>NC_063158.1:11618177-17095677 GCF_020921035.1 Rhodamnia argentea | reverse complement strand
TTAAACTTATTATACGGATACCAATCTAGTCATTCTAGCTGAAAATCGCCAACGTAGATGTTTGCTGTTTTAAACGATCGACTCTAACATGGATAATTTTTGCACTTATGTTTAGAATTTTCCAATTTTTTTTTTCATTTTCATTTTCCATTTTTTTTCCTATTGGAGTCTACCGAGGGCTCGCAACCATAGTAAAAAAAGAAAAATTAAAAATTGTATACAAAATTCAAAAGAAAAAATTTAAAAATTGCTCACATTAGTGTAAGTCATGTCATGTAAAACAACCGACATCCACGTCAGCTGTTGCGGTTTAAAATTGTTTGCAGTGGAACTGGTAGGCACAAACAGAATGTAGTCCAACTCTTCCTCACTAGCTTCTACCACATTCGCATGGCTTTTCGATCTCCCTGTCGTTTATTGAAAATGGTGCCGTCTTCACTACTTCAAGAGGTGTATTGTCCCTGCTGAACATGCTATAATTTGTTTAGAGCGACTCTACTTGCACAGCTTGTTAGTTAAATTGACTAAATTGCCTTCACAAAGCTATCATCAAAAGATCATAAGACATTAACATCTAGCACCATGGAATAAGCATTGGCGAGGGTTAACGGTTTTTACCGTTTACCTCAATATTTAAACATAAATCGTTATATATATTGAAAATATTTTTCGTTATCTAATTATTTCAAACGATATAAGCGACTATTTTCAGTAAAATATTTTCTAAATCATACATTTTTCGCAAAACAAATAGAGCCTTAGAGAAAATGTGTTTGGTTAATATTATTAGAATGAGTTGTAGAGAGATCCGGGCTAAAATAGCAGCTAATGATCCGGAGAAGATATCAATTAGGGCTTTGACCTATCGGTTTTAAGGTTAAATCGGTCAATTCAGTTGAAAAGGAGTGGATTTAGTAAATATGCGTTGTCAAAAAGGATAATCACACAAATGGTCATTGAATTTTGGTCCTATGGACAATTTCATTCCTAAACTTTTAATTTGTTCAATTAGTCCCCGAACTTTAATCTAATGCACAAAGCTATCCATGAACTTTTAATTTGTTCAATGTGTTTCTTGAAATTTTTTGTACATGCTCGGTAGAGTCTTTATATTGTACTAAGTTGTTCATTGTTGTTCTCACACTTGAATTAATGAAAGAACAACTTCGAACATTTTCATATAGTTCAGAGATTAAATTGCACATGTACCAAAAGCTCAGTAGTCACATTAAACAAATTAAAAATTCAAGGACGACATCATATATCGAGCTAAAGTTTAAGGGCCGCATTGAATAAATTGAAAATTTATGAATAACATTACAAATTGAGCAAAAGTTCAGAAACCATTTTTATCATTTTTTTTCTTGTTAAAATAGTGCTTCCCCTTGCTTATGAAGCGATTTGGCCATTTTACATTTGAGCGTAACTTTTTTTAACGAGAAAGTGACATTCTTTTGGCAACTTCATCTCATGTCTTGTTTAAGTTAACTTCATCCTCCACCAACTACAAAGTGACATTCTTTTGGTAACAACAACTGACATTTAATAAACATTGCTTAAAAAAAAAAAAAAGACTAGTAAACTGATTTTGACAAAATTATAGAAATGTATCTGTACTTCTGTATGAAAGGAGAGTTCTTAGGATGGACGGTTTCATTCTTAGAAGAACTCTCTCCCTCCACTCGATTCTCTTGTTCTTTGAACTCTTTTTACTTTTCTGGTCGAACTCTGAACAATTCTCTCTTCCTTCCTTTCCTTTTTATTCTTTCTCAATTTTCTTTCGTCCATTTTTTCCCCTTTTAGTCCATTATTTCTATTTGAAAATATTTGTATTAATACAACTTATAGATACTCCCCCCCAATCATCACTGATAAGCTAACGTAAATCATAATATGAGTAAAAAGTCGGGCATATCTAATTTCGACGAGAAAGATTGTCACACGCAATTTTACAAGTTTAGCCTAGTTGATTCAACAAACTGGAAAATTACATGTCGTTATGCACTTGCTCTCACTCCCACGGTATTAGCAGTTTCATTAATTGGTGATGCTACTCAAATTCAGTTCCTAAAGAAATAAACGAGATGGGTCCGTATATCTTTGGCATTGGTTGGCTCTAATTTAAATGTAAGAAAATATGGAATTAAAGAAAAAGGATACTAGAGTAATGAGAATTTGAAGTTATTTATCCACAAAACGGAACGCCAAAATTGATGAAATATGAATTAAATTATTGATTCCATAGAAATCTTTTTAAACAATCATTAAAATTGCCTTCATCATTGGTCGATAAATTTCTTTAAGTACACATTCTATCATTAAAAAATTAAATCAAGAATGAATAAGGTCGCTTGTAAAAAAAAATTCGACTCCGGCAATTAGGCGTAAAAATCCATAAGATGCTTGTGGATAGATGGGGTTTTAACCGGCTTTAATCACATATATATATATATATAATATAAAGTAATGTCAAAGTTTCACTTTTATACAATATGGAACCCTTGAAACATTCAATACCCAATTCGTAACACTTGAAGTTATTTGGAATCTTTGTTTACATCTTTTTAAAAAGATTCTAGAATGATCCTATTTTCATTTCTAGAATTTGGGAGGGTATTTACAAAAAAGTATTTTATTTTTTGGTATAACCAATACTTGAACTGACCTAACACGACCAACTTCGGTACCAAAAGGGCATCGGATGAAGTATCGGCTTAACCAAGTCTTCGAAGCCAAAATCTCTAGTTGCATACGAATGGGCGGTACCTTCCTACTGCCCATTAAGGTTTCCATACTATCTTTCTCAAAAGACTGGTGGCGACTCCATGTCACACACTTGCACATTTTAATGATAATCAATCCGAACGTCACGATTTGGTATGGACATGGAAAAGCCCGAACTAAGCTTTCTTGGGCTTAGTAATCCATTAAACCCTAACCCTCTCCGGGATCGGGTCGCGACAGCCTTCTTGTCTTGATAGCGTATAAATCATATAATTTACTTATTAAGTGTGTCCATTTAGGTGCTATTAGTTCTTGGGTAAGAATAGAACGCAAGATGAGGGCATAAGTTCATTCTAATGGAAGAACTTCCCATTCTAATGAGGGCCTGCATGGCAACGATTTTGATACTTTGATTATATTTCCCGAAACAAAAAAGAATGAGAAACGTGTTTGGTAACGTAAATGGTTCTAATTCTAATTTTATTCCCAAGAATAGTTTTGGAGCAAAAACAGGAATAAAAAAAAGTTGATTTTGAAAAAAAGAATCACTTTTTGGAAATACAAAACAGTATAAAGTCTCGCATCTCTCATTTTTTCCTTTTAGCTCTCTCATCACTTTCCCTCGACCTAAAATAAAAATTTTGTATAATTACAAAACACGTTTTTATTCTCTAAAACTCATTCAGGGAACATAATCGGAAAAAAATCAATTTTAATCGAGAATCACTTTTTCGGATCGAATTATTGCCATGCGAGCCTAAAGTTCCTCACAAGTATCCAACTACCAAGTAACAAAATTCAAACACTTCAACAAGTACTGAAACAATAAAAAGCCTTCAAAGCCTACACACGTAACAAATTAAATACGAACTCCGAGCATCATCATCGAAACCAGAAAGAACATAGATTTGAGCACAGAGTGATTACATAGATAATCCACAGCTTGAAAAAACTAGGATCGTTTCGAATGTGGAGGTTGTCCTTGAGTGTGGCGATGCAATCAGATAGGAGCCTGTTGAGATCTGCAATGGAGCTTCTGCTCGAGTTCACGTTGGCAAGCGCCTTGGAAACCGACCTGAATCGGTTCGGATTTCGTCAAATTAGATGCATGGCAAGAGGCAAATTCGGCTGAAGCAATCGACATTTTACTTGACAAGTGAGTTCTTATCCCAAGAAGGAACCTACTTGAGCCACGGGACGAGGGCGGTGTCTATGACGGAGAACGGATCGAGAGGAACCAGGAGGGTGACTGCCATGTAATCTTGGTCCTTGTCTGGGTGTGCGGAGGCGATTTGGGAAAGTGGAAGATTGGAGTTGACTCGCCGTTGGTTTGATTCGGGAAGAAGCGGGAAACTGGGGTGTTATTTCATTTTTGAACATTCAATTTGCGCAAAATTGCAAATAGTACCCCAAGATTATTAATTAATTACGGCCTATCTTTTGTTGTTTTAAACTTCTGCAACGAACTACCGTTCTCTATTTTCAACTTAGCACCAAAAAGTAGGAGAATCCAAGAATGTTTAAGGCCAGTTCCAAGCTACCCTCCCTCCACATTTTTCCGCAAATTAATACGCCATGGTGGTTAATGACGGTTGGTGCGTCACTGTGCGGGTGTGAGAAATGCCTTTTGGCTAGCACTTTGGACAAAGTAAATCACAGTAATTGAAGAGAACCGTTGCACGTGTCTTACACGCTATGAGATTTCGCGTCCAACCGGTGAAAACTCATGCTGTTCCTATTCAAATGTGGCTGCAAACAACTTTTTTCTGTCCAATTCTTCTCTCATGCAGATTCTGGGAGTCGGGCATAAAAAGGGTGGCGACTTCCTGGGATATTAAATGCGTCACGGCAGATTTTTCATTAATTAAAGTAAGACTTCAATAAATTTATTCGCAAACAATTGATCTGCACAACTTTCAGAAAGGTCGCAAACTAAGGCAAAATCAAAGAGTTGCTGTCACTATTACTTGGAGATTAGTGTGCAAGAACAATATAAGGTACTCCTACAATAGTTGATGTGAAAATAGGATGGTACATAATTTCCCAGTGACTCTTCCCCCGGTTTAAATGTTCTTGAACACCACTACAACACAGAAATGTATCAAACACAAGGATTTGAGACTGAAGGATCATCATCTCATAGGAGCAGCGGCCCTGGAGGCTTTGCTTCTCATTTCCTTCCTCTGCAGCACACGCAGATTTTGAGACTTCGCTTTTGTTGTTTCCTTAGACCTATTCATGAATCAAACAAAATGATGAATCATCGTTGAAATGCGAGCAGGGCAGAACTAGATGTGGGATTAAAGATTCGTGCTTTTGAGGACCGAAGGGGTGATCAAATCTAGGGATTGGCCTCGTGTAGGTAACCAGTGTCTTTCTTAGCTGTATCAATGACTCCCTTCTTCAATTTGTATATAGGCGTCAGTTAAACACTACCACTCTTACAAGCTAGCAGAGCCAACATTAGATTAACGTGACAAAGACAGTACTATTTTAGCAACCTCAATCTCCTCTCTGTATCTCCAATACATTGCCTCTTTCTCTTTGATCTGGGGAGGAACTTAAGTGAGTGAGTCCAAGCCTATTTTACAGATTGAAGAAGAGAGATAATTGATACAACTAAGAAAGACGCTGGTTCCCTACGCGAGGCGAATCCCAAGATTTGATCACCCCTTTTGTCCTCAAAAGCACGAATCTTTAAACCCACATCTAGCTCCACCTTGCTCGCATTTCAACGATGATTCATCATTTTGTTTGATTCATGAAAAGGTCTTCCAAGGAAACAACAAAAGTAAAGACAGTACCATTTTAACACTACCACTCTTATAAGCTAGTAGAGCGAACATTAGATTAAAGTATCAAAGACAGTACCGTTTTAGCAGCCTCAATCTCCACTCTGTATCTCCTATACATTGCCTCTTTCTCTTTGATCTGGGGAGGAACTTGAGTGAGTACAAGCCGAGAGGTAATTCTTAAAGTACATTTTAATTAGAAGGGGGTTTACCTTTTGATCAAATTCTGCTCTATCCACAACCCGGTGATCTACATGGAGATTAAACTCTTGAACTTGTGTGAGAGGTTTGCAAACGATCTCGGGAAGTGGAATTGGATCCCTGCTGTGAGATCCAAAATAATAAATAAATTAAGTCTGCAAATAGGCTACAGGTAATAAAAGACAGAATGAGAAACGTCCACATTGTTGGTTACCATTTTAAAATCAGCTGTGCCCTGAAAATCCTCATCTAGGCCTCCTATTTATCCTTTCTTTTTCTTTCTTCCATTTCTCTCTGTATTTCTTCTTCATGCCTCACAAGACTTTCCAGTTGGAAGGGTTCACAGGTTTGGTGTAATGCTTGGGCTCTGGCTTTGGAGGAATCTACCCACAGGAGGATGATAGCTATTATTTACATGTTTCTTTCTGATAACCAAAGCAAAACAAAGACAGCATCCATACCACAGGGTAATCTGTTGTATACGGATATGGTTAGCTTCGGGAATCCTGGCTCTTTCCTTTTCCAACTGCTTTTCCATTAATTCCATCACAAATCTTCTTTCTTTCTCACCTCCCCTTTCGTGAATTTAAAGGGGAATGCAAAAATACATTAAAGAAGACTAAGGGTCTGTATGGTAACACTCCCTGGAAAGTGTTTCTGCTCCGAAAGTGTTCCCGGAACACTTTCGGAACAGAAACGCGTATAATAAAAAAATGTTCCAAAAGTGTTCCGGAGAACATTTTTGAGAAAAAGAACACTTTTGAAGCAAAATTAAGGAACAAAAAAAACTTGTTTCTTGTTCTTCGGAACACTTTTTGGAAACAATTCGAGGGCGAGCTTGTGCAAACCACCACAACCCACCAACGTCGGCAAGGAGTTGACACGGCCGCCCGCCGCCGCCGCCCCGCCGCCGGTCACTGGCTGCCGCCTCCCGCTGCCGCCGCCCGGTCGCCATCTGCCGCCTCCCTGCCGCCGGTCGCCGGCCGCCGCCTCCCTGCCACCGGTCGCCGGCCGCCGCCTCCCCGCCCCGCCGCCACTCACCGCCCCTCGCCATCACCGCCGGTTGCAAATCCTTCTTTTTGGTAAAAAAAGTGTTTTTTTTTTTTACTTGTCAAACGCATTTCTATTCTTGAAAATCGTGGCCGGGAACAGAAACACAAAAAAATGTCTCTGTTCTAAATATGTTCCCAGGAACAGAAACGTTACCATACGGACCCTAATTGTGGAACCAGATTTCAACTAATCTTGGATAGACAACTTTTACATACCTCCGTATGGAGATTGAACGGATTAGGGGCAGTCTTTCTCGGAACTTGTCGAGGTTCCGACTTCGATGAAAGCTGGGGAATCGCATAACAATTCAATAGCATTCCTTAAAGTACTTGAAGATTAGCGCGATTAGCGCTTCTATTAGCTATGTGAAGACAATGAGAGAAAGGTACCTTGTCAAATAAATCAAAAACTGCAGTAGGTTGAGGAAACCATCCATCTGTTGCAAAGGGGAACTCTTGGGTTTGGGTTGAGTGCTTCTTTGTATTACAGAACATCCCAAATTCCCTTTACTTTCAAAAATCTGCAGCATTCAAACTCATCTGTGTTACCAAAACTGACTGGAGAGTGCGAAAATATCAGCAGCAATGTCTAAACAGAAGTCAAACCTTCTTATTCAGAGGCCTTGCTTTAAATTTGGGAACCTTTTCAAGCTCCTCCTGCTCTAGTTCAAAGGAACTTTTCACTCGTGGTGGGCAGGCCCACAAGGATGTTTGAAGGAGTGGAGTTTTAGGTTCCGTTGGATGCAATTTCCGTTGGTGATTCTATGCCCAGACAATTGGGAGAAACTGTTAAGAGATGCCTTGACAAACACGACAGCAGCAGACATAAAATAGAAATGTGTCTCTGCCACTGGTTCCCTCACGCAAACCTTTCAAAATAAACTGACTGGTTCAGCATTACCTAGACAAGATACAAAGATGGAAATGAAATGCGGCGGCGGTGAATGCAAACCTTTCTATCTTCTTTGCCAGCCTTATTGGCTGCTGAACTGCATACACTGGATGTGCCGCTTGCAAGACCCAATTTTGTTTTCTGAGGCAAAATTTGCGATTTTACATCTAAGATCTGGAAAAAATAAAAGTTCAAATGAATCGCTACATCACATAACCGATAGAAGAAGCCATACCAACTAAGTAATAATCTGCTGTTATAGGCTCCACCTGTCTAGATTTCCCTCCTTCGAACTTCTGCCGCTTGATAGCCTGGTTTTCTTGAGCTACAGTAGGAGTTGCAGCAAAATTCTTCACATTTGTGTTTCTGCGAGTGGAAACCGAGTAAGCCAAACTTTTTATCTGTTTATCTTCAAGTTCAATGAAAAATATGAGGATAAAACATATGTTTTTAACCTTTTAACACTCTCTGGTTTGGATTTCTTGGGTTGGGAAGACTTGCTGTTCTCTTTATCATCAATTAATGCAACATCCACCAACTTTGAAGTTGAATCACTGAAATACAACAGCATCAGTCCCAATTTCTTTTCGAAGCCAGTCACCCATAATCCAGTAGTGGATTTGACAAATACCTGCCAACTTCTCGAGTGCCTTGACGAACTCCAGCGTCCAACTCTTCTGCTAATTTTGGTAAAGGGACGCAAAAGAATCGCTTCAATAGCCTTATCTATCCACCGCTTGGCAAAACCCTAATTCTCGCCTGTTCAGTGCTGATGAAAATTGATCTCATCTGTTGCTCCAACACACACCACAGAATTCAACAGAAGGAGAAAACGAATACCCCCAATCCCAGGCCACCAAAAGAGCCTCTCTTATCAGGCTATACTTACGGGCTACACTCAAACTCAACTCGGTAGCAATTCCACCGTGGTTCTGTCCAATGAATCTCTATCACGGAAAACGAAACACGATCACGCTTGAGAACTAAAAAAACAAGACGGGAAAACCCTAAAAATATGACGTTCCAAAGCGAAATGCCCGACAGACGGAATCAGCGACCGTGGAATTAGACAAATGCAACAAAGAATCAACAACGCGTTTTCCCAGTCACCACAAGAGAGAAGGAGAAGACGTCCGAGAAGGGCCATTGCCGAGGGCCGATTCGAACCGCAGCTCGGCTCTCCGCTTATCCTCTTCAGTCTCTCCGTTGATGAAGTCGAAGAAACAAGGAGCAGAGAAGTCGCAGTGGTCATCGATCATCGTCGTCATCGCCGTCGTCGTCACTCGGGTCACCGGCCACCGTCATCTGGAAATCTGGGCAGGAGTTAAATCAAACGAGGGACGAGCATCGCTCTCTCGTCTCGGCCATCTATTTTCATTGTTCAGCTCTTTGACAGCAAAAAACTTTTATAGTCAAATATTAGCGATAACAAGTTTAAGCATTTATTAAGTAACATAAACGGATTGTAAATTTTTTAAATAATTTAACATTTCTTTTTGCTGACACCATCAAGAAGAGGTGGCCATGGTTCGGAACTGGCCAGTTCCGGTTTGTGACCACCCCCGAATCGAAACCGGCCCTTTAAGGGCGGTCCCGTTCCCGGACTAGTTTAAGGGCCTGTTTCGGTTCCTATTTTTATATTTAATTTTAAATAATAAATTATGAAATAATAAATAATAAATTATCAAATATAAATTATAATCAAATTATATATTCTAATCAAATTTTGGGAGGAGAAAAAGGGAGGGAGAAAAGGCTTGAACTTAATGAATTATCATTAATCGCCTACATATCTTCATGGGATAGAAGAATCAAAACCCATGTAGTTATTTTACCTTTGATAATCTCAACTTATCTCATCATCAATCGTCATTATCCATTCCGGTAGTCGTGGCGGTGGTATTTCCATCATTATCATCGAATAATTTGACTTCTGTGTTGTAATCCATATCTTGTTGTCGAAATTGAGCTTTTGTCCAATTATCGAGACAAGCTTAAGCCTCCACCAAATCCTAATGTAATATTGAATGTTGATCATCCAAAATTAATCCTTGAGCATTAAATGTTTATTCAACCGTAATTGTTGAACAATGGGTTGCTAAAATCTATTTTGCGATTAGAGCAAGAGTTGAGAATTGAGTTGAATGCATCTTCCACCACTCTAGAATTGGAAAATCTGTGCCTTTGGATTTACCAAGCTTAAAAGAAATGGCTAAATAGGTCTATATTCCAAAAATATTACTTGTTACTCCCTTTTTGTCTTTTTTGCCTACTCATCAACATTTTGTACCATCTATTAATTCTACTACTTTTCTAACTTTGTACGTCACTAGGTTGGGAAGATCTACTATCACCTAAATCATATTTACTATAAAATTCACTATATAATTATATTATTGCATTTTTAACCGCTGATTATATAGTTCTAACATTTACTATTTCATTCAAATATAAACATTCATAATAGTTATTCGGATAATCACCTAAACCATTTAATTTCATACGTGAATCGAAAAACAAAAGCAACCAAATAAATAAGAGGAATTTCGATATAATAAAGCAGCCATTTTGCTGGCATTGCTATAACAGTTGGAGCTAATTAATCATCTTTTTCATATTTTTCAAAAACACCAACAATATTAACACGCTCTATTAAAAATAAATGCGTAGTAGGATAATAAACATCAGATAAACCATAAGTTGTATTATTAAAAAATTTTAAAAAAATCTAAAAAAATTTTGCAAATATCTCACTCTTGTGGGAATAAATTAATTTCAGAAGCATTATTCAAAATAAATGTACATAATAAATCTTTATAAGCAAAAGATTGATTAAGCAACTTGCAAGTAGAATTCCAACGAATCAGAACATCTTTTGAATTTTTTTTTGGTACTCTTCTATTTGCTTTACAAAATGTACCCCATTATTTCATAATTTGGCGATGTTTCCATAAAAATTGAATTGATTTCTTTATTGGGCTGAGAAAAGTATCAAGAGCTCGTAAATCATCTTATACACATAAATTTAAAACATGATAAGCACATCTAATGTGAAAAAAATGTCCACCAAAATCGGATTTACAAATTTTTTTCGAACCATGGATTGAAGCGGTATTTGCGGCGGCATTATCAAAACCAACTAAAAAATTTTTATTAATTAAATTATATTCTTCTAAAACTTGCCTAATTACTCTATAAATATTATTGGCCATATGCCTATTATCAAAAACTCGAAATGCAATAACTCCTTTTTGAACGTTACAATCGTCACCTATCCAATGACATGTGATACCCATATAAGAAAGAGTTTGTCAAGGATCACTCCAAATGTCGCTATTTATATGCACACGTCCATTGAAATTCGTAAAAAGTTTTTCGAAATTTTTTTTCCTTTTTATAAAGCCCAAAAATTTCCCATTTAAGAGTATTTCTCGGAACGAATTTTGCTTGCGGAGTACATGCAGTGTTTATAAAAAAATTAAAACCAAAATTTTCACCAACATTAAACGGTAAATCATCAATTGTAGCATATTGAGCTAATATTTTTTTATAAACTTTTTCATTATAACGAAATAAAGGAGGAATGTTAGGATTGGCGTACGAGAAAATTTGTTATTGGCTAGTGTCGATCATTGTTTGCATTGCATGTTTTGACCTCAAATGCCGATTAAATGTTCCATGGCCGCCTCCACTTGTAAAACTATATGTTATCCCACAATATTTACATTTTACCTAATACATGTTTTCATCCAAATGTTCATTCGTGACGTGTTTCCATATGCTGGATGTACCCTCCCATTACGGCTCCTGTGTTGTCGACGTTTCTTCGACACCAATAGGAGAATGAAGACTTTTTGGCGTTGGGACGTGCTCGACGTTGGGAATAACGTTGATATTATCATCTTCGTTTACCTAACATGCAAATTCATGAGGATCATATTCATGAGGATGAGGATAATCGGATCCCCCATCCTCATTGCGCTCTTTTCCTTGTCAACAGATCTGCTTCCACTTGCCATTTTTTTGAGAGAATTGAGCGAAAAACGATTCAAAAAATTGATAGAATTGAGCGGATTGAGAGAATTTGTGAGAAAAAATGAAAGGAGGGAGGGGTATTTATAAAGATTTAGGATAGTTTTAATAAATTAAGAAAAAATAAAAATAAATAAAAAGGGGGGGATCCATTGCGATGCAACAATCGGGTGCGGCCTGGGCCTCGCGAGGGAAAGAGCCGTGGCTTGGGCATAGGCCCAACAGCAAGGCTCGAACCCGCCTATTTCGGGCCGGTTCCGAAATTGGCTGAACCTTAACCGGCTCGTTAATTGGGCCCGCCTCGGGGTTCCAAGCCAATTTCGAAATTGGCCGAACCTTAACCGACCCTTGAGGGCCAGGCTGGTTTCGATTCGAAACCGGCAAGCCTTGTCAAAGGGTCTTTTTGGGCCAAACCGACCTGTGTCCATCTCTACCATTAAGAAAGAACAAAATAGTTTTAGAAAGTTGGCTACATTGATGTCCACCAACTACGCACTAATCCGCAAAAGAAATTATGAAAGTAAATATCCCGCTACTTGTTCTTTGATTTTCTGACCAAGAACCTAATAGGGGGTTACGATAATTTAAAATGAGTTGATTGTCCAATAAAAAATGCTCCTCTTTTTTATCGAACCATAAGTGACTTAATTTATTTAATGAAAAAGGACTTACACAAACTAGGATTTTTGTAAATCAAAACATAACAAATCCTATAAAGGTTGGGGTGGTTTCGCAATCCAATTAGACGGAAGTGCATTTCTCGCGGGGGGCCATCATCCGGTTTAGCCAAGAACGAGATAATAGATACGTTTTCAATGAGAATCTTAACCTCCTGAACCCTTTGTACGACCAGATCACTTTCCTACTTGAAGTCCAACCTTCCTGATTCTTCTCTCTCTCCTTCTTTAGACTTCTTAACGCCTGCAACACTCCTAGGATTTCCATATCAAGCGCAGATCCGGCCTTCTCCTTACACACGAAGCCAGTGATTATACATCCCCGCGCGTCTCGGCAGATTCCTACCACGGATCCTTCCTGCTCCACTTCGATTCAAGGTCCATCTATGTTGAAGCACCAGTGTCCCCGTTTCGAAGGCTCCCAAATTGCAAGTAAAGTTCGCATTTTTTTCACTTCGATTCTGCTTCTCCGGCGAGATACGCTTATAATTGGCAACCTTTATGGCAGCATTATCCACAATTAGCTCTGGGATAGAGGAGCGGCCGCGGAATACGACCTTGTTTCGTTCTTTCCAAAGGAGCCAGAGGACGTTGCTCATGTTGACAAGTAAGGTTATCCCCCACCCACATATCCATTCTTCTGACCGTAAGAGGAGAGATATCTAACTTGAGTCGTGGGTCTTCCCAGATGATTTTCACCCAATCGCAGAGTAAAAAGAAATGCTCCAGGTTTCAGGGGTGCGATGGTACACTGGGCAAAGTGGGTCGGGAACGAGCTTTCTTTTAAAAAGATTGTCCTTTGAAGGTAATGCGTTCTGGCAAATCCTCCAAAGGAAAAATTTTATCTTTAGAAGGGTGGGAGTGCTCCAGATCGATTTCCAAAGGGTAGGATGGGGTTGATATGAGTGATGGCTAGCTCAGTCAAGGGTTGCTGGTTAGAGGTTCTGATGTTGTGGTATCCTGCTTTGACACTATAGATACCATTAGCACTACTCGTCCATACCAAATCATGCGGTTCCGAGGGAGGGCAAGTGTGTTTTGAGTGATTGTGGAAGGAAGTGTAGAAGATCAGAGTATGTAGGGATGGATCGATGGTTCGATATTAAAATGCAATATAGAATACGATATGTTCAAGGCGTAAAGGACGCGCCACCAGCCAAAGAATAAGATCGGGATCAACGAAGTTCACCACCAAGGCTTAAAGGAGAACCACCAGCCAAGGATAAAGGACTTCGGGATATAGAAACTCACCATCAAGGCATAAAGGATGAATCGCCAGCACCACAGAGTAAGCCAATCTCCGAAGATAAAGAAACCAAAATAGGAGTATCCACTCTTCAAGATATGCTAAAAAACAGAAGGAAATCTCTAATATTCTTATTCATCAAAGTCATGTGTTACAATGGAGATTACACCTCTATCTATAGAGATAAAACAAAACATAAACAAAAGACTCTTAGAATTCCCAAAATTGAATAGACACTTGGGGAATTAATCTAATTATGACTCTTAAAACATCACCACAATAAAAGACTCATAAAATGCTCTGAATTGAAAGGCTCAACAACTAAATGCAATTAACTAGATGCATTGAAACATGAAAAGACACTTCAAATTCGTGCAATAACTTAGGACAACCCAAAATATACCATAAAAGATAATCAAATAGTGAGAGGAATCATCTTGAATAGCCTCCAGTCCATTAACACAATTAAGACCATAATGAGCTAGGAATTAAGAATGCAATTAAGACATAAATACTTGAACTCTTGACTCTTCAACTTTGTTGTTCTCCTCCAAAATTCGTCCATAAGTCTGGTCCAGCAGATAACCATCTTGGGATATCATCAAATGAGCAAGGAAATGACTTAGAATAGCACCCCATGGTTATATTGATGGTTCTCTTCGAAATAAGCAACTTTGTTAGTGTATTGATAACTCAATCTTGCAAGGAAGAGTTGATGACTTATTTTTTTACCCATGTAGCAAGCTTTAACCAAGATATGCCTTTCCTTGAACGAACACTGCTAGATAAGTCTAGAATAGCTTTTTATGCAAGGTGGTTGATTAGTAAACTTAGAATCCATAATAAACTTGCAAATCAACATCTTAGTAGCATATGAAGAACTTCTCTTCTGAATCGAATCATCCTTTGCTGGATCTACACCTTCAAACCACCTTAACAAGTCAAAATCATCATAAGCTTGAATACACATCGATACCGATGGATATGTCGATAGAACCATAACGGAACTTAGGGAATGGTCTGACGATTCGGATGGTCCCGCATCACGAACCAACTGACACAAGACATGGCCTGAACCTGTTTTTGCATAAATAGAAACCGATACGACTTGACTAGCCAACGGGATCATGTCAAAACTTGTCAGTTGTGCCTTAGAATTAGCTGTTCCTGCATCATTAGTAGGATTCACCGACAAGGACAAAGCTGGGCTTGCAAGTTGATTGATCGAGCCCGATGCTCCCGCATCAGCAGATGGTCCCCTACTGAACATGGGTTTATAGGGGAATCCATAATTTCCTGCACTACGTGTTCTTGAAACAGCTAGTTTAATTTTTGCTCATCCCAGGATCTGGTCCTTGGAATAAGCAATTCGGCCACTATGCAGGGGTCTCCTCTTTTTGTAGGCCCCCCTAAAACTTTTGATGGCATCCACTTTTGCTCCCTAATATTAATACTTTCCCCGTCACTAAATCGCTCATCTGGTCTCTCAGCCAATGGAGTTCATGCCTACAAGTATATTATGCTAAACCCATGAGGGTTTAGCTCCTTTATTTGCTGCCCCGTAAGTCATATTAAGGAAAACATATCCCTTTGGAAATTTTGCTCCAGAGGGATGATGAATTCTGAGTGAGCCTCCATACTTGCTTTCCTAGCATAGCCTTCTTAAAGGTGACGAGATCCCTGAAACCCTACCCCCATCTAGCTTTTTGTTTTTCAAAGTCTCCCATTTTCTCCAATGAATACCAGATTTTGCCGAGTTTTACTTCCACCAAAAATTGGCCGTCTTTTGTTCTATAGCTTTCTACACTGAGATAGGAATCTTCAAAATTAACATGACATACTGTGGAAGTGCCTGGACTAGTGTTTTAATGAAGGTCTCTTTCGCGCTTTGGACAATAGTTTTTCTTTCCGCCCTTCTAACTTCATGTTAACTCTTGCTAGTATCCAAGCAAATATTTGCTTCTTTGAATGGCCCCAATTGGATGGAATCCCCAAGTATTTCCCCATTTTTTCAATGACGAGTACAATCAATTCCGATGCCAAGTTCCTCTTCAAGAGATCCGGGTAGCCTTTGCTGAAAATACCCTTGATTTGTTCAAGTTTATGGCTTGACTAGACGCGAGGCAGTATTGGTTCAAAATACTTGCTAAATTTTGACTCTTTTTGCTGGACCCATCTAGGAAAAAGCTCGCATCATACGCGAAGAGTCTGTGAGATAGAGAGGGGCAGTTGCTGTTTAATTTTATTCCCTTTAAAGTACCATCTTCCATAGCTTTGCTTGAAAGGGAGGATAATGTGTTAGCCATAATAATAAACAGGTATGGGAAGAGGGGTTGCCTTGTCTAATACCTCAGGAAAGTTGGAAGTAAAGAGAAGGTTCCCCCCATTCACCTTGACCCTAAAAGAGACCGTTGAAATACATTGTCTGACCAAGGTAACCCACTGTGAACTAAACAATGCTCCTTTAGGTAACAGATCTTTACATTCATACCTCTGTATTACAAGGAATTACAAAGACCCCTGTGAAAGCAAAGATAAAGCTTGTCAACGACAATTAAATTTAGAATTAATATCATGAAAAATCTCAAACCGATGCACTTATGATAAAAATACCCCAAATAAATTTTTTGATCCAAAAAAGCTCCAAACCGGTACACCTAGGACCAATTTACCTTAAACAAGTGTGATAATTTTACCCCAAATTAATTTTTGACTACAAAAAAAATCTTAAATTGGTACACATATGACAAATTTATCTTATATTAATTTCTGTTAAATTGGGTTAATATCATGAAAAACTTCAAATTAATAGACATGTGACAAACAAAGAGTAAAAACCCCAAATTGATACAAGCATCAATTGTCATATGTAATCCAATTTAGCAATTTGACGATAAAATTTAACGAAAACTAACGAAGGTCAAATTTGTCACATGTGTATCATTTTGTGATTTTATGTGGTCAAAAATTAGTTTGTGATAAATTTGACATAGGTGTATTAGTTTGAAATTTTTTATGGTAAAAAAATTAGTTTATGATAAATTTGACACAAATATAGTAGCTTGAGATTTTTTCTAGTAAAAAAAATATTTTAGAATAAATTTATCACAAGTGTATAGTAAAATTTTGGAGTAAATTTGTCAAAAGTGCTGCGTTAATTTTTTTTTTAATGAAAATGCCCCCTTGCCATGCCATCGAAGACTCTTATTTAAGATAAAGTGGCCACATAGATCCTCATTTAAAATAAAATCCACTTTTAACCCTTTGTGAGAATGAAAAATGACCTAAATATTCCTTGAATATTATCGAACCCTCAATTTGGTGCTGGAAATTTTAATTTATTCAAAATGATTTCTGATTTTTGGTTCAATGTGCAACATCAATTCTAAAATTTTTTTTCGTTCAAATAAATTAAGAGTTTAAGAATCATATGGCATATTAAATTTAAATTTATGGATAATTTAGGCCATATTGCACGTTAAATGAAGGGAAAACACCTCTAGCCAAATAGATCCTAAACATTTAAAATAAAATCCATTTTCTAACCTTTTTGTTGAGAATGAAAAATGCCAAACATAAATACGCGTGACATATGTACAAATATTTTCTAATGTGCAAAAAAATTTATATTGGAAATTTTACACATTTATATCAAATTATGTATTTTTGATTTTTAGATCTCAACTGTGCATGTGACATCAATTCCCTAAATATTGAGGTTAATTTGTTCAAATAAATCAAGAGTTTTAGAAGTCATAAAAAAGTTTGGGGTAATTTCATATTAAATTTAAATTTGTCACATGGATAAAAGTTTAGGCCATTTTGTTGCAAGTTAAATTTTCGAAGGGAAAACACCACGGAAAATATCTTTTGAAAACTATTTTCCCACCGTGTTTGGGAGGCGGACATTTATCTTGAAAATTTTTTTCGATCAACAAAAAACCTTCTAAAACTAAGAACATGCATTTGAAAAACGGTGTCCACACCTTTCACCTCCCTCTTCAACTATTTTTTTATGACATTTTTTTTTTTTTTTCAAACAATTCCAAACTTTTATATTATATTTTTGTGATACTTTATTTACCTCTAAATTATCTTTTTGTCATATAAAAAATCCTAGATTCTATATGCATGTGACACATTTACCCTAAATATTCGAGATAAATGTGCGCGCCTCACCAAGGCCGACAAGTCGCCGCAGCCCCAATATAAATTTAGGGTCCTTTTTTCCGACGTGTCTCAATTCAAAATTAGTACAACGTCTTGGGGTCCTTTAAACTTATCTTCTTGGATCACCTACATTCATCCATCTTGCATGTACAGTCTTCAAAGCTCTGTGCTTCGTGACTCAAAATTCTTCGTTTGCAATTGATTGGGCCTTGGAAGATCCCAAGTTCACAGGCTTTATTATCTCTACTCCGGATAAATACTCTCATTCCTACCCACCCACCCCGCGCCAAACCACTAGTTTATGATTTTTGACGTGGATTAACGAATGGGCAAGTTTTCTCTTCGGAAGAAGGGAATCTGGTATTGAGGAAGATCGGAATCAAAGGGAGTCGCTCGCATGGCCAAAGAGTTCCAGTCCCAGTTCGCCAAGAGGAAATCTCAAGAACGAAGGACTGTGAGGACGATCTGCTCTGCCGGAGATAGGCGAGGGGAACATGTATCCGCCCCCAACTCACCGACTCACTGTCCCTTTGAATTTAAGAAAACCCTTCATTAAATCCTTCCCATCTAACCCACTGGCAATTTGGGTTTTGATCCTCCCATTCCTCTTCCATTTACTCCAAATTTGTGCTCTCTGTGACACATTTACCCCCAAACTTTTTGTTGTGACACTAAAAAGGCTCAACAAACTCCTAGATTCGGCTAGGACAACATTCGTTAGCCTTGCGTGCAAATTTCTTGTGGTAAATTTGTCATTGGAAAATGAGAAAAACATAAAAAAAGAAAAAATAAAAAGAAATTTTGGAAAGGGAAAAAATAAATAATTAAAAATATTAAAGTTTGGTTTTAAAAAAAATAAAAAATGAAAAAGACGGAAAAAAATAAATTATTAAATGAATTGCATGGAAAAAAATTAAATCCAATTTTTCATACCGAACTATAGAAAATATTTTTCTAATCTTTTTCATATTTCAATCAAATACCAAAAAATATACCTATTTTTTTTTAGGGAAATAAACGGAGATTAAAGGTATCATAATGGGTATAATTTAAGATTTTTGGTGTCTTTTTTTCTTAAATGAAAGTGGAAGTATCATCTGTACTATTCTTCTTTTCAGAAAATGACATCACTTTGCAGACTTGGAGGCCGCGATTGTGCAGGCGAACGGAAGTCCCTGAGCTTGAAGGGGCTTGTGCAGAGAAAATATGGAGGAGAGGAGACACGGCAAAGAAAGAAAAAGAAAACGAAAAGGGGCTCTGAATTATCTCGCTACACTCCCCTCGAATCAGCCGATGTAGGCACTGCTCTGTGTCTGCTTCTAGCTTCTGTCTCCACGATCGACACTGGAGACCGCTCCGACCCTCTTTCTTCCTCGTCGTTAGTCGAGCGATGCTTGCGAAAAGTTCTTTCCTTTCTCTCTAAATTGGACGACCCAGTTTTGAGCTTTCGGAAGATGCCCCTCGCTGCCCTTTTCTCCGTGCTTCCTGTTTTGCTCAAATCCAAGTCAGCTTTCTCTCTCTCTCTAGAGGTTACATCATTTTGTCTGTTCTAGGGGTATATATGCTTAATGTTTGCTCCGGTTAATATTTGATTGAATATGCTGGACAGCAATCCGGATATTGCCTGTCTTTGTGCCAAGGTTGTAGGAAAGGCTTAGCCCTGTTCGTTCGAAACAAACCAACAAATCGCTTCGGATGCAGAAATTTTGGGAAGCCTTAGTATCGGGTTTGAGGAGTTCAAATAGGAGAGTCAAATTGAGCGCATGCTGTGCCGTTTCGGATTTGTCGACTAGTTTGGTTGGGTGGCAGAGGCTTCTTGAGCATTCTGCTTTGGAGACGCTCATGTGAGCGTACCCCTTTTTACTTCTCTCCTTTGTTCTACCTATTTATTTTCATGTTTGTTCCATTAGGCTTTTCGACTTATCATTTGCGTGTCAGGAAATGTGAGTTTTGTATGGTCTTTATGGGTTTTTCCATACAAGAATGAGCTTTTTAGCTCCACTCTCATGTGAGTGTACCTCTTGAACATGAATGTCTCACAAGACACTTATATTGATTTAGGGCTTTTGGGATTTTTTCGACCGGACATTAGATAAACTTAATTATGGTGATCAATGCTGCTAGGTCATACAGCATCATTTCATTGTTTTTTGGCTATCATTGCATGTCTTGGTTATGGTAGTTGTTCATTCATGCCTTGACACCTGCAAAACAAAGAAAATGCAATCCATAGAGATTAATCATAATGGAGGCTTTGGTGCATCAAATTTAGGATGGTGTACTAACCCAACAATCGCTACTATGCTACATCTCTGTGCATTCTGATATGCATTGACTGAATATGGTTAAAGATCTCTTTATCCTTGTTTAAAATGGTTCATTGGGGCAAGCTTTCACTGGTTGAGCTGCATAGGCACACTATTATCTATCCTCCGATCAAGCTTCAGATGTCAACTTCTGCTAACTTTCTCTTCGTTATGGTATTGAGCATGTAAAACCTTTGTCAATACTATTATGACCCATGTCAGACTCATTGGATGCTACTTTGAAATGGCTTTTTAAGTAGATTTCACGGGAAGTTATAGTATACGACTAATTAATTGATGTATGAAGTCTATTGATGGTTTATATGCATGTTGGTATATTGGCGTCTTTTCTTTGATTGTGAGGGGATGTAGTATGAGAAAGGCATGCCAGTTTTTTAAGTATAGTCTATTGTTGACAAGTTCTTGGATGTACACTTTTTTTTGGTCTAACTTGGATGTATACTTACAGTTACTTTTTAATGTGTGTATATCTTCCTTCCCTTGGTGGCTTGAGGTATCAGATTTACGATGCTCTTTCATCAAGCCGTATTTATTTATTCACATTTGCCTGCCAATGGCTTATTCTTTGCATATGTAAGCATGTTTTGTGCAGTTTTATAATTACAATGTATGTTCTATATGGATTGCTAACCTCCTTGTTTTATTGTGAATCAATCGGTTATGAATTGGTTTAAATGATCTGTGAATGGGCTTTTTGGGGGATGCGCTTATATTATATGTCCATCCATCAAATTACAATCTCCCATCTTGTTTGTTGTTCTTACAACCTATCACCTGAATATATGAAAGGACTCTTGTGGTTAACTCAAGTACTTGTACATATAATACGGGCAAAGCTGGGGAGAAGTTTTGAGGCTGTTGTTATTACTTTAGCTGTTTAGTTGAATATGGCTGAGAATTGTTCTTCTTGCGTGGCACAGTTTGGTTTCCTGTTTTAATTTAATAGCTAATGTCGGCTTATTTTTGCTCATTACACATTTGATTGCCATCTCCCTATCTATCATCAGTTTGACTCATCATATCCACTAGGGTTTGCTATCTTCAGGTGGCCAAATATTTTGTGGATTTTGTCATGTTATTCTTAGTGGACAGTGGATTTAATAGGAGTCACATTGCAGCTGCAAAGGAACATCAACTTCCTGTTTCACTTCTCGATGCTGTTATTGTACCTGTTAACTCCTGCAATGTCAAGCAATTGGAAAGAATTCTGTCTCAGCTCTCTGAAAGTTTCTTGTTCCTTTTGAAAGAGCTGTTGACTAAAGTGCATCCTCAAATGTACAACTCTTTGGTGTGCTGCAAGCAAAAAGACTTGTTAAGCAATATGAGGGTCAACGATCTGGCAGAGAGTATTTCAGTCTTTCTATCAGAGTCCAATGTGCCACTTTTCTGCCTATTGATCAAATCAAAAGATGCATTCTTGGGTTACCTTCGTCTAGTTTCAAAGGTTTTATTGCCGGCTATTGGGAAGTATCACCTTTTCTCATAAGCAGGACCTCTAGGGCTGTGGATAAGGAGGATATATTTAACTCTTTTTTGAATTCCATTCATCCTAAAGATGTTGTTCACCATCTTCTCTCTTCTGTTCTCCATCGTGCGGTCTCCTGCCCACCTACTGCATCCGATGACTTGGACATCTTCAATTTCCTAATAAAAGAGAGAGCTTGGGTATGCCCATAATCTACCAGCAGGATATAAGGGTACTAAAAGCTGAGAGACCCTCCAACACTGAGAAACATCTTTTCCTTGAGAGCTTGCGTTCTTGCACCTAGTCTCCTCATGTTTTAGCTATGATGATGTATTCAGGTGTGATGAAGGTACAAAGATGGTTATATGTTGTCCATGCTTGGTATGGAGTTCCGATTTAAGTCCATTGCTGCTATCACTGAAGGCTTAGCATCTTTGTTTTATCAACTGTCTGTAGGTGCCAATCTTTACTTGACACCACTCCATTCTCAAAGGTTTTCACGGCGTTATGATGATCATTGTGTGCTTGTATGTCAACTTATGGGAACAAAACAGTGGACAATTTCCTCTCCAAGGAATAAGCTTTTACCTCGTTTATATGAACCTCTTGTTGGTTCCCAAGGTTCTAATGTTGATGCTTTACCAAATGCATGCACATAAATTCTGCTAAAGGAAGGAGATATATTGTACATTCCTCACGAGGCTCATACTACTAATGATGTACAAAAAGATTCTGCTGGTCTTTCCTTACACCTAACACTTGTCATTGAGGTTGAGGCTCCATTTGAGTAAGTCCTTGTTGGCACGGTATTTTGTTTGATTAAATGAGATGTCTTGATATCCTTTTTTTCTTATGTTTGTTGTAATTATGTAAAGTGTGCATTTTTTAGAGACTCTTTTCATATGCCATTCTGAAATTTTAACCAAAACTGCTATGATTTTGAAGTTCACGTTGGAGTCAGTACCATATGTTGCCAATTTGTTTGTCTTAGCCTGCCGATGCTTTTTATCTAGTTTGATGGGTAGCTTATGCATGAATGGCTAATAATATGGCTCTTTTCTGATTTATGGATAAACCTGCTTTTGGAAAGATATTTGCATCTTTGAAAGAGTGATGATATATCATCATGTAGATGTATTATCGATGGTAAGTTATGTCATTTTTAAGATTCTCCATGAAACATTGGATGGGTAACTTAAAGAGCCAATTTTTGCCCCCGGGAGGATATACTATGCTGTGTTAAGCATTATGACTATTGAGGAAAAGGTATCTGGTAAAATTGAGTCAATATTGTATGTGGTGCTTATATTCACATAGATGAGGATATTCTGTAAATGCAATCTTTTAAATTGGATATTATGCATTAGCCTGTGTACTCCAAGCTTATTGTTCCTTCTGTTGCATGATTGTATTGCGTATGAAATCTGCATTTGCTGCAATGAAATGTTGTATTTCAGTGAAGTTGTCCTTCTGGACAGGCAATGTGTGTGGCCATGTTTGCGCTTATTTTACCAAATTGGATTGCTTTTTTGTTGAGGAAAGAATCAATGTTTTGCCTTAGGATATTATTATTCATAATCTTCTGTCAATCAACTAACAAGCCCAATCATTTTCTAATAGGTTGTTAATTTTCAAAGTGGCTATTGCGCCAAGCATCTGCAGCAAAGATCACATTTTCCTTCTCCATGCAATAACTTGAGATATATCAAGAGAGGGACACTTGACTTGATGATACAAGTCCAAATACACATGACAAACGATTACTATGCTCTTTGACATGTCCTATCTGTCTGCATTAGGAGATCAAAAAAGAAAATCAATTTATAATGAAACGACTTCTGGGTGACTGCAAGCAGTCTGCACTGATAAACTCTTCTTCTAACCTTAAAAACAGTTTCTGCATATCCCCTTGTTGGCCTGCCATGTTGTCGCTCATTCAATTATGTTACTAGGCAGGTCTTGAAGTTTTCGGCAGTCCATATCACATGATGAATAATCCAATGGACAAACTAACATGCATTCAGTTCTTTAAGTTGACATGAAATCCTTGTTTTTTGTTGGTGAATGGTAATTGGGGTCTTCAAAATGTATTTGTAGGTGAAGAATTCCGATATCTGATTAACTACTTGACTTCGACGCAGGTGGGAGGGATTTGTGGACATTGCTTTGCATTGTTGGTTTCAGGACTTGAAGCAATATGTATCTTCTGATTCGATGACTGGGACTCCATATGCCGCTTGCATCAGGCTTTTGCACTTCATGATCATGTTACTTGGCCTTGCTGATCCAATGTCTCACAAAGCTTGCTTGGTTAATTCAATATATTTTTCACGGGACACCAACCACTGGCTTTATCAATGCCAGGTTGCCATTTGAGAGATATAATTGATAAGATTAACGAGTCATCTAAGTTCATGGAGACACTGCAGAGTTTGGAGAGGTTGATTTAGGTGGAGGAAGATCTGTTTATGAGAATAAGATGGTTCAAAAGTTTCAACCGCAAAGAAGAAGAAGACCAATGAAAGGTACAGGTATTACGTACTTGATGTAGATGCAAAACACATGTTTTGTTCACATCCTGCGGAAAAGGAAACACTAGAAGCAGCATTTTTTAAGGTGAAATCTGAGTTCTGTAAGCAAGTGTTGCTGGAGAATGTAGTTCCTAGGTACAGGTTGCTGCTGGAGAAGTACAGGAAAGTGAGGAAGCAATATTTGAATGGAATGCTTTCGCTGCACCGTGACTTGGATTAGATTGAAAGTTTTGTTTTGATCTCTTGTTGCGATCATGAATGACCTTTCCACCTTTTTCTAACTTGTTTTTCTCTAACCCTTTCCTTTCAAAAGTTTTGGTTTATGCCCTCAACTTTCCAAATGGTCCCAAACCAAATTCCATAAATCTTGGCCGAAAATGGCGAAAGATCCTTCTGTTCTTGACTTGTAGAAGAACGTTCCTACTGTTGACAGCATCGGAAGATCAATCCATCCATGTCTGTTGCAATGCGTGATGAGAAAGATGAGAAGCACAAGAAATTGCTAAAAGATAAGTTAAATAATGCTCTAATTGAAACTCAAAAGAGGGTTGCTAAAAGAAAAGTTAAATGATGCTCTAATTGAATCTCAAAAGAGGGTTTTGGATCTAACGCATCCGAGAGATTGTTAGGTATATTTGGGGAAAAGAACTGGGCCCAACAAAAAGAAGGAAAAGAGGGAAACAATTGCTTTGCAAGAGAGAGCACAGTGGAGACTGGAGAGTTATGAAAGTCCTAAAACAGTGAAGCCCTTGGTCAGTTGTCATCTGGCAGCAATTGGCCAACCAAATCCTAAGTTTCTTTATTATGTTCGACTGGTGATGACCTTTCGAAGATGTCGTTAATTAACCGAACCGAGCCGGTTTCGACGCCACATCAGTTTGGTGACAATTATGTTTGAAGACACTATAGAACCACTTAAAAGAGAGATCTCCATAGAACCACATTCCAGTTGAAGCAAGTAGAATAATATTTCTCCCTTCTGCGGTTTCGCTTTTCGCTGAAAAATGTGCCTAGAGACATTTCTTTCTCGTTTTGTGTTAGTGCCTTATACATCATGATTTCATTCGGTTTGCTTTCAAAGAGATCTCCAACCTAATCGTGGTCGAATAATCGCCAACGCTGCACCTGTGCAAAAGTAAGTCGGAAAGAGAGGAGCTTATGAAAATCTTTCTAAATGAGAGCCATGAGCCTACAGAAGAACTTGAGGAACTAGAGTCACAGGTTAATCTATAAATGAGAACCATGAGCCTACAGAAGAAACAAACAGAGCCTTGGAGAAAATGTGTTTGGTTAATATTATTAGAATAAGTTGTACAGAGATCCGGGCTAAAATAGCAGCCAAGGATCCAGAGAAGATATCAATTAGGGCTTTGACCTATCGGTTTTAAGGTTAAATCGGTCAATTCAGCTGAAAGCAGTGGATTTAGTAAATATGCGTTGTCAAAAGGGATAATCACACAAATGGTCATTGAATTTTAGTCCTATGGATAATTTCATTTCTGAAATTTTAATTTGTTCAATTAGTCCCCAAACTTTAATCTAATGTGCAAAGTTGTCCATGATCTTTTAATTTATTCAATGTGTCTCCTGAAATTTTTCGTACGTGCTCGGTTTAGTCTCTATATTGTACTAAATTGTTCATTGTTGTTCTCAAACTTGAATTAACAAAAGAACAACTTCAAACATTTTCATATAGTTCAGAAATTAAATTGCACATGTACCAAAAGCTCAGTGATCACATTAAACAAATTAAAAGTTCAAGGATGACATCGAACATCGAGATAAAATTCAAAGACCGCACCGAACAAATTGAAAATTTATGGATAATATTGCAAATTGAGTCAACGTTCAGAAACCATTTGTATAATTTTTCCTCGTTAAAATAGTGCTTCCCTTTGCTCATGAAGTGATTTGGCCATTTTTCATTTGAGCGTAACTTTTTTAACGAGAAAGTGACATTCTTTTGGCAACTTCATCTTATGTCTTGTTGAAGTTAACTTCATCCTCCACCAACTACAAAGTGACATTCTTTTGGTAACAACAACTGACATTTAATAAACATTGCTTAAAAAAAAAAAAAGACTAGTAAACTGATTTTGACAAAATTATAGAAATGTATTTGTACTTCTGCATGTAAGGAGAGTTCTTAGGAGGGACGGTTTCATTCTTGCAAGAACTCTCCCTCCGCTCGATTCTCTTGTTCTTTGAACTTTTTTTACTTTTCTGGTCGAACTCTGAACAATTCTCTCTTCCTTCCTTTTCCTTTTTATTCTTTCTCAATTTTCTTTTGTCCATTTTTTGCCCTTTCATCTATTGTTTCTATTTGAAAATATTGGTATTGATACAACTTATAGATGCTTCCTCAATCATCACTAATATGCTAACGCATATCATAATATGGGCAAAAGTACACTTTTACTGCTAAAAGTTGTGTACGGAAATCAATTTGGTGCTAAAAGTTTCAATTGGATCACTTTAGTGCCAAGTTGAAGACAAAATGATCACTTTGGTGCCTCCGGTGAAATTTTCCGATCAAAACTACCACGTGTCATTAATAATTAATTTTTAATATAAAATGACATTAAAAAAATAAAAATAAGTCCGTGTGGGCTATTATGTGGACTTTTGCACCTTAAAATAAATTAAAATAAATGAAATTCAAATTTAAAAATTAGCTAAAAATTAAATTCATTTAAAATAAAAACTTTATTTAAGATAAAATTAAAAATAAGCTAAAAAATTTAACAAAAAACCTTAAACTTGAAAAGAAAGGAAAAAAGTTTCTACGTAGAGAACTAGGCGGTGAGGGCTCAGCCCTCGCTGTCGCCGCCCCCACCATCTCCGGCAATGGCCGGCGGTGGTGGGGCATGGCCAGCAAGGGTTGCCGAGCCCCAACCAAAAGTGGCGAAAGGGACTTCCGTTTCTAATAAATTCGGGAGATAGTTAGGTATATTGGGGAAAAAGAATTGGGTCCCAGCAAGAAGAAGAAAGAGAAGGAAACAATTGCTTTGCAAGAGAGAGCACAGTGGAGACTGAAGAGTTCTGAAGGTCCTAAAAAAGAGAGAAGCCCTTGGTCAGTTGTGTCATCTGGCAGCAATTGGCCAGCTAAGTTCTAAGTTTCTTTATTATGTTCGGTGAAGACCTTTCGAAAATGTCGTTAATTAACCGAACCGAGCGGATTCCGATGCTACATCGGTCTGGTGATAATTGTGTTTTAAGACAATATAGAACCACTTAAAACGTTCTAGTTGAAGCAAGAAGAAAATATTTCTTGCTTCTGCGGTCTCCTATTTCGCTGAAAAATGTGTCTAGAGACATTTCTTTCTCGTTTTGTGTTAGTGCCTTATACATCATGATTTCATTCGTTTTGCTTTCAAAGAAATTTCCAACCTAGTTGTGGTCGAATGATCGCCAGGCAGCAAGGCCGCACCCGTGCAAAAGTAAGTCGGAAAGAGAAGAGCTTATGAAAATCTTTCTAAATGAGAACCATAAGCCTGCAGAAGAACTTGAGGAACTAGAGTCACGGGTTAATCTATCTATATAGTTATTTGGAGCTTGAAAACCGATGAAGATGATTCGAACATTGCTAGAGGAGGAAATCATCCAGTACAAAGATGTATCCTTCATGCTCAGCCTGCTGTAAATTTATATCACGAGTGATTATTTGGCATACGCTTTGTGCTTTTGCTATATCATTTGGAGAGGCGTGGAAAGACTTTTTGCTTTTAGCAAGTCGAACAATGATAGGCTCGTACATCAACAAGTGGATTAACTAGTAATGACTCATATCCAACGTTTCGCAATGGCGTGAGTCCCTTTGTAATTATGCCTGAAGAATGTTAGGATCTATTTGGTAATGATTTTGATTTTCTGATTATGTTTTCCAGAACAAAAAAGGATCAGAAACATGATTTGTAACGTAAATAATTTTGATTTTTTTCTTAGGAATAGTTTTGGAGCAAAAAAAAAAAAAAATTGATTCTGAAAAAAAGAATCACGAAAAAGAATAAAGTGTTGGTTCTTTTAAAAAAATTGAGTGAACATAGGCTTTCACATGAACTTCTGAACTTTAAAAAAAAATATAAAATTAAAAAATCTAAAAAGAAACTTTGAAAAAGTTAAAAATTAAAAAAATAAGTTAAAAAAGATGAAAAAACCATTTTTAAAAGATCTAAAAAAAAGATGAAAAATTTTAAAAAAAGAATTCTCGCCACTTGGTTGATTTCGGAAACAAAAATTTTGTGCAATTACCAAACAAGTTTCTATTCGGAAATACAAATTTTGTATAGTTACCAAATGCATTCTAATTCTCTAAAAATCGTCTAGAGAACAGAATCGAAAAATATAATTCAAATCATAATCACTTTTTTGGATCAAAATAGTTGGCAAACAAGCCCTAATTGAGCTGATCACTCCTCCCCATTCTTTTATTTATAAAGAAAAAGGAATAGGGACAATGGAAGTACCACTATTGGTATAGCATTCTTGATCAGGTACTCAAATCCATGAATATTAGGAGTGCATTTGGTTTGGTTTTGGGGGCATGTCTTTGGGAAAATGCAAAGGCATTTGGGCTAAAGAGGTTTTTCAAAATGCAAGTAGGAAGCAATTTTGAACTTAAATGCCTTTTGGTCAAAACTATTTTGTGAATGGATTTTGTTGATCTTTTAAAATAAATAAATAAAAACTCTCAAATGGTGGAACTTAGCCGCCATTGGCCAACTTCACCTTGAGGTCTCCTTAGCTTAGGCATTGTCACTTGGGTTGCATGACCCATGTGATGGCCTTGGTCATGCAGCCCTAGGTAGTGGTCACCGGCCTCCATCCAACTCCTTTCTATAAACTGCGGTGAAGATGAACAATGCCGATGAATAGTGGACAATGTCAAGACTCGCATATCGAGAATGCTCCTTTCCAAAGTATTTCTGGACTTGATTTAAACTAAAATGTCACGACCCGAACCTTGCGAGCCCGTCGACATCCCTTCCGGCCATGCTTATGTACAGTTCTCCAGGATCCAAAGGCCAACAAAAACAACACGTGCGGAAGCATAAATAAATCCCCGTATAGAAACCAACAACGATACGATAACTTGGGATGGCAAAAACAAACTTATGTACATATATACACAATTATTACCGCTCTCAAATCTAGGGCTTCGAGGCCACTTGTACAAGCCTGTGACCACCTATAACAAAAAGATTACGTGGTCGAAGTCCACTATGCTTCCAAAAGAAAACACTATACATAAGTCAAGAGGCCAACTACCTTAGGCCTCCTCCTCGCTATCTGCTACTATATCATCCATAACCGCAAACTCGTCCTCGTCCAATTCTGGTGGCTGCTCCGCATCAGATGGTCCACCACTTCCCCATTCTCTTGCGGCACCAAAACTGTCGGGTTGGGCTCCATACCTACAGGTCCAACATCGGGGTGCACCACTACGCCATCCGGAGGTGCGGCATTAGTGGGGCCCCATTCTCCAACACCATCGTAGGGAATATCGAATCCACTCGGTGGACCCATTGACAAATCCCCGTGGCGGTACGTCCATGCCACGTACGTGTGGGGCTTCCAGTAAGTCTCAATCATGCATATTACTATTCACTCAAGAACACAAACTTTCTCTCTCCTCCCCCTCTCATTTTCGGCCAAGCTTGATTCCAAGAGTAAATCCCACAACTTTTCATCAAAACTACACAATCTAATGTCCATTAGCAACCTAGATACCTAATCCAAGATTAGAAACCAACTTACCCAAAGTTTAGCAAATTTTCGGGCAAAAAGTCGTGAGAAGATTTTGATCCCAATTGGCGGCTACGGCGATTCCTCTTGATCGGCTAAAACCCACAAAGATCGGGTGGTTCCGGTTAGCTCACGGCGGTGGTTGTGCTCCGGTGGTCCAAGGCGAATCCGACAAGAGCTTGATAATTTCAGCAATGGTAGATGGAGTAAGGGAATTTTCGGCCAAGAGAGAGAGTGAGGTAGAGAGAGAAAGTAGTCTTGGATTTATGAGGAAGAAGACTAAAAATTAATTAATAAGGGTTAGGATAATTCTTTTGGCATAGATATTTTGGGTCTTGAATGCAAGAAGGGCAAAAAGGTAATTTTCCCCACAAAGACTACTCAAATTTCGGCCAAGGGGGTGATTTGACCGAAATGCCCTTCGGTAAAAGTGAAAAATGGGATATTCTCCAAGGGTAAATGGGTCTTTTCCCATTTCTAGTCCAAATTTTATTTTTCCCGAACCCTTTGGGGCGAACCGCGAAGAAATCGTACTCCGGATGAGGAAACATCCAAAATTTAATTATTGAAACCCCCGAAGGTTACGAAGCTCGATTCGCGATCAATCTCGATCAATTGAAATTTTAGCGTATCTCAAACTAACGGGCGGCTTTTATGAGTTACGCGTATCGACCCGTGATTAATATCACGTTTAAGAATTACTTGAGCTATGATGACTTTGGTTGTCATTCAATTGTGAGGGTCAATCACTAGTCCCGATGGACACGATTGTTAGAAAATAATTTAGGGACGTTCGGAACCCATACAAGGTCAAACAGAATCACCCGTGATCCAAGCGTAGGGTATTACCCAAATCGTTCATTAATCATTCTAGGATCGGCCTATATTGATCCAAAATATCCCCTCAACAATTTTTATGGTCAAAGAGTCAATCCAGGATCAAGTTCTTAGGTCCACGTACTTGATTTTCCTAGCTAGCCATTCTCATTTGGTTAGTACGCTAGAAAGGGATGAATTCCAATTGAGATTAGGCTGAAATACATCAATGAGACTTTTCATTTATTCAAAGCTTCGAAATCGAGTTGGAATACATGATGTCACAGTTCTTCTCCCCTTACAAAATTTCGTCCTTGAAATTTATAACAAACTCAACTACTCAAACAAATGGGGTGCTGGTGCCTCATCGTTTCTTCATTTTCCCAGGTTGCCCCTTCCGTTCCATAGTGCTCCCATATCACCTTCGCCGGTGGAATTATCTTGTTCCTCAGAACTTGTTCCTTTCTGTCTTTTATTCGCATTGGCTTCTCCACGTAGGATACCCTTTCATCTACTTCCACAACCTCATGATCCAGCACATGAGTTGGGTCCGGTTCGTACTTCCTCAACATAGACATGTAGAAGACGTTATGGACTTGGGACAAGTTCGGCGGCAGGGCAAATCGATAAGCTAACGTCTCAATCCGTTCTAAGATTTCAAATGGACCTACGTATCTCGGACTTAATTTTCCTTTCTTTCCAAATCGAGATAAGCCTCGTATTGGCGACACCTTCAAGAAAACGTGATCACTCACCCGGAATTCCAAAGGTCTACGTCGTCATGTCGCATAACTCTTTTGACGACTTTGGGCAGTCTTAAATCTTTCTCTGATCACTTTCATTGCCTCAACAGATTGCTGAACTAGCTTTGGTCTCGTTATACTCCTCTCGCCAACTTCATCCCAACATACCGGAGTTCCGCAAGCTCTACCGTACAACACCTCAAATGGTGCCATTTCGATACTACGTTGGAAACCGTTGTTGTAGGTAAACTCAACTAAATGCAACTGTTCTTTCCAACCCCCTTTAAAATCTATTACACATGCTCGCAGTATATCCTCAAGTGTTTGTATCGTCCTCTCCGATTGCTCCTCCGTCAGGGGGTGATATGCGATGATATGCGGTACTTGAGTCCCCATAGCATTCTCAAGACTTTTCCAAAAAGTTGCAGTGAACTTAGGGTCTTTGTCCGACGTAATTGTTACTGGCACTCCATGCGGTCGAACTATCCGACGCATATACAATTCGACGTACTTTTCCATTACGAAGTCCTTTCGCACTGCTAGAAAGTGTGCGGACTTAGTCGATCTGTCGACGACTACCCAAATCGAATCTTGCCCTCTCTGGCTCCTCGGTAAACTCATGACAAAATCCATGGTAACATGTTCCCATTTCCACTTGGGAATCTCCGGTGGTCGAAGTAATCCTCCCGGCTTACAATGTTGTGCCTTCACTTGTTGGCATGTCAAACATTTAGCCACATGCTTAGCCACGTCCACTTTCATTCCATTCCACCGATCTTGTTGGTGCGGATTCTGATACATTTTGGTGCTACCTGGATGTACACTGTAGCTACTACGATGAGCTTATGATAAAATCTTTTCCTTAAGCTCATCATCATTAAGGACACATAGGCGTCCACGAAATTTCAAAATTCCGTCTTTAACCACTTCGAATTCAGATTTCCCCCAGGTTGCATCCCTCTCTAAAATTTTCTGAATGTCATGATCCACTGACCGCAACGCCTTAATCATCGCCCGAATCTCTAGCTCAATTCTCAGAGTTGCCGGCAGACTTGAGAGATTGCAAACCTCAAACTTAAACTCCGAATCTCTCAATTCTTCTAGCAAAGTCCACTCTTTCACCATCAAATGCGCAATGCTCGATTTCCGACTAAGAGCATCCGCTACTTTATTAGCTTTCTCTGGGTGACATACAATATCACAATCATAGTCCTTCGATAATTCCATCCAACGTCGCTACCTCATATTCAATTCCTTCCGGGAGAATAAATACTTCAAACTTTGGTGGTCCGTATAAATCGGGAACCTTTCTCCTCACAAATAGTACTTCCAAATCTTCAACGCAAAAACAATCGCCGCAAGCTCTAAATCATGAGTTGGGTAGTTCGGTTCATGAGGCCTTAATCGTTGCGACGCATATGCGACCACCCCGCCATGTTGCATCGGGACACATCCTAGTCCCTTTAGCGAAACATCGCTATAAATTTCAAATCCTCCCGGACCCGATGGTATTGTCGAACCGGTGCTTGTCGTCAACCTATGTTTCAATTCTTGGAAACTCCTCTTGCACTTATCTGTCCATTCAAAGTGAGTTTCCTTCTTCGTTAGCTGCGTCAACGGAATAGCAATCGAAGAGAACTTCTCCAGAAATTGTCTATAATATCCCACCAAGCCTAGAAAACTCCGAACCTCCGTGACAAACGTTGGTCTTGGCCAATTCACGATAGTTTCAATCTTCGCTGGATCTACTAAGATTCCATTCCCAGATATGATATGTCCAAGAAACGCTACTTGATCGAGCCAAAACTCACACTTGCTAAACTTAGCATAGAAAGCGTGCTCTGTTAAGGTTCGTAAAATGATGCTCACATGGTGTTCATGTTCCTCTAGGCTCTTTGAGTACACCAAGATATCATCAATAAACATGATGACAAATTGATCCAAAAATTTCCTAAACACCCGATGCATCATATCCATAAAAGCAACTGGGGCATTTGTCAATCCAAAAGGCATGACAGTAAACTTGTAATGCCCATTTCTGGCATGAAAAGCAGTTTTCGGTATGTCTTCCTTCTTGACCCTCAACCGATGGTAGCCCATCCTCAAATCAATCTTAGAAAATACTGAAGCACCTTGCAATTGATCGAACAAGTCATCTATCCTTGGCAATAGATACTTGTTCTTGATGGTCACTTGGTTCAATTGCCGATAGTCAATGCATAATCGCAATGACCCGTCCTTCTTTCTCACAAACAACACCGGCACTCTCCAAGGCGATGCACTGGGGTGGATAAATCCTTTATCCAATAATTCTTGCATCTGAACCTTTAGCTCTTTCAATTCCAAGAGGGACATTCTGTAGGGCGCCTTGGAGATCGGTTCTATTCCAAGGACCAATTCAATCACGAACTCCACTTCCCGTTCAGGTGGCAATCCCGTCAATTCTTGAGGAAAAACATCGGGATAATTACGTACCACGGCTATGTCCTCTAGCCTTGGTCCTTCAACCGACGAATCCACCACTGTAGCCAAATATCCTTGGCATCCTTCATTTAATAACTTGTCACTTCCGGTGACGAGATTAGGGGAATCGAGATTCCTCCTCGACTTCCTACAAACTCATATCTAGGATGACCAATAGGATTAAATTGGATCACCCTACTACTATAGTCAAAAACAGCTCATTGTTTTCCTAACCAATCCATTCCAATTATGACGTTATAGTCATGCATAGTCAAAACTGCTAGGTCTATCAACTCTTCTCTACCACCAATGACAATCTTACATCTAGTACACTCTAGTGTAATCAATACTTTATCCTTTAAGGGTGTAGTTATGTGCAGCATTACTTCTAGCGGTTTTAACTCAATCCCCGCTAATTCCACAAATTGAGCAGATACAAAAGTATGCGACGCTCTAGAATCAAATAAAGCATATGGAGCATGATCATATAAGGAGACCATACACGTGATCACACCTAGTGCATTCTCTGCCTCATTACGCGCCACTACATATACTCTCCCTTGGGCCGGCAGTATGTTACGATTAATGCGTGGAGCTGCTCCTATCCGAGGTCTTGCACGGGATCTCCGGGGTTGAAAATGAGGCCCCGGGGCTTACTTCGGGCGATTTCTTATCCGATGATCAAATTTGCCACATCCGAAGCACGCCCCCGTCTTGTTTGGGCAAGGCCCATTCCCAGTACCTCCTTCCACGAGTCAGCAATTTCGGTTGAATTGATACACCGGTTTCCCGTTATTTCTCCTAACTGGAGGGACGAAACGCCGATTTCCCATCATTGGCCTCTTGCCAAACCGGTGGTTGTCCCCTGCTGGCATAAACATCGATCCAGATGAGGCAGCCTTCTCCTTCATGTCTCTTTCCACCATTTGACCCCGCTCATAAAGCTCGTCATAATCCCTTAGATTCAGCAGGATCTACCGGTTGCGAAGTTTCGGCGTCAATCCATCTTGGAACCTTCTTGCTCGTCCAAATGGATTCTCCACCATTCTTGGTGCATACTTAGACAGTCTTGAAAATTCAATCTCATACTAATCGATTGTCATCCGATTAAAGCGGAGTTGTTGAAATTCCAAAATTTTTTGCTCCTGAGCGATCTCTGAAAAATATTTTCCATTGAAGACTTCTGTAAAAATAATCCAATTCGAGGCTGTACCCTCCGGGAAACTCTACCCTTAGTGGCTTTCCACCAATCACCGGCCGTGTCCTGCAACCGATACACCTGCCGAGTCACTTTCTTCTTCTTGGTGTAGCCCAAAACCTCAAATGCTTTTTCCAGGTCCTCTATCCAACGAGGTGCAACTTACGGGTCACCTTTCCCCGTGAACTTAGCTAGTTTTAACTTCAGAAATTGTTCCACTAGGCGATGCATCTGTCTATTCCCGTTGTCATTTCCTTGGTTGACATTTACCCCATGCGCTGCAGCAAGAACAGCAACCTCAGCAGCTCGGGCAATAGCAGCAGCTCGTTCTGAGTCTCGCCTACCTATCAAATTTCCAATCTCCTCTAGAGCCCTAAGGACTCCATCCACTCTCGGATCTTCCCTAACTGCTATTCTTGAACTAGAGGCTCCCCTAGAGGCTCCCCTAGAGCCTCCTCTAGAGCCTCCTCTGGAACCTCCTCTAGAACTTCTACCTTGATTGTCCATTTCCATCAACTTTCACAACACCCGAGCCAAAATAATTTCATCCAAGGAATTAGAGACCTAAGCCACCTACTCAAGTCTAGCGGTCTCACGCTGCTTAACACGGCAATTAACTCAAAGCTAATAATCGTTTCCGGTATAACGATTTAACAAACAACACTAAACACTCAACACGAAAGTAGTCAATCACGCAAATCATAGGCGCACGTTCAAATGCCCTACATAACACGTTTAACTCGCGTAACCACCTAGGGTCTCTCTGTCTAACCATCCCAAAGTCATCGCTCCTTATCACTCCATATTTCATCCAAACTTGGATTGAGATGACCTTGCTCCGATACCACTCCAAGCGGGGATGTCACGACCCGAATCCTGCGAGCTCGTCGATAACCCACATGGCCACGCTTATGTGCGGTTCTCTAGGATCCAAAGGCCAACAAAAACAACACGTGCGGAGGCATAAACAAATCCCCGTACAGAAACCAATAACAGTACGATAACTTGGGATGACAAAAACAAACTTATGTACATATATACACAATTTTTACCGCTCTCAAACCTAAGGCTTCAGAGGTCACTTTACAAGCCTGTGACCATCTATAACAAAAAGATTAAGTGATCGAAGCCCACTATGCTTCCAGAAGAAAACACTATACATAAGTCAAGAGGCCAACTACCCTAAACCTCGTCCTCACTATCCGCGACTATATCATCCATAGCTGCCAACTCGTCCTCGTCCAACTCTGGTGGCTGCTCCGTGTTAGATGGTTCCACCACTTTCCCATTCTCTTCAGGCACCAAAACTTTTGGGTTGGGCTCCACACCTGCGGGTCTAGCATTGGGGTGCACCACTATGCTATTTGGAGGTGCATCATTAGTGGGGTCCCATTCCCCAACACCATCGTAGGGAATATCGAATCCACTCAGCGAACCCGTTGACAAATCTCCGTGGCGGTACGTCCATGCTACGTACATGTGGGGCTTCCAATAAAGTTCTCATGTGTCCACCCAAACTGTGGTAGCGTGCCTATAGTATACATGATCCTCCCTAACCGGATACTCCGTCACCAACGTATCCATATCCCGGGGAATGCCGAACCTCTACGATGGGTCATTCATTGTTGAGGCGGAGGGTCCGAAAAAGAGAGCCCACGACGGGGTGAGAATAATGCTCAGTAAGAAAGTTCCTAATTCTAGGTTAGGGCGCTAGTGCCTCCAAACACGTCCTAGGTGAGCAATTTCCAACAATTCCTCCTTTAATAAAAAATTCTACAAATAAATTCCAGAATATTCTATTCTTTTCTTCAAAATTGCCACACCTTTATAAAAAATTCCACGTTACTCCCATATCGACGTTCCATGCCTCATACCGTAAATAAAATATTCCACGTACTCCAGAGCTCACGTTCGACACCTCAGGCTATCGTATAAAATTCCACGTTGATCTAAAGCCCACGTTTAACGCATCATGCTATAATATAAATATTCCACATTACTCAAATGCCCGCGTTTAACGCATTAGGCTAACATATATATGGACAAACCCATGAAATAACGCCTTAGGCCATTATATAGTTCGGACCCGCGTAATAACGCCTCAGGTTAATATCCCACCTTTAACGCCTCGGGATAAAATAGTACAAAGAACCCCGTGTTTAACGTCTCAGCGTAGAATAATAATAACAGAGCCCGCATCATAACGCCTCGGGCGAAATATAGTCTTATAAAAATAGGAACCCCGCGTCATAACTCTTCGGGGTGAAATACCACACTTCCCGTGACATCCCGAATCCCGACCCACTTTCGAAGCTTTGAATAAATGAAAGGTCTCATTGATGTATTTCGGTCGAATCTCACTCGGAGTTGATCCCTCTCGAGCAGACTAACCAAATGGGAATGGCTAGCTAGGAAAATCAAGTACGTGGACCTAAGAACTTGACCCTGGATTGATTCTTTGGCCATGAAAATTGTCGAGGGAATATTCTGGACCAATATAGGCCGATCCTAGAATGATTAAGGAACGATTTGGATAATACCCTATGCTTGGATCACGGGTGATTCCGTTTGACCTCGTATGGGTTTCGAACGTCCCTAAATTATTTTCTAACGATCGTGCCCATCGGGACTAGTAATTGACCCTCGCAATTGAATGACAACCAAAGTTGCCATGGCTCGAGTAATTCTTAAACGTGATTTTTAATCACGGGTCGATACGCGTAACTCCTAAAAGCCGCCCGTTAGTTTGAGATACGTTGAAAATTCTGTTGATCGAGATTGATCGCGAATCAAGCTTCAGAATTTGACGTTGGACCTTCGGGGGTTTCAATAAATAAAATTTTGGACGTTTCCTCATCCTGTGTGCAATTCCTTCGCGGTTTGCCCCAAAGGGGTTCAGGAAAAGTAGATTTGGATTGGGTATGGGAAATGACCCATTTGCCCTCGAAAAATACCCCATTTTTCACTTGGACCGAAGGATATTTTGGCCATTTCCCCTTTTGGCCGAGATTGACTAGTCAATGAGGGGAGTTAATTATTTTATTTTTTTTCTCTTGATTTTGTGGGCATAATTAATTATTATTAACCTATATTAATTATTATATTGGCCTCTTCTTCTTCATTATCCAAGACTCTCTCTCTCTCTAGCTCACTTTCTCTCTACCTCACTCTCCCTCTCCCTCACTTGGCCGAACACCCTCTCTCTCACCCTCCATTGCCGAAAATTCTTCAAGCCTTCTTTGGTGTCGCTTTGGAGCGCTTGGAGTCGCTAGATCGTCGCCAAGTCGCCGGCCGTGCAAGGATCGCCGGAATCGCCGATTGGTTCAAGCTTTTCCTCAACCGTTCAACGGAGGTTTTTGCGAGTTTTTGAGGTAGGATTGTTTCTAAACCTAAATTAGGTGGTTAGGTTGCTAAAAGACCATGAAATTGTGAATTTTTGATGAAGAAAAGTGTTGGATTTGGGCTTGTGGAGGGGCTGGACGAAAATTGCAGAAATGGAGGTGAGATATGCTTGTTCTTGCAATGAATAGTAATTACAAGAGGATATTTGTTTGGTCAAAGTTTGACCATGGTTACCCTACCAACCCTAGTTACTTTATGCCCTAACTAGAGTTACTTTATGCTATAGTTTAATCATGGTTAGGTTAGTATTTAACTCTAGTTAATTTTTGAACCATGGTTAGTTAATATATTAACTAGGGTTACTTTTATGTGACATAAAGTCGTTATGCCACCGTGCTAATTAAATGTGACATTGTTATAGTATAGTACTATGGTCGTGAATTAATTATATGTTAGAAAATTATTATTGTTCGGCCGTGATAAATTTCCACGTTAGTATAATTTTAATGGCACGTGATTTATAAATTGCTACGTTAGCATAATATGGTCGCATGGCGTGGATTGGATACTTTGGTAGTATTAACTGATCGGGTAGTCTGGATTAATATTTGGATTAGTGTGAATTAATCGGGTGATCCCGAATTATTAATTCTCTAACGTGAGTGAATCACGTGGTCCCGATCTATTCCGAGAAAATGAGAAGGGTCGTATTCAATCAAGTCGTTTGAGGCCAAAGTGAGCCGTATTCGTCTGATTGTCCGAGACCGAGGAAATGTGAGGGTCGTATTCAATCAAGTCGTCTGAGGCCAAAGTGAGCCGTATTCGTCTGATTGTCCGAGACCGAGAAAGCAAGAAAGTCGTGTTCAATTAAGTCGTCCGAGACCAAAGTGAGTCGTGTTCGACTAATTGTCCGAGACTTGATCCGGTCGTGTTCCTATGTGTCCGAGACCGAGATCCGTGGGTTGTATTCCTATGTGTCCGAGACCCCGATATATATAGAGCCGTGTTCCATAAAGGTCCGAGGCTCAATTTCATGAACTTATGATGGCGGTGGAGTAACATGGAATATTTTTGGAGTAACGTGGAATATTCTAGAGTGACGTGGAATATGTTTGGAGTAACGTGGAATATTCCGGAGTGACGTGGAATATTTTTGGAGTAACGTGAAATATTCTGGAGTGACGTGGAATATTTTCGGAGTAATGTGGATATTTATATTATGGACGGATGTGTTAAAAATGGGCCCCGGAGTACGTAGAATATTTTATTGTCGGACTGAGGCGTGGAACGCCGAGACGGGAGTAACGTAGAATATTTGAGAAGGTGTGAGAATTTTCGGAGAAAGAATGGAATTTTCTGGAATTTAATTGGGGAATTTTTGGGTAAGAAATAAAGAGTTATTGGAAATTGTTGCTCGCCTAGATTGTGTCTAGAGGCACTAGCGACCTGATCTAGGGTTAGAGATTTTCCTACTGAGATTTTTATCTCACCCCGTCGTGGGTTCGTTGTTTTTCAGACCCTCCGCTGCAATGATCCGACCCGGAGATTGAGACGCCGGGAGAAATGGTGGAGCCTTCGGAAGCTGAGTAGCCACTTGAGATAGCGAGGTTGAGGCTTAGGATAGTTGACCTCTCGACTTTTGTAGAGTACTTTGTTTTGGTTGTGTAGCGGGCTTCGACCACGTGTCTTTTGTTAGGTGGTCACAGGCTTGTACAATGGCCCCCGAAGCCCTAGGCTGATGAGTTTGTAGCAGTTATGTATATAGGTACATAAGTTTGTTTTACCGTCCCAAGTCATCGAGATGTTAATTGTTTCTGTACGGGGATTCGTTTTTGCTTCCGCATGAATTTGTTGGCCTTTGGATCCTGGAGAACTGTACATAAGCGTGGCCGGGTGGGATGTCGACGAGCTCGCAAGGTTCGGGTCGTGACACTTCCTCTCAATTTATCACTCATCAAGACCATATAAGAACAACAAATCCTCGATCGCTTGTCCAATACCACACGATCTCTTAAATCCTTCCGATCGATCAATCTTCACCACGTGATCTTGCTAAACTTCCTGATTAGCAAATCGAGACCACCCGATCTCACCAATTTTTCTCCAAATAAAGATCGGGATCATACGATCTTTCTAATTTTCCTTCACTACCCAATCGAGACCACTCAATTTAAATTATACTGAATAAATACTCGATCGGGACCATGTGATTCACTCATATTGAATAAATAATAAATCGGGACCACCCGATTAAATCACACTCAAGCCGTCGACCAATTGGGCCACACGATTAATTTATGCTACCACAAAAATTAATCTATGCCACACGATATTAATTATGCTAACGTAGCAATTATTAATCACCGTCTGATCGAAATTTCACTAACGTGCAATTAATACGTACCTTACAAATCAACTATAGTAACATGGCAATTAATCGGGGCTATACGATTAATATATTCTAACGTGCATTTAATCTCCACCACAAGATTATTCTACATAAAGCAGGATTTAATCACGGCCGTCGGATCAATCTTTCTAAGCAAGATTCAGTACGGACTGCTCAATTAAAGCATGATAAGTTTGATTAAATCATAGCCCTCCAATCTCAATCATGCATATCACTATTCACTCAAGAACACAAACTTTCTCTCTCCTCCCCCTCTCATTTTCGGCCAAGCTTGATTCCAAGAGCAAATCCCACAATTTTTCATCAAAACTACACAATCTAATGTCCATTAGCAACCTAGATACCTAATCCAAGATTAGAAACCAGCTTACCCAAAGTTTAGCAAATTTTCCAGTGAAAAATCATGAGAAGATTTTGATCCCAACCGGCGGCTCCGGCGATTCCTCTTGATCGGCTAAAACCCACAAAGATCCAGCGGTTCCGGTTAGCTCACGGCGGTGGTTGTGCTCCGGCGGTTCAAGGCGAATCCGGCGAGAGCTTGAGAACTTCGGCAATGGTAGATGGGGTGAGGGAATTTTTGGCCAAGAGAGAGAGTGAGGTAGAGAGAGAAAGTGGTCTTGGATTTATGAGGAAGAAGGCTAAAAATTAATTAATAAGAGTTGGGATAATTTTTTTGGCATAGATATTTTGGGTCTTGAATGCAAGAAGGGCAAAAAGGTAATTTCCCCCACAAAGACTAGTCAAATTTCGGCCAAGGGGGTGATTTGATCGAAATGCCCTTCGGCCAAAGTGAAAAATTGGATATTCTCCAAGGGTAAATGGGTTTTTTTCCTATTTCTAGTCCAAATTTATTTTTCCTAAACCCTTTGGGGCGAACTGCGAAGAAATCCTACACTGGATGAGAAAACGTCCAAAATTTAATTATTGAAACTCCTGAAGGTCCGACGTCAAATTTTGAAGTTCGATTCACGATCAATCTCAATCAATTGAAATTTTAGCATATCTCAAACTAACGAACGGCTTTTAGGAGTTACGCGTATCGACCTTTGATTAATATCACATTTAAGAATTACTCGAGTCATGGTGACTTTGGTTGCCATTCAATTGCGAGGGTCAATCACTAGTCCCAATGGACACGATCGTTAGAAAATAATTTAGGGATGTTCGGAACCCATACGAGGTCAAACGGAATCACCCGTGATCCAAGCGTCGGGTATTACCCAAATTGTTCATTAATCATTCTAGAATCGGCCTATATTGGTCCAAAATATTCCATCGACAATTTTCTTGGCCAAAGAGTCAATCCAGGATCAAGTTCTTAGGTCCACGTGCTTGATTTTCCTAGCTAGCCATTCCCATTTGGTTAGTCCGCCTCAGAGGGATCAATTCCGAGTGAGATTAGATTGAAATACATTAATGAGACTTTTCATTTATTAAAAGCTTCAAAAGCGAGTCGGAATACATGATGTCACATAAAAGCGTATAGAAGCCTTTGGAAATGCCCTAATGTTCTCTAAATAATTTTGCCAAATGCCATTTGCAGGCCCTACAGCTCCTTATAATGTTGAACCAAATGCACCCTATTTCTCTTTTCAAAAGATAAAGTACTTAACTTGAGGCCGGAAAACAAATAAAAGCTTAAAATAAGAAAATCCAACAACCTTAAACCTACTATGGTTGTTAGGTTGCCACTGTTGACACCTTAAACACTCAAATACTAGAAGAAGATATTGCAACCACCTTGATTTTATCTAATTAACCAAAATGTTGGCCTAAATCCGATTGGTGTACGTGTATTCCGATTGGTGTATGTGTATGAATAATTTAGTTATCATATATCCAACAGCCTTAAACCTACTATGGTTGTTAGGTTGCCACTGTTGACACCTTAAACACTCAAACATTAGAAGATATTGCAACCACCTTGATCTTATCTAATTAACCAAAATGTTGGCCTAAATCCGATTGGTGTATGTGTATTCCGATTGGTGTATGTGTATGAATAATTTAGTTATCATATGTCCAATAGCCTTAAACCTACTATGGTTGTTAGGTTGCCACTGATGACACCTTAAACACTCAAACATTAGAAGAAGATATTACAACCACCTTGATCTTATCTAATTAACCAAAATGTTGGCTTAAATCTGATTGGTGTAAGTGTATTCCGATTGGTGTATGTGTATGAATAATTTAGTTATCATATATCAAGATTTATCGATTTTCTTAGTTTCTTCCTAGAATAATACTTCTTATAGTTAATACCATTAAAAATATCAAAACTAGAACTCCTATAACACATTTACCAACAAATTTTCTTCTCATAATAAATCATAAACCAGTATCCGATGACGTATTTATTCAAACTAATTTTTTTTCTTACAAAAGTCCAAAATTGGTACCACTGACTCAAATCTATCCTCCTTTTTTTTCTTCCCTCATAGTTCTAACCTTCGTTAAAGTGCATACTTATCCACATATGTGGATTTTCCACATCAAATATGTCATCTTGCACGTTAGATTGGTCCCGTAGTCGTTTGTCATGTCCATGGACACATACGCATTTTATCAATATTGGGAAAATATTGGGTCAAAATATCAAGGGAGGTACCAATTTGGAATTTTTTTTTTTTTTGGTATTAACCCCATTTCTTAAATAGCCATTCGGTAGTGGATACTTCAAGAAACCTAATAATCTATCTTTGCGCCTATATCTACATTGCAAGTTGCAACAACCATATATCAATTAATTGTCGGTTTGGTTGACCAAGCTCAACCGATTAAATCTTTCATTACTCTATGGTCTTTGGGATAGGTGTTTAGTCAGAATTTGCCTCGATGACATAATACCTTAAACAAAAAATCGTCCTTCAGTTTTTTATAAGAGGAGATAGGTTCTATGGAAATTTTGGATAGTAAATATCACATGTACACAAGGAAACCAATAGATATACTTCAATAATATTTAATCGACATTAAAATACACAAGATAAAGATGCAGCATCAGAACTTAATTGACGACGAAGCATTCAGAAATTATAGCAAATATACACATCACAATTTAATTGATGGCGATATTTGGAAACTAAAGCTATGACTACATTACATGAATTAAAAGATAACAAGATTTGTTTGTTTGGGGGAGGGGGGGAGGAGGGGGAGGGAGGTCTCTAAAGAGTGCGAAGTGACTATATAAAGCCTATGATTGATGATTATCAATGGAGGTTACAAATATTTACCAAACGGTTATGTCAATGGTCACATTGACTCCACTACATTGATGGTTTCATCATCTCCACTATCTTGATGGTTTGTTTGACATCTACTATCTTGACGGTTGTCTTTTATTTTCATTGCATGGATGGTTACTTCTTTGACAATTGCATCCGAGATTGTTGACTCCACTTTTTATTGATTCCTTCAAACTATCAATTCATCAAGTCGTCGATTCTTCATGATATCGATAATTCTATTCATTTATGACCAAACTCTACTCTCATCGACTAAGTGGATGTGGTGTAAACAAATGCTCCCTTTTAAATGAATTGAATGATTCACTGATAATTTGATCCCTTTAACTTAATTAATCAAGAGTCATCATGTGCCACATTGTTATTGACAAATTTAATTTTTCCTTGCCGAATTTTATCTTGGTCAGATTCATTATCCTACTTAGATTTTTTTTCTTTTTATTTCAGGAAAGGAACGTTTTCTATAAAGTCTTCATGTGGCCATCTATCTTTGTCCTTCAGTAATTAGATACTCATGTTGTCAATAGGAATAAATCTGTTTGGCCTTCGAATTTTCCTTTAAGACTGAATTTCAATCCACTAAAAGCTAAATTTGTAAATTTTTTCTCTGAGAGTGACGTAAGGCATCTATTTCTAGTCCTCTTGAATTAAGCAACAAATTGATTGACCAACTCATTATCGTATCGATAGGTTGTGGCCAAATCAGCAATCAATACCTCAAGTATCATTCTATAAAATTGAGAACGAAATTGTCTTTTCATCTTAGCCCCGGTATGGATTGAATTAGGAGATATATTCACATACCAAGACAGTTTTTGATAAAGACAAAGGGAATAACCTAAATCTCAGGAATTCATTTGTTCCTACCTCTCCACATTGACATTGGGCAAAAAATCGACCAATGTGTTCGACAGTCATTGGTCATCTTCACTTGTGAAAACAATGAAGTTAGGACAGTGTTGAATTCTCTTGGATAAGGTATAGTATCAACCCAATTAGGAGGTGGTTTCCTATACATTAGCCTAACCATTCCTCTGTTGGCACCCAATTATTGGATATGGGTTTCAGCCACTTTATCAGGATTGGCTAGTTGATGAACTTGCCCTTCCTGCCCCGTAGGTTCAAGATGGATAGGTTAATAGACTTGATGTTCCCGCTCCCTAGGCTCAAGTTTGATAGGATTTTTAGGTATTTGTAAAATCCTCACTAGTGATGGGATTACTTGCCCTAAATGATTTCCATGGTTAAATTGACTAAAAGTTGAAAGAACATAACTAGAATCTACCATATTCGGTTGGATCTGTATGGACTGATTGGATGTCCCAGGCCTTAACATGACATCGTTGATCGCCTTACCATCTGCTTGATCGCATCCGCGAGATGTCTGATAATGTGATTTGTCATCTCGTTTTGTTGTTCCTCTAGCCACCAAAGTAGGGTTTAGTGTTAACTGCATCACCTGATCTTCTATAAGGTCTTTTAGGATGTTGAAATTCCCACCTTGGCTTGTTTCTTCCACTGCGAGAGCTGCAAAGGTCTCGAACTGGGTGACCCTTTCACTAGCGTTATTAGCCCCACCACGATCAGGCTCTGAGTTATTCTTTGGTCTAACCATTATTGTTCCACAAATCGATCACACTGGTCCCACCGAACATGTCAAGAAGATGTTTTGTCAGATTTTGCCTCCATGACTAAATATATTTCACTAAAAATCGTTCTCCCATTTTTCATAATAGAGAACAGGTTGTGTGGCGATTCTAGATAGGAAACATCACAATTACACAAGGAAAACGATAGATATACTTCAACGAAACTTAATCGACATTAAAGTACACAAGTTAAAGATACAATAGCGGCATTTAATCGACAATGAAGCACCTGTTGGAGTTGGCGAATACTTCGGGGTTCCTTGTTTCTCTTACCGAGCATGCCCGTGTGAGCTTAAGGAAATTGAAGTATGATCCGACGATAGGTGACCCCTACGCATGGAATGCGGGGGTTCGGGGGCAGCGCTCTCGACACGAGTGTCTCGCTGCCCTGTCGGCGGGCAGGGGTTCCACTCATAGTGAAATCTCTTTGCAGGATGTAACCCTATTCTAGGGTGAACTCGGGTAAACCGTGCGTCATCTAATTTTCTTCTATTATCTGTGAGATTATTCTGAATCGGTTTGCGATACATCCCTTTAGCACCCAGAAACTGTGGCAATGATACATGCTGAAATTTAATCGATGATGAGGTATGTAGAAACTATAGTTAAGATACATGCCAGAATAGAATAAAAAACAAGATATTTGGAAACTATAACCATGACTACGATACAGGAAAAAAAAAAGGACAACTGAGAGATAACTATATTTATATGTTTGTGTGGGGTGTCTTCCAAGAGTACAATGTGGCTATTTAAAGCTTACAATTGCAATTTGCCAATGGAGGTTAAATAGAGGCTATAAACAGTTATCGAACAGTTACATCGATAAATACATCGACTCTGCTACCTTTATTGTTTCACCACTACCTTGACACATTTTTTTTTTTTTGCTCCACTATCTTGACGGTTACTTCTTTAATGGTTGCATCCATGACTGTCGATTCCACTTTTTGTCCATTCCTTCAAACTGTTTGTTTATCCCGCTGTCGATTCTTCAAGATGCCTACAATTCTTTCATAAATGATCAAACTCTACTCTCATCAACTAAGTCTACCACATGTCGATAATAATCAAAAGTTGGTCATTTTTTTGTTGTAAATAACAGAAAGCTTAAATTATTGAAGAAATGAAAAGGATTTCATCGAAACAATGCTCCAGGATTACTAGCTGATAAATATATGTAAACACTTCATAATTTTTAATGCGCTGATTACTCTCGCATTATGCATAATAATTATTTTCAGATATTAAATAGTTTGCCGTGTCAGTTATATTTAACACAAGTCCATATAATGTCTTGTCAGTTTTCCTCGATGTGAACATTTTCGATGGTTATTCTACTTTCGATCATTTTACGATCAGGTCACCTACTTCTAATTGCCATTGAATGCACCAATCTTTTAACTTCCTTGTAATTAATACTGTTTTACCGCAAGCTAACCCGTGAATGGCAACACAGTGAATATGCAACAATAACAATAATGACACTGCTACAAAATTGTTTATATGTTTCACCCTATTAGCACTTTGTTGAAAATTGAGTAATTCCTGGTTAAAGTGCATCAATTACAAAGAAATGAAGGTTATAACCAAAGTTTAGTTACCTGATTGCAAAATATTTATGATCGCCGATGACGTATTTGTTTGTTAAGTTAATTATGTAATTAACAACGAAATGATTTGTAATTATCCAAGGTTTATCAAGACGGAAGGTTCGGTGAGCTTGATAACACATATTCACTGTGACGACATGGTTTGGGCGTCGTTTTCCATGGAAAAGAGGAAGTGTGGGATTTATGGTGAAAACCTGCGTCACGAGGAAACGATTCTTTCTCTTCTTTTTGGGGTATTGATCGACGTGGCGATGTCGCGTGCCTGCTTTTATGTTCCCGCTAGGCACTGGATCTGGATGCATGTAAATCTCGCCAATAAATCTGGTAGCTTATAGTCCATTTTGGGGAGAAGAGAAGGGGAGGAAGGAGAAATTTGTCCCAATAGATCCCGGTGCAACATGGTTGTCGATCCTGAGAGGTCGACATGAGTAACGTCTCGACTGACCAAGTCGATAGGGATCATGATCGGGGCAAGAAGTTATCGAGGAAGAGGAGAATCACACCACATGATCTACGGCTTGATGGTTCCGGTCCAAAGCGGACCTGCCCAATGCGGATCGGGATCTGGGCGGGAGATCACCTAGGAAGAGGCGTCCCCATGATTCAACTACGAGAAATTCTTTCTTTTTTGTCCTTATAAATGTTCAAGAAAAAAAGTAATTTCTTCTCGAGTTATTTTCAAGCAATAACACGAAAATGCAAAACTGGTAAATTCATCCAAAGTAAAAAAATAAAAATGGTGAACAGAAAAGAGAACTTGCACCACATCTAATCATCACCAAGTTAAATCTTTCCATAAATCTTCACAAAACAACCCAACAAGAAGATGAAATTAGCGAGATCCGGTGGTCGGCCCCTCAGCGGCCGGCTGGAAGAAGAAAAAAATAGAAAGAAAAAACTAAAAATACAAAAAATATATATTAAAATATCATCTAAAATTACCACCTCAACTCCGACAATATAAATACCCATCAAAGTGTTTGATGTTTTTTGCAACGCAGCGAAAGCCTCTGCTTAGTCTACGAATTCACATATTTATCCGACACCCACAAACAAAGCACGGGAATAGTGGGGGGAACAAAACATGTCGGTTCAGGATTCGCCAATCCCATCTTCTTCTCCGAGTGAAGGAAGAAGCAGCGACGTGGTCAAACGCCGGTGGGCGGAATATCATGAGAGCGTATGGGGCGATTACTTCCTTAAATACGCCTCTTCCTCGAGCTCAACGGTTAGTAATCCTTCTTGCGTCTTTCTTCCTCTGTTTTCTTGCCATTGCATACTGTAGACTGTAGCGAAAGTCACTGTGTTGGCGATAATTGATAGCGTCAAAGAATTGAGGTGTCCATTTCTTTGAAGGAAAACTGTTTTCGGGGAATTGTTTTCCGACTTTCCGGGTATTATTTGGATGAAGAAAAACTAATCGATCTAACTGAAAAACGTTTCCCGTTAATTGAAAAGAACAAGCTTTGATTGGGTGAAAATAACGTCGCCTTTGGCAAGAAGGAAATCGCTTTCCCTAAACAACCTAACAAACGAAAACTAGAACATTTTCCTTGGAAATGATTTTCATGGAAAGTATTTTCGTTTATCATGAAGTTTTTAGTGAAATAAATGCGCCCCAATTTTTTAGATTATTGGGCAGCATCAATCCCATTAGTGCTTGATGAATTCGTTACACATGGAATAACTCGCATCTTCCATTGCTACGTGAGTCACCCATTATACATGTTCAAGAAACAATTGTTCACAAAAATTTATAACCTGAAATTTTTTTCAGTTGCACTTGAATGGAAAGAAGGTATATTTGTACATGTTGTGAAGGATATGATGGATCATACCAATTACGCCATATGAGAGTAGGGCAGCTTTGGACAGAATTTCCTTAATTTAACAAGGAGTTGTTCTCGGACGTCCTCGGAAAAAATAAATAAATAAATAAGGTTCGTGTATGCCTCCACCCCATCACTTGGAAAGAACAAGGTAGCAACGAAGAAAGGAAAGAGCGAGATGATGATTTTTGTTCTTCTGGCGAATGAAGTCGATCAATATTGTATGCACCCGACGAATTCAAACAGTCCCTCCTTCAAAAACATCAATTGTACCACTCCACCTAAATGAAATGATTTGGTCAACGACTATTCAATTCTGGAGAATAAATGTTAGATTTCGTCTCAATGAAATGACATAGTCTTTATCATTATTCACTTGTCTAAGAATATGCATTGACTTTTCAGTTCAAATTCCTTGGAAGAGTGGAGGGACAAATTGAGGAATTGAAAGGAGAGGTGAGGAAGTTGCTGACTGATGCTGCGGATAAGCCTTCGCAAATGCTTCACTTAATTGATCAAATTCAACGCTTGGGAATTGACTACCATTTCGAACGAGAAATAGATGAGCAATTGGAACAAATCCACAAAAGTTACTCTCAACTTGATCATGGAGATTTTAGGGGAGATGACCTTCCCATGGTTGCTCTTATGTTTCGACTGCTGCGACAGCAAGGTTACAATATTTCATCGGGTAAGCCTTAAACTTAACGAACCATTTGATAAGAAACCCATTAAGAATTCCTTCTTCGGAAAACTAATGCCGCAAAATTAACTATTGACTCATTCGAATTTCAGGATAAACTAGTGAACAAAATATAGAACATTGACTAGGTGTATCGTCTTCCTAATTTATAATTGATTTACAATTTTTTTCCCATGTTGGTTGGTCGCACAGAGGTCTTTAACAAATTCAAGGACAGTGAAGGCAACTTCAAGGAATCACTCGACACGGATGTGCGCGGATTGCTGAGCTTATACGAAGCTTGCCATTTAAGGTGTCATGGTGATGCTATTTTGGAAGAAGCACTTCCTTTCGCTATAACTTGCCTTGAATCGATCGATGAAATGAAAGTGAGCACTGGTCTTGCGAAACAAGCGAGTCATGCCCTAAAGCAGCCACTTCGCAAGGGTATACCAAGACTCGAGGCAAGGCATTATATTTCACTCTACCAAGAAGAGCCTTCACATGACGATGTCTTGCTCGCCTTGGCTAAACTAGATTTCAACTTACTGCAAGAGCAACACCAGAAGGAACTCGGCAAGATTACAAGGTCATCTAACTTCACATGATAGTATTATTCTGGTTGTGTTTTTCAAAGGTTTCCTTGTCTGCTTTCAATTTACCCTTCTAAACAGCGCTTTTGAATGTCCTTTACAAGTGAAAAAAAGGAATTTGAACTATGCTAGTTCATCGGGCTGACATACTTTCAATGATGCTTGTATCGTTCCATCATAGGTGGTGGAAGGACATAGACGTTGCGAGGAAGTTCCCATTCACTAGAGACAGGATTGCGGAGTTGTTCTTCTGGATGGCAGGAGCATATTTCTAGCCGGAATTTGCCGTGGCCAGAGATATACTAACTAGATCGACCGCCCTGATTTCCATTCTCGACGATATATACGACGTTTATGGTACAATGGAAGAACTTGTACCCTTCACCGAAGCAATTGAGAGGTACGTGATCCACATTCTCTTTCTCAAACTTTCGAATTTGATCAACTATGTGTAGAGCAAGTGTGTCATTTTCAAGGGCTCGAATTTAGGTGGGATGTTGCTACCATGGATGGACTACCGGAGTACATGCAAGCTCATTATAAGGAGCTTCTCGATCTCTATGATGAAATCGGGAATGAACTGGCCATGAGGGGAAGATCGTATCGCCTCGCCTACGCAAAAGAAGCCGTAAGCATCATCGGCGCATTTTACCCGCATCCAACGCAGTTTTTCACTCTCTCGGGAACTCGTCATTCTTGTTTATTGTTTGAATTCTTCAGATGAAGAAGCAAGCAAGAGGTTACTTCCACGAAGCCAAATGGTTCCATACTGGGTACACGCCGACGCTGGAGGAATACATGCCCCTTGCATTGTTAACGACAGGGTACGAAGTGATATCGATCACAGCACTTGTTGGAATGGGCAATGTGGTCACAAGAGATGCTTTTGAATGGTTGGTTGGCGACTGCAAGATCTTGAAGGCTTCCCAAATCATATGTAGGCTCATGGATGACATTGCTTCTCACCAGGTATAATAAAATCATAATTTTCTCCGATGATCCGACAAAATTAGTTCAACAACCGCTCGACCCGAAAACGATGTCGACCTTACTAACCACACCAATGTCGTCGACATACAGTTTGAGCAAAAGAGGGGGCACGTAGCATCTTCGGTGGAGTTGCTCATGAAAGAAAATGGTGTGTCGGAGCAGGAAGCTGAGGAGGAACTCCTAAAACAAGTAGATCATGCCTGGAAGGACATCAATGAAGAGTTTCTTCGCCCGACCGCAGCCCCGACACCAGTTCTCACGCTAATTCTCAACCTCTCGCGGGTGATCGATGTGTTATACACCAACGGAGATCATTACACCAATTCTAAGACCAAGCTGAAAGATCATATCACGTCGCTCTTTGTTAGTCCTTTACCAATCTGAAGTTTGAATGAAACGGGGTCCCACCAATTTGGTATTGACAATAAAGGGTCTGTCAATCGGGGCCTTTGAACTCTCTATTATTCTTGGATGCGTGAGGGAAAATATCATTACTAGCACGTACTTTCAAAGTTGATTTGATTACTAGCAATTTCCCTTTTTCCGTCTTAAATTCTTTTATCTTATGATTTGTAATACTCCAAAAAAAAAAATAATTTTGATTTACCCCAGTTGATTGTAACTTTTCCATCACGCGCCTAACTATCCTCATTGTAATAACCTATTTAAAGAATATTCTTTCGTAACTTTTACTTAGAATTCCATAAGTTCTCTTTGTGGTGTTATGTCCTCTGAGTTCTATAGTTCGTACTATTCCACAGAAATCGTAATCTACCTAAGTTAATAGTAATTTTTTTTAATTTATTGTTAGGAAAATATCTCATTAGTCATCATTTTCCCTTACACTTCGTAAAGTTCTTGCAATCTATGTGTCAGTGATTTTCCTTACTCGTCCTAATCTTCTTAAATCACTGTAAATTTGATCACCTTTGCAGCCATAAGTTTCCTTTAATGTGAATAAATTGCCATAGAAAACCGGTTTTGCGGACCAAATCTGACGGGACCACATTTTTTTTTTACTATTTTACCCAACAATGATCCACCTTGAATGCAAGACTAGTCTCCTAAAAATGCTCATAAAAATTCTCGAGAAAGTTTTTACAGTAATATCATAGCAATGATTTCTTAAATATTAATGTCGACACCCAAAAATCAACCTAAGCCTAAGCAGGTAGGAAGGTCCAAGGAGCGCTGTCGACACGAGGGCATAGTATGCCTATAACGCGTTGGCATCCGAGTATAGGTCGTGGCCGAGGATCGATTAAAGGATAGCATCGGCCACAATGAGTAATAGGTACACAATACATATCCAAGCAGGGAAAACGAAACCAAAGGTTCATCCACCTAGTGGATAAGGGTAGGGGTGAGCAAAAAGGATAGCTCGGATCGGAACAGTCCGGACTGAACCGGAAGTGATGGTCTAGTTCCCGGTTTTAGGGGGATCCGGTCCGGTTCCCCGTTCCTAAAATTGGAACCGGTGACCGGGAGGTCCGGTTCTCGGTTCCACGGCCCAGGACCGAATCGGACGGATCTTTTTTTTTAAATTTTTTTTTAAAACAAACCTAACGTTTACTTGTTGTTTAGGTTTAGGTCCTTTAGGGTTTCTTTGCTTCATTTCAGCTTAGCACCGTAGACATTTTTCTTACCTCTCCACTATCTAGTCTCCACTTCTCTCGCTACACAGACGAGTCCCGAGTCTTCTCACCGCTTGTCTCACCTTAGACTTCGTTGGTGTGACATCCCGAATTCCGACCTACTTTCGAAGCTATGAATGAATGAAATATCTCGTAGATGTATTTTAGCTAAATCTCACTCGGAATTGAGCCCTCTTGAGCGATCTAACCAAATGGGAATGGCTAGCTAAGAAAATCAAGTACGTAGACCTAAGAACTTGATCCCGCATTGACTTTTTGGCCATGAAAATTGTCGAGGGAATATCCTGGACCAATATCGACCGATCCTAAAATGATTAAGGAACGATTTGGATAATATCCTACGCTTGGATCACGGATGATTTCGTTTGACCTCGTATGGATTCCGAACGTCCCTAAATTATTTTCTAATGATCGTGTCCATCGAGAATAGTGATTGACCTTCGCAATTGAATGACAACCAAAGTCGCCGTGGTTCGAGAAATTCTTAAACGTGATATTAATCACGGGTCGATATGCATAACTCCTAAAAACCGCTCGTTAGTTTGAGATACGCTGAAATTTCAATTGATCGAGATTAATCGTGAATCAAGCTTCAGAATTAGACGTCGGACCTTCAGGGGTTCCAATAATTAAATTTTGGACATTTCCTCATCCAGTGTACAATTTCTTCGCGGTTCGCCCTAAAAGGTTCAGGAAAAATAAATTTTGGACTGAAAATGGGAAAAGACCCATTTGTCCTTGGAGAATACCTAATTTTTTACTTTGGTCGGAGGGCATTTCGGTCAAATCACCCTTTGGCCGAATTTGACTAGTCTTTGTGGGGGGGGGAAATTACTTTTTTGCCCTTCTTGACCTTGGAAACCCCAAAAATATCTAACCCAATTATTATCCTAACCTTATACTAATAAATTTTGGTCTTCTTCTCCAAAAATTCAAGAAAACACACACACACTCTCTCTAGCTCACTCTCTCCCCTTGGCCGAGATTCCCTCTCTCCCCCACCTCCATTGCCAAAAATTTTCCAAGCTTTCCCGGTGTCGCCTTAAACCGCTGGAGCTTTATCCTCCACCGTGAACCACCTTGGCCCGCTGGATCTTAGTGAGCTTTAGCCGATCAAGAGGAGTCGCCGGAGCCGCCGGTTGGGGTTGAAACTTCTCTCGTTTGCTCGCCGGAAAATTCGCTAGAACTGTGGTAAGTTGGTCTCTAACCTTATATTAGTTATCTATGTTGCTAATAGACATAAAATTGAGGAGATTTGGTGAAAAATTGGTTGGTTTTGCCCTTGGATCATACCTTGGCCGAAAATGAAGATGAAGGGAGGAGAGAGAAATGTGTTCTTGCATGAATAGTGAAAATGCATGATTAGAATTGGATGGCTAGGATTTAATCTAGCTTATCATGCTTTAATCCGATAGCTTATGCTGAAGCTTGCTTAGGAAGATTGATCCGACGACCGAGATTAATTCCTGCTTAGAATAGATTAATTGAGCGGTGGAGATTATTGGCATGTGGTGATATTTTAATCGGACGACCGAGATTAATTGCCACGTTACTATAGTTTATTTCTATGGTACGTATTAAATGTACGTTAGTGGAATTTTGATCGTACGATAATAATTGATTGCTACATTAGTATAATTTCGATCGTGTGGCGAAGATTAATTTTTGTAGTGACAAAAATTAATCGTGCGGCTCGATTGGCCGACGGCTTGAGCTCGATTTAATCGGGTGGTCCCGATTTATTATTTATTCAATGTGAGTGAATCGCGAGGTTCTGATCGAGTAATTGCCCAAGACAATGTAATCGAGTGGTCTCGATTGGGCAATTGAGGGAAATTGGAAAGATCGTGTGGCCCCGATCTTTTGTTGGGATAAAATTGAGAAGCTCATGTGTTTCCGATCTATCGTCGGAGGAAAGTGTCGAGACCGGGTGGTCTCGATCCGCTAATCAGGAAATTTAGCAAGATTGCGTGGCGAAGATTGATCGATCGGAAGGATTTAAGTGATTGTGTGGTATCGGATGAGCGATCGAGGAACTTTTGTTGTTATATGGTCTTAAGTGGAATAATTGAGAGGAAATGTGGAATTATACCCTGAAGCGTTATGACGCAGGGTTTGTGCTAATGAGACCATGTTCAGCTCGAGGCGTTATGACGCGGACTCTATTATTATTATTTTACCTCGAGGCGTTAAATACGGGGTTGCGCTTATTATTTTATCCTAACGCGTTAAACGCGGGATATTTAACCCGATGCGTTATTACGCGGGTTACAATGACCCGATGCATTATTACGCGGGTCTATCTAGTTATAATATAGCCTGATGTGTTAAACGCGAGCTCTGGACCAACGTGAAATTTTATAAGATAACCCGATGCGTTATTACGCGGGTTATAGTGACTCGATGCATTATTATGCAGGTCTGTCCAGTTATAATATAGCCCGATGCGTTAAACGCGGGCTCTAGACCAACGTGGAATTTTATATGATGGCCTGATGCGTTAAACGCGGGCCCTGGATCAACTTGGAATATATATAGTGACCTGAGGCGTTATTACGTGGGTCCGTCCAGTTATAAAATAGCCCGATGCGTTAAACGCGGGCTCTGGACCAACGTGGAATTTTATGTGATAGCCTGAGGCATTAAACGCGGGCTTTGGATCCACGCGGAATATTTATATTATGGCCAGATGCGTTAAATGCAGGCCCTGGAGCACGTGGAATATTTTATTGACAATCCGAGGCGTGGAATGCCGATATGGGAGTAATGCAGAATATTTGGGAAGGTCCGGCAATTTTTGAAGAAAGAATGGAATATTCTGAAATTTATTTGTGAAATTTTTGACTGAAGAAGGATTTGTTGGAAGTTGTCTACCTAAGACGTGTCTGGAGGCACTAGAGTCCTAACCTATGTCACCCCGTCGTGGAATTAACATTTTCAGGTCTCAAGTGACGGATCGTGTGATTGCCATGGAGTGACATCAGAATCCATCTTTGGGAGGACTTAGATATTTAGCTCTATTCGAATGTAACCTTTTGTAGCCTTAAGAAATTGATAATTTTGTATTCTCTGCTTTGACTATGCAGCCAATTTGGTGAATACTAAGAGAGGTATCATCCTTCGTCCTAAGTCATCTCTATTTGTAATGAAAAGAGTCTTGCATTCGTTTCTGCATGTGCATTTCTTTTGCATTAAGCTTGAATTGGATGGTCGAGGGATCCCGGGAGACTAAAGGAAGTCAAACAGCCTGGTCGGATGTTCCCGTGCCTGCTGGATTCGGGGCATGACAATTGGCATCATCCGCAACCAAGTCGCTAGTGGACGAGTTCGATGCGGAGCTGCCAATTGAAGAGGTCTTGACTCCGCCGAGCTCGTGGCATACCGACCCTTGTTTCCTTGACCTCAAGCTTGATCGCGTCTTCTATTAAAGTGTGCATCCACTTTTTGGAACCGCAGACCGGAAACCCTTGGAACTGCTCGGGAACCGGATCGGACCGACGGTCTTGTTTGGCTTCCGGTTATGAGGGTGGCCAGTCCGATCAGCGGTTTCAAAAAGTGGGAACCGGGACCACCCGTCCGATTCCTGATTTTTTTATGGGAATTGGACCGGATCGAGAACTGTTCACCCCTAGATAATGGTGCGCATGTAATACTTCGGGAAGTGGATCTCTATTCCAAAAGTGCTTCTAGAGCAGAAATGCGTTTGGTAAAGTAACTTCTAAAGCAGAAATTTGTTTGGTAAAATTTTTTACTCCTGAAGCGAATATTCACTTCTGAAGTTGTTTTTCCCCCAATTTGAGAAGTTTAAAAAAAATTGCTTCTCAACTCAAGAAGTATTCTTGGACAAAAAAAAAAAAATCAACAAGTACTTTTTGGCTCACCCTATTTTCATTATGCCATCACCCTCTTTTCAATCACGCCTACCTTCACCAACCTCTGTTGTCGTCCACCGCCGACCACAGCCCACTATCGCCCAACCACCACCGCCCCCTGCCGCTGCGGACCACCGTCTATCCCTGCTCGCGACCATCCCCAACCGCCTACCATCGCCCACCTCAAACCTCTGCTGGCTGCTTGTGATCGCCTTTAACCACCGCCTACTGCAGACCTTCGCCCATTGCGCTCGCAACACCCCCCCAAGAACCGCCGACAATTGTTGCCCTCTGTTGCTAGTAGTCAACCACCGCACCGTCTGTCGCCTAGTCGCCATCCCCGGCCGTCAAAGTAGAAAATAAATCAACAAGCACTTCTTGGCTCACCTTATTTTCATTATGCCCTTACCCTCTTTTCGACCATGCTTGCCTTCGCCAACCTCTGTTGCCATCCACCACTAACCATCGCCCACCATCGCCCAACCACTACCGTCCCCCGCCACCGCAAACCACCATCGACCGCCGTCCATCGCCACTCGCGACCATCCCGAGTCGCCTACCATCACCAACTGCAGACCTCCGTCGGCCGCTTGCGACCACCTCTAACCACCGCCCATCATAGACCTTCACCCATTGCGGCCTGCAATGCCCCTCCCCCCCGAGAATCGCCAACCACCGCTGTCCCCTATTGCCAACAATCAACCATCGCACCGTCCGCCTCCGTAATCTACCGCCTAGTTGCCATCCTTGACCTTCAAAATAAAAAATAAATAATATACTTCTTTATTTTTGAAAACTGAATAATATTTTTTAAAAAGTAAAAATTATTTTTTAAAGAAAGTTAAATAGTTTAAAAATAAAATAGAAATTTTTCTGTTGCCGATAATAATTTTTCACAGAAGATTTTGTGTTAATAATGTTTTAGAAGTAGAAATTATTAAGCGTTACCAAAGGAATTTCTCTTATCGGTGTTTTCAAAGTAACCGCCGTCAATGTTTACCTGCAATCAATTTCCTTTTTCCATTTAGTTCTTATCTTAGCCATTATCAATCCCTTGTTGTTCGATTCTCCACATTTGCCCAAGGAAATTGCTAAAAGGGAGCTCAAGCCCAAGCTCATTAATATATCCAGTTGAACCCACATTCATAATAAGTTATGGGCCAACTAGAATAGATTGAAGGCCCACTAATCAGCCATTGGTTCTGATACATTTGTTGGGATTGCGCAGCAGAAGTCCGATACCTTCGCTCGATGAGATCTTGAAGAGGAAGTCTAAGATCGAGGCTGTTAACATATCTAGTTCGACTTACCTTCACTCAAAAGTTTAAGCTAATGAGTTATGGGCTAGCTTAGATATATTACTTATTTGATATCACACCAATTCTCTAATATGAGACTTCTCTAACACAACTCACACGTGCATCCTAACACTAAAAGCCAAAGATCGCAGCTTTCGGTGAAAGATTTTTCATAGCGGACCATTTTCGGCGAAACCATTGAGCATTAGATAAACAGATAGTAACTTACAATGCTGCAATTTCTCATGTCATGTATAATCAATACTTGGGCAATTGAAAATTATCGGCTTCAGTACACTATAATGCTCAAACTTGTGTACGGAGCTCACTTTAGTGTTAAAACTTTTAAAATGATCACTTAAGTGTCAAATTTGTTGAAAAACGATCCCTTTAGTACCAAAACTTTTAAAACGATCACTTAAGTGCCAAATTTTTTGAAAAAACTCACTTCAGTGCCAACTCTAGCAAGCCACGTTAGCTCAAATATTAATAAAAAATAACCTACGTCAGATTTCCGACGAGCCATGTCGGTTCAAATCGGAGTTGGCATTGAGGTGATTGTTTTTAAAAAAAGTTGGCACTGAAGCGATCGTTTTGAAAGTTTTGGCACTAAAGTGAGCACTGTACACAAGTTTTGACACTCATAGTGTACTTTAGCCAAAATTTTCTTATTAAGCATTCCCAAAAAATGCTACCGAGACATTTGTTAACATTATTTGACTATTTTTTTTGCTGAGACCATTAACAAAGAACGAAAAACCTTTTCTAGAAGTTGGGCTACATTGAAGTCTACCAACAACACAATCCTTTGGAAAAGAAAACTATGAAAGGAAATGTCCCACTTGATTTTCTATCCAAGAACCTAATAGTGGGGTTACGATAGTTTCAAATGATTTTTTTTTTAAATGATTTAGTAATACAATGAAAATGCGCCTTTAGGTAGCAAATCTTTACACTCGTACCTCTGTATTATAAAAAAATTACAAGGACCCCTGTTAAAGCCAAGATAAAGCTTGTCAACATCAGTTACATGATTTGTTGAAACCTCGTAGTGATGCTAGTTGTGTTATGATTTATTAGATTAGTGTAATTACCTGTAAATTCTTCCCAGTAACTTAATTTTACGCTCTTCCATTCGAGATAATAACACTACAAGTACCTGAAATTTCATCCATTGATGTAATATTATTTAACCCTAATATGTACATGCTGGGACCGTGGACAAACATGCCAAAAAGGAGAGATGCTTTGTAGGATATTGGTCTAATAGTACACAATGGAAAACCTATTTGCATCAATGCTAGTTTGCTATTGTTGAAGAGAACCCTGTACGAAGTCACAAAAACGATTAGAGAGCGATTGAGATTGTCCTGTGGTTCCACGCTTGGCCACAAAATGCGCAAGACGGGATCAGGATGGAATGATTGATTTATGCGAATCCAAGTGTGAGAGAAATTTAACGATAATGACTACAAAAGGTCGAAACGAATATACGAAAACCTAACTACTATTCGAAATGAGACCTAACTAAGTTGTGACAGTCTTAACACAGAGAGACAGAGAGATCACATGACAAAATTTAAGAGGCGAACGGAACAATAAGGGAGCACAACTACTATCCAAGGCGGGCTAAACATTTTTTGCTTCCCTAATATCTGAATAAATTATTATAGATTTTTTTTTATCCAAAGTAGAACTTTGTCTGCGTTTGGAAACACCTTTGCAAAAGCCCACTGAACCTCTAGAGATACATGGCACAATGCAAATGCCTTTGGCAAGTAATTTGAGGAGCCCCATTTGAGAAGTGCTAGCATCTCCAAGCATCCTCCAGGGACCTTTAGCTCAAGGCAGCCTTCGACCAGCTTGGGCTTTGCAGCTTTTTCGGAATGCCAAGGCAAGAATTAATGAAAGTTTTCAATTTCCCAATTGGGTGTGGGCTGCTATGCTTTTTCTTCTAAGGAACGTGTAATTCAATAACTTGTGAAGTTACAAATTTTCTAATTCTGCTTTCAGGAAAAGAGAAGTAGATTTTTTTTTGGCTTCTTGTTTCTGTTCTAAAACTGTGTCCTGGCCATTGATCTGTTTCCACGAACAGAAAAATTAACTGATGTTACCAAACAGTTTTTTTTTCTGTTGTTGGGAAGAAGAGAATATGAATCAAAAAAACATGAGCGTTACCAAATAGACTCTTATTCTCCATTTCTTCCTCTCAAGCTCTCCATCATCTTCTTCCTCCCCCTCTCTACCATTGGATATTTATTTTTCTGAAGTTTCTTTTAGTGCCACACACACGCGTGAAAGAGAGCTCCTTCTTAATCCATTCCCATTTTCCTCTCCTTTACTGACACTCCCTCTCTTTCTTCTGATTAGAGCCGATGCAAACCAGCGAGCTCTCTCTCCACGATTTTAAATTTTTCGTCAGCTTTCTACATTTTGCTTGGTTGGGATTTCTACTAAGGGAACCATTCCAGAATTCTCTCTCAAGAAATCGTGGTCATCCTCTTCGCACATATTATTAGACGAAAATGCCCCCGACCGTGCCCATCAAAGCTCGCCGGCCGATGAAAATTTGGCCGACCGGTGAGCTCAAACCCTTAGATTAAGTGTCTACTTCAAGCTCTCATTTAAGATAAAGTTTATTTTGGACTCTTGTTTAAAAAAAAATGGCTCGCTTCTGATCCTAATTTGAAATTCCATTTCTCTTTATCCCTCTCGAATTCCTCCCATCCAAGTACACACTTGAGTCTCATGTTGAATTTTTTTTTTATGGCAATAAGACAACATCTAGTCTATAACAAGTGTGTTCTGTTAATGGCTAGAGATTTCACCTAGAGGGGGGTGAATAGGTGATAGAGTGTGATTTTTAAGAATTTACTACGGAATTTAGATCACACAGCGTAAAACAGAGATCTCGGATGATGGAGCTAGAGTATATCATAATGAGCAAGTAATTCAATTGATACTAGATATATAATATGATCGATGCACGCTGTTCGTGTGCAGTTTAACTATCACAAAATATTTAGAGTGATCAGAGTAAGAGATAAGAAAAACTACACAGAGGGATTATAGTGGTTTGGCTTTGGTTAAGCCTACGTCCACTTCTTCGACTGACGGACAATCGATCGGATTCCACTAGTAAGCTGCTTAGAGGTTACAAATCCGTGATCTCTTTGATACGCAGGACTTCACACCTAGCGCTCAACACTTGTGTGTACACCTCCTTACAATTACAATGGATGGATTAAGAAATGTGTTGGAAATAGAATTCACTATATCCAGGAATTATGAACACTTTTCCCTCTTAACACCGATCATCTTTTCCCTTCGTCTTCGAGATGTCTTTTATACTCTTCCGCCTCCAATCTAGCCGTTGCAAGGCATCCAGAAGAGATCTCTCCAAATCTACCTTTTTGGTCAAGATGTTTGTCAAAAGAAGATCTCTTAGCCGTTGGGGATCGCCAAAGGAAAGACTTCCCCTCTTGGATCAAATCGCCCATACAATTATGATCCCGGGTTCCATAGGTAGTTTCTTCCATTTGGAAAGTTTCTGTTTGTCTTCTTGATTCCGCACCCTTGATTGATCTCTTTCACAAAGAATCTTCAAGAATGATCCAGCTCGATGGCGTCCGTTGATATGCATCAATTAAGCTCAATTTGCATTCCTCTTGAGGTTCTGATTCTTGCTCGTGAAGTACTCCTCTCGGAGCTTGAGCGTCATTTCAACGTCCGAGCTATCCCCGCTCAACGTCTAAGCTCGAACAAGCGTCTAAGACTCTCAAAAACAATATCTGAGCCAAATCATTTTGCCGGATTCAATCCCGTGCATCCTCGAACCAAAGGATAATCTACAAAACAAGTAAATCACGGCATTATCTCAAAACACAAGAGTACTTGGATTGTTTTGTCAACTTCAAAACCATTTAGGGATTTTTCTCAACAATCTCCCCCTTTTTGATGATGACAAAACAATCACAATAGTAATGAATAATTGAGTTTAGAAAAGGTGAGCAATTTCATCAAAGTTACTCTAGTGAGGATCTTGCTAAGGAATAATTTTAGCGATTTGTTCCTTGTACTTTTAGCAAGAATAAGTTCCGAAAAAGAATATTTATTAAACAATGATGAGTAGTCTCAGAACTTGTGCTATCTCAATTGATGAGTTTGTATTCTAAATGCATATACTTATTGAAATGTGTGATAGTTTCATATACGAGGCGAGTATGAAGGTTGTAGCTCCTTAGAGCATCACGTTCTATCAGATGCTCAGAGCTTGTCCCGTTTAACCAAAGCTTTTGTGAAATATGTAATTTTGAAAGAAAGGAACTTATTCACCTGCTCGACTTAGGAGAAGGTAATCCTTCTCAGATGATGTTTCCATAGATCATACTTCTATTATCCACATAATATGCTTAACCCGAAATCCTGTTCTTGAGGGATTTTTGCATGCATATTACAAATTGATTTCACATGATTCATACATCACAGGTTATATTTTCGAGTCATATATCGCACATATCACATCACGTTATAATACTTGTGACACAATTATATCACACGACGTTTCTCACAATATACCATTCTCCCCCTTTTTGTCATCAGCAAAAGGGAGTGACTCGCATAGTCAGATAGAAATTGTAGAGATAAAACGTTGCTCCCTCTAAATTCAATGCCTATTCAGGTTATCTATGCAGTATACTCAAATCAAACATGCTAACATTTAGATATGGGATTTAGCAGAGAATAATGAATCATTCAATCAAACAAATTCGACGAGAAAAGAATAGAATTCAGAGTGAGATTCAGAACATAGATCCAAACAAGAAAAGTTGTAAAGATTTAAGGTTTTGGTGTTTGGTGCGGATGAGAAGAAGATGGGGCATGATCCGAAGTGGAGGCTTAGTCCGTAGGTAGTTGAACTAGGACAAACTTGGTTAGCTGATTTAGCTTGAGGTCCAGATCCCGCTTCAGAGTGAGGATCCCGTTGTCCAAGAAGCCCAAATGAGATTATGAATGATCATGAATAGTTTTCTGAATTTTTGCAATCTCAACATCTACCTTTGTGCTTAGGCCTTCAACTTTTGAGCGCAAAGAGGTTCAAAGGTCCGACCATTTTTGGTCCATCTCTTGTTGCCTTTGTGCTATTTTCCCGAGAAGGTTTGAGTTACTGTCTGTCTCATCCGTTTGAGTGCCTACATTTGTTGACTCCCTTTGAGTCCTTGCATGGTGCTCATATGATGAAGCAGATCTGTCTAGGAGATTTGCTATTTCAGCAGCATTAGTATCTGTTTCAGACCGCTTCCTCTCGGATGTTCCTTCTTGTGGAAGTGGCCCTTCTATCTCTGTTCCCTGTTACGGGATAGATGATATTTCTTCTCTTCCTGTCTCTCCTCCTTCTTTTGTGTCCTCTTTCTCTTTTTCTTTCTGTTCTAGTTGAATGGCGGTCTCATCCTCAAATGTTGATCCGACAATCGTTTGGATCAACTCTTCTAGTTCTATACCATTTGTTGCTGAACTGTCCAAGATGTGCTCCTTTTCAATTCCATCAAGCAGCACATTAGCAAGCTTTCTTCTTTTGTTGCTAGGTCTGGTTGATTTGTGAGCAATCATCTTGATCTTTCCCTTTCGAGTGGATTCCGAGGATGGTTCTGAAGATTTGTTCCGTGAGGTTTCAACAGCAACCTCCTTCCGAGGAAGATCTATGGGAATCACTTTCTTCTTTCTATCCCTCCAACTTCCATTCTCAAACTTGTAACCCATCTTTGTGAGCATTGTCTCGCCTATACTTCCTTGATGAAGCTATATGGATCCGAGTTCCGGAGGTACCACTATCCGTAAGTACTAAAAAATTTTGCTTATCGGAGATCCATAGGGCAGATGGCCCTTATTCTTCTTCACCGCTCTCCTCATGTGCGGAAAAACTAGGTGAGGCAGAGAGAAGGGTTTTCCATTCAGAATGGCCCGGATAAGCTTTGCCTTATACCATGAGACATTTGTTTTTGAGGAACCCTTTGGTCCTCGGAGGGAAGTGGTAATGCTTAACATGTGGCTTGTTGGCTCTTGAAAGATCGGGATTGCCGGACAGCTCATTATAGACATCTTCATATGAGATAGGGATTTTGGTAAAGTTGAACATTTCGGTCCGAAGATTGTCCGCCAGGTCTTCGATAGTCAAAATGATGTTCTGCTCCCCGTAGGAAAACTGAATTGCATTTCTATTGATCATTGTGAAGTTCGAGTAGAAATAGGCGATCGGTTTAGTGTAGGTTGGAGTAGATAAGGAGCAGAAGTTGTGAAGCTGTAGATTGGTGAGGGGATAAAGGATCTACGAATCATTCCTTTCAAAAAAGTCTGCATCAACGGGTATGTTAGGCATAACTCCTCTAGCAAGTAGTACCTTGTAGCATTGTTGATGTTCTTTCGATCCGAACAGCTTGTTTGTCTCTTCTTCATCAGCCAAAAACTTCATTGGTATAGACTTGAAGGAGTAAATCAATTCATGATCGTCTTCCCTCGGATGTTCGGACACGTAAATTTCTTCCTCCTTCACTTCCTCCTTTTGAGCACTTCCTTGCTCAATCTCTATAGGTTCTCCAACCTTTTCTTTTCCCTTTCCATATGGACTACTCCTTTGAAGTTCGATTCCTATCCCGGTAGCTAGCCCGATTTCCGGCCGAGTGAGCATCTCGGAGAATTTGTGCATTTTTTCTTCATTGAAGAACCCATTCAATTTCACAAAGTCCAGAATGTTATTTTCGGACCTACCATCAATCCGCATTCCTTTAATAACATTCAATAGACCCCTAGCTAGCTTTATCCTTTTATCAACAGGCAAACTAGCATTTTCCTCGGGGGTTCGGATTACCGTAGAAGAAATTCGTTGCTAAATCTTCTTGTGTTTCTCCTCTGTCACTCCTGTTGGCGAAATCTCTACCATATGAGCGATCAATCTTTGTGCCTACTTTTCTGCTTCGCTCGGCAAGGTGGTGAGGGCTGGAGCGTCGTCAGATGCTCTCTCGTCCTTTGGATCCTAGATGATCGGAGCGGCGAGAGCCGGCCGCTGAAGATATCTGTGCCGAAGGATTTTTGGGTGCCATCGGGAATGAGAGTTGTCGAGGGATTCTGATCGTAGAGCTTTGGGAGATTTAGGGTTTTTGGATTTCATAAGACTAGTTTGTGAGATCGTGAGAGCGAATGAGTAGACAGGTTTAGGGTATATGAGGCGGTTTCTTAAAAGGGAAATTCTTTTGAAAATATCTTGAGAATACATCAACTCAATCAATTTAAATTTTAATCAAGGCAATCAATTATTCAATCGGAACAATCAGTACAATCACATAATATTTGCCGAATATTTAGGAAGATTGTGTTGATGCGTACCTTATTTGTTGCTAAAAATAAAAACGACTTACGCGCCAAGATTTCGAACGATCAAATCTTTTGTCGTATCTGCTCATAAGATGTTGTCTTTAGATGATTCTCTAAGTTTTGAGATCTTTAAGTTCCTTCAGAAGATGCTTTCAAGTTTTAGAGCTTCTGAAGGTCTTTAGATGATACTTTCAAGTTCCGAGGAAATTTCTCCTATCTAGATCTCAGCTCAAATGGGATTCATGGTAATTCCCAATTCTTGTCTAATGTACTCAAATGTATTTTTGTCAAGTGTCTTAGTGAATATATCAGCTAATTGATGTTTAGAATCAACAAATTGAATGTTAACATCACAATTATACACATGATCACGAATAAAATGATGCTTGATTTCAATATGCTTAGCTCGGGAGTGCAGAACTGGATTCTTTGTGAGGTTGATAGCACTTGTGTTGTCACATTTGATTTCCACGTTGTGAGCTTCAACACCAAAGTCCTTTAGTTGTTGTTTCATCCATAGCATTTGAGCACAACAGCTCCCTAGTGCTACATACTCAGCTTCTGCAGTTGATAGAGTTACGGTGTTCTATTTCTTGGAAAACCAGGACACCAGCATTGATCCAAGAAGTTGACATGTGCTTGAGGTACTTTTTCTATCCAACTTACAACCTGCAAGATCAGCATCCGAATAGCCATATAATATAAGATCCGATGTTTTGGGATACCATAATCTTAGGTTTGGATTAGTTCATATATACTTGATGATTCTTTTGACAACAGACATATGAGATTCTTTAGGATCAGATTGAAATCTCGCACACATGCATACACCGAATATAATATCGTGTCGAGAGGCAGTAAGGTATAACAAAGAACCAATCATGCTCTCGTATAGCTTCCGATCAACTTGTTTCCCTTGCTCATCCTTATCCAATTTGGATGAGGTAGACATTAGCGATTCTATTTTCTTGCAGTTATTTTGACCAAACTTCTTCACTAGTTCCAAAGCATATTTTTCTTGATGTATGAATGTGCCCCGAATAGTTTGATTTACTTGTAGTCCTAGGAAGAATTTGAGTTCTCCCATCATGCTCATCTCGAATTCATTCCGCATAGTCCGAGAGAAGTTCTTACAAAGATGTTGGTTAGACGAGCCAAATATTATATCATCAACATATATTTGGATAAACAGAATGTCTTTACCTTCCCTTTTGATAAATAGAGTTGTATCAACTTTACCTTTTTCGAAATCTTTTCAAGTAAGGAAATTACTTAACCTTTCATACCAAGCTCGGGGTACTTGCTTGAGTTTGTAGAGAGCTTTCTTTAGCTTGTACACATGATCCGAGTTCTTTGGATCTTCAAAGCTTGGAGGTTGTTTGACATAAACTTCCTCCTTGATATATCCATTGAGAAATGCGCTTTTAACATCAATCCGGTACAACTTGAAGTCATGGTGGCAAGAGTAAGCAAGTATCAATTTGATAGATTCCAATCTTACTACTGGTGCATAGGTTTCATCATAATCAATCCCTTCTTCCCGTGAGTAGCCTTTTCCAATAAGCCTTGCTTTGTTCCCGATTACCTTTCCTTTGTCATCCATATTATTCCGAAAGACCCATTTGGTTCCAATAACGGGATGATTCTTTGGTTCGAGTACAAGTTTCCAAACTTCATTCGATCCGAATTATTGCAACTCTTGTTACATAGCTTCAATCCAGCTTTCATATTCAAGAGCTTCTTTCATTCTTTTGGGTTCGACTTCAGAAACTAGAGCAAAGGCATTTATCGAATCCTTGAGTTTGGATCCGGTTCTAACTCCTTCATCTATATTTCCAATGACCCGATTTGCGGGATGACTGGATCTGTATTTCCAGCTCCTATTTGATTTGTCATGTTCAGTCTCAATGAGATCTTCATCATTTGAATCTTCATATGATGTGCTTTGCGGAGTATTTTCCATGTTCCGAGAGGTTTCATTTGGTTCTGCGTCTTCCGATGATGGTTTTTCCTTCTCGGATGATGATTTCTGATTCTCGGATCTTATTGTTTCTCTAGCATCTATCGTTTGAGTAGTCCGTTCATCTTCAAATTTCACATTCATTGATTCTTCAACTGTCTGAGAGTTCTTGTTGAAGACTCGGTATGCTTTACTTTGTTGACACCCGAATTTTTAGTCGGTTTTCCTTTAGTTTTATTTTTCAAAATTCAATAAAAATTCACAAAAATTCAAAAAAATTAAAAATCAACATTGGAAGCCTTGGCCAAGCCTAAGGAACCAATTTGGAACAAAAAATAATTTTTCATATTTTTCACATTTTTTAATATTTTCGGAAAATAGGAAAATACTTGGAAATTCATAAAAAATACTTTTCGAGGTCAAAAAAATACACAAAAATGTCCAATATTTTTCTTTTAATTCCCTTTTAATATTGACCTCAAGAAAAATCAAAAATTGAATCCAATTTTAGGTGTTTCTTCACAACGCCTAGAGTTGAGTTTGCGTAAAAAATACCAATTGAGTCTTTTTATTTGAAATTTTTGCACATTTTAGGTCTAGACATTCAATTATAGTCCCTTTGAACTTCAATTTGATCAATTGCACCATCAATTGCATGAATTGCATGAATTAGGCCAAATCCCCAAATTATTTGCAATTTAGTCCCTCAATTTCTCAACCTTTAAAATTACTTTTAATTGAGGGACTTTCATGGTAAAATTGGACCGTCCCCCTATGTTTTCATACATTTCAAATCAATTGGCATAGGTCTCGTAGTCCAATTTGGTCGAATTGACATCCAATTGGGGTTTTCCCCAAATTGGCAATTTTGAAAAATTTGGGGTTTTTGTGCAAATTGATAGAAAATTTTGGGCAAAACCACCTTTTTAGATAATATCCAGGCCTATAAATCCAATTTTGAGGTTTAATTGCAAAAATTCCCAGTCAATTGTGGTTAATTTTGAAATTTATGAGAATTGCACTTTGTCAACCTGGTCAGACCGGTCTGATCGCCGGTCGGACCGGTCGAACCGGTCCAAACAGTGTCTTCTTCTACCTCTCGCACGCGCCATTTGCAGATTCAAAGATGAATTTTGATCGCCAAATTGAGAGCTAATTCGACTCTAATTGACTCAATTGATAGAGGGCTTTTATTCCCCAGGTCGAGGAGCGTCGATTGACGCCGGTGGTGAGACCAATGATCGCCGAAGTCGGTCACAATCGCCGGTCAAAGTCCCAACGGCACAAAAAGTCAACATCTTCGAAATCAGATGCAATTCGTGCTCGTTTAAGGCTCGACGGAGACTTGACGGCTTTGGACGGAATGACAACTAACCCCGTCGCCGTCCGGTGACCAATTCACATGTGAATGGCACGTGAATCAACTTTGGCCAGCTCACACTCGACGTGCCACAATTCAAAAACTCACTATAAAAGGCCAAAGAAGATTCCAGACCGGGGGGATTCATTCGTGCTCACCAAGTCTAACAGATTAGAGAGAGAGACGAGCTCTCGCACGACGCCATCGCCGGAGCTTCAAGCTTGGACTGCAAGCTGCTCGGCCGGCCACCACAGACCAAATCGAACTACCGGACCGTCGCAGGAAGCTCTCTTGAACTTCCAGGAGCCGATCGAACCGGTTCATTTGGCCGCAGACTTCAAGAAACGGTGAGTCGACTCTCCGAGCTTCAGATCGTGCAATCATGGCATCTTGTGTCTTCGTGTTCGATCTTTGAAATTGACGTGTGCCTTTTCTATTCTGGACATCTACGATCATGATCGTACCTCATTTCTGCATTGACTTCCCTTGAATCACGTGAGTCGGACCTTCAACCTTGTTCGGTCCGGCCGAACACCGGCCAAGCTTTTCTAGCCTTCGCGAGCTCGATCCGAGCTCGAGGTAAGTTTCCCTAACCTCGTATGATGCTTGTGTATTGATTAATTGCTCTGATTTCATGCGATTATACTTGTTTGAACTTAGCTTTGGCCGACTGTGTGTAGTTCGATTCTCGTGATTTAGTCAATAGAAACGTTTGATTCCGAGATATGTTGAACTAGAGGTTAAGGCGAGTCGAGCGGTGTTGGTTTCATGTCGATCCGGCGAGATCTCACCGTTAGATCTCGCCGGAGAAATGTTAGCCGTCCATTTCTGGTCGTCGCGGCGAGGAAGATGAAGATGACGTGGCTTGGTCAAAGGGTCAAAATCCAGGTGTCGAGTGTAGATTGGTCTAAGTGGTCGGCGACTCGGCTCGGCCGTTGGCGCGCGAGCCGAGTCGGATCCGATCCGACGGCCAGGGTAATTTCCTAGGTTTGATTTAGGGCCATCGGATCCGACTTTTGTATTGTTTTAGATATTAGTATATTAGATAAAATTTCGAAAACAGGTCAAACGGTGCCGTTTTTGCTTGAAGAAGCGTCGTCGTTTATGGGTAATAGGAACGGACGGTCTAGATGGAATCCAGGATCAATCGTAGCCGTCCATATATTAGTGGATGCGGCGTCGTTTAGCTTAGTGGGCTTCGACGGCTGAGTTGAAGTCTTGAGATTTAATCCCGGCCGTCCATTTGATGTTAAGAAGCGGCGTCGTTTCGATAAGATCAAGTCAACGGTCGAGATGAATTCCAGAGTAGATCTTGACCGTCCGTTTGAACAGGCTGATACGGTATCGTTTTGTTTAGTAGAAGCCCGACGGCTGAGATTGATCCGCAGATTGATCTCAGCCGTCCATCTTTTTCTTTGATATTCAAATATTAGAAAAATCAATTTTAGAAAATTCAAAAATAAATAGAATAATAGCATACGGTGTCGTTTTGGTCTTTGAGCAGGTCCGCGGGCGGTCGGACCGGGTTGACCAGCCGTTGACCGAGTTGACCCGGTCCGGTTTATAATAAAAATAAATAAAAAATAAAAAGAAATTTCTAAAAAATAGAAAAAATTGTAAAAAATACTTAGAAAATTCATAAAAATTCCCAGATTTTCACAAAAAAATTTCTAAAAATTTGTAGATCGATTCGGGACTCATAAAGTTTGGATGGAAAATTTTGAGACTTCGAGGGTCGATGAATGTCGATCTGGAAAATTCCTAATATTTTTAGAAAATAAATCAAAATTCCAAAAAAAATAGAAAAAATTAGAAAAATTCCATAAAATCACAAAAAATGGGAAATGGCCACATTCAACTGGCCCAACCCCGATTTTGTGATTTTCGGGTCCCGACTCCCGAAAAATGACCATTCCACTCTTCCGGGCCTTTCGCCCTAAATTTTCCCAAATCATCCCCGAAACCCAATTTTGATTTTTGTGTGGGCCGATAGGGCTATTTTTAGACATATCAAACCTTGATTGATTGATTTGATTGCTTGCGTTGATTTTGATTGCGCATTAAATCTTCCGATTGTGATTGATAGAAATAGAAAATTCTTGTCCGTATGTACACTTAGAAATTTTGGGACCTACCTCACCCGATATCGCATCTGCATGAACTCGTAGGTTAGAAAATCACTCAACATCGGTAACCGAAAGGGCGTCAATTTGAAATTTGGCGTAACCAAGTCCCCGGATCCAATAATCTCTGGTTTTCGCGGAACCGAACGGTTTCTCCCGACCGCTCGGTAAGGTTTTCCGATTGTATCTTCCAATAAATCGATCGGTGGCGACTCCAAAATTGCATGTACACCTCGCACATGCCACTTGACCACACAAGGTCAATTTCGATATTTTATAAATTTTACCCGACATCGCGATTCGAGTAATGGGTCTTGGGAGGGACCCGCGATCCCACATCCATATGTATAAAAGGGGGATCGGCTCGTTAACCCTACTCGCCCCCGCCGGGATTTTTATCGACCGACGGAGAGGGTCGCGACAGATTGGCGACTCCACTGGGGATTTTTAAGAGGACTTAAGCCAATAAAAATGTTGATTGTTTTCTAACCTCGTTTTTCTGCAGATGCTCTTGAAGATAAGGTACGTTCACTAACAAAAAGTGTTAAATGTTGATGCAGATGGGAGTTATAAGGGGTGGCGTACATGCTAACCATTTTTTGATGCAGATATGGAGTTTTGGATTGTTTGTTTATTTATGCAAATTTAGAAGCGGTGTTTTGAATATAAATTGTGATGCACGTCTTGCATATTCTGAGGATCACGACATTGCACACACAAGCGCCTAAACCCGAGCCGCGAATCACCTTATAGGTCGCCATAGATAGGGATCGGTATGCAAAGCTCTTGTGTTTGATTGCACTTGGGTTGACCATATTTGATCCCGCTCGCTATGCAAGATTGATGGTCGTACCCACTTGTTGTTTGATTGCGCTTGTGGGCGGCCCATCGATTTGTATAGCGGGAGCCTTTTTAGGTCCATACCCGAGCCTTTTTGATTTCTTTAGAGTTGAACCTCACTTGTCTCATGCACATGTGAAATGGACGGTTGGTATACCTAAAACCAAAAACCAAAAAAAAAGTAACATCGGTTGGTAAGGCTTTCTACCCTCTTTATTTTGAACTTGTAAATTTAAATTTTGCATATCATGCATTTTCACGACATATCATCACAATTTGTAAGATCGTTTAAGTGATCGGGGTTGAAGGTCAAATTTTCCTTTTTAGATAGATGGCGCCCCGAGGTCGTGTTGATGTACCCGATGTATTCACATGGGAGCGGAGGACCATTCGACGCGAGGACCGAGTACCCGCTACATTCCGAGTCTTTGGATTTGTTCATGGACGAGAGCTCAATGGACGGAACCGCATCCGTAGTGAGAGTTGCGATTATACCCGATGTGGACGATATTTGGAACTCGAGCGCGAGAAAGAAAGAATTTGGGAGTTGTACATGAAGTTGGCAAGGAAGCCACGTGTGACCAAGACGGCCCCAAAACACTCCCCGATCAAGAAGAAGGAAGTCATCACCATATCCTCCGATGATGAAGAAGATATCAAGCTTCCCGAGATAGTGGAGATTTCATCCGATGAGGATACCGTTCCGATTGTCTAGATTAGTACGACTTTGGGGCATTTTCTAGATTTTATTGTATTTTGAGTCTATTATGTACTTTCATCGGCATTTATTGTCCGAACATCTCTAGATACTATCATGTTCTATCTCTTTCGACTTTATTGTATTAGACTTGTAAATTCCATGAGTCATCAATTTGTGAGCGACTTTCTACCCCGATTACGCTTAAACGATCCTAGTCAAATTACATGCCATATTTGGGTGAGATTAGGTCCGTAACTACCCTATTTGGCTTATTTGGGTCAAGTGGGAGTAGTTGACCCTCATGTTACCAAAAGATGACATGGAATTTGGTTAGCACATTTGCATCACATTTCATGCATATGCATATTAAACTGTGGTAATTGACTTTAGGATCATCATTTTTGCATTTTTAGATCATGGGGAATGGAGACATCAAAGTCATCCCAATACCACGCAAAGAACTCTCTATATGGTGGGATCGCCTCGACATCGTCAACAAGGCCTACGTCGAAGGACGTTTGGGACGACTTGTAGATTTGATCAAAGTGGAATACCAACCAGCGCTCATTCAAGCACTAGCCAAGACGTGGGACACACGCACGATGACATTCAACTTCCGGGGATTAGAGTTGACTCCTACGCTCGAGGAGTATACCGCTATTATTAGGGCCAAATTTGAAGAACGAATAGCTCAACCCCCTTTGGACATGGACTCTACTCGTTCGTTATCGAGTTTTCTCCGTCTTAAAACTTCCGAGATTGAAAAAGTTTACAAATCCAATTCCAACAAATTCACCTTCTCGTTCCTTTTCGACAATTATTCCTCTCTACCCACCGAAACCAGTCATAAATCGGGAAAGGTGTTCATCTTGGCTTTCTTTGCATTTGTCCTATTCCCGACTTCTAGAACTACCTTTGACCCCTCCATAACCCATATAGCCGGACAAGCATGTTGTCGCTGGGATTATTCGTACATGATCTTAGCTGAGACCTTCCTCTCCCTAAATCGTTCCAAATCTTCAAAAAAGGCTGTTTTCCAAGCGTCTAGCGGATTACTCCACTTGTGGTTCACCTCTCATATAAAGACTTTCCAACTCCGAGTGGGGTGCTATGAGATCAATGAGCACGTCCACCCTCTTAGATCCTTCCTTAAGTGTCAATCCCTTGTACCCAAATATTCATTTAAAAAGTGGGTTGAGCTATTGGACAATTTGAAACCCGAACATATTAGGTGGCGTCTGACTTGGCCCAAGATCGTGGAGGCTCGCATTTCGGGTATTGAAGATAACCCTATTCCCTTATTGGGATGTACCGGCGCTGCGTATTACCCAATTCGAGTGGTGAGGCAATTTGGAGTTCTACAAGAGATACCACCGGATGTTTGTCCAGGGGTTTTCTCATTTGATATGACACGAGGAAAGCTCACTAAGGAAACAAAGGAGTTGTATTGGGCTCGGATCGAGCTTATTCTTCATGCTTTGAAGAATTCCCCACTGCAACAAGTTGAATGGCCGGACTATTTGGATGACGAGATGAACATTCACAGAGCCTCCAAGGAGTATATCCAGAAGTTTAAGGAGTATCGCCAATCAACGGTCGAGCCATATGTACCTGAGTGCGTATCTCCTCGGATTGAAGAAGTGGAGTCTTATGAACCGGAGTATATAGTACCGTACGTACCGGGAGTAGAGCCGTACATTCCCGAAGATCCGGAGCAAAGGATATCAGAAGAAGGAGAAGACCCATACTTGTGGGATTCCGATGGATCAGAAGAACAAGAAGAGTGGAAGCGTCCCCGACTTGGATAGATCCATTCCCCCATTTAGATTTTACATATTTGTTATCTTTTAGATACTCTTGAACAATTTGATTTGTAATAAATACATACTATTTCTTTTATGAGCATTTCATGCATACATATAGAAAAGTCAATTACCACGGATCAATGTCTCCAATCCTTTAATATTTCCCATACTGATTTGATATCCCGAAAAAAGGTGAGTGATAAATACGAGGACTCGTAGCAAGACGCGCAAATTAAGGATGGAACAAGAGGAGCTCGCATCTCGTGTGGGTAATCTGGAAAACCAAATGAATGTGATCGCCACAATGGTGGCGGAGATGAAGGCAATGATGATTGCAAGCCGGGGGAGATACCCCGTCGATCCTAATTTTCAAGCCCCTGCGGGGTCATCCGATGGAGCGAACGCTAATCCGGCGCCCGCCGCTAATCCAACTCCGAATCCGGAGAGACCGCCTAAGGATCCTTCTATTGTGATAGATTTGGAAAAGAAAGAGAAACAGGTCCTCAAAATGGAAGAGGAGATAAGAAGGCTTGCTAAGATCGAAGAGTGCTTGGCGAGTCGGGGTTATGAACTCTCGAGATTCGACAAGGTTGCACCGTTCGAAAAGATAGAGGTTCCCGCTGATTACAAGGAACCAGACTTTGTGAGGAGATATAATGGGACCGGGTGTCCCAAAGCGCACCTGAAGTATTATTTGCGCCGAATGTCGCAATTCTCTGACAACATCCCACTACTGGTTAACACCTTCCGGGAGAGCCTATCCGGGGTAGCCACGGCGTGGTTCATTGAATTAGAGCCAGAGAGGCTCGCCGATTGGGATAAACCGACAGACGAGTTCCTTCGGCAATACAAGTTTAACACTTTGACCGCCCTAACTAGGGAGGACCTTCTCGAACCTGTAAAGGGAAAGAGCGAGGCCGTTCGCGCCTACGCCCAGAGATGGAGAGCGTTAGCTGTGCGGGTAAAGCCGCCCGTCCCGGAAGAGGAATTAATAGACCTGTTTCTCAAGACCCTTCCATTTGAGTTTTTCGACAAACCGAACACCTCTGGGTGTCAGACGTTTGCGCACTTGATAAAGGTGGCAGAACGCCATGAGTGGGCACTAAGGGAGAAGAAGATACCCGAGGCGCCTTTCAAACGCCAATACCCTTTGAGAAGGGATAGTAGGGAACAAACCGGAGAAGTAGCCTTTGTCCCCAACCCACCAAAGCCCGGAAATTTCTCGCCTTCAATCCCTACCCAAGGAACTTCCTCCCGGACTGCTTCCAAACCACCGGAATTCAGAAAAAGAACCCGAGTTATTTTTACCCCACTACCCCGACCCTTATCCAAATTATTACCCATGCTGTTGGAGAACCGATTAGTTGCAAAAGAGCCACCTAGAGCTCACCCGCCAAGATTTCCCGGGTACGATGACACCCGGACATGCATATACCATATGGGAGAAAGGGGACATAACGTGGACAACTGTCTCGCTCTCAAGTTCAAGGTGCAAGCATTAATCGATGGAAAGGTTCTAGAGTTTGATAAGGCTGAACCAAATGTGCAGCGGAACCCGTTACACGAACATCGCGAGGTGAACGTGATTTTTGGAGGTGAAGAAGAAGAGGTTCTGGAGTTCATAGTGGATATGGATAAAATGCAGGATGTCTTGACCTTGGCCTCGCAATACCCCGAAGGAGAGAGTATTTCCTGGGAACAAAAGGAAGCTTGCTTGGAAAAGCTGATTAACCTGGGCGTCATAGGAAAAATGGAAGACGTCGCTTTCAAGGGGACCTACGTGGCGGTGAACATGCTATCTCAAGAATTTACGATGAAACCTACGAGGGGAGCTGTTTTGAAAATACCCTCGGGATATTTGATGAGCATCAAAGATGGCCAAGAAATTGAAGAGATAGACGAATATGAGATTCGTCTGGATAAAGCACGCCGAGGCGATAAAAGATTTATGCAGAAAGCCCTAGAGATGGGCGAAATAGTTGACAACCTGGGGGAAGATAGTGGCGGTTACAACTTTAAAGTGCTATATTCGGCGCCCCCGAGTTTCTTTGTCAATTCCGGAGATGTAGTCCCCGATGGGTGGGGTGGAATGGATGACCCCGCAAGTGATGAATTTGTGGGAACGGTCGATGAAGTTAAAGACCAAGCGGCTCCTCAGAATGAGTAGGTGAATCGGGAGTCCAATGTGCGACTTTCTAATTTGGAGACCCATATGCGACATTTAACAACCATGGTAGCGGAATTATCGCAATTGAAGGCTAAGAATGACGCCACGAGAGTATAAGAAAGCATGCAGATTCCGGAGATACGGCGGGCTATAGACACACAAAATCGAAAGATCGCTCTACTGGAAGAGCAAGGGGACAATGTGTCGAGGAAAATGGATGAGTTGAAGGAACTGATTACGCCACTCACCCAAGCAAGAAATGTTCCGCCCCAAGGCGTGAACCCGAGAGTGGTCTTCCGCACAAAGTATAATAGCGCTGGGTGTCCTCCGGCACATATATCATACTATCTTCGCCAAATGGTTGGCCACCATGAAGATGACGAAACGCTGATCCGGAACTTCGGACATAGTTTAACGGGCCCCGCACTAGCATGGTTTCAGTTAATTGACCTAGACCGGGTCCCGAGCTAGGAAGATTTATCGGAGCACTTCTTACGCCACTTTGAAGCTGGAATTAGGGGTTATTTCACTAAGGCCAACTTGTTGAATATCAGGAAAGGTGAAGATGAGAGTTTTGAACTCTTTGCGAGGAGATGGAAGAAACATGCTGTGATGGTACAACCGCCGCTGTCGGCGAGAGAAATGCTGGAGTTCGTATCGAAGTCACTTCCGGCGGAATACTTTGACCGTATGTATGCATACACTTACTCGTCGTTCTAACATTTGGTGGAGATTGGTATGAGAATTGAGGGGATTATCCTAAGAGTCAGAAGGGAAAGGCAGAGAGATCTAGATGAAGAAAATGCCACGCTGGTAAGGCCAGGTCCAGAACATAACCCCGAGGATGTTCATGAGGATGAAATGATCGGGATGGTAGATACCCCAATTCGTTTCGTGATTAATTTGAACAAAGTTGATAGCTGGGAGTTGGAAGCTTCTAGTTCGGAAAAACCATCAACATCTGAATCACTACCAGAAAAGATCATACCGGTGAGGATTAAATTACCGCTTGTGGAAGAGTACAACTCAAGGGCGCTTCACTGGGATTATGGAACGGGCGAGATTGACGCCATAATGAGATCCGGAAGGTGTTATCCCCCGAGAGAAGCGGATTCTCAAAAGAGAGTCCCAACTGCGGAAGAGGTTGAGAAGTTGCAATCGGTCGTGAGGACCAGTGAATATGAGGTCGTTGACCAACTGCGGAAAATGCCCGCATGCATTTCCTTACTGGATCTCTTCAAAAATTCTGAAAAGCACAAGGATGCCCTTTTGAAAGTGCTGGATGAGGTGCATGTTCCAGAAACAATTAATGAAGTGCAACTAGGAGACTTTGTGGGTGCTATCCTTCTGAAGGACCAGATATCCTTTTCGGACGAAGACTTCCCGAAAGAAGGGCGGGTCCACAACAAAGCCCTTTACATAGCCGTGAGGTGTCACGGGAAGGAGGTTCCTCGCATCCCGATCGATAACGGTTATGCTTTTAACCCGTGTCCTCTAAGCACTTTGAGAAGCTTGGGGATCAATGAAGATTTTGTGAAGACATCCAAGGCCACCATCCGATCATTTGATGGAGTCTCCAAGAATGTTGTAGGAGAGATTGAGCTGGACATTAACATTGGGCCGGTAACTTTCTCTATACCGTTCCAAGTATTGGACATTCCAAGCGCCTTCACCCTGCTCCCGGGAAGACCTTGGATCCATGTGTCCGGAGCGGTACCTTCCTCTCTGCATAAAAAGTTAAAATTTGTGGTTAAGGGTCGGTTGATCACCGTCCATGGCGAGACGGGACATCGAGCCGCTTTAAAAGGGATGGTCCCATACATCGAACCCTCAAAGGAGGAGGAGCTGAGTTATCATACCTTCGACATTGTATACGTCATGCACGTGTCACCGGATGCGGAGGTGGCTACACCGTAGCTTTCGAGACCTGCGGCTATGGCGGGGAGAGTGCTACTTTCGAATGGATTTATTCCAGGTGCCGGATTAGGGAAGTACGGTCGGGGAATCCTTAACCCTCTGAATTTGAGCTCAAATGACCACAAGGTTGGTCCGGGTTATAATGGGATAATGAAGAATAACACAGGTCGAGGCCGAGGTCGAAACAAGTGTTATGGAGACCGCGGACGCCATGGACGCCAAGGTGGCCGTTTTGTAGGCACCAATGCATGGAAAGCTAGAGGGAAGATGTTTGAGAACTCCTTATCCGAGGTATTTTCTAAAGGAGGCAAATGGCTGGAAGATGAGGACATCTCCGAGGATGCGGAGTCGGACTTATTCAACCCGTTCCTGGATAATCGGGTGAACGTGATAATTGAGTGGCTGGACGATGATTTCCCCACCCCTGAGTAAAAGGCTCTTTCTGAACTTTATCTTTTAATGCATTTTGATTACTGCATTTGTTTTGAAGCTTTTCGCTTTCTAGCACCCTTTGGGTCACATGCTGTGATCCAGGAAGTGCGATCTTGTATTGTTCTTAGTTGCATCTATTAATGAAAATCATCACAAATTTGATTACGTACATGTGGAGCAACGGATTGGTCCGATGATGACAATCGATTCTACCATGAGACTTGAGGCCCGATCCGCCATATGATCTTGGGTTTTAAATAGCTTTTGAGAACCAGGATGTCCGGAAGATCGTGGACTAGTTCTCCTTTCTTTGTCTAAAAAATTGAAATTTGAAAAATGTCTTCATGATAAAAATCATGCATCCTTCAATTTTATCATCTTTGAATACTAACCTTTCATGGTGCATTTCGGGCATGTCATCCCACCCATACATAACAGGTTAATATGTGACTCGGATCAGCTCGATGATTATGCATGCGAAGTTGATATAGATGAGGTTGATGTGAGCGATGTCAAGAAAGAATGGGATTGTTTTGAAGAATCTAAACCCCCTATCTCTAAAGAACTCATTACTATTAATTTGGGAGATTCTGATCACGTCAAGGAAGTGAAAATAGGAGGACACCTGTCCGCAGCAGATGTTTTAAGAATGACGGCATTGCTCAAGGAATATCAAGATATTTTTGCCTAGTCATATGCTGACATGCCGGGTCTAGATCGTGAAATTGTGGAGCATGCTCTGCCCACAAATCCTTCTTGCACACCAAGAATCAATCACCCGGAAGAATGAATCCCCGAATCGAGATAAGATCAAGGAAGAGGTGATGAAGCTCCTTAAAGTTGGATTTATCGAGGCTGTCCCATATGCTGATTGGGTCGCCAACATCGTACCAGTTAAGAAGAAGGAAGGGAGAATTAGAATATGCGTGGATTATCGGGACTTGAACAAAGCTAGCCCCAAGGATGATTTTCCCTTACCGCACATTGATTTACTCGTCGACAGATCACTGGGCTTTGAATTATTCTCCTTTATGGATGGATTCTCGGGATATAATCAGATTATGTTAAAGGAAGAAGATAAGATCAAGACCTCATTCACTACACAATGGGGGACCTTCATTTACAAGGTAATGCCCTTTGGATTGAAAAATGCAGGGGCAACATATCGAAGGGCTATGGTGACCCTTTTTCATGACATGATACATAAGGAGATTGAGGTATATGTGGACGATATGATTGCCAAGTCCAAGCCTGGAGAAGACCATGTTAAAGTGCTGAAGAAGTTATTTGATCGATTGAGAAAGTATAAGCTCAAGTTGAATCCTGCGAAATGCGTATTTGGTGCAAGATCCGGAAAGCTGCTAGGATTTATGGTAAGCGATCGTGGTATTGAGATTGACCCTTCCAAGATCAAAGCTATATGGGAAATAGGGACTCCTTCCACTGTTAAGGAAGTAAGGGGCCTACTTGGAAGATTGAATTATATATCCGGATTCATATCCCAACCTGTCGAAACGGCGAAACCCTTCTTCAAGCTGTTAAAGAAAGGTGCGAAGATCAAATGGGATACTGAATGTCAACAAGCATTTGAGAAGATCAAGGAATACCCGGTACAACCTCCAGTGTTGGTACCTCCTATCCCTAATGTTCCTTTAACTCTATATCTGACGGTTAATGATGAGTCCTTGGGAGCTTTATTAGCGCAAACTAACCCCAAGGATCATAAAGAGCGGGCCATATATTATTTGAGCAAAAAGTTCACAACATCTCAAGTCAAGTACCCAGCGATGGAAAGGACTTGCGTAGCATTGGTCTGGGTCCTCCACAGATTGAGGCAAGATACGCCGCACTATCATATAGAACTGGTCACCGAAAATGACCCCATCAAATACCTTTTGGAGAAACCAACATTGTTGGGAAAGATGGCTAAATGGCAAATACTGCTTTCGTAGTTCGATATCAAAACCTCTCCCCAAAAGTCTGTCAAGGGAAGAGCAATTGCGGACATGCTAGCCGAGAATCCTCCTAAGGATGTTTTAGAGCAAAACAAGGGAGCTCAAATCCCGAACATATCCCAAGACAAATGGACAATGTATTTTGACGGCGCAGTGAACCTCACTGGATCGTGCACAGGAGCAGTTCCGATATCCCCCGAAGATCAACATTATCCAGTTTCAGCTAAGTTGGTATTCCCCTGCACCAACAATATTTCTGAATATGAAGCCTGCATACTTGGGTTACAGTTGGCCGTATCATTAAAGATAAAGAAGCTATTGGTATATGGAGACTCCATGTTGATTATCTTACAAACTCAAGGGGAGTGGAAGACAAAGGATCCCAAGCTTATTCCTTATCATAAATACCTCGAAGAGCCGATCCAACATTTTGAAGAGATCACTTTTGAATATCCGCCAAGAACTCAGAATCACTTCGCGGATGCTCTGGCCACTTTATCAGCCATGTTACAAGTGCAAAATGGCCTTGAAATAGAGCCATTAAGGATTGACATCTTGGAGCAACCTGCATACCGCATGGTCATTGAAGAAGAACTGGATGAAGAACCGTGGTATCATGACATCAAGAATTACCTATTGAAGGGCGAATTCCGCGGGACGACCAACCAGAAGATAAGAAATACATAAGTAAGATGGCATCTAAATTCTTCCTCGCCGGACAGATCTTATACAAGAGATCCTTTGACTCGGTCCTGCTGAGGTGCGTGAACTCGAAAGAAGCAAATCTCATTATGAAAGAGATTCATGAAGGAGAGTGCGGGCCGCATATGAACGGTCATCTTCTCGCCAAGAAAATCATGAGACTCGGGTATTACTAGATGACTATCGAGTCGGATTGCAACCAGCATGTTAGATCCCGTTATCAATGACAGGTATACGGCGACAGGATAAATGCGCCACCAACCGAATTACATCAAATGTCGGAACCATGGTCATTCTGCATGTGGGGAATTGATATGATTAACCCTATCAACCCAAAGGCCTCAAACGGACATCGTTTTATTCTGGTGGCTATTGACTACTTCACCAAATGGATTGAAGCTAGCTCATATGCCAATGTCACTGCGAATAGTGTGGCCAAATTCATCAAGCGAGATATCATCTCAAGATATGGAGTGCCAAGAGCCATCATTACAGACAATGGCTCAAATTTGAACAACAAGGTTGTCGATCAACTATTGGAACAATTTAAGGTACGACACCTTAATTCTTCGCCTTATTGCCCACAAATGAATGGGGCTGTGGAAGCGGCAAACAAGAACATCAAGAAGATATTGGCTAAGATCGCTGAGAAGTATAGAGATTGGCATGAGAGATTGCCATATGCTCTCATGGCTTATCGAACTTCAACTGGGGCAACTCCCTACTCTTTGGTATACGGTATGGAAGCGGCCTTACCGGTGGAGTTGGAAATCCCCTCTTTAAGGATCTTGTCTCAAGTTGAGCTCACAGAAGAGGAGTGGAACCGGCAGAGACATGACCAGTTAAATTTGATTGACGAAAAACGATTGAAGGCTATCTGCCATGGTCAAAACTACCGTAAGAAAGTAGCCAGAGCTTTTAACAAGAAGGTCAAACCTAGAAATTTTGAAACATGGATGCTAGTTGTGAAGAAAATGCTCCCAAATGCCCAACATCCAGGAGGCAAATTCATGCCAAATTATGAAGGCCCTTACGTGATTCGGAAGGTCTTATCCGGAGGAGCTCTTATACTTGTAAACATGGATGGAGAAGAATTGGCAAGTCCGGTGAATTCGGATGCCGTGAAGAGATATTTTCCTTGAAATAAATTGAGCTTCAGAGCGATTGATGAGCAGATCTGAGTCACATAAAGATTTTACATTCGCATGACATTTGCATACATGCATTTGCATACGTTTATATTTTGCAGGTGGACTGGGAGTCACGAAGAATCCTACGTAACAACGGATCAAAACAGGGAAGCTATTTGTTATTTTGGACCACGGATTTTGAATATCTTTAACCGATTGTTTCCTTTTGTTTTTTACGAGAAACAGGAGTCGACATCTGAAAGAGGAGACAGGAGTCAACATCCGAAGGAGATGAGAAGAAATCGCTTCGGGATTTGAAAATTTGAATATCTTGGACTGATTGTTTCCTTTTGTTTTTTACAGGGGACAGGAATCAACGTCCGAAGGAGATGAGAAGAAATCACTTCGGGTTTTGAAATTTTGAATATCTTGGACTGATTGATTCCTTTTGTTTTTACAGGAAACGGGAGTCAACATCCGAAGGAGATGAGAAGAAATCGCTTCGGGATTTGAAATTTTGAATATCTTAAACCGATTGTTTCCTTTTGTTTTTACAGGAGATAAAAGCCAATATTTGAAGAAGACAGGTTTGAGGTTCTCCTCCTTTACAAAGTATTTTCATACACCGTCGTGCTTGAAATTGAAAAAACTTGGATTTATAGAGCCACAAGGCCCTTTCAAAGAGACATTCATTACAAGTTTCAGAAACATCTTTTGAATATATCTTTTGGTGAGAACATTTTGCAAACGATGAATTTTGATGAAAACACCCCGAGTTTCTATAAAAAGGGCATGTTTTGAAAGTTTGTCAAAAGGATGATCCTTCAGATGAAAAGAGGCAAGCATTATCCTCAAACACGTCCCCGATACACTTGAGCGATGAGTGAGAGTGATAGAGCGAAAGAGCTTAATTTTGGGGCGTAGGGATCATTCGCGGTGATTACATGGATTAAAATGATGAAAGACATTTCCATTTCAAAATTATCCATACACATTTATATCCCTTGATTATCACTCCGAGCCAAAAAGGGAAAATTTTATGAATATAACCCTGTCGAGAACCACCCCACACCGGGGCATATTTGGAGGTTCATTGGATGATTTCCTTGGAGAGAAGATCGGGTAAGACTTTATTGTGCTAACTTGCATCAATCTTTTTGTGATAGCTTCGGGTGATTTCTGACAGAGACTTGGAACACCTCAAAGTGAAGAAAAACATTTCATTTCTATATCCCCAAACACTTACCCTTTGAAAAAGCCAATTTGAACCATTAAATATTCATTTCTAAACCCTTGTTGGTGATCACCTCCCCACGCCGGGGCAAAACGAAAGGATAGCTAGCAATGAGTCAAAAAGCATGATCGAAAAATTTTGATGCTGATCTCCAAAAAGCCAGTCAATGCAAAAAATGATGAGAAATGAAAGTGCTAGAAAAAGCAAAGTGCCTGGTAAAAGCAAGGCCAAAGCCCATGAAAAGAACACCCCGAAAAGGGGAAAATCCTGAAGAAAAATCATCCAGATGAAAAGATGAAAATCCTCAAAGTCAATTGAAGAAAGAATGATCATGAATCTATTGCAAAAGCAAATGAATGCTGAAAAAAATATCAAGGTGATCGCCGAAGTTCACCCCTCTTTCCGAAAATATGGCCATTCTTAAAGAGCCCACCTTAAACCAAGATACAACCCGTCACCAAAACTTTTCTGATCTAAGAGGTGTTTCAGGTTGATGCAAGAAATCATACGGGAAGCTACCGCTAAAAGAGGTAAGTACAATCCTGTCTTATCATGACTTCGGGGTTCTTGATTTGTAGACCCGAAGAAGCTATTGTTGATCAAAATTCATTTCTAAACCTTAAATTGAATATCCTTTGATAAGCCTCTGACCTGGCCTGAATTACGGTCCCTTTTAAAATGCCTTCTACGATTAGTCGGATTGTATGCATCTCGAATGATCCCGAAACCTCAAGGTTAGGTTTTACGTGAGCAGATTTGAATTTTAAGAAAAGCCTTCCCAAATGGTGAGAAGCCCTCTTGGATGAAGGAAAACCCTTTTGAAAAACTTTTAAAACACCCCTTTTTGTAAGACACTCAGAATGTGTCATTCCAAATCCATCCCCAGTGAAAATGTGAACTTGTGATTGGATACATTTCCCTCGCAATTATTCTTTGAAAATTTGTTTGGAATTCTTGAGTTTCTCTCCAAAACTTGAAATTGTCATTCTAACGATATTTGATTGAACTTTCTGCAGGTTCCCCGGTGATCCCAAATCCTCGGAAAAGTTACATTTTAAAGATTTGACTAACTTGGATTTTCTGCGGGTCTTCCGGCATCCCCAGGTCCTCGGATCCTCTTTTTAGAAAATTTGAAATAGGGTTTGAGCTCTGTAGGTACACTAGTCAACCTAGGTCCTCAGATGACACCCTCTCGGACGGTGAGTAGCTGGATAGACGAAGGCCGATCTGCTTTTTAGAAAATTTGAAATAGGGTTTGAGCTCTGTAGGTACACTAGTCAACCTAGGTCCTCGGATGACACCCTCTCAAACGGTGAGTAGCTGGATAGACGAAAGCCGATCCGCTTTTTAGAAAATTTGAAATAGGGTTTGAGCTCTGTAGGTACACTAGTCAACCTAGGTCCTCAGATGGCACCCTCTCAGACGGTGAGTAGCTGGATAGACGAAAGCCGATCTGCTTATTTGAAAATTTGAAATAGGGTTTGAGCTCCGTAGGTACACTAGTCAACCTAGGTCCTCAGATGGCACCCTCTCGGACGGTGAGTAAATGGATAGACGAAAGCCGATCTGCTTTTTTAGATGGTGAGTCCCCGCATGGAGGATAGCCAATCTCTTTTAAATAGGTGAAACCCCTTTGTTACAAGGGTGAACCTCCCCTTCCGCACGGTGAGTAGCTGCATAGACGAAAGCCGATCTGCGTTTTAGATGGTGAGTCCCCGCATGGAGGATAGCCAATCTCTTTTAAATAGCTGAAACCCCTTTGTTACAAGGGTGAACCTCCCCTTTCGGACGGTGAGTAGCTGCATAGACGAAAGCCGATCTGCGTTTTAGGTGGTGAGTCCTCGCATGGAGGATAGCCAATCTTTTTTTTAAATAGGTGAAACCCCTTTGTTACAAGGGTGAACCTCCCCTTTCGGACGGTGAGTAGCTGCATAGACGAAAGCCGATCTGCGTTTTAGGTGGTGAGTCCCCGCATGGAGGATAACCAATCTTTTTTTTAAATAGGTGAAACCCCTTTGTTACAAGGGTGAACCTCTCCTTCCAGACGGTGAGTAGCTGCATAGACGAAAGCCGATCTGCGTTTTAGATGGTGAGTCCCCGCATGGAGGATAGCTAATCTCTTTTTAAATAGGTGAAACCCCTTTGTTACAAGGGTGCACCTCCCTTTCAGACGGTGAGTAGCTTCCTAGATGAAAGCCGATCTGCCCCTTTTAAATGATGAGTCCCTAGTGGATAGTCAAACCCATTTTGAATAGGTGAAACCCCTTTGTTACAAGGGTGAACCTTCCCCACAAATCTTCAAACCATCGCTCGACACCGGACGGACGTTGACCATTGCAAAATCTCGCCAAACCGTCCACAGGTAATTCCGTGCATTCAATTTTTCAACCTCGGATCAACAAATCTCAAACCATAGACAGGTGAGCTACAGGTAAGTCTCTCTCTTCTTATTTCTCTTTCATATATAAAATGAGCATGAACTCAAATAATTCCCCACGGAGTTAGAGCTTTAAACTGCGAAGGTAAAGCAATCGAATGTCAAGACTTATTTTCTTTAGATTTTTTCTCCCCAGCAGAGTCGATTAAAAATCCAGGCATCACCTTGTCTTTGAAAGCAACCTCTAACCAAGATTACTTTCAAAGAGGGGCAACTGTTGACACCCGAATTTTTAGTCGGTTTTCCTTTAGTTTTATTTTTCAAAATTCACTAAAAATTCACAAAAATTCAAAAAAATTAAAAATCAACATTGGAAGCCTTGGCCAAGCCTAAGGAACCAATTTGGGACAAAAAATAATTTTTCATATTTTTCACATTTTTTAATATTTTCGGAAAATAGGAAAATACTTGGAAATTCATAAAAAATACTTTTCGAGGTCACAAAAATACACAAAAATGTCCAATATTTTTATTTTAATTCCCTTTTAATATTGACCACAAGAAAAATCAAAAATTGAATCCAATTTTAGGTGTTTCTTCACAACGCCTAGAGTTGAGTTTGCGTAAAAAATACCAATTGAGTCTTTTTATTTGCAATTTTTGCACATTTTAGGCCTAGACATTCAATTACAGTCCCTTTGAACTTCAATTTGATCAATTGCACCATCAATTGCATGAATTGCATGAATTAGGCCAAATCCCCAAATTATTTGCAATTTAGTCCCTCAATTTCTCAACCTTTAAAATTACTTTTAATTGAGGGACTTTCATGGTAAAATTGGACCGTCCCCCTATGTTTTCATACATTTCAAATCAATTGGCATAGGTCTCGTAGTCCAATTTGGTCGAATTGACATCCAATTGGGGTTTTCCCCAAATTGGCAATTTTGAAAAATTTGGGGTTTTTGTGCAAATTGATAGAAAATTTTGGGCAAAACCACCTTTTTAGATAATATCCAGGCCTATAAATCCAATTTTGAGGTTTAATTGCAAAAATTCCCAGTCAATTGTGGTTAATTTTGAAATTTATGTGAATTGTACTATCTGAACCGGTTCGGACCGGCCTGATCGCCGGTCGGACCGGTCGAACCGGTCCAAACAGTGTCTTCTTCTACCTCTCGCACGCGCCATTTGCAGATTCAAAGATGAATTTTGATCGCCAAATTGAGAGCCAATTCGATTCTAATTGACTCAATTGATAGAGGGCTTTTATTCCCTAGGTCGAGGAGCGTCGATTGACGCCGGCGGCGAGACCAATGATTGCCGGAGACGGTCACAATCGCCGGTCAAAGTCCCAACGGCACAAAAAGTCAACATCTTCGAAATCAGATGCAATTCGTGCTCGTTTAAGGCTCGACGGAGACTTGACGGCTTTGGACGGAATGACAACTAACCCCGTCGCCGTCCGGTGACCAATTCGCATGTGAATGGCACGTGAATCAACTTTGGCCAGCTCACACTCGACGCGCCACAATTCAAAAACTCACTATAAAAGGCCAAAGAAGATTCCGGACTGGGGGGATTCATTCGTGCTCACCAAGTCTAGCACGTTAGAGAGAGAGACGAGCTCTCGCACGACGCCATCGTCGGAGCTTCAAGCTTGGACCGCAAGCTGCTCGGCCGGCCACCACGGACCAAATCGAACTACCGGACCGTCGCAGGAAGCTCTCTTGAACTTCCGGGAGCCGATCGAACCGGTTCATTTGGCCGCAGACTTCAAGAAACGGTGAGTCGACTCTCCGAGCTTCGATCTGTGCAATCATGGCATCTCGTGTCTTCGTGTTCGATCTTTGAAATTGACGTGTGCCTTTTCTATTCCGGACATCTACGATCATGATCGTACCTCATTTCTGCATTGACTTCCCTTGAATCACGTGAGTCGGACCTTCAACCTTGTTCGGTCCGGCCGAACACCGGCCAGGCTTTTCTAGCCTTCGCGAGCTCGATCCGAGCTCGAGGTAAGTCTCCCTAACCTCGTATGATGCTTGTGTATTGATTAATTGCTCTGATTTCATGCGATTATACTTGTTTGAACTTAGCTTTGGCCGACTGTGTGTAGTTCGATTCTCGTGATTTAGTCAATAGAAACGTTTGATTCCGAGATATGTTGAACTAGAGGTTATGGCGAGTCGAGCGGTGTTGGTTTCATGTCGATCCGGCGAGATCTCACCGTTAGATCTCGCCGGAGAAATGTTAGCCGTCCATTTATGGTCGTCGCGGCGAGGAAGATGAAGATGATGTGGCTTGGTCAAAGGGTCAAAATCCAGGTGTCGAGTGTAGATTGGTCCAAGTGGTTGTTGACTCGGCTCGGCCGTTGGCGCGCGAGCCGAGTCAGATCCGATCCGACGGCCGGGGTAATTTCCTAGGTTTGATTTAGGGCCGTCGGATCCGACTTTTGTATTGTTTTAGATATTAGTATATTAGATAAAATTTCGAAAACAGGTCAAACGGTGCCCTTTTTGCTTGAAGAAGCGTCGTCGTTTATGGGTAATAGGAACGGACGGTCTAGATGGAATCCAGGATCAATCGTAGCCGTCCATATATTAGTGGATGCGGCGTCGTTTAGCTTAGTGGGCTTCGACGGCCGAGATGAAGTCTTGAGATTTAATCCTGGCCGTCCATTTGATGTTAAGAAGCGGCGTCGTTTCAGTAAGATCGAGTCAACGGTCGAGATGAATTCCAGAGTAGATCTTGACCGTCCGTTTGAATAGGTTGATACGGTGTCGTTTTGTTTAGTAAAGGCCCGACGGTTGAGATTGATCCGCAGATTGATCTTAGCCGTCCATCTTTTTCTTTGATATTCAAATATTAGAAAATTCAATTTTAGAAAATTCAAAAATAAATAGAATAATAGCATACGGTGTCGTTTTGGTCTTTGAGCAGGTCCGCGGGCGGTCGGACCGGGTTGACCGAGTTGACCCGGTCCGGTTTATAATAAAAATAAATAAAAAATAAAAAGAAATTTCTAAAAAATAGAAAAAATTGTAAAAAATACTTAGAAAATTCATAAAAATTCCCAGATTTTCACAAAAAAATTTCTAAAAATTTTTAGATCGATTCGGGACTCATAAAGACTGGATGGAAAATTTTGAGACTTCGAGGGTCGATGAATGTCGATCCGGAAAATTCATAATATTTTTAGAAAATAAATCAAAATTCCAAAAAAAATAGAAAAAATTAGAAAAATTCCATAAAATCACAAAAAATGGGAACCGGCCACATTCAACCGGCCCGACCCCGATTTTGTGATTTTCGGGTCCCGACTCCCGAAAAATGACCATTCCACTCTTCCGGGCCTTCCGCCCTAAATTTTCCCAAATCATCCCCGAAACCCAATTTTGATTTTTGTGTGGGCCGATAGGGCTATTTTTAGACATATCAAACCTTGATTGATTGATTTGATTGCTTGCGTTGATTTTGATTGCGCATTAAATCTTCCGATTGTGATTGATAAAAATAGAAAATTCCTGTCTGTTTGTACACTTAGAACTTTTGGGACCTACCTCACCCGATATCGCATCTGCATGAACTCGTAGGTTAGAAAATCACTCAACATCGGTAACCGAAAGGGCGTCAATTTGAAATTTGGCGTAACCAAGTCCCCGGACCCAATAATCTCTGGTTTTCGCGGAATCGAACGGTTTCTCCCGACCGCTCGGTAAGGTTTTCCGATCGTATCTTCCAATAAATCGATCGGTGGCGACTCCAAAATTGCATGTACACCTCGTACATGCCACTTGACCACACAAGGTCAATTTCGATATTTTATAAATTTTACCCGACATCGCGATTCGAGTAATAGGTCTTGGGAGGGACCCGCGATCCCACATCCATATGTATAAAAGGGGGATCGGCTCGTTAACCCTACTCGCCCCCGCCGGGATTTTTATCGACCGACGGAGAAGGTCGCGACATACTTGTTGTGGAATAACCCAAGAATACACCTTCATCCGATCTCTTATCAAACTTACCAGTCCTATCACTTGCATTCTTAAGAATATAACATTTACAACCAAATACATGAATATGAAATATTTGGTTTCCTACCCTTGTAGAGTTCATATGGAGTTTTCTTAATCAATGGTCCGAGGAAAACACAATTGATAATGTAACAAGCAGTTGAAATGACTTGAGTCCCAAAATGGGGTAGAGCTTTGCTTTCAATTAAAAAAGTCCGTGCCATTTCTTGCAAGGATCTATTTTTCCTTTCAACAACTCCATTTTGTTGGGGAGTATATGGGGAGGAAAAATTGTGTTGAAAATCATTTTGATCACAGAGTTCTATAAAGTAATGATTTTCAAATTCACCTCTGTGATCGGTTTTGATGCTTGTGATTGAATAACCTTTTTCATTTTGAACTTTCTTAGAAAAGGTTTCAAAGAATGAGAATGCATCACTTTTGTGAGTGAGAAAGAATATCCATGTGAATCTATTATAGTCATCCACAATAACAAGACAATATTTTTTACCTCCAACACTCCGTGTTCGAGTAGGTTCGAAGATATCCATGTGCAACAGCTGCAGAGCATGGGTAGTGATGACTTCATTTATGGATTTGTAGGAATTTTTTACCTATTTTCCAAGTGTGCATGCTTCGCAAAGTTTTGTCTTTTCGAATCTGGCATTTGGAAGTCCTCTCACCAACTTCTTTTTGGAAAGTTTGTTGATTTGCTTGAAGCTTATATGTCCCAGCCTCCTATGACATAGTTCTGGATCGTCTTTCACAGATAGAAGACATTTTTCAATCTCGGACGATGTGTCCAGAAGGTACATGTTGCCATATCTTCGCCCGGTGAATGATGACTTGTTGTCTTGGCTTGTACCCGAGCACTTGTTTTCTGCAAAAGAAACTTTGTATCCAATATTGCATAGTTGGCTGATACTAATAAGATTGAAGTTCAAACCCTTGACTAATGAGACATCTTTGATGAGTAGATTGCCAATCTTCACAGTTCCTTTGCCAATAATCATTCCTTTGTTGTTGCCTCCAAATGACACATTTCCTCCATCAAATTTTTTGAAATCAATGAATATGGATGAGTCACCAGTCATATGTCTAGAGCACCCGCTATCAAGGTACCATTTGTTTCTTCTTTTGTTCGGTACCTACAATGATAAAAGATTCTCACTTTTTCTTTGGTACCCAAATTTGTTTGGGTCCTTTGAGGTTAGTCGTATAAGTATATCTAAAAATGCTATATGTTGGTCGATTGATTTTTGAGCAAGAGCTCCTGGAATGTTTCGGATCACCACAATTTGAACATCCCGAGAGATGTTGTCCTTTAAATCTCACAAATTGTTTCCTAAAGTGACTTACGTATGTGCGTTTAGAAGGTTGCTGCTTAAGTCTTTCTTTTGTTGTCGGAAGATAATTTTTCTCATCACTTTCCTTTTAAAAACCAAGTCCTGACTTGTTGTAGTAAGGAACTTGTATAGAAAGTATATGTTGTAAAGTTTTTAAACCGGATGAGAATTTTTTGTTTATCTCCAAAATCCTTTCTCAAAATGGAGTTCTCTTTTTCGAAAAGATCTTTTTCCTTTTTCAAAGAAATGTTTTCCTCTTCAAAAGAATTTCTTTCCTTTTTTAAGAAATCATTCTCCTTTTTAAGAGATTCCATCCTTGATTTCAATTGCGTATTTTCGCAAGATATAGAATCGGATTTCTCATTTAGTTGACAAAATTTCTTTTCGAGAAAACCGATTTTATCTTTTTGCGAAATATCCTTTGTTTAAAAGCAGCTACTTCCTTTTTCAATTCAGAAAGTCTCTTGAGAGTAGCCTTGTATTCTAAACATAGCTCATCTATATACACAGATACATCGGGTGAGATGTTTGAATGAGTTACCTCAAGATCATCATCTGAGTTTGCCATTAGACGGACATTTGCGTATTCTTCGTCACTTTTACATTCGGTGTCGCTCCAAGTCTCTACTTTCAATGCTTTCTTGGATTTCTCATCCTTGTCTTTCTTCTTTAATAGTGGACAATTGGGTTTTATGTGGCCTCTTTTCTTACATTCGTGACAGATGACTTTTTGACCTTCATTTTTGGTCTCGGATGATCTTCTCCGATTGTATCATCTGAGATCCATTTTGTCTTTGAAGTTCCTACCTTGTTTAGCCATTCTTCTGAATTTTTTGACCATGAGCGCTAGTTCTTCATCATCTACGTCTTCAGAATCAGAAACATCAGAATCAACATTAGATTTTAAGGCAATTGATTTCTTACCTCTAGTTGTGGTGTCATCTCAGACATCCTGAATTCCGACCCACTTTCGAAGCTTTGAATAAATGAAAAGTCTCATTGATGTATTTCAGTCGAATCTCACTTGGAGTTGATCCCTCTCGAGCAGACTAACCAAATGGGAATGGCTAACTAGGAAGATCAAGTACGTGGACCTAAGAACTTGATCCTGGATTGACTCTTTGGCCATGAAAATTGTCGAGGGAATATTCTGGACCAATATAGGCCGATCCTAGAATGATTAAGGAACGATTTGGATAATACCCTACGCTTGGATCTCGGGTGATTCCGTTTGACCTCGTATGAGTTCCGAACGTCCCTGAATTATTTTCTAACGATCGTGTCCATCGGGACTAGTGATTGACCCTCGCAATTGAATGACAACCAAGGTCGCCAAGGCTCGAGTAATTCTTAAACGTGATTTTAATCACGGGTCGATACGCGTAGCTCCTAAAAGCCGCCCGTTAGTTTGAGATACGCTGAAAATTCTATTGATCGAGATTGATCGCGAATCGAGCTTTAGAATTTGACGTCGGACCTTCAGGGGTTTCAATAAATAAAATTTTGGACGTTTCCTCATCCCGTGTGAAATTCCTTCGCGGTTTGCCCCAAAGAGGTTCTGGAAAAGTATATTTGGACTGAATATGGGAAAGGACCCATTTGTCCTCGAAAAATACCCCATTTTTCACTTGGAACTAAGGGTATTTTGGCCATTTTCCCTTTTGGCCGAGATTGACTAGTCAATGATGGGAGATAATTATTTTTTTCTTGACTTTGGGAGCATAATTAATTATTATTAACCTATATTAATTATTATATTGGCATCTTCTTCTTCATTATCCAAAGACTCTCTCTCTCTCTAGCTCACTCTCCCTCTCCCTCACTTGGCCGAACACCCTCTCTCTCACCCTCCATTGCCGAAAATTCTTCAAGCCTTCTTTGGTGTCGCTTTGGAGCGCTTGGAGTAGCTAGAACGTCGCCGAGTCGCCGGCCGTGCAAGGACCGCCGGAATCGCCGCTCGATTCAAGCTTTTCCTCAACCGTTCAACGGAGGTTTTTGCGAGTTTTTGAGGTAGGATTGTTTCTAAACCTAAATTAGGTGGTTAGGTTGCTAAAAGACCATGAAATTGTGAATTTTTGATGAAGAAAAGTGTTGGATTTGAGCTTGTGGAGGGGCTGGACGAAAATTGCAGATTTGAGGGGGAGAGAAAGCTTGTTCTTGCATGAATAGTAAAGTCAAGAAGATAATAGTGGTCAAAGTTTAACTATGGTTACTTTATGCCCTAACTAGAGTTACTTTATGCTATTGTTTAATCATGGTTAGGTTAGTATTTGACTCTAGTTAGTTATTGAACCATGGTTAGTTAATATATTAACTATGGTTACTTTTATGTGACATAAAGTCGTTATGCCACGGTGCTAATTAAATGTGACATTATTATAGTATAGTACTATGGTTGTGAATTAATTATATGTTAGAAATTTATTATTGTTCGGCCGTGATATATTTCCACGTTAGTATAATTATAATGGCACGTGATGTATAAATTGCTACGTTAGCGTAATATGGTCGCATGGCATGGATTGGATACTTTGGTGGCATAAATTGATCGGGTAGTCTGGATTAATTCTTGGATTAGTGTGAATTAATCGGGTGATCCCGAATTATTAATTCTCTAACGTGAGTGAATCACGTGGTCCCGATCTATTCCGAGAAAATGAGAAGGGTCGTATTCAATCAAGTCGTCTGAGGCCAAAGTGAGCCGTATTCGTCCGATTGTCCGAGACCGAGGAAATGCAAGGGTCGTATTCAATCAAGTCGTCTGAGGCCAAAGTGAGCCGTATTCGTCTGATTGTCCGAGACCGAGGAAATGCAAGGGTCGTATTCAATCAAGTCGATCGAGGCCAAAGTGAGCCGTATTCGTCTGATTGTCTGAGACCGAGGAAATGAGAAGGTCATATTCAATCAAGTCGTCTGAGGCCAAAGTGAGCCGTATTCGTCTGATTGTCCGAGACCGAGAAAGTATGATGGTCGTATTCAATCAAGTCGTCCGAGGCCAAAGTGAGCCGTATTCGTCCGATTGTCCGAGACCGAGAAAGTAAGAAAGTCGTGTTCAATTAAGTCGTCCGAGACCAAAGTGAGTCGTGTTCGACTAATTGTCCGAGACTTGATCAGGTCGTGTTCCTATGTGTCCGAGACCGAGATCCGTGGGTCGTATTCCTATGTGTCTAAGACCCGGGTATATGTATAGAGCCGTGTTCCATAAAGGTCCGAGGCTCAATGTTATGAACTTATTTGATGGCGGTGGAGTAACGTGGAATATTCTGGAGTGACGTGGATTATTTTTGGAGTAACGTGGATTATTTTTGGAGTAACGTGGAATATTCTGGAGTGACGTGGAATATCTTCGGAGTAACGTGGAATATTTTCGAAGTAACGTAGAAATTTTCGGGGTAATGTGGATATTTATATTATGGCCGGATGTGTAAAAAAAATGGGCCCCGGAGTACGTAGAATATTTTATTGTCGGACTAAGGCGTGGAACGCCGAGACGGGAGTAACGTAGAATATTTGAGAAGGTGTGAGAATTTTTGGAGAAAGAATGGAATTTTCTGGAATTAATTGTGGAATTTATTGGGTAAGAAAGAAAGAGTTGTTGGAAATTGTTGCTCGCCTAGATTGTGTCCGGGGGCACTAGCGACTCGATCTAGGGTTAGAGATTTTCCTATCGAGATTTTATCTCACCCCGTCGTGGGTTCGTTGTTTATTTCAGACCCTCCGCCGCAAGCATGAATGATCTGCCCAGGAGATTCGGTATTCCCCGAGGTCATGGTACCGGGAAAAGATGGGAAGGTTGTAGAGCCATCGGATTCGAAACAGCCACTTGAGCTTGACGAGGATGAGTTGGAGGCGAGAGATGATATAGTACCGGATAGCGAGGACGAGGCCTAGGGTAGTTGGCCTCTTGACTTTTGTTGGTTGTTTTATTTTGGATGTATAATAGGCTTCGACCACGTAATCGTTTTGTTTTAGTGGTCATAGGCTTGTACAGTGGCCTCCGAAGCCGTAGGTTTGGAAAATTGTATAGAACATGTGGATATGTATATAAGTTTGTTTTTTTTTACCGTCCCAAGTCATCATGATGTTAATTGTTTCTGTACGGGGATTTGTTTTTGCTTCCGCATGAATTCGTTGGCCTTTGGATCCTGGAGAACTGTACATAATCGTGGCCAGGTGGGATGTTAACGAGCTCGCAGGGTTCGGGTCGTGACATCATCATTGGTTCTTTCTTCTTCATAAGATTGAAGAGTTCCAATGAGCTCGTCCATTGACAAGGGAGATATTCTTTGAGTTTCTCGAATGGTAGTTTTAATGTTGTCCCATTCCTTTGTAAGAGCTCGGAGTAACTTGTTGAGTCTCATCGATCCAGAAACTGGTTGCCCGTGATATGTGAGACCATTCACTATTTCAGTGAACCCGTCAAATATTTCTTTCACTGTCTCTTCAGGCTTCATTTTGAATGCTTCATATTGTCCGAGTAGAAAGTTGACTTTCGTCTCCTTTACTCTGTCTGTTCCTTCATAGGTGATGTGAAGCTTATCCCATATTTCTTTTGATGAGGAGCAATCTGCAATACGTCTCTATTCAGTAGGAGATAATGCACTATAAAATGAACAAATAGCCTTTGCATCAAGAGCATCTCTCTTGGTTATCTTGGTTGCAGATAGGGTAGCCGTCAACATTGTGTTGTCCCATGCACTTGTAGTCTCCGTCGTTAGTGTTACTCCTCTTTGTACGACGTCCCAAATTTGGGGATCCTGGCATTTGAGAAATGCTTTAAATTTGTTCTGCCGATCGCTATAATCTTTTCCTTCAAAGTATGGCGGCCTGTTGTTGCTTCCACCTTCGATCCAAGAAGGAGAGAAATTGCTAGCCATAAAGATTGTTAGCTCATAAGTGAGAACACTTCACAACAAAAATGAGCACCAAGCTCTAATACCAATTGTTGATGGCTAGTGATTTCACTTAGAGGGGAGTGAATAGGTGATAGAGTGTGATTTTTAAGAATTTATTGTAGAATTTAGATCACACAACGTAAAATAAAGATCTCAGATGATGGAGCTAGAGTATATTGTAATGAGCAAGTAAGTCAATTGATACTGGATATGTAATGTGATCGATGCACGCTGTTCATGTGCAATTTAACTATCACAAAATATTTAGAGTGATCAGAGTAAGAGATAAGAAAAACTACATAGAGGAATTATAGTGGTTCGGCTTTGGTTAAGCCTACGTCCACTTCTTCGGCTGACAGCCAATTGGCTAAATTCCACTAGTAAGCTGCTCGGAGGTTACAAATCCGTGATCTCCTTGATACGTAGGACTTCACACCTAGCGCTCAACACTCGTGTGTACACCTCCTTACAATTACAATGGATGGATCAAGAAGTGTGTTGGAAATAGAATTCACTCTATCTAGGAATTATGAACATTTCTCCCTCTTAACGCCGATTATTTTTTCCCTTCGTCTTCGAGATGTCTTTTATACTCTTCCGCTTCCAATCTAGCTGTTGCAAGGCATCCAGAAGATATCTCTCCAAATCTACCCTTTTGGTCGAGATGTTTGTCAAAAGAAGATCTCTTAGCCGTTGGGGACCGTCAAAGAAAAGTCTTTCCCGCTTGGATCAAATCGCCCATACAATTATGATCCCGGGTTTCCATAGATGGTTTCTTCCATTTGGAAAGTTTATATTTGTCTTCTTGATTCCACATCCTTGATTAATCTCTGTCACAAAGAATCTTCAAGAATGATCCAGCTCGATGGCATCCGTTGATATGCATCAATTAAGCTCAATTTGCATTCCTCTTGAGGTTCTGATTACTGCTCGTGAAGTACTCCTCTCGGAGCTTGAGCATCATTCCAACGTCCGAGCTATCTCTGCTCAACGTCCGAGCTCGAACCAGCGTCCGAAACTCTCAGAAACAACATCTGAGCCTAATCCTTTTGCCAGATTCAATCCTGTACATCCCCGCACCAAAGGATAATCTGCAAAACAAGTAAATCACGGCATTATCTCAAAACACAAGAGTACTTGGATTGTTTTGTCAACTTCAAAACCGTCTAGGGATTTTTCTCAACATGTTCAATATGATTTTTTCGTATAATTATAGAATGAGCAATATAAGTCTATCATATACTAGTGCCCTACGGCAGTAGTCGCGCTACCTTGTTCCACGCGCCCCATAAATTAAGTCGCGCAATCTCTCTCTCCCTCTCTCCCTCTCTCCCATTGCTATTGTGGTACTCGTTGTTGGCTAGGTTGACCGCAACAGGACCATGTTTGTTAGGTTTTATTGAATAGTGATTAGGTTTTCTTATATTCATTTTGACCTTCTGTGGTTATTCGTTAAATCTCCTCGCACTTGGATCTACGTAAATTCGACATTCCATCCCTATCCCTTTCGTGCCTTTTGTGGCCGAGCATGGAACCGGAGAGCAAGTAAACTGATATTGATGCAGATAGGTTTTCCATCGTATACTCTTGTACAGATATCCTACCAAAAAAAAAAAATGTCTCCTTTTGTATTTGTCCACAGCCCCAGCATGTATATATTCTGGTTAAATAATATTACCTTGATGGACGAAATTTGGGTTACTTGTACCGTTATTACCTCCATGAAGGAGTGTAAACTTAATTTACTGGGAAGAATTTCCAGGTAATTAACAAATTATAGTTCTTTTGTCTGTTACTACATCTCTTGTGACCACATCGCCCATTCCTACAAGTGCTGTGATCAATATCACTTCGTAGCCTGTCGTTAACAATGTAAGGGGCATGTATTCCTCTAGCATCTATGTGTAGCCGGTATGGAACCATTTGGCTTCGTGGAAGTAACCTCTCGCTTGCTTCTTCATCTATGGAATTCAAACAATAAACAAGAATGAAGGGGTCATGAGAGAGAGAAAAACTACATTGGATGCATGTAGAATGCGCCGATGATGCTTAGAGCTTCTTTTGCATAGGCGAGGCGATACGATCATCCTTTCATGGCCAGTTCATTCCCAATTTCATCATAGAGATCGACAAGCTCCTTATAATGAACTTGCATGTACTCCGGTAGTCCATCCGTGGTAGCAACATCCCACCTGAATTTGAGCCCTCGAAAATGACACGCTTGCTCTACACATAGAAGTACCACTATTGGAATAGCATCCTTGATTGGGTACTCAAATCCATGAATATTAGGAGTGCATTTGGTATGGTTTTGGGGGCATGTCTTTAGGAAAAGTGCAAAGGCATTTGGGCTAAAGGGGTTTTTTAAAAATGCAAGTAGGAAGCAATTTTGAACTTAAATGTCGTTTGGTAAAAACTACTTTGTGAATGGCTTTTGTTGATCTTTTAAAATAAATAAATAAAAACTCTAAAATGGTGGAACTTAGCTGCCGTTGGCCAGCCTCGCCTGAGGTGTCCTTAGCTTAGGCATTGTCACTTGGGTCATGTGACCCCAAGTGATGGCCTTGGTCATGTGGCCCTAGGCAGCGGTCACTGGCCTCCATCCAACTCCTTCGTTTAAACCGCAATGAAGATGAACAATGCCGATGTATAGTGGACAATGTCAAGACTTGCATATTGAGAATGCTATTTTCCAAAGTATATTTGGACCTGCTTTGAACTAAAAGCATATAGAGGCCTTTGGAAATGCCCCAATGTTCTCTAAATAATTTTGCCAAATGCCATTTGCATTTGTCCAAGGGCTTTGGGGCCCTATAGCTCCTTATAATGTTGAACCAAATGCACCCTATTTCTCTTTTCAAAAGATAAAGTAATTAACTTGAGGCCGGAAAACAAATAAAAGCTTAAAATAAGAAAATCCAACAGCCTTAAACCAGCTGTGGTTGTTAGGTTGCCATTGTTGACACCTTAAACACTCATTAGAAGAAGATATTCCAACCACCTTGATCTTATCTAATTAACCAAAATGCTGGCTTAAATCCGATTGGTGTATGTGTATGAATAATTTAGTTATCATATATCAAGATTTATCGATTTTCTTAGTTGATTCCTAGAATAATACTTCTTATAGTTAATACCATTAAAAATATCAAAACTGGAACTCCTATAACACATTTACCAACAAATTTTCTTCTCATAATAAATCATAAACCAGTATCCGATGACGTATTTATTCAAACTAATTTTTTGCTTCCAAAAAGTCCAAAATTGGTACCGCTAACTCAAATCTATCCCCCACTTTTTTTTTCCCTCGTAATTCTAACCTTTGTTAAAGTGCATATATGTGGATTTTCCACATCGGATATGTCATCTAGCACGTTAGATCGGTCCTGTAGTCGTTTGTCATGTCCATCGACACATATGCATTTTATCAATATTGCGAAAATATTTGGTCAAAATATCAAGGGAGGTACTAATTTGGAATTTTTTTTTTTTGGGTATTAACCTGATTTCTTGTATAGCCATTGGGTAGTGGATGCTTCAAGAAACCTAATGATCTAGCTTTGCGCCTATATCTACATTGCAAGTTGCAACAACCATATATCAATTAATTGTCGGTTTGGTTGACCAAGCTCCACCGATTAAATCTTTCATTACTCTATGGTCTTTGGGATAGGTGTTTGGTCAGAATTTGCCTCGATGACATAATACCTTAAACCAAAAATCGTCCTTCAGTTTTTTATGAGCGGAGATAGGTTCTATGGAAATTTTGGATAGTAAATATCACATGTACACAAGGAAACCAATAGATATACTTCAATAAAATTTAATCAACATCAAAATACACAAGATAAAGATGTAGCATCAGAACTTAATTGACGACGAAGCACTCAGAAACTATAACAAATATACACATCAGAATTTAACTGATGGCAATATTTGGAAACTAAAGCTATGACTACATTACATGAATTAAAAGATAACAACATTTGTTTGTTTTTTATTTTTTATTGTTTTTTTTTTGGGGGGGGGGGGAGAGGAGGAGGAGGTCTCTAAAGAGTGTGAAGTGACTATATAAAGCCTACAATTGACGGTTATCAATGGAGGTTACAAATATTTACCAAACGGTTAGATCGACGATCACATTGACTCCACTACATTGACGGTTTCATCATCTCCACTATCTTGATGGTTAGTTTGACATCTACTATAATGACAGTTGTTTTTATTTTCATTGCATTGATGGTTACTTCTCTGACAATTGCATTAGAGATTGTTGACTCCACTTTTTATTGATTCCTTCAAACTATCAATTCATCAAGTTGTCGATTCTTCATGATATCGATAATTCTATTCATTTATGACCAAACTCTACTCTCATCGACTAAGTGCATGTGGTGTAAACAAATGCTCCCTTTTAAATGAATTGAATGATTCACTGATAATTTGATCCCTTTAACTTAATTAATCAAGAGTCATCATGTGACACATTGTTATCGACAAATTTAATTTTTCCTTGCCGAATTTTATCTTGGTCAGATTCATCATCCTACTTAGATTTTTTCTTTTTTTCAGGAAAGGAACGTTTTCTATAAAGTTTTCACGAGGCCATCTATCTTTGTCCTTAAGTAATTAGACACTCATGTTGTCAATAGGAATAAATCGGTTTGGCCTTCGAATTTTTCTTTAAGATTGAATTTCAATCCACTAAAAGCTAAATTTGTGAATTCTTTCTCTGAAAGTGATGTAAGGCATCTATTTCTAGTCCTCTTGAATTGAGCAAAAAATTGATTGACCAACTCATTATTGTATTGATATGTTGTGGCCAAATTACTAATCAATACCTCAGGTATCATTCTATAAAATTGAGAACGAAGGGTATGGATTGAATTAGGAGATAAATTCATATACCAAGACAATTTTGATAAAGATAAAGGGAATAACCTAAATCTCAGGAATTTATTTGTTCCTGCCTCTCTACTTAGGCAAAAAATCGACCAATGTGTTCGACAATCATTGGTCATCTTCACTTGTGAAAACAATGAAGTCAGGACAGTGTTGAATTCCCTTGGGTAAGGTATAGTATCAACCGAATTAGGTTGTGGTTTCCTATATATTAGCCTAACCATTCCTCTGTTGGCACCCAGTTAATGAATATGGGTTTCAGCCCCTTTATCAGGAATGGCTAGTTGATAAACTTGTCCTTCCTGCCCCGTAGGTTTAAGATAGATAGGTTAATAGACTTGAAGTTCCCGCTCCCTAGGCTCAAGTTTGATAGGACTTTTAGGTATTTGTAAAATCCTCACTAGTGATGGGATTACTTGCCCTAAATGATTTCCCTCATTAAATTGACTAAGAGTTGAAAGAACATAACTAGAATCTACCATGTTCGGTTGGATCTGTATGGACTGATTGGATGTCCCCGGCCTTAACACGACATCGTTGATTGCCTTACCATATGCTTGATCACATCCGCGAGATGTCTCGTAACGTGATTTGTCATCTCATTTTGTTGTTCCTCTGGCCACCAAAGTAGGGTTTAGTGGTAACTACATCACCTGCTCTTCCATAAGGTCTTTCAGGATGTTGAAATTCCCACCTTGGCTTGTTTCTTCCACTGCGAGAGCTGCTAAGGTCTCGAACTGGGTGACCATTTGACCGGCGTTATTAGCCCCACCATGATCAAGCTCTGAGTTATTCTTTGTTCTAACCATTATTGTACCTCAAATCGATCACACTGGTCCCACCGAACATGTCAAGAAGTGGTTTTGTTAGATTTTACCTCCATGACTAAATATATTTCACTAAAAATCGGTCTTCCATTTTTCATAACAGGGGACATATTGTGTGGCAATTCTAGATAGGAAATATCACAATTACACAAGGAAAACGATAGATATACTTCAACGGAACTTAATCGACGTTAAAGTACACAAGTTAAAGATACAATATCGGCATTTAATTGACAATGAAGCACCCAGAAACCACGGCAATGGTACATGTTGGAATTTAATCGATGATAAGGTATCTAGAAACTATAGTTAAGATACATGCTAGAATAGAATCAAAAACGAGATATTTGGAAACTATAACCATGACTACGATACATGAAAAAAAAAAGGATAATTGAGAGATAACTATATTTATATGTTTGTGTGGGGTGTCTTCCAAGAGTACAATGTGGCCATTTAAAGCTTACAATCGCAATTTTCCAATGGAGGTTAAACAGAGGCTATAAACAGTTACCAAACGGTTACATCGATAAACACATCGACTCCGCTACCCGTATTGTCTCACCACTACCTTGACACATTTTTTTTTTTGCTCCACTATCTTAACGGTTACTTCTTTGATGGTTGCATCCGAGATTGTTGGCTCCACTTTTTGTCCATTCCTTCAAATTGGCGGTTAATCTAGTTGTCGATTCTTCAAGGTGCCTACAATTCTCTCACAAATGATCAAACTCTTCTCTCATCGACTAAGTCTACCACATGTCGATAATAATCAAAAGTTGGTCATTTTTTGTTGTAAATAATAGAAAGCTTGAATTATTGAAGAAAAGAAAAGGATTTCATTGAAATAATGCTCCAGGAGCCACTACAACAAAAAAAAAAAGGATTTAGCCAAGGAAAATTAGTGACGAAAAAAATTCGTCGCTAATTTGCAACGAAAATAGCAATGAAACTACATTCGGCACTAATTGGTGGCAAAAATAGCGACGACAAAAAATTCGTCGCTAATTTGCGACGAAATTAGTGAAAAATAACCTTTTTGTCGCTAAATTAGCGACGAAAAAGTTAGCGATAAAAAAGTGATTTGTCAATAAACCAACTTCTATAATTTAGTGACGAAAAATAGTTCATCGCTAAATTAACAACGAAAATCCATTTCGTAGCAAAATTTGTGATGGAAGGCATTTTCGTCACTAAATTACAGATGTTTTTCTGTCGTTAAAGTCCACCAACATCTTTTCTTCAATAATTTATACAATTAACGACAAAATTTGCAATTCTCATTAGATTAACCATATTCTACTATAAATAATTCAAGTAAATACTTGGGTAATTGTTTTTGACATGGTTATTTTTTTCAATTTCAAAGTAATTGTCTTGTCACAAACATAATTTAATTTGTAGAATTTTATGGCCCCAATTAAGAGTATTAAACATTAGATACGATATTTTAAATATTTTATAAATCTTTAATTCGTGTGTAGGCACAATGCAAAAAGATAGAGCTTGGATGTATAATAAGAACTTACCCAAATGTCAATGATTGGCTGATAAGTTTCATATTGGGTTGAAATAGTTTTTGGACTTTGCTCCCAATTACAAATCATTCTCAATTACATTGTTGCTATTGATCCTAATTACAAATCATTCTCTATTTACAATTATCTTGATCGATTTCTGTGCTTCTGTATAATAAGATAATGCTTGTGCTCATTTCTATTTTTATGCTGATGGTCAGTGGTGATACATTTTAAGAAGCTTCATATTGTGGCATCTACTGTTGGTGCATTCAGGAGGCCGATGCTACTGTTTCTATTCTTGGTGAGATGGAGCATAGATAATCTATTAGCGAATGAGATCTTTTTCTGAGGCAAGGATGAGGTCTTTTTCCGACGAAGATTGTTTTGTCGTTAATTTAACGAATTCTTTTGAATTCTATAGGATAGAATTCGTTGCTAATTTTAAGAAGCTTCAGATTGTTTCCATTTTTTATTGCCCATTTAGCGACGAAATTTCCAGTATGATAGAATTCCAAATTCGAATTATTTTGAATTCTATTTTTTTTCAAAAATAAGAATAGACAGAAAATATTTAATAATAAATAGAATAAATAAAAATTTAATAAATTAAGAAATTGAAAATATATGAAAATAGAATATGAATAAAAACAAAAAAAAAAGAAAATATTCAAATTAGCAATGAATTCATTTTTTCTTCGTTAAATTAGTGACAAAAGAAAAATTCATAGCTAATAGAATATGAATAAAAATAAAAAATAATAGCAACGAATAAACTATTAGGAAAAAAATTTAGCAACGAAAAAAATTATTCGTCGCTAAATTAGCGATGAAAAAAAGTATTCGTCACTAAATTAGCAACGAAAGAAAGATTCGTCGCTAATTGAATATGAATAAAAATAAAAAAGAAAATATTCAAATTAGCGACGAATTCATTTTTTCAATGCTAAATTAGCAACGAAAGAGTGATTTGTTGCTAATATAATATGAAAAAAATGAAAAAGAAAATATTCAATTTAGCGACGAAAAAGTGGTTCGTTGCTAATTTAGCGATGGAAAGTTTATTCGTCGGTAATCTCTTTCGTCGCTAATGGAATATGAATAAAAATAAAAATAAAAATATTTAAATTAGCGACGAATCCGTTTATTTGTCTCTAATTTAGCGATGAAAGAAATTGGTCATTGCTAAATTAGTGACGTATCCTCTTTTTGTCGCTAAAGTCCCCAAACAAAACCCATTTGCAGCGTTCTTTCTTTTCCTTTTCCCTCTCCATCCCCAAATTTTTTACCCCGCCTCGACTCCCTCCTCTCGTGGTGCTTCACATCCGTCAAGTCCATCAACCTCAGCCCATTTCACGGCAATCCGTCCTTCATCCTCTGCCAGATCACGCAGTTCCCGTTGCCCCTTGAGCGCCTCGACCTCTCGAACCAGGAGTTCCTCCGCTTCGATGGGTTGTGCGAGATGGGGTCCAAGTTCATGGCTTCGTGGGTCTTGGTGCTGTCCAAGATTCGGCTCTTAGGAGACGACGATCACCTACTGCATTCCTTGACCGTGAGACGCTGATCCGAGCCGCTAGCTTGCATCGAGGCATGTCCTACCAAAGAAGCATGGAGTTGGGGAAGGTTGGATTTTGGTTTTCTTGGCATCTTGTTTTTTGTTCAATGCTTGCAAATTTCGTTTGTTTCACTAGAATTTCTCTTGGGCACACAGTTTTTGGTCGATGCTGGACTCTATGAGAGCCAAGAGGAAGCTTTGAAGTTAGAAATGATCCTCCATCGGATTGGGCAGTTAAATTGTGGGTTATACATGGTTTAGATATTGAGGATGCTGTTGCTTGGATTGAGTTTAAATCTGCATATTGATGTCTTATTGCACAAGAGGTCTATGATTCATAGTTAAATTGATATTCCATGGGAGGAGCCGTTGTTGGTTAATCTTTTGTATTTTGTTTCTGCCAAGTCTGACAATTTTTATGAAAGTAGTGAGGCCATTCTGTGTTACTTTTTTGTGCTAATCTCAAGTATGAAATTCGATTTGTAAATGCCATTCGTATATGAGGTCTAGAGTTGTTGGTTCAAGTGTCGAATGCATCCTGTGGAACAGTAGAGTCCGTTTAGGACCCATCGATAGTTTCTGAGCAGGAGCTTGATCATGTGGTAGAAGAACTTGAGAAAATAGCTGTGGTAAATCTACTTCAAGGCAGATCAATCATCTCACTCATTGGGAATGTACAGAGGTCATCACTTATACTAGAGAAGGTAGTGTCTTACCTTTGGCAGATACCACGTGTGAGTTGGATGATTCTGACTGTGCTTGTCCATGTTGCCGGTTGTTGCATAATTTAAAAGGCCACAGGTTTGGATATGTGCTAGCCCCAACCCCCAGTTAGTGAAAAGATTTAAAAAGTCCAAAAATTGCCTGAACTCAATTTGCTAAGTTGGTGGTCATCCCCTTTCCATTTGGTGTACTGTCTGATGGTATATTAATGCTTTCTCCTATAGAGGGAGGTAAATAGTGACCATTTGTAGTCGCTTGTCTACCAAGGATGTTTGGTTAAAAAATTTCGTTCTCTCTCCTTTTGACAATGTGCTTCGACCTTGACGAAGTTGCATCTTCATTTTTGCGACCAACATAGAAATTAGAATGACCAGAAATGATATGACGCATTGAAAGGGAAAAATGAATATCTGGTCTAGTGAGACCTATGTCACGTTGAAGCTCAATCTTTGTTTTCTCGGTTTTTGATTGTTGAAACTTGAAAACCACTTTTTTTTCTTTGTTCTTATTTGTAGCATTGCATGTGTCCGTACTGCTTATTATGTTAAGCTTTTGTCAGTTACAAAATAGTTGTCGCTTTTGCTGTTGAGTGTCGCCCATTATTACCTCATTCATGCTTTTTTGCAGCCACACAATCTGCTGCAAATTAGCCAAACATCTCTTAACTCAATCTTATTGTCATTCTCCTTATTCTTGCTGGATTTTGTGCTAGGCTTTTAATGTTCTACGAACCAATGGAGTCAATGTCCAGATGATCTCTCAAGGAGCTTCCAAGATATCATTAAAGGCATCTTCGTTCTTTTCTCGTGTGCTATTCTGTACGTCTTGAATGGTATTTCCACCCGTACCAACCGTGCTTTTCAAGTAGGAGGTGATATACAAAGTATGTCTCTGAAAGTATGTCTCTGAAGGATCTGGTCGAGATTTTGTTGTAAGGCTGGACGTCTGCAGGTTTTAATGTGTGCTAGGCAAATTGATATTGTTTTATTATGAATGTGATGACTTGTTAGTATAGGCCAAAAATAGGCAATATGATAAAGGCATAAAGGGTGTGTAAGTGTAACACATAATTGTAACTCATTTATGATAAAGGCATAAAGGCAAGTTCTTTGTTCATGTATTAGGATATGACTGGTTCAAAGGGGGAACAACGGTTAATGTCTTTTTAACGTTTTGTTGTGGTCGGATTGTCCTACATACAATACACCTTCCACTGTGCCACCATCAATGTCCTCCAAAATCAGTTTAATCTAGAAAAGACCTCTTTGCACTCAGGAGGTCAACCATCTTCATGCAAAAGGTAGGGTCCAAACGCTTCCATGGATTAGCAAAGAAAACTTGCACTCTTTCATCCTCAAGCAGGTTGCCTGACAAATGTAGGTGCTTCTAAGAAAAGTATGCTGCTTATAATTGTCACGCCCCGCGGTCCTTTGAGGGCGTAGCACATCCACCAAAACCACCTCTAACCTAGGATACGACTCACACGGAGGAGCATGAGATGAAACACGCAAGCAGAAGAGAAAGAAACACAACCCTGGCATCAAATACATGGATGAACAGGGATAGCAACCAGGTAAGCATATAAATACAATATTCACACTCAGGTCTACGCGCAAAAGTCAAAAAGGTTCATAAACTGAACACACCTAAAGATAAGTCAGAAGGTCTAAGGTCGACGTCAAAATACTACAACAACACCTGTAAAAAATCTAACTCAAAAGAGTGCTCTTCCTTATCTTCACCCGGGTAACCTAACTACTCAATAAAACTGTCCGTCTTGTCATCGTCTGCTACTTCTTCGTCCCGAACATACTCGGAGAAAGTCTCGGAGCGTCCACCTACGATATCATCCTCCACGTCGTCCTCCGAGTCGGATATCTCGATCACTTCATGGTCATCTTCAGCTGTCGGGGTCTTCTCGGGGGTATTTCGGGAACCTACCATCGAAGCCTCTGCCTCAACCTCGATCTCGGGACGAGTGGGATGACACCAATCCGAGACTACTTCTAAAGGTACTTCGGAAGGACGGAACGGACCCATAGTGCTACTATTCCCGACACGGCGAAACCGGGCTTCAAAACAATGCGGTTACAAATTTTCCTTACCCTCGTCGACCCAAACTATAGTGCGCTTTCTAACATACACTATATCCTTTCTCGCTGGGAACTCATCAAACTCAGCGTCATCATCTCCTTCGGATCGCCTAAGCGTATCGGCCACATATCTCACAACCTAGGGTCCGAAAAGTGGATCCCACGACAAGGTGAGATTTACATCTCAACAAGTGAATCCTAAACCTAAACTAGACCACCGGTCCCGCTAGACTATGCCACACAGTCACAAACAGGAATGCATCAACACAGCTAGCTCATGGCAAAATAAACATCAAACACTTCTATAAAAATTGGCACGAACAAGAATAATTGTGAAATACGTCACATATACACAATGAGACTCAAGTTATCGCACTAGCACGTAATGAGTCAATAACTTCAGAAATTACCATAATAGAACTACATACTCTCATCGCCAAGGGCTCCTATCCGCGATGTGCTTCTCAAAGGGCTCAATAGCTAATTCCAACTATATAAGGGCTCTACAGCCAATTTCAATCATATAAGAGCTCTACAGCCAATTTAAATAATATAATGGCTCTATAGCCAACCTCAATAATATAAGGGCTCTACGACCAAATTCAATAATATCAGAGTTCTATAGCCAAATTCAATCATATAATTCACCAATCAATCAATTTCGCAACCCAATTGGCCTGGTCGTGTTCAAGTGTTCAAGTAAGGTTTAAGGAACACTTACACGTAGGTCAAGCTAGCACATTTCCAATCCAAATGAGCCTCCTAGCTCAGCTCGATCACGATCACAAGAGCAATTCGTGCGTCCTACAAAAATTTCATCGAAACTCATTCATTTCTCAAATTCATTGTGCCAATACTTCGTCAACATATCAATTAACATACTAAGGTGCCTTAATGATAAATTTAAGACAAGCCGACACCATCCACAGCCCTTAATTGATTCAGTTCACTTAGTTTCAGAACAGGGCGTTTTTCGATTTTGCTGTACCCCATATCAATCAGTCCATAAATCAATCCCAACCTTCAATTTATCACGAAATTAACTTGCCAAAACCTTAATCTACATGTTTAGTATACTCATGAAAATTTGAAATCAAAATGACGCCTTTAAGACCTCCAATCAGTCCAATTCCTTTAGGCGCACAAACGGTCAGAATTTGTCCTCCAGAAATCACCTCAAATCAGCCATGAAAAATCTTCAAATCTCAACTAAACTTGCAATCCTAACTCAGCCAACCCTAGTAGAAGACGTCTAGAAAATCCCACAAAAAATTTGAAGCCAATCAGAGTCTCTAAGACGAAGAACGAAGGCTTTACCTCAGCTTGGACAAATTCTGTCCACTTTCGGGTTTGGATCCGGTTCGGCCAAATGGCACCTCTAATCAGCGAACTAAGACTTGGAACTTGTAAAGGAGAGGCTGAGGGTGATGTAAGTCATTGGCGAACAGCAAGATGATCGCCGGAAAAGCCGCTCGAGCTCGGCGAAGGGGGCGATTCGGGCCGGGTCGGGCGAGTAGATTCTGCTCGTGGAAAAAGAAGAGGAAGAAGGGGCAACGTGGAGAGGGAGAGAGAGAAAGTGTTCAGCTAAAGCAAAGAGAGAGAGAATTTATCACCAATAATTGGGTTGGTCAAAGATGTGAATAGCAGGTCAATAGCGTCAATAATGGATAATTATCCAAAAATTCACATTTGGCCTTATTTTCATAAATATCTTGAAAATCATTGACCACCATTGACCATCTTCATCTCACATTTTCGACAGCCATGGAGGAGAGCCAATTGACCAAAATGCCCTTTAAATAACTTAAGGCAAGATTAAAGCTTGAGGAGCAAAATAGTAATTTTACACTTATCGTCAAAGATTTCGATTTTTCCAAATGAAATTACCATCGACGAGGTGACGTCCAAATTCATATCCAATATTGGAATTCTTCATTTCCATTTTCCCAACTTTGAGATTCCATTTCCTAATTCATTTTCTTTCGAACGTAGTTTCATTTTATCTCAAACCGACGAGCGGCTTTTGCAGTAACATTACACGTATCGACTCAGTGATTTTCATCACTATTAGGCTCACTCAAGTCATGGCCATTTTGGTTGTCATGCAATTGCAAAGGTTTATCACTGGTCCCTTAGGTCTCGATCGTCAGAGTTCGATTTAGGAAAATCTCGCAAATCATATGTTGGTTAAACGGAATCACCCACGCCCCAATCATATAACGCTAGCAATGGACTCCATAATTGCCCTTAGATCGGCCTTTACCGGTTCTAAATATTCCCTTGGCAATCCTTATGATCAAAATGCCAATTCCTATTCGAGTTTCCTAGGTCCACATACCTTGTTGTGCGTTAGCCTTTCCCTTTTTGGTCGGTGTACTCGGGATTGATCGGATCCAAGCAAAATAAAGCTGAATTATATTGATAGATGTTCTTCATTCAATAGTCTCAAATGGTAGGAAATTCAAAATGTCACAATAATCAATCTCAATGTTGTTCTCACTACAAGTATTTTGCAGCTGCCGGTGTAATTAGATAGTCAGTTGAAGGCAGAACTGCTCAAGGAAATGCTAATCTTTCCGGGTTAGTGCAGAGCTTAAGCTAGAAAAGTGTGATCAATGGTTCAATGGCTCAATGGCTCAAGGGTCTCGTATCATTAAGAAGTTGTTCAATCAACCTTTGTCGTGTACTCCAAATAAATCATTGGTTCCGAAAACACCGCCATAAGAGATTTCTTCTCCAACTGGAAAATGCGCATCCTCAATTGAAGTGTCTTCAAATGGGGGCTGCAGTAACAATACCACACCTCAAGAGGCTACCCCAACTCGCTGCACTTATCTGCTAGAGATGGCATTATTGCAATACTTATGAATCCATATTAAGTGAATGGTAGATGAAAAGTATTTTGTTTTTTCAAAAAAACTCTCTCTTCCAGTGAATGGTATATGAATGTATTTTGTTTGCATATTATTATAAAATTTAGATCTTGCTTTATCAATGTTAAATACAAATTCTAGAAATTAATTTTATTTTTAATTATATTTAAAATTGAAAATTAAAAGAAATTATTTTATTATATGACCACAAATTATAAAAGTTCGTTGCAAAATTCGTCCTATGCATGGTCATCACAAAATTCATGGCTGAACAAATTTCATTGCCAAATTTATCCCTGAATAATATTCGTGGCAAAAAAAAAAAAAAAAACATCGAATCAAATTTAGCGATGAAAAGTTGATTTCGTCGCTAATTTTGCCATGAAAAATTCAGTAAAATCGTCGCTAAATCCTCATATTTTTTTTTTGTAGTGAGCAGTAGCTGATAAATATATGTAAACACTTCATAATTTTTAATGCTCTAATTACTCTCGCATTATGCATAATAAATGTTTGCAGATATTGAATAGTTTGCCGTGTCAGTTATATTTAACACAAGTCCATATAATGTCATGTCAGTTTTCCTCGATGTGAACATTTTCGGTGGTTATTCTACTTTCGATCATTTTATGATCAGGTCACCTACTTCTAATTGCAATTGAATGCACCAAACTTTTAACTTCCTTGTAATTAATACTGTTTTACCGTAAGCTAACCCGTGAATGGTAACATAGTGAATATGCAACAATAACAATAATGAGACTGCTACAAAATTGTTTATATGTTTCACCCTATTAGCACTTTGTTGAAAATTGAGTAACTCCTGGTTAAAGTGCATCAATTCAAAGAAATGAAGGTTATAACCAAAGTTTAGTTACCTGATTGCAAAATATGTACAACGCGGATGACGTGTTTGTTTGTTAAGTTAATTATGTAATTAAGAACGAAATGATTTGCAATTATCCAAGGATTATCAAGACGGAAGGTTCGGTGAGCTTGATAACACATATTCACTGTGACGACATGGTTTGGGCGTCGTTTTCCATGGAAAAGAGGAACTGTGGGATTTATGGTGAAAACGTGCGTCGAGAGGAAACGATTCTCTCTCTTCTTTTCGGGGTATTGATGGACGTGGCGATGTTGCGTGCCTGCTTTTATGTTCCCGCTTATGGGATTTTAGGCCCTGGATGCGTGTAAATCTCGCCAATAAATCTTGCAGCTTATAGTCCATTTTGGGGAGAAGAGAAGGGGAGGAAGGAGAAATTTGTCGCAATAGATCCGGTGCAACATGGTTGTCGATCGTAAGAGGTCGACATGAGTTACATCTCGACCGACCGAGTCGATAGGGATCATGATCGGGGCAAGAAGTTATCGAGGAAGGGAAGAACCACACCACATGATCTACGGCTTGATGGATCCGGCCCAAAGTGGACCGGCCAATGCGGATCAAGATCCGGGTGGGAAATCACCTAGGAAGAGGCGTCCCCATGATTTAACTACGATTTCTTCTTTGTCCTTATAAACGTTCAAGAAAAAAAAAAATGATTCCTTCTCGAGTTTTTCTCACGCACTGACACAAAAAATACAGAACTGGTAAATTCATCCAAAGTAAAAAAATAAAAAAGGTGAACAGAAAAGAGAACTTGCACCGCATCTAATCATCACTAAGTTAAATCTTTCCATAAATCTTCACAAAACGACCCAACAAGAAGATGAAATTAGCAAGATCCGGCGACCGGCCCCTCGGCGGCCGGCTGGAAGAAGAAAAAAATAAAAAGCAAAAATTAAAACTACGAAAAATATATATTAAAATATCATCTAAAATTACCACAGTCAACTCCGACAATATAAATACCCATCAAAGTGTTTGATGTTTTTTTGCAACGCAGCGAAAGCCTCTCCTTAGTCTACGAATTCACATATTTATCCGACACCCACAACAAAGCACGGGAATAGTGGGGGAGAACAAAACATGTCGGTTCAGGATTCGCCAATCCCTTCTTCTCCGAGTGAAGGAAGAAGCAGCGACGTGGTCATACGCCGGTGGACGGAATATCATGAGAGCGTATGGGGCGATTACTTCCTTAAATACGCCTCTTCCTCGTGCTCAACGGTTAGTAATTCTTCTTGCGTCTTTCTTCCTTTGTTTTCTTGCCATTGCATACTGTAGACTCTAGCAAAAGTCAGTGTGTTCGCGATAATTGATAGCGTCAAAGAATTAAGGCATCCGTTTCTTTGAAGAAAACTGTTTTTGGAGAATTGTTTTCCGACTTTCCGGGTATTATTTGGATGACAAAAACTAATCAATCTAATGGAAAAACATTTCCCATTAACTGAAAAGAACAAGCTTTGATTGGGTGAAAATAACGTCGCCTTTGGCAAGAAGGAAATCGCTTTCCCTAAACAACCTAACAAACGAAAACTAGAACATTTTCCTTGGGAATGATTTTCATGGACAGTATTTTCGTTTCTCATGATGTTTTCAGTGAAATAAATGCACCCCAATTTTCATGGACAGAATTTCCTTAATTTAACAAGGAGTTGTTCTCGGAAGTCCTCGGAAAAAAAAATAATTAAGGTTCGTGTATGCCTCCACCCCGTCACTTGGAAAGAAAAAGGTAGCAACGAAGAAAGGAAAGAGCGAGATGATGATTTTTGTTCTTCAGGCGAATGTAGTCGATCAATATTGTATGCACCCGACGAATTCAAACAGTCCCTCCTTCAAAAACATCAATTGTTCCACTCCACGTAAATGAAATGGTTTGGTAGACGATTATTCAATTCTGGAGAATAAATGTTAGATTTCGTCTCAATGAAATGACATAGTCTTTATCATTATTCACTTGTCTAAGAATATGTATTGACTTTTCAATTCAAATTCCTTGGAAGAGTGGAGGGACAAATTGAGGAATTGATAGGAGAGGTGAGGAAGATGCTGACTGATGCCGCGGATAAGCCTTCACAAATGCTTCACTTGATTGATCAAATTCAACTCTTGGGAATTGACTACCGTTTCGAACGAGAAATAGATGAGCAATTGGAACACATCCACAAAAGTTACTCTCAACTTGATCATGGAGATTTCAGGGGAAATGACCTTCCCATGGTTGCTCTTGTGTTTCGACTGTTGCGACAGCAAGGTTACAATATTTCATCGGGTAATCCTTAAACTTAACGAACCATTTGATAAGAAACCCATTAAGAATTCCTTCTTCGGAAAACTAATGCCGCAAAATTAACTATTGACTCATTCGAATTTCAGGATAAACTAGTGAAAGAAAATATAGAACATTGACTAGGTGTATCGTCTTCCTAATTTATAATTGATTTACGTTTTTTTTCCCATGTTGGTTGGTCGCACAGAGGTCTTTAAGAAATTCAAGGACAGTGAAGGCAACTTCAAGGAATCGTTCGTCACGGATGTGCGCGGATTGCTGAGCTTATATGAAGCTTGCCATTTAAGGTGTCATGGTGATGCTATTTTGGAAGAAGCACTTCCTTTCGCTATAACTTGCCTTGAATCGATCGATGAAATGAAAGTGAGCACTAGTCTTGCGAAACAAGCGAGTCATGCCCTAAAGCAGCCGCTTCGTAAGGGTATACCAAGACTCGAGGCAAGGCATTATATTTCACTCTACCAAGAAGAGCCCTCACATGACGATGTCTTGCTCGCCTTGGCTAAACTAGATTTCAACTTACTGCAAGAGCAACACCAGAAGGAACTCGGCAAGATTACAAGGTCATCTAACTTCACATGATAGTATTATTCTGGTTGTGTTTTTCAAAGGTTTCCTCGTTTGGTTTCAATTTACCCTTCTAAACAGCACTTTTGAATGTCCTTTACAAGTGAAAAAAAATGAATTTGAACTATGCTAGTTCATCGGGCTGACATACTTTCAATGATGCTTGTATTCGTTTCATCATAGGTGGTGGAAGGACATAGACGTTGCGAGGAAGTTCCCATTCGCTAGAGACAGGATTGCGGAGTTGTTCTTCCGGATGGCAGGAGCATATTTCCAGCTGGAGTTTGCCATGACCAGAGATATACTAACTAGATCGACCGCCCCGATTTCCATTCTCGACGATATATATGATGTCTATGGCACAATGGAAGAACTTGTATCCTTTACCGAAGCAATTGAGAGGTACGCGATCCACATTCTCTTTCTCAAACTTCCGAATTTGATCAACTATGTGTAGAGCAAGCGTGTCATTTTTAGGGCTCGAATTCAGGTGGGATGTTGCTGCCATGGATGGACTACCGGAGTACATGCAAGCTCATTATAAGGGGCTTCTCGATCTCTATGATGAAATCGGGAATGAACTGGCCGTGAGGGGAAGATCGTATCGCCTCGCCTACGCAAAAGAAGCTGTAAGCATCATCGGCGCATTTTACATGCATCCAACGCAGTTTTTCTCTCTCTCTAGAACCCGACATTCTTGTTTATTGTTTGAATTCTTCAGATGAAGAAGCAAGTAAGAGGTTACTTCCACGAAGCCAAATGGTTCCATACCAAGTACATGCCGACGCTGGAGGAATACATGCCCCTTGCATTGTTAATGACAGGGTACGAAGTGATATCGATCACAGCACTTGTCGGAATGGGCAATGTGGTCACAAGAGATGCTTTTGAATGGCTGCTTGGCGACCGCAAGATCTTGAAGGCTTCCCAAATCATATGTAGGCTCATGGATGACATTGCTTCTCACCAGGTATAATAAAATCATAATTTTCCTCCGATGATCCGACAAAATTAGTTCAACCACCACTCGACCGGGAAACGATGTCGACCTTACCAATCACACCAATGTCGTTGACATACAGTTTGAGCAAAAGAGGGGGCACGTAGCATCTTCGGTGGAGTTGCTCATGAAAGAAAATGGTGTCTTGGAGCAGGAAGCTGAGGAGGAACTCCTAAAACAAGTAGATCGTGCATGAAAGGACATCAATGAAGAGTTTCTTCGCCCGACCGCGGCCCCAGCACCGGTTCTTACGCTAATTCTCAACCTCTCGCTAGTGATGGATGTGTTATACACCAACGGAGACCATTACACCAACTCTAAGACCAAGCTCAAAGATCATATCATGTCGCTCTTTGTTAGCCCTTTACCAATCTGAAGTTTGAATGAAACGGGGTCCCACCAATTTGGTATTGACAATAAAGGGTCTGTCAATCGGGCCTTTGAACTCTCTATTATTCTTGGATGCGTGAGGGAAAATACCATTACTAGCACGTACTTTCAAAGTTGATTTGATTACTCGCAATTTCCCTTTTTTCGTCTTAAATTCTTTTATCTTATGATTTGTAATACTCCAAAAAAAAAAGTTTGATTTACCCCAATTGATTGTAACTTTTCTATCACGTGCCTAACTATCCTCATTATAATAACCGATTTAAAGAATATTCTTTCGTAACTTTTACTTAGAATTTCGTAAGTTCTTTTTATGGTATTATGTTCTCTGAGTTATATAGTTCGTACTATTCCACAGAAATCGTAATCTACCTAAGTTAATAGTAATTTTTTTAATTTATTGTTAGGAAAATATCTCATTGTGTTGACACCTAAAACAATCCAAGAAGGCTCGTGACAAGCACGTGAGGGGGTGACAATCAGCTACGGGAAAGAACACCGAAGCAAGGTACGTGCCGATCAAAAAGAGTGCCACGTGTCAGGGTAAATTCTGGCGCCATTTCCTTCCGTAACAAGAAAAGCACGCGGAGAAAAGCCACGATCGGAGCGGTTATCAAAAGATTGGTGGTAATCCCCACGAGGTAAAAAGAAAAGGCGCAAAGACTAGGAAACCATCATCCACGTGGCTTATGGAAAAGGGTAAAGCGTGGGGCCGAAAGAAAAAACTGCTCGGCGGTTATCAAAGAGTCTACCTATAAATACTCCGTAATAACATACAACAACACACAACAACACACACACAAAAACACTTATCAACTAAGTTCTTAAACCTTTAGCCTAGTCTAGCCGTAGCTTTCCAGATTCCCATCGTCGATTCAATTTCTGTGAGTTTCATATCTAGAGTCGGGTGTCGTCGATTAGATTCCGATGTCTGCTCACTAGGTTCAGTGCCGTCGATTCAATTCCGGTATTGCACCCTTCATCCATCTTGTCCAATACCGTCGATTCAATTACGGTATTGTGTCTTACAATCCCCCGTCCAGTGCTGTTGATTAAATTCCAGCATTGTGTCCTACATTTCCGTCCGACCATGTTGATTTAATTCTAGAGTCGCGTCGAAGCTTGCCGTACACCTCGACTATTGCACGTGTTAGGTTGTCGAAGTTACTAAGAGTCCGTAACACGCCTTTTGTGTTAATAAAGACATTTACTGCATTTGACACTCTCTCGTCCAAAACCGACCCGAACCCTTTTTCGAAAAACGAACGGATTAAGTTCGATAAAAGATTCTAGCATTAGCAATCCCTTTTGGGCTATAGTCATTTTGGGCCCGGAACCCATAACCAAGAAAGTCCCGTCGAAGGATTTCGATGCGCAACAATCTTTTTTGGCATGCCCGGTGGGACATTCGGTGTCGGTTCGAGAGAGGTGCTATGCCGCACACAAGAGGACGTATTAACTTATACGGTGTTGGAGACGAACCCCTAGAAGATATGCAATGAATGGAGTCATCTACGGCCCATCGAGTCCCAATAGAAGATGCTGAAGTATCTCGACGTAACATCGAGGAGCCAAGGAAAAATCCGGAAATGACACCTATCATGTTAACTTCAATAAGACGCACCATTGAAGAAGTCCAGAACGAGTTCGCCGATCACATGGTTCAGCGAATGACCGAGGTTGTCGGGCCGTTAATCATCAACACATATCACGAATGTGCTGTAGGACAGCACGAAATTACGGTCAACCCTCCTAATGTCCAAGAGGGGAATGGCCTCGTACCAACAGCGAACGGCGTGTTACCAGTAACAACACCGCCAAACGTAGGGCCTGTTGGACAAAATACTCAACCTTTAGCACCTGCGCGGATCCCGCAACGAGGGGAGGCATTGCCGATCAACGAACCCGGACCTCCGCTAAATGCGGATACAGGTATGTTCCCTAGACATCCTATTCGACAGAATATGCCCATAGACACAGGTATGTTTCCGGGACACCCTGTTCGACAAGACGAGAATGTCGCTCGTCGGGAGGTTGCTGCCCAGCATAACCCCGTCTCTGTCAACGAACAACCGGTACCCTTGATCATCAAAAACCAGGAGGCAGTACCCTTTAGGGGGCAATGGCAGGCCGGGGGCAGTACCAAGTTCCCTAGATCGGGGGCCCGGGCCGCTTTGGACATCAAGCCATATGACACGGGTATCAGCGGATGAATCAAGCTCTACAACCACCAGGTCTCGAGCCTATGTTTCAACTTGTTGTGCAACCCGTGTATCATGCACCACAACCTGGATATCAAATGTCATATCAACCGCAGTACCATCAGCCGGTGTTCGACCGGGCGCCCGTATGCATTGACCCAATGGTAGGATACATAGCTAATGTCTACCAAAAACCATACATAGATTGGATGGATACAATCCCGTATCCGAGATTTTTTAAAATACCCGAGTTCACACTTTTTACTGGTGAGGATGATCAGTCCACATATGAACATATCAATCGTTTTCTAGCACTATGTAGAGATGCTACACATGCGGATCATTAGAAGTTAAGGTTCTTTCCATTATCCTTGTTAAAGATAGCCTTTACACGGTATACCGCGCTACCACCCAATTCGGTGCTGACATGGGAGCAGATGGCATGTTTGTTTCATGGCCGGTTCCAAAGAGCGGTGTCGAATTTGTCGATGGCTGATTTATCGATAATGAAGCAAATGACAAATGAGACTGTCTACCGCTTTATTGCAAGGTTCAAATGGGCTAGGAACAAGTGCTTAGTTCCTTTACCTGAAAAAACGTTCGCAGAATTCGCCTTTAACGGGTTGAAATTCGAAATACAAGATAGGATGGTCCGGCATCCATGCGCAGATCTGTTTGAATTGTCCACGATGGCGGCAAAGCATGAGAATCTGCTTAAGGAAAAAGACAAGAGGCATACCCGGAAGGGAGATGTAAGCTTTGTCGAGCCGCCCGATTTCAACGAAGAATTAACGGATCCTATCGAAGTGGCCGTCACCCGCTTAACCATCGACAAACCATACACTTGCCAAGCACCGAAGCCGACAAGGATGAAAGAAAAGTCAACTATAATGGCTAAAACAAAAGAGGCAGTGTACTATTCATTCGATGCAAGCCGGGCGGAAGAAATTTTCGACATATTGTTGGCCGACGGACAAATCAAGCTAACAGAAGGACAGAAGATACCATCCAAAGAAGAATTAGCAAGGACGAAGTACTGCAAATGGCACCATTCGTGGAGCCATAACACCTCGAATTGTTTAGTCCTTAAAAAGAACATTCAAGAAGCAATTCGACAAGGGAAGATCAAATTCGCTGAGGACAAAGGGAAGTCCTCGATGGATATGGACACTAATCCTTTTCCCGTGATGACTGGGATGGTTTCTTTAAAGCAGCCAAATGAGAGGCATAAGTCTCCAAATTTATGCGCTCATTGTAAACGAAAATTGGGAAACACGAGTACACCCAAGGGAGGGTACCAAAGGAGTAATCGAACTAGTCGGAGAGACAAGACACCTCTTCGGATCGAAAGTACCGGGCCTCGGAGAAGTCTCAATCATCAAGGAGCTTATAGGTCATTCAAGTAGAGATATGATGAAGGGGACCCTAAAGTTGGTACTTTACGTGAGCCAAGTGGCAAGTTCGATTATTACGTAAGCTATGGACCACCACCCATATATCCTCAAGAAGGAATCCCTTACGGGTGGGGAAAAGTGTTCGACAGAGACTTTTGACGAAACCCCCATGAGCCACATCGTTGACGAACTCTTAAGATACCAAGCAACCCCGTAGAGGGATCGTGGTACGAGGTAACGGAAGACCAGGAGAAGGAGAAAATCATGACTCGAACTCAGAAAAGAAGGGTGCAAAGAAGGAATAGGGTTCGTATATTACGGCGACAAGAGATCCCGGTCAGCCGTGAGTCAATACCAACAGCCCCAAACCACACCAAGCCCCGGAGGGCAAGAAATTTGGTTTGGCGGCGACGACCAGAAGTGACACAGCCAACTCGGGAAAAAGATAACAAAGGCGCCAAGCCACGAAAACCATTTGTGTCTAAATCCCGGTTTAAAACCCCCGTTAGCAGTCAAGTATCCCCTCTAAGCTCTTGTATGGTACAAGTTAAATTGCCACACGAGTTTCGACTTGAGTCGACCTCAACTAACGGCGACAACGAAGAAACGACACAAGAGAAGGAAGGGGCTCAATTTTGCTTTAACGATGAAGAAACCATGGAATTCAGAAAATCCATGGAGGATGTCTCAAATCATTTGAGGTCGCTCAACATAAATGCCAAGATCAACGGGCGACCGGTAATGAAAGTGCTGGTAGATGGGGGATCAACGCTAAATCTCATTCCATACCGCTTCTTCAAGAAAATAGGAAGGAATGATGACGAGATAATCCCATCGAATATATAGTTATCTGATTTCACTCGCGAGATTACTCAAGTAAGGGGAATATATGTCGCCGACCTGACCATCGGATCTAAAACGTCGATGACGTCCTTCTGCGTCGTGGACGCCGACGGGTCTTATAACTTGCTTTTGGGATGAGACTGGATACATGGAAACCAATGTGTCACATCAACACTTCACCAAATGCTGGCATTTTGGAATGGGGACAAGGTAGAATATGTAAAGGCGAATCCTCGGACTTGTGTTACTTGGACCCTTATATCCGGTCGGGATAAAGCGATGCCAAATGATTGCCTTCGCGTGTCTAGGCTGCCCGAAGCGAACTCAAGGGATATTGCATTCTGCCGTTTCGACAAGGGAAACACCGAGTGGGTCCCAAGAAAGGAACCAGTGGAACCAATCGACCAGCCTTCTGATGGGAACTCGGTCACTTGCACAAAACCTCGTTGAGAGGTATGCGGCTTATAAGGCCGAGCAAAATGATTAAGCTAGCTAGCTTGCAGAGACGGAATTCTAGATTTCGGAGAATCCCCAATTAAGGAAGACGACAAAGTAATCCAAGCTCAAGACCCACTGGAAGAAATTAAACTTGGAGATGAGGCCTGCCCACAACCTACTTATATCGCCCAATTGTTCGATCAGCAATACAAAGTTCAAATGGTAAACCCGTTGAGGAAATATAAGAACTGTTTTGCTTGGAATTACCATGACATGCCTGGCCTTTCGAGAAGCGTAATTGAGCATCGATTGCCAATTAAGAGAGGATTTCGACTACACTAACAGGATGCTAGAAGGTTTGCTCCGTAAGTGATTCTTAAGATTAAGGAGGAAATTGAGCGCCTCCTTTCTGCCGAATTCATAAGATCAGCAAGGTATGTCGAACGGTTGTCAAATATTGTGCCTGTTAATAAGAAGAATGGTAAACTCCGAGTATGCATCGATTTCCGCGACCTCAATGCGGCTACCCCAAAAGATGAGTACCAAATGCCCATGGTCGATATGTTAGTCAACTCGGCCTCCAACAATGAAATGATATCCCTCATGGACGGACATTCCGGGTATAATCAGATATTTATAGCAGCAGAGGACGTTCACAAGACAGCTTTCGATGCCCCCGGGGCTATTGGCACGTTCGAATGGGTCGTCATGCCTTTCGGATTGAAGAACGCCGGTCGTACGTATCAAAGAGCAATGAATTACATTTTCCATGACATGATTGGAGAATTCATGGAGGTCTACATTGATTACATCATCGTCAAGACAGACCTGGTAAGTCATCCGGATCACCTAGAATAAGCCTTTGAGAGAATGCGTAAGTTTAAGTTGAAGATGAATCCTTTGAGTGCTTTCGGGATAAGAGCTGGCAAGTTCCTAGGTTTTCTGGTCCATCGAAGAGGTATAGAAATAGACATGAATAAGGCCAAGGCTATTTTAGCATTACCAACCCCTGTTTGTAAAAAATAGCTGCAAATGCTAATCGGGAAATTAAATTTCTTGCGACATTTTATAGCTAACCTATTAGGGAAAATCGAAGTTTTCTCCCCGTTGCTCAAGTTGAAGAATGAACAAGAGTTTGTATAGGAGGAAAAGCATCAAGTGGCTTTCGACAAGTTAAAAGAGTATTTCATCAAGCCACCGGTTCTAATGCCACCGAAAGCTAGACAACCATTAAAGTTGTACTTGTCGGGTCTTGATACAACGATAGGGAGTATGCTGGCTCAAGAAAATGATGAAAGCAAAGAACATGCCGTGTACTACCTAAGTAAGATGTTTAATGATGCTAAGACAAGATACACGTCCATCGAAAAACTATGTTTATCACAGTACTACGCCCGTACGAAATTACGACATTATATGTTGCCGACTACGGTACATGTAATTTGCAAGACAAACGTAATTAAGTACATGTTGTCCAGGCCAATCATTAGAGGCCGGATTACAAAATGGGCGTTTACTACGATAGAAATCGATTTGATTTATGTGCTGCTCAAAGCAAGAAAAGGGCGAGCAATATCTGATTTCATTATCGAATACCCATTAGGTTTAAAAATCGAGGATGATGAAAATTATCTTGATATTACACCTTGGACATTATATTTCGATAAGTCGGTGGCGTCCGGTTCAGCAGGTGCAGGAATTATGGTTATATCACCCTTTCGATAGAAAACAAAGCTCATATTCAAGCTTGACTTCGAATGCTCGAATAACCAAACCGAATATGAAGCCCTAATCATAGGATTGAATGTTTTAATTGACATGGGGGTCAGGTCAATTAAAGTGAAAGGCGATTCCCAACTGGTGATCAAACAACTAAATGGTGAGTATCAATATTTGAATGAAAACATCATTGGGCATCACCATCCGGCGAAAGAATTATTGTCAAAATTCGCCTAGCACGAGCTAATCCATGTCAAGAGAAGCGAAAATTCAGAAGCCAACGAATTGGCTCGGATGGCATCGGGATATCGTATATCGAAGGAGCTGGTGGATCATATCATTACCCAAGTAAGGACTTTATCGTCGATAGATGTTCAGGTAATGATGGTTGAGAAAGGGAAAGCTGAAAGACAAACCAACGGCCAACAAGATTGGAGGACCCCTTTGATAAACTACTTGAAGAACCCAGATTTTGGCAATGCGGATTTCAAGAGAAAATTCCTGAAATATCTGTTGATTGACAACGAGTTGTATCGAAAAACAATCGACGGATTGCTTCTTAAGTGCTTGGGACAAGAGGAAGCAATGCTAGCCATGACAGAAGTCCATGAAAGAATCTGCGGGGCACATTAGGCTGGATTAAGAACGAAGTGGTTATTAAGGCGACATGGATATTTTTGGCCAACAATCATTCAAGACTGCATTAACTATGCTAAAGGGTGTCAATCATGCCAAAGACATGGACCAATCCAGCAAGTGCCGGCTGCGTTGATAAACCCAATTATCAAGCCATGGCCTTTCCCGGGATGGGCAATGGATATGATAGGAAAATTTTATCCTCCCTCATTGAAGAAGCGTAATTTCATTTTAGTAGCCACAGATTACTTCACAAAGTGGGTTGAAGCGGCGTCACACAAAAGTGTGACACAAAAACAGATCGGGGAGTTTATCGAAGAGCGAATTATTCATCGATTCGGTATCCTAGAGACTATCACTACTGACCAAGGGACAGTCTTCACGGGGCAAGAAATACTGGATTTTTCTAAGTCTAGGGGTATCGAGATGATCCATTCAACGCCCTATTATGCCCAAGCTAATGGCCAAGCGGAAGCTTCTAATAAAATAATCATTGGACTGATTAAAAAGCATTTGGAGGATAACCCAAGGGAGTGAGACTCACTGCTTTCGACATGCTATAGGCTTATCGGACGTCCAAAAGATTAAGCATTGGAGTTACGCCTTATATGCTAACGTATGGACAAGAAGTCGTGTTACCTCTAGAAATTACTGTGCAATCAATAAGGGTGAAGCTCCAAGATAGCATGGCTAAAGAACAATACGATCGGTTAATGTATGCCAACATTGATGAGTTGGGAGAAAATCGAGCCACGGCGTTGGAAAAGTTAATGGCTTAGAAACGAAGGGTTGCCAAAGCTTACAACAAACATGTGAGCGATAAGCGTTTCGACGTGGGAGATTTGGTATGGAAAACTATTTTGCCTATGAACCTCGACAGCGAGAAGTTTGGCAAGTGGTCATCAAAGTGGGAAGGACCATACTTGATAATATATGTTCTCCTAGGAAACGCATATCGAATGATAGAAATCGATGGAAGAGAACTACAACGATCAATCAATGGGAAATATTTGAAAAAGTTCTACCCACCGATGTGGGAGATGCGAGAAGAGTCAAGAGACAAGGAGTAAGAAAACTCATTTCATTCATTGAAACCCTCATACATTCCTCTGTTCTCTCTCTCTCTCTCTCTCTCTCTCTCTCTCTCTATCTCTTTCTCTCTCTCTCTCCTCCTATCCTGCTCATCTCGGTGGACCTTCACTAGAAGTGCTCCTTGAAACGGACGATGAAGCCCCGCAGCCGGTCCTCCAGCTCGATGTTCTCCTCCCTTGCACGGTGGTGGGCTTCAGCTAGGTCCTCCATTGTCGCCTCCAGTTTAGCCTTCTCACTCTCCAACCGCTGAAGGTGCTCCTTCTGAGCCTGCATAAGACCATTGGTAGAATCCAGCATGGTCTTGAGACCCTCCGAAGGGGCCTCAATTGAAGCCAAAGATCGGGTCTCGCAAGCCTCGGCCGCTTCGTGCTCCCGCTGTTTGGAATCTTTCAGAGGCCTTCGTAGGTGTCACCGGTTGACAGTCAGGCGGTCGGAAACAATGTTCCGAAGTTAGACGACGCTAGTGTGAGAGGCATGGAGGACTTCCCGGACGTTGCGCAGCTCCTTGTACACCACCTCGCCGTTCTCGATTTCTTCGATCTTGCATCAGACTTCATGTTCAGTGAGATCGTGCTGGGACATGGTCGCCAGATTTCGACGGAACTTCTCCAGCCCATAGTCGAAGAGCATAATGAACTCTTCATAGTCCGACTGGAGCGGATGGTTGGAGGGGAGATTTTAGGGTGCGGAGCGGTTAAGCGAGGTGTCCAGTTTCTCAAGAGCTCGGGGTTTCACCACCAGCATGGTGTAGATGTAACTCAAAAGGGAGATGATCTCCTTCCAAATAGCCGAAAACTCACGACTAAAGCATGTAAGGGGAGATGAGGCTGAAGAGGAAGACGCATGCTCAATGATGACTTTGAGAAATTTGCTCTAAGGATGAAAGGCAAAGGGTTTGGATGAGGACCTACTCCAGGCAAGTGATGCTATTTATAGATAAAGGCCAAGGAACAATTCATCCCACGATGCTAAATATCCGCCCACGACCTTCCGATGATTGAGACAAGAAAGTTAGTGGGCGGTTACCGAGACGAAGATGTATATCGCGGTTGGTAAAGTATATAAGTAACCATAATGACACGAGTGGCGGATTTCCCGCTAGTTACTGTCCATATCGAACCATCGTGGCGATTCGAATTCAGCAGGAAAATCGGAGATGACGATCATCATTAAATGCCGCAAGGAAAAAAGGTAGCCTCGAGAAAATCATATCATGATGAACTTTGGGAATTTGATACTAAGACCAAACAGTTCGATAACAGACTAAGATGATAAAGACAAGTGGCGGTAATACGGGACTAGTAACAGCGGATTACAACACGTGCTGCTCAAGGCTCAATACAAAGCTATGAAGTTACATTTCACCATTGCGGTTGGCGTCAACAATTGCTTCCTTTTGATATTCGGCCTTCATCATATTAAGGTGCAGTGATTCGCAAATCGCCTCTTGCTGTTTGATTGCCTTCAATTGTGCAGATAGGGCTTGCAAGGTGGTACAACCGTCACTTTTCAAGGTATCAAGAACATTACGCTGATAAGCCAGCTCATTATCGGCAAGGAGAGAATCTGCTTCCAATTTGTCAATGTTGCCGGTTCACGCTGCCTTGTCCTGAAGGACCTTAAAGTCGAGCCAAATGTGAGGAAGAGTTCATTAATAGCAAATTCAAGGGCACAACATTGGATCGGATAAGGTAAATGGGTCAAGAAAGTAAGGAGAGCTTGGATCTCATCTTCAATAGATGCTCTATCGCATATAGCGGCATATCCTTCCCCAAGTAAATCATGCAAGCGCAACCATTTGGCGCGAAGAAATGGGTAATCATAGTGAATAGCATTCGATGGATCAGCCGAGGCACTCGCCATGTTTACATGAACAACCCATGATTTGCCGGGTAGGTCATCTGTGCGGCCATCGGAAGCCAGTGAGTCATCCGTGGGAGAAGTCAAATTAGTACTTGCACCAAGCAAGAATGCAAAAGAATGGCCTACCTCCATCAACAGGTTGTTCGTATACCTACATTCCACGAGAGTAGCAATTAAAGGCTTACCTTCATCGATTGGTTGCTCAAGTACAATGCTTGGAATAATAAAAGGAATGGGTTTTCTTAGAGGGTGCAACAAACCTAATGGGGTTCGGTAAACTTTCGGAAGAATGTCCTTTGCACTGGCTGAAAACAAGGAAGAACAATAGGAGAGCCACCACTTATCGAAAAATGAGGAACTACAAGAATGGCCAGAGAAGCCGATGAACACAAAGCTCCCGAGAACAGCTTACGCAACTTCGATATGGCCCACCATGTCGATTACATCCCCCTTGCAACCAGAAAAAGGAAAATTCATGGAATACACCATCGGCATTAGAACACCTTGAGTAAGCCCAAATTGGCGAGCACAATAATGAATATTATAAATTTCGAATCCCGATGAGAATTCGCCACCTCCGGACAAATTCATAGCTAAGTCAACTGGGACTAACATGCTTATCCGGAATAGATGAGAATCGGGACTTGCGCTAGAGGAGCTATAGACATCATCATCGACAAGCAGCCTGAAAAAATCAAAACTGGTGAGAGACAACAGTTCAATGAGGAAGTCATCGAAAGGGTTAAGGTTATCACGAGCACAACGAAGGATTTGATTAAATGTCGTGAGTCAACCATTTCCTTTAATCTCCGATGGCTCGGTTGTCGAAGTAAGCGCCTTATCGGGAAACATATGAGGGAAGTACGCTCGGAGCCAACAATGCAAAAACCATAAGGGAACGAAAAAAGGAGCAGAATGTTTATCCATCAGCGAAGATTGGACATCTATTAACCCCCGATACAACGCAGCCGGGAACATCCGGCCTAGTCCAATATCAACACCACACGCGAGTTCACAAGCCATATCGAGAAATTCTAAAGAAATTCGACATGTGGGGAGACAGAAGATGTATTTGCAGAGCCAACACAAGAGGAAGGCTATATGCTCCCCTGGAAGAATGGGTCCTGAAGATTTAGCATGGCAATCCATGAATTTGCCATATGACAGTCGGGGCAGCAGGGACATATCGGGTAAAAATTGGTCGCTCGAAGGTCGAGTGTCACTATCGATAAACAGAGAAAGACCGGTCGAAAACCAAAAATCAAGAAGGGTAGGGGTCACTGGACCAGTAGGCAAAAAGAAGCAATTTGATGATGGCGACCAGAAGCAACACAAGCTGCCAATGAGACCATACTCGGAAGAATCAATGGATATCCCGCAAAATGTTAACGGGACGTTTATCCTGGCTCGTGCCTAGATGGTAGTTACTTCCCCTTCCAGTCGTTTGTACCAATTATAAAATTGGTGGTCGAAGGATGGATACGAAGAAAATCTATGATTATTCGACGACCAAGCAGAGGTGTAAATGACAGATTACTCAAAGGGTAGGATTTCATCGCAGCTGCGGGGAAAGCAATCATTCGATAAGGAAGGAGGTGGTAAATTTGTGAGATGTGGACTCAAAATAGTGTGACCATTTCCAGACTGATGATCCATGAAGGATAAGGAGAGTTCCCTTTTGGCTTCATTGTGGGAAAGAGCGTCGAAGCGGGATAGGCAGAAACCTGCGTGAGTACTCATATGAGCTTCGTGACAAGGTTCGTGTGGATCAGCATTTGGGGGCAAACGCCATTTATAAGGGATTTTCGAAGTAACCGACTCGGGCGAATGATGGTAGTTACTCAAACGTGGGCAATTACATAGATCATGGCAGAGTACGATACGAGAAATAAGGAGGAAAAAGGGCGAATTTTCATTAAGGATTGTCAGGGTACAAGGCTGACTTGATCCCCTCGAGCAAATCACAGAGTAAACCCTCAAACTTCCTATTCTTATCCATATACATATTCCTAACACGACGCCACTCTATTTCCGCTTGTACTACCCGAGCACGATCAGCTCGCCTCTTTTCCTCTAAAGAGGCAACAGACGCCTTCGATTGATTTTCTACGAAAGATCGATGAGAGAGTAAAGTCGATCGTTGGCATCGAGTCTCCTCTATTTCCCTTTCTATCGCCAGCCTCTGTTGCTCTAGAGTAGCCTCCTTCTCATCCAGGGTAGCAAGCTCACTAATGGTAGATTGAAGGGAATGCTCCCCTTGAGTCACAAGTTACCCCGCTTCTTGGGTCACGGAACTAGGAGAGAAAAGCTGGTCGGGAAAGTTCGACGCAGCAAGCATATTGTCCCGACACCGTCGAAAATGCACGAAGGGTGTAGGAAAGTGTTCCAAGAATGTTTTCAGCCGAGGAACTAAACCCGCAAGAAGCTTCTCGCTGACTTCCTCTTTGACCGACCACTCCATCACGGACTTGATACTTTGAATATTCGATGGATTGTTGACGAAGGAGGCCACCCTTGAATGAACAAGGTCCAGGGAGCAAGACAGCATAATTCCCAACTTGCTGAAAGTCTACGAGTCGGAGGAGCTGCTTGGTTGAGGCATACTCGGATGATCCGAAGATCAAGAAGACCCAGCAAGATAGGATTGAACGTCTTCAATGGGCGATAGAAGGAGAGAAGCAGCAGGAGGATCCCGGATAATGTTCACGGATGAAAGATCTTCAGCTATTGTGGGATCTTCAGCCATCGAAGGGGCTTCGACCATCGAAGCCGGGACAATGGCAAGGGCTAGTGAAGAAGACTCCCTTTGAGGATCTATAGGCGGGGAAGCCGCGATTGAAACGGTAGGGTCGGACGAACTTCCAGCAATGGCAATATTACCGGTCTCTCAACAGGTGGATCAAGACTCCCCAAAGGATCTTCAGAACTAGCGATCGGAGGAGCTTCGACATGCTAAGGAACCTTCAAAGATACCATCGGAGATTTGCTCTTCTTTGCCCCCATCTTTCGCCGTTTAAGAGAAGTAAGTGTTTCCTCATCAGCTTCGTCATTCGAGTCGTCGCCTAACAGCGAAGGTAAAGTAAAGTCACTCCGAGCCAGCAATATCGAGAAAATTAGGAAGAAGGAGACTTACCAGAAATAGTCGTCGGACGTTTGCGACCACCAATTGAGAGGGTTCTGGTTGCACCCTTTTTCCCGATTTTCTTCGAGGTATGACCGAAGAGCCGTATTCGACTATCCTTGAGTATGGACGAGATAGCATCTTCAAAAGGGCTCTCGAAGGCGAAGGACGTCCACCGGGTCATAAACTCGGAAGTCACGCCAGGACTAGAACGTAGTGCTGGTGGGATGTCCCCCGAAAACCGCCGATACATCACGTTCGTGATCTCGGGACAACAAGCAAACGGTCCATCGACCTTGATATTATAAACCTTCTTGTCCATAGATGGGAAATCCATAAGATAAGGTATGGGCATAGGCACTGCCCGTCGAAGGCCGAACCGCCTAGCGCAAGAATGAGGAGAATATGGTTCAAAACTAGGATAGAATCTCCCTTTAAGACAAAGTCGGATTAGGAGATCTCGAGGGAATAGGTCAAAGGTCCAAAAGTCACGATGATTGAACCATTTCAAGGTTCGAGAATTGAAGCAGGAGTCAAATTCACCCGAGCGATAAGGGAAGAAATCTATTCGATCAGCCTCACGAGATAGAAGCTGTTGAAGGAAGAAGCAGAAAAGGTGAACATCACCGGGGGCCTTTGATGGGGCAGCTTGGAGCAATCGTATACCAAGCTTTAAAGGGACCCTATTAGGATCGAAGGAAGGAATACTCTCGAACATGAAAGGAAAATAGAATGCAACCCGGGCTTGAAGAATCCAGAGCGAACCCGACAGCACGCTGTCTTCCTCGAAATTTGACATTAATCGAGCTGCATAGGAAACACTTCTGTACAAAGACGCCAAGGCAAGAGAACCAAAAGCGACAAGATTCCCTTTTGCTAGAAGTGAGGCAAGATCAAAGTAATCCTTGGACACTTTAAGGGTCGGGCTAAAGAATAGATACTTCGACAGCCAAAAGAGAAGGAAAGCCATTCGCTCTTCTTGGGTGACAGCCCCGGATGTTCTACAATGAGCATCGATAAACTTCCCGTAGGTAAGAGTATCATCAGAGATGGGACAGTCTTTGGTTTTCCCCAGGTTTTTGACAGAAGTCCCGTAAGGAGAGAGACCAACGATGGCAAAAGTATCTAGGAGGGTTACGGACATGGGACCCCATGGAAAGAAAAAGCAATTGATAGAGGAAGACCAGAAACTTATAACGGACCTCGGTAAGCCCCTATTCAAATCGTGGGACAGCATGCTAACCCCAATCGCTATTCTTATCTGTTCCGTTTCCCAAAAGGCGACCGTTGGGGTATCATCTTGGAGCCTTTGAAACCAAGTGTAAGCCTTGTCATCGAATAACGAAAAAATCCTAAATCACTGAGTCGGCAAGGACCAAATATCCTTTAGTGGAGAAGCTTGAATAAGAAGATGTTCATCCGCCCGCATTGGGAAGCAAGATTGAAGAAACGCTGGAACGTGGTGATGATCGTGGAGACTGGGTCCAAGAATGAGACCGACATACTCTCGTTGAGTGTTCAATAACTTGAAAAAACAGTGATCAGCATCATTACTATTGATGATCTCATCGAAGTAGGCGATGAATTGGTGAGGAAGGAACTCGGGGGTTTCGGTTGCCATGAACGCTTGGAATACTCAAAAAGGGTTTAAGGTTTAGAGAAAACCTTGGACATAGAAAGACGACGAGTGAAAGCTTTTTCAAGATCCTTAAAAGCAAGACGAAAAGGGCTGATACATTGTACAAAGTCGAAAGGATTGCGTTTCGGGAAGAGGGATCAAGGGAAAAGCGTAATCATCATTTTTATAGCTGGAGACCATCAAATCGGAGGAAAATATTTTAAAAGAGGTAAATCGTCGATTTACATCTTTTAAAGGAGGCATGTGTTGACATCTAAAACAACCCAAGAAGGCTCGTGACAAGTACGTGAATGGGTGACAATCGGCTACGGGAAAGAACACTGAAGCAAGGTACGTACCGATCAAAAAGGGTGCCACGTGTCGGGGTAAATTCTGGCGCCATTTCCTTCCGGAACAAGAAAAGCGCACGGAGAAGAGCCATGATCGGAGCGGTTATCAAAAGATTGGTGGTAATCCCCACGAGGTAAAAAGAAAAGGCGCGAAGACTAGGAAACTATCATCCACGTGGCTTATGGAAAAGGGTAAAGTATGGGGCCGAAGGAAAAAACCACTCGGCAGTTATCAAAGAGTCTGTCTATAAATACCCTGTAGTAACATACAACAACACACACACACAAAACACTTATCAACTAAGTTCTTAAACCTTTAGCCTAGTCTAGCTGTAGCTTTCCAGATTCTCGTCGTCGATTCAATTCCGGCGAGTTTCATATCTAGAGTCGGGTGTCGTCGATTAGATTCCGACGTCTGCTCACTAGGTTCAGTGCCGTCGATTCAATTCCGGTGTCGCACCCTTCATCCATCTTGTCCAATACTATCGATTCAATTCCTGTATTGTGTCCTACAATCCCCCGTCCAGTGCTGTTGATTGAATTCCAGCATTGTGTCCTACATTTCCGTCCAACCCCGTTAATTTAATTCCAGAGTCACGTCGAAGCTTGCTGTACACCTCGACTATTGCACATGTTAGGTTGTCGAAGTTACTAAGAGTCCGTAACACGCCTTTTGTGTTAATAAAGACATTTACTGCATTTAACACTCTCTGTCCAAAACCGACCCAGAACCGCTTTTCGGAAAACGAACGGATTAAGTTCGATAAAAGATTCTAGTGTTAGTAATCCCTTTGGGCTATAGTCATTTTGGGCGCAGAACCCATAACCAAGAAAGCCCCGTGAAGGATTTCGACACGCAACACATTATTCATCATTTTCCCTTACACTTCGTAAATTTTTTGCAATCCATGTGTCGGTGATTCTCCTTACTCATCCTAATCTTCTTAAATCACTGTAAATTTCATCACCTTTGCAGCCATAAGTTTCCTTTAATGTCAATAAATTACCATAGAAAACCGGTTTTGTGGACCAAATCTGACGGGACCACCTTTTTTTTTTTTTTAGCCCAACAATGATCCACCTCGAATGCAGGACTACTCTCCTAAAAATGCTCATAAAAATTCTCGGGAAAGTTTTTATATTAAAATCATAGCGATAATTTCTTAAATGTTAATGTTGACACCCAAAAATCAACCTGAGCCCAAGCAGGCAGGAAGGTCGTGGCCGAGGATCGATTAAAGGATGGCCTATAACGCGCTGTCGACACAATTAAAGGATATGCCTATAATGCATTGGCATCAGAGTATAGGTCGTGGCCTAGGATCAATTAAAGGATAGCATCGGCCACAATCAGTAATAGGTGCACAATACATATATCCAAGCAGGGGCTTAAGTACACTACAAGTACTAAAACTTATGTACGGTGCTCATTTTAGTGTCAAAACTTTCAAAACGATCACTTAAGTGCCAAAATTTTTGAAAAACGATTACTTCGGTGCCAAAACTTTGAAAACTACCACTTAAGTGTCAATTTTGTTTAAAAACGATCATTTAAGTGCTAATTTTTTTAAAAAATGATCACTTTAGTATCAACTCCACCGAGTCACATCTGCTCAAATATTAATAAAAAAAAAAGCACGTGTCGGATTTCCGATAAGCCAGTCAGCTCAAATTGGAGTTGACACTGAAGTAATCGTTTTTAAAAAAAGTCGGCACTTAAGTGATCTTTTTTAAAAAAATTGGAACTTAAATGATCATTTTGAAAGTTTTGGCAATAAAGTGAACTCCGTACACAAATTTTGGTACTTCTAATGTTCTTTAGCCCCAAGCAAGGAAAACGAAACCAAAGGTTCAATCGCCTATTGGATAAGGTTGCGCATTATAATACTTCTAAAAGTGGATTTCTACTCCAAAAGTGCTTCTAGAGTAGAAATCCGTTTGGCAATGTAACTTCTAAAGTAAAAATCCATTTCATAAATTTTTTTACTTTTGAAAAAAATTTCTACTTCTAAAGTTGTTTTTCCCCCAATTTAAGAAGTTAAAAAAAAAATTGCTTCTCAACTCAAGAATTACTTTTTGGACAAAAAAAAAATGAACAAGTACTTCTTGTCTCACCATATTTTCATTACGCCATCACTCTCTTTCAACCACGCCTGCCTTCGCCAACCTCTGCCAAGGCCCATCACTCACCACCGCCCACCATCGCCCTACCACCACCGCCCCCCTCCGCTGCAAACCACCGTTGGCCGCCGTCTATCGTCACCCACGACCATCGCCAGTTGCCTACCATCGCTAGTAGCAAACCTCCGCCGATCGCCGCTTGGGACCGCCTCCAACCATCACCCACCACAGACCTTCACCCATTGCCACCTGCGACCGAACAACCCATCCCCCCGCCCCCTCGAGCAACCACCAACCACTGCCGCCCCCCGTTGCAAGTAGTCAACCATCGAATCATCCGCCGCAGCAATCTACCACCTAGTCACCGTCCTCGGCCGTCAAAGAAAAAATAAATAATATATTTTTTTATTTTTGAAAACTAAATAATATTTTTAAAAAATAAAATTTATTTTTTAAAAGAAATTTAAATAGTTTAAAAATAAAGTCGAAATTTTTCGGTCAACGATAATAATTTTTCATGGAAGATTTTTTGTTAATAATATTTCGAAGTATAAATTCTTAACCTGTTACCAAATGAATTTCTATTATCGGTGTTTTAAAAGTGACCATTGTCAATGTTTATTCGCAATCAATTTCCTTTATCCACTTAGTTCTTGTCTTAGCCATTATCAATCCCTTCCTGTCCGATTCTCTACATTCGTTAGGGGAAATCGCCAAGAGGGAGCCTATGTGTAGAGCGTGTCATTTTTAATTGGACCGTCAATATATTTAATTGGACCCATCTTCACAATGAGTTATAGGCCACCTAGAACAGAATGGATGCCCACCAATCAACCATTGGTTCCGATACCATTTGTTGGAAGTGCGCAGCAAAAGTCCGATACCATCGCTCGAGGAGATCGCGAAGAGGAAGTCTAAGTCCGAGGCCATCAACATATCCAGTTGGACCTACATTCACTCAAAAGTTTAAGCTAATGAGTTATGGGCTAACTTGGATATATTAATTATTCTACATCATATCAATTCTCTAATATGAGACTTTTCCAACACAACTTACACGTGCATTGTAATACTAAAATCTGAAGATTGCAACTTTCGGTGAAAGATTTTTTGTAGTGGACCATTTCCGGCAAAACGATTGAGTATTGGATAAATGGATAGTAACTTACAATGCTGCAATTTCTCATGTCATGTATAATCAATACTTGGACAATTGAAAATTTTCGGCTTAAGTATACTACGAGTGCCAAAACTTATGTATGGAACTCACTTTAGTGCTAAAATTTTCAAAACGTCACTTAAGTGCCAAATTTTTTTAAAAACGATCACTTAAGTGCCAATTTTTTTGAAAAATATTCACTTCAATGCCAACTCCGGCAACCACATCAGCTCAAATATTAATAAAAAATAACCAACGTCAGCTCAAATCGGAGTTGGCATTGAAATGATTGTTTTTAAAAAAAGTTGACATTGAAGCGATCTTTTTAAAAGTTTTGGCATTAAAGTGAGCGCCGTACACAAGTTTTGACACTCATAGTGTACTTTAGCCAAATTTTTCTTATTAAGCATTCCCAAAAAATGCTACCGAGACATTTGTTAACATAATTTAACTATTTCTTTTGCTGAGACCATTAACAAAGAACGAAAAACCTTTTCTAGAAGTTGGGATACATTGAAGTCTACCAACAACACAATCCTCCGGAAAAAAAAACTATGAAAGGAAATGTCCCACTTGATTTTCTATCCAAGAACCTAATAGTGGAGTTACGATAGTTTCAAATGATTTTTTTTTAATGATTTAGTAATACAATGAAAATGCGCCTTTAGGTAGCAAATCTTTACACTCATACCTCTGTATTATAAAAAAATTACAAGGACCCCTATTAAAGTCAAGATAAAGCTTGTCAACATCAGTTACATGATTTGTTGAAACCTCGTGGTGGTACTAGTTGTGTTATGATTTATTAGATTAATGTAATTACTTGGAAATTCTTCCCAGTAACTTAATTTTACGCTCTTCCATCGAGGTAAAACACTACAAGTACCTGAAATTTCGTCCATTGAGGTAATATTATTTAACCGTAATATGTACGTGCTGGGATCGTGGACAAACATGCCAAAAAGGAGAGATGCTTTGTAGGATATTGGTCTAAATAGTATACAATGGAAAACCTATTTGCATCAATATTAGTTTGCTATTGTTGAAGATTACCCCTGTATGATGTCACAAAAACGATTATAGAGCATTGAGATTGTCCTGTGGTTCCACGCTCAGCCACAAAACGCGCAAGACGGGATTGGGAAGGAATGATTGATTTATGCGAATCCAAGTGTGAGGGAAATTTAACGATAATGACTACACAAGGTCAAAACGAGTATAAGAAAACCTAACTACCGTTCGAAATAAGACCTAACTAAGTTGTGACAGTCTCAACACAGAGAGACAGAGAGATCACATGACAAAATTTAAGAGGCGAGCAGAACAACAAGGGAGCACCACTACTATCCAAGGCGGGCTAAACATTTTTTGCTTCCCTAATATCTGAATAACTTAGTTTATTTTTTTATCCAAAGTAGAACTTTGTCTGCGTTTGGGAACACCTTTGCAAAAGTCCATTGAACCTCTAGAGATACTTGGCACAATGCAAATGCGTTTGGCAAGTAATTAGAGGAGCCGCATTTGAGAAGTGCTAGCATCTCCAAATATCCTCCAGGGGCCTTTAGCTCAAGGCAGACTTCGACCAGCTTGGGCTTTGCGGGTTTTTCGGAATGTCGAGGCACGAACTAATGAAAGTTTTCGATTTCCCAATTGGGAGTGACCCGCTATGCTTTTTCTTCTAAGGAACGTGTAATTTCAATAAGTTGTGAAGTTTCAAATTTTCTAATTTTGCTTTCAGGAATAGAGAAGTAGATTTTTTTTTTTGGCTTCCTGTTTCGGTTCTAAAACTATTCCCTAGCCATTGATTTGTTTCCACGAACAGAAAAATTAATTGACGTTACTAAATAGATTTTTATTTTTTATTTTTTTCTGTTGTTGGGAAGAAAAGAACATGAATCAAAGAAACATGAGCATTACCAAATAGGCCCTTAATCTCCATTTCTTCCTCTCAAGCTCTCCATCATCTTCTTCCTCCCTCTCTCTACCTTTGGATATTTATTTTTCCGAAGTTTCTTTTAGCGCTACACACACGGGCCAAAGAGAGCTCCTTCTTAATCCATCCCCATTTTCCTCTCCTTAATCGACGCCCCTGTCGAATATCTAAATTTGATCCTATCAACGATACAAGAAAGTAATGAAAATTTGCACAACACAAGAATTTATGTGGTTCAGCAGGGGAGATGTTCCACCTACCTACGTCCACGGGGAGATGAGATTTGTTTTATTAATAACGTAGAAAAGTGTACAGCCACTCTTTCTCACACCGTCTCTCTCTTTAGAGACTTGTTTCGTCCTAAATATATATAGCGAAACCCTTCATGGCACAAATTACAAAATTGCCCACATAGCCTAAAATATTTAACTTTCCCATATAAATCCTTCTATGACTGAACATAAAACGCCTCTGGCAGCTTGCTGTCAACGGGCCTTTCGGAACCGCCTTATAATCTCTTGGAAAACAGAATACAAGACATCAACCTTAATAGCCCCCACTCTTTCTTCTGTTAAAAAACGAACCAAACCAGCGAGCTCTCTCTCCACGATTTTAAATTTTTCATCAGCTTTCTACATTTTGCTTGTTTGGGATTTCTACAGAGGGAACCATTCCAGAATTCTCTCTCAAGAAATCGTGGTCATCCTCTCCACAAATGTTATTAGACGAAAAAGCCCCTAACCATGCCCGTCGGAGCTTGCCAGCCAACGAAAATTTGGCCGACTGGTGTGCTCAAGCCCTTAGATTAAGTGGCCACTTCAATCTCTTATTTAAGATAAAATTTATTTTGGACTCTTGTTTAAAAAAAATGGCCCACTTCTGACCCTAATTTGAAATTCCATGTCCCTTTATCCCTCTCGAATTCCTCCTATCCAAGTACACACTTAAGTCTCATGTTGCATTTTTTTTTTTATTTTATGGCAACAAGACAACATCTAGTCTATAACAAGGGTGTTCGATATGATTTTTTCGTATAATTATAGAATGAATAATATAAGTCTATCATATACCAGTGCCCTACGGCAATAGTCGCGCTACCTTGTTCAACACGCCCCTTAAATTTGGTCGCGCAATCTCTCTCTCTCCTCTCTCCCATTGCTATTGTGGTACTCGTTGTCGGCTAGGTTGACCGTAACAGGACCATGTTTGTTAGGTTTTATTGAACAGTGATTAGGTTTTCTTATGTTCATTTTGACCTTCTGTGGTTATTATCGTTAAATCTCCACGCACTTGGATCCGCGTAAATTTGACGTTCCATCCCGATCCCATTCGTGCCTTTTGTGGCCGAGCGTGGAACCGGAGAGCAATCTGGGTCACTCTCCAATGGTATATGTGGTTCGGATAGGAGTTTACTTCAACAATAGTAAACTGATATTGATGCAGATAGGTTTTCCATCGTATACTCTTATACGGATATCCCACCAAAAAAATCTCTCCTTTTTGGTGTATTTGTCCACAACCCCAGCAGGTATATATTCTGGTTAAATAATATTACCTTTATGGACGAAATTTGGGTTACTAGTAGTGTCATTACGTCCATGAAGGAGCGTAAACTTAATTTACTGGGAAGAATTTCCATGTAATTAATAAATTACAGTTCTTTTGTCTGTTACTTGGTAAATGCTTAAACTTGTTAAACAAAATAAAAGAGATTATCGCTGTGATTTTACTATAAAAACTGTTCCGAGAATTTTATGAACATTTTTAGGGGATTAGCCCCGCATTCAATGCGGATCATTGTTGGGTAGAGAAGGGGAAAACGTGGTTTCGTTGTATCTGCCATGCAAAACTGGTGTTTTGTCGTAACTTACTGACAATAAAGAAACTTACGGATGCAAAGGGGATCAAATTTACAATGATCAAGAAAATTAGTAAGGAAAATTACTGACACATAGGTTGCAAAAAATTTACGACGTGTAATGAAAATATATGAACAATTATATATTTTACTAATAATTGCATTAGAAACATTTACTATCAACTTAGGTAGATCACTATTTTTGTGGAATATTTAAGTACCACATAACTCAGAGAACATAGTATTATAAATGAGAACTTATGTCCTCTAAGTAAAAGTTACAAAAGGATATTTTATAGATAAGTTATGAGGATAATTACGTGCTCCATATAAGAGTTACAATTGATTAGGTGTGGCAAATAATTGTTATTGTTTATGGAGTACTTCAAAACAATCGGATCCATAGAATCTATGGCGATAAAAAAGAAATTATGAGTTTTATCACACAAATCAATTTTAAAAGTACATTACTAGTAATGATACTTTCCCTCATTCATCCAAGGAAAATAGAGAGATCAAAGGCACGATTGATAGACCCTTTATTGTCAATACCAAATTGGTGTGACCCGGTGTGACCCCGTTTCATTCAAACTTCAAATCGGTAAAGGGCTAACAAAGAGCGACATGATATGATCTTTGAGCTTGGTCTTAGAATGGGTGTAATGATCTCCGTTGGTGTATAACACATCGATCACCCGCGAGAGGTTGAGAATTAGCGTGAGAACTGGTGTTGGGGCTGCGGTCGGGCGAAGAAACTCTTCATTGATGTCCTTCCGGGCATCATCTACTCGTTTCTGGAGTTCCTCCTCGGCTTCTTGCTCCGAGACACCATTTTCTTTCATGAGCAACTCCACCGAAGATGCTACGTGCCCCCTCTTTTGCTCAAACTGTATGTTGACGACATTGGTGTGATTAGTAGGTCGGGATCATTTCCGGTGGAGCAGTGGTCGAACTAATTTTGTCAAATCATCGGAGGAAAATTGTGATTGTATCATACCTGGTGAGAAGCAATGTCATCCATGAGCCTACATATGATTTGGGAAGCCTTCAAGATCTTGCAGTCACCGAGGAGCCATTCAAAAGCATCTCTTGTGACCACATCGCCCATTCCTACAAGTGCTGTGATCGATATCACTTCGTAGCCTGTCGTTAACAATGCAAGGGGCATGTATTCCTCTAGCGTCGGCGTGTAGCCAGTATGGAACCATTTGGCTTCGTGGAAGTAACCTCTCGCTTGCTTCTTCATCTAAGGAATTCAAACAATAAACAAGAATGAAGGGTTCCCGAGAGAGAGAAAAACTGTGTTGGATGCATGTAAAATGCGTCGATGATGCTTATAGCTTCTTTTGCGTAGGCGAGGCGATACGATCTTCCCCTCATGGCCAGTTCATTCCCGATTTCATCGTAGAGATCGAGAAGCTCCTTATAATGCGCTTGCATGTACTCCGGTAGTCCATCCATGGCAGCAACATCCCACCTGAATTTGAGCCCTCGAAAATGACACGCTCTACACATAGTTGATCAAATTCGGAAGTTTGAGAAAGAGAATGTGGATCACGTACCTCTCAATTGCTTCGGTGAAGGGTACAAGCTCTTCCATTGTACCATAGACGTCGTATATATCATCGAGAATGGAAATTAGGGCGGTCGATCTAGTTAGTATATCTCTAGCCACGGCAAACTCCGGTTGGAAATATGCTCCCGCCATCCGGAAGAACAACTCCGCAATCCTGTCTCTAGCGAATGGGAACTTCCTCGCAACATTTATGTCCTTCCACCACCTTTGATCAAACGAATACGGGCATCATTGAAAGTATGTTAGCCTAATGAACTCGCATAGTTCAAATTCATTTTTTTTCACTTGTAAAGGACATTTAAAAGCGCTGTTTAGAAGGGTAATTTGAAACCAGACGAGGAAACCTTTGAAAAACACAACCAGAATAATACTATCATGTGAAGTTAGATGACCTTGTAATCCCGCCGAGTTCCTTCTGGTGTTGCTCTTGCAGTAAGTTGAAATCTAGTTTAGCCAAGGCGAGCAAGACATCGTCATGGGAAGGCTCTTCTCGGTAGAGTGAAATATAATGTCTTGCCTCAAGTCTTGGTAAACCCTTGCGAAGTGGCTGCTTTAGGGCATGACTCGCTTGTTTTGCAAGACTAGTGCTCGCTTTCATTTCATCGATTGATTCAAGGCAAGTTATAGCAAAAGGAAGTGCTTCTTCCAAAATAGCATCACCATGACACCTTAAATGGCAAGCTTCGTATAAGCTCAGCAATCCGCGCACATCCGTGACGAGTGATTCCTTGAAGTTGCTTTCATTGTCCTTGAATTTGTTAAAGACCTCTATGTGACCAATCAACATGGGAAAAAAGACGTAAATCGATTATAAATTAGGAAGGTGATTCAGCCGGCTAATGTTCTATATTTTCTTTCAATAGTTTACCCTGAAATTTGAATGAGCAATAGTTAATTTTGCGGCATTAGTTTTTCGAAGAAGGAATTCTTAATGGGTTTCTTATAAGATGGTTCATTAAATTTAAGGCTTACCCGATGAAATATTGTAACCTTGTTGTCGTAGAAGTCGAAACATAAGAGCAACCATGTGAAGGTCATCTCCCTTGAAATCTCCATGATCAAGTTGATAGTAACTTTTGTGGATTTGTTCCAATTGCTCATCTATTTCTCGCTCGAAATGGTAGTCAATTCCCAAGCGTTGAATTTCATCAATCAAGTGAAGCATTTGTGAAGGCTTATCCGCGGCATCAGTCAGCATCTTCCTCACCTCTATTTTCAATTCCTCAACTTGGCCCTCCACTCTTCCAAGGAAGTTGAACTTCTGCAAAAAATAAAATCGGCTATTCTGAATAAAAGCAAGCTTGTGATAGACATGTATTAAAACATGTATGATATACCTTCCATTCAAGGGCAATTGCATAGTTCTTCCGGTTATACATTTTTGTAGACAAATGTTTCTTGAACATGCATAATGGACGACTTACATAGTAATAGAGGATATAGAGTTATGCGATACGTAACCAATTTGTCAAGCACTATTGTGATTGATGCTACCCAATAATCTGAGAATTAGAGTGCATTTGTTTCATTGAAAATTGGTGATAAAAAAAATATTTTTCATGAAAAACATTTTCAAAGAAATTGGTTAGTTTTTATTTGTTAGGTAATTTAGAGAAAGAGATTTCCTTCTTACCCGAAAGGGAAATTGTTTTCACACAATCTATGCTTGTAGTTTTCAGTCCATGGAAAACCTTTTTCCGTAGATCGATTAGTTTTCCATCAAGTCAAAATATAGTTTTTGGGAAAAAAAATTTCCTTCAAAGAAACAGACCCTTGATTCTTTGATGCTACCAATCATCATGAACACAAAGACTTTTGCTAAGTCTACAAAATGCAATTGCAAGAAAACAAAGGAAGAACACTCTAGAAAAGAATTAGTAACCGTTGAGTTGGAGGGAGAAGCATATTTGAGGAAGTAATCGCCCCATATGCTCTCATGATATTCCGCCCACCGGCGTTCGACCATGCCGCCGTTTCTTCCTTTGCTCGGAGAAGAAGATGGAATTGCCGAAACCTGAACCGACATGTTCCCCACTATTTCCGTGCTTTGTTTGTGGATGTCGGACCACGACGCAAACTGAAGGCGAAGGAGAGGCTTCCGCTGCGTTGCAAAACATCAAACACTTGATGGGTATTTATAGACAACGTGTTCATAGCCAGCCACCTTATTACTTGGACTTATTTTTCTTTTTTTAGAGCAAACCTATGACTTTTTAATAAATGATAACACTGGTAATATATATATATATATATATATATATATATATGTTTATTTTATGACCAAAACTAACCGTGCGAAAACACCTTAAAGGAATTATTCTCCCTATAATATAAAGGCTCCTATCCATCCCGCCTTTGTTAGAAAAATAATTGGGAAGAATAGAATCAGATTTTGAGGCGTAAATATATTGTTTTTAAGGATTTGTTTGCCCCATAATGTTTTTAATGATTACTCACAAAAATTCTTCGATCAATAAAATGAAAGCAAGCACTAGTCTTGCAAAACAAAGTTTCAAAAAGAGAATACCAGGTAACAATTATGATATTTCTCCAAGAAATCTCAACATGAAACAATTGGAGAATAAATGCTACATTTTTTTTTATAACAGAAACAAAATCGAAGAAGTGAAAAATATTGAGTGAGAAACGTAAATTTACAACAGAGAAACACTTTCGACATATAATAGTAATATTGAAACCCTTTTTGTGAACAAACATACGTTTCAAAAGTACGCAATTTTTTCACATTTTAAGAACTGTAAATTCAATATTCTTATTTAAGAAAACCATTGATTAGTGCTAAATGAGCCAATAATTCTTCCATTTGCTCGCGGATACAGTATGGCTAGTTCACTTTTGCCCATCGACTTCAATTGTAAGCTAGAAGCTTTCCACTTATATACCGGACCACACACTATTAGTTTTTCGATATAGGACAAGGCACCTCTTTGTTTGTTGGAACAAACTATCACCAGCCTTCATACAACAACGGGTGTTAGTAAAATTTAAAAGAAAATACAGCTTTATTGCCTATTGAAATAACTTATTTCTTATTAAGTGAGGGATTTTGTGTCTCTTCCATGACTAGATCTAGGGTCGTCGGGGAATTTGTATACGCTCACATGTTTCGGAGATCATTAGCTGTTTGTAATAAGCCCAGTCTATTCATTAAACGCAGAAAACATGCTACTTTCGACTTACAGTTTTAGTCACCTACTTTAAGGTACAGCTAGATTTTTATGAATCATTTCAATAACCAGTTGCTAGTCTAATTTAGGAATCTAAGGGAGTACTTTTTAACCTACGTGTATTAAGTGTTGGTTGTTGTTGCCAAGAACTGTCCTTGTGGTACCGAACTGGTTGTAAGTTATGTCATTAGTTTTTCCGAACTCTAGGTAAGACTATATAACTAATGTTTTGTATTAATCGTCGGCTGTAGTGATGTTACCAAAAGAATGTCACTTTGTAGTTGGTAGGAGGATGAAGTTACCCTAAGCAAGACATAGGAGCTGCTGGAGTCCTTGATTTTGGAAGTAAAAATAAGATTTCGAAGCGATATTTTCTTTTCGAATTTCAAACGAAGTGAGTTTAATTGGTATGCGTGTATCGTATAGTCACAACCATCTAACTAATTAAGAAAAAATTATCATGACATTAGAGAGCTCAATAAATACATAGAAAAATAATATAAATGGTCATTGAACTTTAGTTTTATGTGCAATATTGTTTCTGAACTTTTGATATGTATAATGTGGACCCTGGTCAAAGTTCATAAATGACATTACACAATTAATCAAAGTTCAAAGATTATGAAATTCAATTTGAGGAACTCACCTACACCGTATCGTCTCTATGGATCGCTGCTCTGGACTTATTACTTACTAAGTGGTAGAACCCAATGTCTTTTCTCCTCCGCATTCGCTCCGGCCTATTACATCACGGATCTTGCTACTGTCGGTATTGAAAATAGTGATTCTACTAATTGAAACGGTTTTTTTTACAGTTCGTATACCTATCTTGTAAAGTTCAAGTCCCCATCTTAATCCATTCTATTTCGTACCTATAAAATTCGTATATCGAGTTCTAATTATACTATAAAGTTTCAGAAGGAAGATGCTTATTCGCCCATTATCTAGCTCGTACTCTACCATTAAACCATTTATGTTTTTATACCTGAAAAAATTTAAGATGGGCTATTATGCTCGTGAAATGAATGTTATGGCCCCCTAATTACCTTTTTTATGGAGTCAACAATCTCTCTCCGTCCTTTACTCATTTTTCTTTATTTTGCTCCTTTCCATATTTGTTTTCTTTCTTTTATCTTGACCTTATTCTGCCTGTTTGTAAATTTGTAATCACTGTCTTTCATATAGTGGTTTTCCCCTATAATTATCCAAATTAAACATTTTCACTTTTACAAGTATCCGAAACTAAGCTAATGGGAATATGTTTTACAAAGCATTCGCTGTCAATTTTAGAATTAATTTCATAAGCAAATACTTCGTCGGCGATCATAAATATTTTGCAATCAGGTAATTGAATTTTGAATTCTATCACCCAATACACTAACCTTCATTTCTTTGTAATTGATGCGCTTTAACCAGGATTCACTCGATTTTCAACAAAAGCGCTAATATGGTGAACCTATGAAAACTTTTTCTGGCAGTCACATTATTGTTATTGTTGGTGCATTCACTGTGTTACCATTCACGGGTTAGATTCCAGTAAAACTGTTTTAATTACAAAGCAGTTTGGTACGTTCAATGACTACAATTAGATATAGGTGACCTGATCGTAAAATGATCAAAAGTAGGATAACCATCGATGATGTTTACATCTAGGAAAATTGACGTGACATTAATGGGGAAAATTATAAAAAAAAAGTCATAAAATTATTGCAATGATACCAATTGAGTCATAAACTTTTTCTTTTTTGAATTGAATCCTAAACATTTTTCATTTGTGCCAATTTAGTCCATTTAGTCATACAACGCTGACGTGAAAATTTTCTAATAATATTTTAACATTTTTCAACAATTTATAATTTTTTATCTTTTGTTTATTTTTGTTTTTTCTTCCACTGGCCAGTGAGCTATCCGACGAGGGTAGCCTCGCCTTGGTTGACCGTGACCAATGAGGCCATGGTGATGCGGCCCTCGTCTAGTGATCAACAAGCTAGGTGACCCTTGCCGGCCAATGGAAGAAAAAAAAAGACAAAAAAGAAAAAGAAAAAAATTTATAAAAATTTAAAAAACATTAAATGGTTATCAATAATTATCTACGTCGGCTCAAGCAATGCTATGCTAGCAATGACCTACTAAATGGACTGAATTGGCATAAATACAAAAGATTTTGGACTATAAAAAAAAGAATTTTATGAGTAAATTAACATAATTGTAATAGGTTTATGACTTTTTTTGTTATTTTCCCTATTAAATGGACTCCTTTCTATGATAACAAGAGTAACTCTAGCCAAATGTATAATATATATTTTTGGGGGTCATTTTAAAGTGAGTGCCCCTGGCACATTTGTGTTAAATATAATTGATACGACCAATAATTCAATCTCTGGAGTTAAAGTATAATGGATACGGCAAATCGATCAATCTCAGAAAATTGTGATTATACAGAACGCGGAAGTAATAATAGCATTAAAAATTATGAATTTTTTTTTTCATTTGTTTATCAACGAGTACCCCTAGGGCCTTATTTAATGAAATCCTTTTCTTTTCTTTAATAATTTAATTTATATTAAAAAAATGACCAACATTTAGTTATTATGTGGTAGACATAGTCGATAATAGCAGAGTTTGGTCATTTACAAATAGAATTATGGACATCTTAAAGAATCAATAGCTTAAATGATTAACAAAAAGTAGAGCCGACAATATTGGATGCAACCATGAGAGAAGTAACCATCAACATAGTGGATTGAAAGCAACCTTCAAGATAGTGGAATCAAAGAAACAGTCAAGATAGTGGAGCCTATGAAACCGTCAAGGTAGTGGAGTTGATATAATCGGCGATGTAACCCTTTGTAACCTCTAGTTAATATCCGTTGATAATCGTCGATTGTAGGTTTTAAATAGTTACATTATACTCTTCGGAGACCCTCCACACACACACAAAAAAAAAAATTCTTTCAAGCTTTCAATTCAAGTATCGTAGTCATAGTTGTAGTTTTCAAATTCAATTAAGTTTTGATGTGTATCTTAGCTATAATTTTCAGATACCTTATCATTGATTAAATTCTAGTGTATATCTTTGCTGTAGTTTCTAGGTGCTTCGTCCTTCATTAAATTTCGACATTATATCTTTGTTTTGTGTACTTTAATGGAGGAAATAATATAGACTAAGTGATTCCACCACCAGTGAGGATTTTATAAAGATCTGAAAATCCTATCCACCATGAACCTAGAGAGTAGGAACGTCAAGTCTGTCAACCTATCTACCCTCAATCTATAGGATAGGAAGAACAAGTTCATCAACTTGCGAATCCCGATCAAGTGGCTGGACCCGTATTACAATGATTAGGTACCAATATAGGAATGATCAAGCTAATATATAGGAAGTCACGTCCTAATTGGGTTGACACTATACTTTACTCAAGAGAATTCAAAACTCCCGACTTCGTTGTTTTCGTTGGCATAGATGACCAATGACCGTTAAACACATTGGTATATTTATTGACCAAATGAATGCGTGAGACTTAGGTTATCCATTTGTCTTTATAAAAAATTATCTATACTTAGTATACGAATTTATCTCCTACTACAATCCACACTTGGGTTGAGATGCAAAGACAATACCGTTCTCAATTTTATAGAACGATACTTAAGGTATCAATTGCTAATTTGGCCAGAATCTATCAATACAATAATGATTCGATCGATAGGTTTGTTGTTCAATTCAAGAGGGATAGAAACAGATGTATTACTTCACTCTCAAAGAAAGAATTCACAAATTTAGCTTTCAATGGATTGAGATTCAATCGTAGAGAAAAATTCAAAGACCAGAATTTTGCTTATTTATTCCGATTGGCAACATGAGTGTAGTATGAGTAACTACTTAAGGACAAAGACAGAGGGCCATGAAGACTTTACACCTAACGTATTTTTGGTGGAAAATTATGAGTCGATCGCAACACATGATTATTTAATTTAAAGGAATTAAATGATAGATAAATCATTTAATTCTTTTAAAAGGGGGCATTTGTTTATACAAAAAATGACCAATTTTTAGTTCTCATCAATATGTGATAGTCTTAATCGACGAGAACAGAGTTAGGTCATAAATAAACAGAATTATCGACATCTTGAAGAATCGACAACTTGATCAATTGACCACTTAAAGGAATCAACAAAAAGTGGAATCAACAATCTCGGATACAATCGTCAAAGAAGTAATCGTCAACATAGTGGAATAAAAGCAACCATAATGGTAGCGGAGTCAAAGAAACTGTCAAAATAGTGGAGTCGTTGTAACCATTAATATAGTGAAGTCAATGTAACCATCGGTGTAATTGTTTGGTAATCGTCGGTAACCTCCATTGGTAACTATCAATTGTAGGTTTTAAATAGTCACATTATGCTCTTCGGAGACCTCCCTTAAACAAACAAATCTTGGTATCTTTCAATTCATGTATCGTAGCCATAGTTGTAGTTCTAAATATCTCATTATCAGTTAACTTCCAACGTGTATTTTTGCTGTAGTTTCTGAGTGCTTAGTCGATGATTAAGTCCAACGTTGTCTCATTATCTTGTTCACTTTAAAGTCAATTAAATTTCGTTGAAGTATATCTATTTGTTTCCTGGTGTACATGTGATATTTAATATCCGAAATTGCCACAGAACATGTTTCCTTTTGTAAAGACTAAAGAACAATTATTGGTGAAAGCTATTTCACGGTCGAGGCAAATTCTAACTAAATACCTATCACAAAGATCACAGATTAATGAAAGATATAATCGGTGGAATTTGAACGTCCAAACCGACAATTAATTGAAATATGTTGCAATGTAGATACAGGCCCAAAGACAAATCATTAGGGTTTGTTCAAATATTCACTGCCCAATGGCTATATAAGAAGTAGGGCCAAAAAAAAATTTCAAACCAGTACCCCAATGGTACTTTGACCCAAATCTACCCTCCTCCGTTGACATTTCGTCAAATTTCTGCTAAAATGCATACGTGTCGATGGGCGGCAAACAACTCCAAGACTGACCTAACTCGGAGGATGACACATTCAATGTGGAAAATCCACGTGTTGATAAGTATGCACTTTAACGGAGGTTAGATTTGGGCTAGGCCTACCGTATTTTGGATTTTTGTAAGCAACAAACTAATTTGAATAAATACTTCATGGGTTGGGGTGATGAAAAAAAAAAAAAATGGAATCCACCCAAACCAGACCGGACTGGACTGTACCCAACCAGCTAGTTTTGGGTGGTTCCCACTTGAAACCGGGCTACCGATTTCAAGTGGGAACCACCCACCTGGACTAACCGGACTAAACATATTTATATAACATAGATATATTTTTTAATTCAAGCTATCTCCCTCAAATTCTCAATCACGCTCCAGCCCAACTCACCTCACGCACGCACGCACGCAGCACGCCCCAAAAGCAAAAAACCCTAGCCTCCCTCTCAGCTGGCTCCTGTACAGAAACATAAACATAAGCATCACCATGAGAAAACAAGGAATTTTCCTTCACAATGCTTGTAAAAGGATATAGTGCGAACAATAAGACTATGTGGATGAAGCTTCGGAACTTTATGGCAAACTCATTACTCATTCAAGGACGTTCTGTGATCTTCGTTGATGGTGCACTTGCTGATTTTTTTCTAGGAATTTGTCAAAGAAATCATCAAGTGCACCAGAAAAAGCTCATGTTTGTCTCTTTATTCCATGGGAAATTAGGAATGACTTCATTGGTTTATTCGCATACAATCTTTTTTAATTGATGTTGATGCTCGGTAGGACCGGTTCCATTGAACTACTCGAGAACTAGACCGGACTAATGGTTCGGTTCTCGTGTGGATCCTTGAAACGAGTTAGTGGTTCATGGTTTTCATTTTACGAAACCGTACCATAGCAGGTGGTTCTCAGTTTTATGGTGGGAACCACCCATCGTGGAATCGATCATCCCTAGTCATGGGACATCAGTTTAGGATTTTTCATGAGATGAAAACTAGTTGAGGTAAATCTGTAACGAGAGAACCACTTTGAGATTGTTAATGGTATTAACTTTAAGGAGTATTATTCTAGGAAGAAACTAAGAAAATTGATAATACTTAATGTATGATAACTAAATTATACAGACATATATATATCCTCTTCCAGTGCACACGGAAATGTTTAAAGAGAAAATCTAAAGCTTTCATCTCATTGCGAGCAATCGGATTTAAGCCAACGTTTTGGTTAATTGGACAAGATCAAGGCGGTCGGAGTATCTTCTTTTAATGGTTTGAGGACTTAGGATGTCCACATTTACTTCCCAAATTGTGGCAACCTACCAAACCATCGCCGGTTTAAGGCTGTTGGATTTTCTTCTTTTGAGTTTTTATCCGGTTTTCCAGCCTCGAGTTAATTACTTTATCTTCTGGAAAGAGAAATGCTATCCGTGGATTTGAGTACCCAGTCAAAGGATGCTAATACTAATAGCGGTACTTCTATTGTCCCTACTACAATTTCTTTACAAATGTAAGAACTGAGAGGGCTCTAGGTGTTATGATAAGGGGCCTCACACCACCGCGAAATGTTCGACACGAGCCATACCACCTAGTCCCCTTATAGACGTATCAGCCTGTCATCGCTACCCCACCGGCTTGCTCGAAGCTGGACTTCTCTCCACATAATGTAGTAAATGCACAAAGCATATGCTAGAGAGTTACTCACGATATAACTCGAACTTACGACCTCATAAAAAATTGTCTGGCCTCATTATTATTAGGCTAACACGCTCGGTTGTCCTCACTCTCTTATCCTTGAGTGTGACTGAACAAGCTAGATTTGGTGTCAATGGAAGCTTCCGCGGCGAAACACAAAAACGAGGAATGTCAACAGAAATACAATAATTCACTTGAAAGCCAGTCATAATTGAAGGTCGACAATGGAAAAGAATTTCTACGGAGACGCTTGCATTCAATTTCACTCACCTTCCTTCTTGACTCAGACATGAGTGAAATTGATCTTGTTATATGCATAGTTTCACCACCATATAGTTGGTTTGTTCATGGTTATACGAAAAAAATCAAGTACTTTTTTTTTTTCTAACTACCCTCCCAAATTCTAGAAATGAGAAAGGATCATTCTAGAAGATTTTTTAAAGATGTAAACAAAATTTCAGAATAACTTTCAAGTGTTGCGAAGGTTTGAAGGTTTCAAGTGTTCTATGTAGTATAAAAATCGATCTTTGATAGTACTTCACCAAGAAATTTTCAACTATTGCAAACAAATGAAACTGGAAAGAGTAGAAAATAAAATAAAATCACCGCCACTGCTCCTAGCTTTTCAGTTGGAAATTTTTGGTATGTAATTAAAGCCCGGTTAAAATCCCATTTATCCCCGGAATGGATAAGATCGCTTGTAAAAATTTATCCGTCAATGATGAAGGCATTTTTAATGATTGTTTAAAATTTTTTTGATGACATCGATAATTCAATTTTTCCATCAATTTTGACGCTATATGGATAAATAACTTCAAATTCTCATTACTCGAGTATCCTTTTTCTTTAATTCTCATTACCACCTCGTTTATTTCTTTACAAACTGAATTTGAGGAGCATTACCAATCAATTATAACTGCTAATAGTGTGAGAGTGAGATGCATAATCATATGTCAGTTTGTTGAATCGACTAGGCTAAACTTACAGATTAACATCTTTCTCGTTGAAATTAGATGTGCCAGACTTTTCACTCATATTATAGAATATGTTAGCTTATTAGTTATGATTAGGGAAGTACCTGTAAGTTGAATTAATACCAATATTTTCAAATAGAAAGAATAGACTAAAGCCAAAAAAATGGACAAAAGAAAATTAAGAAAGAATGAAAAAGAAAAAGAGGGAAGACAGAGTTGTTCAGAGTTCTACCCCCACAAAAAAAAAGTTGTTCAGTGAAAAAGAGAATCGAGTGGAGGAGTTCTTCGAAGAATGACACCGTCCCTCCTAAGAACTCTCCTTTCATACAAAAGTACACATAGATTTCTATAAATTATGCCAAAATCAGATTACTAGCCTTTTCGTTTAGCAATGTCTATTAAATGTCATTTGTTGTTACCAAAAGAATGTCACTTTGTAGTTGGCGGAGGTTGAAGTAAACTTAAACAAGACATAAGATGAGTTGCCAAAAGAATGTCACTTTCTCGATGGCCTAGTTTCATAAACAAAGAAAAAATCCTTAATTTTAAGTTTCGTTCCAATTATATCCCCAACTTTTTCTTGTCTAAAAAAAAATTCTCAACTTTCAATTTAGCATAGACGAGATCCGCCAAGCTCGTGATCATAGCCTTCTTCTAGAACAAGCGCAAGCCCTCTCTTGAAGCTACGAAACCCAGATTTGGAGGTTGACCTTATATGTATACAATGGCCTGATTTGTAGGGTCAGAAGGAGAAGAAGGAGAAAAAAGGAAAATAAAAAGGAAAGAGAGGAAAAGAGAGAGGAAAAGATCGGATGAGGGTTGGGAGGATAGGGAAGATGAACGGTGTTTCAAATCCAAGTCAGCAGAGGGTGTGGATTTATTTTTTATGTGAAAATGCCACATTAGACGACTAACGATGAGTTTGGATGGAGAGTTAACCCAGGATAGATTTGGGACTAAATTAAAAGTTAAGGATTTTTTTAGGCAAGAAAAAGTTGGGCATATAGTTGGGATTAGATTTAAAGTTGAGTTTTTTTTTTATATGGAATTAAGCTATTGATATTGGAGGTAGAGAGGGGAAAAAGAAGATGATGGAGAGCTTGAGAGTTAAAAATGGAGATTAAGGACGTGCATGACAACACTTATGGAGCATAAGAAATTCGTTTAGTAACGTGGCTTCAACTTTATTTTTTCAATTTTAGAGCATTTCTTTTGCTTTAGAAGTAGTTTTGGAGCCACTAAAAAAAGTAAAAAAAATTATTTTCAACTTCTGCTCAAAAACAAAAGTAGAAAAATTAACTACCAAAAGATGATTTCTAGAACAGAATTGTTGCAATGCGCTTCCTAAATTGACCCAAAATGAAGACAAGGAGATCAACGAATGTTTTTGGACAAAAATGTTCCTCATCATGCCATCGGAGGCTATTATTTGAGATTAATGGCTGTTTGCAATGGTCCTGATTTTCTAATTCTATTCCTTGGAACAAAAACGATAAGAAACATGTTTAGTAACGTAAATGGTTTTGATTATGATTATGTTATGGAGCAATTTTTGGAGTAAAAATAAGAATAAAAAAACTGATTGTGGAAAAAAGAATCATTTTGAGAATCACAAAAAAGAACAAAGTCTCATTTCTTTTAAAAATATTAAGTCCGTGAGCTTCCTGTGGACTTATGAACTTTAAAAAAAAAATTAAAATTAGATTTGAAAATTTATTAACAACTAATCTTTTAAAATGCGTTTTTTTTAATCAATTAAAATTTAACAAAAAAATTTAAATTTTTAAAAAAGGAGGGGAAAATTAAAAATTAAAAAATGCAAAAATGCAAAAAAAAATTAAAAAAATAAAAAATGGGGTGAAATTTAAAAAATTTAAAAAAATTAAAAATTTAGAAAAAGAAGAAAATTTTCAAAAATAATCATTGCCACCTAATCGTTTCAAGGATAGAAATTTTGTGTAATTACCAAATGCGTTATGATTATCTAAAAATTATCTAAGAAATAGAATCGAAAAATATGATTGTAATCAGAATTACTTTTTTTTTATATCAGAATCGTTGCCAAACAGGCCCTAAGTGGATACTACATACCCTTGTCAAAATTCTTTTTATTTTGCCAAAAAATGAGTATTATATTTACTTAAAAATTTCACTTGTGTTGCTTAAAATAATTAATCAATAATAAATATTGATATCATCGGCAATTATTTATATCTAAATATTTTCACGAATCATGAAAATATTATTCATTAATTTGTTTTTGTAAGTGATATAAACGATTAATAATAGAAACTGCCTTGAACTTTGTCCAACGTGCAACGTCTATCATGAAATTTTAGTTTATTCAATATGATTCGCGAAGTTTGGTCCAACATGTAACATGGATTTTAAAATTTTAATTGTTCAAAAACAATTAAAATTTTAAAAATTACATTATCGAGCTAAAATTTAAGGGTCGCATTGCGCAAATTAGAAATTCAAATACACATTTCAATTTAATCATAGTTCCGATATCATCCGTACTATTTTCCCTCTTAGAAAATGGCATCACTTGAAAGCCTATCGGAGGACGAAGTTTGTTCCTTTTTTAGCCCTTTCGGGGTAAAGACTGGACGAGATTGTGCAGGCGAACGGAAGTCCCTGAGATTGAAGGAGCTGCCCATTAGTGCAGAGGAAAGTATGGAGGAGATCCAGCAACGAAAGAGAAAGAAAACGAGAAGGGGCTCTGAATTATGTCGCTCCACTCCTCTCCAATCGGCCGATGAAGACGCTGCTCTGTGTCTGCTTCTAGCTTCAGTCTCCAAGATCAACACTGGAGACCACTCCGACCCTCTTTTTTCCTTGGCGTTAGTCAGGAAATGCTTGCGAAAAGTTCTCTCCTTTCTCTCGAAATTGGATGACCCAGGTTCGAGCTTTCGGAAGATACCCCTCACTGCCCTTTTCTCTGTGCTTCCTGTTCTGCTCAAATCCAAGTGAGCGCTCTCTCTCTCTCTCTCTCTCTCAAACAGGCAATATCCCTCTGCGGAGTGGAATGGCTTAACGTTTGCTCCGGTTAATATTTGATTGATTATGCTTGACAGCAATCCGGATATTGCCTGTCTTTGTGCTAAGGTTGTGGGAATGGCCTCGCTCTGCGTGTTCGAAATGAACCAACAAATCGCTTCGGATGCGGAAATTTTGGAAAGCCTAGTATCGGGTTTGAGGAGTTCAAGTAGGAGAGTCAAATTGAGTGCGTGCTGTGCCGTTTCGGATTTGTCGACTAGTTTGGTTGGGCGGCAGAGGCTTCTTGAGCATTCTGCTTTGGAGACTCTCATGTGAGTGTACCTCTTTTACTTCTCTCCTTTGTTCTACCCCTTTATTTGTATGTTTGTTAGGGAGCATGATTGTTCTATTAGGCTTTGCCCCCATCATTTGTGTGTGGAGGAAATGTGGATTTTGAGTGCTTTTTATGGTTTTTCCATTCAAGAATGATTTTTTGTTTTTGCTTCATTTAAAACCTGAATGTCTCACAAGACGCTTCTATTGATTTAGGGCTTTCGGAATTTTTTCGACCAGACATTATATAAACTTTAGTATGGTGATTAATGAGGCTAGGTTATACAGCATAATCTCATTGTTTTTGTCTATCATTTGCATGTCTTTGTTATGGTAGTTGTTCATTCATGACTTGACAGCTGAAAAACAACAAAAATGTAATCAACAAATTTAGGACGATGTACTAACTCAACAATCGCTACTATGCTACATCTCTGTGTATTCTAAGACGCATTGACTGAATATGGTTGTAATAACTGATGTGATAGAATTGATAGAGCAGGACAATTTCCTTGTTGCTTTATTCTACATATAAGGTAGTCTGCTTATGCATGAGATAAATGAGTAAGATCTCTTATCCTTCTTTAAAATGGTTCATTGGGGCAAGGTTTCACTGGATGAGCTGCATAAGTACGCTAATATCTATCCTCTCATCAAGCTTCAGATGTCGACTACTGCTAACTTTCTCTTCTTTATGGTAGTGAGCAAATAAAACATTTGACAATACTATTATGACCCGGCCCTTTTTGTCAGACTCCTTGGATGCTTCTTTGCAATGGCTTTTTAAGTAAATTTCATGGGAAGTTATGATGTATGAATAATTACATTATGCGTGGAGTCTATTGATGGTTTATATGTATGTAGGTATATTGGTCTCTTTCCGTTGATTGAGAGGGGATGTAGGATGAGAAAATCATGCCATTTTTTTAGATATAGTCTATTGTTGATAAGTTCTCGGATTTATACTTACATTTGCTTCTCAATGTACATGTTTTCTTCCTTGCCCTGGTGGTTGTGGTTTCAGACTTACGATGCTCTTTCTTCAAGCTGTAGCTATTTATGTACATATGCCTGCCAGTGGCTTATTCTTTGCATATGTGAGCATGTTATGTGCAGTTATCTAATGATAATGTATGTCCTATATGGGTTGCTAAGCTCCTCGTTTTATAATGAATCAATTGGTTATGAACTGTTTTAAGTGATCCGTGAGTGGGCTTATTGGGGGACACACTTATATATTCATTCCTCAAATTACAATCTCGCATCTTGTTTATTGTTCTTACAACCTATCACTTGAATATATGAAGGGACTTTCATGGTTCACTCAAGTACTGGTAGATATAACATGAGCAAAGCTGGGGAGAAATTTCGATGTTGTTGTTATTACTTTAGCTGTTTTGTCGAATATGGCTGAGAATTGTTCTTCTTTCGTGCCGCGGTTTAGTTTCTTGTTTGAATTTAATAGCTACTGTGCGCTTAGGTTTGCTCAATTCAAATTTGATTGCCGACATCCTTATCTATCATCAGTTTGACTCATTATACCCACTAGGGTTTGCTATCTTCAGGTGGCCAAATATTTCATGGATTCTGTTGCATTATTCCCAGTGGACAATGGATTTAATAGGAGTCACATTACAGCTGGAAAGGAACATGAACTTCCTCTTTCACTTCTCGACGCTGTTATTGTACTTGTTAACTCATGTAATGTCAAGCAATCGGAAAGAGTTCCATCTGACCTCTCTGAAAGTTTCTTGTTCCTTTTGAAAGAGCTGTGGACTAAACTGCATCCTAGAATGTACAACTCTTTGGTGTGCAGCCAGCAAAAAGACTTGTTAAGCAATATGACAGTCAATGATCTGGCGGAGAGCATTTTCAGACTTTCGACCAGAGTCAAATGTGCCACTTTTCTGCCAATTGATCAAATCAAAAGAAGCATTTTTGGGTTACCTCAGTCTAGTTTCAAGGATTTTATTGCGGGCTATTGGGAAGTTTCACCTTTTCTCATAAGCAAGACCACAAGGGCTTTGGATGAGGAGGATATATTTAACTCTTTTTTGAATTCCATTAATCCTAAAGATGTTGTTCACCATCTTCTCTCTTCTGTCCTCCATTGTGCAGTCTCCTGCCCACCTATTGCTTCTGATGAGCTGGACATCCTCAATTTCCTAAAAAACGAGAGAGATAGCTTGGGTATGCCCATAATCTACCAGCAGGATATAAGGGTGCTAAAAGCAGAGAGACTCTCTAACACTGAGAAACATCTTTTCCTCGAGAGCTTGAGTTCTTGCACTGAGTCTCATCATGTTTTTAGCTTTGATGATGTATTCACATGTGAAGAAGCGTACAAAGATGGTTATACAGTGGCCATGCGTGGTATAGAGTTCCGCTTTAAGTCCATCGCTGCTATCACTGAAGGCTTAGCGTCTTTGTTTGGTCAACCGTCTGTAGGTGCCAATCTATACTTGACACCACGCAATTCTCAGGGGTTGGCACGGCACTACGATGATCATTGTGTGCTTGTGTGTCAACTTATGGGAACGAAACAGTGGACAATTTCCTCTCCAAGGAATAAGCTTTTACCTCGTTTATATGAGCCGCTTGATGGTTCCCAAGGTTCAAATGTTCATACTGTACCAAATGAATGTACACAAATTCTGCTCAAGGAAGGAGATATATTGTACATTCCTAGAGGTTACATTCACGAGGCTCATACTACTAATGATGTACAAAAAGATTCTGCTGGTCTTTCCTTACACCTAACACTTGCCATTGAGGTTGAAGCTCCATTTGAGTAAGTTCTTGTTTGCACGGTTTTTTGTTTGATTAAGTGAGAAGTCCTGATATCCATTTTTTCTTATGCTTATCGTTATGATGTAAAGTTTGCATTTTGTAGAGACTCTTTTCATATGCCATTCTGAGATTTTAACCAAAACTATCATGATTTTGAAGCTCATGTTGGAGTAAGTACCATACGTTGCAATTTGTTTGTCTTAGCGTGCTGATACTTTTATCTAGTTTGATGGGAAGCTTCTAGATGAATCGCTAATTATATAGCTCTTTTCTGATTTATGGGCAAACCTGCTTTTTCAAATTTATTTGCATCTTTGAAATAGTGATCATATAGCATCCTGTAGATGCATTATCAATGGTAAGCTATTTCACTCGACATTCTATGCTGTGTTTAAGCATTACAGCTATTGATAGAAGGTGTCTGGTAAAATTGAGCAAATATTGTATGTGGCGTTTATATTTGCATAGATGAGGGTATTCTGTAAAAGCAGTCTTGTACATAGGATATTCGCATAGATGAGGGTATTCTGTAAAAGCAGTGTTGTATGTGGTTTTTGATTGTTGAAACTTGAAAACCACTTTCTACCCATACCAATGGTGCTTTTCAAGTAGGAGGTGATATACAAAGTATGTCTCTGAAGGATTTGGTCGAGATTTTGTTGTAAGGCTGGACGTCTGCAGGTTGTTATGTGTGCTAGGCAGATTGATCTTGTTTTATTATGAATGCGATGACATGTTAGTGTAGGCCAAAAATAGGCAATATAATAAAGGCATAAAGGGTGTGTAAGTGTAACACATAAGTGTAACCCATTTGTGATAAAGGCATAAGGGCAAGTTCTTTGTTCATGTATCAGGATATGACTGGTTCAGAGAGGGAACGACTGTTAATATCCTTTTAATGTTTTGTTGTGGTCGGGTTGTCCTACATACAATGCGCCCTCCACTGTACCACCATCCATGTCCTCCAAAGTCGGTTTAAATCCAGAGAAGACCGCTCTACACTCGGGAGGTCAACCATCTTCATGCAAAAGGAAGGGTCCAAATGCTTCCATGGATTGGCAAAGAAAACTCGCACTCTTTCATCCTCAAGCAAGTTGCCTGACAAATGTAGGTGCTTCTCAGAAAAGTATGTTGCTTATAATCAATCTCAATGTTGTTCTCACTACAAGTATTTTGCAGCTGCAAGTGTAATTAGATAGTCAATTGAAGGTAGAATCGATCAAGGAAATGCTAACCTTTCCGGGTTAGTGCAAAGCTTAAGCCAGAAAAGTGTGATCAGTGGTTCAATGGCTCAAGGGTCCAGTATTGTTAAGAGGTTGTTCAATCAGCCTTTGCCGTGTACTCCAAATAAATCATCGATTCCAAAAGTGCTGCCACAAGGGATTTCTTCTCCAACTGGAAAATGTGCATCCTCAATTGAAGTGTCTTCAAATGGGGGCTGCAGTAACAATACCACACCTCAAGAGGCTACCCCAACTCGCTGCACTTGTCTGCTAGAGATGGCGTTGTTGCGGTACTTAAGAATCTATATTAAGTAAATGGTAGATGAATGGTATTTTGTTTTTTCAAAAAAACTCTCTTCTAGTGAATGGTAAATGAATGTATTTTGTTTGCATATTATTATAATATTTAGATCTTGCTTTATCAATGTTAAATGCAAATTCTAGAAAATTAATTTTATTTTTAATTAGATTTAAAATTGAAAATTAAAAGAAATTATTTTATTATACTATCACAAATTATAAAAGTTTGTTGCAAAATTCGTCCCATGCCTGGTCGTTGTAAAATTCATGGCTGAACAAATTTCGTTGCCAAATTTATCCCCGAATAATATTCGTGGCAAAAAAAAAAAAAAAATCGTCGAATCAAATTTAGAGACGAAAAGTTGATTTTGTCGCTAATTTTGCCGCGAAAAATTTGGCAAAATTCATCGCTAATTGACTTTTGCCACAAAAAAATATTTGTGGCTAATTTGGCGTCGCAAAATTTATCGACGAAATTTCATTTTCGTCCCTAATATCATCGTTAAATTTAATGACGACTTTAGCGACGAAATATATTTTCGTCCCTAAAGATACTTTTCGCGCTAAATTTTAGCGATGAAATGGAATTTTCGTCACTAAATTTTACGATGCCAGATTAGTCACGAATTTTTTTTCGTGGCAAAATTTGTCGCAAAAGTTAATTAGCGACGAATTTTGCCAAATTTTTCATGGTAAAATTCATTGCTAAATCCTCATTTTTTTTTGTAGTGAGCACTAGCTGATAAATATATGTAGACACTTCATAATTTTTTATGCTCTGATTACTCTCGCATTATGCATAATAATTGTTTGCAGATATTGAATAGTTTGCCGTGTCGGTTATATTTAACACAAGTCCATATAATGTCATGTCAGTTTTCCTCGATGCGAACATTTTCGATGGTTATTCTACTTTCGATCATTTTACGATCAGGCCACCTACTTCTAATTGCCATTGAATGCACCAAACTTTTAACTTCCTTGTAATTAATACTGTTTTACCGTAAGCTAACCCGTGAATGGTAACACAGTGAATATGCAACAATAACAATAATGAGACTGCTACAAAATTGTTTATATGTTCACCCTATTAGCACTTTGTTGAAAATTGAGTAATTCCTGGTTAAAGTGCATCAATTACAAAGAAATGAAGGTTATAACCAAAGTTTAGTTACCTGATTGCAAAATATTTATGATCGCCGATGACGTATTTGTTTGTTAAGTTAATTATGTAATTAACAACGAAATGATTTGTAATTATCCAAGGTTTATCAAGACGGAAGGTTCGGGGAGCTTGATAACATATATTCACTGTGACGACATGATTTGGGCGTCGTTTTCCATGGAAAAGAGGAAGTGTGGGATTTATGGTGAAAGCGTGCGTCGCGTGGAAACGATTCTTTCTCTTCTTTTTGGGGTATTGATCGACGTGGCAATGTTGTGTGCCTGCTTTTATGTTCCCGCTTATGGGATTTTAGGCCCTAGATGCGTGTAAATCTCGCCAATAAATCTTGTAGCTTATGGTCCATTTTGGGGAGAAGAGAAGGGGAGGAAGGAGAAATTTGTCCCAATAGATCCAGTGCAACATGGTTGTCGATCATGAGAGGTCGACATGAGTTACGTCTCAACCGACCAAGTCGATAGGGATCACGATCGGGGCAAGAAGTTATCGAGGATGAGGAGAATCTCACCACTTGATCTACGGCTTGATGGTTCCGCTCCAAAGCGAGCCTGCCCAATGCGGATAGGGATCCGGGTGGGAAATCACCTAGGAAGAGGCGTCCCCATGATTTAACTACGAGAAATTCTTTCTTTTTTGTCCTTATAAATGTTCAAGAAAAAAAGTGATTTCTTCTCGAGTTATTTTCACGCAATAACACGAAAATGCAAAACTGGTAAATTCATCCAAAGTAAAAAAATAAAAAAGGTGAACAGAAAAGAGAACTTGCACCACATCTAATCATCACTAAGTTAAATCTTTCCATAAATCTTCACAAAACGACCCAACAAGAACACGAAATTAGCGAGATCCAGTGACCGGCCCCTCAGCGGCCTGCTGGAAGAAGAAAAAAAAATAAAAAACTAAAACTAAAAATATGAAAAATATATATATTAAAATGTCATCTAAAATTATCACGTCAACTCCGACAATATAAATACCCATCAAAGTGTTTGATGTTTTTTGCGACGCAGCGAAGGCCTCTCCTTAGTCTACGAATTCACATACAAAGCACGGGAATAGTGTCGGGGAACAAAACATGTCGGTTCAGGATTCACCAATCCCATCTTCTTCTCCGAGTGAAGGAAGAAGCAGCGACGTGGTCAAACGCCGGTGGGCGGAATATCATGAGAGCGTATGGGGCGATTACTTCCTTAAATACGCCTCTTCCTCGAGCTGAACGGTTAGTATTTCTTCTTGCGTCTTTCTTACTTTGTTTTCTTGCCAATGCATACTGTAGACTCTAGCAAAAGTCACTGTGTTGGCGATAATTGATAGCGTCAAAGAATTAAGGTGTCCGTTTCTTCGAAGAAAACTGTTTTTGGGGAATTGTTTTCCGACTTTTCAAGTATTATTTGGATGACGAAAAACTAATCGATCTAATGGAAAAACATTTCCCATTAACTCAAAAGAACAAGCTTTGATTGGGTGAAAATAACGTCGCCTTTGGCAAGAAGGAAATCGCTTTCCCTAAACAACCTAACAAACGAAAACTAGAACATTTTCCTTGGGAATGATTTTCATGGAAAGTATTTTCGTTTATCATGATGTTTTCAGTGAAATAAATGCGCCCCAATTTTTTAGATTATCGGGCAGCATCGATTCCGATAGTGCTTGATGAATTCGTTACACATCGAAAAACTCGCATCTTCTATCGCTACATACGTCACCCATTATAAATGTTCAAGAAACATTTGTTCACAAAAATTTGTAACCAGAAAAATTTTGCAGTTGCACTTGAATGGAAAGAAGGTATATTTTTACATGCTGTGAAGGATATGATGGATCATAGCAATTACGCCATATGAGAGTAGGGCTGCTTTGGACAGAATTTCTTTATCATTTCGACTATCCCAGGCCTATGAATTTACTTGTGTTCCTTAATTTAACAAGGAGTTGTTCTCGGACGTCCTCGGAAAAAAAAAAAAAAGGTTCGTATATGCCTCCACCCCATCACTTGGAAAGAAAAAGGTAGCAACGAAGAAAGGAAAGAGGGAGACGATGGTTTTTGTTCTTCTGGCGAATGAAGTCGATCAATATTGTATGCACCCGACGAATTCAAACAGTTCCCTCCTTCAAAAACATCAATTGTACCGCTCCACCTAAATGAAATGATTTGGTCAACAATTATTCAATTCTAGAGAATATGTGACGCCCCGCTTCCCTTACGAGCACGTACATCCATAACACGCCGTAAGTGCTATCCCAGGATACTCTTCATGTACGGCGAATGAAAGGAAACTTCATAGCGAGAAACGAAAGAAAATAAACCCAACTCCAGTCCATCGTCTCACTACATCCACTTAATGAGATACGGGGAAACTAAAAGACTTTATCCATAAAAAAAAAAATGCAAATAGATAAATACATACATGTCCGTACAAACGATACCACAAAAACAAAGAAAAACTAACAATATACACAACCGAGGTCACGGAGACAAGACGGCAAACCAAAAATGAAACCACCAGGCCCTAACCTAACACCGTCTCCAACAAAAAGTAGCATCAAAGTCGACCAACAGCAGAGACTCTAGAAAGTACTAGTGTCCTCAGCTTGGCTCGCGTCCTCGTCAGGATCATACTCAGAGGAAGACTCCAACCGCACTTCGATTGAATCCTCGTCCATCTCGTCATCCTCTAAATCCGAAATCTCTATTACTTCTAGATTTTCCTCTCTCGCTGGTTCTTTTTCAGGTATATTCCTTGAACCTACAATGGGCGCTTCAACTTCTATTTCATCCCCGGTATGGTGGCACCAAGAAGGTACAACCCCTTCCGGCACATCTTGGGGCCTTAACTGTTCGGATACGACTCCGTTTACTTTACGAAACCATGCCTCGAACCTATGAGGCTTATAAGATGCTCCAGGCTCATCTACCCATACCACAGTCGTCCTTCTAATATATACTACATCTCCACCTTCAGGAAACTCCTCAATGTACCTAGTCATTTCTTGGGGTTCACCCAATCGGACAGGTAACATCTTCAATTTCTAGGATCCGAAAAAGAAAGGTCCCACGACGGGGTGAGATTTACATCTCGGTAAGGCAAGTCCTATCCCTAGGTTAGACCGACAGTTCATTCAGGCAAAAACAACATAAGCTCAATATGCATAGTAACGTGATGCATACATCAATCATACAAAGCACATGCATAACAATAAGTACCAATTACTCAATCATGGCAATATGTCTCATCATTTACTTAAGACGATGCCCATAACCAAACCAAGCCACGCCTTCCTTTCTTTCCACCTTCATTCGATTCCAGCCCGCGTGTGAAACGCCTCGGGCTAGGTCCGCGTATTTACGCATCAGACCGTCTCATCGATAAAACCCACGTAAAACGTCTCGGGTTTTCAAAATCATCTCAGGCCCGTGTCGATACATCATAATTTCCGTCCCGCGTCACTTACGCATCGGGACGATGGCCATTTCCACCCCGCGTCTTTACGCATCAGGGTACCACAATTTTTCAAGCATGCCAGCAATTCATCATAATCATGACTTCAAGTTCAAATATAGCTCACACATAGAGCTAACAATAAAAGGCATGTGAGAACATAAATTTTCAACAAGCAAGAGGCAATCAATACATATCAAGGCTATTCAATGAGTCTTTAAGCAATTGGCACAACGCGAATCACATATCAAACAACATCATCGTAACTCACCAAAATTTGCACAATCTTCATCATATTCACCCAATTGAACCCAATCGTTCTAGCCAAGGTATAAGAACTTTCTTACCTTAAGCTTAAACAGGAAAACACTTCTTTCCTAGCCCTTAAACACCTCGGCTCCCTCAATTTCAGAACCGGGCAGCAAGCAACCTAGAGGAAATCAATCAATTCATCAATATTCCTTCGCCTAAACGCCAAATCATCGATCATACACTTCCTCAACATATCACTCCACACCCTAACATGGCTCAAGGATCAAATTACATCTCAATTCCATCACAAACAGTCCCCTCTAACTCAGCAAGAACAGAACTGAAACAGGGTACCCCCTGTTCTGTTTCAATCCAGCTCAAACAGTCCACAACTCAACCTAATCCTTCAATTTATCCATCAATATCCTTGTTAACACTAAGTTCTATGTATTAAGGGGCCTCACCGAAAATTTTGGCTCAAGGCGACACCAGTTGGTCCTCTTTTGGCGCTAATTCCTTCTGATCCGCCATTGGACAGTTTCTGCTCCTTTGAACACAACAGTGGTTCAAGGTCAAGATATCATTATTTTTCGCCCAAAAATTTACAGAAACATCATATACATGTCTACTAAACGTCACCAAAATTTGAGCTCAAAATTCGTCCGTTTGGTGGTCCAATGAAATACCAACAGCAGCCTACCTCTGGTTGAGTCAGTTTCCGGCGACTCGCGGAAGATTGGCCGCCCTGAATCCCACAGTGGCTCAAACGGTGCACTTCCACTTGGAAAAGTTCGACAACAGGCTGATCTTCGCAGTGGTAGGTGGCTCACTGGCTGGTTGTCGACGGTTGGAAGGTTGGACGGCCGGGAAGTTGGCGATCAGAACTGGTCGGGTAAACTGTTCCTGTGCGTGAGGGAGTGAAGGGAGGAGAAAATGGAGGTAATGGTGGTGCTGATCTGCTCTTGCACGTGAGTAACCAGAAGGTTGAAGAAGAAGATGGCTCATTCTCATCCAAATCCTCTTAGGTGTCAAGCTCATTAATTGAGCTCCATGGATTAATGACATTTGTCATTATACACATAATATCACACTTTCCTTCCAATTTTGCCCCTCTAATTTCTGCTGATATAAATGGAATAAACAAATGACAATAATTCCCTTGTCCGATTAATAAAAATAGGGTCGAAGCTCTAGGGGCAAAATCGTCTTTTCACACCCTTCGTCCGAAAATCCATTTTTCATCGATTTTCATTCCCGACTAGGCGTCGTCCAATCTAAACTCATTTTTTTTTTTAACAAATCTTCATTTCCATTTTTTTTTCCATTTCTGAGATCCCATTTCATGATCGATTTCTCGTCGTCCGTAATTTCAATTTATCTCGAACTAACGGGCGGCTTTTGCGGACATTACGCGTGCGACTACGTGATTCTCATCACATTTAGAAAAATTCAAATCACGGCTATCTTGGTTGTCATGAAATCGCAAGGGTCTATTACTAGCCCCGACGGCCGCGATCGTCATAAATCGATTTAGGGAAATTTGCAAATCATACGTTGGTTATGCGGCATCACCCGCGTCCCAACCGTATAACACTAGCAATGAATCCCTTAATCGTTCTCAGATTAGCCTCAGCTCTAAATATTCCCTCAACGACCCTTATGGTCAAAATGCTGTTTTCGAAATGAATTTCCTAGGTCCACGTATCTCGTCACGCGTTAGCCTTTCCCCTTCGGTTAGTTAACTCGCGATTGATCGATCCGAGCGAGATATAACGAAATACTTCAACGGATATCTTACGGTCAAAGATCTCGAAATGACAGGAAAATCGGGATCATCTGAGAATAAATGTTAGATTTCATCTCAATGAAATGACTTAGTATCATTATTCACTTGTATGAGAATATGCATTGACTTTTCAGTTCAAATTCCTTGGAAGAGTGGAGGGACAAATTGAGGAATTGAAAGGAGAGGTGAGGAAGATGCTGATCGATGCCGCGGATAAGCATTCACAAATGCTTCACTTGATTGATCAAATCCAACGCTTGGGAATTGACCACCATTTCGAACGAGAAATAGATGAGCAATTGGAACAAATCCACAAAAGTTGTTCTAAACTTGATCATGGAGATTTTAGGGGAGATGACCTTCCTGTGGTTGTTCTTATGTTTCGACTCATCACGACAACACGGTTACAATATTGCATCGGGTAAGTCTTAAACTTAACGAACCATCCGATAAGAAACCCATTAAGAATTCCTTCTTAAGAAAATTAATGCAGCAAAATTAACTATTGACTCATTCGAATTTCAGGATAAACTAGTGAAAGAAAATATAGAACATTAACTAGGTGTATCGCCTTCCTAGTTTCGAATCGATTTACGTCTTTTTTCCCATGTTGGTTGGTCGCACAGAGGTCTTTAACAAATTCAAGGACAGTGAAGGCAACTTCAAGGAATCACTCGTCATGGATTTGCGCGGATTGCTGAGCTTATATGAAGCTTGCCATTTAAGGTGCCATGGCGATGCTATTTTGGAAGAAGCACTTCCTTTCACTATAACTAGCCTTGAATCGATCGTTGAAACGAAAGCGAGCACTAATCTTGCGAAACAAGCTGGTCACGCCCTAAAGCAGCCCCTTCGCAAGGGTTTACCAAGACTTGAGGCGAGGCATTATATTTCACTTTACCAAGAAGAGCCTTCACATGACGAGGTCTTGCTTGCCTTGGCTAAACTAGATTTCAACTTACTGCAAGAGCAACACCAGACAGAACTTGGCGGGATTACAAGGTCATCTAACTTCACGTGATAGTATTATTCTGGTTGTGTTTTTCAAAGGTTTCCTCGTCTCGTTTCAATTCACCCTTCTAAATAGCGCTTTTGAATGTCCTTTACTAGTGAAAAAACTACTTTGAACCATGCGAGTTCATCGGGCTAATGTACTTTCAATAATGCTCGTGTTCATATGATCATAGGTGGTGGAAGGACATAGATGCCGCGAGGAAGTTCCCATTCCCTAGAGACAGGATTGTGGAGTTGTTCTTCCGGATGGCGGGAGCAAATTTCTAGCTGGAGTTTGCCGTGGCCGAGAGATATACTAACCAGAACGATTGCCCCGATTTCCATTCTCGATGATATATACGATGTCTACGGTACCCTGGAAGAACTTGTACCCTTCACCGAAGCAATTGAGAGGTAGGTGATCCACATTCTCTTTCTCAAACTTCCGAATTTGATCGATTATGTGTAGAGCAACCGTGTCATTTTTAAGGGCTTGAATTCGGGTGGGATGTTGCTGCCATGGATGGGCTACCGGAGTACGTGCAAGCTCATTAAAAGGAACTTCTCGATCTCTATGATGAAATCGGGAATGAACTGGCCATGAGAGGAAGATCGTATCGCTTCGCCTACGCAAAAGATGCTGTAAGCATCATCGGCACATTTTACATGCATCCAACGCAGTTTTTCTCTCTCTCGGGAACTGGACATTCTTGTTTATTGTTTGAATTCCTCAAATGAAGAAGCAAGCGAGAGGTTACTTCCACAAAGCCAAATGGTTCCATATCGGCTGCACGCCGACGCTGGAGGAATACATGTCCCTTGCATTGTTAATGACAGGGTACGAAGTGATAGCGATCACAGCACTTGTTGGAATGGGCGATGTAGTCACAAGAGATGCTTTTGAATGGCTGCTTGGCGACTGCAAGATCTTGAAGGCTTCCCAAATCATATGTAGGCTCATGGATGACATTGCTTCTCACCAGGTATAATAAAATCATAATTTTCCTCCGATGATCTGACAAAATTAGTTCGACCACTGCTCAACCTGGAAACAATGTCGACCTTACTAATCACACCAATGTCATCGACATACGGTTTGAGCAAAAGAGGGGGCACGTAGCATCTTCGGTGGAGTTGCTCGTGAAAGAAAATGGTGTCTCGGAGCAGGAAGCTGAGGAGGAACTCCGGAAACTAGTAGATGATGCCCGGAAGGACATCAATGAAGAGTTTCTTTGCCCGACCACGGCCCCGGCACCGGTTCTCACGCTAATTCTCAACCTCTCGCGGGTGATCGATGTGTTATACACCAACGGAGATCATTACACCAATTCTAAGACCAAGCTAAAAGATCATATCACGTCGCTCTTTGTTAGTCCTTTACCAATCTGAAGTTTAAATGAAACGGGGTCCCACCAATTTGGTATTGACAATAAAGGGTCTGTCAATCGGGCCTTTGAACTCTCTATTATTCTTGGATGCGTGGGGGAAAATATCATTACTAGCACGTACTTTCAAAGTTGATTTGATTACTCATAATTTCCCTTTTTTCGTCTTAAATTCTATTTATCTTATGATTTGTAATACTCCAAAAAAAAAAAAAAGTTTGCTTTACCCAATTGATTCTAACTTTTCGATGATGCGCCTAACTATCCTCTTTATAATAACCTATTTAAAGAATATTCCTTCATAACTTTTACTTAGAATTTCATAAGTTCTCTTTATGGTGTTATGTTCTCTGAGTTCTATAGTTCGTACTATTCCACAGAAATCGTAATCTACCTAAGTTAATAGTAATTTTTTTTAATTTATTGTTAGGAAAATATCTCATTGTTCATCATTTTCCCTTACACTTCGTAAATTTTTTGCAATCCATGTGTCGGTGATTCTCCTTACTCATCCTAATCTTCTTAAATCACTGTAAATTTCATCACCTTTGCCGCCATAAGTTTCCTTTAATGTCAATAAATTACCATAGAAAACCGGTTTTGCGGACCAAATCTGACGGGACCACCCTTTTTTTTACCTTTTTTACCCCACAATGATCCACCTCGAATGCAGGACTAGTGTCCTAAAAATACTCATAAAAATTCTCGGGAAAGTTTTTACAGTAAAATCATAACGATAATTTCTTAAATGTTAATGTTGACACCCAAAATTCAACCTGAGCCCAAGCAGGCAGGAAGGTCGTGGCCGAGGATCGATTAAAGGATAGCCTATAACACGCTCCCGACACGATTAAAGGATATGCCTGTAACGCGTTGGCATCTGAGTATAGGTCGTGGCCGAGGATCGATTAAAGGATAGCATCAGCCACAATGAGTAATAGGTACACAATACATATATCCAAGCATGGGCTTAAGTATACTACAAGTGCTAAAACTTGTGTACGACGCTCATTTTAGTGTCAAAACTTTCAAAACGATCGCTTAAGTACCAAAATTTTTTAAAAAGATCACTTGATTGCCAAAACTTTCAAAACGACCACTTAAGTGCTAACTTTTTTAAAAACGATCATTTAAATGTCAATTTTTTTAAAAAATAATCATTTTAGTGTCAACTCCACCGAGCCATGTCTGCTCAAATATTAATAAATAAAAAAGCACATGTCGGATTTTCAATAAGCCACGTCAGCTCAAATTGGAGTTAGCACTAAAGTGATCGTTTCTAAAAGAAGTTGACACTTAAGTGATCATTTCTTAAAAAAAGTTGGCACTTAAGTGATCGTTTTGAAAGTTTTGGCAATAAAGTGAATTTCGTACACAAGTTTTGGCACTTCTAGTGTTCTTTAGCCCCAAGCGAGGAAAATGAAACCAAAGGTTCAATTGCCTATTGGATAAGGTTGCGCATTATAATACTTACGAAAGTGGATTTCTGCTCTAGAAATGCTTCTAGAGTAGAAATCCGTTTGGCAATGTAAATTTTGAAGTAGAAATCCATTTAATAAAAAAATTTACTTTTGAAAAAAATTTCTACTTCTGAAGTTGTTTTTCCCCCAATTTAAGAAGTTAAAAAAAAATTGCTTCTCAACTCAAGAATTACTTTTTGGACCCAAAAAAATCAACAAGTACTTCTTGTCTCACCATATTTTCAATATGCCCTCACCCTCTTTTTCGACCACGCACTGCCTTCGCCGGCCTGCGCCGAGGCCCATCACTCACCACCGCCCACCGTCGCCCTACCACCACCGCCCCCCTCCATTGCATACCACCATTGACTGCCGTCTATTGTTGCCCGTGACCATCTCCAATTGCCTACCATCGCCAGCCGCAGACCTCCACCGACCATCGCTGACCGCCGCTTGGGACCGCCTCCAACCATCATCCACCACAGACCTTTGCCCATTGCAGCCTGCGATTGAACAACCCACCCACCCACCCCCCCGGGCAACCGTCGACCACTGCTGCCCCCCGTTGCAAGCGGTCAACCACCGCATCATATGCCGCCGCAATCTACCACCTAGTCACCGTCCTCGGCCATAGAAGAAAAAATAAATAATATTTTTTTATTTTTGAAAACTAAATAATGTTTTTTTAAAAATAAAATTTATTTTTTTTAAAGAAATTTAAATAGTTTAAAAATAAAGTAGAAAGTTTTCGATCATCGATAATAATTTTTCATAGAAGATTTTGTGTTAATAGTATTTCAGAAGTAGAAATTGTTAACTATTACCAAATGAATTTCTCTTATCGGTGTTTTAAAAGTAATTGTTGTCAACGTTTATCTGCAATTAATTTCTTTTATCCATTTAGTTCTTGTCTTAGCCATTATCAATCCCTTCTTGTCCGATTCTTCACATTCGTTAGAGGAAATCGCCAAGAGGGAGCCTAAGCTCAAGCCCGTCAACATATTCAGTTGGACCGACCTTCACAATGAGTTATGGGCCAACCAGAACAGAATGGAGGCCCACCAATCAACCATTGGTTCCGATACCATTTATTAGGAGTGCGCAGTAGAAATCCAATACCATCGCCCAGGGAGATCGCGAAGAGGAAGTCAAAGTCCGAGGCCGTTAACATATCCAGTTGGACCTCCATTCACTCAAAAGTTTAAGCCCATGTTATGGGCTAACTTGGATATATTAATTGTTCTACATCATATCAATTCTCTAATATGAGACTTCTCTATCACAACTCACACGTGCATCCTAATTCTAAAATCTGAAGATTGTAACTTTTGGTGAAAGATTTTTTGTAGCGGACCATTTTCGACGAAACGATTGAGTATTGGATAAACGGATAGTAACTTACAATGCTGCAATTTCTCATGTCATGTATAATCAATACTTGGACACTTGAAAATTTTTGGCTTAAGTATACTACGAGTGTCAAAACTTGTGTACGGAGCTCACTTTAGAGTTAAAATTTTCAAAACATCACTTAAGTGCCAAATTTTTATAAAAACGATCACTCAAGTGCCAAATTTTTTGAAAAATACTCACTTTAGTGCCAACTCCGGCAGCTACGTCAGCTCAAATGTTAATAAAAATAGCCCACGTCGGATTTCCGGCGTCCCACATCAGCTCAAATCGGAGTTAGCATTGAAGTGATCATTTTTAAAAAAAAGTTGATCTTGAAGCGATCGTTTTGAAAGTTTTGGTATTAAAGTGAGCGCCATACATAAGTTTTGACACTCATAGTGTATTTTAGCCAAAATTTTCTTATTAAGGATTCCCAAAAAAATGCTACCGAGACATTTGTTAACATAATTTAACTATTTCTTTTGCTGAGACCATTAACAAAGAATGAAAAACCTTTTCTAGAAGTTGGGCTACATTGAAGTCTACCAACAACACAATCCTCCAGAAAAGAAAACTATGAAAGGAAATGTCCCAATTGATTTTCTATCCAAGAACATAATAGTGGGGTTACGATAGTTTCAAATGATTTTTTTTAAAAATGATCTAGTAATACAATGAAAATGCGCCTTTAGGTAGTGTCACGACCCGAACCCCGCGAGCCGTCGACATCTCACCCGGCCACGACTGCGTCTGATTCTCCCGGATCCAAAAGCCAACAAACTAAAATTTCGCGGAAGCAACAACAATCTCCATACAGAAAACCAATAGCACTACGATAACTTGGGATGGTAGAAAACACACTTATGTACATATATACATAGTTGTTATGAACTGTCAAACCTAAGGCTTCGGGGGCCACCGTACAAGCCCATGACCACCTATAACAAAAAGATTTCATGGTCGAAGCCTACTACACAACCAAAATAAAATACTCTACAAAAGTCGAGAGGCCAACTATCTTAGGTCTCGTCCTCGCTATCCGGCACTATCTCATCTATAGTTGCTAGCTCATCCTCATCCAACTCTGGAGGCTGCTCGGCATCCGAAGGCTCCACAACCTCGCCATCTTCTCCTAGTACCATGGCTTCTAGTTCGGGCGCCAAAACTACGGGTCCGGCATCTGGATGCACTACCACGCCATCCGGAGGAGCGGCATTAACGGGGCCAAACTCCCCGACACCATTGAATGGAACATCAAATCCTCTCAGCGGTCCCACGGTCATATCCCCGTGGCGGTACGTCCGTGCCACATACGTATGGGGCTTCTAGTAGAGCTTCCCCATGTCCACCCAAACCGTAGTTGTGTACCTATAGTAAACTTGATCCTCCCCGACGGGATACTCCGTCACTTGCAAATCCATGTCCCGGGGAATACCGAACTTTTGAGGCGAGTCATTCATTATTGTGGCAGAGGGTTTGAAAAGAAAGAGCCCATGACGGGGTGAGATAAAATCTCAACAAACCAATCCCTAATCCTAGGTTAGGGCTCTAGTGTCTCCGGACACATTTTCGGTGAACAATTTCCAACAATCCTTTTTTCAACCAAAAATTCACAATTAAATTCCAGAAAATTCCGTTCTTTCTCCGAAAATTCCCACACCTTCTCAAATATTCTACGTTACTCCCTTTTCGGCATTCCACGCCTCGGTCCGACAATAAAATATTCCACATGCTCCGAGGCTCGCGTTTAAGGCATCAGGCCATAATATAAATATTTCACGTGGATCCAAAGCCCGCGTTTAACGCATCAGCCTGTCAAATAAAATTCTACGTTGGTCCAGAGCCCGCGTTTAACGCATCGGGTTATATTATAACCGGACAGACCCGCGTAATAACACATCAGGTTAAAATATCCCACGTTTAATGCCTCATGATAGAATAGTATAATGAACCCCGCGTTTAACGCCTCGGGGTAATATAATAATAATAGGGCCCGTGTCATAACGCCTCGGGCAATTTATGGTCTTACAAAATACGAACCCCGCGTCATTACGCCTCAAGGTAAAATTCCACATTTCCTCTGAATTTATTCCACGTAAAGATCATATACCACAATAATTCCTTGATCGCTCATCCGATACCACATAATCATTTAAATCCTTCCGATCAATCAATCTTCGCCATGTGATCTTGCTAAATTTCCTGATTAGCAAATAGAGACCATCCGGTCACACCAATTTCCTCTGACGAAAGATCGGAACCACACGATCTTTTCAATTTTTCTCAATTGCCCAATTGAGACCACTCGATTAAATTGTCTTGGGCGGATACTCGATCGGAACCATGTGATTCACTCACGTTAGATAATTAATAAATCGGGACCACCCGATTAGGTCCCACAAGACCAATAGCCGGTCGGGCCACACGATTAATTTTTGTCACTACAAAAATTAATCTACGCCATACGATCGGAATAATACCAACGTAGCAATCAATACGTACCGTACATTTATACTGTACTAATGTGGCATTTAATACGTACGATACAATTATACTATACTACGTACAATTAATCTCCACCATCCAATTAATCTATAATATAGCAGGAATTAATCTTGACCTTCAGATTAATCTTCCTAAACAAGATTTGATATGGGCCGTCGGATTAAAGCATAAAAGTCAAGATCAAATCCTAGCCCTCCATTATTAATCATGAAAAATCACTATTTATTGAAGAACACCATCTTTTCTCTCTCCTCTCCCTCTCATTCTCTGCCAAGGCATAAAAATGGGCAAAAACTACCAATTTTTCACCCAAATCTACTCAATTTCAAGTCTATTAGCACCCTAGATACCTAATCTAAGGTTAGGAACCAACTTACCACTATTTTAGCAAGTTTTACGGCGAGAAACTGAGAAAAATTTTGACCCCAAACCGGCGGCTCCGGCAACTCCTTTTGGTCGGCCAAACCTCAAGCTACTCCGGCGATTCTACGCGGTTCATGGTAGAGAGTAGAGCTCTGGCGGTTCAAGGCGACACCGGCGGCGGCTTGAAGAATTTTTGGCAATGGAGGTGGGAGAGAGAGAGAATTCGGCCAAGAGGGGGTGAGCAAGAGAGAGAATGTGGTCTTGAAAAAAATTTGGAGAAGAAGACCAACATTTAATAATAAAAGGGTAGAATAATATTTTGGGAGAGATATTTTGGTGTCTTGAATGCAAGAGGGGCAAAAATGGAATTTCTCACCAAGGAATAGTCAACATTTTCGGTCAAGGGGATTATTTGACCAAAATGCCCTTTGGTCCAAGTGAAAAATTGGGTCTTCTCCAAGGGCAAATGGGTAATTTCCCATTTCAGGTCCAAATTTTATTTTTCTTGAACCCTTTGAGGTGAACCGCGAAAAAATTGCACACTGGATGAAGAAATGTCCAAATTTAATTATTGAAACCCCTGAAAGTCCAACGTCAAATTCCGAAGCTCGATTCGCGATCAATCTCGATCAATTGAAATTTCAGCGTATCTCAATCTAACGGGCGGTTTTTAGGAGTTATGCGTATCGACCCATGATTAATATCACATTTAAGAATTTCTCAAGCTGTGGTGACTTTGGTTGTCATTCAATTGCGAGGGTCAATCACTAGTCCCGATGGACACGATCGATAGAAAATAATTTAGGGACGTTCGGAACCCACACGAGGTCAAACGAAATCACCCGTGATTTAAGCGAATGGTATTATCCAAATCGTTCCTTAATCATTCTAAGATTGACCTATATTGGTCCAAAATATTCCCTCGACAATTTTCATGGCCAAAGAGTCAGTCCAGGATCAAGTTCTTAGGTCCACGTATTTGATTTTCTTAGCTAACCATTCCCATTTGGTTAGTCCGCTCAAGATGGACCATTCCCGAGTGAGATTAGTCTGAAATACATCAATGAGACTTTTCATTTATTTAAGGCTTCAAAGCGAGTCGGATTATAGGATGTCACGGATAGCAAATCTTTCCACTCATGCCTCTGTATTATAAAAAAATTACAAGGACCCTTGTTAAAGCCAAGATAAAGCTTGTCAACATTAGTTACATGATTTGTTGAAAGCTCATGGTGGTACTAGTTGTGTTGTGATTTATTAGATTAGTGTAATTACCTGGAAATTCTTCCCAGTAACTTAATTTTACGCTCTTCCATCGAGGTAATAACACTACAAGTACCCGAAATTTCGTCCATTGAGGTAATATTATTTAACCCTAATATGTACATGCTGGGATCGTGGACAAACATGCCAAAAAGGAGAGATGCTTTGTAGGATATTGGTCTAATAGTATACAATGGAAAACCTATTTGCATCAATACTAGTTTGCTGTTGTTGAAGAGAACCCCTGTATGAAGTCACAAAAACGATTAGAGAGCCGTCGAGATTGTCCCATGGTTCCACGTTTGGCCACAAAATGTGCGAAACGGGATCGGGATGGAATGATTGATATATGCGAATCCAAGTATGAGAGAAATTTAACGATAATGACTACAAAAGGTCGAAACGAATATACGAAAACCTAACTACTGTTCGAAATAAGACCTAACTAAGTTGTGACAGTCTTAACACAGAGAGACAGAGAGATCACATGACAAAATTTAAGAGGCAAGCGGAACAACAAGGGAGCACAACTACTATCCAAGGCGGGCTAAACATTTTTTGCTTCCCTAATATCTGAATAACTTATTATAGTTTTTTATCCAAAGTAGAACTTTGTCTGCGTTTGGGAACACCTTTGCAAAAGCACATTGAACCTCTAGAGATACTTGGCACAATGCAAATGCGTTTGGCAAGTAATTAGAGGAGCCGCATTTGAGAAGTACTAGCATCTCCAAATATCCTCCAGGGGCCTTTAGCTCAAGGCAGACTTCGACCAGCTTGGGCTTTGCGGGTTTTTCGGAATGTCGAGGCATGAATTAATGAAAGTTTTCGATTTCCCAATTGGGTGTGACCCGCTATGCTTTTTCTTTTGAGGAACGTGTAATTTCAATAAGTTGTGAAGTTTCAAATTTTCTAATTCTGCTTTTAGGAATAGAGTAGATATATATATTTTTTTTGGCTTCTTGTTTCTGTTCTAAAATTGTTCCCTGGCCATTGATTTGTTTCCACGAATAGAAAAATTAACTGATGTTACTAAATAGATTTTTATTTTTTATTTTTTTTTCTGTTGTTGGGAAGAAAAGAACATGAATCAAAGGAACATGAGCATTACCAAGCAGGCCCTTAATCTCCATTTCTTCCTCTCAAGCTCTCCATCATCTTCTTCCTCCCCCTCTCTACCTTTGGATATTTATTTTTCCGAAGTTTCTTTTAGCGCTACAAATACGCGCGAAAGAGAGCTCCTTCTTAATCCATCCCCATTTTCCTCTCCTTAACCGACGCCCCCCCTCTTTCTTCTGATTAGAGCCGACACAAACCAGCGAGCTCCCTCTCCGCAATTTTAAAATTTTCGTCAGCTTTCTACATTTTGCTCGGTTGGGATTTCTACTGAGGGAACCATTCCAGAATTCTCTCTCAAGAAATCGTGGTCATCCTCTCCGCAAGTGTTATTAGACAAAAAGGCCCATGACCGTGCCCGACAGAGCTCGCCGGCCGATGAAAATTTGGCCGACCGCTGAGCTCAAGCCCTTAGATTAAGTGGCCACTTCAAGCTCTTATTTAAGATAAAGTTTATTTTGGACTCTTGTTTAAAAAATATGGCCCGCTTCTGACCCTAATTTGAAATTTCCCTTTATCCCTCTCAAATTCCTCCCATCCAAGTAGACACTTAAGTCTCATGTTGCCTTTTTTCTTTTTATGGAAACAAGACAACATCTAGTCTATAACAAGTGTGTTCGATATGATTTTTTCGTATAATTATCGAATGGATAATATAAGTCTATCATATACCAGTGCCCTACGACAGTAGTCGTGCTACCTTGTTCCGTGCGCCCCTTAAGTTTGGTCGCGCAATCTCTCTCTCTCCCTATCTCCCATTGCTATTGTGGTACTCGTTGTTGGCTAGGTTGACCGCAACAGGACCATGTTTGTTAGTTTTTATTGAACAGTGATTAGGTTTTCTGATATTCATTTTGACCTTCTGTGGTTATTATCGTTAAATCTCCTCGTACTTGGATCCGCGTAAATTTGACGTTCCATCCCGATCCCATTCGTGCCTTTTGTGGCCGAGCATGGAACCGGAGAGCAATCTCGATCACTCTCCAATGGTATATGTGGTTCGGATAGGAGTTTACTTCAACAATAGTAAACTGATATTGATGCAGATAGGTTTTCCATCGTATACTCTTGTACGGATATCCTACCCAAAAAAAAAAAATATTCTCTCCTTTTGGTGTATTTGTCCACAACCCTAGCATGTACATATTCTGGTTAAATAATATTACCTTTATGGACGAAATTTGGGTTGCTTGTAGTGTTATTACCTCCATGAAGGAGCGTAAACTTAATTTACTGGGAAGAATTTCCAGGTAATTAACAAATTACAGTTCTTTTGTCTGTTACTTAGTAAATGCTCAAACTTGTTAAACAAAATAAAAGAGATTATCGCTGTGATTTTACTATAAAAACTGTTCCGAGAATTTTATGAACATTTTTAGGGGATTAGCCCCGCATTCGATGTGGATCATTGTTGGGTAGAGAAGGGGAAAACGTGGTTTCGTTGTATCTGCTATGCAAAACTGGTGTTTTGTCGTAACTTACTGACAATAAAGAAACTTATGGATGCAAAGGGAATCAAATTTACAATGATCAAGAAAATTAGTAAGGAAAATTACTGACACATAGGTTGCAAAAAATTTACGACGTGTAATGAAAATATATGAACAATTATATATTTTACTAACAATTGCATAAGAAACATTTACTATCAACTTAGGTAGATCACTATTTTTGTGGAATATTAAGTACCACATAACTCAGAGAACATAGTATTATAAATGAGAACTTATGTCCTCGAAGTAAAAGTTACAAAAGGACATTTTATAGATAAGTTATGAGGTTAATTACGTGCTCCATATAAGAGTTACAATTCATTAGGTGTGGCAAATAATTGTTATTGTTTATGGAGTACTTCAAAACAATCGGATCCATAGAATCTATGGCGATAAAAAAGAAATTATGAGTTTTATCACGCAAATCAATTTTAAAAGTACATTACTAGTAATGATACTTTCCCTCATTCATCCAAGGAAAATAGAGAGATCAAAGGCACGATTGATAGACCCTTTGTCACGACCCGAACCCCGCGAGCCCGTTGACATCCCACCTAGCCTCGCTTACGTACAGCTCTCCAAGATCCAAAGGCCAACAAACTCTTGCGGAAGCAACAACCATTCCCCGTACAAAAACAACTAACAATACGACAACTTGAGATGGTAACAACAAATTTATGTACATATATACATAACTTTTTCAACTCTCAAACCTATGGCTTTAGAGGCTACTGTACAAGCCTATGACCACTTATAACAAAACGATCTAGTGGTCGAAGCCTAACTTTCCTCAATAGAAAAATACTCAACAAAAGTCAAGGGGCCAACTACCCTAGGCCCCATCGTCGCTATCATCAACTATATCATCTACAGCTGCCAGCTCATCCTCATCAACCTCGGGTGGCTGTTCCGCATCAGATGGCTCTACAATCTCCCCATCCTTTTCTGACACCAATGCCTCCGGGTGGGGTTCCAAGCCTTCAGGATCAGCATCGGGGTGCACCACTACGCCGTCTGGAGGTGCAGTACTAGTGGGGTCCCATTCCCCAACTCCATCATAGGGAATATCAAAACCCCTCAGCGGATCTACCGACATATCCCCATGGCGGTACGTCCATGCCACGTACGTGTGGGGCTTCCAATAAGGTTCTCTTGTGTCCACCTAGATTGTGGTAGCGTGTCTATAATATACTTGATCTTCCCCAATCGGATATTCCTTTACTAACGTATCCATGTCTCGAGGGATCCCGAATCTCTGGGGCGGATCATTCATTGTCAAGGCGGAGGGTCTAAAAAAGAGAGCCCAAGACGGGGTGAGAATAAATCTCAATAAGAAAGTCCCTAATCCTAGGTTAGGGCACTAGTGCCTCCGGACACGTCCTAGGTCAGCCATTCACAACAATTCCTCTCACAATCAATAATTCACCCAATAAATTCCAAAATAAACTTCCTTCTTTCTCCCAACTTGCTACATCCTCATAAAAATTCCACGTTACTTCCATGCCCGCGTTCAACACCACAGGCTATAATAAAAATATTCCACGTTACTCCAAAGCCCACGTTTAATGCATCAGGCTATAATAAAAATATTCCACGTTACTCCAAAGCCCGCGTTTAACGCCTCAGGCTATAATATAAATGGACAGACCCGCGTAATAACGCCTCATGCCATTATATAGTCCGGACCCGCATAATAACGCCTTAGGTCACTATAACCCGCGAAATAACGCCTCGAGGTTATTATCCGCGTTTAATGCCTCGGGATAAAATTATATACGAACCCTGCGTTTGACGCCTCGGGGTAAAATATGGTCTTATAAATACGAACCCCGCATCATAACGCTTCAGGGTAAAATTCCACACTTCCTCTCATTTTGTCACGTAAAGACCATATAATAATAATAACTCCTTGATCGCTCGACCGATACCACACTATCACATAAAACCTTCCGATCGATCGATCAATCTTCGCCACGTGATCTTCCTAAACTTCCTGATTAGCAGATCGAGACCACACGATCTCATCCATTTTCTCCAATAAAAGATCGGGACCGCATGATCTTTCTAATTTTCCTCAATTGCTCAATCGAGACCACTCAATTTAATTATACTGAATAAATATTCGATCGGGACCACGTAATTCACTCACGTTGAATAAATAATAAATCGGGACCACCCGATTAAATCACACTCAAGCTGTCGGCCAATCGGGCCACACGTTTAATTTATGCTACCACAAAAATTAATCTACGCCACACGATATTAATTACACTAATGTAGCAATTAATAATCACCGTACGATCAAAATTATATTAACGTACAACTAATACGTATCATACCATTAAACTATACTAACGCGAGAATTAATCGGGACCGTATGATTAAAATATCCTAACGTACAATTAATCTTCATAAAGTAGAATTCAATCGCAGCCGTACGATAAATCTTCCCAAGCAAGATTCAATCTAGGCCATTCAATTTAAAGCATCAAAAGCAAGATTTAATCCTAGCCATCCAATTTCAATCATGCATTACTATTCACTTCAAGAACACCATTTTCTCTCTCCTCTCTTCAACATTTTCGGCCACCTTGTTCCAAGAACACAAACCCACAAATTTTTCACCAGATCTACTTAATCTAAGTTCCATTAGCAACCTAGTTACCTAATCCAAGATTAGCAACCAACTTACCTCAAAATCTAGCAATTATTCCGGTGAAAAGTTGAGAGAAAATTTCACCCAAATGGCGGCTCCGGCGATTTCTCTCGACCGGCGTTAACCCACGTTACTCCGGTGGCTCCGGGTGGCTCACGCTGGTGGTTATGCTTCGGCGGTTCAAGGGGATGGCCGGTGGTGGCTTGAAGAATTTTCGTCAATGGTGATGGTGTGGAGGAGAATTCGACCAAGAGAGAGAGAGTGAGGTAGAGAGAGAAAGCCTCTTGCAATAATGAGGAAGAAGACCAAAAAAATTGATTAATAAAAGGTTATGATATTTTGGTCTTGAATGCAAGAAGGGCAAGTTGGTAATTTCTATCAACATTGACTAGTCAAATTTTCGGCCACTAGGGGTATTTGACCGAAATGCCCTTGAGCCGAAGTGGAAAAATGGATATTTTCCAAGGGTAAATGGGTCATTTCCCATTTCAGTCCAAATTTTATTTTTCCTGAATACTTTGGGGCAAACCGCGAAGAAATCATACTCTGAATGAGGAAACGTCGAAAATTTAATTATTGGAATACTTGAAGGTCCGACGTCTAATTTCAAAGTCCAATTCGCGATAAATCTCAATCAATTGAAATTTCAGCGTATCTAAAACTAACGGGTGGCTTTTAGGAGTTGAGCGTATCGACCCGTGATTAATATCACGTTTAAGAATTTCTCGAGCCATAGTGACTTTAGTTGTCATTCAATTGCGAGGGTCAATCACTAGTCTCGATGGACACAATTGTTAGAAAATAATTTAGGGACGTTCGGAACCCATAGAGGTCAAATGGAATCACCCGTGATCCAAGCGTAGGGTATTACTCAAATTTTTCCTTAACCATTCTATGACCGGCCTATATTGGTCCAAAATATTCCCTCGACAATTTTCATAGCCAAAGGGTCGATCGAGGATCAAGTTCTTAGGTCCACACACTTGATTTTCCTAGCTAGCCATTCCCATTTTGTTAGTTTGCTCGAGAGGGATCAATTTCGAGTCAGACTCGACCGAAATACATCAATGAGACCTTTTATTCAATCTGAACTTCGAGAGTGAGTTGAAATACGGGATGTCACACCCTTTATTGTCAATACCAAATTGGTGTGACCCGTTTCATTCAAACTTCAAATCGGTAAAGGGCTAACAAAGAGCGACATGATATGATCTTTGAGCTTGGTCTTAGAATGGGCGTAATGATCTCCGTCGGTGTATAACACATTGATCACCCGCGAGAGGTTGAGAATTAGTGTGAGAACCGGTGTTGGGGCTGCGGTCGGGCGAAGAAACTCTTCATTGATGTCCTTCCGGGCATCATCTACTCGTTTACGGAGTTCCTCCTCGGCTTCCCGCTCGGAGACACCCTTTTCTTTCATGAGCAACTCCACCGAAGATGCTACGTGCCCCCTCTTTTGCTCAAACTGTATGTTGACGACATTAGTGTGATTAGTAGGTCGAGATCGTTTCCGGTCGAGCGGTGGTCGAACTAATTTGTCGGATCATCGGAGGAAAATTGTGTTTGTATCATACCTGGTGAGAAGCAATGTCATCCATGAGCCTACATATGATTTGGGAAGCCTTCAAGATCTTGCGATCGCCGAGCAGCCATTCAAAAGCATCTCTTGTGACCACGTCGCCCATTCCTACAAGTGCTGTGATCGATAGCACTTCGTAGCCCGACGTTAACAATGCAAGGGGCATGTATTCCTCCAGCGTCGGCGTGTAGCGAGTATGGAACCATTTGGCTTCGTGGAAGTAACCTCTCGCTTGCTTCTTCATCCGAGGAATTCAAACAATAAACAAGAATGAAGGGTTCCCGAGAGAGAGAAATACTGCGTTGGATGCATGTAAAAAATGCCGATGATGCTTACGGCTTCTTTTGCGTAGGTGAGGCGATACGATCTTCCCCTCATGGCCAGTTCATTCCCGATTTCATCATAGAGATCCAGAAGCACCTTATAATAAGCTTGCATGTACTCCGGTAGTCCATCCATGCCAGCAACATCCCACCTGAATTCGAGCCCTCGAAAATGACACACTAGCTCTACACTTAGTTGATCAAATTCGGAAGTTTGAGAAAGAGAATGTGGATCACATACCTCTCAATTGCATCGGTGAAGGGTACAAGTTCTTCCAATGTACCATAGACGTCGTATATATCATCGAGAATGGAAATTAGGGCGGTTGATCTAGTTAGTATATCTCTAGCCACGGCAAACTCCGGCTGGAAATATGCTCCCGCCATCCAGAAGAACAACTCCACAATCCTGTCTCTAGCGAATGGGAACTTCCTCGCAACATCTATGTCCTTCCACCACCTTTGATCAAACGAATACGAGCATCATTGAAAGTATGTTAGCCCGATGAACTCGCATAGTTCAAATTCCTTTTTTTTCACTTGTAAAGGACATTCAAAAGCGCTGTTTAGAAGGGTAAATTGAAACCAGACGAGGAAACCTTTGAAAAACACAACCAGAATAATACTATAATGTGAAGTTAGATGACCTTGTAATCCTGCCGAGTTCCTTCTGGTGTTGCTCTTGCAGTAAGTTGAAATCTAGTTTAGCCAAGGCGAGCAAGACATCGTCATGGGAAGGCTCTTCTTGGTAGAGTGAAATATAATGCCTTGCCTCGAGTCTTGGTAAACCCTTGCGAAGCGGCTGCTTTAGGGCATGACTCACTTGTTTCGCAAGACTAGTGCTCTCTTTCATTTCATCGATTGATTCAAGGCAAGTTATAGCGAAAGGAAGTGCTTCTTCCAAAATAGCATCACCATGACACCTTAAATGGCAAGCTTCGTATAAGCTCAGCAATCCGCGCACATCTGTGACGAGCGATTCCTTGAAGTTGCCTTCACTGTCCTTGAATTTGTTAAAGACCTCTGTGCGACCAATCAACATGGGAAAAAAGACGTAAATCGATTATAAATTAGGAAGGTGATTCAGCTGGCTAATGTTCTATATTTTCTTTCAATAGTTTACCCTGAAATTTGAATGAGCAATAGTTAATTTTGCAGCATTAGTTTTCTGAAGAAGGAATTCTTAATGGGTTTCTTATCAGATAGTTCATTAAATTTAAGGCTTACCCGATGAAATATTGTAACCTTGTTGTCGCAGCAGTCGAAACATAAGAGCAACCATGTGAAGGTCATCTCCCTTGAAATCTCCATGATCAAGTTGAGAGTAACTCTTGTGGATTTGTTCCAATTGCTCATCTATTTCTCGTTCGAAATGGTAGTCAATTCCCAAGCGTTGAATTTCATCAATCAAGTGAAGCATTTGTGAAGGCTTATCCGCGGCATCAGTCAGCATCTTCCTCACCTCTACTTTCAATTCCTCAACTTGTGCCTCCACTCTTCCAAGGAAGTTGAACTTCTGCAAAATATAAAATCGGCTATTCTGAATAAAAGCAAGCTTGTGATATACATGTATTAAAACATGTATGATATACCTTCCATTCAAGGGCAATTGCAAAGTTCTTCCGGTCATACATTTTTGTAGACAAATGTTTCTTGAACATGTATAATGGACGACTTACATAGTGATAGAGGATATAGAGTTATTGCGATACGTAACCAATTTATCAAGCACTGTTGTGATTGATGCTTACCCAATAATCTGAGAATTAGAGTGCATTTGTTTCACTGAAACTTTGTGATAAAAAAAATATTTTTTGTGAAAAACATTTTCAAGGAAAGTGGTTAGTTTTTATTTGTTAGGTAATTTAGAGAAAGCGATTTCCTTCTTACTCCGAAAGGGAAATTGTTTTCACACAATCTATGCTTGTAGTTTCCAGTCCATGGAAAACCTTTTTTCCATAGTTCAATTAGTTTTCCATCAAGTCAAAAAATAATTTTCGGGAAAATAATTTTCCTTCAAAGAAACGGACCCTTGATTCTTCGATGCTACCAATCATTGCGAACACAAAGACTTTTGCTAAGTCTACAAAATGCAATTGCAAGAAAACAAAGGAAGAACACTCTAGAAAAGAATTACTAACCGTTGAGTTGGAGGGAGAAGCATATTTGAGGAAGTAATCGCCCCATATGCTCTCATGATATTCCGCCGACCGGCGTTCGACCATGCCGCCACTTCTTCCTTTGCTCGGAGAAGAAGATGGAATTGCCGAAACCTGAACCGACATGTTCCCCACTGTTTCCGTGCTTTGTTTGTGGATGTCGGACCACGACGCAAACTGAAGGCTAAGGAGAGGCTTCCGCTGCGTTGCAAAACATCAAACACTCGATGGGTATTTATAGACAACGTGTTCATAGCCAGCCACCTTATTACTTGGACTTATTTTTCTTTTTTTAGAGCAAACCTATGACTTTTTAATAAATGATAACACTGGTAATATTGTTTCGTATGAAAAGGAATTATTCTCCCTATAATATAAGCACTCCTATCCATACCGCCTTTTTCGAGTGGTGGAAAATAATCGCACGTGATGATATTTTAATCAGACGGCTTAGATTAATTGCCACGGTACTATAGTTTATTTCTATGGTACAGATTAAATGTACATTAGTGGAATTCTGATCGTACGGTAGTTATTGATTGCTACATTAGTTTAATTTCGATCGTGTGGCGTAGATTAATTTTTGTAGTGACAAAAATTAATCGTGTGGCTTGATTGACCGATGGTTCGAGTGTGATTTAATCAGGTGGTCCCGATTAATTGTTTGTTCAACGTGAGTGATTTACGTGGTTCCGATCGAGTAATTGCCCAGTACAATCTAATCGAGCAGTCTCGATTGGGCAATTGAGGAAAATTAGAAAGATCGTGTGGTCCCGATCTTCCGTTGGAGAAAAATGGAGAAGCTCATGTGGTTCCGATCTGTTGTCGGAGGAAATTGATGAGACTGGGTAGTCTCGATCTGCTAATAAGGAAATTTAGTAAGATCATGTAGCGAAGATTGATTGATCGGAAGGATTTAAGTGATCGTGTGGTATCGGACGAGCGATTGAGGAATTATTGTTGTTATATGGTCAATGATGAGGATTATTTGAGAGGAAATGTGAAAGTTTACCCTGAGGCGTTATGACGCGGGGTTCGTATTTTATAAGACCATATTTTGCCCGAGGCGTTATGACGCGGGCTCTGTTATTATTCTACCCCGAGGCGTTAAACGCGGGGTCAATGTGTATAAGAGACTATGTGATACCCCGATGTGTTATTACGTGGGGTTTTGTATTCATCCTAAGGCGTTAAACGCGGGATGCTAACCTTGAGATGTTAAACACGGGTTAGGGCGACCCGAGGCGTTATTACGCAGTGCTGGAATACTATATGGCCTGAGGCGTTAAATGCGGGATGCTAACTTTTGAGGCGTTAAACGTGGGTTAGACCGACTCGAGGCGTTATTACACGGGTCCGGAATACTATATGGCCTGAGGCATTATTACGCGGGCATTGAGAGCAATTATATTATCCCGACACGTTAAACATAGGATATTAACCTGATGCGTTATTACGCGGATTACGATGACTGATGCGTTATTACGCGGGTCTGTCCAATTATAATATAGCCCGATGCGTTAAACGCGGGCTCTAGACCAACGTAGAATTTTATATGATAACTTGATGTGTTAAACGCGGGCTTTGGATCAACTTGGAAGATTGATATTATAGCCTGAGGCGTTAAACGCGGGCTCCGGAATAACGTGAAATATTTTATTTACAGTCCGAGGCATGGAACGCCGATATGGGAGTAACGTAGAATATTTGGAAAGGTGTGGCAATTTTTGGAGAAATAATGGAATATTCTGAAATTTATTTGTGGAATTTTTGACCGAAGAAGGATTTGTTGGAAATTGTTCACCTAGGACATGTCTGGAGGCACTAGAGCCCTAACCTAGGGTTAGGGACTTTCTTACTGAGATTTATTCTCACCCCATCGTGGGATTAACATTTTCAGGTCTCAAGTGACGGATCAAGTGATTGCCATGGAGTGACATTGGAAGCCATCTTTGGGACGACTTAGATATTAAGCTCCATCCGGATGTAACCTTTGGTAGCCTTAAGAAATTGATAATTTTGTATTGTCTGCTTTGACTATGTAGCCGCTTTGGTGAATACTAAGAGAAGTACCATCCTTCGTCCTAAGTCATCTTTGTTTATAATGAAAGGAGTTTTGCATTCGCTTCCGCATGTGCATATCTTTTACATTAAGCTCTAGTTTGATGGCCGATGGCATGAGTGTGATTTAATCGGGTGGTCCCGATTTAATATTTATTCAACGTGAGTGAATCACGTGGTTCCGATCGAGTATTTATTCAATATATTTAAATCGAGTGGTCTCGATTGAGAAGTTGAAGAAAATTAGAAAGATCGTGTGGTCCCGATCTTTATTTGGAGAAAAATTAGTGAGACCGGATGGTCTCGATCTGCTAATCACGAAATTTAGCAAGATCACGTGGCGAAGATTGATCAATCGGAAGGATTTAAGAGATCATATGGTATTGGACGAGCGATTGAGGAATTATTGTTGTCATATGGTCTTTATGAGGATTATTTGAGAGGAAATGTGAAATTTTACCCTGAAGCGTTATGACGCGGGGTTCGTATTTTATAAGACCATATTTTGCACGAGGCCTTATGACGCGGGCTCTGTTATTATTATTTTACCCCGAGGCATTAAACGTGGGGTTGTGCTTATTATTTTATCCTGAGGTGTTAAACGCAGAATATTAACCTGAGGCGTCATTATGTGGGTTATAGTGACTTGAGGCGTTATTACGCAGGTCCGGACTATATAATGGCCAGAGGCGTTATTCGCGGGTCTGTCCATGTATATGCTAGCTTGATGTGTTAAACGCGGGCATTTGAGTAATGTGGAATATTTATATTATAGCCTGATGCGTTAAACGCGGGCTTTGGATCCACGTGGAATATTTATATTATAGCCTGAAGCGTTAAACGTGGGCTTTGGATCAACGTGAAATTGTATATGATAGCCTGAGGTGTCAAACGCGAGCTTCGGAGTAACGTGGAATATTTTTATTATAGACTGAGACGTGGAACGCCGACATGGGAGCAACGTGGAATTTTTATAAAGGTGTGGCAATTTTTGGAGAAAGAATGAAGCATTCTGGAATTTATTTGTTGAATTATTGATTGAAAGAGGAATTGTTGAGAATTGATCACCTAGAACGTGTCCGGAGGCACTAGCGCCAAACCTAGGATTACGGACTTTCTTACTGAGATTTATTCTCACCCCGTCGTGAGATTAACATTTTCAGGTCTCAAGTGGTGAATCATGTGATTGCCATGGAGTGACATCGGAAGCCATCTTTGGGAGGACTTAGATATTAAGCTCTATTCGGATGTAACCTTTTGTAGCCTTAAGAAATTGATAATTTTGTAATGTCTACTTTGACTATGCAGCCAGTTTGGTGAATACTAAGAGAGGTATCATCTTTCGTCCTAAGTCATCTCTATTTATAATTAAAGGAGTTTTGCATTCGCTTCCGCATGTGCATTTCTTTTACATTAAGCTCGAATTTTGATGGCCGAGAGATCTTGGGAGACTAAAGTAAGTCAAACGGCCTGGTGGGATGTTCGCGTGCCTGCTGCGTATGGGGCATGACAATTTGTATATGCTCACATGTTCGGAGATCATTAGCTATTTGTAATAGGCCTAGTCTATTCATTAAACGCAGAAAACATGGTACTTTCCACTTGCAGTTTAAGTCACCTACTCTAAGGTACAGCTAGATTTTTATGAATCATTTCAACAACCAGTTGCTAGTCTAATTTAGGAATCTAAGGGAGTACTTTTTAACCTACGTGTATTAAGTGTTGGTTGTTGTTACCAAGAACTGTCCTTATGGTACCGAACTGGTTGTAAGTTATGTCATTAGTTTTTCCGAACTCTAGGTAAGACTATATAACTAATGTTTTGTATTAATCGTCGGCTGTAGTGATGTTACCAAAAGAATGTCACTTTGTAGTTGGTAGGAGGATGAAGTTACCCTAAGCAAGACATAGGAGCTGCTGGAGTCCTTGATTTTAGAAGTAAAAATAAGATTTCGAAGCGATATTTTCTTTTTGAATTTCAAAAGAAGTGAGTTTAGATGGTATGCATGCATCGTATAGTCACAACCATCTAACTAATTAAGAAAAAACTATCATGACGTTAGAGAACTCAATAAATACATAGAAAAATAATATAAATGGTCATGAACTTTAGTTTTATGTGCAATATTGTTTCTGAACTTTTGATCTGTATAATGTGAACCCTGGTCAAAGTTCATAAATGACACTACACAATGAATCAAAGTTCAAAGATTATGAAATTCAATTTGAGGAACTCACCTCTTTGTTTGTATCGGACCACACACTAGTAGTTTTTCGATATAGGACAAGGCACCTCTTTTTTGTTGAAACAAACTATCACCAGGCTTCATACAACAACGGGTATTAGTAAAATTTAGAAGAAAATACAGCTTTATTGCCTATTGAAATAACTTATTTCTCATTGAGGGATTTTGTGCCTCTTCCATGACTAGATCTAGGGTAGTCTTTCGGGGAATTTGTATACGCTCACATGTTCGGAGATCATTAGCTGTTTGTAATAGGCCCAGTCTATTCATTAAACGCAAGAAACATGGTACTTTCCACTTACAGTTTAAGTCACCTACTCTAAGGTACAGCTAGATTTTTATGAATCATTTCAACAACCAGTTGCTAGTCTAATTTAGGAATCTAAGGGAGTACTTTTTAGCCTACGTGTATTATATCACGACCCGAACCCTTCGAGCCGTCAACATCCCACCTGGCCTCGAGTATGTACAGTTCTCCAGGATCCAAAGGCCAACAAAATTAAGACAACACATGCGAAAACGACAACAATCCCCGTACAGAAACCAACAAAACTACGATAACTTGGGATGGTAAAAACAAACTTATGTACATATATACATAGTTGTTACAAGCTCACAAACCTAGGGCTTCAGAGGTCATTGTACAAGCCTGTGACCACCTATAACAAAAACATACATGGTCAAAGCCCGCTACACAACCAAAATACAACACTCTACAAAAGTCGAGAGGCCAACTACCCTAGGCCTCATCCTCGTTTATCTCAGGCGGCTACTCAACATCCGAAGGCTCCACAACCTCTCCGTCTTCTTCGGGTGCCATGACCTCCGGGCTGGGCTCCACATCATCGGGACCGGTGTCCGAGTGTACCACTATGCCGTCTGGAGGAGGAGTACTAATAGGGTCCCACTCCCCAACACCGTCATAGGGAATGTCAAAGCCGGTTAGTAGTCCTACTGTCAAGTCCCCGTAGCGGTATGTCCATGCTACGTACGTATGGGTCTTCCAAAAGAGTTCTCCAGTGTCCACCCAAATGGTAGTAACGTGCCTATAGTACACCTTGTCCTCTCCTACTAGGTACTCTGTCACCACGATTTTCACGTCCCGCAGGGATCCCGAACTTTTGAGGCGGGTCATTCATTGTTACGACGGAGGATCTGAAAAACAACTAACCCACAACGGGGTGAGAAAAAATCTCGATAAGCTAACCCCTAATCCTAGATTAGGGCTCTAGTGCCTCCAGACACGTCCTTGATAGGCAATTTCCAAGATAGGCAATTTCCAACACTTCTTCCTTCAACTAAAAATTCCACAAATAAAATCCAGAAAATTTCATTCCTTCTCCGAAAATTCCCACATCTTCACAAATATTCTACGTTACTCTCATATCGGCATTCCACGCCTCGGACTGTCAATAAAATATTCCACGTACTCCGATGCCCGCGTTTAACGCATCAGGCCATAACATAAATATTCCACGTGGAACCAAAGCCCGTGTTTAACGCATCAGACTGTTATATAAAATTCAACGTTAGTCCAAAGCCCGCGTTTAATGCATCGGGCTATATTATAACTGGACAAACCCACGTAATAATGTCTCGGGCCATTATAAATATTCCACGTTGATCCGGAGCCCGCGTTTAACGCATCATGCTATCATATAAATTTTCATATTGGTCTAGAGCCCGCGTTTAACGCATCGGGCTATATTATAACCGGACAGACCCGCGTAATAACGCATCATGTCACTATCCCGTGTTTAACGCTTCAGGATATTATAATAAGCACAACCCCGCGTTTAACGCCTCGGGGTAAAATAACAATAACCGAGCCCGCGTCATAACGCCTCGGGCAAAATATGGTATCATAAAATACGAACCCCGCGTCATAACGCCTCGGGGTAAAAATTCCACATCTCCTCTCTTTCATTCCACTTAAGACCATATATCAACATTAATTCATCGATCGCTCATCCAGTATCACACGGTCCCTTAAATCCTTCCGCTCGATCAATCTTCGCCACGTGATCTTGCCAAAATCCCCGATTAGCGGATCGAGACCATTCGGTCTCACCAATTTCCTCTGACGAAAGATCGGAACCACATGTTCTTCTTAATTTTTCTCCAAATAAAGATCGGGACCACATGATCTTTCTAATTTTCCTCAATTGCCCAATCGAGACCACTCGATTAAATTGTCTTGGGCAAACACTCGATCGGAACCACATGATTCACTCACGTTAGAGAATTAATAAATCGGGACCACCTGATTAGGTCACACAAGACCAATGGCCAATCGGGCCACACGATTAATTTTTGTCACTACAAAAATTAATCTATGCCACACGATATTAATTCTACCAACATAGCAATTAATAACCACCGTATAATCAAAATTTCACCAACGTACATTAAATACATATCGTACAATTATACTGTACTAACATGGCATTTAATACATACGATACAATTATACTATACTAATGTACATTTAATCTCCACCATCCAATTAATCAATAATATAGCAGGAATTAATCTCGGCCGTCGGATCAAGCTTCCCAAAGAAGATTCAATGTGGGCCGTTGGATTAAAGCATAAAAGTCAAGATCAAATCCTAGCCCTCCATTATTAATCATGCAAAATCACTATTCATTGAAGATCACCATCCTTTCTCTCTCCTCTAAGCTTCATTCTCCGCCAAGGCATAAAGATGGGCAAAAACTACCAATTTTTCACCCAAATCTACTCAATCTCAAGTCTATTAGCATCCTAGATACCCGATATAGGGTTAGAAACCAACTTACCACTATTTTGGCAAGTTTTTCGGCGAGAAAACAGGTGGAGAATCTTGGTTCCAACCGGCGGCTCGGCGACTCCCTTGCCCGGCTAAGAATCCGCAAAATCCGGCGGTTCAAGGTGGTTCGGGGTGGTAGTCGAGCTCCGGCGATCCAAGGCGAATCCGACGAGGCTTGGAAAAAATTTCGGTGAGGGAGAGTGAGAGCTATGGAGTTCGGCCAAGTGAGAGGGTGAGGGGTAGAGAGAGAAAGTTGTCTTGAGATTTATGAGCAAGAAGACTAAAAATTTATTAAGAAAAGGGTAGGATAATTTTTGGGCAAAGATATTTTGGGTCTACAAAGTTAAGAGGTGTAAAAATGGAATTTCCCCCCCCAACAAGACTAGTCAAATTTGGCCAAGGAGAGAAATGACCAAAATGCCCTTCGGTCCAAGTGAAAAATTGGGTATTCTTCAAGGGCAAATTGGTAATTTCCCATTTCCAGTCCAAATTTATTCTTCCCGAACCTCTTTGGGGCGAACCGCGAAGGATTCGTACACTGGATGAGGAAACGTCCAAAATTTAATTATTGAAACCCCTGAAAGTTCGACGTCAAATTCCGAAGCTCGATTCGCGATCAATCTCAATCAATAGAATTTTCAGCGTATCTCAAACTAACGGGCGACTTTTAGGAGTTACACGTATCGACCCGTGATTAAAATCACGTTTAAGAATTTCTCGAGCCATGGTGACTTTGGTTGTCATTCAATTGCGAGGGTCAATCACTAGTCTCGGTGGACACGATTGTTAGAAAATAGTTTAGGGACGTTTGGAACCCACACGAGTCAAATGGAATCACCCGTGATCCAAGCGTATGGTATTATCCAAATTGTTCCTTAGTCATTCTAGGATCGGCCTATATTGGTCTAAAATATTCTCTCGACAATTTTCATGGCCAAAAAGTCGGTCCAGGATCAAGATCTTAGGTCAACGTACTTGATTTTGCAAGCTAGCAATTCCCATTTGGTTAGTCTGCTCGAGAGGGATCAATTCCGAGTGAGATTAGACTAAAATACATCGATGAGACTTTTCATTTATTCAAGGCTCCAAAACGAGTCGGAATATAGGATGTCACATATTAAGTGTTGGTTGTTGTTACCAAGAATTGTCCTTATGGTACCGAACTGGTTGTAAGTTATGTCATTAGTTTTTCCGAACTCTAGGTAAGACTATATAACTAATGTTTTGTATTAATCGTCGGCTGTAGTGATGTTACCAAAGGAATGTCACCTTGTAGTTGGTAGGAGGATGAAGTTACCCTAAGCAAGACATAGGAGCTGCTGGAGTCCTTGATTTTAGAAGTAAAAATAAGATTTCGAAGCGATATTTTCTTTTTGAATTTCAAAAGAAGTGAGTTTAAATGGTTTGCATGTATCGTATAGTCACAACCATCTAACTAATTAAGAAAAAACTATCATGACGTTAGAGAACTCAATAAATACATAGAAAAATAATATAAATGGTCATGAACTTTAGTTTTATGTGCAATATTGTTTCTGAACTTTTGATCCGTATAATGTGGACCCTGGTCAAAGTTCATAGACGACACTACACAATGAATCAAAGTTCAAAGATTATGAAATTCAATTTGAGGAACTCACCTCTTTGTTTGTACCGGACCACACACTAGTAGTTTTTTGATATAGGACAAGGCACCTCTTTTTTGTTGAAACAAACTATCACCAGGCTTCATACAACAACGGGTATTAGTAAAATTTAGAAGAAAATACAGCTTTATTGCCTATTGAAATAACTTATTTCTCATTGAGGGATTTTGTGCCTCTTCCATGACTAGATCTAGGGTAGTCTTTCGGGGAATTTGTATACGCTCACATGTTCGGAGATCATTAGCTGTTTGTAATAGGCCCAGTCTATTCATTAAATGCAGAAAACATGGTACTTTCCACTTACAGTTTAAGTCACCTACTCTAAGGTACAGCTAGAATTTTATGAATCATTTCAACAACCAGTTGCTAGTCTAATTAAGAAATATAAGGGAGTACTTTTAACCTACGTGTATTAAATGTTGGTTGTTGTTGCCAAGAACTGTCCTTATGGTACCAAACAAGTTGTAAGTTATGTCATTAGTTTTTCCGAACTCTAGGTAAGACTATATAACTAATGTTTTGTATCAATTGTCGTATGTAGTGATGTTACCAAAAGAATGTCACTTTGTAGTTGGTAGGAGGATGAAGTTACCCTAAGCAAGACATAGGAGCTGCTGGAGTCCTTGATTTTAGAAGTAAAAATAAGATTTCGAAGCGATATTTTCTTTTTGAATTTCAAAAGAAGTGAGTTTAAATGGTTTGCATGTATCGTATAGTCACAACCATCTAACTAATTAAGAAAAAACTATCATGACGTTAGAGAACTCAATAAATACATAGAAAAATAATATAAATGGTCATGAACTTTAGTTTTATGTACAATATTGTTTCTGAACTTTTGATCTGTATAATGTGGACCCTGGTCAAAGTTCATAGACGACACTACACAATGAATCAAAGTTCAAAGATTATGAAATTCAATTTGAGGAACTCACCTCTTTGTTTGTACCAGACCACACACTAGTAGTTTTTGATATAGGACAAGGCACCTCTTTTTTTGTTGAAACAAACTATCACCAGGCTTCATACAACAACGTGTATTAGTAAAATTTAGAAGAAAATACAGCTTTATTGCCTATTGAAATAACTTATTTCTCATTGAGGGATTTTGTGCCTCTTCCATGACTAGATCTAGGGTAGTCTTTCGGGGAATTTGTATACGCTCACATGTTCGGAGATCATTAGCTGTTTGTAATAGGCCCAGTCTATTCATTAAATGCAGAAAACATGGTACTTTCCACTTACAGTTTAAGTCACCTACTCTAAGGTACAGCTAGAATTTTATGAATCATTTCAACAACCAGTTGCTAGTCTAATTAAGAAATATAAGGGAGTACTTTTAACCTACGTGTATTAAATGTTGGTTGTTGTTGCCAAGAACTGTCCTTATGGTACCAAACAAGTTGTAAGTTATGTCATTAGTTTTTCCGAACTCTAGGTAAGACTATATAACTAATGTTTTGTATCAATTGTCGTATGTAGTGATGTTACCAAAAGAATGTCACTTTGTAGTTGGTAGGAGGATGAAGTTACCCTAAGCAAGACATAGGAGCCGCTAGAGTCCTTGATTTTAGAAGTAAAAATAAGATTTCGAAGCGATATTTTCTCTTTGAATTTCAAAAGAAGTGAGTTTAAATGGTTTGCATGTATCGTATAGTCACAACCATCTAACTAATTAAGAAAAAACTATCATGACGTTAGAGAACTCAATAAATACATAGAAAAATAATATAAATGGTCATGAACTTTAGTTTTATGTACAATATTGTTTCTGAACTTTTGATCTGTATAATGTGGACCCTGGTCAAAGTTCATAGACGACACTACACAATGAATCAAAGTTCAAAGATTATGAAATTCAATTTGAGGAACTCACCTCTTTGTTTGTACCAGACCACACACTAGTAGTTTTTCGATATAGGACAAGGCACCTCTTTTTTTGGTGAAACAAACTATCACCAGGCTCCATACAACAACGGGTATTAGTAAAATTTAGAAGAAAATACAGCTTTATTGCCTATTGAAATAACTTATTTCTCATTGAGGGATTTTGTGCCTCTTCCATGACTAGATCTAGGGTAGTCTTTCGGGGAATTTGTATACGCTCACATGTTCGGAGATCATTAGCTGTTTGTAATAGGCCCAGTCTATTCATTAAACGCAGATAACATGGTACTTTCCACTTACAGTTTAAGTCACCTACTCTAAGGTACAGCTAGATTTTTATGAATCATTCAACAACTAGTTGCTAGTCTAATTTAGGAATATAGGGGAGTACTTTCAACCTACGTGTATTAAATGTTGGTAGTTGTTGCCAAGAACTGTCCTTATGGTACCAAACAAGTTGTAAGTTATGTCATTAGTTTTTCCGAACTCTTGGTAAGACTATATAACTAATGTTTTGTATTAATTGTCGTATGTAGTGATGTTACCAAAAGAATGTCACTTTGTAGTTGGTAGGAGGATGAAGTTACCCTAAGCAAGACATAGGAGCTGCTGGAGTCCTTGATTTTAGAAGTAAAAATAAGATTTCGAAGCGATATTTTCTTTTCGAATTTCAAAGGAGTTTAAATGGTATGCATGTATCGTATAGTCACAACCATCTAACTAATTAAGAAAAAACTATCATGATGTTAGAGAACTCAATAAATACATAGAAAAATAATATAAATGGTCATGAACTTTAGTTTTATGTGCAATATTGTTTCTGAAATTTTGATCTGTATAATGTGGACCCTGGTCAAAGTTCATAAACGACACTACACAATGAATCAAAGTTCAAAGATTATGAAATTCAATTTGAGGAACTCACCTAGTCCCTATTGTCTCTATGGACCACTACTATGGACTTATTACGTACTAAGTGGTAGAAACCAATGTCTTTTCTCCTCCATATGCGCTCCGGCCTGTTACATCACGGATCTTGCTGCTGTCGGTATTGATAAGAGTGATTCTACTAACTGAAACGGTTTTCTTTACAGTTCATATATCTATCTTGTACAATGCAAGTCCTCCATCTTAATCCATTCTATTTCGTACCTATAAAATTCGTATATCGAGTTCTAATTATACTATAAAGTTTCGAAGGAAGATGCTTATTCGCACATTATCTAGCTCGTACTCCACCATTAAACGATTTATGTTTTATACCTGAAAATATTTAAGATGGGCTATTATGGTTGTGAAATGAATGTTATGGCCCCCTAATTACCTTTTTTATGGAGTCAACAATCTCTCTCCGTCCTTCACTCATTTTTCTTTCTTTTGCTCCTTTCCCTATTTGTTTTCTTTTTTTTTTTTTTATCTTGACCTTACTATGTCACGACCCGAACCCCGCGCGACGTCGACATCCCACCTGGTCATGATTGTGTACGATTCTCCAAGATCCAAAAGGCCAACAAAACAAAACAATATATGCGGAAACAGAAACGAATCCCCGTACAGAAACCAACAATGCTACGATAACTTGGGATGGTAAAAATAAACTTATGTACATATATACATAGTTGTCACAAACTTTCAAACCTAGGCTTCAAAGGCCACCGTATAAGCCTGTGACCACCTATAACAAAAAGATTATGTGGTTGAAGCCCACTACACTTCCAAAATAACACGCTCTACAAAAGTCGGGAGGCCAACTATCCTAGGCCTCGTCCTCGCTATCGGGCACTATCTCGTCTATAGCTGCCAACTCATCCTCGTCCATCTCGGGCGATTTCTCCGCATCGGAAGGCTTCACAACTTCCCCATCCTCTTTAGGCGCTACGACCTGCGGGTTGGGCTCCACATCATCGGGACCAGCTTCCCGGTGCACCACTACGCCATCCGGAGGTGGAGTGCTAGTGGGGTCCCATTCTCTACCACCGTCGTAAGGAATATCGAAGCTAGTCAATGGTCCCACTGTCAAGTACCCGTGGCGGTATGTTCACGCCACATACATGTGGGTCTTCCAAAAGAGTTCTCCGATGTCCACCCAAATAGTCGTCGTGTGCCTATAGTATACATTGTTCTCCCCCACTGGGTACTCTGTCACTATGGTTTTCATGTCTCGCGGAATGCCGAACCTCCGAGGTGAGTCATTCATTGTTGCGATGGAGGGTCTGAAAAAAAGAGAGCCCACGACGGGGTGAGAATAAATCTCAGTAAGAAAGCCCTAACCCTAGATTAGGGCTCTAGTGGCTCCAGACATGTCCTAAGTGAGCAATCCCTAACAATTCTTCCTTCCATAAAAAATTCCACAAATAAATTCCAGGATAATCCATTGTTTCTCCAAAAATTGCCATACCTTCCCAAATATTCTACGTTACTCCCATATCGGCGTTCCACGCCTCGGACTATAAATAAGATATTCCACGTTGTTCCGGAGCCCGCGTTTAACACCTCAGGCTATGAAATAAATATTCCACATAGATCCAAAGCCCGCGTTTAACGCATCAGGCTATCATATAAAATTCCACGTTGGTCCAGAGCCCGCGTTTAACACATCAGGCTATATTATAATTGGACAGACCCGCGTAATAACGCCTTAGGCCATTATATAGTCCGGACTCGCGTAATAATGCCTCGGGTCACTATCCCGCGTTTAACGCCTCGGGATAATATAATAAGCACAACCCCACGTTTAACGTCTCGGGGTAAAATAATAATAAAAAAAAAAAGTCATAAAATTATTCCAATTATACCAATTGAGTCCTAAACTTTTTCTTTTTCAAATTGAGTCCTTAACATTTTTCGTTTGTGCCAATTTAGTCCATTTAGTCAGACAGCGCTAACATGAAAAATTTCTAATAATATTTTAACATTTTCTGACAAATTTTAATTTTTTGTCTTTTGTTTATTTTTTTTTCTTCCACTGGCCGGTGAACTATCCAACGAGGGCAACCTCGCCATGGTTGACCGTGACCAACGAGGCCATGGTGGTGCGGCCCTCGTCTAGTGATCAACGAGCTAGGTGACTCTCGCTGGCCAATGGAAGAAAAAACAAAGACAAAAAAGACAAAAAAGAAAAAGAAAAGAAATAAAAAAATTTAAGAAACATTAAAATGTTATCAATAATTATCTACATCGGAACAAGTGACGCTATGCTAGCGACGACCTGCTAAATGGATTGAATTGGCACAAATACAAAAGGTTTTAAACTATATAAAAAAAAAGAATTTTACGAGTAAATTAACACAATTATAATAGGTTTAAGACTTTTTTGGTTATTTTCCCTATTAAATGGACTCCTTTCTATGATAACAAGAGTAACTCTGGCCAAATGTATAATATATATTTTTGGGGGTCATTTTAAAGTGAGCGCCCCTGGCACATTTGTGTTAAATATAATTGATACGACCAATAATTCAATCTCTAGAGTTAAAGTATAATGGATGCGGCACATAGATCACTCCCAGAAAATTGTGATTATACAGAACGCGGAAGTAATAATAGCATTAAAAATTATGAATTCTTTTTTTCATTTGTTTATCAACGAGTGCCCCTAGGGCCTTATTTAATGAAATCCTTTTCTTTTCTTTAATAATTTAATTTACATAAAAAAAACGACCAACATTTAGTTATTATGTGGTAGACATAGTCGATAATAGCAGAGTTTGGTCATTTACAAACAGAATTATGGACATCTTGAAGAATCGACAGCTTAAATGATTAACAAAAAGTAGAGTCGACAATATTGGACGCAACCATGAGAGAAGTAACCATCAACTGGATTAAAAGCAACCTTCAAGATAGTGGAATCAAAGAAACAATCAAGATAGTGGAGCTTATGAAACCGTCAAGGTAGTGGAGTCGATGTAATCGGCGATGTAACCGTTGTAACCTCTAGTTAATATCCGTTGGTAACCGTCGATTATAGGCTTTAAATAGTTACATCATACTCTTCAAAGACCCTCCACACAAACAAAAGAAAAGAAAATCTTTCAAGCTTTCAATTTAGGGATCGTAGTCATAGTTGTAGTTTTCAAATTCAATTAAGTTTTGATGTGTATCTTAGCTATAATTTTCAGATACCTTATCATTGATTAAATTCTGGTGTATATCTTTGCTGTAGTTTCTAGGTGCTTCGTCGTTCATTAAATTTCGACATTATATCTTTGTTTTGTGTACTTTAACCTCGATTAAATTCCGTTGAAGTATATCTATCGATATCCTTGTATATTATGGTATTTCATTTCCGAAATCGCCACAAAACTCAGTCTCCTTTTATAAAAAAATCAAAGAACGATTTTTTTTTATGAAAGATACTTTGTAATCAAGGCAAATTCTAGCAAAACATAGTTTTGGCAAGCTCGGTGGGATCAGTGTGGTCAATTTATGGAACTACAATGATTAGAAAAAGGAATCACCCTGGGAATAATCACCCCGGCGAGAGAGTCATCCAGTCCGAGACCTTAGCCGCTCCTGTGGTGGGAGAGGCAAGCCAAGGTGGGAACGTCAACATCCCAAAAAGCCTTACAGGAGAGCATGCGATGGAGTTAGCTCTGAATCCTACTTTGGTGGCCACCAGAAATAACAAAATGAGATGACAAATCACATTATGCGACATCTCCGGGATGTGATCAAGCCGATGGTAACGCGATCGACGTTGTCATCTCAAGGCCCAAGACATTCATTCAGTCCATAAAGATCCTGCCGAACATGGCGGCTTCTGATTATGTTCTTCCAACTCTTCATCAGTTGAACGGTGGAAATAATATAGACTAAGTGATTCCACCACCAGCGAGGATTTTATAAAGATCTGAAAATCCTATCTACCATGAACCTAGGGAGCAGGAACGTCAAGTCTGTCAACCTATCTACCCTCAATCTATGGGACAGGAAGGACAAGTTCATCAACTTGCAAATCCTGATCAAGTGGTTGAACCCCGTATTACAATGATTAGGTACCAATATAGGAATGATCAAGCTAACATATAGGAAACCACGTCCTAATTGGGTTGACACTATACTTTACTCAAGAGAATTCAAAACTCCCGACTTCGTTGTTTTCGTTGGCAAAGATGACCAATGGCCGTTAAACACATTGGTATATTTATTGACCAAATGAATGCATGAGACTTAGGTTATCCATTTGTCTTTATAAAAAATTATCTATACGTAGTATACGAATTTATCTCCTAATGCAATCCACACTTGGGTTGAGATGCAAAGACAATCCCATTCTCAATTTTATAGAACGATATAATACTTAAGGTATCGATTGCTGATTTGGCCAGAATCTATCAATACGATAATGATTCGATCGATAGGTTTGTTGTTCAATTCAAGAGGGATAGAAACAGATGTATTACTTCACTCTCAAAGAAAGAATTCACAAATTTAGCTTTCAATGGATTGAGATTTAATCATAGAGAAAAATTCAAAGACCAGAATTTTGCTTATTTATTCCAATTGGCAACATGAGTGTAGTATGAGTAACTACTTGAGGACAAAGACAGAGGGCCATGAAGACTTTACACATAACGTATTTTTGGTAAAAAATTATGAGTCGATCACAATATGATTCTTTAATTTAAAGGAATTAAATGAACGATAAATTATTTAATTCTTTTAAAAGGGGCATTTGTTTACACAAAAAATGACCAACTTTTAATTCTTATCAATATGTGATAGTCTTAATCGACGAGAACAAAGTTTGGTCATAAATAAGCAGAATTATCGACATCTTGAAGAATCAACAACTTGATCAATTGACCGGTTAAAGGAATCAACAAAAAGTGAAATCAACAATCTCGGATGCAATCGTCAAAGAAGTAATCATCGACGTAGTGGAATAAAAGCAACCATGACGATAGTGGAGTCAAAGAAACTGTCAAAATAGTGGAGTCGTTGTAACCATTAAAATAGTGAAGTCAATGTAACCATCAGTGTAATTGTTTGGACCTCCATTGGTAACTATCAATTGTAGGTTTTAAATAGTCACATTATACTCTTCGGAGACCTCCCTTAAATAAACAAATCTTGGTATCTTTCAATTCATGTATCGTAGCCATAGCTGTAGTTATAAATATCTCGTTATCAGCTAACTTCCAACGTGTATTTTTGCTGTAGTTTCTGAGTGCTTAGTCGATGATTAAATCCGACGTTGTCTCATTATCTTGTTCACTTTAATGTCAATTAAATTTCGTTGAAGTATATCTATTTGTTTCTTGGTGTACATGTGATAATTTAACGTCATGACCCGAACCCATGAGTCCGCTAACATCCCCTCCGGCCACAACTATGTACAGTTCTCCATGATCCAAAGGCTAACAAAAATAAAGCAACAAGTGCGGAAGCAACAACAATTCTCCGTACAGAAAACCACAACGCTATGATAACTTGGGATGGTAAAAACAAACTTATGTACAAATATACATAATTGTTACTAACTCTCAAACCTAGGGCTTGAGAGGCCACCGTACAAGCCTGTGACCACTTATAACAAAAAGATTACGTGGTCGAAGCCCACTACATAACCAAAATAAAGCAATCTACAAAAGTCGAGAGGTCAACTATTCTAGACCTCGTCCTCGCTATCCGGCACAACCTCGTCTAAGGCTGCCAGCTCGTCCTCATCCATCTCTGGTTGCTGCTCGGCATCGGAAGGCTTCACAACTTCGCCATCTTCTTCGGGCACTACGACCTTTGGGCTGGGCTCCACGTCACCAGGACCAGCGTCGGGGTGTACCACCGCACCGTCGGGAGGTGGAGTGCTAGTGGGGTCCCATTCCCCTACACCGTCGTAGGGGATATGGAAGCCCGTCAGCGAACCCACTAACAAGTCCCCGTGACGATAAGTCCAAGCCACCGGAACCCAAACCGTAGTATTGTACCTATAATAAACTTGGTCCTCCCCCGACGGGATACTCAGTCACCTGCATATCCATGTCTTGAGGAATACCAAACTTCGGGGGCGGAACACTCGTGCTTGAGGCGGAAGGTCCGAAATAAACAACGAGCCCACGACGAGGTGAGATAAAATCTCGGTAGGAAAATCTCTAACCCTAGATCAGGTCGCTAGTGCCTCCAAACACAACCTAGGCGAACAACAATTTCCAACAAGTCTTTCCTTTTTACCAAAAATTCCACAATTAAATTCCAGAAAATTCCATTCTTTCTCCGAAAATTCTCACACCTTCTCAAATATTCTACGTGTGACATCCTGAATTTCGACCCACTTTTGAAGCTATAAATGAATGAAATATCTCATTGATGTATTTCAGTCTAATCTCACTCGGAGTTGATCCCTCTCGAGCAGACTAACCAAATGGGAATGGCTAGCTAGGAAAATCAAGTACGTGGACCTAAGAACTTGATCCTGGATTGACTCTTTGGCCATGAAAATTGTCGAGGGAATATTCTGGACCAATATAGGCCGATCCTAGAATGATTAAGGAACGATTTGGATAATACCCTACGCTTGGATCACGGGTGATTCCGTTTGACCTTGTATGGGTTCCGAACGTCCCTAAATTATTTTCTAACGATCGTGTCCATCGGGACTAGTGATTGACCCTCGCAATTGAATGACAACCAAGGTCGCCATGGCTCGATTAATTCTTAAACGTGATTTTAATCACGGGTCGATACGCGTAACTCCTAAAAGCCGCCCGTTAGTTTGAGATACGCTGAAAATTCTATTGATCGAGATTGGTCACGAATCGAGCTTCGTAATTTGACGTCGGACTTCGGGGGTTTCAATAAATAAAAATTTTGGACGTTTCCTCATCCTGTGTGAAATTTCTTCGCGGTTCGCCCCAAAGAGGTTCAGGAAAAGTAGATTTGGACTGGGTATGGGAAAGGACCCATTTGCCCTCGAAAAATACCCTATTTTTCACTTGGAACGAAGGGTATTTTGGCCATTTCCCCTTTTGGCCGAGATTGACTAGTCAATGAGGGGAGATAATTATTTTATTTTTTTTCTCTTGATTTTGTGGGCATAATTAATTATTATTAACCTATATTAATTATTATATTGGCCTCTTCTTCTTCATTATCCAAGAACTCTCTCTCTCTCTAGCTCACTTTCTCTCTACCTCACTCTCCCTCTCCCTCTCCCTCACTTGGCCGAACGCCCTCTCTCTCACCCTCCATTGCCGAAAATTCTTCAAGCCTTCTTTGGTGTCGCTTTGGAGCGCTTGGAGTCGCTAGATCGTCGCCGAGTCGCCGGCCGTGCAAGGGTCACCGGAATCGCCGATTGGTTCGGGCTTTTCCTCAACCGTTCAATGGACGTTTTTGAAGTTTTTGAGGTAGGATTGTTTCTAAACCTAAATTAGGTGGTTAGGTTGCTAAAAGACCATGAAATTGTGAATTTTTGATGAAGAAAAGTGTTGGATTTGAGCTTGTGGAGGGGCTGGACGAAAATTGCAGAAATGGAGGTGAGATAGGCTTGTTCTTGCATGAATAGTAAGTCAAGAAGGTAATAGTGGTCAAAGTTTAACTATGGTTACTTTATGCCCTAACTAGAGTTACTTTATGCTATAGTTTAATCATGGTTAGGTTAGTATTTAACTCTAGTTAATTTTTGAACCATGGTTAGTTAATATATTAACTAGAGTTACTTTTATGTGACATAAAGTCGTTATGCCACGGTGCTAATTAAATGTGACATTATTATAGTATAGTACTATGGTCGTGAATTAATTATATGTTAGAAAATTATTATTGTTCGGCCGTGATATATTTCCACGTTAGTATAATTATAATGGCACGTGATTTATAAATTGCTACGTTAGCGTAATATGGTCGCATGACGTGGATTGGATACTATGGTAGTATTAATTGATCGGGTAGTCTGAATTAATATTTGAATTAGTGTGGATTAATCGGGTGATCCCGAACTATTAATTCTCTAACGTGAGTGAATCACGTGGTCCCGAACTATTCTAAGAAAATGAGAAGGTCGTATTCAATCAAGTCGTTCGAGGCCAAAGTGAGCCGTATTCGTCTGATTGTGCGAGACCGAGGAAATGAGAAGGTCGTATTCAATCAAGTCGTTTGAGGCCAAAGTGAGCTGTATTCGTCTGATTGTCCGAGACCGAGGAAATGAGAAGGTCGTATTCAATCAAGTCGTTTGAGGCCAAAGTGAGCCGTATTCGTCTGATTGTCCGAGACCGAGAAAGTATGATGGTCGTATTCAATCAAGTCGTCCGAGGCCAAAGTGAGCCGTATTCGTCTGATTGTCCGAGACCGAGAAAGTAAGAAAGTCGTGTTCAATTAAGTCGTCCGAGACCAAAGTGAGTCGTGTTCGACTAATTGTCCGAGACTTGATCCGGTCGTGTTCCTATGTGTCCGAGACCGAGATCCGTGGGTCGTATTCCTATGTGTCCGAGACCCGGGTATATGTATAGAGCCGTGTTCCATAAAGGTCCGAGGCTCAATGTTATGAACTTATTTGATGGCGGTGGAGTAACGTGGAATATTCTGGAGGAACGTGGAATATTTTTGGAGTGACGTGGAATATTCTGGAGTGACGTGGAATATTCCGAAGTGACGTGGAATATTCTGGAGTGACGTGGAATATTTCTGGAGTAACGTAGAAATTTTCGGAGTAATGTGGATATTTATATTATGGTCTGATGTGTTAAAAACGTGCCTTGGAGCACGTAGAATATTTTATTGTCGGACCGAGGCGTGAAACGCTGAGAGGGGAGTAACGTAGAATATTTGAGAAAGTGTGAGAATTTTGGGAGAAAGAGTGGAAATTTCTGGAATTTAATTGGGGAATTTTTGGGTAGCGCAAGAAAGAGTTGTTAGAAATTGTTGCTCACCTAGTTTGTGTCTGGAGGCACTAGCGACCCGATCTAGGGTTAGAGATTTTCCTACTGAGATTTTATCTCACCCCGTCGTGGGTTCGTTGTTTTTCAGACATTTTGCCTCAAGTATGAATGACCCGCCTCAAAGGTTCGGTATTCCCCGAGGTCATGGTACCGGGAGAAGATGGGGAGGTTGTAGAGCCATTGGATGCGGAACAGCCACCTGAGCTTGACGAGGATGAGTTGGAGACGAGAGATGATATAGTACCGGATAGCGAGGACGAGGCCTAGGGTAGTTGGCCTCTTAACTTTTGCTGGCTGTTTTATTTTAGATGTATAGTAGGCTTCGATCATGTAATCTTTTTTTGTTCTAGTGGTCATAGGATTGTACAGTGGCCTCCGAAGCCGTAGGTTTGAAAAATGGTACAGAACGTGTGGATATGTATATAAGTTTGTTTTTACTGTCCCAAGTCATTGTGATGTTAATTGTTTCTGTACGGGAATTTGTTTTTGCTTCCGTATGAATTTGTTGGCCTTTGGATCCTGGAGAACTGTACATAAGCGTGGCCAGGTGGAATGTCGACGAGCTCGCAGGGTTCGGGTCGTGACACTACGTTACTCCCGTTTCGGTGTTCTACGCCTCGGTCTGACAATAAAATATTCTACGTGCTCCGGGGCCCGCGTTTAACGCATCGGGCCATAATATAAATATCCACATTACTCCGAAAATTTCCACGTTACTCCGAAAATATTCCACGCTACTCCAAAATATTCCACGTTACTCCAGAATATTCCTCGTTACTCCAAAATATTCCACGTTACTCCAGAAATATTCCACGTTACTCCAAAATATTCCATGCTACTCCACCGCCATCGAATAAGTTCATAACATTGAGCCTCGGACCTTTATGGAACACGACTATATATATACCAGGGTCTCGGACACGGAGGAATACGACCCACAAATCTCGGTCTCGGACACATAGGAACACGACCGGATTAAGTCTCGAACAATTAGTTGAACACGACTCACTTTGGTCTCGGACGACTTAATTGAACATGACTTTCATACTTTCTCGATCTCGGACAATCGGACGAATACGGCTCACTTTGGCCTCGGATGACTTGATTGAATACGACCCTCACATTTTCTCGGTCTCGGACAATCGGACGAATACGGCTCACTTTGGCCTCAGACGACTTGATTGAATATGACCCTCATATTTTTTGAGAATAGCTCGGGACCACGTGATTCACTCACGTTAAAGAATTAATAAATCGGGACCACCCGATTAATTTATGCTACCATAGAATTTAATCTACGCCATACGACCATATTATGCTAACGTAGCAATTTATAAATAACGTACTATTAAAATTATACTAACGTGGGAATTATCAGGGCCGAACAACAATAATTTCTAACGTGCAATTAATTCACTACTATAGTACTAAACTATAATAATGTCATATTTAACTAACACCATGGCATAACAACATTGTCACATAAAAGTAACCCTAGTTAAAATATAAACTAACCATGGTTCAAAGTTAACTAGAGTCAAAACTAACCTAACCATGATTAAATAATAGCATAAAGTAACTATAGTTAGGCATAAAGTAACCATGGTCCAACTTTGACCAAACAATTATCCTCTTGAGTTTACTATTCATTTCAAGAACAAGTTTTCTCTCTCCTCCTTCGAGCAATTTTTGGCCACCTCCATTCAAGCTCAATCCCAACAATTTCTTCATCAAAAATTCGCAAATACATGGTCTCTTAGCAACCTAACCGCCTAATTTAGGTTTAGAAATAATCCTACCTCAAAAACTAGCAAAAACCTCCGTTGAACGGTTGCGAAAAGCTCGAATCAGGCGGCGATTCCGGAGGTCCTTGCACGGCCGGCGACTTAACGACGATCTAGCAACTCCAAACGATCCAAAGCGATACCGGTGAAAGCTTGAAGAATTTTCGGCAATGAAGGGTGAGAGAGAGAGAATTCGGCCAAGTGAGGGAGTATGAGGAAGAGAGAGAAAGTGAGCTAGAGAGAGAGGGTTCTTGAAAAAAAAATGAAGAGGAAGAAGACTAAAATAATAACTAATATATGTTAGAAATAATTATTTGGGTCCACAAAGTCAAGAGGGATAAAAAAAAATAATTTCCTCCCCACCAGATTAGTCAATCTTGGCCAAAGGGAAAAATGACCAAAATACCCTTTGTTCCAAGTGAAAAATGGGGTATTTTTCAAGGGCAAATGGGTCTTTTCCCATTCCCAGTCCAAATCTACTTTTCCCGAACCTCTTTGGGGCGAACCGCGAAGGAATTGTACACGAGGATGAGGAAACGTCCAAAAATTTATTTATTGAAACCCCGAAGGTCCAACGTCAAGATCCGAAGCTCGATTGGCGATCAATCTCGATCGATAGAATTTTCAGCGTATCTCAAACTAACGGGTGATTTTTAGGAGTTACGCGTATCGACCCGTGATTAAAATCACATTTAAGAATTACTCGAGCCATGGCGACCTTGGTTGTCATTCAATTGTGAGGGTCAATCACTAGTCCCGATGGTCGCGATCGTTAGAAAATAATTTAGGGACGTTTGGAACCCATATGAGGTCAAACGGAATCACCCGTGATCCAAGCGTAGGATATTATCCAAATTGTTCCTTAATTATTCTAGGATTGGCCTATATTGGTCCAAAATATTCCCTCGACAATTTTCATGGCCAAAAGTCAATCCATAACCCAGTTCTTAGGTCCACGTACTTGATTTTCCTAGCTAGTCATTCCCATTTGGTTAGTCTGCTCAAGATGGACCATTCCCGAGTGAGATTAAACTAAAATACATCAATGAGACTTTTCATTTATTTAAGGCTTCAAAACGAGCCGGATTATAGGATGTCACACTTTCTCCGAAAATTCCCGCACTTTTACAAATATTCTACGTTACTCCCATTTCGGTGTTTCACGCCTCAATCTGACAATAAAATATTCCACGTGCTCCAGGGCCCGCGTTTAATGCATCAGGCCATAATATAAATATCCGCATTGATCCAAAGCCCGCGTTTAACGCATCAGGCTGTCATATAAAATTTCACGTTGGTCTAGAGCCCACGTTTAACACATCAAGCTATATTATAACCGGACAGACCGGCGTAATAATGCATCGGGTCACAGTAACCCGCGTAATAACGCATCGGGTTAAATATCCCGCATTTAACGCCCCAGGATAGAATAGTATACCGAACCCCGCGTTTAACGCCTCGGGGTAATATAATAATAATAGAGCCCGCGTCATAACACCTCGGGCAACATATGATCTTATAAAATACGAACCCCGCATCATCACGCCTCAAGGTAAAAATTCCACATTCCTCTCAAATAATCCTTATAAAGACCATATACCACAACAATTCCTCGATCGCTCGTCCGATACCACACGATCTCTTAATTTCTTCCGATCGATCAATCTTCGCCACATGATCTTGCTAAATTCTCCTGATTAGCAGATCGAGACCATCCGGTCTCACCAATTTCCTCCGATAAAAGATCGGAACCACACGATCTTCTCAATTTTTCTCAATTGCCCAATCGAGACCACTTGATTAAATTGTACTAGGAAAATACTCGATTGGAACCACGTGATTCACTCACGTTAGAGAATTAATAAATTGGGACCACCCTATTAGGTCACACAAGACCAATGGCCAATCGGGCCACACGATTAATTTTTGTCACTACAAAAATTAATCTACGCCACACGATCGAAATAATACCAACGTAACAATTAATACATACCGTACAATTATACTATACTAACGTGGCATTTAATACGTACGATACAATTATACTATACCAACGTACAATTAATCTCCACCATCCAATTAATCTATAATATAGCAGGAATTAATCTTGCCCATCAGATTAATCTTCCTAAACAAGATTCGATATGGGCCGTCGGATTAAAGCATAAAAGTCAAGATCATATCCTAGCCCTCCATTATTAATCATGAAAAATCACTATTCATGCAAGAACACAATTTTCTCTCTCCTCCAATCTTCATTTTCGGCCAACCCATGATCAAGCACAAATCCAACCATTTTTTTCACCAAATCAACTCAACCTAATGTCCATTAGCAACCTATATACCTAATCTAGGATTAGAAACCAACTCACCACAATTCTAGCAAGTTTTCGGGCAAGAAAACGGGAGAAGTTTTGACCCTAATCCGGCGACTCCCTTTGATTGGCTAAAATCCTCAAGATCCGGCAGTTCCCGGTAGTGCACGGCGGTAGTCAAGCTCCGACGGTTCAAGGCGACACCGGTAGCGACTTGGAAAAATTTCGATGAGGGAGAGTGAGGGAGAGAGGATTTTCAGCCAAGGGGTGAGTGATGTGAGAGAGAGTGTGTTCTTGAGAAAATAAAGAGGAAGAAGGTCAAAAACAATAATTAATAAAAGGTTGGATAATTCAAGGGTAGATATTTTTGGTGTCTTGAATGCAAGAGGGGCAAAAATGGAAATTCCCCCCACGAAGACTAGTCAATTTCGGCCAAGGGGAGAAATGACCAAAATGCCCTTCGATCCAAGTGAAAAATTGGGTATTCTTCAAGCGTAAATAGGTCTTTTGTCATTTCCAAGTCAAATTTTATTTTTCCCGAACCTCTTGGGCGAACCGCGAAGAAATTATACACTGGATGAGGAAACGTCCAAAATTTAATTATTGAAACCCCCGAAGGTCCGACGTCAAATTACGAAGCTCGATTCGCGATCAATCTTGATCAATTGAAATTTCAGCACATCTCAAACTAACGGGCAGCTTTTAGGAGTTACACGTATTGACCTGTGATTAATATTACGTTTAAGAATTTCTCGAGCCACGGCGACTTTGGTTGTCATTCAATTGCGAGGGTTAATCACTAGTCCCGATAGACACGATCATTAGAAAATAATTTAGGGACGTTCGGAACCCACACGAGGTCAAACGGAATCACCCGTGATCCAAGCGTAGGCTATTATCCAAATCGTTCCTTAATCATTCTAAGATCAGCCTATATTGGTCCAAAATATTCCATCGACAATTTTCATGGCCAAAGAGTCAGTCCAGGATCAAGTTCTTAGGTCCATGTACTTGATTTTGCTAGCTAGCCATTCCCATTTGGTTAGTCTGCTCAAGATGGATCATTCCTGAGTGAGATTAAACTGAAATATATCAATGAGACTTTTCATTTATTCAAAGCTTTGAAAACGAGTCAAAATACAAGATGTCACATTTAATATCCGGAATTGCCACAGAACATGTTTCCTTTTGTAAAGACTAAAGAAAATTATCGGTGAAAGTTATTTCGCCGTCGAGGCAAATTCTAACCAAATAGCTATCACAAAGATCACAGATTAATGAAAGATACAATCGGTGGAATTTGATCGTCCAAACCGACAATTAATTGAAATATGTTGCAATGTAGATGCAGGCCCAAAGACAAATCATTAGGGTTTGTTCAAATATTCACTTCCCAATGGCTATGTAAGAAGTAGAGACAAAAAAAATTTCAAACTAGTACCCCATTGGTACTTTGACCCAAATCTACCCCCCTGCGTTGATATTTCGTCAAATATCTGCTAAATGCATACGTGTCAATGGGCGCGGCAAACAACCACAAGACTGATCTAACTGGGAGGATGACATATTCAATGTGGAAAGTCCACACGTGTGATAAGTAAGCATTTTAACGGAGGTTAGATTTGGGCTAGGCCAACCGTATTTTGGATTTCTGTGAGCGAAAAACTAATTTGAATAAATATGTCCTGGGTTCGGGTGATTAAAAAAAAAAATGGAATCCACCCTAACAGGATTGGACTGTACCCAACTGGCTGGTTTTGGGTGGTTCTCACCTGAAATCGGTCGACCGATTTCAGGTAGGAACCACCCACCTAGACTAACCGGACTGGACCTATTTATATAACATAGATATATATTTTTAATTCAAGCTATCTCCCTCAAATTCTCAATCACGTGACTCTAAGGCCCAGCTCACCTCATCCACGCACGCAGCACGACCCAAAAGCAAAAAACCCTAGCCTCCCTCTCAGCTGGCTCCTGTACAGAAACACAAACATAAGCATCACCATGAGAAAACAAGGAATTTTCCTTCACAATGCTTGTAAAAGGATATAGTGTGAACAATAAGACTATTTGGATGAAGCTTCAGAACTTTGTGGCAAACTCATTACTCATTAATGGACGTTCTGTGATCTTCATTGATGGTGCACTTGCTGATTTTTTTCTAGGAATTTGTCAAAGAAATCATCAAGTGCACTAGCAAACGCTCATGTCTATCTCTTTATTTCATGGGAAATTAGAAATGACTTCATTGGTTTATTCGCGTACAATCTTTTTTAATTGATGTTGATGCTCTGTAGGACCGGTTCCATGGACCTACCCGAGAACCGGACCGGACTAATGGTTCGGTTCTCGTGTGAATCCTTGGAACGAGCTAGTGGTTCATGGTTTTCATTTTGCGAAACCGGTCCATAGCATGTGGTTCTCAGTCTAGGGTGGGAACCACCCATCCTGAAATCGATCATCTCTAGTCATGGGACATCGGTTTAGGATTTTTCGTGAGATGAAAATTAGTTGAGGTAAATGTCTAACGGGAGAACCACTTTGAGATTGTTAATGGTATTAACTTTAAGGAGTATTATTCTAGGACGAAACTAAGAAAATTGGTAATACTTAATGTATGATAACTAAATTATACAGACACACACACACACACACACACACATATATATATATATATATATATATATATATCCTCTTCCAGTGCACACGAAAATGTTTAAAGAGTAAATCTAAAGCTTTCATCTCATTGCGAGCAATCGGATTTAAGCCGACGTTTTGGTTAATTGGACAAGATCAAGGCTGTCGGAGTATCTTCTTTTAATGTTTTGAGGACTTAAGGTGTCCACATTTACTTCCCAAGTTGTGGCAACCTACCAACCATCGCAGGTTTAAGGTTGTTGGATTTTCTTCTTTTGAGTTTTTATCTGGTTTTCCGGCCTCAAGTTAATTACTTTATCTTCTGGAAAGAGAAATAATATCCGTGGATTTGAGTACCCAGTCAAAGGATGCTAATACTAATAGTGGTACTTCTATTGTCCCTATTACTATTTCTTTACAAATGAAAGAACTGAGAGGGCTCTAGGCATTATGATAAGGGGCCTCACACCGCCGCGAAATGTTCAACACGAGCCATACCACCTAGTCCCCTTGTACACGTATCAGCCTGTCATCGCTACCCCACCGGCTTGCTCGAAGCTGGACTTCTCTCCACATATTGTAGTAAATGCACAAAGCATATGCTAGAGAGTTACTCACAATATAACTCGAACTTACGACCTCATAAAAAATTGTCTGGCCTCATTATTATTAGGCTAACACACTCGGTTGTCCTCATTCTCTTATCCTTGAGTGTGACTGAACAAGCTAGATTTGGTGTCAATGGAAGCTTCCGCGGCGAAACACAAAAACGAGCAATGTCAACAGAAATACAATAATTCACTTGAAAGCCAGTCATAATTGAAGGTCGACAATGGAAAAGAATTTCTACGGACACGCTTGCATTCAATTTCACTCACCTTCCTTCTTGACTCAGACATGCGTGAAATTGATCTTGTTATATGCATAGTTTCACCACCATATAGTTGGTTTGTTCATGGTTATCCGAAAAAAATCAAGTACTTTTTTTTTTCTAACTACCCTCCCAAATTCTAGAAATGAGAAAGGATCATTCTAGAAGATTTTTTAAAGATGTAAACAAAATTTCAGAATAACTTTCAAGTGTTGCGAAGGTTTGAAGGTTTCAAGTGTTCTATGTAGTATAAAAATCGATCTTTGATAGTACTTCACCAAGAATTTTTCAACTATTGCAAACAAATGAAAATGGAAAGAGTAGAAAATAAAATAAAATCACCGCCACTGCTCCTAGCTTTTCAGTTGGAATTTTTTGGTATGTAATTAAAGCCCGGTTAAAATCCCATTTATCCCCAGAATGGATAAGATCGCTTGTAAAAATTTATCCGTCAATGATGAAGGCATTTTTAATGATTGTTTAAAAAAAATTTGATGACATCAATAATTCAATTTTTCCATCAATTTTGCCGTTATACGGATAAATAACTTCAAATTCTCATTACTCGAGTATCCTTTTTCTTTAATTCTCATTACCACCTCGTTTATTTCTTTACAAACTGAATTTGAGGAGCATTTCCAATCAATTATAACTGCTAATAGTGTGAGAGTAAGATGCATAATCATATGTCAGTTTGTTGAATCGACTAGGCTAAACTTACGGATTAACACCTTTCTCGTTGAAATTAGATGTGCCAGACTTTTCACTCATATTATAGAATATGTTAGCTTATTAGTTATGATTAGGGAAGTACCTGTAAGTTGAATTAATACCAATATTTTCAAATAGAAAGAATAGACTAAAGCCAAAACAAATGGACAAAAGAAAATTAAGAAAGAATGAAAAAGAAAAAGAGGGAAGAGAGAGTTGTTCAGAGTTCTCCCCCCACAAAAAAAAAGTTGTTCAGTGAAAAAGAGAATCGAGTGGAGGAGTTCTTCGAAGAATGACACCGTCCCTCCTAAGAACTCTCCTTTCATACAAAAAGTACAGATAGATTTCTATAAATTATGCCAAAATCAGATTACTAGCCTTTTCTTTTAGCAATGTCTATTAAATGTCATTTGTTGTTACCAAAAGAATGTCACTTTGTAGTTGGCGGAGGTTGAAGTAAACTTAAACAAGACATAAGATGAGTTGCCAAAAGAACGTCACTTTCTCGATGGCCTAGTTTCATAAACAAAGAAAAAATCCTTAATTTTAAGTTTCGTTCCAATTATATCCCCAACTTTTTCTTGTCTTAAAAAAAAATTCTCAACTTTCAATTTAGCATAGACGAGATCCGCCAAGCTCGTGATCATAGCCTTCTTCTAGAACAAGCGCAAGCCCTCTCTTGAAGCTACGAAACCCAGATTTGGAGGTTGACCTTATATGTATACAATGGCCTGATTTGTAGGGTCAGAAGGAGAAGAAGGAGAAAAAAGGAAAATAAAAAGGAAAGAGAGGAAAAGAGAGAGGAAAAGATCGGATGAGGGTTGGGAGGATAGGGAAGATGAACGGTGTTTCAAATCCAAGTCAGCAGAGGGTGTGGATTTATTTTTTATGTGAAAATGCCACATTAGACGACTAACGATGAGTTTGGATGGAGAGTTAACCCAGGATAGATTTGGGACTAAATTAAAAGTTAAGGATTTTTTTAGGCAAGAAAAAGTTGGGCATATAGTTGGGATTAGATTTAAAGTTGAGTTTTTTTTTTATATGGAATTAAGCTATTGATATTGGAGGTAGAGAGGGGAAAAAGAAGATGATGGAGAGCTTGAGAGTTAAAAATGGAGATTAAGGACGTGCAAGACAACACTTATGGAGCATAAGAAATTCGTTTAGTAACGTGGCTTCAACTTTATTTTTTCAATTTTAGAGCATTTCTTTTGCTTTAGAAGTAGTTTTGGAGCCACTAAAAAAAGTAAAAAAAATTATTTTCAACTTCTGCTCAAAAACAAAAGTAGAAAAATTAACTACCAAAAGATGATTTCTAGAACAGAATTGTTGCAATGCGCTTCCTAAATTGACCCAAAATGAAGACAAGGAGATCAACGAATGTTTTTGGACAAAAATGTTCCTCATCATGCCATCGGAGGCTATTATTTGAGATTAATGGCTGTTTGCAATGGTCCTGATTTTCTAATTCTATTCCTTGGAACAAAAACGATAAGAAACATGTTTAGTAACGTAAATGGTTTTGATTCTGATTATGTTATGGAGAATTTTTTGGAGTAAAAATAAGAATAAAAAAAATGATTGTGGAAAAAAGAATCATTTTGAGAATCACAAAAAAGAACAAAGTCTCATTTCTTTTAAAAATATTAAGTCTGTGAGCTTCCTGTGGACTTATGAACTTTAAAAAAAAAATTAAAATTAGATTTGAAAATTTATTAACAACTAATCTTTTAAAATGCGTTTTTTTTAATCAATTAAAATTTAACAAAAAAATTTAAATTTTTTAAAAAAGGAGGGGAAAATTAAAAATTAAAAAATGCAAAAATGAAAAAAAAATAAAAAAAATAAAAAATGGGGTGAAATTTAAAAAATTTAAAAAAGTTAAAAATTTAGAAAAAGAAGAAAATTTTCAAAAATAATCATTGCCACCTAATCGTTTCAAGGATAGAAATTTTGTGTAATTACCAAATGCGTTATGATTATCTAAAAATTATCTAAGAAATAGAATCAGAAAATATGATTGTAATCAGAATTACTTTTTTTTTATATCAGAATCGTTGCCAAACAGGCCCTAAGTGGATACTACATACCCTTGTCAAAATTCTTTTTATTTTGCCAAAAAATGAGTATTATATTTACTTAAAAATTTCACTTGTGTTGCTTAAAATAATTAATCAATAATAAATATTGATATCATCGGCAATTATTTATATCTAAATATTTTCACGAATCATGAAAATATTATTCATTAATTTGTTTTTGTAAGTGATATAAACGATTAATAATAGAAACTGGCCTTGAACTTTGTCCAACGTGCAACGTCTATCATGAAATTTTAGTTTATTCAATATGATTCGCGAAGTTTGGTCCAACATGTAACATAGATTTTAAAATTTTAATTGTTCAAAAACAATTAAAATTTTAAAAATTACATCGAGCTAAAATTTAAGGGTCGCATTGCGCAAATTAGAAATTCAAATACACATTTCAATTTAATCATAGTTCCGATATCATCCGTACTATTTTCCCTCTTAGAAAATGGCATCACTTGAAGCCTATCGGAGGACGAAGTTTGTTCCTTTTTTAGCCCTTTCGGGGTAAAGACTGGACGAGATTGTGCAGGCGAACGGAAGTCCCTGAGATTGAAGGAGCTGCCCATTAGTGCAGAGGAAAGTATGGAGGAGATCCAGCAACGAAAGAGAAAGAAAACGAGAAGGGGCTCTGAATTATGTCGCTCCACTCCTCTCCAATCGGCCGATGAAGACGCTGCTCTGTGTCTGCTTCTAGCTTCAGTCTCCAAGATCAACACTGGAGACCACTCCGACCCTCTTTTTTCCTTGGCGTTAGTCAGGAAATGCTTGCGAAAAGTTCTCTCCTTTCTCTCGAAATTGGATGACCCAGGTTCGAGCTTTCGGAAGATACCCCTCACTGCCCTTTTCTCTGTGCTTCCTGTTCTGCTCAAATCCAAGTGAGCGCTCTCTCTCTCTCTCTCTCTCTAAACAGGCAATATCCCTCTGCGGAGTGGAATGGCTTAACGTTTGCTCCGGTTAATATTTGATTGATTATGCTTGACAGCAATCCGGATATTGCCTGTCTTTGTGCTAAGGTTGTGGGAATGGCCTCGCTCTGCGTGTTCGAAATGAACCAACAAATCGCTTCGGATGCGGAAATTTTGGAAAGCCTAGTATCGGGTTTGAGGAGTTCAAGTAGGAGAGTCAAATTGAGTGCGTGCTGTGCCGTTTCGGATTTGTCGACTAGTTTGGTTGGGCGGCAGAGGCTTCTTGAGCATTCTGCTTTGGAGACTCTCATGTGGGTGTACCTCTTTTACTTCTCTCCTTTGTTCTACCCCTTTATTTGTATGTTTGTTAGGGAGCATGATTGTTCTATTAGGCTTTGCCCCCATCATTTGTGTGTGGAGGAAATGTGGATTTTGAGTGCTTTTTATGGTTTTTCCATTCAAGAATGATTTTTTGTTTTTGCTTCATTTAAAACCTGAATGTCTCACAAGACGCTTCTATTGATTTAGGGCTTTCGGAATTTTTTCGACCAGACATTATATAAACTTTAGTATGGTGATTAATGAGGCTAGGTTATACAGCATAATCTCATTGTTTTTGTCTATCATTTGCATGTCTTTGTTATGGTAGTTGTTCATTCATGACTTGACAGCTGAAAAACAACAAAAATGTAATCAACAAATTTAGGACGATGTACTAACTCAACAATCGCTACTATGCTACATCTCTGTGTATTCTAAGACGCATTGACTGAATATGGTTGTAATAACTGATGTGATAGAATTGATAGAGCAGGACAATTTCCTTGTTGCTTTATTCTACATATAAGGTAGTCTGCTTATGCATGAGATAAATGAGTAAGATCTCTTATCCTTCTTTAAAATGGTTCATTGGGGCAAGGTTTCACTGGATGAGCTGCATAAGTACGCTAATATCTATCCTCTCATCAAGCTTCAGATGTCGACTACTGCTAACTTTCTCTTCTTTATGGTAGTGAGCAAATAAAACATTTGACAATACTATTATGACCCGGCCCTTTTTGTCAGACTCCTTGGATGCTTCTTTGCAATGGCTTTTTAAGTAAATTTCATGGGAAGTTATGATGTATGAATAATTACATTATGCGTGGAGTCTATTGATGGTTTATATGTATGTAGGTATATTGGTCTCTTTCCGTTGATTGAGAGGGGATGTAGGATGAGAAAATCATGCCATTTTTTTAGATATAGTCTATTGTTGATAAGTTCTCGGATTTATACTTACATTTGCTTCTCAATGTACATGTTTTCTTCCTTGCCCTGGTGGTTGTGGTTTCAGACTTACGATGCTCTTTCTTCAAGCTGTAGCTATTTATGTACATATGCCTGCCAGTGGCTTATTCTTTGCATATGTGAGCATGTTATGTGCAGTTATCTAATGATAATGTATGTCCTATATGGGTTGCTAAGCTCCTCGTTTTATAATGAATCAATTGGTTATGAACTGTTTTAAGTGATCCGTGAGTGGGCTTATTGGGGGACACACTTATATATTCATTCCTCAAATTACAATCTCGCATCTTGTTTATTGTTCTTACAACCTATCACTTGAATATATGAAGGGACTTTCATGGTTCACTCAAGTACTGGTAGATATAACATGAGCAAAGCTGGGGAGAAATTTCGATGTTGTTGTTATTACTTTAGCTGTTTTGTCGAATATGGCTGAGAATTGTTCTTCTTTCGTGCCGCGGTTTAGTTTCTTGTTTGAATTTAATAGCTACTGTGCGCTTAGGTTTGCTCAATTCAAATTTGATTGCCGACATCCTTATCTATCATCAGTTTGACTCATTATACCCACTAGGGTTTGCTATCTTCAGGTGGCCAAATATTTCATGGATTCTGTTGCATTATTCCCAGTGGACAATGGATTTAATAGGAGTCACATTACAGCTGGAAAGGAACATGAACTTCCTCTTTCACTTCTCGACGCTGTTATTGTACTTGTTAACTCATGTAATGTCAAGCAATCGGAAAGAGTTCCATCTGACCTCTCTGAAAGTTTCTTGTTCCTTTTGAAAGAGCTGTGGACTAAACTGCATCCTAGAATGTACAACTCTTTGGTGTGCAGCCAGCAAAAAGACTTGTTAAGCAATATGACAGTCAATGATCTGGCGGAGAGCATTTTCAGACTTTCGACCAGAGTCAAATGTGCCACTTTTCTGCCAATTGATCAAATCAAAAGAAGCATTTTTGGGTTACCTCAGTCTAGTTTCAAGGATTTTATTGCGGGCTATTGGGAAGTTTCACCTTTTCTCATAAGCAAGACCACAAGGGCTTTGGATGAGGAGGATATATTTAACTCTTTTTTGAATTCCATTAATCCTAAAGATGTTGTTCACCATCTTCTCTCTTCTGTCCTCCATTGTGCAGTCTCCTGCCCACCTATTGCTTCTGATGAGCTGGACATCCTCAATTTCCTAAAAAAACGAGAGAGATAGCTTGGGTATGCCCATAATCTACCAGTAGGATATAAGGGTGCTAAAAGCAGAGAGACTCTCTAACACTGAGAAACATCTTTTCCTCGAGAGCTTGAGTTCTTGCACTGAGTCTCATCATGTTTTTAGCTTTGATGATGTATTCACATGTGAAGAAGCGTACAAAGATGGTTATACAGTGGCCATGCGTGGTATAGAGTTCCGCTTTAAGTCCATCGCTGCTATCACTGAAGGCTTAGCGTCTTTGTTTGGTCAACCGTCTGTAGGTGCCAATCTATACTTGACACCACGCAATTCTCAGGGGTTGGCACGGCACTACGATGATCATTGTGTGCTTGTGTGTCAACTTATGGGAACGAAACAGTGGACAATTTCCTCTCCAAGGAATAAGCTTTTACCTCGTTTATATGAGCCGCTTGATGGTTCCCAAGGTTCAAATGTTCATACTGTACCAAATGAATGTACACAAATTCTGCTCAAGGAAGGAGATATATTGTACATTCCTAGAGGTTACATTCACGAGGCTCATACTACTAATGATGTACAAAAAGATTCTGCTGGTCTTTCCTTACACCTAACACTTGCCATTGAGGTTGAAGCTCCATTTGAGTAAGTTCTTGTTTGCACGGTTTTTTGTTTGATTAAGTGAGAAGTCCTGATATCCATTTTTTCTTATGCTTATCGTTATGATGTAAAGTTTGCATTTTGTAGAGACTCTTTTCATATGCCATTCTGAGATTTTAACCAAAACTATCATGATTTTGAAGCTCATGTTGGAGTAAGTACCATACGTTGCAATTTGTTTGTCTTAGCGTGCTGATACTTTTATCTAGTTTGATGGGAAGCTTCTAGATGAATCGCTAATTATATAGCTCTTTTCTGATTTATGGGCAAACCTGCTTTTTCAAATTTATTTGCATCTTTGAAATAGTGATCATATAGCATCCTGTAGATGCATTATCAATGGTAAGCTATTTCACTCGACATTCTATGCTGTGTTTAAGCATTACAGCTATTGATAGAAGGTGTCTGGTAAAATTGAGCAAATATTGTATGTGGCGTTTATATTTGCATAGATGAGGGTATTCTGTAAAAGCAGTCTTGTACATAGGATATTCGCATAGATGAGGGTATTCTGTAAAAGCAGTGTTGTATGTGGTTTTTGATTGTTGAAACTTGAAAACCACTTTCTACCCATACCAATGGTGCTTTTCAAGTAGGAGGTGATATACAAAGTATGTCTCTGAAGGATTTGGTCGAGATTTTGTTGTAAGGCTGGACGTCTGCAGGTTGTTATGTGTGCTAGGCAGATTGATCTTGTTTTATTATGAATGCGATGACATGTTAGTGTAGGCCAAAAATAGGCAATATAATAAAGGCATAAAGGGTGTGTAAGTGTAACACATAAGTGTAACCCATTTGTGATAAAGGCATAAGGGCAAGTTCTTTGTTCATGTATCAGGATATGACTGGTTCAGAGAGGGAACGACTGTTAATATCCTTTTAATGTTTTGTTGTGGTCGGGTTGTCCTACATACAATGCGCCCTCCACTGTACCACCATCCATGTCCTCCAAAGTCGGTTTAAATCCAGAGAAGACCGCTCTACACTCGGGAGGTCAACCATCTTCATGCAAAAGGAAGGGTCCAAATGCTTCCATGGATTGGCAAAGAAAACTCGCACTCTTTCATCCTCAAGCAAGTTGCCTGACAAATGTAGGTGCTTCTCAGAAAAGTATGTTGCTTATAATCAATCTCAATGTTGTTCTCACTACAAGTATTTTGCAGCTGCAAGTGTAATTAGATAGTCAATTGAAGGTAGAATCGATCAAGGAAATGCTAACCTTTCCGGGTTAGTGCAAAGCTTAAGCCAGAAAAGTGTGATCAGTGGTTCAATGGCTCAAGGGTCCAGTATTGTTAAGAGGTTGTTCAATCAGCCTTTGCCGTGTACTCCAAATAAATCATCGATTCCAAAAGTGCTGCCACAAGGGATTTCTTCTCCAACTGGAAAATGTGCATCCTCAATTGAAGTGTCTTCAAATGGGGGCTGCAGTAACAATACCACACCTCAAGAGGCTACCCCAACTCGCTGCACTTGTCTGCTAGAGATGGCGTTGTTGCGGTACTTAAGAATCTATATTAAGTAAATGGTAGATGAATGGTATTTTGTTTTTTCAAAAAAACTCTCTTCTAGTGAATGGTAAATGAATGTATTTTGTTTGCATATTATTATAATATTTAGATCTTGCTTTATCAATGTTATTAATTTTGTTGCAAAATTCGTCCCATGCCTGGTCGTTGTAAAATTCATGGCTGAACAAATTTCGTTGCCAAATTTATCCCCGAATAATATTCGTGGCAAAAAAAAAAAAATCGTCGAATCAAATTTAGAGACGAAAAGTTGATTTTGTCGCTAATTTTGCCACGAAAAATTTGGCAAAATTCATCGCTAATTGACTTTTGCCACAAAAAAATATTTGTGGCTAATATGGCGTCGCAAAATTTATCGACGAAATTTCATTTTCGTCCCTAATATCATCGTTAAATTTAATGACGACTTTAGCGACGAAATATATTTTCGTCCCTAAAGATACTTTTCGCGCTAAATTTTAGCGATGAAATGGAATTTTCGTCACTAAATTTTACGATGCCAGATTAGTCACGAATTTTTTTTCGTGGCAAAATTTGTCGCAAAAGTTAATTAGCGACTGAATTTTGCCAAATTTTTCATGGTAAAATTCATTGCTAAATCCTCATTTTTTTTGTAGTGAGCACTAGCTGATAAATATATGTAGACACTTCATAATTTTTTATGCTCTGATTACTCTCGCATTATGCATAATAATTGTTTGCAGATATTGAATAGTTTGCCGTGTCAGTTATATTTAACACAAGTCCATATAATGTCATGTCGGTTTTCCTCGATGCGAACATTTTCGATGGTTATTCTACTTTCGATCATTTTACGATCAGGCCACCTACTTCTAATTGCCATTGAATGCACCAAACTTTTAACTTCCTTGTAATTAATACTGTTTTACCGTAAGCTAACCCGTGAATGGTAACACAGTGAATATGCAACAATAACAATAATGAGACTGCTACAAAATTGTTTATATGTTCACCCTATTAGCACTTTGTTGAAAATTGAGTAATTCCTGGTTAAAGTGCATCAATTACAAAGAAATGAAGGTTATAACCAAAGTTTAGTTACCTGATTGCAAAATATTTATGATCGCCGATGACGTATTTGTTTGTTAAGTTAATTATGTAATTAACAACGAAATGATTTGTAATTATCCAAGGTTTATCAAGACGGAAGGTTCGGGGAGCTTGATAACATATATTCACTGTGACGACATGATTTGGGCGTCGTTTTCCATGGAAAAGAGGAAGTGTGGGATTTATGGTGAAAGCGTGCGTCGCGTGGAAACGATTCTTTCTCTTCTTTTTGGGGTATTGATCGACGTGGCGATGTCGTGTGCCTGCTTTTATGTTCCCGCTTATGGGATTTTAGGCCCTAGATGCGTGTAAATCTCGCCAATAAATCTTGTAGCTTATGGTCCATTTTGGGGAGAAGAGAAGGGGAGGAAGGAGAAATTTGTCCCAATAGATCCAGTGCAACATGGTTGTCGATCATGAGAGGTCGACATGAGTTACGTCTCAACCGACCAAGTCGATAGGGATCACGATCGGGGCAAGAAGTTATCGAGGATGAGGAGAATCACACCACTTGATCTACGGCTTGATGGTTCCGCTCCAAAGCGAGCCTGCCCAATGCGGATAGGGATCCGGGTGGGAAATCACCTAGGAAGAGGCGTCCCCATGATTTAACTACGAGAAATTCTTTCTTTTTTGTCCTTATAAATGTTCAAGAAAAAAAGTGATTTCTTCTCGAGTTATTTTCACGCAATAACACGAAAATGCAAAACTGGTAAATTCATCCAAAGTAAAAAAAAAAAAAAGGTGAACAGAAAAGAGAACTTGCACCACATCTAATCATCACTAAGTTAAATCTTTCCATAAATCTTCACAAAACGACCCAACAAGAACACGAAATTAGCGAGATCCAGTGACCGGCCCCTCAGCGGCCTGCTGGAAGAAGAAAAAAAAATAAAAAACTAAAACTAAAAATATGAAAAATATATATATTAAAATGTCATCTAAAATTATCACGTCAACTCCGACAATATAAATACCCATCAAAGTGTTTGATGTTTTTTGCGACGCAGCGAAGGCCTCTCCTTAGTCTACGAATTCACATACAAAGCACGGGAATAGTGTCGGGGAACAAAACATGTCGGTTCAGGATTCACCAATCCCATCTTCTTCTCCGAGTGAAGGAAGAAGCAGCGACGTGGTCAAACGCCGGTGGGCGGAATATCATGAGAGCGTATGGGGCGATTACTTCCTTAAATACGCCTCTTCCTCGAGCTGAACGGTTAGTATTTCTTCTTGCGTCTTTCTTACTTTGTTTTCTTGCCAATGCATACTGTAGACTCTAGCAAAAGTCACTGTGTTGGCGATAATTGATAGCGTCAAAGAATTAAGGTGTCCGTTTCTTCGAAGAAAACTGTTTTTGGGGAATTGTTTTCCGACTTTTCAAGTATTATTTGGATGACGAAAAACTAATCGATCTAATGGAAAAACATTTCCCATTAACTCAAAAGAACAAGCTTTGATTGGGTGAAAATAATGTCGCCTTTGGCAAGAAGGAAATCGCTTTCCCTAAACAACCTAACAAGCGAAAACTAGAACATTTTCCTTGGGAATGATTTTCATGGAAAGTATTTTCGTTTATCATGATGTTTTCAGTGAAATAAATGCGCCCCAATTTTTTAGATTATCGGGCAGCATCGATTCCGATAGTGCTTGATGAATTCGTTACACATCGAAAAACTCGCATCTTCTATCGCTACGTACGTCACCCATTATAAATGTTCAAGAAACATTTGTTCACAAAAATTTGTAACCAGAAAAATTTTGCAGTTGCACTTGAATGGAAAGAAGGTATATTTTTACATGCTGTGAAGGATATGATGGATCATAGCAATTACGCCATATGAGAGTAGGGCTGCTTTGGACAGAATTTCTTTATCATTTCGACTATCCCAGGCCTATGAATTTACTTGTGTTCCTTAATTTAACAAGGAGTTGTTCTTGGACGTCCTCGGAAAAAAAAAAAAAAAAGGTTCGTATATGCCTCCACCCCATCACTTGGAAAGAAAAAGGTAGCAACGAAGAAAGGAAAGAGGGAGACGATGGTTTTTGTTCTTCTGGCGAATGAAGTCGATCAATATTGTATGCACCCGACGAATTCAAACAGTTCCCTCCTTCAAAAACATCAATTGTACCGCTCCACCTAAATGAAATGATTTGGTCAACAATTATTCAATTCTAGAGAATATGTGACGCCCCGCTTCCCTTACGAGCACGTACATCCATAACACGCCGTAAGTGCTATCCCAGGATACTCTTCATGTACGGCGAATGAAAGGAAACTCGCAAGCGAGAAACGAAAGAAAATAAACCCAACTCCAGTCCATCGTCTCACTACATCCACTTAATGAGATACGGGGAAACTAAAAGACTTTATCCATAAAAAAAAAAAAATGCAAATAGATAAATACATACATGTCCGTACAAACGATACCACAAAAACAAAGAAAAACTAACAATATACACAACCGAGGTCACGGAGACAAGACGGCAAACCAAAAATGAAACCACCAGGCCCTAACCTAACACCGTCTCCAACAAAAAGTAGCATCAAAGTCGACCAACAGCAGAGACTCTAGAAAGTACTAGTGTCCTCGGCTTGGCTCGCGTCCTCGTCGGGATCATACTCAGAGGAAGACTCCAACTGCACTTCGATTGAATCCTCGTCCATCTCGTCATCCTCTAAATCCGAAATCTCTATTACTTCTAGATTTTCCTCTCTCGCTGGTTCTTTTTCGGGTATATTCCTTGAACCTACAATGGACGCTTCAACTTCTATTTCATCCCCGGTATGGTGGCACCAAGAAGGTACAACCCCTTCCGGCACATTTTAGGGCCTTAACTGTTCAGATACGACTCCGTTTACTTTACGAAACCATGCCTCGAACCTATGAGGCTTATAAGATGCTCCAGGCTCATCTACCCATACCACGCTTGTCCTTCTAATATATACTACATCTCCACCTTCAGGAAACTCCTCAATGTACCTAGTCATTTCTTGGGGTTCACCCAATCGGACGAGTAACATCTTCAATTTCTAGGATCCGAAAAAGAAAGGTCCCACGACGGGGTGAGATTTACATCTCGGTAAGGCAAGTCCTATCCCTAGGTTAGACCGACAGTTCATTCAGGCAAAAACAACATAAGCTCAATATGCATAGTAACGTGATGCATACATCAATCATACAAAGCACATGCATAACAATAAGTACCAATTACTCAATCATGGCAATATGTCTCATCATTTACTTAAGACGATGCCCATAACCAAACCAAGCCACGCCTTCCTTTCTTTCCACCTTCATTCGATTCCAGCCGCGTGTGAAACGCCTCGGGCTAGGTCCGCGTATTTACGCATCAGACCGTCTCATCGATAAAACCCACGTAAAACGTCTCGGGTTTTCAAAATCATCTCGGGCCTGTGTCGATACATCATAATTTCCGTCCCGCGTCACTTACGCATCGGGACGATGGCCATTTCCACCCCGCGTCTTTACGCATCGTGGTACCACAATTTTTCAAGCATGCCAAGCAATTCATCATAATCATGACTTCAAGTTCAAATATAGCTCACACATAGAGCTAACAATAAAAGGCATGTGAGAACATAAATTTTCAACAAGCAAGAGGCAATCAATACATATCAAGGCTATTCAATGAGTCTTTAAGCAATTGGCACAACGCGAATCACATATCAAACAACATCATCGTAACTCACCAAAATTTGCACAATCTTCATCATATTCACCCAATTGAACCCAATCGTTCTAGCCAAGGTATAAGAACTTTCTTACCTTAAGCTTAAACAGGAAAACACTTCTTTCCTAGCCCTTAAACACCTCGGCTCCCTCAATTTCAGAACCGGGCAGCAAGCAACCTAGAGGAAATCAATCAATTCATCAATATTCCTTCGCCTAAACGCCAAATCATCGATCATACACTTCCTCAACATATCACTCCACACCCTAACATGGCTCAAGGATCAAATTACATCTCAATTCCATCACAAACAGTCCCCTCCTAACTCAGCAAGAACAGAACTGAAACAGGGTACCCCCTGTTCTGTTTCAATCCAGCTCAAACAGTCCACAACTCAACCTAATCCTTCAATTTATCCATCAATATCCTTGTTAACACTAAGTTCTATGTATTAAGGGGCCTCACCGAAAATTTTGGCTCAAGGCGACACCAGTTGGTCCTCTTTTGGCGCTAATTCCTTCTGATCCGCCATTGGACAGTTTCTGCTCCTTTGAACACAACAGTGGTTCAAGGTCAAGATATCATTATTTTTCGCCCAAAAATTTACAGAAACATCATATACATGTCTACTAAACGTCACCAAAATTTGAGCTCAAAATTCGTCCGTTTGGTGGTCCAATGAAATACCAACAGCAGCCTACCTCTGGTTGAGTCAGTTTCGGCGACTCGCGGAAGATTGGCCGCCCTGAATTCCACAGTGGCTCAAACGGTGCACTTCCACTTGGAAAAGTTCGACAACAGGCTGATCTTCGCAGTGGTAGGTGGCTCACTGGCTGGTTGTCGACGGTTGGAAGGTTGGACGGCCGGGAAGTTGGCGATCAGAACTGGTCGGGTAAACTGTTCCTGTGCGTGAGGGAGTGAAGGGAGGAGAAAATGGAGGTAATGGTGGTGCTGATCTGCTCTTGCACGTGAGTAACCAGAAGGTTGAAGAAGAAGATGGCTCATTCTCATCCAAATCCTCTTAGGTGTCAAGCTCATTAATTGAGCTCCATGGATTAATGACATTTGTCATTATACACATAATATCACACTTTCCTTCCAATTTTGCCCCTCTAATTTCTGCTGATATAAATGGAATAAACAAATGACAATAATTCCCTTGTCCGATTAATAAAAATAGGGTCGAAGCTCTAGGGGCAAAATCGTCTTTTCACACCCTTCGTCCGAAAATCCATTTTTCATCGATTTTCATTCCCGACTAGGCGTCGTCCAATCTAAACTCTTTTTTTTTTTAACAAATCTTCATTTCCATTTTTTTTTCCATTTCTGAGATCCCATTTCATGATCGATTTCTCGTCGTCCGTAATTTCAATTTATCTCGAACTAACGGGCGGCTTTTGCGGACATTACGCGTCCTGACTCTGTGATTCTCATCACATTTAGAAAAATTCAAATCACGGCTATCTTGGTTGTCATGAAATCGCAAGGGTCTATTACTAGCCCCGACGGCCGCGATCGTCATAAATCGATTTAGGGAAATTTGCAAATCATACGTTGGTTATGCGGCATCACCCGCGTCCCAACCGTATAACACTAGCAATGAATCCCTTAATCGTTCTCGGATTAGCCTCAGCTCTAAATATTCCCTCAACGACCCTTATGGTCAAAATGCTGTTTTCGAAATGAATTTCCTAGGTCCACGTATCTCGTCACGCGTTAGCCTTTCCCCTTCGGTTAGTTAACTCGCGATTGATCGGATCCGAGCGAGATATAACTGAAATACTTCAACGGATATCTTACGGTCAAAGATCTCGAAATGACAGGAAAATCGGATCATCACAGAATAAATGTTAGATTTCATCTCAATGAAATGACTTAGTATCATTATTCACTTGTATGAGAATATGCATTGACTTTTCAGTTCAAATTCCTTGGAAGAGTGGAGGGACAAATTGAGGAATTGAAAGGAGAGGTGAGGAAGATGCTGACTGATGCCGCGGATAAGCATTCACAAATGCTTCACTTGATTGATCAAATCCAACGCTTGGGAATTGACCACCATTTCGAACGAGAAATAGATGAGCAATTGGAACAAATCCACAAAAGTTGTTCTAAACTTGATCATGGAGATTTTAGGGGAGATGACCTTCCTGTGGTTGTTCTTATGTTTCGACTACTGCGACAACACGGTTACAATATTGCATCGGGTAAGTCTTAAACTTAACGAACCATCCGATAAGAAACCCATTAAGAATTCCTTCTTAAGAAAATTAATGCAGCAAAATTAACTATTGACTCATTCGAATTTCAGGATAAACTAGTGAAAGAAAATATAGAACATTAACTAGGTGTATCGCCTTCCTAGTTTCGAATCGATTTACGTCTTTTTTCCCATGTTGGTTGGTCGCACAGAGGTCTTTAACAAATTCAAGGACAGTGAAGGCAACTTCAAGGAATCACTCGTCATGGATTTGCGCGGATTGCTGAGCTTATATGAAGCTTGCCATTTAAGGTGCCATGGCGATGCTATTTTGGAAGAAGCACTTCCTTTCACTATAACTAGCCTTGAATCGATCGTTGAAACGAAAGCGAGCACTAATCTTGCGAAACAAGCTGGTCACGCCCTAAAGCAGCCCCTTCGCAAGGGTTTACCAAGACTTGAGGCGAGGCATTATATTTCACTTTACCAAGAAGAGCCTTCACATGACGAGGTCTTGCTTGCCTTGGCTAAACTAGATTTCAACTTACTGCAAGAGCAACACCGGACAGAACTTGGCAGGATTACAAGGTCATCTAACTTCACGTGATAGTATTATTCTGGTTGTGTTTTTCAAAGGTTTCCTCGTCTCGTTTCAATTCACCCTTCTAAATAGCGCTTTTGAATGTCCTTTACTAGTGAAAAAACTACTTTGAACCATGCGAGTTCATCGGGCTAATGTACTTTCAATAATGCTCGTGTTCATATGATCATAGGTGGTGGAAGGACATAGATGCCGCGAGGAAGTTCCCATTCCCTAGAGACAGGATTGTGGAGTTGTTCTTCCGGATGGCGGGAGCAAATTTCTAGCTGGAGTTTGCCGTGGCCAGAGATATACTAACCAGAACGATTGCCCCGATTTCCATTCTCGATGATATATACGATGTCTACGGTACCCCGGAAGAACTTGTACCCTTCACCGAAGCAATTGAGAGGTAGGTGATCCACATTCTCTTTCTCAAACTTCCGAATTTGATCGATTATGTGTAGAGCAACCGTGTCATTTTCAAGGGCTTGAATTCGGGTGGGATGTTGCTGCCATGGATGGGCTACCGGAGTACGTGCAAGCTCATTAAAAGGAACTTCTCGATCTCTATGATGAAATCGGGAATGAACTGGCCATGAGAGGAAGATCGTATCGCCTCGCCTACGCAAAAGATGCTGTAAGCATCATCGGCACATTTTACATGCATCCAACGCAGTTTTTCTCTCTCTCGGGAACCGGACATTCTTGTTTATTGTTTGAATTCCTCAAATGAAGAAGCAAGCGAGAGGTTACTTCCACAAAGCCAAATGGTTCCATATCGGCTGCACGCCGACGCTGGAGGAATACATGTCCCTTGCATTGTTAATGACAGGGTACGAAGTGATAGCGATCACAGCACTTGTTGGAATGGGCGATGTAGTCACAAGAGATGCTTTTGAATGGCTGCTTGGCGACCGCAAGATCTTGAAGGCTTCCCAAATCATATGTAGGCTCATGGATGACATTGCTTCTCACCAGGTATAATAAAATCATAATTTTCCTCCGATGATCCGACAAAATTAGTTCGACCACTGCTCAACCTGGAAACAATGTCGACCTTACTAATCACACCAATGTCATCGACATACGGTTTGAGCAAAAGAGGGGGCACGTAGCATCTTCGGTGGAGTTGCTCGTGAAAGAAAATGGTGTCTCGGAGCAGGAAGCTGAGGAGGAACTCCGGAAACTAGTAGATGATGCCCGGAAGGACATCAATGAAGAGTTTCTTTGCCCGACCGCGGCCCCAGCACCGGTTCTCACGCTAATTCTCAACCTCTCGCGGGTGATCGATGTGTTATACACCAACGGAGATCATTACACCAATTCTAAGACCAAGCTAAAAGATCATATCACGTCGCTCTTTGTTAGTCCTTTACCAATCTGAAGTTTAAATGAAACGGGGTCCCACCAATTTGGTATTGACAATAAAGGGTCTGTCAATCGGGCCTTTGAACTCTCTATTATTCTTGGATGCGTGGGGGAAAATATCATTACTAGCACGTACTTTCAAAGTTGATTTGATTACTCATAATTTCCCTTTTTTCGTCTTAAATTCTATTTATCTTATGATTTGTAATACTCCAAAAAAAAAAAAAAGTTTGCTTTACCCAATTGATTCTAACTTTTCGATGATGCGCCTAACTATCCTCTTTATAATAACCTATTTAAAGAATATTCCTTCATAACTTTTACTTAGAATTTCATAAGTTCTCTTTATGGTGTTATGTTCTCTGAGTTCTATAGTTCGTACTATTCCACAGAAATCGTAATCTACCTAAGTTAATAGTAATTTTTTTAATTTATTGTTAGGAAAATATCTCATTGTTCATCATTTTCCCTTACACTTCGTAAATTTTTTGCAATCCATGTGTCGATGATTCTCCTTACTCATCCTAATCTTCTTAAATCACTGTAAATTTCATCACCTTTGCCGCCATAAGTTTCCTTTAATGTCAATAAATTACCATAGAAAACCGGTTTTGCGGACCAAATCTGACGGGACCACCCTTTTTTTTTACTTTTTTACCCCACAATGATCCACCTCGAATGCAGGACTAGTGTCCTAAAAATACTCATAAAAATTCTCGGGAAAGTTTTTACAGTAAAATCATAACGATAATTTCTTAAATGTTAATGTTGACACCCAAAATTCAACCTGAGCCCAAGCAGGCAGGAAGGTCGTGGCCGAGGATCGATTAAAGGATAGCCTATAACGCGCTCCCGACACGATTAAAGGATATGCCTGTAACGCGTTGGCATCTGAGTATAGGTCGTGGCCGAGGATCGATTAAAGGATAGCATCAGCCACAATGAGTAATAGGTACACAATACATATATCCAAGCATGGGCTTAAGTATACTACAAGTGCTAAAACTTGTGTACGACGCTCATTTTAGTGTCAAAACTTTCAAAACGATCGCTTAAGTACCAAAATTTTTTAAAAAAGATCACTTGAGTGCCAAAACTTTCAAAACGACCACTTAAGTGCTAACTTTTTTTAAAAACGATCATTTAAATGTCAATTTTTTTAAAAAATAATCATTTTAGTGTCAACTCCACCGAGCCATGTCTGCTCAAATATTAATAAATAAAAAAGCACATGTCGGATTTTCAATAAGCCACGTCAGCTCAAATTGGAGTTAGCACTAAAGTGATCGTTTCTAAAAGAAGTTGACACTTAAGTGATCATTTCTTAAAAAAGTTGGCACTTAAGTGATCGTTTTGAAAGTTTTGGCAATAAAGTGAATTTCGTACACAAGTTTTGGCACTTCTAGTGTTCTTTAGCCCTAAGCAGGGAAAATGAAACCAAAGGTTCAATTGCCTATTGGATAAGGTTGCGCATTATAATACTTCTGAAAGTGGATTTCTGCTCTAGAAATGCTTCTAGAGTAGAAATCCGTTTGGCAATGTAAATTTTGAAGTAGAAATCCATTTAATAAAAAAATTTACTTTTGAAAAAAATTTCTACTTCTGAAGTTGTTTTTCCCCCAATTTAAGAAGTTAAAAAAAAATTGCTTCTCAACTCAAGAATTACTTTTTGGACCCAAAAAAATCAACAAGTACTTCTTGTCTCACCATATTTTCAATATGCCCTCACCCTCTTTTCGACCACGCCTGCCTTCGCCGGCCTCTGCCGAGGCCCATCACTCACCACCGCCCACCGTCGCCCTACCACCACCGCCCCCCTCCATTGCATACCACCATTGACTGCCGTCTATTGTTGCCCGTGACCATCTCCAATTGCCTACCATCGCCAACCGCAGACCTCCACCGACCATCGCCGACCGCTGCTTGGGACCGCCTCCAACCATCATCCACCACGGACCTTTGCCCATTGCAGCCTGCGATTGAACAACCCACCCACCCACCCCCCCGGGCAACCGTCGACCACCGCCGCCCCCCGTTGCAAGCAGTCAACCACCGCATCATATGCCGCCGCAATCTACCACCTAGTCACCGTCCTCGGCCATAGAAGAAAAAAATAAATAATATTTTTTTATTTTTGAAAACTAAATAATTTTTTTTTAAAAATAAAATTTATTTTTTTTAAAGAAATTTAAATAGTTTAAAAATAAAGTAGAAAGTTTTCGATCATCGATAATAATTTTTCATAGAAGATTTTGTGTTAATAGTATTTCGAAGTAGAAATTGTTAACTATTACCAAATGAATTTCTCTTATCGGTGTTTTAAAAGTAATTGTTGTCAACGTTTATCTGCAATTAATTTCTTTTATCCATTTAGTTCTTGTCTTAGCCATTATCAATCCCTTCTTGTCCGATTCTTCACATTCGTTAGAGGAAATCGCCAAGAGGGAGCCTAAGCTCAAGCCCGTCAACATATTCGGTTGGACCGACCTTCACAATGAGTTATGGGCCAACCAGAACAGAATGGAGGCCCACCAATCAACCATTGGTTCCGATACCATTTATTAGGAGTGCGCAGTAGAAATCCAATACCATCGCCCGGGGAGATCGCGAAGAGGAAGTCAAAGTCCGAGGCCGTTAACATATCCACTTGGACCTCCATTCACTCAAAAGTTTAAGCCCATGTTATGGGCTAACTTGGATATATTAATTGTTCTACATCATATCAATTCTCTAATATGAGACTTCTCTATCACAACTCACACGTGCATCCTAATTCTAAAATCTGAAGATTGTAACTTTTGGTGAAAGATTTTTTGTAGCGGACCATTTTCGGCGAAACGATTGAGTATTGGATAAACGGATAGTAACTTACAATGCTGCAATTTCTCATGTCATGTATAATCAATACTTGGACACTTGAAAATTTTTGGCTTAAGTATACTACGAGTGTCAAAACTTGTGTACGGAGCTCACTTTAGAGTTAAAATTTTCAAAACATCACTTAAGTGCCAAATTTTTATAAAAACGATCACTCAAGTGCCAAATTTTTTGAAAAATACTCACTTTAGTGCCAACTCCGGCAGCTACGTCAGCTCAAATGTTAATAAAAATAGCCCACGTCGGATTTCCGGCGTCCCACATCAGCTCAAATCGGAGTTAGCATTGAAGTGATCATTTTTAAAAAAAAGTTGATACTTAAGCGATCGTTTTGAAAGTTTTGGTATTAAAGTGAGCGCCATACATAAGTTTTGACACTCATAGTGTATTTTAGCCAAAATTTTCTTATTAAGGATTCCCAAAAAAATGCTACCGAGACATTTGTTAACATAATTTAACTATTTCTTTTGCTGAGACCATTAACAAAGAATGAAAAACCTTTTCTAGAAGTTGGGCTACATTGAAGTCTACCAACAACACAATCCTCCGGAAAAGAAAACTATGAAAGGAAATGTCCCAATTGATTTTCTATCCAAGAACATAATAGTGGGGTTACGATAGTTTCAAATGATTTTTTTTAAAAATGATCTAGTAATACAATGAAAATGCGCCTTTAGGTAGTGTCACGACCCGAACCCCCGCGAGCCGTCGACATCTCACCGGCCACGATCGTCTGATTCTCCAGGATCCAAAAGCCAACAAACTAAAATTTCGCGGAAGCAACAACAATCTCCATACAGAAAACCAATAGCACTACGATAACTTGGGATGGTAGAAAACACACTTATGTACATATATACATAGTTGTTATGAACTGTCAAACCTAAGGCTTCAGGGGCCACTGTACAAGCCCATGACCACCTATAACAAAAAGATTTCATGGTCGAAGCCTGCTACACAACCAAAATAAAATACTCTACAAAAGTCGAGAGGCCAACTATCTTAGGTCTCGTCCTCGCTATCCGGCACTATCTCATCTATAGTTGCTAGCTCATCCTCATCCAACTCGGGAGGCTGCTCGGCATCCGAAGGCTCCACAACTTCGCCATCTTCTCCTAGTACCATGGCTTCTACTTCGGGCGCCAAAACTACAGGTCCGGCATCTGGATGCACTACCACGCCATCCGGAGGAGCGGCATTAACAGGGTCAAACTCCCCGACACCATTGAATGGAACATCAAATCCTCTCAGCGGTCCCACGGTCATATCGCCGTGGCGGTACGTCCGTGCCACATATGTATGGGGCTTCTAGTAGAGCTTCCCCATGTCCACCCAAACCGTAGTTGTGTACCTATAGTAAACTTGATCCTCCCCGACAGGATACTCTGTCACTTGCAAATCCATGTCCCGGGGAATACCGAACTTTTGAGGCGAGTCATTCATTATTGTGGCAGAGGGTTTGAAAAGAAAGAGCCCATGACGGGGTGAGATAAAATCTCAACAAACCAATCCCTAATCCTAGGTTAGGGCTCTAGTGTCTCCCGACACATTTTCGGTGAACAATTTCCAACAATCCTTTTTTCAACCAAAAATTCACAATTAAATTCCAGAAAATTCCGTTCTTTCTCCGAAAATTCCCACACCTTCTCAAATATTCTACGTTACTCCCTTTTCGGCATTCCACGCCTCGGTCTGACAATAAAATATTCCACATGCTCCGAGGCTCGCGTTTAAGGCATCAGGCCATAATATAAATATTTCACGTGGATCCAAAGCCCGCGTTTAACGCATCAGGCTGTCAAATAAAATTCTACGTTGGTCCAGAGCCCGCTTAACGCATCGGGTTATATTATAACCGGACAGGACCCGCGTAATAACACATCAAAGTTAAAATATCCCAACGTTTAATGCCTCATGATAGAATAGTATAATGAACCCCGCGTTTAACGCCTCGGGGTAATATAATAATAATAGGGCCCGTGTCATAACGCCTCGGGCAATTTATGGTCTTACAAAATACGAACCCCGCGTCATTACGCCTCAAGGTAAAATTCCACATTTCCTCCGAATTTATTCCACGTAAAGATCATATACCACAATAATTCCTTGATCGCTCATCCGATACCACATAATCATTTAAATCCTTCCGATCAATCAATCTTCGCCATGTGATCTTGCTAAATTTCCTGATTAGCAAATAGAGACCATCCGGTCACACCAATTTCCTCCGACGAAAGATCGGAACCACACGATCTTTTCAATTTTTCTCAATTGCCCAATTGAGACCACTCGATTAAATTGTACTCAGCGGATACTCGATCGGAACCATGTGATTCACTCACGTTAGATAATTAATAAATCGGGACCACCCGATTAGGTCCCACAAGACCAATAGCCGGGCGGGCCACACGATTAATTTTTGTCACTACAAAAATTAATCTACGCCATACGATCGGAATAATACCAACGTAGCAATCAATACGTACCGTACATTTATACTGTACTAATGTGGCATTTAATACGTACGATACAATTATACTATACTACGTACAATTAATCTCCACCATCCAATTAATCTATAATATAGCAGGAATTAATCTTGACCTTCAGATTAATCTTCCTAAACAAGATTTGATATGGGCCGTCGGATTAAAGCATAAAAGTCAAGATCAAATCCTAGCCCTCCATTATTAATCATGAAAAATCACTATTTATTGAAGAACACCATCTTTTCTCTCTCCTCTCCCTCTCATTCTCTGCCAAGGCATAAAAATGGGCAAAAACTACCAATTTTTCACCCAAATCTACTCAATTTCAAGTCTATTAGCACCCTAGATACCTAATCTAAGGTTAGGAACCAACTTACCACTATTTTAGCAAGTTTTCTGGCGAGAAACCGAGAAAAATTTTGACCCCAAACCGGCGGCTCCGGCAACTCCTTTTGGTCGGCCAAACCTCAAGCTACTCCGGCGATTCTACGCGGTTCATGGTAGAGAGTAGAGCTCTGGCGGTTCAAGGCGACACCGGCGGCGGCTTGAAGAATTTTTGGCAATGGAGGTGGGAGAGAGAGAGAATTCGGCCAAGAGGGGGTGAGCAAGAGAGAGAATGTGGTCTTGAAAAAATTTGGAGAAGAAGACCAACATTTAATAATAAAAGGGTAGAATAATATTTTGGGAGAGATATTTTGGTGTCTTGAATGCAAGAGGGGCAAAAAATGGAATTTCTCACCAAGGAATAGTCAACATTTTCGGTCAAGGGGATTATTTGACCAAAATGCCCTTTGGTCCAAGTGAAAAATTGGGTCTTCTCCAAGGGCAAATGGGTAATTTCCCATTTCCAGTCCAAATTTTATTTTTCTTGAACCCTTTGAGGTGAACCGCGAAAAAATTGCACACTGGATGAAGAAATGTCCAAATTTAATTATTGAAACCCCCGAAAGTCCAACGTCAAATTCCGAAGCTCGATTCGCGATCAATCTCGATCAATTGAAATTTCAGCGTATCTCAATCTAACGGGCGGCTTTTAGGAGTTATGCGTATCGACCCATGATTAATATCACATTTAAGAATTTCTCAAGCTGTGGTGACTTTGGTTGTCATTCAATTGCGAGGGTCAATCACTAGTCCCGATGGACACGATCGATAGAAAATAATTTAGGGACGTTCGGAACCCACACGAGATCAAACGAAATCACCCGTGATTTAAGCGAATGGTATTATCCAAATCGTTCCTTAATCATTCTAAGATTGACCTATATTGGTCCAAAATATTCCCTCGACAATTTTCATGGCCAAAGAGTCAGTCCAGGATCAAGTTCTTAGGTCCACGTATTTGATTTTCTTAGCTAACCATTCCCATTTGGTTAGTCTGCTCAAGATGGACCATTCCCGAGTGAGATTAGTCTGAAATACATCAATGAGACTTTTCATTTATTTAAGGCTTCAAAGCGAGTCGGATTATAGGATGTCACGGATAGCAAATCTTTCCACTCATGCCTCTGTATTATAAAAAAATTACAAGGACCCCTGTTAAAGCCAAGATAAAGCTTGTCAACATTAGTTACATGATTTGTTGAAAGCTCATGGTGGTACTAGTTGTGTTGTGATTTATTAGATTAGTGTAATTACCTGGAAATTCTTCCCAGTAACTTAATTTTACGCTCTTCCATCGAGGTAATAACACTACAAGTACCCGAAATTTCGTCCATTGAGGTAATATTATTTAACCCTAATATGTACATGCTGGGATCGTGGACAAACATGCCAAAAAGGAGAGATGCTTTGTAGGATATTGGTCTAATAGTATACAATGGAAAACCTATTTGCATCAATACTAGTTTGCTGTTGTTGAAGAGAACCCCTGTATGAAGTCACAAAAACGATTAGAGAGCCATCGAGATTGTCCCATGGTTCCACGCTTGGCCACAAAATGTGCGAAACGGGATCGGGATGGAATGATTGATATATGCGAATCCAAGTATGAGAGAAATTTAACGATAATGACTACAAAAGGTCGAAACGAATATACGAAAACCTAACTACTGTTCGAAATAAGACCTAACTAAGTTGTGACAGTCTTAACACAGAGAGACAGAGAGATCACATGACAAAATTTAAGAGGCAAGCGGAACAACAAGGGAGCACAACTACTATCCAAGGCGGGCTAAACATTTTTTGCTTCCCTAATATCTGAATAACTTATTATAGTTTTTTATCCAAAGTAGAACTTTGTCTGCGTTTGGGAACACCTTTGCAAAAGCACATTGAACCTCTAGAGATACTTGGCACAATGCAAATGCGTTTGGCAAGTAATTAGAGGAGCCGCATTTGAGAAGTACTAGCATCTCCAAATATCCTCCAGGGGCCTTTAGCTCAAGGCAGACTTCGACCAGCTTGGGCTTTGCGGGTTTTTCGGAATGTCGAGGCATGAATTAATGAAAGTTTTCGATTTCCCAATTGGGTGTGACCCGCTATGCTTTTTCTTTTGAGGAACGTGTAATTTCAATAAGTTGTGAAGTTTCAAATTTTCTAATTCTGCTTTTAGGAATAGAGTAGATATATATATTTTTTTTGGCTTCTTGTTTCTGTTCTAAAATTGTTCCCTGGCCATTGATTTGTTTCCACGAATAGAAAAATTAACTGATGTTACTAAATAGATTTTTATTTTTTATTTTTTTTTTTGTTGTTGGGAAGAAAAGAACATGAATCAAAGGAACATGAGCATTACCAAGCAGGCCCTTAATCTCCATTTCTTCCTCTCAAGCTCTCCATCATCTTCTTCCTCCCCCTCTCTACCTTTGGATATTTATTTTTCCGAAGTTTCTTTTAGCGCTACAAATACGCGCGAAAGAGAGCTCCTTCTTAATCCATCCCCATTTTCCTCTCCTTAACCGACGCCCCCCCCTCTTTCTTCTGATTAGAGCCGACACAAACCAGCGAGCTCCCTCTCCGCAATTTTAAAATTTTCGTCAGCTTTCTACATTTTGCTCGGTTGGGATTTCTACTGAGGGAACCATTCCAGAATTCTCTCTCAAGAAATCGTGGTCATCCTCTCCGCAAGTGTTATTAGACAAAAAGGCCCATGACCGTGCCCGACAGAGCTCGCCGGCCGATGAAAATTTGGCCGACCGGTGAGCTCAAGCCCTTAGATTAAGTGGCCACTTCAAGCTCTTATTTAAGATAAAGTTTATTTTGGACTCTTGTTTAAAAAATATGGCCCGCTTCTGACCCTAATTTGAAATTTCCCTTTATCCCTCTCAAATTCCTCCCATCCAAGTAGACACTTAAGTCTCATGTTGCCTTTTTTCTTTTTATGGAAACAAGACAACATCTAGTCTATAACAAGTGTGTTCGATATGATTTTTTCGTATAATTATCGAATGGATAATATAAGTCTATCATATACCAGTGCCCTACGACAGTAGTCGTGCTACCTTGTTCCGTGCGCCCCTTAAGTTTGGTCGCGCAATCTCTCTCTCTCCCTATCTCCCATTGCTATTGTGGTACTCGTTGTTGGCTAGGTTGACCGCAACAGGACCATGTTTGTTAGTTTTTATTGAACAGTGATTAGGTTTTCTGATATTCATTTTGACCTTCTGTGGTTATTATCGTTAAATCTCCTCGTACTTGGATCCGCGTAAATTTGACGTTCCATCCCGATCCCATTCGTGCCTTTTGTGGCCGAGCATGGAACCGGAGAGCAATCTCGATCACTCTCCAATGGTATATGTGGTTCGGATAGGAGTTTACTTCAACAATAGTAAACTGATATTGATGCAGATAGGTTTTCCATCGTATACTCTTGTACGGATATCCTACCCAAAAAAAAAAAATATTCTCTCCTTTTTGGTGTATTTGTCCACAACCCTAGCATGTACATATTCTGGTTAAATAATATTACCTTTATGGACGAAATTTGGGTTGCTTGTAGTGTTATTACCTCCATGAAGGAGCGTAAACTTAATTTACTGGGAAGAATTTCCAGGTAATTAACAAATTACAGTTCTTTTGTCTGTTACTTAGTAAATGCTCAAACTTGTTAAACAAAATAAAAGAGATTATCGCTGTGATTTTACTATAAAAACTGTTCCGAGAATTTTATGAACATTTTTAGGGGATTAGCCCCGCATTCGATGTGGATCATTGTTGGGTAGAGAAGGGGAAAACGTGGTTTCGTTGTATCTGCTATGCAAAACTGGTGTTTTGTCGTAACTTACTGACAATAAAGAAACTTATGGATGCAAAGGGAATCAAATTTACAATGATCAAGAAAATTAGTAAGGAAAATTACTGACACATAGGTTGCAAAAAATTTACGACGTGTAATGAAAATATATGAACAATTATATATTTTACTAACAATTGCATAAGAAACATTTACTATCAACTTAGGTAGATCACTATTTTTGTGGAATATTAAGTACCACATAACTCAGAGAACATAGTATTATAAATGAGAACTTATGTCCTCGAAGTAAAAGTTACAAAAGGACATTTTATAGATAAGTTATGAGGTTAATTACGTGCTCCATATAAGAGTTACAATTCATTAGGTGTGGCAAATAATTGTTATTGTTTATGGAGTACTTCAAAACAATCGGATCCATAGAATCTATGGCGATAAAAAGAAATTATGAGTTTTATCACGCAAATCAATTTTAAAAGTACATTACTAGTAATGATACTTTCCCTCATTCATCCAAGGAAAATAGAGAGATCAAAGGCACGATTGATAGACCCTTTGTCACGACCCGAACCCCGCGAGCCCGTTGACATCCCACCTAGCCTCGCTTACGTACAGCTCTCCAAGATCCAAAGGCCAACAAACTCTTGCGGAAGCAACAACCATTCCCCGTACAAAAACAACTAACAATACGACAACTTGAGATGGTAACAACAAATTTATGTACATATATACATAACTTTTTCAACTCTCAAACCTATGGCTTTAGAGGCTACTGTGCAAGCCTATGACCACTTATAACAAAAAGATCTAGTGGTCGAAGCCTAACTTTCCTCAATAGAAAAATACTCAACAAAAGTCAAGGGGCCAACTACCCTAGGCCCCATCGTCGCTATCATCAACTATATCATCTACAGCTGCCAGCTCATCCTCATCAACCTCGGGTGGTCATTCCGCATCGATGGCTCTACAATCTCCCCATCCTTTTAGGACACCAATGCCTCTCGGGTGGGGTTCCAAGCCTTCAGGATCAGCATCGGGGTGCACCACTACGCCGTCCGGAGGTGCAATACTAGTGGGGTCCCATTCCCCAACTCCATCATAGGGAATATCAAAACCCCTCGGTGGATCTACCGACATATCCCCATGGCGGTACGTCCATGCCACGTACGTGTGGGGCTTCCAATAAGGTTCTCTTGTGTCCACCTAGATTGTGGTAGCGTGTCTATAATATACTTGATCTTCCCCAATCGGATATTCCTTTACTAACGTATCCATGTCTCGAGGGATCCCGAATCTCTGGGGCGGATCATTCATTGTCAAGGCGGAGGGTCTAAAAAAGAGAGCCCAAGACGGGGTGAGAATAAATCTCAACAAGAAAGTCCCTAATCCTAGGTTAGGGCGCTAGTGCCTCCGGACACGTCCTAGGTCAGCCATTCACAACAATTCCTCTCACAATCAATAATTCACCCAATAAATTCCAAAATAAACTTCCTTCTTTCTCCCAACTTGCTACATCCTCATAAAAATTCCACATTACTTCCATGCCCGCGTTCAACACCACAAGCTATAATAAAAATATTCCACGTTACTCCAAAGCCCACGTTTAATGCATCAGGCTATAATAAAAATATTCCACGTTACTCCAAAGCCCGCGTTTAACGCCTCAGGCTATAATATAAATGGACGGACCCGCGTAATAACGCCTCATGCCATTATATAGTCCGGACCCGCATAATAACGCCTTAGGTCACTATAACCCGCGAAATAACGCCTCAGGTTATTATCCCGCGTTTAATGCCTCGGGATAAAATTATATACAGAACCCTGCGTTTGACGCCTCGGGGTAAAATATGGTCTTATAAATACGAACCCCGCATCATAACGCTTCAGGGTAAAATTCCACACTTCCTCTCATTTTGTCACGTAAAGACCATATAATAATAATAACTCCTTGATCGCTCGACCGATACCACACTATCACATAAAACCTTCCGATCGATCGATCAATCTTCGCCACGTGATCTTCCTAAACTTCCCGATTAGCAGATCGAGACCACACGATCTCATCCATTTTCTCCAATAAAAGATCGGGACCGCATGATCTTTCTAATTTTCCTCAATTGCTCAATCGAGACCACTCAATTTAATTATACTGAATAAATATTCGATCGGGACCACGTAATTCACTCACGTTGAATAAATAATAAATCGGGACCACCCGATTAAATCACACTCAAGCTGTCGGCCAATCGGGCCACACGTTTAATTTATGCTACCACAAAAATTAATCTACGCCACACGATATTAATTACACTAATGTAGCAATTAATAATCACCGTACGATCAAAATTATATTAACGTACAACTAATACGTATCATACCATTAAACTATACTAACGCGAGAATTAATCAGGACCGTATGATTAAAATATCCTAACGTACAATTAATCTTCATAAAGTAGAATTCAATCGCAGCCGTACGATAAATCTTCCCAAGCAAGATTCAATCTAGGCCATTCAATTTAAAGCATCAAAAGCAAGATTTAATCCTAGCCATCCAATTTCAATCATGCATTACTATTCACTTCAAGAACACCATTTTCTCTCTCCTCTCTTCAACATTTTCGGCCACCTTGTTCCAAGAACACAAACCCACAAATTTTTCACCAGATCTACTTAATCTAAGTTCCATTAGCAACCTAGTTACCTAATCCAAGATTAGCAACCAACTTACCTCAAAATCTAGCAATTATTCCGGTGAAAAGTTGAGAGAAAATTTCACCCAAATGGCGGCTCCGGCGATTTCTCTCAGCCGGCGTTAACCCACGTTACTCCGGTGGCTCCGGGTGGCTCACGGTGGTGGTTATGCTTCGGCGGTTCAAGGGGATGGCCAGTGGTGGCTTGAAGAATTTTCGTCAATGGTGATGGTGTGGAGGAGAATTCGACCAAGAGAGAGAGAGTGAGGTAGAGAGAGAAAGCCTCTTGCAATAATGAGGAAGAAGACCAAAAAAATTGATTAATAAAAGGTTATGATATTTTGGTCTTGAATGCAAGAAGGGCAAGTTGGTAATTTCTATCAACATTGACTAGTCAAATTTTCGGCCACTAGGGGTATTTGACCGAAATGCCCTTGAGCCGAAGTGGAAAAATGGATATTTTCCAAGGGTAAATGGGTCATTTCCCATTTCAGTCCAAATTTTATTTTTCCCGAATACTTTGGGGCAAACCGCGAAGAAATCATACTCCGAATGAGGAAACGTCGAAAATTTAATTATTGGAACACTTGAAGGTCCGACGTCTAATTTCAAAGTCCAATTCGCGATAAATCTCAATCAATTGAAATTTCAGAGTATCTAAAACTAACGGGTGGCTTTTAGGAGTTGAGCGTATCGACCCGTGATTAATATCACGTTTAAGAATTTCTCGAGCCATAGTGACTTTAGTTGTCATTCAATTGCGAGGGTCAATCACTAGTCTCGATGGACACAATTGTTAGAAAATAATTTAGGGACGTTCGGAACCCATAGAGGTCAAATGGAATCACCCGTGATCCAAGCGTAGGGTATTACTCAAATTTTTCCTTAACCATTCTATGACCGGCCTATATTGGTCCAAAATATTCCCTCGACAATTTTCATAGCCAAAGGGTCAGTCGAGGATCAAGTTCTTAGGTCCACACACTTGATTTTCCTAGCTAGCCATTCCCATTTTGTTAGTTTGCTCGAGAGGGATCAATTTCGAGTCAGACTCGATCGAAATACATCAATGAGACCTTTTATTCAATCCGAACTTCGAGAGTGAGTTGAAATACAGGATGTCACACCCTTTATTGTCAATACCAAATTGGTGTGACCCCGTTTCATTCAAACTTCAAATCGGTAAAGGGCTAACAAAGAGCGACATGATATGATCTTTGAGCTTGGTCTTAGAATGGGCGTAATGATCTCCGTCGGTGTATAACACATTGATCACCCGCGAGAGGTTGAGAATTAGTGTGAGAACCGGTGTTGGGGCTGCGGTCGGGCGAAGAAACTCTTCATTGATGTCCTTCCAGGCATCATCTACTCATATCTGGAGTTCCTCCTCGGCTTCCCGCTCGGAGACACCCTTTTCTTTCATGAGCAACTCCACCGAAGATGCTACGTGCCCCCTCTTTTGCTCAAACTGTATGTTGACGACATTAGTGTGATTAGTAGGTCGAGATCGTTTCCGGTCGAGCAGTGGTCGAACTAATTTGTCGGATCATCGGAGGAAAATTGTGTTTGTATCATACCCGGTGAGAAGCAATGTCATCCATGAGCCTACATATGATTTGGGAAGCCTTCAAGATCTTGCGATCGCCGAGCAGCCATTCAAAAGCATCTCTTGTGACCACGTCGCCCATTCCTACAAGTGCTGTGATCGATAGCACTTCGTAGCCTGACGTTAACAATGCAAGGGGCATGTATTCCTCCAGCGTCGGCGTGTAGCCGGTATGGAACCATTTGGCTTCGTGGAAGTAACCTCTCGCTTGCTTCTTCATCCGAGGAATTCAAACAATAAACAAGAATGAAGGGTTCCCGAGAGAGAGAAATACTGCGTTGGATGCATGTAAAAAATGCCGATGATGCTTACGCCTTCTTTTGCGTAGGTGAGGCGATACGATCTTCCCCTCATGGCCAGTTCATTCCCGATTTCATCATAGAGATCCAGAAGCACCTTATAATAAGCTTGCATGTACTCCGGTAGTCCATCCATGCCAGCAACATCCCACCTGAATTCGAGCCCTCGAAAATGACACACTAGCTCTACACTTAGTTGATCAAATTCGGAAGTTTGAGAAAGAGAATGTGGATCACATACCTCTCAATTGCATCGGTGAAGGGTACAAGTTCTTCCAATGTACCATAGACGTCGTATATATCATCGAGAATGGAAATTAGGGCGGTTGATCTAGTTAGTATATCTCTAGCCACGGCAAACTCCGGCTGGAAATATGCTCCCGCCATCCGGAAGAACAACTCCACAATCCTGTCTCTAGCGAATGGGAACTTCCTCGCAACATCTATGTCCTTCCACCACCTTTGATCAAACGAATACGAGCATCATTGAAAGTATGTTAGCCCGATGAACTCGCATAGTTCAAATTCCTTTTTTTTTCACTTGTAAAGGACATTCAAAAGCGCTGTTTAGAAGGGTAAATTGAAACCAGACGAGGAAACCTTTGAAAAACACAACCAGAATAATACTATAATGTGAAGTTAGATGACCTTGTAATCCTGCCGAGTTCCTTCGGTGTTGCTCTTGCAAGTAAGTTGAAATCTAGTTTAGCCAAGGCGAGCAAGACATCATCATGGGAAGGCTCTTCTTGGTAGAGTGAAATATAATGCCTTGCCTCGAGTCTTGGTAAACCCTTGCGAAGCGGCTGCTTTAGGGCATGACTCACTTGTTTCGCAAGACTAGTGCTCTCTTTCATTTCATCGATTGATTCAAGGCAAGTTATAGCGAAAGGAAGTGCTTCTTCCAAAATAGCATCACCATGACACCTTAAATGGCAAGCTTCGTATAAGCTCAGCAATCCGCGCACATACGTGACGAGCGATTCCTTGAAGTTGCCTTCACTGTCCTTGAATTTGTTAAAGACCTCTGTGCGACCAATCAACATGGGAAAAAAGACGTAAATCGATTATAAATTAGGAAGGTGATTCAGCTGGCTAATGTTCTATATTTTCTTTCAATAGTTTACCCTGAAATTTGAATGAGCAATAGTTAATTTTGCAGCATTAGTTTTCTGAAGAAGGAATTCTTAATGGGTTTCTTATCAGATAGTTCATTAAATTTAAGGCTTACCCGATGAAATATTGTAACCTTGTTGTCGCAGCAGTCGAAACATAAGAGCAACCATGTGAAGGTCATCTCCCTTGAAATCTCCATGATCAAGTTGAGAGTAACTCTTGTGGATTTGTTCCAATTGCTCATCTATTTCTCGTTCGAAATGGTAGTCAATTCCCAAGCGTTGAATTTCATCAATCAAGTGAAGCATTTGTGAAGGCTTATCCGCGGCATCAGTCAGCATCTTCCTCACCTCTACTTTCAATTCCTCAACTTGTGCCTCCACTCTTCCAAGGAAGTTGAACTTCTGCAAAATATAAAATCGGCTATTCTGAATAAAAGCAAGCTTGTGATATACATGTATTAAAACATGTATGATATACCTTCCATTCAAGGGCAATTGCAAAGTTCTTCCGGTCATACATTTTTGTAGACAAATGTTTCTTGAATATGTATAATGGACGACTTACATAGTGATAGAGGATATAGAGTTATTGCGATACGTAACCAATTTATCAAGCACTGTTGTGATTGATGCTTACCCAATAATCTGAGAATTAGAGTGCATTTGTTTCACTGAAACTTTGTGATAAAAAAAATATTTTTTGTGAAAAACATTTTCAAGGAAAGTGGTTAGTTTTTATTTGTTAGGTAATTTAGAGAAAGCGATTTCCTTCTTACTCCGAAAGGGAAATTGTTTTCACACAATCTATGCTTGTAGTTTCCAGTCCATGGAAAACCTTTTTCCATAGTTCAATTAGTTTTCCATCAAGTCAAAAATAATTTTCGGGAAAATAATTTTCCTTCAAAGAAACGGACCCTTGATTCTTCGATGCTACCAATCATTGCGAACACAAAGACTTTTGCTAAGTCTACAAAATGCAATTGCAAGAAAACAAAGGAAGAACACTCTAGAAAAGAATTACTAACCGTTGAGTTGGAGGGAGAAGCATATTTGAGGAAGTAATCGCCCCATATGCTCTCATGATATTCCGCCGACCGGCGTTCGACCATGCCGCCACTTCTTCCTTTGCTCGGAGAAGAAGATGGAATTGCCGAAACCTGAACCGACATGTTCCCCACTGTTTCCGTGCTTTGTTTGTGGATGTCGGACCACGACGCAAACTGAAGGCTAAGGAGAGGCTTCCGCTGCGTTGCAAAACATCAAACACTCGATGGGTATTTATAGACAACGTGTTCATAGCCAGCCACCTTATTACTTGGACTTATTTTTCTTTTTTTAGAGCAAACCTATGACTTTTTAATAAATGATAACACTGGTAATATTGTTTCGTATGAAAAGGAATTATTCTCCCTATAATATAAGCACTCCTATCCATACCGCCTTTTCGAGTGGTGGAAAATAATCGCACGTGATGATATTTTAATCGACGGCTTAGATTAATTGCCACGGTACTATAGTTTATTTCTATGGTACAGATTAAATGTACATTAGTGGAATTCTGATCGTACGGTAGTTATTGATTGCTACATTAGTTTAATTTCGATCGTGTGGCGTAGATTAATTTTTGTAGTGACAAAAATTAATCGTGTGGCTTGATTGACCGATGGTTCGAGTGTGATTTAATCAGGTGGTCCCGATTAATTGTTTGTTCAACGTGAGTGATTTACGTGGTTCCGATCGAGTAATTGCCCAAGACAATCTAATCGAGCGGTCTCGATTGGGCAATTGAGGAAAATTAGAAAGATCGTGTGGTCCCGATCTTCCGTTGGAGAAAAAATGGAGAAGCTCATGTGGTTCCGATCTGTTGTCGAGGAAATTGATGAGACTGGGTAGTCTCGATCTGCTAATAAGGAAATTTAGTAAGATCATGTAGCGAAGATTGATTGATCGGAAGGATTTAAGTGATCGTGTGGTATCGGACGAGCGATTGAGGAATTATTGTTGTTATATGGTCAATGATGAGGATTATTTGAGAGGAAATGTGAAAGTTTACCCCGAGGCGTTATGACGCGGGGTTCGTATTTTATAAGACCATATTTTGCCCGAGGCGTTATGACGCGGGCTCTGTTATTATTCTACCCCGAGGCGTTAAACGCGGGGTCAATGTGTATAAGAGACTATGTGATACCCCGATGTGTTATTACGTGGGGTTTTGTATTCATCCTAAGGCGTTAAACGCGGGATGCTAACCCGAGATGTTAAACACGGGTTAGACCGACCTGAGGCGTTATTACGCAGGTCCGGAATACTATATGGCCCGAGGCGTTAAATGCGGGATGCTAACCCGAGGCGTTAAACGTGGGTTAGACCGACCCGAGGCGTTATTACACGGGTCCGGAATACTATATGGCCTGAGGCATTATTACGCGGGCATTGAGAGCAATTATATTATCCTGACACGTTAAACATAGGATATTAACCTGATGCGTTATTACGCGGATTACAGTGACCTGATGCGTTATTACGCGGGTCTGTCCAATTATAATATAGCCTGATGCGTTAAACGCGGGCTCTAGACCAACGTAGAATTTTATATGATAACCTGATGTGTTAAACGCGGGCTTTGGATCAACTTGGAAGATTGATATTATAGCCTGAGGCGTTAAACGCGGGCTCGGGAATAACGTGAAATATTTTATTTACAGTCCGAGGCATGGAACGCCGATATGGGAGTAACGTAGAATATTTGGAAAGGTGTGGCAATTTTTGGAGAAATAATGGAATATTCTGAAATTTATTTGTGGAATTTTTGACCGAAGAAGGATTTGTTGGAAATTGTTCACCTAGGACATGTCTGGAGGCACTAGAGCCCTAACCTAGGGTTAGGGACTTTCTTACTGAGATTTATTCTCACCCCATCGTGGGATTAACATTTTCAGGTCTCAAGTGACGGATCAAGTGATTGCCATGGAGTGACATTGGAAGCCATCTTTGGGACGACTTAGATATTAAGCTCCATCCGGATGTAACCTTTGGTAGCCTTAAGAAATTGATAATTTTGTATTGTCCGCTTTGACTATGTAGCCAGTTTGGTGAATACTAAGAGAAGTACCATCCTTCGTCCTAAGTCATCTTTGTTTATAATGAAAGGAGTTTTGCATTCGCTTCCGCATGTGCATATCTTTTACATTAAGCTCTAGTTTGATGGCCGATGGCATGAGTGTGATTTAATCGGGTGGTCCCGATTTAATATTTATTCAACGTGAGTGAATCACGTGGTTCCGATCGAGTATTTATTCAATATATTTAAATCGAGTGGTCTCGATTGAGCAGTTGAAGAAAATTAGAAAGATCGTGTGGTCCCGATCTTTATTTGGAGAAAAATTAGTGAGACCGGATGGTCTCGATCTGCTAATCACGAAATTTAGCAAGATCACGTGGCGAAGATTGATCAATCGGAAGGATTTAAGAGATCATATGGTATTGGACGAGCGATTGAGGAATTATTGTTGTCATATGGTCTTTATGAGGATTATTTGAGAGGAAATGTGAAATTTTACCCTGAAGCGTTATGACGCGGGGTTCGTATTTTATAAGACCATATTTTGCCCGAGGCCTTATGACGCGGGCTCTGTTATTATTATTTTACCCCGAGGCATTAAACGTGGGGTTGTGCTTATTATTTTATCCTGAGGTGTTAAACGCAGAATATTAACCTGAGGCGTCATTATGTGGGTTATAGTGACTTGAGGCGTTATTACGCAGGTCCGGACTATATAATGGCCGGAGGCGTTATTCGCGGGTCTGTCCATGTATATGCTAGCCCGATGCGTTAAACGCGGGCATTTGAGTAATGTGGAATATTTATATTATAGCCTGATGCGTTAAACGCGGGCTTTGGATCCACGTGGAATATTTATATTATAGCCTGAAGCGTTAAACGTGGGCTTTGGATCAACGTGAAATTGTATATGATAGCTCGAGGTGTCAAACGCGAGCTTCGGAGTAACGTGGAATATTTTTATTATAGATCCGAGACGTGGAACGCCGACATGGGAGCAACGTGGAATTTTTATAAAGGTGTGGCAATTTTTGGAGAAAGAATGAAGCATTCTGGAATTTATTTGTTGAATTATTGATTGAAAGAGGAATTGTTGAGAATTGATCACCTAGAACGTGTCCGGAGGCACTAGCGCCAAACCTAGGATTACGGACTTTCTTACTGAGATTTATTCTCACCCCGTCGTGAGATTAACATTTTCAGGTCTCAAGTGGTGAATCATGTGATTGCCATGGAGTGACATCGGAAGCCATCTTTGGGAGGACTTAGATATTAAGCTCTATTCGGATGTAACCTTTTGTAGCCTTAAGAAATTGATAATTTTGTAATGTCTACTTTGACTATGCAGCCAGTTTGGTGAATACTAAGAGAGGTATCATCTTTCGTCCTAAGTCATCTCTATTTATAATTAAAGGAGTTTTGCATTCGCTTCCGCATGTGCATTTCTTTTACATTAAGCTCGAATTTTGATGGCCGAGAGATCTTGGGAGACTAAAGTAAGTCAAACGGCCTGGTGGGATGTTCGCGTGCCTGCTGCGTATGGGGCATGACAATTTGTATATGCTCACATGTTCGGAGATCATTAGCTATTTGTAATAGGCCTAGTCTATTCATTAAACGCAGAAAACATGGTACTTTCCACTTGCAGTTTAAGTCACCTACTCTAAGGTACAGCTAGATTTTTATGAATCATTTCAACAACCAGTTGCTAGTCTAATTTAGGAATCTAAGGGAGTACTTTTTAACCTACGTGTATTAAGTGTTGGTTGTTGTTACCAAGAACTGTCCTTATGGTACCGAACTGGTTGTAAGTTATGTCATTAGTTTTTCCGAACTCTAGGTAAGACTATATAACTAATGTTTTGTATTAATCGTCGGCTGTAGTGATGTTACCAAAAGAATGTCACTTTGTAGTTGGTAGGAGGATGAAGTTACCCTAAGCAAGACATAGGAGCTGCTGGAGTCCTTGATTTTAGAAGTAAAAATAAGATTTCGAAGCGATATTTTCTTTTTGAATTTCAAAAGAAGTGAGTTTAGATGGTATGCATGCATCGTATAGTCACAACCATCTAACTAATTAAGAAAAAACTATCATGACGTTAGAGAACTCAATAAATACATAGAAAAATAATATAAATGGTCATGAACTTTAGTTTTATGTGCAATATTGTTTCTGAACTTTTGATCTGTATAATGTGAACCCTGGTCAAAGTTCATAAATGACACTACACAATGAATCAAAGTTCAAAGATTATGAAATTCAATTTGAGGAACTCACCTCTTTGTTTGTATCGGACCACACACTAGTAGTTTTTCGATATAGGACAAGGCACCTCTTTTTTTGTTGAAACAAACTATCACCAGGCTTCATACAACAACGGGTATTAGTAAAATTTAGAAGAAAATACAGCTTTATTGCCTATTGAAATAACTTATTTCTCATTGAGGGATTTTGTGCCTCTTCCATGACTAGATCTAGGGTAGTCTTTCGGGGAATTTGTATACGCTCACATGTTCGGAGATCATTAGCTGTTTGTAATAGGCCCAGTCTATTCATTAAACGCAAGAAACATGGTACTTTCCACTTACAGTTTAAGTCACCTACTCTAAGGTACAGCTAGATTTTTATGAATCATTTCAACAACCAGTTGCTAGTCTAATTTAGGAATCTAAGGGAGTACTTTTTAGCCTACGTGTATTATATCACGACCCGAACCCTTCGAGCCGTCAACATCCCACCTGGCCTCGAGTATGTACAGTTCTCCAGGATCCAAAGGCCAACAAAATTAAGACAACACATGCGAAAACGACAACAATCCCCGTACAGAAACCAACAAAACTACGATAACTTGGGATGGTAAAAACAAACTTATGTACATATATACATAGTTGTTACAAGCTCACAAACCTAGGGCTTCAGAGGTCATTGTACAAGCCTGTGACCACCTATAACAAAAACATACATGGTCAAAGCCCGCTACACAACCAAAATACAACACTCTACAAAAGTCGAGAGGCCAACTACCCTAGGCCTCATCCTCGTTTATCTCAGGCGGCTACTCAACATCCGAAGGCTCCACAACCTCTCCGTCTTCTTCGGGTGCCATGACCTCCGGGCTGGGCTCCACATCATCGGGACCAGTGTCCGAGTGTACCACTATGCCGTCCGGAGGAGGAGTACTAGTAGGGTCCCACTCCCCAACACCGTCATAGGGAATGTCAAAGCCGGTTAGTAGTCCTACTGTCAAGTCCCCGTAGCGGTATGTCCATGCTACGTACGTATGGGTCTTCCAAAAGAGTTCTCCAATGTCCACCCAAATGGTAGTAACGTGCCTATAGTACACCTTGTCCTCTCCTACTAGGTACTCTGTCACCACGATTTTCACATCCCGCAGGGATCCCGAACTTTTGAGGCGGGTCATTCATTGTTACGACGGAGGATCCGAAAAACAACTAACCCACAACGGGGTGAGAAAAAATCTCGATAAGCTAACCCCTAATCCTAGATTAGGGCTCTAGTGCCTCCCAGACACGTCCTTGATAGGCAATTTCCAAGATAGGCAATTTCCAACACTTCTTCCTTCAACTAAAAATTCCACAAATAAAATCCAGAAAATTTCATTCCTTCTCCGAAAATTCCCACATCTTCACAAATATTCTACGTTACTCTCATATCGGCATTCCACGCCTCGGACTGTCAATAAAATATTCCACGTACTCCGAGTGCCGCGTTTAACGCATCAGGCCATAACATAAATATTCCACGTGGAACCAAAGCCCGTGTTTAACGCATCGATCGTTATATAAAATTCAACGTTAGTCCAAAGCCCGCGTTTAATGCATCAAAGCTATATTATAACCGGACAAACCCACGTAATAATGTCTCGGGCCATTATAAATATTCCACGTTGATCCGAGCCCGCGTTTAACGCATCATGCTATCATATAAATTTTCATATTGGTCTAGAGCCCGCGTTTAACGCATCAGGCTATATTATAACCGGACAGACCCGCGTAATAACGCATCATGTCACTATCCCGTGTTTAACGCTTCAGGATATTATAATAAGCACAACCCCGCGTTTAACGCCTCGGGGTAAAATAACAATAACCGAGCCCGCGTCATAACGCCTCGGGCAAAATATGGTATCATAAAATACGAACCCCGCGTCATAACGCCTCGGGGTAAAAATTCCACATCTCCTCTCTTTCATTCCACTTAAGACCATATATCAACATTAATTCATCGATCGCTCATCCAATATCACACGGTCCCTTAAATCCTTCCGCTCGATCAATCTTCGCCACGTGATCTTGCCAAAATCCCTGATTAGGAGATCGAGACCATTCGGTCTCACCAATTTCCTCCGACGAAAGATCGGAACCACATGTTCTTCTTAATTTTTCTCCAAATAAAGATCGGGACCACCTGATTAGGTCACACAAGACCAATGGCCAATCGGGCCACACGATTAATTTTTGTCACTACAAAAATTAATCTATGCCACACGATATTAATTCTACCAACATAGCAATTAATAACCACCGTATAATCAAAATTTCACCAACGTACATTAAATACATATCGTACAATTATACTGTACTAACATGGCATTTAATACATACGATACAATTATACTATACTAATGTACATTTAATCTCCACCATCCAATTAATCAATAATATAGCAGGAATTAATCTCGGCCGTCGGATCAAGCTTCCCAAAGAAGATTCAATGTGGGCCGTTGGATTAAAGCATAAAAGTCAAGATCAAATCCTAGCCCTCCATTATTAATCATGCAAAATCACTATTCATTGAAGATCACCATCCTTTCTCTCTCCTCTAAGCTTCATTCTCCGCCAAGGCATAAAGATGGGCAAAAACTACCAATTTTTCACCCAAATCTACTCAATCTCAAGTCTATTAGCATCCTAGATACCTGATATAGGGTTAGAAACCAACTTACCACTATTTTGGCAAGTTTTTCGGCGAGAAAACAGGTGGAGAATCTTGGTTCCAACCGGCGGCTCTGGCGACTCCCTTGCCCGGCTAAGAATCCGCAAAATCCGGCGGTTCAAGGTGGTTCGGGGTGGTAGTCGAGCTCCGGCGATCCAAGGCGAATCCGGCGAGGCTTGGAAAAAATTTCGGTGAGGGAGAGTGAGAGCTATGGAGTTCGGCCAAGTGAGAGGGTGAGGGGTAGAGAGAGAAAGTTGTCTTGAGATTTATGAGCAAGAAGACTAAAAATTTATTAAGAAAAGGGTAGGATAATTTTTGGGCAAAGATATTTTGGGTCTACAAAGTTAAGAGGTGTAAAAATGGAATTTCCCCCCCCAACAAGACTAGTCAAATTTGGCCAAGGAGAGAAATGACCAAAATGCCCTTCGGTCCAAGTGAAAAATTGGGTATTCTTCAAGGGCAAATTGGTAATTTCCCATTTCCAATCCAAATTTATTCTTCCCGAACCTCTTTGGGGCGAACCGCGAAGGATTCGTACACTTGGATGAGGAAACGTCCAAAATTTAATTATTGAAACCCCGAAAGTTCGACGTCAAATTCGAAGCTCGATTCGCGATCAATCTCAATCAATAGAATTTTCAGCGTATCTCAAACTAACGGGTGACTTTTAGGAGTTACATCGTATCGACCCGTGATTAAAATCACGTTTAAGAATTTCTCGAGCCATGGTGACTTTGGTTGTCATTCAATTGCGAGGGTCAATCACTAGTCTCGGTGGACACGATTGTTAGAAAATAGTTTAGGGACGTTTGGAACCCACACGAGTCAAATGGAATCACCCGTGATCCAAGCGTATGGTATTATCCAAATTGTTCCTTAGTCATTCTAGGATCGGCCTATATTGGTCTAAAATATTCTCTCGACAATTTTCATGGCCAAAAAGTCGGTCCAGGATCAAGATCTTAGGTCAACGTACTTGATTTTGCAAGCTAGCAATTCCCATTTGGTTAGTCCGCTCGAGAGGGATCAATTCGAGTGAGATTAGACTAAAATACATCGATGAGACTTTTCATTTATTCAAGGCTCCAAAACGAGTCGGAATATAGGATGTCACATATTAAGTGTTGGTTGTTGTTACCAAGAATTGTCCTTATGGTACCGAACTGGTTGTAAGTTATGTCATTAGTTTTTCCGAACTCTAGGTAAGACTATATAACTAATGTTTTGTATTAATCGTCGGCTGTAGTGATGTTACCAAAGGAATGTCACCTTGTAGTTGGTAGGAGGATGAAGTTACCTAAGCAAGACATAGGAGCTGCTGGAGTCCTTGATTTTAGAAGTAAAAATAAGATTTCGAAGCGATATTTTCTTTTTGAATTTCAAAAGAAGTGAGTTTAAATGGTTTGCATGTATCGTATAGTCACAACCATCTAACTAATTAAGAAAAAACTATCATGACGTTAGAGAACTCAATAAATACATAGAAAAATAATATAAATGGTCATGAACTTTAGTTTTATGTGCAATATTGTTTCTGAACTTTTGATCCGTATAATGTGGACCCTGGTCAAAGTTCATAGACGACACTACACAATGAATCAAAGTTCAAAGATTATGAAATTCAATTTGAGGAACTCACCTCTTTGTTTGTACCGGACCACACACTAGTAGTTTTTTGATATAGGACAAGGCACCTCTTTTTTTGTTGAAACAAACTATCACCAGGCTTCATACAACAACGGGTATTAGTAAAATTTAGAAGAAAATACAGCTTTATTGCCTATTGAAATAACTTATTTCTCATTGAGGGATTTTGTGCCTCTTCCATGACTAGATCTAGGGTAGTCTTTCGGGGAATTTGTATACGCTCACATGTTCGGAGATCATTAGCTGTTTGTAATAGGCCCAGTCTATTCATTAAATGCAGAAAACATGGTACTTTCCACTTACAGTTTAAGTCACCTACTCTAAGGTACAGCTAGAATTTTATGAATCATTTCAACAACCAGTTGCTAGTCTAATTAAGAAATATAAGGGAGTACTTTTAACCTACGTGTATTAAATGTTGGTTGTTGTTGCCAAGAACTGTCCTTGTGGTACCAAACAAGTTGTAAGTTATGTCATTAGTTTTTCCGAACTCTAGGTAAGACTATATAACTAATGTTTTGTATCAATTGTCGTATGTAGTGATGTTACCAAAAGAATGTCACTTTGTAGTTGGTAGGAGGATGAAGTTACCCTAAGCAAGACATAGGAGCTGCTGGAGTCCTTGATTTTAGAAGTAAAAATAAGATTTCAAGCGATATTTTCTTTTTGAATTTCAAAAGAAGTGAGTTTAAATGGTTTGCATGTATCGTATAGTCACAACCATCTAACTAATTAAGAAAAACTATCATGACGTTAGAGAACTCAATAAATACATAGAAAAATAATATAAATGGTCATGAACTTTAGTTTTATGTGCAATATTGTTTCTGAACTTTTGATCTGTATAATGTGGACCCTGGTCAAAGTTCATAGACGACACTACACAATGAATCAAAGTTCAAAGATTATGAAATTCAATTTGAGGAACTCACCTCTTTGTTTGTACCGGACCACACACTAGTAGTTTTTTGATATAGGACAAGGCACCTCTTTTTTTGTTGAAACAAACTATCACCAGGCTTCATACAACAACGGGTATTAGTAAAATTTAGAAGAAAATACAGCTTTATTGCCTATTGAAATAACTTATTTCTCATTGAGGGATTTTGTGCCTCTTCCATGACTAGATCTAGGGTAGTCTTTCGGGGAATTTGTATACGCTCACATGTTCGGAGATCATTAGCTGTTTGTAATAGGCCAGTCTATTCATTAAATGCAGAAAACATGGTACTTTCCACTTACAGTTTAAGTCACCTACTCTAAGGTACAGCTAGAATTTTATGAATCATTTCAACAACCAGTTGCTAGTCTAATTAAGAAATATAAGGGAGTACTTTTTAACCTACGTGTATTAAATGTTGGTTGTTGTTGCCAAGAACTGTCCTTATGGTACCAAACAAGTTGTAAGTTATGTCATTAGTTTTTCCGAACTCTAGGTAAGACTATATAACTAATGTTTTGTATCAATTGTCGTATGTAGTGATGTTACCAAAAGAATGTCACTTTGTAGTTGGTAGGAGGATGAAGTTACCCTAAGCAAGACATAGGAGCTGCTAGAGTCCTTGATTTTAGAAGTAAAAATAAGATTTCGAAGCGATATTTTCTCTTTGAATTTCAAAAGAAGTGAGTTTAAATGGTTTGCATGTATCGTATAGTCACAACCATCTAACTAATTAAGAAAAACTATCATGACGTTAGAGAACTCAATAAATACATAGAAAAATAATATAAATGGTCATGAACTTTAGTTTTATGTACAATATTGTTTCTGAACTTTTGATCTGTATAATGTGGACCCTGGTCAAAGTTCATAGACGACACTACACAATGAATCAAAGTTCAAAGATTATGAAATTCAATTTGAGGAACTCACCTCTTTGTTTGTACCAGACCACACACTAGTAGTTTTTCGATATAGGACAAGGCACCTCTTTTTTTGGTGAAACAAACTATCACCAGGCTCCATACAACAACGGGTATTAGTAAAATTTAGAAGAAAATACAGCTTTATTGCCTATTGAAATAACTTATTTCTCATTGAGGGATTTTGTGCCTCTTCCATGACTAGATCTAGGGTAGTCTTTCGGGGAATTTGTATACGCTCACATGTTCGGAGATCATTAGCTGTTTGTAATAGGCCCAGTCTATTCATTAAACGCAGATAACATGGTACTTTCCACTTACAGTTTAAGTCACCTACTCTAAGGTACAGCTAGATTTTTATGAATCATTCAACAACTAGTTGCTAGTCTAATTTAGGAATATAGGGGAGTACTTTCAACCTACGTGTATTAAATGTTGGTAGTTGTTGCCAAGAACTGTCCTTATGGTACCAAACAAGTTGTAAGTTATGTCATTAGTTTTTCCGAACTCTTGGTAAGACTATATAACTAATGTTTTGTATTAATTGTCGTATGTAGTGATGTTACCAAAAGAATGTCACTTTGTAGTTGGTAGGAGGATGAAGTTACCCTAAGCAAGACATAGGAGCTGCTGGAGTCCTTGATTTTAGAAGTAAAAATAAGATTTCGAAGCGATATTTTCTTTTCGAATTTCAAAGGAGTTTAAATGGTATGCATGTATCATATAGTCACAACCATCTAACTAATTAAGAAAAAACTATCATGATGTTAGAGAACTCAATAAATACATAAAAAAATAATATAAATGGTCATGAACTTTAGTTTTATGTGCAATATTGTTTCTGAAATTTTGATCTGTATAATGTGGACCCCGGTCAAAGTTCATAAACGACACTACACAATGAATCAAAGTTCAAAGATTATGAAATTCAATTTGAGGAACTCACCTAGTCCCTATTGTCTCTATGGACCACTACTATGGACTTATTACGTACTAAGTGGTAGAAACCAATGTCTTTTCTCCTCCATATGCGCTCGGGCCTGTTACATCACGGATCTTGCTGCTGTCGGTATTGATAAGAGTGATTCTACTAACTGAAACGGTTTTCTTTACAGTTCATATATCTATCTTGTACAATGCAAGTCCTCCATCTTAATCCATTCTATTTCGTACCTATAAAATTCGTATATCGAGTTCTAATTATACTATAAAGTTTCAGAAGGAAGATGCTTATTCGCACATTATCTAGCTCGTACTCCACCATTAAACGATTTATGTTTTATACCTGAAAATATTTAAGATGGGCTATTATGGTTGTGAAATGAATGTTATGGCCCCCTAATTACCTTTTTTATGGAGTCAACAATCTCTCTCCGTCCTTCACTCATTTTTCTTTCTTTTGCTCCTTTCCCTATTTGTTTTCTTTTTTTTTTTTTTATCTTGACCTTACTATGTCACGACCCGAACCCTGCGCGACGTCGACATCCCACCTGGTCATGATTGTGTACGATTCTCCAAGATCCAAAAGGCCAACAAAACAAAACAATATATGCGGAAGCAGAAACGAATCCCCGTACAGAAACCAACAATGCTACGATAACTTGGGATGGTAAAAATAAACTTATGTACATATATACATAGTTGTCACAAACTTTCAAACCTAGGCTTCAAAGGCCACTTGTATAAGCTTGTGACCACCTATAACAAAAAGATTATGTGGTTGAAGCCCACTACACTTCCAAAATAACACGCTCTACAAAAGTCGGGAGGCCAACTATCCTAGGCCTCGTCCTCGCTATCGGGCACTATCTCGTCTATAGCTGCCAACTCATCCTCGTCCATCTCGAGCGATTTCTCCGCATCGGAAGGCTTCACAACTTCCCCATCCTCTTTAGGCGCTACGACCTGCGGGTTGGGCTCCACATCATCGGGACCAGCTTCCGGGTGCACCACTACGCCATCCGGAGGTGGAGTGCTAGTGGGGTCCCATTCTCCAACACCGTCGTAAGGAATATCGAAGCTAGTCAATGGTCCCACTGTCAAGTACCCGTGGCGGTATGTTCACGCCACATACATGTGGGTCTTCCAAAAGAGTTCTCCGATGTCCACCCAAATAGTCGTCGTGTGCCTATAGTATACATTGTTCTCCCCACCTGGGTACTCTGTCACTATGGTTTTCATGTCCCGCGGAATGCCGAACCTCCGAGGTGAGTCATTCATTGTTGCGATGGAGGGTCTGAAAAAAAGAGAGCCCACGACGGGGTGAGAATAAATCTCAAGAAGAAAGCCCTAACCCTAGATTAGGGCTCTAGTGGCTCCAGACATGTCCTAAGTGAGCAATCCCTAACAATTCTTCCTTCCATAAAAAATTCCACAAATAAATTCCAGGATAATCCATTGTTTCTCCAAAAATTGCCACACCTTCCCAAATATTCTACGTTACTCCCATATCGGCGTTCCACGCCTCGGACTATAAATAAGATATTCCACGTTGTTCCGGAGCCCGCGTTTAACACCTCAGGCTATGAAATAAATATTCCACATAGATCCAAAGCCCGCGTTTAACGCATCGGGCTATCATATAAAATTCCACGTTGGTCCGAGCCCGCGTTTAACGCATCGGCTATATTATAATTGGACAGACCCGCGTAATAACGCCTTAGGCCATTATATAGTCCAGACTCGCGTAATAATGCCTCAGGTCACTATCCCGCGTTTAACGCCTCAGGATAATATAATAAGCACAACCCCACGTTTAACGTCTCGGGGTAAAATAATAATAAAAAAAAAAAGTCATAAAATTATTCCAATTATACCAATTGAGTCCTAAACTTTTTCTTTTTCAAATTGAGTCCTTAACATTTTTCGTTTGTGCCAATTTAGTCCATTTAGTCACACAGCGCTAACATGAAAAATTTCTAATAATATTTTAACATTTTCTGACAATTTTTAATTTTTTGTCTTTTGTTTATTTTTTTTTCTTCCACTGGCCGGTGAACTATCCAACGAGGGCAACCTCGCCATGGTTGACCGTGACCAACGAGGCCATGGTGGTGCGGCCCTCGTCTAGTGATCAACGAGCTAGGTGACTCTCGCTGGCCAATGGAAGAAAAAACAAAGACAAAAAAGACAAAAAAGAAAAAGAAAAGAAATAAAAAAATTTAAGAAACATTAAAATGTTATCAATAATTATCTACATCAGAACAAGTGACGCTATGCTAGCGACGACCTGCTAAATGGATTGAATTGGCACAAATACAAAAGGTTTTAAACTATATAAAAAAAAAGAATTTTACGAGTAAATTAACACAATTATAATAGGTTTAAGACTTTTTTGGTTATTTTCCCTATTAAATGGACTCCTTTCTATGATAACAAGAGTAACTCTGGCCAAATGTATAATATATATTTTTGGGGGTCATTTTAAAGTGAGCGCCCCTGGCACATTTGTGTTAAATATAATTGATACGACCAATAATTCAATCTCTAGAGTTAAAGTATAATGGATGCGGCACATAGATCATTCCCAGAAAATTGTGATTATACAGAACGCGGAAGTAATAATAGCATTAAAAATTATGAATTCTTTTTTTCATTTGTTTATCAACGAGTGCCCCTAGGGCCTTATTTAATGAAATCCTTTTCTTTTCTTTAATAATTTAATTTACATAAAAAAAAACGACCAACATTTAGTTATTATGTGGTAGACATAGTCGATAATAGCAGAGTTTGGTCATTTACAAACAGAATTATGGACATCTTGAAGAATCGACAGCTTAAATGATTAACAAAAAGTAGAGTCGACAATATTGGACGCAACCATGAGAGAAGTAACCATCAACTGGATTAAAAGCAACCTTCAAGATAGTGGAATCAAAGAAACAATCAAGATAGTGGAGCTTATGAAACCGTCAAGGTAGTGGAGTCGATGTAATCGGCGATGTAACCGTTTGTAACCTCTAGTTAATATCCGTTGGTAACCGTCGATTATAGGCTTTAAATAGTTACATCATACTCTTCAAAGACCCTCCACACAAACAAAAGAAAAGAAAATCTTTCAAGCTTTCAATTTAGGGATCGTAGTCATAGTTGTAGTTTTCAAATTCAATTAAGTTTTGATGTGTATCTTAGCTATAATTTTCAGATACCTTATCATTGATTAAATTCTGGTGTATATCTTTGCTGTAGTTTCTAGGTGCTTCGTCGTTCATTAAATTTCGACATTATATCTTTGTTTTGTGTACTTTAACCTCGATTAAATTCCGTTGAAGTATATCTATCGATATCCTTGTATATTATGGTATTTCATTTCCGAAATCGCCACAAAACTCAGTCTCCTTTTATAAAAAAATCAAAGAACGATTTTTTTTTTATGAAAGATACTTTGTAATCAAGGCAAATTCTAGCAAAACATAGTTTTGGCAAGCTCGGTGGGATCAGTGTGGTCAATTTATGGAACTACAATGATTAGAAAAAGGAATCACCCTGGGAATAATCACCCCGGCGAGAGAGTCATCCAGTCCGAGACCTTAGCCGCTCCTGTGGTGGGAGAGGCAAGCCAAGGTGGGAACGTCAACATCCCAAAAAGCCTTACAGGAGAGCATGCGATGGAGTTAGCTCTGAATCCTACTTTGGTGGCCACCAGAAATAACAAAATGAGATGACAAATCACATTATGCGACATCTCCGGGATGTGATCAAGCCGATGGTAACGCGATCGACGTTGTCATCTCAAGGCCCAAGACATTCATTCAGTCCATAAAGATCCTGCCGAACATGGCGGCTTCTGATTATGTTCTTCCAACTCTTCATCAGTTGAACGGTGGAAATAATATAGACTAAGTGATTCCACCACCAGCGAGGATTTTATAAAGATCTGAAAATCCTATCTACCATGAACCTAGGGAGCAGGAACGTCAAGTCTGTCAACCTATCTACCCTCAATCTATGGGACAGGAAGGACAAGTTCATCAACTTGCAAATCCTGATCAAGTGGTTGAACCCCGTATTACAATGATTAGGTACCAATATAGGAATGATCAAGCTAACATATAGGAAACCACGTCCTAATTGGGTTGACACTATACTTTACTCAAGAGAATTCAAAACTCCCGACTTCGTTGTTTTCGTTGGCAAAGATGACCAATGGCCGTTAAACACATTGGTATATTTATTGACCAAATGAATGCATGAGACTTAGGTTATCCATTTGTCTTTATAAAAAATTATCTATACGTAGTATACGAATTTATCTCCTAATGCAATCCACACTTGGGTTGAGATGCAAAGACAATCCCATTCTCAATTTTATAGAACGATATAATACTTAAGGTATCGATTGCTGATTTGGCCAGAATCTATCAATACGATAATGATTCGATCGATAGGTTTGTTGTTCAATTCAAGAGGGATAGAAACAGATGTATTACTTCACTCTCAAAGAAAGAATTCACAAATTTAGCTTTCAATGGATTGAGATTTAATCATAGAGAAAAATTCAAAGACCAGAATTTTGCTTATTTATTCCAATTGGCAACATGAGTGTAGTATGAGTAACTACTTGAGGACAAAGACAGAGGGCCATGAAGACTTTACACATAACGTATTTTTGGTAAAAAATTATGAGTCGATCACAATATGATTCTTTAATTTAAAGGAATTAAATGAACGATAAATTATTTAATTCTTTTAAAAGGGGCATTTGTTTACACAAAAAATGACTAACTTTTAATTCTTATCAATATGTGATAGTCTTAATCGACGAGAACAAAGTTTGGTCATAAATAAGCAGAATTATCGACATCTTGAAGAATCAACAACTTGATCAATTGACCGGTTAAAGGAATCAACAAAAAGTGAAATCAACAATCTCGGATGCAATCGTCAAAGAAGTAATCATCGACGTAGTGGAATAAAAGCAACCATGACGATAGTGGAGTCAAAGAAACTGTCAAAATAGTGGAGTCGTTGTAACCATTAAAATAGTGAAGTCAATGTAACCATCAGTGTAATTGTTTGGACCTCCATTGGTAACTATCAATTGTAGGTTTTAAATAGTCACATTATACTCTTCGGAGACCTCCCTTAAATAAACAAATCTTGGTATCTTTCAATTCATGTATCGTAGCCATAGCTGTAGTTATAAATATCTCGTTATCAGCTAACTTCCAACGTGTATTTTTGCTGTAGTTTCTGAGTGCTTAGTCGATGATTAAATCCGGCGTTGTCTCATTATCTTGTTCACTTTAATGTCAATTAAATTTCGTTGAAGTATATCTATTTGTTTCTTGGTGTACATGTGATAATTTAACGTCATGACCCGAACCCATGAGTCCGCTAACATCCCCTCCGGCCACAACTATGTACGGTTCTCCATGATCCAAAGGCTAACAAAAATAAAGCAACAAGTGCGGAAGCAACAACAATTCTCCGTACAGAAAACCACAACGCTATGATAACTTGGGATGGTAAAAACAAACTTATGTACAAATATACATAATTGTTACTAACTCTCAAACCTAGGGCTTGAGAGGCCACCGTACAAGCTTTGTGACCACTTATAACAAAAAGATTACGTGGTCGAAGCCCACTACACAACCAAAATAAAGCAATCTACAAAAGTCGAGAGGTCAACTATTCTAGACCTCGTCCTCGCTATCCGGCACAACCTCGTCTAAGGCTGCCAGCTCGTCCTCATCCATCTCTGGTTGCTGCTCGGCATCGGAAGGCTTCACAACTTCGCCATCTTCTTCAGGCACTACGACCTTTGGGCTGGGCTCCACGTCACCAGGACCAGCGTCGGGGTGTACCACCGCACCGTCGGGAGGTGGAGTGCTAGTGGGGTCCCATTCCCCTACACCGTCGTAGGGGATATGGAAGCCCGTCGGCGAACCCACTAACAAGTCCCCGTGACGATAAGTCCAAGCCACCGGAACCCAAACTGTAGTATTGTACCTATAATAAACTTGGTCCTCCCCGACAGGATACTCTGTCACCTGCATATCCATGTCTTGAGGAATACCAAACTTCGGGGGCGGAACACTCGTGCTTGAGGCGGAAGGTCTGAAATAAACAACGAGCCCACGACGAGGTGAGATAAAATCTCGGTAGGAAAATCTCTAACCCTAGATCGGGTCGCTAGTGCCTCCGGACACAACCTAGGCGAACAACAATTTCCAACAAGTCTTTCCTTTTTACCAAAAATTCCACAATTAAATTCCAGAAAATTCCATTCTTTCTCCGAAAATTCTCACACCTTCTCAAATATTCTACGTTACTCCCGTTTCGGCATTCCACGCCTCGGTCTGACAATAAAATATTCTACGTGCTCCGGGGCCCGCGTTTAACGCATCGTGCCATAATATAAATATCCACATTACTCCGAAAATTTCCACGTTACTCCGAAAATATTCCACGCTACTCCAAAATATTCCACGTTACTCCAGAATATTCCTCGTTACTCCAAAATATTCCACGTTACTCCAGAATATTCCTCGTTACTCCAAAATATTCCACGTTACTCCAGAAATATTCCACGTTACTCCAAAATATTCCATGCTACTCCACCGCCATCGAATAAGTTCATAACATTGAGCCTCGGACCTTTATGGAACACGACTATATATATACCAGGGTCTCGGACACGGAGGAATACGACCCACAAATCTCGGTCTCGGACACATAGGAACACGACCGGATTAAGTCTCGAACAATTAGTTGAACACGACTCACTTTGGTCTCGGACGACTTAATTGAACATGACTTTCATACTTTCTCGATCTCGAGACAATCGAGACGAATACGGCTCACTTTGGCCTCGAGATGACTTGATTGAATACGACCCTCACATTTTCTCGGTCTCGAGACAATCGACGAATACGGCTCACTTTGGCCTCGACGACTTGATTGAATATGACCCTCATATTTTTGAGAATAGCTCGGGACCACGTGATTCACTCACGTTAAAGAATTAATAAATCGGGACCACCCGATTAATTTATGCTACCATAGAATTTAATCTACGCCATACAACCATATTATGCTAACGTAGCAATTTATAAATAACGTACTATTAAAATTATACTAACGTGGGAATTATCGGGGCCGAACAACAATAATTTCTAACGTGCAATTAATTCACTACTATAGTACTAAACTATAATAATGTCATATTTAACTAACACCATGGCATAACAACATTGTCACATAAAAGTAACCCTAGTTAAAATATAAACTAACCATGGTTCAAAGTTAACTAGAGTCAAAACTAACCTAACCATGATTAAATAATAGCATAAAGTAACTATAGTTAGGCATAAAGTAACCATGGTCCAACTTTGACCAAACAATTATCCTCTTGAGTTTACTATTCATTTCAAGAACAAGTTTTCTCTCTCCTCCTTCGAGCAATTTTTGGCCACCTCCATTCAAGCTCAATCCCAACAATTTCTTCATCAAAAATTCGCAAATACATGGTCTCTTAGCAACCTAACCGCCTAATTTAGGTTTAGAAATAATCCTACCTCAAAAACTAGCAAAAACCTCCGTTGAACGGTTGCGAAAAGCTCGAATCGGGCGGCGATTCCGGAGGTCCTTGCACGGCCGGCGACTTAACGACGATCTAGCAACTCCAAACGATCCAAAGCGATACCGGTGAAAGCTTGAAGAATTTTCGGCAATGAAGGGTGAGAGAGAGAGAATTCGGCCAAGTGAGGGAGTATGAGGAAGAGAGAGAAAGTGAGCTAGAGAGAGAGGGTTCTTGAAAAAAAAAATGAAGAGGAAGAAGACTAAAATAATAACTAATATATGTTAGAAATAATTATTTGGGTCCACAAAGTCAAGAGGGATAAAAAAAAATAATTTCCTCCCCACCAGATTAGTCAATCTTGGCCAAAGGGAAAAATGACCAAAATACCCTTTGTTCCAAGTGAAAAATGGGGTATTTTTCGAGGGCAAATGGGTCTTTTCCCATTCCCAGTCCAAATCTACTTTTCCTGAACCTCTTTGGGGCGAACCGCGAAGGAATTGTACACAGGATGAGGAAACGTCCAAAAATTTATTTATTGAAACCCCTGAAGGTCCAACGTCAAGATCCGAAGCTCGATTGGCGATCAATCTCGATCGATAGAATTTTCAGCGTATCTCAAACTAACGGGTGATTTTTAGGAGTTACGCGTATCGACCCGTGATTAAAATCACATTTAAGAATTACTCGAGCCATGGCGACCTTGGTTGTCATTCAATTGTGAGGGTCAATCACTAGTCCCGATGGTCGCGATCGTTAGAAAATAATTTAGGGACGTTTGGAACCCATATGAGGTCAAACGGAATCACCCGTGATCCAAGCGTAGGATATTATCCAAATTGTTCCTTAATTATTCTAGGATTGGCCTATATTGGTCCAAAATATTCCCTCGACAATTTTCATGGCCAAAAGTCAATCCATAACCCAGTTCTTAGGTCCACGTACTTGATTTTCCTAGCTAGTCATTCCCATTTGATTAGTCTGCTCAAGATGGACCATTCCCGAGTGAGATTAAACTGAAATACATCAATGAGACTTTTCATTTATTTAAGGCTTCAAAACGAGCCGGATTATAGGATGTCACACTTTCTCCGAAAATTCCCGCACTTTTACAAATATTCTACGTTACTCCCATTTCGGTGTTTCACGCCTCAATCTGACAATAAAATATTCCACGTGCTCCAGGGCCCGCGTTTAACGCATCGGGCCATAATATAAATATCCGCATTGATCCAAAGCCCGCGTTTAACGCATCAGGCTGTCATATAAAATTTCACGTTGGTCTAGAGCCCACGTTTAACACATCAAGCTATATTATAACTGGACAGACCGGCGTAATAATGCATCAGGTCACTGTAACCCGCGTAATAACGCATCGGGTTAAATATCCCGCATTTAACGCCTCGGGATAGAATAGTATACCGAACCCCGCGTTTAACGCCTCGGGGTAATATAATAATAATAGAGCCCGCGTCATAACACCTCAGGCAACATATGATCTTATAAAATACGAACCCCGCATCATCACGCCTCAAGGTAAAAATTCCACATTCCTCTCAAATAATCCTTATAAAGACCATATACCACAACAATTCCTCGATCGCTCGTCCGATACCACACGATCTCTTAATTTCTTCCGATCGATCAATCTTCGCCACATGATCTTGCTAAATTCTCCCGATTAGCGAGATCGAGACCATCCGGTCTCACCAATTTCCTACGATAAAAGATCGGAACCACACGATCTTCTCAATTTTTCTCAATTGCCCAATCGAGACCACTTGATTAAATTGTACTAGGAAAATACTCGATTGAAACCACGTGATTCACTCACGTTAGAGAATTAATAAATTGGGACCACCCTATTAGGTCACACAAGACCAATGGCCAATCGGGCCACACGATTAATTTTTGTCACTACAAAAATTAATCTACGCCACACGATCGAAATAATACCAACGTAACAATTAATACATACCGTACAATTATACTATACTAACGTGGCATTTAATACGTACGATACAATTATACTATACCAACGTACAATTAATCTCCACCATCCAATTAATCTATAATATAGCAGGAATTAATCTTGCCCATCGATTAATCTTCCTAAACAAGATTCGATATGGGCCGTCGGATTAAAGCATAAAAGTCAAGATCATATCCTAGCCCTCCATTATTAATCATGAAAAATCACTATTCATGCAAGAACACAATTTTCTCTCTCCTCCAATCTTCATTTTCGGCCAACCCATGATCAAGCACAAATCCAACCATTTTTTTCACCAAATCAACTCAACCTAATGTCCATTAGCAACCTATATACCTAATCTAGGATTAGAAACCAACTCACCACAATTCTAGCAAGTTTTCCGGCAAGAAAACGGGAGAAGTTTTGACCCTAATCCGGCGACTCCCTTTGATTGGCTAAAATCCTCAAGATCCGGCAGTTCCGTAGTGCACGGCGGTAGTCAAGCTCCGACGGTTCAAGGCGACACCAGTAGCGACTTGGAAAAATTTCGATGAGGGAGAGTGAGGGAGAGAGGATTTTCAGCCAAGGGGTGAGTGAGGTGAGAGAGAGTGTGTTCTTGAGAAAATAAAGAGGAAGAAGGTCAAAAACAATAATTAATAAAAGGTTGGATAATTCAAGGGTAGATATTTTTGGTGTCTTGAATGCAAGAGGGGCAAAAATGGAAATTCCCCCCACGAAGACTAGTCAATTTCGGCCAAGGGGAGAAATGACCAAAATGCCCTTCGATCCAAGTGAAAAATTGGGTATTCTTCAAGCGTAAATAGGTCTTTTCTCATTTCCAGTCCAAATTTTATTTTTCCCGAACCTCTTGGGCGAACCGCGAAGAAATTATACACTGGATGAGGAAACGTCCAAAATTTAATTATTGAAACCCCCGAAGGTCCGACGTCAAATTCTGAAGCTCGATTCGCGATCAATCTTGATCAATTGAAATTTCAGCACATCTCAAACTAACGGGCAGCTTTTAGGAGTTACGCGTATTGACCCGTGATTAATATTACGTTTAAGAATTTCTCGAGCCACGGCGACTTTGGTTGTCATTCAATTGCGAGGGTTAATCACTAGTCCCGATAGACACGATCATTAGAAAATAATTTAGGGACGTTCGGAACCCACACGAGGTCAAACGGAATCACCCGTGATCCAAGCGTAGGCTATTATCCAAATCGTTCCTTAATCATTCTAAGATCAGCCTATATTGGTCCAAAATATTCCATCGACAATTTTCATGGCCAAAGAGTCAGCCAGGATCAAGTTCTTAGGTCCATGTACTTGATTTTGCTAGCTAGCCATTCCCATTTGGTTAGTCTCGCTCAAGATGGATCATTCCTCGAGTGAGATTAAACTGAAATATATCAATGAGACTTTTCATTTATTCAAAGCTTTGAAAACGAGTCAAAATACAAGATGTCACATTTAATATCCGGAATTGCCACAGAACATGTTTCCTTTTGTAAAGACTAAAGAAAATTATCGGTGAAAGTTATTTCGCCGTCGAGGCAAATTCTAACCAAATAGCTATCACAAAGATCACAGATTAATGAAAGATACAATCGGTGGAATTTGATCGTCCAAACCCACAATTAATTGAAATATGTTGCAATGTAGATGCAGGCCCAAAGACAAATCATTAGGGTTTGTTCAAATATTCACTTCCCAATGGCTATGTAAGAAGTAGAGACAAAAAAATTTCAAACTAGTACCCCATTGGTACTTTGACCCAAATCTACCCCCCTGCGTTGATATTTCGTCAAATATCTGCTAAATGCATACGTGTCAATGGGCGCGGCAAACAACCACAAGACTGATCTAACTGGGAGGATGACATATTCAATGTGGAAAGTCCACACGTGTGATAAGTAAGCATTTTAACGGAGGTTAGATTTGGGCTAGGCCAACCGTATTTTGGATTTCTGTGAGCGAAAAACTAATTTGAATAAATATGTCCTGGGTTCGGGTGATTAAAAAAAAAAAAATGGAATCCACCCTAACAGGATTGGACTGTACCCAACTGGCTGGTTTTGGGTGGTTCTCACCTGAAATCGGTCGACCGATTTTAGGTAGGAACCACCCACCTAGACTAACCGGACTGGACCTATTTATATAACATAGATATATATTTTTAATTCAAGCTATCTCCCTCAAATTCTCAATCACGTGACTCTAAGGCCCAGCTCACCTCATCCACGCACGCAGCACGACCCAAAAGCAAAAAACCCTAGCCTCCCTCTCAGCTGGCTCCTGTACAGAAACACAAACATAAGCATCACCATGAGAAAACAAGGAATTTTCCTTCACAATGCTTGTAAAAGGATATAGTGTGAACAATAAGACTATTTGGATGAAGCTTCAGAACTTTGTGGCAAACTCATTACTCATTAATGGACGTTCTGTGATCTTCATTGATGGTGCACTTGCTGATTTTTTCTAGGAATTTGTCAAAGAAATCATCAAGTGCACTAGCAAACGCTCATGTCTATCTCTTTATTTCATGGGAAATTAGAAATGACTTCATTGGTTTATTCGCGTACAATCTTTTTTAATTGATGTTGATGCTCAGTAGGACCGGTTCCATGGACCTACCCGAGAACCAGACCGGACTAATGGTTCGGTTCTCGTGTGAATCCTTGGAACGAGCTAGTGGTTCATGGTTTTCATTTTGCGAAACCGGTCCATAGCATGTGGTTCTCGGTCTAGGGTGGGAACCACCCATCCTGAAATCGATCATCTCTAGTCATGGGACATCGGTTTAGGATTTTTCGTGAGATGAAAATTAGTTGAGGTAAATGTCTAACGGGAGAACCACTTTGAGATTGTTAATGGTATTAACTTTAAGGAGTATTATTCTAGGACGAAACTAAGAAAATTGGTAATACTTAATGTATGATAACTAAATTATACAGACACACACACACACACACACACACACACATATATATATATATATATATCCTCTTCCAGTGCACACGAAAATGTTTAAAGAGTAAATCTAAAGCTTTCATCTCATTGCGAGCAATCGGATTTAAGCCGACGTTTTGGTTAATTGGACAAGATCAAGGCTGTCGGAGTATCTTCTTTTAATGTTTTGAGGACTTAAGGTGTCCACATTTACTTCCCAAGTTGTGGCAACCTACCAACCATCGCAGGTTTAAGGTTGTTGGATTTTCTTCTTTTGAGTTTTTATCTGGTTTTCCGGCCTCAAGTTAATTACTTTATCTTCTGGAAAGAGAAATAATATCCGTGGATTTGAGTACCCAGTCAAAGGATGCTAATACTAATAGTGGTACTTCTATTGTCCCTATTACTATTTCTTTACAAATGAAAGAACTGAGAGGGCTCTAGGCATTATGATAAGGGGCCTCACACCGCCGCGAAATGTTCAACACGAGCCATACCACCTAGTCCCCTTGTACACGTATCAGCCTGTCATCGCTACCCCACCGGCTTGCTCGAAGCTGGCCTCATTATTATTAGGCTAACACACTCGGTTGTCCTCATTCTCTTATCCTTGAGTGTGACTGAACAAGCTAGATTTGGTGTCAATGGAAGCTTCCGCGGCGAAACACAAAAACGAGCAATGTCAACAGAAATACAATAATTCACTTGAAAGCCAGTCATAATTGAAGGTCGACAATGGAAAAGAATTTCTACGGACACGCTTGCATTCAATTTCACTCACCTTCCTTCTTGACTCAGACATGCGTGAAATTGATCTTGTTATATGCATAGTTTCACCACCATATAGTTGGTTTGTTCATGGTTATACGAAAAAAATCAAGTACTTTTTTTTTTCTAACTACCCTCCCAAATTCTAGAAATGAGAAAGGATCATTCTAGAAGATTTTTTAAAGATGTAAACAAAATTTCAGAATAACTTTCAAGTGTTGCGAAGGTTTGAAGGTTTCAAGTGTTCTATGTAGTATAAAAATCGATCTTTGATAGTACTTCACCAAGAAATTTTCAATTATTGCAAACAAATGAAAATGGAAAGAGTAGAAAATAAAATAAAATCACCGCCACTGCTCCTAGCTTTTCAGTTGGAATTTTTTGGTATGTAATTAAAGCCCGGTTAAAATCCCATTTATCCCCAGAATGGATAAGATCGCTTGTAAAAATTTATCCGTCAATGATGAAGGCATTTTTAATGATTGTTTAAAAAAATTTTGATGACATCAATAATTCAATTTTTCCATCAATTTTGCCGTTAAACGGATAAATAACTTCAAATTCTCATTACTCGAGTATCATTTTTCTTTAATTCTCATTACCACCTCGTTTATTTCTTTACAAACTGAATTTGAGGAGCATTTCCAATCAATTATAACTGCTAATAGTGTGAGAGTAAGATGCATAATCATATGTCAGTTTGTTGAATCGACTAGGCTAAACTTACAGATTAACACCTTTCTCGTTGAAATTAGATGTGCCAGACTTTTCACTCATATTATAGAATATGTTAGCTTATTAGTTATGATTAGGGAAGTACCTGTAAGTTGAATTAATACCAATATTTTCAAATAGAAAGAATAGACTAAAGCCAAAACAAATGGACAAAAGAAAATTAAGAAAGAATGAAAAAGAAAAAGAGGGAAGAGAGAGTTGTTCAGAGTTCTCCCCCCACAAAAAAAAAGTTGTTCAGTGAAAAAGAGAATCGAGTGGAGGAGTTCTTCGAAGAATGACACCGTCCCTCCTAAGAACTCTCCTTTCATACAAAAAGTACAGATAGATTTCTATAAATTATGCCAAAATCAGATTACTAGCCTTTTCTTTTAGCAATGTCTATTAAATGTCATTTGTTGTTACCAAAAGAATGTCACTTTGTAGTTGGCGGAGGTTGAAGTAAACTTAAACAAGACATAAGATGAGTTGCCAAAAGAACGTCACTATCTCGATGGCCTAGTTTCATAAACAAAGAAAAAATCCTTAATTTTAAGTTTCGTTCCAATTATATCCCCAACTTTTTCTTGTCTTAAAAAAAAATTCTCAACTTTCAATTTAGCATAGACGAGATCCGCCAAGCTCACGATCATAACCTTCTTCTAGAACAAGCGCAAGCCCTCTCTTGAAGCTACGAAACCCAGATTTGGAGGTTGACCTTATATGTATCCAATGGCCTGATTTGTAGGGTCAGAAGGAGAAGAAGGAGAAAAAAGGAAAATAAAAAGGAAAGAGAGGAAAAGAGAGAGGAAAAGATCGGATGAGGGTTGGGAGGATAGGGAAGATGAACGGTGTTTCAAATCCAAGTCAGTAGAGGGTGTGGATTTATTTTTTATGTGAAAATGCCACATTAGATGACTAACGATGAGTTTGGATGGAGAGTTAACCCAGGATAGATTTGGGACTAAATTAAAAGTTAAGGATTTTTTTAGGCAAGAAAAAGTTGGGCATATAGTTGGGATTAGATTTAAAGTTGAGTTTTTTTTTATATGGAATTAAGCTATTGATATTGGAGGTAGAGAGGGGAAAAAGAAGATGATGGAGAGCTTGAGAGTTAAAAATGGAGATTAAGGACGAGCATGACAACACTTGTGGAGCAGAAGAAATTCGTTTAGTAACGTGGCTTCAACTTTATTTTTTTAATTTTAGAGCATTTCTTTTGCTTTAGAAGTAGTTTTGGAGCCACTAAAAAAAGTAAAAAAAATTATTTTCAACTTCTGCTCAAAAACAAAAGTAGAAAAATTAACTACCAAAAGATGATTTCTACAACAGAAATGTTGCAATGCGCTCCCTAAATTGACCCAGAATGAAGGCAAGGAGATCAATGAATGTTTTTGGACAAAAATGTTCCTCATCATACCATCGGAGGCTATTATTTGAGATTAATGGTTGTTTGCAACGATTCTGATTTTCTAATTCTGTTCCTTGAAACAAAAAAGGATAAGAAACATGTTTAGTAACGTAAATGATTTTGATTATATTTTGTGGAACAATTTTGGAATAAAAAAAAAAACTGATTGTGGAAAAAAGAATCATTTTGAGAATCATAAAAAAGAACAAAGTCTCATTCCTTTTGAAAATATTAAGTCCGTGGGCTTCCGTGTGGACTTATGAACTCTTAAAAAAAACTAAAATTAGATTTGAAAATTTATTAACAACTAATCTTTTAAAATACGTTTTTTTAATCAATTAAAATTTAACAAAAAATTTAAAACTTTAAAAAAAGGAGGGGAAAATTAAATTTTTAAAAAATTTAAAAATGTAAAAAAATTTTAAAAAATGAAAAATGGGGTGAAATTAAAAAAATTTAGAAAAAGAAGAAAATTTTCAAAAAGAATTCTCGCCACCCGATTGTTTCAATGACAGAAATTTTGTGTAATTATCGCGTTATGATTCTTTAAAAATTATCCAGGAAACATAATCAGAAAATATGATTCTAATTAGAATTATTTTTTTTATCAGAATCGTTGCCAAATAGGCCCTAAGTGGATACTAAATATCCTTGTCAAAATTATGTTTATTTTGCAAAAAAATGAGTATTATATTTACTTAAAAATTTCACTTGTATCGCTTAAAATAATTAATCAATAATAAATATTGATATTATCGGCAATTATTTATATCTAAATATTTTCGTGGATGATAAAAATACTATTCATTAATTTATTTCTGTAAGTGATATAAGCGATTAATAATAGAAAATAGCCTTGAACTTTGTCCAACGTGCAACGTCTATCATGAACTTTTAGTTTATTCAATATGATTCGCGAACTTTGGTCCAATGTGTAACATAGATTTTAAATTTTAAAATTTTCAAAACAAATTAAAATTTTAAAAATTACATTATATATCAAGCTAAAATTTAAGGATCGCATTGCGCAAATTAGAAATTCAAATACACATTTCAATTTAATCATAGTGCCGATATCATCCGTACTATTTTCCCTCTTAGAAAATGACATCACTTGAAGCCTATCGGAGGACGAGGTTTTGTTCCTTTTTTAGCCCTTTTGGGGTAAGACTGGACGAGATTGTGCAGGCGAACGGAAGTCCCTGAGATTGAAGGAGCTGCCCATTAGTGCAGAGGAAAGTATGGAGGAGACCCAGCAACGAAAGAGAAAGAAAACGAGAAGGGGCTCTGAATTATGTCGCTCCACGCCTCTCGAATCGGCCGATGAAGACGCTGCTCTGTGTCTGCTTCTAGCTTCAGTCTCCAAGATCAACACTGGAGACCACTACGACCCTCTTTTTTCCTTGGCGTTAGTCATGAAATGCTTGCGAAAAGTTCTCTCCTTTCTCTCGAAATTGGATGACCCAGGTTCGAGCTTTCGGAGGATACCCCTCACTGCCCTTTTCTCTGTGCTTCCTGTTCTGCTCAAATCCAAGTGAGCGCTCTCTCTCTCTCTCTCTCTCTCAAACTCGCAATATCCCTCTGCGGAGTGGAATGGCTTAACGTTTGCTCCGGTTAATATTTGATTGATTATGCTTGACAGCAATCCGGATATTGCCTGTCTTTGTGCTAAGGTTGTGGGAATGGCCTCGCTCTGTGTGTTCGAAATGAACCAACAAATCGCTTCGGATGCGGAAATTTTGGAAAGCCTAGTATCGGGTTTGAGGAGTTCAAGTAGGAGAGTCAAATTGAGTGCGTGCTGTGCCGTTTCGGATTTGTCGACTAGTTTGGTTGGGCGGCAGAGGCTTCTTGAGCATTCTGCTTTGGAGACTCTCATGTGAGTGTACCTCTTTTACTTCTCTCCTTTGTTCTACCCCTTTATTTGTATGCTTGTTAGGGAGCATGATTGTTCCATTAGGCTTTGCACCTATCATTTGTGTGTGGAGGAAATGTGGATTTTGAGTGCTTTTTATGGTTTTTCCATTCAAGAATGATTTTTTGTTTTTGCTTCATTTAAAACCTGAATGTCTCACAAGACGCTTCTATTGATTTAGGGCTTTCGGAATTTTTTCGACCAGACATTATATAAACTTTAGTATGGTGATTAATGGGGCTAGGTTATACAGCATAATCTCATTGTTTTTGTCTATCATTTGCATGTCTTTGTTATGGTAGTTGTTCATTCATGACTTGACAGCTGAAAAACAACAAAAATGTAATCAACAAATTTAGGACGATGTACTAACTCAACAATTGCTACTATGCTACATCTCTCTGTATTCTAAGATGCGTTGACTGAATATGGTTGTAATAACCGATGTGATAGAATTGATAGAGCAGGACAATTTCCTTGTTGCTTTATTCTACATATAAGGTAGTCTGCTTATGCATGAGATAAATGAGTAAGATCTCTTATCCTTCTTTAAAATGGTTCATTGGGGCAAGGTTTCACTGGATGAGCTGCATAAGTACGCTAATATCTATCCTCTCATCAAGCTTCAGATGTCGACTACTGCTAACTTTCTCTTCTTTATGGTAGTGAGCAAATAAAACATTTGACAATACTATTATGACCCAGCCCTTTTTGTCAGACTCCTTGGATGCTTCTTTGCAATGGCTTTTTAAGTAAATTTCATGGGAAGTTATGATGTATGAATAATTACATTATGTGTGGAGTCTATTGATGGTTTATATGTATGTAGGTATATTGGTCTCTTTCCGTTGATTGAGAGGGGATGTAGGATGAGAAAATCATGCCATTTTTTTAGATATAGTCTATTGTTGATAAGTTCTCGGATTTATACTTACATTTGCTTCTCAATGTACATGTTTTCTTCCTTCCCCTGGTGGTTGTGGTTTCAGACTTACAATGCTCTTTCTTCAAGCTGTAGCTATTTATGTACATATGCCTGCCGGTGGCTTATTCTTTGCATATGTGAGCATGTTATGTGCAGTTATCTAATGATAATGTATGTCCTATATGGGTTGCTAAGCTCCTCGTTTTATAATGAATCAATTGGTTATGAACTGTTTTAAGTGATCTGTGAGTGGGCTTATTGGGGGACACACTTATATATTCATTCCTCAAATTACAATCTCGCATCTTGTTTATTGTTCTTACAACCTATCACTTGAATATATGAAGGGACTTTCATGGTTCGCTCAAGTACTGGTAGATATAACATGAGCAAAGCTGGGGAGAAATTTCGATGTTGTTGTTATTACTTTAGCTGTTTTGTCGAATATGGCTGAGAATTGTTCTTCTTTCGTGGCGCGGTTTAGTTTCTTGTTTGAATTTAATAGCTACTGTGCGCTTAGGTTTGCTCAATTCAAATTTGATTGCCGACATCCTTATCTATCATCAGTTTGACTCATTATACCCACTAGGGTTTGCTATCTTCAGGTGGCCAAATATTTCGTGGATTCTGTCGCATTATTCCCAGTGGACAATGGATTCAATAGGAGTCACATTACAGCTGGAAAGGAACATGAACTTCCTCTTTCACTTCTCGACGCTGTTATTGTACTTGTTAACTCATGTAATGTCAAGCAATTGGAAAGAGTTCCATCTGACCTCTCTGAAAGTTTCTTGTTCCTTTTGAAAGAGCTGTGGATTAAACTGCATCCTAGAATGTACAACTCTTTGGTGTGCAGCCAGCAAAAAGACTTGTTAAGCAATATGACAGTCAATGATCTGGCGGAGAGCATTTTCAGACTTTCAACCAGAGTCAAATGTGCCACTTTTCTGCCAATTGATCAAATCAAAAGAAGCATTTTTGGGTTACCTCAGTCTAGTTTCAAGGATTTTATTGTGGGCTATTGGGAAGTTTCACCTTTTCTCATAAGCAAGACCTCAAGGGCTGTGGATGAGGAGGATATATTTAACTCTTTTTTGAATTCCATTAATCCTAAAGATGTTGTTCACCATCTTCTCTCTTCTGTCCTCCATTGTGCATTCTCCTGCCCACCTATTGCTTCTGATGAGCTGGACATCTTCAATTTCCTAAAAAACGAGAGAGATAGCTTGGGTATGCCCATAATCTACCAGCAGGATATAAGGGTGCTCAAAGCAGAGAGACTCTCTAACACTGAGAAACATCTTTTCCTCGAGAACTTGAGTTCTTGCACTGAGTCTCATCATGTTTTTAGTTTTGATGATGTATTCACATGTGAAGAAGCATACAAAGATGGTTATACAGTGGCCATGCGTGGTATAGAGTTCCGCTTTAAGTCCATCGCTGCTATCACTGAAGGCTTAGCGTCTTTGTTTGGTCAACCGTCTGTAGGTGCCAATCTATACTTGACACCACGCAATTCTCAGGGGTTGGCACGGCACTACGATGATCATTGTGTGCTTGTGTGTCAACTTATGGGAACGAAACAGTGGACAATTTCCTCTCCAAGGAATAAGCTTTTACCTCGTTTATATGAACCGCTTGATGGTTCCCAAGGTTCAAATGTTCATACTGTACCAAATGAATGTACACAAATTCTGCTCAAGGAAGGAGATATATTGTACATTCCTAGAGGTTACATTCACGAGGCTCATACTACTAATGATGTACAAAAAGATTCTGCTGGTCTTTCCTTACACCTAACACTTGCCATTGAGGTTGAAGCTCCATTTGAGTAAGTTCTTGCTTGCACGGTTTTTTGTTTGATTAAGTGAGAAGTCCTGATATCCATTTTTTCTTATGCTTATCGTTGTGATGTAAAGTTTGCATTTTGTAGAGACTCTTTTCATATGCCATTCTGAGATTTTAACCAAAACTATCATGATTTTGAAGCTCACATTGGAGTAAGTACCATACGTTGCAATTTGTTTGTCTTGGTGTGCTGATACTTTTATCTAGTTTGATGGGAAGCTTCTAGATGAATCGCTAATTATATAGCTCTTTTCTGATTTATGGGCAAACCTGCTTTTTCAAATTTATTTGCATCTTTGAAATAGTGATCATATAGCATCCTGTAGATGCATTATCAATGGTAAGCTATTTCACTCGACATTCTATGCTGTGTTTAAGCATTACAGCTATTGATAGAAGGTGTCTGGTATAATTGAGCAAATATTGTATGTGGCGTTTATATTCGCATAGATGAGGGTATTCTGTAAAAGCAGGCTTGTACATAGGATATTATGCATTGGCCTGTATTCTCCAAGCTTATTGTTCCTTCTGTTGCATGATTATCTTGGGTATGAAATCTGCATTTGCCGTCAGTGAAGTTTTCCCTCTGGACATGCAATGTGTGCAGTTGCACTTAATTTACCAAATTGGATTGCTTGTTTGAGAAAAGAATCCATATTTTGCCTTAGGATATTATGACTCACAATCTTCTGTCAATTAACTAACGAGCCCAATCATTTTTAATAGGCTACAAATTTTCAAAGTGGCTATTGTGCTAAGCATCCGCAGCAAATAAATATTTTCCTTCTCCATGCAATAACTTGAGATGGATGAAGAGAGGGACACTTGACTTGACGAAACAAGTCCAAATGCACATTACAAATCATTACTATGCTCTTAACATGTCCTATCTGTCTGCATTAGGAGATCAATAAAGAAAGTCAATTTATACTAAAACGACTTCAGGGTGACTGCTAACAGTCTGCACTGATAAACTCCTCTCTTAACCTAAAAAACAGTTTCTGCATATCACCTTGTCGGCCTAGCATGTTGTCACTCATTCCATTATGTTACAAGGCAGGTCTTGATGTTTTTGTTAGTCCATATCACATGATGAATAATCCAATGGACGAACTAACGTGCGTTTGGTTGTTTAAGTTGACATGAAATCCTTGTTTTTTGTTGGTGAATGGTAATTGGGTTCTTCAAAATGTACCTGTGAGTGAAGATTTTCAACATCTGATTTACAGCTTCACTTTGACGCAGGTGGGAAGGATTTGTTCACAGTGCTTTGCATCTTTGGTTTCAGGACTTGAAGCAACATGTATCTTCTGATTCGATGACTGGGACTCCATATGCAGCTTGCATCAGGCTTATGCACTTTATGGTCATGTTACTTGGTGATGCTGATCCAATGTTTCGGAAAGCTTGCTTGGTTAATTCAATATGTTTTTCACGGGACACCAACCACTGGCTTTATCAAAGCCAGGTTGCCATTTTCAGATATATAATTGATAAGATTAGCGAGTCATCTAAGTTCATGGAGACACTGCAGAGTTTGGAGAGGTTGATTCAGGTGGAGGAAGACCCGTTTAGAAGAATAAGATGGCTTGAAAGTTTCTACTGCAAAGAAGAAGAAGCCAATGAAAGGTACGAGGATTACGTACTTCATGTAGATGCAAAACACATATACGATTCACATCCTGAGGAAAAAGAAACACTAGAAGCAGCTTTTTTTACTGTGAAATCTGAGTTCTGTGAGCAAGTGTTGTTGGAGGATGTAGTTCCTAGGTACAGGTTGCTGCTGGAGAAGTACAGCAAAGTGAGGAAGCAATATTTGAATGGAATGCTTTCGCTGCACCGTGACTTGGATTAGATTAAAATTTTTGTTTTGATCTCTCGGTGCGACCATGAATGAACTTTTAACCTTTTTCTAACTTGTCCTGCTCTAACCCTTTCCTTTTTCCAAATGTTACATGTCACTTCACCTTGGTCGCTCACCTGCGTTTACCTCACAATAGCATGAACCATCTTTACCATCTAGTGACTCAACTTACTTGAATGGGATAAATGTTCTATAGGCTCATATATTTGCGTATTTGAGTCCCAAGACTAGAATCTAGATTCTTAAAGTAAGCCCGTCTTTTAATCACCTTCTTGCCCTTCATACTGTATTCCCCTTACATTACAGCATACAGAGTTGTAATATATATGGACATATATTGGTACTTGAAGGATCTGGAGTCAAATTATTTCGGATGAGGCTTTATTTTATTTTATTTTATTTTGGTACAATGTTTTGACAATTATGAAATCTTGTGTAACTGCAAGGGTTCATATTTGAAATACATATATTCTTTTTGTCTTTTTTCTTTTTTGCTGCTTTCCCCCCTAAATTCTGTAAATCTAGCCGAAAGTCACGAAAGGGCCTTCCGTCCGTGACTCGTGAGGCAAAAGAACATTCCTATTGTTGACAGCATCAGAAGATCGATAGATCCATGTCTGTGCCAATGCCTAATGACGAGGAAGATGAGAAGCAAAAGAAATTGCTAAAAAAAAAGATAAATAATGCTTGAATTGAATCGAATCTCAAAAGAGGGGTTTGGATCTAACGAATCCGAGAGATTGTTAGGTTTGTTGGGGAAAAAGAGCTGGGGCCAAACACAAAGAAGAAAAACGAGGCAATTGCTTTGCAAGAGAGAGCACGGTGGAGAAGCCCTTGGTCACTTGTGTCGTCTGGCAGCAATTGGGGTCGAGTCAATGAGTCTAAACTGTTAAAACGGTAAGGAACCCAAACAAGTCCTAAGTTTTGCTTATTATGTTCGACCGTGGGAAGACCTCTCAAAAAATTCATTAATTAACTGAACCGCAAATTTCATTAATTAACCGAACCGAGCCGACTGATTTTGACACTACATCATCATCGTCATCGTCTTTCCAGATACAAATTACAATCTGTCGGATTGTGGGCACCCAGGCATGATTTGTTTCCGTTCTATAATTTCATTTGGTTTGCATTCAAAGAAATTTCCAACCTAATTGCGGTCAAATAATCACGAAGATCACACCTGTGCAAAAGTAGGTCGGAAAGAGAAGAGCTTATGGCAATCTTTCTAAATGAGAATCATGAGCCTACAGAACTCGAGGAACTAGAGTCACAGGTTAATCTATCCAATAGAGTTATTTGGAATTTGAAACCAATGAACATGATTCGAACATTGCTAGAGGAGGAAACCATCTGGTCCAAAGATTTATCCTCCATGCTCAGCCTGCTATAAATTAGATCCGAAGAGACAAGTCAGCATCGTGCCAAGTGATGAACTAGAATGATTGGTATGAAGAGAGGTTAAGAATGATTATGACTAACAAGCAAGACAGGTTTGTTGCTCTTCGACCAAAAAAAAAAAGTTTGTTGCTCTACTAATCAGAAACTCTACAGACTGTCTCCTCCTATTGGTTCGAGATAGTGCATGGCTGAGCGTGACTCCATGCCCATCCGAATCATCTTCATGATCTTAGACACAAGAAGTTCTGAACTCAGAAAATGAAATCCTGGGGGGAACTATGATACTGGCAAAGAGACACTTTTTCTCCATCTCACAATGCCCGAGCAACCGAAAAGGAAATTTAAGACAGATGTAGTCAAAAGATCCATCAAAACTTGCCCGAGCAATTTGAATTGGTGAGAAATGCCATTTGCACTTTTAGGAAACGAGAGACTAAAACCCATCTTTCCAGTGAACTTGTCCTTATTGCTAATGGGTTTGGGCATAAAGTAAACTGATCATCAACCTGTACTGGAGTCCTCAGCATATACTTAAATAATCAACTACCAAACCAATTCTGCTTAATGGGATAAAGCTTGGATTGCCGTTATAGATTAGTCACTTGAAGAGACCAATTTCAAGTTCCAAACCAGCAAAGAAGGATCTAAAACTGCGACGACCAAACACTAAAGCCCAATACAAAATCGTTATGATATCAACTAATCTTGGTGATTAACAACATGAACATGCACAAAACTGTGATGCTACAGCCATGATAATCTTAGCAATCAATTGCATTACTCGATGAAGCAAGAATATCCTGATTAGAACAATAATCGTAGCGACGAAGAATTTGACCTGATAATAACTAAGGACTGACACAAAAACACATTTTTGCTGCAACCAAAAAACTACCAATTACATAATTAGTTTCAGCTAAAGCGGGTTTTGAACTTCCTATGACGGTCACAAACCAAAATTCAGAATTGTTGGCTTCAAAGCAAGCTCTCTATTGGCTTCAAAGCAAGCTCTCTAGAATCGAACTTTAAACTCTGCAATTACTACGGGCAACTAGTTATGAGAATTCAGAGTCAAGGGCAAGAAACAAACTACTCTCCCCTAATCCCCAGTCACCACCTCCATTGGGAACTATCCTTAGAAGTACTGAATTCAATCACAACCCACAAAAATTAGGCACATCCTATCATCTTGCTTGCGCCCAATTGAGGGAGAATAGCCACTTACAAAAGTTCATGGCATACTTCTGCATGTAAACCCTAATCAACAGCTAAAAGCGCGAAAGTAATCCAATACCAGCCACAGCAAATGGCCAGAAGCTTCCCAGTCCACCTAACACACCGTGACATGCTCAATTCAATTGCACAGCGATCCAACTGTAGAACGCACCAGCAATGCACGCATCAAAGTGCACTCTTTTCACTTAAATCAAGCAGTCGACGAAGCACATATTCTGTCAAATCCGGAGCAGATCCAAACCCAAAACAGTGACAGTAACAAACATCAAAATTGAAAGATATTATCAAGCTCCAAATAAACCACTACAATCAAATCCGGGTCCACCATTTCACTTAATCCACAAATTAAAGACAAAAGGATGAAACTCGAATTTTGCCCTAACGCGACGCCAATTTCTCAAACGGGCTGAAATCAGAACCTGAGCTTGGTGAAGAACCACCTGTTCTTCCCCGTCTTGAACCTCTCCTCGAGCCTCTTCTTGGTCTCCTTGGCGGCCGTGACCTTCTTGTCCTTACTCTGGAGGCAGTCGGGGGTGACGACGTCCTTGAGGTCGACGTCGAGGGTGTAGCGAGTGGGCATCAGATGCCTGTAGTTGACGACCTTCACGAACGTCTTCACGCGCGACTTCTTGGCCGTCTTCTTCGCCGAGTCCTTCTTGATGACCTTACTGGGGTACTTCTTGATCCCGGCGACGAGGCAGTGGCCGTAGGCGCGGTCCCTCGTGCCGTCGTCGAAGTTCCGGATGATGACGGCCTTCCGGCCAGCGTAGCGGCCCTGGAGCACGATCACGGCCTTCCCGGGCTTGAGGAACTTCACCATCTTTGCGGTGCCTCTTGGAGATCTTGGAGGGGTTTCTCTTCTTGGGCTAGGGTTTCTTTCGCGGCCGGCGAGAGGAAGCGGGAGGAATGAGGTGGTTTATATATGGTAGTGCGGGCTCTGCAGAGCGAAAGGAGGCTGAGGAACCCTAGCTAATTTGACTGTGGGCCCATTGCTAAAGAAGATAAAAAAAAAATAATTTTTATTTTTCAAGTGGGACTTTTATATTTGCATAAATGATTTTTATTCTAAATCTATATAATTCATTAAAAAAAAATAGAGGCCATTGCTAATCACTTATTAAGTAGCAATTCTCCACACAACCACGAATTCACGGGGCAAAAATGACCCAAAAATCAGAAAATGAAAATTTATGCTAGCCATATTGGTACCGTATTTTTGTGAGCTTACTTGAAACGATTGATAAATGAATCATATTTAAATTCAATACATTTTAATTTAAAATTGACCGGTTCAATTCTCCCAACTAATGACTAACGAATATTGACATTCGTCATTGTTATACTTTTGTGAGGTATTATTAGGGTAAAACTTTTCTTTTTAAATAATCTAATATAAACATTGAATGCTTCAATAAATTCAAAAAAAAAAAGTAAAAAGTTTGTAATTCCATTGATATGTTTTTATGTTACTTGATTGCATTTAATCAATAGTGTTAATTTATTAAGCCCATTGTTTCATGAGAAAAGCCCCAAAAGTTAAATGACATCTCAAAATAGCTATTTGGGTGTTTTTTCGGGAATCGACAAAATTCGACTCACTTAATAAGAGGCGTTCGGTGAGATATGTTCATGCTACCCATTAAATAACTAAGATATGTTTGAGTTGTATTTTTTTTTTTGAGACAATTAGTTAATTAATCATATTCGAGTTAACTTATTTAATAATATAACCCCGATGCCATAAAGGCGCAACCCTAGTTACCAATAAAAAAAATGTGCTAAAAAATGGATAGATTTAGGTTCCGCCTATTTTATAGATGATTAATGATTTGGAAAATAATTTCCTTGAAAACGATGGCTAGAAATAATTAGGCATTATAGATGTTTTCATTGTCGACAACAATGTATATTTGAAGATTTTCATGAACGATGAAAATGTTTTTCGTTTATTTGTTCATGTAAATAATACAAGCAATTTTATTTTTCGAAAAAATATTTTTAAAATTTTTTATTTGTAACAAAATAAACGGAACCTTTAAAAAAAAAAAAAGAAGAAGAAAGGTTAGAGCCGGTGCAAAAGTTTTATTTATTTTTTCGGTAGAAGGCTAGCTTCGATATAAGAGTTGGGCCCGACGGTGGTGAGCATAATTATATATGGCCGAAGAAGAAAATGCAGGGGAAAAGCCCTGAGAAGTAGAAAAATCCACTTACGGTCGAATTGAATTACCAAGCGATACTTGTTATTGAGATTCTATTACGACCGTAATTAATTATAGTACATCACCTATTGTGTTGCAGCGTTGCTAGCTGCCCACCAACGGTTAAACCAAAGAATGCGGCGCTTGACACAAGCAGCGTGGACTAGTTGGTCAATCAGAGATTTCGTGAGAAACTTGTCCAAAAAATTTTAAATCTATTTACATTTTCGACAATTTAGCTCCAAACTTTTTAAATCGTGCCAATTGAGTCCTAAAACTTTTCACATTTTGATAATTAAGTCCATCTGGCTAATTTTGGCTAGAAATTGTTAACGTGGATGTTGGTTATCCTACATGACATTTACTAGAGCTCACATGGACAACGTCCACATTAGCGGTTTTTCGGCCAGAATTGCTTGAATAAACTCAATTGACACAATTAAAAAGTTTGAAACTGAATTCTTCCGTTTACTCTTGGACGATTTTCCCGTGATTCTATTTAGGTATGAATGGTTTGTTCGGGCAACATTGTTGTGCTCCGTTCCTCTGTCTATGTTACTGTGTGATTATAGGCTAATTTAATGGAGCCATTTTGGTTTTGTAGACCTCTCCTTATTCTCTACCATTTCTCAATTGCGCCAAGGAGTTACTCTCTATTTTAAGAGATTTCTCCATTTTCTCCGTTCGTGTATAAAATTGAAAGTAGGGGTATTAAAATTGAACTAAACCACTAACTGAATTGAACCAAACAATTGTTTTTTTGCATTTTCGTTCATTTTTTTTTTTGGTCCGGTTAATTGAAAAATAACCATTCTTTTTTGGCGTTCAATTCATTTCGGTTTGATACGATTAACCGGACTAGAAATCTCATTTTTTTAACCCAAAAAAGGACAAAAACAAAAAGATAAGATAAAAAATGAAAAAAATAACAATAACAATAAAAATCGAAATCGAAAAAAGAACCTCACATACGGGATTCACAGATCAACGGCTGGGATGAACCCAAACGAATGTATTCGGATCCAGCAAATCTTCCCCGGCGAGGGCCCACCATCCCAAACCGGAAACTGTCTCACCGAACACATTCGAAATTTTCCAGGAAACTGCCATCGAAGCTCGTGTGCCCAAATGTCGAGCACAAATCAAAACCCTATCCCAATAATTCTCGACAGAGTGTTGCTTGGACTTTTCATTACTTCTGCACTCGTGGTACGGCCCAAACTAGAATGGATGGGCTCCACTCGTTGTACGGGCCAAATTAGAATGGATATCGTACCTGATGGGGCTGCGTTTAGAGCTTAATTGAATGGGTTAAATTAGATCATAATTGATGGGTTTTTGGCTAATTATTCATATGAATGGGCGGGAAAAATTGTTTTGCACCTTTGCGAATCAATCCTATATCCTTTAATTTTGTCAATGGAATCCCAAATCCTTTCACGTTTTGTGAATCATCCGGCCAATTTTTTGGTCAGAAATCGCTGGCGTGAACGTCGATTGTCCTATATGATACTGGTGATGTTGGCGTGGATAATTCTTAGTAATATTTTGATTTTCCAATTTTTTCTAATTATATATTTTTCTTTTCTTTCTTTTTTTTCATCTTTGGTACAAAGGGCACGCAACCCGCGCCGATCATTGACCGAGAGCCGGCGACCTTCATCGACCATTGATCGAGGGTGAGGGCCACGGTGAGGGTCCTTATGGGCCAAAGTGAGGGCTCGTGAGCCCTTGCTCTAGGGCCGATGGTGGTCGCCGGCACTCACCCACCGGGCCGGCGAGTCATCGGCTATCGGTTGGCTCTTTGAACTAAAAAAGAGAAAGACAAAAAAAAAAAAAAAAAGAGAAGAGAAAAGGAAAAGGAAAAATGCAAAATTCGAAAAAATATGAAAAAATTATTAAAAATTATCCACATCAGAGTCAACCACACCACATAATCCGGTTGGCGCCGGCTTAACTACCATGTTAGCAATTTTCGACCAAAACTAGTCGGCAAACTCAATTGGAAAAAAAGTAAAAAGATTTATTATTCAATTGGTAAAGTTAAAAGGTTTAAAATTGAACCGGCAAAAGTGAAATGGATTTACAATTTTTTTTTACAATTTTACCTCAGGATGGATCGAGCCTTCGAAAACACAACCGAATCGGATTAAGGCCTTTCTAATGTGATTATTTCTATTCGTCCATCATATTTTATTGCCCACTATCTATTTATTTGCACATATACCGGAATGCGTGCTCAAGGCAAAATTACATGTGATAACCGATATAGATCTATTCCGACCGGTAGCCTCCTGGTGATGGTTTTATGACCGTGTGTGTATCCCTTCAACAATTTTCAGTTGACACGAACACATGAAATCGAAATTTACTTGTGAAAGCCACTTTTATACAATTTTGGCAATAAGACTCTCAAAATTCAGGTTAAAAAGGTCGTTGATCGCTCGTGTAAAAAGGGAACTCTTATTTCTTTCTTTCTTTTTTTGTCTTATTTTGGAGGACATTATCAAGTTCTGTCGGCCATATGTATCTCCCAGTTGAGAAAGGGATAATTACTATCTTACATTACACGAAAAGTAAGGCTTGAAAAAAAATCGTTTATTTTCTTTATCTCTCTTTATTATTATTTTTAACTGTATCGATATATACAACTTTAATATATACTACTTTTATAAGCGATCCTGTTTAGCCGGGCCATTTTCTGTTCCATTCCAAATCATCGATAAAACGATTTATTTACGAAGACGAAATAGCTTACGAATAATTACTGTAAGCATGTCTGGAAGGATCCTTGTAGGTGCAAATATTTAGTTTGAGCGTTGACAATTCTGCATCAGATAACCTTTGACTGACTGAAGAAGTGCTTTATTATGTAGATTTTGACAAACGCACTTTTAGACTTTGTAGAACTTAAACTTTGTTTGATGGTTGATACCCTCAAATTTTTACTTTTGGTTAATTATGCAAGTGAATTTTTTATTTATTTTTGTTACCAAGGCCATATATAAAATCAAAATTACTATGATTGCGGTGGTTATTAGAAGACATGGTGGAACGATCATTTATTGCGACAATCGAAGTGCTATCCAAATAGCACATAAGGATGTTTTCATTGAGCCCACCAAGCATATTAAATTGGATTATGATTTTATATGCTATCACCACGTGCTTCAGGATACTTCAATTGACTTCTTCTACGTCACATTGAATTTGAAGGGGATATTATAGATATAATTATCTTTTATTATTGATCATGCATGATTGACTGTAATTGATACATTTTGTCACTTAGGCTTTATATATATGTGATGTTGCTTTCACGTGGTCATCAAAGAAGCAACTAAGTGTTACTCTATCAACATGTGAAGCTGAATACGTTGCAGGGTCTTCATGTGTTTGTCTTGTGATATGGTTGAGAAGGCTTCTCAAGGAGATTCATAAGGAGTACTGGAGTAGATGAAGTCGACGGAAATCTATGTTGATAATGTTTCTGCCACTGCTTTGGCCAAAAATCCTATTTTTCACCAATAAAGCAAGCATATCGATGTTTGATATCACTTCATTTGAGAACAAGTGCAAGAGAAAGAAATTGAAGTCTCACATGTAAAGACGGGAGACCAAGTGGTAGAATTTTTACTAAACCTTTCAAGATTGATGCATTTCGAAAGTTTAAGAGTCCGCTTGAAATGATTGATGGAAGAGAATTTGGTTGAAGGGGGAGTGTTAGAAATTAAATCAAATTCACGAACAGCTGTTGATTCAATGTACATGAAGATTCATGATTGTTGATTAGCATACGAATGCTCATTCGACTTCCAAGACGGATGCACGAATCAAGACTTGTCTATATTATAACGTTGGTTTTAAAAGTCTTTATTGTAGAGTCATAATTAGGTGAGCCTTTCAAGAGTATGTTCGATGTCTTGTAAATGTATCGTGACAATTCATATTTTTAGTGGTAGAGCAAGAGTTGTGTAACGAGCCTATAAAAAGGAGACATTCACTTGGAAATCCATCAAAACAAGCCAAAGCAAAACTCCTACCATCACTGTCGTCATTGCCATCTGTGTGATATTCCACCACATGCCCAAACCTTGTTGACATGTTGCTTCAACGAGCGGCAATCACTTTCTCTTGGATGAATGATCGGTTGCACCAATTTGAACAAAACTTATCGAAGTAAATGGCAAACCAGGGAAAAGATGATGGAGAATCTGAGCTTTGTACACGAGTCTTGTCTACATTGTGTCAGTCGAACGTGAGTGAATTTTAAGAAGATGGGAAAACTATCCTTGGTTGAAGAAAGGAAGCTCAACGGAGCGCAAGAAATTGGCTCCAAAAGTTTGGGGCTTCTTCTTGTTTTTTCAATCCATGCCTCTATGATCAGAGAATTTGAGTCTTCAACTTCGTGGAGAATGGGTACCAAGGAACAAATCAGAATGTAGAAGAACTAGGATTGATTTTGTTTTAGGATCTGCTAGTTTTTTCCCATAGGAGGACCTTATTTGAGACTAACTTGGTTACTTCAAATTCTTATTTAAAACAAAGTCCACATTGAACTGTCATTTGAGAAAATGAAACCATTTCGGATCCTTATTTGAAATTTTCACAAGTGCAAAGGGAAGTGGAAGATATGCTATTCTCAAGAAGGAAGGTAAGAGATCCCGCAAATATTTTGCAGTGGAGAGTAAAGTACAATACTTTATCCAGCAAATACTAATAAATCCATTTTGTCCGTTGATCAATATGAAACTGCTATAAATTTATACAAAAATCTTATGCAATGCACCTAGATTCTTGAGGACATTCTGTCTTCACTCGAAGGTCTTAGGCTCGTGTCTAGATGTCCCGAGGACATTCTATCTTCTTCTCCATCCGAAAGAATGTATAGGAGAATTTCTGGAGATGCTATTGAGAAAACCTTCATTCCGAATATTTTGATTCTGACAAAACTATTCTTTCTTATAAAGAATCTGTTTAATGTCTATGAATGTTTTGTTGCAAGGTGAACATGTGAATAAAAGCTTATATTGATCTAAAACTAACGATCAGATTCAAGTGGTAGTTGTTGTATATTTGCTTCTGAAGTCGTTTAGATGGAGAAGGATATTGCCTCCGAAGACTTGTTCTTCCGAAGATTTATGTGACATGTCAGCAAGGACTTTTTTGAAGGTTAGAGTCAATGTTCAAAGTCTATTCGGATTCGGAGAGTCTTATTTCAGAATCTTGCTTCTAAATAATGTTCAGATTCTTCAATATCTTTTAGACAGATTGTGAAGACCCACATTTGGCGAGCTTTCGATATTGGTGGTATCTTCTATGAAAGTTTGTAATCTTTGATTGACAAGATTATTTTCCAATCAGATAAGGAGAATATCTACAATTGGATATTACCTTTTAGAAATAAGGTTTGCTGATTATTTGAAGCAACTCTACTTTTGGAAACCGAAGATTTAATTGTATGGACAACTGAATCTGAAGAGTTCGAGCTCAACTCCAACGGTTATCATAAATTCTCAGATATAGTCTCATTTAATCACGATTGATGACGTCCAATTAATGATTGAAGAGCGATCCTTAAAGACCTTTCCAACGATTAGTTTGAAGGTGAAGGAGTATAAAAGGAAGATCCATCGTGACAAGAAAAGAGGATCATAATATACAATTTCAAAGTGCTTGAGTTATTCAGATTCACATACTTATTCTAAGAGAGCTAAATGTTCTATCTTTGAGAGGTTCTATAAGAGTGATTGGGAGCGATATCTCTTGTATCCTCAATTGATTCATATAGTGAAATTCAGCTAATCGGCTGTCATCGTGAGAGAGTGGACGCAGGCTTGCTAAGCCAAACCACTATAAACATGGCGTGCGATTTTCTCTTCCCTGAACTCTTATTACCGTGTTTAGTTCATCTACATGTTCTCTTACTGATTCTGTTTAGATTGTGTTTTGAAATTGTCTTAATTCTGCATTAAGTTTCAAAATTATTCAGAATCATCTATTCACCCGTTCTAGGTGATATTGCTAGATACAACAAATGCCACTTCTTCTCCTTCAGAAAAGACGGCAATGGCGAATTCCTGAAAGTCTCCTACACATACTTCTAGATGGAGAAGATGGACTTCTAGATGGAGAAGATGGAATGCCCTCGAGAACTTCTTTTATGCGCCGGAGCCTACAACCTTCAAATGAAGATAAGTTTCAAAATTATTCAGAATCACCTATTCACCCCCTCTAGGTGATATTGCTAGATACAATAAATGCCACTTCTTCTCCTTCGGAAAAGAAGGCAATGGCAAATTCTTGAAAGTCTCCTACATGTTCTTCTAGATGGAGAAGATGGAATGCCCTTGAGAACTTCTTCTAGGCGCCGGAGCCTACAGCCTTCAAATGAAGAACATCATGTTCTCCACGTCAACGTGTAGCTTGCGAAACCGCTCTTCCTTCGAGCCGATCGATGAGAACATCTTATTCTTATTTTCTGGGGAAACCTCATTAAACTCCGGCACCAGGTTAAACTCCAACCGGAAGGCAGCAATCAAAAAATCTGTTGAAAGAATATGAATCACATCAATTGATGGTACATATTAGCTTCAATCACTTCGTCGAAAGTATCCTATGTTTTTTTTTTTTTTTATCAAAGTAACATTTCATTCATATTCACAAAAAATAAGAGAAAGAAACCAAACAATTTCCAAACAGTTTTAAAACAGAACAAACTCTTGATAACAAGATAAATCATCAAAATAAGAATAAACACACACTCAAAGAGCAAATCTTTGACTTCTTTAGGCTAAAATCGACGGCCGATGACCGAATCGGTCCTTAGTAAGGAGCACAAACCAAGCAATTCTATTTGTTGCTACTACTTTGCATTTCGACGATGCGCATCAAGGTTCGGCATTTCCAACACGATCACAGTTCAAAGTAAAAAAATTGAATAAGCACAAATCTGACGGTGAGAGAAAAACCTTCATGAAGCTTATTCGATCTCTTTCAAAGTTGGACTTGTACATGAACAAAACTCGACGGAAGAGAAATCCCGAAAACATACGTGCAAAAAATCCCAAATATAAACTAGATCGGGATAAAAATCTCCTCGAAACGGAAGAAAGAAACTTTCAAATCTAAACTAGATCGTAAGAGAAAACTCACCACATCAGAATCTCCGTCGATTAGTCCAAGGTTGAGAAGTGTCAATTCTTCTCTTCCAGCATTGTGCTCCTTGGATATGTAGTTTCAAAAGATGAAATCTATGTTGATTAGTGCAAGGTAGAATCAATAAAGACTTGGCCAATTCTGAAATCCATCACTAATGTGAGGGGCTTTCATGGCCTTTCTTCTTTCTATCCATGGTTTGTGAAGAATTTCAGTACTATCATGGCTCCTATTATTGAATGCATGACGAAGGGTTCTTTTCGAATGAAAGTTCACGCAAATACTAAAAATCTTGAGTTATAGCAACATTGCGATTTCTCTTGATAGGAGTTTAAGAGTAGCACCAGCAAAATTTTCATTTGCAGAGACAGAGAGACCACCACTACTACTCGCGAGAGGCAATGTTTGAGCCTTCTCGGCATTCTGTCAAGCCCTCTCTCGTGGGAATCTACCTTGAGAGGGTTGCGACAACATTACACTCAAAATTGTTCTCCAACTATACCGTATTACCATCTATGCATTATTAAGTAGTAACCAAGATTCTAATTTGGTGTTACGTGAAATGAACCACCAAAATCCATAACCCAATCCTCAGTGCTTGATAACACATGAACAAAACTACTCGAGTTACTATTAGATACTGTAAATTATCATTGGTAAGCTCAACTCTAATCTCATTACCATTCTCGATTAAGGCAATTCTTTATAAGAGGCCCCCTCTTACCATAGTTTCAACATACAACATTGCCAATCCTAGACTAACATAGTATTTCCAGGTTCACACTATGTTCAAAATATTCTTTTGTGACAAAGTGCTTCACTTAGAATGAAATAATTATAAGACAATGAGGATAATAGAATCAAAGCATGTACTTCATCATCAAAGTCAATTTCAATTGAACTCAACCGAGTGCCTTATATTTATTGTTATGTTGGCAAATGATGTGACTTCATCCATCTTTAAGAAGCTAACTTGGTTGATCATAGAGGGCTTCTCGTACATGTTTGTCGGGGCATTATCGTTCTGTAGTGGTATTATCTTTTATGATTTTAAATGTGACACTATGAATCTTTTACGAATAACACTCAATGCCCATCTATCAACAAATCCCAATTAGCTTGGTTCATAAACTCTAGCTTTTGCTAGACAAGAATAAGTATACTACTCTGGTACAGATAATTCTACATCTGCATCATCAGGAAACTAAATTCCTTCTCATCAAATCTGTTGAGTTTACTTTTCCTTTTGTATAGCTATCGATTTGCTTCAGCCAACTGAGCTTGGCTTTGATACCAATTGTTTTGGAAAACAAGTGATCAAACACTACAAAAAACATAACAAGGAAACACATTATGTAATTCCGTCGGGAAAATTTACCAAAAAGGTCATAACCCTTTTTTTACCAATCCAATCCTAACCCTTTTGTATTTGTGTCATTTCGGTTCTTGTAGCCAACTTTAGAGGTCGGCACTGACGTGACAATTTTTAAATTATATTTTAAAATAACAAAGGAAAGAAAAAAAAAGCAAAAAATAACAATCGAAAAAATATTAAAATTTTATTTAAATTGCCACATTAGCCTCGTGGCGCTGCCGGCTGGCCAAAGTTGGCCAAATGGACTAAATTGGCACAAATAAAAAAGGTTTAGGATTGAATTGACAAAAAAAAAATTTATGACGGAATTGACACAATCGCAATATGTTTAGAACTTTTTTGGTAATTTTTTCGATTAGGTCGGTATTACCTATTCTATGGGGAGCAATTTAAGATTTCATTATAAATTAAGCGATACGACGAAGATGACAACTACACTCGATCGTTCAAATCTCAGTTTTTCCTAGCCCTCTAGCTATAACAAATGACTCACAATATTCAGCTCTTGCAAAGCAATCACTCAATCTCACAAAAAATTAAATAAGATCTTAGCACAAGAATTTTACGACTTTAAGCAGTATGGATGTAATTCATGAGCATACCATATAGTGCCGCATAAGACCTTGTCTTGTAGAGTACGACCCAATCTGATCTTTAATGGTGAAAATGCTGCAGCAATTCAACTTCACCCTGTCAATAATAAGTAACAAGAACTCAAGAATGATAATGCTCCATTAGCTTCAAAGCACAAATGCCTGGAATCGGTGTCTTACCCTTCCCAGCATTAAGTAATATATTGTTACTAAGGTCCTGCACCATTGATGAAGGAGAGTATCAGACCGCGATTCAGAGCTCAGTTTACTTAATAAGAAGCAAAAGAATGGCTCATCTACGATATCCCTACACGAATCATTGGACAGAAGCCAAGTTCAATTCAACTTATATACAACAAACGACAGGTTTGCAAACTCAGCATCGATTAATCGCCACAGCAAAGTACCACATAAACTAACTTGTAATTATTGAACAGATAATAAAGGAAACAGTGAATAAGAACTTCAAAGCATTTTAACTGAGGAACTTGTTTTACCAGATTGAGCAGAGAAGCACGGTGCCAACTACAGACTCATTCCTACCAAAAAAAAAAAAAAACTACGGACTCCACAGTCACACTTCTAAGGAGGCTTTCTTCCTATATCAATCTACCTCAGTCAATTTCAATGTTGTTCTTTTTTTCTGCAATTTCTATGGAGGAGCAGACCATGTGCTTGTCGTAGATTGGTTAGATCTGAGTCCAGAGGAAAATGCGTGCGTTGGCAGTGAGGACACTTGGGATATCAGGTTTGGTATTTTCATAAGTTCTTAATAGTATGTGCGATGCTTTTATCGAAATGTGTTAGATAACATCCATGATAAGGTGCGATTGAGAGGGGGCTCTACGAAAAGGTACCTTTCGAACGGGTGCCTCCTTATCATAAAATAAAATGACAACTTCCAAGGGCCAGATGATGCGAAAACGAAGTTAGACTAATGTACTTTCCTTTTTCCTCTCTCTCTCTCTCAAACTCACATAGAAAGACAAAAGGGCAAATCATCAATACTTTGAGTAACAATTGGCATTTACATTATGAAACAAGAATACTTTCCGCTCGTGATTGTGTTTGGACTATCATGAGTTTGAAGATACGTGGACGCGTTGGTGATTCGACGACATTCCTAGGCAATTCCGCCAAAGAACGTCCGTAGAGGTTAGTCGTACTTCTCGATGTTAAATTCCTATATTGGTATTAGAGCCTTGATTTATTATCTCTGCCTTGCCTTCGATAAAGTTATGTCTTGATTAATATGATGAATTAACCATTGAATACGAACGAGGTATGCAAGGCAAGTCTCAGGATTGAAGACCGTACTGTCTGGCTATAATTCGTGATCTTATGTTCAATGAAAATTGCTCTTTAACACATGGACGGACTCGTCTTGTTGAGATGAAAAAAGCGAGTAGTTGCACGTCTCCAGTGAAGGTTGGATGCCGCCACACGTGCTGCACGCGCCACGGCAACAGCCCACCAAGGCTGCAGCGAAACGTCGCCTGCAAGCAAAAATTAGTCCGGTGAAAGTTGGTTTTGATCATACCAGCAGAATTGTCTCTTCGATACGAGTAAATGGAGTGGTCGATCACACCAAACGGCGGCCGGAAACGACCTCACTCTCCTATACGTGCCGTGACGGCGTAGGCATGTAAGGACCACGTGCGCCCCGCGAAACGTCACGAGGCGCTGACAGGGCGCGATGACGTCACACTGACATTATCGACCCGACCTGGCCTGGGACCCGACCTAGTCAATGCTGATCGTTGACCCTGCGTGATTACACTTGTCAAAACTTTGACCGGCTCGTGCGGGAGTGTGCGAGCTCCAATCGGGGTGTTCTTGGTACTTACGTGTTCGTATTGAAAAGCTCTACATTGTGGTATACTTTTTTTGTACGTGTTTGAAATCTTTAAAGGTATAAAAATGCATATGGATCATCAAATAGGCGTATACTTTGGTGTATTTTTGCATTTTTACCTATTTTTTCCTATGGTTTTGGAAATACATATCCTAGCTTACATGTAAATGACCACATATAGATAATGTATTGCATGGTTCATAGTTAGCATGTATAAGATGCTTGTAATTTTAGCTCAATACAAACTCAAACAATGGTAGGAGATCAATTTATCCTATATTCCTCATTTCATGATAATTGATGCTTGAATTACTTTTATATGGGTTCACATCTTGCTATGTTTTTTATGTCTATAATATAGAACACGATCATTGGATCATTTGTCTTGATTATTTTTTCAAGTGGGGGTTCATAGGTTGGTAGATTTTGATGAAATTCTCACCTAGATCTTAAATTTTGCGCAAATTGAACTAAATGCATGATAGTGTGATAATTGTAACATAGAAGCTGATTGAGAACATAGTGAACTTTCATTTCGGTGTCTTTGATCTAATTATTATTTATTTAGGTTGCTTTTTGCTACAAAATAAATTTGTGTGTTAATGTGAAAAATGTGTTAGATTTAATTCCGCGCTTCTTCTGTTCATATATAATTGTCATTAACTATGGCTTCAACATCCGAGACCATTGTGGATGGCCTCAACAAGGGTGAAAATTGAATGGGAACGAGACCGATCAAGCACCCAAGAGAGTGTAAACCATCCTACGCAAGGTGTGGTGGGAAGAAGGACAGGACCGAGATGAAATACTACAATTTTGACAAGATGTGTCACTTTGCTCGTGAAAGCACTGAGCTGAAAGAAGTAGCAATATTACTCCATTTCTTTAAGCAATACTTTTGTCTCTAGTACTGTAATATGTGTTAAATCACATCCTATGTGGACTGTAGACGTAGGAGCAACAAATCATGTAACGATAGACCGATGAGCATTTGTAGAGTATCATTGGATACCGCCCGGAGATAGATGAATATATGTTGGAAATACCTCTAGAATTGAGGTGAAAGGTATTGGCACATGTAAATTGAACTTACGTGGTGGTTGAACTCAATTCCTACATGATGTCCTCTATGCTCCTAATGTTCGACGAAACATGGTCTCTATAGTTGTCTTTCTAAGCTTAGGTTATATTTTGTTTTTTCCATGGTGATTGAGTTATATAAAGTTTGAAACAATTGATTATGGCCTTGATTATGTACTGAATGGTTTTATGTTTTGAGACATTGACTTTGATGTGTTTAATGGCAACGTTGATGGTTGTTCTTTCCTTAGTTGCATCTTTAGTAATGTGAATATTGATGCAGATATTTGGCATGTTAGACTGGGTCACATTGGGTTAGAAAGGCTAAAAAGATTAGCTAGAGAAGGCCTTTTAGGGTCACTCTCTAATATCAATCTACCCATATGTGAACATTGTCTAGCATGAAAAATAACTAGAAAACTATTTAGTAAAGGAATCAGGGCTGAACTTCCATTGCAACTTGTACATTCTAATATTTGTGGTCTATTGAATGTGAGGACAAGACATAGAGCCTCATAGTTTCATCACTTTTATATATGACTTCATGAGCTTTGGTTATGTTTTTCTAATCTCCCATAAGTTGAAGGCATTGGATTGCTTTAGACAATATATGAGTTTGGTAGAGAATCGGTTAAAACCGATCGTGAACGTGAGTATCTATATGAGCAATTTAAGTCTCTTTGTGACGAAAAGTGTATTATAAGAAATTTGACTATTCTTCATAGCTCCCAAAAAAATGGGGTTGTTGAGAGAAGGAATAAAACCCTATTGAAAAATGGTTAAGTCAATGATGGCACAAGCATATCTACCGATCTTATTCTAGGAGATGCGTAGTTGATTGCTACCTATTTACTTAACCATGTACCCTCTAAGTCAATCACTTCCACTCCTTATGAAATATGGACCGGTAGAAAATCAGATTTAAGCAATCTGCAACCTTGGGGGTGCGTTAGATATGTTCACGACTCTTTCCATGAATATGGAAAATTTGGTCCTAGAGAGAAGAAATGTATCTTCATTGGATACTCTGAATATTCCAAATGGTATGTGTTCATAGGTGAACAAGCTTATGGAAGTGTGACTGAAATGGAATCATGAGATGTCACTATTAACACCTAAATTTTGATGTTTTCATTAAATCATTTATTTTAAAAAAATGAAAATGAGAATTAATGTTAGTTCTTGCCAAAAATAATTAATTAGTCTTCATGTATAGCGTATTTAATTTTCTTATTCATGCATAGCATTTTCATTATTTTGCACCGACGGCAAGGAATCGAGCTTAAATTGATAGGCGGACCGGCGATGGATGGACTTATTTCAAGGTTTTGAGCTTAACTGAATTATTTGGACTAAGCCCATATGAGCATGTGATTTCGGCCAAGCCCATTGAATACACATATGGCCGAAATAGGCTTCATGAGACCCTTATTGGAATAATTAATTTATTATCACACTTGGGAAAATAATTCAGAAAATTACTTGGGAAATAAAAACCCTAGACCTACTCTATAAATAGAAGACTTGCGCTTCAGAGAGGGGGAGGGACGCCATCACAACTGTAATAGACGGCCGATTTTGAGAGAACGCCAGAGAGAGGACGTGGTCTTTAGAAAAGAGGAAGAGAAGAAGGTGTCAGCAGTGATGAAACTATGAGACTCCATGCCATCTAACCCTCCTACTTATTAACTGCCCGGACCAATCCTTGTTGATCCGTTGCCTTCTTCCTGATCCCATCTTGCATCGACACAAGGAGAAGCCTGACTCTTTTTCGGATCCGTTCCCAACGACGACCCAGTTCTTCCCGGAGACAACAACTTTGCCGACTCATTCAAATACCACGGCAGCAGTCCAATCGGCCCCCGGTGATCCTGCAATACGAAATGATCCGATGTTTTCCTGGCGTGCAGTCAATTAACTCCTTCGCTTCCGGGGTTGTTATTGGGAATTTTTAAGCTATTGTGGATCTAGCTTATTGTCAAAGTTTTCGTTGGTTTTATAGAGGTTCGGACAAAGTCTCGTTGCCTTGCTTACTGTGCAACGTTTGCTCAAGGTCCAAACCCGCAAGTCTACATTGTGAGGTTTCTTTTCTGCCACTGCTGTGTCGAGTCACTAGAACGATTCGCTGTCCAGTCGAAGCACAATCTTTGATGATGAGCATTAACAAAGAAGCCACCTGCATCGACTACGGTGATCCATAACTGCACAAAGCCAAACAGCCATCGAGATGACTTCACTTGATTGTTCTGTGGGAGGTTCACGACAACTAGATTTTGGGAGGTCCTCAAAAGACTTTGACTCCATTCAGTGACACATGGAAATTCATGCAAATTGTGTCTTTTTGCAGGATCGAAAGTCCCTTTTGTCACCTCCTTAAGTCCAAGCTGTGGTGGAGTTTTTCATGGGGAGGACGACATCGTGGTTAACTATCGCTGAGTCCCTACCGCCGATAATCCATCAAACTAGCCGCGAGCCCGTCAACGTGGCCAAGTTCACCGTCCAAGATCCCGAGCCAATTCTGATATCGGTTCAAATTTGGAAAGACAACAGAAAAGGTAAAAAAATTCTGATTTTTATTAATTGGAATATTTACTTGCCTATTTCGGGTATTGAATATTCACTTGCCTATCTTGGAATATTTTTCATAAATTGCATATCGCCTAATTAGTAAATTTCCTAATTCGCAACTGAACATATAGGTTTAGATATAATTATTTCCATAGCGGGGTATTTTTTGAATTTTATTTTTGATCCGTAAGGCGTCGGATCAAAGATTGATTAAAAAAGAGAAAGCAAAATTATTTTGAACCAATTTGGGTCTATCACTTTCCTGTTTTGAATTATTTGATTGATTGCATATCTCTTGAAATTATCCGTCGCATGATGTGATTTTTTCTACAAAAAATCTTAAAAGATATTGCATTCATCAATTGCCATGTTTAAATAAAATTGCATCTTAAAACTAAAATCATGTAGATACTTTGCATATCTAGGTTAATTTCGAAAACACAAAAAAAAAAAAAAAATCATTCATGCCATATCATTGCATGTAGGTTAGTCTTTCATTATTTCATAAATAAAACAAATTTTGTGGCACATGCTCCTAGCGATATCCTCAATGCTGATTGTTCATTTAATTGATTATGCTCCCGCATGATAACATTTGTTAGTGACGTAGATTAAACTCAATTAATATTGCTTGATCAAATTTTTTCATGAAATAAAATGGCACCGAAATGGCGTTAGAGTAATCTAACATAATTAAGTCCTTGAACTCATTTAATCTACGGTTCGTAGAAATAAAATAATTCTCCTGCTATTTTATTTAGGTTTCTAATCAACCTACCTAGAATGATTAGTAGCGACTCCTATTGAAAATCTTTGCATGAAATTGAACCTAATTTGCGATTTGGTAGAGTTTGGGAGAACTCAAACCAGGTTATTTAATGTAATTAATCTAGTAATTCGTTAACTTGAAATCGATTTTTAGGTGTCGACAATCACGTTCTTGGAGAACGTTTTTCCTAGTAGATATGAGATGGAATATCCCGATAATACATGCACTAATATTGATTGAGGAAAATAATGATTTACCTCGATATATTGGACCTAGTGGGGGTGTAGCATTGTCTAGTGAGCTGAATCAACAAAGATTTCAGTAACAAAAGAGTAATTGTACATGTAGTCCCATTGTCTTTTTGAGATTGAAGGGGAAACATCTATGATTGCTACACAAGTCGATGCAAAGCTTAAGATAGTTGAAGAGGCTCTTATTATCTCTTGACAAGGAAGAATGGAGAAATACTTTGAAGGATGAAATGGACTCTGTGAGAGAAAACCATGTCCGGGACGTGATTAATCTTCTACCTGGATGCAAGGCTATTGAAATAATGGATTTTCGAGATCAAGCATAGGGCAGGTAAATCTATTGAAAAGTATAAGGCTCACCTTGTGGCAAAAGGCCATACTCAACAAGAGGGCATAGAATATTAGGAAACCTTTTCACCAGTTGTAAGGTTTGCCTCCTTATGCCTTATTCTAGCTATAGTCACAAATTTGGACTTAGAATTACATCAAATGGATGTGAAAGACAACATTTCTCATTGGAGGACTAGATGTGGAAATCTATATAAAGAAATTGATTGGTTTCATAGCTAAAAGTTAGAAGCAAAAGTTCCAAGTTTCATTGTTCGATATATGGTCTTAAGCAGTCATCTAGACAGTGATACCTTCGTTTTTTCATTAAGTCATAACTTCTTTTGCGTGTGCGATGATGGAAGAAGATCATGTGTGTATGTCAAACAGTCCGAGGATAAATTTGTGATTTTATCATTCTATGTGGATGATAATCTATTAGCTGGTATTAATAAAGGTTTGGTTATCACCATAAAAGAATGGTTGTCCTTTCATTTTCGAAATGTGAAAATGAAGGACACGAGAGAGGCTATTTTTGTAGTGGGAGTTAAGATAGAAAGTGATCGTTCAAAAGAACCTTCTTGCTCTATCTCAAGAGTTTATATTAAAAGGATTCTTGAACGTTTTAATATGTAGCATTGTAATCCCAATAATACTCTTTTCATGCAAGGTGAATGCCTCAGCTCTAAGATGTGTTGTAAGAATCCTGTTGAAAATAAAGAAATGGAAACTATTCCTTACTCTAGTGCGATCGAGAGTTTGATGTATGCTATGATGTGTATTCGACTTGACATTTGTGATGCTGTTGGGTTAGTGAGTCGCTACCAGTCAAATCCTAGTCAATAAAAGTGGAAAGAAGTGTAGAAGGTTTTATGATACTTTCAAAGGTAAATATGGACTGTCCACTCCATTATCAAGGGAGTTATTTACGCTTAATTGGTTACTCCGATGTTGATTGGGGAATAGACCTAAATGAGGGTAAATTGATATCTGGATATGCGTTCTTACTTAATAAAGATGCAAATTCTTAGAGTAACAAAAAACAGAGATGCATAGCTCTATGTACTTTGGAGGCTAAACTTATTGCATGCTCTAATAAAATGCAAGAAACAGTATGGATAAAACATTTCTGGAAAATTTAGCCATCGTCATTAATGTTCCAAGATTGGTGACAATTGATTGTGATAGTCAAACATATATTGCTTATGTGAAAGATTTTAAGTACCATGGTACGACGAAGCACATTGACATAAATGATAACTTCATTAAAGATATAATGAGACTAGCATAAACATACATATATTGTTGAAAGGTATGTCACCAGGTAATGATTAGCTCACTCACATGAGAAATCACCTCAAGCGCTATAGTAAGCGAGTTGAGATAAGACAATATGTACGAAAGATGCTGAATGCTCAAATTTGGTACATAATATTTTTACGTTGCCTTGATTAGATCAAGATGAAGTCTATGATTAATATGTGATAAGACTGAACATGATAGTCCCATAATCATGTAGGCCCGATGGAAGCCAGATGCAAGAGCTTAATTGGGCGCTGTTGAGAGCGAGCCGATATAGTACTCATGCTAAACATATGTATGTGAGAAGCATGTGACTATGTTTAGCCTAAGATCCGTATAGTGGATATGTTTTGATAAATGACATATGCTCTTATGGAAAGAGAAATCCGCTATAGCATGTTATTCATACTACATGTGCTATATGCGACCATTAAAAAAGATGAGTATAACTATCCGTGTTTACTCATCGTGTGAGTCCTTGAGGTAATTTGTGAATTGATTACCTCATTTTATACCATATGTTACTTCAGACTATGTTATCAAAGTGACGGATTAATGTTGCTACTTTAGCATGTTATCGGCGATCATGAAATTAATATGGCTTTATGGGACATGTCTAAGAAATCAGTTGTTCCGAAATGGAGAGAGATATGAGTGCGTAGGAAGACTATTGTTGTTTTACATCTACTACATGTATTTACTGGTTGGCCAATTATATCGCCTACTGTGGATGCGGATATAATTGTAAATGCATGGTGAGTTAAGAATAGTCAAGTATAGCCTTTAAGAGATAGGTATACTTGGATTGGTGTAACAAAATATGTTTGGGGTAGTGAGATATTATTTTATTCTGTTATGTATTCCTAAAAGGTGCATAACCGAGCTCCCAAATGCAGGTGTATTCACTAGTCGCATGATGTATTTGCAAGTATGAATTGTTTTTAAAGTAGACGATGTTGATTGCGTGATATTCTTGATAGAGAATTATCAAACCTATCATGTCCAAGTAGGAGATGTTAGATAGCGTCCATGAGGGATAAGTACAACATGAGTGTCATAACTTGTGTACGACATTCACTTGAGTGCCATAACTTTCAAAACATTCATTTAAGTGCCATAACTTTAAAAAATTGTGCACTTGAGTACCACATCGGAGCAAAATCGTTCACTTGAGTGCTACAACAACTTTTTTGGCATGCCACGTCAGTTTTCCGACGAGTCATGTTAGCTTTTCGGCGTGCCACGTCAACTTTTCCAACTGCCACGTCAGCTTTTTTCGGCGTCCACGCCAGCATGGCACTTAAGTGAAAGATTTTTGAAAGTTATGGCACTTAAGTGAATGCCGTATAAAAGTTATGACACTTCTAGTGTATTTTTTTTGCATCCATGATAGGGTGCAATTGAGAGAGAGCCCTATGAAAAGATGCCTTTCGAATGGGTGCCTTCTTGTCTATAAAATAAAAAAGATAACTTCCAAGGGCCAAATGATGCGAAAACGAACGTTAGACGAACGTACGTTTCTTTCTCCTCTCTCTCTTTCTCTCTCCAACTCAGAAAGACAAAAAAGGAAAATCATCGATACTTTGAATAACAATTGGCATTTACATTGTAAAACAAGAATACTTTCCACTCATGATTGTATTCGGACTATCATGAGTTTGAAGATACGTAGACGGGTTAGTGATTCAATGACATTCCTGGGCAATTCAGCAATCAAATGTCCGATAGAGGTTAGTTGTACTTCTCGATGTTAAGTTCCTACAAAATGCAAATGATGAGGCTGCATTACATGGTATACCACTTGGATCAACGGCCTGAGACCCAAGGTTTTCTCTCTCTCTCCCTCTTTTTTTTGGCAATTGCAAATGCATTGAAAATGCAACAAGTGACTTGAAATTGCAAATGAACTAAAACGCAAGTAAACTTAAAGAGCAATTAAAGGAAGGAGAGGTGGCTCCTTATTAATTCCCAACCGTCGGGCACAATGTCTTTTGATCTGACATAGAAGCTTGGTGGAGGTGTATAAAGCACATTGATGTTGTACTTTCCACTATCTTGCCCCAAAGTGTCTGCAGTCTCACCCCTTTCTATGGCTTTCTGCATGAGTTGCCTATCACCTTGGCGAGCTCTCTCCAGATTGAGCTCATACTCGTCTTCTTTTCTCTCGGATTCCACCAAAGGTTGTGGATCGTCCAATAAATAACCACATGGTATGCCCCACGAATTCCCACGTTCAGTCTTGGAAAGGAAGTGCTCTGAAGACAGATCAACGGTGATAAGAGTTTTTGTGCCCACTAATTCACCAATCTCATGAATTACTCCCATACTCGGCAACTTGGCAATGCAAGCCATCTTTTGCTCTCTTGAGGTATCTCTCTCCATAGGGTATGATGATGCCAAAGCTAGAATGTTCCGCAGCTTGGTGGTCTCCATCATAAAGCTCAACTTGTCTTCCATATTCACCTCTTGGTGTTTGGCTCCGGTTTCTTGAAATCTAGGATGCCTTTTTCAATGAGCTTCTGAATCTTGTACGTGACCACAAGGCAAGAATGCAGAGGAATACCATCTCACAGAAGCTTTGATGGGGATTTATATAGAACATTGAAAGGGGTGGTTACTGAACTAAGACATCAAAAAAGTAAAAAATCAGAATGTTTGGAGTGTGAAATCTTCTACAAATCAGCATGAAGAAAACAAAGAAATTGAGTCGATGAAGCTTATGTACAGTATAAATAGAGACATCACCATCTACAATTATATGATAAGAGATAAAAATTTTGGTATACAGGGAAAAAGGAATAAAAAACAAATCAGAAGAAATCTCTACATAATCAATGGCATAGAAGTTGAGTGAACGCAATACAATAGTAAAGCTTTAGGCCGTAACTATCAGTCATATGGTATGACCGTGAATCGCATTCCTAGTCCTTAATGCCACAATACTGTTGTGTTAAGATCTTAAGTAATCTTTTTGTAAGATTGAGAGATTACTTTGTGAGGATTTGTGAGAGCTAAATATTATGAGTTATCTGTTATAATTGGGGGCTAGGGAAAACTGAAATTGCTTGAATGATTGAGTATAGTTGTCATTTCCGTTGTATCTCTTAAGCTATAATGAAATCCTATATTGCTCTCTCCGTACAATAGGGAACACCAACTGAATCAGGTAATATATTTCCTTGTTATGTTTTTTTTTTTTTTTTGTAGTGCTGATCGCTTGTTTACTAGAACAGTTGGTGTCGAAGCCAAGCTCAGTTGACTTGAAACAAACCGATGGCTATAGAAGAAGGAAAAATGAAAATTGAAAGATTTAATGAGAATGAATTTTGTTTCTTCATGATGCAGATGGAGAATTATTTGTACCAGAAGAATATACTTATTCTTGTATGGCAAAAGCTTGAGTCTATGAACCAATCTAATTGGGGTTTCCTGATAGACGGACATTGAGTGTTATTCATAAAAAACTCATAGCGTCGCATATAAAATCATAAAATAGAATGCCACTATAGGATCGATGAATGGCCTGACTTGATGCAACGTTTATTTCATTTAAAGATGGAACGAAGTCCTATTGTTTGCCGAACATATCACTGAATTTAATGCAGCCATTTATTAGCTGAGTTCGATTGAAATTGACTTTGATGATGAGGTACGCGTTTTGATTCTATTATCCACATTGCTTGGTAGTTATTTTGTTCTAATGAATATTGTGGACTTATGCTTCCTGGCAAGTAAAAGGTAGAATTAGTATTCGTGGTAGTAGGAATAGTGTGAATCTAAACGTACTAAGTCTAGGAGTGACAATGTCATTTGTTGAAAATATGGCAAGAGGGGACATCTCATAAAGAATTGCCTCAAGCTAGAAGGGTAATGAGATTAAAGTTGAGCTTAGCAATGATAATTTACAGTTACTAATAGTAACTCAAGTACTTTTGGTTATGTTTTATCAATCACTAAGAATTGGGTTATGGATTTTGATTGTTCATTTCACGCAACACCAAATAAAAACTAGGTTACTACTTAATAATGCGTGGATGGTAATACGATGTAGTTAGAGAACAATGTGGAGTGCAATATTGTCGCGATCCTCCTGAAGCAGATTTCGGCGGGAGGGTTTGACGGAATGCCAAACAGGATCAAACGGTGCCTCTTGCGAGTAGCAGTGGTGGTCTCTCTGTCTCTGAAAATGGAAAATCGGCTGGTGCTACTCTTAAACTCATGTCAAGGGAAATCGCAACGCTGCTATAACTCAAGATTTTTAGTATTTGCGTTCATTCAGCCGGTGGGGCCGTTCTCTATCTCCAATCTTCGCATATTGATTGAAAATACAAGGCGAGCCATTTCTTCACTTTTTAAGGTAGTAGTGCTCACCCAGTGTGGCCGCAAAGCTGTAAATGTTTTGGTGATGGAACTGTTCGAGGGATTAAATTAAAGTCGGGTTACATTTGATGTTCTATAATCGGTTGCCAAGCGAAAAGAGCAATTGCTTGTCCCTCGAAAGAGAAGAAAACAAGAGATGATCCAGTCTTTTGTTTTCCACGTCGAGGAAAGCTTTATGCCTAAATGCTGTTGCGCAGCTTTGTTGACGTAGAACGCATTCCTTCAGGTGTGAATGTTACAGATTCTGGTTCCCATGCCATCACCTTCCGACATATTTCCGATTACTTATCACCTGACAAGAGCGCCTGCATCTGATTTTCGCTTTTCCACTTCCTTGTCATGGAGGGTGGAGTGTGGAGGCCGTGTGTCCTCCACACTCCGTGTCCAGCACGCCATGTTTTTCTTTTCTGCTGTTTTCCTTCTAAACTAAACAAATAAATAGTCGAGGAGGAGATTAATTGTTTGTTGAACTATCGCATCGCTTGACTATGAATTTGTATACCCTTTATATATATATATATATGTGTGTGTGTGTGTGTGTCATACCAGAGCTAAGTTCTAATCTTAGTTTACTGCGCGTGTGCAGCCACCCCATTCATTAAATATCACATGTTATTTCTAGTCTGGCTTCTGTTTGAGAGAAGTGAAATGAGAAAATCATGAGTATGTCATCGTTTTTTCTTTCTTAGGCTCCATTTGTTTTGCAAAAAATAAATGATTTGAATTATATTTTTCTAAAAATGATTGTCGATGTTGCTTGCAAAAATTATTTAATGACAAACGTTTTTGTTCTGGACAACAATTTTTGGCTGTGTTTTTTTGTGGATGATGAATTGTTGTTTTAATTCCTTTTTTAAGGGATTTGAGCGATCATTTTTATGGAATTTTTTTTTCAAATCATTTCTCTTTTTTCGTGAAACTACCGGACCCTTAATAATAATCTAAATACTTCCCATTGTTTTCCCCCTTTCATTGGTATTTACGCATTTACGAGTGAGTTGATGATCACTAATCGTTTTCTTTGAAGAAAGCAGATTCGAGCGAAACAAGTGAACAACAAGTCAAATCAAAGGAAAAAGAAAAAGAAGCAGAAGCAGCCTGGACTAGTTTAACCTCCTTAATCTTCCATTTATACCTTTCTTCCTCCATTTGGTTTTTGACTCTCTTTGCCCGCCTTCTGGGGCAGCAGCATCTTTTCGATTTCACACCACTTTCCATCTTTCCCTTTAATCAGAATCATCAGATTAAACAAAGTGGTTAGCTGAGCGGGATCGCACATTAAGTTGATGACTTAGAATAATGCCTGTTCCCAAAGGCGCATGGCATCCACACGACAGCATATTATCTTCTGACGGGGACTTAAACAACTTTGCTTAATAATCAATGATAATCCTCGACTGAAGATAAACATGCGATTCTTGGGAAACATAGGCCATCCCAGATGTGCATTGCCTGACTAATTTTGATGATTCATTATATAATGTCATTTAATTTAACTAGCTAAGTTCGTTGACTTTTCTTTTTCTTTTTTTCCTTTTTTCTTCGGTGTTAAAGCCCAGACATCCCGACTCCCAATAAAGCATTTTGACCATTTTACTCATCGTAGATCCCACCTTTAAGCATGCTATGCATTCTCTTAGGTTTCGTTTGTTTAATGAAAAATGAGTAATTTGAATAATATTTTTTTCAAAAAAAGATAGCATGTATCACTTGAAATAGTTAGTCAATAAAAAGTATTTTCATTACTGATAACAAATTGTGTCTAAATACTTGCGTAGACGATGAAAATACTTTTCTTTCATTTACTTTTGTAAGCGATATAGCCGATCATTTTTTGAAAAATGTTTTCTAATTCACTCATTTTCGGCCTCCACTTTTTTCATTTCCATCCTTCTCTATTTCTCTCTCATTTTACTTTCTTTTCTTCAATGTCTAAGAAGGTTTTTGTGTCATTTTTGTTGAAAATTATATTTGATTTTGAAGAAAACAAAACTCACATACTTTGTTGAAAAGACTTTGATTTATATTTTGAGAATTTATTATAAATAAATCTATATGCCCTTTATACTTAATGAGTCTAACGCTTTTATAATGATGGAAGTAGTATTTACGGCGGATGCGATCGCATACGAGATTCCATGGGAGATATATTTCAATCTTCATATCAATCCTCACTGTTTTTTTTTTTTTTGGTAACCGAGGTTTCCCACGATATTAATCCTCACTGTTTATTCAAACTTATTCCTATTTGTTTAGCAGGATAAAATTCCCTCACTAACGGTCAATTATCTGGTTAAGTTTGCATTTCTAAGTTAAATTGATTGGCCATCAATCATAAAGATATTCTTATTACTTTCTATATGAGAAATCATGATTGATTGGCAATCACCTCGTAGATAATTTCCTTTGCCGGTAGCTTGTTTTAAGGATTCTAGGATTTGATTGTATAGGCGAACAAATCTTCTCAAATCTCTAATCGTTCTTACCTTAATGGCTTGTGATATTTATTTATTAATCAACCAACTGCTGGTTTTGGAGATTGATCCTCGGAGTAGTTTTGTCTAGCGGAAAGCTTGGAAGACAAAGAGTATAAAGAGCACCAAATTCGAAGAAAAGTGAAAGAGATCAAGAGTTCATCATCCTTATTCAAGAGAGCTTTACTTATTCAAATTGTCTACTTGAGCGTTTACTTGAAATATTGTAAGAAGTGTATACATAGCCAAATGTGTAGAGTGAGGTAGTCTTAGTAGAGGCGGCACTCGCTCCCGCAAAAGTGCCTGTGGTGATCACATTTTTCTGTAATCTCTTATTTGATAACTTAGTGGAATCCAGCTGGTGGGCCGTTAGTCTAGAAGAGTGGACGTAAGCTTATCAAAAGTCGAACCAATATAATCTCTTGTGCATTGTCTTCTACTCTTTATTTGCCTCTATCAATTGTTTGGTAGAAGCGTTGTATGGTTATATTAACTGCTTTTGCTCCTATTAAACTTTTTTATTTTATTTCCGCATAAATTTTTAAAGTTCGATTACAAACACTTATTCACCCTCTCTAGGTGTTAAGGTCTAGCCACTATTGGTATTAGAGCCTGAGGCTTGTTTTCTAAAGTATGTAATTCTAAGCTAACAATCTTCAATGGCTAGTATTCTTGGAGTAGGAATTGTAGAAGGATAGAGCAACACCAGACCTCCATACTTTGATGGAAAAGACAACAATATTTGGAAAAACAAGATGAAAGCATTCATCAAGTCAACAGATCCATTGATGTGGGATGTCATGCAAAATGGAGCAAATCCTACAGCTTCTTCATCAAAGAAAGAAACTTTTGAAGAACAAAAAGGTTGCTACTACAATATTTACGTAATACACTAGTATATAACAATGATTATTCAATTAGTTGGAGTTCGCAAAATGGGTTTGTAACCCATATTTGACCCATCTTTAATGGTAGTTAGTCATAAATAGGTTGCTTAAGCTTTAAAAGTGAGTCATAAATGGGTTATTTAGAAACCTAATAGGTCCTAAATGAGTTTTAAATAAGTTATAAATGAATTAGCTAAGATAATTATCGAGCCATAAATGCGTTCTCTGAATATTTAAAAGAAATCAATTTTTTTAAACTATTTTACTTTATTTTATTTCTTTTCTTCTTTTTTTTTCCTTTCTTTTGCTGTGAGTGGCTAGCGAGCCCCGAGCTCGCCTAGATCTGGCAAGCCTTAAGCTGTCCAGCCCTAGCTAGCCCCAAGCTCGTCGACTTCTGGCAAGCTCGAGGCCCCCGGGATTGAACGAGCTTGAGGCTCGCCGGCTTGACAACGTCTGCAGCCGGTTGCCTGACTGCCAGCCCTCATTGAGGCCCGGCAACCAATGGACAAAGGAGACTGGCACCCTCGATGCACACCCGATGAGAACTAGTCGAGTGCTCAATCAGCTTCGTACACTCCATTAATGACAAACCCAAAAAAAAAAAAAAAGTACACGTCGTCCTGCCATTTATGGAGACCCTTATTAGAACATCTTGCAAATTACAATGTGAACACCCAAGATTTCGTTATGGGAAATTGCCCATAAGAAGCAAGATAATTCTCCATTAAGTGAAAAGCTTGTCCCTCGATTAATTTATTTACTTATTTGAGCTACAGGAATGGGATTGCGTTCCATAAAAAGAATTGAAAAAAGTGCTGAGATCCAATTCTAGAAATTTTTTATTCACCAGCTATGAAAAACCGTTTCTCATATTCCGCTGGAGCTCACTTGGCTATTATTCTATAAGAGACATGTTTCTCTATATATAGCTTCTCTCTGGGAGTGTGCCCTCCACACGCCCCCTTATCTTCCTCTGTAATAGTCCTGTCATTTCTAGAGTTTCTTCAAATTAACTCCCCTCTCCCCATCCATCCATGGCAACAACACCATCAACACAGCCACAAGACCACCAACAATTAACTCCTCCTCCCCTCAAAGTTGACCTCGAGGGACAAACCGAACAAGCCCTCGAGAAAGAGATTGAGGTCGTCGACTTCTCAAAGCGTGCTCAGTGGCTCCGCGCCGCCGTGCTGGGTGCAAATGACGGCCTGCTCTCTACGGCATCGCTTATGATGGGCGTCGGGGCCATCCGCAAGGACATCAAGACCATGGCGATAACCGGGGTGGCGGGGCTGATTGCCGGGGCTTGCAGCATGGCCATCGGGGAGCTTGTATCTGTGTACTCGCAATACGACATCGAGGTGGCCCGGATCAAGCGAGAGGACCGGAACGGAGCCTTAGGAGTTGAAGAGATGGATGCAAGGAATGAGAAGCTGCCGAGCCCATGGAAGGCCGCGGGGGCATCGGCACCGGCCTTTGCACTGGGGGCACTAGTGCCGCTCCTTGCGGCGATTTTCATAAAGGAGTACAAGGTGAGACTAGCGATGGTGATAATGGCGGTGAGTGTAGCATTGGTCGGGTTTGGCGGGCTAAGCGCTGTGCTAGGGAATGTGCCGGTAGTGAAGTCGGCTTCTAGAGTGCTGCTTGGAGGGTGGTTGGCCATGGGCGCCACCTTTGGTTTGACCAAGATGATTGGCTCTACTGGTCTAGAATAACTTTGAACATCACATATAATATTTCCTTGATGGTATTAATGTGCGGTAATGACATTATATATTATATCTTAGGTCGTAAATAATTAGGTCCTCTCACTTGCTTGGCTGCAATCAATTCATCAAATCAATTTTGGCTTGAAATTGCTAATATGGACGATTGTCACCCTGCCCGGCATGACCGATACTATCCTAGACAAATTTTACAATTTTTTAGTATTTTGTTCAGAATTTTTTTATTTTCTTTTCATTTTCGCTGGTGCGGCCACCAAGCCCTCGCCTTATCCGAGTGGGTAACCCTCACCTAGGTGAGGACCTAAGAAGCACGGACACGTGAAGAAGGCATCCGAGTCTGTGTCGGACACCGACACACGTTCGACACGCGGTCAACGCGTGTTGGGAATTCGACACTTGGTCAACAGCCGTCAACACGCGTGTTGGGTACGTCGGACACGCAGAATGCGGACGGTGCAGAGGAAGATGATGGAGATGGCAGCGGGGAGCCAGGCGACAAGGAGGATGAAGGGCTCGGAGCTCTCGCCGCAGAAGGCGTGGTAAAGCTGGGCCAGGATGGCGTCTCTCAGACTGACGAAGCCCTTGAGGAGGTTGCTCTCTGGAGGAGGGAGAGGGACGTTGTAATGAACAACTCTTCCCGTCAGCTCAAAGTCGCCGGCCTCCGAACCTGCTCCACCGCTGCCTCTTCGCGAGCGAGAGAGAGAGAGAGAGGGGAAGAGGAAGTGATGATAGAAAGACGAAGTTTGAGAGAGAGAAAAAGGAGGTAGTCTAGTGCTGATTAGGGTTCGGCGAGGCAAGGGAAAGGGAAAGGGAAAGGGGTAGGGGAAGGGTTGCGTGTGTGGTGGGGTTCATTGAAAAAGAAACCTTGGGAATAAAAGAAACTCTCGAGAGTTGTAACTTGGAAGACTAACTTGACGTTGACAAGACTCCGTCGAGGTGAGAAGACCACTTTGAAGATAAAGAGATGGGGAGGAGATATAATGAATATTTTTCATTTAAAATTTTAAAAAGCAAAACAATTTCACTTAAAAATGAGGTTTTTTTTAACACTATTCTAAAATCTTTGCACACGTAACAAAATAATTTTTTTTAGACATGTATATATAAAAATACAACGTGTCCTAACGTGTCGGAATTTTCTATTTTTTAGAAATGACGTGTACACGTGTCGTGTCGTGTCGTGTCGTGTGTCGCGTGTCCCGTGTCCGTGTCCGTGCTACTTAGGTGAGGACTCCCTTGGGCAAGGGCTGCGACCCTCGCCGGCCATAATGACAAAAAAAAAAGAAAAAGAAAATGAAAGACTAATAATAAATAAAATATTATAATATTATAAAAGTTTGTCCACGTTAGCATTGATTTTTCCATGTAGGATGGGAGAAAGTTGCCAAAAAAGTCATAAACTTATTGCATTGGTATCGGTTTAGTTCTAAACTATTTAATTGCACCAATTTAGTCCTAAATGCATTGCATTTGCACCAATTGAGTCTATTCAACCAATTTTCACTGGAAATCGCTAATGTAGGAGATGGTCATCCTATATGGTATGGCCAACTCTGACCTAGACATTTTTAATAATATTTAAACAAATTTATATAAATTTTTTTGTTTTTCTTTTCTTTTGTTTTTCTTTTTTATTCTTCATTTTTTTGGGGACTAAGGGTCACCGGCCGACCCTTGCCGGCCACAAGTGAGGTCTCGGATGCCCTCGTCTAATGTGGGTGTCGCAACCTCGCCTAGATCGGATGAGGGCGTTGCGGCTCTAGCCAAACCCATTGAAGGCATTGAGCAAGGGCCGCCATGCCCTTGCCCGATACTGGTGAGGGTCACCAGCCCTTAATGGCCCTCAACAAAAATAATAATAATAAAGACCAGAAAAGAAAATTACCAAAAAGATTATAAAAAATCCAAAATTCTATTAAAATGTTATAATATTGTCTACGTTAGCTCCAACCGTGCCATGTAGGACGGCCAGCATTCACGCCCGCAATTTCCGGCCAAAATTGATCAGATAGACTTAATTAATACCATTACAAAAAGGTTTAGACTAAACCGGTCGAATTAAAAGTTTAAGACCGAATTGATACGGATCCAACGGGTTTATGACTTTTTTGGTATATTTCACTTGGGACATCCAACATTCGTGTCAGCGATTTTGGGTTAAAATCGGCCGGATAAGCTGAATTGGCACAAATGCGAAAAGGTTTGTATTAAATTGATCCAATTAAAACATTTAGGACTGAATTGATACGAATGCAATAGGTCTAAGACTTTTTTGATACTTTCCCATGGAGTCTGCTTATCCTTCATCATGCATTGATGCAGATCTATATGCTAGCGACCGAAGTCCATGCAATGTGATATGGAAATATGTTACTCAATGATGATTCTATTCACTAAATTTTGTTTTCATTCTCTTCCCCACTACCCTTTACCTCATTTCTCTCTCTTTTTCTTCGTGCTGTATTTTGCATATATGATCGGACTAAAATTGGGTTGAAAACAAGAGGCCAAAGTCGACGGGGCGTGATATTATGTATTCAAATATTCATGTTTCTCGGGTTTCAAATTTATTGGGCTTGTTGCGGTTGACTCGGAATGTCTTTAGCATTAGGTAAGTGCAATTAAAAACCTTAGGCATATAGGGGTGTGCATGGTCCAGGCCAGTCCGGTCTCGATATAGAACCGGGGACCGGACCAGTAGTCCCGGTCCCCAAACTTTTGGGAGCTGGACCGGCGGTCCGGTCCGGTCCCGATGGACCATCCATGCGAAAATGATAAAAGACATTGCTCCGAGGCACATCCTGTACATGTAATATTACTAGTTTGAAATTGTTTTTTTGGGTAAAGAGTAGTTTGAAATTGTTCAACATGGGTAAAGTGGAAAAAGCCTAATAGGTTCTTGTTTATGCAGCAAAATCTGAAAATTCATGCTCGTAAATTATATGATATACGAACACAACATTTATTCACCCAAGGAACAAAAATTCTTGCAAAGCTCATAGTTGTGCTGATACCCCTTTCGTTCATCTTTGTCGCGACCTAAAAATTCAGAAAATTTCCAGGCTAATGGATTATCGGGTTAATTATTTAACTAACCTAACTTGGACTCTCCCAAGCCCATACCAAATCGCAACTTGAGGTTCAACCGATTAACATGTAATGTATTTTAATTTTGGAGCCGTCACTAATCATTTATGGTAGGTCGATTAGAAACCTAAATAAAATAGCGGGAGAACTATTTTATTCCTACGAGCCAAAGATTAAGGGTTCGGGGACTTGATTACACCAGATTACTCTAACGCTCTTTCGGTACCATTTTATTTCATGAAAAATCATTTGAGAAGGCAATGTTAATTGATTTTAACCTAAGTCACTAACAAAGGTTATCATGCGGGTGCACAATCAATTAATGAACATCCAAAAGTCAATATAATCAAGGGAGCATGCGCCACACAAGATAGTTCTTTTATTTTCAATTTTTTTTATATGAATGCATGAAAGACTATACTATATGTGATGCAATGTCGTGATGCAAATGCAAGACTAAGGTAAATGACGTACAAAAGATGACAGGCAAATGAAAATTAACTCCGTGACGTATGAATTAATTCAAATTTTAAATATGCAATTTTAAACTAATGTAACAAGATATGCTTATAGTTTAATTAAATTGATTACGTGATGTTGGAATCAATTAAATTAACCTAAGCATGTAATTCTACATGCAATGCAAACTAACATGCAACCTATAAGACATGGTATGAGATGACATAGCAAAGATGAATGACGTGGCATGGATGACGTGGCAAAGATGAATTTTTTTATTTTCGGATGAATTTATTTCCTAAAATAGAACTATGCCAAAACAATTTTTATCTTGTATATTTTAGAGTTTACATTAAACTAAACCCTAATATATTAAAGACAAATTATTTTAAACATGAGATTCTATCTAAACATGCAATTTCTACCCTAAAATGCAATCTAACCTAATTATTTACAAGAAAACGATTAGTTATGCAATGATCTACATGATGCTATTTTTGAAAAGATATGTAATTTTCAAATATGGAAAGTGAATGAATACAATTTTTAGAATTTTCGAGATCGGATCACGCGACGGATATATTCTAAAAAAATGACAATCAAACAATTCAAATCAAATTAGGAAAGTGAATATGCCAATTAATGTCAATCAAGAAAGTGGATACATCAATCAAGTTTTGAAATATTTCGCGGATATTTGAGTCAATCTTTAATTCGTAATCCTACGATTAACGATTGAACCCAAATTCTTGCCTAATCGAGTATTCCATCAATAATCTTAAAGATGGACATTCTCGATTATGTGACAAGTTGCGGATTAGGAAAGAAAATTTTCCTAATCAATCTGTATTTTGAAAAAATATCCACCTCGATGCAATATTCAAGATATGCAAGTAAATCACAAAATAAGCAAGTGAATATATTGAAGTTCAAGATAGGAAATTTACCTTGTCTTGCAAAATTTGCACTTTCCACAAATTGCACACCAAGCTTCAAGCGATCGACCGAATGGCTAGGGAAATTCATACGCACGATTAGGATTAGCAAAGCGAAATCATAGCAGCTATTTAGCATCTTAAACAGCACCGAACAGTGGAGATATTGTGCCAAAAAAAAACGTGATAATCGCTCTCAAAGCACTAGCAAAATCTGCACTGAAGCATTAGCAATAACACCCAAAAAACTGCACTATTTTTTAACCTAACAGTGGCTAAATTGAGCACCAAACAGTGATGAAATCAAACTCAAACGACAAAGTATCTAGCACCAATGCACAAGGACTTCAAATGCTAAAATCTAGCTCGAACGGACACCGGACAGTAGCGAAAAAAAGGCTTGGACAGCAGCGGAAACCAGTGTGGAAAGCAGCGATTTTGGACCCTGAATAGCAATCAGAAGCACCGAACAGCAGCAAGAGATCTTCGGTTGATAAGTAGAGGCGTTGAATAGCAGTAAAAGACCTACGAAACAGCGAGCAAAGATGCCGAACAGCAGCAAAAATCGGCCTCGGGGGGAAACCTTCAACCTTTCTCACCGTTTTCCTCTTCACGCCAATCTCACGTGAATTTGATGTACGTGCAGAAAATTTTTTGCTCCACCCCCCTTTGTGAACGTCCATGACATATGTATATATAGGCATGAGATTAGGGTTTTTTGCCCATATCTCTTTCCTATTTTCATTCAAAGGACATATTCTGATATCTCTACGATATTATTGAAACAATTGGCTCATTTATCCTTTAAGATTTGAAATATTATTGCCCCCAAACCAATATTACGAATTTTAATGAATTAATTGCTTCCGTCGCCGGTCCTATAAAATGCAAATGTAATGCTTTAATTATTTTTTTTGTGAGAGCTAAAACTAATCCTCTTTTTTTTTATACAAGATAAATGATTTAAGAAAAATCAAAATTTAGGTGTCAACAATCTTCAGTTAGAAATCCCAAAGGAAGATGATGCGACGTAATCATAGGTAGCCACATGATAGTTCCATTACAAAATCTTAATGTTTGCAAATGAATTTGAATACAACTACAAATGATATAGGAACTGAATTTCCAAAAAAGGGAAGTTATATAGGTATGACAATATCGTCATATATATATTTGTGTATTGTAGATTCTAGGCGGTCTGGTCTCATTCACATGGAACCGAGGACCGGACCGCCCGATCATCTGTCCCATTTATTGGGATTGGGGACCGGACCAACTCGGCGGGTTTGGGCCGATCTCCCGGTTGGTTCGGTCCTGTTTGTAAATGCACAGGAAATTTATTAGGAATAACACTTATAAATAATCGTCATCACTTAATACAAATATTAAATTTTCAATTTACAGAGAAAGCACATTAGGCCCCAAACCCCACCCCAGTCCATCTTTTTCCCCTCCCGTTGTCTGCTTCTCACTTAGCCGCACGTACACAGCATACTCTCTCCCCGCCCCTCACCGCTACTACCACTGCCACGCGCCGCCGCCACGGCCCACCCTCTCTCCTGGCGGAGCTGATGGATGTGATCGTCGCCGGCGAGGGGCTAGCTAATATTCATCAACCTAAAATACAAACATGTAAATCTTATTGCTTGCCATTAATACCATCAAGTAAACACTACAAATGATGCGCAAGTTATTATAGACCAGTAGATCCAATCAGCTTGGTCAAACCAAAGGTGATGCCCATGGCCAACCACCCTCCAAGCAGCACCCTAGAAGCCGACTTCACCACTCGCGCTTTCCCCAACACCGCACTTAGCCCACCGAACCCGAACAATGCCACGCTTACCGCCACTATCACCACAGCCACCCTCACCTTGTACTCCTTTATGAACACAGCCGCAAGGATCGGCACCAGCGCCCCCATCGCAAAGGCCGGTGCTGATGCCCCGGCCGCTTGCCACGGGCTCGGCAGCTTCTCCTTTCTCGCGCCCATCTCTTCAGCTCCTAGAGCTTTGTTCATGGCCTCTCTCTTGATTTGGGCCACCTCAATGTCGTATCGCGAGTACACGGATACAAGCTCCCCGATGGCCATGCTGCAGGCCCCGGCGACCAGCCCCGCAACCCCGGTTATCGCCATGGTCTTGACGTCCCTGTGGACGGCACCCACGCCCATCATGAGCGATGCCGTCGAGAGCAGGCCGTCATTCGCACCCAGCACGGCGGCGCGGTGCCATTGAGCTCGCTTCAAGAAGTCGACAACCTCAACCTCTTGCTCAAGGGCTTGCCTGGTTTGTCCCTCAAGGTCGACGAGAGGAGGAGGAGCCAATTGTTTGGGGTTTTGCGGTCGAGTTGATGGTGTTGTTGCCATGGATGGACGGATACGGAAGCTATAGAAATGAAATGAATATTGGAGAGGAAGATAAGAGGGCGTGTGGAGGGAACACTCCCTAAGAGAAGCTATTTATAGAGAGAAACGTGCGTCTTAGAACTAGAACAATACCCAAGTGTGATCCGGTGGAACTTGGGACATGGTTTCCTATAGTTGGTGGAATCTCACGTGTTCACACTTGAATAAAATGATAAGACCTGCTGGTGGAAAACAAAGTCTGATGTTGTATCTCTGCATTTTGTTTTTTTAATAATGTGGAATGCGACCCATTTTCAGTTGCTCAAATAAGTTAACAAACAAATCGAGGGACAAGCTTCCCACGGAAATGCGAATAGCCTTTGCTTCTTATGGGCAATTTCGGATAATATAATCTTATGTGTTCGAACATGATTTGCAAGATCTTCCAATAGGTGTCTCCATAAGTGTGCTAATTGCTCATGAAACATTGATGAGATCTTATTATACTTCCTCTAGAAATGGCAGGACAACTGCTAATAAAGTATTTTGAAAAGAGCTACTACTCTAACAGTTTGATAGTACTGTCGGTTAGTTTTTACCACATGATTTTCCAATCAATAAGTGTTTTATGCAATACAAGCGGTGATGATGTGTAGATCTATAGTTATCGTCCCTAATAGCATTGTCAAGAAAGTATTTTCCAATTTTGAACACCCAATTAGTCATCATCCTGCGTGACTATTCTAGCCTAAATCGAATGAGGGCATTGCGGCCCTAGCCAAACCCATTGAAGGCATCGAGCAAGGGCCGCCACGCCCTTGCCTAATACCGGCGAGGGTCGCCAGCCCTTAATGGCCCACACAAAAAAAAAAAAAAAAAAGACCAGAAAAGAAAATTACCAAAAAGATTATAAAAACAAGAGGCCAAAGTCGACGGGGCGTGATATTATGTATTCAAATATTCATGTTTCTCGGGTTTCAAATTTATTGGACTTGTTGCGGTTGACTCAGAATGTCTTTAGTATTAGGTAAGTGCAATTAAAAACCTTAGGCATATAGGGGTGTGCATGGTCCAAGCCAGTCCGGTCTCGATATAGAACCGGGGACCGGACCAGTAGTCCCGGTCCCCAAACTTTGGGACCTAGACCGGCGGTCGGGTCCGGTCCCAGTGGACCATCCATGCGATAATGATAAAAGACATTGCTCCGAGGCACATCCTGTACATGTAATATTACTAGTTTGAAATTGTTTTTTTGGGTAAAGAGTAGTTTGAAATTGTTCAACATGGGTAAAGTGGAAAAAGCCTAATAGGTTCTTGTTTATGCAGCAAAATCTGAAAATTCATGCTCGTAAATTATATGATATACGAACACAACATTTATTCACCCAAGGAACAAAAATTCTTGCAAAGCCCATAGTTGTGTTGATACCCCTTTCGTTCATCTTCAGTTAGAAATCCCAAAGAAAGATGATGCGACGTAATCATAGATAGCCACATGATAGTTCCATTACAAAATCTTAACGTTTGCAAATGAATTTGAATACAAATACAAATGATATAGGAACTAAATTTCCAAAAAATGGATGTTATATAGGTATGACAATATCGTGATATATATATATATATATATATATTTGTGTATTGTACATTCTAGGCGGTCTAGTCTCATTCACATGGAGCCGAGGACCGGACCGCCCGACCACCGGTCCCATTTATTGGGATTGGGGACCGAACCAACCCGGCCGGTTCAGGTCGGTCTCCCGACTGGTTCGGTCCTGTTTGCAAATGCACGGCAAATTTATTAGGAATAACACTTATAAATAATTGTCATCACTTAATACAAATGTTAGATTTTCAATTTACAGAGAAAACACATTAGGCCCCAAACCCCACCCCAGTCCATCTTTTTCCCCTCCCGTTGTCATTTTCTCACTTAGCCGCACGTACACAGTAGACTCTCTCCCCGCCCCTCATCGCCACTACCACTGTCACGCAGCGCCGCCTTGGCCCACCCTCTCTCCTGGCGGAGCTGATGGATGTGATCGTCGCCGGCGAGGGGCTGGCTAATATTCATCAACCTAAGATACAAACATGTAAATCTTATTGCTTGCCATTAATACCATCAAGTGAACACTACAAATGATGCGCAAGTTATTATAGACCGGTAGATCCAATCAGCTTGGTCAAACCAAAAGTGTTGCCCATGGCCAACCACCCTCCAAGCAGCACCCTAGAAGCCGACTTTACCACTCGCGCTTTCCTCAACACCGCACTCAGCCCGCCGAACCCGAACAACGCCATGCTTACCGCCACTATCACCACAGCCACCCTCACCTTGTACTCCTTTATGAACACAGCCACGAGGATCGGCACCAGCGCCCCCATCGCAAAGGCCGGTGCTGATGCCCCGGCCTGCCGCCACGGGCTCGGCAGCTTCTCCTTTCTCGCGCCCATCTCTTCAGCTCCTAGGGCTTTGTTCATGGCCTCTCTCTTGATCCGGGCCACCTCAATGTTGTATTACGAGTACACGGATACAAGCTCCCCGATGGCCATGCTGCAGACCCCGGCGACCAGCCCCGCAACCCCGGTTATCGCCATGGTCTTGACGTCCCCGTGGACGGCACCTACGCCCATCATGAGCGATGCCGTCGAGAGCAGGCCGTCATTCGCACCCAGCACGGCGGCGCGGTGCCATTGAGCTCGCTTCAAGAAGTCGACAACCTCAACCTCTTGCTCAAGGGCTTGCCTGGTTTGTCCCTCAAGGTCGACGAGAGGAGGAGGAGCCAATTGTTTGGGGTTTTGCGGTCGAGTTGATGGTGTTGTTGCCATGGATGGATGGATACGGAAGCTATAGAAATGAAACGAATATTGGAGAGGAAGATAAGAGGGCGTGTGGAGGGAACACTCCCTGAGAGAAGCTATTTATAGAGAGAAACGTGCGTCTTAGAACTAGAACAATACCCAAGTGCGATGCAGTGGAACCCGGGACATGGTTTCCTATAGTTGGTGGAATCTCACGTGTTCACACTTGAATAAAATGATAAGACTTGCTGGTGGAAAACAAAGTCCGATGTTGTATCTCCGCATTTTGTTTTTTTAATAATGTGGAATGCGACCCATTTTCAGTTGCTCAAATAAGTTAACAAACAAATCGAGGGACAAGCTTCCCACGGAAATGCGAATAGCCTTTGCTTCTTATGGGCAATTTCGGATAATATAATCTTATGTGTTCGAACATGATTTGCAAGATCTTCCAATAGGTGTCTCCATAAGTGTGCTAATTGCTCATGAAACGTTGATGAGATCTTATTATACTTCCTCTAGAAATGGCGGGACAACCGCTAATAAAGTATTTTGAAAAGAGCTACTACTCTAATAGTTTGATAGTACTTGTCGTTAGTTTTTACCACATAATTTTCCAATCAATAAGTGTTTTATGCAATACAAGCGGTGATGATGTGTGGATCTAAGGTTATCATCCCCAATAGCATTGTCAAGAAAGTATTTTCCAGTTTTGAACACCCAATTAGTCATCATCCTGCGTGACTATTCTAGCCTAAATCGAATGAGGGCGTCGTGGCCCTAGCCAAACCCATTGAAGGCATCGAGCAAGGGCCGCCACGCCCTTGCCGCCACGCCCTTGCCTGATAGTGGCGAGGGTCACCAGCCCTTAATGGCCCACAAAAAAAAAAAGACCAGAAAAGAAAATTACTAAAAAGATTATAAAAAAATCCAAAATTCTATTAAAATATATAATACTATCTACGACAGCTCCGGCCATGTCATGTAGGATGGCCAAGATCCACGTCTGCAATTTCCGGCCAAAATTGATCAAATAGACTTAATTGATACCATTACAAAAAGGTTTAGACTAAACTAGTCGAATTAAAAAGTTTAGGACTTAATTGATACAGATCCAATAGGTTTATGACTTTTTTGGTACATTTCACATATGACATCCAACGTTCGTGTTAGAAATTTTAAGTCAAAATTGGCCGAATGAACTGAATTGACACAAATGCAAAAAGGTTTGTAGTAAATTGGTCCAATTAAAACATTTAAGACTGAATTGATATGAATGCAATAGATCTATGACTTTTTTGATTCATTCCCCATAGAGTTTGCTTATCCCTCATCATGCATTGATGCAGATCTATATGCTAACAACCGTAGTCCAAGCAATGTGATGCGGAAATATGTTACTCAATGATGATTCTATTCACTTAAATTTTGTTTTCATTCTCTTCCTTGCTACCCTTTACCTCATTTCTCTCTCTCTTTTTTGTGTTGTATTTTGCATATATGATCGGACTAAAATTGGGTTGAAAACAAGAGGCCAAAGTTGACGGGGTGTGATATTATGTATTCAAATATTCATGTTTCTCGGGTTTCAAACTTAATTGCCTCATTGCGGTTGACTCAGAATATCTTTAGTATTCCGTAAGTGCAATTTAAAACCATAGGCATATAGGGGTGTGCATGGTCCTGGCCAATCCAGTCCCCGTATGGGATCGGGAACCGGATCAGCAGTCCCGATCCCCAAATTTTTTAGATCGGGACTAGACTAGCTCGGGACCGGAGGTTCGGTTCGGTCCCAGTGGACCATCCATGCGATAACCATAAAGGATATTGCTCCGAGGCACACCCTATACATGTAATGTTAGCAGTTTGAAATTGTTCAGCATGGATAAAGTGGAAAAAGCCTAATAGGTTCTTGTTTATGCGGCAAAATCTGAAAACTCATGCCCGTAAATTATAAGATATATGAACTCAACATTTATTCACCCAAGGAACAAAAATTCTTGCAAAGCTCATAGTTGTGCAGATACCCCTCTGTTCATCTTCAGTTAGAAACCCCAAAGGAAGATGATGCGACGTAACCAGAGATAGCCACATGATAGTTCCATTACAAAATCTTGACGTCCGCAAATGAATTTGGATACAAATACAAATAACACATGAACTGAATTTCCAAAAGGGATGCTATATAATTATGACAATACCGTGATTTTATATATATATATATATATATATATTATATTTGCGTGTTACATATTTTGGGTGGTCCAGTCTAGTCACCCCCTCAAGGACCGGGTCGATCCCGGACCGGTCCAGTTTGCAAATGCACAGAAAATTTATTAGGAATAGCACTTAAAAATAATCATCATCACTTATACAAACACTAGATTTTCAATTTACAAAGAAAACACTTTCTCCCCCAAACCACACCCCCGTCCATCCTTTTCCCCTCTCGTTGTCTCTTCCTCAAACCCCGTTTCTCACTCGCTCGCACATACATAGCAGACTCTCTCTCCACCCCTCGCCGCCACTACCACTGTCACACAACGCCGCCGAGCTCATCGCCTCGATGGCCCACCGTCTCTTCTGGCGGAGCTGATGGACGTTGTCGTCGCCGGCAAGGGACCGACCACTGTTTATCTACCTAAGATACAAACATGTAAATCTTATTGCTTGCCATTAATACCATCAAGTAAACATTATATCCGATGCTCAAGTTATTATAGACCAGTAGATCCAATCAGCTTGGTCAAACCAAAGGTAATGCCCATGGCCAACCACCCTCCAAGTAGCACCCTAGAAGTCGACTCCACCACCCGCGCTTTCCCCAGCACCGCGCTCAGCCCGCCGAACCCAAACAACACCACGCTTATCGCCACTATCACCACGACGACCCTCACCTTGTACTCCTTTATGAATACAGCCATGAGGATCGGTACCAACGCCCCCATCGGAAAGGTCGGTGCCGATGCCCCAGCCGCTTGCCATGGGCTCGGCGGCTTCTCCTTCCTCGAGTCCATCTCTTCGGTTCCTAGGGCTTCGTTCCTATCCTCTCTCTTGATCTCGGCCACCTCGATGTTGTACTACGAGTACACGGATACGAGCTCCCCGATGGCCACACTGCAGGCCTCGGCGATCGGCTCCGCCACTCTGGTTATCGCCATGGTCTTGACGTCCCCGTGGACGGCACCCACGCCCATCATGAGCGATGCCGTCAAGAGCAAGCCGTCATTAGCACCCAGCATGGCGGCACGGAGCCATTGAGCTCTCTTCGAGAAGTCGACGACCTCAACCTCTTGCTCAAGGGCTTGGTTGGTTTGTCCCTCGAGGTCGACGGGAGGAGGAGGAGCCAATTGTTTGGGGTCTTGCGGTTGAGTTGATGGTGTTGTTGCCATGGATGGATGGAGAGAGAAGCTAGAGGAAGATAAGAGGGCGTGTAGAGGGCACACTCCCCGAGAGAAGCTATTTATAGAGAAACACGTGCGTCCTAGAACTAGAACAATACCCAAGTGCGATCCGGTGGAACCCGAGACGTGGTTTCCTATAGTTGGTGGAATCTCATGTGTTCACGCCCGAATAAAATGAAAAGACCTGCTGGTGGAAAACAATGTCCGATGTTGTATCTCTGCATTTTTTTCTTTTTTTTTTATAAATAATAATGTGGAATGCGACCCATTTTCAGTAGCTCAAATAAGTGAACAAACAAATCGAGGGACAAGCTTCCCACGGAAATGCGAATAACCTTTGCTTCTTATGGGCAATTTCGGATAATATAATCTTATGTGTTTGAACATGATTTGCAAGATCTTCTAATAGGTGTCTCCATAAGTGTGCTAATTGCTCATGAAATGTTGATGAAATCTTATTATACTTCCTCTAGAAATGGCGGGACAACCGCTAATAGAGTATTTTGAAAAAAGCTACTACTCTAACAGTTTGGCAGTACTATCGCTTAGTTTTTGCCATATGATTTTCCAATCAATAAGTGTTTTATGTAATACAAGTGGTGATGATGCATGGATCTATGGTTACCGTCCCCGACAGCACTGTCAAGAAAGTATTTTCTAGTTTTGAACACCCAATTAGTCATCATCCTAAGTGACTACTCCCCCCCCCCCTGTTTAGTTTAACACTTTTATATGTTGAAGTACGTTTGATTTAAGTCTAGATGATGAGGACACGAATCAAACCCAAAAAGAATTTAGGTATCACGAACTTCTTGATAATTATTGGCCCACAAGAAAAAAGAAAAAGATGTTTAGTAAAGAATGCAAAGATGCATTGCGTTCTTTCGAAGCGAGGGATGTCACCTTTACCAGGGTTGCAAGGAAAGGCATGGTCATAATTGGCGTAGGCTCGAACGTGGCTTTCTTTAATGAGGTTTAACTGAATAATCATTGTTATAAACAAGAGTACTCACGTAAATATAGCAATAGGATTTGTACATGTTGTACCTGTGCCTCTCTGCTCATGAATCGTGACATTCATGCGCATGCATTATTCAAATCAATCGCCAATCATCCTCCATATAGAAGCTAGTACCCCATGCGCCACAGATGTACAATGAGATCTTCCAACTCCCCAAGGTATGTGCATCTACCATATCTTGACGTTAAAATGCCATTATCATCACATGATTGACGGTGTAAGACGTAATTTTCTACTCATCAACTTTATAACCGGTTGTCGTTCACTAGTGTTTGTGCGACGTATTATTGTGCCTTCTTCAAGCAGAATCTATTTAACGGCACCAGGTAAAATTTCATGCTAGTGTCAGTCTGCATATGCTTGACCATCTTACCAATCTCATTTTTTATCAAAGGTTTCAACTTCCTGGTTTTGACAACAACATCAAACTCGTACCACAGCACAAATACTCAGGTCTTCTTCAAGTAGTCATTCATAACTATTTGCATATATCTAGAACTTTTCCTCGAAGGAAACCAAGATAGCATACAAACATCAAAGTGAATCAACTCTGCAATCCCTATGACTTCTCTAATAGATGGACTGAATTGTGCTTTTCGTTGTTTACTCAAGCCACAACGCTCGCATACATCCAGTTCCTCAACCACATAATCATACAACATATTCCTCTCACTTAAAACCTTTACACTTCCCTCACCAATGTGACCTAAACCTCTATGTCATGATTCTCTAGCAGATGCATTCAACTTCTCTACGACAAAATTTTGTCATTGCCTCCCCTTGAAGCATATATAGGTTACAGTGTTTGATTTCCCCTCATTGTTAGCAGGATATCTCAAAAGACCTTTAGAACTCCACCTTTTGGTGTATATTGACACCGAGCTGAATTTAGGCCATGTTCTAGTTCATTATTGGAACATGCCTTACTCTAGTCAATGTTTTTCCGATGTCATTATGTATTCTAATTCTAACATCACCAAGACTCACAATACTGCACTCAATGTTGTCAGCTACTCTTTACTATTTTCCGTGCACTGAATAGTAAACCAACTCTTGTTTGGTGTAATGCAAAATGAAAATATAAAATTCATAGCCCATTTGTCAAATGACAAATCCTTAGCGACAGACAAGATATAATCATCACCATTCGTGACACCATTAGCAATTTTAGTAATATCATCAACAGACTTAACTCTAATTCCCTTATCCTTTTATTCATCTACTTAAGGAAATCAGAAAAATTACACCTCAAGTGATAACATTCGTGTATAGCACTTACTTTGGTGCCAAAAAAAAAAATTCGGATCATTTAAATGCTAATTTTTTTAAAAAAGGTTATTTCAATGCCAACTCCGGTGAGTCTAGTCGGAAGTCATACATGGCAAGTTTTTATTAATTAACTAATCCTACGTGGCTCACCGGAGATACTAGTCAGCTTTCAAAGCACAAACGACATCATTTAGCCAATTCGCAAAGTGACTTTCAGTGCCATAAGTTGTAAATTATAATCATTTGAATCTCAAGTTTTTTTTTAAGTGATCATTTAAGTGACATAAGTGATAAATTGTGATCACTTAGGTGCTGTAAGTTTAAGACATCCTAGCCACGTCGACCGAGCGACATTGTTCTCCTTGCACATGTCGAATTGATTTTTATTTAAAAAACCATGTCACTAAATTGTTTGACTTAAAAATGCCATGCCACTAAATTATTTTAAATAAAAATACCATGTATTTATTTTGGCCAAAATCTCTCACCGTTGGCACTTAAGTGATAGTTTTTTCTCCGATTTGGCACTTAAGTGAGCCGGCGAAAAATTTTGGCACTAAAGTGAGCATTGTACACAAATATTGTTACTTGCGGTGTCCTTCTACCTAAGGAAATCATTTTAAGGATGCTCCGTCTTGCCACAACTTCAATGAATCATACTATATATCTTAGACTGAATTCATCTATTCAAATTCACTCGACGCCTGCTAACAAGAAAACTAGTTCTTCCTCTACGTTGACCTATTAAAGTAGCGGACACATTCACTGGATTCTATTTTATGGATGTCCTCAGTCTGAATCAGATCGCACACCTAATAAAACCTCAAGCTTCTTGACCTTGAAGAATTACTTACAGTAGTAATAGTAGTATTCCAATTAAGAGGCAATTGGGATAATAGAATCATAGGATGTACCTTATCATCAAAGACAATATCAACTGAACTCCAGCACTAACGATGGATTCATTGATATGTTCAGCAACCATCACACACTTGTCCATCTTTAAGTAAAACAAACATCGCATCAAGTAAACGTTTTTTATTACATAGGATATCTCATACATGTTCAACACGGCATTTATTATTCTTGTAGTAGTCTTCTTTTTCACGAAATCAAATATTATGCAATAACCGAACGTCAGCCAAATAACACCTAACGCATATCTATCCAGCAAATTCGAATCAACTGCCCTCATCGACCCTAGCTTCTTCCAAGACAAGGGTAAGTGTAGATTGCTTTGGTACAAACAATCTGCATTTTCCGGAAATGATAATCCTTCCCATCAAATTGATTGATTTTCATTTTTCCTTCTTTTGTTCCCATTGATTTGCTTCAACGAAGCATAGCCTCAGTGTAATATCACTCTGTCCAAAATAGAGAAGAAAGAGGTGTTACCAGGACTCTACCGTTCAGTCAATTCGGTTCCACTTATATCCCTATCTCATGGCCACATATTTTTCTGGCTAAGTAGCAAGCGAACAATAAAATAAAAATAATAAGGAAATAAATCGGATACCAAATTTAAGCAGTTCAGTCGATGGGATCTACTTCATGGGAAGAGCAGCATAGGATTCTACTATAGACCCAATCGATACAATTGAGATTACAACTATACTCGAGTCATTCAAACACTTTTAGTATTTTTGAGCGCCCACTTACATGTGTTTAACCCCGCAATTCTTCACGAAATAATCTCCCAATTTCACAAAAGAATTTGTAAATTTTATCGCAAGATTTATTGTCCTGAACACTAAAAACTCATCTTGGAATGCTTCTGAGTGTAATTCATGAAAAAATTGCCTATTTGATACAATTCACAAACAAGAACCACTTCTAAAAGAATTGGATCCAAAATAGAAAACATACACAAACTAGGGATTAAACTCGAACTGGGAAACCCGTTTGGACTTGATTTCCTTTACGAGCGAAGTTAGTAAAGCTGACTGATCTCATGCATGATATACTCGCACATCATAAACACCGAAGATTCGTCACCCACTCGGCATTATGTGAACAAATTGCAGGGAGTGAGAGGAGCAAGGCAACTATTATAGTTGCGATTAATAACTTTTCAAAGCGAAGTTAGACATGTAACAATCGTTGGTGTTAATTACATGAAAGTATATAATGAATGATAAAAGATTATTCAGGCAATGCACATCTGCGGCGGTCTGTATTCCCCAGGCACCACTTGGTTATCTTCAGTCGAGGATTATCATTTGATTAATTAAGAAAAGTTGTTGAGTTCCCATTTAGAAGATAATATGCTTTCGTGTGGACGCCATGCGCCTATGCGATCTGGCATCATTCTAAGTAATCAACTTAATGTGTGGTCCTGCTCAGCTAACTAATTTGTTTAAAAAAGTCCTAAACCTATTGAAATTGTACAAATTCAGTCCTAAACCTCTCTCTTTTTTTTTTTTTTTTTGGTCAATTCAGTTCTAAACCTTTCATTTGTGTCAATTCAATCCAACCGACTAATTTTGACCGGAAATTACTAGCCTAGATGTCGGTCGTCCTACGCTATGCAGCCGATGCTGACGTTGTAATTATTCACAATATTGTAATTTTTCTCGAATTTTTTATTATTTTTATATTTTATTTTGTCTTTCCTTTTTATTCCGCTTACAGGACTTGCTGGAGGAAGGAGGAAGAAGGGAAAAAAATACATAAAAAAAAAAGTTCAAAAAAATATTAAATTACTAAAAAATATCCACATCAATGCTTGCCGCGCCACGTAGGATGGCCGGTGTCCACATCAGCAATTTTTTGCCAAAATTGGTCGGATGAACTAAATTGACAAAAATGTAAAAAAGAAGAAAGTTTAGGACTGAATTGGCATAGTTACAATAGATTTATGACTTTTTTTTTTATAATTTTTCCTAATGATTTCAAAAGAAAGAAAAGGCAGAATGCGGTGTGAAATCTAAAAGATGCTGCCATTAAAGAAAGTTATAACTGTAGGAAATGAGGTATTACATTCAATCGGATGCCATGCGGCTATGTGATTTCTGTTAGATGATATGCTTTCGTGTGGATGCCACGCGCCCATGCGATTTGACTTGTCGTTCACTTGTCTCATTTCGAATCTTCTACTTCTTCGAAGAAAACAATTACTAAGCATCAACTCATTTGGCAAACGCGTAAATATCAGAGAAAATGGGTAAAGTAAGAGGAGGTACTTAAGATATTATTAAGAAAGAAAGAAAAAAAAAATCGATAGAATCAAGAATTTCTCATTTCACCCCTTCTCACGCGAAAGTTAAATTAGGAAGAGAAAATTACCAAAAAAGTCAAAACCTATTGTAATTATGCCAATTCAATTCTAAATCTTTTTTTTTACCGATTCAATCTTAAACCTTTTGGAATTGTGCCAATTTAGTCCATCCGACGAAATTTGATCGGCCAGTGCTGACATGGACGCCGACCGGCCGGCGATCGAATATTTTATTATTATTTCTGAATTTTTTTTATTTTTCTGTTTTTATTTTCTTTTTCCCTTCACCTTCCTTCTTCTTTTTCAGAGAACGACGGTCGCTGGTCTTCAAAGGAACATTGGTCGCCGAGGTATGCCGACTAGCCAGAGGGATGGTCGGCCTAGATCTAGCGAGGCTCGACCTTGCCGTCGTAGGCTCGAAATCTCAAGAGCAACAGAAAAGAAAAAATGGAAGCTTGGTGTTTCTTTTGGGGGAAAGGGACTCTGGGTGGTGAATCTGGTGATATATCAGGATGGTCGGCAAGGAACTACTCTGTTCGTCGGCCGCACAAGAAAAGGAACGACTCCAGTTATGACGTGTCACCGTCTCCGAAAAATATTTTTTTCCGTCTGATCCAATTGAAAAAAACAAGAAAACGAGGAGCATTAGATGCTGAAACCCCAATCAGAAATTGGAAGCTAGAAGTGCAGAAGGAGAACCCTCGAGAGAGGGTGTCGCGACCTTAAAAAAAAATTAATTTTTCAGGCTAATGGATTATCAGGTTAATTTTGATGACTAACCTAATACGGACTCTCCCAAGCCCTACCAAATCGCAACTTTGGTTAACTAGAATGATTTAGGATTCAGAGTCGCCACTAACCATTTTGGGTAGGTTGATTAGAAACCTAAATAAAAATAGTGGGAGGACTATTCTTATTTCTACGAACCAGAGATTGTGGATTCGGGGACTTGATTACATTAACTAATTAAAGCTAATGCCCTTTCGGTACCTTAATTTCATGAAATGTCCTAGGTTGGCAACTCAAGTTTGATTGAATTCACAAGGAGCTTTTCAAGTTCAAGTGAGGTTTTTTTTTATGTTTTCACTTTCTTAGAATGAATGCAATGCGTAACATGCGAAGGCTAAAATACGTGCCGAATTTGTATGACTAAATTAAGTAATGCTAACGACATCAAATTAAAGTGGAATGCAAGGCAACGTGCAGACAATTATGCAAACATTTGGAGACCGTAACATGCAAGATGTTAAGTCAAGGTTTCCCTATATGCAACAATTAACTACTTAATTAAAACATGCAATATGGCACAACATTTACGTAATATGAAATAACATGCAAGATAATGAACTTGAACAAACATGATATGCCAATGACATGAACATGTGACATAACAAAATAATGATTTTAAAAAAAATAGGATGAATGAATATGCAATTTTCGAAAAAATATGGTATATGATGTTGGTGATATTCAAAATACGCCAATGAACAACATATGATATAAAAGTATGACACGCGATATGCGAGATATGATTTTTCTAAAAAATATGATATGAGAAAGATATGCAAAGATAGCAAGATATATGCAGGAGATACACATGGAAACACGAGATATGCAATGAGGCATATTTTTTGTATTTTTTCGTGAATAAGATAAGATATGCATGAAATCACATAAGACGACATGAGATATGACAGGAACGTGATGAGATACTCTAAATATGCATAAAATGATGCAAAATGGCATGAACTGATCTTTTGTATTTTTACATGAATTTTCCCCAATATGAGAGATGCATGAAATAAATGAAGTGCATGATACCTTTAAATATGGAATGCAAGATTAGGGATATTCGAAAATATGCAGTGGATATGCAAGATATGCATAAAATTAGAAATATGCGCGAAAATGACGTGAGATGTTCGGGATATGCTAAATATGCAATGAGATAATGTGAGATGCATGACAAAATTCTCTGATTTCTATTCCCTTTCTTTTGAATTTTTGGCCAGATTAAAAATATTCTGATTTGATTCTCTTTACCTAAATTTTCAAGATAAACTTAATGAGATAAAGTTTTTAGGAAACCTTATCTTCCTAAAGATTTAATCAGACATGATTTATAAGAAACCATATCTCACTAATTTTTAGGATTCTTTTTTAAGTTTATCAGGAAATTTAAATCAAACAAGATCTCAATCAATTGCAGAATATCAATCCAATCATATAATTCAAGATAGCGATCCAGATCAAACCAAATCAAATCCTATTCTCTCGTAATTTTCGAAAAAAGGATATTCATAAATCTAAATTCGGCTTTTTGAAGATAGCGAATCGGATCTAAACGGCGATAGATCAGATTAACTAAATTCCCATCTTTAATAAGTTGGAGGGTCGTATCCGAATGGCGACGGACAAGTTTATCCAACTTAACATAGATGTTGCCTACTAGGAAATAAAATTTCCTAATTTAGATTTAGATTTTTTTTATTCTGAAAATATATCCAATGAATCCAATTAAACCCGATTTTCAAAATCCATGATAAAAATTAGGGTTTTGATATGCAAAACTTGCTCCTTGAATTTTTTCAAAATTTTCTGTGTTCATGCCGAAGAACAACAAGTAGACGGCTTTCAATCCATGCACAACAGCATCTAAAACGAGTAAAATACTTACCTTTATGCTCCCGCAAAGATATGCATGGTTAGTGACATAAATAACAAAAAAAACAGCTTGATTTGGATCAAAACAGCATGTGGACTATGCAGAAACAGCATTGGAACAGCAACAAAGCAGCAGATAAAGTACTCTAAAACATGCTTAAATTAACCCTAAGTGTGCAAGAGTATTACCTTGAATTGCTCAGAAAAATCTGCACGCACAAGCTGTGGGATCCGCCCAAAAATCACTTCCAAACGGTGCTGTCTCAAGTGCTGATTTGCAGCAGAATTGACCTCTGGACAGCAGAACAAGTTGGACCAATTTGGAGCAGAAACGGCACTGGGCAGCAACCAAACTCAAGCACCAAATAACAGACAATTAGGTGCCAAATTGCCACACATGAAGACCCTGGACCGTAGCTGAAGAGAAGACCAAACAGCAGTGAGAATAAGTGTGAACAGCGACTGGACTGAGGGTGCAACAGCGGCAATCGAGCAAGCTTCAGACTGAGCGGTGGTAGTTGGAAGCAGATGCAACGTCGAAGCTGGTGCCGAATTGGGCAAAGACGACGTCAAATCTGGATCCAGGTTCAGCAAGGAGTCGTCAACTCACGTCAAGCTTTGTGGATAGTCGAGCGATGGGAGGAATTATGTGTTATTAGAAAACCTAAGTCTCCCTCTTTGCTCTCTAATCTTCACGTGAGCAAGGAACTCTGACTTTCTGAATGTGTTAATGCCTCCACCTTTTTTGAACGACGCCCACACACACACACACATATATATATATATATATATATATAGATAAAGCCTAGGGTTTCGTTCAACTAAAAGGCTAATCTTCAGTATATCTCTTTTGCAATCAATATCCTTATCCTTTATTTTATTGCAATCAAGATCTTAAGGATTATTTTAAATTGGATTGAATAATGCAGACCTCCAAGTCCTACACCTCACGTGCATATAGACATATTATATCCATGGGCTTGGTTAAATTTTAAACAACATGGACTTGGTCTTGTTCAATAAAGCCAAAACTCCTATTTTTGCCTACAATTTTTGAACACCATCTCCCCACTGCAGGTGTGCCAAATTTCTGATGGGTTCTTGATCGATCCGCACGTCCATTTTAGGTGTGCTTCTGCCGCCGGTCCATATAAGATGCAAAATGTAATGCATGTTAAATTAAATTGAATATGCTATGCATGAAAAATATTTTTGTGAGAACTAGCTCAATTCTCATTTTATGCTTAAATGAATGATTTTCTAAAAATCAAAATTTAGGTGTCAACAGAGGGGAACCAGAGAGAGATCGAAGAGAGGTGAACATCGACGGGGAAAGGGGAGATGGTGGGGTATAGGGCTTTGGTTCGTGCATCCTCGTTGTGGCGAGCCTCCCCCGGCCATGGCGAGGCTTGGTCTTGTAGGCCGCTGCAAGACCCGCCATCCCTTTGACCGATCGCCGGACCTCGGCCACCAATGTTCCTCTGAAGATTGGTGTCCCTCTGAAGTAAGAGGAAAGGGAAGGACAAAAGAAAAGGAAAAAACAGAAAATAAAATAAAATAAAAAAGAGAAAAAGAAAATTCAAAAGTATCGCTGGCCGGCCGGCGTCCACGTCGGCTTCGACTAGCCAAACTTCGGCGGATGGATTGAATTGGCACAATTACAATGGGTTTGGGACTTTTTTGATAATTTTTCCGATTATGAATGACACGTGAAATGTGATGAATGAGGTAGATGTGTACCTAAAACAGACTAGGGCAAACTCTTATTATGATAACATATGTTTATAAAGAGCATATGAATCTCATAATTAAATGGGATAGTTCGATAAATAATTAATCTCGTCTCCGTCTATTTATTTGTTCAGTTTAGAAAGAAAGCAAGAGAAAAATTAAAACATGGCGCCCCCTCTCCACACTCCACCCGCCATGACAAGGGAATAATTCGGACAAAGACAAGTGCAAAAAGCGGAAATTAGATGCAGATGCTCTCGTGAGGTGATTAGTAATAGGAAACATGTCGAAAGGTGATGGCGTGGGAACCGGAATCTGTAACGTTCACACCTGAAAGGAACGCGTTCAACGTCGGTTAAGCTGCGATTTCGGCAATTTTGCATCTTCTTTATGTCAAGCAAGGGATGGATACGTATATAGGTCATTCAAATTTTGGGCACTTTTTGTCTCTTAGGCTCCCTTCGTTTCGTGAAAAATCCGATGTTTTTGAGAAAGGTTTTCAAGAAGTAGTGAATTGACGAGCATACATGGACAATATTTTCCAAACGGTTGAAACATGAAATGTACCGGAAGATATCCTCCGTTGTTTGGTATGGAAAATCTGATTTGATTTCCCTCCGTGCACTTCATTTAATTATTTTTTTAATGCTCTTTTTTGTTTTTCCTTCTTCTTCAGCCGATCGCCGGCCATGGCAACCGGCTATAGACGAGTGACGAGCTCACCAAAAAAATGAAAAATGATGACAGTTTTGATATTTTTTAATAAAAATAAATATATAATGCAAAAATAAAGAACAAATAATTAAAATGAGTGCACTTAGGAGAATGTGCTTGGTGTGAGTGAAAGAAAGAGGATGAAAAATGATTTCCTCTCTTCAAAAAGAGGGAATCATTTTTTCCACTTTTGTAGGTGTTTTTTTTTTTTTCACTGATTGAAAAAAAATTTCATTGACTAATTTTTCGTGAACCGAATGCCCGAAAATTCGAAAAATATTTTTATGAAAGTTGTTTTTTGCGAAATGAATGGAGTCTTAATTTCAACCGCCTCGGATGGGTTGGATGGTACTGAAGACTGAGCAAACTATGATTTCCATATTCGAAATCACCAAGATGAAAGAGTGCTGGTCATATTGGGGTTACCATTTTGAACCAACTTGAATCGAAACAAAATTTCGAATGAAGGGAGCTTCATCAACTTTCCAGTACTGAGTATAGCCTTTTGCTTATCTTTCGCTCATGAGCGGATGCGATTGCAGCTATTCCCCATGTCCTGACGATGTTTTCAATACAAAAGTCAAATTCATATCCCAACAATTTTTGGGTGACCGACTGTATTTTGAAAACCATGGTTAGCACTCAGCACCGACACTGTAACGACTACACAATTTGTCCTTCAATTGCGATCGCACACACGTACGCACAAGCTGATTCAGAGGTCAATTGACACAACTCAATCTGCTTCGAGTTCTAGTAGATTAGACAAAGGATAATCCCCTCTTTCGGCTCTGGGTTTTTAACACAATACGAGTGCATGCGATTACTGTCATGTCATGTCATGTCGTTCCATCTTCATGTTTTGGTTTTGACTTGCCATATCATGCTATACAAGATGATTGCTCTGTCATGTCATCTCACCATTATGCTCTTATTTTTCATGTCCTGTCATTAAATCATCCAGTTCTGCATTTGATTTGTCCTATCTTGCCTCATGTGGTTGTTGTCAGGTAATATCGTTCTTGTGTGTCATGGTCGAAGTTTGTATTCCGATTGACATTTGCATACGAACTTTCACATACAAATAGCGTCATACCATTGTACGCGAAAAACGTCCTCGTTGATTAACAAATGACATCAAATAGCATTTCGCGACATTTCAAGATTTTACAACAAAAATACCATGCATGCTTAGGAAAGTAAATTGGTGAATGCTTTAAGACTCAACGAACAATAGAACAAGGTGTCATGGAGTTTGCTTATCCTTCATCATGCATTGATGCAGATCTATATGCTAGCGGCCGAAGTCCAAGCAATCTGATGTGCAAATATGTTACTCAATGATGATTCTATTCACTTAAATTTTGTTTTCATTCTCTTCCCTGCTACCCTTCACCTCATTTCTCTCTCTTTTTCTTCGTGCTGTATTTTGCATATATGATCGGTCTAAAAATGGGTTGAAAACAAGAGGCCAAAGTCGATGGGGCGTGATATTATGTATTCAAATATTCATGTTTCCCAAGTTTCAAACTTAATGGGCTTGTTGCGGTTGACTTAGAATGTCTTTAGCATTCGGTAAGTGCAATTAAAAACCATAGGCATATAGAGGTGTGCATGGTCCGGGCCAGTCCGGTCCCGATATAGACCGGGGACCGGACCAATAGTCCCGGTCCCCAAATTTTTGGAACCGGGACCGGCGGTCCGGTCCAGTCCCAATGGACCATCCATGCGATAATCATAAAGGACATTGCTCCGAGGCACACCCTGTACATGTAATATTAGCAGTTTGAAATTGTTCAACATGGACAAAGTGGAAAAAGCCTAATAGGTTCTTGTTTATGCAGCAAAATCTGAAAATGCATGCCCGTAAATTATATGATATACGAACACAACATTTATTCACCCAAGGAACAAAAATTCTTGCAAAGCTCATAGTTGTGCGGATACCCCTTCCGTTCATCTTCAGTTAGAAATCCCAAAGGAAGATGATGCGACGTAATCAGAGATAGCCACATGATAGTTCCATTACAAAATCTTAACGTCTGCAAATGAATTTGGATACAAATACAAATGATATAGGAACTGAATTTCCAAAAGGGATGTTATATAAGTATGACAATATCGTGAGACATATATATATATATATTTGTGTATTGTACATTCTGGGTGGTCCGGTCCCTTCCACATGGAACCGAGGACCGGACCGCCCGATCACCGATTCCATTTATTGGGACCGGGGACCGGATCGCCCCCCTCAAGGACCGGACCAACCCGGCCGATCCGGGCCGGTCTCTTGGCTAGTCCGGTCTAGTTTGCAAATGCACATCAAATTTATTAGGAATAGAACTTATAAATAATCATCATCACTTAATACAAACATTAGATTTTCAATTTACGGAGAAAACACATTTGGCCCCAAACCCCACCCCCGTCCATCTTTTTCCCCTCTCGTTGTCTCTCCCTCACACCCTGTTTCTCACTCAATCGCACGTACACAATAGACTCTCTCTCCACCCCTCGCCGCCACTACCACTATCACGCAACGCCACCGAGCCCCTTGACCCGATGGCCCACCCTCTCTCCCGGAGGAGGCGATGGACGTGGTCGTCACCGGCAAGGGGCTGGCTAATATTTATCGACCTAAGATACAAACATGTAAATCTTATTGCTTGCCATTAATACCATTAAGTAAACACTACATATGATGCTCAAGTTATTATAGGCCAGTAGATCCAATTAGCTTGGTCAAACCAAAGGTGATGCCCATGGCCAACCACCCTCCAAGCAGCACCCTAGAAGCCGACTTCACCACCCGTGCTTTCCCCAGTACCGCGCTCAGCCCGCCGAACCCGAACAACGCCATGCTTACCGCCACTATCACCACAGCCACCCTCACCTTGTACTCCTTTATGAACACAGCCGCGAGGATCGGCACCAGCGCCCCCATCGCAAAAACCAATGCCGATGCCCCAGCCCCTTGCCACGGGCTCGGCAGCTTCTCCTTTCTCGCGCCCAACTCTTCAGCTCCTAGGGCTTCCTTCATGTCCTCTCTCTTGATCTAGGCTACCTCTATGTCGTCCTGCGAGTACACGGATACGAGCTCCCCAATGGCCATGCTGCAGGCCCCGGCGACTAGCCCCGCCACCCCGGTTATCGCCATGGTCTTGACGTCCCCGTGGATGGCACCCACGCCCATCAAAAGCGATGCCGTCGAGAGCAGCCCGTCATTCGCACCCAGCACGGCGGCGCGAAGCCACCGAGCTCGCTTCAAGAAGTCAACGACCTTAACCTCTTCCTCAAGGGCTTGGTTGGTTTGTCCCTCAAGACCGACGGGAGGAGGAGGAGCCAATTGTTTGGGGTCTTGCGGTCGAGTTGATGGTGTTGTTGCCATGGATGGATGGAGACAGAAGCTATAGAAATGAAACGAATATTGGAGAGGAAGACAAGAGGGCGTGTGGAGGGCACACTCCCCGAGAGAAGCTATTTATAGAGAAACACGTGCATCCTAGAACTAGAACAATACCCAAGTACGGTCCGGTGGAACCTGGGACATGGTTTCCTACCATTGGTGGAATCTCACGTGTTCACACTTGAATAAAATGATAAGACTTGCTGGTGGAAAACAAAGTCTGATGTTGTATCGCTGCATTTTTTTTTTTTAATAATGTGGAATGCGACCCATTTTTAGTAGCTCAAATAAGTTAACAAACAAATCGATGGACAAGCTTCCCACAAAAATGCGAATAGCCTTTGCTTCTTATGGGCAATTTCCGATAATATAATCTTATGTGTTCGAACATGATTTGCAAGATCTTCTAATAGGTGTCTCCATAAGTGTGCAAATTGCTCATGAAATGTTAATGAGATCTTATTACACTTCCTGTAGAAATGGCAAGACAACCGTTAATAGAGTATTTTGAAGGGAGCTACTACTTTAATAATTTAACAAGATTGTCGGTTAGTTTTTACCACACGATTTTTCAATCAATAAGTGTTTTATGCAATACAAGCGGTGATGATGTGTGGATCTATGATTATCGTCCCCAACAGCATTGTCAAGAAAGTATTTTCCAGTTTTGAACACCCAATTAGTCATCATCTTGCGTGACTATTCTAGCCTAAATCAAATGAGGGTGTCGCGACCCTAGCCAAACCCATTGAAGGCATCGAGCAAGGGCCGCCACGCCCTTGCACGATGCTGGCGAGGGTTGCCAGCCCTTAGTGGTCCTCAACAAAAAAAAAAAAATAGACCAGAAAAGAAATTTACCAAAAAGATTATAAAAAAATCCAAAATTCTATTAAATTGTTATAATATTGTCTACTCAGCTCTAGCCGTGTCATGTAGGACGGCTAGCATCAACATCTGCAATTTCTGGCCAAAATTGATTAAATACACTTAAGATACCATTACAAAAAGGTCTAGACTAAACTGGTCGAATTAAAACGTTTAAGACTGAATTAATACAAATCCAATACGTTTATGACTTTTTTGGTACATTTCACTTATGACATCCAACGTTCGTGTTAGCGATTTCGGGTCAAAATTGGCCGGATGAACTGAATTGGCACAAATGCAAAAAAGTTTGTACTAAATTGGTCCAATTAAAACATTTAGGATTGAATTGATATGAATGTAATAGGTCTAGGACTTTTTTGATACTTTCCCCATAGAGTCTGCTTATCCCTCATCATGCATTGATGCAGAACTATATGCTAGCGGCCGAAGTCCAAGCAATCTGATGTGCAAATATGTTACTCAATGATGATTCTATTCACTTAAATTTTGTTTTCATTCTCTTCCCTGCTACCCTTCACCTCATTTCTCTCTCTTTTTCTTCGTGATGTATTTTGCATATATGATCAGTCTAAAAATGGGTTGAAAACAAGAGGCCAAAGTCGACGGGGCGTGATATTATGTATTCAAATATTCATGTTTCTCAAGTTTCAAACTTAATTGTCTCGTTGCGGTTGACTTAGAATATCTTTAGCATTCCGTAAGTGCAATTAAAAACCATAGGCATATAGGGGTGTGCATGGTCCCGGCCAATCCGATCCCGGTATGGAATCGGGAATCGGATCAATAGTCCCGATCCACAAATTTTTTAGACCAGGACCGGACCGGCTCGGGACCGGAGGTTCGGTTCGGTCCCAATGGACCATCCATGTGATAACCATAAAGGATATTGCTTCGAGGCACACCCTATACATGTAATGTTAGCTGTTTGAAATTGTTTTTTTTTTTGGATGATCCAGGATCCGCCGGTCGTAATCGGGTCAACTCACCAGCCACCTTTTTGGTAGACGTGAAGACCCTTTCGATGGCGACTATACCTGGAGAGAAGCTGGCCCCGCAGCCCACTAGCAACCCCCCCACTTAAGTCCGAGAAACGTGTTGGGAGATTTTTGAACCCCGACGCGTGGCTTGGGCCGGTGCTAAAGGGTACGATTCTCACCATCACGCCATGCCTGTGGTGGGTAGCAGTTTGAAATTGTTTAGCATGGATAAAGTGGAAAAAGCCTAATAGGCTCTTGTTTATGCGGCAAAATCTGAAAACTCATGCCCGTAAATGATAGGATATATGAACATAACATTCATTCACCCAAGGAACAAAAATTCTTGCAAAGCTCATAGTTGTGCAGATACCCCCTATGTTCATCTTCGATTAGAAACCCCAAAGGAAGATGATGCGACGTAACTAGAGATAGCCACATAATAGTTCCATTACAAAATCTTGACATCTGCAAATGAATTTGGATACAAATACAAATAACACATGAACTGAATTTCCAAAAGGGATGTTATATAATTATCACAATACCGTGATTATATATATATATATATATATATATTAATTTGCGTGTTATATATTCCGGGTGGTCCGATCTGGTCACCCCCTCAAGGACCGGGTCGATCCAGGACCGGTCCAATATGCAATTGCACAGAAAATTTATTAGGAATAACACTTATAAATAATCATCATCACTTATACAAACACTAGATTTTCAATTTACAAAGAAAACACATTCGCCCCCGAACCGCACCCCCGTCCATCTTTTTCCCCTCCCGTTGCCTCTTCCTCAAACCCTGTTTCTCACTCGGTCGCACATACACAATGGACTCTCTCCCCACCCCACGCCATCACTACCACCGTCACGCAACACCGCCAAGCCCCTTGCCCCCGATGGCCCACCCTCTCTTCTAGCGGAGCTGATGGACGTTGTCGTCGCCGGCGAGGGGCTAACCACTATTCATCGACCTAAGATAGAAACATGTAAATCTTATTGCTTGCCATTAATACCATCAAGTAAACACTATATATGATGCTTAAGTTATTATAGACCAGTAGATCCAATCAGCTTGGTCAAACCAAAGGTAATGCCCATGGCCAACCACCCTCCAAGCAGCACCCTAGAAGCCGACTTCACCACCCGCGCTTTCCCCAAGACTGCGCTCAGCCCACCGAACCCAAACAATGCCACGCTTACCGCCACTATCACCACGGCCACCCTCACCTTGTACTCCTTTATGAACACAGCCGCGAGGATCGGAACCAACGCCCCCACCGCAAAGGCCAATGCCGATGCCCCAGCCGCTTGCCATGGGCTCGGTAGCTTCTCCTTCCTCGAGTCCATCTCTTCAGCTCCTAGGGCTTCGTTCCTATCCTCTCTCTTGATCTCGGCCACCTCGATGTCGTACTGCGAGTACACGGATACGAGCTCCCCGATAGCCATGCTACGGGCGCCGGCGATCAGCCCCGCCATTCCGGTTATCGCCATGGTCTTGACGTCCCTATGGACAGCACCCACACCCATCATGAGCGATGCCGTCGAGAGCAGGCCGTCATTAGCACCCAGCACGGCAGCGCGAAGCCACCGAGCTCGCTTCGAGAAGTCAACAACCTCAACCTCTTGCTCAAGGGCTTGGTTGGTTTGTCCCTCGAGGTCGACGGGAGGAGGAGGAGCCAATTGTTTGGGGTTTTGCGGTCGAGTTGATGGTGTTGTTGCCATGGATGGATGGAGAGAGAAGCTATAGAAGCGAAACGAATATTGGAGAGGAAGATAAGAGGGCGTGTGGAGGGCACACTCCCTGAGAGAAGCTATTTATAGAGAAACACGTGCGTCCTAGAACTTGAATAATGCCCAAGTGCGGTCCGGTGGAACCTGGGACGTGGTTTCCTAGAGTTGGTGGAATCTCATGTGTTCACGCCCGAATAAAATGAAAAGACCTACTGGTGGAAAACAGTGTCCGATGTCGTATCTCTGCATTTTGTTTTTTTTTTAAATGATAATGTGGAATGCGACCCATTTTCAGTAGCTCAAATAAGTGAACAAACAAATCGAGGGACAAGCTTCCCACGGAAATGCGAATAGCCTTTGCTTCTTATGGGCAATTTTTGATAATATAATCTTATGTGTTCAAACATGATTTGCAAGATCTTCTAATAGGTGTCTCCATAAGTGTGCTAATTGCTCATGAAACGTTGATGAGATCTTATTATGCTTCCTCTAGAAATGGCAGGACAATTGCTAATAGAATATTTTGAAAAGAGCTCCTATTTTAATAGTTTAACAGTACCGTTAGTTAGTTTTTACCACGTGATTTTCCAAACAATAAGTTTTTTATGCAATACAAGCGGTGATGATGTGTGGATCTAAGGTTACCGTTCCCGACAACACTGTCAAGAAAGTATTTTCCAGTTTTGAATACCCAATTAGTCATCATCCTGAGCGACTATTCCCTCCCCCCCCCCCACCAACCCTGTTTAGTTTAACACTTTTATATGTTGCAGTACGTTTGATTTAAGTCTAGATGATGAGGACACGAATCAAACCCAAAAAGAATTTAGGTATCACAAACTTCTTGACAATTATTGGCCCACAAGAAAAAAGAAAGAGATGTTCAGTAAAGAACGCAAAGATGCATTGCGTTCTTCCGAAGCGAGGGATGTCACCTTTACCAGGGTTGCAAGGAAAGGCACGGTCATAATTGGCGTAGGCTCGAACGTGGCTTTCTTTAATGAGGTTTAACTAAATAATCATTGTTATAAACGAGAGTACTCACGTAAATATCAGCAATAGGATTTTTACTTGTTGTACCTATACCTCTCTGCTCATGAATCGTGAAATTCATGTGCACGCATTATTGCAATCAATCGCCAATCATCCTCCATATAGAGGCTAGTACCACATGCGCCATAGATGTATACAGAGATCTTCCACCTCCCCAAGGTATGTACATCTATCATATCAAGACGTTAAAATGCCATTATCGTCACATGATTGATGGTGTAAGACATAATTTTCTACTCTTCAATTCTATAACCGGTTGCTGTTCACTGGTGTTTGTGCGACGTCTTATTATGCCTTCTTCATGCCGAATCTATTTAACAGCACCAAGTAAAATTTCATACTAGTGTCGATCTACATATGCTTGATCATCTTACCATTCTCATTTCTTATCAAATGTTTCAACTTTCTGGTTTTGACAATGACATCAAACTCGTACCACAGCACAAATACTCAGGTCTTCTTCGAGTAGTCATTCATAACTATTTGCATATATCTAGAACATTTCCTCGAAGAGCAGCATAGGATTCTAATAAAATAAAACGAATAATGAAATAAATCGGACACCAAATTTAAGTGGTTCAGTCAATGCATCTACTTCATGGGAAGAACAACATAGGATTCTAATATAGAACCAAGCGATATAATGGAGATCACAACCACACTCAAGTCATTCAAACACTTTTAGTGTTTCTAAGCTCCCAATTACATGTATTTAACCCCGCAATTCTACACGAAATAATCTCTCAATTTCACAAAAGAATTCGTAAATTTTATCGCAAGATTTATTGTCCTGAACACTAAATACTCATCTTAGAATGCTTCTGAGTGTAATTCATGAAAAAATTGCCTATTTGATACAATTCGCAAACAAGAACCACTTCTAAAAGAATTGGATCCAAAATAGAAGACAAACGCAAACTAGGGATTAAACTCGAACTGGGAAACCTGTTTGGACTCGATTTCCTTTACGAGCGAAGTTAGTAAAGTTGACTGATCTCATGCATGATATACTCGCACATCATCAACACCGAAGATTCGTCACCCACTCGGCATTATGTAAACAAATTGCAGGGAGTGAGAGGAGCAAGGCAACTATTATAGTTACGATTAATAACTTTTCAAAGCGAAGTTAGACATGTAAAACAATCGTTGGTGTTTCTTTCTTTCGCGTGGAGAGTCCGGATTCGTGGGCCTCAACACACCAAAAAAAAAAAATAAATAAAAAGTCAATGAACTTAGCTAATTAATTACATGAAAGTATATAATGAATGATAAAAGACTATTCAGGCAATGCACATCTGCGGCGGTCTGTATTCCCCAGGCACCACTTGGTTATCTTCAGTCGAGGATTATCATTTGATTAATTAAGAAAAGTTGTTGAGTTCCCATTTAGAAGATAATTTGCTTTCGTGTGGACGCCATGCGCCTATGCGATCTGGCATTATTCTAAGTAGTCAACTTAATGTGTGATCTCACTCGGCTAACGACTCTGTTTAAAAAAGTCCTAAACCTATTCGAATTGTTCCTATTTAGTCCTAAATCTCTTTTTTTGTCCATTCAGTTCTAAACCTTTTATTTGTGTCAATTCAATCCAACCGACCAATTTTGATCGGAAATTACTGACCTAGATGTCAATCATCCTACGTTGTGCAGCCGATGCTGATGTTGTAATTATTCACCATATTGTAATTGTTCTCAATTTTTTATTATTTTTTATATTTTATTTTGCCTTTCCTTTTTTTTTTTTGCTTCGGGGACTGGCTGAAGAAAGAAGGAATGAAAAAAAAGGGAGAAAGAAAAATACATTAAAAAAGTTTTAAAAAGTTTAAAATTATTAAAAAATATCCACGTCAATGCTTGCCATGCCATGTAGAAAGGCCGACGTCCACATCAGTAATTTTTTGCCAAAATTAGTTGGATGAACTGAATTGGCAAAAATGTAAAATGGTTTAGGACTCAATTGACCAAAAAAAAAAGTTTAGGACCGAATTGACACGATTGCAATAGATTTATGACTTTTTTTTTGTAATTTTTCTTAATGATTCCGACGGAAGGAAAAGACGGAATGTGTTGTGAAATCACAAAGATGCTGCCATTAAAGAAAGTTATAAATGTAGGAAATGAGGTGTTAGATTCAATTGGATGCCATGCGGCTATGTGATTTCTGTTAGATAATATGATTTCGTGTGGATGCCATGCGCCTTTGCGATTTGACTTGTCGTTCACTTGTTGCATTCGAATCTTCTACTTCTTCGAAGAAAACAATTAGTAAGCATCAACTCATTTGGCAAATGCGTAAATATCATAGAAAATGGGTAAAATAAGAGGAGGTACTTAAGATATTATTAAGAGAGAAAAAAAAAATCGATACAATCAAGAATTTCTCATTTCACCCCTTCTCATGCAAAAGTCAGATTAGGAAAGGAAAATTACCAAAAAAGTCTTAAATATTTTGTAATTATGCCAATTCAATTCTAAATCCTTTTTTTTTTCCGATTCAGTCCTAAACCTTTTGCAATTATGCTAATTCAGTCCATCTAGCGAAATTTGGCCAGCCGATGCTGACATGAATGCCGACTGGCTAGCAATCGAATATTTTATTATTATTTCTGAATTATTTTATTTTTCTGTTTTTCTTTTCTTTTTCCCTTCACCTTCCTTCTTCTTTTTCAGAGAACACGGTCGCCAGTCTTCAGAGGAACGCCGGTCGCCGAGGTCTGGCGACCAGCTAGAGGGACGGCCGACTTTGCCAGCCCAGATCTGGTGAGGCTCGACCTTACCATCGTAGGCTCGAAATCTCAAGAGCAGCAGAAAAGAAAAAATGGAAGCTTGGTGTTTCTTTTGGGGGAAAAGGGACTCTGGGTGGTGAATCTGGTGATATATCAGGATGGTCGGCAAGGAACTACTCTGTTCGTCGGCCGCACAAGAAAAGGAACGACTCTGTTCTCCAGTTATGACGCGTCACCGTCTCCGAAAACTATTTTTTTCCATCTGATCCAATTGAAAAAACAAGAAAACGAGGAGCATTAGATGCTGAAACCCCAATCAGAAATTGGAAACTGGAAGTGCAGAAGGAGAACCCTCGAGAGAGGGGAAGCAAAGAGAGATCGAAGAGAGGCGAACATCGACGGGTAAAGGGGAGATGGTGGGGCATAGGGCTTCGGTTCGTGCATCCTCAATGTGGCGAGCCTCGCCCGGCCATGGCAAGGCTCGGTCTCGTAGGCCCCTGCAAGACCAGCCGTCCCTCTAACCGATCGCAGGACCTCGGCCACCAGCGTTCCTCTGAAGAAAGAGGAAGGGGAAGGAAAAAAGAAAAGGAAAAAACAGAAAATTAAAAAAAGAAAAGAGAAAAAGAAAATAAACTATAAAGAAAATTCAAAATTAATATTAAAATATTTCATCGCTGGCCGGCCGGCGTCCACGTCAACTTCGACCGGCCAAACTTCGCCGGATGGACTGAATTGGCACAATTGCAAAAGCTTCAGGACTGAATCGGCAAAAAAAATATATATTTGTTACTGAATTGGCACAATTACAATATGTTTAGGACTTTTTTGGTAATTTTCCCGATTAGGAATGGCACGTGAAATCTAACGAATGAGGTAGATGTGCACCCGAAACAGACTAGGGCAAACCCTAATTACGATAACATATGTTTATAAATAGCATATGAATCTCATAATTAAATGGGATAGTTCGATAAATAATCATTCTCGTCTCCGTGTATTCATTTGTTCAGTTTAGAAAGAAAGCAAGAGAAAAATTAAAACATGGCGCCCCCTCTCCACACTCCACCCGCCATGACAAGGGAATAATTCGGACAAAGACAAGTGCAAAAAGCGGAAATTAGATGCAGATGCTCTCGTGAGGTGATTAGTAATCGGAAATATGTCGAAAGGTGATGGCGTTGGGAACCGGAATCTGTAACGTTCACACCTGAAAGGAACGCGTTCAACGTCGGTTAAGCTGCGATTTCGGCAATTTTGCATCTTCTTTATGTTAAGCAAGGGATGGATACGTATATAGGTCATTCAATTTTGAGCACTTTTTGTCTCATTGGCTCCCTTCGTTTCACGAAAAATCTGATATTTTTGAGAAATGATTTCAAGAAGTAGTGAATTGACGAGCATACATGGACGATATTTTCCGAATGGTTGAAACATGAAATGTACCGGAAAATATCCTCCGTCGTCTAGTATGGAAAATCTGATTTGATTTCCCTCCGTGCACTTCATTTAATTATTTTTTTTTAATATTTTTTTATTTTAATTTTTCTTTTTATTATTTTTCCTTTCTCTTCAGCCAGTCGTCGGACATGGCGACTGCCCGGCCACAGGCGAGCGACGAGCAGTGCACTTAGGAGAATATGCTCGGTGTGAGTGAAAGAAAGGATGAAAAATGATTTTCTCTTTTAAAAAGAGGGAATCATTTTTCTCACTTTTGTAGGTGTCCTTTTTACTGATTGAATTTTTTTTTTTCATTGACTAATTTTCCGCAAATCGAATGCCCAAAAATCCAAACAAAAATATTTTTCTGAAGATTGTTTTTTGCTGAACAAGTGGAGTCTTAGTTTCAATCACCTCGGACGGGTTGGGTGGTACTGAAGACTGAGCAAATTATGATTTCCATATTCGAAATCACGAAGATGAAAGAGAGCTGGTCATATTGGGGTCGTCATTTTGAGCCACCTTGAATCGAAACAAAATTTCGAATGAAGGGAGGAGCTTCGTCAACTTTCCAGTACCGAGTATAGCCTTTTGCTTATCTTTCGCTCATGAGCGGATGCGATTGCAGCTATTCCCCATGTCCTGACGATGTTTTCAATACAAAAGTCAAATTCATATCCCAACAATTTGAGGGTGACCGACTGTATTTTGAAAACCAAGGTTAGCACTTAGCACCGACACTGTATCGACTATACAATTTGTCCTTCAATTGCGATCGCACACACATACGCACAAGCTGATTCAGAGGTCAATTGACACAACTCAATCTGCTTCGAGTTCTAGTGGATTAGACAAAGGATTGTCCCCTCTTTCGGCTCTGGGTTTGGAACACAGCATGAGTGCATGCGATTACTGTCATGTCATGTCGTGTAATTTCATCGTCATGTTTTGGTTTTGACTTGCCATATCATGCTATACAAGATGATTGCAATGTCATGTCATCTCGCCATTATGCTCTTATTTGTCATGTCATGTCATGTGATTACATCATCCAGTTCTGCATTTGATTTGTCCTATCTTGCTTCATGTGGTTATTGTCAGGTAATATCGTCCTTGTATGTCATGATCGAAGTTTGTATTCCGATTGACATTTGCATATGCACTTTCGCATACAAATAGCGTCATACCATTGTACACGACAAAACGGCCTCGTTGATTAACAAATGACATCAAATAGCGTTTCGCAACATTTCAAGATTTTAGAACAAAAATACCATGCATGCTTAGGAAAGTAAATTGGTGAATGCTTTAAGACTTAACGAACAATAGAACAAGGGGTCATGGGATGCTAATATGTCCAATGCGTAACTGAATTGTTTGGTGGTAACTCTGGTATGGTCGTTACATTCATTAATCACATCTTGTCCCATTCCTTATACTATAAGTCTTTACAATTTTTGGTATTTTTTACAATTTTTTAACTAAAACTTTTTGATTTTGTTAACTTGCGTTTTTTAATTGGATGTAAGATATTATTGAAGTAATATATGCACATAAAATCAGCATTCTTAAGATCAAAGAGTCGGGCGAAAAATTCGTGACAATCATAAGTACAAAGTTCATATTCTTCGGTCATTGATTACCAACCCATATGCTCCCATGTTTAATAAAATGCCGATTACCACAAAAAATACAAATTCCTAAATCAATAGGACCAAGGAGAAAGGAGCTCAGCGGGAAGAGGATTGTATCACGAGAGAAGCAAGGCCATACATAACATAACAACCACACTTGGAAAGGGTGGACGTTCCACTTAATCCCTATTTCATGGCCACATTTTTGTCCGGCCAAGTAATGTGAAACCTTTCTAACCCATCCATGTAGGTGTTATTGTTTGTCAGTGCCAGCGCTCACTCATGTCTCCACATTGCTCATTTTCCACGCAAAGTTCTAGCCCACGACCTGGCACGAGCACCCGAGCTCCTTCACCCGCTCAGCGAGTCGATTCGTGCAAACAAAAACCCTAGCTGCCAAAACCCTTTCTGAGGGACAGAGTTTCCCTCTCCCCATTATTTTCTTAAGTTATTTTGATCTTCTTTTTCCTTTTTCTTGCTTTTCTCCCATTTGGAAACTTATCTCTTCTAATTTAGCCTGGATCTAGAAACTTTTCTCTCTCCTTTATCTCGATCTAGTTTAGATCCGCTCTTTGAGCGTGTAGCGTGGATTTCTCTTGTTTTTTGTATCGTGACCTAAAAATCAGGCTAACTGATTATCAGATTAATTAATTGACTAACCTAATTTCGACCTTCCTAAGTCCTACCGAATTGCAACTTAGGTTTATTCTTGAGAAAATATTCAATCGGAGCCTCCACTAATTATTTACGATAGGTTGATTAGAAACATCTATAAAATAGCAGGAGAATTATTTTATCTCTATGAACCGGAGAAAATGAGTGTAGGGACTTGGTTACGCTAATTGAAAAAATTAACACCATTTCGGTACCAATTTCATGAAAAATCCCTTTTGGTTGATCGATGTGAATTGATTGGTTCAAAAGATGAAACGGACCATATGATACTCAAAAAATGAGAATTTTTGTGGTTTTCGGATTTAATGATGGTTATAGTGAAAACATGTCATAAAATGTGGTAACACCCAATTTTAACTAAGAAAATAATCTCTCAATGTCTTAACTTATGTTAGATGTTATTTTTTATATACAAACAAGGTTCCGACATGTTTGACCATATGATATTCAGAAAATGACTTTGTTTTCGTATTTTTCGGAAAAATAAGAAAAGCACTCAAAAGCAAAATAAACCAATAAAAAATTTGAACAAAAATAAAGAAAAATGCCCATAATATACATAAATTCACTGATTCCCAAAGATTTGAGTTAGAGAAAAATTTTATCTGCTACATCCTCGAAAATTCGAGCCAGTATGTGGATAGACGTATAGAACGACCTCATCCTTTTTGCCAAAAGGATAGAACACAAAATTCTATACTAAATTGCCATCCCATTCCATGAGATCACGGCTAAGTCATGCAATTTAATTTTCCGAAGGGTTTGGGCACATAGGAGAGCATATATTATGAGCATGTTTGTTTAAAATTGTGCAAATTTTATAACAATCAAAACAAACAAGCACGACAAAAATAAAATAAAAATGAGCCACTTATCCTTGAAATTTTTGAAAATATGCAAGGGGTGCCCGAAAAATATGAGTTGGGGATCCACCTTTCCTCATCCAAAGAAATCTGATCCAATTTTAATTCGAGAAAATTATCTTTAAGGTTTGGAAAAATCAATTCAGATAATTCTCAAAAAATGTGGATATAATCCAATGAACTCAAATCTTATCTCTAACAATTCAATATTATCAGAAAATCACAAGATAGATCCAATTAACTAATTGATATGCATTCTCAACAAATTACATGTTAAAGATAGACATTGAGATCAAAAAATTTATCCATGACAGACAAAGTTGTTCGATCGAGCACAAATCCTTATCCACATCATGAAGATAGCATCAAAACAGTCATGAGATAAGGCAATTTCCACCCATCCGAAGCAAGAGATAATCATCACAATGAAACTAACCTCCCTATGTAGATTTCGGCCATGGTAAGGCTTATATGCCGAAAATTCCAGATTAATTCACAAAAAAAACTCTGATTGATTTTTAATCCAATTTGATCTCAAAAATTGTTGAATGAATCGTTATTTTGAGAAAAGACATGATTCCATTTAAATTTTATCAATTCTCAAAAAAGAACGTCATCAAATTCAGCCAATGCATGGATCAATTTATCTTAGAAAAATCAATTTTTTTTCTCTTGCACCAAGCACATTAGTTTTGGTTCTAACAAAAGATGAACAGAAAAAGGGTTGAATCTTCCAATTTTAATTGCAAATCGAGTATGCTCAAGATAGTGCAAGAACATCAATGCATGTTTCCAAGTAAATAAGCATGATTATGTAATCAAAAGTTTGAGAATTTGTACCTTTTTGCAAACAACTTTCAGCGCACGCGCACTTGATGTAATCGACCCCAAAATCGAATCTTTTCGAGTTCGATTTGCTTGAAACTAGTCCCAAACGATCTAGCACAAGTAGTAAAGGGATTAGGGCTTAAAATAATACCAAAAAAAAAATATTAATTGGCCTTGAACCATGGCTGAACAATGGCGTTTTTCAGGCTAGTTGGTAGGGCGGCACGGCAGGGACAACGGCGGCTTCTCGGGCTTGGACGGGAGGCTCCGGGTGTCGGATTGTTGCACCGTCAGCAACTGGTGATAGATCGATGAGTGAGGATCGTCATGGTGGCTGGCAATAATCGAACGGAGCAGGGACAGTGACGCATGGTGGGTTGGCGCGAAACTGCTCGCTGTAGTTGGCGGGTAGGAATCTTCTAGCCATGATCTCTCTCTCTCTCTCTCTCTCTCTCTCTCTCTCTCTCTCTCTCTCTCTCTCTCTCTCTCTCTCTCTCTCTCTCTCTCTCTCTCTATGAATATATTACCAAAAAATACCCCCATTATGCTAGAGCCAAGGACTTGCTTATATAGGGCTTGGTCCTTAGAGTCCTAGTAGGAGTAGGAGTCTTTAGGAACCCTTTGGATTTGTAATCCTAGTTGAAGTGGAATCTAACATGAGCCGTTAGATTTCGAGAGTCCGAATCAACTAGAACTCTCTGTTATTTTCAGCCAAATAAGGATAGAGTTTCAGTTTCTTAAAACTGTAACCTCTAGTTAAGATAAGACTCTTTTAATGAATTTGAAATTTTGATCTTTGAAGAGTCCTAATCAATTACAATACTAAGAATTTTCGTCCAAATGGAGGTCCCCATGAGTTGGTCAAAATTCCTAGGCTCTTGTGGGCTCATTTTGTGATTCCGGGTCTAATTGGACATTAACTAATCAAATGGGTAATTAACTAAGGGCCTTTCGTAATTATAAGAGCTAAAATGGGCTGATTTGGGATCAAATTGAGTCCAAAATCATAGTGAAAAATTCAACATACTTATGTCCATGTCATGGCCGAATTCTTTGATCAAATTACGGGCTTGACTCACATTTTCGGGCTCAATTAAGGCTTTTCTTAAATAGTAGACATTAAATTAAAAGCCTTAATAATCAAGCTTGAATGAGCAGAATTGAGCTTGAAAATAAGTTCACTTAGCTCACAAAAGTTCGGCACACACCCCCAATGTCCTAGTCGAAAATTTCAGACTAAGTCCGGTCCAGTTGCCTATCAAATTAAGCTCAACTGCTCCCCCTTTGGTCTAAATGCAAATGACTAACAGAAAATAAATATGCAATGTATGAAAAATTATTTTTGGTGAGAACTATATCTAATTCTCAGTTTATGTTTAAATGAATGAACTTTTAAAAATCAAAATTTAGGTGTCAACAATTTGGAGCTTGTTTTGTTCTGAAATTGTTTGAGATGTCTTTTGATTTGTAGTTGAATTGCAATATTTCTTGCTTGTATCCCGAGGAATTGAATGAAATGAAATGTTACTTTTGATCAAAAATATCCACCTGGCCAATTTTGTCGAAAAATTGATGACGTGGACGCCGCCGGTGCCACGTAAGACCGCTGGCACCGACATGAATATTCACCGGCCTCCGGGTGAGAGTTGGTCAGCCCTTGGCGGTCGAGGACGAGGGCTGGCTGCCCTTGCCAAGTATTAAAAAAAGAAAAAATTAAAATAAATATTATTAAAAATATCCACGTCAGCGCTTATCATCCTATGTGGCACCGCCAACGTTTACGTTGGTAAATTCTTGCCAAAATTGGCCGGATGGACTGAATTAGTATCAATATAAAAAGTTTTAAGACTAAATTGGTCCAATTGAAAGGTTTAAAGCTAAATTGACAGCAATCCAATCGGTCTAGGATTTTTTTGGTATTTTTCTCTGAAAATCATACTAGAGTTTCCGCCATCAAGCTGGGTAAACCAAAGTCAGTCGGACACCAAAAAGGTTTAGACAGTAAGGGAAGGTGCACCTGTGAAGGGACCGGTTAAATGAAAACCTGAGGTTTGAGGTCGGGCAGGTCACAGTTACGCAAAGAACGGATTAGCATCCCACGACATCCTTAGGTATCACAGCTATATTTGTGTTTCTTCTTAAAACATATACCAATTTTTTTAAAATTTTGTAATGTCGCCAGAACACTTGTACGATGTCATTATTTATTGACGATTCCATTTCTCATGTACGGTCGCGTGACTTCGTTTATGTGTGAAAAATGCATATGCAAATGTCAATCGAAATGTAAACTTTAACCATGACGTAAAAGAATGATATAACATGGCAGATAACTACATGGAACACGATATGAAAGATCACGAGCAAAACGGTATGATGGAGTGGCATGATTTGGAAAATCGGATGGAAGACATGATGATGAGAGATGACATGGCAATAATCGTATACGACATGACATGATAAATTAGAAACTAAGCATGACAACGATGGAATGACATAATAATAATCACACCTACGCGTATTGTGTTCTAAAACCAGAGCTGAAAGAGGGTATAATCCTTTTGTTGGGGAAAATATGCAAAAACAAAAAAAAAATTATAAACTTATTGCATTAGAATTAATTGAATTCTAAACCTTCCAATTGGATCAATTTAATCACAAACCCTTTGTATTTGTGCCAATTGAGTCCATCTAACAAATTTTGGATGGAAATCGTTAACGTATACTCCGTCTTCCTTACGCAGCGCAGTCGGCACTAGACATGGCCAATTTTTTACTAGTATTTTGAATTTTTTTATAATATTTTATGGTTTTTTTTTAAAATTTTTTTCCTTTGCTTCACTTTCCTTTTTTTTCTTTGAAGGCCGGCTGGCTGGCAACACGTTCCGGCATTCAGCCCAAAAAAAAACAATAAACTGAAGAAAAGGAAAAAACCATAAAGATTAATAACAAATTCAAAATATTAACAAAATATTATTAAAAAATATCTACATCAATACTGGCCATACTACGTAAAGTGACCGTCAGCAATTTCAAGCCAAAATTAACAAGATGGACTCAACCGACACAAATGCAAAGGATTAAGAATTAAATTGATCTAATTAAAATTTATAACAAAATTGATATCAATGCAATAGGTTTAAGACTTTCCTAATACTTTCCCCTACTTTTATTTTATCTAACATACCAGAACGGGAAGCAGATTGAGCCGTGTCAATTAACCTTTGAAACAAGCATACATGGTATTGCAATTGGAGGACAAATTGTTGTAGTCTGTACAATGTTGGTGCTAGTGCTAACCATGGTTTTCAAGTTTCAAGCTACAGTCGGTCAGCCAAAGATTGTTGGGCTATGAATTTTTTGTATTCAAAACATCTTCAGAACTGGGGGAATAGCTGCAATCGCATACGGACATGAGCGAGGTAAAAGCAACAGGCTGTACTCAGCACTGTAAAGTAGATGAAGCTCTTCACTATGAAATTTTGTTTCAATTCAATGTGTTTCAAAATGGCAACCCCCTATCATCAACTCAATTTCTTCTTCGTGATTTCGAATATGGAAATCATAATTTACTCAGTCTTCAGTACTGCCCAACTCATCCGAGTCGGTTGATATCAAAGCCGCGTAGTATCTCCACGTCACTCAGTCATTCACTACTCGATGGGTGAAATAGAATGACAGAGACAGAAGTGCCCAAAATTGAATGACCTATAAAGGTATCCATCCCTTACTTACCAAAAAGAAGATGCAAATTTGCCGAAATTGCAGTTTCCCAATGAAATGCTTGTCGTTCCAAAGAAAGCAAAGGTTTATTCTTTCGTCCTTCCAAGCTTCAACAACTTCATTACATTCTCATAAACAATGAATGTTATTGAGGAAGCAGGGACATTTTTCAGTATGTTGGGTGTGATTCCTTTGTAGAAACCCCGAAAGCCTTCAAACCTACAAAGCCAGAATGGCATGAAAATTCTGTACCCGTCGAGATGAGCGAGATAGAGTCCAAATCACATATAGTTGCATTACCTTGCAGTTTCTTTCACGACATGCCAGGTATCCATATATCTGGGGGTACCATCAGTGTACGGCCGTTGCTGCAAAAGGAATGAAGAATTGACAGAGCATTGAGTTTATCAAAAAGTGGTCACTCAGAGTCGTCAAAAAGCTTCAAAGCAGTAGTATATTTCGAAGAGAATGAACTTGGACTATGGGATTACCTGCAATCGAGTTCGAATCACCTGGAACAAGAATAGATTCTATTATAAACAGAAAATGACAAATTGAAAGGAAAATGCTTGAAGCAATAAATAAGCTCACCTGAAATGGATAACTCAGAAGAATGGCTGCAAGTTTAGAGGATGCCCCCAGTATTGCATAATCAACTGAGTTCTGCAGATAAAATCTTAAGTTGGACAAATAGCAAACGAAATATTGAAACGGTTTTTTTCCCCATAAAAACTGTTTCTGAAAAGACGCAAGCAATTAAATTTCTTTTTCTTTATTGATTGTGGCGGTGGTTGGGGAGGAGGGCATTCATTACAGAAACCAGTTTGGCGTAATTTAATTAAGAGTACCATTCGCATTAGCAAATTTTGTTAAATATATCGATAGTTTGGAAGTACTAGAATACGATCAACAAAAGATGTTCCTAAACATGAGTCTCCAACTTTTGTACAATATGAAGTCATAACAACCAGCAACATTATTTTAGTGTCCTGGAAACTTGGGTATTTGTTGCCGACCAGTTCATTGAAAAGCAGAGATTTAGAGACCACTTCATGAATTAAATTTCTGAAAGATTTCAAATCATGGATTGTTGTTGGCGAATGAGGTCTATTGCCAAATTTATCCCAAAATTTCAATTTCACCTACAAATAACCCTGCCCCAAATATCAGGCTGCAATGCTTCTAGGTGAAACATTACCATCTATTACATTGAAGACATTCCCAACTTCAAGCTCAAAATGCCAGATAACACCTCCACTGCAAACATTGCATGTATAGATATTTTCTTCCTTATCCAAACGAAATAGATAAGCCTCAGAAGAACTATGAACCAATTATATAAAATGGAAAAAGAACCAGTAAGAGAATTGTAGCCTTAGAACTGATCAATTGCAAGAAATTGCAAGACTGGCTATAAATGGAAGATACTAGAGCGCATTTTGTGAAAATTCAGAAAGAAAGCGTAATAACATGCTCACCAGCATCTTATCAGCACTTTCAGGCCTCTCTTTCCTTCCTTTCGCCTTAAGTTCAATAACAACTTTCCGAAGTTCCTCATAGGAAGTGAACTGAATAGCACCATGAGAAACCTGCTAATAGATTACACCGTAATTGAGATAAATAACGCAGAACAATTGACCAAATAGAACAATTTATGATGGAAGAGGGTAAAATACAAAGCTACTCATCACCAACAACAGTTTCTCAGCCATCCTTGTTGTGCAAATTACTGAAACAGGGCCTTTCTCCCTTCCCAGTTACACTAGTGGATCATTGTTTCCTATTCTACAGACCAATCTCTTTAGGTTCAATTAAATATAATCAGTTACCAGAAAGAGACTCGGAACGATCCCTTTGTATAAAGCACGCCAACCTTCCTCTCTCATTATGGTTCTAAAAGCATCTGATCATCACATATGAAGCAATAGCAACAGTTAGTATGCATCAATGAGGCCTTCACGAAGAACTGCTTAAAAAAAGGATTCATAGGCCATGTTCTGTCCATGTTTATCCAAAATTGAATGGCAATTGCTCTTTCCCACAAAGAGTAGAAGTTGTCTTTAATTTTTCTCTTCCCCTATAGATAGAAGAACTTCATCAACAAAACTACCAATCCCAAACAGAACCATTCGTAAAATGAGATAATTTGTCAAACCTAACGAGGGAAGTTGTAGTATGTTATCTTGTAGAGTAAATGAAAGGGGTTGATCCAAGAGTAAAACCAGAAACACGTGTGAAAGATTAAAGATTAGTTAATTTGAGGTTTCCAAAGTGCATAGTATACTGGATTTCTCCTGCAATGGATAGACAATATATATTGCAGGTGGATTATAATGCATACATATCTTTCAACTGCACCAAACCACGTTTAAAAAAAAACTAAATAATCCTACTACGAAAGAACATATTGAATAACAGTAGTGAACACTAAATTAACAGAATGTTGTTCCAAATTCTGAAGTATGAAAATCGGTAAAGAATATCCACAGATAAGCATCTCCACTGACAGAATTTCAGAGCCAAAGTCATGCAACTCACTTAAATATCGGTATCTCAGAGATGACATAATAAGCAAGCCAATGCAAGGTGTGAGGCAGACCATAAAATCCAGAATAAGGTTGGGTTTGATGAAGTGGATTCTGAAGTTGCAATCTTGTTTTTATGAGCCAAACTGGATTTGTGCACAGAGAAACCTGGAAAGGAAAACAAGAACTTTATGTTAGCATATGTATCTATCTCCACAATGTAGGATACCACAGAATCAATTAAAAAAATTCAAAACAGTAGGTAGATTATTTCCAAGAAAAATACTTTTACCCACACTGATAAAGAAAAAAACTACGGACACATCAAAGTGGAATACTATTGTCACTTCCCAAAATCATTAAAAAGTAGTTCTCAAAGATAGACATACATGAAACTTCATTTAGTGGCCCCAATGCAGCTGGGCCTATAACAAAATCTTTCTCTCTCTTGAAGTGATACAATATTGTCACTTCCCAAAAGCATTAAGAAGTAGCAAACCATCCATCATCTCAAAGATTGGCATACATGACATTTCATTCAAAAGTAATGGCCACATATTTATTGTGAGAGATAACTAAGCATCCATGTAGCGGGCGGGGGAGCCGTCTCCCCACACACAAAAGTTTTCTGCCACAGTCCACAAAATGTTCAATTTTTCATTGATTAAATGTTTAAACAGCTTAAAGCAACACAGAACCTTTACTCAGTTGTGGCAGAATCATACGACACAGCTCAAGGCATGATTTTTTTATGGACTATCTGGCAAAATCACTATATCATCTTCAGATATCAACAATCTATGTGAAGATCTGATACTTGTCTACACTCAAAATCCATCATTTACCAGCACCATTCTCACAGAATATCTAGTTGTTTCAGCCAGTATACCCAATCTTTCTAGTGCCGAGTTTGACTTTCGAATTCGAACAAGGGCAACATAGAGCTTTATAGCTCATCAAAAATCATTCTTTCCATGGCAGAATTCTTGACTCCACTTATTATGTATATGATTCAACATGCCAACTATTAAACAACTTATTAGAAACACAAGACAGCCTCCCGCTTGACCGATTTCTCGGAGTCGGAGGACGATCTCTCATCTGATGACCCTGAACAAGAAGAAGCTGCTCTCTATGTGAGATCAGCTCCCAATCTTTCTATTGCAGGCACTAGAATAACTGCTATAGCTAGTCAACAAGAAAGTTGACCTCTGCCAGACGATGATACTGATGTTAGAGACCACATGATGTAAAATCATGCAGTAAAGTGCCTAATTGCCAATTGGCAAAAATCACGATAGACCAAAGTGAACCCTGATATGCTAAGGGACCAGAAGTGTAATTTAACTTCACATGATAAAGTTAAGCAATTTGCAAAAGACATACAAAAAAAGAGGTCTCCAATTCCTCTGTGCATAAAAACATGTTTTGCTTTCTCAAAGAATAATATTATAATTGGTTAATATGATGCTATTACATTAGTCTGTCTATTGGAAGGTAAAGCATAACAATTCAATCCAAATGAAGAATATTCGTCTAGTTGAAAAGATTATCCTAGAGATATAAGTAGATAACAACATAGTACGTAAAAAGAAATGACACGAGGATGTTCGTATCTAAAAAGTTCGCTATCCAAAGGGGTGCTCAAATATGACCAAAACTTCAATTACCATAAACCCACAGATATAATGTGGATTAATAAACAGATAGCACAAAATAGAAAAAGGAAATCACAAGCCAATATAAAAGTATGACAGAAGTTAGAAATATAAGAATATAAGTTCCATGATCATGGACTTTCCTATCATACAAAATACAATGTTTCCTTGATATTACAAAGAATCAATGAATGACTGACTCAAACGGAACCAAATGAGTTCAAAGCTGATTACTTTGAATTAGTCTGACCACATCCATGCTCACCCTTGTAGCAAGCCATCCTCCAAATTTTGAGACTTATAAGGTGGCTGAAGGCTAATTTTTTTACCTTTACATTTAGCAAGGTTTTTCTTTGTTTTTTACATTTTTACTGTAAATTCTCATTTTAAGATAAATTGTTCATGTGGAAGTATGAGCTCGAAACAAAAGTGGCAGTAAGAAATATCGTGGTGATAAAGCCCCTGGCGTGATGGTCATTACCTTTCTTTGAATCTTAGCAGCAGTGTAACTGTAATTGTGTCATGTCCGTCTTCAGTGACTTCAGTGAGTAGGAAACTTTTTAAAAAAAGTCTCAATGCCTTTTTTTTTTATATCTCGTCATTTAAAGAAAGGGTGGGATTGATATATTAGATATTTCCGACCTCTCAATTGGGTGGCAGAAACTCAGTGCAAAAGTACTCACTAACCAGCTCCGATCTGTACTTTCAAAATCAATCTCATCTTCTAAAAGTTCTTTCGACTTAGGTAGGCAAATACTCAAACTCTATTTTAATTGCTAACAAGTGCCCTCTTATGGAATTGGCATCTGGAAAATCATAAGAAAGGGATAGATATTTTCATTCGAAGTATAAGTTTGAGGGGGGTGATGGATGCAGAGTTTGGATTCCAGCATGTTGTTTTAGTACAGCAATCCATGTCTTAATTCTCTGTTTAACATCTACAGTAATACCCATAGGAATCCAATTATTAGCATAAGTTTTAAGCTGGAAGCTGAAGCTCTTTGCTAGAATGTTGCTTCTCTTTAGATTACTAAATCAGATAGTTCAGGCGATGACAAGTTACAGTGACTTCTTTTCAAGTAAACCCTCTCCCTATCAAATCTCGTAATTATTATTATTTTTTTTTTTTGGCCAGCAACTCCAATCAATTTCCTGCTAAAGCAAATTGGCTTTCCAATGGGGTTCCAAATTAGTTGTTGGATTATCAGACTCTGTCTGCACATAAAGTTTTTATAATTTTTTTTAAGATTTTGTCTGTTGATTTGTTTAATTGACGTAACATTAAGGAAGAGATCAGTCACCAAAATAAGATTTACTGGTGAATGTTCTTTATCAAAGTTTCAATTTCCTTTCATATAGTTCAGTTTATTATACCTCTAGCAGTAGAAACAAAAGAGAATAAATCTTTAAAAGCTTGTCTTTTGATATAAGTTAAACTCTGTCCTCTTGAAAATTGCCTGCAAATATATGAGCGCTTCTCCATGAAGTTAAAAGTTAGTGTGTGACTAAATCATGTCGTCGCTCCAGTTAAAGGTACACGCTCAGAAACATGAACCAAAATATTCAAAGCACAAAATTTACTGATATAAAAGAAAAGTGAGTAAACATCCACACAGAAAGAATAAGCTATTCACACAAGGTCAATACAGCAAACTGGTTGACTTTATGGGCAACAGGAGATTGTCCAGATTCAAAGCAGTGGCGAAAGCTAGTTTTTGAAGCTTCACCATACTAACCAGAACTCCAGCTTCTGCAGCAGAAGCAAGATGAAGACCAGGGGATAGGCTTTCCTCTCTCCTTGCAGAATATCTTTCCTTGGCTCGGCCATAGCTGCGAGGGAAAAAATTCAGGTGTGCACATAAGATTACATTATCCATCAAGATAAGATAGACTATCAAACAGTTCACCACAAAGGGTTGACTGAAGACCATTCATAATGGAGCTCAACTCCAGAAATCTATCACCATGAATTAAATGTTTAAAGACAAAAATCAGATGAACAAGTTGGGACAAACTGCAATTTCACAACCAGATTGGTGAGGGAGCCAGTAAAGTTCTTGCTTTATCTGGTTCAACTTTATGAACCCCCGATAAAACCATTGAGAAACCTTTAAATAGACTTACTATTTCCGACACGATAATTATAGTAACATAATTTTGTATACATATGATATATGTCATAGCTGACTCCACACCTGAATAAAAGAGAAGAGTGGCGAGTGAGATAGTCATCCGCTGGCATGCCTTTTTCCACCTGACTCTCTATGAAATAAATCCTAAAGAAATTGTGCTTAAGCTAGGTCATCAGCTAGAAGTGTACAGTACTTATAGAAATACGTGACCAGGAGGTAAACCAAACACATCCCATGCCTTTGAAGCTCTGTGTTTGACATTCAACTCTTAGCCTAATGCACTTTCCCACGTACAGTTCATTGTGTATTGATTACATGGCTTACTCTCGTCAGAACATGGTCGACTGTATGGTTAGATGGTCCAAGCATGGTGTCGATGATTTGAATGATAACTACAACAACTGTTGTTCTTTTTTCTTTTCTTCACCACCAAATCCGAGTCAAACTAGATTTTTTCCCTGGTCAAATTGTCCATTTGAGTGGTTCAATCAGATCAATGCAACCTATAGAATTTTGTTCGACAATGCCCTTAAGTTACGAGATAAGGTGTAATTTGATATTTAAATGTTATATAGTTCAGTGGTCTAAATAGGACTGGACTCTAAAGAGGTTCTCGAATTGGAAAGTCCATACAATGACTCCAAGCATGCAGCATTTGTTGAATCAAAAAGTCTAGGTTGGCATCTTAAAGCTGCCCATATAATGTCATGAACTGTTTTTATGGCAAATTGTCTGCCTACAGCCCTATACTTAATTTGGAGAAAGAAAATTCTTCAGCATTATTGCTCTTGCCTGGGCTGGGCAACCCATTCTATATTGAATATTGAAATTCTACATATCTGTATTATCTCTTCGTAACTCACCTCATTGATATTTCAGTGAAATATCCCAACCTATAATTCAAGGTAGTTTTCCACTGTTTTTTGAAAGACTAACTCTGGAGGATGTTCCAAAAACATGCCTTTAGTCTGTGGAAACAAAGTTGTTAAGAACAATCAACTATTAATAGAGATTGAGGAAATGCCTTGAACATTGATATTGACAGCAGGCCCAACAATGGCAATAGTAAACTGCTACTCAAGTAGCAATAACCATTGAATTCTCTTCTTTGAAAATAATTCTTGGATGAAATTACTCCCATTTCCAAGCTATGTATTTGCTAAAGCCTTCCTCTAACTTATTGCAGGATTTACAAAAACAAATTGAAAGATGCAGCTTTCCTTGCTCATAAAATGTGAATGGGTAAGTAATAATTCCGGGAACAGTAAAGGGAGCAACAGAAAATTCAGAAGAGATGAAGACAAAGAACCAATACTGAATGGTCAAATACATCAGACCTACCAAGCATAGCACTTACAAGAAGAAATATAGACCCCATGAAAGGCTTGACCCAAGTACAGCAGGTAAGAAGCCAGCATAAAGACCTCTCAAACCCTGCAAGAAAAACTCATTGACATCTGCAAAAGTTGTTTCTGCATCTAAAACTACAGATAGGCTTTCAAGACCAATGTTGGAAAGGTCAAACAATTGCCGAATAAAACTGGAGTTGCAGACATAACGACGCATAGAAACTTGACTAGAACTCAAATATAACAGGATGATAAAGCAAAGTTGTATGATCAGACAGACAGACAGATGTCATTTCAGCAATCAATGAATTTCTTCTCATAATATCATGCAATGTCTTTGGCAAGTGCTCATATCAGCGTATATAGAGAGAAAACAGCATTGAACTTGCTTTGAGTTTCTCTGTAACCTACATAGAGAACAGCTATAAATAGGAGAGGGAAAGCATTTAATATTCAAGGGGATGGTTATGGAGAAAGTGACAGAAGATGCAACAGAATATAGATACTCGCAATTGAAGTAATCAAACTTATGAAATTCTTAATGATAGCTGGTTGTATTCACCTATTTTCGCAATAATAGCTTGTTCCACAGCAGGATTAACTGCATTGTGGGTCTTTAGGATTGGTGTATTCTTTTAATCTACTATATAATCCACCAAGAAAAATAGAGCAATAGAGGCATATTTTCCTATTCCATCATCATTCTCTCTCGTATCGAATTATTTCGTATGATATGTTAACGCCATTCATGATGGGTTTACTCACAGTCCATAGGTGTGACCCCAATTGAAATGGTTTCTTTAAAAAGAAAAGAGGTAAAACAACTCCAACCATTAACAGAGCAACTTTGAGTTTGGGGGCGTGGCATCATCATCATCAACCAGCATAGAAGACAATGAGGAGCCTAGCTCCTTACGTGATGACCATCCCAATACATCAAGAAAAGAGGTCCCTTTGTCATCCTTGATGCATTCGTGAATTGGCCTCTGATCTTGATGGGCAAGTTGGTAGGAACAAATTGAAAGGTGAATACGAAGAACTTATTGACTGGGTGGATACCATTGAAAGAGCCTTTGACCATGAGAAGATATTCATAAATTTGCAGAGTGCTGTTCGAGGCCATCAAGCTATAAGACAGGATCTTTATAAACTGATTATGACATGAAATTCAAATGTAAGGAGCGCCATAAGAATTTCCCACCTCAAAAAAAGTAGGCCCTTACAAAGTTACACCATATTAAGGCAGAAGGGTCGTCAATGTAAAAGTACACGACCGAATTCGAGCCCCCCTTCAAATATTTGCAAACACTTTCAACTCATAAAGTGGCATTTGCTTAATGTTTGAGAGCCTCTACGCTAGAGTTCCGCACAATCTGTTACCTTCTCCATCACCACCATCCCATCCGCTACTAAAAAGTTCATTCGATTAAATAAACCTCAGAGAGAGAGAGAGAGAGACACACACACACACACACACACAGAAGCAGGAACTGGGAGAACCTCGGAGCGAGCAATGGCGAAGAGCGCTTGGGGAGTGTTCTTGTAAGTCGGAAGATACACGACTCTGCCATCGTTCGCTGTGTGAGTACACGAAAAAGTCCCACCTCAGTCAAAAAAGCAAACTCAAACTCAGCACACGCCGATGCACCTGAGAGAGAGAGAACCTTGGAACCGGGTGCGGACGACGTCGAGGGGATGCGTGGCGGCGACGGTGGCGAACCCGGCGAGGCCTCCGGCGGCGGCGTTCTCCCACTGCCAGTGCGTCTGCGACATGACATGCGCAGTGGGGGGGGGCGCGAGGTCGAATGGGGGCGCTACCTCAACTCATTCACTCGCAGTCACATTCGAATTTCGCACGAAGAAGACGACGAAGAAGAAGAAGAAATGGGCGGAGATTGCGCCAACTGCGCCGCCATAATCCGCCAGAGACTGATCTGAGCTCGTTCAACGTCTTCCCGATCGAGGGACAACGCAACCAGAACAGGCCCGTCTTCCTAATCAAGCCCGGTCTTAGATCATGTGTGGGACCTACCAAAATTAAAAATGGTTACGACGTATCGAGCTAACGCGCAACCTATGATCGACATTATATATGTTTTCTCCGTCAATGACCGGTTAGGTAATTGAAGCACGCGATCTCTAATTAGCAAAGCGAGTCTTGCACGGATCAATGGGCATGCTAGATTTCGGAAACGCGGGCAAACGTTTTTCTGAAAATTGACATTTATCATAGCAAGTCGAGACTATTAAGGTATTGAAAATAAAGATAAATACTAGGTTACTGCATCGAATTAATATCCGAATCTACCAAGATGCAATTGCGATTCCGTTGTTCGGAGAAGTTGGAGACCACTTGAAAGATTCGCGAATTGAACCTCTATGCTTTCGAGAGAAGTTGGTCTATGGATTATGCCTGTCATTATTAATCTCTAATACATTATGGCTATTGATAGTCACGACGATAAATACTACGGATGCACGCGATTTGGGAGTGCCAAAGTTAGGGTCGGCCTAAACTTATTGGACTAGAACATCATTTTTGCCAATTTAATCATCAAACCTTTTTACGTTTTGCTATCCTATTAGGCTAAAACGTCATTTTTGTCAATTCAATCCTCAACCATTTTATTTTTTGCCAATTGAGGTCATTCGATCAATTTTAATCAGAAATCGCCGACGTAAGCGATAGCCGTTCTGCATTACACAATCGATGCTAATGTAAACAATCATTAATATACTTTAATATTTTTTTCAATTTTTTTTATTAATACCCATCCCGAGTGAAGGGTCACTAGCTAGGGAGTAGGGACATTGGGGAGCCGTATCATTCCCGGTTTGATATGGCCGGTTGACTCTAAACCCGGTTCGGAAATTGCATGACCAGTCTATTTTTTCAGAAATGACTGCAAAGCCCATTCTTTGGTCCAAGGAAAATCAAGTTGGGCCTTGCAATGCCACAGCTCTGGTTTCTGTGTGTGTATATATATATATATTCCTTTCTATGACTAACTATATTTTTATTTTAATTTACTAATTCCGACCGGTTCGACCTAGTCCGGGGTATCAACGTCAGAAGTCCAGTAGCCGGGAACATCCCGAATGGAAAGAAATTATTAGGCTTCGATCAGCCCGGGCTTTCGGGTCACTAGAAAACTTCGAACGCTTCCGAGACAACTTTCAAATAGGGCAAAAACCCTTCATCAGCAAAACAGTGGATGAATTGAGACTTTGTTCCTCCTCCCTTTGGAAGAGATAAACATGACACAATCATCAAAATGTACCAAAAAATTTTCCTCATCTAAGAAATTGTGTTCCTACAACATTTGCAAGTACGGTGCATCCCCGCGGATTCACCATCGGTATAGCAACCAGAAAGACGAAAAATATGTGATATATAGAGGAAAATTAAAATGAGAAAGATATGGGCATGAAAGAAAGTAGGAAGAAAGAGCATAGACTTTTAAAAGCCTGATGCTCGGCCTACGCGAGCACATACTGTTGCAAATGTTTAGTTCTCTTCTTGTTCTTGAGCTTGCGAAACGCGCACGACTCGATTTGCCTTACCCTTTCCCTGCTCACGCTCATGAGCTCCCCAATTTCTTGCAGCGTCTTCATCCTCCCGTCTTCAAGGCCAAACCTCCACCTCACCACTTGCTTCTCTCGCGGGTTGAGACTGTCCAGTACCTTCTCCAGGTCCTGCCTCATAAACTGCTTTAGCAGCAAATCTTCTGCTGATTCAGCATCGGGATTGGATATCACTTCCTGTCAAAAGAAAGGAACTGATCAGCAGGGGCATTCACATGACAAAAAGTCTCCGGCTTTTTCAAAAATAAATCGCCAAATTAACAGATCCAAAGAGGTAATATACAGGTTAGCACTTCACAGTTCACTGACTAAAGGGCATTTTGCATAACTTGATCTCATTAGGCACAAGATAGAATGGGCAACATATGCTCGAATTAATTGGCAATCCGAGTTGCTAAGTAGGTGAAAAAATTGACTGTCTCACTCTAGATGGTACGAGAATACATGAAGATCTACAAACTTGTCCCAAAGTAACAGCGCATTACACAAGTGAGTTTAACTTCCCTAGACGAAATACATTGGCAGTGAATAAGAAAAGAATGAAAACATAGAACAAAATGGAAATTTGAATTCACAAGATACGATTAAGACAAGAGCATGCCTGCTTATTGCCAACATATACCAAGGTTGATAAGAAAGTAAGGTGATAGAGAGAATGATGTTTCCGAGTGAAGAACAGAACTGAATTGACAATGTGAACCTGAGATTTGATGAAATGGAGGTTGCACATAGCCCCACAGCACAATAAACTAGTGACAAAGTGACAGGAACAGGCTCTCAACCTTGAGGTGAGTGCTGAGAAGTTCAACACCTCACTTGTATGCCCTACCCGATCTCATTTGGCAGGCAGAGACAGGGTAACTTACATACCCAGGAAATTTTACCAAACCCATACACATAGCTAGGTCAGGCTCTACGAATTCAGAAGAAAGGAAAAAAGGAAAATGGTCGAAGGAGGTCTGAAAACTGCATAGTAAAAAGTACATGTTCAGAAAATAATAATATTGTAAAGATATTTATTTACCTAATCAGACCAGTAGTCATGACAAAAAACATTTGTCATTTTAAAAGAAAAAGGAAATAGAGAAAAAAAAGTGAATTACCGAAATAAAAATGTCGTTGAAAGTAGTTAAAATGTATTAGCACTTGGTAAAGTAGCAGGGACGGAAGGGGATGCTCATCACACAGCTGTTACACTCAATCCCAAAGTACAAATGTTTATTTCATATGGTGAATGTTCCTTGGGCTGAAAGTATGGCTAACACGTGCTCAAATATATCACATCTCTATGGACTTTTCACATTTGCACATTAAACTGTCACAACTTCGAGAAAATCATCTTAACTGGAATATTTGGCTAAAGTTTCACATTTTCAACTGGGTTTAGATTTGATTCGATAACTATTCGGACTAAACAGTTGTTTTAGTCTGCAAGTATTACTCAAAATGAACTGAACTACACCAAACTGATGGTGCAAGTGCCAGCAATCATAAGATCACCAAGGGTGTGAAAATCTGGAGAAAGTTAAGTTTACTTTATCCATTTGACAGCGAAGGGGGGCTGGCTTACAGAGGGTTTGAGATTTTGATTGATTCCGATCTTCTGGTCAAGAGATCTTGGAGGTCTAGGAGTCATGAGAACAGCATTAAGCCTCCTCATTGATAGCCCCGTAGCCTCTGCTACTTCCTCATTGTCCGGCTGTCTTCCATTTTCACTGTACAATTGCTTCCTTGCCTCCTTCACTCTATATGTTGCCTCAACCATGTGAAACTGTTTAATGGAGATAACCAACATTACAGATGATGAGAATCTGGGTTTGGTGAAAGCTCCACCAAATGCTTTCTCCCCTACATACAAAATAGTAAGACTTGCAAATAATGAAATGTGAAACATACTGGTAAACGAATTGTCCTGGACTGATCGGAAAGAGACTTTCGAACGGCCTGCTTTATCCACCAATGAGCGTATGTAGAAAACTTGAACCCCTTTGAAGCATCAAACTTCTCAGAACCCCTTACCAAGCCACGACATCCTTCCTGTTGATCATGAACCAGACCCAAGGATTTGAAATTCTTTCATATGTGTGATGAAGTTTGAAACTCAATAAAATCATCTAATCATCATATTGCAGAAAGTACAACAGCAAAATAAGTACCTGCACAAGATCTTGAAGATTCATTCCAGCTCCCTGATAATTTTTTGCAATGGATATAACAAGCCTTATGTTGCTTTTGATCATTTTGTCTTTACACAGTTTCCCATAATTCAAACGCTTCCTTAGAGTCTTCTGATCAACTCCTGCAGCAGCTGCCCATTGTGGAAATGTTGGCTCATCATGTCCACATCGCTCGGTTAGCTCCTCCCGGAGTCTTTCCAGTTTCAATAAATCCTGAATGACATTGGCAAGCCAGCCGAGACTTGAGAGCAAAAAATAAGCAAAAGAAATAACAAAACCATGGAGACATGCATCATTGGAAACATATACAATCCTCTCAATATAGTGGCCTGCAGTACAGGCACTTGCGCTTGTAAACATAAAGAATTCTTTACTTCAAGATACTGAAGATGTAAAAAAGGTACGCTTAAACAACAAAAGGTACCTTATCTCATTCCATTTCCAATGCACAATTAATAGATGTATGGTATCCATCTTTACATTTGTATTTAAATCTATAAAATACAAAAGCACTTCTATCCAGTTGCCCCAAGCAGCAGGCCTCCTAGGAAAACCATTATAGTTTTTACAAGACAAGGAAACCTTCTTTTCCTAAAAAGAGCAATGTTTGTAATATGCATCCATTGCCAGACACAAAGTTCTCTCTCAGTGATTTAACGTAAGGCAGAGATTCTTCTTTTTCCAATTTTAATAAAGTTCATTTCAAGTTCTTTTCTAACTAATTTAGCAGTTCAATTACTTGTCTCCTTGTAAATCGAGTGTTTTCCCAGCATAACAAAAAAAAAAATACGACTGCCTCGATAGCTCAGATGGTGAGGCCGCATACAAACCACTAACCCCATGGGAATTCATTCACACTTGTTCAAATGAGTCCTGTCCAAGGTCCCCCAATTTACGGAGTGGGGACAAATAATAAAGTAACTCAGAGGGTTCTGAGTCATCAAAAACATAACAGAAAAGTACACTCTAGCGATAGTGATCAGAAATTCGCAAGCTAGAGAATATGCATTTGTTCTACCTGTATTCCTTCTGACAATTCTGTTTCTTCTGTGGCAGTAAGAAGCCTGGAACTGCTAGTGGTTCCTCTCAAGTAGCGCAATGGGTCAGAGTAATCTACATCTTGTACAGATGCACGTTTCTTCTTACTAAGAGATCCCGACTTCACGGAAACTACATTCGCAGCTGCTTTTTCCGCTGCTCTTACTCTTCTTTCTTTCCTTTCTGTTTGCCGCCTTGATCTTACAGCTATGCTTTTGAAGAGCTGTTCTTGCAGAAGTTGAAGCTCTTCATAGGTTGGCTCCAGATCTTCGGATTCTCCCATTGAGTACTGCATGATATTTTCTTCCCTTGACCCCCTCTCAGATTCCATGAACTCTGTCACAATGCTGGAATTTTCTAGCTCCAACAGTTCAGGATGCTTTGAAAGAGAAGTGCTTGTTTTGGATGAAAATTCAAGCTTACTATCAGTATTTAAAGAACTTTCATTTCTGATCATAAGTGCTGCATCCTTTGCAGATTTCAAAGCTGCCTTTGCAAGAGTAACCGCTTCAGCAGCAGCTGCTGCTATTACTGCCTCATCACTTGTTAAAAGTGTTTCCGCAGCTAAAGTTGCACCAAGATTTACCTGATGAGAAAGTTCGGATCAAAGAATGGATAGAAGGATAGTAATTTGAGACAGGTAGAGGAAAACACTGCTTCCTAAGTGACAGGATGAACGGAATCTCGACTTCCAAGCCTTAGTAAAAGCATAAAAAAAAAAAAATAGATTTAAGCAAAGAACACGACAGTCAACCGAGCAGAATACTTTATGAAGAAGCCCGAGCTCGAGCATAATCACAATGCCATTATCAAAAGGATTCTGGGAAGGACACCAACTTTCAATTAAACAATGGGGATTTTCATCGAATAATGCAATATATAGCCATCCTCCACATGGAAATAGAAATGCCCAAAAGAAATTCCACTATTAGTATATAAACAAGCCTTTCACCTCTGCAGGTGGACCGACTGCCCCTGTGTACATCCATGGCCTGTTTGAAGTTGCTGAATCTGTAAGAATTTCTAAAGAAGGCAATCTCAGCTTTTCCATGACAAGAATGACAGCTGTTGCAGCTGATGATGATGATGACGTCGGCAGAGACGTGGTGGACAATAGACATTGTGCACGGAAATAAGTAGGCTCTTTATTTTTCTCTGCAAAACAGTTTCTAAAAAATGGTAACGTGATTCATTACAATAAAATAAAAGAGCACACGAAACCTTAAATCATGTACTTATGATAAAAATTAACAGGAAAGCTTCTGCCCCTTCATACTTGGCACAATAAGGAATAGAGCACATTCAACTATTCCTCACCAATTGCCTGACAAGTAAGAATTCTAACAAGTAAGATATCCTTCCTGAAATCAACCGACTTGAACAGCAAGTCCAGCAAGAACATTTCAGCGATGCAATAAGAAAGAGGTAGTAAACATTAGGGTCGCCATTATGGTACCAACGGAGAGGTGAAGTGAGAATGGTACAAGAGTAACGGCTAAAGTAACTTGTTCTTCACACAACTCAAGGTGACAAGATTCATGTCCATGTCAAATGGCTTATTGCCACATAGCCCTTTGCATGCTAAGCACTAATTTGTTTCCCTAATGATATTTGTAGGAAACATTGACCACTAGAGCGTGACCAAGATGAAAACCCTCAAGATAACTCCAATACCAGCAAGTCCCTTTCCATCCAGGTAATTTCGGTTGACTTACAGTGATAAGACACAGATGAAGCTTCTGTGGGTACCTACTGACCTTCAGGTACCATAAGGCACATCAATTCTAACATGGGAGCATTACATGGACTAGAAGGCGTCAACTACTACCTTTGTATTGGCTACAAGCACAGCAGTACATGATCTGCATTAAGTGCAGTATGCTCAAGCGAAAAGCCATTTCCGATTAACGTTATGTAAGTAACAACTTTAGCTTCTTCCAAGTTCTAAGAAGTCATGAAAATTGAACAGAGAAACTGAATCAGACCCAAAAAGTTATAACCAAGAGACATTTAGGGTCCAGCAATCAATGATAAAGCCCAAGAATAACAGAGGAATAAGAAGCAGATTCTTGACATCATGGCAGACGATCCTTACAGCAACAACCGACTTCTTCAAAGCTAGAACTATAATGCCCAAAACTAGTTCCTGGTACTTTTCCATTCAACCACCTCAAAAAGCAAAGACCAATGCCAAAATCAAGAAAGGGAAACTCACCCACAAAGTACAGAAAGAATGCGAAAAAGCCCATTTGAATATACCAATTAGAAGGACACAGCAATGGGGAATCGGCGAACAAGGCAAAGAGCTTACGAGTGTGGACGTGAGTCCTGAACTGAACGGAAAAGGTGTCTGGCTGACACTTGAACTGTGGGAGCAGACATGAAGACATCCTCTGTTCTTCCCCAAAGTTCGGCAATCCTCATTCAATTTGTGTCCGCAAAACACACACACACCCTCTCTCTCTCTCTTTCTCTCCCCCCGCTGCTACAGATTGATGGCTTTCATTCGTTTCCAATGTTGAAAAGAAGAAAAGGGATAGACAAATGTTCAAATGGGTACTCCGAGAAGCTCTTGAGAGAGAGTGGGAGCGCGGCAGAGGGAAGAACGAGAAGGGTATGTGATGGACAAAACAGATAAGGAGGAAGAAGATAAGGGAGTGGAGGGTTATGTCAAGAAAATGTGAAACTGTCTCCCAAACCGGGAGTCGAAATGATTTTCGGCATTCCTGTCTTTTTTCGCCTTTTTTTTCCTCTACATGTTTTACTGTTTTTTGACATGCTTAACATAATTTCCGTCGCTCCATTTGGGGCGAAGCTTGAGGGTCTGAACTGGAGTGAAGTCTGCGATGTGACCCCGTGAGGGTTTGACTTCCTCTCCTTTGCGCTGACCAGAAAAGATTTTAAATCATGCTTCATTAATGATTTTATTTGATATTTTATAATTTATATGCACTATAGGATAAAATAAATTCGAATTCCTAATATACGTGAGTCACATACTAAAAAGCTCATAGGTAAAGTAATAAAATTAAATAACGCAAACCCTAACATTATTTTTCGCTCACTTCCATTTTTCTGTATATTAGCTGAAAAAAATTTAAAAAAAAATGAGAAAGGTGGCCTAATAGGCGGGCCTGGGCAGGATCTCGAGAGGTTCGGGCCAAAAGAGCAAGCCCGAGCTATCCTAGGCCCGCTAAATGAGAAGGTCAACATGCAATGAAAAGATGTTAACCTATTTATGTGTAAGAATTATTTATGAAAATAAATAAATAATATTATTGTCGTGATGGCGTGATTGGACCTTATGAAATAAATAAATAAATAAATAAAAAGAAACCAAACCCTCATGAGAGACCGAGAAATGAGCCATTCTTGCCTAAGCCTTGCCTTCCCTCTCTATTTCTCTCTCTCACTCACACAAAATTGCGTTACCTTTTCCACTCTTTTGTGTCGTTCGAAATTGCAATAGTTGATTGGTCTAGTAAGTACAACAAAAATATCAATTTTGAATGTATCGATATTTTGTTCTACTCGGCAAGACTCATGTGAAATGATGCATTCATGATATTTTTGTAAATGACTCCCATGGAAAAAATAAATCATAGCTCTTTTAGATGTGTCGGATTTGCTCTCTTAAGAAAAGTGGAAAAATGGGTGGAGATCTCTCCCATGAAGAGTTCAAAACTAATTATTTTGAATCGGTCTCGTTTCCATTAATTAATCTCATTTAATAATTCACTAATTCACAATGAAGCCCCTAACATAGCCCCGTTAAAAACACCCTCTCAATAATAAATATTCAAAATTGCCCATAACTTTGTTGAGAATTACCAAGATGCCCTTTTTATGCCTAGTTTTGTCATTTTTCACATTTTTCCTATTCAAGATGCAACAAAATATTTTAGTAATCTTTCAAACACTCCCTAGGCATGTGAAATGCTTTTTAATCGAAACCCAAGAATTACAATAGCTTAAAATACAATTATTGAAACTTCACACAGAATAAAATCTAGACTAAATGAGCAAACAATCAATTAATCAAGTTTAATAGTACTAAGTAGATCGGTCTAGTTTAGTCCTTAGAGTTTTCACTTATCTTGAACGACATCTTCAACCAACAAAGCCGTTAATCACCTTGAAATCAAAATAAATACTAAAATTAACAACTTTCATTATTTAGAAAACAACAAAACTAGTTTGGTAAAAAGAAATTAAAGTCCTTGAATTTACCTTGTAAGACACTTGATCGAAAATAAGAGTTTGAACTTTGATTGGGTTGTAAAAGGTTGGAATGGAAAATTTGAACTTGAAGATGTTAGTGTCACGGGCACAAAGATTCCTTGGTCGAGGAATAGCCCGTGGGGCACCCGACAAGTCGTTCGGATCGTACTAGCCCTATTTCTTTAGTTGTCCCATGAAAAACGTAGGCGAATGTCTTTCTTATATCGGATCGTACCACACCAACTTAGCTCGAGCATTCTTTATATCGAGCGAGATCAAACTACTTTAAGCACCACAACCGGTTTCAGCCTGTCATGGCCTCATCAGGAGAGCGACATCGCCTCTTGACTAATTTGTACACTGGAGGCTAACCCCGCCTTTAGAGCTCCTAAGTGATGTATTCTATCTAATCTTAGAACTCCTAGTACAAACCGTCTTCGACACCACTCCCAAGGACGTGGTTGCTTCTTCCCCTCTGCATCGTTCATTCACTATGCTTGACACCAATAAGTACTACTTCAAGGTTTACGAGTATGGCAGGAAATGAGGCCACAAGTTGTTCAGTCCTCCATATCATACGAGGGACACGGAACAACTAGCCCGTGTCATTCTCCCCCACTCAATTCTACAATGCTCTCTTTGCGGGATGTTCTATTGCTTCCTTGTGCTTTTTTTTTTATCATCAATGCTGCATATCTAGGTATTACATAGATGGAGGCGCGCCCTCGCCCAACAAAATTGTTTTTCTCAACATCAATGGCTTCTTTTTGTTTTTAAAGGACATTCGGGTTTTCTTTGGTCACTCATGTTTTTCGGTGTCACGTCCCGCAATCCTCCTCGAACGTACATCCACCTAAGCCATAAAATACTAACCCAGGATACCACATAACGGAATACGATAAAACATGTAACGCGCAAAATGAAGGTCACTAAAACCCTAACAAGAGAATAAGTGGACAAGAGAGTAGAACCAAATATCTACAGATATATACAACATCGGTCAAGCGATAAACATCAGCGAGACCAAATGCAGCACCCACAAAAGAACAAAAGTAGGAGCAAGAGAACAAGTCCCAAAAGAAAACCACTAGGCCTCAAAAGATCTAACAAAGCGAACCGGAACATCCAAGCTAGACATAAAAACTCCCAATAACCTTGCCACTCTCGTCCTCAATAGTCGTCGGTACATAATCCGGGTCCGTCTATGCAATCTCCTCCTCTGTCTCATCATCGATGTCTTCCTCATCAACCGAATCCGAGATCACCACAACATGCCGATCGCCTACTGGGGTAGGGCTCCTCTCTGATATGTTCCTAGATCCAGCCACGGATATCTCTGCGTCCGCCTGTATCTTGGGACGAGTCGAGTGGCACCACTCTGGAACAACCTCCACCGGAACGTCCTCGAGTCGGAGAGGACCCTATAGGTCGCCATCTCCCAAGCGAAGGAACCAATACTCAAATGGATGAGGTTGCATCTATTCCGCTCCTAAGTCTACCCAAATCTTGGTACACTTTCTAACATATACTACACCTTTACTTTTTGGAAACTCCTCAAAAGTTACCGTCTTCTCCTTTGGGTCGTCTAATCTGACTAGAACCATATTCAATGTTGGGGTTCTGACAAGGGGGGTCCCACAAAGGGGTGAAATTGACATTTTAGCGAGTAAATCCTAACCCAAGCTAGACCACCAGCTCAAAAACAAAATAAAAGAATGAAATGCAATAGCATGGCATAGAAGAAAATTCAACTTTAGTAACCTCACGCAATTGAGAGAACTTAGCATGAATGGCATTCAAATATAACAATTTATCACAATAAAGACCCAAGTAGTCGCACTAACATCACACGAATTTTAATAACAAAATCAAGTCGCCCGCGTAAGAACGCCTCGGGCATCATATCGGTTTCACTATAATTTGCCCTCGTAAACACACCTCGGGCATTACATTTCAATTTCAATACATTAGCCCGCGTAAAAACGCCTCAAGCTTAATTCAAACTCAATACATTAGCCTGCGTCAAAACGTCTCAAGCTATATGATCTTAATGTCAATAAACTCGCCCGCGTAAACACGCCTCAAGCTTAATGATTCGTGGAACCCACGTACTCTATGCCTCGGGTCCCCTATGCCACCTCATTGGCCCAAACAATACATAACTAATCCAGTAATTCCAGTCACAAATCTCATCACACAGTATTACATTCCAACAATTATTACATCCATGAACATATCTATGTTCTAGGAAGGGTAAGAATTACTCACTATTATTGTTCCAAGTGCCAAAGCCAAATGGATTCCTTCTTCCTCTAACCGGCCAAGAACAACTCAAGTCGCGCCTATGGAAATCAATCCAAAACTTAATCAAATCGAACTCCAATTGTGCTCAATTTTTAACCACACCTTAATCACTATCTTAAGACATCCCACAATTAAATTCAAGACCAAAAGACTTCAATTTGGCCCTTAAACAATTTGGTTTCTCTTGTTCAGAAACATGGCATTCTTGGTTTTGCATTAATTTGCCAATTTCAATCCATTTAACTATTGTAATCACTCAATCTTCACTAATTGCATTTGTCAAACCCTCATTCTACATGTTAATGAGGTCTACCAAAATTTGGCAACAATTTACTTCAATTTGGGACCTCCAACAGTTCAAAAATCAGCAAGTACCAACCAAATTTAAAACTACTACAATAATGAGCTCCAATTTAGCTATATAACTCTAATTTTTTCCAACATAACATAGCAGTCTCAAATCATCCAGACCTAATCCTATCAGTCCTTGAGCCATAGCCGAAAATTTCATGCCAAACGAAGCTAAAATGAAGAAGTTATGCCACTTACCCTCAGCTAACTCTAAAACCGTCGAACGATTTTCTTTTGGCCGGCCAGAACTGTTCCGATGAGCAAATGAGGTGCTTCCGGTTGGAGAAAGTCGGCAAGAGACTGAACTTTCAGGGGGTAGTCAGCTTGTGGCTAGTGGTTTGCCAGGGAGTGAGCAGTGACCGATGGAATGAGTGATCAAAAACTGGTTCAAATGAGGTAGTTTCTGATTTTCCCGCAACCGCAAGGAGGGGAAGAAGAAACCGCAATTGGAGGGGAAGGGAGGCTTACGGAAGTTCTCAGCTGAAGCAAGCTTTCTTCTTTGTTATTATCCCTTAATTTCTTGAATTATTGGCTTCAAGAAAGTATTAGTCAATAACACACCACCCCCATTTGACACTTAGTAAGTAAATCCTCCACCACATAAATTACTTTCAGCCATTATTAACCCTAATTTCTAGGTAATTTCAGCTGAGATGTATTCCCAAAAGACCATATTGCCTTTCTTTGTACTTTAAACAAAATTTAATACTCTAGGGGCAAAACGGTCATTTTACTCCCGTCGGTTGAAAATTTGATTTTTCTACCACAGATTACTTTCAATGAGACGACGTCTAATCCAAAACCAAAATTTGAATTTTTCAATTCCTTTGTCCAAATTTTGAGATTTTATTTCCTGATTCATTTTCTATCAAATGTAAATTCAATTTGTTTCAAACCGACGAGCGGTTTTTGCAGCAACGTTACGTGTATCGACTCGGTGATTTTCATCACTCTTAGGCATACTCTAGTCATGGCCATTTGGTTGTCATGTAATTGTGAGGGTTTATCACTAGTCCATAGGTTTCGATCTTCGAAAATCGATTTAGGAAAAACTCGCAAATTATACATTGGTTAAGCGGAATCACCCGCGTACCACCCGCGTACCAATCGTATAATACTAGCAATGAATTCCATAATCGTCTTTAAATCGCCCTTTCTTGGCTCTAAATATCTCCTTTGCAATTCTTATGGTCAAAATGCCAATTCTTATTTGAGTTTCCTAGGTTCACGTACCTTGTCGCGCGTTAGCCTTTCCCTTTTTAGTCGGTTAACTCATGATTGATCGGATCTGAGTGAAATATAACTGAAATACATTGATAGATTATTCCTCATTCATACATCTCAAAAAGAACGGGAATTTCAGAATGTCACAATTCTTCCCCCTTACAAAAATTTCATTCTCGAAATTTACAACAAAGTACATTACTTAAACAACTCGGGGTATCGACGTCTCATTGCTTCTTCGCTTTCCCACGTCGCGCTTTTTGTTCCATGATGCTCCCACACCACTTTAACCAATGGAATGGTCATGTTTCTCAGCACTTGTTCTTTTTGATCTTCAATCCTTATCAATCTCTCTACATAAGCAACTCTATCGTCCACTTCTAATGTCTCGTGATCCAATATATGAGTCGGGTCGGGTTCATACTTTCTCAACATCGACACATGAAACACATTATGTACTTGGGATAAACTCGGTGGTAGAGCAAGCACGTACGCCAAGGTTCCGATCCATTCTAAAATTTCAAACGAGCCTACATATCTTGGACTCAACTTCTCTTTCTTTCCGAATCGGGACAAGCCTCGCATTGGTGATACTTTGAGGAAAACGTGATCACCAATTTCAAATTCTAAGGGCTTTCGTCGCTTATCGGCATAACTCTTTTGACAACTTTGTGCTGTTCTCAACCTCTCACGAATTAGTTTTACTGCTTCTACCGATTGTTCCACCGGTTCTGCGCCCGTGATACTCCTTTCTCTCACTTCATCCCAATACAACGGAGTTCGGCAAGCTCTGCCATATAGTGTTTCAAATGGTGCCATTCTAATACTCTGTTGATAGCTATTGTTGTAGGCGAACTTGACCAAATGTAAGTGGTCTTCCCATCCACCTTTAAAATCAATTACGTAAGCTTGTAACATGTCCTCGAACGTCTAAATTGTCCTTTTCGATTGTCCATCGGTCTATGGATGGTATGTTGTACTAAACCGTAATTTGGTTCCCATAGCATCCTAAAGACTTTTCCAAAAATTTGTCGTAAATTTAGGATCTCGATATGACGTTATCGTTAAAGGCACTCCATGCAACCGTACGATCCGCCGCATGTACAACTCTGCGTATTTATCCATGGCAAAGTCCTTTCTCACGGGGATGAAGTGCGCCGACTTGGTCAATCTGTCCACTATTACCCAAATCGAATCATGTTCTCTCTGACTCCACGGTAACCCCATAACAAAATCCATTGTCACGTGTTCCCATTTCCACTATGGGATTTCCAAAGGTTGTAATAATCCGCCAGGTTTACAATGTTGTGCTTTTACTTGCTGGCAAGTCAAACACTTCGCTACATGTTTGGCTACATCCACCTTCATACCGGTCCACCAATAATGCTCGTGTAAATTCTGATACATCTTCGTACTTCATGGGTGGATATTGTAATTACTTTGATGGGCTTCGGACAAAATTCTTTCTTTAAGCTCCTCATCACTAGGTATACATAGACATCCATGAAATTTTAAAATTCCATCCATTGTCACTTGAAAGTCGTCTTTCCTTTTCGATACATTCATGCTAAGAATTTTCTGGATTTTGAAGGTCCGCACACTGTGAAATTTTTATCCTTTCTTGAATCTTTGGTTCAATTTTCGGAGTCACTATTAAGCTTGTCGGTTGACTCACTTCTAATTTGAATTCAGAGTCTCTCAGTCCTTCCAAGACCGACCATCCTCCGACTAATAAATGCGCAATACTAGACTTTCGGCTAAGCGCATCCGCAACTCTATTCGCCTTCCCAAGATGGTACAGTATGTCGTAATCATAATCCTTAAGCAATTCCATCCACCGACGTTGTCTCAAATTCAACTCTTTCTGTGAGAATAAATATTTCAAGCTCTGATGATCCGTGTAAATCCGGAACTTCTCTCTACAAAGGTAATGTCTCCAGATTTTCGGAACAAAGACGATCGCCGCCAACTCCGGATCATGCGTCGGGTAGTTCATCTCATGGGGTCTTAATTGTCGAGAAGCATAGGTGACAACTCTCCCATGTTGCATCAATACGCACCCCAATCCCTTTAGTGATGCGCCACCGTATACCTCATAACCTCCCGGTCCAGAAGGAATGGTCAACATAGGTGTAGTCGTCAAACAATGCTTCAATTCCCGAAAACTTCGTTCACATTTATCAGTCCATTCAAACTTCGTGTCTTTCTTTGTTAACCTTGTCAATGGAATCATTTATCAGTCCATTCAAATTTCGTGTCTTTCTTTGTTAACCTTGTCAATGGAATGGCAATCGACGAGAATCTTTCTACAAAACGTCGATAGTATCCAACCAATCCCAGCAAACTTCGGACCTCGGTGATCGTCGTAGGTCGTGGCCAATTCGCTATCGCTTCTATCTTCGAAGGATCCACATATATTCCTTCACCGGAAATCACATGGCCAAGAAATGCCACTATATTCAGCTAAAACTCACATTTACTAAGCTTGGCATACAATGAATGCTCCCTTAAAGTCTGCAGAATGATTCTCAAATGTCTCTCATGCTCTGCAATACTTCTTGAATATATCAAGATGTCATCGATAAAAACAATGACAAACCGATCAAGAAACTCCTTAAATACATGATGCATTAGATCCATGAAAGTAGCTGGAGCATTAGTTAATCCAAAAGGCATTACTGTGAACTCATAATGCCCGTATCTTGTTCCAAAAGTAGTCTTCGGAACATCTTCCTTTTTAATCAACTGGTGATAACCGGTCCTTAGATCAATCTTTGAAAATACAGAGGCTCCTTGTAGCCGATCAAACAAATCATCTATTCTTGGCAACGGATACTTATTCTTAATGGTCACCTGATTTAGTTGCCCGTAATCAATACACAACCGCAAGGATCCATCCTTTTTCTTCACAAACAACATTGGCGCTCTCCAGGGCGACGTGCTCGGTCTAATGAATCCCCTATCTAACAATTCATGCATCTGCACCTTTAACTCTTTTAATTCCGGCAATGACATTCTATAAGGTGCCTTCGAGATCGGTTCTGTCCCGAGTGCTAACTCAATCACAAACTCGATTTCTCTCTCTGGTGGCAATCCTGGTAACTCATGGGGAAAGACATTAGGAAATTCACATACCACCGCAACATCTTCCAATTTAAGTTCCCCAATGGTCGTATCAACAACCGCAGCCAAATACATTTGGCATCCTTCCACCATCAACTTCTCCACTTCAAGTGATGATAGCAAAGGAATCGAGGTCCCACCTCGGCTTCCTATCAGTTCATAACTCGGACGACCAATAGGATTAAACCAAATCATCCGATTACCACAATCAACTAGGACCTTTTGTTTACCCAGCCAATCCATCCCAATAATCACATCAAAGTCATACATAGATAATACCACTAGATCTATTCTTTCTTCGCTACCACTCACAACTATTTTATAATCGGGACATCCCATCGAGACTAGTACCTTATCTTTCAATGGCGTGACAACATGTAGTAACATATTCGGTGTTTTTAAAGCCATGCCAACTAACTCCGCAAATTGAGCGGACAAAAACGAATGACGTAGCTCCAGGATCAAATAAAGCATACGCAGATTGATCACATAAAGATATCGTACTTGTGACCACTCCCCGATGTTTCCTTAGCGTCTCGACATGCAACAACATAAACCCTTCCTTGGGTCGGTGGTCGGTTCATCTCATCCCGTCATGCTACCGTCGGTGGTCCTGTCTGCGACCTTTGTCCTTGTAGTCTAGTTCTCGGGTCTTGCCTAGGACATTTTCTCATCTTGTGGCCTAGCTAACCACGCCTAAAACATGCACCTGTCTTAGTAGGACATGACCCCCTTCCATGTCTTCTACCACAAAGGCGGTAATACTAGTTCGGGCGATTCGACGGTTTTCCGATGTTCCCTCGAACCGGAGGAATGAAACGTTTGTTATTTACTACCGGCCTCTTACCCAACTGACAACTATCTCTCAAAGGAGTGAACCGCAATCCAGAAACATCGGCTCTTTCTTTTATGTTTCTTTCAATCATCCGACTTCTCTCATAGATATCTTTGTACGTTCTCAAGTTCATAGTTATGATTCGATTGCGAATCTCCGGTCTCAAACCATCTCGAAACCTCTATGCTTTCTCCCTAGGATCCTCAACTGATCTTAGCGCATATCTTGACAATCTCGCGAACTCGGCTTCGTACCGATCCATGGTTAATCGATTCTGTTTTAACTGTTGTAATTCAATCTATTTCCTCTCACACGCCGTCTTCAAAAAGTACTTATCATTAAAAGCATATGTGAAAGTAGCCCACGTCCAGCAAGTACCTTCGGGAAACACTCCATCTTTCAAATCATTCCACCAATCATTAGCAGTCCCTTCCAGCTAATATACAACTAATAATACTTTCTCTTCATCGGTCCACTTCAATACCCCAAAAGCTTTCACAAGTTTCTCAATCCATCTTCGTGCCAACTCGGGATCTCCAGTGCCATCAAACCGGGTTGGTTTTAACTTTATAAACTGTTCAACCAATTGACCCATCCGTCGATTGGCATTAGCATCACCTTGAGTGTTTCCGGCCTCGGCGTCTTGAGCATTATTTTCATGCGCCATATTCACAGCAGCCACTGCAGCTTCAGCAGCTTGAGCAATGATCTTAGCTCTATCCTCGGCTTGTCGAAGAGCCGTAGCCGCCATATCCTGCGCCTCATTTCCCATTAACTCCCCAATTTGTTCTAGCGCTCTCAAAATTCCATCAACTCGTGGATCCAAGACTACTCTTGCCCTTGAGCTAGATGCTCCTCTAGCACCTCTACCTACCCCAAAGCTAGATGCTTCTCTAGCACCTCTACCTCCCCCCGAGCTAGATGCTTCCCTAATACCTCTACCACGTTGAATCATTCTTTCTGATTCTCAAAGGCCTTGAATTCCAACCAATGAATTAGAGACTTAGGTCTAACAAATCTATGCTACACATCAAAGTAGCAATACAAGACAACGGTCAATTACTCGGGCATTCACGAGGGCACAACATCGTGGTACACAACCATACCTCAAGTCTAGACGCATCTGCAACTTATTAGAAGCAAAAGCAATCATATCAACCAACACTCTCAAGCGATACAAACGCTAGTGCGACACTTGGTCTTTACAACCTTATCACATCCATACTATGCCAAACGCCAATCACACGTGCTAATTCATATGCCATGCACACTTGACTCTAAGAGGTCCCCTCAAGGTTTCACTACCCCACTGTCCACATTTCACTCCTCCTTATTACTCCAATCCTCAATCACCTTAGATCGAGTTGACCTTGCTATGATACCAACAAAACGGGGATGTCACGTCCCGCAATCCTCCTCGAACGTACATCCACCTAAGCTGCAAAATACTAACCCGGGATACCATATAACGGCATACGATAAAACATGTAACGCGCAAACAGAAGGTCACTAAAACCCCGACAAGAGAACAAGTGGACAAGAGAGTAGAACCAAATATTCACGGATATATACAACATTAGTTAAGCGATAAACATCAGCGAGACTAGATGCAGCACTCACAAAAGAACAAAAGTAGGAGCAAGAGAACAAGCCCCAAAAGAAAACCACTAGACCTCAAAAGATCTAACAAAGCGAATTGGAACATCCAAGCTAGACAGAAGAACTCCTAATAACCCCGCCACTCTCGTCCTCGGTAGTCGTCGATACATAATCTGGTCCGTCTCTGCAATCTTCTCCTCTGTCTCACCGTCGGTGTCTTCCTCATCCTCCGAATCCGAGATCACCACAACATACCGATCGTCTACTAGGGTAGGGCTCCTCTTTGATATGTTCCTAGATCCAACCGCGAATATCTCTATGTCCTTCTGTATCTCGGGACGAGTCGGGTGGCACCACTTTGGAACAACCTCCACTAGAACGTCCTCGGGTTGGAGAGGACCTTGTGGGTCGCCATCTCCCAAGCGGAGGAACCAAGACTCAAATGGATGAGGTTGCATCTGTCCCGCTCCTAAGTCTACCCAAACCTTGGTACACTTTCTAACATATACTATACCTTTACTTTTTGGAAACTCCTCAAAAGTTACCGTCTTCTCCTTTGGGTCGCCTAATCTGACTAGAACCATCTTCAATGTCGGGGTTCCGAAAAGGGGGGTCCCACAAAAGGTTGAGATTGACATCTCGGTGAGTAAATCCTAAACCTAGCTAGACCACCGGTTCAAAGACAAAATAAAGGAAGGAAATGCAATAGCATGGCATAGCAAAAAATTCAACTTTAGTAACCTCACGTAATTGAAAGAACTTGGCATGAATAACATTCAAATATAACAATTTATCACAATAAAGACCTAAGTAGTCGCACTAGCATCACACGAATTTTAATAACAAAATCAAGTCGCCCGCGTAAAAACGCCTTAGGCATCATATCAGCTTTACTCTCATTTGCTCACGTAAACACGCCTTAGGCATTACATTTCAATTTCAATACATTAGCCCGCGTAAAACGCCTCAGGCTTAATTCAAACTCAATACATTAGCCCGCATCAAAACGTCTCGGGCTATATGATCTCAATGTCAATAAACTCACCCGCGTAAACACTCCTCAAGCTTAATGATTCGTGGAACCCAAGTATTCTACGCCTCGGGTCCCCTATGCCACCTCATTGGCCCAAACAATACATAACTAATCCAGTAATTTCAGTCACAAATCCCATCACACTGTATTACATTCCAATAATTATTACATCCATGAACATATCTATGTTCTAGGAAGGGTAAGAATTACTCACTATTATTATTCCAAGTGCCAAAGCCAAATGGATTTCTTCTTCCTCTAACCGGCCAGCAACAACTCAAGTCGCGCCTATTGAAATCAATCCAAAACTTAATCATATCAAATTCCAATTGTGCCCAATTTTTAACAACACCTTAATCACTATCTTAAGACATCCCACAATTAAATTCAAGACCAAAAGACTCCAATTTGGCCCTTAAACAATTTGGTTTCTCTTGTTCGAAAACAGGGCATTCCCAATTTTGCATTAATTTGCCAATTTCAATCCATTTAACTATTGTAATCACTCAATCTTCACTAATTGCATTTGCCAAACCCTCATTCTATATGTTAATGAGGTCTACCAAAAATTTGGTAGCAATTTACTTCAATTTAGGACCTCCTACGGTTCAAAAATCAGCAAGTATCAACCGGCCAAAAAACTACTACGATAATGAGCTCCAATTCAACTATATAACTCTAATTTTTTTCCCACATAACATAACAATCTCAAATCATCCATACCTAGTCTTATCAGTCCTGGAGCCATAACCGAAAATTTCATGCCAAATGGAGGTAAAATGAAGAAGTTATGCCACTTACCCTCGGCTAACTCTAAAACCGTCGAACGATTTTCTTTTGGCCGGCTAGAACTGTTCCGATGAGCAAATGAGGTGCTTCTGGTTGGAGAAAGTTGGCAAGAGACTGAACTTTTAGGGGGTAGTATGCTTGTGGCTAGTGGTTTGCCAGGGAGTGAGCAGTGACCGATGGAATGAGTGATCAAAACTGGTTCCGGTGAGGTAGTTTTGGTTTTCCTACAACCGCAAGGAGGGGAAGAAGAAACTGCAATTGGAGGGGAAGGGAGGCTTACGGAAGTTCTCAGCTGAAGCAAGCTTTCTTTTTTGTTATTATCCCTTAATTTCTTGAATTATTGGCTTCAAGAAAATATTAGTCAATAACACACCACCCCCATTTGACACTTAGCAAGTAAATCCTCCACCACATAAATTACTTTCAGCCATTATTAATCCTAATTTTTGGGTAATTTCAGCCGAGATGTATTCCCAAAAGACCATATTGTCCTTCATTGTACTTTAAACAAAATTTAATACTCTAGGGGCAAAATGGTCATTTTACTCCCGTCGATCGAAAATTTGATTTTTCCACCATAGATTGCTTTCAATGAGGCGACGTCTAATCCAAAACCAAAATTCGAATTCTTCAATTCCTTTGTCCAAATTTTGAGATTTTATTTCCTGATTCATTTTCTATCAAATGTAATTTCGGTTTGTTTCAAATTGACGAGCGGCTTTTGCAGCAACGTTACGCGTATCGACTCGGTGATTTTCATCACTCTTAGGCATACTCTAGTCATGGCCATTTTAGTTGTCATGTAATTGCGAGGGTTTATCACTAGTCCATAGGTTTCGATCTTTGGAAATCGATTTAGGAAAAGCTCGCAAATTATACATTGGTTAAGCGGAATCATCCGCATACCAATCGTACAATACTAGCAATGAACTCCATAATCGTCTTTAGATCGCTCTTTCTTGGCTCTAAATATCCCCTTTGCAATCCTTATAGTCAAAATGTCAATTCTTATTTGAGTTTCCTTGGTCCACGTACCTTGTTGCGCGTTAACCTTTCCCTTTTTGGTCGGTTAACTCATGACTGATCGGATTTGAGTGAAATATAACTGAAATACATTGATAGATCATTCCTCATTCATACATTTCAAAAAGGACAGGAATTTCAGAATGTCATATTCGGTGTGGTACTTTTGGGCAATCGCGCCTACCTGGCAACACCATTTTTTTTTCACCGCCGCTTTCAAAGTGTGGCGCTTTGGCCAACCGCACTAACTTGGCAACACTTTTCTTTTTCCCTAATAACTACTTCTTTGTATTAACTAACCAATAGAGGTTTCCCTCGTTTTCAACATGGTCGAGGATCCAACTTGAGATTTGCCAAATTGATCCAAGAATGTTTCCCATTTCAGTGAGGAATCGATTTCTTCCTATGCCCCCATTAGCATCCCAGAAGCAAATCGAGAGCCGCACATTGTCTAAGCCTTTTCTTTTTTTTCTTTTGTTTTAGCTCCAATAATTAACTCTCCGGAGAACCAAGTAAACCACAGGTTTCTTCCTTTTCACCCACCTACTGGAGGGATTTACGCTTCGATACCACTTGTCACGAGCCTAGAAATTTCTTGGCGGCGAAACATTTTGTGGGGAACCCGGCGAGTCGTTCGGACTAAGCTAGCCCTGTTTCTTTAGCTATCCCATAGAACACTTAGGTGAATGTCTTTCTCGTATCAAATCGTACCATGCTCGGTTTAGCTCGGATATCCTTTATATCAAGCGAGAGCAGATTAATTTAAGCACCACAATGGATTTTGGTCTGCCATGGTCTCATTAAGAGAGCGGCATTAGCTCTCTAGCAATTTGTACACAAGAGGTCAACCCTACCTTCAGAGCTTCTAAGGGATGTATTCTATCTAATCCTATAACTCCTATCACAAACCGTCCCGACACCACTCCTTGGGACCTAGTTGCTTCTTTCCCTCTACATCGCTCATTTACTATATTTGACACCAACATACACGACTTCAAGGTTTATGAGTGTGGGAAGACTCGATAACACAAGTCGTTCAATCCTTCGCATCATACGAGGGATACGAAACAAATGGCCCGTATCATTAGGATGATGGAGTTACATGTTCCAAAAGATGAAGGGAAATTGGTATTTTTATCTCGTCTTCCTCATTTACTTTTATTGAAGAGTGATTTTAACTCATCTAGGTGGGATGAAAAATGATGTTATCAATTAACTAGAGTTAAAAATATATATGAAGTAACTAGGGTTAAAGCCAATATGTCATGCATGAGGTCATCTTATGAGCTAGGTTCAATGACTTAATTTAAGGGCCAGTGGATTAAGAGATTTGTTTAAGCTAAAGGGGTAACAAATGGCAATGATTTGGATGAAAAGATTGAAAATTAGGTATTTTTGGGTAGATTTTTTGCATAACAATAAATAAGTAGGGAAATTGGTATTTGTAAATGCCGGTAAATTAGAAAATTATTTTGAAAACACTAAAATTATTAACAAAAGGTATATAACAATAGGGACATCTTAACTCAGTAAAATTTTAATTTGTGAATTGTTCGATACGTATTTACGTCGCGACCCTCCCGGAAATTTTTTTTTTCTTTGAAAGATTCCCGGGGTGTGTAGGGCTAACGAGCCGATCCCTTTTAATATATATGACCCCGGTTGCTAGCGGGATTTTTAGGGATCGTGGGTCCCTCCCAAGACCCATTACTCAAATCGCTATGTAGGAAAGATTTTATCGAGATCGACCTTAGTGTGGTCGGGTGGCATGTGCGTAGTGTACATGCAATTTTGGAGTCGCCACCGATCAATTTATTGGAGGGTATGATTGGAAAACCCTACCGAGCGATCGAGAGAAATCGTTCGGTTCCGCGAAAACCAGAGATTTTTGGGTCCGGGGACTTGGTTACGCCAAGGTTTACATTGACGCCCTTTCGGTTACCGATGTTGAGTGATTTTCTAACCTAAGAATTCATGCAGATGAACTTTCGGGTGAGTTAGGCCCTAACGATCTTAAGGTGTCATGCAGACGGGATTTTTCAATTCTAACAATCACAATCATGAAAATTAATATGCACAATCAAAATAATCACAACCAATCCAGTCAATCAATCATATAGATATATCTAAAATGGCCCTATCGACCCACAGAAATATCAAATTTGGGTTCCAATGATGGTTCGGGAAAATTTGGGGCGAAAGGTTCAGAGGGGTAGAATGGTCATTTTTAGGGTTCGGGACCCGAAAATCACAAAATCGGGGTCGGACCAGTTGAACGTGGCTATTTCCTATTTTTTGTGATTTTCCAGAATTTTTCTAATTTTTTTTCAATTTTTTTGGATTTTTTATTTATTTTCTAAAACAAATTGGGAATTTTTCGGATCGACACATATCGACCCTCGAAGTCTTGAAAATCTTCGATCCAGATTTTATGAATCCCGAATCGATCTAGGAATTTTTAGAATTTTTTTGTAAAAATATGGGAATTTTTATGAATTTTCTAAGTATTTTTGCTTTTTTTTGGAATTTTTATTTATTTATTATTATTTTTTATTAATATTTTCAGACCGGGTCAAACCGGTCCACGACCGTTCAACCCGGTCCAGACCACCCATAGACCGCTCGACATCAAAAACGGCACCGCATTCTATTTTCTACTTATTTCTATATATTTTTTGGATTTTCTAAATCTAATTTCTAATATTCGGAATTAAAGAAAATGAATGGATGGTTGAGATCAATCCTGGAATCGATCTCGGCCGTCGGCCTTCGCATAAGCGAAATGACGACGTTCCGGTGTATCTATTCAAAAACGACGCCGTGCTTATTAATCGAATGGACGGCCGCGATCTAACCTAGTTCTAATCCGGGCCGTTGCCCTCTCTACTCTAAAACGACGTCGCGCAATTTAACAAATGAATGTCCACGATTCAAAGACCAAATCTAATCCAGGCCGTTCGCTTCATTTATACCTAAAACGACGACGCATTCATCCCCGTCCTCCGAACGATGCCGCATCAATTAAAAGCATGGATGGCTACGATCTAATCTAGATTCAATCCGGGCCGTTCACTTCCCCTAAGACTAAAACGACGCCACACAGCTTACATAAAACGCCACCGTTTTTGCATTATTCTATTTTCTAACTAATAAACGAAATTTCGAAAATACAAAAATACTGATCCAACGGTCCCGAATCAAATCTAGCTATTTATGGTGATCGTCGGATCAGATCTAACTCGGCTTATTCGCGCCAACAACTAAGCCGAGTCGGCGACGCCTTGGACCAATCGCACGATGCCACTTGGACTTTGACACGTTGATCGTGCCACATCATCGTCTTCAACCTCTCGCCGGTGAGCGGATGAACGGCTGAGAGGCTCCGGCGAGATCTCGCCCGATTGACATGAAACCACTACCGCTCGACTCGCCTCGACCTCTAGACTAACATATCCAAAAATCAAGCCATTTCACCCGCTAGATCTTGAGTAATAAGCTTCGCACAGAATGACATTGCAGAACTCAATCGCACATCATAGAGCAAGATAGATCAATTCCTTCACACAATCGCACGAATAGGAGTTCTAGATGCTTACCTCGAGCTCGGATTGAGCTCGCATGACCTAGAATTGTCTAGGTTAGCTTCGACAGTTCAAGCTATGGCGTTGGAGCTTGGATGACTCGATTATGCGGTTTCATAGAAAATCGATGCAAAATGGAAGTGCAGATGTGGTCAGCAATGCTCCAGAACAAAAACACACATATCAATTTCAAGAATCGTGCTCGGGACAGTGCGATGCCATGGAAGTGCAGAGCTAAGATCGAGAGTTCGACTTGCCTGTTTCGGAGGCTACGGGTTAATTAGCTCGGCGCGATCGCTTCCCGAAGTTGAAAGCGAGCTTCTGAACTTGGTTTCACAGCTCAATATAGCTTGGACTGATCGGGCGAGCGGTGCACGATCCGATCTCAAAGCTCCGACAATGGCATCGCCTAGGAACTCTCTCCTCTCTCTAGCTCACTCTCTCTCTATTATGTTGGATCTCGCGAGCACGAATGAGCCTCCCCCTTGTTCGCGAACCTTCCTTCTCCTTTTATACCAAGTTTTGAAATCTCGCGCGCGTCGGGCGTGAGCTAGCCAAGGTTCTCACGTGCCAATCACACGATTTTTTTGCTTGCCGGACGGTGACGGAATCACTAGGATTCCGTCCAAGTTTGTTAGAGCTTCCGTTGAGCCAAAACGAGCACGATTTACACTTAAACTTGAAAATGTTGACTTTCACCTCGCCGGAGCTTTGATCGTCGATTCCGCCGTGCTCCGGCGACAATCGGCTCCGCCACCGGTGGCAATTGGCGCGATATGACTTGTAGATGAAAACCCCCACAGCAATTGAACCAATTAGGATCAAATTGCCCATCAATTTGATCGTTGAAATTCGACCTCAAAATCTGCAAATTGGCGCGAGTAGTCCGAGGAAGACGACACTTTGTTGGATCCGATCCGACCGGTCCGACCAGCGGTCAGACCGGCCTGAACCGGTTCAGACAGTGAAATTTTCACCATTTTCAAAATTAAACAAAATTGATGAGGAATTTTCGCAATTAAACCTCGAAATTGCACTTAGGGGCTTGGATATTATCTAAAAATGCAATTTTGCCCAAAATTTATCATCAATTTCTGCAAAAACCCCAAAATTTCTTAATTGCCCAAATTAGGGAAATGTTCAATTGAGTGTCAATTCAATCAAATTGGACCATGAGACCTATGCCAATCGATTCAGAATGTGTCAAACCCTAGGGGTGGTCCAATTTTGCAGAGTAAGTCCCTAGATTAAAAGTAATTTTAAAAATTAGCAAGTAGAGGGACTAAATTGCAAAACTTTTGGGGATTCTTATGCAATTCGTGCAATTCGCGCAATTGAGGGTGCAATTGATCAAATTGAAGTTCAAAGGGACTGCAATTGAATATCTAGACCTAAAATGTGCAAAAATTACAAATAAAAAGACTCAATTGGTATTTTTTATGCAAGTTCAACCTTAGGCATTGTGAAGAAACACCTAAAATTGAACTCGATTTTTTATTTTTCTTGAGGTCAATATGAAAATAGAATTAAAATAAAAATATTGGGTATTTTTCTATATTTTTTCGACCTCGAAAATTATTTTTTATGAAATTTCTAATATTTTTCTATTTTTCGAAAATATTAAAAAAATGTGAAAAATATGAAAAATTATTTTTTGTTCAAAATTGGTTCTTTATGCTTGGCCAAGGCTTCCAATGTTGATTTTTTAATTTTTTGATTTTTTGTGAATTTTTGGGAATTTTTAGAAAATAAAATCAAAAGAAAATTGATTAAAAATCAGGTGTCAACAATTTTGGAGTGTATCGGTCCTCGTTGTCAATTAATATACTAATTTTATTTCCTTCAATAACTCTCACTAAATTCACATTTTAAATATTATCAACCTTGAAGAAAATTTGGCGTGTCACAACCTTTAAACCAATCTTCTTGAAACCCCTCCGAGAGATTTATGACACTTTATGAGGAGGGTTTTGAGAAAAGAATTGGGTGGTTATAGAGGTGAGCGGTTTCATATTCCGTCCAGATTTTACTTAGAACCTAGAATATATCTTTTTAAAACCTATCATGTCACAGGTTCTAAGGTTAATTTCATATTCTAATCGAGAATCAGTCAATATTAAGATATACAAGAAGCAACCTTGAGCATCACAAGGATATTATGTCATTTCCTCCCCACGGGTCTCCAACCAAACAAAGCTTCGACAAACTTGAAACAGTTGACTCACAGAAACAGAACACGCCTCTTCTGAATAAACAAGTGATCTAGGAGTAAATACCGCAGTCAAGGATGCCCAAAGCAAGATCTACAGACAACTATGCCTCCGAAATGGTGGTGTTATTCTCCTCCCGATCGAGCATTTTCATAATTTGTGCACGCCTACTACGATTTACTAGTAGATGAGAAAGCCAAAGCGTACAAGTCAATTTCTATTTTAGGATTTTGTTGGTTCCTGGTCCCGAACAGCATAACATAGGTTCCTTAAAATGTGGAATGGGGTGGATCGGGTCTCACCAAAACTTAAAAACCGATACTACGGGTCGGTTCCCACTTGAAACCATGCTCACCTCTAGGTAGTGTGGTGGTGACCATAAGCTTCTAGTTCCATCGGTGCACGTGTTTCTACCGCAATCTGGTGTCGTTGCGGTTGATATGGTCACCGGAATGGCTCGCGATTAGTTTCATCTCCCCGATCGATGGCCAGAGTTCACCATATCATTGGGTTATAGTGTGCCTAAGCTTGTGGCTAGTATGCAGAGTCCAAATATCCTGAGAAAAAGAATTGTTAGAGTTTTTAAGATCGTGAAAGACGATTTGGCATTGCCACTATTAATAGACCTAACCCAAAGGGTTGATTTGTCGATTCCATCTTGTTTCAAACATCTTCCCGCGGATCTATAGCTAAAGATCGTCAAATTACTTCCTACCACCGATCTTGCGAGGGTATGGTGTGTGACTAAGGAACTTCAGCATTCGACATCCAATAATGACTTGTGGAATCATAAATATAGGCATGAGTTTGGAGAGTGTTCAAACAATCGAGAGGAGATCGACCGGAAGGAGAAATTCACGACCATTAGGGACAAAGAAGTGGAAGAGGGAGAGTTTGTATGGTATGCCTTACCCTAAAAAACAAGACATCTAACTGGATAATTGAGAAGTTCATATACATGCCCCCTTGTCCAGGGTTGCTATTTTTTGTGTGTGAGCTTCCTCAACAGGGAAGGGTACAAACAAATAGCATGGCTTTCAATGGGCATGATAATCGATTAAAAGGAAGAGACCCATTCCTAAGTGAGTTTGCGATCCAGTCTGCGACTATGTTCTCCTCCCTACTATAATGAACCAGGCTTGAGCTAGTGAAGCCCATGAGAAGACTTATGGCCTCGTTAACAAGAGCTTTTAGATCCCACGCACTCTATACTTCTCCATTAAGGGCTTCTTTGACAACGATTCTAATTCTCTAATTTTGTTCTCATAATTGACAAAAATGAAAAACCTGTTTGGTAATGTAAATAATTCTCATTGTCAAATTCTCTCATTCTGTTCTCGATAATAGATTTGGAGCGGAAAAAAGAATAAAAAATAAAATTAGTTCTTTGTTTTAGAATCACTTTTGAGAAACAAGACCAACAAAGTGAAAAGACTTAGAAAAGGCTCTCAAGTCAAGTATAGTTACTAGTATCTCGAAAACTCTTGCTAATTGGACCCTTATTTTATATATGAACCAATTATAAGAAGGGTCGTGCTTTTTCCAATCCTTGTTTGGCTTAAACACTCTCTTTTACGAGGCATTGACTATATTACCCTTGGCTCTTTTTTTTCTCCTTTACAATGTTATAGCCACAAAAATCAAATGTGAGGCTCATTTGGATCTTTCTTTTATTTGTTTCTTTTTGTCTTCCACTTTCCTTTTCCTTCTCGTGTCTTGTTGACTGAGGATGTTGCCTCACCTCCAACGTTGGTTTATTGATAAGAGTTTCGAGCTCCTCATCGTCCCGGATGTCCAATAGCAAATACATTAGGGTTGTTCTCTCCACGTTCCAGTCTTTGCTCGCATTGCCAATGAGCTCGAGCACCTTCATCGATTTTTCTTGATTCTCAAATATCATTGCGAGAATCAAAGGATGGCCGTCTTCATTGATGAAGCTCGGAATGATCATCTCGAACCACGAAACCATAATTCTCAAAAGGACTCTTCCAAAATTCTTGCCAAAGGTGGCGAAATGCACTCGCCGACTCGACTCTCTTTGATATCTTGAATCTGACGGAATTGTATTTCAAAAGCCCAAACTGCAGCGATCTCCCGATGTATCCGGTCTCAATCTGATTAGCGTGGCTAATTCTCATCCTACTTTGGAGGCTTAATGCCAAGGCCGAGCTCTACAATAAAGTGTCTTGCTCTCTTACCTATTCCTTGCAAATAATTTGAACTACTTGACGAATCTCAAAACCTGCTTGGGGACGAGCATGTAGCGAGGCAATCGAAGAAGATGAGGCAATACGCGGCGTGCTATGCAACCGTGGTGTAGAACAAGGTCCTCTCGTCCCCGCCGAAAGTTGCAGCCATGGGATGATCATCGAAGGCAACAAGTGCGTATCTCCGGGGGTTCAATGCGACGTTCGAGGAGGAGTACCAAAAGGAAAAAGCGGATGTTGTGGACCTTTCGGGTGAGAAGGCGAGGGATGATATCAAGCCATCCATCTCGAGAAAAGCTTGGAGGAGGAAGATGAAGTAGTGCCGGTGATAGGCTTAATACAAGCGAGAACAAATAGAAGGAAAATGGAAGAAAAAATAAGAAACAAATAAAAAAAAAAGGCCTCAAATAGGTCCCACATTTGACTATGTGGGACATATTATTCAAAGGAGAAAAATCAAGGGGTAATATGGTCGAGACACTACGAAAGAGAGTGTTTGAGCCATATAAGGAGTGAAAAAAGCGCTACCCTTTACGAGAGTCAACAATGTATTTCATTATTTTATGTTTCTCCTTTTTCTTCAATATAATTAACTTGGTAATTTGTTTTCAAGAAACAATTTCCTTTTTTGGTGGCCATATTTTGAAAAGAGCGGCATTATAGTTTATCTCGATATTAACAATGCGGGTTGGATATTGGAGGTTCCTCCCTCTCTTTTATTTTTCCATGAACTCTTTCCGCCACTTTTAGATTTAAAAGTACTTATATTTATTTTTTCATTTGACTCTAGAGAGCCAATAAATTCACACACCAATAATGTTTTTAAATCCTTGGATTTTTTTTTTTAATAGAGGCAACAATAGGAATATTAGGTTTCCCAAATAATTTGTAATTTATCTACTACCCATTGATAAGGGTTGTTGTCTCGATATACTCTTATTTGATTTAGTAGTTGTTTTGATTTACCATAACATTTTAGTGTTTTCCAATTCCCTTAGAAAGACATTGAATCTAAAGACGAAGTCTCGGGCAATAGAAATAGGAGCTCAAAGACAAAGGCTGGTGCTTTGAGTTTCAAGAGAATTGTCTTTCTTGGAAGATTTGACATAGTCCTCGTTCGATTTCTCGACTCAACCGTGGAGCTTGCCTAAACTACCCACCATATTGGTTTTTGCCGGGGGCCCGATCATTGTTCGGACTAGGGCTGATCGATTCCAAAATGGTTGGTTCCCACCTAGAATCAAAAATCGCCCTCTAAGGACCGGTTCCGCAAAATGCGAACCATGAACTATCCGCTCATTCCATGGATCCACCCGAGAGCCAAACCACTGGTCCGGTCCGGTTTCCGATTGGATTTCGGTTACAATCCTAGCGAGCATCAACATTAATTAAAAAAGAAGAAGGACCAAGTCCCTAGAGGTTGAAGGAGGAAAACTTTCAATATGCAAGATACCGATGGGGGACAACGATTTAGTACCATTGCCAAACGGAACATGTTCAATATGTAAGATAACAAGCATTGTAATATTTGTAAAAGTTATTCCGAAAGGCACGGATCCACTTTAGTGTAGCTATCTAGCTAAGCCTAAACTAACGTGCCGCAATCTCGCTATGTCGGTGTAGTTATTCCATGTTCCATACTTCATGAAGTAATGCATATACAAAATTATGCACTCAAATTAAAAGAATATATATTTGTATTATATTAAAGAACCGGTCCAGCTGGGTCGATTGGGTGGTTCCCATTAGAAATAGGGAACCGAACCGGTACCCACCGGTTCCGGAAAATTAAAACCCGAAACAAGACCGTACCCATTGGTTACCATCCAAAATCGGCCGATTGGGTATGGTCCGGTCCAGTTTGGGTGGATCATGATTTGTTTGCTCACCCCTAATTCCGATTGACAATGCTAGGACATGGAATAGGAGGAGGTCAACAAATCTCTTCCCACCTTCGGCAAATAGCACCCTTTGGCTGCCATTGTCCACAAAAAGCTTCGAGCTCACTCTTCCTATCACCATTCTTTCAATCATTGAATGTAGAGAGGAAGATGAGGCTCAAATGTAATGCTATTTATAAGTAGGTCCGGTGCCGGCATTCATACATGTGAAGGGTCAAATTGTTAAGGAACGCAGGGAAGTGAAGAAGGTAGAACCAATTGAAGAGTCAAGCGTTGACTATAAGATGTTATCATCATGAAGAGATAAGACGTGGTTGGTCAAAATAAGAGCCAATCGGATAATACGTCAATGAATCAAATATTTGTTCATGCACGTTCATGCCATGAAGCCGTACATAAACTTGCTTAGAAAAATTATCGCAAATAAAATGGGAAGAGAAATTGTTCTTGGGAACGAAAATTTTGTACAGTTACCAAACACATTTTTTGACATGTCACAGTGCATGTAATAATTGTCATGTAATGTTACTTCATCATCCTCTTTTGCATTCAATATGTCATATCTCATTGCACATGATTATTGTTGTGTCACGTTATTCTTGCGCATCATGATTGGCACAATCAAATCTCTCCATTAACTCCGTCCAATTTAGATAATGAAAAACAATGGCATGTCTTTTTCTATTACCTTCTTAAAACACATAGCATCGATGTGGTGCAAACCGCACCGACGTCATTGCAGTTTGTAAAATTTTTATGACTCAATTGTGTTAGCCGCAATTAATACCCTTATGCGGCGACCCAAGATAATCACGTTTAGATATGCGAATTTCAGATTCATAAAGTTGAAGAATTGACACACCTTGTTTCGGATCCATCGTTCTTAATGCGAAATTTGCGACGATTCATTGCTCAAGAGCTTCTCCTATATGAACCCCTTTTATCACTGGCTTCAATGAGACGGCCCATCACGTATCATTTCTGATGACTCTTGATGTGAGGTTATGTGGACATTATGGTTTAGAGAAAGGGCTTGAGCTCTATTTATAGAGATTAAAACCTTATCCCCTCATTATAGATAAGGCTTATCTCAACTCATACTATCTAGTCTCATATCCAACTAAAATTAGGAAATCTTTTATCTATCTTTATTGGACCAATTAATATTTACAATAACAATTAATAAAGCCCACATTGAATATTAAATATATATTATAACATTCTCCCACTTGAGCTAGATTAATTGAAATTGTATTGTATATGCGCATCTTTATATTGGTCTAGAGATAATTCCCAATAATCAATCCGATCCCATAAAGTCTTAAGCACCGAATCATAGTAGTAATCGCATCAAAAGACATAGCCATCCATGGTCACAAATGCTTTTAACTTTATTGATATGGATTTGATATGGTAGTATGACAAACGGATAACATCTCAAAAGAGGCACCTTTTATGTTATCCTCATTGTAAGTCACCATTCTCTTACTTTATGTATCACGAAACCCGATGTGTCATAAGAGAACATCCTTATGGTTCCAACGAACCCACATATATCTAACATTTATAGTTAACTATACTTTATGTATAACAAGATATATGCACATAGCCAAAAAATAAATGCCCCAATCATTACTCAAGGTTTACATAATACCTTGAGATTTTCAATAGATATGCATCCAATAACACATTCATAAACACTTAATTGAATGTAAAAGAATCAATACATATCAAAATCGTTATTAAAAGTAACATAATACAAATGCAAACTTTATTAGAGCAAAAATAGAAAGCCCCACTAAACAATTGCATCCCACGATGCTTCTAAACCCATGCTAATAACATTTCGTTCAAATACACAAGGGCTTAGACCTTTAGTTAGTGGATCAAGAATCATAACATTTGTAGTAATATGCTCTACTGCAACATCACCATTATGTACGGATTCCTTTATGGTAAAAAACTTGACCTCCATATGCTTAGACCTCTTGAGACCTCTGTTGTTGTTAATGAACAACACTACAGAGTTATTGTCACAATACAATTTTATGGGTCTATCAACAAAATCAAACACGGTCAACTCCCTAATAAGATTCCGGAGCCAAATAGCTTGAGTAGCAGCTGAAAAATATGCTATAAACTCTGCTTGCATGGTAGAGGATGATACTATTTTCTATTTCTCACTTTTCCATGATACTCCACACCTGCTAGCATAAAGATGTACCTTGTTATTGACTTCATGTCATCCCGACAACCAGCATAATCTGAATCTGAATACCCTACTAGTTGCAAGTTTTAAACATATATATAAGTCAGCATATAGTCTCTAGTTCTCTTTAAGTACCTCAAAACTTTCTTGGCAGCAATCCGGTGATCATGTCCTGGATTTAACTGATATCTACCTAGAAGTCCTGTTGCAAAAGCAATGTCCGGCCTGGTACAAACTTGTGCATACATGATACTACCAAGTGCGCTAGCATAAGGTACATTCTTCATTTGTGCTTTTCTCAATATCTGAATGAGGATATTGTGAAAGACTCAATTTATCACATTTGCATACGGGAGCAATTCCTGGTTTGCACTGCTACATATTGAATCTCTCTAAAATGCGATCAATATATGCTCTCTAAGATAAGCATAATATGCAACGAGAACGAACCCTATGGATCTCAATTTCAAAGACAAAAGACGCTTCTCCAAGATCATTCATATCAAAGTTCTATGACAACATTCTTTTTGTCTCATGCAATAATTCAATATCGCTGCTAGCAAGCAAAATGTCATCAACATAAAGAACGAGAAAAATAAATTTCCTCCCACCGACCTTACAATAAATACATTGATCTAACTTGTTCTCAATGAACCCAAAAGAAGTAACAACACTATGCAACTTCATGTACCACTGCCTAGAAGCTTGTTTCAAACCATAGATAGACTTTTTCAATCTACAAACTAGATTGCTTGTATCATTTGTTGCAAAACTTTCGGGTTGTGCCATATAAACCTATTCATCAAGGTCACCATTCGGAAAATCAATTTTAACATCCATCTAGTGAAGCTTCATATCAAAATGAGCTACTACGACCATGATTACTTTAAATGAGTCTTTAGAAGAGACCGGAGAAAAAGTTGCCTCATAATCTACTCCTTCTCTCCGAGTGAATTCCTTAGCTACCAATCTGGCTTTAAATTTTTCAATCTTTCTTATAGAGTCTTTCTTGGTCTTAAACACCCATTTACAATAGACGGATTTATATCCTTCATGTAATTCAACAAGCTCTCAAACGTCATTATGTTTCATAGATAACATCTCATCATTCATTGCATCTAACCATAAATCGGATTGAGGACAAGAAACAACTTCTGCATAAGTCACCGGATCAACAACACAACCAATATCATAATCTTGCTCACCTAAATAAACTATGTAGTCCGATGGTATAGCTAATCGTCTATGTATAATAGATCTTCTTAGAGAAGCATCTTCAACCTCATTGTGTTCTTGAGAGGCTTGAGAAACTTCATCAGAAACTGCGTTAGTAACGGGTTCTTGAGCCTCAACAGATTCGATCTGTGGAGTAGGAACTTCCACAATTGTCCGCATAGGTATAGAAAACGACATAGAAGTACTCACCATACCATTATCTTCAATAGTCTACGAACAATCACATTTTTCTACCATATTAAGCTCTAAAAACTTCGCTATCCGTGAGTCCACAATTTTTGTTCCTCTATTGGGATTATAAAATCGATATCACTTTGAATGATCCGGATAAGATAGGAAATAACATCGAGTGGTTTTGGAATCCAACTTGCTCAAAGTTAGATCATACAATTTTACTTCTACGGGGCATCCCCAAACTTTCAAGTGATTCAAGCTAGGTTTACGTCCAGTCCACAACTCAAAAGGAGTAAGAGGCACAAATTTCGTAGGAACACGATTCAAAATATAAAGCGTCGTTTTCAAAACTTCACCCCACAAAAAACCAGGTAAATTAGTTCTGCTAATCATACATCTCACCATATTCATAAGTGTACAATTACGCATTTACGCTACATCGTTCTGTTCAAGATTACCGGGCATAGTAAACTGAGCCACAATCCTAGAATCATCCAAGTACTTGGCGAATGACCCTTTAAGTTGTCCAGCATCGCCATGTCGTCCATAATACTCACTATCGCGGTCGGATATGATAATTTTTATGACTTTTCCCAATCATGTCTCGATTTCGGTCCGGAAAATCTTGAACTTGTCAAGAGATTCAGACTTTTCCTTAATCAAATACAGATAACCATATCGGGAATAATCATCTATAAATGTGATGAAATAAAAATTTCTACACAACATTGCTGTATATGGTCCACTTATATCCGTGTAGATGATCTCTAACAAATGAGAACTACGGATTGCAGTTTTCTTCTTTATTTTAGTCATCTTACTTTTACGGCAATCTACGCATGCGTCTAGGTCACTTTTGAGAGTGGGTAGAATGTCCGCCTTTATCGGTCTTTCCACTTTTTCCTTAGAAATGTGACCAAGACGTTTATGCCCTAATGCGTAAGACTGTTCCTTAGGTAGAAGTCTTTTAGAAACAACTTTTTCAGTCGTATAAGTGACGTATATTTCGTTGGGAGACAAACATAATATGTACAATCCATTGGACATAGTACAATACCCAACTTTATTTGAATTAAAAGAAATAGAAATTGCATTGTTTGAAATCTTAAAAAAGTAACCATACATGTCCAAACTTGATACGGAAATTAAATTCCGTGTAAAGGAATGTACATAAAATGTATTCCTTAACGTCAAATTAAAACCAGAATTTAGAATTAAAATGACATCTCCCACGAACTCGACGTTAGCTTTATTGTTGTTTCCTACGGTGAGCTTTGATTCTTCCTTGTTTGGCTTCCTTCGGTTTATAAATCCCCGTATGGTAAACCCAACATGATTAGTTGCATCGCTATCTAGCCACCACGAACAAGATGAGGCTTCTGATAGATTAGATTCACAAACCGGTGCCAAAGAATCATTCCATTTAGGCTCGGGTTTAGACAACTAATTTTTATACTTAGCAAAGTCTTTCTTTATGTGTCCTCCCTTCTTACGGAAGAAACAGAGACCATTCTTACCGGTATTACCGTCCCTTTTAAATGTTGGCTTCTTTGAACCCAAATTGTCAAATACACCAGCAGATGAATAAGTTCTTTTGTGAGCATGATTTTTGTGCCCCTTACCCTTCTTAACACCAAAACTAGGAGCAGTGTACATAGCAACATATGTTTTACTTTTCTTCAACTTAGTATCCTCTAACACTACCCTTACAATCAAGTCATTGATTGTCCATGGTTGATCGGCGGTATTATACTGTGTTTGGCTAATATCAAATTCGGGTGGAAGAGAGTTGAGTGCAAGATGCACAATACAAGCATCATGGATATGAACATTAAAGGCCTTAAGCTTTGATTGCGGATCAACCATCCTTAGGACATAATCCTTAACACTAGCGGAACCATCATACTTCAAACTGAATAATCTTGACATATATGTCCCAACTTCAATATTAGGAGAGTCACGATTTTTAGCCACCAAGGCCTCCATCATCTACCCAGTAGTGATGTCGGCATCAAAATCACTTCTAAAATATTCATGTATGGATTGCTTCATCGATAGTAAGCAAATCCTATTGCTCTTTTCTCAAGCAAAGAACCGTGTTTTACGAGCATCCGTACTAGCATCGATGGGAGCTATAGGTCTATCCTCATTGAGAGCACCATGAACATCCTCTAATTCCATACCAAATAGAAAATCCTCTCTCCACTTCTTAAAATTAGAACCAGTAAGAATCTCAATAGCTATAGAGTTCCCATTCACGAAAAAGATGACTGAAAAAATCAATATTTATAATTAACATAATGTGAAAATTTACCTTGAGAGTTACATACATCATCATATAATCACCTTTGGGCGGAAGAGATGATATGCGGTTGTATACTCTCTGCATTACAACGGCCATGGGAATTTATTTTAATCTTCATTAATAACCACCTTTGGGTGTATGAAAGCACTTAGACCAATCAATTCTCGACCATATACTGTACATCCAACCCTCCATGCAACAATACGCAATTACCTCCTTTGGGAGTATAACCATGCATTAAAGTAGGAGATATCCAAATACTCTATAAACCGTTATTTATTAAATCCAACCAAGTGTGCCACTTTGGCGGTCACAACCCAATTAGATTTTTCTAAAATTGGGATATAAATTTTATATTTCACATTTACTGTATGCATGTAATTTTAGAAACTAGGGGCAATCATCCGTAAAATTACACGCCGCTAATTTACATTATGATACCCAACATTACACGTCAAACCATATACATGTAAAATAAATATACCACCTGGTAGAGCATAAGCATACTAGCACGCCGATACCTAAAATACCTCGAACAGAGCGCTCACGCATCTCAAAGGTTTGGTGCGTTATCACCACGCGCTAACACGTGCGTAGCACGTGTTCGAGCATCAGCCAATCCCGAAAACCGGTCCGATTGATTTTTCTAATCTAACCGCTATCCTTTGACCAAACCGGCGAACTAGGTCATGCTAACCCGGTCTGACCGGTCAACAACCGGTTTGATCGAGGGCACGAGTCAACAATCAACCGATTTAGGTCGAGATCACGAGTCGGGTCGGGTCATCGAATCGGAGCGGGTCTACCCGGACTGAAGCAACGTCATGTGACGTCGGCTGATGCGTGTCGAGCACGTGCGAGCCTAGGTCTAGCATGCGTGGGGATGACCGGCGTGCTCTATACAATCCGAATATATGAATTTTTTTTTTAACAAAGTCCCATCACAAGACGCATAAAGAATCATCGAATTATCCACCCCATCGCCCATGATCGGTAGCTATACTTGATTTAGACCATGAAGTGTTCAAAAGTGGAAGCTTTGTTTGTAAACACGCATGAGAAAGTGAGTCCGAGAAAGAGATAAGCCTTATCTTTCCTTCATAGCAAGAGTAAAGGTCCGACTTGTGCGGACTTGTTCGGAGAAAAATAAAATAAAAATAGCCTACACCACGCCCAAATCTTTATGCGAAAAACAATAATAATAAAACATGAGTCCGGGTTACGCACAAGAGGGTTGCTCGTTCTTGCAATAATCAAACCCTCATCGATTTAACCTCGAACGCTTAGTTGTCGTCCTCACAAGCCGCACAAAGTAAAATAAAAGAAAACGCCATAAAGTAAAACGTTGAACGCTTTTTTTAATCCGAATAGAAAAAAAAAAAAGGCTCAAAAACTAATCAAAATCGTGATTCGTTATCTAAAACATGTAGGCTTTGATACCACACGTTAGCCGCGATTAATACTCTTATGTAGCGACCCAAGATAATCACGTTTAGATACACGAATTTCAGATTCATAAAGTTGAAGAATTGATGTACCTTGTTTCGGATCCATTGTTCTTGATGTAGAATTTGCGACGATCCGTTGCTCAAGAGCTTCTCCTCTATGAATCCCTTTTATCACTAGCTTCAATGAGACGGCCCATCACGTATCGTTTATAACGACTCTTGATGTGAGATTATGTGGACATTAGGGTTTAGAGGAGGGACTTGAACTTTATTTATAGAGATTAAAACTTTATCCCTTCATTATAGATAAGGCTTATCTCAACCCATACTATCCAGTCTCATATCCAACTAGAATTAAAAAATCTTTTATCTATCTTTATTAGACCAATTAATATTTACAATAACAATTAATAAAGCCCACATTGAATATTAAATATATATTCTAACAAATTGCACTTTAATCATAAGTTTTAGGATTTCTAAAACATTGGATTCGTCGAGGTTGCATTGATCGAACCACGTCGTGACTTGATCTTCATGGACTACAACGTGGCACGGTATCTCAATTCCTACACGATTTGGATGAAGGCCAAACGTAACTCACTTTCATCGCACGGCCGAACGAATCGAGTCGTGTTAGGAATCGCTTCCTCCGGATCGAGGACGATCTAACTCTAGCGATCGGCTAAGGGCGCGCATGGTAACACTTACACCATCGAAGCGAAGTTGATTTTCAACTTATCCATCAAAAGGAGAAGTGATTTTCAACTTCTCCATCAAAGTTGATTTCTCATAAAAAGACGTTTGATAAAATTTCTACTTCTAAAATTTTACTTTTAATAAAATACCGGGGCGCATGGAACATTCGACGAAACACCATCGAAAAGTTGATTTTCAACTTCTCCATCAAAAGTTGATTTCTCATAAAAAAGACATTTGATAAAATTTCTACTTCTAAAATTTTACTTTTAATAAAAACCAGCAGCGGCCAGCCGAACGAACGAGTCGAAGAAGTGATTTTGAGTGAAAAGCTAAAATTTTTAGCTTCTCAAAGTTGCAAAAATCCAACCCGAGTAGAAATCTCTTTCGAATAGAAATTCCTACCATAAGTCAATATTTTTACCAAACGGATTTCGGTTTCAGAAGCACTTTTGAAGTGTCTGTTACCAAACGGATTTAACTAGCGATCATTGGCCCCCTAACCATCCCATTGCCAAGAGCTTGGGCCCACTTTGATACTGGGCCTAGGCCTTCAATGCACCTTTGACAGGCGTCTCAAACAATGCTCATTTGGAAGCCCGGCAAAGCCCAGCCCAAAACAACGATGTCAGCCCCATAAATTCCTCCATCTTCTTTGTTTTGTCTCTACATATAAATGCCTAACCATCTCGAAACCCTAATTTCTCTCTGCGTCCACAAGTCCCATAAACCCTTGCCTCCGCCTCCCTCACTCCCTCACTCCACAACCGCCGCCGCCAATGGCCGCCGCCGCGCGCCCTCTCGTCACCATTCAGTCCCTGGAGGGCGACATGGCCACCGACTCCGCCGCCACCCTCCCCCTGCCCGACGTCATGAGGTCTTCGATTCGCCCCGACATCGTCGGCTTCGTCCACTCTAACATCTCCAAGAACAGTCGCCAGCCCTATGCCGTCTCGAAGAAGGCCGGACACCAGACCTCCGCCGAGTCCTGGGGCACTGGCCGCGCCGTCTCCCGTATCCCCCGCGTCCCGGGAGGCGGTACCCACCGCGCCGGCCAGGGAGCCTTCGGCAACATGTGCCGCGGCGGCCGCATGTTCGCCCCCACCAAGACCTGGCGCCGCTGGCACCGCCGTGTCAACGTGAATCAGAAGCGATACGCGGTTGCCTCCGCCATTGCTGCCACCGCCATCCCCTCCCTCGTCCTTGCCCGAGGCCACCGCATCGAGTCCGTCCCCGAGCTTCCCCTCGTCGTCTCTGACAGCGCCGAGGCCCTTGAGAAGACCGCTGCTGCCGAGAAGGTCCTGAGGCAGATAGGCGCCTTCCCTGATGCCGAGAAGGCAAAGGACAGCATGGGCATCCGGCCTGGGAAGGGCAAGATGCGAAACCGCCGCTACATCAACCGCAAGGGTCCCCTCGTCGTGTACGGCTCTGAGGGCGCCAAGATCGAGAAGGCCTTCCGCAACATCCCTGGCGTCGAGGTTGCCAACGTCGAGCGCCTCAACCTGCTCAAGCTTGCTCCGGGCGGGCATCTCGGGCGGTTCGTCATCTGGACAAAGTCCGCGTTCGAGAAGCTCGATTCGATCTACGGGTCGTTCGAGAAGACCTCAGAGAAGAAGAAGGGCTACGTGTTGCCGAGGGCGAAGATGTTGAATGCTGATTTGTCGAGGATCATCAACTCTGACGAGGTCCAGTCTGTGGTGAGGCCGATCAATAAGGAGGTGAAGAGGGCACCGATGAAGAAGAACCCATTGAAGAACCTGAACACCATGTTGAGGCTCAACCCTTATGCTAAGACTGCCAGGAGGATGTCTCTTTTGGCCGAGGCTCAGCGTGTGAAGGCCAAGAAGGAGAAGCTCGACAAGAAGAGGAAGCCCATTACCAAGGTACTCTTTTTTATTCTAATACAGCTTGTTCTTTCGTTAGACATTTCTCCATAAGCGTCAATTTTACGACTTTAATTTAGTATGGAGAGAGGTTTGTGTAGAGTTAGTTTAATTTGTATGATTGTGTAGACATCCATAGATGCTCTGGTCGATGGAAGGTTATGAGTTGCTATCGTGAATTCTCGTCATGTTGTGTGGTCTTGTTACTAAAATCGAAGTAGATATTGCAATTTCCAATCTTTTAGCATGAGTTTAATGTGTCCGAGTGTGTACATTGGTACTCTGTTTGATGTAAGCTTGTGGGTCGCAACTGCAATTTGGTCTTTTCGAGTCTAAGTATATGCTTCGAGTTCTTACTTATACCTTCTCGAGTTTTGCTTTAGGTGGAACTCGTTTTAATGTTTTTTATACTAAAACTGGTTCGCTCTTGTTTTGTTGGAGACTTTTATCACTGAGTATTGGTATTGAACATTGATCAAAATTAATGTCACATAGACTAGTCACTAGAGAGATGAGATGTGCTTTTGAGCTATCTGTGATGGGCTTATCACCATATAATTTTGGCACTAATCTCTATTACAAGTATCTAATTGTTTTTGCTTGGAACACATTTTCTTCATTCTGTTGTTTCTAAGGAGAATTGTTTTGGCACAAAGGCGAGAACGTATTTTGGGCTAATCTGTGCCATTTGCATATCGAATTTTTGAAAAAAATTATGAAGTTGGAGCCTTTATAGGCTTATCATTTATGTTTGTCCGTGAAGTTAATTTGGCACATTGCCATTATTTAGCTTCTTGTGGAGTTGCTATGTGTTTGGTACAGTATTTGCAAGCTGTCATCTGTTCACCTGCGACTACTATATGGCTAACTTCCTTGCTGATGTTTAGCTTTTTTGTATCCCTCAATCCACACCTTCTCTTGCACTTAAACTTATCATACTTGAGCTATTTTTGTGGCGATTCTATGTAGTTTGGCCCTGCTCTATTTGTTATTATCTGGGCCTGGGGAATTTTGTCATTGCTCCTATGAAGGGTTGCCTCATACACGACTCATTTCCCATTTTTGTTGTTTGCTTGTGCTTTCAGGAGGATGCCGCAGCGATTAGGTCAGCCGGAAAGGCATGGTACCAGACAATGATATCAGACAGTGATTACACCGAATTCGAGAACTTCTCAAAGTGGCTCGGAGTCTCCCAGTGAACTTGATTAATGTCATTTTATCTCAACTTAGACCTATTTTCCCATCTGTTTTGTTTTCTTGTTGCCCATTTGTGTTGATTGAAATCACAACAGAATTATTATTTGCTTCTTTTTTGCAAGGCTCGGAATGCATTTTCATTCATGTAGTATAGTCGATGGGTTTTTCATCGTTCCTGCTTTTGCTTCGGTTAAAAATGTGAAAATCTTGTGGAAGCAGATGAATACGAGGGCATTTCCTAGTTTTGTTTGCATGCGCAGTGGGTTTTGTTCTGGGTTATGGTGAAATATTTCTAAAAGTGCAACTCTTTGAAGCTCTACGAAGTGCACTCGATAAAGACAAAGGAGAGAGAGAAGTCTTTTTGGGGGATAGAGTAATTTTGATTAGAGAGAGAGTTTAGGCGGCGTTTGATTGATTGTTCGGACATGGACTGGGATAGGATAAGATAAGGTAGGATTAAAAATCCTTTAAACTGTCATTTGGATTATGAAAAATCCTCATCATGTGTTTGGTAAATATTCGGATATAACATAGATATTAGGATGTGCCACCACACCATTGACCTCTTACGGACAACAACGGTTCACCCTAGATCCATCAGTGGACTTTTTGAACGATCGAGACTTTCAGAATCGTTCTCTATCGTAGCTGAATTTTGTTTAGGCTTAGTAGAATCACCTGTTTGATTCCAATTCTGCTCTGGCTGAAGCGAGCTCAGCTGGCTGCAAGTTGGCTTCCACTTTGTTAGGTGAGGAAACATTTTCCAACAACTGCCGGAGCTTGAACCCTCAGAGATTCACTTTGATTCTTCACCCTACTGCCGGTTTTGTCCCCCAGTGGTTCTCCATCTAATGTAAAAGCACACTACCCTTTACAGTTGAAGATGCACACATGTGCGCAGTCTCTGCACTTTCGTTCTTCTCTGCATTTATCGTGGCCTCCAAACCTTTTCCTGGTTGACACGGTTAGATTGTAAAATTTGAGGTCTGCTCGAGAAAAAGTCGAACTGGATTATTTACTAGTGCACTTTTCAATCTATTGGGTTTCATCTGCATCTCATTTTTCTTCTTCTTTTTTATGTTTTAGTTCAGATAAGCTTTTGCACCAAAGAAAAGAACACGCCTCCTGAACTTGCTGAGTTCTCGTGAATACATACTTTAAAAATACATGGGAACCCTTCAATGGAAAAAGACGACCCATTGATTGTATATCTATGCAATCGAAACACGCACTTAGCCCATACCAGAATCAAAACCTTGACCACCAATTTGGAGTGACAAGCAAAGTGGGTTTTAGGAGATTTTTTTTTAGAGACTTTATTGTCTATTTCACATATCCTATCCGGTTCTATCCCATTTCTTAGATGGGTCTTTTTTTTTTTTTTCACATTTATATCCGGAGTTCGCGTCACTCCAAACACCAGATCGGATAAAAGTTATCATATCCGAAATTTTATCCCACCCACCAAACACAGCCAAAGTATATCAAAATTACAATATGAAAATTGAAAATGTAGGATCGGGACAAATCGGGATTTTTTTTTTTTACTCTATTTTTCGGGTTCAACGGCCTCAGACAGGGGCAGTCCGAAGCAATTTACCCACATAATTTGGACTTTCAACCTTGCACATTGCATATAATTTGGACTTTCTTTCCTTTTCCTCCCACTAGACCCATTTCAAATCTGATCACAGTCAGTTGAAATTGCACAATTTCCCTTTTAGATATACGCAAATAACCGAGCCTACATATCGACAATCGCATATGTTCATGCCAATTTTTAAACTCTACCCTCCATAATTTAGAGAGAAAATGACTAAATTGCACTGATCAAGGAAGTGAAAAGGAAAGAAACGGAGAGAGAGAGAGAGAGTCAATGACATTAAGCCAGCGAACTGGGAAGAGAGAAATTGAATCTTTGTATGCAAGTTTAACAAGAAAAACAACGTATGCATATTCGCATTTACATCGCAGTGTGGTTGGGACTATATGCGATTGATTGCCCTCGAGACCGCAGAGCTTCCACCACCGTTGGCCCGAGTTATCCGGCGAGGTCGAGAAGCTTTCATGGCCAGTCCCTGGACAGACGAAGACAGGTGTCGGGATCAGAATTGCACCCCCGGAGATGGGAGCACGTGGGGTTGGAGTCCACTCTGGCACTTCCCCCGCCGATGGCCGAGCTCTCCGGCAAAGTCGAGAAACCGCCGTGGGCACCGTCACCGATGCCCAGACGAAGAGAGGTGTCGGGATCTATCTCTTGATGGCTCAAATTTTCCGAATTGCTACCAAGGCCAGCTGCGGAATCGCCACCGGTATTGGCCGGGGCAGATGAATTCTTCTCCCGATCTTCCAAACTTTTGAGTAAAAGTTCTCGAACGCGCTCATACTTCCCGATCAGGGACTCCAGGTCCTCCTCCTTCGCGGCACAAGAATTCCATTCCTTCTCAATCCAGTCCTCCAATTCGGTCAGACCCATCAGCGGCACCACGTCGTCATGGCCGCCGCGAATGTACTCCGAGATCACCTCTTCGGCGGAGGGGTCGCCGAAAGAACAGGGCTTGCCGGCCGGGGAGAAGACAATGACGGCGGCACGAGCGCCGCAGAGGTGGCAGAGCTCGGAGGCCTTCTTGAAGAGGCCCTTACGCCTCTTCGAGTACGTCACAAGCCGCGCGGCCGGATCGGCGATCTTGGCAATTTCTGTACGCCGGCGCTTAGCCATTCACGATGGATTTTGCAAATATCTTTCACTTAGAGAGAGAGCTTTCTTGGGTTTTTCTGGGTTTCTTTAGAGAGAGAGAGAGAGAGAGAGAGAGAGAGAGAGAGAGAGAAGAAACTTGAATTTTGAAGTTTGAAGTTGCAGAGGAGAGGTGGGGAAGGAGCTGAACGGGAATATCTACTTTCAGTTGTCGGGGCATTTGAAAACTTTGTGAATTCTAATTTTTGGTCCTCTTAATTCATGTAGATTGTCAAATTGGGCCCTCGCTCGAACATTTTATTTATGTTGATTAAGCATTCTAAGTACTCATAATTTGTGCAATTGGTGATTTATCCAATGAATTCTTTTTACCATTAACGACGACGTGACAACATCTCAAATTAGATGAATAAACACATCGCCTTAAATTATATAATTTATTTTGACATAAGACGAGGAAATGCAAAAGCCAAAATATCCATTTAGAGATTAAACGAGAGGAGCTCGACATCACAATTTTTTTTTATTGAAGTTTCTTGAAAATGGATTTGTCCGTTTGTAAACATTTATTCTATGATTTCCTTTTCTTTTTATTCTCTTCAAATACTTGAAAATAAAATAAAAAACAAAATTTGAATAAGATATATGACAAGTTATATCATAAGTAATTTCTTAAGTGGTTAGTAGTTCGTGGAAAATGATTATGATAATTGTAACTATTGATTAAAGGGATGATTTTTTTTTTTATAAAAGGACACTTTAAATAAAATTTTAATGCCCGATTAAAATATTTGCTCAAAAGAAATCGCATGGACCAATGTGCCATGTTAGGCGTAGTCTAGTGAACAACAAGTAGACAAAACCACGTAAATCTCTGAATATAATATAAAAGCAAATTTATATTAATAAACGTAAACAGAAATCACAACCTCATCTAATCAAAATAAAATCGAATTTAATCATATATATATCACTTCTGTTACAATAATAAAAAATGACATCGAATAGTCATGTGCATAGTTTTTTGTTTTTTAATTTCTATACTCTCCTCCTTCTATAGTTATAAGTTGTGGACGCCACTCACATGCAAAATAAAACGAAAACTCAAAGATGATAGTTAGACTAGTTACAAAATCATTTTAACCCTAAGACGAATTTGAATTCCGCTCAATATGATCACAACTTACTCAAGTTGGGAACGGTTTGCGCCTCATACAGAAGGATAGGCGTTCAGACGTGCACAGTGCTGCGTTGAAGTCCTAAGATAAGCATTTGATTGGGCGAGTTTCTAGCCAATTTGGACTAGCAGTGAAATCATGAGCTCATATGAGAAATGCAAAAGAGAACACCGTACAGGTTCAACGGGTGATGTGGCTCTGCGTATATTATTTATTAAATTCATGCGGGGATGAGATCAATTAGAGCCCAAGCATGTCACACTTTGTGCCGGCCCCTGAAATTTTTGATATTTCGTCAATTGAGTCCATCCGATCAATGTTGGCCAGAAATTTATGACATGAACACCGGCTGTCCTTTAAAGAAATGTTTTTTAGCCGTTGGGTCCGGGAACTTTGGGCCTTCAGCCACTTGCAATCTTTTCCTTTCTTTTCTTTTCTCGTTGCGGATGCTTATTACAGAGTCCAAGATGAGCACAAGAAACCAATATGGCAAAAGCTTGTCACGTCATTGCATAAGCTCTTCTAGGAGTATTTCCAGTTGGCAATGAAATTCGATGCCCGATCTGATCTACGTTTAGGACAGAGATTCGAGCTCGACTATCCCGGAACTGCTCGAGTTTCAGCAAGATCCGATGTACACTTTGTTGCAACTTAGAGACTCAATTAAACTCCATGATCAGCTAATCTCTTATCTCGCAATATCTTGCTGCCTAATAGCCACCACCATAAAATGGCTGCATCTGATGTGATCTAGGAAAATGGAGATTCGAGACAGGTATGCAGGCACACCATGAGTAGGAAAAAGGAATCCGACTTCATTTAAGAGACTGAAACTTTGCATAGGTCATCCTTCAAGTCTATCTGCAGCACAAAGCTGTGATTGATCTACTGTCGTATAGAACAGCACGCGCATGTATCAGCAAGCATCGAAGAAGCTACACGTCACCCAGCGTTTAGTACATTGACTGACCCAGCTAAGTGCAAATGATAGAGATCATTTCAATGAAGTGTTCACAGATGTCTGTCCACTGCTAGTAATCTTTAAACATGCGGTTTTTTCGAACACGAAGAGTCTCTGTGCTCAAATTTGTTGATCTGTGCATACCCGATAGCCAAGTTATCGATCCCTACGGGCTGATGCCCTGATCATTGTCTCAAGACCATGATGCTCAAATCTAGCTGAAAGCAAAGTAACTATGAGGTTTGCAACAACAAGATGCTCAAATACTTCTCAAGGCACAGTCAATAACAAAAATGGAGGCATAAAAGCACACGGGTTATTCCAGATATGCCCAGAAAAATCTGTACATTTACTTCCTCTCCCTCCCCAAAATGCATTCAACGGTTTATTACTTCTCTCTGTATTATCTATACATACTCTCGTCAACGGTGTAAATTTCAAAAGTCAAGATGACAAATTAATCCCTATGAAGTATGAACTTCACAAAAAGAAGCCCTGGCTTTAAGGTACATCTTGGAGGCTTGATCATCAGGAACATCAACCACACCATGATTTACCAACATCTCGATCCCACTATTTGCTCTGTCAAACATCAAAGAAGATGCAAATTTCATTTCAACGTATGACACAAGCATTTGGGTTCTCTTCCATGCTCATCACGTGGTAATGTGTGGTGAGCGGTGAATTATACGCTTCATAGGCCTTGACAAGCTCTGCAATCTGCTGCTCTTCCTTCTTCTTCTTGCCATCCTCCTTCTTGCCTTCCTCTTTCTTGGACTCTTGTGCTCTTATTTTTGCTTTTGCAGGAGTGAAACGTGTGGTAGATTTATGTGCTGCCCGTGGTAGTTGGAGTCAGGTATAATGTTCAGTACCATCAGAAATTTCCAAAAAAGCTTGATGTCTCTCTTCAAAACACTGGATACTGCCTAAATTCAAATTCTTTTTTGAAATTCAAATTCAATGGATGCTTCAGTTCACTCTATACTCTGTAGTCCTCATATCTGGTAGGTGACTTGGAGTAGAGTATCATGTTAAGCAATGCAAATCATCTGAGATACCGAAAGTGGACAGACCTGACTGTTGAACCACATGTCCGTACTGGATAAGGGTCGTGAAGTCCATGTGACAGCCTTTGACAGACTTTCTAACATGTGAAACTTCCAAATCATTTTTGAACATGGGTTTCTGGAAAACATGCATATTGAACTTCAGAGTACTGAGTCCTTTTCGCCTGCTTTGGACAAACTTTCTTCATAGCCATACTGAGAATTGGATTTTGATGTTATTGCTTCATAGAGATATTGGTATTGCATCTTGATGTTTGCGTTCTTGCTCAGGCTCTGTGTTTTGACCATTCTTCCTTGTCCCAATTTGCAGGGAAGGTGATCTTCCGCTTATAGTCGCAATTGATCTACAACCTATGGCTCCAATTGAGGGAGTCATCCAACTACAGGGTGATATAACAAATGCCCAAACAGCTGAAGTGGTAAGAAAAGTTTCTTTGGCTTGCGATATGCGACACTTAAAGGTCAATGAGATAGAACTGGCAATGAGAAATGAGATGATACAAGGTGACCAATCTTGAAAAGAAGAAAGAGAAACTGAACCCTTACTCATGCTTGGTAGGAACAATATTGGCTTGTTTAATGTACTGAGATATGATCATATGATTTTTTGCTTTGCATTGTTTTTAGGAGAATTTTTGTAGAAGTAAGGCTAGGGAGAAAGTATAGCTTATGTGGTAAATGATTACCACAATAAAATGCTCGTTTATACAGAAGAAGATTATGTTTGAATATGCGAAGTAACTTTATTTGAGAGGGTACGAAATATGAACTGAAGCCATTTCAGAATATCTATGTAGACATCATACGTATCCAGACGACATGTCGATGTAAGAAAGATTACATAATAATTATGAAATACTAATTGCTTTTTGGATGGATAAATGTTATGTACATTGTTACAGGTGGAGTAGGCTTTTGTTTTAGTATAGTATACCAGATTTTCATTGTTACTGGTCTTCAGGACATGGATGAGTCTGTTCAGTCTGAACTGATTTTAGCTGTAAGTTTTGTATTTACTTCCTAAGGGTAAACCATAACATATGACTTGGTAATCTTTCATATTTTATGGTCATTTCCTTCAGCAGGAATACTAAAGGGCTCGATTGGGGTTGCTTTAGACTTTTAGCTTTTTGGCTGCAACTGCAGTTTACACTTCCAGTGTAGCTTTCACTTTTTAGTGAAATGCTGTGTTCGGACGTTGAAACTTTGAAACTATAAACTGTGTCTTTGACGACTTCAAGAAGCTAGTGCAAGTGGAAGAGACAAGGTTTTTTTTGGCTTCTGCTTTTGGACTTACAAGCTTTTGATGCCAAATAGCAAGTTCATATCGAGAGAGGAAAGTTACAAACAGAAGTGAGCTGCAGAAATCCTCCTATACAAGCTCTTTTCTTATCTTCTGTGATGGATTTCGCTCTCTGCTGCATAGGGGTCGTCTTCGAGTACTCGTCCCAGTAGCCACTGAAACGAAGAGTAGTCTTTGTATGCCGATAAAATCAATCCAGTTTAAGATTCTTACATGTTAACTGTTGCTAGTATAAACTAACTATTGCTACTCAGGTACTAAAAGAAGGTGGAAAGTTCATCGCAAAAATATTTCGCGGCGAGTCGGCCAATCCTTGATTTTCTTCTTTGCCATAAGCGTGTCGATGAAATTATCTTGTGTTGTTAACGTTTACCATTGTGTTGATGCGAGGTTTTTGAACTATTACATCATCATTCCACACCTTTTTGTTGCAGCTGAAGTTGTTTCTTCCCTATTGTGACATTTGCAAAGCCAAAATGCAGTCGCAATTCCAGCATAGGCATGAGGTTCTCGGTCTTTCTCTAAAATTTGCCCTTTCAAATGGTTGAATTCAACATGACTCTCGACTCTTGAGTGAGGTCACGTCACCACACGATGTTCACGCTACACTTTTTTTTTTTTACAACTATGAAAGCCAATAGAGCACACGTCTATAAGTCCATGTGTGAGCATCTCAATTGAAAATTGTGATCGTTTGGGCGGTATGATTGTTTAAGGTCTTTCGCAATCTCGGGATCGTTCCTAGGACTGGCCCGGCCGATCGGCAATGACCGCTTGTCCGGATTCGTCGGCGTGGTTTGGCATGACAAAAATCGGCCGCCGGACATTGCACGAACGGACAAGAGGGGACGCGGAGGAAGGAGAGCGAGAGAAATTGAGGAAGCGGCACGGTGACGTGACGGGAGCTACACCATGGAAGACCACCGGAGAAATTTGAGGAAAAAAAGACACAAAGGAAAAAAGGAAAGGAAAATAATAAAATAACAAAAAAATATTAAAATATTATTTAAAAATGTCTCCGTCGGCGTCGACTATGCGTCCGGTATCCACGTCGGCGATATTATATCAAAATTAGCTGGAAGGACTGAATTAGCTCTAAGTCAAAAGTTTGGGACTTAATTGACTCTAGATTAAAATATTTAGGACTAAATTGACAACATTAAAATGTTTAAGACTAAATTGGCACAAATAAAATAGATTTAAGACTATTATGATACTTTTTCCTATAATTAAATATGGTTACTAACATAATTTTAGAAATTGAAATAGCAAGTATATCAACCCAATACTACCCTAAACGATGCTACACTTTTTACCATTATAGAGAACATAAGTTACAATATACTCAAAATGTAACTATCGCATTTATAAAGACCATCAATGTCAAAAGGGTAATAGAAATAACGCAATACTTTTTGTTTATATAGATAACTAAATGGAGAATGGAAAATAAAATTTTAAAATCGGGGCATTATTAACTGAGAGACTAGATTGGATAAATTGAAGATTTTTATGGACTAAATTGAATAAAATTAAAAGCTTAAAGAACGGCATCGTAAAATGAAGCAGAGTTCAGGGACAAGTGTCGCGTTAGGAAAGAGAGTAGTGCTCCGCGAGTGCAAAGAGCGAGTGGTGTAGCTAGCCTGCGAAATGGAGAGAAGCGTGTGGGAATCACGTGCGGTCGCCTCCCTCTCTGCCTGTCCAAAAAAACCCAAAAGCACTCCGTCTCCTTCGGTCCTTCTCTCTCTCTCTTTCTCTCTCTGCAGTCTGAGTCACTACGGCTACGAAGGTGACGACCATCTCCCTCCGATTCAAACCCCCAAAGGAGCCATTCCCCCTCCCTCTTACTCGAAGAAGCTGCGAAGAACCCCTAAGCCCTAGCGATGTCGTTTACTGCTTCTAGGGTTTTCAGGGGTTGCAGGGCACTGCTGGCCCCCGCGAAGTCCGCTTCCTCCGCGGCTGCTGCCCCTGCTCCTGCTCCTGCTCCTGCCAAGGCTTCCAAGGCCGCGGCGAAGCCCAAGCCGAAGAAGGCGAGCGATTCGGCCTCGCCGAAGGCGCCGAGCAGGCCGTCGGGGATACAGAAGGTGACTCCCGTCTCGCCGGCGCTCGCTCGGTTCCTCAACGCCGACGAAGCCTCTCGCGTCCAGGCCGTCCAGCAGATTTGGGCCTACATCAAGAAGGAAGGCCTCCAGGTATGAGATCAATTGACGCATCACCGGAGAAATGGAGTGCGCTTGTCCCTTTCTTTTTTTTTTTTTCTTTTTTTTTCCAGTTTGTTAGGGTTCTTCAGTGATTTGTGGATGGGGAATGTTGGGTTGACTGCATTTGGTCCTCTGTTTCCAGAAGTAAGGCGAGAACATTGTGGCACGGTGAAAATGGAGTGGAGATACTTTGATTCAAGAACGCATTGAACCATAAAGATGCTCGTTTTACATCATTTCTAACTATGTTGTTAGAACTCAAAGTAAATTGTTGAAGCATTCGTCCGAGACTATGTTGAGTTTTCTCAGAGTGCTTTTCGGTTTCCGAACGCTAGTTTTGGCTCTAAGTAATAGTGTAATGCGAGTCCTTTGTAGTTGTTAGCAGAGGTTTCAGTTTCATAGCTGATTTCAAGTACTTGTAGTGCTTTAATTTCTTTGTCCGTTGCTTGTGGTGTGCTACTGAGGGGTTTTTGGGCTCAACAGACTCCACTGTCTTGGATTAAATACCTGTAACGGCAGCCCACTGCGGATCGGCTATGAAGTGGATTATGCAAGAGCATTTTGATGCAAATTTGTACATTAGCATCTAATTTTACATGCAACATAAGTTGTGCGTGAGAAATGTGGCATACAGAAAGCATATTCTTTATTTTTCCCTGATATTTAGCTGTAAAGTGTAATTTTGTTCTTAGCTCCCGATAGTGATTATAAGATTGCTCTGTTTGTTTTTATGGTTGAAAAGTGATTTTATATGGCTTCCACACGCCATAATTTCTTTCTAATTGCGGAATTGACATGATAGATCATAAATGACATGATCACTTCTTTACCTCAGGAAGACACGAATCTAGATTGAGGACACCGTCAAACTAGTTGGTGAGCACTATGATATGGTGGTTATGGGATCATCTTAAGAAGATAGTGGGGGTATTGATAGCCAAAGAGAGAAATTGATGCCCAGTCAATATGGTCTGATATGTTACTTTCCGAGCGTTATGGCTTCTGTCCAATTGCGGGAAGTATTTACAGAGATGAGCTCTGTGCTTTTAGAGGGTGCTAATAGGAGAAATTAGACATATACAGTGCTGTTTACATATCTATTTCTGTTCTGGCAGCAGCATTTGATTCCGTCCTTGCCAAAGCCCGAAAGCTTGTGGCCTCAGTATTTCATCTTCCTCTGACAATAGATTGGTCTTTTCGAACTATCAATGAATTCCTAGAGTTTTAGGGGGATGGGGATTGTAATTCTCTCTACACGCTCTCGTTCTTTTAGAAATGGGCAAATCTATGAAGCTTCCCTGCAGCTATGTTGCCGTATCAATTGCTTTATCTTCTTATTGAAGTGGACTTGGACAAGTATTGAACACACCACTTTAGATATTAAAAAACCGTGGTATTTGTCTTTTCTTACATGTTCTTCTAAGAGACATGTTTGGCTTTTGTGCAGGATAGCAGTAATAAGCGAGAGATTAATTGTGATGAGAGGCTGAAAACTCTATTTGAGGGGAGAGACAAAGTTGGATTCCTGGAGATTGGTAAGCTGCTGTCCCGTCATTTTGTGAAGACTAGCTGAAGCTGCTTTGGAGTATCACTTCTTCACGAATCTCGTCTTTGGATTAATACTGTCCATGGTGCAGCAATCTCTTTTGACATTGTCGCTGACTTTTCAGGTGTTGTCTCTAACTGTTGTGGGTAGCTCTGGTTGTGGTCTTTGGACTCGGTTTTGAACTTTGCTGGACGTTGTAAGTTGTTTTAGGAAATGAATTGTTAGGTACTTTTGTGCAATCACTTTTTAACCCCTTATATGAGCGATTATGTTGGAGCTCACTCCATGTTGGGGCTGCTTTTGTCGCCATGCGTTCGTCATGGCTAGTTCTTGCAAAGTTTGAAACCGAATCCGAAAAACTGAAAGAGCAAATCTCTAGCTCAGGATTTACTGCACGCGATAGGCAGTAAATGTTAATCTGATCATGTTCAATGTCTTTCGGTGGAATATTCATCGTGAAGCAAGGGGAGGGTATAGACTTGCCCTAACTCTGCGAGTTGCGGTCTTTCTTTAATCACATGAAGAATCCAGACAGGGTACAAAGAGCGGACTTAAAACCCACGTTTGTTTAAGGACAGCGGTCTGTCCTTTGACCAGATGATTGAACGCAAATTGTGGATTGCTTAACTAGTTTTAGAATAGAATTGACTGCTTCTAATGACCTAAGTGACATGTTTAAGAATGCCTTAAATGAATGTTCTACCTGGGGAAATGTAATTTTCAATAACAAATATCACATTTGACTAAATTTTGAGCATCCCCTACTCATATAACGGACTAAATAGAAAGAATGTATATATTAACCGGGTAAGCCGATAGCATCTCAATGCATTGAGTTCGGCCTAAAAACCAGTGATTACGGAAAATGACATCTAAAGCCGCGAACACTGCAAACTGTTAGAAGTCTTTTGCTCGAACCTGTTATAATTGATCTCTGCCTTCTCAATTTTCCTAACTGAAAGGAAATATTGGCCGACTCCACTTCTAGAGCCACAAATTTTACGTAGGCATTTTTGGCACCGGTTGATCGAAGGTGCGGAAGGTCCTCAAATATGCTTTGTGCAAAACCCATTTCACAGCAGTTTAGGTTCAGAACAACGCTGGAGTTTAAAGACAACCTCAAGCTTGTCTTAGGCCCCAACAAGAAAATTTTGTCTTGACGTACCTGGCCCAAAGTGACCTGTGCCTAAGCATAGCTGTCAAGGCTTCAATCCATTACAGCATTATGAAACGGCAACTTTTTCGCATGATGAAGGAAGCGAAAAAGAGCGGGAATAGTAATATTCGAACTTTTAATTTGTTCAATATTACCCTTGAACTTTAGTATTCTGGAAACGGGAAAGAGAACATGAACTAACTGCGGCAGAGAAAAGCAACGCACAACGTCCACTAAATTCACACTGTACATCTCTCTAAAAAGCATGAAGATTGACAATGTAAATTTTGGCGTTTACATTCATCATAGAGACAAACTCTCGGTTGAGAATATACACAAGAAAGCAAGCAAGGTTCTTGATATCTTTGTTTTCATTACTTTCTAGAGAAGTAAACAACTTGTTGGAGTTGACGAATATTTCGAGGACCCTTGTTTTTCACATTGGGCACGCCCACGTGAGCTTAGGAAAATTGAAGTATGATCCGACGACATGTGACCCCTGCGCATGGGATGCGGGAGTTCGGGGGGCGCGCCCTTGACACGGGTGTCCCGCTGCTCGGTCATCGGGCGGGGGTTCCGCTATATTTCTTTTATTATATGTGCGATCGTTACGAATCGGTTTACCATAGATCTCTTCACAACTCAACTAGAATCGTATCAAATCTAATAGTGGTTGCACAACTCATGGGAAATGAAATACATGGGGACAATGGTAATTGATTTTAGGGTGGGTAGGTTCTAGGCTAAATAAAATAAAAATATATAGCTGATTTAGAAGTGGATTTTTTTCAGCGGAAATTCCTAATACTAACAAGAGTAATTCTGATTAGAATCGGGGACCAATTTTATCTCAATTGAGGAATACTTTGTTTGTTGTAACATTTTTTAAGACTCCGTTTGTTTCGAGGAAAATATTTTTTGACAAAAGATTTTCATCATTTTCAAGCATTTGAATCGCTTAGGAAAATGAGTCAAGGAAAATGTTTTTCTAGTCAATGGAAAGGATTTTCCTACCAAACTTAAATTCAGGAAAATGATTTTCTTTTTAATAGATTGAAAGTCAATTTTCACAATATGACTATATATCGGCGCTTGGAAAAAAAACCCCGCGCTTGGACACGGGAACACCAACACTCGGTTCATGTATGCTGGGCAATGGGACTAGACTAGAGGTCGGGACCGGGTCCTCGGTGCCTTGACTTGAGTCCATTAAGATCGAACCCAAGACGACAGTCTTGGTGCACGGAACGCTAGGCCTAGTAACATTGAGGCCGGGCTCGAGACACCAATGCTCGTTCTCGGTAACGCCGAGGTCGGGACTCGAACCCCGGCGCCGTGCTTGGGTCCTCGACTCCCGAGCCCAAGTTTGTCAAGGCCGACCTAGGACTCCTATGCCCATGCCAAGGTTCCTTGCGTTCGCGCCCCTGATTCATTGATGCTAGGCCCGAGACCTTGGCCGCTGGCGATCGGGGATTTGGGCTTGAGACCTTGATGCCCTTGCTGGGTTCCTTGGCTACCCATGTGCAAGTCACTAGTGCTTGATTAGTATATGTCTAATTAGGAAATTTAAATGAGATTTTTCTTACCAAACGCGAAAAATACTTTCTAGGCCAAATAAAAAAAATGCAATCGAAAATATTCTCCAGTCATTTTTTGTGAAACAAACGGAGTCTAAAAAAATTTCCTATTATAAGAACGAGAAGGAAGAGGCAAATCGGTATGCTAGTAGGTCCTCATCCTCAAATCGTCCTTCCCAAGAGTTTTGTGTCCCAGAATAAGTAATTGCAATAGTGGAATATTGAAAGATTCAGAAGTAGCGAGGAGCAAGCCACCACGGTTAAAAATCTAAGAAAAAAGTACGTCCCTTTTTATATTTATCGAATTACACAATCCTTAAATTTTTAACGCTTCCATAAAAATCAGACTAAGCAATAAAGTACCTTGTATTTTTTCCCTCCACCTCAGAGCTGTCTGCAACGTTACTTTGAGCAATTCCAAGCCCAATAGAAGCAAGCCCAATAGCTAACCCAGAAGCAATAACGGACATAAATCAATGAATTTATGATAAATTCCTCACAAAAAAAGAAACTTAATCATCCAATAATTTATGACTCAATTATTTCATTACTAAGATTCATCCAGGCGAAATGACTAACAACTCCAAACTAAAGTAATGGAATAACTTAGGACCGATCTTGACAGCATAGAATCGGTCGTCGATCGATCAATCGTTCAATCCGCCGTTGCAATTCAAAGCCCGAAAGTTAATTCTTTCCGAGGTCCAACAGGTATCCGAATTATTCGTCAATGATGGAGCCTTAACCAAACCTATTTTCCCGAGTTAAAGTAGTCTACATCATGGAAATGGTTATGTTGGGAGCTTACTTGAATACCTTGTGCAACTTTCAGACCAATTGGTAACTCAAATGCTGGTACATAAAATGATGACACTGAGAAGTACAATTCACCATATATTTCCTCAATCCTTGATCTGATTCACTTTAATGTCGTTAGTTTAAAATAAGCTACTTGGAGGCTATGTTGCTAGAGAATTAATATCACGATAATGCCTAGGCACTTCCAGGAAATATCAATTTTTTTTTTAAAAAGAAAACTTATGTTAAACGGTTTAAGATTTGGGCTAGACCAAGTATAATAAGCTCATTTCCTTATAGTTAAACTTATAGCCGGAAAATGATTTTCTAGCTGGTGGTATTAGAGCATAAATAAAAAGTTTGAATCCTAGGCTCCGTTTGTTTCGTGAAAAATAGTAAATTGAAAAATATTTTTCTAGAAATAATCGCTTGTATCGCTCATAAAAATGAATGTACGATTAATGTTTTCACCATCGGCAGAAATGTTTAGACATATATTGTTGTCGATAATGAAAATATTTTGCATCGACTAATTATTTCAAGTGGTGCAAGCGATCGGTTTAAGAATTTTTTTTTCAAATCATTCATTTTTCGAAAAACAAACAGAATCTTAATCTTTCTATTCTCGTTATGCTATCTAATTTTTTTATTTATTTATTATCATTGTGTACCTCTTGATATTTATATTTGATGTAGTTACATTCACACATTTTAAATCCCGTTTTTGAAGCACCTTAAACACGTGAGGTGTGCGTCTAGACATACATTTGACATTCATCACATAACTGTTTAAACTTTCGCAAGAACAGCCGCTGGACACACATGGATTGCTGGATCACTTTTATAAAAAAAAAATTGAAAAAATCAATGACTGACATGGTGACCCTATTCTTCTTCTTCTTCTTTTATCAAGAGAAAATCATATTCATTGCTTAAAAGAATACATGAGAAGTATATAGACTTCATAGCAAAGAAAATCGAAGCAGAGCGAAGCCTAGAATGCTTCAAAACAAAGACAAATCCAGAAAACAAGGAGGATCAACAGAGCACCAGCAGGGTTAAACATGCAATGGTTCTATAAGAACGGATTTATCAAACTAAATAATCGTCCATCGATCACTAGACATCGTATTATTGTCAGTGATGAGCACATGCTGGAAATTCCTTCTCTAATAACTATGGCATTGCCAGTTGGCGGGCGCCCCTACTCCTTTACACCATTGTTATAGAGTGAACAAACAAAGATCTAACATTTGAAAGAGCAAATGTTCATGGTTCAGCTAGACACCAGAGCTCCTGCAATCACCAATGAAACTAAGGCAAAGGACATGTACACGGACAGAGCATGGGGTATTGAATTCCCAAAAACATATTTATTAAAATCCCAGATCTAGATTGAGAGAGGATAACTCCTAGATCTAGAACTAAATTGAAAGTGTTGAAACTCTCAAATATTGAATTAGACCGGTGGAAGAGAGCTCCTGGACCCAGTTCGGGAGAGAAGAAAGAACAAAAGAAGAATAAGAAAACTCAAACAAAATCAATAAGAGAGGGAGGGGAGGATGAGACTCGCTCAAACCCTACGCTGACTCAAAGTTGAATAAGAAAATGGAGAGAGACAAGAGAGAGAAAAAAAATTTCGGCTTGCTACATTATGACCCTATTCATTCGAGATGCTAAAGACCATGTCAATAATAAAATTAACTTTGTCCATCACATCTATAAAACATTAACCCACAATGGATCCTTCATTTTACATTTACTCAGCAACCAAACCCACAGAAGGAAAAGAAAAGAAAAAACAATGAGCTTGTCGTATAGATCCACATTAGGCAAAACAAAAAGCCCCCAAACATAAGCTAACTAAAAATTACACATGCAATGTCAATCTTTTGAACTATGTTTGTCCAAATACATGACCTTGCTCCCTCAAATGCTTCCAATATTGAGGCATGTCCCACGCCCAAAGCCAATTCATCTCCCTTCAAATTCGTATCCGATGGATTCTTCATGTGTTCTGGTTCCATTTTGAGAATGAGGAGCCAAAATTGCAATGTTTTGAAGTGAAGTTATGTCTATATATACATATAGAGAAGCCTACTGTCCTCTGATTAGAGATAGAAAATTACAAGCTTGTGAAAGCTGGTGTTCCTCCTTGTAGCAACATAGAGCAAAGCAAGTGCACTATGAAAGTGAGAAGGAGACAGTTTGATTGTTATAATTAAAGCCTCTGATTTGGAGTGCTTATAAAATCCAATGTATCCCAAATTACAATGCCAAACAAGACATTAGAGAATTTTCTTCCTGCCGCTTCCCCAACTTCTAAGAAACTTTATCTTCAACAAATCTTATCTCTAAGAAATTTTATCTCTTTACTTTATTAGACCAATTAATTATTACAATATTAATTAATAAAGCCCACAATAAAGAAAACTTTTACAAGCATTTCCAGGAAATATCGATTTGTTTCCAAATAAAAAAATTATCTTATACGTGTTGACACCTGATTTTTAACCAATCTTTTTTCTTAGAAAAATCATTAAAAATAAAATAAAAATTCATAAAATTTGAAAAATCAACTTTGGAAGCCTTGGCCAAGCCTAAGAAACCAATTATGAACAAAATTCTTTTGGTATTTTTTGCATTTTTAATATTTTTTGTACATTGGGAAAAAACCCAAAAATTACAAAAAAAAAAAAACATAAAACATTTGTGGCCACAAAAATATGGAAAAATACCCAATATTTTTATTTTAATTCTCTTTTCATTTTGGCCCTTTAAAACTTGGAAAATTCAATTTGGAGTCACAAGAGTCTTCATAAACATAAACCCAAATTGAGCCCAAAAAAATTACGTTTTGAGTCCTTTTACTTTCCTTTTTCACATTTTCTAAATCATGACATTTGCCTCTAATGTCTCATTTTGCATTTCAGTCCAATTGTTTGCAAAATTGAACAATTTTGGTGAAAAGAACTTAATTGCACTTTTTATTTTCAATTTAGTCCTTGGTTTTCATTCTAAGTGCAATTAGTCAATTTTTGGATATGTTCATGCAAATCCAAGACTGTTCCCCTATGTTTTTCATCATTCTAAACCTATTGGTGGGGTTGAATTGGTTCGATTTTGTCATTTGGGGTTTGGATTCTCAAAAAATCATTTTCGATTTAATCATGAAATTTGGGGGGTTTTGTACAAAAATAGACCAATTCAACTCAAAACCAACATTTTCAGATAGAATCCATGTCATAAAATTCAATTTTGGCAATTAATTTGGAAAATTTAGCAGTTTTACAGGTCAATTAAGCGAAATTTGGGTATCCGAGTCGGTTAGGTCGGATGGATCCGACCTAACAACTCGAACCGTTCCCCCATCTCCCCCAACAGGCCATTCTCGGCTCAGGAAGACCATGAAAAGAATGACAAATTAGTCCAAATGGTGCACACCCGGATGCCGATTGAGGACCCCAGCATGCCCATTCCCGTCCGACCTCAGGCGACCAAAAATCACGTGGCTTGCATGCGTGAGGATAGATGACTCAACCTTTCCTGAGCTCGCAAAAAAAAAAAAAAAAAATTCTTGGTGGAGAGTATAGCGATTTTTTTCATTTGGTTTTGGATGAACAAAAACGGTTCTCATTCAGTTAGAGGGACGACAACAGATTAGAAAGATAAAAAAACAGAGAGGAAGAGGGCTCCACTAGGGCTTAGGAAACACCATTAACGAAGGTTTGAGCCGAAGCTTCGAGGTGTTCCAGAACGAGTCAAGTCTCGAGATTGAGCTCGTAAGCTTCGTGAAGTCTAGACAAAGGTCATGAATCCCCTAGATAGTCATCTTGTCGCAAGAAAAGGCAACCTCCATGGACAACCCGCGAGCTCATTTTAATGGCGGATTGCTGATCAGACCGTTTTTCTTCGAATTTTTTGATTGAATCTCATCTAGGATGATTTCTGAGCTCAAATATACTCTTGTTTTGCATCGGTTTGGTCTGAAACCCCCATGGTTGAGCTTCGTGAACCTCTGAACCCACCCTGAGCGCGAGTTCTTCCTGAGCAAAATCGAAGCCTTCGGTCCATCAGGTAAGTCTCCTAAGCTTCCTACAATGATGATTGACAGATTAGATTGAATGTTTTACTTAGGAAACGCAAGCTTGAAATCTGCCAGTTTGGCACTCTCGGGTGGTACTGGTTAAGAATTAGGTTGATTCATAGTAAAAAATTGAGATATGTTAACGTAATGGAGCCGATGATGCGATAAGGCGTGAAATCGGAGCATTTCTGTGCAGTTAAGGGACCTGTTTTGGTGTCGATGGCGAGTCTCCAGAGGTTATGGCCAGAAAACTAGACCCGTCGATCAACTTCCCAGGCGAGGATTGACTGGGTCGACACAGATGTGCCGCCATGTGGCGGCAATGATGCCCCAGACCGTTGCGCGCTGCATGTGTAATTTCTTTCTACCTTTTTTTTTTTTATTAATTATAAGCATGCGAAAGCATAATAAAATTTTTCAATTCACATCATCATTCTATACACATCAACGCACGAGTTACTAAATACATAAGCATCTTTTATTTGTACCACTAGTTTACTAAATTTATAGAATATTATTTTTATATTACAACATAGCCAGCAACATCATACCACATAAAAGAACACAATCCTGGGAAGAGGGTTCAAGTCACCTAGCTCCTCTACTTTGCTCCTCCAATGCCAAAAGCATGTTTGTACAATCGTCGGCTACCACTAATGGTTGACAACTTTGCCCATCGGCAAACCACCGTCGCCGAAACCCGAAGGACCATCAAAACCTCTAATTGGTCCTACTAACTCACCGACGACGTCAATGTACTAGACGACATAAAGATGAGGAACCCATTACGCAAGTGAAATGTCGATCTACACGTAAGAGGTACACTTAAGTATACACTATAGCTTGTTCGGGAACAAAAACATCATCATATATATATTCTACATGCACAATGGCTCCAAACAATGGTGGCCGATAATCCATCCTACATATCTTTAAAAAAAAATAATGGAGTGAGCCGAGGCTTGATAGATGAAATTTCTAAGTCTGAGATAGGTGATCCTCTTACCGCTCAATTTGGAATTCACAATCATAAGCATTCAAAGTAACATATGAGTGCATGAACATTCTGATGATCTTCTTTCATAACGACGAGTTATAATATCGTGCATACGATGTAGGCCAGTGTCATGTTATATCACGATGCACCTGTATCATCTAGTGCCTTTTTCACACTAACAAATGTATTTACATGAGCATGCATCATATTCATTAATTCATCTTTCTTCCCGACACTCTCGGGGTTTCTCGACATACGGGGCATTTTCACACACGAGGCATCGCAACTCCGCGGCACATCGCCACCATCATGTGGACGACGGAACATTTACATAATCTTTTACATATTTATCATGCAAAGATGGCGCTCATGAAAGTGATCAAAATCAACATCACAACATTATAACATCATGTTTCTCAAGCATAAGAATTTTCATGTATAACTATGGCAACTCAGAAAATGATCACGTCAAGAAGTGTAACTAACTACATGCAGGCGCCAACTCTTTTTTATTTTATTTTATATATAATATAAATATAATAATAATACTCCATAATATATAATAGGTTACACATGGATCGGTTTCATCCCTGTTCAATCAACAGCGTTGACCATCGGTCAACCATCGAACCACCATTCGTTTTTTTTTTTTTTTTTTAATTTTTGATAACTTTTACAAGAAATGGTCGGTAACTTCCATACAGCGTCGAATAGCCTCCATATCAACAAAAAGCTAATAACTGCCCACTTTTCACTCTTTTCATCCAACGTATTATCGATTCTCACGGAAAAACAATCCAACACCCATTTTCACAAATCAAAACATAACAATTCAATACATTAACTTCACTTATCAAATCTAAATTTTCTTTCATCTTTACCATCAAGTGCAACTAAACTGGGGAACAACAAGCAATCAAGTTCAGCGCAATAAACAGATCATTTCAACTTAGCGCTTAGAGTTTTCACTTACCTCAAAAAGATTTCATCACAATTCAAATCTTTATCCTTCAAACTGACAAAAATGAAAATCAACGAAGGTTTTATTTTAAAAATGACAAAACTCATTGATTGAAAGTAGCGGGAATCGATAATATACCTCGTCCGAAATCGAACGACGAAGACAAAAAAACTTTAATAACGCAAGTGTGTGGTCTTCACTTTCACTCATGGAATTGAAAACGAAAGTTGAAGAGGATAATTGGAGGTGAGTTAGTGAGGTAGATAGGACAGGGTCTCTCTACCTTTTTAATCGGAAAGTGTGAGGATTGAACGAAGGGAATTGGCTCAATCATGGTTAAGGTAATTATTACTCATAGGGTACAATCATTAAGCCTGAAGGTAGAGTAGTAAGTTGTCCCAATGAAATTGCTTGGAGTGGCCCCTAAAAGAGTAGCTAATAGGAGCTATTTGGCTTGGAGAAGAAGTAGAGCTCCACCGGTCACGTAAAAATTGGCTTAGTAATTAAATGCATGGAATGATTAGATTCGGGTGGCTTGATAGCATTGGTTAATAGAGGAATATTTTGAGAGAGTTTCATCTCCTTCGGCCAATTAAGGAATGCATCATTACATTCATTAAATGATTAAAGCCAAAGTTTCTGAGGTAAGCCATGACTTCATCCACAAAACTTCATCGGTAAGCCAAGAAATGAAGGTTTCATTCAGCTAGCAAAAGAAGGAATCATTAAGTGTGTTAAATGCACTACATGATGCAAGTTATGAAATCATTTGCTACCGTAAACATTTATGTCATCAAGGGCATGTGGTAGATTTACAAAAAAAAAGGGTTCAATCGTAAGTTTCTAAGAATAGATATTGAAAGATTACCAAAATATCAAGTAAATCAGTACGTAAACGAAGAACTTGATATCCGTTTTAAACATTGCTAATATAGAAAAATACTTTAAACTCGTCAAAACGTTTCACAGAAATCATCAAATCGCAAGGAAATATTCAACTTAATAATTTTAAATCTACCACTCATTCAATACGTAAACTTGCAGTATCTCGATCTCCATTAACAACCGAGATGGCGTTATGCGATTCACCGCCACTTTACGAAAAGCAATACGAGAGCACATATCTAGCAATTCAATCCTAACGAATATATTTCTGAGAATTACGGACACCAAAATATATTTCGTGTCTCCGCTAGACTATGTAAATTACTCAACTAAAGTTGTCACGTGTGACAATTATCGCCTACGAATTCCTATATAATATAATTTAACGTAAGAATTTTGAGGATGTCACAACTTTTCCCCCTTAAGAAATTTCATCCTCGAAATTTAAAATTACCTGCTCATTCAAAACGTTGTGGATACTTGCACCTCATGTCATCTTCTCTTTCCCACATTGCTTCTTCCATGTCGTGATGTTGCCGGAAGACATTGACTAAAGGAATGGTTTTGTTCCTAAGGATTTGTTCCATTCGGTCCATAATCAGCACCGGTTTCTCCATATAAATTATCCTCTCATCAACTTCGATCGTCTCGAAATCCATTATATGCGTAGGATCTGGTTCATACTTTCTCAACATAGACACATGAAAGACATCATGAACCTTGGACAATCTTGGTGGCAATGCTAACCGATAAGCCAACTCACTAATCTTTTCGAGAACTTCAAAAGGTCCAATAAATCTTGGGCTTAACTTGCCTTTTTTTCCAAATCGCAAAACACCCTTCATTGGTGGCACCTTAAGAAATACATGATCACCTTCCAGTGGCCTTCTACGTTTATCAGCATAACTCTTCTAATGACTTTGTGCGGTTCTAAGTCGATCACGAATCACTTTCACTGCATCCGATGTGATTTGAACTAACTCTGGTCCCGTAAGTTTTCTTTCTCCCACTTTGTTCCAACAAATAGGAGTCTTGCAAGCTCTTCCATACAATGCTTCAAAAGGAGCCATGCCAATGCTTTGTTGAGAGCTGTCGTTGTAGGCGAACTCCACCAAATGCAAGTGGTCATCCCAGCTACCTTTGAAGTCGATTACACATGCTCGCAACATATCCTCCAGTGTCCGGATGATTCTTTCTGATTGATCGCCGATTGAGGATGGAAAGTGGTGCTATATTGAAGTTTAGTTCCCACTGTAACTTGGAGACTCCGCCAAAAATTCGCAGTGAATCTTAGATCTCTATCGAGTGTGATGGTTACCGGAACTCTATGCAATCAAACTATTTGTTTACTGTACAATTTCGCATACTTTTCTAATGTATAATCTACTTGTGCATCCAGAAAATGAGCATATGTAGTTAAGCGATCTACTATTCCCAAATTGAATGGTGACTTTTTGGTGTTCTTGGCAATCCTTGTACAAAATCCATTGTTACATGCTCCCACTTCCATTCAAATATTTCTAATGGCTTCAACATTCCACCGGCTTACTGTCACGACCTCGCCTTCGGCCTCCCCTGAGGGTCCGGCGGATTTAGAGATATTGCCATAGGTCAATGGCGTGGACTTTCCCAAGTCCTACCTTGCGTGACATTAGATTTCTTTTACTGATTAGCAAACTAAAATGCTATTAAGAGTCGCCACTAACCTATTGGGATCGGCTAGAAACCAATTGAGACACGGGAGTGTTATCTCGATTCCTACGCAACCAGAGTTACTAAGTTCGGGGACTTGTTTACGCTAACTAGATAATTAGCGTCCTTTCGGTACCTAATCGTTTGATATTCCCTAAAGTGACCACACATTCCGCACATCATTTTAAACTTATCGGGTATCTAATCAAGTACTAAATAATAATGCATAATGTTTTTCTATCGTTTCGTGCAATTACCTATTTATCCTTAACCTAACAATATAGGAAAAATGATTAACGGGTAATTTTTCAAAAGACAGTGTATGTAAACACTCAATCGAGTAAATATGCCAAATAAAGATCGGGATAATCACATGCAGATCAAATCTATGATGGCGATATTTAAACAAACAATTTCGACTCGGAGGTCGAATTACATCGATTATCGGACCGATTTGGACATCGGTCTTCAATCAACGCCAATTTGAGGCTTAAAAATTCACATTAGGGGTAAAAAGGTCATGAAAATCAATTTTCTAATTTTTTGAAAATTTTCTGATTTTTTTGAATTTTTTATTATTTTTTATTTTATTAAAGGGAACCGGGCCTGGGTCGGGTTCTCGGACACAGGCCTGGACCGGGTCGTTGGACTTGGTCGGGCTCGAGAGAAAGGACTCGAACCGGGCCTGGTCAGAACAACATGGGCTCAGCCTACTTTTCCTTTTCTTAACCGAACTAGGCCTAAATTTCCTTCTAGCCCAGCTCCTCATCGCCCTAGACTAATTTTTCTTCTTTATTCCGCAAGCCCATATCGAGCCCCATCTCCCTCCTTCAGTCCTCAACTCGGGCCCGACCTCAACCAAATAAACAAAACAGACCCTAACCAAAACCAAAACCCAAACCAGCATCATGTCTTCTCCAGGGATTCGGATCCCCTGCCATAGAGGGTTAATGGCGGGGGTGACATAGAACAAAATCCGGCCATTTGTTTGAATCCGAAGATCGAGATTCGTCCACGTCATCCGAAGAGGGGAGCTCAAATTTTGGGCGTGCGAAACCAGCGTTTCTAAATAAAAAATTAAAAAATCTACTTTTCTCTCTCCTCAAATCTTACGGATCAACACTCTCCCTCCTCCTCCGTTCGCTTTTACCTCTCTCTCAAACTTCCTCCATCCTCCTCCTTTTGCTCCGGTGACGCTCCTCTTCGACGCCGGCAGCCGCGGAAGGAGGCGGAATGAGCATAAAAGAGAGAGAGATGGGCAAAGTCAAGGTTCCGTCCGGCGACTAAAAAATGGAAGAAAAATAGAGAGAGGTTGGGGAGAGTTGAAGTGTAGGAACCGATCGTGCCTTAGTGGGGAAAAACTGCCATCGTTCGTCACCGCCCGCAAGCCACCATACCTCCAACAACTCTGTAGTCGGCGACGCTCCGAACCCGGGTAAGCTTCGAGTCTTATCATTGCCTTGTACGGTCGAACTAAGGATCGGTTTTGCTAGCGTTAATCGTTAACTACTCTAAGTGAGCAGGCTGTTATAAACACTTTCTTGCTGGACCCTTATTACTTTAAGCTTTAGTGTGACCTCAAAACGTAAGTGTTTCCCATCCCGATTGGTGTACCCCGCACGTTCGCGTCTAAGGTTATGGTCCGAGTCGTGTTTAGAGGGGGAACGGGTCTGTTCTGTTGGTCCACCGAACGGAAGCCAGGAGTACATCGGTTCACATTAGGTTGCTTTTTGCCCGTTCGAAGCATCGGCCTCGGGGCAGCCACGGGATTGGAGGACGATGACACAGTGGCGTTGAAGGTTGATCTCGGTGTCGCTGTTTTGTGGCGTTTGTTTCTTTTTGTGGCAAGAGGGTCATGCGGAGCGTGACCTAGCGACACTACGATGAGCGAGTCCTAACGGGTGTAGAAGTGACTCGACCTCGGGTTGAGGCTATGCAAGGGTGAACGGAGGCGAGGCGAGCTCGGGCGGAGGCGACGCAAATGTCAACAGATGATCCCACTAGCTCGAACGGGACCGGTTAACGTCCGGGAGGTCCGGCGGGCGAGACTTAACGGCGATGTGATGAGCGAATCCAGGCGATGCAGTGGCGAATCGAGCAAGGACAGGTGGCGTCGATAGGCGGAGGTATAGTGAACGAACCTAGGCTGCACAACGGCGACGTGGGCGCGGAGGCAACTCGAGCACAGGCTTAGTTGATGCGAGTGTAACCCGAGGCGACGTGGGCCGGACTAAGGCAACGCGAGCTTGAACGGAGGCGGTGGCATGATGGGCGGATCTCGACATCGTGGTCTTGGCACTCGGTGAAACGAACCGCCTTGCACTCGGGAGATCCGGCGGAGTGTGATCCGACGGCCGTGCGGCGAACGAACCCCGACGGCACGGCGGCGGGGCGAGCAAAGGTTGCTGGCGTCGGTAGGGCAGGACCGCCGTCGGTGTCGCAGAAAGGCAGAAGCGCCGCGCGAAGAAGATGGTGAATAGCACCGGGAAGCTGTTCCACGTTTTTTTTTTTGGCTGTCGTGTGGGCTAATGCGAATGGGCTGGTGAGCTGCGGGAGAAGGGATTCGGATCCCCTTCCATAGAAGGTTAATGGCGGGGGTGACATAGAACAAAATCCGGCCGTTCGTTTGAATCCGAAGACCGAGATTCGTCCACATCATTTGAAGAGGGGAGCTCAATTTTGGGCGCGCGAAACCAGCGTTTCTAAATAAAAAAAATTAAAAAATCTACTTTTCTCTCTCCTCAAATCTTACGGATCGACACTCTCCCTCCTCCTCCGTTCGCTTTTACCTCTCTCTCAAACTTCCTCCATCCTCCTCCTTTTGCTCCGGTGATGCTCCTCTTCGACGCCGGCATCCGCGGAACCGTCAAATTTCCTCCATCGTCCTCCTCCTTTTGCTTCGGTGGCGCTCCTCTTCGATGCTAGCATTTGCGGAACCGCCGTCGACTTTCCCGACACCAAATCCAGAGACGCGTTAGTGGCTTCGAAGCCGAGCACATATCCATCTCTCTAAAAAAGATTACGACTACGTGCGCATCTCCTCAATTACGGGTTGGTGCTCGATCGATCTCCGCTTCTCTTCTTCGGATTTAGTTTCTATGATTTGGCATTCTTGAGAAGTTTTTAGGGTTTTTCGGTTTAACTCATGTTGGTGAGTCTGGGACTTTGCTTTGCTTTGCATCTAAATGTCCGCCAAACTCTAGGCTGGATTTTCGAGGATTGGCGCGGATGAGTTGTAGAAGCACCCGATTGGTGCGGTCTTTGTTGTTTTCCTTGGTGAAGAACAGAGAGGAGGAAAAAAAGTATTGAGTGTTGTTAGAATCTGTACCGTTTTGAATCTTTAGTTGAATTATCAAGCCCTGTTTTTTTAGAGGCCTTTTATCATCGTTCTTACGAGGCGATTTTCGTTCTTGTGCTTATTTTGATTCATTCAGAAAGAAGGAAAAAAAAAGATACTTCTATGGCGGTGTATTATAAATTTAAGAGTGCAAGAGATTTCGATTCAATTCCTATGGACGGTCTATTTATATCAATTGGTATTTTGAAAGAAAAAATTTTCGAACCAAAGCACTTGGGCGGGGGCACCGATTTCGACTCGTGGTAACTAATGCTCAAACTAATGAATGTGGGTTTCTTGCTTCATGAATCAATTAAAATTTTTTAACAATTAAGGCTATCAAGTTTGGAGAGAGCTGTCTAGTGGGGAGCTGTTTGTGTGGCCTTTTGAGTCTAATATTGGTGATGTTTATGCTGAACTTGTCGAGGCTGAAATGATTGTGAGTGAGGTATTCATAGTGTTAGGGCCTGGGTTTTGGCCTGAGGTAGTAATACCTGCTGATCCCGAGTCTTTTTGTCAAATGAACCCTGGTAGTGTTTGTGTTGTGAGTGCTAGCAAGTGATTTGCATGTTGTGATTTTTTTTTTTCTTGGGAGGGAGGGGGTGTTGAGGAAGGAGGAGTAGGGTACATTCTCCATGATTAACATCACCTAATTTGACATTTGAGGGGAAATTGAGCTCTCTGGAGAAGCTTTTAGAGGCTGACCTGATGATTAGTTAAGGTTGGGTGAGGGAGGAGGAGGGTACTTTCTCCATAGTCAATATCACCTACTTTGATATTTGAGCGGAAAAGAGCTCCAGGGAGAAGTTTTTGAAACATTCATGCTTATCTTAGCAAGCAATTTAAGTGCAAACTTCGGGAAGCAATACCACCATCAACTCCATTCCATGACATGACACTATTACAGGTGGTGGCGGGTGGTGGTGTAGTTGAGGCTGCGTTGTCTGTCTACTTGGAGTATGTAGCAACGACGCTAGGATCCCGTGAACAGTTAGCTATTGCAGAATTTACCAAGTCATTATTAATTATACCAAGGGTCCGGATTAACATGCATTGATGTTTTTCAAACTTTAATTTGATTTTTGTTTGGGCTTAATGGAGCATTGCATCCTATTTGCCCAGACTTTGTAAATTATCTTCCTTGTTTCATTAAATTATTTTTCTGCTGAAGGTGCTTGCCGTTAATGCTGCAAACGATGCAACCGAGTTAGTTGCAAAACTACGGGCTCACGAGCACACTGCACAAACTAAGGCCGACAAGAAGCATTCGTCGAGGTAATTCTTTGTTGTGTATTTACAATGTTGTCTTTTGTAGTTGGCCAGCGTTTAGGTAACTTAAGATTGGCTCCATTGATGTTTCTTTTCCATCCTGCATATTTTATTCCCTGCAAGGAGTTATTTTTTGAATTCGAGATCACCTTCACATACTCGTATATAAACACGTGTGGAATGGAGTTGATGATGGAGGAGGGCCTTATCCATATATATTCTCTCTGTTGCACTTTGATACTTTTAGGAATGCATATGCTCCGATTTAGAAGTTCAAAGCTTGATTGATTGCTAATCATTAGAAAATTTGTTGCTTCATCTATTGGTTGTCGGATTTTGTTGGTTCCGTAACTTCTCATATGGTTCAACGAGCTTGCTAATCTCACTTGATTTTGTTCAGTGGATAATTTTTTAGGTTTCTCATCAAGGTGATTACTTTGATCTTCACAAGAATGCTTTGTAAATTGAATGCTAATGCCCCTTGGTGTTGTATGTCACTTCTCTATGCTATTTTAGGTTTGTTGAAATGCCGAAGGAATACTATGTTGTTTTCAATGGCCGTAATATTGGCATATACGATAATTGGCCTCAAATTGAAGTTCAAGTAAGTGGTTTTAGTAATGCTAATTACAAAGGATATAACAATTGGGAAGCCGCAAAACAGGCGTACTTGAAATTTTTCAATATGAAGGAGTTGCCAACGACAATTCATTTACCTACACGATTTCGTCCCAATAATGAACATGTGAAGCAGGTATGTTAGTTCCTTACTCTTGTAATAAGACACTTTAATTTTTCAATGGTTTAGGGATAAAACAATTATATGGTTTCTTGTTATGTCTAATCGGGACTATGATTGTTCCAGTGGTTGTAGCCGTATAATTAGAGATCTAGAAATGGAGTTGGAACAAACCCGATTTGAGCTGGAACAAACCCAAAGGGAGCTGGAACATAGCCAATGTTCGCATCGATTGACTATACAAGAATTGGAACATACCCAAGGTTCGCTTCGATTGACTGTACGGGAGCTACAGAATGCAAGGGAGGTGACCGACAACTTCCGAGATATGATTAGTGGCTTCGGGAATGTTAACATCGATTAGAAATGCTTCTTGCATTATTGTTTTGTGGAAGATGTAGCTTGAACTTATAGGACGTGAAAAAGATGTTAGTATCTGCATTTATGCCTTTGTAATCACTCAAAAGTACATGCTACCTTGTTTCTGGAGATTTAGAGCTTCTTAATGAATGTTACTAAGTAAATGAGACTACCTTTTATATTTGGTCCTTTCTCTGTTAAAGATTCTTTGCACACGGCTTATACGCTCATACAAAAGGATGACTGGTAATGTCGTAGATAGGTTTTCATGTTTTTGCTACTGAGAATTGTTTGTGTTTTTTTTTTTTGCGGGGCACGGAATGACTTAGTGTTTTTTTTCTTAATACAACCTACCCTTGTTGAAGTTTTTCCCTCTAAGTCGTAGACAGGTTTTCATGTTTTTACTGTTGAGAATTGTTTGCATACGCCTTATAAGCTCTTAATGCTTTTTTTTGTGCTTTAGAACAGTCGGGGTTGGTTAATGAAGGTTGTGTGAGGAACACAATAACCACCTCCCGTTGTGAGAGATATTTAGACTAGTGCGGAATGACATCTTGAAAGGAGGATAGGCATGAGGAGTCTCATAGTCCTTTCCTTTCCTCCACTCTATCATGGACATTACTTCGTCACCCAATCAGCATTTCTTTCTTTGAAACATATATATGTAAATCTTCTTTCCTCATTGATGAAAATGAATTTTACTTTTCCTTTTCATGTACCCCTTTTAGATTTTTTTTTCTTTTCTTTTATGAAAAAAAAAAGTTTTCGATTCTACACTAAAAAGGGCTTCACATTAGAAAAGTGCCAAACATGAATGAAAAACCGAGGTCAAGTACAAATTATATAAACGACGTGAGTTTGCACAAAGCGGATTACCTTTTTTTTTTTACTTTTCTTTTTCATGTCCCCCTTTGGATTTTTTTTTTACTTTTCTTTTATGAAAAAAAAAAGTTTCCCATGCTATGCTAAAAAGGGCTTCGCATTAGAAAAGTGCGAAACATGAATGAAAAACCGAGGTCATATACAAATTATATAAACGATGTGAGTTTGCACAAAGCGGATTACCTTTTTTTTTACTTTTCTTTTTCATGTCCCCCTTTCAATTTATTTTTTGTACTTTTCTTTTATGAAAAAAGAAAGTTTCCCATTCTACGCTAAAAAGGGCTTCACATTAGAAAAGTGCGAAACATGAATGAAAACCGAGGTCAAATACAAATTATTTAAACGACGTGAGTTTGCACAAAGCGGATTACCTTTTTTTTTACTTTTCTTTGTCATGTCCCCCTTTCCATTTTTTTTTTACTTTTCTTTTATGAAAAAAGAAAGTTTCCCATTCTACGCTAAAAAGGGCTTCGCATTAGAAAAGTGCGAAACATGAATGGAAAACCGAGGTCAGATACAAATTATATAAACGACGTGAGTTTGCACAAAGCGGATTACCTTTTTTTTTTTACTTTTCCTTTTCATGTCCCCCTTTCCATTTTTTTTTACTTTTCTTTTATGAAAAAAAAAATGTTTCCCATTCTACGCTAAAAAGGGCTTCGCATTAGAAAAGTGCGAAACATGAATAAAAAACTGAGGTCATGTACAAATTATATAAACGACGAACATTAGGAAGTAACAATACACAACTTAAAACATTAGAAGAGTTGAAAAGCTTCGGATCAACAGGAGGGAAGGATGTGGTTGGGGGAAGACTACCACAAAACCAAGCTTCAGATCAATGTTTCCCATTTTGACAGCCTCTCTACATTCATCAATCAAAGAGTTGAAAACCTCAATCTATGCTTCAACCAAAGCTGCAGCAAATGATCCACGATCCTCCGAAGTAATAAAATTTATTTGATTCTCATTTCCAAATTTCATAACCTACATAATTAGAGAAACAAGATGATGAACATACTTCCCACCTTCTACTAATATGGAAAAGAAAATCACATTTTTGTAAAAAGATTTTCGAAAGAGTATCTGTTTTTTAAATCATTTTCCAGCGATCACCAGATTGAGTGATATCAAGTAAGAACAAACATATTAATAGACTTCAGAAATGACTTCAAGTACGAACAAAATTGAAGTAGCTTTACCTCATTTTAAATGGAAGTGTGTTTTATACGTGCATCAAAGAATTTCCTCCAAAAGGAAGAGCATATTCCGTAAAACATGCAATGGAAGTTTACTGAAGACAAATAATGATGAACAAAAATGATGAAGAGAAAGAAGCCTTTCGCTTCAGTTAATTGAATAGTTATGCAGTCATAGAGATACCCATTCTTACAAATTTCAGCATCTTCCAACCACCAAACCTAAACAAGAAAAACTAGCATGTCCCTTATGATTCTTAAGGAAAAAATAACCCAGCTTGTAAAGATGTATCCGCCTTTGAAAAATTCTCCTGGAGATTTGCAAATAAAAGGTATAAGACATCCAAGGAAGGAATGTAATAGCACTAGCCCTCAAATCACCTAGCAACATAGAAAACATCTTTTTCAAGCATTAACAATTTATTTGCAAGCCAATGCCAAGAGTACCGCTACAGCCAACTTCTCCAATAAAACATTATGCAGTAATAACCAAGTTACTTTGAACTAATGAAGATTTTTTAGTTTCGTTTCCCTCAAAACTTTAGGAAGAAACCTCTCTAGCAAGGTATGATAATATGACATCAAACATTCCTTAGAATCTACGAAGTAAATGAACTCTCTACGGGACAAACAACAATACCCGAAATCGGAGCATCTTTTTGAAATAGATGAACTTCGGATGGGGCTGTATGTTCTAAGTTCGGGGGGAGCTGGTGGGATCGCATAACCAGGCTCGTAAGCCTAAACAACCACAATGAAATGTCATGAGTGTTAGTAAATATGAAAAAATCTGCCCCTTACAAAGTGAAAACCATTAATGCAAACAACAAATCCAAAACTTTCGCAAATAGACATAACAAATCAGAAATTAGCATGCATGATAAAATGAACATAATAAGATGAACATAACTTATTGCAAATAGAATAGTGCATTACCCGTCACCAAGCGATGTTATCATGGAAGGCATATTGAAGTCTCGTGGTGCCTCAAACGTACTGAGTAGATTACTATAAAAACCCGGAGAGTTATAGTAACTTCCAAGAACTTGAGGTGCACAAGAAGCTTGCGAAGAAGCTTGAGGTGTGTCTCCTTGCTTCTTTCCTTTTCTTTTATTCTTCTCTAGACAGCTCTTATGTCGCTGTCCTCCTTTGCGTCCATCTTTCTTCTTGAGGCCCGTACATTTTGCAATGAGACTTGTATCTTCACTTAAGCCTGTTAAATTTCTCTAAGACTCACCTCCAAGTGGCATTTCATCGAGAGATTTGTTAATGGTCAAGATCATCTTCTTGATAAATTCATATCTCCGAGTAGTTTGTGAACCCTTGACTGCTATCTTCACAAACTCGAGACACACCTCTCTATATCTATAAGTAACATCCATGTCACCATTCCCCTAAACAAATATATAGAAATTTTTAGAAGTTACCAATAAATTAGAATACTAAATTGAGTAAAAAAGAATATAACGATAATTTATACCCGAGTATCTAAACCATGCTTCTCGAGTATTCCATCTCTTGCTTCACGTGTCCATCTCTTCAAAAGGTAAGCACTAGGAATTAACTTTATGTCCAAGTTATCAAGCACCTTCAACACATGGCAACATAATATCCCAACAGTCTCAAAATGATTACAAGCACAATTTACCACTTCATTGCTTGGGCCGCCCGTGACCTTATACTGCGGATCATTTGTACCAAATGAACCAACAACATATTCCCGCAAAATACCCATCTCATTACGTTCCTTGATAACCAGGGATAAAGTTTTCATCCATTATGTCTGAAAATTTTCAAACATTGAAGGTGTATAGACCTTGCTTGCTTGCTGCAACATAGGTGATGTCCGACATAAAATCATGGGCAATTTCTCTCTAGCATTAAACTCAGCCTGTAACTCTTTGTACCGCTTAGCACTCACACCTTATCAAATCTCTTGAAAAATCCATTTAGAATACATTACATGGAAGATAATCCTTCAAATCTCCATTCAAACTCTCACTCAATTGTGTACTACGTATCCCCAAGGTCACCGTAAATTTCATATAACATCTAGCCCACTTCTCTTTCAACCTATACAGATTTTGGAGCCAAGAATTATCGGTAGCTTCATATGTTGAAAGTAATGAGTCCCAAGCCTCTTCAAATTTTTTCACTTCTACATATTCATACACAAGCTTCTTTAAATCAGTCAAAAAATTAGATCCATTCCTCATTAAGTGACCAACATTTTTCATAGCATTTTGCATTAGATGCCATGTACACAATCCATGTCTTGTCTCGGGAATCACCTCTTCTAATGCCTTCGACATTGCTGCATCTTGATCGGTAAAAATTGTTGCGGGCCTCCTATTTTTTGTGTGCCCCCAAGAATGTCTCGAAAAGCCATTTGAATGAATCTGCGGTTTCATCATATAAAAGTGCAGCCCCAAAAATCACAAGCTCTCTATGGTGATTGAATCCAATAAATACACCGAGTGGCCTATACTCTTTGTTGGTGGAAAGTGTTGTGTCAAAGGTTACAACATCACCAAAAAGGGCATAATCAATAACCATTCTAGAATCCGCCCAAAATATGTTTGTTATTTGCTCATTACTATCAAGCTGAACAGCATGAAAGAAAGATGTGTTTAAGATTTGTCGTTTCTGAAGTACTTCAATAAACATCCTGCGTCTCCAAACTCCATGCCTCTCCCTCGTTTAGTGCGAAGATAGTTTTTCACATCAACCCTCGTGTAACCAACATTTTCTCTTCCCCCAGATCGTACACTAGACAAGTCATGCTGCTGTCTTTGTGTGAGGCCCGCATTGTCGACCAACATAATTTGCTGAGCTTGGACGTCGCTTATTTTCCTATGTGACCATATCAAGTGAGTACACTCTGCAAAGTGGAGTGAATGGGAATGCATTGGCTCAAAATCATACACAAAATATTTACCACTCTCTCAAACTAATTTGATTCCCATTCGGGCATGGCAGTCCATCCTCGTTTCGGGCCTAGGCTTTTTACTAATTCCGACCGTATATCTTTTTGTCGATGTCCTTCTTTTGCGCAACAAAAACGTGTAGAAGTTATGGAACCATCCTTCCCTTTGTTAGTAACTCTCCCACGTACACCAAAACCAATTTTTAATGCATACATCTTCCAAAACTCCCATGCCTCATCTACATCATTAAATTTCATACCCATTTGTGGAGTCCAGTCATTACTGGCGATAAAATCACACAAAAACATAGTGGACAAAGTGACATCATTAGACGATAAACTTGAATAACAAACAATAAAACAAAAGAAAAACTAACATACTTTCATGAAGACATTACTTACCTTGTGCCATCATCATCCATTTGAGAGGGAGTCTCCATTTGAGGGATAATTTCATTGCTAGTACTAAGCATGGTAGTTACTGCTCCCTCCTTATCCATTTGAGAGGGAGTCTCTCGATGCCGTTGTCCGAAGGCGCTTTATCTTCAAACTAAGAAAAACGTCACTTATCATTAGAAGTTAATTTATCAAAGCTGCTAGAATGAGAGAGAAAAGCACAAGAGACAAATTCCAACCAATAAGCTGTTTGAGAAAAGCATCACTTCTCATTAAAAGCATCACTACTATAGGTATCCCGATCTAATCTCGGGAAAAGGCTGTAATGCTTAGAAAGGGGAAAAAATATATTATTCATTATCATGCTAAACTTCCATTTACAATTGTCATTTATATATATCAAAAGAAATGAAGGCCTACCCCTAAGGTGCATTCTACCAAGACATTGTCCGAGGTAGGGAGTTATAATTTTTTACATTTTAACGAACAACTACTGAGAGGATTCTTAAAATGCTTCTCTCAAACAAACTAACATAAAAACAAAACAAAGAAAAAGATGAAACGTCTTCTTTTCACCAAAAGAAAATTTGTTTTAAGAGGAGCATATAAGTAAGAAATACTAATCACTAAACATTATATTACTTGCCCCAATTGCAGTCACCCCAACTTTTAACCCACCAATAGTAGAGACTATCGCATCAAGAAAAAACAAGAAAACTATGAGGATATGGCCTACAATGATGATGTAGACCTACAATTCCAATTCCAAGTAAATAACCCACATGTATATTGAACATCCAAAAATACATTGCCTTAAAGACATCTCAAATACACTGCATTTGGTTTCTAAGCCGCTGATTTAGCATTTGGTTTCTATAATTCAGCTTCTCCATAGAGCTCTTTTTCGTTCAAATATCAAATTAGGTGATATTTACAATTCCAAGTAAATATCCCGCTTACAACCGTTTTAAAACCATCGAGAACAACGAACTGGAGGCCCAACAACTTCTCTTCCGGTGCCAGCATCGGTCGGGGATTATACTTCTCGATCCTCATACAATTCAATGATATTGTTGGAAATAAGACTTGAATGCGTTCTCTTCCAATCATTTTTTGCAGGATTTTAGTAGCTTTTCTTTCGGTCTGCGAGAGACTTGGTGATGCATTCATATCATGGTATAGTTTCAATTCAACACAGCAGAAGAATTAACTTCAAGAACCTAGAGTAAGAGATTTTCTTGCTATCCATGCTTTGAAATCTTTTGATTATTGCTTTTTCTTGAAGGTTACCATTGTACGGCGAAGCGAAGTTCGCTTTCTTCATCTATTTATGGCATCCCCAGACAAAGGTATGCATTGAGGATTTATGTCTACTTCATGTCTCATCCAATGCAGAATTTGAGAACTTCTTTTCGAGTTCATGATCTTTTTGCCCCCCTTCAATCATGTTTGAAATTTCCAGGGCACACAAGACATCTACAACTACTTCTTTCGGCCATACTTGGCCATCCATGAGAAGGTCATTGACCGTAACTTGCTGGAGCTGAAGGTGATGGCGGGGGATTACCCGGTTTCGATGTGGCAAAAGGTAATGAGCTACGGTTAGATAAATTTTTCTTTCAAAACACCAACCGATATAAATGGATCGTCCATAGGAATTGAATCGAAATATCTTGCACTCTTAAATTTATAATACACCGCCATAGAAGTATCTTTTTTTTTTCCTTCTTTCCGAATGAATCAAAATAACCACAACAACGAAAATCGCCTCATAAGAACGATGATAAAAGGCCTCTAAAAAAAAAGTGCACGATAATTCAACTAAAGACTCAAAACAAGACAGATAATTTTTTTCCTCCTCTCTGTTCTTCACCAAGGAAAACAACAAAGACCGCACCAATCGGGTGCTTCTACGGCTCATCCGCGCCAATCCTCGAAAATCCAGCCTTGAGTTCGGCAGACATTTAGATGCAGAGAAAAGTCCCAGACTCACCAACATGAGTTAAACCAAAAAATCCTAAAAACTTCTCAAGAATGCCGAATCATAGAAGCCAAATCTGAAGAAGAGAAGCGGAGATCAATCGAGCACCAACCCGTAATCGAGGAGATCCACACGGAGTTGTAATCGGCGAAGAGAGAGATGGATATGTGCTCGGGTTCGAATCCACCGATGCGCATGGAGTCGTAATCTTTTTTAGAGAGATGGATATGTGCTCGGCTTCGAAGCCACCGATGCGCCTCTGGATTTGGTGTCGGGAAAGTCGACGGCGGTTTCGCGGATGCTGGTGTCGAAGAGGAGCGCCACCGGAGCAAAAGGAGGAGGACGATGGAGGAAATTTGAGAGTTTCGCGGATGCCGGCGTTGAAAAGGAGCGTCACCGGAGCAAAAGGAGGAGGATGGAGGAAGTTTGATAGAGAGGTAAAAGCGAACGGAGGAGGAGGGAGAGTGTCGATATGTAAGATTTGAGGAGAGAGAAAAGTAGATTTTTTTAATTTTTTATTTAGAAACGCTGGTTTCACGCACCCAAAATTTGAGCTCCCCTCTTCGGATGACGTGAATGAATCTCGGCCTTCGGATTCAAACGGACGGTTGGATTTTGTTCTATGTCACCCATGTCATTAACCCTCTATGGCGGGGGATCCGAATCCAGGTTGCTTGCGTGGACGAGCGTAAAATCCGGTTGATGGAGACGTGGGTTGGTGACCAACCATATGTAGTGTGCGGTAGAAATGAAAGTCACGTGTGTGCGCGCCAGGAAAAGGGGAGTGGAGGGAGAAATGTGGGTTGATAAAAAACAATTGAGGGATGGGCCGAGGAGAAAAATAAGGATGATGGGCTGTGGGGGAAAGATGAGTCACACTTGAAGCACAAGAAGCCTAGTTGGGCTAATCCACATGGGCCTAGTAGAAAAGAGAAATGGCCTATTCATGGGAAAAGAAAAGCCTAGGTGGATCAAGCTCACGCGGATTAGAATCACGCCTACGAGGTGCTTTGCAATTTTGCATTTTAGAATAATTTTTTCTTTTTTTGCAATAGAACAAGAGAAGAAAGAAAAAGAAATGCACAATTAAAAAATTTGACATATTCTATTTCACACAAAAATAAAATAAAATAAAATGCGGGATCGCCAAAATTGGGTGTCAACACTTACAATGTTCAGCGTTCACTTGTTGACACGTCAAACATCTAGAGACATGTTTGGCAATATCAACTTTCATGCCATTCCACCAATAGTGTTGGCGAAGATTTTGATACATTTTCGTACTTCTTGGATGAACACTATAATTGCTTTTGTGGGCTTCTGACAAGATTTCATTACTCAATTCAACATCATTAGGCATGTAGAGACGCCCATGGATCTAAGAATTCCATCCAACGACACCCGAAAATCAAGCCTTTTTCCTTCTAATGTCTCTTCTCAGATTTTAGAAATTTCCTAGTCCGGTTGCTGTAGAGTCTTGATCCTTTGCACAATCTAGTACACTTGAATGGCTATTCATATCAAACCCGAACTCCAAATCTCGAGCCTCCTCAAGTAACGTTTACTCTTTAACCATCATATGTGCAATCATTTGAGTAGACTTCCAACTAAGAGCATCTGCGACTTTGTTTGCCTTTCTCGAACAGTACAAAATTTCACAGTTATAGTCCTTCAATAGTTCCATCCAATGCCTTTGTCTCATATTCAATTCTTTTTTAGAGAACAAATATTTCGAACGTTTATGGTCCGTATAGATCTCAAATTTTTCCCCATACAAATAGTGCCTCCATATCTTCAATGCAAACATAAGTGTAGCAAGTTCTAGATCATGGGTTAGACAATTCAACTCATACGGCTTTAATTGCCTTGACACATATCCAACAGCCCTTCATGTTACATGAAAACGCAACCAAGTCTCTTATGAGATGCGATACTATAAATTACAAAACCTCAAGATCTTGAGGGTATCATCAAAATTGGCACCTCAAAGATTGCCGTCTTCAGTGTGAAAAGGAAGCTACCGTAATTTTTTTTACGCCAAAGCCCAAGTTCATTTGAACTTTGCTTCCTTTTTTACTTTTCTTCTTCTTTCTTTGCTTAGCCGACTTCATCATGCAATGAATGTGGTGGCCAAAAATCAACTTCCCTTCTCACGTTTATATTAGGTGTTGGACTCCAACATGCCGCGCCTTCACCGGTCGGTAGCAGGCAAGGGCCCATGACAATTTTTCCCATTTCATATAACTTTTGGCCCATAACAATCCTCAATTAGTGGTTAAGATTACTCTTCAAAATCAAGAGTCATGCTTTGTTCTAAGAGATGTCACGCCCCGATCCTCGGGTATGCAGTAATCCTACCAAACGCCTCAAGTCATTAATGGCGATGTCACAGGCACGTCGTCGACCCATTCATTTTATCTTTTGATTAATCGCATGCGGAACGTGCTGCTTCCCCAAACAATAAATAAAACGACAGGGATAGATCACTAGGCAATCAAATCACAACATCAACAAAAGATTATTTATATATATGTTAACCTTGGGAAGTAAAAAATCTACAAGCCCACTCTTCAGGGTTGCTTCTTACGGTCACCAAAAAGATACCGGGTTAGGGTAGGGTCAACACTACAACCACCAAACTGCTCCAACAAGAGGGGCCAATGTCACCCTCCTCAACTCCCACAAAAAGGTCTCCACGACCACGCCCACTCAAAGATAGTAGCTAGCCAGGGTCTTAGGGTCCTCCTCCAGGTTGGGCTCCGGGTCCTCCACTTCCCCATCCGGGGTGTTGATGTCCATGGGATCCCGGGCTTCAATCTTCGGGGTTGCAGTTGGGGGTCCGTCAAACCCACAAATTGGCACGAAGAGGAGATCCCTGTGACGGATAAACCAGGCCTTGAAGCGATGAGGTACTAAGTACCGTAATCCTTCATCGACCTAGAAAGTCGTCACATGGTGCTCCCCGATGCGGTCCAACCCTAGGATCGGATGGTGCATAACATCAACGGACTAGTCAAGTGATACCCCGAATCTAACCGGGTGAGTCTCTATCGTTAGGGGTCTCAAAAACAATTAACAACAACGGATGAGATATAAAATCTCCATGAGTTAATGGCTAAGTCCAAACATTGCACCGATTCGCTCGGGGTGGCCTAAAAATAAAGGACATATCGACAACAAATCAATAGCGTGCAACTCTCACAACGCTCTAGCTACCACATGATCGAGCACAACTCAACAGTCAACCATCAACCACATGCAAGCTTACCCCGCCTTTGTTCATCCATTATACAATACTCAACATGGTATTCAACCATACACAAATCAAGGTACGCAACCAAAATACTCATCACAAACTTTCATGCACAATACATCACATGTGTTCCACTTATTAACGGCCACTCGACCCCAGCACACTAGACATTTGATACTCTTCCAACATGACCGGACTTCGTCCCATTCCTTTACCGACGGCGATTGATAAGCCATGTGGTTCCAAGTACCCTCGGCATGGACCGACAATCAGACATTCCTATAAGGAGTGTCTCCTCGCAACTTGCCGCGATCGGCATCCGATAAGCCATATTGTTCCAAGTACCCTCGGTACAAACATATCGTGCTCGACCCCAAGTATCCAAGGGTGTCAGCTTCGTCCTAAGTACCCAAGGGTGATGGTAACCATCATGTGACCACATAAGCACGCTAATCAATCAAGCTAGTTTATATCTTCGCATTTACTCCAATGCACACATGGTCGTGTTCAAAACTCGGCTTAATGCCATTTTTCATGTTTAAAAATGCAATGAAAGATTCACACACGGTCATATGAATATACTTTTTCCATTAAACATGATACTCCATTATGGGTGATTAATCCTCATATCCATTTATAATATACAATCAATGCAATGAACAATCACCAAATAGCCACCCAATAATAATTAGTTAAGAATAATTAATTATTCCGATCAAGATTAATTATCATAAATGTAATTGATTAACTCAATTACAATTAATTAAGTCCATCTTAATTAATTAACCCAACCGTAATTAGTTAAGTCCACCTCGGTTAATTAGCCCAACAATAATTAATTAACTCAACCTCGCTTGATTATTCCGATCATGATTAAATAAGGTAACTATAGTTAATTCAAGTAACTATGGTTAAATTAAAATAACTATGTTTAATCTAATCTAATCATGGTTAATATAAAGTAACCATGATTAAACCAACCATGGTTGTTCTAACCCAACCATGGTTAATCTAACCTAATCATGGTCAACTAATTACGTAACCATGATCAATTAACTTAACCCGACCATAATTAACTGAACTAACCCGTAATTAATTTAAACTAATTCATCCCTTAAAGGTAATTAATGGCCTAATCAGAAATTATGGATTAACTCACAAACAATGATCGGCAATGGCAATGGTAGTGACGATAAGGTCTCGGACCACGGCGACTTGCGGGCATGCTGGTCGCCGCTCTCGGCTATTCCGCGACTCGTGGGCGAGTTGCGAATCTTGGCCGCTTGGCGACTCGCGGTGGTGGGGTGGTCAGCGGGTGGCAGCCTATGAAGCACCGATACTTGTTGGGAGTGTGGACGTTAGTGTTGGACACGTGTCGAACATTGATAAGCTCGAACACAGCCCCGACACCCATTTTACACACGGTCGGCACAACCGACACTATATTGGTACGCGTGTGGGGCGTGTCGGACATGCTAGTCCCTCAAAAAACAAAAGCAAATTAAAAGTTGCATTTCAAACCCTAAAAGCATTAGGAGGCATTGCTCGCCTCTCACAATCAGAAGGTATCGCTCGCCGAGTCACTCTCCCTCTCTCTGCATCTCCCTTGCTCCCTCGACATCTTCCTCACTCGCTCGAACTCAATTATCTCCCTTGCTGGCTTGAACTCAATCGTCTTCTGTCCTCTTCAAAGCCCAGATCTTGGATTTTCATTTTGTTCTCTTCCTGGGTTTTGTTGAACCGATTCCTCCGATCGGCTCTCGAATCGGCTCTATTCTCGTACGTCGACGAATAAGAATAGATATTTCTCAAGTTCGGTGTCTCTTTCTTTCCTCGTGCTGCTTTTCTTTTCTCTCGTAGTCTTGTGCTTGCCATTTCCCTTTTTCTGTTAATCTTAGGATGAAAGGGATGGATGATTAGACGGGCTTAGTTCTTCAGATATGATGGTTTAGTTTTATTTTGTGTTGATTCGTGTGATGATTGGCTTTCTATATCCGCAAGTAGTTTTATCCGGGTCGGTCAATTTTGGTGGTGTTCGGTGCTCATAGTGAAATTGGATTATTTGCTCACTAGTTTTATTGATGGCCCCACTTGATCAAGGAGATTGATTGTGGTTTAGAATTTGCGATCTAGGTTTTGTTTTTATAAGGATTTGATCAGCTTTTAGACAAAGTTCATCCAATGCTCGTGATTTAAGGCAACAAATATCATTTTTCACTTTACTTAGTGTCTGTCTATTCGAAAAGCAAATTTTCTGCCATCGCTAAAGTGAGTTATAGCGAAACATCATGAATAATGCATGAATAATGCTTCTTGCTTTTGTCCTTTTCAATTTGTAGATGTTTTAGGGAACTTAATGCATGTCCTTATAATGGCCAATGGGTCTAATCTCCCCGAACAGTTCTCCTCATTTTTATTGAGCTTGCATAGTTGCATCGATACTACATAAGTGATGGCTGATTATATATGTTGAATTCATACTTCTTGACATCTTGTATTGGTATTTTTTGTAGAATGGCTTCAAGCATTGATAGTACTGCTCCACCACCTACATCTAGTGACGAAGATTTGAATAAACCATTGTGGAGGTATGTTACTAAGTTAGGTAGTTTTGGTGATGCGAGGGGAAATTTGTCATGGAAATGCAACTTTTGTGAAAAAGACTTCAAGAGTTCGTATACAAGAGTTAGGGCCCATTTGTTGATGATAACTAGGAAAGGTATTCAAAAATGTAGAAAACTAAAAAAAAAAAAGGATCTTTTGGAGATGGAGAGATTAGAGGAAGAGGTCAAATCTAGATTGAAGAGTAATGGGCCTAAAAAAGTACCTTTGCCCCCCTTCTAGTTTTTCAATTAGTGGTAGTGGTGGGACGGATACATCTTTTCACTCCAAAAAAAGGAAGATTGGAAGTGGAAGTGGGAGTGTGAGTGGGAGTGGGAGTGGAGCATCAATTGAAAATGCATTCAACATGAGTCAACAAGAAAGTTTAGATTGTGAGATTGCTAGGATGTTCTATTCAGGGGGCTTGCCATTTAACTTAGCAAAGAACCTTTACTTTCAATCCGCTTTCACTTATATTGCTAATCATCATATTATGGGGTATGTACTACCGAAATATAATTTGTTAAGGACTACTTTGTTGCAAAAGGAGAAGGCAAATGTTGATAGGTTGTGTGCACCTATTAGACACATGTGGAGGGAGAAGGGTGTGAGCATTGTGAGTGATGGATGGAGTGATCCACAAAGGAGGCTACTTATTAATTTTATGGCCGTGTCGGATGAAGAACCTATGTTTATAAAATCGGTTGATTGTTCGGGAGAAACAAAGGATACGCATTTCATTTTTAACTTATTGAAAGAAGTTGTCAATGAAATTGGGTATGAAAATATGGTCCACGTAATTACAGATAATGCTTCAAATTGTAAGGCCGCGGGACAACTCATTGAGCAAGAATTTTCATCCATTATCTAGAAGCCTTTTATAGTGCATACTTTTAATCTTGCTTTGAAGAATATTTGTGCAACGAAGAATGTGGAGAATAATCAAGTAGTTTATGAGGAATGTGGTTGGATTTCAGAGATTGTTGTTGATGTTATGCATATAAAAAATTTCATCATGAACCATTCCTTGAGTTTGGCAATATACAACGAGTTTGTTAGCTTGAAGTTGCTTTCCGTGGCGGATACACGTTTTGCTTCGATGATTGTGATGTTTGAGAAGTTTAAGTTAATCAAATATGGTCTTCAAAGCATGGTTATTTGTGATAAATGGAATATCTATCGAGATGATAATCAAGAGAGGACTAAGTTTGTCAAGGATAAGGTGTTGGATGATTTTCGGTGGGATTCAATTCATTATACACTTCCCTTCACGGCTCCTATTTATGACATGCTTTGATTTTGTAACATCGACAAGCCATGTCTTCAATTAGTTTATGACATGTGAGATTTAATGATTGTTTAAGTGAAGAGAGCTATATATACGAAAGAAGTGAAAAGGCTAGATAAGGAGTCTACATTTTATGAGGTGGTTCGTACAATTCTTGTGGATCGTTAGAGTAGGAACAACACTCCACTTCATTGCTTTGCACATGCCTTGAATCATAGGTAAGTTTTAAAAATTGTATGACATTATGACTTTATTAATTGGTATCTTTTCTTTGACATGATAATATAATACTCTTCTTACTTATTGTGGTTTTCTACTTTTATTTTATAGGTACTATAGTGATCAATGGCTCAATGAAGATCCTATTCGAGTTTCTCCATACGGGGAGAAGGTGGTCAATCAAGAAAGATTAAAATACATTAAGAAATACTTTCCCAACTCGAATAAGCACAACAAGGTGAATTTGGAGTATGTAGATTTTGCATGCAAAAATGGAGGTTTTAGAGAATTTGATTCTATTCAAAATCGGTATTATATGGATCCTAAGGCTTGGTGGGTTAATCATGGTGCATGTGCACCTATGCTTCTTGCACAACCTTCTTCTTCATCATGTGCTGAGAAATTAGCGTGCGTACTCATTTGTGCATTCGGTAAGAAGGAATGAGATGACTCTAAAACATGCAGAAGATTTGGTTTTCATTCACAGCAACCTTCGTCTTCTATCAAGAAAAAGCCCACAATATGCAGGAGGAGAGACCAAGATGTGGGATATTAGCGGTATGCATTGTCACATTTGAAGATGTTGGGGTGCTTGAAATTGCGAGCCTTTCACTTGATGAGCCAAAGATAGAGTCTATTGTTTTTTTTAGAAGGAATGGATAATGTAGATGTAGATGAATGATCATTTCTTCATAGGGTACAACTTAGATGGTAAGTCAGCATTGGCTCTTGATTTTCATGTTATTCCTATGAAAACTAACCTTGTCCCCTAGAAGAGATTCTACGGAGCATTTTTTTCTCCTTGAGCTACTATTTTTGGGCTGGACTTCTACTCTTTAAAGTTTATATTGTGGTTGTGTTTTCTATTTGCTGGTTGTTCATCATTTCATAGCTATGCTTTAATGTTGATATTTTCCTTGCACATAATTTGAAGCAAGATATTTTGCCTTCAACGGCATATGATTGCAGGATAAATATCTATGCTTCAAAGTCTATCATAGTGCTCATATATAATAGTAAGAGTTCCTTTACCTTTTTATGGATATGAAGCATTTGGTTGCTAATTTTTCAAGACTTCTCAATTTGTTGGGCTTCTTGTTGAAATTAGATCCTATTCTTGATGGCATGGTTCTTCAAATACACTAATAAGTGCCATTTTTCATGTCAAGTTGATTTTGCAAGCCTTGGAATATGAGAAGGGTAATGCACCCACCTACTGTCTCTCCATGTGTGTGCATACTCCTTGTGTCTTATCATTCCATGAAAAAACTTATCTTCTTTCTTGTGCGGGCTCATCCTTATTTCTACCGAGTAAGAAATGCGGAAAGCAGCAGAATCGTGTCTAAAGATTTGAAGCTTTCTAAGCCTCTGATTCGTATGGCTCTCGGGATTTTTGAGACCTCTTTTTGTAACCTTACTAGATCGTGAATTGCATGATGAAAGTTAAAACGTGTCATCACTCATTAGACATTCATCTTATTCCTTTTACTTTGTACATCTTCTTTTTTTTGTTTTTGTTTTGTTTGTTTTTGTTTTTTTTTTTTTGAGAACTCGTTTAGGCTAATGGGAATATGGGACTTTCGGTGTATTTGAAAATTCAAAGTCTCTTTTTGGTTTGAAACTGGAACCGAGGTTGGCCTGTGTAACATCCCATGGAAGGGGTGGTACTCCTTCTCCCACATTGCCTAGAGAGGGAGTATTTGACCAATTTATAAGGGTTTGGGGGATTATTCACTTGCATGAGGCCTTTTCTGGGCTGAGTGTCCAGAGAAACAAAATCGTGTGGGTTGCAAAGCCCAAAGTGGACAATATCGTGCAAGTGGGACCCCTAGGCGTTACAATTAGTATCGTAGTCGACTCTGAGGGTAGAACATGTGAGGCCACAGCAAGCGCTCGCTGGTGCCGCCGAGGGCACAAGGAGGATGCTATGCCGCCGAGGGGGGAGTATGTAACATCCCATAGATGAGGTGGTACTCCTTGTTCCACATTGCCTAGAGAGAGAGTCTTGAGCCAATTTATAATGGATTGAGGGATTATTCACTTGCATGAGGCCTTTTTAGGCCGAGTGCCCAGAGAAACAAAACCGTGCGGGTTGCAAAGCCCAAAGTGGATAATATCGTGCAAGTGGGACCCCTGGGCATTACGACTTGACTCAAGCCAAGAACTTGTATAGTTATATGTTATTCTCATGTTCCGCTTAACATTGCACATTGGTTTTCATGGGAATCTTTCTAGTCAAATACTTGTTGTGGTTCAACCATTGCATAGAATACATGGTCTAGCTTCATTTATTAGTTATATATATAATATTTAATATACAACGTATCAGAAGGTATCAAAAAACTATATTTTTTTAGAAATAATGTGTTGGCGTGTCGTGTCGTGTCGGCGTGTCGCGTGTTGGTGTCCATGCTACATAGGTGGCAGCTCACGGGTTGACTCGGTCCGGGCTCGAGTTAGCACGGCGGCGCAGCTAGGGGTTCAAGTGGCAAGCAAAGGAGGGTGCGCGGGTCGATGGCTCGTATGGTTAGGTGGGGGTCGTGGGTTGCCAATGAAGGGGTGGATGACTCGGGTGGCACGACATGGTGGTGAGCAGCGATAAGGACCGGCGTGGCTTGAGGTGCGACGGCGGAGCATGGAGGCGGGTGGTGGCGCTCGGGGGTAGCACGACAGCAATGAAGGTGTACAATGGCTCGCGAGTGCTTAGGGGTCGTGAGGGTTTAGCGGTGCTTGGGTGGCGATGGGGATGGCGTGGCGCGATGGTGGAGCAGAGGTAAAGGGGTGGCCAACGACGATAAAGGGAGGAGGAGGTGGCGGCGGCGGCGAAGTGGTGGTGGGGTGGCGTTGCAAAAATGAAAGGGGAGATGTGTGAAGTTCGGCCAAATGGGGGGTGAGGGCAGGAGAGAGAAGAGAGAGAAAGGAGAGAGATGGTGTGAAGTGATGGTAATTAAATGGGGTGGGTTCTACGGTCAAGTCAACGGTCAAGTCAACATTAATGTCTTTTGTCTTTTATGCAAAATATCCAAGGGCATTTCGATAATTTGGTAAATAAGGGCATATTAGTCATCCGGCACAACGATTGAGGGCATAATGGTAATTTCACAACTAGGGTTCGGTCGGTGCTGTGCTCAAGCATGAAGGGTCTTGGTACTTCGACGGGATGGCTTGACTACATGGGCTTAATTTTCTTTGATCGACGTATCGGGATAATCCAATATCCATGCAAAATGAATAAATCATTGTCCAATTATTATCCCTTAATCCTCAAAAATCTAATATTATTTACTGGGTTGGAATTCGTGGTTAAAATCTATCGAATCCATTTATCTTATATACGTCAAAATTTCGGGACGTCACAAGAGGAGGAGAAGCTTGAAAAGGGGCTTGGCAAAATTTTGAAACTTTTCATCTCTTGTAAATTTTCACAGCCGACCCATTTCACTCCACCCTTTTTATTCCCCCATGTCTCCTCCTTTCCTTGTTCGTCAATTTCTAGAAATTATAACTAAAATTCACGACTTTTGTGTGATCACATTAATTTGAATCGCAACCATTTAAGTTTACAACGACTTGCCTTCAAGTCTATTCCCCTTGTAACAATTAATTACATTGTAATTTGCTTATCAACCAATTGCTTTGAAAATTAGATACGTGATACAAATACATAATTCACTCATGTCGGGGGATCAAGATACTTGTGTTAAAAACTCGACCCGGATGATCGAGGCAATGCAGCTCATTTTGTATTTGAGCTATGATTATGCCTAATGTAGGATAATGAATTTTGTTATATAATCATCATTAACGTCACAATGCTTGTAAAGATTACGTTCGGACAGGGATACCTAGTAAAGATGGGGAGAATCATAAAAAAAGTTATAAACCTATTGCAATTATGCCAATTTAATCCGAAATATTTTTTTCGCCAATTCACTCATAAACCTTTTGTATTTCTGCCAATTCAATCCATTCAACCAATTTTAGCCGATCGGCTTTAACGTGCCAATGACGACTCATTTTGATAATTTTTTGAATTTTGAATAATTTCTATTTTATATTTTTTTACCCATCCACTTAGGGTCAAGACGCCCTCACTAGCCCAGATTGGGTGAGGCCGTCGCATCCCTTGCTGGCCCTAAGTGGAGGGAAAACAAACTAAAGAAAATAAAAGAAAAAAGAAAAGAAATTATGAAGAAATTCAAAAAATTGTTAAGATTGTAGAAATACCTTCACTTCCCCAATCGAAAACGCGCTCATCGTGTTGATATATTGAGGTCGAATATCCTTTCCAAAAGAGGAAAAAAATTCAGTCATCCATTGGTGATTAGCTCGAATGTTCGACTCTCTTATAGGTCTTGGACTGGGAAGAGGGGGACCCCCACTTATGCACTCGAATGATTTTGTTAGAACATCTCTCGAATTCGAGCCCGTTTCCCGACTCAAATTTAAGTAAATGAAATTCCATCTCCATGGGGTGGGATGAAATTCCTCTAACTCGTCTCTCAATTGGAATGAGTGAGGAACCAATGGCTTCATGGGCTTTCCTTCTCATGCATATCCATGAAACCGGGGGCCCATTAACCTACTCCGACCCACCTCCGCGACAGTACTGTTTTAAGGTCCAAAGAATCGAGGCTTCCCAAGTGAAAAAGAAACTCGGGAAAGAATCCAAATTCACCATTGGCAACGCTTGTTGTTTGTGTTTCGTTGATCTGCGAGGAACTCATTCATCTCTCTCTGCATTCCGACCGTGTATAGCGACATGCGCACTCCTCTTTTCCCATGAGTCCTGGATTCTGCCGGGAGTCCGGAACGCCGAGTTCCGAGAGCAATGAAAATTTTGGCTCAGGAGCGTAACTTGTTCAGACAGTGAGCACCAGTTATCTACATTTACCAGAAGACCAGCGAAGATTAAACAAGACAAAGAGGACCAGTTGAAAGTCTAAACACTTCATTATTGATTTGCAATTCCACGGGCCACAATATAAACCGAAAGCTCATAATCATGCTAGCTGGTAGAAAAGAAGAGTCGCTTAATAGTTTCTTCCCCTGCGAAACAGCACACAAAAATTTGCCAAAACTGACAAATCAATTCCTAAGGGCTTTATCTTTAGTCATCCGTGAAGTATAGTGAAGGCACAGGACACAGCAGATGAGAACTAGCTCTTTATGCGAATTGATATGACCGTCGAATGGCACAATGGACTACCCACTTATATATGTTTGGCATTGGATTGATACATGAACCCGGCTGAGAAGAGTTCGAAACTGGCTATGCCTCTGTGTTTCTGAGCTCAGATGTCTACGTATAAGCACATGGAGCCCCATAAGTTCCTGGCCAAGAATCAAGACAGAGAATGCATATCATAGTCATTACCCTTAGACAAGTTTGTAATTGATGGCTTTATTCAATGGCGAAAAGCATGCTGCCGAACTGATCCATCAGTTCAATTCAAAGCTGTATCCATGTTCCCATGACACATCTATATCGAACAAGTGTTTGGATCATCCTTACAGAAGAGTAGCAATGGGATCCACCCTACAGTTTTCACCTTAAGTCGGTAAAGGGCCAAAAGACATGCTTTGAGATTCAGCACTAAAGAAGAAAAACAGTGAGATTGCGAGAATCCCCAGCAGAAGGACAAAAGAGAAACGACGGACATTCAAGGAAGTGAGTTTGCCAGAGTAAGTTTTCTTTCCAGGTGGATTACGAAGCCCATCCACTCGATTCATTGCTCTTTCGAAAAGCTTCACCGTCTGGCGGTTCACATCGAGCGACTTTAAGACCTCTGCTTGAGCTGTTGCGAGAAGCTTTGTCGAAAATTTTGCTTCAAGAAAACCAATGTTCGAATTGCCTGGCTTACTGGAATCACGGGTCTCCAACAGAAAACTCCCATGATCACCTGTGATCTCCAATGAGAAGCAGAGATCGGGTGAAACAGAACTCACAGAAGATTGCACGGCAATCTGTGAACAAGGAGGCATAAAACTGGTGAAATAATGTCAGGCAATCTCAGGATCATCTAGTACTATCGGGCGAAGGATAGTAGATGAAAGCTAGTGAAAGCTACTGATTGCTTGGAACAAATTATTAGCATTCCCAAATGTGAAGAGTGAGAGTGAGGAACTACGGCGAATCAACCATCAAGGAAAGCTTTTGGAGTGTAGCCAACTTAAAACCAGTTCACGAGCCTGCGTAATGCAATTCTCGGATGATTACAAACCAAGAAAATAACACCCTAAATCTACATTCATCAGTTCTGAAGCACATAATTGAAATTCTCAAGAATTGACCACAATCAAAGTATCACGTTCTGGTTTTGCATTCTATGAGCAATAAGATTTAGTCGTGATATCAAGCATTTCATCAGGGGAATGAGCATAAGATTTTGTATCTAGATGCTGCTCTTAAAACCTTGACGATCAAGCAAATCTTTGCGAATCCAGATTGTTATAACCTTTACCTTCTCTTTCATGAAACAGTGGACACAAAACCACAAATCTGACAGCAGAATTAATAGCACAAAGACGCAATCACTTTGCAAATCCGTATGATCCAGTAAAATGTTTCCCCAAGGCAGAGGTACCACGACACAAGCATATCTGCGACCGACACTGACTACAGCTAAAACGTGAAAGATGACCATAAGCTCAGGCGTAATTCTCTGAATCGGCAATTTGCAACAGAAAAACCTCCGCTGCGGCTATGTTCTCCGCAGATCATCCAAATCAGTCAAAACGACCTAGCTATTTCGGAATTTCCTAGAAGAAGCAAATCTTTACCTCCGCGGCCTCATCATTGTGACTGTTGTCTGAAATTTCAGAGGCGGAGGACAGATCGATCGATTTCTTCGAAGTTTCTTGGACACTCGAAGTCTTCTTAAGTGACTGAAAAGTCGGAGAACAAGCAAGCGGTTTAGCAGACGCAAGACAAGTTTGAAGATGATGATTCAGTGCGTGAGAGAGAGCTTCGCGAGGGCAATGGAGAATCGAGCGAGCGCTCAGGAAGGAAAACGAAGATTGTTACCTGGACAGGTTTCTTCGACGGAGCATCGCCGGAGTTCAATTTGGGATGGAGAGCCGGGGAGCTCGAGCTCTCCTCCAATGGCGTCTTCTGGTCTCCCATGTCCTCTCTCTCTCTCTCTCTCTCTCTCTCAAGCGTGAGTGTGGCGCGAAACTGAGTCGATCGTAGCTCTAAATGATTTGTTAAAACAATTTAAATACTTGCATAAAATAAGAAATTTTTATAAAATGATGTGTGACTAAATTCAGGGAAATTATTTTAAGATGGTACGACTAAAAAGTTTGTGAACATGTGACTGTGTTTAAGAGTTTTGTCTGTTAGAATTTTCCCAGACTATACTTTACAATTAATCCCTAAATTTGGGGAAAAGTACAATAGAAGTGTCATAACTTGTGTACGGCGTTCACTTGAGTGTCACAACTTTCAAAACGTTCACTTAAGTGCCATAACTTTCAAAAATCGTTCACTTGAGTGCTACGTCGAAGCAAAATCGTTCACTTGAGTGTTACAGTAACTTTTTCGGTGTGTCGGTTTTTCGGCGTCTACAGTAACTTTTACGGCGTGCTACAGTAACTTTTTCCAGCGTGCTACGGTAACTTTTCCGACGTCTACAGTAACTTCCCCGGCTGCCACGTCGCCTTTTCCGACCGTCACGTCAACATGGCACTCAAATGAACGATTTTTAATAGTTATGACACTTAAGTGAACGTTTTGAAAGTTATGGCACTCAAATGAACGCCGTACAAAAGTTATGGCACTTCTATTATACTTTTCCCCTAAATTTGCATGATAACATAGGGAAAAAAAAAACACTAAATTTCTTGAAAATTTCTCTTTTCGACAAAGCTAATTTTGACGGAAACGAAATCTGAAAATAGAGAAGAGAAATAGGGACCGTTGATATTCCTCGTTATGGCAATTAGATTCCATGCAGAAACAGAAAAACTTGAAAAAGATAAAGAAAAAAGAGGAAAGTAAAATCGCTACTTTAAATTGCAATTAAATAATTGAGGGTAATTCTGTCCTTTTAGTGAATGCGGATTGCTTCACAAGTCTGAAAACTTCCTGAAGAAGTTGAGATTTAATGCCGGCCCTACCATGTTGCGCTTCTACTTTATTAAGAAAAAGATGAGCATCCAGCACCTGATATGATGGGGAAAAAGAATTCGATCATCGATTGGTGATTAGCTCGGATTTTCGACTCTCTTACAGGTCTCGGACCGGGAAGAAGGCGACCCAAACTTATGCACGCGAATAATTTTGTTAGAAGTTGGGAAACCGAATCCGAAAAAACTGAAGGTGCAAATCTCCCAACTCAACATTTACTGCACGCCCACACAGGATGTGCAGAGTGTTTTTAACATAAGCTATCCTCTCCACATGATTCCTTTGTAAGCTCAACACAATGAAATGTTAATCCGATCATGTTCTGTCACACCCCGATTCTCAAAAAAAAAAAAAAAGGCATGACACGGCCGTCCTTTTTTAACGTATTACAAAAGTCTCAATAGGGTCAACCTTAATCGACAACCGAAATCTAAAGAAAATAGCCGTCGAAGACCATTGTTCGCGCAGTCAGTCTGCGCACCAGATTTGAATTGCTCGGTCCGAGCAAACCATAACATGAAATCGTGATCCGTTGAATCCTATGACTTCATAACATCCTAAAGTTTCATTCTCAAGTGAAAAAGCAGCCAATCACTCATAAGATCAGACACAGCAACTCAATTTCCCTCAAAATCCGAATTTTTGCCATGAATCCGAAAAATTACTTCAATAGGAGGGAAGAGAGTGCGAGCACTTACCAAATGTTGCTAATCGATGTCGGGATTGTTTGACATGGCAACGTGGCTTGAACGCAAGAGAAATCCCTTTCCTTTCTTACTTTCCCTCTCCTCTTCTTCCCCTTCTTTCTCTTTCTCTTCTTTTCTTCCTTTCCCCCTTCTGTTTTCTTTTTCCTCTCTTTATGCGATGAGAGACTCCGACACCCCTTTTGGAGAAACCATCTACTCTCTTCTTCTTCTTTTTTCATAATTATGGGTCCCACCACTTATCTTGACCGAATAAATAAAAAAAAAAGACTCAAATATTACATTCTACCCTCATTAAAATAAATTTCGTCCTTGAAATTTAGATGTACCTTATTCATCAAACAAGTGAGGATAATTGTGCCTCGCTTCCTCCTCGAGCTCCCAAGTGGCTTCCCTCTCCATATGATTTTGCTATTGAATCTTCACATAAGGGATTGTACGACGCGGTAATACTTGATCCTTCCTATCCACGATGCGTAAATGCTACTCTTCATAAGTTAAGTCTTCCCTTAATCTCAAAGAAGTATAATCTAATATATGATCGGGACTTGGCACATATCTTCATAATAAAGATACATGAAACACGTCATGCACCTCGGATAACACCGGCATCAATGCCAATCTATAAGCAACCTCGCCAATATTTTCCAATATCAAGAACGGTCCTACATATCTAGGGCTCGGCTTGCCACGTGTGCCAAATCTCACAACGCTCCTCATCGGAGAGACCTTCAAAAATACATGATCACCCACTTCAAATTCCAACTTACGCCGTTTGAGGTCAACGTAACTTTTCCGGAGGCTTTGTGCTGTTCTTAAAAGCTCTCGAACAAGTCCGACTTTCTCTTCTGATTGCTATATAAACTCGAGACCAGTTAGCCTTTTCTCACCTACATCGTCCCAACAAACCGGTGTCCTGCACTTTTGACCATATAAAGCTTCAAAAGGGGCCATCTTGATGCTGGAATGGTAGCTATTATTATAAGATAATTCCACCAAATGGAGGTGCTAGTCCCAAGAGCTGCCAAAATCAATAGCACATGCTCTCAACATATCCTCTAAATTCCGAATGGTTCTCTCCGATTGGCCGTATGTCTGTGGATGAAATGTTGTATTGAAGTTGAGTGTAGTACCTAACGCTCTTTGAAAACTCTTCCAAAAGTTGGACACGAACTATGGATCCCTATCGAAACAATGCTCACTTGGAACCCCATGAAGCTTCACTATCTCATTAACGTACCGTTTCGCCATATCTTCAAATGAAAGACCGAATCAGTATGACAAGAAGTGAGCAGACTTAGTCAACTGATCGATAATCACCCATATAGCATTCTTATCGCTTGGTATCCTCGGTAAACCGATGATGAAATCCATGGTAATACGCTCCCACTTCCATTTAGGTATCTCAAGTGGGTGTAGCTGTCCACCCGATTTTTGATGTTCAACCTTTACCTACTGGCAAACAAGACATTGTTTGACAAATTTGACGATATCTTTCTTCATGTTGACCCACCAGAAGTTTTCTCTCAAATCTCTATACATCTTAGTGTTTCCTAGATGAATAGAAGATCTGGTACCGTGGGCTTCTTGCAATATCTCCTTTTTCAATTCTGACTCATCGGGGACACAGAGTCGACCACGAAATCTCGGTGACTCATCGGCATGAATACCGAAGTCTTCTTGGCTTCCGGCGTCGACGCCCTCTCTAATCTTTCTCAGCTGGGGATCATCATTTTATTTTGCTTTAATTCCGTCTATCAATGTGGGCTGTACTCTAAGATTAGCTAATCGGGCACCAAGATGATGTATCAATACCTCTAAGTCCAACTTTCGCATGTCCTCAAGAATGGGCTTCTGAGAAGTAAGTAATATTGCCATATTTTCAGAAGATTTACGACTCAAGGCATCGGCTACTACGTTCGCCTTACCTAGATGATAATTGATGGACAAGTCATAATCTTTTAGGAATTCTAGCCATCTCAGCTGTCTCATATTGAGTTCTTTCTGAGAAAATATATGGGGTAAGTACAGTACAAGTGCCATAACTTTTGTACGGCGATCACTTGAGTGCCACAACTTTTTTTTCGATCACCTAAGTACTAAATCGGAGCAAAAGGGATCACTTGAGTGCCATTTCCGGCAAAACATCCTACGTGGACTTTCTACTTAATGTTTTATTGTGACATGGAAATTAAAAAAAGAATGAGAAGTCCACCGTGGAAATTCTTGTCCAGCGTGTCCTTCTTAAGGAGAAAACGACGCCACATAATTTAGTGTCTATAGAAACCTGCGTTCGATCATAAGTGAGAGAGAACAATCAAAATTAGGGCTTGAACAAGGGCTCGAAACCTTCCCTCTCTCAAATCGATCTCTGTCCAACAAGATTCGATGCTCGCCAAATCAAATTAGGGCTTCGATCTTTATCAACCTTTAGTGTCTCAAGCTAATCAATCGAAGGCCCTACTCTATTCCTATGATTCATGCCCGGTCTCTAAAGGCAGAGGAAGCATTTATCGTGTGACGAACCGGGGTCGACACAAGCAAAGGTAAGTGATTTGTTGTTTATGTGAAGTGATTAATAAACAAGAAGCGAAACAAAATGCGAGAAAGGCGATCTGTTGGAGGAAAAAGGAAAGCGGTCTCGCCGGCAGAGTGTAAAGGTCAGCTTCATGTTGTGAGTTGTACCCTTATGTCGTTTGTGTCCACTAGCCGACAACGGAATTGTTGTTTTCTTAATGTGTTGGGGTTGTGAGGACCAAGTGCTGAAGCCGTCGTGCCTTTGCTTTGCTGTTGATCCTTGTCATGAAAAAAAATTATTCTTTCTTTGGTGCACTATCAAGGGTTGTAGTCCCTGTTATAAAAAAAAAGATTATTTTTTCTATAACTATACTAGTAAATGCTTGTGTTGTTGTGGTCCCTATGATGAAGAAAAAACTGATGTACAATTGGCTACAAAGGCTAGCAAAATTATTAGCACATGATAGAGAAGCTAGAAAATTATTTCTTTTATGGCTGCACTATTAACATGGTTTGTGTTTTAGTCTTTGTTATACAAAAAAATTATTTTATCTTTCATGCAGTGTTAACATAATTGGCATTGGACATGTTTATGATAATAATGGTATGAGAGATATTGTTTACCAACATCTGCATGGTCATGAGATTTTTCCGTATGTTGGATATGATGGTGATGAACATCCGAATGAGGAGGGCCGGTGGAACAATTCATCGCTCAGTATGCCATGGCGAAGGGCATAATAAGATTGATTGTCCAAGAAAGAAGGCCCAACAAGGACAAGACAACACACGAAGGACTAATGATGCAGGGGCACGTGAGGGCACCAGGGGAAGTCAAGCTAGAGGACAAAGTGCTGGGACAACTCGGTCGATGCAAAGAAGCAAACTTCAAGTAAGCTGTTTGAAAGATTTCAAAGCATTTTTTTTTGTCATTGTTGCATTACATTAATGATACTACGTCATTTGCAGGTTAAAAGAAGATAGAGTCAAGCTATAAGGGTGGGTGAGGGCACCATAAGATGAAAACAGAAAACGAATCGAACCGGGACAACGAGTTGTGAGTGGGTATACTAAACTAGGTGATTTAGACGGCTCAAAGTGACAATTCTAGTGTTCATCGCGATCAACACGAATCAGGTCTTTATCATAACTAGTGAAGATGGAGACTCAGTACACAATGTCATCCCTCACAATGAGCTCGAACACACATACATCTCTTACACAAAGACCGGTTTCTCTTACGAATGACGACCAATCGATAGAGAGAAATGCCATTTCTCCGTGTTTAGAAAAATGCCAGTTACATGAGGACCAACATAGAGGAATGACATTCCTCATTCGTAAGAGAAACTAGTATTTGTGTAAGAAATGTCTACATGTTCGAGCTCATTGACAAGGATGACATTGTGTTCAGAGTCTTCATCTTCTCTAATTATGGTAAAGACCTCATTCGTGTTGATGTAAGAACATGCATTAAGTAGTAATGATTATGTGTTATTGGTACAATGGTATTTGTAACCAAAGTAGGCTTCTCGCATCTACTATTGTACAGGTGAGCAAGTGAAGAACAACAGAAAGCAATGACGTTGAAAAAGATGAAGAAACAAATTAATAGTGTACAATAGAGGAGGAAATATCCGGTAAGCTATTTGTTATTGTCTTTGTTTTTTACTATAAATCCTTAGGGCATTAACTTCATTGCTTTTTGCCTTTTTGCAGATTAAAAGGAGACCAGCTGAAGACGTTCCTTAAACTTGTGCATCACAATGTACAGATGGTGCAATTCGAAAAAGGACAAGACATGGGTTGACAAACATGAACCCCGACATGACCAACTCAAGAAATTCAGAAGTCTTGATATCCGAAGGAGGACCAACTCAAGAATCAATTGCACCGATACAAAGAAGCTAAGAGGAGGCACCGATAAACCAACCAATGGTTACTCGAGCACAAGCGAAAATAAAGCAATCAATGCCACCTCCATCTCCAAAACAAAGAGTAAAAAAGCCAGCTGCAAAAGAAGCTCCCGCCCCAAGCTTAGTTCCATGTCGGTCAAATGATCCCGCAAATGTCAATGCACAACCTTCCGTCATAGTGCCAACACGGATAGTGAGTTCAACGGGAGACAATACAAATGTACCCGAACATCCAAGCGAGGTGGCTCCTCCAAAAGATACAACAGTGGAAAAGAAGACGACAATGCAGCATGTGAATACAATTCCAATTTGGAAAAGTGCTAGAATCATGAATCAAGTGAAGCCTTTGAAGAGAAAAAAGGAAGTGACGAGGTTGTTTGGCTTGACCGATGGGAGGATTTGAGATGATGTCTGTTGTTGATGTTTCTTTTAGAAATTTGAAGTTGCTAGAATTGTGTTTGATGTTGTAACTTGATTTGATGTATGTTCCGTAGCAATGTGGTTACGGTGTGATAGTGCTGCATTTTGGCTAAGCAGCAATATGCTGCATTTTGGTTTGGAACATGGGTTCAGCAGCAATATTTCTACTGCTGCATTTTTTGCTGGTGTGTTTAGCAAGAACATTATGTAATTGAACTTGGATGGCTGGTTGATGATGTAAGAATATGCAGTATCATTAAGTAGCAATGATTATGTAATGTTGCAATGGTATTTGTAGCTGGATTGGCTTGTTGTATCAAGATAAATAGTATTTTACGGTTGATACAGGTGAAATAGCAATATAAAAAAAAAAAAGAACCTAAGCAATCACTTTTTAAAAATTGAGGAACTTAAGTGACCACTTTTCAAAAATTGAGGAACCTAGGTGGTCACTTTTCAAAAATTGAGGAACCCGAGTGGTTATTTTTAAAAAGATATGATGCTTAAATGGCCACTTTGTGAAAATTTAGTAACTTAAGTGGTCAATTTAACTAAATCTATGGCACTCAAACGATCATTCGACGGCTTGTTGGAGCTCATTCATCTTGAACACCTTTATAAAAAAACCGAGGAAGATGCTTCTGCTCTTGTTACACATCATTTTGACATTGCATTTGCATCCTCAAAACTCACACAGAATCGTAACAACAATTCTTGGCATAAGAACAATATCATGTTCATGTATGACATGATCATATTATTGTTCCTCAACTACAAAAAAACCGAGGAAGATGCTTCTGCTTTTGCTGCACATCATTTTGACATTGCATTTGCACAATTGCATTCCCGTGTTGGCATCCTCAAAACTCACATAACAATTCTTAGTATAAGAACAATATCACGTTCATGTACGATATCATCATATCATTGTTCCTCAACTACGGTAGACTCAAAAAAATCTTCTCTTTAGTAGGGTTACATATGCCCATAAACCAAAACAAACCCACCACCAACAACACAATAACAATCATTCGATAAATATCTCTTTGATTTTTCATCTTTGAAAATTCCTTCTTCTAGTGGTTCAGCAAATATTGTAGACCCTTTATCTCTGCTTCCATGTAGTCCCCATCGTCTAACTCATCTGTCAATACATGTTGACCTTCTCTCATTTTTGAAGTAGCTCCAAGATAACCTCCGTTGCTTGATTTGAGAATTTCGAGTCAACCCACCTACAAGAAAATCAGCACACAATTTCGTTTATGCTTGTTACATTAGCAGGGAAAGCATCGTAACATATCCCCTCAAAATATAGCAAACAAACCGTAAATCCAAAACAAGTTAACGCTAAAGACATTGAAAAATTTGATAGATCAGAAAAACATAGATTGATGACCTAAAATATCCACAATTGAAGTTTGCTCCATAATTGGCGCATCCATGGAACCTTCTCCCATGATTATCTCTCGTCCAAGCCATTCTTGTTGGACTTCGCAACCCACAATAGCAAAAGTGTAGAGCTGCATCTTAGCTTTGCTCGTACACCCGAGAGCCACTTGCCCCACTTTTGCTTCCCGTCACGCCTTTGACGATTTGATTTTGAGCAATTTGAAGATTTTGATTTCATTGAGTTCGGCTCGGTAGGGTTAGGGTTCTTCATATTCCTTTTGCGAGAGTTTGATTTTCCCCCAAATTGTTGAAAGATCTAGGTACGGTTAGGATTCAAGTGATTTTGCCCCAAATTGTTGAAGCAATTGATTTGTATGGTTCAATTTGAAGCGTGCGACGTCGTTTCCATTTTTATTTGCTGATTCAGCTTTCCGGCAATATACGTGGGCTAGATTTACATTATTTTATTGCCACGTAGGATTTTCCGGTGACCCAAATCGCCGATGGCACTCAAGTGGTCGATATTTAAAAGTTGTGGCACTCGGGTGATCGAAAAAAAAGTTGTGGCACTCAAATGATCGCCGTACAAAAATTATGGCACTTGTACTGTACTTACCCCGAAAATATATACTTTAAACTCTTATGATCGGTAAAGACTTCACATCTCTCTCCATACAGATAGTGATGCTATATTTTCAAGGCAAATACGACTGCAGCTAACTCTAGATCATGAGTTGGATAATTCTTCTCATGTGGCTTCAATTTTCTAGAGGCATAGGCTATAAATTTCTCATCCCGCATAAGAACACAGCCTAAACCTTCTTTAGATGCATCACAATAGATAATATAACCACCAATACCTAACGGTAAGGTTAATACTAGAGCCGACACCAATTGTCTCTTTAGTTCTTGAAAACTGTGCTCATATTGATCCATCCAATCGAATTTAACTCCCTTCCGGGTTAAGCGAGTAAGTGGACTGGCAATTTTGGAAAATCCCCCCTCAAATCCCCTATAGCAGCATGCTAAGCCGAGAAAACTTCCGACTTCGGTAACATTGGTGGAGCGTCTCCACTAAACAATCGCTTCGACTTTCTTCAGGTCAACTCAAATACCATCCTTCGAGATTATATGGCCCAAAAATTCAATGTGATCAAGCCAAAATGTACACTTACTGAATTTTGCATATAGTTTCTTGTCACACAAAGTCTGCAAAACAACCCTCAAATGTTTCTCATATTCTTCCGGGTTCCTCGAATACACCAAAATGTCATTAATGAATACCACAATAAATCGATCAAGATATTGCCCGAACACCTTATTCATCAAGTTCATGAAAGCAGCAGGTGCGTTCGTTAATCTAAAAGGCATGACAAGAAATTCATAATGGCCATACCTCATCTTGAAAGCAGTTTTAGGCACATCATCTACTTTAATTTTCAACCGATGATACCGAGAGCGGAGGTCAATCTTAGAAAATACTTGAGCTCCCTGTAGTTGATCAAATAAATCGTCAATTCGAGGCAAAGGATATTTATTTTTTATCGTTACCTTATTAAGTTCTCGGTAATCTATGCATAGCCTTATACTACTGTCTTTCTTTTTCATGAACAATACAGGAGCTCCCCAAGGTGAAACACTAAGCCGGATGAATCCCTTATCCAGGAATTCTTGCAGCTGTGTTTTCAACTCTCTTAATTCAACCGGTGCCATCCGATATGGTGCCTTAGAAATCGGTGTGGTGCCGGACATCGTGTCGATGGAAAATTCGATCTCTCTATCGGGAGGCAAACCAGGTAAGTCTTCAGGAAATACATTTGGAAAATCTCGAACAACGGGAACATTTTCCAACTTTACCACCTCCTTATTTGTGTTTTTCACATAAGCCAAATAACCATGACAACCCTTCCTCAAAAGCTTTCTTGCTTCAAAACTGAAATCAGCTCTAGAAAGATAACCTTACAATTTCCCGAGAAAAAGAATTCAACCTGATTTGGAGGTCGAAAAATAATTTTTTTGGCATAACAATCAATCGTAGCATGATAAGTTGATAACCAATCCATTCCTAAAATGACATCGAAATCCTGTATATTTGATTCTACAAGATCCACAGGCATCTCGACATCATCAATCCGAAGCATACATCTCTTATATACATGATCAGCAATCAAGAAATCCCCAATGGGAGCATCCACACGCAAATCATGATCAAGCGACTTAGGCGGCACATCAAGTTTCTTAGCGAATTCCATGGAAACAAAAGAATGCGTGGCACCAGGATCAAATAAGGCGTAAGCATATCGTGAGGCAATAGAAACATCACCTGCCACAACCGCATTAGATGCCGCTACATCCTCCTCTATCATCGCAAAAACCTTCTCGGCTATCATTTGCCTTTGTTGATTCTCCTATGGTCTATCAACCGAAGGTGCATTTTTCTGCATAGGGCAAGTGCGTGCTAGGTGTCCGGGTCGCCCACATCCAAAACAGGATCTGTTATCTGCTGGAGCCTTCCTCTGCATAGGACAATTTTATCGTATATATCCTATATTTCCACATAAAAAGCAAACTCCAGTCTTCTAATAACATTGACCACTATGAAATTTCTCACAAGTAGTGTAAGGCTCAAGAATAGCTCGACTTTTTGCCTTCTCGATCCCGTTAAAGCCCCTTTGCTTGTTACCATTACTTATACGACTTTCTTGAAAATTTCTAGCTTTGTGCCTCTTATGTTGAGGAGCACCCGCGATGCTTCTCTCCAAGATCTCTTGCTCAATCTTGATCACTCGTTCCAGCACATCCTCATAAGTTGTCGGTAGGAGGGACATGAGTTCAAAACGAATCTCGGGTGGTAATCCCCTTTGAAAGTGCTCGGCTTTGTCCTTCTCATCGGCCACGAAACCCCCCGCGAATAGCTCGACTCTTCGCCTTCTCGATCCTACTAAAGCCCCTTTGCTTGTTACCATTACTTACACGACTTTCTTGAAAATTTCTAGCCTTGTGCCTCTTATGTTGAGGAGCACCCGTGATGCCGCTCTCCAAGATCTCTTGCTCAATCTTGATCGCTCGTTCCAACACATCCTCATAAGTTGTCGGTAGGAGAGACGCGAGTTCAAAATGAATCTCGGGTCGTAATCCCCTTTGAAAGTGCTCAGCTTTTTCCTTCTCATCGACCACGAAAGTCCCCGTAAATCTGCTCATTTGGTTGAAACGACCCACATATTCCAAAACGGTAGACTCGCCTTGTGATATTTGTAGAAAATCACTTTTCATCTTCGATTGAAAAGACTTCGGAAAAAATTGAGCATTGAAAGCTACCCCGAAGTCCCTCCAATAGATGGTCGTGTCATCATCTCCAAGAGTGGTCTTCAATCCCTCCCACCAATTCTCGGCTTCACCCTCCAAATATTGGGTTACAAAGTTAACCTTTTTATCCTCGGGGACTTCTTCAACTTTAAAGATTCCCTCGATCTTCCTAATCCAATGTTCCGCATAAGAGGATCGGTTTTCCCATCATAAGTTGGTGGTTTTGCCTTCCTAAATTGGGCAAAGGTGTAACCTCGATCACTGCCGGGTTCAATAACTCCAAATACATTATTTTGGGTCATTGGCTGTTAGCTTTGCTCTCTTGTTTCTTGTGAGTCTGCTCTTGTATCATCTTGACGTCTTGTCAAAGGCCCGCCTCTAGAATCTCGAGGCACATCTATGCGATCGAAGTCAATAGCTCTCTTGCCCCTATCTCCGACAAGAGAAACAAGTGGTGGATTCGAATCGGAGCTCATAATTACCTGGAACCACCCATAGAACATAACCTTAGTATTTAAAAAGATAACACGTTAACACCTATGACACAATGTCATAACGTCCCACATCTATACCCAAAAATCATAACGTATGCTCTGATACCAACAAAATGTCACACCCCAATTCTTAAAAAAAAAGGGCATGACACGGTTGTCCTTTTTAATCAAAGGACGTAGCCTCGAACAAAACATGATATGAAAATATATACCTCCACATATATATGATAAACATGTCACATGTTCACAAAAATCCAGAGCTCATCTACCAAAATAAAAAGATAATCACACATAGCTTTTCATCTAGCTCGATCTCACCAACTATATACAAATTATCCAAAAAATATATCCCCACTATCCCAAAAAAGTATTGCTGCCAACGTACACTTGACCCTATTTGCGGCTCGCCGATAAACCCGAAAGATAAAAGAGATAAAGGAGTGAGCAATCACAACTCGGTGAGAAGTACAATCTCTTCTAAGCGGATCGAGAAATCACTATACATTCATCAAAGTAAAACAAATAGCAACTTATAGTAATAAAAAACTATCAATGGTCTAATTCATTGATTAATCTCATAAAACCAATTTTCGATGGTCCATCCATTGAATAATCTAGTATTCATCATCAACTATGGCCACGTTTAACGCCGTGATAAGGTGACCAAGTTTACCTCTTTTGGTTAGGTCTACCACCCATTTCAGCCGGTGATTTGGCTCAATAATGTCCTAACAGTATGCATACTACCCCTACTTCGGTGGGTTCTATTCATAGAGACATGAGTATTAATCCCAATATCAAATCCAGAAAAAACACAATGATCCAGTTTCACCAATCAAATGCTATAAACCAAATACATAGCCTTCCTCAGAAACATATTTCAAGAAGACAATCGTCAACAAGCCATATCAAATAATCAAAGGGTGGTAATAGCTCAATCCTGTTTATGCAAAAATAATGCTCTAAATGTCACATTTCTTCACCTTGTCAAAAAAATCAAACCACAATACACGTGCTCATCTTTAAAGCATGAATTTTATAAATTCTTAGAAGATAAAGTACATCTCACCTTAAAAAGTTGCAATCCAACCTGTAATAGTCACTCGAACCGTAAAGCTTCAAATCCTAAAAAAATTAATTGAAAAACAACATTAAAAGTTGAAAAAATACTACAATAGCGAAAAACTTGACTAAACGACTTATAAACGTTGATAATCGGACACCTACGGCCAAAAACTACTGGTCGCGCACTTGGACAGCCCGCACGCTGAACTTTAGAAATTTCGTTCGGACAAACCGTAAATCCAATTCACAAACCGTCAAAAGCATTAGCTCCATAACATCCTTAAGTTTATTTTGGACAATAATCATAGCTGACCGACACCAAAATCAGACCCCGCGACATCAAGACCTCCAAAACTCAGATTTTCCAGCCCTAATTGCGAGAACTTCCTCAACTCAACCAAACGAAGTCCCATTGATGCAATATTGTAGTCAAAACGAAGATTATTTAACGTACTACAAAAGTCTCAATAGGGTCAACCTCAATCAACAACCGAAATCTAAAGAAAATAGCCCTCAAAGACCACTGTTCGTGTAGTAAGTCTGCACACCAGATTTGAATTGCTCGGTGCAGGCAAACCATAACACGAAATCGTGATCCGTCGAATCCTATGACTTTATAACATCCTAAAGTTTCATTCTCAAGCAAAAATGCAGCGAATTGCCCATGAGATTGGACACAGCAACTCAGTTTCCCTCAAAATCCGAATTTTTTCCCTAAATCCGAAAAATCACTTCAATAGGAAGGAAAAGAGGGCAAGCACTTACCAAACGTTGCTAATCGATGTCAGGATTGTTTGTCGTGGCAAGGTGGCTTGAACGCGAGAGAAATCCCTTTCCTTTCTTACTTTCCCTCTCCTTTCCTTCCCCTTCTTTCTCTTTCTCTTCTTTTCTTCCTTTCCCCTTTCTATTTTCTTTTTCCTCTCTTTTTGCGATGAAAGACTCTTGACGCCCCTTTTTGGAGAAACCATCTACTCTCTTCTTCTTCCTTTTTCATAACTATGGGTCCCACCACTTATCTTGACCTAATAAATAAAAAAAAAGACTCAAATATTACATGTTCAATGTCTTCCTAGTGGAATATTCGTCGTGAAACAAATTGTGGATTGCTTAACTAGTTTTAGAATAGAATTGACTGTTCCTAATGACCTAAATGACATGTTTAAGAATGCCTCAAATGAATGTGTTTTTCCTTTTTTGAGGTCATTTTCATTAGATTTCACTGTTGGTATTTTGAGCATCCAACTGGTTGTTTAACAAAATAGATTAATGAATGCAAGTATGAACTAGAACTTCCGCCGAGCGAGCCAATACCATCTCGATTCATCAGGTTTGGCCTAAAACCCGAAAATTAGGTAAAATGACATCTAAAGTCGGCCAATACAGTAACTGTTGGAAGTCTTTTGCTAGAACCTATTATAATCGAACTTTGCCTTGTCAATTCTCTCAACTGAAAGGAATTATAATCAGGAGAAAACCCGTTTATCACTCAAAAGAAGCACCAAACATTAGAGAAACGGCAGACTCAAGATTGGAATAGACATACATTTCCAGATCCTTAGGTTTATAACATCTTGTGGACGTTAGAGTTTAAAGACAACCTGAAGCTTTGTTTTAGGCCCCAACAAGAAAATTTTGTCTTAAGATACTTGGCCCAAAGTGACCCGGACCACAGCGTAGCGGTCGTGGCTTTGATCCATTACAGTATTTTACGAAAGTTCAACTTTTTTGCATGATGAAGGAAGCGAGAAAATCAAAGCAGAGCAAAGCCTGAACCGGCTACATGGTGGAATCAGTCAAATGGTCGGATTTAATAATTTCATCACGAAGACTCATATTGACCCATTTCCTAACAATATAAATCTAGACTTGTAAAATGGTCGGACTTAATAATTTCATCACTAAGACTCATCCAAACGAAGTAACTAACAATTTCAAATTGAAGTAATGAAATAACCTAAGACCAGCTACATGGTAGAATCGGCTTTTGATTGATCAACCGCTCAATCGGTTGTTGCAATTCAATGTAAACTTCCAAAGTAATTTTTTTTTGTTAATGATGGAACCTTAGTGAAACCAGACATATTTTCCCAAGTTAAAACAGTCTGCATCATCGAAATGGTTGTGCTGGGAGCTTACTCCAATGCCTTGTGCAACTTTCAACCAATGGGTAACTCAAATGCCGGTACATAAAATGGTGACACTGAGAAGTACAATCATAATATATTTCCTCAATTTTTCATCTAACATACTTTAATTTCCTTAATTTAAATTAAGCTGCTTGGAGCATATCCTGCTAGAGAATTAATGTCGTGATGATGCCTAGGCACTTTCAGCAAAATATCGATTCGTTTCCAAATAAAAACTTATGTTATACGGTGAAGATATGCGCTTGATCATGTATAATGAGCTCATTTCCTTATAGTTAAAATTATGGCGGGGAAATGATTTTCTAACGTGTGGTATTAGAGCGTAAATCAAAGGTTTGAATCCTAATCTTTCTATTCTTGTTATGCCATCTGGTTTTTTATTTTATTATCATTTTGTTCCTCATTGACGTAGCTACATTCACAAATTTTAAGTTTCGTTTTTTGAAGCATCTCTAACACATGAGGTGTGTAAGTCTAGACATAAATTTTACATTCATCACATAGCTGTTTATATGAAATTTATAACTTTCGCAAGAACGGCTGCTGGACACGCATGGACAGCTGGATGTAATTTCAAAAATTTGAAAAAATCAGTGAATGAAATGGTGATCCTATGTTTTTTTTCTTTAATTTTAAGTCAAGAGAAAATTATATTCATTGCTCAAATGGATACATGAGAAGTATATAGACTTCATAGCAAAGCAAATCGAAGCAGAACAAAGCCAAAATGCTAAAAACACAAAGCCAAATCTAGAAAACAAGGAGAATGGATAGAGCATCCGTAGGGTTAAACACGCAATCGTCCATAAGAATAGACAAATGTATTTGTCAAGCAAAATAATCATCAATCAAGCACTAGACATCGTATCATCATCATTGATGAGCACACGCAAGAAATTCCTTCTCCAGTGACTATGGCACTGTCAATTGGCAAAGTGCACCTAGGTTCGGCTTCCTTTACATCATCATCGTACCAAAACAACCAATGGACAATCAAAGATCTAATATTTGAAAGAGTAGATTTTCGTGGTTCAGCGAGATGCTAAAGTTTCAACAATCACCATTCAAATTGGAGGCAAATGACATGTACACGAACATACCACAAGGGTATAGAATGCCAAAAACCATGTTTATTAAACTCTCGGATCTAGATCAGGAGAGGATAGCTCCTAAATATGGAACTAGATTGGGAGAGTTCAAACCCTCAAATCCTGAACTAAATCGGGAGAAGAGAGCTCCTAGATCTACTTTGGGAGAGAAGAAAAAATACAAATTAAAAACAGGAAAACTATATAAAAATAAAATAATAACTACAAGAGAAGGAGGGGAGGAGAGGGTGAGACAGGATCAAACCTTACCCATGACTGCAAGTTGAAGAAGAATATGGAGAGAAAGAAGAGAGAGAGAGAGAGAAAAATACCATGTCAACAATAAAGTTAACTTTGTCCATCACTTCTATAAAACATTAACCCACAATGGATCCATCGTTTTACATTTACTCATGCAACCAAACCCACAAAAGAAGCAAAAAAAAAAAAAAACGACAACGAGCTTGTGGTATAGATCACATTAGGCAAAACAAAAAGCACCCAAACATAAGCTATACTAAAAAGCACACATACAATGTAAATCTTTTGAACTATGTATGTCCAAATTCATGACCTTGCTCCCTCAAATGCTTCCAATATTGAGGCATGCCTCACCCCCAAAGCCAATTTATCTCCCTTCTAATTCATACCCAATGAATTCTTCAAGAATTTCCAAGTTGTATCTCTCTTTCAACTTCTTCCTGTGTTCTGGCTCCATTGTGAGAATGGTGAGCCAAAATTACAATGTTTTTCAGTGAAGTTTGAGGACATGCATGTTATATATACATATCAAGAGCCCTCTTGTACTCTGTCTGGAGATATAAGATTACAAACTTGTGAAAGCCGGTGCCCCTCCTTGTAGCAACATAGAGCAAAGCAAGCGCACTATGAAAGTGAGAATGGGACAGTTTGATTATTATAATTTAGCCTGATTTGTAGTGTTTATGAAATCCAATGTATCCCAAATTACAATGTCGAACAAGGCATTAGAGAATTTTCTCCCCGCCGCTTCCCCAACTTCTAGAACTCCAAGAAAAAAGTGTGCATGTTTTGCATGCTCAAATAGAAAATATAAGGTAATCTCAGAGATTAAGAATTGGATTATAAATGTATAAAGTTTGCTTATCGTTGGCAAAATGTTTTCTCCGCGTTGATCTCATCATTGTTGTTGCTAAAGGCTAAGAATGGCATGTCGAGCATACCCGCAAATTGGGTTCAAGATATTCGCCTAAGTGCCAGTTTTATAATTTCAATAGGACTCGAAAACTTAAATATTCAGCACTTAATAATATTAAGCACGTTTCATAATCAAAATTAGTTTTGAATTGAATAAATAAATAAAGTAAAAAAATCACTTAATTCACTAAGTAAGAATGGCTTTGGTTAATTCATACAACAGAAACGGCATCCAAATGGGAAATAAAACCTTGCTCATTACATTCTAAAAGCCTAAATGTTATTCACCATTCCACGTTTTGCAGGGAAATCAAATGTTATTCGCTACTCACAATTCGGCTTTTACCAAACAGCAATTTAATTCATTTTCAACGAATAAAATTATCGCTACTTAATTTTTGAAGATTCTCAAAACATGCTATTCTTCACCATCTCTTTCCCTTAAGTCACAAACTATCATAACCCATGTGATAGGGAAAATTATCCAAAAATTTCTATGCCTATTATATTTTTGCCAATTGAGTTCTAAGTCTTTTCATGTTTTGCTAATTGAGCCCATCTCGTCAATTTTGGCTAGAAACCGTTGACGTGGACACCGGTTGTTTTACGCGGTACAGTCGGCGCCGACGTAGACAAATTTTAACTTTTTTTTATTCTATTAATATTATATATATTTCTTATTTTTCCTTTTTTTTCTTTTCTTTTCTTTGTTTTTTTCTCCTTCGGTGGCCTACGGTCGTTGTCCGCTCGTCGGCCACTAGGTGAGGGCTGCCATGCCCTTGCCGGTGGCAGCTGAGGGCCCATAAAAATTTCTATTTGTGATATTACCTTACGCCCATAACAATTCTAAATTAGTGGTTAGGATTACTCTTCAAAATTCATGCTTTGTTCTGAGAGGAGGAGGAACTTGAAAAGGGGCTTAGCAAAATTTTGAAATTTTCCCTCTCATGTAAATTTTCACAATTGACCCAATTCACTCCGCCCTTTTAATTTTCCCCTTCCCCTCCTTTCCTTGTTCGTCCATTTCTAGAAATCATAACTAAAAGTCACGATTTTTGAGTGATCACGTTGTTAGAGTCGCAACTATTTAAAGTTCACAGTGACTTCCTTTTCAAGTCTGTTCCTCTTGCGACAATCAATAGCTCTGTAATTTGCTCGTCAACCCATTGTTTTGAAAATCAGCTACGCGATACAAATATTGACTTTACGCACGTCGGGAGATCGATACTTGTGTTAAAAAATTATACACAGACCATCGAAGGATGACAGCCCATTTTGAATTTGAACCATGATCATGCCTAATATAAGAGAGCGTAGTATTGTGTTATATAGTCATCATCGACCTCACAATGCTTGTTAAGACTACGTTAATATAGTTGGATGGGGGATGCCCGGAAGACATGTGAACATGTAGTAAATCTTGAGAAATGCTAAAAAGTGGCCATGTCAAGAGAGAAATTCCCCAACTTCTACCACGATGCAACACATGTCGTTCTGTGATTGATCCGCCCGGTCTTGTAATTTGCTTATACATATACCTTGCAGAAAAAAATTTGTAAATGGTGATCCAATCGAAGATAAAATTTCCTCTTTTTTTTTCCAACTTATCTTTTAAGTATAGGATTTTTCTTTTATTAAATATTTCCAAATCAATCCACTCATGCGTCTTCTATGATTTTTCCGCTCTGCTTTGTTGATGGGCCTTTAAATATATTTTGCAATTAAAAATCCAAATATTGAAGAATCATTTTATGTTTCACATTTGTACTTATTGTGTGACAAATCAATTCTTTATGATAATAAAAAACAATCCTTTTAGATTATTGGCCACAACAATATCTATCCCAACTAACCTGTATTCCACTAAAGGGTGGATATAAAAGGGGCTATCGACTTTAAACTCGGACCAATCAAAGATCCAATTTGGTTTTCGATTTGCGGGTCGGGTCAACCGTTTCAACCAATTGAATCGTCTCGTCAATTTGAAAAATTTACGAAGAAAGTAACTCTACATATAAAGGCACGTTCATTTCGGAACGCCATCGAAAGAATGATGAACTGATCCCAGCCGTCCATATGCATCCATTAAAAATGTGTCGAAGCCTCCTTCAACCAATCTACGAGGGTTAAAGAATACTAGAAGTGCCAAAACTTGTGTACGGCGCTCACTTTAGTGTCAAAACTTTCAAAGTGATTACTTAAATGCCAACTTTTAAAAAAAAAAAACGATCACTTAAGTGTCAACTTCTTTTAAAAATGATCACTTCAGTGTCAACTCCAATTTGAGCTAACGTAGCTTACTTGGAATCCGACACGTGTTATTTTTATTAATATTTGAGCTTACGTGGTTCGGTGGAGTTGACATTAAAGTGATCGTTTTTTTTTTAAATTAGCACTTAAATGATCGTTTTTAAAAAAAGTTGACACTTAAGTGATCATTTTTCAAAAAATTTGGCACTTAAGTGATCATTTTGAAAGTTTTGACACTAAAGTGAGCGTCGTACACAAGTTTTGACACTTGTAGTGTATTTAAGCCAATCTACGAGCATCCTCTCAAGTTAGCCCATACAGCCGTCAATTAACGATAGATACACACCACTTGATTTGCTTTGATACGTTTCTTGTCCAATGAATCCAAAAGCTTCTTCAATCCTCGGCCTACTTTTTTTCTCGACACGAGATGCCAAACTGTGATTAAATTTTCCCATCGTAGGTATGATTTTAGACTCACACATGATCTCCGTACGTGCAGAGGCGGGGGAAGCATACGTTGTGGCGGGAACCGTAACAAAGTGGGGTTCGCCCGCAGTTCGTGAGCACTTTTATTCACTTGGATCATATATGGATTCAGTAATTTAAAAAGGGAAATGCTTTCCTAATAGTATTGTCACATACGATAAAATCTCAATCGTAGATCCACGCACCATCACTGTGTGTTTCGCATAAAGAACACATTGATTTGAAGATTATGTGATCATAAATAACTGGCAATACCGTCAAGCTAGCAACTTCCATTTAAAAAATAGGTTTAAGCTTATAAAGCCTATTCAAATATGGATTTTAATTTAACTCATTTTTTATACATTTTTTGCCCGTGACCTACGGCATTCCAAGTATCACTTGTAAATGGGCCTCAATTATATTGGTCTTATATTTTATATTTTTTTTTATAGGTAAAAGAAAGAAGCCACCCACAACCGCCTGCCGCCAACCGCCGCCAACCGCCGCCGCCCACCTTCGCCGTCCACCACTGCCCGGCGCCAACCGCCGCACACCGCCAGCGCTGCTGCCTCCCCTGGTGGACCCTCTTATAAAGGCAGGAGGGAAAAGTATACTAGAAGTGTCATAACTTTTGTATGGCGTTCACTTGAGTGCCATAACTTTCAAAACGTTCACTTAAGTGCTATAACTTTCAAAAATCGTTCACTTGAGTGCTACGTAGAGCAAAATCGTTCACTTGAGTGCTACAAGAACTTTTCCGGCGTGCCACGTCATCTTTCCGGTGTCTACAGTAACTTTTCCGCGCGTGCTACAGTAACTTTTTCGGCATTTACAGTAACTTTTCCGGCTGCCAAGTCAGCTTTTTCTGCTGCCACGTCAACATGGCACTCAAGTGAACAATTTTTAAAAGTTATGGCACTTAAGTGAACGTTTTGAAAGTTATAGCACTTAAGTGAATGCCGCACAAAAGTTATGGCACTTCTAATGTACTTTTCCCAAGGCGGGAGGGTAGGGCAAGACTTTGGACCCTCCTAGTCCTCCTGGTACCTGCTTAACCGATACTTCGATCTGGATTTCAAGTGGAGTGGGAAGTCCAAGTGAACTAGAGAATGTGGAGAAGGGAAAAGCAGGAGGAGCTGAGAAGATGAAGAGAAGCGCATCAGAGTTGGCGCTGGAGGAGTTGCTTCGGATCATGATGATCGCCACTTCTCCCGACAACCACCACCAGGACCATCATCCTCCTCAAGACCACAGTTATGAAAGTCCCCATACTACTAGTTTAAGCATCACCGATGCTTCTTGTCTGCTATCTAGTCCTACCGGCGGACTCGGGCACTTAATTTCGAGCATTTGCATTTGCATTGCAGGAGATCGGTGGTCGTGGTAGTGATCATCGACATGACATGGCCACCTCAACCTCTCTCTGGTAGCACACTCTTCTTACCACGCACTCCCCTCCCGATTCTAACTCGTCCATTTTCGGTAAGAGTCGGACGTTGGTCGACATGCTCCCTTATACTTATGATGCTTGACCCAATCACTCTTTTGTTGATGCGGACTATCTACTGTACAATTGGAGGCGGTGGGTGGCGTAGGATGGTGGCGGGCGGGGGTGGGTGACAGCGGGTGGTGGTGGGCAACGGGTAATAATAGTTTAAAGTTTTTAGAAAAATTAAAAAAAATTCAGTTGCATGAAAGTGTTGTATCAATATTATTTTTCTTAATAAATTATAATAAATAAGTATTCCATATTTGATTAAATACAAAAGTCTTTAAGTACCAAGGATTGGGTCGAGTATGAGTTGGGTTGGTTAAATTTGTATTGTATGAAAATGCATCAAAACCTTTTAAATGGATCAATATGTGTCCGACCATATTCGATCCGACCCAAACCCGACCCATCCATTTGACACAATTAGATTCCAGTCTGCGAGTCAATTGGTTCAACCTGGTTGCTCCATCGGATCGATTACATTGGAAAATTTTATGGAAAAAATTCAGTACTGTGTTGTATGTGAGGAAGCCCAAACCAAAATCAAACATGCCTTTAAGAACATATGAAAAAACGGATGAAGTAATCCCAACCGTCCACTTGCATCAATTAAAAATGTGGACGTCTTACGAGCCTGGTCAAAGTCTCCCTCGGCGAGTATATGCTTAATCAGAATTGCATAAGTACAAACAATCGGCAAGCTCGAACCAACATAAATAAATGAATATAATATTCGCCTTGGAATACATGAGCTTTTTACGTCTCACTGATCAATATGATGATATAATGAGTTGAATATCCTATAATCATATCATGCCATATTCACATATATAAGTATAATATTCTTTTGCTTTATCATTAGACATTACGAGATAATAACGAAAGATAACTATCAAAATTGATATTCTTAGTAAGTAATTACTATCAACAAAGGTAATTACTTAAAATGATGTTTTGCTCCTCCATAACTTGCACTTGCGATGAGTTTTCCGGATTGATATTATGGGTATTAAAACTCTTTTCGGATCAAAAGTTATGCGAGTTTGATAGCACACTGCTTTGATTTTTTATCCCGAGCTTGCCTTTTGGACTTCATCCTGCCCAAACAATAAAGAAAGCCTTCATCAATCCCGTCCATGTCATGATAAGAGTTGAACTATTATAAGCATACCTCGGCGTTTGATGTACGGTGTGGTGTCTTTAATATTAAAGAAATCTCGTACCAAAAAAAAATATCGTTCTTTCTAAATTCATGATTTTGTGGGATTTCCTAATTCTCGTTGGAATTGTTGAATGTGTAGAATCGTAAAAGAAAAAGTTTAAAAAAAAAATGAGGCCTGGAAATAACGTGGGTTAAACTTTCATCCTTCAATAAATTGGTATATAAATGTCTACAACAACTGTTGAAAAACGACACCTGCAGGATTTATATTGTCTTTTTTGGGCTGCTGGCGAGCAGAGCAGGCACAAGTAGAAAGATAGAGAACTTAGCGAAACGGTTGACTGGTCAAACAAATGGGAGGACGTGATGACGCACAAGACGCACAATGTTTTGCTCACTAAGTACGTCATCACCGCCTTGCTCGCTAGTCACTAAGTACGTCATCACCGCCCCTTCCTGTATCTCCTCAAGCCCTATATATACACCTCGCTTCTCACTCCCCATCCCATCACCTTTCTCTTCCTATCTCAAAACGCACAGATTACACGATTTCTCTTCCAGTTGAGATTTGAAGCCGTTCAAGCTTAGTGATATGGCAATGTCACCAAAGAATGAACATCCAGTGCGGGCTTTTGGATGGGCAGCCACAGACTCTTCAGGACACCTTTCTCCCTTCAAGTTCTCGAGAAGGTAACATGCCTTGATTTTTCATTTCTTCGATTCTCATTTATGGTGCATCGAAAAATACAACAGAGGGGAACCTCTTTTTCTCGAAATTTAAGGATTTTCTTTTTAACAGGGCCACCGGAGAAAAGGATGTAACTTTTAAGGTGTTGTATTGTGGTATATGCCATTCCGATCTCCACAATGTCAAGAATGAATGGGGAATAACTTCTTATCCCGTAGTACCCGGGTATGTGTTTTCAAAAACATCATCCTTTTCGATTCTCTTATATATATAAATTGACATGTTTGAGCCAATAATCATGGTAATTGGCCATTATATGTAGGCATGAGATTGTAGGAGTGGTCACCGAAGTGGGCACTAAAGTGACAAAATTCAAAGTCGGGGACAAAGTAGGTGTTGGGTGTATGGTTGGATCATGTCATTCATGTGCAAATTGCAAAGACCATCTTGAAAATTACTGTCCGAAGATGATCTTGACATATGGTGCAAAGTACTACGATGGAACCACCACCTATGGTGGCTACTCGGACATCATGGTATCGGATGAGCATTTCGTGATTAAAATCCCGGACAACGTGCCTCTCGACGGTGGTGCTCCTCTCCTTTGTGCTGGGATCACTGTTTACAGTCCGTTGAAGTACTATGAGCTTGACAAGGTTGGGACGCATTTAGGGGTGGTTGGGCTTGGTGGGCTCGGGCACATGGCTGTGAAGTTTGCTAAGGCCATGGGCCTCAAAGTTACCGTCATTAGTACCTCACCGAACAAAAAGAAGGAAGCCATGGACCATTTGGGAGCCGATGCATTCTTGGTTAGCCGTAATACAGAAGAGATGGAAGTAAGTTATAATCACGACATATTATTTTCTTTTGTGATGTATAGGGATAAGGTTAACCGAATGTATATTGATGTTATTTTTTCTTATTAACTGCAGCTTGCGATGGGCACAATGGACGGTATCATTGACACAGTTTCAGCTGTGCATGCTCTTTTGCCTTTGATTGGTCTCTTGAAGACTAATGGAAAGCTCGTCATGGTTGGCGCACCAGAGAAGCCGCTTGAGCTACTTGCTTTCCCACTCCTCATGGGTAAGCCTAAGCAAGTCTTTTGAGTTTTGTAGCACTTCTTGGAAAAGACTACCTTCATTATTGGTGTCTAAGATGATATTTTAAAGCTTTTTAGTTTTAGTAGATGATTAATTCTGAGTTTCACGAATGCAAAATGTTAACGAATAAGACCAATGACAGGTAGAAAGATTGTGGGAGGAAGTTGCATTGGAGGGATAAAGGAGACGCAAGAGATGATTGATTTTGCAGCGAAGCACAACATAGTCGCGGATATTGAACTTATTCCTATGAATTCTGTGAACACCGCCATGGAGCGTCTACTAAAAGCAGACGTTAAGTATCGATTCGTCATTGACATCGCCAGTTCATTGAAGCCTTTCTGATGATGAGTCCAATGGATTACTGCTCGACTGAGCATAGATGAATATTAGCTTTCCCTATATTACTATCTCATAAAGTCATAATCATGTTTTTTGACTAAGATTTTGCTTCATCTAGGATGGCGACATCACTTCATTGTCCCCTTTGGAATGATGTTGACAACTTTGTAAGTTTGTATAGATAGCAACCTTGTTTTAGGTTGTTATCCTCAGAAAGTGTGCAATCCACGTGATCGTGAGAGTTCCTTTATGTGTTTGTAAGGAAATCACGCACTCAAAAACAATACCTTCTCAACCCTCTTTTTGTGGCCGTGTGAAAGAAAAAAAACTAACCAACTTGGAAGATTTGATCGCAACACAAGAAGTTTCAAGTCCTCCAAGCAATTGCAAAGAAATGCCATGACCTGTGAATTTCTGAGTAGGGCTAGGTCGAGTTAACCTGTTTTAAACTTGTTCGACCCGACATGAGGATAGGCTTATCCATCTTTTTTCCATTTGAATAGTTGAAAATTTGAAACATTCAAAGTTACACAACATTCTGTCTTGTTAGTCATGGAAGAGGTATCAAATTCTATGATCATGTATTATAAATGCTTTGAATGGAAATAATTTGAATATCATAGACATGCTTTTCGCGACCCTCCCTTCTCGAAAAGAAGATGCCACATCCAACCTTTTGGGTCAGAAACATCTCTTTGAAAAGGACCATTAGGATACTTTCCTAAGAGTACGAGCGCATTTGGTTTACCGATAATGTATAAAAGCCACATGACAATCTCAAAAGACTCGTATACTCAAGGGCGAGGGCTCTCCCAGGCCCCATGCCTCATGCGACTATTTGGGACATTTCTTTCTTAGTTCCTTTAACAATAATTTTTAATTTTTAATTCCCGTAGGTTGTTATCCTCAGAAAGTGTAAATAAATCATGCACTTAAAGACAATACCTTTGTCGACTCTCCTTTTTTGACACTGAGAAAGAAAAACTAGTCAACTTAGGAGATTTGATCGCAAGACAAGAAGTTTTAAGATCCATTTCCACAGCTGATGATACGAGTTAAAAGGATAAATAGTGTACTTAACTCCATAATAGCTAGTCATTTTGCACCCAACATGGGGTCTCATGTTTTTCATACGGGAATCTAGAAGCCCATTGGCTTTAAAGCAATTTGAAAATTTTGGGAACTTGGGCTCTGTCATTTCCCGGAAAACGTTGTTTGGATATTTCAGCTATTGGTTTCTGAAAAATAAGCTAGTCATGGAAAATATTTTCCCCTATGAAAAAAATCCTTCAAAAGTGGGGAAAATGTTTTCCTCTTTTTGAAAAGCGGAAAACATTTTTCTCATTTTTCCTTCCTCCTCTCTTTCACATCTTTTTTATTTTAATTATTTTGTTACTTTCGTTTCATTTTTCATATGTTTTTTATAAATTTGAAATTTTTATTTTACTTTTAATTTTTTAATAAAAAGCATTTTTTATTTTTTAATTACTTTCTTTAATTTTTTCACTAGAGCAATGCCGAGCCTCGGCCAAATCCAGCGAGGCTCGGCCTAAGCTTGTCGACCCTCATCGTGGCAAATGATCGGCTGAGGAAGAAATTAAAGAAGAAAGAAGGCAAAAAAGAAGACAACTTTTTTTAAAAAGTAATTAAAAATTAAATTTGCATTCCAAAAATATAAAATAATTGAAAATTCAAAATATTTAATAATTTTTCCGGGAAAATTAATTCTTTTCCAAACGAAGGAAATCGTTTTTCATTTCTTTTTAAGTCTTAGTCAAATACCAGAAAATATGATCATGTTCTTAGAAAATGACTTTCTAGAAAACATTTTTCGAAAACATCCCATTTTTCGTGAAATATACGGAGCCTAAATTTAAGTAGATCCAAAAAAAAAAAAAATGAGCTTGAACCCGATAATCCACCCAAACCAGCTTTGAAAATAGGGAATGGGTGGTCTTTTTGCAACACACAAAATAACCGAATCAACGTGCTGTTTTAATCCTTTTTACCCAACATGGAAATAAGCTTCTTTATCTGTTTTCGTTTGATTTACAATTGAAAACTTGAAACATACACATATATCCCGTCTTGTTAGTCATTGGAGAAGTATAAAAATTAATGTGATCCCGTGTTATAAATGCAATGAATGGGAACAATTTGAACATCATAGACATACTAAGATTCATCTCCGGAAATTGTTCATGACAAAAGTTGGTTGCTTGCTTAAAAAGCCACTAATGCAAACGAAAGCCTACCGAACACTGCATCACTTAATAAATTAATTTTGTAAACAAATCATAGTATCTCTGACATTGCTCAAATAATTTACTAGTTGGGTCGGGTCAACTATGTTTAACCTGAGTCGATTTTGTTTTTGTTTGAATCATCATGATCACAGTTGAAAATTTCGAATAGTTGAAGTTACACGATGTTTTAGCTGGGATAAAATGGAATGTCACTTTTTTGGTCGGAAGCTAAAATTGGATACCATCATGTTAATCGAAGCTTTAGGCTCCCTTTGTTTAGCGGATATATTTCTAAAAAATATTTTTAAGAAAGTCAATTTCCAGGAAAATGACAATACTTTACAACGTTTGGTTGAAACCTGAAAATGAATTGAAAAATATTTGTCATTGTTTGGTAAGAAAGATCTAATTTGATTTTCTATATTGTCTTTTGGTCGAAAATTGCTGACGTGGCCGAGGCTAATGTGGACAATTTTTCTATTTAAAAAAATCGAATTGTTTAATAATTTTTTATTTATGATTTTCTTATTAAACTTGCTTTTTTGTTTTTCTCTTCTTTGTTTTTCTTCTTTCTTCTTTAGCTGGTTGTCAGCCATGACGGCGGCCGGCGATCGGCCACGAGCAAGCCTCGGCCTCACCCAAGGCCGATGAGGCTCGACTTGAGCTCGCCAGCCTTGAGTGAGGCGAGGCTAAGTCCAGCCTTGCCAGTGGCGGACCGTCGGCATTGCCGTGGCCGGCGACCGACAAAGGAAGTTAAAAAAGAGAAAAGAAAATAAAAGAAAATTCTAAAAAATAAGAAATTCAAACAAAAAAAAATTAAAAGAAAAGGAATGTGAAAAAGCGAAGTGAAGAAATATGAGGAAAAATGTTTTCATCTTCTCAGAAACAGAAACATTTTTCCCACTTTTGAAGGATATTTTTTTTTTTTATGGATAGGAAATGTTTTCCTAGACTAACTTATTTTTCGGGAACTAAACGCCGAAAAATCCAGAAAACATTTTCTTACAAGTTGTTTTCCGCCAAACAAATAGAGCCTTATTAGCATAAACTTTTTTTTTTTTTGCTTAATAATAAAAATAGTAACCGGTGCAACGTACGGTACTCTTTACGTGGTTAGCCTTACTATGATCATTAAAGATTATTTTCTTCGATTTGATACTCTATTTGATCTTGGTCGTTCTAAGAGTTTTCCAATTTCTGTTTAATTTGTTATTATGACGTATCAAGCAAATTAATTGTGCGGGTAGGGTCCTCCTAGTACCCGCTTAACTTATACTTCGGTCTGGATTTCAAGTGGAAGGGCAAGTCCAAGTGAACTAGAGAATGTGGAGAAGGGAAAAGCGGGAGGAGCTGAGAAGATGAAGAGAAGCGCATCAGAGTTGGCGCTGGAGGAGTTGCTCTGGATCATGATGATCGCCACTTCTCCCGACCACCACCACCAGGACCATCATCCTCCTCAAGACCGTTGTCATGAAAGTCCTCAAACTACTAGTTCAAGCATCACCGATGCTTCTTGTCTGCTATCTAGTCCTACCAGCAGACTCGGGCACTTAATTACGAGCATTTGCATTTGCATTTGCATTGCGGGAGATCGGTGGTCGTGGTAGTGATCATCGACATGACATGGCCACCTCAACCTCTCTCTGGTAGCACACTCTTCTTACCACGCACACCCCTCCCGATTCTAACTTGTCCATTTTCGGTAAGAGTCGGACGTTGGTCGACATGCTCCCTTATACTTATGATGCTTGACCCAATCACTCTTTTGTTGATGCTGACTATCTGCTGTACAATCGGAGGCGGTGGGTGGCGTAGGATGGTGGCGGGCGGGGCTGGGTGACAGCGGGCGGTGGCGGGCAACGGGTAATAATAGTTTAAAGTTTTTAGAAAAATTTAAAAAAATTCAATTGCATGAAAGTGTTGTAGCAATATTATTTTTCTTAATAAATTATAATAAATAAGTATTCTATATTTGATTAAATACATAAGTCTTTATGTACCACGAGTTAGGTCGAGTATGGGTTGGGTTGGTTAAATTTGTACCGTATGAAAATGCGTCAAAACCTTTTAAATGGATCAATATGGGTCCGACCATATTCGATCCGACCCAAACCTAACCTCAACCCCGATCCGACTCATCCGTTTGACACCTTCGGGTTCCAATCCATGAGTCAATCGGTTCAACCTGGTTGCTCCATCGGATCGATTAAGTTGGGAAATTTTATGGAAAAAAATCAGTATTGTGTTGTATGTGAGGAAGCCCAAACCAAAATCAAACATGCCTTTCGAAACATATGAAAAAACGGATGAAGTAATCCCAACCGTCCACTTGCATCAATTAAAAATGTGGACGTCTTACAAGCCTGGTCAAAGTCTCCCTCAGCGAGTATATGCTTAATCAGAATTGCATAAGTACAAACAATCAGCAAGCTCGAACCAACATAAATAAATGAATATAATACTCGCCTTGAAATACATGAGCTTTTTACGTCTCACTGATCAATATGATGATATAATGAGTTGAATGTCCTATAATCATATCATGCCATATTCACATATATAAGTGTAATATTCTTTTGCTTTATCATTAGACATTACGAGATAATAACGAAAGATAACTATCAAATTGATATTCTTAGTAAGTAATTACTATCAACAAAGGTAATTACTTAAAATGATGTTTTGCTCCTCCATAACTTGCACTTGTGACGAGTTTTCCGGATTGATATTATGGGTATTAAAACTCCTTTCGGATCAAAAGTTATGCGAGTTTGATAGCACACTGCTTCGATTTTTTATCCCGAGCTTGCCTTTTGGACTTCGTCCTGCCCAAACAATAAAGAAAGCCTTCATCAGTCCCGTCCATGTCATGATAAGAGTTGAACTATTGTTAGTATATCTTGGCGTTTGATGTTCGGTGTGGTGTCTTTAATATTAAAGAAATCTCGTACCAAAAAAAATATCGTTCTTTCTAAATTCATGATTTTGTGGGATTTCCTAATTCTCGTTGGAATTGTTGAATGTGTATAATCGTAAAAGAAAAAGTTTAAAAAAAAAAATGAGGCCTGGAAATAACGTGGGTTAAACTTTCATCCTTCAATAAATTGGTATATTAATGTCTACAACAACTGTTGAAAAACGACACCTGCAGGATTTATAGTCTCTTCTTGGGCTGCTGGCGAGCAGAGCAGGCACAAGTAGAAAGATAGAGAACTTAGCGAAAAGGTTGACTGGTCAAACAAATGGGAGGACGTGATGACGCACAAGACGCACAATGTTTTGCTCACTTAGTACGTCATCACCGCCTTGCTCGCTAGTCATTATGGACGTCATAACCACCTCTTCCTGTATCTCCTCTAGCCCTATATATACGCCTCGCTTCTCACTCGTTTTTCATCACCTCTCTCTTCGCATCTCAAAACACACATATTACACAATTCTCTTCGACCTCAGTGAAATGGCAATGTCGCCGGAGAACAAACATCCAGTGAAGGCTTTTGGATGGGCAGCCAGAGACTCTTCCGGACATCTCTCGCCCTTCAAGTTATCGAGAAGGTAACATGCCTCGATTTTTCATTTCTCCGGTTCTCATTTTGGGTGCATCTAAGAATACAATAGATGGACATATCTTTTTTTTTTTCTCGAAATTCGTTAATTTTCTTTTTTATAGGATCACCGGAGAAAAGGATGTGACTTTTAAAGTATTGTACTGTGGTATATGCCATTCCGATCTCCATAATGTCAAGAACGAATGGGGAAAAACTTCTTATCCCGTTGTGCCCGGGTATGAGTTTTCAAAAGCATCTTCACGTTCGATTTTCTCATATTAATAAACAGGCATTTTTTAGGTGATAATTATGCTAATTGACCATTTTATGTAGGCATGAGATTGTAGGAGTGGTCACCGAAGTGGGCACTAAAGTGACAAAATTCAAAGTCGGGGACAAAGTGGGTGTTGGGTGTATGGTTGGATCATGTCATTCATGTGCAAATTGCAAAGACCATCTTGAAAATTACTGCCCGAAGATGATCTTGACATATGGTGCAAAGTACTACGATGGAACCACCACCTATGGTGGCTACTCGGACATCATGGTATCGGATGAGCATTTCGTGATTAAAATCCCGGACAACGTGCCTCTCGATGGTGCTGCTCCTCTCCTTTGTGCTGGGATCACTGTTTACAGTCCGTTGAAGTACTACGAGCTTGACAAGGTCGGGACGCATTTAGGGGTGGTTGGGCTTGGTGGGCTCGGGCACATGGCTGTGAAGTTTGCTAAGGCCATGGGCCTCAAAGTTACCGTCATTAGTACCTCACCAAACAAAAAGAAGGAAGCCATGGACCATTTGGGAGCCGATGCATTCTTGGTTAGCCGTAATACAGAAGAGATGGAAGTAAGTTATAATCAGGACATATTATTTTCTTTTGTGATGTATAGGGATAAGGTTAACCGAATGCATATTGATGTTATTTTTTCTTATTAACTGTAGCTTGCGATGGGCACAATGGATGGTATCATTGATACAGTCTCAGCTGTGCATGCTCTTTTGCCTTTGATTGGTCTATTGAAGAGTAATGGAAAGCTCGTCATGGTTGGTGCACCAGAGAAGCCGCTTGAGCTACTTGCTTTCCCACTCCTCATGGGTAAGCCTAAGCGAGTCTTTTGAGTTTTGTAGCACTTCTTGGAAAAGACTACCTTCATAATTGGTGTCTAAGATGATATTTTAAAGCTTTTTAGTTTTAGTAGATGATTAATTCTGAGTTTCACGAATGCAAAATGTTAACGAATAAGACTAATGACAGGTAGAAAGATGGTGGGAGGAAGTTGCATTGGAGGGATAAAGGAGACGCAAGAGATGATTGATTTTGCAGCAAAGCACAATATAGTCGCGGATATTGAACTTATTCCTATGGATTATGTGAACACCGCCATGGAGCGTCTACTAAAAGCGGATGTTAAGTATCGATTCGTCATTGACATTGCCAATTCATTGAAGCCTTTCTGATGATGAGCCCAATGGATTACTACTCGATTGAGCATAGATGAATATTAGCTTTCCCTATATTACTATCTCATAAAGTCATAATCATGTTTTATGACTAAGATTTTGCTTCATCTAGGATGGCGACATCACTTCATTGTCCCCTTTGGAATGACGTTGATAACTTTGTAAGTTTGTATAGATAGCAACCTTGTTTTAGGTTGTTATCCTCAGAAAGTGTGCAATCCACGTGATCGTGAGAGTTCCTTTATGTGTTTGTAAGTAAATCTCGCACTCAAAAACAATACCTTCTCAACCCTCTTTTTGTGACCGTGTGAAATGAAAAAACTAACCAACTTAGAAGATTTGATCGCAAAACAAGAAGTTTCAAGTCCTCCAAGCAATTGCAGAGGAAATGCCATGACTTGTGAATTTCCGAGTTGGGCTGGGTCGAGTTAACCTGTTTTAAACCTGTTCGACCCGACATGAGAATAGGCTTATTCATCTTTTTTCTGTTTGAATAGTTGAAAATTTGAAACGTTCAAAGTTACACAACATCCTGTCTCGTTAGTCATGGAAGAGGTATCAAATTCTATGATCATGTATTATAAATGCTTTGCATGGAAATAATTTGAATATCACAGACATACTTGTCGCGGCCCTCCCTTCTCGAAAAGAAGGTGCCACATCCAACCGTTTGGGTCAGAAACATCTCTTTGAAAAAGGACCGTTAGAATACTTTCCCAAGAGTGTGAACGCATTTGGTTTACTGATAATGTAAAAACACCATATGACAATCTCAAAAGGCTCATCTACTCAAGGGCGGGGGCTCTCCCAGGCCCCATGCCTCGTGAGACTGTTTAGGACATTTCGTTCTTAGTTCCTTTAATAATAGTTTTTAATTTTTCATTCCTGCTGGTTGTTCTCCTCAGGAAGTGTGCAATCCACGTAATCACAAGAGTTCCTTTATGTGTTTGTAAGTAAATCATGCACTTAAAGACAACACCTTTCTCAACTCTCTTTCTTTGACCCTGTGAAAGAAAAACTAATCAACTTAGAAGATTTGATCGCAAGACAAGAAGTTCGAAGATCCATTTTCACATTTGATGATACGAGTTAAAGGATAAATAGTGTTCTTAACTCAATAATAGCTAGTCATTTTGCACCCTGGATGGGGTCTCATGTTTTTCATACGGGAATCTAGAAGTACATTGGCTTTAAAGCAATTTGAAGATTTTGGGAACATGGGCTCAGTTGTTTCCCGGAAAACAATTTCCTGAAAAATGCTTTTTTTTATTTTTTAGCATTTGGATCCTGGAAAATAAGCTAGTCCCGGAAATTATTTTTTCCTATGAAAAAAACTCTTTCAAAAGTGGGAAAAATGTTTTCTCCTTTTTGAAAAGAGGAAAACATTTTCCTCATTTTTCCTTCTTCCTCTCTTTCGCATTTTTTTTTATAATTATTTTGTTACTTTTTTTTTTTTTTTCATATTTTTTTTATAAAATTTGAAAATTTTTATTTTGCTTTTAATTTTTCAATAAAAATATTTTTATTTTTAATTAATATCTTTAATTTTTTTCACTCGAGCAACGCCGAGCCTTGGCCAAATCCGGCGAGGCTTGGCCTGAGGTTATCGACCCTCGCTATGGCCGATGACCGACTGAGGAAGAAATTAAAGAAGAAAGAAGGAAAAAAAGAAGAGAAAATTTTTTAAAAAAAGTAATTAAAAATTAAATTTGTATTCCAAAAATATAAAATAATTGAAAATTCAAATTATTTAATAATTTTTTTGGGAAAATCAATTCTTTTCCAAATGAAAGAAATCGTTTTTCATTTCTTTATAAGTCTCAGCCAAACACCGGAAAATATGGTCATGTTCTTAGAAAATGACTTTCCGGAAAACATTTTCCGAAAACATCTCATTTTGTGCGAAACAAACGGGGCCTAAATTTAAGTAGATTCGGGAAAAATGAGCTTGAACCCGACAATCCACCCAAACCAGCTTTGAAAATAGGGAATGGGTGGTCTTTTTGCAACACACAAAATAACCGAATCAACGTGCTGTTTTAATCCTTTTTCACCCAACATGGAAATAAGCTTCTTTATCTGTTTTCGTTTGATTTACAATTGAAAACTTGAAACATACACATATATCCCGTCTTGTTAGTCATTGGAGAAGTATAAGATTTAATGTGATCCCATGTTGTAAATGCGATGAATGGGAACAATTTGAACATCATAGACATACTAAGATTCATCTCCTGAAATTGTTCATGACAAAAGTTGGTTGCTTGCTTAAAAAGCCACTAATGCAAACGAAAGCTTACCGAACACTGCATCACTTGATAAATTAATTTTGTAAACAAATCACAGTATTTCTGACATTGCTCAAATAATTTACTAGTTGGGTCGGGTCAACTATGTTTGACCCGAGTCGATTTTGGTTTTGCTTGAATCATCATAATCACAGTTGAAAATTGCGAATAGTTGAAGTTATACGATGTTTTAGCTGAGATAAAATGGAATGTCACTTTTTTGGTCGGAAGCTAAAATTGGCTACCATCATGTTAATCAAAGCTTTAGGCTCTGTTTGCTTCGTGGATATATTTCTAAAAAATATTTTTTTAAAAGTCAATTTCCAGGAAAATGACTGTACTTTACAATGTTTGGTTGAAACCCGAAAATGAATTGAAAAATAGTTTTCATTGTTTGGTATGAAAAATCTAATTTGATTTTCTATATTGTTTTTTGGTCGAAAATCCCATGGCTAATGTGGACAATTTTTCTATTTAAAAAAATTGAATTGTTTAATAATGTTTTATTTATGATTTTCTTATTAACCCTGGTTTTTTTTTTCTCTCTTCTTTGTTTTTCTTCTTTCTTCTTAGCTGGTTGTCGGCCATGGCGACGGCCGGCAACAGGCCTCGGGCACGCCTCGGCCGCACTCGAGGCCGACGAGGCTCGACTTGAGCTCGCTGACCTTGAGGGAGTTAAGGCCGAGTCCAACCTTGCCTATGGACAATCGTCGGTGTTTTCGTGGCCAGCGACTAACAAAGGAAGTTAAAAAAGAGAAAAAAAATAAAAGAAAATAAAATTATAAAAAGATAAGAAATTCAAAAATAAAAATAAAAGAAAAGGAATGTGAAGAAGCGAAGGGAAGAAATATGAAGGAAAATGTTTTCCTCTTCTCAGAAAGAGAAACATTTTTCCTACTTTTAAAGGAGTTTTTTTATGGACAGAAAATGTTTTCCTAGACTAACTTATTTTTCAAGAACTAAATGTCAAAAAATCCAGAAAAATTTTTCTTGCAAGTTGTTTTCCGCCAAACAAATAGAGCCTAATTACCATAAATTTTTGTTTTTCTTTAATAATAAAAATAGTAAGCGGTGCAGTGCACGATACTCTTTACGTGGTTAGCCTTATTATGATCATTAAAGATTCTTTTCTTGGATTTGATACTCTATTTGATCTTGGTTGTTCTAAGAGTTTTCCAATTTCTGTTTAACTTGTTATTATGAGGTATCAAGCAAATTAATTGTGCGGGTAGGGCCGGACTTTGGACCCTCCTAGTCCTCCCGGTACCCGCTTAACCGATACTTCGGTCCGGATTTCAAGTGGAGTGGGAAGTCCCAAGTGAACTAGAGAATATGGAGAAGGGAAAAGCAGGAGGAGCCGAGAAGATGAAGAGAGGCGCATCGGAGTTGGCGCTAGAGGAGTTCCTCCGGATCATGATGATCGCCAGTTCTCTTGGCCACCACCACCAGGACCATCATCCTCCTCAAGACTATTGTTATGAAAGTCCTCATACTACTAGTTGAAGCATCACCGATGCTTCTTGTCTCCTATCTAGTCCCGCCAGCAGACTCGGGCACTTAATTACGAGCATTTGCATTTGCATTGCAGGAGACCGAAGGGAACCGATCCCATAAACAAACACAACGGATTACACAGAATTAACAAGCTCTAGAATCAATCTTGAATCACTGATCGGAGAAATACATCACGTAACGAACGCACCTCGGGTTTTCACAGATTAAATGTACACAATGCAGCCTCGAGAGAGTCCTTTGTCCGTTTGACGATCGAGAGAGATTTATCGACGTTTTCTTCTTCTCTTGTTCATTGAGCGTTTGAAGCGACTCTACCAACATAACAAAGAAACGTGATTCTTATTCACGTTCAAAATATGAGTAATTGCCTTTAGCAGTTATCTAGTATTATAAGGGGTGTGGTAGCCTACATGGGCAAATCACGGTACTTACCGTACACCCCATAAATTCCAACATCTCCCACTCACCCATGATGGGCTACCTATAACTCTCACTTGCCCATAAAGGGTTAAACATAACTCTCTTTTCTGCAAAGTTCATATCAACAAATAATCCGTGCGACCAGCATACTGTGAGAGCTCGTTGCCATACATCCGTTAGGAGTATATAGCAGCTCAAAATAGGCATATTAATTCGAGTAGATCCAAGTATGCGGTACCCTAGATCAATCGGTCACATTTACATCATATCTCTCAATTTTTTTTTTTTTTAGTACTCAAATACAATACATTGTATTCACAATCATGATTAAACTCAAATAATCATAATTGGTTGACCCGTGAATACAAAGATTGAATGTGACGTCAAAATAAATTGATCTTCCTCTTCCCTTAAACCTCTCAATCTCAATCCAGCTTGCTTTTCTAGAAATGTCTCATTAGATCGAATCAATCTCATGACCATAGGTAACACCCTAAGATAGCGAACACCGAAAAAAAAATCTTGAGAATAAGTAAGAGTCATGAGGGGAGTAAATTGAGGAACTTTTATCCTCAAGAGTCTCACACGACTATAGAGTTGAGATCAAAACTCTTGCCAAACTCTTTTTTTGGTCGGCTCATGTATACGTAATATGAAGTACGTATTATGGTATTCTCTCCTTTCCCATAGAGCGTATGTCTTTTCTCTTAATACCGTACGGATGATAGTTCAGACATACTCAATGTCTAACTTGAGTTCACAAATCTACTCTCTTTAAAAGAATCCATCAGAACTCACATCTGGCATTAAAGACGGATAAAGTGAAATATGTGGGTTATTTCACTTTCGGACATAATAAATATTATAACCTCATCTTGACACTCTGTTAAGGCGACATTTATACTTTAAGCTCGAGCTCTCAATTATCACTTAGATAATGAGCTTAAAATTGTCTCATCTCTATTTATCGCAAAGTAAATAGAGGCGATTACCCGTGTGAGTAGGCTAATCTCCATCTGTCCGACATACCTTATCAAACAATGCACTAAGCATTAATATGCATAAATGTCATACAAACTCATAGGCATCAATAATGATAACATATACCATTAGCTGTGAACTTTGGGAAATATAAATATCTAGTACTCTTATTTCTACGCACTTTCTAGAGATTTTAATGTAAGGAACTAATCCATTTGTCAACACATGACTAAGGAAAAAAAACATCTCTAGGAATTGACTTCTTCGTAGGATCTGCTATTAATCTATGCGTAGATATGTACCGTACGTTCACATCTTTTCGTACAATCATGTCTTTCACAAAATTATATTTCGTGACTATATATTTGATATTGCAATGGATCCTTAGTGTAGGCTTTTGCTACTTGACTATTACAATTAACCAATAATTGGACTTGTAGCATCCTTAGTAACACCTCATTGATCCAAACATCTCTTAAGTCAAATATTTTCTCATACTACTGCTGATAACACCACGGGATCAATTTCTATCGTGGATAAGGCTATACACGTTTGCTTCTTACTACTCCATGATATGGCGCCATTGCTAAGTAAGAATGCAATCCTAGAGGTAGATTTCCTCTTATCTAAACCTCCTCCTCATTCAACATCAGTGTAGCCTTCAAAGCGCAGATCTCTACTTTGATAACTCAGCAAAAAATCAACAGTACTTTTCGGATACCTCGAGAATCTCTTGATGGCAATCCAATGTGCTTGACCTAGATTGGACCGGTACGCTTACCATTCCAACTGCATAACAAGTATTAGGTCTAGTACACTTCATAGCGCGCATGAAGCTTTCCACAGCACTAGCAGATGGAACACTTTCCTTTTTTCATTTATTTATGAAGTCTCATGACACATTTTGTGACTTAGGCATTCACCTCTTATAATAGGAGTATCTTTGGATTTACTCTCTTGCATACGAAATTATTCAAGGACTTTATCCATATAAGTCTCTTGTGAAAGAGATCATAATCTCTTTGAAAAATATCTTGAAATCTTAACTCCAAGAATGTATGCAGATTCACCCATAACTTTTATTTCAAAATTGGAACATAGCCAATTCTTGACTGTATTAACAAACTTCATATTGTTTTCAGCAAATAGTATATCATCAACATATAATGATAAGATCACACATTGATTAAGATCACACATTGATCTTTGGATCTTTTGATATATACGCAATGATCCTCATTAGTCATTGCAAAACCATATACCACTATGGCATTACGAAAAAGTATATATCATTATCTCGAAGACTGCTTGAGGCCATATATCGATCTCAAAAGTTGATATACATTTTGTTCTTGGCCTTCAGTAACGAACCCAATAGGTTGTTTCACATAGATTTCTTCTACTAATTCTCCATTGAGAATAGCAGTCTTCACATCCATTTGACGTAATTCAAGATCTATACTAATCACTACCGAAATGAGGTGAATTAATTATATCATTTCACCACAAGGTGAGCCTTATATCTCTCAATCGAGCCATCGGCTTTAGACTTTATTTTGAAAACTAATTTGCTCCCAATGGCCTTGTGTCCATGCGTAAGATCAATCAATTTCTAAACTTGATTTGATCCTATTGACTCCATCTCTTTTTCCATTGCTTATATCCACTTTTCCTTATCGGGGCAAGTCGGAGCCTCATTTACATTCTTTGGCTCATTCTCTTCTTGTGGAGCGACTATAAAAGCTTTAAACTTCAATGTCTAAACATCGACGAGTCGACGGAGAAAGCTTTTTGCGACTTGTTCGCCAAATTAGAGATTGTACACTTAGTACATTATTCTCCATTATGCTCCAACTCGGATTAGATAATGACAACATTTTTACATCAAGTGGTTGCAATTGAGACTAATTCGAAGCAAATTCCCCACTTCTCACATTGTTCCCACTTGGATGAGATGCTCTAGCAAAATCATTATCACTATCCAAGATTTGAAATAAAGAAAATTTTTTTTTTATTTAGCTCGCCCTTATTTGAAAATTCATTCACTAAGAATGTGACATCTCGTGATTGATATTCAGTTACACTTTTACTTTCTTGCTTACCTATTCCACATACCCTTTTGAGTGCTCTCGGTATCTTATGAAGATACTCTTTTTGCCTCTAGGGCCTAATTTTCCATACATGTAGGAGAACTTATGAGTATAGGCAGCAGATTCTCAAGGTCTAAGAAAACTCAAATCTTATTATCGACCTTTCCACAACTCATATGAAGTAGAAGTAACCGATTTAGAAGGCATACGATTAAGTATCTAGACAGCAATCAATAAAGCTTCACCTCAAAAGGTGATAGGCAAATTAGCATATGCTATCATAGACCTAAACAGCTCCATGTCCTCCTCTTATATTCATTGAACCACATATGTCTAAATGGATTAACTACAAAGGAAACTCAGCTCTTATTTCTTTTTCAAATGGTTTCCTCTTTGTTTTTCCCACAAGGCATGCTCATAAATAGGCAAATCGACATTTTTAATATTGCCCAATAAGCCATATTTGGCTTACGTAAATATTTGCTATTGGCCAAAATGACCAAGCCTAACATGCCACATATTCATATCATCACAAAAGATGAAAAGAGGGAAAAACTTACATTCACATTATTGTACTTAATAATCAGCACAATGAAACCATCCAGAATCATAATAACTTATTCCAAGCGACAAGTCACCACCATCGTTATGAAAGTTCAAACTGAAATCAAGTTTAACCAAAACTAGCACGAATATTAAATTCCGTCGAGTTTTTGGAGCATATAATATATCATGTAGGAATAGGGTGCGACCAACACGCATATTCAATTGGCAGGTACTAATCCCTTTACCTTCCACTCATGAGTTATTTCCCACATTTATCCACTTTGCTCCAAGTGGAACCTATTGAAATTCCACTAAGGCAATTTTTTGTTTTTTACTACATGACCTGTGGTCCCTAAGTCTATAATCCACAAAAAATGAGATTCGATTCTGAAAACCGAACTAGAGATATATGTATACTCTTAAGTGTACAAAAGGTTTCTAATTTCTTTGACACACCACAGTCATGAGCAAAGTGGTCCTTTTTGCCACAGTTCAAACATTTCACATTTGATATGTTTTTCTTGAAAGGACGTTTTCCTTTCTAATGTCGGTTAAACTTGGATTTCTATTCGAAAGGATCTGTTCCTTTATACTTTTCACTTCTTAAAGCCACCTTGACACTTACGCTTAGAGCACAAAGCTCATTTGAACTAGAATTAGCATAACAAATGTTGATTTCGGGTTTCGCCACCGTAAGGCAATTAACCTCTAGTTCAAGGCGTTGCATAGCATTCTAAAAAGTTGTTAACTTTTATTGTGGATCAAGTAGATATTCATATGCACACAGCTATGAGGTAAGGAACATATTACTGCTTGCATTTGCTACTCATCGCTCTTCAAAATATGGCATGTATCTTTACGGTTCACTTATTATGTTTGACAAATGCCTCAAAATGTGGTTTCATATTCTACTCATGAGGCATCATATAAGTGTCAAATCTTATAGTGATCTGTCTCAAGTTGGTGACCGATGTCTAACCAAACTTAGTTTTTAATGACTCCCACTTGACTTTGGCATTTTCAGAAATGCCTAAACTCACGCATAAAATCATTCTTCATACTGCTCAACAACATAATGCGAGCAATGGAGTTCATCATTTTCCATGCAGCAAATACTTCTTTTTCTCTTCTATATCGTGCGGTATTCCCATTTTCATGTTTTTCCATAACTAGGTTAAGAACTCATACTGCTTCTTGCTCTTCTAGCACATACTGGATCCTATTCCATTTTTTATAATTTTCGCCGTCCGATTTCTTTCTTTGGTCAAGCTTAGCTACGATTTTTAAGAAGCTAAAGCCATTGTATCTGAACACAAAGTTCTATAGACATGTATTCACGAACTATCAATGCCTAACATTTATGCATCTATTTTACACTAACCAATTATATTAATGAATAATTTCATATAAGGCCCGAGATCCGAAAGTTCACTATGTTCCCAATCATCATCCAAGAATCCTCGATTGAAATTACTATTAATATAATCATTTATGTAAAATTGAGTTCACTAAAGTTACTAAAACTTTATAGAACTCCCCACTCGGATAAAGATCATAAAGTATACTATGCTCCCTATATCATGTAATCATAACATGGCATAGCATGATTTGAACTAATATACAAATAATCTAAACATCAAATCATATATAGATTACAGGATACAAATAGCAAGTACCTTAAACATTATACATGCTATCAACAAAATATGCTCTACACAATATGGCCATCTATATCTAAGCCATCCTCCATTTTATATTTTTAAACATGAAAATCACCCCAAAAAGAAACGTACATCATGGATTTTCATACGCATTTTAATAATTTTTATATTCAGAAAATATGTCCAAATAACATATCAAATCGAAGATAATTTTGAGACGAACGCAACGGTACCTCATACGCCCCAAACGGAGCTCATATGCATCCACACGAGCCGGTCAAAGTTTCTGCTTTGATTAGTCAACGGTCGGTCAACGAGGTCAATGTGTAATTTCTCAAAAAACTCGAGGACCGAATCGCAATTTTTAGAAATTTCAAGGACTAAATTGTAATTTTCAGAAAGTATGAGGACCAAATTGCAATTTCTAAAAACTTTGGGGACAAAATTGAAATTTGCCAAAAATTTGGGGATCAAATTGAACTTTCAAAAAAAAATTGAGGGACTAAAAGGAAATTTTCGAAAGTTAGTCTGACCGATCAATGGATGACCAGGCCAACGGTCATGGGCCAGGTCGGACCCGGCTCATGGACCGGGCTGGCTTCTTGGGTCGCGGGTTGGGACAAACTGCAAATCTGGACCATCATCTTTAAATGCATTTACGTTCTGATCTTAACCAGCTCAAGTGCTGGTGGCGCAGTGGTCGAATGGGCCGCACTCAAGTTGTGCTCTTGGGAGTGGGCGTGGGTTCAAATCCCATGACCGGCAGTTTCCTTCTTCTTCTTCTTTTTCTTTTAATTTTAAATAAAAGGGAAGGTCTGCCCACGTGGGTATCCCCACGCCTCCCACCAGCATTCCCTCTTTTCACGATTCGCTTCCCCTTTTTTTTTTTAATATATTTTATTTTATTAAACGGAGGGGGAAGATGTGGGCAATTTTAAATAAAAGGGAAGGTCCGCCCACGTGGGTATCCCCACGCCTCCCACCAGCATTCCCTCTTTTCACGATTCGCTTCCCCTTTTTTTTTTTAATATATTTTATTTTATTAAACGGAGGGGGAAGATGTGGGTTGCCCAACGTGGGTTGCCCGCTGCCCAAGCGATTGTTGGTCTTCTTCATCACGCAAAGACCTCCGTGCACAGAACGCATTTGCCGACTTCGCCATTTCCACCAGGAAAAACACGGTTCGATTCCCGTCCGACGGCCCACTTCGATCCAAATTTAATAGTGGGTTTTGAATATGACGTTGGTACGATCACATAGATGCAGGAATCAAGAAAAATGGTGAAGAAATTTGCTCGGAATCGAGCGAAAAATCACTTTGATGTGGAAACCCTAACCCGCAAACTTCCTTGGCGAAATTTGTCTCCGGCGAACAACCAAAAGCCGAGAAACTTTAGGGCTTTTGTTTCTCATAGAGAGGCGACCCTCCCGGTCCAAAGCCAGCCCGTGATATGCCGAAATTTGGTCGGAATCGGCACTTTTCTCCCGGCCAGAGTAGTCCCAATTTACAATTCTTCCAAAAAAATCCCACGAAAAATCACCAGAAAACAGATAATTCAACTATAAACATAGACAAGATCAGAATTCAAGAACCCGGCTCTGATACCAATGGAGGGAACCGATCCCATAAACAAACACAACGGATTACACAGAATTAACAAGCCCTAGAATCAATCTTGAATCACCGATCGGAGAAATACATCACGTAACGAACGCACCTCGGGTTTTCACAGATTAAATGTACACAATGCAGCCTCGAGAGAGTCCTTTGTCCGTTTGACGATCAAGAGAGATTTATCGACGTTTTCTTCTTCTCTTGTTCATTGAGCGTCCGAAGCAACTCTACCAATAGAACAAAGAAACGTGATTCTTATTCACGTTCAAAATATGAGTAACTGCCTTTAGCAGTTATCTAATATTATAAGGGGTGTGGTAGCCTACATGGGCGAATCACGGTACTTACCGTACACCCCATAAATTCCAGCAGAGACCAGTGGTCGGGGTAGTGATCATCGACATGACATGGCCTCCTCAACCTCTCTCTGGTAGCACACTCTTCTTACCAAGCACTCCCCTCCCGATTCTAACTCGTCCATTTTCGGTAAGAGTCGGACCTTGGTGGACGTGCTCCCTTATACTTATGATGCTTGTCCCAATCACTCTTTTGTTGATGCGGACAATCTGTCATACAATTGGAGGCGGTGGGTGGCGGAGGGTGGCAGCAAGTGGGGGTGGGTGGCGGCGGGCGGTGGCGGGCGATGGGTAATAATAGTTTAAAGTTTTAGAAAAATTAAAAAAAATTCAATTGCCCGAAAGTGTTTTAGCAATATTGTTTTTCTTGATAAATTGTAATAAATAAGTATTCTATATTTGATTTAATACGTAAGTCTTTAAGTACCATGGGTTGGGTCGAGTATGAATCGTTAAATTTGTACCGTATGAAAATGGATCAATATGAGTCTAATCATATTCGATCCGACCCAAACCCAACCTGACCCAATCCGACCCATCTGTTTGACACCTTTAGGTTCCGGTCCGCAAATCAATCGATTCAACCTGGTTGCTCCATCGGATCGATTAAGTTGGAAAATTTTGTGGAAAAAAAAAATCAGTACTGTGTTGTATGTGAGGAAACCCAAACCAAAATCAAACATGCCTTTTAGAACGTATGAAAAACGGATGAAGTAATCCCAACCGTCCACTAGCATCAATTAAAAATGTGGACGTCTTACAAGCCTGGTCAAAGTCTCCCTCAGCGAGCATATGCTTAATCAGAATTACATAAGCACAAACAGTCGGCAAGCTCCAACTTACATAAATAAATGAATATAATACTCACCTGGAAATACATGAGCTTTTTACGTCTCACTGATCAATATGATGATATAATAAGTTGAATATCCTATAATCATATCATGCCATATTCACATATATAAGTATAATATTCTTTTGCTTTATCATTAGACATTACGAGATAATAACGAAAGAAAACCATCAAATTGATATTCTTAGTAAGTAATTACTACAAACAAAGGTAATTACTTAAAATGATGTCTTGCTCCTCCATAACTTGCACTTACGACGAGTTTTCCGGATTGATATTATGGGTATTAAAACTCCTTTCGGATCAAAAGTTATGTGAGTTTGATAGCACACTACTTCGATTTTTTATCCCGAGCTTGCCTTTTGGACTTCGTCCTGCCCAAACAATAAAGAAAGCCTTCATCAGTCCCGTCCATGTCATGATAAGAGTTGAACTATTGTTAGTATACCTCCGCGTTTGATGTACGGTGTGGTGCCTTTAATATTAAAGAAATCTCGTACCAAAAAAAAAAAATATCGTTCTTTCTAAATTCATGATTTTGTGGGATTTCCTAATTCTCGTTGGAATTGTTGAATGTGTAGAATGGTAGAAAGAAAAAGTTTTAAAAAAAAATGAGGCCGGGAAATAACGTGGGTTAACCTTTCATCCTTCAATAAATTCGTATATAAATGTCTACAACAACTGTTGAAAAACGACACCTGCAGGATTTATATTGTCTCTTCTTGGGCTGCTGGCGAGCAGAGCAGGCACAAGTAGAAAGATAGAGAACTTAGCGAAACGGTTGACTGGTCAAACAAATGGGAAGACGTGATGACGCACAAGACGCACAATGTTTTGCTCACTTAGTACGTCATCACCGCCTTGCTGGCTAGTCATTATGGACGTCATCACCACTCCTTCCTGTATCTCCTCTAGCCCTATATATACGCCTCGCTTCTCAATCTTTTTTCATCACCTTTCTCTTCGCATCTCAAAACACACATATTACACAATTCTCTTCGACCTCAGTGAAATGGCAATGTCGCCGGAGAACGAACATCCAGTGAAGGCTTTTGGATGGGCAGCCAGAGACTTTTCAGGACATCTCTCGCCCTTCAAGTTCTCGAGAAGGTAACATGCCTTGATTTTTCATTTCTCCGGTTCTCATTTTGGGTGCATCTAAGAATACAATAGATGGACATATCTTTTTTTTTTCTCGAAATTCGTTAATTTTCTTTTCTACAGGATCACCGGAGAAAAGGATGTAACTTTTAAAGTATTGTATTGTGGTATATGCCATTCCGATCTCCATAATATCAAGAACGAATGGGGAATAACTTCTTATCCCGTTGTGCCCGGGTATGAGTTTTCAAAAGCATCTTCACGTTCGATTTTCTCATATTAATAAACAGGCATTTTTTAGGCGATAATTATGCTAATTGGCCATTTTATGTAGGCACGAGATTGTAGGAGTGGTCACCGAAGTGGGCACTAAAGTGACAAAATTCAAAGTCGGGGACAAAGTGGGTGTTGGGTGTATGGTTGGATCATGTCATTCATGTGCAAATTGCAAAGACCATCTTGAAAATTACTGCCCGGAGATGATGTTGACATATGGTGCAAAGTACTACGATGGAACCACCACCTATGGTGGCTACTCGGACATCATGGTATCGGATGAGCATTTCGTGATTAAAATCCCGGACAACGTGCCTCTCGATGGTGGTGCTCCTCTCCTTTGTGCTGGGATCACTGTTTACAGTCCGTTGAAGTACTATGAGCTTGACAAGGTTGGGACGCATTTAGGGGTGGTTGGGCTTGGTGGGCTCGGGCACATGGCTGTGAAGTTTGCTAAGGCCATGGGCCTCAAAGTTACCGTCATTAGTACGTCACCAAACAAAAAGAAGGAAGCCATGGACCATTTGGGAGCCGATGCATTCTTGGTTAGCCGTAATACAGAAGAGATGGAAGTAAGTTATAATCACGACATATTATTTTCTTTTGTGATGTACAGGGATAAGGTTAACCGAATGTATATTGATGTTATTTTTCCTTATTAACTGCAGCATGCGATGGGCACAATGGATGGTATTATTGACACGGTTTCAGCTGTGCATGCTCTTTTGCCTTTGATTGGTCTCTTGAAGACTAATGGAAAGCTCGTCATGGTTGGCGCACCAGAGAAGCCGCTTGAGCTACTTGCTTTCCCACTCCTCATGGGTAAGCCTAAGCAAGTCTTTTGAGTTTTGTAGCACTTCTTGGAACTACCTTCATAATTGGTGTCTAAGATGATATTTTAAAGCTTTTTAGTCTTAGTAGATGATTAATTCTAAGTTTCACGAGTGCAAAATGTTAACGAATAAGACCAATGACAGGTAGAAAGATGGTGGGAGGAAGTTGCATTGGAGGGATAAAGGAGACACAAGAGATGATTGATTTTGCAGCCAAGCACAACATAGTCGCGGATATTGAACTTATTTCTATGGATTATGTGAACACCGCCATGGAGCGTCTACTAAAAGCAGATGTTAAGTATCGATTCGTCATTGACATTGCCAATTCATTGAAGCCTTTCTGATGATGAGTCCAATGGATTACTACTTGGCTGAGTGTGGATGAAGATTCGTTTTCCCTATCTTGTTATGTCATAATATGTTTTACAACTAAGATTTTGCTTTTACTTGTTGTCATAGAATCATGTTTCCTTTGGAATAATATTGATTGCTTTGTATATATAGCAACCCTTTTTTTGGCTGAGTCCACTTGATGTCACATTCCTAATGTTTGGAGTATAGGAATCACCCTCTATCGACACAAGATCACGAACATGACAGACCGAATCGCAAGTAAGATAATCAAAGTTCGGCAATCAAATTGGAAACGGCACGATTATGTACTTCTACAACCAAAGTTATTGCTAACCCAATCGAAATTTCAAGGAAATGTGTTCATTGACCCTCACTCACCTTCTCAAATACGTTGCTCATCTGCCAAAACTTGCTTTGAATTTATGTAAACACTTGGCATCATTAGCATAAACTCGGACTTAATCAAACTACACTTGGCATCTTATAATGTTGCAAGCTCAGCACCTAACTACATTTGACTGGTGGAGAAAAAAATTAGAAGACTTGTCGAAGGAGACATGCATCGACCACGTTTCTAGCGTCACAGTGATACCTATGGCATGATGATAATACCCACTTTAGAGGATTTGATCGCAAACCAAGAAGTTTCAAGATGCAATTTCGCATTTGATGATAAGAGTTGAATGATAAATTTGTTAAATAGTGCACTTACTCAAATAAGAACTTGAATCCGCTTTGAAATTAAGTTATGGGTAATAGGGCATAGATGGTCTTTCCCCAACACACTGGAAAACCGTGTCAACGTGCTATGACCTGCAAATTTCCTACTTGAGTCGGGTCGAGTCAACCTCTTTTAAATCTGTTTACATGAGAACAAGCTTCTTTGTCTTTTTTCTTTTTGAATCATAATTGAATATTTGAAACATTCAAAGTTACACAATATCTTGTCTTATTAGTCATGGAAGAAGCATACAATTTCTAAGATTCCGTTTTATAAATGCGATGAATGGAAAAAATTCGAACTTCATAGACATACTAAGATTCATCTCCTAAATTAGTTCGTGACAAAATTTGGTTGTGTGCTTAAAAGGCCACTGACTTAAACAAAAAATTACAGGGCGTTGCATTACTTACCAAGTTAACTTAGTGGACGAATCTTAGTATCTCTTACATTGCTCAAAAAATTTACTAGTTGAGCTGGGTCAACTATTTTTTACCTGATTGACCCAAAAAATGAAGGAATTTTTTTTTTTATATTGAATCATCATAATCATACCTGAAAATAGGAAATAGTTAAAATTATACAATGTTCGTTATTGTAGTGCGTAACATATATGCAATATCCTAATAAAGATGTGATTTATATAATGTCAAAGGAGTGTCACTTTTTTGGTCGGAAGCCAAACTTGCATACCATTGTGCTGGATGTTGGAGTTTTATTAAAAAAATTTCCTTTATTAGAGAAAAAAAAGTAATTATTACAGTGTTTTCCTTGTAAGATACTCTTATGTGGTTCGACTTATTATGATTTGTAAACATTCTTTTCTTCGATTTGACAATCTATTTAATCATAGCCATTCTAAAAGATTCCCAATTTTTTATTGATCTGTCATTATGATGTATCGAGCAAATTAATTATGCGGTTATTTAAAAAAACTATCATAAGTTCGTGACTATTACACAAATTTTCTATTTATTAACTTGTCAAAGATATTTTCCATAGAAATATTTGCACCTGAAAAAGTAAATTATTTTGCGAAGGACAAAAATAGGGTAAAAAAGCATTAATCTGGTTAAATAGGATTGTGTAGGTGTTGATCCTGCATTAACTTGGTTTAAATAGGATGTGTATGGGTTCATCCAATGTCACCTATTTAGAACGACCGATTTTACGACTTAGATCCGGACACGAATCCGGATCCACCTAAATCCGACCCAAAGCTATGTCTACATTAAAGCATACAACCTAAAACTAAAGGAATGAAATAATTAATGCACATGGAGATAAGAGCATCCGAACTTTGATTCACACCTAGGATGCATTTGTTTCAGTGAAAATAGTTTTCGAGAATTGATTTTTTCGACTTTCACTTGCTTGGTTTGCTGAAAATAACTTAGTAAACGAGAAACACTTTCTTATCAACGGGAAATCCATGCACAAAATTGGGAAAGTAAATTCCTAAATCTAAAAAGATAGAAAACATTTTTTGAAATTGCTCATCTCGAATTTTTTATTTTTTATTTTTTATTTCATTTACTATTTTTTACATTCTATGTTTTGTATTTGGAGTTTGTATTATATTTCTTATTTTTTAATTTAATTTTCATTCCTCCGCCAGTCGCCGGGCCTATGATGGTAGGCAAGCTTGAGCTTGCTTGTGACCTCCACCGACCAATTGCAATGGAGGGAAAAAGATAAAGATAAAGATAAAAAATAAGAATTAAAAATTTTAAAAAGAACTTAAAAAATTCATTTTTTTAAACATGAGATAAAATTATAAGATTGAAATAATTTTCCAAATGAGATCCAAAAAAACATTTTCGGTCATATATCACCTAATATAGAAAAACTAACCATTTTCCTGGAAAATAATTTCCCGAAAAGTATTTGTCCTTTTTCATGAAATTTTCTCAACCAAAGTCATCTGTAAATCGTATATTCACTGAAGTTTTTCATCACGACTAACATCATTTTTTTTATTAATTTTTTTTTTTGTGCGCTAAACATGAGGATACGGATGGCTTTACAACTTGATAAATACCAAATAGGATTTTTATTTCCCTAAAAATAACACAAAAAAAAAATCCAAGGCAAGCTCGAACCTACCCAAATAAATCGGTATGGCCACTATATATCTTTCTCGGGAAAAGTACCAAAAAAGTCCTAAAATTATTGTATTGATACTAATTCAGTCCTAAACATTTCTATTAGACCAATTTAGTCCTAAACCTTTTTGCATTAGTGCCAATTCAGTCCATATAGCCTATTTTAGCCAGAAATCGCTAACGTGGAAGCCGATGAAGCCATGTAAGACGGCCGGTGCGGACTTCGATATTATTTAATAATATTCTTGTCCTTTTTTCTAAACTTTTGCCACTTTCCTTCTCTCCCTTCCTCTGCAACTCTCTCTCTCTCTCTCTCTCTCTCTCTCTCTCTCTCTGTAACCACTCTCAACCTTCGTCTCTCTCTAATCCACGAATTCAATCTTCCCATGTATATCATAATCACTCCTTCTCAACTTAATCCCATTGGACCCCAAAAAAAAAAAAAAAAAACTTGATCCCGTTCGCTAATCCATTGTTAAAACCTCTCTTAAGCCCTAATGCTAATCAAACTATCTTCTTCTTCTTCCTTCTTCCAGAGAGGAACAAAGGGCAGCCAGGCTACCAATGGTGCTTTAGCTTCGCCACCATCTCCTCCACCAGATTCAGGCTTGCTCCCTCCATGTCGATCTCCTCCACCAGTTGCTCCACCATCTCGTGCTTCTTCTACTTTTTCTGATGCTTCGCCCTCACGCAGTAGTCAGAGCTGTCCTTGAGAAGCAGCAGCACGTGCCGACTCTCATAAGCCATCTCCTTGGCCCTCCACGTCCCATCCATGCTCAGCTCCAGCAACCCGGGCACAGCGCCTTCCCTCAGGACCGCCTCCCTGTGCTTGTCCTTGCAACTCCTCACCATCGCCAGGAGCATCGCGACCTCGTGCTCCCTGCACTCCGAAGACCCTTCCTTGATCGCCTCAACCAGCGCTCAGATAGGGTCGTTTGAGCGGCGACCTCGCAGACCACGTGGCTGGACGACGCCGTGACGTTCTCAAGCGCCACCATCGCCTTCTCGGTGGTCTCCGGGGACCGCGGCGAGCTGGAGGCGACCATTAGGTCGAGGAGTAGGGGTGAGCATGGTTCCAGGATAAAACCGAGAACCTAGAACCGGAACCCGTAGGATCCAATTCGATTCCAAGTTCCAAGGTATGTAGGGTAAGTTACGGGTTCCAAAAATTGAGGAACCTGTTTCAATGGGTAGGTTCCAGGTTCCACTACCTAGAACCCGAAACTTGAAACTTGGAACCTGTACCATAGATCTTGAAATAAATTTTTATATTTTTCTTGGTATGTTTTTGCACTATCCTACAATATTCTATAGCGTCCGATGATGAGTGTATAATTTGGAGTCAAATAATTTTTTTTATTTCGGGTTTCAAAAAATGATAAATGTGTTCCAATGGATTGATTTCAGGTTCTAAATGTAACATGTATGGAACCTAAAACCACTCACATCTACTTTCTCTTAAATATTATAGCGTTTACTCTCATTTTGCTTAACTAAAAAGAAAATAAAATAAAAGAAATTGATAGGTTCTCGGATACCCTGGAACCGACTAGAACTTGTGACGGGGTAGGTTCCAAGTTCTAGGATATGACGGGTAGGTTTTAGGTTTAAAAAAATGAAAAACTTGTTCCGACGGGTAGGTTCCGGGTTCTAAGTGGAATCTGTAAGGAATCTGAAACCACTCACCCCTATCGAGAAGAGAGGAAACGCCGCCGAACGCGACGATTAGGGGGAGCGATCTAGCAAGAGGTGGAGAGGTTCAGAAGCGTGGAGACTGCATCGATCTTCATTTGTGGCAAGATGGTGATTCAAGGGGGATTTGCGGCAATTTCGCCGGATAAGATTGTGATTAGTGTCTCGATGGCGCCGGAGGATGCAATCAGCAGCTTAATGGCTCTGCAAGAGGAGAGGATCATCATTGCTATCGCTGCCAATTTGACGACCGATTGGTTCCCATGAAGGTTTAGAGTGGTTGTAGATAAAGAGAGAGATGCAGAGAGGAAAGGGACAAAAGTTTAGAAGAAAATGAAAAAATAATTAAAAGAATAATATTTTGAAAATTATATTATTAAAAAATATCCATGTCAGCATCGGCTGTCCTATGTGGCATCGCTGGCATTCACGTCAGCGATTTTCAGCTAAAATTGGCCAAATGAATTGAATTGGTACCAATGCAACAAGGTTTAAGACTAAATTTGTAGGGATGAGCGGTTCCAGGTTCCTTACAAGTTTCACTTAAAACTTGGAACCTACTCGTCGGAACAGGTTCCTCATTTTTTGAAATCTAAAACCTATCCGTCATATCTTGGAACCTGGAACCTATCCCGTTGTAGGTTCTAGGGTTGGTGTCGGGGTACCCGAGAACCCATCAATTTCTTTTATTTTATTTTCTTTTTTCATTTTTAGTTAAGCAAAATGAGAGTGAACGCTACAACATCTAAAAGAAAATAGAGGTGAGTGGTTTTAGGTTCCATACGGGTTATATTTAGAACTTGAAATCAATCCATTGAAACACATTTATCATTTTTTGAAACCCGAAACCAAAAAATTTGTTTGGCTCCAGATTATACACTCATCATCGGACATTATAGAATATTATAGAATCGTGCAAAAACATACCAAGAAAAATATAAAAATTTATTTCAAAATCTATGGTCCAGGTTCCAGATTATAGGTAATGGAACCTCGAACCTACCCATTGAAACAGGTTTCTCAATTTTTGGAACTTAGAACCTATCATACATACCTTGGAACCCGGAACCGAACTGGATCCTACGGGTTCTAGTTCCACATTCTCGATTTTACCCTGGAACCATGCTCACTCCTATAAATTAGTCCAATTGAAAAATTTAGGACTAAATTGGTACAAATGCAGTAGATTTAGGACTTTTTTGGTACTTTTCCCTATCTATCTCCATTAGAAAAATACTTGTGTCAATAGATTACATGGATGTATGTTATTTTTAACAAAGCTTGGTATTCCAAACGTTGTTGAACATACTGAAGAATATTCCTTCTTTCGGTGTAAAATGAAACGTACACGAATAAAACACACGACGCATTATATTCGTGTTGAAATACTTGAACTTTTTACTTGTTTTCTATATTTTCACTGATCAATTAGGGATATATAATAAGTCAAATATGCTTTTTTTAAACCAAAAATATGATTATATCATGCCATATTCAGATAGATAAACCTAATATCCTTTTGATTTATGATGACATAGCACGAAATAGTAACAAAATTCAACTGTCGAAGCGATATTCTTATGAAGCAATTACGATCAACTAGGTAACTTTTGATAATGGGATTTTGCTCTTTTATACCTTGCACTCAAAATGAGATTTTCTGAATTGGTGCCGCAACTCCCCAAGTTCAAAAGCTATGGCCGCTTGGTTGCGCACTTTGTGACTTTTTATCCCAAGCTCCCCTGTCGGACTTCGTCTGGTCCATACAATTCAAAAGATCTTCGGCAGTCACGTCCACGTCTTAAGTCTTAATCAGTCGAGACGAAGAGCCACTAACATATGAGAATTGTTCGAGATTAAAGAAAATTACGCATGCCGTATTGTGGCATGTAAACGATGTCGGCGAACTTGTGCTCGTGATCCGAGAAGCTGGAGGAGGCATTTGTGGCGACACAAAGACCACAATCGCCGTCAAGAGGGGCGTGTACGCAGGCCTGGGTCGGCCAGCCAAGTGTTTCTATCAAATACCATAGTTCAAGATATTACTAGCGTACCTCGGCATTTGACGCACGCTAGATGCGTTTGGGGCTCGGATTTTGGAGAAATGCAAATGCTTTTACCTTAAAGAGGTTCGGTGAAATGAAAATACTATTTGGTAAATTCTAATTGTAAAGTGTCTTTTAGGCAATTTGTGTTAGATATTGGAAAAAAAAGTTATCGAATTTCCACTTTAGCCAATTTTCACGGCAAAGACACGTCGATATTTCTAAATTTAATTTTTTTTAAGATTCCGTGGAATTTCCTACTGTTAGAATTAATTAGTTAATTGAAGTTAATTAAATCTGTCCACGATGCCCATTATGTGTCCATGATGGCCATGATGTACGCCCATGATGAGCTGATAACTCACGGTGGTTACCGGAGATTACTCGAGGGAAGTTATCTCTTTCTGAATAGAAGATAACATAAGAAAAGAGGAACCTCAGTTTCCTCAATGCTTATCATTCTCTTTCAAAAACGCTATCAAAGGACAGTAACTCTCCCGAGACCCTCTCGCACTCAAGGCCGAATTTCGGAGAAATTTAATCTGTGAACAAAGGATACGTTCCATTGCAAGATAGTATCCCAATCAGTAATACAACTTTGTGATTCTGTTAGGCATGTTTTGCATATTTTTCCGCACGTTCTTCCTTATAGGATTGGAATTGGTTTTGGTCATCTTGTTGGAATTATTATGCGTGGAATTTTAAATTCGTAAGTGAGTTAAAAAAAAAATTGTGCCTGGGTATAATAAAGTGGTTGAATTTGGCATGTGACCGGCTGGGCCGAACTTTCAACATGGAAACCATTAATTAATTGGTATAGCAATGTTTTGAATCCCTGTTGGAAAACGACACCTACAGGATTTATATTGTCTCTTCTTGGGCTGCTAGCAGAGCGGAACCCCAGACGAGTAGAAAGGGAGAACTTTCGTGCAATATTTGACTGGTCGAACAAATTGGAAGAGATTGATGACGCACATGTTTGCTCACTAAGTACGTCATCACCGCCTTGCTCGCTAGTCACTAAGTACGTCATCACCGCCTCTTCCTGTATCTCCTCAAGCCCTATATATACACCTCGCTTCTCACTTCCCATCCCATCACCTTTCTCTTCGTATCTCAAAACGCACAGATTACACGATTTCTCTTCCAGTTGAGATTTGAAGCCGTTCAAGCTTAGTGATATGGCAATGTCACCAGAGAATGAACATCCAGTGCGGGCTTTTGGATGGGCAGCCACAGACTCTTCAGGACACCTTTCTCCCTTCAAGTTCTCGAGAAGGTAGCACGCCTTGATTTTTCATTTCTTTGATTATCATTTCTGGTGCATCCAAAAATATAACAGAGGGGAGCCTATTTTTCTCGAAATTTGAGGATCTTCTTCTTAATAGGGCCACCGGGGAAAAGGATGTATCTTTTAAGGTGTTGTATTGTGGTATATGCCATTCCGATCTCCACAATGTCAAGAATGAATGGGGAATAACTTCTTATCCCGTAGTACCCGGGTATGTGTTTTCAAAAACATCATCCTTTTCGATTCTCTTATATATATATATATATATATATATATATATATGTATATTGACATGTTTGAGCCAATAATCATGGTAATTGGCCATTATATGTAGGCATGAGATTGTAGGAGTGGTCACCGAAGTGGGCACTAAAGTGACAAAATTCAAAGTCGGGGACAAAGTGGGTGTTGGGTGTATGGTTGGATCATGTCATTCATGTGCAAATTGCAAAGACCATCTTGAAAATTACTGTCCCGAGATGACCTTGACCTATGGTGCAAAGTACTACGATGGAACCACCACCTATGGTGGCTACTCGGACATCATGGTATCGGATGAGCATTTCGTAATTAAAATCCCCGACAACATGCCTCTCGATGGTGGTGCTCCTCTCCTTTGTGCTGGGATCACTGTTTATAGTCCGTTGAAGTACTATGGGCTTGATAAGGTCGGGATGCATTTAGGGGTGGTTGGGCTTGGAGGGCTTGGGCATATGGCTGTAAAGTTTGCTAAGGCCATGGGCCTCAAAGTGACCGTCATCAGTACCTCGCCTAATAAAAAGAAGGAAGCCGTGGACCATTTGGGAGCAGATGCATTCTTGGTTAGCCATAACACAGAAGAGATGGAAGTAAGTTATAGTCGTAACATATTATTTTCCTTTATGGTGTATAGGGATAAGGTTAATCGAATGTAGAATCATGTTGTTTTCTCTTATTAACTGCAGCTTGCGATGGGTACAATGGATGGCATTATTGACACGGTCTCAGCTGTGCATGCTCTTTTACCTTTAATCGGTCTCTTGAAAACTAATGGAAAGCTTGTCATGGTTGGTGCACCAGAGAAGCCACTTGAGCTGCTTGCTTTCCCACTCCTCATGGGTAAGCCCAAGCAAGCCTTTTGAGTTTTACAATACTTCTTGGGAAAACTACCTTCACAATTGCTGTTCACGATATAGTTTTAACGCTTTCTATTTTAGTATAAGACTATTTATGACTTTTACAAATGCCAAATTAGTAACGAATGAGACCAACCACAGGTAGAAAGATGGTGGGAGGAAGTGGCATTGGAGGGATGGAGGAGACGCAAGAGATGATTGACTTTGCAGCGAAGCACAATATAGTCGCGGATATTGAGCTTATTCCTATGGATTATGTGAACACTGCCATGGAGCGTCTACTAAAAGCAGACGTTAAGTATCGATTTGTCATTGACATAGCCAATTCATTGAAGCCTTTCTGATGATGATTCCTATGGATTACTACTTGGCTGAACGCAAATGAAGATTAGATTTTCATATCTTGTTATCTTGTATTCATGTTGTGCAACTAAGATTGCGCTTCTACTTAGTATCGCCACATCATTCTCCCTTTTGCAATGACGTTGACTACTTTGTAGAGATAGCAACCTTGTTCTAGGTTGTTATCCCCAGAAAGTATGCAATCCATTTAATCATAATAGTAACTTTTATGTGTAGTAACTTGTAAGTAAATTACGTACTCAAAGCCAATACCCCTTTGGGGACAATCTTTTTGTGACTGCGTGAAAGAAAAAACTGTAACAACTTTAGAGGATTTGATTACAAAAGAAGAAGTTCAAGATCCAATTTCACATTTGAGGATACGAGTTGCAGGATAAATTCATTAAACAGTGTACTTAACTCAAATAATAGCCAGTCATTTTCATACGGGAATCTAGAAGCAAGTTGACTTGAAGAACGAATGTGTTTATCAGCTGAGCAACCATTCCCAGTAATTCTGGACATATCCATCTTCTATAATTTAATGAAAGAGTAAATCTTTCCAAGATGATCTTGATTTTTATGATGCTAATCCCCACTATGTGACAGCAGTACCCGTAGAACAAATTAAAGAGAGTCGGCATTGTAATTGTTAATATATGACTAACAAAAGTGCACACGTGTGTAGGGAAAATAAATGTATACCTTCACTGCAGCATCATGAATTTCTGCAGCAGCCGCTAAAACAAGAAGGGTACGGATGAATGCCAATGGTGCACTTTTTATTGTTCTGCATTCTGGAGTTGAAGGGCACATGCACTACATACGTTTCTTTTCTAAGCAAAAGTGAAGAGGACAATTCCATCTAATTAAAGCAATGTATCCAAATTTTCGTATGCTTAATAGGGAACATATTTATCTGCCTTCTAAATATCTATTCATAAACATAGATATAAATCCAATTTGACTTGCAAATCAGCGGTAAAATCACATAATCTAGACGAGTATAAACACAAAAATAAAAAAAGTCATATTTTTTTGTATGTCGCATTTAACATGGCCGGATTACTATGCCGCGTTTCAGAAAAAAGCGGACGACTTTATCTAATTGAAGCAATATGTCAAAATTTTCATACGCTTAAATGGGAGACATGTTTTGTTGCCTTCTAAACACATAATCTGCATAATTCCAATATGACTAACTTACCAGTAGTAAATGCTTGTTCTTTATAGAAATAAATCAAAAAACTTAAAGAACTATAGCATAAAAACCAGATTTTTCCTATTGCGTGTAGTGACATAATTGTTAGTTTTCTATTATTGAAAAAGGTGATGGGGGATAACTTCCTCTTGTTAAAGAAATGTATCAAAAATTTCATTGGTACAATGGGGGAGGTTCATTGCGATTCATTACGACAAAAAGAAAAAGTTTATAAGGATGATTTATCTAACTACACATATCTCTTCACAATGAGTTTTTCTTTAAATTTGAATAGTTTAAGAAATTTGTCATAAGCAATGTGCCATGAACATAAATGATCAAAAGTTCAGAACAAGGGCATATTTCCTCGAGACACCCTTGAACATTTAATATTGCGATGCCGTGGGAAAATTATCAAAAAAGTTCTAAACTTGTTGCATTTGTGCTAAATCAGTCTTAAACCTTTTAATTATGTCAATCGTGTCTTAAATATTTTCATGTTTTGTCAATTGAGTTTATTCGGCCCCGTTGACACTTAAAATAATCCAAGAAAGACTCGTGACGAGCACGTGAGGAAGCGATAATCAGCTACGGGAAGGAACACCGAAGCAAGGTACGTACCAATCAGAAAAGTGCCACGTGTCGGGGTAAACTCTGGCGCCACTTCCTTCTAGAGCAAGAAAAAGCGCGCGGATGGAGGCCACGATCGAGGCGGTTGGCGGTGATCCCCACGAGGTAAAAAGAAAAGGCGCGAAGACCGGGAAACCGTCATCCACGTGGCTTATGGAAAAGAGCAAAGTGTGGGGCCAAAGGAAGAAACCGCTCGGCGGTTACCAAAAAGCTTGCCTATAAATACCTCGCAGTAGCAAGATACACACACACAACAAATCCACAACACTTGCATTTTCAAACTAGCTCTTAGCCTTTTAGTATAGCCTAGCTATAGTTTTTAGATTCCCGTCGTCGATTCAATTCCGGCGAGCATCATATCCAGAGTTAGGTGTCGTCGATTAGATTCCGACGTCTACTCACCAGGTTCGATACCGTCGATTGAATTCCGGTATTGCACCCTTCACCCATTTTGTCCAGTACCATGGATTCAATTCCGGTATTGTGTCCTACAATCCCCCGTCCGGTCTTTGTTGATTAAATTCCAGCATTGTGTCCTACATCATCCCCAATCCTGTCAATTCAATTCCAGGGTCACGTCGAAATTTGTTACATATCGTTACTATTGCGCATATTGGGCCGTCGAAGTTGTCGAAAGCCTATTTGTAACGCGCCTTTTGTGTAAATCTACTGCATTTGACACTCTCTCTCCAAAACTGACCCAGAACTCCTTTTCGGAAAACGAATGGATTAAGTTCGATAAAAGATTCTCGCGTAAGTAACCCTTTTTGGGCCATAGTCAATTTGGGCCTAGAACCCATAACCAGCAAAGCCCCGTCGAAGGATTTCGACGAGCAACAATCTTTTTTGGCACGCCCAGTGGGACCTTTAGTGTCGGTTCGAGAGAAGTACTATGCCATGCACACGAGGACGTAACAACTTAGACGGTGGTGGAGACGAACCCTAGGAAGAAATACAACGAATGGAGTCATCCACGGCCCATCAAGAGAACGTCGAGGTCTCTCGACGTAACGTCGAAGAGCTAAGGAGAAATCCAGAAATGACGCATGTCATGTTAACATCGATAAGGCGTACCATCGAAGAAGTCCAGAACGAGTTTGCTGATCACATGGTACAGCGGATGACCGAAGTTGTCGGGCCGTTAATCATCAACACGTATCACGAATGTGCTGCAGGACAATATGAGATTACAATTAACCCACCTCATGCTCAAGAAGGGAATGGTTTCGTACCAGCAGCAAGCGGCGGTTTACCAAGAACGACACCGCCAAATATTGGCCCCGTAGGACGTAACACTCAGCCTTTAGCACCTGTGCGAATGCTGCAACGAGGGGAAGCGTTACCGGCCAATGAACCTAGACCCCCGATGAATGCGAACACAGGTATGTTCCCTAGACATCCTATTCGACAAGATATACTGCGCGGATACTGTTATGTTTCCGGGACACCCTGTTCGACAAGACAAGAATATTGCTCGTCGGGAGGCTGCTGCCCAAGATAACCCCGTCCCTGTCAATGAACAACCGGTACCCATGATCATCGAAAATCAGGGGGCAGTACCCTTTAGGGGGCAATGGCAAGCTAGGGGGCATGACCAATTTCCCCAAGTCAGGGGGCAAGGACAGTTTGGACACTAGGCCATACGACCTGGATATCGCCAGATGAATCAGGCTATACAACCACCAGGCCCCGAGCCAATGTTTCAGCCTGTTATGCAACCAATGTATCATCCACCACAACCTGGATATCAAATGTCATATCAACCGCAGTACCATTAGCCGGTGTTCGACCAGGCACCCATATACATTGACCCAATGGTAGGATACCGGGCTAATGTTTACCGAAAACCGTACCCAGATTGGATGGATACGATCCCGTATCCAAGAGGGTTTAAAATACCCGAGTTCACACTTTTTACTGGCGAGGATGATCAGTCCACGTATGAACATATCAATCGTTTTCTAGCACTATGTGGGGATGCTACACATACGGATCACCGAAAATTAAGGCTCTTTCCATTATCCTTGTCGAAAACAGCCTTTACATGGTATACCGCACTACCACTCAATTCGGTGTTGACATGGGAGCAGATTGAACATTTGTTTCATGGCCGGTTTCAAAGGGCGGTGTCGAACTTGTCGATAGCGGATTTGTCAACAATGAAGCAAATGACAAACGAGACGGTCGACCGGTTTATTGCAAGGTTTAAACGGGCTAGGAACAAATGCTTAGTTCCTTTACCAGAAAAGACGTTCGCCGAGTTCGCTTTCAACGGATTGAAATTCGAAATACGAGATAGGATGGTGGAGCATCCATGTGCAGATCTGTTCGAATTATCCACGATGGCAACAAAGCACGAGAGTCTGCTCAAGGAAAAAGATAAAAGACATACCCGAAGAGGAGATGTAAGTTTTGTCGAGCCACCCGATTTCGACGAAGAATCAACGGATCTCGTCGAAGTGGCCGTCGCCCGATTAACCATCGATAAGCCATACACTTGCCAAGCACCGAAGCCAGCAAGGATGAAAGAAAAGTCAGCTATAATGGCTAAAGCAAAAGAGGCAGTGTACTATTCATTCGATGCGAATCGGGCGTAAGAAATTTTCGACATATTGCTTGGTGACGGACAAATCGAGCTAACGTAAGGACAGAAGATGCCGTCTAAAGAAGAATTAGCGAGGAAGAAGTACCGCAAATGGCACCATTCATAGAGCCATAACACATCGGATTGTTTAGTCCTTAAAAAGAACATTCAAGAAGCAATTCGACAATGAAAGATCAAATTCGCTGAGGACAAAGGGAAGCCCTCGATGGATGTGGACACCGATCCTTTTCTAGTAATGACTGGAATGGTGTCTTTAAAGCGATCGAGTAAATGGCATACGTCAACAAATTTATGCGCTCATTGCAGGCGAAAATTGGGAAACACGAGTACACCCAAGGAAGGGTACCAAAAGAGCGGTCGAATTAGTCGGAGGGACAAGACGCCTTTTCACATCGAAAGTGCCGGACCTCGAAGAAATCCCAACAATCGGAGAATTTATAAGTCATTTAAGCGGAGATACGATGAAGGGGACCCTACAATTGGTACTTTAGGTGAGCGAAGTGGCAAGTTTGATTATTACGTGAGCTATGGTCCACCACCCCCACATCCTCAAGAAAGAGTCCACTATGGATGGGGAAAGGAGTTCGACAGAAATTTTCGACAAGGCCTCTATGAGCCACATCGTCAACGCACTCTTAAGATACCAAGCAACCCCGTAGAGGGATCGTGGTATGAGGTGACGGAGGACCAAGAAAAGGAGAAAATCTTGACCCGAACTCAGAAGAGAAGGGTACAAAGAAAGAATAGGGTCCGCATACTACGGCAACAGGAGATTCCAGGCCGTCATAGCTCAATGGCAACAGCTCCTAACCACACCAAACTGCGGAGGGCAAGAAATCTGGTTTGGCGGCGACGACTAGAAGAGACACATCAAGCTCAAGAAAAAGAGGACAAGGGTACAAAGCCACGTAAAACATCTGCGTCTAAATCCCGATTTAAAACCCCGTTAGCGTGTCAAGTATCCCCCCTAAGCTCTTGTATGGTACGAGTTAAATTACTACACGAGTTTCGACTTGAGTCGACCTCGGCTGACGGCGGCGACAAGGAAACGATGCAAGAAAAGGAAGGGGCTCGGTTTTGCTTCAACGATGAAGAAACCATGGAATTCAGAAAACCCATGGAAGATCTCTCAAATCATTTGAGGTCGCTCAATATAAATGCCAAGATCAACGGGCGGCCGGTAATGAAAGTACTTGTGGATGGGGGTTCAACGTTAAATCTCATTCCATACCGCTTCTTCAAGAAAATAGGAAGGAATGATGACGAAATAATCCCATCGAATATACGGTTGTCCGATTTCACCGGCGAGATTACCGAAGTAAAGGGAGTATATGTCGCCGACCCGATCGTCAGATCTAAAACATTGAGGACGTCCTTCTGCGTCGTCGACGCCGACGGGTCTTATAACTTGCTGTTGGGACGGGATTGGATACATGGAAACCAATGTGTCCCATCAACACTTCACCAGACGCTGGCATTCTGGAATGGGGACAAAGTGGAATATGTAAAAGCAAATCCCCGGACTTGTGTTACCTGGACCCGTATATCCGGCCGGGACAAAGTGATGCCAGATGATTGCCTTCGCATATCTAAGCCGCCTGAAGCGGACTCAAGAAACATTGCATTCTGCCGTTTCGACAAAGGGAGCACCGAGTGGATCCCGAGAAAGGAGCCGGTGGAACCAATCGACCGCCTTTCCGATGGAAAGTCGGTCATTTGCACAAAACCTCGCTAAGAGGTATGCGGCCTACTGGGCCGAGCAAAATGATCAAGCTAGACAGCTTGCAGATGGCATTCTAGATTTCGAAGAATCCCCAATTAATGAGGACGACAAAGTAATTCAAGCCCAAGACCCATTGGAAGAAGTCAATCTCGGAGACGAAGCTTCCCCTCAACCTACTTATGTGAGCCAACTACTCGATCGGCGATACAAGGATCAAATGGTAAACTTATTGAGGAAATATAAGGATTGTTTTGCCTGGAATTACCATGAGATGCCCGGCCTTTCGAGGAGCATAGTTGAGCATCGATTGCCAATTAAGAGGGGATTTCGACCACACCAACAGTCTGCTAGAAGGTTCGCTCCCGAAGTAATCCTTAAAATTAAGGAGGAAATTGAGCGTCTCCTTTCGGCCGGATTCATAAGATCAACAAGATATGTCGAATGGTTGTCGAATATTGTGTCTGTCAAGAAGAAGAATGGCAAACTCCGAGTGTGTGTTGATTTCCGCGACCTCAATGCGGCCACCCCGAAAGACGAGTACCGGATGCCCATGGCGGATATGTTGATCGATTCGGCATCCAATAACGAAATAATGTCCCTCATGGACGGACATTCTGGGTACAATCAGATATTTATAGCAATGGAGGATGTTCACAAGACAGCATTCAGATGCCCCGGGGCCATTGGTACGTTCGAATGGGTCATCATGCATTTTGGATTGAAGAATGCCGGTGCTACGTATCAAAGGGCAATGAATTACATTTTCCACGATATGGTTGGGGAATTCATGGAGGTCTAGATCGATGACGTCATCGTCAAGACAGACTAGGTAAGTCATCTGGACCACTTAGAGCAAGCTTTTGAGAGAATGTGGAAATTTAAATTAAAGATGAATCCTTTGAAATGCGCTTTCGGGATAAAAGCTGGCAATTTCCTTGATTTTTTGGTTCACCAAAGAGGTATAGAAGTAGACATGAATAAAGCCAAGGCTATTTTAGAATTGTCATCTCCCGATAATAAAAAACAGCTGCAAATGTTAATCGGAAAATTAAATTTCTTGCGGCGTTTTATAGCTAACTTGTCAAGAAAAATTGAAGTTTTCTCCCCGTTGCTCAAATTGAAGAATGAGCGAGAGTTTGTGTGGGAAGAGAAGCATCAAGTGGCTTTCGACAAGTTAAAAGAGTATCTCATCAAGCCACCGGTGTTGATGCCACCAAAAGTGAGACGGCCATTGAAGTTGTACTTATCGACCGCCGATACAACGATCGGGAGTATGCTGGCTCAAGAAAACGACGAAGGGAAAGAACAGGCCGTGTACTACCTAATTAGGATGTTCAATGATGCCGAGACGAGATATACGTCCATCGAAAAATTATGTTTATCACCGTACTACGCCTGTACAAAATTACGACATTATATGTTACCGACTACGATACATGTAATTTGCAAAACAGACGTGATTAAGTACATGTTGTCCAGGCCGATCATTAGGGGCCGGATTGCAAAATGGGCGTTTACTCCGATAGAAATCGATTTGATTTATGTGCCGCTCAAAGCGAAAAAGGGGCAGGCAATATCCGATTTCATTACCGAATACCCGTTGGGTTTAAAAGTCGAGGATGATGAAAATTATCTTGGTATCGCACCTTAGATATTATATTTCGATGGGTCGGTGGCGTCCGGTTCAACAGGCGTAGGAATCATGGTTATATCACCTTTTCGACAGAAAACAAAACTCATATTCAGGCTTGACTTTGAATGCTCAAATAACCAAGCCGAATATGAAGCCCTGATCGTGGGGCTGAATGTTTTAATTGACATGGGGATCGAGTCAATTAAAGTGAAGGGCGATTCTCGGCTGGTGATCAAACGACTAAACGGTGAGTATCAATGTTTGAATGAAAACATTATTAGACATCATCACCTGGCAAAAGAATTGTTGTCGAAGTTCGTCAAATAGGAGCTAATCCATGTCAAGAGGAGTGAAAATTCAGAAGCTAATGAATTAGTTCAAATGGCATCGGGATATCGTATATCGAAGGAACTAGCGGACCACATCATTACTCGGGTAAGGACCTTACCATCGATAGATGCTCGGGTAATGATGGTTGAGCAATCTGAAAGCTTAGGAGAAACTAGCGGCCAACAAGATTGGAGAACCCCTTTGATAAACTACTTGAAAAACCCTAGTTCGGGCAAGAAAGACTTCAAAAGAAAAGCCCTAAAATATCTGTTGATCGACAACGAGTTGTATCGAAAGACAATCGACGGATTGCTTCTCAAGTGCTTGGGGCGGGAGGAAGCGATGCTAGTCATGACGGAAGTCCATGAAGGGATCTGTGGTGCGCATCAGTCTGGATTGAAAACGAAGTGGTTGTTAAGGCGACATAGATATTTTTGGCCAACAATCACCCAAAACTGCATTGACTACGCAAAAGGGTGTCAATCATGCCAAAGGCATGGACCAATCCAGCAAATACCTGCAGCACCGATGAACCCAATTATCAAGCCGTGGCCTTTTCGGGGTTGGGCAATGGACATAATAGGGAAAATTTATCCTCCCTCGTCGAAGAAGCACGCTTTCATTTTAGTGGCCACGGATTACTTCACAAAATGGGTCTAAGCGGCGTCGTACAAAAGCGTGACACAAAAAACAGTTAGGGAGTTCATCGAAGAGCAAATTATTCATCGATTTGGGATTCCGGAGACTATCACTGCTGACCAAGGGACAGTCTTCACAGGCCAAGAAATACTGGATTTTACTAAGTCGAGGGGTATCAAGATGATTCATTCGATGCCCTACTACGCTCAGGCTAATGGCCAAGCAAAAGTTTCCAATAAAATAATCATCGGATTGATTAAAAAGCATTTGGAGGACAACCCAAGGGAATGAGACTCATTGTTGTCGACGGTGTTATGGGCTTATCGAACTTCCAAAAGATCAAGTCTTGGAGTCACTCCTTACATGCTAACATATGGACAAGAGGTCGTGTTACCCCTGGAGATTACGGTGCAATCATTAAGAGTAAAGCTCCAAGATGGTATGGCTAAAAAGCAATACGATGAAATGATGTACGCCAACATTGATGAATTGGGAGAGAATCGAGCTACAGCACTGGAAAAATTAATGGCTCAGAAGCGAAGGGTTGCCAAGGCTTACAACAAACACGTGAAAGCTAAACGTTTCGACGTGGGAGACTTTGTGTGGAAAACTATTTTGCCTATAAACCTCGATAGCGAGAAGTTTGGCAAGTGGTCGTTAAAATGGGAAGGACCATATTTGATAACGGACGCCTTTCCGGGAAATGCATACCGAGTCATGGAAATCGATGGAAGGGAACTACAACGTTCGATTAACGGGAAGTATTTGAAAAAGTTCTATCTATCGATGTGGGAAATGCGAGGAGAATCAGAAAGCGAGGAGTAAGAAAGTTCAATTCCATTCATTCAAAAAACCTTTTTACATTCTTCCTCTCTTTCTCTCTCTTTCCCTTTTTCTCTCTTTCGTTTTCTTTCATTCTTTTTCTCTCTCTCTCTCTTCCTCTTGCTCGCTCACCCCAGCAGACCCTTACTAGAAGTGCTCCCCGAAACGAACCACGAAGCCCCGCCGCCGGCACTCTAACTTGGCGTTCTCTTCCCTCGCGCGGTGATGAGCTTCACCCAACTCCTCCGGTGCCGCATCCAGCTTGTCCTTCTCGCTCTCCAGCCGCTGAAGATGCTTCTTCCGACCTAGCAGAAGACCATTGGTAGAGTCCAACATGGCCTTCAGACCATCCAAAGGGGTCCCAATGGAAGCCAAGGAAGGGTTCTCGCAGGCTTCAGCCAGTTCATGTTCCCGCTGCTCGGATTCCTTTAGAGGCCTGTGCGGATGTCGCTGGCTGGCGGTCAGGTGGTCGGAAATAATGTTCCGAAGTTGGAGGACGCTAGCGTGAGAAGCATGGAGGGCTTCCTAGACGCTGCAGAGCTCCTTGTGCACCACCTCGCCGTTCTCAATCTCTTCGATCTTACACCAAACTTCATGTTCGGTGAGATCGTCTTGAGACATGGTTGCCAGATTCCGTCGAAACTTCTCCAGCCCATAGTCGAAGAGTATAATGAACTCTTCGTAGTCCGACCGGAACGGGTGGTCGGAGGGAAGATTTTGGGGCGCAGAGCGGTTGAGCGGGGCGTGTAGCTTCTCAAGGGCCCGTGGTTTCACCACCAGCATGGTATAGGTGTAACTCGAGAGGGAGATAATCTCCCTCCAAATAGCCGAGAACTCACGGCTGAAGTATGTAGGGGGAGATGACGCCGAAGAAGAAGACGCACGCTCTATTAAGGCTTTGAGAAGTCTTCTCTAAGAATGAAAGACAGAAGGGTTTGGATGAGTACCCATTCCAGGCAAGTGGTCCTATTTATAGATAAAGGCCAAGGAACGGTTCATCCCACGACGCTAAGTATCCGCCCATGACCTTTCGATGATCGAGGCGGTAAAGTTAGTGGACGGTTATCGAGGCGAGGAGGTATATCGCGATTGGTGAAGCACATAAGTAACCATAATGACGCGAGTGGCGGGTTTCCCGCTGGCCATTAACCACGTCGAACCGTCATGATGATTTGAATTCGGAAGGAGAATCGGAAACGACGTCTTTCATTAAATACCGCATGGAAAAAGGATGATCTTGAGAAGATCATGTCATGATGAACTTTGGAGAATTGACACTAAGACCGGCAGTTCAATGATAGAATAAGATGATAAGGACAGGTGAAATTAATGTGGGACCAGCAACAGCGGACTACAACACGTGCCGTTCAAGACTCAAGACGAAACTATGAAGTTGCATTTCACTGTTGCAATTAGCGTCAACAATTGCCTCCTTTCGATGACCGGTCTGCATCATATCAAGGTGCGGTGATTCGCAAATTGCCTCTTGCTGTTTGATTGCCTTCCATTGTGCAGATAGTACTTGCGGGGTGGTACAACCGTCACTTTCCAGGGTATCAAGAACACTGCGTTGATGAGCCAGCTCATTGTCGGCAAGGAGAGAATCCGTTTCCAACTTATCGATGATCGTTAGTTCACGCTGTCTTGTCCCGAAAGACCTTAAAGTCGAGCCAAATGTGAGGAAGAGTTCATTAATGGAAAATCCAAGGGCACGACATTGGATCGGATAGGGCAAATGGGCCAGAAAAGCAAGGAGAGCTTTGAGCTCATCATCAACGGATGTTTTGTTACATATATCGGCATATCCTCCTCCCGGTAAATCATGCGGGCGTAACCACTTGCCGCGAAGATATGGATAGTCACAGCGAAGAGTATTCGATGGGCCAGGTGAGGCACTCGCCATGCTCACATGAACAACCCATGATTTGTTGGGTAGGTCATCCGTACGGCCGTCAGAAGCCAGCGAATCATCCGGGGAGGAAGTTAGATCAATACTTACATCAAGCGAGAGTGCAAAGAAATACCCACTTTCATCATCAAAGTGTTTATATACCTATATCAGCAAGGGGTTTACCTTCATCGATTGGTTGCTCAAGTATAATGCTCGGTATAAGGAAAGAAGCGGGTCTTCTTAAAGGATGCAGCAAGCCCAATGAGTTTCGACGGACTTTCAAAAGAACATCCATTGCACTGGTTGAGAACAAAGAGGCGCGATAGGAGAGCCACCACTTGTCAAAAAATGAGGTACTACAAGGATGGCCGGAGAAGGCGACAAATATAAAGCGCCCGAGAACAGCATGTGCAACTTCGGTATGGCCCACCATGTCGGTTACCTTTTCCTTGCAACAAGAAAAGGGGAAATTCATGGAATATACCACCGGCATTGGAATCCCTTGAGTAAGCCCAAATTGGCGAGCACAATAATGAGGGTTATAAATCTCGAATTCTGATGAGAATTTGCCGCCGCCAGACAAATTCATGGCTAAGTCACTTGGGACTAACACGCTCATCTAGAAAAAATGAGAACTAGGATCTGCGCTGGAGGAGCTATAGACATCATTATCGACGGGCAGCCTGGAAAAATCAAAACCGGTGAGAGACAACAGCTCAATAAGAAAGTCGTCGAAAGGGGTAAGGTTGTCGGGAGCACGGTGAAGGGTCCGATTAAACGCCATGGGTACATCATTCCTTTTAATTTTCGATGACTCGGTTGTCGAAGTGAGCGCTTGATCAAAAAACATATGAGGAAAGTACACTCGGAGCCGGTGGTGCAGAATCCATAAAGGACCCGAAAAAGGGGGCGGGATGTTTGTTCATCGGCGAAGATTGAGCATCCGATAACCCTCGATACAATGCAGCCAGGAACATCCAACTTAATCCAATATCAACACCACATGCCAGTTCATAGGCCATATCAAGGAATTCCGAGGAAATTCGACATGTAGGGAGACAAAAGACATATTTGCAAAGCCAACATAGAAGGAAGGCTGTATGTTCCTCGAGAAGAATGGGTCCTGAAGATTTAGCATGGCGATCCATAAATTCGCCATATGGCAGGTCAAGGCAACAGGACATATCAAGAAAAAATTGGTCGTTCGGAGGTCGAGAGTCACCATCGATAAATGGAGAAAGACCGGTCAGAAACCAAATATCAAGAAGGGTAGGGGTCACTGGACCAATAGGCAAAAAGAAACAGTTCGATGATGGTGACCAAAAGCAACACAAACTACCGATGAGGCCATACTCAGAGAGATCAATAGATGTACCGCAAAAGGATAACGGGACATTTATCCTGGCACGTGCCCAAATGGTAGCTGCCTCTCCTTCCGGTCGTTTGTACCGGTTGTAAAATTGATGGTCGAAGGATGGATATGAAGAAAATCTATAATTACCCGACGACCGGGCGGAGGTACAAATGATAGGTTGCTCAAAGGGTAAAATCTCTTCTGAGCAACGGGGAAAGCAATTAATCGAAAAAGAAGGAGGTGGCAAACTTGTGAGATGCGGACCCAAAAAGAAGAAAAGCTATTCGTTCTTCTAGGGAAACATCCCCGGATGTTTTACAATGGGCATCGATGAACTTCACATAAGCAATGGTATCGTCAGAAATGGGGCAATCTTTGGTTTTTCCTAGATTCTTGACCGAGGCCCCAGAAGGGGAGAGACCGGCTATGGCAAAGGTATCTAGAAGGGTTACAGACATGGGATCCCACGGGAAGAAAAAGTAATTGATAGAGGAGGATCAGAAGCTTGTGACGGACCCCGGTAAGCCTTTATTCAAATCGTGGGACAACATGCTGACTTCAATTGCTGTCACGATCTGCGCCATTTCCCAGAGACCAACTGTCGGAATATCCTCTTGAAGCCTTTGGAACCAGGTATAAGCCCCGTCATCAAATGACGAAAAACTCCTAAATCGCTGAGCCGGCATGGACCAAATGTCCTTTAGTAAAGAGGCTTGAATGGGAAGCTGCTCATCGGCCCGCATTGGGAAGCAAGATTGAAGAGATGATGGAATGTGGTAGTGATCATGGAGACCGGGCCCGAGAATGAGACCGGCATGCTCTCGTTGAGTGTTCAACAACTTGAGGAAACAGTGATCAGCATCATCACTATTGATGATCCCATCGAAGCGGGCGATGAACCGGTGAGGAAGGAACTCGGGGGTTTCGGTCGCCATGAAAGCTTGGAATGCTCAGAAAAAGGGGTTTAGGGTTTAAGAAAAACCGCTGATGAAGAAAGACAACAATTGGGAGCTTTTTCGAGATCCTTAAAAGCGAGATGAAGAAAAGCCGGTGCACGGTACGAAGTCGAAAATGTTGCGTTTCGGGAAAAGAGATCAAGGGGAAAGCGTAATCATCATTTGAACAGTTGGAGATCACCGAACCAGAAGAAGATATTTTAAAAGAGGTAAATCTTCGATTTACATCTTTTAAAGGGGGCATATGTTGACACTTAAAATAATCCAAGAAAGACTCGTGACGAGCACGTGAGGAAGCGATAATCAGCTATAGGAAGGAACAACGAAGCAAGGTACGTACCAATCAGAAAAGTGCCACGTATCGGGGTAAACTGCGGTGCCACTTCCTTCTAGAGCAAGAAAAAGCGCGCGGATGGAGGCCACGATCGAGGCGGTTGGCGGTAATCCCCACGAGGTAAAAAGAAAAGGCGCGAAGACCGGGAAACCGTCATTCACGTGGCTTATGGAAAAGAGCAAAGCGTGGGGCCAAAGGAAGAAACCACTCAGCGGTTACAAAAGAGTTTGCCTATAAATACCTCGCAGTAGCAAGATACACACACACATAACAAATCCACAACACTTGCATTTTCAAACTAGCTCTTAGCCTTTTAGTATAGCCTAGCTATAGTTTTTAGATTCCCGTCGTCGATTCAATTCCGGCGAGCATCATATCCAGAGTTAGATGTCGTCGATTAGATTCCGACGTTTACTCACTAGGTTCGATACCGTCGATTGAATTCCGGTATTGCACCATTCACCCATTTTGTCCAGCACCGTCAATTCAATTCCGGTATTGTGTCCTACAATCTCCCCGTCCAGTCTTGTTGATTAAATTCCAGCATTGTGTCCTACATCATCCCCGATCCTGTCGATTCAATTCCAGGGTCGCGTCGAAGTTTGTTACATATTGTTACTATTGCGCATATTGGGCCGTCGAAGTTGTCGAAAGCCTGTTTATAACGCTCTTTTTGTGTAAATCTACTGCATTTGACACTCTCTGTCCAAAATCGACCCGAACTCCTTTTCGGAAAACGAACGGATTAAGTTCGATAAAAGATTCTCGCGTAAGTAACCCTTTTTGGGCCATAGTCAATTTGGGCCTAGAACCCATAACCAGCAAAGCCCCGTCGAAGGATTTCGACGCGCAATAGGCCCATTTTGACCGAAAACCACCCAACCATGAATGCCAATAGTCCTACGTGACACGGTCGATGCTGACGCTGATATTTTTATTAATAATATAACACTTTTTTGATTTTTTTTAAATTTTTTTTCTTTTCTTTTCCTTTTCTTTTCTTTTTAACCATCCTCGCCCACCACTAGGCAAGGGCCATAATTTTTGCCAACGAGGGTGGTGCTCGCCCCCATCATCGCCGTCAAGGGCGGCTTCGTCCGGCTTATTTATCAAAGAACAAAATTAGGGTAAAAAAAAAGCGTAAACTTATTTTGAATACGATCGTGTATGGCTTGTCAAATATTACCTATTCAGAACAACCCATTTTACTACTTAGGCTCAAACACGGATCGGGAACCTGAACGCGCCCGAATCACTCCGATTGCTTGGTCTAAATTTACGCCTGCAACCTAAAAATAAGGGAATCAAAGAATTATTGTACGTAAAATCAAAAGGGTGCGATCTTCGATTCAGACACATAGATTTTACATTTGCTGATGTTTTCCGTGATCGTTCACAACAATTTTTTGGCTAAGCATCGGGATTCGTATTTCCGACTTTACAACTTGATAAATCACCAAGCGGGACTTTTTTTTTTCTTTTCACCTAAGAAGAACAGGGAAGTCGCAAATCCAAGGCAAGCTCGAACCTATATGGATAAATTTGGTTTGTGCCACTTTATATTGACAAAATTGTCCAAAAAGTCTTAAACATATTGGACTTTGATTAATTTAGTCATAAATCTTTCAATCTTATTAATTAAGTCTTAAACCTTTTGACACTTTGCCAATTGAATTTATCTTGCCGAGTTTAATCGAAAATCGCTAGCGTGGCGCCGAAGGTCCTATGTGGCATAGCCGGCGCTACTATATATAATTTATAATTATATATTTATTGTTTAAAAATTAATTTTTTTTATATTTGTATTTTCTTTTTCTTTCTTTTCTTTTTTCTTTTCTATCAAGTTTGGCGAGGATCACCGGCTACCCTCGCTAAATGCAGGTGAGGGTTGGGCCCTTGCCCGGTGGTCGATGAGGGTCAACCGGCAACCCTCGCCGGACTTGATAGGAAAAAAAAAAGAAATGAAGAAAAAAAAATGAAACAGACTAAAAACAATCCAATTTTGTTAAAAAAAATATTTAAAAAATCGTTCACATCGGTGCCGGTAATCTTGCGTGGCACCGCCGAGTCTAAATCAGTGATTTCCAGTTAAATTGGCCGAATAAACTCAATTGATAAAGTGTTAAAAGGTTTAGGACTCAATTGACAGAATTAAAAGATTTAAAACTAAATTAATTAAATTAGAACATATTTAAGATTTTTGGATAAGTTTCTCCTTTATATTTATTATAAGCAAACACTTGTACTTTTCAATAAGATGCACGGATGTACGTTGTTTGCGATAAAGCTATAGTCGTCCGTACGTTGCTGAACTTACAGATATTTCATCTTTTGGAGTAAATTTATCGTACACATAAAAAAATATTAGAAAGCATCGACACTTTTCGGAGGCCTCCGTGATATGTTCGACACTCTTCGACACTTTGACACTCTCTGACACTCTCCCAACACTCTTCGACATGCAATTCATATATGGTCGGCACTCCAAACACACGAACGACACTCAAATCTAGTATCCCAACACATCATTTCGATACGCCCGTGGTCAATTTTAAGTATTTTCAATCAATTAGATGTCATAATGTAGATTTATCAAAAATATATATTTATGTCATATATTCAACCACCCCAAAATTAATATACCCAGTTAGTAGAAAAAAAAAAACCTAATCATAAATCTTTAACAGAAGAAAAAGAAGAGAAAACTCACTAATATCTTTATACAATCATGTGAATAAAAATATATATTTAATATATAGTGTTTCCCAACGTGTCGTACTTATCTATTTTTTTTATAAATGACTAGTCGGCGTGTCTTGTCGTATCGTATTACGTGTCACGTGTCGGTGTCGATACTATTTAGATGAAAAACACATGACGAACTATACTCGTGTAAAATTACTTTAACTTTCTATTTACATATCCCCTATATATATATATATATATATATATATATCGGAAATATGATCATGTCGTGCTATATTCATATAAATAAACGTGATATCCTTTTGATTAATTATTAGATAGTACGAAATAACAACAAAAGTGCATTGTCAAATGGATATTATAGGTAATTCTTCATGTGCAATTTTGCTCTTTCATACTACAATTAGCATATGCGAACAGCTTTGTTTGGGGAAATAGAAGGAACATGTACCATCCGTGTAAAATTTGACAAAATACCACATCAAATGCCGATACTTGTTAAATATTTTGTAATAATGTCGAACTTTAATAATGTATTTATATGTAAAACAACGAGATACATCTGTTCGTATCGCGTCTTGTTTAATTTTAATCATGTATCGCATCGGGCCATCCAGTCTGGATTGCAAATTTTATTGGAAAAGGGAAAGAAAAAAGAAAAAGGAAAAATTATGGGTGAGCAAGTTAGACCAACCGAATCGGAAATAGCCTCGACCGAACCGAACCGGTAGTCCGGTTCTCGATTCCATAGGGCGGCGGTCTAGTTTTCAATCATTAAAATTGGAACCGATAGTTGGACGATCTGGTTCCAATGGTACGAGACCGAACCGTAACGAATTGATCGATTTTTATTTTAATTTTTTTAAAATTTCTTAAGTAACCCTATTGTCTACATTTCTCATTGCGGTGTAAGTCTAGTCTGCTTAAGTTTTGGCAGTGAGTATATGCGACCAATACTTTCTGTAACTCAATTCATGCAGTGATCGTTGATTTTGTTGCGTCTTTTGCCGTTTGAGGTCACACCGTTCTCATCATAGAAATATGCTAATTTCTATTTCCAAACACACGGTAAAGGAATTGCAAGATGTTGGGGGATCAGGAATCGAATCGATTCAAACTAGAAGCAATAGGAAAGAACTTGGAACCAATTGCAATTGCCAATGAGAAATCACTGCTTTTTCATTCCATAGAAGCTGCGTATAAATTTAGAAGGATAATTCCAACCTATCTTTACCAATGAAAAGAAAAAAAATCGATAAATTTATCGGTTCTATTGGATTGCCCGAGAATCGGGCTCGACTAGTCGTATGATTCTCGAGATCATCGGTCCGGTTCCTAGCTCCAAAAATTAGAAATCAAGACCACCGATCCGATTCTCAGTTCTTGAGGGGAATCAAATCGGATCGGAACTGCTCACTCTTGCAAAAAAAAAAGTATTAAGCAAGCGGGTGACGATATCGAATTCGTCAAGAATTTCTGTGTTTCGACAATTGTTTTGGACTTTGCAAGAAACGGTGTCGTGTGGGAAGAGAGCCACACCGCCTCGGATCGAACGTGGGGAAAACGTATAAAGCCGAAACTCTGACCTGCCGCCGTCCACTGAGCGCTCAAAGCCTTTCTCTCTTTCTCCCGAGTCAATACTGCCCCGTCGGAGCCTCTTCGCAGCGATGGAGAACGGCGACGTCCCTGAGAACGCGAACGAACGTAACTCGCTCTCTCTGCCTCTCTTTCTGTCCCCGAATTCTTCAGAAGGTGTTGGTGATTGATCGATCGGCGATTGATTTTTGAGGTTTGTTCTGTGCAGATTGCCCAGGCACTCTGTCGGAATCGGCTGGAAAGGCCGATTCTTGCCAAGGTTGCCCTAACCAACAAGCTTGCGCCACTGCTCCTAAGGGTCCCGACCCAGGTCCTCTCTCTCTCTGTCCCCTCTTCGATTAATCGTGTCGTGGTTGTTTATCTTGTAGCTCCGTTCGATGGTGAACTTCGACGACTGTATTGAGCAAGGTTTCTAGCTTGATGGCTCTTCAGTTTGTGACCGTTTTGCGTTCTTTGTTTTGCATTTCTGCTCCGTTTACAAAAAAACCCAAATTTTCGTTTTTCGTGGGGGTTAAACGTTGTGCGAGGGTACTTGAAGTGGGGAGGTGTGTGCTTTAGAAACAGATTGGTTGTTGTACTGTTTGAAATTGTGTACGGTGTCCACCACAGTGATTCGGCGACTATGTACTGTGCTTAACCCCTTCTTAACTGTCTCTCATGCCGAGTTTGATGATTATCTTGGAGAAACAAATGATGTTTTTATAGCTGCATAGTCAAGCTGTTGAAATTTCATTAATCCCTTGTCTTCATGGGAAAGAACATGAGAGGGATAGAAGCTACTTCTTCGTATTGAGATAAGGAAGGGAGGAAAGGGAGCAGGTGTTTTTTGACATTTGTTAAGTAGTGGGAAATTTGTGTTCGTGTGAATATTGATTACTCTTGATTAGAACAATCTTTCCTTAGGACGAAATGTAGGCATCTTGAATGCAAGAATGTCCTTCTGCATAGCAGGGAACCTATAGGCAAAGCACCTGTTTCAATAGCCATGCGAAACATTTTAGTTGGACAAATTGAGACTCTTCTTCACTCTCTATTGGCATTTGATAAATGTATGGTGATTCCAACAACACTGCTATTACACATTTCTGTTGCTGTAACCATGTGTCTGTTGACTTCGGTCATGGTCTAGTTCTTCTCTTTTGACCTCATCCCAGGACCTTGGGCAGATCCCATATATAGCCCATATATATGTTAGCCTACATATGGGGATTGCAGCTGGGAAAGCTCGTGCCACTGGCCCATTGGGCATTGGTTTAAGCTCTTTCATTGTCAATCTTGGCAGGTTTGCACCATGAAACAGAATCTAAGACTCATATACTTGCTTGAATGGAAATCGAGTGTCTTTGCTCGGAAATTATTTTCCTTTTGAGATTATGTCACTGTCATGGTGATGCAAAAAAGAATATTGAATCCAAAAGAAGATGTGATGCAAAAAGATGACTGCTGTGTGATTTGACTGATCAAAATGAGGGATGCTCTGTCTCTGAGCTTTGTTTCCTCTGCGATGCGATTACTGGTTACAGTCAAGTTGACCATGTTTTTCTATGCTATGATTGTTTAAAATGCCTTTTTTTTCACAATTCCATCACTAATTGCCGTGTTGAAAGTAAAGAAATTTTGTTTTGCATTCATATCGACCCTCTATGGTTGGCTTGACCGAGGCATTGGCCTCCAGAAACCTATTGTGTAAATACCCTGCATTTTTCTTATCTGCCAGACTTGGTTGCAATAGCTGAAAGAATGGCTACTGTCAAGCATAAGATCCTGGTCTTATCAGGCAAGGGTGGAGTTGGTAAAAGTACAATTTCAGCCCAGCTTTCGTTCGCATTAGCTGCCTTAGATTTCCAGGTTGGTCTGCTCGATATAGACATCTGCGGTCCGAGCATCCCCAAGATGCTTGGACTTGAAGGTCAAGAAATCCACCAGAGCAACCTCGGCTGGTCTCCTGTGTATGTCGAGTCCAACCTCGGTGTCATGTCCATTGGCTTCATGCTCCCCAATCCTGATGAAGCTGTCATTTGGAGGGGGCCACGTAAGAATGGGCTTATCAAGCAATTCCTGAAGGATGTGTACTGGGGAGAACTCGACGTTTTAGTGGTTGACGCACCACCTGGCACCTCTGATGAGCACATCTCAATTGTTCAATGTCTTCAGGCAACTGGCTTGGACGGTGCAATTATAGTGACGACCCCGCAACAGGTTTCATTGATTGATGTGAGGAAAGAGGTCAGTTTCTGCAAGAAAGTTGGAGTTCCAGTTCTTGGGGTTGTGGAAAACATGAGTGGCTTGGCTCAGCCCTTGAGTGATTTCCGCTTCACGAAGATCACAGAAGCGGGCGAACAGAATGACGTCACCGAGTGGGTGTTGCAATACATGAGAGACAAGGCACCGGAGTTGCTGAATTTAATTGCTTCGAGCGAAGTGTTTGACAGTAGCGGTGGTGGTGCAGCGAAAATGTGCAGGGAGATGGGGGTGCCTTTTCTTGGTAAGGTACCGCTGGACCCACAACTTTGCAGGGCGGCCGAAGAAGGTAGGTCGTGTTTTGTGGATGGGCAATGCACGGCTAGTGCACCAGCCTTGAGGAGCATCATAGAGAAACTGTTGCAGAACCAGGGTCTTTCCCAAATGGCCATGGAGAACCGCGCATAGAGGACGGGCTTCATTCTCCTGATGGATGGAAGATCTTGTTGTCCACCTTTTCTTTTTCTTTGTATTTTTCAGCTTCACCGCTTTGTGATCATGTAGACAACTACGAAGTGGTACATATTTTATGTTTTTATTACGATTTCATAGCTTTCTGAATTGTTCATCATGTAGCTGTGCTTTGACAAAAAAAAAAATAAAAATCATGTAGCTGTGCGATTTCGATCATATTTTGAGTGAATAATTGTTATTATTTCAAAGAATTTGTCACGTTTGGAAAATCCTATGTTCGTCAAGGGAGAGAGTGGAAATTTTGTAGAGGGGGGAAAAATGAAATAGGAAGGAGGGGGTAGCGATGCCACTTAAAATCCTCTAACAATCTTATTGCTGCAAAGACCAAACTTGCGCCTCTTTAGATTTCCAAAAATCCAAGTCTTCATCACCGGCTACCGTCTGCCGCTGTCATAGCGATGGTGCGCGACAGCCAAAACTGAATTCTTGCAAGACCCACCAACTTCTTCTTGCAATCTCTGTCGCCTTGTCTCGTCTTCTTCTGATCGTGCTGATCTGATAAGAGAATTCTGCACTTTTGGTTCTAAACTGGTTGAAGGCTTCGCGATGCATGAAAAGTCTTCTGTCTAATGTATCAAGTGCCACTGACTTGGTCTCTTGTGCACTGAACCAGCAGCTAGATTCTCTAAGTTTTTGTCCGAGAATTTACGCAAAAACTTGTTAAGCGCACTTTATATGTTTGCCGTGGCATTGTAAATCTTTCAATTAGGAGACAGTGTGGGAAGATTTAGACTTCAGCTGCACGAACATGAACCTGAACCTCTTTCTTTGTTCATCATTTCACTCCTATTTTCACATATAGAAATGTGCAATAAAAAAAAGAGGTTTTGGAGATGATAATCCAATCTTTCTTCCCTGTACTGCAACAGCTAAGTATACTTTGCTTAACTTGATTTGCCATTTAAAGTAGATGACCTGTGGCTTTAGGTTATGGAAGTCGTAACATTTGACGCTTCAAACTGCGCAGTTACCTAAGAATATTTTTTCTTTAAGTCAGGATGATGCGCAATGACAGTTAAAGTAGATCACTTGTGGCTGGTGGGAGTAGCTAACTCGAATTTCAGGCCCATGTGTTGCACAAAGATGATGAGAATCATGTTCAGGCCGCACTTCTTTTGCAGATAACATCATCATACACTAGACAAGAGATGATGTAGGCTGTAGTTTCTCGCAAAGTTGTATGCACACTATCATGCTAGCTGGTGTCGCAATTACTCATTGCTTCACCTAAGGAAGATGTATGGTAGGAATCAACTAAATATCAAAAGTTTGAAGTGCATATTTGGTACCTGCATTCTTGATGGAGCACAATAGATGAATTGGAAGCAACATTGATAATGGCCAAAGAGTGTCTCGGCCTTGCAGTTGATTGTTGAATTTGATCAAACACTGTGATCAAGGGTTGAGAGAGACAAAGTAATGGCTTCTTAAATAGATGATATCGCACAATTGGGGTCGGTGATATGCCTGATAAAGAAGGGCAAACCAAACAAGAAAGCAGTATCAAATGCTCGGCTCATCGGGTCTACCCAGAATGTGCGTTTGGCATTTCTGCGGTGAAATCGGCTTTACTGGAAAAGAGCTTAAAGCTTATGCTTAGGTTTGGGACATACTTTCTATAGGTTTCGTTACAACTATCGATATGCTGTCCCTGGATCAAATCCTTGGGAAATAGGAGCAAATTCATCAAAGCAATATGAATTTACTAGATTAGTTACACTGTGTCCTCAAAGATATTCTGTTTATTTCACTTTCACTCCTTATACATTGAGAATGTCTGTCTGAAAAATTTATGCCCTTCTTTAGGAAGATTGCATAAACTGACAAAGGTATGGGAAGATTCTCTCCACACTTCTATCCACATTTGGTGGGGTTGAAAGCGTGAGCATTTTATTCTTCACACTTGTCCATAAGTAGGGAAATGAAGAACAAGCACTCTAACCATCTTTTACTCAATCTTTGCCGGGTAATCACTGTCAATCTCAAACATGGCAGGCCAGTTAGAATCAGCATATTCTTGTTTTCTTGGTTGTAACCGCACGAAAATGCGTTGCGCCTTCTTTTCTTTTCTATTTTTTTCGTTTTTCTTTTCCCGAATAATGGTGGACCTGTTCAAGTCAAGTGTTGTTTCTTGAAAAATACGTTTATCAGGTTGAACTGATATAAGGTAACAATGGGGTGTTAGATTCAGAAAGTTTCCACAGTTTTGCATAAGCAGAATGCTAAAGGAACAATAGGGAAACACCTATGGTCCAGACTAAGAATACTTAAAAGAGGCAATAACTAACTGGATCAAGGAAAACGAACAATGCAGGAACAAAATGGCAAGTGACAACTGAGTTAAGATGTCATGATTCTTCAGAAGAAAATAATGACGTCCTTGTGAGCATATTCCATATTATATGAAGAATCTTCTCACGTGTTCGCTTAAGACATATTGTTGAGAAAACCTTTCTCTGAATATTTTGATTCTGACAAAACTATCCTATTCAAGAAAGAATCTGGTTAATGCTTCTAAATACTTTATTGCAGGTGCCACTTTGGAATCGCTTTTCGAGAATAACCACAGCAGGACCTTAGACAGCTCCAAGGATGATGATTCATGTCGTTCTGTTTTATATCATCTTGTCTTAGGTTGGACAAGCGGATCAAATTAACGGGAAGTAACAAGCGCAGAAAACGACGAAACAAGAACATGAACTAACAGAGAAAAGCAGTGCACAATGTTCACCATATTCACAATTTATATTGCTCTGAGAACATGAAGATCGACACTGTGAACTTGAGCATATACGTTCACCACAGAGCCAAATTCTTGGTTGAGGACACACACAACTCAACCAGAATCCTATGATATCTAACAAAAGTCAAACCTGAGGTAGCTAAGTAGTCACTGCAAAACTCAAGGGAAGCAAAATTATGCAATGAAGCTCATTTATCCTTAAGTATCTAACTGACAGCGACAGAGGGGGCAGGAGTTACTACTGTCCAACCACTGAATGATGCACGGGCGGTGGAATACGTGGGAACAAGGGAGTTCCGCGACCTTTTCTGCCCTGTGAAAGTCTTCCAGACAAATCGAACAACACTCCCCATCTTCGGCAGCATAGACCTTCTCCTTCAGCCCAAGAATGGCCGACTCTGAAGCACCCCTCATGACCCAGCTCGATTCTGAGTCAAGTTGCGCCATTAAGTCGCGCATAACCAAATCCTCCACTTCCGAGCTTTCTGCGGTCATCAAGTCTAGAATCGCCGTCAGATGGAAACCATCTGGATAAAGATTAAACAAACCATCGGCGGCTCTCGAAATCCGCATTGCGAAGGAGGACTGGTATGGGCGATCCACGCCGAAACAGGCGAGCACCTGCTCGATGAAGACGCAGCGAGCCTCCGGCAATTGAAGAAAAGCCAGCGAAAGCACAACCGAGGTTCTCGCTACCTCAATGGTGTACCCATATATTCTCCAGCGGCTACCGATGTCGCGGGAGACAGATTGCCATCTAACAACAAACACCGTCAGGACACCCAAGGATGGGGGGTCGTTGCTGGTCCGAGCTGTCCCGCTCAAGTCTAAATTCCAAGAGGGCATGACTTTCAGAACCAAAAGTAAAGAATTCTCTTGTCAGATCAGCACGATCAGAAGAAGATGAAACAAGGGGACAGAGAATGCAAGAAGAAGTTGGTGCGTTGTCTTGCAATTCTGTTTCTGAGGGGGGCGAGAATCAGAATGTTGTACGCTTCTTCTTGCTCTTCTTCAATGTATATAGAGCTCTCTGATTCAAACCGATTATAAAAAAAGTAGCCGTTTAGTTCGTTTAGGCCTTTCTTTCCTGTTCGGGTGCAGCAGAATTCATAAAATCAATCAAAAAATAAAACGAACGAGCAAATCTCTGTTTTAAATTAGGAAAGTACCAAGATCATCCTCGCTCATTACCGCGTAATCTTCTAATGCAAAACACGTAACACTAAAGCCTAAGCTTAGTTGCCACCATCGTGAAGGTTGATGACTCTCATTGGGGCCTCGGCAAAATCCTAGAAGAAAAAAAAAACATTCGACCCAAAAAAAAAAAGAAGAAGGAAGGACAAGGAAATTTTGTAACGAGAAAACTGAAAAGTTTTAAAAGGAAAGATTCAGGTTGACTCCTAAATTTTTCCGACCAATATTTAGAGGAAATTTTGTCAATAACGAAAGATTATGAAGACCCGGGTAAACTCAGTCGATCCAGATTGACCCAGCTTGATATAACTCTTCTCGCCTGGGCGTTATAAACAATCAAGCTAACGATTCACACTGTTTTTGGCAGAGTATCCTTAGATTCTTACCGATCGGAGATGTAGCAAGACGAGGCTTTATGTCATCAAACCTATAATGAATAATAGCTAAAGATCAGTTGCCGGCTTGATTTGCAAACTCTCATCCCCTCATCTCTCTGATGTTCTGTCAAGATTGCATGCACCCCTAGAATCACAGGCGAATACATTTCGCGAAGTTGGCGCGCAGAGTGGATTTGCGCTCCGACTAAGTTTTTACGTAGTAAAAAGAATATATGTATTGAAGGAAAAATAGAAAAAAAAGTCATTGACAATGTGGAAAAACAATAACAATTATGCCTTACCCAAATTGATAAGAGTATTCATTGAGAAAATTCCTATTTGCCCCATGGAAAAATAACTCTAGGCTAAGTTCAATCCCAAGAAAATGCTTCATCCCGAAATGGCTCCTCAAGTTCAAGGAAGGAAAAAGAGTCATTGATAATGTGGAAAAACCGTAACAATTTTGACTTACCCAATTGATAGAGCAGTCATTAAGAAAATTCCTATTTGCCCAATGAAAAATACTTCCAATCTAATTTCGCCCCCGAGAAAATGTTTCATCCCGAAATGGCTCCACAAGTTTCTGAAAAGTTTCACGTTACCCCAATAGTATCAACAGCCGCTTTGCTTCCAGCAAGAAATGCGATCGTATTACAACTTAATTGTTAACTCTTGAAGTTCTCTGTAACTGGAATTATGCAGTACCCACAAGAATTGAGCCGACATTTTTTTTTTTTTTTAAGAACTAGGCTCTCAGTAAAATTGCGCATCATTCTCTTTTTCTAGATTCATCACACAAACAATGCAATTTGCCCCTATAGCACATGCCAAGTAATATGAAGATCCGTCCTATCTTTATGTACTTCATAATAAGGATGATCCTATACCCTAAATAATAGCGAAAGCTATGCAACATCATGGGCCTGAACATATTGGCAGCTATATGAAAGACATGCACAATATTTCTGATTGGGAGTAAAGATGGCAACATTCAACTCTAATATCAGCTAACGCCGCCCCATAATCTCAGGATGGTTGCAAGAACACCACCGGAGTTTGGAAATGAGGCTGTGTAAGCCATCTTGAATCCTAAAGAATGACAGTCTCCATTGTCATAGCGAGATCACAAATGCATATTTTTTCTGCACTTTGCTAGAAACAGCAACCAAATTAATGCAAATGTAATCAACTCCCAACTGAAACTAGACGACCAAGTTTTTTTCACAACGAGTGTTTTTGTAGTTTTCGCTTCCTTTTGTTCTTCTTCTTTCTTTTTAGTTATTCATAAAGTAAACATAATCACAAAATAGGCAAAGATACAGAACCCATCAGATCAACTCCAAAAGACCAGGGAAGACAAGCCACTAAACCAAGATTCGTGAAGGCAGCATTTCAAGAATTTTTTATAGCAATTTCCTGGAAATAGGAACTGCTTCCTCGGAACGCCATTCTAACTGACAAAAAATAGGTCAACAACAGAATCATTGAGACAACAACTGAGCTTATGGGAGTTGCCCCGATTCAACAAGGGAAACACCCCATTCTACACTGATATACAAATGATGGATTTATCGGATAACACGCCTGCAGTTATTGCAGAAAATTAAGTGACACAAGTGGTCGATCAACATCAATGATAAATCATATCTAGAGAAGTTTTGTCCTAAATTAATGTGGAGGCTTTCTTTGCCTAGTTTGCTCAATTGGTTGGATAAAATTCAATTGACGAGGTGCTCTATCCATTTTTCAACAATAGCTGGAGAACCATACCATGGTCTGGATACGTCGTCGGAACCAACAGGCGAATGATAAACCCCGTCTAAGCTGATGTTCAGCGCACCCTCCAAATGAGCTGATACTTCTGGCACGACTCCATCTCCCCATACATCTGCTTGCCCGCATACCTGATCAAACACAATACTTTCAACCACTCCTTAGCAACACACAGCTCCACTATGTCCATCCTTCGTGCCAAGTTTCAGAAATAGGCATGAAGAGGAACTTGAATAATAATCCTGATGGATTCCTCCACAAGTTATTCCAGAGATGAATGGTTCAAGGTGCCAAAATTAGCTTTACCTGCTTGTACCCCTGCCCAACAAAGCGGGCACGCCAAGTGGACGTATTTAATGTTGCACTTTCTACATCATCAGCAATAGAAACCTCGGATATCAATTGATCTCCATCAACTGGAAATGCAGACACAACATTGATCTCTGAGCCACCGAATATACGAGCACCTTGTATGTACCTGGACTTTGCACCATCAGTTTAGAATCCAAATTTCAGATGCTAAAAAAATTGCTACTCGAGTCTGATCTTCATTAAGATGGAGAGATAATGTTCCAAGTAATACAATACTCAAATTCTGCAATGCACAAGGTGCTTTTTTAGTGCTAGCACTCTTCAGATTTTTTTTTTCTCTTTAAGAAAATTTGAATTGCACGACTTGATGGATATTTTAGCATCTGCAGAATATTCCTGTCCTGTTGGGTGGCTGTACATAAGCACGTAAGAGTAACATTTCCAGGGAATCTGTTCAACATGTTTAGCTCTTCATATTTGCGCCATATGAGAGGACTCCTCACTTCTGTTTCCGAATGAAGTATCCCAAGAAAGAAAATCAAGAGGCTTAGCAGTAAAGCATCTGCTCTCACTAGAGAAATGACCATATATCTCATCTGAATAACACAAATTTTAGATGACTTTAGGGGCCACATTATTTCACGCATAGTTGTGAAACATATCCTAATATTGAGCAGCGAGTAATTTCCTCCAGAAGTGCATAATGGTCGTATTGGCTATTGGTGGAGCATGCTAGAGATTTGCTACTTCCAATTTCCAAACCGCCCACCCCCCTGCCTCCCCCCCTCCCCCCGCCCCCCAAAAAAAAAAAGGCATGAGAAACATATACAAACCCAATATTCTCGTATATCCTAACTTAGGTGCATGCACTAAAAAATTGTTCTACTCCACAGCAGAAAATAGATAATGAGTTCTTTCCTGTTTTTCTCTGTTCTTTTTTCAACCCAAAAACTCCACTAATGCAATGACATGAGTCCTCTTGCAGGATCGACTAGAATATCTACTTAGGAAATGCTAGAAGGATGTTGGGGAAAGGTTTTCTCAAATCCAGTCTCATCAAGAAAGATGGAGAATGAGAGACATCTTTGGCCGCAACGTCCTTGAGAAAGGTAATTCCCCTGTAGGATAGGAAGTTCTAGCCAGTTTTCAGGTGCCCTATGCAATAAAACTTTTCCAAAATGAGCCAACAACTAGAGTAAAAACTACTATGAAAGGAATCCTGGGAGAACAGAATATAGGCTCCATCTATTGGATGAACCCCAATAGATCTTAAGTCAGAACACCAAGTTTTAGGTCAACAACAGGAGATGCCAAGTATTATCAAAACAATAAAATTTTCATGGCAAGGTATAGCCCAATCACATCAGTCTCTGTACTCAATTATCGTATAGTGACATTTAGCAAATCACTTTGCTTTTACATGAACATTCCAAGTGAAGCAGCTAACCAGAGATTCTTCAAAACCATTTTGGGATTTAAAAAAATAAAAAAAAACAGAGCAAAGTGATGAGATGTACCTTCCTGCAACGCATACATACTTCAGTTCTGGAGTATACACAGCGTTTCTGCAATTCTTCTCAACATAATCCAAGAGACCCCTTGTTTGATCTATAACCCCAGAAAGTCCTTTTGGGGGTGGCCTGATTAAAAAGGTGAAGCAATTGTACTGTTTCCTTGAGTTCCAGATTGAGATCTAAGAAGTCAATCAGTGTATGGACAACAGATACACAGCACATCAAAGTTATAGGCAAAGAGCCAGAACAAGGTATAAAGGGGCATAGAGAGATCCAGTGCGAAACTTTGAAACCTACGAGTGAGGAGTGCCCAGAGTCAATAACAGAGATATATCGCACACTCCAAATTCTTCCATGTAAACACGTGCTAACCATCCTCCTGCTGAGTGTCCAATCAAAGATAGGGAGCCACCTAAAACGAGAATGAGAAAGACCTCCTATCATGTGATTGAAAAGGATAGTGTAATCCTTCAGTGATTAGTATATAGTAAGAGGAGGCAGCAAAAGTAAGAAAATAGATTTCCATGATGAAGAGTTAAGCCACGAGGAAGCCACGATATTTTACGTCGGAAAGGTTTCGGCTAAGGAATAAAGCTTTGAAAGTTACACACTGCTCTAAAGAAGTGATTGTGCAACTCATTGGAAAGACCACCCAAAAATTCAAATATCCTGAGATAGTCAAATTTGCTCTCGAGAAAAATTATTGCCCGTGCTCATCTGCTCTTAATTTTTCATCTTTCTATGTTTTCAAGAAAACAAATAAATTGCAGTGGTTCAAAAGTCACCACTTTGTCTTAAGCCAGCATTGAACACCACCTCACACAGTCCAGATTTTGCGTCCTATGTTTAGTAAGCATAATATGTTCCTCAGTGCAAATAAAGGCGTACTAGCCTTATGCAAAGTTAACCTCTAATTACCTTCAAATGGCCGATGAAGTTTTACACACTGAAGACCATCACACCAAAAGTACACAAGCACAAGAAAGATCACATCTAATGTGATCGTTTCGGGACCATTTGCTCCTCCAGATCCCACAACATCAATGAGACATCATACGAAAATGCAAGAAACAAGCTCATAGAGTGCCCCAAAGATGCAATGCAACGTACCTTGAGCCAGCTCCTTCGCCTCTCGCACGGCTTCATCGACCCTCTTCAAGTACCTATGTTCAACAATTCACCATTCCAAAAACAAGACAACCTCGTCTAATTACGTCCACTGAAATTGCGTAAACCAAACCAGACATCAAGTATCAATCGATCGAGAGAGAGAGAGAGAGGGTACCAGTCGAGGACGGGGCGAGGGCGGAGCGTGCCGCGCCAGTAATTAGGGTCGACCAAGCCAGCGGCGTTCCTGAACCAATCGAGTCGTGACACCTTCGCGACGACGCTGGGCACGCCGAAGCCTTCGAGAGTGAGTTGCAGCTTCCCGTAGTCCCCCGTGTTGTTCCCTAACCCCTGAAACTTCAGCTAATCAGCAACGTCTAAGTTCAGAACACGCATTCACTTCCCAATATCACACACACACAGAGAGACCGGAAGAATGACGGCAGGGCGGCAGGCTGCGGAGGTGGCGGCGGCGGAGGAGGAGGAGGAGACGGAGGAGGAGAGGAAGACGGATTTGGAAGGAGGAGATAGGAGGACCAAATCCATGACCACCATAGAAATCTTCTCCTCCTTCTTCTTCTTCTTCTTCGAGTGGTGGTCGCCACTCGCTGCTTCACTTCTTTTGTGACGGTTGGAATACGGTTCAACGAGGCGTACGGATCGTCCGTCTCGCCGCAATTATTCTTTTTAATAAATAATTAATATCACGAAAAAATTCAAATCGATATACATGTGACAAATTTATTTCAAATTATTTTTTTATCATAAAAAATTCCAAACTAATATACCTGTGACAAATTTACCATAAATTGGTGCATCTATAACAAATTTACTCTCCGTTAGTTTTCGTTAAATTTAACTCACAAATTACCGATTTGGTGACACGTGAAAGTTGATAGATATATCATTATAGGGTTTTGACCCTCTGTTTGTCACAGGTTTATCAATTTTCGATTTTTCGTGATATTAAATCAATTTAACGGAGATAAATCACGTCGCGATGTACTGGTTTGAGCTATTTCGTGGTCAAAAGAATTAAATTGTGGTAATTTTGTCATAGATATACCGGTTTAGGATTTTTGGTGGTCAAAAAAATAGTTTGGGATAAAATTTGTTACAGGTGTACTCATTTGAGATTTTTCGTGGTCAAAAAAATAATTTTGGATAAATTTGTCACAAATGTATCTGTTTCGGATTTTTCATGGTATTAACTCTTTTAATAAAACAGAAAATTGTGGACCTCAGCTGCACATGCAGACGTCGCCGTCCTCATGCACTCTGCTCTTGAATTTATGGGTTGTGCATTCTAGTCCTTCAATTAGTCTGAATTTTTCCAATCAGGTCCCTCGCTCTCTAATTCTGCACAATTGAAGCCGACCCCGTCCCCCAATTTTAGCCTACAGCACGATGCGCAACAAAGAAGAGAAATGAGCTCGGCATGTAATAATCCTTTGAATCTATCGAATTCAGTGTAGTATTTCTTTCTCCTAAATTTGCGCCTAATAGTGATCTTGGAGTGCGACCTCTCTTGAGTGAGCAAGTGAGAGGTCTTTGAATCCTTCAGTCCTAACTAGGAGTGTCAGAACCAAATCGAATAATCGAATTGAACCGAATTTCCGCTTATATTCCAGTCCCTTCGGATAATGAAAAAATAACCGTTCTTTTATTGGTTCGGATTATTTTGGTTCCGATTCAGTTAACCGATGACTCCTTTTTACAACTACAAGTTCATGACGATATTAAGAAGTCGGGAAAAGTGTCAAAGAAGTTTTAAATTTATTATAAATTTTTTAATTTTATCAATTTAGTCTTAAACTTTTTTTATTTATGTCAATTCAGTCTTCAATATTTTTTTTTCCAGTTCACTCCTAAACCTTTTGAGTTTATGTCAATTCAGTCCATCCAACTAATTTTGGCTTGTCGGCGCTAATATGGATGTTAACGCCGATGTGGATAATTTTTAATAATTTTTCAAATTATTTTTTATTTTTTCCTTTTCCTTTTCCTTTTCTTTTCTTTTTTCTTTTCCTTTCTTCCTCCTCCAGTCGGTTGCCACCGGAGACCGGCCAAAGGTTAGGGCTAGCAAGGACGAACTTTGCTTGAGGTCACCCAAGTGCCTCAGGCCAACCGCTACCCGGGACCAGCTAGAGGAAGAAGAAAAGAAAAGAGAAAGGAAAGATAAAAAGGAATCATTAAAAATATAATTAGGAATAAATATTAATGTATTGTTAAAAATGGTCCACGTCAACGTCGATCGGCCAAAGTTGGGCGGATGGACCGAATTGACACAAATATAAAATGTTTAGGACTAAAATGGCACCAAAAAAGGTTTATGGCTGATTTAGCACAAATATAAAAAAATTTATGACTGAATTGATAAAAGCGTAATAAATTTAAGATTTTTTAAACAATTTTGTCATATGTATTTGTTGTTAACTTAACTAGTGCAAGCTTTTCTTTGGAGGGAACAAAAAGAAGATTATGTTTATGCACATCTCCCAATAGATCTGGTCAATTTGTCATGGTGGGATGGTCAGCCTAGCTTCATCCTAAGGGATAAAGCTACGCTAACCGTCCAAGGGATGAAGCTAGGCTGACCGTCCCACCAAGTTAGATGGTGGGACGATCAACAACTTACCATAAATTTGGTTTCTTGAAATCGGATCATCGGTTTCAAGATGTTGACTATTCTTTTTTTTAACTTTTATGTACTTTCATTGTAACCTAAAATTTAAAGAAAAAATTATAAGAGAGCCCACACAATCAAGGTTCTAATGAAACATATTGAATTGATAATGTTCAAACAATAAGTTGCAACTTGTAAAATAGTAGATATTATTCTCTGACCAAATAAAAAGTTTACGATAGATATTATCACGCTCCGATCCTCGAGCTCGGGACATCCCTATCAATTCACCTTTAGGTCACGAAGGATAGCGTCCCAAGCACACTATCAACCTATGAACTTACTATGCATGTGGAAGCGTGAACTCTCCCCAAACAATCAAATATATAGAGATAGCAACGTAGGAAATAAACACAACAATCAGCCAGGCAAAAGACATTTCATTTTCATAATAAGAACGAATGATCCTTAACCTAATAGAGCTACAAACTAACATATACAACCTCATACTTCAGGGCGACTCTCTATGACCACAAAAAGATACACGAGTCGGTTAAAGTTAAACTCTCATCTACTCCCAAAAATCTCACATCACTCTTGCCCAAGCATCAATAGGGCTCCAAAAAGGGACCGCTACACGCCTAAGCCCTAGAGTCTTGACCGGAAGAGGGCTCTGACTCCATGTCGGACTCGGGGTCTACTATCTCTCCATCCGGCGTATCCAAGTCCATGGGATCCTAAGAGGGGATGTAAGGGCGCGGGTTAGGCAGTTCATCAAATCCCCGTAGCGGTCCATGGAGCACACATCCATCATGCAAGAACCAGGCTTTGAAGAGGTGCAACACTAAGTGTAGCAACCCTTCGTTTACCTATATCTTGGTGACGTGTTGCTCCCGGACCCACCCCGAAGGCACCTTCTCATGGTGGACAATGTAAAAGGACTGGTCGATAGGGATACCAAATTGGACAAGTCGCTCCATCACTTGGGACCCGAAAAGTTAAATGACGGGTTGAGAATAATTTCATTGAGTTAACGCCTAAGCCTGGCTAGGGCGTTGATTCGCTCAGAGCATTCTACCAAGCAATCACAAAAGTACCATATACACATCAACCACATGCAATCTTACCGATCTTCAGCCATGCATGATGCAATGTTCGACTCGACTTAACAGCTACAACCACAATCAACTAACAATGCATCACATCAACTTGTATACATGGGACACCACACGTAGTCCGGTTATCAATAGATAGGGCCACTTGGCCCAGCACACTAGACAATAGGTACCTAGCATAGTAGACAGTTGGTGCTCTACTGGCGGGACCAGACATCGTCCCATTACTTCGGCGATGGCAATTACTATGTCGGTGTGCTTACGGTCGATACGGCATGACATAATAGGTATTCCCGTAAGAAGCATTGGTCCGTCACAAGCCGTGAACCGGCATCCGATCAACCTGACGACACGCATTGTCGTGCATCCGACAAGTCATGTATTCCCGATCGACACAGCACAATCTTGTCGGGGATATCCATTATGTGACCACTTAAGTACATCTAACAACAACCAGTTCATTCTTAACTCTTGCATTTAGTCGAATGCTCACACAAACGTGCACAAAGACTTAGCACCGCATCATTTTCATGCTAAAACATGCAATTTGATCAATGCGTGGTCACATGAATGCGTGGTTTATCCACAAGAATTTGCATTTAAAACCAAAGGAATGACATCCACAACTTTCACCCATAACACTCAGCAGACAAAAAAAGGCACCTAGACAAGCAATCAATCAAGACGGTTAGTCAAACGCGTTCCATAAATCCGACGGTAAATACCGATCTAGATTCATAAAATCGAACTAACATAATTCCAATCTAACATACAATCGATCGTCTACTTAGCTCTGACGTATAGCTCACTTGCGATCGATCAAATGCAATCAATCAATCAATCCTATCCAATCACCAACTAGCCACAGTTCACCTATCTAATAGTCCGACTTATGTAATTATAGCCATTTACCTTAAACAGAGTCTCTAACTAAACCGACCACAATTAATTTACCTAAACGTCCTATAATACTGATTACACTAATTAACTACCACTAAGTGCATTAGCGTCAGAACTGAGAGTTAGAGGCTAACTCATAAGTCTAACAAGCTTGGGCGACAATGGTGACGGCGACGACGACGATCCTCGGAACTCGATAAAGCTCATTGGTTGAGGCCTTCGGGTCCCTTAAGCTTGGGGACCGGTGGCATGGGTTTCGAAGGGCAGCGGTATGGTGAGGTCTCGAGCGGCCGTAGCCGGCTTCGGTGGTGTTCGAGGTGGTGTGAGGCAGCTGAGCTCCGGCGAAATAGGGGAAATAGAGGCAAGGGAGGCATCGGGGACAGGCAATGCCGGGGCTGATTTGCAAGGTTCCATGTGGCTCACGAGCTGGGGAAGGGTCGACCAAGGCTAGAGGGTTTTCGGGGTGGCTGAGGGTGGCGATGACGAAGGCTGGACAATGCGGCAGAGCAAAGCAAAGCAGGGGCGACGCCAAAACAAGGGAGGCTAGGCTGAGGCTATTTCGGGGTTCCACTAGTGTTGAATGGCCACCAATGGCCTCGGTGAACAACCGGGGGTTGAAGATGACAAATAGGGGTGGTCAGAGGGCGACGGAGCTACGGCGGGAGGCCGAGGAAGGCTGGAGCAAATTCGGAACCAAAAAAGGGGGTAATGGGTTTCACTAGGCTTCCTCGATTGCTTGACGGCTTTGTGGCGACGTGCGATGGTCAGAGTGGTGTCAATAGCATGAGGGCAGCGTTGGTGGGGGTGGTCGAGCAAAACTTAAGAGGAGGAGGAGTGCTCGGTGGTGGTGGTCGCATGGTGAACAGGGGAGAGGGAGAGGATGCAGAGAGAGAGAGAGAGAGAGAGAGAGAGAGAGAGAGAGAGTGTGTGTGTGTGTGTGTGTGTGTGTGTGGTTTGACTTTGAGGGGAGTGTGTAAGAGTGAGGTGATGGGTGGGTGGTTGATTGACTAGTGGGACCCACTCATGGGGATTTGAATTTCTTTGTCTTTTTGTGCATAAAGGTGGGGGCAAAACGGCCTTTTGATAAATTAGGGCTGGTCGGATATTTGGCTCAACCAATGGAGGGTATTTTGGTTTTTCACAGCTCGGGTTTGGTTAGAGTTAGGCTCGGACGTGCGGATTTCGATCCTAAAACACGACGACTAAACTAACGAAGCCTAATCTATTCTGACCAATGTCTTATAAAATATCCAACCATCATCACTTAAATCCTCAAAATCCTATTTTATTCAACAAACTGGAATTCACAGTTGGACCTAAACCGAGTCTAGTTATCTTATAGATGTCAAAGTTCCAGGTCATCATAGATATTGTCCTACAATTACGAAAACATTCTTAAGGACTTTACTTGGGTGACATACCATCGCTCAATGGTGCAACTTGAACCGTAAATATCAGACATGGATTTTTGGCTAACAAGAACATCACGCGGAAATATGGTGCGTACATGTCGGACGTGGACTTTTGACTAACAAGCATATCACATGAAAATGTGGTGCATATTTGTATGGGCCCTCTTATAATTTTGTCTTCTAATTTTAGGTTACAATGAAAGTACATAAAAAAAAAAAAAGAACAGTCAAAATCTTGAAAACGGCCGATTCGATTTCAAGAAACCAAATTTATGGTAAGTTGTTGACCATCTCACCGTTTGACTTGATGGGACAATCAGCTTAGCTTTTTTCTAAAGAAACAGCGCATAACTACTTTTTTAAGTCCTTTCCGCGAACGTGAGTCTTATTGCCGCTATCACTTAATCAATTAGTTGGTCCAATGTGCAAAAGCGAAGGGACATGATTACGATGAGTTTCCACATAATCAATTGTTTGAGCATATGAAGTCCTGCAATTTCTTTAGTAGTATCAAATGAAGTACAAATAACAAAAGTTAAAATAGGTTAACTACTTGTTAGGGTTATCTCACATTGGCTGTGAAAGGGAATGATAGTAACTTTACAAATGTAAGAAAAAATCTAACCTTTTGAGCTTGTTTTAGGGTGAGAGAAGCTCAAGACCATCCAATATTAGTATCGAGTTCGGAGTTACGAACAAGTCTTGACCCAACACTCATATAAGAAATATAGATTGTTGCCTGGACCCAATGATCACACGGGAGATACAGATTGTTGCCTAGACCCAACGATCACATTGGAGATATAGATTGTTGCTTGGACCCAACTGTCACATGTGAGATATTATTGCCCTCTGATCGAGGTCCCGATGCGTGATGAGGAGATTGTTGAGTTATCCCACATCGGTTGTGGAATGAGCTATTAGTAAGATTAAAAATGTGAGTGAAAGTTTCACACTTTGAGCTAATTTTTGAGTTGAGAGAAGTCCAAGACCGACCACCCAACACTACTATATTCAACTGGTTCATAAGACCTATAGACTGTGTTTCACACTGAACTTTGATCAAGCAAGATAACTATCATGGAGTGTTAACTATTATCTATTTATTTTTCATTAGTTAAACAGCCATAATAGACTCACCTTTAAGTTGTATCATTAAGAAAAGTTGGATTTCTTTTTTCGTAACGGGAAATTCGGCCTTCGGTTCAAGAAGAAGTAACTCATGATTTTAGAGCCTATACAAAGTTCATGATAAAATAATTCTTCAAATTTATGCTATTTTTTTCTCATGGCTATAATGAGTTGATGGAGGTGCATCTGAAATTTTATGAGACCAATTGCCAACTGTTTTAGAAGTTTAAACCCTTAGATGAGACCATTGTTGAATATTATCTATTATGCTTACCGAATGCAAACATCAGGTGCTCGTTATATCGTAGCATTAAATGCCGTATATCTCATGTTTGGCTTTCACAAGAGGCCTTATTTCGTATATCTGGGCCATCATTTAAACAAGTCTAGCAACAAAAATACTGCAATCGGGTGCATTTTTTTGCGTTACTTTGACTCGAGTTCCGATCCCTACAATCAACAATGGTTGAGCTCGGGTTCGGGACTAGTTTAGCCTATCGAACAGGCGATATTGTCGACATCAGACCAAGCCGACCCCAAGTCACAGCCACTACACAGGCATCCATGTACGGCGGAGGAGGAGGAGGCCGAGGAATCGACCCGATTGTTCGCAGTGAAGGGTTGGACCACCGAAGAGATCGAACAACAAAGGAGCGTGATACTAAACAGCAAAACTTCTTGTTCTGGTCCCTGGACAAGAGAATATGAAAGAGCAAAAACAGCACAAGCTGGAATGACAGGCACCACACGTGCAAAGTCCATGAAACTCAGAAGAAAGTTACTATGAGGGCTTGTGGTCTCTTTTTCTGGGCAGTGATGCATGGCCATCCCAAGCACCTTCCCTCCAGCTCAAGCGTCAAGATCCTCTGTCTTCGCCTCCCTCGAAGTCGAACTCTTCTGGTCACAACACAAAACAATGGAAAATTTATGCATGCGATATCTCCACATCAGTCTATTCACAGGAGTTGAGCAACCTCCAGGTACATATACAATACCTGCAAGTCACCATGTTCAGCCTCATGCACCATGATTCCATCCACACTCCATGGAATAGCTTTGATTTCTGAAGTCTTTGGAAAAAGAATCTCCACGGCTGCACGTTTGCCCTTTTGTGCTGCAAGTTGTATGGGTGTCATCCCATCCTGTGATGATGACAAGTTCAATGAATGATCCACTGTTAAGTCGTTTAGAAATTTTTCATCGATCTTTAGATTTTAAATATCTTTCTTATTTTAAAATGTCGAAGTGAAAGCATAATGTGATTGCTTTTAGTTTAAACAAATAACATGGGCCTAGCAAAGACATGAAACCATCATCAATCACAAGAGCTGCTCCTTTTTTCTCAGCAAAATTACTGCATTTGCATATAAACAAACTTTCTGAAGAAAGTGGTTATATGAACATGAAATTGAAACTACAGGAGTACTAAAGCTTTAAAGCTTGACCTCGTCTCTGACATTGGGATCAGCTCCTGCTTCTAGTAAGCAATTTATGACGTCGAGGTTCCCCCTGGAGGCAGCAACGTGCAGAGGCGTTCCTCCTCCTTCAGGCAAAGTGACATTCACCTTGGCACCCCACTGTATGGACATCCAAATCATGCGCACATGGGAGTTACAACGCTATCCGTAAGCACACAAAAGCAAGCAAGGGGCATTTAGTCGGAGTTCCAGGCGGCCATGGTACTTTTAATCATTCAAAAGAGGTAAACAGACATAACCCCATCTGTAAATCTTCAGGATTAAATCGAGTCTTCCACGGAACTTGAATGTCAGCAAGACAGGGATGCTGATTTCATTATGCGCCACTATAATCAGAGTTTAATTCATAGAATAGCACACCGCATAAGAAGTCACAACGAAAGGATATGAATAAGCAATATAGTGTCAACTAGCCTATGCCAATTGTTAAAAACAGATACCACGGACTATGGTGGAGACAGAAAGGCAGCTTAGAGTACAAGAAAACTAAAGTAATCAAATAACAACTGAATTTTCGGGAAGAAATTAACTCTTAAAATGTGTAAAAGTCATACAGACCTGAATTAAAAGCTTTAAGCATTCAAGCGAACTGCTAGTGACAGATGCATAGAGAGCAGTGAAACCATCAACAGTTTCCGCATTTGGCTGCAAAAAAGAGAGATTAAATTTGAATACCAACTGCTCCTTTTATGTCACTGCTGAGGAATAATCTCGGCATAATGCTGATTACTATAACATCATCATAGAACAGCTAAATTCCTCCATTTCCACCTTTCTCTTTCTTCCTCTCGAGGGTCATAGCTTATTCAACTTGTAGTCAATTAGGCTATATGATCTTTGCTTGCGGCATCTCTAACTATTCGGTTAGCATCTTTCACTTAATGAATCACGCCTTTTTCAAAGCATTACTATTCCTGAGTGCAGGTTCAGTGATTCATGCCATGTCGGATGAGCAAGATATGTGGAAGATGGGGGGGCTTGCCTCCTCGTTCCCTTTTACCTATGCCATGATGCCCACAGGCAGCTTATCTCTAATTGGATTTATCTCTATCAGTCAATAAAGAAGAATATATTTCTTGCCTTTTGTTCATGAAGACAAGTGCACATGCAAAAGGCATATCCACGAAGTTGCAACTCTCTATGGATACAGATATTCAAGCTCACAAAAGTCGTCAATGAAAGAGGAAATTTAAGAGATTACATATTTCTCAAGCTTACGTTTGTATGATGTTCTAAGAGAAATTTCACAGCATCCTTCTTAGCACAGCCAGCAGAAAAAAATAAAGGGCTGCCTAAAGAGCTTTGGCAATCAATGTTGATCCCTTTAGAAAGTATGAAGTTCATCAATTCGATGTTCCCTGCAAAGAAATAATCACAGATAAGCGCCGTCTGCAGTTAATCATGACTAACTTAAAATGAAGAAACATAATCGTTAGCTATATCTGGGAAAGCAATTGTGGCAATTGGTGAACGTAGATGCTTACCACAAAAGAGAGGTTTATGATGAAGAGGGATATCACCTGAAAAAGAAATTGGCATACCTGACCCAGCAGAGTGATGCAGTACCGTCAAACCACTACCATTAGGTATAACAGGATCGGCACCTCGATCTATTAGATACTTTGCTGTTTCAATATGTGCCGATCCAGCAGCATAATGAAGAGGAGTATCGCCTGAAAAAGAAACAAATTTTCTTAGGGCAGCCACAACCCGGTGAAAGCTCAAGTTTCTCAAAACCAGGCTGCTATACACAAATCTCAAAAAATAAAGGAGCAAAATCGATACAGCTAAAAGAGGGCATACCCACAACATCTTTGGGGTTCACATCAAGCTTCAACTCCTCCAACAAGTACTTGCACAGTTCCATATTGCCCTCTATCGCGGAAAAATGAAGCGCCCCACGTCCCTTATCGTCCTTAGCATCTGCAATAGCTCTTGCCATCCCTCTCCCATCATCGAGTCGCGAAGCCAACTCTGTTTCACCACATTATTCGACAGATGCAGCGCATTATGTAGAAATCCCAGAGGAAAGAAGGCAAAGCTCGCAAAAGAAGAAGAAGGAAAAGACAGCAAGAAAAAGAAGAAGCCAAGATGTACCCTTGAGTAAGCCAAGATTTCCGACCCGAACTGCACACAGAAAGTGCAGGACTTCCGGGGACACTGCAAAATTTGGTTCGAAAACAAAGTTAAGAGCACTTTATCATCATCGTCAAAGAGCACCCTTGATGATACGTAGACTAAAAATGGTGAAGATGTTCTCAGTTTCGTGTTCAAACTGTGATGTGTGTGTGTGTGTGAGAGAGAGAGAGAGAGAGAGAGAGAGAGAGAGAGAGAGAGAGGTACCAGACGCCATGGTCGACGCTTTCACAGAGCTCAAAGAGTACGAAGGATGACCGGTGGAGATGGTGTGACAGAATCTTGAAAGGGCATTTCTTTTTAACGGTTTCTTATGGCCAAACCCCGCGCAAAATCTCAGTGGCGGAGAGCGGGCCGGGCTAATGCTCAGTGGCGGTAGTTAACAGTTAGATGTTGTTGACTTTGTTTTATCTGGGACTAACTGAATTCCAGCGAGAAAAAGGACATTGAAAGTCTTTAGAATTATTATGTAATCTCTTTTTTTTTAATTGAAAAAAAATACATACGATCGAGATCTTTTTAGCAAACAATACCTAAAATCGCGGACGTGACATCGAGAAATTGTGAATAATCCGACTAGACCTTTCAATAGAGATTTACGACTTAAGCGAAACAATCAAATCATTTTTCTGTTGACAACATAAATATGTGTTTGGCATAACTTTAACCTCTCGCAGCAATTCTTTGGGCGTTTCAAAATTGTTCGCGGAGTCACAAGTCATTGTTTCTATCAGAGTAAATTTCAGTTTGAAAATAGTTGAGCTTCATTTATTGGTGTAATTAGATGGATTGCGATGTCAAAGTTTAAATTACGTTTTGTAGAATAAAAGAGTCAATCCTTCAGTGATAAGTCATGATCATTTTTAAGCTGTGATCTTTAGATGGCAAGTTGTGATTTTAAGAATTTACATCGTAGTCGGCCGAGATAAGTTATTATTTCCTGGTTAGAGAAAGGAGAATTTATATTGAAAGTTTGGATGTGTTGCGTGGCGATATTTAGTATCATAAGAATTGATAATATAAGTTATAAGCTTGAATTGTCATGAAATAGAGATTTACTTATGCTAAATAAGCGCGATCAGCTTGTGAACTTCTGACTAGCAGCTTCTCATTTTATTTTGTGGAACTAGCGGACATGATCAATTTCAGTTGAGGTTTTCCTAGTAATGCGGTTGCAAGGTGATTGTCACCTTAAGTAATGATTTTTTTTTTCTTAGTCGAGAACTTGAGACCCATTGAAGTTAATGGAAGCTACATAAGTTCTGATCTCGATGAGTTGGGAAGTTATAGGCATTCAATTGTAAGTGATTATCTATTAAGTGGCAATATTCTTCGATGAGATTTATGGTAGATAAGTTCTTGTTTGGAAATCTCGTATTATAAAGAGAATTAGGGTTAATTGCTATGAGGGATAGTTAAGATAGATATTTGATCTATACTTATGAAAGTACATGGCACTTAAGTGATCGTTTTGAAAGTTTTGACACTGAAGTGATCGAAGTTACAAAAACTTAGCACTAAAGTGATCGATTTGAAAGTTTTGGCACTAAAGTGAGCGCCGTACACAACTTATGACACTTGGGGTGTACTTAAGCCTCAAGTAATATGAAGGTCAGTTGTGTCATTGTGTAGTTCTGAATGGCGGACTTCAGTAAAGATTTGGACAGTTTAGTCTATTGAGAAAACCTAGGATGAATATAAGGTTACGTCGAATGAAGAGACAATCACTTTCAATGTGCTTGTTTGTAACGAGCAATCTGTATGACACCGTCCCATGGACTGTATAACGGCCAACTTCATCATTCTCTTACATTTTTTTTTTCCCCTTAAAAGGGTGTTCGTCTTTAATTATTGAAATAGTGTCTGACCAAAAAAAAAAAATTATTGAAACACAGAAATTGTTGCTTCCTTGAAGAACAGTTCGTACAGTGATTAAATAAAAAATAAATTGATTATCCATCGCTACCAAAGAGAAACATCTTGAATTTTATAAAATTTTAAAGTAACTCATCCCATCTTTTTATCATTGGCTACAATTTCCGACCAACATAACCGTCCCGTGCCCTACGCATCGTTCGACTTGGCAAACCCCATGTCACGGAAGGAAAATTATTGAAAAATCATAAATCTATTGTAATTGTTTCAATTCAGTTTTAATTTTTTTTTTTTGCCAATTCAGTCCTAAATCTTTTGCAATTGTACCAATTCAGTCTATCCAGCCAATTTTGACTAGCCAACACTTCCGTGGATGCTGGTCAGTGCCGACCGTCCGTCGTAACAATATTGTAATAATTTTTTTGGATTTTTTATTTTCCTTATTTTCTTCCTTTTTTTTTCCTTCCCTTTTCCTTGTATAGTCGATTGCCAACGACGACCAGCCATTGGAGACATCGGCCACTAGCAAGGTCTTGCCATCACGGGGCCGAGCGTGGCCTAGCCCGACAACAACAAGGTCAAGCCTCGCTATGGCTAGGCGAGTCGAGACCTCACCGGATTTGGGCTAACGAGGCTTGCCCTTGCCATGGCTGGGTTGTTGGAGAAATTGTTGGATTTTGAAAGAAACAAAACCGTTATATCTTGTTGAGAAGACTTCATGAAATACTCTGGGGATATTCTACGAATATACCATTATGGCTTATATATACTTAATATGCTAAGTGTTTATATTATGATAGAAATAGGTTTTATGGATAGAGATAGGCTCACTTGAGTAACTTATGGTGAGATATATTCTGGAACTTCAAGCGATCCTCATTATTTTTATAAATTTTTCTTTAATTGTTTATTAGGTAAAATATCCCTTACTGACGGTCAATAATTTGATTTGGTATTTCATTCCTAAATTATATTGTTTGACCAACAATCTAAAGAATATTCTCGCAAGTTTTCATATGAGAAATCTTGATTGATTGATAATCATCCCGTAGATAATTTCCTTTATTGTAAGCTTGATTTATGGATTCAAGGATTTGAATGTATGGGCGAACAAATCTTCTCAAATCTCTGATGTCTTCAACCTCAACGGTTACGTGATTTTTATCTAACAATTTGTTAACGGCTATTTTGAAGATTGATTCTTGGCGTAGTTCTATCCGAGAAGCTTAGGTGATGAGGAACATATAAGGAGCACAAGGTTCAGCCCTAGCCATGTAGATCCACGGCCTTCCCAAACACATGTTGAAGGAAGACGCAATATCTAGGATTTGGAACGTCGCTGAGAATTTCTTGGGCCCAATCAGCACTTCCAATTTGACCTCGCCTAGAACATTCTTCTTTATGCTATCGAAAGCCTTGACATGCGACTTAAATGCATGCATCCGTAGCTCCTCGAAGCCTCGAAGGCTATAAGTATCGAGAGAATAGATATGCATAACAAACCCATCGTCAATAAGAACTCTTGAGACCGTTTTGTCTCGGCATTTGATAGAGATGTAAAGGACATTACAATGCGAAGGACCACCAAATGGAAGCTCCTCATTGACAAAAGATATCCGATATTTCATGAGAACAGAGCCTACGAATTCCTCTAACTGGAGTGCGCCAATAGTCGCTGGGACATGCACCTCGTTAAGCACCTTCAAGAGGGCCTCTATGTGCTTTTTTGAATATTGGAACAAGTCAAGGACGGATATTTGAGCTAGCATTTTCCTCAGCTGATTTACCAAAAAAAAAAAAAACTCTCTAGTTTCTACAACAGACCAAAGATGTTCGGCCTCTACGTTAGTCATAGGCTTCTTTTAAGATAACCCCGAAAGTGCATAAGAGCGACCTATTCAAGTAATTGAATCAATCACCTCGGTCCCATAGTAGTAGGGGACCGCTTTGACATCAAGGATAACTGCCGTGTCATCACTCACATCCGTTGATGGTGTATCAACCGTAATTAGGCAAAAAATTGCTTCCTACAATATCCAAACTAGCATCCAGCTGAGCCTCTATGCGGATTGATTCTTCGAAAGTGAGGTCAATGACCATGTGGCCTTCATCTTCAAGCCGATAATCGCATAGACCCTCCTCGACGGTCAGGTCTATTATAACCGGCCCCACCATAGCAACGAATATCTCATTCAAGTCAGATATTATTTCGGGGACCACCGCATCATCATAAGCGACTTCTTCAATGTTGATGGGCCGATTTGAATCAATTAACGTGACTACCTCATTAGTGGGTTCAAGCCCGTCAAACTTCTCTCCCCATTCATTCCCATGAGTTCATGTCTCGGGGAGGTGCTCCTCGAATAACCAAGGCGGGAGTGAATACGCTACCATGAAGTCATATCCTCCGAGGTATCCACTATATCACCTGCTGTATACGCGTTGCTCAAGAACTCCCGATCCCAATAGTGCCAGCTATATAGTGAATCGGCTTCTAGATCACGACCTTCATCCGGCTGGTGTGGCACTATTTCGGGTGTGATTGCATCTTCTGGCTCTGGCTCGGTTAACATGCTATCATGTTCCATAGGGGTGATATCGGGAATGCGAATCGCATGAACTATTGTTGATGCAAAGTCAATACTTCCTTTGGGGTAGCTCGAATTACTCCCGTATGGACCATTTCGATGATTTGCATATGCTTCTCTTGGATGGAAATCATATTCATGATGCTATAGTGTCCAGTTGAAACAAGTGCCTAATATATCTCAAAGATATGTCCTTAGAATCTCTTCTTGGTTACCCTTTTGGCCTCCTCAATGGCTCAAATGTTTTGAGCATGGCCTAGTAGTGGGTTTCACTGCACAATCGGCTCGAAGTCTTTGAATGTCGGGAGGCCTCCTTCCAACAAGTTTTGAACTCTAAGCTTGAAGGTGTAACGATTATCAACGTCGCGTCTCTTTTCGCTCATGCGGAATGCACACAAGCATTTCAATCAGTCAATTTAAATAACAAAGACATTACCGAAAAAGGTTTAGAAAAAATTGGGATAGAGTAGGAATTATGCTCATAGCGGTTGGTGACGGTACCTGTTAATTGTATAGATAAGTGCATGCAAACAATGAGATTCGACACATGAAGGGTAGGGTAGACTAATGGATAAGGCTCCCACCACAACGGAATGATATACCGCCCCCCAAAAATGTTGATAGCATAATCATGTTGGGGCACATATTTCGAGGTGATGAGCGGGATCAGAAATAATCATGCTATTTGCAGACTAGCGTATGGCCCAATCTATTTTCGATACCTCCTAAGGATTTCCCGGGGTCACAATCCAGGTTTAATCGCTAGATGTGTGTATAAAAGGTGTAGTGTATGAGAGCGATGCATAGCAAGTTATATCAAATATCACTTCAATATACATCCAAATAACATACATTCCTACGACTCCTTGCAAAATAGACAGGTCAATAATTACTCAACCTATTATGACTCCCAACCTACAAAAACATCTAATATGCGGTTAATGGATTAACTTGTTTTTCCTCGCAGCGCTGCAAAATGTAGATCAAGTTAGAGAACCATCAACTAGTTATTACAGTCTAAGTCTACACGGGTTCATAACCAATGTCTCTAGCGGAGTCGCCAAGCTATCACGACTTGCCTTAACCTTTCTCAAGGGTCCGGCGGGTTGAGAGCCTATTGGTTTAGGTGCAAACTCTTCCAAGTGATACCTTGCATGACGTTGGATTTCGTTTTATTGATTACCAACCTAAAAGGTTACTAGGAGTCACCACTAACCTATTAGGGTCGTCTCAATTTATGTGCAACCAGAGCTTTTAGGTTCGGAGACTTGTTTACGCTAACCAGTTAATTAGTGCATTTTCGGTACCTAACCAGTTAATATTTCGTATGGTAATCACATAATCTGCATATCATTTTAAGCTTACCAAGTATCTAACTAGTGCTAGATGATCATGCATAATATTTTTCTATCATTTCGTGAAATTACCTATTTATCCTTAATCCAACATATAGAAAAAGCGATTAATATGCAATTTATCAAAAGACTGTTGTAATAAACATTCAATTAGTTAAAATAAGACTGCAACGAACACGATGTAAACCAATTCAGTAATTGCCATATTTAAGCAAACAACTTTGACTCGATGGTCGGAATACACCGATATCGGACCAGATTGGATATCGGTCTTCAATCAACACCAATTTGAGCCCTAGAATCTCGCATGGGGGTAAAAAGGCCAAGAAAACTAATTTTCCGAAGATAAGAACATGAAGTCAAGTAGTAAAGAAGACTATATATTTTGCTAAAAGCGGTACAGCCAATGAGGAATCAAAAATAGTTAGTGAGTAGGGTCGACGTTCTCTTGTTAATATTGTTTGTTACGCTTGTTTAATTCAACAAATGCTGGCAACAATTGTTCTTTTTAGATTGCGATGTCATTTGATGGGGGGAATAACAGCACGACATTCTTGCTTCTGTTCCCGTACATCACTTACTACCGCCCATACTGTCGTCCCCTTACTCGGCCAAAACAATCAGAAGAGCATGTCTCTAGGTCTACATCGCCGAACATGGGTTCCTTGAGGATGGATATCGGAGGAGACACAATCGACAATGCTGCTAGTTCGGTGAGCGACGGCGTGGCCAAATCAACTGCCACTTTACGGGCCGCTAAGGTGGTGGAAGAACCAGAGAAGGATGCGTCGGGGCGATTTGGCCGCTAAGGAATAGTGATCCATGCATTACGACCTATTTGTGTTTTGCCTGCGACTTGATGGATTTTGCATAGGATGTCTCAACTTGGTCGTGACTCCGGAGTGTATACGCTTTTTAGTCACGTGGAGTGGAGGTTAATGAGATTTTGTGGGGATAAGTACACCACGAGTGCCATAACTTATGTACGGCGTTCATTTTAGTGCCAAAAATTTCAAAACGTTCACTTAAGTACCATAACTTTCAAAAATCGTTCACTTGTGTGACATTCTGAAATTTCCGTCCTTTTGAGATGTATGAATGAGGAATGATCTATCAATGTATTTCAATTATATTTCACTCAGATCTGATCAATCATGAGTTAACCGATCAAAAAAGGAAAGGCTAACGCGTGACAAGGTACGTGGGCCTAGGAAACTCAAATAAGAATTAGCATTTTGACCATAAGGATTGCTGAGGGGATATTGAGAGCTAAGAAAGGGCGATCTAAAGACGATTATGGAATTCATTGCTAGTATTGTACGATTAGTACGCTGGTGATTCCGCTTAACCAATATATAATTTGCAAGCTTTTCCTAAATCGATTTCGGAAGATCGAAACCTATGGATTAGTGATAAACCCTCACAATTACATGACAACCAAAATGGCCATGACTAGAGTATGCCTAAGAGTGATGAAAATCATCGAGTCGATACGCGTAACGTTGCTGCAAAAGCCACCCGTCGATTTGAAACAAACTAAAATTACATTTGATAGAAAATGAATCAGGAAATAAAATCTCAAAATTTGGACAAAGGAATTGAAGAATTCAAATTTTGGTTTTGGATTAGACGTCGCCTCATTGAAAGCAACTTGTGGTGGAAAAACGAAATTTTCAGCCGATGGGAGTAAAATGACTGTTTTGCCCCTAGAGTATTAAATTTTGTTTAAAGTACAAGGAAGGACAATATGGTCTTTTGGGAATACATATCAGCCGAAATTACCCATAAATTAGGGTTAATAATGATTGAAAGTAATTAATGGGGTGGTGTGTTATTGACTAATACTTTCTTGAAGCCAATAATTCAAGAAATTAATGGATAATAACAAAGAAGAAAGCTTGCTTCAGCTGAGAACTTCCCGTAAGCTTCCCTTCCCCTCCAATTGCAGTTTCTTCTTCCCCTCCTTGCGGTTGCAGGCAAACCAGAAACTGTCTCTGCTAAACCAATTTCTGATCACTCCTTACATCGGTCACTGCTCACTCCCCGACAAACCACTAGCCACAAGCCGACTACCCCTTGAAAGTTCAGCCTCTTGCCGACCTCTCCAACCGAAAGCACCTCATTTGGTCACCGGAACAGTTCCGGTCGGCCAAAAGAAAATAGGTCGACGATTTTGGAGTCACCTGAGGGTAAGTGGCATAACTTCTTTATTTTGGCTCTGTTTGGCATGAAATTGTCGGCTATGGCTCAAGGAATGATAGGACTAGGTCTGGATGATTTGAGATTGCTATGTTATGTTGGAAAAAATTAGAGTTATATAGCTGAGTTGGAGCTCATTGCTGCAGTAGTTTTATGGCCGGTTGATGATTGCTGATTTTTGAACTGTTGGAGGTCCCAAATTGAAGTAAATTGCTGTCAAATTTTTAGTAGACCTCATTAACATGTGGAATGAGGGTTTGGCAAATGCAATTAGTGAAGATTGAGTGATTAGAATAGTTAAATGGGTTGAAATTGGCAAATTAATGTAAAACCGGGAATGCCCTGTTTCTAAATAGGAAAAACTGAATTGTTTAAGGGGCAAATTGAAGTCTTTTGGTCTTGAATTTAATTGTGGGATGTCTTAAGATAGTGATTAAGGTGTGGTTAAAAATTGGGCGCAATTGGAGTTCGATTTGATTAAGTTTTGGATTGATTTCCATAGGCGCGACTTGAGATGTTGCTCGCTAGTTAGAGGAAGAAGGAATCCATTTGGCTTGGGCACTTGGAACAATAATTGTGAGTAATTCTTACCCTTCCTAGTACTAGTTATGTTCATGGATATAATAATTGTTGGAATGTAATACAGTGTGATGGGATTTGTGACTGGAATTACTGGATTAGTTATGTATTGTTTGGGCCAATGAGATGGCATAGGGGACCCGAGGCGTAGAAAACGTGGGTTCCACGAATCATTAAGCCTGAGGCGTGTTTACGCGGGCGAGTTTATTGACATTGAGATCATACAGCCTAAGGCGTTTTAACGCGAGCTAATGTATTGAGTTTGAATTGAGCCCGAGGCGTTTTTACGCGGGCTAAGGTATTGAAATTGAAATGTAATGCCTAAGGCGTTCTTACGCGGGCGACTTGATTTTGTTATTGAAATTCGTGTGATATTAGTACGACTACTTGGGTCTTTATTTTGATAAATTGTTATATTTGAATGTCATTCATGTCGAGTTCTCCGAATTGTGTGATGTTACTAAAGTTGGGTTTTCTGCTATACCATGCTATTGCATTTCCTTCCTTTATTTTATCTTTGAACTGGTGGTCTAATTAGGGTTTGGATTTACTCGCTGAGATGTCAATCTCACCCCTTTGTGGGACCGCCTTTTCAGAACCCCGACATTGAAGATGGTTCTAGTCGGATTAGGCGACCCAAAGGAGAAGACAGTAACTTTTGAGGAGTTTCCAAAAAGTAAAGGTGTAGCATATGTTAGAAAGTGTACCAAGGTTTGGGTAGACTTAGGAGCGGGACAGATGCAGCCTCATCCATTTGAGTCTTGGTTCCTCCGCTTGGGAGATGGCGACCTACCGGGTCCTCTCCTACCCAAGGACGTTCCAGTGGAGGTTGTTCCGAGGTGGTGCCACCCGACTCGTCCCGAGATACAGATAGACGTAGAGATATCCGCGACTGGATCTAGGAACATATCAGAGAGGAGCCCTACCCCGGTAGACGATCGGCATGTTGTGGTGATCTCAGATTTGGAGGATGAAGAGGACACCGACGGTGAGACAGAGGAGGAGATTGCAGAGACGGACCCGGATTATGTACCGACGACTGCCGAGGACGAGAGTAGCGGGGTTATTGGGAGTTCTTCTGTCTAACTTGGATGTTCCAGTTCACTTTATTAGATCTTTTGAGGCCCAGTGGTTTTCTTTTGGGGCTTGTTCTCTTGTTCCTACTTTTGTTCTTTTGTGGGTGCTGCATCCGGTCTCGCTGATGTTTATCGCTTAACCGATGTTGTATATATCCGTGAATATTTGGTTCTACTCTTTTGTCCACTTGTTCTCTTATCGGGGTTTTAGTTACCTTCTGTTTGTGCGTTACATGTTTTATCGTATGCCGTTATGTGGTATCCCGCATTAGTATTTTACGGCTTTGGTGGATGTACGTTCGAGGAGGATTGCAGGATGTGACATCCCCGTTTTGTTGGTATCAGAGCAAGCTCAGCTCGATCCAAAGTGATTGAGGATTGGAGTAATAAGGAGGAGTGAAATGTGGATAGTGGGGTAGTGAGACCTTAAGGGGACCTCTTAGAGTCAAGTGTGCATGGCATATGAATTGGCGCATGTGATTGGCGTCCGGCATAATATGGATGTGATAAGTTCGTAAAGACCAAGTGTCGCACTAGCGTTTGTATCGCTTGAGAGTGTTGGTTGATATGATTGCTTTTGCTTCTAATAAGTTGCGGATGCGTCCGGACTTGAGGTATGGTTGTGTACCACGATGTTGTGCTCTCATGAATGCCCGAGTAATTGACCATTGTGTTGTATTGCTACTTTGATGTGTAGCATGGATTTGTTAGACCTAAGTCTCTAATTCCTTTGTTGGAATTCAGGGTCTCCGAGAATTAGAAAGAATGAGTCAACGTGGTAGAGGTACTAGGGAAGCATCTAGCTCAAGGGCAAGTAGAGGTGCTAGGGAAGCATCTAGCTCCGGGTCAGGTAAAGGTGCTAGAGGAGCATCTAGCTCAAGGGCAAGAGTAGTACGGGACCCACGAGTTGATGGAATTTTGAGAGCTCTGAAATAAATTGGGGAGTTAATGGGAAAGGAGGCGCGGGATAAGGCAACTGCAGCTCTTCGACAAGGCGAGGATAGAGCCGAGATCATTGCTCAAGCTGCTGAAGCTGCGATAGTTGCTGTGAATATGACGCATGAAAATAATGCTCGGGACGCCGAGGCCGGAAATGCTCAAGGTGATGCTAATGCCAATCGACAAATGGGTCAATTGGTTGAATAGTTTATAAAGTTAAAATCAACCCAGTTTGATGGCACTGGAGACCCCGAGTTGGCACCAAGAGGGATTGAGAAACTTGAGAAAGCTTTTAGGGTGTTGAAGTGCACCAATGAAGAAAAAGTATTAGTAGCAGTATATCACCTGGAAGGGACCGCCAATGATTGGTGGAATGCTTCCAAAGATGGAGTGTTTCCCGAAGGTACCGCCTTCACGTGGGCTGCTTTCATATCTGCTTTTAATGATAAGTACTTTTCGGAGACGGCACGTGAGAGGAAACGAATTGAATTCCAATAGTTAAGACAGAATCGATTAACCGTGGATAAGTACGAAGCTGAGTTTGCGAGATTGTCAAGATATACGACAAGATCGGTTGAGGATCCTAGGGAGAAAGTGCAAAGGTTTCGGGATGGTTTGGGACCGGAGATTCGCGATCGAATCATAACCGTGAACTTGAGAACGTACAGAGATATCTATGAGAGAAGTCGGATGATTGAAAGAGACATAAAAGAAAGAGCCGATGTATGTGGATTGCGATTCACTCCTTCGAGAGATAGTCGACAATTTGGGTAAGAGGCCGTAGTAAATAACAAACGTTTTATTCCTCCAGTTCGAGGGAACATCGGAAAACCGTCGAATCGCCTGAATTGGTATTGCCGCCTTTGTGGTAGAAGAGATGGAAGAGGGGCCCTGTCCTACTAAGATAGGTGCATGTTTCAGGTGTGGTTAGCTAGGCCACCGGATGAGAAATTGTCCTAGGCAAGACTTGAGAACTGGACCACAAGGACAAAGGCCGCAAATCGGACCACCGGCGGTAGCACGGCAGAATGAGATGAACCGACCACCGGCCCAAGGAAGGGTTTATGCTGTTGCACGTCGAGACGCCGAGGAAACACCGGGAGTGGTCACATGTATGATCTCTTTATGTGATCAATCTGCGTATGCTTTATTTGATCCTAGAGCTATGCATTCGTTTGTGTCTGCTCAATTTGCGGAGTTAGTTGGCATGGCTTTAAAACCACCGAATATGTTATTGCATGTTGCCACACCATTGAAAGATAAGGTACTAGTCTCGATGGGATGTCTTGATTGTAAAATAGTTGTGAGTGGTAGCGAAGAAAGAATAGATCTAGTGGTATTATCTATGTATGACTTTGACGTGATTATTGGGATAGATTGGCTGGGTAAACAAAAGGCCCTAGTTGATTGTGGTAATCGGATGATTCGGTTTAATCCTATTGGTCGTCCGAGTTATGAACCGATAGGAAGTCGAGGTGGGACCTCGATTCCTTTGCTATCGTCACTTGAAGTGGAGAAGTTGATGGTGGAAGGATGCCAAGTGTATTTGGCTGTGGTTGTTAATACGACCGTTGGGGGACTTACATTGGAAGATATTGCGGTGGTATGTGAATTTCCCGCCGTCTTTCCCCGGGAGTTACCAGGATTGCCACCAGAGAGAGAAATCGAGTTTGTGATTGAGTTAGCACCTAGGACAGAACCGATCTCGAAGGCACCTTATAGAATGTCATTGCCGGAATTAAAAGAGTTAAAGGTGCAAATGCAGAAATTGTTAGACAAGGGATTCATTAGACCGAGCGCATCGCCCTGGGGAGCGCCGGTGTTGTTTGTGAAGAAAAAGGATGGATCCTTGCGGTTGTGTATTGATTACAAGTAACCGAATCGGGTGATCGTTAAGAATAAGTATCCGTTGCCAATAATAGATGATTTGTTTGATCGGCTACAAGGAGCCTCTGTGTTTTCGAAGATTGATCTAAGGACTCATTATCACCAGTTGAGAATTAAAAAGGAAGTGTTCCGAAAACTGCTTTGAGAACAAGATACGGGCATTATGAGTTCACAATAATGCCTTTTGGATTAACTAATGCTCCAGTTGCTTTCATGGATCTAATGCATCGTGTATTTAAGGAGTTTCTTGATCGGTTTGTCATTGTTTTTATCAATGACATCTTGATATATTCAAGAAGTAATGCAGAGCATGAGAGACATTTGAGAATCATTCTGCAGACTTTAAGGGAGCATTCGTTGTATGCCAAGCTTAGTAAATGTGAGTTTTGGCTGAATACGGTGGCATTTCTTGGCCATGTGGTTTCCGGTGAAGGAATATCTGTGGATCCTTCGAAGATAGAAGCGATAATGAATTGGCCACGACCCACGACGATCAAAACTCAGAGACACGAAGTTTTCCGGGATTGGCTAGATACTATCAACGTTTTGTAGAAAGATTCTTGTCATTTGCCATTCCATTGACAAGGTTAACAAAGAAAGACACGAAGTTTGAATGGACTGATAAATATGAATGAAGTTTTCAAGAATTGAAGCATCGTTTGACGATCGCACCTGTGTTAACCATTCCTTTTGGACCGGGAGGTTATGAGGTATACAGTGACGCATCACTAAAGGGATTGGGGTGCGTATTGATACAACATGGGAGAGTTGTCGCCTATGCTTCTCGACAATTAAGATCTCATGAAATGAACTACCCGACGCATGATCCGGAGTTGGCGGCGATCGTCTTTACTCCGAAAATCTAGAGACATTACCTTTGTGGAGAGAAGTTCTAGATTTACACGGATCATCAGAGCTTGAAGTATTTATTCTCACAGAAAGAGTTGAATTTGAGATAGCGTCGGTGGATGGAATTGCTTAAGGATTATGATTGCAACATACTGTACCATCCTAGAAAGGCGAATAAGTTGCTGATGCGCTTAGCCGAAAGTCTAGTATTGCGCATTATTAGTCAAAGGATGGTTGGTACTGGAAGGACCGAGAGACTACGAATTCAAATTAGAAGTGAGTCAATTGGCAAGCTCGATAGCTACTCCGAGAATTGAACCGGAGATTCAAGAAAGGATAAAAATTTCACGGGCTACGGACCCCGAAATCCAGAAAATTCTTAGCATGAATGTATCGAAAAGGAAAGACGACTTTCAAGTAACAGTGGATGGAATTTTAAAATTTCGTGGACGTCTATGTGTACCTAGTGATGAGGAGCTTAAAGAAAGAATTTTGTCCGAAGCCTATCGAAGTAATTACAGTATCCACCCGGGAAGTACGAAGATGTATCAGAATCTGCGCCAGCATTATTGGTGGACCGGTATGAAGGTGGATGTAGCCAAACATGTAGCAAAGTGTTTGACTTGCCAGCAAGTAAAAGCACAACATTGTAAACCTGGCGGATTATTACAACCTTTGGAAATCCCATAGTGGAAATGGGAACACGTGACAATGGATTTTGTTATGGGGTTACCGCGGAGTCAGAGAGGACATGATTCGATCTTGGTAATAGTGGACAGATTGACCAAGTCGGCGCACTTCATCCCCGTGAGAAAGGACTTTGCCATGGATAAATACGCAGAGTTGTACATGTGGCGGATCGTACGGTTGCATGGAGTACCTTTAACAATAACGTCGAATCGAGATCCTAAATTTACGGCAAATTTTTGGAAAAGTCTTCAGGATGCTATGGGAACCAAATTACAGTTTAGTACAACATACCATCCACAGACCGATGGACAATCGGAAAGGACAATTCAGACGCTCGAGGACATGTTATGAGCTTGCGTAATTGATTTTAAAGGTGGATGGGAAGACCACTTACATTTGGTCGAGTTCGCCTATAACAACAGCTATCAACAGAGTATTAGAATGACGTCATTTGAAGCACTCTATGGCGAGCTTGCCCGAACTACGTTGTGTTGGGATGAAGTGGAGAAAGGAGTATTACGGGCCCCGAACTGGTGGAACAATTGGTAGAAGCAAGAAAACTAATTCGCGAAAGGTTGAGAACAACGCAAAGTCATCGGAAGAGTTATGCCGATAAGCGACGGAAGCCCTTAGAGTTTCATATTGGTGATCACGTTTTCCTCAAAGTATCACCAATGTGAGGCTTGTCTCGATTCGGAAATAAAGGGAAGTTGAGTCCAAGATACGTAGGTCCGTTTGAAATTTTAGAACGGATCGGAACCTTGGCGTGCAGATTTGCTCTACCACCGAGTTTATCCCAAGTACATAATGTGTTTCATGTGTCGATGTTGAGAAAGTATGAACCCGACTCGACTCATATATTGGATCACGAGACATTAGAAGTGGACGATAGAGTTGCTTATGTATAAAGACCGATAAGGATTGAAGATCGAAAAGAACAAGTGCTGAGAAACAAGACCATTCCATTGGTTAAAGTGGTGTGGGAGCATCATGGAATAGAAGGCACTACGTGGGAAAGCGAAGAAGCAATGAGACGTCGATACCCCTAGTTGTTTGAGTAATGTACTTTGTTGTAAATTTCGAGGACAAAATTTTTGTAAGGGGGAAAGAATTATAACATTCTGAAATTTCCGTCCTTTTGAGATGTATGAATGAGGAATGATCTATCAATGTATTTCGATTATATTTCACTCAGATCCGATCAATCATGAGTTAACCGACCAAAAAGGGAAAGGCTAACGTGCGACAAGGTACGTGGACCTAGGAAACTCAAATAAGAATTGGCATTTTGACTATAAGGATCGGTGAGGGGATATTTAGAGCCAAGAAAGGGCGATCTAAAGACGATTATGGAATTCATTGCTAGTATTGTACGATTGGTACGCGAGTGATTCCGCTTAACCAATGTATAATTTACGAGCTTTTCCTAAATCGATTTCCGAATATCGAAACCTATGGACTAGTGATAAACCCTCGCAATTACATGACAACCAAAATGGCCATGACTAGAGTATGCCTAAGAGTAATGAAAATCACCGAGTCGATATGCGTAATATTGCTGCAAAAGCCGTCCGTCGCTTTGAAACAAACTGAAATTACATTTGATAGAAAATGAATCAAGAAATAAAATCTCAAAATTTGGACAAAGGAATTGAAGAATTCGAATTTTGGTTTTGGATTAGACGTCGCCTCATTGAAAGTAATCTGTGGTGGAAAAATCAAATTTTCAGCCAACGGGAGTAAAATGACCGTTTTGCCCCTAGAGTATTAAATTTTGTTTAAAATACGGGGAAGGACAATATGGTCTTTTGGGAATACATCTCAGCCGAAATTACCTAGAAATTAGGGTTAATAATGGCTGAAAGTAATTTATGTGGTAGAGGATTTACTTATCAAGTGTCAAATGGAGGTGGTGTGTTATTGACTAATACTTTTTTGAAGCCAATAATTCAAGAAATTAAGGGATAATAACAAAGAAAAAAACTTGCTTCAAATGAGAACTTCCCGTAAGCCTCCATTCCCCTCCAATTACAATTTCTTCTTCCCTCCTTGCGATTGTAGGCAAACCGAAAGCACCTCATTCTTCCCCCGAAAGGTCAGTCTCTTGCCGACCTTCTCCAACTGGAAGCACCTCATTTGGTCTCCGAAACAATTCCGGCCAGCCAAAAGAAAATCGGTCAACGGTTTTGGAGTCAGCTAAGGGTAAGTGGCATAATTTCTTCATTTTAGCTCCGTTTGACATGAAATTGTTGGCTATGGCTCAAGGACTGATAGGACTAGGTTTGGATGATTTGAGAATGTTATGTTATGTTGGAAAAAATTAGAGTTATATAGCTGAATTGGAGCTCATTACTGCAGTAGTTTTCCGGCCGATTGATGCTTATTGATTTTTGAACTATTGGAGGTCCCAAATTGAAGTAAATTGCTGCCAAATTTTTAGTAGACCTCATTAACATGTGGAATGAGGGTTTGGCAAATGCAATTAGTGAAGATTGAGTGATTAGAATAGTTAAATGGGTTGAAATTGGTAAATTAATGCAAAACCGGGAATGCCCTGTTTCTGAACAGGAGAAACCGAATTGTTTAAGGGGCAAATTGAAGTCTTTTGGTCTTGAATTTAATTGTGGGATGTCTTAAGATAGTGATTAAGGTGTGGTTAAAAATTGGGCGCAATTGGAGTTCGATTTGATTAAGTTTTGGATTGATTTCCATAGGCGTGACTTGAGATGTTGCTCGCCGGTTAGAGGAAGAAGGAATCTATTTGGCTTGGGCACTTAAAACAATAATTGTGAGTAATTCTTACCCTTCCTAGTACATAGATATGTTCATGGATATAATAATTGTTGGAATGTAATACAATGTGATGGGATTTGTGACTGGAATTACTGGATTAGTTATGTATTGTTTGGGCAAATGAGGTGGCATGGGGGACCTGAAGCGTAGAAAACGTGGGTTCCACGAATCATTAAGCCTAAGGCGTGTTTATGTGGGCGAGTTTATTGACATTGAGATCATATAGCCTTAGGCGTTTTGACGCGAGCTAATGTATTGAGTTTGAATTGAGCTTGAGACGTTTTTACGCGGGCTAAGGTATTGAAATTGAAATGTAATGCCTAAGGCGTTCTTACGCGGGCGACTTGATTTTGTTATTGAAACTCGTGTGATGCTAGTGCGACTACTTGGGTCTTTATTTTGATAAATTGTTATATTGGAATGCCATTCATGCCGAGTTCTTTGAATTGTGTGATGTTACTAAAGTTGAGTTTTTTGCTATGCCATGCTATTACATTTCCTTCATTTATTTTGTCTTTGAACCGGTGGTCTAGTTAGGGTTAGGATTTACTCGCTGAGATGTCAATCTCACCCCTTTGTGGGACCGCCTTTTCGTAACCCCGACATTGAAGATGGTTCTAGTCAGATTAGGTGACCCAAAGGAGAAGATGGTAACTTTTGAGGAGTTTCCAAAAAGTAAAGGTGTAGCATATGTTAGAAAGTGTACCAAGGTTTGGGTAGACTTAGGAGCGGGACAGATGAAGCCTCATCCATTTGAGTCTTGGTTCCTCCGCTTGGGAGATGGCAACCTACGGGGTCCTCTCCGACCCGAGGACGTTCCAGTGGAGGTTGTTCCAAAGTGATGCCACCCGACTCGTCCCGAGATACGGACGGACGTAGAGATTTCCGCGACCGGATCTAGGAACATATCAAAGAGGAGCCCTACCTCGGTAGACGATTGGCATGTTGTGGTGATCTCGCATTTGGAGGATGAAGAGGACACCGACGGTGAGACAGAGGAGGAGATTACAGAGACGGACCCAGATTATGTACCGACGACTACTAAGGGCGAGAGTGGCGGGGTTATAGGGAGTTCTTCTGTCTAGCTTGGATGTTCCAATTTGCTTTGTTAGATCTTTTGAGGCCTAGTGGTTTTCTTTTGGGGCTTGTTCTCTTGTTCCTACTTTTGTTCTTTTGTGGGTGCTGCATCTGGTCTCGCCGATGTTTATCGCTTGATCGATGTTGTATATATCCGTGAATATTTGGTTTTACTCTTTTGTCCACTTGTTCTCTTATCAGGGGTTTAGTTACCTTCTGTTTGCGCGTTGCATGTTTTATCGTATGCAATTATGTGGTATCCTGGGTTAGTATTTTACGGCTTAGGTGGATGTACGTTCGAGGAGGATTGCGGGACGTGACAACTTGAATGCCACATCGGAGCAAAATCGTTCACATGAGTGCTACAGTAACTTTTCCGGCGAGCCACGTCGGCTTTTCCGACATCCACGTCAACATGATACTCAAGCGAACGTTTTTTTGAAAGTTATGGCACTTAAGTGAACGTTTTGAAAGTTATAGCGCTCAAGTGAATGCCGTACAAAAGTTATGGCACTTCTAATGTACTTTTCCCGATTTTGTGTATCTCGGCTTTTGGAATTCATCTTTTCTCCCCTGCCGTTGGATGGAAATGGTGACAAGCAAAGATCTTTTATGGAAAATAAAGACATTAGCAATTTAGCATAAGGCAACTATGAACCTAATATTGACTTTAAGACTATTCTCCAAAAGATTGCTTCAGTTTAGTTTGAGCTGCTTCTTTGGATTAAATTGTTGGCAACCACAGACTTTTCCCTTATGATTGGAAAATTGACGCATTGCATCACGTTCTTAGAGCGAAACTCTGTCTCGGCTTAGAAATGGGGAGCTTCGAGGTAAAATTAAACATTTGCTCGGAAATTTGAGATGTCGAGCTTTGGTTGAATGATGGGGTTTTGCCGCAAATCGCAGGCCACATAACGCTCAATTGACTTGAAAAATCAAGCGTAGTGATTATCGAAATCAATGTCATCTTTGCGATAGATTAAATTGTGTATGACGTACCTAAGTTCAAGGGAAAAATTGTCAAAAAAGTCCTAAACCTATTTAACTTTTATCAATTCAATCTTAAACCTTTTAATTTTGTCAATTTAGTCCTAAATTTTTTGTATTTGTGCCAATTCAGGCCTAAACCTTTTGCACTTTTGTAAATTCAGTCTATCCGACCAACTTTGGCCGCCCAGCGCTGATGTGGATGTCGACCGATGCTAATGAGGCAATATTTATTACTATTTTAATATTTTTTAAAATTTTTACTTTTTTTTATCTTCTTCCTCCAGCCGTTTGTTGATGCGACCACCGGCTGGAGGTGAGGGTTGGCAAGCTCGAGCCTCGCCGGCCATTGGAGCGCCGCCGCCGTCGGCGGGCGAGCAACGGTGACGCCATGGCATGCCCAGATCCGGCGATGGAATGGCCGGGCGAGGCCGAGCTTGCCTAGCCATGGCATCACATCGCCGTCGCTAGGCGAGGTCAAGCCTCACCATCACCTGGCGGAGCAAGCTGGAATCTCACATGAATCGGGACGTAGCTCGGCTCTAGTAGATGCCCTCGAAGCGGGGAGCAGAGTGGAATGGAGTGTTAACCCCATTGATTGAGTTGCGCCGAAGATGGAGAACGACTTTGATGGGACATTGGCTGATAAGTTCTCCGGAAAGTCGCTTAACAAGTCTTCTTCCAATATCAACTCCAACAATGATAGCTTGTTTCAGGCCATGAAAGTCGTTGAAGTGGCTGGGCAAGCCTCCGGATCTGGGTGAGGAAGAAGACGAACCCAAAAAAAAAAGCAAAATAAAGAAAAGAAGAAAATAAAAATATTTAAAAAATGTTAAAATATTATTAAAAAGTGCCATGTCACCGAGTCGGGTCCATGTCAACGCCGGCTGGTCAAAGTTAGTTGGATGTACTGAATTTACAAAAATTCAAAAGGTTTAAGACTGAATTGACCAAAAAAAAAAAGATTTAAGACCGAATTAGCACAAAAGCAAAAGATTTAGGACTGAATTGATAAAATTAAAAGGTCTATGACTAAATTGATAAAAATATAATAAATTTAGAACTTTTTTTGACAATTTTCTCAAGTTCAAATGGACCTTTAGTTAAATAAGTGATATAACACAATATTGGGATACGACATATTACCGGATGAATAGGAGACATCACTTCTAGTGAAGTTACATCAAATAGACGCAAAGTCCTCCAACGTCACATGGAGAAATGGGGATAAGTGTATTAGGAGTGTTAAAACTTATTATGAAAAGATAATCGAGTCCTTAAACTTTTAAAAAGTACAATTAAGTCATAAAATTTGTCAAACCGATGCAATTAAGTCCTTCCATTAACTCTGTCAATTTGGCTAATAAAAAAATATTGATATGACATCTATTTATTTATTTTCTCTCCCTCTGTGGTAATTTTTTTATAATTTTCTTTGTGAAATATTACTTAAAATAGATTTAGAAAAAGGTCTAATACCTGTAAAAATCCCAAATTGATACATCATGTGACAAATTTATTTTAAACTAATTTTTTTATCGCGAAAAATTTCAAACTCATACACTATGTAAAAAATTTGTCCCAAACTTATTTTTTGACCATGAAAAATCTCAAACTGGTATATCTGCCATAAATTTATCCAAACTAATTTTTTACCATAAAAAATCCCAAATTATACTTGTAATTAATTTACCTTATGTTAGTTTCAGTTAAATTGGGTTAATACCACGAAAGACTCCAAATTAGTACGCTTGTGACAAACAAATAATAAAAATCCCAAATCGGTACACCCGTCGACCGTCATGTACCATCCAACTCAGCAAATTGACTGTAAGTTTAACAAAAACTAACATATGGTAAATTTATCACAAGTATATAACTGTGCTTTAAAAAAGACTCGAGCTAAAAAAAGAGATAAGTTCACCATAAGTCTTAAAACTTGTCGTCAATGTGTAATTTAGTCCTAAAACTTGCAAAAAATGCAATTAAATGCTAAAACTTATCAAATTGATGCAATCGACTCATTCCATTAGTTCCAATCAACTAGGCTAATGGAAAATGCTGACTTAACTTATTTTAATTATTTTTCTATCTTACGTGGCAAATAATATAAAACCCATATTCCACGTAGATTATTTACGGATTCAAACCGGCATCGTTCGCCTTTTGCCCCAAACCAGGGCTCTTGTTTTTTTTGTTTTTTGGTTGGGAGTTGGTACTTGGTTCTTTCTTTCGTCTCTCCATTCTCTTCGTTCTCTTTGTTCATTGTTTCCCCCATTCCCATGTTCTCAGCCCTAAATCGCGGGCGAGTACGAGCGAGCCCCAAATCGAAGCTTTGAGATATCTTCTTTGCCGATCGTGAGTCCGTGCAAGCCCTAAATTGAATGTCTAAGATATGTTATTGGTCGATAGCCAATCCGTGCAAGTCGTCACTCGTGGTGCTGCGATGGAAAATCGGCGGTAGTAGGCGAGTGGCGCAGGACAACTGGGACGAGGTGGGCAATGGGCAGGTGAGTGGCGGCTGTTAGTCACAGGTCCTTCGGTCGTCGATTTAATATTAAAGTATTTAGTAATATGAGTCAGGTCGAGTATGGGTCGAGTATAGGTCAAGAAATTTGTATTGCGCATAAATAATTCATAAGTGGGTTAATGGGTTAATTTGAGTCGGATCATTTATGACCCGATTGAACCCATCCATTTGACAGGTTTACAATTTAGTCATAAACTTTTTGCATTTATGTCAATTCGGTTCATCCCGTAAACTTTGGCTAGTTTGCGCCGACGTGGACGCCGGCGTTGACTTGGACAATTTGTAATAATAACTTAAAATTTTTTCAAATTATTTTTCGTATTTTTATTTTTTTTTGGTAAAAAGACACCGAAGTACCAAACTTTGTATACGAAGCTCACTATAGTGCCAATTTTTTTTCAAATCACTTAAGTGCTAATTTTTTTAAAAAAACGATTATTTAAGTGCCAACTCCAATCAGCTTGGCGGGAAATACTACATGGCATTTTTTATTAATAACTTAAGCCTACGAGGCTTGTCGGAGAATCCAATCAGAAATAAAATGCTAAAAATTAAATTAAAAAGATAAAAAAAATAAAAACATTGAAAAAATAGTTTAAAAAATCCGGACTTGTAGCATTTTTATCTACAAAATGATAATTCGACAATGGCAATCTCCAGTATTTTTATCTGCAAAAACATCGGGAAAAAAATTGCTCACTTATTTGCATTAAAAGAATAAAAATAAAAAAAATTCATAAAAATTAGCTAAAAAAGTAATAAATAAATAAATAAATAAATAAAGGACTTGTAGCAACAAGGGCTTGCAGGTGGGGGTTGCCAATGATGGTGGGTGATGGTCGGCGGGGGTGGTCGGGCATTGGCCGAGGCTCGGTGTCCCTCACCGTTGTAACCCCCTTTTCTATTTTTTAAAATTTTTTTGTTTATAGCTTATTTTAAAGTTCAAGACTGAATATTCTAAAATAATTTGCCGTGACGACTGATTTTTCAAAAAAAAAATTGCCACGTAGAAAGGTATTTTATTTTTAACTAATATGTTTTAATTAAAATTTGTCATGTCACTAAAAAAAATTTAATTATAAATGCCACGTATCATTTTTTGGCTGGAATCTCTCGCTATTGGTACTTAAATAATTGTTATTTCTCCGATTTGGCACTTAAGTGAGTCAACGAAAAATTTTGGTGTCTTAAACAGACTTTAGCACTTTTGTTATCCTTATGTCCTTCTTTTACTTTACCTTTCTTCTTTCTCTAGTCGGTCGCCGCCTATGAATAGCTAGAGGCTGAGGCTAACGAGGTTAACTTCACTGGCCTCAAGCGAAGCTCGTCCCCTCCATCCACTAGTGAGGGCAACATCAACCTCACTCAGAGTCGGCGAGGCTTGCCCTTGCTAGTGGCCGGTGGGGTCGAGCTTTCGGCAAGGTCGACCTTGCTGGCCCTAGCCTCTTGGCCGATTCCTGGCAGCAATCGACCGGAGGAAGAAGAAGGGAAAAGAAAAATGAAAGAAAATGAAAAGGAAAAAAATATAAAATATAAAATATAAACAAAAAATAAGTTGGAAAAAATTTAAAATATTATTAAATATTGTCCATGCCATTGTCGTTAGGCCAAAATTAGCTTGATAAATTGAATTGGCACAAATGCAAAAGGTTTATGACTGAATTGACACAAAAAAAAATATTTAGGACAGAATTAGCACAAATACAAAAGGTTTATGACTGATTTGGCAAAAACAAGATAGATTTAGGACCTTTTTTGATAATATTCCCTTGAGAAGTCAGGACAAGATCAAGAACCAGCTGTGCATTTTTCCCCCTACAGTATATAAGAATGCTAAGCATGCTAAAATATATATCCAATCTCAAAATTTTTGAATTGTTAGTAAGGGCAGCAACATGGGATTTTTTTCATAAGAAAATAGGTTATAAATGTATCATAAGTTTGTTAACTTCAACTTTTCATTGTGGTATAATTTATGTGCCTGACTTTGGAATCCCAAAGTTCTGTTATATCAAACAAACGGTCCACTTGAACTTAGGTGCTTCGTCACAATTTAATCTCCCCGTAGAGATGACATTGATTCGACAATCTCTACAATTAAATTTTCAAGTCAATTCGGCTCGAAACTCAATCCGGTCGGCCCATGTTTGGAATGAGCTTTATGTGGCCCATGGGTCTGAGGCAAAACCTCATCATTCGAGCAAAACTATACTTCGCAGACCTTCGGGCTAGTGTTTAAATTTCACCCCGGAGCTCCCCACTTCTAAGCCGAGGCAAAGTTTCGCTCCAAGAGCGCAATGCGAAGCGTCAGTTCTTCCGACCATACATGTCTTTTGGAACCAAGTACAAGGTTAGAAACTCTATCGGGAGAAGAGTCTAAATGTCAACTCTGTATTCCATGCTGACCCTAGGCAAAAGTCTATGCTTGAGAGCAATTTAATCCAAATTCGCGCGGTCGGAATCGAGAGGGATGGCAAGCTAGGTCAGAGTTTGATAAATGACGAGTCTTGTCGTATGGTTAGTATAGTAACACCAAAGAAGCAGCTCAGACTAAACTGAAGCATCTTTTGAAGAATAGTCTTAGTCGATATAAGGCTCATAGTTGCCTTATGCTAATGCCCTTAGTTTCCGGATAAGATGCTTTGCTTCTAACCATTTCCGTCTAATGGCGGTCGAGGAAACATCAATTCCAGAAGCTGAGATACACGAATCTCATAACCGCCACTCTGCGTGATCTATGTATGCTGTCCGAAAAGCGTATGCACTCCGAAGCCACGACCGAGCTAGACATCCTACGCGAAATCCATCATGTTGCAGGCAAAACACAAACAGGTCACAGAGGGATTAGAAAACGAAAAAAACATACTGAGATTTGTCTACTACAAACACGTTCAAGCCAGAATCTGCACCCAATTTCGATGCCAGGACAATTACAGCAGCTGCCTTAGCTGCTGGATCCGGATCATATCACTGCACAGAAAATCAGCATAAAATTATGACGCCCTTGACTATGCGAACGATACGAAACCATGACCGAGAAGAGATGCGCAAACTTCAGGAGGAAAGAAAAGTACCGAATAATTGGTTCAAGTACCGTTTTAGGCTATGTATGGTACTGCTCCAAAAAAAATATTTTTGTTCCCAAAGTGTTCCCGGAACACTTTGAGAATAGAAACACATATGGTAAAAAAATGTTCTCAAAGTATTCCGGAAACACTTTTGAGAAACAGAAACACTTTCGGAACGGAAACAAGAAATGAAAAAAACTTGCTTCTGTGTTTTTAGAGTAGTTTTTAGAAACACATTTGAAACATTTTTTTAGAAACAATTGGGAAATTTTTTTTTTTTAACACACTCTCTTCTCTTTTGATCTTGCATGATGTTGATACCCGATTCTTGATCATTTTATTTTAAAAAATTAATTAAAAATACCAAAACAATTAATAAAATTACAAAATAAACCTTGAAGCTTTAGCCTAGACTTAGGAACCAATTTTAAACAAAAAATATTTTTCGTAATTTTTGACTTTTTTCGGATTTATTTTAATTATAAAAATATCCGAAAATCAGGAAAAACAGTATTTGTGGTCATAAAAATGAGAAAAAATAGTCCACAATTTTATTTTAATTCCCTTTTCATTTTGGCCTCAAATTTTAAAAATTCAATTTGGGACCACATGCCTCTTCTTTGAACATAATCCTAAATTGACTAAACATTTTCATTTTAAATCATTTTAGCCAAAATTTTTTACTTTTAGAGTCATGACATGAGACTTTGATACCCTGCATCTCATTTCAATCCTCATGTTTGGAAAAATTGTACAATTGGACTAAAAAGACCTAAATGCACAAATATTTTTCATTTTAGTCCCCGGTTTCACTCAAAGTGTAATTAATATTTTTCTAGGAGTCCCCGTTTAAAGGTAATTGTATTTTTAACTACTTGGAAATATTTATCCGTGACTCATAAATGTAATTTTTCCTATCTATAGAAAACATATTTGTTATTCTCGTTGCCCAATTCCAATTCGTCTTCTCTTTCGGTTTTTTTTTATATATAGTTGATCTCGTCTATATTATAATTTTATAAATCGTGCATAAATTACTTATACATATATTGGTCTAATTTGATTTAGTAAATTGAACAAATGAGATTTAATTTGATTTAGCAAGTTAACAAGATAAAGACATCTTAATTTTAATATATATATATATATAGTCCCCTTAATTAAATGAAAAAATTAAGAACAATATTTTTGCAATTACCAAACGCGCTTTTTTTTTTTTAAGGAACATAAACTTTATGTAGTTACCAAACGCGTTTCTGTTCATTTTTTGTTCCGGGAACATAATTTTTTTGCAATTACCAAACGTGCTTCCGTTCCCAAAAATCGTTGTCGGGAACAAAAATAGAAAAAAGTATTTATGTTCCAAAAGTTGTTCCGGGAACAGAAACATTACCATACGCAGCCTTAATGTCTCGATGTCGTTACAAAATGAACTTAATTCCCTCACACAAGACTTTACTGCACTACCTATACTCCTTATTAAAGACAGATGAACAAGAACATAAGTGAGAGTAATTTATAAAGAGTGTACAGCAAATTGAATATCCACACAGGTCACAGAAATTAGGTGTTTCGTGAAGTGTTTAGCATCAGGGAGTCGATTCTTTTTATATTCAGTCTACCTTGCTTTACTAAGGTCTTTCAGATCAGACTGAAGTGGAAAAGAAAGAGGGCAAATGCAAAGTTTGACCCCATCAAACATGGTTAGTGGAATCAAATTGATTCTAGCTTCTAACATTTGACTCCTGTTTCAACAAAGGGGGTCATGGAAAGAAGAGGAGTTAAAATGTATGAAGTCACGACCAAAAAAAAAAAAATGTATGAAGTCTATGATTCTGCAATTTGACTTGGTGGTTGGCACTTGGCAGTCAAATCCCTTTGTATAAATGCGTGCATAAGGACCTCGACCTGACTTCTTGGCCAACCATTGCATCACTCTTCTTGACAATGACACAGCAATTTTGCAATACAATAACGGGGCAGAGAAATAAACGAAACGCCTCAAGCAACATATCACCCTTTACCCTTTTGCTGCATCGCTGCAATTTTCCAGCAAAGACCGATCTTTCCTTCTTTGCTCAAGTTCAGCCCCTTAACTTGAAGCTGCCACCAATGGCGTCCACTTCCATTTTAAGTTAAAACCTGTAGCCGCAGTTCTTCAGCTATGATCGGTCCCTTCCCGAGCTTAAATTTCATGAACTCAAGGACAAGATTGGGGGACCAGTGGCGTCCGTTCTCATTCTCAGAGAAGGTAGGTTTGTGCCTTCAAAGGGAAGGAGTTAATTAGAGGAGTACTCGCCCAACCAACCACTCTTCCAAAAGGAGCTACTCTGCACTGTACCGCACTGCCCTGCTCTGCTTTGCTCTGTTCCATTACTCTCTCTCTCTCTCTCTCTTCTCTCAACGAAAGTGGAAGAAACCAATGAATGAAAAGCAGAAATCTCGTAAACAAAACTATTCTTGGTCAGTTTCCTTGTTGACCAAGAAGAGGGAATACATTCCCCTCGCATTTTGATTTCAAGCACGAGCCGAGCCGAGCCGGGACGGAGTGAAGAGATGGAATCAGACGTGGGGCCAGTCGTGTATACGTGGCAACTGATAAGTGGCCACTCGATTGCCCATCCGTAGTTGTCCATCCTTTGCGAAATAAATAAAGATACTTGCTAGCTTGATAATATTGATAGTATTATCAGTAATTTCTGATAACACAACCTTTCAAATAATGAATATTTTATGTAAAGCATGCGATAATAATATGTAAATTTACGATTGATATTATATCACTGACATAACAAGCATTTTCCATAAATAAATCATACATTCCAGTTTGCACCGTTACAACTTGCTCGTGACGGTGATGTCACGCTAGCCGGGTCCCTATATAAACCCATCTCTTCCCTTCTATCATCTTTTGCGTCTCCCTCAAAGCCTCCCTGGCCATGTCACGTCACGGCCCTTCACCTGCCGTCCTCGGCCTCCAACTCTCCCCCTGTTTCCTCCTCTTTGCCGCCGTTTTCGCCTTCTTGCTAATCGCCTAGAGCGGCGCCGTCCATGCTGGGTGCCAGGACTGTGAACGCCAAGAGGCTGATGGCGTTCTCGGTGGGCTCACCCGAGACTGCCGAAGAGATCCTGGACAGCTCGGCCTTTGCTGAACGCCCCATGAAGGAGTTCATCTGGGCGCGCACGAGCCAGGGAGCCAAAACAGCTGGTTTGAAACTCTCAAAAAAGCGATTCAAGAGTCACAACCAACATCAACTCGGAATCATCTCCCGCGAATCCAGCCTTGACCGATCCTCCGCTCTCTTGCAACCACTACCCCCACGAACGGCCTCAGACTTCATGATCAGGTGCTCAACATATTCCTCCTTCGCAGCCAAGGACGACCGTGGGGGCCGACAGAGGAGGACATGGAGCGGTTGATCGTGAAGTCCGAGGCCGTCCGTGATAGTGTGCGCGCAAGAGAACGGAGGATTTGGAGAGCGGTACATCGGTAAAGGAAGGCTCGCTGGAGATGATTCTAATGAGTTAAAAACAAATCTCATTTCTGCACGGGACATTCTCTGAAATTTAAGCTTAACTAGTTAACCAGAAACTAAAGAAGATAAATGAGTTTATTTATGTAGATGCCACATCTCGGACTCATGCCAATGCCAGTTTGAGAAAACAGTGGGAAAGAGTTCAAGCTGCGACACTCAAAGTGAAGAAAAAACCTAGCTGATAACAGCCTAATTCCCAACCTTTGATTCCCTTGTTGGGTGAAGCTAATGTGCTTAGAATAGAACATGAGTTGTTATGAGTGATATTAGTGCGCATAATCCGGTGTTTTACAAAGTCACGAGACATGTACATCTTACATTCATAATTTGAGGTTTCTGACAGGACAACGAGCTTAAAAAGGTGACAGCTAGCATGATAAGCCCATGTCCTTGATTTAGAAACACGCATCCCTAACGTCATTTTACGTGATAAGTTAAAATCAGCATGCTAGAATCTCGATGGCTCGTAGCTCCATGAGTCCAAACATCATCGGAGGGGGCATGGACATGAAATCCGGTGTCAAACAAGGCTGGCCATGGTTCACAATTCTAAAGTCACGGAGAATGGGGCATCTCTGGTTCGACAGCACATGCACATTCCAAACCACTTGAAACGACGTCTTGGCTCGAAACAAAGTCATGAATGAATGTGGAAAATCCGAGACAGAATTGCTCAAGTTCTCAAATCAGAGCAAGAAAAGATAGATGCATTTCAGGCAGATTTAGATTTGGATTTGGATTGAACCTAAAGTTGACGATTTTTCTTTTTAGATGAAAATAACATTCGGAGCAAAATTAAGATTGAATATAAAGTTAAAAACTTTTTAAGACATCAAGCCTATAATTTGTCTACGGTGCAATACATCCTTTATTTCGTGGCATGCGTACCACTTTGATAGACGATGCAAATAGGGAGAAGGTCGCTGCTGTGAGAAAAAAAGGAAGCAGCCTATGTTGGCCAACATAAATGTTTGATGCCTCGTGGTTTTGTCTTTCAGTTGTTGTTGCACTTTAGAGCTTGGACAGTGGGCACTTGGATTCTTTGTTATGTTGTTTTGGGATATCATAAGACATAGTTTACCGGTTCTATTGGACTGTCTGGGAACTCGGATGAACTGGACCAGTGAGTCCGGTTCACGGTTTTTGAAGGGAACCGGTCGCTCCCGGCTTATATCACTTGAAATAATTAATTAATGAAGAATGTTTTTATTATCGACAACAAATTATATCTAAATACTTTTGTTGAAGATGAAAATATTATTGTAGGCAATATAAGTGATCATTTTTGGCCAAATTCATTTTGCGCGAAACGAGCGCGCTCTAAATGATGGCCAATCATACCTCAAACATAGCCTTGGATGAGAAAATGTGCATGTCAACAAATGCAAGTACGTATGATTTGCTTGCTTTGATCGGTTGAAGTTCATGGGTTAAGATTTATTATTTCCATATAACATGAATACGTAAACATTTAATTCAACTAATTTCACACATGTAAATTGTCCCGTTTGCATTTGCAAAAAAAAAAAAAAAAATCCGCGTTAAAGAGGTATCGTACTTTTATGACAATTGCTTCTTTATCAAATCAAATGAGAATAAGCAATGCCCAATAATCTAGACGTGATACAGTAAATTATCATTATGTGCAATTTTCATGTCAACATGTAACGGACGACAAGCATAAGCATTCCTCCCATAGAGTAACAAGAATCATAAAAAATAGACGTGGCTCATCCCAGAGCGACAAGAATCAAATACAAGAACCACCTGCGCATTGGTTCCTACAATTACAGATGTACATACATATATCTTAAAAGCACAAATAAGTACATAACCAGTACAAATTATAAATGTATCATAACTTTGGTTTTAATTTGCTTTCATTTTAAATTGAATGAACTTTCTTTATTTAAGACATATTGCAAAGTACATTCATTTCCTCATCATGCCAATTTACGCAACACAGAGGAGGAACTTTCAAAACTCGGCATGAAAAAGCTGGTCCAAGAAAGATCTTTGTCACATAACTCGTTTAAGGAGATTAAATTCTCGATCGCCGATCGAACGACGGTGAAGTTCTCCAAGATGCATCGTAGGAGAAAGCCAACGAGAGGGTGAGATTCCATCGAAGAGTAAAATCAGCAGAAACCGATGATGAGGATTCAAGACAAGACAAAAAAACCCGAGAGAGATGAAGCCATCTATTTGCAAGACGACTCGAGAAACGTTTTTTGATGCGTAGAAGGCTCACTCGATTCGATCCTTGTTTAACTAGCAGGTCCATGGTCATGCTTGCTAACAGTTCAATCCAAAGAAGCAACTCAAACTAAACTGAAGCGTCTTTTGAAGAGTAGTCTGGCTTTATATAAGGTTCATAGTTGCCTTATGCTAATGCCCTTCTTTTCCAGATAAGATCTTTGCTTCTATTCATTTCCGTCTAATGGCAGTCGAGAAAACATCAATTCCAAAAGCTGAGATACACAAATCTCATAACCACCACTCCACGTGATCTCTGTATGCTGTCCCAAACGCGTATACACTCCGACGTTACGACCAAGCTAGACATCCTACACAAAACCCATCAAGTCCCAGGCAAACAGAAACAGGTCACAAAGGGATTAGAAAAAAAAAAAAAACAGAAGCGGCGCATGCATCACTATTCCTTAGCAGCCAAATCGCCCGATGCAACCTTTTCTGGTTCTTCCACTACCTCAGCAGCCCCTAAAGTGGCAGATGTTGTGGCCACACTGTCGCTCACTGAACCAGCGGCATTGTCAATCGTGTCTCCTCCGGTACCCATCCTCAAGGAACCCATGTCCGGGGATATAGACCCAGCGACATGCTCTTCCGACTGTTTTGGCCGATTAAGGGCGTGGCAGTGTGGGCAGTAGTAAGTGATGTACGGGAAATCCTCTTTCCTAGCAAGCCCTGCACAGAAGCAAGAATGCCGTGGTGTTACTCCCCATCAAATGATATCGCAGTCTACGAAGAGCGATCATTGCCTTCATTTATTGAATGAAACATGCATAACAAACTACATAAAAAAGATAACTCACTCACCATTGTGCATGTGACAGTTGCCACATATGAGTGCATAAGATTGCGTTGGATCCTCACCCACAAGCAATGCTGCAAGTCGAGCCATCCATCCATTGTTCTGCATCGACAATCCATCCGAATGGTAGTGATCGACGACCAATTGTTCATGCTCAGCTGCTGAAGTGGGTGTCCCTCCATCGGATTGGCGCGTCATGGTACTCCCTTCACTGCTTGCCCTATTGTGCAACTCTTTTCTATTCCGTAGCCCACTGGACTGCATGAGCTCAACGTCATTGCTCTTCCCTGTTGAAGCAACAGACTGAGATTCGTCTCCTACGAACACCTTCAAGCCAGAATCTGCACCCAATTTTGATGCCAGGACAGATGCAGCAGCTGCCTTAGCTGCTGGATCAGGATCATATCGCTGTAGAGAAAATCAACTTTAATTATGATGCCTTGACTATGCAAATGATATGAGACCATGACCAAGAAAAGATGCACAAACTTCAGGAGGAAAGAAAAGTACTGAGTAATTGGTTTGTGTACTTCAATGTCTCGATGTTGTTACAAAATGAATTTAATTCCCCCAGTTGAACCTCACACAAGACTCTACTGCACTACCTACTCCTAAGCTAGGAATGGTCAATACACACCATAATTAAAGACTGATGAACAAAAACATAAGTGAATGTTTATACAGAGTGTACGCCACGTGAGCACAGCAAAATGATGTTTTTAGCAACAAGTTTCCTTCTATATGTTTCAATTTTCAGATAATATTAAAGTCCCAGGTCTTGCACTGATATACGACCCAAGAATGCGAATAATCCTTTTTTGTAGCCCAATACCGCAATTTGCACTTGGGCATCAACCACCAAACCAATAGTAACAAACTAACAGAGCTAACTCTCAGCCAGAACTTTTGGCCCAAAAATTTAAAAATAAATAAATAAATAAACCTCAGCCAAGATTGACACTGAATATAGCTCAATGTTCAGAAAAGCACACCTTCAAGAGTGTTTGTTGTATGTGATAATTGAATATCCACACAGGTCACAGAAATTAGATATTTGTAAAGTGTCTAGCATCAGGGAGTCAATTCTTTTTATATTCAGTCTACCTTGCTTTGCTATGGTCTTAAATATCAGATAAACATGTAAATAGCCAGAGTCCTACATTTTGTGAAATAAATCACGCTGGTCAGTACCGACAACAAACCCCCCCCTCCCCTCCCAAAAAAAAGGAACAAAAAACAAAAATAAAAACAAAAACCAAAAATAAAAACGGCAAAACAAGAGAGAGAGTGGAAAAGAAACTCGAGGCAAAATGCAAAGTTTGACGGGGTCAAACATGGGTAGTGGAATCAAATTGATTCTTACTTCAAACATTCCACTCCTGTTTCAATGAAGGGGACCATGGAAAGAACAGGAATTAAAATGTATGAAGACTATGATTCTGCAGCTTGACTTATTGGTTGGCAGTCAAATCCCTTATCTCATTGCAAAAGGACCTCAACCTGACTTCTTGGCCAACCATTGCATCTCTATTCTGCAATTTCTCTACTCGACAATGACATAGTAATTTACAATACAAAAAGGGGGCAGAGTAATAAACGCCTCAAGCAACATCACTCATACTAAGTCTTTTACCTCAGAGCAATTCCTTCAAATGACTTAACAAAGCAAATAAATATCAATTGAATATACCAGCGTGAAAATGCCCGCACCCCTAGAAGACATCACCTGAATTAGCTGCTGAGTAGTATAATAGTTAGTCCTCTCTTTGAGTTCATCAATTTTTGCTTGCCTCTCATCCCGAAGCCGCTCAAGAGTTTTTTGGTCCTTGCGATCACCTTTAAAGTCAACATGATCAAACAGTCATACAATCAATCTACATAAAAAAATCTCAATTCAACATCACGAACAAGAAGTTGGGAATTTGGGCCAATCAAGATGATGATGAACCTATACGGTTATACCTAATATGAAACAGATTAACCAAGGCATAGCCACAAATGCTAACACATTCAGCCCAGAAACAATAATGTGCTGATGCAACTTTTATTGCATTTTCTGAATTCAAAATGCCTAAGTTTGCTAAATACTAAATGACACCACATCAACAATCATCTGCACTTTAGTAGTGGATTTAATAATCAACTCAACCGGTTATCTTTAGACAAGATGTTTCACAAAAATGGTCCTTGAATTATTGACAAAAAGTAGGTGCCATGTAATCATCAAATAGTTGAATTGCAAATCAACTGACCATAGAGCTTTCTATTATAAATGGCAAACGAAATTAGTAAACTGAACTTCACAGTAAGTTCAAAGGAGAATTTGATCAAAAACATTGATCCATAAATTCGAGGCTGACAACAGGCAAAGTATTTATCAAAAAGCTCCATTTGTTGTGAGTTCCTTTAAGAAAAAATTTAGTTATTAATTTCTCTAAGGGAAAAACATTATTTTAGCTTACAAAAATTTGCTAGAAAGCTAAGATGATGTCAAATGATTTTGCATTGTTTAGACTTCCACGGTAGGTCTTAACTGTTGTTAAAAAGTCAAATCTCTAATGCTAAAAAGCAAAAGGTTAAAAGTAAATAACCCTAAATCTTTAGTCTCATTGAACTACAAACATTACTTTCAGCATATCCAAAAAATATGTCAAAAGGATCTGAAATTAGAAATTCAAAGTTTTCTGCTATTAGAAAATGAACTAAAGACAACACCTGACTAGGCTAGCAAATGGTGAAAATGATACTATATTTTCACAGGACGAGTCAATTTTGATAGTCCACAAAGGTCCTCTCTTTCTTTCTTACTTTTCGTCCAAATGCAGCCATTGCAGATTTAAAAAACTTGTTGAACTGAAAAATGAAAGTTCCATTTCTGTAGAGCTAACAATTTGACCTAGTAGGTTAGATGCGTAACCCAAGAGGGCTCAAATAATTTTACTTGTCCCATGGCAATGCATTAATAAAAGGTGCTCTCTAGCTGAGCTGTGATACAATTTCAACATCAAAAAATGATCTAGATCTTCTGAACAACTAGTGGTGACCAATGACAGCCAGCTTTCAGTTTCTGTAAATACAATGTTCAAAGAGACCCAAATGAGAGGTACCCTAGAGACCAGTCCTCAGGTGAGAAAAGCTACTCAGCAAGTTTACACAAGCACCGATTACAATGTCATCACACACTCTGCATGCCAGTACTCCCACAGAAATAATGTGGATCAACACACAAGGTGCCTCTTTTCTACAAACAAGCTCTCCCAAGTAAATGGCTCTATACTCCAGAGCCTCGAGGTCTCAGCAGAAAATCACCATCAAGAATTGCATGAACATATGGTAGAATTTGATTAACCGGCTACAGTAATAAGTCCTCATCAAACAGGCCATTAAAGATTGAAAGAAGAAAAGGCAACATCTCTAGATCCTATATACACCCTAGAGAAGATAAAACAGCACCTGCTTGGACATGTTCCTAAGTAGTCACTCAGTGCTTGCGGACAATTGACTTTAAGAGCTGTCCCTACTATTACCCCTCCTCATTTTTTTAATTTTGGCAGGACACACTCTGCTCACGTTGTGCACATGGCAATCGCAACATGAGGGCGTTAAATAGTGTTGGATCAATTCCAGATTGCCTCTAAAATAATCCTCCATCAGTTTTGTGTTTTCAAAAACAAAACAGATAAGACTGGACCTTGTTTGCAGCCTTACTTGAACATATCACGTACATGGCTTAATTTGTTCTACCTGTTCATTCTCAAGTTTGAGAAAAAAAAATGCAAGAAGAAAAGCTACACAATTTAAAGCAAAGTCACACTAGAAAACAAGCAACTTAAAATCATATTAGAAATTCACAAAATCAAATCTTTAGATTTCGTTGGCCATAATTGATTCTTCGAACACCTAGAATATTTATCCATGCCTTTTCTTGCAATGCACAAGAAAGTTCATGGAAACATCGACCAAAGGGATTTTATCTGGTTAAGTAATCCCAGGCTCTTCTGCAATTCTATAAATTTTCCACACCTTCCCACGACAAATAACCTCTATTAACAAAATAAGCTATGCTCCACAACTTTTAAATTCATGATCCAACAGATTAATAAAATTATCATCGAGCCTATCTACATAGAATCAATAAATAACAGAAACAAATTATGAACCTCAATGACTCTTGCAGCGGGGGAATAAATCACAAAAAAGTAACAATGAACAAAGCATACTCGCTCTTCTGCATTCAGGGCAAAGACTCCATCTGTAGACCAAATAATATTCAACAGACTACAAAGGGACACATAATGCAGCCGGCACCAGAAAAACTAAACAATCGTCACCTTCCACTACCACAGTCTTTCTTCTACTTAGTCCCTAATTCTGCTTTTGGATGGGAAGGGAGCCCTTCATCACATAATCCAATGTATCGCCATTTTCTATCTTCATTTTAAATCAGGACTGTGGCCCAACTTTACATTAGTCGTTGATGCAGAACTTAAGAAACACCATCAGGAGGTCCATATCCAAACTGCTAAAACAACTGCTTTCTAGTGAACTTTTGCAAATCAATCATGTACATTTTCTCAAAACCAATGCAACAAGGACCGTGCAAAATCTGAAGCCATGTGAAAACAATAAAGGGTAGTCTTCAAGAATGAGAAGCTATCTTCAAGACTATCATTTGGTTCGAGACACTTACACATTTTCGTGAAGCTGACAAGAGCAGAATAAGATGCAAAAGATAGAGCAGGCAAGAGGAACATGGGTAAGACCCGAAAAGCCCTCATTTTCCAGTCAAGATCCGCCGACCTCGTTTTGATGACGGCATATACCACTGCAACAATCTGGAAGAGCCATCAAAACTCACTCAGTGGGTATTTGTAGGTGTGTGATCTATATCATCGTGTGTGCAAGAACAGCAAATGCACACAGCAGATAGCTACATACATATATACCTCGAAAAGGAGGGAGAAGAGAATGAGATGGCGGACCATACGGCGCCACGATTGCGACCGCCGCTTCATCCGCAAGAGCACGGCGGCTTCCTCCTTGGAGATGTACTGCAGACGCTTCTCGAAATCGTCGCTCCGGCTCATCCGGAAGAAGGCGAAAATCCGGGACACCAGCCCCTTCCTCTTCTTCTTCTTCTTCTGCTTCTTCTCATCATCACTATCGCCATTGCCCTTCTTGTCCATCTCAGTCTCTGTCTCTTTTTCTTTCATCCTCTTAACAACCCATCATCGAAAACTCGTTCAGAACTCAGCCGAACAGCAACACAACAAATGGAATCACACCCAGTCGACAGAATGTTAAATTTTAAAGAAAATACCAATCAAAATTCACAGCGAGTACGATCCGATCTGCTCGTTCTGCTCCTTCTTCTTTAGAGATCTCCAAAGTTTTCTTTATCCGAGAACGTGTCGGTGGGGGCGGTCTTCCAACCCTCGAATCTCTTCCTTCTTCCTCTGCTTTTTCGAATTTCGGCTTCGAATTTTCGAGAATCCCCAGGATCGAAGCCACCCAAGACGTGAATCCCACTTTTCTATCAACACGACAACGAGGACGACTGAAGAGGATTAAAGTATACTATTACTGTTGATATAGAGAGAGAGAGAGAGAGAGAGAGAGATTTGTCAATGGAAAGAAGAAGAGGGTTCCATTTTGCCTTGCACACATGCTTTGCTTAACCCCACCATCAACCGCGTCCTTCTTCTCTCTCCTCCTTTTCCCTTCCAAGAAGAAACGGACGCTTCATCCCATAAATCAATAAGAGTAATGCTACTGCTTGGATTTCTTTCTTTCTTTCTTTCTTTCTTTTTCAATAATGCCATTGCTCGGTTAGCCAAAAAACAAAAAAAAGAAAAAGAAAAGAGTGATGACACTGTTCATAAATTTAACTCATTAATTATGTAAGCATTAGAGTCGGGTCGACAGATTGCCAATAAAATGGCTTGATCCCATACCTCAATAAGCTTAAACTTCACTTTCTGTTCAACTTAATTGCTAGAGATCAAGTCATGAGAAAGTAATTTCTTAACCGGTATTTGAGCGGGTCAAAGGGACTTTTCGCTTACTTTAATTTTTAATTTTTTTTATTGAACAAGGTGGTACATTGAAAAATGTTATTTCATAATCCAATTATTGATTATTACGAAATATTTTTATTATTATAATTAGATCATCATTTATCACAGTAGTGTATATAGTAAAGACATAATTTATACTAGAGTATATGAAGATAATAGTACTTCTTGTTCAAAATATATATATGAGTACTAGCATTAGTTATAATTAGAAATAAAATCTACTAATTTTTTTTCTATTTTAGCGTAATTTTAGTATAGTTAGAGCTTAACTCGAAATCATAAGTTCAGTTTTAGACATATATATCCTAAGTATAGACTATACAATAACATGAAAATTATTGTTGATATGAGTAATCATAATATGATTATGATAATAAAGTGTAGTAAACAATAATAAATTCCTATCGGAGATTAAATATTATAATTACTCATAAATTTAGATAAATTTGGTCAAATGTGCAATATCGTACCTAAATTTTTAATTTATTCAATGTGGTCCATGAATTTTAGCCTAATGTATAATGTTGTCCTCGAAATTTTTAATTTATTTAATGTGGTCCATCAACTTTTGGTAAATATTTAATATAGTCTCTAAATTACATAAAAATATATTATGTTGTCCTTCCATTATTCAAGTTAATGAAATTTGCTACTCTGGCTTTTAATCCAATAAATTTGAACCTTTAACAAAAAAAAAAATAGACATTACAAGTTATTTATCTAGATATTCAACTCAAATTATCGGATAAAAAAACTCAAATGACATTTTAATAATTCGTTTAATCTATTTACTTTTTTCAATTTGAAAAAATGATTATTTATGTTATTTGACGATGTGGATTATTATATCCTGAATTTTTTTTTTTTTTTTTGTCTACTTCTCAAGCTTATCGGAAGCAAAATCAGCAAATTCTATTAACTTGATTTGATGGAAGGATAATACTAACTATTTTCATATAGTCTAAAAACTATATTTAACACATACCACCACATAAGAGCAGATTAAAAGTTCATATACGACACTGCATATTGAACCAAAATTTAGGTATCATTTGTGTAACTATCCTATTAATGGACAGCTGCTCCATTCGAATCCTCGTTCTCGTTCTATCATATTTTCATGAGTAAAATAATATAAAGTGGAAGAGAGAAATTCCAATATATTTTGATATATTATAATGAATTACATCAAGTCCATTTATAGGCTTTACGAGATCACTATTTAAGGAGATTAACAATAATGTCAATTATAATCAAACAAGGAACACTATCAAATGAGATATATGCATAATCCGAGAGATATGCAAAAGCATGTAAATATCTTAATATGATAGTTAAAATATCTCTAACATCCACCCTCAAACTCATGGTAACTAAGTCACCTTGAGTTTGAAACAATGTCAAACAATGCACCAATACACCACATGGCATCAAGTTTGGTGGATCCGCAGTGGGGCGGTATGTGAAGCGGCATCTACCGGATCTGGTTTGTCCGAGCAGCGAGTCCGGTGGTGGTGTTTGCTTCTCAAAATAAGAAACGTGAACTTTGCAGTCAAGACAATAACTTAAGAAACAAGGCCGATACGGTTGACGCGGCTACACCAAATGGAATATGCCAAGCACTCTCGAGCAAAGGTTACTATTTGAAAACAGGTCTTCGCAACATCAAAAAATACGTTCGTGAAAAAGAAAAGCTCGACTGGACGATGCGTTGCCGACGTCGTAACATGACTACCATTGCGCTTGCTCAAACATGAATGAGGCACTCGGGTGAACACTATATGCGGGAGGGATTTATTTTGCTAGGGAATGTATGTAGTGCAGTAGTGCAAGATCTCGGGGCGGGTGCACCCAGTGCACTGGGGTTGCCTGAGGAAAGAAGGTTCTGATACCAACTTAAAGAATATAAAGCGGAAGAAGAAACGAAGAATTCTTGTACATTACGATATGAATAGAAAAGAGTACATCAAGCCTTTTGACGGAAAAACATTTTTATTCTTGCTCTATTCTACTCCAGCGTACCAAACATCACGTTATCGTATAGCCCATCCCGTGAAACCGGGAGCATGATATGACATCACTGTTTTGATGCAAGAAAATTCTATTTTGAATCTTTAACTGCTTATCCTGGCACATGTGTAGACATGTCTAATGTCAATCGACATTTATGGAATTTCGACGCCTACAAGCTACAAATGTCTAGACGAAGCTCGTCTTTCTTCTAAATCTTGGCAGAAAAATTGAAGCACCCGACCTGTTCAACTGAAAACAAATCAAAGAAGTCAACTGCAAAGAAGCTGGATTTGATTTATTCATGAACATAAATATACTCACATTTACTATTTAATTTTTCTGAAATGAGAGTTATTTGTACAATCTTTAAGGATTAAAAAAATCTTTAAATATGAGTATTTAACATGCTAATACGTATATAAGTGTGCCGTCTTGAAACGAATGACATGAAAACTTAAATGTGTCAATTAGTGTCTAAAGGATTAAGCGGATTAATCCGCGTAAGACGCGATTGTAATGTGTTGCCGGCTTGTTTATGACACGAATTTATTTATGTCAAACTCAAACGTGTTGAATCACGAATAGCATTCATGTCATGCAAATCGAAATGTGTCGAGAATTGTCAGCTCTTTGCGGACATAGATTCGTTCTTCGGCTTTTAAATGTGATGAGGGGTTTAGTGACGATTCTGAACAGGAGAATTCCATATAATCAGAAAAATCAACCCGCCGAATTATTATAAAATCCAATAAAATTACATAAACATGGTCGAGACGGTATTGCCAACAAAGAAAAATCCAACCAACATGCGAACTATGCCAAGTAATTTCCGAACATACCAATAACAAAATCACGAGGTCGGAACCGAGGAGTGGGATTTCCAAGCCTCTGTTGCTGTTGAGGAACAAGAAGAGCTCGCGGCCATTTTCGCTACCAACTTAAAAGATGGGTCGACTCTCATTTCGGTAAGTCATGAACCGATCAGTTATGATTTTGATTGGAAATTATTCCAACAGCTACAATCAACAAACAGAAAATCTGCAACCCCTGGCCTTTGGAACCGAATCCCCTAACTTAGGGTTCGTTTGTTTGAAAAAAAAATTATTTTTGATAATTTTTTTCCAATTTTTCGGTGTTTGGATGACGGAAAAGTAATCGATATATTGCTAATCAGCTAATTGCAGGGAAAAACACAAAAAAAGTTACAAACCTATTGCATTGATGATAATTCAGTCATAAACCTTTTTATTGGATTAATTTAGTCCTAAACCTTTTTGCATTGTTACCAATTCAGTCCATCCAACCAATTTTGACTTGAAATCGTTGACATAGACGCTAGTGATGCCATGTAGGATGGCCGGCGTTGACGTTGATATTTTTTTAATAATATTATTTTAAAATAATTATTTATTTATTGAAACTTTGCTTCGGCCTTGTGGCCCTTGCCTGTCAAGGGGCGAGGGCCGTCGTCCGAGAAGGTGAAATGCTTGATCTAATCCGCCTTGGGCAGCCTCAAGTTTTGCCGGGACCGAGCCTTCGAACCCTCTTGTGGTAATCGAAAACGCGAACACGGTCAAGGAATTCACACCAGAAAAGTGACATAGTCCAAGTGAGAAGTTAAATTTTGAGTCACAACGCGAGCCAATCAAGATTAGTTTAAGAATTATATTACGGAAAAACGAGATAAATAGCAAGTGTAAATAAATGAACTTTTAAATAAGCGAATCATATTCGACACCGAAAAGGGCTTTGTGTTGCTTTTTAAGCTAATTTGTCAATAATCTTAGTACACCTAATATTATTATAAAGCTCACATTTTTGTATTTTCCCCGTCTTTAGAACATGTTTAGATAGAGAGAATTTATTGGAAGAGAAGGGAAATAAGGATCAAGTAAAATATTTCTGGTGTTTGGTGCGGGAAAAAAAAAAGAATTGAATGGAAATAAATGAGAATGGAAGAAATTAATTTCCCCCCAGGCCCCCAAAAAAAAAAAAAATTGCACACGAATATGAAAGCAAATGCAAATTTTATTTCGTTTCTTCGTTAGATGTCATACCATTTTCAGCAAAATGAATATATTTTAAGATATTCGCCTACATAGCAATTCGATTTTCCCTCTCGCTGTCGTTTGCTTCAAAATACACCCTTAACACAAATAAGGGCAAATTTTAAAAAGGGCCCAAAGTGCCTTTATTTTCTTAAATAAGAGTCTGAAGTAGATATTATTTCAAATAAGAGCCTGAAGTGACCAAACCGTTTTAAATGAGGACTTTTGGCGGGTCGACGAGCATGTAACTATTCCGGCCGATGGAGAAGGGATATTTTAGTAAACAAAATCTAAGAATATACTTTTTAAATTATTTTATTTGTTTACGTCACTTTGTTTCCCTTTTGTTTCTGTTCTTTTATTATTTATTTTTCAAAATAAAAAAATAGAAAAAGGAAAAGAAAAGGAAAAAAATTCAAAAAAATAAATGAAGAAAAAATTCCTTCCGGCCGGCGAGGTCGGACCCTTCTTTGTGATCGATATAGTCACTTTAGCCCTTATTTAAAATAATTTAGGCCCTTCTTTGAGATAATTTAGCCACTTTATGCTCTTATTTGAAATTTTCACCACAAATAATGAAATTTGATCTCTTTTTTTTTTTTTTTGTGGATTTTACCCTAAAAGGGTTGCTCCGTTCGTATTTAAACAAATCAAACAAAATAAAGATAATGCTTCAGATTGACAATACTATAAGGTGTAAATACAACTTGAAATCTTATAATGATATTATCCGAGCGCATTTACTCAAACTATTTTTTCGACTCATGGAAGCCCCCAAAGTGATGCGACCGTTCTAATTTTACCCGATGACTTACAATACCTTTCGGTTTGGCTATAAAATATGCTACATGTTGCCCAATGTGGTAGACCCATGCTTGATGGATCCATGTGAAGTTGGATCGGAGGCTCCCGTCCTTTGATCTCATTGAGCAAATTCAAAGGTCAAAGCTAAGTGAGACAAAATTAATGTTTGTGATAAGGTTTTCTTCAGATAAAGTTGTGCACAAATAAAATGTTAGGTTACCCATCAATTTCACTAAATTAGAATTTTCAGTGGCTGCAATAGAAGTAGTACGGACTACGGAGCACATTATCAGCTTCGACATTGGATTTCAAATCCTCAAATTCGAATGGATTTATGGCTGACACGAACTTTGGGCATGTTTGGTTCGACTATGGAAATGGGATTTGAGGCTCTAAAAAATCTTGAACGAATGTTCGAACTCGGCCCTTCGGCTCTGATTTGGTTCGCAATTTTCACCTTGGCAAGAACCGTAGCAAGCCCTTTTTCATTCTCTCAAAACCCTTGATTTTGCACTAATCTACCAATCTACCACGTGAAGACTCTGTTTTAGGAAGGGGGAAAAAAAAATGAAGCCTCCTCAACATCTGTGACATGGGTTTGCACAGTCGGAATGATGCATGGGACAAACGTATCGAAGTGGTACTAACTTGTATTGGTCGATTATAGTTTCGTAATTTTGTTGGTCGGAATTGTAACAAATGGTAAATATAGGAGAGTGGTGCAAGTACTATTTTAGCCTTTTAGGGGTTTCCACGGGTTTAAAAAAAAAAAAGGTACCAAAGTGGTAGGGATGGATTAATTAATTAATTTTTTTTTTTATCACTGCACGACGAAGTGTTCTTCAATAAAGCAACAATTTCCCATTATTTCAATAATTAAAAACCAACGTTCTTTCATAATTTTTAGAAAGAAAATTTAGAGAAGGACGAATTTGGTTGTTACAGTGTAAAGATAATTATGAAATGTTAATAAGTGTGATTAACAGTGGGAAGTGGGTAATTAACTTTCTTCCTCTTTTATTTGGGTCATTTGAACCTCGGACATCGGTTGACCATATTTACGAAAGGAGTATTTTCATTTAAGTAATTCTCGTTAAGTACGTGTTTAAAAAATACCTTGGGGCACTTATTTAGGGATGCACAAATTGGATTGGACCGGACAAGTCGAGTTGGTCGGGTGCGGTCCGGACCTTGAGGGGGGCGGTTTGGTCCCCGATTCCAATAAATGGGATCGATGACCGGGCTTCTATAGTGGATGGGATTGGACTGGATCGCCCGGAATATATATATATATATATATATATATATATAGATAAATAGAAAAAAAATTAGAAATTTTTGAAGAACTAGTTAACCTAATTTTCACATCTTTTGCTCCACACTCACTCATCTCCTCTCGCTCGCCGCTCGCATCTCACCTTCGCAACGCATCCTCTAATTGTGCTTGTCGATATGCGATCGCCAATCGTGTTTTGTCTTGATTCAATATGTGTTTTATCTTGACTATATTATGCAAACCCATTATTTTGTTCGCACTTAGATTCAATAAAGTATAAGTGTAATCTCACTTTAAGCTTGATTCTTTCTAACTCAAAGAGAATGATGCGGGAGCATAATCCTATTTTAGTTGTTTTAAGTGTTTTTTTCCCATTATTTAAGGATTATAAGTACTCATGTGATGTTTGTACGATGGTTATGTGTATGTTTATTTGGTTGGATGGTTGAGATTATAAGTTGTTAATTTAGATCAAATGGTGAGATTTCTATAAGCATCTAGTGTTGGAGGTCCCACTGGGACCGAACCGGATCGCTAGTCCCGGATCGGTCGATCCTCAATCCCGAAAATTTGGAGATCGGGACTACTAATCCGATCCCTAGTTCCATATCGAGATTGAACCTGCTCGAGCTATGCACACCTGACACTTACTAACAAAAATTGTATCTTTTTTTTTTTTGGTTGGCCTAATTCCCTTGAAATGCTTCAATTTTAGCTTTGTGTACCAATTCTGATCCAATCTCTTTGTTTTGTCTCATAAAAAAGTAGAAACTTTGACTTAGCTATCAATTTTGGGCCAAATTTCTTTTTTGTCCCATAAAAAAAAATCAACTTCAGTTCGAGTCCCAATTGTGGCTCAAACTTTTTTAATCTCGTAAAAAGACACCAAGTTTCGGTTGACGCCCAAATTTCCCCGTCAAGGTTGCATCCAAATAATGTTGTCGAAGTTGCCAAATACACATTGAATGACACGTTATGCCGGAGTAGGTTCCGTGGGGGCGCCCGTGAGAGTGAATTTTCGAGTAGAAGGTTCCGATTCTCTTCCGATGCAGGAGCTTCCATGGATGCCTGAATTCGAAGCTTGAGTCGGCATCAATGGCTATCATCGTCATCCCCTTCTCTGCCTCCTTGCACGCTCCTCTCGCTTCTTCGCCTCCACTCCTTCGCATCGCCAAGCTCGCCGCAGCAACCTGCGCTCGTCGTCTTCGGTGCTACAGCAGCAGCACCACGGTCCAGCTGCGGCAGCAGCGACGGCAACAAGAAGAGCGGAATCAGCTGCGGAGCCCCGACCTCGTCGCCCTAGAGTACGCGGACCTCAATCTCCCTCACAAGCTCTCCGAGGTAACAGTTGAACGAAGTGGTTGTCGATTGCCGATTCCGAGAGTCCGGTAAAAAAGCGAGTTCTTTTTTTGTTGGTTCTCATTTTGCAGGAATTGGGTAATGTCAGGATCAGGCAACATGTCAATCCTCTCAGTTCTTCCTTCTCGGTACGCGTTAAATTTCTTCCTTTTTTCATTCAAGTCCTGCGTTGGCGCTTCGTCTGATTCTGGTTCGATGATGACAGATGCCTGCCCAAGCGCCGAACTGGGACGAGGTTTTGGAGGACCCGACCTTGCCTTTGATGGTGGACATTGGGAGCGGTGAGGCCACCTTGATATTCAAAAGTTTTGGCCATCCTGTAACTTCTGGTTGCGTTCATTGCAATTATATGTTGGATTGTTCTCTGTGATTCCGAGTATCATATTTTTCTGAATTCCGGGTTAAATGGCACGGTAGAAATCTGAGTAATGTGCTTCTGTTGTCGCAGCTCCTAGAAGAATTTTGCTCTGAGGTCAAACTTCACGACACATCTTGTTGGTTCGTGTGACTGAGCTCATTGTATTAGATAAATCTAATTAATAAAGAGGTCATTCTCTTGTGCATGTTTGTCCGTTGTGCCTGCATGAATTAACAAAGAGCCTGCAACTAAAGGGGCTAACCTGTGTAATCAGGGAGTTGCAGCTATAAAATGGTTAAGGGAAAAATCAAATAGACCACAGGCCTTTAAGTTTCTCTGATTGCCTTTGCATTGGCATAGTGCTCCAATCAACTGCCATCATATCATACTGACATGTGCACCTGCACAGTTGTAAGGGTCTGTAGATTGGCAGACTTGGATCAAGTTTCCTTTCTTTGAAACGATCCTATAGTTTAGAAGCCTTAGCTTTCAGGACTATTATTGGTGCTTTGTCATCTTCTCTCCTTTATGCTAGTGGTGTGCTGCTTACTGAATTCAATTTCCTTTCTCTTTCTCTTAATGGAGTTGCTCTAATTGGACCATGCTGTTTAGGATCCAATTTTTGTATCTACTTGTAGCCTGACCGCGTAATTTTAGTAGAAACTTGGAGCCTATCATTAATATAGTCTCCATACAGGAAAATATATTGTTAGGGAGAACTGATTGCTGTATTTGGATTTTGACTTCTCCAGATTCTCGATCAAATTATTCTATAACTTTGAAAAGTTCTTGGTGAACACTTGAGTAAAGTACGATTGTTCAAGAAGTACTTGATCTGAGGGCCAACCAGGAATCTAGTGACTTGATATATCAATTTCCTTCTTTAGTTCAAATGAATTGGTTTAGGATGTTATGATTGAGATTGCAAATGCATAAAGCTGCAGAAATACCTCTATTTAGCTTGTTTATGCTATAGACTATAGGTTGATTTAGGTTCTCATTGAGTGAGACAGAGTTACAAAATCTTTCCTTCTCTTCTTTTATAATAGCTTAACCACCTGTTATCTTTTCATTGGCAGATGACGAGCGCAATTCATATCTAATTCCCTTGTATGTGTCTGTCCATGTTCACTGGATGATGAGCATGATATATATCTTATTTCTTTGTGTATGTCAGTTTATGTTTATTGGAATCATGAGATTTGACAACCGGTCAATATGGTGTGACACAGATGAAATTACCTGGATCCAGAATAACAATTTGAGCTCTTAGAATTTGGAAGTGACATTTGACTTACTGAAATCTTCTTCTGCTTCTTTATTTTTCTTTAATTTGTCTTGCTGAATTAGTCATTATGACTATCACTCGAACCTCATATCAGTAAACAGGAGTCATGTTGCTTACCTGCATGGGAAATTTTTCTTCAACTGATAGTACTTGAAATTCCCAGGCAGTGGCAGATTTCTCCTGTGGCTTGCAAAAACAAATCCCTCGGGAAACTATCTGGGACTGGAAATCCGGCAGAAAGTATGGCATGAACACTTTGGGTGCTTCTAGCACACTCAGCAATGACTCTGATTGTGTTAGTGTACTACAATCTTGGTTTATTCTTATTCTGATAGAAGAGCATGGAGATTTAGTTCATATTCTTGAAATGTACTATTTGCAGCTTGCTAAGCGTGCAGAATGCTGGGTAAAGGAGCTGGTTCTAAAGAACATGTAGGCTCTGTAGTTTACCATCTATTGATAAATCTGCACATCATTATCTTTCTTATAGCTTTCTTGACTACATTGCAGACACTTTATGTATGCAAATGCCACAGTTTCTTTCAGACATATAATATCCACTTACCCAGGTCCTTTGATGTTAGTTTCTATCCTTGTAAGTGTCTCGTCTTTGAAACTTCTTAGGAACTCGTATCTCTTTAACTTTGTATGCTGGAGGAATGAACTTAGCTCTTGTTGATGCAGTGTCCAGATCCTCATTTCAAGAAAAAGCATCACAAGAGAAGGGTTGTGCAAAAGCCTTTGGTAGATTCTATTTTGGATAGTCTAGCGCCTGGGGGAAAGGTATGTATGCTGCATTCCAGTATTCCATTGTCAGTGGAATGATTGCTGCTGGGTTCTTTTCATCAAGTGTTGTTACATTTTCTTGTTAGCTACATTTATACTTTCTCATGTTTCGTTGTGAAAATACGTGTTCAAGGATGCGCTTGAAATGCACATTGCAAGGACCTGTACTGGATTGCTTTAATCCACATTGCAATTCCATTAATAGAGCTAGCAGAATCACTTCTTAGCCTTCCCTTTACGAACAGTTACAGCTCAAACAAAAAAATGGGTGATACTTCAGTATAAAATTCAGCTGCTTGTTTAATGTTTGAGGATGATGGGGTGTATACGGGGGCTTGCTGCAACAATTTATTAGTTTGAGATTATAGCTGTTTATGTACATCAGCTTTTGATCCCTTGTTACGATCAAATATTACATTTAGCAAATGTATTGTGAAAATGCAACGAGCATAAAAAATAGTATGAAGTGATATTATAATGAATTAAACTAACGTAGCTTATCAATGCCACTGGGGAAACTGGTGAAACCTGCAATTACCCAAACCAACCCCCACCTAACACTCGTGATGGCCAAAGATGGGGAAGTAACTATTGGTGTGCTGTTCCAGAAGGGAATAATACAGGCGCTTTTGAAATGCGAAAGGGTGCATCTTTAAGTAAAAGCACATGAAAGATATTGTGATGGGCATGTTCCAAGTTTTTATGGGAGATCAGTCAGGTAATAAAAAAGTGGAGAAAACTAACTTTTCACACTTCTTAATTGTAGTCATTGAATGATAATGATTTAAAATTCATATTCCTACCTCAGTAATGAAACCTGAGGAGTAGATATAGCTCGTGAGTTCTATTCTCACTCAGCATTGGAATGAGGGATGAATTACCATTCATCTTATGTTACTCAAGCATGTTTCCTCTTGAATTTATTGTTCAGTCTAGGACAAGCATTAGTTTTCTAGTGAGATCTGTCCCAAGCTGATTAGAGGTAGTATCTAGGAAAGATAAGCTCGTAAGGAAAGATGAATTCGCAACTCAAAGTTGTACTTGCATCTGATGTTACTGAAGTAGGGATATGAAACTCAGTCTATTCCATTGAGCAGACTTTTTGGCTTGCTCATCAGTTCATTACTTAGGTGTTTGCGACACCAAGTATCTTGAAATATTTTGTATTGGCATTTGACAGTCACAAACCTGACTCTAAATCAATCTGCATTCCATTCTGTTGTGTGTGTGGCTATTTGAATTTGACAGACAAAATCTAACCCTAAACCATCAACAGGGATGTCATTCTGTTAGGGCTTATTATATAAATTGTGCATACTGCGTGTTCATTTATTTCCTCTTGCAATAGCCGAAAGTTTAGTTTGATGCCATCTCTTAATGAGTATAAAGCTATCGGCACAAAGATTTGTGTACCTATCATTGTTTCCACTTCAAGTTTCTACTGTCAAATAATCTGTTTGAACGGAAAAGAGCATGTGGGTTAAGGAGAAGGCAATTTTGTGAGTGGAGCTAGAAATCACTACTTCACATGCTCTGGTGCTTTGTTGAAATCACTCTCCCAGTCGTGGTTAAGCTTTTGATTTTCGAAAGAACATTCACTCCTATCCACGGCACCAAGCTTAATCTGTCTTGAAGTACAGTCACTCCCATCTATTATGCACAAATTGTAGATTGCACTGCCACATGGAAAATGCAAGTGGAGGGGGGAGGAAAAAAAAAACTGAAACTTTTGGCATATTCTTAATAGCCAAAAGTTTTGATCTTCCAGAAGGTCAAAGTACCTATGGGTACATTGTCAGCTGGTCAAAGTACAAATATGATACGACATGCCCAGTTCCCATGGTTTCCCAAAGAGAACTTGATTTGTGTGTGTGAGCGTGCGCGCGTGAGAGGGAGGGAGGGAGGGAGGGAGAGAGAGAGCGCGTGCGAAGGAATGAGAGATTTATGGAAGTCATGGTTAGGTGTCTTGGGGCTTATGATCCATTATTCATTCGGAATAAGAATCACATCTGTTGCACATGGTCCGGAGATTAAATGTCCGAACCTTGTTCGCATGGCTAGAACTGGATAAGCTTGCAATCTTGGGATAATTGATATGGCAGACAATTCTGTTATACACCAAGCCCTAAATGTGGAGTCTTTTTTAACCAGTTTGTCCTTTCTTGGTGGGGCCTCTGATTTCTCCCCCAAAACTGCTTATGCCTTGATACCACAGTGATTGGTTCTGCAACAATAGAAATATCTCTGTGTATCTTTATATTTTGCTTGTGGTATTGGTTACCAATCTCATGGTTCAAGCATGTGGTGTGTCTCAAGTGTTTGGTGCAATACGTGTGTTTCCATTAATAGCTGGGCAGCAATTATGAAGCTCACCCTTTACTCGACTCTTCATTCTTGGATCTTGACAAAGTCTGGTCACTTTTGCACGTTCTTTTTGGATTTTACTTTGATTGATGTAATTCTCTAGTTGCATATTCATCACTCATCCTGTCCTAAAATATGTATCCAATGTTTGACGCCTGATGTTATTGACCTTAGCAGTGATCACGCAGGTATTTATACAGTCTGACGTGCTCGAAGTGGCTGTTGACATGAGGAACCTATTCGACGGGAGATGCGATTTGCTTCAACATGTCGATTCCATCGATCCAACGATTTCGTGCGACGTGGATGGATGGTTACCGAGAAATCCAATGGGCATCCGAACAGAGAGGGAAATTCATGCAGAGTTGGAAGGTGCTAAGATATACAGAAGAATGTACCAGAAGCTGGTGTAATTTCAGGGTAGGGTTTCCCAAGGATTAGATTATTTTGTACCTGCTTATGCAGGAAAAGATCCGAGTTCTTTGTAGTTCTTTAGGTGTTTTGATAAGAACCATGTTGCCACCTACTCTTGAACTACTCCACTACCCTCTCTCCTTCCAACTACTCCATCACCATCACCCTCTCTGCTCAGCAACCTAATGCTGGCTTCGAAATTCTTTCTGTTTTTATCTTTTAATTTTTGTGTTTTGGATGGGGTCGGATTAGATGATGTTGAGAAAGAACCGTGGCATTTAACAGATGTCTTTTCGAGTTTCCCAAGATAATGTTTTCGAAGCAAACGCGCATTTAGCCATAAGTTATGTACCAATTATTTGTTGATTTCACTGCAAATCATGTCCTTTTCAATATATATATCAATTCTTGTGATTTTACCTTAAATTAAGCAAACTCTCAGCGGTTACCCACCGGTCAAATTTACGTAACGTTTTACTTCTCGTAACTCGCGAAAAACTTCAGGAAATTTTCAAAAAGCCCTTCACATTCTTCCCGGTTATCACTTCATGTACCTTACTTATGAATTGTCTAATTTGTGCACTTAGATCGCGTAGCTAGCCAACGTGGCTAAGTTATCCTTCCTTCCTAGAAAGATCCTTAATTTCCTCATCACCCACAAACTCGGGGCTAAAAATCTAACAAAAAAATAATAATAAGAAGAAAGAGATCCATGCTTCTACAAACTCTAAGCATCCAAAATTCGAAACCTGTTGGCCATAGCCACCGTCCAACACTGTGGCTGACTCTCTCTCTCTCACTAGCCACCGGCGTGGGTTGTCGAACTTTTGCCAGTGGCTGGATGATGCTAACACGCTGCCCATTTTGCTACTCTATTTAATTTTCAAGTTTCTGAAGGTCATGTAAGTAGATTTGGATCGCCTAATATTGGGATTTCCGTGACATGCGTAATATTACTCAAATCAGGCCGTCCCAATGAAAATGGATAGCTTGATTTGAGCCATGTCATGTGTTGAAAGGGAGGGAAAAAATGTTAGCGAGAATTTTTTTGGGGTTTGAAAATTTTTGAATCTCAAATGTGGCTCAAATCAGGCCGTCCGTTTTCATTTGGATGGTTTGATTTGAGAAATGTCATGCATATCATGAAAATCTCAATATTAGGCGATTCAAATCCCATGTAAGCGCTACCTCGCTCCGATGTAAGTGCCAATGTGGCATTTAACGGCCACGTCGTCAATTGTGTTGGAGCTTTCAACGAAATGATCACATTGACTAAACAGTAAAGTTTTAAGGACCTTATTGTGCAAAAAACTTTCAATGACCATATTACATACAAAAAAGAAAGTTGATGTATATGACATTATCCCATCATACAATGAACATGCAAAATCTAAATGATAACAAATCATACCTTCAACATAGGCTTGGATAAGAAGACGTGCACAATGCAAGTGCGTATGGTTTGCTTCTTTTGATCGGTTGAACTTTATTGGTTAATTTTTATTATTTTCTCATAATGCGAATGCTTGAACATTTGATTCGACTAATTTCATAAGCATGTAAACTGACCCGTTCATGTCCACGATTTTTTTTTTGGCCGAAATGTCCATGGATTAGAGAATGTGCGAATGTCACATACACGAGCTGCATTAAAATAAGGGATAATGACACTAATGGACTCTAAACTTTAGTCCAATATGTAATGTCATCCTGAACTTTCAATTTTTTTCATTGTGGCCCTTGAATTTTTTATACTTGTTCAACTTCGTCCTTGAACTGTAAAAAAAAATTCAATATAGTCTTTCCATTAATTCAAGTTCGCGAACAACATTGGACATTTTCATACGGTCCAACAACCGAATTGAAATGTATTAAAAGCTCATGGACTACGTTGAACAAATTAAAAGATCGGGGACGATTCGTACATTGTGCTAAAGCTCATAGGCCACGTAGAGTAAATTCAAAGTTGGAGGACCACATCGCAAATTGGGCCAAAGTTCAGGAATTATTTGTGTCATTTACCCTTAAAATAATATCATACTCTTTATGAAAATTGCTTCTTAGTAAAAATTAATGAAACGAAACAATATCCTCAAAAATCTGAAGTAGATACAGTAATTGTAATAACACAAATTCTATATGTCATACATACTATATTAGATGTGATCGGTGACCGGGAAGTCTATCGAAGTCGTTTGAGTCTTCGACAACCAATCTCTCCCCATGAAACTCCTCCTTCAACTATTGATTGATCTGACCATTTTCTTTAGGATCAAACCGATTCTCTAAATGCCTTTTTGGATATTCTCGGGTATTCTCGGCTACTGACCATTTACTCAATTATCATTATGTGTACTTTTATTTGAACATTATGATAATGCGCGCTCTCAACTATTATTTTGTATGTCATTCCAAAATTAACGAGAGAATGAGCATAAGAAGTGGAAATGATACGAGGAATTGACAAGAGGATTCTATGTAACCGCTGAATTTTCATTCCGTGATTGAGAGCAATCTTGCAAGAATAAAATTGGAAGGGACCTAAAAGTGTGAGTACCTCACTTTCATGATACATAAAAAGAAATAGATAATAGACATCCCCTAGCATTTCCTAACATAAGGGATTTTGGCAACGTCGTGTTGATAGTTTTCAGGAAAACTACAAAAAAAACTTAACGCTCAGAGTTCAAATTTTTAAAAAAATCTTGAAGAGGACCATGACATGCAATCATAGAAAGCAACGGGACAAGCTCGTTTTTATCTAATTGTGGCTCAATTGTAGATGTTTCGTGCTGTAAAATGCCGAAATTTGTGTTTTTCATAACATATGGCGGGTCTAGTTAAAAATTCCCGAGGACACTTATAAAGCAACTCAATAAGTAAGCATCGCAAAATCGATTGTTCTCACGATATGTGTCGATGTTCCCAAAAACCGAATGTTTCCTTTATTTAGGAACTTATGAACGAGATCTTGAACGTTCCGATGTCTCAACACTTTGCAACTGTGCCAGAAAACTTGCTTGTATCTTGTCACACCCATCAATTGGCACGTAAGAACATGGATAGATAGATAGATAGATATCGAAGGAAGTTTCCTGTGTCGAGGAGGTATAAATATATAGTCCTGTATTTAATTCGAGGAAGGTGAGCACACGTGCGTTCGCACGTGACGCCGAGAGAGAGAGAGAGAGAGCGAGAGAGCGACGTCCGAGTAACGCGTGCCGCAGATATGTCGAATCGAAAGCTCGTTTATTTTTATATGTTGCTTGTGTTTCCTTCTCTCGCTCTCGCAACCCGCGATTCTCATCCCTCCGACGACTACGTATGATCTCTCTCTCGCTCTCTCTCTCTCTCTCTCTCTCTCTGTGCAATTGAGATCGACGTGGTTCGTCTCTTCTGAGTTCTGATTTTGTAATCGTGTCTTCCTCCGTCGGGTGATCCTTTTTTTTTTTCTTTTTTCTGAGCTTCAATGGTACAACGATTGAATTTCGCTTCTGAGAAATGGGTGTTCGCGTTTGGTGGCGGTGAAACGGTGGGGAGTAATGGGGACGCTGTTGGATTCGCTTCGCTTGCGGCATTCTTCCTGATTATTTGTCACTCGAGAACTTGATCGGCGACCAATCTTGTGTGACACGAGTCGGTTTGCGAGGTTGCCGCGCCGTGAGAGTTTTTTGACATCTTCCTTCGAAAGTTTTAGAATCCTTTGTTCGTTTGTCTATCGTGTTCATAAGTTGTATCTTAGATCAGGAAGGGGTCGGCAGAGATTGCATCGTTTTGTTTTCGTTTGGGGCATTATTTCTGGGAAGTTGGCTTTTCGATAACCTTCAGTTCTCTGCTTTTTGGTGCCCGAGGAATAATTTTCTTTTTGTAGTTCTTCTGTTGAATTAAGGGGTCTAGCCCTTTGCCAAGTTACTGGATGATCTTTGTCAAGCAAACGGGTCTAATGCCTACAACTTGTTTGACAGACTGCGGTGTCGCTCTTGACTCAATATTGCTTGTGTTGTGCTGGCCTTCTTGTTACTTTCTCGGCATTCTACGGCATCATCTGTCATTGAATAAACATGGATGGAAGAGACGGGCGTGATAACGAGTCCACAGACAAAGGGCTTTTCTCGAGCCTTGCTGGGTACGCCGTGGGGCAACACATGCACCACGGGTCGTATCCTCAGCATGGATATCCTCAGCATGGATATCCTCCGCAGGGTTATCCTCCTCAGGGGTATCCCCCACAGGGGTATCCACCAGCTGGGTATCCTCCGCCGGGTGGATACCCTCCTGCCGGTTACCCTCCTCCGCCTGCAGGTTATCCACCAGCTTATCCACCACATGGGGGATATCCACCGGCTGCTTATCCCGGTCCTTCAGCTCCATATCATTCAGGTATGGATCGCAACTGCGATTGTCGGACTAGTGATTGTGTTATGAACATGTTAGCTGTAAAATGTAGCTGTTCTTTCTCTTTTTGCCCTTTTTCCTAGGGAGATGTTGATGTTTTTGAACTTCAGAGTGTATTGTGAGTGTTGTCTTTATTTTTCTGTGTAAAGATGGATTTTCTCCTGTAATTCGTTTTCAATCCCGAAGCTGAAGAGATTGCACTGAGGCACTGATGGTCTCTGGTTTTTTCCTTTTTGTGTTTTTCGTTGGGTAGGACCTGTTCACCGTCGACATGTCAATTTCACAAAACCTTCGTTTTTTCTTTTCCGCTCAGTGACAAGTAGTTGTAGGTGAAACAATTGTAACCAATGCGATGTGAACTCTGGTTCAAAGATGATAATTTTTTGGGAGTTTTGTTTTTTCTTGTTGAATTTCTTGCTAGGGTCATGTATGAGTCCATTAACCTAGATCAGATAGACATGCAGAGGATGCAACTCTGGTTATTCAGCTTCTCTGTGACGGCTATCCATGTTTCTTCATTTGGTTCCCTGTGTGTTTACAGGGCATGGGCCTGGTATGGGAGGAATGGTAGCTGGGGGCCTCGCTGCTGCCGCCGCCGTTTACGGGGCACACCAACTGTCTCATGGTGCTCATCATCTCGGACACGGGGCTTTCCACGGCCATGGTCATGGAAAGTTCAAGCATGGAAAGTTCAAGCACGGGAAGTTTGGAAAACGCTGGAAACACGGCATGTTTGGAAAGCACAAGGGCAAGTTCTTCAAACGATGGAAGTGATTTTGACTTCATCATCACATCTGTCCTGCTGGGGGGGGGACCATTGTCGGCTTTGGACTGTTACTCGTATGACCGACTGGTTCTATCAAGTTTGATTCGTGTTGTATAGGTGGAATACGTTAAGTACTGAAAATGCTTCCTGTGCTGTGTATTTATGATTGGTTGTTCTCTTGAAGATATTGAGTCCAGTCTTTTAACAATGTCAATTTGCTGACTGATTTGATCAGCTTTTTGTATGATGAAGTTTAAGAGCTTTGTTCTGCATACTGAAAACAATTGAAGATGCTTTGGCTGACTTTGAATGGGAATTGCTGGGTAGCTTTTCCTGCAAATATCTTTTGTTCAACAAAGTTCTGGTTCAATATGGTTGGCATTCGGTTTGTTAACAAAGCCAAAAGAATTTCGAAGTCTCGAGAGGATTGAAGGTGGGGTCACTATGTCAGATGGAGGCTGAGACATGTTGCTCACGGTGATTAACTATACTATCGCTTAGGCCAATCAAATAGGTGAGTTGGGTTAGCTCAGGCTGAAAACGGTTCAATCCATATTGATCTATTAACTTGTTTTAATCCATTTTCATGCAATACAGTTCTAGCGACTCAATTCAAATTCGATCTATATTGCTAAAATACTTTAATATTAAATTCGGCGACAGGCCCCGCTCGCTTGCCGGGCCTCCTCCATCACCCGTTCACAGCGGCGGCCGCTGCCCGCTTGCTATCGTACAATAAGTTTATGCACAAATTTTCCCTGTGATCTAATTTGAACGACACAATACTTGAGACTGATTAAAAGTTGTAGGCTGCATCTGTCTCTCTGCAAAGTCAACATGGTCCGTACAACAGATGAAGAAGTAAAAAGTACCGTAATTTTAAATTTAGAACATTCTAGAATGAGGGATTGGCAGTCACTCCTTTCCCTCTCCTTCGCATGCTATTTAATTTAACTTTTTACCTGGGTCTATGTTTTTTTTTATTTTTTTGGGGGTCGAACCTGGGTCTATGCTATGTCTGTACAAATGGTGGGAATAAAGCTGTCGAATGACGACGAATCTAACCTATCAAAACCATGGAATAATAACAAATAACAAAGCAGCTATACTAACCGAGGAAGGCCATACATCGCCACGACTCAAGAACATCCATCAACTAAGAACTGCTGACAATTACTAGGGATTAGTTTTAATGCACCACGTAGTCTAATCTCCACTCTCGCAAAAGTGTAGTCGGCGTGATTAGTTTAAACAATCACCGAATTATAGCGTCATTAGCATATAAGATCGGGAGAAACTAATCGAGACATGGGAGTGTCGTCTCGATTCTCACGGAACCAGAGCATTCGCGGACTTGTTTACATTACTTATCTAATCGGCGCCCTTTTGGTACCTAGCCAGCTAATATTTCCGAAGGTGACCACACATTATTCTTATCAATCAAAGCCTGCTATGTTATCATGCATAATGATTTTATATCATTTTCGTACAATTACCGACTAAATCCTTACCCTAATTCTAGGAAAGCAATTAACAGGCAATTTTGCAGAGCTGTGATTAAACACTCAAATATTTAAAGCGACTACCTAGTAACTGAAAAGTAGACATGCAAGCCAATCAATATTAACAACAATCTAAAATAACAAGATCCGATAGTTTGATCGGGGCACATAGAAATCGATTGGACTAAACATTGGTTATCCTCCATTGCGAAACAAAGGCATAGAAGTACTAATTAGGCTAAAAATACAATCAAAACATTTTCCAAAATTTTCTCAATTTGTTGGAATTTTCCTGATTTTTAATAATTTTTTGCGATTATATATATACGACGCCGTATTGCGCATTCCACCAGGACTAAAAACGAGAAACGACGCCGCATCGGGGGGAATGCCAGAATGACGTCGTCCTTGGTTTCGCGTGCAAGGGCCAAAATTTCCTTCATTCATGCATTTCACCGAGCACCTGACGTGCACTGAGACACCTCAAACCAGCCCTAACGAGCGTTTTCATGGCCTTCAATCTCGGAACTCGAATATAATAAACGTAAAAATCGTCCATAGATATGCACTAAAACATGCAGGGAATGGTATTGACTAAACATAACAACCAAAAATCAGAAAATCACAACGAAAGTTTGCCTCCAAGTCGCGGGTTTGACCTTTTTTTTTTTCGTAAAACTGGGTTTGAATCCAGACAGATAAACAGGTTACATGCGTAGATTCAAGCCCCCCCCAAAAAAATCTCTCAGATTTACGTCACAAAGGCAAAAGTGCTCGATCAAAATGAAATAACGTAACACAAAATTTCAAACGCATAAAACTACTCGTAACATGGCTAAGCTTACGTGCCACAAGAGCATCACGAACTAGGCTACATGCAAGACCTCTCCTGGCCAGTTGCCCCGCCCATGACCGACCCACAGAGCAACCAACATGCCAAACGAAACACAGACAGGGCAGAAAAAATGAAGACACATGTTCTAAAACTTCAAATAGGACGTGAAGGAAGCTAATGGATCGCAAGAACTGGCCGGAGACTGGCCCGACCGAGGGATGGACCTCGGTCCGACGAGCCATGCTCGGCCAGTATAAGGAGCCTTGTCCTGTTCGACCGGTTCGCCTGAAAGAAGAAGAAGGGCCGACTGGGCCTGCTCCGCGGGGCGCGCTCAAGGTGGGGAAAACAGAAAGTGGGCCTGCACAGCCCAGGTCCACTTCGATGGGGAGGGGCAAGCGCTGGCCCGATTCGAAACCCTTTTTTTGTTTTCCTTTTCTTTTTTAATGAAATTTTAAGAAAATCTATAATTTGCGATGAAATAAGACCAACGCAAATTTCAATTTCGTCCCCTTCCTATTTTGTGCCTTAAAGAAAAAATAATTAAATCTTACCTAGGCTAACAAAATTAAGTGTCAACAAGGCCCTTATTTAAGAAAATGAGAGCTCTTATATAAACTTTTCCCGCACCGTCATCGAATAAGGTTGTAACAAAATAACTATTAGACTGTAAATAGATTACACTGCAATGTAAATAGAGCCATAATATCTACAACGCTGTTTGGCTTAAATAGTATATATACTACCTACTATTGTTAACTAAGGTTCTCTACATTAACGATGGAAAACGAAGGGATTTTGTTGTTATATTACACGTCTCTATCTCTCTCTCTCCTTTTTTTTTTCAATAAAATTCAGCGGATAGAAAAGAGCAAATATTTTTCCAATAACATAATTGCCAACGTTTGTACCATAACTAAAGGTTCTTTTTGTTGGCGATATACCTCCCACCACTAAACTTTTGTATAGCAAAAGCCATGTATCATTGTAGATTAAGAAAAGAAAAAGAAGGGACATGTTTGGTGATCTTTCTTCCTCTCCAAATGGATTAGCCAGTCCAATAAAATCGAAAACATTTTAGTCTGCCAATCGAAACCCTAAAAAAAATAAGGCGCAACAAATGGACACAGTCTTAACAAATGACAAGACTCCAATTGAAAATTTAATAAGCCCAAAATCATGGATTAAGTACAATGTAAATCAAAGTGATGTATCACTTCTCAAAGCGACAAACCCATCGCTAGACCTTATTTTAGAGACTAATCCATAAATTTAACAAGCTTTTTTACCTTCACCTTTCGACTAAATATTACCGGAGAGATGTGCACGTGTTTAGTCATGCCACGAATTTTTTTTTTCCCCATTTTGTGTTCGAGGAAAGTAGAGACGCATAGACATGAGTGTGGGAGATTGTTAGACACTTCGAAAAGTAATACATCAAATATCCATATGTTGATAGAGTAATCTAAGCAATAGAAACGACATTCTCATGCTTGTTGACGCCTAAATTTTGACTAATCTATTTTTTGCATAAAAATTATAAAAAATCATCTCATATATTTATTTTTAGCGTACATTGCATTGGCATATAATTGGGCAAGCAGAACACTTAATTTAGCATGCGTCTAGACTAGGCACGGGATGGAAAAATATACCGAGAAGATTTGAAACTTCAGGGACTGTATTGCAAATACTTAAAACTTCGAGGACCGTATTGCAAATACTTGAAACTTCAGGGACTGCATTGCAAATACCAAGAGAAGATGAAGAAGGGAAGATGATGAAGGGAAGATGATGAAGGGAAGGTGATGAAGAGAAGATAAAGAAGAGAAGATAATGAAAGGAAGATGGTGAAGGGAAGATAAAGAAGAGAAGATGAATATGATGAAGGGAAGGTGATGAAGAGAAGATGATGAAGAGAAGATGAAGAAGGGAAGATGATGGAGAAATTTGGCTATAAAAGGGGAGAGAGTTTTTTGGGGGAAGTGGAAGAGAATTGAGAGAGAGAGTAGAGGAGAATTTTTGTGATAGGGAGTGGAAGAGAATTGAGAGAGTTTTGAGAGAGTTTTTGAGAGGAATTTTTAGAGAGGAAAAAGAGTGTTCTTGAGAAAAATCAGAAGAGAAAATTCGAGAGTGAAAAAAAAAGTTTTAGTCGAGCATCATCTTCGACGAGTCCCGACACATATTTCGCCCCTCGCAACCCAACAACGCCATTGCTTGCCATTTTCGACGACAGCCGCGTTCTTCCAAATTCCGAGATCTTGAAGGGAACTATAACGTGTATGTGAGTAAGATTTTGTGTAATAGAAGGTAATCATTTCCATCTCGATCTACAAAAATGTAATCGTTTGGTTTGAACATTTGTTTGTTTATTTTAGACATGCCACGTGTTCCAAATTTTAGCATTATTACATGTTAATTTATTTTTATAAATACTCGTGATCGGCTGCATTTTCTTTCTTTCTAAATCACCCATGGTGTATATCGTACAAAGTTCAATGTTTTACATCCCCATAAAAAAGAAGAAAAAACCAAAAAAATTGCATCTTTGAATTTCGAGTAAAATCCATCAAAATTGCCAAATCAAATATTTTTCATGAAAATGGTACCGAAAGGGCGTTAGAGAAATCTGACGTAACCAAATCCCCGAATTCAAAATCTCCGGTTCGCGGAAATAAGATAGTTTTCTCCCGCTATTTTATTTAGGTTTCTAATCAACCTACCGAAAATGATTAGTGGCGACTCCAAATTCAAATCACATTGCATGTTAATTATTTGAACCTTAAGTTGCGATTTGGTATGGACTTGGGAGAGTCCGAGTTAGGTTAGTTAATTAATTAACCCGATAATCCATTAGCCCGAAATTTAACTCGTCTATTTTTTCTAGGTCGCGACGACTTGGCGACTCACTTGGGGAATTTAAGAGGACTTAGGCCAGATAATTTCATGAAAAAGGAATCACTTGATTTGGCAAACTTTGGTTGAATTCTCATTCTTAGGTGTTAAATGCTTTTGCGATTGGGAGTTATAAGGGGAGGAGTGATTGGCTAACCCTTTGTTTTGCGAGGCTTGGTGAATTGGAATTGTGATTTAACTTTTGAATCATTGAAGCGGTGTTTGCTTTTAATTGTTGTGCATGATTTATCGTCTTTGCACTACACTCGCACACAACCCGTGACCGGACTCGAGTCACACTAATAGTTTTAAGATGGTATTTAGATGGTCCTTTAACCTTGGCGGTAAGGCTTCGCTAAAGGTTATCCCATCTGGATCCCGAAAATTTTTTCAAAAAATGGCTCAAGGGTCGTTCTTATGCACGTGAGGCTACGATGCATGAGAATTGCCCTTGTCGACCGAACCAAGCCGAAGTGATTGAACCCGACTAGTCATGACTATTGTACGCGAGGCTGCGACTAGTCATGATGATTGCGCGCGAGGCTGCGACATGTCGTTTCGTTCATCATTTCACTTTGCAAAAGCCTTTTGGATAGATAGAATAAGATTTAAACTCACAATTCATGCGCAGGTCTTTGTGATTGACATTTTCTTCCTATGAACGGTAATTTCTTGTCTCTTTTACCCTATTATCTCATTTTTATTTTGAGCTGGTCCATGGTTTAGGAGTATCGTTGTCTTATTTCCAATTTCGCACTTTGCTTCCGTAGCTTTTACAATTTCATCGGTTGTCCTCATTTCTGATTTGGCTTGTTCTTGTTGTGCGATTTTTACTAAATTCTACGATCGAGCTTTGAGTAAGTGCCAAACACGAAAGTTGTAGACCTATGTTTCAACTAATATCCTACAAAATTTCAAAATTAAATTCATAATTTAAGATGGCCTTTCGTTTTTTCAACTACCTGCGGTTATAACAGTTTTCTGAATGTGATTTTTGGAAAAACACATTAAACTGATTTGACCCGTGCATTTCTAGTCCGATTGGCCAACATAAAAGTTGTTCATCATCTTCTCAACTACAAGCTCGTAAAATTTGGACATGTTTTGATCAACGTGCGAATTAATATGAATTTTTTGTAAAAGCGGATAAACTGAAAATTACATGTTTCAATCCTTTGGTCATAATCACTTTGTTCGTTTGAGTCTAGAGGGATGCCATGGGCCGGCTCGCTATTCTTGCTCCCCGTACTCATTTTGGGTTTGTTACGTGTGTACAGGTAATTTATCACGGATCCTCCACATATCACCCGATCGCTAGCAAAAAGGATGGCCGACATCAACGCCACCGTTAGTGCTGCCCTGGATGAGAAACTTGGCTCCTTGACCGAGCGCTTTGAAGGGATGATGTCCCGAAAGATGGAGGAAATGATGGCCGCCTTTGCCGCCAAACTTCAATCATCCACCTCCAGCCCGCCGCTAACCATTCCTGCTCTAATTCCTCCTACGGACAACGTCGGTAAAGCCCTAGAAGCTACTCCCTATCCGACAATGCCGCTAGAGGATGTGATCATCACGGGCGTGAACTCGAGCACGCCGCCCGTAGTCCCAATCCCTCAAGCCAACCCCGTGGGCCCCGGGTTGAATGGTGATACGGTCAAACTGTTGGCCCAAATGGAACAGGAGGATCCGAGAGGTTGAGGGGACTCACAACATACCCCGCATTGACTGTCTGTCTTTTCAAAGGTCACGGTGCCGGAGAAGTTCAAGATGCCCGACTTTGAGAAGTATGATGGAACTTCCAACCCGGGTCCAGCACGTCCGGATGTACCAGGCAAGAATGAATAAGCATGCGACCAACGGTCCCTTAATGGTTCAGACCTTCCAGGCTAGTTTAAAAGAAGTTGCCATGAGATGGTATACGGACTACGAGATCTACCGGATGGATGATTGGGAGAAGGCAGCTAATGCTTTCATCAAACATTTCAGCTTTAACTTGGACGTGCTCACCACCGAGAGAGGACCTTGAGCAGCTTGAGATGAAAAAGGAAGAAACAATCAAGCAATATGCCACCAGGTGGAGGAACGTGGCATCTCAATTGAAACCAGTCCCTCCCGAAAGGGAACTCATGAAATTGTTTGTTTCCACCACGCCGCCGATTATGAGAACTCGAATTTTGGGATCTGCTGCCACGTCATTCAGCCATCTCATCGCAATGGTTGAAGAAATCGAGAACGGCATGAAGAAAGGTTGGTACGGTGATGTCGCCATGACGACTAAGAGGTTTGTGGTAAGGAAAGACAAGGAGTCGGCCCCACAGGTCAACATGACCTACAGCCAAAAACCCACGACCCGGACGCCGGTCGTGCAGATTCCTAATCGGCAGCAGGCTAATTTCGGCGTGCAACGACAAAGAGGGAATCAACGGCCCCCTCGGCGGTTTACTCCTCTACCAGGAACCCCGTCACAGGTACTCGCGGTTCTACGTAAGAGAGGTTTACTGACTTCCGAGCCTCTACGATCCGGTAACACGAGCTCGCCAAGATATGATCCATCAAAGAAATGTGATTACCACTGCGGGGAGCCTGGACATGACACCGACAGCTGTTTCGTGTTGAAGCATCGGATTCAAGATCTTCTTGATTCTAAGGCATTCTCGTTTCAAGGCAACAAACCGCCGAATGTCCAGAATAATCCTTTGCCAGATCATTCAAGTAAAGTTAATGCTATATTCGGGCCGGGGATTAGACGGGTTGGTCTTTGTTAAAGTTGAAGTAGCCGATGTTCTCAATGCTCCGATCGGGCGAGGATATTATGAGGTCGGTGAACCGATATCACTCGATCGATTGAAGGAAAAGGTCTCCGCTCTCATGAAGAATGGATTCATAGTCCGGGCAAGTCAAACTGGGACAGTGGCCACTATATCCCAGTTGTCATTGGCCCGGGATCGGGAGCTTGCGGCTTTGACCCAACCCGGGACTTTTCAAGAGTCTCGGGTGGAAGATGCTAATATGACTAACTTGATCAAAAATGACCCGAGGTAGCGAGACATGCCCGCCTTGGAAGATGTAGCGGATGACGAACTTGGAATAGTCATTGCCTCGCCTCGGCCTTTTCCGTACGCTAATGACAAGGCGGTTCCTTGGTCCTACGATCTTGCCACGATAACAAGATCGGGACGCGCTTATAGTGATGACCAACCGACTAAACAAGTCACCGAGAAAGATGCTAAGGAATTCTTGGCTGTAATCAAGGCGAGTGAGTACGGCGTTGTCGACCGATTGCGGAAGTCACCGGCTCGGGTATCCCTACTCGAACTTCTACGATCATCCGAGAAGCATCGGGAGTCCTTGATGAAGGTACTCGGCGAAATTCACGTACCCGAGAATGTTGAACATGACAAACTAGAGAACTTTGTGGGGACGATCCTTCTAAAGGATCGAGGTTGCATTCGGCGACGATGAGATTCCTCTTGAAGGGCGAGGTCATAACAAAGCTTTGCACATAACGATCAAACATAAGCAAACTCACGTAGCTCGGGTACTTATTGACAACGGGTCGGCACTAAATATTTGCCCATTAGCCACATTGAATCGTCTTGGAATCGACCTGGCCAGGTTGCGGACGGCCAAGACTTCCGTCCGCTCATTCGATGGCGTAAAGAAAGATGTCTTTGGGCGAGATCAACTTGGAGATTCAGATCGGGCCTTCTTTGTTTGACATTCTCTTCCGGGTATTAGATATTCCTTCGGCCTTTAACCTTCTCTTAGGCCGACCTTGGATTCATAATGCCGGGGCTGTCCCATCAAGCCTTCATCGGAAAAATTAAGTTCGTGGTCGAACGTGGTTGGTATTTGTCCATGGGGAGGAAGATCACCAGATTTTCAATGAGACGGCCATCCCTTACATCGAGCCGACTCATGTTGAAGAAGATTCCTACCACGCTTTTGAGATAGTACACACTATCCATGCATCACCGAGAAAGTCCTTTGCCGGTTCCGAAATATCAGCCACTTCTCTTATGGTGGCTAAGATAATGGTTGGCAATGACTTCAAACCCGGTATGGGTTTAGGTCGACATGGCCAAGGGATTCGCACCCCAATTGAACCCAAAGGCCAATCTCATACAGCCGGACCGGGATGTCGAGGACGTGGACATAAAAGAGGCGTAATGGGTCGCGGTAAGCGGGCATGCGATCCTTTACCCCCACCTCTATATACCACTTTCCGATCAGCCGGAGTGGTTGGAGGTTACGATAATTTGACCCAATTCGAAGAAGACTTGGGGATTGTGTTCCCAGACACACCGAAGGACCGAGATATTCCGGTTGAGCCAATAGGGTCCGAAGAGGATGAAGGGGTCTTCGATATCGCTGGTTGTTTTGACGATGTAACCATTGCTGCTATATCCGAAGACGGAGCGCATGAAGAGGAACCTTACCCAGCACCTAAACCTTCCAAATCATTCGTCAATGCCATATGTGATGATCCACTGGAGGGTTTAGATTCAGAGTAACATCTTTATGTTTATGCAATCCCCTGCGTGGGACCTTTTCTGTTTCCTTTAGGTTTTGGATCACATTGGGATTTCTATTCAGTGTTGCACTCTTGAATTTTTTCCTAGAAGATGTAATTTCATATCAATAAAATTGCACTATTTTTCGAATCTTGTTGAAGTATCCCAAACCAACCCGATGACGATAACCAACGACCAACAAGTTTGTCATCATGGTAAGAACCGAGGGTTGGGCTTCTTCAAGAATTCATGTCCCACGGTTTTGAAAAAAAAATAATAACAAAAAATAAATAAATAAAGTTCTTCAAAAAAAAAAAAAAAAAAAAACCGCAATTAAACCTTGTTTGTTTTTCTGATTTTGTTACTTTATGTTTCAGGGGGATACATGAGGAGGGAAATCTAGTGGATTCAGAAGTATACGACCTAGATGAGTGCAGTCCAGATTATGAGGAAATTCGTCGGGATTTCGAACGACATGAGGAGATCAAGCCCTTGACCGGTGAACAAACCGTCTCGGTCAACCTAGGCGATGCAGAAAACCCTAAAGAAGTTAAGATCGGGGCAAACCTTTCCAAAGAGATGACCGAGCGCTTGACTAAGCTCCCGAAGGATTACCGGGATATTTTCGCCTGGTCCTATGCGGATATGCCCGGTCTTGACCGTTCCATTGTCGAACATTGTTTGCCGATAGATCCTTCGGCTAAGCCGGTGGTGCAAAAGTCAAGGAGGGCCGGACCGAATTGGTCCAGGAAGATCAAAGAGGAGGTCATGAAGGCGCTTGACGTCGGATTCCTTGAGACTACGAGAATATTCGATTGGGTTGCCAATATAGTCCCGAGTCATGAAGAAGGATGGGCGTATTCGGGTCCATGTCGATTATCGAGATTTGAATAAGGCCGATCCTAAAGATGATTTTCCCCTCCCGCATATCGACGTACTTGTTGACGATCTTGCGGGATTTGAATTGTTTTCATTCATGGATGGTTTCTCCGGGTACAATCGATTCCGATGAATGTCAATGACAAGTTGAAAACCACTTTCACCACACCATGGGGAATGTTTCATTACCGGGTGATGCCGTTCGGTCTCGGAAATGCTGGAGCTACTTACCAACGAGCCATGGTTGCCCTTTTCCACGACATGATGCATAATGAGATTGAGGTTTACGTTGATGACATGATAGCAAAAACAAGGCATGGAGAAGATCATGTCGAAACGCTCAATAAATTGTTCGATAGACTCAGAAAGTACAAGTTACGCCTCAACCCCGCCAAGTGTGTCTTTGGGACCAGCTCGGGCAAGCCGCTCGGATTCGTGGTAAGCAATAAGGGTATTGAAGTCGACCCTTCTAAAGTCAAGGCTATTCGTGAGCTTAAGCCGCCGACGACGGTTAAAGAAGTTCGAAGTCCGATGGGCAAAGCTAAACTATATTGCTCGATTCATCTCTCGGTTATCGAAACCGCTAAGCCATTCCTCAAGCTGTTAAAGAAGAATGCGCTAATCCAATGGGATAGCAAATGTGAAGAAGCTTTTGGGAAACTGAAGCGAAGATCTCATGAGTCCACCCGTGCTTATTCCTCCAACACCGGGCAACCTTTAATCCTCTACCTCACAATCCTTAGTGAGTCTTTGGGTGCTATGTTAGCACAAGAGAGGCGGGAGGATGGAAAAGAACGAGCCATTTATTATCCGAGCAAGAAATTCACCGCTTGAAAAATGAAGTACACCGGCGAGAAAAACATGTGCGGCGTTAGTGCGGGTACCGCACGGGCTTCGGCAATATACCTTGCATTACCGGGTACTTCGGTGACAGAGTGCGATCCTATCAAATACTTGCTTAATCAACCCGCCTTGATTGGTAGACTTGCCAAATGGCGGATCCTCATCTCCGAATTTGATGTTCAATATTTGTCCCAAAAGTCAATCAAGGGACGGGCTATAGCGGATGTCCTAGCTGAAAATCCGGGACGAGATGATGATGCCTATTATTCGAGGATCGGATCATGTCGGTGGAAGATTACATCTCGACTATGTATTTTGACGGAGCTGTCAATTTATCGGGATCGAGGCACGGGCGCGGTTACGATATCTCCAGGTGGTCGACATTATCCCGTGGCCGCAAAATTGGTATTCCCTTGCACAAATAATATAGCGGAATATGAGGCATGCATCCTCGGTGCGCAGGCTGCGATTGAAATGGGGATAGCCCGACTCAAGGTGTTCGGAGATTCCGCTCCGATTATCCTTCGATCGTTGGAAAGTGGAAGACGAGAGATGCTAAATTGCTACCCTACCATGAGTATCTGGATAAACCGGTGGAGGAATTTGAGGATATCTCATTTGAGTATCTGTCCGGGACTCATAATCGATTCGCGATGCATTGGCTACCTTGTCTTCAATGTTACAAATCGCCAATGGACTTGAGGTTGACCCACCGAAAATCGAGGTATTAAAAAAGCCGGCATATTGTATGGCCGTGATCGATGAACCCGATAGTAAGCCGTGGTACCATGACATCAAAACTTATATTCGAAAGCAGCGGTTCCTCAAGAAAGTACCGTATCGACCAAAAGTACATAAGGAAGATGGCTTCAAGTTCTTCTTAAATGGAGAAAATTTATACAAGCGATCATTCGATTACGTCCCGCTAAGATGCGTTGATTCAACCGGAGCGGTTCGTCGATGATGGAAGTGCATGAAGGGATCTCGTGGTCCACACATGAATGGCCACATGTTAGCTAAGAAGGTTATGAGGTTGGGTTATTATTGGCTCACGCTCGAAAGAGATTGTATTCAGCATGTCCGGAGTTGTCACAAATGTCGATTCATGGTGACAAGATTAATGTCCCTCCGAATGAGTTGCATCGATTATCCGAACCATGGCCGTTTTCTATGTGGGGCATTGATGTTATTGGCCCTATCAATCCTAAAGCATCCAATGGGCATCGATTCATCTTGGTAGCAATTGACTATTTCTCTAAATGGATCGAAGCCGCATCCTATTTAGCGGTCACAAGACGAAATATCGTGAAATTTATCCGTCGAGATATCATCGCTCGATATGGTTCACCGAAGCCATAATCACCGACAATGGCTCAAATTTGAACAACAAGCTAATGGACGAATTGTTCAAGGAATTCAAGATCAAGCATCCGAACTCTTCCCCATATCGTCCTCGGATGAATGGAGCAGTAGAAGCCGCCAATAAGAATATTAAGAAAATCTTAGCGAAGACGGTGAGAATTATCGCGATTGGCATGAGAGGTTGCCATTTGCACTTATGGCGTATCGGACCTCGATCCGGGACATCTACGGGGGCAACCCCGTATTCTCTTGTATATGGAATGGAGGTCGTTCTACCAGTTGAAGTGGAAATTCCTTCCTTACGTATATCTTGTCTCAAGCTATCTTGACGGAAGCTGAATGGATCCAGCAGAGGGCAAGCCAATTGAATCCGATCGATGAAAAGAGAATTAAGGCTATATGTCATGGCCGGTGTTATCAGCAAAGGGTTGCTAATTCATTCAACAAAAAAGTTCGGCCTCGATATTTTCGGATCAATGACCTGGTCTTGCGAAAATTGTTGCCAATAGTCCCACTCCCGGAAGGGAAGTTTGCTCCAAACTATGGTGGTCCATATATAGTAAAGAAGGTGCTCCCTGGTGGTGCTTTGATTCGGCCGAGATGGATGGTCGTGTATTTACCAACCCGGTGAATTCGACTACGTAAAGAAATATTATACTTGATTTACTCGATGTTTTCATAATCGAGTTATAATATTAATACGGATTCACAAGTTGTTCACATTTGGGCATTCGTTTGTTTCATCGCTACCAATTTTTTTCGAGAGATCGTTTCGAATGGGGGGTCTCTCCGGCCCAATTGAATTAGCCATCGGAGCGTGAGATTTACATATTCACGAGTAAAAGGGGTTATCTTGCGAAAAAATATGACGACCAAGATGAAATCGGTGAAAACTTGCATTCGTTTCATCCATCGAAAGCCTTACAAATAGATCATCGGGGTGGGAACGTAAAGCCAAACGAGCCCTAATGAGCATCACAAAGGAGCTTAACCGGTCCTCCATACAATTGATGCTCCGCCTACACCGATCGCTTCGAGAATCAAGATCCGCCCGACTTAAAGAGGAGGAGCTCACATTTCTCTTTAAGCTCGGCTACCTTGTCCTCGTGATACTCGACGGCCAGATTCCAAGTCATGGATCAAGCATTCTCCCGCGGGCTATATCCAGGGTCGGATCGTCCATCCTTTCTTCCAGCCATGTGCATTGGAATTTCAAAACAATATTGAGCGGATCACGCTCAAAGATGGTCCGAGACATGGCCAAACGTTCCACCAAGTTTCCCCTCTCACGAACCAAGCAAGGAAACTTGATCATTACCGTAGTCAAGGGCCTTCTTATAATTGTCGGCTACAAGGACGGCCAACACCAAGTTATCTGTCCGGTCCCGATAGCGTGCCCTCACAAGATAGGCCAAAGTAACATCTTGATGAGCGTGATTGTAAGCCTCCGGGAAGTTAGTGAAGAGGGTAGGGAAGATCCTATATTCCTCTTCTAACTTGGTACCTTGAATAGAAGTAGCATCCATATCCCTAAACATAAGACGAATTTCGGTTTCGACCTCCGGATGATTGGCTATATAAGAGTAGCCCTGGCCTAGGAGATTATAAAGTTTCTCCCATTTGGCCAAAACCTCGGCCGAGAAGACGTGTGCGGGGAGGGAGGCCATTGTTGTTGAAGCAACCGAAAAAGAATGGATGCGAAAGAGTGCTTAGAAGGTTGGAGATGAAGATATGAAAGCGATGATCATCTCGGCGTTAAATCCTAATTTAAAGGGCAGGAAAAGTCATAGCAATAATTATTGTGGGGGCCGAGTTAATTATCTCGGGTGAAACTACGGACGTTTCGTCCAGTGAATCACGGATCTACCATCTCGAGGCTCACGAATTCGAAAAAGTTGCGAAATGACTTAAAGGTTCCGCCATATTAAAAGAGGGACAAGCATACTGCAGAAAAGATTTAAGGGTCCCACCGTGTCAGAAGGAAATGAAGAAGACAGAGCGGGAAACACAAAATCTTGGGAGAAGCACCGGCTTAGTGGTTTTCATCCACGTTAAAAGGGAGGCTCTGGAACATGCATGTTTACTCAAAAGAATTTGGAGAGAGTAAGCATACAACTGGAGAGTAGAGTGAACAAAAAGCAGTAAGAAGTATTTCAATCCAACATGTTTGGAGGCTACCAAGACTTACTGGAGGCAACCAACCTAGACATCCCCGAGAATGAACTCGCTGAATTTCGAGGCGGATCCAGCCATGAAGCCGTAAAACCCAACTCCCTTGGCGGTGAAGTTCAATATCTCGATAACAAAGAACAACAATAGCAGCGAGAGCAGCCGTAGTCAACCCTGGAAAAGAAAACATCAAATCAAAGAGCTCGAAGCTGCCTTCAAGGAGTGCCCTTACGTGAACGGGAAACGAAAAAATGAGTTGAGCCGGAAGCTAGGAATGGAGCCCTTGAAGGTCAGGTTTTGGTTTCAAAATAAGCGGGCCCGAGTGAAGGTTCGAAGTGAAAGTCATGAACTTGCGTCTCTAAAGGAAGAAAATGAAGAGCTTCGAGCAGAGATCAAGAGGTATAGAGATGCTCTTAACATCGCTATTTGCCATGTCTGCAGCAACCCCATCACCTTTGGTGGCATGTTCCTTGATGAGCCACATCCGAGCATTGAAAATGCTCATTTATCGATTCATCCTCCCGAGCAAGTTCTCGCACAATCGGATTTCGTTGGGGATACATCCCAGAAAGTCGGTCTTGCGGAGGCGTAACCGATGCCCTTCGAGGGAAGTGACATGCATCACTACAATTGGAGTTTCCACGATGTCACGATCGGCCAATTCAACACCGATGAAACTCCGAATCAGTAGCCTACATGAAGCTTGAGTTTTTATTATGGGCTTTCAAAATATCACTCTTTCGAGCATTACTAGCTAGCCCTTATGAATTCTCAAGAGAAGTAGAGACATGCGTGAATGAATGTACTGTTTGTTACAAAGTCCCCATGTGAGACATTCTTCCTTTTACGCCTAGAGTTAATCAAGGGGCAAAGAACAGTACTATCCGCAAATATCTTCATGCTTAAATGCGTGAATTCTTTGTCAGATTTGATTGAACGCCGAAAGGAAAAGCATTAAAAGCCTTCACATAGATAGATGCAAAAAGATTTGAGAAAAAAATAGCTGCCTCGTTATTAGAGAAAGCAAAAAGATTCGAGGAAATAACCGCCTCAGGAGGAAGTGAAAAGATTTGAGGAGGGAAATAACTGCCTCATTCGTAGGGGGAACCGAAAAGATCCGAGGAAGGAAATAACTGCCTCGTTCATAGAGAAAGCGAAAAGATTTGAGGGCTCCTACATATCAGAAAAGGAAAAAGATGACAGATTGAGTGAGAGGCAAGAGTTATTACGAAATGGATCCAAGACACTAAGACCAGAAAGGAGAGAAAAAGTTGTCCTCTTTCGTAGAAAAAGCGAGAACCTATATGCGAGACTAACGGATCAGAAAAAGTTTATAAATGACCACCGAACTCGTCACGAAAGACCACCATCACTTTTGTGATTTTCGGACGATTGTTTTGCAAGTCCGAGAACATCTAAAGCTCGGTCTACGGGTCGAAACAGACCATTTTTGATCTACATATGGAAGGTTTTAAAAGAAAAACACGTTCATTCCAGGGCGGAAGTATGGGAACCTTCCTATCCCCGAAGATCTGCGAGTCATGGTCATTGATGGCAACCCCGTTTCCCTCTCAATCCTCGTTGCTATGCTTGAGAAGTTGCATGTACGGGGTTTTTGCTAATGCGAAAGCAACGGATGCCTTACAAGTACCGAGGCAAATACAAATATGATTTTGACATCGTCGTCATGTGCGTCGTAGGGATCGACATGGACGGTTTCGAGCTCTCTTAAAGATCATTGATTCCGAGTTGGACATACAGTCATCGTAGTATCGGCAAGTAATGATCGCGAGCTTCATAACGAGGGCCATATCGCATGGTGCTCGAGACGTCCCGCGAAGCCGATCTGCGTTCAAGTGCTCCAAAACATTTGGCAGCATGCTGTAAGGAAGCAATTACTTGTACAAAAAAACCACGACCAAGGCGACGACGACGATTTTGTCCAAAAGAAAAGGCCCCTTTGGTCCGCCAAGCTTCATTCTATATTCATTGAGGCGGTTCGACGACTAGGAATCAATTCAAAGACGACCACTTGGCTGTACATAAAATGATGAATATAGACGGACTCACCATGCAAAGTGTCACAAATCACCTTCAAAGGGTTAGAGATAAGCCGAGGAAGCACGATGCAGCTTGGGACCAAGGCGACCGGACCAGAGTTGGTCGGAAGATCAATTCGGGAAAATCTACAGAGCAAAAGGTACCCGGCCACTTCCCAATCAAGAATACAGGTCATACCAACCTTCCGCTGGTGGTTCTAGTAGCAGACCAGTTGATCATCCCTACAAGTTCCCGAGCAACGACGGAGGCTCAAGCTTAAGGAGTCGACCGCTCACAAGAATCGTCACCGGTGTTAGCAAGTAACAATGCCCAATTCGAGTATCAATTGCTCGAAAAATCAGAAGATTACTTTGATGATGAGCTTGCTACCTTGATGAGCCTGTTTGGAAATGAAGGACCTCCAGAGCTGTGATCCGAAGCAAGTTATTATGGGTCTTCAAACAACGATTGTTGGTGTTTAGTCCAAGACAGAATCGCTTGATCGTTGAAGTGGCCGGCAAGAGAGGTGGAACTAATCTCGCATGAATATTCCTTTAATTCCATGTATAGTTCCCCTACGTGGGATATTTTTTACTTTCTAACCTGTCTAGAATTTGCCTAGAGTTAAAGGACGAATTTTCTCCTCTCTTGTCAAATGCGTAAGTTCCTTACTAAGCTAGGCCTATAGCAAATCAATTTGTGGACGACGCCTACGAACGCCCATAAAGAGAAATTCCGAATAGCCTTACTTGGGAGAATACGAGTAAAAGGCCAAGCGGGCTCAAAGATGGGTAACTCCGTATCGTCCCAATTGGCTCTTAGTCATTTCAAACTCTAAATTATGCTTATTTTATTCTCGACGAGGGATTGCCAACTGTTTTGAGAACAATATAGCAAAAAACGAACCAACCATGGACGCCAACATCACCACGGCCTAGTGGTTGGGGGAATGACAAAGGGTCCGAGGCATCCCGGGTTCGATCCTGGGATTTGGCATCAATGTACAAAGATTAATAAAAACTTTTTTGCTTCGCGATTCAGGTCGATTGAAACTCAGCCAAGATGGTTACACAACCTGGAGAGATAACATCCCCGACACACGATCCGATCCGAGATGAATTGATCTTTTCAATTCAAAGTTTGCAAGGAATACGTACAAGGGTAAAGCGGTATCGTTTCAACTCGTTTAGAACGTGAGAACGTACATTGACGCTTTCCCTTTTGATTTTTACGAGGGTCACTGCCTTTCCCGGATAGGGAAGTATCCCTTCTCCCGAAAAATTAATGAAATGAGAAATTCCTGGAGCCTTTGACAATCTCATGTCTCAAACTAGATAATGAAGTTTTGCAACTCATTTGCATGAGCAGGGGCAACTCACAATTCACGCCCTTAAGAATTTTCTTACGTGCTTGCACCAAGATAAAAAGTTGCTACATTTTATATGCTCGAAAACACTCATACATTGCATAGTTTGTGCATGACTGTTCCTCGTATTTAATTTACCAACTCTGAATAAGGAACATGAACTACATAAGATACATCAAATGTATGGAATGGGGCATGACAGGATGATGAAAGGCAATCATTTCCCAAACACGTCCAATTTTTTCAGGCGAGATGAACGGTGGCAAAATTCCGCATTCCCGAGGTAAAGAGTTTTCTCGCGAAAGGTACGATAACTGAAGTGACGGAGGCGTTCATTTCTCTATCTAAACACTATAGGTGATCCATTGATTACCCCTTTTGAGCGATGGTTTCATTTCTTTACCCCTGTCAAGAACCACTCCACATCGGGGTCCAGACGGGTTAATTCTAGCAAGCAACACGAGGTAAATGGTTAGAAATTTTCTTGCTCGGACTAACATTAATCTTCGGGTGTTTCTTTGCATTTATACTCGAATTTTAGTTCAAGTGCCTTAGGATGATGAAGAGCATTCACTTCTCTATCTATACACTTCATTCTTTGCATAGCCCACTTGAGCCCGCAAATTCATTTCTTAAACCCCGTTGGTGATCATTTGCTCATTCCAAAGACGAAGATAGCATTTTCCCAAGGATTAGAATTGGAGATGGTCGGGTCAACGAGAGAATTCCCGAATGGACTCATTTCTTGTATGCTAGATTTTTTATGTTTACATAATTTTTCTTTGTAAATGTTTATGTTTGTTGTAATTCCTGGTTAAAAATCATTGGATTGTAAAAAAAAAAAAAAAAAAAAAAAAAAAAAAAAAAAAAAAAAAATAAAGAGATGTCGAAGAGCTCTCAAAGAAAAAGGAAAAGAAATCTCTTCTCGAAAAAAGAAGAAAAAAGAAAAATGAGAGTCGGGAGTAAGAAAAGCAAAAGGCCGATCTCATATGAAAATTTCGAGCATAGGAAAAGCAAAGTGCCTACCAAAAGTAAGGCCAATGCACATTCATTTGTAAAGTACTTCTGAATTTTGAATGTACATTTTTGCATGTTAAGTTGTAAATTCCATGTATATGTTTGCATTGTGTCTCTTGCAAATCCTTGACGGACACTTGTTGTGAAGAAGACTCCCCAAGAAATCGGTTTGTAAAGTGCAATTTTCAATAGAAAATTACCATCCCTCATTCAATGATGGAATTCTTTACCAAGACATTTCCGGAAGACCATGATCGGTGACTAGTCGGCGACGATCACCAACGTCAAGCCCCTTCTCATTTAATTTATGAGCCAAAACGAGCCTTTTCGTTCCTCGGTCCCCAATCCTAGCCTACGTTATAACCATCCAAAGTCTCTTCCGATTAGGGCACTTGAGTTAACGTAGAGTTAAATGATTTTAAGCATCACTCGAAGAAGTTCGAGCAAGATTATTTCTCTCTCATTTTTGCAGGATTCTTGACTTGTAAATCCGGAGCAGATGATAAAGAAATTCATTTCAGCAGCCTTGACTCAACTAGAGTCCCCTTTGTAAACCTTTGACATAGCCCTCATTACGGTCCTAATCAAGACCTCCAGATCGGCTCGGTCGTATCAATTGCGAGATTACTTGGATCCTTATCGAATGCGATGATGGAAAGATTGAGTGATTTCTCTTGAATCCTGCAGACAGGATAAATAGCTTTTCTCGAGAGTGAGAGAAAGCCCTTTCGGATCAAGTCCCCCATTCGGCTCACATTCGAGGTATTCGTCATGTGAGAACCTCCCTGGACAAAATTGGTAATGCAAACTTGACAGAATGGTTACGCATGAACCATAGTATGAGTGATTGCATTATACTCATTGTTGAATATGTTTGTGTGTGTTACCTCCGACATTCTATGATACGTAATACATTCCCGATGTTCGAGTTCCCTCCCAAGGTCTCGAAATTCATCCAAGGATTATTGAATGAGCAAGTTTTGCTGGCAAATGCCTACCAGTGTACGATACAGACAATCTGTTTCGTTCCTTGATTAATCGTTTGGAGAACCCGGGTAAGTTTTCTCGAACCCCTTTTCAAATTAACAACTCTTCCGATGATAGTTGTTATGATTCAATTCGAGCAATATGCCCCTTTTGTACTTATCGATTCCATTCAATGGTGCTCCTATCAAACATTGTTCAATTCGGGCAGTATGCCTCTTCCGTCAGGTCGTGAAGACATATGCATTGGCGATCTTGACATCTTATCAAATCATAACGACGTAGCTCTTATGATTTCGGTCTCGAATCACGAAGACGTATGCACCGGTGATCTTGACCTTTAGTCGGCTCATAATGACATAGCTCTTATGATTTTCGGCTCCTTTATCAAATCATGAAGACATAAGCACCCATGGTTTTGATCCAAACCAAATCATAATGACGTAGCTCTTATGATTTTGATTCCTTTTGTCGAATCGTGAAGACATATGCACTCGGCGATTTCGACATTTAATCAACTCACAACGACGTAGCTCTTGTGAACTTGATTTCACTTCTTTCGACTCACAACGACGTAGCTCTTGTGATCTCAAACGACACACATATCTTGCGCTGTCTTGCATTAGGGAGAAGTCTCGATAACGGATAAGGCACCGATACCTTAAAATCCTTGCATCTGCAAAAAGAAGCTTGGAAATTAAGAGAACCATTAGCTTACGAGAAATTTGGTAAAACAGGTATTCTTGTATGTGATCCATGTGCGAGTTTCTCTAACATGAAAAATGAGAAGTTTTGACACATGTTATTTACGAGTCTTGCATATCATGCATCACTTCATTACATAAAAAATGGGATTAAAACTCCCGCCAAAAAGTTCATCCATAATTTGCACTTGTCAAAATTTCGGATTCAATTTTGTCTTTGAGCGGAACCTCTACGAGCCTCCACTCAAAGAGGGGCAGTTGTTGACGCCTAAATTTTGACTAATCTATTTTTTGCATAAAAATTATAAAAAATCATCTCATATATTTATTTTTAGCGTACATTGCATTGGCATATAATTGGGCAAAGCGGAACACTTAATTTAGCATGCGTCTAGACTAGGCACGGGATGGAAAAATATACCGAGAAGATTTGAAACTTCAGGGACTGTATTGCAAATACTTAAAACTTCGGGGACTGTATTGCAAATACTTGAAACTTCAGGGACTGCATTGCAAATACCAAGAGAAGATGAAGAAGGGAAGATGATGAAGGGAAGATGATGAAGGGAAGGTGATGAAGAGAAGATAAAGAAGAGAAGATAATGAAAGGAAGATGGTGAAGGGAAGATAAAGAAGAGAAGATGAATATGATGAAGGGAAGGTGATGAAGAGAAGATGATGAAGAGAAGATGAAGAAGGGAAGATGATGGAGAAATTTGGCTATAAAAGGGGAGAGAGTTTTTTGGGGGAAGTGGAAGAGAATTGAGAGAGAGAGTAGAGGAGAATTTTTGTGATAGGGAGTGGAAGAGAATTGAGAGAGTTTTGAGAGAGTTTTTGAGAGGAATTTTTAGAGAGGAAAAAGAGTGTTCTTGAGAAAAATCAGAAGAGAAAATTCGAGAGTGAAAAAAAGAGTTTTAGTCGAGCATCATCTTCGACGAGTCCCGACACATATTTCGCCCCTCGCAACCCAACAACGCCATTGCTTGCCATTTTCGACGACAGCCGCGTTCTTCCAGCTCCGAGATCTTGAAGGGAACTATAACGTGTATGTGAGTAAGATTTTGTGTAATAGAAGGTAATCATTTCCATCTCGATCTACAAAAATGTAATCGTTTGGTTTGAACATTTGTTTGTTTATTTTAGACATGCCACGTGTTCCAAATTTTAGCATTATTACATGTTAATTTATTTTTATAAATACTCGTGATTGGCTGCATTTTCTTTCTTTCTAAATCACCCATGGTGTATATCGTACAAAGTTCAATGTTTTACATCCCCATAAAAAAGAAGAAAAAACCAAAAAAATTGCATCTTTGAATTTCGAGTAAAATCCATCAAAATTGCCAAATCAAATATTTTTCATGAAAATGGTACCGAAAGGGCGTTAGAGAAATCTGACGTAACCAAATCCCCGAATTCAAAATCTCCGGTTCGCGGAAATAAGATAGTTTTCTCCCGCTATTTTATTTAGGTTTCTAATCAACCTACCGAAAATGATTAGTGGCGACTCCAAATTCAAATCACATTGCATGTTAATTATTTGAACCTTAAGTTGCGATTTGGTATGGACTTGGGAGAGTCCGAGTTAGGTTAGTTAATTAATTAACCTGATAATCCATTAGCCCGAAATTTAACTCGTCTATTTTTTCTAGGTCGCGACAATGCTATTTTCAGAAAAGAAATTATCGTAGAGGAAAGGATCCGATCAGATTTCTCTACGGGAGCCGCATTGACAAATGCGATAATAGTCTAAATGGCTGCACAGGCTTCCGATAAGAGGATGAGATAAGCCGGAAAGATAATATCAAATCTTTAATACATCTTGAACAAATCAATTAACAGAAATCAATTAACATAAAAATAATCATGAAAAAAATCTGTGTTGTTTTGTGACACATTCATTAGGTGTGAAGATAGTGTAACAAGTATTGTTATGCATATAGCAAAATTAAATTTGCTATATACATGACACGGAGTTTTATTATATTGGAACTCTAATGATCCAATGGTTATTATTAAATCCTACTCTAGCTAGGTTTAGCGATCCAACGGTTCATTAGCAACCCCACTCCTACTAGGACTTTGAGGACTGAGCTCTATATAATGAACACTTCACACTCGCACCCCTCATTCAGCGATGATTAAAATTTCCGGCCAAGCATAGAGAGAGAGCTTCGAGTTGCTTTGTGAGTTCAATTGTCTCCCCAACCGGCCGAGACAATCCTCGGCAGAATCCAACCCCAAGCCGTGCATGCGCCGACTACCACGCTTCCACCGTGCGCCACCGTCCAGCTCCGCCCTGCGTACTAGCTGCTCCGCCCTCGTCTGCCATTGTTCGGACGTGGTTTAGCTCACCCGAGGTCCAGCTCAGCCCACTCAAGCCCGGTGTTCCTCTGTGCGGCCACTCTACATAAACCGCCGATTTAACCAAGCCAATTCCGCCTCTGCCGAGCCATAAATCACTACTGTGCAGCACCAGATCAAGGTTGATTGGTCACTGTTTTCTCATTATTTGTTGATCTAACCTTGTTGCCGTCTGTGCTAGATCGTTTGGAACTAGTCCCTAGCGAATCTAGCCCCGGAAGGCGCGATTTTGGAGGAAATTACAGCTTGTGCTTGCGCTGGAAAATTAGCTCAAAAAGGTATAATTTTCTCACGCTTTTGATTGTATAATCATGCATGTTTGCTTGGAAACTTGCATTGATTTTCTTGTGTTATATTGAGCATACTTGATTTGCAATAAAAGTTTGAGAAAATTGGAGTCTTTTCTATCAAATCCATGCTAGAAACGAAAAGTTGATGTTTCTTGGTATAAAAACTGATTTCTTTAAGGATGCATTGGTTCGTGAATTGGTTGAATTCTATGTTGTTTTTTTTTAATTGATAGAATAAACTTGGAACCATGTCTTTTCTCAAATTTACAAACAATTCAACGATTTCAAGATTAAATTGGACTAAATGAAAAATCAAATCAGAATTTTGTGAACAAAATGAATTTTTGGCACACTCTCATTGTCTTGGCCGAATTATGCATGTCATGGGGAGCATTGCTTTGAATCCTATCTTGTGTTGGTTGAATCGCCCTATCTCATGATTTTTGATGTCATCTTCATGATGTGAATAAGGATTTTTGCTTAATATGATAATATCTAATTTTTGGTAATTATCTAAATTAGATAATGTCTATCTTGTGATTAATCTTGTGCTCTAGATAATTATCTTAGGCTCACCGAGCTGGTTGAATTTAGTTTATCCATTGGTTATTTGGTGCAATCTCTTGTTGAGGATAAGATTTGATCAAATTGGACTTTATCCGACGTGGATAATTTTTGACTTGTGGATAGATTTCTGAGCTCATTGTTATCTCTAAAATACGAGTTGGTTGGATCGATTATTCGATATATGTCTTATCTTGTCTCTTGCATTTTTCTGAATTTATTTGATTTGAGATAAGGTTTGAATTGAATTGGATGTTTATCTCATTTTTTTGAGAATTATTTGAAATTAAAATTTTCAAACCTTAAAGATAATTTTCTCAAATTAAAATCTGGATTTTGGATGATGAAAGGTGGATCCCAATCTCATATTTTCGGCCACCCCTCCTTATTTTCGAAAATTTCAATTAATTGGCCCCTTTTTATTTTATTTTTGTCGTGTTTGTTTTTATTTGTTTGATTTTTTTATGCTTATAAAGTTTGCACATTTATAAACAAACATGCCCATAATATATGCTCCCATGTGCCTTGTTCCATCAAAAAATAAATTACATGCCTTGGCCATGATCTTATGAAATGAGATTGTAATTTAGTATAGAATTTTCGTGTTTTGCCCTATGGGAAAAGGGATGATGTTATTCTATACATTTATCCGCATACTGGCTCGAATCTAAGAGGATGTAGCGTATAAAATTCTGTTCTAACCCAAATCTTTGGGAATGAGAGGATTTATCGAAAAATTTGGAATTAAAAGGTATATTATGGGAATTTTTGTTTATTTGTTCAAATTTTTGATCACTTTTGATTTGCTTTATTATTATCGAAAAATACAAAAATAAATCACCCTTTTTCGCATATCATATAATTCATGTCACATTTTTTCAATTAATCATCAAGTTCACATCGATCAATCGAAAAGGATTTTTCATGAAATTGGTATCGAAAGGGCATTAATTTTTTCAATTAATGTAACCAAGTTCCCAGATTTATTTTCTTTGGTTTGTAGGAATAAAATAGTCCTCTTGCTATTTTATATAGATTTCTAATTGACCTACCGTAAATGATGGCTTCAAACGAATAATTTTTTCATGAATTGAACCTAAGTTGCAATTCGGTAGAACTTGAGAGAGTTTGAATTGGGTTAATTAATTTAATTAATGTAATAATCCATTAGCCTAATTTTAGGTCGCGACACCTTCTCATAACATTTTTACTGAATTGCATTATAAGCAATAGTATTATTCTATAGATAATGTTGGTTTAGTTTTTCATCTCGTACATTAAATCAAGTATCAAACAAAATACTAATGTACAAAGCAAAGTGGCTCCTATCCGTATTTTTTAATCTCCGGTTAACTCCATGATCAATTAATCACTCCAATATAGCATACTCCATAAACATTTTGAATGGCTTTTTTTTTTTTAATAGTCATTCGTAATATCTCCATATAGTTAATATCTTTTGACATCTAATCCCACAGCCTAATTCATGAACATATATTTGTTATAGAATACACCATAGAGTGCCCATTGAAAGGAACTTAATGATAACTTGAAGTTGAGTCGTGGCGAGTAATATTAATTGCTTTAGTCAATTTATGGATGGACAGGTATATATATGTGTAAAAATTTGTCGGTTCAAAGAATGCAAACAAAATAGCCGGCAAAAAACAAGGGATACAAGTAAATAAACTTTAGCCTGTTGGGGATCGAAAATTAATCAATTATAATTATTTTATGAGCGATTTTCAATAGCAAAATTAGGCTTGAATTAGGCCTCAACCCATTAGGCCCATCTATTTCAGTAGGTCTGTTTTGCAAACACAAACAATCATATTTTCGTTTAGTTCACTAATTATGTCCATGTGTCGTATTGTCTTAACGCCTATTAAGAAGCTCTTAAACATAAGCAAGCATTAATAATAGCGGCTTTTAAACTTAGTTAATGTTAAACAGTTGATTACTATTCAATTACCAATTTATATAGTGGTAGAGAGTCACATTTGGGCATAGCAAATTATGTGATAAGGATGGCCATGGAAATCCACATACGTGATAATCCAATTAAAGTTTTTAAACCAATAAGGACTTCAAATACTTAAAAGAACGACTTGCACCAGGAGTCCTAACTAGATTAGAAAACCTTTGCCCATTAGGGTTTAAGAATCATGTTATATAATCCTACTTACCAAAACCGAGGATAGACTTCATAAACTTGACAGCGAATTCTTTCAGTTGATCATGTCTCACAACAATTTAAATCCCAGAAGCAAAATCCCATTGAAATCCGACTCCTCCACTGCAGCACCACAACAAACAAATCGTACCACACAGTTGCCGATTGAGCTCATGAATGGGCTGAGAAGCGACGACAGCGGAGAGAATATTCACAAGCTTTTCAGTGAAAATATCGCTCTCCAGATAATTAAAGAAGTTCACAATCAAGATGATGGCCCTCATATTTCCTACTTCAAGACAACGCCAGAGGAATACTTTGGCTTGGCCATGAAGCCAAAACTGACGGTCGGAGGGGCGTTGTCGAAGGGAAAGAAGCAAGAAGCCGAGGATAATAGAGGAAATTCGGTCTCTCACCCAATTGATTTGCAAACTGTTCAGGAATAATTAGGACTTTGATCATGATTGATCTGTTTTTATGTCTTTGTTAAAATTCTGGAGGTATTTAGATTCATCTGAGTAGTTTCCATGCGGGGAGAACTAGCCCATTCCCTTCGAGAACCATCATTTTTTCTTGCCTCTGAAGTTTAGTTTTAGTTGTCTCCTTGTATTTCATGGCTATCTTTTCTAAGGTTGAATGCAAGTATAGAAAGTGTTTTTATAGGATCTCTCTCATTGATACCGGGGAACACATGGAGATTTAACTGTGGTAATTTACTTTATCTTACACATTTATGCCACCAATAGTCCACTCCATCGAAGCGACCTACTTATAGCAACTTCTCCTAATTAAAAGGTAAATTGATCATTGAACCATCACTTAACCTTAAATTAGAACATACACCGAAACTCATTAAATCGTCAATCCAAAATATGATAAAATATTATAAAAAATAAAATGGACTCAGCCTATTTATGAAATTTCAGTTTTATGAAGTGATTTTGGAATTTCTTGTTTGCTGGAGCATTGTAGGTAGAGCATGTTCCTTTTTCCGTTTGAACATAACAAAATAAATATAATTAAAGTTTGAGCCAACTTAATTTTTTTTTTTCCTTTTTTGGGATTTCTTAGCTTAGGGTTAAGAAAGCCCAAAAAGAAACTAATCCTCACGCTTTATGAGAGGGATTCCTGGAAGTTTATGGTTTCTTTATGAGAGGGATTCCTGGAAGTGGGATAAGTAAATCGTGAATGCCATAACTTGTGTACGACGTTCACTTGAGTGCCATAATTTTTAAAATATTCACTTGAGTGTCACGTTAGAGCAAAATTATTCACTTGAGTGTCACGTCGGAGCAAAATCGTCCACTTAGTGTTACATCAACTTTTCCGGCGTGCCGGATCAGCTTTCCGGTGAGCCACGTCAGCTTTCCGGCGAGCCATGTCAACTTTCCAGCCGCCACGTTAGCTTTTCCGGCGTCCACGTCAACATGGCACTCAAGTGAACAATTTTTGAAAGTTATGACACTTAAGTGAACGTTTTGAAAGTTATGGCATTCAAGTGAACGCCATACAAAAGTTATGGCACTTTTAGTGTACTTTTCCCTCTAGAAGTTTATGGTTTCTTTCGTTTAACTCTGGCTTCCTGAAGATCTCCTCCTTTGTTCCTTCTTTTTCATGTTGGCTTCCTTCCATACGAACCAAACAAGTGCATGAAATTTCTTGGGAAAATAAGATTCGGCGATGGAAACTGAAGGGCTAGATTTTCCGGGAAAGTTTGGAAATTTGGAGCGTCACATATTTGAGAGGAAGCGGCAACTTACTGCTGTTGTATTCATATGCATATTATTATTATTATTATTATTATTATTATTATTATTATTATTATTCATGCTAAATCAGTTAATTTTGTGCATGGACATTACACGGGCCTAGAAGAATCTAGTCCATATTATTAAGTCAGCACAGTCTTGTCTCATTTTGAATTTTCTAAAATTACCTTGCAATTAATGGTACCTACTCTGTGAGTAACACCGGTTTTCTCTCTATATATATAAACCGCCCTAAGTATACAAATTCTTTCTATGCATAATCTACTACACACGCGCCCTATCTCTAGTATCAGATATAGCATTAATCTGATGCTTAGCTTATATTTCAAATACATAAAGTAAATCGATTTCATGTAGCTTAAATATATTAAAACCTATTTCTTTCGACTCTCTCTCGAAAATTCTTTTTGCAGCATTGATAGTTTTATGCACAGGTGTAAAATGTTTTCAATTTTTTTTCATATGAAGGAATAAGTGTAAAATTATTTCTTTTAAGGGTTAATACCGCCAAAAATCCTAAACTGGTACACTTGTGATAAATTTACTCCGAATTAATTTTTTGACCTAAAAAAATCCCAAACGGGTACACTTGCGATAAATTTACCCTCATTAGTTTCTTATAAATTTTACCATTAAATTGTTGAGTTGGATGACATGTGGCGGTTGACAGGTATACCGGTTTGGGGGTTTTTACTGTCCGTTTGTCATAGGTTTACTAGTTTGGGATCTTTCGTAGAATTAACCCAATTTAAAAGAAACTAATGGAAGAAAAAGTTGTCACAAGAATGGTGCCCGTGACACGGACGGATTGTTCCATGTCCCCAGCATATCGGAAGATTCATGTCCTCGTGTCTTCTCACACTCGTATAACCTTGAAGTGGTACTTGTTGGTGTCAACATGGTGAGTGAGCGATGCAGAGGGGAAGAAGCAACTGGATCAATGGGAATGGTGTCATGGTGGTATGTGCTAGGAGTTCTAGGACTAGATAGAATACATCCCTTACAAGCTCTGAAGGCGGGGTTGGCCTCTTGTGTACAAACTAATCGGGAGCTAATGCCGCTTTCCCGATAAGGCCATGGCAAGTCGAAACCAGTTGTGGTATCTAAAATAATATGTTCTTACTCGATATAAAGGACGCCCAAGCTAAGCTGAGCGTGGTATGATCCTATAGGAGAAAGTTATTTGCCTAAGTGTTCTATGGAATAGAGAGAGATGCAAGGTTGGCCTGGCGTGAACGATTTGCTAGGCACCGCTCGGGCTAGTCCGTAGCCAAGGAAAGTGCTGGCCTGTGACAAGTGGTACCAAAGCAAAGATCCCTCCAGTAGGTGTGTGAGTCGAAGAAAACCTATGGTCTTCCCGGTCCTACGAGTGCAGAGAGTGAATCGCCGGAGCAAAAATGGCTCGAACATAGTGTAGCTCTTGACTTGCTTGGAGGATGTCAATGGGAGCACATCAAGAAATCGATTCAACACTTAAATGGGATAACGTTCCTTGATCAATTTGGTGAATCTCAAAAATGGGTCCTCTACCATGTTTTAAAAAGGAAAAACCTCGATTGGTTGACATATACAAAGCAATGCTTACTAGGGAAAAGAAGGTGCCACCAGATATGCGCTGTTGGCCAAAAGTGCCACACTTGAAAAAGTGCAAGTGACCGAAAATGGTGCTGCTAGATACGCATAGTTGGCCAAAAGTGCCATACTTGAAAATGTACAAGTGATCGAAGAAACCTGAACAGCCTTTAAAACAAAAAGAAGCTACCGATGGAAAAAATTGTTTTGTTGGGCGAGCGCGTGCCCGCCATCTATGTAGGACTTAGATATGCGGTGTTGATGGTAGGAAAGGGCTCGGGGAAGCAACAAAATAGCCAGCAACGAGGGTGTTGTAGAATTGAGTGGGGGAGAATAACATGGACCGGTTGTTCTGTGTCCCCAGCGGATCGGAAGATTCGTGTCCCCGTGTCCTCCAACACTCATACAACCTTGAAGTGGTGCTTATTTGTGTCAACATAGTGAGTGAACGATACAGAGAGGAAGATGCAACTGGGTTTGTGGAAGTGGTGTCAGAATAGGATATCTATGATTAAATAGAATATATCCCTTAGGAGCTCTGAAGGCGGGGTTGACCTCCCATATACAAATTGGTCAGGAGCTGATGCTACTCTCTTGATGATGCCATAGCAGGCGGAAACCGGTTGTGATGCCCAAAGTAATCTGTTCGTGCTCGATATAAAGGATGCCCGAGTTAAGTTAGGCGTGGTAAGATCCATTATGAGATAGTTATTCACCTAAGTGTTCTATGGAACAACGAGAGAAACAAGGCTGGCCTAGCGTGAACGACTTGCCGGGCGCCGCACGAGCTATTCCGCGGTTAAGGAAAGTGCCAGCCCATGAGATCTGCATCACTTGTAATGACGGTGTTATTAGAATTTTAAAAATCCAAGAGAAATATGTACTTCCGATTCATTGATTAACATTCACTGAGAGTTTATAATGGATTTGTCAATGTAGATTCGGTACACAACACAGGTTTGGTACTATGCTATCGAATGCAAACGATTCAATGTATCAGCCTCCCTCTCGGACTTTGGCTTGCCTTCCAGTCCACGAAGCTAATTGGAGTATTCTCACGAGCTTGAGATTTACGTACCTGAGGTGGACTTCATCGTCATAAATAAAAATGTTCAATTACATTCGTGATAGTACACCAAAAGATTGAAAAGGATGTTGCACATCGCGTGACGTTATTAAATTTCTAAACATCTATAGCATTCTCCACACATCTCAATTAACATTGCCTTATGTTAAAAAAAAAATTAACATTGCCTAAGTGCTTCTTTTGAAGCACAATTTTAGCGCTTTCATTTTCATATCGGTATAAGTACTTAAACACTCGTTTTAGTAAGTATTTGCAGTTCATTTGCCTTGTGATCACTATTACATAACCAACAAGTATTTTCTTCTGAATGCAACAAATATATCATGTAGGCGACGAAAATGGCATGCCCAAAGATCGCCATAACCAGAATTAGAAACATGCTACATATTAGAGGATAGTGGATTCACCCACCTGGTTTGAAATCCATCGAGACTTGATGCAGAATGACAATGAATCGGAACTCAAGCGGTATGATGGTTGAGTGAGACAACCACTCTTAACGAAACATTACATTCATATTTATGCATCCAAGGGTTAAAGGAGGGGTTGAGCGCTATTTGTGGAGCTTAAGGCCGATGACTCTCTCATTACGAGACGGACATAACTCGGCCCATACTAGCCAATCCATATTAAACCGATTAAGAATCCTTGTATCTTACCTTATTAGACCAATCCGCAAAAGGTAAATAGCAATTTCAATTAATGTAAGTCAACATTAGAAAAACTCTTACATATCATTATCATTTATTACTTATTTGGTAGATCAATTTTGTAAACATCGTCTAAATCTATATTTTACTGAGCCATCCGTAAGGATTATTTCACAGTAATCCCTCTTTGACAAAAGCTCTTCATGGCTCTTCATGTTTTTGGACCGATATGTAATTTATGACGTGTTTTGCACGCATCCCATTTCCACAGAACTTACAGAAATGTCCACATAATCGACCGAAGGTGGGATCGGAATTAGGCGGGCAAAGAACGAAATGGACAGAAACCAACTACAAATTGACTTGGTTTGTCTGATCTGCATGACTGAGGCGAAAGGTGAACCAAAAGGTGGATATGATATAATTTGATTAAGAGACACGTGGTCGATTTCAATAGGATTAATTGATGAGTCAAATAAACCAACAAGAAAATAAAATCAAAGTATGATCCGATCGACTCCTCTTTGCCCGACGACATAACTGATTCAGTGACAGGTCGTCAATTCCAGTAGGACTATCCGATAAGTCGAGCAAACCAACAAGAAAATAAAGTGAAGGTGTCACTACCTCCACGAATTTTTTCCCATTCGTTTTGTTGTTTATCGCATGTTGACATATGGCCATGTAATTGAAGATTTTGGGGATGATATGATGGACATTGTATACCCATGTACTCTGGATTCTTCCCTACTTTCTTATTTATTTGCACTCATTATTTCATAGAGAATGAATAGGGAAATCTAGGATGCATCGACACTCTCTAGAGGCCTCCGTATCGTGTTGGACACTCCGACACTCCGATTGTTTTTTTGACATGCGACGGACACATGGTCGGCGCTCTAGACAAGCCAGCGACGCACGAGTCCAATATCCCGACGCGCCATTTCAACATGCACAATGTCAATTTTAAGCATTTTCAATAAATTAAGGGTCAAAATGTAAATTTATCAAAAATATATATACTAAAGTCATATGTCATGCCATCTCAAAATTAATATACTTAGCCAGCTAGAAAAACCAAAAACATAATCGTGAATAACTTCCCTTACCCAAAAAAAAAAAAAAACTAACAGAAGAATAAGAACAATTTTTGTATATACATGATAATTTAACATATTTATATAACGATATACATTTAATAGACAACGTTTCCCAACGTGTCGGAATTTTGTCTTTTTTAAAATAAGATGTGTCGGCGTGTCATGACATGTCGTGTCGTGTGTCGAGTGTCGGTGCTACTTACGGGGTAATTCTTCATTCATGTCGTGTCATGTGTTGCGTGTCGGTGCTACTTATGGGGTAATTCTTCATTAGGGTTTTTTTTTTATGAGTGTTTGATTTAATTAACTAATTAATTAAAGGGTTAATCCCACGAAAATCCTAAAATAGTACACTTGTGATAAATTTACCTTACACTAAATTTTTTACTATAAAAAACTTCAAACTGGTATACATGTGATAAATTCAACGAAACTAATTTTTTAACCAATAAAAATTTCAAACTAGTATACATGTGACAAATTTACCCTTCACCAGTTTTTGTTAGATTGGTTGAATAAAACGAAAACCCCAAATTGTTACACATGTGATAAATTGGGGGGGGGGGTGGTTAAAAACCCCAAACTGATATAATCATTAATTGCCACGTGTCATTTAACTCAACAATTTCATAGTAAAATTTAACGAAAAAATAACGTAGAGTAAACTTGTCACAAGTGTATCGGTTTGGGGTTTTTGGTGATTAAAAAATTAGTTTGTAGTAAATTTGCCATAGACCAGTTTGGGGTTTTTGTTGGTATTAACTCTTAATTAAATAATTTCCTTCACTCGATTCTTTTATCATTGTTGATATTGACAGAAAAATGATCCTTACTTTTCTAGTTTAGCAAAGATATACATACAAGTAAAATGTTTAAATGATCAAAAGTTGATAAGACTTCACGGTATTCTATTCAAATAATTTGTTAGTGAAGACATATTTACCAAGTTGATTTTATTGTTTTGGTAAAGAAACAAAATTACCTTCTCATTATAAGAAAGAAAATAAGGAATATGTCGTGTTTTAATTTTATTAGAGAACTAGGGTCAGTCTCATGGGCACAACTTTTTTCTCATGGGTGATTTAAATATGCAATACGATTTTCTTATGGTCAATGTGAGCACAACAATTGATAAAATGAATAATGAGAAAGATAGATGTAAGAAATTTCTTAAGCATCTACGAAATATTTTTTCACAGTTAATACATCCATAAAGCGCAAATTTTTCACCAATATAAATATAGTGGAGGGTTCCGGATGGGCACGTGTCATTGGCTCAACAATCCGTTTATTAATTTATTTTCCTAATATAAATCGACAAGTTACTCAACCTTCGGTTTCATTTTTTGCCGTTTTTAATTCACAAGTTAACTTCTCAATACTTTTTCCTTCTTTATCTCCATTATATGTCCTATAAAAACATTAAATTTCTTTGTTTCCTTGAATTTATATAACTAAGAATTGGGTTTTCGGGTTTCGAAAGTTGTATTCAAGGGGAGTGGCGGGATAATTAAATTGACTGATGGTGGAATTTGCCTTCACCAACTCCACTTCACGCCCTTTCTCGCCTTTTGAACTTATCCTTTCTTTCCTCTTTCTCAATTTTTTTTTTCTTTTGCGGTTTCTCAAAACTTAGGGTACGTGATTCATTCATATAATAAAGAATTTGAGTGTTTACAAGTTATATAAACACTAATTCGATTAGAAATTTTCATGCTTGTAATTGATGAATGTCGAAATATTTGATGACCCATACCCATCATTTATAAAATATTTCATGTCCTATAGTCATAGATATATACAATGGGTTAATGAGATCCAAACTAAATGTGGAAGTTACAATGCCAAAAAAAGGTGGACTTTTACATCTGGTAAGACCCAAATGGGACCCTTCATTATTAATGATCCAGATTCATTTTAGTACAGATTGGAAAGATGCCCCATGCATTCCACATGCTGAGATTATATATATATGATGTCTCTAGTGTTGATTGCTAACCAATTTTTCATTTGTTAATACTTCGAGTTAATTATTGGATAGAACACTTGTCGAAACTGCCTTATTTTTACTTTAATAAGTCCAAACTCATACCTATTTCGTGGTATTTCTTGTTGAAACGTCTACGATAAAAACTAACGCATAAAATTTTAGTTTTTTTTTAATCTCATCTTTCTTGGCGAAACAATACCAGGACGCATATTTTCTTTTTTATATTGGAATTACTAATAAATTTTCTTTAAGGTGATTTAATAATAATAATTATTATTTTATCATTCTTTTCTTTCCAATATTCAATGTTAGAATCACAAGTTCGCCAAAAAGAAAAAAATGTTGTTACCAGCACATATGAAAAAAAAAAGAAGGGGATCTTTCATTACAATAAAATCGCGAAATTGATTGTAGTGACTTGTAGACTGATAAATCTACTCGTTACTCGGTTTCATGAGGATGGTGGATGATTATTGGGGGACTAAATTAACTTGTGGTCTGCATGGAAGTGACCTTGTTCTTCGATTTATTACAATATATTCCGTGGGCCGACTCAGTACAGTTAATCATGTTGTGTTTCATGTCATAATTACTTTGGCTAAAGGATTACTATCATGAAAAATCTCAAATTGATACACCTGTGATAAATTTATCTCAAATTATTTTTTTTATCACGAAAAATCCTAAATTGATTCACCTATGACAAATTTATCTCAAATTATTTTTTTACCACCAAAAACCTTAAACTGGTATACTTGTGATAAATTTACCTAAAATAATTTTTTTATCACGAAAAACTCAAATTGGTACACCTATGACAAATTTAGCCTTCGTTAAATTGGGTTAATATCACGAAAAATCTCAAATTGATACATTTGTGACAAACAAAGGGTAAAAACCCCAAACCGATTCACCCGTCAATTGTTACGTGTTATCCAACTCAAGATTTTGAAGATTAGATTAAGCAAAAACTAATGGAAGGTAAATTTATCGCAGGAATACTAGCTTGGGGTAAATTTGTCGTACCAGATTAGGGTATTTTGTGATAAAAAAATAGTTTGGCGTGAATTTGTCACTGGTGTACCGGTTCGGGATTTTTCGTGGTATTAATCATTTGCTAAATGAACACGCTTTAGGGTTAATATAGAATTAGACAACGTTAGTGAGATCATGCTGGCGAAAGAGAGAAGCCAATCATTTAGTCCAAGGTAGTGAACCTGGATCCTAGAAGGCCGGATCAAACGTGGAAGCAACGGCCCTCCGGTTTAGGAAATGAAAGAACTTAGGTGGTGAAAGGGCTCTTTGGGCGTGCATGGCAACACTTCTACTTTAGAAATCAACTTCTAATCAGAAGTTGATTTTTCTACTCATACTTCTGAGCAAAAGTTGGTTTTTCTATTTATGCTCAAGAAGTTAATTTCGATCGAGAGAAAAGCATTTGATAATAGGACAAAATTTCTATTTCAGGAATAGAAATTCGTTTGGTAACAGTTGAAAACATTTACTTCCAGAAAAATATTAACAAAAAATCTTTTCCGAATGTCGGTGGTCGAAATTTTTTTACTTCATTTGTAATTTTTAAAAATTTATATAAAAAAATTATTTATTTTTTACTCCGGTCGCCAGAGATGGTGACCCGGGAACAGCGTTGGGCGGCGGTGGGCGAGTGGACAGCGGCGGCGGTGGCAAGGGGGTCGCAGAGACCTGCGGTGGTATATGGTGGGGGGTGGTGGACGGCGGTGACTAGCCGAGGTCGGCGGTTGGCGGGGACAATGAATGCATGGCTGGAAGAGAGATGAAAATAAAAAGACGTCGAAGTAAGAGATATTGATGTTGGGAGATTATTATTTTTGAAGGAGATGAATTTTTTTTTAACTTCTTGAACTGGTTCAAAAATTACTTCAGAAGTAGAAATGTAATGTTGCGTAACCATATGGATTTCTGCTTTAGAAGTTGCATTACCAAATGGATTTCTGCTCTAGAAGCATTTCGGAAGCAGAAATTCATTTCCGTAAGTGTTACCACACGCTAAGGACCAAATACTTCATTTTCAGAAGGGATCAAATATTTCATTTCTAGAAGTGTCACAACTAGGGATCAAATATTTCCACTCTTAGGGAGAGCATAGCAGCACTTCTATTTCGGAAATCAAATTTTAGCTATAAGTTGATTTTTTGACTTTCTATTCAGAAGCGGAAGTTGATCTTTCTACTTATGCTCCAGAGGTTATTTTTTGATCAAAGAAATTCGTTTGGTAACAATTGAAAATTTCAACTTTTGAAACATTATTAACACAAAATTTTCATAAAAAAATTATTTTTGTTGACCGAAAAATTTCTACTTCATTATTAAAATTTTTAAATTTCTTTAAAAAATAATATTTACTCTTTTAAAAGAAAAAAATTTATTATTTATTTTTTTTCCGATGGTCAAAGACGGCGACTCGGTGGGTGGCGGTTGTAGAGGTTCAAGATAGACAGGGGGCGAGTAGCGCGATGGTCGATGGTTGGCGGCGGCCGGTAGTAGGCGGGGGTCGGCGGTTGGTGATGGATGGCGGTGGTCACGAGCAGCGACCTGTGGAGATTGGCCGGTGGTAGCGATCGCGAGCAATAGCAGCCTACAAGGCTCTACGGTGGGTGGCGGCAAGCAATGGTCGATAGTTGGTGGTGGTCATAAGCGGCGATGGGTAGTGGCTAGTGGAGATCGGCAATGTGAGGCGACTAGCGATGGTCGGCGGTTAGCGCCCGGGGGTGGTGGGTGGCGGTGGTCGCGGGCGGCGGTAGGCGCTTGTTAGTGGTGGGCGGCGGCGGAGGTCGGCAAAGGTGGGTGTGGTGGAAAAGAGAGTAAGAGCGTAATGAAAAAAGAGTGAGGCAAGAAGTACTTTTTGAGTTGAGAAGCAATTTTTTTTTTTAAGTTTCCAAATTGGTGGAAAAATAACTTCAGAAGTAGAAATTTCTTTCATAAGTAAAAGTTTTTACCATACAGATTTTTGCTTCAGAAGCTACATTACCAAATGGATTTATGCTTTAAAAGCACTTTTGGAGTAGAAATCCACTTCTAAAAATGTTACCATGCGCCCCCTTAACTCTAGCGTTATCGGATATGACATGACTTATGCACTAATCGTGTACGCTAAGTTCATCTCTACCGTTGATGACGCGAGCTCCACAATTAATGGTTGAGATGCGATTGATCCGCGTGATTTGTCGAAACATACACAAGATCAAATGATCCTATTTCTAGAAGTTGCTCGTGTTTGACCCACTAACACGTGCCTTAATTGACAAGATAAGTACATCGAGAGTGTCATAACTTTTGTACGGCATTTACTTGAGTGCCGTAACTTTTTTTTTTCGCTCACTTGAGTGCCATGTCGGAGCAAAATCGATCACTTGAGTGCCGTTTTCAGCAAATCTTCTTACATGGACTTTTTATTTTTATTTATTTTTTAGTGACACATGGATTTTTTTAATATTTTATAAATTTTTTACTTTTTATTTATTTTGAAATTTGTATTATTTAATATTTTAAAAAAAAAATGAATTTCCCAATGGCCGGTGAGGGTCATCGTAAGGACCCTAGCTAGCACGGTCTGCTAGCCCAAGGGCGAGGGCCACCTCGCCCTCGCCCGAGGGGACAACAACGGCCCCGGGCGACGGCTATCGCGGCCCTAGCTATGATGACCTAAAAACCCTTACCCGCTTAAGGGTGAATTAGTATTTAATGAATTCGGATTATTAGATGATCGATAAGAAATTTTTATCCCAACTCAATGGAATTTTCGGGAAATTATTATGGATTCGGTATTATTTTTAGAGACACCATGTATTTAATTCGGGTCATATGAGGTCAAATATGTGAAAAATTAGGACATAATTGGGACAATAGGGACCCGTAGATGCACGAGGGACCACGTGTCACGCACATGGCACAAGTGTGGGCACGTGGTAGCCACGTGTCACGTCGTGGACACGTGGCTGCCACATGCCCACCTTGACATGTGTCATCGTTTGCCGCGACCGCAAGCTGCTGACTTGTTATAGGCCGACTCTGCTGCAAGCTCATTGACCTAAGTTGACCGGTCTTCAGCTGCTCCCCCTATGTAAACCTTTGAGTCGGTTTATTCGTCGTAAGATCATCAAAACGTCGTCACTCTTCTTACGTAATCCTTTGAAACCGCCCAATCGTTTGAGAGTGTCGTTTGCTATTCACGACCGCCATTAATCACAATTGTCGAACCATGCGCATGCCGTCCGTGCGATCGTGCTGTCGTAGTGGTCACCGCCCGTGACCGCCTTTGGCAATCCATGGCCGCCATTTATAGTTATACACCTCTATGTGTTTGGATATGATGTTGGTGATCTTTTCCCGCAATTTTACGATTCTATGGACGGATTAGTTGTTTGGCTTAGGGATCTTCTTGTTGGGTGTAATTCACTCACTCCGTTGTTGAAACCCCTTTTCGGTTCTCTAAGATCTCTACGGATCCGACGCCCCTATGACAATGTCGGTATGGTTATCCCATCAAGATTAGCTATATGTCTGAAGAGTTCATTGATTCTCATCCAAAAATACCACATTATCCAATCTACAAGTTAGTTCGTTCCAAGATCTACATAGATTGAAGACCCCCTAATGAAATTATAAAGCTGAAATACAAGGTGATATACTATCACGGTTTAAGAAGGTGGATAGGCCCTATAGCTCTTGATAGGTACGACCCATTCGCCTCTCATCTCTTTGTAATGAGAGATCCGGCTGAGGAATCGGATGGGAATACAAGTGAGAGTTCAGACTCTACTCTAAGGAATCGGTGGGTAACCGTAATATTCTGAAGTAAATTATCGTTTGTTATACTCTTCCTATGTGAATCTTGTAAAGAAAGTAGTTATATAAATATGTATAAAAGAGTGGATCGTGAGGTAGAATAAATGATGTAAATGAATCGAAGGAGTTATGAATACAAAGTTTGTGTGAGTTGTTTTGTATTGATTGAATGCGTATGTTATTTCGTTAGTGAAACCATAAAAAAGGCCATACCTTTTACGTTAGGCGTGCCTGCCAATTGAATGTTTTGTATTTCATGCACTTGTGCCCGTATGGCCGATTTGATTTCTTAGTCTTCCGCATGCACCAACTATATACTCTGATTAAGGAAAGATTAAAGAAGAGAGCAGGTTCTAGAAAGCCTTCCCATCGGGGTGTGGGTGGTATGGGACGCTACGGTGGCGGTCGCAGGCGAGCCCACGAAGGCCCTCAAGGCCCCGCCGGCCATGGGCGAGGCGGCCCTTGCCCAAACCTGGCGAGGGCCGCTGTGCCATCGGTAACGATTGAGGGGGCTTCATTGATCACGGTAGAGGGGGCAACGACCCTTGCCGGGTCTAGATGAGGGCCGCCTCACTCATGGTCGGTGGGGCTGTGATGGCCCTCACCTAGATTTGTGAGGGCCTTCGCGCCCTCCGTAGCGGCCGCCAAGGTTGCGATAGCTGTCGCCCATGGCAATCGTGCACCCCCCCCACCCCCCGAGCCAAGGGTGAGGAGGCCATCGCCCCTGGGCTCGCCCGCTGTGGTCGACGAGGGCCTTCACAGGGACCCTTGTCGGCCAAGAGGAGGAAAACGAAAAAAAAAAAAACAATTTGTTTTCAAAATAACTAAAAAAATACAATAAAAATCTACATATTAAAAAATTCAAAAAATTTGCTCTAGCGATGCCACATCAGATTTTCCGGCCTCCACGTAGGATTTCCGGCGGGGCAAATCGGTGATGGCACTTAAATGATCATTTTTTCAAATTTGTGACACTCAAGTGAGCGAAAAAAAAAATTATGGCACTCAAGTGAACGCCGCACATAAGTTTTGATAGTCCCGATGTACATATTGTCGCGACCTAAAATATTCAAAAAAAAATTTCCAAGCTAATGGATTATCGGGTTAATTATTTAACTAACCTAACTCGGACTCTCCCAAGTCCATACCAAATCGCAACTTAAGGTTCAATTGATTAACATGCAATATATTTGAATTTTGGAGCCGCCACTAATCATTTATGGTAGGTCGATTAGAAACCTAAATAAAATAGCGGGAGAACTATTTTATTCCTACGAACCAGAGATTAAGAGTTCGGAGACTTGATTACGCCAGATTACTCTAACGCCCTTTCGGTACCATTTTATCTCGTGAAAAATCATTTGAGAATGCAACATTAATTGATTTTAACCTAAGTCACTAACAAAGGTTATCATGCGGGTGCACACTCAATTAATGAACATCCAAAAGTCAATATAATCAAGGGAGCATGCGTCACAAAATTATTGTTTTCACTTTTTGATTTTTTTTTATATGAATGCATGAAAAACTATACTATATGCAATGCAATGTTATGAATTAAATGCAAGACTAAACTAGATGAGATACAAAAGATGACATGCACATGAAAATTAACTTCGTGATGTATGAATTAATTAAAGTTCTAAACATGCAACTTTAAACTAATGTATAAATATATGCTCATAGTTTAATTAAATTGATTACGTGATGTTGAAATCAATTAAATTAACCTAAGCATACAATTCTACATGCAATGCAAACTAACGTACAACCTATATGACATGGTATGAGATGACATAGCAAAGATGAATGACGTGGCATGGATGACGTGGCAAAGATGACATGTAAAGATGACATGGCAAAGATGAATTTTTTTATTTTCGGATGAATTTATTTCCTAAAATAAAGCTATGCCAAAAATAATTTTTATCTTGGATATTTTAGAGTTTACATTCACCTAAACCCTAATATATTAAAGACGAATTATTTTAGACATGAAATTCTATTTGAACATGCAATTTCCATCCTAAAATGCAATCTAATATAAATATTTTAGATATGCAATATCTACATGATGTTATTTTCTAAAAGATACAATTTTCAGATATGCAAAGTGAATGAATGCAAATTTTTTAGAATTTTCGAGATTACTTCATACGATGGATATATTCTAAAAGATATGACAATCAAACAATTCAAATCAAATGAGGAAAGTGAATATACCAGTCAATGTCAATCAAGAAAGTGGATATATCAATCAAGTTTTGAAATATTTCGCGAATATTTGAGTCAATCTTTAATTCGTAATCCTACGATTAACGATTGAACTCAAATCCTTACCTAATCGAGTATTCCATCAATAATCTTAAAGGTGGACTTTGTCGATTATATGGCAAGTTGCGGATTAGGAGAGATTTCATAATCAAACTGTATTTTGAAAAAGATATCCACTTAATGCAATGCAAGATATGTAAATATATGGCATGATATGCTAAATTATCCAAATTAGGAAAATGAATATCCAAATTGAATGCAGATCAAAATTTTACCTAATTTTGGAAATCGACGTTCCAAATTTGAATCTTGACGGATCGACTCGGAGGGGACTTGCGGATTGCGAGAACTTCACTATCTCCTTGTATGTAGAATTTCCTTTCCAAGTTTGAATTGGCGGATCGGTTCAATTGATGGCTCGATGCTCGACGGAGGGAATCGCGTATGGCTTCTATGAGGCTCGCGGGTCAGTTGCTTCATGACTTGACCTCAAACTCGGTGATGATCGGTAGCGCACGGCCAGCAGGCTGATCCAAGCTTGAACCGAATACTCGCACACCAAACTTGGGATGATTGAACCAAACGGCTACGGGATGTTGCACGCCTAGGAAGGTTCGGCCAAGAGGGATTTCCATCGAGCAATTTGGACTTTAATCAGCACGAAACAACGAGTATTTTGTGCTAAGAAAATGTGGTAATCGTTCCCAAACCACAAGCAAAACCTGCGCTTGATAATTAGTGAAAATCATTCGAAAAGATGCAGTTTTTTGACCTCGAACAGCCCCGAACAGCAGCTAGACACCACCGGACAGCAGCTAAACTCGCACCAAGCAGTAGCAGTTTGTGAAATCAGCGACTGTTCTTGAGAGGGTGGCGTCGGCTCACGGGATTTGGTGCTCGCGGTGACACCAACGACAAACCTCAGTCAACACAACTACAAGCCAGGAATTTGTTAACACAAGCAGTAGTCTTCTCGTGGATACTCAGGCCAGAACTTCCACCTTGCCACGTTTCTTTTGTCTTTTTTGCCTTTTTGGAGTCTTCTACTTTGGATCATGTAACCATGGCCCTCTCTAACTTCAATCTCCGATTTTTGGTCAGTAAGATGTGACAAAAAGGAAAAAGACAAAACCTCACCTCCTGAGACCACGACTTCAAATCTTCAACTCGAGAGGCACTGGTTCCTCAGTAGAGCTAATCAACTGGAACAATTTACGTCGCGGCACAAGGGCAGGCGTGAAGGAACTGGGGTCGACAAGGACTTTCTTCCTCGCTTCGCTTTCTCACGTGAAACCTATGGCTTTGTGTACAGAAAAATTTTGCTGACCCCCTCGAATGTGAACCCTACGTGTGTATTTATAATGGTGAGCTAGGGTTTACGTTTTATTTTCACTATTTGCAAAATTATCCCTCAACTTGTGATAATCTCAATTTGATCCGGAGACAAAATATTCATCCATGAAGTCTTTTGGACATTTTTAATTAAAAGCATTTTCCCAAATTAAACAGTAAATGGGCTGATTTAAGCTCAAAATTATCCCAATAGCCTTGTTAATTTTCGGTACACACTCCTTCTTGATTGCCGAAAAATCCAAGCTAAGCCTAGTCCAATCCTCTATCAAATTGAGCTCAATTGCTTTGCCTCTGATCTGAATGCAATGATATGCATGACTAACAAAAAATAAATATGCAGTGCATGAGAAATTAATTTTTGTGAGAACTATGATAATTCTCATTTTATACTTAAATGAATGATTTACTAAAAATCAAAATTTAGGTGTCAACACATATCCCATCAATTAGCTTGCTTAGGTGCGGGCTCGTGGTGTATCCATTTGTTCATTGTCCCAAGAAATACGTTTAAAAACTAATAGTAATCTCAAGTGGACCATTTTAATTAGATCATCAAGAAAATGACGTAATAAAAGAAGGATTTCTTGTAATTCTCCGCGATTTACCCCGTAAACGTTGTCTATATATACTAATCAATTGAAGCATTCCCGCTCACAAGAGCGTCCGTGGGTTTTCATTTGCATTGGTACCAAACCCGAACACAGGCCAAAAAGCGAAAAAAAAATGTCTCTTCTGGATGGATCAACTCCTCCTCCTCCTCTTCCTGTTGAAAACACAACTAGGGTTGAACGACGATCGGCAAACTATCATCCCAGCATATGGGGGGATTACTTCCTCAAATATGCTTCTGACTCCAATTCTATGGGAGCAGTTAATGTTGTTCTTTTTCTTGGATTACTTTCTGAAAATTTTTGACTTTTTGGGCAATCTAAGACATTTCTTGCATTCTTAACAACGGATGTCTTTTTCTCTAATTTTCGTGTTTGCTGTAGAGTTCTTGTGGCATGACAAAGGAACGACTGGAGAGATTGAAAGAAGAAGTGAGGAAGATGCTGAAATGTGCTATGGACAAGCCTTCACCGGAGTTGAACTTGATCGATCGGATCCAACGCTTAGGAATTGCCTACCATTTCGAAATTGAGATAGATGAGCAGCTGGAACAAATCCACAAAAACTATTTCGAATTCCGTTCTGGGGATAACGATGACGACCTGCACACGGTCACTCTTCTCTTTCGATTGTTGCGACAACAAGGTTACGGTGTTTCATGTGGTATGTGGTGCTCCCCATCTTCATAAATGGATCTGTTGGCAAACTTCTATTGTAGACACTAGTTCGATAATACACTTGATTGATTAGAGTGAACGAATAATATCACTAACATATTCAATTTTCTGCAACTTTGATTTGTTCATTCGCTTAACCTTTTTCTCTTCAAATTTCGTACATAGTCCGTCCTTTATTCTAATTCTTGGTTAATATGTCATTTCTCCATCTTTTGTGATTGATCATGATGTAGAACATGGTATCTTTTGTAGCATCTCTTGGTAACATCTTTTCCTTATTCCATTTGGCGATACAGAAATCTTTAACAAGTTCAAGGACGGGGAAGGGAATTTCAGCAAATCGCTCATGACCGACGTGCGGGGACTGCTAAGTCTATTTGAAGCTTGCCATTTGGCGTATCATGGCGATAATATTTTGGACGATGCACTTGCTTTTACTGTAACTCACCTTGAATCAATTGATAAAAGCAAAGTAAACCCTAGTCTGGTAAAACAAGTGAGTCATGCGCTAAATCAACCGATCCACAAGGGAATGCCCAGGCTAGAGGCGAGGCGTTACATTCCACTCTACCAAGAGGAGCCTTCACATAACAAAGTCCTTCTCTCCTTGGCGAAACTCGATTTCAACTTGGTGCAAGATCAACACCGGAAGGAACTCGGCAACCTTACAAGGTTAACTTGACTTAGCGATAGCAAGTCCGCAGTAGCTAGATGTTTTCAGAACGCCGAATCTCCGTAGATTGGCTCGTGTGATTTCAATTTATCCTCGACCAAAAATCATTTTTAAGTGACAAGGAGTGTTGAACTCTTTGGATCATGGGTCTTAAATACTTTCTCAACATTTTATCAATTATGCGCTTCCCTTACATAGGATTTGTTGGTAAACTGTAGGTGGTGGAAGGATTCGGATGTAGAGAGGAAGTTCCCATTTGCTAGAAACAGGCTTGTCGAGATGTATTTTTGGATGTCAGGAGCTTATTTCGAGCCGGAGTACCAAGTTGCTCGAGAAATACTAGCCAAAGCGACGTGCATTCTTACCATTATCGACGACATCTACGACGTCTATGGCACGTTGGAAGAATTAGAACTCTTCACAGAAGCAATTGAAAGGTGCAGTTGGCACTCTGATGCTTTTCTCAGTTTACCGATGGACTAAATTGACTTATTCTAATTTGTATCAAAAGATAACGTGGTATTTTTCTGAACTTGAACTTAGGTGGGATTTTGATGCCAAAGATGGATTGCCAGAGTACATGCAAGCGTGTTCCAAGATAATTCTTGATTTTTATGATGAAATTGGCCACGAGGTGATCAGAAAAGGACGATCGTACCGCCTCTTCTATGCAAAAGAAGCAGTAAGCCACTCGACGTTACATCAATCAAATGCAATTTCTATATCTAAGTCCTCCCAATGCATTAAAGTTCGAGTATTGAGGCAGCTTTTACGTTTGAGAATGAATTCTCAGATGAAAAGACAAGTGAGAGCGTACCTCGCTGAAGCCAAATGGTTCCACCAAAGCCACGTACCCACGATGGAGGAGTACATGCCCATTGCAGGGGCATCCATTGGTCTAGAAATAGCATCAGTGATGTCGTTTATGGGAATGGGAGATGTCGTAACAAGCGATGCTTTTGACTGGTTATTAGCCAGCGACAACAAGATGGTGAGAGCTTCGGCATTAACCTGTCGGCTCATGGATGACATTGCCGGACACAAGGTATAGAAAAGCTATATCGATGAACAACGTTACTTTATCTACATTTTTGTCTAGTAAATTTTATCAATAGGAGGAAGCAAATGATTCCCATGAGAAATATGTTTACAGTTCGAGCAAGAGAGAGGTCACGCAGCATCTTCGGTGGAGTGTTTCATGAAACAATTTGGAGTCACGGAGGAAGAGGCTAAGGAGGAGCTGCGTAAACAAGTGGTCGATGCATGGAAGGACATTAACAAAGAGTTGGGCCGTCCAACCGCCGTTCCCATGCTGGTCCTTGCGCGAGTTCTCAATCTTACACGAGCCACTCGTGCTGTGTTTATTGATGAAAAAGATCACTACTCTCATGCTGAAAACAAGATGAAAGAGTATGTGACTTCTGTGCTAGTCAATCCATTGCCACTGTGATGGTTTGAAGTACAAGTTTAATAACCGAGCCATTATAGATTGCATTAGACTTTTTCGAATTTGCTCTGTGTACAATTTTCAAGTATGTGTTAACACTTGATCATTGCTCTTCTCCGGCTTGAGAGCCCCCCTTCATTTTGTAGAATTCGAATAAATGAAATGAAGGAGTCCATATCGTGTTTGATATACTGATGTTCTGTACTGTTGTGAAATTAATGCGAAAACTAACGAGATCTAGGAATTAAATCAACGCGAAATCACCAGAGATATAAATGAGGAATAATGAGAAACACTAGTAATTTACTTAGTTCGATTTGAGTGTCGCTATACACTCCATGGAGAGAGCTAGCATAAGCTAAGATATATAGCTTTATCGATAAATTTGTGGAAAATGTGTTCGGTTTTCATGACAAAAGGAAACATGTAAAGAAGTGTTCTTGAAGATACGCACATTTAACTTGTTTAGATTTCTTGAATGTCTATGGGAACAAAATTGAGAAAAACGAATTACCGTTTTTCAACTGCTTTTTAAGAACTTGATATTCAAGAGTTTACAAGAGAAATCACCACTCAAATATCGAGGTTTCCACCGAAGCTACACAAGCTTTTGTACCCAAGAGGGCCAAGAGAATTCTCTTCTCTCTCTCGATCTGATGGAACGAATAGAAGATTTCCAAAATGCGAACCACGACGGCGACGAGGTTGAAGAAAGATTAAGACTGTCCCAATCACGTTCTTATTCAGTGCGGGTTTTTTCAACTTTACAGGAATTGGGAGGAATTTTTTGCCTTGCAAAGCAATAATGCTGCTGATCAAGCGGGAAATGATTCAGAGGGAGAGGATGATGTTCCTAATGATCATATGGTGATGGTCATAGATCAAGAACCGACAGAGTGATCGCGTCAAAGGGACAGCGACAGTGATGTTGGTGATGATCGAAAAGTGAGGGTTGAGATTGAAAAGACTGATCAAGCGAAAACAGTGATGCCGTATTTCCTTTATCACTATCTCTGACCTTGTCTCCCACCAATCTCGATGACAGACATGAGGACGAGGCCCAGCCTTAGGCGACCTCCCAGTTGGCCACGTACTCTAGTTTCGATGAACGCGAGCTCGCGATTGCCACCTCTCCTTTTGGCAACAACAGATGCCGAGCGCAAGCCCCACCCTATGGCGACCCCAGCTCTAGTATCTCTGAGTGTCGGGACTTTTTTTCGCTCACTTGAGTATCATGTTGGAGCAAAATCGTTCACTTGAGTACCATTTTCAACAAATCATCTTATATGGACTTTTTATTTTTATTTATTTTTTAGTGACACATGGATTTTTTTAATTTTTTATGAATTTTTTATTTTGTTATTTTTATTATTTAATATTTTAAAAAAATGAATTTCCCAATAGCCGGCGAGGGTCACCGTAAGGACCCGAGTTAGCACTTTTGTACGGCATTCACTTGAGTGTTGTAACATTTTTTTCGCTCACTTGAGTGCCATGTTGGAGTAAAATCGTTCACTTGAATGCCGTTTTTAGCAAATCGTCTTACATGGACTTTTTATTTTTACTTATTTTTTAGTGACACATGGATTTTTTTAATATTTTATGAATTTTTTGATTTTGATATTTTTATTATTTAATATTTTAAAAAATTGAATTTCCCAATGACCGGCGAGGGTTACCGTAAGCACCCTAGCTAGCACTTTTGTACGGCATTCACTTGAGTACCGTAACTTTTTTTTCGCTCACTTGAGTGTCATGTTGGAGCAAAATCGTTCACTTGAATGCCGTTTTCAGCAAATCGTCTTACATGGACTTTTTATTTTTATTTATTTTTAGTGACACATGGATTTTTTTTAATATTTTATGAATTTTTTTTATTTAATATTTTAGAAAAATGAATTTACCAATGGCCGCCGAGGGTCACCGTAAGGACCCTAGCTAGCACGGTCGGCTAGCCCCAAGGGCGAGGGCCGCCGCGCCCTTAGCTAGGGGGACAGCAACGGCCCCGGGCGAAGGTTGTCGTGGCCCTAGCTATGATGACCCAAAAACCCTTACCCGCTTAAGGGTGAATTAGTATTTAATGAATTCGAATTATTAGATGATCGATAAGAAATTTTTATCTCAACTCAATGGAATTTTTGGGAAATTATTATGGATCCGGTATTATTTTTAGGGACACCATGTATTTCATTCGGGTCATATCGCGTCAAATTTGTGAAAAATTGGGACAATAGTGCGTAGATGCACGAGGGACCACGTGTCACGCACGTGGCAGCCACGTGTCACGTAGTGGACACGTGGCTGCCACATGCCCACCTTGACACGTGTCATCGTCTGCCGTGGATGCAAGCCGCCGACTTGTCGTAGGCCGACTCTGCTTCAAGCTCACCGGCCTAAGTTGACTAGTCTTCGGCTTCTCCCCCTATGTAAACCTTTGAGTTAGTTTATTCATCGTAAGATCATCAAACGTCGTCACTCTTCTTCTATAATCCTTTGAAATTGTCCCACCGTTTGAGACCGTTGTTTGCTGTCCACGGCCGCCATTGATCACAGCTGTCGAACCATGCGCATGCCGTCCGTGCGACCGTGCTGTCGTAGCTGTCACTGCCCGCGACCGCCTTTGGCAATCCATGGCCGCCATTTCTAGTTATACACCTCTATGTGTTTGGATCTAATGTTGGTGATCTTTTCCCGCAATTTTACGATCCTATGGAAAGATTAGTTGTTTGGCTTAGAGATCTTCTTGTTGGGTGTAATTCACTCACTCCGTTGTCGAAATCCCTTTTCGGTTCTCTAAGATCTCTACGGATCCGATGCCCCTATGAAAATGTCGGTATGGTTATCCCATCAAGATTAGCTATATGTCCGAAGAGTTCATTGATTCTCGTCCAAAAATACCACATTATCCAATCTACAAGTTAGTTCGTTCCAAGAACTACATAGATGAAAGACCCCCCAATGAAATTGTAAAGCTGAAATACAAGGCGATATACTATCGCGGTTTAGGAAGGTGGATAGGCCCTATAGCTCTTGATAGGTACGACCCATTCTCCTCTCATCTCTTTGTAATGGGAGATCCGACCGAGGAATCAGATGAGGATACAAGTGAGAGTTCAAACTCTACTCTCGGGAATCGGTGGGTAGCTGTAATATTCTGAAGTAGATTATCGTCTGTTATACTCTTCTTATGTGAATCTTGTAAAGAAAGTAGTTATATAAATATGTATAAAAGAGTGGATCGTGAGGTAGAATAAATGATGTAAATGAATCGAAGGAGTTATGAATACAAAGTTTGTGTGAGTTGTTTTGTATTGATTGAATGCGTATGTTATTTGGTTAGTGAAACCATATAAAAGGCCATACCTTTTCTATTAGGCGTGCACGCCAATTGAATGTTTTGTATTCCATGCACTTGTGCCCATATGGCTGATTTGATTTGTTAGTCTTCCGCATGCGCTAACTATATACTCTGATTAAGGAAAGATTAAAGAAGAGAGCGGGTTCTAGAAAGCCTTCCCATCGGGGTGTGGGTGGTATGGGACGCTACACTAGCGATTGCGGGCGAGCCTATGAAGGCCTTGAAGGCCCCGCCGGCCATGGGCGAGGCGGCCCTTGCCCAAACATAGCGAGAGCCACCATGCAATCGGCAATGGTTGAGGGGGCTTCATTGATCACGGTAGAGGGGGCAACAACCCTCGCTAGGTCTAGATGAGGGCCGCCTCACCCATGGCCGATATGGCCGTGATGGCCCTCGCCGATATTTGCGAGGGCCTTAGCTCCCTCTGCAGCGGCCGTCGAGGTTACGACAGCTGTTGCCCATGGCGATCGTGCACCCCCCCACCCCCAGAGCCAAGGGTGAGGCGGCCGTCGCCTCTGGGTTAGTCCATTGTGGCCGGCAAGGGACTTCACAATGACCCTTGCCTGCCAAGAGGAGGAAAACGGAAAAAAGAAAAAAAAAAAACAAAACAATTTCTTTTAAAAAATAACAATAAAAAAAATACAATAAAAATCCACATGTATATTAAAAAATTCAAAAAATTTGCTCCAGCGATGTCACATCAGATTTTCCGGCCTCCACGTAGGATTTCCGGCAAGGCAAATTGGCAATGGCACTTAAAGTGATCGTTTTTTCAAATTTGTGGCACTTAGGTGAGCGAAAAAAAAGTTATGGCATTCAAGTGAGCGAAAAAAAGTTACGGCACTCAAGTGAACGACGTACGCAAGTTATGGTAGTCCCAATGTACATGTTAGAACATGTTGTATAGTTTTGTAGGTTTTCCCTTACATCTCTTCTTTCTCTTTGGTCCCACATAGGAAGAATGCTAAGCTCCTTTTCTCCTCTAAGCCTATATAAAGGCTTCTCATGTACACTGTTCATCACACCATTATTAGAGAACAAATACCATTCTCTTTTAATCTTTCATTCTTTTCATGGTATCAGAGCCAGGTTTATTGTCTTGAAGAGTATGCTCTGCGGTTGCCATCAATTGGTTCTTCCGCATCATAAAATAAGACAATGAGCTCATTATTTTTTAAAGTATGCTCTGCGGTTGCCATAAATTGGATCTTCCGCATCAAAAATTTAGATAATGAGTTTAGGGCTTTTGGGCCATCATCCTTGCTCATTCTAATCCGCGCTTCTTCTTTCTTGATCCTTTCGATCAATTTTTCCACCTCAATCCATATTTCTAGCTTTGCTAGTGATTTCTTTTACTGTCGTCATGGGTGATTCTAGTGATCGTATTGACGTCAAACTCAATGGTTCAAACTATTCTCTTTGGAAACCATCGGCAATGGCAGCACTTGTTTACCGCGACCTATTTGAGCATGTTGAGGGACTTTGTCCTTGTCCCGGTGCTCTTCAAAGTGACTCATCTGATGAAGTTGCGAAACGTGCCGCTGAAATTCGAGCATGGAAAGTTGCTGATCGGAAGGCATGGGCTATCATTTTTGGTTCCATTGATCCTGCTCTTCGCCCACAATTTTCTAATGTTGTTGAGGCAAAAAGTTTATGGGATCAGCTTGCCGAGATGTTCACCCGGACGGGGGACATTCGAGTTTATCGGTTGGAGCAAGAAGTTTACAATGCTACGCAAGGGTCTCGCTCTATTCGAGATTTCTACAATTATATGCACTCACTTTGGAGTCAACTGGATATTCTTGCTCCTATTCTCCGCCCATCATGCCCGAATCGTACTCGGTGTCCATCTACTCGGCTTCAAACTCAAGATAGGCACCATCTACATTCTTTTCTTATGAAGCTCGGCTCTCCCTATGAAGGTGTTCGCAGCCAACTTCTTCACGGCTCTCCAAGACCATCCCTCCTTACGGTCCGAGGAAACTCGTCTTGGTCTTCTTTCCTCCTCGGCGGTTTCGATTCAACCTGCTATTTTGGCTGCTCCACCATGTGTTCCACCTACGGTTTTGGCTGCTCCACCACGTCCTTCGCCTATTCGTGGTCCTCGCCGCCTTTCATGTATGTATTGTCATTGTCTTGGTCATGACGAGTCACATTGTTGGAAGAAGAGGAATGCTTCACGCCTTTCTGCATCACCACGAGTCACTACCGCATCTCCAATCTCTCAGCCTATTACTCTGGTTTCTCCCTCTACGGATGACCGTATTGCTGCTCTTGAGGCCCAACTTGCCCGATTGAGTCCTTCTCTGCCCGTGTCTTTTCCCGATTCCGGTACTTCTACAACTCTCTCATCTGCTAGAAGCACCACTGCAGCTACTCCACCTTCGGGTGATATTTCTACTACTTGGGTACTTGACTCGGGAGCTGCTAGACATATGTCTACTTCAGCTGTTTTTCTCACTAAACTCTCCGAGCTCAAGCAACCAGCACATTTCTTTACTACTAATGGTTCTCCTCTACTAGCTACCCGACAGGGTACTCTTACTGTCTCTGAAGATTTCAATGTTCCCGATGTGCTACATGTTCCCTCTTTGGCTCTCAATTTATTATCCGTTGGACAACTCACCGATGCTGGATGTACTGTAAGCTTTACAAATAACTCTTGCTTTGTGCGGGATCGTTTGAGTGGCAAGATGATTGGCGAGGGCAGTAGACGGGATGGACTTTATATTATGCAACATCTCCATCTTCCAACTTCCTCTCTTCCTCATCTTGTGTTGGCTACCCTCAATCTTGCTCGGTGGCATCAGCGTCTTGGACATATTCCGTCTTCTCGTCTCACCGTCCTTCACCAACAAGGTGCTTTGGGTCCTATTTCTTCTAGTAGTCTTCCTCCATGTTCTATCCGCCCTTTGGCCAAGCAATCTGCTAAGCCTTTTCCTGTTAGTAACTCTAGAACTAGTGCGATTTTCGATCTTGTTCATTCCGATGTTTGGGGTCCCGCCCCGCTCTCTTCCAAGAGTGGTTTCAAATATTATGTATCTTTTATTGATGATTATTCTCGTTATACATGGGTCTATCTTATGCGTCAACGTAGTGATTTCTTTTCCATCTATCGGTCTTTTACTTCCATGGTTTCCACACAATTTAATACAAATTCAAAGTTTTCCGTTCGGATTCGGGGGGAGAATATCTCTCTGGTGTTTTTCGTTCCCTCTTAGCTAATGATGGTACACTTCCTCGCTTATCTTGTCCTGGGGTTCCAGCTCAAAATGGAGTTGCTGAACGCAAGCACCGTCATATTCTAGAGACCACTCGAGCTCTCTTACTTGGCACATCCGTTCCCACCGAGTTACGGGCTGAGGCTCTTCTCGCGGTTGTTCATCTAATTAATCGCCTACCCTCATCTGTTCTCCATCAAGACACCCCGTTTCAGCGTCTCTACTCTCGACCTAGCTATAATCATCTTCGAGTTTTTGGATGTACTTGTTTTGTCATTCTTCCACTCACTGAACGTACAAAGCTTATCGCTCGCTCTATCCCATGTGCATTCTTGGGTTATAGCACCGAGCACAAAGGTTATCGTTGTTATGACCCAAATGCGCGACGTGTACGTATTTCTCGTGATGTTACGTTTCATGAACACATCCCTTTCTTTCTGACAAATACTACACCTCATGTTTCGTCTCCTGTTCCATTTATGGATTTTCCTATTGATCCTCTACCCGACCCTTCTAGTCCCTCTTCTACATCGGATCTAGATATATTGCCACCTTCTCCATCTTCACCTATCCCTTGTGCTGCACCTCCCGCTGTATACGCCCTCGACGATTCTGCACAACTAGAGCCACGCCGTAATCCTCCTTGAGATCGTCGTCCACTTGCCCGGTATGTTGCTGCTACTTCTTATTCTACTGAGTTTGGTTCCTTTTTAGCTGCTGTTTATGCTGTACAAGAACCTAATAGTTATCGCGAGGCGATTCAGCATGTAGAATGGCGCCAGGTTATGTTTGAGGAACTCTCGGCTTTGGAGAGTACCGGTACTTGGGAGCTTGTGTCTCTTCCTCCAGGTCGCTCCCTCGTATCTTGCCGATGGATATATAAGATTAAGACTCGTTCTGATGGCGGTATTGAGCGTTACAAAGCTCGTCTAGTTGCTCGAGGTTTCTCGCAAGAGTATGGTATCGACTACAAGGAGACCTTTGCTCCCGTAGCAAAGATGACATATGTCCGTGCTTTATTAGCTGTTGCTTCAATTCGCAGTTGGCTTCTCTTTCAGCTTGATGTGAAGAATGCTTTTCTTCACGGTGATCTTCAGGAAGATATATTTATGCAACCTCCGCCTGGTCTTGCTCATATCTCTGGAAAGGTTTGCCGCTTGCGACGGGCTCTTTATGGTCTCAAATAGGCCCCTCGTGCTTGGTTTGAGAAGTTCGGTGATGCTATTCAGTCTGCTGGTTTCACTCAAAGTGAGGCTGATCATGCTATATTTGTTTATACCTCTTCTTCAGGCTGCACTATTCTTCTTCTTTATGTTGATGATATGGTCATCACCAGAGATCATCGTGACCATATTGAGCATACCAAGCGGCACCTTCAGCAACATTTTTCCATGAAGGATCTAGGACCACTGCGCTATTTTCTTGTGCTTGAGATTGCTTGCGGTTCACGTGGTATTCTCATTTCTCAGCAGAAATTGTCGCGACCTAAAAATAAATTTTTAAGTTAATGGATTATTAGGTTAATTAGATGAATTAACTAACCTAATACGGACTCTCCCAAGCTCTACCAATTCGCAACTTAGGTTTAATTTTTAATTTAGGAGCCGCCACTAATCTTTTTTGGTAGGTAGATTAGATACCTAAATAAAGTACGGGAGAATACTTTATTTTCTGCCAACCGTAGATTTAGGGTTACGGGACTTGATTATGTTAATTTTTAATTAACACCCTTTCGGTACCAAATTTCATGAAAATGCATTTTCCCGATTGATGATTTGTGATTTTGATTTCCTTTTTCTTATTTTCAGATTTTCCATTTTTTTGTTTTTTCGAATTTTTGAATTGAAACGGATGAATTTGAACAAAATTAAACAAAAATGCCCATAATATACCTTTAAATCCGATTTTCCAATAAATCTTCTCATTCTCGAAGATCCGGGCCGGAGCGAGATTTTATCCGCTACATCCTCGAAGATTCGAGCCAATATGCGGATAAATATATAGAAATACAACGTCCCTTCTCGCCAAAGGGCAGAATACGAATTTCTATATTTAAATCACCATCCCATCCCATAAGATCATGGGCGTGGAGTGTGATTTAATTTTTCGACGGGACTAGGTACCGGGGAGCATACATTATAGGTAGTTTTGTTTAAAGATGTGCAAATATTTATTGAATTTTCGAAAATCCTTAGGGGATTCCAGAATTTTCAAGGAGATAAGCTCCTATCCACAAAGGATTGATATCTTTTAATTTAAGAAAAGTTATCTCTCGAGATCTTCAAAGTGTTATCGGATAATTTACAAGTTTAAAAGATATAATTCAAATGAGATATAGACTTATCCGATATACTTAGATTTCCAAAAAGATTTCAAATTCGGATATAAAATAATCCGAATATTCCAAAAGACATGTGCAATCTTTTCAAGATAACGTTCAGGATTTAGATTTACTCGAAAAGCAAGTCATGAGATATATCTAAAATCCAGTCAGAATATCCAATATTTGAATTCAAAGATACACATAATATCCATGAGATATGCTCCAAATTCGAAATAAACAATCAGAAATTTCCAGAATAATCTCGAGTAAGCTTTGAAACTAGAAATTGAAATCAAAGAACAACAATGCTAAATATTCATGAGATAAGCATAGATATCAAGAGGTTTGTTCAAGATTCCAATTTTCCAATTTAAGCAAAAATCCTTACGGATAATGTCAAGTAATCCGGACAAATTCAAACAAGATAACTTTGATATCCAAGAGTAGAATTTTACCTTATCTTGCGAATTGCAATCTCCCAATTTGAATTTTGCTTGGAAAAACCTGCACACCAAGCTTGGGAATGGACCGATCGGCTAGGGAATTCCGCACACCTCAAGGACTTTGGCAAAGACAATTTTGTGTCGTCGATAAAGCTTAATTTGCAGCAGCAATTTAAAGCATAGATCCACCTAAAAGAAACAACAAATTGCAGGGAAATTGTGCCAAAAACGATAGAACACGCAACCCCGAACAGCCCGTAAAAACGGCTCAAACTAGTGTTGATGGCTTGGCAACGAACAACCCATCTCAGCGTGGCCATGAACACATAATTCTCCAATGGATTCATGCGTGAACTTGGAGTTAGCTGCCTGTGAGGGTGATCAACAATACGATCTGGCATATTGGACTGTTCTGGCATCACTTTTATTGTCTTCGGCCCTGCACCCCACTCAGCAATTAATATGAGAGAATTAAAATCTGTAAAAATTCTTCATGTGTCTGGACAAAATCAAGGGAGACCGCAACATCCCACAATGCATATCGTACTCATGAGTTTGGACAAAACCAAAAGCAGACAAATTCACCGCTCCTGATGACTTCACGCGTGATGTTCCGGGTTTTTTTTTCTGGCTCGGTGAGGCTACTACAAACGCAAATTTGGAGGTGTTTCTCGGATTACGTCCGTCAATGCTTCGGGGTAGACTTTGCTGATTGCGTGACGAAGCTTGACCAATATCGCTCGTCAGCGGACTCGCAGGTTGATGACTCGACAGATTGGTGGCATAGCTTCGTCGGCGAACCTGCAAGAGAAATCGACAAAAAAAATAGCCAAAAGGAAAAAAGATAGTAATCAATCTACCTGACTCCTTTTTGACCGTGACCCCCACCGCTTGAATCTTGCTCCTTCAGTCTTCTTTTTTGTCACCAAGTATTCTGTTGGTGTGGTATGCATACGGCAGGAGTGGCGATCAACTCTCCATGGGCGCGCATAGAAAGATGAAGCTTGGAAACCGACTTCTTCTCTTTTCTATTTCTCCCTCTTCTCAGACTTTTCTTTCTCAATTGTCGTGTGAGTACTATGGCCGTGTATTGCAATCTGTGGCCCCCCTCTGTCGTGTGACCTAGCCATGTTTATATAGAGAAACCCTAGGTCAAAATCTGATAATGCGGGCTTAAGTTTTGGCCTTATTTTGATTATAAACTTTAATTAAAAGGCCTTTTTCGAAATCAAAATTTAGTGGACTGAAAATTAGACCCTAAAGCCTTGTGATTTTCGATACTTGCTCCCTTATGATGGCCGAATTATGGAATATGGGCTCCGGTCTTCCGCATGTCAATCCGGATCCAAATCCCGTCATCGGCGCGAAATAACACAAACGCAATGCATGCTTAAGTTATATATGCTATGCATGAAAACTATTTTTTTTTTGTGAAAATCAAGGCTAATTCTCATTTTTGTGAAAATAAATAATTTAAGAAAAATCAAAATTTAGGTGTCAACAGAAATATATCGCTAATATTCTGTCCGGGGCTGCTCTATCAGATTCACGTCTTGCTGCCACTCCTATTGAGCTAAATCAGAAGTTTTGCCCGGACGATGGAGAACCTCTTTCTGATGTCACCCACTATCGGACCTTGGTTGGCAGTTTTATTTATCTTACTATTTCCCAACCCGACATCACCTATGCTGTTCATGTTGTGAGTCGGTTTGTTGCTACTCCTCGAACAACTCATTATGCGGCTGTTCTAAGGATTCTGCGCTATCTTCGAGGCACTTTATCGCGTTCCTTATTTCTACCATCTTATTCTACTCTCAAGTTGCGTGCCTATTCCGATGCTGATTGGGCTTCCAATGTCACTGATCGCAAATCTATCACTGGTTATTGCAATTTCTTGGCGATTCACTTATTTCTTGGTGATCCAAGAAACAACATATTGTCTCACGCTCCTCTACTGAGTCCGAGTATCGTGCTATGGCCGACACTATTGTTGAGATTGTTTGGCTTCGCCGCTTACTTGCCGATATGGGAGTTTCATTTCTGGATCCTCCTCCTCTGCATTGTGATAACAAGAGTGCCATTCATATCGGTGCAAATCCAGTATTTCATGAGCGTACCAAACATATTGAGATCGATTGTCATCCGACTCGTCATCATCTCCAAGCTCGCACTATTTCACTTCCTTTTGTTGGAACCGAGAATCAACTTGCCGATTGTTTTACGAGGGCTCTTACATCACAACGATTTAAATTTCTTCTTTCCAAACTCTCGTTATTTGATCCACCTTGAGTTTGAGGGGGGGTGTTAGAACATGTTGTATAGTTTTGTAGGTTTTCCCTTACATCTCTTCTTTCTCTTTGGTCCCACATAGGAAGAATGCTAAGCTCCTTTTCTCCTCTAAGCCTATATAAAGGATTCTCACGTACACTGTTCATCACACCATTATTAGAGAACAAATACCATTCTCTTTTAATCTTTCTTTCTTTTCGGTACATATCCCATCAATTAGCTTGCTTAGGTGTGGGCTCGTGGTGTATCCGTTTATTCATTGTCCTAGTAAATACGTTTAAAAACTAATAGTAATCTCAAGTGGACCATTTTAATTAGATCATCACGAAAATGACGTAATAAAATAAGGATTTCTTGTAATTCTCCGTGATTTCCCACGTAAACGTTGTCTATATATACTAATCCAATTGAAGCATTCCCGCTCACAAGAGCGTCCGTGGGTTTTCATTTGCATTGGTACCAAACCCGAACTCAGGCCAAAAAGGAAAAAAAATGTCTCTTCCGGATGGATCAACTCCTCCTCCTCCTCTTCCCGTTGAAAACACAACTAGGGTTGAACGTCGATCGGCAAACTATCATCCCAGCATATGGGGGGATTACTTCCTCAAATATGCTTCTGACTCCAATTCTATGGTAGCGATTAATGTTGTTCTCTTTCTTGGATTACTTTCTGAAAATTTGTGAGTCTTTGGGCAATCTAAGACATTTCTTACATTCTTAATAACAGATGTCTTTTTCTCTAATTTTCGTGTTTGATGTAGGGTTCTTGTGGCATGACAAAGGAACGACTGGAGAGATTGAAAGAAGAAGTGAGGAAGATGCTGAAATGTGCTATGGACAAGCCTTCACTGAAGTTGAACTTGATTGATCATATCCAACACTTAGAATTGCCTACTATTTCGAAATTGAGATAGATGAGCAGCTGGAACAAATCCACAAAAACTATTTCGAATTCCGTTCTGGGGATAATGATGTTGACCCGCACACGGTCACTCTTCTCTTTCGATTGTTGCGACAACAAGGTTACGGTGTTTCATGTGGTATGTGGTGCCCCATCTTCATAATTGGATCAGTTGGCAAACTTCTATTGTAGACACTAGTTCGATAATACACTTGATTGATTAGAGTGAACAAATAATATCATTGACATATTCAATTTTTTGCAACTTTGATTTGTTCATTTGCTTAACCTTTTTCTCTTCAAATTTCGTACGTAGTCCGTCCTTTCTTCTAATTCTTGGTTAATATGTCATTTCTCCATCTTTTGTGATTGATCATGATGTAGAACATGGTATCTTTTGTAGCATCTCTTGGTAACATCTCTTCCATATTCCATTTGGCGATATAGAAATCTTTAACAAGTTCAAGGACGGGGAAGGGAATTTCAGCAAATCGCTCATGACCGACGTGCGGGGACTGCTAAGTCTATTTGAAGCGTGCCATTTGGCGTATCATGGCGATAATATTTTGCACGATGCACTTGCTTTTACTGTAACTCACCTTGAATCAATTGATAAAACCAAAGTTAAACCCTAGTCTAGTAAAACGAGTGAGTCATGCGCTAAATCAACCGATCCACAAGGGAATGCCCAGGCTAGAGGCGAGGCGTTTCATTCCACTCTACCAATAGAATCCTTCACATAACAAAGTCCTTCTCTCCTTGGCGAAACTCGATTTCAACTTGGTGCAAGATCCGTTGGGGAATTTCTCCCTCTAGAGTGAATGAGAAGGAAATGTGGGAGTCCCACATAGGATGAGAGATAGATGGGAGATGGGTTTATTAAGTGGAACCTCACAAATGGGTTTGGGCCCCAAGGGGCACCCCACTTTTGTGGAGGAGGGAGGACCTACGCAAATGGATTTCGGCCCACACGCGCGCGCCACCGTCGCCGTCCGGCCGGCCGGCTTGGCTCGGTTCGGTTCGGTTCGCGCCCGGGCCCGGGCCTGGGTTTTCTTATTCCATTTATTTTTTTTATTTGCTCATTTGTTTATTTTACCGAATAGACACTTAACACAACCGTTGGACATTCGTCCTTAAACGAACAGATGCGTTCGTTCGGAAATCTTTTGAAGAATTATGTCCGTTCAAGAAGAAGTTATATTCGGTTATGTTAAACATCATCCGGACTCAAGCATCGTGCCTCTTCGTTTTTTCTCAAACTTTCAATATAAATAGTCTTCGAAGCGGTTTCATTTTTTAGTAACTTCTTTTTTCCCGAAATCTGCACCCTCATTTTCCATTATGTGCGATCCTGTTCCACAAAGTTAAGTTCGCCGAAGCCCTTTGAATAAGTGCCGATTCAAAGGGACGCGATCCGTTCTATCCTGGGAGACAATTGTCCAACGTCCTCGGGTACCAAATTGAGGGGACAAATTTGTCTTAAGGACACAACGAAATTAATTGGGCTCGGATCAATATTCAGATTGCTGCGCTTGCTTTTGAATCAGGTTAGTACTTTCGATTTTGTGTCTTCATTCTGTATTGCACTTTTGTTATATATACGAACATAGCCGACCACAATCTTAAGACAAATTCGTTCGTTCATTCCCGATCATTGTGCTTAGTTCGTATAATATTTTTATTGAAAGTATTCTGTTCAACTGTTAATGTATCGTGTACATGCTTGTTGTATGATATTTTTTGTTGGAAATATTCTGTCCACCATTACTATATCATGGAAGTTCTGAATCGGGCTTATTGCACATGTGTTTTGTCGAAAATTCTATTGCATCGTTCAATATCAATCTATTTGTTTTTCATTCTGTCTTCGACGTATGTTTCCCGATTAGATTGATCTTCGTTCCGGTGTATCTCTGTTCTCGTTCACTTATCATATTTAATAGTCCATTGTCACTTAGTTCATTTCTTGTCGAGCAACTAACATAATCACGGTATTATTTTTCTGTTTTGTGCCGAGACTGTTGCTTGTTAATTTTGTTAGTACTCGTTTGTGTTTTATAATTATCATTCCGTGATTTGTTGTATAATAGAAATGGCTTCGAATTCGACTCCGGTCAATGCTATTCCGAATCACGGAGAAAAGCCAGAAAAGTTCAATGGTATAGATTTCAAGAGATGGCAACAAAAAATATTGTTCTATCTTACGACATTGAACTTGGCAAGGTTCCTCAATGAGGATGCTCCTAAGTTGGATGAAGGAGAGGTAGACAAGGAAAGGTTTGCTGCAGTAGACGCATGGAAACATTCTGATTTCCTGTGTCGCAATTATGTCCTTAACGGTCTGGATAATACACTCTATAACGTCTATAGTCCGCTAAAAAAGGCTAAGGAGTTATGGGATAGTCTGGACAAGAAATATAAAATTGAAGACGCCGGACCGAAGAAATTCATTGTCGGTAAATTTCTGGACTTCAAGATGGTTGATTCAAAGACCGTATTAAGTCGGGTTCAAGAGCTTCAAGTGATTATGCATGATATTCATGCTGAAGGAATGACTCTAAGTGAGTCATTTCAAGTGGCTGCCTTCATTGAAAAACTGCCACCGTTCGGGAGAGATTTCAAAAATTATCTCAAACATAAGAGAAAGGAATTGTCACTTGAAGACTTGATTGTTCGGTTGAGGATAGAGGAAGATAATAGATCTTCTAAGAAGAAAGTTGGAAAAAATCTGGAGGTCTCAAGGGCCAATGTTGTTGAAGAAAGATCGAATCCCAACAAGAAGAGGAAAATGCCTAGCAAGTCCGGAGAGGGATTCGCCCAAGGTCTGAAAAAGTTTGTTGGCAAATGCTTTAACTGTGGAAAATCTGGACATCGAGCCAAAGATTGGAGAGTCAAGAAAAGACAGAAAACTCAGGCAAATGTGATGGAAGAGATTTCCAATGGTGTTGACGATATCAATCTGATCGCTATGATATCCGAGTGTAATATGGTGGGAAACCCCAAGGAGTGGTGGATTGATACTGGAGCAACTCGTCATATATGTGCGAACGGATCAATGTTCTCGTCTTACACAACCGTGAGGGGTGATGAAAAACTCTATATGGGTAATTCATCAACCTCTAAGGTTGAAGGTGTCGGAAAGATTGCTCTGAAGATGACATCTGGAAAGATTGTGACACTAAATAATGTTCTGCATGTGCCAAATGTTCGCAAGAATTTAGTGTCCGGATCTCTCCTTAGTAAGAATGACTTCAAGTTGGTTTTTGTATCCGATAAGTTTGTACTCTCCAAAAATGAGATGTATGTAGGAAATGGTTATCCGAGTGATGGTTTGTTCAAGTTGAATGTAATGACTGTTGTAACCAAAGATGATATGAATAAAGTTGCTTCTACTTATGTGCTGGAGTCTCCTAATATTTGGCATGCTAGACTAGGATACGTTAACTATAAGTCGATAAAGAAATTAATTAGTATGGGACTATTGCCAAAGTTTGATTGTCCAAGTGAAAAGTGCCAAGTGTGTGTTGAATCTAAGTTTTCTAAGCCTCCTTTCCATTCTATAGATAATAGAGTTACTGAACCTTTAGATCTAATACACACAGATATTTGTGATATGAAAGCAATACCTTCTAGAGGTGGTAAGAAATACTTTATCACGTTCATAGATGACTGTTCGAGATATTGCTATATCTATCTACTTAGTACTAAGGATGAAGCTGTGAATGCTTTTAGAACTTATAAATCTGAAGTTGAAAATCAGTTGAATAAGAAAATAAAAGTGTTAAGAAGTGATAGAGGAGGTGAATATGAATTTCCTTTTGAGGAAATTTGTACTGAGTTCGGTATCGTTCACTAAACTACTGCCCCTTATACACCGCAATCGAATGGTGTTGCGAAAAGAAAAAATCCATCCTTAAAGGAAACAATGAATACATTGTTAAACAGCTCTGGTTTACCGCAGAATTTGTGGGGGGAAGCTGTCTTGACAACAAATTTTATTTTAAATAGAGTACCCCACAAAAAGACAAAACAAACTCCCTATGAGAAATGGAAAGGCAGAATGCCTAGCCTGAATTATCTTAAAGTGTGGGGGTGTTTGGCTAAGGTTGCGGTTCCTAAGCCTAAAAAGGTTAAAATATGACCAAAGACCGATGATTGTATTTTTATCGGATATGCTCAAAATAGCAATGCATGTCGTTTTCTTGTTCACAAATCAGAGATCCCGGATATATATGTTAATACGATCATTGAATCAAGGGACGCTTCGTTCTTTGAAAATATATTACCGTATAACATAGTATATGAGTCAATTGAAAATAATAAGAGGTCTCGAGATACTACATCTAGAAGTGATCCAATGGAGGATGAACCTAGACGTAGTAAAAGGCAAAGGACTTCTACGTCTTTTGGACCGGAGTTTCTGACTTATTTGCTAGAGAATGAACCTCGGACATATAAGGAAGTCGTGACATCTCCAGAAGCCTCGCTCTGGAAAGAAGCTATCAATAGTAAAGTTGAATCCATCTTGTCAAACCATACTTGGGAATTGGTTGACATTCCTCCTGGCAATAAACCATTACAATGTAAGTGGATATTTAAGAGGAAAATGAAAGCGGATCGTACTATTGATAAGTATAAGGCTAGGCTTGTCGTAAAAGGTTACGGACAACGTGAAGGTCTGGATTATTTTGACACTTATTCACCTGTCACGAGAATTACATCTATATGGATGTTAATTGCTATAGCAGCCTTGTAAAGACTTGAAATTCATCAAATGGATATCGAAAGAGCTTTTCTAAATGGGGATTTGGAAAAAGAAATATATTTACAACAACCTGAAGGGTTCATTGTTCCGGGACAAGAGAATAAAGTATGTCGGCTTATCAAGTCATTATATGGCTTGAAACAAGCACCAAAACAATGGCATTCTAAATTCGACCAAGTTTTGTTGTCGAATGGTTTCAAGATTAATGAGCGCGATAAATGTGTATATGTTAAGAGCACTCATAATGGCTTTGTCATTTTATGTCTCTATGTAGATGACATGCTTATAATGGGCAGCGATAGTAAGGTCGTCAAGACGACCAAACGCATGCTCACAAGCAAATTTGATATGAAAGACATGGGGGTTGCAGATGTTATTTTAGGAATTAAAATCCTCAAAACATCTGAAGGATTAGCACTATCACAGTCTCTCTATATAAAAAATATTCTTGAAAAGTGCAAGAATCTAGACATCGTACCAGTAAAGACTCCGATAGATATTAATCTACATCTTTCAAAGAATACCGGTGAAAGCAAGGCTCAAAATGAGTATGCAAGTATACTAGGCAGTTTAATGTATGTCATGAATCGCACTAGTCCGAACATAGCTTGCGCGGTAAGCAAGCTAAGCCGATTTACAATTAGTCCAAAAGAAAATCATTGGAAAGCTATGAAGCATGTATTGGGCTACTTGAAGCATACTCAAGATTATGCTTTGCATTATACAGAGTATCCAGCGGTACTTGAGGGATACTGTGATGCAAATTGGATAACCGGCACTAAAGACACAAAATCGACAAGTGGATATGTATTCACACTTGGTGGGGCAGCGATGTGATGGAAATCATCCAAACAAACTTGTATTGCTAGATCAACTATGGAATCAGAATTTATAGCTTTGGATAAAGCCGGTGAAGAAGCATAGTGGCTTCGAAACTTCTTGGAAGATATTCCTAATTGGCCTAAACAAGTGCCTGCTGTATGCATACATTGTGACAGACAAGCGGCAATAGGAAGGGCAAGGAATGTCATGTATAACGGTAAGTCTCGACACATACGTCGAAGACATGACACTGTAAGACAACTTCTTTCTAGTGGAATTATCACCATTGACTATGTGAAGTCAAAAGATAATGTTGCGGATTCATTTACAAAAGGCCTAACTAGAGAAATAGTTGTGAAAACATCGAAAGGAATGGGTTTAAGGCCTATAAATAAGTCCTCATAGTGGATACCCTACCTTGTTGACTGGAGATCCCAAGATCTAGGTTCAAAGGAACAACCAAGTTATGAAGACCGTGTAGAGTACTGTAATTTATTACTCATTCCTAGATGAAGACAGTACTAATATGTGAAGGTTAAGCGAAAAGCTTTTAATGATTCTGAATTGAGTATGTGATATACTATATATTCAGAAATCACCTATGTAAGTGTGAAGTGAGGGCCGCTTCTGTGAGAATTGAAAAGGCCGAATTCTCTAAAATACTCATGAGACCAGGCGGTGTTCATGGCCAAAACGAACACAACGGTGAGAACTAACTTTGTTCGAGAGAAAGTTATGTGATTTTTATTGTCTAGGCTTACACCAAAGGTCGACAGTTCAAAGACATCAAGTCTACTGATTGACCGAGTAAGTCCGATAGGTTTCACTAGGGAAAGTTCAAAGTTTCGGACTACTTATCCCGATGTAACTATTTCTCAAGGAATAATCGCACATTGCATTTCATGCATATACGAAGAGTTGTGATGTCCGAATATCTCATTCATGTGGGGGATTGTTGGGGAATTTATCCCTCTAGAGTGAATGAGAAGGAAATGTGGGAGTCCCACATAGGATGAGAGATAGATGAGAGATGTGTTTATTAAGTGGAATCTCACAAATGGGTTTGGGCCCCAAGGGGCACCCCACTTTTGTGGAGGAGGGGAGACCTACGCAAATGGATTTCGACCCACACGCGCGCGCCGCCGTCGCCGTCCGTCCGGCCCGCTCGGCTCGGTTCGGTTCCGTTCGGGCCCGGGCCTGGGTTCTCTTATTCCATTTATTTTTTTTATTTGCCCATTTGTTTATTTTACCGAATAGACACTTAACACAACCGTTGGACATTCGTCCTTAAACGAACAAATACGTTCATTCGGAAATCTTTTAAAGAATTATGTCCGTTCAAGAAGAAGTTATATTCGGTTATGTTAAACATCATCCGGACTCAAGCTTCGTGCCTCTTCATTTTTTCTCAAACTTTCAATATAAATAGTCTTCGAAGCAGTTTCATTTTTTAGTAACTTCATTTTTCCCGAAATCTGCACCCTCATTTTCCATTCGGTGCGATCCTGCTCCACAAAGTTAAGTTCGCCGAAGCCCTTTGAATAAGTGCTGATTCAAAGGGACGCGATCCGTTCTATCCTAGGAGACAATTGTCCAACGTCCTCGGGTACCAAATTGAGGGGACAAATTTGTCTTAAGGACACAGCGAAATTCGTTGGGCTCAGATCAATATTCTGATTTCTGCGCTTGCTTTTGAATCTGGTTAGTACTTTCGATTTTGTATCTTCATTATGTATTGCACTTTTGTTATATATACGAACATAGCCGACCACAAGATCAACACTGGAAGGAACTCGGCAACCTTACAAGGTTAACTTGACTTAGCGATAGCAAGTCCAAAGTAGCTATATGTTTTCAGAACGCCGAATCTCCGTAGATTGGCTCGTGTGATTTCAATTTATCCTCGACCAAAAATCATTTTTAAGTGACAAGGAGTGTTGAACTCTTTGGATCATGGGTCTTAAATACTTTCTCAACATTTTATCAATTATGCGCTTCCCTTACATAGGATTTGTTGGTAAACTGTAGGTGGTGGAAGGATTCGGATGTAGAGAGGAAGTTCCCATTTGCTAGAAACAGGCTTGTCGAGATGTATTTTTGGATGTCAGGAGCTTATTTTGAGCCGGAGTACCAAGTTGCTCGAGAAATACTAGCCAAAGCGATGTGCATTCTTTCCATTATCGACGACATCTACGATGTCTATGGCACGTTGGAAGAATTAGAACTCTTCACAGAAGCAATTGAAAGGTGCAGTTGGCACTCTGATGCTTTTCTCAGTTTACCGATGGACTAAATTGACTTATTCTAATTTGTATCAAAAGATAACGTGTCAAGGTGTGGTATTTTTCTGAACTTGAACTTAGGTGGGATTTTGATGCCAAAGATGGATTGCCAGAGTACATGCAAGCGTGTTCCAAGATAATTCTTGATTTTTATGATGAAATTGGCCACGGGGTGATCAGAAAAGGACGATCGTACCGCCTCTTCTATGCAAAAGAAGCAGTAAGCCACTCGACGTTACATCAATCAAATGCAATTTCTATATCTAAGTCCTCCCAATGCATTAAAGTTCGAGTATTGAGGCAGCTTTTACGTTTGAGAATGAATTCTCAGATGAAAAGACAAGTGAGAGCGTACCTCCCTGAAGCCAAATGGTTCCACCAAAGCCACGTACCCACGATGGAGGAGTACATGCCCATTGCAGGGGCATCCATTGGTCTAGAACTAGCATCAGTGATGTCGTTTATGGGAATGGGAGATGTCGTAACAAGCGATGCTTTTGACTGGTTATTAGCCAGCGACAACAAGATGGTGAGAGCTTCGGCATTAACCTGTCGGCTCATGGATGACATTGCCGGACACAAGGTATAGAAAAGCTATATCGGTGAACAACGTTACTTTATCTACATTTTTGTCTAGTAAATTTTATCAATAGGAGGAAGCAAATGATTCCCATGAGAAATATGTTTACAGTTCGAGCAAGAGAGAGGTCACGCAGCATCTTCGGTGGAGTGTTTCATGAAACAATTTGGAGTCACGGAGGAAGAGGCTAAGGAGGAGCTGCGTAAACAAGTGGTCGATGCATGGAAGGACATTAACAAAGAGTTGGGCCGTCCAACCGCCGTTCCCATGCTGGTCCTTGCGCGAGTTCTCAATCTTACACGAGCCACTCGTGCTGTGTTTATTGATGAAAAAGATCACTACTCTCATGCTGAAAACAAGATGAAAGAGTATGTGACTTCTGTGCTAGTCAATCCATTGCCACTGTGATGGTTTGAAGTACAAGTTTAATAACCGAGCCATTATAGATTGCATTAGACTTTTTCGAATTTGCTCTGTGTACGATTTTCAAGAATGTGTTAACACTTGATCATTGCTCTTCTCCGGCTTGAGAGCCCCCCTTCATTTTGTAGAATACGAATAAATGAAATGAAGGAGTCCATATCGTGTTTGATATACTGATGTTCTGTACTGTTGTGAAATTAATGCGAAAACTAACGAGATCTAGGAATTAAATCAACGCGAAATCACCAGAGATATAAATGAGGAATAATGAGAAACACTAGTAATTTACTTAGTTCGATTTGAGTGTCGCTATACACTCCATGGAGAGAGCTAGCATAAGCTAAGATATATAGCTTTATCGATAAATTTGTGGAAAATGTGTTCGGTTTTCATGACAAAAGGAAACATGTAAAGAAGTGTTCTTGAAGATACGCACATTTAACTTGTTTAGATTTCTTGAATGTCTATGGGAACAAAATTGAGAAAAACGAATTACCGTTTTTCAACTGCTTTTTAAGAACTTGATATTCAAGAGTTTACCAGAGAAATCACCACTCAAATATCGAGGTTTCCACCGAAGCTACACAAGCTTTTGTACCCAAGAGGGCCAAGAGAATTCTCTTCTCTCTCTCGATCTGATGGAACGAATAGAAGATTTCCAAAATGCGAACCACGACGGCGACGAGGTTGAAGAAAGATTAAGACTGTCCCAATCACGTTCTTATTCAGTGCGGGTTTTTTCAACTTTACAGGAATTGGGAGGAATTTTTTGCCTTGCAAAGCAATAATGCTGCTGATCAAGCGGGAAATGATTCAGAGGGAGAGGATGATGTTCCTAATGATCATATGGTGATGGTCATAGATCAAGAACCGACAGAGTGATCGCGTCAAAGGGACAGCGACAGTGATGTTGGTGATGATCGAAAAGTGAGGGTTGAGATTGAAAAGACTGATCAAGCGAAAACAGTGATGCCGTATTTCCTTTATCACTATCTCTGACCTTGTCTCCCACCAATCTCGATGACAGACATGAGGACGAGGCCCAGCCTTAGGCGACCTCCCAGTTGGCCACGTACTCTAGTTTCGATGAACGCGAGCTCGCGATTGCCACCTCTCCTTTTGGCAACAACAGATGCCGAGCGCAAGCCCCACCCTATGGCGACCCCAGCTCTAGTATCTCTGAGTGTCGGGACTTTTTTTCGCTCACTTGAGTATCATGTTGGAGCAAAATCGTTCACTTGAGTGCCATTTTCAACAAATCATCTTATATGGACTTTTTATTTTTATTTATTTTTTAGTGACACATGGATTTTTTTAATTTTTTATGAATTTTTTATTTTGTTATTTTTATTATTTAATATTTTAAAAAAATGAATTTCCCAATAGCCGGCGAGGGTCACCGTAAGGACCCGAGTTAGCACTTTTGTACGGCATTCACTTGAGTGTTGTAACATTTTTTTCGCTCACTTGAGTGCCATGTTGGAGCAAAATCGTTCACTTGAATGCCGTTTTTAGCAAATCGTCTTACATGGACTTTTTATTTTTACTTATTTTTTAGTGACACATGGATTTTTTTAATATTTTATGAATTTTTTGATTTTGATATTTTTATTATTTAATATTTTAAAAAATTGAATTTCCCAATGACTGGCGAGGGTCATCGTAAGCACCCTAGCTAGCACTTTTGTACGGCATTCACTTGAGTACCGTAACTTTTTTTTCGCTCACTTGAATGTCATGTTGGAGCAAAATCGTTCACTTGAATGCCGTTTTCAGCAAATCGTCTTACATGGACTTTTTTTTTTTATTTATTTTTAGTGACACATGGATTTTTTTTAATATTTTATGAAATTTTTTTATTTAATATTTTAGAAAAATGAATTTACCAATGGCCGGCGAGGGTCACCGTAAGGACCATAGCTAGCACGGTCGGCTAGCCCCAAGGGCGAGGGACTTCACAATGACCGCTGTGGCCGGCGAGGGACTTCACAATGACCCTTGCCTATCAAGAGGAGGAAAACGGAAAAAAGAAAAAAAAAGCAAAACAATTTCTTTTAAAAAATAACAATAAAAAAAATACAATAAAAATCCACATGTATATTAAAAAATTCAAAAAATTTGCTCTAGCGATGTCACATCAGATTTTCCGGCCTCCACGTAGGATTTCCGGCAAGGCAAATTGGCAATGGCACTTAAAGTGATCGTTTTTTCAAATTTGTGGCACTTAGGTGAGCGAAAAAAAAGTTTTGGCATTTAAGTGAGCGAAAAAAAGTTACGGCACTCAAGTGAACGCCGTACCCAAGTTATGGTAGTCCCAATGTACATGTTAGAACATGTTGTATAGTTTTGTAGGTTTTCCCTTACATCTCTTCTTTCTCTTTGGTCCCACATAGGAAGAATGCTAAGCTCCTTTTCTCCACTAAGCCTATATAAAGGCTTCTCATGTACACTGTTCATCACACCATTATTAGAGAACAAATACTATTCTCTTTTAATCTTTCTTTCTTTTCATGGTATCAGAGCCAAGTTCATTGTCTTGAAGAGTATGCTCTGCGGTTGCCATCAATTGGTTCTTCCGCATTAGAAAATAAGACAATGAGCTCATTATTTTTTAAAGTATGCTCTGCGGTTGCCATAAATTGGATCTTCCGCATTAGAAATTAAGATAATGAGTTTAGGGCTTTTGGGCCATCATCCTTGCTCGTTCTAATCCGCGCTTCTTCTTTCTCGATCCTTTCGATCAATTTTTCCACCTCAATCCATATTTCTAGCTTTGCTAGTGATTTCTTTTTCTGTCGTCATGGGTGATTCTAGTGATCGTATTGACGTCAAACTCAATGGTTCAAACTATTCTCTTTGGAAACCATCGGCAATGGCAGCACTTGTTTACCGCGACCTATTTGAGCATGTTGAGGGACTTTGTCCTTGTCCCGGTGCTCTTCAAAGTGACTCATCCGATGAAGTTGCGAAACGTGCCGCTGAAATTCGAGCATGGAAAGTTGCTGATCGGAAGGCATGGGCTATCATTTTTGGTTCCATTGATCCCGCTCTTCGCCCACAATTTTCTAATGTTGTTGAGGCAAAAAGTTTATGGGATCAGCTTGCCGAAATGTTCACCCGGACAATGGACATTCGAGTTTATCCGTTGGAGCAAGAAGTTTACAATGCTACGCAAGGGTCTCGCTCTATTCGAGATTTCTACAATTATATGCACTCACTTTGGAGTCAACTGGATATTCTTGCTCCTATTCTCTGCCCATCATGCCTGAACCGTACTCGGTGTCCATCTACTCGTCTTCAAACTCAAGATAGGCACCATCTACATTCTTTTCTTATGAAGCTCGGCTCTCCCTATGAAGGTGTTCGTAGCCAACTTCTTCACCGCTCTCCAAGACCATCCCTCCTTGATGCTGTCAAAGAATTACGATCCGAGGAAACTCGTCTTGGTCTTCTTTCCTCCTCGGCATTTTCCGATTCAACTGCTATTTTGGCTGCTCCACCATGTGTTCCGCCTATAGTTTTGGCTGCTCCACCACGTCCTTCGCCTATTCGTGGTCCTCGTCGCCTTTCATGTATGTATTGTCATCGTCTTGGTCATGACGAGTCACATTGTTGGAAGAAGAGGAATGCTTCACGCCTTTCTGCATCACCACGAGTCACTACCGCATCTCCAATCTCTCAACCTATTACTCTAGTTTCTCCCTCTACGGATGACCGTATTGTTGCTCTTGAGGCCCAACTTGCCCGATTGAGTCCTTCTCTACCCAGGTCTTTTCCCGATTTTGGTACTTCTACAACTCTCTCATCTGCTAGAAGCACCGCTGCAGCTACTCCACCTTCGGGTGATATTTCTACTACTTGGGTACTTGACTCGGGAGCTGCTAGACATATGTCTACTTCCGCTGTTTTTCTCACTAAACTCTCCGAGCTCAAGCAACCAGCACATTTCTTTACTGCTAATGGTTCTCCTCTACTAGCTACCCGATAGGGTACTCTTACCATCTCTGAAGATTTCAATGTTCCCGATGTGTTACATGTTCCCTCTTTGGCTCTCAATTTATTATCCGTTGGACAACTCACCGATGCTGGATGTACTGTAAGCTTTACAAATAACTCTTGCTTTGTGCATGATCGTTTGAGTGGCAAGATGATTGGCAAGGGCGATAGACGGGATGGACTTTATATTATGCAACATCTCCATCTTCCAACTTCCTCTCTTCCTCATCTTGTGTTGGCTACCCTCGATCTTGCTCGGTGGCATCAGCGTCTTGGACATATTCCGTCTTCTCGTCTCACCGTCCTTCACCAACAAGGTGCTTTGGGTCCTATTTCTTCTAGTAGTCTTCCTCCATGTTCTATCTGCCCTTTGGCCAAGCAATCTGCTAAGCCTTTTCCCGTTAGTAACTCTAGAACTAGTGCGATTTTCGATCTTGTTCATTCCGATGTTTGGGGTCCCGCCCCGCTCTCTTCCAAGAGTGGTTTCAAATATTATGTATCTTTTATTGATGATTATTCTCGTTATACATGGGTCTATCTTATGCGTCAATGTAGTGATTTCTTTTCCATCTATCGGTCTTTTACTTCCGTGGTTTCCACACAATTTAATACAAAATCAAAGTTTTCCGTTCGGATTCGGGGGGAGAATATCTCTCTGGTGTCTTTCGTTCCCTCTTAGCTAATGATGGTACACTTCCTCGCTTATCTTGTCCTGGGGTTCCAGCTCAAAATGGAGTTGCTGAACGCAAGCACCGTCATATTCTAGAGACCACTCGAGCTCTCTTACTTGGCACATCCGTTCCTACCGAGTTCCGGGTTGAGGCTCTTCTCACGACCGTTCATCTAATTAATCGCCTACCCTCATCTGTTCTCCATCAAGACACCCCGTTTCAGCGTCTCTACTCTCGACCTCCTAGCTATAATCATCTTCGAGTTTTTGGATGTACTTGTTTTGTCATTCTTCCACTCACTGAACGTACAAAGCTTGCCGCTCGCTCTATCCCATGTGCATTCTTGGGTTATAGCACCGAGCACAAAGGTTATCGCTATTATGACCCAAATGCGCGACGTGTACGTATTTCTCGTGATGTTACGTTTCATGAACACATCCCTTTCTTTCTGACAAATACTACACCTCATGTTTCCTCTCCTGTTCCATTTATGGATTTTCCCGTTGATCCTCTACCCGACCCTTCTAGTCCCTCTTCTACATCGGATCTAGATATATTGCCACCTTCTCCATCTTCACCTATCCCTTGTCTTGGACCTCCTGCTGTATCTCGCCTCAACGATTCTGCACAACTAGAGCCACGCCGTAATCCTCCTCGAGATCGTCGTCCACCTGCCCGATATGTTGCTGCTACTTCTTATTCTACTGAGTTTGGTTCCTTTTTAGCTGCTATTCATGCTGTACAAGAAGCTAATAGTTATCGCGAGGCGATTCAGCATGTAGAATGGCGCCAGGCTATGTCCGAGGAACTCTCGGCTTTGGAGAGTACTGGTACTTGGGAGCTTGTGCCTCTTCCTCCGGGTCGCTCCCTCGTATCTTGCCGATGGATATATAAGATTAAGACTCGTTCTGATGGCGGTATTGAGCGTTACAAAGCTCGTCCGGTTGCTCGAGGTTTCTCGCAAGAGTATGGTATCGACTACGAGGAGACCTTTGCTCCCGTAGCAAAGATGACATATGTCCGTGCTTTATTAACCGTTGCTTCAATTCGCAATTGGCCTCTCTTTCAGCTTGATGTGAAGAATGCTTTTCTTCACGGTGATCTTCAGGAAGATATCTTTATGCAACCTCCGCCCGGTCTTGCTCATACCTCGGGAAAGGTTTGCCGCTTGCGACGGGCTCCTTATGGTCTCAAATAGGCCCCTCGTGCTTGGTTTGAGAAGTTCGGTGATGCTATTCAGTCTGCTGGTTTCACTCAAAGTGAGGCTGATCATGCTATATTTGTTTATACCTCTTCTTCAGGCTGCACTATTCTTCTTCTTTATGTTGATGGTATGGTCATCACCGGAGATCATCGTGACCATATTGAGCATACCAAGCGGCACCTTTAGCAACATTTTTCCATGAAGGATCTAGGACCACTACGCTATTTTCTTGGGCTTGAGATTGCTCGCAGTTCACGAGGTATTCTCATTTCTCAGCAGAAATATACCGCTGATATTCCGTCCAGGGCTGCTCTATCGGATTCACGCACTGCTGCCACTCCTATTGAGCTAAATCAGAAGTTTTGCCCGGACGATGGAGAACCTCTTTTCGATGTCACCCGCTATCGGACCTTGGTTGGCAGCTTTATTTATCTTACTATCTCCCAACCCGACATCGCCTATGCTGTTCATGTTGTCGGTCGGTTTGTTGCTGCTCCTCGAACAACTCATTATGCGGGTGTTCTAAGGATTCTGCGCTATCTTCGAGGCACTTTATCGCGCTCCTTATTTCTACCATCTTCTTCTACTCTCAAGTTGCGTGCCTATTCTGATGCTGATTGGGCTTCCAATGTCACCGATCGTAAATCTATCACTGGTTATTGCATTTTTCTTGGCGATTCACTTATTTCTTGGCGATCCAAGATACATATATTGTCTCACGCTCCTCTACAGAGTCCGAGTATCGTGCTATGGCCGACACTACTGTTGAGATTGTTTGGCTTCACCGCTTACTTGTCGATATGGGTGTTTCATTTCTGGATCCTACTCCTTTGCATTGTGACAACAAGAGTGCCATTCATATCGGTGCAAATCCAGTATTTCATGAGCGTACCAAACATATTGAATCGATTGTCATCTGACTCGTCATCATCTCCAAGCTCGCACTATTTCACTTCCTTTTGTTGGAACCGAGAATCAACTTGCCGATTGTTTTACGAAGGCTCTTACATCACAACGATTTAAATTTCTTCTTTCCAAACTCTCGTTATTTGATCCACCTTGAGTTTGAGGGGGGGAGTTAGAACATGTTGTATAGTTTTGTAGGTTTTCCCTTACATCTCTTCTTTCTCTTTGGTCCCACATAGGAAGAATGCTAAGCTCCTTGTCTCCTCTAAGCCTATATAAAGGCTTCTCATGTACACTGTTCATCACACCATTATTAGAGAACAAATACCATTCTCTTTTAATCTTTCTTTCTTTTCAGTACATATCCCATCAATTAGCTTGCTTAGGTGTGGGCTCGTGGTGTATCCGTTTATTCATTGTCCCAAGAAATACGTTTAAAAACTAATAGTAATCTCAAGTGGACCATTTTAATTAGATCGTCACGAAAATGACGTAATAAAATAAGGATTTCTTGTAATTCTCCGTGATTTCCCACGTAAACGTTGTCTATATATACTAATCCAATTGAAGCATTCCCGCTCACAAGAGCATCCGTGGGTTCTCATTTGCATTGGTACCAAACCCGAACTCAGGCCAAAAAGGAAAAAAAATGTCTCTTCCGAATGGATCAACTCCTCCTCCTCCTCTTCCCGTTGAAAACACAACTAGGGTTGAACGTCGATCGGCAAACTATCATCCCAGCATATGGGGGGATTACTTCCTCAAATATGCTTCTGACTCCAATTCTATGGTAGCGATTAATGTTGTTCTCTTTCTTGGATTACTTTCTGAAAATTTTTGAGTCTTTGGCAATCTAAGACATTTCTTGCATTTTTAATAACAGATGTCTTTTTCTCTAATTTTCGTGTTTGCTGTAGAGTTCTTGTGGCATGACAAAGGAACGACTGGAGAGATTGAAAGAAGAAGTGAGGAAGATGCTGAAATGTGCTATGGACAAGCCTTCACCGAAGTTGAACTTGATTGATTAGATCCAACGCTTAGGAATTGCCTACTATTTCGAAATTCAGATAGATGAGCAGCTGGAACAAATCCACAAAAACTATTTCGAATTCCGTTCTGGGGATAATGATGACGACCCGCACACGGTCACTCTTCTCTTTCGATTGTTGCGACAACAAGGTCACGGTGTTTCATGTGGTATGTGGTGCCCCCCATCTTCATAAATGGATCGGTTGGCAAACTTCTATTGTAGACACTAGTTCGATAATACACTTGATTGATTAGAGTGAACAAATAATATCACCGACATATTCAATTTTTTGCAACTTTGATTTGTTCATTCGCTTAACCTTTTTCTCTTCAAATTTCGTACGTAGTCCGTCCTTTCTTCTAATTCTTGGTTAATATGTCATTTCTCCATCTTTTGTGATTGATCATGATGTAGAACATGGTATCTTTTGTAGCATCTCTTGGTAACATCTTTTCCTTATTCCATTTGGCGATACAGAAATCTTTAACAAGTTCAAGGACGGGGAAGGGAATTTCAGCAAATCGCTCATGACCGACGTGCAGGGACCGCTAAGTCCATTTGAAGCGTGCCATTTGGCGTATCATGGCGATAATATTTTGGACGATGCATTTGCTTTTACTATAACTCACCTTGAATCAATTGATAAAACCAAAGTTACACCCTAGTCCGGTAAAACGAGTGAGTCATGCGCTAAATCAACCAATCCACAAGGGAATGCCCGGGCTAGAGGCGAGGCGTTTCATTCCACTCTACCAATAGGATCCTTCACATAACAAAGTCCTTCTCTCCTTGGCGAAACTCGATTTCAACTTGGTGCAAGATCTGTTGGGGAATTTCTCCCTCTAGAGTGAATGAGAAGGAAATGTGGGAGTCCCACATAGGATGAGAGATAGATGGGAGATGAGTTTATTAAGTGGAACCTCACAAATGGGTTTGGGCCCCAAGGGGCACGCCACTTTTGTGGAGGAGGGAGGACCTACGCAAATGGATTTCAGCCCACACGCGCGCGCCGCCCTCGCCGTCCGGCCGGCCGGCTTGGCTCGGTTCGGTTCGGTTCGGTTCACGCCCGGGCCCAGGCCCGGGTTTTCTTATTCCATTTATTTTTTTTATTTGCCCATTTGTTTATTTTACCGAATAGACACTTAACACAACCGTTGGACATTCGTCCTTAAATGAACAGATGCGTTCGTTCGGAAATCTTTTGAAGAATTATGTCTGTTCAAGAAGAAGTTATATTTGGTTATGTTAAACATCATCCGGACTCAAGCTTCGTGCCTCTTTGTTTTTTCTCAAACTTTCAATATAAATAGCCTTCGAGCGCGTTTCATTTTTTAGTAACTTCATTTTTCCCGAAATCTGCACTCTCATTTTCCATTATGTGCGATCCTGTTCCACAAAGTTAAGTTCGCCGAAGCCCTTTGAATAAGTGCCGATTCAAAGGGACGCGATCCGTTACGTCCTGGGAGACAATTGTCCAACGTCCTCGGGTACCAAATTGAGGGGACAAATTTGTCTTAAGGACACAACGAAATTCGTTGGGCTCGGATCAATATTCAGATTGTTGGGCTTGCTTTTGAATGTGGTTAGTACTTTCGATTTTGTATCTTCATTCTGTATTGCACTTTTGTTATATATACGAACATAGCCGACCACAATCTTAAGACAAATTCATTTCGTTCATTCCCGATCATTGTGCTTAGTTCGTATAATATTTTTATTGAAAGTATTCTATTCAACTGTTAATGTATCGTGTACATGCTTGTTGTATGATATTTTTTTTTGGAAATATTCTGTCCACCATTACTATATCATGGAAGTTTTGAATCGGGCTTATTGCACATGTGTTTTGTCGAAAATTCTATTGCATCGTTCAATATCAATCTATTTGTTTTTCATTCTTTCTTCGACGTATGTTTCTCGATTAGATTGATCTTCGTTCCGGTGTATCTCTGTTCTCGTACACTTATCATATTTAATAGTCCATTGTCACTTAGTTCATTTCTTGTCGAGCAACTAACATAATCACGGTATTATTTTTCTGTTTTGTGCCGAGACTGTTGCTTGTTTATTTTGTTAGTACTCGTTTGTGTTTTATAATTATCATTCCGTGATTTGTTGTATAATAGAAATGGCTTCGACTTCGACTCCGGGCAATCCTATTCCGAATCACGGGGAAAAGCCAGAAAAGTTCAATGGTATAGATTTCAAGAGATGGCAACAAAAAATGTTGTTCTATCTTACGACATTGAACTTGGCAAGGTTCCTCAATGAGGATGCTCCTAAGTTGGATAAAGGAGAGGTAGACAAGGAAATGTTTGCTGCAGTAGACGCATGGAAACATTCCGATTTCCCGTGTCGCAATTATGTCATCAACGGTCTGGATAATACACTCTATAACGTCTATAGTCCACTAAAAAAGGCTAAGGAGTTATGGGATAGTCTGGACAAGAAATATAAAACTGAAGATGCCGGATGAAAGAAATTCATTGTCGGTAAATTTCTGGACTTCAAGATGGTTGATTCAAAGACCGTATTAAGTCGGGTTCAAGAGCTTCAAGTGATTATGCATGATATTCATGCTGAAGGAATGACTCTAAGTGAGTCATTTCAAGTGGCTGCCTTCATTGAAAAACGGCCACCGTTCGGGAGAGATTTCAAAAATTATCTCAAACATAAGAGAAAGGAATTGTCACTTGAAGACTTGATTGTTCGGTTGAGGATAGAGGAAGATAATAGATCTTCTAAGAAGAAAGTTGGAAAAAATCTGGAGGTCTCAAGGGCCAATGTTGTTGAAGAAAGATCGAATCCCAACAAGAAGAGGAAAATGCCTAGCAAGTCCGGAGAAGGATTCACCCAAGGTCTGAAAAAGTTTGTTGGCAAATGCTTTAACTGTGGAAAATCCGGACATCGAGCAAAAGATTGGAGAGTCAAGAAAAGACAGAAAACTCAAGCAAATGTGGTGGAAGAGATTTCCAATGGTGTTGACGATATCAATCTGAATGCTATGATATCCGAGTGTAATATGGTGGGAAACCCCAAGGAGTGGTGGTTTGATACTGGAGCAACTCGTCATATCCGTGCGAACGGATCGATGTTCTCGTCCTACACAACCGTGGGGGGTGATGAAAAACTTTATATGGGTAATTCATCAACTTCTAAGGTTGAAGGTGTCGGAAAGATTGCTCTGAAGATGACATCTGGAAAGATTGTGACACTAAATAATGTTACGCATGTGCCATATGTTCGCAAGAATTTAGTGTCCGGATCTCTCCTTAGTAAGAATGGCTTCAAGTTGGTTTTTGTATCCGATAAGTTTGTACTCTCCAAAAATGAGATGTATGTAGGAAAGGGTTATCCGAGTGATGGTTTGTTCAAGTTGAATGTAATGACCGTTGTAACCAAAGATGATATGAATAAAGTCGCTTCTACTTATGTGCTGGAGTCTCCTAATATTTGGCATGCTAGACTAGGATACGTTAACTATAAGTCGATAAAGAAATTAATTAGTATGGGACTATTGCCGAAGTTTGATTGTCCAAGTGAAAAGTGACAAGTGTGTGTTGAATCTAAGTTTTCTAAGCCTCCTTTCCATTCTCTAGATAAAAGAGTTACAAAACCTTTAGATCTAATACACACGGATATTTGTGATATGAAAGCAATACCTTCTAGAGGTGGTAAGAAATACTTTATCACGTTCATAGATGACTGCTCGAGATATTGCTATATCTATCTACTTAGTAGTAAGGATAAAGCTGTGAATGCTTTTAGAACTTATAAATCTGAAGTTGAAAATCGCTTGAATGGGAAAATAAAAGTGTTAAGAAGTGATAGAGGAGGTGAATATGAATTTCCTTTTGAGGAAATTTGTACTGAGTTCGGTATCGTTCACTAAACTACTGCCCCTTATAACTCGCAATCGAATGGTGTTGCGGAAAGAAAAAATCGATCCTTAAAGGAAATAATGAATACATTGTTAAACAGCTATGGTTTACTACAGAATTTGTGGGGGGAAGCTGTCTTGACAGCAAATTTTATTTTAAATAGAGTACCCCACAATAAGACAAAACAAACTCTCTATGAGAAATGAAAAGGCGTAATGCCTAACCCGAATTATCTTAAAGTGTGAGGGTGTTTGGCTAAAGTTGCAGTTCCTAAGCCTAAAAAGGTTAAAATATGACCAAAGACCGATGATTGTATTTTTATCGGATATGCTCAAAATAGCAATGCATGTCGTTTTCTTGTTCACAAATCAGAGATCCCAGATATATATGTTAATACGATCATTGAATCAAGGGACGCTTCGTTCTTTGAAAATATATTACCGTATAACATAGTATATGAGTCAATTGAAAATAATAAGAGGTCTCGAGATACTATATCTAGAAGTGATCCAATGGAGGATGAACCTAGACGTAGTAAAAGGCAAAAGACTTCTACGTCTTTTGGACTTGAGTTTTTGACTTATTTGCTAGAGAATGAACCTCGGACATATAAGGAAGCTGTGACATCTCCAAAAGCCTCGCTCTGGAAAGAAGCTATCAATAGTAAAGTTGAATCCATCTTGTCAAACCATACTTGGGAATTGGTTGACCTTCCTCCTGGCAATAAACCACTACAATGTAAGTGGATATTTAAGAGGAAAATGAAAGCAGATCGTACTATTGATAAGTATAAGGGTAGGCTTGTCGTAAAAGGTTACGATAAACGTGAAGGTCCGTATTATTTTGACACTTATTCACCTGTCACGAGAATTACATCTATATGGATGTTAATTGCTATAGCGACCTTGTATAGACTTGAAATTCATCAAATGGATGTCGAAAGAGCTTTTCTAAATGGGGATCCGGAAGAAGAAATATATTTACAACAACCTGAAGGGTTCATTGTTCCGGGACAAGAGAATAAAGTATGTCGGCTTATCAAGTCACTATATGGCTTGAAACAAGCACCAAAACAATGGCATTCTAAATTCGACCAAGTTATGTTGTCGAATGGTTTCAAGATTAATGAGTGCGATAAATGTGTATATGTTAAGAGCACTCATAATAGCTTTGTCATTTTATGTCTCTATGTAGACGACATGCTTATAATGGGCAGCGATAATAAGGTCGTCAAGACGACCAAACGCATGCTCACAAGCAAATTTGATATGAAAGACATGGGGGTTGCAGATGTTATTTTAGGAATTAAAATCCTCAAAACATCGCAAGGATTAGCACTATCACAGTCTCTCTATATAAAAAATATTCTTGAAAAGTGCAAGAATCTAGACATCGTACCGGTAAAGACTCCGATAGATATTAATCTACATCTTTCAAAGAATACCGGTGAAAGCAAGGCTCAAAATGAGTATGCAAGTATACTAGGCAGTTTAATGTATGTCATGAATCGCACTAGACCAGACATAGCTTGCGCGGTAAGCAAGCTAAGCCGATTTACAATTAGTCCAAATGAAAATCATTGGAAAGCTATGAAGCGTGTATTGGGCTACTTGAAGCATACTCAAGATTATGCTTTGCATTATACAGAGTATCCAGCGGTACTTGAGGGATACTATGATGCAAATTGGATAACCGGCACTAAAGACACAAAATCGACAAGTGGATATGTATTCACACTTGGTGGGGCAGAAGTGTGATGGAAATCATCCAAACAAACTTGTATTGCTAGATCAACTATGGAATCAGAATTTATAACTTTTGATAAAGCCGGTGAAGAAGCAGAGTGGCTTCGAAACTTCTTGGAAGATATTCCTAATTGGCCTAAACCGATTACTGCTGTATGCATACATTGTGACAATCAAGCGGCAATAGGAAGGGCAATGAATGTCATGTATAACGGTAAGTCTCGACACATACGTCGACGACATGACACTGTAAGACAACTTCTTTCTAGTGGAATTATCACCATTGACTATGTGAAGTCAAAAGATAATGTTGCGGATTCATTTACAAAAGGCCTAACTAGAGAAATAGTTGTGAAAACATCGAAAGGAATGGGTTTAAGGCCTATAAATAAGTCATCATAGTGGATACCCTACCTTGTTGATTGGAGATTCCAAGATCTAGGTTCAAAGGGACAACCAAGTTATGAAGACTGTGTAGAGTAATGTAATTTATTACTCATTCCTAGATGAAGACAGTACTAATATGTGAAGGTTAAGCGAAAAGCTTTTAATGATTCCGAATTGAGTATGTGATATACTATATATTCAGAAATCACCTATGTAAGTGTGAAGTGAGGGCCGCTTCTGTGAGAATTGAAAAGGCCGAATTCTCTAAAACACTCATGAGACCAGGCGGTGTTCATGGCCAAAACGAACACAACAGTGAGAACTAACTTTGTTCGAGAGAAAGTTATGTGATTTTTATTGTCTAGGCTTACACGAAAGGTCGACGGTTCAAAGACATCAAGTCTACTGATTGACCGAGTAAGTCCGATAGGTTTCACTAGGGAAAGTTCAAAGTTTCGGACTACTTATCCCGATGTAACTATTTCTCAAGGAATAATCGCACATTGCATTTCATGCATATACGAAGAGTCGTGATGTCCGAATATCTCATTCATGTGGGGGATTGTTGGGGAATTTATCCCTCTAGAGTGAATGAGAAGGAAATGTGGGAGTCCCACATAGGATGAGAGATAGATGAGAGATGTGTTTATTAAGTGGAACCTCACAAATGGATTTGGGCCCCAAGGGGCACCCCACTTTTGTGGAGGAGGGGGGACCTACGCAAATGGATTTCGGCCCACACGCGCGCGCCGCCGCCGCCATCCGTCGGGCTAGCTCGACTCGGTTCGGTTCGGTTTGGGCCCGGGCCTGGGTTCTCTTATTCCATTTATTTTTTTTATTTGCCCATTTGTTTATTTTACCGAATAGACACTTAACACAACCGTTGGACATTCGTCCTTAAACGAACGGATACGTTCGTTCGGAAATCTTTTGAAGAATTATGTCAGTTCAAGAAGAAGTTATATTCGGTTATGTTAAACATCATCCGGACTCAAGCTTCGTGCCTCTTCATTTTTTCTCAAACTTTCAATATAAATAGTCTTCGAAGCAGTTTCATTTTTTAGTAACTTCATTTTTCCCGAAATCCGCACCCTCATTTTCCATTCAGTGCGATCCCGCTCCACAAAGTTAAGTTTGCCGAAGCCCTTTGAATAAGTGCTGATTCAAAGGGACACGATCCGTTCTATCCTGGGAGACAATTGTCCAACGTCCTCGGGTACCAAATTGAGGGGACAAATTTGTCTTAAGGACACAGCGAAATTCGTTGGGCTCGGATCAATATTCTGATTTCTGCGCTTGCTTTTGAATCTGGTTAGTACTTTCGATTTTGTATCTTCATTCCGTATTGCACTTTTGTTATATATACGAACATAGCCGACCACAAGATCAACACTGGAAGGAACTCGGCAACCTTACAAGGTTAACTTGACTTAGCGATAGCAAGTCCAAAGTAGCTATATGTTTTCAGAACGCCGAATCTCCGTAGATTGGCTTGTGTGATTTCAATTTATCCTCGACCAAAAATCATTTTTAAGTGACAAGGAGTGTTGAACTCTTTGGATCATGGGTCTTAAATACTTTCTCAACATTTTATCAATTATGCGCTTCCCTTACATAGGATTTGTTGGTAAACTGTAGGTGGTGGAAGGATTCAGATGTAGAGAGGAAGTTCCCATTTGCTAGAAACAGGCTTGTCGAGATGTATTTTTGGATGTCAGGAGCTTATTTTGAGCCGGAGTACCAAGTTGCTCGAGAAATACTAGCCAAAGCGATGTGCATTCTTTCCATTATCGACGACATCTACGACGTCTATGGCACGTTGGAAGAATTAGAACTCTTCACAGAAGCAATTGAAAGGTGCAGTTGGCACTCTGATGCTTTTCTCAGTTTACCGATGGACTAAATTGACTTATTCTAATTTGTATCAAAAGATAACGTGTCAAGGTGTGGTATTTTTCTGAACTTGAACTTAGGTGGGATTTTGATGCCAAAGATGGATTGCCAGAGTACATGCAAGCGTGTTCCAAGATAATTCTTGATTTTTATGATGAAATTGGCCACGGGGTGATCAGAAAAGGACGATCGTACCGCCTCTTCTATGCAAAAGAAGCAGTAAGCCACTCGACGTTACATCAATCAAATGCAATTTCTATATCTAAGTCCTCCCAATGCATTAAAGTTCGAGTATTGAGGCAGCTTTTACGTTTGAGAATGAATTCTCAGATGAAAAGACAAGTGAGAGCGTACCTCGCTGAAGCCAAATGGTTCCACCAAAGCCACGTACCCACGATGGAGGAGTACATGCCCATTGCAGGGGCATCCATTGGTCTAGAACTAGCATCAGTGATGTCGTTTATGGGAATGGGAGATGTCGTAACAAGCGATGCTTTTGACTGGTTATTAGCCAGCGACAACAAGATGGTGAGAGCTTCGGCATTAACCTGTCGGCTCATGGATGACATTGCCGGACACAAGGTATAGAAAAGCTATATCGGTGAACAACGTTACTTTATCTACATTTTTGTCTAGTAAATTTTATCAATAGGAGGAAGCAAATGATTCCCATGAGAAATATGTTTACAGTTCGAGCAAGAGAGAGGTCACGCAGCATCTTCGGTGGAGTGTTTCATGAAACAATTTGGAGTCACGGAGGAAGAGGCTAAGGAGGAGCTGCGTAAACAAGTGGTCGATGCATGGAAGGACATTAACAAAGAGTTGGGCCGTCCAACCGCCGTTCCCATGCTGGTCCTTGCGCGAGTTCTCAATCTTACACGAGCCACTCGTGCTGTGTTTATTGATGAAAAAGATCACTACTCTCATGCTGAAAACAAGATGAAAGAGTATGTGACTTCTGTGCTAGTCAATCCATTGCCACTGTGATGGTTTGAAGTACAAGTTTAATAACCGAGCCATTATAGATTGCATTAGACTTTTTCGAATTTGCTCTGTGAACGATTTTCAAGTATGTGTTAACACTTGATCATTGCTCTTCTCCGGCTTGAGAGCCCCCCTTCATTTTGTAGAATTCAAATAAATGAAAGTAAGGTGTCCATATCGTGCTTGATATATTGATGTTCTGTACTATTGTGAAATTAATGCGAAAACTAACGGGATCTAGGAATTAAATCAACGCGAAAATTACCAGAGATATAAATGAGGAATAATGAGGAACACTAGTAATTTACGTAGTTTGATTTGAGTGTCGATATATACTCCATGGAGAGGGCTAGCATAGGATTCGTATCGTTATTTTTCAGCATTATATGCATAAGCTAAGATATATAGCTTTATCGATTAATTTGTGGAAAATGTGTTCGGTTTTCATGACAAAAGGAAACAAGTAAAGAAGTGTTTTTTAAGATACGCACATTTAACTTGTTTAGATTTCTTGAATGTCTATGGGAACAGAATTGAGAAAAAACGAATTACCGTTTTTCAACTGCTTTTTAAGAACTTGATATTCAAGAGTTTACGAGAGAAATCACCACTCAAATATCGAGGTTTCCACCGAAGCTACACAAGCGTTTGTACCCAAGAGAGCCAAGGGAATTCTCTTCTCTCTCTCGATCCGATGGAACGAACAGAAGATTTCCAAGATACGAACCACGACGGCGACGAGTTGAAGAAAGATGAAGACAGTCCCAATGACGTTCTCATTCAGTACGGATTTTTTCAACTTCACAGGAATTGGGAGGACTTTTTTGGCTTGCAAAGTAATAATGCTGCTGATCAAGCGGGAAATGATTCAGAGGGAGAGGATGATGTTCCTAATGATCATATGGTGATGATCATAGATCAAGAACCGACAGAGTGGTCGCGTCAAAGGGACAGCAACAGTGATGTTGGTGATGATCGAAAAGTGAGGGTTGAGATTGAAAAGATTGTGATCAAGCGAAAAGACAGTGATGCCGTATTTCCTTTATCACTTTCTCCGACCTTGTCGTTTTGTTTAACTTTCCCTCCATGCAGGGGCAACGTTTCTCAGTGTTTCTGGCGGTCATCCACCAATCTCGATGACAGACTTGAGGACGAGGCCCAGCCTTAGGCGACCTCCAAGTTAGCCACGTACTCTAGTTTCGATGAACGTGAGCTCGCGATGGCCACCTCTACCTTTGGCAACAGCTGATGCCGAGCGCGAGCCCCACCCTAAGGCGACCCCAGCTCTAGTATCCCTGAGGCCGGCAACTCTAGATCCAAGGTCGCAAGCCTCATATCCGAGGTTTATAGCATCAGACCACGGCAATTCGACAGGTCTAGATAGAGAGAGCGAGACAGATGGGGACGATCGCTAGGCTGTGCTCCAACATTGCAAGACCTCCAATTCTGTCCAAAAGTGACACTTCGCATACCGCCACTTCACAATGATTTTTTTTTTTCGCAGAATCTAAGTCTATTTCATGATATACAAAGAGCAAGATATTTGATGAGTTCAAATTATGATAAGCAATGATCCAAAATTACAAAAGTAGAAAGATTAAGTGCAATTTTCAGTTGGATCCAACTTAGTTTTGACTTTAGTTAAATAACTCCTTCCCTTATTATTCTGTATTCAAAATCTCAAATGGAACTTTCTCCTGCTCGTACTGTTTTTCGCAAATGACAACTGGGTATATTTCATAGATGTCGATCACAAACGTTACAACTTGTCAGCTTTCACTCTACTATATCGATCCATGGGGACCTTTTTCCTTATTCCAAGGACGAAATTGCATTACTTTTCATATTGAGGACAATTGGTCAATGGAGCAACTTCCTTCACCAGTCAAACGACGATAATTTACTTGCAAAAGTTGGAAGCAATATAGCAGAATGCAACATTACGCAATGGGAACCTCAAGCAAGTCTGAACTAGAGAGGAGATGCATTCTCGACTCACTAGCTCAACCTAAATGTAAACCCGTTTGGCTTTTAAGATTACCAACCAAAAGAGTTTTCAAATTGGATACATCATAAATAAGAGAATGAATCAAGTCAAGACCACAAATTTACCTCACAGACGGCCTAAAGATCAACCCCGGTTCCGGAGAGGTTGCAAATGGGAACAGACTTAACCTTCACCACTCTAGCAAAAAGCCTTCGATAAGCATGTTTCTTCTTGTAAACATCTGTACATTCCGCCGCCCCCGATCTGTCCTTCCCAGACAGTGAACATACTTCATGTATCTTTGATACATTACCCAAAGCTTTCACTACACTACCCTAGTAAAGAAAAACAAAATAGAATTAATCAATGTTTTCTTTCCCATTTTCCTTCGCGTCTGCCATCGCGTTCTCTTCTTTCTACCACCTGCCTCGATTTGCTCCCTCTGGAGCCATGCCTTTGGGCAGATCCATATAAACCAGGTTGCCCGTCAAATGCCGACACCAACTCCCCATCCCCAATACTACCCGTGTCACCCGAGTCCCTGCTTCCATCGAAATTCTCATCATAACTACTGCCAGTGTCATCGGCTCGGTCACGTGACTGCAAAATTGTGGGTGGCTGCCCAGAAAATGGACGAGGTCCAGACAACACTACCGTTGGCATTGTTCCCAGAGATGAGCTACCGCCAGCATTTTCAGGCTGCAAACTCCCGCCACCTGCTCTGGTGCTTCCTTCATTAACCGGCCTTCCATTATCCCTCTCACGAAATCTATCCCGTGAGCGACTGCAGATTTCATCAAGGGGAACACTAAAATCACAAAACTATCAAAAGCCAGATATTTATTTCAAGCAAATCCATTCAAGATGAAAGAATTGAAAGGCATCATAGGAAAGGGATAAAGAAAGACGGAACAGAGTAACCAAACATGACCAGCAAATGCTTAAATAAACACCAGGCCCGAAAGAAGGGCTATGATGAACACAAACTGACACCTCTAATTATGCACTCACTTTGCCAAACATGCTGTAAAGCTCGCAAAAAGGATAGTGCTTGGTGGCCTATGAGGATCCATTGAACTGATTCCATTTAATGAGATAAGGACTGGTGGTGGTTGTTTGTTGTAATAAATCTGAGTGATTAAACTATAGACAAATATCTGTAATCCCATTTGATTGACTGAGTTAGTGTACGAGCAGCAAGAAAGAAACTTGCAACATTATACTCCCTTTAAATTTGATCAAAGCACTGGTATTTAGAATTTTCAACAGGTGGATAGAAAATGACAATCCTCTTTATTGTTCACAAGTGAAGCAACAAATTGATACCTGGACTGAGCAGAGGATGGAAATTCACGCCTTGAAGATCGTACTCCTGATTCGATCTGCTCCAATTCATGCTGAAGTTCTCTCTACAAGCAGCGCCATAATTATTAGTGAATAACACTCACAAAACCAAGAAAAAATATGATTCCTTTGTTTTTATTTGACATGGAAGCACTAGGGCAAATCATATTGGTTCAAAAATACATCAAGTTAACATAATTAAGAAAATGGTATGATCTTTTGGTGCAAGGCTCACCACTACGTCAGTATAATTTGATGATACCATCTCACTAGGAAACAGAACAACTTCCTAGTTTAGTGTTTCGAAAGCAGCACTAACTCGCAGGTTCATCTGCCCCCAGAAATAGGAATAAGTAGAAGATGGATGCCAGGCAAACTTAACATCAAAGAGACGAACCATCTAGCACCTCCAAATAAGATGAATGCCAGGAGACTACAAACTTTGCCAGGACACTACTCTGAGGTTGGGAAAGAAAAGTACTAGGTTTCTCATGTCATAAAATTTGAAGACTAGTCTACCAACAGCATAATTAGAGACAATACAAAATTAACCATTTACCATAAATAAGAAGAAAATTTAACTACAGCATCAAACAAATAACCTGCTTTTCCATAGATTATTTGTCTAAATTTTAATTTCAGTTACTGATGTCACCTACCAAAGCCTGCACACCCCTACTTTGAGTCTGTTTCCATGTACTTTCTAAAAATGAATTAGAAAGGTTTCCAAGTATGAGGAGTCAATTAAAAAGCATCTCAAAAATATGAAATACTGTCTTACATGATAACTAAATTTCATGGAGCCATTTGATCGATTGGAACCTAATTATTGATGGAAGGAGTCAATTTACATTACAAATGATCCAAACTATAATGGGTCTCTAGACAGTTCTTCAATTAGTTTTTCAGCATACCATTGAGAGCTTGTCATGCTCCCTCTCCTAATAATTCTCTTTAAACAATGTTTTTTTTAGATAAACACTCTTCCATAGATATGTTCCTGTGTATACAAAAAGAAAAGGGAAGACAAAAAGCTTCAGAATTTTTTTTAAAAAAAATGAACAATAAGTTTCTAGTCATTCATGACTATAGTGTGTTAACTGTACAACCCCAATAGGAATCAATAAAGAAACTATCCGACCAAGGATTGCCTTTATTCAATCATACCAAATACCATAGTCATCAAATCATGAGAGAATTGAAAATAATTTGTGACTTCGCAGAACTGCAACTGCCATAAGATCTATGAAGTGTCCAAACATTTTTAAGAAGACAAACAACTGACAATTGAAAATTGCCAAAATTATTTTATACGCAACTATGTAATCTCATAAATAATGGTTAAGGGCACTAGACACTAACAAGAGCTGACAGGCTTCTTAATTAAAGATACCACATGTTATTATCTCTCCAGATATAACATATTTGTGTGTCATTATCTGCACAATACATTTCAATTTTCCAGAATCTCTCATTCAAAGCCATTCATTTGTGAATAGAATTAGTAAGTACCGCAATAAAACCACTGGAGTTTGATTGGCTTATTGTGAATCAGCAGAAAAAATCAGCCAGTACTCAACTAAAATTACGAGAGTTTGGTTGACTTAGTGGTTAAGGACCGAACTTGTGTGTAAATTAAGCAGAAAAGAATTATTGACATCAAGTGCAAATAATTCCATGTTTGGGCCATCTGCCCGAGCTTTAAACTGCATCTTACCTGGTCCATGATATTAGTGGGGTATTTCACAGAGCATATTAATCATAGGGTTGCTATTTCAAATGGATTTCCATCTTTCACTAATGGAAAATCTTTGATATGAAGTGGATCGTTCACATTAGCTAAGTGAATACACTGGTAGGTTTGCATGCCATTTAGGTTGAGTTTGCAGTTTCAAAAGTACTTCACAGTTGACCAAAAAAATAAAAAATTAGAAATTAGAAAGGCATGTGTAAGATTTCTAGACAGAGGAGCTTGAATTTATTCAACTTGAGATCATCTCAACCCACGCACACCTCTCCACTTTTGGGTACGTTTCATTGTCTATCTTGTAATTATTCCATTTTGTCCAAATAATAAGATATTGATGAAGTTCAACGGAACACTTTGAAGGACAAACAAATAAAGTTAATGTGCAATTTGAAGTTTTTCTCAGCTTAAAATTCTCTCAGCAAAAACCAACATGAGCATATTTAGGGTGTCATTCACCAACCTCACTTAATACAGGGTCACTCTAGAGACCTGAGACTCCGACAGTTTTCAAAGAGAACCCAAAACTTTGTAATACCAGGAAAAATAATTAACAGAAAGCTATATGCTAGTTGAACAGATTAGTAGAAGGATTTGTCTATTGAAGGATGTGACGAGCATGGATCAGATGTTTTCGATACACTGAACAAGCTTACCTGTAAATCCCTGGTCGGGCAACATGAACTCTTTCTCTAAACAAAACGTATGCATAGACTTGTCATTTACCATATCATACCAAATTTGCATGGGTAATAAATGTATTGATCATCGTTAACGTTAATTGCCTAAACCTATAGAAAGACATATGGCATGCTTGAGCTGTAGGGAAAGATTTTCTTGCCTGTGCCTGCTTCTCCTTTTCCAGATCAAGGTTGTAACGCAACTCCCTGGTTCTTGCACGCTCAATTTCAAGCATCCGTTGTCTCTCAATCTCTTTTTCTACCTCAGCTGTCTTTTCCCTGAGAAAGGCCATCAGTAATTTATACAAACATGATATCATTCAGATTTTAGTATTGAGCAAGGTCAAAATCACTAGAGGCAACAATATAAGGGGGAAAAAGAACCTATCAAGCTCCTGCAGTAACTCTGCTTCTCGTACAGCAGCCTCTTCCAGAAACTTCTTGCGAGTGTGTCTCATAAGGAGTTTCTTTTGCCGGCGAGCTATTATTTCTTCTCGCAGCCTTGACTTCTCACTGCCAAATGAAATTAAAGCTGCTGGCTAATCAAGAATTGCTACTAAGCTTGCATCAAGAGAGCGTGCTGTATTGCATGCTTAAGCAGCCTTCCAATTTGTCAGTAAATGCTTAGCTGGTGAGCAAGGCAATAATCGGGTTCATTGATATTCTTGGTGTAAAAAATGGCCGTCACATATAAAATCAGTTCCAAGTCTTTGTTTTCAAATGATTCTGCGGACTTGTATAAATCCTCTGCTCATGGATAAATGAAAATGGGGAATATTGCCATTTGCCTGTGCCATTCTACGAGTCTTTTCCTTTTTGCATATTGCATAGCCACTCCCTTTGGCACATCTACTAGTTCAGAACTTAACTTGAAAGCCATATTTTGAACTAGATGTTTTCAGGATGCTCCCAATAACTGACAAATGGCAAGTGCTTTTGCTTCTGCGGCATTATATCGACACAATTAAACTACGTATAGTTGAAAATCAGTTACGTAATAGATGAAGAGCAGCCTGAAACATTGTTACATTTTCCAAATGGTTTGATTATGATTAACCAGCTACCAAGAGATGATTCTCCATTGACTTCACATCATTTTCTTCTAGTACTACATCTATTCTAAAATCATGACTGGCCACGTGTTCTCCCTTTTCAGTGAACTTTTCGAAGAGTTCTTCCTCTCCCCACGATGTCAAAAGTAGACTGTTTCAACTAGGTTTCTCTTTTTGACCAAAAAAAAAAAAAAAAAATAGGTGTCTCATTGTGGGGTACTAGAGAAACTATGGATTGCACTTGCAGCAAAGAGCATTTGCATACTACTTGATGCAGCCCACAAGTAAAATAATTCTATAGTTATCAAAACATTGACATCATCACTCAATTTGGTTAAGATGAACATTTTCACAGGATTATGACTCTTCTCCTAAGGATTACTATCAAATTTAAAGCAGTACTCCAGGGTTTTTCATCTTTACTATGGGTAGCATTTTCAAAGAGCCTCTAGCAAGCCCTTCCTTTTGAGGAGTCAATGAACGAGATTCAAGTCTAAGCACTTGTCCACTTCAGAATTGTCTTATGCAATTTCGAGAGTGATCCTTAAGAAACCCTAGGTATGAGCGTTAAAAATATATCTACTCGTAACGAATTAGCATTCAAAGCAAGTTCTTTACCAATTTCAACATAAATGAGGTACACTCATGGTCCATCATAGCAATGGAGCTCTTTGTTGTATCATGAGGACCTATGGCACTAAACTTGAACACTTTAAGTACCGCCAGCACATGCAAAATGCACCAATTTTGGGAAGAAAAAAGTGGTCAAAAATACCATGGAGTGCAAGAATTGGCATATGCATTTGAAATGGATGTCCAAGTCACGATAATTTAAGTGTATTACGCAAGAGTACTAATACTTGCTGTCCTTATGCATACTTCGATCACAAAAAGATCCTCAATCTGACGTAGGAGTTGAATTGATTGGCTAAACATGGAAATGAAACTTACATTGAATGAATAGAGTTCTTGATTTGCTGAAGATGATTCTCATCCTTCATCAAATCTGAAAAAGAAAGCATAAGTACTGGAAACACAAATTCCACATGATAAAGAGGACTAGGACATAAGATCACCAGCTGAAGAATTATATCGAGTGCTCTCTTTGGAATCTCTAAATTGATCTTCCGTACGATTCTCATTTTGAAGAACTTCCAACTCCATTTCAGCTTCTTCTTGCTCCTGCAATACATTTTATTTCAAAAAGGAAACAGAGAGAGAACAACAGAGTCCTAAATGTGAGCCATGGATCACATTGAATCCTAGACTCACCCGAACTTCTTCAAGTAGTTTTCCAGAGAATGCTTCTATGTATGACTGAGCAGAAGTCAGCTTAGTGAGTACCTGAAATAAGACAGTGCATAAAGAGTTTCTGAAAGGAAAAGCATGACGAAGCAATAATACTATATATTGAAATAAGTCCTAAATGTTCAACATCTACCGCTTCTTCCTATGTTTTAGCGAACTTAAAAAAATGTTGAAATGAAGGCCAAATAAAATTACAAATGAATCAGGCTGAATAACAGAGGAATAGGGAAAGATGAAAAGTTCAAGGCTCCGTTTGCTTCGTGGAAAATGAATGTCTTGGAAAACGTTTTCCTGAAATTAATAGTTTATACCACATACAAAACAAGTGAAGGAAAAATATTTTCATTGTCCACGAAAATCTTTAGACTTAAATTGTTTTGTCAATAATTAAAACATATTTCATTGGTTAATTATTTGAAGTGATACAAGTTATCAATTTTAGGAAAATACTTTCCAAATCGTGCATTTTCTGAGAAACAAGCCTAAAACTCCCTCTTACCATTTTATGACCAATCACGAACTTTCTTTTAGTGAAAGAACTAGAGCTACTTCATAATTGGGGCGTCATTTTTAGCGGAAAATTAACTCAAACATCATATGCAGAAAGTGCTAGATTCACCCAGTAAATCCTTTTGACTCACAATCCTGTCTATCAAAATGGTAAAAATATAAGTCTTTCACCTCTTTATCAGTTTCAAATTCTTATCATACATGTCAACATTATGAAGATAAATCGTTCACAGGTCAATCAGCAAAGTCATAAAAATTAACCTAATTTTATGAGCTAAGTTAATAGACATGGCTCAGCATCTTTCTTGAATGCATAACATTTTCTTGGTTGAACTACAAATAAGACCTAAAACCCAGTGGCACTAAGCTAATCTATAAAGTTACGCAAACAACTAGTGACGGTTCAGAAGATAAAAGTAAATGCCAAGAAATAGATGAATCCTTTTGTCATAACAAATCACCCATAAACTGCCAATTCAAACCGAACGAAAAACAAACTAGGCATAAACTTTAATTTCTCACTGTTGACCAAACTAGCAATAGTGTGCTACATGATTGTTAATGGCAACATACAAAGAACCATCTACAGCTTACAACACCATATGTTTTCAAGACTGGTCCTATCTCCTCTATCCATCCACAACATTGCTTTTTCGAGGAATCCTTGACTCACAAAATGCGTACAAGTTAATAACTTGAATTTCAACAAAAGTTGAAAAAACACAGGTTCTCGAAACAACTATCATACATGAGATCTATGTTAGCTGACACTACAGTCTAAGAAACGCTAAAGGTCCCAACTTGAGTTCAAAACTTCTTGATGATCCGACAAATACTATCAAATACAATGTCCACAGCTATTTTTACAGACGTAGGCACGGATGTCCGGATGCAAACTTAAAGCAGGTTGGATCTCCAAAAGAAAACACGACACTGGCATTTGGAGGTGGATTAGAGAGGACTGGAGTGAGTTTTCTCTTCAAGCTGCACTAAACTGGGCAATGGGAATTGGAAATTCTTTTTGGCTCGACACAGTGTGCGGAGAAATGACACTAAAAGATCGGTTTCCAAACCTTTCAATGTTTCCAGGAACAAGGAAGTATTTGAAGGAGAATGGTCTTCCATTTTTGTAATTATTGACAATCAGCTCAAAGTTTTACACTTTTGTTAGAGTGGAACATGCATGTGGTTGACAATGCATTGACAACACTGTAAATGCTTTGTCTTGCCATTAGGCTCTTTTTTGGTTTCTTGAGCTTTGCACTTGAGTTTGCACCCATTGGTGCTATATATGATTTTATTTACCTATAAATTCAGTTCACTACCTCCTGTAGACTAAAGATTGGTCGTTGGAATGCCTTAGAATAACCACAAGAGGAAGACATACGACTTTAAAGTAGATCAGCTATTTTATACAATATGACATTAATATGTAAATGCCAGAAATACTTACTACCTGAAGAATTTCCTCGCGTGCGCTGCTGAAATCAGGGTCAAGTTGCTTGAAACCACCGGCGGAAAGAGCTTCTCTCAGGACCTTTTACAATGAAGCATGGTTCAGGAAAACTAAATATAAGCTATTGAATATGTAAAATTCGGCCTACATGAAAGCAGTCAGACAACATTCTTTTGAACCATCCTGCACCTAATACAGCCTCTAATTAGGTAATGAGCTCCACAGAAAATGATAATTATGACTCAATTCGAAAGTTTATAAAAGATATCTGTGGTAGATAGTTCATTAAAGAGCACCAAGGAGGTACCTCCTCTATATAAAATACATGTCAGAAGGGATAATCTAAAAACTGCAAGAAAGATCAACAAAGTGACGGCGAATGGGTGGTTAATTGTGGATCCTGTGCTTGAATAAAGTCGGTAGCCATTCCGATGTATCTTTTTTTCTGTGGTGGATCATGTGAGAATGTTTTACAGATTAAATTGCAATCAGAATTTTCAGCTTCATGTCAATGAATCAGTTCAAGAAGCATAGAAACCTAAGTTGAACTTGATCCATGACCAACAGTTAGACATGGAACTAAGAGAGTGCTTTGATCAAATGAAGGATGATTGACGAGGAAGTACAGACTAAATGAGGAGGAATCAATTAAAAAAAAATCGTAAATGCGCTATATTGCGATGGAAGAAATTTGATGACAGGATGTCGGGAATTATAACAATATTCAAATGAATAAAAGACAAAAGCAATGCTCATGCTCCACTTCCAACATTGATAAGGTCATTGAAGTGCAGGAAAGGAATAAAAAGAGAAAAGAAGCAAGTAGACACCAAACCAAGTTGGAATGAAAGAAACCAAATCATCAAACCAAAAGATAGAGAGTGGTAGCCTATCCTTGATTGCACCTATTTGACTTCATTAGGGAGGCCTACTATAATGCAGAAAATGAAAGCTGGGATCAAAACCAGAATTCTTTTTACTTATTTTCACAAAACATCAGTGCCAACCAAGCTGATAGTTCTTTCCTAACTGACAGTACCATGATCTGATTCAAAGGAGTGACAATGCTGCATTCGTACATTATTTAAAGTCAAAATACGAGAGAAAAGGATTACAAAAATCATCTTCCACTTACCTCTTTCTCCTCAACCCCTTTATCTCTCAACCTACATAAGGCTAGGCAAATTTGCTTCTCAAGATATCCAATCCTTCCTTCTGCAACACATAGAGAGTTCCCAGATCATTTGAAAACAAAACGAAAACACGCACACACCCAAAAACAGAAGGTTCATTCCAAGATTGTTTTTGCTTCTTTTCATAAGTGATCAATCTGTCGTTTCTTTCTCTTTTCTTTTCTTTCTTTCCAGGGGGAAAGGTGGCAGAAGCTGGAATGACTTCAAGAGGCTAAAATAAACAGCAACAAAGAAAACTTCTTTCATACCAGTCTTTGAAGATCCCAAATTCTCAATCTCAATCCATAGGTTATCAGGAATCAAAGAAATATCTTCCTCTGAAGAGTACAGGCAAGCGCCTGCAACGAGTGCTAGAGAGAGTTGTAAGAAAGGGCTCTCAAGCATTGGATGTGGAAGTTTCCCTAGGCCATTTAGAACAGCATCAGCAGATGCAAGAAAACATTGTAACTGCTGACGACCAGCAAAGGGAATATAATCTACTAGTAGTGCCATTGCACGTGTCCTCAGAAGCAATGATGTATCTGATGATCCGATAAGAGCAACATGATCCCACGTACTTGAAACCAGAAGAGGGAGAACCGACTCAAAAGTATCAGTTCTTGAAACAGGAGAAACTAACTTATCCTGATATCCTGAATAACCAATGACTGAGATTCCATCAATGTCTTGACCAACAATCTTTCCTAAGTGCTTAAGTGCTATCAGCCTTTGCTCAGGTTCATTATGGCCAAGCAACCTACAAAATAGATCCACCACTGCAGCCTCCTTTCCACCAAAGTTATGGAATCCTCTACCAAACAACGTCGTCAACCATTTATCAGATTGTAAACGCCAAGAAAGTTTAGGAGCATGGCAAGAAAACCTTGTGATTGCTACACATAGGGTTCCCACAATATCTTGAATGGGCAAAAGAAGTGGTACTGCAAGTAGGCAGTCAACCATCACAGATGCAACAGTCCAGCAATGTCTTTCTAGGAGAACCAAAATAAATTCACCAAGGCCCTCTAGACCGACCCTCCAATGCATTGGAAGCTCATTTGAAGACACAACTGAGGTGGGAGAGTCGCCACTTTTGCCATCATCATATAAATGAATGTTTTGTAGAATTGCAGATAAGCACCTCAAGTATGTAGAGGTTTCTGCTGATGAAACAACCAACTTCTTGGTAAGTCGTCGATGAAGCATCCAACATTGCTCCAGTGTTGGACTAAGTTTGTTAATCAGACGGTCCATGTCCTCCACGAACTCTTTTATTTCCTCCACAGACAAGGACTTAAGTTTACCACTAGTGCTACAAGTATCTGTAACCTCAGATGTAAGTGACTCATGCAAAATGTCATTGAGAAACCAGCCAATTGATTTCCTGTCAGCATCGTAGAATGCATTAATACCATAATCTGAAGATAACTTGACTGCCATAACGCCATAGAACCGTAATGCTTGACGCAACAGTAGCTTGCAGTTGTCCACAACACATTGGAAAGCGCAAATGTAGTCCTGGTAGGAAGATGTGGGCTCAAAAGAAGTAAAATTAACCCACAAGAGTAAAGACTGCAATATGTCTCTCCTATGCTGGAAAGAGAGATCAGGAAAGACAGATGCCAGTGTGAAAATAGTCAAAGCTCTTCCATGTGATTTCACAGAAGAGTCAACTTCCCCGTTGCTTCTCTCCCCAATGGCCTTGAAAAGCTCATCAAAACACAGTGATTCAAAACTGAGGCACGAATTATCAACTAACGCAGACTCATCAGACACTTTCTTTAGAGAATATGAAATAATTGGCTTCAAAAGAGACATTACTGAATCTAACAAAAGCACATCACAGTACGAGGCTCTGCAAAGAGAAACCAACATATGTACCAGTCTAGGTGTCTCAGCTACCATAGCTTCCATATGCTCACCTACGAGGGCTTCAAGTATGTAAAGGATAATTGCTTTTGCATTTGTTGCAGCAAAACCTTTTATTTCATTTGGACTAAGTTGAGAAGCATTTAATTCCAGAGAAAATGGCTTCGAACAAAGATCAGAGAACCAGCACAAAACATCAGGTAGTACACTGGAAGGAAGAGACCTGAGTTGCAAGCCAACAGCCTCCAAAATGATTTCTCCAAAAGATTCAAATTGCCTTTTCATATTAGGAAGAAGTCTACAGAGATCAGGGTAAATGACATAAAAAGACTGATTTCCATTTTGTTGAACATATTGTTCAAACCCTTTACCTGGTGCGTTCTCTGGTTTGGCTCCTAATTGCTCAATACCTATCTCATCATCCTCTCTCTTAAAAACTTTATCTCCCATGGACAAATCATCGAAGAAGATGGATAATAAATACGTCAGCTCAGTTAAATCTGAGACAAGAAAAAGATGGTCTTTCACATATTGTTTTGCATTGCGTGATACTGCCATCCAACCAAGGAATCGGACAAGAGGAGAAGCACAAATTGAAAATGTCGATATCTTTTGCATCCACGCTGAAGGTGGAAGCAAATTTCCACAGTTGGTATTATTGATGCTAATTCTGAACTCTGAACCTTCAGTCCCACCACTTGTGGCAATTACCAATTTCTTAAGCAATATCCAGCGCCGTTGAAGCTCGTACACTCTTTCAGCATCCAAATGTAGATTACCTCCCTTTAACTGAATATAGAAGGAGGTCAACATACTATTAAAGTACTCAGTAGAACCTAAGATGATATTGATCACAAGACCAGGGTCACAACAGAGCTTGGTGGATGAGTGTAACAAGAACAGAAGACCTTCCATTAAAATCTCTTGCATTGAATGTTGCTCTCTTTGCAATCTCTGGATCAGAAAATTACACAGCAAACCCTGGTTTTGTCTAGCCAAGGTGATGGCATCAGCAGATTCTACATCTTCAGGAGATAACTCGACAACTGGCTCATCAGATAATTCGGTATGGTATGCAGGTCCATCATCTGACACTTCCCGCTGATAGTTCCTGTCCAATTCCGCAGCTTTAAGTAGCAACTGCAGCACCATCTTGTCTCTTTTCTTTTCAAGGTAAGCTATACTTTCAAAAGTATTGATATCACCAGATTGCTTCCTCATGTCTGGAAATGTAGAAAGTGCAGGAACCTTGATGTTGCTGCTGGTTAATTCACTGACAACCTTCATGCTGTATCTGGAAGACATGAAAAAGGGATTGATATAACACTCAGCAGCCAAAAGCAAAGCATCTATAGCAGCGTCATGACCCTCTGCAGTAACCTCATGCTGTGAGTGCAAATCCAAAGCCAAACGTTGAAATTCCGAAGCTCTGAGCTCACAATCCCCATAATTGACAAGTTGAAAATAATCTGCTTGCAAGTTGGAATACTCCAAATTCAAATCTGCATCTAAAACAAACCCATTCTTGGACTGGTCAGTTAAGCTTTTGTCCAATGTATGCTTTTGTTCTGAGCTGGTATCTTCTAGCTTAGCATCTGAGGTATTCAGATCATGAGTGATGGGCACAGTTAGTAATGCAATGTTCCGCAGTTCATCAGGGACAAAAAGCATGGTTGCATCTTCAATGGCATCCACCTTAGAAATTGCATCAGATACCTCTACCTTCCCATCATGGTCCTCCAGGCTACTTGGCTTTAAGGAAGCTCCACCACGTCGGACAGCAGAGGCTAAAGAAGAGGAAGATGCTTCCACCTCATTAACAGACGCAGGAGACTTGCAAAGGTCAATGTCGGGTGGTAACTGCATGTGAGGTTCCAATATTGAAAGAAGCACACTGCACATACACATGAACTGTTATTCCATGCTCTGGGGTTCACTATCTAATTCAACAAGCCCAGGAAAAAGGCATCATAGTGCACAAAAGCTCCATCATTTCTTGTCCAGCAAAAGGTCAGTATGTAGCCTTTACAACAACATGGAAGTAGACTATCTCCATGACTTTAGTATATCAGATCCTGATCTCATGCATAAACATTTTTTGCTTCACCCAGGTCCATTCTCTAAAGAGTGTTGACAAAAACATTCTACTTTTACTATACAACAAAGAAAAGAGCACGATTACCACTTGAACTTCATTATGAATGAAAAAGGATTCGTTTTTTCCTCCTCCCTGGGAATCAATTAAAAATATATTGACCATATGTTCATGATTACAGCAAGACCAAGTCATCATGCTTCGAACCATGATATTATAAAACAAATGCAGAACAGGAGTGGAGATCTCAAGATTATCCTGGCTAATCATCCTGCAGATAACTTAATTTCAACTGATGTGATATTGGGAGAAAATTACCTAGGAGCAACTGATCCAGTTCTCCATTCAGATTCCAAAGAAGGAAGTATGGCTGGCTTCCATACAGCTGTGCGGATGATGTTGAGGGCAGTCTCACAATTGCTTTCCTGCTTTTCAACAAAATTCGGAAAAACGTCTCCAAAAGCTATTGTGCTCTTGAATGTGCTTATGGCGGGATCAAGGAAAGGCTCTAGCATCTCTATAAGGAAGAGAATTCTATGCTTGACTTCCTGAAAGAAGCCGAAAGAAAATCTCACTTCCACACAGTATCCAATCAAAACCAGAGAACTTTGAGAAGTGAAAAAGCAGAGAAAGCTAGGGCAACTAATCTCTGATCCAATAAAAGAAGCCGAGCATGATAGAGTTTGCGCGCAAGTTATTGTGAATCTTGATTCTCGTCATTTGGAACACAAGGTAGCACATCCAACGTATGAACGGTCATATAAACAGTAACATACCTTGTATTTCCCCAATATATCATCCAGGTGCCCAGACAAACCAAGAAGAAAGTATTTGAGGGCAGTTCGTGCAGGGGCAAGAGAATGACGAGAAGCCTAATCATGCAATAATGAAAAAACCTTAAGATACAACTCTCAAAGAAAGCTGCAGTTAAAACAGGAAGATGCAAACTGTAAAAATTCAAAGCCTGACAGACAGAACAACCAAATTAAACAACCCTTAAAAGGCCATCATTCATCGATGTATTTGCCGTTTCTCTCAGTTGAAAGAATTCACACAAAACTAGAATAAAAGGCAAATTGTAATGTCTAACAGATAGCGATGCCTACTTATCTAGAAGCTTAAGGTGATAAATGAAGGTTTATTTTATTAACACTCTTCCCAAACATGATTTGGGAATTGGCCAAGACTTACAGCATGGACATAGACTGTTGTAGCAGGTAGATGAGGGACCTTTGAGGGATTTGAACACCGAACTCCTACCCGATACAAGGTAGAAGTTGTGAGTCTTCCATCAGTTTATCTAAAAGCTTAAGCAGGTAGATAAAGGGATGGAATAGTAGTTAAGGGCTCTAAAATCTACAAAGCAAAGAGAAAAGCACTTGGTCATTCATATAGCTCCATTATCATTCGAAAACATATAAAATGCTTCACATGTCATTCTACATGTTTTTCGTAGCTCATAGAAAGGGATAACTTAAATGTTGATCCGCTGCTCCTTTTATTATCTGTTTATAAGAGCTCTTAATTTAGTCCAAAAGGATGCCTCTCTAAGCTGCTAAAACTGGAGGGAAGTTGTACAAGAGCAAGTGCCTTTCATGTGCACAAGACCAACAACATTTCCAGCATAGATCTCCTACTTGTCCCAAGTCATGCTGATAATATTGGAATCATCTCCTGAGCCTAGGCAATCATGGCTGACAAATCCACTCTAGACTTCTCTCTGACATATGACTTCATGTTCACTTTTCCCCTTCCTTTACACCTTTGAAGCTCCTAGTGAAAATTCCATCCAAGTGGTTCAACATTTGCATTCGTGCGAGATTGTTGATGAAACAATACTTGAATATAGATGCACACATATATGCTACATAAATAGTTATAGACTTACAAGTATGTCCATATCTCAAAATTGGAAAATATCAGTTACCCTTGGACTGATAAATGGAGAAATTCACACTTTACAGAGAAGTTGTAGTTGCACTTCTAGTGCACCTAGGATTGTTCAATTAAATGATGAAATCATGAAAGCAGTTCCGTCATCAAAAACCAGTCTCAACTTTTTTTCTACTCACACTTTGCACCCTTGTTTTTTTTAAACCCTGTCCATTGCATCCTATGGTTTCAAAAACCCTACAATTCACGCCTGGGACTCCAACATCACTAAGAAGATTATAGAAAGAAGAAAGTGCCAAGTACAGGATTTAAAGCAAGAGGATACAAAGTGTAATCAAAGAAAAACAAAGAGGACGGTTTCGTAAAATTTCTTTAACTCAATGACTGACAATTAAGAAGCCTGAATGACAATATTTGGATACGCAGCTAATGAGAATGTGAATGTAAGTGAAGTCAGGTAGAATGTGTCATAAGGCTTGTATGCTGTAGGTTAAGGATTGTATAATGTGACAATATTTGGATACAAAGGGATGGGGTAAGTTAAGGCTTGTATGCTGTAGGTTAACCATTAGGTGCTTAAGTCAATGCACACACATGAGTAGAAGCGAATTATGGTACTTGTACAGATTCTTCTTGAGATATAAATAGTGAAGGAACTAATGTTAGGGTTAAGCCTTCGGTTTTCAAATGAATCCTCCCTCTCTTATTTCCATTCTTACTCTCTTCATCTTGAGAAGTTTTTCAAAATAATGAGGAAAGAAGACAGAAAAGAACTGAATTGTCGAATCAAGTCAATGAATTTCCAGAACATAGTAGAAAGAAGACTTTATTTTGAAATCCTCACGTTATCACCATCCGAATTCAGAGTCAGTTTGCCTAGGTGATACACCAATCTGAGGGGTATATACCTTTTTCGAGAAAAGCTAAATAATAATCTGAAAGTGGTGTATGCTTAAAGGAATTCCTCTAAATGCCACTATAGGTATATGAACTTCTTCTCTTAAAAATTATACAAGTATCGATTGCTCCTACGTCTCCAAGGGAATCATCCCAATAGAAAGTCACATATTGAGGGCAAAGTATCCACAAGCTTCCCTTGAACTCTAAAACAGAAAAAAGGCTTTGTCATAATTGGGGTTTTGAGTTTGCTCTGAGGATTTGTAAATTTATATGGCCTTTGGGCCTTATAAATCAACTCTCGCTTCTCCAGAAACAAAAACGAGTGAGCAAAAGAAGTCCCAGGATCAAGACAAGGGTAACAAAAATAAAAGTTAACCCACAAGAAAGGAAAAATAGAATGAATAGTCATACCACTGAAGAAAGAACAACAAAATGTCAAACCTGTATTATGCCTAAGAGGTCCTCTAGAAGTTCCATGCAAAGATCAACCTGCGTCAATGAGTTAAAATGGTAGTAAGAGTGGATAAATTAATAAACACCGAAGGAAATCTACTTGCAACCAACCTTTGCAATTATTTGAGGCATCCATGGAGCTAAGACACTTGAACAGAGATCAATCAAAACACAAGCAGCCTTGACCTATCCAAGAGTCAGTCACAATGGTTGAAACAGAAGTGAGTTGAGAAACCCTTATCACTAAAAAGTACGAGATTCATATACAACAGCATTGGACATGTACTACAAGCACAAACATGTGACTGCGAAAATGATGAAAGATATCCGGCAGTGGCATGGAGTAATGGACGGTACAATGATGAAGATGTCATCATGACAATCTGCATATACAATTAGTGGGGTCAGCAGATGTAACAGAAAACAATTTTTCAAAAAATGAAGAAACCTTTGCCAGATGCAACCTGAGACAAGGCTCGCTGGACATGAGGTTGTCTCCACTGGGAAAAACTCTCACTATAATGATCAGAACTGCTCACGGAGGGACGAAGGGCTGTATTACATATAAAGCTAATCAATCAAACGTATCCAGAGATTGTGTAAAAAGAAGTTGACAAATAATGTATGAAGGTTCATGGGAATGCATAAACAACAAGATATGTGAGTTAATTGCAACTACACCCCACCCTAGGGAATTCGAATGACACACTTAACACTTCAATTTCAGAGATAAGCCACCCAATCTTTCAATTCGTCAAAGTTTCCTTCCAGACACTGTTTTTTGTCAAAAAAACAAAAAGGGCATTCTGATCATACGAAAGGGCTGAGAAATTGAAAAATGCACTAGACCATGCTATGAAAGTACGGAAGTGCCTGTAAATCCTTGCTTGCACTGCTGCAAGCTGGAGCTAATTTACTCTTATTCTCATGCCGACCAATCAAATTCCTTCCATAGTTACCACTTGAATTATTTTACTGCGGCATCCTCTAAGACAGTGAACTCAGAAAGCTTGATTCAGTTGACATATGAGTTCTTTATTTATTTTTCCTTTTGGCTTGAAAGTTGGTATAGCAATCTTAATAAAGTAGATTCAGATTACGCAAGCATATGTTAACAGGGCCATGCTATTTGTTCAAGTAGAAACCCATGTTTTCCTTTTGTGCTTCTGAAATATTTCAAAAAAAGTTGCTAACAAAAAGAAAATTTACCCATTAATATTAACATTGAACCCAGGTAACAGACTTTGAAAGAAAAAACTAGCATTAAGGGCAAATTTGCCACAAAAGAAAGAATGAGAAAATATTCACTGATTTCTAGGTGAAAGGAACGTGCAACCAACCCTAATGAAAACATTTTGGTATTTAAAGAATTCAACATTACTTCTTGAAAATTGGAGAAGTTCGAAAAAAACAACTAAATTGTACTATGTCTATTCACACAGCATTCCGCAATAACTGCAAATCTACGGTTACAAATATCTTCAAGACTACAACATTGACAATGCAATATCCTCCAAAAGCAATTCTGATTGACAATGCTCAACCTGGCAACAGTGCTTGGATAAGTGGTAAAGCTGACCAAATCTCTACAGGGTTCTCCGCTAGTTTTCTGCAAAGCTGGGGCTGCGAAGTATAGAAAGTACATAAAAATGATGATTAGATCCATGGACTAAAAGCACAACAAATAATGGACGTCATGAAAAGAGGAGCATTGGATGCCTAAAACACAATTGACCTGTGACGCACAGGCATAAAGCACATGCATAATTCCTTCTTCCACTGCCCATATATCCAAAATGCTCAGGTAGCTAGAATCTGATTGATCATCAGGCATCTGGAAATCCTCTCCAAATAAGCTACAGAAATCAGTCACGGAAAAAGGATTGCCCAATGCAGGCATTGTGTTATCATCCAAACCCGGTGCTTCATCACATGAAGGGTTAAATGTCTCTTGTCCTACAGCAGGCTCAATGAACTTTTGCAGAATGACAGAAGCCTGCAAAATTTGAACAAGAAAATCAAACAAATTAGAACAGGTCTAGGTTAGGACCAAATCTTGAAAATAAGTAGGAGCAAAGAATGATGTTATTACTGCTTTGCAGACAGTTCCTAAGTCAGAATCTTTGTAGGCCTTTCTAAGAAGCACAAAAACTGCATCTGACCGGAAAACAGTAGAGCTGGATGTAAATAATGGTGATGCACTCCGAAGTCGCCGAGGCTACACACGTGAAGTCAAAAGAGAAATTATGTTGCCCGCAATCAGTACCATAAGATGATGAAAGTGTTTTCCAAAAAAGGAAAGCAAAAGGAAAAGCATATCCTACCTTTGAATTTGAAAAATAACCAAAAAAATGGGGATCTTAGCTCACAAAGCAGGAGAAAAATGAATGCCCAAAGTTTTCAGCTAAAACATATAATTTAACATACAACAATTATAATTGTTGTGACAGGTGGACATTACATATCAATAAAGGTGTCAACTTGTGTCCACGGATTGCGTCTGTTTTGTCAACTTAAGGGGGTATCATTAAATAGGTCAACCCAAACACAGTTCATATCTAATCAATCTGTTGAAAACTCCACATGAACACAATCCACTTATTAAATAGGTAAATCAAATATGACTCACATAACCTGTTTAATTAAATAGGTCACATTGGGTCAGTCCAACCCCACGAAGACCCAAACAAACCTTATAGCTTCTTGACACAGTTTAGTTTTTATTGTCTTTATTTATGAAATTGACACACGTAATGTTATTACTTTTTTTTTTGTCAAAATAATATGACAACTTGTCAAACACAATAATTACAGAAAAAATCTATAAAGCTATGGACTAGGTCCTTATTTGATTTAATTTTCAAAAAGAATTAGCAGTAATCCTAATTTACCAAAAATAAAACTTTCCAGCTATAATAACTTGTTAATTAGCACTATATTCACTCTTTACGTCTCCATTAGTAAAAGAATACAAAAGACTAACCTTATAGAAACTAAATAAGTTATGGTACGCCATTAAGTTGGCATAACACATTTGATTGAAGAGGTTGGACTAGGTCACTAGGGGTTATGCATGTTCAACCCACATACTACCAGTCTATTTATTTATGTCAAACAGGTCCATGCGATTACGAAATGAACAAAATTACACCCCTACATATCACTAATTTGTCACCATTATCCTAATTGCAGTTCAAGAGTTATGTAACGTAGTGACTCTAGTAGGCTATCTATCCATATGTATCAATAAGCGGATCATTATTCACCTCACCAAAGGAACACAACCTTGCCAATGACAAAAAAAATATGAAAATCACGAAGCCGCCTAAGAAAGCAAAACCAGAAAAGAGATCACTCCCTCCATGATTCACTGATAAATATAGGAGTGGACAGGGACAGGACCTCGCCAGGGGAAACAGGGTGATAAGAGACAGCCTTTCAGGAAAGCAATTGGTGAGGTTACGAGGCTGCAAACCAGAAATAGTCAAGGAAAAGGAAAGAGTACCTCAAAATTTGAGGAGACGGCAATCACTGACGATGTTTGATTGTTTTTAGAAACTTCAGAATCCGAGACATTTGATGAAGACTTCGTCGTTTCACTGCATCACAATATCACCCTCCACAGCTTAGCTCATAATTCATCTATAGCAGATAAAATTACACATGCAACCTTAGCATACCCTAGTAAAATCACAGATCCACAGAATACAGATAATTTTAAAGCAGCAAAATACAAAATATCCGGCTTCTCAGAACAGGATTTCTATGGTTGCGTATCTTCAATTGGGTTGGTTTGAAACCTGATTAACATGTATCTAAGTTGCCCATCTCTAGAATTCACCTCAGTCTTCTTGCCATGCCTTCTGTTACGTCCATGTAGCTTTATAGACCAGTTTTCATATAATAAAATTTTGGTGGATGATTATATCACCTGTATGGCATTCTCATGCATCAGTCTTTGTGTTTTAAGAAAACCATAGCATCATGCAATTGTATATCCATTTGGTGGGTAGTTTCATTTGCCACATCAACGAACTATAAGTACTTTAAATGTTAGAGACAATTTTCATTATAAGGGTACCAAGTGGGTAAGGACCTTGTACAAAGCTAGATACAAGACACAGTCTATCAAATCCAGCGAAGAAAAGGTGCCACTTTGGTGATTTTTGTGCGGACCAGAAACTAAATAACTTTTTACCCATCTATTTTACACAATTAGTACTAGACCCTTTGTTTTCAAAGCCCTCAGATTTCCCTCCCTCCAAATTATCCGAAAAAATAGCTGGAGGGATGGTTGAAGCATTACGCCCTTCCCCATAACTTGGCGAAAAAGCAGCCATCTCCAAACCCACATTTCCTCTTTAACGCCAGTTTATTCAACCCGAGATATACACCGCATTGCCAACATGGAATGCCAAAATCACCTCACCCTATTCCAGTTGAGATGAAGGTGACAAACAGATTCACTAGGATATTTATGTAAAAACACCTATTCACCAAGTTTCTCCATTGCACATTGTCAATGGTCAAGACATTCCATCACTTAGCCTCCCAAATAAAAAAGGGAACTCTACAGGGGACTTTTGCTTTCCATATTAAATCAGCTGGGAAAACTCCATCCTATTTGGAGATGTTGAGTAAATGCACGGTAGAAGCATTTATTAGTAAATCTCCATCCTTCAATAATCTCTCCCTGCCCCAGTTTAGCAATCTGAAAAATAGCTGATCTCCCCATCATTAGGCCATCTTCTGAGAAGCATTGCAGATAGCAGATAACACCCCATCAGAAAGGAAACAGAACAAACTACAAGCGTTCCTGCAGGAAGCTTATTCTGAACAAATCCAAAAAAGCTGTCTTAAAGGAAGGTTCGTGCCCCAACATGTCATACCAGAAGGAGATGGAGAAGGCCATTTCCCACTTTGAACTCAATAATATGCATAAAATTTGGCCATTTTTTCCTTATCCATCTCCAAACTCCAATGCCATAAGTTTCATTGTTCCGTCAAGTCACCCATCCAAAGTTGATGATTCATATGTAATAGTCAGCAATTCTCACCCTAGTTGGCCTGTTAACATTATCTCCACAGCCGTTTTCCAAGGAGATCCTTTGAAGAGACTTTTCTTGCAGCCCTCCTTGAACAAAATGTTGTTTAACCATTGCCCAATTTACTAGGTGCAATTTTCTTGTCTTTCCGAACTTCCCCACAAGAATTTTTGCAACGTCTCCATTCTTTTGGTTCTTTTTGCCACTGAAAGAGGAGGAATAAAGACAAAAGTGGGGTAGGTTTGACACTGTACTCTTGAATAAAGTAATTTTCTCCCCCTTGGATAGATATTTCCTCTTCCAACCAGGTAACATCCTCTCATCTTCTGAATTACTGGATTATATAAAGCCGAGTGATTCAATTTAGCCCCCAAAGGAATCCCTAAATATGTAACCTGTAAAGTCCTTTACTCTGCGACCAAGTAGTTTTGCCCGCATCCGCCCTTCTTCGACATCCATCACCAAGCCAGGCATACCGTTATTAGGCCACTTTTGATAAGTTAAACTTCAAAACTGATACAGCTACAAAGCAGAGCAAAGTTCTAAGATTCAAAAGATCCTCCTCACTTGAGCCAGAGAAAACCATAGAGTGAATCAGAGGTGAGAGATATTAATAGTCCGAATATTTTAACAAACCTGAATCAACTCCTCTAGCAAGCATTTTATTCGAGACCTCCATTCCAATAAATAAAAGAAATGAGGAAGTGAACCCCATTGCCTTAGAAAATAAAACTTTAGAATATAAATAAAGATTAGCTTTCTCATTCATCAACACCATAAAAGAAGCAGAGGAAATGCATTCTTGAATCCAAATTGATAACACCATCACTGCCAGATCCCATTTTCGCCGAGACATGCAGCAAAATACTACAAGACATGTGATCATAGGCCCTTTAGATGTCTCATTTGCCCATCATGCCTTTCTATATATACAAATAGACACCCAAAAATTAGAAAACAAATGGTGCTTTCATGAATGATCATGGTCAGTTTCCTAGATAGAAAGGCTTCCACTTAAAATTGTATATCTTTCTTGCAAATTAGTTCATCATAGTAAGCACTCCTCATGCCAATTATTGAGAGCTGCAGCTGCAGCAACATTAACAACAACAAGAAATGCCATTTCAAGTTAAGCAATGCCACCTACAACAATCCTTCTACACCACTTCCTAGTGTATTTGTCCATATCCTCAGAGGCCTCCCTTTAATACCTTATAAATTATTCAAAAGAAAACTCTTTATCACTAATTTGATTCATTGGTGATCCTCATAGAAGTATACATCAAACTGGTAAGACAGGTAACTTCAAGTGAACTAACCGTTCATTGACAATGTGAAGTATAGGGTAAAATGGACCCGCAACCATAGCCAGAAAACGCATGCTAGGTTCAGGAGCATCAGAAAAGCTGCCCAGGTCTCCCTGGAATTAAAACTCCATGTTATCCAAGATCAGGATAAAAAGGAGATGATCTATAATAACATATGAGACCACTAAATCACCTCAAGTTGGGGAAGGAAAGGAAGCAATCTGCATGTCATGTATTGAAGCAGCTACAGATCAACAAGCATCAGATATAAAATGAAACAATTCAAATCAAGACATCAAGTGAAGATTAGGTGGCAGAATATGTCATCAACCTGAAGGTGCACATCGGGAGCATCTTGCTTGTGGGCTACGATATGTGGCAACAAGTGACTGACAACTGGTTGGAATTCTGGTTCAAGACCAGGCACTGGAACTCCAATTAGCTGCCAAATAAGGATAATTAGATAATAAATAAACATTCATGAAATGGATACTAACCTGTTCATTAGACTTTCAAGCGTATTTAAGGATAACAAACAGTAAGGAGAGACCATAATAATAAAAAGACACCATATAAGAAGTAGCAGTTCAAGATCTGGAACAAAAAAATCTATTAAATAAATAAATATCTGATTCTGAATCTTAATATCCAATCGTAATTAAATCAAGCAAATTTCGAAAGGGCAAGCACCTCATGGATCTCCACAACTAGACCTTGAAGATTCGCTTATTAGGCTTTTCATTCTAAACTGTTTTAACATCTTCTTCAGAGTGAGAAACAATGCTGACTTTTCCTGGACGTGTTACTATGTTAGAGGGAGATTTTCCTTTTCACTTCCTCAGTAAGCAGTCCACCAGTCTTTTTCTGGATTCAGGCGGATACGACCATACACCACTGTGTATGAAGCACATACTACCGCATATATGATGGAAATTGTGGGATCCTCTGTTTTTCTTTCAGTAGCTTTTCCCCTGTCAGATTTTGTGGATATGGCAGACTTTAAGTAGCTCCATTGAACTTGACTATGTACTAACAGGTTCATGTTTTATGTTGTTTTTGGTCTTAACTCTGATGCTTCTGATTGGAAGGGGGATTATGGAAGGAAAGAATAAAGAGAGGAAGATAAGGGGAGAAGAAAAGTACACTGCCTAGTTTGGAACTACAAAAGAATATTGTAAAGTGATAAAAAAAATTTCCTTGGTCCAACAATCTCTTCCTTCTCATTTTGGAAAAAAAGTGGGACTAATGTAATTGAAACTCTGAAATTATCCTTGTAACGAAACAAAAATGACCCATTAGAAAGGCAAAATGGTAATAAATTTTTATTAACTAACTCCCAAACAACTTTCCTTCCAATTTCTTTCCCTTCTTCCAAACAACAATATACCTTTAGATTCTCTCTCCTTCCGACTTTCATCTCCTCACTATCTCCTCCTCTATTCCTTGCCCTCTAAATTTTTCCCCAGACATAGTGACATAGTGATCAGCGGGGTGACAGCTCTTTGAAAAATCAATCCTAGAAACCCATGGCACTAAGCGTCAAAGGAAATAATGTTGAACAAACTTGTCTTCCTTTTTGGTCTGTGTTGCTAATAACCGGTAAGTTACATGACAAGCTCAATCAAAAGACCATCGCAAAGGAATTCAGAGTACTGAGAACTCCAAGATCTCACCGCATTAGCCCAATTTCACAGGACCTTAGCCCTTTAGTTGATAATAAAGTAATAATACATGATGATAGCATAGAGTAACCCACAAAGCACTTAAGATTAAGGGTGTCACAGCTACAACCATTTGAAATTTCTTCAATTTCATGACATGAACATCGCTAAACAATTGGTTGAATGCTAGACCACATAATTTCATAGGGTCTCAAGGGGATCCGCCCTTACACAAAATTACAGAGGAAGAGAATTTATGAAGTCCAATAAACCATCCAAATTGAAAAGTGGTTTTTCACTAACCCAGAAACTCAAAATCTGTAACCATCTACCCTTAACATAAAGAAATTGTACACTAGACTCTCCCTTAGAAACTGCGATGAACAATGTTTCAGTCAAGTAGAAACAAAAAAAACTACTTACACAGTCAGCTGAAATTTTACCACCAAATAACACTAATTATATCATGTCATTTACCTGAATAAAAAATATCGCAATTGGATTTCCCCTCAAACATGATATCCGAACATAGCGGCATGGTGTATAATTTGTAAGGTACGTCATTTCCCTACGTGGCGCTTCACACCGAGGACGCACTTTTGCAAATGTCTCCGGCTGGTACAAATTCATAACCGATCAGACTACCATTCAAAATTCATCTTCTACAAACACCTGACAAAAATTCCCAGACTAGAAAAGAAAACGTTGCTGGAAAGAAAATTATTGCCCACAAATATATCATGTCACACTGGAAATAGAAATATGTTTCATCAGAAACCAGCATTTATTCTATGTTCATATTTTAATACTCTCTATATGCATATATTGATTTTCTATATTATTGTCTAATTATCATGAGCTATTCAATGAAGGGCACTATTTCATAATAATTTATTATTTGATGAAACAACCGCAATCTCCACAATATGCAGAGGAGAAATGTAAATATGTCAATCGGGGTGATTCTAGCCTACATCAATCATCGCAAACCTTTATAAATGCTAGAGGTGTCAAATGGGTGAGTTGGGTCAAGTCATAAATGGTCCAACCCAAATTGACCCATTAACTCATTTATAACCCACTTACGTGCAATACATATTTCTTGACCCGACCCGACCCCGACCCAACCCATACCCAATCCAACCCATATTTGTAAAACACTTCAATATTAAATCCCCCTACCAACGGACGAGGACAAGCAACCGGCGCCGCTTGCCGCTGCCCGCCCATCGCCACCGCCGCTCTCCGAGGCCCACCCACCCATCGTCGCTTCCACTACCGCCCGCTCACTTGACCACCCGTCATCGCCGCCACCGCCGCCTCCAGCTCACTCGCCAGATTTATTTCATTTTTTTCTAGAAAACCAGGATGCATGTGGATGGAGTAGATTTATTTCATTTTTTCCTGCCCAAAGTGAAAATGCTAATTGTCGTCTTTCTGACCAAAATATGTTCAATGGAACAGAAAGTAGTTGTTAAAGAGTAAAGGGCAAAATGGTCTTTGTGGGTTTGTGGGTTTTGGGAGTTTACCCTAGTTTGTATAGATATATATATGTCGTTCTTCCCATCAAATAATATCATTGAGTATCGTTTTCATGGTATCGGAGCACAGAAATTAAGATCTAAACCCTAAAATTAACTTTCATCATCGACGATCATCTGCTAAGGATCCTCAAACACCAGACCCGACACTTTCTGTAGTCACCAAGGCCCGGCGACCCTACTTCCGACATCGCTAGACGCCCAACAACCCTATTTCCGGTGTCGCCCTAAAGTGATCCTGGCTCAGCGATCCATTTCCGGCGTGTACTGACATTGCTGGTCGAGGCGCGAGTCTTCCTGGGGTTGCTGTTTGAAGTGTGACTCTTCTTGCGACTCTTCTTTGGTGATCGCACAACCCTAGGGGGTCGCTGATTGAAGTGTGACCCCTTCGCACTACTCTGTAGCACCTGATTTTGGACCGTGGCGCCGGATTTTGCTGATTGAAGTGCACACAAAGGCACGACTGCTGATGTAAGGTTTCTGTGAATCTGATGTACAGAGGATTGTGAAATTTTCTTTTGGTGAGTTTGGCTGCTGATCGTGTTATGGAGTACTATCATGTATGTTGAGTTGGCTGATTGGGTGTAATGTCATGCGTATTGATTGGGTGTACCGATTGGCTGATCGTGGTTGCAGAGTATTGTTGTTGGTTTGACTAGCTGATTGGGTTAAATGTTGTGTGTGGCTGTAGGTGTTGATTGGGTCGGATTTGCATAGATTTATTTGAGGTGTATGGTTTGATTCCAAAGCTGTTGGTTTCTGATTTGTGTGAGGTGAAGGGGCTGATTTAGTTGGTGATCAGTGGTGCTGTGATAGTTTGTGGAGTTTTGTTCCTCGTTTAGTGGAAGTGTCCGACTATGGCAAATAAAAACAAAGGAGTATTAACTGAAGTCGTATCTGCATCCTCTAGTCGTTTGACGGAGGAGAAATTAGCTAGGGTCGCCAACTTCCAGCAATGGAAGAGAATTGTGATGGTAGTATTGACTGGGAGAGAGCAAAATCACCATATGATAGGTGAACGAACTACTGCTGATACTAAATGAGATACAATGGATGCTAGAATTCTTGGACAAATGTGGAATTCTATGGAATCTCATGTGGCTGCCTTGGTTACACATGTCACTACGGTTAAGGAGTTATGGAATTACTTGAATGTTCCCTATTACGGAGAAAATAATCTAATAAGGATCTATGAAGTTTCCCAGGATTTCTTTAGAACCGATAGAAAAGGTCGGCCTCTTACTCAATTCTTTGCTGATTTTAAACAAATGTATGAGAAACTTAATCATCTTTGCCAATTACCTTTGATGGTAAGAAGATGTAGGAACAATGAGAACAATTAGCTGTTATGGGTTTTTTGGGAGCACTAGAACCAGAGTTTGAGGCAATTCGTTCACAAATTCTCGAAGGAAACACCGTGGCCTCACCGATGGAGACCTTTTCTCGGGTCTTAAGGGTTTTACGTGAATCATCTAAAGATATATTCCCCACGGGTGATAGCTCTGCCTTGGCAGTCCAAGGGAACCGAGGTGGCGATTGAGGACGTTGTGGTGGTCGGAGTGGTCGTGACTTTAGTAGTGGTGGTAGTGGTCGTGGGTTCGGTAGAGGCCAATCACAATCATATAGTAGCACCTCTGGTGACACAAGCGATAATACTAGACTTGCACGAACATGTCATTATTGTGATATACCCGGACATATTTAGCGTTTTTGCTATAAACTTCATGGAAGACCCCCTCATTTGGTGCAAACAAATGTAGCTAATGCATCCGAGTCCGTTATTCCTTCCGAGTCCTCTAAGGGAGGAACATTGATTAGAATGTCAGAAGAGGAACTTGCTAGGTACAATCGGTTCCAGATTTCTCGGCCCGTTTCCTCCTCCACAGCTATTTTTGCTCGGACGGGTAATGCAACAGCGTGTCACTCATCTACCCCTCACTCCCGAATCATTGATTCAGGTGCTACGAATCATATGATTGGAACTTCGGGTATATTTTATACCTTTCATGAGTCTATGCCCAATGTTACATTAGCCAATGGCTCTCTATCCACAATAAAAGGGATAGGCACAGTTCCCCTGACATCCTCCGTATCTTTATCTTCCGTCATGTACCTCCCAAATTTTCCATTTAAACCTTATGTCCGTCGGTCATCTTACCAAAGAATATAACTATTCCGTAACATTCTATCCCGATTCCTATGTTTTTAAGGATTTGAAGACAGAAGACGATGGGTAAAGGACATATGTCGAGGGGACTATATGTTTGATAATGCTACCAGTGTTACTTGTTCGGCGGTTTCTCCACATCAAATTCATTGTCGCTTGGGACATCCCTCTTTAGGAAATTTGAAGAAGTTAGATTCCCGTTTCCTTTATCTCGTATTGAGTGTGAGTCGTGTCGGTTTGGGAAATTGCATCGTATTAGTTATAGTTCAAGAGTCAATAAATAGGCATCTCGGCCATTTGTGTTAGTTCATTTTGATGTTTGGGGTCCATGTCCTATTACTTCAAAGTTGGGTTTTAAGTACTTCGTTACCTTTGTAGATGACTATTTAAGAGCCACTTGGCTATATCTAATGAAAAGTCGTTCCGAGTTATTCTCTATTTTTTGTGCATTTGTTCACGAAGTACATACTCAATTTTCTACCTCTGTTTGTATTCTTCGGAGTGATAATGCCAAAGAGTACTTTTCTAAGACTTTCTCCGAATTCATGTCTCAACGGGGCATTCTCCATCAATCCTCTTGTTCGGATACACCACAACAAAATGGTGTCGCTAAAAGAAAGAATCGTCACTTGTTAGAAGTTACTCGTTCTTTGATGTTTGAAATGAAGATAGATAAATCCTTTTGGGGTGACGCTGTTACAACAGCATGTTATCTTATCAATCGCATGTCGCCCTCTATTCTTAAGGGTGCAATTCCTCACTCTCTTCTTTTTCCTTCTAACCCCTTATTTCATTTGCCACCTCGTATATTTGGTTGTGTACATTATATTCGCGATCATCGTCCAAAACTTTCTAGACGATGATCGGTGCAATTCCTCACCCACTTCGGAACCTCATATATTTGTGGGGTACTCTTGTACACAGAAGGTTATCGGTGCTCTTGTCCCTCTTTGCATAAGTATTTTACACAGCAAATGTCTCATTTTTTAGTCTACTGTCTATTCTGATAATCCAATGGAGCCTCCTTTAGTGGATGATGATTCATTTGACATATGTTAGGAATCAACACCCACTTCGGAACCTCCAACTCCTCCTCCACCTATACAGTATGTTTACGGTAGATGTCCTCATCGGCATGTGGCGCCCCACGTAGATGTATCTCAGCCTATCTCGTCTTCTTTGTCTTCCAAACCCGAGGTAAGTCAACCACATACTGATCTTGATATTCCTATTGCGCATAGCAAAGGAGTTTGTAGTTGTATGAAACACCCTATTGCACTGTTTGTATCCTATTTTGGTTTATCCGCCTCATGTCGGGCTAGTCTAATAACCATTGATACACATCCTATTCCTAAAATTGTTGTTGAAGCATTATCTAGTCCAAGCTGGAGGAAAGCTATGGAAGAGGAATTATTGGGACTGGACCAAAACCAAACATGGAATCTTGTCCCTTTACCTACAAGGAAGACGGCCATTGGATGTAAGTGGGTATTTACCGTCAAGGTTAATCCCGATGGGTCTCTTGCTCGTCTCAAGGCCAGATTGGTTGCTAAAGGGTATGCATAGGTTTGTGGAGTCGATTATGGTGATACCTTTTTCCCCGGTGGCTAAGATGACCTTTGTTCCACTCTTACTTTCTTCGATCGCTACTGCTAGTTGGCCTTTGTTTCAGCTTGATATTAAGAATGTCTTTCTTCATGGAGATTTACAAGACGAGCCGTATATAAAGCAACCACATGGGTTTGTTGCTCAGGGGGAGTCCGGCCATGTTTGTCGCTTAAAAAGATATTTATATGGCTTGAAACAATCTCCCGGAGCATAGTTCGGGAAGTTTTACGAGGCGGTACTCCGGTTTGGACCGTGTAGATGTACTGGAGATCATTCGATGTTTTAGCGAGTTTCCGAAGGCGGTCGGATATTTCTTATAGTTTATGTGGATGATATTGTCATAACTGGAGATGATTCTATAGGAATTAAAGAGTTAAAACCGTATCTGCAACAACAGTTTCATACAAGGGATTTGGGATCACTTAGATATTTCTTGGGTATCGAAGTGGCATGGGCGAAAAAAGGTATTCATATCTCAAAACAGAAGTATGTTCTAGATGTGCTTACTGAGACAAATATGTTAGGAGCTAAACCACTAGATATACCAATGAAAGTGGACTTGAAATTGATGGTAGAGGATGGTGAACTGTTAGATGATCTAGAAAGGTATCGAAGGCTTGTTGGAAACCTAAATTATCTAACTATCACTCGACCCGATATTTCCTTTCCGATGAGTGTTGTGAGTCGGTTTATGCCTTCCCCCCGTAGCTCACATTGGGATGCCGTAATCAGAATTACGAGATATTTGAAGAAAACCCCAGGTCGTGGTCTCATTTATAGGGATCGTGGTCACGTAAGGGTGGAAGCATTCTTAGATGTTGATTGGGCGGGATCTCCTATAGATAGAAGATCTACATCGGGTTATTGCACCTTTGTGGGAGGAAACCTAGTATCTTGGGACAAGAAGAAGCAAAGTGTTGTTGCTAGATCAAGTGCGGAATTAGAATACAAAGCTATGGCTCAAGCTAATTGTGAGTTAATGCGGATGCGTCGGCTATTAGTTGAACTCGGATTCAAAAATCTTGCACCAATGGAGTTGTGGTGCGATAATCAAGCGGCTGTCCATATTGCCTCCAATCCAGTATTCCATGAGCGTACCAAGCATATTGAAGTTGATTGTCACCTTGTTCATGAGAAACTTCAAGCTAGAGTTATCTCTACTAATTACATTAGGACTGGTGAACAACTGGCTGATATTTTCACCAAATCTCTAGGGAGTAGTAGGGTTGAATATACCCGTAACAAGCTGGGCATACTTGATATCCATGCTCCAGCTTGAGGGGGAGTGTTAAAGAGTAAAGGACAGAATGGTCTTTGTGGGTTTGTGGGTTTTGGGAGTTTACCCTAGTTGATATATATATATATATATATGTCGTTCTTCTCATCAAATAATATCACTGTACCGTTTTCAGTAGTAAAGGAAAAAGAATGTTCTCGCAGCAAGGAAGTAGAGTGCTGAATCAGGGATGAAAAAAATCGATGAAGAGATGAAGTGGACTGCCTTTGAGCTGTTGAATGGCATGAATATGCCCAAGCCCTTCTTCATGATCGCGCGAGATTGTCTCCATGTCTTTCATCGAAAGTGCCTCAGAACAGCACTATAAGAGGAGCGTTCAGACATTTCTTCTTCGAGTTAAATCTCGCCATGACTGGCAGTCGCGGCGGGTGGAAGGTGGCGAGCCAAAGGCGGCAACAACCGGGCGGTGGCAGCTGGAGGACGGTGGCGAGCGAAAGGTGGCGGCAAGAGGAAGGCGGCGGCAGCGAATTTTTATAATAAAAGAAAAAAGCAAAAAGCAAAAAGAAAATAGAAAAATCAGAAAACAAAAAAAAAATTAGAAAATCTTATTAGGACTCATTTAAGATAGTAAGGTAACCCATTTAGGGCCCATTTAAAACTCATTTAAGACCCACCGAGTTGTTAAGTGACCCATTTATGACCCACTGAGTTGTTAAGTGACCCATTTATGATCCATTCACTTAAAAGTGGGTTAATATATGGGTTCTTGACCTATTTTGCCACCTCTAATAAACTCCAATAGCCCCATAGTACATACACAACTATTTCTTTCATGCAACTAATACGTGATTGTTTCTACCAACCTCCAAAGGACATTAATTACTCACTGACTTTGGTTCTTCTTTTGCACATTTCTGTTTGATTTGGAATTAAGTTTACAAGCCTCTACCCATGCACACTTGTCCAAACTAGACTTCTAATTGATAATTACTTCACCCAGCGTAAACTAGAATTCCAATTCGTGATGCCTTGAACCGACGACTCTGATTAGCAAAATTGATGCCTAAGTAATAGTCCCAGAATATTCAATATGTACTACGTTTGAGTATACTCACATGATTCATAATGACCAAGAAAAAGAAGAATAACATATCCCATCAGAATTCCAAGAAAAAACATACATTGCTTCCTTTCAAAAGGAGCATGCTTGGCCTTGATTAAAAGCATACTTTTTAATCTCCTCCTTCATTTAGGAACCATATTTCTAATAATTTGGGCATTAGTTGAAATATTGGTAGCTATTCAAAGTAAACTTTTGAGGGTTACAATGCAAAACTCCTAGATCTCATTTGGTGAATCGAAAAGCGGCTAAGCCACCTTTTCTTAGGGGGCTGGTAATTGAGCCTCTGTTCCTCCTCAATGAGCTTTAATAGGTAAACAATCTATCATGGAAGTTCAAGAAGGATCAGCTTGTGGTGGCTGCACAGCATGTCGCATTTTAACACAACCAGAACAACATAACACAGCAGTTTGGAGGTGAAGAGGAGTGGAAACCCCTTCATGACCAAACTTCACCACTAGAGTATGAAACAGCTAGACATGTTTCCATGAAACTTCAAAATTTGCTATATTAATGTTTTTCAGTATTCCTAGAAATGTGAAGGCATCTGCAGAAGATTGTTACCAAACCAATTACCGCAGAGTCTCATGGGATATCCATCTCTCTCAACAACTCAAGAATGAGAGCTGAAAGCATTTTCAAAATGGGATGCTACACAACTCCAAATTAAAAGATGTACTTATTTCAAACAGCAAAAGGTGAAATTGTTTATTTCAAAATGGCTTTCAAAAATCATCAAGAAGCTACACCTCCAAGTAAGATGTTCACAATGAATGTCATTACCAAAAAGGAAGTCCCAATAAAAAAGCAATCTAGGGATGGTCATGCTTAAGATGTTCCGGTTAATATTTTTCCACGTTATGAGCTAGCCATTGATGTTTAGGACTCGGGAGTATTTTTTTTTCTATAATTAAATATTATGTATTTATGGCACGATGTCCCCCCGAAATTTGGCACCATCTGTTGTGCCATACTTTCTACACTATAAATGTATGACATGTATGTGTGGCCTTCGTTTCTTAAATGGCTATCAAGAATTACAACGTTTCTTTGAGCTATTAAATAGCTAGAAACCATCAAAAATTTATATATATAAACAGTATAATCAAATGCCAATGTTTGGTATATCCACAAATCATACATGAGAAGATGTAGATATACTCGGACCAATAAATCCACCTTAACAGACACAACTACTAGATTAGAGGATAGTTTTTCAAGTTTTAATCAGGAAAAGGTAGAAATTAGATGTGACTAAGTGTTCTCTAGAAATTAAATATAGAACCATCCAACTTAAAGGGCCTAATATCATAACCAAATTATACAAGAATATGTCTAACAATATATCATGTGCATTGTGCAGATCAGATGACTCATTATAAATTAAGATAACTAGAACAAAGAACCCTATTGAACTAATCAAAGAGGGGAGAACTAAAGAAACCATGTAAATACCAAAATAATTCAAAGACACCTCAAAAGTCAGTTAATTAGCTTTTCAGAAACAGCATCAATGACTTAAAAGAAGTTCAACACTAATGTAAGTCAAAGCATGTAACCTTGTATCTTAAGCCAGCTGCAATCTCCCATTCGAGAACAGACTTATTATAGATCCTTACATGTGACAAAAGACAAGGTTCCTGAAAGTGAACATCAAAGATCAAAATGAGTATAACTGGAGAGAGAGAGAGAGAGAGAGAGAGAGAGAGAGAAAGACCACTCCTTGCCAGATTCTGATAATTATCTATATCATGTACATTTCCTCATTCAAAAAAGAAAGTGAACCTTTTATATTGATACAATGTCACCGTTTCCAGGATTTGTTCTAACTTATGGAAACCTTTTTCTGTTCTCATTTCTTGCTGGACTCTCACATGATACGAAAATGTGAGAAACAGAAAATGAATTCAGTTGCATTGTAAGAACCAGTTGAAGGGAGGAAGAGATTAGTTGGTCTCTTGAAGGAGGCACTGGAAGCCTGTCTTTTATTTGCAAGGTGTAGGAACTAAAATGGAAAGGCCCATTCTTGTTTTTCTTCTTCTAATAAATAAGTCAACAGTTTGGTAAGGGTAGGGGGCAGCGGCCAACCCATATATATACACAAGTAAAAAGCATAAAAGATCTAACTACTCTAGAAAAACTGTATCAAATGACTTGCCGATGCAAGACCAACAAAAAGTGTGGAGAACCATCTATCCTTCACAACCCTTTGGGGGCTTTTCATTCTCAAACCCCTTCTACCCCAAATGAACCAAATATGGAAGACATAATTGTAACCAAAGTATTTTTTCCTTCTTTGGAAGCCAGTAAAACAGAAGAAGCTCGAAGTATTTTCCTAACACAGAACCAGCCACCACCCAAACGAACCGCATGAGTGCCAGGGATGAGTGGTCCATAGCGTGCAAATGCCCAAAAAGAAGATGATTCACAGTCTCAGCATTCCCTCTGCAGAGACAAGACCTTCTAGCAGGCACCAAACCCCACTTTTGTTAAATTAAAGAAGTTAGAATCTCCTTCCAAGCACATTCCCCCCTTAAAAAAACCAACTCGAGCAAGCACCTTAGATTTCAGTAGATTTTCCAAGAGAATCAAATACAGCATCTGTCAGTGCTAATAGAACGAGACCTCCTATGACCAGGTTTCACTGAAATCATACCATTTGTGTTGTGTCGCAACATTGCCCTATCTCTAAGCTCAGAGCACAACTGAGAACTATGCACTTAATCAAAGAAGTCAAATAAGTGTTCCAATGCCCAATCTTTTGCAGAGTTTAAGAACTATACATACCATTTATCCTTCCAACAGTAGGTTGATTCCCCATGCTGTCAGAACAAAATAGTCCAAGTTCCTGCCTATCCAATTCCAAAGGCTAGTTCCAGTGCTACTGCTTAGTAGATATAATCATTATGGGAAGTACCACAATGGGCAGCTATTATAGTCCATAAAAAACTGCCCCCCCTCTAACATGAGGCGTCTCTGCCATCTGCAAAAGAGAGCTCTCTGAAAAATTGTAAGAGTCTTCCCTTATTGCACATCTGTCAGGCACTTCACCAGGTTATGTTCGAATTCTCCCCCTAAAACCTTAACAGAATGCTTTCCAATCTTCTTGATCCAAAGCGAGGAATAACCGAGTGACGTACGATCAATAAAAGACTTGAAAGAGTACTCCTAACGAGTGCAATACTACCAGCGTTTGATAAACACCGGGGTATCTAAAGAGTTAGCTTTGAGAATTCGCCAGCTCCGCCATTTGTTCCTATACCTCATTTCCAAAACCAGAGAATAGCCAGGAAACTAAATAGAGGAGGATCCAAAGTAACAGCCCGAAAGATCAGCAATGCGAAATTCACCAAATTTGTGTATCTCGCCCCAATTTGCTACCAGCTGCTGGGCATTATCTCACTACCATTTGCTATATCCACTAAATTGTTCATGTAAAATTCGCGCATCTCGTCCGCAAAGTAGATTTTTTTGTCAAAGGTCTTAGCTTTCCCCCTCCCAAGTTCAAATTCCGGGTCCGCCACCGGCAACAACACGAGCACGGCGCACATTCTCAGCAGAAAAGCATGAAGGTGTAAAATGCATGCCTAGTAGAGAGAGAGAGAGAGAGAGAGAGAGAGAGTACATCGAGTTCGAGTAAGATCCACTCCTTAGTGTTGGTGCCGGTGGACCAGTGAGTGCGGAGGTCCGGGTCGAGTATGTGGACCGCCTTCTGCGACGGCGATTCCCTCGAAGTTGCCTTCACTTTGTACCCCAGCGGCTTCACTCTCGGCTCCAATTCCACCTCCATCTCTCTCTCTCTCTTTCTCGCTCTCGCTCTCCACCTGAAATTGAGGAATTAGGTCTTAAAACGAGGACGAGGATGAGGGATTTGGACGAAGTTGGACTGTCTTCTTCGCTGGAACCCCCAATGATTTGTGTTAATCAGCTCTTCTGCTCCGTCGACACTCGACAGTTTGACGTGGCCCAATCAAAAGCAACGAAGCAGCTCAAGCTTCCAGCCCCGTGCACGGGGCAGTTCGTTCTTCGGCTTCGGGTTTGGTAGAATTACCAAAAGACCCGTCATGGTTTTTGTCCTTCTTACAATTTGAGTCACGCCGCCTGTACTTGAGAATCTATCGACGATTCCTCCCCAAAATTTGTCGGACGTGGAGGCTTTTTTTCAGTTGGGGCATTTCGAATGGCCCATATATTTTCGGGAAACGGGATGAGATGATGTAGGGCCCATACTTTTTCTCATAATTCAAAATTGACTCTTTACTCCTCCTTTTTATTTTTAAGTTCAAAATGGCCCATATATTTTCGAAAGAAGTCAACTTAGATCGTCCTTCCATTCAAATGACTCCTCAGAGTTGCAGAGCTGGATGCCTGAATGCCGAATTGAAAGTTGGATTCCATGTAATTCGCTCGATTTCTTACTTGGTGACACATCAACCGAAATAGCGGTTTGTATAAACGGGAGGAGCAAAAAGAGGCGCTTGTGAACCCCTTCTTGCCATTGAAGAATCGAAATTTCTTCTCGCATGTAATAAATGAAAAAGTTTGTTTTGGCATTCCTTCCACAATTTCTAATTATAAATTTGACCTCGGAATCATTGATCCAAACATCTTATAGATCGACGTCTCAACGAAATAAACAAGCACGTAGATTAAAAAACCAAAGGCTAAGTAAATCGTTAAAAAAAAGAGCAATTGAGAGAGACAGGGAGGATCATGGCAACCAACGGTGGGTCGCCACTCGAAGCCTCGAAGATGGTTACCATCTTGGCGGCAGGTGCCGTCGTCTGAGGCATATGACCACCTCTCGGTGGTCACCTTAGGAGGACCGCCATTGGTTACCTCTACATGTCTAATCTTGGATTCGTGATAGAGGTAAGAGTGGAGATGGAAACCGATAGCTCAAGAAGCAATGGTGATGACACATGAGGTGACAACCATATCACTAAGACAAAATCGATAACTCATGGGGCGACGACATGCATGAGGCTTTCTCTAGCTTTGAGATTGGAATTCTCTTTTCGAGGAGGAGGAGGGATAGCGGCCACCACGGACGGTAACCGTCTCGTGAGTCTTGCCTCATGAGGCGAGAAGACGGCCTTGGGTTGCGGCAATGTTGGCGATTTGCTTTCTCGTGATAACCATGTGGTCGCTCGTGTCGGGCAAGTCTCACAAGGCAAGCCCGACCACCACATCATCCAAGGTCCGGAATCGCCACCACCACCTTGGGAAAGTGTGTGTCTTCCATGTCAGCAAATTTAATCTATTTCGTTTCTTGGAAATTCTAAACAAGGGGGCTGATGACCTTAACTGCATAACCATTTATGTGAGAATTCGGCTGCTAAAGTGCCTCATTCACAATGACACTTGACCTTTTACCATAAACGATGGGATAAAAAGCCGTGAAATACATTAACTTAAGGGGTGTCCGTATCGCAGAAAATAAAGAATTTGAAAAATATTTTTGAAAAAACGATCATTGATTAATTATTTTGAGTGAGCAAGCGATAACTTTTTGAACAAAGTTTTCTAAATCCTTTATTTTTCACAAAATGAACGCACTCTTAGGGGCCTATTCTAATCGAAGGGGTGCCAGGACTTCAAATACTAGTGTCAATTTATGTCAGCCTTATGGAAAGATAAATTTACTTCTAACTGGTAGTATGTAATGATGTAATAGGATTCTCTCTTATTAAGGAACGCAGTCAATGTGACTTTTAGGCTATCTTAATCATGGGATAGTTATTTAATTGGTCTTAGACTTATTGTATGATAACCAATTCAGTGCTAAACATTTTAATTTTTCTAATTGAGTTCTAACTCTTTTGACTATTTCCAAATGTATTATTTCCAATCAATTTTGAATGAAAATCATTGACGTGACGGTACAGTCAATGTCGGCCATCCTATATGACACGATCGGCTCTAACATGAAAGATTTTTGCAATTTTTTTATTCTTTAATATTTTTTCCTTTTCCTTTTCATTTTTTCAATTGCATCAGATAGGGTTGCCGGGGCCCCGGCGACGGCCATGAGCAAGAGCGTTAGCCCTTGCAAAGATCTAGACAAGGGCCGCGACCCCACATTTGGCCACTATCGACGATCGCCATGCCCCGCAACTTTGTTGGCCAAGAAAGAAAAAAATAAAGGAAAAAAAAGAAAAAGTCCCACATTTTTATTATAAAATGTAAAAAAAAAAAAAAAAGTCCACATCAGCATTGGCACAGGCCTCTAGGTTAACGATTTCCCCCCAAGATTAGCCGGAAGGACTACATTGTTAAATCATCAAAGTTTTAAAACCAAACTGGCAAAATTGAAAAGTATAGATTAAATTGGTCGCCAAAAAATAGATTTAGGCCTTTTTGGATCAATTGTCTTCTTCTCTTTTGATGGCAAAATTTGAAATGGAGCAAGATACTTAATCTATCCTTAGATATGGGAATGTGTGTTTTATCTGATTTGGCCAATTTCGCTCAATGAGGTTGGTTAGGAAACTATACACATTGCTAAAAATATAGCAAGTCAGAAAGTAAGGCTGCATTTGGTTGTCCAGACAAAAGTCAAGATATGATATGTTTTACCCTATTCTATGTTTTATCCTATTCTATGTTTGACAGATGTCCAAAATATGACAAATTTGATATAAGGAGGATATAATCAGAATAAAATAATCATAGGAGAGGGGTGGGATAGAGCCATATATGATTTCTCTTATCTATAAGAGCAAAAATAACATGCTCAAGAGAGCAACACACGAGGAGAATGTTAGAGATATGCCCTAAAGCGACTATGTAATAGTTACATGTTAGGGATTTCGGTTGTATTTTCAATTTATTATTTAATTAATGGCAAAGACGTATTTATTCATTTGTCCAATTATTTACTTATATGAATAAATTCCACAAGATCAGTTGTGGCTGGACCTATTCTTGAGACGTTGAGAATATGTGTGACAAATTCACAGCTAAACCGAATCTTTAAACTGTTCCCGGTTGATGGATCATTGAATGGATATCAATGATCCTGTTGAGACCGGTGCGTTCTTAACTTCACCATTGAGCATTGGATGCTTAAGGGAATGACGAGTCACAAGTCATTGGGTATTGCGATGCCCGAGTTAGAACACAGGTGCTTGTATCAGACAAGTTCACCGAACGTGACACACATTGAACAATTAGCGACATGGAAGCTTTTAGCGTGGTCAATGTCTAATTGTTCATGCTTTGGTCTTGTGTAAATAATCCTTAGACCTGAGGCATAGTGTTGACTTGTGTGTTGGATGACTATGGTTCACGAGGACGCATATTGATGGTTCATCGATCCGTCTCTGTTCTTGATGGTCGCAGTTCATGCACATACGAAGTCACACGTGTGCGCAAAATGGAATCTGCCTCCTTGTCACATGCAAGGTATGATATCCTATGCAATTTAATTATGACAATGCATTGAAATCCTCGGCCGGGATTATAACCGAGAACGAAATGTTCATGTCTCGTTTGAATGCATGTCGATTAGATTTGTGCATATGATCGAATCGGTGACTTGACAAATATTCCATGGTCTTTGTTCGATCGGGATATAGTAAGACAGAGGGATTGAATTACACTGTAGTCAAAGGCGACAGGTTCATTATGTTCTTAAAGCATTCACACTGTCTAGGTAGCCATGACATATTGCTAGATGTCACTCATGGCTTGTAGGACCTGGAAATTGATCGGGACAATCAATTCTCTTGGATGTTCTAATGTGTTAGTGCATGTCTTACTACTAGCTCAGTGATGAACCTAGGAATGTCACACACCATAACCAATTCATGATGACATTGAACGGAAAGATGATATTGCAAATATGTTTGCAATCACGACTATTGAATTAGTCGGACTGAAATTAGATTAAATATGATTTAATTTAATTTTTTATTTTTGGTCATGGGTTATGTGCATATGATGCACACGCACGTCCTAAATCGACACATATTGATGTGCCCGAAATTGCACACATGCTGGTATATATATATTTATATATATATATTGTTTTTGTCTTTATATATATATGTATGATATTTCATATATATTGTTTTTAATAATAATAAATAAACTAATAAAACTTTTGTGCACGTAACACACGGCCAGCACATTTGCTGGCCATGTGCACGTCTCACACGGTCAACAAATAGTTGTTGACCGTGGGACGTGGTGCACGTTGCACACACGATCAGATCGTGTGTGCCGTTTCCGTTTTTTTCTTCGTGCGCGAGCGTAAAAACAGTTTTTACGCTCTTAGTGTGTGTGCCATTCTAGTGGGCTGTTTTGAGAAAAGGAGTATTCTCGCATGTGCGTGTGAAGAGGAAAGAGAGAGATTAAAAATACTCTCTCACTTTTCATACGAAAGACCAGAAATTTTTAGAGTTGCGGAGAATTGATTCCACAATATTGCTAGCACAATTCAAGTGGTGATTCTCGCGTTCGTTCTTCCGTTCATCGTTGCGAGTGGTGGTGTGTCTGAACTAGAGGCCCGACACTTGTGGGGCTCGGATCGAAGAACATTTAAACCTGTTTCGTTTCAAGCACGCTTCAAGAGGTAATCCGTTAAACCCCTTCGTTGCACATGTTTTTCGATTGAAACGCACGAACTACGCCTCCGGAGATACGTGTATAGGTTTTTTATTTATTTCCGCTACATACTTTATATGTTTTATATGCCTATGCATGTTACGCAAATCCCAACAGAGAACATAGTTTTTCTCACAACCACGCCTCTCTTCCACACCCGGCCGCCTCTCCACCGTGCCCAATTGCCTCTCTTGCAGCGGCGGGCTGCCTCTCCAGTGGTGACAACCATCAAGTGTAAGACTTGGGGAAGATGTACAGAAACAACTGTGGAAGAACAAATTGCAAATCCCTAAATCTAAAGCCTGCCTAACTTTGGACCATCCACGGGAAGATCCGAAAGGAAATAGTGTTTTCGCCGTCAATGTTACCGTTGCTGATGAACTCCGACCCCTCAAAAAGCAGAAAAGTGTTCTTAAAGAGAAGAGCTCCATGGCAATGGCGACAATGGTAGTTTTTTCTGCGTCACGATGAATTTTTATTGGGCCTTCTGTTCTTCCGTGACTCTGGAACTTATGGACTTTGTTGCAACAGGAACTGATATCCTGCAGAGGGACTCTACAGAAAGGCACACACTATCCGAACAAAAAGACTCGACTGATAATATGACGACAGAGGATGATAGTAATCGCAAACTGAACCCACGTGAAAAAAAAAAAAAAAACTCATTGATTTGAGAAATAAGCTGTACCTTGCACCTCTTACCATTGTTGGAAATCTACCTTTCCGAAGGCTCTGCAAGTCTTGAGGGGCTGATGTAACATGTGGTGCAATGGCTATGGGTGCAAATCTATTGCAGGTATGTGTGAATGGATATGCGTATGCTCCATGCACTGTGTTTTAGCTCTAGCGTTTCGGAGCTTTTTAAATTGAATTGACAAACTCATATGTACTCTTTGCTTTGCTTCCATACGACAATGTAATTCTTTCGAGAATCATATGCTATTAAATTGAATTGACAAACTCATATTCCTTGTTTTTTATGTCCTTTATAATGATATCCAGTTTCTACCGAATCATAAATATGATATGAAATAAAATTATCCGACCTTAAATCTGTAGTTTACCAAATAAGATATGAAAATATTCATGGATTTCTTATGCTATCCTATTCAATCCTATCATAACTAAAAATCCAAATGACTAAACGTAGCTTAAGAGGATAATATTTAATGCCAAGTGCAATAATGTCACGTACGTGCTCTATAAAACATGGTGCGTCGTTTTAAAATAGTACCCCATTCTTATGGAGGTTTTGAGCCAGTGTCAAGTGTGCTCCTATAAGACACTTAGATTCAAACTTGCAAGAAGTTTGAAGGAAAACATGTTTGTGGACGAGTCTTGAAAATCATACAAAGTCAAAGATTTATGTAGGGATGAGAAGTCCTGTTCGTGGTCTCGTTTTTTTCGAACAATCCTGGTGGGAGATTTTACGTGAATCAATGTGTGTTTGAGCACCAAAGTGCTTCGCATGTTGAGATAAGTGAAATTGCTCGTGTTACATAAGATTATCCTCGAAGTCCCCCAGTTCGAGAATACTTAAACATCATGGTATGAGTGTTTTAGCAAAGACTCAAGATTGGGTTCTATCTTGGGAAACGAGGGTTTTGTCCGAAGGAAAGACTTGAGGATGACTCCAATATGGAATCATCGAAAGCTTAATGCTAAAAGAGGCAGATGGGGCATAAATGCTAGCTGGGTTTTCTTAACTTCTCTGAAATATGGCAGATAAATCCAAGGGGGGCTACACTGGAAACGAGCATTAATCAAGATCATATGAAGTAACGCTACTTTCATTTATACTGCTACATTGGCCGAAGAGGGCAATATTGCTTAGCATTTATAGTCATGGTCGAGGTTGTTTTTCTGATGTTAGAGATATGTACAAGATTCTAGATATCTTTAACATTCGAGATGTTGTCTTTAGGTGGCCAGATGCACACTGTTTTTATAGCCTAGGAGTCGTTTGGCAGAAACTAAACCTTTTTAGGGCCTGCATGAGAACCATTATGGTTATCTGATTCAATTCCCTAAAACAAAAACAAAGATGAAAACCTTGTTTGGTAACGTAAATTATTCTAATTCTGATTCTATTCCCAGAGTCGGTTTCGGAGGAACAGAATCGGTTTGAGAGAGTCAAAATCAATTTTAGAGCAAAATCCAAAACAAAAAAAAAAATTTGATTCTAGAAAAGAGAATAACTTTTGAGAATCACAAAATAGAATGAAGTCTCACATTTCTCACTTTTCCCTTTCAGTTCTCTCATCATTTTTTCCTCAACCTAATAAAAATAAAATAAAAAATAAAAAAATTCTAAAAAATTGGAAAATTTTTAAAAAATCACAAAAAATTAAGAAAATCCCTAACAATAGAAGAAGCTTAGATTAGGCTATTTTCACCTCATTTTCATAAATTTAGCCTAAATTTCCTAGATTTCACTCTTCTGCAAAAAATATCGCAGAAGATGAGGGCATCCAACATGCGAATGATAACATATATACTTGTAGTGATGCGTCACAAAATGTGATCATCTGCACGTGGAGCTGGAGCCAAACACCTACTTGGATTTAGGACAAAAGCAGTAAAATGATAATGAAGGACTTGTACTTTGTATCAAGGAGGATGATTTTTTTTTTAATTATCGATGGATAATTTGGTTATTCGATCGCTTTGTTTGTATGTATTTTGGACAACACAATATATAAACAAAAAGTGAGTTCTAATATGGAAGCTGTCCCACGCTTCAATCGAACTTTAAACATTATGTATTAAAATTTATGTTTCATTTATGACATGTTAAAAAAAATAATGTATTTTAAATTATTTTAGTATGCATTGGAAATTGTCTTCAATTTAGGATGAAATTTTACAAAGTAACTACATAGTTATTTGAATTAAATGAAAAAAAATTAAGAAAAGAAACAATTTTTCAAAACAGAAATTTTGTGTAGTTATCAAACGCGTTTCTATTCCAGGAACGTAAATTTTTGGCAGTTATCAAACGCATTATGATTCTCTAAAACTCATCCATGAACAGAATTAGAAAAAGTTATTTTAATCACAATCAATTTTTCGAAACTGAATGGTTATCATGCGCAGTCTCAACATGCGCTAATTGTTGTCCAAGTGAGAGCATGTTGGAATTCTCATAAGGTGGGTTGACGTCAATCACATGATGTTTTAGTTTGTGAAAAACATACTGTTATGAATCAAATAAAATCTAAGGGACAATGCCAGATTGCTCAAATATGCTTGTGTGATTAAATTATATTGAGCTTAGGGCATCTCGGTTTGGTAGTAAAATGTGGTTGCACGGTTTGTGTAGTTCTGAAAACCAAGGACAAATGGGTCTTCGACGCGATCAAACGAACCGGAAGTAGCTTCCGGAGTCCTAGTAATTACTGCCTGAGGTTCAGATAAATGCTATTGCACTTAGTTCTGCAGGATGGATAGAGAGTATGTCATCGCTTGAGATTATACTCTTGAGATTTCGAGAATGAAAGGGAAACGTAGAGGATCACTTGCTTGTCTACAGCCAACCAAGTCCGTTAACCTCCCATGCTATTAGGCCTCCAACCGAGACATTGAGCTAGTACTGTAACACGAAAAATTGGGGAGAAGGTCAATACGAGTTGTTTTTTTTTTTTTTTTAACCATCCAGCCTAGACGTGGCCATTTGGAACCGACTGGGAATTGACCCGTCGACCGGCCCGGAACCGGCCCATTGACTAGGCCCACGGTTCCGACCCGGAACCGGAACCAGCCCTCAAGGGCCGTTTCGGGCCATTGCAAATTTTACTGCCCCAAATTTTTTTAAAAATTTAAATAACCCTCCCCTTTTCTATAAATATCTATCATCCCCTTTCATTTTTCTCACAAATCCTCTCAACGATTCTCTCAAATTCTCTCAATTCTCTCAAATTCTCTCAATCTGCTCAATTCTCTCAATCCCGCCTCAATTCTCTCAATCAGATTTCCGATTAATTTGCTCAAAAATGGCAAGTGAAAGCAGAAATACCGGGAATGCCAAGATGGCGATGGGAGATTCCGAGTATCCTATTTCTAGATATGATTCTCGTGAGTATACATATTTGAAAGACGACGACGATAATATCAACGTTGTTCCCATTTCGAACGTCGAGCACGTCTCAACACAAGAAAGTCTTTATCCTTCTACCGGTGTTGAAAAAACGTCGACGGCAAATGAGCCGGAACGGAAGAACCGAGAGAGTACATCCGACTCGTGGCTGCACATCAACAAGGCATATGATGAAAACGAAGGTAAGTATAATATAAATTGTAGATATTGTTCGCGAACATACAAATTTACCAAAGGAAACGGCTACGGAACATTACGTTGACATCCGACAAAAAAACATTCAACACAAGTGGGGATCGACACTAGGCAACAACAAATTTCCGAATATGCCAATCTTAGTACTCAGCCTTTATTCCGTTACACCGATGCACTTTATAAACAAACATTAGCTGAATATGTTGCCCTTGATCATGCTCCGTTTACTATTGGTGAAAATTTTAATTTGAAATATTTGATAAATACTGCGTTACTTCCGCAAGCACCAACTATTTCGAAAACTACTCTTAAACGCGAACTTTTGCATCTTTATAAAAAAACAAAAAAATCTTTGGCAAAATATTTTGCGGAATTCAATGAACGTGTGCATTTAGGTAGCGATATTTAGAGTGATCCTTGGCAAATTCATTCTTATATGGGTGTCACATGTCATTGGATAGGTGACAACTGGACCATTCAAAAAAGACTTATTGTATTTTGAGTTTTGATGAAAAGCATTCGGCTCATAATATTTATAGAATAGTTAGGCAAGTTTTAGAAGAATATAATTTGATAAATAAAGTATTTTCAATTGGTTTTGATAATGCCGCCCCAAATACTGCTTTCCTTCCCGATTTAGAAAATATTTGTAAACCCTCTTTTGGCGGACAATTTTTTCACATTAGATATGCTTGCCATATTTTAAATTTATGTGTACAAGATGATTTACGAACTCTTGAAACTTCTCTCGCGCCCAATAAAAGGTGCAATTAAATTTTTATGGAGTCGTGTCTATTTTACGAAAGCATGGGAAAAATTTTGTAAACAACATGGGAGAAGGGCAAAAAGGTTTACAAAAGATATTTCGACTCGTTGGAATTCTACCTACGAGTTGCTTCATCAAACTTTTGATTACAATGATTTATTATGTATGTTTATTTCGCAAAATATTCCCGAAATTACTTTACTTCCGCAACATTGGGACGTTTGCAAAAATTTTTTAGAATTTTTGAAATTTTTTAATGATGCTATTAATACTTTATCTGGTATTTATTATCCTACTACGCATTTATTTTTAATAGAGTGTGTTAATATTGGTGGTGTTTTTAGTGAATATGAAAAAGATACTGAATTAGTTCGGACTATTTTAATAATACGAGAAAAATGGTTGCATTATTATTTCAAAATTCCTCTTGTCTATTTAGTTGGCATTATTTTTGTATCCGTGTATTAAATAGATGGTTTACTGGATTATCTAAATGTGTATTATTATGATTGTTTACATTTGGAAGATGTGATAGATATTTTAAATAGACAATGAGAGGTTAAAGAATATAGTAGTATTATATGGAGAATTTTGTAGTAGATATGGTTTATGTGATTATGGATCTTTACAATCTATTACCTCACGAAGCGAAGCTGGTGTTCACTTTGTAGATGGTACAGTATGCTCAAGAGTAGACCAAAAAAATAAAAAGGGACAACATATAGTATTTCTAATTTAGAAAAATATTCAACCACTCAATTTGAGTTTCGTGATGCCGAATATAGTATAGATTTCCAAATCCTAGAGTGGTGGAAGAGTCACTCAATTGATTACCCGGTTCTCGCCCTCATTGTTCGCGAGATATTAGCAACCCCTTCTTCAACAGTTGTAGTTGAACAAGCATTTGACGCTGAAGGATTAGTTTTGGACTCTCGCCGCTCAAGATTAAGTCCGGAGTCTGTGGAAGCTCAAGCTTGTGTCAATGATTGGACAAAGACTATATTTCGACACCAAGAGCTGGATCGAGAACACAAATTCTTCAGTGAGGATTGTGGAGATACCACCGGCACAGGTACCACAACGGGTATTGACGATTGACGATGAGGTAAGTTGAGGTTATCAAAGGTAAAAGAACTGCATGGACTTTGATTCTTCTATCCCCAAGAAGATATATAGGCGCTTAATGATAATTCATTAAGTTCAAGCCTATTCCTCCTCTCTCTCTCTTTTTTCCCAAATTTTATTGCAATATACAATTTGATTATAATTTATAATTTATTATGTTTATTTCATTATTTATTATTTTAAAAATTAAATTTAAAAAACGGAACTAGAATCGGCCCCGACCCTTCGGTTCCACCTTTTGTAGGAACCGGAACCGGCGGTTCCGAGGAACCAGCCATGTCTAATCCGGTCCTTGCCGACCACTAGGGAAATGAGCCCTCATCGGCTACAGTAAAAAGTAGAAAAAAAAAAAAAAAAACATAAACGAAAGGATAAAGAAGAGAAAAATATAAAATATTTATAAGAGTTCGAAAAAATATTATGAAAAATTTCACGTCATAATTGATCGTGCCATATAGGATGGTCGACATTCACATAAGTTGATCTTTCAGGGCAAAATTAGCCGGATCAATTCAATTGACAAAATGTGACAAAGTTAAGAACTGAATTAGTAAAAATGTAATATATTTAGGACTATTTGGACATTTTTTTCTCCTATAGGTTGTCTCCTCCCCCCTCCTCATTGACGCACTTACGATTTATCCATCAAGACTGAATTAGTAAAAATGTAATATATTTAGGACTATTTGGACATTTTTTTCTCCTATAGGTTGTCTCCTCCCCCCTCCTCATTGACGCACTTACGATTTATCCATCAAGACTGTCCTAGATTTGTATGGTTTCTTTCGTAAAGGACCGGTTCAATACAGTGACTCGATTACCCAAGTAAGTGATTTGGATTCGAGCTTAGGTATAAGATCATCGATTTTCTTGCATTGTTGACACAAATGGAGCAACTCCCAACTGGAGCCATAAAGCCGCGAGAGCCTGCCCAAAGATAGTTTGTCATTTCATGAGGGGTTACCATGACCTCTTTTAGTTTTACCCGGACTTTTTCATTTGACCATATGAAGACAGCATAGCGCATTTCTTGTCTCTGTTGCTTCAGGAGAAACTTACCTAGAGCAGTTTTTAACTGAGAAATCTCGGGATGCTAAACATTGACATAGGACGCTCAGTTTTTTTTTTTTGGTCATAAGACTCCCAGTTAAAACCCACTTATTTTGGCTTCTCATCAATCTTCTGCAACACTTGAGGCTGTCACTGGAGTCAGCAACAACGACCAGCAGATTCTGTTTCATTCCGACACACAAAGAGTTCGTCAAAGGTAATTGTGTAGTTTCGTGCTTCGAATGACTTCCTCAACATAAAAACACAAGCCAACTGCATGAACTAATGAATCAAGTTAAGCAGAACACACTTGGGTATTGGACTGCAGGGAAGAAAGATACCATCATCATCTGCGGAACCTTCTTTCATAACATACCATTTTTTTTCCCTCACGCAGCTTGGGGCACATGCCATTATCCAGCCAATTAGATGACCGCGTCGTCGCATAAACGATATGACAGAAGCGGCAGATGATATTTGCTCCGGAGCGTTTCACTCTATTTTACCTCTTTGTAGTCGAAATTATGGTAAAATCAGTCACGAAATGAACTTCAATTCTCACCGTACAAGAGTATATTCCGAATAAACATTTAGTCCGCGAGTCTCTGAGAGTGCAGTATTCTCACCAAGATATGTTTGGTTTTTCTCCGGAGCATCACGACTTTCAAGTTGCCTACACTCACAGAGAACTAAGCCAATCTTTGCCTTTCTTTTGTTTCATGCACTGCACATTGAAACCACTTTGGCCCGATGGTCGAGTCACGATTCTGTTCCGTGTTGTAATAGACATAGCAGACATAAAGATCAATGACTCCGATTAGAAGCAGAGATAATCGATGATGCATCACACCAGGAAACTTAGCAAATATGACAGCTCATGACAGCTCATGACATAGCAATAGGTGAGACATGAAAGGGTCTTTCTGAAAACCAAGGACAAATAGGTCTTCGATCAAATGAACCGGAAGTAGCTTCCGGAGGCCTAGTAATTACTGTCCTAAGGTTCAGATAAATGCTATTGCACATAGTTCTACAGGATGGTTAGAGAGTATGTCATCACTTGAGATTTCGAGAATGAAAGGGAAAGGTAGGGGATCACTTGCTCATCTGCGACCAATCAAGTCCGTTACCCTCCCATTTACCAGAGCCGCTATTAGGCCTCCAACTGTAATACTGAACTAAAAAGCGAGTACTGTAACACGAAAAATTAGGGAGAATGTCGATACGAGTTGTGATCCACTTTTCAGTTACCCGTTTGGTGTCACCGAAAGAGATGTCACCTTCAGCTAGTCTGCTAAGTCTCGTGCATTTCATTTCACTCCAACAAATCTACTCTGCTAAGTCTCGTGCAGTACATTGACAGATGAACAAAGTCTAGAGATACAGCGCAAATGTGCGATAGGACTTGCCGCTGCTGTCCATTATGCCTGACTCGGCTGGTGAAGAATAACCTGTTTGCATTGTAAAAACATGACATACGGATGCCTCTGGAAAATAAATTTACTAACTTTTAGGTACCAAAAATACAAGTAGACACAAATTCAGCCAGAGTTGCAAACATTGATCTTGGTTGCTTCATCCTACCAATTCCGATTTCCACACAAGTACAAATCATTGCAGAAAATGGGCAAGTGATGCTTGCAATTCTTCCAATGCCCGCCCCTTTGTCTCCGGCACTAGCTTCGCGGTGAATAAGATAGTTAAACCGCAAATGCATGAGAAAATTAAAAAGGTTCCTGAAAGCAGCATAGTCGACACATAGATTTGTCAGTTCATACACCTGACATATGAACCCAAGCAGTTCATCTGTATAGGCTCCAGAGAAGCATAGCCGGTGAAAACTATAGAACAAGAAGGAAAAAAAGGGAGAATCAATTACCGGGTGCGCTCCATTCGAACATGAAGTTGAAACTGTAGCTAACGATCCAACCACAGGACCACTTGGCAAAGGTCACCAGGCTTCCAGCCGACCCTTTGACATTCACTGGGAACACCTATTAGGAATATGACAATCGGAATAAGCAGGAATCCTATGTATAGTCTTGAAATGGAGATTATACAGTGCAATGTCAGACTGAAACTATCTATGTACCTCGGACATTATAACCAAGGGCAACCCTGCCATGCCAAGTGAGTAAGATATGGAATAGACCTGATAGCAATAATCATCTGTCAGCAAATTCGATGCGACTAGTCCTGGAAAGGCAGTTGAGGACTTAGAAGCAGCAGTACCATAAAGTAAAATCACTAGACTGTTGCTTCCCTGCTAGAAATAAAACATGGTCCAACATTTTTTTCTTTTTCTTCCCTATCTTGCCCTAGACAGATTAAGCAATGAGCGGACGAAGGAACTCATTTCCATATATGTTCTAAAATTGAATAAAATCTATTAGACGCAAAACCCTTTTTTCTGTTGTCAAAGTATGCTCTCCAATGTATTATTGCCTGGTAAAGTATGATTAAGCCGCAACTCATTATGCCCTCGATCATAAGAGCTAGCCATGTAGTTTGAAAAACAAGCTACACAGACATACCATAATGCATACATATACCAAAATGGGAGTGACTGACTTCCAATAATGCAGGTCCTGGTTTCACAGGAAGGAATTAAAACACAAAATCAGGCCACTTCATGAGATCAAGAAGAATGAGTAGGCATAGTTAGTGTTCGAGTACCTGCATGAAGAACGAGAATCCTAGAAGAAAGCAACTCAAGAACATTCCAGCAGAAGAAACCTGCAAATGAAGGTCAGCTTTGGTTATGCTTATGAGGGGCTTACTTTAGGAATGCCGATATGAGTTGGTTGCGTCACCAGTAAAAGCGGTCTTCTTCCAGCTTTATCTGTCAAGATTACACTAAAAGCGGTTGCCGGGACCTGCAAAACAGGTGAGGAATCCGGAAAAAATCAGATAAATAAAATTCATCTTCCAGCGCAATTCTTGAGAGTGTATTACCTGGACAATTGCCATGCTTCGGGTACCAATGCTGCTGGAAAAGTCTGTCAGGATGATGAGCTAAAATTACCAAGTCTTCATTCTTTATGATTAACGAATGCATTAATAGCATGATTTTTACCAGCTGATTCAAATATAGAGCTCGCATAATAGGGAAATACATCCGAGCCTCCAAATTGTTGAAGCACCACCAATCCCACTCCTATCTAAGATTTGACAATATTACGACAGTGCAAAAAACCCCTGAGCAAAATATGGCATGCAATTTGAATATTTTGAAGGGAAGGCTTACTATGAGGGAATGAGCATATCTTCGTTGAAACAAATCGAGAATTCTAGACTGGGATTGCTGCTCAAAGATTTCTGTATAGTCCTGTAAGACAATACCAAACGAAATATTAAAAATAGAAGGAAAAGGGACAACTTTCTCCTGTTGATATATGAAATGACAATTACTCTGATATCTGCCGCTTCCCCGGAAATGTCGACACTTCTGCCTCGGAGTCTTTGCAATGTGACTTCAAACTCCTTTTCTTGACCGACTTTTACCTGTCAATAACTATACTAATCATCTTCCTAATGGAAAATGCAGAGTCTTCACTCCAACATTCCTACAACATTACCTTCATTTTATGATTCAGATTTCTAAATAATTAGTATATACTCACAAAAATGATTCAGGCCGACTCTACTTGACATGGAAATTATAACACCTATATCTGTGTTTTTCTCATTTCTAGACTTCAATTTCAGTCATGAGTAACACTATTCTTTTGCAAGATATTGAATTCAATACCAATCTTCCCACTTCCAGTCTAAAATTTTAACAGGGTTATGTGTTTCGCACGAGAGCAATTCAAAATCACTTCCATGCCTTGTGATCTGTCGCGGTGTGCTACAAAATACTCTACATGGCATGCAGCATGCTACTTGTGCTATTTGGGTTGCCCCATCAACTAATAATCCAAGTTCCATTGTCACGGTTACTTAACCATCAAAGTGTCTCGATTGAATAATGAATTTGGACATTACACACATGAAAACGTTAACATTGAATGAAGCCACATAGAGTAAAAAGTGATTGCCACAATCAAAATTGAAGTTTCAAATAAGAATGATAATGATCACGACATTACATGCCTCCTCATGAGTGCCCGATACACTACATTAACAGCTCACCAGCCATCTAGGAGACTCCGGGATAAGGAATAAACCAAAAATTTGAAGTACACAGGGGCTGGCACCTGAAAACAAAATCATGGACATTGATCTTTTGATGTTTCCTAAGATAAATCTAAGAAAAAGCAGAAGAACTGAGACAGTACCTATCAAAGCCAGGACACGCCAGGAAACAATAGTTCCCACAAAGAAAATCACCGAAATGCCACAGCATAACAGAAACTGCAACAAGACCGAGCGAAGGTTGACAGGCAATGCATCGAGTTGACACCATTAACAGTGGCCCAAAATTTTCACCTGATTTAATACTGTGAATGCTCCCCGGATACTTTTGTGTGTTATTTCGGCAATGTACACGTGTACCTGTTTGGCCACAGAATTATTACCAAAGTCTAGAAATAAATCAGGATAAGAAATTTGTAGGTTCCTGCATTTACCACGTAACTTAAAATCCCAAAGCCAGCTCCATTTAACAGTCTTCCGATATTGAGCCACCAAGCATTCTGCAAGGTAAGACGAAATACACCATTAACTACTTCACGGCCTTGGAGAATACACAAATCAGAAAAATAAAATATGACTGAATAATCTTCAAACTTTAGCAGGAAAAATTAGTTTTTTCTTTTTCAATGATGACCTCTTGACCAGGAGGGATAGTTTGAAATACAATTTGTCACGAGGAGGATGTGATCCAAATGAAGTGAAAAATCACACAAATACTCCTGTAGTCCACTATCCGAGATTCCGAATGCATTTCCTGTCAAGATATTCTTCAGCGGACTTATACATTATCTGGTAAATGCATACTTATATATTCAAACTGAAGTTTTGTGGGTCAAGTGATCGACAATCTATCAAAGAAAGTTATGAAGAGGCAAATAGACAGAGCACAAACCTTGGCAAATGCTATGGAAAGCCATCCTGTAGTGAAAATTATTTGTGCAATCCCCATTGTCTGCATCACAACACATCAGTCAAAGAATGCTGTAACATTTTGTCCAGGTTCTTCACTGAAGATATAGGATTTTCAAATTCAAGGATAGCTGGAAAGGCTAGAGAATGACTTACACGTCTGCGACCCATCATATCAGTCATCCACCCATTAACCAAAGCTCCAATCAACCCTCCTATTGTTAATGTTGAACCAAAAAGCGAATACTGTAGCATAAAAAATCAGGAATCATGACTCAGAAATTCCCTTATTCCAATGGTGTTAAAGATAAAGAAGTCATTGTTAACTAGCCTAGCCTTTAGGTCATGAGTTTCTGGGCATCGACAGGGGAAAGTTCGAATGAAATTCATGATGATAGTAACGGAGGTTCTGCAAACAATCTCTCTGAACAATGAATTGGCTGAAACTGGCCGCAGTTCATCATACTTTCTAGCATTGCACCGAGGACATGTAGTGTGTATGCATGATAGGACTCACCGCTGCCGTAGAGATCCCCAGATCCTCCATTATTCCTGACTCGGCAGGTGACGAATAACCAGACTGCATTAGAGAAATATGCCACTGGTTATGGTGAATTCTACTTGGTGGAGAGTAACCTCATGAGAAACTACAGGCCAAACAGAGCAATGGCCTAGGAGATCACATTCCAGAGGCAAGACAGCAAATAAAAGATTTTTTTTTTTGGTCGGAAGCAAATAAAAGACTAAATAACCTGAAAATTGGTTTTTCAGAAGTATCTTTTCTCCAAAATGCAATCCAAGTGGTGAAATGTGACGATTTCATGTCTCTTTGCCAAATTGAGTATCCATTAAAAAAACTGAATTGATCCTACGGAAGCAATTTGGGTTTTTTCAATGTTGTCCAAATTATGACATTCTTCAAATCCAGGTCAGCACATTATCTTGGGTCTATTAAACAATTGCGATCCACAACATAAGATTAACAGAAAAGAAGAGGAGGAAAGCAAGACTGCTCAACAGAAAACAGAGCAATCAACGGAAAGACTTTTGATGGACGGAGTGATACTCACAGCACACCCAGTGGCGAAAGACCCGCAAACGGCAACGAGGGTGCTGAAAACGACCAGAGGCGTGACCTTGGGATCACTTGAAGAGTTGGAGTTGGCAGAGTCGCCCAGAAGCAGAGACCTTGTCGGCAGCCCATCTTCTTCTTCTAGGCCCTCTCTCTCCATGAGTCCTTTCTATTAGAAAGCTCTCGCGAAGAACAAGATTTGCTAAAAATGGTGGTGACAAGAATCAGCTGCCAGTGCATACAGAGGATAGTGTGTTGGTGGGGGCAGAGGGGAAGAGACAGAGAGGGTAGGTAAAAATTTCAAAGAAGTGGCCGCGTGCTTGGGCCGATAGCCGCATGTGATTGTCTACTGTTGCACTTTCATTTTGTTATATTTTTTGCTTGAGCGTGGGGTTCGCTTCGCTCTCTGTCTTTTCTTGTTTTTTATTTCTTTCCCCATTATGTTGCAACTCATGTATTATTGAATTTCTAGACTTGAATTATATACTCTATGGGTGAGCATGGTTCCATAGTAGAACCGAGAACCGGAGAACCGAACCGACGGTTCCGGTCCGGTTCTCGGTTCTAACGTGTATGGGACCGGTTCCCGGTTCTGCCTTTTTAGGAACCGCTGGTTCCGGTTCCCGGTTCTACCCTGGAACCGAACCGGAACCGGAACCTAAATGTGCAAAAAGTAAACCCTAGCTTTTTATTTTCTTATTTCTAATTTCTACTCTTCCCTTCTTTGAATTGCACGAAACCACTTAGAGTCTGTTCTTTCGTTCTTAACCAAACGACGCACGCCTCTTTCTCTATTCTTCCTCTCACTCCCCAGCCCTTTCCTCGAGTCCTCGACACCGACGACCCTTGCATCTCTGTCCACCGCCTCATCATTACTCGGCACCCACACCTGCGACGACATCCTCCATCCGACAGCCTCTCTGCGCCTTCCCCTAGACGACAACCCTTCCCCGGACGACGACCCTTCCCATGCTATCCCTCGAGAAGCCATCCCTCACCGTCTACCGGCTCGCGCTCAGCTCCCTTGCCAGCCCTTCGACGAGTCGACGACAACCCTTCCCTCAACGTCAATTGCATCTTCTCGATACCACACCTCCGAAATTACAGTCTACATTTTTCTTTTTTCTAGGTCAACGTTTTTCTACGGTCTATATTTTGCTTTACACATCCAAAATTACATTGTTTGGAGGGGGATATGATGTACTTTAGCTATTTGGTAGGACATTATTTGCTCGGACCCTTCCCTCAACGTCAATTGCAAATATGTTGGATTCTGGTTTCAAGCGTATGCAGAGATTGTTTTGGTCTGCTCTGGATATATTGCAATTGCTTTGGTGCGCTCTGGATTTATTGAGCGGTGGTGTCTGGAATATATTGCTTTCTCGGGTAAAGTCCTAATTTTTTGCTTTCTTTTGGTGGATTGTTTTGGTATCGGCGTTAAAAAGATTGAAGGCTGGATCGCATGGCTACTTCCCTCAAGACAGGTTTGTTCCAAAAGCTTCTACTTACACTTACTATCTGCAGTTATTAGGTTTATTATATCGCTCATATGACATTCCGAGCTTAGAGTTGCAGTCATAAAATTGTCTACTATGCTAGTGATTTTTCACGGTCTCCATGAGACAAGACATCACTACTTTGAGTTCAACAAATAAGGATCTTTGCTCTAGGTGGATAGTATATTTGCCTGCTTAACGTGGGAGGATTATTGAAGTTGCTCCCATGTCAAAGTGTTCTCTAGTTATGGTCTTTGGGCAATCTGGTTTGATCATTTGAGACATTTGACTCTTTGGGACATCTTGTGAGGTTACTGAGGTTGTTAGGTTTTGATGTGTGATTTGGGACATATATTGCTTTGGGTTCAGGAAGTCTCTTTTGTGACACTTGTAGGATTGATTTGGGACATTATCCACATAGGCTATGTGCTCAATTCGATAACTTACATATTGATAAACAAAGAATAGTGATCAAGATCCTGGAGTACTCACCATTTTTTATCAACTCGTCAATGAGATTGTTGTAATGATCAATGCCTTCTTGGTTCACTCCTCCTTTGCATCTTTCGGTGGATTGTTTTGGCCTGCTCTGGATATATGCCGACGCTAAATCATATAAATCTTTTGCGAGATTTCACTGGTTGATATTATTCTCTCACCTCATGGCTAAATGTGACACTTTCCTAATACATAGTTGAAGATGTTATTCTTTTTCTCATGCGTATAATCGGGGATTACCTTTTGAGACTTGTAGGCTTTGAAGTGCTATTGATAAGTACTACACAATGTGAATACCCATGCAGTCCTGCTCTAGCTCTCGGTTTAATATTTGTGCTAGCTCTCATGATCACCCAAGTGATCATTAGCATGGCAACTGGGTGCATTTGCTGTAGAAGAAACCCTCATCCATCGAACTCTAGTGGGACAATTGTAGTTGTATGCTTTGTTGTTTCCTGGTAAAAACCTTAACCGCACCTTTGGCTTCTAAATGTTGTTAAAATACAGTGTCTGGTTTGTAATGTTCATGTACATCTGTAGTGTATATTGGATTATGGTTTGAAGCGTAACGTTCATGAAAGTTTGCTTGCCTAACGTTCAATATCTTTATATTTTTCAATAATGATATTATGTATACTCCATAATTGCTTGATGAACATGGTAAAATTGAATTGAGCTAGTAAAGCTGTCGCACAAGTAAAGTTGTCCGTTCAAAAGGAATCGTATTGACAGGTTCTAGGGTATCATGGAACCGGATCCGGAACCTGTGACGGGGTAGGTTCCAGGTTCCAGGATATAGAGGGTAGGTTCCAGGTTCCAAAAAATGTGGAACCTCTACTTGCGGGTAGGTTCCAGGTTCCAAGTGAAACCTACCCGGAACCTGGAACCGCTCACTCTTAATATACTCCGGTGATTTCGAAATAAGGAATGATAGATTCACTCTCCTCGAATGAACCCAACCTGAGGCTGAGCGGAGATTTGAGGCTTGGGCACGAATCATGTCACTTGTTTTTTGCCAAAGTTATTATTCTAGGATTATGAATGTATGTCTCAAAAACTAGCAGTCACAATCATTCAAACCTATCAAAAATCGGGCCAATCAAATGTTAGATGAGGAAATAATCGCATCGGTCAAACTTTCTAAGACTACGACAATGTCCCGACGTGCGAGACCATATCTCATAATCAAATGAAATTCTCCATATCTCCTAATTTGAAAATATTTTTTTTTGATTGTTATGAAATTTCCAACCCAATGTCTAATTTTAGACCCGAGCCTATAATCGCTAAGGCCTTGATGATTAGTAGACAGAAGTTTAATAAAAAGTGAACAAAATCATGGAATTTCAACAAAATCAGCGTCGATAAGGCCGTCAACGATCTTTAGTTTTAATTTGTTAGGATTACACTTTCAATCACCAAAGGGTTTAAAATCAAATTTGAAAAATTTAGGACTAAAACGATAGCTATATAATAATTTTTTTAATTTTTAAATAATTATTCTATTTTAATATTGAATTCGTATATCTGATCCCATTGTCTCCCTTAGGTACTGTATCTTAGCAATTCTAACTCCCATTTTTTTTAGCCAACGAGGCATCCGGGACCGTGCCATGCCCGTGGTTCAAATCCCGATAGAAGCAAAAAATAAGAAAAGTCCCCATTTTGGAAAAAGAAAAAAAAAAAAAAGACAATACTCTTTCTCATTTTTCTTATAGTTCGTGTAATTAGATCATGTACATGGATAGAACATCCATCGCCTTATGAGAATCCAAATTGATTAAGTTCTTTTTTTTTTTTTTGACACCTAAATTTTCAAAAAAAAGCTTTTCATACTTACATAAAGTATTAGGGACAATGGCACAAATGTTTCTAAATTTTGGCCCAATGTGTAATGTGGTTTCTGAACTTTTAATTTGATTAATATGATCCTTGATTTTTAGATCAATGTGCAATGTGATCTTGAAATTTTCAATTTGTTAAATGTGATCCCCAAACTTTTGGAATATATTCAATTTAATCTATGAATTATAAGAAAATTTTCAATGTTGTCATTGAACTTGAATCTATTGAAGGATTGCATTGAACATTTTCTTATAGTTCAAGGCCTAAGTCGAATATATTCCAAAAGTTCAAGGATTCTTTTGGTTAAATTAAAAATTCAGAGGCCACATTACACATTGGACTAAAGTTTAAAGACCATATTGGTTAAATTAAAAGTTCAGAGATCATATTACACATTAGGTCAAAGTTTTGGGACCATTTATGTCATTATCCCTAAATATTAGGAGTTGACTTTGCGTGATTTTTTATTTGCATTCGGCAATGTATTTATCTGCACATAATACTAGAGATATTTTTGCTTAAGAAAAACATGTATGCATCGAATATTGTCATGGCCCTCCTGAGAGTGAGATACTTAAGGGAAGTTGATGAATGTCAAGCGAGCGCGGACGATTCCTCTCGCAAGGTGGCGTCATGGGTTTTCTATGGAGCGTAAAAATTAAGTTGATCAGATGTCAATCGTAAAAGCATAGATTAATCCGTAATCATAAGTACAACTATAGATATAGATGTTCTAAGTATAGAATATACGGTAACATAAACTTATATTGAAATTATAAGTATCATGCCATTATCATATGATTTGGATTATGAGTAATCATTATTTATCAAGAAAAATTATTAACTTCGTATTCAGTAACAATTACTTATTCTGACACAATATTATACTTTGGCAACGACAATCATATGTTCTAAATTGCGATGGTAAAATCATTAAAGAACAAATATTATACAATAATACTATGACTTCAAGTTTACTGGTGCTGATTACACCATATTTTTTGTTGTTATTATAAGTAATTAAAATCTTGTCATGATAATAAATTGTTGTCAACTCTTATAATTCTTGTCAGAGATAAAATATTACAATTACTAATAAATTTAGGAAATTTTTAATTCGTGATATATTCGAATGTGAGAATGAAGAAATCAAGCACCAACTATATTTCAAGCGAATTATGGGAACTCTTAATTATTCCTACCTTATTCCTAGTGGGATTCTGCAAACATAGTCATGGTTTTGCAATAAATATTTCTGCTCTGCAAATCTAATTAGAGAAGGGAAAATGACTCAAGTGATCATTGAACTTTAGTCCAAAGCACAATATCGTAGCTGGATTTTTAATTTGTTCAATGTGATTCATGAACCCATAAAGTTTTAATTTGTTTAATGTGATCCTAAAGTAAATAATTAATCTTGTCCCTAAACTATACGAAAGTGTTTGCTGCTTTGGCTTTTAATCTGATAGGTTTGAACGGTGAACCAAACAAATAACATTACAAGTAAATTGTCAAAATATTCAACATTATCCGTGATATTTGATGATGTGTATTTATTGTATCTTGATTTGAGTTGAATATTACATTACAGATATTTTATCCACTATTCAAACATATCGGATTGAAAGCCAAATAAGTAAATTCCGTTAAGTTGATTTAATGGAAGGATAATACTAGATAATTTCATATTGACTAGAGACTACATTGAAATATAACAAAAATTCAGAGAAAACATTGAACAAAATAAAAGTTTATGGACGAAAATGTATATTGAGCCAAATTTCATGGATTATTTATATAATTATCACATTAGACAACAACTAATCCATTACGATACTCATTATGTTCTATCATGTTTTCATCAACAACTATTTCCTTCTCGTTTTATTCTATTCCGGCATACCAAACTTATGTTATCGTATTGCCCATTTCGTGAAACCAACAGCACGATACAACATAGCTCGATTTGAAAAAAAAAAAAAGTGAGTCTATTTTGACTCTAAGCAGTTTATCCTTGTACATGTTTGGAAAGGTCTAATGTAAAGTGGCATTTTGGGAATGTCGGCAACTACAAATGTCTTCAAAAAGCTACATTTTCTATATATTGACAGATAATAAAGAACCCGATCTGTTCAACTAAAAACAAACAGAAGAATTCAAGTGTAAAGAAACTAGATTCGATCTATTCGAGAACATGGATTGAAATACGGCTAGTAATTTACATTCACGTGACTAATTCGGATTATTAGTTCTTGACAATTCAGGTCTAAACGGGCTAGTGGCACTATAATTGCAACATGGATAAATTTTACTTCCTCTATGAATTTTCGTAGATTTTTCTTAATAAATGCCTATGGTTTAATTTATCAAGTTAAATCCTTCTACATTCGTATATTTCAATCAAGTTCCTCCGACACCGAACCCAACCTCTAGTTGACGTGGCCTTCGGATTGTAGCGTGGACAAATTTTCGTCCCATATGAACGTCCAAATTGACTCAATTTTATCCACATCATACTTTAACATTGTTCAACATTGGCTCAATTTTACCATGGCGAAGTGCACATAAGTGTTCACATTAGCTAAAGTTTATGCACGTCCTTGACACTGTTTGATGGCATTTTCAACTAGATTTGGCTGGATTTAATGTTGGAAGGACTTGTTAAAAAATCTATGAAAGTAGAAGGTTTGAGTTGATAAACTAAAAAATAGGGAAGTTAAACAGAAAAAATGCGAAAATATAGGGGTGAAAAGTAAATAAAATAAAATAAAATGTTATAACATCTAAAGCAAGCTAACTATCACCAAATTTGTCTAGGTAGAAATTACTGAATGTTGATAGGGGGATAAGAACACCGCAAGTGCCATAATTTATGCACAACGCTCACTTGAGTATCATAACTTTTTTTTTCAACCACTTAAATGCCATAATCTCTAGAAAAACGTTCCTTGAGTGTCATAACTTTTAATAGATTACTTACGTGCCAAAATTGTTTAGAAAAGGTCACCTAGTTCTACACAATCCTCTCCATCAGATGCTAAGCTCGGCCATGATTTTAGTACAAACTTCTTGAACCTTTTTAATATTTTCCAAAATTGTATACTTCTTTATGAACTTCATATTGTGATTGTAAATTTATTTGTCAGCTAATTTCATATGTATTCTTGATCTTTTGGTCTATTTGAGGGAGCTTTGATACCAAGGTACTTCACCTATGTGAAAACATCTGGCGATTGAAAATCTTCTAGACAATGGCTTTGTAACTAATTGTAAATCACATTTGTGAATTGCGAGACCACCAGAAGAACATCATTGATGACTTTTTTGCTCACTTAACTCGGGCTGAGGAAGAGGAAGACAATTATATTTAGAAGATCGTGGAATTATTCGAGGCAGTTAGTGGCTCAAATTATTTTTGTGCGCAATCGTATTACAAAGCTCGAGATACAGTAAGCATGTTTATAATCTTTGAGGTTATTGTATTTTAAATTCTTTATTTGTAACATGCCATCAGGCAATTGTCTTATCTCATTAATGATAAACGTGTTGTCTTCTTGTTGAGAAACTACACATCGTTCGAGTGCCACTAGAGGTATGTTTAACATTAGTATATTCAGACTGAATCTTTCTTAGTGACGTGACAAAAGTAATTTGATTCTGATTTGTAAATTAATTTGGATGCAAAAAGTGCAGCAATTCCTCATTGCGACTATTATTGTGACCCTTTGTATCTATTTCCATACTCAACACTCGAACACTTGCCTTCCTGGGTACCCGTATTCCTATACTGTTTTCTCCTCATTAATAAAGAAAAACATGATAGGAAATCCGTAATTATCATTACATCTTTTTTTTTTTCCAAAAAGCATCTTACATCTGATTTTATGACGGAGAAGATCATAAGGTGGATGGTTGTGATACTTCATCAACGATTTCAAGTGATGACGTTGAAATGGCTGGTGCAATTTGCGAGGGGAACTCCAAGGATATTACCCAAAAGAATAACATGGGAGAGGCTGATGGATTTTGTGGAGTTTGATATAAAAAAGAAAAGTAATATTAAGCTCAGAGCTTTTACATGGCATAGTTGTATTATTAAGCGTAGAGCTTTTACATGACATACTTGTAATTTACGTCTCAACTATGTATGTCCTAGACTCCTGCTATATATTGGGGCAATAACTTTTGTATCTGTAACTCCAAAAAACTAATAAAGATATTGTCTAGTGCGGCACCGTGGTTTTTTTCCTTCTGATTTAGAAGGGTTTTTCCACATAAAAAATTCTCGTCTTCTTCTATGTTTTTTCTTCTCTTCAAAGATTCACGTTCCTGACAAAAGCGACACTACTAGACATGTGTTCTGGCTGTGGTGCAATGTCCACCAGGTTATGTCTTGGAACAAATCTTTTGGGTTTGAAGCTTGTCACAGTATGCATTGTGTATGCTTTTTTGTCACAGAAAATGGTTAGTATGTACAACTATGCATTGTTCATTTCATTTGTTCATAGAGGTGGGTTGCTAACATGCCCGAACATGCATGCAATAGTTTGAAGCTAAACCAATTGAAGACAGAGGTACAACCTTTCTTTTTAGTTGATGAGTGTAGTAATTTTGCCAATCTGCATATATTCTGATAGCTTTGTATTGTTCATTGTTATGGTATAATCAAGTGAGGAATGAGTCTGTAGAGGATTTCCTCTTGCTATTAAAGAAGTGGCACAAATTGTGCGTGCAATTTACCCTCATCAAAAGGAATGGTCAACAGCTGTCATATGCTGATTTATTTAGTGTGGATAATGGAATAAGAGATGAGGAGGAAAACAGCAAGGATGACGATAGGGGTAGTAATGGTGAGGCGTTTGAAGTAGAGAAAGTTTTAACAACTTGTTATGGAGATCCTAAAGAGAATGGAGACAAAGCATTTCACTTTAAGGTAGTTAAAATATTGAATTTAACTTGGCAAGTTTTGACATTTATTTATACATAGCTTCAATCCATTTTATTCATTTTAGTCCTTGGTTTATGCTTAGTACGTAGAACACGAATCTTTTCATTATAGTCGATTCTTAGTCTACGACAATGATAGGTTGTTGATGAATTTGGATGTTTAATAATTCTTTATATACATCTTACAAAACCTATGTACATTTATATAATTCGATCATGATGCTTCTTCATGTACTTTAGCATGTGATATTAAATTTGCATAATCTATAATCCTAGTAGTGTGATTCTTTTCTAGTGCTGTAAAAAAATTTGAGTCTCGTCATTTTGATGCACGTTTCACGGAAAAATTATGGTTCTGATGAGGACGCTTGGAAGCCAATTGACGGCTTATGGTAAGCACAACGATAAAAATGAATTTGATATGAAAATGCTAAGTACTCCATCTCTAACACAGTGTTTTTTTGTCAGCAACTGTTGTGAGAAATTAAAGAAATTCATCATTGGAGGTCACAAATCAAAGATTTTGCTTTTGCCGGTAAGCTTTTCATTTCCAATGTTCCTTTCTTTTTGCATCTTGTCGTGTCTCCTTTGTACGAACCCACTCCATGATGACCTCTGCATACACTTTACACGAGAAGCCTTCGTTTGATCTAGGAGACTATCTATTTTTTCATTTGTTATTTCATCGTAGATATTTCCTAGTGAAAACTATTACTTCCAGATTAGTTGCTCATTGTACTCGATTGCAAAGAAACAATCACCTTAAAATTTCCTTTCCTCGGTTGATATTTTTAGGGTGATGTAGATGTGATCTGCGGTGGACCATCCCGTCAAGGAATAGGCTGTTTCAACCATTTTAGAGATAAGGACAATCCTTTGGCTGATGTGAAAAACAAGCAACTTCTTGTGTTTATGGAAGTTGTAGAGCTTTTGAAACCATTGTTTGTTTTGATGGAGAATGTGGTGGATCTAGTTAATTTTTATAGTTGTTTCTTGGGGAGGTATGCACTTGGTCGTTTAGTGCAACTCAACTGTTAAACAAGATAAGGTATGATGACCACAAGAGCATACGAGCTTCCTCAATTTAGAATGCGTTGTTTTCTGGGTGCTGCCCGTCCCGGTGAGGTAAACTTGTATATGCACATATGTTTCAGATAAAGTAGTCTTTAAATTGTGTCTTTTTAAATGAATTTTACTCACAGTTTTTTATTTGATGCTTTAGAAGTTGCCCCAGTACCCATCGCCAACACAGGATGTTGTTGTTAGAGGTGTCATTCCCATAGAATTTGAGGTATGGGTTTCTCTGTTATAATGTGTAATTTACTGAAGGCGTAGTCTAAAATTTCTTGAAATAAAATCAGATGCACGCTGTTGCCTATGATAAGGGCCATTTGTATGAATTGCAAAAGAAATTGCTACTGGAGGGTGCAATCTCTGATCTTCCACCTGTATGTATCTTTATCATCCTGGTCTTGTTTTTCAAGCTTTGATCGATCGCAATTCTTGTGGATTTCAATTTAGGTTGGAACTTATGATTGAAGAGATGAAACGCCACATGAGAAACTTCCACGGACGGATTTTCAACGTTTCATTAGATCAAGTAAAAAAGGTGAACAGCATTGTTTTGTTTCCCTGTATATAAAACAATAAATGCAAAATAGATAAACAATTAAGTAGATTAATGTGGTACTATATTTGATTTCAAGTTCTTCTACATGAGACTAGCTTAAATTATAGAAGCTCTTAACAATGAGCATTTTCAAAGTTGTGTTGATATAAGATTGATGCTCATGTTGCTTAATGGGCTCCCCCCTCTTTTATTGCCTTATACTTTTTCATCTTGCCTTCGAGGTTATAGTGGCATGCTAGTAGGAGTCGATTTAGATGGGTCTAGTTTAAGGGGAAGTGACTATAGCACGATGTTTCCTGTCACTAAGATTTATGGATCAAAGCTTTTGCGTGTTTTGGGCTTTTTAACTAAATTAAATGTGCAATTCTAGTTTTTCCTTCTCTTTCTTCTCTAATCTTGAAATTTTTACAAAAATGATGGGGATGGGGATCACAGACAACTCAGTGGATTCAGGTCGATTTCTCTTTGATCATTGACCCCTTGAATTGAATTTGGACGACTATGAACGTGTTTGCCGTACACTAAAGATAAAGGTTTTCTTTGTTTTCTTGTGTTCATGAAAGTCAACATTCTTCTATTTTATTGAAAGTGTTGAAATGTTAATTATTGGTTTTATTGTTATCAATGATAGTTTAGTCTTCTTCATTTAGTGAGCCCGAATGCTCACAATATATATTGATGTAATTTGTAATTATTAAATAACATAATTCTTCTCTCTTTCGTTTTGATGGTATTAGAGGCAAACCTTAAACCCTAGATTAATCACTCACTGCTACAGTCAACCACCAGCCATCACCATCAATCACAAGCCACCGCAAAAATCGACGAATCTTGTCGAAATCCCCTTGCCCAGCCCCTGCGACCCAAATCTAGCATCTCCCAGACCCGACGACTCAGATCTAGCATCATCGGCATCCCAAGAGTGTCACCTAGGTTGGCAAGCCTAGTTCCGACGTTGCCTAGGCCGGCAAGAATAGATCTAGCATCGGCCGGTGTTGCAGGGGCGTCGCCTTGGCCGACGAGCCTAGATTCGACATCGTCTAGTTTCGTTGAGGTGTTGTCCGGTGTTGTCCGGTGTTGTCTAGTGTCCGATGTTGTCTAGCCTATTGAAGTAGATTACCATTTTGTGCGAGAAAAGATTCAGAACAATGAAGGAAATAATATTCCAATACACATGGACCAAAGGCAACTTGCCGATCTTTTCACTAAGTTACTGTGGGGTATTAGAGTGATTATTTTGTGTAATAAGTTAGGGCTCTTTGATGTTTATGCCCCAACTTGACGGGGAGTGTTGAAACGTTAATTATTGGGTTTATTGTTAGCAAGGGTGGCATGACCTAAATTTAGGCCAATGGATTACTAAGCTAATTATTTAATTAATCTAAATTTTAGGCTAATTGATTACTAAGATAATTATTTTATTAACCTAGCTCCATACCAAATCGCAACTTAGGGTATAATTCATTAACATACAAAATATCTATCTTTGGAGTCGCTACTAATATGTTTAGTTTAGGTCGGTTAGACACTCAAGTAAAATAGTGAAAGAACTAAATTACTTCTACAAACTAAAAATAAAGGAAAATTTCAATAAAGGCCTCAACTGCTCTCATTTTCTCAAATAATGGACTGAAATGAATCTTGTTTCAAATAATGGCACGAAGTACCCTCATTGTTTTAAATAAGGGCCTAGTCAAAGAAGGGTTAATACCACGGAAAATCCCAAACCGGTACACTTGTGACAAATATACCCCAAACTATTTTTTTGACCACAAAAAATCCCAAACTAGTATACCCGTGACAAATTTATCCTAAACCGGTATACATGTGACAAATTTACCTTTCGTTAATTTTCGTTAAATTTAACTATCAAATTGCTGATTTGGTGACATGTGACAGTTGACGGATATACCATTATGGAGTTTTGACCCTCTATTTGTCACGGGTTTATCAATTTGAAATTTTTCGTGATATTAAATCAATTTAACTATGGGTAAATTTGTCGCAGGTGTACCAATTTAGGGTATTTCTTGGTCAAAAGAATTAGTTTAGGGTAAATTTGTCACAAATATACCAGTTTAGGGTTTTTGGTGGTTAAAAAAATAGTTTGGGACAAATTTGTTACAAGTGTACCAGTTTGGGATTTTTCGTGGTCAAAAAAATAGTTTAGGGTAAATTTGTCACAGGTGTACCGGTTTAGGGTTTTTCATGATATTAATCCGTTAAAGAAATGAAATTTCAATAAAGGCCCAAAGTGCTCTCATTTTCTCAAATAATGGACTGAAATGGACCTTGTTTCAAATAAGGGCATGAAGTACCCTTGTTGTTTTAAATAAGGGCTTGGTCAAAGAATATTTTCGTCTTTGTACTTTTTAAAAGTATTTTTCATTTTGCATTTTTCTGTTTTTGTCTCTCTTTTTTCTTTTGCCTCCCCTCCCCCTTCCCAGCACCAGCACCAAAGCACTCGTATGGTGCTCAACATCCATTCTTTTCTGAGTTCCCAGAATGACCACCACCACTACGACGACGACAACGACGAAGCCGACTAGATTTCATTCCCTCACCGGACCATCGAAGAAATCCTCAATGACTCGCTTTCCGATTCCCATTCTTCTCCTTCTCCTCCGTCCTCCCTACAGCAGCGAATCCAACTATCCATCCGTAGCTACTTGGATGCCTTCGGATCGCCGGTGCCGCCACCCTACCCCAACCCCCAGCACCTCGGCCCCCTCCCTTACCTGATGATAGGAAGCCTACTTCTTCCTATTCTTGACTCAAACCTCCCGATTCCCTCCTCCGGGCATCGCCCTCGCCCGCCCAACCCTCTCATCGTCTTGACGTTCTTCACCGACTTGGTGGGCCTTCCCTCGTCCTCACTCTCTCTGCTCAGCAAAGCCAACCGCTTCATCTTCTCACTCGATTTAGCTCCTAACACCATCCTACTTCTTGTCCCACGCATTAAAAAAATCGACGAGATCCTTAGGCGTCATAGCCGAAGCCCGCCATTAGAGCACATTGCGTAACTCACTCCCTGGTCAAATCTCGGTTATTCTCAAGTGGAGTTGTTTCAAGAATCCAAAAACAAAAAAACAAAAACAAAAATTGAGAGGAGTAGGAGAGGTATCGATTACTCATTTGAAGCGGCATTGGCAGATGGAGAAAAAGAGACGGATTTCTCGGACTTTAGTAAAAATGGAGAAGAAGAGATCGCCTAAGGCTGGGAGGGGAGAGGAAAAAAGAAAAAGAAAAGAGAAAAATAGAAAATAAAAAAATAAAGGACAAAAATGCCCTTCGGCTAGGCCCTTCTTTGAAACAATTTGAGCACTTTAGGCCCTTATTTGAAACAAAGTCCACCTCGGGCCCTTCTTTGAGAAAATGATAGCACTTGGAGCCCTTATTTGTAATTTTCCCCATTCGAGGACTTGGCTACACTAGATTTTCTAACGTCCTTTTGGTATCATTTCATTTCATGAAAATATTGAATAAGGCAGCTTGATTCGATTTTAACCTAAGTCACTAACATAGATTATCATGCGGGTTCACAATCAATTAAATAAGGGTTAATACCATGGAAAACCCCAAACCGGTACACTTGTGACAAATTTACCGCAAATTATTTTTTTGACCACAAAAAATCCCAAACTGGTACACTTGTGACAAATTTACCCTAAACCGGTACACATGTGACAAATTTATCCTCCGTTAATTTTCATTAAATTTAACTATCAAATTGTTGATTTAGTGACATGTGATAGTTGACGGGTATACCAATATGGGGTTTTGACCCTCTATTTGTCACAGGTTTATCAATTTGAGATGTTTCATGATATTAAATCAATTTAACAGGGGGTGAATTTGTCACATATGTATCGGTTTGTGGTATTTCGTGGCCAAAAGAATTAGTTTAGGGTAAATTTATCACAAATATACCAGTTTAGGGTTTTTGGTGGTCAAAAAAATAGTTTGGGGTAAATTTGTCACGAATGTACCAGTTTGGGGTTTTTTGTGGTAAAAAAAATAGTTTGGGATAAATTTGTCATAGGTGTACCAGTTTAGGGTTTTTCATGGTATTAACCCATTAAATAAACACCCAGAACTCAAGATAAAAGTGCAGGGAGCATGTGCCAAGCAATTGTTCTTTTTTTTTTTTGGGTTTTCATTTTTTATGAAAAATAACTATATGCAATGCATGAAATCTATTCTAAAATGCAACTACATAATTTAATGCAAACTAAACTAAGAATGCATTAAATTAAACTAAACTACATGACTATCCTAATGACATGCAATTTAAATAAGATTAAACCTAAGATGCAATCTACATGATGAATTAGATTAACCTAAACATGGCATTCTAAATGACATGGCAAATGCATGATGACATGGCATGATATTTTCTATTGTTTTCGGGATTATTGAAAACTCAAAATAAATCATCTAGAAAAAATGATTAATTAACCTAGATTATGAATGAAATCAACTTTAATCTTATCATGTGTAGAATAGACTATTTTGAAAATGCAAACTTACCTAAATGCGTAAATCCTATCCCGAAATTAAATGTTTAGCTAAATGGAAAATTATTTTTGAAATTCTATAATGTGATCAAGCTTGAACATGCAATTCTATCTAGAATGATATGCGATCTATTCCATAGGTGGTAGTTATTTATATGCAATTTCTTTTAAAATTTTAAACATGCAATCAAATGTGCAAAAGGTAACAATCCTCAATCAAATAAATTCAAATAAGGAAAGTGATATATCAACTTGAATACTTTCGTGATTTCTTTCGAATCGATTATTGATCCAAAGTCTTATATATCAACCTATCAAATTAGAACTATCATGATGTGACAATGATTCCATCTAAAGCCTTAATTAAGAAAATATTTCCTAATTAATATTGCCTACAACTCAAAATATTTCTTTAGATAATGACGCACATTCAAAATAGACCATAAAATATTCAATTCAAATTATGATAAGATCTTTACCTGATTTGCATATGAACTTTCCAACTTGGAATTCCAGTGGATCGCCTTGCGGATCTCGGATGGACAGCCGGCGATGGACTCATAGATCGGGATCGGCTTTGGTGGACAGCCGGTGTTGGAAATTAAACCAAATTCATTAAGTATTACCGAGATGTCAATGACTCCATTTGACTCCCAAGGCGCATGCATGAGCTAGTGCATGAATCAAGAACTGTCTTTAATGCTTTGTAGTCTTTCCAAGTGTCTTTTAGAGTTACAATGTTTTGATTAATGCATTTAGTTGTTCTTTATTTATGAGTCGTGTAATTGAAGAGTCATTATATTATGCCTATATAAAGGCTTGTCTTGTAACCATTTTGGTATGGGAATGAGAATTTCTAAATTGAACAAAATCCCCTCCTCTCGAGCCGACTAAATCGTCCTTCCTCTTCATCTTATTCCCATCAACGTGGTATCGGAGCTTTTGGTTCATAATCATGGCCTCAACAAATAATCTGCTTCCTCTTCAATATCCTCACCTTACCAAGGAAAACTATGGTAACTGGGCTTCGAGAATGAAAGCTCTACTCTGCGTCTACAGTGTTTGGGAAGTTGTCAATAACGGATATGATGAGCTAGACGATGAAGTTACCATGAATCAAAATCAGAGGAATGCCTTGGAGAAGATTCGATCAAAAGATCAGCATGCCCCGTCAATCATCTATCAATGCTTAGATGATTCGATGTTCGAGAAAGTGTCGAACGTTTCTACTTCAAAGGAGGCATGGGCGATATTTCACAACACACACCAAGGAGTACAAAAAGTTCAAAAGATTCGCCTTCAAACTCTAAGAGGTGAGTTCGAGGTAATTTGTATGAAAGAATCCGAGTCGATTTCTGATTATTTCACAAGAGTCTTAGCGATTGTGAACCGGATGAAAAGAAATGGTGAAGAAGTTCTCGATGTTCGAGTCATCGAGAACATTCTTCGATCGTTAGACAAAAAGTTTGACCACATTCCAGTTGCAATCGAGGAATCCAAAGACCTTGATGCCATGACGATCGATGAACTTATGGGTTCATTACAAGCCCATGAAGAAAGACTCGGAAGAAATAAGCATGAACCGGGGGAGGAAGTACTCCAAACTCGGTTGTCGATCCGAGATGAGAAGGAACAAAGACAAGAACCTGTGTAAGTTCGAAGCACTAATCAAGATCGAGGTCATGGTCGTGGTCACTTTCATGGAAGAGGTCGTGGACGAAGCATAGGAGAATTTGCTTGCAAAGAAGGTGGCCACCAGAATCAAAGTTTTGTTCGTGGAAGAGGGAGAAATTCGAGAGGTCAATGGTATGATAAATCTAAAATTTGTTGTTATCATTGCAATAAACTGGGTCATTATGCTTCCGACTGTTGGCATAAAGAAAGTAGTGGAGCAGATGAAAAGGCAAACTTGGTGAATGATGCCGATAACGTTCTTTTATTGGCATTCAAAGAAGACGGAGGAGAAAAGAGGAATACATGGTACTTGGACACTGGAGCAAGCAACCACATGTGCGGAAGGAAGGAGATGTTTGCCGAGTTATATAAGACAATCAAAGGGAAAGTCTCATTCAGTGATAATTCCCAAATTCTTGTCGAAGGCAAAGGTACAATCCGGATTCGTTTGAAGAATGGTGCACTTCAATTGATTTCTAATGTTTATTATGTTCCAAAAATGTCAAGCAATATCTTGAGTTTGGGACAGCTTCCGGAGAAAGGATATTCTGTGCACATGAAAGATCTTAGCCTTGTGCTAAGAGATCAAAATAATAAGTTGATTGCATCCGTGAAGATGTTGAAGAACAGGATGTTCACCCTCAATATAAAAAATGAAATGGTTCGTTGTTTAAAATCATGTGTGGGTGATCCTTCATGGTTGTGGCATAGTAGGTTCGGCCATCTCAATTTTGGCGGACTCAATATGCTTTCTGGTAAAAAGATGGTTTATGGCTTACCACATATTGATCATCCCGATCAATTATGTGAAGGGTGTGTCATCGGCAAGCATTCCAGAACCAGCTTTCCAAAAGAAGTAACTTTTCGAGCAAAGAAGCCGCTGGAATTGATCCATTCGAATGTGTGCGGTCCAATCACGCCCCGATCGAATGGTAATCATTGATATTTTGTTAGATTTATTGATGACTTTACTGGAAAAACTTGGGTGTATTCTTTGAAAGAAAAATCGGAAGTGTTTGAAACTTTTAAACAATTCAAGAAATTAGTTGAAAAAGAGAGTGGCTATTTCATTAAAGCCTTGAGAACCGATCGTGGAGGAGAATTTATTTCTGCCGCATTCAACAAATTTTGTGAAGATTATGGTAATTGGCGTTTCCTGACGGCTGCTTATTCTCCTCAACAAAATGGCGTGGCGGAACGGAAAAATAGAACCATTCTCGATATGGTTCGAAGCATGTTGAAAAGCAAAAATCTGGCCAAAGAACTTTGGGGTGAGGCTGTTATGTGTGCAATCTATCTTCAAAATAGATGTCCGATAAATGGACTTGAAAGCGTGACTCCACAAGAAGCATGGACTGGGAGAACACCTAGTGTTTCACATTTGAGAATTTTTGGGAGCATTGCATATGCTCATGTTTCGGATCAGAAAAGATCAAAGTTGGCAAATAGGAACAAAAACCTCATTTTTATCGGGTATGACTCTTCATCGAAAGCTTATAAATTATTTGATCCTAACACTTTAAAAGTGTACATAAGTAGAGATGTAAAGTTCGATGAAGATGCTTTGTGGGAGGACAATCCAAAAGATCAAGTGAATGTTCATGGTGATTCTAGTCAAATGAAGTTGAAGGATCAACCTTCACCTTCCTCTCCAACATCATTTTCGAGTCCGAATTCATCAACACCATCTTCTTCAAACGGTGTTGATGAACCAATAGCACAAAGATCGAGAAGATTGTCCGAGCTTTATAAAGTTACCGATGAACTTCACCTTGTTTGCCTTCTTGTAGATTGTGAGCCGATTGTGCATGATGATGCTGTAAAAGAAGAAAAATGGAGGAAAGCCATGAATTAAGAAATCAAAGCTATTGAGAAAAAGCAAACATGGCAACTTGCGGATCTTCCGAAGGACAAGAAAGCAATTGGTGTCAAATGGGTCTATAAGGCGAAAAAGAACGAGAAAGGAGAAGTCACTCGTTATAAGGCCAGGCTCGTCGCAAAAGGGTACAAGCAAAAGGCTGGAATTGATTATGACGAGGTATTTTCCCTTGTCATTCGTATGGAAACGATTAGATTAATCATTTCTGTTGCAGCTCAGAATGCATGGAAAATTCATCAAATGGATGTCAAATCAGCATTTTTAAACGGCATCCTTGAAGAAAAAATTTATGTTGAACAACCCGAAGGGTTTTTTGTGAAAGATCATGAAGACAAAGTGCTGAGATTGAAGAAAGCTCTATATGGGCTTAAACAAGCACCGAGAGCATGGAATTCCAGAATTGATACCTATTTCAAGGCAAATGGACTATCTCAATGTCCATATGAACACGCGCTCTATTTCAAGCATGAAAAAGGTGATGTTATAGTGGCTTGTTTATATGTGGATGACCTTATTTTTACAGGAAGTAATGCAGCAATGATTGATACTTTTAAGGCATCTATGGTGAAAGAATTTGAAATGACCGATAATGGTCTCATAAATTATTTTCTCGGTATCGAAGTAAAGCAAAGTGGTGATAGGTTTTTTATTTCCCAAAAAGGCTATGCGGAAAACATACTTGAAAAGTTTGACATGAAGAACTGTACATTGGTAAATACACCAATGGAATGCGGAGCCAAACTTTCAAAGTTCGATGAAGGTGTCGATGTTGATTCGACATATTATAGGAGCTTGATTGGGAGCTTGAGATATTTGACATGTACAAGGCCGGACATCTTGTATAGTGTCGAAATAGTGAGTCAATATATGGAGAAACCGAAATCCTCTCATCTTAAAGCTGCAAAGAGGATACTTCGATATGTCAAAGGTACTATTTCTCATGGCTTACGTTATTTTCCATCTCAAATTTTTCGACTTAGAGGTTTTTCAGATAGTGACTATGGTGGAGATATCGATGATCGAAAAAGTACTTCAAGGTTCGAATTTTTCTTATGTGATACTACTTTCACATGGTCATCGATGAAGCAATCTAGTGTTACACTTTTGACATGTGAAGTCGAATATGTTGCAGCATCTTCATGCATATGTCATGCGATATGGTTGAGAAAACTTCTCAAAGAAATTCATTTGGAGCAGAAGAACATGATAGAGATTAATGTCGGTAATGTTTCAACCATTGCTTTGGCAAAGAATCCAGTTTTGCATGAATGAAGCAAACATATCGATGTTTGATATCACTTCATTCAAGAACAGGTGATAGAGGAAGAAATTGAAGTATTGTATGTAAAGACCGGAGATCAAGTTGCAAACATTTTTACTAAACCTTTGAAGGTCAATGTGTTTCGAAAATTCAAGAGTCTGCTTGGAATGATTGATGGAAGAGAATTTGGTTTAAGGGGGAGTTTTGTTGGAAATTAAACCAAATTCATTAAGTATCGCCAAGATGTCGATGAGTCCATTAGACTCCCAAGGCGCATGCACGCACTAGTGCATGAATCAAGAACTATCTTTAATGTTTTGTAGTCTTTCCAAGTGTCTTTTAGAGTTACAATGTTTTGATTAATGCATTTAGTTGTTCTTTATTTATGAGTCGTGTAATTGAAGAGTCGTTTTATTATGCCTATATAAAGGCTTGTCTTGTAACCATTTCGGTATGGAAATGAGAATTTCTACATTGAACAAAATCCCCTCCTCTCGAGCTGACTAAATCGTCCTTCCTCTTCGTCTTATTCACATCAGCCGGTACTCGCCTTCGCGGCTGGTCTTGTCATCGACACTGATGTATTGACCATGACAATGAGGAGAAAGATTGGAATAGGCGCGATAAGTTGCTTGCCCCACTGGACAGTCACTCTCACCGAACTAGCTATGAGGGCATTGCTAGATTTTCACCTAAAGAATCTGCAAATGGAGGTTAAACATAATATAGGCACAGCCAATGGGCATTGAAACTCACTGGGATTACTGCAAAAATAAGAGAAAGGAATCAGGTTTGCTGGATAGCATATACACGTAAAAAATAGAACCGATCTAGGCACGATAAGTTGCTTGCCCCACTGGACAGTCACCCTCACCGAACTAGCTATGAGGGCATTGCTAGATTTTCACCTAAAGAATCTGCAAATGGAGGTTAAACATAATATAGGCACAGCCAATGGGCATTGAAACTCGCTGGGATTACTGCAAAAATAAGAGAAAGGAATCAGGTTTGCTGGATAGCATATACACGTAAAAAATAGAACCGATCTAGCAGGGAAATTGGCAAAGCTTCCCTCTATATCAACGCGGTGATAGCGGGAGCAAGTGATAGGGCCCTGATGCTGATCGTGTAAGGCCTCTAGATTGTTTTGCAGCGAAAATGTTGACTGGTGCTGGTGTCGATGCAGGGGGCCGTCGGGCACCATGGAACTATTCAACCTGGCTTCGTGGCGATGATCAACAGTTGCTCCGTTCTATGAACAGTGAGGGGTTTGTTGGTCATTCGCTGGCGTTGCTAATGGCTACAAGCGAACTGGGTAGCGACGTCTGGAGGAAAACTGCAACGTTGAGGGCGCAGATGAAGACCTGGAAGTAGTACATTTTCTTCTCGTCAACTCGTTCTTCGTTGGATGTTGCTTGCGGTCTCCACGTGACAGCAGAATCTGCAAGCGAAAGAAAGCGCTTTTTCTCCTCTGTTTCACGTTCTCTCACTTTCAATGTGGAGACCGTGAATTTTCTCCGGGCCTTTAGGAGTAGAATTGCTCGCTCTCAGAACCTGCAATAAGAGCAGAAAAGAAAAACTTTTCTCTCCCTCTCAATCTCTTTCCATGCCGAGTATCAAAATTGTGAAGTCCCCCATGCTCTCTCCACAAGTGGTACTTTTATAGATGGAATAGCCTAAGGTTTCTTGCTCTTTAATCTAATTATGGGCTTAATTTAGGCTTTGTATAATGGGCTAAGTTCAATTAATTAAGGCTCAAGATGGACCCTTCCCACTTAGGAGAGGCCCAATGAGGAAAATTTAGGATACTATCCATAGAAAATGAAGGAAGGTGAAGATTCAGCCAGCATTGCAAAATCCAGGAAGGTGCAAACAAAGAAAGGTCGAAACAAAGTTCCACTCCCACAGAGTTCGGCTTAGAGGACGAGACCATCATCGCCCAAGTTGCATGGGTTAAACCCCGTACAGAGCTGCTAATCTAAAGGCTCTAGAGCAACTTGATGATCCACCACAAGATTAGAGGCTACTCCCAATAGCTCTTTGAATATTTACAGGGATGGATTGAAGAAAACATATTTGGAAAGCCAGTAAAGCAGAAAAACGTGTGTTCGTGATGAATGATCAAGTCGGAAGATGAACGAAACTGCTTTATTAATTTCCTGTAGGCTAAGCAAGAATCAGATATATAAGGAGCATCAATAGTTTGCCAAGCAGAGAGTCCGACAATGGTATAGATGTCTAAAAGAGTTATCGACATGGTTCTCCATGGGAAAAAGAAGCAATTCGTGGAAGGCGGCTAGAAACTAAGGGCAGCGCCTAATAGTCCAAGGTTGAGGTCATAGAACAACATACTGACCTATAAAGCAGTTCCTAAGCCATTCGACTCCCAGACAGTCGTGATTGAGCGATCACCCTTCATACGAAGGTGCCATTCATTGAAGTCCTGGTCGAACGATGGGAATCCTCAAAACTTGGAAGGTTTAGTGGTCCATATGTCAAGTGTAGTGGGCCTCTGAAAAGGAAGCAATTCCCCACATTTCATTGGAAAACAACTGTGAAGGGAAGACACGACTTTCAGATGATGAAAGAAAAAGGGGCCAGGAATCAACCGATCTGGATAGATTTTTAGACAGGTCACAAAGTCGAGATAGCAATTGTTGGGATATTCGCAGTGCTTTAGTTTGTCAAAGTTGGCAATAAGATCTTCCGGAAGAGTTTCAGAAGAAGTCTGGGATGGAATCTTCAAAGAGCATGGCGCCATCGAAACCTGAAACTTGAGGAGGCAACAAGAAGTGTTCAGGGTTTAAAGGTCGAGAAAGAAGAAGCCAAAAAGGTTGAGTTTTTATTCCCCTTGAAATCGAAACCCAAAAAGATGCCGATTCGAGAAGGTCACGATTACAAAACTTGGAAACCACAAGATTAGGTGGCGTGGCAAGGTATTACGGGACTATAGCCTAACTATTAGAGTACGAGATATGCTCAAAGCGATGTTTGATCATCTGAAGTGATTTGCTAAAGGTGTATAAACCAGTTTAGCTTTTCCCATGTTGAACCGCTCCAAGACTTAAAGCTTACTTGCACGGCTATCTTGAAAGATTTTCATGCCAAAGATCTTCTTTGTAGCACCAAAATCCTTCATTTCAAACTCGTTGCTTAACCGAGACTTTAGTGAAATAATGTCTCCCGTTTTTCTTACAGCAATCAACATATCATCAACATAAAGCATCGACAGAATAACCGACTCATCATCTAAAACCCTATAGTAGATACAAGAATCATGCATACTCCTCATGTAGCCAATACAAAGCATAAAAGAATCAAACCTATTATTCCATTGCCTCGTAGATTGCTTCAAACCATAAAGTGCTCTCCTGAGCAAACAAACGTGATTCTCTTTCTCTTCCACCTTGAAGCCTCCAAGCTGCTCCATGTAAATTTTCTCCTCCAAGTCACCATGAAGGAATGCCGTCTTCACATCTAACTTCTCGAGCTCCAAGTCATACATGGCCACCATAGCTAGTAAAACACGAATTAATGTGTGTTTCATAATCGGGGAAAATATTTTGTCGTAATCGATCCCCTTTTTCTGTGCATAGCTCTTAACAACAAGTCGGGCCTTGCATCTCTCTTGCTCTTTGTTAGTTACTGCTTCCTTTCTTCGAAAAACCCATTTGCAGCCAATGATTTTTCGATCCTTGGGTTTCTTCACAAGTTTCCACGTCTCATTCTTTTGTAATGACTCCATCTCCTCCATCATAGCAATCGTCCACTTTTCTTTGTGATCACTTTTCAAAGCTTCATGATAGGAGCTTGGATTGCCGGAGCCTACGATAAGAGCATTAGCAACCATGTCCTCACAATCGCACCTCTCTAGTGCTTTGAGAATACGCCTTCCTCGACCCATCGCAATAGTACAAGGAACTTCTACCGTTTCTTTAACTTTCGGAGCTTCATCGGATGACTTGCCATTCTCTGGCTTCAAGCTCCACCTTAACGATAGATTTATCACTCTCCTCTTCAATAGTCGCGTGTGGCACGCAGCTTAACTTCAACATTGCAGATTCATCGAACACAACATCCCTGCTCGTTAGAACTTTCTTCTCACTTGGATCCCAAAATTTATAGCCTTTTTCTCCTTTCTCGTAATCGAGAAATATATTTTGTTTTGACTTTGGATCCAACTTCGAGCGCTTCGAACTCAGTACATGTACAAAAGCAGAACAACCGAATATTCTTAAATTAGAATAATCGATAGTTTTACTAGTCTATACCTCTTCGGGAATTTTGCATTCAATTGCAGTTGATGGAGACCGATTCACAAGATAATATACCATGTAGATAGCTTCTGCCCAAAATTTCTTGCTCGGTTATGCATGAAGCCTCATGCTGCGAGCTCTCTCTAATAAGGTTCGGTTCATCCTTTCTGCTACGCCATTTTGTTGAGGCATATCCAGAATTGTGAGGTGACGTCTAATCCCTTCATTCTTGCAAAACTCCATGAACGGTGTCAATTTGTACTCTCCTCCATTGTTTGATCTCAAACACCTAAGCTTCTTTCCCGTTGAAGTCTCAACTTCGGCTTTCCATTGTTTGAACTTGTCAAAAACCTCACTTTTGTGTTGCATGAAGTAGACCCAAACTTTTTGAGAGAAATTGTCGATGAATGTTACGAAGTATTCCTTCCCGCCTTTTGACTTTACCGATGAAGGACCCCATACATCCGTGTGTGCGTACTCGAGCACACCCTCACTCGTATGAGTTGCAACCTTGAATCGTACTCTGCATTGTTTTCCAAACACACAAAATTTGCAGAAATCTAATTTGCCTGTTTTCATACCTTGGAGTGCATTCCTCTTGTGAAGCTCCATCAATCCTCTTTCCCCTATATGCCCAAGACGCATATGCCATATATATGTATTATCTGTCTTTATGCTAGCATCCGTGGACATCAATGCTCCACCTTGCACCGTGGTTCCTATAAGTCGATATAGGTTCCCGTGCCTCTGTCCCTTTAGAACAATCAAAGCTTCCTTTATCACTTCAAGATTCTACCTTGAGTCGAGTACTTGCACCCATTGGATTCAAGTGCTCCCAATGAAATCAGATTCTTCCTTAGACCCGATACATGACACACATTCACCGGGATTTTGATCATGCCATCAAACATCCCGATTTTCACAGTTCCAACTCCCATAGTCTTGTACAAAGTGTCATTCCCCACGAGAACTAAACCACCATCATATGCCTTCTACTCATTGAAAGTTTCTCGATGAGGACACATATGATAAGTACATTCGGAGTCTAAAATCCACAAATCTTCGAAGGTGTCCTTCCCTAATGATATGGATAAGACATCCCCATCATTGGTCTCGGTGCTGTCGGCTACACTTGCTTCATCCGAACTCTTCTTTTTCTCGTTCTTGTTTAGACAGAATCTCTTGGCATGCCCTTCCTCGTTATTGTGACGTTCCGAAATTTTGACGATCGGAAGATAATTGAATTCAATGAAAGTTAAATCATGAATTCTAGCCTAGAAAATAAATTTGGATTTTTGAGGATTTAAGAGACGATAATTGAATATTCTTGAGATGTCGATCAGAGTAGTTTAAGCTCCGGTAATTAGTCATCGCGTAGTAGTACCGAGACCCTTTACACCTCAGCCTAGCCCCGACCGAGCCCTAGCCTTGAAAGTACCAAAATATCCTTAGCCATTTGTACCAAATGACCAAAATGCCCTTGAATTTATGCACTACAAGACAAAAATATTCAAACTTGAGTTGACTCGTGGGCTCCCATTCACATCTTACCTAACCAATCACTTCACATGTCACTCAACTCTCTCTCTCTCTCTCTCTCTCTCTCTCTCTCTCTCTCTCGTTTCCCCCCAACCGGTAACCACACCACCCCCGACTCCCCCTCTCCTCCCATTTGCTCCGGCCGACCACGGCCAGCCACCACCTCCGTCTGCCGTCGTCGTTGTCGCTTAGTCACCGCCGAGCCCGCCCACATCACGCCATTCACTAGTTATCCCCGTTTGTCGCGGTCCCGTGAAGCCGAACCACCACCGCCTCCACCCACGATTCCCCCTCCTCTCTCGACCACCATAGCCAACTACCACCTGCACCACCATCTTGCTGCATCGCCCGACCGTCGCGCCGCTAGCCAATTAGCGGTGAGCCAACGCAAGCTGCACCCGTCGTGCTCTACCTCCTTCAGCCACCCCAAGCCCTCGGGACCCTATAACCCCAACCAGCCGAGCTCGTAGCCCCATCGGCACCTCCAACCACCAACCCTAGCAATCTAATCGCTGGCCACCGACGAACCCACATCCCCGAAACCCTCCCCCCGTGAGCCCAAGCCCGATTCGAGACCGAGCCGCCGTGATCCGAGCCCAACCCGAACCGATCCACATCGTCGCCGTAAGCCGCCCGCAAGTTTCGTCGGTTGCCGCATCCGTGTCACCGCCGCCGCCATCTCGAACCGTTAGTTGTGAGTTAACCCCTAACCCTTAGTTAGGTCGTTAATTCCATTTATGGATAGATTAATTAGTGTTAATATTAGATTAGTTAGTTAACTGTGGTTAGGTTAGGTTAGTAATCCTGGTTAGGTTAAATGATCACGATTAGTTAAGTTAACTCTATTTGGATAAAATAGACTATGGCTAGTTGATAGTAAACCGTATTAGATTTGATCGCAAGCGGGTTAGTTAACTCAAGTGGAGTTGACGATGATTGTCCTATTAATTAATTAGATGGATTTAATTAATTATAATTGGATTAATTAATTGCAATCAGGCTAATTAACCGTAACCGAAATAATTAATTATTATTATCGATTGATTGATGGGTGATTATTGGTTGGTCATTGTATGCATTGGTTGTGTACATATTATATTTATACTAGAATTATTCACCCCGTATCGGATACAAAGTCTAGTGGATAAATTGTGTATTCATGTGATCATGTGGGTATCAAATTGCATATTTGAGCATGAAAAAATGCTTGGGGCCGAGTCTTGAGCATGACCGTGTGAGCATTTGAATAAATGCAAAAGATAAGAATTGATTGGTTGTCTGGTATGTTTGTGTGGTCATATGATAGTTTCCCGACACGTTCGTGCCGTGTCGATCAGAATCACATGACTTATCGGATGCACGTTAATCCGTGACGCCATGTTGGTCAGATGCTGATCATAGCTTATAATGGATCAACGTTCCTTACAAGAAGTCTGTTATGTCGTGCCGTGTCGATCGGAATCACAAGGCTTAACAATCGCCGTTGCCGAAGTAATGGAACGATGCCTAGACATGCCAGTAAAGCATTAACTGTCTAGTGTGCTAAACACCAACTATGTAGTATGCAGGCACCAACTGTCTAGTGTGCCGAGTTGAATAGTCATTAATAACCGAAACACATATGGGTTTCTATGCATGCAAGCTATTTGGGTGTTCTGGTTGTATGTCTTGGTTGGAATAACTGTTGAGTCGTGTCAAGTATTGCATTACGCATGAACCAAGGCGTGGTAAGCTTGCATGTGATTGTGGATATATTGTTGGGTTGTGCCTATTCCCGTGATTAGTTAGAGCGTGGCATAGATCGCATGCTATTGATCTATTTTCAATTTGTGCTGCGCGTTTAGGCCTCCCCGAGCGAATCAACGCCCTAGCCAAGCTTAGGCGTTGACTCATTGAGATTTATTTCTCACCCCTTTATTGTTCACCCTTTTCAAGACTAAGGTGGTAAAGGCTCGTTCGGTTTGATTCTGTTGACACCTAAATTTTGACTACCCTTTTTAGTCATTAGTTTTTGCATAAAAATTAGGGACTAACATTAGTCTCTAACAAAAATATTAAAATCATTTAGTTGTTACTTAGATTGGTTTAATTTAGCATTCATCACATTGCATTTACATTTATATTTTTGTTCGGATCGATGGTGGACGAACATAGGCAACGTGGTTTAGGAATTTGATTAAACTTAGCCTCACAAATTGAAAATATAGCGAGGTTCTTTAATCATTTAACATGGTCGAAATTTTTGCACATGGGGTGCCAAACTTGGACAGATTATGAGAAATAATTTGAATCGACCTATGCGCACATTTGTATTGGGGTACCAAATATAAAATGAAGAAAACAAATCTCGTCGCTTTTGGGTATAGCAAGACTCGGTCGCATGATGTTGAGGATACATACCTCCGGATCTCCTGCAGTTAAGAAGGCCATATATTTTCGACAATGGGAATGATTCACAAAGATTTTCGGTTTTATAAAGTATGAGTCTGATACGAGATCCCGTCTTTTCCTCGGGAGCCCAAAAGCTCTCGCCTATAAGAAGGATATTTCACAAGCCAGAAGGGGAGGAGAGTGCAGAAAAGTCGGAGGGGGGCTTCATTGAAAAAGGAAAGGGGATTCGTCCAAAAAGGGTTTTCGGAGAGAGAGAAGGGTGAGAGGGAAGACTTCCTTGAAAAAGTATCACAGGGGCAGAAAAGTTAGAGGAGGTTTTTTTTTATAAAAAAGAGTGAGTTTCGTCCAGCTAGAGAAAGAGAGAAGTGTGAGGAGGAGGAGCTTCGTCCAAGTGAGGTTTAGAGGAAAAACCGGACGGTAACAGAGGGAGCAGAAAAAGTGAGAAGCCATGTTCAGAGTGTTTTTGATCATAGAAGAAAAAGAAAAGAAAGCCCGAGAGGAGTCAGCCAAATGTTTTCTCCATATACACCTCTATGGCTGCAACAGGATATGCATTTAACGCCAAAAAGGATCCACGCTGATAAAAGTTAGAGAACCAACATCTCTAATCTTTTTCGGTGTCATCGACAGAGAGCGTAAGTCTTTCCAAGAAGAGTGGTGGCTCTGAATTGAAAGGTTTGTTGCAGCCACAAAGCCTCTCGATTTCGCCCTGCACCATCGCCACTTCTCTTGCCCGGGCTTGTTCGAGTCAACAACCTAGCACATCGTTCATTGCGACCATTCAAGCATTGAGCTCCCTATCCGAACTGGTCCAATCCACAAGTCTACCATGAGCAAGCCAAATTGAGTTGCGGTTCCGAAGCCGTACGAATCCTCATGAAAATCAGTTCCATCCGTGACGTATTGGGTTTAAGCGGGAGGCCACGAATCTGGAATTGTTTCAGATCGGGTAAAAATCCAATTCATTCATATTTTATTTCTCGTTTTTGAATTGATGCAAATATTGTGTTGATATTTTAGTTAGGCAAACTTTATCTGTTGATATCGCAATATATATTAGTTGCCTATTTGAATTTTTTGATATCTTTGGCATATTTTTAGATTAGAAAACCAATTCGAATTATGGGGTGATTCCCACCTACAACGTGCAAACTCGGACTAATCTCAACCCCGAGATTTGTCTCGATGGCATGGGGATTGAGATATCTAATCTTAACCACTAGATTTGATTCCTCGATCCAATCCGTTATCTAATTCGAATCGGAAGATATTTTCATAATTGATCATACATGATTTGATTTGTCACGTAAAAAAAAATCCATTCAAAACACCAAAAATATCTCATTCATGTAGATTGCATATAGTTTAGAACATTCTATTCATGTAGATTGAACACATTCATTTTACATATGCACGTTGTTTAGGCCTAGTCGCATAACCACTATGTCATTTTCATGTCGCATTGATTAGTCATGTGATGTCATATATTTTGCCACGTCATTAAAGTTTGACATATCATATAGTTTGGCATGTCATTTTGTCATATTATTTTTTTACGTGTCGTATTATTCGTCATGTCATAAACTCGATAAGTTATTGATGCCATGTTGCGCTCATACATCATTTAGAATGAGGCTCGTTCATTTTAAATTAATAGATTAGTCTAGTCTAATATAACATGTCATTTATATTAAATTCATGTCATTTGTGCATAACATGTAGGTTAGAAGTCATGTTGTTCTGCATGTCACTAGGATTAAAAAAAAAACTTAAAAAATTCATCATGCATTCATGTTATATTGGAACAATTGTCACTTTTTCATGTCATTAGGCTAATTGTGTTCTCACAATACAATTACATTCATGCATTGCATCATTCATTTAAATTAAAAAATAAAAAAAAACAATTACACCTTTGGAACTTTAAATCACAATCTTTGAAAGTTGCCGACTCAGATAATTTTCATTGAAATGAAAGGTACCGAAAGGACGTTAATAGAAATATTAGCGTAACCAAATTCCAAACTCAATGAATCTTTGGTTCGTAGGAATAAAGTATTTCTTCCAGTACTTTATTTAGGTGTCTAATCAGCCTACCATAAAATGATTAGTGGCGACTCCAAGTATAAAATCTTTACATGAATTTGAACATTAAGTTGCGATTTGGTAGAGCTAGGGAGAGCCCGAACTAGGTTAGTTAATTTAACTCACTTGGCAATCCATTAGCCTAGAAACTTGATTTTTAGGTCGCGACGGATTCAAAGCCCCTTCAACTAGTCATTTGATATTGAGCACCATCCAGTCCCGAAGATGGATCGGGTTTGAAAGCATCATGTGACGACCATATTGGTAGAGGAGGGGTTGGAGCACTTAGTGCCCCACCGCTTCAAAACCTGGTTTGTGCGTCACGGTGATGCTCTCTATGGGCCGATCCGTGGATTCAAGGGGCCGCTTACCATGATCCCCAAGGTCGAAACCTAGGACCCGATGGACATCGACACACATAACAGGAAGGTAGTGGACCCTAAGTACGATCCGATCTTTGAAGACCCGAATTACGCGCTTACGCCCGAGTATTTTTTATGAGCTGCTGTGGTCGTGGAGACCTTTTTGGGAGATGTGTGGCTGAGGGTGACGAGACCCCTCTTTTGTAGTAGATATGACTTTAATCCCGCCCCGACCCACCTATCTTTCTGCTGGTATTAAGAAATTACCTCGAAGTATACGGTTGTATATGTATAGCTCTGTAGGTTTAAAGATTAGCTACTAATGGACTATTTTGCTGAGTTGATTGTTGTTATTGGCAGTCCCGCTTTCCTATCCTTGTTGTTTGATTTGTTGTGCGGGAGTTGTATCTTCCGCATGCGCTTATTAAGAAGATAAAATATACGGGTTGATGATGTGCCCGTAACGTCGTCCTTTATGACATGAGACATTTTTGTATGGTTGTGGCGCACCCGAAGATCGAGGCATGACAATTACACTCGTAGCATCTTCCTTTAAACCTTCCCTTGGATTTTAATCAACCCTACGGCTTGATCCTTGATCCGTTGATCTTTCTCTTCCTTGACTGCTTTATCCTTCCCAAAGAGTTCCTCTCCCAAAGATTTTGAACTACTTACCCTTTTTCGGGTATCGTTAGAAATTAGGGTAGCAATCACCTCTTCGATCTCTAGGGTTTCTAGCCATAAAGGAGCGTAGTCACCAAGAGGTCAAACGAATCCGGCAACGACGCTAATAATGGAAGCGCTATGTCTTCATCCTCGAACTTTAACTCCAAGCTTGTGAGTTCATTGATCATCCGATTGAATACATTGAGGTGATCCAACGGATCTCCTCCTTCACTCATCTGAAGCAAATACAATCTCTTCTTCAAGAACAACTTGTTCATAAGAGATTTTATCATGTAGATGCTTTTGAATTTGAGCCATACCTCCGGAGCAGAATCGATTTCCGCCACGTATTTGTTGACGCCTAAATTTTGACTAATCTATTTTTTGCATAAAAATTAGAACTAACTTTAGTTCTAAATAAAAATCATCTCACATATTTATTTTTAGCGTACATTGCATTGGCATATAATTGGACAAGCAAAACACTTAAGTTAGCATGCGTCTAGACTAGGCACGGGATGGAAAAATACACCGAGAAGATTTGAAACTTCAGGGACTGTATTGCAAATACTTAAAACTTCAGGGACCGTATTGCAAATACTTGAAACTTCAGGGACTGCATTGCAAATACCAAAAGAAGATGGAGAAAGGAAGATGGTGAAGAGAAGATAATGAAAGGAAGATGGTGAAGAGAAGATAAAGAAGAGAAGATGAATATGAAGAAGGGAAGATGAAAATGGAAGGTGGAGAAATGAAGATGAAGAAGAGAAGATGAAAATGGAAGGTGAGGAAATGAAGATGAAGAAGAGAAGATGAAAATGGAAGGTGGAGAAATGAAGATGAAGAATGAAGGATGAAGAACTTTGCCTATAAAAGAGGAAGAGAATTGAGAGAGTTTTTTGGGAGAGGGAAAGAGAATTGAGAGAGTTTTAGAGTGGAAGAGAATTGAGAGAATTTGTGAGAGAAATTCTTTAGAGAGGAAAAAGAGAGTTCTTGAGAAAAATCGTAAGAGAAAATTTGAGAGTGAAGAAAAGAGTTTTAGTCGAGCATCATCTTCGACGAGTCCCGGCACGTACTTCGCCTCTCGCCATCCAACAACGCCACTGCTTGCCTTTTTTCGACGATAGCCACGTTCTTCCAACTCCGAGATCTTGAAGGAAGCCATAACGTGTACGTGAGTAAGATTTTGTGTAATAGAAGGTAACCCTTTCCATATCAATCTACAAAAATGTAATCGTTTGGTGTGAACATTTGTTTGTTTATTTTAGACATGTCACGTGTCCCAAAATTTAGCATTATTACGTGTTAATTTATTTTTGTAAATACTCGTGATTGGCTGCGTTTTCTTTCTTTCTAAATCACCCATGGTGTATATCATACAAAGTTCAATGTTTTACATCCCCATAAAAAAGAAGAAAAAATCAAAAAAATTGCATCTTTGAATTTCAAGTAAAATCCATCAAAATTGCCAAATCAAATATTTTTCATGAAAATGGTACCGAAAGGGCGTTAGAGTAATCTAGCGTAACCAAATCCCCGAATTCAAAATCTCCGGTTCGCGGAAATAAGATAGTCTTCTCCCGCTATTTTATTTAGGTTTCTAATCAACCTACCGAAAATGATTAGTGGCGACTCCAAATTCAAAACACATTGCATGTTAATTATTTGAACCTTAAGTTGCGATTTGGTATGGACTTGGGAGAGTCCGAGTTAGGTTAGTTAATTAATTAACCCGATAATCCATTAGCCCGAAAATTAACTTGTTTATTTTTTAGGTCGTGACGACTTAGCGACTCACTGGGGATTAAAGAGGACTTAGGCCAGAATAATTTCATGAAAAATAAAATCACTTGATCCGGCAATCTTTTTTGAATTTTAATCCTTAGGTGTTAAATGGTTTTGCGGGAAAGGGAGTTATAAGGGGAGGAGTCTCGTGGCTAACCTCTCGTTTTGCGAGCTTGGTGATGAGAATTTTAATTTTTGAACTATCGGAGTGCTGATTGCTTTTAAAATGTCGTGCATGCCTCTATATAATTGCACTACACCACCTTGACTTGTGACCGAACCCGGGTCACCCGATAGTTTCAGGATGGTATTTATGTGGTTCTTTAACCTTGGCGGTAAGGCTTCGCTAAAGGTTATCCCGCTTGGATCCCGAATTCTTCAAAAAATGGCTCAAGAGTTATTCTCATGCACGTAAGGCTATGATGCATGAGAGTTGCTCTTGTCGACCGAACCAAGCCGAGATGATTGGACCCGACTAGTCGTGACTATGTATGCAAGGCAGCAACTAGTCATGATGAACGTACGCGAGGCTGCGACATGTCGTTACGTCTTTCATTTCATTTTGCTAAAAGAACTAAAATCTGAATCCACACTTCATGTGCATGTCTTTGTGATTGACATTTTCTTCCTACGAGCGGTAATTTCTTGTCTCTTATGCCCCGTTATCTCATTTTTATTTTGGGCTGGTCCATGGTTTAGGTTGATTTAATTGGCACGTGATCTATATACGAATGGGTCGCAACGATATCCGTTTCGTGCCTACTCCAAAGCTAGAGCTCAAGAAGCTATGGGGTAAGTTGAAGCCGGATGGCCAGCAGTACGTGCTCAAGCGTATTGGGTTCATGTTGCCAATTCTTGAGATTGATGTTCAAAGCGGGATCATGCAAGCACTTGCTCATTTTTGGTGCCCCGAGACGACCACGTTTGTGTTCGGAGCTAAGTTTGAGCTCACACCCACTCTGGAAGAATACAGTATTGCCATTGGAAAATCAATTGAGTTGGATGTGGTTGAACCACCTATTCGGGTAGATCCGGTGGTAGTGCTTGCTGAATTTTTGGGTTCGACTAAAAAGAAATTGAAAAAGTGCTCAAGGGTAACTACCGGGCATGCCCATTATCTTTCCTCATTGAATGTTTTGAAAATAACTCCGACCTCATGAGATCTAAGATTTTTATCTTAACCTTTTTCGGACTTATCATTTTTCCATTCCGTCAGAACACTATAGATCCCGTGGTAGCATGGACGGTAAAACAAGTTTGTGCTGGGGTCAATTTTGTAAACACCATCCTTGCTGAAACTTTCATTTCACTAACATGTTTCGCTCATTCCAAAAAAGAAAACAAGAAAGAAAAAGATAAGACTTTTCGAGCCCCAATTGAGCTTTTACAAATCTGGTTTTTCTCACACCTTTCTCAATTCGGGGAAAACATGATTGTATTTGAAATGGGTATGACTAACAACCCTATTTTAAGATTTAAACAAATACAGGATCGAACTAAAAACTTGCACTATACGCAGTGGGTCCATTTATTCGAGAATCCAAATCCTAAGATTTTCCTTTGGCAAGCTGTATGGTTCCGAGTGGTAGAAGCTCGATTGTGCCATGGCGACCCGAAACCCGTGCCTTTGATGGGCATTTATGGAGCAACCAGCTATCGGCCTCTTCGGGTTACACGTCAATTTCGGGTTCTGCAGGATATCCCGCCTTCACTTGGGCCCAACGAATTCCAAGTTCAATTTGAGAAGGACGAGAACTACGGAGCGGAACCGAGACGTCATTACGAGGCTTGGCAGGAGTGTTCTAATCAGAAGCTGATTTGGCCCATAGAGGAGCTCACCGGAAAAATGAGGAGTCACTTTGCCACAACTCAGTATATTCAGTTTCATGCCATCCTTGCTGAGATACTCCCGAAGATCCTGATCGTGACAATGCAGCATACCCGTCAAGCTCAACTCAAAGCCAGCGAAGAGAAGGCGATGAAGGCCCAAGAAAAGGCGGATGCTTTGGCAAAGGAGAATGCACGATTGCGGCGCGCCTTGAAGGCCCATTCGTCTATAGATCACGTGGCCTCTAAAAAAAGAAAAACCGTTTGATTTCTTGGTTTGCTTAAATTGAGTCATGTATTTACTTTCATAGGTTGAATGTTTAGGAATCTCATCGTCTTATTTCCAATTTCACACTTTGCTTATGTAGTTTTTACAATTTCATCGCTTGTCCTCAATTCTGATTTGGCTTGTTCCCGTTGTACGATTTTTACTAAATTCTATGATCGAGTTTTGAGTAAGTGCTAAACACGAAAGTTGTAGACCTATGTTTCAACTAATGTCTTACAAAATTTCAGAATTAAATTCATAATTTAAGATGGCCCTTCGTTTTTTCAACAACATGCGGTTATAACAGTTTTCTGAACGTGATTTTTTGGAAAGACACATTAAACTGCTTTGATCCGTGCATTTCTAGTCCGATTGGCCAACATAAAAGTTGTTCATCATCTTCTCAACTATAAGCTCGTAAAATTTGGACATGTTTTGATCAACGTACAAATTGATACGGATTTTTTCGTAAAAGCGGACAAACTGAAAATTACATGTTTCAATCCTTTGGTTATAATCACTTTGTTCGTTTGAGTCTAGAGGGATGCCATGGACCGGCTCGATATTCTTGCTCTCTGTACTCATTTTGCGTTTGTTACTACGTACAGGCAATTTATCACGGATACTCCACATATTACTCGATCGGTCGCGAGGAAGATGGCCGACATCAACGCCACCGTCGGTGCTGCCCTAGACGAGAAACTTGGCTCCTTGACCGAGCGCTTCGAAGGGATGATGTCCCGAAAGATGGAAGAAATGATGGCTGCCTTCGCCGCCAAACTTCAATCATCCACCACCAGCCCACTGCTAACCATTCCTGCTCCAATTCCTCATATGGACAACTCCGGTAAAGCCCTGGAAACTGCTCCCTATCAGACAATGCCGCTAGAAGACGTGATCTTCACGGGCATGAGCTCGAGCACGCCGCCCGTAGTCCCAATCCCCCAAGCCAGCCCCGTGGCCCCCGGGTTGGATGGTGATACGGCCAAGCGGTTGGCCCAAATGGAACAGAGGATCCGAGAGGTCGAGGGGACTCACAACATACCCCAGATTGACTTGTCTGTCTTTTCAAAGGTCACGGTGCGAGAGAAGTTCAAAATGCCCGACTTCGAGAAGTATGATGGGACTTCTAACCCGGTTCAGCACGTCCGGATGTACCAGGCAAGAATGAATAAGCACGCGACCAATGGCCCCCTAATGGTCCAGACTTTCCAGGCTAGTTTAAAAGAAGCTGCCATGAGGTGGTATACGGACTACGAGATCTATCGGATGGATGATTGGGAGAAGGCAGCTAATGCTTTCATCAAACATTTCAGCTTTAACTTGGACGTGCTCACCACCAGAGAAGATCTTGAACAGCTTGAGATGAAGAAAGGAGAAACAATCAAGCAGTATGCCACTAGGTGGAGGAATGTGGCATCTCAGCTGAAACCAGTCCCTCCGGAAAGGGAGCTCATGAAGTTGTTTGTTTCCACTCTGCCGCGAATTATGAAAACCCGAATTGCGGGATCCGTCGCTACGTCATTCAGCCATCTCATCGCAATGGCTGAAGAAATCGAGAACGGTATGAAAAAAGGTTGGTACGATGATGTCACCACAACAACTAAGAGGTTTGCGGTAAGGAAAGATAAGGAGCCGGCCCCACAGGTCAACATGACCTACAGCCAAAAACCCACGACCCAAACGCCGGTCGTACAGATTCCAAATCGGTAGTAGGCAAATTTCGGCGTGCAACGACAAAGAGGGAATCAACGGCCCCCTCGGCGGTTTACCCCTCTACCAGGAACCCCGTCGCAAGTACTCGCGGTTCTACGTAAGAGAGGTTTATCGACTTCCGAGCCTCTACGACTCGGTAACACGAGCTCGCCAAGATATGATCCATCAAAGAAATGTGATTACCATTGCGGGGAGCTTGGACATGACACCGACAGCTGTTTCGTGTTAAAGCATCGGATCCAAGATCTTCTTGATTCTAAGGCATTCTCGTTCCAAGGCAACAAACCGCCGAATGTCCAGAATAATCCTTTGCCGGATCATTCAAGTAAAGTTAATGCTGTATTCGGGCCGGGAATTAGACAGGTTGGTGCTATTAAGGTTGAAGTAGCTGATGTTCTCAATGCTATGATCAGGGCGGGATATTATGAGGTCGGTGAACCGATATCACTCGAACAGTTGAAGGAAAAGGTCTCCACTCTCACGAAGAATGGATTCATAGTCCGGGCAAGTCAAACTGGGACAATGGCCACTATATCCCAGATTGTCATTGACGGGGATCGGGAGCTTGCAGCTTTGACCCAACCCGGGACTTTTCAAGAATCTCGGGTGGAAGATGCTAAAGTGACTAACTTGATCAAGAATGACCCAGAGTTAGCAGACATGCCCGTCTTGGAAGATGTAGTGGATGATGAACTAGGAATAGTCATTGCCTCGCCTCAGCCTTTTCCGTACGCTAATGACAAGGCGATTCCTTGGTCCTACGATCTTGCCCCGATAACAAGATCGGGACGCGCTTATAGTGATGACCAACCGACTAAACAAGTCACCGAGAAAAATGCTAAGGAATTCTTGGCTGTAATCAAGGCGAGTGAGTACGGCGTTGTCGACCGGTTGCGGAAGTCACCGGCTCGGGTATCCCTACTCGAACTTCTACAGTCATCCGAGAAGCATCGGGAGTCCTTGATGAAGGTACTCGGCGAAATTCACGTACCCGAGAATGTTGAACAGGACAAACTAGAGAACTTTGTGGGGACGATCCTTCTAAAGGATCAGGTTGCATTCGGCGACGATGAGATTCCTCTTGAAGGGCGAGGTCATAACAAAGCTTTGCACATAACAGTCAAACATAAGCAAACTCACGTAGCTCGGGTACTTATTGACAACGGGTCGGCACTAAATATTTGCCTATTAGCCACATTGAATCGTCTTGGAATCGACCTGGCCGGGTTGCAGACGGCCAAGACTTCCGTCCGCTCATTCGATGGCATAAAGAAGGATGTGTTGGGGCGGATCAACTTGGAGATTCAGATCGGGCCTTCTTTGTTTGACATTCTCTTCCGGGTATTAGATATTCCTTCGGCCTTTAACCTTCTCTTAGGCCGACCTTGGATTCATAATGCCGGAGCTGTCCCATCAAGCCTTCATCGGAAAATTAAGTTCGTGGTCGAACAGAAGTTGGTAACTGTCCATGGGGAGGAAGATCACCAGATTTTCAATGAGACGGCCATCCCTTACATCGAGCCGACTCATGTTGAAGAAGATTCCTACCACGCTTTTGAGATAGTACACACCATCCATGCATCACCGGAAAGTCCTTTGCCGGTTCCCGAAATATCAGCCACTTCTCTTATGGTGGCTAAGATAATGGTTGGCAATGACTTCAAACCCGGTATGGGTTTAGGTCGACATGGCCAAGGGATTCGCACCCCAATTGAACCCAAAGGCCAATCTCATACAGCCGGTCGGGGATGTCGAGGACGTGGACATAAAAGAGGCGTAATGGGTCGCGGTAAGCAGGCATGCGATCCTTTACCCCCACCTCTATATACCACTTTCCGATCACCTGGAGTGGTTGGAGGTTACAATAATTTAACCCAATTCGAAGAAGACTTGGGGATTGTGTTCCCCGACACACCGAAGGATCGAGATATTCCAGTTGAGCCAATAGGGTCCGAAGAGGATGAAGGGGTCTTCGATATCGCTGGTTGTTTTGACGATGTAACCATTGCTGCTATATCCGAAGACAGAGCGCATGAAGAGGAACCTTACCCAGCACCTAAACCTTCCAAATCATTCGTCAATGCCATATGTGATGATCCACTGGAGGGTTTAGATTCAGAGTAACATCTTTATGTTTATGCAATCTCCTGCGTGGGACCTTTTCTGTTTCCTTTAGGTTTTGGGTCACATTGGGATTTCTACTCTGTGTTGCACTCTTGAATTTTTTCCTAGCAGATGTAATTTCATATCAATAAAATTGCACTATTTTTCGAATCTTGTTGAAGTATCCCAAACCAACCCGATGACGATAACCAACGACCAACAAGTTTGTCATCATGGTAAGAACCGAGGGTTGGGCTTCTTCAAGAATTCATGTCCCACGGTTTTGAAAAAAAAAACAACAAAAAATAAATAAATAAAGTTCTTCAAAAAAAAAAAAAACACCGCAATTAAACCTTGTTTGTTTTTCCGATTTTGTTACTTTATGTTTCAGGGGGATACATGAGGAGGGAAACCTAGTGGATTTAGAAGTATACGACCTAGATGAGTCCAAATCCAGTTATGAGGAAATTCGTCGAGATTTCGAACGACATGAGGAGATCAAGCCCTTGACAGTTGAACAAACTATCTCGGTCAACCTAGGCGATGCGGAAAACCCTAAAGAAGTTAAGATCGGGGCAAACCTTTCCAAAGAGATGACCGAGCGCTTGATTAAGCTCTTGAAGGATTACCAGGACATTTTCGCCTGGTCCTATGCATATATGCCCGGTCTTGACCGTTCTATTGTCGAACATTGTTTGCCGATCGATCCTTCGGCTAAGCCGATAGTGCAAAAGTCAAGGAGGGCCGGACTGCAATGGGTCCAAGATCAAAGAGGAAGTCATGAAGTCGCTTGACGTCGGATTCCCGGAGACTACAGAATATTCTGATTGGGTTGCCAATATAGTCCCAGTCATGAAGAAGGATGGACGTATTCGAGTCCGTGTCGATTACCGAGATTTGAATAAGGCCAGTCCTAAAGATGATTTTCCCCTCCCACATATTGACATGCTCGTTGACAGATCTGCGGGGTTTGAATTGTTTTCATTCATGGATGGTTTTTCCGGGTACAATCAGATCCTGTTGAATGTCAATGACAAGTTGAAAACCACTTTCACCACACCATGGGGAATGTTTCATTACCGGGTGATGCCGTTCGGTCTCGTAAATGCTGGGGCTACTTACCAACGAGCCATGGTTGCCCTTTTCCACGACATGATGCATAATGAGATTGAGGTTTACGTTGATGACATGATAGCAAAAACAAGGCATGGAGAAGATCACGTCGAAACGCTCAAGAAATTGTTCGACGGACTCCGAAAGTACAAGTTACGCCTCAACCCCGCCAAGTGTGTCTTTGGGACCAGCTCGGGCAAGCTGCTCGGATTCGTGGTGAGCAATAAGGGTATTGAAGTCGACCCTTCTAAAGTCAAAGCTATTCGTGAGCTTAAGCCACCGACGACGGTTAAAGAAGTTCGAAGTCTGATGGGTAGGCTAAACTATATTGCGCGATTCATCTCTCGCTTATCAGAAACCGCTAAGCCATTCCTCAAGCTGTTAAAGAAGAATGCGCTAATCCAATGGGATAGCGAATGTGAAGAAGCTTTTGGGAAACTGAAGCAAAGATCTCATGAGTCCACCCGTGCTTGTTCCTCCAACACCGGGCAACCTTTAATCCTCTACCTCACAATCCTTAGTGAGTCTTTGGGTGCTATGTTAGCACAAGAGAGGCGGGAGGATGGAAAAGAACGAGCCATTTAATATCCGAGCAAGAAATTCACCGCTCTGAAAATGAAGTACACCGAAGCAGAGAAAACATGTGCGGCGTTAGTCCGGGTACTACACAAGCTTCGGCAATATACCTTGCATTACCAGGTACTTCTGGTGACAGAGTGCGATCCTATCAAATACTTGCTTAATCAACCCGCCTTGATTGGTAGACTTGCCAAATGGCAAATCCTCATCTCCGAATTTGATGTTCAATATTTGTCCCAAAAGTCAATCAAGGGACGGGCTATAGCAGATGTCCTAGCTGAAAATCCGGGGCGAGATGATGATGCCTATTATTCCGAGGACCGGATCATGTCGGTGGAGGATTACATCTGGACTATGTATTTTGACGGAGCTGTCAATTTATCAAGATCGTGCACGGGCGCGGTTCTGATATCTCCGGGTGGTCAGCATTATCATGTGGCCGCAAAATTGGTATTCCCTTGCACAAATAACATAGCGGAATATGAGGCATGCATCCTCGGTCTGCAGGCTGCGATTGAAATGGGGATAGCCCGACTCAAGGTGTTCGGAGATTCCACTCTGATTATCCTTCAGATCGTTGGAAAGTGGAAGACGAGAGATGCTAAATTGCTACCCTACCATGAGTATCTGGATAAACCGGTGGAGGAATTTGAGGATATCTCATTTGAGTATCTGTCCAGGACTCATAATCGATTCGCCGATGCATTGGCTACCTTGTCTTCAATGTTACAAATCGCCAATGGACTTGAGGTTGACCCACCGAAGATCGAGGTATTAAAAAAGCCGGCATATTGTATGGCCGTGATCGATGAACCCGATGGTAAGCCGTGGTATCATGACATCAAAACTTATATTCAGAAGCAGCAGTTCCCAGAAGAAAGTACCGTGTCTGACCAAAAGTACATAAGGAAGATGGCTTCAAAGTTCTTCTTAAACGGAGAAAATTTATACAAGCGATCATTCGATTCTGTCCCGCTAAGATGCGTTGATTCAACCGAAGCGGTTCGTCCGATGATGGAAGTGCATGAAGGGATCTGTGGTCCACACATGAATGGCCACATGTTAGCTAAGAAGGTCATGAGGTTGGGTTATTATTGGCTCACGCTCGAAAGAGATTGTATTCAGCATGTCCGGAGTTGTCACAAATGTCAGATTCATGGTGACAAGATTAATGTCCCTCCGAATGAGTTGCATCGATTATCCGAACCATGGCCGTTTTCTATGTGGGGCATTGATGTTATTGGCCCTATCAATCCTAAAGCATCCAATGGGCATCGATTCATCTTGGTAGCAATTGACTATTTCTCTAAATGGATCGAAGCCGCATCCTATTTAGCGGTCACAACACGAAATATCGTGAAATTTATCCGTCGAGATATCATCGCTCGATATGGTTCACCCGAAGCCATAATCACCGACAATGGCTCAAACTTGAACAACAAGCTAATGGACGAATTGTTCAAGGAATTCAAGATCAAGCATCCGAACTCTTCCCCATATCGTCCTCGGATGAATGGAGCAAGAGAAGCCGCCAATAAGAATATTAAGAAAATCTTAGCAAAGACGGCTGAAAATTATCGTGATTGGCATGAGAGGTTGCCATTTGCGCTTATGGCATATCGGACCTCGATCCGGACATCTACGGGAGCAACCCCGTATTCTCTAGTATATGGAATGGAGGCTGTTCTACCAATTGAAGTGAAAATTCCTTCGTTACGTATACTATCTCAAGCTAAGTTGACTGAAGCCGAATGGATCCAGCAGAGGACGGCCCAATTGAATCTAATCGACGAAAAGAGACTTAAGGCTATATGTCATGGCCGGTGTTATCAGCAGAGGGTTGTTAAATCATTCAACAAAAAAGTTCGGCCTCGATATTTTCGGATCAATGACCTGGTCTTGCGAAAATTGTTGCCAATAGTCCCACTCCCGGAAGGGAAGTTTACTCCAAACTATGGTGGTCCATATATAGTAACGAAGGTGCTCCCCGGTGGTGCTTTGATTCTAGCCGAGATGGATGGTCGTGTCTTTACCAATCCAGTCAATTCGATGTTTGTAAAAAAATATTATACCCGATTTACTCTCATGTTGTCATAATCAAGTTATAATATTAAGACAGATTCACGAGTTGTTCACATTCAGGCATTCGTTTGTTTCCTCACTACTAATCTTTGCTGAGAGATTGTTTCAAATGGGGGGTCTCTCTGGCCCAATTGAATTGACCATCGGGAGCGTGAGATTTACATATCTACAAAGTAAAAGGGTTATCTTGCAAAAAATATGACGACCAAGATAAAATCAGCAAGCATATAGAAGATGGAATAATGCGAAACCAACATGCGAATGAGCAAAAACTTGCATCCATTTCATTAAGCGGAAAACCTTACAAACGGATCAGCGGGGTGGGAACGTAAAGCCAAACCGAGCCCTAATGAGCATCACAAAGGAGTTCAACCGACTCTCCATACGGTTGATACCCCGCCTACACCGATCGCTCCGAGAATCAAGATCCGCCAACTTAAAGAGGAGGAGCTCACATTTCTCTTTAAGCTTGGCTACCTTGTCCTCGTGATACTCGACAAAGAAATTCCAAGTCATGGATCAGCATTCTCCCGCGGGCTATATCCAGGGTCAGATCGTCCATCCTTTCTTCCAGCCATGTGCATTGGAATTTCAAAACAATATTGAGCGGATCATGCTCAAAGATGGTCCGAGACATGGCCAAACGTTCCACCAAGTTCCCCCTCTCACGAATCAGCAGTGAGACTTGATCATTACCGTAGTCAAGGGCCTTCTTATAATTGTCGGCTACAAGACTGGCCAACACCAAGTTATCTGTCCGATCCTGATAGCGTGCCCTCACAAGATGGGCCAAAGTAACATCTTGATGAGCATGATTGTAAGCCTCCGGGAAGTTAGTGAAGAGGATTGGGAAGATCCTATATTCCTCTTCTAACTTGGTACCTTGAATAGAAGTAGTGTCCATATCCCTAAACATAAGACGAATTTCAGTTTCGACCTCCGGATGGTTGGCTATATAAGAGTAGCCCTGGCCTAGGCGATTATAAAGTTTCTCCCATTTGGCCAAAACCTCAGCCGAGAAGACGTGTGCGGGGAGGGAGGCCATTGTTGTTGAAGCAACCGAAAAAGAATGGATGCGAAAGAGTGCTTAGAAGGTTGGAGATGAAGATATGAAAGCGATGATCGTCTCGGCGTTAAATCCTAATTTAAAGGGCAAGAAAAGTCATAGCAATAATTATTGTGGGGGCCGAGTTAATTATCCGGGTGAAACTACAGACGTTTCGTCCGTGAATCACGGATCTACCATCTCGAGGCTCACGAATTCGAAAAAGTTGCGAAATGACTTAAAGGTTCCGCCATATTAAAAGAGGGACAAGCATACTGCAGAAAAGATTTGAGGGTCCCACCATGTCAGAAGGAAATGAAGAAGACAGAGCGGGAAACACGAAATCTTGGGAGAAGCACCGGCTTAGTGGTTTTCATCCACGTTAAAAGGGAGGCTCGGAACATGCATGTTTACTCGAAAAATTTGGAGAGAGTAAGCATACAACGGGAGAGTAGAGTGAACAAAAGGCGGTAAGAAGTATTTCAATCCAACATGTTTGGAGGCTACCAACACTTACTTGGGAGGCAACCAACCTAGACATCCCCGAGAATGAACTGCTGAATTTCGAGGCCGGATCCAACCCGCGAAGCCGTAAAACCCAACTCCCTTGGCGGTGAAGTTCAAGATCTCGATAACAGCAACAACAATAGCAGCAGCAGCAGCCATAGTCAACCCCGGAAAAGAAAACATCAAATCAAAGAGCTCGAAGTTGCCTTCAAGGAGTGCCCTTACGTGAACGGGAAACGAAAAAATGAGTTGAGCCGGAAGCTAGGAATGGAGCCCTTGAAGGTCAGGTTTTGGTTTCAAAACAAGCGGGCCCGAGTGAAGGTTCAAAGTGAAAGTCATGAACTTGCGTCTCTAAAGGAAGAAAATGAAGAGCTTCGAGCAGAGATCAAGAGGTATAGGGATGCTCTTAACATCGCTATTTGCCATGTCTGCAGCAACCCCATCACCTATGGTGGCATGTTCCTTGATGAGCCACATCCGAGCATTGAAAATGCTCATTTATCGATTCATCCTCCCGAGCAAGTTCTCGCACAATCGGATTTCGTTGGGTATACATCCCGAAAAGTCGGCCTTGCGGAGGCGTAACCGATGCCCTTCGAGGGAAGTGACATGCATCACTACAATTGGAGTTTCCCTGATGTCACGCTCGGCCAATTCAACACCGATGAAACTCCGAATCAGTAGCCTACATGAAGCTTGAGTTTTTATTATGGGCTTTCAAAATATCACTCTTTTGAGCATTACTAGCTAGCCCTTATGAATTCTCAAGAGAAGTAGAGACATGCGTGAATGAATGTACTTGTTTGTTACAAAGTCCCCGTGTGAGACATTCTTCCTTTTACGCCTAGAGTTAATCAAGGGACAAAGAACAGTACTATCCGTAAATATCATCATGCTTAAATGCGTGAATTCTTTGTCAGATTTGATTGAACGCCGAAAGGAAAAGCATTAAAAGCTTTCACATAGGTAGATGCAAAAAGATTTGAGAAAAAAAATAGCTGCCTCGTTATTAGAGAAAGCAAAAAGATTCGAGGAAATAACCGCCTCGGGAGGAAGTGAAAAGATTTGAGGAGGGAAATAACCGCCTCGTTCGTAGGGGGAACCGAAAAGATCCGAGGAGGGAAATAACCGCCTCGTTCATAGAGAAAGCGAAAAGATTTGAGGGCTCCTACATATCAGAAAAGGAAAAAGATGACAGATTGAGTGAGAGGCAAGAGTTATTATGAAATGGATCCAAGGCACTAAGACCGGAAATGAGAGAAAAAGTTGTCATCTTTCGTAGAAAAAGCGAGAACCTATATGCGAGACTAACGGATCAGAAAAAGTTTATAAATGACCACCAGAACTCGTCACGAAAGACCACCATCACTTTTGTGATTTTCGGGCGATTGTTTTGCAAGTCCGAGAACATCTAAAGCTCGATCTCCGGTCGAAACAGCCATTTTCGATCTACATATGGAAGGTTTTAAAAGAAAAACACGTTCATTCCAAGCGGAAGTATGGGAACCTTCCTATCCCGAAGATCTCGAGTCATGGTCATTGATGGCAACCCCGTTTCCCTCTCAATCCTCGTTGCTATCTTGAGAAGTTGCATGTACGGGGTTTTTGCTTATGCAAAAGCAACGGATGCCTTACAAGTACCGAGGCAGTACAAATATGATTTTGACATCGTCGTCACGGCCCGTGGTAGGGATCGACATGGACGGTTTCGATCTCTTAAAGATCATTGATTCCGAGTTGGACATACAGGTCATCGTAGTATCAACAAGTAATGATCAGCGGTTCATAACGAGGGCCATATCGCATGGTGCTCGAGACGTCCTACGAGGCCGGGCCTGCGTTCGAGTGCTCCAAAACATTTGGCAGCATGCTGTAAGGAAGCAATTACTCGTACAAAAAAACCACGACCAAGCTGACGACGACGATTTTGTCCAAAAGAAAAGGCCCCTTTGGTCCGCCAAGCTTCATTCTATATTCATTGAGGCGTTCGACGGCTAGGAATCAATTCAAGACGACCACTCGGCTGTACACAAAATGATGAATATAGACGGACTCACCATGCAAAGTGTCACAAATCACCTTCAAAGGGTTAGAGATAAGGCGAGGAAGCACGATGCAGCTTGGGACCAAGGCGACCGGACCAGAGTTGACCGGAAGATCAATTCCGGGAAAACCTACCGAGCAAAAGGTACCCGGCCGCTTCCCAATCAAGAATACAGTCATACCAACCTTCCGCTGGTGGTTCTAGTAGCGGACCGAGTTGATCATCCCTACAAGTTCCCGAGCAACGACGGAGGCTCAACCTTAAGGAGTCGACTCGCTCACAACAATCGTCACCGAGTGTTAGCAAGTAACAATGCCCAATTCGAGTATCAATTGCTCGAAAAATCAGAAGATTACTTTGATGATGAGCTTGCTACCTTGATGAGCCTGTTTGGAAATGAAGGACCTCCAAAGCCGTGATCCGAAGCAAGTTATTATGGGTCTTCAAACAACGATTGTTGGTGTTTAGTCCAAGACATAATCGGTTGATCGTTGAAGTGGCCAGCAAGAGAGGTGGAACCAATCTCGCATGAATACTCTTTTAATTCCATGTATAGTTCTCCTACGTGGGATTTTTTTACTTTCTAACCGTCTAGAATTTGCCTAGAGTTAAAGGACGAATTTTCTCCTCTCTTGTCAAATACGTAAGTTCCTTACTAAGCTAGGCCCGTAGCAAATCAATTTGTGGACGACGCCTCTGAACGCCCGTAAAGAGAAATTCCGAATAGCCTTACTTGGGAGAATACGAGTAAAAGGCCAAGCGGGCTCAAAGATGGGTAACTCCGTATCGTCCCAATTGGCTCTCGGTCATTTCAAACTCTAAATTATGCTTATTTTATTCTCGACAGGGGATTGCCAACTGTTTTGAGAACAATATAGCAAAAAGCGAACCAACCATGAACGCCAACATCACCACAACTTAGTGGTTGGGGGAATGACAATGGTCCGAGGCATCCCGGGTTCGATCCTGGGATTTGGCATCAATGTACAAAGATTAATAAAAACTTTTTTGCTTCGCGATTCGGTGCCGATTGAAACTCAGCCAAGATGGTTACAGAACCTGGAGAGATAACATCCCGGACATACGATCTGATCCAGATGAATTGATCTTTTCAATTCAAAGTTTGCAAGGAATACATACAAGGGTAAAGCGGTATCGTTTCAACTCGTTTAGAATGTGAGAACGTACATTGACGCTTTCCCTTTTGATTTTTACGGGGGTCACCGCCTTTCCGGATAGGGAAGTATCCCTTCGCCTGAAAAATTAATGAAATGAGAAATTCCTGGAGCCTTTGACAATCTCATGTCTCAAACTAGATAATGAAGTTTTGCAACTCATTTACATGAGCAGGGGCAACTCACAATTCACGCCCTTAAGAATTTTCTTACGTGCTTGCACCAAGATAAAAAGTTGCTACATTTTATATGCTCGAAAACACTCATACATTGCATAGTTTGTGCATGACTGTTCCTCATATTTAATTTACCAACTCTAAATAAGGAACATGAACTACATAAGATACATCAAATGTATGGAATGGGGCATGACAGGATGATGAAAGGCAATCATTTCCCAAACACGTCCAATTTTTTCAGGCGAGATGAATGGTGGCAAAATTCCGCATTCCCCGAGGTAAAGAGTTTTCTCGCGAAAGGTACGATAACCGAAGTGACGGAGGCGTTCATTTCTCTATCCTAAACACTACAGGTTATCCATTGATTACCCCTTTTGAGCGGTGGTTTCATTTCTTCACCCCTGTCAAGAACCACCCCACACCGGAGTCCAGACGAGTTAATTCCAGCAGCAACACGAGGTAAATGGTTAGAAATTTTCTTGCTCGGACTAACATTAATCTTCGGGTGTTTCTTTGCATTTATACTCGAATTTTAATTCAAGTGCCTTAGGATGATGAAGAGCATTCACTTCTCTATCCTATACACTTCATTCTTTGCATAGCCCACTTGAGCCCGCAAATTCATTTCTTAAACCCATGTTGGTGATCATTTGCTCATTCCAAAGACAAAGATAGCATTTTCCCAAGGATTAGAATTGGAGATGGTCGGGTCAACAGAGAATTCCCGAATGGACTCATTTCTTGTATGCTAGATTTTTTATGTTTACATAATTTTTCTTTGTAAATGTTTATGTTTGTTGTAATTCCTGGTTCAAAATCATGGGATTGTAAAAAAAAGGGAGAGGCAAACTCAGCTTAAAGGAGAAGGGCCCGCTCTCGAAAAAAAAAAAAAGCAAAATAAAGGGATGTCGAAGAGCTCTAAAAAAAAAAGAAAAGAAATCTCTTCTCGAAAAAAAAAAAAAATGAGAGTCGGGAGTAAGAAAAGCAAAGACCGATCTCATATGAAAATTTCAAGCATAGGAAAAGCAAAGTGCCTACCAAAAGTAAGGCCAATGCATATTCATTTGTAAAGTACTTCTGAATTTTGAATGTACATTTTTGCATGTTAAGTTGTAAATTCCATGTACATGTTTGCATTGTGTCTCTTGCAAATCCTTGACAGACACTTGTTGTGAAGAAGACTCCCCAAGAAATCAGTTTGCAAAGTGCAATTTTCAGTAGAAAACTACCATCCCTCATTCAATAATGGTATTCTTTCTCAAGACATTTCCAGAAGACCAAGATCGGTGACTAGTCGACGATGATCACCAACGTCAAGCCCCTTCTCATTTAATTTCTGAGCCAAAATGAGCCTTTTCGTTCCTCGGTCCCCAATCCTAGCCTACGTTATAACCCTCCAAAGTCTCTTCTGATTAGGGCACTTGAGTTAACGTAGAGTTAAATGATTTTAAGCATCACTCGAAGAAGTTCGAGCAAGATTATTTCTCTCATTTTTGCGGGGCTCTTGACTTGTAAATCTGGAGCGAGATGATGAAGAAATTCATTTCAGCAACCTTGACTCAACCTGGAGTCCCCTTTGTAAACCTTTGACCTAGCTCTCATTACGGTCCTAATCAAGACCTCCGGATCGGCTCGGTCGTATCAATTGCGAGATTACTCGGATCCTTATCGAATGCGATGATGGAAAGATTGAGTGATTTCTTTTGAATCCCGCAAACAGGATAAATAGCTTTTCTCGAGAGTGAGTGAAAGCCCTTTCGGATCGAAGTCCCCCCATTCAGCTCACATTCGAGGTATTCGTCATGTGAGAACCTCCCTGGACAAAATTGGTAATGCAAACTTGACAGAATGGTTATGCATGAACCATAGTATGAGTGATTGCATTATACTCATTGTTGAATATGTTTGTGTGTGCTACCTCCGACATTCTATGATAGGTAATACATTCCCGATGTTCGAGTTCCCTCCCAAGGTCTCGAAATCCATCCAAGGATTATTGAATGAGCAAGTTTTGCTGGCAAATGCCTACCAGGTACGATACGAGCAATCTATTTCGTTCCTTGATTAATCGTTTGGAGAACCCGGGTAAGTTTTCCGAACCCCTTTTCAAATTAACAACTCTTCTGATTATAGTTGTTATGATTCAATTCGGGCAATATGCCCCTTTTGTACTTATCGATTCCATTCGATGATGCTCCTATCAAATATTGTTCAATTCGGGCAATATGCCTCTTCTATCGAGTCGTGAAGACATATGCACTGGCAATCTTGACATCTTATCAAATCATAACGACGTAGCTCTTATGATTCTCGGCTCCTTTATCAAATCATGAAGACATAAGCACCCATGTTTTGATCCAAACCAAATCATAACGACGTAGCTCTTATGATTTTGATTCCCCTTTGTCGAATCGTGAAGACATATGCACTGGCGATTTCGACATTTAATCAACTCACAACGACGTAGCTCTTGTGAACTTGATCCCACTTCTTTTGACTCACAATGACGTAGCTCTTGTGATCTCGAATGACACATATATCTTGCGCTGTCTCGCATTAGAGAGAAGTCTCCGATAACGGATAGGCCAAATACCTTAAGGTCCTCGTGTTTGCAAGAAACTTGAAAATTAAGGAAATCGTCAGCTTACGAGGTATTTGATAAAACATGTATTCTCGTATGCGATCCATGTGCAGGTTTCTTTAACAAAAAGAGAGGAGGAGAAGTTTTAGCACATGTTATTTACGGTCTTGCATATCATGCATCACTTCATAAAAATGGGATTAAAACTCCCGCCAAAAAGTTCATCCATAATTTGCACCGTCAAAATTTAGGATTCAATTTTGTCTTTGAGCGAAACCTCTACAAGCCTCCACTTAAAGAGGGGCAGCTGTTGACGCCTAAATTTTGACTAATCTATTTTTTGCATAAAAATTAGAACTAATTTTAGTTCTAAATAAAAATCATCTCACATATTTATTTTTAGCGTACATTGCATTGGCATATAATTGGGCAAGCAAAACACTTAATTTAGCATGCGTCTAGACTAGGCACGGGATGGAAAAATACACCGAGAAGATTTGAAACTTCAGGGACTGTATTGCAAATACTTAAAACTTCGGGGACTGTATTGCAAATACTTGAAACTTCGGGGACTGCATTGCAAATACCAAAAGAAGATGGAGAAAGGAAGATGGTGAAGAGAAGATAATGAAAGGAAGATGGTGAAGAGAAGATAAAGAAGAGAAGATGAATATGAAGAAGGGAAGATGAAAATGGAAGGTGGAGAAATGAAGATGAAGAAGAGAAGATGAAAATGGAAGGTGAGGAAATGAAGATGAAGAAGAGAAGATGAAAATGGAAGGTGAAGAAATGAAAATGAAGAATGAAGGATGAAGAACTTTGCCTATAAAAGAGGAAGAGAATTGAGAGAGTTTTTTGGGAGAGGGAAAGAGAATTGAGAGAGTTTTAGAGTGGAAGAGAATTGAGAGAATTTGTGAGAGAAATTCTTTAGAGAGGAAAAAGAGAGTTCTTGAGAAAAATCGTAAGAGAAAATTTGAGAGTGAAGAAAAGAGTTTTAGTCGAGCATCATCTTCGACGAGTCCCGGCACGTACTTCGCCTCTCGCCATCCAACAACGCCACTGCTTGCCTTTTTTCGACGATAGCCACGTTCTTCCAACTCCGAGATCTTGAAGGAAGCCATAACGTGTACGTGAGTAAGATTTTGTGTAATAGAAGGTAACCATTTCCATCTCAATCTACAAAAATGTAATCGTTTGGTGTGAACATTTGTTTGTTTATTTTAGACATGTCACGTGTCCCAAAATTTAGCATTATTACGTGTTAATTTATTTTTGTAAATACTCGTGATTGGCTGCGTTTTCTTTCTTTCTAAATCACCCATGGTGTATATCATACAAAGTTCAATGTTTTACATCCCCATAAAAAAGAAGAAAAAATCAAAAAAATTGCATCTTTGAATTTCAAGTCCATCAAAATTGCCAAATCAAATATTTTTCATGAAAATGGTACCGAAAGGGCATTAGAGTAATCTAGCGTAACCAAATCCCCGAATTCAAAATCTCCGGTTCGCGGAAATAAGATAGTCTTCTCCCGTTATTTTATTTAGGTTTCTAATCAACCTACCGAAAATGATTAGTGGCGACTCCAAATTCAAAACACATTGCATGTTAATTATTTGAACCTTAAGTTGCGATTTGGTATGGACTTGGGAGAGTCCGAGTTAGGTTAGTTAATTAATTAACCTGATAATCCATTAACCCAAAAATTAACTTGTTTATTTTTTAGGTCGTGACAGTATTGAAGGGCCTCATCCGATAGGTTCAATCATATCGCGCTGCACGCCCTCTCCTCCATATCGACCTAGTCATCATTGGTGATAGTGGCCAGCTTATTCAAATTTCCTAGAAGAACCTTTGATAAACCTTGTTGAATCAACAGATCCTTCATCCTTATCCACCATAGTGTAAAATTATTCTTCCTGGTGATCATTTGATACCGAATCGAACGATCGAACCTTTTCCAGCCATCTAATCAAAATTCATAATACGAGAACAGAAAACCTAGATTGCTCTGATACCAATTGTTGTATGGAAAAATTCTCTTACAAGATGAGATGAAAAAGAAGACAAAGCAAGAATAATCGTGAACACAGAGATTTCCGTGGTTCGGCAAAAATCCGCCTACGTCCACGAGAGCGAGAGACGATATCTTATTTTCCGACCGTAAAGAGATACAAGGTACAATTGCTAAATAAAAAAAAAAATCACCAGATTGGTATCCTACAGTTCTTATCGGTTTAAGCAACTAACTAATAAATCTTTAGTAATTATCTCTCAAATCTTTTGAAATATCTTGACATATCTCCAAGCCTTCCTTTTTTGTTTTTTTTTTTTATCGAAATGAAGCTGATATGATTCATTTGGTGAAAACGGACTAACACAAACTAGATTTTGCAAAGTCAAAAGGTAACAAATCCCATAAAAGTTGGGGTGGTTTGGCAATCTATTCGAACGGGAGTGCATTCCTCCGGTGGGATTTAGCTAGCCAGCCCGCAGCTTCATTAGCCTCGCGGGGGGTATAATCAATGGTCTCCACCTTGAGCTGGGCCAAAAAAGAGTTGCACTCGTGAAACAAAGATCTGAAAGCCCATGGGCCATCTTCAGGATTGGCCAGGAAGGATAAGATAGATTTATTGTCAGTGAGTATCTTAACACCCTGAACTTCTTGTATGATTGATTTACTTTGCCCACTTGTAGATCTGATTTCCCTATGCTTCTCTCTATCTTTTTCCAAGCTTCATAGCGCCTGTAGTACTCCTATGGTTTCAATCTCAAGCACAGATCCGGCCTTCTCCTTGCTCGCGAAGCCGGTAATTATACTTCCTCGCGCATCTTGATAGATTCTCGCTACAGATCCTTCCTGCTCTCCTTCGATCCATGAGCCGTCTACGTTGAAGCTCCAATGTCCCTATTTCGGGAGCTTCCAAATTACAGGTAAAGTTCGTACCTTTTCACTCCGATTATAATTCTCTAGCGAAATACGCTTGTAATTAATGACCTCTATGGCAGCATTATCATGATTGACTCTAGTCTTTGGGCCGGTGGAATCCCTGCCTACGAGTATACTCTGCCAACCCCATGAGGGTCTGGCTCCTCTTTTTGCTGCCCATAGGTCACAATGAGAAAAATAAATCCCTTTGAATATTAAGCTCCAGAGTGATGATGGATTCTTTTGAAATTCAAGACTATATCAGCAGATCAATTCAAGACTAAGAGAAATTTGCTTTACAGAGTCACCAAAAACTTAAAATTGCGTTTAGCAAGTTTTCATTGAAGTGGCAGTTTTACCAACCTTGCACCTCCTCCTTTATTATAACTTTCTTGCTCAAAATGTATTATTCAAATAATATATATAGAGCTAACATAATTGTTTATAGGGTTAACACTATGAAAAATCTCAAACTGATACACTTATGGTAAATTTACTCCAAACTATTTTTTTTATCACAAAAAATCCCAAACTGGTACAATTGTGACAAATTTACCCCCAAACTATTTTTTTGACCACCAAAAATTCTAAATTGGTACACCTATGATAGATTTACCCTAAAGTAATTTTTTTTTACTACAAAAAATCCCAAGTTGGTATATCTATGACAAATTTACCCTCCGTTAAATTGGGTTAATACCATGAAAAATTCCAAACGGATACACATTTGACAAATAGATGGTAAAAATCCCAAACTGGTAAACCCGTCAATTATCACGTGTCATACAACTTAGCATTTTAACAATTAGATTTAACGAAAGTTAACAGATGGTAAATTTGTCACGGATGTACCAGTTTGGGGCAAAATTTTTACAAGTGTACCAATTTGGAATTTTTTGTGATTAAAAAAATAATTTGTGGTGAATTTGTCACAGGTGTACTAATTTGGAGTTTTCTATGGTATTAACCTTTGTTTATATGATATCTCTTCTCCACATGTAGCTTGGGGCAAGTGCACATTTGGAACCTCCTAGAAAACAACACAGCGGCACCCGCTTGAGGCCCGCCAGTCTTGTATCTCTTTTTGATGAAGGAGTATGGAAGAAAGAAAAGCTCAGGCATTCCCTCAATGGAAAGGAAAGAAAGAAGATCCTAGAATGCATCGATCCATCCTAGACATTAAGTTTCCTCGCAGAATATTTTCCAACTATCCACAAAACAAAAACCTGAAAAAGAAACCCTCTTCGTAATTTTCGCAATAAATGTTAATTTTTCCAAGTATCCAAGGAAACTTTCAGTTTGATGCACATATCTGGTGAACATTTTCCGATACTTGAACTTCTTGAAACTGAAAAATGCCTGCATGCCTCAGATCTTTCAAGCCCCAGCACTCGAACAGGAAAGATATTGAAGGAGAAAAGCTCTAAACAAATTGATAATTCTAGAATATTTTGTCTCTGTCATCACTGTATCCTGCATACCGACATGCATGTACAGTACCATCTTACCAAACAAAAATCTCACCATCTAATTACACAAACCTTGCCCCAAAACTCGATCGCCGTCTTCATCGGCTTGAGCTCAAGCAGATGCGAAAGGAGCACTTGGATCTCGGCCTGACAAGAAGGCAAGCAAAATGAGGAGCGACATGATCAGGACCGGCATGAAGAGGAGAATCAGAGGTGGTGGGGGCAGCGGCGGCAACACCAGTGGAAGCACCAGCAGCAGAAGAGTGAACAAGGCCAGGAGGATCAGCATCGACCTCATTAACATGTGCCCCGCTGTGTAGGAAGCTATATCTTATAGCCTCTGGTGATGAATATGAAGCAACGAGATTTCCACGTGGACATAGGATCATCATGTGACGCCACAGGGTCCAACCATTGCTGCCTCCCCTAAGACCCTCTGGAAACTCTCCCCCAGAGAGAGAGAGAGAGAGAGAGAGAGAGAGAGAGAGGGGTGTGTGTGTGCAGTCAATAAAGGAGATTGAAAAGTTGTTGAAGAGAGGTTCATATACAAACGCACACACCCTAGTACGAGAGAATAAACATGATAAAAAGAGAGAATTCTCTCCTCTATCTTTTTCTTTTTTTGCCCCAGAAAAAGGATGTGACCCGGTTCAAATGAAGGCCTAAACCACAACCAACCACCACCCCCCAAAACAAAAAACAAAAAAAGCCTCTATTTTTTTATCTCATAAAAAACTCTCAACTTTAACCTCTATCCCAATTATATTCAATATTTTTTTTGTTTCATAAAAATCTCAAACTTTTAATTTTGTCTCAATTCTACTGGCCTAATATCCAAAAAACCTCCCAACTTTCGCATCTATCTCAATTATATATAAAAAAATTATCTCATAAAGAACCTCTAACTTTTACTTTTATCCCAATTCTACCACCATCAGCCTTCCGTCCATAATCACCATTAGTTAATCCCACATGGCTCGAATTTTCTCATCGAACTTACCAATGAATATTCGAAATTCAAAAATAACAGGTTTCGAGGATGACTAGATTTAAGATCATTTATCCAAATAATCAGATCTTCACGACTAGTCATTCTTTAGGCCTTCAGTATCTGTCGGCAATGTGAGGGAAGCAGAGATTTTTCCATGTCAATTTTGCTGATGCGTAATTCATTAACGACGTGAAAATGCCACGTATGATTAACTAATGATGATTATAAATGGAATGCTAACGGTGGTAAAATTGGGCGAAAGTAAATGTTGGAGATTTTTTTGCAAGACGAAAAAAATGTTTTATATATAATTGGGACAGATGCTAAAATTAGGAAATTTTCCGGGTATTAGACCTGTAAAATTGGGATAAAACCTAAAATCGATTTTTCTTTTTTTGTATTAGACTGGTAGAATTGGGACAAAAGTAAAGGTGAGAGTTTTTTTATGTGACAAAAAAGGTTTTGGATATAATTGGGACAGATGCAAGTTAAGGTTTTTTTTTTTTTTTTTACATTAGGTCGGTAGAATTGGGACAAAAGTAAAAGTTATGGGTATTTTATGTGACAACTTTTTTTTTTTTTTTGCATATAATTGGGACAAAGGCTAAAATTGAAATTTTTTTGGGTATTGAGCCGTTAAAATTAAGATCGTACCAACCGTAAATTTGATTGGCGTAATAAATTAAAATCTTAGCAAAATGAACATACAAACTTGTGGAACAAAGGCAATCGCCATGGACAAAAAATGTGCACGCATCACAATCTCTATATCATCTGAATTAGAAGTGATAGATTCCCAATTTCACTCAGGAACTGGGGACCGGATCAAATGATCCTAGGATTCAACCGATCAATCTGCTCGGTCCAATAGAATTGGCGGATTATCGGTAGGGGTGAGCAACATAGACTTTAATTTTAATATATTAATTAAAATTAGGTTTCCATTCAAGAAATTAAAAAAAAAAATAAACGATAGACTATTGGGATTACATTTAATAAATAAAAAATAATTGATCTGGTTTGGGCAGTCCGGTTCCATGGGGAACCAAACCGAAATCACCAGCTCCAACTTTATGGAATCAAGAACTAGATTGGCACCCTTAGGGACTATATCGAACCGCCCAGTTCAATCCTGTCCGGGTGGTTTTCGGCTTGGTAGGTCCGTCTTGCTCACCTGTAGTCCTAACGCATCATAAATGTCATCTTTCCGACGAAGAGATAAATAAGGCATGGAGGACGAATATTGTCGAAACTTTCAAAAGAGGAGAGAGAAATGGGGGAGGGCATGGTGAAAGGGACACGGGGGTACGATAAATTAGTAATGGGGGGGAGGAACGAGAAGGGCACGAGTGGAAACATTCAATGACTTAAGTTTTATTGCAAGAGGAAAACTCATATTGGACTGGTCATTGTCGTCACCAGTCGCCTTCGAAAGATACTTTCCTTCCTTTATTTCCTTTGTTGGTGTCTTGGTTCACCCAACCCTAACGGGTGTATCATATACAACACGCGCCCACATCAGCACCCATCAAAGGAAAGGGCGAGAGAAAGAGGAACGGATCAAAAATTGTCAATTGCTCCCATTAAATGTCGATGCTGATCCGGGAGTTTTTGCGTTTTTCCACCCTTTCGATCGGGCTTTGTCACGGTTTCCCGTTTCGGAAGTTTTGAAAACATCCCCACAACCAAATTCTTGATGTTTCAGTTTCGATTTTAGGGTTGGGATTTGAGTGGTAGAAGGATTTTGAGTGCTGGAATGAGTGGGAGTTTCCCCGTGTTCGACTCCTAGTCAATCATGTAACCTCTTGGAGCCATACAATGAGGAAGTAAATTCATCTTCATCACGACTTTCGTAACCCCGAGTAGATGATCAACCAAACAAAGAGGGTGTTGTTTTAAAACTTATGCATGATCTACGCTAGGGACGCGTGATTAAAATATGATCCACGCTCGGCGTTTCTAGTGTAAAACTCACCATGATGATATCGGATTTTTCTCTCGGCTAATTCGCTGCTTCCCTCTGAGCTTTGGACCTCTTTTGTTCTTGCGAGACCCCTTGTCTTTCCGACATCTCGGTCGCAAGAACAACTGTACGTGGTCCCGGAATGTCCGAGGCCCGCGATGGACAACAATAAAGCCCTTAATTTTGTGAAGCCATTCTAATTTGCAAAGAAAATATGCACAAATATACGATATTACAATTGGTAACGGAACCTACTGCCCTGGAAGAATGACAAAATAGGAAACTTAAGCCTCGGAGTCTAAAGAACCCCTATAGCCCGAGAAAAGGGGCTTTAACAAATGCTGGGTCGCAAAGGTCTCTCCATCCTTTTTGACTCCCTTGACAAGCCGCAAGGCGATTGAGTACTTGCTTTCTCTTGCTTCTTACCCTTCTCAATCTACCATATTCACCCGCAGGAAATGGCGTAGTCCTAATAATATAACAAACGAGTCATTTTCAGATGACTTGAGGCATGCACGAGATACCTAACGACAGGAAAGTGTGCGCAGATGCATATAACCTTTGCATGCATCGAATTTCATTAACTTTTAACACATAGCTGATCCTCCAACTATGATCTTATGTGTATAGGAAAGTTAAGGAGGATTTATAGGAATTGTCGAGATGCCCACATGGCCAAAGTAATTGGAATTTGATTATGAAGAAAACTGTTTCCGTCAATCCTTCGAAGCTCAACTTTCTTTTGGCCTAGCTTGTCCCGCACTAATTGGTTTGGCTAGAGCTCTAATGGGGGAAGGGAACCTGTTATACCGGCCATTTGTCTTTTGCAATAATTTTTAAGGTAACGGTGTCAATCCGACATCAGGCGACGGATTAGGTCAAAAAGATTGAGGTGGTTCATTGAATGTTCTGAATGTTTCGACATGAAAAAGCAAATGGATTGTCCAGTTGATTAAGAGAGCATGGAAAGAGGGAAGTCTAAAGTCCATTTAGTTCATGGAAATATCATTGCCAGAAATCATTTCCCAGCGTTTGGATTGATCAGGAGCCAATGAAAAATCCTTTTATGATCGATAAAAAAGCTATTTTCAAAGTTCAAAAAATAAATTTTTCTCACGAAAAGCTAAAATCATTTACTGAAATACGATTGAACCCTACCACTTGGGCACCGGTCCCTCGAGATTGAGCTTGAGACCTTGACACCACCGTCCGAGTCCCCAGTAACCGGACCCAAGACCCCAGTGCTCATTCTTGGGCCCCCAGTGGCTATATGTGGGTCTTCGACACCCATACCCACAACTTCGAAGGTCGAGCCTAAGTACCAGCCTCCCTCACCCAGGACCCCTGAGGCCAGGCTCAAGTCCCCAGCACCCATGCATGGGTCCCTGAGGTTAGGATCGGGACCCCAATGCCCATCCCTAGGTCTTCACCGACCGGGCCCGAGATCTGGGCTCTCATGTTCTCGGTATCCCGACCCTAAGGCCCCAATGCTTGTGTCTACGTCCCGAGCACCTAGCCCTAAGACCCCAAGGACAACACCTAGGACGCCGCAGCCGGGTCCCCATTGCTGGAACTCGGGACCTGTTTGTACCTGAGATTTTTCTCAAATGTGTGTTTGATAACAAATATCGGATAGTGGCCTCCATATTATTTGTAGAATGTAGTCAAATATCGAAAAATGAGAATGGTTGCCCTTGGAAATAAGTTTGTTTGAACATATTTTCCAGCAAATTTCACTTTCTGTAAAATAAACCGAGCTTTAATCAACAAAAGCAAAGATTGGAAGCGAGTATTTGTGTTGAAAGTGATATTCTGATTATGCTTGGTTAACTAGTATTATAACTTTTGCAAGCACAGGCTTAAAAAAAAATTACTTTCCTCAAATAAGGACGAAAGATTTCTGCCGTAGTTGATCTATAAAACATTTGCTTACATCAAATTTACAGTATGCTGTATACTTAAAAAAAAAATTGAGTTAATGGATAAATTTCACCAATATGTGTATGTGTGTGTTTATACTCATGATTATTGGCTTAAAATTTGGTTAGATTTTTGGTAGGAGTAATAAACATATTAAATGCTCAAAAGTCACTTTCCCTTATGTATTAGTAATTTGTATTTATATTGAAGGGGTGTTTCATCGGAATTGCTCCACGACAAAATATCTTTAACCGAAATTTATTCTTTAGTTTTTAAATGTGATAAGGGGTACTGTGACGATTTTGAATAGGATAGTTCCGGATAGTCAAAAGAATCAACACACGAAATAAGTACAGAATCCAATAAAATTACATAAATATTGTCTTAACTAGAGTTTAACCGTCACATCTTGAATTCCGACCCACTTTCAAAGCTTTGAATAAATGAAAGGTCTCATTGATGTATTTTAGTCTAATCTCACTCGGAGTAAATCCCTCTCGAGCAGACTAACCAAATGGGAATGGCTAGCTAGGAAAATCAAGTACGTGGACCTAAGAATTTGATCATGGATTGACTCTTTGGCTATGAAAATTGTCGAAGGAATATTCTGGACCAATATAGGCCGATCCTAGAATGATTAAGGAATGATTTGGATAATACCTTACGCTTGGATCACGGGTGGTTCCATTTGACCTCGTATGGGTTCCGAACGTTCCTAAATTATTTTCTAACGATCGTGTCCATCGGGACTAGTAATTGACCCTCGCAATTGAATGACAACCAAAGTCGCCATGGCTCGAGAAACTCTTAAACGTGATATTAATCACGGGTCGATACGCGTAACTCCTTAAAGCTGCCCGTTAGTTTGAGATACGCTGAAATTTCAATAGATCGAGATTGATCACGAATCGAACTTTAGGATTTGACGTCGGACCTTCGGGGGTTTCAATAATTAAATTTTGGACGTTTCCTCATCCAGTGTACGAATTCTTCGCGGTTCGCCCCAAGAGGTTCAGAAAAAAGTAAATTTGGACTGGAAATGGGAAAAGACCCATTTGCCCTTGAAGAATACCCAATTTTTCACTTGGAACGAAGGGTATTTTGGTCATTTTTCCCCTTGGCTGAGATTGACTAGTCTTTGTGGGGAGGAAAATTATTTTTTGCCCTTCTTGACCTTGGAAATACCAAAAACATCTATGCCAATATTATCCTAGCCTTTTATTATTGAATTTTTTAGGCTTCTTCTTCATTATTGCAAACAACATTCTCTCTCTACCTCACACTCCCTCACTTGGCCGAATTCTCTCTCTCTCACCCTCCATTGCTGAAGATTCTTCAAGCCACCGCCGGTGTCGCCTTGGACCGCCGGAGCTTAACTTTCACCATGAGTCGCCCGGGACCGCCGGATCTTTGGGGGTTTTAGCCGAACAAGAGAGCCGCCGGAGCCGCCGGATTGGAATCAAGATCTTTCCCGTTTTCTTGCCGGAAAACTTGCAAAAATTGTTGTAAGTTGATCCCTAACCTTATATTAGGTACCTAGGGTGCTAATGGACTTGAGATTTGGTAGATTTGGGTGAAAAATTGGTTGTTTTTGGCCATTTTTATGCCTTGGCCGAGAATGAAGATTGGAGGAGAGAGAGAAACCATGTTCTTGCCATGAATAGTGAATTCAAGAGGATAATTGTTTGGTCAAAGTTGGACCGTGGTTACTTTATGCCTAACTATAGTTACTTTATGCTATTATTTAATCATGGTTAGGTTAGTTATGGACTCTAGTTAATTTTTGAACCATGGTTAGATTATATCTTAACTAGAGTTACTTTTATGTGGGCTTAAGTACACCCCAAGTGCCATAAGTTGTGTACGACGCTCACTTTAGTGCCAAAACTTTCAAATCGATCACTTTAGTGCTAAGTTTTTGTAACTTCGATCACTTGAGTGCCAAAACTTTCAAAACGATCACTTTAGTGCTAAGTTTTTATAACTTCGATCACTTAAGTGCCAACTTCTTTTAAAAACGATCACTTTAGTGTCAAATTCACCGAGCCACGTCATCTCAAATATTAATAAAAAATACCACGTGTCGAATTTTCGGCAAGTCACGTTAGCTCCGGCACTAAAGTGATCGTTTTTAAAAGAAGTTGGCACTTAAGTGATCGAAGTTACAAAAACTTAGCACTAAAGTGATTGATTTGAAAGTTTTGGCACAAAAGTGAGCGCCGTACACAACTTATGGCACTTGGGGTGTACTTAAGCCCTTTTATGTGACAATAAATTGTTATGCTATGGTGCTAATTAAATATGGTATTATTATAGTTTAGTACTATGGTCGTGAATTAATTGTACGTAGAAAAATTTAAATTGTTCGGCCCCGATAAATTTCCACGTTAGTATAATTTTAATCGTACGTTATTTATTTATTGCTACGTTAGCATAATATGGTCGTATGGCGTGGATTGAATTCTGTGGTAGCGTGAATTAATCGGGTGGTCCCGATTTATTAATTCTCTAACGTGAGTGAATCACGTGGTCCCGAGCTATTCTCGGAAAATATGAGGGTCGTATTCAATCAAGTCGTTCGAGGCCAAAGTGAGCCGTATTCGTCCGATTGTCCGAGACCGAGAAAGTATGAAAGTCGTGTTCAATTAAGTCATCCGAGACCAAAGTGAGTCTTGTTCGACTAATTGTCCAAGACTTAATCCGGTCATATTCCTATGTGTCCGAAACCGAGATTTATAGGTCGTATTCAATCAAGTCGTGCGAGGCCAAAGCGAGCCGTATTCGTCCGATTGTTTGAGACCGAGAAAGTATGAAAGTCGTGTTCAATTAAGTCGTCCGAGACCAAAGTGAGTCGTGTTCGACTAATTGTCCGAGACTTAATCCGGTCGTGTTCCTATGTGTCCGAGACCGAGATTTATGGGTCGTATTCCTCTGTGTCCGAGACCCTGGTATATATATAGCCGTGTTCTATAAAGGTCCGAGACTCAATGTTATGAACTTATATGATGGCGGTGAAGTAACGTGGAATATTCTGGAGTAACGTGAAATATTTTTGGAGTAACGTGGAATATTCTGGAGTAGTGTGGAATATTTTCGGAGTAACGTGGAATTTTCTATGACAGCCTGATCCGTTAAACGCGGGCTTTGGATCAATGTGGATATTTATATTATGGCCTAATGCGTTAAATGCGGGCCCCGGAGCACGTGGAATATTTTATTGTCAGACCGAGGCGTGGAACGCCGAAACGGGAGTAACGTAGAATATTTGAGAAGGTGTGGGAATTTTCGAAGAAAGAACGGAATTTTCTGGAATTAAATTGTGGAATTTTTAGTAAGAAAGAAGAGTTGTTGGAAATTGTTCATTGAAAATGTGTCTGGAGGCACTAGAGCCCTAATATAGGATTAGGGGCTAGCTTACTGAGATTTTATCTCACCCCGTCGTGGGTTCGTTGTTTTTCAGACCCTCCGCCGCAAGTATGAATGACTAGCCTCAAAGGTCCGGTATTCCCCGAGGTCATGGTCCCAAGAGAAGATGGGGAGGTTGTAGAACCATCGGATGCGAAACAACCACCTGAGATTGACGAGGATGAGTTGGAGGCGAGAGATGATACAATACCGGATAGCGATGACGAGGTCTAGGGTAGTTGGCCTCTTGACTTTTGCTAGCTGTTTTATTTTGGATGTATAGTAGGCTTCGATCATGTAATCTTTTTGTTTTAGTGGTCATAGGCTTGTACAGTGGCCTCCGAAGCCGTAGGTTTGGAAAATTGTATAGAACGTGTGGATATGTATATAAGTTTGTTTTTACCGTCCCAAGTCATCATGATGTTAATTGTTTCTATACGGGGATTCGTTTTTGCTTCCGCATGAATTTGTTGGCCTTTGGATCCTGGAGAACTGTACATAAGTGTGGCCAGGTGGGATGTCGACGAGCTCGCTGGGTTCGGGTCATGACATTAACTCGATGGTGAGAGTCTACGAATACAAATCCAAAGGAATCAATACAAATGAAATCAAAAGAACGTGTACAAACGTAAACCAAATCAAAGTTTGACGCAATGGTATGGCCTAGCACAATTCCTCTCAAGAATAACGAACCAATGCATCCAAAACAGTGTCAGAGGTTGATTCGATGACAATGCTTTGAATATGCTTCGATAACGCACCGAAGTTTGACTTGATGGCACAATACCCGGAATAAAGATAAACGCCCAAGTTTGACTCGACGACGAGATTCTGAAAGCTACAGCTAAGAAAAGTAAATACAGTACAATAAATAAAGATAAGATAAATTTGTTAATTTGTTCGGAGGAAAGGTTTCCTCTGTGAATGCTTGGTAGTATTTATAATGGTTGGAGTGGTAACTGCTCCTCAACAGTTGTAATCCTAGCGCGCCAACAGTTGCCACTTTCCTTAGCCTTATCAAATCCTTTTTTTGACCCGGTCTTTGAGCAGCTATTTGACTCCGGATAGCTGATGATATTGGAGCCTTTCTTCAATTTCCACTGGTGTCAGTCGTGCTCACGTTCTTCGCATCTAGAGGCTTTGAAGTTCATCATTCCAAGAATCGTTGACAGGACACTTGTCATTTCTCTCTCAATCGTGGGGGGTATGCTCACATCCTCCGCATTCTGTGGACTCCTCAACCTGTTCTTAGTGATTATTCGAACCTTAACCGTCTCGAACTTATCCTCTTGCCATGAAATTCAAATAGATAATTTCATCTTCTTTGGCGCTCTTTGAAAAACTTTGAATCCTATGGGATTGCTTCTTGTTGGGACTCCGTTTTACTAACTGGTTTGATGATTTCTTCAAATGACACCTATCGGGTCTTCTCTATTTTCTGACGAGGCATTTTCTCCCCACATGTTTATCACGTGTACCGACTCTTCACATGTCATGCGCTAGTGTCGATTCCTCACTTGCTTCGCACATGTTTTGGCTCTTCATGTGATCCGCATATGCGTCGATTTCTCACGTGTACAACACCTGTTTAAGCGGGCGATTTATTTTAGTGCCAACAGAGGGACGTTAAGAAAGATTCTAGTTTGACTACAAATGGATATGCATCATATGGACTTTGCCACGAGAAGCACTTACAAATATTATCAAGTACAGCAATGTTATTTTGAGACTGTTGAAGTGACGAATTCCTGAAATTTTAAAGGGCGTATGGGATAAAGCAATTGTTGAAGTGGCTTTTTTTTATTTTTTCCTGTAGTACATAGTCAGAGGAATCCTTCTGATCTCTCTTATGGGATTAGTGGCATTATGTAAGGCATAACATGTATAGGAAATTGTTACTCGCACAAATATATCAAAACTCTAACAACAAGACACTTTCTCTCCAATTCCAGAACCGCCACAGCTCAACTGCCGCCGCCATAGCTCCGCCGAGGCCTCCCCAACACCCCTCCCTACTCTCTTTCTCTACAAGAATTGTACGTTGACACAGGCACAGACCAAGGCCAGGATGCTTAAATGTATCTATTAACGTTTTTGAATATATCAAAACATATCTTGTTGACACTGATATTACATTAACCCCGCTTAATTAAACGTGTCTAAGACTATCATGTAAAATTGGGTTAAAACAGTCAAACCGTGAACGACACGCTTATTATTAACATATAAACCAATCAATCCATTTACGACACTAACATTATTAAACTCAACTCAAGCATGCTTAACACCCGCCAGATAAACGGATTGGTGTCGAAAATCATGCACCTTGTGAAAGCACCAAGCACGCAAAATAGTATTGGAGGACTGATAAATATACTCGTTTGCAATTAGGGGTGAACATGGTTCTAAGATATAACTAGGAATCATAGAACTTTACCAGTGCGAACCGATCCTGTTCTAGGTTCTAGGGTATACCAGGTTGATTTCAATTCCAAAAATTGATGAACCAGGTCTAACAATTAAGTTCCATGCACGTTCCAAGAGGAGGGACTTGAAACAAATCTCTATTTTTTTTTTCTGTCTTCACGCGATCCTGCAGTATTCCCTAGTGTCCAAAGATAAGTATGTAATCTAAAACTACTAGTCCGAGCTTCCATTTCCGACAATATCCATAATCGAAACTTTTACTTTGTTAACCTTTCATATTATTCAATAGAGGTGATGGATTGTAGTAGCAAATGGTGATCAATAGACTCTTTCAAAAATTGGTGAACCGCTTCCGATTGGTAGGTTCCTAAATCAACCCTGGAACCGTTCAATTCCCTATTTATCATCTAACCCCACAGATAGTGTTACTTTCAAGTCTTTAAGACATCGATGATTACTTAAAGAACTGCCTACTACCCTAACCCCATTAACTGAGTAAATCGTCCTTCTTGCATGCATCCATTTTCACTGCTGTTTCAGAATGCAAGAACTTGTTTTACTGCAGTAAAAAAATAAAAAAAGACTAAAGATTCGTGATTTGATCGACCTGGGTATATTCACCATGCGAAATGCTAGTTCTCTGATTATGGAATTTGATTTAACATCTTCACTGCGAGGTTCATTGCATCTCTCCGGCGTCTCTCCTGGCGCCCACAAAAACAAATACAATAATAAAAGTGAGAAATGACCTTAGAGTTTAGATTGAAAGTCGTCCGATAAATCCAAAGGTGGAGAGGTCGAGAGGTTTGACGTACGAGGAGTGAATGGTTCTGCCCGAACCCCATCACCATCGGTTGCCAAGTCGACCGATTTCTTAACGACCCAAATCTCTCCGTAATCAACCCGAATCTTTTACTTTAATCTGCTTGTATTAAATTCCATTTTATTTGTGTGCGCTGGCAAAGGAGTAGTTGCTTTTTGTTTTTGGGGGGTCGTCAAAAGGAGTAGTTGCTTTACATGCAATAACCTAGACACTTGTTTCCAATACAATAAGCGATTTCTTTTTAAATTCCTTATGATGTTAAAAAAGTATTGTTATTATTATTATTATTATTATTATTATTATTATTGGCACTCAACATAATTTGCCAGTCGATACAAGTGATGTATGAGAATTATTGGCACTCAACATAATTTGCCGGTCGATACAAGTGATGTATGAGATAAGTACATTATCGGTGCCATAACTTAGGGAAAAGTACACTAGAAGTGCCATAACTTGTGTACGGCGTTAACTTGAGTGCCATAACTTTCAAAACGTTCACTTAAGTGCCATAACTTTCAAAAATCATTCACTTGAGTGCTACATCGGTGTAAAATCGTTCGTTTGAGTACTACGAGAACTTTTTCGATATGCCACGTTAGCTTTTCGGCGTGCTACGGTAACTTTCCGGCATGCCACGTCAGCTTTCCAGCGTGCTACAATAACTTTTCCGGCATAACGCGTCAGCTTTTCCGGCGTCCACGTCAACATGACACTCAAGTGAACGTTTTTTGAAAGTTATGGCACTTAAGTGAATGCCGTACAAAAATTATGGCACCTCTAGTGTACTTTTCCCCATAACTTATGTACGGCATTTACTTGAGTGCCATAACTTTCAAAACGTTTACTTAAATGCCATAATTTTCAAAAATCGTTCACTTGAGTGTCATCGCTGATGTGGACACCAGAAAATTTGACGTGGCATGCCGAAAAGATGACATGGCAGGCCGGAAAAGCTGACGTGTACGTTGGGAAAGTTGACATAGTACTCAAGTAAACGATTTTTGAAAGTTATGGCACTTAAGTGAACGTTTTGAAAGTTATGGCATTCAAGTGAACGCCGTACACAAATTATGACACTCACGGTGTACTTATCCCAATGATGTACACATGAGAAAGAGATACTGAAGCATAGTGTCAAGATAAGGAGGTCATGTGCAGAACACATGAGGATTCCTATAGGTGCCGATCAATGAGGAAACTCTGAACAAATTATTGGCACCAGTACATGTTAATACCACATGTCTAAATTAGCAATATTTGTTAAAGATGGACAAAGCAACTACAAATATTGGTGCCGAGGAGTGATCCCACCGAGGATTCGAATATTCTCCAAAGGGCGTGCCAGAGGAAACAAATATTTCTCTTTTAAATACTCGGTGGAAGAATAATTATCGACGATTATCTGAGTATTGAGACAGCCGCCCGAAAATTCGGTTTGAGGGTCCTTAAGGAGCGGAAGACGTGGGAGAAACAAGAGAAAAGGACGGAACCGATACAAAGGTTTGAGGATGGTCCACAGTAACATGGAGCTTTGTGCAGGATGAAATAACCACTTGAAGACATGGTTAAATGAGATCATGGGAAATAGTAGACGTGGCAGCTATCTACCCGCTAAAAGCTATAACCATCAAGGGGTGGTTATTTACTTAACAGTTGTAAATACCACTAAGCATCCACAGAGAAGCCTCCGAACAAATCAACAAAATTATCTTATATTTACTTTTCACATTGCACTTTACTTTCATTAGTTGTAACTTTCATATCCTCATCGTCGAATCAAACTTTGGCGTTTATCATTATCCTAGATTCTGTGCCATGGAGTCAAACTCCGACATAGTCTTGGGTGCGTCAATTCATTATTATAGTAGGAATTGTGCTCACTAAGCCATTCCGTTGAGTCAAACTCCAGCTTGATCTACATTTGGGTAATTTCTTCCAAGCTTACATGTATCTATTTCCTTGGAATTGTACTTACTCGGGCGTTCTGTTAAGTCAAACTCCGGTTGGGATCACGTTTGTGTAATTACATTGAAATCTTTACATAATTCATGTGTTGATTTTCTGATCGTCTGGATCCCTCCTGTCCGGAATCGCCATAGGACCCTTTATCACATTTAAAGCCGAAGAACGAATTTCGGTGAAAGATATTTTGCCGAAGAGAAATTCCAGTGAAACATTATTATTATTATTATTATTATTATTATTATTATTATTATAGTAGGCACATTAGGACCACTTGAGAATAAATTAAGCAACATATGAGCATTTAACTTTATCTGAATGTGTGAGGAACCACGGTCTGTCGCTCTTAGGGCATATTTTTGCTGGCTATGGCTTTTCTCTCAGACGTATTTATTTATATATTAATCTCTCTTCGCAATCGGTAGAACCTAGTTTTGTACTATTTCCAATAGGTCTTAAAACTCTGAACTTTGAACTCTGCCAGGCAAAATAAATCTGCAATTTAAATTGCTTGATCCCGTGCTTCGTTATTTGGAGAAAAACCTTGAGTGCACTTGGAACACATGCCTCATTCACCAACTTAAGAAGCGACTCTGATCCGGCAGCATGTCCGAAAATAATTGACGACCAGCCCTTTCCCTCTCTCGCGTACGTGGGGATGCAGATGTAATTTTTGTCTTCTCTGCAAAATTCATTGCATCTCTTCTCTTCTTCCCTCTCATCAGTTGTTTACTCCCACCATTCCCTCGTCAAGCCATTCATAATCGAGCACTATTCACAGAGAATAATTCTCCTCGGCTTGCGCAGTTTCTCAGAATCAACTTGCTGCAGAAAAAAAATCAGCTTCTACGTCTCTTAATCCAACCCCAAACCCTAGATCATGCCATCATTCCGCTGAGCTTTTTTGTCCGTGGCGGGTTTTAAAATTGAATATGCCGGATGCAACTTTTTTGTCGTCTCTGCAAAATTCATTGCATCTCTTCTTCCCTCTCATCAGTTGTTTACTCCCACCAGCCCCACGCAAAGCCATTCATAATCGAGCGCCATTCAAGAGAATAATTCTCCTCGACTTGCGCAGTTTCTTAGAATCAACTTGTTGCAGAAAAAAAGATCGGTTTCTCCATCTCTTAATCCAACCCTAAACCCTAAACTCACGCTATCGTTCTGTTGAGCTTTTTCGTTCATGGCGGGTTTTAAAATCGAATATGCCGGATGCAACTTTCAGTATACTAGTCCCTTGGGAATAGAGTTCCCAAACGTAGCCTACTGGCCGACACCGCAGCAACTAGATCTATGTTAAATTTATGTGGAACTAAAACCCGTACGTGTGGCCAACCTCGAATGAAGAAAATTTTAACATGTTGTACCTAAATTAAGTAATTCTATGACACGGTACATTGCACCTGCTTGTTTTTAATACCGAGAAAGGCAAAAGGCGAGAGGGCAATATCCGGATAACGATGAAGAAAGATTCTGAAAAGCTACAGATATAGGGGGAAGGCATTGTCCGTACAAGGACGTAGAGTTTTGATTTTTCATTCAGAAGATTCGACTGTATATAAATAGGCTTGTGGGTTCCCATTTTGCCAGAATTCGAAATGGGGATCATTCTATACGAAGATGATGAACTGGAAATGGATGGGAACGAGTGTCTCAAAAACGATTGTCTAATATGCTTAATAAGAAAATACATTCAATTATGATGTATATATATCTAGTCCAAGTTAATAGAAGCATTCAATTTCTCTTCCAATCTAAGATAATGTAATCTCCATCGATCTTGATATATTCCGAACAAATTCGTGCAATTGCGAGCCAGGCTTCGTAAGAAAACGTACATTGTGTCATGCTATAGTCTCTCCTCACAATTGATTATCATCATGCTATCGCAATTGGGTCATAGTTCTATTTGCACGAAGAGGGATTTGATTTGGAAGACTTCGGTGGTATGTGATAGATAATTTGATGAGATCGCAAGATAACATATATTGTTTTTGTTAACAGGATCATGCAATGAAAATGGGCCGGCCCATGAAAGGCCTTCCTCAAATGGGCTAGGCCTTCAAAGACCCATTTCAAACATCAATCGAGGAGAAGTATTTTATACATGCCATAAATTGTGTACGGCACTCACTTTAGTGCCAAAACTTTCAAAACAATCATTTAAGTGTCAAATCGAAAAAATTTCGGCCAAATGAAATGCATGGTTTTTACATTTAATTTCTATTATTTGACGTGGCATATTTTTTTTAACATTCTAGCCACGTGGACTTCCATATAGAGTTCTAAGATAAAAGAAAAATTAAAAAAAAAAATAAGCTGAAGTCTTTATAAAAAAAAAAACAGAGAGAAGAGCGTTGTTCGGGCGGTGAGGGCTTGCACAGCCCTAGCTACCGCCACCCCACCATCGTAGACCAAAGTCGACAAGGGTGGGGGTTGGCCGACGACCCCCGCCGGCGACAAGCGAGGCCTCGCCCGGCCTCAACGAACTCGACCTCGCAAATTTGAGAGAGGTTGCGCCTCGCCCTCAACAATTTGGCCAAGGTCAAGCCAATACTCAGCCTCAACCAAATCGACAAGGGCGAGGTATAGCTCGCCGAGGCCGGGCGACACCCCACCTACTGTTGGAGAGGATTGCCGGCCCATGGCCCGGGCTCGGCGACCCCCGTCGACCAACCCCAACCCTCGCTGCCTGAATAAACCTTAACTCCCCCCCCTTAAATTTTTCAACTTATTTTCTTTTAAGGTTAATATCATGAAAAACTTCAAACCGGTACATATGTGACAAATTTACCCCAAATTATTTTTTTGACCACAAAAAATTTCAAACTGATACGCTTGCAATAAATTTATCTCAAATTGATACACATGTGACAAATTTACCCTCCGTTAGTTTTTGTTAAATTTATCTATCGAATTGCTAAATTGAATGACATGTGGCGGTTGACTGGTCTATTAATTTAGGATTTTTACCGTCTGTTTGTCACAGGTTTATCAATTTGAGATCTTTCGTGATCTTGACTCAATTTAATGGAAGTTAAATTTGTCACATGTGTACCGATTTAAGGTATTTCATGGTCAAAAGAATTAGTTTAGGGTAAATTTGCCAACAATAAACCAGTTTAAAGTTTTTGATGATCAAAAAATAGGTTGGGATAAATTTATCATAGGTGCACTAATTTGGGTTTTTCATGATAAAAAAAAAAAATTGGGATAAATTTGTCGTGGATGTTTCAGTTTAGGGTTTTTAATGGTATTAAACCTTTGTTTTATTAACTTTTTTTAATTTTGTATTTAATTTTTAAGTTTAAGTCCACGTTTACTTTCGATGAACCACGTCGGCTCGCTTATTCATAAATAAATAAAGGCCACATTGGATTTCCGGCGAGCCACCTAGGCTTCCAATCGGAGTTGACTTTTAAGTGAGTATTTTTCAAAAAAATTGGCACTTAAATGTTTGTTTTGAAATCTGACCCAAAAAAAATATTTGTTTTGAAAGTTTTGATATTAAAGTGAGCGTTGCATACAATTTATGGCATTTGTAATGTAATTCTCCCAACATCAATCCATCCCCCTCACTTTTGGAGGAAATTATGTGGTCCAGCACACCTAAATATGGGACCGGTCCGATGCGACATGTCAGCCGCGGAATAAAAAGAGTTTTAATTTTGACCTTCGGAACATTTTAAGGACAAAGAAAAAAGATAAGAGACGTGTTAAATCGGTGGTTGCTAGTAACTTACCATTTAGTTAAGGTAGTCACTCAAAATAATGTTGTCAAACTTCGCAATCGAATGAGGACAATTACGAAGTACGAGGAGAGACACCACTGATAAGTTGCTTCAATTTAGGAATCAAGAAAGAACGTACCGATCTTGAGATAAGTTTATTTAGAGAAAATTACCAAATAAATTATAAACATATTATAATTGTATCAATTTAATTTTAAACCTTTTATATTTGTGTCGGTTCTGTCCTTCCGGCCAACTTTAGTCGGCCGTAGGCGACGTGATAATTTCTAATAATATTTTAATTTTCTTTAAAAAAATCTTTTTCTATTTCTTTTTCATTTATTTTCCTTTTCTCCCCTTAGACTTTAGCGCTGGGCGAGGGTCGCTACGGTCTCGCCCGATCCGGGCTAGCGAGGGCATTGTGGCCCTCAGCAATAAAGTCTAAGGAAAAAAAATCAAAAAGAAAAGAAAAAAGTTATAAAAGAATTCACGAAATTATTAAAATTTGTCACATCGGCACCAGTCGGCCAAAATTGACCAAAGGACTGAATTAACACAAATATAAAATGTTTAGAACTAAACTGGCCAAAAAAAATGTTTGCGATTGAATTGGCAAAATTGAATTGTGGAACGTCAAATGTAGGTCCACTATTTATTAGCCGCTATAAAATTCTTAGTAGAATTTTTTTTCGTATATTTTGAAATCCACAGATTTTGATCTTGTTTTTTCTCTGGGTATTATCATAATAAGCCGAATGGTTGTGAGATGCTTGGGAACATCATGAAAATTAGTTCACAGAGTGCCCAACATCTTCTCATAATTGAAATTTGCTCCACAGTCATATCATGCATAACCAAAAGTAGACGATGTAAATTACCAATTTATATATAACCTATTTACACATGTGTAAAGGAAATTTAGATACGAAGCACTTAGCATTATTAAATAGATCAAATAAACGTTTATTTAATTTATGTAATTTTTTTGGGGGGTAATACTACTAATCATCACCATGGTTATAAACTAATAGCTTCAAAATACTTAAAGTAAAAAAATTGTTAACTTTATTTAAGTTATACACTAGCTAAAAAGACATCATTCAACAGCCTTTAAGGTTCTGTTTGGTAACGATTTTAATTCTATTCCCCGGAACAAAAAAATGATTAAAAACAAGTTTGGTAATGTAAATGATTCCGATTCTAATTCCGTTCTCGAGAACAGTTTTGAAGCATAAACAAGAATTAAAAAAAATTGATTTTGAAAAAAATAATCACTTTTAAGAATCACAAAAAAAGACAAAGTCTCGGTTCTTTTAAAAAGACTAAGTCAACGTAGTCTTTATTTGAACTTCTGAACTTTAAAAAAATTAAAATTAGATTTGAAAATTTAATAATAGCTAATTTTTTTAAATACATTTTTTAAAATTAAATTTAAAAATAAGCTTTAAAATTTGACAAAAAAATATAATTTTTTTAAAAAGGAGAAATTAAAAAATAAAAATGTATAAAAAAATAAAAATAAAAAAATTGGGGGGGAAATTAAAAAGTGTAATTTTTTAAAAAATAAAAAAATTGAAAAAAATTAAATGATTTAAAAAAAAAGATGAAAATTTTTTTAAAAAAAATTCTCGCTACTTGGTTGTTTTGGGGGCAGAAATTTTATGCAGTTATCAAATATGTTTCTATTCAAGAACAGAAATTTAGTACAGTTACTAAACGCATTCCGATTCTCTAAAAACCATCCAAGGAACAGAATAAAAAAAAAATATGATTCTAATAAGAATCACTTTTTTGGGTCAGAATCATTGCCTAAACAGTTATATGTTTAAAGACTTACACGTTCGAACAAGAAATTCATAAAGAAAATTATACACATAAATTATAATGTCTGCAAATGCATAATGAGAACACCTAATTGAAGACTGCATTGATAAATTTAAATACTACTGGAGGGACTATCACATTATCATATGATTCTTATGTCGTCTCAGGAATTTCACTTCCCTTCCCATTCTGATCATACAACGCCAACAGTTTCTCCTTCAAAGCCGCACACTCCATCCCCCAACTTCTCTCAACCTTCGCATTTCAAATGATCATCATTCAAAAAGCATGCCATTGATATAATTACATACCATGTCAAAAAATTAAAATTGCAAATTTGGGCATGACGAGAGAAACTAATGGTAAACTAACTGAAGTACCTGAACGTGTAGATTGTAGAAGGTTGTTCTTGTTCCTCCAAATGACTCGAACGTCGAAGCATTTATCAGAGAAAAGCCATGATAGTCCAAGTTAAGCAAGATCGCCGAGAAGTCGACAGACTTCTGAGTCGTGACCTTTGTTGTGCTAATTTGGATTGCAACCTCACTCTCGCTCAAATGATTTGTCGAAATAGATAGCGCTGAATTGGGAGTGCGCTTTCCCTTTGCCGGTTTCTTGGTGAGTGCAGTGATCTCTTCCTTGGGCGGCATTTATTCTTGAAAGAAGTTCTTCCTTCTCCTGAGCGAGTATCTGGACTTGCTGTTGCAGTTCCGGTATGTATTTCAACGCTTGTGACACTGTCGCCGGAATATTCAACTTTTTCTACAGGAAAAAATACAAGATGCGACTCTGTTAAAACCTAATTTTAGGTGCCTTCCTTTCATTTCTCCGGACCCTTTACTGAAAGATAACTGAGTATGTACTGACTTGAATTTGAAGCAGCTATAAATAGAAAGTACGGACCATCAAGTTTTACATTGAGGATGCAGACAATAAGACAAAGAACTTTGTTAGCATAACTGTCTTTGTTTTGAGTGACTGTGAGAATAACAGTATGTTATGGATCACAAATTATTGAAAGTGTGGATCCCACAAATTTTTTTTAATTAATTATTATTTTCTATTTGTGGCCCAAAATAAACGGTTAGCATAACAGTCATCAAAAGACTGATATCTAATTAATTCTTTGACACAAAAGCCAGGTTGATATGTCATCAACAGTATTTTCCACTAGCTACTACTCTTTATTATACTCTCGATCACTTTCTCCTTATTTGGCAAGATGTGCCCGAGGAAAGGATATAAAAGACTAGCTCTAACTACTCCCTTGGAGTACAAGTTGTTGATTTTCTTCCGCTGATCACGCTCGCTGGCATTGTGGCTCAGCTTCTTGACCATCATGGGCGCCGCGAGGTGAGAGTTTGAATCAAGCCAGCAACTGAGTACTGATTGTACGCTATTGGTTTGGTGATACAAATCCACGTCGCGCTACGTCTTGGATCTTTAGAGTCGTCTAAGGATACTCTGCCGAAAATTGTGTTATCATGAGACAACAATTAAGTCGATTGCTCTTAGTCTCATGATGCTTTTGGGTGCTTTCGATGTACTTTGTAATGCTAAATACACTTGGGTACTTTACTACAGAGAAGAAAGATTGGATGATCCATTCCGGAACATTTTCTTTCATTGTAGATTTGTCCATGTGAAGCTAAGAGGAAAAAAAAAGGTAGAGAAAGAGTTCATGTTTGTACAGCCGAGACCAAACCCTTCCATATTTTCTTGCAACTCAAAGGACAGATTTGCTTTACAAAGTTACTACAAACTTAAAATTGCGCTTATCACGTTTTCACTTAAGTGGCAGTTTTACCAACGTTGCACCTCTTCCTCTAGCTATTTCTTTGTTGCTCAAAATGTATTATTCACATCATATATACTGAGCCGACACAATCGCTTATATGGTCTCTTCTCAACATGTAGCTTTGGGGCAACTATCCACTTAGGGGACAGTAATGTAGAAGTGGCGGTGAAGGTTGGGACTTCCCTCCTCACTGTACATATATCGTTTACATAAACATCTAGTCTTTTGCGAATCCCAGAGACTGAGGTATTCACTATGATGGTATGTGTTAAGCCATGGTGAGAATATTATGTTGGTTTTTACGGAACATGTATAGGTAAAAAGTAATAAATGCAGCGGAAGCAAAAATAAGAAATTAGAACATACGTGCCTCTAAGTTACCACGTCGGACCTCTAAGTTCAGATACCACATCAATCGCATGTCGAACAGAAGAAAGAACTTGTGGCTAATTACCACCTTGATTGTGCTAGCAATCTCATGGAGACAATTCTCCGCACCTTTGATATTTTGGTCATGACACCTAGAAAAAGGACAAAAAAATTTTCCTCTCACGTACAGATATTGTGTTAAATATGTCTCGAGTTTAAAATTGTTGGTGGCACCACAAGACAAAAGAGAGTAAATGAAAGGTGCAAGAGCCTTCATCAGAGAGTAATGGTAGATCAAGAGATCACGGTGGGTCCTAGAGAGTTCAAAAAGAAAGAAGAGCACATGGCTTCTTGAGTAATGGAAGATCAAGATTTGAAAAAGGAGAGAGTGACCCACACATTATTCTTTCCTTTACTCCTCCTCCTCATTGTCGTTCATAAAAGAAGAAAAAGGTAGGGTTTTGCTTTCCTCTCTTTTCTTGAACCTACAGAAGCCATATAAAGAGAAAGAAAAGGGGGAGGACCTATAGCGAAAGTGAGCCGCACAAAGAAGAGAAGACCAAGTAGAGAAAAGCCGCGCGAGAAAGAAAGCAAGAGACGTTCTGGTTTCTTGGCCGTGCGCGAGCCGCTGCTTGGGCTTGAACACGCGGACGGATTTGTGCTTCGTGAGTTATATTTTGTTATATCCAAGTAAGTTGTTTATTTGTAAACACTTTGGGTTTGGGTATAATCTAGGTGCGGGAAACACGAGCGTATTGAGCGATTGTAATTCCGATTCTCCGATTATAGTGGATTGTTCTTGCTGGCTCTCCCGTGGATGTAGGTACCGATATTCGGACCGAACCACGTAATCTCTGGTGTCCTTTATTGTTCATCGTTATTTCTCGTGGTGCTTTCGCATTGACTTATTTGCAAGATCCGGGTTAGTTTCCGCACGTTATATTACAACAATTGGTATCAGAGCCTTGGTTCGGATATTCTAGATTGTGATTTGGGGCTTTTGCTTGTCCGATTATTATCTGGATATCTTGTGATTGCAATTATGTCCGGAGTGAAAGCTGAAATTGAGAAGTTTAACGGGAGGAACAACTTTGGGTTATGGAGTCTCAAGATGGAGGCGATATTGACAACTCAAGGTTTAGCAGAAGCATTGGAGGGCAAGGCTGAGTTGCCCGAAACGATGACAGATGCTGAAAAGGATGTGATGATGAGGAAAGCTAGAAGTTTAATCCTGTTGAATTTATCGGATGAAGTGTTAATAGAGGTTGGCGAGGAGAAGGATACCGCAGCATTGTGGACAAAACTTCAGGCGCTCTATGTAACGAAGGGTTTGAACAATCGCTTATACATGTTGAAGAGGATGTTCCGGTTCGGATATACTGAAGGTACGTCTATCAGAACCCATCTAGATGAATTTAATAAACTCATGATGGATTTGAAGAATGTCGGTAAGACACTTGATGATGAAGAGCGGGGCATGATGTTGTTAGCTTCCCTACCAGAGTCATGGGAGCACTTTACTGATTCACAGTTGCAGGGGCGTACTACGATTACCTCGGAAGAGGTAAAGTCCGCATTATTTTCTAAAGAGTGGCAGAGAAAGTTGCGAGATGACGGTCTAGCGCAGGATGTAGCGCGAGGACTAGTGATTCGGGGTAGAGAGCAACAACGAGGGTCCAAGAGCGACAGAGGTAAAAGCGGATCTAAGTCACGCCATAGAAAGTCCAAGGGACGCGTGAAGTGCTTTGAGTGTCACGAAGAAGGACACATCGGGAGAGATTGTCCTAAGTTGAGAAATAGAGGTGATAAGCAGAAAGCCACAACCAGTGTGGCGAATGTTGTTGAAGAGAGCACTAGTGATGCAGAGGCTGTTTTGTGTGTGACCGCGGGTTCATCGGGAGATGAATGGGTGCTAGATTCGGGGTGTTCTTATCATATGACGCCTCATAAGAACCGGGTTTACTACTTACCGGACTGCAGATGGTGGTAGAGTTCCGTTGGGGAATAACGCAGCCTGCAAGGTTGTGGGGATAGGGACAGTTCGGATTCGGATGCACGATGGCGTAGTGCGCACATTGACGGGCGTGAGGCATGTACCGGAGCTCGGGAAGAACCTTATTTCTCTGGGAACACTCGATGATATCGGGTGTAAGTACACCGCTGAAGGTGGAGTGCTGAAGATCTCTCGAGGTGCTATGACGGTGATGAAAGGGAAGAAAGTGAGTTCTCTCTATCATCTACTGGGAGAGACCGTGACAGGAGCTGCTGCGGTTTCATCGGGTGAGTCAGATTCCGATCTAACTCGTTTATGGCATATGCGTCTAGGGCACATGAGTGAGGCGGGTATGACGATGCTGAGTGATAGAGGGTTGTTAAAGGGTCGGAAGACAAGTAAGTTAGACTTATGTGAGCACTGCATCTTTGGGAAGCAGCGGAGGATTAAGTTTGCTACAGGTATTCATTCGACCAAGCAACCGGTAGAATATATTCATTCGGACGTTTGGGGTCCGTCTCCTGTTCCTTCGAAAGGAGGTGCTCGTTATATGCTGACATTTATCGACGATTATTCCAGGAAAGTATGGGTATACTTTCCAAGCACAAATCGATGTGTTTGATCGGTTCAAGAAATTTAAGGCATTGATTGAGAAGCGATCGGATAAACAGATCAAGTGCCCGAGAACCGATAACGGCATGGAGTTACGTGGTAAAGATTTTACCGAGTTCTGCGAGAGAGAAGGGATTGTGAGACACCGCACAAGACCTGGGACACCACAGCAGAATGGCGTGGCGAACGGAAGAACGGAACTTTACTTGAGCGGGCTCGGAGCATGCTTTCGCATCTTTGGAATAGGCAAGGAATTTTGGGCCGAAGCGATGAACATGACATGTTACCCGATTAATCGATCTCCATCATCTCGCTATCGAGTGGAAGACTCCGGAGGAAGTATGGTCGGGAAACCCGTTGATTACTCCGGATTACGAATATTCGGATGTCTCGCGTATGCTCATGCGAGTGATGGTAAGCTTGAGCCGAGGTCGAAGAAGTACATATTTCCGGGTTATGCACATGGGGTGAAAGGCTACCGGCTGTGGTGCACCGATCCCGGATCACCCGGTTTTCTAATCAGCAGAGATGTGATTTTCGACGAGACCGAAATGCTTCGACGGAGGAGTTCTGAGACACAACCAGCGGAGCGACGGATCATGGTGTTAGTAGTGAGGTGGAGCTTCAGGTGGAGACTCCGGAGACCTCGGAGGTAACAGATGTTGAGACTGCAGATGAGGCCGCGGTTCTCGAAGTCGGTGATAGTGCACAACTAGTACAGCCGCAGCATAGTATAGCCGCAGACAGACAGAGAAGGCAAATTAAACCACCGGTACGTTATGCTTATACAGATTTTGCTTATGCTTTAACCGTAGGTGATGAGGTGGAGACAGATGAGCCTTCGTCTTACTCCGAGGCGATGGCTAGTTCCGAGTCGTCGCAGTGGCTAGGGGCTATGAGTGAAGAGATGGAATCACTCCATCGAAATCGAACATGGGAGTTAGTTAAAGTACCCAAGAGCCAGAAGATTGTCGGAAGTAAATGGGTCTACAAACGGAAAGAGGGCATTCCTAGTGTCGAGGCAGCGAGATATAAGGCGAGACTTGTTGCGAAGGGGTATACCCAGCGGGAAGGCATTGACTACAGTGAGGTGTTTTCTCCTGTGGTAAGGCATACTTCTATTCGTGTTTTACTTGCCTTTGTTGCTGCACGGGATCTCGAGTTGGAGCAGCTTGATGTGAAAACGGCGTTTCTTCACGGTGAGTTGGAGGAGCAGATTTACATGAGGCAGCCGGAGGGATTTGCTATTCCGGGTAAGGAAGATCATGTTTGCTTATTAAAGAAATCTTTGTATGGGCTGAAACAATCTCCTAGACAGTGGTATAAGCGGTTTGACGCTTTCATGGCTAGTCGGGACTATTCAAAGAGTCGGATGGATAGCTGTGTTTATTTCGGGAGATTGGAGGATGGGTCTTTGATATATCTGCTATTATATGTTGATGATATGTTGATAGCAGCGAAAAATATGTCCGATATTGATGTGCTGAAGAGGCGGTTGAGTACCGAGTTTGAGATGAAAGATTTAGGTGCTGCGAAGAAAATATTGGGTATGGAGATTTTGCGTGACAGGAATGCAGGATTATTACGTCTGTCTCAAAAGAAATATATTGAGAAAATTGTTGCACGTTTTAATATGCAGTCAGCGAAGTCCGTGAGTACACCATTAGCGAAGCACTTTAAACTTTCAGTTAAGTTATCGCCGCAAGCTGAGGAGGAAGAGGAACATATGTCTCGTGTTCCTTATTCTAGTGCCGTGGGTAGTATTATGTATGATATGGTATGCACTAGGCCTGATATTTCACAAGTCATCGGTGTGGTTAGTCGTTATATGAAGCGTCCGGGTAAAACTCATTGGGAAGGCTGTGAAATGGATTCTCAGATATTTGAAGGGGACATCAGACACTGGTATAGTATACCGGAGGGACGATAATGGCAGTGAGACCACCGGTTTTGTGGATTCTGATCATGTAGGTGACTTGGATGAGTGCGGGTCTTTAGCCGGGTACGTGTTTACGCTTGCAGGTGGTGCGATTAGTTGGAAGGCGTCCTTACGGGACCACGTGGCCTTGTCGTCAACCGAGGCGGAATACATGGCACTAACCTTTGTAGCGAAAGAGGCGATATGGTTGCAAGGTTTGCTCATGGACTTTGGGTTAGAACAGAAAAGTGTTGATATACACTGTGATAACCAAGGTGCGATTTATCCGGCATATAATCCGGTTTATCACGAGCGAACGAAGCATATCAATATCGGGTACCACTTCATCCGAGATGTCTTAGCGAAGGGTAAGATTGTTGTGAAAAAGATTGCTACAAAGAGAGAACCTACGGACATGATGACTAAGCCTGTTCCTTTGGCAAAGCTCAAGCTTTGCTTGAGCACTATTGGCGTCGCGAGAGAGTGAGCGCCCGTGGGGGCGTTGGGAGAGCAGCATGGATGATGAGCATTATTAACTTGGCTTCAAACATCGAGCCAAGGTGGAGAATTGTTAAATATGTCTCGAGTTTAAAATTGTTGGTGGCACCACAAGACAAAAGAGAGTAAATGAAAGGTGCAAGAGCCTTCATCAGAGAGTAATGGTAGATCAAGAGATCACGGTGGGTCCTAGAGAGTTCAAAAAGAAAGAAGAGCACATGGCTTCTTGAGTAATGGAAGATCAAGATTTGAAAAAGGAGAGAGTGACCCACACATTATTCTTTCCTTTACTCCTCCTCCTCATTGTCGTTCATAAAAGAAGAAAAAGGTAGGGTTTTGCTTTCCTCTCTTTTCTTGAACCTACAGAAGCCATATAAAGAGAAAGAAAAGGGGGAGGACCTATAGCGAAAGTGAGCCGCACAAAGAAGAGAAGACCAAGTAGAGAAAAGCCGCGCGAGAAAGAAAGCAAGAGACGTTCCGGTTTCTTGGCCGTGCGCGAGCCGCTGCTTGGGCTTGAACACGCGGACGGATTTGTGCTTCGTGAGTTATATTTTGTTATATCCAAGTAAGTTGTTTATTTGTAAACACTTTGGGTTTGGGTATAATCTAGGTGCGGGAAACACGAGCGTATTGAGCGATTGTAATTCCGATTCTCCGATTATAGTGGATTGTTCTTGCTGGCTCTCCCGTGGATGTAGGTACCGATATTCGGACCGAACCACGTAATCTCCGGTGTCCTTTATTGTTCATCGTTATTTCTCGTGGTGCTTTCGCATTGACTTATTTGCAAGATCCGGGTTAGTTTCCGCACGTTATATTACAACATATTGCACGCCGGTCGCACGCAACTATTGTCGATTTTGCGATTAAAAAAGTAGCCGTTACGGGCGCACATGGCGACACTTTTACCGTAGAAATCAACTTCCGACAAAAACTTTATTTTTCTACTTATGAAAAGAAGTAATTTTTTCTTTTACTTCTCCGAGTGGCTCCAAAACTACTTCTGGAGCAAAAAAAAAAATGCTTCAGAAGTAGAAAAATGAAGTAATGGCGGTGCCTAGTGCTATGAGGTTGGTTTGAAATTGACTGTCCTAATGGCAAACATCAACAATATACAAGCACGAAGAGATCTCATATCCAAGCTCTCGTTAGTATATCTAGTTGGACTAACATTCACTCAAAAGTTTAAGCCAGCGAGTTAGGCACCAACTAGGCTATATTAACTGTTTCAATTAACACTAATTCTCCGATGTGAAACTCTTTACGAGACAACTCGGGCGTGCGTCTCAACATATGATTATCGAGATCCATTGTATACACAAAGCTGGACTGATATTTGGCAGCAACGGAACGTCTAACATTAACTTTCAATTTGTTGAGAAAGCTGAAATACGCACTTTGTTGGCACTCTTGGAAAATACTTTAATAAACAAAAATTAAAAAGCATAATTTCTTAGATTTCATTTATTTCTGCGTTATGGTCATCGCAGGTTTGTATTTTCCTATCATTTCTACTTTTTCTTTCTTTGAAGATCTATTTCCTCGTATTATTCTCATTCGAGTTCTCCACCTACTGTGTGTTCCAAGGTTTCATACAAGAACCATCTAACCAAGCAAAGACAGGACCTGAACCAGTCGAGGAAATGTCAAAAAGCTGACAATAGAAGGAACTAGAATAATGAGCAATTTTTCATGAATTGTTTTTTTACTTGCGCTAAAGATGTTACAATATCCAAAGGTGCCTACCAAAAAATGTTAAGAGAATTTCTCAAATCGTCAATGTGATTACAAGAACCAAAACTGAAAAAGTTCCAAAGTCCGGTAAGATTTGGACAGAATTGTCGAAAGATGTCCTTAATTCGCAATTACAAAATAGCATGAGGGATCGGGTTTGCCGCGAAACATAATAGAGGGACGAAAATCAAACATAAGGGCACCAAGAATGTAACTTTTCCTGGTTCTAATTCTATAGAATGGAACACAAGAATCAAAATGAACTTTTGTCCATTTTGCGATCAAGTACCTAAACTTTTTTTTTTTTTTTTGTTCAACCAAGTACTTCTAACTTTTTAAATTTGGCTCAAATACGAGGCCTCATTCAAATAAGTTGTCATGTTGTATGATTTTGCTAATGTGGTACACTTACATAGGGAAAGCTTAGCCCAATTACTAAGGTGGCTCCCTTGCAATTTTGACCGCCTAATACGTCTCTGTTCACGTGGCATCATTTAAAAGCTATATCATGTGCCAATGTTGACGGTTGATTTTGACAGATGTTTTGCATTGACCCAATTTGAGAATTTGATGTACTTGATTGAACCCAAAAAAAAAATAAATAAATAAAAATAAGAGGTTTGGATGTCCGAATATAAAGTGGACAAGCGTCCAAGCAATTGCATTGTCATTAGAATGGGCAATGTTCTGTTGAAAATTAGACAGCTTTCGCAACTAGACTCGAGGCAAGAATGGGCACGATTGTCCGTTCAATATTCTGGATATGCTAGTATGAAATAGCCACAATGGACTCAGTACGAGCCAGTTTTGTTCGAAAATATCGCAACAAAAGAAGGTTGCTTCAAGCCAGTGTCACTTCAGCTGCAATTCCGCTGGCCTCTCATGATGATTGCATTCGTATGCTTCCTGGTATATCCCAAGCTGCAAAGGAATTCGATATAATCTTTCATGCTCAAGTCACATTTAAGTCCAGGATCCATGGCTTTGTTAGGAACGACATGGTCCGCTCCGAATCTGGAGGCGTGGCTGGACGTCGCTGCATGTCGCAGCTTTTGATCTTTCAAGGTCGTCCCTCTGTTATGCATGGCCGATTTGGTGGCAGCTGGGCTCCGATCTATGTGCACATCCTTTTAGCTAAGAGGAGGCAATATGTGGAGCTGCCATGGAGGAGCCCCGGTCAAGCGCGTAATTGGTCACTAGATGGTCCGGGCCAACTTCCATAAAAGGCATATTTGGTACAACTGTAGCTAGTCTGTCCACTCCTGGAGCGAGAATGTCTGATTTCACGATGCGTCGATTGATCGGATCTGGCCCTCTCGAAGAGAAGTAGGCAACTGAGGCGCTAGGGTTATGCCCAATTGGGTCTGCAAGAACCTCATGCTCAAAGTTGCACTATTTTGGAGAAAATTACCAAAATAGTTCTAAACATATTGTATACCAAAATAGTTCTAAACATATTGTATTTTACTAATTCAAATCCAAACCTTTCAATTTGGCTAATTTAATCGTTAACCTTTAAACAATTTGTCAATTGAGTCTTTCCACTCAAATTTTGACCGGAAATCAATGATGTGGACATCAGCTGTCTTACATGACACGGCAATTGCTAACGTTGACAATTTTTAACAATTTTTTTAATAGTTGTAATCTTTATTCAATTTTTTCTTTCTTCTTTCATTTGGTTAGCGAGGACCAGCAAGCCCTCATCGACTGTCGGCAAGACTTGCAGCCCTCGCCAGCCACTAGTGAGGACGCATGGGCCACCTTACCTGCTGTTTGCGAGGCTGCGAAGGCCTTGGGCAAGGGCTCAAAGGGGCCATCGCGGCCTCATCAACCGCGAGCAAGGGCACGACGGCTCTTGCACAAGGCCATCACACCCCTCGAAAACCACCGGCAAGAGTACGAAGGCCTAGGCCAAATCTAGGTGAGGCCTTCGTAATCAGCAAGAGCCTTGCTCAGATTTGGCGGGGGCCTTCGCACCCTCGCCCCTAGCCCATGAGGCTGCGTTTGCCTTGGACAAGGCCATCACGGCTAGCAAGGACCTCACCAAGATTAGGCGAGGGCCTTTGCGCCCTCACCGGCCACCTGCTGGCAAGGTCTTTGCGATCAAAGAGGGCCCACGCTTAGTGGATGGCGACCTAACAAAAACAAAGAAAAAAAATTCAAAAATATAACAGAAACTCATTTTAAAAAACAATAATAAAAATTGTTCACTTTAGTTATGCCACGCAGGATAACCAGTATACATATCAGCAATCTCCCGTCGAAATTGGATCGGAAGAACTCAATTGGCAAATTATCAGAAGATTTAAAATCGGATTGGCCAAATTGAAAGATTTATTATTGAATTAGCACAAATGCCGCGTACCCTGATGTTGAGGATTCCGATGATGACACCTTCTCTCATTTGTAGTTCTCCTTTGTTTGTGGTGGTTGTTTTGCTGGTGTTGAAGCTCCTCCGATCATACTAGGCCCTCAGTCTCCTTAAAATTGAAAATTTTGCACTGGGCATTTCAAACACCAATTATGGACCTCACAGAGTTTGGATTGGTCTTTTAGGAGCACTACTCTGAAACGTTACATAGAATTTACCGAATCATAAAGGAAAATTAAACAACAATAATAATAAACTTTAGTCCGCAGAATTTACCCAATCGTAAAAGAAAATTAAACGATAGACTTTTCTAGTTATTACCACACCTTGAATGGTGAGAGTTATTGGAAGGTTTTGACAATAAAATTGGTGAAGTTTTAATTTCCATGGAATATTTTATCCAGTAACCACTCAAGTAAGCTCTTCTTTACTTAACTCAGTAAGTGATGTTAAACTTAAAACGAGCAATTTTGCTTAGAAAAGAAATATAAATCTTCATAAAATGAGAAATTTTTATATTTTTGGGAGGAAAGTATTTATAGAATTAGTGAAAAATTTATTAACCATTTTAGATCATGATTTTTGTCGATTTTGTTATACCATCTCAATACATCAAAAATAGACATTTTATGAAGTGTAAAGACAATGGTTAATACCGTAAAAAATCTCTAACTAGTAAGTCTGCGTCATATCTATTTCAAACTTATTTTCGTGTGACAAAAAACCTTGAATTGCTACATTCATGCCACAGTAAGTGATGTTAAACTTAAAACGAGCAATTTTGCTTGGAAAAGAAATATAAATCTTCATAAAATGAGAGATTTTTATATTTTTGGGAGGAAAGTATTTATAGAATTAGTGAAAAATTTATTAACCATTTTAGATCATGATTTTTGTCGATTTTGTTATACCATCTCAATACATCAAAAATAGACATTTTATGAAGTGTAAAGACAATGGTTAATACCGTAAAAAATCTCTAACTAGTAAGTCTGCGTCATATCTATTTCAAACTTATTTTCGTGTGACAAAAAACCTTGAATTGCTACATTCATGCCACATTTAACCCAAATTAATTCTTATTTCACAAAAAATCTCAAATTAATACACTCGTGCTACATGTAGCCCAATTTGGTGAACTTGTGCCACATTTACCCCTAAAATTTCCCTAATTTATTGTAGTTTGGGATAAAAATGGCATAGGTGAAGTAGTTTGGGTAAATATGGCACAGGTCTACCAATTTGAGATTTTTTGTGAAATAAGAATTAGTGTGAGGTAAACGTGACGCACGTGTTCCACTTTGGGTTTTTTTATTTATTTATAGAATTTTCTCTAAAAGAATACGTAGAGATGTTGATTTGCTTTTTTTAATATAATTTTGCTTGTTGCAAAAGTAATGACAAGAGATTTATGCAATCTTGACACTTGCTTTAAAATCAACTTACTAGATAAGAAATTCGTAGATCACTTATGAATCATCTTGATTATGATCAAATGAGATAGTAATCAAATGAATCTATCCCACTGGTAAGTAATACAACCACCCTAAGGTTGAGGGTGATTGTAATAGATTTTGATTATTTGTTAGTGTTGCTGTATCGCATAGAATCTTAGAAATTAACTCAGTAATTAATGCTCTTGTCCTTCAATAAGAGAAAATTTACCAACTCCCTTAATTAAGATGGTAGGAGCAACTTTTTTAATGTTAACAATTGTCCATTTTCGCTACAGGTATACAAAATAAAATACATCATATTGAATTGTTGATATGTGAAAGACTTCATTAGAAAATTAACTCCAAATGCACATTTTACTCATCCAATGGTGAATATATATATATATATATATATATATATATATATATATATATATATATATATATATTTATATTTATATATATATATATAAAATGTTAGTACCACCAAAAATCCCAAACTAGTATGGCCGTACTATATTTGCCCCAAACTATATTGTTTGTCATAAAAACTCCTAGATTGCTACATCCGTTGCATATCTAGTTCAAAATGGTACATTTGAGTCACATTCATCCCAAACTAATTTTGGTGTATAGAAAAACCTCAAACTTGTACATCCGTACCAAATTTACCCAAAAAAAAAAATCCTAGATTTACCACAATTTGGGTAAATATGGCACGGTATACCAGCTTAGGGTGAATGTGGCACATGTAAACCATTTTGGAGATTATTATAACACAAAAAATGAATATGGGATAAATGTGGCATGGATGTACCAATTTGGGGATTTTTGTGACACAAAAAATTAGTTTGGGATAAATGTGGAGCGGGCGCGCACTATGCGTAAATGTTTTATACTGATTATTGATCTAATAATTATCCAACTTTGAAATACAATGATTCACTTGGCATAATCATTTTATCAATTATAGAAGATATAAAAATTTTAAAAAATACTAGTAAGGCTTAGGCATCACTAGTTTTGGGGAAAAAAGAAACTTAGGCTCCTCCTCTAGGATGACGATTCTCCTCAATATGCGAACGACTTTAGACAACATAAGTATGATGGATTTATTCTACGAGTTTAGAATTTGTTAATGGGTCATTAATATTGGATCGAACTTTGTCCATTTATTTATATAACGTTCTTCTAAAAAAGGGTCGGTTGCACGTTCAAGAAATTGACAATATGTTTAGTGAGAAGGAATGTTACTCAATCTTGAATAGTGAGTATCCTTCAAAGGTTTTGGCAATATAATCGGCAAGATTTTCATTGTCTATTGAGTATTTTATCACATAATCAACTAAGTAAACCCTTCTTTGCTTATCTCATTAAGTGATGTCAAACTTAAAACGACCAATTTTTTCAGAAAGAAATTTAAACAATTATAAAATGAGAGAGTAATTCGATTTTGGGTAGTAAAATATTTGTAGAACTAGTTGAAAATCATAGTGATCATTTTAAAGAATGGTGTTTGTCAATTTTGCGATACCATCTCATTCAATACATCTCAATAACAGAAATGGAAATCTAATCAAGTGCAAAGAGATAGTGAAGAGGATAAATCAGAAATATAATAAAAGAGTATGTAGAGATTATGATCTGCCTTTTCCAATATAATTTTACTTGCTGTAAAAGTAAAGATAAGAGATTTATGGACTACTTGACAATTATTTAGAATTCAAATTTATTGAATAGGAAATCCATCGACTAATTATCAATTTATTATGAATTACAATTTTGTCCATCTATAGAATGTGTGGTCATATGACATAGGTTGTTTTAAACATATTCATGGGTTTTTCGGGTTAAAATGGCCGCTGAGTTTCCCAAATTAATGGAACTGAATTTGAACATTTCTTAGGGTGGTTGTTATGGGATAGAATCTATAAAAATTACCTTCTTAATTAAGGCTTTCGACCCAAAATGCGAGAGGAAAATTAACCAAACTCTACTTACTTCGGAGAAAATGGACCATTTAGAAAAATAATTCCTCTCAAAATGATCTATTAAAATAATCGGTCAGTGAAAAATGTTTGCATTACCGGCGATAATTTATTTCTAAATATTTTTATGGACGATGAGAATATTATTCCTTTATTAATTTCTGTTAGTCATACCATCGATCATTTTCTGAAAATTATCTTTTCAATCCTTCGTTATTCGCGAAACAAACGGAGCTTGCTCAGTTAGAACGGTACGACCTTAATGGTAACAATAAACCTTTTTTTCCAATTAGAAAGGGGAAAGTACCTTGCAAATTTTGGAATGGGATTCTTATTGAATTTATTGCCGATATAAGAAATAAGATTTTAGGTTTTGGGGGGAAAAGAAACTTTGGCGCCTCTATGCAAGAAAGTCCTAGAAGGTGACTGCTGCCTATATATATATACTCCCCTTAGGACGTCGATTCTCCTCACTGCAAATCCATGGCCTAACCTCAACGCGTGAGCCGTTTCGCCCTCAACAAAGAACCCGTCCATCGGAAGCGGTCGAGATCACCCCGTCGATCTCAAGCCTCGTCATTTTGCTCAAAACGGAGAATCCCGTATCTACTTTCTTCCCCGTAAACGGCGGACGTTCAGCGCAAAAGAAGATCCGAAGAGAACGGCCGAAATCTTTCCGGGTCAGCGTGCCATGTCTCGCTTTTGTGCCGAACGTTCTGTGGTCAGGCGAGGAGTAGATTGGGGATTCCCGTTTTGGGCAAAATGCCGGAGCTTTCTTCCCTTCTCGGGGATCCTGAGATCGATGGGGTGATCTTCGAACGTTTCGACGGGTGGGTCCTTTCTTTGGGGCGAAACTGCTCGAGCGTCGAGGTTAGTCCACGGGTTGCAGCGAAAAGGCCTCGGCGACCCACATTAGAAATTTCAGCAGAAAGGGATTTCGCATCCCCCAAAGAAAGCCGGAAGGCCATTGTCTCGTCAGATTTGTTTATCTTGCTATTTGAAGTGGACTTGTACGGTCGCCATTGTTGGTGTCTTTCCTTTTCGGCATTTTGCCTCTGGTTCAACCAAAGTTGCCGGTTCGGATGTTGTGGGTGTTCGATGGAATCGGTGTTTGCTTCGGCGGTGACAGATCTGCTGTTCGGGTAATTTGTAAATGAAATATGAGGGAATAAGATGAGGTGCAGCCTCTCTCGGTTTCCGTTTTGCCCTGTTGTTCTGCTGAACCTTTCTTGCACATCCCAAAAAACTCGCCTTCTCATATTCAAATTATTGTTTTTACTTTTAATTTTTTATAGGATTGATTGGTAGTGTAAAAGAATTGATTTTTATGTTTAATGCTGGATTGGCGTTTGAAGAATTCGATTAAATTATCTGAGGTGCCCATGTCAATCATGTGAAAGTTTTGCTACACCTTTAGCATACCTAGCAATGACCCTTTTTAATTTTTTGGTGAAACCCAATTCATATGAAGCCCGATAAATGAGAAGAGCTTGAAATTGGCGTTTTAAGGAGAGGGAATAGTTGTCCGAACAATTTCCAAATGAAGCTGTCTATATTCGTTTGAGGATGTAAGGAAACTTGACATAATTTTCATTCCACTTGGAAATTCAGAACTACATAACAACAAATCGCTAAGCATTATTTCCAAGAAATTTCTACAAGGAAATCTAATCTAATATCAAAAGGCGACATAAGATATAGGATAACTAAACTGGGAACTAGCTTCGTCTCCGAGGAGAATAAACTGGCAGGAATTGGATGAGGCGGTGACGGAGGCAGCCGTGATGAAATGGTCAGATAGAAGTAAAGTGGACCAAACCAGTGCCCCCCCCGTGATACGTCTACAGAGCAAAAGGCATTATAAACACAGTATGGTCATGCGACAACTTCGCCTCTAAGGCCATACTTTCCCAACTCATGCTTCGTCACGACATTTAAGCACTCACTGATCTTGGCAAAGCAAAAAGCCCCGCATCGGGGCAGCCAAATTGAGAGCACTATATATGTTCACCTAAAGGTAATTGAATTGAGAGCACTATCTGTAGACCTTGGAGAGTCGCCGCTAAAAAGAAACTCTAGCGCATGCAAAAGGGATCTCAAGCCCACCAAAGGTAGTCAACACAGATGAGCATGAACATTGAACCTATATAAGTTCATGTGGAAACATAAATAAAGGAACCGAAGAACACAGAAGGATCATTATGGTAACTAAAATCTGTACAAGATACCGCATAATGCTATTACCAGACAAGGTCGTATCAATCCAGCCAATCATAACATGTGGCATGTGTAGAAATTGCAAGGCGAATCCCTGATTCTAACATCTAGAGAAAATGAAAAATGTATTGACTCGTCTCAAGCAGGAGATGAATTGAAGAGCATTGTGGCTTAAGTGGGGAACTTCAGAATCTCAGATTAGCTCATGAATCCCCCGCCGGGAATGTTGGGTAGCCCTTGCGATGAAACAGGGCCCTGGGGCATCAACTGTGAACGCCCTGGACCTTGAACGTACCCTTGCCCCATTCCTGTTCCCATCAACTGCTGCGGTGCATGCTGTTGCAACTGCTGAAGTTGCTGCTGCTGTGGGTGTTGAGGCTGCAGCTGTTGGAGGTGTTGCTGTGGCTGCTGCTGCTGCTGCTGCTGCTGCATTTGTGGCATCTGCGGCTGGAGTTGCTGCATCTGCTGCTGTTGTTGGGGCAACATCTGCATCTGTTGGTGCTGGGGCTGCAGTTGTTGAGACATCTGCTGCTGCTGCATCTGGGAAAGCTGTTGCTGCTGCATCTGCGGATGCGGTGGTGCCTGCAATTGCTGCTGCATCTGTTGCTGTTGTTGCTGCATTTGTTGCTGTTGTTGCTGGCTTGTTATTTGCGGCTTGAACACAACCATATCCTGAACACATCCGGAATCTATGGTTCGGACACTTCGGAATATTTTAGGGAGGAAAAGGAGTAGTAGTTGCTTAAAAGAAGACCCCCTTCTTGAATTTTGAAACATTCCTTAAAATTGGGTAGGTAGCATTGTTTTGGTCTTTGTTTTTTCGTATACTTGGCACAAATCTAATATATCATACAAGATATATAGTTACAGATCCTTTTGTTTGAACAAAAAGAGTGTGATTGCTTAAAGTAGGAACCCCAGTCTCTTTGATAGATTAGTACAGCATAGATTATCATTATTAGTTAATTGTAGGAGCCTTGATATTTGCTATGCTATCAAAGACTTTTGGTGCAGGCACGATTTCACTGATATAGATTATGCAGGACCTGTATATGGGAGTGTTTGAAGATGAAATCATTTAGTTCTAACAAGTATGTATCTTTGCTTTTAGTCGTGGTACATTTTCATTGCACAAGAAATTATTATATCTATCTTAAATGTTGTGATAATAGATCTCTATCTCCTCCTATCCACTTCTTGAAGACTTTTTCAAGTCCTAATGCCTAGACGTAAATCCTCTTTCCGTTTTCTTATGATTTGTATATATTTGTAGCTCCAATCCTCCCCCTTCTCCAGCAACTGTATGATTCAACAACTAATCAAATCTTTGTATTTATCCCACATCTGACCCCTGTATTTTGCGGTAAGTTGTCATAAGGCTTTGCGGCTTTGCTTTGAACAATATTCACAAGTTAATTCTTTTAAGCACTTGAGCACATTGATTTAGATTCTTTGTTTTCTTCCGTCTCTTTCAATGACATGGGTAGGGCAGAGACTTTGCGTATTTATGGAAATTACATGTCCGATACATATTAGTTTGACAAATTTGTCTACAGAAATTAAAAATTACACTTGATATACCTCTCTGTTTATACAACAGTTTAATTCTACTCTGTTGTAGAAGTCAATAATATGATTCTTTAAGTATTCATCTAGATGCATATATATTCGACAAACACGACTCCACTGATAGCACTATTCTAAGCCAACTGTCTTCTTTAACTCTATGCTTTTGCTCTTTACAAAGTAAAGTCAAATGGCATTCTAGAATAACTGGAAGTGAATTGTTATTTTGTGACAGATATGTAATTTTCATTCTCCTGTTGCAAATAACACTCTAATCAATAAGTAAAATCTAATGATAGGCTTATTCTTAATTATTGTAATGTTCTCTTGTTATAGTATTTTGTCATAACTCCTGAGAATGAACATTTGGCATTAGAAAAAAGAGTGTTGCCTATAATTTTTTCTTCCATTAACCATATAGTAGAATAAGTACAAAAATATGAAAACATAGGATGGCAAAGAAAATGTCAACTATATAAGGAACTACTACCCTTTTTCTTCCTATAAAATTTACAAAGATGAATTCATTTAAAAGTCATTCCTTGATTATCCTTGCATTGTGCAGGCAATAAAACTAGTGTAGAGCAAAACAGTTTTTGTCCGGTCCCATTGATTTGAACCTGTTGGCAGAAGATGGATTCAAGTTCAGACATGACTCACCCCAGGGAAAAGCATCCCAATCAAGCGGCATGCCTTGTCTGACACAGAAAGCAGCAGCGTCTGAGACGGTAATTGAATGACTGCACACTACAGAGAGAGAGAGAGAGAGAGAGCCAGAAGCTCAAAGTCAGAATATTGGATCAGATTAACATTGGAGAGCCCGGTAGTAATTCTGCATTACACAATCAAACAGTAGTCAAGCAATATCTTTTGGGCATGTGCGTGTGTTGGAACTGCAAAGCCTGACCCATTTTTACTGGTTTCCTAGAAAAACCACCTCTTTAAGATGTTGCTTTAAATTTACATATCTAAAGTAATGGCCCAAAATAACCTAATTACACAGAAGAGCACCCTAAGACTATACGTATTTGCAACCAGTGAGGGCTCTGACACTGTCCATGTTCATGTAATTACACCACTTAGTTTTGTATCTATCAAATTTATGCATCTCTCAAAACTATCACATTGAAAGATAAAATAAAATCTCCTAAATTACTTTTTCAACCGGGCTCAAATTAGCTGCCGTCCGGGCTGCTGACCACTAGCTGTCACTCGCTTATTTGTTTGTCCCATTATGTATTTGGACCTACAGCCGCATACTAATATTTTCCAAATGAAAATAGCCTGGACCTAGTCAATCTAATCCCATCTCTCCTCTCAGGGTTAATGACTTAATCTTAGCAAGGCCAGCACCTCCTCACCAACACCTCAGTCCCAGACACCACCGCTCGCGGCCAGCGTTGCTCACGGCCGCTCCGGCCCTCCCTCTATCTAACAGTTGTGTCACTAACAAACGTGACCAGCACAGATTCATCGCCAACACGATGCCCTCAGCATGCAGCCATCCTTGTGGCCTCAAATTGCCACAACTCGCCCACCATCAATGTCACACATCTCTACAGTCTCCGAAGGTCCATGACCACAGATCGGGCTCTATCTGAGGTTATGGAGCTCAAATCACTCGATTATAGGACTCAAAGAGGCAACCGTGGGCATGGCGAGTGAGAGAGAGAGGGGTGGGCGTTGGTCGCATGGGGGCTGAGAGCAATCATCGTGGTGGTGAGGTGGCTGTGACGCTTTCCATAGTGGCAGTGTCAAGCCGTCTGCAGAGAAAAAGAGAATTGTGGCAGCTCTGCTCCTGCATGAGGGAAAGGGAGAGGTAGGGGAGGAAGCAGGAAGAGAGTAGGGTTTCTTGGTCTTTGTAATTTAAATCACATGTATGTAGGTTTAAGATAGTTCATTCCACCAATGAGAAAATGGGCAGCAGCCATGTCTGCAGCTAATTTGTGCCCAAATCCTCTGCAGTTTTCCGCTATTTTACTCTCCTTATCTAGCTTGACCCTCCTTTATCATTTTCTTTGTTAGCACCAGGTGAAGTGGGAATGGGGTTGGCATTGAGCATAGAAGTAAACATGTAACAAATTGAAGCATTACATACTCCAATTATCACCATATACTCCAATCATGGAGCAGGACAAGCAAAACTACCTTATGCATCGCTCCCTAGCGCTCCATGAATATAAGCACATTAAAGTTGCAGCAAAGAGCATCATACAGGACTTATAATCTGCATAAATATACTTCTGCCTATGCTTCCCATGCAAGACCAATGTGTGACACAGTAAAAAAAATAACACTTGCACTCTAATACTGACATAGTGGAAAGACAAAATACAAAGGAAATAGAGAATCGGTCGACTTACAAGTTTTTTCTCTTGGAGCTGCCCAAGAAAACCATGTTGATTCATTGCCCGAAAAACCAGGAAATCCGCCTTCCCAACGTATTGCCTGCATAAAGTTCTAATTGAGCAAAGTGCAGCAGTAACCTGCTCGATCCAGTATAAGCAGTGGCAATCAAAATTCCACACAAGGTTGGATTTCCATAAGAAGAATTACTTGTTATTCATGTGGTCCTGAGATATTAGACGAACAATCTGCATGGTAGGAGGCCAGTTTGCTGCAAGCCTGAAAGAAGCAAAAGAATGTTCAAGCAGTGAAAGATTAATCTTGAGACAAACTTAGTGAGATTCAAGATGCAGCCGACAAGAATGAATAAATATCCAGATTCCATCTAAATGGCCGAAAATTGAAAGGCAGATGTAACACAAAAGCAATTTCACAATTCTAGCATTTTCAAGAAAGGAGAATATAAATACAAGCTTTCTGAAAGTGACAATAAGATCATGATCAGCGATTCAGTAACTGATTTGACACTATATAAGAGAATTTTATAAGTGCTATCAAATAAACAGCCATCGGGAGAAACAATGTCACAGCAAATCTTTCATTTGCATTGCAACGCCCAGTAACTAAGACATGAATGATTAAACGAGAAGATAATAAGGCCAGAAAACTTAATGAAGGGCATCAGATAGATAATGACAACATAAAAAAAGGTTTCCACAAAAATTGTGCTATGTTTGGGAGAGCAAAGGGAAAGGAGAATGGAAAGTAAAACACCTATAACTATAAATTGTCCCTCATTTTCCAACACACAAAATTTCAAATTTTTGGAACTTTCCACTCAAACTTTATCCTCCCCACTTTCCCCACTTCGACAAACATAGCCTTGGTGATCTTCCCCGAACCACAAGCCCTTATTGCTAGTGCATCCACAATATTTTGCCATAATTGCACTGCCCCTAATACGCATGTCATCCTCCACCACTGCCCCTAGTGCACATGTCAACACAAAAGGAAAAAGGAAGAAGGAGCCATAATAGCATATCCACATTTTTCAGTGGAGAACTCCAGGGGGCAGAAGAAATGTACATAATCCCAAAATATAATATAGCAAAAGGAACATGAAATTGCTCTTCTATCTCTCCCTGGCTTATGACTAATGAGCATTTTCGGAGGTGGTAATCCATGTTGGATTGAAGTGGTCATTTACTAGCAATGCACAGGGCACAGAATGGCAGGAGTAAGGCTTCTGGAGGAACATAATGCAATGTACTTTTCTAACCTCCAGTATCTATCTTCATAATCTATCTTCTCTTATAACCTTCACTCTGTGATCTTGTCTTGATTTATCATGAAATCAATTTGGTGAAAGATTCCAGTTAAGTATTCAACCCCCCATCTAAATGAAGTTCATAACATCGTCTTAAGTTAGACAAAGGAGCTTCAGGATATCTAGGTTTCAACACAGAATTTCTTCTACCTTAAACTACCACATAATCAACCTTTAGATAAGTTCTATGCAAAATTTAAGATACTTCTCCCCTACAAATAACGGAAAAAATATGTCTACTCTTTTGAACAAAGAAAGAGCAAAAGATTAATTCCTTCCAAGGGGTTTATCTTGACCTAGAAAGAATGCCATCCATGTCTAATTCTCACAGAGACCCTTTACGTAATTGATTTGGACCAACTAAGAAAGTTAATGTTAGATATCTGTGCTTTGCAGGGAGACAGTGCTTTAATTGAAACAATGGACAAAAAAAAAAAGCCATCTATCCAGTCTCTGTCATTGTCATAGTAAACTCAGATTTGATGGAGCATAATTATAGCAGATATTTTTGTGGAAAAAACGAACACAAAAGCCAAAAGCATCAAATGGAGCAGTATTCTTTAGTTGTTGAAAAACGAAATGCCAGATCAAAACGGATACTGTCTATAATTCCACAATAAAGGCAAAATGGTTTGATACTTACGTCTCAGAAGCTGATGCACTCCTGTAACCCTGCCACAAAACAAGTCCAGCATTAAGGCTTGTAAAAGATAAATAAATAAACCTTGTAACAAGTAACGAGCAGGAAAAACCATAACATGGGTGCTCATTTTACAAAACCTCATCAGAGAATGAATACATACCTCCAATCTGGTGATTAAGACGGGCTGTCCTTGTCTTTGCCCAGATAAATTACCCTGCTCACATATTTTCAATGAAGACAAATCTCAGTCAGCAATCTTTGACTTTACAACAGTCAGCATTTTGCAGGCTAGAGAAATTATTATGGAAAACCAGGTAAATAATCAAACAAACAAAAAAGCAATCAATGACAACATTCTCTATTAGTAAACACTTGCGACAGAGTATTAGTTTCATTGCAAAGTTCATAGTTTTGGCACATTATTGATTGGCTATTGAGTTTTCTTTTGATTATGTGCCACAGTTATAGGAGAGAACGCTCGGAAAGTTCTGTAAATCTTACTCCACTTAGTTAAGACATTTTCAAGCACCCAAATGCCAGCAACCCAACCATTTTGGGACACAAGATTTGGAAAAGAATTTGGTTAAGAGCCTCCGATAGAACAGTAATCTAGGCTAAAGAGGCCAGATGATTTGCTTGGCGAGAGTTGGCCACCTTTCTAGAGCTTGTCAGCAGCAAGTATTAAGCTCAAACCTCATCTTCTGGAGAGAGTAATATCTATCTCACTTATGAAGAGAGCCCGCGTAGAACTTATATTCGTTCAATCTTAAAAGACAAAAGACACCATTAACAGATGATTCCCCCAGATAGAGGAGCAAATCATCATAACTACATATTAGACAACAAATGCAGAGCCAGACTTTGAATGATTCTTCCCATCTACGTTAAAGCGCACGCTCTGTGAAAATACACCATCATTTGAAACTACCAAAGAAGAGCCATTGTTGATTTGCAGTATGAAAGTTCAGAAACAGTCAGAATCACAGCAGACAACAGAAATGGTTAGGATCCTAATCGAATCGCAGTTGGTTTCTTTTCTAGAGACTAGTTTTAGGAGAAAGGCTTTTGGATCATATCTGGAGAGGAACAGTGAACCATGGTATAAGCTCCAGCCACATGTATATGACATTTATATGTGAACCATGGTATAAGCTCCAACCACATTGGACAGCAGAACACTAAAGTGGAACTGGGAACAAAAATAGAACAGCCAAGAAAGAGGACCATTGCCAAACCAAGACCCAACGCCTTATCGTGTTGTAAGCGGATAGAAGACAAAGTAAGATTACAGAGAAGGAATGACATAAAATTGCAGATAAATGATCTAAGTAAAATCGCTAACAAGACATACTCCATATAAAGAAAAAAAGAAAAGAGAAATCTCAGCAACATGCGATGGAAGTTGACCACATGAAATCCATAAACTTGTTGTGAACCAAACAAACTTAATCAAGAACCTGAGATCCTCCAGCAACAATCAATGAAGAATGCAAAATGCAAAAGGTTTGTAATCCTGTTGTCCATATATATTTTCCTAGAAAGAACATACTCTTGAGTTCATACCTCCCAAACTTTCACATATTTGGATTGTGCACTTTGCAAAGCACTTGATGATTGCTGTGACAATGGCATACTTGCTCCTGGATTGTTGTTACCATTAATTGATGGCATGCCAGATTGTCCTTGTGAAGGCATTCCTGGAGTAGGAATCATTGTGCCAGTTCCAGAAGAGGGAGCTGTTGGACCCAGGGCACTCATCATATTAGGATTCATGCCAACTCCATTCTGCACCATTTGCGATCCTGATAGGCTTCCTTGGCTCATGCCTGGAGTAGGTTGACCCATACCAGCACCAACTTGAAGATTGCCAGTTGGTTGGGATATTCCAATGTTTGAATTTCCAGTAATGCTGCTAGTTGCTGGAGCAAATGAACCAAGGCCTTGGTTTTGTCCAGTTGGTATGGTCCCTGTGAGAGAGCCAGGACCTGTCACTGAGGTCATGCCCGATTGGGCTGAAGAATACCCTGTCTGAGCTGCAGGGACAGTAGACTGCATCCCACTAGAAATCATATTTGACATATGCATGGCCATTGGATTTTGACCAATCGATTGAAGCCCTATTGAAGTCCCTCCAGTCAATGCTGCGGAATTGACCGCTTGCCTTACTTGAGAGAGGTGGTTTAGTATGTTTGAATTTGCAGGACCTCCAGGTCGCATTGATTGTGGAATGCCACCACTCACCACCGGCTTCAAATCCGGTACGCTTTCATTGTTCGTTACCATGTCTTGAGATGCAGAAGAAGGAGAGGAAGTCTGCAAGGCAGAGACTCCTTGAGTAGTAGGACGCGGTACGGATGGAATGTGAGGAAAGGTGGGGCCAGCTACCATAGAAGTCACCGTAGTTGGTTCCTGGAAAAGCAATATCTAAGTTCATGCGGCAAAAAAGAAAAAGAATCCTTCATTTTGTAGAGGCATTAGCCCCTAGCATTTAACTGGAAAGAGATAGAAGACTCACAACTTTGACAGTGGCAGGAGGGCCATTTCCCGCAGAAACTGCTTGTCTGTTCAGTAAGGGTCCATTTACTACAAAAAGATTGTTGGGAAAAATCAAATTACCATTGTGAACTAACTGTCCTGCGCTTATAATGCAAAACACAACCTCATGCAGGATAAACTGCATTCCTAGCATAAAGATATACTACAGACATTGCCCCCGGTGACATTGAGTTCCTTTCATCAACTGAAAATCAAGAGCTTCAGACTCACTCACTGATAGCGACTCCTTCCTCGCTACTACATTTTGTGCAGCGACAAATATCACCAGAATTACAGTCTAATTACTGAATATTATGACTGAACAATCCTATAATCTGAGAGAGAAAGAGAGAGGGATATATTATAGAATTAGCAACTTCCAGCCTCCAGAAACATAGGAATATTTTCAAGAGATTCAGGCTCCTTCATAGACCAATAGTATTTTTACTACAGTTGCCATGATTCAGGAGCATGTCCCAAAACATGCAAGCTCTACAAGTGGCTAGATGACACCTCAATTAGGACAGATGGTAATAAAAAGCTACAGAAAGAAGAACGTGTAAAATAACTAAATCTTTGGCTAATCCAGCAATAAGGCCTCCTAGATGCAAGATAGTATATCTATTCACAATTTACCATTTACTGAACAGACAGCAGTGAATTGTATTACCATAACTTTCATTCTGCAACAAATCCAGTTAAATACTGTCCAAAGAAAAACAGTTTGAAAAGGATACTGGGATGGCAACTAAGGTTCATAAGATTATATCACAAACAAGGGAAAAAACTAATTAAGTAGTGCTAGTGCATAACAAACCAGGTGGAACAGAAGTAGGAGGTTGTGCCGTGACTGAATTAACTGGAGGTGGAGCTGTGTCCATCTTGACAGGACTCTGATTTGAAGGCAAACTAGATGTTCCAGGACGACTCAAAGCTGCCCGTGCCTCAAGGAAATTCTCCGCAATTAATACAAGAAAATGGGGATTCTTTACATTATCAACCGGTGGATCTACTGCACGCGGATTGTGTTTTCCCTACATTTTTTAGTAACTCGTGAGCACCACGAACAAATTCAAATGGGTGGTACAAGCTATAAAGTCAGCAAATCTTCTCAACTTCCATAGAGAATGCATGCACTGTAGTGAACATACATTTTGTAACCTGTGAGACATCACAATTTTCATTGTTGTATGTTCTTGGGTATCTAACTTAGTCACTGTTCATTTCATGGCTAAAGGTGACTTAATTCGAAGTCTATAGACTACACTAAAGTCCAGGGTCCTTGTCTGGAATCCCATTTTAGCAGCAAACTATATCCTTCCCAGAACTCGAAAGAGCACCAGTTGAACAAGGAAGAGCTCAGTTGAGATGCTAAACAAACAACTATAGCAAATCAAATAATAGAAGCAAAGCAACTTCCTTACAGCATTGTAGATTGCCCGAAGTTTTGGAAGCTGCTTTGGACAAATAACTGAGAGAGAAACACGGCACTGCATCACAGAAAAAGGCCAGTCACATGGGAGTGTAAAGTTCTCAGAAGACAACACAAACCCAACCACCAACTACTGAACTACAAAAATACCTGAGGGAAAAATTTCGCAACACCCTCAGCATCACATAAAGGTCCTCCAGTGTAAGTTTCAACATGCTCCTCTTCCAGCTGAAAAGTTGGTCGATAAACTGGAGTTGACAAGGGATAAGGATTGGTTGCAGCAACAAGAACACAGTGCCTTTTTCCATCTAGACTTTGCGGAGGTAGGTTTCCGTTCAGAGGTAGGGGGAACATCTGAAGAAGAAGAAGAAGACCAGAGTCAACATGAGTCCCCTGGAACCAAAGTTAATTCACTCATTGCTTCAAGTATAGCAGATTATATGAGTTGTCACTTGAAGAAAACCATAATTACCACATATATGACTAAAACATTTGTGGCAAAAGTAATTACAGATGAACTAATTCATTTCAGGATCAAATGGACAACAATGGAACAAAAGTTCGCTAACCATGTTTGCCCCCATGTTTGTGGCCCCCTTAAAAAAGGGATAGAGAGAGAGCACATAGAGCTGAATGAGTAAAAGTGAAAAAACATAATATCTTCGATCAAATGTACATCGACACAGATAAAGCCGAGATGAGGCATTTTATCCAAATTGTGTTGATGCACAACGCTTAGAAAACCTTTTTTTTTTCCAAGAACACAATGGGGGTAGTAGAAAAAGAGCACCAACTACTGAAGGTATAGGTGATAAACAGGAGATAAAGAACCAACTCTATGGACATATCTTACGGAGAAAAAACTGTACACAAATTGCATCAGTAGTGTCATTTAGCAGCTAAATATAAATCAATAGATTGCCATAGGCTTTGTAAAGAATCGATGGCCAGTAAAATGAGGCCTCAAAAGTTGTTTCATTCCAGTCAGTGCACAACTAGACCATTCACAAGCTCTCCGAACACACTACATCAGGCTAATATTTGAATGCCCGTGCTTAAACCAAACTGATAATATATCAGCTACATAGCCAGCTTGGGCTCACATATTGAATCAGCTAGTGAACTAAATAATTCAAATTCGGTGTACACAAGTAGTGCAATATACCATCAAAGCTTCAGAAAGACCTTCTGCAATAGCAGCATCATTAAAACCACCACCACTAAAAGACATTGCTGAGAGCCAATCCAGGAAACGGCTGACATCTTTTGTCCAGGCACTTCGCTGAACCATGCAAGCTGTAAAAGGATCACAGACAGAAATCCTCATTTATTTAACTGCACCGAAGGAAAATGAAAAACCATCGTAAATCACAATAGCAATCACTGAAGTTACTACAAGAACTTTCTAGCATTATAATAGCTCCAAAAAATACATTTTACCTTGACTTCATAGCCATAATCTACACTCTCTAAAGACTAACATATTTTTTGTTGACAAGCCAAGGTTGTCACAAGAATGCAACGCAATGATAAAACAAGCCAGTTGAAATTATTGCTTTAACTCCTGCTTATTTTCTTCAATTTTTCACAATCTGCAGCAGTTTTGACAATAAACTTAATAGTTACTGCAGGTCCACCAAGCATATCTTTTCAGGGGAAGGCAATGCAATTTGGTCAACGTAGCATGCGAAAGAACATACCAGACAAATTGCCATGAGAATTGAACATGACCAGAGAGAGATCACATGATTTCTGCAGGGAAACAAAGCCGAGAAAACAGCTCAGACATTCTGAAAAATTATGCGACTGTGATTTGCAAGCAAAACAGAAGGACTCAGCAAAAGTCACATACCTGTGCAGTCACCTCATTCCCCACGAAAGCCCTGCGCAAATACCCATCTTGTCAAATTAAGCGCCCACAATATAGCAATCGACACAACATTTCTCTCTGTCACAAAACAAATGACGCATTTCTTTCAAGTAATGTGGACTCGATTCATTATATAACAAGGAGGATAGAGAAATTATCATAGTCAGTGCAAAAAGAGAGCGCAAATGGACCTGACGATCTTCTCGAGGTAATCGGAAACAATGGTTTTCCAGTAGGACCCCATGGCTGCAGTGCCGTCGACAGCCACGATCAGCGATCTCTCCGTAGACATCGGGACACTCGATCCTTTGGCGATGTCGCCGAGCGCCATATCAGGGCTCAATGACTGCACAACCATTTCTCGGGAGTAGGGAAAAGGCTAAAAACGAACTACCCGGGGACCAGATGCGACGATCGAGAGGTGCGAGTCCAACAGGTGAAGCGCTCGAATTCGACTGGACAGACAGCGAAGAGATTGCGCGATTCGTTCAACCGGGAATCAAGAGAAGGCGCACGACCCTTCAGAATCGAGCCCGTTTCGCCAGGTCGGAATCGGAGAAACGGGACTTCCGGGCTGGCGGAGAGAGAGATGTGGGGGGGGTTGGTTGGGGGGGACTTGTGCCACCGCCGCTGAGACGCCGTGTGCGGACGACTGTGCAAGCGAGTGAGTCGCCGAGCTGATCGTCCGACCGCGTGCGACGGTTTACAGGGGTTTCCGGCTTGTGAATCCTTGCGCCATCGACCATATAGGCATAGATACGTCCGTGATTTGACCCGTGCAGCTGACTCTCACGTGTGAAAACACTCAAGGCGAAAATCATAAAAGGGTATGATTTTTCAAGAAAATGTTTTCTCATCTTCAGGTTAAAATATATATACGCCAGTATTGACAAGGTTACATAGGCCGTCCGGTCTCCACGTCAACAATATTTAGACAAAATTAGCCGAAAAAACTGAATTAGCTCTAGGTCGATTGATTTATGATTAAATTGACATTATTAAAAAGTTTAAGATTAAATTAGCGCTAATATTATAGGTTTATGATTTTTTTAACACATTTTCTGCTATGGAAACCATAATTATAAAAGCACAGGCGAATTTGTGAAAGCATTGGTCCACGCATTCCTATTAGTCTCGACTATAGTACATGAACCATAAAGACTATACAAAAATTGCTTCATCTATCGGACTTATGCGTAGCACGAACATGGTGATTGGTATAACTAAAATGTACGAGCTTAAATGAACTAACAGTAAAGCACGGCATGCTCCTAGTCTTATAAAGTAAAGAACGCTCAACAAAAGGGTCTTTCGATGTGATAGGTCAAGACCAACATTTTGATGATGTTTAGACTGAGACCGATAAATAGTAGCAAATTGATTTAGTAGCGATAAGAAATAGATTTATCTTCTCTAAAGAATTAAGACCGGCACCTTCATTGTTAATTGATCGATTTTTTATCCTGAAGTATGGGGCGAGTAATGTGCCGGTCCTATTGAAATTAGTCATTGAATTGATACATCATGAGGGTTGGGTTACTGTTTGTTATTAAATGAAGGTTTTTGAGTTAGACCCGCCCAATAGATGAGTATGGTTGAAAATGAACCAACCCAAATTGACCCGTCTTGACATATTTATATGCAATATAAATTTGACGACTAATATTCGATCATACTAGAATTCGTAAACATTTTTTTTCCTTCGTAAATTGTTACCTTCAGAGAATAGACAGCCCCATGAACTAGCTCGTCAAGCTAGTAAGGGAGCTCGAGTGTCAATTGTGGGCTGGAGCGTGAAAGTGATGAAGAAAGTTCGGCCCGACCAATGCAAAATTCATGAAACGGGTTCGGGTTTTGCACTCATTTCCACTTATTTGTAAAACTTTGAGTAACCCATGTTCAATCCCGACTCGTAGAAAGTGAGTTTTTTTTTGGGCTGCCATAGAAAGTGAGTTGAAAGAAAGGGTTTTGCACTCATTTCCACTTGTTGTTTCAGAATGTCTTGCTCCAATGCAACTTAGGGTGCGCATGGTAACCATTCTATTCCGGAAAACCGATTCTAATTAAAATGACTTTTTCCGATTCCGTTTCCGGATGAATTTTAGAGAATTAGAACGCGTTTGATAACTGCCCAAAATTTCTGTTCCTAGAATAGAAACGCATTTGATAACTGCACAAAATTTTTGTTTCAAAAAACTGTTTCTCTTCCTAATTTTTTTCATTTAAGTCAAATAACTATGTAATTACTTTGTAAAATTTCATTCTAAATTGAAGACTAATTTTCAATACACACTAAAATAATTTAAAATACATTATTTTTTTAACATGTCATAAATGAAACACAAATTTTAATACATTAAGTTTGAAGTTCGATTGAAGCATGGGAAAGTTCCCATATTAAGAACTCATTTTTTCTTTAAATGTTGCGTTATCCAAAATACATACAAACATAGCAGCCGAATAATCAAATTATTCACTAAAAACAAAAAAAAAAACAAATTATCCTCCTTGATACGAAGTACAAGTTCTTCACTATCATTTGGCGCCTTCTATCCTAAATCCAAGCGGGTGTTTAGCTTGAGCTCTACGTACAAATGTTTACATTTTGTGACACACGACCACGAGTATATATGTTATCATCCACATGTTTGATGCCATCATCTTCCGTGACATTTTTTGCAGAAGAGTGAAATCTATGAAATCTCGGAAATTTAGGCCCAAATTTATGAAAATGAGGTCAAACTAGCCTATTATAAGCTTATTCTATTTCTAGGGATTTTCTAAATTTTGGTGATTTTTTTTGAAATTTTTTATTTTTTATTTTATTTTTATTAGGTTGAGAAAAAAGTGACGAGAGAAATGAAAGGGAAAAGTGAGAGATGTGAGATTTCATTTTGTTTTGTGATTCTCAAAAGTGATTCTTTTTCCAAAACCAACTTTTTTTTAGTTCCGGATTTTGCTTTAAAACCGATTCTGATTCTCTAAAATTGATTAGGGGAACGTAATCAGAATCAAATTTATTTGCGTTACCAAACGCGATTTTCATCCTTTTTTGTTCCCGGAATCGGAATCAGAGAATGAGAATGGTTACCATGCGGGCCTTTACCATCTCAATGGCCGAATTAAACTCCCAAAATTTTCGGTTGATAGGTAAGATTTTCTCCAAGTCATGTAGAATGAATTACACATCTCAATAGTTGATGACCATTTTAAGCTTTTCTCTTCCTCACGTCATGTATAAGCTACTCCAAATAGACCGGGTTACTGTTAGGGCTTGGCACACAAACCACAAACGAAGTAAAGAGTAAAAGCGAAAAGAGAAAATCGAGACACAAGATTTATTTCAGTTCACCTTTAAACTATGCTACATCTAATAGAAGATTCTATTATAATTAGCATATTATACCTCTCGGTTACATTCCTTAATTATAAGAGACAAATAATACATAATAGTGTTTATTCATTGCGCAAGCTTAAACTATCAATGAAAAAATTTGGGTTCAAATTATAAAAGTTTTTAGCGGCTCAGAGAGCGAGATCTCGTGCCTTCCTATCAATGAGAAGTATGAATCACACTCAACAATTACAACACTAGTTGTGATTCAACTAGCCAAACCAATTAATACTAGTCACCCTTGCTCAAGATTCTCGGGCAACTAATGGGGAAATCAAAACCGAAAATTCACATAGATATTTCATCAAGCATGTGGGCGACAATGTGCATCCTCCACTAGAAAAAGAACCCGTCACTCATCGGGTCGAGCCATTTCATCATAATGATAGAAGACCGAGCAGCAAAAACAAACTTTCCGAATTGAATTGATCACGAGAACTCGAGAGGCATAGAATCGGGAGATGTCACACGTCATGCGCAAATATTCCAAAAAGAATCAAAACATAAAGAAAACATACGAGAATCAGAGCCTACGATGGAGATGAGAAATTAGATCTTTCTACGAAATTAAGTATTACCAAGAGAATTTCTTCTATTGAGAATTTCTTCTATCGAATGATTTATGGGTCCAAAGAAGTTCGTGCTCTATAGGAGGTTCAATGGAGGCAGACGGTGAATGACTTTGAAGGGAGTGATGCACAGTGTCTGTCAATAGATTGTTTGGTGAAGGAGAAGAAAATGCTAGTTTCCAAGATCAATATCAAGGTAAATTACGTAATACCCCCAAATTTTTTAGGTTTGCTACAAATGCCTCCTTCCCCCCGTCCCCACTTTTTGTTATTTGAAATTTGGCCCAATGCACATCGATATAAAGTTTTGAAATATTTTTTGGAGTATATCTTTTCTCGCAAATATAGCTAATATATGTATGACTTGAATTTCATAACTAATCACGTGTAGCCACGAGGTCAAATATGTGAAAAGAATTTTGCTGAGTCAACTCTAAGGGGGATTCGACCCAAAAAAAAAAAAAAACTCTAAGGGGGCACATTGCCGCCAATTTCAAAGAGGTGGGGGAACAAATGCAAAGATTGAAACGTAGGGGGAGCTTTCTATAATCCCAAAAAATTTGGGGGGCCAAAATGTAATTCTCCCTCGCTATCAAATACGCGCGGCAGGAGGGAAACTAAAAACACGCAGCGAGGCTGCCACCTGAAACGGGTCGAACTCGGGGTCTCATGTCCTTGTCCACCGCAAGATGCGGACTCCCCGCCCGAGAAATTCTGTATTCTTCCATCTCGAATGCCTTGTCTTCAATCCGAAACTCCGCAGAACTGCACAAAGTGCACGCACTGGTGATCACCGCGGGGCTCGACCGATCCGCCTTCCTCACTGGCAAGCTCATAAGCAAGTACGCACGTTTTCGAGAGCCCACCTCCTCTATCTCCGTCTTCGACCGTGTTTCACCCACCAACAATGTCTACCCGTGGAATTCCATCATCAGAGCGCTCGCCCACAACGCCCTTTTCTCGGAAGCCCTTGGCTTCTACTCCAGGATGCGAGATGTTGGTGTTCGACCTGATGCTTATACGTACCCTTCGGTCATCAATGCCTGTGCGGGCTTGGGTGATGCCGAGATGGGTAAGGTCGTGCACCAACATGTTTCGGAAGCGGGGTTTGGCTCGGACCTGTACATTGGGAATGCTCTGATTGACATGTACGCTAGGCTTGATGACATGGGGAAAGCATGCCACGTGTTCGGGGAAATGTCTCAGAGGGATGTTGTGTCTTGGAATAGTCTGATATCAGGGTACAGTTCAAATCAGTACTGGGAGGAGGCTTTGTGGTATTATAGCGAGTTGAAATTGGATGGAATTCTACCGGACTTGTATACCGTGTCCAGCATTTTACCTGCTTGTGGAGGTTTGGTAGCGGTGAGAGAGGGTCGAATACTTCATGGTTTGGTTGAGAAGATCGGGGTAGATGGAGATATCATTGTGAGGAATGGACTCCTCTCCATGTACTTCAAGTTTGGCAATGTCACGGATGCTCAGAAAGTTTTTGATGAGATGGTATTTAGAGATATTGTCAGTTGGAACACCCTGGTCTGTGGGTATTGTCAACTGAGATTGTTTGAAGACTCGATCCAATTGTTTAGGGACATGATCACCACATGTACACCTGATTTATTGACTGTCACCTCTGTCCTCCGTGCTTGTGGACACTTAGGTGACTTAGAATTAGGAACATTTGTTCATGATTACTCGGAAAGGAAAGGAATGGAGTTTGATACTAGGGCTAACAATATTCTTCTAGATATGTATGCTAAAGGTGGCAATCTACTTGCTGCTCGTCAACTATTTAATAAGATGAAAGATAAGGATTCTGTATCATGGAATTCCTTGTTAAATGGTTATATCCTACATGGGTCATATGGGGAAGCAATGCAGCTTTTTAAGATGATGAAGATGGAAACTGAACCTGATTCTATTACTCATGTGATGCTCCTGTCTGTATCTACTCAGTTTGCAGATATTTACCTGGGGGGAGAAGTCCATTGCCACATAGTAAAGTTAGGATTTACTATAGATTTACGTGTTTGCAATGCTCTCATAGATATGTACGCCAAATGTAGCAAGTTGGAGGATTCTCTGAGAATTTTTGGGCTCATGGATATATGTGATATAGTTACTTGGAACACGATTATCTCTGCATGCAACCATCATCAGGATTGTTGTTTAGGATTTCAAATGATCAATGCTATGAGAAATGAGGGGCTGGTGCCAGATGAGGCCTCGTTGTTGGGCATATTGCCAATATGTTCCTTACTTGCTGCTAAACAGCAGGGGAAAGAGATACATGGATATATTTTCAGATTGGGGTTTGAATCAAATGTACCAGTAGGAAACGCACTGATTGAGATGTATTCAAAATGTGGCAATCTAAAGGGTGCTGTCGGAGTATTTGAGCTTATGAAAGTAAAAGATGTGGTGACCTGGACTGCATTAATCTCTGCTTATGGGATGTATGGTGAGGGGCAGAAAGCATTGAAAGCTTTCGCACAGATGGAAGTTGCTGGCATCCTTCCTGATCATGTTGCTTTCATTGCTATAATTTTTGCTTGTAGCCATTCGGGTATGGTGGAGGAGGGACTAAATCTTTTTGACTGCATGAAGAATAAGTACAATATAGAACCTAGAATGGAACACTATGCTTGCACTGTGGATCTTCTTTCTAGATCAGGGCATTTAACTAAGGCAGAGGATTTTATCCTCTCAATGCCGTTGAAGCCGGATGCAAGCATATGGGGAGCTCTACTTAGTGCTTGTCGTGCAAATGGTAACATGAAAATTGCTGAAAGGGTCTCCAAGAGGATTATTGAATTGGATACAGACATGACCGGGTATAATGTTTTAGTTTCAAACGTGTATGCCTCAATGGGGAAGTGGGAACAAGTAAGATCGGTGCGGAAATCAATAAGATCTAAAGGACTCAAAAAAAGTGCCGGCTGTAGCTGGATGGAGATAAAGAAAAGGGTTTATATATTTGGTACAGGGGATAGATCCTTCGAACAGTTTGAGGAGGTTTATCAGTTGCTAGATATACTTGGCAGTCTGATGGCTAAACAAGGCTATGTTCCTGATTTGCAATGTGTCCTGCATGATGTTGACGATGATGAGAAGGAGGACATGCTTTGTGGGCACAGCGAAAGGCTAGCGATAGCATTTGGTTTGCTAAATACAGAACCTGGAAGTCCCTTACAGATAATGAAGAACCTTAGGGTTTGTGCCGATTGCCATACTGTCTCCAAGTATATATCTTCTATTGTACAAAGAGAAATTTTAGTGAGAGATGCAAATCGCTTCCATCTCTTCAAAAATGGAGCTTGTAGCTGTGGTGATCGATGGTGAGAGATCTGCTCATTTGATCAGTTATTTTGCTTGTGCGAGTGAGGATCAATATTTGTTGCCATGAATTTTTAACACAAATTCTCCAGCTGGAGTTTGCTGCTAAGTTTTATTTTATCATAAGAGAAGGCTTGTATAGTTGGAGGATTGGAGGCAGATAAGAAGAAAAGGTTGGGAGGACTTCCTTTGGCAGATTGCTTATCAAGTTTATCAAGGAGAATATATCCTTAAAAAAGACAGGTGTAGGGAATGCTCATTGAAGACGCAGTGCAGAGACTTTGGGTACAGCATAGGGCATGCAGATAGACATGAGAAATGTGCCAGCCTTTGAGTTGGAGATTCTTTTCAGTCCCTATGAGATGCAGGCCATGGCAGAGTCCAAAGAGATAGAAATATGGAAAGGAGGGTGGGCCAAAGGCTGGAATCTATTAGGTGAAACAGTTTGTAGCATTGCCAATGTGGATGAGCATTTTGAGCAGTGAATTTGCAGCAAGAGCATCCCCTGGAGAAGAGTTAGGACTACTACATCTTATTCACAGTACTTGCATTTTAACTTGAATGTTTTTTCACGTAAATCTGGATTGGCATTTGCAAAATTTCTTATGCAAAACCTTACACAATTAGTGAAAAGTGGGGTAACATAGGGATGGATGGATCGTTCTACAAACTGTAAAGTAATAAACAGGTTGGGTGAGTGATTATCCAGTTAAATACTTATCTCTCATGGAGGAGAAAGTGGTTTTCTTTAGTTTACAGTTTGACGAAGCATTCCTCCGAGATTACTAGACGAACAAAACAGCTATCATAGGAGTATTTGGACGGACATTACGACCAGCAAAGAGAAATGACAAAACAATATGTAAGAAAACAGACTATCTTTGTTTTCTCTGTTTACTCAATATGATTTGTAAATTTACCGAGAAGTGCTGTTTGCTTTATCTTCTCCCTTCTTCCTATGTGATTTCTTATGTATAATTGATATAATTAGTCTTTTTCACAAATCTTTTTATCCCTTCTGCAGCAAGTCTATATTCATGAGAAGCAGTCAGACAAAACTAGGCATGTGAATTCACGCATATGCAACCATTGGGAAACAGTCCAATGATGTGGTCTGCTCTAACACAGTAACTGATGACAGGAGTTTTGTGGATGATGTATCGAAGACAGATGAGTCAGGTGACATTAAAATCATGCTTATTCAATATTAGTGCACATTATATTTGAATATCATATGATGTTTGTGCAATCCAAATATGGATTGTAGGTTCACTTTGCACTTTACATGGGAAAGTTACTAGGACAGCTTGTTCGAGGCCAATAAATCTGACCCTGAAGAAGTATAGTTAAGCTGTGTGTAAATGAACAAAAATTGTGATTTGAAATCTATATCATAGGATTAAACTCTAGTGTGTTTTCTGCTGCAGTAATAACTCAATTTCTCTGTAGTTTTAGTAAGGAGAAATTTGTGATGACTACCCCAGTTTTCTGGGGCAAAATTTAAACTCAGAGAACTGACAACCACACCAAAACAATCAGTTATCTGTACCAGAAACCTAGTTAAATTGCTGAAGCAGAGAACTTAGTTATCCAGTGCTGTGCTGAAAACTGAGTCTAATGCTCAGACTTTTCAGGTCTCTAGGGGCTTTTTACAGCAGAATTATGAACTTGTTGAGATAATGCACACGAGATCTAACACTTTCATTTTGTGCATTTAAGTCCTAAAACTTGTCACATCTTCCACTTTAATCCTTCCTAAGTTCCGTTGGGTTTTATGGAAGGAAAATCTACGTGGTCTTTTTTTTATTACCTAAGGTAGAGGTGGCCAAATGGACCCGTGGGCCCGGAACCGGCCCGTTGACCGGGCCTACGGTTCAAGGGCCGGTTCCGACACGGTTTTAAAAAAAAAAAAAAAAAAGAAGGAAGGAGGCCGGGTGAAAAGAGCAATTGGGCCTTGGAACCGGCGGTTCCACCTTTTTTAGGAACCGGAACCGCTGGTTCTTGAATCGGAACTGGCGGTTCCGTGGAACCGGCCACCTCTAACCCAAGGTGTGCTTGCCAAACTGGTTTGATGCACGTTTAGGGTCAGGTTTGAATAAGAAGATCAGCCTAATGGAGATGAAGGAGCTCTACTTGGTATTTTTGTGGCTCTTTTGCTTGAAATGCTGAGTTAGCACCACTGAATTTTAAATTATGGAAATAGATGCCTAAATTAATGAAAAGAGGACATTAGGTGAATTATGGAGGTGATCTATCATTTTGAATATGAAGGTATTCATGTCTGGTAATGAATGCATATTATAGAAATGAAGTTATATTATTTTCTCTCTCATTTTCTTAGTTTGATTCCACCCATACATGATCTATGAAGAAGTGGTTCACAACATCCATAAATCCGAATGGAGAATTTACAAGTGATCTAAAAGTAGCACATTACAATCGCTCTCAATCACTGTCATTGGGCATGTTACTCTTTAAAATGTAGAACTTTTCCGCTAGGTCCACTCTATGATATGTCAAGTTGTTATAAATTTGTCCTTGGAATCATTGCTTCTGCTCATGGAGACTCAGTGAGACAGATAAGGCTAACGGAGCAAGCTAGATATGCGCCACCGGGAAAAAGAGCTCTGTGAAGATGGCTGCAGAGAAGATGATCTCCATTTCGTTTAAAAAATACACTGGAGAACTTAAGTTGGCGCAAAAAAAAAACTGATTTGTTGATTTAATCATGCTGCAGCAAACTCGTCTTGATTTTTCACTGTCATTCAGAAGTCATTGGGCTTGACAATGACAAGAATCGACCACCAAAGAGTCAAGTTGGGATGAACTGCGACATCTGTTCGATGCAGTCATGCTCACCAAGGATAAGATGCTGGTTGATGAAGCTGCTGGAGAAGCAATTGTATGCATTCTCTACCTAGGGAATTAAGGAGATCTTGAGCGATTATCCAGAACGTGGGAGAAGTGATGCTCCAACGAATGAAGATTGTAACTGTGGCCTTGGGAAAAGAGTTACCTGAACTGCTGTGATATTCATATTATGGCTTAGGAAGGGACATTTGCAAGGAATTTTGCAGCCTCTGTGTCAATGAATTTTGAACTCCGAGAGTGAAAACGGAAGGAGGAACTTTGATGACAAGGGGGCAATTACCGGCAACATGGCCACTGAAGATGTTGAGAAGTTACAAGATCAATTGAAAATCATCTCTGGCATGTTTGAGGAGTCGTCAGCTTTCAACCAGGATGATTTTGGAAAGGCACCACCAAGCACAGCAACAGTAATTGATAGCATTCTTTGCTGGGACGAAGTTAGTCGATGGGTTTGTGTCTGGGGGGTGTGATAAGGGGTAATCTCTGTGGTTCTATGTTATTAATAGAACTTGATGGACTCTTACTATTCAGAAAAAGAAACTAAGTGGACTCTTGCTAGTTCACTGCCTCCCTTTGACTTATTTTTATTAGACTCAGCTTAATCTCAACAGGCTGGAATTGTTGTTCCATTGTCTCCTGTCATTGAGTTACACTTGTTTTTAATCACCTGACGGAAGGGCAACATACAATGGCACTTAAAAAATGGTGTCAATTAGCCAAAAAAAAACACACAATTTTTACCTTTATTGCAAATTTTACACGAACTTTTAAATGATTCAAAAAATTAAAAATTTACTCAACATTGTTTCAAATTTAACCTCCGTTCGCATCCCATCCATCCTCGTCTCTTCGAAATGTCAGACTGATGCGGTTGTTATTGAGAAACACTATATTTTGTCCATTAAGCTAAAAGAACTTATGTTTGTTAAATTCGTGTCAATTCGTATCTAACACATGGAAGAGATGATGATGAGACTAGACGGACTATTACCAGATGCTAAATTTACAACATCGTAAAAGGTTGTTTAATCTTTAAAGATGGCAGCAATAGTCGGAAAATTATTCAAAAAGTCCTAAATCTATTGCTTTTTTACCAATTTATTCTTAAATATTTTAATTTTGTGAAAAAAAGGTTTACCAATAATTTTGTCAATTGAGTCTTAAGCTTTTTCAAGTCTTTCCTTATTGAGTCCATTTGGCCAATTTTAATTAAAAGTCACTAACGTGGACACCGACCGTCATACATGCATGGTCGGCCCTAATGCCAATAATTTTTAATAATATTTACTATTTTTAGGTCAAAATTGATTTATTTATTTTCTTTCTTCCTTCTTTTTATTTTTTTCAATTTTTTGGTTCAAAGGGCCAATGAGGTAGACGTTCGCTGGTTGAGGGCCAGCAACCTCCGCCGACCACTAACCGAGGGTCAACGGCCCCCACCAACCCCTAGACAAGGGCCGCAACGCCATTGCCAAATTCAGCAAGGGCTGCGCCCTCGCTCCCGGCCAACGAGGGTCATCAGCCCTCATGAGCCAAAAAGAAAAGAAAACAAAGAGAAACAAAACAAAAAAATTATTAAAAATTGTCCACGGTTACCAATTTTCGATTAAAAAAAATTAACCGGATGGACTCGATCCGTAAAATGTGAAAAATTTTAGGATTCAATTGGCAAAATTAAAAAGTTTAGGATTGAATTAGTAAAAGAACAATAGATTTAAGGCCTTTTGAACAATTTTACTTAGCAACACCTGTTGTGTCAATTTTGAAAAGTTCGATTATTCAGGTTAATTTCGCCGCAACAGCAAAAGGTTGTGTATTTTTTTGCTGTTTGACCTAAATTGAATGTTCTCCCACTTTTCTAAATGTATGATATATGAATTAGTGGACTTCACTAAGTGGATTTAGTCGCCACTTGTGGCAAATGTCAAAATTGTTGTCTCCTTTGTTACGCGAAAAACGTGATACTTTTGAAAAATATTTTTCAGGAAGTCGTATTTCAGAAAAATGACAATAATTTTTTTTTGTATTTGGTTGAAACTTAAAAATGAACTAGAAAATATTTACTGTCGTTTGGTATGAAAAATTCGATTTGATTTTCTGCATCATCATTTAGTCGAAAATTGCTGACTCGAACCCGACCGTCTTACGAAGCACAGTGGGCTTTATTGTGGATTTTTTTGTAATGCAAAAAAAATCCAAATGTTTTTCAATAAATATTTTACTATTATTTTATTTTATATATTTTTATGTCCTTTTTTTTTCCTTTTTACCTCTACTAGTCGTCGACCACGGGTGAGGCGCTGGCGAGGCTCATCCCTCTTTTGTGGCTGGTGATCGCCAGAAGAAGAAGAAGAAAGAAAAGAAGAAATTGGAAAAACTAAAAAATCGAAAATTAAGAATATTAAAAAATTCTGAATTTATTAAAAAAATAGCTAAAAAGAAAAGGAATGCGAAGGAGTGAAGGGAAAAAAGATGACAGAAAATGTTTTCCTCCCTCACTTTTGAAGGTGTTTTTTTTCTATGGGTGAAAAATATTTTCCTTGACTAGTTTATTTTCCGTGAACCAAACGCCTACAAATTGGAAAAAAATATTTGTCTAAAAATTATTTTTCGCGAAATAAACGTAGCATGACATATCAAATAATGTCTTCAGGGGACGCCCAATCATTTAACCGTAATCGATTCGACTTGGGAATGTCCGGGGCCCCGAAATTAGCATGGGTAATTGCTAGGACCGATCATAAGCCAGCTATAATTTTAGACAAACGGATTGAAAATCATTACAACATAATCACACCTTCATTTCACTCAGGCGCTGGAGAGCTTATCCGGGGTCTTTTGCCGGACTTTTCCCCGGCCATTTCTCTCTTCCGGGCACCGGCGGAGGAAGCCAAGGTTCTCTCTCGAGGGCAGGCAAGAAAGCACGGTTAACATTATCCAAAGTATGAACCGAAAAAAAAACTCAAAGCACGGTGAGCACTGATCCTTCTGACCAGCAGGAAAATTACATTTTAGATCCTTCAGCTGGCTAACAGAAGGCCAAAACCTTATTGCCTACACCTTTCAAGCAAGACCTTTTTCACCACACGATAGAAGTAGGGTACCGTTCCATGAGCTGAACCCATCTCATGTCTCTAATTAATAAAATCGTCGGGTTCGCTCCACATGACTATCTAGTACCGATGAATGAAATAAAACCACAACCACTCTTTCTATCTATCCCCACCGCCATTACTCCGCCTTGGCCGGGGAAGGGCTTGCTCTCGTAACCTTATCTCCCGGTGTATGTGAAAAAAGAGTGATGAACCTTCCCAAAATTAAGCCGGTTCTTCTAATTTTTCGGCTCACTCGGTTTGACATTGTCATGGTCGTAATTGGGTTGATTTTTTCGTAACCCAATGAGATATGTCAAAATGCGTTTCCACTAAATGGGTCATAGCAAGTTGTAACACACTTGAGATTATTTTACCACATTCTATTATGCTAATAAGACTAATAAGTTCAATATCAAATATCGGCCAACCGATTCATATATAATCATCCCCCACTTGCTTTTGAATCGTTGAGGCTCACGAGAGTTAGGCTTGAAAATACTCACATAATATTTGATGTTCTAATATGCTAGGAAGCACAGACACTCTCCGGAGCTACCGTGTTGTGTCGGACGCCCAAGTCCTCCGATATGCATCCGACACACGGCCGACACGTGGTCAACAGGTGTCAAACATCCGACATGTCATCGGCGCTCCGGACATGCCAACGACATGCGAATCCAGCATCCCGATACACCATTCCGACATGCACGTGATCAATTTTAAACATTTTCAACAAATTAAGGGTCAAAATATAAATCTGTCAAAAATTTATATACTTAAGTCATGTACCTAACCACCCCAAAATAAATATATTCAGCCAGCCCCAAAAAAATTCTAATCGTGAATTCCTAACAGAAGAAGGAAAAGAAGAAGAAGTAACTCATCACTGTCGGAATGTATATATAAATATATACATTTTATATACAACATGTTGGAATTCTCTAGTTTTTGATAAATGAAGTGTCCATGTGTCGTGCTGTGTCGTTTGTTGTGCGTCGATGTCGGCATACTTAGGTAATATGTTGTCATTAGGTTCAATTTTTTGTAACTTGTTTTGTTTGTATACCTTCATAGTTGATAATTTTTCTTGTTCATTTACAATGTTTCCGTCTCCATCACAACTGGTGATAATTTGTTTTCGTACTAAAGCAGCTTTTATGAACACTAAGAATGTGAGGTGCTTAAACATATATTAAACGACTCATATGACTAGTTCTAGTATGAAAATTTTATTTCTACTTTTAACTGTCCAATCGTATCTTTTGTATATTAAGCCCAAACTAGAGTTTGTATAAAAGTCCAAAGCTTCCCTAAAGAAATAACTCTATTTTTAGTAAGAATACTTATTTTTAAGGGAGGTTAGGTGGTTTAGGGTAAGTTGTCCGAAAAATTCTAAACATATTGTATGACAGTCAATTCAATCATAAACCCGTTAGTTGTGTCAATTTAATCATAAACGTTTTGACGGCTTACCAATTTAGTAATAAATCTTTTGAAAATTTGTTAATTTAGACTTTTTTGCTACTTTTGGCCCGAAATCGCTAACATTGATGCTAGCCATGTCATGTAAGACGGTCGGCATTAACATGGACAATATTTTGCATTTTCTTTAGTTTTTTTTTATTTTTTTTTTGTAAATTTTTATGATTTTTTTGAGTTTCTTTTTTTTCTTATTCATTTCCTTTCTTTCTTTCCTTTCCTTGTTTTTCCTTTTTCCTCTGCTTGTCGCTGGATGTTAGCGATGATCGACAACCGGCCATAGGTGAGGGCGACGCCTCACTAGTCACCTCACAAGTGGTTGGGCGAGGTTGCCTGGCTAATGGCCGACGAGGGCTCGCCCGTAGTCCATCACCAAGGTTTATCGACCGGCGGAGGAAGAACGAAGAAAAAGAAAGAAAGAGAATAAACATAAAATAAAAATAGAAAAATTTCAAAATTTTATAATACAAATTAGAAATTTTTAAAAAAAGTGTAATGGACTGTCCACATCAATGTCGATTGTGTTATGTTAGACGACCAACATCCATGTTAACGATTTCCAATCAAAATTGACAAGGATAACTAAATTGGTAAATCGTCTAAAAGGTTTAGAAGTAAATTGACAAATCGTCTAATAGTTTGAGATTAAATTGACACAATTAAAATGTTTAGAAATAAATTGATAAATCATTAAAACGTTTAGAATTACATTGGTACAACTAAAAAAGTTTAGGATTGAATTAACTGTCATATAATAAGTTTAGGAATTTTTGGAAAAACTTTCACGTGCTTTTAAGTGCTTATCTATATAATCTATGTATAGAGTCGACTTTCGAATTTTAGTGTCCACCTCTTAAATTACCATCATACGATTACAATAAAGTTATGGGTAATTTAGTGAAAGCAGTAGATAGCCGAATGGTGACTTCAGCAATTTCACGATTACAATCCTATAATTTTATTAGTCTCGCTCTTTCAGCGTTTCAAAATGTCCCGTATGAAATAATGAAAAAACTTACTAATTACACCACCCTGTTGAGCCCACTCCACCCATGAAATAACTACCCTCACTTTTTTCCACCATTAAAAATGATAGGTATCATTTTTCTTTTTAGGGTAACTTTCAATTTATTATTGAAAAATTCCAAAGAAAGCCCCGAAGCACCACCGTTTTCTTATTTCAAATAAGTGCACAAAGTATCATCATTATTTTTGGCTCGACGAAGGGCATTTTCATCATTTATTTTTTATTTTAATTTTTTTTTTCCGTTCTTCTTTTTTTTTTAGATTTTATTTTTTGTTGCGGTCGGCGAGGGCCCCAAATGACCTTCATTGGCCATTGGGCGAGGGCTCGGTGGCAAGGGACGCCTTACCCAGGCCCTTGGCGATTGGGCGAGGGCTGGCCTCACGTGTGGTAGGCAAGAGCAGCCCTCACCAGATCGGGCGAGAGCTCGCCTCGCCCGGGCAAGGCTGTCCTTGTGGCCGTCAAGGGCGGCCTCGCCTCGACGGTCGCAAGCGAGGGTCGGCCTCACCTGGGCAGGGCAACCCTCCCTTGTGACCTTTAAGGATGGCGTTGCCGGTGGCCGGACATCACCTAAGGCTGGCCATCGATGAAAAGGAAGGGAAAAAAACAAAGGAAAAAAGTAAAAAAATAAACAATAAAAAAATAAATGACAAAAATGTCCTTAGTCAGACCCTTCTTTGAAATAATGGAGCCACTTTGGGCTCTTATTTGAAGAAATATCTACATTAGATCCTTATTTGAGAAAATAAGAGCATTTTAGGCCCTTATTTGAATTTTTTTCATTTATTATCATATATATTCACTTTTGTGCAAGCGCCTAATGCATATTCAACCCTAGTCCTAATAACCGCATTTTTTTTTTATTATCTTTCTTGCTTTTTGGTTAAGTATTAAAAGAACTCTTTTCAGTCTGTATATATTGTTTATAATAAAATCATTCACAATACTTGTCTTTGATTATATCTATTCCCTAGATAATCAGTTTTTAACAAATATATATATCAACTGAAATGATTAATCTAGAAACTTATTGCAAGAGGTTGGAATGAGCCAGGCGATGCCCCGAGTCAAATGGAATATTTACGAGTAGATATTTGTACGTTAACAAAGAATTTTCGGTGCTTCACGATAAAAGATATTATAGGATATCTGCACGTTCCAAAAAAAGCTGAAAAAGTAATAAACATTCTAAACACAAAAATAATAGCGATTATTTAGTTTAGAGAGAAATTCCATAGTCGATGGAGCTCAATGTCCACATCACTATAAGTGTTCATATATGTAGAATAACGTTGATGGACAAACCTGAAACCAAACGCAAATGAGTAGTCTAAATGTAGAGGAATGATCCGAGCCCAACGAAATGACGTTGTGTCCTTAAGATAAATTTGTCCCCTCAATCGGTACCCAAGGGTTTTGGACAATTGCCTCCCAAGATAGAACAAATCGCCTTTCCTCTAAAGCGGTACTTCTTCAGAGGAAACCTTCGAATGCACTTCGTAGAATAATCGCACAAATGATAAATGACGAAGTAAAAATGACAGTTGTTTTTTCATGCGATGGTCAATGCTTTATTTATAGACAATGATGCGAAGAGTCACAAACTAAAGGTTGAGAACGAAGAATTACTAATTCGAACAGTTTTCTTTCAAACGAATGAAGAGTTACGAAATCGAATTGACATCTTCCAACAGAATGAAGAGTCACGAAATCGAATAGACATATTCCAAAAGAATGAAGAGTCACGAAATCGAATAGACATCTTTCAAAAGAATGAACAGTCATGAAATCGAATAGACATCTTTTCAAAAGAACATGTTTGTTCAAAGAAAAAATCAGACAAACATGTTTGTTCAGATTTTGTTCTATCATTCACTTCTCATTTATCTTTTTATGGGATTTGGATACCAAAGTCCCAACATATATAAATATATACATTTAATATACAATATGTCGGAATTCTCTATTTTGAGAAATGAAGTGTTCATGTGTTGTGTCGTGTCGTTTGTTGCATGTTGATGTCGGTGTACTTTGGTAATATGTCATCATCATTAGGTTCAATTTTTTGTAACTTGTTTTGTTTGTATACCTTCATAGTCGATAATTTTTCTTGTTCATTTACAATGTTTCCGTCTCCATCACGACTGGTGATAATTTGTTTTCGTACTAAAGCAGCTTTTATGAACACTAAGAATGTGAGGTGCTTAAACATATATTAAACGACTCATATGACTAGTTCTAGTATGAAAATTTTATTTCTACTTTTAACTGTCCAATCGTATCTTTTGTATATTAAGCCCAAAGAGTTTGTATAAATGTCCAAAGCTTCCCTAAAGAAATAACTCTTTTTTAGTAAGAATACTTATTTTTAAGGGAGGTTAGGTGGTTTAGGGTAAGTTGTCCGAAAAATTCTAACCCTATTATATGGCAGCTAATTCAATCATAAACCCGTTAGTTGTGTTAATTTAGTCATAAACATTTTGACGACTTACCAATTTAGTATTAAATCTTTTGAAAATTTGTTAATTTAGTCTTTTTTGCTACTTTTGGCTCGAAATTGCTGACATTGATGCTAGCCATGCCATGTAAGACGGTCGGCATTAACATGGACAATATTTTGCATTTTCTTTAGTTTTTATGATTTTTTTGAGTTTCTTTTTTTTCTTATTCATTTCCTTCTTTTCTTTCCTTGATTTTCCCTTTTCCTTTGCCCATCGCCGGATGTTAGCGTTGATCGGCAACGTGCCACGAGCGAGGGCGACCCCTCACTAGTCACCTCACAAGCGGTTGGGCGAGGTTGCTTGGCTAATGGCCGATGAGGGCTCGTCCGTAGTCCATCACCAAGGTTTATCGGCCGGCGGAGGAAGAAGGAAGAAAAAGAAAGAAAGAGAAGAAACATAAAATAAAAATAGAAAAATTTCAAAATTTTATAATACAAATTAGAAAAATTTTAAAAAAAGTGTAACAAACTGTCCACATCAATGTCGATTTTGTTATGTTAGGCGACCGACATCCATGTTAACAATTTCCAATTAAAATTGACAAGGATAACTAATTTGGTAAATCATCTAAAAGGTTTAGAAGTAAATTGACAAATTGTCTAATAGTTTGAGACTAAATTGACACAATTAAAAGGTTTAGAAATAAATTGATAAATCATCAAAAAGTTTAGGATTATATTGGTACAACTTAAAAAGTTTAGAATTGAATTGACTGTCATACAATAAGTTTAGGAATTTTTGGAAAAATTTTCACGTGCTTTTAAGTGCTTATCTATATAATCTATATGTAGAGCCGACTTTTGAATTTTAGTGTCCACCTCTTAATTTACCATCATACGATTACAATAAAATTATGGGTAATTTAGTGAAAGCAGTAGATGGCCGAATGGTGACTTCAGCAATTTCACGATTACAACCCTATAATTTTTGTTGGTGGAAGATGAGGAAAACTAGAACATGGAGGAAATGAATTTTAAAAGACGCACAGTCGATTACATGAAGGCTGGTATAGTTAAAGCCAATACGACTTTTAGTCTCGCCCTTACAGTGTTTCAAAATATCCTGTATGAAACAATGAAAAAACTTAATAACTACACCACCCTATTGAGTCCACTCCACCCATGAAATATAAGTCCCCTCACTTTTTTCCTCCATTAAAAATAATAGCTATCAATTTTCTTTTTAGGGTAACTTTCAATTCATTATTGAAACATTCCAAATAAAACCCTGAAGTGCCATCATTTTTTTATTTTAAATAAGTGCAAAAAGTATCATCATTATTTTGGCCTGACGAAGGGCATTTTCGTCATTTACTTATTATTTTTTTTTCCTACTCTTCTTTTTTCGATTTTATTCTTTGTTACCGTTGGCGAGAGCCCGATGACCTTCATTGGCCATTGGGTGGGGGCTCGCTGGCGAGGGACGTCTCGCCCAGGCCCTTGTCGATTGGGTGAGGGCCGGCCTCGTGTGTGGTAGGCAATAGCAGCCCTCACTAGATCGGGCAAGAGCTGGCCTCGCCTAGGCAAGGCCGTCCTTGTGGCTGTCAAGGGCGGCCTCGCCTCGACGGCCACAAGCTAGGGTTGGCCTCACCTAGGTAGGGCGACCCTCCCTTGTGACCTTCAAGGATGGCTTCACCGGTGGCTGGACATTACCTAAGACTTGCCCACTATGAAAAGGAAGGAAAAAAAAAAACAAAGTAAAAAAAGGAAAAAAAAAATAAACAATAAAAAATTAAATGACAAAAATGTCCTTAGTCAAGCCCTTTTTTGAAATAATGAGGGCATTTCGGGCTCTTATTTGAAGAAGTGTCCACTTTAGATCCTTATTTGAGAAAATGAGAGCATTTGAGGTCCTTATTTGAATTTTTTTCATTTATTATCTTGTTATCATGTATATACACTTTTGTGCAAGCGCCTAATGCGTATTCAACCCTAGTCCTAATAACCACATTACTTTTTTTTAAATTTGTCTTGCTTTTTGGTTAAGTATTAAAAGAACTCTTTTCAGTCTGTATATATTGTTTATAATAAAATCATTCACAATACTTGTCTTTGATTATATCTATTCCCTAGATAATCAGTTTTTAACAAATTACATATATATATATATATATATATATATATATATATATATCAACCGAAACGATTAATCTAGAAATTTATTGCAAGAGGTTGGAATGTGCCGGGCGATGCCCCGAGTCAAATGGAATATTTACGAGTAGATATTTGTACGCTAACAAAGAATTTTCGATGCTTTGCGGTGAAAGATATTATAGGGTATTTGCACGTTCCAAAAAAAAGCTGAAAAAGTAATAAACATCCGAAACACAAAACATACTAGCGATTAATTAGTTTAGAGAGAAATTCCATAGTCAATGGGCGGAAAGAAAATTGACATACTTTGAATAGTTGGGGAGATTATAAAAAGGGTTAATACTAAGAAGAAAACCCGACTAGTAAGCCTGTGACAAATTTACTCCAAACTAATTTTTTTGATTACTAATACGCCCAAACTGATAAATACGTGATAAATTTACTTCAGATTAATTTTTTGACCACCAAAAACATCAAACTATTATACCTATGTCAAAGTGGGTTAATACCACAAAAAATTTCAAACTAATACGCATATGACAAACGGAGAGTAAAGAGCTAAACTGGTAAACTTGTGTTATCCAACACATTAATTTGACGGTAAGATTTAACGGAAATTAACGAAGGTTAAATTTGTTATAAGTGTATTGATTTGAGATTTTTGGTTGTCAAAAAATTAATTTGAAGTAAATACGTTACATGCCTACTAGTTTGAAGTTTTTCGTGGTATTGAGTCTTTTTTCTTTAGTTGGTTTTACTCAAATAAAAGCATAAAATGTCATTATTTTTTCAAATAAGACATTGTTTCAAATAAAGGCCTAAAAGAAGTTTAGGATAAATGTGTTACAATGGGTATATTTTAGGATTTTTGATGACTTTTTCACTAAAAAAATTCTTTTTAGTCCGTACATATTGTTTATAATAAAATCATTCATAACATTGAAATTCTATTTAACTATATTTAATCCGCATGCAATCAATTTTTAAGAAATTATATAATACCAATCGAAACGATTCATATAAGAAAATTGTGACTGAGAGGTGTTGAAAGTGCCAAGCGGCAGCAAGCTTGTGTATTTAGTCAAATGACAATTCTTTTTTTTTTTTTTTATGTGGCCAAATGATAATTTACGAGTTGATATTCGTACGTTAAAATAGATTTTCGGATATTTCGCAGCAAAAGATATTATAAGATATCTGCTAGATCCAAAAAAGAAAAAAAGCTGAAAAACGTAATAAATGTTCGAAAGAGGAAAAAAAAAAAAGCGGGTATTTAGTTTAGATCCAAAAGGTCCAATTTCTTGTTCGGATAAACTTTTATTTTACGCTTTTTTCTTAAAATCTTGCTATGAATTTGACTTCTCCTTACGCCTAAACTTTCTTAATATACAAGTCCTCCTTCTTCTTTTTTTTCATAATGCCGGAACTATTTTTCACATTTTGGTGGAAAGCGATATTTTACTTTTTAAAAAAGATTAAACAAAAAAAAGTTTCGAGATTCTCTGTCGGTCTCCGCGTTTCTTGCTTTCGGGCCAGAACGAACAACCCGCCCCGAACCCGCCTCCCGCTCCGTCGTGGCTGGACGAAAAACCAAGACACGCTCTCTCTCTCTCTCTCTCTCTCAAGGCAGTAAGCACTGCTTCTGCTGGAAAAAAAGACGAGATTTTTTCCTTTTCCTTCTCTTGGCTCTGTAGCTCTGTTCGTCTTCTGGCCCGGCGAAGAGCACCGATCACGCTCGTCCGCCGTGAACGAAGCAGCAGTTGCCGAATCGGAACCACCCCCAGAAGAAGAAGAGGACGGCATCTCCATAAGCGAGGAGACGACATCTCCGCTCTCCTTGCAGAAGTTTTCGCCCTTCTTCTCCTTCTCCTTCTCCTTCTCCCTCTCTCTCTCTCTCTCTCTCTCTCTCAGGACCTCGAAGTCGCTTTCATGGGGCCCTTTATTATGTTCAGAAGCTCTCTCTCGTAGGCGAATGAGCTTGGAAGTCTGTACCAACCGGTATTTAATGTTTGACAGAGACTGGGTGTTGACTGTCGTGTTGCTTCGGTTTCAGAAGGGCAAAATTGGGGGTAAGAAAAAAAAAGAGGGTTTTCCACCGTCCCGCTGTAAAAACCATCAACCGGCTCTCCAGGTTACCGGGTGGGGGAAAGAAAAGGATCGACGGACGAGATCATCTTACGGCTGCTAGGGGTGGGCCCCACCGGGGAACTCATCCCCCGAAGGGGTTGTGGAAAGTCTGGTGATTCTCTGTGTCATCCATAGAGCACTCACTCGGTCAGCTCTGACTCTCTCTCTCTCCCTCTATCTCTCGCTCTCTTCGTCGCCATCGCGGGGTAAAGCTCTCTCTGAACTCGGCAATTCTTCTCCCAATCGCGAGTTAGGGTTTTCTCTGCTCTGTTTCTTGCCTCGGCTTCGGCCGGCGGTCTCCGCGAGTCCTTCGATTTCTCTGGTGCTTCTCTGCTCTTTGCTCGATGCTTTCGCCTTCGGGGCAATCGCGCGGAATTTCGCGACTCGCATCCCCACGGCGAGTTTGGCGATGGCTCGGTCTTAGTTGTCTCTTAATCTATTGGTAGTGTCGGATTGGAGCTAGCTTTGATGGGACTCGTGCTCTTTGGATTTCTAGTGCTTTTCTTCGTCTGGTTTTTTCCTTGAGGCTGTTGTTGTGTTTTTGTCGTAGATTCGATTTCCGATTTTTGGCTTTTGTCGCTTCCTGTTCTTCTCGTAGTTTGGTCGAGCTCTTTAGGTCTTTTGTCGAGTGCAGAACAAGAATTTTGCAATGGCTATGATTTTCGTTCCATTGATTCTTTACCGCTTTTGAGTGGCACTTTCTACTTCTAGACTACCTCGAATAGCTTTTTACTATGCTAGAGAACCTTGGTGACCAGGTGGTTTGTGTGTTTCCATGGCTTAATGTGGAGTTTATTACCATGATTTAACATAGAACTTTTGGTTGAATATGGCTGCTGTGAAGGCTTTATTAAACGAAATTGAGGCATGCTTTGGAGGAGAGGGGGGTGTCCTGCTGAGTAGGAAGCGACCTGCGGCTGTACAAAACACAGCTTCCCAGACAGTGCCTGAATTTACATTTAACCAACTGCAGGTAAAGTCCTTTCTCAACGACAAAAACCGCAATAATAGCCAATGAAACTGCGGCTACATGAATTTTTGTTTTAGTGTTAAAAGTCACCATGTATCACTCTGGGATAGTCCATTTATCGTTTCTGTGTTGTTAGTCAGGGCAGCCTCGTTCACCTCAGTGCGCTTTTTCAAGTCAGAGTGAAAAGATGGTGGCGAGAATACAATATCTGCAAATAATAACTTGGAAATTCTGATATTTTCTTTTGTTTTTCCTCTGTTTTGTCCTTCTTGCGCTCTCTTACGGTGATCAGTTCTTGAATTTTGCTTTCTAATAGCATAGTATTTTATGGAATAGGGTTCTTATTAGCCCAGGACTCGAGTTTAGGCTCTTGGCTATTTTGAAAGAAGTACAAAGAGTCCGAAGATACCGATGCTGATTTAAATAGTGTATTCTCTGTATATATATGTATAAGGTGAAGTCTTTCCATATTGAATTAACTATTAAAATTGATTTTAAGATTCTTAAGCACTGAAGAAAGAAGATGAGAGATCACATTGTATACATAACAAGGCATGTATAATTGCTTTGTGCTTATATAATCTTAGCATTCACATATCTGTTTTGTATGCACAAAAGTAATGTCTCATTTTGTGCTGATAATACTGGTGTAGTGATACTAGCTACCGTTTTATGAATGCACGATGATATTGAACTCTGAGGATAAGGTCATAATTAGATTAGCTTAGTGGCTTTCTTTGTGTCTGTTTGGCATCTTAGGCAGTGACTCTCCTTGTTCTGGAAGATGGTTGGGTTCTGTTAGAGTTGTTTTTTGATGTCCTTATGTCGAATACTCCTCTTGCTCCTGGCTGTCGTAGATACTCCTGCTTATACATCTTAAGTGAAAAGTTCATATGCATCATATTTGTTTCGAATGACTTCCTCTGGAGTAGAACTTCCTCTTGTCTTATGTGGCGACATGCCCTTATGCAAAGCTTACTAGCATAGAGGCTGCGCTAGTTCTTCCGCTGATCTCCAGGTGACATTATGGAGATCTGTCTCATGTGAGCAAAGTTTGGAATTTCTCTCTGAATTCTGTTTGTTCAATTCTGATGATTAACCATGTTGTTAGTTCAGTCTACTTCTGAGTCTCTCTTCTTTCTATTTTTTGGTTCAAGTACTGATCTTATGACAGTGTTTCTTACCAGAAATTAGCGGCATTTTCTTTGACTGCCTTTGAGAGCTTATAAGCTTGGCTTGGTGCTTGTTTCATCAGGTTCTGTTGACTGATGTAGCTTGGTTTATCGTTAGAACCACTGTTTTGGCATGAACGGCATTTTTGGCGTGGGCCATCATTATCCCCTTGTAAAATGGGAATGGAAGAAACAGTGGAAGGTACAAATTCAAAAAGCCATCCAGTGCAAATCACATTTTCACGTAGTATTTGCTGTGTTTAATTATTAGTGATATCCTTTATAATACAGGAAAAATGGGTGGTGTTGAATGTGGGGTTCTTTTTTCCTGGACATTTTTTCACGCTTTCCCTACTTCTTACAGTAATTATCTCCAAGACTGGGTTTGCAATTTCCATCATGTCTGTTTTCATATATCGAGGGATGTCCGTGTGGGTGGTGTCCATGCTGTTAATCTTTTAGTAGACTCTTGTTCTTCCCAGTTTTGCAACACATTAACAGTTTCTGCTTTCCATTTTGAGATATGGAGCCTGCTGCCTCTGAAGCTATTTAGATTAAGTTGATTGACCGACTGGACTTGGGGCTGGGCTGCTGGAGTATTCCTTTAACTTGTCGATAAACCTGAGTCTGACATGGATGATGGTGGGCATCGCGAAAATGGAAGACACAAAACAGATCAGTATAAAAGTGCTCAGAGCCAGGTATTCAAAACAAACCTTCATGACGCCTCTTTTATAATGAATAGGGTCCTCTACCCAAAAAAAAAAAAAAAAAAAAGAACCGGCCTTTGCATGTCTAATAACAGTTATCCCCTCTGCATTGCAGTGGTTGATGCAACATCAGCCTTCAATGAAGCAGATAATGGGTATTATGGCTGAGAGAGATGCAGCTATTCAAGAAAGGAATTTAGCCCTTTCTGAAAAGAAGGCAGCAATTGCAGAGCGGGACATAGCGATTCATCAAAGAGATATTGCTATTGCTGAAAGAAATAATGCTTTTTTGGAACGAGACAACGCCATTGCAACTCTTCAGTATCGAGAAAACTCCTTAACTAGTGGTAACATTTCCTCATGTCCCCCAGGATGTCAGATTTCTCGAGGTGTGAAGCACATGCACCATACACAGCAGCAAGTGCATCATGTGTCCAGCATGGGCGAAGCTGCTTACAGCACCAGAGATATGCACACAAGTGATGCCCTCCCTATATCCCCGGTTGCATCTGAGGCAACAAGATCACGGCAGACGAAACGGACGAAAGAGGCCAAGGCAATGTCAACTAGTAAGAAAGCTCCAAAAACTCCTAAGAAGGTTAAGAGGGAAACCGATGACCTGAATAAGCTCTTGAATGGAGATGATGGTTATAACAAGCCATTTGGAGTGCCTAAGTCTGACTGGAAGGGTCAGGACCTAGGGCTGAACCAGGTAGCTTTTGACGATTCGACCATGCCTTCCCCTGTGTGCTCATGCACTGGAATTGCAAGGCAATGCTATAAATGGGGCAATGGGGGTTGGCAGTCTTCGTGTTGCACAACCACCATCTCTATGTATCCCCTGCCAGCTGTGCCAAACAAGCGCCATGCTCGAGTTGGTGGCAGGAAAATGAGCGGAAGTGCTTTTGGCAAGCTGCTGAGCCGCCTTGCAGCAGAAGGCTATGACCTCTCAAGTCCAGTGGATCTAAAGGACAATTGGGCCAAGCACGGAACGAACCGTTACATCACCATTAAGTAGCTGTTAGTAAAGTCTCCAATTTGCAGGAGGAATAAAATGGTGGCACAACTGGTGAATAGGAGGTACAATCCCTTGGTCTTTCTCGTAATGTTATGTCAGCATTCAGTAATTATTGGTAGCCACCAGCGTGAAGCGCAACAATGGTTAGGGGACCGCAGAGATAGGAAATAGTTGATTGTGTAACAAGTTAGAAGGAGTCTCTGTGGGGGCACTGTATGATTGTAAAGCTTCTCTTCACTTCTCTTGCCCTTCATGAAACAGGATCCTTGTAATGACGGCTGAAGAGGCGGTGTGTCCCCTTGTGCCCCCAAATATTTCTTAGGCATGCAAAATTTGCTCTGTAGTTGTAAAATTTGCTCTGTAGTTGTAAGATAACTATAAAGAGTTGAATTATGGTTTTGCTGTAACTTTGGAATAGAAAGTGTTGGACTGCAATCTGTCAAACCATCTGACGAATTTGGTTTTGGCGGTTTTGGTTGCTTTTTAGTTAAGGGTATGAGCGGCGACTCGACTATCTGCACAATCAGACAGTGGAATTACCCGCGACTTAAACCTTGAAAAGGCGGTTATTCCATGTTCCAAATTGGCTCAGCTTATGTGCTAGCCCCGAGACTGGATGCAGTCATCCGTGTAGGAGCTCTCCTTGAGCCAGAGACACCTTTGGATGTCCGTCTTTGCCTTGACATGAGGACTAGCAGGACATGAGGGCCATTTTTTGCTTTGTTGTTTTGGAGGTGCCAAAGAAAATGAACTTAGAAGGACGATTTTCGCAATAAGCAGAGATATGCCTTTTGCGCATCACATTCTTAGTGGATGTAGAATTTTCCATTTCACAAATCAACTAATCGTATACGTAATATCTATAATTATATATGTCTCATGTACATTATAGAGGGTTTTTTGCATTAATGTGTTGTGTTAATTAATGGGAAAAATGACACAAATAATCCATGAACTTTTTATTTGTTGAATATAGTCCCAAATTTTTTTTTATAAATGTTCAATCTAGTTGATGTATTCTACGAAAATGTACAAAGTTGTTCCCGAACTTGAATTAATATAAGGATAACATTAAATATTTTCATATAACCTACGGATTATATTAAACATTTACCAGAATTCTAGAGATCACATTGAAAATATTAAAAGTAGAATGAAAACATTACACATCGGGCCAAAAGTTAGAGACCATTATGTAATTATCTCTAGTTACTAATCTTTTCTCCTATTAACTAGAGGCGACAAATGAGTGGGTTTGGGTGGGGTCTTGAGTGGGTCAATAATGGGTTAGACCGAAATCCACCCATGTAACTTACATTGGCCCATTTGTTTGCCAAACAATTTGGATGGCCTAGACCCAACCCAAACCCACGGAAAGAAAAAAGCACGAGAAATGGCCGAACAGTTGTCCGAAATAAATAAACGAAAAAGAACAGATGTTTGCAAAATTACCTTCGATAGATGGCCAAGGTCGTTGCTTAATTGCTCCTCACGTCATCACCAGGCCGCTCTGTTGATTGCTGACGATGTTGGTCTTGCTCGATCGAACCACGCAGCCACCGGCGTCCCATCGCATGTATGGAGAGCACCGACAAATAATCATCTATCGAGCTGGGAACTTGAGAATCGAGAAGCGATGGAGAGTTTGAACTCGAAGAGCAACTCATGGGAACAAATCTCGTCCCAACAACATTACGAAGCGATCTCTCATTATTTGTTCACTCCCCTAATGCCTGATTATAAGTAAGAATTTCGAGTAAAAAATATCGTTATTCTCATCGTTATGAATAACATTTACTGTTTGTCTCTTCGTTTTTCTTTCTGTTGTCGGAATGATTGATAATGAAAGGTCATAAAACTCAAGTTGAACAACATAGTGTTTTTTTCCCCGGCTACGACGCAGATGGATTAAGTGGAAACACTGTCCCTAAGATACAATGCCTCACAACTCACAAGAGCACGTGGTTTACTTCAATACGTTCTTCAACTATGGAACTCAAATCTAGAGAACGATGCGTGAAAGTAGCATGATTTTGAAGAAGAAGAAAATGTGACGCAAGAGGAATTTTGGCGCAACCCTTTCTCTATCTTCCTCGAATCTATTGTAGACTGAAATTAAACTATAAGAAAGTTTACATTAACAAGAGATTAAACTCGTCCAGCCGTTGTACCCTTCTTTGGCACCGCCGAATTGCAATCAAAACGCCGCCGTCTCTTCAAATTCCACCGTCTAGAAAAGGACCATTTTCTTGGGTCAAACCTGGTCAATTTGACCGGTCAATGGTCATGTGAGCACCCCTCGCCAATATATATATATATATAATTTGCTTTTCTTCCTTCTTTCAGTATATACATATCAAAGTATATACTACATATCAAATACAACGAAAACCTATCACAAATAATATCATTAATGAATATATAACGCCTATATATATACTTACATTTTTATGTATCCACATAACTCGATGTACAAGCATCCGTACGTTGAGTATAACATTTCAACTTCCATGTGAGTAAATTGGGAAAAATTATCAAAAAAATCATAAACCTACTGTACTAATGCCAATTTAGTTTTCAACTTTTTTTACAATTTGCCAATATAGTCCTTTCGGTTATTACTGACAAATGTTGTGATGGTCAAGTCAACACCGGCCGTTCTACGTGGTGTATCGACGCTAACGTGGATAATTTTTTTTTAAAACTTTCTCTAAATTGTTTGTCTATTTTGTTCCTTTTTGCCGGTTTTGGAGAGGGCTGAGTCCTCAGCCTCACCTAGATCTAGCAAGGGTCGTAGCCCTTGCCCATGGTCGGTGAGGGCCATGACCCTCACTAGCTGGTAGGGAGGGCTTGCGGGCTCTCGACTAATGGCCTGTGAAGGTCGTCGGGCCCTAGGCAGCCCTTGCATGCCGTAATAAAAAAGGAAAAAAATTTAAAAGTTAATTTTTTTTAAAGAATTACAAAAATTGTCCACGTCACGAATGGCGGTGCGATGTTAGACGATCGGGATCCACGTCAATGATCTCTTGCCAAAATTGGCTGGATAGACGATGTTGACAAATTGTCAAAAGGTTTATGACTAAATTAATCAAATTAAAAGGAGTATGACCGAAGTGGCGAAAATGCAAGGTCCATGTTTTTTTCGGTAATTTTTTCTGAGTAATTGACGTCCTTATTCCAAGTTTATTAGATTATTAATTCTTTAGGGGTCTTCACTTTGCATTTCATATTAACATGCACTGTTCTTTTACGTTTGTTTTGGCCCTGTTTGGTTTAGTATTTGGCGAAGGGACTTTGAGAAAATGCAAATATCTTTAGGCTAAAGGCCTTTTTCAAAATGCAAATAGTGTTTGGTAAAGTGTATTTTAAAAACACATTTGGAAAGCAATTTTGACGTAAATGTTGTTTGGTGAAAAATGAACTTTGTAAAGTATTTTTACATTTTGAAAAAAAGCGGCGGTCAAGGGCGGGGGGTGGGTGGTGGTGGCGGGCGACGGGAGGCCGGGCCGGTTGCGGCGGGGGGGTGGGCGGCCGAGGCCGGCGGGCGACAGGGGGCGGCCGGCGAGCGGGCGATGGCTGGGGGGCCCGGCTCTTGGAGGGGTCCAGCGGGCGGGTGGCGAGTGGCTGCAAGCGAAGGTGACAAAGTTAAAATAAAAAAAAATAGTTGTATTTTCCAAAAGTCCTTTAACTCAAAGTACCTCTAAGGACTTTGGAAAGCATTTGAGATGTAATTGCATCCCCCAAAGTGAGTTAAAAAAGTAGCCAAACACCATTTGCATTTGGCCAAGGAATTTTAAAGTCTCAATGCTCATTTCTAATGCTGAACCAAAAGGGGCCTTTGTGCAAGAACATCCCAAATCTTGGCAAAACTTACGAAGTGGCACATTTCTTCTGGTTTCCTTGGTCAAGTCCTTATCCACCAAAAGTCAACCTTACTGTTTGGGTCAAAAAAGGAATCAACTCTCACTTTTGGGAAAGAATCCGGCCGACGTCCCTTAACATCGTCAAAAATCGGGAATATTTTGTTAGATACCCTCGCAATTTCCAGTTTTGCCCATTCCTGTATCTGTATTTGTATTTGTATTTGTATTTGTAATTGTATTTGTGTGGTTCTGTCTTTCTCTTTTTTTATCTAATGGGAACCGATGTATTCCTAGGAAATCAATTTTCTTCTGCTTGTGATCGAATTATCTTAAATGAAGGTATGAATATGCCAATCTAAGTTCATGGAAAAGAAGGAAAATATTTTATTCCGTGGAATACCGGAAATGATAACACAGCTTGAAGGATATATTCACGAGACTGACTGGCTAAATCATTCTAATCGTCACGGTTTCACCGAGTTACTTCCTAATTATTATCAAACTATTTCCTCTTAGGAAAAGATCGACTTAAAGATCAATGAAAGTAAAACCTTTGTGGGATTTTCCGCTTTTCCTCTCTAGACAAGCAGTTAGGTACACTAAGCTTATGCTTCTGTGTTCCTTACCCGTCACTTCTTCTTGGACTTCTTCTGTGCTTCTGAAATGCCTCTACTTCTTGTTAAGGTCTTAAACCGACTCTTTATATGTCTCATCTTAATCCTACGCGCCTCGAATTATAATATATTTACTAGAAAAGTCAAACATCGTAGCTAGCTTTGTCTTGACTTATGTCGTTAGCAAGGCGTAAGCTACTCTGTTGCTTGCTTCATAAAGCTCCACTCGTCGCTTTTCATCCTTTAGTACTAAGTTTTAAAAGTGATTACTGATACTCAAGTGAGAGTCTTAAACCAGACACAGAAGTAACTTTATTTCAATGATGAAGGGCTGCCCAAGTTACGCATGAACCACGTCTCCAAATGGTAACAGACGGAGACTCTTCCACAAATCAACAGAGGGGAGGGCAACAAAACCGGCAGGGCCTATTTGTGGCGGCGTTAGCTGTAGTGGCAACTTCCTCAACATGGATCGCCATCTTCATGCCTTTTTTGCAAAGGCCGGACGACGGGCACATGAAGTAGATCGTGCCCGGCATGCTCAGAGCAATGGTTGTCTCGCCTCCGACGGAGGATGTCAGAGCATTGCCTCTCCTGCAGCTCTCGTAATCTTCTCTGTTCACCATGTCCACCTTGTGCCCTTCCTCGTTCTCGAACACTAAAACAAGTGGATCGTAGTCAGGTTTGTGTATGCGGTCAGTGCTTAACATACTAGCATGAAAGTTAAAGACAGGTTGACTAAGAAAGTTTTTCAGCATATATTCTTTCTATTTCTTCTTTCCATATTCGCCTTTTTATTCATTCAAAACGTCAGTCTAAACCACCGCCACATTCATGTATGATAGTGACATGAAGACACGGTATCATGCACAATCAATCCAATACGATGCTCTAATTTTAAGACATCGGTGGGTCAGGTCGTGCACGTGCTAATTGCGCAACTCTGTCGTCGACCGACGAGGATTATCTGGTCTTAGGAGATGAAAAACTTCCCGGTTAAGAATTAGATTAGGCAATGATGTTCTGATGGACGACTGTATAAGCTCATTACCGAGGGTATTGTTGACGAGGAACTTTTCGCCATCAGCCCAGATCTGATGGTCGCCCCGAGTGCACCAACCTGTGAGGGTGTGCACCGCACCATAGGCCACCGGAGTGGCCACAAGCAGAAGAACAAGTAGAGCACCAGTGGCCATCTTCATGTTTGAAGCAAATTTCGATGGAGCAGAAACAGAGAGAGGGAGAGAGAGAGAGATGTGCATGAGTTGAGTTGCCAACTAGTCCCCCACTTATATAGAGATTGCCATGGCCGGGGGTAGTTTAGGAAATCTCCGCTCCCGGAGGAGCAATGACCGGATATTCATATGGACTTTACTAGCATAGCAGCCTTTTCTACAACTGTGAGAATAACAATGTGTTGAGGATCGCAAATTCTTGAAAGAGTAGACTCTACAATATTTTTTTTAACTATTTGTTATCTGTTTTTTATGGCTCACAACATGCTGTTAATATCAAGTATATAAAAAACTGTTACATAAACATATTCCTATCATATCCCCATCTTTTCTTCTCTATTAAGGGACATAAAAAAATGGAAAAAAAGGATTTAAGTAAGAAAACCTCTAGTCCGACAAGATTGTTATTATTTTTTACCCTAGATTTTTCAATTAATAAGTATTTTATGCAAAACATGTATTGATGATGCGTAAATTTATAGTTAGAAATAACCGATATTACTCACAAACTGTCAGGGAAGCATTTCCCTTTGAGTAATCCTAGTTTGAAAGGAGTTCCATACTCAAGTTGTTTCAAAATAGGAAACTTTTTTTTTCCTACAACTCCAGTCGTCGCTTTTCTTTGAAGTCAGCAATTGAGGGCTAGTTGACGAAAAAAGGCTATTGTACTGAAGGTTTTACAGCCGACCAAATAAATCAGGGTACACTAAAGAAGACTTGAGTATCGACAATGGAGGATGCTCATTCTGCGCGATTAAGATTCTAAGGTTCTTAGTTAATATGCCAACGACCGATTGTCATATAATCTCACAATCACATTTTGACAGAATAGTTCATCACATCTCCCCATTTTCCATATGAGTAAAGACAACTCGTGCCCATACTTGTCGACGTTCTGGTCTCCAAGCCGACGGACTGATTCGGGGACAACGAAAGACTTTCTCTATTAAAATGTTGGTGCGGACAATTTTCATGCTTGTTGGGAAAAAGGGACGATAGAGTTATTGACAAACGAAACCCTACGATGTCGACGTGTTGAATGTTAGAATATGAGGCAAGTAGTGCCGGCATAGATATAATACGCTGAAGCCACGCAACCATTTGTTCCCACGCAAGCTTCCACCAATTGATGGCTTTGCTCGCTTAAACGGTTCTATGGAGATGCCTCCATCGTAGCCAAGAACCTTATCTTATCCGAATTTTTTTTCGCAGCCTCCTAAAATTGACCAAAATAGATAATAAGGTCATTTTGATAAAGATATTGGTTTTGCGAAGCATCGACCATATTAAGCAAGATATTGTATCACTCGAAAGATTTCATGGTTATGCCAACCAAGTTATGATTGGCGTAGGTTTGGTTAGGAATGTCAACAATATCGATTTGGTTTAGTTGGGATTTCCTGAAAACCCAAATCAAAAGGTTAGAGTGAGTGCATGATCCGTTCCAAATCTCAAATAGCGAACCGAACCGAATATGACTCGAACCGAAAAGCCGGTTCTGTTTGGCTTGGCTTGGTGTGGATTTTTTCTTTCTTTTTTAATCGTTGCGCCCCTGGTCACAAGATAAAGTTAGAAAGATCAGTCAAATGATGCATTCGCCAATAAGGAAACCCCCCAAAATGGAGCATTCTGAGTTTCTGAATTTGATCGTTCCCATTCTCAGCCAAACAAAAGCTGGACGAGCGCTAGCCTACAGTCAAACTCGCGTATAGCCTCAAAAACCCAGAATCCTGACACAACTACCCTTGTCGCACATCGCTGTAAACACCAAAACAAACCCCAATAAGCAAAATACAAAGCAACATAAAGAATAAAACAGAAAGGAAAATGCAGATTAGGGTATGGAATGGCAAACAAAAGGCCATAGACCAGAAATGCCATCATCGAGATGGGACTCACAGTGTCTTCTCTTTGGATGCAGACTTTCATGAGAGGAGCCGAAGCAGTGGCATAGTCGGCCATTGAGCAGTAGTGAGCGTGCAATTTGGGAGGAGATCGAGCGATTCCAGAACAAGGCGCGGTAATGGAACAGAGAAGAGAGACTAAGATTAGGGTTTCTCAATGGCTATTTGACTCGGTGATGAGATGATCATGACCTGTCGACCCTTCCAGGAGGGGGATCACAGAACTCTTTACCCAATCCACTGGGAACGATATCCTTTACATTGAAATAAGGTCTTGGGGCTGCACAGCAGACGTAATAGTCAAATTTGCCACTAGATTCACCAAGCATGCCTATGGTAGGATCTCTGCTTCATGTTTGCTTTGGATGATTTCTTCTTCGTAGGTTGCTCCCTAGGGGAAGACAACTCGATCTAACACTTTAGGACGATTCGTCTGATCAATGGAGCTGTACCTTTTCTTTAGGTCGGGTGTAAGAGTTTTGACCCACTTCATGTTTACATCGAGCACACAATTTCAGCTATTGCGGTTTCTTCCCTTTTAAATCAAGCTGATATCATCCCCTGTCATTTGAGAAAATCGGCATCTATCTCCCCAAGAGTTTTCCCTCGGCAAACTTGATTTTACTTTGATGAATCGCTTCTTGTACATTTTTTTTTAGATAACGGTACATTGGACAATATTATGGCTCCATGAGCGGTGCCATTTACAATATTTTTTTTATTCGCCAATTCTTACTAGCTTAGTATAGTTTGGCATCCGGTTAATTTTATTAGGCCATCTTTCAAGAGCAAGTCAAAAATTCCATCCATTGTGTTTACATCGAATGAGAAAAACTGAGTATCCTTTGCTTTAGCCGTGAGGGTTTTTTGTAAACTTTTCTTTAACCCTGGCTGGCTTTAACGCTTGACAAACATATGGTTTATCGATGGCCATCTTAGCCACAACAATCTCAGCATTTTCCCATTGATCTAACTCTTCCTCAGATTTGTAACTCTCCACCTAAGCCATATCATGTTTATAGCCTTTATATGACCTTTTATCTCCTTCTTTTTAGAGATTCTCATGTCTAGTCGCCCTTGTCATTAACTGGAAAAAAATAATAATTATTGGACGGTTAATTCGGTAAAACTTTTTCCAGAAGAGAAACAAGACACCGATTTCTCGATTTCTGGAATCAAGCGATATACTTGTCCGCCTGCTCATAATTGCATTGTTTGATACTGGTCAAATCTTCAATAATCACATCAAGAGCTGATCTAGAGAATTGGACATGAAATTTCGTTTCCAATTCGCTCCATATTCTGAATCAAATTGGCCCGTGGAGTGGCATATCAAGCTACGACAGTCTTTAATAACTGTAAAGGAAGTAACCTAAACTCCAAATGTCTATATGAGCTACATCGCCGCGTTGAGCAGGAAGTCGACTAATATGTTTTATTGTCGACATCTTCGCCAGTAAAGAGAGTGAAGTCTGGAATTTTATAACCGCTTGAATAAGGTATTGTATCAACCCACTCTGAATGTGACTTTCTATACGCGGGCCTAACGACTCTCCCGTCGTACCCCCACGCGTTGTACAACAAGATCAACTATCAGTTGGACATCATGGGGATCTTGCTAAGTGACTGCTCGACCATGTTGTCCCCAAGGTGGGCATGGTGGTATATCTTGATTGTTTTGATTAGGCCTTAGGGGAATGTACCCTGGATTATCTAGGCTGAATAACAGCTTCTTCTGCGGGCCTTGACCGCCCTGCCCCGTAGGTGGAGATGGCGGTCTAGATTGATTGTCGATTATAACGTCGGGTCTGTAAGGGATGTATCCTATACATTAGGTTAGAGTACCATCCCGACAGGCCTTTCGCTATCGCCTTAAGGTATTGGTCCAACTGGCTGCGCATTCTCTATGTCTGGCAAGGTTATATTTTGTTGGACATTTTGATTCAAGGGCGTTAGAATAGGATTAACCAAGTTATTCACATTGACAAGCGCATCCTCATTATTTTGGGTCGAACTAATGACCTCACGCCTTTGCAAAATCCTCACCGGTGGTGGGGAAGAAATTCATCACCTCGACGGTTGTACTACGATGTCCTTAAAGCCTATATGTGATTCCTACTGTCTAAAAGTATATTGAGCAAAAATGGATGGAGGAACGTACCCGATAATTGCAGGATTTCCTTGCGTCAGAAACGAGTGGCTTGATTATCCAGACTTTGGTATATATCATTAAGAGCGTTAATAAGCATTGGCCAGACATCGTCAGGCAGATGCTTCGCCATGTGATAAGTCAGGTCACTCTGTTATTCCTCAAATATCCTTCTCATAGTGGCTAATTGCACCGGACTCGGCTCTAACTGCCTTCTCTGCTCTCTGGTAAGTTGTCTTGAGTCAGTCCTCGACTTCAGTGATTCTACTAATTTTGGTCCCCATGAGCCTTGGTACAATCTTCATCTACTACTTTTGATCCTTTGGTATCGTTTCAGTACACACCCGCTAACTCCTCGTCTTCACTGAATGGTTGAGTTAGTATCCAAAGATGTTCAAAGACATCAACGTCACTACTGATTCATTATCTTCGTTGAACTCACATGATCATCAGCATTGTCACTGTCTTCCACCTCATCTGAATAGAACTGCTTCGGCCAACAATCTGTTGTCCCGATATCGATCCGTTCTTCCAACTTTTAGTCCTTCCAAGTATATTGACAATTGTGACTCTACCAAGTTGTTCATTTTCACAAGGCGGTCCTTCCAAGCTTCAAAGAACATAACACTTCTAGGCTTGTTCACCATCACCAAGCTCTATCCAACTGTTCACTTTATCTCAATCCTTCCAAACCATCACGAACATCCCCATTCTTCTCAACTTGTTCATCCTCGATCAAGGTCCTCACAGCTTGTCCACCTTTGTAGAGATCCTTTCATCTTGTAGACATCTCTTTACCTAATACATTATTCACCTCGGATATCGATAGTGATCCTTCCATATCGGTAGAGCATTCCTGATTGTAACAGAGCACTCAACATAACAGTATCATACCTCATAGTACACCTTCTGCATAGTGGCTTGTGTATATATTGGCCAGTATTAACTCAACCAATACTTGCATTAATAGCCTTTCATTGTCTTTGTCATTTTCAAAACAACATAGCGGATTTTCCCAACAAAGTGGAGCAATCGAAATTGAAGGTTGCTGAGTTTTATGTCGGGTTCATCGAGTCATACGTGCTGATCGCGAGTGGAGGTGGCAATATGGAAAACCCATTTTTGCCCTCATATTTCATGGGTCGGGTTATCAATGGGTTACTTTTTTGAAACAGATTCAAATGGCCCAATAAATAAATACCTGGCTACATATGGATATTAATGGGTCGGGCACGTTCCCAATACGGGTTCTAACCCATTTCGGGACCTGGCCTTTCCTGTCCTCTCTTTTATTTTGAAAAGTGTATTTATTACTTTCCACATTAGGGGAGATTTATGTATTTGTCTTGAATGGGAAGCAAAATCAGATCCTTATGTTGAATTGAAAGCATCATAATCAATTTCCATAGCCTTGTCTTCTAAGAAAATATGTGTACTACTTATAAGTAACCATGGTCTTAGCCCCTGGAAAGGCACTCGACTCGGATGCAATCAAGAATTGTGGTCCAAGAAGGAAGCCATGAGTCAACCCTCGACTTCAGTGTTTCTACTATTTCTGGTCCTCATGACCATCGGTATAATTTTCATCATTTGGTGTCGTTTCGGGGTAGAATGATTTTGGCAATCTCCATAGCCCATCCTATCTACACACGACACCTCTCTCTCTCTCTCTCTCTCTCTCTCTCTCTCTAATTTGCCATAGCATCACCCAAGAATGGGTTAATACTATGAAAAGCCCGAAACTGGTACACCCATGCTCCGTTAATTTTCGTCAAATGTTACCCTTTAAATTGCTGAGTTAAATGACATGTGACAGGTTGACGGGTATACCGGTTCAATTTTTACCCTTCACTTATCACGGGTGTACCGATTTTGGATTTTTTGTGATATTAACAGAATTTAACAAAAATTGACAAAGGGTAAACTTGTCACAAGAATACCGATTTAAGATTTGTTGTTGTGAAAAAATTAGTTTGGGGTAAATTTGTCACAAGTGTAACAGTTTGATATTTTTATAGCTAAAAAAATAGTTTGTGGTAAATTTGTCATATGTATGTCAACTTGAGGTTTTTTATAGTATTAACCCCCCAAAAATTGAATGAAGAAAATTCGTCGTCTCTAATACGATCAAGAGCATCTATTTTGAGAATATACTAGTGGTTTTTTTTGTATTAGCCCAATTTTTGCCAAATTGTCTGATAGGATTTTTCCTGACATGACCAACTACTATGCCGGTCTATCCATGTGTGTATCAGAAGAAAACCAAAACTCCAACATTATTTTTCGAAATATTTGAAAATGCATTTGGAGGTACGGTGAAGCTAAATTAGATTGTCTCCCCTATAATATGGAGTTGCCGAAAAAGTTATCAATGTTTTCTTGTACTCAAGTATACGCCTTGCGAGGAAGATATGTATGGGTTGATGTGACGCAGGGAATGAGGTGGTGAATGCGGATATATTTACTCACTGGTGGCACAACGTATTTGCAAGTATGAATGAATTCTAAGGTAGACGGTATAAATTGTCTTATATTATTGATAGAGGATTATCAAGCCCTTCATGTCCGAGTGGAAAATGTTATAGTACGTACATGAAGAGGTGTATTTGAAAGGGCCCCACGAAGAGGTGTCTTTCGAACGGCAGCCTTGTTATCTATAAAAGATATAGATAACATTTGAAGGGGCACGATGGTGATATCGAGCATTTGAATGACATTGGAAAACGTACAGAGGAACGTATGTTACTTCTCCCCTCTCTTTCTCCCTCAAAACACAAACAAATTCAGTAAAGGCATTGCATCGTTATTTTGAGAATTGATCGACATTTAAGTTGTGCCGTATGAATATTTTCCTATGCAATTATATTCGGACTATTATGGGTTTGAAGATTCATGGAGGATGCATAGGTGATTCGACCACATTTTTGGGTGATTCAGCGATCAAGCGTCGATAGAGGTTAGTCGAATTTCCCAATGTTAAATTCCAACAACACAGTTAATGGTACTTCAATAATATTGTTAGGAAGAAATTGTACCTAAAATTAAAACCCATTTCCACCGAAAGTATCCCCTCTAAGGATTTAAAGCCTCGATACATCAGCAATTCGGATAGCAATTCTTTCGGTGAAGATATGCTGGAAGCACGTTGGTACTAGACAACGTCGTACCAAAATTAGAAAATCCAACATCTCCGCGCCATCACAACGGCGAGTGGAGGCACAATATTAAACTTACCAACTATCCGTAAAATAAACCTACCAAAGCATGCAGGAATTGACTGTAGTGGATGGTGCAAGCTATGGTTAATATGAGGTAAATTCTCTTCTTGATTAGAAATTAAATTATTTAATTTTGATGGCAGTCGATGCATTACAATTTCAGAAGCGAATCTTTTGATGCATTACTGTACTGATGTGAGGCCTAATTCCTTAAAAAAAAACCTCATACTTTAGGTCCAGTCTCAAATCTATCATGAACTATTTTCTGTCTCAGAAAAAACCCCCCAATTTTAGGTATAGTCCCAAATTTGTTCCAAACTTTTTTTTTTTATCTTAGAAAAAATCCGAAACTTTAGTTTCAGTCCCAAATCTACCCTAAACTTTTTTTGTCTAAGAAAAAATCACCAATTTTTACGGTTTTACGGTAATCTCAAATTCTCTCCATTAGCTCTACGTCCAAAAATCATCGTTAGTCATCCATAATTTTAATATCCTAAAACAGATCCATTTTGGAGAATTCCGTTATTGAGGTGGATTTAATGTCTATGTGAAAATGTCACATTAGTCCGCACTTGTTGCCCATTACTTTGCTAATGTATCGACGTAGAATGCCGTGTCAAGTTGAGACTGGACCACTAGATAGATTTGAAAATACATTGAAAATTTGTGATTTTTTTTAAGACAAAACAAAATTTGGGGCGGATTTGGGACTGTACCTTTCGAGGAAAAAAAAAAAAAAAGGTTCCGGGTAGATTTAGAACTAGACCTAAAGTTGGGGTTTTTTTTTCTAAGATAAAAAAATTCAGGATAGATTTGGAATATAACCTAAAGATGGAGGTTTTTTAGGGAATTTGGCCACTAATGTGATGAATATATAGCGAATTTTTTAGATGACGTGACATTACCACGTGAGTCCCCCATCAAGATTTTGTCGGTAAATTGGCTGGGTTTCCAACAAGTGCATCAGCTCCAAAACAAAGAGAAAGTTCAATACATTTGGCGATCGAAATCAAAATTCATAAATGACATTGCAAAATATATTAAATGTTGTTGACCACGGATGAAACTTATTTGTTAATCTACTCTTTTGGATAACTTTCCATTTATTACTTCCCACATTAGGCGAGGTTTGTCTTGAATGGAAAGCAAAATCGGATCCTTTCATTGAATTCCAATCATCGCAGTGATTTTCCACCGACTAGTCTTCTAAGGAAAGATCTGTGCTATTTAACCACCGTCTTAGGCCCTGCAAAGGCATTCGACTCGATAACAAGCACGAATCCTGTCCTAGAAGAAGCCATGAATCATCCCTCAACTTCAGCGTTCCTGCTGCTTCTGGTCCTCATGAGCATTGGTATGATCTTCATCCTTTGTTGTCGTTTCAGGGTAGAATGACTCGTATTCTAATTTGCCACGGCATCATCCAAGGATCGAATGAATAAAATTCATCATCCCTAGTACAATCGAGAGCATCTACTTCGAGAATACATTAGTGATATGCTAGGTATTAGCCCAATTTTTGCCAGATTATCCGAAAGAGTTGTTCCTAACATGACCAACTGCTATGCCGGTCTCTCCACGCGTGTTATGAAAAAGGAAGTAAAAAAAAAAAAAAAAATCGAACTTTACATTTCGTAATACTTAGAAATTTATTTTACTAGAGGCATGATGAAACTAAGTTAAATTATCTGCTTTTGCAAATTGATCTTGATGCAATGCAGGCAACGAGGTGGTGAACGTGGATGCCCTTGGGCCATGTCTAATAACTTTGTGGACAGGCATCTGCAACTTCACCCCCGCCTGCAACGATGCTTGTGTGAAGAATTTCGGCAGCTTTGCTCCAACCGATGGATATTGCCAGGACGGCAGTTGTATTTGTCGTCAACCCTGCCAATAAATCCACGATCTATACATGTCAATGAAATAAACTCTCTCTCTCTCTCTCTCTCTCTCTCTCTCTCTCTCTCTCTCTCTCTGCGGTGTGCTTACCCAAGTTGACTGAGGGAATTAACAAGATTTTATGTTAATTACTGCGACTTAAATCCCCAATCAAAATATCTTTGGGTTTTTCGCAAAAGTTGATGAAAAAACCTTTTGAAAATGTGGAAGGATCGATGAGTGAATCGACAAAAGGTACGGGGATTGGAGGCCACGGTCGTGTAAATCGCCAAAAAGAAAAGATTAAAAGATAAGAACGTTGACTTCTTTGATCGAACATGAAGCGTTGACTTGTTTGATTGGAATGGGGATATTTGACAAAGGGTATGTGGTATTTATAGCCTTACGAACAAAAACTTTTGAATCTAAATAAACATAGCTTCTTAACCTTCTTTGTGGTCACGAGAAGTTATTCAGCGCAACACTTATCTACAAAGAATTCATTCAACAACACTTGTCCAAATGAAATGACAAAAATCCTAAAACAACGGCAATGAACATAACCACCCAGCAAATATGATTTTGTGTTCATTGTCCATTGTCGATGACTTTGTCGATCAACTTCCTAAGTCTTGATGAAGACTCCTGTCCATAACTTTCAGGATATTATTTATGTCTTTCTTGGCAAGTTGTCAAAATTGTTCTATTTATTCATTAACCAAACTTTATTCTCGTCGACAAAGTTTGATACTCATTGATAATAACCAAAAGTTGATATTTTTTAAGGTCAGCAACTTCCTTATCATTCTCAAACAAGATAGATATCACTTTTGATTTTTGATAATTAGTACGTGTGGTATTTTAATTCTCTAATGAGTTTGAGTTTCTATTCAATGGATTAGCAAAATTTGTTGTAGCTTTAGGATGCTTTTGTTTTTTAGAAAAGAATTTCTATGAGAACAATTTTTTAGACTTTCTAAGATTTGGAACGCAAGGATTTCACAGATTATCACAACCCTACTGCTTGCCCTTGTTGAGACCCCAACGAAGGAGGGACAGTAGTCTCTCCCCACAACCCCTCCATCCTGTGGTCTTCTGTTTTCTCCCCATCTCAAAAAATGGTTCTCTCTTCATTACAAAAGCAAAAGTGGGTCGTACGAGTACTAAATTTGCTGGATACAAAGAGTACAAGGACCGAACAAACATTAATCAAAGAGTCCGGAGATTATTTTCGACATTGCGAAGATAATTTATATTCTAATCATATATACAAGTCTGAAAGCAAGTTTCGACAAGGTAGATACCGACAATCACATGCACGTGCATATTATCGTTTCGCATGTAGCTATATAGAATTAGAATCCAAAAATCTCATTGAAAATCAGTGCTCGTGGAACCGACCGAGCCTTGACAAACACAGCAACAAGGACGGCAATTCTTAGAAAATCCGACATCTCAATATTAGCACAACAGGGTATAGCAGGACCATCGATGGCATTGGGTGATCCCGTCGGACCAAACTTTTGGAAACTGTAAGTAAAATGGAGTAAGCCTAATAGGAAGTTACGGATTCTCGAGCTGGATTCATTTATTCATTCATGTCTATTGCAAGTGTTTAATTATGTCTTGAGTTTGAGCCGTTATACGAAACCTCACCCGATTGGATAAATATAAAAAAATTTCGCACAAAGAGATTGGACTCTAATATGCTGCTGGTTTGTAATGACCCGATTTCTCAGTAGCATGCATTACAAACAGATAAGTAACTAGCAGATTTGAATAGTTAGAAAGGTTTGACGAGTTATAGCTGGTACGAAAGAGTATTCAAGCGTAATTTAGAGCACAATTCGAGCTGAAAATGTGCGAAACTAAGACAACCGGGCACATACCGCCAGTCGATGACAAGTGTCACCGATTGGGGTGACACGTGGCACCATGCAGTAGCTTGAAAGTGCCACTTGGCACTTCCGCGGCGCCACATAGCATCGAAGTGCCACGTGGCACCAAGACCGACACGTGGCACCTTGGGTGCTGACTCACCGACGCCTCCCTCTTCTTATAAATACGCATCTTCTCTCTTAGAATCTCCATCTCTAACCTAACGACAACTCCATCGGCCCTCTTCCCTCTCTCCTCTCCTTGTTTGACCGGCCCATACGGAGCTCAAACGACAACGCCGCCTTACCGTGTTCGGGTTCGAGAAGGCCGGTGCGGCTACAATTCGTAATGAGGATCGGTGGTAATTCGTTCGTATGCAAACTAAGGCAAGGAGATCCCTATTTCGTATTACTAGATTAACTATGGTTCGCCATTGTGAGCATTGAGCACGAATCTATCTTGACTTGTGGTGATTACAATTTGGTATGTTACGAGATTGTGGTGTTGTGTGCCTTGTGTTTCATCGTGGTGAACTTGTTCTCAATCTTACGATTACGTAGCTAGTTTAGTCGTTCGGACTAGATCCTACTTGTTGGGTTTAACACTCACTCCATTGATTTAAATGTTTTTCAGAATATTAGCATCCCGGACCCACCGACTCATGTGCAACAACGCTTTTATGGTGAACCCTTATGGATAAGTCGGTCTACGTAAGAGTATACAGAAGTTCGACCTAACAGTTCTTTACGAATTCGTTATAAGATTAAATGCTCTAGAGTTTATATGGACGAAGGACCACCGATCGGAAGAGTTCCATCCGAGTTCAAAGCAGTGTACCATCACCGCCTAACTGGGTGGATAGGTCCTATTGCACCTCACCGGTTTGATAGGGATAGTCATAATGAGAATATGGATGATAATACGGAGTTCAAGGCATACACTATTATGATATTTCCGTCTGCTCTTAGTACTCGAGAGTAGATTTACCTTCTTTGTAATCCTCCCAGACTAGTCAATGTAATTAAGGAATGATATACATGACTTAGATTAGTTATGAATAGGAAATAAATAATCAATTTGCTTAATGATCTTACTATTTGCAATGTGTTCTATCCGGTTAGAGAAACCTATCAAGGCCATACCCTATTATGCTTGCTTGTTATGTGTTTGACATGCACTTGTGCCTATATGGCCATCTAATTATTTTTAGTTAGTCTTTTGCATGCGCCAAGAATAGTTTGTATAATTAAATATTAAAGCAGAGTGCGAAGTAGTAAGCAAGTGGCGAACCGGGACGTCATATTACGGTATCGGAGCGGCTCATTGGAGTAACAAGGGCGCTAGTGGACGAAGTGTTTGTTAGGCACGTATGCGTTAAAACTTACAAGAGCATGTGTTTTGTGTTTGTCGGGGATTAACAATAGCTTATGCTACCTATTAGATAAAAGATTTTGTTGATCACCGGTTAAGTTTGATGACTATTAGTAGGGTGATCAATCGGGAATTGGACGGTAAGTTGCATTGGCAATGGTTTACCTTAAGCTTGAATTGTCGAAGTTGATGATTAGCCATGTGTGACTTATTGCGGATATGGAATTGCAACGAAGCGATTGACATTTGTGGATCATAGGACTGGATTGTGTAGTTGTGCATTCAATTTTAGCTATTGATCATTGGATGATGTGAAATATTTTGGATTCGATATGAAAAGCGACCAAGAACAAGTACCATTGATTTTAGGTAGTTAATCTTCAATAGTAATTGTCGCTTGATGGTTCCAGCTAAGTTTAAATTGTGAATCTATAATATGAAGCTGAGACATACCCAGTTCAAGTTCGAGAATGTACATGTATAGCATGGATTTATTGCATCAAAACTATTGAGTTTTGAAAACATAAATGCATGAACATTTCATTGTTTTACGTCGGACTTGATAAACCGTCAGCTTGGTATGGGACAAACAGTATGGGATACCTACAAACCGTAGTGAGACATGGTATAGAACATATTGAACGGGAGTCTCTTAGTAGATGCCTGACTTGGGAATGAACCAGGCGAAGGCTAGTGGACCTGTAATAACTCTATATGATGACGGCGGGGAATGATCGCCGAGGCAGAGTGGCTCGACAAGGTGCTGCTCTTGGTAGGCTTCTCAAATGACAATGGGGGCAGGAACGAACCAAGTCATGCATCAAAAAGTGAGTATAGGTGTTGTACTAAGTCCGACCAAATTTTGAAATCTAAAGTTTTTTCAAAATTCGAAATGTTTTAAGTTTTGAATCAAAGAGATTTAAAAAGCTTGAGTTGATTTGTGTCTTCAAACTAAATTATTCTCAAAAGTCGGGACATTTTGTGCTTTCGAAACGAAATGGTTTTCCAAAGCTAAGCTACATCGTTTTCGATGTTTGAGATGATTTCACAAGGTTTGAAGGGAAATCGATTAAAATTGCATGTGTATCACATTGCATTTGAGTAATGAGCGATAAATAGAGTGGATGATGCCATGGTCAGAAATGCCTAAAATGCCTGGTGGTGAGTTGGTGAAAGTCTATTAAATGTCTCCTGAGTAAGTCGAAGAGGATGTTTCCAATACCTCCTAGGGCAATGTTTTCGGAGAAGATCCCATCTGTGTGAAGGGTATTTGTGAAATGATTAAACACTATAACCAATGGAATCATAGGCAAGGCATATGGAACCGGCATCGTGATTGACATATATTATGTACGTCCTAAGTGGTAATGGACAATCTGCCCATAACATATGATGGACTGTAAGGTATTATGGTCGAGGATGACCACATGAAAGGTTAAGATTACGAGATGTGGCAATTAAGGATGATAAGTGATTAGAGTACGTAACAAAAGCGTAGTAAGGTCACCTAGTTAAATAAATTATAAGAGTCCCACATTTTGATAAGGAGGAAGTAAAGACAAAATTTTGGGGACGAAATTTTCCAAGGTGGGAAGGATTATCATGTCCTGATTTCTCACTAGTTTGCATTACAAACAGATTAGTAAATAGAAGATTTGACTAATTAGACACGTTTGACGAGTTATAACTGGTACGATAGAGTATCTAAGCTCAATTTGGAGCATAATTCATGCTGAAAACATGCGAAACTAGGACAACCGGAGAAATGATGCACGTACCGTCGGCCGATGATAAGTGTCACCCATCGGGGTGACACATGCCACGTGGCAACTCGGAATTGCCACGTAGCACTGTCGGGCTGCCGCCTGTTAGTTGGCACCTGCGGTGCCGACTCACCGGCACCTCCTTCTCCCTATAAATACGCCTCTTCTCTCTAGGAATCTCCATCTCTTGCCGGACGACAACTCCATCGACCCTCTTTCTCTCTTCTCTCCTTGTTCAACCAGCCCATACAGAGCTCAAACGACGACGCCACCTTATCGTGTTCCGGTTCGAAAAGGCCAATGTAGCTAAGATTCGTAGTGATTATCGGTGGTAATTCATTTGTACGCAAACTATAATAAGTAGATCCCTATTATGTATTACTAGATTAACTATGGTTCGCCATTGTGAGCATTGAGCATGGGTCAATCTTGACTTGTGGCAATTATAATTTGATATGATTCTAAAACTACGTGGAGTTGTGTGCCTTGTGTTTCATCATGGCGAACTTGTTCTCAATCTTTCAATTCTATAACTGGTTTATTCGTTCGGACTAGCGATCCTACTTGTTGGGTTTAACACTCACTCCGTTGATTGAAATGTTTTTGAGAATATTAGTATCCCGGACCCACCGATTTCCGTGCAACAATGCTTTTATGGTGAATCCTTATGAGCAAGTTGGTCTACGTAAGAGTATACAAAAATTCGACCCAAGTGTCATTTACAAATTCATTATAAGATTACCCATTCTAGAGTTTGTGGACGAAGGACCATCGATCGGAAGAGTTGCATTCGAGTTCAAGCCAGTGTACCATCGCCACCTAACTAGGTGGATAGGTCCTATTGCAACTCACCGGTTTGATAAGGATGGTCGGACCGAGAATATGGATGACAATACGAAGTCCAGGGTGTCTTGGGCAACAAGTAGTAATAAATTAAATAAAATAAATGAAAAATAGCATTATAAAAGGGGCTCAAGACAACTCCACCTCACTTTAGCCCCTCAAAAAATTCAGCCACTCCCTCTTCTCTCCCTCTCTCATGCCATTTCTCTCACTCTCTCATCCCTCTCGATCACTTTGAGCCATTGCCCTCACTACCGCAAGCCGACACCGCCGGACCGCCTTCAGGGACACCACACATGCACAAGACAACCGATCATTCCTTTTTATTTTCTACATTCATCTACTTGAAGTAAGTGATATCTAATCTTTACCTAGGATGTGAAGCTTTACGGTTCTAATGTATGAATGAAATGTTATATGATTGCATGCTCTCCTATTTCTTGCTACTTTAGTAGTGAAATTATATGAACATGATACGTTATATGCCTCATCCATGAGGGTGAGAGGGCCTTGCACCATATGATACGAAAAGTGGATCCACGTGATATGATATGTTACATGCCTCATTCGCAAGAGTGAAAGGGCCTTTAAATGTGCACAATATGAAAAGAATAGAGGAGATGCCATGCTGGAACAATTTGAAACCAGAAACAGTTCATACATTTTTATAGTGGAATGTGTTATGAACTTTGCTTGAGCTTGCTTCCTATGTTTAGCTTAGATATACACTTACTGAGATGATCATATCTCATTCCTTTAACTTTCAAATTCGTAGGTAATGGCTAATCCACTACCTCCTCTCTTTGGTGTCGTCATGTCCATTGATTTGTCATGGATTGATGTTGTAGACATAGAGATTGGCATAACATATAGGTGATATATTAGCACCGTATGGGTAAACGAAGGTTTGGAAAGTTGTGTTCCACACAAGTATCAAGCTTGGTACCTCATAATTGATGGTGACCTCATAGGACTGTTTTCCGATATCGATAGTCCCCCGGGTTTTTCGGGTGCCGAATGGCAACCTGTGGAGTAGGCGGCAATAAGAAGATGAAGTTCTTTTGTTGGGGGAAAGCATAGCATGAAGATAGATGGCAAGGACCCTAGGTGATCAAGATGCTTGGAGGATGCCTGGAGGAGTTTTGAGGCCCGTATGTACAGCTTTTTGGGGCATCATATAATACTGAAGTAGTCACCCAAACCTTCAATGTATATGTACTAGAAATGCTTGTAAGTCATACGTAAATATTATGCAAAGAAATGAAGTAGGGTATTACGTAGAGATGTCTTCCCTAGTTGACTAACCCAATGGATAGTTATATATCAATCGCTTCCGCATACGAATCGTTAACAAGAAATAAATTGAAAAAAAAGGGACATTTATGAGGATGGTGTACTTGGGACACCACATGTCCTCCCCCACAACGTCACAACTTTACGATCCTCATACGGTCTTGGGTTACAAACGACGCAAAGCCATAGTACTCTTGGAGGGATTTAAGGGACCGAGAGCCTTGCTTAACGGATACGAGGGTCGGGTCGGGGACGTCACAACAATTGTACCATCAAAAGTTGGTGTGGGTGTACCACCAAATCTTGGTGTAGAATTTGGAAATGCGATGCCATCCCAATGAATAACTGGGCTAGACCGCTTGCTTCTCCCATAGAGCAGAATGCCGGATCTAACAGGATCCACAATTTCAACGAATTCAAAACCCTCAAGAGAACGGGTTATGGGTTGAGCAGGCAGTAGGGATTATGTTGCGGTGAATGGGTATTGATGGGGTTATTCTTACGCCCATATATAGGAGATCATATCCCGAATGGGTCGATAACCATCCAATTTCAAGAGGCTTTGAAATTCTCAAATTTGCTATTTTTACTGGTGAAGATGAACAATTGACCATTGAAAATTTTTGTTGATTTATAGCCCAGTATGAAGAAGCAGAGAGAAATGATTTTTTAAGACTTAGATTATTTCCTTTGTCTTTGTCAAAAACTGCTTTTGCCTAATACATCAACTTACCACCTAATTTGGTATGTAATTGGGCAGAGATGGGGAAACAATTCCATTCTCAATTTTATCGAACGATGCCGGAGGTATTGATTTTTGATTTTGCTACATTATTACAATACAATAATGAGGTTGATCGGTTTGTTGCTCAATTTAAGAAGGTTAGAGATAAATGCTTTACTTCACTCTGAGAGCAAGAATTCACGAATTTGACTTTCCATGGATTGAAATTCAATACAAGAGAAAAGCTCAAAAGCCAAAAATTTTCTGATTTATTTGAATTGGCAATAAGGATGTCTAACTATGAGTAACTACTTAAGGACAAAGATGCAAGGCTCATGAATATTTTACACAAAATGTGGCTTTTGTGAAAAAACATATCAATGACGAATCTGACTAAGATAACATTCGACAAAGGAAAATAGAATTTGTCAATGAAAAAAAAAAAAACGAAGTTACCGGTGAAAATCTTGAAGTCTCTCGTACAGTCATCGATATCGGTAGTGAATGACCGACGTGACGATAACCGTTGGTCAATTATTTCTTATCCGTTTGTGAAGTAACTTTCGATTATGTCTTAAAAGGCAGTTTTTCAAAGATAACCGTTTGATTGGTTATGTCTTATCCATTCGTGTAATAACTTTCGATAACCACCGAAATGGAGTTATTTGTTCTTTCTAATTTGGTAACCGCTATGTGTAACAGCAATTGCAAGGGTTATAAATACTCAAGTGTACTCTTTGTAAAGCCCTTCAATCAATTACAGAACTTAATGTTCTTCACTTTTTGCAATTTATCGTTTTGTAACTTTACATTTTCGATCTTTCAACTCCCACACTTTAGACGTTGTTTTAGATACTTCATCATCGATTATATTCTGACGTGATATCTATCATCTCACTTTGTCGTTGATTAAATTCCAACAAAGTGTTATGTGCTTTGTCGCTGATTAAATTCCAACGAAGCATATCCGTTCTTTGTGATTCGTTTAGACTTCCTGTCCGAATTGACATAGAACCGATTCATTCCAAAGCTAAAGACCACAACCTTCGGTGAAAGATATTTCGTTGCGGACCATTTCCAGCGAAACAATATTTAATACTTACCATATTAGGGGAGATTTGTGTATTTGTCTTGAATGGAAATCATTTAACTACGTAAATCAGATCTTTTTGTTGCATTCCAAGCATCATAATCATTTTCCATCAACTACTCTTCTAAGAAAAGTATGTGTACTACTTACGAATAACCACCATCTTAGCCCCTACAAAGGCACTCCACTCGGTTTAAAGCAAGAATTGTGATCCAAAAAGGAGCCATATGTCATCGTCAAAACAGCATAAGGGATTTCTCCAAGAAAACGGAGCCATTTTCCCCCTCATATTTCATGGGTCGGGTTATATATGGGTTCACTAAACACTTTTAAAATGATTAAATTGGCCCAATAAACAAATACCTAACTACATATGGAAATTAATTGATCGGGCACGTTCCCAGTATAGGGCCTAACCCATTTCAGGACTTGGCCTTTCTCGTCCCCTCTTTTATTTTGACAAGTATATTTATTACTTCCCACATTAGGGGAGATTTATGTATTTGCCTTGAATGGGAAGCAAATTCATATCATATCCTTTTGTTGAATTCCAAACATCATAATGACTTTCCACCGACTAATCTTCTAGGAAAATATGTGTACTACTTATAAATAACCACCGTCTTAGTCCCCGCAAAGGCACTCGACTCGATTACAATTAAGAATTGTGGTCCAAAGAAGGAAGCCATGAGTCGGCCATCGACTTCGGTGTTTCTACTATTTTTGGTCCTCATGGGCATCGGTATGCTCTTCATCCTTTGGTGACGTTTCAGGGTAGAATGATTTTGACCATCTCCATTGTCCATCCTATTTGCGAGTGCACGTGAGAGCACACACACATCTCTCTCTCTCTCTCTCTCTCTCTCTCTCTCTCTCTCTCTCTCTCTCATATTCTAATTTGCCATGGCATCACCCAAGAATTGGTTGACATTATGAAAAACCTTAAACCGGTACATCTTTGACAAATTTATTCCAAACTAATTTTTTGACCATCAAAAACTCAAACTAGTACACCTACCCTCCATTAATTTTCATTAAATGTTATCCTTCAAATTGCTAAGTTAGATGACATGTGTCGGTTGACGAGTGTACCTATTTAGGATTTTTACCCTCCGTTTGTCACAGGTATATAAATTTTGGATTTTTTGTTGTATTAACCGAATTTAACTAAAATTAACGAAGGGAAAATTTGTAACAAATGTACCGGTCTGGGGTTTTTTGGTGATCAAAAGATTAATTTGGGGTAAAATTATCACAAGTGTACCGGTTTAAAAATTTTTTGCGGAAAAAAATTAATTTGGGGTAAAATTATCACATGTGTATTAGTTTTGGATTTTTCGTGATATTAACCCCCAAAGAATCGAAAGAAGAAAATTCGTCGTCCCTAATATGATGGAGAGCATCTACTTCAAGAATATACTAGTGTTTTTTTTTTTTTTTTTGTATTAGCCCAAGTTTTGCCAAATTGTCTGATAGGATTTGTCTTAACATGGCAAACTATTATGCCGGTCTATCCATATGTGTGTCACGAGAAAAAAAAAAGCAAACATTATTTTTCAAAATAGTTGAAAATGTATTTAGAGGTATGATGAAGCTAAATCATATTATCTCCCCCGTAATATCGCCTAACCGAATACAAGGTTTGCAACGATGCTTGTGCGAAGAAATTCGCCAAACTTCCTGGTAACCATGGATTTTGCAACAAGGACAGTTGTCTTTGTTGTTGCCCTTGCCTAGAGGTGGCCATTTGGAACCGTGGGCCCAGAACCGGCCCGTTGACAGGGCCCACGGTTCCACAATTTTGGGAACCGGCCCGGAACCGCCGGTTCCGGGCCGGTTCCGACTGTCATTTAGTATTATAAAAAAATATAAATTGTGGGGGTGGGGCAAAGAGCCCAACCGCTCTTTGCCCTCCCCCCGCCCCCCCCAAACCCACGTGCAGGCCACAACCGCTCTTTGGGCTGTTTGGTCCAAAGAGCTGTTGCACATGCAAGTGATGCAACAGCCAATTTGGCCGTTGCCTTAATAAAAAAAAATTATGAAATTTTTAATTCTTGCCTATAAATACATATCCTCTCCCTTTCATTTTACTTGCAAATTATCTCAACAATTCTCTCAAATCCTCTCAATTCACTCAATTCTCTCAATCTCGCCTCAATTCTCTCAATCGGATTTCCGATCAATTCTCTCAAAAATGGCAAGTGGAAGCGGAAATGCCGACAATGGCAAGATGACAATGAGAGATTCCGAGAATCTCATTCCCGAATATGATCCTCGTGAGTATGCATGTTGGGAAGACAACGACGATAATATCAACTATATCCCGATTCCAAATGTCGAGCACATCCCAACACAAGAAAGTCTTCATCCTCCCACCGGTGTCGAAGAAACGTCAACAGCAAATGAGCCGGAACGGAAGGGCCGAGATAATACATCCGACTTGTGACTACACTTCGACAAGGTACGTGATGAAGGCGAAGGTAAGTATAATATAAAATGTAAATATTGGTCGCAAACATATAAATTTACGAAAGGAGACGACTACGGAACATTCCGTCGGCATCTGACGAAAAAACATCCAACGCAAGCGAGGATCGACAATACACAACAACAAATTTCCGGGTACGCCACTTCTAATCCTCATCCTATATTCCATTACATTGATGCACTTTATAAACAAACATTAGCTGAATATGTTGCCCTTGATCATGTTCCGTTTAATATTGATGAAAATTTTAATATGAAATATTTGATAAATACTGCGTTGATTCCGCAAGCACCAACTATCCAAAAAATACTCTTAAACGCGAAGTTTTTTATCTTTATAAAAAAGGAAAAAAATATTTAGCAAAATTTTTGCAGAATTCAATAGACGTGTGCATATAGGTAGCGATATTTGGAGTGATCCTTGGCAAATTCATTCTTATATGGGTGTCACGTGTCATTGGATAGGTGACGATTGGACCATTCAAAAAAGACTTATCGCATTTCAAGTTTTTGATGAAAGACATTCGGCTCATAATATTTATAGAATAATTAGGCAAGTTTTGGAAGAATATAATTTGATAAATAAAGTATTTTCAATTGGTTTTGATAATGCCGCCGCAAATACCGCTTCTATTCCCGAATTAGAAAATATTTGCAAACCCACTTTTGGCAGACAATTTTTTCACATTAGATGTGATTGCCATGTTTTAAATTTATGTATACAAGATGGTTTACGAACTCTTGACACTTCTTTCGCCCCAATAAAAGGTGCAATTAAATTTTTATGGAGTCTTCCCCATTTTATAAAATCATGGAAAAAGTTTTGTAAACAACATGGGAGAAGGGCAAGAAGACTTCCAAAAGATATTCCGACTCGTTGGAATTCTACGTACGAGTTGCTTCGGCAAACTTTTGATTACAAAGATTTATTATGTATGTTTATTTCACAAAATATTCCCGAAATTACTTTACTTCCGCAACATTGGGACGTTTGCCAAAAAAATTTAGATTTTTTGAAAATTTTTAATGATGCTACTAAAACTTTATCTGGTATTTATTATCCTACTACACATTTATTTTTAATAGAGTGTGTTAATATTGGTAGTGTTTTTAGTGAATATGAAAATGATACTGAATTAGCTCGAACTATTTTAGTAATGCGAGAAAAATGGTTGCATTATTATTTGGAAATTCCTCTTGTCTATTTAGTTTGTATTATTTTTGATCCACGTATTAAATTAGACGGTTTACTAGATTATTTGAATGTGTATTATCATGATTGTTTATATTTGGAAGATTCGATAGATATTTCAAATATACAAAGAGATGTTAAAGAATCTATAGTAGTATTATATGGAGAATTTTGTAGTAGATATGGTATAAGTGATTCCGGATCTTTATAATCTACCGCTTCACGTAGCGAAGGTGGTAGTTCACTTAGTAGAGGGTATAATATGCTTAAGAGTAGGCAAAAAATAAAAATAAAAAGGGGCAACAGGTAGTATTTCTGAATTAGAAAAATATTTAACCACTCAATTTGAGTTTCATGATGCGGAACACGATACAGATTTCGAAATCCTAAAGTGGTGGAAGAGTCACCAAATCGATTACCCGGTTCTCGCCCTCATCGCTCGCCAGATATTAGCAACCCCTTCTTCAAGCATTTAACGCTGGAGGATTAGTTTTGAACTCTCGCCGTTCAAGATTAAGCCCGGAGTCTGTGGAAGCTCAAGCTTGTGTCGACGATTGGACGAGGGCGAAATTTCGACACTAAGAGCTGGATCGAGAACACGAATTTTTTAGCAAGGATTGTGGAGATACCACCACCACGGGTACCACAACGGGTAGAGACGATTGACGATGAGGTAAGTTGGGGTTAACAAAGGTAAAAGAACTACATGGGCTTTGATTCTTCTACCTCAAGAAGATATGTAGGCGCTTAATGATAATTCATTAAGTTCAAGCCCATTCATCCTCTCTCTCTTTTTTCCCCACATTTTATTACAATGTATGATTTGATTATATTTTATAATTTATAATTTATTATGTTTATTTTATTATTTATTATTTTAAAAATTAAAATTTAAAAAGGAACCGGAATGAATCGGCCGGGTAACCGGCCCGGAATCGGGATTTTCAACGGCCGGTTCCGATTCCAACTTTTCGTGGAATCGGAACCGGCGGTTCCACGGAACCGGCCATCTCTATGGCCTTGCCCAAAAATGCACAATCCACAAATATATGAAGTGAATTCATGGTCTCTCTCTACAAATAAATGAAATAAAATCATGGTCTCTCTCTCAATATACATAATCGAGTTTCTCATTATTTTTTATTATTAGTTCTCAAGATAGATATAATTTTTTTTCATTGTCTAAGATTAGCATGTGCCGTAAAATCAATCATCTTATAAGTTTAAGTGTCTATGTGTTGACACTCAAAAATAACCTAGCCCCGGATATGGCCATGGGCCGGTTTGGGCTCGGAACCACCCGTTGACCGGGGCCGCCGGGTTCCGAATAGGAACCAGCTCAGCCCCTCACAGGCCGATTATAGTTTAAAAAAATTTGGAACCAGCGGTTCCGGGCCGGTTCCGAACTGCAAAAAAAAATAATAATAATAAGGCAGCTCTTTTCCCCCCAACGGCCATTATACCCCCCCTCCCCTTTTTTTTTCTTCTTAAATTTTCAATAAATACCATTCTCCCCTTTCATTTTTTCTCACAATTTCTCACAATTTCTCTCAATTCTTTCAATTCTCTCAAATTCTTTCAAATTCTCTCAATCCCAGCTCAATTCTGTCAATTTTCTGAATAATCTTTCTGCTCAATTCTCCGACAAAAATGGTAAGTGGAAGCAGAGCTGGTGATAGGGGAAAGAGCTCGATGTCGATGGGGATGGGGGAATCCGATTATCCTCAACCTCATGATTAATTTAATCCTTGTGAGTTTACATGTTGGGTAGACGCTGATGATAATAACAACTATATTCCCAACGTCAAGCACATCCCAACGCAAGAAAGTCTTCATCCTCCTACCGACGTCGAAGAAACGTCGACAGCAAAGGAGCTGAAACAGCAGGCCCGAGAGAGTACATCCAACTTATGATAACACTTCAACAAGTTACATATAAGCAAAGACAAATACAAGATAACTGTAAATATTATACGAAATCATACAATTTTAATAAAGGAGACGGCTATGAAACATATTGTCGACATCCGACACAAAAACAAGCAACGCAAGCGGGGATCGACACCAAGCAAAAGAAAAATTTCGAGTATGTCAATCCTAACACTTCTCCTTTATTTCGTTATAGTGATGAATTTTATAAAGAAACATTAGCTCAATATGTTACCATTGAACATTTACCGTTTACTACTGGTGAAAAATTTAGTTTGAATTTTTTGATAAACATTGCATGTACTTTGTAAGCAAAAGATGTTCCGAGACTACTCTTAAATGTGAACTTTTTAGGGTTTATAAAAAATATAAAAAAAGCTTTGCAAAAAACAAATTACGGATTTCAATGGACGTATGCATATAGGTAGCGACATTTGAAGTGATCCTTGGCAAATCCATTCTTATATGGGTATCACATGTCATTAGATAGGTGACAATTGGAACATTCAAAAAAGAGCACTTGTATTTTGAGTGTTGTGAAAGGCATACCGCCAATAATATTTATAGAATAATTAGGCAAATTTTAGAAGAATATAATTTGATTAATAAAATTTTTTCAATTGATTTTGATAATGCCCTGTCAAATACCGCTTCCATTCCCCGAGTTAGAAAATATTTGTAAACCCTCTTTTGGCGGATAATTTTTTCACATTAGATGTGCTTGCTACGTTTTAAATTTATATGTACAAGACGGTTTACAAACTCTTGAGGCTTTTCTCACCCCAATAAAGAGAGCAATTAAATTTTTATGAAATCGTCCCAAAGTTATGAAAGAATGGGGCAGATTTTGTAAATCACATGGATAAAAATCAAAAAGATTTTCAAAAGATGTTCCGACTCGTTGGAATTCTACCTACGAGTTGCTTCATCAATCTTTTGCTTATAAAGATTTATTATGTGTATTTATTTCTAATATTGTTTCCGAAATTAGTTTACTCCCACAAGATTGAGTTGTTTGAAAAAAAATTAGATTTTTTGAAAGTTTTTTATGATGCAACTTATACTTTATCCGGTATTTATCATCCTACTATGCATTTATTTTTAATAGAGTATGTTAATATTGTTAGTGTTTTTTATGAATATAAAAAAGATGCTCATTTAGCTCCGACTATTATAGCAATTAAAGCAAAATGGCTGCATTATTATGCCTACATTTCTATTATTTATTTGGTTGCTATTGTTTTCGATCCACGTACTAAATTAGATGGCTTGTATGATTATTTGAAGGATTATTATTATGATTGTTTATATTTGAATGAAATAGTAGATATTAAAACTATACAAGTAGAGGTTAAAGACGCTATAATAGCATTACATAATGAATTTTGTAGTAGATATGGTTTAGGTGATAATGAATCTTCTCAACCTAGTGCCTCACAAAGGGAGGAGAGTAGTAAACTTAGTAGAGGGTACAATCTGCTCATTAGTAGGTAAAAAGAAAAAAGGCAACAACATGTAATATTTCCGAATTAGAAAACTATTTAACTATTGCTTTTGAGTTTCATGATTCCGAACATAGCACAGATTTCAAAATTCTAGAGTGGTGGAAGACTCATTCAACCCAATTCCCAGTCCTTGCTCTCATCGCAAGACAGATGTTAGTAACCCCTTATTCAACAGTTGCGGTTGAATAAGTATTTAGTGTTAGAGGATTAATTTTGGATTATCGCCGTTCAAGATTAAATCTGAATGCTATGGAGGCTCAAACTTGTGTTGAGGATTGGATAAAGGCTAAATTTCGACAACAAGAGCTGAATCGAGACAACGAATTCTTCAATGATAATAGTGGAGATACCACCACCGCGGATACCACAACAGGTAGCGACGATTGACGATGAGGTAAGTTGGGGTTATCAAAGATAAAAGAACTACATAAGTTTTGATCCTTCTATTCTCAAGAAGATATGTAGGCTCTTAATGATAATTCATTAAGTTCAAGCCCCTTCCATCTCCTTTTTTTTTTTCCCAAATTTGATTACAATGTACAATTTGATTATAATTTATAATCGATAACTTATTAATATTTGTATTTCATAATTTATTATTTAAAATTCAGAATCGGAATCGACCCTTGAACCAGCCCGAAACCAGGACCGCCCCTTCTAGCATGGCCACGAACCGGAACAATCGGTTCATGAACGGGAATCGGCTGTTCACGGCCCGTGGCTATATCTATTTGGGCCGTGATAGATCAGTAAAATCCATAAGGTATTGTCGACAAGGCAATTTTGACCATTAGCTGGGATTGGCAGCCGAGTAAGGTAGCCGTTGTCAATTGGGGCTAGTCGATAAATAAGAGTCAACCAAAGGAAGGTTGCGTACCGCGATATCGATATGAAGGAAGAAGAACAGTTAAAATTGGAGCTAAAATGCTCTAGGGATAAGAGCAGACAGCTATCAGATTACGTCCTAAAGTTTTTGAGAATCATGTCTTGGAATATCAAAATAGTTCGGATTCAGAATAATGACCATTATCGTCGGTTACCTTTCTTATCCGGCTATAAATATCCGAGAGAATTTTAATTGAAGGGATATCCACAATCAATAACACATTAATTTCTTTAACAATTTATTTATTCTTTACCAACAATTTTTTATCATTTACTATTTATTGATCAGTTTTTTTCTTTTTTGGTCGGAAACGTCAATCGGTTTGAGGAGTAGCCATTCCGATAGACTTTCTGTCTAAATCACCACGTAACCCGATTCAACTCTAAAAACCAAAATCTCAACACTTAGTGCAAGATCTTTCGTTGACGAACATTTTTGGGGAAATGCCATGTTAATTCAATAACCAAATATTACATATTTTTAGGTACATTTCAAATTACGATAACTCCCTAAACCAAGTCTATGAGACCGTATGGAGTAAATATAAACTTTTTGAAATGACTTCTTTTATTCTTTTTGTCTCACTTGATATTAATACTGAGTTTCTTCCTTCACCGATCCGAATAGAGGAATATGTTGTTGGAAATATTACCAATGAGGTGATTATTGAAAAATCCCTATTCTTGTTTTGATGATAATAAAAACAGTCAAATGCTACTAATATGTGTATTAGTTGAGTTATACCAGGTTATATATGCACAAGCCAAAATGCAGATGATGTTATAAAGTGCACCGGATATTTTTGAGACAAAGATCCGCTCGGCCAATATTTAGAGTGCTCAGTCAATCTTTGGGGTTCGTAGCCGATCTCTAAGGTAAATAAGATATTGGGCATTGAAGATGTCTACAAGTTGGAAGGATCTCTATAAGGTGAACATCTAGAAGGACCTTGATCAAGGGTGAGCAAGCACAAAAGAATGAGGATATTTGTGATGGCTTTGAGGTATAAAGATCAAGTGAACAGTTGGATGGACCTAGTGATAGTGAACAAGCCTAGAATTGTAACATTCGTTAAAGCTTGGAATGACCTCATTTGTGAAGGTGAACAGTTTGGAGGAGTCGCAATTGTGATTATACTGGGAGGAACCCGAAGAAAGATCGAGTGCACGTAATTATTATTTGAGCAGCGGATCTTTGACAAAAAGCAGTTGTTTTATATACATCGGGTGGAAGATCGAGTGATCAGCATCAATAAACTAGTAAATATTTAAACGTCCCGATTATGGCGAAGACTAGGTACAAGATGAAGATCTTGACAAGAAGGAGAACAAGTCAAAGATAACGGGCATTCATGATAACTTGGAGGTACCATAGTCAATCTATCACCAAGATGACATCTTTGGATGCTGAGATACTCAAGAGGATCATTGGATAATAGATCACAAGTCATTCCCACGGTTTTCCTATAAACAGCACCAATAGACCACAAAATTAGGTGTGACAATGTTTATGTCGATATCGAGTTTTTGTGTTGTTTGAACAACGACATGTGCGGATGTTTTGTTAGAAGAAAATATAACCGTTGGTGGGTGAAATATCCGTAGAAAAATATCATGAAGTCTATCGGGTAGATTATAACCATTGGCATCCGTCGGCTTTCTAGAACAGTGTCAAAAACAACAACAGCAACAGTTTCAACAGATCTCTAACGGCTAGTTGGACTTCTCAAGCCCCTCTAACTAAGAGAATGAAGTTGTCCATATAATGGAAGAGTATCTAAGCCAAAATGTTAGAGAGAGCACAATGTAAAATGCATGCTTGTTGTTAAATGGCTTTCTTTCGCAACTTCTTTGTTCTCTCGAAAAATCTTCTCTGTCGACCTTTTCGTTCTATAATCTTGTGAAAGATCAAGTGTACAATAGTGAGAGCAAGACATGAGTCCCGATAGTGTGATCTATTAAAAAGGCAAGACTTGCTATTTGTAACTTGTCTTGAAGATTATTAATGGATTCCAGCCCAAGTTGTGGATGTTATTCTTGAGAGTGGGCGTAGGCTTGGGGATAAAGCCGAATCACTACGTCACCCACTATTTTGTGTGCTCTTATTTCTCATGATCTTCATACACTTCAGCACACAATTTTCTTACGGAATTCCAAACATCTGCTGACCTGATCTCTACAATATCTCTACAAATGTTTGACCGGTATTTGAAATTGAACTTGTTTTATTCCGCAAATATTTTCAAAGTTCTCAAACAACCTATTCGACCCCCCCCCCCTCTAAGTTATATTGTTAGCCCAACATATGTCATTGGAATATTTTGAATTTCTTTCTTAACTTATACATGATCCGGCTAATGCGACTTTACACATTGTGATTTGATATTCCATTTTTGTGGATATCTTTTTCTTTTCTTTTCTTTTTCTTTTTTGCAGTATTGCATATTAACCTAACTAATTGTTACTTCACTACTATTGTTAAAACGAAATTGCACCTGAAATTAAACCCATTCCACCGAAATTATCACCCCTAAGGATTTGAAGCCTCGATACATCAGCAACAAGGACAGCAATTCTTTTGGTGAAGATTGCTGAAAGCACACTGTTACTAGACAACGTCCTACCAAAATTAGAAAATCCGACATATCCGCACTCAGCATAGTGGCGGTAGAAGGAACGATGTGGTATTGAATGACCCTAGCGTAACCGTACTTTTTGAAATGTTTAGTAAAGTGGGGAAATCGGAATTGGAAGTTGCGGAATTGTAAGTTGGGTTCATCGAATCATCCGTGGTGATCGCTTGTGGAGGTGCCAATATGAGTGCAAAACCCGTTTTTTCTTTCTTATATTTCATTGGTCAAGTCAAAAATGGATTACCTAAAAAATATTAAAACAAATTCAGATGGGCCCAATAAATAGATACCTAACTTAGCCTCAATATTAAACTTACCAACTATTAGTAAAATGGGATAATTATACCGTGAGTGCCATAACTTGTGTACAACGTTCACTTGAGTGTCATAACTTTCAAAATGTTCACTTGAGTGCCATAACTTCCAAAAATCATTCACTTGAGTGCTACGTCAACTTTTCCGGCACCCACATTAGCTTTTCCGGTGTGCCACGTCAGCTTTCCGACGTCCGCGTCAACGATGACACTCAAGTGAATGAATTTTTTAAAGTTATGACACTTAAGTGAATGTTTTGAAAGTTATGGCACTCAAATGAACGCCGTACAAAAGTTATGGCATTGATAGTATACTTATCCCTAGTAAAATAAACCTACGAAGCATACAAGGATCGACTCAAGAGGATGGTGCGAGCTACGCTTAATATGAAGTAAATTCTTTTCATGGTTTTAAATTAAATTATTAAATTTTGACCGCTTGTAAGTGATAAAAGAAAGAAGAACTCATTGACAAGAAAATATGGGGAGCCACCTCAGGGGGCTGCGCCCTTGGAAGCTCTTTGTCCCGTATGCCAAAGAACTTTTCTAGTTTCAACTCATATTCATTAGTAGTTTGGGATTGGGCCATGAATAACTATTGCTATATATTTTTTCTTTCGATTGTAATTGAATAATGTAACAGACAAGTGTGCTATGCTAATTATAGTGCAATCGTATGTTGGATGTAACCCTAATTTAGGGTAAATTAGGATAAACCTTGTGTCTCTATTTCTTTTTCTCGTTTCTTACGCTCTATTTGATTGTGATTGAGCGCCGAATCCTAACAGTTATGCCTAATGCATTACAATTTCAGAAGCGAATTTTTTATATGCATTATGAAGGGAAAAATACACTAAGAGTGCCAAAAGTTATGGATGATGCACGCTTTAATACTAAAAGTTTCTTTTGGATCACCTTAGTGCCAATTTTTTTTTAAAAACAATCACTTAAGTGAATGGCTGAAAATCCAATGCGGCATTTCTTCATTAATATCTGAAACCAACGTGGCTCACCGGAGGTCCAACAAGCAATAAAAAAACTGAAATTTAAAAAAATATTTAAAAAATGCAAAATTAATTAGACTAAAAAATAAAAAAAACTTAAAAATTTAAAATAAAAAAAAGGACATGTGCACTAGAAATCCTAAAACTTGTCGCGAAAATCCAATTGAATCCTAAAACTTATAAAAAGTACAATCAGTCCTAAACTTGCCAAATTGGTGTCATCGAGTCTTTCCGTTAACTCCGTTCATTGAGACTAACGTAAAATACTGACATTTGTTAATATTTTCTCTCTCCTAAAACGACGTCGTCTTGGTTCAAATTTGAATTTTAATACAAGTTTTATTTGAATTTGATTTTAAAATAAGCTAAAAAAATGATTGAGAACCAATCGGCGAAGTCCGTGCTAGTCCTCGCCTCCTAATTCTCCCCCGTTTTCTCTATTTTTCAATTCATTTTTTCGCTTATTTTTAAATTTCATCAAAAAATAATTTGTATTAAGTTTGTATTTTAAAAAATTAGTTTTTAGCTTATTTTTAAATTTAAGGATTACTACCATGAAAAATCCCAAACCGGTACACGTGTGACAAATTTACCCTAAACTATTTTTTTTACCACCAAAAATCATAAATTGTTATATTTGTGATAAATTTATCTTAAATTATTTTTTTTAAACTACGAAAACTCCAAACTGGTACATTTATGACAAATTTACCCTCCGTAAAATTGGGTTAATGCCACGAAAAATCTCAAATTGATACACATGTGACAAACAGAGGGTAAAAACTAAAAACCCTAAACCGATATACCTATCAACTACCACGTGTCATCCAACTCAGTAATTTAACGATTAGATTTAACTAAAATTAACGGAGGGTAAATTTGTCACAAATGTACCAGTTTGGGGTAAATTTGTCACAAGTGTACCAATTTGGAGTTTTTTGTGGTCACAAAAATAGTTTGGGATAAATTTGTCACAAGTCCACCAGTTTTGGGTTTTTCGTGGTATTAACCATAAATGTCCCATGGATTGATTTTTTATAAAAGAAATGTTGCGTCATATTAAAAAATTAATTATAAATGTCAAATAATTAATTTGATCAGAATTTATCCAATTTGACACTTAAATGATCGTTTTTTTTTATTTGACATTTAAGTAAGTCGGCAAAATTTTTTTATTCTAAAGTGAGAGCCGTGCACAATTTTTAGCACTTGTGATTTACTATTCCCGCATTATTGACGTGATGGTTGTGTCACGAATTTCTTACCCAACGATCATTACCACGTGAGTCCCCAGTCAACATTTTGTTGGAAAATTTGCTGACTTCCAAGAAGTGCATCAATTGCAAAACAAACAGAAAGTTCAATGCACTTGGTAATCGAAATCAATCTAATTGCAAAATGTATTAATGCCGTTGATCATGGATGAAACTTATTTGTTGACCTACTCTTTTGTATGACTTTTCTTTCCTTTCTTTTCTTTTCTTTTTTTGGTCTAGGACTTTTCTTGTTTATAACAGCGTGCGAGTCTTATCTATTGAAGTTTTCACGTAAAATCAACATGTTAGTCACACACAAAGGAACCCCCATGCCTGCGCACAAACACACAGAGACACTAATTCCAAAGACGGAGGCGATAATTTGGCGACGAGCCTACCACGATTCGATGATGGCTTTGTTCAGCTACAGCAACGATCCACTGTCGACGACGGCTAGTTGGGGCGGCCGCAATAGATGTTGCAGTGGTCTTCAATGGCAGATCTACAACAAGATGACGATGTTCTTTGTTTGAACTTCTTCTTGTTTTTTTCATGTTATATTTTATTTTATAAGATAGGTATGCTTTCTTAAATATCGAAAAAAATAAAATCCTTTTATTTATTTTTGTCCAAAACTATGATATGTACAGTCCAGATAAGCAATACTGATCCTTTTGTTTGACTTCTTTTATTTTGAGAAGTATGTTTAATACTTGCCACATTAGGGGAGATTTGTGTATTTGTCTCGAATGGAAACCAATCAAACTAGATAGATCAAATCCTTTTCTTGATTTCCCAGCATCATAATCATTATCCATCGGCTAGTCTTCTTAGAAGAAGACGTGTTTTACTTATAAATAACCACCGCCTTGGCCCCTGCAAAGGCACTCGACTCGGTTGAAATCAAGAATTGTGGTCCAAGAAGGAAGCCATGAGTCAGCCCTCGACTTCCATGTTTGTGATATTTCTGGTCCTCATGACCATTGGTATGATCTTCATCCTTTGGCATCGTTTCGGGGTAGAGTGATTTTGGCCATCTCCATTGCCCATCCTATCTGCGCGTGCACACACATCTCTCTCTCTCTCTCTCTTTCATATTCTAATTTGCCCTGACATCACCCAAGAATCGAATGAAGAAATTGCATCGTTTCTAGTACGATCGAGAGCATCTGCTCCGATATTGTATTAGTGATTTTCTTGGTATTAGCCCATTTTTTGCCAAATTGTCTGATGCGAGTAATGACTAATGAGAATGGAAAAACAAAAAACAAAAAAAACTTCGAAAATTGTATTTCGTAATATTCAGAAATTTATTTTACTAGAGGTACGACGAAGCTAAGTTAAATTATCTTTATTTTTGCAAATGATGTTAGTTACAGAGCCAAGATGTGAATGAATGATGCGTACGAGTTGATCATGATGCGATGCAGGCAATGAGGTGGTGAACGTGGATGCAGTTGGGGCATGCGCAGTTGTTTTGTGGACAGGCGGCTGCGAGTCCGACACCGTCTGCGATGATGCTTGTGTGCAGAAATTCGGTCGCGTAGTTCCAACCAAAGGACATTGCGATGAAGGCAGGTGTCTTTGTCTTCAACCCTGCCAATAAGGGCTGTTTGTATTTGTCCTCAACCCTGCCAATAAATCCACAATCTACACAATGAAATAAATTCACTGCCCCGAGCCCCGCACCCCCCCCCCGGGGAATTAACAAAATTTTCTGTTAATGATTGCGATTATCGCCGAATGCACTGAATTGGCATAAATTCAAAAAATTTAACACTCGATTGGGAAAAAAGAGATGATTTAGAAGTGAATTGATCCTATTACAATAAGTTTATAAGCGAAGATCGACCGACCGTTCATGTGGCGGTCACTAGGGCCGGTTATCCTTGCCGAGACCCCCAACGAAGGAGGGGCAGAAGTGTCTCCCCAACCCCTCCGTCCAGTTGTCTTCTGTTTTCTCCCCATTTCAAAGAAGGTTTTCTCTCCATCATATAAGCAAATGTGGGTCGCACGAGGACTAAATTTGCTGGATTCAAAGAGTACAAGGACCGAACAAACATTAATCGAGAGTTCAGAGACTTATCTTTTCGACATTACGTGGATAATTTCTATTCCAACCAACATACGGGTCTCAAACAAGTTTCGACATGAAAGGTATCGACAATTACACGCACGTGCATACATGTAGCTCTATAGAATTAGAATCTAAAAACCTCACCGAGAACCGGCGCCAGCTAGAACCGAGCCTCGACACACAGCAACAAGGACAGCAACTCTTATGGTGAAGATTCCTGAAAGCACATTTGTCCAAGAACCGAGCCTCGACACACAACAGGGATAGCAGGACTGTCGATGGTATTGAGTGATCGCGCAACACCAAACTGTTCGAAACAGTAAGCAAAGTCGAGTGAGCCCAATAGGAGGTTCCGGATTTTCGAGCCAGATTCATCTATTCATCCATGTTTATTGCAAGCTTCATACCCAGGTGGCAGAGGCCGGTGGTATATAGGAGTCGTATGTTTTTCTGCCACCGCCACCGGAGCTCTGTTGCCCGAGGTAAATACTGGTGAGCCTAACTGTGTAGAGTTGATTCATTGCTATTTGTTCTCCGCTATGCCAGCACTTAACAGACTCTCAGATAAGAGTGAAGGATCAGTGCAGGAGACGACGGTCCATCCGCAAAAAGCTCCATTAATTGCATAAACTTATTCAAGGCAAAGTGTGCACAATACCAACACAGAATCTAAGTACGTAATAATGAGGCACCAATTTCACAAGCTTTTACAAGATTAGCATTGCTGAATTGAGTGTTTGGCTGAGCTTTGAGAACTTAGCTTTATGCGAAGAAATCAAAAACCTGACCGAGAGCATGCCGCAGACCTCTAAAAGCAAAGATCAGCTGGCAGCCAAAACTTTTAAAAACTCAAAACCGTTCAGTTGTGTTTTTATGGTTTCTGCATGTCCAACTTTACATCAGAAAGGATTTTCCATGTTAATGATTCTTTAAACACAACTGATCAAAATTCATACCCTAGAAGAAAAATCAAAAGTTCCGAATTCCTGTAATAGCACCAACCCAGATGAATGTATGGCCACTGATGAATCAAGACAGGCACTTCATTGTACAAATCCATCATCTACTCTTCACAACTACTATTGCCACTATATCATTTGTCAACTCTTTCCGCTTCACTACTACAGCATCAACTCTAAATTACATCAACGAAAGAGACGCATCAATAATCTTCCATAGAATCAGAAGCGCGTTAATGTTGCAAATTCGCAAAACGGAGTAAAGATATTGCCATGGCGCTCAGAAGAGAATGCACGGAGAAAAATATGATTCAATGACTTTCCATTGCGTCAACAAGATAAATGTTCCTTCTGTCCCCTTTTTCTCAGTCTATCTACTCTGACAGAGAATGATACGACTCCAAGGAAAAGCGCCTCTTTTCCCATGCCAGTGTGAATAAACGGAACAGAGCGAGAGACTCTTTACCCACCTAGCTAAGACCATTTTCAGCTGTGTGAAACTTATTGCCTAAAGGTTTGCTATTGTTACATATCTTATTGCATATAATCTTCATAGTAATCATCACTAATCACGGAGACAAACCTCCCGAGCCAAGGAAGCTGATGCAAATCTTTAATAGCATCTACGTATGAGTCTGTACAGCGAGGAGGGGATTGATATGGATGGTGATCACTGAGACTGAAGCCACCAGCAAGAAACCTTTGAATGAGCTCCAGTTGCGATCTCTCTTGGTCCGAGTATGCATCCATTATCATGGGGAGTGAATTGAAAGTTTCCCACGCCCATTGTTCTGATTCCTGAGCTGAATGTGAAACTAAATCCTCAGAATTGTCTTCGTCCCAGAATGCACATTGACAAGTCTGTTGGCCTTCTCGATATTCAGCACCACAAGAATAACAGAACTCATGGCCGCACCTGCAAGACAAAGAAAACAGAATTCAAGTTAAACTGATTAGGCAGTCCAATGAGAAAAGCTATATTACAACTAATGGGTGCCACATTTGGAGTAGAGCAATGCCAGTACTCTCAGTTTTACTTTGGTGTTTAAACCAGTGAGACTCATCAGCAAGGTGATCAGTTTGTGTAAACACGTGGAATGAATTTTTATAAAAGCTATTGATGTGTCCAGCAATTATTATCTTCTGCAGTATGCCAGTACTCTTCACTGCATGATTACATGCAGGGACACCGCACCAGGCACATGCCTTGCATAAAGGATGCAAGAGCCTTTTAACATATTCATGGAAAACCCCAGAGTGACCTGATGACAGGAACCGACCGAACTGTCCTTCCATCTGTGACACCTAGCTAGAATACAAACAATTCAAGTTCCATTGACGTTGAGGTAATTGTTGAACTGCCACAAGCTCTTCTACATTTATAGAATATCTACTCCATACTTCCAAGTGCAAACTGCCATGCCGGTCAAAGTACCCTAATATTCCAGAAAATAGAGTAAAGCCTGATATTTTCAGGTACGAGTTGAAGTATTTGGTGCCATTTTGAGCATTTTGGCCTGCACATAAGAAAATGTCATCACTCATAAACAAACAATTCCTCTTACCAGCATGTCATATGGTAGCAACCCTGAGCAAGTTCAATCATTCTACGACACTGCTGGCAACACCTCCATCTCTTGTTTGCTGCTAGACGATGCAAAGTGATGTCTGCAGCATCTCTTCCTCTGCTGGAAGATCTTGGTACTCTTCACAGGTCAATGAAGAGTGCCAGGGCACACCACAATCCAAACAAATAAACCTCTGACAAGCTAGACACTCAATGCAGCTATTTTCTGACTGACTTGAGGAACTTGCCCTGGCTGACAAGCATTCCTGAGGATCAAGCAGGACAGAACAATTCAGAAAGGAGCAATAGATTTTATCAGAGTGAATATTTGCTTCTCCGAGGACTCTTTCCAGAGATTCATATGAAGCAAGTGGAAGGAAAAACTTGCACTCAGCAGGGGATACATAGTATTTGCATTTCAACTGGGGACATCTGATAGGAACTTGAGAAGCGTGTACTTTTCCATCAACATAAGTTCTCATACATTGGGAACAGAACTTGTGTGAACATTTCACGTTGATCATCATGGGTGATGGTTTATCCTCACAACAAATAGAACAGTTGTCAAGAGACTTCTCTCCGTCGACAGGATATGAAACAATCCCAATAGCCACTTGTGCCAGTCGACATGCCCTATCCAGCTCATTACCGGACACAACTTCCAAAACAAAGGTATCAAAATTAACTGCATGTTCCAGTATTCTCTGCCTCAATGCAACAAGAAGTGGAATCTCAAGCTTATCTTCATTCACTATCTGTCAAAAGCACCCATGTCACACAACCATTAAATGCACTGCATGTACAACGTGCAACCAGCAAAAGTATAATTTCTACTACCGACAAGAATTATATCAAATAATAACAGATACATCCTTCTTTAGACAAGCTTACCTGATCGTATAACATCTTTGAATCAGTAAAGACATAAACATGACGGACGTTGTTTTGTAAAGCCTCTACTAGACCATCCGCAAACTCTTTGTTTTGTTGCTCAATTTAAGAAGGCTAGAGATAAATGCTTTACTTCACGATTAGAGAAAGAATTCACGAATTTGACTTTCCATGGATTGAAATTCAATACAAGAGAACAGCTCGAAGGCCAAAACTTTTCCAATTTATTTGAATTGGCAATAAGGGTGTCTAACTATGAGTAACTACTTAAAGACAAAGATGCAAGGCTCGTGAATATTTTACACAAAATGTCGCTTCCGTGAAAAAACGTGTCAATGACGAATCTGACCAAGATAATATTAGACAAAGGAAAATAGAATTTGTCAATGACAACAAAAAATGAAGTTACCGATGAGAATCTTGAAGTCTCTTGTAAAGTCATTGATATCGGCAATGAATGACTAACGTGACGATAACCGTTGGTCAGTTATTTCTTATCCATTTGTGAAGTAACTTTCGGTAACCACCAAAAGGCAATTTTTCAAAGATAACCGTTTGATTGGTTATGTCTTATCCATTCGTGTAGTAACTTTCGGTAACCATCGAAATGGAGTCATTTGTTCTTTCTAATTTGGTAACCGCTATGTGTAACTGCAATTGTAAGGGTTATAAATACTCAAATGTACTCTTTGTAAAGTCCCTCAATCAATGATAGAACTCAATGTTCTTCACTTTTCGCAATTTATCTTTCCGCAACTTTACATTTTCGATCTTTCAATTCCCGCACTTTAGACGTTGTTTTAGATGCTTCATCATCGATTATATTCTGACAAAGTGTTATGTGCCTTGTCGTTGATTAAATTCCGACGAAGCATATCCATTCTTTGTGATTCGTTTAGACTTCCTGTCTGAATTGCCATAGAACTAATTCATTCCAAAAGCTTAAGACCACAACCTTCCATGAAAGATATTTCGTTGCGGCCCATTTCCGGCAAAACAATATTTAATACTTACCGTATTAGGGGAGATTTGTGTATTTGCCTTGAATGGAAATCATTTAACTAGAGAAATCAGATCTTTTTGTTGAATTCTAAGCATCATAATCATTTTCCATCTACTACTCTTCTAAGAAAAATGTGTACTACTTACAAATAACCACCGTCTTAGCCCCCACAAAGGCACTCGACTCGGTTAATATCAAGAATTGTGATCCAAAATGGAGCCATATGTCATCGTCAAAATAGCATTAGGGATTTCTCCAAGAAAGCGGAGCCATTTTCCCCCCCTCATATTTCACAGGTCGGGTTATATATGGGTTCCCTAAACTTTTTTAAAACAGATTCAATTGGCCCAATAAACAAATACCTAACTACATATGGAAATTAATTGATCGGGCACGTTCCCATTATAGGCCCTAACCCATTTAAGGACTTGGCGTTTATCGTCCCCTCTTTTATTTTGAGAAGTATATTTATTAGTTCCCACATTAGGGGAGATTTATGTATTTGTCTTGAATGGGAAGCAAATTCACATCATATCCTTTTGTTGAATTCCAAACATCATAATGACTTTCCACCGACTAGTCTTCTAGGAAAATATGTGTACTACTTATAAATAACCACCATCTTAGTCCCCGCAAAGGCACTTGACTCGATTACAATTAAGAATTGTGGTCCAAAGAAGGAAGCCATGAGTCAGCCATCGTCTTCGGTGTTTCTACTATTTTTGGTCCTCATAAGCATCGGTATGCTCTTCATCCTTTGGTGACGTTTCATGGTAGAATGATTTTGGCCATCTCCATTGTCTATCCTATTTGCGAGTGCGCGTGCAAGCGCGCGCGCACACACACATATCTCTCTCTCTCTCTCTCTCTCTCTCTCTCTCTCTCTCTCTCTCTCTCTCTCTCTCGATATTCTAATTTGCCATGGCATCACCCAAGAATCGGTTGACATTACGAAAAACCTTAAACCGGTATATCCTTGACAAATTTATTCCAAACTAATTTTTTGACCGTCAAAAACTCAAACTAGTACACTTACCCTCCATTAATTTTTGTTAAATGTTATCCTTCAAATTACTAAGTTAGATAACGCGTGGCGCTTAACGAGTGTACCTATTTAGGGTTTTTATCCTCCATTTGTCACAGGTGTATGGATTTTGGATTTTTTGTTGTATTAACCGAATTTAACTAAAATTAACGAAGGGAAAATTTGTAACAAGTGTACTAGTTTGGGGTTTTTTGGTGATCAAAAGATTAATTTGGGGTAAATTTATCACAAGTGTACCAGTTTAAAATTTTTTTGTGTTTGAGGTAAAATTATCACATGTGTATTGATTTGGGATTTTTCGTGATATTAACCCCCAAAGAATCGAAAGAAGAAAATTCGTCATCCCTAATATGATCGAGAGCATCTACTTCGAGAATATACTAGTGGTTTTTTTTTTTTTTGTATTAGCCCAATTTTTGCCAAATTGTCCGATAGGATTTTTCTTAACATGACAAACCGGTCTATCCATATGTGTGTCACAAGAAAAAAGCATCAAACATTATTTTTCAAAATAGTTGAAAATGTATTTAGAGGTATGATGAAGCTAAATAAGATTATCTCCCCTATAATATCGCCTTACCGAAGACAAGGCTTGCAACGATGCTTGTGTGAAGAAATTTGCCAAACTTCCTAGAAGCCATGGATTTTGCGACAAGGACAGTTGTCTTTGTTGTCGCCCTTGCCCATAAATGCATAATCCACAAATATATGAAGTGAATTCATGGTCTCTCTCTACAAATAAATGAAATAAAATCGTGGTATCTCTCTATATGCATAATCGAGTTTTACATTATTTTTAATTATTAGTTCTCACAAAAGATAGATATAGTTTTTTGCATTGTCTAAGATTAGCATATGGGGTTAAATCAATCATCTTATAAGTTTAAGTGTCTATCTGTTGACACTCAAAAATAACCTGGGCCATGATAGGTCGAGAAATTCCATAAGGTACCGTCGACAAGGCGGTTTTGACAATTAGCTGGGATTGGCAGCCAAGTAAGGTAGCCGTTGTCGATAGGGGCTAGTCAATAAATAAGAGTCAACCAAAGGACGGTTGCGTACCACGATATCGATATGAAGGAAGAAGAAGAGTTAAAGTTGGAGTTGAAATGCTCTATGGATAAGAGCAGATCGCTATCAGATAACGTCCTAAAGTTTATGAGAATCACATACTGGAATCTCAAAACAGTTAGGATTCAAAATAATAACCATTATTATCGGTTACCTTCCTTATCTGGATATAAATATCCTAGAGAATTTCACTTGAAGGGATATCCACAATCAATAGCACATATCAATTTCTTTGACAATTTATTTATTCTTTACCAACAATTTTTTATCATTTACTATTTATTGATCGGTGTTTTTTTTTTAGTCGGATAAGTCGATCGGTTTGAGGAGTAGCCATTCCGATAGATTTTCTATCTAAATCGCCACGGAACCCGATTCAACTCTAAAAACCAAAATCTCGACACTTGATGAAAGATCCTTCGGTGACGAACATTTTTGGTGAAACGCATGTTAATTCAATAATCAAATATTACATAGTTTTAGGTACATTTCAAATTACGATAACTCCCTAAACCAAATCTATGAGACTGTATGGAATAAATATAAACTTTTTGAAATGACTTCTTTTATTCCTTTTGTCTCACTTGATATTAATAGTGAGTTTCTTCCTTCATTGATCCGAATAGAGGAATATGTTCTGGGGAATATCACCAATGAGGTGATTGTTAAAAAATCCGCATTCTTATTGTGATGATAATAAAGATAGTCAAATGCTACTAATATGTAAATTGGTTGAGTTATATCGGGTTATATTTGCACAAGCCAAAAAGCCTATAATGTTATAAAGTGCACTAGATATTTTTAGATAAAGATCTACCCCGTTGATGTTTAGAGTGCTCTATCGATTTTTGGGGTTCGTAGCCGATCTATGAGGTGAACAAGATATTGGGCATTGAAGATGTCTACAAACCGGAAGGATCTCTATAATGTGAACATCTGAAAGGACCTTGATCAAGGGTGAACAAGCAGAAAAGAATGAGGATATTTGTGATGGCTTGGAGGTATAAAGATCGGGTGAACAGTTGGATGGACCTGGTGATGGTGAACAAGCCTAGAACTGTGATATTCTTAAAGCTTGGAATGACCACATTTGTGAAGGTGAACAGCTTGGAGGAGTCGCAATTGCAAATATATTGGGAAGGACCGAAAGAAAGATCAAGTGCACGAAATTATTATCCGAGCAGCAAATCTTTGGCAAAAAGCAATTGTCTTATATAGATCAAGTGAAAGATCAAGTGAACAACATCATTAGACTAGTAAAGATTTGGACGTCCCGATTATGGTGAAGACTAAGTACAATGATGAAGATCTTGACAAGAAGGAGAACAAGTCAAAGATAATAGATATTTATGATAACTTGGAGGTACCATAGTCAATCTATCATCAAGATGACATCTTTGGAAGTTAAGATACTCAAGAGGATCCGTTGTTCCCACGGTTTTCCTATAAACAATACCAACGGACGAAAAGATTAGGTGCGACAATGTTTTTGCCGATATCGGGTCTGGTGTTGTTTGAACAATGGATAAGTGCGAAAGTTTCGTTAGAAGAAAATATAACCGTTGGCTGGTGAAAGATCCATAGAAAAAGTTCGGGAAGTCTATTGGGTAGATTATAGCCATTGGCATATGTCAATTTTTCCAAAACAAAGGTCGAACAGCAGATGTTTTAGAACAATGTCAGAAACATGAGTTGCAATAGTTTCAATGGATCTCTCACAGCTAGTTGGACTTCTCAAGCCCCTCTAACTAAAAAAATGAAGTTGTCTATATAATGGAAGACTATCTAAGCCAAATGTTGGCGAGAGCACAATATAAAATGCATGCTTGCTATTAGATGGCTTTCTCTCACTATTTCTTTGTTCTCTCAAAAGATCTTCTATGTTGATCTTTTCATTCCGTAATCTTGTGAAAGATTAAGTGTACAATAGTGAGGTACATGAGTCCTAATTGTGTGATCTATTGAAAAGACGGTATTTGCTATTTGTAACTTGTCTTGAAGATTATTAATGGATTCCAACCCAAGTTGTGGCTATTATTATTAAGAGTGGACGTAGGCTTGGGGATAAAGCCGAATCACTATCTTGTGTGCTTGCATTTTACTTGATCTTTTACTCAATCTTGCACAAGTCCAGATATTGTTTTATGGAACATTTACTCACCATATCTTTTTATATCACCCACTATTTTGGGTGCTCTTATTTCTTGTGATCTTCATACACTTCAGCACACAATCTTCTCACGGAATTTCAAACATCTCACGACATGATCTCTACAATATCTCTACAAATGTTTGACTCAATGTTTGAAATTAAACTTTTTTTTTCCCCAAATATTTTTCAAAGTTCTCAAACAACCTATTCGCCCCTTTAAGTTATATTGTTAGCCCAACATTTATCATTGGAATATTTTAAATTTCTTTCTTAACTTATACACGATCCGACTAATGCGACTTAACACATTGTGATTTGAGATTTCATTTTTCTCTATATATATATATATATATATATATATATATATTGCATTATTGCATATTAACCTCGCTAATGTTACTTCACTACTATTGTTAAAACGAAATTGCACCTGAAATTAAACCCATTCCACCGAAGTTACCACCCCTAAGGATTTGAAGCCTCGATACATCAGAAACGAGGACAGCAATTCTTTTGGTGAAGATTGCTGAAAGCACATTGTTGCTAGACAACGTCCTCCCAAAATTAGAAAATCCGACATCTCCGCGGTCGGCAGAGTGGCGGTAGAAGGAACAATGTGGTGTTGAGTGACCCTAGCGAAACCGTACCATTTGAAATGTTTAGTAAAGCGGGGAAATCAGAATTGGAAGTTGCGGAATTTTAAGTCGGGTTCATCGAGTCATCCGTGGTGATCGCTTGTGGAGGTGGCAATATGAGTGCAAAACCCAGTTTTTCTTTCTTATATTTCATTGGTTAGGTCATATGTGGGTTACCTAAAAAATATTAAAACAAATTCAGATGGGCCCAATAAATAGATTCCTAACTTAGCTTCAATATTAAACTTACCAACTATTAGTAAAATAAACCTACCAAAGCATATCGGGAATCGACTCAAGAGGCTGAAACGAGCTACGATTAATATGAAGTAAATTCTTTTCATGGTTTTAAATTAAATTATTAAATTTTGGCGGCTCCTAAGTGATAAAAGAAAGAAGAACTCATTAACAAGAAACTATCGGGAGCCGCCTCAGGGGGCCGCGCCCGTGGAAGCTCTTTGTCCCGTATGCCAAAGAGCTTTTATAGTTTCAACTCGTATTCATTAGTACGTTGGGATTGGGCCATGAATAACTATTGCTATATATTTTCTCTTTCTATTGTAATTGAGTAATGTAACAGACAAGTGTGCTATGCTAATTATAGTGCAATTGTCTAATGGATGTAACCGTAATTTAAGGGTAAACTAGGATAAATCTTGTGTCTCGATTTTTTTTTTTTTCTCGTTCTTACGCTCTATTTGATTGTGATTGAGCACCGAATCCTAACAGTTATGCCTAATGCATTACAATTTCATAACCGAATTTTTTATATGCATTATGAAGGGAAAAGTACACTAAAAGTGTCAAAAGTTGTGGATGGCGAACACTTTAGTACAAAAAGTTTCTTTTGGATCACCTTAGTGCCAATTTTTTTAAAAAACAATCACTTAAGTGAATGGCTGAAAATCCAACGTGGCATTTCTTCATTAATATCTGAAACCAATGTGGCTCACCGGAGGTCCAACAAGCAATAAAAAAACTGAAATTTAAAACAAATATTTAAAAAATACAAAATTAATTAGATTAAAAAAAACCTAAAAATTTAAAATAAAAAAGGACATGTGCACTAGAAGTCCTAAAACTTGTCTCGAAAATTTAATTGAGTTCTAAAACTTATAAAAAGTGCATTCAGTCCTAAACTTGCCAAATTGATGTCATCGAGTCTTTCCGTTAATTTCATCCATTTAGACTAACGTAAAATGTTGACATTTGTTAATATTTTCTCTCTCCTAAAATGATGTGGTCTTGGTTCAAATTTGACTTTAGTTTTGTTTGAATTTGATTTAAAAATAAGCTAAAAAAATGATTGAGAACCAATCGGCGAAGACCGTGCCGGCCCTCGCCTCCTAGTTCTCCCCCATTTTCTCTATTTTTCAATTCATTTTTTAGCTTATTTTTAAATTTCATCAAAATAAAATTTGTATTAAGTTTGTATTAAAAAAATTATTTTTTAGCTTATTTTTAAATTTAAGGGTTAATAATACCATGGAAAACCCTAAACTGGTACACCTGTGACAAATTTATCCTAAAATATTTTTTTGATCACGAAAAATCGCAAACCGGTACACATGTGATAAATTTATCCTATTTTTTTTACCACCAAAAATCCTAAACTGTTATATCCGTGATAAATTTATCCTAAACTAATTTTTTTAACTAGGAAAAACCCCAAACTGGTACGTCTATGACAAATTTACCATTCATAAAATTGAGTTAATATTACGAAAAATCTCAAATTAATACATCCGTGACACACAGTGGGTAAAAATCCTAAACCGGCATACCCATCAATTACCACATGTCATCCAACTCAGTAATTTGATGCTTAGATTTAACTAAAATTAACGGAGGGTAAATGCATCACGGGTGTGCCGGTTTAAGGTAAATTTGTCACAAGTATACTAGTTTGGGGTTTTTCGTGGTATTCACCCTAAATGTCCCGTGGATTGAATTTTTATAAAAGAAATGTCCCGTCATATTAAAAAATAAATTATAAATGTCATGTGATCAATTTGATCAGAATTTATCCAATTTCGTACTTAAATGGTTGTTTTTTTTATTTGACATTTAAGTAAGTCAGCGAAAATTTTTTACTCTAAAGTGAGAGCCGTACACAATTTTTAGTACTTTTGATTTACTATTCCTGCATTATTGACGTGATCGTTATGTCACGAATTTCTTACACAACGATCATTACCACGTGAGTCCCCTGTTAACATTTTGTTGGAAAATTTGCCGAGTTCCAACAAGTCCATCAATTGCGAAACAAACAGAAAGTTCAATGCATTTGGTAATCGAAATCAATCTAATTGCAAAATGTATTAATGTCATTGACCATGGATGAAACTTATTTGTTAACCTACTCTTTTGTATGACTTTTCTTTCTTTTCTTTCTTTTTTTTTTTTTTTGGGTCTAGGACTTTTCTTGTTTATTACGGCGTGCGAGTCTTATCTATTGAAGTTTTCATGTAAAATCAACATATTAGTCACACACAAAGGAACCCCCGTGCCCGCGCACGAACACACAGAGACCCTAATTCCAAAGACGGAGGCGATAATTTGGCGACGAGCCTACCACGATTCGATGATGGCTTTGCTCAGCTACAGCAACGATCCACCGTCGACGACAGCTAGTTGGGGCAGCCGCAATAGATGTTGCAGAGGTCTTCAATGGCAGATCTACAACAAGATGACGATGTTCTTTGTTTGAACTTCTTCTCCTTTTTCATGTTATATTTTATTTTATAAGATAGGTATGCTTTCTTAAATATCGAAAAAAATAAAATCCTTTTATTTATTTTTGTCCAAAACTATGATATGTGCAGTCCAGGTAAGCAATACTGATCCTTTTGTTTGACTTCTTTTATTTTGAGAAGTATGTTTAATACTTGCCACATTAGGGGAGATTTGTGTATTTGTCTCGAATGGAAACCAATCAAACTGGACAGATCAAATCCTTCTCTTGATTTCCTAGCATCATAATCATTATCCACCGGCTAGTCTTCTTAGAAAAAGACGTGTTTTACTTATAAATAACCACCGCCTTGGCCCCTGCAAAGGCACTCGACTCGGTTGAAATCAAGAATTGTGGTCCAAGAAGGAAGCCATGAGTCAGCCCTCGACTTCAATGTTTGTGATATTTCTGGTCCTCATGGCCATCGGTATGATCTTCATCCTTTGGCATCGTTTCGGGGTAGAGTGATTTTGGCCATCTCCATTGCCCATCCTATCTGCGCGTGCACACACATCTCTCTCTCTCTCTCTCTTTCATATTCTAATTTGCCCTGACATCACCCAAGAATCGAATGAAGAAATTGCATCGTTTCTAGTACGATCGAGAGCATCCGCTTCGATATTGTATTAGTGATTTTCTTGGTATTAGCCCATTTTTTGCCAAATTGTCTGATGCGTGTAATGACTAATGAGAATGGAAGAAAAAAAAACTTCGAAAATTATATTTCGTAATATTCAGAAATTTATTTTACCAGAGGTACGACGAAGCTAAGTTAAATTATCTTTATTTTTGCAAATGATGTTAGTTACAGAGCCAGGATGTGAATGAATGATGCGTACGAGTTGATCATGATGCGATGCAGGCAACGAGGTGGTGAACGTGGATGCAGTTGGGGCATGTGCAGTTGTTTTGTGGACAGGCGGCTGCGAGTCCGACACCGTCTGCGACGATGCTTGTGTGCAGCAACTCGGTCGCGTAGTTATAACCGTAGGACATTGCGATGAAGGCAGGTGTCTTTGTCTTCATCCCTGCCGATAAAGGTAGCTTGTATTGGTCCTCAACCCTGCCAATAAATCCACAATCTACACAATGAAATAAATTCACTACCTCCCCGCAATTAACAAATTTTTCTGTCAATGATTGCGATTATCGCGCATGGACTGAATTGGCACAAATTCAAAAACTTTAAGACTCGATTAGCAAAAAAGAGATGATTTTAGAAGTGAATTGATCCTATTACAATAAGTTTATGAGCGAAGATCAACCGACCGTTCATGTGGCGGTCACTAGGGCCGGTTACCCTCGCTGAGACAGGGGCAGAAGTGTCTCCCCAACCCCTCCGTCCTGTTGTCTTCTGTTTTCTCCCCATTTCAAATAAGGTTTTCTCTCCATCATATAAGTAAATGTGGGTCGCACGAGGACTAAATTTGCTGGATTCAAAGAGTACAAGGACCGAACAAACATTAATCAAGAGTCCAGAGACTTATCTTCTTGACATTTCGCGGATAATTTCTATTCCAACCAACATACGGGTCTAAAACAAGTTTCGACGTGAAAGGTATCGACAATTACACGCACGTGCATACATGTAGCTATATAGAATTAGAATCTAAAAACCTCACCGAGAACCGGCGCCCGTTAGAACCAAGCCTCGACACACACAGCAACAAGGACAGCAATTCTTATGGTGAAGATTCCTGAAAGCACATTTGTCCAAGAAATCATCGCCCCGAAGTCAGAAAATCCAGCATCTCTGTATTAGCACAACAGGGATAGCAGGACTGTCGATTGTATTGAGTGATCGCGCAATACCAAACTGTTCGAAACAGTAAGCAAAGTCGAGTAAGCCCAATAGGAGGTTCCGGATTTTCAAGCCGGATTCATCTATTCATCCATGTTTATTGCAAGGTTCATACCCAGGTGGCAGAGGCCTGTGGTATATAGGAGTCGTATGTTTTTCTGCCACCGCCATCGCCACCGGAGCTGTGTTACCCGAGGTAAATACTGGTGAGCCTAACTGTGTAGAGTTGATTCATTGCTATTTGTTTTCCGCTATGCTAGCACTTAAGAGACTCTCAGATAAGAGTGAAGGATCAGTGCAGGAAACGGTCCATCCGCAAAAACCTCCATTAATTGCATTAAACTTATTCAAGGCAAAGTGTACACAATACCAACACATAATCCAAGTACGTAATGAGGCACCAACTTCACAAGCTTTTACAAGATTAGCATTGCTGAATTGAGTGTTTGACAGAGCTTTGAGAACTTAGCTTTATGCGAAGAAATCAAAAACCCGACCGAGAACATGCCGCAGACCTCTAAAAGCAAAGATCAGCTGGAAGGCAAAACTGTTAAAAACTCAAAACCGTTCAGTTGTGTTTTTACGGTTTCTGCATGCCCAACTTTACATCAGAAAGGATTTTCCATGTTAATGATTCTTTAAACACAACTGATCAAAATTCATACCCTAGAAGAAAAATCAAAAGTTCCGAATTCCTGTAATAGCACCAACCCAGATGAATGTATGGCCACTGATGAATCAAGACAGAGGCACTTCATTGTACAAATCCATCATCTACTCTTCACAACTACTATTGCCACTATATCATTTGTCAACTCTTTCCGCTTCACCACTACAGCATCAACTCTAAATTACATCAACGAAAGAGACGCATCAATAATCTTCCGTAGAATCGGAAGAGCGTTAATGTTGCAAGTTCGCAAAAAGGAGCAAAGATATTGCCATAGCGCTCAGAAGAGAATGCATGGAGAAAAATATGATTCAATGACTTTCCATTGCGTCAACAAGATAAATGTTCCTTCTGTCCCCTTTTTCTCAGTCTATCTACTCTGACAGAGAATGATACGACTCCAAGGAAAAGCGCCTCTTTTCCCATGCCAGTGTGAATAAACGGAACAGAGCGAGAGACTCTTTACCCACCTAGCTAAGACCATTTTTAGCTGTGTGAAACTTATTGCCTAAAGGCTTGCTATTGTTACATATCTTATTGCATATAATCTTCATAGTAATCATCACTAATCACGGAGACAAACCTCTCCAGCCAAGGAAGCTGATGCAAATCTTTAATAGCATCCACGTATGAGTCTGTACAGCGAGGAGGGGATTGATATGGATGGTGATCACTGAGACTGAAGCCACCAGCAAGAAACCTTTGAATGAGGGCCAGCTGTGATCTCTCTTGGTCCGAGTATGCATCCATTATCATGGGGAGTGAATTGAAAGTTTCCCACGCCCATTGTTCTGATTCCTGAGCTGAATGTGAAACTAAATCCTCAGAATTGTCTTCGTCCCAGAATGCACATTGACAAGTCTGTTGGCCTTCTCGATATTCAGCACCACAAGAATAACAGAATTCATGGCCGCACCTGCAAGACAAAGAAAACAGAATTCAAGTTAAACTGATTAGGCAATCCAATGAGAAATGCTATATTACAACTAATGGGTGCCACATTTGGAGTAGAGCAATGCCAGTACTCTCAGTTTTACTTTGGTGTTTAAACCAGTGAGACTCATCAGCAAGGTGGTCAGTTTGTGTAAACACGTAGAATGAATTTTTATAAAAGCTATATTGATGTGTCCAGCAATTATTATCTTCTGCAGTATGCCAGTACTCTTCACTGCATGACTACATGCAGGGACACCGCACCAGGCACATGCCTTGCATAAAGGATGCAAGAGCCTTTTAACTTATTCATGGAAAACCCCAGAGTGACCTGATGATAGGAACCGACCGAACAGTCCTTCCATCTGTGACACCTAGCTACAATACAAACAATTCAAGTTCCATTGACGTTGAGGTAATTGTTGAACTGCCACAAGCTCTTCTACATTTCTAGAATATCTATTCCATACTTCCAAGTGCAAACTGCCATGCCAGTCAAAGTACCCTACTATTCCGGAAAATAGAGTAAAGCCTGATATTTTCAGGTACGAGTTGAAGTATTTGATGCCATTTTGACCATTTTAGCCTGCACATAGGAAAATGTCATCACTCATAAACAAACAATTCCTCTTACCAGCATGTCATATGGTAGCAGCCCTGAGCAAGTTCAATCATTCTACGACACTGCTGACAACGCCTCCATCTCTTGTTTGCTGCTAGACGATGCAAAGTGATGTCTGCAGCATCTCTTTCCTCTGCTGGAAGATCTTGGTACTCTTCACAGGTCAATGAAGAGTGCCAGGGCACACCACAATCCAAACAAATAAACCTCTGACAAGCTGGACAATCAATGCAGCTATTTTCTGACTGACTTGAGGAACTTGCCCTGGCTGACAAGCATTCCTGAGGATCAAGCAGGACAGAACAATTCGGAAAGGGGCAATAGATTTTATCAGAGTGAATATTTGCTTCTCCGAGGACTCTTTCAAGAGATTCATATGAAGCAAGTGGAAGGAAAAACTTGCACTCTGCAGGGGATACATAGTATTTGCATTTCAACTGGGGACATCTGATAGGAACTTGAGAAGCTTGTACTTTTCCATCAACATAAGTTCTCATACATTGGGAACAGAACTTGTGTGAACATTTCATGGTGATCATCATGGGTGATGGTTTATCCTCACAACATATAGAACAGTTGTCAAGAGACTTCTCTCCGCCGACAGGATATGAAACAATCCCAATAGCCACTTGTGCCAGTCGACATGCCCTATCCATCTCATTACCGGACACAACTTCCAAAACAAAGGTATCAAAATTAACTGCATGTTCCAGTATTCTCTGCCTCAATGCAACAAGAAGTGGAATCTCAAGCTTATCTTCATTCACTATCTGTCAAAAGCACCCATGTCACACAACCATTTATTATAAATGCACTGCATATACAACATGCAACCAGCAAAAGTATATTTTCTACTACCGACAAGTATTATATCAAATAATAACAGACACATCCTTCTTTAGACAAGCTTACCTGATCATATAACATCTTTGAATCAGTAAAGGCATAAACATGACGGATGTTGTTTTGTAAAGCCTCCACTAGACCATCCATCAGAGCTAAATAATCGGCCACAGATTCCTCCACAAAGAAATCCAACTTTTTCTGCACCTGGATAATAGGAAGATCAGCTAACCGTTCCATAAACACCCCAACTCCGGAAAGCCCGACAGCATATTCCCCGACCTCGTTGATTGAAATGCCCTTGAAGAACAATTTCACTGAGAATTCACCTAGAAGATACTTAGGCTCCTCCTTACCTGATTCCTCCTCAGTCTCCCTCCAAACTTCATCATCTTCACAACAACTGCGAAATTCTTCCTCATCTTCCTCTAGCTTAACTTCCCTAGCCATTTTCAGGGAAGAGCCATCGCAAGAAACAGCTCGTTCATCCATCTTAGACACCTTAGCTCAGAAGAACACTAGGTCCAAATAATTTTGCTTGGAAAGTCTGAACTTATCAGCATTTACACGTACAGTTCCAATTAAGAGAGGAATCCATCTTCGACCAAAAATGGAAATTCAATGTTAGCGGTAAATAACAATCCTTATAACAATTATAGATGTGCATATCAGAATTTCCGTTTTCTAACCAGTTACAAAGAAAGAATCTAATCAAAGTCAATCACTCACCCAACATCTGTGAAAATCAAGCCAAGAAATATTTAAAGACATACAACTTTTTAATTTTCAAGGTGTTTCCACAGATCAGAAATAATCCCCAAAATTGCAAGTTCATATAGCAAAACAAAATGGGTAAAGTAGCGGTCTTCTTGGTTATTACGATATAAGTGAGGATCAACCAACTGACTTATAAATTACCTTACCAAAAAAAAAAAACCAACTGACTTATAAAGACATCCAGCTACCCATCTCTTATACACATAAACTATATGAAATGAAACAAATAAAGCATACATAAGGTGACATCATAAATCCACATGCACCGATCGCTAAACTTGCACCCAATTGCATTAGGGTTTCATTTTCACACAGCATAACTAGAAAGCTCCTCCTAACACAGAAAAAGAAAAAAGAAAGAGAACTAGAAAGGTATTAAGACATCCAACTATGACAGAGAATCCTGCAATAAGCCTCTCATCTGAGAAGTGCTGCTATGCCCCCCACACTCTAATGAAATGCCAAAAGAACATCCTATCCTCATAGTTTGGAATAGAAATGGGGCGGCTGGAGTATATTAAAGGAGGGACTATAACAAATCTGGGTATTTGGAGTTACGAAGGGGTGGCAGGTGCACATCATGGCCTGATATGATACGTCATTGACCATGCTGCTGACATCGCACGCTTCTTGCGCCATTATATGATATGTAGCGAGACTTTAGCCTTTTGGTGGCTAGATCCCTCCAGACTATGGGAATCAATTGCTTGGCTTTCAACCTGATACCAGTTGATGCAAAAATGGGCACTAGAAAGCTTCATGTACTACCAGAAGCTTATTATTCTCTGGCTTTCCACAAAATTTGAGTTGCTGGCTATCCTTTCTGCGGCTTATCATATTATAAGCCCGTCGTTCAAACCTAGCTCCAAAAGACAAAATGATTATGAAAGATATTGCTAATGCCCACACTAAAGGCTGCTCTCACTTGATCAGTTTCTTCCTTGCCTCTTCATTGCTCAGCAGCACCAGTGCTTTCCACACCACATGTGGATTACCACAAAATATAATGAGTAAGCTACTCTCCAAACAAAGAAAATAGGCCAGAGGAAAACATATATTATTCCCTTTTCACTACGACCAGCAACCATCAAAGCATAGATCTTTTGATTGCAAAGAGTAAAAAGATGGGAATAAAACTTTTTCGAACTTCTGTGGGAGGAAGCAATGAAAACCAGAAAGAAATAGCTATATGCATCACAATTTCTCAGGAGAACACCTGAGAAGGGCCAAAGCTAACCCAAAAAACAAGGAATCTCATTATCAGAACAATATGAAACTACTCAGGAAAGGAAGGTGAAAAAAAAAAAAAAAAAGGATCTCCATTTAGGAAGAACAAAGCAAAGTCAAATTCGCAAGCGAGACATCAGAAACCCGCAGAGAGGAACATCAAGCTTAATCCCAAACCACCGCATGAACAACCCCGTTCTAAATATACTCACCAAGCCACAAGAACATACACAGCAGAACACCACAAATCAAAATCGCAACACAAAGGAGAGAGAGAGAGAGAGAGAGAGAGAGAGAGAACGGATTACAGCACAAGCAAAAGAACTGCTCATGCCCAGTTCAATCGTTCTCAGGTCAGGCACAAAACACATGCTCTCTCCTCTTCTCCAAAAATATCAGCCGATCCATTAGATTTCTTGAAAAAAAATGCCGAAACTTCAGTATCGTCGAACCCAAACGAGTGACCTAGATTTCCGAACTTCTCTCAGGAACTCGATTCTCGGAAGCTACGAAACAAGCAGTAGATTGAGATTGCTTCTTCGCATGCATACCTAAGGAGCGTTCCTCGCGAATCCCTGCCTCGGATCTCATCACCGATTCGCCCCCAAGTCCGATTTTTCTCTTCAACGCGGTGGTGTCCCCGAGCTCAGCAGAAGGAATTCATCGTCAGGTTTTGCAGAGAGAGAGAGAGAGAGAGAGAGAGAGCGAGAGAAAGAGAGGGAGAAATGCTCCAAACGAAGAAAGGGAGGCTTCGTCAAGATTCCATCGACAACTTGCGTTTTATAATTAAGCAGAAAGACTTTCGGCCAAAATGAAAATGATAAGAGCAAAGGCCATGCTCTCCTTCGATACGCAACCGGTCCTTGACGACCTCATGAGATGATACGGTGTCGTCGAGGTCTAACACATATGTATCACTGTTACTCCACGCGCTGTGACACCGCGTTTCCATTTGCATCGTACTCTCGGCGCTGTGACAACACCCACGTCAATTTCACAAGATCCACCTTATCATGTTTAATTACGAGAATTAACACTCCATTTATTTCGTAAATAATAAATAATTTGGAAATTATCTTTTCACAAACAATCATTTATATCGCTTTAAATAATTAATTAATAAAAAAAATATTTCATAATCAACAATAATTTGTGTTTATGGATTCTCATGGAAATAATTTATTCGTTCATTTTTGTGAGCAAAATACAGGTGATGATTTTAGGAAAATATTTTCCTTAAAAACAATCGTCCGTTTCACTTACAAAGAAAGCAATAAAAAATATTTTCATTATTCACAAAAATATTCAGTCATATATTGTTGTCAATACTCAAAATATTTGTTATCGACTAATTATTTCAAACAAAATAAACGATTATTTTGAAAAAAAATATTTTTCAAATTATTTATTTTCCGTAAAACAAACCTTTTTTAATGGCTCTCAACCTATCGTGCACTTTCAAAAAAAAAAAAAAAAGCTCTACACAGATTGTAGAATTAATTATAAAATCAATATATATATTTTACTTTTCAGTGATATCTAGAGCTTACAAATGGACTGTCCTTTTTGGAAATTCATTTCCTTTACACGCCATACTATAATACTTTAGATTATTTTCATATCATAGTCCTTCCGGTGAAGCTGTTTCCACTTTGTGAGTTTCTAAGTCCACCCAATTCTCGTTAAAAGAGTCAAAATGATTCTTAATCTCCCAATTGACATAAACCGGTAAACCCCTAAATTTATTTCCTTTCCCTTTTCCGATTTCATAGTTTTATGTAGAATCCAGTTATATAATCATGAATGTCGCATCTTATATTTTCAGGGAGTGTTATCCAAAATAAAGTAAAAGAAAGGGAACCTCGAAATACAATTAACGACGTATAAAATATGTAACTTGCTTTTGTTTCACGAAAAACTCTATAGAAAAGGAAAATGATTTCCCGAAAATCACTTTCAAGGAAAACAGCTTGCTATCCTTTGTTTGGTGTTATGCGATGGAAAATATTTTTTGGTGTTTGGTTCTTATCTGAAAAATAATTTCAATATTATGATTTTACCTTAAGCAAAAAATAATAATTTTTTAAATTTTTTCTTTTTTCTCTTTTTCTTTTTCATTTTTCCCTCTACCTTGTCGGTCACTGGGCCACGGTGAGGCTCGGTCTAGCTCGAGAGTGGCGAGCTCAAGGTCGAGCCTCGCCTGGTGAGCTTGAGGCCGAAACTCGTCAGGCGAGGTCAACCTTGCCTCGCCACGGCCCCTGGAATAGATCGAGCCTCACTAGTCTACCCCTATAGCCAACCACCCATCGTCGTCAAGGCCCGGCGACCGGCCAAAGGGAAAAGAAAGAAAAATAAAAATAAAATAAAATGCTAATAAAATAAAATATTAAAAAATTCAAGAGGAGCAATTTTGAAAAGTATTTTCACTTTCTTCAGGTTAAGGGATTCACTTTTCTGATTTTCGTTGATCGAAAAGTGTTTTAGATTGACTTGTCATTTTCGGTGAATTAAATGGGTGAAAATTCCGAAAACAAATTGCCAGATTTTGTATTTCACTCAAACGAACACGCTTATAACTTATTTTTAATACGCATTTTCATTTTATTGATAAGATGCATTACCCTTTCAAGTCTGAGGCGGAATTCGATTTGAAGTACATAAATCTTGAGCTCCTAAAATACATGGATGACCTAATGAATACTTATTAAAGCTATATGTACCGCAAGTGATGAATTTTAGTTATTTAAGACAAAGGAATTAAGGAAAGAGAGGCAGAGAGAATCATGCGTAACTATTGGTGCTAGTGGCCTAAGACAAAAAGTGAGGTTCGCTTTGCCGGGCACTAGTTCTTCCTCGACGGGCCATATTGCTTCCGACTGCTCTCATTGAACCCACCAAATTTATTCTCCTTTTTAATTTTTTTAACACTTTAGAGCTTTTTTTTTTTTTTTTTTTTTGCACTTTTTCTTAGTAACCTTTGTCTTTTTAAATAGAAAGATATCGCGACAGAGACCCGACTACCCACAGGCCACTATAGATCTTAGAAGTTTCATGAGCTAGTTAAATTTAGATTTTTCGTGTATAAAGATGGCAGTGATGTAAAACAGTTTCGTGATCTAGTTTATTTCTCTTTTTATCAAAAATCATTACGATGCCCTATATTGATTCTAAAAGTATCGTTGAACACTTCATCTTATCTTGTCATGAAAACCATGTTCTAATCACTAGCTCGAGCTATATGTAAATATGAATTAGACGCTCTCATTGTATCGATTCCTCGCCCTACTAAGGGCAAACAATTCCACATTAAGCAGTGCTTGAAGCTTGGTTGGCGTCTTGCCCCATTCACGAGATTAATATAATACTTTATGAGATTGAAAGTTATCTTAAAGAGTGTTTTTTCATTAGAAAAAAAGCAGTTCTTAATTCAATGATGGAGCAAATTTTAGCTTGGAATAGGAAATTGATCAGCGAAATGAAACCTATAGTTTTAATCCGTAGTTCATACGCTTTCACTCATCTCAATCATATTTTTTTTTTAATCAACTTATCGACTGGACCATATGACTTTCAGTTATTTCATTAAATCATTTCATTGGTAAACCGCTTTGTCTGCCTCAAAACAAGGGTCATTCTAGCAAGACCAGGCACGTGGGCTTTTGTCCTTTCCATGCCGGGAAAAATGTGCAATTGCTTTGACTTTTGAAAAACCCTAAAATCGTTTTGCAAATGGGAGACAGTTCTGTAAAAGAACCTGTTTGCCCAAATTTAATAATAAGACCGTAATGATTAGCCACTGGCCCGAGGAATAATATTAAATTCTACCACGAATTTCAAGGCTGGGAGAGCTGCTAGTTTCCGGGATAAATCAGATTTTGATCGGACTCGTGGAGATTTGTCATCACTCTGATCTGAAAAAGTAATCCTAATTAAAATGATTTTTTCTGATTCTGTTTTTTGAATGAATTTTAGAGAATCAGAACGCGTTTAGTAATTGCCCAAAATTTTTATTCTTGGAACGGAAATGCGTTTCATAAATGCACAAAATTTCTATTTTCGGGAACAATTGTTGTTCACAATTTTTGTCATTTAAGTCAAATAAATATATAGTTACCTTGTGAAACTTCATTCTATATTTCGAATTAATTGAAGATTAATTCATATTGATTCTTTTATATAACATATTACATATTGAAATGTAAAAATAAATATAAAAAATCATCACAAGTCATTTTCGATATTTATTGTGGAGTTTCATTGAACTCTTTTGAGCGAGCGAACAACCGACACGAGCAACACATTCGTTTCTACAAGGAAAATGCACTGCACTGCCCTATATTGTCCATGCTTTTGGCTCTAGTAAATCAAATATCAGTCTTAATTCATCAAAAACTTAAGAACGATAACTTGCTAAGTATCCACGCTGGTTATTTTTGTCTTTTTTCAAAAAAATTTTAAAGCTAAACTAAGTCTAAAGTACATAAACCTAGACAAATCAGAACTAATGAAATCAAGTGTGCAATCAAGGAATCATGGAATTGATAAATCACATCATAAAATCTTTATAAAGCCCTAAGGGCTTAGAGTAATGTGGTTCGAGTTTAATTGCAAATGTGTTTATGATTTTTCTAAAAAAGAACAAAATCTGTGGAATATAGGGAATCTAGGCCCAAATTTATGAAAATAAGGTTAAACTAGCCTAATCTAAGCTTTTCTATTTTTAGGGATTTTCTGAAATTTTTCTTACTTTTTAGAAATTTTTCCAAAATTTTTCATTTTTTATGTAATATTTTATTATCATATATATTTTTCTTTGAAAATTAGACCTTATTCTGTTCTAGGTCGAGGAAAAATTGAGAGAACTGAAAATGAAAAGTGAAAGATGTAATGCTCCATTCCGTTTTGTGATTTTCAAAAGTGATTCTTTTTCATAGCCAACTTTTTTTTTTTATATATATATATTGAGTTTCTCACTTTTAGCTGCCAATTTCCATCTATCTATATGCTCACAATTCTCGAGTGGGGGAGAGGTTGATGAGCTACTCATAATGCATGCTAATGAGGCCAAAATTCTCCCCCCCAAAAAAAGCAATAGTAACACATGGATAAATTATTCAAAAGCCGGTAGTTAAATGGTAGCTAGGGTGGGTGAAAAAGCAGGTGATGGGGTTGGAACCATCTAAATGAGAGATCAAGCCAATCATGCTAACATGGAAGGCAATGTTGGATCCCATGTGTCTGTCGTAATGTCTAAGATTACGAAGAGAAACGGAGAGTATGACATTTGCTTGCCGGCTTGAAAGCTAAACAAATAATGCAGATAGTATACTATGCATTATGGATTATTTATACTGTATAGTGTCTCGATTTCATTTTGTCCCCCCGCTTCTTGTCCAGATGCTTGGTGTACTTTCCTATGCGGGAATCGCCCAATCGATCTTGAACTTACTATGCGGACGCTAATTCAGTCTTAAACTTTTTTAATTTTGCCAATTTAGTCCTAAAAACCTTTTGATGTTTACTAATATAGTCCTTCCGATCAATTTTGGCTTGAATTTACTGATGTGGTTATTCTTCCATGGCAATTTTTAGGATTGAATAAGCCACGTTATAATAGGTGTATGATTTTTTAGGCAATTATCCTGTAGTATCTATGATACCAAATAGTCAAATTTCGACTGGAGGCTTAAACAAAGACAGACTAAATATTTCAACTCCCGAAAAATAAGTGCTCTATCTTTGAAAACGGACATGACTAATAGTTTTTTTCGAAAAAGTTTCTAAATATAATTTGATGTAGGGAACTAAGGGAAGCTTGCAAGAATTTCGGTCAAAGTGCATCTCATGAAACTACAAAATCATGACAAAAAGAAAAAAGCAAACAAAAATCGACATGGAGTGCGCCGGAAAGCACGACGGAAAACAACCACACAAATAGTCTAATGCCAAAGTTGGTTGCGTCCCGCTTTGCAAAACAAAAATCGAATGACGGAGTATTCCCAATTTTATTAGACTGAAAAAAAATTAGAAACTCAAGGCCCTTGAATCACAGCAATTCTTTGAGCCTCGGATATAACTTGGGGCGTCGCCTCTCGGATTGGGAAAATTTCTTCAAAAAATCATAAATCTCTTGCACTTTTGTCAATTCAATCTTAAACATTTGATTTTGCTTGTTGAGTCACGAGCATTTTCACGTTTTGCCAGTTGAGTTCGTCCCGACGTGGACGTCAACCATCCTATGTGACGCGGCTAGAGCTTACTTGGACAATCTTTAGTAATATTTTAATATTTTTTAATTACTTAGCTATTTATTTTCTTGTTTTCTTTATTTTTTTTTCTTACTGTGACTGGCAAGGGTCACACCTCATCAGCCACAATAAGGAACAAACCAAAGAAAAGAAAATTAGAAAAAATTAATAAAAAAATTCAAAAAATATACTATTGAAAATTGTCTACGTCAGCGCTGATCATGCGTCTACATCAGCGATTTCTAGCGAAAATTGATCAGATGGTTTCAATTGACAAAACGTAAAAAAGTTTATGACTCAATTGGCAAAGTTAAAATGTTTAATACTGAATTGGCAAAAGTACTATAGATTTAAGACTTTTTGAACCATTTTCCCATTTAGATTGGATCCATCGATACCCCAACCTGCCCCGACCGGAACATGAATGTTTACCCGAGAAACAACAATCTCACGCAGTAGGACTCGCTCATGATCATGAATGCAATTACAAATTAGCAAAAACATCCTTGATTTTGACGACCTAAGTACCCTTGGTTTGAGAACTTTCTAAGTGGTGTCTGATTTTAATTTCGTGGGCTTGATGAGCAGTTTCGAGACAGAGCTAGAGGTGCTCGCAATTTGTGAGTAGCGATTAATTTAGTTAATCTACAACCTCACTGTACATGTGGGTTCATTAATTTCTTTTCTTTTTTTTTTGATCGGAAGAAATTTTCATTTCACATGAAAAAAGAGATACATAACTTTAAGACAAAAACGCAAATCCTACAAAGCGAGTAAATCTGTGAATCAACTTAATACGGTTTGCATAGACTCAATCATTCTACAAAGATGGATCTGTCGGCGACTAATCACCGAGATTATCAGTAGAACTTTGCACAAAGATCTAGGATTGTATTGGTATAATTAAAAATTTTCAGACTAAGTTGATATTCGTATAATAAGGTTGGTTTGGACTGAGTTGGTAATTATCCCTGGACAGCAATGACAGCTTACAATCTATCCATGTTCTTTCTTCATGGTAACGGTAGCATGCCATTTCGTTTACCTTCGGTTCCTTCATATGCTATTGAAGGAGTCGTAAATGCCAAATAAATATGTGATTCGACACTCGATTTTTGTTCTTGTCGAACGACTCCAAAGAATGATAAAACCTGACATGCTATCCGACTCCAAAGAACGATGGGGAATGACTTCCATTCCAAGGATTAATTGGACAAGCAGCAGCTTTTTTATGACGATGTTTTGGTGAGTTATTTACGTGGTCAAGGATCTCAAGTACATTTTGCACTTAATCTCAGAGATGGCTGGGTGTCTCAGGTGTTTGATCGTGGGGAACAAGATTGTGGAAGGGTTCGCGCACGTTTCTCCTAGCCATGCCGGCTATTCTCGAAAAAATTGTCCAAACAAAATCATAAATTCACTACAGTTTTATCAATTCAATCACAAAATTTCAATTTCGTCAATTTAATCCCAAACCTTTTTATATTTTGTCAATTGAGTTCATCCGACTAATTTTGGCTATAAGTCACTAACGTGAACGTCGCTTGTCTTACGTGACACGACCGGTGCTGACATGAATAATTTTTAATAAATTTTTCGATTATTTATTTCTTTGTTCTTGCTTTGATTTTTTGTTTCTTACCTTGGCTGGCTAGGGTCACAGACCGTGCAGCTTAAAATTTGAAAGTCTGCTAGAAATGTCTGAAGCTGTTGGGATTGGGATTCTCCTTAATTAGTTGGGTGAATCAAAGCATTAAAGCTTTGTTGACTACTTAATCCCAATGCAACAATCTCGCGCGGGAAAATGGATCTTTGTGGCTCCATGTATTGGAAAGATGCTTGTCATCTTCGTAATTTCACCCTTATTAATTGGTGAAGATTCTAGAGCATGGAAGAGAGGTCCCATGGCTATCTATAAATAGGGGATGAAGAGATAGGTTGAAGTCATCCAGTGCATCTTTCCACATCAAAGAAAGAATGCGTTGGTAAGGTCAACAGATCCGACAAACCATTCGACAAAAGAGATCTTCCGAGAGAGAGAGAGCGAGAAAGCCACCATTGTGTGAAGAGTTTGAGAGAGTGTTATCCTCTTGAACTGTAGTGTATTCCACCACAAAGGTGAGGGTGATCCACCAAATTCAGTGAGGAAATATTAATGTAATCCTACTATTATAGTGGAAGATCCTCATGGTTTTTTCCTTTCGTTTTCAAGGGGTTTTCCACATAAAATTCGTGTGTCTATGCCTCTAGATTACGTTATGTTTTCTTTCCCATCTTGATCACGCAAAGTGGGAAAAAGGATTTGTTTCCACATACCCATCCTTTTCCCAACAGTGGTATCGGAGCTTGGTTCAAGGGCATTGTGTGTTTCAAGATGGAGGCCACCATTACCCATGATGGTGATATGTTCAAACTCACAGCGGAGAACTATTCCTATTGGAAGCCCATGATTGAGGACCACCTCTATTGCAGGGACTTGTACGAGCCAATCCTAAATGAGGAGCAGCTGGAAGAGAAGAGCGACAAAGAGTGGGAACTCTAGAATCGCAAAGCGGTCGCCATGATCCGCAAGTACATCGATAAAAGTTTGTTCGAGCATGTGTCGACACATACCAATGCTCATGAATTATGGATGAAGCTAGATTCCATGATTCAAAAGAAGACACCGCGCAATAAAGTTCACCTAGTGCGACGATTGGTAAAGCTGGAGTACAAGGATAGTCAAAGTATGATCGACCACTTAAACAATTTTAAGGGGCTCGTAAATCAATTGACGAAGATTGAGATGAAGATTGATGATGAGTTGCAAGCCCTCCTACTCCTTAATTCCCTACCAGAAAGTTGGGATACGTTGGTTGTTACTCTAAGTAACTCAGCTCCAGAAGGGAAGCTCTCCATATATGCCGTAGGTGATAGCCTTCTAAACGAACAGGCTAGAAGAAGAGAACGAGGCACGTCCAACCAATATGAAGCCAATGTCGTCGATATTCATGGGAAAAGAGAGACCTGTGGAAGAAGTAAAAGCTGCAGTCATAACAAGTTTCGTGGGCGGTATAAATCTCGCTCCAAAGTAACTTGTTATTATTGCAAGAAGCTGGGTCATAAAAAACCGGAGTGCCGGATTCTTAAGAGAGATCAAAAGTCCGGCAATATCAAGCCGGACCAAGTTGACCAAAGAAGAAGGAAGAGAAGAGCACTACGGTCGTCATTGCAACCGAAGTTGATGATATCTTCCTAATTAGAGAAGCCAACTACCTCAATGTTGCCAACGATGATAGTTCATGGATCATTGACTCGAGTGCATCCTTTCACGTCACTCCATATGAAGGCTTCTTTTCATCCTACCAAAGTGGTGATTTTGGTACAATCAATATGGGAAACCGTGTCACCAGCAAAATTGTTGGAATTGGTGAAGTCACTTTGGTGACCGACACGGGATATAAGTTAGTATTAAAGGAGGTGAGGCATGTTCCATATATGCGTCTCAACCTTGTCTCAGCTGGGAAGCTAAACGATGTCGGGATGGTGAATCACTTTGGTGCGGGCAAATGGAAACTTGCCAAAGGGAGTATGGTCATCGCCTAAGGAAACAAAGAAGGTTCCTTGTACATCATGCAAGGTAGAGTATGCAATGGAGATGCTAATGTTGCCTACGGTGACTCAAGCCTGGAGCTGTGGCATAAGAGGCTTGGTTACATGAGCGAGAAGGGGTTACAGATCCTCGCCAAGAAAGAACTACTCTCCGACGTAAAAGGCCAATTGATGGAGTCTTGCACTCACTTCTTAGCCGGCAAACAACGCCGAGTGTCTTTCCAGAAACCATGTCAACCTAAAAGGAGAAGGTACGTTCTTGATCTAGTTCACACCGATGTTTGTTCGATGACAGAGAAATCCCTCGGTGGTGCATACTAGTTCGTCACCTTTATCGACAATCACTCCAGAAAAGTATGAGTGTCTTTATTGAGCATGAAAGATCAAGTTCTCTAAGCGTTCAAGGAGTATCATGCCACGGTAGAACGAGAGACATGGAGGAAATTAAAGTGCGTAAGAGCCGATAATGGTGATGAGTATCGTGATCCATTCGAAGCATACTGCAGGTCACATGGTATTAAACTGGAGAAGACGCTACCAAAGACGCCTCGGCTAAATGGTGTAGCCGAGAGGATGAACTGAACCATTGAGGAAAGTGTCTTATGCATGTTATCTCATGCCAAACAACCCAAATCATTTTAGGGTGAGACCATGAAGACTGCAGTTGATGTAATCAACTTGTCACCGTCAAAACCTTTGGATGGAGAAATCCCGGAGGAAGTTTGGACAAAAAAAAAAGGCGTCATACGATCATTTGAAAGTGTTCGGTTACCGAGCATTCGTTCATATTCCTAAAGACAAACGATCTAAGCTCGATGCAAAGACTAAGGAGTGTATTTACCTTGGTTTGCCAAGAGATGAGTTTGGTTATCGACTTTGGGATCCTATCAAAAGGAGGATTGTGAGAAGCCATGATGTTGCATTTTTTGAAGACCAAACTCTTGAAGACATCAAGAAGGCCCAAACCGGTGTCATTACCCATTCCAATCTCGTATTATCCTCTAAGGAGCGTGATGATTCGGGGGGAGAAACATCGCAGAATAACAATGAAGAAGTTGGTGATGGCAATGTCAAACCACCAACAGAGGAGCTTGTCAAAACGACATAGACAGAACCAGTCCAACTAGAGCACGAAGTTCAACCTCAATTGAGGCAATCCACTAGAATCAAGCGTCCCTCAACCAGATATCCTACCGATGATTATACGGTTCTTACAGATGAAGGGGAGCCTCGGTTCTATGAAGAAGCTGTGACTAAAGACGAGAAAGAAGAATGGGTGAAGCCATGCAAGAGGAGATGCAGTCCTTGCATGATAATCATGCCTATGATCTAGTTGGGTTATCGAAGGGAAGGCGAGTGTTGAAAAATAAATGGGTGTATAAACTCAAAGCTGATGAAAACAGCTCGCGGCCAAGATACAAAGCTCGAATTGTTGTCAAAGGATGCAACCGGAAGAAGGGCATCGATTTCGATGAGATATTTTCTCCGATGGTGAAGATGTCATTGATCCGAGCTGTCCTTGGTATAACCGCCACCCTAAACTTAGAGATTGAACAACTCGACAAGAAGAATGCATTTCTTCATGGAGACCTAAAGGAAGAAATCTACATTGAGCAACCCGAGGGTTTCAAAGCTTCAGGTAAAGAACATTTGGTGTGTCAACTCGAAAAGAGACTCTATGGTCTAAAATAAGCACCAAAATAGTGGTACAAGAAGTTCGATTCGTTCGTGGCGCAACATGACTTCAAGAAGACCGATGCTGATCATTGTGTGTTTATTAAGAGGTATGCCAGTGGTGATTTCATCATTCTTCTACTTTATGTCGATGATATGTTGATAGTCGAGTAAGACTCGAAGAAAATCACTACCCTTAAGAAGGCCTTGGCCAGTTTTTCGCTATGAAAGATCTTGGTCTAGCGAAGCGCATCCTTGGGATGAAGATTTTTCGAGATCGTTCGAAGAAGCTGTTATGGCTATCCCAGGAGAAATATATCAAGAAGATTCTCAGGGAATTCAATATACACAAGGTAAAAGCAGTAAGTACTCATCTTGCTGGACATTTCAAATTAAGTAAGAAACAGAGTCCATCGACCGAGAAAGAGAAAGAAGAGATGATGAACGTGTCATATTCATCGGCAGTTGGCAGCCTCATGTAGACAATGATATGCACTAGGCCCGACATTACTCATGCTGTCGGTCTTGTGAGTCGATTTCTTTCAAACCCAAGGAAGGAACATTGGGCCGCTATCAAATGGATATTTAGATACCTTCGGGGTACATCTAAAAGGTGCTTGTGTTTCGACAAAGGAAAACCCCGTGTTAGAAGGATTCACGGATGTAGATTTAGGTGGTGATGTCGATGCAAGAAAGTCAACATCAAGGTACTTGACTACCTTTGCAGGGGGAGCCGTGTCTTGGCAGTCTAAGCTTCAAAAATGCATTGTCCTATCTACCACCGAAGCCGAATGTATTGCAGCCATAGAAGCATCTAAAGAAATACTGTGGATGAAGAACTTCTTGCTTGAGTTGGGTTATAAGCAAGAAAAGTATGTGTTGAGATGTGATAATCAAAGTGCCATACACTTGGTGAAAAATTCAGCCTATCACTCTCGATCAAAACGTATCAATATGCGTTATCATTGGATTCAAGATGTAATAGAGGAGAAGCATATACAGCTCGACAAAGTTCACACCGACCAGAATTGGTCCGACATGATGACTAAGGCTATTCCATCGAAGAAGTTCGATGAGTGTTGTGAAGGTGCCAGTGTAGTAACCCCCTTTAATTAAGTCGAATAGGGGGAGATTTGTTGGGATTGGGATTCTCCTTAATTAGTTGGGTGAATCAAAACATTAAAGCTTTGTTGACTACTTAATCCCAATGCAACAATCTCGCACGGGAAAATGGATCTTTGTGGCTCCATGTATTGAAAAGGTGCTTGTCATCTTCGTAAATTCACCCTTATTAATTAGTGAAGATTCTAGAGCATCCCATGGCCATCTATAAATAGGGGATGGAGAGATAGGTTGAAGTCATCCGGTGCATCTTTCCGCATCAAAGAAAGAATGCGTTGGTAAGGTCGACAGATCCAACAAGCCATTCGACAAAAGAGATCCTTCGAGAGAGAGAGAGCGAGAAAGCCAACATTGTGTGAAGAGTTTCAGAGAGTGTTATCCTCTTGAACTATAGTGTATTCCAACACAAAGGTGAAGGTGATCCACCAAATTCAGTGAGGAAATATTGTTGTAATCCTACTTTTATAGTAGAAGATCTTCGTGGTTTTTCCCTTTCGTTTTCGAGGAGTTTTCCACGTAAAATTCGTGTGTCTTCGCCTCTAGATTACTTTATGTTTTCTTTCCCATCTTAATCATGCAAAGTGGGAAAAAGGATTCGCTTCCGCATACCCGTCTTTTTCCCAACAGAAGCTTGCTGCTATGGTTTAACCTCAAACTAGTTGAGGCATGGATATTGTATCCTTGTTGTCTTGTTATTTTATTCAATGGAAAACGACATTGTTTAGGGTTTATTCTCTTAGATTCGATTGATTTTGACCTTGAAATAACTATTTTGAAAAGGGTTGATGTTGCCTTGATCCCTTATGAATGAAATTTTCCATTAGAAGAAAGTCATTGGATGATTGGATATCCAATCTAATGTCTTTTGTGATAGCAGTTTGGGTGTTTAAATTTGTTGATCTCTCACAATTTATAAATGAATTGGCACCAATGCAAAAGGTTAGGACTAAATTGACGCAAATGCAAAATGTTTAGGCATGAATTGACACCAAAAAAGGTTTAGGACTAAATCAGCACTAATGCAATAGATTTAGGACTTTTTCGACACTTTTCCTTTTTCTTGATTGAGCTGCCCTTACTAGGATGCTGACCTATTGTGTATTGTGTAAATTGAGAACCGTTAGGAAGTGGGCAACAGAATCCCAATACCGTTCGCTATCCCGATAGCATCACGAAGAGGGAGCTCAAGTTCGAGCCTATTAATATATTTAGTTTGACCTACCTTCACTCAAAAAGCTTAAGCCAATGAATTATGGGCCAACTAAGATATATTAACTACTTTACTCCATATCGATTCTCCGATGTGAGATTTCTCTAGCATCACGCACGTGTGTATCCTAACAACAAAATTCTAGAATGTTTAATTCAGCCCCATGGGTGAAGTGGCTTTAGAGGCTAGCTACTGAATACAACAGTTTGGTTTTGGACTTAATTGTCGTGATATATGCAACTGTTTGCTAATGACTTGCAAAAAAAAAATAAAAATGGTGTCTCTGTACACTGGAATCCTAGTTTGCTCTTGGCTGTGCAGTTCCGGGGCTGGATGAGATAAGTTGCGTTCTTACTATAGAAAGACGGCATTCCAATGACAAAATTGAGAAGAAAGAAATTTGAGGTCGAAGGTAGACCGCTTACTTCTGGTGGAAAACTTGTGAAGTCGTGGTATCACTGCTTTGGGCGGTTTTGCTGCATTTGCTCGGGAGAGGTCCGAGTTTGTAAAATCATCTTTAGGTTCAGTTCATTTTTCGGAAAAATGAGGTGTTTGTGAAAATTATTTTTCAAAAAAGTGACGATATTTTTCAGTGTTCGGTCGAAACCTGAAAATGAAATGAAAAATATTTTCTGCTATCCGATATGGAAAATCGAATTTGATTTTCCTTTGTCATTTTAATATATATATTTATCTTTTTCTTCCTTTGGCCAGTCTTCAGCCATAGCAACGGCAAGAGACCGGCCACAGGCGACATTCGAGCATCACCGATATGCAAGGCTAGAGCCTCGCTGCCCTCTAGCAATGCTCAAGCGTCGCCGATCTATGAAGCCCGAGCTTCGCAGCCCCCGGGTGCCGATTTGTGTGGCTAGAGCCTTGCGGCCCTTGAGCAATGTTCGAGCTCGCTACCATCTGGCAACGCTTGAGCATCGCTGATTTGCAAGGCCTGAGCCTTGCCGCCCTCGAGCAACGTTCGAACTCGCGGCTCTCAAGCGATGCTCGAGCGTCACTAATCTATGAGGCTCAAGCCTCACCGACCTCTATGGACACTCGAGCTTCCCTATGGCCGGCGACCGGCCGAAGAAAATGAAAAAGAAAAAAAGAATTAAAATATTTGAATTAAAAAAAAAAGAAAAATTAAAATGAGTGTACAAAGAAAGAGAAGAGAAAATGATTTCCTTTTTTCAAAAAGAAGAAATCATTTTCCCTACTTTTGAAGGTACTTTTTACATGAGAGGAAAATGTATGTCTCAACTCGTTTATTTTCGTTGAAATGAACTTTGAAAAATCTGAAAAAAATTTTAATGAAAGTTGTTTTTCATGAAACAAATGGAGCCCAAAGTCTGGTCTTTTCATAAGTCCGTTGGGCTCCGGTGATAGTGATGCCACACTCTAGATGCTTAACTCTTAGCTATCACAAAGCTTTGAAAACTGAAATATAAATTTGGAGAGCTGTTAGTATATATGAATAATGTATCCTTCATTTTGAAAAAAAAAATATATCATCAATTATCAAGGAAATAAATAACTTGCTATGATGTGCCAATGTCTCATGACCCAGCCGACCAACGACATGGCCGATGATCAACCAGACTTGAAGTGTCTTGCTTCTAGGGTTCTCTTAAGTCCTCTAGAATATTATAAGAATGGATGATACTGTAAATGTACCATGTTATAGAGCATTTTTGTCCTAAATATTGGTAATTGGTAGATAGGAAAATGCGATCTAAACCATCAAATCTAAAGTCGATCAACGATAGTCATTGAGAAGCCTTTTGTATAAATAGAAGAGATTTCCCTCACTTGTAATCACCCAAAACATTTCCAATAAAAACATTATCTCTCCCAAAGCTTCTCTTTACGATCCAAGTGGGCTAGCGAGCAATTGATCCTTGGGAATCATACTCAATTTTCAATTTATCTGCTTTCATGTACATTCACCAAAACTTATGGACTCCATAACCGAGTGGTTCCATGGCATTTTATTCACTAAAGAGAAGGATAAATCAGGATATAATCTGTTTAGAATACAAAGACATGACCATGATAAAATCATGTCGTGAAAAAAGCCACGTCTCTGCAGCCAACAAAGGCTACATTAAGTTGTAGCCATACATAAGAGTGGTCAAAGAGTTTCTTCAACATCAGACCGAGACAAAGCAATCAGAGGAGCAACTCCACCTACTAAACCCAACAGCAACACTACCAAAAAAGTTTGCCAAAAAAGTCTGTCGGTTAGCATCACACAGAAAATAGACGCGAGTCTTTCAAGCAGAAAAGAAAGACAGCGAGGAACAATTTAGACACTCTCCAATAATCTGCTACGTGTAGACACATCATGCAAACGATAAATCTACTAATTCTATACTGAGGAAGTTAGAATGAATAAAAGGAGAATTGGACCGAGAACGATAAAGAAAATGAAGGAATGGGGGCTAGATAGAGGAGGTGGGCCGGGTTGTTTTTGAGCCAGTCAAGGGATTGACTCGAGGGCCGGTCTATAGCTTGACAATGCGGTTTTTTTTTTTTTTTGTTGCCTAGTAGTTTTTTTTTTTTTTTGGTAGTTTTCTTTCTATCGTGGCTTTTTTCATATTTTTCTGAAAAATTCTTACCAAATTGACAAAATTATGTATCAACACTATATCAACGCAGTTTCAAAATCAAGCGCAATAAGTTTAGAAAAGTCACCTATTCAAATAGAAATGTAGATGATTCCAAAGCACAATCATTTTGTATTTATGAGCATCTCTTTGTCTTTTTTGACACGCTATTTCGAGGACGCTGGCAAAGGAACAATTGAATGTTCATTTAAATCACATAATATTTGCTGTATTCATTTAAGGATACCTAACTGAGTATTTATTGATATTGAAGAATTTGATGGAAGGGTTTTAGAGCGGGCGGCACCGTTTCTCGGAGAACTTGGCATGTGAAAAAATGTATAATCAATAGGTGGACGGCCCAGTCCATAAGAGTTAAATATGGGTTGCAAAATGGCTTTGTGACCCATTTTGCTGGCTTTGCAGTGGCAGTTTGAAGTGGGAGTTTTGCGTTTCGTATTATGCTTTTTTCCTCTATTAGACCTAATTAGTTTGTGTTGATCTTAAATCTCTTAAACTTATTATGCTTTCAACGTGCGTTTTCTACTGCGTAGTGGTTATCAAGTGCTGTAACCAATGTATCTGGGGAAAAAAAAAGTGGCATTTGGGGTCAAATTGGACGTGTACTATAAACAGGATTGTGAAAGTCCCAACATTTATGATTAGGAGAGATGAAGTTGACCCTAATCCGGCAGTAGTGTTTCTCAAAGCAATTTTAACCTTGATCACAACGCAACTGGAGCATATAGCAAATGGATTGGCGATGGGCATTGGTATAGGCAGTTGCTTAAATTCTTACGTTCTGACAGAAGAGCTCTCGAATCGTCCGATAAATGACTCGCGTCGGGTATCAGACTTATAATCCTCTATCTGCGATGAAGGATCTGCAAGGGCTGGAGTTCTGGTGCAACATCAAGTCTCGAGTCTTTTTCCAAGAAAAATCCATCGTTAGTTTCAAAAATAAGATTGAGAACATCAAGTCATACAAGTATAATCAGCTATTTCATAGTTGCTCCAACCAGTCGCATCACCCTCCAACAGTGCTAAACTCATTCACAAATCATTTCAAGCCAAATAACAAGCAAATGAATGTTTCTTCTGGTTGAGGACCAACAATGCATGCACCTAAAGCTAATGGAGGGACGTTCACAAGGAAAAGAATCGGCTGAGACAACAAGCCATCCTGCCCAATCCAAGAGCCTGTCTCAGAGGAAAAGCTTTCTGTATTCCTCTGCTTCCCGGGCCATCTCCTCAAAGCTCCGATCTTTCCTTTCCTTATCTAAGTCGAGCTTTTGCTTCAGTTCCTTCTCCTTCTCATCTATCTGTGTGATTAAAGGTATATTGAATATAAAGAATTACGTTTCGGGCTGAAAGAGACCATCTGGGTAGATGAGATTTGCACTTACAGCATCATAGACCTCATCATTCTCCTTAAAATCACCAGCCTTGCGAGGGAGAATATGAATGTGGACATGTGGCACAGTCTGTCCAGCTTGTGGCCCATCCTGGAGCAATCAACAATTACCGGATGCACAGAAGAAAAAACAAAAAGTAGAAAAGAACAGAAACAACATTAGCACAAGACGACATCCCCTCCTCTACAGCATGAGTTTGAGCCCTGGACCCTAGACTGCATGAGATCATTCTAACTTCTGATAAGGCTGGATATTCAATGTCAAGGAGAAATAGAACTTACCAACCATTCAAAAAGTTTTTAAGAAACTTTACTGCCACATCTTAAGCTAAGGTTAACAAAATTGGGTAAGACTGCATTGATGTCATCAAATTTAATGATTTTTCAATCAGGTAACACAATGTGTTCTACTCTCTCAACACACGAAACTTTCAATTTATTGATGAATGCACTTTGACCAGAATCCGCCAAATGTGCCCCGTGAAAAGCTGACATTGTGCCCATGTAATTGTCACAATGATGTGTCCAAAAAACTGACTACATGTCCACCATTAGCAATTTACTGGTAAATGGCCTGATTGCTATTGAAGTGCATGAATTGCAAAAATATTGCAACTTCATTGCATTGGATGATTGAATCGTAGTTTAGTGACCTAATAACAAAATCCACTGAAGTTCAATGACCACAAATGAAATTTGTACCAACAAAACTGCAAGATATAACTCTTATCAATTTGCATATCCCCTTCATGTGATTGCAATAGGAAACTGTTACGGTTCTTTAGTACAAGAAATGAAAGTGGAAGTAATATATACCAGACTCTTTTACTGATCAGCCAAGAGATTCAACCGAGACACAGATATATTTCCATTGAACTATTATTTAATTCACTAATTCATATCATGTGAGATTCAGATGCCACAAAAATGGAATTAATTTGGCGAGTCAAATATACAGCACCTAAGATGGCATTTTTAGGGTGGCTGAGGCTTTTACAATTCAATCAATTTAGCAATTCAACTTTGACCAATTTAATTTCACGGAGAAGATGATTTACATGTAAGGAAAAAAGAGTTGAGTTAAAAAGTTACAAGTATCTTACTTGAATTGTAAAAGTCAGAGATGATGCATTGTGATAGTGTTCCAACTGACCACCAACTTTCTTTGCAGCAAGCCATATATCAAGAGTCTCATCAGCACTAAGATCAACAAAGCGCTTTACTTCACGCCTCGGGCAGATGAGCACATGTACATGATGTCAAGTGAAACATTTTATGCATCATAAATGCCTTAAGTCATGTAAAACCAAATCGAAGTTTAAGCCTTTCTAGATGACCAAGGAAGGTTGATATGGAGATAACTAATTGCCATGCGGCTCAATACTTAATTTTTCCCACCAACAGAGATAGATATACCCAAAAGCATGCCTCCATCAGAGATAGATATACCTAAAAGCATGCCTCCATCAGCTAGACAAAAATTTTCCATCAAATTTGTAACATAGTTCATAATGCACTAAGGCATGACTCTAAGAGCTGAACACATGAGATGTGACGGTGCTCTCAGAAAGCATTGTCAAACTAATGCCACTATAATGCATTGCAGTTTGAGGTCTGAAGGTGCTCTCAGAAAACAGTGTCAAACTAATACCGTTGTCATTCACTGCTACCGCTAAATCTTGTGTATTGACTGTCCAAACCAGGGAAGCTGTCCATACAAGATGTTAGAAATTCCGGGGGCACACCACTGTATAATAGATCAAGTTGGGACTTAGACAAGCTGAACAGGATTTTCTTTTTGTTAACATAAAAAGACCAGCTTCAATGTGGCCGAAGAAATGATAACCGATAGACAACAATCATTCTCACAGGATCATGTTTTATGGACCCAACAACTCCACGAAGATAGGTATAGGGAGATGTGAATCCCTTGTGAGGTGGATTGCTTTCTCAGTGATAGGTCTGGTGGCACATTTGATTCATGGTTTCATTCAAAATCTCTAACCACTCAATGCCTTCATCTAAGATGGAGCAATAAATGTTTCGGCACTCTCTCACAAATTATGCTCAAAGAGGGTCTTCAACCCCATCGTGCTGTCCTAAACACTTACCCATCAATGAAAACAAAAGTTCTATCAACGAATTTGGTTACGTGCAAAGGATATGACCTGCAAGGGAATAAACCCAAATCAAAACCAAACACATTAAGCATAGTATCCAGAAGCAGAACAGAGAACTATGAAAGAAGAGATTAAACCCTGTATAGGAGGAGATTTTCTAGACTTTGTAAATGCTAACGTGGAGGACAATGGTTGTTCAGTTAACCATACAACAACATTGCTTACAGTCCATTCAATATAAAGCCATCCACTGCTTGCTAGGGGCTCTGTTGAAAAAAATTTCTCATTCAAGCTAAACGCATCGTGCGCTTCCTGCTGTAACTACCATCTGTGAGGGTATAGGATCACCTCTTTCATGCAAATTGAGAGGACCATTTCCTTTCCTACCAACTAAAATCTGCAAGGATACACTCGCCAATTATGTTAACCGCCTACGTGTCTTCTGGGCATTTTCAATGTCATCCAGTCAAAATTGGGTGCGCAGAGAGAGAGAGAGAGAGAGAGAGAGAGAGACCGGGAATAACAGGACGCAAATTGACCATGGCAAAGGACAGAGAGGTGGTGTAAAACACTTCCGCCGGGTCGATCTTGTAAGGTCCAAAAGTGAAAGGCTCCGATGCCATCTACATCAATCAGACCGCGTTAAAGGCGACTCATTTCCGATAGATTTCGATCTCGACCTCAATTAACAAAGACAAAGTTCATCATCAATCGAGAGAGCGAATGAAACAACGCTAAGGATCGCACGCCGTACCTTCGACTTGAACGTGGTGAATCCTCGGAGCCCCGTCGATCGACGACTGGGGAGGAGCAGCAACCTGGAACCGGAAGAGAGCAGCAGAGAGCGGGCCGGCTTCATCACGAGAACAAGCGCAAAACCAATCAACCAGTTAGATCCCCCGGAAATCGAAGGGTCAATAGCACCCCCGAGAAAGAGGGAAGAAGATGACCCAAAACCGAAGACGGAGCGTTGAAGAGAAGAAGGGTGGGGAAAGAAGAACTTACAGGCGAATCAGAAAGAAGATTAGGGTTTTGACATTGATCTGATGCCTATCTGCAACGCCAAGATGACAAGCAGTAGAGCAAAGGATGCTCGTGTACGACCGTTGGCTAGAGAGGAAGCTCAAGACCTTTTGCTAAAACAAAATCTAAATAGTCCATCAATCAACTACAAATTTGAGTGTTATTTTTTCAGTGATTTTATTAATTAATATCGTCAAACTTGATATCAACTTCCGATTGATATTTTAAAAGATAGAGTCCACGGTCGATAGTCTTCGAAATTGAAGAAATGTTCGCTTGTGTCTTATAGTGCGCATGGTAACACTTCTAGAAGTGGATTTCTGCTCCATAAGTGCTTCCGGAGTAGAAATTCGTTTGGTAATATAACTCCCGAAGTAGAAATCTATTTGGTAAAAATTTTTACTTCTGAAAGAAATTTCTATTTCTGAAGTGAATTTTCGCTTCTGAAGTTATTTTTCACCCAATTTGATAAGTTAAAAAAAAGTAGTTTCTCAACTTAAGAAGTACTATTTGACCAAAACAAAAAAACTTAAGAAGAACTAGATAAAACAAAAACTCACAAAGTACTTGTCGCCTCACCTTCTTTTTATTACGCCTCGCCCTCTTTTTGATTAGACCCACTTTCGCCGTCTTCCGCTCTCGCCCACAAACGACCACCGACACCCACCGCCATCGCTAACCACCATTGGCCACCGCCCATTGCCGCCCGCAACCACCGACCACCACCCTCCGCCGCCAAGTCGCCATCTCCGACCGCCGGAGCAAAAAATAAATAATAATTTATTTATTTTTAAAAAATAAATTTAAAAATAATAATTTATTTATTATTTATTTTCAATAATAAAAATTATTTTTAAAAAATAAATTTAAAAAGTTTAAAAATGAAGTAGAAATTTTTCGGCCGTCGACGATAATTCTTCATAGAAGATTTTCCGCTAACAATATTTTAGAACTATAAATTTTCAACCGTTACCATATGAATTTCTATGATCAGAAATCAACTTCCGGAACAGAAATAGAAAAATCAACTTCTAGCAAGAAGTTGATTTCAAAGCAAAAAGTGTTATCGTACGCGCCCGTTACGTGGTGCCTTACTCTTTTGTTGTGTTTGTCGTGTGGTAAAATACAAATCATAATCTTGCGACGTAGCCCAAAAAGCTTAATGATGGTTTGATTGTCATCTCACATTTTTATTACTTTTTGTTGAGTTTACATTTCACAATTTATTCAGTTCAGTTAAAACTGATTAATTAAATTTAAAATAAGATGAATTGATGACAAAATCAAATTTTTTATATGAAAAAGCAATTTTAACTGATTTTATTCAAACATTTTAATTCACTGCATGAAAAACCATCACTAGATGAAGAATCCAATTAATGTAAAACTAGATAAAATGTTCCCACATAGCCAAAGAAATTATTGAAATGTGTTTTTAATGATTGGTAGAGAGAGAGAGAGAGAGAGAGAGAGAGAGAGAGAGATCATCTTGAATTCAACTGTGCCAAAAGTACTTACACTTAACTAAGCAATGAGTGAAGATGTCAGCAATCAGCAAATGTCTCAGCTTATTTTGAATAAACTTCAATGACTACAACCTCATACAAAAACAAGCATTATTAAATGAATGAGGTGCACTTCACTCATTCAAATGTTTCTCTATTGAAGTCTCACTCATACATTTTACAAGAGAAGATAATTGATAGGAAAAAGTTGGCCCAAACATGTAAATTATGCACCAAAAGAATTAAATATTTTTTGCATTATACGAGTTAGGCAAATTATCAAACATGTGATATTCATGTAAATGAAAGAGTATCGATAGAGAAATGCTAAACGGATTGAAAACTAGACGTTTGCCCTACTAATCTTCCAAGACCAAATAAGTCGATTTTTCTCCAAAGAATTTGAGATAAATGGTGTAATCCGCCAAAAAATTCGTAAGTTGTTATTCGGGATGGTTATGGTAGCAAAACGCCATTGAAGTTTATTTTACACATAGGAGGATTTCAGTTTTGATTTTTTTTAACACTAATAAACCAGGAAAATGGACGAGGTTGATGAGACCGGAGCATACAAAACGGAGTTTCGATGCAGATCTTGGCACCAAATTAATGCCTACTCCACTCCACTGATCGTCCCGGTGTTTTTCCCAATCCACTAAATTTAAAGCCCTTTTACGAAATATTTGTCTCACAAATTAAGTCTCTCGAGGGTTTTGATTGCAAGGTGTGCAACAAGAGTTTGTAGCAAGTGGATTAGTAATTTCTATGTACTCAAGCTAATGGGCAACCCTATTTATAGCAAAACAAGCTCAATTAGCCATTAGACACATTTCAAAAGGTTAAAAATTGGGAGAAGAACACTAGGAACGCCAAAAGTTATATGCGGAACCCACTTTAGTGCAAAAAATTTTCGTCAGATCACTTAATTGCGGGATATTCCGACCGTAATCAATATGTAGCATTTATAATTAAATTTCTAACATAAAGTGGCATTACTTTAAAAAATTAAGTCCACGTGGACTTCTCAACTTTACAAAAAATTTAAATAAATTAAAATTAGAGTGAAAAATTGCTTTAAAATAAGCTTAAAAGTTTAACAAAAAAAGTTAAAAATTTAGAAAAAGGGGGCAATTAAAAATTTTAAAAAAAGGAAATATAAAAAAAAATTAAAAAATTCTCGCCGCTTGGTTCCCCCCCCTCTTTTATAAAAATTTTTAGAATTTTTTTTAAATTCTTAAGCCTATTTTTAAATCAATTTATATAAAATTTGTATTTAAAAAAATTATTTTTTAGCAAAATTTTAAATCTAATTTTATTCTTTAACTCTTTTATTATGTTTTTTTTTTCAACTTTTATCTTTTTTTATTGCCAATTGAACCTCCAACGAGCCACGTCGCCTTCAAATATTAACAAAAAAATCACCTCGGATTTCCAGCTAAGTAAATTGGAGTTGGCACTTAAGTAATCATTTTTAAAAGAAAAAAATTAGCACTTAAATGATTCGAAAGAAACTTTTGACACTAAAATGAGCATCATACATAACTTATGGTACTCCCGGTGTTCTTCCCCCATTAAAAATTGAACTGTTGGGGCTTCTGTGTGTTCGGCCATATTTTTTATTATGATTGTAAAAGGACAATGATATAAAAATAAAAATAAAAATTGTCAATCGAGAAACTCCCTTATATTATTGCTTTTAAACAGTGAAGAAAAAACCCCACATATTCTATGCTTTTCTTGGTCATTATATAGATGACAGAAAGTAAGAATGCTTTTTCCCTCCCTTAGTCGGAAGACTGACCTTTAGTATTGATTGCAGCACATAGAGTTGATTTCTCCCTACCTCACCTGTTGCTGAGACTCGGACCTTTCACGAGGTGAGTCCTGTGTGTGAGTCTGCAGATTTCTTGGGGAAGGACAGAGAGAGCTTCCAACGCCCGCTAAGGCGATGGTTTTACCTGCTTTATCATGATACTCATCAGGTTGCTGATCAAGCCTGGCGTTCTTGTGCAAGGAGCGGGCCTCGCTGTTCATGATGCAGGTGATGCCGCCGAGTATGGTGTCGACTTACGCTCTCAAGGTGCGGCCCGTGGAGCACTGGGTGTGTGCCCCTTGCTCGTTCCTGCTTTGGAAAATTATAGTCATAATATGCGGTTTCCCCTCGACTTGGCTTGGAAATATTTGCATTGACACCCTATCAGTTCCATAAGTTATGCTAATCGACCCCATAAAAGAGTCAATCTGCTGAACTTTACGTTGCTTCTGCGAGTAAAAACAAAAATAACATGAAATGGCTTTCAATGGAGTACTGTCTTCCTACAGATATAATTTACTAGGATTATCCATTAAATTTACCGTAGATGATTTTCCTATCTCATGGGACAAATAAAGTAAAGAAGTTGAGGCAACTGACGAGGGAAGGAGAAGCATCGTGGGTGAAAACGAGAAGAAATGCACTTTTACGGATGATATTGTCCGACGTAACTATTTATTTCCCACTCATAAAGAAATTTTAGTTAGACGGACACGCAAGAACAAAATAAACCAAGTAGAAACTAAATGCAAAACTGGCAAGACCGACCACACACACTATGAGCGATTAGAGCTTGAAGAAGATAAGTGCTTAAAAGTGATTAAGGATCCATTTGTTTCACGGAAAATATTTTCCTCAATTTTTTATGTTTGGGGGGCGGAAAATGAGTGGTCAACGGAAAATATTTTTCGATCAATAGAAAAAACCTTCTAAAATTAAGGAAAATGATTTCCTCATTTTGAGGAAAGGAAAACATGTTCCTCATATTTTCTTCCTCCTTTCTTTCACACTTCTTTTCTTTAAAATTATTTTTTTAAATTTTGATTTTTTGATTTTTGATTTTTGAATCTTTTTATTTGTTCTTCTTTTCCTTTTCTCTTTTCTCTTTTCTCCTTCTTCCTCCTTCCTCCTTCCTTTGCCTGCTTCCTCCGCTTGTTACTGCTCCATCCTCCACCTGCTTCCTCCACCAATGGAGGACCTTGGCAACGGCGGCCGCTTGGCGAGGTGAGCTCGAGGCTCAGCAAGACAAGCCTTGGCTACGAAAGCCTCGGCGTCGTTGACCTCGAGCGACGACGAGGCTAAACATGACGTGTCATGTAACGATATGTATGCATAAGTCCTAATATGATGTGAATGCACGTATAGATGACTATGCTTTGGTTGTCTCTTTGATCATACATATATGATATATGCATGTTTTGAACATGAGATGGCCATTATATTACTTTGCTTATTCGGATGACTAAACTATTCTTGAGGATGCGCGTACGTGATCCCTATCAGCTTGATTTCCTATAATACAAGTCTAAAATACTTTTTATGAAAGCTAATAAGGCGTTGACTGAGTTGGTGAGATCCCTAGGCCTTAGACAGTTAAATTGATGATATCCCAAGTTCGAATCTCCCCAACTGCATCTTGGTGTTGGGATACACGTAACATGCATAGGCAAATAAAACATATAAAATACGCAGCGGAAATAAATAAAAACCTATACACGTATCTCCGGAGGCGTAGTTCGTGCGTTTCAATCGAAAAACACGTGCAACAAAGGGGTTTAACGGATTACCTCTTGAAGCGTGCTTGAAACGAAATAGGTTTAGATGTTCTTCGATCCGAGCCCCACAAGTGTCGGGCCTCTAGTTCAGACACACCACCAATCGCAATGTCAAACGGAAGAACGAACTTGCGAGAATCACCACTTGAATTGTGCTAGCAATATTGTGGAATCAATTCTCACAACTCTCAAAATTTCTGGTCTTTCGTTCAATGCAAGAAAAAATGTGCAGAGAGAAATTTCTGGTTTTTTCTCATGCCTTTTACGCACGCCAGTGCACACTTTCTCTTCGTTCTCGTTAATGGGCGCCGCACGTTGAGTGTTTTGCCGATCGTGTCACACGAGCACACGATCAGCAAAACCTGTTGTCCACGTTCGTCTCATGCACACGTTGCAGATCGTGCGAACAAGGCACACGATCTGTTCGTGGGCAAAACAGCACACGGTTAGCAACTTTTGCTGACCGTGTGCTTGCACTATTATTACCATTTTCTTTTTTTTTTTTAAATAAGAAATAAAACACATGGTCAGCACTTGTTGTGCTGACCATGTACGTTGCACGCACATCAATATGTGCGTGCAACATAAATTATATATAAATATATATATAACAATTATATATATATACATATAATTTAATAAAAAACATAATAGTGCGATTAAATGTGTGCATTTCGGATACATCAATATGTGTCCACTATAAGAGTGCGTGTGCATCATATGCACGTACGTCGATGACCAAAAATAAGAATTAAATTAAATCTCATTTAATTTAATTGTTCGACTAATTCGGTATACGTAATTGCAAACATATTTGCAATATTGTCTTTCCGTTCAACGTCGTCATTTATTGGTTAAGGTGTGTGACATCCCTAGGTTCATCACTGAGCTAGCAGTAAGACATGCACTAACACGTTAGTACTTCTAAGAGAATTGATTGTCCCGATCAATCTCTAGGTCCTACAAGTCATGAGTGACATCTAGCAATATATCATGACTACCCATAAGGTGTGAATGCTTTAAGAACATAATGAACCCGTCGCCTTTGACTACAATGTAATTCAATCCCTCTGTCTTACTATATCCCGATCGAACAAAGACCATGGAATATTTGTCAAGTCACCAATTCGATCATATGCACAAATCTAATCGACATGCATTCATACGAGACATGAACATTTCATTCTCGGTTATAACCCCGGCCGAGGATTTCAATACATTGTCATAATTAAATTGCATAGGATATCATACCTTGCATGTGACAAGGAGACAGATTCCATTTTGCGCACACGTGTGACTTCGTATGTGCATGAACTATGATCATCAAGTACAGAGACGGATCGACGAACCATCAATATGCGTCCTCGTGAACCATAGCCATCCAACACACAAGTCAACACTATGCCTCAGGTCTAAGGATTATTTACACAAGACCAAAGCATGAACGATTAGACATTGACCACGCTAAAAGCTTCCATGTCGCTAATCGTTCAATGCGTGTCATGTTCGATGAACTTGTCTCGATACAAGCACTGTAGTTCTAACTCGGGTATCGCAATACCCAATGACTTGTGACTCGTCATTCCCTTAAGCATCCAATGCTCAATGGTGAAGTTAAGAACACACCGGTCTCAACAGGATCATTGATATCCATTCAATGATCCATCAACCGAGAACAGCTTTAAAGATTCGGTCTAACCGTGAACCCGTCACACATATTCTCAACGTCTCAAGAATAGGTCCAGCCACAACCGATCTTGTGGAATTTATTCATATAAGTAAATAATTGGACAAATGAATAAATACGTCTTTGCCATTAATTAAATAATAAATTGAAAATATAACTGAAATCCCTAACATGTAACTATTACATAGTCGCTTTAGGGCATATCTCTAACAATCTCCCACTTGCACTAAAGCCAACTAGTCCGGTACCTCAAACCCATTTTGTCAAGGTGTCTTTCAAAAGAAGACCGAGGTAAGGCCTTAGTAAAGGGATCTGCCACGTTTTCCGCTAAGGCAATTTTCTGCAAGGCGATATCACCTCTCCCAACTATTTCTCTAATGAGATGGAAGCGTCTCTCAATGTGCTTGGACTTCTGGTGAGACCTTGGTTCCTTAGCTTGAGCGATTGCCCCATTGTTGTCACAAAACAATGTAACCGGTCGCTCAATGGAAGGAACTACTCCAAGTTCGAAAATGAATTTCTTCATCCAAGCGGCTTCCTTTGCTGCTTCAGAAGCGGCTACATACTCTGCCTCGGTGGTGGAATTAGCGGTTGTGCTTTGTTTGGAACTCTTCCAACTAACCGCACCACCATTGAGTGTAAAGACAAACCCGGATGTAGACTTATAGTCATTTGGATCCGATTGAAAATCGGAATCAGTATAAGCTTCAACTTTAAACTCTCCTTCTCCATATATCAAGAATAAGTCCTTAGTCCTTCGCAAGTACTTAAGGATATTCTTGGCTGCTATCCAGTGCTCTTCCCCTGGATCAGATTGATATCTGCTAGTAATACTTACAGCATGCGCAATATCAGGTCGTGTACATAGCATCGCATACATTATGCTTCCAATTGCGGATGCGTAAGGTATTTTTGCCATCCGCTCTCTTTCTTCAGGAGTGTTGGGACACATCTCCTTGGAAAGACGGATTCCATGCCTAAAAGGCAATAATCCTCTTTTGGAACATTGCATGTTAAACCGTGTTAACACTTTATCTATGTACGTAGATTGGGAGAGGCCAATCAATCTTCTCGATCTATCTCTATAGATCTTGATACCTAAAATATAAGTTGCCTCTCCTAAATCTTTCATGGAGAATTTACGTGACAAGAATAGTTTAATCGATGATATCATTGGAATATCATTCCCAATTAAAAGTATATCATCGACATAAAGAACTAGAAATGCAATTGCACTCTCACCGACCTTCTTATATACACATGGTTCATCCGGGTTTTTAATAAAGCCAAACGATTTGACTATCTCATCAAAACGGATGTTCCAACTTCCGGAGGCTTGTTTGAGTCCATAAATGGATCTCTTGAGCCTACACACCTTTCGACTTTCACCACTAGATTCAAAACCCCGTGGTTGTTCCATATAAATGTTCTCCTCGAGGAAACCATTTAGAAAAGCCGTTTTGACATCCATCCGGAATATCTCATAATCAAGGTGCGCAGCTATAGCCAACATAATCCGAATGGATTTTAGCATGGCTACAGGTGAGAAAGTTTCGTCGTAATCGATCCCTTCTTTTTGACGATATCCTTTCGCCACCAGCCGTGCTTTGTAAGTTCCAACTTGACCATCAGCGTTCATCTTCCTCTTGAAGATCCATTTATAGCCAATTGGTACAATACCATCAAGCAGATCAACTAGAGTCCAAACATCGTTGGAATACATTGAATCCATTTCGGATTTCATTGCTTCTAGCCACTTACCAGAATCGATGTCCAACATCACCTCCTCATAGGTGCTAGGATCACTCGCTTGATCACTATCATTCACAATGAATAGTGGCTCAATATCTTCAACCGAGTGTCTATAACGAATAGGCAGACGAGACGTTCTCGCACTCCTCCTAAGAGGTTGTGTATCAGAAGCTCCCACCGAATCGTAGATCGGTGTCCGAACTTGGTTATTTGGTACTTCATTATTTTCTTCTTGTAAGACTATTTTTCGCCCAGCACTACCTTCTTGAATGAACCGATTCTCCGTAAAGGAAGCATGTCTATCGATCGAAACTCTTTGGTCAGAGTGAAAATAGAAATAATACCCAAGAGTCTCTTTTGGATATCCAATGAAGCGACCTTGTTCGGACCTAGCCTCCAATTTCTCTGTCCTCAACTTCTTGATGAAAGCGGGACAACCCCAAATCTTAGTATGATTAAGACTTGGTTTTCTACTATGCCATATCTCATAAGGCGTAGTTGGAACAGATTTGGATGGCACTGTTCGAAAATATGCAGTGTCTCAAGGGCATATCCCCAAAGGGATACTGGCAAATCAGTGTAACTCATCATAGATCGCACCATATCCAATAAAGTGTGATTTCTCCTTTCAGATACACCATTATGTTCTGGAGTTGCAGGAGGTGTCCACTGTGATAAAATGCCATTATCTTTAAGATAGTCCAAGAATTCAGTACTAAGGTATTCACCTCCTCGATCAGATCGAAGAGCCTTAATACTCTTTCCTGTTTGTTTCTCAACTTCGGACCTAAATTCCTTGAACTTTTCAAAGGATTCAGATTTATACTTCATTAAGTACAAATACTCATACCGTGAATGATCGTCGAGAAAGGTAATGAAGTAAGAATAACCACCCCTAGCGGTTTCATTAATTGGTCCACATACATCTGTATGTATCAATCCTAGTACGTCGCCAGCTCGCACACTATGTCCTACAAAGGGTGCCTTAGTCATTTTTCCTAGAAGACATGCATGATAAGTCGAGTATGGTTCAAAACCAATTGGATTAATATATCCATCATTACTCAACTTGTTAATCCTGTCTTCTCCAATATGACCTAATCGAAGATGCCAAACATACATTGGATTTGGACTATCTCTAGGGCGTTTATTAGTTATGGCATTTACATCGTGACTATTTTGCTTATTGACATTGGTAATCGCATTACCGGACATTGTAATGGTATAGAGATTATTGGTTAATAATCCAGAACCAACACATGTTCTATTATAATAAATAGAACATACATCATCAGCAAAAGAAAATTCATAATTCTCTTTACCCAAACGAGGTATAGAGATGATGTTCCGAACAACATTCTCATAATGCAAACAATTCTTTAAAACCAAAATATGTCCAGAAGGCAAACATAAACGAAAAGTCCCTATAGCTAATGCAGCAACTCTTGCCCCATTTGCAAATGTTAGAACAATCTCATTTCGCCCCAAAGATCCCGCTTATTTCCAGTTTCGCAAAGACATACAAATATGTGAGGTTGCAGCGAATCCGAGAATCCATAAGCTGGATTCAAAGCACTAACCATAAGATTAGTTTCAATAAGCATGGACACCATACCTTCACAAGGTTGGTTCTTTGGCTTGACCTTCAAGCTCGCGAGGTACTTCTTGCAGTTCCTCCTCCAAGGCCCCATGACACCACAGTAATGACATTTCCCTTTTTCAATCTTGGGTTTTGGTTGCACAGCAGCTTTCACAGGCCTCTTCCATTTCCTTTTCTTCAAAATAGTCTTACTCTTTGAAGAAGAAGCCTTAGCCATAGCCACTACATTTGACCTTGTATTGTGCATTTCCTTCTCATAAACTACCAGCATGCTATGTAACTCAGCAAGAGTTTTCTCCATCTTATGCATGTGGAAGTTTTGGACAAAACCAGAGAAGGAATCGGGTAAGGATTGGAGGATCAAATCCACAGCTAAGTCATTGTCCATAACGAGATTCAGCATAGCCAATTCTTCTATGTGCCAGATCATTTTCAAAACGTGATCATTAACTGATGATCCATCAGCCATCCTCATGCGGTACAATGCCTTAGATATCTCATATCTAGAGGTTCGACCATTCTCATCAAAGAATTCCTTCAGGTGCAATATGATCGACCTAGCATCTTCCATTGCTTCATACTTCTTCCGAAATTCATTATTCATTGAAGCAAGCATATATGACCTAACTTTTAAGTCATCATCATGCCACTTATCATAAATGACACGTTCCTCTTGGGTCCCACCCTCAGGAAAAGAGGTTGGCATTTTTTCATCAAGCACATACCCGAGTTTTTCTGAATTGAGAACAATTCTCAAATTCCTCACCCAATCGGTGAAATTGGGTCCAAATAAACAGTTCTTGTCAAGTATCGAAGCAAGTGGGTTTGTGTTCACCATTTTCGGAGTAATAAATATCTGTGCAGAAAATAAATTGTTAGATGTTGTCTTTCAAAGTAACTATTTCATTTTGGCCTTTAAATGAAATAGAACCTCCCACTAAATTTATATTCGGATCCCATACTCCTTAAAATGGGAAACGGTAATCTTTGTTGGATAAAGATTACTAGTGGGGATTGGAGTCCCACCAGCTCATAGTCCACCTCACCTAACAGTTATTGGTGCTCTATAAACTTGGTGAGTGAATCAACTTATTCAACGCATCATATGCGAGTCCCAATCATAATTTCGGCCTCTAGACCATGAAAGTCTCACCTGACAGTTATTGACATCATGATCATAGTTAAGTCTAACCCATCGTCTCATACAAGTATTGAAAACGCAAACGATCCCCTCACCTAACAGTTATTGGAAATCATTTGGCTCCAACCCCACAACATCATATGTTTAATGGAGTGGTCCATTATTATGAATGGCAATTAACCCCTATGTATCCATAGCTAGTCAATCAACCACTATAATATAGGATCAAACCACAACGACGGAAGGCCACGAGTCCGAAACCCGTTACGACTTAATATTATTTTAAGGAGGTTGTGGTCATTATTTAAAGGTCTCACTTTGCACATTAACCGGTTTAACATGCTCATAAAACATAATAAATAAATAGATGTCAAACGTATAAACATCTATCCTACGTGGTGATCATGGAATTATGGTTTAATGGATCTCGAGCCAATGAGACCACATTTAATCATTTTAATATTTTAATATTGGAGATCCGCTTTTCGCTTCGTCTTGGTTCCTTGAACTCTTCGCGAACCGGGCCCAAAGAGCTCTCCGGCTTAACGGCTCCTCCACGTAATCCTCGTAGCATTTACATAAATAATTAACTATACTAAACTACGCTAAAAATTACATGAAAAATAAAAGAAGGACGCAGCCTTCATTTAATAATTACAACCCCAAAAAAATACCTGTAATCATCATACATTCAATCATATATCAATCACATTGATTAGGGATTTTTCCATGATCACCACCCTTCCACGTGAGCAATAAATTCATAATTTAAAGCTTCGGAAGGCACAAATAAAATTCTGCATTTAATCATATTCATGGTAGAGCAACGCAAGCCACTTTAAGAAATCAACGCCAGCGAAACAAATTTCACGTGCGTAATTCTAAGCGGCAATAGCATTCTCGCCACTAGATTCGTAGTCGCGAATCATTTTGCAGAATTTATAATATAAAATAACTACAGATTTTCGATTCAAAATTGATTTAGCCTCAATTTTTGCTACGTTGATTAATTTATCGAATAAATTAATCAACTTCTATTGGCCACGTAAAAAGAACAATTCTCTAAAAATAAATTAGCCATAGCATCGCAAAAATCACTACGAACTAAAATCAATTAAACGCGCGAAAACGCCTAAGGATTGGCTCTGATACCACTGTTGGGATACACGTAACATGCATAGGCAAATAAAACATATAAAATACGCAGCGGAAATAAATAAAAACCTATACACGTATCTCCAGAGGCGTAGTTCGTGCGTTTCAATCGAAAAACACGTGCAACAAAGGGGTTTAACGGATTACCTCTTGAAGCGTGCTTGAAACGAAATAGGTTTAGATGTTCTTCGATCCGAGCCCCACAAGTGTCGGGCCTCTAGTTCAGACACACCACCAATCGCAATGTCAAACGGAAGAACGAACTTGCGAGAATCACCACTTGAATTGTGCTAGCAATATTGTGGAATCAATTCTCACAACTCTCAAAATTTCTGGTCTTTCGTTCAATGCAAGAAAAAATGTGCAGAGAGAAATTTCTGGTTTTTTCTCATGCCTTTTACGCACGCCAGTGCACACTTTCTCTTCGTTCTCGTTAATGGGCGCCGCACGTTGAGTGTTTTGCCGATCGTGTCACACGAGCACACGATCAGCAAAACCTGTTGTCCACGTTCGTCTCATGCACACGTTGCAGATCGTGCGAACAAGGCACACGATCTGTTCGTGGGCAAAACAGCACACGGTTAGCAACTTTTGCTGACCGTGTGCTTGCACTATTATTACCATTTTCTTTTTTTTTTTTAAATAAGAAATAAAACACATGGTCAGCACTTGTTGTGCTGACCATGTACGTTGCACGCACATCAATATGTGCGTGCAACATAAATTATATATAAATATATATATAACAATTATATATATATACATATAATTTAATAAAAAACATAATAGTGCGATTAAATGTGTGCATTTCGGATACATCAATTTGTGTCCACTATAAGAGTGCGTGTGCATCATATGCACGTACGTCGATGACCAAAAATAAGAATTAAATTAAATCTCATTTAATTTAATTGTTCGACTAATTCGGTATACGTAATTGCAAACATATTTGCAATATTGTCTTTCCGTTCAACGTCGTCATTTATTGGTTAAGGTGTGTGACATCCCTAGGTTCATCACCGAGCTAGCAGTAAGACATGCACTAACACGTTAGTACTTCTAAGAGAATTGATTGTCCCGATCAATCTCTAGGTCCTACAAGTCATGAGTGACATCTAGCAATATATCATGACTACCCGCACAGTGTGAATGCTTTAAGAACATAATGAACCCGTCGCCTTTGACTACAGTGTAATTCAATCCCTCCGTCTTACTATATCCCGATCGAACAAAGACCATGAAATATTTGTCAAGTCACCAATTCGATCATATGCACAAATCTAATCGACATGCATTCATACGAGACATGAACATTTCATTCTCGGTTATAACCCCGGCCGAGGATTTCAATACATTGTCATAATTAAATTGCATAGGATATCATACCTTGCATGTGACAAGGAGACAGATTCCATTTTGCGCACACGTGTGACTTCGTATGTGCATGAACTATGATCATCAAGTACAGAGACGGATCGACGAACCATCAATATGCGTCCTCGTGAACCATAGCCATCCAACACACAAGTCAACACTATGCCTCAAGTCTAAGGATTATTTACACAAGACCAAAGCATGAACGATTAGACATTGACCACGCTAAAAGCTTCCATGTCGCTAATCGTTCAATGCGTGTCATGTTCAATGAACTTGTCCGATACAAGCACCTGTGTTCTAACTCGGGTATCGCAATACCCAATGACTTGTGACTCGTCATTCCCTTAAGCATCCAATGCTCAATGGTGAAGTTAAGAACACACCGGTCTCAACAGGATCATTGATATCCATTCAATGATCCATCAACCGGAACAGCTTTAAAGATTCGGTCTAACCGTGAACTCGTCACACATATTCTCAACGTCTCAAGAATAGGTCCAGCCACAACCGATCTTGTGGAATTTATTCATATAAGTAAATAATTGGACAAATGAATAAATACGTCTTTGCCATTAATTAAATAATAAATTGAAAATATAACTGAAATCCCTAACATGTAACTATTACATAGTCGCTTTAGGGCATATCTCTAACACTTGGAAGACTTAACCGGTGGCATTGGCGCTCATACCCCCACTACCCCAAGGAATAGTCCATTACACGTGGGAAACCTCGGTTACAAAAAAAAAATTTATGAAAGTGTTTATGATTTGAAAGTAATTTTGTTGAAAGTATGAGCATAGACTACTAGAGAGATAAGCAATCGGGCTAGTTCAACTCGAGAACCGAACTTACCTAACCAATTCCATACCAGTTCACATAGGAATCACGTAGGCTCCTGGGAAAAAAAAAAAACCGAGGAACCCACCATAACCTGTTCGGATCCTTACAAGGCCGGTTCTTAGGTAAACCAGCTTCGAATCGGTTTTTAGCTTTTTTTTTTTTTAAATTGATTTTTACTTTGTTGAAAAAAGATATACGATGGAATGCGTTTTAGAACTTATAAAGTCTAGCAAATCATACCTTGATCACTATGCCATAAAAGTTACACGTGGCATATCTTACTAATAGCATTATTCTGTTGCATTAGTTGATTTGATCGTAATCTTTCCTTACGTAAAATTTGTGCGATAATCTTTATTTGGATCGAATCACATTAATTTTTATTTAAATGATTTATACCTTCTAAGCATTAGATTGTCTGTTTTGAAAAACCGATAGGTGTGGTGTCGCCAACCCTCATTTGACAAACTTGTGTCAAATTTTCTTTTGCCAAACGAATCACCTGTCTTCAAAGAACTCAACAAAATGTCAATTGTCAAGGGCCATTGCAACATTCAAAAGCATTCACTTCAAAAGGGGAGACTAAATAAAATATTAGATTAGGACTAATCATCGCTTAGACCATATGACTTGGGCCGAGATAGGCCCGACCCGAACCCAATATCCGGACGGACAAAACCCCTTTCTACAAAATAGGGCCGGGTCAATCGGATCATTGACTCCGTTGACTTCATAGAAGCACATGGAAGTAAGGAACGCAGTAGTCTCCACAACGTATCAACCTTAGTCTCACATCAGTCCCTCTCTGTCTCACACCTTCACTCTCCGACAATGGCTGCTCTTCCCATCTCCCGCCTCCTCTCAAGCCCCACCCACCGCCCCAAAACACTCGCAAACCACCCGCTCTCCCAAAACCCAACCGCCAATATCACCATTTCTCCGTTCAAAGCAGCGGCAAAACCCATAAGTCGCCACCAGCTGCGAGCCGCCTTCTCCCAGAACCCGGCGGAAAGCGGCGTCCGGGACCCACAGTCGACGACGTTCGAGCACTGCTTCTCCAAGTCCCGGGATGGGTTCCTGTACTGCGAGGACGTCAAGGTCCAGGACGTCATGGACAGCGTCGAGAGAAGGCCCTTTTACCTCTACAGCAAGAAGCAGATCACGAGGAATGTGAAGGCCTATAGGGACGCGTTGGAGGGTTTGGAGGGCGCGGTCATTGGGTACGCGATCAAGGCGAACAATAACTTTAAGATTTTGGAGCATTTGAGAGGGTTGGGCTGTGGGGCTGTGTTGGTCAGTGGTAATGAGCTGAGGTTGGCCCTTTGTGCTGGGTTCGATCCCACCAGGTAAAATAGAGTTTTGGCCATTGTTGTTCTTGAAGCATAAAGTCCAGTCTTTCTGTTAGCTATTGTGTATTTGCAATGTGGTTTAGTAGATAAGTTGAAAATGGATTTGCGTGTGCTTAGAGTTGTAGAATAGTCCTTTTTTTTTTCCTTAGTTTTGAGTGTAATGTGGTTAGCGTTTGTCCCTGCACAGGAAAATTCTTGAGACAGAAGTGATTAGGAAGCTGGCGCCGAGTCGAAAATGAGATGAGAGTAATGCTTTGATTCCCTGAATTTTCGCTGGTCGAAAAAAGTTTTATACAGTATTATGGGAATTTTTTGCCTGTTGATCATCCCCAAACCTGTAAAGGGAAAAGAATACATTAGGAATAGTATTTGTGGTGCTTTTGTTTCTTTGATATAGGGAGCTGATATGTGGGATCAGCTACAATGTGAGAACAGGACGATTCAATCATGCTTGAGCCAAAAATCTTTACTTTTAACGTTGAATGCATGTTCGTTATTGATGTTAATATGTACCTCACTTACGAAGGAGGAAAGAAGAAATGCAGAGACAAAGGTGGGTAAAGGACTATCGTTGAGGGTATCAAATGTTAGGTGAGTTACTATGGATGAATCACAGAAGGGACATCTGATTTTGGATCATAATGAAGTGACTAATGTGGCGGAGGATTATGCATCTTCTGATTGTGGAGCTGAAAAAGTCCCTTTAGTGGAAACATCTCATGCTTAAACATCATGTCTGTCTGAACAGTCATGGTCTTTCATCGCAGATTCAACAGGAATAGTTGAATACTGTTTTATTGAAGTTTAGTGCAGTAATATTGTAAGTAAGTGAGGAGGGAAGAAATACAGAGAAAAAGGTGGGTAAAGGAGTATCGTCGAGGGTGTCAAATGTTAGATGAGTTACTATGGATGAATTGCAGAAGGGTCAATTGATGTTAGATTGTATTGAAGTGACTATCGTGGCAAAGGATTATTTATCTGCTGATAGTGGAGCTGAAAAAGTCCCTCCTGTGGAAACATCAAATGCTTAAACATATCTGTCTGAACAGTCATGTTCTTTCAGTGCAGATTCGATAGGAACAGTTGAATACCTTTTTATGGAAGTTTAGTGCAGTACTATTGCATTGACCTTTCCAAAAGGTGGATTGATAAGGAAAGTCTAAAAGGTGTTCAGGTTGCTATTTCATATTTGTGAAATTTTCTGCTGGATTACCTCATAAGAGTAAGTTGTTTTATCTATTAGTTTCGAACTTCGTATTGTTGATGCAGTCAACGTGTAACTGTGTTCTGTCTTTGTATCTGAATGCTTGCCTTTTCATTTGTCAACGATGATTCGTGAAGAAGAAAATTGTGGGATAGTTTTGCTTACATTGTGGTTCTGTGCAGTTGTTTACAATTTTGGACAACAAAGTGAATTTATATATTGGTTTTGGCAACTGATGATAGATGCATTTTTAACGGAAACGGAAAACTCTTGGAAGATTTGGTTCTAGCAGCACAAGAAGGTGTCTTTGTCAACGTTGACAGCGAATTCGACTTGGAGAACTTAGTTGCAGCTGCAAGGATAGCTGACAAGAAGGTTAATATCCTTCTTCGTATTAATCCAGATGTGGATCCTCAGGTAATTTTTGGTTCTTCCATTCATAAGGCCTTTACATTTCATATCTTATATGCTATTCTCTGTCCAGCTCCAGCTCATTTTGTCACAGTATTTGTTGCGAGCAGTGCATATGAACATGGGTGGTGCAGCACCGGTTCTTCCTTCTCCTGAAAAATCTCACACTAATTATGTGGGGGTTTTCAATTCAGGTCCATCCATATGTAGCCACGGGAAACAAAAACTCTAAGTTTGGCATTAGGAACGAGAAGCTGCAGTGGTTTCTTGATGCTGTAAAATCACATCCAAATGAGCTGAAGCTTGTGGGAGCCCATTGCCATCTTGGTTCCACAATTACCAAGGTATGGACATAATCTTGTCTTGAATCATATTAAAGATTACAGCAGTTAAAGCTGTTATTGTCTAACAATTAGTTTACCTTTGACTGGTTGTACCAAACCAAGTGTGAGGATCATATTAATCTATCTGCACTTCTTGTGATTTGCCCATCTACCCCTCGATTCTAATTTACATGGAAATACACGCTTGTGGTGTTGAGAGGTTCCTTTTTCTTATAATTCTCAGGTTGACATATTCAGAGATGCTGCAGTGCTCATGGTAAATTATATTAACGTAATCCGTGAACAAGGATTTGAGGTTAATTATTTGAATATTGGAGGTGGTCTTGGAATAGATTATTACCACACCGGTGCTGCCCTTCCTACACCCAGAGATCTCATTGACACAGTGAGAATCATACCTTTAATTCTTCTTGTCATGTGTGATTTGAAAGACAATTCATAATGCTATTGCAGGCTTGATGTGGATCTATTTTTGTGGAGGCAACAAAACTTTGACATATGTGATTTGAAAGACAAGTATATTTACAATCATTATTTTTGAACTCGTAATAATTGCTCGTGCTACTTTTTTAATGATCCCAACATTTTTAGGTGTTTCCAACACTTTTAGGTGTCTTTACAGGTATTATGTTTAGTTTCTGGGCAATCAGATTACTTACTGGAATAGAATTGTTCAGAATCTCTTATTTAAGAGGGTTGCTACTTTATTGTAGTAAAACAAATGTGCTGATTGTCGATTGTACTGTCATCTCATCGCGCTTAACTTACATCTGTTTATAATTGCATGCAGGTCCGTGAACTGGTCCTTTCACGGAATCTCAAGCTCATTATTGAACCAGGACGATCGCTAATCGCAAATACTTGCTGTTTGGTTAATCGCGTAATTGGAGTTAAAACTAATGGAACAAAGAATTTCATTGTTATAGATGGTAGCATGGCAGAACTTATCCGTCCGAGCCTTTATGGTGCATATCAGGTTAGTGTATCTTCATGCATGCTTCTCAAACATATTTTAATGGCTCAGCTAATGTTTTTTCTTTGATGCTGTTGAATTTCCTCACTCATCATCATACGTCACTTTTGCCTTTGTTCGAAGTTTGAAAGCCTGGTTTAAGCCTTGGTCCTTATAATTTCACCATCAATTTGTCTTAGGGTGTAGCAGAAAAACTTCACTTATAGTTGCTCAGCGGAAAACTATCAGTGATTATTGTGCATATCCACATGGGATTGCAATAGTGGCTGAGCATAGCTAGTCTTGGCATTATTGTTGCTAGGAAGATGAAATTTTTGTAACTTCTATTTTGGTTAAACTTCTCATTCTTTTCTATAGATCTTTTCTTTTGGAAATTTTTTCATTATTTTTATTGGGGTTTTGGGGTGTGAGGGGCTTGGTGAAGTAGAAAACCCATATATTTGCTTTTGTTTTTGTCACTGCGGAGGTGACAGAAAGTAACAATACTATTTGTTCCCTTGGTCGCAAGATTGTCGCAAGATTGACCTTTAATGTTGGTTGCAGCACATAGAGTTGATCTCTCCTACACCACCCGATGCTGATGTTTTGACCTTCGATGTGGTGGGTCCTGTGTGCGAGTCTGCAGATTTCTTGGGGAAGGACAGAGACCTTCCAACACCCACTAAGGTAATGTTTATAGTTTTTACCTGCTTTATGATCTGTTCAATGAATATCAACAGGTTTCTGAGCAAGACAAGCGTTGTTGTGCAGGGAGCCGGCCTTGTTGTCCATGATGCAGGTGCATACTGCATGAGCATGGCCTCGACTTACAATCTCAAGATGCGGCCCCCCGAGTACTGGGTATGCGCCCCTTGCTCATTCCTGCTTTTGAAACTTATTGACATAATCCTCTGTTTCTCCTCGATTTTGCTTGGAAAAATTTACCTGGACACCCTTCCAGTTTCTTAACCTGTGCTAATCAACCCAATAAAAGAGTTAGTTTACTTAACTTTACATTGCTTTTACCAGTAAAAACAAAATAAAATGAAGGGGCTTTCAATGGAGTACTGTCTTCTTACAGAAATCATTTACTAGGAGTATCCAGTAAATCTAACGTAGAAGCTTTTCCTATCTCATGGGGCGCCTAAAGAAAAAAAGGAAAGGCGAGACTGATCAGGATAAGGGAATCATTGTGGGTGAAAAACCAGAAGAAATGCACTTTTGCGGAAGATTTTGTCTGATGTGCACTGATAAAGAAATCTTCGCGGGACAGAACTGTTATGGACATCAGAAAAAACTAATAAAACTCCTAAATAACTAAACCCAAAACTAGCAAGACACACCGCAAACGAGAGATTGGAGCATGAAACCATAAATGCTTAAAAGCAACTAAAAGTGAGGATGGCAATTCAGATCCTTCAAGTAGTCTTTCATTGTTTTGTATGCCGAATGCACTACCCAAGACTTGGATTTTAGCAGTTAGCTCTCAAGGATTTTTGGTTTATGTGATTATGGGAAGCAGTAGTATCTGTTCTCAAGCCATGTAGAAGAGTTATGCTTTCAAATCGAAGAAGGTTGATAAATCAATTGATCGAATAACTTTGACCCTTGACAGGGCTTCTAGGTTTGGAAGTATTGACTTGAAACTATAACATGGTTCTCTTATCATGGATGGTGTCACCGTCTTTTCCTCAACGTTAATCTCATCTTCAACTATACAATGATTCTTCTTTGCTTTTGGCCAAAACTTTTTCGTCGGATCCTTTGTTAGTAATCACTCTTTAGTGACTTCCATGGCTGCTTGAGCTTGCCTTCGAAATCATCTCTATTCTGGATTGGCATTTTGTCGACGGGCTAACCTTTGGAAACTGCATTGTACACCGCAGGTTGAAGAAGATGGGTCGATCCGCACAATCCGTCATGGCGAGACTTTTGAAGACCATTTGCGGTTCTTCGAGGGCCTCTGAACTCAACGTTCACGAATTCCTCCTTTATCAATCTACTGTAATTTGATCGAGTTGAGTTCGAGTGTCTGAGTCCTGCTCGAACATTCATCGTTTGCCACAGGGACATTAAACCTCTAGAGCTAGGACCTAAGATCTCCACGGTTTCAACGTGTACATTAATAATAAATGATTTCGCTACGATTACCTAAGGGTTTAGGAGTTCGATCTGTCCAGTTGACGCGAGTCCAGTGTGATTTTAAGTGTTTGATAATTTGCAACAGTTGATTAACCGAACTTCGTGCACTTAGGTGGTAAATGACTTCCCATCACTACCTAAGACTTTGGAAAATTAACTAAAGTCGAGGCGCTCCTCAGTTTGCAAAATTCGATGTGAGACGCATAGGCCAGGGAACAGGCAAGGATTCGGCTACATGATTGTTGAATTGTGTTATAGGTCACTTGTAATTCTATCGATTTCGTTCGATTAACACATTATGAAGGAGATAGAGAGGAAACTCCAAAAGAATTTGAAAGAACTGGTTCTACGACAAAGCGAATTGGCAAAACATTTTCTCCAAGGAATCTCGAATCTTGGATTTATTGCAAAGGATGTGCTAAGTGCACTGCGAGTCATAAAACTCATCGCGAAAGTGCAATTGAGTTATAAAACTTGCAAAAAAATGTAATCGAGTCTTAAAACTTGTCAAATTGGTTTTCGTTAACTCCATCACATTTGGCTAATGAAAAGTGTTGACGTGATTTTTTATTATTATCATTTTTTTATCCTACGTGGCGATAACATCGCTAAAACAATGTCTTTTTTTTTTTTATCTAAATTTGATTTTTAATTAAAAAATCCAAATTGAAAAAAAAAAAAGAGAGAAAAGAAAAACCTGGAAGCCAAGGCTTGTAGCCATCACAGCCGGCGCCCCCACACCATTGTCGGGAAGCTAGGGTCGGCGAGGGTGGAGGATGGCCGACGGGGATCGCTAGGCCCTGGCTAGGGACCGGCAACACTTGTTGACCCTCGTCCATCGTCTCCATCCTCATGGACCCTTCCCATGCAAGGGGGTTGGGGGGAACGGTGGCGGCGAGGTTTTTTTTTTTTTTTTAATTTTCAATAAAATTTTTCTTAAAATTTATATTTAAATAAAAAACGACGCCGTTTTGGCATTATATTTCATGATTTAATCATGCCATCGCCATGTAGAAAGAGAAAGTATTAAAAAAAAGAAGCCACATCGGTATTTTCCTTTAACTAAGTTGGATGGAGTTGACGGAAAGACTGAATTGAACTAATTTGACAAATTTTAAGATTTAATTGCATTTTTTGTTGCACTTTCGTGATAAGTTTTAGGATTTTTAATGCACTTATTCCTCTTTTTTTTTTTTTTGAAGGCGTGGCCCCAAATGAAATGTGGGTTGAGCATATCGATGTGTTCGGATTAATTCATGTTTTTCAAAAGGAGAAACTAGTTATTGCCTCTAGCTTCAATGATGATCGTAGGAGCTCTAGAATCTCATTGAACCACAAAGATTTACTCTTCCAAATGTTAGATCTGTATTTGTTCAATTTGCTTTGATCGTTTCCGTACGACGATGGTGCAGAGGAAATTGAAGCTAGGTGCACATCATGAACTGGCATCGCTGCAGTTACTGGAAAAAGGAATTTTCCGACGGCTGCCCATTATTGACGAAGATACGAGATCTGGTAATTAGCCATCCATTGTTTTGCTTGACAGATCCAGTCTTGTGGAACGAACATGTGCTTAACCCTATTGGCGCTCTGTCGATCGTCCTTATTTTCTAGATTTGGCTTTGTTTCGCAGTATTTTGGGCCTTGCTCTGTTTCGATTTGCTTTTCCGTAAAGTCTATGTGCTTCTCATGTATCAATTTCGAGCTACGTCACTTGAGAGAATCCAGAGGCTTACGGGGCCGTTGAATGGATTATAGTAATCCGACGGTAACATGGACCGACTGGGGCCTTTCTTGCTCGGCTCGGAAACCGGCGACGCCCACGGCACTCATTAAACTAATGAAGGCATATGCTTTTATTCCGTTGGCATCGCTTGTTCGAATTCAAAAGGACAGAGCTTTGATTTCGACTCGTAAAGTTTCCTTCTTTTCATTATGTTTCTTTCCAAGGCATTTCCAGCTCTTGGGACGAAGGAGCACCATGTGATCGAGTAGCATTCATTGGGCAGCGATTGGCCCAACGGCTACTTTCGATTTTGTGCAAAGATGGTGTTGCGACTTTTTATACGTTATATGGCGAATCGCTCGTAATCCCGACAGCTTTTGAGATGCTGCATCACTCGGTAATGAAGTTGGTATCTAGACACCGCGATAGATTCAGCCTTTTCATATCGTTTAGAGGACGGGGTTCGTGCAATAGTGTTACTTCGATTATCTCTTTGGACGCAATAAGAGTGTGTTCCGAGATTCCAGACTCCGATGAAGGACTCTCTCGTTCAAATATGAGGCTATTCGATGGAAACATTGTCCTACTTTCACACTCATTAGTTTTTTCCTTTCTATAGGTTGCCTACCATTTACTTCAAGAGATTTAATTGGACAGGCTAAGTGATTGAAGACGCAAACAAACCCGATGGAGTAAGAGCCATCCCTTACGTTCGATAGCCGCTTCCCAAGAAACAGGAAGCGTATCTCATTGATCTTTAATGCCACGTGTAACTACGGATGAGCAAGACGGATCGATTTAGTCGGAAATTGTTTGGATCCGACCAAACTGGCCGGGGTTGGCCTAGTTCCCAAGGGCACCAGTTCGGTTCCCGGTTCCATTATGAAACCGGTGATTTTCGGACTATTTCCTAACTCCAAGGGAAATAGGACCTGACTGATCATTGTTTAATTTTTTTTTATTTCCCAAATGTAAATCTTATAATCCACCGATTATTGTTGTCCACCGGTTCCATTGGACAACTTGAGGATCGGACCAATTTGTCCAATCCGGTTCCCTGTTCTTGGGTGACACTAGACTAGACCTGGAACCGACCTCTATGTATAATGCTGAAATAATGCCTCTCATAATAATAAAATTAGAAAACTTCTCATTGGTATTGCGTAAGCAAAAATATAGAAACACGATACTTCTAGTGGCACACGATAACATGAAACGTGATACGATCGACGTGAAAGATAATTTCTGGGAATTCATGAAAGATGATTTCTTGAAATTCATGCACTTTGGATTGCGACGCCAATTAATTGCACAATCTTATAACAAGTCCCGGACGAATTAAATTCCTAAAATAATTATAAAATTTTAGTCTGATCAGATCTTAGTTCCCCAGTTCCTTCTCTAGCTTCCTTATATAAACAAATCTTTCTTGACATGATAGCCGTTATATAAAGAAGAGACGAGAGAGAACCACAGATCGACCGACCAAAACACGCGACAATGGCTTCCGCGGCGACCACCTCGTACCCCATCAAAACGGTGGTCGTTTTGGTTCAAGAGAACCGCTCCTTCGACCACATGCTGGGGTGGATGAAGTCCCTCCACCCCAAGATCGACGGCGTCACGGGCCACGAGTCCAACCCCCTGTCCACGACAGACCCGAGCTCCGGCCGCGTCACGTTCGGCGACGGGGCCGCCTACGTGGACCCCGACCCGGGCCACTCGATCCAGGCCATCTACGAGCAGGTCTTCGGCGAGCCGTGGAGCGAGGAGTCCGCCGCCAAGAAGCTGGCCCCGAGGATGGAGGGGTTCGCGCAGAACGCGGAGCGGATCGAGAAGGGGATGTCCAAGACGGTGATGAGCGGGTTCACCCCAGAGTCGGTCCCGGTCTACAAGGAGCTGGTGGGCGAGTTCGCGGTGTGCGACCGGTGGTTCGCGTCGATGCCGGCGTCGACGCAGCCGAACCGGCTGTTCGTGCACTCGGCGACGTCGCACGGCGCGACGAGCAACGACAGCCTGAAGCTCATCGAAGGGTATCCGCAGAAGACGATATTCGAGTCGATGGACGAGGCCGGGTTCACGTTCGGGATCTACTACGAGTATCCTCCGGCCACTCTCTTCTATAGGTAATTACAATTCTATACAACGATTATGATACGTAATCACTAATTGATTATTTATTAAAATCGATATCTTGTATAACTCACAAATAACAATAAATAAAAAAAAATATTTCAATGTTCGTGAAATTATTTGAACATCAATTATTATCGATAATTACCGATTTGTCGACTACGTACCCTTGATTCAAACACACCGTGCGTGAAATTATTCGAACAATAATTATCATCGATAAAAAAAAAAAAATTTTACGGAACAAGTAAAAAATTATAGTTGACTAATTTTTTTATTCACGTAAGATTACCATCATGTGACATTTTCAGAATGACTACATTTTTCTTTCGGGTGTATGATTTAAAAGAATACGATATGAAACCTAAGGCGCAGGGTGACACGCGTGGGCACACGGACACATCGTACGCATTGTTGTGTGATGGTGTTTGCTATAGGTACGCTTCAATTTCATGGTAAATGAAATGGAGGGGGGGTTCGTTTTTATTTTTAGGAAAAATTTCATGATAAAATGAAAACTCTATTCTTTAAAAAAAATTATTTATGCAGAAAATGTTTTTTTTCTTTTTTTATTAGAGAATTCATTTTTCTTTGACCGTGATCCGTAAATGGTACGTTTTCGGCTAATCATTTTCGATGAACCGAACAAGTAAAAGTTCGAGAATATGATATGTGAAATTTTCCGCTTTTCTAGCTGATTGAAGCAGGGATAGCCCCCACGTAACTAACATGGCCGTCTTGAGCAAAGCAAACTCAGCCCTACCTAGCCCTACCTAATAGGGCAACACATATAAAGAAACCCGCCAGTAGTTAAAAGAAAAGAGAATTCCTACTACTATTACAAACAAAGTAAATAGTATTAATATAACAATGAAAAATAGCATAATTGGAGGTTTTGAATAAAACGACCTTTTCCTTTATCTTCCGAAAGAGAAAAAGATATCTGAGAGCTATGTAATGCGCAAAGGATGCTAGTATGGTTGCTTACCTACCACTTGCAAAGTTTGCTTGCAATAATAACTTTCCTCATTTTTCTCTTAGCCTTTATTTGGCAAGTTGCCGTGAGTTTTCGATGAGATCTTTAATACCGTTCTAGACATGATTTATTCATTTAAAAAAAAAAGCATTTTGCTTAAGATAAACACACCCGCAAGTTCCTTTCCTCTCCAAAAACAAAGAGAGACATAGAGGGGACAAAGATCAGTTTAGATGAGTCGAAATCCACGTGTCAAAATAAGAACACGTAGACGTAGCACTATGCTATGTTTGATTAATCTTTTAAGATTTTTGTCTAAACTTCTTGATTAACCTTCCCTCCACTTAATTTCAGGAACCTCAGAAAGCTGAAGTACTTGAAGAACTTCCATCAGTTCGATCTCCACTTCAAGGCGCATTGTAAAGAAGGGAAGCTGCCAAATTACGTGGTCGTGGAGCAGAGGTACTTCGACCTGTCGATATTACCTGGGAACGACGATCACCCTTCTCATGATGTCTCCCAAGGCCAGAAATTTGTCAAGGAAGTGTACGAAGCATTGAGATCCAGCCCCCAGTGGAACGAGATCTTGTTCGTAATCACGTACGACGAGCACGGTGGTTTCTACGATCATGTCCCGACTCCGGTGGATGGAGTCCCGAGCCCGGACGGCATCGTCGGGCCCGATCCGTACAAGTTCCAGTTCGACCGCCTTGGGGTCAGGGTCCCGGCCATCCTCATTTCCCCGTGGATTGAGCGTGGAACAGGTAATGCAACGAGCTCTCAAATGTGGGATCTTCGTCGTCATGGATAGTGACCCGATAACGGCTAAATTGCTCTCGACACTAATTATAGTTTAGCGAAAATAGCTCAGGTTATGGAAAGTAAGTACTAGATATGTGTCCCGTGGAAGCCGTAAAAGACTCGGGTTGTCACGAGTTTGAATCCTAAAACCTTCTAGGAAACGTGCAATCGAGCCTAAAGTGCCGTTGGCGGGGATCTGGTGTCCGAAAACCCGACATGGCTCACATTAAATCGAGCCACATCACAGTTTCCGACATGAAAATTGAACGACAGGCTTCGTTGCACATCTCCTAGGAATTTTTTTGTGCTTTAAACTGCGAGATCTAACTTGCTATTCATGTTCTAAAACATTGCCATAGTGTTGCATAAGCCGACAGGACCACATCCCACATCACAGTACGAGCACTCCTCCATAGCAGCAACGGTGAAGAAGATCTTCAACTTGAGGAGTTTCCTCACGAAACGCGACGAATGGGCGGGCACCTTCGAGGTGGTCTTGAACAGAAGTAGCCCAAGAACAGATTGTCCAGGTAAATCTCCAAACCGCACACGAACTTCTCTTCCCGATTTTGTCGAGCACTTTCTGCCTCGACCCAGAGTCCTAAAAGCATGTACATTCACAGTCACGTTATCCGAACCCGCGAGATTGAGAGAAGCCGGGGCTAAGGAAGAGTCGAAGCTGAACGATTTCCAGCAAATCCTGGTGCAAATGGCGGCGGCGCTGAACGGGGATCACAAGAAGGACATCTATCCGGACAAGCTGGTGGAGAACATGACCGTGGGCGAAGCTGTTAAGTACGTGAAGGACGCGCACGAGACGTTCTGCGATCACTGCGATAAAGCCAAGGAAAGTGGTGCGGAAGGAGATGAGATTGTTGTTCTGGGAAACAGACCGACCAGAGGAACGACCAAAAACTTTGCTCAGAAGTTGTTTTCCTGCATAATCTGCGACAACTGATTTGGCAATGTTGTGCTTCTCATTATTTGGCAATGTTGTGCTTTTTTTTGTTTCACTCATTTGATTCATGTGTCTCGTATGAAGCATGTCACTGGAAAATTCATATTTGACAGGTGATTTGTAATTTTCGTTTGGACTGCTCACATCTCAAGTTTCGTCCTTAATCCTAAAAATCCCTTAAGATTTGGCCACTGATGGACTGATCTTGATCTGGATTTGACCAATGATGGACCGATCATATACAAGACAAAATAAAGTCCTTTGAAATCCATATTACTACCCGGATCCGACAGTCAATTTTTGACCCCACTGCCGCCCGTTTTCCGCGATGTTGGGAAATTTGTGATTATCGGGTTTCAATTGCATGTAGTGAAATTAGAGATCGCAAGCGTTCTAACGCAATAGAAGTTGCGCCAATTAGATATTGGATTAAAAAAAAAAAGTTATTGCCGGTCAAATCTAGGTCAAATATTCCAATACTTGAAAAGGGTCCTGGAGCCAAAAATCAAACCTTGAGGTTTTGGACTTGAACAAAATTTTCCAGACCACTAAAATTTGATAAAATAATGACATTTGGAAATGTTAAATCACTAAAAATAAGTATTGGGCTCTATATGGGCCAAAGCCTTGGATCCATGAAAGCCCGATTTTACCTAAATATGTTGGGCTCAAAGATGGGTGGACATGGTCAAAAACCAATCTCCATCACAATTCAAACCCATGAACTGAGGCCCCTTGCATGTGATCATTCATTTCATAATAATTAAGGTTAGGTTGTTTCACGAAAAATAACTTTTTAGAAAATAATTTTCAGATTTTTTGGTATTTGGTTCGTGAAAAATAAGCTAGTCTATAAAAATATTTTCCACTTATAGAAAAAATCCCTTCAAAAGATGAGGAAAAAAAATCTTTTTCCTCGTCTTTTCTTCCTCCTCTCTTTCACACTTATTTTCTTTATAATTATTATTTCAATTATTTTTTAAAAAATCAATATTTATTTATTTTTTTAAATCTTTTTCTTTTTCTTTTTTCTTTTCTCCTTCTTCCTCCTTTCTCCTTCCTTCGCCCGCTACTGCTCCTTCCTCCGCCGATGGAGGACCTTAGCAATGGTAGCCACCTGATGAGGTAAGCTCAAGGCTCGATAAAGAGCGCAACAGCGAGGCCGAGCTTGCCGAATCTATTTTGGCCAAACTCGGCCTCGAGCGAACGAGGCAGGTGAGCCTCGGAGTCGCCGGCCTTGAGGGAGGCCTTGCCACGTCGAATTTGGCTCGATCAAGGTCGGTCTCTTTCGAGGCCACTAAGGCTCACCCCGAGTTCGGCGGCCTTCAACAAGGTTAAGCCGAGATTGAGGCTATCTTGTGGTCATTCACCGGTCACCGCCATGGCCGACAACCGATTGGGAAGAAATTATAGAAGGAAAAAAGAAGAAAAAAAAGTTAAATAAAAAATAAAAAAATTATAAATAAAAAATAATTTTTATTCCAAAAAATAAATAATAATTAAAAATTTGAATTAGTTAATTTTTTTTGGAAAATCAACTCCTTGACCAACGATGGAAATTGTTTTCCGGTTCGTTTTTAAGTATTGGTCAAACACAGGAAAATATCATCATTTTCTATGAAACAAACGGAGCCTTAAGTTCAATTATGATTACGTGTTTTGATAGGAAAGTGTGTGTTTTTTAGGGCCGAACATGATGGACTGCCCAAATTGAAAATCGTCCGAACTGGATCGGATCGGCTGGTTTAGTCCAATTCTCTAGGCCTTCGGTCTGGTTTTCGGTTCCATAAAATTGAATTCGATTATGGTTGGTCCAATTCTTGATTTCGGGAGGAACCCCACTCTTAGCTGACCCAGGCGGCGATCCACGATACATGCCGGCCCACACCATGACCATCTTTGAATTTCTTTTTCTTTTCTAGGTCCTTCTTTAAGTGAAGAAGGGGAAAAAATGATTTTTTTTAGAAGTGAAATACGAAAATGCTCTTGACCCTCTAGAATGTTATGTGCTTCTTTGAGATTGACTCAACTACGAGGCATTTATTTTAATAAGTTTCACTTCGAGCTCTTATTTAAAAATAAATAAAAGCATTTTAACCCGTTATTTGAAATAACGAATATTTCAAGCCCTAATTTAAAAAAAAAAAAAAGGGAAGTACTTGAGGCATTATTTGATATTTTTCCAATCATTTATTTTGGCACACCACCTTTTACGGCCACTGGAGTTCATCCTTCTCGATTAATCCCACTCAGCTTCAGCGGGAGCAGCCGGCGAGAGATGAATTCGAACCGTACGCTTCGCGTGCTCGAGCTCGAATCGTCTGGCTACCAAATGCAATGCGGAGAGAGCATTTACTCAAGGAACTAGAGTTTCCCATCCCGTGGAAGCAATGAGCGAGGCGGAGCAGCAGCAGCAGCAACGCCACTGCTGCTTGTCGCACCGGTTCTCCGCCGCCGCGTCCGAAAACCCTAGCAAAATCGCCGTCGTGCACGCGTCGGGCGGCGCCGTTCTTTCCGATGAGCTGCGCCGGAGGATCGCGGCAGTCTCCGGCTTCTCAGCTGGCGTCGATGGGTTCTACGATGAGCGGGCGCGGTCCCTGTCCCCTCCGCTCTACCCTGGGGACCAGTGCTTTACTTATTCCGATGTGTCGCTGGCCGTTGATCGTCTCAGCTCTCGTCTCCGCAATATCCTCAACGGCGGTGACGACCCCGGCCTCATAAAACCTTCAGGTGCGGAGTTTCCGTCCGTGCTAACGCTGTATTGCTGACATTTGGTTGCATTAGAACTTTGGTTTTAATAACTGTCGTTCAATTTAAGTGATTAGCGTTGCACAGCGCGTCTCCAACTTTAGAAGTTTTCTTCTATATATGATCTTTGGTGAAGGTCGAGTATTGTGGCAATCATTTCTTATCACATAGATGGCCTTGCTGATGATAGCAGCTGAATTGATATTTCAACATATTTTCTAGGTAAAAGCTATCACAGTGGCAACGAAGCGGCGTATACATTCATACCAGGTACAGCTCAATTGATGGAGTCAGGGGATGTCTATGTACCAAAAGTAGTTGGAATCTATGCACCTCCTTCGGTGGAGTACATTGTCTCTGTTCTCTCTGTTTTGAGGTGTGGGGAAGCTTTCTTAGCTATTGACCCGATGTGGCCAAAGGAAAGGATGTTGTCAATTGTCTCCCGTTCAAATCTTGCGCTCATTATTGCATCCAAGTCATCATTTGGTAAAAGCCACGGTCGGCAAACAGATTGGATAGTGGAATCGGGGAGTTGTCCTGTCGTGCTGTTCTCCATGGAAGAAAGTACCACAGAAATTAACAGGCATGGAAATGTCATTTGGCCTTGTGCCTGGGAGAAAAGAAGGTCATTTTGTTATTTGATGTACACCTCGGGATCAACTGGAAAGCCTAAAGGAGTTTGTGGCACTGAAGAAGGTGTGCAGTTTGCTTTTTCCATTTGCTTGCATTTTCACATCGTGAATTGTAGTATTTCATTTATTTGCCCCCTAAGTAAAACCATATTATTCAGCATTTCTTTGGTGCTATTGAGAGTCAATTTAAAAAAGCTTATGCTTTCAACTGTGGCTTTTCGCTTCTGTTGTATAATCTATTTATTGTGTTTTTGCCTTTCATCTTCATAATGTCAAAACACTAGTCGCTATAAGCATGTCCCAGTGACACTGTAGTAATTGACAACAACACTGGTGCGGTAAATGATGAGATGGCTCTCTTTTTGTATAATACTGTCAGTCTTTGAGAATTTCCAGTAGTAGCCAAGCATATGAGACTGCTTTCTCTGGAGCAAAATGTTTGTGTTAGCTTTGGTATTGCAGTTTGGGTAAATGAGGTACTTATAAAATAATTCGTTCATGAACATTTCTCGTTATCACTGGACCACTCGATAGGATCTTCTTTTGTAGAACTGTCAGATGGATCTCTTAGCATATCTCATTTTGATTGCCTGCCTTCCAACAGTTCTTTGACACATAAAGCCCGAGATAGTTCAGTTAGATCCATTACAATGTAATCTGAAGAAAGAAGTTTACCCTTCCCATTTGTTCTTTTCTCATAAGCTGAAATCATAAGAATTTGGTGCGTCATAGTCATGAGCTCACTATTGTCCCAGAGATCTGCAAACTTTTATGTCCCTTCTTAGAACTATTTTTTCAGTAATGGCTCTATGCAGTAATTTGAGGGAAGTGCCCCTTGAGAAACCTGATGCCACCCAAACTAACTTTCCATATTTTGGTGGTTTCCCAATTTGGTTAACTAGTATCTAACGATCAGAAGGTTTGTCTTGATTGGTCTAACTACCAGCTTGCCACCTCGATCAATGGGCCCTTCCTCTTCCTCCCCTCTAATTTTTTTTTTCCAATGAGTGCTCCCCACAAAATGCGAAGGTAATCACTACATGACCCGCTGGAAGTGTGGCAATTGCAAAGATCGACATTTAATTATAAACGTTGAAACTGGGTTGTGTGCAATTTTTTCGCTGGAGAATAGCTTTAGATGTGAATTTTGAAGAGTAGGCTAGCACACCAGCAATACTACCTGAATGGAGAACAATTTTTTGTCCTCATCTTAATCATACGTATGTGAAGTTAGTTTCTTTCCCTTCCTCGGGCTGCTCAGGTTTGTTATCTAATTACCTACTCTGCTGCTATTACCCTTTTTTTTCTGGATGAGATTTTGCACCTATAAAGCACTATAGCCATTTCAAAAGTTTTGACGAAATTGTGGGACCGAATATGTATAGGACCATTGTTTTTTCTGTACGTAAGTGTACCATTCCACAACAATACTGTGTCACTTCTCAAAATGTCTGGTCATTTTTTATATTGAAAACCAAAAATAACTTTCCAGGCAAGACTGCTGTCTTTGATGGAACTTTAAATTTGCAGAGTTGTTTCAAACTAGAGAAATTGGAAGAGGTGCATCAGAGAGTAGTATACTAGGATTCTATCTTGGAATTTCTTTCTCTTTGGGAGATCTGATAATAGTTTATATACCTCATTGACTGAGCAGGACTAAGCTCTGATGTGAATGGGAACAAAGTCTTCATCCTGGTTAGGGTGGGCTATAAGAATTGTATTTCTGTGATTCTTCCCCTACAATGCCTTTTTAGCTCCTGATGTATGAGATCCTTTAAAGTCTCGTCATCATATTTGAGCCTCCCATATCTTTTGATCCACCTTGACCATGCACAAGAACATCAAGTGCACTCTCAAGTTCTGTCCGTGTATCCTGAGGCTGACATATCTTTCAATGTCTTCACCTTTTTGCAACACGGACTCAACATCCCTAGAGGGTTCACTTTTGGCATAAGTTTTGCTACATTATTCAAGTTAAATATTTAGTCCACCTATCGTATTATTGTTTGCAGTATACCCTCTACCAGCCACAATCAACTAAACAGAATTTGATGTCGTTGAGTATGCTGCTTCAAAGAATTGGTTGTTGAAGGCTTTGAACTAGTTTATAATATGTTATATATGTGTAATTAGCTTCTTCCATACCGGCTTGACTTTGGAATAATTAGCAATGATCCCACAGAATCTTCTTGATTTTAGAGTAGTGAATTCGGGGTTAAAACCTTTCTAGGCCTTTTATTGTCTCCTCAATTGTATATTTCAGGGATCAAAAGCCTTAGGCCAAACTTAACCTAAACATGAGGGATAGTATTACAATATTTAATTATTGAATTATCCATTCCTTTAATAGCTTGGTCGAACTTTTTAACCACTAATGATTTTGGCATATGGTGATGGAATAGGAATAGGGAAGACACCATACTGGTAGAGCAGCACAAGGCTAGAGATTATCTATGGGAGAAAGAGACTTTTCCTGTTGTATGATATTATGTTTATTCTTTTTTGTTGGCTGGCTTGTATATCCTTCAATCATTAAAATTTTCTATAGAGAAAGCTCTGAGCGAATAAAAAAGCAAGTCTGAAGGTACTATGTGTGTGATGTTGTTTGAATCAGTACTCGGGTAAGTTCACAGTACCTATGAACAGTGATTGGAAATTTATGTTGCAAGATGATGAAAGATAATTGAAAATTTTGATGAAGCATCACCAGAAAAGTTTGATTAAAGTTTCTTGACTGAACATCATGCCTGTAGTTTCTTCAGTACTACACCACGCAATTGGAAAGAAAACAACTGCTTAAAACTTGGTGATTCAATACTTTCAGTCCTTCAAACTTCTGAATAGGGAGAGAACATGTCTATGGAATTTGCTAAAATTTCACTCCATGAAGAAGCTGAAAATCCTGGAATCTACAAGGAATAGAAGGCATTCACATTAACCTTGGAGAAGTAATTATGCACTTCACCATGGAATTGTGTGTTCAGGGCTCCGTTTCTCTTTCCTTTAATTTGTTGTTTGTGTGGCTTCCATCTAGTAAGAGAAACATTCTTTGTGGTACTTGTAAAGGAATCATCATGCTGACCAATTGTTCATTTTTGAAGTTGTTCTGCTATTAGATTACTCTGTAAAGAGTAATCACGCGTTTTCTCTCTCTTGCAGGTCTCTTAAATCGCTTTTCTTGGATGCAAAGACTTTATCCTTTGCATGGAAAAGAACTTCTGCTGTTCAAGACATCAATAAGCTTTGTTGACCACCTCCAGGAATTTTTAGCTTCTATGCTTTGTGCTTGTACATTGGTTGTTCCTCCACTCAATAAGCTAAAGCACAATGCTTTAGTTGTTGCTGATTTTCTTGAGGTATGAGGTACTTATTGTAGTATCTTGTTTCTATTTCTTAGGGTGCTTTGCTTTAAGGTTTTTCTTCTATCTTTTCCTCATTACCAAATATGTCAGTTATGACCTCTAGCCGTAAAATATTTCTTTCTGGTTTTTTAGTTCTACGTGGTTTTGAATTGCATGAATTGATTACTAAACCCAGTGTGGCATTTCTAATCTAATTTATTCAGTTTGTACTTGGCAGTCTACTTTTATTCTTTTGTTTTCATGACATATTACTTACTAGCATCTCAAATAGTTTGCAACTTTCCATTGTGTCATTAAAATACTTTCAGCTGGGAAATGCTTTTAGGCTAATTCAGAGAAATAAGATTTTCTCCCCTATCTACTACAGTGGCAAAGAATCCATTATTCTACACACGCACATACATACACACATACATATATCTAATTCCTTTTTCATTTCTTCCAAGTGTGGGATGAATCCAGAAATACAACACTGGGGGGGCCAAAATGTAAAAGAAAAAGTCCAACGTGCTGAAAATAATATAAGTTGCATCGATCTAATTGAACTTCACTGAAGCTCACTATGATTTTCAAAATTAAATAATGTGAAACTCACAGATAATAGCTTGATTGTGAATGGAATGCTCATTTTTGATAATCTACAACGTATTACTGACTGTGAGAGGTTACAAGAAATATATTACTGGCTTAGGATAACTTTCTTTGCAAGTATTGTCATATTTAGTGACTAATATTTAGTTCTCTTCTAGGTTTTTCATTTTTGTACAGCTTTCATAATACTGATGGTTATTTTGTCGATAATATTAACCTTTCCTTCTGAAGAGAGAATAGAATTCATCTCACTATATCAGGACAATATATGGAGCTTGCCAAGTTTCCTATCTTTTGATGTATTCCTATAATAAGTATGGTGTATTGTCAGCAGGGTCCATATCTGTATTCTCTCACTTGTTAATCTCCATTTATGTGAATGATTCTGCAGGCTTATCACATCAGCAGGCTAATTGCTGTTCCAACATTGATGAAGGCAATCATTCCTGCCATGCTAAGTCGACAGAACACGCGAGTCCTCTGCTCATTGGAGTTATTAGTGCTCAGTGGTGAAGAATTTTCTGTATCATTGTGGAAGGAACTTACTGGATTATTACCCAAGACCACTATATTGAATTTGTATGGAAGTACTGAGGTCTGGAATCAATATTCACACTTTTTCTTTTTGCTCAAGATAAATCTTAACAGCTTTAAACTACTTGTGGGTAAAGTTCTCATGATGTTCCCATATGGTATCTGGAAATAGCAATTTTAATTGGTTTGTGAAGTACGTTTAGAAGATGAGATTGGTTTTGCAAAAAAGTTACAGTGTATACCTCCTACGAGTCTTGCCTCATGTTTTCATATCATTGTACTTTTACAATTTGTGTGTCTTTACATCGCTACTTTCTTGATAGAATGATTTAATGAATACCTTTTCTCGTTTACTTTTATCAGTTGAAGCCTAAAATGTCAATGCTACTTTCGCACTGCCTTTTGTTATGCATTTTGCATTTTTTTCTCCCATCGGAAGCAGCACTATTCTGTGACATGACACTAGAGAAGCAAGATAGCTCTTGTCATACTGTTCACTGTGAAAGGATGTTGATGTGCTGCATGTCCAGTTTTAAGCCATAGTTAATTAAAAAAAAAAAGTTGCTCTATGAAGTTTGTCTTCTATACCACTTTGCTTCATAAATTTTATTGTTTCACTTTGCCAGCTAAACTTTCAAAGTCTGCATCAGCGTGCAGGACTTCTATTTTCTGAAAACCAATTACTTCCATATTTTAGTAAATGTATTTGACTTTTCTTGAAGGTGACTGGTGACTGTACATATTTTGATTGCAAAAGGTTGCCGATGATGTTGGAAGCAGAGATGTTATCCAATGTTCCAATTGGTCTTCCTATTTCTAATTGTGAAGTTGTGCTTGTTGGTGAAGATGATGAATTGAATCACGGAGAGATATATGTCGCTGGTGTCTGCATTTCAAGTGGATACCTGTCAGAATCCTCTGCAGACTGTTTAGAATATGTGGAATTGCCTCACAATTCATCCCTTTACTGTTCTAATGAAGAACATCAAAGACAATTATTCATCAGGACTGGTGATTTTGCAAAGCAGCTAGCAAGCAGTGACTTTGTTTTTCTTGGGCGGAAAGATCGTATTGTGAAGATTAACGGTCAACGAATAGCTCTGGGGGAAGTTGAAAGTATGCTTAGAGGACATGAAGCTGTTCTTGATGCTGCTGTGGTTTGTCATAAAGGTTCAGAGGAAGTGCAGCTTGAAGCATTTCTATTGTTGAATGAAAAGAAAAAACCTAGTGAAGTATCCAGATCCATTAGACATTGGATGGTTGAGAAGCTTCCCTATGCAATGGTTCCACACTATTTCATCTTTCTAGAATCATTTCCTAGGACTTCGAGTGGAAAAGTGGATTATGAGTTTCTTTCTGCTTCAGTCGTAATGCATTCCAAAGATAATATTGACACTGACAATAGCAATGTCTTGGAAGCTATAAAAAAGGTTCTCCCTTTGACCTCTCACACAGAAAATTTCTTTGTCTGATATAACTGCTCAATGCAGAAACGTAACCTGCAACATATTTTTGTCAGGCCTTTTGTGATGCTTTGATGATTGAAGAGGTCTCTGATGATGCCGATTTCTTTTCATTAGGCGGCAATTCTATTGCTGCAGCTCATGCTTCTCATAATCTTGGGATTAGCATGAAGTCACTTTACGATTTCCCTACTCCATCTAAGTTACAAATTGTCCTTCTAGAAAAGCAAGGATTAAGAAGTGTGGATCTCAATGGAACCGATGCTTTGGGAATGGGTTCTGAAGCTAATGAGGGGAAAAGCTCCCACGTAGATAAGTTAAAGTCATTCCAGCTTGTTGGCCTTGGACGGGAGAGGAGAATGATGAGGACCATCTCACGGGACTCCAACAATGACAAGCTTACATCAAAGCGCTTGAAGTTCAGCTCTGAAGTTTATCTTACTCCTGAGGGTCCATGGAAATCTATGTCATTGTCAGGGCTAAGTTCCTTAAGCCGGTGCAATAGGGTTATGTATGAAGACAAAAACAATGTGAAAGATGTAGATCGACAGAGTTTGCAATTAGATTTCTCAAGAGACTTAAAAGGAATGATGCATGAGGTATGGAAAGCTCCCATGGAGTCCTGCGTTGATGCATCACCACTGCTTGTGGTCCACGACCAAGAGATCTATGTGTTTATTGGCTCTCATTCACAAAGATTTGTCCGTGTCGATGCGAAAAGGTATGCATATGTTTTATTTTTCAGCTACTTCTGAAATTTCCGAATGCCTTAAATGAAGTTACTTTGTCCTCCTTTCCAATCTTTAATAATATATCAATATAATGTCAAAACTGTTTTTTTACTGAAAAAACATGTCAATTAGTGTGTGTTAGAAATTATTATCTGGTATTGTGATGAAGTGATCTATTTCAGCTACTCTTTCCTGTGTTCCAATTGTGCTAACATCAAGAAATGATATTCGGTTATAATCTTGTATTTGTTTCCTTTTCATAATTGATATTGTACCCATGACATATGGGATGAATAGCTAGCTGATCTTGTATCCATTTTCTGTGGAAGGTGGTAATCCTGAAGTCAAATCAAAAACTGATTTAGGCTGGCCAGTTAGAAGATTAGGCAAGAAGAATATAAAATATTCAGTGGCCTTAAGTCCTCTTCAAACATGGATTCATCATAATCATGTGCGATTTAATTCTTATTATCCATTGTCAATGGACTGTTAATTTTCTGAGTGTCGATTCTAACATGAATCATTTAGTGGTCATGTTCAGTGGGAGATTAAACTAGATGGAAGAATTGAATGTTCGGCCGCTGTTACAAGTGACTTTTCTCAGGTCTGTCATTAGTTTTGCATGCATAATTTGCCTTTGCGTCCTGTAAAGACTGATTTGTGGACACGACGCTTGATTATATTTGGTCTTTTCAGGTTGTAGTTGGATGTTATGAAGGGAAAATTTATTTCATTGATTTCTCAAGTGGTAAAATCCACTGGACTTTTCAAACTGGTGGTGAGGTACGACAGTTTTATACTTGTATCATTTTTCATTGATCTACTAATTGATGGATGGCAGTCACCATCGAAGACTCACAAGAGTGCAAATTTTGATGAAGCACAAGTTGCATCCTGAAACCTTTTTAGGATTAGCAGATCTGATGTAATTGGTAGTACCTATGACTGCTTTAAGTGGCTTCAAAGTAGTTGCCTCCATATGCAATCTGTGGAAGAGGTACAATCCGTTTCTCCTCTGTTGTTAAGAAAGTTTCACTAGAAGGTACCAAGGGGATAGCAGAAAGCTGTCAGAGAAGATACAAGCTATTGAATCTACAATGTCAAGTATGACATCTTGAGAAATTAATTTCTCTCAATATACGATACAACATCAACATCACCTTTATCCCAAACTAGTTGGGGTCGGCGTCTCTCAATATATGATAGAGAGATCTAAATTTGGTGGAGTTTTTTAAATCTTTCAAAAGCTATCTTTTTTCTTTGCGTAGGGGCGAAAATATGTAGAGAGACTCCTGGTAAATAAGTTTCTTCTTCAGCTTCCAAGTTCCAAAGTGCGAACAAGGGCCAATATGAAAGCAGTTGCTGCCTATATAACCTTATGCAGCGACTACCAGACCAGCTACATTATAGGAACTGATGATTTACTGTTTGTCCTTCTCTTTACAAAGAAAGCATCAGTAGTATACTGCAAAAGAGCTTAATATGTTCTCACCTCTATCTAATCTGTACTGATTCCGGAACAAGTGTGAACTGTCTTTGATCCATCACCATAACCCAGTACGTGAGCATTTTGTAGATTCTCGTATTCTTCGAACTAGACTACATTACCTCCATTGGTGATCTTTATCCTTGATGGAGTGCCACAATTACTTGCTTTAGGGAGAGCTTCGTCCTTGCTGAAGTGATATAATCACTTGCTCTAGGGAGAGAGTACCTCATCGTTCTTGCTGAAACATGAATGTTTAGCTGCGTACGCATTTACTTGACTAAATTCACTGCATGACATGCATCAAAACTCTGCCATGTTCCACTATTCAGCATGGCTGCCAACAAATGTCCATGGGAAATGTCTTCATTGTCCAAAATTGAGACATCGAATGACTTTCTAATGGACCTAAGTAAGGTGGTGTTGGTGATTAAATTTGAGGGGAAAATGATGCTGATCAGGGAGGGTAACATGCCTAGAAAGTTCCTACTTGAATGGTTGCATAATTCAGCTATTACAAATTTGCAAGCACATCTATTTCTTGAGGAGTAGATGGGTACAGATTTACACTGAAGGAGATGGTTACAGATTTACGGTGAAGACATCCAAGTTTCTAATGTGGAGCTCGTTTCTTTCCAAATGGGAGAATGATTCAGAGGCATCATTCATCCTGATTGTAGCCCTCTCTTTTTTGTTCTTTTGCTGCATTTTACTTTGCCGACTTTGTCAAAATGGTATCAGGTCCCTTGTTAGGGAACTACATCAATTTTAGTACAGAGCAAAAGAATGGAGAAAAACAACAACAAAATAATGAGGGCTAGAATCGACATGAATGAAGCTGGAGTAGAGTGAATACATTTAGGGTGGTTTCTCGATGTTTATAGAATCAGAAAAACTAATGGCAAAGTGACATGAAGGCCTATTTGTACTAGGGTTACAGATGGATCTAACATGAATATCTGATCTCAAACAGTGGAGCTCATTAAAAGTCATAGGACTTCCACATGACCACTTTTGAACCATAAAAGCCCAAGTAAACAAGAATTAAAATTATGCTCCTACATCAGAAAAATTAGCTACAGGTCTTTCCTCCTTTTTCTTACATTATTTTTTTATTAGTATGAGCTCCAATCAGTTTTCAGCGAAAATAAAGAAAAAGCTACTTAGTTTGATACTGACAATGGGATGCACTGGCTTTGACGTAATCATGATGAAGGATGAGAACATGCCATAAAGCTTTTGTAAGAAAAATTGCATCACAGGCATGCATATAGTGCTTGAAAAACTCACGTGCAACTGAGATATGTGTCTTGTCAACACAGAATATACATATGGTTTTATGTTTTGGTTGAGGTCCAATGATGGATACCCCCCTATTGTCTTGTAATTCAAGTCTTGTGCAATGTCTGTCTGTGATAATGATGAATTTTTAATGATTCAGGAGGCATTTTATTATCTTTGTTATACTGGTCTTTTACAAATTGCCCACTTAATGTGTCCTCCATCAAGTGGGCAATTTGTTCGATTTTTTTTTTTAGATTTCCTTTCTTTTGAAGGTTCGCTCTATATGCTTATTATATCCTTTATTTTGACTTAGTTTGTTCACCAGATCCCTTTTCCTTGCTCCGTAGGTAAAATCACAGCCAGTTGCAGATGGGCTACGGCAATTGATATGGTAATTCCAGTTCTCTGTTAATAATTTTTTTCTTTTACTTGTATTTTGGCATGTTTAGTCCTCGGAACATGGGGAGGGCGACCAATACTAGATATCTGCCAAAGAATTATTGCCAGGCTGTGAGACTGTACCGCAATTTTGTTTTTTCCGTAAGCAAATACACTTTATTACAAGAAACATTGTTCTAGCACAAAAATATAACATAGGATACAAGAAACACAAAACTCAATATTCAAATAACAGAGAAGAAGAGTTACAACACGAAACCAAACAATACTGAAAACCATAAAGATAAAAAGAAGCTGTGGACTCTTGTTATATTCCCTCCAAAATTCAACATACGAGACAATATGGAGGATTTCCTTGATTTGCATGACCCAAAGGAATACTTCAAGGATTGAGATTGTTGCAGGACAGTTGTTAGCATCACATGATAAAGGGATCGATGATGGGTTGTTCTCTATTTGAGTATATCTATGTATTGTTTTTTTGGTCAGAGTATATCTATGTATTTTAGGTGGTAGTTAGTAGGTGGTTATAAATAAGGAAATTAGAGTTTTGTTACTGTCTCTCATGCTCTGTAGATAGAGCCATCTCATGTACTCTATCGGTCAGTCATCTAGTAATCAAGAGAGTGGGATCTAAGGCAACAAAAGATAAATTTACATAGCACTAGAGCACCAGGAGAGTGGATCTGAGGCAACAAAAGATAAAATTAGAACCTTGAACTCCAAAATTTTTACTGTCTTTCTTCTACCTGGAAGTCTTATATAAAATAAAAAAACTTGTCTCTGCCATAATCTTTTCTACCTCGTCAACCTCGAGAGCAGCATCATCATTTAATGTTTGTTGCGGTTTCTTTGGTTGTCTCTGAAAGCAGAGCTCTCTTGGGAGTCGGTGGTTTCTCCGTCTCCATTGTAGTCAAGGGGGAGTCGTGGTCGTTCACTGCGGGCCTCATCAATTTTATGCCAAGATCCTTATCCCTGATGAAAACTACCCCAAGTTGAGGCTCTGTGTTCTCTAGTCCTTCTGTCCTGTACTCATTCTCGGTCATGGTTATTGGTTCTACTTCTCCATCACAATCAAGCTACTGTTCTCATCCGTTGCTGTTTTTGGTCTTAGGTTTGTATAGTTGTCTTTTCCAATTACCAAAAAAAAAAAAAGAAAGGCTTTCTAGGGTGTGTTAGTGTTCCAATCTGCAGCACCATGTCTCCAAAAAGTTCCCTAATAAAACTCTCAACAAGCCTACTGTGGATGATATTCGTTGTGAGGCTCTTCATCAATTGGGAGCGTCATTGACTAGTGAAGCCTCCATCAAGTTTCCAGGCAGCTGTGAGCTCAAGAGTCGAGCACACATTTGTTGAGCAGCCAGAATCAAGAGTTGTAGGGTGATGAAGTTCAGTTTGCCTGAATTCATGAAGGCTGGTTATCTTGATGTTATCTTCGCTGTTTGAGGGAGAGAGGTGTCAACTTTCCGATCTCGATTTGTCTCCGCAGCTATTTTGTCAAATCTGGTGTTGATATACATTCAGTTTGTCGTGTAAGGTCAGGCTTGCACAATTGTCATAGTCTCAACTCTGTTTGATTTATCCACATCCCTTATCTAGTGTAAATTATGGCTTGCACAGCGCTTTAGTCACAGACTATGGAAGAAAGTTCTTCTTGTCATATGCAGCATGGATGCTCTAGCTTGAAGGGGAGTGTTAATAGATACATCTATGGATATTAGCTAGTTGCTGGTAGGTGGTCCTAAAGAAGGACATTAGGGTTTTATTAGTGTCGCTCATTCTCTATAAGCAAAGCCATCATATTTACTTTTTCATTAAGTCTTTTAGTAAAGATGTAGTTTCATACTTCCCCTCTCCCTCACTCTTGAAGGTCCTAGAATATTTACATTCTCCATATGCACTGCATAAGTAGCACCATTTGATTAAATGTTCTTCAGTCAGATATTTTCAACAATGAGAACTCTATTCCAAGTAGCTGCCCAGTAGAAAAGGATGTCTTCAGGGGCACATAAGGACCAAATGGCTTTAGCATGAATTGTCTGAAGGAATCAATGGAGAGATTTCCAATGGCTAAATAATAAGATTTAATAGAGAAGGCTCTGCATTTAACAGAATTCTAGAGGAGATTGTCCTTCTCCAATACCTATAACCTTGGGCTATAAAGAGACATGAATGTGCAGACCACATCAAGCTCCCTCAAAATATAAATTAAGGTGGGAATTCAGAGTGCAGTGATGGTGTTGACGCACAAGATGCTAGAAAGCATCCTGGTCAGTAGAGAGAGAAAAAAGAGTGGGGAAACAATGTTTAAGATGAATGTCTGTGCACCAATCACTTTTCATTGATAAAGAGAAATTCACTATAGGGTGCTAAATGGGTTCAAACCCACGTACAAAAGAAGGTCAAGATTCGAAAGAGCTCAACTACAAGATAAAGTATATATTGAGATCAATGCATTTGCATCTGTAAGTAGTTCCATTATGCTAAAATCAGTAGTTTTGCACCATTTATGAAATATTACAGAGGTTGAAGAGGCTCGTTTCTTGGCTTTTTCCAAACCAGCTAGAAAACAGAGCGGATACTGACAAGATAGGGATCTCCAACCCTTGTCTTATTGCACTCAGCACCCAACTGTTTGACACGGTTCTATCAAATACGATATTAAGACTTTCGATTCCTCTTTCTAGGCCATCTTGTATCGTGGCACTTATCTCCCTTTTAATTGCATAATTCTGTAGCTGGTTTTAGATTTTTTTCATGAAGGTTTTGCATCTTCACTGCATTATGCGCTCTTTTTGTACGTCGTTTGTTCCAATATCCTAGGTAGCCTAGATTTTCATTTGTCCTATTATCTTTTATCAATTTCAAAGCTCTATGTCTTGCTTCTAGACAATTGACGCAAAAAGGATTTGTGCAGGTGTGGATCTCACGACCATAGCCTCTATGCTCTTGACTACAAGAATCGTCAATGTCTTTTTAATATTAGCTGTGGTGGGAGTATCTTTGGTTCACCTGCGATCGACGAGGTGAGTCTGGCATTCCTGATGCTAGGTTGTGATTTGTTTGCAAAACATCTACAATTTTTTGAGTTTTGAGGAATGGGATGGAATGGAGGAAGGAATGAAATATAACTCGGAAGGGAAAATGAGAAGAAAATGTCAAAGGATATGATGGAAAATCGAATAGCTGTGTGTTTGTGTCTGTGTTGAGGCAAATTTGAGAGGAAGTTGCCAATTCTTGATATAGAGAGAATGGGCCTCCATTGGGAATGTCCTGTTCAATTCTACAATATGACTGAACAACTAGAACAAGAGAAAAAGCCTGGAGTAGGTAATCATGATGGCATTCCATTCCTTGTGCCAAACATAGCCTAAGGACCTGTGTGATTTATTCACAATTGGTTCATATTCGATGCTTTAGGTTTTTCTTGAATTTTCAGATGAAAAGCTTTTATGCTTTGAATAGGTCACTTCCCAGTATAATAAGTTTTCCCTTGATTACCGTCTAGTTGCTTGAAAACCATCCTTGAGAAAATCAAAATTCAATTGATTCAACGCAGGTGCGCGACACTCTTTATGTAGGATCTACCAGTGGTCGCGTAACAGCTCTTTGTATTAAGGTACATATGAACTCTCTTATCCGTATTGCTTCCTTGAAGTTTAAATACCTAGATGACCGATGCTGAATTGTCCACTTTTTACCTCCAAATACCATTAAAGACCACATCCAATCATAAAATATCCCAAGCTGCTTATGACAGATAAAACTTTGACCAAAGAAAATGTAGTAGATGTTTGCTTGCTAGGATGATTATTGTGGAATGGTTGGCTAGTTTTATACAGTGAAAGGAGCAATCTTGGGGTCTTTGATATCAAGATGTACACCACCACCAGTATGCAGAGTCCTGATCCAAACTTGAATTGTTTTTGTATGTATCTGTCAATGCAAGAATGTTAAATTGCTAGATATGAAATGTGACTGTCTTTCATGGGAGGACCACCTTATAATTCATCTTCATTCAAGTTAAGAACATTGGGTATGGTTCTGATGATCTTTCTTTATCCACCTAATAAAGTTGTTCAACCTCTGAAGTTAGTTAATGAGAAGTCCTTGTATCAAATTTGAATGGATGATTGATGAATTATCCCATTATGGATTATCCCGTCATTTTCTTTTTAAGTTTCACTCAATTAGGTATTTATCTTAATCCAAACAATTGAATTGGGTTTCTTGTTTACAATTCTCTCATTATTGATTTTCAAAATAGAATGTTTTTCATGACCTTTTTTTTTCTTTACTTTGGAAAGGTTTATAAAGGATCTATTCTTTCTTTTAAAACCTGTATAACTAAAAGAGATCTCTCTTGCAATTTTAATATTTTCTGAGTTCCTTAAAAAAGGGTTCAATAGAGTCATAAATGCTTCAAAAAATGCAATCTAGTCCTAAACCTCTAAAATTAGTGCAGTCAATTCTTATACCTTTTGAAATTAGTGCAATCAACAAATATCCCCGTTGTGGCATTCATGGGAAAACCATCTGCATCACCAGATTAGGCATGGTTTCTACCATAATTGTGTCAAAGGAAAACGGGGTTTTTGTTGTCTAGTGAGAGTATGACTTGATCATGAGTGTTAATTAAAAGTAAAACTCCATTTTAAATTAAAATCGATCCAAAAGGTAAAACTAGAGTCAGTGCTTAAATCTGAAATTCAACAACAAACGATTCGTTAATGGTTAACCATTCTTAGATGCTGCAGCTGATTAGAGTAATAATACCTCCTAGTTTAATTTCAGTAGAACAATCAAAATCAACAAATTTATTACTTCGAGTCACCAAAATCCTAGATGTAATTCAAATCACTGAAATCAGGATGAAAAAACTAAAATGAATAGTAACGAACAACCGATGCATGATTTTAGGCACCTAGTTGGTCAATAGAAATTTTGTTTTGAGTTTTTGATTCAATTTTGAGATTTCGTGACCAAATTTAGACTGCTACCAAAACTCTATTTTTTCTCAATTTCACATGATATTGCAGTCTTATCTTCCATAATCAAGGCATATAACCAACAGGCGACGAAAACACCGGGTGCTTGGATAGGATGGAAATTATGCTAAATTTGGTGAAGGGTCCAATTTTCTCATGATTTGACATCACCAACGGCATGTTAAGATTTGATTGCACGAATTTCAAAAGGTTTAGGATTTGGTTGCACGTTTTGAAACATTTAGAAATTGATTGCACTCTGTACAGAAAGTTTAGGACTTCTAGAATAGTTTTCCCATGGTGGAAAGTAGTAGCAACAGGAACAGAATGAGTTTAGGTGGCCATCATCTTTCAATAGCTCTTCCCTTCTAAGAGAAGGTAAGCCAGTAGCCAGTGTTGTTGTTATTTATGCAATGATCCTTTGGTGGCTTGGAATTTGTTTTTTAACCCAGCTATAGTAACCAGTTGCAGTAGATTTGCCTATCGTTGTCGGTGCCGTGGTTGCAATTTTTGTTATTTGATATTGTGTTCTCTAAAGTATATGCCTAATCATATGATCGTTGGCTAGTATATGCTTAATCATATGATCGTTGGCTAGTATATGCCTAATCATATGATCATTGGCCCTAGCATGTTTATGGGATTCTGATCCAGAAGTTAACATGAAACGTGCAGGCTGTACCATTTTATGTTCTCTGGCTTTGTGAATTTGAAGTGCCAGTGTTCGGATCTCTCTCCGTGTGTTCTCCTTCTGGTCTAGGTAGTCCGCGAAATTTCTTTACTTGATTGTTTTGTCTACTTTTTCTTATTTTACGTGGTATTTTCTAAACTAGCATATTCTGCAACAGTTATTTGCTGCTTGGTTGATGGATCTGTTGTGGCTTTAGATGCTACTGGAACCATTATTTGGAAGGTACAACATAATTTTCTTACTTACTGTTTTTGGATTTTTCTTTTTTAAGTTTTTCACTAGATAGAAGTCAGCAGTCCCAATGATTGCAGCTCATGCGAATTTCTGGAAATTCACTTTTGATGATCATTTCCATATTTGAGTTATTGGTGTTGTGATTCTAATGAACTAGAATCTGTCAAGCGAGAGAATGATCAGGGCAATGTGTCAGAGACTATACATCTGCATTTTGTGGTCTCATAAGTTTGGCATATCTGATTAATGCATCATGGCTGCCAATCTGTGCTCGCGATAAAAGGTTCCTACCTTTTATTCTGCTCCGTAGAAAACATTCGCTGTCCATGGATGTTGACTTTCATGGAAGCAAACAAATGTCACATCAGTGAGAACAAATTTGTCAACAGATTTTCTTCTCATAGTTAGAGCATTGATGGTTCAGCTGGAAACTTCATGTGACAGTTTGCTTGTTAGTAGGATAGGCTTAACGCGCTTTAATTGGGTAATCCAGCAACAAGTCCATGTTGTTGTTCCATGGAGTAGCATCTGTAGATGAAGTGGCAGAGATGCATGTACATGCATTTACATGTAGTAAGCACAGACATAAATATAGCTTGGCCAGCAAGCGCACACTGATATAGATGGTCTTATCATGTCTTTTCAAGTAATTGGCAATCTATATTGTGTTGTTTCCCTTGCATTGTGGACCTACCTCGATGTGCAATAGAAACGCCTGCTCCGCAGGGTCTGGTGTTATGCTAGTCCTTGGAATTTAATTAACAGTGCATTATAGCTTCTCCTCCCTATATATTGTCTCAGCAAGAGAGCTTACTTTCCTGTGTTTTACCTCTGTTATGTTGGTCATGTTGTCAGTCCCTTGTCCAGGCCAAATGTAGCTGCAGTGATAGTTTCAAATTAAGGCGTAAATTGGAAGGCTCATTTTTTCAGTCAGAATCTCTTGTGAGTCGGTAAACAGTTGTAGGATAGCTGGAAAACGAATCAAAACTCACTGAAAACAGGTTATAGCTTAAAAAATCTGGAAATATAATTCACATATGTGCCATTTAATGAAATTCATTAATGCTAGCTTGTGGATGACATATTAATTGTCAAATTGTCACTTTCTCTGCGTGAAATGGCAATTTTTCTAGAGTGTCCCTCTTTAGGAAAGGGTTAATGATGTAATTATGTGATGGCTTTTATCCCACATAATTGGCAGTATTGTAACTAAGTATTACCAATGAGAAGATGGAGTATCCTCCATAAATTAGAAAGATGAGAATGTCTCACAAGTTTTAATGGGTTGATCTCTCGAATATGGGGTTTTTAAAACCACCAGTGTAATTAATCCAAAGGTTGCTTAAGTGGTTAGCATGTTTGTCCTTGCTCAAAGCCTGGTTCAAATCACCCCACTTAAGCATTTTCTCTGACCACCCCCAGGAGCACAGGCCTACATGTCTTCTGTAATTTCCTGCTGTATGTATGATGGGTTGGGTGGACTTTCACACCCAGTGGAAATTAATTGGTTGCCCAAGAAGCTCCGAGGACCGACCTTATAGTTGTGTTGGCAATGTAGTTAGAATCCAGTCTGAAATCATGTCCATTTTAGATCTTAAGTCTCCCTTACTCTCTAGACTTGAGAAAAACCACGAAGCTTAGCTTGTAATTCTATGGTGACGTTTTAACAAGCTGCACTTAATTGGCGTTTCTCTAGAAAGTTGTGGATCCAATCAAATTATGAATTGATTGTTGTTGAATTGCATTATTCTTGCTCGTATTCTCTTCCCACCTTTGAATACTGAACTGGATCACATGGTTAGAATACTGAGTTTCTACAATTGCTACAACCATCATGTTGTGCATCTATAAATACTTAAGGAAGGTTTGACTGCTAGGATGTGTAATTCACAGAATGACGAATAGCTGTTGGATGGACCCACCACTTGGCAAACATGTGCACCGTATCTACAGCCATATGGGATGTAGGGAAGAAAACCCCAACAAGGTGTGTAACACCAATAACGGAATTGAAGGAGCAAATAGGAATCATTCACAAAGAACTGCACGATATAAAAAGATGCTCTTCTGGACATCAAAGCCAGGGAAAGGAAAGAACCAACTTTGTAAAAGAAACTTCATTCTATAATGGAAAAATACTCTAATATGAAAACAACTCTTCAAAATTAATAAATGGGGATAAGAACTATATTCTTAGGACTCTCCAAATAATTAAAGTCCTCAACAGACCTTAAAAGCAATATTAAGTCAAAGCTACAGTGATCATAACAATAACTTGAGAAAATAAATAAAATATTCTGCTACGCTCCTCCATCATTGTCACTGCAGTTATCATTTGGATTAATCTTCATGCAAGTTGTCAAGGTTGTGTTTTTCATCGTTTTCCAGTGGATAATCTGTATTTTTATCATAGGATCTTATGATGCTATGATCCCAGACATTAAGTAGGATATTGGTTTAGTAAAATAATAGCAGCATTTATAAAACTATGAAATCAATATGGTCCTATAGATTTTACTGACCTATTTCCTGTTAATATTCTAAATACTTTTGTTTACTAAATGGATGCAAGTTATCCTGCTTCACTTTGCATTGTCTTTCCGACTTATCAAATGCATTCTTCTTTGTAATCTTATCCTAATTATTAACTTTGAGCAGCGGAGAACTGGTGGTCCTATTTTTGCTGGTGCAAGCATAGCTTCTGTTCTCCCTACTCAGGTAAAGCACTTCATTTAGATAATTGGTTTTGCAAAGTCCATTCTATGTACAAGATGTGACCTGGGTAGCATAAGGAAAATCGTGGACAATTCTCCTGTAAGGGTGTGATGAGGCAATAAAGTAACATGAGCAAAAGAATCCATGTAAAATCAAACTGCCAAAAACATTTTTAACAGAAAAAAGACCATCAGTTTATATCAACAAATCCTTGATCTCACTCATCTACAAATAAAATTACAGTTGCATGTTGTGCTGCACCAGCATTGGCAATTTTGGATGCAGTATGACAACATGATCAGATATCTTTGAAAAAGCATAAATCGTGGACAGGTCTCTTGTTCTTGATGTGGCTCTTTCGGAAATTCCCTTGTATGCAGGTGCTTATTTGCTCCAGAAGTGGAAGTATTCTTTCGCTAGAACCAGTACGGTCCAATTCTTATCTTATTCACTTCTACTTGATTTGTCCAAGAATTTGTATCGATCTAGTTTCACCATTTGTTTTTAAGCGTATTGACCAAGTCTGTGGGGCTAGCTGGTAAGTTTATGCATTAGTTGCTACGGTTTTACCACAATCTTCTGAGAACTTCTGCAGTTAGTTTTGCATATAGATTGCATTGCCACCTAGTACCAGTGTCTTCTCTAGTTCCTACTGAACTTTCCAATTTGATAAACTTCATTGCAGTTTCACAATACTGCAAGAGTCTTTGACTTTTGATTTGCATCAAGGACAGCATCTTCCCCCACAGAAGTTTTTATGTCATTTAACCATACAAAACGGTTGTTGTGATTATCTTTTTTTCTAATCAATTTATTGCTGTTTCTTGGCGAAATCACTGCTTGTAGACAAACCTCAAACTTCTGCAATATGCATGTCACCCGTTACCAAACTTCGCAGCGCCACAGCTATCTTCGCATCACCTACTTTCATCAGTTTGTCTTAAGTTGAAGTGGGATATTCAAATAAATGATATTCAGATAAAAAATTTCTCACCAGTCTATTCTTAAATTTTGACCTTTGATCAACTTGCTGTCATATTTTCTCATCATTTTTGGGGATTCTTCAGGAAAATGGGAAGCTATACTGGGAATACGATGCTGGCTATCCAATAACTGCATCTGCTTATCTTGATGAGCATTTGCGACTTTCAGAGGACAGGTAAAGACACTTCATAAGCTTGTTGGCCTAATGCTTGCCATTTATAACATCACTGCTTTTTCAGGCTGGTTTGCATTTGTACCAGCTCGGGATCTGTGTTGGTGCTTCGCGTTGAGGAGGATGCAGCTAGGGAAAGGAACCAGCAGAAAGAGTATAGGTGCAGGGTTCAAGAGTTTGCAAGGTTGGAGCTGGCAGGAGACGTATTTTCCTCACCTGTGATGATTGGTGGCGTCATTTTCGTTGGTTGCAGGGACGATAATTTACATTGCATTGCTGTTGGATCGCAAAGTGCAGTGATTTGAGTAGTGTGATGAAACAGTATGGTGCTATTCCAATCTTTGCCCCACCCGGTTGCTGCATCGCCGCTCCGAGCGGTGGTGGGCGGCATCTCATTGTAGGTCGCAGGTGGGGGGTCCTGTCGGCTACCCCAGACTGGGTGGCTGTGATTTTGAGCAACCTGCCGCAGCCCCTAGTCCAATTGGCCATGGTCCACGAGCCAATGTGTGAAGGGTAGTCGGGTCGGGTCCAAAGAGCCGGTACCTAGGTCTGACAGTCCGTGACTCAGGAGTCCTGAGTCAGGACCCACGGTACTTCATTCTAAGATAAATTTGTTTTGCGGACAACAATTTAAATCTAATTATGCCAAGGAGTTCGGTTCCTGGAATTGAATGAACTTTGAAGATCATCTACATGGGTCCTCTCATTTCGCGTGGTTAAAAAATTATGTCCTATTTAAATGGGCAAAATTCTCAAAAAGTCATAAATATTTTGCTCTTTTGTCTATTTAGTCTTAAACCTTTTAAATTTACCGATTCAGTCCTAAATTTTTCACCTTTTGTTGAGTTGGCAGTAGCTTAGAACTTGCTTGGACTGCTTGAATGGCTAGATAGTTTTCTGTTTTTTGGTCAGGCCTTTTATATACTAGCCACTGTAAAACATGTCGCATGTGTGCTAGAAATTGGCATTTAAAAGATTAAGTTTGTGACACAGAATTTAAATCACTTTATTATGGAGTCGTTTATTGATGAAAACACACAATACCAATGAATTGTATTTACGGAAAGAGGAAATTAGAAATTGGAAATCTTTTTAAAACGTTTTTTCTAGGACAGAAAATATCGGAAATTTATTATCCAAGAATTGTGGAATAAAATAAAGTTATGAATTTACACAGCAGTCCATAGGCGGAATGTTTGTAAAATAAGTAACTAAGAATAGCTTAAGGGGAAAAAAAGACGATTGAATTCCCGAGACTCTCTTTGTTTTTATATAATCCGTATAAATATATGTCGCATAGATGGATCTTGGAATTTCATAAATGAAAAAGTAGAATTGAATAGAAGTGGCAAAAAATGTTAAATGTTGGGCTAGGCTTGAATCAGCTGAATCGAACTTGTGGGCCAAGTTGTGTCGATTTGAACCGGACCCATAGATCAAGTTCAGGTCCCCGAAAGAATTAATACGTGGTATGCCGAAGATTATTGGTAATTTGCTAAACGTGTTGGTAAGTGTAACGAGAAGAGAACAATGACTCGGTTGAATTATCTCAGTCCGGTGATAAATTTATTTAGGGTTAGTACCATGAAATACCTTAATCCGGCACATATGTGACAAATTTACCATAAATTAATTTTTTGACCACAAAAAATTCTAACCTAGTACATAAATAAATTTACCCCAAACTAATTTTTAATCACAAAAAAATCCTCAAATTACTACACCTGTTACAAATTTACCATTGTTAGTTTCCGTTAAGTTAGGTTAATATCATGAAAAACTACAAGTTGGTATATATGTGATAAACGAAGGGTAAAAATCCAAAATTGGTACACTCATCAATTGTCACGTGTCATCCGACTCAGCAATTTAATGGTAAAATTTAACAGATTGTCACATATGTACTCGTTTGGGATTTTTCTTGATAAAAAATTAATTTTTGAGGTAAATTTGTCACAAGTATACTTTTTTGGGATTTTTAATGGCATTAATCCTTTATTTTAACATACTAGATTGTACTTTTTACAAAATGTAGTGATTGCTACATTTTCTACTAACTTTCTAAAGTCTTTATAATTTAAACACTCTAGTGGATATGTTTGATGTGCATACAGAAGTTGACATTTTACTAGGTTTTGATAACCAATAGTAAATTTTGCCCTTACAAATTACTAGGTTTTGATCTTTATTAATCAAATAAACATTGATAAATTTAGGTTCAAGTTGGTCACTTATCAACAAGTAATCAACTAAGCACATTGTCGGTCACCCAATCCAACATCATATTGACAAACACATTAAAAAGTAAACCATTCATCGAAGTTTATTTTAGCCCGTTGCTTGAGTCATAGACTCATGGAACTTAGCATTTCGAATAGAAGCATGCTAGGTCGTTATGATTGTAATTTGGAATGTTAGATTCTAATATACATTATTATGCTTCCTGTTTAGAAATAGGAATTACACATAGGCTGTCTTCGTGCCGAAATCAAAACTCGTCTTAATTCTATCGAAATTAAGTAGCGCATGTTGCTAGTTGTTGTAATCGCAAATTAAATATTGGATCCGAATTAGGTCGTTATGCTGTCAAATTAAATGATGCATGTTACTAGTAGACATCCAAGGCGCCGTGCATGCAAACAATCATTTTATCATTTAGAAATTCGATTTTTCGAAACATGATTCCACACGAATTTCAAAATAAGACTAGTACTTTTTTATATTTCATGTCATATGTCACATGAATTCATTCAACATTTTCTCGATTGATGTGTTGCTCTTGCTATATTCGATTATCACGCCATTATACATGTCATTTACTCCTACCGTAGTGGATTGCCACATCATTATGCACGTCATTCGCACATGTCATATTCAATCGCCACTTCATCTTGCATGTCATTCACGAGTGTCATATTTGATTGCCGCGTCATCATGCATGTCATATTCGATGCATGTCATCCATATGTCATTCAATTACTACGTTATCATACGACACTTGCTCATTTCATATTTACACAACATGTCATTCGCTCGTGCCATATTTAAATCCTACATAACTACACACGTCTTTTATATAGGTAATGTTGGATTGACATTCGTGCATTTCATATTTGATTCTGCAAACCCGTATCCCGTCACAGTCGTCGACGAAGGAAGTCAAGAAATCATTGAAAAAAATTATCCATGAAGTTGCCGGAGCTGGAAGTCGACCCAACACCGACGGCGGGGCCGCAGGAAGTTGAAGCCAAGCCGTTGGAGTCTAAGCACCATTTGCTGAGTTTCTTTCGCAAGACATTCCCACCTCTCTATCCTCTCATTCTTGAGTTCAAGCTCACTCTACCGGAGGATTGGCGGTGGAGTTGGGCTTACGGTGGTGGTGTCGCTTGCTGTGGTGGTGAACCAGGGGTTGCTCATGGTCCGGTGATGCGAGGAGAGCGAGAAGCGTTGCGGATGTACTAATTTGGAGACAAATGTACGATGTCAATAGTTTTTTTCTTCTTAAGTCTTGATGTGGGGAATGGATGCTCATGCAAGGCATGTCCTCCTTATAAAAGGAAAATTAAAAGGTTAGACACCATGAAAAGAGTTATCTCTACGGAAGTCATTATGATATTATTCATCTAAAATGATCTGAATCAATTAGTTTTCACACTATTTTTGAAGCGTGAAAATATTTATCCGATGAAAGTTTTCGAAAGTATATTTATCTATTCATTCATTACATTATATTCCCGTATTGGAAGCAACTAAGCAAGTGAAAAGATTGTTCATCTAGCTTATTCTATTGTTGGAGCCAAACAAAAGATCGGGAATATTACTCACACCCATTACGCACAAATGTGCATGGCTATAGTGCCATATTCGCCAATAGGCATGCGGTCCTGCTATTAAATGAATTAGGAGAGGTGATGATGTTAGTATAATAGGTGCGGGGTTTGACTCCTGCGATGCAGAGCAAAAGTTAGAGAGAATATGATTCTTTCTCCGTGTTATGGCAAATTGAGTGTGTAGGGTTATGTTTACTACAATGTCAAATGCAATTTCTCATATCTTAGTTCATTTAAATTTGGGTTATCTAGTTTCACGATGATTAATCTCCTTCGTATCATGTTTTTTTTTTAGTTCAACGAAGAGTAAAGCATTTTCCTTTTGGAAATAAAAAGGACCAATCTTTAGTAATTTCAGTTGTTACAAATATAAACACTGAAACATTCGGCCCATGCAGGGCCATTTGGGCTTGGCCCAAAACAAATTATATAAACAGGCCTGAAGACTAGCCCGACCATTTTGAGCCTGTGAATTTCGGGCCGAGTTGGGCTTTCGAGCTTCTGCTCTTTTATTTGCACCCCAATTCGTGGGTGGTGGGCCGGCGGCAGTTGGTGGGGATGTTGAGGGGAGACTCATGATTTCGAAGTCGAGCAAGATCGGGAAATTATATGACAGTACTCTTGGTTTTGTTCACTCCTTTTTTTGTCTTTCTGGAAAAATGGTAGGACAAGTCTTGAAACTCGTAATTTTCGTGAAATTGAGTCCTAAAGCTTATTCCTTTCCTTGAAATCCTGAAACCGAGTCATTTTGCACTATGCATGTGGTGTTCTTTTAGGGGTTGATATGGTAAATAAGCTTAACGCCGAGAGAACAGACATGCTTTGCTTTGCTAGACGAAAACTCTGAATGACATTTTAAATTTTTTGGCATTTCTTCACCAACAGATGATGAGAAACAAGGTTAAGAGGGAGATCACTATGCTGGCTTATGACAACTTGGTAAACCCATTTCAATGGGGATCTCTTCTGTCCATCGAACAACACTTGCGCTCTCAAAGTAACTCTTTACTCTTGAGTTCAATAGAGCTTTCATGTTTTCCGATGAAAAACAAGTGAACAAGCTGCATTGCATCATCCAAGCTTTGAGTCAAAAAAATACATCTGATCTTGCTCCGCGGCTGCTTTCTACCAGCCCTTCAGAGCTCTTGGAAGTCTACTGGTGAATTTGAGAAGTACCTTATATGTATTGCGCTCCTTAAGATACTTAGTACTTAATCAAGCATGAAACTCTTGGAGTCGTTCGGGCTATTTATAGTTAGGGGATATCATCTAAGGCGAATTTCTGATTGGATTCGAACAGGTGTGATAGGCCGACACAGCCCACGGCTGAAGACAAAGCCTATATAACCAGACAAAATCAATCTCCACTTTTGTCGTGGCAAGCGTGCCATGAACGAAGTATAAGAAACGGGACCATGATCGCATCTTGTTTCAAGCCCAACTTTGCATCTCCACTTGGTCCCAGGTCCAACTTCTCTCTCTTGCTGCGCTCTCGGATTCCGTCGAAGGTATCGCTGCCATCTTTGTCGTGTCGTCCTTTGCTGCTGAAGTTTGAATCCATCTTTGAACTTCAATGATCGAACGCCCCGCAAAAGTTCTTTTTGTTTTCTTCCACTGAGACCGAGTGTCTTTCCCAGATGTCGACCGGCTGTCTTTTTCATCGGTCTTTCTTGTTTCGGTGGAGTTTTTGGATGGGGATTTTGGTCGGTGTCGGCCTGTCGGGTACTTAATTTTGCGCTGCGTTTAGCTGGTCGCTCGTGATCGTTCCCATGTGACTGGATGAGGGAGGGCTGATAACTTTCGTGCAAATATGAATGATTTTTTTGCCACTGCTGGTGCCTGAACTTGTGATCAAAACTTTTGGTTTTGGCTCGCCGTGTCAGAGAATCCCATCTTTGGTTAGAATTGATGGGAAAATTCCATGTGTTGCGGTCGAGTTGATGACGGCTTTGTGGCTGTTGAGGGTGTGGCTTTCAGTGGCCATAATGGTTCCTTTCTTAAATCTATCGGTCTTAAGCGGTGGATCATGGAGCCATTGGTCCATCTGGTTCAAACCCATCCAGCAGATTCCAACGTTCTGGATGGATCGGGGTTTCATATACCCGGTCGTACCCAGTAAATTTTGTGTATCGTGTCGATGTCAACTTCCATGAAGTTTCTGCTGACTGTGAGTTGGAGGCTGTCTACAGCCACAGGCCTACAAAGTTGCTGTCAATGGCGATTTGGCGGCCATTACCACTTGCAGTTGATGGCAACTTTTCTGGGTGTTGATGCTACTTCTTAGCTTCGCTTGCACTTTGTGTTTTTTTTTTTTTTCGTTTCCCTGCAATAGTAAAGGTTGAAGTGCAGTAGATGCTGATTGGAAGTCTGCAAATATCAAAGGACTCGAGCCTTGTCACTTCGATTTGGCTTCACTTCATTGTTGGAGATTGTTGAAAGGCAATTTTGGTGGAAAAACCTGCAGAGAGATAGTGGATTTTTCTTTTTCTGGACATTTTTTAACTTTTAACAATTACTAGATTCCTCCTTACTGAATACTTTTTTTTTTTTTTGGGGGGGATCAAAACCTTACTGAATAGTTAAGAGGAACCAAATGCTTGGAATTTGGTGTTACCGATTTTTATCCCATGTTCAGCAAAATTTTTGCATAAAATTCCATCTACTTATTCCAAACTCTTGTTTACGCTTTTTGTTTCTTTCCATTAATTTGAGCTGACTGTATGGTTGGATTTCTCTCTCCCTTCAAGTGTTTTTTCATTTGTGTTATTTGTTGAATTATCATAAAAATTGCCTCAGAAATTAATCAGAAGAGAAAAAATATTTCTAGATAAATTCCTAAGTGTGTGGATTATGTGAGAACTAAGTATAAACTTTATAGAATATCCTTATTCCATGTGTTTTCCTGTTGGTGTTTTGAGCTCTAAACTTCCACAATAGCAGCTTCAGAATTTGTTTAATCAGTTGGTGAATTTGTAAGGAAAGAAATGTTTTAATTGCTTGTAAGATCTCTTTCTTTCCAGTGTAGCTACTTCTGTGTTTTGAGATGATAGACTCTTTAGCTGATCATGTTTTCCTGTTGAGTCCCCAGAACAGTATTCAGATGGCTCGGTCTGCGCTTGATGAGATGTCCGATTCTGGTGCTTTTCTCAGAACGGCTTCAACATTTCGTAATTTTATTTCAAGGGATCATAGTTCACAGTTTCCAGCAGAATCTGGACGGTATCATCTTTATATATCATATGCCTGTCCGTGGGCGTCCCGGTGTCTTGCATACTTGAAGATCAAAGGACTCGACAAGGCCATCAGTTTCACGGTAAATTGGATTTTGGGTTTGGGTTAAATAAGCATTGACTTTACTTAATTGGGATTTCCAAACATTTTTCAGTCAGTCAAACCTCAGTGGGAGAGAACAAAGGAAGGCGACGAGCATATGGGATGGGTTTTTCCTTCTTCAGATACTGAGGAAGCCGGAGCTGAACCTGATCCTCTTAATGGCGCAAAAAGTATTAGAGAGCTTTACGAGTTAGCTAGCACCAATTACACTGGGAAATATACAGTCCCTGTAAGTGACCTTATCCTGATCAGTGTTGCTATTTTTTCTTTCTTTCTTCTCAAGATCGGCGTTCATTTCTCTGATCTTTTTCATTTGTTGTCTCATCTGATGAGGTAAAACTTCTTCTTTTGGATTAGGTTCTATGGGATAAGAAACTCAAAACAATTGTTAACAATGAAAGCTCTGAGATCATTCGCATGTTCAACACCGAGTTCAATCACATAGCAGAGAATGCTGCTTTGGACCTATATCCTCCTCACTTGCAAGCTTGTATTGATGAAACCAACGAATGGATATATGATGCCATCAATAATGGTGTCTACAAGTGTGGCTTTGCCCAGAAGCAGGGGCCTTATGATGAGGTAATTATCTCTTAGTTTGTACTTGCATGCAAGAATTGTCATTCCATTTGTTACTTAAAGCAAGAAAGAGTAACTTCATCTGGAGACCCGTTAAAACCACTTTCTACTGATGATAAGAGCCTTCGTGTCCCAGCGAAAATAGCTAATTTGTTGATTACAGTGTAGAAAATGAAATCCCCTATGCCACAGAAGCCAGGTCAAGGACCATTCCCTCTGAGCACATTTTCATCTGATAAAAACTATGTTGGGAAATCTCCGTCCCCAGGTTCTGGCACTGAAAGACCCTCATTAGCGCCGCAGGGAAGAGCAGGACAGGTGCAAAAGCCAGGTTCTTTAATCAAATAATTAGATAGATGTTTACATAAAAAGCAAAACTAAAGAATGAAAATTGACTACCACAAATAATCACCTCCCTCCCTTCTCTGCTTTCTAAAACACTGCTCATTATGTAAATGCTTAATTCCATTTGTCTGCTTCCTGTTTCCTGAATAAGAGTTCGTGGGTGGTGTGGTTGTTGGTGATTTTTCAGAAAATTATGCTGGCGACACCATAAAATACAGTACGTCCGGTTATATGAACCCAGTTGAGGGCCCTATCCCTAAGTCTTGATATATGACCATTTCCTTAAGTCTTGGAATATGGAACCAGTCGAGGGACCTATCCCTATTGATTTCACATGCTTACTTTAAGAGAGGCAGTTGTCTTGTTCTTAGGGCCGTGGCCGGTGGAGGCAAAAAGGTGGTTTATTTGTGGACTTGGGAAGAATATGATGAATTAGCTTGGGAGGTTGTGTTCGCCCTATCATGTGATTCAGCGTGCATGCATATGCATAGGAGATATTGGGAAGTTAATTAAAAGATACAAGTTGTGGTGGGCATGGTGGCTGGCCGTAAGACAGTGCTCCAAGAACAAGAGAGAACTTTGACTTTTGATGCTGAATAACAGCAACCATATTCCCAGATGACGGGTTTGCATTGCTTACCTATGTAGAGATTTATTCAGGTGTTTGATGGCTGGTCTAGCTAGAGAAGTATAGAGAATTTGATTTGATTTTGTGCTTCTTTTTCCCTATTTGATTAGCTTTTACGATGCAAGAATTGACTATCTAATTATCTCTAGTTGGTGCACATGGCTGATTATTCTTTGAGTGTTGATTGAGTTGGCGACTATGAGTCTTTAATGATGTCATGTCAGCAAACGCTTAGTGCTAAAATTTTGATCCGTCTTGTCAGCCAGGTGTATTAGTATGGTTCTTTAATAGACAGGTTTGGTTGCTGTGAATCAGGCTTTGTACTGTAAACACTACCTGTCAAAACTGGTCTTAATCAACATTCACTTCTTCACGTCAAAAAACATTCACTTCTTGGTTTTCCATTTAAGTGTGACTACCTTTAATTTTGCTTGAATGGTGATTGAGACTGCTCACGGAGAATCTTTTTTCCAGCGGCAGTGTCTAAACTTAAATCCCTGAATTGCCAGGTTGTGTGGGTGGATAATTTTAATTTACCCAAATAATAAGTCTGGTGATTGTAATTTTTAATGAATCTTTTATGATTAAGTGTCCTTTTCCCTTCAGGCCGTAAACAAATTGTTTGATGCTCTGGACAAGTGTGAAGAACTACTTGGCAAGCAAAGATATATATGTGGGAATACACTCTCTGAAACGGATATTCGGTTATTTGTCACCCTGATAAGATTTGATGAGGTATGGCCCTTATTATTTTGATATATTCGGGAATTTCGGGGTCATTTCTTTGATTTAAACAAGCTAGCACTAAAGCTTAAAAAGCTATATGAATCTCATTTTACAAGAACTAGGATAATCGTGTCTCAGTTGAATGACTTCCATTGTCATAGAAAGACAAGGGACAAGTATTCAATAATCTTTTCTCTAAGGAAAGCTCTTTTCTTGGACCAACCAACGTCTAAATCTTAATGTTCTCTGAGAAAATAAGTTTGGTAAGATAAAAATGAAAACTATACTTCTTTTTATGTTTTTCGATAATCATTTGTAAGTTTCTTGATAATCATGCCAGGAAACTACCCTTGTTGTTTTCTGTTTTTCTTTTTTCTTTTCCTTTTGAAAGAGAAACAAGTGGATGAGCAAAGTGAACGCATGTCAAAATCATTAGAGAATGCCAAAATAAAAAAAATTAGGATGACTTTAGGTTTATGAGGATCTACAATCACTATTTTCTGTGGAACTCTTCCGAAGATCCTTTGACTGTATCAATTCAATTATCTTTTGACTTTGCCATGACTTGATGACAGGTTTATGTGGTTCATTTCAAGTGCAACAAAAAGTCGCTTCATGAGTACCCGAATCTGTTCAATTACACCAAAGACATTTTCCAAGTGCCCGGCATGAGTAGCACTGTCCATATGGAGCACATCAAGCGGCATTATTATGGAAGCCATCCGACTATCAATCCGTTTGGTATCATCCCTATTGGCCCCAACATCGACTACTCTTCCCCTCATGACAGAGATAGATTTCCCTAATCGACGATCCCCTCTTCTACGGAGGCATTGGGATGTTGTGATGTTATTTGCAGTCTTACAGTGTGCTGAACACAATCTAATAATGGGTCGGGGACTGCCCGAGGGTTCGTAAGGTTTGACATCTGTGGTCCCAGCCCGTGCTGGAACATTCTGTGATTTTCATGCGTTGTGTACCATATGTGTTGTGTTGTGTATGTTGTGGATAGTACCATGGATATGATGTAGAATTTGTGGATTGTGGTATCTTGAGTTGTAATATTTGTCATATTAGCTGCATCTTGGTTCTTCAATAAGCATTGGTTAAGCCAAGAATTCTTCTGGGAATATTGCTGAAGACAGGTTTGTGTGAGCTATCTACATATATGGTCATAGACAGATGCTTTTGGACCTGGAAGGATTTGATTGACAGAGTTATGCGAGTTCAAGGATTTGATTAAACAAATTTAAATTTAATGACTTGATTGAAAAAATGAATTCATAAGTTCAAGGCCCAAAAGTGATTTTTAAAAAAAAAGTTTTAAGGTCCGATTGCATTATTTTTGTCAAAAACTGGTTTTTTTTTTTTTAATTTTAGGACTTGATTTTTGTTTTTTTTTTTTTAAAGTTTTAGGATTTAGATTGCACTTTCGTAACAAGTTTTAGGGTTTAATTGAACGTTTTGAACGTTTTATGTTTCAATTGCATTTTTGTGATAAGTTTTAAGACTTTCAATGCATTTATTTCTTATAAGAATAACTAACTGAAATTTGGAAGAAACTATCACGTAAATTTTTTTAGAAGCAAAAAAGTTCGAAAAATAGTTTATCCAATCCCCCAACATATTAGGAAATTGCATGAAAATATCAAGTTTCCTTAAAAAGATTGAAAGAGGGCAACTAGTGTATTTGGATTGAGGGAAGTAGGAGGAGATGAAGGGGAACAAAAAAAATTAGGAAAATTATTTCTGTTATTGGGCTAAATAAAATTAAAGGGAAATAGAGGGAATGCGCTCTGTTAGTAATATATGGGATGGAAATCGTATGATATAAAATAGGGATGAGTATATACTGTCAATTTTCTCAAAAGTATGTAATAAAATTTGGTATTACTTTGATGATAAATAAATGTGATTTTATCAAAATTTTATACTAATTGTATGACGATTGAGGAAAACTACAGGACCATTCGAATTGCGGGATTTTGTAAAACCTTGCTTCTAATAAATTTATTGTCTCGGAACTTCTTACTATCTAATGAGAAATCAAACGGAACTGGACTTTACATGACCTAATGTATCATAATAGAATCAAATTTTGATATGCAATTGATAATTGACATTGATACATCATTAATTGACCGACGAAAAGATGTCAACTATATTGGAAATCGAAGTATTTTTTTTTTCCGAGTGTAATTCAACAAGTTTTTTCTACGTGTATAGCACATTATATTTCAAGAGAACAAGTATTTCTCCACAAATTCAGCAAAAGTGGCCGGAGACGAAATTTTTTATATATTGGAAATCATGTATATGAGCATAATACAAATAAAAGTACTAGTATTTTCCAATAGAGAAAATGAGAACTGACAATTTCCTCCCGGTGCATATTTTATTTTCTAAAAAAGCGGGATTAAGGAAAGGAGGTGACACGACTGAGCATTTTATTTTCAGACTACCTTCTACTTGATCTATAAATATGATTAGGCAACTTTCCGGTTGGTAGCTATGTTACACAGACATGCCCCCTTAAACCATTTTTCATGTGTCCAACACGTGTCGATATGTGACACCTGTGTGACACCCATCCGACATGCTGGGACATGCTCCGAAACATGATCAAGGTGTCCTAGCTAGGACATGTTCCGACACGCGGTCAAGGCCTCCTAAGACACACTTAGACTCACGAGTCCAAAGATTAATTCATGCAAATTTCATACTTCAAAACCGAAATTTGCACTCGCCCCATAAGCCTTTCTGATGGACCACATCAAGCCCGTCCAACCTAGTAATTTGCAACGATGACTGAGCCGGCACTTTATAGGATGTTGTCCCTCTTTTTCTCCGGGACTTTTGTGTTGGTCATGATCCAAATACACAGCCCCAATCTCATTTTCTTGCCTCGGGACGTCTTTTGCAAGAAATATGCTGGCAAATCCTCGACGTCTTTCAGTGTAAATTCATTTTAGGGATTTTTTTATTATTTATTTATCTGTGAAATCAAAAAAATAATAATTTATTATATATAAATATAAATCTAATATATAACGTGTCTCAACGATTCAAAATTCTCTATTTTTTTGAGAAATCATGTGCCGGCGTATAGTGTCGTGTCCCATGTCCTGTGTTATGTCGGTGCAACACAGGTGTATAGTCCTTAACGGTCAAAAGGAGCCTAAAGCAATTTTATTTTTTGGATAAGGATATCGAGAGTGCTAAAAATTGTGTCGGTATTGTGTCAATGGGGCACTTTAATTTTAGTTTCTTTTATGTGCATTGAAGTACCAAAATTCTGTCACCCTTTGTTGCATTGTCGGCAGGGAGGTTGGTGCTCACTCGGTGGTGGTCGTGCAATAGAGCTCGCTGCCATCGGGACGAGTGTAAGCTAACCCTTGTGATTGCCATTCGAGGGTCGGTCGACCCTCGCTCGATGCTAGCGAGCTTTGTCAAGGCTGCCACTAAGCGCGGCCCTTGCCCTGTTCGATGGCCAATCATCATCGCCGTGACCTCGAGTTGAATCCCCAACCATGTCCGAGACCCGTGCTGCCCTCTTTCGTGTCCCACTCCACTTCAATATTTTTCTCAATTTTTTTGTTCTCTTATTTTTTTTTAAAAAAAATTATACAAATTCTTTTATGATATGGCGTCATCAGCATTATTTACACAAAATATACTAAAAAATTAATATAAAAAAATTTGCAATACAGATTTCTCGTGCGTTAAAAGCCAACAATACGGCTTCTTTGAAAATATCTTTTTAAAAGCAATCAATTGTATCATTTGAAATAATTAATTAATTAATTTTTTTTTATTGTCGACAATAATTTATATCTGCAAAATTTCGTGGACGATGAAAATATTTTTTACTTATTCATATGACATAAAATGTCATTTTAAGAAAATATTTTTTAAATCGTTCATTTTCCCGAAATAAGTAGAGCATCTTATTGATATCATTTTCTTTAAGGAAAATTTCAAATAAGGGGCAAGGATGCAATCATTTTTCAGATAAGAGCTTGAAGTGATCTTTGTTTCAAAGAAGAGCTTGAAATGCGCTCTTCGTCTCAAATAAGGGCCTGAAGTGGCAATGAATATATCAAATAAGGGCCTGATCTTGCTGGCCAGGTGGCTAGCCGGCTAAATAATCCGATTGATCAAGGGTATTTCCGTCAAAATACAATTTTAATCTAATTTTCAGTCAAATTAATTAAAGATTTTAAAAAATGAAAGTGAAAAATGCGAAAGAAAAAGACAAAAATGCCCTTCGATTAGGCCCTTTTTTGATATAATGATGGCACTTTAGGTCTTTATTTGAGAGAACGAAGGCACTTCAACTCTTATTTGAAAATTTTCCTTGAAACAATATTTATTTCAAGCCTTTTTTGAGACAATGAAGACATTTTTGGCTCTTATTTAAAACAAATTAAGTTTGAGATCCTTATTTGAGAAAATAAATGGATTTTGAGTCTTTACGTGAAATTTTACCTTGTATTTATGTAATTTTGCCAATGTAGAAGGGAAGTCGCTAGCCTGATAGTTTGATGATACTGTCATTATTTCTGATCCCATGATATTCTAATTAATGGAGTGTGCTTTATGCAAAATAGACGGCAATGACGTGTGGATCTATAATAAAAAAATAAGTGATCGTGCTGAGAGTAACATTTTTCATGGTGAAGTCTATGACATACCCCAACGTCGGAAGGCCAAACGCAATGTGCCGACGTTGCCAATTGCACCGCTGTGAAGCTGCGCACCTGCGCGCAAGTAGGGGTCACGGGAACGGCTGTCTCCCCTCCGCCGTCGCGGTCCTCCGAAACGCCGTCGTTCCCTGCGCGAGTGCGCGATTTTGCGTTTTCCAGCTGTATCCCTCGGACCACCCACGCGCCACCTCGGTCCTCCACAGAAAAGGCATGCCATGGATGCTCGCGGGTGCGAGCGGCTGCACCGCGCGCTCATCGAGTGCCACCGCCGCGTCCCGTCTGATCTCGCCCGCGCTTCGGCGTGCCGGCACCTGAACAGCGCCCTAGCGCAGTGCCTGGTGTCCGAGGTCTGCCCCGACGAGTCGGAGGCCGTCCGCAGCCTCTGCGCCAGCGGCGGGACCGACCTCAAGCGTTCCCAGTGCCGGCAAGCGCAGCTGGATCTCTCCGTCTGTCTCGCTTCCCATCAACGCGATTGATCCTCCTCGAGAACCTTAGATACCGCGATTTCCTCCGGGTGATTTCCCCTTTCAGAATTCACTTCCTCTGTTGCGTTCCTCATCGACTTCACCCTCTAGTGCGATTCTGCGTTTGTGTATCTTGATCATGGTTGTTGTTATGATCCCATTGTCTTCGGTCAATCATTCAATTTTAGTTGGAGTTCTGTGGAATTGATATGATGCGTGTGCTTATTAGTGGGTTGAACGCAGGCCTTTTGGGACTTGTAGTCTGTCTTTCTCTCCATGAATTGCTGCTTGCTTTCATGTTTGTTTTGAGCTAAAGGCCGTCAATGGTCGAGTACTGATTCCTTCTTACCAGTCACTTAAAACCTGCAGATAGAGCAAAGCAGTCTGGCAGGGTGACTGATTAGTGGGGATCTTCCTATGGTCCCATGAAGGTTGCGTTTCAGGCTCCTAGTGGACCTTCGGGTTAGTACTTTACATCTTGAGCATCATTGCTTCACCATGATCAATAACATTTTTCTCCTCTACGAATGAGTATTTGTGTAACTTCAACGAAGGCATTTGAGGACGCATTATGATTTCATTGTTTGGCTCTCCATGGAATGATCAAACTTCCCCTGATTGGTGATGTACTGTAAAATGTGCGCACATAAGTTGCCTAGTGGGGATCATTGCACTTATGTTGTGCTGTCAAAAGATTAGAAAGAGGGCGAATCAAAAGGGTGATATTGCCTTGTTGGAATGTGGCATCATTTTTGAGTCTATAAACATTGTCCTGGTTTTATACTTGCGTTGGTCAATGCATATTATTAGTGGATGTAAAGTTTTAGTCTACAGGCCTCGTATGTTGTGTTCTGACGTCGGGAAGTTACCTCCCATCTGGAAACAGAAGAGATGCACAGTTCCATGGATGCTATGCGCAGTGTGGATTCTGCAGAAAATTTCAGTTTCTCATCTATGAACAGTGTCGATGAACAGGCACAAAGTTGACTGAGGAATCAAGTTTGCCCTATGGCCTGCCTGAAGATTCCTTGACAGTTTTAGTTGTCTAAGAACATGTAACAACTTTGACTTCCTTGGCTGCTGGAGACAGCTTTGACGAGTTATTTGACACGACCAGTGCATTTGCTTTCCATGATGCAGCCATTGCACATGTTCTATCGCTTTTTTGTTCTCCTCACCTTTCTTTTCTCCTTAGCCAGTATGAAAGAGCAATGAAGGAATAGCTAAATAAAAATTAACATGTGAAGTTTCTGCCTGAATTAAATGAAGTACTGTCCTGGATCACCCTAGTTGAATCTCTGGCAACTTGGCGAAGTCCTCTTGCACACTGTTGGTCAGTACCGTGATCACCAAATTGGAAAGCATTTATATCACCACAACTTAGATGCTCATTAGACCCTAGAGAGAATCTTGGAAACTAGAAATTCCACTCACTTTTTGTTCTCACACAGTGTGCTCAGCAATAAAAAGTTTTGCTTTAATATTGTTACTTTTCTTCATTGTGTACATCCTGTTAATCTTTTTTGTCTCCTTTCACCTGTGATTGCTACAGCCTCTGCTGGTAGATGCATTCAGTAATACATGTTTTAGAAGTGTTGTGGCGGATTAGTGTGCAGTACCATCCGCATTGGAGATATTGATAATTCAACATTCTTGACATAATTTCGAGTTTGTTTAATAACTCAACGATTATTAAGGATTTTGGAAGTAAGGCTTCTAAGATTAGTTAAAATAGGAACTCTTCTAATTTACGAACGGCGAAGAGTAATGGTGGACCAGCACCTGTTGATGACTTATCTAAAATCTAATTTGCAAAATTCTGATTCTACTGGTGCCTCTGTCAGACACTACTGTGGAGTTGCAAACAATAAGGCAGGAGTCTCATCATTAGGAGTTGGGCTAGACAGGCATCCACTCTTCAATTGATTGTAATTTTACCGTATTTATGGAACTTAAAACTGTTCAGTTAGACATGGATACTGCTATAGTGAACTCTTGAAAGTTTTCATGCATATCCATGATAGGACATCACACCTTTTTTTAACTAGGAACTGTGTTTTCGAGTCTGCACGATTGGTATTAGCCTGCTTTTTCCTCTTTGTAGCCTTCGAAAATGCACAAGATAATATTTCCTTGAGGAACTAGCTTGCAAAGTATGCTTAGTAATTTCTGGAAGCCAGTGTCATCACTAGTCCACCAATTTCTCTCTTTAATTGCAGGTTTCTAAGTAATTCTTTATGTAGTCATTTTGGAGTGTTCACTCTGAGTTTCTCTCTTTGACTAAATGCTTGTTCCTTTGAATTGCGACATTGCAGATTGTACGAGTGAGAGGAACTGAAGCCATATTGTCCATTACACTGCTTCTGGCAGCCCGCCTTTCAATCTTTTATGAAGGAATATTGCATGCATATTTCTTGGGGAGGTTGCCTTTGATTTTGCACCGTATTTTCCCTTGTATATATGGATCTCTAGTTTGATCTTTAGTCTTATGGTGGGTGAGTAGGTTGACTTGCATACTTCCAGCAAACAGGTGTAAACTAGATTAACGTCTTACTTGGGGGATGCAGTTCTCACATCATAGGTGCTGAGAAGGCATGTGCGACACTTGCTCTAATGACCAGTTTCAACTTGCACCGAAGGATCGTGTTCGATCCTGTGTCAAATGATGCTTCGGAGTTATCTCTACTCTTTTTTTGGATTTAATCTTCTAATGTACTTTCTAGACAACATGTAATTTGTCCCAAGAGTGCAAGAAAGCGTGCGGTTGCATCAAATAGGGCAGGAGACTGTCAATGGCACAACAGGTAAAACAACAATTCATCAATGTCTGTTCAGCTGAAATTCCTCTGCATAGTTGAGAGCTCTTCTATGTCAATCTGCCAAAAGATCTGGATTTTCCATATTTTTTCCCTAATCTCTTTACCGGTCTGCCGCAAGTCTTTCCCTATTCTTTTGGATGATCTCTGCTATTGAGTCGTGTCTTCTCATCTGAGTGTGCGAAAGCCAATGAGCTTCTCTCTCCCTTCATCCTATTGAAGATACTTATTGTGGAGTGCCATCCTTAAATGAGTGTCCCCAAACATCATCCAATGTAACATTCTCATTCCTGCTATTTGCTCCTTTGGCATATAACACATTGGGCCTTCACCCACAATTGCTTCGTGCCGTAGAACCATCAAAAACTTTTTTTTTTGGTAAAGGTAAGAAACCATCAATAACTTTATTGCCATTTGCTTTTTAAATATCATTTTAGAATGGAAAATTTTCAAATAAGGGTCTGAATTGCTTTCACTAATTTAAAGAAAGGCTTGACCAATATGTCATTTATATTTTCTATTTTTTTATTTTTCTCTTTTTCCCTTCCTTTTCTATTGGCCACAAGGGAGGGCTGCTCGAGACCGGCCATCGACAAGGGTTGGGGGGCCTTGCCTATGGCCGCCCATCGCTTGAGATCGGCTATCGGCGAAAAGGAAGGGAAAAAAAAGGAAAAAAAGAAAGAAAATAAAAAAGAAAAAAAATCAGAAAATGTAGACGACGAAAATATCCTTGGCCTTTTCCTTACCAAAAAAAAAAAAATATATATATATATATATATATATATATATATATATATATCCTTGGCCTTTCTTTGAAATAATAAGGATACTTTATGCTATTATTTAAAGTAAGGTCGACTTCAGGCCCTTACTTGAGAAAATGAGGGTGTTTCGTACCTTTGTCCGGAAATTTCCCTTCTAGAATCACAAAAAAGAATCACATGCTTTTTTCGACTTAGAACGTTGGATGTGTATCCATGATATTTCTACTAGCCGATTTCCACCGGCGGAGGACGCAGTACAAAATCCTTTCATCTTTCTCGCAGACTCATGATATTTCCCGTGAATTCTCGTGATGAGTAGATTGTTTGCAATTTCTATTCCTTAAGTCGATCTCCTTAATATGAACTCAAAAAACTATTTCTCCGCAATCTTTGCATTTTCGCCTGAACTTCACGTTTCCCACAACATTATCATACGGTTTATCAACTTAATCCCTCTTTGCGAGTGTCGGTACAAGTTTTCGAATACAGTTCTTGGGTTCCCTCAAGCTACAGTTGACAAAAATAATTTGAGGCATGGAGCTTGCAGGAGACAAGTCTACCAGATCAAAGGAGACGAAAAACTGCGGGAGACAGATATCAGGAAAGGCTCATCCCTTTCCTTTTCAAGGCTCTTTTCTCTTTTTATCTGTTGGGGGGGGTGCTGCTTTGTGGGGTCTGGTGTTTCGTGGACTTTGGAAAAATCGCTCAGCGTGCTTTTCTACAGCTAAAAAAAATCCAGTTTTGGCTGAAAATACACTACGAAATATCTGCTCAAAAGTTGCTGCTGCCATGGGTCCAAAAAAGTTTTGTTTCGCTGCGGGAAGTTCTCATAATCTATGTTAGAATGTGGTTTAAACTCCCTTGCAATAAGAAAGCACGTGAATCCCACTCCACGCTAAACGGACGGGAATCTCAAGAGGGTAGTTTGGACAACAATGGAGAAACCAAATCGAATAGGCCTATCGGCATCTTTAATATCCGGCGTTTGCTCTCTCGAGAGGAGAATTCTTTTCTCCGGCGAACACATCTTTAATTCGATTGATTACTCCTCCTTTTCTTTCTCGATATTAAAGTCCACAATTCGAACCCTTGACATCACTCTCCTTTCAGCTAAAAGACGTGTGGCACAGCAACTGCTTTTTTGGCACATATTTAATTAGAGAATTCAACGGTAAGATCGTGCAATGACATGATGGTTGAAAAGATGGGGATAAAGGTGATGTGATTGAGGACAAGGTCGAGATAACATAGAGTGAGAGAGAAGAGAGAGACTGCTTGGACGTCTCCCATTAGAATGATGACAGAGGGTGAAGTAAAGGTTGCAATGATTGCAGATGATTGGGAGGGTCTAAAGCTTTTCCAAGTTAGGCTTTTGTTGGCCACGTAAATTTATCATCTATTATCATCTTTAAATTTTAATTTAATGCGTAATATCGTTTTTAAGTGTTTTAATCTGTACAATATTATTCATAAATTATATATATTTATTTTAGTCTTTGAACTGTATAAAAATATTCAATGTCGTCTTTTCATTAAATTAAGTGGATGGATGACATAAAAAAATTTCATACAGTTCAAGAGCTAAATTGAATATTTATTAAAAGTCTAGGGACCACATTAAAAAAAGTAAAATTTCAAGAAAGACATTGCATATGGAGTTAAAGTTTATGGACCATATTGAATAAATATAAAAGTCAATAATCACATTATATATTATGTCAAAGTTTAAAAACTATTTGTTTCATTCACTATTTTTTTCATCCCATGCGTCACAACCCTACAATATTGCACTCTAGATGAACGCCCATCTTGGTGTAGAAGATGATATCTCTTCAAGCTAGTCATGAAGGCACTTCACTGTTCTGCTTGACCTAAGTTAGTAGTTTCTTTGGGTCATCATGCACTTCCGATGTGAAAAGTTAGTCCATCAAATAGAGGTGGTCGCGTGATTGAATTACATTCATCCACGCTTGTCCGACGACGATTTCAATTCGACCTCTGAAAATTTGAGTAGAAAGCTCTGGCATCAAATGTCGGTTCTAGATGTAAAATCAAGAGAGGGGTGAATCGAACGTGACATAACCAAGTATAGACTTTTAGTGTGAGTGCAATTTTTTTTTTTTTTAACACTTCAAAACTATAGACTTTAAAAATTATGCAGGCAGTTGTGTCAGTGCAACAATAGAAGCAATCCATGCAAGTATACGCAATAATGAATAGAGACAGGAATAAATAGGATCGAGACAACATTGCTAGCGGTTTGGCTTTGATTGTGCCTACTCCACTCTCTAAACTCTAGCAGTCTAATTGGGGCTTATCCACTTGCATTAACAAGTATTACGAATTGATTTCGCATGGGACTTGTTTCTCCTGCATTCCTGCGTTGGTGCTTAAAAAAAATGAAAAAATTACTAAAAAAAGTCCTAAACCTATCGTAATTATATCAATCCAATTCTACACCTTTAATTGGCATTAAAGTAAAAGATTTAGGACTCAAATGATAAAAAAAAAAATTAGGATTGGTTTGGTTCAATTTCAATAAGTTCATGATTTTTTTTTATATAATTCTCCCCAAAAAAATAAGTCTTTTTCTTTTTGCCAGTACCCCACAACAGCACTAGAGCTCTCACCCCATCTCCACTGATCCCACAGTGGATTTGCAGATCTCTTTGTCAAACACTGAGACAAAATTACAACATCATGCGTTTGCAAAACTGATAGCTTTCTGCAAGCACTTATCACAACCTTTTTTATTTTTTATTTTTTACTTTTAATTTTTTATCTCTCTCACACTAACGAGGGTTTACAAATGACTGGGTGAATCTCCTTCACATTATTTGTCTTTGAAGGCTCCCCCTTTGCGCTCTCCTTCTTCTTTCTTTTCTCAACACTGGGTATTAACATTGAACCCTTCTCCTTGGGCTCATACTAGCTCCTTCTCGCAGCTTTTCTCTTAGAACAAATCTTTTTCTTTTACTATATCTATCTTTCATCATCTCCATCACCAATATGAACAATCTCATGGACATTAACATTCATAAGTTTTGAACCATCCATACTCGAAGATGGGGCGACACCCCCCATCCATCCACAGTAGGCATCCTGGGCGTCGTCTCCTTTCCAATCTCCAAGTTGATCATTTGGTCCTATTTCATTTCGTCAGGGATTTGTGTCCCCTCATATTCGAAAATGTTGGAATTGATTTTGCCAACAAAGGGAAAATCAATAATTGCCTTTAATGTATTAATTGATTGCAATCAAGGGATTTTATTTCCTATTCCATAAGTGAGAAGATTGCATATTGCATATTCTCTCAATTGAACGTAGGTCGTTCATAAGAGGAAAAAAAAAAGAGAAACTCTCTCAAAAAATTCTAAGTTAAAACTCTCTCGAAGAATGATTGATCGGTGGATCCGGAGAGTTTTCTGTCTTGTATTTTGGGGTTTTTAATTTGTGGCTATCAATGTATGTTCATTAATCGTGATATATTTCTCCGATCGGTGATTCAAGATAATTCTTAGGCTTGTAATTTAGTGTAATCCGCTGTGTATATGTACATATACGTTATTGGGATATGTTCCCTTTATTGGTATCATAGCATAATCATTCTTGTTTCTTGATTGTATTGTGTTTTGTCATTAATTCGAGTGTAAAAAACTTTTTTTTGTCGATACTGTTCATGATTCGTTTGTCATTTTCTATGCAATAAAAATGATTTTTTAAACACACAATGGAACAGGCTCGGAGAGACGAGAAAATTTGAGTGGTTGCCCATCGCTAGGTGACATTGGTAGAGGTCGAACGCGTGCCACGTGTGGTGACGGGATCGGGTTCCCCGAGGCAGCGATGAAACGTTGCCTTTTCGTGTAATTTCGCTCGGTGAAAATGGAATATGAGTATACCATTAGATTTGTATCGACAAGACGAGTGTTTTGAGGGGTTGACTACCACCAGAGGCCGCTGGAGGAGGTCGTAAGCCCCGCACGCGCCGAAGTGGTTCGGTGCGCGTGGGCTTTACGCGCCCACGTGCGCGGCACATGCACATACCTTAGACTCGGTTTCGACTATCCCAAAACCAGTTCAGCTTATTCTAGACCAGGCGTAGGGTACCTAAACCCTTTCCGTCCTGTTCCGACCCGGTTAATCCCTAAACTTTCCGAAAGTTGCAATTTCGTCTTCGAATTTTCAAGAAATTGCTTTTTGACCAACGTTGACCTCGTTGATCGACCGTTGACTAGTCAATGTAGAAGGTTTGACCGACGTGTGGAGGCACGCATGAGCTCTGTTGGGGGGCATGTGAGGTACCATTGTGTTCATTTTTGGATTATCTAAACTATGGTATAGATATTGTACATTTTTGATGCATTTAAAGTTGTGAAAATACATATAAAGCTCATGATACACATATTTTGGGGCGCTTTTCGAGTATTTTTACATGTATATCTCTATCTTTTTGAAAAATACAGAATATATATCACATGTGGATAGCTACATAGAGATTGTGTAGAGCATATTTTGTCGGTAGCATGTATAAAGTTTCGTGTACTTGCTATTTATTTATTGTATTTCATGATTTGAGTATAATTTGATGATTGAATTATTTGTATATTAGCTCAAATCATGTCATGCAATTTTATTATTACAAGATGAGGAGATCATTTTTTAATTTATGATCTTTATTCGAGTGGGGAGTTCTAGAAAGTTTTAGTAACTTTAATGAACTCAATTTTACATAAATGATTATATTAATGGTAATTGCAAATGAGGATTCTTAGACGATGTTTGAGAACATAGTGAACTTTCGAATCCGAGACCTTATATGAAATTATTCATTAATGTAATTAGTTAGTGTAAAATAGATGCATAAATGTTAGGCATTAATAGTTCATGAATACATGTCTATAGAACTTCGTATTCGGATACAATGGCTACAGCATTTTAGAATATTATAGCCGAGCTAAACAAAGGAGAGCATTTGAATGGCGAAAATTATGAAAATTGGACTATGAGAATCCAAGATGGGCTAGAAAAGCAAAAAGCACTAGAAGCTCTTAACCTAGTTATGGAAGAACCCGACAATGAGAATATTGGACAATATAGAAGGGAAAGAAAGGCATTTGCTGCATGGAAAAAAATGAGCTTTATTACTCACATTATGTTGTTGAGCAACGTGGAAAATGATTTCATGCGTGAGTTCAGGTATTTATGAAAATGGTTAATACTATGAAAAACCCTAAACTGGTACGCTTGTGACAAATTTACCCCAAACTATTTTTTTAATCACAAAAAATCTCACACTGGTACACATATAATAAATTTACTCCAAACTATTTTTTTGACCACCAAAAACCATAAACTGGTATATCTGTGATAAATTTACACTACATTAATCTTTTAATCACGAAATACCCCAAACCGGTACATCTATGACAAATTTATCCTCTATTAAATTGAGTTAATATCACGAAAAATTCTAAATTGATAAACCTGTGAGAAATAGAGGGTAAAAAACCTAAATTGATATACCCATCAACTGTCACATGTCATTCAATTCAGCAATTTAACGTATAAATTTAACGAAAAATAACGGAGGGTAAATTTGTCACGGGGATACTAATTTAGAGTAAATATGTCACAAAAGTACCAATTTGGGATTTTTTGTGGTTAAAAAATTAGTTTGGGATAAATTTGTCATAGGTATACCAGTTTAGGTTTTTCGTGGTATTAATCTTTATGAAAATGCCAAAGTCAAGTGGGAGGTATTAAAAACTAAGTTTGGTTGGACATTGGTCACCAACTTAAGATAGATCAGTATAAGGTTTGACACTTATATGTCGCCTCATAGACAGAATATGAAATAACTTTTGTGGCCTATGTCAAACATGATAAGTGAATTGTAAGATGTGAGCCACATTTTGACCGATGAACAGCTAGTGCAAGCAGTAATCTATTCTTTATCTCATAGTTATGTGCATATGAAAATTCTCTTGATCCACAATAAAAAGTAAAGACTTTTGCGGATGCTATGCATTGTCTTGAACTAGAGGTGGATCGCCTTCCGGCAGCTAAATTAGAAATTAACATGGCAATTGAGCCTTAAAGTTTATGTTTTTATGTGATCGTAACATCAAAAAGAAAGTCTAAATTTTCCATGGAAGCAAGCCGAGGTTGCTCTGCTTCGTAGACAAGGTCCGTACTTGACTTACGAGCTTGTGTAGTACTCCCCCTATCTCTAAAGAGGCTTCTGCAAATCCAAGAAAAAAAAAATGTTTGTTATGCTTAATATCTTTAGTTTGATCTTGGACGAGAACGAGACAGAGGGGGTTCTCTATGGAGCATTTAAATTGGCCCTTTCTGTTGGAATATCACCCTCGAGGGAAGACATTGCTTGTGAGCCCTTTACCCTTCTCGCTCGGTGTTTGCAACGGCCCATGATCCAAGGGACCCGCAAGTAGCATAATTCTTTTACGCTATTAGCAGGATTTGTTTCTATATTCCCCTCTTCATTCTCTATAGGTTCCAAACCTTTCTTCAACATAGGTGACAAGGAGCGATGCGCCGGACGTAAGCGTCGGGGTGGGTTCGAGAAGTGGAAGAGCAAGGGAACATATTCTTTAGGATAGAAATCGAAGTTTAATCGACATGGAAAGGAAAGTGTCCTTTCAAGAAAAATATCTCAAAGGTGAAATGTTTTAACCACGGCAATAAGGATTACTTTGATCATGATTGTGGTGAGCCAAAGAAGTTAGAAACCATTTATGCACTCGAGAGTGTTACTTATGTCTCCGGTTCGGTTTTCATAACTGAATTTCATCTTTTGTGGATTGTAGACTTAGGGGCCGCAGACCATATAACGAAAGATAGAAATGCCTTCGTGGTATTTCAATGAGTTCTACATGGAGCAAAATCAATAAATGTGGAAAACAATTCTTGAGTGGAAGTTAAATGGATTGGCACCTACCAATTCAATATGCGTGGTGGCCGCCCATTCCTACATGATATATTATATGATCCAAAAACTCAACGGGATTTAGTTTCTGTGTTTGGATTAGTTAAATTTGGTTTCAGTTTGAACTTTCATAATGATGGTGATGACTCGTCGTTGGGAACAAGTAATTATGGTTATGGATATTTTATGAATAGTTTCATTGTGCTGATTGTTTAGTGCAATAATGTGAATGTTAGTTATTTCCTATTTACATCTTCCGTAATGATGTGAATATATGGCATGATAGGTTAGGTTATATTGGCTAATAGCAAATATTTAGATAAGCCAAAGAGGGCCTATTGGGCAATATTGAAAAAGTCAATTTGCCTTTTTGTGAGCATTGCTTGGCGGGATAAACAATGAGGAAATCATTTGAAAAAGGAACAAGAGTTGAATTTCCTTTGTATTTGATCCATTCGGACATATGTGGTTCAATGAATGTGAGAGCAATGCATGAGGCTGTTTATTTCAGCACATTTATAGATGATCACACTCAATTCGGACATGTTATTTTGATTTCTCATAAATCTAAGGCATGAGTTGCTTTGAAATTTTTTTGAACTTTTAGAAAATCAATTTAAAAAAATTAAGATCCAATCAAGGCCGAGAAAATCTATTTGATCAATTTAGATGTTTATGTGATGAAAAACGAGTAAAAGACAGTTGACTATTCCAACGATTGCTCAATAGAATGGAGTTGCAAAGAGAAGAAATGGGTCCCAATGGAAATGGTTGGGGGTGTGATAGCACATGTTAATTCTTTTTTTGTCGAAAGCACAAAGCTAATTTGCCTATCACCTTTTGAGGTAAAGCTTTGTTGATTCCTATCTAGACACTTAACCATGTGTCTTCTAAATCGATTACTTACACTCCATATAAGTTGTGGTCGGGTCGAAAAAAAGATTTGAGATTTCATATACCTTAGGGATGCGCATCCTATACACATGAGTCCTCCTACGGGCATGAGAAATTGGGCTCAAGAGGCAAAAATAGTCCATTCATGAGATACTGAGGGCACTTGAAAGGGTAAATGAGTTATAGGTGAGCAAGAAACTGGGATATAACTGAATTTGAATCACAAGATGTTATATTCTTAGTGAATGAATTTCCGAAAAAGAGCTAGATAGGCAAAGACTATTATCTGTTTGAAATCTTGGACAGTGATAATGATTTTACTAGGACATTTCATCCAAGTGGGAGCAATGTGAGAAGTGAGAAATTTGTTTCAAACCAATCTCAATTGCAACCATTTGATGTGAAGATGTCATCGTTATCTAATCCGAGTATGAGTATAATAGAGAATGATGTACTAAGTGTACGATCTCCAATACGGCGAATAAGTAGCCAAGTGGGAGCGTAATGGAGCATGATGTACTAAGTGTACAATCTCCAATTTGGTGAACAAGTCGCAAAAGCGTTCTTCGTCGACTCGTTGACTTTTAGTTATTAAAGGTGAAGCTTTCATGGTCACTTCACAAAAAGAGAATGAGCCAAGGAATGTAAATGAAGCTCTGATTTGCCCCGATAAGGAAAAAGAGATACAAGCAATGATAGAAGATATGGAGTCAATTAGATCAAATCAAGTTTGGAAATCGGTTGATTTTTTGAACGGATGTAAAACCATTGGGAACAAGTGGGATCTCAAAATAAAGCGTAAAGGCGATGGCTCGATTGAGAGATATAAGACTCGCCTTGTGGTGAAATGGTATAATCAATTAGAAGGAATTGATTATGAAGAGGTTTTTTCTCCCGTAGTGCGATTTACCTCAATTCACTTTATTCTAGCAATAGTGATTAGTATGGATCTTGAATTACATTAAATGGATGTCAAGACTACAATTCTCAATGGAGAATTAAAAGAAGAAATTCATATGAAATAATCGGTTAGGTTTGTTATAGAAAGCCAAGAACAAAAAGTATGTTGACTTTTAATATGCCCCTATATGCCTTGGTTAATACAAGGGATAATAAATGGAAATCGAAATAACCTAAGGTTTCCATAACTATATCACATGCATTCAAAATTATTTTAAAAAAATCTCACATGACTTGTGCAATACAGGAAACTTACCTTGATTGGGAATAACCAAGGGCACTTAACAAGCGAGGCCAGGATGGCCGATAAGGCTCGATAGACAGCCGATGGATTGGAAGTATGCCGATTCGACAATGCAACCCAGCAGTAGAACTTTCTCGAAAACTAGTGATTGGCATAGTGAAGAGAGCACTGAGCAGTGTTTGGTTAGCGATTGCGCGAGGGATACAAGTATTGTGGACGTAATAGAGGACCTCCTAGAAGCCGTGAAGCTACTGGACTATCACCGAAGATTGATGGGGATAGCTGGGTGCTTGCCGAGACTTGTAGGCATTGTTAGGAGCTTGTCGGTGCTGCTGGGCAGTGGTGACTATTGAGAAAAACCTATATTTGATTTTGAAGTTGACAAAACAATCAATATTATCTAATATCTAAGTTAATGCAATGAAATACTTATTTTACATATTGTCTTTATTACACTTAAAAGATGAATGGTATATAGGAATTAATCATGTAAGTTAAACTCATACTCTGTTTGTGGAGTTTAGACGCTAAAGCATAAATTCAGGCTTTGAGGAAGTATTTTAGATGCAACAACCAGATTATTGTGAGACAAAATCAAGACGTTAATGTTGAGATGTTATATTATCACAACGACTATCAATCATGAAGATTATTGAATGTCAATCAAGGTCGTGGATTAAAGAAGAAGGGGATTTATTACCAAAAGAAGAATTCTATCTTTAAGAAATCCATATCTTGAATGTATTGGCAATCAGATAAACTAGGGATTCTAATCTTATTTTTCAACGGTTACGAAATCCTTTGTATACAATATTCCAAACGAAAAGCTTGGAGAGTGATCCTCTGAAAACTTTGCAACGGCTAGTTTGAAGATTGAGGAGTATAAAAAGAGACATCAAGCCATAAGAGAGAACGGGAGTCTAGAATGAAAATTCTAAACACTATAATACTCAATCCATTCTTAATCCAAACACCGTAATACTTAGAGGTTCTTATCTATAGTGAGTGGGTATTCGATGAGAAGTCTTTTGACTCGGGAAAGATCACCAAGTTGTAACCTCCGAGATATTCACTAGTTAAATCCAATCAATTCACCGTCAACGTGAAAAAGTAGACGTAGGCTTGAACAAAACCGAATTACTATAAACTTTCTATGCAAATTCTCTATCCTTAAACTCTTTCTCATTATACTAGATAGTTGAATTGTGCATAGATAGACTCTGAAGTCATCTCAAATCTTGTTCTTGATCAAACTCTGAACTAAAATATGAGCTTGTTTATTTTAATTTCATATTATTTTCAAAATAAGTTTCAAAATCACCTGTTCACCCCCTCTAGGTGATAACTCTAGTCTCAACCATTGGTATCAGAGCTTGGTGCTCTTTATTTTCAAATGTTATTACTTCTGAGCTCACGATCTATTATGGCTAGCAATTTTGTTCTAGTCTTTGTAAATGGGCGAAGCAACACAAGACCTTCCTATTTTGATGGAAAAGAATACAATGCTTGGCAAAACTAATTCAAGGCCTTCACTGGATGCCAAGACACTCAAATATGGGATGTTATTCAAAGAGGAGTTGACCCAAATGCAAATATGTTCAGCAATAAACAAATAACAACACTCTTGTCACTACTTTTCCTGCAATAGAATTGGCGAAAAGAGACACTCTAGATGCCAAAGTTGTTTACTCATTCTATTGTGTTTTATCTCCTATTGAATATAAATGTGTTGCAAACTGTCTTTCATCAACAGCAAATTGGGATAAACTTCATGTGACTAATGAAGGAACAGATGAGTCAACGAAATCAAGATCAACATTCTTCTTGGTCAATATGAATCATTCAAGATGAAGCCAGATGAGCCTGTGAAAAAAACATCCATTCGAGAGATTTAAAGTATGCCATTATCCGTCGATGAGCTTATTGGGACTCTCCAATCATACGAAGATGAAAGAGTCAATGAAGAAGCCAACTCAAAAGGTAAGATAGCTATTACCTTAAAATCTTATATTGATTCTAATGTCTCAAACTCTGTGGACAAAGACGACAAGGAACTTGTACTCATGGTGAAAAAGTTTAGAAGAATGGCTAAAAGAGGCAGGAACTTTAATGGAAAAAGTGATTTCAAGCAGTATGATAAAAAAAAAAAAATCATACAATAGCAAAAAAAAAAGCAAAGACATAATTTGTTTTGAATGCAAAAAGAAAGGGCTCATCAAACCAAATTGCCCTCTTCTGCAAAAGAAAAGAAAGAGATGAGAAATCTAAAAAAGCTTTGAAGGGAAAAACTTGCAGTGATACAAAATGCAAGGAAAGTGATGAGGATTATTCAAACATCTGTTTGATGGCAAACTCAGACTCACATGAAAAAACTGAAGTAATCCATTCTAATATTCCTTTTGAAGTATCCGACTATATTAAGGAAATATGCTTAGACTATAAAATTGCTCTAAAGAAAATTTTAGAATTAAAAAGGGAGAATGCTCGGCTAAATCAACATGATACTTCCAAAAAGGTTAAAATCAATTTTTTGCAAAATGAGTTTGTTCAAATCAAAGACAAATTTGATTTGATTTCAAAGGAAAATGAATCTTTAAAAAAAAAGTGAATCTTTGAGAAAAGAAAACGTAACTTTGAAAAAGGAAATGTTAGATATAAATAAAAAGTTTTTCAGGGTTCGAAAACTCTTGAACATATTCTTTCTATACAAGCTCCAAACTATAACAAGTCCGGACTTGGTAGAAAAAGAAAGTGAATTAACAAATGAGTTTCCAAAAGCTAGAGACAGACTTAGAAAAAGATCTTCAAGATTTGCTTACAAAAATCATTTTCAAAAGCAATTTATATAGCATGCTGGTCAAAGTTTCTAAGTCCTCAAATTGTGGTGATTCAAATCACTATAGGAATTATTGTTTTAAATTTTGGAGACCTATTTGTGTTGATCTGAGATTGACAAAGACTTTTAACCCAAAAGAACCCAAACAATATTGGTACCAAAGAAAGCTTGCATGTTATCGACTTCTACATGTACCAAAAAGAAGAATAAATAAATAGTACCTAAGTAGTGGATGCTCAAGGAACATGATTGTAGATGTGAAAAGATTTATCAATTTGACAAAATTTGATGGTGGTAGTGTTTCTTTTGGTGGAAATAATGAAAGAATCATAGGAAAAAGGAACTGTGAAAATTTTCAATCTTATTATAAACGATGTGTCACTGGTTAAAGGGCTTAATTATAATCTAATTAGCATGAGTCAATTATGTGATATTGGATTTAAGATTTGCTTTCAGGAAGATGAATGCTCAGGAACCAGCAAGGACAACAAACAATCCTTTACCGGGTGAAGACATGATAACATGTATCTTCTTAACACAGGGTCTAAGGAGCTTAAATGTCTTGTATCCATTAAGGATGAATCCGAGCTCTGACATAAGAAGCTTGAACACATAAGTTACAAGCAAATTTCAAAGCTTTCTTCTAAAAAGCTTGTAAGAGGTCTTCCCAATGTGAAGTTTGAGAAAACAAAACTTTGATTGTTTGCACCCTTGGCAAATAGGTAATGAACTCATTCAAATCTATAAATCAAGTTGTTACTAATTGTTTCTTTGAGCTACTTCAAATGGATGTATTTGGACCTACTCGAAGCCAAAACATTGGATGTAAAAAGCATTGACTTGTAATAGTAGATGACTATATTAGATTTACTTGGGTATTCTTCCTTACTCATAAAAATGATGCATTTTCATATTTTGAAGTCTTTACAAAGAAAGTTCAAAGTGAAAAAGATTATTCATTTTCAAGCATTAAAACAGATCATGGGGAAGAATTTGAAAATCAAATTTTTTTAGACTTTTGTGACAAAAATGATTTTCAACACAACTTTTCTTCTCCTCATACACCTCAACAAAATGGAGAAATTCAAAGGAAGAATCATTTGTTGCAAGAAATGGCTCAATCCCTCCCGATTGAAAACAAAATTCCCTCTCACTTTTGGGCAGAAGCTATCTCAACTGCGTATCATATCATAAATCAAGTTTTTGTAAGATCATTGCTTGAGAAAACTTCCTATGAGCTTTACAAAGGTCGCAACCCAAGTATTTAATACTTGTATGTGTTTGGATGTAAATGTTTCATTCTTAAAAATTCAAATGATCATCCGGGTAAGTTTGATAAGAGATCATACAAAGGAATATTTCTTGGATACTCTACTTCAAGCAAAGCTTACAAGGTCTACAACAAGTCATCAAGAACGGTTGTAGAGTCAATGAATGTAAAGTTTGAAGAAGTAAAAGAAATTCAAAAGGATGGCAGGCTCTAAGGAAGTATTTCAGATGCAACAACCCAATTATTGTGAGACAAAATCAATTATTGTGAGAAAAAATCAAGATATTGATGTTGAGATATTATATTATCACAACGGCTAGCAAATCTTGTTGGATTTATTCTTAAAGACTATCAATCATGAAGATTGTTGAATGTCAATCAAGGACATGGATTAAGGAAGAAGATGATTTATTATCAAAAGAAGAATTCTATCTTTTGAAAATGCGGATCTTGATTGTATGGGCGAGTGGATCAACTGGGGATGTTAATCTTATTTCTCCATGGCTACAAAATCTTTCGTATACAATCTCGTCCAAATGGGAAGCTTGGAGAGTGATCCTATGAAGACCTTGTAATGGTTAGTTTGAAGGTGGAGGAGCATAAAAGGAGACCTTAAGGCTAAAGAGAGTATGAGAGTCCGTATCAAAATTTCAAAGTTCGAGAAAACTTCACTATTCTCAATTCATTCTTGATCAAAATACTATAATACTTAGAGGGTTCTTATCTAGAGTGAGTGAGTATTAGACGGAAAGTTTTTTGACTCAAGAATCGACACCAAGTTGTAACCTTTGAGCTATTTACTAGTGGAATACAACCGATTGGCTATTAGCGTGAAGAATTGGATGTAGGCCTGAACAAAATCAAACCACTATAAACTCTATGTGCAAATTTCTATCCTTAAACTCTTTGTCGGTATTCTAGATAGTTGAATTGTGCGCAGATAGATTCCGAACTCATCTCACATCTTGTTCTTGATCAGAATCCGAACCGAACTCCGAGTTTGTTTATTTTAATTTCGTATTATTTTTAAAACAAGTTTCAAAATTACCTATTCACCCCTCTATGTGATAATGCTAGCCTCAATAGAGGAAACGTTAAACATGGCAAGGAAGGACTAGGCATGGTGGAAAGCTCAAGGGGATTGCCCGGATCGAAGAAAACTTGCCAGTCTTGGTTGGATGAGTGGGAGTTTGCCGGCTGTCATTCAGACCGTAGGTCTGCCACCAAACCCGCTGATCAACCGGCGAACATGGACAGGAGGAGAAGACTGCTACTGAACTTCGAGGGTCACCTGGGGGACTCACCAAAGCCGCTGAATAGCGGCGCCTTGCTGGAAGATTATCGCAGCAGCCACCGTAAGAGAGAGAGAGCGTCACTTCATTGATTTTTTTGAGTTTTTTTTCAGCATTCTTGTGTCATGCTCGGCCTAAAAGGGGAAAATTGATAGTCTCTTTAGGTCGAGTTTCAATTGGCATTGGAGACCTTCCAATAGAAATTTAAATAAATGCACCAATTATTTCCATCGTGAATGATATCGAGTGAACGGTCGAGATCAAGATGAATTTAGGACGGATGGTGCGGATTGGATATTATAAGATTGTAGATCCAATGGTGCATATGGCCAAAAGTTGATAATTAATTACTCCCCAAGTTTGCCTCAATAAATCAGTCTTTCCTAATTCAGCCGCTATAGCTTAAGTTAGTCCAATTATAATGTAGTTTATGCAGGCTTAATATTATTAAATGAAAAATACTCCAGTATACAAGTCGAAATTATCAATATTTTTGCTCGTGGGTCGACAAATGGATACCTACTTGGGTCACCAAAATTGTGGTGTCAACACTTATTCCTAGACCTGTTTCTCTATGTCGATAAGGAATTTTTCTTCAAGCTACTGAACAAGTTCATCTCTAGCTCCCTATAACTTGTGTAAGTAATAAAATGCAATGTAATGCAACTTTGAATCTAGATGTAATGCAAAGTATTTTTGTCTAGGGGTCGGAATCAATCCATAATTATGTGATGAAACAAAGTAGTCAAAATTTAAGTGTCAGCAAAAATTGTCATTCTTAGCCTAAAAAATTCTTCTAAATGGCACCTCTAAAATTGATCTTTAAGTAATTTCGATCACTTCTATGCTGAACTTCAAATCCTATCATCTCATAAAGTTATCCTCATATGAAAGCATATACTTATTTCTGATCCTAATCACATTCTGCTTCTATTACCCGTCTCTAGCTTATACTTGATTATACAAACTGTGGAGACTATATCAATTGCTTACTATGTCAAATTAATTATCCTCCCAGAGTTAAACAAGCAATGGAATCGATATCAAATCTTTTTACTTGCCTCATTAGCATACTAATAGATAGTGGTGAGGTGCGAGCAGTTGCGAGGGCAATGCAACCTCGCCCTTAGAGCCCTCTTCCTCGCGCACATAAAGGTGAGCTCCAATGACCATTGCCAGCCACAATGACAAAACAAAAAGGAAAAGAAAATAAAAGAAAAATTAAAATTTACTTGAAAATTATGAGAAAAAATTAGAAAAAAAATCATGTCGGTGCCAATGATGCGGGAAAATCGGCGTTTGCATAAGCAATTTATAACCTAAATTGGCTGGATGGATTCAATTAGTACCAATGCTATATGTTTGGGACTAAATTGATCCATTTGAAATATTTAGGATCGAATTGGTATCAATGCGATACATTTAAAACTTTTTTTTTTGTACTTCTCCCCATATTTTAGAAGTGTTACGTGCCTTGTACCTCATCTGTCAAATTTTGGTCAACTCACCATCAATCTAGGTCAACTTAAATGATCTTTTGAAAATGAGCGCAATTCAACTTAAATTTTGTGGGGCACACACTTTGACATGCTCGAAGTTTTTGAAATGTGCATATGTAAAAAGTTAGATTTCAATTTTTTTCTTATCTTGGAATTTTATACACATTTCAGTAGGTAAATAACAAAGTTGCTCAAAGAAAGGATGCTTAACATTGGCAAATCTTACTCGTGTGCTACTGGCCATTGGCCGAACCCGTCACCCCTGCCTCATCAAGTTGCAAGTGGGGAGTCCAAGACCGACAATACTTCTAACACACTATGAGCGATTCTATGTCTTCAGTGAGCTTAAGATGAGCTCGAATAGACAAGTAATAACTTTTGTAATAGTCCGTGAGGTATTTCATGTTGGTTTCTTTTAACCATTCATAAGGTGGATCGGGCTGAGGCAAATTCGCATGACAGATAAGTCGCGTTCGGGGCACGGCCACAATCTAGAGAAACTGCAAGAAACTATTGACTTCATAACTTCATGTGTGCTATAATAGATCAACCAAAAAGTCCAAAGAGAACAAAGAGAACAATGCTCACTTACCTTATCCCCACCTTTTGTGATAAGTGGGGATTGAATTATTAGAGTCGATAAGTGTGCTAGCTTTGGGGAGCAAATATGCATGGGCCCTAATCCTCCCCACCACCAATCTTCCTTTTCCTTTTCCTTTTTTTTTTGTTCCCTTTTTTGGTTTTTCCATGTCTCCCCACCACCAATCGAAATATCAAGTAGCGTCCAAGAAAACCGATCTTTTCTTCCCCCCATCAAAAATCTTCAACTCTCCTTCTCCATAATTGCTAGGCATACAAAACATTGACAAGCACTGAAATGTAAAATCCTTGCATAGCCCAGTCCCTCCATTTGTCTTAGCATCAAAAACTTGTTTTTTTTGTTAATCATTTTCGTAATCAATACAGTAATCTGTTCTCCTGAGAAATTGGGAGTAAATCCCCATGAGAGGCCAAAAGAATGAAAGTTTACAAAGAGGAGAGGGAGAGAGAGGGAGAGAGAGAGATGGGAAAAGGGTCAAATTTAATAAGGAGTGAAGCCCAATAATAAAATAGTTGTCGCAGATCCTAGATATTTCTTATTTATACATATACCAGGCGCCCAAAAGTCCATATTGTTTATGCATTGCCACTTCTCCGAGTCTTCTCAAAAGACTTGACGATCTCTCTCTCTCTCTCTCTCTCTCTCTCTGCAGGCAAATTTTCTCTTTCTATGGACACGAGGACCTCACTCACGGTCGTGGATGCTGCTGCTTCGAGTCCGAGTTCAGAGTCTTCCATTTTTCTTTTTATGGGTGAGTCGTTCTCCTCTCATTTTGTTTGTAAGAGATGAAGACGGGCTCTGCTGATTGTTACGCTGCCGCTTCTTCGATCACCCATTTGCCGGGTTCTTCCTTCGCGCGATTAGCGACCCCAGTGTGATTTCTTGCTCAGTTTGCAGGTTTTGCCTCTGCATTAAGATTTCACATGTTTATCTCTGCTGGGTATTGCGTTATCTCGGTTGATGGCTCTGTCCCTTGTCTGGGTTCTTCTTCTTTATTTGAGCTCTGAAGCGAAAAATTGGAGTTACCCTATATGGAGCTTCTGAAAACTTGCCCCCTCAATCAATGTGATTTTCGAACGCGTAGCTCTGTATTGACTGAATTTGCAGCTTTCAATGGACTTATGCTTTGTTATTGCTGGTATGCTTACACGACTTTGGTAGCGCTTGCTTTGTAGTTGACTCTACAGTTTCTTATCAGAAAGAACTTTCCTCTCTGACTTCGTAGATGAAATCAATATTCGTCTGAAGATGTGAACCTTTTAGGAAAATGTGATTTTGCGGGGCATTAATTAAACTGGAGCTGGAGTATTTTAGTGTGAATTTTGGATATCGGGTGTACTTCTAGCTATTCAGTCCGTATTGTTTGCTAGAGCTGAAATATGGACAGAACAAGACTAGACTTGGCATTTCAGCCATCTGGATCGGCACAGTCGGAGGAGTCAGCTCTAGATTTGGAAAGAAACTACTGCAATCATCAGAATTTGCTGTCTTCAAGTCCATCTCCTCTACAGCCTTTTGCCTCTGGTGGGCAGCTATCTGAAAGTAATGCTGCTTATTTCTCGTGGCCTACTTCGAGCCGTCTGATAGATGCAGCAGAAGATAGGGCAAACTATTTTGGGAACCTTCAAAAAGGGGTGCTTCCTGAAACTTTGGGTCAGTTGCCAATGGGGCAGCAAGCTACAACCTTGCTTGAACTGATGACCATTAGGGCATTCCACAGCAAGATTTTGCGTCGATGTAGTCTCGGGACAGCCATTGGTTTTCGTATTCGACGTGGGGTTCTGACCAATATACCAGCAATTCTAGTCTTCGTTGCCCGAAAAGTTCACAAACAATGGCTCAGCCGTATCCAGTGTCTACCTGCAGCCCTTGAGGTGAAACAAATTGGTCCTTCTCTTCTTTGTTTTGAGCACCAATTTCATTGATCATTAGATGTAACTTTTTTTAATCTACGAGATTTTTTTTAATTTTGAGATCTGAGAATTTGTGAACATGGTAGAACATAAAATGATCTACTTTGTTACTAGATAATCTCAGGGATATGTATTTGACCAAAATAAATCTCTTAGGATATGTAGGTATCCTTATCAAGAAATGACTTGCTTCATCAATCACATGAGAGGGAGGGAGGATTTGAGAAGAAATTTTTAGGCCACTCGTGTTTGAAATTACAAAAGGACATTTGTTTGTTGTGCTTTTGCTGACCTGCTGACAATGTGGTTAGTTTCAGTCTTCCAACTTAAATTGGTCAAAGAGAGTGCAATTAGCATGGCTTAAAAAGCTTTGATGGAATAACTTGAGAACCCTAGCAGAGTAAGCTAAAGGTCTTGAAACATCTACTCTGTCATGGAACATATTTAGCTGGATTAAATATGTGATTTTGGGGCTTATAAACTCTGAGAAGCTGACTACCTTTACAACGGATGTGCAGGGACCAGGAGGTGTATGGTGTGAGGTAGATGTTGTAGAATTTTCTTATTATGGTGCACCAGCTCCTTCTCCAAAAGAGCAGTTATACAATGAGCTTGTAGATGGCTTGCGGGGTAGCGATCCATGTATTGGTTCTGGTTCTCAGGTATCCTGTTAGTCTCCTTTCTTATTTCTCTTACATGACGCGGTAAATGACATGCAATGAACATGATTCTTTTCCAATCAGGTTATGGATAGGCATGAAAATTCTTCTATTGCTAGAATGTTTATGATGTGTAACAGATTCCTAATCATAATACAAATGAATCTATTTCAACGGCCTGCTTTAAGTTTCTCCACTTGCAGTACTGTTTGGAGTCGTCTTAATGTGTTTATGCTTGTACTTCTCTCCATATTAATTCTCAATTCTTACTCAGTAATGGAGGTTGTACAAGGAGAGTACATCATCTTCTCCTGAAAGAGATGAACGAAACAAAGGAAAGAAAAGAGAAGAAAGTATTTTTTTCTGGATTCCAGAAAATAACTGACTAGAAAGTGCTGGAGTAATTGGAATCAACTTGATTTGATGGTGTAGAAATAAATAAGAATTTGGTGAAATATCATGGTTGGAGACTTTCTTCGGGTTTAGCTTCAACTTCAAGTGCATTAAGGTTTTGAGGAAGTGGAATTTGGTTGGGGGACTCCTATAGGCTCTAGTTGAGCTTTGCTTAAGATTGAGAAAATTGAAACATGAGATATAATGAGTAGATAAAATTGCTCCCAATAAATAATAAGTGGCTTTTCTAATTTCACCGTGTGGGTACTGTCTGACTTTTTTTTTAATGAAATCTGTATAATGAGATTCTTTCAAGTTGTCTCCTCATTATAACTATGTTAAGTAGAAAGCCTCATTCTTTAGGGGGCACTTGAAATTTTGGAGAAGATATCATGGGAGTGAGGAGGGGAATCTAGGTCCTTAAATTCTTTTTTCTCGTGATTCATCAGCATTTTGCTGCTAGTATCACCTTTGAAATATTCTCTCTCTCTCTCTCTCTCTCTCTCTCACACACACACAGAGCTGATGATTTTAGTGAAAATATCATTGGAAGCTTTCTACATCATAATCTTTGTCTTTCTTTACTAAGAGCACCGTCGTGACATACATGTTGATATGTTGCTTCAGTCAAATTGATACTTGCTGTTGGTATTGAAGTTAAGAAATTGAAAGTTGCACCATTGGATATTTCAACATTCAAAATGTTGGACTACAAAATATCGGAAGGTGCTGGGGCATCCCCTTTTTCGGGTGGCTAATTTATTAGTCTCCACAGATCTATCTTACATTCTTTTTGAATTTTGGTGTCATGAGCGCACACAGTTCAATATGTTAAAGGCCATATCTCATACCTCTTTTCCCCCTACAGTCAAATTGGTTCGTCTTCTTCTCTAATTCTCTCCTGTGTTTTCAAATGGTTCAGGTTGCAAGTCAAGGGACATATGGAACCCTGGGTGCTATGGTGAGAAGCCGGACTGGTAATCAACAAGTGGGTTTCCTAACAAATCGGCATGTGGCAGTAGATTTGGACTATCCAAATCAGAAAATGTTTCACCCTTTACCACCTAGCCTTGGACCCGGTGTCTATCTTGGTGCTGTTGAGAGGGCTACATCTTTTATAACAGACGATCTATGGTATGGCATATTTGCCGCTAACAATCCAGGTAATACTGGATCCTGGATTGTCATCATCTGGGATGCTACTTACTGAATAAAACTTCGAAGCAATTTTTCATGGAGTCGTACCTTTTTTGTAATTTGATTGTTAATCAAAGTGACTGCCAATTCACAGAGATAGACAAGGATAAATCTTCCTTTGCAGACAGCCTCCTAAGGAGGGACAAAACATGTGAAGCACAGATCTGTAACATTCACATTAGTAGCATTAATCTGATAATAGTCTTCTCAATACCACACTTGTGGCTGCACATTTTCTCATCGGGTGTGATAAGATGTGTATCCTGTATAGGCCTTTACGGAAACAAATAAGGAGAAGAGCTTATGTATCGAGATAAACCGCAGACATGCTGTGGAAGCCACATAAGTTGGCTATGGGAGCAAGACTGATCCTCATAGCTTAATGCGTGGAAGCCACTTTGTCTGGTCTTCTTGTTTACTTCATGTCATAGCTTCATGCAGCAGCTTCTCTGGGTTTACACAACTTGGAAGTTACAGAGTGGAAGTGTGGAGATGGATTAGGTGGATTGGGATGTAGTTTTTCCATCTTCTTGCTTCAAGATTCTTAGTGGAAAGTCTCTGTTGATCTTCTTGGGTATTGGGGTGGTCATTTTCCTTTCGAAAATGTTTCTTTCAAATTGCCCCAAATAACAATGCTTGATTAGTTTTTTGTTTACTGTGGTGAAGACACTTTGAGAAAACTCAGGACTTGGGAGGTTTAGGTGGTCAAAAAATTCTCTTACTCAGCTTTATGTTATAACAGACTATGATCTCTCTCCTGGGGTGGATAAGCCTATATTTGTGCTCGCAGGACAGGCTCTGTCGCCATTATATCCTCATTACTGAAGTTTTATCAGTTCTCAAGTTGAGGGCAAAGAATGAAGTCTCCTTAAAAATTTCTTTGGGATCTTCCTACTCCATTGACAGTTGACTATCTCTGTAGGGTAGCTTGGGAGAAAATTCAGTTTTCACCTTCAGAAACCGAGTATTACTTCGAAAATAGGCGATTCCTCTGTCAAACAGAAGGATCCTATTAGCTGACAAAACAAATCTTTCCTTTTTGTTACATAGGATCCGTGTAGCAGACTCCACTTCAGGGGAATTTGTTCTGTTGCTGCAGCTGTTGTTTGTCGTAGACGTGAATTTTGGACATTTATGCCCATGTCTTTTTTTCTTAAAATACAAATCTTCTATCATCCTTCTGTCTTGTACCTTGAAATGACTGGTGTTTTCCTATGCAAATTGAAGCACCACCATTATAACTGATGTCACATGATCTCCATGTTCTATGCCCTTGCCTGCTCATAGGAGCAAAATTTTGGAGTGTAGTCACTGAAAGCTATATCTTGTGCACTTGACAGTAATACTTATTATGCTGTGCTTCTTTATTCATAAACTATTGGGAACGCCAGAAAATTAAGAACATATATCCAGTAGCCCACAGGGCAAGTTGGACTTCCCCTGTAATTACATCTTATACTATTTATGTATGCTTTCAGCAAAGGTATAACCAGGTCTGTATTTCTTTGTTTCGACTTGTTCAAAGAATTGTAATGAAGGTCGACCCTTAGTAGAAGAGTAGGTTACTTCACCATGACTTTGAGGCCCCAACTTTGAGTCACGAAAACAACCTCTGAGTAAGCAGGGATGAGATTGTGTACATCTGACCATCCCAAGACCCCATGGGAGCCTCGTGCTTTGGGATGCCCCTTCTTTATTCAAAGAGCTGTGATGAATGTCTGAATTTGATTTTTCCAACTGTTCGTACCTCCATTGAGTTTACCCCAGTACTTGATTAAACCTGCCTCACTTATTCCAAATTCACTGTTAGTTTCCACGATGACCATAATATATTCTTTCTCACTAGAACACATAGCTTTCGTGCATAAAAGCTTGTAGTTCTTTCATTTTATGTTCCAGATAGTTAACTACAGGTTTTGTAAAGTTTATGAGAGCTTTTACCTTTTCCTAGACAGGCTAAGCTCCTGTAGTAACAGAAAATTTAGCTCTGTTGGGTATGTTTAGTTCTCAAACTCCATCTTGTTCCAATAACTGGGCAATCATTATTTTTTTTTTTTTGCTATTTTATGTTATTGACTTGTGCTCTATTTACATTTCTTTTAATGTTGGCTTCAAGAATCATAGACATTTAATTACTTATCCTAGATTATCAAATTACATGGAAGAAGCTCAAGCATCTTTGCTTTCTTGGTTTGACACTGGGGCTGCACTTTCAGTCTCTAGATGACTTGTAATCACAAGTTTAAGCAGCAAAATATCTCAATGAGGACCGTATGGATTGTTTCTTTTGACCTATATGCTGTCTTGCTCCGTAATTTTTCCAGGGGTTTTCTTACTCTGATCTTTAATTGAAAGAGAATATAATGAGGGCTTGCTTCACATATTGTTAGATCTCGTGATGTTTAAGTAGGTCATAACTCTTCTTCTCTGAAATGTCTCCTGGTCTTTGCCAAAAGTTTATCTTTTTGGTCCCATTCACTCATAAGCATCAATTTGAATTGGTTCTGTGGCAGAAACATTTGTGCGAGCAGATGGGGCCTTCATTCCCTTTGCTGAGGATTTTAATATGAATAATGTGACTACATCCGTTAGAGGAATTGGTGACGTTGGCGCAGTTAACACTATTGACTTGCAGTCCCCAATCGATAGTCTCATTGGAAGGCAGGTTGTCAAAGTCGGAAGAAGCTCTGGTTTGACCACTGGAACAATCATGGCATATGCCCTTGAATATAATGATGAAAAGGGAATATGTTTCTTCACCGATTTTCTCGTAGTTGGGGAGAACCAGCAGACATTTGATCTTGAAGGTGATAGTGGAAGCCTCATTCTCTTAACTGCTCCCAATGGTGAGAAGCCGCGACCAGTGGGGATCATATGGGGAGGAACGGCTAATCGGGGGCGCCTAAAGTTAAAGGTTGGCCAACCTCCTGAGAATTGGACAAGTGGAGTTGATTTGGGGCGTCTTCTTGATCTTCTTGAGCTCGATCTCATTACAACCAGTGAAGGTCTTCAAGGTCTGTATTATCAGAAAGTTTTCTGAGAAATTTCCTGTTTTACTGTGTTTTTTTTTTTTCTTCTCTCCCATGTCTGACCTTTCTAAAGTTGCTTTTATGTTCCTGAGCATAAGGCATGTTTATAAATCTAGTCAAGTATGAAACTGGTGAAAATTTGCCCCGAATATCCTCATCAGCCTTTTTCTGTGTCCTAGTAAGTCAATTAACTAGTTTTTATGGATCTCTTCAATCATTAACGTATAATTTTTACTAAGCAAACATTCTACACTATTAATCTACTTAACATTCTGTAATATGTTTCTTTGTTTCTCCTCCATTGTTTTCTGAGTTAACATTGCTACTAAACATTCTAATATCTGTTTCTTTGCTTCTTCTTCATTGTTTTCGGCAATTGTAGCTGCAGTATTGGAACAAAGAAATGTTTCTGCAGGAAACGTGGATTCAGCAGTAGGAGAATCCTCTCCTCCTTCTAGGCATCTCTCCAGAGACAAAACCGAAGAAAACATGGAGCCTTTCAGCTTGAACAATCAACAGGGCCCTGTCGAAATCGACACCTGCCAAGGCCTTCGCAGTGAATTTCACATAGAAGATGGGATCGAAGCAACCCCGGGCGTCGAACATCAGTTCATATCGAGCTGGTCTGCAAGATCGCCTCTCCATCGGAGCAACCAACAAGCTAACTCCGAACTCGGGAACCTGTCGGCTTTAGCAAGTAATGCCAACGCGGAGGTCACTGTTTCGTTGCAGCTGGGGGAACCCGAGCTGAAGAGGAGAAAGCAGTCTGATTTTCTAAAGTAACAGAGAACGAGCGCGTATTTTGAAGCCTGGAGAAGATTGATTATCTTGCCTTGGAAAAGCCATATTTTCATTGACTGCGAGTTTCATGTTGGCATCCAAAGGAACAAATGCTCGAATCAAATTCGCTCGGGTGCGTTCTCGAATCTCTCTAGTTCACCGGTTCGAAATCAAGGCTATAGCTATCAGTTCATCAAGGCATAGTAATAATTATGAGCAGCAAGTATTTCGTATTTTAGTGTATAATGTGGCATTGGTGCAGGAAAAGCCATCGGTATAGGTAGAGAAATGGGACAGTACAAAAAGGGGAAATTGGGGGAACATAGCTAATTCTCTTTGATTGGTATTAGTTAGCTGAAAGAGAATAAAATTGTGCTGTATGCAACTCCCCAAGAGGGAGTTATGCAAAGTACTGCAAGTTACATGAGTGATATATTATTTTTCCTTTTGTTGGGTTGGCAATGATAAATGTTTGATTTCTCTTGCTGGTAGCCCTTTTGATCGTGCGTCACTGCCTTTAGTATTGGGTGGGTAGGGGTTGCTTTTTCCTGCTCCATTGTCATATCCAAGCAATTCCGTACTTCACGGATTGCGTTTCAAGTGGAGAATCATAATTTTTGTTTTGTCCTTGAAATCGGATTTTACAAATAGATACGCCGTACGTACAAAGCTAAAAAGTATCAACTTCCACTTCGAATTTTTTTCCCACTCGTGTCGTCCAATTTGGTCTCAACAATCTTCGAATGTGCAGAGTCACTATGATCATGACTACGATTTGACATGCTGACATCATATAGTTTCAATTATTGGTCGAATAACTCCAAATCCAAGATTTCAATTTTAAGTCCATGAAGAAAATGAAGTGTCATTATTATTTTTGTGGGTCGGAGAAGAATAATTAAACGAAGAGAGACGACGATTGGAAGATGGAACGGGAGGACGGTAGGGCAGCAGCTTTAGAGCTGGTGGGGAGCTCAGCCCTCAAAGGTGGTCCGGCCATTGATTGGGAATTGAATAGAGTTTAAGGCTTAAAGTGACTCTTCATTTTTTTTGCGTTCTTTTTTCCTTTTTCGTGCTGGCGTGACATAATGCGGAAGATTAAGCGTCAATTGTTCTCTTTGAAATGGAAAACTAAGTGGAGAATAGGCAAAGAACAGACAGAAAGACGGATGCAAAATGAAGTGACACGATGGGGTTAGGTGGTCTTTTATAATTGCAAATGGATATCCTTCCCCAATTCGATTTGTCCAATTCTTGAGATTCAGGGTTAGTAGCATAATAGACAATACAAGAAGGCTAAGCAAAACTGTGTCCGGATTAATTGGAAAAAGAGACGGAGATTAAAGGGAGAGAAACTTAAAAGTGGAGGATAATACGCGGCAATGGAGAGTAAAGCCCCCCCTGCAAGGAAGAAATAACTGTCCGTACTCGATGTACCAGACTCAACTCAAAAAGATAAAAGTTTCTACGCAGCAAGTTTACGAGACCATCAGGAAATCAAGGAATGGTACAATAGTACCGAAACTAAGAAGATAGGTGCACAAGCATAACGCCGCTTAACGCAAGGATATATCAAGTCCATAGTGGGAGCCGATCAAAGTAGCATCATATTTAGGTGCATGTGCTTCAAAGAGCAACAAAAATCGTCTGTCAACTGATCAAGTCGCTTACCCCAATCGAGTATATAAACCTTTTTGAATGCTTTCATTGACCTTCCTTGCTAGGCTATTAGTTTAATCCAAATGTCCTTTTTACAAAACTATGGTATGATGATTTGGAGTCCACCATCAGGGAATATATGCCACTTTCCAACCACGCAAAACAGCAGACAGAAAGAACTACCTGACCCGAACTTAGGAGTAAAGAGGTAATGATTTGGTGTCATTTACTAAGGACGAACGACATGAGTTGGCAAGGCATTAGGGATCATGAAAAAGTTCGGCAATGGAAGCAGGAAGGCATGAAGGACCTGGATTAGTATCACTCCAAATGTCCAACCTCTCTACCCACGAATGGAGGAGCCAGCGATAATGTTCTAGTTCTCAGCAATTTGAGTTTTCTCTTGGACTGAAGAAGTAGCTAAATCTTCTGCTGTCACTGGCTTGTGAAGCTGCAGCAAACAGATAAATCATTATTTAGAATCAGAGACTAAGAACCATACCGAATAATTAATCAAATCAAATCAATATCCATAGTAGAGCTCCTCCAACACAAGTACATGAGGTTAAAGAACTTAAGATGAAACTCAGCAAACTAGGACAATGTGCTTGTGCATTGATGGGAATCCAGTAGGATCTAGCTGAAAAGCTTCTAGTTGTGATTTACATATCTTCGGGAATCTCCAGCTGGGAAAAAAAAGAGAATAAGATGCAAAGGTCTGTATACTGTATATATCAGCAAACAAGGGGGTAAATTGTCTAGACTCCATTTTCTGCCAAGTTTTAGTGAAGATGGCTGGTTGATTTAAGTTCTTCTTCCAGTACAGTTAGTAGTTTTTTGAAAAAGTGAACAATACCACAAAATCCTTACCAGCATTGTCACTTTACTAGAGTCAATCTTGGTTTTAAGTCCCACCATCATGCAGTTTAATAAAGTAAATGGTACCACAAAATTCTTACCAACACAGTCACTTTACACCAGAGCGAATCTTACAATAAACAAAGATGAACCTTAACTTATGCCTAAAGTCACTTGATGAATTGTTGAGTACGTAAATCAGACCAGTAGCAAGTAAACATCCAAACAAACTTCCCACGTTTCAAATCTGAGCACACGGGGTCCAATACATGTTAAACACCGTAAGTGGAAAAGGTGGAAGCAACCATCGAGACTCCATGTGAAGGGCATTGACACAAAAGAGGTACTTAATATTTATCTGATTAATTAAGAATCATCCAGTGTATCAATATTAGCTAAAACTGCATATTGAACATGAAGAAACCATATTTTGCATCAGAATGGGCTCAGTACTTCATGCAGTACAATTGGGTGTATCACAAACAAGCAGGAGAAGAGAGTTACCGCCTCTGCAACAGATATCCAGTGAAAAGAACGCAAAAATGCATCATCTTGTGATGGAAGACAATCATGGTTCCAATATGTTACGCTACCAAATTTTGCTTTCATCTCCCAAAAGTTCAGGTTCCCTTCAGAGATTTCTGAACCACTTGTTTCACCAATAGTCTTCTTTCCAATGACAAAACCTGCAAGCAAGAAGTTTTCCCTCCATGTTCCATCAGAACTTTTGTTTCTGCCAAACGAATTACATGCATATGTAAAGCAATGACAACTTCAGATAAAACATGGCAGTCTTAGAAGTGCTTTTTAATGATGTGCAATAAGATTATACTTTGCCAATGCAAAGCTCATCTATCCAGTACAAAGCACCCTCAGATACTCCTTTCTCCTTTAATTAGAAACGGGATCATGATATAGGACCATAAATACAGCGGCTGCAAAACATCTATCAAATGAACTAATGAACTACTCTGGCCAAATTACAGCTTAGGCTCCCAACAATGAAACGCCAAATTACAGAAATGGAAGTTCAAAAGAAGAGCAAGTGCAATATGAAAGTGAATAGTCATCAAGTGTGGAAACAAAAGTCAAAAAACTGGATTAAGTCATTGGGATTCACACTGGCAAGAGACCAGGAAACAAAAATTTCTCTTGAAGAAGAGTCATAATTTAACACCACAAACTTGCAATCAACAGAGAAATCATTACAAGGACCAAACGAAAAGAAAAAATAAATTTGCACAAAACCCACCATTGTCATCCCATAACTCATAAATGAACCAATTGAAATCCTGCAATCTTTACAATGTACAAAGACAAAAAGAAAGCACCCACCCTTACCAAAAAAAAAAAAAAAAAAGCACCCACCCACCCTCCCATCCACACACGCACGCACCCCCACACGCACTCCCCCCATGAGTGCCCAAGCATGCACACAAAGATCCCTAATTCCGAAAGACTCGAAGTTTTCTACCCTCTAGATCATCCTAATAACACCCGCAAGTCTCGACCGCCGAGACGAATGGAAAAGCTAAACCATAATAGACAGATGCTTTCCCAGCCTATAGTGAGAACCAGATGGTCGGATGACTCTGCTGCCGCCTTGCAGAGAACACGTCGGTCAGCATTTCGAATGCCTTGTCTATCATAGATCTTCAAATGGTTACATGCCTATCCTGGTTGCTTCCCAAATTATAAAAAACAAAACAACACAATGAAACCCCTTCTAACGGAACTTATCCAGATCAACTTCGAATGAAACAGGTTACTAGTCTCTTACACCCAGTGAAAATGTCAACGTTAATTTTGCGGGAAAGGTCCGAATCAGAAAAGAGACCGCTCTCACAAAGTTCCCCACATGGAAACACGAAATAATGTGCCCCCCAAATATATGGGACAAATGCGAAGGGATTGCAGAAACCATGCAAGTAAGGCGAGCACCATACATAAAAATAAAATGTGAGGATTAGCAAGACAAACATCGACAGTAGGTAGCTACAACAACAACAACAACAACCTGAAAATACACACCTAGAAGATCACTCCAGATATAACTTCTTCGCAATTCTCAAATAAAACAAGAAAAACTCCAACAGGATGACAAATCCAAAAGGCGACAACGGCCAAATTACCGGAATACCCGGGAGGAAGCGGAACAGCGGCGCCTTGCAACTTCCTCCCCCGGAAATAGGCCTCCTGCACTGCCAACCCATCGGCCTCCATCCCTGGAAGCGAACGCAACATCAAAATCGAAGTCAACCCAATCGACACGGACACACGCGCACACACGAGAATGTCAAGAAAACGAGACAGGTTTGGCTCGATCCGCAGGAAGACACGAACCAGTTGGTCTGGGCTTGAAGTACTGAGAAACAGAGCAGGGTCCGTCGTACTTGATGGTGCAGGGGAGAAGGTGCGCGCCGCCGCTCAGATCCACCTCCGGCTCCGGCTCCGGCTCCGTCAAGTCGATTGTGCCCGTCGAACCAATCGGAGAACAATCCATTTTCAGCCCGAATGCTTTGTTTCCTCAAAGCCCTAATTTTGCAGTCCTCCTCTCTTAATTGCGTAGAACCAAATTTTCCCGCGCTCTCTGACGCCGAAATTCTCGCAAAAAGAAGGGGTGGTAATGTTGGGGATACTTGCGGTAACTGATGTGAAGATGTAAAGATGTGAAGTGATCACTAAGGATATGAAGCCTTTGTATATATTCGGTATTTTCTAGAGGAGTGAAATGGGTGGATCGAATCGGATTTGGATAAAGTCGAATATAATCCGATTCATATTGACTCATTTTTATATAATATAAATTTAACGATCCATACTCGACTAGTCCATATTATTCAAATACTTTAATATTTAATCATATATTTAGAAAAATTTGTTTCTTATAAATTTTTGAAAAATAAATATTCCTAAAACATTATGGATAATTTTTATAATCTCTAAAAAAATTAAAATTTTCTTTTTCTTTTTCTTTTTCTTTTTCTTTTTCTTTTTCTCGTTCTTCCTCTTTTCTCCGTCTATCGCCAAGCCTCGGCAACCGACCACAGACAAGGCTCGTCGAATTTTAAGTGAAGCATAAATAAAATTTTTGAATATTTCAAAAATATTGATTTTTTAATAATTCAATTTTTTGATATTTTAATATTTTGTTTTAATTTTTTTTTCTCTTCTTCTTCTTTTTTCCTCCCGGTTGGCCATCACTAGATGTGTTAAATTGGTGGGTCGGGTCGGATTTGGGTTAAGTAGAATACGGTCCAACCCATATTGATCCATTTAACCCACTTTGGCCTATTTTCATACAATAAAAATTTAACAATCCATACCCCGACCCAACCCATACTCGACTCTGTCCATATTATTCAAACACTTCAATATTTAATCATATTTACGAAAACTTATTTCTTATAAATTTTTGAAAAAGATATATTCCTAAAACATTATTGTTAATTTTTAGAATCGCTAAAAAAAATTAAAATCTGTATTTTTTCTTTTCCTTCTTCCTTTTTTCTCCATCCGTCGCCGGGCCTCGACAACCCGCCACAGACACAGCCAATTCCTGTGAGTTCGAGGCTTGTGACAAATGCCTATCGCTAGAAAATGTTGTTATCTTCCTGAAAAATGACTTTTTGAAAAATATTTCAGAATTTTCGCAAAATGTTAGATGCTTCCGGTTATAGACTCCAGGATAGAAGAACAAAAAAAACACGGACGAACTCTTGGTACAAATCTTTCCTTCAGGGGAATTTGTTCTATTGAGGCGTTAGTTTGTCGTAGACGTGAAATTTGGACATTTATGCCCATGTCTTCTTTTCTTAAAATACAAATCTTCTTATCATACTTCTGTCTTATACCTTGAAATAACTGGTGTTTTCCTATGCAAATTGCAGCACCACCATTATAACTGATATCACATGAACTGGTGTTTTCCTATGCAAATTGAAGCACCACCATTATAACTGAAATCACATTATCTCCATGTTCTATGCCCATGCCTGCTCTGGGAGCAAAATTCTTTTGAGCCCGGTCACTGAAATCTTCTTATCCACGTAGAGGACAAAATGATTGCCGGTCTCCCAAACTTTCAAAATCCAATCGAGGAATTTCTAAGCAGATAGATGAAGGGGAAAGATAATGGAAAAGACTGGCTGACGAAAAGACGACAATCGATATCAGGCATAACAAATCGAAAAACATTTTTCTGGCGACAATTTAACGAAGAAGAACATGATCATCAGATTGTTATAGGACAGTTATTACGCAAGTACAGTCACCGCAGCCATCTCCCCATTTTCACCGCAGCGCAAAAGTAAGCAGCCAGTTAAGTAGATACTCATGAGACTCCAGAGTCAGCTGACTTTATCATGGCCAGAAAAAAAAAAAAAGCTACAAATAACTTCATCATGGCATTGAATCAGCACTACGTTACAGAATACAAACCTCGACAGCAGAGCTCAACATACTCCATCCCCCCTAAACTTAGAAGAAAAACAGAGTAAAGGAGGGAAAGAGAAAAAACCAAAGACAGACAGAGAAGCGGTTGCCTGCCAACTAGTAACATTAATATATCAAACTAATGTTGTTCCGCATCTGATCCCTTGCTCAGTTCAGCATTCGATGAGTCATAAGCGGCATCGGCACAAGAAGTGTCCATATCATTCAGACCCAATTCCTCGTTCTGCTCCCATGACCTTTGATACTCCTCAACTGCAAACGAGTCCGGCAAGAATTGTCAGAAGAGAAAAATAGTTCATCTACTAAAAGGAGATAATTACTCAACATGCATCCTCAAAAATTCACTCTATGCTGGAGCACAACTAACACTTCCATCAATGTACTTGTATATCCACTCTTAAGCCTCATTTACTGGTTGAGACATTATATGCAAGTTACCACATATCTCAGACACTGTTGCTTCCTTTTGGGCTAAATATAAACCCTCCCATGGTCAACAGTGGTCAGATGGGCCTGTATCTGCCACTGCCAGGTGTCAAACCTTGTGGTTTCCTTGGTAGGTGACATTCGTGCAAGAAAACTGACTGGATGAGATCAGGTATCTTTTTCCATCAAGACATTACCAATGGGCCATATTGGGAGCTGCAACATTACCACCGTTAGAATTGCCTCTTTACCATGAAGCAGCACCGGCAAATACACCTAAACGGACATATATTCTCCAACAGTCAAGCTTCTACATGGACACATACAGTCCTCAAGCAGCTTGATGGGCAAGTTTTCAAAAATGAGGATAAATCATAAACACCAAATGTAACTTTGCCCATGTAGCCTTCTTTCCCCTTTTTTTCCCCCAGAAACATGTCAATCTTGCGTTCTGATAGTAGTATGACAGGCAAGCTAGTAGGGTAAAACAAACTTACATGTCAACTGATGGTCATCCTCAATATTGTCAGTTATTGGAGCAATGAAAGAATTTGCCAGTCCATCGTCGAGAACCAAACTCCAGTGGTCCTCTAGACTTAAAAGCTGCAGCATATTCAAGCTTCGAGAGTGAATAGAAAATAAACAACTAACTTGAACTTAACCGAAAAAGTCACTAATGTCTGAAGCAGATGGTAAGGTACTTCTTTACATATCGAAGGAAATAGTGAGGGGAAAACTAGCCATTTACTAGCAATCTATTTCTTGCTGACTAAAGCCCTGCTTCATCTGTGCCGTGTGGATATGATTGCAGCTGGTTTATCCAACCCCCACCCACCCAAAAAAAAAAAAAATTAAAGAAGAAGAAAAACACCAATTCGCAAAAGCAAGACTACATGTTATTTTATGCAGAATATGAATTGTAATGTCTAAGGACTTACAATTAAGTTATTGAATAAAGTCAACTTTTCTTTAGCAATGGGAAAAAAGGTGGAAAGGTACACTGAGATTCACCAATCAATGATCTCACAAACTAATCTATATGCGTTCTCAGCAACTCTCTTCTTGCTAAATTCTTGTGTCATACCATAATCCGAAATGATTTTCACATCTAATGTAAGGATTACCAACTGCAATGAATGTAAATTACGTGCAGTAAGTGTTGACTATCAGGACTCAATCACATGAGAAAAGCCTCTAAAGAGTCCCATTTCAAGCTGTAAGTGGACAAGTTCTTATAAATATGTCTGCACAGCAGCCGCCAACTAACATTTGGAAGACTAAACTAAAAGGGATGAATTATAAAGGCCTGCAGTTGGTCCCAACCTCATAGCTAAACCAAAAAGCAACTCCAAGCAACAGGAGATACTTAAGAGCTATCGTATGTGTTCACTACTCAAAGCCAAATCCTAGCAGTGAGAATAGAGTATTTGCAAATCATAATTAGTGTGTTGATCTGTTTCGGGCCTGCAGGGATTGGCTTTTAGTTTTGAATTTTTACTAACATCTCTGTTTTTTGAGGTAACTGGGTAAAAAGTTAACACACATATTGATTGAGGGTTCCTCTATTATAACATTCTAGAAATTATTTTGAGAACTTTGATCACTCTATTCATTGAGTTTTCTTGCATATCTTAACTTGAAGGAGATTCTTGATGATTGTGGAAGTAAGATTTAATAAAAAGTTAAGTTTCATAAGGAGATAATCTATTTGTTTGTTGTGTTTACTCAACTTGCTTTAGCATGGTAGCATTAGAAATCAATTCAGGTTTTTAACTTGTTGTCGGTGCACTAAGGAAAGAAATAAGAAATACTTTCTCCAATTTCTTCTGGATTTTAAGGTTAGGTTGTCTTAAGGAGAGACTAATCCAATACAGGGAATTGAATTTCTCATTATATTGCGGTTGCTGGTGGATAGAATGATGTTATTGGTGAAATAGACTAAATCATTGGTAACTTATAAAGAGCAGACTGACTAACAAATTACCGGTCACTTTTTACTTGCCATCAAAATTTATTACCCATGTTAAATATTTACCATCCACGAAAGGAAATTCCATTTTTGGCAAGCGGTATTTTTGGAATCTGCTCCATCTCATCATGGCACTTCCAACACTCAACTAATTGCGCAGTCCTATCAGTAAATAAGTTAAATCAAAATAACAATACATAAAAAGAACGTAGGAAAAAAGGAAAGATGCAACACGGGATGACAGATCATTATGAAGGAAGGCATGTCTAAACAATCCTTCAACCTATTTTAAGTTTTTCCTTTGCAATCATACTTTACCTTCCGTAGTCTCTCCTTAAAGTCTTTCCACTTTGCTCTCTTGTGATCATCAAGACTGTCTCCAAAAGTAAATCCATGCACCCTCTCAAGGTCTACAGTCATAGGAATGTTCACTTCAGTTAAAAAAATTACCTAATTGCAAACATACTACTGACTAGAATACATACAAAACAAGAAATGCTCTGGGAGTAATCTGTTTAGAAATCTTATATAACTTCTCACTTGAAGTGGAACCTACAAATAAACTATAAATGCACACAAGACAATCAATTCGTGCTACTTAAAGTTTCCAGTTTTCTATGTATCCCTTAACATAATCCTTCCCTCCAATTCTTCAAAGAGACAAACATGTTGAATTGAAAATGCAAAAAGGAAATATTACTCAGATAAGACACATCTTATACTGAGATTTTAAAATCAGCTTGAGATCCCATGAAATTCCATGACTGAAATCATATCATCCCTACTCTTAAAGTTCTTTAAATTCCCATATCTACGTTAGAGAGAAAAAAAAAAAAACTGTTGCAACTATTATCCCAAGTAATTAAACTTGTCGACTTGTGTTGATTAGATGCACAGCATAGGTTTGATAGCACATAACACCAAATGCAAATAATTTCATGTTTGGGCCACCTAGCTGAGCTTTGGCTTGCTTCTTACTTGGACCATGAGGTAAGAGGAGTATTAAAGGGCCGAGATTCTCCTATCTGAGATGGGTTTCCTCATCATATTAAAAAAAAGAAAAAAAGAAAAGGGCCTACACGTTAAAGCTAATACAATCTATTCCAGTTCCTTGACTCAAAAACTTAATTGAACTTACGGAACATTTTGTAATAGAATATAAGAGTGATTTTAACAACATAGTCACTTGGTAAAAATGATTATAAAATTGCAGCCCAGCAAACGCATTTCCATTCTCACAAGCAAGTAAAAATCTTTTCTGTGAGTGAAATATTTTATAATAAGTTTCCAAGAACTCTCCTGAAAGAACAGCTAATTCCTATCGCAGAACATAAAGATGTGCACCCAAAAGAAGCCAAATATTTGCAAAAGTAGTAAAGAATCATGAGATAAAATGACCCAGCTCAATTGACGTCAAGGAGAACATCACTCAATTAACTTGCACCGAAGTCCGACTCAAGAGTCAGGCACTAGCCCAACAGTGCAGAATCAACGATGAAATTATCTCAGTTTCGATACCACCAGTAATCATCGCTTGACACTCATTTTTAACGGGCTAGGAAAGCATCGTTCGAGCAAACACAAACTCGACTATAAGGCATTAATTGTTAACTCTGTTTCACTTCACCAATGGCCATTACAACTGATTCACATTAAGATTTCCAACCAGGCATAAGCATCATTTATGTTCAGTTTCACAGCATGCAACTAAACATAAAAAATACTTCGTGTGTTTCAGACCTATCTTTGGGCTCACTCAATTCTATTTACAGTCACAGGACAAGTACGTGATCTAATGATAAAAGAGAACAGTATGAATACTCACTTTCACTTATCTTGGAGATCAATCCTTCGACAGTGGTAACAACTCCACCTAAAGTGCCACTCGTAAGCTCCAACTCAAGCTCTGGAAGTCTCACACTGGCAGTATCAGACTACAGATATTCCCAAAGTCGCCAATCAGATGAGATTTTATGACTTTCAAGTACAGGAAACATCTTTCAGCTCTCATGTATCAATTCTAGAAATATTGATTATGCTTTGCCACATACTCCTCGATTATGTCTATAGCAGTCACACAACATCATAAAACAAATCAAGGATAACAAAATCTTCTTTCCTACAGAGTCAATCTACAATAAAGGAGTTCTGTTGGCAATAACTCATATGATTTTTTCATTTCATTATCTTCCTAAAAATTCCTATTCCTTCTCTCTCTGATCTTGGGCACCAACTATTGCCTTCATTGGAATTTCCTTCCTTCAGTAATTCTGAAGGCCAAAGAAAAGAAGAGTAACCATACTCTCGCCATTCCCACTTTGCGGTAGAAACCTTATGGAAAAATTTGTTCCGCATCATACTGTGATTGAGACAGTAAAAGTATGAACAAATAATAAGATGCTGTCCGAGTGTAAGGCAAGAAGTGACTAACACGGAGAGAAGGAATGAAAGGTCAAGGTTAAAAAACCAGGAAGCCAATCGATAACAGAAAATTAATAAGAAAACGTGAAACTTCGATGAGAGCAGAAATTAAAGATGAATGTGAAAGCCAATGTGTACTCTAGTCGAATAGGAAGCAGGAGACAAAAGCAGCATTTATTTCATAACAGCTGCTGTCTGAGGCTGGAAAACGACAGATGAGAATGAAGGCCACCAGCACTAAAGAGGGCAAAAGACTTCAATACAGAAAGGACTGAGAAGATGAAAAAATTATTACCCCAGAAAAAACAACAATCCAGAAGACCAAAAAAAAGGGGGGCAAGAGGTAGAAGTTTCGATTAATTATTTGATAAATATCTCAGGTAGAAACAGCAGTGTGACACACTTGATGTAATGAAAAGTGGAGTCCTGTCACCTGAAATTGAGTCTCTGTAAACTTATCAGGACTGCTCTGAAACTAAAAGGAGAAATCCAGGAAAGCATTATACAGAACTTGAATGTAATGCGATATTACAACATCCAAAAACTGTTTTAACTTTATGGTGGGCGAAAATACAGTTCTTTCTCTTTGAAATCTACAAGCTCAGGGCAGATGCAGCTGAAGGTAACAGAGGAGAACTCGCACTACATTGTCACAGACAGAGAACAAATGACAAGGAATCAGAGACAACGGAGCCATGATTTTGCAAGACAGTATCGTGCTGTCAATAACTGAGAAGATAGAAATTTGACTTTCGTACAGCTACCTACTTCCTTAAACCAGTTCTGACCACCATAACAAATTAGAGGTCCCGCACAATGCATTATTTGAAATGATGTAGCTACTGTTGACACAATGGACAGGGTGACAGAATCTAGGAAACAACCTTTCAATGGGGTATGAGCTCATTTTGATGTTAACATTGAAGTTCATTACTGAATTAAATCAGCACAAGCAGGAGGCAGTTGGGAATACGTGGAACTACAAACTAATAACAAGATAAGATTAACATAAATTGCTTGCAAGAATATCATCCAAACCTTTATAACATCACGGCTTAAATCTTCAGTATTCTTCACAAAAAGAGATATTCTCTTTCCCTTCTCAGGAATTCGCCCACCAGGCTTCAACTGCAAGATGAAATATTAATGTTGACAAGCTGCTGGATAAATAAAGGATAAGGTACATGGACTATGAAGAAGCTACATGAACAACTGCAAACCTCTGAATTACGATAACCACAAGCATCGCATGTCGACGCCATCACAATTACTTCTTGAAAGTATGGGATATCTGCATGACTTAAGCTCAACAAATATGTATTCTGAAAACTGTATCTAAAGCTCCACAAATAAAAGCACTAACACCATTCAGAACACACATACCCTATTAATAATAATATATAATCCTAAAGTTCCAATCTGTCCCCGAGTCTTCTTAGGATTTTCCCAATGGATATTTGGTTTTCTGCCCAGAGAGATCTCCCCCTCCTGCTTCTTTTTACTTTCAAAGATATATTAGCATGTCATCTAAAGAAGAAACCTAATCCTTGTCCTGCTAACTTATATCTAATATAACAGACACCATGGTTACGTCAAATAATTTCAAGCATGAAGGATGAGATTCATCAATCAATCCCACATTAAACAATTACACTTTTTTACTGTTACTTAGCACAAAGCTAAAAAACAGGATGGAGCCAATATGCGATTGAGATAAAAAAGTACACTTGTTTACTTTTACTTAGCGTATATTCTAAAAATAGGATGGAGCCAATACGCAGTTGAAATATCTACTAAAACCATAACGCTGTAAACCAGAAGAAAAGCTCTCCCAAGTCAGAAATATGAATGTCCTATACATTTACTCATCCAAAACATAAAACAACAGATGTATACTAGAATATACACAATTCAATTGACAAAACTATCACCAAGGGTCATAGAATTGAAAAGGATACTGGTGACGAACATTCGAGTTTCACACTTAGCAGCACAAGCTCCACAAGTCGAAGGGAAAGTCATAACCTATTAATAGGGAGATCCATGAGCAATTATCTGGAGCAATAGCAAAATTGCCAGCATGGTCACAAAGCTTCTTTTCCAAAATTGGCAAAATCACTTACTTCTTCAGGTGCAGAGTAACGAAACATAACTTCAGCAATCTCTGCACTATTACCCTGAGCAATAGCACGATGAGCGGCCGCTGCTCCAACTGCACCATGCGGTTCTCTTCTTCTTGGTTCTGGAACAACACTTTGCACTTCCTCTGCTGTCACTCCATCACCAACTTCTCTACACTGTGCAGGGTCGACAAGGTACCCTAATAAAGCTTGTTGTTCTGGCGTCCGCTCATAAAACTTGATAGTGAGTGAGGGATCAGGGGATGGGGCAAAACTGTTGCATGTTAATATGTTTGTTTAGATGGCCTGAAGAATTTATAAGTATCAATTATATAGTATCATTCATGAACTACCCAATTGAGGCCAGATAATTCCTTACGGGTTCTCAATGAAGCTGTTTCCAGCGGGATCATCCAAGATGAAGGTAAATGGACAATCTGCTGAGGCACAAGCTTTCAGTTTTAATAAGAACTGATCAATCGCTTCAGCTGTCTGCGGGTCCACTTTCTGGAAAGAGGGTGTTTGATATACTGAGCGACAATCCACACAAGTAATACAGGAAAAACTACTGGGACTAAAGTTTTAACAGGAACCTTGCGTTCTTCTTGGAGGGCCTGCAGTTCTTCTGTGGCTCGTACCAATATCCCTTCAACCTATCCCCGTAAGATCAGAGGAGATATTATTAGAACAACAGCAGGTGATTAAAAGTAAGTAAGAATAGAGATGAAAATGCCGCATTTTGCAGACATCTGAAGCAGAGGCTGCCTATGCATCCTTAAAACTATTACACAAGCAAATCCAGAAAACCCAAGATTTTCAGGATATCAATGAACTTAATGAACTAGTGCAGGAAAACCCAGAAAGACATCCAACTATCGGCCACCTAACAGATTTAAAAAGTCTCTGAGGAAAAAAAAAAACAAAGGAAGGTGCAAAGCATCAGATACAAACAAAAGAAGAATGACTAATCACAAATTGAAAGAAAGAAAGGTTGAAGGGCTACCGTAGACAAGGATCCCCTTTGAGCCTCAGGAGGAATTTCGAAATCCAATTCAGGAATCTGCAGTAACAAGGCTAGCTTAATTAAACTCCCGATTGCATGCAGTCATAAAATTATCCAATCAGTATATTTGAATCAAGAGAATCTAAATGTAGTTGTCAAGGAATTCAAAAGCACAAAATAGTCAAAATTGCTCAGAGGTAGATGAATACATTGTGTGACAACTAACTTCTGCAAGTTCAACAGAGCTAATAAAAGAGTCCTCATTCCAACAGCCATAAAGGTTCATGCTGAGCAGCAGTTTCAAGAAAAAATTTCAATTAACTAGACAAACTGCCTCATAACAGTTTATAATGCAGAGATAGCACACTGACTACTTTGGCATGACATTTTCCAAAAACATGGCCCAGTAGCGCATGCCATTTGCCATTCACCAAACGAGTTATGCATCATCACGATAGAGCCACTTGAATCCAAACAAGTTTACACATCACTATGCTCAACTAGCCAGCATGCAACTTAACCTACAGTAACATCAAATTACTGAAGCAAGACTGGGCTGCTCTTTATTTTCTTTTTGGGTAGGGGAGAGCCAATAAAGGGGAAGACCGGTATTTCCTAATAGATTACACATTGAAATACCTTGATAGTGGCAGATTCAGATTTCACAACTTGCCGGTTGAATATCTGCATTCATAAAGCGTCTATAATAAGTACATGAAAAAAGTCCACAGGATGATCTTCACTCCACCTTCATCAAGAGAGATAATAAGCACCAGCATTCTCAAAACAGGGAACCGCAACCACAAACTAGATACTACCTCATTAAAACCAATGCACTGCATGCGTAAGATGAGAAACAACAAGAAATCCAACATAATCTCTTTCCGCACAATGCAAAATTAGAAGTCGCAAATGAGTCAACAGCAAAAAAAAAAAAAAAAAGGGATGCACACTGCGAAACTAGAAGTCACCAAGGTATAATCAACAAAAAGAGACGGTATCCAAACGACCAGACGGAATATCAGCAGTGGCGGCAGTTTCATTAACAGATTTAAGAAACTTTTACTTCGTTCTTGCAAGACAAACAAAAAGGAACTAATAGAGAGAACAACAAAAATCAAGATGCACAGTATATTTTAGAAGACTGCTGCGAAAAGCAATGAATCCACATAGAAATGCGAGCTCAACCTTCTGGTCGCCTGTAGGAACCTGCAACGTGTAGCAACATCCCCGAGGTTGGATCTCGCCAGCAAACTGAACTTCATTGTTCCTGCGACAACAAGGGCTCAAAACAAAAGAAACCCAAAAAAAAGAGAAGAAAAAACGCCGCCATTTGCACAAACACCGCAGTCGCCAAAGAAGAGGAAGAAGAAGAAAGAGAAGTTAATTTACCTCTCACCGCAGTGTGGGCATTCGAAAGCCGACAGCAAGACCTGCAAGAGCGGGAGGAATTCAGATGAAAAACCAACGATCATCCGCAAACCTATCGGAACAAAACATGGAAGGGTACCTTCCTAAAGTGAGGAATCAACGTAAGCAGAAATCTCGTCACTCCCTGCGGACCAAAACAAACGATCATTCAGCGAAAGCCTCAAGACATAGAGAGCATAGCAATTCGACATCCCAACGCCAGTTCGCATTCAATGTCGCATGACAGGAGCAATCGCCAACCACACATCGCGTCAGAGAGAAAGAAAGAGGGGGGGTTACGTTTTCGTGGCAGCGCATGCAGAGGCTCTCGACCTGGTAGAGAGGGGCGTCGGCGTCGTCGGTGGAGATAGCTTCCACGACCGACCTCACATCAATCTGCTCCTTCGCGTCGGTCGCGTCCATGTCTTCTTCTGAGTTTTCGCTCGTACAGAGGGAGAGGAAGGAGGAGGAGGCCTTAAACGGTCGTAGGGTTGGGTTTCGGAGCTGGTGGGGTTGCTGCGGGGCCCACTAGAGAACTCTCCAGTCCGCTCTAGATTGTGCTATTTTATTTCGCGCATTAAGTTTCGAACCGATGCGTGGAATGTGGACGAATATTAGCGTGTATACTTTCTATACTATTGGTAAATTCGCACCGTAGGGTAAGCAAAGCATTGTAGAATAAAAGGAATAATCTGCATTTGGTTGTCACGATATAAATCAAGATAAGATATACATTATCTTATCTTGTGTTTGGCAATTACCCAGAATAGGATAAAAGAGAGGATATAGGGAATTTAACCAAGATAAATAAAAAAAAAAAATTTTTGAGAGAAATGGGTGAGACAGATCAGAATAGGACTTTCAAGAGAACAAACATAAGGAGAACTTGATTTTTCCCACAACCACTACCGCTCTTGCGCTTTGGGCTGCCACGCCAAGCCATCTCTCTAGCTGCGCAGGGGGAAGGGGGGGGCCTTTCCTTCGAGTGTGGCCGGTTCTCTAGCAACGCCAGGCTAGGGTGTCCGGTCTCAAAGCTAAGTATCTCCACGACATTGTTAAATAATCGATTGTCCGGCATGATATGAGATCACGTCCCTTGTTCTTTAATTGTTTAAACATTTCCAACATTTGAAAGAGGTCTCAACATGTTATGAAAAATTCAACTTTCAAAAGAGGTCTCAGTATTTGAAAGGGCTCTCTTAGACATTCGAAATGGCTCTATTGGACAATATGTATGAGTGCATCTTCAACTTACGAAAAGAGACAGAGTAAGTAGATTGTTTAACACTTGTTTACTCACTCAACAAGACAATGAGCAAGGCCAACGGGTCATTCTTAAAGGGTTCGACTCCAAATCAAGACCCCAATTCTACGTGGTCGACTCCGCTAATGTTGTTTCCGAATTCATATGTCACAAATCTTTACTCAACAATAACTCATTCATCATTGAATAATTTCTAAAGCATTCTAATGTTTTAGCAAAATAGAGTTGATCTCAATCGCGCATTGCCTCTCTTTCCCTAACTTTAAATCCGTAGTTCACTAAACAGTAATTAAGATATGATTAAATCCTTAGGTTTCTTATGCTATCCTATCTTAACTAAAAATTCGGATGCAGCCTTATTGACAAATTACGGATAAAACAAAAGTACGCAGAACATTATATAAATGTTTATGGTAAAAATTTTAAATAAGGACCTGAAGTACCCTTATTTTCTTAAATAAAGGCCCGAAATACCCTCATTGTTTAAAAAGGGGGCTTGACCAAGGCATTTTTTACATTTCTTTTTTTCTTCTTTTTCTTTTTCTTTGTTTTTTCCCAAGGCCGCCCACGTTGATGGCTAGCAATCGAGATTGGTCACCGGCAAGAAGCTAGAGCAAATAAATAAATAAATAAATAAAATGAAGAAGAAAAGGAAATAAATCAAAAAAGGAAATGACAAAAATGCCTTTGATCATGCTATTTTTTAAAACAATGATGACACTTCAAGCCCTTATTTGAGAGAATGAGGGTATTTCAAGCTCTTATTTGAAATTTTTCCATATTTATGGAAAGCAAAAAAAAAAATACTACGATTGTATGATATTAAATATCCAAAGTTCAATATAGAAAAACGTGAGAGGTAAAATGAAATTATGAAATTATGCGCGTGCTCCTGGACACAATAAAATAAGTGATTGAACAAAATTGAAAGAAGATGATAAATCATTGAGATTCCTTAGAATATTAGGAGTGTATCTATTTAAAATATTGGTAATTAAAAGATTAAGACAATTTGCTCTATTGTAAATTACTTGGGTGATTAAGTTATGAAAAGAAATTATTCATTGAGATGAAATATAATGAGGTGAAACACACAAAATATCAACATACTGGAGTACACACAAAGATTGACAACAATGGAACCTATTTTAGGCCTAATTCCCTTAAAATCCCCGACCTTTGAGTCTAGTCCTGATTCTGGCTTGAACTTCTTTTTGTATAAAGAAAAATGGCAAACTTTAAGGTCTAGTCCCAAATATGTCTGAACTTTTTCTTACCTCACGAAAAACCTAAAACTTCAAGTCCAGTCCAAATCTATCCTTAATTTTGTTTTGTCTAAAAAGGCTATCAATTCCCAATCTATTCTCAAATCAACCCGAGTGATCTAGTCGCAACTTTGACGTGGCATTTACACATTGATAACAAATCTACATCGACAGGACGACATGGATAATTTTCTCCAAAATGAAACTTTTCGAGGATATGAAAATTAGAGATGACTTACTGTAATTTTTGCACGGGGGGCTAATAGAGGCAGATTTAGGATGAGTAAAAATTAGTGATTTTTATCTTAAACAAAAAAAAAAAGTTCGGGGTAGATTTGGCATCAAACCTAAAGTTTGAATTTATTTTTTTTTTACCAAGAAAAGTTCGAGGCAGATTTGGACTTGACCTAAAGTTTGAGATTTTTTTCAAGACAAAAAAAAGCTTGGGATAGAATTAAGACTGGAACTAAAACATTTCAACAATATAATGACTTTTTTTTTTTTGCACAAAATTTGTTGTTTCAATATTAGGACGACCTAAAAATCCGTGATTTATTAATATTCATACGAAAGTATAACAAAGTCTTTTCGATCATATAAGGATTCATTTGTTTTGCGAAATATATATATATATATATTTAGAGAATATTTTCGTCATTTCTAGGCATTTGAAGCGCTTAGGAAAAATGATTCAACTGGAAATATGTTCTTAGTAAAAGAAAAAAAATTCCTATCAAAGCTTAAATTTAGGAATATGATTTTCTCTTTAAGGCTTTGTTTGTTTCATTGAAAACGAGACACATTTGGGGAATATTTTTCAGAAATTTTTTTGATGTTTTGGCTAAAACTTGTAAATGAATAGAGAAATATTTTTTGCCGTTTGATATGAAAAAATCTGCTCGAGAGAATAATCAAAAAAATTTGAAGCTTGAGCCTCGCCAGCCTTGGTGAGCTTGTCCCTAGCTCGTGTCTAGTTGCTGGCCATCGTTGTGGGCACTTTGGGTGGGTTTAGTTCAGCATTCCCAAGGGACTTTCAGCTCCCAAAGCCCATTGGGAAAATATTGAAGCATTTGATTTAGCTTTAAGCCAACATTTAACCAAATGTTGACCTTGAAAAAGCTGAAAGCCCAATGCTAGTAGGGACTAGCATTGGGCTTTCAGCTTTTGGCCAAATGCTAAAAGATTTTTTCTTTCCTAAAGTAACCTCATCAATTCTCTATATTTTCGATTTTGCCCCCCTTTTTACTATTTATCTTCTTTGCCAATTCGGCAATGGGTAATTTTTTTAATTAAAAATTAAAAAATTGCATTCAAAACCCCTTTGGAATGTTGTTTTTACCAAACACCATTCAGCCCAAAGTCCATTTTCAAATGAGATTTTATCAAACACAATTTTCATTTTTCTAAACCTCTTTAGGTTGAAAGCATTTGCATTTTCCCAAAGCTCATTTCAAATGCTGAATCAAACCCACCCAATGCATGTTTTTGGAACTTAAAAGTTTTCAGTTACAATTCTACCCACATAACAAAGACTTAATTTACTTTGCAGATAGCCAATTAAAAGCTGTATAATACTTCTTCTTCTTCTTTTTTTTCTTTTTGCAGTAGGAAACCATCTAAAATATCCTAAGCAATTAAGAGAGAAAAATATCATCTAGTTTTAATGGATGCATTTGGTTTAATTATAAATTCAATACGCATCATTGTGCGATGATCCGCGTATTTTAGCATCTTAACTTTCATTTTATCCGGTTAGTCCAATTTTTATTTGTTTTTATGCCATCACTACATGATCGTCTAAAATTTATTTTCAAAAAAATATATTATTGATTATAGAGTTGAGTAACATAAAAAAATTCTGAACATTCATTATTATCATGCATACCCAAAAGAAGACACTCCTTTAAACGTTATTACATAGATTATTATCTTTGGCTTGATTACGCATGTTGGGTTATTTTTAGAATAATTGTTTCCTGATGAATTGCATATATATATATATAGAGAGAGAGACACACACACAGAGACACTCATTAACACAATAATTTGTTGGCTATTTGCCAAGTAAACCATTTTTTGAGTTAAGAGTGAGCCCCATATTTGACCTTTGTCTTCAATGTGGGTAGAATTACAATTGAAAAAAGCATAATAAAGTGTGAATCGCAAGGAATGACATGGTCAATTCAAAGCGGTGAAGGTGGCTGTAGTAACAGTAGTGGAGCCTTTCAAAAACACCCTTCATATTATCCTCCGAAAAATATGTGTGAGAGTGTCAAGTGGAAAATGACGTGAACAAATGATGATCTGGTCCGACAGGCCTACGACAAAATTAAGCGCTTATATGTTATTGAAGCTAATGGTAGGGGTTAATTTGAAAAGAAGATGAAACAGCTTGAGAATTTGCTATGAAGAGAAGATGCAAAATGTCCCCAAGAGGAGTGGTGACCTGTAGGGAGTGAGAGAGTACGTAGATTGAAACCATGTGTGAATAAGAAAAGAGAGATTGGGAAACTAATTTCATTTTTCCATTTTCCTCGATTTTAACCTGCAACAAGAGCAGGACACAATACAAGCATTTAGGAGATGAGTACACCGTTCACTATACATCCAGCATCTCTCTGAGAGCATTCAAACTTTCAGAGCAAAAGAATGGCCAAAATTGGGGCATAGCATGCCAACAGCAAATGAATTTTCATCGTTACAAACCATTACGACTTGCGAGTCTTCCTTCTCTTGATGCCATCACCACCATCTGTTTTAACAGTTTCGTCGTCGTCACTTCTGATCCTACAATATACCCTCTTCTCACTGCCGCAAATCACCTTCCTCAAACCCCCTTCCATTCCACTTCCAACTCTTCTTCCCATTCCAACGGTGAACTTCACCTTCCCACGCCGTTCCTCCAGCCCCCTCAATGATGGCCCCTTATTCACCAATGTCGGCTCATTAGACTTGTGATTTTCCAATGATGACATACATCCCCATAATTGCTCGCCATGGTTTCTTTGACTAAATGAAGTCTCATGATTCTCTACAAAAGTAGCCGTATCAGGAAAGGGTGGCAGCCATCTTGGTATGTGCAGGCCCTGAGAAATGCTCGAGAAGTTTGTACCACCACTAGAATGCATCATGGGTGAAGGCAAATCAACCACACCTCCTTTGGGAACAGGCTTGGCAAAGGGGATTTCACACGAGTTCCTTACAAAGTTGTTGAGATCACACAAGACTCCAGATGCAAGCACAGATGCGCTGTTCTTGTGAAGAGAAGCAGCACCTTGGAAACCTGATACAGAGTTGACGTCGTTGAGGGCACTAATAAGGTCAAACACATTTGACTGAGTGCGACTTGAAGCATTTGCATATGCTGCAGCGGATTTGGCAACTGATTGGAGGTATCTTATGGCAACATCTGTAAGAATATCTAGTGTATAGAGTTGGGCAGCCTTGAAACCTACTGATTTGCAGATTTGAGAGACTGCAATTTTGGTTACTGAGGATGCGAACTCTGTCTGATTAGAAGCCACAAGCGAGCGATGTTCCTGTTTCTTCAACTTTCGTTTCATTGGCAAGGTTGCCCTAAAAGGTCAACGATCCTCAAAACCATAGGAGCCAATATCCCTCTTTTCCTTTACTGCATCAAAACAAAAGATCTTGTGTTAGTGTACAGTATCTATGTGCACACTAGAGAGCTGAAAACTGATCATCCAACTATCATAATCGAGAATTCCATCTGAAAGAATCAAACAAGACGTATTCCAAACTGCCAAAATTCAGTGCCAAAGGGAAAAAGACTAAAAACCAAAACCGTACAACCAAGAGGACTAAAGACCTTCTGGCAAAAGGAAAAGGATCGAAGGCCTTGCTTGGTTCCATGACAAGCACTCCCATTCCAAGGAACCTCATTATTCCTTTTCAATTGTTGAGATTGCCAAAAGTTTTGGCCCTCTGAAACAGAACTGGTGGTGGTGGCGACTGGTAGCAGTGGCAAGCAGAGGTGAGAGGCAGCAGTTGGCAAGTGATGACTGGCCGCTGGCGACAAACGACCGACAACCAGCAACTGGCGGCAGCAGCGGCCAGTGACCAACGACTGCAGCAGCGTTTTTGAGAAATCCTATACCATGTGGAACACAATTCCACATTTTGATTTCTCTTGAAACATGAACATTGTAAGAGTTGGATCCCATTCCCTAACAAATCCAATTCCACATTGAACCAAATGGGGCCTAAGAACTTTGCCACAAGAGAGGAGTCTGAAAGGCCTGTCTACAGTACAGAAACTTCAGCCACACATGCACACACCTATTCCAAACATGAGGTCAACGAGTTCCACCCACTACCATCACAGAGGATATCAACCATGTCTAGATCTCACTAGTCAACCAATCTCCAATTACTGGACTTCAACTCTCACTGATGCACTCTGCACTCTGCAGAGCAGAAAGCAAAAATATTGCAGTATCTTCAAGAGAATGATCTGACATCACTTTAGTTTGGGGACAATGCCACATCCAGACTAAAGATGCAGTTTGCATTAAAAGAAAAAATTGTTTTCGATCAACCCACTATATACTTTGGTGCTCAAGGCAAAGCAGTACCATATAATTGCGCACACCTGCCCACATACTTAAACACGAACCTGTAAACATTGAGGAACACAGCCAGCCTCTTGATCCCATGTGCACATTCTCACATGATACCTTCTCTTATTTACTAATGTCCATAATCATCTTTAAAAGGAAGGCACTGCCATAGTCTTTGTGTAAATTAGCTTCAACAGTTTGAACAAAGCCTGACTTGAAAACCCAGGGCTGCTTAGCCAATAAAAAATATATCAGTTCAACTACCTAAGGGTTCTGCACAAACAACTACTAGAAAATCTACTAAAGATATGTTGAGTGCCCATATTGCCTTTTAGTGAAGCACAATGGCCTTGCTAGAGTGTTGATTCATACTGCCTAAAGCCCTAACTCACCAACTTAATTCTACAGACTTGATATTTGTTCAAAAACTACAATCTGACCCAGGGTTAATGACATGATTGTGGAAACTTGGAAATGTCACAAATGACATTATGCTTGATATAAATTTAACATTACCTATGGAGGAGAATGATCGTCAGAACCTTGACATTTCAACATATGGACTTTTTTCAATTCCAGATGCTAATGACAATGGGAGTCCTCTCAGCAAATGGAGGACTTAAATGCAATTCATGACAATGTTATCAAAAGGGCTAAATTAATTAGAGGCAGATCTCCACCAGTCCGCTGAATTCTTCCGAGGGTTCTCTAAATTTCCTGCATAACTAACAATACCAGCCATAGAAAAATTCAATGAGGCATCTATGTCAGCTTACATAAAGCAACCCCAACCTCGAACTTGCAATGGAAACTCCCAAAAGAGTCCGTGTAGCCAATAATCGTAATGATTTCAAAAATACGTCATATCAGAAGTCAAAGGCAGCAACTTTCGAAACATAATCAGACCAATCCCTGTACGGCCTTCAGTTCCCGACATCATTAAACCTTGTCATACACAAATTTACAAGCACTTAGGGCACATAACAGCATCCAACCATGAATTCTCTGCCAAGCTGAGTTCCACGAGATTCGAAACAAAACAAGCATGTTTTCCAACAAAAAGGGTGATCGATTTACAACTCACGATACCTCTAATACCCTCCTCTCTCAAGCATCCACCAGCTGACGACCCTCAACATAGTATTTTCACTACTTGTTAACAGAGAACGCTCAGTGCCTGTGTATGTGTGCCCAACCTCCATCATCCGAACAGAGAAACAGAAAAGGTAGGCGACGGGTCTGAACTCGATGTAATGCTACCATTACGCATCGGACGAAGTGGGTCGCTTAGCTTTGAATTCACAGTAGAGATAGAGAGAGAAAGATTACCTGTTGTGGACGCAGAGACGAAGGACGGAGGCCAATTGCACCTTGCGAACCCTACGACTACGATGAACTCCTACGGAGAGAATTTTCCTTTTCTAGATTTGCCGCGCAACTGTAGAATTTGTTTTTTCCCTTCCAAATATCGATGTTTAAAATAATTTCCCAAAATAAATATCTCTATAAATTATTCAGGGATAAGTGCGCCGAAAATCTTAAAATTTGTGATGAATATGCAATTGAGTCTCAAAAAATTGTAAGAAGTGTAATCAAGTGTGAAAATTTATCAAATTGATATAATCAAGTCCTTCCGTTAACTCTATCCAATTTGGCTAATGAAAAAAGTCGGTATGACTCTTTATATTATTTTCTATATCTTATGTCGTGCTAACGTGGTTAAAATGATGTTATTTTGGTCAAATTTTAATTTTTTAATGCAACCTTTATATAAGTTATATTTAAAAAAAAGTTAAAATTACGAAAGATACAAAAAAGGAAAGAAGAAAAAAAAGAGAAGGAAAACGCAAGAGAGGGTTGCAGCAGCCACCGCCACCCGGACGGTAGGTAAATAATCAACGAGGTTTGCTAGGCCCCGGCTAGGGGCTAGTGACCCTTATTGACCGTAGGTGAGCCGGATGTGGGTGAGGCCCTCAAATATATCGGGCGAGGGTTGCCAGCCTTGCCCAGATTGTCGATCGACCCTGCCATTGGCAACCCTTGACTAGACTTTTGGGCGACGCCATCGGCCCTTCCCGGTGATGGTGGGGCGGCAACAGTCTACTTCTTCTTCTTTTTCTTTTTTGTCCTTTCTTTGTATTTTCTTTTTAAATTTTGTTTATTTTCAAGATCACTTAAATAAATGTTACTTTAGAAAATAATAATAAAAATAATATCATCATTTTTCGCTAATCAAGTTTGATGAAATTAATGGAAGGACGCAGATTGCACCAATTTGATGAAACTTGATTCCATTTTTTACAAGTTTTAGTACTTATTTTCGTAATAAGTCTTAAAACTTCTAGTGCACTTATTCCAATTATTTATCAAGACTAGACCTACTTTGACAATATTTCTGAATTTGACTAGTTATTAGCTCTCTGACTATAGTCACGCACTTTTACCTCTTCCTCTCCATTCTAGTGAAATAATTGTTGACATCTTGTGTAACTTTTACTTCCCACAACTTAAAAAAATCGATTTGAAGTTCTACTGCAAATTATACCATCAATTTTATATCCTATTACTAGATGAAATACTAGCTATAATATATTTCATTCACTAAAATTGCTTTTAAAAATGTTATTGAAAAATTACCACGAAATTAACAAACAAAATATGGAAACGGTGTTGTTGGGACTAACGATGCAATTTAGAGGTGGCTGAATAGGTTGTTATCTTCGATAAAAAAAAATAGGCTGTTTTCAAACTTTTCACAAAAGTCAGAAAGTAATATTTGAAAATTGGGGGCAATATGCATTATCAAAGATCTGGTGAAGCCTATGTGCAAATATCAATTAAAGAGTGTAATGAAAATATAACACATAATAATATATAGTGGTTTGGTTTATTTACAAAATGCGCGTCTTCTCTCTAGACTAACAGCCACAAAGCAGAATTAGCAAGTGCTAATCATTTTCAGACGATAGTACACACTATCAGAACTCATCCACAACACTCACTTTTATACACTCGATTTCTTACACGATTACATTATGGCAAGACTATCCCGGAGTAAATATTTGGATTCCAATTTGATCGCGCACCCACTCTCAAGTTTCTCATGGATCGAATTGACCTCCAGCTGCTCATCACTAGACTTATGTTGCAACATTTCTAAAAGGTTAACTAGAGGGAAAGCTAATGGATTACTAAGCTTATTTAGCTTGGGCTCTATCAAGCTCAAATCAATTGCAATTTTCAAATTAATTAAGATGCAAAATCAATTAATTTAGGAGTTGCCACTAATTAATTATGGTTGAGTAGTAACCCCAAGTAAAGTGTGGGAGCATACTTTTACTTATCCGAACTAGAGATTAAATCGATTCGAAGACTTGATTACGCTAGACAAATCCAACGCCCTTTCTTTGCCTTTTGTCTTTTATTCCAAAAATATTTTGCAAGCAACTTTTAAACCTGGACACTAAAATGTGGGATCATGCAGGTTCGCAACCAATAAATTAACACTTGATAATCAAAGCATTAACAAATAAATTGCTAGAAGAACAAGAGTTAAAAAACACACCATGAATTAATCAATTTTATTATTATTTTTTTTTACTAAAAACTAAACTATATACTAGAGCTGAACGTAATGAACGGATCGAACCGGGAACGTTGGGTGCGGTTCCCGATTCCATAAAATTGAAATTAGTTACGGTTAGTCGGTTCAAGGTTCCAGGAGGAACCAAACCGTCCGAATCAGACCCGACCAAATAATAATTTAGTATGACTTTCGGTTTAGCAACAACGCGGAGAAATCAACAAGAGGTGGTCTAATAAATACGTCATTAACGAGAAAAATTAACGATAAATCACAAAAAAAGGAACCGATCCAATGATTGGATAGCATGGGAACCGAATTGAATTGATTGATCCCGTCCCAAGACCAACTGGTCCGGTTCCCAAGTCCTTGAAATTGAGAACTGGTCCTCCCGGTCCATTTCCCGATTCTAGTGTGGAACCAAATCAAGAACTGATCACCCTACTATGTACAATGCATGTAATGCATGACATGCAATTTTAACTAACTAAACTAACATGCAATCACTACATGACCTGGCAAGTATGACATGGAATCAATGACACAACATGGATAGTGACATGCAAATGACATGATAATGACGTGGCAATGATGTGCCAAACATGATGGCTTGACAATACGACATGGATGACATGGCAAGATACGATGATGTGGCAATACAACATAGCAAGATGACATGGCAAAACATGATGACTTGGCAAATAATGATGCTACATATTCTATATGATATGCACATACTATTTTGTCATTTCCTTTATTGGAATTCGAAATAAATAAAAAATCAAAAGAAATTATCTAAATTGAAGGGTTATCCAACTTACATATAAAATAATTTAAGTTAAATCTTATTCTGACTTGGAAACTTATCCTCAACCACTAAGCATTATCTAAACATGCAATCTTATCTAGAAGAGAAACTTAATCTATCTTAGATTTAAAATGTACTTTTGTATTCTTGAAATGTGAGGGTTGATATTACAAATGAATTCTTTCCAATAGATACTAATATAATATGAACATTCAGAGATAGCATACAACTTGAGATGAAACAGCATTCAAACTGTTGATATTACAAATGAATTATTTTTGTTGTTGATTCATATGAAATTAGTTTAAATTTGCGGAATTATGTGAATTTTACTACTTCAAGTGCATTTATCCCACGGCAGCAAGACATTGATAAAAATTGCTCATGTGATTTCTTCCCAACCAGATGTCACTTGCAAATGATGTCACTTCGGCCATACAAAAACGCCTTGCTTTGCAATCAGAGACAAATAACCTAGGCACCCAGATTTGTCACCAAGAACAAATAAAAAAGACACTGAATAGACCCATAAAAAAGATCATTAATTCCTGCCAGGACTAAAAATCCTAATGAAGCGCTAAGAATCCTGAATAAATGGCTATAAGTCTTGAGGACATTCTACCTTCTGCATCTTCAAGAATGTATAGGAGACATTCTCCACGCTGCCCTGCTTTCGATGGGCGAAAGCTGGACGGAGGAATCGAGCAATGTCCGCCTGACGGACTCCATCAGGCTTTCACTTCATTGAAATTCTTTTCTGGCGGAGAAGCAATCGCAACATCCAGAAAGTCCCCTACTAGTTTTTTCAAATGTAAAAGAAGGAATGTCCTCGGGACTTCTTCTAGACATTGGGGCCTATGGCCTTCAAATGAAGAACATCATGTTCTCCACGTTGGCGTGGAGCTTGCAGAATCGCTCTTCATTCGAACCAGTCGATGAGAACGATGTGAAGATGCCATCGAACTGGGAGAATGCTCCACCACCGCTTCGTGATACAACCTTCCTCTGTAGGCGGCGAGATCAGCATAGTATACGGGGGTGGCCAGAGACACTGGTTTGGTGCATCGAGCAAAGGTAAAGCATAAGCTGTAAATCAAATTCTCCAAGTGGTCGGAGCTAAACCCGTGTTCGTCCCAGAGGACTTGGTAATGGGTCGGCTTGCTCGTCCCGAGGCTGCCATAGTGGCTGCACAGATAGAAGTCGAATTCGAAAGGATGCACAACTGTTGTGTCCACGACTGTCCCTGGCGGAACGTTGCCCGTGGGACCCCCGTCGACTTCTCTCTCCGGGAAAAGGCGAGTTTGGTGGCGCTTCTGAGCCACGATGATTGTGATGGTTGGCCTGTAATCTTTCTCGGAGAAAGCCTTCTTCAGATCCTGCAACTCTTCGTTCAGAACCATGTCAAATTGGCTTTCGCTTACACCGTCGCGAAACAATACGAGCTTCCCGGGCCTAACTCGATTCAGACGGGCGTATGTCTCGACGAGCTCAAGGCACATCTCACCAATGTTGACAATTTTCTCTTGCTGATGGAGCTGAGGTCGCACCCTCGCAGCATAGCGATTGGCAGCAGGCCAATTGACAGTACCAACAACAGCAGCAAATGATGGACTGATCGTGTCACGGGATGCGGGATGGTTGACATCGGCACCAAGGAACATCACATGCCCCTCGCCGTCGATGTGTGGAAATCGATTGAATAGCTCGACGTTGCTGCCCCCAAGCTTGGCATTGATCTTGAGGGCCAGATTAGCTAGATACTGATCGTTCGCTTTATTGGCATGCACGGAAAGGCAACATTGAGTAACTAATCCAACTCGAGTCTCACAGATCCATTTGAGGTGCTTGTAGCCGACGTCCCTCCTGGACATGACGCAAAGAAGGAATTGAGGACGCCATCTCCCGACTCTGCACGCGCGGTCGTTGACATCCTCTAGCAGCTCAGTCAATCTAGCCACATTGGAGAACGTGCTCATTGCAGCATCTTGATAAAAGAGCGGTTCTTCCATGCAAATCCCCAAGTTTCTGCATCGGCTGATAAGCTTTTGAACGAACAGGTTACAATTAAGCCGATTCCGGTCCGATGCGCTGAAGTCGACGATGACCCATCTTTCAACCCGCTTCCCATCCACTACCGATTTCCCGATCAGATTCCAATGGCATTTCTCTTTGTCAACTTCTATCTTGATCATCTTGCCATGGGGAGTCGCCAGCTTCAACTCGGGAGGTCTGATGACACGTCCCACCACTTTCGTCATGTTCATGTCGACTTCGATTCCAAAGTTTTGGCTAACGTCCCTGCAGCAACGTAAGAAGCAATAAAAAAAAAAAAATCAAAAGGATGATGAAGCCTCATGTGCATAACCACATTAATTGTTTTGATCCGCAGGTCATGTTTGGACAGAAGCAACGATGGGGATACACAACTGGAGTAAAGAACAAGTGTTGCATACCCGCAAGGTCCGTTGTTCGACCTGATCATGTCGCAGATGGACTTCTTTCTGATATGCGGGGGAGGCAAGGAGAGTTTCTTCAGCACGAAGGCGGCGTCTCTGTCCAAGTTCTCCTTCCGGTAACACTGCCCCTCGATCAACACACAGAACTCCATCGGCACATAATTTTTCTTGTTGTTCTTGCTAAAATCCAAGCAAGGAATGTCCTTGTACTTAATCTCGATTTTGTACTTCTCCGAGAAGTAGTTCAGCAAGTTGATCTTCTTCATCTTGCTCCCGGGGCTCTCGCAGCTGAAAGATATTGAGCGTGCGGTCTCTTTGGTCAGCCTCACCACCGTATAGTTCTGCTTGGTCCTGCGGTGGGTCATTGTGACCTTCACCCCCTTCAACGCCTGCTCGACTTCCCTCCTGTACCTTGCAAACTGGCCGATGTTGAATCCACGTATGTGCTCCTTGAGGAAATCGATGACTGACATCCTCTTTCGGAAGGCAATGACCGAGCAATCGAGAGACAGCGCGAGGCCTCGGGAGGTCAGCTTCAGGCTGTGTTGGAATCCCCTGAACGCTGCGATGCCGCACTTGAGGTCGTCTGCCTCGTGATACTCGAGGGGATAGAAGTGTCGGCCGACCGAGATCATGTGCCTCTTTGGGTTCTCCTTCATCGCCAGATCCATGCCCTGCAATATGTCGCGCGGGATCGACAGCAAGTTCCCAGCCAAGTAGTCCTTCAACTTACGGAGCTTGAGCTCGTTCACGAGCGTGATGGTGCATCGGAACGAGGAGTCCTCGCTGTCTTCCCTGGAAAATATCTTCACGTTGTACGTGCCGCAAGGTAGCAGGATCGCACTAAAGATGTTCTTCTCGCCGTCATAAGCAGTCATGGACAAAGGAAACTGCATGCGGTTGTCGGAGAATAACTTCTTCTTGACCTGAGATAAAGTGGCTTTCGATAGCCTCACGGGATGACCGCGCCTCGCAGGCGCCTCGGGCTTGATGTCGACGTCGTAGTGCCTTATGATGGTTTCGGGATCGAAGGTGATGGGAAAGTTGTTGACAAGAATCCTGACATGCCGAGCAGCCAACGAACCGCCATTGTCGGGGCGTCTGATGGGGCAAATCTTATCCCCGTTTACTCGGGAAATCAGATTCAACTCCGGCTGGATAGCAGCAGCCTGAAGATCTGTTGGGAGAATGTAAATTACATCAATTGACGGAACACAATAGCATCAGTCACCTGGTCGGAGGTCACCTATTTGTGGTTCACTGATCATTTGGTGATACCATTTTTAAAATTTTATACTAGTTATGCTTGTAAGACTGATGAAATTCGAACATAAACAGATCAGCAGCTATGCACCATTTTGCAGATTATTATCCGGAAAAAGGACGAAAAACTCATCACTTTTTTTTTCTTAAAAGTTGCAAAGATGTCTGAACGTTTAACGATTATGCACCTGATCAGGAAAAAAACTAGACTCAATATCGTAATTGAATGTTGATTGATTTGCTTTGGAAAGAAAAATGGTCCAAATGGTCGCGAGGTCAACGTGGATGAGGCGAACTTATACATACCGGCTACAGGCTCGGGCTCCGGATGCGGCGGAGCATCATGTCCAGGATGAGGAGCGTCGGTATCCATAGGTGACCGACTCCTATCTCTACGATGAGATTCTCGGGGAGTGTTCCTCTCCTGTCCACGACCAACCCTTGCGCGTCGGTGGTCTCGCTCATAGCCGTGATGGCAAGGACGACGATTCCTATTCTGGTTTCTCTCTTCCTTCTCGTCATTCCTGTCGCGTTCTCTCCGTTGGTTGCCATGTCTGTCCATGCTGTCTCTCTAATTGGGGCTCAAGGAACGGTTACACGATTTAAGGACGGAGTGCTTTCAAGACCAGAGAGTCGCGACTGTGCAGACTGGAACGAAAATCAGAGAGAAGAGATGAAGAAAGGGCGAGGAGATGCACAACAAGAAAGGTTAAACCAGTATGAAAGAGAGAGGCCTTGAATGCTAGGAATTATCCGTGGCGGTGAGAGCGAGAGAGATTAAGCGGCTTTAGGAAAAGGGCCGAGACAGCTACGGAAGAATCGATGCGTCGTCACCAATATAAGATATCCTATTGAATTATCACATCTAAAGTAGAAATGAAAGCAAACACCAAACTTGGAACTGCCGTTATTACATTGTCTATTAGTAGATTGTCCCGCTCTGGTAGATTGACACGCAATGAACCAGCAGTGTATTCAGCAAATCTACCAGGGCAATTATATTTATTGGAGATATCTACCTTGAGGCCCCTATAGATTGGAAAGAAAGAACCAGGACAAAAAAACAATAGAGAGAGGATGGGGAGATGGGATGAACCTACCAAACAGAGAGGATCTGGGGATGTCTGATGAAAACATATTAGGATTAATATGACAAAAACCCTAAATTAGTACACTTATGACAGATTTACCCCAAATTAATTTTCTAACCATCAAAAATCATAAATTGACACACGAATTTACCTTTTGTTAGTTTCCGTTTATCGTCAAATTGCTGAAGTTAGATGACACTTGACGGTATTCCGTTTATGATTTTTACCCTCCGTTTGTCATAGGTGTACCGGTTTGGGCTTTTTTTTTTTTTTCATGGTACTAACTCAATTTAACAGCAACTAGCGAAGATTAAATTTGTCACAGATGTTCAATTAGTTTGAGGTAAATTTGTCACATGTATACCAATTTTGGATTTTTGTGATAAAAAAATTAGTTTGAGAAAATCTGTCACATGTGTATTAGTTTGAGACTTTTCGTGGTATTAACTCAACATACTAAGGATGGATTACTCTTTGGATTTTCTTTCCTTCCTCGCGGGAAGATGTCTTGCCTTCTAAAGTCATGCCTTGTTTGGCTGACAGGAACAGGAAAATTTGGAAATAAAACAAGAAAGAATCTGAATAAATGATGAGATTAGAAGGCTAATTAATCTCCTATTCACAGTAGTTGGCAACGCCTCGAAATAGAATGTAAGATCTGGAATGTGATTGCAAGTTACCAAAAGTCCAAGTCATGGATAAACTTGCGGAATGTAAAATTACCATATCGAATTTCCTTCCTTATAAAATGTTACATGTAGGGAGCGTCAGTTATCGGTTTCTTTGTGGAGTTGCCGTCATTGTTAGACATGATTCGTCCGTTCTTATCCATTGCAATTATGTTCATGACTCTTTTTTTTATGATGTCTCCTGAATCTATTTCCCGAACAAGACTTCTCAATGTCGAACCCTTTCATCCTTGTCACATTTACCTCTCTCCTAAACTTATTAAAATAACTTCTAATATTTTGCGTAGTCTTATTTTTATAATTTAATCAAACGTGACTAATAAAAGTCAAAAAATATGTTGCACTCAATCAATGACTAATTTCTAATTTGTTGATTGGTTAATCCACAAATTCAATCTCTTATTGAGGTTGAATTGAAAATAAATAAAACAAGTGAAATGAATTTTAAAGCTATATGGCCTATGTTGAATGTCTTAAAAAAATATTATGGCATACATTCATTTAATCTAAAATTATATCAAATTAGCATATCTTATTAATAAACGGAATTTTGCAATTATAAGTGTGAAATTCTCTCCTTATCACTTTTAAATATTTATATGGACAACAACAAAACTGTACAACGAGTTATTTCCTTATTGTATGTATGGTGTCATTAATATCTCTATATGACTAAATCCACTCCATTTTCACTAAAGATACAAAATTACCATCAATCATTCAATTTCAAATTAAAATAGTGGCCCCATATTTATTTACTTTCCTTCTCTTTATTTTAGTTTTGTTTATTTGTTTGTAAAATAATTAAGAATATCAAATGCCTCATCTTTGTTTAAAGTTGGCATCCCATGTATAATAAAGGCACAATTTTTTTTTTTAAGATTTTACTCCTGTAGGAATTAGTTCTTTTCTACATTGTCCAGTAAATTTAATGATTAATTATGAAATAAAGATGTAGAAAATTCTAACATTAGCAACTTTTTAACACAATTTACATGCTATTTATGTTGGGCCTATCACCCTCAAACTCTTTTTTTATCGGTTGTCTTTAAATACATACACATACAATATAATGGTCGGATGAAAAAAAAACTGCTTTAAAGATTTTACAAAACAAAATCACGGTTACATTTCCCAAGGTGGAACTATAAAAGATGAAATGTAAGTAAATCAAAGCTTTACATTTGATAATTTTCTTGTTTTTTGAGTTTCAATGAAAATTTTCATCCATTTTGAATTGACAAAAGTTCATCTAAATTGCGGAGTGTTCTAGGAGAAATATATCAAATTAAGAGACTTGATTTGATTATGGACTACAATAAATTTTAAAACAAAAAATTCACTAACGATTGATACCTAATTTTTAGCCAGCAAGTCATATAAAATCCGAAAACTTGAGATTAGAGTTCCTAATCTTGACAAGGCTTGCTTCTTGGCCAAAAAGAGTCATTTTAGTGTTTTTTGAAGTTTTTAAAGATCCGTTTAGGCATTGATTTCATCAATAATTCAAGGAAGTCTTTAGAGTTGACTTTTTGGTCAACTATTGAAGTCAACCCTTAGTCAACATTTTTTCAAAAATCTGAAAAAATGAGAAATCATTAATACAATTATATTCAAGCTTAATTAGACTCATAATTCATCAATTTTATAAAAAACGATTGAGAATTGGCTTTTCGGGCATACCGAAAATTTTTGACTTCCGATCTCAAAATTGATTCATTTCTTATCATTTTTTAGAATAATTTCTTTCATGGCAACAATTGATAATCATAATTTCAAGTCAATTTTGGGACTTTCAATCTAATGCGGATTGGCCAATTTTCGAGCACCAAGAGGAGTCCCAATTGGTCCCTCATAAGTAATGCCAATTAGCCCAATTTAAATCTATATAAGTAAGCTTAATTTCAATATTAATACCAAAAAAATCATAATAATTTGGCAGAAATTACCCTTAAATGACATATTGGGATGGACGGGTGCAGGTCAGGTCAACCAGATTAACTGGACTTGGTTCAGCTCACTTGGGCGGATGTCCAATTCGGCCAAATTAGACACAAACAAGACAAATTGGCCAAAACCCATGAGGCTAATTAATGAATCAAGACAATTGGAAAATCCTGGTCCAACTCAGGTCAACCCAATTTAACCCAAATTGAAATCAACTCATTGAACCATAAATGCTTCCCCTTCAATCTCAAAATAATAACGGGAAATGCTTGTACGATTACTCTTATGTAATTGAACACCTTGTGTATTCGGTTCACTAGACGATTCAACACTCTCAATACGTCCAATAAGTTGTGGCAAATCATTATTTTCCTCAACAATATTGGTGGGTGTGATATCAAGATCTTCCATTTTATATAACTAAAAATCCTTATCAATCTCACATCTACTAGGAAAATAGTCCTCCAAGAATGTGGCATTTCATGACTCCATTTTAGTCATACTTCCATCAGCTTGTTCACCGATGAATACATATCCTTTGAAGTGTTTTGAGTATCCAATAAAGATACATTTCTTCCCTCTAAGACCAAATTTTCCACATTTATGGGAAGAATCGTGAACATATCCTGCGCACCCCAAGATTGTAAATTGCTTAAATTAATCTGATTTTCTAACAATCTATAATTCATAAGGAATGACTGACTTAGAGGGCACATGATTAAGATTATAGGCGGCATGCAATAATGTATCTCCTTGTAAGAGATCAGTAGATTTGCCTTTGTTATCATAGACGTAACCATTTTCAATGGGATTCTATTCCTTCTCTTAGCAACCTCATTTTGTTGTGAGGGTACCAGGAATAGACAAATGTCTTACAATACCCTTTTCATCACAAACAGACTCGAATTGCTTTAATAGATACTCACGTTTGCGATCAATTTTAAATTATTCTCTAACAAACTCATATATCGTCTAAAGCAATCAACGCTTCTGACTTATGTGAGATCAGAAAAAACATAATCAAAGCGCGTGAAGTCATATATAAAAGTGATGAAACTATGGGGTTGCATGCCTCGTCGTCATATTCAATTGACCACAAATGTTTAAATATACAAGTTGCAATGGAAATTCAGCCTTGGGTTCCTTTACCAAATGGTTTTCTAATTGTTTTTCTTGCTAGATTATGTTTACATATGGGTAGATCGATATTAGTGAGTAATGTAACATGACAATTTCCTCTTTTATACAAACGTCAAAATAATCTCTTTCATTGTACCAAGAAACTGTAGTTCTCTAATCAACGACAGTTTCCATTGGATTCTATTGTACGAGCATTAAAGTCCAAACATCCCATTGTTATTTAGAAAACACTGAGCTTTGATTGTATTTCCTATTCACTGCTCCATTATTTCCTCATGACTAGTTGAGATTGCTATTTATGTTAATCCCGAATCCACGTGGTTTTTCTTCTTTATTATAATTTTCTTAAGCACGGATTTGTAGATAAGTTAACCAATTATTTTAATCCATGATAGCCAATTACGTGTAGAAGAAAGAAAAAGAAAACAAAAAGAAAAGCCTTTGAACGAAAATGCCTGGTCATGACTTAAAAAGTGGCATGTGATTTGTATATGCTCGCCTTATTGCCCCAAATTGGAAAGCTAGAAAACAAATTTGGAAAACTAGATAGTTGGATTATTTCTATATTTTGGTAGCATAATAATCAGAAGTGAAATGCTTTCTTGACAATACTATCCCTAACAATATTGTCTCAATTGTAGATCAACAACATATCATCATCGCGTGTTTTGCATAAAACACTTACTAATTGGAAGATCGTGTGATCATAAATAATTGACATTACTTGTCGACTGTCCGGCTAATTGCTCCCTAATCGGAAACATCAATTAGAGATTGTAACAAATGTTCCTATTTTATGAAAAAATTGAATAGATTTAGGCCTAAGAGCCATGTCTCACTCAAGCCGACGAAGTTATTCCCTCAGCTCATTTATTAAGTTTGTTCAGCTGCTATCCAATAAAAGGACAATAAAATAAAATCTGAAGAGAGAGAGAGAGAGAGAGAGAGAGAGACCGAAAGGGAAAAGGAAGCTGTGTATGCTCTTTGTGGACTTCTCAACCACATTGGATTAACGATGTTTCAAAGTTCTTGATAAGAAGCAAAATCCTTAATTCATCAAGCAAAGAAATTTTCTTGATTAAACTGTAATTTCGGATCAGTTAGGGGTCTACGTTGATTTTAGAGGTTGTTAAATTGTGAATCCATGTTGTAAAGGAATTTTGAGGTGCCGTGGACCTCTGAGATATCACAGAAACCGATTTGGGATTATCTTTTGATCTGTATGAAGTTTTGAACTTTGTTGCACGATGCTAGACTAGATTCAACAAGTTGGGAGCACGTAGCAGAAATTCAATACTATCGCCCTGAGAGATCGCCAAGAGATCGCCCTGAGAGATCGCCAAGAGAGAGCTTACGTCCGATCTTGTTAAGATATTCAATTGGACCCATCTTTACTTTGAAAAACTTAAGCCAATGAGTTATGAGCCAACTAAGATATATTAACTGCTCAACATCCAACAATTCTCCGATGTGGGAATTTTCTAGCACAATTTACATGTGCATCATAACAATTTCCCCCAACGTGTGAACTTAGTGTTAAGTTTGTTTCCTATTAATTCAAGTATCCTTTTGCACTAAGATATTTCAACTTGAATTTCCATCGATATCCATTCTTATCCCTAATCTCTTTCTCTAAGTCGAATCATGAAGATTGCCATTAAACCCGCATTGCTACACCACAATACCCACCGTCCGAGCTATTCGCTAAGCATTGGAATTGATTGGAGGCCCACCAATTAACCATCGGTTGTGATACCATTTGTTGAGAGCGCATAATAGAAGTCCACTACCTCCTACCTTGGAAGATTGCCAAGAGGGAGCAAACTTGCTCTAGTTCGAGTGAGTTTTCAAAGACATGTTGGTGTCATTTTATTTCGAAATAAGTTTTGTTGAGTTCAGTTGAATCTTACGTAAGGTAAATTTTCGTTTGATTTCGAGTTTTGTTTATCGCTTAATTGATAGGATTCCAAATTTTTCGTTGAAGGTAACTTTCATTCTTTCAATTGGGGCTCCGTTTATTTCACAGAAAATATTTTCTTGAAAAACATTTTCCTCAATTTCTAGTGTTTGGGGGACCGAAAATATGTGGTCAAGGAAAATATTTTCCAATCAATGAAAAATATCATTCTAAATCTGAGGAAAATGATTTCTTTTTTTGAAACAGGGAAATCATTTTCCCCTCTATCTATGCTTCTCTCTCGCGTGCGCGTGAAAGGGAAATCAGAAATAAATAAAATTTTCCTTTCTCTCCTCTTCCTCCCTCCCTATTCTCTCTCCTCATGGCTGTTGCCTCTGCAGCTCGTTCTCTCTTTCATGTCATTTCGATTCCAATGACGGAGCTGTGATCTAGGGAACTATGCCTCGACGATGAGCTCGAGGCGGCGAGGCGAGCCATGAGCCCGCTAGATATGGCGAGGTCGAGGTTTGAGTTGCCAATGGCGAGCGCTAGCCTTGCCGACAGAGAAAGAGATGAAGCTGCTCGAGATGGCATCCTTGGGGACTCGACGTGGCTGGAGTCGGTGTTCCAGAAGGTGTTCAAGGTGTCAAGGGCAGCGATAGAGCATGTGGTGGCTAACGCTATGGAGCGTGTGCTGCTTGTTCAAGGCCAGCCGAGGAACAAAGGACAATAACAATAATAATAATAATAATAATAATAAAAAATTATTTTTAAAAAATTTTTAAAAATAAAAAATTGTTAAAAGGCATGTACCAAACGGTGGAAAATTTTTTTCAAATTTGTTTTTAGGTTTTACCCAAATTTGTTCTTAGGTTCTAGAAACGTCACATTTTTCACGAAATAAATGGAGCCTTGGTTTGATAGATGAGTGTCGCTTTATGACTTGGAAATTGATACCTTGAAAAGTATAGGAGTATAGATATAAGAGATGAAACAGGGAACCAATATTAAATTGGAAAAACCTATTATTTTTTTCAAGAAGACCAGGCTTGCCCGGCTACTGCTATCCTTGGGAAACATAGACTTTATAGTTCCTTACCGGGTTAATTTTCAATTAGCATACTCCAAAAAATTTTCCAAAACGTTTATGTAGGGTTTTGTTTACCAATCACATCGCACAATGTTTATTATAAAGAGAAATTGTAGCTTAGAATTTATTTGTCTAACAAAATTGGATCAAACATTTAGTACCATTTTGGTTATTTGAAAAGGCATAATTGTGTAAAATGGTTTGAGAAATGTTATATAAAATGTACTCTTCTCAACTTATGAAAGGTTATATAGTTTGTGGGCCTAATTTATGAAATGTATTTCTGTATTGGTTTATTATTAGACGGTGAGTTAGTTGTTTTATACTCATTGTCATTCTGATTGGAACTAATTGAGGGATTGTGAGTATGCATACTATTTTCAAGACGTCTTGCTAGGGCAGAGCCATTGGCTAATACTGGTGAGACTAACTCCAGCGGAAATCTTGGCATGTTTTGTCACGGGGCATTAAGCGTAGACATAGTTTTAACAATGAGCAGTAGATTAGTCATTGGACCGGACTATTGATGTTGTTTTGATATTGTTTTTAGATCGGATGTTTCTCATGTTCATAAACTTATGTGAAACTTAAAAAAAAAAGATATCTTTGTTCTTTAATGCATATAATTGTGTCTTAAAAAGTGTGTTTTGTTTTGAAATATTTATAGAAATGCATGGTGAATGCTCGATTCATTCAAAACAGATTGATACTCCATACTGAGTGATGGTTTTCTCATACCATTCATTTATGATTTTTTTCAGGCTTCACAACTACAAAAGAGTAGTACGAGAGCAATTTTGGCGAGAGACTTTGTCAGAGTTTGATTTTTTGTATTGTCTGAGATAGTTGGGTATGTTATGTATAGATATTTTTTCTGAGTTTAGTTTGATTAGTTACTCATGATATGCGGTATCCTTGAGTTATATGGTTAGTTGATGATATAAATATGTTCTTTTTGGTGGTAATTTTAATAATGGTAATCAATTTGTCGTTTTATCAGATTTATATATATGCTAAGGACAAGTTTATGTATGTTAGCGTGAGTTTGCATCCCTTAGGGTAGAAGGAAGATCGTGCACGTTTCTTTGAATAAAAAATGACCGTGTCATTTCATCATAAACAAATTTGTTCTAAAAAGTAGTTCGAACTATGAAAATCGAGCATATTAGAATTTTCATGTGGAATCATCAAGAGGTTCATTGAATGGTCATGTCACGTTTGAATGATTTGAATTAGGGCCTGATTTCTTGAGGGGCCCAAGCCGTCATCTTACAAATGGAATTTTACCATATACAAGAGGACATGACGAGTCGCATGTATCTCTAGAAATAAGTCGACTTGAAACTTTATTTATGACTTGTGCCTTAAAAAATGATTTTCATTACAATATTTTTTTGTTTGTGGAATTGTGTAAGCATTTATAATGCAAAAGAGAAATTCATACCATGGATGTCCCAACTATTATTACAAAAAATTGGTAAACTCAAAATTCAGCTTTTCTTGTTTTGTTTTTTAGTTTACTGCAAGGCAAATGTAGCAATAAGGAAAATATTTTTTATTGACTAATTATTTCAAGTGATAGTTTTTAGGAACATTGATTTTCATGAAATAAAATCTATAGGATGTCTTTCATGGCCATGGGAGTATTCCATTAGATTTTTTTTTTCTGAATTCCGTATTTGCTCCGGAAGTGAACGAAGATTTTTCTAGTCTTATTATTCAAGAGAGAACATTTGAGTGAAAATAATTTGATGTATGTATTCTTCAATGAAGATAATTTAGGTTATTCCGCTACTGTTATAAGTACTTAATGCTAAAGAGGGGGGAAAGGGTCATCAAATACGATCTTTGGATTTGTTTTGATATTATTCTGAAAGCTGATGATTTATTTTGATAACCTAAAATGGTTGGGATAAAAATTAAAAAGAGGAGAGAAAGTGAGGATTTTTATAAGCATTTGGGCGAAAACCACACATTTGTAACGATACTGAAAATTAATACAATGCTTAAACTTTTCTTTTGGGACCTTAATACAAGCCCTAAACATGAAAGTCGTGATATAATGTTACACTTGGTCCCATAAAGTCCTGGTATATAGCAGCAAACCACTGTGCATCTTCGACCAAAAAAAAAAAAAAACCACTGTGCATATTTTCTTGGAGAATATGTATAGGATGATGTAAAAAATGACTGTATCAAATATATTTCAACCATTAATTAGTATGCATTTAGATTGGTTTTCATATAACTAATCCATTTTTTTCCTGTTTTTCTTTTGTAAATTTATGTCCATATGAAAAAAATCCTAATTAACTACTCCAGGTCAAACATTGCTACTTCTCTCTCCTCTTTCAATCATCTGATATGAGTTGATGGCGGAATTTGTTTCAATTCGTCATTCGAAAAGAAAAAGTTCAAAGGGAATGTTTCAACGAAAACTATAGGGCATGTCTATTACCACCATGTTTAGAGTGAAGAGATTGATATCAACTCATATTTTCAATTGTGCAATTCCCGACTCGTTGAAAATAAATCATAGACTTGCAATAAGATTTTAGTTGAAACCATCATAGATGAAACTCGAACGGTTCAAGTCGTATTTGTTTATTTAAGTCAAATTGAACGAGCCAACTAAGTTGTACAAGAAACACTTTTTTTTTTTATCCCATCTACTAGTTCAACAATAACATACTCCTCAAATGATGACAGATAGTTTCCTCTTTTAGAAAAAGCTCACTCAGTGAACTGCTGCTAAGCTACGTTGATGAGCACAAAATTGCATGTAGATTTACGCTATCGAATCTTTTGTATCTTTAGCTTATTCATATATCGATGCTTCTCTAATGGAAGAATTCATGCGTAGTTCAAGTGACTATCTTCTTTCACGCGGCTTGAATTTTAAGGAGATATCCTATGTAATTTTACTGGGGAGAATAATATCAAAAGTACTAAAAGTTGTGTACGGCTCTTACTAAAAAGTCAAATTGAAAAAAAATGACCACTTAAATGCCTCCGATGAGATATTCCGACCAAAGTTAACAAGTGGCATTTATTTCTAAAATTTTAATATAAAGTGACATTATTTAAAAAAAAATGAAATTCACGTGTACTTCTCAAATTTTAAAAATATATTAAAACTAGATTCAAAAATTTTCTAAGAAAATAAATTTTTTAAATACATTTGTTCTAAATTAAATTTAAAAATAAGATTCAAAATTTAACAAAAAATTTAAAAATTTACAAAAAGGGGGAGTTAAAAAATTATAAAAATTTAAAATTTAAAATTTTAAAAAAATTTAAATAAAAATTTAAAAAATAAAAACATTTAAAAATAAAGATGAAACATTTGATAAAAAAATTATCGCCGCCTGGTTCTTCCCCACCTCTTCCCCCACCTCCCTTTTAAATTTTTTTTACTCTTTTTTATGTTAAATTTTTAAACCTACTTTTAAATTTAATTTAGATAAAATTCGTATTTTAAAAAATAGTTTTTTAGAAAATTTTTAATCTAATTTTAATTTTTTAAAATTATATATTTTTATTTTTTATTATGTTTTTTCAACATTTATTTTTTTATATTGATGACTAGACCTCCAACATGTCGGCTTCAAATATTAATAAAAAAAGGCAATGTAGGAACGCATATTGGAGTTGGCACTTAAGTTATTGTTTTTCAACAAATTTGGTATTTAAATGATTTGAGGAAAATTTTTGGCACTAAAGTGAGCACTACACATAACTTTTGGCACTTATGATATTTTTCTCCCAATTTTACTGATTTTATAATTAAGATTATGCATTTTCATTTCAATCTTGAGATAATACGGCAAATGACCCTTTGACATGGCAACAAACATGGTGAGCATTTGGATTTGGATCGAGTCATGGCTCGCCAAACTCGACCAACACTTGTACGGGCACGGGAACAAACTCTCTTCAATGAAGGTCGGCTCAAAAGGGTCCTTTCCTATTTTGCTACGAAAACGGCCACGTTTTCCGATTGTTTTCACTCTCCTTCTCCGAGAAGACCCTCGACGTGCTCGAAGTCATCGAAGAGGTGGACAGGATGGCTGGCGGCCTCCCTGTCTCCGACGCCGTGCGGAAGGCCTTCCGTTCCGTCGCCGTGGAGTGTACCATCAGGTTCCTGCACTGGGTGGGTGGACGAGCGGGGCGAGTATTTTGGCTCTGTGGAGAGGATCTTGCTGGGGAGGGATTGGAGGATGGATGTCTCAAGTCTAAGCGACCAAGAGCGAACTCCATGTCAAATGGAAATATATGCATTGTGGATGGTCTCTGTTTTGAGGCGAAGTGCATACACGATGGGGAAAGCGCTTAGCATTCGATTTGAAATCTTAGAGTTAGCGATTCCACATTGAAAAACACGATACAGATTTTAGGTCGGTTAAGAAGAAATTATTAGCGCAAGACGCAAGAGAGGATGTTGGTCCTTTTTTCATTGAGTCTACATGGCGAGGCAGATGGCCGATGCTAGTTTTCGTGCACAGATGACCGGTTGTCGGAAGTAGTTCAAATGTTGAATATATCCACGTGGACTTGAACGAAATGATTTGGTCCGACATGGGAGGAAGTATATGCAGAGATAATCTGAAAACTTTCCATGTCCTGATATTTTCTCTTCTAGCCGATTGTTATTGGAGCATTAGAAATAAGTTGGTGAATTGGATTTTTCATCATGAATGAAGTTGTTTTCCTTGGAAACGTCAAAGCGTGATACGCTCCTTCCTTGCACCTTTGTTTACGATTACATAAGAGTTTAAGTGCAAACGCTCAAATCTTGCCGTTAGCCATCAAAAGTAATTCCTTTGTGAGACCTAGAGCTTGCTTCGTACCTTTAAGGTATTTGAATTTGGTTATGGTTGCATCTATGGGGTTGGGAACTCTTTTGAGTTACCTTTTCTTCCATAGTTATGTGTACGTGCGAACCGTGGCTTTGTTATCCTTCACACGTGAGATTTATCGCGCGAATCATAGAACGGCTATGCGACTTATTTTGTTATCGAAACTCAGTTTTGTTGTCGGCATTTGTCTGTCTAAATAAATAACTGCTTCTTTGTGTAAGAAACTTTGCTGGCGTTTGTGCAGCGATTGGATGCCCTGCATATATTCATTAATGCTTTACTACGTTGTTGAAGCCTAACATTTGCCCTTGTTTGGGGAGATCCATGTTAGGGAAGTAATATGATAAATCCCTCGATAGACGGGCCATCCGTGTTCCCATCTGGCAACGGTCAACAATCAATCACGTCTAATAAAAAAAAATTTCCCACCCAAAATTTTCTCTCTCTCAAAATTTGAATTTATTGATTGTTGACCATCCGATGGCTAATAGATGGGGGGGACGGGGCACGTTGGTAGCGATATCCAATGGTCATGTATGAAGTTGTTTTCCTTAGAAACGTCAAAGCATGAGATTTAAATTTCATTATGGTCGCATTTTGCATTCTGCTTTTTTTCTACTTTTATTCATTTAGTAATGTGTATGTGCCAACCAGTGTGACGTTTCCCTGGTCACACATGAGATTTGTTTTCGTGATATCACAAAACAATCGAAACTCGATATGTATCGTTGGCATTTAGTAGGTGAAATTGAGGATAAATAAAATGAAAAACTTTCGGGCGATCCGATCTCATCAATATGTTGGGATTGTGCCATCGAGAGGGCCTTGAGATTGCGCTGAAAAACTATGTGGAGATTTTAGGACCCTTTCCGAGCAAACGCATATCAAGTATAGTAATTGCATAGAAGGTCCTAATTCTTGATAACATGGGTAAAACTAAGTATATCCACTAGCAAAAGTTTTTTTCACTGCGTCTAAACTATTGCCAATGCCGCAGTTGCTACGTAGAGCAGAGGAACTCGATGTTGAGACTTCAATGGTTATCTCGCATGACGAACGGACTGTCGTTTATATAGTCCTAATGACATTTTCATGAGCGAAGGAAACACATAAAGATTCATCATGATTTTGGACCGCAGCATGTTCTTCGATGCACTGATCTCCTTGCGTGTATTCATTCCATTGATCAGACGGCCGACATTTGGAATAAGGCACATCCATCTAGTTACTTGATCCGCAAACTCACTATACTAGACCACCTTGTTTGAGAGATGTTGGAAACTATATATGTAGTCTTAAGCTCACTATCCTCGACCACCTGGATCGAATCCTCAAAATGGCCAAGAAACGAAAACGACATAAGATCAGTACCCTCTCTGATCCGCTGAGAATCGACCCAGTATAGGATTTTTGCATTACGAGTCGTTCCCGTGAAATTCGTCCCGCTCTTGAGGACTGAACATTTGCTTTTTGTGAGAGACAAGCAATCACAGTAATAACTGAGTTTCGGTTGCTTCCCTAATTCGAACTCCGGTTACGTGCCTGCCCCATGAGATTCAACAGCACTGCATATGAGGAGGATGACCTAGAAAGGGACTCTGAAAGGAAATGGTGAAGATCATTCCATGATGCCTCTGCCCTTGATATCTCACCCACAGTCAGTACACATTGTTCTTCGACGCTATATATTCATGTAGATAACCATTCATGATCCAGAAACGGCCTTATTTGCCGGAATCAAATCACTGCCGCTCTCAACGGCAGTGGAAAACAGGCTTGCTTAATGGAGACTTGTCTTAGTTCAATGGGTCACCGACATTGTTGTTAAACCACTTTATGACATTGTTCAAGAACACAAAAAGAAGGGGGAGAGGGAGACAGAGACCCACACACACAAACAAATGGTGAAAGCACTGAAGTTTGCTGATTTCCCAAACTGAACACGAGAATCCATTAAGAAGCAGTTAAAAGAAACATTGAGAGATAAAAGATGTCTTGGTAAGAGAAATTTGAAAAGATGCTGATCATACGATCATTGTTCATTAATTACCCTATGGTTTTTCACTAAGGTATGTTGATTTTTAGAAATTTTCTACTGGTCAGGTAATTGTAGCTGAACTGTTGGTTTTATACAAGCAAGAGAATCAATACTCGACTAAATTTTCACGCTTGAATTTGAACCGAAGAGCTGACCGATAAAAGATGACGTGGATAATCAGCCAAGCAACATGAAATCATCAACGGAGCCATGGAGAAATGCGTGTGCAGATTTTCGCTTTTTTACCTTTTCATTAAGTGTCTTGTTTGCAGTTCGCACATGATTATGGCGTGAATTAAAAAATCAAATCGGTGTCGTTGGCATAAAACATGATGTAACTAAACCTAAACTCTAAAGGAGACAGATGATGATTTCTAACTCCTGCGCAAGAGCCTTAACGAGGGCGAGAATGTTACCTTATATGCAAGTTTACTTCACATGAGCACCGTATATATCAGTCATTTTAATTAGCATGAAGGTCCTAGAAAGTTATGAATCAACTAAGGAAAAGAAGTTTGACATACCACGAGACAATTCCTCCTCGTTGGGACAAGATATACTAACTAATAATCCATCTTCTTCCCTGTTCCTAAGGAAAAGAGAATGATGTTGACACATTGCTCGAATGGTTATCTCCATGCTTTTGGTCTAGGGCATTTAAACAGGCCTAGATGACCTTTTCCTGCTAGAGTGTTCGCAAGATGAAATTTATAAGATTGATTTATGAACATCCATTAAATCGTTGCATATAACTATATGATAAGTTGGCTTAGATCAAACGGCCGACATTTGGAAAAGAACTATTATCATGATCCGCAACCAGTTACCAGACCACCGTTTGAGAGATGGCTTCAAAACAAAAAAGAAAGTGCTAAGCTTTTCATTATCGAAAGAAGCACCTGATCTGAGGCCTCAAAATGGCCAAGAGAACAGAAGCACGACAACGCTGAAAGAGGCTCAGTTTCCTTTTTGGACATCATCAATACGTTGTCCCAACCACCCAATGTCCTGAGTTAAATCAATACAAGTAAATTATCCGACAATGACAATTCCACAAATCGTGAGACATCATCTTCTCTTAAAAATTTTTTCAGTCTGCTACAGATGATGACTCCCACGGACTTTCACGTCGTTTTAGGCTCTGCTCGTGCTCAAACCTTTCTCTTTCAGTTTTCCCATCTTTAGGGGCTTATACGTCAGACTGTAGATTGATTACTTAAACAAAACTTTCAGAAAAGACTCCAGTAAGGAAAAAACAAAAAAGGCAAAAGCGACTAGACAATAAAAAAAGAAGATTTAAACATGGCCGAAGCAAGAGATGGTGAATTACCCCAAGGGAAAACCTAAATTATAAAGAAATGGTGAGCTAGGATTCTTCCCAGTCTTTTTGAGGATTGTGATTAGGGATAGAATATCCCATGACGAAACCGTAGTGGGACTCATAATTCCATGTTATTTTGCATTACCATTAGAGTATTTAACGAAATCCGAAAATGATTTTATTAAGAATAACGGATATCATGTCAATTCTTCATAATATTCACTTCAACTTTATCACGCCACATCGTGCCGAATCTGAAGTTTTTCTCAATAAATGCATGTTACATTTGAATTATCATTCATGCTCGTGATTCTCTCTCTTTATAGGTTTTTTTTTAGGGTTTTTCTCAGCTTTTTCCTAGGGCTTAATTGTAGTTTCAATCATTTTTCATTTCGTTTGCAATATCATTCATCTCAAAGAATGCCCTAGTGTCTACTATGATCGCGACATTCTTTAAAAAAAAAAAGGGTGAGAAAACGAGTTTTGCTTAAATTGAGAATCACAAAGAAGAATAAAGAAAATATATAATAATGTGGTAATCAACAAAACGATGCACTTTTGAAATGATCAATAATTTGCCCAATGACCCTTTTGGGGTCCAATGGACTGGTCTTGTAAGTTTCCGATGCATTTTGCAGTTCCGGAAGAAGGAAGAAAGAACCAAGAGAATGGTAATCTTACGGCTTTTTCCGATTCTTAGGAACTGCAGTCCTGATCCCGAGGGTTGGCAATGATAGAGACTTCTTGCTCCAAAGAAGAAAAACAAGTTCAGCTTTTTAGCGTAGGCCACGAAAAGTCCTTGACGGTCTGCTTTCCCTCGTTTAAAACAATAACTATGTTTTCGAAAGATGACACTAATTAATTCACCACTTCTTTGCAGAGAATCCTCTAGAACGACGATTGTGAAATTTTCATAAAGTTGAATACAGTCGAATCCGAGAAAAGCGCGAAAGGGGCCATAAGCCTATGGAATTCATAATTACAACTCCTAAAACTTATCACGAAATTATAATTGAGTCTTCAAATTTATAAAAATGCAATCAAATTTTAAGACTTGTCAAGTCAGTGCAACCGAGCCATTTCATTAAATTTTAAAAAGTGACTAAAATATAAACGAAATTAACGGAAGGACTTGATTACACTAATTTAATAAGTTTTAAAACTTAATTACGCTCTTTATAAGTTTTATAACTCAATTACACTTTCGTGACAAGTTTTAGGATTTCCGGTGCACATATCCATAAATTTGTTGCATTGGTGTTAATTCACTCCTAAATCTTTCAATTGGACCAATTTAATCATCAATCTTTTGCATTTATACCAACTCACTCATTCTTACTAATTTAGGCCTGAAATTGCTAACGTGGACACTAGTCGTTCTATCGACACTAACGTGGACATTTTCTAATAATTTTTGCATGATTTTTTTCTTCTTCTTTTTTTGCCTATTTTCGTCGGCAAGGGTCACTTGCTCAGAGTTGGTGGGGCTACGAAAGACCTGGGCTAGGGCCTTCATGCCCTCCCCCGTGACCGGTAAGGCCACAATGGCCCTATAGGAGGCTATCAGGGCCATGGGCAATGACACGAATGCCCACACCAAAGTGCCTTTGCAGCCCTGCCAGTTGCGGGTGAGACCAGGGCGCTCGACCTTTGCCGGCCAAAATGGAAAGAACAAAAGAAACAAAAAGATTATAAAAAAAATATCCATGTCAACAATAACCTTCTTCTTTTATAATTTTTCTAATCTTCTTCCTGATCACAGCTTTGCCAACTGTGAGCGAGGGCACAAAGGTCCTCGCCTAGGTCCTTCGTGGCACTGCCCTCACTGACCAAACGTGAGGAAAAAAATGATAAAAAAAATTACAAAAATATATATTTTAAAAAAAAAATTTGCATTAGCGGAGGTCATGCCGCGTAGGCCGTTGAGCATCCACGTTAGCGATTTCGGTCAAAATTAGCCAAAAGGACTCAATTGGCAAAAAAAACGTAAGATTTAGAACTTAATTGGTCCAGTTGAAATATTTAGTATTGAGTTTGACACAAATTAATGTTGTCATGACTTGATCAATTTTTGTTGGGGAGTCCTACCAAAAACATAAACACTTTTTAAGTGTTGGCAGAGTACATGTAGAGAGGACTCATTAAAGTAAAGTATTCAAGCGGTGAGATAAAACTCAAAAGTCCATGAGCGCTAAATTGAAGAACAAAGAGTCACGATCACAAAATTAACTCAAGGTATGAAGCATGCAGAACTATACTCTGACAACGTCCCATCCAAGTTCAAGTTATTCGTGTAGGAAAGGACATGCATTTCTACTGTGAATTCTTTTGGAGAATGAATGGATATAAAGTCGAATATTTACTATCTCGGTACAATTAATTTCGGTTTTGGTATTGGTCCTATATAGATTAGTAGCGGGGCCAATATTCGAAATCTAATATATGAAAAATTATCCTGTTTGAAGTCAGATTATACATTTCACAATCCGAAGGACACTAAAAAGGAACCTTACGACTACGACGTCCATGCCTGAGCTCGCATCTGCAACACTAACCTATAGGTGCTCATGGGGTTGTTGAGAGAGAGAGAGAGAGATGATTTAATATAGAGATAATGACACAAATGGTTTCTAAACTTTGATCTAATGTGTAATGTGATTCTTGGACTTTTAATTTGACCATTATGGTCCCTGAACTTTAACCCAATGTTCAATATGGTCCCTAAACTTTTCATCCGACCAATATGGTATTTGAAGTTTTGGAGCATGTTTAACTTAGTTCTTGAATTATAGAAAGATGTTTAATGTAGACCTTTCATTAGTTCAAGTTTAGGGATGATTTTGAATATTTTCTTATAGTTCAGGGACTAAGTTGAACATGCTCCAAAAGTTCACGGACGACATCAAACATATTGAAAGTTCAAGGATCCTATTGCACACTAGGCTAAAGTTCAGGGACTGCATTACATATTGAATTAAAGTTAGGGATAATTTGTGTTATTTTCCCTTTAATGTCCAACGTTATTTTTCTATACGTCTACTTCAGACCTTTTGTGGCCGGAAATCAAGAGAGATAATTGTGACGCGGCATAAAGAAGTTTGGACAGAAGCTCCGGGTCGTTTGATATTAAAAACCAAATGGAAAACAAGGAGAGTAATGCGAAACATTTGATGGCCCAAGATAAGGAAACTAGAAAAAGTGAAAAAGAAAAACTGGCTTGGTAAATGATTATTTATTCTTTTTGGAAGTGATTAGTATTTCTACATAGGGCTGGGCATAATGAATATTCAGGCCAAAATAACGATATTTTAGCCTTAATTTTCTTATTTTAGCTACGTCATCGTGACGCATGAGAGAGAAAATATTTAAAAAGTTACGTAAGCATTTTTCGTTAGTCTAAACAGATAGAATTCGCTTGATGGCTCGATTGCACTAACTTGACAAATTTCAAAATTTGATTGTACTTTTTATAAATCTATTGCTTTGGTGTTAAAAAAAAATTTCTTCTTCTTTGTTGTCCATTTTTGTCGGCGAGGGTCGCTCGCCTAGAGCCGGTGGGGCTGCGAAAGACCTAAGCTAGGACCTTCGTACCCTTGCTTGGGACCGTCAAGGCTACACTGGCCATGTAAAAGGCTATCACGGCCACGGGCAATGACGTGAATGCCCTCACCAAAGTGCCTTTGCAGCCCTGCTAGTTGCGGGCAAGGCTGTAGCGCTTGCCTAGATCTAACGAGGGCCTGGGCAATGAGTGCTATATGAAAAACCAAATGGAAAACAAGGAGAGTAATGTGAAACAATTGATGGCCCTAGATTAAGTAAACTAGCAAAAGTAATAAATTATTTATTCTTTTTGGAAGTGGTTAGTAGTTCTTCGTAGGGCAGAGCATAATGAAAATTCAGGCCAAAATAACGATATTTTAGCCTTAATTTTCTTATTTTAGCCACTCATCGCCACGCAGGAGAGAGAAATATTTAGAAAGTTAGGTAAGCATTTTTCGTTAGTTTAAATGGACATAATTAACGTAATGGCTCGATTGTACTAACATGATAAATTTTAAAATTTGATTGTACTTTTTATAAATCTATTGCATTGGTGTTAAAAAATATTTCTTCTTCTTTTTTGTCCATTTTCGTCGGCGAGGGTCACTCGCCTAGAGCCGGTGGGGCTGCAAAAGACCTGAACTAGGGCCTTCGTACCCTCGATTGCGACCGGCAAGGCCATACTGGCCATGTAGGAGGCTATCACGGCCACGGGCAATGACGTGAATGCCCTCACCAAAGTGCCTCTGCAGCCTCGGCAGCTGCGGGCGAGGCTGCGGCACTTACCCAGATCTAACAAGGGCTTGGGCGAGCAGTGCCGTACCAAAAACCAAATGGAAAACAAGGAGAGTAATGCAAAACAATTGATGGCCCAAGAGTAAGCAAACTAGCAAAAGTAATAAATTATTTATTCTTTTTGAAGTGGTTAGTAGTTCTACGTAGGGTTGAGCGCAACGCAAATTTAGACCCAAATAACGATGTTTTTTAGCCTTAATTTTATATTTTAACCACGTCATCGGGACGCAGGAGGGAGAAAATATTTAAAAAGTTACGTAAGTATTTTTCATTAGTCTAAACGGATTGAGTTAACGGAACGGCTCAATTGCGCAACTTGATAAGTTTAAAATTTGATTGCACTTTTATAAATTTTATAGCTTAATTACACTTTTGTGACAAATTTTAGGATTTTCAGTGCACATATCTATAAATCTATTGCATTTTTGTTAATTCACTCATAAACCTTTCAATTGGACCAATTTAGTCCTAAAACTTTTGCATTTATACCAACTAAGTCATTCTGACTAATTTCAGACTAAAACCGCTAATGTAGACACTAGTCATTCTAAGTTGCACGATCGACACTAACATGGACATTTTCTAATAATTTTTGTATGATTTTTTTCTTGTTCTTTTTTGTCGGGGAGGGTCGCTCGCCCGGAGCCGGTGGGGGCCGCCAAAGACCTGGGCTAGGACCTTTGTGCCCTCGCTCGCGACCATCAAGGCCATAGTGGCCTTGTAGGGGGCTGTCATGACCCCCGGCGACGACGCAAATACACTCACCAAAGTGCCTTCGCAGCCCAGTGAGTTGCAGCCGAGGCCGTAGCGCTCCCCCGGATCTAGCAAGGGCCTAGTCGAGGTGCACAACCCTTGCCGACCAAAATGGAAAGAAGACAAGAAATAAAAAGATTAGAAAAAATATTCACATCAACACTAACCGTCTTTTTTATAATTTTTTATATCTTTTTCTTGATTGTGGCTTCGCCAACTTCGAGCAAGGGCGCGAAGGCCATCACCCAAGTCCTTCATGGTTTCGCCCTCACCAACTAAAATGGGAAGAAAAAAATAAAACAAAAAATAATAAAAATTATAAAAAAAATATTTAAAAATATCTACGTGGCTGTTGAGCATCCACGTCAACGATTTTGGTAAAATTTGGCCAAAAGAACTCAATTGGCATAGAAGTAAAAGGTTGGACTTAATTGGTTCGGTTGAAATATTTGGGACTGAATTGGCACAAATGCGATATGTTTAAAACTTTTTTGGTACTTTCCTTGTCGAATCTGTTAATGCCCGATAAGAAAGAAAGATGAAGAGAAAATAGTATTTATTCTCTTGATAAAGGTGTGTGTAACAATGTACAATAAGAGCCTTTATATAGGCTTAGAAGAGGTGAAGAGTTTAGTACTCTTCCTATGTGGGACCAAAGAAAAAGAAGAAAAGATAAACGGGAAAGAAGAAAAGCCTATAAGTCTATATGTTCTAACACTCCCCTCTCAAACTCAAGGTGGATCAAACAACGAGACTTTGGAAAGAAGAAATAGAAAGTGTTGTGATGTAAGAGCCTTTGTAAAACAATTTGCAAGCTGATTCTCGGTTCCAACAAAGGGAAGAGAAATGGTGTGAGCTTGGAGATGATGACGAGTTAAATGACAGTTGATCTCAATGTCTTTGGTAGGCTCATGAAAGACTGGATTCGTACCAATATAGATGACACTCTCGTTGTCATAGTGTAGAGGAGTGGGATCTGGAATTGAAACACCCATGTCAATGAGTAAGTGGCAAAGCTAAACAATCTCAACAATAGTGTCGGCCACAGCACGATACTCGGACTCCATAGAGGAGCGTGAGATAATATATTGTTTCTTGGCATGCCAAGAAATGAGAGAATCGCCAAGGAAAATGCAATAGTCAATGACAGACCTACGATCGGTCACATTGGAAGCTCAATCAGCATCAGAATAGGCACGTAACTTGAGAGTAGAAGAAGATGGCATAAACAAGAAACGCGTCAAAGTGCCCCGAATATAGCGCGGGATCCTCATAACAGCAGCATAATGAACCGAACGAGGAGTGGCAACAAACCGACCGACAACATGAATAGCATAAGCAATGTCGGGTGGGGAGATAGTAAGATATACAAGACTGCCAACCAAAGTCCGATAGTTGGTCACATAAAAAAGAGGTTCCCTATTGTTCGGGGCAAAGCCTTTGATTCAATTCAATAGGAGTAACAACAGTGCATGAATCCGAGAGAGCAGCCCAGGAGAGAATATCGGCAATATGCTTCTGCTAAGAAATAAGGATTCCATGCGAACTCCGAGCAATCTCGGGCCCAAGAAAATAGCGTAGCAGGCCAAGATCCTTCATGGCAAAATGTTGCTAAAGGTGCCTCTTGGTATGCTCAATATGAGCATGATCATCTCCGATGATAACCATATCATCCACATAAAGAAGAAGAATAGTGCAACCAGCATAAGAGGTATGAACAAACATAACATGATCAGGCTTACTTTGAGCAAAACCAGCAGATCAAATAGCAATAACTTCTCAAACCAAGCACGAGGGGCCTATTTGAGACTACAAAGAAGAGCGCCCCCCCCCCCCCCAATAAAGACCGGTGGCCCGGTCCTCGGGTTTTTGTATGACAAACCCAGACCGGATAATATATAATTATTTATATATAAATATATACAATCAAAAAAATAACAACAATAACAACCCCCCATTTTCCAACCTCCCCCCCCCAAACTTAGTCTTTTCATCTTTTGCATCTTTCCTAGGCTTTTATTGCGTGGTATGTTTTATCATGTATTTTTTGTATTAAACACATTTGTAAGTGCACATAAACAAGTAAATCTATTTTTTACACATAGTTTATTAAGTTCACTACTTTTCAATAAGGAAAGGGGGGGGTTTGACCCCCCCCCCAGAGAATGCCCGGCTCCGGTCCGACGGTCCCAAAACCGGACCACCCGGTCCCGGCCATGCCGTGGAGGTTCGTCCCCCAACAGCGGAAACTGTCTAAAAAAGATGAGGTTCTATAAAGATATTTTGAAGATTCCCATGAAGAAAAGCATTCTTCACATCAAGCTGAAAAAAGGGGCCAATGGTGAATTGAAGCAACAACTAGTAACACTCGGACATATGTTATCTTTGCTATGGGAGCAAAGGTCTCCTCATAATCAAAACCATACTCCCGCCAAAACCCCGGGCAACTAGAGGCGCTTTATAGCTCTCAATGCTGCCATCAAAATAGGTATTTACTTTGTATATCCACCAACGGGATACCAAGGATCGACTTGGAGAAAGAGGCACAAGCTCCCAAGTACTAGTACTTTGCAAAGCCGAGAGTTCCTCAAACATAGCCTGACGCCACTCAGCATGTTGAATTGCCTTGCAATATCTAGGGGGTTCTTGTATAGCATGAACAGCAACCAAAAATGAACCAAGCTCGGTAGAATAAGAAGTAGCAACAACATACCGTGTTGATCCCGAGGAAGATTACGACGTGCCTCTAGATGTGTGGAATTGTTAAGGGCAAGCGGAGTAGGAGGTGCAGCAAAGGGACAGGCAAAGATGGGGAAGGTGGCGATATATCTAGATCCGGGGTGGAAATGGGAATGGGCGGAGATGATGAAGGTGTAGAGATGACTAGATCCATAGTGGAACTAGGACAAGGAGGATCGGGAAAAGGATCAGTGGGAAGTCCATAAATGGAACATGAGATGGCACGGGAGGTGTGCCATTTGTAGGGAAGAAAGGGACATGCTCATGAAACGTAACATTGTGAGAGATACGTATATGTCGCGCATTTGGGTCATAACAAAGATAACCCTTATGCTCAGTGTTATATCCCAAGAATGCACACCGAGATAGAGCGAGCGATGAGCTTCGCACGTTCGGTGGTGGACGAATTACAAAACAAGTGCACCCAAAAACTCGCAAATGAGTACAAGTAGGAGATCGAGAACGAAGAAAGCTGAAAAGGGATGTCCTAATAAAAAAAACGGATGAGGCTAGGCGGTTAATGAGATGAACAGCTGTGAGAAGGGCCTCAACCCAAAACTCAGTAGGAACAAAGGTGGCAAGTAAGAGAGCTCGAGTGGTCTCTAGAATATGGCGGTGCTTGCATTCAGCAACCCCATTCTAAGCTGGAACCCCAAGATAAGATAGTTGAGGAAGCGTGCCATCACTAGCCAATAGAGAACAAAAAACACCCGAAAGATATTCTCCCCCCTAGTTAGACCAAAAAACTTTGATTTTTGTGTTAAACTGCGTGGAAATCATGGCGATAAAAGATTGATAAATGAAAAGGAAATCATTGTCGTTGTTGCATAAAATAGACTCATGTATAATGAGAATAATCATCAATAAAAGCGACATAATATTTGAAACTACTCTTGGAAGAGAGTGGAGCAAGGTCCCATACATCAGAATGACCAAGATCGAAAATAGCACTAGATCTAGAGTTACCGACGGGAAAAGGTTTAGCGGATTGCTTGGCCAAAGGACAAATTGAACAAGGAGGAAGACTACTAGAAGAAACAGGACCCAGAGTACCTTGTTGATGAATGACGGTGAGATGAGAGGAAGGAATATGCCCGAGACGTTGATGCCATTGAGCAAGATCGAGGGTAGCCAACATAGGAACAGGAAGGGAGGAAGACGAAAGATGGAGATGTTGCATATTATAGAGTCCATCCCGTTTACTGCCCCTACCAATCATTTGGCCACTCAAACGATCTTGTACAAAGCAGCAAGAGCTGTCGGTAAAGCTCACAGTACATTCGATATTGGTAAGTTGTCCAACAAATAATAAATTAAGAGCTAGAGAAGGAACATGTAACACATCGGGGACACCGAAATCCCGAGAGATGGTGAGAGTACCCCCGCCGGGTAGCTAGGAGAGGAGAACCATCGGCTGTAAAGAAATGTACTGGATGCTTGAACTCGGATATCCGAGTGAGATAAGCAACTAAAGCAACCATATGTCTAATAGCTCTTGAGTCAAGTATCCAAGTTGCAGAAGTGTCACCCGAAGAAGGAGTAGCTGCATCGGTGCTTCCAATAGATGAAATAGTTGTAGGAAACCCGGAGCTGGGAAAAGAACCAAGCGGAGAAGGACTCAACCAAGCAAGTTGGGCCTCAAGAGTAGCAACACGGTCATCCGTAGAGGAAGAAGCCAAAGTAATAGGCCAAACCAGTAGAGATGAGGTAGAGTCTTGAATAGGACACGGTGGCGCGGAAGGGCGCGAAGCATCCTTCTTCTTTTGCCAACAGTGTGACTCATCATAACCAAGATGGTGATAATATGTACATGGAGGGCGGCGAGAGCCACAAGTAGGTGGAGCACGTGGTGGAGCAACCAAAACAGCAACGAAATTAGAAACTACATAAGAGGAAAGCGGACCCAGACGAGTTTCCTCGGATCGTAATTCCTTGACAGCATCAAGTAGAGATGGTCTAAGAGAGCAATGGAGAAGCTGCCCACGAATACCTTCAAAAGGAGAGCTAAGCTTCATAAGGAAAGCATGCAAACGGTGCCTATCTTGAGTTTGAAGCCGAGTAGACGGGCACCGAGTACAACCCAAGCATGTCCGGTAGGGAGCAGGAGCAAGAATATCCAATTGACTCCGGAGGGAATGCATGTAATTATAGAAATCCCGAATAGAGCGAGACCCTTGAGTAGTACAATAAATCTCTTACTCCAAGCGATAGACTTGAATATCCCTAGTCCGAGTGAACATCTCAACGAGCTGATCCCACAAACACTTCGCTTCCACAATATGAGAAAATTGCAGGTAAAGGGCGGGATCAATGAACCAAAGAGAATAGCCTATGCCTTCCAATCAGTAGTTGTCCATGCCCAAACTTCAACGGCACATTGTTTAACCGCCTCAAAAGATGGTTTGGATGAGTCGGTGTCCTTGAGAGCAACATGGCAAAGATGGAAACCCTCAACATGCTCAAATAAATCGCGGTAAACAAGTGCAGCCATGGCCAATGATTTCCAAAGTGGATGGTTGGAACCATTGAGCTTGATGTCAATGCGAGCATTAGAATCGCCCATGATGATCGTCATGAACCCTAACAATATATTGGCACAAGTACGTGGAAGCTTGACTAGGGCAAGCAAGACCGGCGGCTCAATAGCCCTAAACTCATTATCTTAATTTCTTATGTGGAAGATCCAATTTATGGCAACCGCAGAGCATATCTTTATCACAATGAACTTGGCTATGATACTATGATAAGAAAGAAAGATAAAGAGAAATTAGTAGTTATTCTCTTGATAAAGGTGTGTATAACAATGTACAAGAAGAGCCTTTATATAGACTTAGAAAAGGTGCAGAGTTTAGTACTCTTCCTATGTGGGACCAAAAAGAAAAAAAGAAATGCCTATAAGTCTATATGTTCTAACAATGCCAAAGCTTACTAGTTACCTAAATACTCGGGGAAAAAATAAAACCGAATTGCATATACATTCTGGTTCGGGTTATAATGACAATAAAATGCACCAATTTTCTTCTTGGGATTGAATAGTTGTCTCCATTTCATGGGAAATTGAATAGGTGCAGTGAAGTCAGATTATCATGCAAAACAGTCTTGAAATTTGGGGTAGTACGTAAAGATTCTTGAACTTTGAATGATTGCACGACACTCCCTTCCCTCTTCCCATTCACTAAAGAAGAACCTTACGACTACGACGTCCATGCCTGAGGTCGCATCTGCGACGGTCCACCTTTGTGATAGATGGTTCGGGACCCACACACCTTTTGATCATAATTCGGTTAGGTTCATTTTATTACTATGGCCTGTAGGAGCTCTGGGGGTTGTTGAGTAGAGATGATTTAATACAGCACGTGATTTTTTTAAGGCTAATATCACAAAAAATTTTAAATTTAAATATATAATAAACTTATTTCAGAATTAATTCTTTGACAAAAAAAAATCTCAAATTAATACACATGTGACAAATTTATTTCAAACTAAATTTTTATTACCAAAATATCAAATTGGTACAACTGTGATATATTTATCCTCTATTAGTTTCTATTAAATTTGGTTAATACCACAAAAAAATCTCAAATTAATACACATGTGACAAACGGAGAGTAAAAATCCCAAATTGGTACACCTTTAACTGCCACGTATCATCTAAGTCAGCAATTTAATGGTAAAATCTAATGAAAACTAAGTGAGGAAAAATTAATCACAGATGTATCGGTTTGAAAGTTTTTTGTGATAAAAAATTTAGTTTTGAGTAAATTTGTCATAGGTGTACCAATTTAGAGTTTTCCGTAATATTAACCTATTTTTCTATTTGTCTACTACAGACCTTACGTCGCCGGTAGTCGAGAGATAATTGTAACATGGCATAAAGAAGTTTGATAGAATTAAGCTCACCAAATGGAAAACAAAGAGAGTAATGCAAAACAAATGAAGGCCGAAGACAAGGAAACTAGCAAAAGTAGTAAGGAAAAACCAGCTTGGTAAATGACTATTTGTTCTTTTTGGAAGTGGTTAGTAAGTTCTAGGAATGCCTAGTAAATGAGAAGACGGGTTATTTATGGCTGGGGGTGAAACAGTTAGGATACAATGACACTGTCATGCTATCTGAACAAAGGTTTCATTTGGGTACTTTACCTAGGTTTATTAATGTCGAAGCGATTAAGATAATCACATCATGTTTGAGAAGTGGAATAAGAAAAGCTTATTAACTTTCGAGTTTCGACACATCCTCTTTCTTCTGTGTCTGGTCTGAGATTTTGGGAGTTGCATGCATTTTCATGTTGCGTCTATGTGCCTCTATCGTTGCTGCGCTCTTGTAACGATGATTACGTAAATGACAATTTCTTATGACAATGTCATCCTCGCCCAAGGCCATTGAGGCTCGAGCTTGCCGGATCCCAATGAACCGAGCCGAGCCGAGCCTCGCTAGCCTCAAGTGAGGCTCTACCTTGCCAAATCCGGCGAGGTCTAGCTTGCCCGATTCCAGCGAGCTTGAGCCTCGCCTAGCTCCTCAGCGAGGCTGAGCTTTGCCATATCTGACGAGCTAAGTGAGGATCGAGCTCACTAGAATTTGGCAAAGTCGAGCCTTGCAATCTAGGGATAGCTAGTCCCTCCCACGTGGCCGGTTGAGGAAGAAGCAAAAAGAAAAATATATAAAAGAAAAAAAGAGAAAGTATTCTTTTCATTCTTTAAAAAGAATAAAAATAATTTAAATTTTTCATTTTTTTTGCAGGGCGTTTTTATAAAAATGAACTTTCATTCACCAACGATCCAAGCGAGCATCGATGACCCGCACACGGCCTTTGTGGATCTGAGTGTAAGTGTTGGGGACCAAAGCTTAAGCGTCGTTGAAGACCCGAGCCCGACCTTTATTGATTCGGGCTCCGCTGCCAGGGCATCAGGCACGGGCACCAAAGGGTTCATTGCCTAGCCTTGATGGACTTTGGTGTGGGTACTAGGGGCTCGAGCGCTGGAGACTTGGTCCTGAACACTAGAGACCTAGGAACTAGTGTTAGGATTTTCAGATCCAAGTGCCGATACCTAGTCATGGCTTCAAAGATGTCTTCCACTTTTTCAAAGAAGAAAATATATTTTCTTGAATGTAAATATAGATTTTCCGTTGACTCATTTTCTTAAGCGAATCAAATGATGGAAAATGAGAAAAATGCTTTCTGCAAGACAAATGGAGCCTAAGATCAAATGCAATTTCAGTGAGCAAAACTATTCACTCCGAATTCCCTAATTTGCAGTACAAATTACCCATCTTCGTGAAATTTAAAAGAGGGATTCTACGTGGGATATCCAAACTTCAAGATAATCTTGTGATTTATTTAGCAATTACTCGGATACTAGATCAACTGCGAGACAATGTGATTATGGTAACTCCAGATATTAACAAATTTTCTATTGTCTATTGTAAATCATTTCCTAACACGTGACATTTGGTTCCTCTCCTTACATTAGAAGTGATCGAATAAAAAGTTAATCAAAATGAGAATTTCTATTCATCACCCATTTCCTTTAACGGAGGCACACAAACATTTTTACCTTAGGCGAACTATGGAAAAATTATCAAAAAAGTCTGAAACCTATTACAATTGTGCAAATTTAATCTTAATATTATTATTTTTTGCCAATTGAATCGTAAACCTTTTGCAATTGTACTAATTCGGTTCATTTGGCTTGCCGGCGCCGACATGACAAATTTCTAATAACATTTCAATTTTTTTCAAATTTTTATATTATTATTTTATTTTTTTAATAACGTTTTGGTCTCTCTTTTTTCTCTTTTATAGGGTTTGGGCCGACCGAGGGCCATGAACCCTCGCCGCGGCCGGGCGAGGGTCGCAAACCCTCACCCAAGGGCCGGCAGAAGTCGCAGGCCCAAACCCTAATTAAAAAATTTGTCACATCGGCGTTGACCCGTCAAATGGATGAATTGGCACAATTGTAAAAGGTTTAGAATTTAATTGGCAAATAAAAAATGAGAACTGAATTGACACGGTTGCAATAGGTTTAAGATTTTTTGGTAATTCTTCCGGCGATTTATTCCATCCAAACGTGAATTGAAAAAGATTCTATCCATAGGATAAGGAGTAAATTTCAAGATTAGGGATTATCTATATCTTTTTTCCTTTTCGAGAATTAAGTCCCAATTTTGTTGTAACTAGCAAATGGGCACAAGCGCTGCGAGTAAACAAAAAATTAACGCTTGAAAGACCAAGCAAAATTACTTCTTTATTAAATATTTGACTCATTACGTAATGAAAAAAAAAAAATAATGATAAAACTACACAAAATATGTAGAAACATTCAAACATTAACAAAGATTCGAATTTTTTTTATAGAAAGATCGTTTTTCATTGGTAAAACAAATGGGATTGGGCGACCGGTGCTCACGACTCCTATGAGCATTATCATGTCCCGCACTCATTATGGAATGTTCCATTTGGGCATAGCTTCTCTACAACACCCACTCCGCAAATGTTCGAATTTGGCGCACCCGTTAGCACGGCTTTACTAAGATAATAGCAATCTAAGGCAATACGGCATGAGCTATTCAAAGTATACTTTGGGAAGAAAAGATCGATGTTGTTCAATATTGTTTGATGAGTCTTACATATTTTTTATATAGATGTTATGTTTTTATATAGATGTGGCTTGAGGGACAATATTTTGACGCCATTTCACATGCGCAAGGAATAGCATTGCCTCCGATGCCATGTTAGATTTTATGGAACTACTGTTAATTTCAGTTGACATCTTCTATGCACACATACACACATATTGAGATTGAGGGAATGTTAGAGATCTATGTTAATAATATGTTGGAGATTATGCGCATATATCTCCTTTAATAATATGTTGGATTAAATAGTTATCTTGTAAAGTCTTGTTGACACCTAAATTTTGATTTTTAGGAATTTGTTCATTTAAGCATAAAATGAGAATTAGTCATAATTCTCACAAAAATGATTTCTTATGCATTGCATGTTTATTTTTTGTCAGTCATTACATTTAAAGCCGAGGATAAGTCGGTTGAGCTTAATTTGACAAGCAACTGGACCAGGCTTAGTCTAAAATTTTCGACTAGGACATTGGGAGCGTGCGCCAAACTTTTGTGAGCTAAGTGAACTTATTTTCAAGCTCAATTTTGTTCATTCAAGCCTTAATTAAGCCCGAGAATATGAGACGAGCCCATGATTTGGACTATAAAAGTCGGATGGGTTATGGATATGAGAGTGCCAAAGTTTTATATTAGTTTAGACCTAATTCAAGCTCAAATCAGCCCCATTTTAGCTCTTATAATTGTAAAAGGGCCTTAGTTAATTACCCATTTGATTAGTTAAGGTCCAATTAGGTCCGGAATCATTGAGAAGACGGCCATTTCATCCTCCTCATCCATTTGGATGAAAATTGGTAGAGTCCTAGTGAGATTGGACTCTCAAATTTTCAAATCAGATTCGTAATTTTCATTCGGTTAAAAATTCCTATCTTAAGAGGTGATTTAAGAGATTAAAACCCTATCATTATACTGGAAATAAAAGAGAGTTTTAATGGATTAGGACTCCTCTAAATCCAATTGCTATTATCAAATCATATTCTAGCTAGGATTAGTGATCCAACGGTTTCTAAAGAGTCCTACTCTTATTAGGATTCTTAGGGACGAGCTCTATATAAACATGTCTTCGTCACAAGCTCAAGGGGTTGGCAGTTTGTGAGTCTCATAAAAAAATCAAAGAAATTTCGTGAGATTGAGAGGTGATCAGCTGAAGTGCCATCCCAACGGTAGGCTAAAGCAATTCTGTGCCAATTGACCTTACGTCACCATCCATGCTCCGATGGACTCGTTCCAGGTACCACAATGTTCAGCATTCGACAACCTATCACCAGCCGCTGACGATGCGTCGATCCGACTCCTGGAGCTTCCCGTCCAAGCCTGCAAAGTCACTACTGAATCTGCCCCTCTGTTCTGCCAACCAGCCATTGTTTCGTTTCTGTTCAGCCCCATTCGAGATTGATTGGACCTTGTTTTTTATTTGAATAAAGTCACTAAATTCATTGCTACGTGGTGTTAAGATCCCTTGAAAGTTTAGAGCTTAAATTCGATCAAAAGGGCGCGTTGTCGGACGAAATTGCTAGGTCGCGCACTGCTGGAATTTGCTTGGAAAAGGTACTTTTGTTTTTCACTCTCAATTGCAATTCACACATTGTTTTACTTGGAAAACATGTGTGTATGTTCTATGGTGTTGATGAACAAATTTGATTTCTAATTGGAGTGAAAATTTAGTCCTTTTTATCAAACTTTGCAAGAACCAAAGGTTGATCTTCGTGCCATAAAGTTCTGGTTATTTGCTAAATAATTTAACTTGATCTTGAGATTTGATGAATCAAGTTGAATTGCTCATGGATTGATTGAATCTCTTCTCAAATTAAAATTGGTACAAATGTTTTTCTAAGATCAAATTAAATCATAATTTTTGCACATCAAATCTGGAATATTCAGAATATACTTCTCTTGGCCGAATTGCTTATGGATGATCCATGCTTCGAACTTTATCCATTATTGGTTAAATGACATTATCCTTGATTATTTGATATTATCTCTATGCTATGGATGAGGTTTATTGACCTAAACTTTATCTAAACTTTTTGAGAATATTTGAATTGGATGATATCAAGTCCATTGTAGATAATTTTTGGCTCCGAATGTTTATCTTTAGCATGCAATTTGTTTGATTGAATTTAGGATTGCTATCTTATCTCTTATGAACTTTTATGATAATTTGGATTGTTGGAGATAAGATTGGTGTTTAATTGAATGTTTACTTTTGAGACTTATCTAAAATAAATTTTCCGATCCTTAAAGATAATTTTTCAAATTAAAATTGGATTGAATTTTTGGATGAGGAAAGGTGGATCCCCAATCTCATATTTTTGGCCACCCCTCTTATATTTTCGAAAATCCAAAATAAATTGACTCATTTTTATTTTATTTTTGTCGTGCTTGTTTGTTTTGGTTGTTATAAAGTTTGCATAATTTTAAACAAACATGCCCATAATATATGCTCCCATATGCGCCTAAACCCATCGAAAAAAATAAATCACACGCCTTAGCCACGATCTCATGGAATGAGATGGTGATTTAGTATAGAAATTCATGTTCTGCCCTTTGGCGAAAGGGATGTTGTTTTTTATATACATATCCGCATACCGGCTCGAATTCTCGAGGATGTAGGGGATAAAATCTCGCTCTAGCCCGGATCTTTGAGGAATGAGACGATTTTCGGAAATATCGAAAATTAAAAGGTATATTATGCGTATTTTTGTTTATTTTTATTTAGATTTTTGATTGTTTTTGAATGTTTTCTTTTATTTACCAAAAATACCAAAAATCATCCTCTAGGCGCTTAATATATGGTCTTCATGTCACATTTTTTTTTTCCAATTAATCAAAATCGTTCAACTCACATTGATCAATCGAAGAGGCTTTTTCATGAAATTGATACCGAAAGAGCGTTAATTTTTCAATTAGCGTAACCAAGTCCCCGAAACCATTTTTTCTGGTTCGTAGAGATAAAATAGTTCTTCTACTATTTTATATAGGTTCCTAATCAACCTACCGTAAATAATTAGTGGCGGCTTCGATTAAATATTTTCTCATGAATAAACCTAAGTTGCGAATCGGTAGGGCTTAGGAGGGTCCGAATTAGGTTAGTTGATTTAATTAACCCGATAATCCGTTAGCCTAATTTTAGGTTGCGACAAGTCTATAAATAGGGTTATGTTGTTTTCAGTCTTTACACCCCGTCAAATATGCAGAAATGTTATATTCCGCTTATCCACGTGTTTCTTGTCTAAGAAGGTTGCATCTTCTTCGTTCAAGTCGGAAATCCCACGACAAAATGCTCAAAAGCCAACATTTATTGGTCAAGTTGGGCAATAGAAAAAGGGGCAGTGCTCACAAAACACAATCCGCGTTAATAATTGTTCTAAACAGTCGTTCCACCATAAGTGTTAAAGTAGCAAAAGTGATCGTATAAATGGATTACGGAGAAAGTGTGTACGAGATCGATCGTGATTACATTAAGACTGAATTGAAATAAACGTTGACATTAACACAAAATGGATTAATTCATGATGCATCAGATTTCTACTTAGTGCATGCTTGTTTCAATCACTGTTTTTACATAATTTAATAAGTTAATATGATATTTCTGTTGGAGAAGAGAAATTGAGGTAAGCTAACTACACATACCAACAGGTTAATTCCACAAAAAATCCCAAACTAATACATTAATGACAAATTTACCCTAAACTAAGTTTTCAATCACCAAAAATCACAAACCGATATACCTATGACAAATTTATCATCCGCTAGTTTCCGTTAAATTGGTTAATACCATGGAAAAACCCAAACCAGTACCACATGTGACAAACGAGGGGTAAGAACCTCAAACTAATACACCCATTAATTACCACGTATCATCCAACTCAGCTATTTGATGATAAAATCTAGTGAAAAGTAGCAGAGGGTCACAGGCATATTAGTTTGGGGTTTTTATGGTAAAAAAATTAAATTGAATTAAATTTATCATATGTGTACAAATATAGTATTTTTCGTGATATTAACCTTGCCAAAAAGAGTCAACCTTTTGGAAGGAATTTTCTTCCATTTTCGTGGGCACCTTTTATGAGGGTGTACTTGCGTGTATTGGATGCAAAAGGAAACGCATATGTTGGAGAGAGATGGGTGGGACCATAAGCAATTACTGGGTGGTGATTTTTTGCGAGGTTCCATGAGGCCTAGTCCCACGTAAATAACACTTGATATGTGTAAGATTGTGACTCTGATCACACGCTAAATTGGTGTAAATTCATGTATCGTTCCATTTCTTGTTTGCCTAACCAACATGGATTGATTGATCTCCTTCAAGGACGAAATTTGTGTACCTCACTTATACGAACAGCTGCGCCGTGAAAATGTCGTCTTTCACTCATTATTTCCATCACCAATGTCCTGTTTATAAAACCTAATTTGGTGAAGAAATTCAACATAAGATGTGCTAGGACGGACGGGTAAATTGTGTTAGAGAAGTCTCACATTGTAGAATTAATATGGTGGAGCAATTAATATATCCAAATTGACCTATAACTCATTAACTTAAGCTTTTAAGTAAAAGTGGGTTCAACTAGATATGTTGATAGGTTTTGACTTGGGCTCCCTCTTGACGATCTCCTCGGGAGAAGATATTGGGCTTCTGCTGCACGCTCCCAATAAGATGCATGTGCTATAACATGAGAACGATTGTCACTGTCACCCATTTCTCCAAGTGGTAGCTAATTAACGCATTCACTACAATTTCCAATCCCATTTGGCTCATTGCGTCCTCGCATTAAGGTTGAATATGCCATAGCTTCGGTCATCATATCCTAAGTCCTAGGTACATGCAATGTAATGATACAACAGAATGGACTGTCACCAAAACTCATCCTTGTAATTATCGAAGAATGGCCACAAAGAGTTACTATGTTTTAAGCGTAATTTACAACAGATCGCTTTCGAAAAGGAAGATAAAAAGGCACTGAGAGCATGTGATGAATGGACTTACTGGGACATCATCTTTTGTAGATGGTACTCACACAGATGACGATTTCCCCGGAAATGTCGATAAAATACCTTTCATAACGTCGATAAATTGACGGGGGATTCGACAAAAATTGTGAAGGATCCTTTGTTTATTTTAAATAGAAAAAATAAATGGCAAGAAAAATTAGAGGTACTAAGACTAGAGACAATGTCAATAATGGCTAGCATATAATTTTGGGAAAGTGAAGGTAAAGATAAATTTGTAGAATAATGTCCGTTCTTTGATTGATGGAGATCCTTCTCAAAGAGTACTTTTGAGGTATTTATACCCCGATATCGGCAGTTATAAATTTTGAATTCAAATAAACTTGCTAATCATTTCGGTGGTTACAAGAAGTGACACTATCCACCATCTCCTATTATCTAGTAACACTAATCCACAAGAAGTCATGAAATAACCACCCTATGGATATATTCTTGTGTCGATTCATCATTGCTGCCTTCAAGTTCCAACACTAAGTAATCTCTACAATTGTTGTTGATGACCTCGTTGACTGGTGAACGCTCTCATCAATAACTGGTGATGTCTGTTACAAATAAATCTACTAGCTTGCTGTCTTGTCGATTGTTCAAGTTATCGATTGTCCCGATTAAATTGTCTTTATCAATCAATTAGGCCACTTGACGATAATGAGCAAAAGTTGACCAATTTTTAGTGTCAATAATATTTAAAAGTCAAAACGTTTTGCTAATTGCTAGCAATGTGATCCATGAGATCCTTGGAACTAGGCTTAACTAAAGCTTATAGATCCAAATACTAACCAACAAGAGTTTATTATTCCCTTAAGTGAGTTAAGGGAATTGAGTCTCCAACATGTACATTTGATCGGGCTTGGGCGGGCCAGGATAAGTGGACCAAGCCCAGAAAGGGAATGGTTTGCCCAGGCCTTCCGTTGAGTACATAGTTTAGAAATTTTTTACCAGTGCAAGAATTTTCGTGAACTCTTTTTGAGACATAGCTTCTAACTCGTTGCACCTCTCAAGAGTGTTGATGAAGCTACTAAGTTTCAGATTTTAATGACGAGGAATTAGGTCTATTACTGGAAGCATCATAGTCAAACATAGAAGACAACTCAGTTAAGCCTCTTCCAAAACTGAAGGATGGTGTTTTGGCATTTTTTTTTTTCTTAATTTTGGCCTATCAAAGATGCCATTGCAACATGAAGTGAAACCAGCTTTTTGTGAAGAGGAGCCCAGGAGGCCTTGATGGGGGAGACATGAAGAGTGAGAGATGTGCACGTACGGTATAGGATGAAATAGGTGTTCAAGAATCAACTGGTATCAGAGTTTGTACGGATAATGAATAACGTTTATGCATCAGGACTTAGCAAATAGTAGATAAGGACGTTAGCCATCTTGGAAATAAGGGGAAGGAACATAGCCTCTCTCTCAGCCTGGGGTTCACCTTCATGAGGCTTCGATTTCGCGTCCGCCGCAGCTCAGGATGATGAAATCTGAAGCATGGGCGAAGAAGGGACCCCGTTCTTCAAGCTTGGAGGAGGAAGAGGAGGCCTTGCAACCATCGTTTCTGCTGCCATTCACCACTTCTCATTGTATCGCTCTGTTTCTCAATCAGGAAACTTGTTTCGCTCTGTTTCTCGAACTGCGAACTGATTGCCTTTAACCAAAATAGAGCAAGGCGGTGTTGGCCTCGAATCGGTGTTCAAACTAGAGAGCAAGGATCCTGGAAGTGTGCTCTGGGTTATCGCTTTTGCACAAAGCATAATTCTTTTCCTATGCATGATACTCCTTTTCTCATGCCTCAGAATTCTTATGCGGGGGGCCAAAATGTGGTTGCGCAATTTTGTCCTTTTATATTTGTGTAAAATAAATATATTAGTCCCTCGTACAATTTTCTCAATTTACTAACAAATGTCATTATCAGAGATTCATGGCAGGTTTATTTCACATGGGCATTGATCAATGACAGAATGACTTGAGACAGATGGCAGGATCCTAAACTATTCTTATCCCTTTTGGTTGTTTTCTAGAGTTTGACTTGATAGGCTTGGAGCAGGAATCGTCAGGAATAGCTCGGCCAATTTCCCAACTGTTTCTAATGGGTTCGATTTCGGCTGCGTTTTCTTGACACATGGCAGTCCCTGATTAGGCATTTTCTCCTAACTTGTGGCAGCCTAGTTACCGCGATTTTCCCACGCCAGGATTGGCACATGGAAGGATCTTTTTCGATCAATCCTTTCGACCTTCTCAGTATAAATATCCTATCAGTTCACTTATTATTAGGGAACTTTTGTATCCTGTGTTACTTTTGGCAATACCAACCATTCCGCAAGGCCAATAGATCTCAACATCAAACCTCCTCGACGGTGTTTCAATTGTGAAAGCCAGGTCATGTTTCAATTGTGAAAGCTAGGTCATTTTACTATCAATACAATTGAAATTTCTGCTATTTTTACCTCATAAAATTAAGTAGTAACTCATTTTTGACATGCAATTGTTGCTTTCTATCTATATGAGGATATTGTATAGCGAAGGTTTGTGGATTTTGAATTGAACTTTCGCACTTGCCAACTTATTTGGTATGCAAGTGTATAGCTTGACCAATATGAGAAAAAATAAATGATAATTGAAGAGGAAAGTACAAAGTGTAATATTTCGACATAAATATATTAAATGAAAAAATTAATTGTTTCATCAATAAATGAAGTAAATACAATTAATTACATTTTCTTGAGAAATTAAGTACTGAATGAAAGATAAATCTTTGAACTGAAAGTTTAGATCTATCTCATGGTGAGTAAAAAACTTTTTGGTCAAACATGTTGGGTACTTTCGCCATGAAAGCGAAATACGTGGCCAAAGTCAACCCACAATCACCAAAACAAATTTTTTCGATAATTTAATTGACGACGTATTAATTATTATCATGACCGTATTAACGTGTAATTAAATGTATATTAAGGCATTTCTATAATTATATTTATTTATACTCTTACTATAATTAGCTACTCATATAAATACATATTATACAACCCTAGTTTGGGTTGAGCTACCATAAGCACTCTATCGTTATTTTCTCTCGACTCTAAACATCAACATGGTATCGGAGCAGGAAAACGCATCACGTTCTTCAACTTCTTTGCTCCAAATCAACACTTCATTAGCTCTAATTTCTGCTTCAACAATGTTCAATACATCTGCGAATTTTTCTTCTTCTCTACCATCTCTTTGGCCATCATCTTCTCTTTATGTTAATCCCAATTTCTCATCACCTCTCAATAATATACCACTCACTTTCACCTCTTCTTCTCTTTTCTCTACTGCTCTGATTTCTACTGTTGCTCAAATTACCGCCGTGCAATTAGCCTCGCCATCTCTCATTCTTCCCAACATCACTAATATCGTCTCCATCAAACTTGATGCAAACAATTATCTTTTGTGAAAATCTTAGTTTTAACCGATTTTTATCTATAACAATATGTTGGGATATGTAGGTGGATCTTTTTCGTGTCCGCAGAGGCTTATCAATGATCAGAATATTACTGTTGTGGCCAATCCCTCTTATTCCACTTGGGTCAAAACGGATCAATGCATTCGCAGTTTGATTAACTTAACCTTGAGATTTTCCCATGAAATTCATAATCTTCGGACATCTTGAGAGATTTGGCACGCTCTCGGGTGACGCTTTACCGATCGATGCATGGTCAAGGAAATTGGATTAAAGCTTGATTTTCAGAACACTATTAAGAAACCCGATTAATCAATGTCTAATTATCTTCAGCATCCCAAGTCAATTGCGGATTCTCTCAACACAATCAATTGCTCCGTCTCCGATAAGGACTTGGTGATTCAAGCCCTCAATGGGCTCCCATTAGAGTATGTTGCTTTTGTTACAACGGTCACAAATGGCCCTACTATTCTTTCCTTCAGTGATTTGCGGTCACGCCTCCTCATACAAGAAACCCGATTAGTCAATGTCTGATTATCTTCAGCATCCGAAGTCAATTGCGGATTCTCTCAACACAATCAATTGCTCCGTCTCCGATAAGGACTTGGTGATTCAAGCCCTCAATGGGCTCCCATTAGAGTATGTTGCTTTTGTTACAACGGTCACAAATGGCCCTACTATTCTTTCCTTCAGTGATTTGCGGTCACGCCTCCTCATACAAGAAAAACGATTTCTCCGAAAATCGAATGCTTTGTCTTCATCCGATATTTATCATGTTTTGATTAGTCATTGCGTCACGCCTCCTTATAGTTTTGCTATGAACTTGGTTAGCCAATTCATGCATCAACCCATATTTCCTCATTTACAAGCTGTTAAGAGTATATATCGGTATTTAGATGGCACATCCATCCATAGGTTACTCATTGAGCGGCGTTGTCCCACTTCATTGACAGTTTATGCATTGCAGACTAGGCTGGGTGCTCCGATACTCGACGTTCCACGTTAGGTTTTGTGTATTTCTAGGCACCAATCTTGTTTCATGGTGTGCCAAGAAGCAACCCACTGTGGCTCGTTCTAGTACAGAGGTTGAGTAACGTGATGTCGCTCATTGTGTTGCTGAAACTACTTGGATTCGACATTTACTTTATGAGCTTGAAATCCCACTTTCTACTCCTCTCACTGTTTATTGTGACAACGTCTCTACCACATATCTTGCTCTCAATCCCGTATTTCATGGTCGCACCAAACACATTGAGTTGGACTTTCATTTTGTTCAAGAACGGGTTGCTTCCGGTGATCTACGTGTTCGCTATGTACCTATCATGGATCAACCGCGAGACATATTTACAAAGGGGTTACCTAGTCTGCGTCATGCGTTATTGAGATCCAATATCTCGCTTGTTACACTTACTTCGAATTGAGGGGGAGTATTAACGTGTAATTATATGTATATTAGGATATTTCTGTAATTGTGTATATTTATACCCTTATTGTAATTAGTTACTCAAATAAATACATATTATACAACTTTAGTTTGGGTTCAGCCACCATAAACACTCTGTCGTTATTTTTCTCTAATTCTAAATATCAACAAACCATGTCATCCACTATGGTTTTAGAACAGTATTTTTTAATTTACTTATAACTTCTAATGTAAAGTATTTTATTAAACATATCAAGGTCTAGGGGTGTCAAAAAAGCCCGCGGCATATGGGCCACCCGGCCCAACCTGAAAATTCACTTAATTTTCGAGCCTTTTTTGTCGCTTGATTTTTTTTTAACACCAATGTTTTCTTTTTAATTTATTTTATTTTTATTTTTTATTTTTATATTCTTTCATTTGATAGGTTTGTTAATTGATTTTGATTCCAAAAAAGAAAAAAAAAAAGAATCGGACCAGAATCCGGCCCCACCCGACCCAGCTCGGCCCGTTAACACCCCTATTAGGGTCGATGCTCCACTCCACTTTAACGGTATTGCTTCTATAACTAAAACAAAATTCGTCGCATTCCCCATTTGTAAATGTACCAAATAAACAGGTTTGTTCTATTCTATTTCTTCATATGAAGAATAATACCGGTGAAATTAAATTAGCATTGACATTTTTTCGGATGGTTTAGGGGTGACACATAATCAATTTCATGAAGGACAAAACCAAAGCATACGTGGTGACTGTTTATGTAAAGGAAGGCGAAATTTTGGTTTAGTCATTCAACTCCGTTTTGGCACCCCCAAGGAAAATGCATACACATATGATGCAAAGTAAAATAGAATTATGACATGTGGGCAACGATAATTGATCATGTAGATCACGCCATCACTGTCACGTGACGTATTCATCACATGAAATACTTTCTCGTAGGATACTATTGGAGAGCATTTAGGATGCTCGCAACTCTGCGAGGATAACCATTTGCGAAGAGGAATGTCGGTGGAAAAGGATAAAATGGGACATAATAAAACTCACGTCCCGTAAACATTATACTTTTTTGGAGTGTTTTAGGTTCAGGTTAAATGTACATTTATATTTACACAATAGTTTATCTATTTTAAAACTATAGAAAATAGAAAGATCTTCCTCATGGTATATCCTAATATTGGAATAACTACATAAATGGTTCTTGAACTTTAGTCCAATGTGCAATGTCACCCATGAACTTTTAATTTCTTTATTGTGATTCCCGAACTTTAACCGGATATGCAATGCCGCCCATGCACTTTAGATTTGTTTGATGTGGTCTCCTAAACTTTAGTCTAATGTGCAATGTCATCCCTAAACTTTTGATTTGTTTAATGTAGTCCCTAAAATTTTGATAAATATTCAATATAGTCCCTAAACTATATGAAAATATTGAAAGTTATCATTTCATATATTGACCATTTTCATATAGTCCATGGACTAAACTTAGCATATACCAAAAATTCATAGACTACATTATATATTGGGCTAAAGTTTAAGGATCACACTAAAAACTAAACCATATAGACGACATTTTAAATTCTGTCAATGTTCAGGAATCATTTGTATCATTTTTCCACTAATACTAGAGTTGTTATTTTAGGATTTGGGTCTCGTAACAAACCTTAGTTCCTTTTGCTTCGGGTAACGTTCACCAGTTTTTCTTTTTACATTATCTTAGCATATCACACTATTATTTGATACGTTCTTTTTCGTAGTTTCCACGATGTTAGGTTCACAATACTATCTTATTCGAAACTCGGACACACAATGACTCAAAATAGGATGTCGGTTGTACCTACCTGTTTTAACTCATCAATAAAAGGAGAGAGAGAGAGAACACAAAAAACCATCATCACTTTTCTCAAGGCCTAATACCCTAAAACATCTCAAACCGACTCTCATCCAAATTTTACCTTTTGTCTCAAAAACAACCTCTAACCTTTGAGTCTAATATCAATTTTAGATTTTTTCCCAATTTTACGGTTCAGTCCCAATTTTATCCTACAAGTTTTATAATCTCATAATTAATCATAAAATTTTACTTGAGTAAAAAGTCTGTCTCATTAACCCTCCGTTCAAAATTTCTCGTTGATAGCCCAAAAATGAAAAATTCTCAAGCACGAGCTATTTGAGTGTTTGGAATACGAGCTCTCCAATAGTGAGAGATGGAACATTCCCAAGCACGAAAGATCAAAGACCGAGCGCAAACTCACTAAAGGCGATTTTGACATAGGGTTAATGAAAACAGATTTATGGCTCACATTAAAAGTTGTTGATATTTATGAGACAAAAACAATTTGAGTAATATTGAAATTGAACCTAAAGATGGGATTTTTTTATAAGACGAACAAAATTTAGAATAGAATTAGTACTGGACCTAAAGCCGAGGGTTTGTTATGAGACAAAAAAATGTTTAATGTAGAATTGAGATTTGACCTAAAATCGAGGGTTCTTTATGGGAAAAAAATTATGGTTGAATTGGAACTATATCTAAAATTGCAAGTTTTTTTATGAAATAAAAGATAAAATTGGGATGAATGCTAAAGTTTAACGTTTTTTAAAGGTATTAGACAATTTTCTCGGTAATACCATCCTATTCTACGTGACATCGCTTAGACTTTATTTACGAAATTGTCATTTTTCTTTCCCAAATGCCTCCACCAAAATCGTTATGTCCTTAAACAACCGAAAACAAACAAATCAACCCAACCCCTAAATGAGTAACCAGCGGTACCATCGCCATCGCATCACCCGGCTTGTCGTCGTGAGGCTCCGTCCTCAACTCTTGCATCTCGTACTCATATCCTCCCTCTCGTTCTCTCTCTCTCTCTAAAACAATTTTATGCCACTGCACCGACAAACTCAATGGCGGGGTCTCTAGCAATCGTTGATGACTTTATATCAAGGTTGAGAGCCCCGCCGAGCGAGGTAATCAACTCTCGATCCGATTCGATCCGATACCACTAAAGAATCGCGAATCGGACGGGATGATTTAGAGATCGGTCCAATCGATCCGGTTCAATTTTCAAGCGCTTCAATGGAACCGATGAATTATGAGTAGGGATAAGCAACACGAATTTTAATTTTAATATATTAATTAAAATTAAATCACATTCAAGAAATAAAAAATAATAATGGATGGAATATTAGGTTTACATTTACAAATAAAATAAATAAATAATAATTATCAAGTCCAAACGATCCGATTTTCCCTAAAATCGGGAACCAGTCAATTCGATTGTTTCGTCTTGCTCACCCCTCCTGCTCTTGTGTGTGTGTGTGTGTGTGTGTGTGTGTGTGTAGAGAGAGAGAGAGAGAGAGAGAGAGAGAGAGAGAGAGGCAATGGCGTTGAGATAGTGATAGGAGGTGTTGGGATGACCGCAAAGGCTATGGGTGGTTATGGATGGAGCGAGGTCAGGGTGTACAATGATAGTTTTTGAGAAATTAGGGGTAGAGAATGAATGCAGGGTAATAAAGTCTTTCTAATTTGGGAGGCTTTATCCTAGGATGCCAAGTAATGGTTTGGGGGAAAAAAAAAAGTGTTGTTAAATTTAAAAGTGAGGATGACAATTCATTAGGGGTAGACTAGTCAAACGGATTGGTTGGGTTAGACAACATATGATCCAACTCAAATTGACTCATTTAACTCGTTTGAATCAATTTTCATACAATACAAATTTAGCGACCTAAATACTATCCAAGACATACAAAACATCTACCCGACTCATATTGCTAAAATACTTTCACATTTAACCCAATCCAGAAAAGTTTGTTTCTTTTGAACTTCTAAGACTTATATTGGTTAAAGTATTTTGGATAATTTTTTATAAATTTTTTAAAAGAATTCTTTTTTTGTTTTTTTTTCTTTTCTTTTCCTTTTTTTTTTTTGTTTAAATCAGGCGAGAGCCGACAACCCCTCGCAGGCAACAAAAAGTTTTTAGACCCATTTTACCACCTCTAATTGGAGGGAAGGTCATATATGCAAAAAAATTTTTTGAACCTCATGCATTTGTGTTTGGCCAAATAAAAAATATATATATGCATAACCAACTTGCGGGAGCTTATTTCAGTCCTAATGGATCAAGAGAATTCGAGCAGGGACAATGACTTCCAACTCCATCTTACTTCTATCAAGAAAGGAACTAAATCAAGGTTCCAAACCAACCATACTCTCAAAAATGTAAAGGAAAATTTCAAAAAAAGGGCCCAAAGTCCTTATTTTTTCAAATAAGGGCCCCAAACGAATCATGTTTTAAATAATGGTTCGAAGTAGTATAGTATGTTTTAAATAAATGCATGAAGTGGCCATAATGTTTGAAAAAAGGGTTTGACCTGAAGGATATTTTCGTCATTTCTCATTTTGCTTTTTTTTTTTTTTTCATTTTTTCCCTTTTTTTTTTTTTCTATTTTTTAAAAGTTAAAAAAAATGAGCAGGAAGATACAAGCGGGAGGGGGCTGCCCTCCCGCCTATGGTTGCCTCCCCACCGCCAGCGGGGTCTCCTGCCTACCGACGGTGGGGCGACGGGTCCTCCCACCTTTATTTGTGTCTTTTTTGTCTTTTTAAAAAATTTTGGCTAATTTTTAAGGAAATAGAAAAAAAATAATTCTAATAAAAAAGAAAAAAATCAAATAGGCAAAAAGACGAAAATGTCATTGAAATCAGGCCCTTTTTTTATATTTTGTGGTTACTTCAAACCCTTATTTGAAATAATATTCACTTCAAGTCTTTATTTGAAAAAATAAAGATGCTTCAAGTTCTTTTTTGAAACAAAATTCATTTACAATTCTTATTTGAGAAAACGAAGGGATTTCGAGCCTTTATTTAAAATTTTTCAAAATGTGACACTAGCTAGTAATAATAGTCGGTCCACTGTACTTGGCCCAAAAAAATATTTAAAAAATTGAAGAATTCAGGCCCATGAATTTACCAGAGTACCCACAAAATCCAGGCTGGCTCTCTCCTCTAAGGGGGCAAAATGGGCAAACCGTGGCTCAGCCTTTTGTCAGAAACCACAGAGCCAGGCTACCCAATTAGCCAATAATGACCTCCCCATTTCCTCAGAGAGTAAGAAAAAGGAGGGACCAAGAGCTTTTTGCTCCACCTCCTCCGCCAGACCACAAGCACAAGGGGATGCAAATAACACAACAAGACAACACCCCACCACACAAAAAAAGTAAAAAAATAAATTAGTCAATGGCAATTCGGTAATTACGAGCGAAGGCATCATCAGAGAGTCATTGACCGGTCGCCTTTGACCAGTCCTTTTTGTAAGTGCCATACCTGTTTTTTGCCAGAGTACTCCGTCAGTCCTGCTCAGTAGTAGCAAAATATTTCTCATATTTGCGCGTCATAAATGATGGATGAGCCCCAGCCCTCCCTCCCTCACCCACGCGCCGATGCCGGCGCGTGCCGTGCAATTTAGGGTGTAGGAACTCTAAACCAAGATGCGGAAGCGGATTGATTAACACCGAATCAAATTTCTTGCTCCAAAACTTGCAAAACACCAATATTGCAATCTCTCCAATTGATTCACTCCACTTAGGAAAATAAAAATAAAAATATCTCCCGCTAATGAAACATCATAGGACGCATTCTCGTACGTGGGAGTTCCATTCATATTAGGAAAAAAAAAATGTTACATACGAAACCGGCCGGACTAATCGCGATCAATAATGGAATCGAGTTGGTGGAGATCATCATCATCATCATCGATCACCATCATCATAATCAATGGACGATGATGATCTGAGACATTTTTTGTGAATTTTTCCTTATGTACAGAACCAGATTTGAATGTGGGGGGGCTGGCTCATGAAGAGGATTGGTTCTTACTACTACTGGAAGCTAGAGCGTGGATGGAACTGGCGAGCTTGTTGATGGCGCTCGCGAGGCCGTCGATGCCTTGCCGGCTGATCTCCGTCTTGGACTCCTCCAGCTTGAGCCGCCTCTCGTGGAGGTCGACCAGGTCCCTGTGCCGCCGCTCTTCTCTCTCGTCGCAGGCCTGGAGGGCCTCCGCTATTATGGAGGCGCTCCTCGAGATCGCGGTCCCGACGTCGCCGCGGCGATCCTCGCTCCCGGCTCTCCTCCACCGTGATCTCCGCCTCTCCTCCTCCTCTTAGCGGGCGAGTCCGAATGCTCCTCGCTCGGTTCGGATTCTGCGGCGATTTGGAAAGGAAGAACAATTTATGGTTTGGATAGAGTCTCTGATTATATTTACAGAGAGATACCTGGTGTTGGAAGTGGCTGAGAAGTGGCGGCGGAAGGAAGCTGAGGCGGAGCCTCCGGCGTCTGAGAACGAAGAGGCAATGCGGGCACGATGGGGCCCAGGAAGACATGCTGCTGCTGCTGCTGCTGCGGAGGCAACGGAGGCTGAATGGGCGTTTCCGCCAAATAACCAGTGGTAACAATGATGTCGGGATTCGGGTGGCTGATAGAATAGGCGGCGACGGAGGCGGAAGGAGCGGCAGCGGCCCCCTGAACTCCTCCTCCTCCTCCTCCTCCTGCTTCTGCTCTCCTCTCCACCACATCCACCAGGGCCTCGTATATCTGGGGCATCATGTTGGTGGGCAGGTTCCTGTCCTTCCTCTCGCTCTTCTCCATCTTCCAGTACGAGGCCCCCGCCTCCGCCTCCTCGCCAGCCCTCCGCCGCTCGTACTCCCTCACCTTCTTGTAGTCCCTCATGAGGTTGTCCCACTTGTCGTTGCACTGGTTCTGGCTCCTGAAGCAAGCCCTCCTCCAGCAGTAGTCTTCCACCCACTTCCACCTCGGCTCCGAGGCCCTGGCCCCGCCGCCTCTCCCGGCCCCTCCTTCGCCGCTCTCCTCGGTCCGCTTCGTCCGCCTCTCGTCGTCCATCTTCTTCGCCTCGATCAGTACCATGGTCTCGTTCACGTTCCAGTTCCCTTTCCGGTAGTCCCTCATCATCACATTGCCGCCGCCGCCGCCGCCACACCACTTTGATCGGCCATTTCACCATGCCAGTGCAACTTTGAGAGAGAGAGAGAGAGAGTATTTGCCTGCCCAACAAGTGTTACATGGACATGAGTTCGTTGTTGCTTGCTTCCCCTTTGAAGGGGCTGTGGAGGGTGGGTTGAGACCGGTCAAAATCTTTTCTGGTGCGAGGGAGACTAATAAGTGCTAACTTTGGTGCAACGAGGTCGGGTCGGGTCGGGTCCGGTCGGGTCTGGTCTGGTCTTCCTCGGTCAACAACAGGATCAGGATTTGCAGTAGAGTCGGGAGTGGAGTGGACGGTGGGGCTGTGCCTGCCTCATCCACTGTATGTGCATACCATTCCAACGGAGCACTGTGATAATAAGGTCCCCTTCCTTTGAGGCGCTTTCATTTCTTTTATGCTCCCTTTGGTTTTTTACGGGAAAAAAGGAAGTAATTTTCACGAGAAACAACTTAATTTTTCCATAGAATTTGGCTGTAACGACATATGGTATGGAAGTCATTTTCTCACATTAGTTACGATGGGAATTACGAATCCATATTTGAGAACCGAATCTCGAGCGCAATCTCGGGTATCCGACCACGGGAATCCTCTTTCTAGGTCGGGGTGGGGATGTCCAAGAGACCCCTGCCACCGTCGACCTGGCCGTTAGGGACTCAAGCACAGGTGTTGGATTCTAGTTGCGTGCCGGAAAATGACTATGATAAGACTTTCTATGGCTCCTTTTTCTAAGTGATCGAAAAACAAGAAAATCAGGAAAATATTTCCTAGAAGAAAAATTTTCACCAAACAAACGAACTTATATTGATGTAATGCTTTCTTAATTGAAAAAACTCTTCACTGCATACGACCCTCGCCCGGTAGCCAATGAGGCTTGGCCGGCCCTCGCAAGATGAAGGTTGGCCGGTGACCCTCGTCGGGCTTTGGAGAAAAAAAAGAAAAATATCATAAAAATTTGAAAGTTAAAAAAATAAAAAATAAATGTCCATGTCAACGTTGCCCATGTCACATAGGATGCACAACGTCCACCTCAGCATTTTCCACTTGAAATTCCACGGATTGACTCATTTGGCAAAATGCAAAAAATTTAAAAATGAATTAACCAAATTGAAAAGATTTAGTACCGAATCAGCCAAAATACAATATGTTCGGTACTTTTTGGACAATTTTTCTTTTAAACAACAGCTTATGTTTTGTGGACTAGTTGCCAGCTTGTGTTCTAAATAAGAAATGGACTCAGATAAAAATAAAACTACCCACTCCCGTACGACGGTCTAACAACAGACCTCATCCATGCAAAGGTGGTTAATGGAATCGAGTCTTCTTCCATCTTTACCTGCCAAAAAAAAAAAAAAAAACACTATCCATACCGAAATGAGAAAAATATTGCAAGCTCTTTGAGACTTGTTCATCGAGACCTCATGCCCTAGGAATTCGATACCCATCGTCTTTTGTTGCCTTCTTGAGCTGACGATGGTCTCTACTCGTTCTGTGTTTGGGTCAAAAACCCATTTCATATGTGATGGGATGAGTTGTTATACGAAAAAGTTATAATCAATAAATGGGTCTAAACATAATATGAGTGTCAAATGAATCATAAATATATCGTAAATGAATCATAAATGGATTTGCAATTTACGTAGATCGAACTCACCTCTATGATTCTCTTTTCATTCTTTCTTTATCTCACGCTTACTCACTCCGCACTCTTACCTCAATTTCGATATGGGTTTTCCATAGATTGGATTAAATATGTTATTGTTTTAAAAATATTAGTCAAGTCGGGTATTGGTTTGATATCGGTCAAGTCAAGTGTTGGTCACTAGATTTGCATTGTAAGAAAATAGGTCATAAACGTGTTAAAATGGGTTTATTTGGGTCGGATCACTTATAATCTGTCAAACCCGACCCTACCCACCCATTTGATGTGTCTAGCCATCTCCACTAGTGTATATTATAGTTATTGCCCGAACGATGGTACTCAAGACAGAATCTGTAACGAGTGTTTTCAAGAATTTTTATTGTTACACCTGCTATAGTATTCGTGGTGTTACCTTTGCACAAAGTGCTTATCTTCATTTTGTCCCCTTATGAATGCATTGGCGGGAACGAACATCTGCCTCTGGTGTCGAGAAAGTAGATCCGTCCGACGACAGACCTTTGTTCTCCAATAAGGACCGGAGCACTGAACGGTCGATGAAATGTTATGATCTCAAATAGAAAAGCATGAGACTTGGATCCCATGTACGAGGTATTGGAACTTTAATACATGATTTGTGTGGTCCTGGGCTCCCCCATCTTAATAGCTAACTTAGGTGCCGTAATCCTCTCAAGGTGTCTATGATAACACACTCATAGTGCTATCATGAATTGATTAGTGCCATAAAAGATAAATTAAATCGTAATTCCATACTTCGCAATTCTCGAATAGAAGACTTTCAAGTTTTTCTTCTTATTTTTTTGACAACGAAATCATGAAAACTACGGGTGTGCTTAAGTGAAAGAGGAATTTGCTAAACCGCTCAAAAAAAAAAAAATAAAAAAACTAAAAAATTTAAAAATTTAAACTATTATTTGTAATTGTCAGTCAAAATGTTTACATCAACGATTTCAAGTCAAAATTAGCTAGACGGAGTAATTGACAACACATGAAAAGTTACACCAATTGATAAAATTAAATTTCAGGGTTAATTACAAAATATGTAGACCTTTTTGAACAATTTTCTTGAGTCATAACTATAGTTTTATCTTATATCAACCATTAGTAGAGAAAAGTTTTATGTTTAGTGAGAAAAGTGATCTAATTAATAAATTTCCAAAAAAATTTAAAACTCTTATAATTTAATCCAAACTTTTTGGTCCTGTCTTTTTCTATTCTTAAATTTTTTTTTAGTAATATCTTAATATTTTCCAATTATTTATTTAGTTTTTTTAACTCTTTTAATAAATTTTTTCCTGTCTTTTTTTCTATTCTTTTTTTTTTTTGTTAGGGTAGGTAAGAGGCCACCGGCTGAGGCCCACCAACCTCCGCCGGCCATTGGGCAAGGGCAAGCAAGCCCTCACCCTCTAACAGAAAAAAAAAAAAAAAGAAAATGAAAGACAAGAAAAAATTTATTAAAAAATTCAAAAAATTATATCTAAAAATTATCCACGTCAGCACCGATCATGTCCATCAGCAATTCCCGTCAAAATTGACTAGATGTATCAAATTAACATAAATGTAAAAGGTTTAGGTATGAATTAAAAAAAATCTATAACTAAATTGACATAATTGTAATAAATTTATATAATATATATTGGATTTTTCCAATCATTTTGGCAGAGAAGGTTGTTTGTGGAGAATTTGTCTTCTAGTAACTGGTGTATATAATATAATTAATTAAAATTCATCCACAATTCGATATGTTTTGGGAAAAGAAAGGATGGGTTTTTGCATCTTCGAGGGACTGGCAAATGATGAAATGCAACTGGGAAGGAGGAGGAGGAGCTCAGGAGAAGGAGGAGGATGCTTTCCCCTTCCTCTCTCGCTGCGCTCCACTTTTTCTGTCCTAAAAAACATCAACCCTTTTCGACTTAAAAAAAAGAAAAGAAAAAACACATGTGGAAGCCATATTTTCTTAAAGTCTTCGAAGATCTCCAAAGATTAAAGTCAAATCTAAATCCACTTATTCCAACCACTGCTCCCCCACGGAGGAGCTGCATGTGCGACTGCGACGGAAAGGGAGGGACGAGGGAGTAATCAAGCCCAGCGTCGTTATAAGAAAATGCCAAACGAATCCGCACTGGCAGATTTACAAAACCCTAGAAATTGCAGAGAGAGAGAGAGAGAGAGAGAGAGAGAGAGGGGGGGGGTTTTGAGTACATTCAAACTATTTTGTAGGTATATCTGTACCAAATTCACAAAATGGATCCCGACAAAATAGCTGAAGTTTGGCCCTAGGAGTGTAACGAGCAATCTGAAAACACACTTCTTCTATGAAAGGTAGAGAGCTTAGAGGAAGTAATCTGTTGATCTAGACCAAGACCTCGCAGGAAGAGGAGTATCATCAAGTCTGCTTCTCGTTGCTGCATTAGAGTAATTGTGGAAGCCGGTGAGAAATAAGAGACGATAATACAAAGACGAAAACCAAGCATAATACTCTGCCAACCCAACATCACTAATTTTATCTTCAAATAAAGCCTCCCATATATCGTAAACTCGACTCATATTATTATGTTCGGAGTAGAGTAAAGCACATTTAGTCCACACCTCACGGGTTATTGCGCAATCCATGAAAAGATGGAGAACAAATTCAGCCATACTTCCCCATGAAAGAGTACGCAACGCATCATTAGTGACCTTCCATTCTTCTAGATTAGTTGGATCTGCAGATGGTAATTTTTCAAGCCATCTAGACTGGCAATTAGCATAAATAAAAGTAGAAAGAGCCATTGACCAAGTAGGATAATTGATACCATCCAACTTGACCAAGGCAGTGTGTAAACCTGTTATGCCATAAGTACCACTAAGATAGGTACCAAAAGATTTCGAACTAGGAGTAGCATTAGAGGGAATCACCCTCGAAACAACATACGGAGAGCTAACCGGCTTAGTACACGTATCCACAAACCAATAAACACAGTAAACACAACACTGGATAAAAACTTTTTTTTAGACTACTTAGTCAACTATAAGTGTCTAATCGACTACCTGGAACATAGTCGACTAGTCAGGAACCACAAGACAAAAACCACTACGAACATATACGAATCTCACCTATACCACCACAACTTGTGATCCAATTATCGTATCACCAAAAACAACTCAACACCAATCAAAACACATCTTTAAGAAACAAACTCATGGAATTGATGGCGAAAACCAGAGAAATCGCTTGGGGGCTATGGGCGCAACTGCAAGAGTAGCAGCTGTGGGAGGCAGCACTGTTGGAGACAAAATCATGATGGAGCCAAAATACTCTTTTCTTACTTGCCGGTGATCACATCAAGGGAAGGAACCCTAGAGGCGGTAGTGTGGTTATATATGTCTTCTCTCCCGTAGGAAGGTTGTGCTCCAATACCATGTTATTGGTAAAAGAGAGAATTATATTATGGTGATCAAAAGAAGTATTTATTAGCTTAGGATTAAGCCATGTATAATTACATAAATAATTCCAACTTGCTAGCACTATAGAATAACAAGTGATATACCCAAGAACCTCTTTCTTCAGTATTAATAAGTAACAGTTGGCAGCCTGCAGGACTTCTTGATAATATATACTTATAACAAGGGGAAAATTTCGTGTTTTGTTTAATTTTATTTCGGCAGTTCAGCTTCGTACCTTACAATAATATTTGACATGTGTCGTATTGCAGGACCTTAAAAATCTCCTTTCACGTCCACTGCGACCAAGGACAATCTCACATCGGTTCTTTGGCAGGCTATGCTTTTGTAGATTGATTTATTATTAATTGGATATAATGTCTTTTTTCTGGAAATCTCCGTCCTTCTTCTGTGATGGATAGTAATAGAAAACTAAGATCTAAAAGGAGTTATAAAAATGGATACATAGCTATTCCACAAAACCATAGCCTTGATGGCGAACAACTCGAACGGAAGAGCTACCATTGAATTTTATGAAAATGTGCACGTTTCTTCTCTAAATGAAGCGCAGAAAGGATATTCTTTTGACATGTTAGAATTATTTACGACCCCTTTTGGGGCTGAAATATTACGAGGGGCAATTTGCAACAATTTGAAAGATTGGGTGTGCATGGGTAATTTCAAAGATTAGAAAGTGCAACAGATCCTGTGAGAGGGTTTTTCTGCAACCAACCAATGTTTATGTACGTGGGATCTTATACCAAAGCTATTTTCAACTCTGATCAGATATGTTACTTCTATTTATTGTTATGTTTTTCACCCCTTAGAAACACAAAAATTGAGGACTTACACGAGCTAGAAGGCATTTATTTACCATTTAGGCTGTTTCACCTCTCCTCCAACATCAATTTGAACAAATAGCGGAGGCGAGGTGAGCAGCGACAGCGACGGGTTACTCGAGAGGGGAGGTGTTGGTTGTTGCGGGCGACCAAACTTTTATTTTGTTATGTAAAGGAAAAAAGAAAATATTAAAATTACAGTTTAAAAAAATTCAGAAATTAAAAAATATACAATATAAAATTATTCAAAAGAGATGGGATGATTCAATTAATAACCTTTATAAACTAAATGGATTGTAAATGGGATAAAATGTGAATTTGTCTTTAAACCCATTTACAACCCAAATATAATTAAGTTTACGACCCAAACCCATTAAAAATCCATTTATGAAAACTTAAGGGCCTATATGGCAACTATTTTGATTCTCTGATTCTGTTCTCCAAAATAAAATAAAAAATATGAGAATCATGTTTGATAACGTAAATGATTCTGATTACGTTTCCGAAAACAGTTTTGGAGCAAAAACAAGAACAAAAAAAAAGTTAGTTCTAGAAACAAAATGAAGTCCCACACTCACCTTTTCCTTTCAGTTCTCTAGTCATTTTTTCCTCGACCTAAAATAGAACGAGGTCTCATTGTCAAAGAAAAATATATAAGTTAATAAAAATAAAATTCAAAATTGAAAAAAATTTTAAAAATCTTAAAAATAGAAAAAATTTAGAAAATCCCTAAAAATAAAAGAAGCTTAGATTGGGCTAGTTTGACCTCATTTTCATAAATTTGGACTTAGGATTCCCTAGATTTCATAGATTTTGTTCCTTTTTAGGAAAATCATAAGCACCTTTAAAATTAAACTCAAATCACATTTATCTAAGCCCCTAGGGCTTCGTTATGGTTTTATGATGCGATTTATCAATGCTATGATTCATTGATTGTGCAGTTGATTTTATTGGTTGTGATTTGCCTAGGTTCATGTACTTTAGACTTAGTCTAGTTTTAGAAAATTTTGGAAAAAGACAAAAATAACCGGGGTAAACACTTAGCAAGCTCTCGTTCCTAAGTTTTGGATGAATTAAGACTTAGATTTGATTTCCTATAACCAAAAATGCATACCAATGCAAAGCGGTGCAGGGCCTTTTCCTTGTAGAAACGAAGGTATTGCTCATGTCGGTTGTCCGTTCGCTCAAAAGAGTTGGATGAAATCCCACAATATAAGGCAAAAATGACTCGTAATGATTGTTGATATTTATTTTTATATTTTAATATGCAATATGTTGTATAAAAGAATCAATATGAATTAATCTTCAATTAATTCAAAATGTAGGATGAAATTTCATAAAGTAACTACGTAATTATTTGACTTAAATGGAAAAAATTGGGAAGAGAATTTGTTCTCGAGAATAGAAATTATGTGTAGTTACCGAACGCGTTTCTGTTCTAAGAACAAAAATTTTATACGGTTACCAAATACGTTCTGATTCTCTAAAACTCATATAGAGAACAAAATCAGAAAAAGTTATTTTAATTAAAATCACTTTTTGGGATTAGAATGGTTGTCATATAGACCCTAGCTAACCCATATTCGACCCATCTTATTGAATATGGGTTAAAATGTGGGTCTTCAACCTACACAGAGTAATGCATTCCTTGTCTTCCATCCTGATAGAAAATTGATGATGTTGAGTGGGCATTTTTCTGATTGCTCGTGTGTATCTTGAGCGCAAGTTCGCCATTGTCGCATGCTGATTGAATTTTCTTCTCCTACTTTGTGCCTTCATGGGATTATGCTATCGTTTGGCCATTTGAATGTTCTAAGCTTCTCTCATATTCACATTGATGTGAAGAAGAAGAAGAGAAAAGGCATTGAAACTTGGAAGAGAGAAACTTGTCACGAAAGTGCAATGAAGTCCTAAAACTTGCAAATTTTTTGCCCCTATCTATTGTAGTGGTACCATATGTATCCCAAATCTTTCAATTGTATTATTTTAATCTAAAACCTTTTCATATTGGTACCAATTCAGTTCATTCGGCCAATTTACGTCGAAAATTACTAATGTGGACTCCGTCCATTTTATGTGGCACAATCCACACCGACATAGACAATTTTATAATTTTTTTAAAATTTTTCTGAATTTTTTAAATTTTTTTAGTTTTTTTTCTTTTCTATCCTTTCTTTTTTTTTCTCAACCGTGGGCCGATAGGGCCATGGGGGCCCTCATCCAAACTAGGCGAGGGTCATCGACCCTTGCCTATAGTAGGACCAGAGCGTAAAAAAAAAAGAAAAAAAAAGAAAAAAGAAAAGAAAAAGATTACTAAAATAATAATAATAATAATAATAATAATAGAACATACACTAATTTGTCTACATCGGCTTTGGTCATGCCATGTAGCACGACCAACATTAACGTTAGCAATTTTGGTATTAAATTGGTCGGATGGATTGAATTGGTACCAATGTAAAAATGTTTAGGACTAAATTGGTCCAATTGAAAGGTTTATGAGTGAATTAACATCAATACAATAGATTTATGACTTTTTTTGTACTTGTATCTCATTTTTGGTCTTTTCATGTTAAATAGAAAGGTAATTTTGAAAAAAGGGGGGGGAGGGGGGGCAGGAGACATGATTGGCTCAAGTACATAGATATAGATCGGATCGAATTGTTGAAATGATGAAATCATAATCCGTTCGGAAAAGTATAAAAACCAACTTAAAATATTAAAGCTGAGGGATGAAATTTAACATCGACCAAATGCAGAGGGATCATCGAGGCTTTGTCCCGATCATAAACTATCAAACCCTTAATGACTAATAAACAAATAAATTATAAATGGAAAAAAGATTATATCAACTAATGAAGATTAAATAAAAAGTTAATTTATCAAATTGTTTACATTCTATAATTGTGAATGTTAATGGTTATCAATTTAAAGATAATTATAGTAGGTTGTTATTAAAAAAAATTAAATGCTTTTACTGTCATCTGGGATTATGGACAATTATTATGAATATTGTACTATTTTTAAATTATTATTTTAAGACCCAAATAAACTTAACAAGTTTAAGGATTTGGTTGCACTTTTTGAAATTTTTACAACTCAATTACACTTTCGTGATAAGTTTTAAGACTAGATTTCATTTATTGAAAACTTTTTGACTTAATTGCACTTTGGTGATAACTTTTAGGACTTCCGGTGCACTTATCCATAAAAATAAGATGAATTTTTTTACCGATGTAAAGATCTTACTTTCAAAAATTATTTCTCTCTCTATAATTATGTTTGCTTTTAATGTAAGATATAAACATGCTATCAAAATCTTTGTCTAGGACATGATCAATATGTGAAGTATAAGGCAATTGGATGCCACAAAAAATAATCGAAGATGAAAAGAATTAGCAAACTTAGTCTCTTAATGGTCATGAAACTTCACTCGAGAATGGTTCTCTACTCTGCGTGAGCATGCGTGTTGGAAGGTAGTTTGGGAAAACGATTTCTTCTTTTCGGGAAGGAGAATAGGATAATTTTTATCTCGATTGCGTAACACAGCCTAAGAACTTAGAATCTCTTGCTTCAAATAATGTACAATTATCTTAGTAAAATATACCTTAACCAGTCTATGACTAATGTGATATCAAGTTTTATAATTTCTTAAAAATACTAATGAGACAAGTGATATCCTATTTTAGAAATAAGTTAGAAGAATTGGATTGAATTGATGACAAGCATGCATACACTCTAGAAGAGGAGAGCTGCAAATTTTAGATCATATGTGAAAAATAGCAACAAAATTGAACTAAGTGAATCGCGGGACATCTTACTTTAAGAAAAATACCCTACTTATCTATTTTGGTGACACATAATCATTTATGAGTTTTATTTTCAATTCTTCAGTTGCGTGGCACGAGTACAAAAACTACTTTGATGAAATTTCTTATCGTTGGTAGTAGTCAATAATATAGTTGCTAATATATAGAGAGAGATAGTTGCTAAAAAGTTGGAGAAGGACGACCAGCTGCCTCCTCTAGATGTTACCACTAAAGAGTCACAATGAGCGATGACTAGCTGCACCACTCACTACGTGAAGACTCGTGACTTATTGTTTGACAATTGGCACTATAGATTGTTAAAAAAATGTTTTTGAACAAGACTGCACTAGCTCTTAATTGCAATTTGATTTTTACGAAGAGGGGGGGGGCGCGGAGGCGGAATTTTCCGCAATGGACGAAAGCCTGATGAAGCAATGCGTGCGGCGGAAGACCTATGGCAAGGAGTAAAGTTGGTTGCCGAAGGTCCATTTTTATTTGCCAAGAGCTACTTGTTTGAGCCACGAACCTCCTTCTGGAGGTGAAAAAATAGGCGGGTGCCACTTGGCCCACTCAGGCCTTAGAGATAAGCGAGAGGTACATGGGCCGGGTTGGCTTGAGATAGTCTGATCCGCCCTAGTTTGCTCAGAAGGGCCTAATATTCTTCATGTTATAGACAGATTTGGTCAATACATTTGGCGAAAGACGCTTGGTCCCGCCTGATCTCGCCAATGTTAGGATCAGGCACACAAATTTGACGAAAAAAAAGTAAAAGCGATAAAGACACAATGTTTATCATGGTTCACTTTTAAATTTAGAGTTATGTCCAATAGATGATTTCACTAAAATTAACACCTCCCACCTTTTTGGTACCACTCTCAATTACAAGAAAAAGGAAAGGAAGCAAAGATAAGACTAAACCTAAAATAAGTATGCTATCCCCAACACCAGGCTCTTGGCCAATTTTCATTTAGGGTACTGCCTTTTAGCTTCCAGGCTTAATTTTGAAGCTCAACCCTTAAGGTGCTAGAAATTTCTAATTCACAGGTTCCACCAAGGTGGCAAGTGAAGAGCATGTTGAACCACATTGTACTGTTGAATTAACAAGAGGATTCTAGGAGTCGAGGAACCACGCTTGGATGAGACGAGGAGAGGAAAGTTTAGGGATTCATAGAGAAAACTTCACACCGATATTAGAAGTAGGCACGTTACGCCTCATAACATAACACTAAGGGCCTTATATAGGCAATAAACACACAACATGACAAAGACTTTGGATTCTTAGATCCCATAATACAACATAACAACTTGTGGACCACCATGGGCCAATTGGAAGGAAAATACATGTGACACTAACATAAAAGACTTCACATCTAGAACTTATGGAACCCTTCTTCGGTATTATCAAGTGAGCATTTTGAGCTATCTCTTCCATCCTTTTGCTTTCTCAAAGCTCTCCAAAGGAATTCTTCATCATCCCATGATTTAGTGAAATTATTGTCCTAAGAACTGGAGGAGACATCTTGTAGTGGGGTGAAATTGTTACCTCTAGAACTGGAGGGAACATCAATTATCCTAAGAACTCTGAGCATATGGGTCTTGGAAAAGAGGTCCTCTCCATTGGTCTCGGGAATCTGTGTCCATCGAATATTGACCTTGCTGACCTTGGTCAAAAATCTCCAAAGCTTCTTGGATGACTTCTCTTGAGTGGATGTAGCCAACGTAACGATCCCATGAAACATCATCTGTGTCCCAAGGCCATACTTATCGAGAAATAGTGCGATTTTCCTGGCATAGGATGCTCCGGAGTTCTCTGTATTCACAAGGAATGGATGCAATATAACTTGGAAAAGTCCTATAAACACGAGCAACTTCTAAATTATATTGGGACTTGTATGTGGTTGTACCAAGCAAATTTGGTTCAAATCTCACATCTCTAGCAGAACCGACAAATTTCATGGTCCGTGAAAAAGCATGACAATGTGTCTTTTAGGTCCTCCTGGTCTACCTACACGGTTTTGAATCCAAAACAATTCTTTCCAAGCACCGAACGGTTGGAACCATAGTAACACATCAATTATAATTTTCTAGTTAGAGCAATCTCCTACAAGTACTCTGGACAAAACTTTAACAATCTTCTCAATGGGGAACTCAATGGCAATAGTACATAGATTGAATATATACCAAAACATCCATTTTAGTTCCTCGGGGAAATCTTGGTCATGTGACCATAATAAAGGATGAATGAACGGGTATTCGGGATGAAGGGCACTCGGTTTTAACATCAAGTCACCATAGTCTCTAAAGATTCTTATATGGTATTGCCAAAAGAGATCTTTAAGAATTGGAGTTAGTTTATTAGTACAAATCGGGCTTGGAACTTCTAGAGGATATTTGTTGGTGTTCCAATTGTTTTCTCTCATATCAACCACAAGGTATATATCAAGTAGAGGTTCCTTGCTCATAAACATGTTGATAGAGGCGACTAGCTGCTTTGGCATAGACAGGAAATCTATAAGAATATTTTTGTTTCCCGCAAGATGCTTAGTGTTAAAAGAATATTTTGAAAACCACTATGCCCACCTTAGCAACTGAGGATGAGGAATATGCTTCTGCTTGAATTTCAGCATCTAGGAAAAAGAGGACATGTCCATTTCCATATATGACTCCCTTGACACTTTGCTTGATGGCAAGATTTAGCAAAGTGTTATTTCTTGTTACAAATGTAACATCCGTCAGACTTGGATCTCTTCTTAGAAGAATGAGAGGAATGATGCCTTCATTTGCGGAGAAACTTCCATTTACCTTTGCCTTTTTTCTTCTTGAAGGAAAATTTCTTGAAATGTCTCTTCTTCTTATGATTGGAATAGGAAGGGTCATTACAATCTTTGGAACATTTGATTTGTCATCCCGATTTAACACGGGCTTTATCAAGCTCTTTGTTCTCTCGAAGATAACATCTAAAAAGTTCTTTCCGTTGACATAATTCTTCAAGTCCTATGTGGACCGCCCGCTATATTTCTCCAAGGGTGGCTTGTACTATATACCTCTGCTTTACTTGAAAGTACTTTTCAGCCGCTTAACCGACTTCTTTGAGAATGGAAACCAAGAAGGTTGGTTTAAGATTCCGATCAACACCTAGTAGATAAAAGTGCTTAACCATTTCTTTAAAATATCGAGCAAGGTCTTTTCTGGTTATAGAACAACACTTTCGTTCAAAAAACTCTTTTCTCTTGAGTTCAATAGTACTGTCCGGCTTGATGACAAAGAACAAGTGAATTAGTTGGATAGCAGTATCCAAACTTTGAGTCGGGAATAATATCTGATCTTGTTCTAGGGCAACCTTCCACTAGTCCTTTAAGTCTCATGTGCACCTACTTGAGAACTCAAGAAGCACTTCACAAGTGTTGTGCTTCGTAAGGTGCCTAGTAGTAAGCCAGGCATGAAATTCTCGAAGTCAATCGGACCATTTATTATATGGAATGTCATCCAAGATGAAGTATGCTTTGGATGAAGAAGTACTTGAAGTGTCGGTAGAAGAAGGAGAACCACTTCCGATTCTGAGGCCATTTCTACATCCGGTGCGGATGCTGGTACTAGATCGGCTATCATGACATTGTCAAAATGGGATGTGTCATCAAAAGACTCCGAATCAGATGATGATTCACTCTGGTGAAGATTTGGTGAATTTATAGTGGAAATAGTAGGAATTTGAACTTGGTGCTCGGAGAAAATTCTCCAGGGGGTTTGACACCATGCATGATGAGGATGGATTTTTGGGTGAGGGTGGAGGGGGAGGTACTAAAGGTAGTACTTTTCTTTTCCTCGAGATGCTTTTATCTTTTTCTAGTTTTTTCAAACGTTCTCCGAGAGATAACAAATTAGATTTAGGTGGAGGGGTGGCTAAGTCACGAATAGCTACAAATGAGGAAAATGATCCCGGTTCTGTTCTTGGAACCGAAACAATAGGAGGGAATAGAAAAGATTCGGGAGATGAAAAAGATTTCTAGTTCTCAACAATTTGGATCCGATGCTTGGGTTCTCAATTTCAGGGGTCCGATCTTCTAGATAGTGACTAGGGGGAATATGCTTTGTTTTCAACAGGTGAAGCCTCTTCTGAAAATCTTCTAACATCTTTTTGGACACACTAGTTGTCCGATCTACGGGTTTAAGAATAGTATCAATCGTGCCAAGGACTCCATTTTGAGCAAAGGCATTTTCTATTTGCCAATTCAAGAAGTCTTAAAAGAAGTAGGTCCTTTACGACGTCCATAAGAATCCACATCATTAGGAGCAGGTATCTTTGGTGCATGATAATACTTATGGTGTGGATCTAATAATTTTTCTAACGGAGGGAATTTGACTTCACTAGATTTGGGATTCGAAGTCCGGAGTGGAGGAAAGTCCTCAAGTTAGAACATACAGACACTATGTAAAATCGGAGGTGGTTCCCGCTTGGGAACACATGTGTATGGTCGAGGTAATTCAATGGGATAAGAATTTTTCTTTACCCATTTATGAATTAGCTTATGTAAGGGAGAAGTAATAGACTTCTTTGGTGACGGGGGTGAATGTGGTGGAGGTTTAGGTTCATCTGGACAAGAAGGCTATGGAGAAGAAATATGAGGAGGTTTGGGAGATCATTACTCAACCATGAACTGCCATCTTCCACCATCTTCTCCAAGTGGTCCCACCGTAGGGTCACCATTAAGATATCTCCGGTAAAGAGAATCTTTCTTCTTTTTCTTCTTGGAGGAAGGTTTGTCATCTTTTTCTTCTATTCGAGAACATGACGAACAAGCACGCTCAATGTCCAAAAAGTAGTGTCCTCTAGGACCCTTGAAATAATGAACAAGTTGCCTATTTGAGTCGAAGGATTGAACGAACTCTTTAGGATCAGAACATTCCATACTGACCGGATCAGTTGGACATGGGGTAAAATACATAATGGTAAGGAAAGAAGGAATAACAAAAGGAGAATCTTCTTTTTCTTTTGTGAACTTGATGATAACAATACTATCTTTTTTCTTAGTGAATCGAGGTTCAAAGGATTGGGCTAGTCTAGTATTCTAGTAGAGTTTTTCATAGTTGGTTACCCAACTATCGAGAAGAAGTTTGACAAACCGATCTATGAGAATTTGACAAAACACATGGACGCATAAAGTCCGGTCATGATGAGCAGAGATGAATAGGGCATGTTCCAAGCTAGGAAGGTTAAGGTCAATAGTATGATTTTAACCCTATAAATCATCCGGTAATGTAAAGTAGTAGATATAGATCCAAGAGTCCGAGTAATCGATAACTGTACCTCAAGGGCCGAAAGAATGCTAGAATCGGTAAGGACCACGTTAAAATTTGGAAAAAGGGTGACAAAGATAGTGCCAAGATTCAGAATAGTCCGAATTGTTCCAATGCGAGCATGTTGATAGTCGATGAAGCAAGTGTCGAGTAAGGCCAATCTTGCCACAATAGGCAACCCTTTATGTCCATGAAAAGAGAGAACAAGTTGGACAGCTCCAAAATGGATGTGTGTGTAACCTTGTTGAGCCCACTCAAGAGGGAACTCTTGAGGGATTTGTAGAGTGATGAACTGCTCTTCTTGGGTGGACAGTATAAGATGTTGATCGAATTTGGAGGACTGAATATATTCCTTAACAGTACGAGAAGTATGTTTTATGAGATATGTGATGGATTTGATAGGGGAGAAAGATGAGGGTTTGGAAAAAGCCAGAATAAGGATTCATTGAAGGAAGCTGAGTTTTTGAAATCTTACTTTCTTCAATAAGATAGGCTACTTCATAGAGATAATCCATCTTACTTGCTGTAGATTTTTGGAGTTCGGGAGGAGAGGCGAGGGACATTGGAGAATCTATGCAAATAGGTGAAGATTCTATACGGGTTTCCATGAGAATTGGGTTCTTCCCATCATGGAGGTCCTAACTTAGAATCTTAATCTTAACTCGGTTTCAACAATGAATGGCTCTGATACTAGGAAGGAAGTGGAGACAAGCCTAAACCTAAAGCAAGTATGATATCTCCAACACCAAGCTCTTGGCCAATTTTCATTCTAGGCTATTCATAGCCATAAATTCGAACTACCAATAAAATACGAGCTCAAACTATAAAAGCCTTGAAGCAAGACACGGTGCATTTCTATCGATTGACGGTATGAATCACACCCCAACAGTCAAGTAATCTCTCTAGCTAGCTTAATGACCTCATTGCTAGAGCTTAGTTTTTGGTCACACTAGTTACATGTAGGAAGTGCTTTCCTTCCGTTCAAAAGTGGAGAGGAAGTTATTTTTAAACACTTTGTTGAACAATCTGATTTATTGGGCTAGGTTTAGCCACATGATGGGTGGTCCAACTTAGATTAAAAAAAGGGTTAATACTACAAAAGATTTCAAATTGATACACTTGTGGGAAATTTAACCCAAATTATTCTTTTGACCATTAAAAATCCTAAATTGATACAACTGTAACAAATTTACCCTAAACTAGTATTTTTACCACAAAAAAATCAAACCAATGCGCTTGTGACAAATTTATCATTCATTAAATTGGGTTGGTACCACGAAAAATCCTAAATGGATACATCTGTGACAAACAGGAGGTAAAAACCCTAAACCGATACACTTGTGAATTGCCACGTGCCATCTAACTCGGCAATTTGACGGTTAAATTTAACGAACACTAACGAATGATAAATTTGTCACAAGTGTATCAATTTAAGATTTTTTATGGTCAAAAAAATAATTTGGGATAAATTTATCACAGATGTACCAATTTAGGATTTTTCGTAGTAAGAATAAAAAAGAAAAATTAGTTGTGATGTTCTCACATAGTTTAGTGCTGATAACAAATTTATCATAATTTGGACTTCTACTGTACTATTCCTTAAACTTTCATGTCGAGATAAAATTAACTCATTATTTCCCCCTCACATTACCTTTAGACAAGACTATTTGAAAAGATAGGAAGGGGTCACGCTTATCACTTGGGTTTGCAGAGGTAAGGCATACCTAGCTATTGTCGGTATAGAATAGATAAGCGTTGGCTCTAATCTTGTTCGATCAATAATATATGAGTAACCAAGTTGCGATGCATGGTTAAAAAAAAAAACAATTTGCAATGCGATTAGCGGGGTTTGAGAGAGCCCGTACAAAGTAGGGACGATCAATTTCGGGCTGCTCAATTCCCACCTTGGAATTAGGAACCGGATCGAAAGGACATGATCCCAATTTGTAGAACCGAGAACTTCCCACTTGATCCTCGACCCACCCGTGAATTGAGCCGATCGGTTCGGTTCGGTTCCCAAGTGTGTCTAGGAACGAGTGGTACACTCCCTTCTTCTTTTTTTCCTATTTCTTGTAAGATTGCAAGTGTTGTTGCATATTGTAAACTACTACACCGGCGATGTTGATAGAACAAGCTCATGATAAAGCAAATGATCATCAAGAACTAAGTATGTGTGCTTGCCACAAAGTTCTTAAGCTTCACTTCAAATTAAGAATGGGCAAATTAGGTTTTCGTTGTGGGAGAGTAAAGATGAAGACTGAAGAATTAGTTATTAGAATTTTTATTATTGTAATAATAAAAATTAAAAATTGAAAAAAGGATCCATTGCGGGTGGTCCGAAAACCCCAAATTAATACACTTGTGACAAATTTACCATTCGTTAAATTGGGTTAGCACCCTGAAAAATCCCAAATTGATACACATGTGACAAACAGAGGGTAAAAATCCTAAAGTGATACACTCATGAACCGTCATATGCCATCTAAATCAGCAATTTGATGGTTAAATTTAACGAAAACTAACAAAGGGTAAATTTGTCACAAGTATACCAATTTGATATTTTTTATGATCAAAAAAATAATTTGAGATAAATTTGTCATAGGTGTACTAATTTAGGATTTTTCATGATATTAACCCTTAAAAAAATTATTAATTTTCTTGACCCACGTCTACGAAGTTCAATAGTCAACTCAATTAATTCCTTATACGTTTGTTGCTCTTCTCCCGGGTGATAAGCGTGACCCCTTCTTATCTTTTCAAATAGTCTTGTCTAAAGGTAATGTGAGGGGGAAATAATGAGTTTAATTTTATCTCGAAATGAAAGTTTAAGGAATAGTATAGTAGAAGTCCAAATTATGGTAAATTGTTATCAACACTAAACTATCTGAGAACATCTCAACTAATTTTTCTTTTCTATTCTAGGGTTTGCAGAGGTACGACATACTTAGCTATTGTCGGTATAGAATAGATAAGCGTTAGCTCTAATCTTATTCGATCAATAATATATGAGTAACCAAGTTGCGATGCATGGCCAAAAAAAAAAAAAAACCAAGTTGCGATGTGATTAACGGGGTTTGAGAGAGCCCGTACAAAGGAGGGACGATCAATTTCGAGCTGCTCGATTCCAATCCTTAAACTAGGAACCGGATCATAAGGACATGATCCCAATTTGTAGAACCGAGAACTTCCCACTTGATCCTCGACCCACCCATGAATCAAATCGACCGGTTCGGTTCGGTTCCCAAGTGGGTCTAGGAATCAATGGTACACTCCCTTTTTTTTTTTTTTTCCTATTTCTTGTAAGACTACAAGTGTTGTTGCATATTATAAACTAATACACCAGTGATGTTGATAGAACAACCTAATGATAAAGTAAATGATCATCAAGAATTAAGTCCGTGTGCTTGCCACAAAGTTCTTAAGCTTCACTTCAAATTAAGAATGGGCAAATTAGGTTTTCGTCACGGGAGAGTAAAGATCAAGATTGAAGAATTAGTTATTAGAATTTTTTGTTTTGTAATAATAAGAATTAAAAATTAAAAAAAGGATCCACTAAGGGTGGTCCGAGTGAGTGGGTCCACACTTGAAACCAGGAACCGCATCAATATTCACCGGTTCCAAAGTTTGGGAACCGGATCGGTAACCATGAGAACCACCTAAAATCGGCTAGTTTTGTCTAGGTTTGAATGATACCCGGTTCCACCCGATTCTTTTGCTCACCCCTAGTGCAAAGCATTAGCGCCATCTATGAAGTTATACACGCTCGTCTAGCAAGTTTAAGAGGGAAAGTGGATTGGGTGTAAATGATTGATTTTAATTTAAGGCTAATACCACTAAAAATCCCAAAGAGATATATTTGCAATAGATCTACTTCAAACTAATTTTTCGATCATTAAAAATTCAAAATTGGTATAAATGTGATAAATTTACTTCAAACTGATTTTTCAAGCACCAAAAACCCAAAATCGGCATATTTGTGACAAATTTATCCTACATGAGTATTCGTTAAATGGGATTATTATCACAAAAAACTTCAAACCGATACACCCGAGACAAACGGGGTAAAAATCTCAAAGTGGTACACCCATCAACTATCACGTGTCATCCAACTCATCAATTTGTTGATAAAAATTAACAAATGATAAAAATTTTCATAGCTATATCAATTTGAAATTTTTTGCAGTCAAAAAATTAATTTATGATAAATTTATCATAGTTATATGAGTTTGAAGGAGCCAATGGTTACTTGACTGTCGAGGATGTCTTCCATAAAAAAGGACACTGAAAATGAAAGAGATAACACACAAATAGAATGAAATATATTTTCATCGGTTGATGTGATTTATTTACCAATTGGTCTCCTCGCGCTTTATTTACAGCCTTGTCAGTCGATACTGCTCTTGTACTTTGGAGTTCTTTGCGTAGTGGATCGGTTTCGACTCAATTAGCGAATTCTTAATTCTTTCTTGGGGTGATTATCTGTCCATCGAATACAAGGACTGTGGTGCGTGTCAAGAATTGTTGCTTAGAACAACATGAAATTAAATTCATCTTCGGTCAACAATCTAATCGGGACGATTTTCCCAGTGAACAAGAGATAAGTACATTATAAGCATCAAAAATTTTATACTTTGACGAAACACACTTAATGCCGCTTAACTACTAAGACAATTAACAACAAACTAAATAACATATTTTCTAATTACGCCGAGTCAACAATCAAACCACGTCACCACATGGTTCCCATAACCAACATTACTCAAATTACCACCCCCCACCACCCCCGGTCAGCACATCATACATCTTCCAACCACGACGGGTTGATAACCAGACAACATTATTATAAAGTCATAATATTATTCCTTTATAAAAACACTAATAATCATTTTATTATACACAAATAAAAAAATTTACCACTAAAATAATACGCCAAAATTAAGACTTTAATATTCTCCATATAATAAATTTTTTTTTCTTTTCAAGGAAAGAAATAGGCTAATCAGCCTAGCTGGCAAAACTTTCATGTTTAAGTTTAATTCTCTAAAAAAATTTAGGAATTTTAATTTTGACATTTGTCTATTAAAAAGATAATCATCAACTTTCACTCAAATTCTAAATTGAACACCTTTTACATCTAATTAAGTTTTAAATGGATGACGTGTTAATTTTACTTATTTTTATTTTCCACATCCTCATCGTATATCTTTTTACTATCTTTTCCTTCTTTTTCTTTTTTCCTTTTTTTTTTCCCCCTTTCTTCGTCTTCCTTTCCCTCCGCCGTGGACGACAAACTCGTCGTCAACTCAATCCCGTGACTCGCCTTCGACCACCGCATCACCGCCGTCCCAGGACTCCCTCCGTCCATCACGACCTCGCGGCCTTCCAACCACCTCACCATCCTCACTTTCGCTCTCAACCGCCTATGATCTCTGTTTTCCCCAATCCCTCGCCCACAGATCTCCACCACTAAAGCCTCTGCTCTAGGCCGATGGCCCATCGCCTCCGATCTTCACCAGCTCGGTCGCGGCTATTCGCCGCCGTCGAGCTCGAGCTCGGCCGGCGAACTTGAGCCTCAGGTTTTTTATCTAAGCTCGAGCGAGCCCTAGATTCGACATCATGAGTCCAGCCCGACCTCGGACCTGGGTTGATTCGAGGTCAACCAGGGCCGTCGTCAATCGCTGGTGGGACGAGTTCTTGCGGCAAGGATGAGTTGGAAGAGAGACATGGGGGTTGGGGCGGTCGGGGGCGTGACGGGGACAGCTGCGAGTCGGCCCTCGCTTGGGAGGGGAGCTGTTGGCCAACCGGCGACGTCCTGGCGCTCGGACGGCGGCGGGGCTGCGTCGGCGGAGTGTGGCGGGGCAAGCGACGGCAAACGACGACAAGTCCGGTGGTGGTGGTGGTGGTGGTGGTGACAAGGTGAGAGGCTTCCACAAGCTTCCCAGAGTCCCCAAAATGGATAGCTCTGTGTTCTCTGCTACAAGTGACGGATGCGGTGGGCCTAAACACGGCGGAGGGTCGCTGGATCTTCGACGGTGGCTGGGTTGCGTAGTCGTCACCCATTCATCACCTCCGACTTCATCTCTTCGACCACAGGTATGCCTCTCTCTTACACATCTATTTGTTTCTTCGTTTCTATTTTGTTTTTGTTTTTTTTTTCCTGTATTTAACGTCAGTAAGCCGAAAAAAAAAAAGTTGCAGTCGGAATCGAAATTCAACCTTAAATGGGTGATTTTTTAGGGAGCTGACTCCGTTTTTAACGTCAGGAACTGGCTCAATAAAAGCCAAAATCAACAAGAAACTGCCATGGCTGGCGGCACTGAGGGTGGTCCAGGGGCGGGGGCTTAAATGACAGATGCACAAACAAGAGTTTGTCCTCTTGTCTTTCCTGACCTCATTCTGTGCTTCCCAAGCTGTCTTTTGTTATCTTCTTCCAAGAATGACAGAACCGGAGCTTCCAACCCTCTCTTCCTCTTCTTCACTCCTTCAAATCTGAGTCTCTGTATCCGCAGAATGGCTTCTCTGCAGGAATTGCTGGCGGAAGAAGGATTCGCGGACGGGCAGCTATTGTCCACCGCCTCAGTGAAGTTCCTGGATATGACGCGAAGCAATGAGCTGAAACAATCGCCTTTGCCCTTCTGCCGCGATCGGACAAGCCTCGAGTTTGCAGATCAGAAACCCATCAGGCCCAATAGGTGGAGGAGTAGTTCGTCGGCTTCGATGTCCAAAAGGGCCGCTTCTATATCAGAGAGATTGAATGCTAGTAAGTCACTGGTGTCAGAGATAAGAGATGAGCCTGCCATCGATATGGTGGCTATCAAAGCAGTGATCTCCATACTAAGTGGCTATGCTGGCCAGTACGTGAAGGATGAGAGCTTCAGGATCAGCATCCGCGAGAAACATGCTTCTTGCTTGGCACGGAAGAAAAAGAATGCCGATGATGAGATCCTAAAGAGCATCGAAATGGGCATCGATGGCATAGAGAAGTTGGTGGACGTTCCAGGCATAAAAAGAAAGGAGCTGAGGATGAAGTCCCTGAGAAATTCCATTAGGCTTCTGAATGTTGTCGCATCTTTGAATTCGGAGAAAACAAGGAACGGTTCCACTTGTGGGATACCCAATTCATATCTCTCAGCTTGCGCTCAATTGTACCTCTCCATTAGCTACAAGCTAGAGAAGAATGATAGAATCTCAGCTAGGCACTTGCTTCAGGTTTTCTGCGATTCACCATTTCTTGCTAGGACTCACTTGCTTCCTGACCTGTGGGAGCATCTCTTCCTTCCTCACCTTCTTCACCTCAAGGTTTGGTACACGAGGGAAGTCGAATTCCTTTCAAGCTCGGATGATGTTGAGGGCGAGAGGAAATTGAAAAGCTTAAGCAAGTTGTACAATGACCAACTGGATATGGGCACTGCTCGGTTTGCGCTTTATTACAAACAGTGGCTTAGAGTTGGGGTTGAGGCTCCTTCAGTTCCCGATGTGCCTTTGCCATTAAAACCGAGCCATGAATTTTCAAGGAACGTGAAACCACAAAGAACACATAGCCACAGATCATCTCGAAGGCAATCGCTGGATTCATATACTACACATACCTCAATTAGTGGAGATCTGTAAGTGTATGAAACTCATGCCTAGTAATTTTTCACGCCAACACTTTAGGTGATTAAGATATGCTGTCTTTCTGATACTCTATGTGCTCTTCTATGTCACTCAAGATACCAAGCAGTGTTTGGCCCCCAACTGGATGAACAATCTATGGACCTCGAGCTTAGAAGTAGAAAATTTGGTTCAGTTGATGAAGGGAATCCCTGTACTAGTGAAGAAAACTGTAGTAGCACCAGAATCATTCATGTATGTTACATATCAGCCTCGAATTTTGCACCCTGTGTGCATCCTTTCTTTACGAGTGACAGTTCTGTAATATATTCAATTTGCCTCAATGCAGAACGAGACTCTTCGAATATCATCAAGAAAATATTGCGAGAATCAGAAAGTTGATCTGTGGCCTAAGACGCAGAAATCAAACTACTTCTCATTGTTTAACTGCCAAAGTGTGCCTATCCAGTGCCTGGTTAGCGGAAACCGCATCTTCAGCAATAGCCAGAATAAACTGGAAGCAATTGATCCTCATGTCTCCGATGATCTAGGTAAAGCCATCTCCCGTTTATGTTGCTCCGATATTCTAAGCGAATGTGAAACTGCTGTCCATGTAATAACAAAAGCCTGGTTGAGCTCGCATGGTGATCACACCATTGAAGCATCAATATCGAAAGCCCCGGTCATTGAGGGGATGCTTGAGGTTTTATTTGCATCACAAGATGATGAAGTTCTTGAGCTAGTGATCTCACTGTTAGCAGAAATGGTGGTGCGAAATGGGAGTACCAGCCAGATAGTTTTGAGCTCTGACCCGCAGCTTGAGATCTTCATAAGGCTTCTGAAATGTTCGAGTGTATTCCTAAAAGCTGCCATTCTGCTTTATCACTTGAAACCAAAGGCAAAGCAGATGATATCCACCGAGTGGGTCCTGCTCATCCTTCGAGTCCTCGAGTTTGGCGACCAACTGCAGACCCTTTTCACCGTTCACTGTGCTCCTAAAGTAGCTGCCTTCTACATGCTAAACCAACTTGTTTTCGGTTTTGACGAGGACAAAAACTTGGAAAATGCTAGAGATGTAGTCTCACTTGGGGGATTGAATCTTCTTATGAAGCTGATCGATGTAGGAGAATTTCATGAGAGGATAAATGCTGTGGTTCTCACATCATGTTGCATCCAAGCTGATGGGACATGTCGCAATTATGTCGCTCAAAATATAAACAAGGCTTCTCTGCTCGAATTGATTGTACTTGAATACCAAACGAAATCTACTCGCGCTTTGAATCTACTTATTGAGTTTCTTTGCCTTAGCAGGTACATTTTTTTCTCGTCTCTACAAACATTGTGCTTTAGCTATATTTGCAAGACCAGATTAATAGCCTCAGCCATGTTATTATAACAGAAGGTCACAGATAAACAAGTTCCTGGATGGAGTAAAAAGTGGATGGGGCGGGCTGAATGCTATGCACCTCTTGCTGATCTACCTCCAGAAAGCTTCACTGGAAAAACGCCCGCTGTTTGCCACCATTATACTGCAGCTTGATCTTCTGGTAATTCTAATTCTGTTTATAAGTACTCGAAAAAATCTAATTGCTGAGCTTTTTATTTTCTGTCGAAATCCCGATTCAAGATCCTAGAACAACCTCCATAAGGAACTGCAGTTTCTTGCAGGGAGACTGCGGGATGTGCAGTTTATACAGAGAAGAAGCACTCGAGGCGATCATTGCAGCTTTGGATTGTCAATTAGTCGGTGAAAATATCCAAGAACAAGTGTCGAGAAGTCTCCTGATGCTCGGAGGCCATTTTCTTTTGACAGGAGAGCCAGTGACTGAGCAATGGCTGCTGCAGAAGTTGGGTTTTCCAGAAGATCCAGACATGGCACTCCACGCCAAAGATACAGCTCTCGTTACTACAACGCCCAGGGTAAGTGCATTATTCAAATTCATCCCCAAAGTAGATTATTTGAGATGTTTCCAGGGAAAAGGGAGTCCAAGGAAAGGGGTTTTTAGTTTGTCTTGCAAGGGAACGTCATTTTGAAGTGGAATTATAGAGTCAGAACTGGTCTGCCTAGCACAAGATTCCTCGATAGTGAATTGCATTAGCATAAAGGTTGGGAGTATACTCAGTTAAGCCTTTAATAGCCATAAGAATGGCATAACATCACTGCTATACATGAATCCTCGACACATTGAGAATTCTGAAGCTAATATGGCATTAACAAGTTGACAATTCCACAACACATTATTCAGCTGCTTGTAGTTGGAAGTTGCAACAAGCCTTGCGAATTCCGTGCTCTTTCAAACTAACAACTCTAACAAATAAAATGTACTTCTTGTCTCTCTTTTTGCGAAAAAGTAAGTTGTGCTCTGACTATAACCCAGGACATTTCTGTGTGGCTAATCAATGCTGCAATTTTTAGGACGAAGAGGAAGAGGAAACCGAGAACTGGCTAAGGAAAACAGCACTCGTCTTGCTCAGGAACGGCAGAATGAGGTTCTTGACTGCCCTTGCGGGTGCAATTGAAAATGGTATCCCTGTATTGGTGCGAGCTGGCATCGTCACTGTGTCATGGCTGAGTGGATTTCTCCATTTGGTCGAAGATGGAGGTCTACGGTTGGAGGCGTGCTCAATTTTAATGCCACTGATGCTAAAGTCATTGAAGTTTGATAGAGCCGTGGAGGAGAGAGTCTTGGCATCATCCTCGCTTCTAAATCTCATCAAGGCTTCAGGTATTTGTCCTGTATCAAACTATCACAGAAATACATCTTTTCCATCCGGGATGACAAAAGTGAATGATTCTGGTACCATCTAATTCTTCAGATTCATCATGGCCGTTTGGTGATAAGTCTTCAATAACTCATTCCTTCATTTTAAAGCATTACAGAATGCCAGAACCTGTGTTCTTTAGCTAAATTTAATGAGGAGGGCGTTCCTTACCAAAGATCTACAGTTTTTTTTTTTTTTTTGGGGTAAAAAGATCTACAGTTTGTTCCTGCTTAAATCTTTAATAATCCATTTCTCTCGTCAGGTTGTTTATCGACGCTCTCTGTGCTGAATGAGGAATCGGTGAGCCTTCTGCGCAACCTCTCCCTAGTGACATGGACGGCCGATGAGCTCTTGTCCTTCATCACCACCCACTCAAGGCACCCAAGTGGCCTGGGAGCTTGAAATGCTGAATACGAGAAATCAGGTTGTACAAGTGCAGAATCGGCAATCAAAAGTCATTAGGTGGACTGGCTTTGTAATGTTTTCATCAGTCTCCTCTTCTATGATGTTCTCTGTAACCGAGCTCTGTAGTTACTTCGATATTATACGGTGAAACCGCGATATACTTAAGGCGATGGCCGCAACCAGTTTCACAACAAAGTAGTAGTCATATTATGTACTGTTCTTATACGTGAGCTCTATCCAAGGTAACACATAAACTACTATGTTTGCGGAAATTCCAACGACAATCGTCTAGGTAACACACAACCAGTTTCGGCTCACTCACAATTATACCAAGTAGGCTCGCACTAAACTAGACCTGTCAATCCTAGCCTTGGAGTGGACAAAGCTTGGATGACAACATAGAATTGCCAAATAATTAAAAGGAAAACCTGACCGTTGGTGGTCACATGAGATTTCCTTCCTCTCTCTATCGCACAATCAAACCTGTGGTAGGCTGCAATCCTTCGTGGGGGTCAACAACCACCACCAGGAGGCGGTCACACCTACTAGTCGATGGCGGCGACATGGTCCCCGGTCACGACAGTTCAGGCACTCGATTGCTTCAGATCTGGCTCGGGCCTGCTCAAGGTAGTTCAGATCTAGTTCCGCAGCTCGAGCTTGTTTAAGATCCATCGGTGGTGATCCACCGTGACATTGGCGACTACTGGTGCCTGGTGGTGGTTGCCAACGACGTTCGACCACGTCAAGGTGGTTGCCAACGACAAGGGTAACCTATGTCGTCGCTATAAAACAGGACGTTGTCGCCAGCTGGAACCTAGTGACCCGTATCACTGGGTTTTTTTCTTAATCCATTTTTTTAATTTTTTTTTTTTTGTATTTTGAAATTTTCGAAGTCACTTGTACCATAAAATGTGTCTTATCCGATCTCATATCCTGTAGGACTCCAAACAGATGATTGGCCACAAAGAGATACGGGGAATTTTTCATTCGCCTTGTCCAATCTAAGTTTTGTCTGGACTGCCTGTTTAAACCAAACAATGAGCACAAGATTTTCAGAATGAAAGGAATATTCCCCTCTGGAAAACATTCGTGGGCAGTTATAGGACAACCATTATAAATATAAACGGGGACTTTTTTATTATTATAATTTCGTTGTTTTAAGTATTCTAATTATTTATACTTATAATATTTAGTTTATTTCGTATTTTTTTAACATGTTTATATTTATTTTATTTATATTTTTTTTCTTGGGAAGCTTATCTTTATAACATAATTAGTAATAATTAATATAAAAATTATTAAGATGTATAATTAATAAATAATATTTAATATGTAATTAATTAAAAATATTCATAAAAAAATGTAAGATAATAAATTAAGGACCCCATTCTTAATTCAATATCTTTATAATATAATCAATCAAAACCCATTTAGACGATCTCGAATAGCAAAAATTGTCATTAATAAATCCCAAAAATACTAGAAAAATAAAAACCCATTTAGACGATCCCGAATTGCAAAAATCCATCGTTGATCATTGCCAACGGCCGATTTGTTTGGGGAAAGGGGAAAGAAGGGTTCGTTCGATATCGAAAGTAGCAAAAGGAAAAAATGCAAAATTGACAAGGAAAACGGCGTTTTTGGGGAAAAAGCCGAGGTCAAACCACCTACAAAGCAGCTTTTCCAATGGATTCGTCTCGAAAAATTACGTGAAATAAAAAATGTCTCAAACGGACACCCGAGCGATGAGATATGCTCTTCCAAAGTTTTGCCCTTCTTTACTCGCTTCCACTCTTTTGTTGGTTTTTAACGATTTTTTTAACTCTTTGTGGTTCCCATCTATATATTATCTGGTTTTCAACATGTTCCCCAACTATATTACATTATATCACAACATTATTTTTTTTATTTATATTTTTTAAAATTTTTTACATTAATTATTGCTAATAATGTTATAAATATAAGCTTACAAAAAAAAATTATAAATAAAATAAATATTAAGTATAAAATTAAAAAATAGAAATTTACAATAAAAAGTGGGTCAAGCTCGAACGCCAAGCAAGGGGTTTGGTGGCCCATCCCTGCCTGTGCCGACGGGCCCTCAATTCAAAACCGAAATATTTATTTTTAAAAATATTTTGTAAATATTTTTTAAAAATTATTTTGAAAAAACCCAAAACATTCGTTTACAAGACAACCATTATAAAAACAAACATTAGGACATTAACGCCATACAAACGACCTCCCCATAACTTTCAAAATGTTCACTTAAATGCCATAACTTTTAAAATCATTCACTGCACTTCACATTTATTTCCCCGTGAATTCGCATCGTCATTTTGAATTTAGCACTAAGTGAACAATTTTTAAAAGTTTATCCTTAAGGATGTTTGCATGGTCGACTAGATTCAGACAGTGATTTTCCAAACTACTTTAGTGTTTTATTTCCAAGCTTTTTTTTTTTTTTTTTTTTTTTTTTATGTTGTTCACGGTCGAATTCCGAAGTGATACTTTAGTGTTTTCAAGCTATTCTAAATTGTTTGTATTAGATCCTATGAAAGTTTGTATTTCTCAAGCCATGATGTCGATTAGATTCCACCTTGGTTTGTGGTTAAATAGTCCTGCTGAAATTCACACGCTGATGATTTATCTAGTACTTGCGGATACTTCCTGTATGGAGTCGTCACGGAACTTGTTTCCCTTTGAGTAAAAGCTGAAGAACAACTTTCGGCGAAAGATATTTCATCAAGGGAGAAATTTCCGATCAATTGAGACCTAAACATCTTGCATTTGTACCCATTGAGTCCAACCAATCAATTTTGGCTGGAAATCACTAACTTGGCGCTACCGGTGCCTACGTAGGCCATTTTAAACGAATATTTTTCAAATTTTTATTTATTTATCTAATAATTTTTCCTTATTTTCTTTTCTTTCTCTTTCTTTTTTTTTTTCCTTCCCTTCCTTCTTCCTCCAACTGGTCATCAAGGTACGGTGACCGATCAGAGGAGAGTGCAAGCGACTTAAACTCGATTTCAATTTCCGCAACTCAAAAGTATTTTAGGAACAGCTTAAGATGGAACTCCGTTTAAAGATCACAAAAGTCTTCAATGCATCATCGAAAGCGATTTGGATAAATTGGAGTTACTCTTCGTACTCCTAATATCCCAAAGTGTTCGGTTCCCTGTTTCGGCAAATCGCATTTTACTAAGATGTGCCGTGTACTGTAAATTGACTAATAATGCCTTCTTCAAGGAGCTAAACATAATGGACCCATCACGTGTCTTTCATCTATGTACCTTTCCGGAAATACTCCATCTTTATCTTACCTCATAATTTGTATTTTCTTTGATGTCATGTCTGTGACCTTTGACGGATGGAGTAAATGGTCTGTTTATTCGAACAACCCTCAAGTTCAACTCAGACTTAGCTGATTGATACAAAACAATCCTTAGTATTGCAAACGAAGATCAATTTTGGCTACAATTTGGTTTGAGGAGTCCAATGAAAATGTCAATTCTACAAGCTAGTTGTCGATTTTATGGTTTTCAATCGATTACCTAGATATCGATATGACAAGTTTGTTATCAACTCTAAGGGTGCTAATTGCTTTCCTAGCCACTGGAGGCGGTTGTAGTCGATATCCTTTGCTGTTTGCTGATCTCCTAAAGTGGTTGTTTGGCTTCCAAGACTGATTTACAAAGGTGGAAAAATCAAAGTTCAAGTTTTTTTTGTGTTTTAATGCATTTTCTAGTTTCTAGGTGTTTAATATGTTTTCTAGTTCCTATGTCTTTGTGCCGTTCTCATGTCTTTAAATGTTGGGGAAATTACCAAAACCATCGTAGACCTATTGCAATTGTGCCAATTCAGTCTCAAACCTTTTTTTTTTTTTACCGATTCAGTCCTAGACCTTTTGCAATTGTGCTATTTCAACCCATCCGGCGAATTTTGGCCGGTCGGCAGGCAATTGAATATTTTAAATATTTTTTTGAATTTTTTATAATTTTTATGTTATTTTCTTTTTCCCTTTTTTTTCTGCCCCCTCCCCTCCCCACCTCCAACCGATCGCCGTAGTCCGGCGATTGGCCAAAGGCACGGCCGGAGAGGCCGAGCCCGGCCCGACCATAGCGGGGGCCGACCTTGCCGTCGCCCGGCAAGGCAACGACGGCGAGGTCAAGCCTCGCCCGGCCATGGCGGGGCTCGACCTTGCCATTGCCGGGCGAGGCAACGACAGGAAGGTAGAGCCCCGTCATGGCCGAGCGAGGCTCGACATCACCGACCCGGATCTGGACTTGTGAGGTCGAGCCTCGCCCGACCATGGCGGGGCTCGACCTCACCGTCGCTGCCTCACCCATGAAGGCGCGGTCGACCCCCGCCATAGTCGGGCAAGGCTTTGCCTCTTCGACCGCACCTCTAGCCGGCCATCGAACTATGGCGATCGGCTAGAGGTGGGGAGGGGAGGGGGCAGAAAAAAAAAATAAAAAAAGGGAAAAATTAAAAATATATATTAAATATTCGGTCGTCAGCCGGCCAAAATTCGCCGGATAAACCGAAATAGTACAATTACAAAAGGTTTAGGATTGAATCAGCAAAAAAAAAAAAAAAAAAGTTCAGGGCTGGATTGACACAATTACAATATATTTATGACTTTTTTGGTAATTTCCCTTAAATGGATATTTCCTATACAATAATTCTTTCATAAATAAACGGAAATTCTCAAATGTAACAGGCAGACTAGAGTATTGATGAATATATGAGATTTTTCTCTCTATGAGCGAATTTCTATCACAGTTCATTATTCTTGGAAGATGGATTTTTCCCTATGGTGAACCAAGTGTTGGGCTAATAGCACAACTAGAGAAGAGAGAACAGGTTGTTTTAAAGCTTTTGCAGAAATCATACATATATGATAGTGCTAGTGTGCAAATATCAGTTAAAAACGGAGGTAAAAGATAGTACATGGCAACGGGGCATCTTGCTCGAGTACAAAAATCGGCAGGAACAGATCGTAGAAATCAAGTGCTCGTGCTGCTGTTTATCAGATGGCGATCATAATCGAATAGATGATGCTAATAGTAAAAAGGCAGGAGATATTGCCAAAAGGTCTGTCCATAACAGCATACATCCACGTGCAAAGAGGCCATTGCTGACCCAAATCAACTTTAGAACAAATGCACATCAACACGTAAACACCAAATAACTGAATTATAAGCACAAATAAAAATCGTGTGCTCCACTTGATTTTCAATATTTCAGTGCTGTCGTTAGCGTGAGTTTGAGAACTCTTCCTCACATTGCCGCTCGTCTTCCTTGGTGGCATCACCTTTGTGCAGTCGCTCCCCTACTCCAGCGGAGTCCTCAAGCTGTCGAGGACACTTTGTCCTAAAGCCCCTTAACATCCTGAAGAGTTTGAGAACTCTTCCTCACATTGCCGCTCGTCTTCCTTGGTGGCATCACCTTTGCGCAGTCGCTCCCCTACTCCAGCAGAGTCCCCAAGCTATCGAGGACACTTTATCTTGAAGCCGCTTAACATCACAGAAGGAAGTGTCGGGGTTGAAATAACACCGTAGGCGGGATGAAATAAAGATCGGCGTGAAAGGATGAGACTTGCAACTCTAGTCGACTGGCATGTTTCCATGTCAAAAATTATTATGTTAGCAAAATCCTATGCTATGTGACAATCTCTGCCACGATAGATAGCCTACTGTGTGTTAGGAGACACGGGCCAATCATGGACTCTTGCATGTTTAAGGGTTAGGGAATAGCCAAACCATCCCTTCCGACCACCCCTTAAAGTTTCCTTAGCCAGAAACACTTCGAAGGAAGAAGAGTAATCTAGGTTGCTGCCACTAATCCTCAGTCATTCTTCGCATGGAGCAATGCTCACATGAAATAAACATGCAACAAATTTCCGATAATGACATATGTTAGTAACTTTCCAAAAATAATATAAATAAGTAATATATTTACTTTTCACAAATATGAAAGGACAAAATTACGCATCTACAAACATTTCACGAGACTTTACCTATTCTTCTTGTTTCCACTTCTCTCTTTTCTTTGTTTTCTTTCTATTCTTCTCGATTTTCCTTTTTCTTATCCCATCAACAAAAGCTGCTTTTTTTGACCAAAAAAAACAACAAAAAACAAAAGGTGCTTTTAAAAAAGGGTTAATACCACGAAAAAACTCAAATTGGTACACTTGTGATAAATTTATCCTAAATTATTTTTTTAACCATCAAAAATCCTAAACTGATACAATTTTGACAAATTTATCCCAAACCGATACACCTATGATAAATTTATCATCCATTAGTTTTTGTTAAATTTTATTGTCGAATTGCTGATTTGGATAAGAAAGTCCTGTCATGTTTAGAAAATAGGAGAAAGTGGAGTCTATACATACATTAATAAAATAAAAATAAAAAAGATAAGTGCACTAAAAATCCTAAAACTTATATGAATGTGTAATTAATCCTAAAATTTTCAAAAAGTGCAATTAAGTTATGAAACTTGTCAATTGATTTTTATTTAACATTTTTCTTTTTGAATTTAGCTTATTTTTAAATCTAGTGTAAACAAGATTTGGATTAAAAAACTATACTTGGACCAAAAAGACGTCATTTTAACATGATGTTTTTCATGTTTTAGTCACGTTAGCGCCATATGCAAAAGAGAAAATAACAAAAAGAAATTACCTCGGTTTTTCCGTTAGCCAAGTTGGACGAAGATAACGAAATGACTTGTTTGCACTAATTTGATAAGTTTTATAAATTGATTACACTTTTTGAAAGTTTTAGATTTAATAATACTTATGTGATAAGTTTTAGGATTTTTTATTACGCTTATTCCGTAATAAACATAAGAGACCTAGCTTTGTACTATGTAAACATCTCTTTCTGGATTTTAAGAACTGCATGTGATAAGTTTTGACACGTGATTGCGACCTTGCATGACTCACAGAGCTTGAAATCACATTTTAATAAGTAGCGAAAGACTGCTTTTGATTCTCAGTATAATGATTAAATTAACTAACAGTAAAAAAGAATTACACACGTGAAATCTATGTATAGTGATTTTATTCCTCTTTCAAACTTAGAATGAGTTTGTTCCACAAAAAATGAATAATGTGATAAATATTTTTTTTTAAAATGACCGTTTGTATCACCTACAAAAATAAATAAAGGAAAAAAATTGCATCGTTCATAAAAATATTTAGGCACAAATTGTTATACATAATAGAAATATTTTTTATTGACTAATTATTTCAACCAATATAAATAATTTCAAAATATTTATTTTTCGCCTTAAAATTTGTGCATCTTGACAATGGCATCCCGTGGATAATGTCCTTAGTTTGTGCACCATTGAAGAAAATATTTATTTTGAAGTGAAACCACAAGTATAAGCATTTCCTCGATGTACTAATTTTATCAGATTAGATTTGTGCTTATGTCAATGAATTTCGTCGATGCGAATCAATGTGAAGATGACATTGAATATATTGAGATATTTCATGGGCTTAATTGAACGAATCAAAAGTTAAAAGCCTATGAACAAAAATTCAAGAATTTAATTGGCCAACTGAAGTGACTGTTGAGCGTTCATGCTATTGTTTAATGTTCTTATGTTATGTGCGGGAATTTATACAAACTGGAAATTACCACAAGGAGATGATGGGAAACGGTTCTTTCTAAGAACATCCTGTGAAAGAAGTGAGACGTTGTTGATTAAAAACACAAATGAAATTAGCATGTGAATATAGTATCAAAGCGCTCTTCTTCTTTACCCTAAATTCAAAGATCTTTTTAACAAATCCAAGCCTACGACACGACTAATCCTTACGAAGGCCCAATGAAACGCCCCATCAATGTACATTGGGTAAAGCTCCGCAGGATAGAGCGGCCTCCAATGTTATTGTTAGTAGGCAACACAGTGATTTGAACACCGGATGTGTAAGCTCGAATCCAAGCAATGAACAACTAGACCAATCCAACAACCCTTGGGGGTCAAAATATATTTATCTATGTATAGGCAGACAGCTTATAGAAAGATGGGTAGTGCACCAACTGATGTTATGAATAATAACAGAGAAAATGAAGCATGGCTTCGCACATATATGCCACGTCCTTCTCTTCTGTTGAGAGTATTTGGCCGATGGGGGGCTTATTTGTTTATTTTTTTATTATTTTATGAATAGTAGCAATAAGGGCAATATTGTAATTCTTGACCTTTTGGCTTTATTATAAATAAATAGTTTAGGGTCACATTGACCTAATCAAGCATTCAACTTAGTTTTTTTTTTTTTTCTCTACATGGTATCGAGCAAGGACCGAACCGAAGCCCCAACCCTAGTTTCTTCTACGCACAATCGTTCTTTTCTCTCTCTCTCTCTTTTCTCGCCCCACCGCAATTCCTTCTCACCTTCTTCTTTGCTCTCTTTCACAGCATAGGGCGGCACTAATGAGGTGACTCTTCAAATCTAGTGTCTGCCCTAAATCTCACCTCTATGAGATAAATTAAAGATTCTTTACGGTTTGCGATAGGAGGTTCAACCACTTCACCGATTTTTTGGATCTTCTTGTTTGAGATAGTTTACGCCTTGCTGCTGGCCTTTCCTCTCGTGTGTGAACTAAAGCCCTAACCCTAGTTTCTTCTACACGCAATCGTTCTTCTCTCTCTCTCTCTCTCTCTCTCTCTCTCTCTCTCTCTCTCCACCGCAGTTCCTTCTCACCTTCTTCTTTGCTCTCTTTCACAGCATAGGGCGGCACTAATGAGGTGATTCTTCAAATCTAGTGTCTGCCCTAAATCTCACCTCTATGAGATAAATGAAAGCTTCTTTATAGTTTGCGATAGGAGGTACAACCTCTTCACCGATTTTTTGGATCTTCTTGTTTGAGATAGTTTACGCCTTGCTACTGGCCTTTCCTCTCGTGTGTGAAAACCAAAGTACTGCAGCTTGTGGACCACCATATTTATTTTTTTCAAGTTCTTTGGGAAAAATCAAAATCATTGGATTTTTTTTCAGGTTTTCATAACCCTGGAAAAATCGATTTTTGTCTTCCCTTGATCTTATTTGGCTGCTTTTTGGAGGACAACTTCAACCTACTACCAAAGGACTTCTAAACAATTTTTGGCCTTTTTTTGGCAACGTTTGGCAATTCTATTGCTCTGTTTACACTTTTCAAATCGATTTTTGAGACACAATGTCTAAGGATTCAACCGTGAGCTCTAAACCTACAAGAGATGGCCATATAGATTATTTTAATTTTTTGCAATCCCTATGAAGCTTGACGGCACAAATTATTTGATATGGTCTCGATCGGCATTCTTGACCATTGCGGGCCGGGGGCTTACATGACATATCAACGGCACTTCAGCGAGGCCGGCTACATCAAGTACTACTCATGAAAAGTGGATCTCGAATGACTCTTTGATAATGTCATTTTTGCTTAACTCGATGCGATCACATATTGCAAAAGGATATCTACTTCTCAATATTGCGGCACAGATTTGGTTGGCTACAAGGGATACTTATGGTCAACTCGGGAATGATGCACAAATGTATAAACTTCGAAAAAGGGTTCCCGACACCACTCGGAAGGAAATGACTATATCTCAATATTATGCTAAGCTTCGGAGTTTGTGATAAGAGCTAGATCATTATGCCAATTATCACCCAACCAATGATGCGGACGTTGCTGCCTACAAGAGACGTGTGGACAAGATCGGAGTTTATGATTTCTTGGCGGGATTAAACGTTGAATATGATCATATACGTGTTCAAGTCCTTAGCCGGTCTCCATTCCTACTCTAGAACAGTTTTATGCCCTAGTTCACTATGAAGAAACCCATAGGACAAGAATGCTTCATCCCTCTACTGTTGATCGATCTGCTTTACAAACCAGGTCTGGCACTATTGCCAAATCTGGTTCGTCCTTTCGGTCCGATACCTCTAAGGAGATCGTGAAGTGTGAACATTATCATAGGCCGTATCACACTAAGGTTACCTATTGGAAGTTACATGGAAAACCTGCAAATTTTGAGACAAAAAGAGCACAAAAGAAGGGGAAAAAACAATGCAAACCATACTACAATTGTTCATGATGCACCTACTATTGATATCGATTTATCCTAAGAAGAACTTCAGGCATTTCGATGTCTATTGAAAGCTTCTGTTGTTGTTGCCTTCTCCACGGTTGCCAATTTATCTTCTCATTTTGCTTCAAACCTAGCCACTTCAAGTATCTTCTTTGGGGGGTCTAATACCTCTCTTGTTTCCAGCCCCTGGATCATTGATACGAGGGCTGCGGATCACATGATAAGTTCTTCTAATCTCTTCCAGCAACATGCCTCTACTTCCGGTGGAGACAAAGTTCGCGTAACCGATGGAACCCTCTCTTCCATTACTGGAAAAGGGTTTATCAATTGTTCCCCCACTCTTCCATTATCTTCCGTTTTACATATCCCATCATTCTCTACTAATCTCCTTTCTATCAGTAGTCCGACTCGAAATTTTAATTGTAAAGTAACATTTTTTCCTTCTTATTGTGTTTCTCAAGATCCGGTAACTGATGGAGATTGGATATTGTCGATTGGATGGTGATTTTTATTTGCTCGAGGGTAGTGGGGTTTCTATTTCTACTTTGTCTTCTATGCCTTATCAAGTTAATTCGGCATTGACGAATCTTCATCAATGGCACTGTAGATTAGGTCATCCCCCTTTAGGAACTTTAGAAAAAGTTTTTCTTAATCTCGTTTCGAATTGTAATAAAGATGAGTTTTTTTGTAAAGCCTATGTTTTGGCTAAACAAACTCATTCAACATATCCATCTTCAAATAATAAAAGTGGTTTCTCATTTCTTGCAATTCATACTAATGTGTGGGGTCCTTCTTGGCATACTTCTATTTCCTGTCATCGGTGGTTTGTCACTTTTATCGATTGTCATTCTCGTACAACTAGGGTTTATTTGTTGAAACATAAAAGTGACGTTTTTCACTGTTTTCAAAATTTTCACAAAATGGTCCGGACTCAGTTCAATGCCACTTTAAAAATTCTTCGTAGTGATAATGGCATTGAATACATTGAGGGTCGGTTTCAACAATATCTCTCCGATCATGGCATTATTCATCAGACTAGTTGTATTGATACCCCAGCACAAAATAGTGTTGCCGGAAGAAAAAGAACCGACATTTGTTAGAGGTCGCTAGGTCTCTTATGTTTGCACGTCATGTCCTAGCTCAATATTTGAGTGATGTTATCTTAACCGCTACCTATTTAATAAATCAAATGCCTACAAGAATTCTTGATTTTCACACACCTATTGATGTTTTGCGAGGATCGACTTTTATTCTTACCCCAAAAATTTTTTGTTGTATTTGTTATGCTCGTAACACCACCTCTAAAAGTAAGTTAGAACCCCGTGATCTCCGCTGTATTTTTCTTGGGTATTCAACTACTCAAAAGGGTTATAAGTGTTATCATCCTCCTTCTAGGTGCACTATTGTATCTATGGATATGCTTTTTCAAGAGTCTAATTCCTATTATTCAGAGTCTAATTCCTATTATTCTGATTCACCTCTTCAGGGAGTGTCCTAGTGTAGAGATGTTGCCCACTCTAGATGTTCCTATAGATATTACTTACCCTTCTTCTTCGATAGTCTCCGATGGTTCTCCTCCTTCCCAAGAGTGTTCTCCTCTTGGTAAGACATTACAAGAAGAGAAGAACAATACAACACAAGAAGAGCATAGTACAAGACTACATGGGGAGATAACAAAGCAACCACTTCAGGGGGAGTCTACTCCCACTCCCGTTAAGCAAACTATTGATAGTAGCAAGACATTGAAAACATATCATCGTAGGGAGCCGACTACCAACAAGCGGGTTAAGACCACTTATACATTGCATGTTCAATCATCATCTCGGAATCCGGATTCTACTGCTCCTTCCGGTAAGATTTCTTCTTTTGATCTTCCTATTGCACTTCGAAAGGGTAGTAGAACTTGTACTCAACACCCTATATCCCAATTTGTCTCAAATGACTCTTTGTCTAGCTCTTGTCGTACTTTTGTGTCTTCGCTATCTTCCGTTTCTATACCACAAAATTGGCGGGAAGCTTTTGCGGATGAAAAGTGAAAGACAGCAATGGTGGAGGAGATGTATGCTTTGAAGAAAATGACACGTAGGATCTTGTTGTTCTTCCTCCCGAGAAACAACCAATAGGATGTGAGTGAGTGTTTGTAGTCAAACAAAAGATGGATGGTGTTGTAGAAACAGATCTAAAGTATGGTTAGTGGCAAAAGAATTTACTCAGACTTTTGGGATTGACTATCAAGAAACATTTGCTCCTATTGTCAAGTTGAATACTGTTCGAGTACTACTTTCGTGTGCTATTAACTAGGGATGGGATCTTCCACAGTTAGATGTGAAGAATGCCTTTCCTTCATGGAGAGCTAAAAGAGGATGTGTACATGGAGATTCCTCTAGGCTTTTCTTGTAACAAAACTCAAGGTAAAGTGTGCAAGCTGAAACATGCACTTTATGGTTTAAAGCAATCACCTCGAGCTTGGTTTGGTAGGTTTCAGAGAGCTATGGTCTCTGTTTGGTATAAATAGAGCAATGATGATCACACTTCGTTTGTGAAAAAATTAGATGCTAAAATTATTATTCTCATTGTCTATGTAGATAACATTGTTGTCACAGGAAATGATAGTGATGAGATCGGCCAATTGAAGAAGTTTCTCGAATAATAGTTCGAAATAAAAGATCTTGGAAAGCTTCGGTATTTTATTGGGATTGAAGTTGCCCGATCTTCAAAGGGTATATTTCTATCCCAAAGGAAGTATGTCCTTAATCTTTTGATAGAAGTTGGATTATTTGGATGTCATCCCTCCGATACGCCTATTGAAGCTAATACTCGTCTTGGAGAAAAAGATGGTGATCCAATGGATAAAAGTCATTATCAACGGTTAATACGCAAGTTGATTTATTTGTCCCACACCCGACCTAATATTGCTTTTGCTATGAGCCTGGTGAGTCGGTTTATGCATGATCCATACTCTACTCGTATGAATGTTGTTCTTTGGATCCTTCGGTATTTGAAATCTACTCCTGGGAAAAGGATTCTTTTGTCTCCTCATGATGGCTTGAAGGTTGAAGCTTTATACAAATGCTAATTGGGTTGGATCTCTAGACCGGAAGTCCATTTTTGGGTATTGTACTTTCTTAGGAGAGAATATTGTGACTTGGCATAGGAAAAAGCAGAATGTGGTTGCTTGGTGTAGTGCTAAAGCAGAGTTTTATGCGATGGCACAAGGAGTTTGTGAACTATTATGGCTTAAAAGATTACTTGAAAATCTTGGTATATCCATTTATCTTCCTATGATGTTATATTGTGATAATAAGGCCGCCATTAATATTGCTCACAATCCAATACAACATAGCCGTATAAAACATGTGAAGATTGATAGACACTTTATCTAAGGAGAAATTGAAGAGTGGATTAATTTGTATGCCCTTTGTTCAATCCGGTGATCAACTTGCTAATGGGTTCACTAAAGGACTATGGAGTAAATCGTTTCATCCCGTTTTAGTCAAATTGGACGTGTGATATTTATGCTCCAACTTGAGGGGAAGTGTCAAGAGTATTTGGCTGATGAGGGCTTATTTGTCTATTTTTTTATATTTTTTATGAATAGTAGCAATAAGGGCAATATTGTAATCCTTGACTTTTTGGCTTTATTATAAATAGATAACTTGGGGTCACATTGAACTAACCAAGCATTCACTACAATTTTTTTCTTTGAACACTTTCCTACTAAAGTGGCAAGTATCAATGTATGAACCACCACTAACTCAATAAACTCAAAGCGTTCTAATGTTGATTAGCAAGAAAACCTTGGTGAACCTTCATGACCAATTTCTGCCCGTCAACTTAGAGATGGTCAGATCTGCACCTCCAAAGCCGTCCATAACTGCCTTAGCTGATGGAAACTCCGCTCTGGAAGTAAAACTGTGAGGGAGGAAAACATAAAGATTAGGACTAGCAAAGACAGCTTCCTTTGAGAACTCAAAACAAGGTGGGCTTTTTGAAAATGTAAGTCCACCTCTGGGCGTGCCTGGGCATTCATTAGAGAAAAACGTCTAGCAATGGACTTGAAATCAAAGAACCAAGGACTCTTTTTTCCATATCAAACTGAAATTCTAACCGGTTTGAGGAAGTAACCAAACATCACTATTGCACAGCTATTCCCAGCATCAACCTAGTCCTACTGGGCCCTTGATTCCTTTGGTTTTCAAGCATCCGCCACTACACTTCCAAAGTAAATAGACAACTTATCTATGGCGTCTTATGTCCTCCCTGAGTGCCAAATTTTTTTTCTTATGGTCCCAATTTTCCAGTGACATGTAAATGTCATCTGAAGGAATCAACAGAGATGAAGGCTCAATACAGCCTAGGAAAAGAGCAAAAACAAACGGCCAAAAGTCTTATCTTTGCAGCCCCGCATATGCATCTTAGCATTCAGAATCAACCACCCTCTAAAATGTTATAAGAGTACCCATGTATGTCTAAACTCTCACACTAAATTATTTTTAATTCACCACTATTAGTTTGTGGCAGAAAAAGGTTTTTCATTGATGGCCATTGGTCTGGAAGAAATCAATGAACGGAAGGGAATCATTGTTAAGACAGCCCGCGATGTTTACTTCATCTGCACACTTTAAGATATATCTAGCAAGATCGGAGTTGGCAAAGCTGTCAACTTACAAAGGTAAAAGATAGATGTAAAAAGTCCAGCCTTTTGGGGGTGCGATTGTGAGAGAGAGAGAGAGAGGTATATACGGTGCGTCAAATGAAGTTGAGTGCAAGTTGAAACACAAGCCAATGAGACTGTCCTGAGTTGTGTGCCAATTGGGCACTCTGAGGGCACGCACATATGAAAGTGAAGAGCGAAAAACGATATGTTGGAGTAAGGGAGTGCACTTAATACTGTTGTCTTAGAATGCTCCCACCATTCTTTTAATTAGACAATAAGGATGAGGTGTTCCGATCTTCATGGTATCAACTGGAGGGACATAAACACATTAGAAAAAGAAGGGGAAAATTGCAAGTTTCTCCCGAAAAGAATTGCCACAAGTTCCATGAGTCAAATAAAAGAAAGACTACTTGTCACTTTAAACTTCCACCAGAAAAGCCCAGGTCATGAAGTTCGCATTTGCAGTTTGTCAAAGTCAAAATTCAGTACAGTATTGGGCACATCTACACGATACACTAATACTCACGATAATTACAATATATTGACACCAAGGTTAAAATTTAGAAGAATTGAGATTGTACTGAAAATAGTGTCCTAGGGTTTAGTAAAGCACTGATGTTAATTAAGAAGGAAGACAACTGATGAGAAGGTGACTGGAAAGGCCTATCTATACCCCAGAAATAACAAGATCTCAACCTTGGATTAGACATAAAATTTCTAATCTCAGCCATCCGACCCCATTAAGGGTCACATGCATATCACATGACTAGCTTTATTATATAACAGCATATAAGAAAAGACTAGAAAAGAAGAGACACTTAAACTCCTAAATAAAACTATGCTCCTGCGTCAGATACACAATGTACCAAGTGCATCTGCAGTAATTCTATTGACAGACAACTTGAAGTGCACATAAGAAATCTGGGCAACACGAGGTGATTACCTGCTCCGTACAACGACACATGGCATCCCGATTCTCTCAGCTGCAGCCACACCAGATTGACTTCCTGCTACAAGGATACATCTGCAGACAGGAACCCCCGCAAATTCGGCACCAGCACGCAATGCAACTACAATCTTCTCTAAGCTGAATCCCAAAGGTGCGACGAAATTAAAAATCAGAAAACCACTGGTTCACGCCAATCATTTTGACTCAGTGAAAAATTCCACAGCAATTCAAGTAACTTGATATTTCCCGAGCTTCCTACATCTGAAGTTTACTGGCATAGATCTGTGAAAACTCAGAAATCATGAATGTATCCCTCGACTTCTTCACATAAAAGCATATCATAGCAAAGGGTAGGCCCAGAACACAATGGTCAAACTCAGATTGTTGCCAAGGACCCAGATAAATCACAAACTGATGGAATACTACTGTGTAAAGAGAGAAATGTCTAAGTTCGAAACATTTATGCACTTTCTTCACAGATTGAGTGATGAAACTACTGCATAAAGTTAGCAATTTCTAAGTTGGAAACATTTATGCACTTTCTTCACAGATTGAAGCAACTTAAAAATTGTACAGCTGCAAATGATAAATAGATATCTCAACATTTTGAGCCACAGGAATGCAAAACCAAGAAATTTGACCATCCATCATTATTCATTGGGAAATACAAGCTTGGGAGAAAAAAAGGTATGCGCACCATATTACCTTTCAGATGAGGTGGTATCAATCTCTACACTCACTTTTAGCATGGAAGCAACCTCCTTTGCTATTCTTTGTTTCTCTGCAGAAGCTGGTCCGAGAAAAGGAGTCTTTTAGAAGCCAGGTTCTTAACTCTAAGGTTCCGTATGTCTCACAGAAAATGAATGATTCAGAAAATATTTTCCTAAAAATAATCGCTTGCATTGCTTATAAAAATGAATGAATGAAAGAAATATGTTCTTATTGTATTGACGTCGGTAATGCATATGTTATTGATTAATTATTTTAAGCGATGCAAGCAATAATTTTTAGGAAAATATTTTTCAAATCATTTATTTTCTGCGAAACGAACAGAGTCTAAGATAAAACAGTAGAACATGATGAAAAACAGTATCTAAAAGCACAGTAATATTCTTTCTCAGACAATTCTTTTCTATTATCCATGTCAATTAGAGAGTAAGAACTTGTTCATGAAGATTGCATGGCGTAATGTACCCTTTTTATAGGGCCGTCAGTACCCAACCAACACTCCTAAACAACTGTTAACAACAGCAAACTACTACTAAAGAGTCAATCGTTACTCAAAACATTCAAATGCTTCAGATATTTAAGTATAAAATACAAGCAAAATGCAATATATACACGTCACAAACTCCACTGCATAAGGAATTCAAAAATGGCAATCTTTACACTCCATCATGCCAATAGATTAATCAAAAGGATGTTCCAATTACGTTTACTATATATCTAGCCGCATCAATGTAGAAGTTGAAAGGAGAAGGAAAAGACCAAAGTGGATAAAGCTTCCCTTGCACTCAAGTAAATAGAAATTACACGGAGAATTGTAGTGTTCACGGACATTTGTCCATGGTTTGGTATTATGTCATAAGAGTAAATCAAACTAGTGTAGGTGAAAATGAGGATACTGGCTTTTTTGTCAGGTTAACCTTTTAGTAAAGTTAACAACAAAGCTGCGAGTTTACTAATGTCAAAGTCAATAGAAATTTAACAAAACTCTTTCAAAATTTACCAGTTGCGTCAAAATTTTCACAGTAAAATTAGTAACTTACATGGAAATTTAGCTCACTGTGGTCAATTACTAACTAGCGTAAGAGTCAACAAATATCTTATTGGGTAAATTACTAATCTTCATTTGAGTAGGTTAAATAGTATTTCGGAACCATTAATTTGAGTGTGAAGCCAATAGATTAACCTACTAAAATGAAGACTAGTAATTTACTCAATGATTCAATCTGATCGTTTTCTCCATCATTGGTGCTGTATGTGAACATAAAGCTCTACATTAGATGATCGTTTGTTGACCTTACATGCATAATTTAAGGATAAAAAAAAAGAATGAGAAGAATTTAAGGAGGAAATCACAAGAAATAGCTGAAAAGCAATAACACAGGAAATAAAATGTTGCAAACTAACATTAAGTGGCAAGTCTACCTGCCTTGGCCACTTCCTTAGCCAGCACCTCATCCAACCCTGAAGACACTCCTTTGCCAAGCACTAGTTGCCCATAGAGACTCTGTTCAACCTCTGCTGGGCCTATAATCTTGACTTTGGAAATCCTTTCTTGGCCAAGCTTTTCAGCAACTGACCTAAAATTTTTTGTACCAAAAGAATTGAAAGGATCCTTACAAACAGTAATGAGTCATTGATCAAGTGATATTGAGCTTGCTAAACTTAAGCTAAAACAGAATATGATTGAGTGACTAATGGGTATTGCATCTTTAATTAGATGGACTTTCCACATGGAAGATATGCTATTTCTTTATCTTTATATAGATCACAATGTGATTGTTGAAGCATAGATCATTTCCATCAGCCAACAATTGTAAATCTTTCACAAGATTATGTTCAAGCCTGAGAGAACATGTGGCAATAAACATCACCAAAGAAAATGAATTTCTCATTCCTGAAGCACAATGACAATGAGTACACTAGTACATAAAAAAAAATCTGAAAAACACTACAAAAAAATCAAAATCTTCTGCAATCTAAGAAACCATGATGACGTGGACATGAATAAGAAAGCCAAGGTTGACAGCATTCATGACGTAATCATTCCTATCACACAATTTGTTTATTTAAAGAGCTTTGGTAGACTAAAAAGCTTACTAAAACCCTCCAAAAAACTCATTTAGAAACAGCATCTCCCTTCTACTGATAAAAGATTTTAAAAAAATCAGCACATCAACGCTAAAGTTTCTAATGGCAATTTGATGATTTTTACAATCATCCATGGAACCACACAAAAATCGTCATCAAAGGAAGACTGAAAGTTTGTAATTTTTCACATTAAATATAAGTGAAATTATGACACAGGAAGTCCTTAAATTTTTTCTCAATGTTCAAAGTGGTCTTTGGATTTTTTTTTTTTTCCAGTCCACTCCTTAAACTTTTGAAAAATTGGCTCAATTTTGTCCTTTTATTAAAATTCCAGATGGTGTTAGCCGACGTGGACGATGATGTCATCAATTTGCACAAGCTAGCATCCACAGTCTGATGTGTCGTCCATGTCACACTGCTCTCTCTCCACAAAAAATAAATAACACCAGCAAACCCCATGACTGCCAGTGCTACCACCAACACCAAACTCACCTCCAAAGCCACCAAACTCGGCACTGCCACTGCTGCCGCCCCAACCAGACTCAGCCGCCGCCGCTGCCGCCACCACTAGGACCCTAAAGTCGGCCACTATCCATACTAGCAATTAACATGACCTGCCTAATTACCTCCATTGAAGAAGCAAGAAGCACGATTTTGGGGAAAGAAAGAACAAAAAAAGATCTCTACAAACAATGCAGAGGGAGCAGCCCATGTTGTATAACTCCTAGTTGCCCTCAAAACACATATTCTAGCTAAGAAATCCATACTCAAATTCACTTGTAAGTTCTTTAGGGTTCTAAAACTGAAGCATTGCGAGGATTGGGCAATTGTAGTTAAAATTCCTTTCTTTAAGGTCCAGTTAAGAGTTGCTACAGCTGAGAAGCAGTCCAAGATACTGGAGATCATGTCTATCTCCAATTTGGTGAAATTGCCGAGCTCAAAGTTGCTTTTCAACTGAGAGAGAGGCAACGAGGGTGGTGATTACAGAGAGAGTACCGATCCAGAGCTTATATTGATTATTAGAGAGAGGGTGGTGCAGCGGGATAAGTTCGACAAAAAGACAGAGGTGTAAGGTCCGCATCAGTGGGGCAAGAAGAAAAAGAAAAACAAGCAAAACAAAAAGAAAAATGAAAAAAAGGCCGAGTTAAAAAAAAGTGGCGTGGCACTCCGTATCCATTATTTTGGTCCAATCACTGCTGAGTTGGCAGTCCATGCAAAAGAAAATACACATGACCTTATGCTCAAACTAAAAGAAGGATGACGTTGAGCTGATTTTGAAAAATTCAAGGACCACATTGAACAAATGGACCACATTGAGAAAAAAAAAATGTTCAAAGACCACATGGAACAATGAGAAAAAAAACGAGAAAAAGTTCATGGACTTGCTTCGTCATTACCCCAATACATGTCAAGAACTGCATTACGTGAGTTACACAAAGCAACGTCAGAATGCTAAAAAGGCCTAGATGATTTATACATGTTTGAGAACTGTATTATGTGGGTTACACAAAGCAATGTCAGAATGCTCAAAAGGCCTAGATGATTTTACTGTGGATAAATAACTTCCTATCACAGTAAAGTACTATGATACTAGGTCAGGTTAAGTGCATATCCCCACTTGTACTATAAGCAGTCCATAAGAAGAAGAAGCAATAGCTTACTGCTCAAGGATGATCAATTGAACATGGAATGTAAATTTAACAAAATTGCAAGACTCCGTAAAGTTTGGTTAGATAAGTGTACCTGGCGATTTTATCCCCACTTTTACTGTATGCAGTCATGATGAGCACTGGTATACCTTCATCCCATGCATTATCAATAAAACTGCAAAATAAATTGGCAGAAGGCATAATTTTTAGGTAAAAGTAGAGAGCAATCATTTTGCAAAATATGCACTGCATAATAGTTTTCAGGAAGAACAACAAAATACTTGAAACTTAGATCTGGCGTGAAGTTCTTAAATGTTCAAAGATAGAAAGACACCGCATGTATGCGTGGATTTAGCTTCAGTCAGATGCATGGAAAGAAGCAGACCCAAGTGCACTTATGGAGCGACGGCAATGGGTTCTTCCCAGTGCAGTATCTTCATTGAATTTCTGCCTCAGAAGTTTGCATTTATGACATTCTTTCCTTTAAATTTGCCCCTAAGGCTGTCTGTACAAAACAGAAGCTATCAATTTCCATGCTAAAGGGAAGATGTCCATCAAAACCTCCCATAAGGAGTTCCAACCACATGCCAAACATGTGCTGAAGCCAACCTTCTATTGGCAGCTAGGAAGAGGAATTACACCACTACATCAAAATGCTAAGAGGACCGTCTACCCATGAGATCAGCATAGGAATAGGTGCCAACAAACACATATTTCCTTGTCACCTCCTCATCTGATGTCAAACAGACTACATTACTTATGAGTGATGACATATAAAACGCATTTGCTTTTCAGTTAGAAAAAAAGATGCAGAAGAAGTGGACCATTCACTAATGCATTAGGATCATGTGGAATTGAGGATGCCACCAAAGAACAAGGACATCTTATGTCACGTAACATGAACTGACATTTTTAGACTTGGCTACTAGGCCTTGACTTATTATGCATACTGTTAGGACTTCAGCACAAGCTAACTGATCCTTTTTTCTATAAAAGGATAACAGTAATCCATTCCAATGAGGGCCAACATTCTGCAGGACATGCAGTTCCAGACTAAAGTGCCCTTCTGTACCGAACTCTAAAAAATACAATAAGACATGAAGCATGTAAATATACCAATTCCTCAGTAGTTTATCACTCAGAAATAAATTAAGTCGCGGAAGTAAATGGCCCTTCATGGACCACATAATTCTCCTACTCCAATTGTAAGGAAATTAAACCCAAAACTTAGGTCTTGCTCGGATAAAACTATACAATAAATAGTCAAAATCCCAACATTGACTTTTTAACTGTTGACAACCTTAAGTGCTCAAGTATGGAAGAGAAATTTGTGCGTTGATGTCTCAAAATCAAATATCGAATGTTATTTATTTTACCCTTACCAAACATGCAATTGCGGATACTGTTGGTAAATTTCAGTAAGATAATTGATAATATGGTTATGTTCTTTGAAACAAAGAATCAAGAAAGATCTAAGCAGTATTGATCAGATCTAAGTAGTATTGATTTTCTTTCTATAACTAAAAGTAAGAGAAGCTTTTCACTTTCTACAACTACAGAATTCAAAGAGCAAGCAAAAATAATATCTCTAATTGAAAGGACAGCCATGTTCATAGAGATACATTTAACAAGCTGTGAGAAAAAGGGTGATTTTGACCGACTATCGTAAAAAGACAAGTGATAAAAAAGAAGGTTTTTTTTTTTATCATACATATAAAGGAAATTATATGCTCAGAAACAACAGATAATTTACTGGCATATCGTTAGATGGAAGAACTTACTCTTGAATTCCAGGTCGTAAAGGTAAATCTTTTGACATCATAAGTTCATCCATCGCATTTTTCTGCAGCAACCAGCTAGGATGATAAGTATCTTATAAGAAAGTTATCTAAGTGTAAGGAAGAGGAAAAATTCCCACCAATAACGTTATAAAATGAAGTACATTAGATGGAATAGACAAAGGATGTGAAGCACAATAGACAAGGACAGCAAAGTCAGGTTCTGGTCCTGACAAGGACGCAGAGCGATAAGCAAATAACAATGGTTGCTCATGTCACAAAGTGAACTTCTACCAACAAATTTCACAGAAATGCAAGGCGTCTGAGGTTTTCCCTAGCTTTTAGCATTCATCGCAAAAAAATGCATATTTTCAGCGAATGAGAATACTTGTCTTGCTCATGGCTTCTAGTAAGGGGACACTTGGAGCATTGCATACTTGTTTTGTACATCTAATGCCAAAGAAGATTGAGCTCAAGAACAAATAAGTCAACTTACCTTCTCTCGCAAGACACTTTTCACAAACGAACTCTTCTCGCTAGTGGGCAATGAAGTAGGCCAACCAATCTATATTTAGAAATAACATCAGGTAAGAAGTAAAACAGGAAGAATATGAAACATGGAAACAGATACACAAGCTCTATTATATTTCCGTAAATGAACAGGAAAGAGAGGAAAAAGAGCTTACACGGTTAAAATATAGAATCAGCATCCTTTCCTCACCAGCGGCACTCTTCCTGGAAGTCATGACAGAATCAATCACAGCAGCCTTAATTTCAGGACAAGATGCTTCACCATTCAATTTCAAACTACTTAAGATGCAAGAATATTCACTGCATCAAGACATTTGAAGTGCATACAATACAGTTCTGAAAGCAATGCAGTTGGAGATAGAAAGGAGAGACTCTGATTGGCTGTAAAACGTGGCCCACTTGCTTCAGGTCTTCCATCTCACTTTATGTACCAGTTTTGCATGCCAGTCTTGATATAGCTATCATTACTCAAGAAGAATATCGACTTTTACAGATAGCCAATGTGTACGAACCCGACATGGGAATATAATTACAGACCAGATGAGAAATGAATGCATGAGTGACTAATTTTTCCAAACCTTACGAGGTCTAGGTAGACAGGCTGAGTCCAATTTGCGCAGTCAAGCCCAAGCTTTCTAAATGCTGAACATACCCAGAACGGAAATAGAGAGTTTAGCGGCATCGCTACATAAAAACATTTTCAAACTAAAAGGAACGACGCTGCGATGTTGTTGACAGACGAGCTCCCTGAAATTGAACTTACCCAAATTGAAGGCCTGGCGATTGGCCTTCCGGTAGGCATCCACAAGGACCCTAGGGAAATCCGAACACAAGAAAAAGATGAGGAGAGAAAAACCCAAAACAGCAGAAAGAAAATGGGAAAATCAGCCCACCCTTCAACTTCAAGAAGGAGAGCGAGCTCTTGAGGTGGGTCTTGCCCAGAAAGCGAGCTCAAAGCGATGAAGTCGCAGGCACGCGAGTTCTTCCGGAAGAAGTTGGAGTAGATGAAGAGAGGGAGAGAGAGGGACGAAGGGAAGGTGCGAAGGAGACGAGGATTCTTCGGCGGAGGAGGAAGACGGAACTTGGACTTCCGGCGGCCCGTTGCACCTGCAGGGGCGTTGGAACAGCAGAAATGGTGGGGAGAGACAGGAGAGAGAGATTCCATCCGCACAGTAGACAGGCTCCGCATTGCCGGTTGTTGGCAAATTCCTCATGCACGCGGGCTAGATAGGCTACTTAGCTAGTCGTCTTGGGCGGGCCGGGCATTTCACGGACCTTGGTCCGGCCCGAACACTTTGGGAAAGTTTGAAGGTCGTGAAAGGCATGCCGTCAATGAACATCAAACTCCATTAAAGATAATCTAATGTTTATGCATGCAAAGAGAGGTTATTTCCTAATTTGAGTTGTTTTGTTCCCTACTTTCCAATTTTAAGGTTTCCTATTTTAATGTTTCGTATTTTGATATTTCCTAGTCTTTTGGTTTTTTCATCAAAGACATTTCCTATTTGCAAGCTTTCCTATTTTGATGTTTCCTAGCTAACTGTCCTAGTCCTTCTATAAATAAGAGGGTGTTTCCCAAGTGAGTGATTCTTTTTTATCATTTATCCAATTCACTTTAATGGTGAACCTTAAAATCCTTCGGTTCTTTATCCAATTCACATTGGTGGTGAACCTTCGATTTTTTATTTTATTTTTATCTTTGGTTGGTCATTGGTGGTGGTCTTTGAGTTGTTTATCTTTGGCTGACGAAGTAATCCTTTATGCTTGGTGTTGAACTCTTCTATCCCAAAGTTCTTTCTTCGTAAACACATCAAACACTTTCATTCCGTTGAACACATTCAGCAATCTCATCCAATCTCACCACGCATCGAATTAGTATCACAACTTCAAGGTCTAACTAGTTGGGTGAGTTTTGCCATTTGTTGGTTCATATTTTCGTTCCGAAAAGATGAGTGATCCAAGCCCTAGAGTGGGTCAATTGATTGGAAACATTGTTGATCAAAGTCGGTCCAGAATTGAATAAGTGGTCTTCATAGCTCTTGTTGATTCTGAAGGTCAATTGGCCTAACTGCATGCTTAATTAAGCTTTGCATTTGATTGCTACATGTGTGATTAAGCTTGTGAGGCATGTTGATCGGCGAGTAGATTAGTGAGGAATGATTAGAGTTAATCGGTGATTGGTGGTATTAGCATATCGCTTTGTGAACACAAGTAAAGGTTAGTTATCACTAATCTTAGTCAATAAACCCTTAGTTATTTAGTAGGTTAAGTTGGGAAAATTGATACGCATGAGTAATCCAAAAGCCGATCCCGAGGCATTTGAATGCCAAATTTTGGGAGCTTTGCTAATCGTTTACCTCGATTGGATACATGTAATGAATTGAATGAATGAATGAATGAATTTGGATCAGATCATTTATGACCCGACCCAAAACCGACCCAATCCACCCCGTTGAACAGGTCAACATGCATATAACATATTTGACTATAATTCCAATTTAAATCATATGTATACATGCAAGTCATCAATCAATCAATCAACGGATCGAGCTCAACACATTCCATGTAACATGTATGACAAACAAGGAAAGTTGAGTTACTGCATCTGCAGAACTAACTTCCTTACACAAAAGCACATTCCCATCCTTCTCGGAAAAGCTTATGACCACCAGTTCACCTCCTCCTGATTGTTGTACTAGTCATTTCAGGAACAATATGTGAAGGTGGGGAGACAGTTAAAAAAAAAAAAATTCTACTTAATGATACTCAATTAATTTACTGTGCATAAAAAGAAAAGTTGCTGCTGTTCGTATCATTATTTTCCAGAACCCCTGATATCATTTTTTTAGTTTAAGAGAGTTACGCTAGCATGTTTTTGTTACTTCCTGTGAAATTTTCATCGGAAACGCGACAAAGGAGACTCAGTTCTTCTACTGTAATTCAAGACTAGTTATAATAATCACCGATGTGACAGCACGTCTGGATGAGGTAATACACTCTCAATTAGTTTCCTTTTGGCGAGTTAGAGGTTTAGATCTTGCGAGAGCCTAAGAGCGTGAACTTTGAGTCAAAGTCAATCCACAACGAAATAGGCTCATGTCTAGCTAGGTCGGCGGGGGTCATATTGACCAATTTGGCCCATCTCAAGAAGACCTCTCCCGAGGGGAGTCTACGACTTTAGAGCATGGGGATCCGGTCAACGCTCACCCATGGCCGTGGTCGGTGTTGTTGGGCCATGCTATTGATTCCCTGGGAGGGATTCTTTTTGAAAGATCTCGCTGGTCAGCTATGGACGACTGGCTCGCGAGCGACGTCTATGCTCACCTATTGTCACCATCAGCATTGTCATCATCTTTGTCATTTTCAATTACGTTGCGATTGCTTGAGACCAGCGGGCTCACGGCTCATCCATGACTGTCGTCCATGTCATTTAGGTAGATCCGGTCGACTTGGTCAACGCCTGCGACGCCGCCGGTGGAGGAGGTCACAGAGGTCGGTCTCAGGTGAGGGAGAGGGCAGATGAACTTCGATGCCCTGTGCAGGTGAAGGAGAGATGGGGGTAACAGAGGAGGAGAGAGAAAAGATTCGAAAAGCGGGCCTTCGAGGCCAGGTGGCGATCAATGGGCGAATTTATGCATGGTCCACGTGGCAAAACAGGTGTAATTAATATTTTCTCGTGGAGTGGAGTGACTACCGGAGGATATAATTACATGATTGTCCCCGCTTACCTATTTTTCTAGAAGTAAAAAAAGAATAGAAAAGGAAGCTTCATACATCTCTGTGGCACGATTACTATCTTGCTGCTTCTCATTTACGAGGATTATAAGAAAGATATCATAGGCTAACACGAATTAATACTAGTGCTTCTAAATTTGCTTGGAACATCGCCCGTAAGTCAAAAGTTCAATGCCAGGATCCATATCGACTGTCCCATTACAAGGTTGGGGACAAAACACTAGGAAGAAAAACTAATCTCCTTGGCCCCTGAACTCATAAAACCAAGCCTTCACCTGATTAATTTAGTTAAAACCAAACCAAGTTGATCGGATGCCAAAGTGACCCCCTTCTTAACGAATTTGCTTCAGCTCGAACTCGGGTCGCGATTTCTGTTCAACCGCGACCAAATGGATCGGTTCGACAAACCAAAATTCCACCAAAAAACCATGTCCAGGAGCGCATTTCTTAGCTTCTCCTTCTCGATCTACACCGAAGACGAAACAGAGAGAGAAGTGGCGGACGACGTTCTTGTCGAATGCGGGGAGCTCCGCTTCAGAACGACGGTCGGCAGTATGCTGGTTTTCCTCCTCTCTTCCTCCTTGAGGATTTCCCCGGAAAACAGCTCCAGTCTGTCTATGTTGGTCCTCTCGCCCATCTTCTTCCCCTGGAACAGTACCGAATCTACGTGCTTCTGCGCTAACATCTCCTCGGCGCTTTCCAATATGTCTCTGGTCTTCTTCTTATGCTTGGCGAGGCCTTGCCTTGCTCCGGCGAAACCGTTCGCCTGCAACGACATGCGCCCCAGAAATCGTCAGACACCGAACGATTATGGAAACGTGAAATTGGAGAAGGGAGATGGACAGAAGAAAGAAAGAACCCACCTGAATGCGGACGTAATTGTGCTTTCCTGATTCACCAAATGCCATGGACACAGCTTGATCCACCTGATCATGGCAGAAGCTCCATCCTATTACATTGTGTATGAATCGAGAAGGGAAAAAATTCGAACATGGGTCAAACGTACCATGGCAGAAGCTCCATCTTCAGTGATCCGGGCGAGCCCGGACCGGCCCGGATCTTCAAAATCCGACCCGCCATTCCCCAAGGAGAGCACCAGCAGGTCCTCCAGGCCGTTGCAGAACGGGAACTCCTGCTTGTTATTCAGCACGTGCGTGATGGCCGCGGCCGTCGGGTTATTCATCGCCACCCGCCCGTCGACTCCCACGATTCTCGTCCTCCCGTCGACGGACCTCAGCTCCATCGGCCTCTCCGCCACCGTCGCCGCGCACACGTCCCTCAGCTTGAAGTCGTAGCCGTCCATCTCGAGCGCGTCCGCGCGCGAGAACACAAAGGGCGCGCGGGACTCGAGGTCGTAGCAAGGGATCAGGACCGGCTTGACCGTGTCTCGCATCGTGAGCTCGTCCGCGAACGCCCTTCTCAGCAGCTTCTTCTCCGCCCCGCCCCCCGGCCACCGACGCCGGAACATTCGCCGCCCCCGGGACGCCTTCCGGCAGCGGGCGAGGAACCTCAGGGCCTCCTCCGCCGCGATCGTGGGAGGGCCGCCTTCTCCGGCGTCCTTCCGGCGCGTGAAGAGCAGCGCGGCCAGGATCCCGCCGGAGCCGGAGCCGGCGGCGACGTCGAAGAAGTCGGCGATGCGAGCATTCGGATCGCCGGACCTCAGGCGGAGAGACGCCTCGAGGTGGACGAGGGACTTGGCGGCGAGGACCCCGTCGGTGGCGCCGCCGCCGTCGATGGAGAGGATCCTGACTTTGCCGGCGGCGAGCTTGCCAGGTTGGTGGGTTTTTGGGGCGGCGAAGTTGGGGGAGTCGTAGCCGAAGAGGAACTTGTTCTCGAGGATGGAGAAGATTTCGTTGGTAAGCTTGTCGACCTCGAAAGCCGAGTCGCGCAGTGGAGATTTTGGAAGTGCCGCCATTTTTTTTTTCGGTGCTCTTGTGCTGGAAGCTATTTTAGAGAGAGAGAGAGAGAGAGAGTTGTCGACGAGGCGAAGAAGTGAGAATGGGTGGCGATTTAAAGAGGCGGGCTGGCGAAACGACAAGAGAGCGACCCACGATCATTTCGTCTGGCGATTAATCGGCGATTCCGCCTGCTCATTTTGTAACTTCCTCCCGCCCATGATGTAACTGCTTTTTTTGACAATTCCCCGGTTTCTTATTTTTCATATGATTCTCTTGCAAACTTTAAAGAAACAAAAATTACAATCTGCCCAACGGTACCAGCACCGATGACGATGATGGTTATTCTCTTTGAAACGGCCAACATTCCGAGGGTTGCTTTCTCGGCCATTGTCTTGCCTTTCCCTATTTCATTTGATTTTTTTTTCTATCGAAAAAAAAAAGATTTCATTAGTTACAAAGAAAAGCTTTCAAGCCTTGTAACTCCCCAAATAACTGCGGAACAAAGCATATCCCGAAAAGTAAATGACAAAACACACTCTGCAACTAAAAGCACGCTCTCATCTCTCAATGATAAGCACACGCCGAGATCTCCCACGCTATTTGTAACGGCTTGCGGCGCACTTCTTGATTGGACACGTGCCTATCACCATCGTGTGAATAAATTTTTGCAAATGATCTTAGGTGAACGTGGAAATAAGTTCGACCATTCGTCCAATCGATAGCCATCGAAGAATATGTTCATGACGTGGCTCCACAACCATTCCGAGATTAGGCCGCTCTCCTCTCCCGATTTAGATTTAGGTTTAGATCCGGAGTTTCGCCATCACAAACTATATCTAGATATGGATATGGGAGTTCCTTACAAATATTTGATATGTGTTCTTTTAATAATTTGATGTTGATGTTACTGTACTTCATTTGGTTCACTTAATGATATCTCGGTTAGTTTGCAATCACCTTTGACCGAAGTGACCACAAAAAAGTTGGGGTCAATTGTCCTACTTATGGTTCACCTTCATGATATATCTACGCCGTTTGCATGTCGGTGACTCGTTTTGATACTTGTTCGAGCGGTGATGGTACGTGATCGATATAGCGTACGATGTTGCGAATCGATGATGACTTACCTCTACTGTTGAGATGCGAGATGAGACCAAACGGGGAAAATTCTAGTAGGACTGGACAAACCAAGGACTTATGTTGTACAACAAGATCTTGGGATTCAAACTTCAATTCATATGCAGGAAACTATGTCCCAATTCAGCTTTTATCATCTTCCCTAAGTTCACTGGGCCCTACGCCAGTCACTATGATTGTACCCATATTTTTTTTTATCATTTTTAGTGATGACATTGCACATCGAGTTAAAGTTCGTGAATCACATTGAATATATTAAAAATTGGCGGCCCACGTTACTTACTAGGTCAAAGTTCTTAGACCATTTGTGTTGTTTTTCCTATTCGCTCGGGCGATATCTTGGTCAATTTCAATTACCATCAACCAAAGTGACCGCAAAAAAAGGTTGTGGCAAGTTGCTCTTGTTGCGAGACTAAATCATGAAATCACCTTTGCCGCTGTCTCCTCTGACCATGCATGACATGATGACGTGAACAACGGCGTCATCTTTTTTTTTTTTTTTTTTGGCACGGTAGAGGTAAAATTCCCATGGACTTTGCGATTCCGACCGACTTGATTCCCACTCTGCAATCCGAACCCGACCCGGCAAACGATGCCATTGTTTCGGCCTGTGGAGTTACTGGTCTTAATTATACGGTTCACCTTCGTGCATATCCCTGCCATCTGCGTGTCGGCAACTCGTTCCGATACTTGTTTGAGGCGAAGGATGTGCATTATCTGTTCGGTATGGTGTTACAACGAATCAATTGAGATCTGAGATGAGACCAAACGGGGAAAATCCTAGTAGGGCAGGGCAAATCAAGGACTTATGTCGTACAAGAAGATCTGGTGGTTCGAACTTCAATCCAAATGTAGGACATAACATTTTTCTTTTTTCCCCCCAATTCAGCTTTTATCATCTTCCCTAAGTTCACCGGGCCCTATGTCCGGTCACTATGGTCGTACCCACATTTTGTATCTACCTATTATGTGTCTTGCCTCTCTCTAAGTAAGAGGAGCCACAACGAGGGACATAATGACATGTTCCCATGCAGTGAGCTCGACTAGACAGAAACCCTTAGATGGGATGGGGCCATGTAGGTCCCGCCTCATCGGACGGTGCAAGTGAACCGGGCTCACGTGCAACCCGAAGCAAGCAATCCGGATGCTTTTTTATTTTTTTGAGGAACGACCGGATGCTATTAATGAGTGGATTTTTCAGGTTTCTTATTTTGCGAGGACAAAGACTAAGATATTGTGCAACACACTCCCAGTTGTACTAGGTCCGTGCAATGTCGTGCTTATTAGCTGATTTAGGAATCATGTCTTTAGATTTGAAGCGTTTCGCAAAAGGATCAAGATTCTCCAAATTTAGGGAATAATTGTAAAAAAAAAAAATCTTGAATTTGTTATTCGAAGGTTAATTCAATCCTAAACTTTTCAATTGTGTCAATTTAATCTTAAATCTTTTGACGATTTTTCATTGTAACCCTTTCGGCCAATTTTGACCGAATATTGCCGACATGGCGCACGATCAGAGGACGCGGTGGATGATTTTTCTGGTTTTTTTTTTTTTTTGGGATTTTCTATTTTTTTCGCTCTTCTTTTCCTTTATGCTTCTCGCCGATATCGGTGATGGCCGTGACGTCCTCACTAGGCCCTCATCGGATCCGGACGAGCATAGCCCTCGCCTGTGGCCGAATTGTTGGCCATAATCGAGATCAACTATGGGCAAAAAGGAAAAAAAAAAAAAAATGAAATAGAAGAAAATGAAAAAAAAAGGAAAAAAATTATAAAGATTGCAAAAACTGTCCACGTCAACCTTGATTGCGCACCACTTGTCGGCAATTTTTGGCTCAAATAGGACTAGATTGGCCGGATTGAAAAGTTTTTTTTTATTGAATTAACCACCAAACAACATGTTTACGATTTTTTAGACAATTTTATACCTAATTTAGTACGCTTTAATTCGAGATGAAGTTACCGCCGAGATCAAATACTTTGCTTTCCTTTTTTCCCTCCACGGTACAACTTTTGCACGAGCACAGCATCTTTGCGAAAAACATCACCGGTCACGCTCTGCGTATGCACCCCCCCCAACTTTTCTCGCATGATTCTTTTTCCTTTGGGAACTTTCGCGCGTAAGGAAGTTGGTGTGGTGCCGGGGGGTCTCCGAGCTTTTAGGTGGGAGGGGAGGCATTTCGTCGAGCAATTAATGGGCAACACTCGATTAAAGCTTGAGAGGGAAGGATGGACCCTTGTCCTTTTCGTGATAATTTCATGCTACGAAGGATGTCATCATTGTTCATGCCCTGGTCCAAATATGTTATCGCGCTTTCGTTTCAAATATTTATGGCGCCCCCACGCGGGAAGTGGGCCCCCCCGGGTTAAATAAATTATCCTCACCTTTTCAAAAGAGAAAAATATATAAACATAGATAAATAAATATATATATATCGTATGCATATAAATAAAGGCGATAAGAAGAAGAAAGTTACACAGCTTAATTCCCTAAAAAATCTCTAACTTTAGATTTAATCTCAAACTTGTTATAATTTTCTTTTGTTTAAAAAAAAATTCCAAACTTTGAATACAGATCAAATTCTAGCCCGAACTTTCTTTTTGTCCGAGAAAAAAAAATGCCAATTTTCATTTTAATATCAGTCCCCGTTAACCCTCTGTTCGAGAATGGCCGTTAGTCGTCCGTGATTTTCATATTTTAGAACGGTTTCATTTTGGAGAATTTCAATACTTTTTTATTGTGTTGAATTTGTTGTCCACGTGGAAATGTCACGTTAATTTGGGATCATATCACGGGGATAGATTTGAGACTAGATTGAATTTTTTTTTTTGTAGACAAAATAAAATTCGGGACAAATTTAAGATTGTCTAAAATTGAAGGGATTTTTTTCTTTTTTTTTTAGACGAGCGGTAGGTTTGAGATTGGACCTAATATGCCTTGCCAATTGTGAGTACAACTCGCCCATTTAAACGCAATTCAGTCCAAGTCAACGAACTTTCTCCTCTCTCCCTGTCTGATACGGATCACCGACGCCTCCAAAGTGCACGTGGCGTATTTTCCTTCAACTCTTGTGCTTTTTGTCGCCGAAGAGATATGAGGAACATAAATAATGTGGGTTTAATTTATCATGTCTTGACGAGTACATTGTACATGTACATGCCATTATCAGTTTAAATAGGACATTGACACCTTAATTTGCTTTCCTTAGAAGCTGTCACATTATGTAGGGACAGACCGAATGATTAAGGACGGAAGAATTAGTTAATTTCTCATAAATATAAGCAAAATCATCCAATGATTAAGGCGCGAATGGACCACGACCGGCGTATATCCACTGTTCATTGACAATTTTTTTTTTTAAATCATCTCATTTTGCATTTACTTCCTAAATCGAAAGGCATACTAGAGAAGAAGAATGGAGATGAACCATCGATTACAATCGCTCCGTAAACATATCAATATCGGCTAGATGATATTACAAACGCGATATTGATCTTCCATCATGTAATAAAACCATGGAGTAGGAATGTGGAAATTGAAGTCTATATCGAATTAATTGATTCTCTCGTCCGAATAAAGCAATTAGGGAATGGTAATTCAAATTTGCAGTCAATGTACGTCACCCGAGAGTGGGGGGGACACCGACCGATTGAAGCGTTAGGTGAAGGGGAAAAGGCCAAAAGAGCCAAAGAGGACTTGCGACTCAAGACATGGCCTCCACGCACTCCATGTCGAGACCACGTCGGTCGTTGAGCAGCATTAATTAGCATAATGATATGGTTTTTCTTCAATCTCTTGTTTAACGGCCAATTTTAAAAGAGATAGATGTATTGGAAGTTCTAAAACTGGTCACGAAAGTACAATCGAGTCCTAAAACTTATCACCAAAATGCAATTGAATCCTAAAATTTGGCAATCCAGTTTTAAAACTTACCAAATCGATTGAGTCAAGTCCTTCCGCCGATTACATTTTCGTGACAAGTTTTCGGGCTTGATTATAATTTTTGAAAATTGTAGAACTCAATTACACCTGCGCGACAAGTTTTGAGAATCCTAATCTACTCATCCCAATTTAAAATCCAAATTGTTCATCCGACAGAAGAATGGTCTCCTTAATCATGGGGTTTATGAGGTTTAATCATTAAAGTTGGGTTTTATTAGTTTAATGTGGGCGGTGTCAAGATGTGTTGGGTGGGTACTAATGTTACTTTGATCCTCCTGTCCGGGGAGGGTTCTTATAAAAGAACATGCGACATCGGTTGGTCTTTGCCGGTGAAAAAGGACGAAGGGGTTGAGTTCTGTCGTTTGCGTTGGAGTGGATGGCGACGGTGGGCTTAACTTCGTCCCAAACCAAAATAAATAAATAAATAAAAATTTGTCCAAATTAAAAATTGGAAAACACGTGTGCGAACCAGACAGGAAGTCAGAAAGAATTGGCTTATTCCCCGAAAGAAGAAAAAATTGTAAACTGGCCACGTGGCCCGTTTTGGGAAATTTCCACGATGGTTGCGTTTGAGGAGAGATCCCCGGTTCGGATCTTTCGGGACCCGCGACCCGCGACCAGCGTTCGTTTTCCTGTCACGGTTTTTTTTTTTTTTTCACATTTTGATCAAAATTTTTGTTTGCATGTCGGGAGTAGTATGATAGTATCGGTAATACTGAAATCACACCTTCGGCCAGCTTTTCGGCATTTCAGTTTGGACAATTTGACACGATGTCGGAAGTTCGAGAATTCATATCCTAATTCTCTCCTTCCAAGCTCGTTGTTTGTGGCGGGTGCACAAATTTGCTAGCTTAAAATAAGGGTCTTCGCCCAATTCACGTCACCGCACCGTGCCTTGCGCGTGTGGGGAATCAATTTACATGTAAGGGGAGTATTGAACATAATATGTATTGCTTAGGGCTCTATTTACTTCGTGAAAATGGATAATTAAAAAAATGTATTTTTAAAAAATCGATTGTTTGTATCGCTTGAAATAATTAGTTACTTTAAAAAGTTTTATTTATTTATAAAATCCAAAAATTTTACATATATTTCTAGGTAATATAGACCATCGTTTATAGGAAATCTTTTTTAAATCACTCAATTTTCACAAAAAAAAAAAAGCCTAAATAATAATTACAATTTGTCCTCCGTACCTCCATTCTCTTTGGGAGAAGAGTTTCAAAATCTCAATTGTGTTCGCACTCTGTAAATTATAAGATGGGGGGAGCCACCCATGATGGGCTTTCCGACCCGGCCCATGATCAATTGTCACGTAGGAAAAGCAATAGACCCGGACGTTTTGTTATACATAATGCAAAACACTCGTTTTTTAGAAGCGAAATAGACGGAAAAATTATCTAAAAAGTCCTAAACCTATTGTACTTTTGCTAATTCACTCTTAAAACTTTTGATTTTGCCAATTGAGTCATACACCTTTTCATGCTTCGCCAATTGAGTTCATTTAGTCAATTTTTGATTGGAAATTGCTAACGTGGACGTTAGCCATCCTACGTGACTACGATCGGATTCTGACGTGGATAATTTTAATAATATTATATCTTTTATTTGACTTTTAAATAATTATTTATTTATTTATTCTTTTCTTTTTTTTCATTATCGTAGCCGGCGAGGGTCGTAGGGTCCTCGCCTAGATTTGGGTAGGGCTGCCTCGCCCGTGGTGGCGAGGGCTCGGCAACTATCGCCGGTCATAGTAAGGAAAAAACCAGAAAAGAAAAAGTGAAACTCAATAAAAGATCGAAAGTATATTAAAATATTATTAAAAAATTTTCCACTTGAGTGATTTTCAATCAAAATTGATCGGATATTCTTAATTGATAAAGGGTGAAAACGATCCAATTTTACGGTGAGAACTTTTCTCATGTGTAATATAATTCATATAAGGTCATTGATAACATCATTTTCAGATTTAATAACCACAAGCCGTTGAATGATGCAGAAAAGACGGGAAAGAGGCGAGTCGTAGAGTTGGCCGCGTACAGCTGGGCGGTGGTTGAATGATGGCGACCATCCGTGCAGATGGACGGTGTATGGTGTATGGTGGCAGCAGACCGTATCCTAAAGAGAATGAGGTTTGCTTTCCAGCCTATTCTGCGGTTAGATTTGATCTTTAATTTATAGTGCTTAGTCTTAATTTGGAAAGTTGCTCGTCAAAGTAGGACAAAACGAAAAAAAGGGCTCAAAACTAAGGGATCAACCTTAGTTATGCTGGATATTTCAAGCTTTAAGATAATTATAAATTATCCACGTCAGGCCGGCCGTTTGGTTGTGCCACGTATGCTATTTTCGATCAAAACTGACCGAATAGACTTAGTTGGTAAAACGTGAAAAATTTTATTATTCAATTAGCAAAATTAAAAAGATTTATGACTAAATTGATAAAAATATAAAAGGTTTATGATTTTTTGAACAATTTTCCCATCATCCCGATGTACATTCTTTTCAAGTTCTCAATTGGGCATCGCATGGAGTTGTCACGTTGGAAGAAGAAAGTAAACATGGATGGAGATACCATTGAGTGTCTCTTTCAACTTCGATATGGGAAAACTCTTTTCAACTCACATTTATGGTCGGTGGATCGCATGTAATGAACATCTCCTGCGTGCAATCCCAACGAAAATTAAGTGGGACTCTTATGGTAATGCTTCGAAAGGCTGCCACATAAAGCATCGTTGTCCTTCCATTAATTCAAGTTGATGGGGGCAATATTGAACACCTTTATACAGTTCAAAGACTAAATTAAACAAAATAAAATAGAAGTTTATATACCACGTTACACATTGGGTCAAAATTCAGATATCATATTGGACAAACTAAAAGTTAAATTTAAAATTCACACGTTCATCCGACAAGAGAATGGTCTTCTTAATCATGGGATTTAGGAGATGCTCATCGTTAACGTTGGGTTTATTAGTTTAATGTGGCTGGTGTCTATATTTTGTTGGGTGGTGCTGACGATACTTTGATTCTCCTGTCTGTGGATAGAAGCGAGTCGTATGAAAAGGACAAAAGGGTTGAGTTTTGTCGTTTGGGTTGGAGAGAATGGCGACGGGGCTTAACCAGGCAGGAAGTCAGAAAGAGACGACTTATTCCCGCGAACCAAAAATTTGTAAACTGGAAAGAAGAGACGTGGGAATTCCAAACCCCTTTTCCCGTTTGAGGTTCTTTCCAAGTTCTTAAACTAGCCGGCTTATGGAGTCGTTGCCGGGAAAAGAAACTAAGCATGGATCGAGATATTATTATCGACCCGACAGTGTCTTCTTTCAAATTGGTCGGAAAAAAAAAAAAAACTCTTTCCAATCACGTTGCTGACAGGTGGATTGCACTTAATACACATCTTCCGCATCTAAAATTAACGAAAATTAACACATTCGTGAAGGGAGGCCCGTGTTGTAAGTATAAACTTAAAATCAAATGGGTATGTCCGTACTTGTAATACACCAATCGGACGTATGGTTGGACGAAGCTTTCTTTAACCCGAACCGGAAAAGGGAATGACCCTCGTCGAACCGGAAAAAAGGGGTTGTTATTAGAACAGTTTTCCGGGTGCTTGTATTATTAAAATCAAACGTTTTGCCTAGAAAGACAAAATGAATTAGAATCCTAGTTACTAGTTAGACAGTGGGCCTTGAAAGTGTGGCTTTGTTTTTGCTCATAATTTAGGCCCATTGCAAAAGGCCCAATAATGCTTAGCTCATTTTTTATTTTTATTTTTTGTTGGGGTCGAACAATGCTTTGTTCATAAGACTAGTGGCAAAATGCTCACGACATGATTTTGATATTCAAAAGTTCTGTGAGACCGAAAAATGGAAAAAGAAGAAGAAACTTGATATTTCATAACTCTTGGGATTTCGCCACCTGCCTCATTCATGCTCTTAGCATGTCCCGTAGGGGTGATCGCTTCCCGATCCGGTCGGGTTCACCTCAAGAATCGAAAACCGGACCCGTAATCCCAGTTTTCAATTTTTCAAAACCGGTTCGGTTTGGTTCATGGGCGGTTCCATTGGATTGGACACGTGCCAAAAAAAAAAAATGCACCATTCCCGGATGGTCCCTGGTCCAAAGAAATATAGAGGCTGGACATAAAAAAATTTCGAATTCATTTCTTGAAACAGGTCTTTCAAGGCAAAGTTGAGAGCTTTTTGCAAGATTGTTTCCAAAATGCATATGGGATTCAAGCGGAATCCATCTTCTTTCGGGTAAAAAACGGACCCGTAATCCCAGTTTTCAATTTTTCAAAACCGGTTCGGTTTGGTTCATGGGCGGTTCCATTGGATTGGACACGTGCCAAAAAAAAAAATGCACCATTCCTGGATGGTCCTGGTCCAGCAAATATAGAGGCTGGACATAAAAAAATTTCGAATTCATTTCTTGAAACAGGTCTTTCAAGGCAAAGTTGAGAGCTTTTTGCAAGATTGTTTCCAAAATGCATATGGGATTCAAGCAGAATCCATCTTCTTTCGGGTAAAAAACGGACCGGTAATCCCAGTTTTCAATTTTTCAAAACCGGTTCGGTTTGGTTCATGGGCGGTTCCATTGGATTGGACACGTGCCAAAAAAAAAATGCACCATTCCTGGATGGTCCCGGTCCAGCAAATATAGAGGCTGGACATAAAAAAATTTCGAATTCATTTCTTGAAACAGGTCTTTCAAGGCAAAGTTGAGAGCTTTTTGCAAGATTGTTTCCAAAATGCATATGGGATTCAAGCGTAATCCATCTTCTTTCGGGTAAAAAACGGACCAAGAATCCCGGGTTTTCAATTTTTCAAAACCGGTTCGGTTTGGTTCATGGGCGGTTCCATTGGATTGGACACGTGCCAAAAAAAAAAATGCACCATTCCTGGATGGTCCTGGTCCAAAAAATATAGAGGCTGGACATAAAAAAATTTCGAATTCATTTCTTGAAACAGGTCTTTCAAGGCAAAGTTGAGAGCTTTTTGCAAGATTGTTTCCAAAATGCATATGGGATTCAAGCGTAATCCATCTTCTTTCGGGTAAAAAACGGACCCGTAATCCCGAGTTTTCAATTTTTCAAAACCGGTTCGGTTTGGTTCATGGGCGGTTCCATTGGATTGGACACGTGCCAAAAAAAAAAATGCACCATTCCCCGGATGGTCCCGGTCCAAAGAAATATAGAGGCTGGACATAAAAAATATTCGAATTCATTTCTTGAAACAGGTCTTTCAAGGCAAAGTTGAGAGCTTTTTGCAAGATTGTTTCCAAAATGCATATGGGATTCAAGCAGAATCCATCTTCTTTCGGGTAAAAAACGGACCCGTAATCCCAGTTTTCAATTTTTCAAAACCGGTTCGGTTTGGTTCATGGGCGGTTCCATTGGATTGGACACGTGCCAAAAAAAAAAATGCACCATTCCTGGATGGTCCCGGTCCAGCAAATATAGAGGCTGGACATAAAAAAAATTCGAATTCATTTCTTGAAACAGGTCTTTCAAGGCAAAGTTGAGAGCTTTTTGCAAGATTGTTTCCAAAATGCATATGGGATTCAAGCGGAATCCATCTTCTTTCGGGTAAAAAACGGCCTAGGAACTAGTTGAGGCAAGATCGAGATGGGGATTTCGTTTGGGGACTAAAAAGTCAAGATCGAGAAAACTCCATGCGCATGGAGTTTTCTTGATTAAAAAAAAAAAATTCGATCGATCCGCATGGAGTTTTCTTGATCAAAATAAATAAATAAAAATTCGATCGATCCGGTCTTGGCGGTCCAGTCCTGACGGATTCTAGGACCAAGAACCGGACCGCACCCTCTAGAATCGGGAATTGGACCACCGGTCCAAGTCTAGTTCGGGCGGTCCAATTTGCTCATCATCCCTAATGTCCCGAGACATTCGCTGTATGTGATTGTGCAGCCTCCTCCTACTAGATACGATGACACGTACGAAGTCTCTTTAAATCCAGGGGCGGGGAGAAGCGTACCGGTACCTGAAACCCTTCTCTTTATCTAACAAAGTCCATTTGTCCAAGCCTCCAAGGGACGGATTTGACTAAGAAATCCAAGAAAAAAGAGTTCCTTCGGTTCATTCACTTTTACAAAGCTTACATAAAGACCGTCACTGAGTATTCGAATAGTGCACAATGACCGCGTGTTGTTACTCCTGATGATTTTGTGGGACGCACGTTGTTTGAAGAAAGACTTAGGTTCCATTTGTGTTTACGGAAAATGTATGATTTGAAAAATATTTTCTTGAAAATGATCATTTATATGTTTTACAAGAATGGATGAATGAAAAATATTCTCATTCGCTTATTTGGACATAAATTATTGAAGATAATGAAAATATTTTTTATTGGTAAATTATTTTAAGCAATATAAGAGATTACTTTTAAGAGAATATTTTTCGAATCACTCATTTTTTTCGAAAGAAACGCACCCATGAAATGAGAAAATCGACAGACATAGTCCTAACTCGGATTAAATATCCGAAGGAAAAGTGATGAGCGGTGGTTGTCCTTTGTTGGCCATAAGTGATCAGCCATTCAAAATAAAGCATTTCCATTTTAGCCGCACATGAAAATTTTTCAATGTAAATTTTTCTTTGAAGGATGTAGGGCTGTGTTTGGCCGTCAGAGTAAGGATTTGAATTTGATAGGATAAGATGAGATTTAAAAAATCTCTGGGTTAGTGAGGGACAAATAATTCTACCTAGTATAGGGTACACTTTCAACATAAGGTTATAAACGAATAACCAAGCGTCGATAATAGTGCCGAACTTCACAAGTAGCAAGCAATATCTTGTTATTCTCGCGTTCTCGTTGATTTATTTCTTTTCTTTACTTTTCCAATCCGCATTTGACTGGCTTTTGCCTCGGATTTGCTAATATTATTATTCACATATTCAATGAATTGCTTTTATGAATGATCAATGTCTAGAATGATTCTTGGGCCCTATACTCGTAACTTGTAAGTACTATGAGTACTAATTTTATAAAATCTTTCGAGTGGAGCTTGTCAACTAGTGGCTCGAGGCATTGACTAACCATACTGTTGAAGGAAAAATTTTGATGTTTTCATTAATTTGATTACGCACCTCATTATAACAATTGGGAGTTGTTATTTGATAGCCTGATAGTTCCATTATTATTTCCGACCCTACGATTTTTCAATTAATGAGTGCTTTATGCAGAATACGTGGTGATATTGTGTGGATTTATGGTAAAAAATAACCGACAATCTTGTCAGATTGATAGGGAAGTATTTTTTTTATAACAATTAATGCATAAACATTCTCAGATGTTTCTTTAATTAATCACGTATACAATATTGGGCACTTAGACCAATAATAATAATAAATAATAATAATATTGGGCACACGAGCAACGGCTAGTCGGCGTGATTACCGTTGGACGCTCGTTCAAGCAGGAGCAGGCTCTCCGAGGGAAAAGTCTCTCTCTCTCTCTTCCCTCTCTCTGGCTTCCCTTCTCCATTATTGCATCAGCCAGCGAGCGTGCGAGCGAGAGACCCACGATCAGCTCAAGACCGCCGTCATTTCTCACTTGCTGGGCATCGCCAGATCGTGTCGGTGGAGAGAACAGGGACAACATCCCGGGGGGGGGAAGCATCGACTGGTGTCCTCTCTTTTCGCGTGTCCGTGCGTGTTCCCTGAAGCGATTTGGGAAGAAGAAATGTCGAAGATCGTCAGCATCTTCAAGAAGAAAACGTCCCCCAAAGGTAGCATTTTTGAGTTTTCCTTCTATTTTCCTCTGCTTTTGGACTAGGGTTTTCTTCTTTTAGGATGAGGGTTTTTGATCGATGGATCTGATCCTCAAATGGTACGTTCGGAACTGTCCCTGATTTCTCGTCCGAGAAGTTGTTCTTGAACTGTCTCTGCTTTTGTTGAAATTTTCATCTGCTTTTGTGGATTTTTCATCATGGGTTATGTGTATAATTGCTAATTTCGCTGCTAGGAACTTGAAAATTCTAGACTTCCGTTATCTACTTGTGTGTGTGTGTCTTTTCCCCCTCTCTGCTCTGTTTTTTCGTGTGAATGTTCAATGCTATAGTGACTTCTGCTTCTTCGTCCTTGCCTACTTTGACAGAAGCCCTCAGGACCAGCAAGAGAGAAATGGCAGTTGCCACGCGAGGTATCACTCTTTGTTCTTTGTAGTTTCTCTTGCACCCAGTGTTGCACATTCAAATTTAGTAGATCAATACAGGATATGTCGTATATGCTAGATTTACTAGTGTGATTGGTGCACTTCTGTTGATATGGAAAATTGTTAAAAAAAAAAAATAGGGTCTTTGCTGTTCCGCCCAAGACTGAACCGACTCGATTTGATCTAGGCCAATTCATCGCTGTTCTGGCCAGGCCTGGTTTTTTCAGAAACTTGGCCTATGAATATTTAACATACAAGCGGGAAGCAAGAATCAACAAATTGAAACTAGAAATCAAAAACTCGTAAATGGCTGAAAGCAGGTCTTCATCATTGAAAGTGCTTACCGAACTTCACTAAGGATATAGAAATTATTTCTCCTTTTTCGTGTTGTGAAATAGTGTATTGTGAGTTATCTGGACAAAACAAAAAGGAAAATAAAAGGAAAAGACAACTATTCAGCTGTGATGGGTACATGGACTTGCTTCTGCGGCCTATTAGATGCCAGTTGATTTCTCACAGACCAAGTTTTATTATGGGCAATAATCCACGTATAGATCTGCCTTGCCTACCCACATTCTTCTAACATGATAAAATAGGAGCAAGCATGCTCTTGTCAATCCTCAGTTGTCTCAGTCACAAGGAGTTTTGCCGGTAGAGTGAGAATATTAGATCAATTCATTTGGTAGTTCCACTTTTGCCTAGAAATTTCCATAATAACTACCGTCGTCTTCTCGCTCATGTTCTTCTCTACATATCCTTAGCCATCTTTTTCTATTTATCAGGTATTGAACGAGAGATAGCATCCCTTCAATTGGAGGTATATTCCTGCTACTTGCAATTGTGAATTGCCATGGTATTCTCTTGCTGAATTTTTTAACTGCTAATGAGCTGTCAGGAGAAAAAGTTGGTGGCAGAGATTAAGAAAACAGCCAAGACTGGCAACGAGGTAAGTTTTTTGCTAATTTAACTATCTGCTCATATATCGGTATTTCTTAATTCAATTATTTTGACTTAAGTGAACTTTTTATGATGGATTATGAGCTGACATTTGACTATATAAACGCGATTACACTGCACCATTTCTGCCCATTAATAGTATACTAGATAAACTCAGGATAGATAGCTGGATCTCCTGAATATTGAGTCATAAGATCAATTTGGACATACTTACTAATATTATTCAGGCTGTAAGTATCATGACTACTTAGCTCAATTTGTATATATTTATTAATATTGTTTGGTCCTTTTCCTATTAGTTATTGAATTTCTTAATTCAATTACTTCGACTTAAGTGAACTTGTTACGATGGATTATGAGCTGACATTCGACTGTATAAACATGATTACGCTACAGCAGTTCTGCCCATTAATGCTATATTAGATATACTTACGATAGACAGCTGGATCTCCTGATTTTTGAGTTAATAAATCAATTTGCACATACTTTCTAATATTGTCCAGGCTGTAAGTATCATGACTACTTAGCTCCAAAATTATATGCAGGAAGTACGACTCACAATACACCAACTGCACTCAACAAGAGGGATTGGTGTTTGATGTTCATGCTTTTAGTGGTCAAACTGCTTGCATGGAGTACTTTCCACTATTTACTTGAGAGGGTAGTTTCTGTTTTTAGGCATCCTGCAAATTTGAAAGGTCAAACTGCTTGCATGGTATACTTTCCTCTCTTTACTTGAGAGGATAGTTTCTGTATTTACACATTCTGCAATTCCGAAAAAAAAAATGAACTGTTAGTTGGTACTCAAAGAGCTGGGGTCCTTTAGTGGTCAAACTGCTTGCATGGAGTACTTTCCACTATTTACTTGAGAGGGTAGTTTCTGTTTTTATGCATCCTGCAGTTTTGAATGGTCAAACGGCTTGCATGGAGTACTTCCCACTCTTTATTTGAGAGGGTAGTTTCCGTGTACGCATTCTGCAATTTCGAATATAATGAAACTGTAAGTTGGTACTCATAGAGCTGATTTCTCCTTTGACCAGTCCGGATTTCTCATTGCACAAATTAAATCACTTCATTTTTCCAAGGGAATAAATGACCCATGTTGTTCTTGAAATATTGCTATTCCAGAGATCTATTTGAACAGCGTTCACTGTAGGACTGTGATATCGATATACATCTTGATCGAACACTACCTTTTGCCTTATCTGTTTCTTGTAGTGTTCGAAATTTGATTTTAATCAATGTAAACTTTCCAAGTATTTCAAAAACAAACAATTATTGACAAATATGCGTGGAATGAGAAGTTTTTCATTTAGACTGAATAATGGCCATCAACTTGTGCTCCAAACCTTTTGAAGCTCTAAAAGAGTAAAATTAAATGATTTGAAAGATCCTAAAAGGACAAGATGTAGCATTACGTAATTTCAATTTACTTTGGTTCCTTACTTAAAATTTCTACCAGTTCACATTGATAATGTCTTTGACAAACATTTCCTTGAGCATTTAGCAATTCAATATGATGAGAGAGAAAAGGAAATATCAAATGTTTAGATTAGTTTTCTTGTATAATTAGGAATTTTAATGATTGATGAGATTATCAACAACTGATCAAATGATTTTTTTCTACAATGGTCAGTTAGAATTTTCTTTGTGGCCATAGATTACAATGAAACAAATTGTTGATCAATTTGTATGACCATCGAGGATAAGTGTATGCAATCCTTATTCAAGCTATGCAGGCCGCAGCTTATGTGAAATGCAAAGCATTTTCACCGTTCCTTCTTTACAACTTTCCTCTTTTATTGCGGCTATCAAATTAATTATAAATCCTAGCTATGGGTTTCAATAGAGAAATTAATTTGGAATGCAAAGCAAATCCTTTGATTTGCTGTCAAGTTCTCCTCATGCTAGCTTTCTAGAGTCCACAGAGCTGCCCATCAGCTAATCCTTTGTTGCATAAAGTTGTTATCTAACGGCACAGTCATCTTGTTTATACTTTTATTGTCTATTTTGGTGAACAATCAACTCCATGTAACCAGGCAGCAACTAGAATTTTAGCTCGTCAACTTGTGCGTCTACGACAACAGATAACTAATCTGCAAGGAAGTCGTGCTCAAATCAGAGGGGTGGCGACTCATACTCAGGTAATAACTCTTGTCTATCTCTTTACATAAATATTACAACTGTTGATGAGAATTTTCATTTTAACATTTTAATTCTCTCTTGCTTTCACGTCTTTTAGGCATTACATGCCAGCACATCTATTTCTAATGGAATGAAAGGTGCAACAAAAGCAATGGTTGCAATGAACAAGGTATGCATATTAGCTGTCGAATTAATGGTTCCATAATGCTACTAGAAGGTCCAACTAGAAGATGTATGGGCTATCTATACTGGCATTTCTTTAATGAAAAACGTGTTGAATTTTGACTGTGATTGATCGTTCGAGAAGCCTTGACTTTTGAAATTTCTCTCAAAAAAGAAACTATGTATAAGTTAGTACATATACTTTTAGTTTTGCAATATCATTTAATCTTTGTTTGCTCAAAACAAAAAAGCAAGTGCCTACTTGTTTGGACTGGTATTGAAATCTCCTGCTTGTACCTTCCAGGAAATGGTTCCTGCAAAACAAGCCAAAGTGATCAAAGAATTTCAGAAACAGTCTGCACAACTGGATATGACGGTAATGCTTTTGTTTGTTTTGCCTATTATTTCTTGTTTCCTTTAACTTGAGGATGTTTTCTGTCCTGAACTGTACATAATTTACTGGCAATTAAATGTGCTACAGCAGAGTAATTCTAAGGAATTTGGCACGGATTTGTGCATTGATGTCATTTGTTGGAGTAACTGTGGGATTTAACTCCCAGTATGGATTTTGAATGAGTAATATGTAGGCTTTTCAATTGATGATTTTTGGATTTCTTTCCCTAACATCTTAGCTTGTGTCCATATATTTCACAATAACTTGTTCGTTCTCATCTCTTTCCCAATAGATTGAGATGATGTCAGAGTCTATAGATGAGGCCTTAGACAAGGATGAGGCTGAAGAGGAAACAGAGGAGCTGACTAATCAGGTAGGTCATGTTTGTTTCCCTATCACTCCTCTCAAAGCCTTTTGGTTGTCACTAATTTAAATTCTTTGCTTGTAGGTGCTTGATGAAATCGGTGTTGATATCGCTTCACAGGTTGGTCTCCTAGACAATGCCCACAAACCTCTAAGCTCCTGATATATCGTTGTTTGGATATTGAAAAGAACTCACTTTCTTCCCTCTTTTTTGTTCCTAACAGCTATCTTCAGCTCCCAAGGGTCGCATCTCATCGAAGAAAGTGGAGACTGTTGTGACTAGGTTAGTATATCTTTCCACGAAACTGTTTATTATGAACACACTGACCTTGAAAGTACTAAGAAGCTGAAGCTTTGCATTGGAATGGTGTATTTTCTTTTTCTTTTTTCTTTTAGTCTTTCCTCCCTTTTGGAGCTAATGGGTACTCAAATTTGAAGACACAAGTATTTCTCCGTAGTTTTCTCCTTGTTCTTTTTAAATGCTTGGTGTGCGCCAATGCCGGCACAAGCCAAACAAGAACACATAAATATAATAAAAAGACGCTGATTTTTCATAATCAGTTATGCTATCAAGTAATAATCAAATTAGTACACTGATTAGTATAAAGTGATGTGCCTGATTTCCTCTGAACCGTAAGATGCATTCTAATCAATTAAGCTAGTTTTCAGTATGATAATCAACATGTTCTTATCCATCAGGCTGCCAAAGAAAAGAAAGAATCAACATCCTTACTGTAATCACTTAATTTCTCTGACTACTTTATTTTACTGCAATGTAGTTCTGAATCTCCAGATGTGGAGGATCTGGAGAAGAGGTTGGCTTCTCTTCGGCGTATTTGATCCATGCAATCGACCCTGCACAAAGTTTCTGCAAAGGTTCTCAAGACAAATCGTGAGTCTTCAAATCGTCGTGGAGATGATCGTAATAAAAACTAGATACTATGATCTGACTTCCCACGATCGGAAACTTTCCTGTGGGGTGTAATTCATTCTAGAGATACAACAATGTGAGGTTTTACAAGAGTTCACTGCCTCAATACTGTAAGATTGCTATTCAGCCTGGGACTGGCAGTCTTCCTGCAACATCTCTAGCATTTCCTCCAGCATGTGGAGCTCTGTTGATATGCATTAGAAGTATCATGGTTTATAATAATGTTGAAGCGCTTGATATAATTGACAATGTCAGAAAAGGAAAAGATGTGATGTGCAAATTGTATTAATTTGTTGTATCTGTCCATGAAGTATCATTTCAGCTTGGTTAAAATTACACCAAATATTTCACATGCGAGCATTGATAAGATTTGATTTGGCCTCGTGTAATTAGCATGATTAATTTCAAAATTTTAATATTGTACATGACTTTATGTTTATTCTCGTTCATATTCCCACCAGAACTAAATATTGTTCCTTTCGTGCTGGTGGGGCCTCCAACCTCTTATTTCTTCATCCAAAAATATTGTTTTCTCCTCAAAGTGGAAGATCTACAGACCCCATGAGGAGGATAATCTAAAGGCCATTCAAAAGAAGCTAATCATGGCCAGACCAGATTAAACCCTGACAAGATAATACAGAGAGCATCAGAAATCGAACAAGCGAACATTTTCGCATAGTTTGAACACATGAAATTAGACAATTGGAATGACACTCGTTCCAGACTGTCTCAATTCTACCATAAGAGAAACAACTAATTTGATAGAACGGCTAAGACCACCAGTACGGAAAAATGCCTCCATGTTTCCTTTCCTTCCGGTCACAAGCTTCAAATGGAAAAAAGCAAAACTCACTCTGTAGAGCTTTCCTCCATCACTTGTGTTACCACACAACCAAACGATGAATCTACTAGACTATTCAAATAGATTTCTTGAAGTCAACCACAAATTGGAGAAACTTTCTTAATACCGGAAAATACAGAGCAATCAAGTAGAACTTGAACAACAACAGCTCATGCCTCTTATCTTTATTCAAATATACAAGATACAAAAAACACAGTCCTTCAATAAAATCTAACTCTTTTTTAACTCTTTACAGAAATCTATGTAACAAAAGGTAAGAACTAGAAGGACACGATAACAGAAAGAAGCCTGATTCGCCTATGCATCATTTGAAAACCAAACCTTGGCCACAAAACACACGCCATACTTCATGTCAACCTCCCCAAAAGCATCCACAAATTTACCATCTCGAATGATTATCTCACAGAACAATTGGAATCTCCCTAAAGAAGCTGAACCCAAGCCGGCGGCATCTGTCCTAATCTTCGCATTATCATCCTCCAGCAACCAAATGCACATCTCCAAACCCGCCTCCTCACTTCCACTCGAATTCTCTCACTATGACAACAGAGCGAATGTAGAGTCAGCAGTGCACATTGAATTGAGAGCGCCATCCTGGCCTCCTCCTTCTTCGTGCCATTCCCATCCCATAGAAGCGAAATGAGAGCACAAATCGCAAGAGGGTACCCACCCATCGTGGCCTCGTTGACTTCCCCGACCGCCAAGCTGGTCATTATCGCTCCGGCGAGGGCCCCGTAATCGGCCGAATCCGCCCTTAACGCGCCGACTACTATCGAAATCGCCCCTTCGGCCACCAATCCCACCTTGCTATCATCGTCCAAGCTGAGATTCAGCAGCAAGCTCAGAGCCCTTTCGCGCAATCACCCATTATCCGAGTCAACGCAGTTGAGAACCACCGATATGGTGCCGGACTCAGCGTAAAGCCGGGTTGCGATTAGAGAGCCTGGTCAAATGGGTTAAAGCTTCGAGCTTGGCGATGATGGGAGCTTGGTGATGGGGCAGGTGCGGTGGCTGCAGCCGAGCCTGGAGCGGTCGAAGGTGGGGACAGAGGAGAGGATCACTAGGCAGCGAAATCGGGCCACCGAAAGTCGTCTGGCACTTGGGTCGTCACTTCGTCGAAAAATTTTAAATAAGAACATAAAATGTCTTTACTTTTAAAATAAAGTTTAAAATGTAATTTTTTTATAAATAAGGGTTTAAAGTCTCCCCATTCTATTTAAAGAAGAGCTTAACTGACGGGTATTTTCGTCTTTTTACTTTTTTGAATTTTATTTTTTTATTTTTCTCTTTTCCTTTTCTTTTCTCTCTTTTTTTTTTCCTCTCCCTTTCTCACCATCTCTTTGGGTCGAACAAGGGTTGCCCGACGCGGGGTGACGCAGGCTCAAGCGAGGGCCACCCTTTCCCCGAGCCTAAGGCTGGCGATGATCGAGGGAGGTGAGGAAAAAGAAAAATAAAAAGAAAAAGAAAAAGAAAAGGGAAAGGGAAAGGGAAAGGGAAAGGAAAAGAAAAAAAAAAGAGAAAGGAAAAAGACAAAAAAAAAAATACAAAAAAAGTAAAAGAAGAAAATACCCTTCGGCTAGGCCATTATTTGTGAAGATTTGAGTACTTCATGTCCTTAATTAATATAAGGTCAACTTCATGCCCTTATTTTAAAAAAATGAGGATATTTTAGATCTTTATTTGAAAATTCTCCAAGACTTAAAGCAAAAGCCTTTGTTTTTTAACTTTCTTTTTGGCCCAATACAGGAAGAAAGCATATTAACAAACGAGTTCGGCTTCTGGCTACTATTTCGATAAACGTTTGAAATGCCCAAATTGCACTTCCTAGCATTAGATTTGTCAATGAGCATTTTGGAGCACGCGCAGGTTGTAACTATGCGATTATATGTTACGACACGGGCGTTTAGCAAAGTTAGGTCATCAAGTTGCTGCAGCATGTTAGAGCTCGGTGGAATAAGGTCGTATTCATTTTCCTTTCACGAATGTAAAAAATGTAAGGTAGTTCATGATTTCGCACTTGTCTAAGAGTAGGTTTATCTCCGCAATTCAAATCTCGGTGTGCGCAGTGAGCGCAGTGAGAACGATTATGCGAAGTGATACGTAATGGCAACTCGCCTATAAAGTTCGGTAGATGGAGCTTGATCCACGTGGATCTAAACCAATTTGTTTTTAAATGCAATGAAAAAAAAGTAATATCAATTTCCATAGCGTGAAGGCTACTTGATAAGGCGTTATATATGTTCCATACAATGTGTGGTATCTTGAGATATGCTAGGTTATCGACTCGCTCGAATGATTAGAACTACCGATGTATGCATGAACAATGCAGTAGTACATGCTAGGTTATAACGCATCAATAAGCTCGAATTCGTTTATCAAGACTACAGTCGTAGGGGCGGTCGGCCCATCACCCCATCACATCTCCTGGTTTTTTCGAGAGCGACAACATTAAATCGTTATCATCGACATTCGTCGTACGGACACAGTCCTTCATCTTCAATAACTGCCCATCTTTGCCGCGAGGGATCTCAACCTTTGGGGAGCAAAACAAGAGAAGAAAACATTAGCAAACCCCACTCTCACTTCCTTGGAAGTACTATCGTGGTTGGCATGGCCTCCCTCATCACTCCAGTGTTTTTTTTTTTTTTGGTCAGAGTCATCACTCTAGTTAAGGAACAAGGAAAAGGACGAAATTGAGGAGAGTTTTCTCGATTTCTTCTTCCAAAACAGTCTCATGAGTCGATCATCAGTCGGTGCTTGTCGGTTACTTTGCCGGAAACAAAGGGAAGGGAAACGAAACGAAACGAAAGTCCTTATCTTTCTCTCAACTTTTTCATTGATGACAAACCAGCAAAAGGACCCAAAAAAATAAATAAATAAATAAAAAGAAGGAAAATAAAATGATGAAGGGAGATGGAGGGACAAAACAGTCATTTCGGTTTGCACTTTCAGTTCATTATGGAAAAAAAGAGTAAGGAAATACTTTATTAACGAAAGTGAAAGTAGGGCCCGCGGCTGTCACAGAGAATAGTCTACAGTCCCAACCGATGAGGAAACGGGACGATCAGAATGCCGGTTTCCCATGAATGACGAGTTTTCTTTTGCGGGGTGGTTCACAAAAACAGCGTCGTTTGAAAATTATGAATCGCTCGTATCACACAAATTCCCTAATTTTTTTTTTGTGAAAGAAAGTAATTGCTTGTATTATTTCGAATGTACTTATAATAGTGAGATTCGATGGGATAAAATCCTAATTTTCCTAAAAGCTTGAGCTCTTAGCCTATTAGATAAAAAGGTTTTTTTTAAAATATTCAATTAACGACATGCTTTTCGATATTTTTCATTGCATACAATATGATCCTTATACATGAAATACGTATAGCGATTCTGTGGTCTAGAAGCCAATCTTTCAAAAAAAAAAAATGCAAATTTATAAAAGGAAAGTTATTTTCTAATGATAAAATGTTCAATTAGTATTGTATCGATATTATTTTCCCCTTGTCTATAAAGGAGTTTCCATTCCACGGCTCCTTCTTGGTGCCTTTACCTCGAGCTACACGCTTCTTCTCTAGTTAATTTAATTTCCTTCTGCCCCATTTTCTTCAAATTGGCTAAATCGCCGACTTAAAGAAATGGGCAAACGAAAATGACATTTGGAGGAAATAAAAGAAAAGAAATTATTTAAGATTGTTGGGTTAATTAGTTCCGTTTGTTTATCAAAAAATGAACGATTTTGAAAACACGTTTTTTTTAAGAATGATCGCTTGAAATAACTAATCAATTAAAAATATTTTTATTATCGATTATAATTTATGCCTAAATATCTTCATTGACCACGAAAATATTTCTCAGCTCGTTCAATTTTTATAAGCGATACAAGCGATGAATGTGTTTTTCAAATCATTTATTTTTTACGAAACCAAACACATGCGAGATAAATGCACTGCTCTTGAAAGTGTCAAAGCTAAAATTAAGATGGAAATAGCGCGACCCATCGACAATCGATCACTTATTAGGGGACGGAACAAAATTTACGTCAAAATAAGTAATTTTTGGTCGGTAAAAACTCATTCCATTCAACTTACAAAAAAATGATAAATACATCAAGTGATGTTGGGTTGGCAACTCAGTTGAGAGGGGTGGTTTTGGGTTTTCACAACCCAATCGGCGGCAACTTTTGTTATGGGCTCGTGAGCAGTGGGCCAACCGGAGGCCTTCCATCTCGATGATAAATATCCCAAGCTGCCGGGTCAAAAGCTCCATTTCCCACTTTTCCCAAACTCAGATTCAAGAACGACGACCGTTCAGTCGACCACCGCTACGGTTTCCTCGACCTTCATCGAGCGACCTCGCAGCTCCGTCGATTAGCTTCCTACCTAATTGATTCCCGGCACACCCAGCTCGGGGAACCCTAGAATTTCCAAATCCATGGCGGCGACCTCCTCCGTCGACCGGCCGAATCTCACCAAACGAAAACGTTCTCCCCCTCCTTCGCAACGAAGCATAAGCCCTAGGGATCGAATCAGCGCCTTGCTGGACGACGTGATCCCCAGCTCGGGGAACCCTAGAATTTCCAAATCCATGGCGGCGACCTCCTCCGTCGACCGGCCGAATCTCACCAAACGAAAACGTTCTCTCCCTCCTTGGCAACGAAGCATAAGCCCTAGGGATCGAATCAGCGCCTTGCTGGACGACGTGATCCCCAGCTCGGGGAACCCTAGAATTTCCAAATCCATGGCGGCGACCTCCTCCGTCGACCGGCCGAATCTCACCAAACGAAAACGTTCTCCCTCTCCTTCGCAACGAAGCATAAGCCCTGGGGATCGAATCAGCGCCTTGCCGGACGACGTGATCCCCATCATCTTCCAATCTCTGCCATTCGAGGACGTTGTCAAGACCAGCGTCCTCTCCAAGAGCTGGCGGTCCGCTTGGACCACCACCACCCACCTCGCCTTCGATGAGCAGTTTCGGGATTTCTTTGACTTCATGTCCTTCGTCAACAGCATCCGGAAGCGTTTCACCTCGCCCACGGTGAAGAGGTTGCACGTCACCAACTTAAGCTACAATGAGGGCGTCCGCTCCGTGCTCGACTCCTGTCTCCGCTTCGTCAAGGAGCGCCACGTAGAGGAGATCTGCCTGTCGTTTTGCCCGTTCTTCCTGTATTGGCTGCCGACGTCCTTGTTTTGCTCGAGTTCGTTGGTGAGGCTGGAAGTCACTTCGTGCCGCTTCTCCTTGGATGGGACTACTGTTAGCTGGCCTCGTCTCAAGGTCTTGTCGGTCAAAAATGCGGACTTGAGTGACGATGTCCTCAAGGAAATTCTTAGGGGAAGCCCTCTTTTAGAGTCCCTTAAGCTGTGCGGGTGCTCGTGGCTGAAGAACATTACAATAGATGCGACAGGTTTGAAAGAGTTGGTGCTCGTCGGCATTAATTACTTGAGCGCCCAGAAAATCTGGGCTCCGCATTTGCTGTCATTGCGGGTATCTGGTAACTTGTGGCCTAATTCCAAGTTCAGACTTGAAAATGTATCTTCTTTGGTGGAAGCCCAGCTGGATCTTGTCTTTGAAGCTGATGACACGAGGATACTCCGCGACTTTGTGGAGGAACTTTTCGAGAAGCTGCTTGGAGTTCGTACAATCACCATTAATGGTTGGTGTTTGCAGGTACAAGCTTGATCTTTTCACCACTTGAATGTTGTTTGTCATTAGCACCGTTTATTGGTATCTGTCTCTCTGTGGCATACTCGTGTTTCCACGCGGGATCCGGAATTCATGCATCATTTATTACTGGCAGACACGAAGATTCAAAACGTTTTGTTCCAACTCATGAGATAAGAACATATAGTGAACAAACGAATGCCACTAGATGTTGCAAATCATTATGGATCATATGTAAATAGTCTCTAGTCTTAAAGTCATTCACTTGTTCATTTCTAAACTTGTCGGTCTTTTCCTGGCTGGGAGACGGGGTTAAAGGATATTGCATCTGGATGGATTGTAATTTTGTTATTCTTTAATCATGTTAAACAGGGAAAGAAATATTAATTAACTTTTCTATGTTGCTTGCTGAATGTGCTTAGGCTCTGTACGTCCTGGAGATGGAAGAAGCGCCATCTCTGTTGTCAAAATGTCAAAATCTGATACTACATGCTGGTGTTAGTCAATGGGACCTTCCCGGGATAGCATACATGCTACGAAGTTCACAGTGCCTGGAAAAATTAGATATACTCCTGACTGGTGACGGCCATTTGAAGGTTTGTTCCGTTGCTATGATATTTTCAGTTTGCTTCTTGTGCTGAGTTATCTTTCGCGTGAATGTTTAAACAATGAGTTAAAACTCCTGAAGCACCTAAAGATGATCAATCTCCAGCTCTTATTTGTTCCAGCAGTGGAAAGTTGCCCTTGGATCTGTCAGTCGACTCAAAATTTGTGCAGGGCGATTTTAAGCTTTTTTGTTCATGCCGTAAACTAACTGCAGTGTTGTACTGGAGGGAGGTTCTTTTGCTGCCATGTAGCGTTAGGATCTTGAGCTGAGAGTTTAGCGATGAGCACTTACGAAGGGAACATGTTTTATATGCGTGGTTGAGTTTGAGTGCTTAAATTGATTCAGACTCGATATGAAGTAAACCTAACTAGCATCTGCAGTGGGCATATGACAGTTAGTTGTTTGGAATTTTGGCAAGGAAATTATTTTTCATGTTATACCAGTGGATCTGCATTTAATGCGAAGTAAGTTTCTTAAATGAGGTATATATGTGCAGCTTGAGCTTGACGAACAATCTGAAGGATATTTTGACTTTGACGAAGAAGATTTTCTGTGGACACGGAAGGGATGTTTCTTGAAACATCTCAAGAGAGTTGAGATCGCCGGTTTGGAAGCCCATAGTTTTGGGTTGAAATCTCTGCTTGCCCTGATTGGGTTTATTCTTGGCAATGCACTTGCACTGGAGAAGATGACTATCAAGGTTGATCAGCGCAGGCGAGATAGACAAGAATGTCTTCAAGCCGATGTTCCTTCGGAACTACTTGGTGTGAGCCAAAATATACTCAACTATCGAAGAGCTTCGAGAAATGCCGAAGTTATTATTATATAGGTGTTTTGTTAATCTTATGGCAGGGGTATGTTGCCCTGGGCACTACTTTGCTCATTCTTATTCGCTCTCTTTTGACAGTAAAGTTGCATCAACTGTGACATTATTAGGTTTGTAACCGGTATCTAATTTACACTTTCAAGTTTAGTTAAATTGTGAGTATCTATGTTGCACGGACACGCTCTCTGGAGTTTTTCGCGTGTCGGTGGCGGACAAGCGTTGGACATGGTCGGAAACGCTCAGACACTCGGTCAACGCGTGTCCAAAAACGTGAGCCCCAAATCGCTAGCCTAATTTGTCGTCCTCTGTCTCTGTGCTCTCGGCTCATCTTCTCGCTTCGCCTCTGTTTTTCATCGTAATTAGAGAGAGAGAGAGAGAGAGAGAGAGAGAGGCGTGTTTGGAGGAGAAATAGAGCATTCTTACCATTGATTGAACTAGGAGCGCAACAATTAAATTATTGCTGGGCCAGATGCATTTTCGGGGATTGGACAAGGGCCTATAGTTACTTGTGAGGTGTACATCGTAAGTGAGGGACACACCTTTTTGTCTTTCTTTTTCTTTTATAACAAATACAACCTAGAAAGAAAGCTCAAGAAGAAGAAAAAAAAGACAGTTTTAAATTGGCCAGCAAATAGAAAATGACTTGAACCGAAATTATTGGGTTCGGGATAAAGTTAATATCACATATTAAACAATCGACATAAAGTTTCTTAGAAGTGTCGCATTCATCCGAGAAAAAGACGAAATTCCCACAATTCAACTTTGATAGAGCATAACTTTTAATCCAAATATAGTGACGACCTCGTAAGAATAATGTGGAAAGCTCGTTTATGAGCCTCCTCTCGCCATGGGGCCAAATGTTGAATGCCACTTTCGGCATAAAAATCACTCTTTTTGACATGTTTCGAGCAATATTTTCAAGCGCACACCAAATTTTTTTGTCTCAGTTTAATACTTTAATCAACTAATAAATTCAGTTTAAGAATTAAATATTTTTTCTTTGGAATAAATATCAAAATATTTGGCATTAGACTGCGCCATTGGGAAGCCCGAAATTCTGGCCCGGCCTAAAACATAGACATAGAAAGACCTCCCACAGATCGAACGAGCTCACCCAGGCTGGCCGGTCCTTGATCCGGGTGCCCAATTTGGGACCGTTCGTTAATCACCTCTATCTAATCAAGAGAAAAGTCTAGGGGAGAAATTAACATAAATTGAAATGACAAACAATAAATAAATAAATAAGCAACTAAATTTAACGCAACAAAACCGGCTGAGTACGAGCATTTCATAATTTCACCCTTTTTATGAAACATGAAAAAAATTGGCCCCTCAATCTCCTAAATTTAGTTCTTACAGTTACACCATCTATGAACTTAAGAGATTGTTGAAGCTTTGGAAGGTAGAATGGGCCGGAAAAGATCATCAATAAATATCAAAATATATGTTTGACGCCGCCACCGAAACCCAGATTAGCTCCAGTACCAGTCAAACCGTATTTCACTTCCCGCTCGAAAAAATCGCGTCTCTGCTCCCTTCCCGCCCAACCAAAAGAGTATCTCCCTCTAAAAAAGACGCGAGCGCGATGATCGGCGCAACGAAGGACGCCTCCGCTCCTTCCCCGTCGTCCTCGCCGGCGTCGGTCACCGGAGCTGCATGGCCGATCTGTTTCTTACTTTGCGATGGGCAGGGGAAGCCTAAGATGGATCCGAGGGCCGCGGAGGTAATACGGCTCGTGAAAACGCCCATTGCTGTCCTCTTTGGCTGGGGCCGTGCGAGAAAAGAGTCGAGCTCGACTCTGATGCCGGTAACCAATTCGCGTTTCTTCTTTTCTTCATTCCGCCGGAGTTGATTTTTCATTAGTTCAGTTTGGGTTTGAATCTATAGGAACTCATAGAGATAGAGACCACTAACGGAAAGAGTTTTCTAAAACACTAGGGTTTCTTGCATAAGATTTAGCGAGAAGTCCGAGTAATCAAAGGAATCTGAGCGTCGGTTCGATAGCTAGCTTCAAAAGCCTAGTCATGTTGAAGATGAACTTAAATTGTTCCTGCATGCAAGCGGACAGTGTGATGATTATTTGCTACTATATACCACGCACTGTGCATATTGTTTTGAAGGCAATAGAGAAGCATAAAGCAACTGTGAATTGGTTAATCTCAATGCATTGGGCTCCTCCCTTTTCATACTATCAGTGTTCTTTTGTTATGTTCGCTGAGCCAAGTTGGCAGAAGCATGCAACTTATATCATTCCTTACAAGAGGAAGTTAGTGGAGGCCTGAGATTTTATTCTAGCGCTTAGTGTGATGATTATTTGCTACTATATACCACGCACTGTGCATATTGTTTTGAAGGCAATAGAGAAGCATAAAGCAACTGTAAATTGGTTAATCTCAATGCATTGGGCTCCTCCCTTTTCATACTATTAGTGTTCTTTTGTTATGTTCGCTGAGCCAAGTTGGCAGAAGCATGCAACTTATATCATTCCTTACAAGAGGAAGTTAGTGGAGGCCTGAGATTTTATTCTAGCGCTTAGTGTGATGATTATTTGCTACTATATACCACGCACTGTGCATATTGTTTTGAAGGCAATAGAGAAGCATAAAGCAACTGTAAATTGGTTAATCTCAATGCATTGGGCTCCTCCCTTTTCATACTATTAGTGTTCTTTTGTTATGTTCGCTGAGCCAAGTTGGCAGAAGCATGCAACTTATATCATTCCTTACAAGAGGAAGTTAGTGGAGGCCTGAGATTTTATTCTAGCGCTTAGTGTGATGATTATTTGCTACTATATACCACGCACTGTGCATATTGTTTTGAAGGCAATAGAGAAGCATAAAGCAACTGTAAATTGGTTAATCTCAATGCATTGGGCTCCTCCCTTTTCATACTATTAGTGTTCTTTTGTTATGTTCGCTGAGCCAAGTTGGCAGAAGCATGCAACTTATATCATTCCTTACAAGAGGAAGTTAGTGGAGGCCTTAGATTTTATGCTTTTCTTGTTATCTTACGCTTGATTATCTCTACCAGATATTTGAGGGAGAATCTGGCTTCCATGGCTTCCTTATGAAAACATCAATTTTTTTTTTTGGGTATAGATGGTATCTCTTTATTCTTCGTGATATTGACCGCATTTCTGATCCCTATTTGCATTTTAGTGGGTTGGTCTGGTATGAGAAGTTATGGGAAAGAGTATATTACAGCATCTCTAATTTGTGCGATTTTCATTGGACAACATTAAAGGCAATGGCATTGAGGCGAAAAACACGGGCTTTCCATTAGGAGATGGGACGGGAACCTTAACCATCGACTTATGTCCCAAAAGGGATCATTTCAGACGCAATAAGCGTGTTCTAGCGCTTGGTGTGCGAAGTTGAAAAATATTTTAGTTAGGTTCTCTGTTTGATAGTGGTTTATCAGAACTATTATGATGTTCGTTTTTCTTTTCTTTTCTTTTTTTTTTTTTGCCCTGTAGCCACTCACTAAAGGGCTTTGGTTGATGAGTGCACCGATGAAGAGAAGTGCTGTTGATGGAACTGAATACACAATCTTACATTTGGACAGTGACGGGACGGTTGGTTATGATCAAAAGGTAGGCCAACTTCAATGAACTGAGTATTGCTTGCTGATTGCTGATTTGATTGTTTGTAAAATGACGAGATTGTCCCACTAGGCATATTTTTTCCAAACAATACTTCTTATGGTTGTCCTTGCACTCCTTTTTTTGTGAATACAGATATTTTCTCTGGCCGTGCTCTTGTCCAGCGTCTTCGTCTACAACCAGGTTGGTAAAGTCGCGCAAAGTTGTAGTCTTTATTACTACTTTAAGTTTTATGCGTTCTGACTATTCATTTTGCTTGTGTATAACTCGTATTCAGTTTGGGGGGATTGATGCAGCTGCATTGCATCAATTGTCTGTTCTTACTCAGACGACTGAGCCTATCAGAGTGATAGGATCTAATTCTGGGTTGGGACAGTACACCCCTACATTCGTTTGGCTGCTTAAAGTAATTTCCCCAAACTATTCTGCTACTTTTACGGTGGTTATAAATATGGACTAGCTGAATTGTTTGGGTACTGAACTATTGTTTTTGTTGTTACAGGACTTCAGTTTTGATTTACTGGGAGATAATAAGAGTATGACACCGCAAGACTACCTGGAGCTTGCTTTGAGGCCAATTCAAGGCACTGGAAGCGATATAGCCGCTAAAAACGAGGTATTATCTGCTTTCTTGTTTTGCCCTTTTAGTGTGGGATCCATGAATAGGAGCTCTTGTAAATATTTTCTCTGACTTTATTTAACCCTGGTTTATGTGAGGCGAATATCCATCTATGATAGTGGCATGTTTGCATATACAATTGTGTTTGTCTCATCCTAAATATAAGTACTACTCGAACTTGTTTCGTCGCAACTAATTGTGTGCTGCTATAGGTTTGGGTCGTCAAACATATATTGGGGCTACGATGATTGTTAAATAAAAAATTTCTTCATTCTTTAGGCCACTTGCTTAAGAGCTGATTCATTATAATGGTTGGGCTAAAAGCTCCCTTTGTCATGTCCTAGTGTTAAAGGAACGTAATGTAATGCTCCAGTGCGTCATCAGTTTTTTATTTGCTTGGTTCCTCGTTGCGTCTGTGCATGCATCTTTGCTGTAGTTGTACTTCCTGCTACTACTTTTTCGAGCGTTTCTTTCTGTTGTTAGAGGTTGTAATCTTTTAAAGAAATACTTTCCAGATTCGGGAATCTATTCGAGCACTATTTCCAGATAGGCATTGTTTCACCCTTGTGCGGCCTTTGAATACTGCAGATGATCAGCTGCTCAATCAAATATTAGTGAGTATCTTGTCTTTCTTAGATGCGCTTTTATCTACTTCAGCAAATACTCTTCACTCTGTAGTTCTTATTTGATGATTTGTATGAGATGTTGGATGCAGATGGATAAGCTGAGCCCCGAGTTGTGGTCTGGGTTGGAGACCTTGAGAGAGTTCGTTTTTGAGAGAACAAGGCCCAAGCAAGTCGGGGACACTATCTTGACTGGCCCTGTTCTAGTAGCTCTGGCAGAGTCTTGCTTGGAAGCCTTGGATAGGGGTGTAGTGCCTACAGTGCCATCTTCATGGAAGGTTGGTAACATCTTGCATTTCTTGATTGGGTTGTGACCCAAACTGGGTTGGATCTGACTAGGCGTGATAATGTTATTCAATGATTGGCTTGTGAAGTGTTAAATGAAACCACCTAGTGCCCCTATGCCTGTCTGTTTTCTTTTCATTTTTCCTGAGAGTTGCTGAGGCTGAGGATTTTTGTGACAAGTTGACTCATGACTAAATGGGTGTCTGCGATGAAGGGCTCATTTGATAACATTAAAAAATAAGTGCTGAAAATCTAAGTACTAAATATTAAGTGCTAAAGTCTTTAATTACTGAAAATGAACATAACAATTAATTTGATAATAGAGAACAAAACCAAACATGGTATAGTGAGCATTATTGGAAGGTTTGGTTATAAGGTTGCTAAGGTTTAAATTTTTATGGAACATTTTCACTTAACCAACGCAAAATGATAGTTCTGAGGTTAAATGTTATCAAACACACTTAATGACATTAAGCATTGAAAAGATTTAACTCTCAGAGATTTGATGTCGTTATTAAAACACACCCTAAGAGAGAGGATCCTTTATATTTTGAGGCCTCTCTCTCTCTCTCTCTCTCTCTCTCTCTCTTTTAAATTCTCGGGATCTTTTTCATCTTGCAAAATGACATGTCTGTCCCAAATCTGTGCTTTCTGTTTATCTGTACAATGCGTTGAGTTTAGTTTTAAATGGTTTTATCATCTTTTGATAAATTTTTAACAAGGGCAAATCTAAAGAACTGTGTGGTGCTGATTATCACTTGTCATTGCTATCTATTGAAATGTGAAGTAGTTATGTTTTCATCCTTACTTTAATCTCTTACTTTTGCAGACTGTTGAAGAAAAAGAATGCCGTATAGCTTATGATAGAGCCACTAAGGTTTACATGTCTAGTTTGTACCGATCTGACCCACTGGAGCAAGTAAGCAACACTTTGCCATAGAAATGAATGCTCTATTGTTTTGGTATTTTCCTAATTTCAGTAAATGTAGGCTGGCATGAGCCTCGCCCACGAGGAAGCGAAGCAAAAATCGTTAGCCGCATTCAACGCAAGTGCTGTTGGTGCCGGTTCAGCAAGGAAGAGACATGAGGGGTGTCTCCATAAGTTTTTTAGAAAGGCTTTTGAGGTGACGCCTAACTTACAAAATGCTGACACATTTTTCTGCTGCATTGAAGTAGAATTTGCAATGCTATTTTTTATCATGTGTGGCTCCCAACGGTTTGGTTCTGTGATGGTTATTACATTGGGGAAATTAAGTCTCTATGAACTCTGTTTACTCCTTTCTTTTGTTCCAGTGATTAGGTGGTTGCATTTGGTTTGGCTTTGATACTGTTAGTTTTCTTTTTGGGTCAACACTTTATTTGATTTTCTCCCTTTAATGTCCATTGTCATGTCAGATTATGCAGATCCATATTACACTAGACCTTTTTTCTCACATTATGAGACAACTGGTCTAAAAATTTGATCTATGGTGCAGAAAGCGCAATAACCGAGTGATCAACATACCTCAAAATCTTGTTTAGTGGGATTTTGAAAATATTAGTCTCAAGTTCTTGAATAGGGAGTTTGATGCGGTTAAAAGATGACGCTGACATTGTTAGATAAGGTTTAATTGTAATATTTCCTTTTCATAAAAGAAACCGTGGCATGTTGACTAATTATGGTTAATGAAGATTGTCTATTTTTGTTAGGTTACTTTGATTTCGCTGTATTCAGACCAATAACTTAAGCAATCCTCTCGACTAAATTGGTCCATGCAGGAAGGCAAGATGAATGCATTTATGGAGGCAGACTCGAGGTGTTCACTTGCTATACAAAGCATGGAAAACAAGCTGAGAGCAGCTTGTCATACACCTGATGCTGATGTTTTTACTGTTGGTGAGGTTAGTAGTCATGTTTGATGCTACCCATAGAGGATATTGCTTTTTCTCTTTTTCACTTTTTTCTCGGTATACCTTATATTGCGAGCTTGAATATGTTGTTTTGTTTGTTTATGAGACTTGGATATTATTAACTCATCTTGCATTGATGTCTCGTTAGATCAAATTGCTTCCGACAACCAGAGACTATCTTATTTTCATAGCATTTGGGCTGTGTTTGAATAATGCAGATGCAAAGTTGTCTTTTTCTAGTGAAACAAGCAAAATAGGAGTACAAAGGGCCACTTTGTATAAAATTGCGCAGATCTTTGGTAGAACAATGTCTTAGCTCTTGTTATGTGATAAGAGTTGCCCATTCCAGATCAGAAACCCCATAATGCCAAGAGTGTACAAGATCATTGTCAAAATTCCACTCTTGAATAGACATTGCATGGGAATACAAAGTGCAAAATTATGTGAACACTGCCGAGAGTTCTAAAAACTTTATTAGACGAAGGTGCGGTTTGATATTTGAATGGTTTGAAACTCCCCTCACCTAAAGATTGGTCTTTTGCTTAAGCTTAAAGCGTGGAGATGATACATGGGGAGGCACATAAAGAGTGTACAAATATTCGAACTCATGAGTCTTTAAGTACTATGTAAAGTTTTGTGGAACCACTTCCAACTTTTCTAAACCACATAGTGATCTTGCTCATCCTCACTTCTTTCCTGAAGTTACATTGCCCAGCATTTAATGAGAAAAGAACAAATCAATCCTGTCACAAGTCGAAATTTGAGGTCTAAAATAAATGCTGCAATTATTTATGCTTGTTGTACCCACCATATTATGGAGAGGCATGGATCTATGTCATTTTGGGAATCATTCAGTGTGCTCTATGGATATTTTGCAGGTTCTTAACGATCTTTTGTCAGAATATGAAGCATCATCTCATGGTCCATCGAAATGGCAAAAGCTTGCCGTGTTCTTGAGGGAAAGGTTTTGCCTTTTTCTTTCAACATTTCCTTCCCGTTTCCCGAATTTGTTATCTCGATCTCTATCCTTGACTTACTGCTTTCTATCTACCCAGCTGGGAAGGCCCAATACACGACCTAGCCAACAGGGCAGTTGAACAGGTCCGACCTAGGAGGAGTTCATCCATGCAGACATGTCGGGAAATTGAAGATCATTTGGGGTTGCTTAAGGAGCAACTGGAAGCCAGTGAGAATGAAAAATCTCAGTATCTGAAGCAACAGAAAGATGGCATCAGTGACAAGAACAAGCTTGATACCCAGATTATATCCCTGAAGGAAAAAATCAGAGAATCGAGCAAGACATTAGAAGAAGCAAATGTTGTAGCCCGATCACTTCAAACAAGAGAGTCCAAGCTTGACAAGGTCATCAGGGATGGTTTGTCAGTTCCATTGATTAAAGACCTAGCTGCAAGGGGCGTTTGGCCGGTGCCAACTCGCTTTAGTTACCTTCCAGAAACTGTGAAGCTGCATATATTGAAATGGCTTCCAGCCACGGACCTGGCAAGCATAGCTTGTGTAAATAAGGGACTTCGAACTTTGGCATCGGATAATAGTTTGTGGAAGTTGAAGTTCGAAGACAAGTTTGGAGTGTGGTCACCAGGCAACGAGGTGGATTGGCAGCAGAGCTTCCGGCGGACAATGAAGAAGCAGAAGGAGGACCCATCAGATGGGTTCGATGCCGTCCTGGTCGAAATGAAGGATCCTCCAGGAAATGGGGCTTGAAGCTGCTGTTGCTATAAGCGCCAAGAAGATGTGAAAGGCTTGTACAGATAGATGGCCCCACGATATAATCTTTGATTCATTAGAGTGGAAGTGAGAGAAACAAATGCTGTAAATGACGACAGATATAGAGGCAAAATTCTTAGAGAAACATGCACATATGATGAGGGAATCAACCCCAACAAGAAAAAAAATAATGACACTTACTTTCTTCTATTGCTACCCTGACTTGCAAATATATGAAAACCGTGTATGCGTGTGTACCTGCACAAATTTTGCCTTCATGTTCTTTTCATTTGTGTCCATTATTAACTGTGGAAGAATGCTGTTCTGCGAAAGGGAAGGATAGATTCAACGACAAAAGTAATTAGACTAGCATATAAGTGATTTTAGTGTTGAAGGGGCGAACCACAAAGTTGTAAAATCACTAAAAAATGTGTGGGCAATGAGCGTTATACAACATCGGTTTCATCTTTCTACTCGTGAGATCAAAGTCTATAAATCGAAAGTATCCTTGTGGGACCATATAAATGCAGCTCCTAGCCGACATGAAGATACTCAGTCATTGCATGATTAAACCCAGCTCAAGAAGCATAGTAGAAGATGGCTCAGTCTGTTGAAGTCGAAGCTCTCAGCAGAGCCTTTTTAGGTAACACCTCTTTCCTCTCTCTCGGGCTTTTTTCTGGGAAGAATCCTTAGATTCCTAATTCTTCAGTTTGTTTCTCTGACTCTGTAAGTCGGGAACTTTGGTGTCCGTTTTCAGCAAATATCCAAAGGATCAATCGATGAAGCCATCGCATTCTCTTGATTGAATCATCTATCAGCAACAGTGGATGAGGATTCTATAATTTCTTTTGGGGGTAACTGGACTTGTGATTTGATTGTTGTTTGGTGGGTGTTGTTACTAATGTTGAGTGTTCTTCCATTTTCAGGACATGGAGTTGATGACAAAGTCATTGATCACGGGATTGGAGAAGTCGCATTCCCAGAAAGACGAAATCCGCACATGTTCAAAGAGGATCTAACTCCTCAAGCATGAATTCGTGCAATTCAACTTCTTCCCCGACTCGGCTTACTCTGTCATTACAGGCCTCAACCGCGATGAGATTCATTTGTTCAAATAATTGAATGCTTGTTAACGATGACACGATAGATGGGAACTCCGTGAAAGAACCTCAATTATCGGATCACTGAGAGATTGGAGTCCATTGAGAACGTCAGAGAGGAAAAGAACACGATAGTGGCAATTTCACAATTAGACATGTGCTCTAGCAATTTTTGCCCAAATGCAGCAGCAAGATATATATATATATATATATATATATATATATATATAGGCATGGCTTGCTCTTGCCATAACGTCCGATTCATTTTCAGGTTACTTCGATGAATCTCAAAAAAGCCTGCAAAATGCGAGTCTTGGCAATGGACATCGTGCTTGATAGTTTATACTTTTGATAGGATACGAAATTTCACGCCAATTTGTGTCATATAATGATAGAGGTATTAAGGTTCGATCATGACGTGGGTAGCCGCCTCTTGATAAATCAACGCAATTTCTAATTTCATCTATATTGTAATTGTTCTTTTTAGAATCCTTCTTTGTACAGGAAGAAGTTAGCATGTCTTTTTCCTCCAAAATAGAAAAAGAAATCATGCAGTTGGTTGATAGGGGCGACCGGAAGCCGGTTCGAGTTTATCGGGGTAGTCCTCCCGTATCTCATTTGATGTTCGCAGATGAACTCTTTTTGTTTGCTGAAGCTACGGTTGAGCAAATACAAGTTATTAAAAAGTGCCTGAAATCATTTTGTGATGCTTCTGATCAAAAGTTAAAATACCACTAAGGTTCCGTTGGTTTTGCGAATAAAAAAATATTTTTTGGATTTTTCGATGTTTGTTTCACGGAAAATAAAATGAGTCAAGGAAAGCATTTTCCGTCAATAGAAAAAACAGCTTCAAAAGTAGGAAAAATAATTTTCTCTTTTTGAGAAGAGGGAATCATTTTCCATGGAAATCAATCTCTCTCCCTCGCTCTCTACTCCTTCGAATTTTTGATAATTTTTTATTTTCTTCTTTTCTTTCTTTTTTTTTTTTCCTTCCTCGGGGTCACCGGGCCTCCGCCACAGCCGGCAGCTCGGGGATCGACCACGGACGAACCACCAAGCCTCGAGCTTCCTCGAGGCCGGCGGGCTTGAGTGTCGCCAAATCCCACCGAGGTCGAGCTCGCCTGCGGTTGGTCTCTGTGGCTAGCAATTGGCCGAAAAAGAAAAAGAAAAAGAAAAAAGTTTAAAAATTTGATTTTTTAAAAATAAAATAAAAATTAAAAAGAACATAAAACTAAAAATAAAAAATTGTTAAAAAGAGTGCACAGAGGAAGATCACACCAATTTTTCCATACCAAACGGACTTGACGAGCCCGGCTGACCCTCATCCCACCATCGCTGGTGGCAACAAGGGCCCTTGGGCTCTCGTTGGTTTTGCTTTTATCATTATCATTATTTGGTTTATTTTTAATTTAATTTAATTAATATTTTCATTAAACATTGAATTTGGACTAAAACGACATCGTTTTGGACTTATCTTTTTTATTTCAGCCATGTCAGCATCATGTAGGAGAGAGAAAGTGATACAAAAAATGTTACATCAGCATTTTTTGTTAGGCAAATCGAACAGAATTAACGAAATGACTTGATTGCATTTTCTAAAGTTTTAAGACTTCTAGTGGACATATCATCTTTTATTATTATTATTATTATTATTAATGTACAAGAAGGCGTAGCTCTTGATCATGTGTTATTTAGGGTTCAATTTATCGTATAACAACCCCATTTTTTCAATTGTACCCTCCACAATTACTTTCACATGAAACGTTTTTGTTGAACCAACCATCTAAAACCATATAGCGTACCCATTTTGCGCTTTTATAGTAGCTTTAAAATGTAGGAACTGGCATGCGACGTAAAATTGGTACATAATAAAGGAAGTCTAAGCAGGAAAACAAGCAAAGCGTATGCGTGCTGGGCAGAAGACGCAACATAGGGGAAGAGGGCAATATGCACAAAAGGCAAAATATACCATAAACTTTTAAGTGATGCAAAGAATTCAATGATCCACAAAAGCGCTTGTCCATTGGCATCCTACATTTGTACTCAAGTCAAGGCAACGGCACTCTGAAAAAACCGTGCACATCTCACATTTGCGGTGAGCTCCTATTATCCCTACTGCCAACTAAAAAGTACATGCCTAGAGATAAGCATGTGAGTGAAAACAAAGCCTAGCGTTAATGAAATTTTCCTAGATGAATGTCGTCACTTATTGCGAAACATCTTATTCCCTACTTCGGTTCTTCTGTGATGGCCTCTCCCTAACAAGCCTTACAGGATCTGTCATGTTGTCGACAGGAAGAAAAGCCTTCATTAGCTGAATTCCTCTGCTCCGGTTTTTACCAATATACAACCAAAATTCTCTGCAACTATTACTCTATGACTTGAACCGAGATTGCGCTCATCAAAGCCATCCAATGTCACCGATAGATGCAGTCTCGTTGCACTTGTTATTCCCGTGTTCTCCACATAGATGATCTGGGTCCAGAGCCTCAATAGCCTGAGAAGGGTAAAATACCACCACAAATTTAGCCATCATTATCACAATACTTAACACATGGCTCATATTCCTCTTTCCATTAAATCCAATAAAACATGGCTGATATACTCTATAAGAAGCCTGTGTATGGTGCATTGGTAGTGGCGGGGGTTGTAGGCTCTATTTCTTTCTTACGCGTTAGATGAGGATCCAATATAGGAAACCATTTTCCCCATTTGATACATAAGCAGGGGCAGATGATGGAGAGACTCAACCCAAGTCCAACATCTACGGGAAATTGGTTTCCACCTCATCAAAACCCTTTGTCTTAGATTGGAGAGTTTTTTCTCAGCTGTTTCTCCAAAAATATCTCTCCGCATTTAAATAACATGTTCAACATTGACCTGTTAAAACTAGAGAGAGACCTTCCGGCAAGTACAACAAACTCCAAGAGTTCACAAATTAAATGTCGACAATTCATCCTCTAGCAAAAGCAACATAAAGACAAAAAGTATTTCTTCATTCATTCTCGCGCGTACCTTTTTGCAATAAATCAAAAGCTTCAAATTTTCCCCTTCCCAGGAGAAAGAGGAAGAATGATTTGCAGTGAAGCCCATGTAAACAGATGTCTCCAGCTGCCCATGTTATCTAGGCCCAAAACTTTGAAAATCTGTTGCTCTAATTATGATAGAAATAAGCAGGTCAATAGGGCTCCATGCAGGGTTATGTCATAGATGAGTAAATTAGGTGCTTTGAATATTGTCCACATTCATTTGACCATACGAACTCAAATGCTTCTGACTCTCTTTAGCATTGCCTTCCTTTTCATCATTATACTAACATAAACGAAATCGGAAAGTTAGTACATGTTGTACAAGAAAATAGTATTATTAACGAGTGCCCCAACTTTTCCTTGATAAGAAATTTTTTGATTTAAAAGTATTGGTTCCAAATAACATGAGGTATGCAAAACATTACCTTTTTGCCTCATTAACAAGCATCCCAAGGGCAGCCGATATCCTAAGAGAGAAATGACTAATGATATGACTAGCAAGAGAATTAAGCTACTGCGTCACAAGTTAAACTTTGCCTATTTAAGTACCACAAACTAATGGCCCATAAATTACAGCCGTGAATACGAAGTATGAGCATACTCAGAAATATGACTGCAAAAATGTTCAATTTTTGCTGCCATAAAATAAGAGAGGCCCCATGAAGGACAGCTGCTTGTTGCAACCATAATGCTTATCCTCAAGCTAGGTGGTCTTATAATGAATGGTTCAAGCATCATGTTCTGTCACAGAAAATCCTAATTGGCAGATAGAGCGAGCACAAGATACCAAAGGTCAAGCGGATCACTTATGGAGTTCTAAGTCTTCCCACAAGAAAAACTGAATTGTTGGAGATTTCATTTAGATTGTCTTACCTGGATGATATTTGGGGAAAGAAACCCATGCATTTCAAGGCCATTGACACTCTGCATGTGAAAAGGAGGAAGCTGTCCTTGCACCCCTAAGCTGCTCTGTCGAAGAATTTCTTGGTTTAGCCATTGTACTACCAATTCCCAGCACTGAAATTTACAGAAAAAGACAGAGGATACAGACATTTAATAAAAGGAATGCAAAAGTGCTTAGACCATGATATCGGTTGCTTTGTATTAAGGAGATGCTATTTTCTAACGTACAATAATGATCTAAGTAAACATGTGATTCATCAGGAAATATTTGCAAGTTTGATTTCTTATGAAAAGTTCCTTAACCCCCACTTGGGATGCCCAACAAAGTACTCCTTTCAGTGTTATTCTAGTAACCGATTTGATTTCCAATTAGAGCAACTTTAGTGAGATATCCTAAAAAAGGGGCTACCACTTGGAGAAAAAGCAAAACCACTTTCTTGCTTCGACCAAAAAGTATTCTAATACATCATAAGTAGAAAATTTTCAGCTGCTCATTAAAGAACATTGTCATTGTAAGCGAGAAAAGGTCCGAAACACATCTTCTACTTTTTATTTAGTAGATATAGACAGAAGAATTTCCAACAGGCGCATCTATGTGGTATTTTCCATCAATCATCCCTTGCAACAGATTGACAGTAGGTAAAGAACAAGTGGCAATGGTAAAATTCTCCTTTCCAAAAGTCCAGGGAAAACAAACCTTAAAAATAGGGCCAAGTAGCCCTGCATCCACAACTTCTGATATATAGCCACAAATCTTTCCAAGGTTTAGCACACTGAAGAAATCAACACAACTTTTATACCCTGCAAAAAAAGTTAACGATTGAGGGCTATTAAAAATAAGTCATTTAACAAAAAATAAAAAAAAGTAGTCATGTTTTCTTGGAACTTTTCAAAATGTAGTGTACCTCTGAGGAAAATGGCCCGTTTTGAGCACCGACATTTTCCAGCCATAATGGAACCGAAATGAATGGGCTCAAAACAAGCCGTGAACTCCTTAATGGGAAAATTAGATCGCTTCACTCCAGAACTATTCACACGTTTAGTTTTGAGCAAATTGCTGGAGAGAACAGCAGGATGTTGATCGGGAAACAAAAGATCAACCCCAAATAATTTATAATCACCATGTGAGCTCGTATTCCAATTATTCATGGCAGACATAGTAAGACCGCTCTTAGAAATTGCACATGCTACTGACGACTTGGAATCTCTAACAAGCTGCACATCCAAAGATCTTTTGATTGAATGCGGGATGGCTTTTCTCTCCTCCCAACAAACCGATGCACAAGTATCCTCCAAACTTCTAATACCCCCAGTGATTTCCAGAACGTTGTTCTCTCCTTCATCAGGCTTCATGCCAATGTTCAAATCAATGCTGTAATTGCATTTATCATCATCATTCCTCGAGACAACTTTACTGTGGTTATCACTATCTTCGCATTTCATGCGAGATGCTCTTAGTTTCGGACTATCTTGCTGGGACTCCAATAATACTACTTTCATGGAACAGAGTGAACTTTCCTCGGGTTCAGAGCTCTTAATTCCACTTACATGCTTACCGATACCCACATTAGCTCTAGTACCAGTCAAACATACCCATTCATGGTCTTTTCCTGCCCATTCTTCCACAGCATCTGATCCACCTTCCAAAGCTTCAACAATCCCTTAAGTTCATAGATGGTACAATGGAGGAGGACAAACTTATCATCTCCTTCACAAGAGCATGAAAAATCTGCATGCCTGGGACACGCATATCGTTCAGGGGAGCACTTGCAGCTGATGGCAGATAAATGCAAGTCACAGAAGCATGTAATTCTCTCTCATCATTCAAATCAAAGTCTGTCCCCATTTTCCGCAAAGTCACACAATTTGGAAGGGACTTCACTCGTTCTTCCACCATCTCCACTCTTGTCTGTGAAAAGAGAAAAACAAGGGAAACAAGCTAGCACATGAGAATCGATCCACCTATAAGGACACATCCACAACTTAATCGAAGAATAAAAGGCGGGATAAAGTATTGCAAAAACAGAAGAGGCCCTAAGCAGCCAATCCAGAGAGGGAGCACCTCTATAGCTCTGGTAAGAACCCCTTCTTTCCCACATACAGCCACTTCAAATTCATTGGAGTCTCCTTTAAGACTGATCGTTCCCAAAGAGCTTGCACAGCTGCCTTAGCTGATCTAAACAGTAGTTTGTCATGAAATATTGATGTTTTCCTATGCTGTTTGCTATAGAGCTCCACTGCATTATGTCCATGCCCTAACCAGTCAACAGGAGCAACATTCACTGCTTCTGCGCAGTTAAACCCACAAGTAAACGCTGCATGGTAAGCTCTCGGAAAAGTAAGAACGAACTCCCCAGCTTGCTGAATGACATGATATACTGGTATCCCTTCATCCTTTAAAATGGACGGAGATAGCTGAGTGACCTGCATAGGCATAAAAATCAGAACATGCAATGAATAGGGTGAAAACCGATCAAAAAATGAAATATACTTTCAGAAAAGCTTTCTGCACTACCGCTGTCAGTAGAGGGAAGGTAACACAAAATGAGCAAGAGTATTTCAACGCTAGCAAGTGCTTAAACATATTCTTAAATGAAATAAAAAGATAAAAGCAAGAGATAACCCGTATGTTTTACTTGTGGCACATACAAAACCGCTACAGTTGACAACAAATCAAATAGAAAAGAAAAGAACTGCTTACCAATTCATTCAGTAAATCTGGTTGCTCTTCTTCGACCAAAAAAAAAAAAAAAATCTGGTTGCTCTTCAAACAAATCTGGTAGATGCGTCTCCAAAGTTTTCTCCAGCATGGAAGCACTGCTTCTAGGTACTCCATACCGTACTTTTGCATCACCAAAGTGGAGGCAGTTAAGAGAATTGAGGTGGTGGTCTTCTACATGCTGTTCGGTAAAAAAATTAGGAGAAAGAGATATCAATGACACCGTCAGATAGTATGAACTGGAAAAAGGCAGCAATTATGCAGTAGTCATCCTTTAAAAAGAATAATTAAATGAAACAAGAAACAAGAATCTATACAGGTCAGCCAGGATCAGGACAAGCATCAAAAACATCAGATTCTGTAATTCCAATCTAGCACAAAAAGAAGGTGCTACCATATAAAGCAAAAAAGAATAATTTCTTGATCAGAACAAGTACAAATCAGTCCATTCTCTATTCCACCATTAGCAGTCTGTCTAAGATTATATATGTAATATTATCGTTCAATTGCTCGACAGAATGGCGAATCTCTGATAAAATGAAGCCCTTCTCTCGAGAGACTTTCAAAAGTCCCACAAAAAGTTCCTCTTTTCAATGAGGGAAGCAGCTTCTTAAGTTTCTCACCAAAAGATCGGCAGTACACTTCAATATCAAAATATTTTACATAGTGAAGCCAGATATAATTGACAGAGAAAGCCTTATGAAAAAGTAATAAGGCCAAGGATGTTCCAACAGAACAACTACCAACATCTTCCCACTCAGAATGGTCAGCAACATGGATTCTCTTATGATATTGTAGTTATTTAGTAAAAGAGTCTACAACAAGATAAGGATCGCAGGACAAAAAACAACTTTCTTTGATTTTTCTGCCAAATTCTGGTCAAGTATTCCATTAGCCTACGCTCTCTTAACGTAAAATCTTTCAACAAAGCCACTTAAAGTTGCTTGCTCATGTATTTAAACCAACTCAGAAGAGTTTTTTCAGTCTCATTTTATCCTCAATTTGGGTTTACACCAGCTTTTCCTCAAATAGATCCCAACCTTCAAAAACAACAATCAATTTGATAGACAATCATTTTATTTTCAGTAAGAATTGCTGATCAACCAGACTCTGCACATTGTCAAGTTTTAATTCCTAGATACATTATTGCCCAGTTTCATGATTTTATCAGTTTGTAAAAGAGAGTACAAGTCACGTTCATGCTTCGATTTCCTTAAAAAAAGAAAAACAGGGGCCTCTTAACGGGAGAAATATCCAATGAAAAAACCGACCAATTAAATTCAACGAGCTCTGGGTGTAAATTCAATCATTACACCATAGAAGGATATGGATGGCTTCGCAAAATATACGAGAAATAGATCTTTCTCAGGCAGAAAAAACTCCACCTCACTCTTCAGTAAAGATAGTGTGGTGACCACTGAAATGACATTCTTGTAATGCTTCAATATAAAGATCAGACATTTCATGATGTCTGAGATTATGCTTGTTTTTTTTTTTTTTTTTTTTTGATAACCGAGGTTTCCCACATGCAATGGACTATTCCTCGGAGTGGTGGGGGTATGCCAATGCCACCGGGTAAGTCCCCAAGACGTGGTCGTTGGGAGTCGAACCTGGGACCTCATAAGTTTAACTGTCTAAGGCCTAGGAAGCTCAACCAACTCGTCCAATGTCCCATTGGCCTGAGATTATGCGAGTTCATGGCTGCATAAATGTCAAAACCACTTCATAAAACAATTGCACTTTCCAAGGAAGTTAAACAATGTGGCACACAGCTAATAACAAGATAAAAACCAAAGAAGAAAGAAAAGAGTATATATAGCACTGACCAATTGAAGATCTACAAATATCTTTCTACACAAGATTATTGGATGGGGCATCAGGACATACCGAACAAAATGACGAAAAAGCACATTCCAACATAGACCCATGGCACTAAACTCCTGATATGTCACTTTCCTCAAAAGATAGCACTGAGCCCAACAAGCGTGGGAAGTTATTCAGGTTCCATCCTGACTTTACATACTGATCTGAGCTGTACTTCCAAATGCACCCGCTTCTAAATCGGTCCCATATTCTATCTGCGGCACAATAAATGATAACACCAACATCAGTTCTTATCTCAAGAAAATCCATGATTAAGCCATAAAAGGAAGTGATGAAAATCTCAATTCATACCTCAGCCTCATCTGTCGGTTGCTTTGCTATACACCAGTATTCACCCTCATCTTTGATCACTCTTAGCATCCTTAAATCCAAAATAACATTCTTTGAAGTCAGCAGCATGTCTTTCGAAATCTGCTAGTGTGAAATCGGTTCCAGTCTGGAAGCCAAACTTATCGTCACAGTCTGAAGTAGAATTAGGTTCTAACTCAGAGTTGACATTCGCTTTGCCAGTCCGTCTTCTGGAACGCCTCTTCCTCTTCCTCTTAAGGCCTCTTTTCTTTCTCATGGGCTCCCTATTTTGGAGCAAATCAATTTGCTGGATTCAAGTGAAGTTTGAATGTTCCCATATGTCTTTCTCTTTAAGATGGCAGGGGGGAATCCAGGAAGCTGGTGGGACTATACGGCATATGCCAAATGATTCTGCTTGATGATGTATCTTTGATATGTATGCAAGTGTATCTTCAAATTCCTGGTGATCATTTATAAACAAAGTTTTCACGCTTTTAACAACGCTCAGAGCATGCCACTGTGATCACCAATGCGAAACACATAGACGTGATGCTCAAATGGCCAAGATAAATAAAGGGCTATCTCTGCAGTTGGGTAAAATACAGGAGCATCATCAATGATAGGTCGGCATGCTTCAGCAGGATCCCACCTCGCTGACATCTGCAATAATTTGCAGAATGGTCATGCAAACCCTTTTTATCTCAATAATCCAGAACTTTGAAGAAAAAAATAGTTCATAGGCTCACTCATCATAAATGGATTTGCTCTAAAATCCAAGACAAGATGACCTATTTGAAGATTACTGAATCTATAAATATTTTTTATGCAGTTATGGATGTTCAATATTACTTATCATCACTGTAAGGTCTCAAATTGAAATTGTGATCTTTAAGACCATCACAGTAAAATATGTTCAGACTAAGAGGTCATATTGAATATGCTAGACAAGATGCATTGGCAGGTCGAAATTTATTGAAATGATCCAGGGAAAGATTTAGAGAACTCGAAGAAGAGATACTTAGAAGTTGATCGCAAACATAGAGTAGCAACAGATAAACTGAGGAAGACAATCAAGAAACAAATCTAAATAATCAACTAACAAAGACACTATAATGACAGAGTTGAAACAGTGTTGAATCCCCTGATAACATATATCGAATTCCAAGGGCTTCAGAAGTTAGGGTTACAAGGATCTATTAAGGACCGCAAAACATGGGATAGTGGTTAAATTGGAAAGATTAATGGTAAAGAAATGCTAAACTGGCTAATTTATCAGAGAGGACCAGCAAAAATCAAATCTTGATGTACAGTACATGAATCACGAATAAGCCCACTGACAAATATTGTGAAATCTGACCACTTTAGGATGATATTCTGCTGTAGGCTCGAACTGTGCCATTGGCTCACAACAGCCCTAGATCTTCAACAATCGTTCCAGCAGGAGAGAATCTTGTTGCTCACTCCAGGTCTAATTAAGGATCTTTACCAAAAGAAACAGTGCAAACAATTCATCTCAAAACTGTTCCTTCCCCGACTGACAAAAATCAGACCTCGGAGGACACGAAACCCTAGAATCAAAACAGAATACAGGAGTCAGAACATTCTAAATCAAAAAAAGGTAAGCAAACAATCAAATTCACAGACAACAAAAGGAGTGATTATTCTTAATAATATGGGGAGATATTGAACGTAAAAACGTTTGATTAGTACCCAATTGAACTGGCAACCCCACATGAATTGAATTCCGATGTTGATAAAAGAAAAAACCTAAACAGAACCTGAAATTGGCAGATATTGGAGACAAGAACAACAGGAACAGATTGAGCAACGCAAACGATGAGACCAAAAGATTTCATCAATCAATCAAAACCACATAGAGCAAAAGGGAGTACCTTCAAGAAAGGCGTAGATCCTAGGGAAGCACACAAACTTGTTGAGCCCTTGTCTTGTTATCTGCCCTTTATTTCCTTCTTTTCTCCCTAATAAAAGCCTCCTTTTTTTCCTCGTTTTGAAACTTGCAATGACTTTGACCCCAAAAAAAAAAAAAAAAACCTTCAAAAGACAACAACCTGTCTGTGATCTCTTGTTTGCAAGTGGGTAATCCGGAAAAGGAAAGGAGGAGTAGTAGCAGAATGAATGTTGGTAGGACAAGGACTCCTTCCTCTAAACAGGGGAAGTTTTGAATCTTGGCTTTCTTCAGATTTTATCAGTTACGCTCCTTGAAGCCACAGAAAGTGATTGAGTGAAGGGAAGGGTCAAGGGAAGAGGAAGACACCCGCCAAAACGCACGCAGTTTTAACGGAAATGTACGAAGAGACCAACCAACCAAAGTCAGAAGTAGAGAGACCCGACCACCGAAGCTCTCCCTCTGAACACAACACAAAACCTTAAACGACTTCCCTGTCATCTCTACTCTTCGTTTTATGTCACTTTGGGCCAATTCGACGCTGTCGTGCCCGTGAAAACTGGCTGGGACCAATTCCTCTGATGGATCTTTGGAAATACTTACTCTGTCGTGTGAAAGCTCATCGAGATAAAAAGACATATTCCAAATAGATTGAAAGTTACCATTTACGTCACTAAACATATGAAAAGTTTTTTCGACGTATTCGAAAAAAAGATGCTAAGGCAGGGGCATCGTTAATCCTTGTGAATAAAGGATGCCTTTGTTACCACAAATTATCTTTCGAATAAAATGACAACCGGATAAATAGACATGGAGCGAATTTGAAAAAGAATCTTGATACAAAATTGCTAGTCATTGGCCAATATTTCTATTTTCGAAATAGAAAATGAAACCAACAAGAAGGAGGCATAATACTTAAATGTAAAACTCAATTTTACTGCAGCATACTCACGAAAACATATTCACCTATAACAATTAAGAAAGCAAGCCAAATCAGTAATCCATACATGTAGTTTTATCCAACGGGTAAAAATACGTGCACTGCATTAAGTTTCTTTCTGGCCTTCGTTGAACTTAGACACAATACATACTAGTTATATTATTTTGTATTGTCCGACAAAAACAAAACTTAAATGGAATTGAAAGTCAGCTAGCATGGTGAAAAGGTAGGGTTGTACAAAAAAAAAAAAATTGTGAGGCAAAAATTTAATAAAACGAATTCAATATACTCTAAATCTGAAAATAAATTTCTTTCTTTTTTTGGCCAGTCATGAGATGATTATTTGGATTTTCGACTTTAGTGCAACTCCTATGGCTTACGCTGAATATATCGATGCTTTAAGTTGTGTAGATTAGGTGTTGCTGCTATTACTAAAACAAACAGCCTAGAATTAAATCAGAAGTCATGGTAGAAACATTTAAAGTTAGTAAGTGCGTAATTTGTCAAGGGTTTGTACTTTTAAGTTGGGTAAGACATCAGGATTGACAAATTTGAGGAGTGAATAGAAACTCTACTAGAACTTTTTTCCGTGATTAAGTTTGTGATCTATGGCAAGGAATGGAATTAAGTTTGCGATTCTTTTCTTAGTTATTGCTATAATCCTAGAAAGTAGAAACCAATCAAAGAAGTGACCCACTTCCCAGTTTTAAACGAGTGGTTGATGCAGCTTCGTCGCTCTTGGGAGACAGAGCCGTCATCCACTCATTTCGCCAATCGAAAATTAGTATACTATGCTAACAATTACTAAGCCTTTTGAAAGCTACGTCGAGTTTTAAAAAAAATGACTAATAAGAGATGCCTATTATTGATAAAAGACAAGCTACTAACCTCATATGATTTGCTAGTAAAGATCCAAATTTTGCAAAGTTTTTTTAGAATCAAAATGAACACAATTGTAATTAAATTGGAAGATTTATAGTTGTAAGCCTAACAAAGTTATGCGTTTGACCTAGTTGCAGCTAAACTTTATTGTAATTAAAAGTTTTTGTTTTAGATGAACTATGACCCTCAATGTGTGCTCCAAACTCTGAGATGTTTTTTAGAATGAAAATGATATAATTATAATTTAATTAGAAGATTTGAAAGCTTAAAAAGTCACAAAATCAAGCATTTGGCGGCCTAATACCCAAAAAAACTTCAACTTTAGCATTTGTGGCAATTATATCCAAAACTTTCTTTTATCTCATAAAAACCCTCGACTTTTACTTTCGTCCCAATTCTGCCGGTCTAATGCCCAAAAAATTCCCAACTTTAGCATATGTCCCAATTATATCCAAAATTATTTTATCTCATAAAAAATCACAAACTTTTACTTTTATCTCAATTTTACCATCGTCGACTTTTCGTTCATAATCATCATTGGTTAATTCTACATGGCTCGAATTTTCTCGCCGAACTCACCAATGAATCTTCAAAATTTAGAAACAAGAGGTTTCAAGTGTTAGATATATTGTATATATTAGGACTAGGGTTTTTCCTTTAGTATATGTATTTACGTTTATTCCCTTTTTATATGTATACTTATATCGGCCTTGTGCCTAATTGTAAATCAAACATTCCATTATTTACTTCTCCAAATCTATCATGATATTAGAGCTAGGGTTTGCTTTCTTGTGAGTACTGTACACTAATCCACGACTACGGCGGTTCCGCTCGCCGTGAGCAGGCCGGAGGGTTCGGAGGCACCGCCCTCGAGAAATTTTTTTTCGCTCGTCTTCTTCATTGCGCCTTCGTTTTCACGCCGGCCGCCCGACGTTGTCTTCGTCGGTTTGACTTTACGATTGTCCAAATTTGTCTCACCCGATCTTCTTTGTCTTTCACCTTGTTCTCGCGATCGACCTCGGGTTCTATCTTCTTCACTCATATATATATTTGCTTCCACTTTGATTTATTGATCTCGGAATCAATGGCTGATAGTGATCAGATTGACCGCATTGATGTTAAGTTGGATGGCTCTAATTATGTTATTTGGAAACCCTCGGTGATGGCTGCTCTTGTTTATCATGATTTATATAAGCATGTTGATGGTACTCGTTCTTGTCCTACATTTTTGTCCGATATTGCTGATCCTAAACCTAGTACTGATCAAATTACATGATGAGAATCTAAAATTAGGGCTTGGCATGTTGCTGATCGGAAAGCATGAGCAATATTATTTGGTTCTATTAGCCCTAATCTTCCCCCCCAATTTACTCAAATTGTTGGTGCAAAATAGTTATGGGATCAAATTGCTGAGATGTTTACGCAAACAGGTTCTGTTCGTGTTTATCGCCTTATGCAGGAACTTCGTCGTGCCACTCGGGGTGCACAATCAATTCGTGAATTTTATAATTATATGACATCTCTTTGGTCTCAACTTGATGTATTGGCTCGCCCAGCATGTCCCACGTGTGCTGGTTGAGTTACTTGTACTGCATTTAAACTTGAAGATCGTAGCAAGAATTGTCTTTACAAATTCTTAATGCAACTCTCACCAGAATTTGAGGGAGTTCGAAGTCAGATTCTCTATCGTTATCCCGCACCATCTCTTTCTGATGCAATCAATGAACTTCAAGCTGAAGAAACCAGACGAGGAATTCTTGGTGCTCCTCCATCTCTAGATCCCTCAGCAGATCTGGCTACCCCACAACTTGATTTCTAGTCCGGCTCCTCTCGGTGTGGTTTTCAATCCGCCTCCTCTCAACGTGGTTTTCAATTTGGCTATTCTCGGCGTAGTTCTCAACGTAAGTCTCAGCATGGTTACGTGCGTGGCTCCCAATGTGCCTCTTCTCGGCGAGGTTCACATTTTTATTGTAACTTCAGTAAACAAAATGGACATACCGAAGATCGATGTTTTCATAAGATGCGCGATCTTCCCGATGCACCCTCGCGCTCGGTTGCACCTGTCTTTTCTCCATCCGCGGATCGTGCCACTCCATCCTCATCTTCGGATGATCGTCTTGCTAATATTGAGGCTCGGCTTTCTCCTTTAGCTCGGCTTCATCTTGGTTCTTTTGGTGCATCCTCTATTGTTGTTACTGCAGCTGCTGGGCAATCCTCGGGTGATAGTTCTTCTTGGACTCTTGACTTTGGGGCTGCTCATCACATGATCGCCTCTGCTCATCATCTCATTCAGCAGACTACACTAAAAAATCCAGAAGGGTTTTTTTTACAGCTGATGGATCCTCTATTACTACTACTATGCAATGCCATCTTACTATCCCCGGCGGCTTTAATGTGCCTAATGTGTTGCATATACCGAATTTAGCCCCGAATCTTTTATCCGTTGGGCAACTTGCTGATATGGGTTATTTAGTGACATTTACTGTTGATTCTTGTGTTGTACAGGATCGTACGAGTGGTCGGATGATATGCGGGGGTAGTAGGCATGGAGGATTGTATATGATACAACATCTTCAGCTTCCCTCACCTCAACATGTTCTCGCTATCTTCGACCTTGATTGTTGGCACTAGCGTTTGGGTCATATTTTTGCTTCTCATTTGTCTTTTATGCGTCGGCCAGGTGTACTTGGGCATATTTCATCTACTGTTATTCGTCCTTGTACTAGCTGTCCTTTAGCTAAACAATCTGCACCTCCTTTTCCTATTAGTTTTTTTGTTTCCACTTCTTGTTTTGATTTAGTACATTCGGATGTTTGGGGTCCCGCCCCCCAAATTTCTAAAAGTGGTTTCAAGTATTATGTATCGTTTATTGATAATTATTCTCGTTATACCCGGGTTTATTTCATGCGCTCTCATTATGAATTTCTCTCTATCTATAAAAAATTTATAGCTATGATCTCTACTCAATTCTCTAAAACTATTAAATTTTTTCGTTCTGATTCGGGTGGGGAGTATCTTTTTATAGCTTTTCGTACTTTCTTAACTTCTCAAGAAACCTTACCTCGGTTGTCTTGTCCCGGTGTTCCCGCTCAAAATGGTCTTGCTGAGCGAAAACATCGTCATATTCTAGATACTACTTGTGCTCTCTTGTTGTCCAATTCTGTTCCTACTGAATTTTGGGCTGAAGCACTTTCTACTACTGTCTATCTCATAAATCGACTTCCTTCTCTTGTCCTCTCCAAAGCCACCCCTTACCAACGTCTTTTCTCGAAACCACCAACTTATCACCAACTTCGTGTTTTTGGCTGTACGTGTTATGTGCTTCTTCCACCCCATGAGGGTACCAAACTCTCTATAAGGTCGGTTCGGTGTGCTTTCCCGGGCTAAAGCATAGAACATAAAGGCTATAGGTGCTATGATCCTTCTTCACGGCGTATTCGTATCTCTCCTAGTGTTCAATTCTTTGAGCACCTACCATTCTTTTCCGTTGCCTCTATTGCTTCACAGTTCTCTCCATCTGTTTTTATGGATTTTCCTCTTGATTCATGTCTTGTTCCTCCTATTATATCTTCTCCGTCGACCCAGGTGCCACCACCTTCTCCCGTTATGCCTCCTTCCTCGTCCACTTCACCCGCCACTTCGATGCCTCTTGACAATTCTCGCCCACCGTCCCCTCAGCGGAATTCTCCTCGAGATCGCCGTCTTCTTGCTAGGTACGTGGCCGCTACAAGTTATTCCGATGAGTTTGGTTCCTTTATGGCTGCTGTTCACACTTTGTAGGAACCATCACATTAGCGTATAGCCGTACAACATGCCGAATGGCGTGATGCTATGTCCGAGGAATTGTCTACTCTTGAACGCACCGGTACATGGGATCTTGTGCCTCTTTCACCGGGGAAGTCCTTGATATCTTGTCGTTGGATCTATAAAATCAAGATTCACTCTGATGGTAGTATAGAGCGCTATAAAGCGCGTCTTTTCGCACGTGATTTTGATCGGGAGTATGGGATTGATTATGAGGAAACATTTGCTCCTGTTGCCAAAATGGCTTCTGTTCGTACTCTTCTTGCGATCGCATCTATTCGTAATTGATTTGAACGTTTTACGGATGTTGTTCGGTCAGCTGGTTTTGTTCAGAGTGAGAATGATCATGCTATGTTCACTCATGCTTCTCCTGCTGATTGTACTATTCTTCTACTCTATGTTGATGATATGATTATTATTGGGGATGACTCTGCTCATATTGCTTATACTAAGTGACATCTTCACCGTCGGTTTGCTATGAAGGATCTAGGTTTCTTACGTTATTTTCTCGGTATTGAGGTTGCCCGCAATCGACGGGGTATTCTTCTCTCCCAACAGAAGTACATCAACGATATTCTGGCTCGTGCTGAGTTATCCGATACTCATCCTGCGGCTACTCCTATTGAACTTCATTTACAGCTTTGTCCCGATGATGGTGAGCCTCTGTCCGATGTCACTCGCTACCGGGCTCTTGTTGGCGGTCTTGTATATCTTACGACTACTCGTCCCGATATTGCCTATGCTGTTAATCTTGTTAGTCGGTTTATAGTGGCTCCTCGTACAGTTCATTATGCGGTTGTACTCTGGATTCGACGATATCTTCGTGGTACTCTGACACGCTCGCTTTTTCTCCCATCAATTTCTTCACTTGCTCTTCGTGCTTACTCTAATGCTGATTGGGCTTCGGATGTTACCGATGGCAAGTCCATTATGGGATTTTGTGTCTTTCTGGGTGATTCTCTAATTTCTTGGCTTGCCAAGAAGCAGCCTGTCGTGTCTCGCTCTTCTACCGAGTTTGAGTATCGTGCTATGGGCGACACTACGGTTGAGATTATTTGGCTTCGTCGTCTCCTTGCTGATCTTGGTATTGCCTCCTCTAATCCCATTCCTCTTCATTGTGATAACAAGAGTGCTATTCACATTGCTACAAATCCGTTCTTTCATGAGCGTACCAAGAACATTGACATTGATTGTCACATCATGCGTTATCAACTTCAAGCACGTATCATTTCTCTTCCTTTTGTAGCATCTGCAGCCCAGCTTACCGACTTATTCACCAAATCTCTTACATCACAACGATTTGCTGCTCTTCTTTCCAAACTCTCGTTGGTTGACCCACATTGAGTTTGAGGGGGGGTGTTAGATATATTGTATATATTAGGACTAGGGTTTTTCCTTTAGTGTATGTGTTTACGTTTATACCCTTCTTTGTATGTATACTTATATCGGCCTTGTGCCTAATTGTAAATCAAGCATTCCATTATTCACTTCTCCAAATCTATCATCAGGGACGATGAAATTTTAGTTAGTTCGTTTGAATATCTTCTTGTCTAGCCGTTCTTTGGGTTATTGAGTGCTAAAGAGATTACGAAACGTGCCCATCTTGAGTGACTATGTATCTCCCGGCAATATATACAAGAAGCAAGCCACAGAAGAGAAATTCAGGATTTTTTAATGTCGGCTTTGCTGAGATGTAATTCATTAATGATATGAAATGCGACATAAGATTAACTAATGATGATTATAGATGGAAGGCTAATAGTGGTAGAATTGAGATAAAGTAAAAGTTGAAGGTTTTTTATGGGACAAAAAAAGTTTTGGATATAATATGGGATATATGCTAAAGTTGAGGTTTTTTTTTTTTTTTTTGTATTAGGCCGGCAAAATTGGGACAAAAGTAAAAGTTTGGTTTATAATTGGGACAAAAGTAAAAGTTGAAGTTTTTTTATGAGATAAAAAAAACTTTTGGATAGAATTGTCATGAATGCTAAAGTTTGGGGTTTTTTTTTTTTTCCAGATATTGGGGCAGCATTTGGCCCAACCGAATCTTCGAATTTCCTTTATCTTATCATTTGCATCGTTGTTTGGTCAACAATAGTCATGTCATCTATTTCTATGATTCTACTCATCCTCAAACTGCTATCAATTATTAGATTTAAATTCGAAAATAAATAAAGAGAAAGCGAATTTGTCAATTATGTGTATTAAATTGACGTTTACCCGAGTCCAATTTAAAATGGATTGGATTTGTTTAAATTTTAGATTATTGATTGCAAATCTTAAATAAGCTAGTGCTTACTGCATGGCATTTAACTTTACCAAAACGCCACGTGGCATAATTATGTTTCACTTGTGTCAATTATTAAATTCAAATTTCAATATGGATAAAGAGGAAGCCTTTTTAAATTTATTCTTAACTTATATTCGACAAGTTAAATGGATAAAGGTAAAGCATATCTTATTCATTCCAAATTTGAAACATTTATCTCATTGGACCTATCTTATTCATTCCAAATTGGAAAATAAAGATATAGTTAAAGTATCTTTGAATGTATCCATGTATCCGTTTGATTTGAGATTGATTAAAAAAGAGAAATATATTTTGTTAAACGACTAATACTCATAATTTGAAGTATAGTTTCTGTTAATTACGTCAATGTATCCATTAATCATCCATTCAATTTCAAATTACATTAAAGCAATTTGAAAGATAAATTATTTTGTTGCTTGAATAACTTTCACTTTTTTAAATAAAGAAAATGGGCGGGAAGGGGAGACCAACCCTAGATTCTTGGTGGGCATTACAAGTCTTCCATTGGCCACCAAGTGTCCGGTTTGAAACATCACAATGTAACATTAATTATTGCAAACCATTCCAAACATGCATGTTTCCGTTTCATTAGGTTTTATTTCCCTCCTTTAGAAGCCACTTATTTTAAATACAGCCTATACCATATGAAGCAAATTTGATTAGAAAAAAATGAACATGAAAATAATGTTGTCCAAAATTTACTTAATTTGAAATTGAGATATTTCAGAAAAAAAAAATAAGATAAGAGATAATAAGTACATGAGTTTTAAATTATTAGTTCATTATTCGACCATTAGCCAATTAAATGACCAAATTGACATTTAACCAATTCAAATTTGAAATAGGTGGTATATTCGTTTACATTCATAATCCAAGCGAATGATGGTCTGTGGCATTGTGCTTTTTCAAGAACGCCTTCCAGACCGTAGATATGAGTTATCATGATGTTTTAGAAGATATAGTAGATAAGATAATTAGGAAATCATCAAGAGACAAGCTTTGAGAAACAATATGAAACATGTTTGAAAACATTATAAAAAAGCGGGAAAAGTACACTAGAAATGCCATAATTTGTGTATGGTATTCACTTGAGTGCCATAACTTTCAAAATGTTTACTTAATTGCCATAACTTAAAAAAATTGTTCACTTGAGTACAACTTCGGAGTAAAATCGTTCATTTGAGTACTACAAGAACTTTTCCGACGTGCCACGTTAGTTTTTCGACGTGCTACGGTAACTTTCCGAAGTGCCACTCAGCTTTCCGGCGTGCTACGGTAACTTTTCCGGCGTCCCACGTCGCCTTTCCGGCTGCCACGTCAACTTTTCCGGAGTCCATGTCAACATGGCACTCAAGTGAACGATTTTTGAAAGTTATGGCACTTAAGTGAACGTTTTGAAAGTTATGGCTCTTAAGTAAATGCCGTATAAAAGTTATGGCACTTCTAGTGTACTTTTCCCTCAAAAAGCGCTTATAACTCCTTTTCTCTTTATACATTTTAATTGTATTACATCTTATAATATCATATAATATCAATATCGCTCCCTTTTTTTGTCGTCAATAAAAAAAAATTCACAAAAGAGCATCAATTTGCGATTGGAAATTGCATTAAGTCATACGCTTGAGAGTAGATCAAACATCCACAGACGTAAACAGGACCAGAAAAGACGCAACTTTCTAAATGGTACGGGTGCGCTTTCTGTTTATTCTGGTACGGGTGCGCTAGGTGGAGACAAGAGGTTCATAATGTTATGCTGGTCATTATTTATTCTGTTTCCTTAGCACTTCATTATCAACATTGGTAGTTTCCGCCTTCCTTTCCAGGGAAAATTACGGAAAAAGTCCTAAATTTATTGTAATTATACCAATTGAGTTATAACTTTTTTCATCAATTGAGTCATAATTCTTTTGCAATTTTATCAATTCAGTTCATTTGGCCAATCGGAGTTGACGTGGAAAATTTTTAATAATTTTTTGATATTATTTCGAATTTTTTAATTAACAAATTTCAATAAATTTTTTATGCCTTTTCTTTTCTTTTCTTCTTCTGCTTTGGGCTGGCAGAAGGATACCGATCGCTAGGCGAGGGTTGCGAGCCATTGCCCAGCATCCAGCGAGGGTTGCGGCCTTCTCTGGTTGCGACCCTCGCTAGTGGCCGTCGAGGGCTTGCAAGCCCTCGCCCAAAGGCGAGCAGCCTCCTCCAGACAAAAAAAATTATCAAGATAATTAATAAATTCGAAGAATATCAAAATATTGTTAACCACGTCGGCACAGGCCGGCCCCATGGACTGAATTGGTACAATTGTAAAAGGTTTATGACTCAATTGGCCAAAAAAAAAATCGTTTAGGACTGAATTGACACGATTGCAATAGGTTTAGGACTTCTTTGGTAATTCTCCCCCTTTTTTAGGCATTTAAGGTCTGTATTTTTGTGTCTTGCCTTTTTCTAACGGTTCTTATACTTCATTCTTGTCACACCCGGAACTCATCGGAACGCCAACATCCCATCCTTAGTCATTAAGTTGTGACATCCCAGGAAGCGTCACCAATTCATTTAAAATTTTATCTTTTAATTAAACACATGCGGAAGCGGTTCACTTCCCCAAACAAATATACAAGTAGGGATAGTCGAAGTAAAACAACCAACAGCAGATAGCAAACGCTCTTTTTATTTAATTACTGTTAACCCCGGGAGGACTACAATATGTACAGGCCTATCACTAGACCACTTCCTATGAAACCACATACTCAAAAAGGGGTGGGGTGGTTGGGTTAACCTATCTCTGCTAAACAAAAGGACCGCCCAAAAAGATAAGCCTTCAGAGCTCATCACCACGGCTGACCATAACCCGGGGGAGGCTTTGGGTTAGACTCATCTTCTTCTTCATCCGAACCAAGAACCGGATCGGTAACAGCTCCATCGGGAGGGTCGAGTTTCAATGGACACGATCGTAAGAGATTGGCTTAGGGTCATTTGCAATCCATACAATGGTCAAGCGGAATCACCCACGATCCGATTGTATACTATTGTTGAAACATTCTATAGTCGTTCCTTGATCGGTCTTTCATGGCTCAAAATTGTCCCTTGTCAATCCTTATGGTCGAATTATGGATCCACGGTTGAGTTCTTAGGTCAAGCGTACTTGAATCCTTAATAGCCTTTCCCTTTTGGTTAGTCTCTCATGAGTGATCAATTCAGAGCGAGAATTACTAACGGTGCATCGATTAAAATCGTCATTTCATTACATTCTGAATATGGTTGAATTTGAGGATGCTACAATTACTTTTGCTGGAGTGCTTCTCAAATAAAAAGTACGACTTTGCCGAAAATCTTCTATTCATATCTATCTGAATGAAGTTCTCTTTTCTGGAAATATCGCCAAGCCAAAATGCTGTTCAAAAGGAATTGACTGAGGAAATATTCTTTCAATGCGTGTCCCATCTTATCACTATTGGAGTACTTTAATCCCCCTTCCTGAGTGTTTAACAAATAACTAGAGGTTCATTTTGGACCTCAATTTATAAAAATGTTAAAAAGGTTGATAAGCTATTTTGGAGTAATATCGAGTCCGAGGAATTGGATATTGCTCCTTTTGCTTCGTGTTCACGCGTCTTTTATCATGCCAGTAAAGGATGAACTTCCTTCCTTTGTGATTGAAAGTAAAGATTGAAAGTAAAGATAAGGGAAGAAGTTTGTTTACGTTTTACTGATTGCCATGTCGTCGTCTGAACGACATCGTGGTTCTAACCCATATTTCCACCCATTTATGTTTCCAAAAGTTCACAAAGACCGAAAGCACGGATGCTAGGGGGTCTGTTTCACAACTCTAATTCTTTGATTTTATTCCCCGGAACAAAAAAGATGAAAACATGTCTGGTAACGTTAATGATTCTAATTCTGATTCTGTTTCCGAGAATAGTTTTAGAGCGAAAATAAGGATTAAAAAAAAGTTAATTATGAAAAAATAATCACTTTTGAAAATCACAAAAAAGAACGAAATCTCAGATCTTTTAAAAAGATTAAGTCCAAGTAGATTTCTAAACTTTAAAAAAATTAAAATTAGATTTGAAAATTTACTAACAACTAATTTTTTAAATTTATTTCTTTAAATTTAAATTTAAAATAAGCTTTAAAATTTAACAAAAAAAAAGTTAACTATTTAAAAGAAGGGCGTATTAAAAATTAAAAAAATTACAAAAATTTCAAAAAATAAAAAGGATGGAAATTTAAAATTTTTTTGAAAATTTAGGAATTAAAAAAAATTAAAGGAAGATTGTAAAAATTATTTAAAAAATATGAAAATTATAAAAAAAAGAATTATCGGCACCTGGTTGTTCCCGGGAACAGAAATTTTGTGTAATTACTAAACGCGTTCTGATTTTTTAAAAATCATCTCGGGAACAGAATCGGAAAATATGATTCTAATCAGAATAACTTTTTTGGATCAAAATAGTTGTCAAACAGGCCCTACCTTATAAAAGGTTGAGATCTGTGGTTATCTCCACTACTTGGTCCCCGAACTTTAGTCAATATGCAATATAGTATCTAAACTTCTAATTTGTTCAATATGGTTCCTAGACTTTTGGTGCATATTTAATGTAGTCCTTGAATTATAAAAGAATGCTTAATATTGTCCTCCCATTAATCCTATATGAGAGTCAATATTGTATATTTTCATATAATCTCGGGACTAAATTAGTTTAGAGACTACATTGAACAATTAAAAGTTTGAGGACGATATTGCACATCGAGCTAAAGTTGATTGATCACATAAACAAATTAAAAGTTCAACGATCACATTACATATTGAGTTAAAATTTAGGATTTATTTATGTTACTTTTGCTCTTTATGTTTTTATTGTTGTTCAAATTCAATCGAATTGACAAGATAAGAGGACACGAATTCTCCTCGCGATTAATTGAAAAAACAATTGAATTGACAAGGCTCTTCCCCTAAATCATGTTGTAACTATTCTTTGAAATGCTGTCTCGAGATTTGCTTTGATTTGCCTCTGGAGACTTGCCATGTCTAAGGACATGGGCAAAGGGTTTTTCTAGTTTCTAAGCCAAAAGATGCTTCCTTGCACGGCTGCACCTGATCGGATTGTTTCTTCTTAACATGTAGTCTGTGACACAAATATCCCTAACTTTTTTTGTGTCACTAAAAATCCTAAGCTTATCCTTTATGACATTTATACTCCTAATTTTTGCATGTTATGAAAAGACCCAAACTTATAAATGCGCATTATATACCATCTGTTTCATTCCATCTAGCATATATTTATCAAATTAGTGTAAGTTCTGAGTTTTTTACGACACAAAAATATTTGTTTGGGCTATTTGTATCACAATGGGCCAGTTTAGGATTTTTAATGACACAAAGAAGAGTTTGGGCTATTTATGTCACAGTCGGCATAATTTGAGATTTTTGTGATATTAACCCATATGAATTACTAATTGGCCCTCATGCATGTGCAAGGTGTCCGCGACTGCTTTGCATTCTATTTTTCATTCTGTATGATTTATCTATGTCTATTATAACGTTTATACTTCTTATATGATGACCTGAACAGAGAATTAAAATATTGGTACTCACCCGTTATTACTATTATACCCTCATGTCTATCTAAAGTTGACCCTAATTAAATGAAGCAATGGAGGGACCATATTAACTTTTGCAAGTTTACAATAACTATCCCATCAATTTCAAGCTGCTGAGGTCAACAAAATTTAGTTGTTGCGCTCCTAGTTCAATCAGTGGTAACAATGCTCTATTTCTCCCCCAACAATAATTTCATTCACAATGCATTTTAGACTTGTCACAGTAGAAAAACCGAGAGAAAGCACGTTGATTATCACGTGAGCTTTTGTATCCCACCAGTAGCCATTGTTTATAAACCGTTATGTATTTTAAAGTATTTACAGTTATAGATAAGCAGTTATGCTTTTCAAGGTTCTAGATTGTCCTCAAGAAGTTAGAAATCTCGAGATTGTGGACATAACCCTCTAGCAATTGCATGACAATCTTTCGATTGATGTTTTGACAAACCTTTGTTTTGTTCACTGATGACATAGCCTCAACACGTGGCCAAAATTTGCATTTGTTTGCTCTCAATGACTGTCGGTCTATTTCCTTCAAATTATCTACTGATGAAGAATTCTTTTCCGATAATCTCTGTCCTAATCTCATCATCTAGTTACATCGGCATCTCGCACTATCAATGAGTCCTATAGCTCACCGATTGTTGTGCTCACAGATGATTTCTGCTTTGATTAAACTTCGGTCTTAGTCGATGTTAATCAACAGTTAGTCATTTTTTAGAGTAAAACATGTAGTAGCAAAATACAACAATTCCTGGGATTTCTGCTTTAATTTCCCCGCGCTGTCTTGCCCTTGGTCGTCCACTATCTACTAATTAGCTAATGCTCAAGTTTGTCTCATTTAATGAAGCCTTTGTGATAAGAAACAACAAAAGAATTTTCTATACCAGTTTGCAAATGTATCATGCCTTTAAGATCCTTCCGTTTGATGCAGAGCAGGGGAAACATACTGAGGCTTGATTCGGCTTAATGGATGTCGAATGGAACAAATCTGTACTACCATCATTTGCGACAAATTCTAATCAAACTAAAGCAAATTATGTTTCAAATTGAACGGAGACTAATGGAAACAAACATGGCTTGATTTCAGTTTGTTTTGGTCTTCAAAAAGTTGAACCAAATCGGACCGTGAAATACAGTTTAATTATTCTTGTTGGGAAAGAAATGCCCCTTGCACCAAATTAAACTACAAAAAAGGTACCGGTTGAAAGTGTACATTAGGTGCACGTTGGAAACCTAACAGTGTCACAGTTAAAGCAACTTTACTGTCAAAAGAGATTTCTTGAAGTCACTTAATCACAAATTGGAGAAAATTTCTTAATACCAGAAATACGGAGCAATCAAGTAGAACTTGAGCAACAGCTCATGCCTGTTATCTTTATTGAAATTTATAAGATACAGAAAACACGTCCTTCAATAAAATCTAACACTTTTTTTTTTAACTCCGTACAGAAATCTATGCAACAAAAGGTAAGAACTAGAAGGACATAATAACAAAAAAACTTGACTCGCCTATGCATCATTTGAAAACCGAACCTTGGCCACAAAAGCACACTCCTGACTTCATGTCAACCTCTCCAACAACAACCCCAAATTTGCCATCTCGAATTATCATCTCACAGAACAATTGGAATCTCCCCGAAGAAGCTGAACCAAGCCCGCAAGCCGGCAACATCTCTCCCAATTTCTCATTATCATCCTCCAGCAACCTAATGCACATCTCCAATACTCCCTGCCTCCTCACTTCCACTCGAGTTCTCTCACAATAACAACAAAGCGAATACAGAGTCATCACTTTGCAGTGCACATTGAACTCCCTCAAAATGCCCATTCCTCACCACCTTCGCCAAAACCCTCACACACCGATCATACCTTCCCATCACTTCCCTCCCTTCCCTGGCACTTGGCTAACATCGCCAACACCTCGACCGCCCTTTGAAGCCTTGAATCCGTAGCCCTAATCAGCAACGGTACTGACCCGTTCACAGCCGCCCACTTCCAGTTCGCAGGGAATGAGCATATGGCGAAGAGCGCTGTCACGGTCTCCTCCTTCTCCGTGCCATTCCCATCCTTCATAAGCGAAATGAGAGCACTAATCGGAAAAGGATACGCACCAGCCGTGGCCTTGTTGACATCCACGACCACCAAGCTGGTGATTATCATGCCGGCGAGGGCCCTGCAGCTGGCCAAATCCGCCCTTAACGCGCCTCGTATTTATGAAATCGCCCATTTGGCCACCAACCCCACCTTGTTATCATCGTCCAAGCTGATATTTACCAGCATGCTCAGAGCCATCTCACGCAAAACCCATTATCCGAGTTTACACAGTTGAGAACCACCGACATGGTGTCGGACCCGACGAGCCGCCGGCGGAAAGCCGGGTCGCGATTGGAGAGCCTGGTCAAACGGGTTAAAGCTTTGAGCTTTGACTTGAGAGGGGACGAACAGGAGGTGTGATGGATACTAAATCCTTTCGTCTAAACATCGAATTTGTGGAAACATGTCCAAAATATAACTTGCATCACTAATCAGGAAACAAATATATCACGAGGACATACCGTAATTGCCACAAACTAGATGTCGCCTTTGCAGTCTTGAGAGTCCCTTCGCTTCGGATGCGACGCAGCAGTAGAGAGGGACTGAGCGTCGTTCAGTGTTTTTCTAGAATACAGAGAGAAGGGAGAGGAGAGAATTACGTCTTCCAAAAGACGTGATTTTTTACTCACGTTCAAAAAAGAAATAGCAACTAATTGCTTTTACAGTTATCTATAGTGGGCAGGTTTGATTGCTTGCATGGGGCACACCGTAAGACCTATGTTTCAACATCTCCCATTCGCCTATGTAGGGAAAACAACACTCTCTTTATCTTTGTAAAGTTCATATTGACAAATAATTCGTGCGACCACCATACACCGAGCTCATTGTCATACATCCGTTGGGAGTATATGACAACTTAAAATGGACATAATCAAAGGTAGATTTTTGTATATTGTACCCTAGTCGATCGGTTACATTCATATCTCTCTCGATCTCATTTAAGTATGATACGTTATATTCATAGTTATGACCATGATACGTTATATTAACAGTTATGATCACACTAAATAATCATAACCGATTGGTCTGTGAATACAAATCTATAATCTGACTTAAAACTCTAAATCGATCTTTCTCTTCCATTAGACCTCTCAATCTCGGTTCAGCTCGCTTTTCTAGAAGTGTCCTTTTAGATCGAATCAATTTCATGACCATAGGCAACACTCTAAGATAGCAAATACTGAATAAAAATCTTGAAAATAATGAAGAGTCATGAGGGCACCAAATGAGGAATTCTTATTGTAACGGCCCGGGCCCCATGCACTTCCGCTGCGCCACTTTGCAAGATATTGTCCGCTTTGGACACAAAGTCCTCACTGTTTTATTCCTCCGAGCGTCGCCCATACAACGCCCGGAAAACGCGTCTTGCAAGTTAAGAGGGCCCATTGCCATATAAACAAGCCTAAGACTCCCCTCCTAAATAATGTGGGACAAGGGGATGTCACATAATCCTCCCCTTAGCGGACGCTGTGCCCTTAGCGGCACCAGCGAGCGCCCACCGTGGTCCACACATGTTGTCGGAAGTCGGCTTTGATACTAATGTAACGGCCTGGGCCCCACGCGCTTCCGCTGCGCCACTTTGCAAGATATTGTCCGCTTTGGACACACGGTCTTCACGGTTTTGTTCCTCCGAGCGTCGCCCATACAACGCCCGGATAACGCGTCTTGCAAGTTAAGAGAGCCCATTGCCATATAAACAAGCCCAAGACTCCCCTCCTAAGCAATGTGGGACAAGGGGATGTTACACTTATCCTCGAGATTTTCACACGGCTTAAAAAAGTTGAGATCTAAATTTTTACCTACTCTCATTGGTTGACTTATGCATACGTAATATGGAATACGTATTCTTGTATTTTCTTCTTCCCCATGGAACGTATGTCTTTCTATTCAATATAGTACATATGATAGCTTGACACACTTAATGTCTAACTTTAGTTCACGTAACTACTCTACTCAAAAGTATTCATCAGAACTCACGTCAAGCAATAAAGACAGATAAAGAGACATATAATAAATATTAAGTCATCATCTCAACATTTCTGTCAAGGCAGTATTAGTATTTTAAGCTTGAGCTCTCAATTATCACCTAGATAAGCTTAACATTGCCTCATCTCTATTCATCACGCAATAAATAGAGGTGATTACCCGTGTGAATGGGCTAATCTCTCATATGTCCGACATACCTTCTTAATATAATGTACCAAACATTGTCATACATAAATATCAAATAGACTTATAGACATCCGTATTGATAAACAACATTATCAATTGTGAACATTCAGGGAAAATATAAATATTCAGTACATCAACCTCTACGCAATCTTAGAGTCTTTACATGACTAAGAAAAACATCTTTAAGAATCAGCTTCGTCATAGGATCTGCTAACATTCTATGTGTAGATATATATTGTAGGTTCACATCTTTTCATGCTACCATGTCTTTGACATAGTTATACTTAATTTCTATATGTTTGGTCTTGCAGTGAAACTTAGGATCTTTAGGGTAAGCCATTGCTGCCCGACTATCACAATAAATCGATGCAAAATTTGCAGTATCTCTAGTAATACCCAAATAATCCAGAAATCTTCTAAGCCAAACACTCTCTTGTGCTGCCGTTGACAATGCTACGAACTCGGATTCCATGGTAAACAAGGCTATACACTGTTGATTCTTACTGCTCAACGATATGGTGTCATTATTAAGTAAAAATACATTTCTTAAAATGGATTTCTTCTCATTCAAATCTTCTCTTCGATCAGCATCGGTATAGCCCTCAAGGTGTATATCACTTTCTTGATATGTCGGCGAGTAATCAACCGTTGCTTTCAGATACCTTAGGATTCTCTTAACGACAGGTCAATGTGATGGACCTGGGTTGGATTGATATCTACTAATCAGTCCAACTGCATAATAAACATCAGGTCTGGTACACATCATAGCATACATCGGACTTCCAACAAGACCGACATATGGAAGTTTTTCATTTGCTCTTGTTCATGTGGAGTTTTAGGGCACATTCTGCAGCTCAATCCTTCACCTTTTGCAATAGGCAAGGTTATACACTGTTGCTTCTTGCTACACCACGATATGGCGCCATTATTCAGTAAAAATATATTTCTAGAAGTGGATTTCCTCTCATCCAAATCTCCTCTCCGGTCTGCATCGGGATAGCCCTCAAGGTGCATATCACTTTCTTGATATGTCGGCGAGTAATCGGTCGTTGCCTTCAGATACCTTAGGATTCTCTTAACGGTAGTCCAATGTACTGGACCTGGGTTGGATTAGTATCTCCTAACCAATTCAACTGCATAACAAATATCGGGTTTGGTACACATTATAGCATACATCAGACTTCCAACAACACCGGCATATGGAAGTTTTTCATTTGTTCTTGTTCATGTGGCGTTTTAGGATATATTCCGCAACTCAATCCTTCACCTTTTGTAATGGGCAAGGCTATACACTATTGCTTCTTACTATTCCACGATATAGCGCCATTATTCAGTAAGAATATATTTCCAAAAGTGGATTTCCTTTCATCCAAATCTTTTCCCAAGTAGCATCGGTAGAGCCCTTAAGGTGCATATCACTTTCTTGATATGTCAGCGAGTAATCAGCCATTGCCTTCGGGTACCTTAGGATTCTCTTAACGGGAGTCCAATGTGCTAGACTTGGGTTGGAGTGGTATCTGCTAACCAGTTCAACCGCATAACAAATATCGAGTCCGGTACACATCATAGCGTACATCAAACTTCCAACAAGACTGGCATATGGAAGTTTTTTAATTGCTCTTGTTCATGTGGAGTTTTAGGACACATTCTGTGACTCAATCCTTCATCTTTTGCCATAGGCAAGGCTATGCACTATTGCTTCTTACTACTTCACGATATGGTGCCATTAATCGATACGAATATATTTCCGGAAGTGGATTTCCTCTCATCCAAATCTCCTCTCCAATCAGCATCAGTATAGCCCTCAATGTGCATATCACTTTCTTGATATGTCGGCTAGTAATCAGCCGTTGCCTTCAGATACCTTAGGATTCTTTTAACGACAGGTCAATGTCTTGGACCTGGGTTGGATTAGCATCTGCTAACTAGTCTAACTGCATAACAAATATCGGGTTTGGTACAGGTCATAGCATACATCAGACTTCCAACAGCACTGGCATATGGAAGTTTTTCATTTGCTCTTGTTCATGTAAAGTTTTAGGACACATTCTGTAGCTCAATCCTTCACCTTTTGCAATATGAGTATCAATAGGTTCACAATCTTGCATATGGAATCATTCAAGGACTTTATTTATGTATGTCTCTTGAGAAAGAGATGACAATATTTTAGAACAGTATCTTGAAATCTTAACTCCAAGAATGTATGCAGCTTCACCCATGTCCTTCATTTCAAAATTAGAAGCCGGCCAACTTTTGACTATATTGACAAACTCCATATTACTTTCGGCAATTAGTATATCGTCAACATATAATGACAGGATCACAAATTGATCTTTGGATCTCTTGATATATGCGCAATTATCTTCATTAATTATATCAAAGTCATATGCCATTATGGCATTATAAAAGTGTATATATACCATTGTCTCGAAGACTGCTTAAGGCTATATATCGATATCAAAAGTCGACATACTTTTTGTTCTTGGCCTTTGGTAACAAACCCAATGGGTTGCTCTATATAAATTTTTTCTTCTAATTCTCCATTAGGAAGATCAGTCTTTACATCCATTTAATGTAGTTTTAGATCCAAACTTGCTACTATTGCCAAGATAAGGCGAATTGAAATAAATTTAATCACGGGAGAAAAAGTTTTCTCATAATTAATACCTTCATGTTGGTTGTACCCTTTCGCAATAAGGCTAGCCTTATACCTCTCAAGGAGCCATGTGACATCCCGCATTCCAACTCATTTTCGAAGCTTTGAATGAATGAAATGTCTCATTAATGTATTTCAGTTGAATCTCACTCAGAATTGATCCCTCTTGAGAAGACTAACCAAATGGGAATGGCTAGCTAGGAAGATCAAGTATGTGAACCTAAGAACTTGATACTGGATTGACCCTTCAGCCATGAAAATTGTCGAGGGAATATTTTGGACCATTATAGGCCGATCCTAGAACGGTTAAGGAACGATTTGGGTAATACCCTACGCTTGGATCACGGGTGTTTCCGTTTGACCTCATGTGGGTTTCGAAAGTCCCTAAATCATTTTCTAATGATCGTGTCCATCGGGACTAGTGATTGACCCTCACAATTATGTGATAACCAAAGTCTCCGGGACTCGAGTAATTCTTAAACGTGATTTTAATTACGGGTCAATACGCGTAACTCCTAAAAGTCGCTCGTTAGTTTGAGATACGCTAAAATTTCAATTAATCGAGATTGATCGCGAATCGGACTTCGAAATTTGACGTCGGACCTTCAGCGGTTCCAATAATTAAATTTTGGACGTTGCCTCACCCGGAGTCTTGTTACTTCACGGTTCGACCCAAAGTGTTCGGGAAAATGAAATTAGGACTGAAAATGGGAAAAAACCCATTTACCCTTGGAAATACCCATTTCTCTACTTTGGTCAAGGGACATTTTGGTCATTTTCCCCCTCATGGCCGAAATTGACTAGTCATTGTAGAAGGAAATTACCAACTTGCCCTTCTTGCATTTCAAAACCAAAATATCTACCCTAAAAATATTCTAACCTATTAAATTGAATATTTCCACCATCTTCTTCATAAATTGCATAAAACTTTCTCTCACCTCACTTTGTCTCTCTACTTGGCTGAATTTCATCACCATCACCACCACCACCGCCGGAAATTTACCAAGCCATCACCGGCCTCACCTTGAATCACCAAAGCTAGACCGCCACCGTGAGCCTCCCGGAACCGACGGATTTCTTTGGGTTAAAGCCGGCCGAGAGAGGACCGCCGGAGCCACCACTTGGATAAAAAAATTTCTCAACTTTTCACCGAAGATATTTGCTCTATTTTAAGGCGAGTAAGTTTCTAATCCTTGGTTAGGTAACTAGGATGCTAATGGAGTATAGAATTGAGTAGTTTTGGTGAAAAAATTGTTGGGTTGTTCTTGAAGCATGCCTTGGCCGAAATTTGAGGGGGAGAGAGAGAGAAATTATGATGCTTGATGTGATGAAATTTTTCATGATTGGAATTGGATGGCTAGGATTGGATCTTGCTTTGTGATGCTTTAATTGGATGGCCTAGATTGGATCTTGCTTTGTGATGCTTTAATTGGATGGCCTAGATTGAATCTTGCTTTATGAAGATTGATCGTATGGCTAAGATTAATTGTGACTTTACTATGCTTTAATCATGTGGTGGAGATTAATTGCACGTTTGATAATTTAATCGTACGGTCCCGATTAATTGCTACGTTAGCTTGATTTAATCGTGTGGTACGTATTCATTGCATGTTAACATAATTTAATTGTACGGTATATATTAATTGCTACGTTAGTATAATTTTAATCGTATGGTGTAGATTAATTATTGCATTGGTATAAATTAATCGTGTGGTTGCAATTGGCCAATGGCTTAATGTGATTTAATCGGGTGGTCCCAATTTATTAATTATTCAACGTGAGTGAATCACGTGGTACCGATTGAATATTTCTTCAGTATAATTAAATCGAGTGGTCTTGATTGAGCGGTTAGGAAGAATTAGAAAGATCGTGTGGTCCCGATCTTTTATTAGAAAAAATTTGTGAGATCGTGTGGTCTTGATTTGCTAATCGGGAAGTTTAGCGAGATCGTGTGGTTTGGATTGATTGATCGGGAGGTTTTATGTGATCATGTGGTATCGGACGAGCGATCGAGGGATTATTATTATATTATTATTATTTTATGGTCTTTATGAGGAATAATTGAGCGTGAGTGCAGAATTTTACCTTGAAGCGTTATTACACAGGGTTTGTATTTATAAGACCATATTTTACCCCGAGGCGTTAAACGCGGGGTTCTGTTTATTGTATCATCCTGAGGCATTAAACGCGGGATACTAACCCGAGGTGTTATTACGCGGGTTATATTGACCTGAAGCATTATTACGCGGGTCCGGACTATATAATGGCCTGAGGCATTATTACGCGGGTCTACCCATTTATATTATAGCCCGATGCGTTAAACGCGTGCTTCTGAGTAACGTGGTATTTTTTTTTAAAGTGTAGCAAGCTGGGAAAAAGATCGGCGGTTATTTTTGGAATTTATTTTCTGGGTTCCATTGACTGAGTGAGGATTGGTTGAGAACTGCTCATTTATGATGTGTCCCGAGGCACTAGTACCTTGATCTAGGATTACGGACTTTCTTACCGAGATTTATTCTCACCCCGTTGTGGGTTACCCTTTTTCAAACCCTCCGCCTCGATAATAAATGATCCGCTGCAGAGATTTGGAATTCCCCGGGATATGGAGACCGTAGTTACGGGATATCCGGTGGGAGAAGACAAAGTATACTATAGGCATACTACTACGATCCGGGTAGATGTAGGGGAGAATTTTTGGAAACCCCATACACATTTGGTGTGGACGTCTTGCCGTGGGGATATGCTAGTAGGACCGTTGAGGGGCTTTGATATCCCCCGTGACGGAGTTGAGGAATGGGACCCCACTCAGATCGCACCTCCCAACGCCGTGGTGACGAACCCTATTGCTAGTCCTAAAGGCTTGGAGTCCGACCCGGAGGTCTTGGTGCCGAAAGAGGATGTAGAGATCTTAGAGCTATCGGATGTGGAGCTGCCATCTAAGATAGATGAGGATGAGGAGGAAGCTTTAGGGTCCGAGACCGATGATAGTGAGGACGGGGCCTAGGGTAGTTGGCCTCTTGACTTTTTGATGAGTGTGTTTCTTTTAGACGAAAGTTAGGCTTCGACCACTAGATCTTTTTGTGGCAGGTGGTCATAAGCTTGTACAGTGGCCTCTGAAGCCTTATGTTTGAAAGTTGTAACGGATATGTGTATATGTATATAAGTTTCTTTTTTTTTTCCATCCCAAGTTATCGTAGTGTTACTGGTTTTTGTACGGGGTTAGTTTCTACTTCCGCATGTGCTTATCATTCATGTTGAGTTCGAATTTCGTTGGCCTTTGGATCCTAGAGAACTGTACAATAACGTGGCCGGAGGGGATGTTGGCGAGCTCGTAGGGTTCGGGTCGTGACAAGTCATTAGGTTTATGTTTTGTTTTGAGAACCCACTTATTCCCAATAGCCTGACGTCCTTTTGAAAGATCAACCAATTCCCAAACTTGGTTTGATTCCATTGACTTCATTTCTTCTTTCATCACATCCATCAATTTTTCCTTATCAAGACGAAATAGAGCTTCATTTACATTTCTTGGTTCATCCTCTTCTTGTGGGACAACCATGAAAGCTTTCCCTTCGATGTCAAAATGTCGTCGAGGAATGCTTTTATGATATGATCGCCGCGGAGAATATTGTACTCTTGGTACCTCATTCTCTATCATGGTCCCATTCATATTAGATAACAACAGTGTCTCATCAAGTGATCGCAATTGAGACCGATCTAAAACTAATTCCCTACTTCTCACATTGCTTTCACTTGGAAGAGACACCCTAACCATGTTGTTATCACTTTCCGTAGTTTCGTATAAAGGATAGTTTTCACCTATCTTGCCCTTCTTTGGAAATTCATTCTCCAAGAATGTTACATCTTGTGATTCAAATTCAGTTACGCTCCTACTATTTTGGTCACCTTTAAATACATACCCTTTTGAGTGTTCTAAGTATCTTATGAAGATACTCTTTTTTCCTTTCGGACCCAATTTTTCATACTTAGGGAAAGACTCGTATGTATAGGCAGTACATCCCCAAGGTTTAAGAAAACCTAAATCAGAATTTCGACCTGTCCATAACTCATATGGAGTGGAAGTAACTGATTTGGAAGGCACACGGTTAAGTACATAGATAGTAGTCAACAAAGCATCACCCCAAAAAGCGAATGGTAAATTAGCTTGCGTCATTATGGACCTAAACATTTCAACTAACATTCCGTTTCTCCTCTCTGCTACTCCATTTTGTTGAGGAGTATATGGAATAGATAATTGTCTATCTATCCTCTTTTCATCACACAAATATCCGAACCGATGAGACAGATACTCTCGGCCTCGATTGGATTTCAATGCTTTTATTTTTTTGTCTAACTAATTTTCTACTAAGATCATAAATTTCTTGAAGCAACTCAATGGCTATGATTTATGAGAAATCAAATAGATATACCCAAATCGAGTATAATCATCAATAAATATGATGAAATAAACAGCACCATGTCTTGCTCTTACATTCATTGGGCCACAGATGTCCGCATGGATTAGTTACAAAGGAAACTCAGCTCTTGTGCTCTCTCCAAATGGTTTTCGCATAGTTTTCCCTACTAGGAAACGCTCACAAATAGGCAAATTCACTTTTTCAATATCGCTCAATAAGCCATCTTTGGCTAATTTATTCATTTTCTGTTGACCAATATAACCAAGCCTAGCATGCCATACATTCACATTATTCTCATAAGAATCAGCAAATGTGAAAAGGTAATAACTCACATTAACATTATCATAGTCAATATCTAGTACAATGAAACAATCAAGAAAATAACCATACCCATAATAACTAGTTCCGAGAGACAAGTCCATACCACGCTTATGAAAGTTAACATTAAAACCAAACTTGACCAACACTAAAACGGACACCGGATTTCGACGAATCTCGGGAGTGTACAATACATCATGTAGGAATAAAGTGCGTTCACCACGCATGTTTAATTGACAGGTGCCAATCTCTTTTACTTTCACTTTGAAATTGTTCTTGACATAGATCCACTTCGCTCCACGTGGAATCCGTCGAAACTCCACGAAAGCTCCTCCATCCTTCACTACATAGTCGGTGGCTCCCGAGTCTACTGTCCACAAATGATTAGATTCAGTTAAGAAAATTGAGCTTGACACATAAGTAGAACTTTTAAGGGTACTAAGGATATCTACCTTTTTGGGCTCAGCATAGTTGCGAGTATAACGACCCTTCTAACTACGGTTACAATATTTCACTCTTCAAATGTTCTTCTTGAAAGGACGCTTTCCCTTTGCCTGTTGATTGGTCCTTGATTTCTTTCCCGAGGAGCTCACTTCCTTGCCTTCTCCACTTCTTGAATCCACCAGGATGCTTACGCTTGGAGCCGAAAGCTCCATACGAGCTAGCACTAACAAAATAGATTTCAGTTTGAGGCTTCGCCGCCGAAAACGGTCCTCCTCTAGCTCGAGATGGCGCAATGCATCCTCAAAAGTCTTGATGTTCTCATTGTGGGTCAAGTGGATTTTCATGTATTCCTAACTTTGGGCAAGGAACGAATCACTACTTGCACTTGCTGCTCATCGGTGAGTACATGGCCAGCATCTTTCAACTCACTGATCATATTGTCCATACGCCTCAGATGTTGCTTCATGTTCTGACCATGAGGCATTTTGTATGAGTCAAAGCAGATAGCGAGTTGCCTTAGCTTGGCGACCGACATTTGACCAAATATGATCTTCAGAGCATCCCACATATCCTTGGCATTCTCATAACGTCCAAACTCACGCATGATGTCATTCTCCATGCTGCTTAGCAACGTGATGCGAGCAAGTGAGTTCTTTCTTTTTCAGGCAGCAAATGCCACTTTACCTCTTCTATGTTGGGCAGTGGTCCCATCCTTAGGCTCTTCCATAACTTGGTTAAGAGTTTCAAGAGCCTCTTGCTCTTCCAGTACATATTGCACTTTCATTTTTCATATTTCATAATTCTCATCGTTCAGCTTCTTACCCTTATTCAGCTCAGCTACTATATTCTTAGATGCAGAAGTCGTTGTATCTGAACATTTTAGACATTTTGCACAAATTATTAAAGTTTATTTGAATGCAACAAATGCATTATATTCATGCATTTTAATTATATTAACATATATTTTCATAAAAGATCCTAAAATCAACAGTTCATTAAGTTCCCTATTATCTTCTAAGAATTCTAATCTGAAACTAACATTAATATAATTACTCAACTGTGTTATTCATAAAGTTACTAAAACTTACGAACACTTGTACTCAAATCATAAAACAAATATATATAAAACATTGCATTAACTAAGCAAATGCCATCATTGTTTAAAAAGAACATCAAATAACCATAGTATCTACAAAGAACATCAATTCAAAATGCATAAGTTCATAAAAGCCTTCCAGACATCTATAGAAATAAAACTATTAAAGGTAATGTTCAAATATAATCACAAGTTGTCAGCCTAATTTTACTTCAAAGATTAACCCATGTACGTTTCATAATACAAGGAAGGAAATCCTCAAAGTCTTTAGGAGGATCTTCAATCAAATTAGGAATCCATATCGGTGCTTTTGAAAAACCCTTTAGAAAACCTTTGGTATTAAGCCTATGACCACTAAAACAAAAAGATTACGTGGTCGAAGCCTACTATACATCCCAAATAAAACAACCAGCAAAAGTCAAGAGGCCAACTACCCTAGGCCTCGTTCTCGCTATCCGGTACTATATCATCTCTCGCCTCCAGCTCATCCTCGTCAAGCTCGGGTGGCTGTTCCGCATCCGATGGCTCTACAACCTCCCCATCTTCTCCCGGTACCATGACATCAGGGAATACCGAATCTCCCGGGCGGAAAACTCATGGCTGAGGCGGGTGGTCTGAAAAACAACGAACCCACGACGGGGTGAGATAAAATCTCAGTAAGCTAGCCCCTAATCCTAGATTAGGGCTCTAGTGCCTCCAGACACATTTTTCAGTGAACAATTTCCAATAATTCTTCTTTCTTCCCAAAAATTTCATAATTTAATTCCAGAAAATTCCGTTCTTTCTCCGAAAATTCTCACACCTTCTCCAATATTCTACGTTACTCCCGTTTCGGCGTTCCACGCCTCGGTCTAACAATAAAATATTCTACGTGCTCCCGGGGCCCGTTTTTAGCACACCAAGCCATAATATAAATGTCCACCTTACTCCAAAAATTTCCACGTTACCCCGAAAATATTCCACGGCACTCCGAAAATATTCCACGTTACTCCGAAAGTATTTCACGTTGCTCCAGAATATTCCACGTTACTCCGGAAATATTCCACGTTACACCAGAATATTCCACGTTACTCCAGAAATATTTCACGTTACTCCACCGCCATCAAATAAGTTCATAACATTGAGCCTCGGACTTTTATGGAACACGGCTCTATATATATACCAGGGTCTCAGACACATAGGAATACGACCCACGGATCTCGGTCTCGGACACATAGGAACACGACCGGATCAAGTCTCGGACAATTAGTCGAACACGACTCACTTTGGTCTCGGATGACTTAATTGAACACGACTTTCTTACTTTCTCGGTCTCAGACAATCAGACGAATACGGCTCACTTTGGCCTCGACGACTTGATTGAATACGACCCTCACATTTCCTCGGTCTCGACAATCGAGACGAATACGGCTCACTTTGGCCTCAGACGACTTGATTGAATACGACCCTCACATTTCCTCGGTCTCAGACAATCAGACGAATACGGCTCACTTTGGCCTCAGACGACTTGATTGAATACGACCTTATCATTTTCTTAGAATAGTTCGGGACCACGTGATTTACTACGTTAGAGAATTAATAATTCGGGATCACCCGATTAATCCACACTAAACCAAATATTAATTCATACTACCCGATCAATTAACACTACCATGGTATCCAATCCACGTCATGCGACCATATTACGCTAACGTAGCAATTTATAAATCACGTGCCACTAAAATTATACTAACGTGGAAATTCATCTCGGCCGAACGATAATAATTTTCTAACATTCAAAATAATTCTACTATAGTACTAAACTATAGTACTAATGCCACATTTATTTAGTACCATGGCATAACAACTTTATGTCACATAAAAGTAACCCTAGTTAATATATTAACTAACCATGGTTCAAAAATTAACTAGAGTCAAATACTAACCTAACCATGGTTAAACAATAGCATAAAGTAACTCTAGTTAAGGCATAAAGTAACCATAGTTAAACTTTGACCACTATTATCTTCTTGACTTTACTATTCATGCAAGAACAAGCTTTCTCTCTCCTCCAAATATTCATTCTCGGCCAAGGCATAAAAATGGCCAAAAACAACCAATTTTTCACCCAAATCTACCAAATCTCAAGTCCATTAGCATCCTAGATACCTAATATAAGATTAGGGACCAACTTACCACTATTTTAGCAAGTTTTCTGGCGAGAAACCGAGAAAAATTTGATTCCAATCCGGCGGCTCCGGCGGCTCCGGCGACTCCTCTTGGTCGGCCAAAGCTCAAGCTACTCCGGTGATTCTAGGCGGTTCACGGTAGAGAATAGAGCTCCGGCGGTTCAAGGCGACACCGACGGAAGCTTAGAAAAATTTTCGGTGAGAGAGAGAGAGAGACAACAATGGTGGTTCGGCCAAGAGAGGGAGTGAGCAAGAGAGAGAGTGGGTTCTTGAAAAAAATGAAGAAGAAGGCTAAATAATAATTAATATAAGTTAAGAATAATTAATTATGTCCACAAAGTCAAGAGGGACAAATAATTTTCTCCCCACATTGACTAGTCAAACTCGGCCAAAGGGAAAAATGACCAAAATACCCTTCGGTCCAAGTGAAAAATGGGGTATTTTTCGAGGGCAAATGGGTCCTTTCCCATATCCAGTCCAAATCTACTTTTCCTGAACCTCTTTGGGGCAAACCGCGAAGGAATTGCACATAGGATGAGGAAACGTCCAAAATTTTTATTTATTGAAACCCCTGAAGGTTTGACGTCAAATTCCGAAGCTCGATTCGCGATCAATCTTGATCGATAGAATTTTCAGCGTATCTCAAACTAACGGGCGGCTTTTAGGAGTTACGCGTATCGACCCGTGATTAAAAATCACGTTTAAGAATTACTCGAGCCATGGCGACCTTGGTTGTCATTCAATTGTGAGGGTCAATCACTAGTCCCAATGGTCGCGATCGTTCGAAAATAATTTAGGGACGTTTGGAACCCATACGAGGTCAAACGGAATCACCCGTGATCCAAGTATAGGGCATTACCCAAATCGTTCCTTAATTATTCTAGGATCGGCCTATATTGGTTCAAAATATTCCCTCGACAATTTTCATGGCTAAAGAATCAATCCAGGATCAAGTTCTTAGGTCCACGTACTTGATTTTCCTAGCTAGTCATTCCCATTTGGTTAGTCTGCTCGAGAGGGATCAACTCCGAGTGAGATTCGACTGAAATACATCAATGAGACCTTTCATTTATTCAAGGCTTCGAAAGTGAGTCGGAATTCAGGATGTCACAAGCATGAAACTGCGTTCATTAGTCCCTCGTAACAAAAAAAAAAACGGCCAATAAAAAACAAACAAATCACATCAATAACTACACAATTGTACTGTAATAGCCAATAAAGACAAAAGCTGATATATCACTTTTTGTTGATCACCAATAAAAGTCCAACTTTTGCTTGTGCCCACGGTTAGGTCGGTGAATAAGAGGGTGAGAAACCAAGTCCAAAATACCTCGAGACTCAACTTCGCAACTACCAAAGCTATTGGAAACATTTGATTATTTCCATCTCGTCCTACAACACATGACAACATACCCTTCAATCCAGTCTTAAGAAAGCACCCATCTAAGCCAATGACTTGCCTACATCATGCTAAAAAGCCCTTTTTCAACTCATTAAAACTCACATAAAATCTCTCAAATACTTTGGTTGTTGGGTTGACTTCTATGACAAATGTTCCCTCCTTGCTGACTCTCTTGAGCTCCACCAAATAAGATCTCAACATATCATATTGATTCTCTATTGGATCCCTTATATCACTAAGAGTTTTCCATATAGCTCTATAAAATTTTTTCTTGTTAAGTGTTAGGGCAAACCTTTCTCTTGCATCTACCTGGATTTCTGCAACTAAGTAAGTCTAGCTCTAGTCTTGAGCATGTACTCTTGAGCAAGCCATGTAGTAGTGGCTTGCCTATTTGTTAGACTTCTATTACAATGATGGGGCAATCCAACTCTCTTTATGACAAAAGTCTTCCCATTTTGAATCCAACTGCCATACAATCTCCAATCACATCCTTTTACACACCTTGCTTCCATTCTTTTATATTCACTCCTTTTCCAAGAAATATCAAATCCATTAATCACGGCATACCTTTTCATGGTATTCTTGAATTGTTCATGAGATTCAAATCTCATGCATATACTAAACATTTCCTTGTTATGGTCATACGTAGGATCATACCTATTAACCATTAGGCTAGATATGCCATTGGTTTCTTCGAAATCATCAATATCAAGTCCACTTAGACATTTACTATCAGAATCTACATCTTCATTAGCTGCCTCATCTTCGTATAAAACAACATCGGTGGAACCCGCAACTAAATCTCGACCATTATCTGCCTCCTCTTCCATTCCCGCTTCTTCGAATTCTGTCATGATCTCCCTTGTTGCTGACTTTTCATCATCTAATATATTTGGTTCTTTATCACTCCAATCTAATGAGCTACAATCGTTGTTACTTTCATTTTGTTAAAAAACACACAAAGTTATAAATTGATAACTAAAACAAGTTCGAACATAAAGAGTCAACAATTGAATGAACTCACAATTGCTTCTAATTCAACCTAGTAACACTCCAATTTTGGACGAGCAAAAATTGCTAGAAAATCGAGGTCAACCTGCAAGTTCAATATCGCACACATCACATTGATTGAAGTGAACTATAAACAACATAATTCACATCTTGGGAACAATTGACTATCACAACATCAACCAACATTCTTCTAAGATTGATATTGAAGGTGCTAACTAATAGACAGCAGTGAAACAACAAGAAGCCCCAAACATCGAGCATCTAACCAAAATCATAGATGTAACAAGAATAGTAAAAATTGAAAAATACAAGATAAGTGTACTCGTACTTCAACAAAAATTATGGAAGTCAAATTTAGGGGAAAAAGAACAAAAAAATAAATAAATAAAAGAAAAATAGATACATGGTTGTCGCGAGGATTTTTTTGCAGTTTTCTCCACTCATGTTTATCGTAATCAACAAAAATCAACTCAAATCTTAGCACATTCAGAGAGACAATGTACAAGGAATGATTCAATTTCTTGCAAAGGACTCTCGGATAAGTTCTAAGATATGCCAAACCAAATTGAGTGCAAATTGAAGATGAAGAAGAGGTATACCCTAACTCTCCCAAGGCGAGGGGAGTAGAGAAGCTCGGTGGCTCTAGCTCTTGCTCTGGCTCTAGCTTGGTTGCGTCAAGCAAACATGATCAAGGGAGCAACCATTGGCTCTGGCTCTGGAATCGTAGTGTCGGGGCGAATCCAATGGAGGAGTGACCGCCACTACCTCTAGCTTCGTCGCGTCGAGCGAACTTGATGGAGGGAGTGACCGCTACCTCTGGATCTGGAATCGTTGCGTCTAGCTGATGGAGGGAGCGCCCATGTTCTCGAATTGAAGAAGAAAAGCAAGCCCTAAATCCCTCAATATTCAGAGCATGGACAATGTTTTTGTGGTGTTTTCCCACGTCAATTTTTGACATGAATTTTATGCTGACGTGGAATTGCCACTTAATGGTGATTTTAAACGAAGGAATAGCTAGGGTAGATTTGGGACTAGAATAAAAGTTGGAGATTTTTTACGAGACAAAAAATTGTTGAGGGCAAATTTGGGACAAAACCTAAACTTTAGGGTTTTTTTTTTAATGGAATTCGGCCTAAAAACTTGATGTTCAATATAATCTTTTTGTTGAATTATAGTCAACATAATTGAGTTTATTTTAATTGAGTCATATACTTTTATCATCATGTATAATGTTTTAGGACAAACACCACAAAAATCTCAAAATGTGTTCGACGTTACACAAATAGCCCAAACTGTTTGTCAAAAACCGTAAAACTATGTCACTGTAATACAAATACCCCTGCTTTTTTTTTTTGTCACGAAAAAACTTAAATTTGTATATGTGTGATTCCATTCAGGACATATTTATTGCACTGACATAAGTTCGAGATTTTTTGTAACAGAAAATTTTTGGGGTTTTTGCCACAATGGGTAAGTTTAGGGCTTTTAGTAACATAAAAAAATTCTAGGTATTTATATCACAATGAATATGTTTTGATTTTTTTTTTTTGTGGCATTAATCCAATACTTTATGGAAATAGTTAGAATAAATTTCTTATATCGAACGCGTGACGGAAAAAGGTGATAGAATGGGAGGGACCCGAGAGAATAAAAGTTATAGTCAAACTAACGAGATTGGTAAAACCGTATATGCAGTCTCAAAAATCGAGATTGCTTCACATAATTCTTGTATATTCACGGCGGTAGAAAGTGAAGTTACGCACTTAAAGTAACACTTTTATATTAAGAACCAAATATTCCCTTGATCCACAAAAAAAAATGGCTGGAATGTTTAATATCCACTGGTTTTTTTTTGGTTTATCAGGATCAATTTTATTCACTCACTTCTTTCAAGTTTCACGTCCCGTGCAAGCCCATAAAGACAAGGAAGAAGTTTTCTTCCTTCTCAACTGTTCCCCTACAGGGAGCTTTGAAACAGTGTGGGCTGGGTTGGATCAGCCCATCAAGGGCGGCCCAACGCAATAATCTCATTGTAACCAAATTGCAATTTATGACATTAATTCAACACATTTGAAGGGGGCGATAGCCAAGATAAAGATATCTCTGGAAGAGGCAGGATAAAGGTGGATATGATTTGTTATATCCATGATATAAGGGCTATTTTTATCAAATAGCAAACTTGTTAAGTTAATGAAATAAAATAATAATCCAATATAACTAAAACTTGAACTTTTACATAAGAAAAGAAAATTTCAAAATAATGAACAAGATAACAACAATATACGTGTTTATTTATTTCTATTTTTATTTCCATATTAGAATTACTTTCTATTGTACATAACATATTCCGCAGACACACATATATGCACATATGTATGTGTGGGTGTGTGTATTATGTATCTATTTTATTTTACATTTTAGTTATATCAGTATAGTTTTCATTTAATGAACCTTTTATTAAGGAATCATTGATGGGTCTTAGAAAGATATAGAAAAAGAAAAGAAATAATAAAGAGTGGGAAAAATAATAAAACTTAAGTAGAACAACCAAATTTGGTGGATACAATGGGGAGATAGCCCGTATAAAGATATTTCGAAAAAACGGTGGGATAAAGTTGGATATGATTTGTTAGATCCAAAATATAAAAGCTATTTTTATCAAATAACAAACATCGTCCCGGAAATGTTCGTCAGAATTTTGACTTTCGTTGACCTTGCTTATTTCCCAGATGAAAGAGGAAGAAGAGGGGCTTATGTCCAGTGGACATCACTTTGAACAGCAAGAACTTGGATGCCAGGGTCGGCGGCAACGCGATCCCAGCCCAAAGCTCCCTCAGCTGAACGAGTCGTGGAAGATCAGATCTGGGTTTGAGCCATTGCGACCGATGGCTGGAGCAAGATCGAGAACACTAACGGAGCTAGCGACTTCAAAGGGTTCAACTACTGGTGGAAGATGGGGAACCCGATTTCAATGCTTTCAAGTCAGGGCACACGTTGACAAAAAAACATGATCTTGTAAGGTTTGAACATGTAGAGTTATGAAATGGGTGTATTAGATAGAGTTTGGATCATTGTGCTCTGTCTGACCTAAATTAACACATTTATATTCAACATAAATTCAGCGGCCTATATTACCAAAACATATCCATATTTAATCTAACCTATAAAAATCCATAACCAACTATTGAATTCACTCTAAGCTATTTTATGTGTATGTTACTTGCATAAAAATTTCGTATCAAATTAAAAAAAACATAATCACAACAATAAAAAGATGTCAGTAACTCCAAATCGAAAAGCTCTGAGTCCTTGCACAGGGGCCCACACGACCACCGGGATGCTCATAACTCCAAACAAAAGAGGGGATGCTACTACCATTTCTCAATTAAAAGAAGGGTCCTTTTCAGCTATTCATGTATAAAAGGGGTATTAAAAAAAACCCAGATGAGCAAGGATAAGACACGACAAGCAAAAGATAGATAAAAGATGGGACCAGACAATTTAATTCCCTCATCCACAAAGGGAGCGAGTCCCTGGGATCACTTCAGAGACACTGTGCGTGTGTATCTCACAAGAAGAAGAAGACAACAGTGAAAAGTGGAGAAAGTGAAAAGAGGGGAGGGGGGGGTGTGTAAATTGGGGATAAAGTAGCGGTGAAGAAAGGTTAACATAGTGAACAAATTAAGATCAATAGTGACCCTTAGTTTGCCACGTGGAGAATTTTGAATGGACTGGCTTAGAGATTTCCTTGTGCTTCAGGAGCACCTAATATTTTCTCCCAAACAACAAGCTCAAAGATGTTCACCACGTCTCGAGTAATTACCACATCAGAGTCAGCATTTTGCCCTGGACAAAGGCCCTATTTGGTTCAGCATTAGAAATGAGCATTGGGGTTTCAAAGTCCTTTGGCCAAATGTAATTGGTGTTTGGCTACTTTTTTAATTCATTTTTGCGAGATTCAATTGCATCTCAAATGCTTTCTAAAATCCTTTAGCGAGGTACTTCGGGGTAAAAGACTTTTGTGAAATGCAATTAATTTTTTTTTATTTTAACTTTGTTACCTTCGCTTGTTGCCGCCCCGCCTATAGCTGCCGTTGCCGCCGGCTCGCCCCCTCCCCCTCTCCCCCCAATCGCTCGCCGGCCGACCGCCCCCCGTCTCCAGCCGACCGACCGCCGCCCCCCGCCACCGACAACCGCCCGCCGTTGCCGCCTACCACCCCCTTTTTTTTTTTTTTTCAAAAAGTAAAAATACTTGTTGACACCTAAATTTTGGTTTTCCTTAAATCAGTCATAGTTCATAAAAATAAAAATTAACTTTAGTTCTCGCCAAAAATAATTTTCATGCATAACATATTTAATGTTTCTCATTCACACATTTGCATTAGCATTTATCTGCATCAGTGGCACGAGATTGATTTGATTTGACAGACAATTTGGACTTAAGCTAATGGGCAAACATTTTGCAATTCCTGAATATATGTGCTGGAAAATCAATGGGGTTTGGACCTAATTCTGAATTCATTGGCCTATTTTTAGCACATTTAAATGTTCAAGGCTTCCATTTAATTAGTTCTTAATTGATTAAAGCCCATTTGAGTTCGCTTTTGTGCGATTGAGCCCAAACGTCTATGAAACTTAGCTAGCCCATGCTCCCCCTGTTGTGGTCGAAAATTTGAAGTGTTTTCATAGTTTAGGACTCTTAATTATCACATTTTTTTTTAATCCTACGGCAGCGAGTTGATCCTATTAGGGTTCCTAATCTGATGGCCTAGATTGAGTCCTAGTCATATTAAGTTTAGGAGACCATAAGTTCTATAAATGTAACACTACGCCTAGGGTTGCTCGAGGGGAGGGGGGGTGTAGGGGGCAAAAAAAGAAACATACTCTGCTCACAATCTTGGCATTCGCGTGAAAAGGGAGAGAGTTCAGCAGCTTCTAAAGACCAAGACCATGTTGCTGTGACATTGTTCCCTTTGGTCCATCCTCTGCTCCCCGACGTGGCTGATCTTTTCGCATCACCACTCAGTTGCTTGCCCGTGCTATTTTTACCGCTATTTTGCCTCTGTTTGGAGCTGCTCTACTACTGGATCGGTGCCCAAAATTCTCTGCGGTTCAATCTAAAAAATTTTGCTGCCGTGCAAGCCACAAAAGGGGAGGCACGAACAGATCTTATTGTGCTTTGGTTGCTGATTTGATCCTGAAGCTTTAGCTCGTGCAATTTTCACCAATTGGTCCCAAAATTTACATTTGGTCCGCATTTTTCCTTCGAGTTCAAAGGAGGAGAGTACAAGTTTTTGCAATCAAGCTAAATTATCAAGCTTGGATACTCTAGTTTTTTGTTTGCATATTTCTGATGGATTAGGCTGTTTTCGCTGAATTGATGCTCGCGTTGCCATGAAATCGCTCGTTTAATTTCTGAATTGGTTTGCATGATTCAAAAGTTAATTGGATAATTTTGAGCTTGGACAAAATAACGCTCAATTAGAAAGATGCATTGCGTTCTTCCGAAATTCGTGAATAAATTGCTAGATTTGATATGTTCATAGACTAGATTGGGATTTATCCTAGTCTTTTGAAATCTCCATGAGATAAAGCTGCTCATCCAAAAAGGAAATTAAATTTTGACACATTAGGCGAGATAATCTCTTTGAAATCCTTGAATATAGTCTCATGATTTTCGAAATTTTTGAGATAACTCTCCGATAGATCTTGTCTTATTGACTTTGTGGATAATTGCATATATCTTGAGTATATCTTTGGACTTGTGGCACATCTTTGGATATTTTCGACCATATCAAATAAGTCTATAAATTGTTTGAATCATATCTTTTAAGTTTGGATAGTGATCTAAAAATATATATTTTTTTTTCAAATCTCAAGAGATAATTTTCTAAGTTTAAAAGATATGTGAATCCTTTGCGGATAGGGGCCTATCCCCTTTAAAATTTCGGCACCTATCCCTAGTTGGTCGAGAAATTAATTTTTTTATACCTTAGTCTAATTCAAATATTTTTATAATCTACCTTGAGTATAATACATGCTCCCTTGTGCCTTGCCCCTCGGAATATGTGCATTGTGGATGACTATCCGACTTCACCTCCGAAGTATGACGTCATCCGCACATGAATTTGTTTAACCTATCCCATAACTTTGGGACCGGATTGACAAATTTCAAAATATATAAATTCACTATTTGACCCTACCCCTAGGGTACGACATGAATAAATTACCTTTTGACCCCACCTCCCGGGTACGAAGTGAATTCATCAGAAAAATTCGGATTATAAGGTGTATTATGCTCAAGATTTGTTATATTCTTATTTGATTCATTTTTTCATTAAAAAGGTCATAAAATCATAAAAAAATCATCATGTCTTGGCTTTAAATGAATTTTTTCGGAAATTACATCTTAAGGTGACTCTTAATATAAGTTGAAGCAATTTGTGTTAATTGTCAGACCAATTCATCATAAAAAAAAATAAAAAATTCATGGAAAGTGATGACATCTCATTCGCATACCATATAGTTTAATTTTTCATGCATTATTTTCTTGCCATCCATGCATTCCATGTCATTAGCATATTCCACGTAGGTTACATATCATGAAATTTGGCTCATATTTGTCTTTGCATCAAAATCTTTTTTTTTTTTTTTATCATGAATTGTTCTTTCACGATATTTAGGCTAGGGCATTTCATCAAATTTTCACTTGTCATGTATATCCCTATCACTTATGCCATGTCATATAGTTTAGATTTCACATTGTGTGTCACAGATTAGAATTCACATTTTTTTTTGCATTAAAATTTGATTTTTTTTTTGAAGTCATCATGCATAATCGTTTTCATCATATAATGTTTTGTCATACCATCGTGTAGCTAGACTTTGCATATGGTTACATTGCATATCATCTAGTTGCATTTTCATAACATGCACTTAATAAAAATCCAAACAAAAATAAATTGCACCTTAATTCATTCATTGAAATCAATTGGATTTGCCAATCAAGAAAATTTTCACAATAATGGTACCGAAAGGGTGTTAATTGAAAGATTACCATAATCAAGTCCCCGAACCTAAATATCTGGTTAGCAAAAAGTAAAGTATTCTCCCATACTTTATTTAGGTATCTAATCTACCTTCCAAAAAGATTAGTGGCGACTCCGAAAATTGAAAATCTTTCGATTAAAATCACATGAAACTAAGTTGCGAATTGATAGAGCTTGGGAGAGCTCGGGTTAGGTTAGTTAACTCATTTAATTAATCTAATAATCCATTAACCCGGAATTCAATCTGAATTTTAGGTTGCGACAGCTTGGCGACTCTATTGGGGAGAGAATACTTGAAATTTTTTGAAAAAATTGATCTTATTGTTAACTTTTGAATTTTCAAAAATTTCATTGTATTTCAAGAGGACTTAGGCCGAATTCTTGCGATGATTTTCCTTTGATCGGCTTTGTTTCCTTGGTTATTTAGGTGTTATATGGGTTCACATGATAAATTTAAATGTTACTAACCTCTGTTTTGCGGGGTAGTTTAATTTAATTTTATTCCTGATTTGTGTAATATAGCATATGTCTGCATTCCATTTGCATTGCATTGTCACCGCGATCGGACTCGGATTGCTAGTAACTAGGAAGGTATCGCACGGGTATCTCCTTGACCTCACCGCCGAGGTACGGGCGACCCCGTCCCCGATCTCGACAATTTCTTTCGTGTTGGAGATTTCTCCCTTGGCTATACCCCCATAGCACGGGTAGAATCTCGACCACAGCCGAAATTTTGGAAATTAGACTTGACTAAACCCTATTGGTATGGTCCGTTTTCGGAATCTCATTTTGTAAACACCATTAATCAATTAACTTGCATCCATGTGCATGTGGTTGTGATTGTGGTCCCTCATGGTAAATTCTTAGGTTTCATCTTGTAATTTACTCATTTTTCATTTATTATTTTGGGTTGGTTCATGGCAATTAGGGTTGTCGAGTCTCTATCTTGATCATGGGAAGCAAGGATAATCCTAAGAATATCCGGATTCTGGATGCACCGAAGTCGATTTTGAGCGAGTAGCTGACTCGACTCGACCGCACCGCTCGCTCATATGTCGAATCCGGGGTTGGGCGATTGATGCTGATATTGGGTATCAAGACTCGTGGGGGGATAGTTCATGCATTCACTCACTTCTGGAGTCCCGATACCTCAACGTTTATCTTCGGTAAGCATGAGCTTACCCCTATTCTAGAAGAATATAGCATGCTTATCGGAAAACCTGTGGATGCGGAGTTGATTAGTCCGCCTATTGGGCTAGATCCTGCTATAGCACTAGCCGATTTTTTGACAATCAAAGTAGAAGAAATTCGCAAGATTTTGAAAGGTGGTCGTGGGAATGGCCCATTTTCTTTCATAAAAAAATGCTTCAATGAGGCATCTCCTATTCAAAAGGGCAGGATTTTTCTATTGGCTTTCTTTGGAATGGTCATTTTCCCATATTTTCAGAACTTCCTCAATCCTCATGTGGCTTTTGTTGTTCAGCAAATATGTGATGGGAGAAACTTAGTCCATGCTGTCTTAGCTGAGACTTTTATCTCCCTCACGAAATTCAAACAAAAAAAAAGGGAACATTTTGCAAGCATCGGCCGATCTCTTGCTTATTTGGTTTTTATCACATATTAGGCCATGTAAGGATCTTGTCTCAGTCGAGAAAATCAGAAAATTTTCCCACCCCATTACTGTTTTTAAAAACAAACAAGAGGAGATTCCGGATTATCATTTTTCTGATTGGGTATTGCTTTTAACTGATCTGCGTCCAAGGGGGTTCCGATGGCAAGCTAGTTGGTTCCAAGTAGAGAATGCTAGATTGGCGAGCGGGGGGAAAAAGCCCATCCCTTTACTCGGATTTACCGGAGCAACCGAGTATCAACCCCTTCGTGTGGCCCGCTAGTATGGAGTGGTTCAGACATTGCCACCACCTCTTGATGCCGACCGGGTCTAGTTCGATTTTACTCAGAGTGTCTCGGAACATGAGCAGACAGTGATTACCGTCCATTCCCTATGGGACTTTTGTTGACCGACCAAGTTCAAGCTACCGACGAAAGTCTTATTAGGCAACGAGAAAGCATATCACGCTACGGCCCTTTACATCAAGAAGCACGTGATTCCCAAGGCAATCCAACCGAAGATTCCTACAGTGTCAGTCACAACCTCTCATCGGGCCGAGAATGAGGAGCTTAAGCGGAAGTTGAAGCAAGCCGAGGGCACTATCTCAAAGCTGACCCCTGCAAATAAACGGTTGAAGGATAGACTTGCTTCCCTGAAGTCATAGATCGAGATCGTCTTGTCGTCGAGTTATTCGATTATTGGTCTTGCATTTAGTTATTTTCTTTCCGATGTCTTGTCATGTTCTTAATTTTCCTAGGTTTTATGTTAGGGGAATCTCGTCAGATGTCAGTCTTGTTATCCTTTGATTACACTCTTAGATTAATAAAACAGTTTTGTTCTCATTCTGACCTTACTGAGTTGTACGAATTTTTATACCCCTTTCAAGTCAGATTCAATTTCTGTACTTCAAATGAAAAATGTTTGTAAGATCTTGAACCATCTATTCAAAAAATTTCGTGATGATACATTTTGTTTTCTATTTTTTATGGAACTAATGGCCGGAGTTAGGCAGGCTGGAGTTTGACACGTTCTCAGACTACAGATTCATTTTGCGATTTACTACTAGTAAACGTGCCGTATTGTTAAATTTCCAAACATGAAAGTTGTTGATCTATGTTTCAAATAACAGCCTGAAAAATTTCAGAATTAAATTCACAATTTAAAGGGGTCCTTCGTTCTTTTAACAGTAGGTGGATGAAACAGTTTTCTGAACGTAATTTTTCGTAAAGACACATTAAACTGATTTGATCTGCTTAGATCTGGCTCGATAGTCCAACAAGAAAGTTGTTTATCAGCCTCTTGGCTATAAGTTGTTAAATTTTCACACCATTTTCACTATCGAATGATTTTTCATGAATAATTTCCCGAAACCCGAAGAGGCTGGCACCTGCAGGTCAGGGTCACGAGTCAAGTGCTCATGAGTCTAGTATAGGCATGGATCGACTCGATGTTTCTCATGCAATATACTCATCATATGACCCTCCTTTGCAGGTAATCTATCATGGGTTCCTCACGAGTTACCCGATCTCTGGCTAAGAAAATGGCAGACAAGGCTGAAATCAACAACACGGTCCAGGAAGCTCTACGGGAGTAATTCGAGGCTATGAACCAGAGGTTTGAGGGTATGATGAGCGAGATGATGGAACGTATGATGGCCGCTACTGTTGTTTGTACTAAGCACCCGACCGGTCCAACACCTCAGAACGTCGCCTCTCCGACCCCTCCCGCAAGTAATCTTGAGAAGGCTTCCGAGCATGTCCCTGGTTACACCATGCCGCTAGAGGATGTTGTCATTACTGGCCCTAGCTCAAGCGCCCCATTACCAGCTCTCTTGGAAGTTGGTAGTGGAGATGTAATCTCGCCCATTTGATCAAGAAAGAATGAACGATTGTAATGAAATGGACTTCTATATAAATAGAGGAGCTCTCTCATTTGTATCCATCGAAACTCAAGCAATACAAAACATTCTCTCCATAAAGATAAATGTACCGTATTCTACAGCATTCTCATCTTTAATGTTAAGATATTTAGACATAAGTAGTGATCATTTCCTTATTAAACCCTTTTTGCTAGTCGATTTTTTTAGTACTCTTCGTCATTTTTTACTTAATGTAACATGCCCAAGCCCCTTTCTTTTGCTATGCCATCTCTGATTTTCCAAGTAGGAGTTTGTGTTAGCTCTATCTAACTACATTAGCTATGGTTGTCATTTGCGCCTTTTATTTTCTTTTCCCACTTTGGAAGGAACTTATTTTTTTTTATAATCAAAATCTGGTTTTGATACATTGATTACCATGAATCGAGTCTCTTCAAATACTTTTCATGAGCCAACTATGATGAATCAATCTCTTCAAATCCTTTTCATGAGCCAGATACCACGAATCGAATATCTCCAAATCCTTTTTATGAGCCACATACCTTAAATCGAGTCTCTTCAAATCATTTTCATGAGCCAAGTACAATGAATCGAGCCTCTTCAAATCCTTTTCATGAGCTAGATACCATAAATCGAGTGTCCTCAAATCCTTTTCATGAGTCATATACCATGAATGCAGTCTCTTCAAATCCTTTTTATGAGCCGGATACCATGAATTGTCTCTTCAAATCCTTTTTATGAGTCAGATACCATGAATCCAGTCTTTTCCTCATTAGACCCTTTTTGTTAGTCGATCTTTTTAGTAACTCTTCATCATTTTACTTAATGTCACATGTTTTGGCCATGCCATATCTGATTTTACATGTAGGCATTTGTGTTGGATTTATCTAACTGCATTGGTTATGGCTGTCGTTTGTGCCTTTTATTTTCTCTTGCCTTTCTCGAAGGATTTTGTGTTTTTGTCAAAATCTGGTTATGAACATTGATTACCATGAATCGAGCCAAATACCACCAATCCAATCTCTTTGAATCCTTTTCATGCACCAATTTCGTGAATCAAGTCTCTTCAAATCCTTTTCATGAGCCAATTACCATTAATCGAGTCTTTTCAAATCCTTTTCATGAGCCAGATGCCATGAATCGAGTATCTCTAAATCATTTTTTTGAGCAAGATACTATGAATCGAGTCTCCTCAAATCCTTTTCAAAAGTTGGATACCATGAATGGAGACTTCAAATCGCCCAAAGTATTCCTTGCCTCCTACTCAGCTTTATGACGTTCAATTCCCATGTTTTCTTATCTTTCTAGAGTGAGTTTATTTCCACAACCAGCGAAATGACTATCTGGGTTGCTGGCCATAAGCTTCAGTGCAAACGAGAATGTCACTTTAACTTCATTTTTTGGAGTGCTCTTGAATATTTTTTGGGACGAGGTAAATGCACCGTGTTCTATAGCATTCTCTTGAAAGTTGGTAGTGGAGATGTAATCCCGACCAATAGATCAAGAAAGAATGAACGATTATAACGAAATGGACTCCTAGATAAATGGAGGAACCCTATCACTTGTATCCAACCAAACTCAAGCAATACAAAACATTCTCTCCATAAAGATAAATGTACCGTATTCTGCAACATTCTCATCTCTAACGTTAATATATTTAGACATAAGTAGTTATCATATCCTTATTAAACCCTTTTCGTTAGTAGATCTTTTTAGCACTCTTTGTCAATTTTTACTTAATGTAACATGCCCAAGCTCCTTTCTTTGGCCAAACCATCTCTGATTTTCCATGTAGGAGTTTGTGTTAGCTCTACCTAACTGCATTAGCAGTGCCTGTCATTTGTGCCTTCTATTTTCTTTTGGCACTTTGGAAGGATTTTTTTTTTATAATCAAAATTTGTTTTTGATACATTGATTACCATGAATCGAGTCTCTTCAAATACTTTTCATGAGCCAACTATGATGAATCAATCTCTTCAAATCCTTTTCATGAGCTAATTACAATGAATAGATTATCTTCAAATCCTTTTCATGAGCCCCAAACCATGAATCGAATCTCTTCAATTCCTTTTCTTAAGCCACATACCATGAATAGAGTGTTTTCCTCATTAAACCCTTTTCGTTAATTGGTCCTTTTAGTATTCTTTGTAATTTTTTACTTGATGTCACCAGCCTAAGCTCCTTTCTTTGGCTTCACCATCTCTGAGTTCCATGTAAGCGTTTGTGTTGGCTATATTTAACTGCATTGGCAGCGGCTATTGTTTGTGCCTTTTATTTTCTTTTGCCCCTCTAGAAGATTTTTCTTTTTTTGTCAAAATCTGGTTTTGATAAATTGATTACCATGAATTTCTTCAAATCCTTTTCATGAGTCAAATACCATATATCGATCTCTTCAAATCCTTTTCATGATCCAATTATCATGAATCGATTCTCTTGAAATCCTTTTCATGAGCCAATTACTATGAATCAACACTCTTCAAATCATTTTCACAAGCCAAATACCATGAATCGAATATCTCCAAATCCCTTTTACGAGCCACGTACCTTGAGTCGAGTCTCTTCCAATCATTTTCAAGAGCCGAGTACCATGAATCGAATATCTCCAAATCCTTTTTATGGCCACATACCTTCAATCAAGTCTCTTCAAATCATTTTCATGAGCCAATGACCATCAATCAAGTCTCTTCAAATCCTTTTCATGAGCCAATTATCATTAATCGAGTCTTTTCAAATCCTTGTCACGAGCCGGATGCCACGAATTGAGTATCTCTAAATCCTTTTTATGAGTAAGATTCCATGAATCGAGTCTCTTCAAATACTTTTCATAAGTGGGATACCAAGAATCGAGTCATTAAATACCCCAAAGTATTTCTTGCCTCATGCTCAGCTTTATGAAGTTTAATTCCCATGTTTTCTTATCTTTCTAGAGTGAGTTTATTTGCACAGCCAGCGAAATGACTATCTGGGTTGCTGGCCTTAAGCTTCAATGCAAATGAGAATGTCACTTTAACTTCATTTTTCGGGGTCCTCTTGAATATTTTTTGGGATGAACGATACGGTAAATGCACCGTGTTCTATAGCATTCTCTTGGATGTTGGTTGTGGAAATGTAATCTCGACCATTGGATCAAGAAAGAATGAATGATTGGAATGAAATGGACTCCTATATAAATAGAGGAGCTCTCTCATTAGTATTCATCCAAACGCAAGCAATATAAAACACGCACTCCATAAAGATAAATGTACCGTATTCTACAGCATTGCCATCTTTAATGTTAAGATATTTAGACATAAGTAGTTTTCATTTCCTTATTAAACCCTTTTCGTTAGTTGATCTTTTTAGTACTCTTCATCATTTTTTCCTTAATGTAACATGCCCAAGCTTCTTTCTTTGGCCAAGCCATCTGTGACTTTCCAAGTAGGAGTTTGTGTTAGCTTTATCTAATTGCATTAGCTGTGGCTGTCATTTGCGCCGTCTATCTTCTTTTGCCACTTTGGGAAGATTTTTTTTTTATAATAAAAATCTGTTTTTGATACATTGATTTCCACGAATCGAGTCTCTTCAAATACTTTTCACGAGCCAACTATGATGAATCAATCTCTTCAAATCCCTTTCATGAGCCAATTACAATGAATCAATTAGCGTCAAATCCTTTTCATGAGCCCTAAACCATGAATTGAGTCTCTTCAATTCCTTTTCTTATGCCACATACCATGAATAGAGAGTTTTCCTCATTAAACCCTTTTCGTTAATTGGTCTTTTTAGTATTCTTTGTCATTTTTTACTTGATGTCACCAGCCTAAGCTCCTTTCTTTGGCTTCGCCATCTCTGAGTTCCATGTAAGCATTTGTGTTGGCTATATTTAACTGCATTGGCAGCGGCTATTGTTTGTGCCTTTTATTTTCTTTTGCCCCTCTAGAAGATTTTTCTTTTTTTGTCAAAATCTTGTTTTGATAAATTGATTACCATGAATTTCTTCAAATCCTTTTCATGAGTCAAATACCATATATTGATCTCTTCAAATCCTTTTCATGAGCCAATTATCATGAATCGATTCTCTTGAAATCCTTTTCATGAGCCAATTACTATGAATCAAATCTCTTCAAATCATTTTCATGAGCCATATACCATGAATCGAATATCTCCAAATCCCTTTTATGGGCCACGTACCTTCAATCGAGTCTCTTCAAATCATTTTCAAGAGCCGAGTACCATGAATCGAATATCTCCGAATCCTTTTTATGAGCCACATACCTTCAATCGAGTCTCTTCAAATCATTTTCATGAGCCAATGACAATGAATCAAGTCTCTTCAAATCCATTTCATGAGCCAATTATCATTAATCGAGGGTTTTCAAATCCTTTTCATGAGCCAAATGCCAAGAATCGAGTCTCTTCAAATCCTTTTCATAAGGCGGATACCAAGAATTGAGTCTTTAAATACCCCAAAGTATTTCTTGCCTCCTACTTAGCTTTATGAAGTTTAATTCTCATGTTTCCTTTTCTTTCTAGAGTGCGTTCATTTCCACAGCCAGCAAAATGACTATCTGGGTTGCTGGCCTTGAGCTTCAATGCAAACGAGAATGTCACTTTAACTTCATTTTTCGGAGTGCTCTTGAATATTTTTTGGGACGAATGATACGGTAAATGCACCGTGTTCCATAGCATTCTCTTGGATGTTGGTAGTGGAGATGTAATCTTGACCATTGGATCAAGAAAGAATGAACGATTATAATGGAGTGGACTCCTATATAAACAAAGGAGCTCTCTCATTTGTATCCATCCAAACTTAACCAATACAAAACACTCACTCCATAAAGATAAATGTACCGCATTCTACAGCATTCTCATCTTTAATGTTAAGATATTTAGACATAAGTAGTTTTCATTTCCTTATTAAACCCTTTTCGTTAGTCGATCTTTTTAGCACCCTTCGCCAATTTTTCCTTAATGTAACATGCTCAAGCTTCTTTCTTTGGCCAAGCCATCTCTGATTTTCCAAGTAGGAGTTTGTGTTAGCTCTATCTAACTGCATTAGCTGTGTCTGTCATTTGCTCCTTTTATTTTCTTTTGCCATTTTAGGAGGATTTTTTTTTTATAATCAATATCTGTTGTTGATACATTGATTACCATGAATCGAGTCTCTTCAAATACTTTTCATGAGCTAACTATGATGAATCAATCTCTTCAAATCCCTTTCATGAGCCAATTACAATGAATCAGTTATCGTCAAATCCTTTTCATGAGCCCCAAACCATGAATCGAGTCTCTTCAATTCCTTTTCTTAAGCCACATACCAAGAATACAGTATTTTACTCCTTAAACCCTATTTGTTAATTGGTCTTTTTAGTATTCCTTGTTATTTTTTACTTGATGTCACCCGCCTAAGCTCCTTTCCTTTGCTTTGCCATCTCTGACTTCCATGTAAGCATTTGTGTTGGCTATATTTAATTGCATTAGTAGTGGCTATTGTTTGTGCCTTTTATTTTCTTTTTCCCCTCTTGAAGAATTTTTTTTTTTTCAAAATCTGCTTTTGATAAATTGATTACTATGAATTTCTTGAAATCCTTTTCTTGAGCCAAATACCATATATTGAACTCTTCAAATCCTTTTCATGAGCCAATTATCGTGAATTGATTCTCTTGAAATCCTGTTCATTAGCCAATTACTACGAATCAACTCTCTTCAAATCATTTTCAAGAGACGGATACCATGAATCGAATATCTCCAAATCCTTTTTATGAGCCACACACCTTCAATCGAGTCTCTTCAAATCATTTTCATGAGCCAATGACAATGAATCAAGTCTCTTCAAATCCTTTCCTTGAGCCAATTATCATTAATCGAGCCTTTTCAAATACTTTTCATGAGCCGGATGAATTGAGTATCTCTAAATCCTTTTTATGAGCAAGATACCATAAATCGAGTCTCTTCAAATCCTTTTCATAAGTCGGAAACCAAGAATCAAGTCTTTAAATTCCCCAAAGTATTTCTTGCCTCCTACTCAGCTTTATGAAGTTTAATTCCCATGTTTTCTAATCTTTCTAGAGTGATTTTATTTCCACAGCTAGCGAAATGACTATCCGGGTTGTTGGCCTTAAGCTTCAATGCAAATGAGAATGTCACTTTAACTTCATTTTTCAGAGTGCTCTTGAATATTTTTTGGGATGAACGATACGGTAAATACAGCGTGTTCTATAGCATTCTCTTGGATGTTGGTAGCGGAGATGTAATCTCGACCATTGGATCAAGAAAGAATGAACGATTGTAATGTACTGGACTCCTATATAAATAGAGGAGCTCTATCATTTGTATCCTCCCAAACTCAAGCAATACAAAACGTTCACTCCATAAAGATAAATGTACCGTATTCTACAGCATTCTCATCTTTAATGTTAAGATATTTTGACATAAGTAGTTTTCATTTCCTTATTAAACCCTTTTCGTTAGTCGATCTTTTTAGTACCCTTCGTCAATTTTTCATTAATGTAACATGCCCAAGCTTCTTTTTTTGGCCAAGCCATCTATGATTTTCCAAGTAGGAGTTTATGTTAGCTCTATCTAACTGCATTAGCTGTGGCTGTCATTTGCCCCTTTTATTTTCTTTTGACAGTTTAGGAGGAATTTTTTTTTATAATCAATATCTGTTTTTGATACATTGATTACCATGAATCGAGTCTCTTCAAATACTTTTCATGAGCCAACTTTGATGAATCAATCTCTTCAAATCCCTTTCTTGAGCCAATTACAATGTATCGATTATCGTCAAATCGTTTTCATGAGCCCCAAACCATGAATCTTTCGATTTCTATATATGGAAAGTTAAAAAATCATTATATAATAATCCAGAAAAGAAATCGAAACAGAAAAAGAAAAAGGGAGGTTTGTGATGATTTTGAAATCTTTTCTACTAGGTAATCCAGTATCCTTATGCATGAAGATAATAAATTCGGTCGTTATGGTCGGACTCTATTATGGATTTCTGACCACATTCTCCATAGGGCCCTCTTATCTCTTCCTTCTCCGAGCTCGGGTTATGGAAGAAGGAGAAGAAGGAACCGAGAAGAAGGTATCAGCAACAACGGGTTTTATTGCGGGACAGCTCATGATGTTCATATCGATCTATTATGCGCCTCTGCATCTAGCATTGGATAGACCTCATACAATAACTGTCCTAGCTCTACCGTATCTTTTGTTTCATTTCTTCCGGAACAATCACAAACACTTTTTTGATTATGGATCTACTACCAGAAATTCAATGCGTAATCTTAGCATTCAATGTGTATTCCTGAATAATCTCATTTTTCAATTATTCAACCATTTCATTTTACCAAGTTCAATGTTAGCCAGATTAGTCAACATTTATATGTTTCGATGCAACAACAAGATGTTATTTGTAACAAGTAGTTTTGTTGGTTGGTTAATTGGTCACATTTTTTTCATGAAATGGGTTGAATTGGTATTAGTCTGGATACAGCAAAAGAATTCTATTCGATCGAATAAGTACCTTGTGTCAGAATTGAGAAATTCTATGGCTCGAATCTTTAGTATTCTCTTATTTATTACCTGTGTTTACTATTTAGGCAGAATACCGTCACCCATTGTTACTAAAAAATTCAAAGAAACCTCAGAAACGGAAGAAAGGGGGGAAAGCGAGGAAGAAACAGATGTAGAAATAGAAACAACTTTCGAAACGAAGGGGACGAAACAGGAACAAGAGGGATCCACCGAAGAAGATCCTTCTCCTTCCCTTTTTTCGGAAGAAAAGGAGGATCCGGACAAAATCGATGAAAGGGAAGAGATCCGAGTGAATGGAAAGGAAAAAACAAGGGATGCATTCAACTTTCAAGAGACATTCTATAAAGATAGCCAAGTTTATAAAACTTCTTATATGGATAGGAAAAAAATTAAAGAGAATTCGAAGTTAGAAATATTTAAAGAAGAACCATTTTTATTATGGTTTGAAAAAATAAGAAAGGTATTTATTAATTATTATTAAATAGAAATAGAATAAGTAAATAGAATTAAGAATTCATTTTTTTGTTGAAATAAATGAAACTTAAAAAAAATTCAAATTAAAAAAATACAAAAAGGAATAAATTAATAAAAAGATTAATACAAACAATAAATACAATAAGAGATAAGAAGAGATGCGACCGCACCCTACATATTTGATACCTTCTCCAAAAAAGAAACTTGTAAGACCAAAACCATTCGTAATTCCATCAATTACTCGTCTATCAAAAAAATGAATTAGTTCAGCTAGTCCTCTTATACCCCGAGTTAAGGATATTGTATAAAAAGCATCTATGTAACCACGATTATATGACCAATCATATATCACATTTATTATTTTGTCTCCTAAAATTCTATTAATACCTCTTTTAGAAAACGAATTTAGTAAGTTCAAATTTTGTAAAGATGAATAAATAGGCTTATATAAAAAAGACGATATAAATATTCCGAAAAAAGCTATACTGACAGAAAAACTTGCATTTGTCACAAATTCATACCAATCCACAGAATTATTTGAATTCTGATGTAAAAGGTTTATAGACGGATTTAACAATTTGGATAATATATCCAAATGAATTCCTTCTTGATTAAAAGAAAAGGGAATTCCTACGACTCCAACAAACAAAGTAAATAGAACTAATATAACCATGGAAAATAGCATAGTATTGTCCGATTCATGAGGATAAGAGAAAATATTTTGAGTACCAAAATGAGTAATAGTAATAAAGGGGTGCATCCTGTTTTTTCCATTACCACCAATTTGATATGTCTTATTCCAAAAAAAAGAAGCCCTTTGATTATTATTCATTGTTAATAAACTTAATAAACGAAAATTGTTTTTAATCGTTTTTGGTACTTCTTTTCCCCATAGAGATATTGAATGGTAGGAACTACTTTTTTGACCACTGTAATTTTGAAAATGAACATTGAAATGTCCCTCAAAAGTAAGTAAATAGATCCGAAACATATAAAATGCGGTTAATCCTGCTGTAGAACAAGCTATTATTGCGAAAATAGGTGAATACAACCAACTATCATTAAGAATTTCATCTTTGGACCAAAAACAAGCAAGTGGAGGAATACCACAAAGAGAAAGTGTACCTACTAAAAAAGCAGTTTTTGTAATTGGTACATGCTTTTTTAAACCTCCCATAAGAACCATATTCTGACTTTTATCTGGAGAATATCCAACAATAGCTTCCATTGAATGAATAATTGATCCGGATCCTAAAAACAACAATGCTTTCGAATAAGCATGAGTAATCAAATGAAATAAAGCGACTCGATAAGACCCCATACCTAGAGCTAACATCATATAACCCAATTGAGACATTGTAGAATAAGCTAAACCTCTTTTAATATCTTTTTGAGCAAGAGCTAAAGTAGCCCCTAATAATACTGTTATTATACCTATTAAGGATATGAAATTCATTATGTAAGGTATGATTATAAAAAGAGGAAGAAGTCGAGCTACAAGAAAAATGCCCGCTGCTACCATAGTAGCGGCATGGATAAGAGCCGAAATAGGAGTAGGACCTTCCATGGCATCAGGTAACCATACATGAAGGGGGAATTGTGCCGATTTAGCAACTGCACCGGCAAATAAAAGAAAGGCACACAAAGTAAGAAATAAAAAAGGAACCTCATTATTCGAAATCAAGTTATTGAATATTTGGAACAAATCCCGAAATTCAAAAGTACCGGTTATCCAATAAAGACCTAAAATTCCTAATAATAAACCAAAATCGCCTACACGATTCGTTACAAAGGCTTTTTGACAAGCAGTCGCCGCACTAGGTCGTGTGAACCAAAAACCTATTAATAGATAAGAACACATTCCAACTAATTCCCAAAAAATATAAATTTGTATCAAATTCGAACTAGTAACTAATCCCAACATGGAAGTATTGAAAAAACTCATATAAGCAAAAAATCTCAAATATCCTTGATCATGAGACATATAATTGTCACTATAAAAAAGAACCAAAATTCCAACAGTAGTAATTAATATTAACATAATAGAAGTAAGTGGATCTATTAAGTGACCGAACTCTAAAGAAAAATCATTATTAATGGTCCAAGACCATACATATTGATAGATAAAACTTCTATTTATTTCCTGAATAGATAGATAGACCGAAAGTATCATAACTATACTTAACAATAAAATACTAGGAAAAGCCCACATACGGCGAAGATTTTTTGTTGCCATTGGAAAAAGTAGAAGTCCCATTCCTATTAACATAGGAACTGGAAGTGGAATGAAGGGGATAATCCATGAATATTGATATGTATATTCCATAAAAAAACCTTTTTATTTTTAATTAATTCTTTCTAATTCACCGACTCTTATATCTTTTTATAGGTTCAATAAAAATCAAGATATGGAAAACTTAAATAGAATTTGGATTCCTAATTATTCTGAATCTTTCTTCTTTACCCAATACTTCAAAGATTCAAATCAAAAAGTTAGAATTGGTCAAATGATATGAATATGATCAAGTTACTATTTTAAAATGAAATAACACACTAATTCATTTTATTAATATTGAATATTAAGTATAAGTAAGATTTTTATGAAAATGCAGAAAAAAAATTCAATTATTATTACGATACGTATTCCGATAATTTATATCCATAGAGCAAATAATTACACCAAAATAGAGTAGTTATTACATTACTTTATTTTGATAGAAATAATAGGATGGTGCATACCAAAACTGGCCCAATAAAAAAAAAAAAAATTAGTTCGTTTATTCATAATCATTAACTAATTCATGGTAGAACTGATTATCTTTCATTCGAATAAAAGACATTTATTTTTCTTTGTAGAAAACGCTAGCATATCCCACACTTTTCTTTCAATACCAGGGAGAAGAAATAGACTTAAAAGAAAAGACAAAATTACTAAGATGACTTTTATAAAATCATATATCCTTTGATTAACTACTAGTTTAATTCGAAATTTAAAAGAAAAAAAATGTGTACTCCTTCTTTTTCTTTTGAGCTTGACCAACTAATAAAAAACTAAAGTAATTTGAGTAATTCGGAATTTTTTAGATAAGGATTGGTTTTTAAAACTTTTCGGTGTATTTTTTTACATGGATAAATATAGCACGACGAAAATAGACAGAGATATAAAAAAAAGAAAAAATGGAATTGTTTGACCAATAGATGTCTTTCACATTCAACTAGAGAAATGAATAACTTTTTCAAATTTTTCATGGCCGTTCCAAAAAAGCGTACTTCTATATCAAAAAAACGTATTCGTAAAAACATTTGGAAAAAGAAGGGATATTGGGCAGCGTTGAAAGCTTTTTCCTTAGCGAAGTCTCTTTCTACCGGGAATTCAAAAAGTTTTTTTGTGCGATAATGAAATAGTCAAACACTAGATTAAATAATCTTAATCTTAAAATGGTACTTCAAAAAAAAAAAAAAAAACGAGACAAGGTTTCACTTTTTTTTTAATATGTTTTATCCGGTGGGGATTCTTATTTTCCTCATCGGTACACTTATCCGTCATATCATAATAAATAAGAAAATAAAAAAAAATTCTTAAACAAGATGTTCAGTTCAGGCCAATATCGAATTAGTTTTATAAATCCTAAATCAAATTCTTTACAGGACGAAAAACCAACCTAAGGTCTAAGGGTTAATATAAAGCTCTACAAATAGTTAAATAAAAAAATTTGGAATGGCACACTGTACTGTGATCCATAAAAAGACTTTTTTGTTCATTGATAAAAAAGTCCATCTTAGATTCATAAAATCAGATAAATGATAAATGAATTTTAAAATTCAAAAATGAAAAACAACTTTTTTTTTGAGTTATATCTTTATCCTTGAATTGAAGTCATAACTATTTAGTTGCAAGATCTCCATTTTAGGAGAGCATAAACTACGAAAACGTCTCTGTTAAATAAAAAAGGAAACCTTCCATTTTCATTCAAAAATGAAATAAAATGATAATAAAGATTTTTATAGGAAACGCTTCAATCCATATTGAAACAAAACGAGTTCTTTCTCATCACTTTGAATGAAAAAAAAATATTGAATTGACTCCTTTAATCTCGACGATTAAAATGAAATAATAATATACTATTATTTCGAATATGCCGCTATGGTGAAATCGGTAGACACGCTGCTCTTAGGAAGCAGTGCTAGAGCATCTCGGTTCGAGTCCGAGTGGCGGCATGGCATCTTCTAAAATAAATAGAATAAGTCCTATAATAAATTTCAATTCCGTAGAATTGGTTTACCCCACTTTTTTATTTTAATTAAATTAAAACAATTTTATGATATTTTCCACTTTAGAACATATATTAAGTCATATATCCTTTTCGATCGTTTCAATTGTAATTACAATTTTTTTTATAAGCTTATCAGTCGATGAAATCGTAGGACTCTATGATTCGTCAGAAAAAGGCATGATAGCTACTTTTTTTTGTATAACAGGATTATTAGTCATTCGTTGGATTTATTCGGGACATTTCCCATTAAGTGATTTATATGAATCATTCATTTTTCTTTCATGGAGTTTCTCCATTATTCATATGGTTCCGTATTTAAAAAAACATAAAAATTATTTAAGCGCAATAACCGCGCCAAGTACTTTTTTTACCCAAGGCTTTGCTACTTCAGGTCTTTTAACTGAAATGCATCAATCCGAAATAGTAGTACCCGCTCTCCAATCCCAATGGTTAATGATGCATGTAAGTATGATGATATTGAGCTACGCAGCTCTTTTATGTGGATCATTATTATCAGTATCTTTCTTAGTCATTACATTGCGAAAAGCCATAAGGATTTTTAGTAAAAAAAACAATTTTTTAAATGAGTCATTTTCCTTTGTGGAGACCCAATACATGAATGAAAAAAGCAATGTTTTACTAAACACTTCTTTTTTTCTTCTCGAAATTATTACAGGGCTCAACCGATTCAACAATTAGATCAGTGGAGTTATCGTATTATTAGTCTCGGGTTTATCTTTTTAACCATAGGTATTCTTTCGGGAGCAGTATGGGCTAATGAGGCATGGGGGTCATATTGGAATTGGGACCCAAAGGAAACTTGGGCATTTATTACTTGGACCCTATTTGCGATTTATTTACATACTCGAACAAATAAAAATTGGGAAAGTTTCAATTGCGCAATTGTGGCTTCTATAGGCTTTCTTATAATTTGGATATGCTATTTGGGGGTCAATTTATTAGGAATAGGATTACACAGTTATGGTTCATTTAATTTACATTAAGATCGAATTAAATAAAAAAAAAAAATACCGACAAATACAAACATAGAACAAGCCTATATAAAAATAGAATATAAAAATGAGTAAAAATAGAAGATAAGAAAACTTCCTAATTCATGTAGGCTGTCGAGAACCATTTGAATCACTACAATACTTGATTCAAAAGGTTCTCATAAAGACCAAAAATATCTGTTTACAAGTCCAATTTTTTTTTTTACTTAAGAGAAAAAGACTTTTTTTTCATTGTACAACGAACAATATTAAAAATAATAATAGGATTACCTTTTTATTTTTTCTTTTATTGATGAAAACTATTGATAAAAATAATTAGATAGAATAGCTTCGACCTTGTCAACGGATAGTGAGAGAACGAAATCCGGATAAATACCAATAGCTATTATTGGTAGAAGGATCGAGATGGAAACAAATAACTCTCGCGGCCCGGAATCAAAAAAATAAGAGTTTGGAACATTAAATAACTTGTATCCATAGAACATTTGGCGTAACATAGATAATAAATAAATAGGAGTTAATATCATTCCAATTGCCATTACAAAAGTAATTAGTATTTTTGGCATTAAAAGATATTGTTGGCTGGTAATTATTCCAAAAAATACTATCAATTCTGCAAGAAAACCACTCATAACCGGTAATGCAAGGGAAGCCATTGATAAGATACTGAACATCGTGAATATTTTTGGAAGGTGGATAGCCATTCCACCCATTTCGTCGAGATAAACAAGACGTATTCTATCATAACTCGTTCCTGCCAAGAAAAAAAGAGCAGCGCCAATAAATCCATGAGAGATTATTTGTAAAATGGCTCCATTGAGTCCCGTATCAGTTATCGAGCCAATTCCAATAATTATGAAACCCATATGAGATACAGAGGAATAGGCTATTCTTTTTTTTAAATTACGTTGACCAAGAGATGTTAAAGCTGCATAGATTATTTGGATTGCGCCTACTATAATCAACCAGGGAGAAAATATAGAATGAGCATGAGGTAATAATTCCATATTGATCCGAACCAACCCATATGCTCCCATTTTTAATAAAATTCCGGCTAGAAGCATACAAGTACTATAATGTGCCTCTCCATGGGTGTCTGGTAACCATGTATGTAAGGGTATAATCGGTAATTTAACAGCAAAAGCAATAAGAAATCCAATATAGAATAGTATTTCCAGTGCCACCGGATACGATTGATTAGCTAATGTTTCCAAATTTAATGTTGGTTCGTTGGAACCATATAAACCAATACCCAGAACCCCTATTAATAGAAAAATGGAACCTCCCGCAGTGTACAAAATAAATTTTGTAGCGGAATATAGACGTTTCTTTCCCCCCCACATCGATAGAAGTAGATAAACGGGAATTAATTTTCTTTTTTTTGTCAAAATCTGGTTTTGATAAATTGATTACCATTAATTTCTTGAAATCCTTTTCTTGAGCCAAATACCATATATCGATCTCTTCAAATCCTTTTCATAAGCCAATTATCATGAATCGATTCTCTTGAAATCCTTTTCATGAGCCAATTACTATGAATCAACTCTCTTCAAATCATTTTCATTAGCCAAATACCATGAATCAAATATCTCAAAATCCCTTTTATGAGCCACGTATCTTGAATCGAGTTTCTTCAAATCATTTTCAAGAGCCAGATACCATGAATTGAATATCTCCAAATCCTTTTTATGAGCCACATACCTTCAATCGAGTCTCTTCAAATCCTTTTCATGAGCCAATGACAATGAATCAAGTCTCTTCAAATACTTTTCATGAGCCAATTCTCATTAATTGAGTCTCTTCAAATCCTTTTCATGAGCCGGATGCCAAGAATCGAGTATCTCTAAAACCTTTTTATGAGCAAGATACCATGAATCGAGTCTCTTCAATTCTTTTTCTTAAGCCACATACCATGAATAAAGTATTTTCCTCCCTAAACCCTTTTTGTTAATTGGTCCTTTTAGTATTGCTTGTTATGTTTTACTTGATGTCACCCGCCTAAGCTCCTTTCTTTGGTTTTGCCATCTCTGAGTTCCATGTAAACGTTTGTGTTGGCTATATTTAACTGCATTGGTAGTGGCTATTGTTTGTGCCTTTTATTTTCTTTTGTCCCTCTAGAAGAATTTTCTTTTTTTTGTCAAAATCTGGTTTTGATAAATTGATTACCATTAATTTCTTGAAATCCTTTTCTTGAGCCAAATACCATATATCGATCTCTTCAAATCCTTTTCATAAGCCAATTATCATGAATCGATTCTCTTGAAATCCTTTTCATGAGCCAATTACTATGAATCAACTCTCTTCAAATCATTTTCATTAGCCAAATACCATGAATCAAATATCTCAAAATCCCTTTTATGAGCCACGTATCTTGAATCGAGTTTCTTCAAATCATTTTCAAGAGCCAGATACCATGAATTGAATATCTCCAAATCCTTTTTATGAGCCACATACCTTCAATCGAGTCTCTTCAAATCCTTTTCATGAGCCAATGACAATGAATCAAGTCTCTTCAAATACTTTTCATGAGCCAATTCTCATTAATTGAGTCTCTTCAAATCCTTTTCATGAGCCAGATGCCAAGAATCGAGTATCTCTAAAACCTTTTTATGAGCAAGATACCATGAATCGAGTCTCTTCAAATCATTTTCATAAGTCGGATACCATGAATCGAGTCTCTTCAAAACGAGAATGTCACTTTAACTTCATTTTTTGGAGTGCTCTTGAATATTTTTTGGGACGAGGTAAATGCACCGTGTTCTATAGCATTCTCTTGGATGTTGGTAGTGGAGATGTAATCTCGACCATTAAATCAAGAAAGAATGAACGATTGTAATGAAATGGACTCCAATATAAATAGAGGAGCTCTCTCATTTGTATCCATCCAAACTCAAGCAATACAAAACATTCTCTCCATAAAGACAAATGTACGTATTCTACAGCATTCTCATTGTTAATGTTAAGATATTTAGACATAAGTAATTATCAATTCCTTATTAAACCCTTTTTTTTAGTCGATCTTTTTAGTACTCTTCGTCCTTTTTTACTTATTGTAACATGCCCGAGAACCTTTCTTTCTCCAAGCCATCTCTAATTTTCCATGTAAGGGTTTATGTTAGTTCTATCTAACTGCATTAGCTGTGGCTATCGATTGCGCCTTTTATTTTGTTTTGCCACTTTGGAAGGATTTTTTTTTTTCATAACCATAATCTGTTTTTGATACATTGATTAGCATGAATCGAGTCTCTTCAAATACTTAGCATGAGCCAACTATGGTGAATGAATCTCTTCAAATCCTTTTCGTGAGCCAATTACAATGAGTCAATTATCTTCAAATCCTTTTCATGAGCCCCAAACCATGAATCGAGTCTCTTCAATTCCTTTTCTTAAGCCACATACCATGAATAAAGTATTTTCCTCATTAAACCTTTTTTGTTAATTGGTCCTTGTAGTATTCTTTGTCATTTTTTACTTGATGTCATCCGCCAAAGCTCCTTTCTTTGGCTTTGCCATCTGTGAGTTCCATGTAAGTGTCAGTGATGGCTACATTTAGCTGCATTGGCTGTGGCTATTGTTTGTGCCTTTTATTTTCTTTTACTCCTCTAGAAGAATTTTCTTTTTTTTGTCAAAATCTGGTTTTGATAAATTGATTACCCTGAATTTCTTCAAATCCTTTTCATGAGTCGAATACCATATATCGATCTTTTCAAATCCTTTTCATGAGCCAATTATCATGAATCGATTCTCTAGATATCCTCTTCATGAGCCAATTACTATGAATCAACTCTCTTCAAATCATTTTCATGTGCCAAATACCATGAATCGAATATCTCCAAATCCTTTTTATGAGCCACCTACCATGAATCAAGTCTCCTCAAATCATTTTCCTAAGCCAGATGCCATGAATCGAGTATCTCCAAATCCTTTCAATGGGCCACAAACCTTGAATCGACTCTCTTCAAAACCTTTTCATGAGCCAGATACCATGAATTGAATATCTCCAAATCCTTTTTATGAGCCATATACCTTCAATCAAGTCTGTTCAAATCATTTTCATGAGCCAATTGCAATGAATCGAGTCTCTTCAAATCTTTTTCTTGAGCCAATTATCATTAATCGAGTCTTTTCAAATCCTTTTCATGAGCAAGATGCCATGAATCGAGTATCTCTAAATCCTTTTCATGAGCGAGATACCATGAATCAAGTCTCTTCAAATCCTTTTCACAAGTCGGATACCAAGGATCGAGTCTTTAAATCCCGCAAAGTATTTCTTGCCTCCTACTTAGCTTCATGAAGTTTGATTCCCACGTTTTCTTATCTTTCTAGAGTGTGTTTATTTCCACAGCCAGCGAAATGACTATCCGGGTTGCCAGCCTTAAGCTTCAATGTAAATGAGATTGTCTCTTTCACTTCATTTTTAGGAGTGCTCTTGAATATTTTTTGGGACGAACGATACGGTAAATGCACCGTGTTCTATAGCATTCTCTTGGATGTTGGTTGTGGAGATGTAATCTCGACCATTAGATCAAGAAAGAATGAACGATTGTAATGAAATGGACTCCAATATAAATAGAGGAGCTCTCTCATTTGTATCCATCCAAACTCAAGCAATACAAAACATTGTCTCCATAAAGACAAATGTACCGTATTCTACAGCATTCTCATTGTTAATGTTAAGATATTTAGACATAAGTAATTATCAATTCCTTATTAAACCCTTTTTGTTAGTTGATCTTTTTAGTACTCTTTGTCCTTTTTTACTTATTGTAACATGCCGAAGCACCTTTCTTTGTCTAAGCCATCTCTAATTTTCCATGTAGGGGTTTGGAAGGATTTTTTTTTTCATATCCAAAATCTGTTTTTGATACATTGATTACCGTGAATCGAGTCTCTTCAAATACTTTTCATGAGCCAACTATGATGAATCAATGTCTTCAAATCCTTTTCATGAGCCATTTACAATGAGTCAATTATCTTCAAATCCTTTTCATGAGCCCCAAATCCTGAATTGAGTCTCTTCAACTCCTTTACTTAAGCCCCATACCATGAATGAAGTATTTTCCTCGTTAAACCCTTTTTGTTAATTGGTCTTTTTAGTATTTTTTGTCATTTTTAACTTGATGTCACCCGCCTAAGCTCCTTTCTTTGGCTTTGCCATCTGTGAGTTCCATGTAAGCATCGGTGTTGGCTACATTTAACTGCATTGGTTATGGCTATTGTTTGTGCCTTTTATTTTCTTTTGCCCCTTTAGAGGAATTTTCTTTTTTTTTTTTGTCAAAATCAGGTCTTGATAAATTGATTACCTTGAATTTCTTCAAATCCTTTTCATGACCCGAATACCATATATCAATCTTTTCAAATCCTTTTCATGAGCCAATTATCATGAATAGATTCTCTAGAAATCCTTTTGATGAGCCAATTACTATTAATCAACTCTCTTCAAATCATTTTCATGTGCCAAATACCATGAATCAAATATCTCCAAATCCTTTTTATGAGCTACCTACCATGAATCGAGTCTCTTCAAATCATTTTCACGAGCCAGATGCCATGAATCGAGTATCTCCAAATCCTTTTAATGAGCCACATACCTTGAATCGAGTCTCTTCAAATCCTTTTCATGAGCCAAATACTATGAATTGAATATCTCCAAATCCTTTTTATGAGCCACATACCTTCAATCGAGTCTCTTCAAATCATTTTCATGAGCCAATTGCAATGAATCAAGTCTCTTCAAATCCTTTTCATGAGCCAATTATCATTAATCGAGTCTTTTCAAATCCTTTTCATGAGCAAGATGCCATGAATTGAGTATCTCTAAATCCTTTTTATGAGCGAGATGGCATGAATCGAGTCTCTTCAAATCCTTTTCATAAGTCGGATACCAAGGATCGAGTCTTTAAATCCCCCAAAGTATTTCTTGCCTCCTACTTAGCTTTATGAAGTTTAATTCCCATGTTTTCTTATCTTTCTAGAGTGCATTTGTTTCCATAGCCAGTGAAATGACTATCCGGGCTGTCGGCTTCAATGCAAATGAGAATGTCACTTTGACTTCATTTTTAGGTGTGCTCTTGAATATTTTTTGGGACGAACGATACGGTAAATGCACTGTGTTCTATAGCATTCTCTTGGATGTTGGTAGTGGAGATCTAATCTCGACCATTAGATCAAGAAAGAATGAACGATTGTAATGAAATGGACTCCAATATAAATAGAGGAGCTCTCTCATTTGTATCCATCCAAACTCAAGCAACACAAAACATTCTCTCCATAAAGACAAATGTATCGTATTCTATAGTATTCTCATTGTTAATGTTAAGATATTTAGACATAAGTAATTATCAATTCCTTATTGAACCCTTTTTGTTAGTCGATCTTTTTAGTACTCTTCGTCCTTTTTTACTTATTGTAACATGCCCAAGCACCTTTCTTTGTCCAAGCCATCTCGGATTTTCCATGTAGGGGTTTGTGTTAGTTCTATCTAACTGCATTAGCTGTGGCTCATAAAAAGGATTTGGAGATGTTCGATTCAAGGTATCCGGCTCATGAAAATGATTTGAAGAGACTCGATTCATGGTATGTGGCTCATAAAAAGGATTTGGAGATATTCTATTAATGGTATCCGGCTCATGAAAATGATTTGAAGAGAGTTGATTCATTGTAATTGGCATTATGTAAAACGATGAAGAGTTACTAAAAAGATTGACTAACAAAAGGGGTCTAATGAGGAAAAGACTCGATTCATGGTATCCGACTCATAAAAAGGATTTGAAGAGACAATTCATGGTATCCGGCTCATAAAAAGGATTTGAAGATACTGGATTCATGGTAGATGAATCATGAAAAGGATTTGAGGACACTCGATTCATGGTATATGGCTCATGAAAAGGATTTGAAGAGAGTGGATTCATTGTAATTGGCTCATGAAAATGATTTGAAGAGACTTGATTCAAGGTATCCGACTCATAAAAAGGATTTGGAGATATTCGATTCATGGTATCTGGCTCACAAAAATGATTTGAAGAGTCTCAATTCAAGGTATGTGGCTCATAAAAAGGATTTGGATATATTCGATTCACGGTATCCGGCTCGTGAAAATGATTTGAAGAGAGTTGATTCATAGTAATTGGCTCATGAAAAGGATTTCAAGAGAATCGATTCATGATAATTGGCTCATGAAAAGGATTTGAAGAGTTCGATATATGGTATTTGGCTCATGAAAAGGATTTGAAGAAATTCATGGTAATCAATTTATCAAAACTAGATTTTGACCAAAAAAAAAAAAGAAAATTCTTCTAGAGGGGCAAAAGAAAATAGAAGGCACAAACAATACCCACAGCCAATGCAGTTAAATATAGCCAACTTAAACGCTTACATGGAACTCGGAGATGGCAAAGCCAAAGAAAGGAGCTTAGGCGGGTGACATCAAGTTAAAAATGACAAAGAATACTAAAAAGACCAATTAACAAGAGGGGTTTAATGAGGAAAATACTCTATTCATGGTATGTGGCTTAAGAAAAGGAATTGAAGAGACTCGATTCATGGTTTGGGGCTCATGAAAAGGACTTGAAGAGACTCGATTCATGGTATCCGGCTCATGAAAATGATTTGAAGAGATTAGATTCATGATAATTGGCTCATGAAAAGGATTTGAAGATAATTGATTCATCGTAATTGACTCATGAGAAGGATTTGAAGAGATTGATTCATCATAGTTGGCTCATGAAAAGTATTTGAAGAGACTCGATTCATGGTAATCAATGTATCAAAACCAGATTTTGATTATAAAAAAAAATCGTTCTATAGGGGCAAAAGAAAATAAAAGGCGCAAATGACAGTCACAGCTAATGCAGTTAGATAGAGCTAACACAAACTCCTACATGGAAAATCAGAGATGGCTTGGCCAAAGAAAGGAGCTTGGGCATGTTACATTAAGTAAAAAATGACGAAGAGTACTAAAAAGATCGACTAACAAAAAGGGTTTAATAAGGAAATGATAACAACTTATGTCTAAATATCTTAACATTAAAGATGAGAATGTTGTAGAATACGATACATTTATCTTTATGGAGAGAATGTTTTGTATTGCTTGAATTTGGATGGATACAAATGGGAGAGCTCCTCTATTTATATAGGAGTCCATTTCATTACAATCGTTCATTCTTTCTTGATCTAATGGTAGAGATTACATCTCCACTACCAACTTCTAAGAGAATACTATAGAACAAGGTGCATTTACCATATCGTTCATCCCAAAAAATATTCAAGAGCACTCCGAAAAATGAAGTTAAAGTGACGTTCTCATTTGCATTGAAGCTTAAGGCCAGCAACCCAGATAGTCATTTCGCTGGCTGTGGAAACAAACTCACTCTAGAAAGATAAGAAAACATGGGAATTAAACTTCATAAAGCTGAGTAGGAGACAGGAAATACTTTGGGGGATTAAGTTGTTGTAGGATGTCTTTCTGAGAAAAGTCTTAGCAATACCTTATATTTGGACGCAAATCTACTTTGTGGAGAAAACAAAATTTTTGGATGAAGAATACAATAGGTTGTGGAGGCACAACATTTGGTTCTGGTGGGAATATGAGTGAGAATAAACATAAAGTCCTATACAACACTTTAATCATGCTAATTACACGTGGCCAAAGCAAGTCTTATCAATGTTCGCATGTGAAATATTTGGTGCAATTTTTCTTGAATAGAATATAAATTACTTAAAATTTGATATTAAAAATGTTGTGTCTAAACTATCGAATAAAGACATTAGAAATTTCGAAAGTACTTTATCAAGTGCATTTTAGTGCCACAATTCTTGAATAATCAGTAATTTTTCATGGGAAGATCTTACATTAGGAGTGAGCAACAATCTGGTTCGATCCGGAAATCTGGTCGAATCAATCTGGAAGACTGGTTCGTTTCTCAATTCTACGCATTGAACCAATCAACTCTACTTGAAAGCCAGCTAGACACATCTCTCCATTAAAGGCTGGTCACTCAAGAAGAAAATGTCAAATGAATCATGAGAGGCGAATGGCTATAAATTAAAGATGAGACCGACGTGTTTTGGGAGGTAAAAGTCTCGGCTTCTTGGTCCTATCACTCCATCAACCTCTACTTGCTAATCCTTGTGAGATCTATCTGTGGACTGATGCTTTTTAATTCTTTAAGTGCATTATTAATGCGTCTCTCCATACGTCGTTATAAGATAATCGGATTTTCTCTTGGATTAAAACCTTCTATGTCCTACCTAATGTGATAATTTTGCTAAGACTTTTGACCCTCTAATGGACTTTTCGCTCCTATAACAATAAAAAAAAAATGTTAAAAATAGAAACTAAGGAAAAAAAGAAAATTGACTTGAGTTTTGATCATCCACCCCGACCAGATCAATCTCACCATTCTTTTAATGTGATGTCTGTGAAGATTAGTTTGCTTACATATATCACCCAGTCGAAAAAACCTCTGAGTTTCCACGCATGTTTGTTCATGGGTCTTCCTTCTCTATGCCGGACAGCGAGGAAGAGTAGATCAATTTTTGAAAACGATCCGTTATGTCAATTAGATCGGTCTTGTATAATCCAAGTTCGCATGTGCTTTCAGTACAAGCACTTGTGCTGCTGTTCCTGCATCATCTTTAATAGAGAAAGCATGTTCTCATTGACGGGGAGAGTCATGGAAGATATCCAAGACACTAGCAGGAAAGATCTCCTTCTCACATGTAAAATGTTGCTCGTGGTTGAAGCTATTTTGTTAATCACTCGAAGAGTTGGTTCGGTTCTCGTGTCACATCGAGTTAGTTAAATAGGTGATCCATACATGTCTACTTGATCGAATTAGGGAAAAAAGTCAATTGAAGCATGATATGATAATTGTTGGATAACCCAAATGTATCCATATGAGTAATTCATCTATATGAACCAGGTTAAGCTGGACCAACACAAACATGAATTAGACAACCTGATAGTCTTTTTGAAGTAAAATTTGATTTTTATCACTTTTTATTCATGAAAATGACATGCTTAATATGATTATCATCACAAGACAAAATATTTCTAGGAGAAAAACATAGAATAATATAGAAGACTCGATCATTTATTTTATGGATACTATACTCAAAGTCAATTCTAAGTCATTAGAAGAAAAAAACTTCGTAATGATTTACCAAAGTAAAGTATGATGATGGTTAATACTTTTTTACTTGTCATATAGTCGATAGTAGTAAACAATGACAAAAAGCTAGTACGTTTTGGATCGAATGGGTCGAACTCGACCCGAACACAACTTATCAATTTGTTATTTGGAATTTCTCATGAAGCCACGTTACCGATTTATTTTTCATACGACCCTTTTCATCTTTATATATATATATATATATATATATAAAACTCCCCCTCGGTTCTCTTGAAAGTCTTGTGAATTATTAGGATCAAGATTCTCTTCATTAGAAGTAAATCAAAGGGAAATTACCATATATAAAAGAAATTTCCTATCCATCTTAAATTTGAGGATTTTAATCACTCTCACATGGTGAATTAAAGGAGAAAAAAATTATACGCCGACTATGTATGCTATAAGTATTCCAACTTAAAAAAAACTCTACTTGAATGGATGCCATCTTATTGAGAAGGTAAATTGAAATACTCCATTCAGAAGATAGAGTGTACGTGGTGCTAAGATTCATGGTATGTAACTCATGAAAAGGATTTTGAAGAGACTCGATTATCTGGCTAATGAAAAGGATTTGAAGAGACTCAATTCATGGTATAAAAGATTTGAAGAGACTCGATTCATGGTAATTGGCTCATGAAAAGGATTTAAAGAGACTCAATTCATGGTATTTGACTCATAAAAGGGATTTTAGATTTTATCAAGCATGCCAAACTAGAGATACTGGTGAGGAGTTTGACTTTAATATTTAGTTTTCACTGAAGGGGAAATATCACTTATCACTGACTTGATAGAACTAGTGAGATCCAATGCGTGTCGAGAGCGAACGAAGTAGACTGTGGCTCTACCTATACAAGGTTACTCTCCATTTAGGCCTAACCCTAGAGATATGCATGCACTTTACGAAGCATCTAATTGAATATGATCGTCATACCTCTGCACCTTCTATAAGCGGTAATTTGAAGAAAATAGATTGCAAGGACTCGGTTGTCTTGGAAATTGCTAGGGAGTGTTGCCTTTCCATGTCTCCCCAAGTTTTCAGGGGTCTAATCTACAAAAAGTGATGTACTTTAGTCAGACTCACTTAATTCATATAGATAAATAGTAAGAAGGTTCTATCGGGAACTTTTGTGTGAGATTACCACAAGATTCCACACTGAATTGGAATGGAGTATCAGGTTCATTTGGAGCTTTTCTTTCACCATCTCTAATTTCTTCTTGAGCACAGAATGTTGCATTTTGTGAGGCTGTTCCAAGCACATACTAAATTTCTCTAAAAGGCTGAACTTAGCTACAAATCAGTACAAGACTTCCATCACATACCTATTGGTCCAGCCCATAAGATATGACATATATACTCCTAACTTCATATTTATAATCAATAGAGAGATAACGATTCATGTCCCAATCCTTACGTGTATGCAGATGCCACAGACTTACGTCTAGTCAGCTCTCTAAATATTAATCATAGAAGAATAAGTTATCCTTATTTTCAGTGTGATTAACATAATCTCGAAAGTCTTATTGTCGGAATGAATTAACAATATGCAGCTTTAACTTTGAGACTTTCGATGAATTGATAGATTATGCTTTAGTGCCACACACCTCAGTCTGGTTAGTGATCTTTGAGTTTGCACCGTCAGCTTTAGCATTCACATATTGCCATTGAATCAACCGATTATGAAGTAAGCGAAGTTGATGAATGTTTTCCGCACCCGCATGACCCAGAGAAGATGAATGAGATAAGGTTTTCTTGCTCTTGAACAAGTCGAGTCCCATAGTAAGCAACTTCTCCACACCATTATGCCTTGGAGGGACTCGAGGGTGGCTTCAAGCTGGAAAATGACAACAACCTTGTTGTTGCCTATAGATGTTCGTATAAGTAGAATAACGTTAATCAATAAACCTGAATCGAAACAAAAATGAGTAATCTGAATGTAGAGGAATGATCCGAGCCCAACGAAATAACGTTGTGTCCTTAAGACAAATTTGTTCCCTCAATCGGTACCCACGGTTCTTGGACAATTGGCTCCCAGGATAGAACGAATCGCCTTTTCCTCTAAAGCGGTAATTCTTCAGAGGAAACCTTTGAACGCACTTTGTAGAATAATTGCACAATTGATAAATAATGAAGCATGAATGACGAAAAATGGCGGTTATTTCTAATGCGACGGTCAATGCTCTATTTATAGACAATGATGTGAAGAGTCACGAACAAAAGGTTGAGAACGAAGAGTCACTAATCCGAATCGTTCTCTTTCAAACGAATGAAGAGTTATAAAACCGAATGGACATCTTTCAATGGAATGAAGAGTCACGAAATCGAAAAGACATCTTCCAATAGAATGAAGAGTCACAAAATCGAAGACATCTTTTAAAAGAATGAAGAGTCATGAAATCGAATAGACATCTTCCAAAAGAATATGTTTGTTCAAAGAAAAAATCAGACCAATATGTTTGTTCGGATTTTGCTCCATCCTTCACTTCTCATTTATCTTCTTATGGGATTTGGAGACTAAAGTCCCAACAAACCTCTCTTTATTTTCTACAGACATCGGAGATGGACCTGACTTGCCAGATGACACAGCCCATTGCGACATTGCACCCCCGTACTCAGTGAGCGAACTAGTCCTTTTGATCATGCCTTTCACTGTAAACTTGTTCGACCGAGCTGTTTTATCGAACGACTAAGGATGCTGGGCATTCGAATCTGAAGTCGATCTACTAGACCTTCCTGTTACATCATTCACGTACTTGGATGAAGCCTCTACACCAGCTTTCCCCATGGTTGTCATCAACGATAAATTGGATCTCAAAGAGGATACATCGCTGCATTCGGATTCAGATTCAAGAGAAAGGTCTGTGGAAAGAATCAGATTTCCTTCTGGAAGATCTCTTGAAAGAGCATTTTCATCAACTGAGAATCTTAAAGACCCTTGTTCGAAAACGACGACGATCTTTTTGCCGGGAAATAACAAATTAACGATGTAACTCATGGAACCGCCGAGGATAGGCTTGTGGTTCTCTTTACTGCTACCTTTCACATTCTCGATTCTACTAATCTGGATGTCGCTCCTCTGCCTGCTCATATGCACACAAATCTCAGCCCTTGCAGCCTTATTTCCGCTTTTTGGCTTTTGCAGTCGAATAGGCTCTTGCTAATTTCCAAGTTGTGTATGTTAGAACGTCTAACCCAAGAGCTTTTGATTGGACTTTCTAATATGGTATCAGAACCAGTGTTGTTTGCATATGTGAGTTCACCCCCATTAGTTAAATTTCACGTGCAAGCCAAATTACGAGTGACACATCGAAATTGACTAATGAGAGTAGGCCCACGTATGCAGAAAGGAATAATACTGGCTTTTGGGTTGGACTTTCTAACATGGTATAAGAGCCAATGTTGTTGAAAAATGTGCGTCCACCCCCCGTTAGTCAATTTCCACGTGCCGCTCGTATTCCGACTGACACGTGAGTGGTCTTGAAGTTGTTGTTTCATAGTCCCACATCGGTCGTGAATGGGTCTCGTATACTCTTTATATTTATGTAGTCTCCCTCTACTTATAAGCTTAAGCTTTTGAGTTGAACTTCGTAATAGTATACATGCTAAAAGAGCACATTACAACTTGGTAGGGGTTCGACAAAAAAAAAAAATTGTGTTTCAAACCATGATTTTCTTCTGACCTATTCAATGTACTAACGCTAACATTCTAGTGGATTATAGCATGCTACATTGACCAGACTCTAACATGAAAGGTCCACACTTCACACACGCACAGAAGACAATCCTGTCCAAATCCTAATAAAAATACAAGAACTTTGAGCTTTTGTTTTAGTCGATATTTTTGTTTTATAGTTAAGATCTTTTCTGGATAAGTATGACTCTTTAAATCAATCAGGATGTACACAGAAGAGGAGGCTTCAATAATCGCGTCATTATGTTATTCATGCACATCCCAACTAGTTTTATTATCGTTCTCCAGATACGCGGGAACTCTTTCATTATGCCTTGTAGTCTGTGGGAAACGAAGGCACTAATTTTTTTTTTTTTTTTGGTAAGGTGAAACGAAGGCACTAATTAATCACTAATGAATCTGAAAAACGAACACCCTGATTAATCATGTTTCAAGATGCCGTATTTTACATACTCCTTCAACTGTTCCAATCCAATATCAAGATCAAGTGATCGCATCAGATTTTTCCAGCATGAGTTCGAACGTTGCCAGACTTCTAAATCTCGTCAGTCGTCTGGCGACATGGTGCTGGAATTATCTCGCGATGAAAGCCGAATCTTTTCGATGCTAATGAAACTAAAATGCAGGAGTCATGCTGGTAATTGAACTGATATATCAGAATCATTTCCTATCAAATTCTCTTAGGTAAGAGCCTTCAGGATTTCACACAGTGGAGTGTACGCGCAAAACGTGCCTATTGAACGAGAAGAATGGCCAATCCAGTGGTTATATTCCTCGATTTTCAAGATAATGGTTTCCAGATTTTAAGAAAAGAACGTCTAGAATCTATTTCACATTAATCTCACTTCGAAAAATAGAGAAATCCACACTTCACTCCACTTATTGGAAAAATAAATAAATAAGAAGAGAGTCAGTTTTCGCATGTTGTTTTTGCCAAATTGTTGACTTGACTATACCCTTACCATAGTGATGCTTTACAAATTTTTCTAAGATGGAATATAATTGCCAGCCAAATTAGAGCTAATTGATTGAGAGACTTTAATATAAATGTGTTGGTAGAGTCCCGTTCACATGTGCCCATTTCCAAAAATCATTAGCTCAAAGACGGGCCTAAATATTTCAAGTACTTGCTTGCTAAGGTCAAGCCCATAATGTATAGGCCTGGCCATCAAGCCATGCTAATAAGTCCATTTTGTTTGGCCCAAAGTCTACCGTTACGTCTGAAAGTTATATTTAAGAAGAAATTACCCCCCGTAATCCTTAAACTTGGACCATTTTGTTGCATTTTAGTCCCTTACTTTTGTATGATTGTGACCTTCGACACTTTGTTCGCATCTAGTCATTTCTGTGTAGTTGTCAAGGTTGGCGCAGTCAGCGCATTTCCATCTCGTGAATTGAATGTGTATTTATGAATCTCACCAATTACGTGTAAAACGCTTTGGGTCAAGGCCACATGTACATGTCAATGGTCTGGACCTAAGCATTTCATGGATGATTTGCCAATGAGATTATTACATCTTTTTGGGTTGAGGAAACACAAAGCTGGGCGACGCTAACCTAGGCAGGCTTGGGCGAGGCTTGGCATTGCCTAGATCGGGGCGGGCCTCGCCCAATCCTAGTGAGGATCGCCGGCCCAAGCCTCGGGCCAGCGAGGGTCCGGCGACCTCCATCGGCCCCTCCGAGAGTGGGCCAACTCTTATCTTTTACATGTGAGTTTGAAGCCCGCAAACTTTGAAGGAACCTTAGCTTCACGTATGACTTCAATAGCTGCTCATCTCCACCTTTAATTCGAGGACCCATTGTTAATCTCTTTATTCTCATTCACAAATTCTGCTTTATTCGCCAATACAAACTTACAAATCTCTGAACTAATGAAGTGTCTAAAGGATCAGCAGAAATGCAATTATTATTTATTGGGCGCTTCCACTTTCTTTTTCACCGGGGAAGAACCGGAATGCTCTGCTCGTTTCTGAAGAAATTACCAGGATCGACTTTGGTCTTTATCTCCACCAACCTGTTGAAATTGCCCTTGAAGTACTTCACCCCGTACACTTTCCCTTCCTCGTAGCTCTCGTCTCCATTGTGGTTAATCCCCAGATCAAGGTCCCTATAATTCAAGAACGCTTCTCTCGGGTTCTTCGACACAAAGGGCGTCATGTAACGATAGAGCTTCCTCGTCAGCTCGATGTAGTGCCGTGCCGCCTCGTCCCCATCCTCGTCCCAATTTGTCGCGTACTGTATCTTCCATAGGTTCCCGGCCCTATGCGGAAATGGGGTGTTGGTCGCGGGAATCTCGCCCATCTTGCCTCCGTAAGGGTTGAAGGTCAACACCGGCCTTTCGAGCTCGATCATCCTCCTCCAAATCAGCTCCAATCCATCCTTCGGTATGATCTGCTTCACGTAGTCGGACCTTCTCTTCAAATGTGTCAAGACTTGCGGCGTGCGCGAAAGCAAAGCATCCACTGGAGTCCCGATCGGGAAACTGGTCCAGTAGAGCGTGGACTCGACCCAACTCATCAATCGGATGCCGTCCAAGGTCACTAATCGCATCTCCCCTTTTCAAATGGTTTATAATCACCCTCTGGATTATTCCTTCTTAAAAATCTTTGGGTGTCGTTGTTTTCCATATCTACGTCCTTATAACTCCCATAAGATGGATTTCCGTTCTCTTCCTTGTATTTTCTTGGGATACAGTCCCTCTCATACAGGGTATCGCTGCCTTGACCCCGTCAGCAGTCATTTATATATTGTCCGAGATGTTCGTTTTGATGAAACATGCTTTCCCTTTGTAACTCCTTCTATTCTCGGTCCAGCACCTACCTCTTTCCTTCCTGCACCTACTCTAGTACCATGGGCTTCGGCTCCGATTGGCGTTCCTTCCAACACAACAGTAGGAACACAGGCTCCTACACCGGCTCCCGCGGTATCGTCTAATGTTGATTCATCCACCTCCCCCACCCTAAGAACTAGACCCCTCCATGATCTTTATCATTCCACCTCTACATCAACCTCTCCACCACCACCACTGCCACCACCTAAACCAACACGCACCCACACCATGCAACTTCGCTCTCGTCCACCTCAAATTAATACCGTCACCGTCCCCATCACAGAACCAACCTCATTCACCCAAGCCAACAAAATCCTTGAGTGGCGTGCAGCTATGAACGATGAATTTAATGCGTTGTTGAAAAATGGAACATGGTCTTTGGTCCCTCGCACTTCTTCCATGAATCTCATTGGGTGTAAGTGGGTTTACAGAGTTAAGCGCAAAGCGGATGGTAGTCTTGAGCGTTATAAAGCTCGCCTAGTTGCTAAGGGTTTTCATCAGCAACAAGGCTTGGATTATACAGAAACCTTCAGTCCAGTTGTGAAAATTACCACTGTTCGTTCTATTTTGTCTCTTGCTGTCTCTCAAGGGTGGCAAGTGCGACAACCGGATGTGCATAATGCCTTCTTACATGGAGTTCTTTACGAAGAGGTGTACATGGACCAGCCCCCCGGGTTTGTGGACACAACTCGTCGTGATTATGTTTGCAAGTTGCATCGTTCGCTATATGGTCTCAAGCAAGCTCCGAGAGCTTGGTTCCAACGACTTTCTCAAATTTTGCTTCATCCGGGATTCTCGGCATCACAAACGGATCCATCATTATTTATCTATCGAAGAGGCACCGATGTCATTTATTTTTTGATCTATGTTGATGACATTCTAGTTACGGGTAATGCACCTTTTACCATCAGTTCAATATTAAAGAAATTGTCTCGAGAATTCTCTATTAAGGATCTCGGCCGATCGCATTTCTTCCTTGGAATAGAAGCTATCCCCCACTCTGAAGGGCTGCTTCTCTCTCAAGGACGTTATATTGATGATCTTCTTCATCGGGCTGGGATGTCCGAGTGCAAGCTTGTCCGAACTCCTATGGCCACAACTACAAATCCATCTGCGCGCCGGGGGTGCTCGATGTCCGATGCTACTCTATATCGGTCAACAGTTGGCGCTCTTCAATACGTGACATTGACAAGACCAGATATCTCCTATTCCGTTAATAAAGCATGTCAATTCATGCATGCACCAACCGAAGACCACCGGCAGATGGTAAAACGCATTTTGCGCTATCTCAAACACACAAGGTCGTATGGTTTACTTCTTTCTCCATGCAATGATACTCGCTTGCAAGCCTTTTCCGATGCGGATTGGGCTGGTAGCTCTGACGACAGGAAGTCAACTGGAGGGTATGCTATTTTTCCGGGTTCTAACTTAATCTCCTGGAGCTCCAAGAAACAACGAACCGTAGCGCGCTCTTCCACGTAGTCCGAGTATAAAGCCCTTGCCGATGCTGCAGCTGAACTCATTTGGCTTGAGTCACTCTTTCGAGAGCTTGGGTTCCCTCTTCAAGGACCCCCTATCCTTTGGTGCGATAATATTGGTGCCACTTATTTGTCTGCAAATCCGGTTTTTCATGCTCGTACCAAACATGTTGAAATCGACTTCCATTTTGTCCGTGATCGTGTCGCCAAACGACAGCTCAATGTGCGCTTTATCTCCACAACCGACCAATTGGCCGATGCTCTCACAAAAGCTCTTCCTACAGCGCGTTTTGAATTTTTACGAGACAAGTTGAAGATTCGCCGTCTCGACTCTTCCACTTGAGGGGGTGTATCAACCAAATATTGCGCTCTCGATTGTGGAAGATTTGGGATATTGCGCTATCGATTTTTGAAGATTTGGAATCATATCTTTAGAAGGAGGAAAGTTTTGTATTTTATTCCTTGCTAGTAAATCCTTTGGATTGTACTCTTGGGTATATAAATACTCCTTTAAAGCTTAATGAAATATATAACGATTCCTGTTTCAATAGATGCAATCTGATTTCAGCAAGCCTAGCTCGGGAAAGCTATTGCTCATCAATGCAAGAAGCCTTTGAGCGTCTCCAAGGAAAAGCGCGAAAAACGTGGCTCTTATTGTTTTTGGGCTTTTTTTCAAATTGCATAAAAAAAAATTTTATTTACCAAATAAGGGGAAAAAAAATTTAATTACCGGTTTGGGGTCTGCTCGGCGATCATAACGCCGATCGGATATCCGATCGGCACTTAAACTGCCGAGCCACACAGCCGCTCGGCGGTTCAACTGCCGAGCCCCACACCCGCTCGGCAAGATAACCGCTGAGCGGCCGGCCACCCCCCCGGCCGGCCCTCCCCACCACCGGCCCCGACCCCGGCTCGGCGATTTCGTCCTCGTAGGAAATTATCTTCCAAAATAAGTATAAAAGCTCGCAAAAATTAGTAAATGGTAACAATCAACTAGCCATGGACAATTCGGGGTATTTTTGCCGACGACTTTTGAAAATGACTATTTTGCCCTTCTGGCAAATTGTCTTCGAAAGAAATTGTAAAAAATGTCAAAATTGACCATAATGAACATGTTATGCACGATTCAGGGTATTTTGACCAAAGACTTTTAGAAAATAACAGGTTTACCATTCTGGAAAATTGTCTACGTAAAAATTGTAAAAAATCTCAAAAATTAATAAATGGCCACAATCAACTGGCCATAGATGATGCGGGGTATTTTGGCCGATGACTTTTAGAAAATGACGGTTTTGCCGTTGTGGCAATTTGTATCCCAAAAAAATTGTAAAAAATTTTAAAAATTAGTAAATGGCCACAATCAACTGGCCATAGACGATTTATGGTAATTTGGCCGAGGTATTTTGAAAATGACAATTTTGTACTTCTGGCAAATTGTCTTGCAAAAAAATTATAAAAAATCTCAAAAATTAGTAAATGACCATAATCAACTGGCCATGGACGATTCAAGGTATTTTGGCCGATGACTTTTAGAAAATGACGGTTTTGCCCTTCGGCAAAATGTCTTTCAAAAAAAATTGTAAAAGTTCTCAAGAATTAGTAAATGACCATAATCAACTGGCCATGGACGATTCGGGGTATTTTGGTAGACGATTTTTAGAAAATGACGATTTTGCCCTTCTAGCAAATTGTCTCCCAAAAAAACTGTAAAAAGAAAATTGCCACAATCAACTGGCCATGGACGATTCAGGGCGTTTTGTTCTACTCGGCGTATTTTTAAAAAGGAAATCATTTTTTTTTTGTTAAGTTTATAATAATTATTATTTGATTTATAAATTTTTTCTTTTGAAGCTTATTTTATTAGTGTAATTAATTAAGAATATTGATAAAATAAAAGTGCTGAGATATATGAAAAACATGTTATTTTCATAATAAATAATAATCGGACTGTCGCAATTACATGTACTAACGATGTCGTCTTCCTACATGACCTCTTGTTCCGCAACGTGGTTCTCTTCGGTGCTCGGCGGCTCTAGTATTGTACGGACGAGGAGGAGGCCGAGGAGGAGGATCCGACTTAGGAGGATGTGTAGATGATGAAGGCATATCTTGTGAAAATACGCTCTGTCCGGATGGTACATATCCTTCTGCAGAGAAGCTCGAATAAAAAGGAGGGAAATCGGGTACACACGAAGTAGGAGAAGGAGCTGGAGTCTGCGGATCGGGAAATGCAAAAGTAGATCCCTCGGGAAATGGGGCGGCAAAAGGGGCGAATCCAGCATTGAAACCTATCCGGTCTAATCCTGAAGTGAAACCCGGAGCGAAACTCGGAGCGAAATCCGTCGTATGATACTCGAAGGTGTAAGGGACGGCATCGCCAACTACATGAGCTCGAGGAGTCTTCCGGGTCGACCGAACAGGCTCGGGCGGATCGTCATCGTGAGGGCCAACGGTTGCCGCCGTAGTTGCTGGTTAGGGTGGTGGCATCATCGTGATACGCCTCTCCTTATGCTGGGCGTATAGCATTGCCTTAGCTATCCTCCCTACATCTCCCCAAGTCCGACGAGATGGACGTGAATTTAATATACGTAAGATCCGTTCCACGCCATCACCCTAGTAATGATATGACAAGCAACAAATGTTATAAAATTACAGGGCACAATATGTTAGTAAAATGAATTAAATTGAAAGTATTTGCACGAACCATTGAACCCATTGCAGCTCCCGTAATAGAAATCCACTTCCGTGTATGTCAGCGGAACCACTCCATATATCCCGAGTGAAAGTGGAGTTCCTCCGTGGCGGGATCAGCATGGACTACATATTCGGTACGTCTGTCCCACATAGCGATCCATCGTCCGTGCTTAGCTGCCCAATCCTTCCCGGGTGGCCTATTGTCACTATCATGCAAGCCTGTGTGATCGCGGGGAGAAGTAGGTATCGGCTGTTGCATACCAAACCGGCGAAGTACCCGATCTGGAGAATGCCACTCAACTATCCAAAAACATATGAGTGGCACACGAGTCCTCCAAATATCCCGTCCCCGCAAGCAGTAAGCCGGTACATTCTCCCGAATGTCGCCACCATAGGGCTCCCAAATAATCTGTTATCATAATAAAACATATGAAATTAAATGAAGAATTAATTTAAAAGCTAACATTATATTAAACTCATTCGTTGCTATCATTACTTACATCTTCGGATGCCAATCTATCAAGTTGGTAGCGCAGATGTACCAACGTATGCGTGGGGATCTCCGTCGTACTTCGACCGTGACTCCAACTGCGTAAACAAAAAACATTCAATTTTCCTATATTATACGCACTAAAAGGAATTAATGACGCACGAACTAAAAATATAATAGATCACATACCGACTACCGAAAGGTGCAAGTCCTAAAGGAAGCTCAACCGTCGGGGATGGGGAGACACATCTCAAGCGCTCCCACGCCCAAATCTGCAGTATATGTAAGGCACCGCCCATTTGCTTCGTCTCCGGGTCGGTTGCACGACATAACTCTCGATACAATCATGCAAGTGCTGCTGAACCCCAACTATACTGCGTAGGGACGTTAAGGTTCGCCAATAATGGAAGAAACAGCAAACTAACTCGGGCACCTGATTTGTCCGAGAAAATAGATCCTCCTAGCGGACGGAGAATGAAAGCCCGGGAATGCTGCACTATGGCGACGTCATCGGCGTCTGGCGGAAGCTCTTCAAAGCGCCGTCTCAACCAGCTCAAACCGATCTGTGTAACCCGCAACCGGGCCGGGTGAGCACCGAGTAGATCGTCACATACAGTGGCCCAATTCACAATACAGGGGCGAGTGGCTGCACGTCCATCTATAGGAAGGTGTGTCAGCACCGCAATATCTTGCGGCGTGATAGTGCATTCACCTTCCGGCATATGGAAGGTGTGGGTCTCGGGCCTCCACCGCTCGACCAATGCAGTAATTAAGTGCCAATCCAGCTGCACGAATCCCATCAAATAAACGCCAAAAAATCCCGAAACTTGCAGATACGGGACTATCCGAGGATCAAGATCACCTACGTGTAGCATCGCTCGTTGACATCGAAGGGCTTCGGTCGGAGGTATCTGTGACATGTAACATGAACAGTTAGTGGCAATTTTGATGATATTGTTACAAAGTACAGATCAACCGAAAAATCTTCAATTACCTTAGCGTCCCATATAGCTTGAGATCTATGTCGGGCTTGCCCAATAAGTAGTGAATCATCCTCCGGGCCCGGCTGAATATAAGTACTCTATGCCATATCTACACAATTGTGATACTATAACATTACAACAAATTCACATATGTATATATAACATGGAACACATAAACTGAATAAATATCGTGCAATTGTGATATTATAACATTACAAAAATTCATGATACTTGTCACGCCCCGTGTCCTTTTTACGCGCCAACATCCATTATTCGTTTATGAAATTATTTCACGATACAATTTTTTTCCCATATGAAGATATTCATTTGATAACTTCAGAAGACAAAGAGATTTTATAACATAGAAATACGATCATCCTTACAACGCATAGGAAAGAAATACATAAGGATCGAGCAAGTATGATCTACTCTCCGGCCGATCTGTGTGCACAAGTTTTCCTATTATGCCCTGATTTTCCACAGTGTGTGCAATGATTTCGCGAAGAGCTACTGCTCGCACTTCTCCGATCCATCTCATTCCGGATCCGTGATGTACGGGGCCTTCCTTTCTTCCGAATACGACTCGGATCCGGCACTAATGGCAGCTCGTCGGGTTCAAGCTCGTAATGAAGATGCCCCAACGGATGAAACATATACCGATAGCACCGAAGGGTTTTCTCTAAAGTATAGAATTCATCTACGTATGGTTCGTAATCAATGCCATACGCTTGACATGCCGCCATTACGTGTGAACATGGGATTTTCAATCCTTCAAATTTCCCACATGGGCACGTTCTCAAGTGTAGGCGCACTATGTGTTTGTGGCCCCCTGAACCTCTGGATCTATCACGTCCAGTTGTCACTTCGAAAACGCCTCTATCAGAGTCGAAACACGTGACGACATGCCTATTTGCTTTTTGGTCGTTCTTCCGGAGCGTGACACCGGCAAATTCTGTATATTTCCATTGGTTGTCTTTCTACATCCTATACATTGTTCTTCTCGTATCAAAATAGTGCACCAACCGATAGAATATCTTGTCGACCATGGCTGCTATTGGTAGACCACGGAAACCCTTCAGCATCCCGTTGACCGATTCGACTAAATTTGTCGTCATCGATCCATATCTCCTCCCTTCATCATAAGCCTTTGTCCATTTTTCTCTTGGAATCTGATCGCACCATGCAGCTGTGGCTGGATCAAACTCTCTAATTTGGCTCATGAATTGGTCGAACTTCCGCCGTTGGTTCGCGTAAGCTGTACATGACAACATTAATTAGTACTTTGTACTCAAATTTTTCCATACGTATTTTCTTAAAATTTACAAATTCGAGAATTTACTCGCCGTCCGAATAAGTTTTTTCCCTTCGGCATTTTTGAAATGTTTGTTGTAGTTGTAGCAATGTGCCGAATGCAATATCTATGGTGGGCATATGGAGGACGCCACCATGCTGTCTCCATTGCTCGTTGGATACCGATATGTCTGTCCGATATTACATAAATATCATCTCTCCTAGTGACATATCTCCGCAATGCATTCATAAACCAAGTCCAATTATCAACATTTTCTCGATGGACTACAGCAAATGCCAGCGGGAAAATATGATTATTTCCATCAAGGGAGGCCGCACAAAGGAGGGTTCCTTCGTATTTTCCGTACAAAAATGTATCATCAACAAAAATCACGGGACGACAACTTGCGAAGCCTTCAATTGTCTGCTTGAAAGTCCAAAACATCCGGTTCAAAATTGTGCAGCCCTGATCTAGGTTGATATGATCATCGATCACAAAATGTGAACCTGGATTCCGGCTCTTCATTTCGATCATCCACGTCCTCAACCTACCGTATGATTCATCCCAATCTCCAAATTGTCCGGCGATCGCCATTTGTTTGGCCTTCCAGGTTTTACGGTAAGTAGGTTCGAATTGCAGCTTATCTTGAATCTCCGCCATCGGTGGCTTGATTTTAATATCTGGTTGGGCAACGACCATTGCTTCTATTTGGCTGCAGAGGTACTTTTGGTCAAGGTGCCGATGATCCCGTGACATTTGCGGAGAACCGCATATATGTGGCCCATTATATTTACTTATTTTCCAAAACATGCCACCCGATTTAGCAATCGCGCGAAGCCTCCAACCACACGGTCCATTTGAATTGCCACACCTTATCACATATTCGTCTTTCTTTGTCAAATAACTGCGAAAATTTTGATTTCTCCTAAGGGAGTACTCTTTCGCAGCCAACCGCACCGCGTCCCGTGATGGAAACAACATGCCAACACCAAATTCTTTTGATGGATCAAATAGCATACGACCCGGCTTGGCTCTTGTGTCGTCTTGCATCATGTCAAAGTCGATCTCCGAATAAGGCGGTGGATGTACCAACGGCAAAATGGGATTGCTGTCTACTGCGTATTATAGTAAGCCTCCATATTGTCACATCCGACATCTTCTTCGTCATTGTCATCGGAGTCCATCCAAGGATCATCTTCTTCATCACCATCATCATCATCATCGGCAGCAGAAGCATTATCAGCATTGTCATCATCATCGCCAGCAGCATTATCAGCATTATCATCATCATCGCCAGCAGCATTATCAACATTATCATCGGCCTGCACGTGCTGATTATGCAGACCATCATCATCTTCACCAACATTCGAAGCTTCCTCCGCGAAATCATCTCTCAATTGATGTTCTGCTACGATTGCATAAAACCGCAAGAACCCCGTACCACCAGCCTGAAGTGCAAATTGCTGAATCATCGTAATCGTGGCATCATCATGCACCTCCGTAATGTCATATGTAACACAATTGTGTGTTACATACGGATATCTATACACCACCGTTTGAATATACTGGTTTCCTGTTATATTCAAAGCGCTCTCAATCGACATACGTAACTCATCAAATGTCGATATATTTGCCATCCCGAACATGGTAGATTGTCCGCCTTCGTAATCAATTTCATATTCGGTTCGTACTATTGTGCCTCCCAGTAGCACAATCGCAAAAAATGTAGACGACATTCTGAGATTTAAATAAATTACAAATTATTTCTAAACTACAATTCCGTAAATATTGTCCCATATACGTTATCAAATTAACATACCCACTATCAATATATCAAATAAAATAAATGTCTTAGTATAGGCCAAAGGGCCGATTGCTAGAAGGGCAAAATCGTCATTTTGGGAGACAATTTGGGAGACAATTTGCCGGATCAATATATCAAATGTTTTTTGGGAGACAATTTGTCAGAACGGCAAAATCGTCATTTTTCAAAATTCGTCGGCCAAAATGCCGTCAATCGTCCATGGCCGATTGATTGTGGCCATTTCCTAATTTTTGAGATTTTTTTTGAATTTTTTGGGAGACAATTTGCCGGAAGGGCAAAATCGATTTTTCAAAATTCGTCGGCCAAAATGCCATCAATCGTCCATGGCCGATTGATTGTGGCCATTTCCTAATTTTTGAGATTTTTTTTGAATTTTTTGGGAGACAATTTGCCAGAAGGGCAAAATCGTCATTTTTCAAAATTCGTCGGCCAAAATGCCGTCAATCGTCCATGGCCGATTGATTGTGGCCATTTCCTAATTTTTGAGATTTTTTTTGAATTTTTTGGAGACGATTTGCCAGAAGGGCAAAATCGTCATTTTTCAAAATTCGTCGGCCAAAATATCGTCAATCGTCCATGGCCAGTTGATTGTGGCCATTCCCTAATTTTTGAGATTTTTTTTTGAATTTTTTGGGAGACGATTTGCCAGAAGGGCAAAATCGTCATTTTTCAAAATTCGTCGGCCAAAATATCGTCAATCGTCCATGGCCGATTAATTGTGGCCATTTCCTAATTTTTGAGATTTTTTTTTGAATTTTTTGAGAGACGATTTGCCGAAGGGGCAAAATCGTCATTTTTCAAATGTTATCGGCCAAAATATCGTCAATCGTCCATGGCCGATTGATTGTGGCCATTTCCTAATTTTTGAGATTTTTTTTTGAATTTTTTGGGAGACGATTTGCCGGAAGGGCAAAATCGTCATTTTTCAAATGTTATCGGCCAAAATATCGTCAATCGTCCATGGCCGATTGATTGTGGCCATTTCCTAATTTTGATGATTTCTTACAATTTTTTTGGGATATAATTTTCCAAAAGGACAAAATCGTCATTTTTTTAAGTTACGGGCCAAAATAATCTATGGCCACTTCATTGTGGCTATTTTCCCATTTTCTCAAATTTCGTAGTATTTTTTTCCTTCATTTTTTTGAAAGTCTTTATAATTTTTCTTTATTTTTAATCCATTTTGTATTTTGTAATTTTCTATTATCCGAATTTTGAAATTATTAAACAATTATTTTTCGGACCGGGTCAAACCCCGCCCCCGCTTCTCGGTCCGAAAAAATATTTTTCGGACCGGCACCTAGACTGCCGAGCATACCCCTAAAAGGTAATTAAGTTTTTTTTCCCCTTATTTGGTAAATAATTTTTTTTTATGCAATCTTAAAAAAAGCCCCAAAAAGAAGCCAATCTCTAACTATGTAATCTGTTTCGAATAAAGAATGTTAGAGGCCCCTCTTGGGCAGCGAATCCATACTGCTCATGACTTAAATAAACAAAGACAAACCACGTTATACAAAAATATATTGGCGGACGATTTTTCTCAAGCCTTCAATTGCCGGGAAAGAGGGAGCTTAGATCGATTACAACTATTCGGTCTACAAATAATAATTAAATAAATAAAACAATACTTACGAAACCGTAAAAAAATAACTATAACAAGGTTTATCTCAAACTAGTAAGAAGGTCGGTTTTGCTTTTCTCTCAACTTCTGCAAAAATAAAAAAATCCCAATTTAATTTAAACATGACAAAAATATTTGCAATAAAATAAAACCCTAATATCAATAAAGGCACCCGAGGAGAGGGGGATATGAGAAAATCTTCGTGAGCTATATAGAAGAAAACAAGAAATGACGTCTTAGAGAATCCGATTAAAACTTGGTCGGGATATTAAGAACAAATCTCGCCGAAGTTAATCAAAGCGAGGGGAGGGCTCCCAGCGGACTCCACACTCTGTTCACTTAATATCCAGATCACTTAAAATCGTAGATTCAGTGAAGAAGGCTTCAACAAAGGAGGGATGAGGTTCCGAGAGTTGAGCTTCAGTAGAGAGGCGAAATGCAGAGGAGAGATGAGTTTCTGAGAGGAGGCGATTTGTAGAAAGGGATGAGCTTCTGAGAGGCGAAATGCAAAAATGCAAACGAGCGATGAACTTGCTTCGAGGAGCGAAATGCGAGAGAACGAAGTTTCGTGGATGAGCTTATCAAGGAAGAGCCTTCGGCTTTGCTTTAAGCAGAGCCGAAGGCTCAGTAGCACTCGTGAAAGGTGCTGTAGCACCTTTCACGTCGTCTACCAGCGCCTGATTAAAGGCGCCGGCGACGTAGGGGCCCCTACCCACTCGGCTATTACTGCCGAGCGGGTAGGGGCCAACATGCAGAGAGAGCAGAGTCCGCTCCGTCCGCATGCATTATCTCTTGCTCGGCACTGTGAGTGCCGAGCAAGACCGAATATGGAGAGAGAGAGCAGAATTCTGCTCTCTCTCTCTCTCCAAGTGCTCTGCACGCTTTAGTGCAGAGAGAGAGCAGAAAGCAGAATTCTGCTCTGCACTAAAGCGTGGAGAGAGAGAGCAGAATTCTGCTCTCTCTCTCTGCACTAAAGCTGTCTTGCTCGGCACTCACAAAGCCGAGCGGACCCCTAAACGGTAATTAAATTTTTTTTCCCCTTATTTGGTAAATAAAATTTTTTTTTATGCAATTTGAAAAAAAGCCCATTGTTTTCTCTCCCGCGTTTGTTCCATTGACCACGTCCATGATCAGCCTTTTGAAGAGATCCTCGTGCAGTTTGGGCGCCACTTGTTCCCACTTGTACACCACCTCGGTCGCGTTTTGCTCCCACATCCTTGGGACCCGGAAGACCGTCACCGTCTCTGGGACTCGGACAAGGTTGATCTTGTAAGCAAGGACAACGCCAAAGCTCGCACCGCCTCCGCCTCTTATGGCCCAAAATAGGTCTTCGCCCATGGATTCCCTATCCAGTATTTCCCCATTGATGTCGATCATGCGCGCATCAACTATGTTGTCGACGGAAAGCCCATGACGGAAAGCCCATACTTCCTCATCATGTTGCCATAGCCGCCGCCGCCACTGAAGTGGCCACCAAAGCCCACTGTGGGGCAAACCCCGGCGGGAAAGCCATGGACCTTGCTCTTCGCTGCAATCCCATAGTAGACCTCGCCAAGGGTGGCCCCTGCCTGGACCCATGCCGTCTCAGCCTCAATGTCGACATTGACGGAGCGGAAATTGAGCATGTCAAGGATGAAGAAAGGCAAGGAGATGGAGACGTAGGATATGCCCTCGTAGTCGTGGCCTCCACTTCGGATCTTCATCTCAACCGAGAGCTTCCGGGCGCAAACGATGGCGGCTTGCACATGAGACTCATGGAGCGCGGTGAGGATGAGAGTGGGTTTCGGCGTGTCAGAGGTGTTGAAGCGGAGGTTTCGTATGTAAGATTGAAGAACGAACGAGAAAGAAGAGTTGGTGGGCGTGTATATGGATGAGGTTATCGGGTGCGAAGGTTGGGAGTGGTCGATGAGGCATTGGGTTAGGGTTTCGTTTGCAAAGGCTTGAGAATGTGAAGAAAATGAAGCTATGAACAACGCCAGGAATGAGAAGAGGTAAAGAGTTTTGGAGTTTGGAAATGAAGTTCCCATTTTAGGGTTTGATTCAAATATTTTTGCTGGGTGAGATAATTAGTTTTGCATGAAGGCCTTTTATAGGAAATGGGATTGGCTAAGAATTCAAAAAAAAAAAAAAAATAGAGTCAATGATAATCGAAATGAGAAGATCTTACAAGCCACCTCCAATGTTGACCGGAAAATCCTAAGTACAAATCTTGAAAAACAAAATCCGACATAGACTAAATGAAGAGGGTTGACATTCTTAGTTGATGATTCTGGTGATCTCGTTTCAGTTACCTCATAAATGCTTGAGCATGGACATGCAATTTTGGAGCTCTTATCCTTACAATTCCAGGTCCAAACTTGGAAAAGCCAACTTACGAAAAGTAAGAGGGTCAGCTGTCTTACTTGATGATAATTGTGATCTCGTTCACGCAGAAATTGCCTTTGTTTTATTTCGTGCAAGTTGTTAAATTTCTGTCTCGCGTTTGAATCCGTATATTAAACTCGATACCCATTTAATGAGGAGCGATGGCACTATCGTATATATCCAAGTTTGATTTGGGTCAGTATTGGATTTCACCCATTGAAGAAATAAAACGATAAGCAGTTTGACTTGGGCTGTACGTGTGGGGCCAAGAAGAGAAAAAAGTAAAATAAAATAAAGAAACAAAAGAAAGAAAAGGTTTCTTGTTTTTAGGTTCTTATCCTGACATGAGCCACAAAAAGGGTTTCGGGTCTCTCTATCTTTTCTGACGAGCCAAACAAAAAGGGTAAAAAAAAAAGAGTTGCACAAGAAAAAGACGAGACAGAGAGGACAAGAGCCGCATCGCAGGTTCGCGCCGCGAGGAAAGAGGACGACGCTCTTCTTTGGGTTCTCTCTTTGGTTGCGAGCAGTTCTGAACGCGATTCAGTTTTATGCTTCGTGAGTTTTTTATTATATCCGATTGAATTGTTTTATTTGTAAACATTTTGGGTTTAGGTATAATATAGGTGCGGGAAACACGAGCGTATTGAGCGATTGTAATTCCGATTCTCCGATTATAGTGGATTGTTTTTGCTGGCTCTCCCGTGGATGTAGGTACCGATATTCGGACCGAACCACGTAATCTCCGGTGTCCTTTATTGTTCCTTGTTATTTCTCGTGGCTTTTCGCATTGATTTATTTGCAAGATCTGGTTAGCTTCCGCGTTATATTTCAACAATTGGTATCGGAGCGCCAGGTTCGGATATTCTAGATTGTGATTTGGGGCTTTTGCTTGTCCGATTATTATCTGGATATCCTGTTATTGCAATTATGTCTGGAGTGAAAGCTGAAATTGAGAAGTTTAACGGGAGGAACAACTTTGGGTTATGGAGCCTCAAGATGGAGATGTTATTGACAACTCAAGGTTTAGCAGAAGCATTGGAGGGCAAGGCTGAGTTGCCCGAAACGATGACAGATGCTGAAAAGGATGTGGTAATGAAGAAAGCTAGAAGTTTAATCCTATTGAATTTATCGGATGAAGTGTTAATAGAGGTTGGTGAGGAGAAGGATACCGCAACATTGTGGGCAAAACTTCAGGCGCTCTATGTAACGAAGGGTTTGAACAATCGTTTATATATGTTGAAGAGGATGTTCCGGTTCGGATATATCGAAGGTACGTCTATCGAAACCCATCTAGATGAATTTAATAAACTCATGATGGATTTGAAGAACGTCGGTAAGACACTTGATGATGAAGAGCGGGGCATGATGTTGTTAGCTTCCCTACCGCAGTCATGGGAGCACTTTACTGATTCATCATTGCAGGGGCGTACTACGATTACCTCGGAAGAGGTAAAGTCCGCCTTATTTTCTAAAGAGTGGCAGAGAAAGTTGCGAGATGACAGTCTAGCGCAAGATGTAGCGCGAGGACTAGTGATTCGGGGTAGAGAGCAACAACGAGGGTCCAAAGAGAGCAGAGGTAAAAGCGGATCTAAGTCGCGCCATAGAAAGTCCAAGGGACGCGTGAGGTGCTTTGAGTGTCATGAGGAGGGGCACATCGGGAGAGATTGTCCTAAGTTGAGAAATAGAGGTGATAAGCAGAAAGCCACAACCAGTGTGGCGAACGTTGCTGAAGAGAGCACTAGTGATGCAGAGGCTGTCTTGTGTGTGACCGCAGGTTCGTCGGGAGATGAATGGGTGTTAGATTCGGGGTGTTCTTATCATATGACGCCTCATAGGAACTGGTTTACTACTTACCGGACTACGGATGGTGGTAGAGTTCCGTTGGGGAATAACGCAGCTTGTAAGGTTGTGGGGATAGGGACAGTTCGGATTCGGATGCACGATGGCGTGGTTCGCACATTGACAGACATGAGGCATGTACCGGAGCTCAAGAAGAATCTTATTTCTCCGGGGACACTCGATGATATCGGGTGTAAGTACACTTCTGAAGGTGGAGTGCTGAAGATCTCTCGAGGTGCCATGACAGTGATGAAAGGGAAGAAAGTGAGTTCTCTCTATCATCTACTGGGAGAGACCGTGACAGGAGCTGCTGCAGTTTCATCGGGTGAGTCAGATTCTGATCTAACTCGTTTATGGCATATGCGTCTAGGGCACATGAGTGAGGCGGGTATGACGATGTTGAGTGATAGAGGGTTGTTAAAGGGTCAGAAGACAAGTAAGTTAGACTTATGTGAGCACCGCATCTTTGGGAAGCAACGCAGGATTAAGTTTGCTACAGGTATTCATTCAACCAAGCAACCGGTAGAATATATTCATTCGGACGTCCGGGGCCCGTCTCCGGTTCCTTCGAAAGGAGGTGCTCGTTATATGTTGACATTTATCGACGATTATTCCAGGAAGGTATGGGTATACTTTCCGAAGCACAAATCCGATGTGTTTGATCGGTTCAAGAAGTTTAAGGCATTGATTGAGAAGCAATCAGACAAACAAATCAAGTGCCCGAGAACCGATAACGGCATGGAGTTCCGTGGTAAAGATTTTACCGAGTTCTGCGATAGAGAAGGGATTGTAAGACACCGCACAGTACCTAGGACACCACAGTAGAATGGCGTGGCAGAACGAAAGAACAGAACTTTACTTGAGCGGGCTCGGAGCATGCTTTCGCATGCCGGAATAGGCAAGGAATTTTGGGTCGAAGCAGTGAACATGGCATGTTACCCGATTAATAGATCTCCATCATCTGCTATCGAGTGGAAAACTCCCGAGGAAGTATGGTCGGGGAAACCCGTTGATTATTCCGGATTACGAATATTCGGATGTCCTGCGTATGCTCATGCGAGTGATGGTAAGCTTGAGCCGAGGTCGAAGAAGTGCATATTTCCGGGTTATGCACATGGGGTGAAAGGCTACCGGCCGTGGTGCACCGATCCCAGTTCACCCGGTTTTCTAATCAGCAGAGATGTGATCTTCGACGAGACCGTAATGCTTCAACAAAGGAGTTCGGAGACACAACCAAGAGAGCGGACAGATCATGGTGTTAGTAGTGAGGTGGAGCTTCAGGTGGAGACTCCGGAGACCTCGGAGGTAACGGATGTTGAGACTGCAGATGAGGCCGCAATTCCCGAAATCGGTGATAATGAACAACCAGTACAGCCGCAGCATAGTATAGCCGCAGAGAGACAAAGAAGGCAAATTAAACCACCGGTACGTTATGGTTATACGGATATTGCTTATGCTTTGACCGTAGGTGATGAAGTGGAGACAGATGAGCCTTCGTCTTACTCCGAGGCGATGGCTAGTTCCGAGTCGTCGCAGTGGCTAGGGGCTATGAGTGAAGAGATGGAATCACTCCATCGAAATCAGACGTGGGAGTTAGTTAAAGTACCCAAGAGCCAGAAGATTGTCGGAAGTAAATGGGTCTACAAACGAAAAGAGGGCATTCCCGGTGTCGAGACAACGAGATACAAGGCGAGGCTTGTTGCGAAGGGGTATACCCAGCGAGAGGGCATTGACTACAATGAGGTGTTTTCTCCCGTGGTAAGGCATACTTCTATTCGTGTTTTACTTGCCTTAGTTGCTGCACAGGATCTCGAGTTGGAGCAACTTGATGTAAAAACGGCGTTTCTTCACGGTGAGTTGGAGGAGCAGATTTACATGAGGCAACTAGAGGGATTTGCTATTCCGGGTAAGGAAGATCATGTTTGCTTGTTAAAGAAATCATTATATGGGCTGAAACAATCTCCTAGGCAAGGGTATAAGCGTTTTGATGCTTTCATGGCTAGTCAAAACTATTCAAAAAGTCAGATGGATAGCTGTGTTTATTTTAGGAGATTGGAGGACGGGTCTTTGATATATTTGCTGTTATACGTTGATGATATGTTGATAGCAATGAAAAATATGTCCGATATTGATGTGCTGAAGAGGCAGCTAAGTGCTGAGTTTGAGATGAAAGATTTAGGTGCTGCGAAGAAAATATTGGGTATGGAGATTTTGCGTGACAGGACTGCAAGATTATTACGTCTGTCTCAAAAGAAATATATTGAGAAGATTGTAGCACGTTTTAATATGCAATCAATGAAGTCTCTGAGTACTCCATTAGCGAAGCATTTTAAACTTTCGCTTAAGTTATCGCCGCAGACCGAGGAGGAGGAGGAACATATGTCTCGTGTTCCTTATTCTAGTGCTGTGGGTAGTATTATGTATGCTATGGTATGCACTAGGCCCGATATTTCACAAGCTGTCGGTGTAGTTAGTCGTTATATGAAGCGTCCAGGTAAAACTCATTGGGAAGTCATGAAATAGATCCTCAGATATTTGAAGGGGACAGCAGACGTTGGTATAGTATACCGAAGGGACAGTTATGGCAGTGAGACCACGGGGTATGTGGATTCCGATCACGCAGGTGACTTGGATGAGTGCAGATCATTAGCGGGGTACGTGTTTACGCTTGCAGGTGGTGCGATTAGTTGGAAGGCGTCCTTACAGGACCACGTGGCCTTGTCATCGACCGAGGCGGAGTACATGGCACTAACCTTTGTAGCGAAAGAGGCGATATGGTTGCAAGGTTTGCTCTTGGACTTTGGGTTAGAACAGAAAAGTGTTGATATACACTGTGATAACCAAGGTGCGATTTATCCGGCATATAATCCAGTTTATCACGAGCGAACGAAGCATATCAATATCGTGTACCACTTCATCCGAGATGTCTTAGCGAAGGGTAAAATTGTTGTGAAAAAGATAGCGACAAATGAGAATCCTGCGGACATGATGACTAAGCCTATTCCTTTGGCGAAGCTCAAGCTTTGCTTGAGCACTATTGGCGTCTCTAGAGAGTGATCGCCCGTGGGGGCGTTGAGAGAGCAGCATGGATAATAAGCACTATGAGTTGGCTTCAAACATCGAGCCAAGGTGGAGAATTGTTAAATTTCTGTCTCGCGTTTGAATCCGTATATTAAACTCGATACCCATTTAATGAGGAGAGATGGCACTATCGTATATATCCAAGTTTGATTTGGGTCAGTATTGGATTTCACCCATTGAAGAAATAAAACGATAAGCAGTTTGACTTGGGCTGTACGTGTGGGGCCAAGAAGAGAAAAAAGTAAAATAAAATAAAGAAACAAAAGAAAGAAAAGGTTTCTTGTTTTTAGGTTCTTATCCTGACATGAGCCACAAAAAGGGTTTCGGGTCTCTCTATCTTTTCTGACGAGCCAAACAAAAAGGGTAAAAAAAAAAAAAAAAAGAGCTGCACAAGAAAAAGACGAGACAGAGAGGACAAGAGCCGCATCGCAGGTTCGCGCCGCGAGGAAAGAGGACGACGCTCTTCTTTGGGTTCTCTCTTTGGTTGCGAGCAGTTCTGAACGCGATTCAGTTTTATGCTTCGTGAGTTTTTTATTATATCCGATTGAATTGTTTTATTTGTAAACACTTTGGGTTTGGGTATAATCTAGGTGCGGGAAACACGAGCGTATTGAGCGATTGTAATTCCGATTCTCCGATTAAGTGGATTGTTCTTGCTGGCTCTCCCGTGGATGTAGGTACCGATATTCGGACCGAACCACGTAATCTCCGGTGTCCTTTATTGTTCCTCGTTATTTCTCGTGGCTTTTCGCATTGATTTATTTGCAAGATCTGGTTAGCTTCCGCGTTATATTTCAACACAAGTACTTCCACAATGACATGCGCTTCTGGAACTCTTATCCTTACAATTTTCGGTGAAAACCTTGAAAATATATTTCGGGACTTTACTAGCATAACAATTTTTCTAGTGACTGAGAGAATAACAGCATGTTGTGAGTCACAAATTTTTGAAAAAAGTAGACCCTAGGACCCTATAATAATTTTAATTATTTGTTATCTATTTTTTTGTAATTCACAAAATGCTATCAATCTCACAGTAAAAAAAAAAAAAAAGCAAGCAAGCTCTCATGTAAGCATATTCCTATATTTCGCACTAGCTATGCGGGTTGCTCAATTCTGACTTTCGCCTATGTTTTATATGGGTTTTTCCACGCTCTTTCAAGGACCAATTTCCTATCATGCCCCAATTCATTTTATCGTAATTTCTATACAAAATGACCTACCACACAAATAACTGTTCATTTGAAAATCCTCACGTATCTTTGGTACCACATTTTGCATAGGAACTACGACAAAATGAATTCGGGTATAATATGATACAATGGGGAATTGAACTATGGAGCGTCCTTAGATGGATCACTCGTCCCATGCGCATACAGATTGGTTTTCCTTTTCTACTCGAATCTCTCCATTTGAACTTAGCTGGTTTCTTGACATTTCCTTAAGGCCACATCGTTCTTGACTAGAGAAAACATGCTCTACTAGCAGTCGGTGGATCAAGATTTCGAAATACGGCGGAAGGTCTTAAGGGTACTATATTTGGTGCGTTTGAGAGAGCTTTCGAAGAATTGCTTTGCATCTAGACAAAATGACTTTCTCATTAATGTATTTTACTTAATGCAAATATTTTTGGGTAATACACTTTCAAAAGCAACTTTGGCCACACGATCCCCACCATCCGAACTTCCTCTTGTCCGCTGTCGCCACCCTTGCCACCTCCTCGACCCCGTCCCGCAACGCCCCTTGTCGCGCGATCATCGTCAACCCTTGGCCCAAGGTTAGAAAGGATTTCATCTGGGCGAAGCTTGTCTGCGTTGGGCGAACCTTGACGAAGCTCGACGTTGTGCAACCCTCGACGAGCTAGATATGGGAGACACTGCCGCCTCTGTCTGAGGGAGGCGATGAACATTGTGTCTAGAGTAATAGCAAGGGCAAAACACGAATATCAAACATTAGTGACGGTAAGAATGGATAAAAAAGCAATTCATTAAACCCTTGAAGTAGCATTTTTAGAATGCTTAAAGCTCAAAACTCGGACTAAAGGCGTCTGAGATTGTGTTACCAAACACTGAAAACTTTGTCTCTAAGGGCCTTTGAAGATCCAAATCTCTTTGAAAATGCTACGCCAAAGGCGGCTCAAGTGATTTTTATTAGGGGTGATTGGTTTTCGAACCGGTCCGGTTCTCCTCAAGAATCGAGAACTAGACCCGTGGTCCCGGTTCCCATTTTCCGGAACCGAAGACTGGACCGGCCACTCGGGGACCGAGAACCAGACCGGACCGACGGTCCCATCCGATTCCCAGGCAGTTCTAAAGAGCCAATAAACCCAGCTTTCGGACCTCTTGGACCATGGCGCACTAAAGTAGAAACTTCAGATGGAGGTTTTCCTTGCGCACTCGTGGTAGCTTGAGAAAATGGCTGCCGAATATTTTGAATTGGCAAGTCACTGTATTTCTGCTTTTCCCTGGATGCAGCTACCCCAGGTTTCTGACCTCTTGGACCATAGCCAATTGAAGTAGAAACTTTACATGGAGGTTTCACTTGCACGGTCGTGGAAGCCGGAGAACATGGCTGCGGAATATTTTGAATTAACAAGTCATTATAGTTCTGCTTTTCTGTGAACATAGATAAGCCAGCTTCCCAGTATCCATACGTTGAGCTATGATGTCTGTCAGGCCTCATCATAACCCTAAATCTGTTTAGGATTACTTTTAAAAATTAAAAAAAAAAATTCAACCTGTCCGGTCCGATCCCTAAAACCGGGAACCTGACCGCCCGGCTATTGGTTCTAATTTTAATAACCGCGAACCGGACTGCCGCCTTCTAGAACTGGAAACCGGACCACCAATCCCGATTCAGGCAGTCCAATTTGCTCGCCCCTAGGTTTTATAGCCTTTGGGATTTCACACAGAGGAGTGTACACATCAATTATAGTGTTAGTTGCAATGCGTACATAAGGACTGTAAATACCTCTGCTAGTCATCATCATTTGACTAACTCAAAATCTCAGAGGAAGACATTCTCAATTTTTATTCCATTATATCAGGTGTATATGTTTTTTCTTTTCTGGCCTACTACTGAAATCGTGAATTTTTAGGATACCCACGTCGAAAAATGTTGATTGATATCACATCAATTGACCTCCATCTCATTCTTACATCTAGGTGACTCACAAATTGTTGTTAATCATAATCTCTCCCTATGATCTTTTAGAGCTCAAGAGTCTCATTTCCATACGTGTCACCACTAGTACTAGATGCAATTAGCCGTGTGAGAAAGCAATCTCAAGCAAACCTATCTGCCATTCCTATCATTCACATTTCATATGTCTACGCGTGACACCATTCGCGTCTTTGATGATTACAGCACATCCTGTTGAATGGGTCCACCTTTTTGTGGGGCGAAGGTAAAACAATATGAAAAAGAAAAGTCAAAAAGCATGTGGAGAGGAAAAAAGAAGAGGGGAAAGAGGGCTACATCGTCCGACGAAAATTCGATGGTTAAATAATGTCGAAATTAGCTCGAATTACAAGATAATGTTCGTGTGACCGAGGTCCATGAGTTGATCGGTTTTGTTCGTTGAAAATATTTTTCAAGCTATCTCTTGTAATCTCAGATTGTGATTAGATTTTCTTGCTCAATTTGTGTAAATCCACCTTCGACGTGATGAAATACTATTGTATTATTAATGTTGTAGCTAAAGAAGAACCTTTGTGATGCGTGTGCGGGATGGGAAATGCTTTTTGAGTGATCAAGGAAGGAATTGAGGGCTGAACATAGTACGTGGGGATGGATGTCGATGATTGAATGCAAATGTAGGATAACTTCGATCGCCATCAAGGCATAAAGGACACACTACTAGCCAAGGATACAGATCGGGATCGACGAAGTTTACCACAAAGGTTTAAAAGAATAATCACCCGACAAGGATATAGGACTTCGGGATAAAAAAGCTCATCAATAAGGCCTAAAGGATTACCACCAATCGAGGATATAGGGCTTTTTGACTCACCACCGAGGAGTAATCCACTTTTCAATGATAAAGAAGCCAATATATGAGTTATCCACTCTCAAAATATATTCCTTCAAATAAAAGAAAATCTCATATGTTCCCATTTATCAAATCTTCACTACTTACAAATGAGGATTCGCCTTTTCTTATAGAGAGACCAATACATAGGAATAGACTAAACATTAAAGACACCGGAATTACCCATCTAATAAAGACATAGGAACTAGAAAACACATTAAATTCCTAGGAACCAGAAATTGCAATAAAATACCTAGAAACTACAACTTTTACCCTTGAAACCTATGGCACAATTAAGACTCATGAAGACCTAGGAACTAAGAATGCAACAATCACATAAAGACTTGAAAATCTGACTATCCAACATTGTTCACCTTCCAAAATTCATCCACCAACCTTGACTAGTAAATAACCATTTATGGAGTTCAACAAATATCCAAGGAAAATTGCTAAGAATAGCCCACCATTGGTTAGCTTCGAAATGGCAACTAGACTGGTGAACTGGCAACCGATTAATTGATCGGCAAGTGAAGAATTACTAATACCTTATTTGACAGTTTGGTAGTCCATCGACAACCATTCTTGCATATACATAACTTTTCTGCATAATTGGCAACTTCAACCTTGACACATCGAAGCAAGTTGTAAGCGACAAGGCCATTCATTTCCATGACCGAATCAAAGATGAAATGCCAGAATAATAAGGTCAGCTTCTTCTTTTTCGTCATCTTCTTTCCCCCTTGATGCAATTAGTTGGACCCCTGTCTTCCGAAGATATACTAAATGATATCATTTCCAAATCTGATATTTGGTCAGAGAACAGTATTTTTCAACTAAAGTCGCTTTCGCGAAATTGTGTCGTATACCCTAAATTCGTATTAGAGTTCACGTGCAAGTTAAGCCCTTTGTATTTCTTTCTATGCATAAACAGCCTTTACGAAAAGCAAAATTTAAACTAAAATAGACGTCAATGTAAGATGCTACTTAATTTGTGATATAAGTTTGCCAATGTCAGTACTATGAAACAGTACACTTATCCTCTGCGGAAATCAAAATCACAGGTGTATTTCTGCTAGTAGTTTAACCCTGGTTGTAAAACTATATTTTCTTAACTCTTTTTAGGTCCACTGAGAATAAACATGATCAGCGAACGGTTGGGCGTTGCTAGGGCTTCTAATGGTTTGGTCTCGAGGTAGACTTAGTGACACAGTGCTTAGCACGTGAATTCTAGCAAATATTGCTTAGGAAAAAATCTCAAAATTCAATAATCAATCATTATTCTAAAAAACGTTATAATAACACCTTTTATAGGGTGTTAACCCTAAACCTAACCCTAGTAGGATTCTAAACATCAAAATCCAAAATTACAAAACTACCATTAATAGTAAAATAAATCCCGAATATACTAGGAAAAATAGGAAAACCCATCCGGACGATCCCAAATTGCTAAAATCCATCGTTAATCATGGCCAAAGGCTGAAGATTACGCTTCAGCTGACCGAATTTGAGCCCGATTCGATGTCGTCGACCCGGTCCGCCGGTTCTTGACAGATCACCGTTTCGCCTTCCGATTGGATTTCTACCTATCCAATCAATCTAGAAACGCACTACTAATACATTCTGCATCACTTGGCCCAACCCATCAATTATCAGGCTTGCCATCGGTGTCAAATATTACAAACATGGTTGATTTGCGAAAGAATTTCGTTGCCCAAATATCTATAACACACATCACTCATCTAAAGGTTAATATGTACGGATATTGTTACACCAACTATAAACCCGAATATTATATTTATTCTTTTTCACCACTAATGTACCAAACAAAAGAAAGATAGACCATATTCTCTTCGCAGAAAAGAAATTTTCGATAAGCCGCCTTATTCATCTTTGATTTGAAGAATATAACCATACAGTGGTCTCAAAATCAATGATGTATGCAGCCATCCGTGTAAAGTTTCTTTTAGACGCTCAATCTCTCACTCTCACTTTGGTCTTTTGGTCTCAGTCTCCCATCTTCGTCTCTCGACTCATATCGATTCATAGCCTCAACTCCCATCCATTCATGGTCATGCCTCCGGTCATTCATCACCTTCCTCTCTCCCTCTCAATAATCTCCATTTGCTATAAGTTTGAATACCTAATCTTCAATCTACTCACCAAATCTTCAACAACAACAAAAAGAAAAAAAATCTACCCACCAAATCCATAATTTTCAATCTCCATTTGGTCGGTGAAGCTTGGTGGGACCGGTTTCATGGACCCACCAAGAAACCAAATTGGACCAGCGGTCTAGTTCCCGAGTGGATCCATGGAATTTACAGGTAGTTCTTGATTTCAATTTTTCAAAATCGGTTCTTAATGGGCGGTTCCCTATTCTAGGGTGGGAACCGCCCACCAATACCATACTCACCCCTACTACTAGCAAATAAAAAAAGCCCAAGAAACAAGAATGAAGACCCATTTTCACTTTTATTCTCATTCGCAAATTCTACTTTGTTCACCATACAAACTTAAAATCCTCTCAGCTAATGAAGTGTCTGTTGTGAAGGACCAACAGAAATGCAATTTTTATTTGTTGGGCACTTCACTACCTTTTTAGCTAGGAAGAACCGGGATGCTCTATTCACTTTTGAAGAAATTACTGGGATCGATTTTGGTCTTTATCTTCACCAACCTTTGAAGTAATAGATCCCATACGCTTTCTCGGGCTTTTTTTCAAAATAGGATAAGAAAAATTACCAAAATAGGTTTTTTTTTTTTTTGCCATTTTAGGTGTAGCTCAACAGTTCGATCGCCCAGCAAGGCACGGTCGGTAGTTGCACTGCGGAGCCAAACTTTTTTTTAAAAAAAAATTCATATTTTTTTACGTTTTTTTATAACATTTATTTTATTTATAATTTTTTTTTATTTTTTTGTAAAGAAATAAATTTTTTCTTTTGAAGCTTTTTTTTTGTTTTGGTAAAGGTAAGATATATATTGAGTAAAGCGCAGATTACAAAACAAACCTCCGCCGCACACCACCGGAGTGTCGCTAAAAGCGTAAGGACAGCTCGGGTAGAAAAAGTCTAACAAGACAAGAGCCACAGAGAGGCCATCAACCGAGACCAAACTGTGGGGACTATACAAGAACCTGTACAAGAGTGACGCAAGTAGCTATATAAGATAAAGCGGACCAAGCACAGTGGTCCAAAATAATAACAGGAAGGACAAAACTTCCCAAAAATCAATCAAAAATCGCGGAGGAGATGCCCCAAGAAATCTGCATTCTTCGATTTCTGGGGGTGTCGTCAACACGCCTAAAGGTGGTAGCCTTATCCTTGACCACCTTCTGAAGACATTCCTTGATGGCAGTCAAATTAAGTTGCTTGTTGCGGAATAGGATGTGATTCCATTCCGTCCAAATCACGTGGCAAAGAGCGCCAAATGAGAATCTTGCAATGCATTGATAAAAAAGGTGGCCCCGAAAGTGCTTCATCACCCACCTAAGGTTGTCTTGCCAAGAAGCATTATGCCAAGCAAAGTTGCACTTAGCCGACCAAAACAGAGCAAGAGCATTTGTAATACTACAACCAAAAAATAAATGGCCAATAGAGTCAGGGCGATAATTACAAAAACCACATAGACCTTCTACAATACGATGATAGGCAAGGAGGATGACCCGGGTGGGTAGTCTGTTAAGGGTAATAAGCCATAGAATGAAGGAATACCATGGAGCAAGATGACGATCCTATATGAACGAGTGCCATTGAACGACCTGTCCCTTGCGCCGAAAAAGATCCCAAGCCGAAGCCGAGGAGAAGACACCGGAGGAATGTCCGAGCGAGATTAGGGTATCCTATTGGCTCTCGAGGGTGATGGACGGCATAGGGTCAAACCAAGCTCCCATGACGGTGTTCACCCTCGAGGGGAAGTGAGTTGTAGTTAGGAAATCCCGAACCGTGGCCTTTCGAGATATACCGGACCGATATATATCCAGGTCAGAGAACAATTTGTACAAAGGACCCTTCGTATGCCATGAATCAAACCAGAATGATAAATTACCTCTGCTAACTCGCCAATGGAAGAGATGCTCACTATCCTTTCTAAGATCAAGGATCTTTTTCCAAGACCAAGAGCATAGAGTCGGTCTCGTAATAACCCAAAAGCTCTTATACTTGAGGAAGTTCGAGTGTATCCACTTACACCAAATGGATTCTTTATCCGTGAAAAGGATCCATATATGTTTAAGCATTGCCGCTTTGTTACAATCCGAGAGCCTCCGGATGCCAAGGCCTCCCTCCTCTTTAGGTAAACACGCCTTATCCCATGATACCTTCACCCCTCCGGTGCCTAGCTCCGGGTCTTTCCAGAGGAATTGCCTTAGAATTTGCTCAATACGAAGCAAAACAGACTTTGAAAGAATAAAGACACTAGCCCAAAAAACCTAGGTTGCATGAAGTACAGTCTTTACTAGCAAGAGACGTCCCGCAAAGGAGAGGAATCGCTGCGTCCACGAATGAGCTCTAGCTGTGATAGTATTAACCAGAGAAATGCAATCTCCTTTGCTAAGTCGGTTGGATATGAGTGGAACTCCCCGATAACGGATGGGCAAAACTCCTTCCCGAAAACCCAGCAGAGAAAGTAAGTGGTACCGAAGTTGGGGCGAGCCACCCGAGCAGAAAAGTTCACTTTTACTCATGTTCGGTCTAAGTCCGGACCAATCGGAAAACCTATCCAGTCCCGCTTTAATAAGAGCAACCGAGTTACTATTAGCTTCGATGAAGACAAGTACATCATCTGCGAAGAAGAGGTGGGAAAGTCGAGTGGCTTTACATCTCCAATAGAACTTGAAGTCGGGTTGTCGAGTTTGGAGGTTGATAATTCCAGTGAAGATCTCCATTACAAGTGTGAACAAGTAAGCCGACATTGGGTCCCCTTGGCGCAGTCCTCTACCACTAGCGAAAAATCCATGAAGCTCTCCGTTGATGGAGATGGAGAACTTAGGAGTCGTGACACAAGTCATAATAAGGTTGATAAAGCCAACCGGGAACCCAAAAGTGTGCAAGACTAGTCGGAGGAATTCCCAATCGACGGTGTCATACGCTTTTCTGAAATCCACCTTAATAGCACATTTTGGCAAGTAAGGGTCGTGATGGAAGCCACTAAACAGCTCCCGTACCAAAAAGGGTGTTGTCACCGATACGATCGCCTTTGACGAAAGCATTTTGCATCGGACTAATAACAGAAGAAAGAACCCCACGGATCCTATTAGCCATAATCTTGGTGATGCATTTGTAGATTATGTTGCAGCAAGCAATGGGTCTGAAATCAGTCATAACACTAGCATTTGGGACTTTAGGAACCAACGAAAGAATGGTGGCATTGACTTCCCGAAGTAGGCAACCCGTGTTGAAGAAGTCCTGGATTGCGAGGACAACCGATTGACCAATAATGTCCCACACAGCCTTAAAGAATTCCACATTAAACCCGTCTGGTCCCGGGGCTTTGCCGGTAGCTCGAGAAAATAGCGTAGCACGAATCTCACTAGCGAAAACAGGGCGAGCTAAAGAGGAAATCTGATCGTGACTCAAGGGGTGTTCAATCACCGACTCGATATCTTGGATAGAAGGCCGAGATGCAGAACTTGAGGAGGACAATAGCTCCTTATAGTAGGCGACAATGTGAGCATGCACCCGTGATGGTTCGGTTATAACAGTTCCAGAGCTATCCGTAATAGAAAGCAATCTGTTGAAGCTTATTTTTATAACATAATTATCAATAATTAATTAAGATATATAATTAATAAATAATATTGTATTTATGTAATTAATTAAAAATATTAATAAAATAATAGTGGTAAGATATATGAAAAACATGGAATTTTTATAATAGATAACAATCGTTAACCGCGATTACATCTACTAATGATGTCGTCTTCCTACATAACCTCATGTTCCACAATCAAGTTGTCTCCATTGTTTAGCAAGTCTAGTATTGTACCGATGAGGACGAGGATCCGGATGAGTAGCATGTGTAGATGATGAAGGCATATCTTGTAATCCGGATGTATCATCAAAGTGAGAAAATATGCCACGGTCGGACGGTACATATCCTACTGTAGGAATATATGAGAAAGGAGGATGAAAATCGAATTCGTATGCGGCTGAAGAAATATCCGGAGTCTACAGTTGTTGAAAAGTGAATCCCCCGTGAAATGGGCCAACAAACCGAGTGAACCCCGCAGTGAAATCTGCCCGGCCGAACCCTAGAGTGAACCCCAGCTTGAAATCTATCTTATGATATTCTAAGGGGTAGGGGACGACATCACCAATTGGATGAGCTCGAGTAGTCCCCTAGGTCGGCTGAATAGTCCCAAGTGGATCATCATCGTGCGGCCCAATGGATGCTGCTGTAATTGGTGGTTGGGGTGGCGGCATCAACGTTAGCCGTCTCTCCTCATCCTAGTCATATAGCATTGCCTTAGCCATCTTCCCCCTAGCTGCCCAACACTGACGAGATAGAACGACCGAATCTATCATATGTAAGATTTGTTCGTAATAAAATATATCAAATTAAACAAAGAATTAATTTAAAATTTGACTCGTTGTCTATCGGCCTCAACTCCAGCTTCATATATTATACGCACTAAAAAGAATTAATGACGCGCGAACCGAAATGGCAATATAGCACATACGGACTATCGAGAGATGCATCCGGTAAAGGATCGGGATCCAAATTAAGCACTCTCTTGGGAGAACACACCACATACCTAACCACATTTGTAATATGCACAACATAATCATGTACCTCGGTCAAACCATCTCTTGCAATCAAGTTTACCATATGAGCCATGTTACTCATATGAAAAAAAAAAATCACTATTTAAGGCAAAAATATTCAGGGGTTTGCGACTTCCATATCAGTAATGATGTGGTGAATATTGTTTTTTACGTCCACTTAAAAATTGACTAGTGTATTGAATTAAATTAAAATTAAATTATGTGGAATTTCTTGTCTGGTTTAGTCTTCCTCCTTTGTCCATGGCCAGCTACTTGACCTCGGATGAGTGGCCACGGCTGACGAAGCTGCTGGCCGTCCAATTGTTTGGTGTCGCTCGTCCCAGTGACCGTACTGTTTTTCATATTTGGTGGTCCATGGCTGTTGGCGTCAGCTCATGAGCATTCCTCCGCCATGGTCATTGATGCTCGCCATCCATGACCGAAATCATCGGCCCTTGTCCATGGCCGTCGTTAGCATTGTTTATCTATGATTGATGGGGACGACCACGAGCCAAATGTAAGGGACGACATATCTTGATATTTGAGCTTTGTCCATGGCCTTCAAGATTTTACCCTCACCCATCGACATGTCTGACCACGAGCCAACTTCAAGGGATGATTGCAAGAAGATGGCTTCCTCTGCTATTCTTCTTGATTTTGAGCTATGTCCAAGCTTTATCCATGGCCTTAGAGATCTCTTCTTCGCCTGTGGCGTGGCAAGACTAGATCTGGAGGCACGATTCCAGTCTTGATGTGGACGAAAAACGATTGCGCTCCACTATGATGATGGAGGCGGTGGCTCGGCCGTCAACGAGGTCAACCACGAGGGGACAATGGAGGAAGATAGGGTCGCCCATGGTGACACCGACGGCTGTTGACGGCCAAATCTGGATAACCCCCAAGCGTCCTGGCCATGGCGAAGCGGACAAACGAAGAAGATGAAGCCGGAGAAAGGAAATCTAGAAATTTCGCGTCAATTTTTTAAATTTTAATTCAAGACCTATGTCAATTTTTAAGTGGATATGAAAGAAAAATTAATGCCACATCAATAATTGACGTGGCGGTAACAAACCATTGAATATTTTCTCCTATTTAAGGGGTACTAGCAAACATATTGAATAAAGTATTATGTGGACAAGCAATATAGTAAATCATGAATCGCACAAGGTGGCATGGCAAGTAATTTGCTCACCTAAAAAGGAAAGGGGATTATGATTGTTCAATTTAAACATATGGAATAAAGTATTGTTAGCTCGAATGTTGTGGAGCCTCATCAATCACCCGTCCTCTTCTCTTTGGAGTATATGGGTTCACAACACCAATGCAGAGTCACTCCAATTATGTAGATCAACATTAGGGGTAGTATAGTTTGGAGTCGGCATAGTCTTCTTAAATTTCGACCGATTTTAACCTCTATTATCCATAACTCAGGGTACTATTGTTGAGAAATCTATGATGAACTCAAACATGTGAGACAGGTTGTGGAGTGGTATAACCTAATTTGGACTAATAGCAATAGCAAACATAATTTTATTAGCTAGCTTGTTTGCAGAAAAAGACTACCAACAGCAGAGATCGTCGGCTAATGGATGGCTTTGGTTGATATCCGGCGTAACTTTTGTAGGATTAGTATATAAGAAAGAAGACATTTATTCTTCCAATGTGAGTGGATAGGCAGCATATATGGCCTAGGAAGCACCAAAACTCTTGGGGGGTCTTCGTATCGTGTTCGACACTCCCACACTCTCACATGCAACCGACACATCATTGGCGATCCAGACATGCTAGCTATACACAAGTCCAAGATCCCGAAGAGACATTTCGACACGCACAAGGTCAATTTTAAGCATTTTCAATAAATTAGGAATCAAATATAAATTTATCAAAAAAATCTATAATTAAGTCATATATCCAGCCACCTCAAAATTAATATATTCAACCAGCAAAAAAAAAATTAATCGTTAATTCGTAAAAAGAAGAAGAAGAAGAAGAAGAAGAATAAACTCACCGCCACATGATAATTTATCATGTCTATACAAAAGTATATATTTAATATACAACGTATCCCAACATGTCGAAATTCTTTATTTTTTGATAAATGACATGTCGGCGTATCGTGTCGTGTCATGTTGCATGTCATGTGTGAGTGTCGGTACTACTTAGCATACGGTGCAGTATCCTTATACAAGGATGGAATGAGGAACTTCAATGGATGGTTAGAGCAACAAATGGAAAAGACATGGTGGCAAGACTCCTCAAGGTATCCTTTCTAGCAACAACATATGGCATTTGGATAGAGTGCAACCGTAGGCAGTTTCAAAACAAGTCGATAGACATCCATATTATTTTGGCTAACGTGCGTAAATATAAAAGAGGTAGAACTTCACCCTACCGAAAAATTAGTCCTTCTTAGACAAATATTGTTTTAGTTACTATGTGGAGACTTTCTAACTCCATCTTTTTAAACTATTAGCTCTATTTACATCTTACACACAAAAAAATCACTATTTAAGGTCCATAACCTTTCTTTTAAAAAAATTTCTTTCAAAGGACCAATGGTAACTTCATTCAAACTAAAATTATCTACGGTGATTGTTGACACTTTTTTTTTTTCTACTACCAAATCGTAGATGCAATTCTCAACCATATCCCCTCCTTACCCTTGTGACTAAACATCATCACAAAGTTGATGTTCTTCTATGCAACTTCACCTGGGCAAGGACCATGTTCCTCATCTTGAGGAGCATGCTTCTAAAGGTGCTTATACATAGTATTCTTGGGGTCGTGTCTCGAGCATCCAATGCCCCGTTTACGTGATATCTACGTAATAAAACTTGTAATGAGTGCTTTCTGATGAGATCAATATTAATGGACTGAATTGAAAAATCAAGGATCGGATATTTTGGCTAAAGCGGGGCAATACACTTGGGTCTAGGGAAAATTATCCAAAAAACCTAGACATATTGCAGCTTTGTCAATTGAGTCCTAAATTATTTAATTTTATTAATTGAGTTCTAAACCTTTTTATATTTACAAATTTAGTGCATCGTCCAATTTTGGCAAGAAATTGCTAATATGGACTCTAGCTGTCTTATATGGCACTGCTGATGTTGACATAGATAATTTTTAACAAATATCATTTTTTCAACTTATTAATTTATTCATTTATTTTCTTATGTCTCCCTTTTTTATTTTTTTATTCTTTTTTTTTATTTCTTTCCATTTTTCCCTCCGTAGGCCTCAAACAATGGCCCTCATTGGATCAAGTGAGGCTCGTCAAATCGACAAGGGCAAGAGTTGCCCTTGCCAGCCCAAGTAAGGGCAGCCCACACCCGCCCGTGCAAAGGCTGCCCTCGGTTGATCCAACGAGCGTGGCCCTTGCCAACCCAAGCTCGAGTGTCCCTCAAGGCCAATGAGGGCAACCTTTGCCTAAGGCCAATGACCTCCACCAGCTATTAACAACGCCTAGCGATGACTTGCCCGGGGGGGAGGGGGGGAGAGAAAAAAAAAAGAAGGAAAAGAGAAAAAAAGAATAAATAAAAGAATTAGACAAAAAATGTTAAATACTATTAGCAATTGTCTTTGTCATGATCGGCCATACCATATAGGACCGTTGGCATCTACGTTTCCGTCAAAATTGAGCGGATGAATTCAATTGGCAAAATATGAAAAAGTTTAAGACTCATTGGCAAAATCGAATTATTTAAGGCTAAATTAACAAAAGTGCAATATGTTTATGACTTCTTAAACAATTTTCCCTCGAGTCTATGAAATGGATATAATCTTAACCATCTCAAACCATAAACAATTCGTTATTTACCATAATTAAGAGATGTGAAAATTTTCACGCAATTTCAAGAAAGCTAAGTATTGTTGTGGGCATCAATACCTAATAGAATTGTCGACATATTTGACCATATATCGACCAAAGATTACTCTGTTGTTGTCCAAATAACTTGATATTTGTTGCGTGGAAAAACTTGCAATCCCTAAATTCAAATCACATATACAATCAAATTTTTGGAACCACAAACTTCTCGATAGAGCCTAAAAGTCAAAAACAGCCATCGATATCAAAGGATCAAGAATGTTGGAATATATAAATATTAAACCATGCATTCTTCTAAAAGCTTTAAGCTTTTAAAACCGTTGACTGTGGTTTCATAAAATCTTTCATGGTATCAGAATAGGAGGTCTTGAGTTCAAATCTTTCCAAGCCTATATTTGCCTCCCCAATGAATATTTTCATGCCTAATACTAGGTAAAAAAACCAGACTAAGTGTGAGGGAGAGTGTTAGAATATATAAATATTAAACCACGTTTTTTTTTGTAAAAACTTAAGCTTTTAGAACAGTTGACTATGGTTCCATAAAATCTTTCAAAGAAGAACCTTTGAAATTATGAGACGAAAATGAAAGAGGATTCCATTTGTGGAACCTTTTCTTAAGGTGAAAACGCGATTCACTCTTCACTCCTAGCTACTTGGTCATGGGTCAAGCTCTTGACAATCATTTTCCTAACAAATACCCCAGAACACGATAAAAACTATCCACACAAAGTTCAAACGTAGTCATAGTCAAATATTCCATTTATTACAAAGTAGGGAAAATGACACAAATAGGCCCCGATCTTTGGTCTAATGTGCAATGTGGTCCATGAACTTTTAATTTGTTCAATGTAGTCCTTGAACTTTAGCTTAATGTGCAATATGGTCTCTAAACTTTGACTTGTTTAATGGAGTCTCTGAACTTTTCGTACATGTTCAATTTAGTCCCTAGACTATATGAAAATGTTCATTATTGTCCCTAATCTTAAATTAATGGAAGGACTACATTGAACATTTTCATATAGTTCAGGGACTATATTGAACATATAGCAAAAGTCTAGGGACCACATTGAACAAACTAAAAGTTCAGGGATCATATTGAACATTAAGCTAAAGTTCAAAGACCTTATTGAACAAATTTAAAGTTCAGGGATCATAATGCACATTAGATCAAAGTTTAGAGACCATTTATGTCATTGGCCCTACAAAGTATCATCTTATTATTGCGAGGAGTACACCTAAATTAAAATGAAAACGGAGGAATACTTTGTTCGTGCCGGAAAAAGTTGCCCGGATCGACGGCGGTCTTCACATGCACCAACCTGTCGAAGTTGTTCTTGAAGTACTTCTTTCCCCAAACGCTTGCTTGCTTGTAATCCGTGTTGCCTATCACGTTGTTCATTCCTATGTCGAGATCTCTGTAGTTGATATAAGCCTCTCGAGGCGATTTCGACACGTACTGCACCATATAACTATAGAAGCTTCGTATCCAACTCACGTGCTTTGGAGCAGCATCGTTGCCTCCCTCGGCATCTGTCCATGACGTAAGGTGCTGGATCTTGTACAAAACCCCAGCTCTGTGAGGGAAGGGAAGGGAAGGGCAGATTCGGAAATTTCACCCATTTTCCCGCCATAGTGGTTCTAAATCATAAGAGGCACCCCTTCATCTTCCTCAAAGAACCTCTCCCACATCCCCTCTAAGCCACTCTCCGGGATTGGCTCCCTCACATAATCCGATTTGTTCTTAAAGAATGCTTTGGTGTTGGAGCTCTTGTTGAGCAAGATTTCCAACGGCTCTCCGCTGAACCCTGCGAAGTAGAGGACCGACTCAATCCAGCTCATCTCGGTGCAGTCCTCTCTCGTGAGTTGAGCTCCAGGAAGCTGCTCCTCGTCACCTCGAGAAGCACGTCGACACCACCGAGGTAAAGGGTGTTGAACGACGCTTGCATCGTCCTCGTCCCGTTGGGGCCAGAGTTGAGGCTCTGCAAGATCACCCGGATGAATAGGTCGTCGGGGAGCTTGTTCCCGAGAAGTTGCCATTGATGCAAGAGCTTCGTCGCGTGTTGCTCCAACGTCCTCGAGAGCGTGAACACGGTGACAGTTGGTGGCACCGGGACGAGCTTGACTTTCCAGGACACTACCACCCCGAAGCTGCTGCCTCCTCCGCCTCAGATCGTCCAGAAGAGATCTTCCCCCATGGATTCTCTATCAAGGAGCTGCCCTTGCACGTCGACCAACTGGGCATCGATTACGTTATCGGCAGCAAGGCCATATTTGTGCATCATTGTGCCATAGCCTCCACCACTGAAGTGACCGCCAACACCGATCGTGGGGCAGACGCCAGCCGGAAAGCCGAGGGCTTTGCTCTTCTCAGCGATCCTATAGTAAAGCTCGCCCAACGTTGCACCCGATTGGACCCACGCTGTTTCGTCCTCCGCATCTACAGTGATCGATCGGAGATTCACCATGTCAACCATGATGAACGGGACTTCAGACAAGTAGGAAAGGCCCTCGTAGTTGTGACCGCCGCTTCGGATCCTCATTTGGAGTCCGTACCGCCGGGCACAGACGATGGCGGCTTGGATGTGGGAGACATGGAGCGGTGTCACGATGAGTAAAGGTTTGGGAGCGGAAGGAGTCAAGAAGCGCAGGTTCTGTATGGTAATGTCCAAGACAGAAGAATACGAAGAGTTGATTGGAGTATAAACGAGTGTGGAGATGGAGGTTGCGTTCTCGGAGTGAAGAGAGAGGCATTGCAGGAAATTCATGGGAGTGCGCATAGCAAGAGCTACCAAAGGAGCTGAAAAGAGGAGGAGACATGCCAAGTGAAGATGCATAGTGAAGTTTTGCATCTTCATTTGTTATTTTTGTTCCTTCCAAGCTTGCATTACCAACTATATGGAGGGTGCCTTATTTATAGTTCCATGCGAGTGAGGGCACAAACGGCGAGTGGCGAAACCATATTTTTTATTTCACACTCCCCTTCCAATTTGGTGATAAACGAATGGACGAAATTAGCCGATTATTTCTATCCTTGAGAACGACGGGCATGAAAGTTTACACGAACATGCAGGGTTTGACTTTCTATCACCTTCCAGATTAGCACGGCGTTGATTCAATTGATCATGAATTGTGTGACAAGTTTCCCTCCTATTCTTTTTTTTTAAATAATTTTTCATTCGCTTTCTCGGGATACAAGGAATACCATATTAGCACGGCATTGATTCATTTGATCATGAATTGTTGTGTGACAAGTTTTCCTCCTATTCTTTTTTTTTTTTTTTTGAAATAACATTTCATTCACTTTCTTGGGATACAAGGGATACCAAATTAGCACGATATTGATTCATTTGATCATGAATTGCGTGACAAGTTTTCCTCCTATTATTCTTTTTTTTTAAACAACATTTCATTCGTTTTCTCGGGATACAAGGGATATACACTGCAGATCAACTACAAAGCAAAACAAATCTCAGACAACTTCAAAACAAAACAAGCTTCGGATAATAAGAGAAATCATCGTAACAAGGTTATGGGTCACATGCTCAAAGTGCACATCTATGACTTCTTCATACCAAAATCAGCAGCAGATCACCGAACCCGTCTTTAGTGATGAGTACACATCGAGATCTCCATCTACCGACATGGTTTTGCCTTTCGGTGATACATGCCTAGATTTAGCGTCCACAACACCATCACCGAACAAAGATAAAAGGTTGAACGAGCACGGATTTGACGCCTGTGAGAGCGAAACCTTCACTAAACTCCTCTGATCTCCTTCAAAACTGGACTTGTACACCAATAAAACCCGAGAAAAGCGTAACCCCGAAAATATACACGCAGAAACCCCAAATCCAAACTAGATCGGGATAGAATCTCCCTAAAAATGGGAGAGAAAAAAACTCTCAAACGAGAGAAAAACAAAAGAAAAAATTAAATGGAGAATCAAAACGGCTTAAGAAAAGGGGGAGGGGAAGGGGAAGGAGAGATCAAGCTCGAACCCTCCCCTCTATTGAGGTTGAAGAAAAAAGTTGTCCTATTCATTTGATCAAGAATGATCTAGGGGAATTATTGGATTGAAAAGTAGCTGGTGTGAAAGTGAAGGCATTGAAATGCGGGTATCAGAATTTTAAGGTCGCCGAAAACGTGAAGGGTACGAGAATTTGAAATGTCGGAAGAACCGACGTTCTGATACTTGATTGTGTGTTATTCCATATGAATTTTAGGCGAGAATTTGACAAGGCCTGCATAGTGCATACTAATACAAATGTAATTAAATTTCAGAAAAAGTACACTAGAAGTGCCATAACTTGTGTACGGCGTTCACTTGAATGCCATAACTTTCAAAATATTCACTTAAGTGCCATAACTTTCAAAAATCATTCACTTGAGTACTACGTCGGAGAAAAATCGTTTACTTGAGTGCTACAAGAACTTTTTCGGCATGCCACGTCATCTTTCCGGCGTCTACAATAACTTTTCCGGCGTGTTACGGTAACTTTTCCTCGCGTCTACGTAACTTTTCCGGCTACCACGTCAACATAGCACTCAAGTGAACGATTTTTAAAAGTTATGACACTTAAGTAAATGTTTTAAAAGTTATGGCACTCAAGTGAACGCCGTACAAAAGTTATGGCACTTCTAGTGTACTTTTCCCATTAATTTCCTTACCACTTTCCTATTTGGGTTCGAGATTATGGTTCCAGGAAACTTTCTTATCCATCTTAAATTTATTATACGATTGCTAACTCGATCCTAAAACTTTTAATATTGCCAAATCAATATTGCACATTTGCATAAAGTTTCAATCTAGTCCTTTTGGCCAAATTTTCCTTGACAATCACCGAAGTTGTGGTGTGCCATGTAACTCGACTAGCAATTTTCCAATGAAAATTAGCCGAAATGACTATAATGAAATTTCTCACAAAGATTTAGGATGAAGATTGCCAAATTTTCCAATGAAAATTGCCAAATTTTTTTTGTTATTAGATGAAGATATTATTTGATAATTGCTTTCTAGAATCACGTTATCCACCGACTTGGCCTCTATGGACCCGGGGCCGGTCTTGATAGACCCATATCCGAGCGCCTTTGACTTGGACGTGAGAGCCGGGTACCCAGCATGGCCACCGGAGACCCAACCGATAGACTCGAGCACTAGCACTAGGGTCTTGGGCCCGACTTCGATGGATCCGGGTCGAATCCGGGCCGAGGTGTTAATGATTTGCGCGCAAGAACAAGAACTAGGACAAGGCCGCAAGGGATCTAAGCACGGACATTAGGGTCCAGCTTGAGTGCCTATGACTTGTGCACAAGAGCCACATACTTAGGCATGCCCACGGAATACCTTGGGATAAGCACTAGTGTCTCGGTCTCGGCCTCTGTGGCCCCGCGCCCACGTGCTCGATAACTAGGCAATTGTCACCAGGGGTCGCGTGACCCCGGATGGCCTCGGGCGATGGCAGCCGGCGCCAGATTTGGCTCACCGGCGGCCCGAGCCCTACGAAGGGTTTTGACTTTTTTTAAATAAATAAATAAAAAGAGATAAATAAATATGCAGCCAAAAAACCCTTTGATCAAATTTCTTTTTGCCAAACGCTACATAATCCAAAATAGCATTTCAAATTAATTTTTACCAAACGCTGCTTGCATTTTCCCAAAGCCACTTTGGCTAAAGACTTGTATTTGCACAAAACTCATTTCCAAATCCAAGCCAAGCACACCCTTAGCATGTTTATCAACCTTCCTTAATGATTGCTTATATACGTAAGCATTGGTGAGAGATAAATTGAAGTCCTAAGTCCTTAATGTGTGCTACTGAAGCAATGTATGCGTGGAGATAATGTAACAAGGACTCCGGGGACAAACAAATAGCTATCGCCCTGATATAAGTGTAAAAGAAACCTCATAGAAGGTTTGATATCTTTTACGTTGAGTGTCGGGAATTCTGCCATGGTAGAGTGTCGTAAGTCTCGGATTCACGCCAGGTTACGAATTTGATGATCAACGCCTGAAAATCATGACTGCAAAATTGGTAGTGCAACAGGGTGCAAAACCGCCTTGGAATGTTTTGCCCCAATGGTCACAACCAGATATGCCATTGATCTGCACAAAACTTGCTTGCAGATCATTGCTCGTTGCCCTCTCGTTTTTCGTTTCTTCTCGGTGACAATTCCACACGCACGAGCACTTTTTCCACTCACTTTGTAACTTGCATGTACCATGCTTCCCTTTCTTAACGGGAGGGTAAGAGAAGTTATTGGACTTCTTTGCTTGTTCCCTCCAAGGGAACTTTCAAATAGAAATGGCTTAGGCCTACGTCAAGCTCATTATAGGCGGCCCAAATCTAAAACCTAATCAGCATACTATGTAGACAAGTTATGGGCGCAATGTTTCGATTTGGTTCGTAAGATAACTTCCGTCTTTCGTGTTACCTTCCTAATCCGACACTAGCGAAATTCCTTGTCACATCATAAAAATTGGTAGTATTTTTATTTTCAGCTTCGGAAGATAACCTTTCATCTTTTAAATGACCATTTTGTTGCTGAAAAAGTAACGGTCCTTGTCTTGTTGTAAAGAGCAATTACGTGCAAAAGTCTTTCTTTCGGTTCATAACAACATATCTTTCATTTTCTTAAATTATCATTTTGCTACTATTGCAGCAAAACACATCACCTAATCGTAAATAACCATTGATGATAAGGGTTCACAAGATCACTTTGAATTCTGTAAATTGTCATTCCATTTCTTAAATGATAAAGTATCATATCTTGTGGTAAGGAATGTATACCTTACGTATATTCTCATTTCATTCGTAACTGAACCTTTACTTTTGTGAAACCTTTCTTATTCATATTATGCCTTCCGGTTCCTATTATACATGCTCGGTTCCTATTTGGGGCCCTTTTTTTGAAAATTTCCCCCCACATTGCTTTCAAGGGAGAGACAGAGAGGGAGCGAGTGAGCGATGGATTTGCCTCTTTTTTGTCTTATATAAAGCTCGAGCAAAGCCCGCCTCTTCATCAGTGAGACATTCACATGTAACGCAAGGGTCCCGATTCTCTATCTTGCAGAGAAAATGCCACCATAATCATCTTTGCAGTCCTATTTTCCTTCCTTCTCATCCCACCTTTCAACATGTTTCTCTCTTTCTATATATTGTAGAGAAAATGCCACCACGACGATCTCCACAAAAGCACAAAACTCAATCGAATGATGTTTTCTCGTTCTAATTGGTGGTTGTGCAACATATGGAAGCCTTTCTCTATTCAAAACCAACCCAATATATTATAGAGGAGGGATCCAACCATACTTTTCATTACCATCAATAGACTTACTAGCTAATATGTGAAAATGCATTTGGCATGCCCACTGATTTTTCACTTTCTCAAGAACCAAAAACAAAATGGTAAAAAGTTTCAATTAACATATTGAAACGAAAACAAAACTGAAATTTCTTGGAAAAAACCCTTCATCATTTACTGACTCCGAACAATAATTAGAGCAATATTGTGGGAAGATATCAAAATATGCATCTTGAAATCATTTCGCTAAATAGATTGCAGAAAAGAAAGAGATCGATGGAAACCAATCTGAAGAAAATTTCAATGAGAAGACTATGGAAAATTTACTAAAAAAATAAAATGCATGCTCTATCTCAATAGGGTCAAAGAAATTAGTAAGTTCAATAGTTAGAAGTTAATGGGATGATAAACCTTTTTTTCACTTGGTGAAAGCAAAACTCTTTGGGAACGGACACGACTCGCTTTTCTTCTTTCAACTCTTCCTCACAAAATTACGAAAACTCCAATTAACAGAATTGGCAGAAGGAGACAAACTCAGCAATGCCATGAAAGAAGAAAACCCACTTTTCCCATACATGAAAAAAAAAAAAGATGAAAGAAGAAAAAGCACCTTCAAACTCCATTGATGCGAACCCATCATAAGGAAAGTTTTCACATGACTCAACATTCACCAACTCTCTGAATTCGATCAATCCACTATCCACCACGAAAAAACCATCCCAAACCTCGAAAAAAAGAAAGTAAAAGGAGAGAAAAAGACAGAAGGATGAATATGAAGGACCCGCAACAGAAGGAACTTAAAAAAGGACACTAAGAGAATGCAGAGGATGCTGAGTGGTGGGACCCACAATGGGTAAAATGGTTCCAACACTTTGTTGGGGCTGTTTTAGCCAAACTAGGAGTGGAAAAGGCACAGCTCTTGATGTGAGAAGTCTTTTCCCAAATAAAAATTCAAGGTTTTGCTGAGGAAAATAATAGTACAAAGAAATCTTGTGAAACGTTAACAAAAATACAATTGTCTAATCATAGGAAAATCAGCTACATATGGAGTGTAGACATAGTTAAATATTTTTAAGTATCTTGATGTATCCTGATGCATATAAATCCTTTTAGTAAAACTCACTCAACTACGCACATGCAAATAGTACGTATCGATATGATAACAAGTTAAGTGTGTAAGAGTGACAAGAACTTTTTCGTTAATTAAGTGAAACTTTAAAAAATGCCGTGAAAATCCATGCAAAGCATGCTTACAAGTACCAGCATTACGGTAAACTTGACCTTTCTTTTTTGGTTCCGTTGGTTTTTTCCCCTCGTGCATCCCATCATGTCATTAACAAAATTGAAGGGGGTTTTTGGGAAATAAACCCGCTATTTTTTCGAAACATTAAACATAACTGAAAGACCTAATTCATTATTATGATTATTATTAGAAAAAAATACCACATTAATTAACAATACATAGAGAACATTATGCCCTATTTATTATAAATAATTTTTTTACTCATTTTACTATTTAATAATTCGTAATCATATTTTAGTAATTGAATACTCGATAGTAAAAATCAAAATATAATTAAATACTGTTTAACAAATAACCCGCACAAAGTTCAAACATCCACATTGTCAAATGTTTCACTAATTACAAAGTATCATATTGTTATTACGATGAAGACATCTAAAGTCAAGAATTCTTCTTTTCCTTTTAAGATGAGAACGGAGGAATACTTTGCTCGTGCCGGAAAAAGTTTTCAGGATCGACCGCGGTCTTCACAAGCACCAACCTGTCGAAATTGTTTTTGAAGTATTTCTTTCCCCAAGCGCTCGCTTGCTTATAACTCGTGTCGCCTTTCACGTTGTTCATTCCTATGTCGAGATCCCTGTAGCTGATGTAGGCCTCTCGAGGCGATTTCGACACATACTGCGCTATATAACTGTAGAAGCTTCGTATCCAACTCACATGCTTTGGAGCAACCTCGTTGCCTCCAGTGGTCCAGGCCGTTATGTGCTGGATCTTGTACAAAACTCCCGCTCTATGAGGGAAGGGAATGGCGGATTCGGAAATTTCTGCCATTTTCCCGCCATAGGGGTTCCAAATCATAAGAGGCACCCCTTCATCTTCCTCAAAGAACTTCTCCCACATCCCCTCTAAGCCACTCTCGGGGATTGGCTCCTTCACGTAATCCGATTTGTTCTTGAAGAATGTTTTGGTGTTGGAGCTCCTGTTGAGCAAGATTTCCAAAGGCTCTCCGGTTGGAAATCCTGCGAAGTAGGCAACGGACTCAATCCAGCTCATCTCGGTGCAGTCCTGCCTCGTGACGTTGAGCTCCGGGAAGCTGTTCCTTGTCACCTTGAGGAGTGAGTCGACCCCACCGAGGTAAAGGGTGTTGAAAATGGCTTGCATCGTCCTCGTCCCGTTGGGGCCGGAGTTGTAGCTCTGCAAGATCACTCGTATGAATAGGTCCTCGGGGAGCTTGTTTGCGACAAGTTGCCACTGGTGCACGAACTTCGTCGCACTTTGTTCCAACGTCCTTAGGAGCGTGAACACGGTCACGGTCGATGGCACTGGGACCAGCTTGACTTTCCAGGACACTACCACGCCGAAGCTGCCGCCTCCTCCTCCTCGGATTGCCCAGAAGAGATCTTCCCCCATTGATTCTCTATCCAGGAGCTGACCTTGGGCGTCGATCAACTGCGCATCGATTACATTATCGGCAGCAAGGCCATATTAGCTTCCACCGCTAAAGTGCCCGCCAACCCCGACCGTGGGGCAGAGGCCAGCCGGGAAGCCTACGGTTTTGCTCTTCTCAGTGATCCTATAGTACAACTCGCCGACCGTCGCCCCCGATTGCACCCATGCTGTTTTTTCCTCCACATCCATGGAGATCGATTGGAGATTCCCCATGTCGACAATGACGAACGGGACTACAGACAAATACAAAAGGCCCTCGTAGTCGTGACCGCCGCTTCGGGTCCTCATTTGGAGGCCGTACTGTCGAGAACAGATGATGGCGGCTTGGATGTGGGAGACGTGGAGCGGCGTCACGATGAATAAAGGTTTCGGAGCAGAAGGAGTCAAGAAGCGCAGGTTCTGTAAGGTAACGTCCAAGACAGAAGAGTACGAAGAGTTGATTGGAGTATAAACAAGTTTAGAGATTGCGGTCGCGTTATCGGAGTGAAGAGAGAGGCATTGCATGAAATTCTCAGGAGCGCTAGTAGAAAAGGCTACCAAAGGAGCAGCAAAGAGAAGGAGACATGCCAAGTGATGGCGCAAAGTGAAGTTGGCCATCTTCATTTGTGATTTTTCTCTCTTGAGTTTGCATTGCCGACCCTATTAAGCATGCCTTATTTATAGTGCATGCGAGGGCACTTACGGCGAAACTTCTGATCGTAGAATTCCACCCTTCCCTTCCAGTTGGTGATAATCGAAATGGACGAAATTAGCTGAATTTTCTTGTATTCATGTACACGAAAGTTGGCACGATACTAGGGTTAAACTTTCTCATATTCCCGGCCATTGAAGACTTTGAATTCCATAGACTGTCTGGCACATTGCTTTTAAAGATTATATTTGTCGTCGTGGGAGAATGATTAAGACCTTTTACAGATAATTATGCACGTAGTTATCTTGCAAGTGACATATAAACCAAAGAAAAAGTCAAAACTTGGTTCGGTAATGCCCTTTTATATAGCAAAAGTGACGTGATTCAATTGTTATATTCTCGTCAAACGCCAATGTTTTGTTGATATAGATTTGTCTCCTCTTGGTCAAAGTTTGCATCTGCCTAAGAACATAACCTGTCGACCGACTTATGCGAATCTTCAACAATTAGACAATTTTCAATCTTGCCAAGCTGTCTCTGTTATCACATGGAGATATGATTCCATTTCCATATATTGCTTTCCTGGAAAATCATAGTTATTAAATTAAGTTTAAAAAAAAAATATACGATTGTTGACCTTCTTCCGGTCAATTAATCAGGTGCTATGCCACTGATTTTTCTTACTTTTCTATGTAGTTACGTCGTGTATTTTCAATATGTGCTGCTATTGAACATCTTCTTCAATCAATACTTCCCAAAATTCAAACACCTAGAAGATTTTGTATATGTTTGACCCCAGTAACTTGATTATGTTTGGCAAACTATCCATGGATTCATATTGAACCTTCTTCATGGACATGATGCTTGGTTGCGTGGTCCTTCGTTTCTTTGCTCTTATCTTCTTGGCTTAAAATCAAATGATCCATGTCAATGCTTTACCAACTGCATACATGTGATGAAGAAATTTTTTTGTTTCTCTCAACACGTTTCAGCAACCCGTGCATTGCACGGGCAGATATACCGAATTAATTAGTCGAGAGCAAATTATCGAAAAGAAAGTAAACATAAGCCTTACAAATTGAGATGAGAAGTACTAATTAGATGTACTCATCCTTGATTAGTATTTAATACTCACTGGGAAAAATTCAAAATGCCCTATGAAGTGAGGCCGCTTTCTTGAAAGAGCCTTCTAGAGTGGTGTTTGTCCAAAAAAAAAAACAACTCTCGAAGTTAACGATTTTGTCACAACTGACTGCCCAATTAACCGGCGGCTCAAACCTTCGCTGGTCGGCTGGCATATGCATCTCACATACCATTTTCCTTGCCATGGCCAGGTGTATCTAGGGCACAAGGACTTTGTTTCCTTTTTGTTTTGTCCACAAGACAGCGACAACATCCTCCGTGGCGGCTTTGACACATTCATTAGCCTCCCCATCAGTGATCTCATGAGCCTCGCATCCTCACTCATTGCCCACCTCCCTTCCGCTGAGCATCGATACCATTTGTGTCAATCTCAATCACGCCCCGACTCTCGAGCTCGCGACATCCCTACCTTACTCGCCTCAGGTCATAAATAATAGCGTCCCAGGCAGGCTACCGACCTATGAATTTACGGCACATGCAGAACGTGCAACTCCCAAACAAACAAGACCAGGAGGGATAGTTTAGTAGGAAAAACACCACGGTCAAATCACAAGAGTAGTTTCATTCAAACAATCAGAGCATATGAAATTTGACCCTACTGAGCTACGATAAATAAGTACAACCCCATACTTCGGGGCGGCTCACTAGGACCTCAAAAAGACACTAGGTCGGGTAAGGTTAATCCCTCGTCTACTCCCAAAAATCCTACCACACTCCTCCAAGTTCAAGATCCACGGCCTCCATCACCGCCTGAAAATTGTTAACCACGACAGGATGAGAAATTAATCTCGGTGAGCCAACGCCTAAGCCCGATTAGGACGTTGATTCGCTCGAATACCCTAAAAAGCAATCACCTCAACAAACAACAGGTATTTCAAACACATGCAAGCTTACCCTCCAGGCCACACGTAATGCAATGCGGGCTCGACTCAACAATCAACCAACCAAATCAAATCCACCCACTGCAAAGCATCACAGCACTTGCATGTATAGGACACCACACGTAGTTCATTTATTATCAGATTCGACCCATAGGTCTAGCACACTAGTCGGTTGGTGCTCAGCACACTAGTCGGTTGGTGCTCTCCTAGCAGAAACGGGCATCGTCCCTTACTTCCGGCGACGACGTCCGATAGTCCATGTGATCGCGCTCGACCAACCGTAAGACAATGATTGTCGATACGGCACGGAGCTAACAGGAATCCTAAAAAGGCTTCGGCTCATCACAAGTCGCGACCGGTAAACGGACAACCGGAAGACAATGATCGACCCGCATCCAGCAACCGTAAAACAATGATTGCTAGGATCAAACGACCGTAAGACAATGATCGTCGTAATTATCCTATTTTGTGACTACTCGGGCACTTCGACAACCAAACAGTTCATTTTTTGGATTTAGGTCAAATGCTCACGCTCGCATGTTTAAATACTTGGCCCAAGGCCGTTTTCGTGCAAAAACATGCAATTTTACCTCATACGTGGTCACATGAATTTGCAAATAAATGGACTAACACACCGTGCAATTTGGGGCGATTAACCTTTAATCGGGCCCCCACGGCAATCAACAACCAAACCGGCACTCACGGCTAATAATTCAATAATCCAATTAATCAATTGCAGCCCGTCAATTATTAATCCCAATTTCAATTCCAATTGCGCACTCGTCTCTGACCTATCGCTTGCTCGCAATCAAGCAATTCAATCATTCAAATCAATCAATTCTAATCAATCAATCTCATCTAATTAGGCATAGAATCCTAACTAATTAGACTAACTTAACCAATTAGGGTCATTGAACCTAAACCAAATTTCTAACTTAAACCAGCCCTAATCGAGCTATCTAAATATCTAATTAAACTAATCCGAACGCAATTAGCGCCCTAACCAAGAGTTAGGGGCTAACTCACAATTTAAAAATAGCTCGGACAGTTTTAGCTCGAGCGGGGGCAACACGAACTCGGTCCGGCCCGACGACGACGATCCTCAAAAAATCTTCTACGTGAACGGTGGTTCCGATCGGTTTGCGAGTCCAAATTAGTCCAATAACCGGCCCAATCTCCTAATTCATTTGGCCCATGGACCTAAAACTAAGCTCAAACACTTGGCCCAACCCAATATTTTTCGCCCCAAATTAGTTTGGGCTATAGCCCAACTCGCAGGCCATGGATTAGGCCCAACAGAAACTGCCCAGGCCCAAAAACAGGGGAATTGGTGGCTGGCCGGGGCTGTTCTTGGCTCCTTGGAGCGATGAATGGTAGAGGCGTTGACCGGGAAGGCTGGTGGGGGGTCTGAGGGGGTATCGGGGGACGTCGCCGGTGGCTCGTGGTGGCCGGAGAGGGGCTGAACAGCAGCGGACAGAAGCTGCAGCTGGCGTGGGCAGAAAGCAGGGGAGCAGGGCAGAAAACAGAGCAGATGCCGATTGTGGTTTTGGCTGCTACTTGGGACTCCACTGACGTCGAGGCTTCGTGAGGTCGATGGTGGAGATCTAAGGAGGCCTGAGGGCCGTCGGAGACCGACTGAGCTGGCCGGTAGGGGACGGAATAGCGAGCAACAGCAGCAGAGACAGAACTGGCGTGAAACAGGGAAAACAGAGTAGAAACTTGGATTTGAGGCTGTTCAAGCTCTCCGGCACTTTTGCGGCGACTTCCGGCGGTCAAGGGTGGTGGCTGGAAGTTGGTGGAGGCCTGAGGTAGTGGCTAAAGTGGTGCTGTTGGTCCAGAACCGCAGCAACAGCAGAAATCCGAACAGAACCGTAGTAGATGCAAAAACAGGGGACTCCGGCTGTAAGGCTATCTCGCGGCCTTTCTGTGCTGCTGCGGCGACGGCGACGGTGGTGGTGATGGTCTTGGGCGACGGATCAAATGGTGGCTGATAGCTAGAGGTGATGGCGGTGGCTGTGGTCGTGCGAAAGTGAAGACCGAAGAAGAAAGAAGAAGAAAAACGAAGAAAAAGGGAGGGGGAGGCAGAGTCTGTCGTGAGAAGAGAGGGAGGAGAGAGAGAGAAATGTTGACTGGGCTTTGACTGAGGGGGGGCTGATTGGACTGAGGTGGGGCCCACTGGTCTCTTCAAATTAAATGATTTTGTCTCATACGAATAATTTCTAAGGGCGGTTTCGTAATTTGACAAATCGGGACTGATTGGATTTTTGGCTCAACCGGTTCGGAATAAAATTTGGATTTTCACGGGCTAGGTTTGGTCCGGAAAAAGTCTAGGCGCGATGATTAAAAATCCTAAGTCGCAGCTATCACGATTTCGAGACCCAATCGAAATCTAACGACATTTCGGGACTCATCCAAAATTCGTCACTTAATTCCTTACGGTCCAAAATTTGCACCGACTAAAATTCAATTTTCTTCCTTTTTATTGAATTCGGGCAATATATAGACTTCGAATTTCCCGAGCGTCACAATCTCAAAGCCCTTTCAATGGTTGGACCAATGGAGTCTGGATTGGAGATGAAACCAGTCAAAAAATTGGACAAGATGATCTTTCACTTTGTTTCTTACAAATATTGAAAGTACAAGAGAGCTAATGAGTTTTTGGAAGACATTAGCTAGAATAATTGTAATGTAATAACTTTTGTAGCTATGGCTTTTACACATAGAAAGAAAACATTCTATATGCAAAATTAGATAGAATGACTTTGTCAATTTTGAAAACTCTCACTACACTTGCCAAGAGTATAAGAATTGATTGACTGGTCTTGATATGATTAGAGAGCAAGTTTTGTAGTTGTTTTGCTGTTGAGTGATGTTAATACGCCCCCATAAGAGAGGCATTCCATCACGAATGCCGATCTTGGTCCATTAAATGGAGAAACCATTGTCGTCCAGGAGGCTTTGTTAGTGCATCCACAAGTTGATTATGAGTAGACACGTGACTCACTCGCAATGCACCTTTGGTAACCATATTGCGAATAAAGTGATAATCAATGGCAATGTTGTTTCATCTTGAAGTGAAAAACAAGATTAGCGGTCACATATGTAGTACCAATATTATCGTAATAGATGCTAGGTATGGTAAAAAAAGACACTCCAAGTTCATGCATGAGAGATATAAAGTAAAATTACATATTGTTTAACAAATAACCTGCACAAAGCTCAAAATCGACATTGTCAAATGTTCCATTAATTACAAAGTATCATCTTGTTATTGCGATGAACACACCTAAATTCAACTATTCTTCCTTTCCATTTTGTTGGGGTGTTGCTTATACTTCCCAATGACAGAAAAGTACGTGCGTCCAACTCCACTCTAAGTGGGCGGAGGTCAGGGGGAGCCGTCTCGGCGGGGTCTCAAGGGGGCATTGCCACCGAACACCATTGAACTTTTACGATTTAAGCTCGTAATTTTTCAGTAGTAGTTTGGGGTTGGATTAAAAAAAAACAAACGTTATATATACTTTTTTTCTCTTGTAATTGAGTGATATACCGAGAGGTACAAGGTGCTAACTATAGTGGAATCCTCCGTTGGACCTAGCCCCTAGTTTAAGGGTGAATTAAGATAAAATCTCGTGTCTCGATTTTTCTTTCTCACTTTTACGCTTTACTTCGTTGTAATTGTGCACCAAATCCTAACACTTTTAAGATGAAAAATGGAGGAATACTTTGCTGGTGCCGGAAAAAGTTGTCGGGATCGATCGCGGTCTTCACACACACCAACCTTTCGAAATTGTTCTTGAAGTATTTCTTTCCCCAAGCGCTCGCTTGCTTATAACTCGTGTCGCCTTTCACGTTGTTCATTCCTATGTCGAGATCCCTGGAGATGATGTAGGCCTCTCGAGGCGATTTCGACACATACTGCGCCATACAACTATAGAAGCTTAGTACCCAACTCACATGCTTTGGAGCAACCTCGTTGCCTCCAGTGGTCCAGGCCGTTCTGTGCTGGATCTTGTACAAAACCCCAGCTCTATGAGGGAAGGGAATGGCAGATTCGGAAATTTCTGCCATTTTCCCGCCATAGGGATTCCAAATCATTATAGGCACCCCTTCATCTTCCTCAAAGAACTTCTCCCACATAACCTCTAAGCCACTCTCGGGGATTGGCTCCTTCACATAATCCGATTTGTTCTTGAAGAATGCTTTGGTGTTGGAGCTCCTGTTGAGCAACACTTCCAAGGGCTCTCCGCTTGGGAACCCCGCGAAGTAGAGGATCGACTCAATCCAGCTCATCTCGGTGCAGTCCTCTCTCATGACGTTGAGCTCCGGGAAGCTGCTCCTTGTCACCTCCAGGAGCGAGTCGACCCCACCCAGGTAAAGGGTATTGAAAATGGCTTGCATCGTCCTCGTCCCATTGGGACCGGAGTTGTAGCTCTGCAAGATCACCCGTATGAATAGGTCTTCAAGGAGCTTGTTCGCGACAAGTTGCCACTGGTGTACGAGCTTCGTCGCATTTTGTTCCAACGTCCTCAGGAGAGTGAACACGGTCACGGTCGACGGTACAGGGATGAGCTTGACCTTCCAGGACACTAGCACCCCAAAGCTGCCGCCTCCTCCGCCTCGGATCGCCCCGAAGAGATCTTCCCCCATTGATTCTCGATCCAAGAGCTGACCTTGGGCATCGACCAACTGGGCGTCGATTACATTATCGGCAGCGAGGCCGTATTTGCGCATCATCATGCCATAGCCTCCACCGCTGAAGTGCCCGCCTACACCGACCATGGGGCAGACACCAGCTGGGAAGCCTAGGGTTTTGCTCTTCTCAGTGATCCTGTAATAAAGCTCGCCGACCGTTGCCCCCGATTGGACCCATGCAGTTTTAGCCTCCGCATTCACGGAGATCGATCGGAGATTCCCCATGTCAACAATGACAAACGGAACTTTGGACAAATATGAAAGGCCCTCATAGTTGTGACTGCCGCTTCGGGTCCTCATGTGGAGTCCGTACCGTCGGGAGCAAACGATGGCGGCTTGGACGTGGGAGATGTGGAGAGGCGTCACGATGAATAAAGGTTTCGGAGCGGAAGGAGTCAAGAAGCGCAGGTTCTGTATGGTAATGTCCAACACAGAAGAATACGAAGAGTAGATTATTTTTGGAGTGACGAGATAGGCATTGCTTGAAATTCTCAGGAGTGCTGACAGCAAAAGCTACCTAAGGAGCTGAAAAAAGAACGAGACATGCCAGAGTGAAGTTTTGCATCATCATTTGTAATTTTGTTCTCTTGAGCTTGCGTTACCAGCTCTCTCTTGGGTGCCTTATTTTATAGTGCATGCGAGGGCACAAACAGCGAAACTCCTTGGTGATTTTCTCACTTGCCTTCCAATTGGTGATAAACGAAAGAAAATTTACTATGTAATAATATTTGGATGACTATAAGACTAACGGTCCGTTTTGGACCACAAAAAAATAAATGACAATTAAGTGAAAATCATTGTACGGTCCACTCTTTTAAGAAGTTAATGGCTTACAACATATTGTTATTCTTACAATCACTCAAAAACTATTGTATTAACAAAACCTAAATGATTAGCATGAAAGCTGGCACAACAATAGGGTTGGACCCGTGAGAAGCGTAATCTGCTTCATTTTTCATATATGTTTGACATAGAATACATATACATATATAACATATTGCTAAACTAGAAAAAAGGGGAAAGAGAAGATCTACAAAATGTCTCCAGCTAATTACAAAAGATATACTAGATAATATGCTAAGAAAAAAGCAAAAGGTAAATCCTAGAGATACACTAAACAGAATGTAATCTTTAGCAATCTTCCATAATATAGCAATCTTCCATAATACTCCCCCTCAAGATGGCGCATGGAGGTTACGAATGCCCAGCTTGCTAACAAGAAATTCAAATCGATTTCGACTCGGTGCCTTCGTAAAAATGTCCGCCAATTCAAGTCCAGTGGGTACGTACTCGGTTCTAATACCGCCCGATTGTACATATTCGCGAACAAAGTGACAATCAATCTCGATGTGCTTTGTTCTTTCATGAAACACCGGGTTTGCCGCGATGTGTAAAGCTGCTTGATTATCGCAAAAAAGACTCATCGATTTGTCATGCAATACTCCAAGGGAGACAAGTAAAGTGCGTAACCAAATTAGTTCACTGGTCGCAACCGCCATAGAGCGATATTCAGCTTCAACAGAGGACCGAGAAACCATGGTCCGCTTCTTTGTTCTCCAAGATAAGGGACAACCACCGAGCATGACAAAGTAACCACTAACCGATCGCCGAGTGATCGGGCAACTTGCCCAATCAGAGTCACAAAAGGCGGTCAAGTGAAGTGAATTTGGGATTGATAATAAAATTCGTTGTCCCGGGTTTTGCTTAAGATATCGAAGAACTCGTGTAGCTACTTCCCGGTCTTGCTCCTTTGGTTCCCGCATGAACCGGGAAAGTACGTGGACAGAATAACATAATTCAGGCCGAGTGATAGTGAGATAGAGTAGACGTCCCACTAATCGCCGATAGCGACTTGGATCTATCAAGGCGGGTCCAACAGCTGTAGCTAACCGGTGTTGTTGTTCCATCGAGGTAGTCGCCGGTTTAGGCGCTAGCATGCCGCATTCCGATAGGATGTCAAGAACATACTTTCTCTGGCATAAAAATAACCCCGAAGTCGTCCGCGTTACTTCAATTCCTAGAAAATACTTTAATTGTCCTAGGTCCTTGATATGAAAACACTTGTCAAGGTACCGTTTCAGCGCTGCGCACTATATTGAATTATTTTCTGCCAAGATTAGATCATCAACATATACTAGCACAATGAGAAAAGTGTCACCATGAGAATATGTGAACAACGAGTAATCTGCTAATGATTGAGTAAAACCATACTCCTTCAATGCATTAGAAAATTTTGAAAACCGGTTTCGACATGCCCGTCGAAGACCATATAAGGACTTTTGCGATCGACAAACGCGATCTATGCCCCTTTTCGTGAAACCTGGTGGAAGCTTCATATAAACTTCCTCATCCAAGTCACCATGGAGAAATGCATTGTTAACGTCCATCCGATGTAACTCCCAATTACGAGCCAATGCAACTGCAAGAAGACAACGTACAGTGACTAGTTTAGCCACCGGCGCAAAGGTTTTATGGAAGTCCACGCCCTCTATCTAGGTGAATCCCTTTGCAACTAGACGAGCTTTATATCGCTCAATGTTGCCATTAGCTCGACGCTTGATTTTGTAAACCCACTTGCATCCTATGGGTTTCATACCTTCCGGTAAAGTTGCTAAAGTCCAAGTTTTGTTATCTTCTAACGCTTTAATTTCTACAGCCATTGCTTCTCTCCACAAAGGATTTTTAATAGCTTCAGTATAACTCTTAGGCTCTATATCAGAATCAACGGCAGCTAAAAAAAGCGATGAGGCTCGATAAATTGTTCATAAGAAATAAACTTCTCGATAGGATAGACCGTACCTGAAGATATCGATGGAGTGGGCTGAGGAGTTGGGGCCTTCGTGTGGAGCATATGGCACACATAATCTTGCAGATGAGCTGGCTGTCTTTTACGTCGTACAGGACAAATTGGGACCGAAATATGGTCATCTAGCAACTCACCGGGTTGTTCTTCAACTTGGACTGCATTATCACAATCTTGTATCACCTGTTTGCCCAGTTTTTTACAAACTTGACTTGGAACCTTGCCTTCCTCCCCCTGAGGTTGATTCCACCTATACACGGCCGGTTCGGTTGAACCGCCGGTTCCGGTCGAGGAACCGGCCGTGCATTTTTCCGGTTCCGGTTCCGAACCGGAACTGGCGGTTCCGGTCCGGTTCCGGTTCCGCTTCGGAACCGCCGGTTCATTCCGATTCCTTTTTATTTTTTAATAATAATTTTTAAAATAATAAATAATAAAATAAATATAATAAATTATAAATTATAAAATACAATTAAATTGTACATTGTAATAAAATATGGGGGAAAAAAAAAGGAATGGGCTTGAACTTAATGAATTATCATTAAGCGCCTACATATCTTCTTGGGGATAGAAGAATCAAAGCCCATGTAGTTCTTTTACCTTTGAGAACCCCAACTTACCTCATCGTCAATCGTCGCTACCCGTTGTGGTACCCGTGGCGGTGGTATCTCCAACATCATCGCTAAAAAATTCGTGTTCACGATCTAACTCTTGGTGTCGATATTTCGCCCTCGTCCAATCGCCGACACAAGCTTGAGCTTCCACAGAGTCCGGACTTAATCTTGAACGGCAAGAGTCCAAAATTAATCCTCCAGCACTAAATGCTTGTTCAACCGCAACCGTTGAAGAAGGGGTTGCTAATATTTGACGAGCGATGAGAGCGAGAACTGGATACTCGATTTGGTGACTCTTCCACCACTCCAGGATTTCGAAATCTGTACTATGTTCTGCATCACGAAACTCAAATTGAGTGGTTAAATATTTTTCTAATTCGGAAATACTACCTGTTGCCCCTTTTTATTTTTTTTGCCTACTCTTAAGCATATTATACCCTCTACTAAGTGAACTACCACCTTCGCTACGTGAGGCAGTAGATTGTAAAGATCCGTAATCACTTAAACCATATCTACTACAAAATTCTCCATATAATGCTACTATAGGTTCTTTAACATGTTCTAATATATTTGAAATATCTATTGAATCTTCCAAATGTAAACAATCATGATAATACACATTCAAATAATCTTGTAAACCGTCTAATTTAATATGTGGATCAAAAACAATACCAACTAAATAGACAAGAGGAATTTGTAAATAATAATGCAATCGTTTTTCTCGCATTACTAAAATAGTTCGACCTAATTCGGTATCATTTTCATATTCACTAAAAACACTACCAATATTAACACACTCTATTAAAAATAAATGCGTTGTAGGATAATAAATACCGGATAAAGTCTTAGTAGCATCATTAAAAATTTTCAAAATATCTAAAATTTTCTTGCAAACGTCCCAATGTTGAGGAAGTAAAGTAATTTCGGGAATATTTTGTGAAATAAACATACATAATAAATCTTTATATTCAAAAGTTTGTCGAAGCAACTCGTACGTAGAATTCCAACGAGTCGGAATATCTTTTGGAAATCTTCTTGCCCTTCTCCCATTTTGTTTACAAAATTTTCCCCATGATTTCATACATTGGGGACGACTCCATAAAAATTTAATTGCACTTTTTATTGGGGCGAGAGAAGTGTCAATAGTTCGTAAACCATCTTGTACACATAAATTTAAAACATGACAAGCACATCTAATGTGAAAAAATTGTCCGCCAAAAGTGGGTTTGCAAATATTTTCTAATTCGGGAATAGAAGCGGTATTTGCGGCGGCATTATCAAAACCAATTGAAAATACTTTATTTATTAAATTATATTTTTCTAAAACTTGCCTAATTATTCTATAAATATTATAAGCCGAATGTCTTTCATCAAAAACTCGGAATGCAATAAGTCTTTTTTGAATCATCCAATCGTCACCTATCCAATGACACGTGACACCCATATAAGAATGAATTTGCCAAGGATCACTCCAAATATCGCTACCTATATGCACACGTCCATTGAATTCTGCAAAAAATTTTGCTAAAGATTTTTTTCCTTTCTTATAAAGATGAAAAACTTCGCGTTTAAGAGTATTCTTTGGAATAGTTGGCGCTTGCGGAACCAACGCAGTATTTATCAAATATTTCATATTAAAATTTTCACCAGTATTAAACGGAGCATGATCAAGGGCAACATATTCACCTAATATTTGTTTATAAAGTGCTTCAGTGAAACGAAATAAAGGATGAGGATTAGAAGTGGCGTACCCGGAAATTTATTGTTGCGTATTGTCGATCCCCGCTTGCGTTGGATGTTTTTTCTTCAAATGCCGACGGAATGTTCCGTAGCCGTCTCCTTTCGTAAATTTATATGTTTGCGAACAATATTTACATTTTACATTATACTTACCTTCGACTTCATCACGTACCTTGTCAAAGTGTAGCCATAAGTCCGATGTATTATCTCGGCCCTTCCGTTCCGGCTCATTTGCCGTTCACGTTTCTTCGACACCGGTGGGAGGATGAAGACTTTCTTGTGTTGGGATGTGCTCGACGTTCGGAATCGGGACATAGTTGATATTATCGTCGTCGTCTTCCCAACATGCATACTCACGAGGATCATATTCAGGAATGGGATACTCGGAATCTCCCATAGTCATCTTGCCCTTGTCGGCATTTCCGCTTCCACTTGCCATTTTTGAGAGAATTGATCGGAAATCCGATTGAGAGAATTGAGTCGGGATTGAGAGAATTGGGAGAATTTGAGCGATTTGAGAGAATTTCAGAAAGAATTCGAGAGATTGTTCGGAGAATTTGTGACAAAAATGAAAGGGGAACATATGTATTTATAGGTAAGAATTATTTTTAATTCATTTTTTTTTGGGTTGGCAACGGCCAAAATGGCCGTTGCTTTGTTGGCAACGGCCCACAGAGGCCCGCGGGGGGGAGGGAGGGAGGGGGGGGCGGGGCCAGAGAGCGCAACGGCTCTCGCGCCCCGGGCCCGCCCTTTTTTTTTTTTTTTTTTGGGGGAGGGCCGGTTCCGGTTCCGGGTTGGAACCGTGAGCCCGGTCAACAGGCCGGTTCCGGGCCCACGAGCCCAAATGGCCCCCTCTAATTCCACCCCTCATCAATATGACCCACCACATGAGTTGGTGTCAAAAGAGGAAGAGAGTCTTGATCCTCGTGCACAGGTTTATGAGCAAATGGGAAATTTTCTTCATAGAAAACAACGTCACGAGATACCGATAATTCTTCCGTTTCCAAATCGAAAACCTTCCAACCCTTCGTGCTGTACGGATATCCCAAAAATATGCATTTTCTTGCCCTTTCTTCAAATTTGTCTCTGCCCTTTGATGGCTTGTGAGCATAGCATAGTGCACTGAAAACTCGCAAATGACTATAATCAGGAGGTTTCCCAAACAAAATTTCAAAAGGAGTTTTTCCGGATAATAATGTAGTTGGAGTATAATTGATTAAATAAGCAGATGTTAATATGCATTCACCCCAAAAACGAATTGGTAAATTCGCTTGAAGCATAGTGCCCATGCTACATTGAGGATGTGTTGGTGTTTTCTTTCAACTCTCCCATTCTGTTGTGGTGTGTAGGGACATGATGTTTGATGTATAACTCCACTTTTGAAAAAAAAATCTTTCATGGAATTAGAAAGAAATTCACGGCCATTGTCACTCCGCACCATTTTAACTGCTCGACCAAATTGGGTTTTTACCATATGATAAAAATTAACAAAAACTCTGCATGTCTCTGATTTTTCCTTCATTAAATATACCCATACTGCTCGACTATAATCATCGACAATGGTTAAAAAATAATGTGCACCGGAGAGAGATCCTGTCCGATATGGCCCCCAAATATCACAATGCAATAAATCAAAACATCCACTGGCCTTATTATCACTTAAAGGAAATGTAGAATGAGTTTGTTTTGCACGACAACATACATCACACAAATCAGCCCCTTCTTTATTTATTTCAATACCGGTGATCAAATTCAAAGCTTGCCGTGATGGATGCCCCATTCTTTGATGCCGGATGTCAATACTCTGTCCCTTGACCGTTGGAAAAGCCGAATGAGTGCCCATACGTCCAAGATAATAAACCCCTTCTCGAAGATTACCCATTCCAATCGATCTCTTCGAGGGTAGGTCCCGTATGTCACATCGAGAAGAGAAGAACGTTATCGAACAATTCATATCCGAACTCAATTTTCCGACGTAAATAAGATTGCACTTAAAGTTTGGGACATATAGAACATCCCGCAAAATAAAATTAGGGCTTAAATAAACATCGCCTCTCTTGATGGCGTGAGTAACTTTTCCGTCATGAGTTCGTATAGGATATCCATCCGTGATATTTCTCGATTGATTTAGAAGGAAAAGCTGCCCTATCATATGTTCAGAAGCGCCACTATCGATAATCCAATTTGTGGAAATATCATTGGGCCAATAGACCTTACCGGTAAGTTGGTCATTCAAAGTGGGCGGTTTAATTGCCGCAAGCAGACTAACCAAATGCTGATATTGATCGTTGCTAATTGTTGCTGTCTGAGTTCCCTTCGGATCTCCTCGATAAGTACCTGCAATAGGGTTAGAAGTGCTAGCCTGTGTAGAATGTATAGCAGCGGGAGGATTTGCTTTGTGTCCCTTTCCACCTCGCCTTGGCTCCCAATTCGGAGGATATCCAATCAACTCCCAGCAATGACTCTTCTCGTGCCCAATCTTCCCACAGTGGTCACATTTCAGTTTTCCGAACAGTACTTTCTTTGGGCCTACTTTTCCAACCGAGAAAGCAGCACCCTCGATCTTCTCTTCCCTCCCTCGAACAATTAATCGTTGACGCTCCTCCTGCGTGATCATAGAATAAATCTTACCGAGGGATGGGAATGGCTCGAGATTGAGAATTTGAGAGCGAACATTTCCATAGGTCTCAGCATTAAGACCCATAAGGAACTGGTGGATCTTCTCCACCTCCTTCTTTTTGCATACATCGTGGCTGCAGCACAGGTACATTCCGGGATGTCATCATAGTCATCAAGCTCGTCCCATAAGACCTTCAGTTTGGTGTAATATTCCACCACCGAGAGTCCTCGTTGTTGTAGGAGTCCAATCTCAGTTTTGATCTCGTGTATGCGAGGTCCGTTACCTTAAGAGAATCTCTCCTTCAACTCGTCCCACATTACCTTTGCTTCTTCTATATACGCCATGCTTCCTTGTAAATTCTTGTCGAGGGAGTTGAAAATCCATGAAATTATCATGGAATTACAAATGTCCCAGGCATTAAATTCAGGTGCCGATGGATTCGGCTTCTCTAGCGATCCATCAATAAATCCGAGTTTATTTTTCGCCCGCAATGCGTGTCTCGTCGCCTTCGACCATGTTGCATAGTTATCCCGGGTCAGCACACATGAAACAAGTGTGCTTCCGGGGTTGTCGGAGGTGTTGAGATAATATGGTGAGGAAGGGTCAATCACATTCTTTGTAGAAGCTTCTGAAGCCATATCGTAAATAATGCGGGTATGGTGTGTTTAAGCTCTTGTGCTCTGATACCATGTGAGAAGCGTAATTTGCTTCATTTTTCATATATGTGACATAGAATACATATACATATATAACATATTGCTAAACTAGAAAAAAGGGGAAAGAGAAGATCTACAAAATTTCTCCAGTTAATTACAAAAGATATACTAGATAATATGCTAACAAAAAAAGTAAAAGGTAAATCCTAGAGATACACTAAACAGAATGTAATCTTTAGCAATCTTCCATAATATAGCAGTCTTCCATAACAGGACCTCCTCATATTCTCGGCCATCCATTGAAGACTTTGAATTCCTTGGGGACTATACTTACAATGTACCCAACAGACTATCTGGCACGGTGTTTTTTTAAATATTATACTTATGATCGTGAGAGAATGATTAAGAACATGTTCGTACAATTATGCATGATGTGGCTATCTGCACTACAAATATAAACCAAAGAAAACGTCGCAACTATGTCAGACAATGCCTTTAAAAGCTGTTGTTTTATATAGCATATAATCGCATCATTCAATTATTTTACTCAACGCCGATCTGTAATTGGAATAGTTTACGTCCGCGCGTCAGAACAATACCTGTCGATCGACTTATCGTAATCTTGAACGATTAGACAATTTCGATCTTGCCAGGTTGTTTCATTTATTACAAGAATATGTCATTTGATAATTTGCTTTCTTGAATCACGTTATCCATGGATACGTATAACATAAGCATCCTACAACATCGGGGCAAGTACCAGAGAGAGATGAGACATCCTCAAGATTTTGCATATATTTTGCCGTGATAACCAATTTTTTTTTTGAAAAGAATATATCTCCAAGGATTCATATTGAACATTTTTCAAAGTTCATGTTTAAACTAGACATAGATGAATGGTTGGGTGGCCTGTCGGCACAGCCAAGCCTCCTATATAAACACTACAAAAAAAATTAGAATTTAGCCACAAAAAATTAGCGACGAAAAAAATTCGTCACTAATTTACGACGAAAATAGCAACGAAAACAAAATTCATAGCTATTTGTGACGAAAATAGCGACGAAAAAATTTGTCGCTAATTAGCGACGAAAATAACAATGAAACTATATTTGTAGCTAATTGGCGGCGAAAATAGTGACGAAAATATATTCGTCACTAAATTGGCGACGAAAATAGAGACTAAAACAAATCCGTTGCTAATTTGCGACGAAATTAGAGACGAACGACTTTTTCGTTGCTGAATTAGCGACGAAACAGTGATTCATCGCTAATTTAGTGACGAAAAATTGATTTGTCGGTAAACTAACTTCTGTAATTTAGCGACGAAAAACTAGGTCATCGCTAAATTAGCGACAAAAATCAATTTCGTCGCAAAATTCGTTGCAAAATTTGCGACGAAAGAAATTTTCGTGCTAAATTACAGATTTTTTTTGTCGCTAAAGTCCACTAACATCTTTTCTTCATTAATTTATACAATTAACGATAAAACTCATCAGATTAACCACGTTCTACTATAAATAATTCAAGCAAATACTTTGGTAAGTGTTTTTGACATGGTTATTTTTTTTCAATTTCAAAGTAATTGTCTTGTCACATAAATAATTTAATTTTTAGAATTTTGTGGTCTTAATTAAGAGTATTAAGCATTAGATATGATATTTTTAATATTTTATAAATCTTTAATTAGTATGTAGGCACAATGCAAAAAGATAGGGCTTGAATAATAATAAGAACTTATCTAAACATTGAGGATTGGCCGATGAGTTTCGTGTTGGGTTGAAATAGTTTCTAGACTTTGCTCCCAATTACAAATCATTTTCAATTACATTACTGTTATTGATCTTAATTACAAATCATTATTTATTTCCAATTATCTTGGTCGATTTCTATATTGTTGTATAATAAGATAGTGCTTGTGCTTATTTCTATTTCTATGCTGATGGTCACTGGCGATACATTTTATAAAGCTTTAGATGGTGACATCTACTTTTGATGCATTCCGGAGGCCGATCTTTGTTGTTTTGTTCTTGGTGAGATGGAGCATGAATAATTTGTTAGTGAATGAGATCTTTTTCCGAGGCAAGGATGAGGTCTTTAAAAAGCTTCGGATTGTTTCCATCTTTCGTTGTTCATTTAGCGACGAAATTTCCAATAGGATAGAATTCCAAATTCAAATTATTTTGAATTCTATTTTTTTAAAAAAAATAAGAATTGAAAGAAAATATTTAATAATAAATAGAATAAATAAAAATTCAATTAATTAAGAGATTGAAAATATATGAAAAAAAGAATATGAATAAAAATAAAAAAAGAAAATATTCAAATTAGTGATGAAAAATAGGGTTCGTCGCTAAATTAGCGACGAAAGAAAAATTCGTAGCTAATAGAATATGAATAAAAATAAAAAAGAATAGCGACAAATAAACTATTTCGTCGCTAAATTAACAAAGAAAAAAAGGGTTCGTCGCTAAATTAGCGACAAAACAATTATTCGTCGCTATTTTGGCGACGAAAGAAATATTCGTCACTAATTGAGTATGAATAAAAATAAAAAAGAAAATATTCAAATTACCGACGAAAGAGTAATTCTTCGCTAATATAATATGAAAAAATAAAAAATAAAATATTTAATTTAGCGACGAAAAAGTGCTTCGTCGCTACTTTAGAGACGGAAAGTTTATTCATCACTAATGGAATATAAATAATAATAAAAAAGAAAATATTTAATTTAGAGATTAATTCATTTTTTGTCGCTAAATTAGCGGCGAAAGAAAAATTCATAGCTAATAGAAGATGAATAAAAATAAAAAAGAATAGCGATGAATAAACTATTTCGTCACTAAATTAGAGACAAAACAATCATTCGTCGCCAATTTAGCGACGGAAATCGAGTTTGTCGCTAAATTAGCAATGAAGGAAATTATTCGTCGCTAAATTAGCGACGAAATACATATTCGTCACTAATTGAATATGAATAAAAATAAAAAAGAAAATATTCAAATTAGTGACGAATTTGTTCTTTCGTCGCTAAATTAGCGACGAAAGAATAGTTTGTCGCTAAATTAGCGACGAAAGAATAGTTCGTCGCTAATATAATATGAAAAAAAAGAAAATATTCAATTTAGCGACGAAAAATCTAGTTCATCGCTAAATTAGCAATGAAGGAAATTATTCGTCGCTAAATTAGCGACGAAAGACGTATTCGTCACTAATTGAATATAAATAAAAATAAAAAAGAAAATATTCGAATTAGCGATGAATTAGCTTAGCGATGAAAGACTAGTTTCGTCGCTAATATAATATGAAAAAAAAAGAAAATATTCAATTTAGCGATGAAAAAGTGGTTCGTCGCTAATTTAACGACGGAAAATGTATTCGTCGCTAATAGAATATGAACAAAAATAAAAAAAGAAAATATTCAAATTAGCGACGAATCCATTTATTTGTCGCTAATTTAGCGACGAAAGATGTTATTCGTCGCTAATTAGCGATGAATTGTTAATTTCGTCGCTAATTAGCGACAAAAAGTAATTCATCGCAAAATATGTCGCTAATTAGCAACAAAACCCACCCACCAAATCTTCCACAATTTTCATTTTCCTAACTTCTTGCTAGGTTTCTTCATTCGAAAAACCCTCTTGCCCTCACCTCGCCCTCTCGTGGCCTGCGACTCGCGTTCCCATCGCCCTATTGCTCTTCATTCACCTTCACGCCACCCTCCCTTCACCCTCGCACCACTCTCTCGTCGCGAAAGTCGCTTCACTCGGCCAGCGACCTGCTCGTCCATCCCCTCTTGTTGTTCGGCGGGCTCGATAGGATGTTGGACACTCAAATCGTTCTTGCCACTGTGAGCGTTCTGGAGGCCATTGCTCTCTCTATTCCTCGGTCTCAAGGTAATGTGGTGTGGCATGTCGTGGTTGGTTTTTGGAAAGCGTTAGGGTTCTAATGGATTGCGTTGAAACCGATTTGATGATGATGATGATGATGATGATGATGCAGGGCGATCCTGTCCCTTGTGATTGCTGCGCTGGCAATATACAATCTTTCTTTATTTGTTGTGCTTGGTTTGTCAGGAAATTCTTCTTAACGGGATCGAATTGGACTTGAATTGCTTTGAATGATTGAAATAGTTGGTTCATTGATTTGTGGCTTCCCCCTCTAACGTCTGATGTTGAAAGCACTATGGCTAACAATTTCAATTCCATGTTTTGCACTTGCCCTGTGATTGCCTCAACATACCTATGGCGAATGGAAGGGGAAGCAATGATCTTCTTTTTGCTATTTGGTGCTTGGTTATACCTATGTAAGCCTGAGGTTTTACGGGTTGAATATGTCAGGAAGCTACGAATAACCTTTAGTTTGTTAAGCTGCAAAGGGAAAAGGGTTGAAATGATTTATGTTCACTGATATGTGCAGGTGGCACAAAATGTGTTTTTTGCAAGAGTGGAAAGATGAAGCAAGAAATAGGCTTGGTTGATTGCAAAGTGTGCAAGGGAGCAGGTATCATTATAACTAAAGCATTCTTAGCCAAGATCATATGCGTGTCTGAGCATGTTGCTCGAGCTGATTCACATCTTTCATGCAGTTGTTTGTCGCGTGTCCATATCCGTTGCGGGAATCAATTCCAATTTGCAGCTAGAACAAGCTCTTCGCAACCCTTTGCTCTCTATTCTTCTCCTCCACAAGCTAGAACAAGCTCTTCAGCTTGCCCTCTCGCTCGGCTCGCTTTAGCTCGACTCGGTATCAGTTCATGGTAATAGTTTCATGTTTTTTGGGGGTTCTTGTTCTTTTGGTCAATTTTTATTTTAACTTGGTAATTCTGAGGTGTTAGTCTGCTTTAGTATTGAGAAATTGGATAAATCGTGATGTTCCCTGTGAATAGAATCTGTATTGACTGAATTTATTGGTTCTTTGCATCAAATTATCCAGGAATTCTTTCGATTGGAATTGAGAAAATTCTGTTGCTGTTGTTACAAATATACGATTCACGGGGAGATAAAGAAATAATAAAATGTCAAAAAGGTGGCAAGCGGGCCCGGTCTCGCTTGCGTGGGCTCGGAAAAATTGTCAAAAAAGTTTTAAACCTTTTACATTTTTGTCAATTTTGTCTTAAACCTTTTAAGTTTGTCTATTCAGTCCTAAACGTTTCACCTTTTACCAATTCAGTCGTCCTCTTGGGCGTAAATCGCCGACCTGGATAATTTTTAATAATATTTTAATATTTTGCCTAATATTTTTTTCCTTTTATTATTTTTTCTTTTTTCCTTTTTTCTTCCTTTTTTCCTTTCTTTTTTCCATGCCAAGTGATGGACGCCCTTGCTTGGGCGGGCAAGGGCCACCCCCGCCCGCCCCCGGTGGGGGTCGCCCTCGATACCCTCGCTAAATCTGGCGAGGACCACCCTCACCGACCCCTAGTGAGGGCCACCCTCGCCACAATGATTTTTACAAATCATTGTGAAGCTTCGTATAATCAATCACATAATATACGTTATCGCATAATTACTTTCATTTATAAGTTTCTTGCAAATTTACCTTTCCAGTACCTTTTAATTTCTCATACTCTTTTATCTTTCTTACAACCTTTAATTTGGAGTACCTGCATTTTTTTAATTTTACAAGCAATTTACATTCCCTTTGAAAAAAGGGCCTAAGAGTCACATACATGGGTAACCTTCAAATTCCATAAGTAACGTATTCAAGGCAGAATAATCTCCTAGTCTTTCAAAGTCCAAAAGCAGTTCACTAAAGTATTCGTTCATTCATAGCTATCTAAATAAATATATAATAACGGATTATATCTTATGATGACACGTAACATTCTAAATGGCAAGAAACCCTCATTTTTATTGCGAAGTTTGGCTTGACTGCGTTGTCCCAAAAAAAAAAAAAAACCATGTAACCTAAGCACTGCCTAATCCTATATTTGAACGGTTGCCCTCTCTTAACTCAAGAGTGCAAGAGAAGGTAGTAACTTCTTCGGGCCCGTTATGTCAAAACATGTCCCAAATTTAAACTCGTGAACGAAATTCATCTCGGATTAATTGTGTTTTGGCGGAAGTCCACGACTATGTGCCATTGAAATTCATATTTCCTGTTTGGTGTCAGAGTCCAAGCTGGATATTTCTCATATTATCTTGATATCAAGTTAGTGTGCAAAAGTTGCCAGCCAAGGAAAGTTGACTTGTGGTGACCGAATTCCACTTGGACTCCTCGGCCAAGTGGACTCCCCGCTTTTTACATGTGTTTTTTACTCAAGGATTGTCATGTGTGCCATGCATGTACGCTGCCGGTCACGTGCTTTACTATACAAAAGGCGACTTCATCGCGGGTTTTGTGGCATTGCGCTTAATTGCATCAAGAAGTTTCGCTAATTGCATCCTAGTGAAGATCTGCTAGTGTTTCATAGCCGATTAAATCTTACGAGTAAGATTTTGTTATAGTTCTTTCACATGATCTAGGCGACGCGACCTTAGGCGAGGCTAGCCAGTAGCCAAATCTAGCATGGCCTATGGTCTGAACCCTCACCGATGTCGTCGCATGAGGTGGAGATATTTCCGGAAAATGAAAACTTAGCAAGGGCAAAGTTGGAAGAAAAAACTATTATTTGCATTCCGAAAAAGCTCCAAGCTCAAAGAACCTCTGAACGTGTTTTGGGCTAAAGGCCTTTAGAGGGATTTGAAAATGCAATTGCATCTATCGAGATCTCTCCAAAAAATTTGCCAAATAATATTTGCATTTGCTCAAGTGACTTTGGAGCCCAAAGCCCCTAAGCGAAGCGGTTTCCAAACGAATCCTACATCATTAACAAATTGACAGGAGTTTTTAAGAAATAAATCTGCTATTTTTATAGACAATAAACATTACTGAAAGACCCGATTCATAATTATTATTAGAAGCAAAATGTACTTGACATTGATTAAAATACCATAAAGAAAAAGGAAAAAGAAATCCATGCCAAGCATGGGTAAGAGCAACGGTTTACCTAACAATTCGTATAGGAAACCATTAATCCCTATGTAGATATCTCTCCCCATTGCTTAAATACCACATTAATGAACAAAAACCAAGAAATTAATGCCGTATTTACCGTATACTATATTATGTGAAATTTTATAGGCCATGCTTTTTTGACTCCTAATTTGACTTAAACACTCCCTTTCATAGCGTAGTAACGATATTACCCTCGCTTTTTCCTCCTTTACAATGATGCACATGCCAACATCCAAATGTGGGGCCCATTTGGGATTTTTTTTATTGGTTTCCTCTTTTTTTTTTCTCCTTCCTTTTTCTTCTTGTTAGTTTTGTTGATTAGGGACTCATGAATCTAATGATGACGCCGCCTCCCATGATGGTTCTTTGATAAGAGTGTCGAGCTTCTTATCCTCTCGGATGGCCAATTGCGGATGCATTAAGATTATCCTCTTCACGTTCAAGTCTTTGCTAGCATTGCTCGGGAGCTCAAGCGGCTCAGCCAATCTGTTTTGATTCTCATAAATCGTTGCGAGAATCAAATGACCACCAGAGAGAATTACAGCCCCATATGCAATTGGTAAATCTCGTGAACCGTGCCGGACAAAAAGCTAAGGGACGAGATCAATCTGTCCATTTCACAAAAGGCCGTGCCAACATAGGGTGGTTCTACCATATGCACTAAGGGTTTACGAGGGGCAACGACGAGGTGGAGAGGAAGCTCGTGAGGTTTTGAGAGGCCGCTCGGTTGATGTGCACGAAGGTCTTGGAGGAGGAAGATGAAGAAGGGTCGCCATAAGCTTCAACACAAGTGAGAACAAGAAGAAGGAAAGTGGAAGACAAAGGAGAAACAAATAACAAAAGACCCCAAATGGGCCCCAAATTGAGGAATCATATGGTCAGTAGTACACTGCAAAGGGGAGTGTTTGAGCCATGTGAAAAGGGAAAATAGCGCCGCCCATTTTTTATTCATTTTACCTTTCAATAACTCGTAATCCTATTTTCCTTACCCAGAAAAAAAAAACTTGTAATCCTATTTTAATAATTGCATATTCAATATTTAAAATTTAAAAATTCGGATAATTAAATATTATTTGTAAGTAACCCGCACAAAGCTCATACATCAACATTGTCAAGTGTTCCATTTATTACAAAGTATCATCTTGCTGTTGCGATGGACACATCTAAATTCAACTATTCTTCCTTTCCTTTTAAGATGAAAGCGGGAGGAATACTTTGCTCGTGCCGGAAAAAGTTGTCGGGGTCAACCGTGGTCTTCACACGCACCAATCTTTCGAAATTGTTCTTGAAGTATTTCTTTTCCCAAGCACTCGCTTACTTATAACTCGTATCGCTAGGGGTGTCAAAAAGGCCGGGGCGGACCCGACTCAGCCCGGTCCGGCCCGACCTAACCCTCAAATTTAGAGTACTTTGGAGCCGGGCCTTGGTACCAAGCCCACATGTCATTTCGGATAAGGGTCGGTATCATTAGCTTTTAGGCGATAGCCCGAAAAAACCAAGCCCACGATGCTAGGTCGTTCACTACACTGCTCGGTGCTCACATTTTTAAAACCCTAGTTTGATAGAGAGAGAGAGAGAGAGAGAGAGAGAGAGAGAGAACGAAATGGAGAAGGAGATCGGTCTGCAAGTGCGAGTGTGAGTGCGATGTCGACGATGAGGTATCACTTATCTTTGATCGCCGACTTTCTTTTGATGACATTTCTTCTTCTTCACCGTCTTCGCCGGTGAAGATCTCGAGCAACAACTCTTGAAATCGCGAGGTATGCCGCATGCATGACAGGCTGAACAGGTTCCACTCCGACCTTCTCGTCTTCACCCGCCTTTCCAACTACTTCCTTTATAAACCTTCGTTCATGGTATTCATGAGAACTTCTCTGTTTCTCACACACAGGCATACAGAGGGGCCGAGAGAGAGTCGGGTCCGAGATTTGAGTGAGGGCTATCATGGCTTCAACTGCAAAAGGGAGAAAAGCCGCTAGGAAGAAGAAGAAGGAACTAGAGAGTCAAATCGCCAAGAACCTTCGCGATGATCTCTCTCGCTCAATTATCAATTGCATTGTTCACCTCTCACCTCCTCTTCCCCGTCAATGTTGCTTGTTGGGTATATGTCAATGTCGTTTGGTTTGCTAGGTGTTTGTTCATTGGGCTGCGTGTGGGCGATCTAATGGATTATCTTTAAAAAAATTCCCAATCTTGATTTAGCTCATAGCCCTTTAAACCCGTATGCTGATTTTTGTTTGTTGTCTTCCGTTTTTGTTTTGTGGTTGGATGTTCAGTGAATTCTTTCATTAATTCGTTTCCTTTTCTTTGGGTACTTTCCGAATTAGAAAATGGTGATCCGATAAGCGAAAACGAGAAATGTATTTTCATTTAGAGTTATGACTTTTAGAGAGTGGATGTTGCACCGAGTTTAAGTAGCTTTACGGATGTACTGAGATTGATTTTTTCGTTCAAGCTAATCCTCATGGTTAAAATTTAAGTGGCCTTGTTTCATGCAGTGCTTCCAAAAACTCGAAATCAGCCAATTTGCTGCTTCGATCAGACCCATTTTTAGCGACTCCTCGAGAAGTTCAATCTATTCGTCTTCATCTTCGAAGGGTTCCAATCCTTGTATTCTTAATGGATGAGGTAATTTCTATGAACGGTTTTAGGAAGGACTAAACAAGTTAAATTGGCAAGCCGGTCATAATACTCCAAATGCAGAAACTTAGAATGACAACCACAAAATTCGTGGCACGAATTGCTGAAAACTCTAAAGGGAACATATATTTCTTAGTACCAGAACAATTGCATAACGGAGATCGCGTTGGCAAATTTCACTAGTGATATGAATCAGCCATTTGCATTAAACAAAGCCACTCATTTGTTGAACAATGATTGATATAGTTGCAAAATCCTTTTCATGTAGTAGTTTAACAGCATTGTTTCACCGGTTGTTTGTGACTTGAGAGCTTTTAGTAATTAATGTTGAATATTTAATTTGTTAGATGTCCGAAACCAGTGCTTCAAGTACCACGAACAAAAAGAGGAGATCTACCGTGTAGGAACATTTCAAACAGATTCTTGATAAAGATAAAGCTGAATGTTTATATTGTGGGGCTAATATAGGTTGTGCTAGTGGTCAAGGCACCGGTTCAATGCATCGTCATTTATCAAGGTGTAAGGAATACCCTTGTGCAAATGTCAATAAAAAGCAAAGAAGTGCCTTGGCTCGATTTGGTGGGGTTGGTAGTTCATCCGGACCTTGAAAATTTGACCTAGATGTTAGTCGAATGGACCTAACAACCATGTTTATCATTGGTGAGTGCCCTTTTAAGTTCGTAGAAAACGAAGGATTTTGGCTGTTTGTGAATAGACTCCAGCCGAACTTTGTAATCCCTACGAGGAACACATTAAGGCATGACTGTTACAAGTTGTACTTGGAAGAAAAAAGTAAATTGAAGAAATATTTCTCCGAGACATCTCCAAGAGTCTATCTTATGACCGACACATGGACGTCATGTCAAAATTTGAGTTATATGTGTCTCACTGCGCATTTTATTGATGATGATTGGAAGTTGAACAAGAAAATATTAAATTTTTGTCAAATCTCGGGTCATTACGGCAAGATTATAGGAAAAGCGATTGAGAAATGTTTAATTGACTGGGGGATTCAAAATATATTTTATGTCACCGTGGACAATGCGAGCTCCAATGACTTAGGAATTCAGCATATAAAAGATAAACTTAGCTCTTGGAACTCTCTAGTGTTGAGAGATGAGTTACTCCACGTGAGGTGTTGTGCCCATATACCGAGTTTGATTGTGAGAGATGGGTTGAAAGACATGAATGATTCCATCATTAGAATACGATTAGCTGTGCGTTATGTGGTCTTCTCCTGGGAGATTGAGACGATTTAAAGAGTGTATTGAGCTTGAGAATATTGAGTCCAAGAGTCTTATATGTTTGGATGTGGAGACTCATTGGAACTCAACATATATGATGTTGGAAGCAGCTCTAAAGTTCCAAATGGCTTTTAGCTCATTGGCATTTCGAGATCGCAAATTTGCTCAAGAGCTTTCCAAGGCGAAAGAGTTGCTTACTAGTGATGATTGGGAGTATGCCCGTAATTTTCTTCCTTTCCTGAAGTTGTTCTATGATACAACTTTAAAAGTTTTGGGTTCTTCTTATGTCACTAGTAACGATATGGGGAAGAGTGTATATGGGATCCATGGAATCATTGACAAGTATTGTCATGGTGAGGATATGAGTTTGCAAGAAATGGCTAAGAGAATGAAGATTAAGTTCGATAAGTATTTTGGCAATGTGAACAATATCAATCTTATCTTATTCATTGCTTGCATACTTGACTCACCGCATAAGTGGGGATATGTGAAGTGGATGATTAATGATGTATATGAAAGTAAGGACGCGAAAAATACACATCTCTAAAACCCCCCGCCTCCTCACTTCCCCCCTAATTCTCTCACTATGACAACAGAGCGAATGTAGAGTCAGCAGTGCACATTGAACTGAGAGCGCCATCTTAGCCTCGTCCTTCTTCGTGCCATTCCCATCCCATAGAAGCAAAATGAGAGCACTAATCGCAAAAGGGTACCCACCGATCGTGGCCTCGTTGACTTCCCCGACCGCCAAGCTGGTCATTATCGCTCCGGTGATGGCCTTGCGGTCGGCCAAATCCGCCCTCAACGCACCGACTACCATTGAAATCGCCCCTTCGGCCACCAATCCCACCTTGCTATCATCGTCCAAGCTGAGATTCAGCGGCAAGCTTAGAGCCCTTTCGCGCAATCACCCATTATCCAAGTCAACGCAGTTGAGAACCACCGACATGGTGCCGGACTTGGCGTAAAGCCGGGTTGCGATTAGATAGCCTGGTCAAATGGGTTAAAGCTTTGAGCTTGGTGATGGGGCAGGTGCGGTGCCTGCAGCCGAGCCTGGAGCAGTCAAAGGTGGGGTCAGAGGAGAGGATCACCGGGCAGCGAAATCGGGCCATCGAAAGTCGTCTGGCACTTGGGTCGTCATCTTCTCACTCCCTCTCCTTCTCCCTCTCTCTAGTGCTCGCCTCGGCCTTCACTCTCTATGGGAAAAAGAAAATGAATTGGATATTTGTCACTGGCGTTTCGCTTTGCTGTTGCGAGCTTACGAGATTTTTGAGAGAGAGGTAACGACTTCGCCGAAAAATTTTAAATAAGAAAATAAAATGTCTTTATTTTTAAAATGAAAGTTTAAAATGTAATTTTTTTTAAATAAGGGTTTAATGTCTCCCCATTATGTTTAAAGAAGAGCTTAGCTTATGGCTATTTTCGTCTTTTTACTTTTTTGAATTTTATTTTTTTATTTTTCTCTTTTCCTTTTCTTTTCTCTCTTTTTTCCCCTCTCCCTTTCTCACCATCTCTTTGGGTCGAACGAGGGTCGCTCGACGCGGGGTGACGCAGGCTCAAGCGAGGGCCACCTTTCCCCGAGCTTAAGGCTGGCGATGATCTAGGGAGGTGAGGAAAAAGAAAAAGAAAAAGAAAAAGAAAAAGAAAAAGAAAAGGGAAAGGAAAAGAAAAGAAAAGAAAAGAGAAAGGAAAAACAGAAAAAAAAAATACAAAAAAAGTAAAAGAACAAAATGCCCTTCGGCTAGGCCATTATTTGAGAAGATTTGAGTACTTCATGTCCTTAATTAATATAAGGTCAACTTCATGCCCTTACTTAAAAAAATGAGGATATTTTAGATCTTTATTTGAAAATTTTGCAAGACTTAAAGCAGAAGCCTTTGTTTTTTAATTTTCTTTTTGGCCCAATACAGGAAGAAAGCATATTAACAAACGAGTTCGGCTTTTGGCTACTATTTCGATAAACGTTTGAAATGCCCAAATTGCACTTCCTAGCATTAGATTTGTCAATGAGCATTTTGGAGCACGCGCAGGTTGTAACTATGCGGTTATATGTTACGACACGGGCATTTGGCAAAGTCGGGTCATCAAGTTGCTGCAGCATGTTAGAGCTTGGTGGAATAAGGTCGTATTCATTTTCCTTTCACGAATGTAAAAAATGTAAGATAGTTCATGATTTCGTACTTGTCCGAGAGTGGGTTTATCTCGGCAATTCAAATCTCGGTGTGCGTAGTGAGAATGATTATACGAAGTGATACGTAATGGCAACTCGCCTATAAAGTTCAAGATATGGAGCTTGATCCACATGGATCTAAACCAATTTGTTTTTAAATGCAATGAAAAAAAGTAACATCAATTTCCATAGCGTGAAGGCTACTTGATAAGGCGTTATATGTTCCATACAATGTGTGGTATCTTGAGGGGCTTGCTCGAATGATTAGAACTACCGTTGAATGCGTGAACAATGCAGTAGTACATGCTAGGTTATAACGCATCAATAAGCTCGAATTCGTTTATCAAGACTACAGAAGCGGGGCCGGTCGGCCCATCACCCCATCACATCTCCTGGTTTTTTAAGTCGCGAGATCCGCCAAATATTTCGAGAGCGACAACATTAAATCGTTATCATCGACATTCGTCATACGGACACAGTCCTTCATCTTCAACAACTGCCCATCTTTGCTACGAGCGATCTCAATCTTTGGGGAGCAAAACAAGAGAAGAAAACATTAGCAAACCCCACTCTCACTTCCTTGGAAGTACTATCGTGGTTGGCACGGCCTCCCTCATCACTCCAGTGTTTTTTTTTTTTTGGTCAGAGTCATCACTCTAGTTGAGGAATAAGGAAAAGGACGAAATTGAGGAGAGTTTTCTCGATTTCTTCTTCCAAAACAGTCTCATGAGTCGATCATCAATCGGTGCTTGTCGGTTACTTTGCCGGAAACAAAGGGAAGGGAAACGAAACGAAACGAAACGAAACGAAAGTCCTTATCTTTCTCTTGACTTTTTCATTGATGAAAAACCAACAAAAGGACCCAAAAAAATAAATAAAGAAATAAAGAAAAAGAAGGAAAATAAAAGCCCAGTTTTCAGCAAATGATGAAGGGAGATGGAGGGACAAAACAGTCATTTCGGTTTGCACTTTCAGTTCATTATGGAAGCACTTTCAGTTCATTATGGAAAAAAAGAGTAAGGAAATACTTTATTAACAAAAGTGAAAGTAGGGCCCGCGGCTGTCATAGAGAATAGTCTGCAGTCCCAACTAATCGGGAAACGGGACGATCGGAATGCCGGTTTCCCGTGAATGACGAGTTTTCATTTTCGGGGTGGTTCACAAAAACAGCGTCGTTTGAAAATTATGAATCGCTCGTATCACACAAATTTCCTAATTTTTTTTTTTTGGTGAAAGAAAGCAATTGCTTGTATTATTTCGAATGTACTTATAATAGTGAGATTCGATGGGATAAAATCCTAATTTTCCTAAAAGCTTGAGCTCTTAGCCTGTTAGATAAAAAGGTTTTTTTTTAAAATATTCAATTAGCGACATGCTTTTCGATATTTTTCATTGCATACAATATGATCCTTATACATGAAATACGTATAGCGATTCTGTGGTCTAGAAGCCAATCTTTCGGAAAAAAAAATGCAAATTTATAAAAGGAAAGTTATTTTCTAATGATAAAATGTTCAATTAGTATTGTATTGATATTATTTTCCCCTTGTCTATAAAGGAGTTTCCATTCCATGGCTCCTTCTTCGTGCCTTTACCTCGAGCTACACGCTTCTTCTCTAGTTAATTTAATATCCTTCTGCCCCATTTTCTTCAAATTGGCTAAATCGCCGACTTAAAGAAATGGGCAAACGAAAATGACATTTGGAGGAAATAAAAGAAAAGAAATTATTTAAGATTGTTGGGTTCATTAGTTCCGTTTGTTTATCAAAAAATGAACGATTTTGAAAACACGTTTTTTCTAAGAATGATCGTTTGAAATAACTAATCAATTAAAAATATTTTCGTTATCGATTATAATTTATGTCTAAATATCTTCGTTGACCACGAAAATATTTTTCAGCTCGTTCAATTTTTATAAGCGATACAAGCGATCCGTTAAGGGAATGTGTCTTTCAAATCATTTATTTTTTACGAAACCAAACACATGCGAGATAAATGCGCCGCTCTCGAAAGTGTCAAAGCTAAAATTAAGATAGAAATAGCGCGACCCATCGACAATCGATCACTTATTAGGGAACGGAACAAAATTTACGTCAAAATAAGTAATTTTTGGTCGGTAAAAACTCATTCCATTCAACTTACAAAAAAATGATAAATACATCAAGTGATGTTGGGTTGGCAACTCAGTTGAGAGGGGTGGTTTTGGGTTTTCACAACCCAATCGGCGGCAACTTTTGTTATGGGCTCGTGAGCAGTGGGCCAACCGGAGGCCTTCCATCTCGATGATAAATATCCCAAGCTGCCGGGTCAAAAGCTCCATTTCCCACTTTTCCCAAACTCAGATTCAAGAACGACGACCGTTCAGTCGACCACCGCTACGGTTTCCTCGACCTTCATCGAGCGACCTCGCAGCTCCGTCGATTAGCTTCCTACCTAATTGATTCCCGGCACACCCAGCTCGGGGAACCCTAGAATTTCCAAATCCATGGCGGCGACCTCCTCCGTCGACCGGCCGAATCTCACCAAACGAAAACGTTCTCCCCCTCCTTCGCAACGAAGCATAAGCCCTAGGGATCGAATCAGCGCCTTGCTGGACGACGTGATCCCCAGCTCGGGGAACCCTAGAATTTCCAAATCCATGGCGGCGACCTCCTCCGTCGACCGGCCGAATCTCACCAAACGAAAACGTTCTCTCCCTCCTTGGCAACGAAGCATAAGCCCTAGGGATCGAATCAGCGCCTTGCTGGACGACGTGATCCCCAGCTCGGGGAACCCTAGAATTTCCAAATCCATGGCGGCGACCTCCTCCGTCGACCGGCCGAATCTCACCAAACGAAAACGTTCTCCCTCTCCTTCGCAACGAAGCATAAGCCCTGGGGATCGAATCAGCGCCTTGCCGGACGACGTGATCCCCATCATCTTCCAATCTCTGCCATTCGAGGACGTTGTCAAGACCAGCGTCCTCTCCAAGAGCTGGCGGTCCGCTTGGACCACCACCACCCACCTCGCCTTCGATGAGCAGTTTCGGGATTTCTTTGACTTCATGTCCTTCGTCAACAGCATCCGGAAGCGTTTCACCTCGCCCACGGTGAAGAGGTTGCACGTCACCAACTTAAGCTACAATGAGGGCGTCCGCTCCGTGCTCGACTCCTGTCTCCGCTTCGTCAAGGAGCGCCACGTAGAGGAGATCTGCCTGTCGTTTTGCCCGTTCTTCCTGTATTGGCTGCCGACGTCCTTGTTTTGCTCGAGTTCGTTGGTGAGGCTGGAAGTCACTTCGTGCCGCTTCTCCTTGGATGGGACTACTGTTAGCTGGCCTCGTCTCAAGGTCTTGTCGGTCAAAAATGCGGACTTGAGTGACGATGTCCTCAAGGGAATTCTTAGGGGAAGCCCTCTTTTAGAGTCCCTTAAGCTGTGCGAGTGCTTGTGGCTGGAGAACATTACAATAGATGCGACAGGTTTGAAAGAGTTGGTGCTCGTTGGCATTAATTACTTGAGCGCCCAGAAAATCTGGGCTCCGCATTTGCTGTCGTTGCGGGTATCTGGTAACTTGTGACCTAATTCCAAGTTCAGACTTGAAAATGTATCTTCTTTGGTGGAAGCCCAGTTGGATCTTGTCTTTGAAGCTGATGACACGAGGATACTCCGCGACTTTGTGGAGGAACTTTTCGAGAAGCTGCTTGGAGTTCGTACAATCACCATTAATGGTTGGTGTTTGCAGGTACAAGCTTGATCTTTTCACCATTTGAATGTTGTTTGTCATTAGCACCGTTTATTGGTGTCTGTCTCTCTGTGGCATACTTGTGTTTCCACGCGGGATCCGGAATTCATGCATCATTTATTACTGGCAGACACGAAGATTCAAAACGTTTTGTTCCAACTCATGAGATAAGAACATATAGTGACCAAACGAATGCCTCTAGATGTTGCTAATCATTATGGATCATATGTAAATAGTCTCTAGTCTTAAAGTCATTCACTTGTTCATTTCAATCCTTATCGGTCTTTTCCTGGCTGGGAGACAGGGTTAAAGGATATTGCATCTGGATGGATTGTAATTTTGTTATTCTTTAATCACGTTAAACAGGGAAAGAAATATTAATTAACTTTTCTATGTTGCTTACTGAATGTGCTTAGGCTCTGTACGTCCTGGAGATGGAAGAAGCGCCATCTCTGTTGTCAAAATGTCAAAATCTGATACTACATGCAGGTGTTAGTCAATGGGACCTTCCCGGGATAGCATACATGCTACGAAGTTCACAGTGCCTGGAAAAATTAGATATACTCCTGACTGGTGACCGCCATTTGAAGGTTTGTTCCATTGCTATGATATTTTCAGTTTGCTTCTTGTGCTGAGTTATCTTTCGCGTGAATGTTTAAACAATGAGTTAAAACTCCTGAAGCACCTAAAGATGATCAATCTCCAGCTCTTATTTGTTCCAGCAGTGGAAAGTTGCCCTTGAATCTGTCAGTCGACTCAAAATTTGTGCAGGGCGATTTTAAGCTTTTTTTGTTCATGCCGTAAACTAACTGCAGTGTTGTACTGGAGGGAGGTTCTTTTGCTGCCATGTAGCGTTAGGATCTTGACCTGAGAGTTTAGCGATGAGCACTTACAAAGGGAACATGTTTTATATGCGTGGTTGAGTTTGAGTGCTTAAATTGATTCAGACTTGATATGAAGTAAAACTAACTAGCATCTGCAGTGGGCATATGACAGTTAGTTGTTTGGAATTCTGGCGAGGAAATTATTTTTCATTTTATACCCGTGGATCTGCATTTAATGCGAAGTAAGTTTCTTAAATGGGGTATATATGTGCAGCTTGAGCTTGACGAAGGATCTGAAGAATATTTTAACTTTGACGAAGAAGATTTTCTGTGGACACGGAAGGGATGTTTCTTGAAACATCTCAAGAGAGTTGAGATCGCCGGTTTGGAAGCCCATAGTTTTGGGTTGAAATATCTGCTTGCCCTGATTGAGTTTATTCTTGGCAATGCACTTGCACTGGAGAAGATGACTGTCAAGGTTGATCAGTGCAGGCAAGATAGACAAGAGTGTCTTCAAGCCGATGTTCCTTCGGAACTACTTGGTGTGAGCCAAAATATACTCAACTATCGAAGAGCTTCCAGAAATGCCGAAGTTATTATTATATAGGTGTTTTGTTAATCTCATGGCAGGGGTATGTTTTGTTAATCAACTGTGACACTGTTAGGTTTCTAACCTGTATCTAATTTACACTTTCAAGTTTAGTTAAATTGTGAGTATCTATGTTGCACGGACTCGCTCTCTGGAGTTCTTCGCGTGTCGGTGGCGGACAAGCGTCGGACACGCTCAGACACTCGGTCAACGCGTGTCCGTGGGAAAATTTCAACCTTTCAGGACCAAAAACGTGAGCCCCAAATCGCTAGCCTAATTTGTCATCCTCTGTCTCTCTGCTCTCGGCTCGTCTCCTCGCTTCGCCTCTGTTTTTCACTGTAATTACAGAGAGACAGAGAGAGACAGAGAGAGGCGGGTTTGGAGGTGTATCTTTTGTCTCGACTCTTTGAGAGAGCACTTAAGAGTTGTCTCGGGGAAAGCGAAGGCTTTATGTATGACAGGGAGAGAGATAATGATAATTGGTTCTTGTAGAAGAGGAGAGAGAAAGTAGTAGTTGTTCTTATCTGCTCCAAGTCTACAACCGAACCTAAGTCAGAGCCGGTTTAATTTCAATCTTATCCGTGGAATCATAAAAATATTTTGGGGTTTTTTTTTTAATTTATAAAATTATAAAAATAATAATTTATTATGCATATATTAAAATATATATTTAATATATGATATGTCTTAACGTGTCGGAATCTTTTATTTTTTGAGAAATCACGTGTCGTATCGGGTCCCGTATCGGTGCAACATAGGCGAGTTATGTATCTCTTAAGGAATGAGGTTAATGTCAGGGTTTTGAATTATCAGCATATGAAACGGTGTTTGGTCAAGGTACTGCTCAGCTGTCTCTTCCTTCTCTGGCAAAATAGAAAACGTAAGAGGTATTTTATTCATTTGCACTCTTTGGAAAATTTATCTACGTCTTGAGTATTATGATAAGCATTGTGGAAATTTCCATGTATTTGTGCGTAATAGCATGGACATCATGACAAATTGACTTTAGTTTTAGCACAACCCTTTGTTTCCAAGCGAAGCAATTACTTGCAGTGTTTGGAAAATTTATAATCAAACGCTTTGGTTTCAAAGATGCAAATATGGAAGTACTTCTTTGCTGCCCAAAGGAAGAGGAAATCGAATTTTCACATTACCTTTTTTTGTAGTTTAATTTGCTGCAATCCCGACAAGAATAATTAAACTGTAATACACGGTCCGATTTGGTTCGACTTTTTGAAAACCGAAACAAACTGTAAAATCAAGCCATGCTTGTTTCCATTAGTCTCCGTTCAATTCGAAACATAATTTGCTTTAGTTTGATTAGAATTTGTGGCAAATGATGGTAGTAGTACAGATTTGTTCCATTCGACATCCATGAAGCCGAATCAAGCCTCATTATGTTTTCCCCTACTCTGCCTGAAACGGAAGGATCTTAAAGGCATACATAATACATTTGCAAACAGGTATAGAAGATTCTTCACAAAGACTTGGTCAAATGAGACAAACTTGAGCATTAGCTAATTAGTGGACAGAGGACGACCAAGGGCAAGATAGAGCGGGGAAAATTAAAGTAGAAATCCCAGGAATTGTTGTGTTTTGCTATTACATGTTTGACTCTAAAAAAACGACTTAACTATTGATTTAATATCGACCAAGAGCAAAGTTTGATCGAAGCAGAAATCATCTATGAGCGCAACAAATCGGCGAGCTACAAGACTTGTCGATAGTGCGAGATGTCGACATAACTAGATGGTGAGATTAGGACAGAGATTAAAAGAAAAGAATTCTTCATCAATCGATTATTTGAAGGAAATAGTCCGACAGTCATTAGAGCAAACAAATGCAAATATTGGCCACGTGTTGAGGCTGTGTCATCAGTGAAACAAAACAAAGGCTTGTCAAAACATCAATCGAAAGAGTGTCATGCAATATGCCTACAATCTCGAGATTTGTAACTTCTTGAGGACAATCTAGAACCTTGAAAAGCATAACTGCTTTATCTATAACTGTAAAATAGTTCAAAGATGTTATTCGTAGATTCAGAATCCATAGCGGTTTATAAACAACGGCTACTAGTGGGATATAAAAGCCCAAGTGATTATCAATATAAACCATGATCAATTAATCACGGAACCATCTATTCGGGTGCACTTACTTTCTCTCGGTCTTTTCTACTATGACAAGTCTAAAATGCATTGAGCATGAAATTATTTTGGGGAGAAATAAAGCTTTGTTTGTTACCATTGGTTGAGCTGGGAGTGCAACAACTAAAATATCGTTCGGCCAGATGCATTTTCGGGGATTGGAAAAAGGCCTATAATTATAAGTCCCTCCCTAACCCGATTAGGCTCGAACCACACTCCTCGTCAGAATACATCACAAGTGAGGGATATATATGCAATTATTGGATTCGGTGTAAAGCTAATATCACCTATTAAACAATCAACATAAAATTTCTTAGAAGTGTCAAACTCATCAAAAAAAAAAAAAAAGATGAAATTCACACAATCCACATTTGATAGAGAATAACTCTTTATCCGAATCTCTCACCACGGGGCCAAATGTGGGATGCCGCTTTTGGCTTAAAAATCACTTTTTCGACGTGTTTCGGGCAATTCAAGCTCATGCCATTTTTTTTTTATCATTTTAATATTTTAATCAACTAATAAGTGCAAATTGAAGAATTAGAACATTTTTTTTTCTGTGAAATAAATATCAAAATATTTGGCGCTGGACGAGCAATTTTCGGGCTCATTCAGGTTGGCCGTTCCAAGTTTTGGGCCCTCAGCTTTTCTCATTTGAAATTTTACTGGGTGGGCCTAAGCTATGATTTTGCCTGGATCCGAGGGCCCAACTTGGGACCGTTCATTAATCACCTAAATTTTGTTAGCCTCAGCTGCTTGAAATTGATGGGATACTAAATGTAAACTTGGACAGGAGAAGAGTTCGATTTTGACGCCGGTGAGTTCAATGCGCCAATGTTTCGCGTCGCTTGTTGGCGATGGCTAGGGTTTGAGCTCTTTAGCGGGGTTAGTATTAGAAGTGATGAAGTTTCTAGTGTTCTAGAGGAGAAAATAATATCATTGACGTGGCAGTGCACATTTATCCAATAACATTCACATCTCACTTAGAATAAAGAAATAAAAATAAAATGTGGGGGGGAAACCAAATAAGGATCCGAAGTGCCTTCGTTTTTCTAAGTAAGAGCTTGAAGTTAACCATTTTTCAAATAAAGGCCTAAAGTAATCTTATTTTCTAAAAAAAAAGGATCTAAAGTGCCCATGGAATCTAAAAAAAGGCATGGTTTGAAGGGCATTTTCGTCATTTCACTTTATTTGATTTTTTTTCTTTTTTATTTGTCTTTTCCTTTTTCTACTTTTTTAAAAATTAAAAAAAAAAACCCATACATATAGGCATGAGGGGGCTGCCGCCCTACCACCGGAGGGGAGGGGGGGAGGGCCCGATCCTCCCTCGCGTCTAGTTGGCGGCGTCGCCGGTCTTTGCCGCTCCCTCCCCTCGGTGATGGGGGCGGTGGCCTCAAGTCCTCCCCGTCTGTGCTCGTGGGGTTTATTTTTTTATTTTTAATTTAAAAAATAGAAAAAGGGAAAATGCAAATAAAAAATTTTAAAAAATAAAAATGACGATATGGCCATCTCAAACCTTTATTTGAAATCTGTTATGCCACTTCAAGTCCTCATTTGAAACAATATTTACTTCGGGCCTTAATTTGAGAAAATGACAAGACTTCGGGCTTTTATTTGGAGTTTTCACCTAACAAGTAGCAGGTTTTGGGAAAATTTTAAGCACCCGCCAATCCCTTTCTTCAACTTTTGTTCACAACTTCAGAAGAAGCCTTCGTTGTTTCTTTCTCTCAGATCTTCTGTTTCAGACCAGAAAAAATCCTTCTTCTCCTTCTTTTTTTTGTCCAACTCTAATGTTGGATACTACCACTCGACCCCACGCTTAGATGACCGCGATTTTCGCTTTGTAGGACCTCCATCTTCGCTTTGGATGCAAGCAAACCAGAGAGAAGAGTGGCTTCCACCACAGCTCGTCGTGCCCTAACTTAGCTCCTCCCCTCGCCACTCCTCTCCTCCATTTTCACTTGGAAGAACCGATTTTTGTTCCTAATTCAAGCTGAGTTTGCTCTGCTTATTTGTTTTATTTGTCTTCTGGTGGTGATTTGGATGTTGTTTGAGCTTTCACTTAGAAGATTCCGATTCCGATTTTGTTTTTTGTTTTTTTAAAAATTTAAATTCATCGCAGATAGCAAATTTGCTACGGCCGAGAAGGCAATGGTTCTCAAGACAATTGAATGGCTGTTGTTCTTGGCCTACTATCATGTGCCCCCCATGAATTGAATGTAATAGAAAATGCTTCATCTTAATTTGGAGCTTTACAAGGCTGAAGAAATATCTCATGGGCAGACACTACTTGGATGTTGATTTCGGGAAGAATGTGTCTTTCTGTGCATAGTGTCTCAGTAACTTATACCAAAACAGGTGACATCTTACTAAAAATTGCTGGGAAAGTTCAACATGGAGTGGTTGATTTAGAGGATTTTTTTTTTAGGCAGATGTGCGAAAGCATTTCAGTACAACAATATTAAATTTAAGGCATTTGAAACATTTCCTCAATTTATTTAATTTTTCTTTTTTGGTTCAAATCGCTCAGCTTATTGAATTGACGATGTTTTTTATGTTTTCGGTAACATTTCAAACTGAGAGAGGCACGTTGGAGCACAATATTGATCTCGCCCCGTTCTGACATCCTGCAAATCTCAAAGTTATATGGAGGTCTTCGGAGCATGGCGATTGAGCAGCGGTCTTCCGAGCAAAAACTGAAGATCTTCGATGCAACGGCCTTCAAAGTGAAAATGGGGGTCTTAGAAGCATGGTGGTTGAGCGGCGAACTTCGAAGCGAAGATGGAGGTCTTAGCAGCGGCGACCTTCAAAGCGAAAATGGCTATCATCTAGTCGCAGGGTCATCTAAGTACAGGATCTAACTGGATAAGTGTATGTCACGTCAGCCTATGACGTGGCACTTTGATACCACTGAATATTTTCTCCAATTGGAGGCATTCCTGAAAAAGCACAATGCCACGAATCTTCGGTATGTCTCATGTGAGGGATGTCGAACTAAATAGAGGAGTTTCAAATTTATAGAGGAGGAGAGGAGCCTTTAAACCCTTATAATTGTCTTATTTGGCTTATTTAAGATTCTTCTATCTATGATTATGAATGTAAACGAATATACAACCTATTTCAAATTTGACTTGGTTAAATGTCAATTTAGTCTATTTAATTGGCCAATTGTCAAATAACGAACTAATAATTTAAAACTCATGTACTTATCTTTTATCATATTTGATTTTCTAAAATATCTCAATTTCAAATTAGGTAAAACTTGGACAGCATTATATTCATGTTCATTTTGTGCTAACCAAATTTGCTTCATATGGTACAGGCTGTACTTAAAATAAGTTTGATTCTGAAAGACGGAAATAAAACCTAATGAAACGTGAACATGACAGATTCCCAGGAATCTTAGTGTTGGTCTCCACATCCCACCCTTTTTCTTTGTTTTTTTTTTAAAGTGAAATGTATTCAAGCAACAAAATAATTTACCTTGCAAATTATTTTAATGTGATTTGAAATTGAATGGATAATTAATGGATACATTGACGTAATTAACAGAAACTATACTTCAAATTATGAGTATTAGTCATTTAACAAAATATATTCTTCTTTTTTAATCAATCTCAAATCAAATGGATACATTCAAATATACTTTAACTATATTTTTGTTTTCCAATTTGGAATGAATAAGATAGGTCCAATGAAATAAATGTTTAAAAGGACAGTACCAATTTATTTCAAGATGCTCTATCTTTATCCATCTAGCTTGTAGAATATAAGTTAAGAATAGATTTGAGAAGGCTTTCTCTTTATCCATATTTAAATTTGAATTTAATAATTGACACAAGTGAGAGATAATTATACCACGTGGCTTGTCACGTGGCGTTTCGGTAAAGTTAAATGACATGTGGTAAGCACTAGCTTATTTAAGATTTGCAATCAATAATCTAGAATTAAAACAAATATCGAATCAACTTCAAATCTGACTATGGTAAATGTCAATTTAATACACATAATCAATTAATTCGATTTTCCTTTATTTATTTTCTAATTTAAATCTAATAATTGACGGCAGTTTTTTTTGTTTGTCAGAATAGATAATGACTGGAATTGACCAGACAAGGATGTAAATTTTGATAAGATAACGGAAATTTGGAGATTCAGTTGGGCCAAATGCTTGATTTTGTGACTTTTTAAGCTTTCAAATCTTCTACTTTACTTATAATTATATCATTTTCATTCTAAAAAACGTCTCAGAGTTTGGAACACAAGTTGACGGTCATAGTTCATCTAAAACAAAAACTTTTAATTATAATAAAGTTTAGCTGCAACTAGGTCAAAATGCATAACTTTGTGAGTCTTACAACTATAAATCTTCCAATTTAATTACAATTGTGTTCATTTTGGTTGTAAAAAAACATCGCAAAATTTGGATCTTCACTAGCAAATTATATGAGGTTAGTAGCTTGTATTTTATCAATAATAGGCGTCTCTTATTAGTCTTTTTTTTTTTTTAACTCAAAGTAACTTTCAAAAGGCTTAGTAATTGTTACCATAGTAAAGTACAGTAATTTTCGATTGGAGAAATGAGTGGATGGCGGCTCTGTCTCCTAATAGCGACGGAGCTGCATCAGCCACTCGTTTAAAACTGGAAAGTGGGTCACTTCTTTGATTGGTTTCTACTTCCAAGGATTATAGCAATAACTAAGAAACTTAATCACAAAAAAGTTCTAGTAGAGCTGCTATTCACTCCTCAAATTTGTCAATTCTAATGTCTTACCCAACTTAAAACTCATAGAAGTCCAACCCCTTAAAAAAATTACATACTTACTAATTATAAATGTTTCTACTATGACTTCTGATTTAATTTTAGGCTGTTTGTTTTGGTCATAGCAGCAGCACCTAATCTACACAACTTAAAGCATCGATAAATTCAGCTTAAGCCATTGGAGTTGCACTAAACTCGAAAATCCAAATAATCATCTTGTAACTGGCCAAAAAAAGAAAGAAATTTATTTTCAGATTTAGAGTATACTAAATTCGTCTTATTAAAATTTTCGCCCCACAATTTTTATTTTTTTTTTGGGTACAACTCTACTTTTTCACCATGCTAGCCGACTTTCAATTGGATAAAAGTTTTGTTTTGTCAGACAACACAAAATAATTTAACTAGTAATTATTGTGTCTAAGTTCAAGAAAGACTAGAAAGATACTTAACGCAGTGTACTTATTTTTACTAGTTGGGTAAAAATACATGTATGGATTACTAATTTGGCTTTCTTTTTTAATTATCACAGGTGTATACGTTTTCGCGAGTATGTTACAATAAAATTGAGTTTTATATTTACGTATTATGTTTCCTTCTTGTGGGTTTCGTTTTCTATTTGAAAATAGAAATATTGTCCAATAACTAGCAATTTTGTATCAAGATTCTTTTCCAAATTTGCTCCATGTCTATCTACCTGGTCACAGTTTTATTGGAAAGGTAATTCGTGGTCACAAAGAGACCCTTTATTCACAGGGATTAACGATGCCGTTGCCTTAGCGTCGTCCTTTCGAATACATCGAAATAACTTTTAATATGTTTAATGACGTGAATGGTAATGTTCGATATATTTGGAATTTGTCTTTATCTAGATAAGCGTCCACACTAACAGTGTAAGTATTTCCAAAGATCCACCAGAGGAATTGGTCCTAGCCACTTTTCATGGGCACAACAGCGTGGACTTGGCCCAAACTTTAGATAAAACGAAGAGCAGAGATGACAGGGAAGTCGTTTAAGGTTTTGTGTTGTGTTCAGACGGGGAAACTTTGATGGTGGGGTCTCTCTTCTGACTTTGGTTGGTTGGTCTCTTCGTAGATTTCCGTTAAAACTGCGTGCGTTTGGGCGGGTTCCTTCCTCCTCCCTTCCCTTCACTCAAGCACTTTATCTCTCTCTCTCTCTCTCTCTCTCTTCAAAGAACGTAACTGATAAAATCTGAAGAAAACCAAGATTCAAAACTTCCCCAGTTTAGAGGTAGGAGTCCTTGTCCTACCAAAATTCGTTCTGCTATTGCTTTTGCTTTCCTTTTCCGGATTACCCACTTGGAAAGAAAAGATCACAGACAGTTTTTTGTTTATTTATTTGAAAGTTTCAATTTTATTGGGGAGAGAAGAAGAAATAAAGGGCAGATAACAAGACAAGGGCTCGACAAGTTTGTGTGCTTCCCTAGGATCCACGCCTTTCTTGAAGGTACTCCCTTTGCTCTATGTGGTATCGATTTGACTGATGAAATCTTTTGTACTCATCGTTGTATTGTTCAATCTGTGCCCGTTGTTCTTGTCTCCAATTTCTGCCAATTTCAGGTTCTGTTTAGGTTTTTCTTTTTGTCAACATCTGAATTTCAATTCGTTTGGGGTTTGCCAGTTCAATTGGGAACTAATCAAACGTCTTTACGTTCAGTATCTCTTCGTATTATTAAGAATAATCACCCCTTTTGTTGTCTGTGAATTTGATTGTCTGTTTGCTAATTTTTTTTTTTTTTTGTATTTTGGAATGTTCTGACTCCTGTATTCTGTTTTGATTCTAGGGTTTCGTGTCCTCTGTGGTCTGATTTTTGTCAATCGGAGAAGGAACAGTTTTGAGACAAATTGTTTGCGCTGTTTCTTTTGGTAAAGGTTCTTTCATGCCGGCACGTTGTTGAAGATTTAGGGTTGTTGTGAGCCAATGGCACAGTTCGAGTCTGCAACAGAATCTCATCCTAAAGAGGTCAGATTTGACAATATTGTCAGTGGGTTTATTCGTGATTCATTTACTGTACAACAAGATTTCATTTTTGGTGGTCCTTTCTGATAAATTAGCCATTTTAGCATTTCTTTACAATTGATCTTTTCCATTTAACCCCTATCATATATTTTGCGGTTCTTAATATATCCTTATAACCCTAACTTTTGAAGCCCTCAAAATTCGATATATGTTATCACGGGATTCAACAGTGTGTCAACTTTTTCGTTAGTGTCTTTGTTAGTTGATTCTTTAGATTTGTTTCTTGATTGTCTTCCTCAGTTTATTTGTTGCTTCTCTACGTTTGCGATCAACTTCTAAGTATCTCTTCTTCGAGTTCTCTAAATCTTCCCCTGGATCATTTCAATAAATTTCGACCTGCCAATGCATCTTGTTTAGCATATTAAATATGACCTTTTAGTCTGAACATATTTTACTGTGATGGTCTTGAAGATCACAATTTCAATTTGAGACCTTACAGTGATGATAAGTAATATTGAACATTCATAACTGCATAAAAAAGATTTATAGATTCAGTCATTTTCAAATAGGTCATCTTGTCTTGGATTTTGGAGCAAATCCATTTACTATGAGTGAGGCTATGAACGATTTTTACTTCTAAGTTCTGGATTATTGAGATAAAAAGGGGTTGCATGACCATTCTGCAATACAATTATTGCAGATGTCAGTGAGGTGGGATCCTGCTGAAGCATGCCGACCTATCATTGATGATGCTCCTGTATTTTACCCAACTGCAGAGGTAACCCTTTATTTATCTTGGCCATCTGATTATCATGTCTATCCATGTTGTTATCATTGTTAAAAGCGTAAAAACTTTGTTTACAAATGATCATCAGGAATTTGAAGATACACTTGCATACATATCAAAGATACGTCATCAAGCAGAATCATATGGCATATGCCGAATAGTCCCACCAGCTTCGTGGATTCCCCCCTGCCGTCTTAAAGAGAAAGACATGTGGGAACATTCAAAATTCTCCACTAGAATCCAGCAAATTGACTTGCTCCAAAATAGGGAGCCCATGAGAAAGAAAAGAGGCCGGAAGAGGAAGAGGAAGAGGCATTCCAGAAGAGGGACTGGCAAAGCGTGTGCCAACTCTGAGTTCGAACCTAATTCTACGTCAGACTGTGATGAGAAGTTTGGCTTCCAGACTGGACCTGATTTCACACTTGCAGATTTCGAAAAACATGCTGCTGACTTCAAAGAATGTTATTTTGGATTTAAGGATGCTGAGAGTGATCAAAGAACTAATGTCCTGACTGAGTCAAACAAAAGGTGGGAACCCTCTATAGAGGACATTGAGGGTGAATACTGGCGGATAGTAGAGGAACCAACCGATGAGGTTGAGGTATGGATTGAGATTTCATCACTTCCTTTTATGGCTTAATGATGGATTTTCTTGAGATAAGAGCTGATGATGGTGTTATATTTATTGTGCCACAGATATATTATGGGGCTGATTTAGAAGCGGGTGCATTTGGAAGTGGATTTCCCAAAGCGGCTTCCACCGCGAATGGAGGCAGCTCAGATCACTATGTAAAGTCAGGATGGAACCTGAATAACTTCCCACGCTTGCCAGGCTCAGTACTATCTTTTGAGGAAAGTGACATATCAGGGGTTTTAGTGCCGTGGCTCTATGTTGGAATGTGCTTTTCATCATTTTGTTGGGTATGTCCTGATGCCCCATCTAAGAATCTTGTGTAGAGAGATAATTGTAGATTTTCAATTGGTCAGTGGTATATAATCTTTTCTTTCTTCTTTGGTTTTTATCTTGTTATCTGCTGTGTGCCACATTGTTAAACTTCCTTGGAAAGTGCAATTGTTTTATGAAGTGGTTTTGACATTTATGCAACCATGAACTAGCATAATTTCACACGTCATGAAATGTCGAATCTTTATGATGAAGCATTACAAGAAAGCTATTTCAGTGGTCACCACACTATTTTACTGAAGAGTGAGGTGGAGTTTTTTTCTGCCTCATAAAGATCCATTTCTCATATATTTGTGAAGTCATCCATATCCTTCTATGGTGTAATGATTGAATTTACACCCAGAGCTTGTTGAATTAATTGGTCGGTGTTTTCATTGTATATTTCTCCCGTTAAGAGGTCCCTGCTTTTCTTTAGAAAATTGAAGCATGAACGTGACTTTTACTTTCTTTTACAAACTGATAAAATCCTGAAACCGGACAATGCTGTATCTAGGAATTAAAACTCGACGATGTGTGGAGTCTGGTTGATCAATTCTTACTGAAAATAAAATGATTGTCTATCAAATTGATTAGTGTTTTTGAAGGTTGGGATCTATTTGAGGAAAAGCTGGTGTGAACCCAAATTGAGAATAAAATGAGACCGAAAAAATTCATTTGAGTTGGTTTAAATACATGAGCAATCAACTTTAAGTGGCTTTATTGAAAAATTTGACTTTAAGATAGGGTAGGCTGATGGAATACTTTACCAAAAATTTGGCAGAAAGTTCAAAGAAAAGTTGTTTTTTATCCTTGGATCTTGTTCTTGTTGGAAGACTCTTTTAATAAATAAGTACAATGTCATAAGAGTATCCATGTTGATGACCATTCTAAGTGGGAAGATGTTGGTAATTGTTCTCTTGGTACATCCTTGGCCTTATTACTTTTTCATAAGGCTTTCTCTGTCAATTATATCTGGCTTCACTATGTAAAATATTTTGATATTGAAGTGTACTGCCAATCTTTTGGTGAGAAACTTAAGAAGCTGCTTCGGTCGTTTGAAAAGAGGAACTTTTTGTGGGACTTTTGAAAGTCTCTTGAGAGAAGGGCTTCATTTTACCAGAGATTCACCATTCTGTCGAGCAATTGAACGATCATATCGCATGTATAATCTTAGACAGACTGATACGGCCATGAAATGCTTCTTTTAAGAGTTATTCTGCATTAGCTATTTAAATGGTGGAATACAGAGTGGACAGATTTATACTTGTTCCGATCGTGGCTTATATCTAGAAATTACTCTTTCTTGTTTCATATGGTAGCCTTCTTTTTGCACTAGATTACTGTACTGGAATTACAGAATTTGATGGTTTCATACTTGTCCTGATCCTGGCTGGCCTGTATAAATTATTGTTTCTTGTTTCATTTAATTATTCTTTTTAAGGGATGACTACTGCATAATTGCTGCCTTTTCCCAGTTCTTGCTATCTGGTGGTGTCATTGCTATCTCTTTCTGCCTAATTTTTTTACTGAACAGCATGTAGAAGACCACCACCTCTATTCTCTTAACTACCTCCACTTTGGCGATGCAAAAGTATGGTATGGAGTACCTGGAAGCAGTGCTTCCATGCTGGAGAAAACTATGAAAAGGCATCTACCAGATTTGTTTGAAGAGCAACCAGATTTACTGAATGAATTGGTAAGCAGTTCTTTTCTTTTCTATTTGATTTGTTGTCAATTGTAGTGGTTCAATAGGTTGTATGTGCCACAAATAAAACATACAGTGTCATCTCTTGCTTTTATCTTTTTACTTCTTTTAAGAATGTGTTTAAGCACTTTCTAGCGTTGAAATACTCTTGCTCATTTTGTGTTACCTTCCATCTACTGACAGAAGTAGTGCAGAAAGCTTTTCTGAACGTATATAGTATTTTTTTATTGGTTTTCACCCTATTTATTGCATGTTCTGATTCTTATGCCTATGCAGGTCACTCAGCTATCTCCGTCCATTTTAAAGGATGAAGGGGTACCAGTATATCGTGTTGTCCAGCAAGCTGGGGAGTTCGTTCTTACTTTTCCAAGAGCTTACCATGCAGGGTTTAATTGTGGGTTTAACTGCGCGGAAGCAGTGAATGTTGCTCCCGTTGACTGGTTAGGGCATGGACAAAATGCAGTGGAGCTTTATAGCAAACAGCATAGGAAAACATCAATATCTCATGACAAACTGCTGTTTAGATCAGCTAAGGCAGCTGTGCAAGCTCTTTGGGAACGATCAGTCTTAAAGGAGACTACAGCGAATTTGAAGTGGAATGCTGTTTGTGGGAAAGAAGGTGTTCTTACCAGAGCTATAAAGGTACACTCTCTCTCTGGATTGTCTGCTTAGAGCCTCTTCTGTTTTTGCAATACTTTATCCCACCTTGTATTCTTCGATTAAAATGTGGATGTGTCCTTATAGGTGGATCGATACTCATGTGCTTGTTTGGTTCCCTTGTTTTTCTCTTTTCACAGACAAGAGTGGAGATGCTGGAAGAACGAGTAAAGTCCCTTCCAAATTGTGTGAAATTGCAAAAAATGGGGACAGACTTTGATTTGAATGATGAGAGAGAATGCTTTACATGTTTTTATGACTTGCATTTATCTGCCATCAGCTGCAAGTGCTCCCCTGAACGATATGCGTGTCTCAGGCATGCAGATTTCTCATGCTCTTGTGAAGGAGATGATAAGTTTGTCCTCCTCCGTTATACCATCTATGAACTTAAAAGGTTGGTTGAAGCTTTGGAAGGTGGATCAGATGCTATGGTAGAATGGGCAGGACAAGACCATGAATGCGTTTGTGTCACTGGTACTGGAGCTAATCTGGGTATCGATAGGCATGTAAGTGAAATTAAGAGCTCTGAACCCAAGGAAAGTTCACAGTGTTCCATGAAAGTAGTATTGGAGTCCCAGCAAGATAGTCTGAACGTAAGAGCATCTCCCATGAAATGCGAAGATAGTGATAACTATAATAAAGTTCTCTCAAGGAATGATGATGATAAATGTAATTGCTGCATTGATTTGAACATTGGCATGAAGCCTGATGAAGGAGAGAACAAAACTCTGGAAGTCACTGGGGGTGTCAGAAGTTTGGAGGATACTTGTGTATCGGTTTGTTGGGAGGAGAGAAAAGCCATCGCGCATTCAATCGAAAGATCATTGGATATGCAGCTTGTTAGAGATTCCAAGTCGTCAAAGGAATGTGCAATTTCTAAGAGTGATCTTACTATGTCTGCCATGAATAATTGGAATACGAGCTCACATGGTGATTGCAAATTATTTGGGGTTGATCTTTTGTTTCCCGATCAACATCCTACTGTTCTCTCCAGCAATTTGCTCACTACTAAACGTGTGGATAGTTCTGGAGTGAAGCGCTCTAATTATCTCATTAAGGAGTTTACAACTTGTGTTGAGCCCATTCATTTCGGTTCCATTATGGCTGGAAAATGTTGGTGCTCAAAACGGGCCATTTTCCCCAAAGGTACACTACAATTTTGAAAAGTTCCAAGAAAACATGACTACTTATTTTATTTTGGCTAAATGACTTATTTTTAATAACCCTCAATTGCTGACTTTTTTTGCAGGGTATAAAAGTCGGGTTGATTTCTTCAGTGTGCTAAACCCTGGGAAGATTTGTGGCTATATATCAGAAGTTGTGGATGCAGGGCTACTTGGCCCTATTTTTAAGGTTTGTTTTCCCTCAACTTTTCGAAAGGAGAATTTTACCTTTGCCACTTGTTCCTTACCTACTGTCAATCTGCTGCATGGGATGATTGATGGAAAATACAGCATAGATGCACCTGTTGGAAATTCGTCTGTCTATATCCTACTAAATAATAGTAGAAGATGTGTTTTGGACCTTTTCTTGCTTATAATGACAATGTTCTTTAATTAGCGGCTGAAAATTTTCTGTCAAAATGGCCCTTTCCCTACTTATGATGTATTAGAATACTTTTTGCTTGAAGCAAGAAAGTGGTTTTTTGCTTTTTCTCCAAGTGGCAGCCCCTTTTTTAAGATATCTCATTAAAGTCGCTCTAAGTGGAAATCAAATCAGTTACTAGAATAACATTGAGAGGAGTAATTTGTTGGACATCCCAAGTGGGGCTTAAGGAACTTTTTCATAAGAAATGAAACTTGCAAATATTTCCTGATGAATCACATGTTTACTCAGATCATTGTTGTACGTTAGGAAATAGCATCTCCTTAATACAAAGCAACTGATATCATGGTCTAAGCATTTTTGCATTCCTTTTAATTAAATGTCTGTATTTCTCAGTCTTTTTTTTTTTTTTTAAATTTCAGGTCACCATGGAAGAATGTCCAAGTGTAACCTTTGCTGATACTTCAGCACAGAAGTGCTGGGAATTGGTAGTGCAACACCTAAACCAAGAAATTCTTCGACAGAGCAGCCTAGGGGTGCAAGGACAGCTTCCTCCTTTTCACATGCAGAGTGTCAATGGCCTTGAAATGTTTGGGTTTCTTTCCCCAAATATCATCCAGGTAAGACAATCTGAGAGGAATTTCCAACAATTCAGTTTTTCCTGTGGGAAGACTTGCAACTCCATAAGTGGTTCACTTGACATTTGGTATCTTGGGCTCTATCTGCCGATTAGGATTTTCTGTAATTTATGGGCCTTTAGTTTATGGTACTTAAAATAGGCAAAGTTTAACTTGTGACAGCAGTAGCTTAATTCTCTTTCTAGTCATGTCATTAGTCAGTAGTCATTTTTCTCTTAGGATATTGACTACCCTTGGGATGCTTATTAATCAAGCAAAAAGTAATGTTGCAGTTGCAAATGCATTGCATACCTCATGTTCTTTGGATCCATAACTTGGAAAATCAAAATATTTCTTATCAAGGACTTTTAACCAATTCCTCAGGCACTCGTTAATAATACTATTTTCTTATACAATATATACTAACTATCCGATTTCTTTTATGCTGATATAATGATGAAAAGGAAGGCAAAGAGCGTCATAAGCATTTTAGTTCGTATGGTCGAATATATAAGGACAATATTCACAGCACTTAATTTACTCATCTATGAAATAACCCCGCAGGAAGACCTATTGACCTGCTTATTTCTATCATAGTTAGAGCAACAGCTTTTAAAAATTTTTGGCCCGACATAACATGGGCAGCTGGAAACACCTGTTTACATGGGTTTTCACTGCGAATCATTCTTCCTGTTTTCTCCTGAAAAGGGAAAAAAATTAGAAGTTTTTGATTTATTGAAAATAGGTAAGTGCGAGAATGAATGATGAAATGCTTTTTATCTTTATGTCACTTTTGCTAGAGGATGAATTGTAGACATTTAATTTGTGAACTCTTGGAGTTTGTTGTACTTGCTGGAAGGTCTCTCTAGTTTTAACAGGTAATGTTGAACATCTTATTCAAATGCAGAGAGATATTTGTGGAGAAACGACTGATAAAAAATTCTCCAATCTGAGTCTAAGGGTTTTCATGAGGTGGAAACCAACTTTCCTTTCGATATTGGACTTGGGTGGTCTGCTCCTGCTTATGTATCGAATAGGGAAAAGGTTTTCCCATATTGGATCATCATCTAATGTGTAGGAAAGAAATAAAACCTACAATCACCACCACCATTGCACCATGCACTCAGCTTTACTGATCCGCCCCCCACATGTGAAGCATAAATAATGTATAGGCTTCTTATAGAGTATGTCAGCCATATTTTAGTAGATTTAATGGAAATAGGATATGAGCCATTAGCTAAATATTGTGATAATGATTGCTAAATTTGCGGTCATATTTTAATACACTCCTCAGGGTATTGAGGCTCTGGACCCAGATCATCTATGTGGAGAATACTGGAATAACAAGTGCAACGAAACTGCATCTTTCGGTGACATTGGATGGCATCAATAAGCGCAATTTTGGTTTTAAGTCACAGAGTTGTAGTTGCAGAGAATTTTGGTTGTACATTGGTGAAACAGGAGCAGAGGAATTCAGCTAACGAAGGTTTTTCTTCCTGTTGACAACGTGACGGATCCTATGAGGCTTGTTAGGGAGAGGCCATTGCAGAAGAAATGAAGTAGGGAATAAGATTTTTCGCAATAAGCGCTGATAGGAAGTGGCATTGACGACATTCATCTAGGAAATTGCAAGGGAGTGTGTGAATAAATAAGGGAAAAGGGAGACAAAAGGTAGAGTTCTAACCATTCTTTCTCATTAATGTTAGGCTTTTTTTTTTACTCATATGCTTATCTCTAGGTATATTCTTTTTAGTGGGCAGTAGGGATAATAGGAGCGCTCCGCACATGTGAGGTGTGCACGGTTTTTCCAAGTGCCATTGCCTAGACTTGAGTATCAATGTAGGATGCCAATTGACAAGCACTTTTGTAGACCATTTAATTTGCATCATCTGAAAGTTTATGGTATATTTGCCTGTTGTGCATATTGCCCTCTTTCCCTACGTTGTGTCTTCTGCCTAGCATGCACACACTTTGCTTGTTTTCCTGCTTAGCCTTCCTTTGTTTCACGGTTTCAAGAAAAGCAACCTGAGCTTAATCTGAAGGAAGCTCCAAACATGGTACGCCGCTATGAAATCATTTTGATGGCGTCCATTGTACCTCCACAAGCACCTTTGACAGGAACAAAAGGTGTAAAAAAAGATGTGTGTTTCAGTGTTGTAATCGTGTCGAGTGGGGTTAACATGTCTACTTAGTTGTGTATGATAATGATGTGTTTATCAACTTGCGGTAATATTCCGAAACCCAAAATAACCTGCGAAACATGATGCAATATGGTAAGTTAACATCTGAGGATTGGCTTTGCATATATATATGAATGTCTGTTGCAATGTGGTATGGACACATGTTTGAAAGGGTAGAAACATGACAACATGAACAGCAAGTTTAAATCCATTTACGATACTAACATTACAAGCTCAATCAGAGAAAACTAAGTATTCTGCATGTGTTGGTTCAACAGTTCATTCATGAATTGCCGGATGTTGTTTGGTAAGCATTCCAAGTTCTGTCTCATCTGTCCGGCTCGTAGAAATATTTCTTGGCCAGGCAACATTGGTTTGTAAGGTCGTCGTCAAGCTTCATTACGCAATCATGTTTCCATCAAAATGTGTGACTTATTGCAGCTGTCTTTGCTTTAGTTTTTCTAAATTTCCTCTTGGTTGGCGAAAAAGGTTAAAAATTAGGACTAGTCGAGGTCGTCCATGGAGGTCTGTGATCATATAGAGAGATTGCAGAGAGAGGAGACAGCAACCCAGTGAACAGAGAGAGAGAGAGGAGCTCGGACAACGGTGCAGCGGGGTCGGGCGAGGTTAGAGTTTGCGGTGGCGCATTTTGGGGTCTCGGAGGGTTCCAAATGGACGACTGATGAGCCGTCCGCGATGCCCGAAAATTCGCAGAGTAACGTAACTCATCGACGCGCTGCATGGATTCCAGTATTCGTGTCACCACGTACAAATAATTTCATGTTTAAATCACTTGCCAACAATTTAATTCGCGTGTTATCAAACCTGGGTTTTACCATTTTTGCCTTCACTGACAAAAATTTCACCCCTGTTGAGGCGGAAAAGATGAAAGGGGCAATGACACAAACGGTCCATGAATTTTGGTCGAATATGTAATGTGGTCCACGAATTTTTAATTTATTTAATGTGGTCTACGGACTTTTAACTCAAAATGCGAAATGGTCCCTGGACTTTTTTAAATTGTTTAGTGTGGTCTTTGGACTTTGTATGCATGTTGAATTTAGTTCATGATCCACACGAAATCCTTTCATTATTTTTAAGTTCAGGGATAACGTCGAGCATTTTTTATATAATCCAGGGACTCAATTGAACATGCATTAAAAGTCTAGGGATCACACCGAACAATTTAAAAAGTTGAGGGATCAGGTGGCATGCTCAGCTAAAGTCGATGGACCCACATTCGTGTCGTTCTCCCAAAAGATAAAATGAACAAAAACGGAAATGTAGACCAGAAATCCATAGACACTCGCAAACATCAAGAGCGCCAGAAGGAACTAATCTTTCTTTTTTAACGAAAGAAGATTTACAATCTCCTCACCTTTTCTTGATTTACAACCACGCCAACGAACTCGGACAGAGCACGGGCTTCTCTCCTTGTTCATCTCCCAACTTCTAAATGGACTTCGTACGATCTCAGAAATTTACAGAAAGAAAAACGAAGTTTTGCTCGAATGGCTTCAATGGCTCGACAAGAACTGAAAAGGGACAACAAAAATGACCGGGGATCGTTTGCTCTTCAAGCCTCTGCAACTATCCAAGACCCATCAACGAAGAGACCCAGAAATCCCTCACAATCTTTGAAAACCCAAGAGTGCCAAGCCAAGAACCGACGTAACAGCCGCCGCCGTGCTCCTGGTGCTGCATGCGGCGCGAGGCGTTTGCCGGCCAGTCATTCCCTGAGCCGGTGGCAGGAATGTCGCCGCAGACGGAGCATCGCCTGTCGCGTGCTGCGGCGGCGGCGGAGGAAGCCTGTCGGCGCTGCCGTAGACTGTGTAGTTGAGGACCCCAGCGACGCCGTGCACGGCAAGGCCGTCGGAGGAGAAGAGGTCGGGCTCGACGAGAGGGAGGCCGTCGAGGCTGAAGTTGGATGGGGAGCCGCCCGTGACGAGGATGGAGTTGTTGGGCAGGAGGGTCGGCAGGCGAGAGCCCGCGCGGAAGAGCTTGAGTTGCGAGGAGGCGAGGTGTTGGGGGACGACGTGGTAGAGGAGAGAGGGAGGGTCCCTTGGGAGAGCGGCGACGGCGGGGACAAAGAGGGTGGCCGAGACGGGGAGGGTCGAGGGGTCGATGGCGGAGAGGATGGAGGCCCAGTTGCCTAAGTCGCCGGAGCTGAGCAAGGCGTCGAGGATGTTGCTGACTTGCTGGATACAGCAGGTGCCGTCCGCAGGCAGAGCTGCGGCGTCGGGGACGGTCGAGGATGGTGATGGAGAGGCCGAAGTGGCGGCGGTGGTCAGGAGGACGCAGCGGAGGAGGAGGAGGAGGAGGAAGGTGTTGGCCATGACCGGACGATTCTTGAAATGTGGAACTGAAAGTTGCAACCGAAATGAGTCTTGCGAATTGAAGGTAATCTTTTGAGTCGTGACTCACTTGAACTGATTTATATATATACAAATTGCGATTACTTTTAACATAGAGCATAAGTAATTTCATATTTGGATCACTCGCCAAAAATTTAGTTCGAGTATTAATTATTTTCCCATGAGATTGATGGGACGATTATTCACACCACCCAAAAAAAACCTTGTTTGGTCCATTCACCATAGTGTTAGCTTATTCTTTAGCTGATTTATGAAATTTGTGGGGTAACTTTTCAGTTTAAAATTGGGAAAAAATCACCAAAAACCCTGAATTATGCTAATCGTGGCACATTTATCCCATTTTTTTTTGTGACACCAAAAATCCCAAACTTTTACTCGTGTGATACATTTACCTCAAACTTTTTCTTATGACATCGAAAATCATAAACTTATACCCGTGTGACATATTTACCCCAAAATATTTTTTTGTGACATCAAAAATCCTAAACTTATATCCGTGCGACACATTTACCTCAAAATTTGGGATAAATGTGTCACATGCCTATAAGTTTAGAGTTTTTAGTGTTACAACAAAAAGTTTGGGATAAATGTGTCACACAAGCACAAGTTTGGGATAAATATGTTACATGCATACAAGTTTATGATTTTTTGTGTCACAAAAAATTTTTTGGGATAAATATGTCATAGCGGGCATAGTTTAGGGTTTTTTTTTATGGTTTTTTCCCTTTAAAATTTACCTATTTAGGCTATGTTCATCTCGCGAATATAACTTTCAAAAAAATATTTTTTTAATTTTTCGCGTTCGGTTCACGGAAGATAAATAAGTCTAGAAAAATATTTTTCCGTCAATGGAGAAAATGTCTTTAAAAAAAAAAATGAAATCATTCTCCGTGGAGACCAATCTCTCTCGTCTCTATTTTCTCTCTATCTACATGCTTCGAATTTTTTAATAACTTTTTTCAATTCTAAAATAGTTTTCTATTTTTTTTCCCGTTTATTGCTTTTTCATTTTTTCTTCCTCTGTAGTTCGTCGGATCTCGGCGATGGCCGACAACTTGGTGACCGGCCACAGACACGGCCCGCTAAGCCTCAAGCTCGGCCAATCATGACGAGCTTGAGTTCGCCTGAGGCAAATAATTTCGAGCTAGCCTAAGGCCTATGACCTTGAGCTTGAGCTTGCTTGAGGCTTGGCCGATCCTGACGAGCTTAAGCTCCCACCTATGGCCATTGTTGAGCAAGCCTCGAGCTCACATGTGGCCATCGCCGGCCGGTCGCAACGGAGGAAGGAGGGAAAAAAAGGGGAAAGAAAAGAAAAGAAATAAAAATAAAATATAATTTAAAAAAAAATTAAGTAAAGAAATGATAGAAGAATAAAATGAAACTAAAAAAATGAAAATGAATGCACAGAGGAAAATTAGATTTCATTGTCTATACAAAAAGGCGAAAAAAATTTTTCAATTCATTTTTAGATTTCGATCAAATACCGGAAAATATTGTCATTTTTCTTGAAAAAATGACTTTTTGAAAATGACTTTCCGACAAAAATTTCTAGAAATGTCATATTGTCATTCTTAAAAGATGGATCCATCCGAATATAACCACATTTTATTTCTTTATCTTGTTTTGTTCCTTTTTCCTTTTCCCCGTTTTTACCGAACTGCCCTCCTCCGTCTTCTCACGAGCAAGACACTGTCACTGTCACGGTCATCCGCCGTTGCTGCCACGCCACTGCAGCCCAGTCACCGTCGGCCACAGCACGACACTCCCACCCTTCGTCGGTCTACCGGCCCCGTCACAGCCCATCTCTCACTCTCTCTCTCTCTCTCTCTCGATCGATCGAGACTGTCAGGTCGAACCTGGCGCACTACGTCGCCATTGACCTCGGGTTTGAGGCTCGCGACCTCAGAGAGGAGGTCGCTAGCTTCAGGCGATCTCAGGCCACGACCTCGGCGTCAGCCGCGGCCTCTGCCGTCCCGGCCGGCGATGTTGGTCGCACTCACAACCCCTCGCGTCCTGAGCAAAGAACAGGGGCTTCCTTGCGTGACAGCGGCGACGGGCGAAGGCGAAAATCACGGGGACACGGCGGCAGCCGCAGCTGAGCGACGGCAGTAGCAGTTGAGCGGGGGCGGTGAGGGGCTGGATTTGTGGCCGAGGCGCAGGAGAAATTATAAAGTTCTATTGCTTTTTTGGTTCTTTTTTTGTCATTTGAGCCAATGTTGTTTTTTTTTTTAAAACTTTTGATGACGCAATAAAAGGACTAAAATATGTTTTTATATAATTCTCGTTTTACGAATGATATTCATGGTTTCTCCAGAAGCTTCGTATAATGACAAAACAATTTTGGATAGTTAAAAGGGAAAGTTGCTAATGATTATAGTTCCCTCTTATTGTTCACTAAATTTCTGATCAATTTACGCAGTTTACAAGACAAATGAACTTCTTCTCCCCTCGTTCCTATTGGATAAAAATAAAACGATTATAGATTTTGTGATGACGTAGCAAATGTGTACACCCGCTGTGTGTTTGCAAGAAATTGACATTTGCAAGAATAAGCAAATTCACTTATCATGAAAATACTTGAATCATCACAACATAGAAAAATTCCCAAGAGCAGGCTCTCTTTTTTTTTCAAATAAGGGTGTAAAGTGAATTTTATTTCAAATAAATGCACTTAATTATTTTGAAGAAAGGTATGGCCGAAAGGCATTTTTGTCCTTTTCTTTTTTGAACATTTTTCCTTTTCCTGTTTTCTTTTCTTTTTTTTTTCTTTTCTTTATTATTTTTATTTTTTCTCTCCCCTCCCCTAGCCATCGTCGGCGTAGAGCGAGGGCATCCTCGCCTTTGCTTGACCTTGCTAGCCCAGGTGAGGGTGAGGGTTGCCCTCGCCAGATCCGATGAGGGCAACTCTCTCCAGCCCGGCTCGAGCGAGGGCGGCTCTAGCTCCCCGGCCCAAGTATGGCAAGGGAGAGTCACCCTCAACTAGAGGATGCCAAATGGACCCGTGGGCCCGGAACCGGCCCGTTGACCGGGCCCACGGTTCCAACCCGATTTTTTTTTTTAAAAAAAGGTAGTAGGTTTGATAAAAAGAGCAATTGGGCTTTGGAACCGGCGGTTCCGAACTGGAACCGGAACCGGCGGTTCCACCTTTTTTTGGAACTGGAACCGGCGGTTCCGTCGAACCGGCCAACGCTACCCTCAACCGAGTTCAATGACCTTGCTAGTGGCTCGAGTAGGGAAGAGGGAAAAGAAAATAAAATAAAAAAAGTCAAAAAAGTAAATGACGAAATGTCATTAGTCAGGTCATTCTTTGAAATAAGGGTTAATACAAATAAAAACTCGAAAATGGTATATACTTGTGATAATTTTACCCCAAACTATTTCTTTAACCACGAAAAATTTTAAACTGGTACACATGCTACAAAGTTACCCCAAACTTTTTTTTTTTACAATAAAAAAAATTCAAACCGGTACACATGTGATAAATTTACCTCAAATTATTTTTTCACCATAAAAAATTAATGCACCTATGATAAATTTATCCCCCGTTAGTTTAAGTTAAATTGGATTAATACCATGAAAATTCTAAAATGGTACACTTTTGACAAACATAGAGTAAAAATCCGGAATTAATATACCCGTCAACTATCATGTATTATCTAACTCGGTAATTTAACGATAAAAATCTAACGAAAGCTAACCGAAGGTAAATTTGTCACAAGTGTATCAGTTTGAGATAAGTTTGTCACATGTGTACAAGTTTGAGAGTTTTTATGGTATTAATCCTTGAAATAATGGGTCAACTCTAGGCCCTTATTTGAGAAAAACGATGGTACTTCATGCCTTTATTTGAAATTTTTCCCTCAAAACATAGAAGAAATTATGGTACTTCAAGCTGTTATTACAAAAAATAACACATCATGAAACAATTTGCCAATAAATGTGGAAAGGGGAGAATATTTCAATATTTGCAAATATAATGAAGAAGATTTTTTTTTTTGTGTGTGGTGTAAAAACTCTAAATTTTGATAGCAAAAATTCTGAGGGACAAAATACGCATTTGTCCACGTGCATAATATTTTTATTAAGGACATTTTTTTGTCTGGTCAAATTATTAAGGATTTTTAGATGAATAAAAAAAAATGATTGAGATCCCTTAAAATTGGGAGATCCTTTTTATTTTGTATAACGCCGTAGTTGTAACAACCAAAACCAATTGGTAAAAAAAAAAAAAAACGTATCTTGAAGGAAATTATGATTCATTACTCAGCTTCAGTTTACCAAAGGAGAGGCGGCCGTCCACGTTAAAGAAAAGATATGAGGGAGGCAATAATCTATGCTCAACCATATAAACTTTTTCTTACTATCAACTTAGTAGGATTTTCAATTTTCGTAGGACCACATAATATGCAATGAGAAAAAGGGGAAATTACGTTCGGTAAAGCAAAGTAACGGAACGATACGTACAAGTAGACTTGCCCGGTTCCGATTCCTAAAAATGGTGGAAACAGAACCGGCCCTTGAAGAGCCGGTTCAGGTTTCGGTTCGGAACCGCCAGTTCCTAAGCCCAACAACATTTTTTTTCCAGGGCCTCCTCCTTTTTAAAAAAAAAAAAAAAACCGGGTTGGAACCGGGTCGGAACCGTGGGCCCGGTCAACTGGTCGGTTTCGGGCCCCGGTTCAATTTTGGTCATGTCTACGTACAAGGTAAATTACTACGGGCGAGGACAATATAAATGGTTAGGGAAATTAACGATCAAATAGACACGAGATTCGAGCCACTTCGTCTTTTTATGGGGACTGTAGAAGAAACCCATGGTTACGAAGTTTCACGAGGATAAATAAAGGACGAGTTATCATGGCTAGAGTTAATATTCTTTACAGTATCTTAACACCTCAAAAAGCAAAAAGATACTCTATCTAAATTACAAGGAAAATTTTAAATAAGGGCCCGAAGTGCGGTTATTTTCTCAAATAAGGGCATAAAGTAGATATTATGTTAAATAAGGGCTTGAATTGACACAATAGTTTCAAATAAGGACCTCAAGTAGCCATGTAATCTTATAAAAGGGCTTGATCTTAACCGCATTTCGTCATTTATCCTTTTGATTTTCCTCTTTTTCTGTTTAAAAAAATAAAATAAAATAAGTTAAAAAGTTAAAAGGAAAATCCCCACAGCCAACTGCTGAAACCATAGGGTGATTTCTTGGGCAAACGATCGATTCCTCTGTGGTGCGCATAGCAATGGCTTCAGATGAGAGACTCGGAATGGGAACATCAGCAAAGACAACCTTCAGTACTCCTCCCACCTCCTTACAGCAATAGGAGCATCCAAGAATGCTAGCTCATCCTTGAGAAACCTCGAGTTCCACTCTTCCAGATCCGAGCGAGGGTCAGATCCGGGCGAGGGTTATCGGCCCTCGCCCGGCATCGCCGACGCCCGACCAAAGGTGGGGCGGCAGCTATAGGCAAGAGGAGCAGCCCTATCACCGACCAGCCGAGAGAGGAGGGGGTGAGGAGAGAGAAACTGTGCGACTTCGACGGCGTTAGGGTTGGGATCAACAGAGGGAAGGAGTAGATAGGATGGGGTCTCAAGGTGGTTGTTGCGCTGTGAGGCGGGACTGAGATCCGGTGAAGGGCAATGGTGACAGTGGTGGTCTTCCAATGGTCTGGTTGGCTATGGGAAAGTTTAAGGTGATGACCTATTTTTTTTTTCTTCATAAAACAGAAAAAGAAAAAGAAAGAACAATTAAAAAGGAAAATGACAAAAATGACCTTGAAGCTAGACCCTCTTTTGAGACTATATAGCCAATTCAGGCTCCTATTCCACATAAATTTTATTTCAGGTTTTTATTTAAAAAAAATGAGGGCATTTCGGATCCTTATTTAAAACAATAATAATTTTAAGTCCTTATTTGAAAAACTGAAGACAGTTCAGACATTTATTTGAAATTTTTCCTAAATTATATAGTGCCTTTTCGAATGCCAAATTCAGCAACTGCAAACTGTTCAAGAAGTTGTACAGCGATCATTTCATTTTAACTATTGATGTGATTGGATGTACAGTTTCCTAGTTCAACCCAATTTTTCTATCATGGTCACGGTCTAAAGAATTGCTTAAAAAAAAAAAAAACCAGCAGAACCCCTGAAATTTACATGGCTTTACATAACATCATAGTTCAGAATCAAGGATTCACAGGAAAATACTCCGACATTGCTTGGGCCAAAGAGCTGCCGATAGTCATAGCCGCTAGGAAACGGCGAAGAAAGCAAATCTTCGCTCTGTACATATAAGACAAGGCAGCAGAATGCCTTTCCAATCAGAGTTAAGCAAATAAAACAGATGACCCATCACCACCATCAAAAGCAAACGAAAAACCTAAGTCAGGTCATTTTCGTCGAGTGGCTCTTCCTGCTCCTTGGAGGTGTCGTTCTCAAGGGCAGTGACCTCCCCTGTAGGTAATTTCCTCGCAAGCCTGATTATCTGTAGCAAGCAAAATCTCATCAAACCAACCCTAGGGCAAGTACATTCGCAAGATTTCGGGCTGAGTTGAAGTCTCCTGCTCAGTTGCAATTTGAAGGGATGACCGTGACAAGATGACAATTGATATTTGAAAATCACAGGATGTTTACATCAATAAACTGATCACGGATCTCCAAATATAGGAGCTTCTTCTATTTGCCAGACTCTCATAAAGTAAACCCTAAAACCGCTACTGAAGAGTCTGGATATTTGAATAATCTGTTCATTAAATGAAAAAGAACAAAAACTCTTCTTAAAGGCAAAGCTAACACAAAGTATCTCAAACAGTTTGCAAAATTGTGAAAATTAAATAGTAAAGACTTCCTATTAATTTTGATACACTACCAATGTTTTTGCAGTTAAAAGAATTCAAATTTGGACATAACTTCAGAAGTTGACCAACTTTAAATTCATCGTGTAACATATGAAGTTGAGATTGCAGGAACATTGACAACTGTGGATCCCAATCCCTACCACACCCATCAAATTTTCCTTATTAAACAGGATTAATCTATTCGCCGTCTGTTTGAAAATGGGTCCATTTTATTTCAGATTTGATAACAATCGTATATTCTGCATCAAGGCCTCATGACAAATGTAGTGCTGGCTAGATTCCCGATGTTGTCTAAAAACTCCTTTTACACAGGCTAGAAAATTTATTTGATGACTATAGGCTTAGGACGTGTCTAAGCAAATTTGGTAACAAAAGGATGCCGTGCAAGTGCCAATTACTTGACAAAGGTGACAAGGTATTTTTTCATCAAAACCTAGGTTTTTAGGTTTCAATTGAAATAGGGTTACCCCAAAGAGATTAGCAGCAACTCTAAACATGAAATTTAAGTTAAGAAATAATTTGTTTTCATTGTGGGACGATGAACTTAGGACATGACTGGAAATTGTTGTCATTGCAAACACCATAAACATGGTCCCTATGAAGATTTCAGAAAACTAATGATGCCAATTCCATGAGAAGTAAATGATCACCTTTTTCCTTATATGGGATACGTAGCAGGCAATTATCTAGGAGAGTGTTTTCCCACAAGCACCTCACTATTCTTTAAGTGGGATGTTAAAAACAAGCCATGAATTCAAGAAAAATATCAGACATCACTATAGCTACACAGCCAAACCACACCATGTCAATTCCATGAGAACTATCTGATATTCTTTTTGTCTTTATGTGAAGGCAACTATATTAAGACTCTTGCAACAAGCACCTCACTTTTTTTTAGTGGGGTCTTCCAGAACTATTGACGAAATGAAGACAACACCATAATGATTATTAAATAATTCTCATTTCAATGCAAGAAATTTGTAGACCGACTTTCTGGTCAATTCAAAGTATGCAAAACATAAAAACTTACCACATGATCAAGATGGGTAATGGTGCTGGACTGGGCTATGCGCTTAATTTCTTCTACATCACCTTCAGCATAGGCAGAGAGAAGCTTAGTGGCACAGCGATTCTGGTCACTTCTCAAAAATGCATCGACCCTGCAACATGTGGAAAACATCGCTCTCAATCAAAATTACCTAATGCTATCACGTAACTTGAGTGAGAATCTTTTCTTTGCCACCAGAACAGAATTGCATACCATTATGCTAATTGAGCCATTTACACAAGTACGCTAATTACTCATAACTTTTGTATAAACCATCAGACCTCTCCTACTCGATATTTGAATCCGAAATGCAAAGACTATATCTCAACATGCCAAAAAAAGCTCAACCATCTACTTAAATCCCCTACTCCCTTTTTTGGTTTTTGAAACTCAGATGGAAAGGGTTCAATTTATACCGGATGCTCTGTGTCGATATCTATGCATGTTTATGGTTTCACTTTTGGTATTGAGAGAAATTACTAAAATTAGCACCGGGTTTCCAATTTAAAAGTTTATACACTGTCCAGATCAGTGCATTTACAAGACTAAAACAAAAGATAAAAAAGAAGAATACGTGCACAAAGATCATGTTCCAATTCAAAAGTTTATACACTCTCCAGATCAGTGCATTTACAAGACTCTAAAACAAAAGATAAAAAAGAAGAAAATGTGCACAAAGATCATGTTCCAATTTAAAAGTTTATACACTCTCCAGATCAGTGCATTTACAAGACTCTAAAACAAAAGACAAAAAAGAAGAATACGTGAACAAAGATCATAATTGATTTTCTTGCCGGAAAAAACCAGTTCTTGAAGGACTACAAAATGGTTGATGGGATTGACATCCATATCTACATCTACATAAACCAAACAGAACTTAAGCCGATTTTTAAAGCAATATCAACCAGATTGACGCTGGCCAAGGAAGCAACAACAATATATCACAAATACACGTCATGGGTATGCTGCATAAGACTTAAAATAATGGTATCATGCATGGCATTAAACTGGAAAGGCCAAAAAGCCCCCCTGAAATCCCCAATGATGCCACCTGAATCTCCCAATTGCAAAGTGAAAAATGCAAATTACACTCAAGCAGGGGAAAATAGTGAAGTGTACTCACTGTGAACAGTCATTATAGCACTTCTCCGCTTGCCTAATGTCATGGAGATAGAGGTAGACAATGATTGCGCTAAGATATGCCTGAATTGAAAACCAGAGGAAGAGTGAGCTTGAAAAACAATACAAACGAAATAAGTGCAGACAAAAAGGCCGTTTGCTTCTCAGAAACTATAATAAAAGTAAATGCTGGCATATAGTGAAATTGCTTCGCAAACATTCTTAAAGCAAACAAGCACAACGGTAAGACAATGCTTATCATCTTCTAATAGGTTCACAGTGCACTTTATGCTGAGATAACAATAGAATATTTTGAAACATCCATAGCCAAGGTTTCTCCTGACTATGGAAACTTCTACAGAGACTTTTCTGAATGTCCCATCATGAATACTGGGAAGTGCATTAGCATCATTCTTCCATGAGTAACGAATTGGAATGCAGTCTCATCAGATGAGGAAGTGAATTTTGTACATCCTCCCAAAAGAAGTGAATAGAGATGCACTCACATCAAAGAGGATATTCCACTCCTACTTCACAAAGGACAATACTGACTACCTCAAAAGAGACCAGAATCACAAACCAGATAACTTTAATTACCTGTGATATTTGAACTTGGACATAAACATCTGGTACAGAAATGTCTTGGTATCTTGTGTATGTACCGTATTATGAGATAGTGGACTTGTCATATAATCATTACAAAACATAAATACTGGAACATTATACTAGAGAAATATCAAATAACAAAAACTGATTCCCTCTCAGAATGTATTACAAGATAGAGCTTTAATGACCTCGTGAATGTTCATTTCCTGTCTTTCTAATATTTTACAGCTTTCTTCAGATTCTTCTTCCCAACTTAGTGAGATAGGTTTGGTTTTGTTTTTTTGGTTGTCATTTCTATAATATTCTTATTTTTACGGTTTCATGGACCATAATAATCAAGCAATTAGACATTAATGCTGCATGATCGATGTTGAGCAACGAATCCCCATACCAAGGCCCACATTCAAATCATGCTCTGTTGACCATAGAGTGACCCCAACATAAGAGTTGCAGTGACAGTTTCGCACTGTTTCATTCAGCAAAATTACAATTGTCCCCAAGACAGCATGCGTAATATTAAGTTAGAGGAGTTTCCTTGGTAATGAATTTGTGTGATTCAAAGTTGAAGTATTTCTCTGGAAATAAGAAAGGTGATCATAAGCACTCTAAACAAGATAAAGAGAGCTCCAACTGCAAAATTTATAAGCGAATGACAGTCACAAGACCTCTCCTGCCATTTGTCCAGACAATGAATAGGCAACCTAGGACTTAGTTCCAAAAGATTACTGTTATACATATTAAAACCATGCCACGCTAGAACAGCATTGTGAAGACATGGTAAACAGCATGCAACTTTTCACTATGAATGACTAATTTTCATGACAATGAGCAATTAATTTATGTATCATGAGAATAGCTCATAATTTAAAAGTTCCGCCAAAAATCTCATAAAAGAATTTTCATTCGACCAATTTGTGCAGAAAAGCTTCTTGTTAGCAAATTCGTAAAAAGGGATTTTCTCAGAATATCGTACCTCAGGAGATTTAAGTATGATGTCAAAAATCAAAACAAGGATGCAGGTAATTTCCCCTGAAGGAAAAATATAAAGAAAACATTTTGCTAGACCCACCTTGCACTGGCTGTTGGTGGCATTGCACTTGTCTGCTGCAAGGCCCCATCTTAACAAAGTTGCTGCAGCATCCGTAAACCTGAGAAAGATTATGCAATGAATCCACCATAGATGTGTTGACATATATCAATATCGAAGGAGTCATATAACAGGACAATACAGTAAAAGATGTCAATTACTTCTGTGAAGATCCAGAAAAAGCCATCTGTGAACATTATCCCAAGTGCCATATTTGGCATTGGCAGATCAAATCACAGAGTATTTTCTGTTCATACATGTTCCAAAATACAGCAAGATCAAAAGCACACAACAATGTTTCTTTAATATTTTCTTAGCCAATATGACTATATAATGCCTGACACGGTTACCCCAAGACAGAGAAAAGCCTGACACGAGCATTGATTGTTGCTTGAAAACTTGGCGCAGTGGAAACTTGGCACAGTGAAAATGCATAAAATTTAGACCCACATAAATATGAAACTTCTAACAGAATTTTCACACATGAAAGTTGGATGTGCGATGCAGCAAATATAAGAGCAGGTCCTATCCCGCAAAAACTGGGAAGCTATTATTAAGACTCTTTTTCGTAGTATTGGCAGTGGATGTGGAAGAAAGATCACATAATAAGGATGAGATTTCAAGTTTATATCATGCTCTCATTTTGGCCAAAACCAAAGCAAATGCCCCCTAAGTCAAATTACTGCACAAACGTAACACCTTAAAACTTGAAGATATCTTCCATAAGATTTCATCAGACATAAACAAGAATCTTCATAAGGACATCAAGCATATATATACATATTGGTGAAGACAAGATCTTTACTTATCAAGTTTAATATAAACACTTGTGGCAGCACGGTACAAATCAAATGCCATCTGTTCCTTGCCATCTTCCTCGAGAATAGCACAAGCATCTGTGTACAGCTTGATAGCCTCTTCTGGGACAACCTCTTCAAGAACACTGTCATGGACATAAATGTTTCATGACTTAGGGTGCTATATAGAGAACAGAGAACTCAAAGGAAGTGGTATTAAGAAGAGGGACAAGCCGCCCAAGCTGTTAAGGGATGCTAACCCTGTGAAATATCGATCCAGCAAGTAATAATATGAAAGGAAAGATCGCACAAAGATACATTTGACCTTAAGTCATCTCGAATTAGCCAACCAGACAATGAGTCAGAATACTTTAATCTAAGCAGTTAGGTTAAGCAGATGTGCCAGGAAAGACCATAGTAATATAGTTTATTCAAAATAAATATTCACAGCATCAGCAGAAAGCCTATGGGGAAGAGGAAACTAGAGCATCAAACTACACAACATTTGAAATACCAATCCATATCCTGCTTTAACCAAACTCTCCCACTCTGCTGGGACATATGATGGCTGATTTACATAATTGTCAAATTGGATATCCAATCAATAAAGACATCCAATTACAATTTTCAAAAGCATCTGCACAGTTCACTACGAGAATGATGAAACTCGAGCAACACAATAACAAATGCAAAGGAACATACTAATTGGAAAGAACTAGAAAATTTTCAAAATGCAAAGATAATCACAAGATTACCGAGCCCCTTTCATCAGCGCATCTGATGCAGGCTGTGATCTCCCACACTCGCTGTACAATTCGGATGCTCTTCTATAGAAGTCTGCAACCTCATTCCATTTTCTCAATTCCTTAGCTAGAGAAGCGGCAGACTCCATGTGTTTGGCCGCATCCCAGGGCCTATTTCCCCGTCAAGGATACAAAAGAAAAGAAAAGCATGCGGAAACGGAACATGAATATAACAGACAAAAGGATACGAAGAGAGCATCTCCTGGCCTTTCGAAGCTTTTTCAAATCCTTCCTTTGCTTTTTCATAATTTTTAGCAAGTCTATACCCAATAGCTTGAACAGCAGATATATTAGTTGGCAGTTTCTATGAAGCAGTCCCAACATTTCATTTCCTCATATCAATTAAAGAATGATCTCTAGATAGTGGAACTAAGTTAACAGCATAAAATTTCAACCTACCAGCCCGCTCATACAGTTCAGTTGCACTCCTCCAATCAGCACTCCACCTTGTAAGGCTCAATTTGGTTCTAACAAAAGCAAATGCAAGAGAATAAATCAAACGTAAATAGCATAGGATAAACTTCAACATGGAAAAGAAACTCATCGTTCCCAAGTGAATAAAACAACCATTAGGCTTGGAGCAAAGAGAGAAAAACAATTATTAGGCATTTCAAACAACATGTGCATTCTGCCATTAACCAGTAACATTACTTCCCTAGATGAAATGAGAAACTTAAACGTAGAAGCCAAAGTAAGATTCTTGTCCATCCGATACCATAAACACTGAAAAGTCACAGACAGTATCCCAGTCGCAAGTCAAACCATTCCAAAACCAGATCGCACAAGACGCAAAAGGAAATCAAAATGCCACTCGGTACGAATTTCACTCTCATTTAACCACGCGAAATTGCTCGATTAATCTAGCTTTCCTGCAATTACAACACGCGGAGAAGTTCAGAGTTGCAAGAGCTCGAATTGATGCTGCGATCGCATCGGAGAAATCACAGAACGCGCAGATTTCTCTCGGTAACGATCGAAATCGACGATCTCAATCCAATCGAAGGGATTCACAATCTTGGAAGAATGTGCACATCAGAGAGAGAGAGAGAGAGAGAGAGAACTGTTTGTCAGCCTTAAGCATGAGTGCATCGGGATCGGAAGAAGCCATGATTGACTCTCTGTGTTCCAGCTGATTCACCGTTCGCCGACGGAGGACGACGGCGCGTGATATCCACTCGCCGTCTTTTGCGAGGCGAGATGCTGCGCCGAAATTCTGCTGCTCGAGTCCCCTTTTTTCCTCGAATGAAGTGGGGGGAATCGGTTGAGGGAAGCTGCGTTTTGTCGATCTGGGGTCCACCTAATTGCTGCTTGGCTCAGCTCAAATTGTAAAAACTGAAAAACAAACGGGAAACGAAAGAACACATTTGACAAAATATTCTTTCCCATGTGCTTTTGCTTTAAGCAAAGAGTATAGCCATTGGTGTCGCATAAAATTCCAAGCTGATATACCTATAATAAATTTATTATTTATTAATTTTCGTCAAATTTTATAATCAAATTCTTGAGTTGAATGTCATGTTACGATCCACGGGTGTATCAATTTGAAATTTTTACCCTCTTTTTATTACATGTGGATCGGTTTGAGATTTTAAGTAATTTTAACCCAATTTAACGAAAACTAACGGAGGATAAATTTATCAAAAGTGCACCAGTTTGGGGTAAATTGTCACATGTATATTAGTGTGGGGGGTTTTTTATGGTCAAAAAAGTAATTTGTGGGTAAATTTGTCACAAAGTACCAGGTTGAGATTTTGAGTGGTCAAAAAAATAACCCGAGATAAAGTTATCACAAGTATATCAATTTAGGATTTTTCGTGATATTATTTCAAGACATTTATTCATAAAAAATTTAAATGAAGGCAATATTCACAAAAGTACGTGCTAATATTTGCATGTTGCAAATTTACCAGCTATTTCACATTTTTTTAAATCGATAATTAATATTGCAAATCTTTTTTTCGATCTACAAAATCTACAAAGTAATATTATTATATCAAATTATATCAAATTTACCTTCCATGAGCATCCGGTCCAATTTCGTCGTCAACTATCCCATGCATAATCGACTTGGCAATGGCTGGCCCATTGACCCATTATGATTCTACCAAAACCCATGATTTTGCCTCACTTTAGCCATGGTTTGATATAATCACGTTTTAAATCTTGTTTGAGCGAGTTAAAAACGGCGTCATTTCAAAATGGCAGCGTGTAGGATTTTTTCCTGGTTATATTAAATCGAAAGACACAAGCAAGAAATGAAAGTAAAAGTCAATCTAAATAGGCCTTTTGACCCTAAGGTCGTAAGGCAATGTCCAAATAACCTCTAAGTCTTGGACTGAACTATTGCCAAATATGCAATCTAGTTGCTAAACTATTACAAACGTGCAATATAACATCTAAATTTTCAATTTATTCAATTAATTCCATCAGTTTTCATAACAAAGTTAAATTAGCGCCTTGTAAGATTCATAAGTATTCATAATTATATTGTTACTCGGATTAAGTCCAAGTGTCTTCATAAGGATATATAGAAACTATATTAATTTATTAAAAAATCGTACTTATATTGATCCAAATCTTATTCCTAATTTTTCAGAAAGATAAACTTCTCGAACTTTTGTGACTCGTGTTTGCTTGATCAAATTTTAGTTAAATTTGGGTGTTTTCAAGCTCCATAGGTAATGATCCAACAATAAATTTTCTAAAACAAAACAAATAGCACTTTTTTTTTTTGCTTTAGAAAATGAACTGAAATGGAAAAAAAAAATGAAATGGGCAATAGTGCAATAATGAAAACTTGTGAATAAATTGTTATGGAAGGTCGATGGACTGGATTGAATAAGCTAAAAATTTGGGGAGTAGATTGCACATTTAGCAATATTTGAGGGACGTTTGATGAATTTCTACCTTGTTTTAATTGAATAAAAGGACTACATTGAACATTTATGACCGGTGAAAGGACTACACCGAAAAAATTAATAGTTTAAGGACGATGTTGCATTTTATGTCAAACTTTGTAGAATTATTAGTGCCATATATCTTTTTATGAAATCTAGGAAGCAATGCAAATTTATTATAAAATTTTGTTTTCGTAGTCTTACCAACTTGCCTTAGGGATCACAATATTAATTACTATTAGAGAGTAATTACCTTGTAAATCGTTAGGAACATTGACAATTCTATATTAATTCCTTAAACGTTCAGATGTTATTATCTATGTTAATTCACAGTTTATTCTATTTTATTCTGAAGGTTTAAATGGAATAAGACCAGTAAAAGAAAAAGAAAAGACCTTTTTCATGTGTAAAAAGGCAGACAAAAAACAGAAGTGGGTCCCCCCCTTATCCTATTGCAAGAAGCATGAAACGAGTGGCTCGCCGGAAGAACGTATTTCGAGACGGAGGCGGGGGAATGGCGGCATCGACAGCATCACTAGCACCGCCGTTTCGATTTTCTATCTCCTTCACAAGCTGCAACGGCCGAGCGAGAGCACCTCCGCCCAGTGCCGTCCGGTGCTCCGCCCAATCCGACGTCGGTGTTCCTTCTGTGCTCCGCGCAGCCAAGTACACCGTACGACTTCCCTCCGCACCGCCGTCCTTCTTACGTCGTCATTCTCGGTTTTTCTTGCTGGTTCTTCTAGCTTAGTTGTACAAGAGCGTTGGCGAACGAAATGCATGCCCGTGAAATTTCTTTGCCCCTGGTTTATTGTCTCATCGGAAGACTAGAGAATTTGGTGGTGATTGGTTCAAGCTCCGGCGCATTTGTTGCCCAAGTATTGGTTAGAGATGGGACTGTTCATTGCCCCTCGAGAGATCTAACTAGAAGCTTTACGTTTGTTATATTAATCCAACACTAATATCATCACAATCCGCATTGGAGATGTCAGGAAGATAAAGCAGTTCTCATTATATATTTCGCTAACTTTAATATATGTAAGATGTCAATTAAGCCTGGGTGGGTGGCCTAAGTGCCGACTCCTCTGCAGTTAAGTTTATGGGTAATTGAATTTCTGTTGTGTGCCTAATCCAAACACACAGCTCTGTTCCTTGATCAAAGAATTTGCTTGCTCATAGTTGATCTGTTAACCACTAACTCTCCTCTGTTTTCACGGGTTTTGCAATTTGCTTGTAGAATTGTAGTTTTGGATCAGCCTCCATCTTCTAACGAACTATTATCAGCTGTAACTGAGATAGAAAAGCGAATCATATAAGTATCAATATCCCTGTCATGAAGGGTGCCAGATCATGCATATTGCAATTGAGATCCTGCCGAAGAATTGTGCATAGACAGTTGGTTTCTGTGATTAGCAAGAAGTTCTCATTGTAGGGAGCACATATTTATTTGTGTTGCGGCAATTTTGTTGTCGCAAAGCCACGATCAGATGCCTTTTGGTCATAGTGAATGAAAACTGTCGCGAGAACCTTAATTTGAGATGGTCAATGCATGTTGGCATAACCTGACAAACTTAAGTTACCAACCATAAAGCGAACATTATCTAAGAACCGACTCCAATTTTGCTGAATGCATCTCTACCATCAAAAACCACATGCTAACTTCTCTCTGCTGAATTACCATCCATACTTTGCTGATATGATTCCCCTCCATGATGTGATGAATTCTTTTTCTCTCCTAGAAATTCAAGGCTGTCAGCTCATGAGACTTTCTTTATGAAAAGTAAGCAGGATCTAGTTCAAAACCACATTGTACTGGGAGCTCTTTTATTTGTCTCACCATTCGTTTGAATGAGCTCCGAACATGCAAAGCTAGCTGCATCGTCTGAGTTAATAGACAAGAAACCCTCCTCCCCACCTGCCTTAGTTGCCGAATGAGCAGGATGAATCCATTCAACAATTATCCCCATCTCACATAATGTTTTAACAAGATTTTACTTCTGGACATGACAATGAAGAGCAAAGACTGACAGATGTTCAACTTTTGCCTTACATTATTGTTCCATCGGTGATCAGAAGATGATACCCTGCTGCTCTGCCTCTTCTGTTGCCAATTAAACCCTGTGAAGAGCCTAGTTTTAGATGCTCTATTTAACCTTCCAGAGAAGTTCATTCTGGTTCCGATTGTCATCATCTGCTGATTGCAGTTAGTGTCCTTTCTTGATATCCAATACTGTCATCTCTCAATATAAAGTCAAACTAGGAGTTCTTCCATTGGCTATTTTGATCGAATGAGTTGTGAACAAATGTAATGCAAAGTACTTTGGGCTACTTTTGTAGTCATAATATGACTGACTTTGCCTCTCCGACCGGTGTCCTTACATTGTTATATGTCAGGAATTTTTCGCTGACATTTCATTTGCAGGTTGACAGTTACATCAAGAGTGGAATGGTGGTTGGGCTAGGATCTGGCAATGCTTCTAGCATGGCCATAAATTATCTTGGTCAGCAACTCCGTGCAGGTGCTTTGGAAGATATAGTAGGGGTACCCACGTGAGTTCTTCTTACCATTGCAATTGCAAGGCCAAGGCCTTCTTCTCTGTTTTATAATAGAAATCAGTTATTTGCAGTCTATTAGCTCCATCCTGTTTGTGTTTCTTGATTAGGTTATTAAACCTTGCATCTCATATCGATCAGGCACTTTTGTTACATTTGTTCGCGGTGGTAGAGAACATGCCAAGGATGGTCGGTTGTCGGGGAGCAACTATATACTGTCTATTTATGATGGAAACCATATGGTTGACAATTGTTCATTGACAGACCAATTCTTTTGTGATTCTGCGAGGCTATTTATTTCTACATAAACTGGTAGGTCATGATTTGTCTAGTGTCTTCTGCCATGAGCTGACATTATATACATAAAGGGGTTAGTCGGATTTGCTCAAATTTACTCGTTTATTGTGCGATTCAGTTGTCAAATTTCTGCTTAAGATGGTAAAAACATTCTAATAAAAAATCTACCACGTCAAATAGCTTCTAGTGACAAAAGAGAATGTATAAGTTCTGGATTAACCCTTGAATTTATTTAATTTCATCAACTTGCTCATCAAACCTTTCTTATCTCTATTTGTTTTTTCTTATTTGCTCACAATCTAAGGTCAAGTGTGTCGGGGTTGGGGGATGGTTTGACTCCATTGGGGGCGCCACCATGGTGTCGCTGCCCCCACGTGGTCTTGCGCCGCCATGATGTCGCTGCCCCCACATGGTCTAGCACCCCTCACCAGCCTTAGGCCCTTGTGGCTGACTATCTCCTATACTTCTAGTTTCGCACTATAGTTTCTATTGTGAAATAGAAGATCGGCGATTTGAGATATGACTAACATGGACAGCTTGAGTACCAATTTGAGACATATATAATGAGGATTTTGACTGCCATTAGGGACTGAAATTGATAGTGAAGATCAGGGGTTTGAATCCGCACCCTAAGAACTAGAGAATCCTTGTCAAGGATATTGTTGGGAGCGAGTAGCAAAAGTTAATACCTTTAAGAGGGGAGATTGTTCACACATGCATGTCAACAATTTCTCCTACATGTGAGTTCAATGTTAGGTCTGCTCCCCCTTAATTCAGTCATTCTTCTGTGTCAAGAGTCTCAATCTCAATCTCCAATCATTGCAACCAGTACAAACACGCCTCTCACCCATGATCTCCTCCTAGACTGGACCTTGATGGCAAATTGCACTTGGCAACTGCAAAGTTCCTTGTTTAGTCTAGGATAATGATACGGATTGGGACGCACCAATCAACCATCTTTTCAATACTATATGTTGGGAGTGGGAAGTAGAATTCTGATACTTCAAGCATTGAGATCGCTAAGATGGAGCCAAAATCTAAGCCATCAAAAAATCTAGTTGAACCCACTTTTACTCAAAAATTTAAGCTAATTAGGATTATCAATTGTTCCGCAACATACTAATTTTCCAATACGAGGCTTTTTTAACGCAATTCACTTGTGCATCTGAACACATGTATGATGCTCTGCATCATTCTAGTAGTTGAATATCCAGTGTTGTCTTATTTACATTATATCAGGTTATGCGCAAACTTATTTATCTTAAAATGGGATAACAATGTCAAATGTAGTCTTTAGTGCACTTTCCACAGTATGAGATTGGCCTTACATGTCGAGTAGATGTAAGATAGATATCAAAGTAGAATAGAATAACCAATAGAGAGGGGTACCGGAATTCAAAATAAAGAGCTAAGTTCCTATTGTGTTCCTGAATGTTTTCTAAATGTTCTGCTTTTGTATGTATTTACGATCTTTTTTTTTTTTTTTTCGGCAGCATGAATAATTAAAACAAGGGAATCTGATTTGATTAAACTGATGGTAACCTTTTCATTCTTTTCATTACTTTCATTGCAAATGAATTCTAGAGTGGTTGGAATCCCATAAGGAAAGCCTATTTACACGGATGGAGTATAAATGTTATTTTTTTTCTATTTTTAATTCTGAAATAAATTCTCACTTTCACTGACCAAACAGGCTTTGATGAGATTAAAAACTAAATACTGAATTTTTTTGCTAAGATACTTGTATATGTTAAAGTTTCCTGTGTAAGGGGCAGGAAGCAACATAATTTTCAGGGTCAAATCATACATCATTCTTTTCCTGGTCCATTTTCTCATTCTTCCTTAAAAGTCTTATGTAGGTCTGTTACAAGTGCTAGCGAAGGAGCGAAATCAGGAATTCCTTTGGATAACTACCGAGGATATTCTCAGGTGTGGACGCATAAATAATTCATACTCAGCTTCCTTGTGTCTATGACAGTCTTTTTCTTTCTTTTGTGACAGATTTATTTTGGAAATTTGGTAAACGGTTCTTGAAATGGCAGGATCTAAGTCAGCAGTGAAATTGTTACCATGGAAATTTGTTCAGCTGCATGAATTTTACACCAAAAGATCAATTTTCGATAATGATCCCACCTGAGGATTTTCCCAGGCTGCAGATTTGCATGAACTGAGTCAGTCAGGGATTGAGTCCATAGACGTGCAATGTGCAGCTTAGCAGTCTTGCAGCAAAGCACTAAAGAATGGTCCATGACATGTTGTGTTTTCCTACTTGTATTATTGCAAGTTAACATGCTGAAAAATTGAATTGGGAAAAACCACATAATGCATGTTGTTTATTCATTTAGTTGCTTTACTTATCCTCTTCATAGTAGGAGTTTGATGCTCTAGGTTATGCCCAAGTATCTCTCTTTCTGTTGCTATAATTTTTGTATTTACTTGGTTTTTGGTAGATTGACTTCGCCTTTGATGATGCTGATATCATAGAAGAAGACACACTCATTGCCGTCATTGGCCGCCGAAAATTGGAAGGCGGAGAGTCAATAATCCAAGAGAAAGTTAGTCTTTTTTAGACACCATAAGATGAGCCTTACTAGTCTATCCCTCTATGATGGAATCGTATGCTGTTTCTTCCTTCTAACTGTGAGCCGACTGGGTTATTATTCTGTTGTTTGCAGTTTGTACTTAATGCAGCCAAGAGACTTGTATTTATCATCACAGAGAACAAATATAAAGGTGCTCTAGATGGTTCTGTTCCAGTCTTAGTTCAATCTGTAAGCAGCTACTCACATATATGTCATCTACATATGTTAAAGTGCTCAAGAGAATGATAGTGAAGTAAAGATTCTATTGCCAGCTCAACTGGATGGAGACAGCTGAAGAGATTGATGATTTGTTTCTGGGAGATGCAGAGGTTTGGTTTTTGATGAAATGTAAATACTAGGGACTGATTCTGGACTTTATTCAAAGAACTTAAAACTGATCTGATCTGTCAGAACTTCTTTTTTGACGTTTATTGTATAGATAACAGCATAGAATAGGGGATGGCTTATCCTTTAAATTACTAAGCTTCAACTACAGTTATAAGCCATCATCTCTTAATATAATAGTTGTTAACTTGTCATGTCATGACTAGTGTCAGCAAAATATCACTTGGCACTCACTTGGGTGTGCAGATTTTTGTTACTGTGGTTTTGTAACAATTGCAGCTGGGCTGCCTTGGGAGACTTTAATGTGCGCTGTTTTTTGTTACTATGATTTGTATGATTAATTTTCTCTTCTGTTGAAGGTCTGGAGAAGACCATCAATAGGACATGCTGATCCATTAGGTGGAGATTTTCCAGTAGTTACCAAGGATGGCCATAATGTTCTTGATGTCATATTCACATCTCCAATTGCAAACCTTGGTATGATGCCCAAACCTGATTTGCTCCTCTTATTTTCCTTTTTGATTTATGATAATGTGCGCGACTTCTCTTTAATGTAATTGTAGCTCAAGTAGCTGACAGCCTTGACAGAGTAGATGGAGTGGCGGACCATGGGGTCATTTCTAAGTTTCCGTGAGTTAAACCACATTCTTTTGGTGCATTTCTTGGATTCGTATTGAAGGAATTTTGTTTGGTCACTCTTGGAGTGTTGCAGCGGCATGCTTCTTAGTCAATAACACACAATAAGTCACAATGATCTGATCCATGACATGACAACCATTTCTGCCATGGTCTGCAAGAGGGTTTTTATTCTTCAAGTTACTTCTATCTCACGAAGCTTCCTCAATAAGTTTCCGGGGAGTTTATATACACACATGTCATGGATGTTTAGAAAATGGCAAGCTTGATTAACATCTGAATAAAGATCTTTGTCAATATTCCCCTTTGATAAACCGGATCATAAACCCTTTCATTTGGAAACAAGAAATGCAGAAAATCCTTTCATCCATTCAAAGCAAGACTAATAAACAAGTAGCTCTAATTCACTTGTTTTAGGTGTGCCCACTACTTTCGTGTGTAGTCTTCATAGAGCACACCTTGGAACGTTCTTACACAATGTTTTGGATTAGAAGGAGCAACAATTTTTACTTGTTTTCACGTGTAGGGTTATTTCCAGGAAATTCTAAGCGGCAGTAGATTTATATGGCAGTCTAATTGACAAAACTATTTAATTCAGATTGAAAATTAGGATGCGAGTCTTCAATTTTTGGTGTTCAAGTATCAGAGGAGACAAAGTTGAGAACAATTTGAAAAAATAGTTTCATGTTCTAGAGAAACAAATGGGCTGCTACCTCAACCACTCTTCTGTCGCTGTTATCATGATTGCCCCACCATTGCCATCTCCAGTCATTTGCCCACTTTCAATTCGTCCATGGCGATGATGGTGGAGGTGCTGATGGTGATAGAGTGGCGGTGGTGCCAGCTATGTTTTAGTTTTTCCTAAAGCAATCATCTTAAAAGCTTTTCCTTGTGCATCTATGGCGAAGGATAGCTTCTTCATCATACAAAGGTCAAATTTAATTCTCACCGCATCTTTATAAGCATTATTTTGAACATAAGACTCCTGAATATGAAAGAAGGGCAATGATACCGCTATTCTTGTCGTCTTTCCTCGATAATAATCTACTTTGTTCCTTTCCACGAATTATGTCCTTGTTAAATATCAATTACATATTCTTCAGTGGACTGTCTTGCGAAGATTCAACAGGTGATATCAGCAAACTGTTACTTAAAAAATTCTTCAGTTTTCCTCTCTTACATTCTGGCCTGCAGTTATTTTGCTGCTTCTCTTTGCCATCACCCGATGGTATGTGGTGGAGACAATCATAGGTGAAATACTAACTGTATGGACTTTTAACTGAGACTTGGCTGTCCACTAAATGATCCCTGGAGATATGGCACGACACCTTCATCTGCTGATTGTATTCTTGGACCATGTTCAGGAACAATTGATATTGCTTTTTAAAGAATTCTAAAGAGAACCCTGAGTGATTACTTGAACTTCTTTGATTTCTGAGATCCTATATCTCATACTATGGTTCCAGAAAACTGCTAAGCTAGCAATTTTTATGTTTAGAGAGGGTAGATTTTCAAAGCAATAGACTCGGGCTGGATTTTATGTAGTTAAACATACTTCTATAGAGCAGCATCTGGGTGTTATCTGGTGGTCCATGGATATGTTTATGGATCACTACCTCACATTCAGATATTGGAAACCAGAGTTTACCCCATTGGTAGTGAGAAACGGTTCTGTCATAGGTTGTATGTCATCTTACCAATGTCTATGTGACACCAATCCTTCTTGTAATCTGTTCTTGCTAAAGCTTGTATTTGTCTTGAGTAGAACCTAACTTATCAAATAATTTTGGCGAATTTTTGCTTAATCTTATGTGCCCATCCATATCCACAACTTATCTCAATAGTATTGGTATATTATCATGTTAAAAGTAAATCACCTCTTAGCATAATCTGTAGCTTGTTATGAAGTGATAGAATCATGATTCTCATCACTTTCAGAAAGCTTGAGTTGACCGTGGATGTGATCTTCAGTGGGAAAGTATCTCGGAATTCATTACGTTTTCTATTTAATGGAAACTTTCTTGAAATTCCCTTAGTGCTTGTTGAGCTGATGGAAGCGCCTTTCTTTTGCTGTCATTGGAATTGCAGTTGCACTGCAGTGGTTGCATCACCAAGCGGAGTTTCTGTTATCGATAATGTGCTGCCAAACGTTGCTGGGGATTCTGCTGTATGAACTTATAGAATGGTCTGTTTTTTGAACGTGGTGGGAAGGTAAGTAGAACGTGTAGAAACCATGAAGACCAGAGGAAATGCACAACTTGGTAAAAAATTTCAAGTACTCCTTGATGATATCTCGAGGCATCCTCTTTCCCTTTCTTTGACTGAACTTATTTTTGATTGAAAAGTTTAATTTCTACAATCCATATTGTATATTCACAGTACAATTTAGAAGTCTTAGAATGTTAAGTGTTACCTATTTGTTGTGTTTGGTTAAAATTATCTTGGAGGCTACGAACTTTATTGGCCATATTATGGTAAGAGTTGATCCTTCGTATCGAACTCAAATAGCTTCACTGTAAGCAGTTAATAAGTTTCTAACATGCATGATATGGTTTCATTCTCTTCTGTTGTACCGAGTCACGGTCTCTGTAGTCGCGTTTGTCCTGAATCTTTGCATCATATTTTTCGAGTATTGCGGCCATTTCTCATCTGTATTGGGATTCATTTGTGAGGATTCCTTGTCACTGAATTCCAGGCGGCTCAAACCGTGACTTTTCGAGTGGGATGGTGTTGTGGGTACTTTTTTATAACAACAATCTCAAAGGCAATGACTGGCATCGATTATCTCTGTTAACTCTCACAAATCTCAAGTGCAAGACCACATCGACTCACGCAAGAAGGGGTCGCTTCATGCCAATCTCACGGCACTCGCTCTCTCACTGTTCTTTCCCTTGCTTCTCCTATATTCTTGAAATCCGGAAATTCTCGAATAGGTCAACCCTTTAAACTGCTATTGAATCCATGGGTGGCAAGAGAAAACCCGATGAACTGAAATATCATAGTAATTAGAGGAAAAGAAAGCAAAACCCATAGTAGCTACGAGCGAAATGGGAAACCTAAACTGTGAAAATGGGGTTGTGAGAGAGCAATACAAATGATATCGAAACCTTGAGTAGTGAAAAAAAAAAAGTGGGATGATGTATTTTTAGGATTGGATTTTATATTTGAATATCCCTTGTAATCATAAAAAAGTAGGTTTTTTTAGCTATGGGCCCAGCAAAAGAAAATTTGGCATAGGATACCTTGTGATTTCCATCATTCTTGTTTTGTTGAAATTAGGTATCTAGTAAATGCTAAAGCTTTTTTGTTTTTGGCCTGTAATAAATGCTAGAGCTTTTTTATTTTTTAATCTATAATAAATGCTGGAGATTGATAGCATGAAAACTGGACAAACAACTTCGCACGATTTCTCGCCATAAACATCCTAGTAAAAGTGGTTTTTGTCTCTCTTTAAGTAAGTGGGTTCCCATATTGCGCCTACAATAAATATTAAGATGATGTGAAAACAAATACAATCGACATTTCTCATCATAACTTTCCACTTTCAACTTTGCCGTAGTAATCAGTAGTTTTCTTTCTAATCACAACTATCGAATTTCATTTACGAGCATAGCAAATAAGCCAACATTGTTGAATTATAATGAAAACTTATAATGAAAACTTGTGGGATTGTGTTGGTATATTAGTTTAGTGGGAAAAATTGTCCAATCAATCCTAAATCAATTGTGTGAATGCTAAATCAGTACTAAACTTTTTAATTTTACCAATTCAGCCATAAAACTTTGCTCAAAAGTGTCATATAATCTTCGGCGAATTTTTGTCAAAAAACGTTGATATAGCTCTCACGATCCAACTCTGAGTTTTCCGATGATGGTTGGGGAAATGGGAAGAGAGTTTAGGGGCATTGCGTAAGGCGGGTCGACGGCTCTCAATTAGGCCCGGCCTCTCCCAAGCCTATATCTCTCGCAATTTTGAATTTCGTTGTAAGTCTTGATTAGCCTAAGGAATTTGAGGAGTCGCCACTAACCTTTCGGGGTCGGCTCGAAACCAAACGAGATATGAGAGTTTTGTCTCATTTTTTACGCAATGAAATTTTTTCTAAGTCCGAGGACTTGATTATGCTAATTGGCATCCTTTATGCAACTATAACTCAGTGGGATTGTTCATTTAAATGATCAAGCACGTTTTTACCAATTATAATCCTAAAGGTCTTTAAGTAGCTACGTGTGCATGCAACTGTTGTTTTTGGGGTTTCTTGTGTTCTTAAGGGTTGTCCTAACCATTCTAGGGAGTAAAAGATACAACCAATTTCTTGAGACACGATGTTAAGTTCCTTTTGTGATAATCAAATGAAAAAGGGCAAAGGGGGAAAGAGAGATAAAAACACAAAAAATAAAAATAAAAAATGTCTTGATTTTTGTGTGGGTTGATTCGACTTGGAGAGTAGACTTTAAAAAACCACTATCTCGTATGTGCATAGGAAAAAACTTTAGACCCAGAAAAAAGTGGAGTCAACTGGTCAATATATTTGACAAAAAAAAAAACAAAAAAAAAACAAAAAACTGGTCAATTATTGTTTATTTGTATCTATTGGGATTTACATTTTTCTCTTATTTCCTTTTAATTTGTTTTGAACAGCGCGCCCACCGTCGCTGACCTTGACTTTGCTTGCCATAGAAAGCGTTTTATATCAATCTGTGCATGTCGGAGGTTCCTTTCATATGGCCCAATTTGAAATACTCCGAAGTGTAGTCAATTGCATCTTGGGGACGCCAATGAAAATTCTATCTTCGCCTCAACTTATTGAGATTTTTTATGATATCGATCGAGTCAATCCAAGGGTTGTGCTCAGATAGTGATTGTAGCCAGGTGAGCCAACAGATCATATAATTGCTAATATTGATAAGGTACGTTTTTGATCTCTTAACAGTATGGATGCAATGTTGGTGTTCCTTTATTTGTGGTTGAGGGGGTTGTGTCCGAAAGTCCTTGCGGAGCAGTTAAAGGTGTAGGTGCGGTTGAGGTTGTGATAAGGTCTACGGTCATTGTGAAGTTCAAGTGTGGCTTGAACTTGAACGACGTTTGTGGCGGTTGAGCCCATCGGGATTGGGGGAGACTAACAACGAAGTTCCAAATTTTAGCGAATCAATTGTGACTTGGTTCAAATATTGAATCAAGGAGGAGATTGTTAAAATATGTCTTGAGTTTTAGCCTGTGAATGAAATCCAACTCAAGATAAATTGAATATGTGTGAATGTCGGCGGCGATGTGCCATGAAAAGGAAGTAGGAGGCGGGCCAAGAATGTGAGCCCGAAGCAGGTATGCTATCCCCAATCACAAGGCTCTCTTAGCTGATTACGGGAGACTACCTTTTAGCTTCCAAACTTGTTCTTAGAACTCATCCGTCAAGATGTCAGATTTTTTCTGATCCACAGGATCCACAAATGCATTCCGGGAAGGGGATTCCAGGTGGATTTTACAACTATCTAGACTAGTTGGTGCGATTGTGCATGTGAGGGGAGAATGCATTGAAGTGGTAAGCGGAGAGCATACTGAACCAAATTATACCGCTAAATTAACAAGAGGATTCTAGATATGAGGAACACCGCTCGAAGAGAATACGAGAGAATTTAGAGACTCATGGTTGGAAATCACACTAATATTTCTAAAGGCAAGCTATGAAGTAAGCAAGCTCTGCTGAACATATTACATGAGGGGGCCTTTATAGGCAAAACTACACACAAGGCGACAACTATATGCATCAGATGCTCAAATAATTGAGATTTGTTAGTGGTACATAATTGATTACACATGACGGACAGGTCATATCGACTTTTGACGATTGTTAACAACTTTTGACCACAAGCGGTCAATTATTGGAATAAAAGGACACACATAGCGGATATGTGACCGACAGGATGATAAGGCAGCGTTGATAACTCATTATGAAGGGTAATAATTTGCATCGTCGTTGTCTAAGTTGTCTAGGCTATCTTTCCGTCGTTTGAATGCTCTCAATAATTGTGCTTCTTCGAACTCAGATATTTTCTTGTCAAGTTTTGGATCATCGGGAATTCCACTTGAACCGGATGGAATATCTCTTGAGCTGGACGGAATATCCTGGCCGGGCATAATCGGCCGAGGAAAATCATATGGGTCCCGTGACAGTGGACCAGCCTATGGGTCTTGAGAGCTTTGAGAGTCTATATCCATTGAGAAATCTGGTTGATTTCTTCGAAATTCTTGAAGAGCTTAAAAAATACTAGGATATGTGCTAGGTCTATCCCATGAGAAATTAGCTGTATATGGCCATATTTCCGAAGGAATGACTTTATTCTCCTGGCATAAAACTCTCTGGAGTTCTCTGTACTCATGCGGGATGTGACATTTTGAATTCCGACCCCATTTCGAAGTTTATGAATAAAATGAGCATTGATGCATTTCAAGAATCTCACTCGGAATTGATCACTCTAGAGACGATCGACCGAAGGGGAATGGCTAAATAGGATAGTATGCGGACTAAAGAACTCGGCTACGGACTAGCATCCTAACCATAAGGATCGCCGAGGGTACATTCTAGGCCATACAGGTCGATCTAAGATTAGTGTCAGAACGTTCTGCTAGCGTCGTGCAATTGGGCCGCGGGTGATTCTGCTATACCCTAGCATGATTTGCGGATGACCCCGAACCGATTCCCGACGATCGCGTCCCGCTAGGACCGACGGTTTCCCTCGCGATTACATGACAACTAGGATCGCCGTGGTTCGAATAATTCTTAAACGTGATAAAAATCATGGGTAGATACACGTAGCTCATGAGAGCCGCCCGTCGATCCGAGATGCACCGAAACCGCGATCGGCTAATTTTTAGCGCGAAGTGAACTTCGAAATCGGCGGCCGGGTATTTGAGAATTCCTATGCAAATAAATTGGACGTCGCCTCACCGTAGTTAATAAGGATTTTATATCGCAAGATGAGTCAGAAAAAGTGGAAATGAAACCGCGAAGCGGGAAGTGCACCCCGGTCCCGAATTTCGTTCAACATCTTGAGAAACCGCGAAGGAAAATTTTGGCCACTTCACCATCCCATCACATCAGCCGAAATTATCAAAGAAATGGAGAAGAAAAGTGCTCTTGAAGTGCCCAAGTCCCAAGGCTCATTAAAACCCCCAAAAACCCTAAAAATCCCTTCACCTAATGTAACTATTCACACTACTATTTCCTACTATTCATATCCTTCAACCACTCCACTATCTAGTCAACCTTCTCAATCACTCAAATCACTCTCTCTCTCCTCTCTTATGGGCTGAAGCAAACTCTCCTTCACTTCTCCATTTTCATTTCTCCAACTCGCTCAAAACTCTCTCTCAAGTTCTCTCATATCTCTCCCTCTCACCCCTCTCTTTCGGTGACGCCAAGGAGGAGTCGACGCCGTCACCACCATCACTTCTTCTCCCCTCTCGATCGTGAACCACCGTGAGCCGCCGCCACCGCCAAACCACCCCTCTTTCCCTCTTTTGGGCGACGGTGCAGCAGATTAGGGGGGGAGACCTTTCGCCGGTTTTGCTCGCCATGTGAAGGTAAGGAGTTAGAATCTTACCGTAGGCTTCTAGAGTAGTTTAAGTGAGGTTCATGGGTAGATTTTGGAGAGATTTCATGAGCTAAAGTTGGTGTTTTATGCTTGAAATCGATGGAACTCCCTAGGTCAGAATCTGGTCGCGCCGAGTTGCAGCTCTCTCGTGGGATTCTTCTTCATCAAAAGGACTTGTAAGTGGCTCTAATTCTTCCTTAGGACTATGGGATACTAAGGAGCTTGATAGCATGTGGATTAGGTTCATTTAGGGGTTGTTTTGGGCGTGAATCAAGGGGACCGGTTCTGGAAATTCTGATTTGTGTGGTTTAGGGAATTTTGGTTGATAAATGAACATGTTTGTGGCTGATTCGGGGATGTAATGAGGACCTAAGATGGTGAGGACAGAAGGTTGCATGATGAACTTGAGTTAGATGCCCTTTTGGCGCAAATTATGCTAGTTGTTATGTTAGTTGTTAACATCATGTACATTGTGGGATTGTGGAAAATTATGAGTTTGGGGCCATGATATGTTCGGCCATGTGAGTGAAATGTGATGTAACATGTTAGAGTGCGTGCCGGACCGGTTGTGATTTCGGTTGGAATAAAATGAGGCTTATGTGGCTTAGTTGGAGCCGAAGGGAAATTAGTGCATTGTAGGTGTGTCATAGTGTTTTAAATTGATAAGTGAACCTTGAAAGGTGTCAAAGTGAGAATCGGCTAATTTGTGATGCGCGAACCATGTGTTAGGTAGCGCGATTGAACCGTTGTGCTTTTGAGCTTTATTTGTTATACTTGATCATGAAGTTTATTAATGAAAGCCTCCGAATGTAAATTATGAGTACTGGTACCCTGATGTGTTAAACGTGGGGTTTATAGCCGATTATATTATACTATGACATATATGGTCGTATTCAATCAAGTCGTCCGAGGCCATAGTGATGCCGTATTCGTCTGATTGTCCGAGACCGAGAAGGTATGAAGGTCGTATTCAATCAAGTCGTCTGAGGCCATAGTGATGCCGTATTCGTCCGATTGTCCGAGACCGAGATTTAATGGGGCGTATTCCTAAGTGTCCGAGACCCCGGTGTGCACACGTATATATGTATATATATATATATATATATATACCGAGAATATATTTTAAGCTTGATGCATTATTACGCGGGCCAGATTATGAAAGTGCGTATTTTAAGCCCGATGCGTGGTTACGCGGGCTAGATGACCGAGAATACGTATTATGAGCCCGAGGCGTTGAGACGCGGGCCTAAGAATTAACTGTTTGATATTGATGTCACGTGTGACCGAATTGCGGTAATGCCCGAAGTTTAAAGTGCCATAGTATAGAAGTTTGACTGTTGGATTAAGAGATTGAGTGTCGCCGCTTTTGGATTGACTTCTTATTGATTTGGGTTATCTGTGTGTGTTGGGTTATTTATCTTAGTTTGATTGGCTCGGAGGTACTATACCCTAGGGTCGGCTTAGATCCACCTTACCGAGATTTTCATCTCACCCCTTCGTGGGACCCACTTTTCGGACCACCGACCCTGAAGATGCCGCCGCCACTTTTTGGGATACCGAGACCGATCGATCGCATAGTAACGAAATATGTAATAGGTTATGGTAGGGTGTACTATAGGAACCTTAGCAACGTATGGATAAACGTAGGAGGTGGAGCTTGGGAGGAGTTTACCTTTTTGGCCTGGACTAAGGGAGCCGAAGAAGGACCGGGCGGACCCCTTCAAATCTATGGCATGCCCTAAGACAAGGACGAGCAAGGAGACTCCATGGAGTTGGACCCCGTCGAGTGTTTGCCCTAGAATGGAGAAGTCGATGACCCGGACACCGAATCGATGGAGGAGGAGGACGCTGAAGAGCCAATGGAGTCCGACCCGAGGCCGACGGAGGAAGCTCAAGCGGTGGAGGTTGCGAATGGCGATGCGGAGTCGGAGGAGCCCACCGAGTCCGAGCAAGCATTGATGGATGAGTTCAACAAGCCACTGGATTCCGAGTCAGAGCCCGAGGCGGAGGATTCGTCGGATGGCAGTGGACCCGACCTTTAGGTTTAGATGACCGTGGGTCTTTTGGGCGCCTATAGGCTAGGTGTAGCTTCTAGTTGGGTCGTCCCTTTTTGATGTAACTGACCCCTCTCCCGAACCCTTCTGATGTATTGCTATGTTGTTATGTTGTATGGATGTTGTGCCTTTATATTATTGAATCTCTGGTTTCTTAAGTCATTCTGTTGAGTTTTATTGTTTGGGTGTTGTATCACTTCCGCATGTGCATATCGCATTACATTAAGTTTATCGTTGTGTCGATCCTGGGAGAAATAAGCGAGAATGAGGGATGTTGGCATGCCGAAAGGACACGGGGCGTGACACGGGATGTACAAAATTGATTTTGGAAAAGTTTGATGAACTTGAGCAACTTGTTCATGAATATCAGGCTTAAAAGTTGAAGTGCTAGCTTGAGCTGCGTCTGGTCATCTATCTCCCGAAGGGCCTATGAAAAACCAAGGCTTATAGAAGATCACAACCGTGTGTCTCTCTCGTTACGGTCCGCCACTTCGCCACTGCATTACGAACAAACCTCTCCATGCTTGGAGTGACTGGAACCATGTGAGCATATCCATCAAATGTCTTTGGTCATGAGTTCCGTAATCTCCAAAAAGTGCTTGAGATAAAACCTTAACGATCTTATTTGTTGGAAATTCTATAGCAACATGATAAAGATTGAACATGTACCAGAACATCCACTTAAGTTCTTATGGAAATTCAATATCTAGAGACCATTGGAGAGGATGGATAAAAGGATGATTATAATTAAGACCCGCTTTTAACATTAAACTAGCATAATCTTTAAAGATTTGGTAATAGTAATGCCAAAATTTAGAGGAGAGGTTTGTAATGAACTGGCTGTGTTTGATTTGATCGGGAACATTAGGAGGATATTGGTGTGAAGGCCATTGGTGTTCTCTCATCTTAACAGTATGGAAAGTACTATCTGAAACTTGTTTCCGCACATACATGTTAATAGAGGAAGTATGTTCTTTAGGTTTGGAAGAAAAATCTGCAAAGACATTTTTCTTTCCCGAAATGTGTTTGGCTTCAAAGGAGTATTTGGAAAACCATTCCACCTATCTTAAAAACCGAGGGTGAAGAATTTGTTTTTGCTTAAACTTCAGCATTTGAGGGAAGGAAGACATCCATTTCCACAAGAAAGTGATGGCCAATGAGATGAAATTCAAACTTTTTTATCCCGTATTTGACAGCTAAAATCTTTTTGAAAGTGGAATGATAGTGCATTTCTATATTAATGAATCATCCACTTTTGTAAGCATATATTTTACGCTTACCATTGTGTTATTCAAGGTGAATGGCTGCCCAATACCTGTCATTGGCATCGGTCTACAAGATTCTCTTGCCTGTGGAAGGGATTTGTAGAGGGGGAAGGTTACGAAGGATCTCTTTGAGATACTTGACTGTTTTAGTTTGCTTAGGTCCCTAGGGTGATGCATTTTTCTTCAGCATTTTTTTGAAGAGGATGCAATACCTTTGAGACTTTAGGTACAAAATCTCTAAGGCAATTAACAATACCAAGAAAAGCTTGCGCCCGGTTAACTGTAAGATCGTCATCCGGAAATTTTTGCAAATCTTCCGCAACATGAGGTCCCGGGCAATAAGCTTCATCTTTAAGATGCATGCCAAGGAATGCAATCTCTTTTTGGGCAATGATCATTTTCTTCCGAGAGAGCATGATGTCATATCATTTGAAAATCTCGATGAACCGAGTGAGGAGTTTACAGTAAGATTCCTCATCAACAAAATAAAGGAGGATATCATCAAGGTTTTGTAAACTATTTATGAAAGTGCCGTCGATTTGCAGATTTGGAAAGAACTTGCTTTCCTTTTAAAAACCAATACCAAATTTGTCGTTGGAAGGAGCTTGTTTGGAAATAACATTTTCTAAGGTTTTCAAACTCTAAGAAAATCTTTTGAAATATTTTCAATCTCGATTTACAAAGAATTATTTTCTTTTAAAATCAAATCACGATTTTCCTTGATTTGATGAAATGTCCTTTGCAAAAACTCAATCTTGTCTTTTTAAGAAGTATCTTGTTATTTTAAAGAAGAAACTTCCTTTTTTAACTTAGAAACCTTTTTGGGAGCTTTTTTGTAATTCTAGCACAATTCGTCAGTATATTGTGAAACTTTATTTGGTATTTCAAAAGAACATACCTCGGCATCTCAATCCGAATCTGAGTTTTACTTTAAATCCGACTTTTCCATAAGACATATATTTGCATAATCTTCTTCACTATCTACGCAGTCACTCAGAGTCTCTGTCTTCAATGCCTTCTTGTATTTCTCATACTTGACTTTGTCTTTCTTCAGAAGTGGACACTTTAGCTTGATGTGTTCTACGTTCTTACAGACTACGTCTTTATTCTATTGTTTTTCATTACTTGATTGTTTCTAATCATTCTGTTTAAATGATTTATTTCCTTTGAAATTTCTACCTTTCCAAGCTATCTTTCTGAATTTCTTCACCATGAGTGCAAGCTCTTCATCGTCTTCATCTTCATCCTCTAAATCTAGCAATTCATGGTCGGTTTCAGATTTCAAAGCAATTGACTTCTTATTTTTTGAATCTCTTGTTTTGTTGGTAAGCTCTGTCTTGTATGATCGTAAGGTTTCGACAAGCTCATCAATGGATAGAGGTCTGATTGTTTGACATTCCTATATAGATGGCTTGATGTAGTTCCAGTCTTCGATAAGTCCTCGAAGGATCTTCCTTACCTGCATCGGTTTAGCAACGGGAGCACCTTGCCTTGCAAGACCACTAACTAGTATTTGAGACCTATTTCAGCAATTGATTCATCGAGCTTCATCTTGAAAGTTTCATAATCATTCATTAGAATACTGAGATTAGTTTCTTTTACTTTGTCGGTCCCTTGATATGTGACATGAAGTCTATCCCATATAGCTTTTGCTAATTTTTCTTCAGTAACTCGATGATATATAGGAGTGGACTACACGCAGAAAAGTGAGTGAATAGCTTTAGAATCAAGTTCTTGTCTTTTTGCTTTTTCAGCATCTAAAAGTGTTGTTGTTGCATTGGTGTTGTTATTTCCCTCATTTCCAGTGGAAGGAGTTGCCGTAGCAATGGGAACTACTCCATTAATCACAACATCCCACATCACATTGTATGATGCCTTGAAGAATCACTTCATTTTGTTGCACCACACATTGTAGTCCTTTCCGTCAAAATAAGGAGGTTTGTTATTGAATAGTGCATCACATGCTCTTGAAAAGTTGTTGCTAGATATGATAGATCGATAACTCAGAAGTAAAACACTTTAAAAATATGAGCATCCTGTTACGATACCAATTGTTGTGTCCGGCAATATCACCTAGAGATGGGTGAATAGGTGATTCTGAATAGTTTCGAAATTTAATGAGAAATTTAAACAAGTTTAAAACACGAACTGAATAAGTTCAGTAAAGAGAAGTGCAGAAATCTAAACATAGTAAAGAGAATTTAGAGTAAGAGAGAAATGCACGTAAAGTTTATAGCAGTTCGGCTTTAGCTAGCCTACATCCACTCTTTCACGCCGACAGCCGATTGCTGGATTCCACTATATCGATCTTTGAAAGGTTATAAGAGATGTCACACTTTGTCACTCTTACAAAACCTCCCAAAGATAAGACTTATAACTCTCGAGAACAAGTCCGTGAATTTGGACAACTCAAGTATTTGGAATTATGTGTTCTGATCTCTCTATATGGGTCACCATGGATCTCCCTTTTATACTCCTTTACCCCCAAACTAGCTATTGGACATGTCTTTAAATGATCGCTCTTCAATCACCGATTGGACGTTATCAATCCCGATTGAACGAGACCGTATCCGGGAAGATATAATAGCCGTTGGAGTAGAGTCCGAATCATTTAGATTCAGTCGCCCATACAACTAAATTCTTAGTTTCCAAAAGTAGAGTTAATTCAAATATACGGCATATCTTGTTCTTGGAAGATAATATCCAATTGAAGATATTCTCCTAATCCGATTGAAAAATAATCCTGTCAATCAAATATTACAGGCTTCCATAAATAACTCAGCCAAAATGGAAACCTACCAAATGTGGGGTTTTCAGAATATGGCCAAAAGATATCACAGAATCTAAACATAATTCAGAAGCAATCTTTAGAAGTAAAAGAAACTTTTTGAATATGAGCAAACTAGAACAGTGACTTTGAACTTTATGAAAGTTCTTGCCGATGTGTCACATAAATCTTCTCAAGAAGGAATCTTCAAAGGCAACATTATCCTATATCCGAATAAAAAAAATTAACTATCTCAGAAGCAAATGTGTGGCGACCACACCTTGAGTCCGAACACCAAGTTTGGAACAATATAAGCTTTTATTCACGTGTTCATTTCAGCAATAAAATGTTTATAGGCATTAACCATATTCTTTCTAAAGACGGATAGTTTTGTCAAAATCAAAATATTCAAAGGAAGGTTTTCTCAACAAGTTCTACCTATTTTCGCACCTTCCGATCGACACGAACAACACATGTGGATCCCGTCAACCCCTTTTTTCATTACTAATGGAATATCCTTCTCTATATTACTAAATATAGAAGGAAATGATCTTCTTTTGTTCCTCCGTTGAAAAGAGATGTCTTGAGCAATCAAAGAAGCACTTTGATAAACAGATTTGATCTTGACCGAATCAATAACGGCATTAGTCTTTATTTTGGGAAAATCAACAAAAGCGCCTTAAACTTATTATAATTGTGTTAATTTAGTCCTAAACTTTTTGATTATGCCAATTGAATACTAAACATTTTCACATTTTGTCAATTGAGTCAATCCGATCAATTTTGCTCAGAAATTGATGACATGGATGTCGTCCATTCACCGCCGTCCTAAGTGGTGCGTTCGGTGCTAACGTTAAATTTTTTATTTTTTCTTTCCTTTTCTTTTTATTGTTAAGGGGAGGCAAGAGGCCGTCGATCACCGGCTGAGGCTTAGCGACCTCCGCTGGCCATTGGCGAGGGCTTGCCTCGTTGGTTTCTGGTGAGGGTTACGACCCTCACCCATATGTGAGAGAAGGCTATGAGCCCTTGCCTAGTGGTTGGCGAGGGCCGCGACCCTCGCTCAAATCTTGATGAGAGCTGCGAGCCCTTGCCGGCCCTCACCTAGTGGTCGGCGGAGGTCGGTGGGCCTCGGCCGCAACCTCTTATCGACCCTTAACAATAAAAAAAGAAAAAAAAATCTAAAAACACTTAAAAATTTCCATGTCGACGCCGGCAATGCCTTATAAGACATATGTGCATGGCTGATGTCCATGTCATCAATTGACTCGATAGATTTAATTGGTAAAATGTTAAAAGATTTAGGACTCAATTAGCATAACTAAAAAAAAATTTATGATTGAATTAACACAATTACAACAGATTTGGGATTCTTTTGGTAATTTTCCCCAATAATAATTTATAAGATTCTCCAAACAGATATAATAATTTGTTTCCTTGTTTGATTTAGTTATGTGATATTTTCCGGAATTTAGAATATATATTTTTACCAAATTTCCTTATTCAGAGTTATTTTCCCATTAGGAACCTTATTGGAAGTTGCGTGAAATTACAAGATGCCACGAGGGATTCCCGAGCCTATTTGGCGTTTCTTTCTCTCATCTAAATTGGCTTCTCTCTCTCTTTCGACCAAAAAAAAAAAATTTGGCTTCTCTCTCTTTTTCCTCTTACTTCCTCTACTTTCCTTTCTTCTTTCTCACTATTCAATCGTCCTCTTCTTTCTACTATTCTAAACCTATTTACAACCCATCTTTGCTCTTCCTCAATTAGTCATAGCTAGACCCCTTATGCCAATGCTAGAATGTCCTTCCCTCATTTGATGTAAAAGTAATACCCATTTCGCTTTAATAGCTTCCTAAAATTACTAGAGATGCTGATGCAACCTCCCATGAACAAAGTCGTCGTGTGTGACACAAAGCGGTCGCAATTGTACTGCCTGACCTAATTGTCTCCATTGAATATGACGCAAGCCTTCTTTGGACTTGCACGATTTCCTTTAATTTCCTTTACTTGCGGGAGGGTCTCATGACCATAGTAGGGAAAAAAAAACAAAAATACGAAGCATATGTGTAACGTGTGAACAGGAATAATTACAAATGTAAGTCGATAAAGAATAAAATAATATGTAAGATTCATTGTTTTAGTAACATGTTTGTCGTGAAAGGAAAAACTAGAGACTCATGGAATAATATGGACAATAATTTTGCATTCACTACAGAATAAGACATTCATAATTACTTGTTAGTCTGTCTTTGCTATCGCAAATATCGATCCTGTCCATCTCTAGTCATGTGTGGTACTATGACTTTATAAATGTGTGCGTCGGTTTTTTGCAAAAATATTTTGTAGAAGTTCGAAATTGAAGCGCGACCCTCGGATTTACTTAATAACCGCAATAAGTTGACGTGAAAATAGAATTTTCACGGACGTCCCCAAGGTGCAATTAACTAAACTTCTGAGTAGTTCAAATTGGGCCCTGTGAAAGGAACCTCCGACATGCACAGATTAATTTAGAACACTTTCTGTCGCAAGCAAAGGCAAGGTCAGCACCGGCAAAATAGAATTTTCATTGACGTCGCCAAGGTGCAATTAACTTTAGATCTCAGTAAGTCCTTGGGCTGCTTCGTCTGAGGCCTCGTCCGAATCTTGAGAGCTCTTGGACGTAAAATACACAGAGGATATTTCTCACCAACAGGAAAAAAGAAAACAGATATGTCTGGCAATAAAGGGATGGCAGTAGGGAAGGTAGACCCCACGTCAACTTTGGCTGGCTACTACTGGATAAAGTTGTATAGTTGCGCCCCACGCCTGAGGTGAGTCATCGGAGCATCAGCTCCTGCGTAGTCAACCTGTGCTTTGAGAGACTAGTCTTTTTAAAGTCTACTCTTCAAGTCGGATCAACCCACGCAAAAATCAAGACTTTTTAATTTTTGTTTCTCTATCCCTCTTTCCTCCTTTTCCTTTTTTCATTTGATTATCACAAAAGGAACTAACATCGTGACAAATTCGGATTCAAACGAAGAGTAAAGAGTAAAGATGTGAGGTTTTTCCATTGAAAGAGGGTCAACGCGTCACATGCTAAGAAACTAACACAATTAACGCAAATAGGTTATGAAAAGACAATACATTCTTGGAGGAGCCACAATTGAAGTTATGCCTTTCGACTTATTCTGTCTTTTTCCTCGTGTTTCGTCAAAATTTGGAGGCGGTGGACTTTAATGTAAACCGAACACTACCACTCCTTGCCGTTTCTATTACAATATTGCGAGGTCGTCTTCGTCTTCGCTCCAAGTGTTGCGCCAAGACTGGAATTGAGGTATCTCAGGGGAATTATTAGGCCTCGAACGCGAGGGATTGATTTTAGAATTTATCTAAACAAATACGGCATCATTTTGTTCAATATCAGTCCAAGTCATGCCATTGTTGTTACATGTAGGCGACAATGATGATTGAACTGCCACGTTAGACAAATCAAGGGAGACTTGCTCGAGAGGACTTAATTGCACTTTCCCTCCAAGTTTTACAACTAAATTGATTCCATTAAAGCTTTAAAACCCGATTAAAGTATGCGCAATAGGTTTAGAATTAATTGTGCAATCTTCCTGAAATAATTTTATTGTGACCCTATTATCCATGTTTACGGAAGATTGGTTTGTCTTTTAAAAGTTTGAAAATTCGAAAACTAAGGTGGCTGTCAAAGCAAAGCTATGAATAACCTGCGCCATGTGAAAATGCAAACCCTAGAAATTTGCCGAACCAGAGTTTGCCTAACTAGGCCGGCTCTTTTTAAATTGTTGAGGAGCTGTAAATGCTTGACGATGAATATTACAGATAGATAAGGATGTTCTGACTATGGTCGCGAATGTAAAGCGTTTACATTCCATTTCAAAAATTTGTTTAGTCTTTATATCTGAGTTCTGGATTTATAAATGGAATAAAGAGAGGAAATGAAGAAAGTTCGTTCAAAGGAGACATGCAGATGTGGGAATTAGCTAATGTAAACGCTTTACATTCATGACCATAGTCAGAACATCCATCTATCTATAATATCATCGTCAAGCATTTACAGCTCCACAACATTTTTAAAAGAGCCGACCAAGTTAGGTGCCAGCCTTTGTTTTGTAGTAGAGAACGATTTTAAAAAAAATTGATTGAAAAGGAGAGTTTGACTAAAGTGACAAATACGCCAATTTGGGCTAACTATCGTTTTCCCGACTTGTATCTCGCTTATCAAACTTAATGATTTATGGAAACGAGCGGCAGAATTTGAGATGACAGCAAGCGCGTCTAAGGTCGACTTGAGCCCTATCTAGGGCTCAGGTTGAACAAGAATGAGACCAGAACCAAGGCTCGTGCTTAATCCAAGCCTCGGATCCAAGGCTTGCCCTCGCTATCATCGTCTCTTTCTCGCCAACGATGGCGGCGAGGATCATAAATGGACATAACGACGAGAACTGAGAAATCGACATAAGATGAGCAAAGAGAGAGATTGTGATGCGAGCGCGGTGCGAGGGAATATGGCTTGAGACGGGGGAGCCCTCAATGAAGACAACAACGGGTGGTGGCCGAGGCGATGGTGAAACAAGACTACGATGGGCGATGGATGAGCGGCTCCCAACCTTAAACGTTGCTTCCCAATGCTAGGGGTTGGTTCAACTTGTGGACCCTAAAACGGTTTCCCCACTCGTGTGCTTATGAGAGTTTTGAGTTTCGGATACCTCACATTACCGAAGGAAATAAAAAAGATGGGAAAATAAACCATGTACATGCACTCCTTATCACTCTGAACCAATAATTGATTATGTGACACATGTCAACATATTGTAGAAATCTATCAAATCTACAAAATTTACGTTTCAAAGCCATGCGAAAGTTGTCAAATTTCAAGAACGTAAAAACGTTCATTACTATAATAGTGGGAAAATTACTAAGAGAGTCCTAAATCTATTCCATTTGTGCCAATTCAGTCCCAACCTTTTAATTGTACCAATTGAGTCTTAAATCTTTTTACATTTTGCCAATTGAGTCCATCCGAGCAATTTCGTCCAGAAATTGATGACATGGACACCGACCATTCGGTGGTCGTCCAATGTGGCACGACAGGCACCGACGTTGAATTTTCTTTTCTTTTCTTTTATATTGTTAAGGGCTGGGAGGAGGCCTCCGGCCACCGTCCAAGGCCCGACGACGTCCACTTGCTACCGAGTAAGGGCCTGCGAGGACGGTCGGTGGACGGCCGACATCCATGTCATCAATTTTAGGCTAAAATTAGTTGAATGGACTCAATCGACACAATAAGAAGTTTATAATTGAACTGCCACAATTGTAATAGGTTTAGTACTCTTTTTGTAAATTTCCCCAATAATAGTCCATAAGACTCTCCAAATAGACATAATAATTTTTTTTCCGTGTTTAATTTAGCAATTTGATATTGTCTAGAACTTAGAATATACATTTTTTACTAAAGTTCCTTATTCACTGTTATTTTCCTATGAAAAAGGATTGCATGATGGTCATAGTGTGGTAACCTTCATACTTCTCTCGCTAATGTGCCCCCAAACACATATCCAATAGTTTAAACTCTCGAACAGATGCATTTGGCATCTCCATGGTGAATTCCGTCACTGTCTCACCTTCAAGCTCCTATATGCCATTATGCTTGATTCCTCTTATTAACACCAAGGCACCTCGAATAATTTTCAACTATATTCTGAAGAATATTGACACCCAGCTAAATGTAGGGCACTTAGGAAAATCAGGTTCTTTTTCAACTCTGGAACATTTCTCACTCTAGTCAATATCCTCATAACACCATCATACATTCCGATTTCAATATTGCCAACACCTACAATATCGCATTTAGCGTTGTTTCCCAACTACACTTTACTACTATCTATGCACCGATAAGTAGTAAACTAGTTCCTATTTGGTGTAGCTTGAAACGAACAATTAGAATCCATAATCCATCTGTCAAATGACAAATCATCGATGATAGACAAGACATAATCGGTATTATCCGAATTACTATCAACTACAGCTGTAACATCATATGCAGACTCAACTCTAATTCTCTTATCTTTCTCATTCTTTATCTTAAGGCAATTCCTTCTAAGATGTCCCGTCTTGCCACAATTCCAATAGACAACATCACTAGTCCTAAATTGATTATTATATTCAATTTTATACTGCTTTTGTTAACATTAGTTCAAATTCTTTCTCTATTTTCACCTACTAAAGAAGTAGACACAAATTCATCAGATTCTCTTCTACGGATGTTCTCACTCATAATTAAATATTGAATCCAATCGAATGTCAAACTTGTTGACCTAGAGGGATCACTAACAATGGTATTCCAATAATAAGGCAATGAGGATAATAGAATCAAAGCAAATATCTCATCTTCAAAGTCGATCTCAATTGAACTCAACCGAATAATGATCACATTGAATTTAATGGGCTTAAGTATACCACAAGTGCCATAAGTTGTATACGGCGCTCACTTTAGTGTCAAAACTTCAAAATTGATCACTTTATTGCTAAGTTTTTGTAACTTCGATCACTTAAGTGCCAACTTCTTTTAAAAACAATCACTTTAGTGCCGGAGCTAACGTGGCTTGCCGAAAATTTGACACGTGGTATTTTTTATTAATATTTGAGATAACATGGCTCGGTGAATTTGACACTAAAGTGATCGTTTTTTAAAAATATTGGCACTTAAATGATCGTTTTTAAAAAAAAGTTGGCACTTAAGTGATCGTTTTGAAAGTTTTGGCACTGAAATGATCGAAGTTACAAAAACTTAGCACTAAAGTGATCGATTTGAAAGTTTTGGCACTAAAGTGAGCGCCGTACACAACTTATAGCACTTGAGGTGTACTTAAGCCGAATTTAATGATACGAGCAACCGACGCGCCTTCCCTCATCTTCAAGTTAAACAGTTGCTTATTAAATAGAACTTGTTGATCACAGAGGGCTTTTCGTACATGTCCGATAGGACATTCATTAAAATCACAATGGTATTCTCTTTCACGATGTTAAAAGCGATGTTACGAGACGACGATAGCTAAATAACACCCAACGCTTGTCCTTCCATAATTTCTAGACCAGATTACTTCATTTTCTTTTACTTCTCCCTAGACAATGGTAAGTCTAGTTTCATGTGATATAGATAATCCTCAATCTGCATTTTTTAAAAACCAAAATCCTTTCTATCACACCTGTCAATTTTCACTTTACCTTCTTTTTGTCGCCATTGATTAGCTTCAACTCATCCAAGCCTAGTTCTGATACCAATTGTTATGGAAGCAAGCGATCGAACAATAAAATAGATAGAATAAGAGAATAAATCAGACATCAAATTTACGTGATTCGGTCGTAGAGATCTACATCTACAAGGAGAGTAACAACGAATTTTACTATAGATCAGGATATAATGGAGATTATACACTATACTCCGAGTGTTTCTCAGCCCTAATTACATTCAATAACTCACGTAATGTTTGACCCCACAATTTCTCACGAAATAATCTCTCAATATCATGAATGAATTACACAAATCTTAAACACAAGATTTCACGGCAAAGTTTTTACGCTTTTGGATGCAATTCGTAAACAAAGCTTCACTTCACGGATGGCAAGAAGACCCACGCTACTCGAACTTTTTCGTATACGAAGAAGGACACAAACACACACACACACATATATATAGGAAATATGCAAGGAGATCTTGGTCAAAGTCAGAACTCAAATTAGGGAATTTGAGTTCTCTTTCCACTAATAGAGTCCAACATCACACCTGTATACGAATATTAGTGGACATGGACTTTCATTTCTTTTTTATTTTCTTTCCTTGATCAACAACTCTTGCTCACCAACTTAATATCCCAACAAAATATGAATATCCAATTTGGACTCCGCCCAATTGGAAATATGACTTCCATGGTACATTGCCGTAGACGTCCGCATATTCAATTTATCTTGAGTGGAATTTCATTCATGGACTCAAACTTGATAAATATTTAACAAATGCCCTAAAAAAACGACTTAAATAGATGAAATCAAAGTTAAACAATTTTACCCCGTTCTCCATAATTCTCCCGGCTAAGAAGAACTCGACTCCAACGGAGTTAAAATTATGGGCTTTATGAGCATAACATTAATTTTTTGGATGACTATAAAAGAGTATAACAAGTTATGGATCACAAATTCTTGAAGTAGTGGATCCCATAATAATTTTATTTATTATATACTTTTGTGGTCCAAAAAAAGATTGTTAATCTAACAATGGATTAAGGACAGTCATGAGTCATTTTTCTAAAATTATAAACCTAAGTGAATATATCTTATTTGGAAATTTGCAATTAAAGACATCTACGTTGATATAATTGGGACATTCATGAGCCATAATACGGTGATAAGATGTATTCATCCCATGTTATGATGGAGATGCAATCCCTACATTTGTGCCTTGCTTCAGCTCCCAAACAATCTTAATAGTCAATTTATGTCAAAAGAGATTGTGAAATGGCCTCTCAATGTATCAATGGTTGAGATTTGTACATTGAAGGAGCTGGTGCACCATGCAGAGTAGAAGACCTCAATCCAACCCTTGTGATGAAAACCCTGTGCCTAAATTTTTCCACCATTTTTCCAAACAGGGGAAAAGTGCACGTTGCCAATCTATTATTTCCTGGGATCTCTTGTCCAATGCTTGGGATAGCTCGACTGGCCTAGATGTTATTCAGGCTTTGTATATTTCGCAGAAAATGAATTAGTTGAAAAATATTTTCCCAGAAATGATCGTTTGTATCGCTTGAAATAATTAGTCAATAAAAAATGCTTTTATTATCGATAACAATTTATGTCTAAAATTTTTCATGGATGACGAAAGTATTTTTCGTTCATTCATTTTATACCGATACAGGTGATCAATTTTAGGAAAATATTTTTCAAATCATTCATTTTTCACCAAACAAATGGAGAATTATTGTTATATATTTCGTAGTGTGTGACGTTTATCTAGGTTAAATATTTGTGTCTACAAACTTGACCCCATTAAAACTTAGAATATCCATGTATTTTTATTTGGGCATAAGCACACCCCAAGTGCCAATATTTGTGTACGACACTCACTTTGGTGCTAATATTTTTTTTTTTTTTGGATTACTTAAGTGTCAAATTGGAGAAAAAATGATCACTTTAGTGCCAACGGCGAGAAATTCCGGCTTCCTTACCGAAGTTAACACTTAAATAATCTTTTTTTTTTAAATTGACACTTAAGTAATCCAAAAAATGGTTACTTTAATACCAAATCGGAAAAAAAATGATTACTTTAGTACCAATCATGGCGACCTCACCGGAGTTGGCACTTAAATGATTATTTTTTAAAAAAATTGACACTTAAGTGGTCCAAAAAAATATTGGCATCAAAGTGAGCGTTGTACATAAATATTGGCACTTGAGGTGTCCTTTTGTCTTTTCATTTGTTTAAGTAGTTCACATTTACGATTTCTTTTTTTATGATGGACGAATCAAATGATATCTTTATTCTAGTTTTTGCCTCTTCTTCTCCCTCTAAATCATACTTTTCCTTGCCATAATAGTCCAGTTTCTATTAATATCAATGATACAAGTTAGAGCCTAGATGTAGAAATATAATTTATTATCTTCGTACATAAGGATACTAGATTACTTACCTATTGAAATTAGAGGATCCAAAAGATTCTTCTGATATCCGAATTCAATCCAAGATTTCCTATTTGTCAAAAGAAAAAAAGCAGCGGTATAGTTGAGAAGCAATATTGGATTTATAATTCATCCATGGGATGTGATGGGTGGTTAATCGTATTCCGAAACACAGAAAAAAATCATTGTGAGACATGCAAGAAAATGCAGAATTATGACATTTATAATTGAAACTCTAACAAAGCAGGGAAAAAAGGAAAAGGGAATATATTGTCTTTCTTAATTCAATGTAGGGGTGAGCATGGTTCTAAGGTAACCAGCAACCAAAGAACCGAACCGGTGGAAACACGATAGGTTTCAAGTTCTAGGTTTCGGGGTATGTAAAGTAGGTTTCAAGTTTCAAATTTTAGGAAACCGGTTTCGACGGGTAGATTCCAAGTTTCGGGAGGTGAAAACCGAAATCCGGAATAAGTCTTTGTGTTTCTCTTGTTCTATGTCTTCATGCTATCTTGCGGTATTACATAGCGCCCGATGAAGAGTATGTAATATGGAACCATTAGTCCGAGCTTCATTTTCGGTGATATCCATGACTGCGACTTTTACTTTATTAATGTTTTATATTCTTCGGGTGTTTAAATATTAGATATGGTCGGTGGATTATAGCAGTAAATGACAGTCATTAGAGATGATCATTCACTGTAATCGTTCAATTAAGAATATAGATGTAACTTGGGTATACTTTATAATCGATCCGGAAACTTGTGACAGGGTAAGTTTCAGATTTCGGGGTATGCAACGTAGGTTGCAGATCCAAAAAAAAGTCAAAAATCGATTCCGACGGAACCTGAAACCTGAAAGGAACCTCTAACCTCAATAAATGAAATGTAACAAAGTCATAAGGTTTTCTTTTTCATCCAATGATTCACAGACTTTACTGATGAACTGTAATTTGAAACGTCTTCTGAGAAGTGTAATCGATGTCCTCATGCTCATTGTCTCTCCAACTTCTTAAACCTGACAATCTTCAATAAAGGCTGCCATTCGGAAAATTTGGACTGCAAGGACCACAATTTTCAGTAAAGGCGGCCACATGGAAAATTTGGACTGCCTCTGTCACAAGCTCCCCATAGTCCGAAGACCTCGATTGCAGTTTTGAAAGGCTTAGATTATAATATCGTACTCTACCCCCGAAAACATGAGATTTCTATTGACTTTTTACCCTCTGTCAATCTCTATTTTTTTCCCCTTTCCCCTTCCTTTTCTTTATTCCCGAACAAAGTATAAAGAACCTTAAAAGCATGCAAAGTTGCCTTTCTTTGAATTCAACGGAATGAGTGTTTAATTAAGAGCATCTCCCAATTAAATTAATCTTCGGGGAGTCACACATTTCAATGTGGAATGTGTAAACCTTGGGTGTGAGGTGAGCGAAGCCGTTTTTATATTTCGTTGCTCTCTGATTTGGCTTCAGATTCTAGCTGGCTTAAAAAGGGAAAGTGAGGATGGTCATCAGTAGTCAGTACACACTCAGGAAAAGAAAAGAGAAAAAAGACAACTTGGATTGGATCGCTGTACGTCGTTCAGAGCGGGCCTCATGCGCTGTTATTTGTTTGTACGCCGTTATGTCTCCGGTCATAATTAGATACTGGAGCTTTAATTATTCCTGTCCCGAGCCAAAAAAAAAAAGGGTAAATAATTAAAAATGATTATGAGATTTACTTCTTCGAGGATTTATGGCCTATTACATGTTACTCTTACAGCCGCGCAAAGAATATTATGCTAACAAAATCCTATATTATTATTTTTTTCGTATTTTCGTGGCTCGAAACTAGCCATTAATTTTATAATGAATTAAGGAAAGCCACGTAATCAATTTTTTTGTTCCTCGGGTACCAGATGCGTACTGTCCGTTCCCTGCACGCAGGTGATATATAGTGCAAAATTAGGCCGGCACAGAGAGAGAGAGAGAGAGAGAAGAAAATGACAAAAGAAGAAGACGATGGGGTCAATTCAAAGAGGGTAGGCTTTGTGGTGTGAGGTGACGGCTTAAGCTATAAAGAAACTTTTGAGGTTTCTGTCGTCGGACAGGTCTCGTATCGTCATCTCCTCTATATTAAACCAGAGTTTCTCGACCTCTCTCTCTCTCTCACTCATCTTCATTCCTTTCGCACAACCCCAACCTCACCAAGTCTGCTACCAGCCATGGAAGCCTTCTTCATCGTCCTTGCTTTGGTAGCCATAACTCTCACACTTGCGTTGGTCGTCTTCGCATCGGGACGCGGCAAACGCAGCGACGGGAACCTCCCGCCGGGTAGCTTCGGATGGCCGATCATGGGCGAGACCGTCGAGTTCCTGTTCGGCAAGCCGGACAAGTTCGTCTTCGACAGGATGGCGAAGTACTCTCCAGACATCTTCAAGACCCGAATCCTTGGAGAAGACACCGCGGTCATCTGCGGTCCGAGCGGGCACAAGTTCCTCTTCACCAATGAGCATAGGTACTTCACTGCCTTCCGGCCCCACTCAATGCAAATGATCTTCCGGTCCTACAAGGAGGGGGCCCCGCCCCCGGCCCCCGCCGCCCAAGACGAGGAGGCGAAAGTCCTCCGCTCGCCTGGGTTTCTCAAGCCCGAAGCTCTGGTGAGGTACTTGGGGAAGATGGACTCCATCACACAACAACAAATGCAAAGCGAGTGGGAAGGCAAAAGGGAAGTTAGGGTTTACCCTTTAGCCAAGTCATTGACGCTCACCCTAGCATGCCAGTTTTTCGTCGGCACCGACGAGCCGGAGCGGATTGCGCGGCTCGTGGCCTATTTCGACGACATAACGCTCGGCTTGCACTCGATCACCTTCAATTTCCCGGGTACCATCTTCTACAGGGCCAACAAGGCCGCCGTGGCGATCAGGAAGGAGCTGAGGGCGGTGATCAAAGACAAGAAGGTCGCCATCTCGAGCGGCACGCCGATGCGAGACATATTGTCGCACATGATCATGGCCAGTGATCCCTCCGGAAAACACATGCCGGAGGCCGAGATTGCCGACAAGATCATGGGGTTTTTGACCGCCGGGTATAGCACCGTAGCCACTGCCATGACCTTCTTCATGAAGTATGTTGGAGAGAGGCCAGACATTTACAAGAAGGTGCTGGATGGTGAGTGCTTCAACCCATTAAATCCTTTCCTTTTGTGAAAATAACCTTCGGAACAGAGACAGGTCATGCACAAAATCCGAATATTTCCTCTCTTTCTTTTCCCCTGTTTTTCCTCAGATGTTTCCATTTACGGCTAGTTAGAGCCAAAAAGGAAAAAAAAAAAAACCTAAAGTTGGAAATATTAGATATATCTCATGGCGTTTCCTTTGTTTTTTTTTTTCGTCCTTTGGAATATAGAGCAAATGGAGGTTGCAGCATCAAAGAAACCCGGGGAGTTGCTGCAGTGGGATGACATGAACAAGATGAAGTACTCATGGAATGTGCTCAATGAAGTCATGAGACTCACCCCACCTCTCCAAGGAACCTTCAGAGAGGCCCTTACCGACTTCACTTATGCTGGTTACACCGTCCCGAAGGGATGGAAGGTATGTAATTTCACTCGCCTTGGGGCCACTCAACCTTGTCAATTACTATAGATAAGGGGTAACTACATGAAAGTCCTAGGGGAAAAGTACCAAAAAAGTCTTAAACCTCTTGCATTGGTACCAATTCAGTCATAAACCTTTCAATTGGATTAATTTAGTCATAAACCTTTTTGTACTGGTACCAATTTAGTCATATACTTTTCAATTAATTTGGCCGTGTGGACTGAATTGGTACCAATACAAAAAAGTTTATGACTAAATTGGTCCAATTGAAAAGTTTATGACCGAATATGTACTAATACAATAGATTGAGGGTTTTTTTGGTACTTTTCTCAAAGTCCTGAAACTTATCATGAAATGGCAAATGAGTCCTCAAATATAATGAAATTTGTCAAATTAATTCAATCATAAGCATGGTATGGCCCGGGCAAAAGCACACTTCTGCTTCGATATTAGGACAGAAATGCCCATCGATGTTGCCTAGATTAAGCCTTGTGCATCAGAATTAGGGCACAATGCCACACGTACGTGTAAAAAGTGAATTGCAGTTATTGTGTTGAAAAGTTTTGCTAATTTAGTCCTAAATCTATTATTTGAATAATTGGTTGAAAAGACTACATTGACTAATAGTTAGAGGTTTAGAATAAAATTGACAAAAATTGAAAGGTTTGGACTGAATTGGCAAATCACTAAAATATTTAGGACTAAATTGACACAATTGAAATGTATAACACTGGATTAACCGTGGTACAATGGATTTAAAACTTCTTAAATAATTTTTCCCTTTATTTATGTGTATCAGATTTAGATTCATAATTTCGATCGCCTTTGTTAGGTCTACTGGACCGTTAGCACGACAAACAAGAACCCAGAGTACTTTCCAGAGCCGGAGAAGTTCGACCCGTCAAGACACGAGGACGGCAACACTTTCCCTCCGTTCACATTCGTTCCCTTTGGAGGTGGTCCTAGATTGTGTCCAGGTAAAGACTGAGAAAAAAAAAATGCATTTCATACATCCCCTACACGCATCTAGTGTTAGAATTCGCTCTTGTAAACTCCGGAGATCGGCGTTTTATTCGTCGCGACACGATATATTCATGTTCTTGAAAAGCAATTGACTTCTGGTTCTGAATCCTCCGGTCCAGGCAAAGAGTACGCGCGCTTGGCGATCCTCGCGTTCGTTCACAACGTGGTCAAGAGGTTCAAATGGGAGCTGGTGGATCCGAAGGAGAAGATCGTTGGGGACATGATGCCTGCCCCACAGAAGGGCCTCCCAGTCCGCCTCACACGCCGGTGAAAGTGATCGAAGCTTTCATTCATACGTTGCTCCGTCAAGCCCTTTAAAAGCCAGGACATCTCAACTGAAACTCGATCTGCCAAGCATTTATGTTTTGACTTGATTTGATTTGATGTATAGCTGCTTTTTGCGGCTGGTCATAAAAGAACCGACGGCTGAGAGTCATAGAAAGGAATTGGCTCAACAAGTTTGTAGTTTGTTATCCAGTATTACGTGTAAGCAACATGACGTACGATCTCTTATAAGAAGTTTTACGCCCAAAGAACCGTGTGCACTGAAGTCCTCGGTTTCTGTCAGTTTTCATAGCTAACGAGATTGTACCTTCTGTCGCATCCTGTGGTCAATACTTGTTTCACCGATGCACTTGTTATTGCTGGAAGGACGCAATAGAAGTTCGATACATTCGCCCAGGGAGATCACCAAGAGATTATCTAAGTCCGAGTTCGCCAACAATCTAATTGGACCAGCCTTTCTTAAAAAGTTTAAATGAGTGAGTTACGAGTCAATTTGAATATATTGATTGTTGCACACCACATCGGTTAATCGATATAGAACTTCTCTAGTACAACTCACACATGTATGTCAACAGTTGTGTTGCCCATCGAAGACGCCATCCGAGAAGAGAATGCGGCTCCTACGGTAGATGATTGAACGCGAGCTTGTTTTGGCATATTGTTGAGGGTGTTTCAGATGTTAATGTCTATTTCACACTGTCGGGCCTTTCATATCCATGCAAGGAGATGAAGAAAAACCTTCTACTCATTCTTTCCAGTCGAACACATCCAGATCGAGTGCTGCTTTTAATAGAAGTTTCGTCTTCCAATAGCCGTTCCCTGCAGGGAACCATTTGGATCACATGAGCCGGGTACGGGTCGGCGCATCGGTAGCGGACCCAACCCGGTCCAATGTCCAACAAATTCCTTTGCCACCGGTTCTCTTGTTTAAATCTGCCACAAGTTTGACCAATTTAATAACCTTTTAAATAGGGCAATCGCTCTTGAATTTCTCCTTAAAGAATCTCTCACAATATGTGAATTGTCAATGAATAGTCAACGTTACAAAAATAGAGATGAACCTAGTCGTAAATTCTATCCATACCAAACATTATTGCTCAAATTTGTAAGTAATTACTCCCCGTCCCTCGTATTTCACATTTAGAAGCTCGATCATCATAAAGACGTAACTCTTAAATTTGGAAGACATCAAGCCAGATGCTCCTAATAACACTTCCTCAATACGTAAACTTCGTTTTCAATATGTTGTCTAAGCATGATTTGGGAATGTCCCAGGAATTATGGTGAAGCCATTAATACGGCGTTTTCTTCGCTTGTGGTTTCGCTGTCATGAGAAATCATTTCCTCATGTTAGCTTCCACATGGTCTCCCAAGAGTCGCATTGCCCCGTCGACGTCCAAAGTATCAATTCGCTCTCATCTTGATCCGTGTGGACCACGTCGCACCCTTCACACCCACAATTCAAACCCACCACAATAAGAACGACAGGGGGCATGTGTTTTCAACTCCGAAATTAAGCCGTTTGAGTTCGTAAATATCGTTACCGCTCGTGTTTCGCTTCTAATTCCGGAAGCAGCCACGGATCTTCACCTCCAAGCGGCCGACGGCAACTGGACAGCATGCTATCTATGTCGCCGAAATTTAAATACATGATGAGCTAACGTAATCGAAAATTGATTCTACGTATTTGTGTACGTGGATTCAATGTACAGTACCTCTTCGTGTGCCTGCGGCTCAATGTCATCCTTGAATTGTTTGGGTCAAAAGATTGATCTTTTGTATGGTTGACCTGAAAAAGAAAAGTATCCTTCCCCAGAATGACTCTAGTCCTTGTGCTCGGAAAAGGATAGATGATTTCGTACGAAGAAAGGAAAAGAAGTTGATGATTGAGTTCTAATACTAATGAAACAAACTTAACGAGGGGCAATTGTAAAAAAAGTCCTAAAATTATTGAACGGTGGCTAATTCATCCCTAAACCTTTTAATCGTGTCAATGTAGTCTTAAACCTTTTGACGATTTATCTTGTCAATTCAATTCTAAATCTTTCAATTGTGCTAATTTAGTTCTAAATTTTTTGGCGATTAACCAATTTAGTCCTAAACCTTTTGATAATTTGTTAATGTTGTCCTTTCTGCCAATATAAGTTTAGGATTAAATTGACAAAATTTGAAAAGGTTTAAGACTAAGTTGGTAAAATTTCAAAAGGTTTAGGACTAAAATTGGTAAAACTTCATAAGGTTTAGAACTAAATTGATACAATTGAAAGGTTCATAACTAAATTGGCAAATCGACCGAGCGTAAGACTAAATTGACATAATTGAAAGGTTTAAAGACCGAATTGGCCACCGTTCAATAGGTATAGGACTTTTTGGACAATTTTCTCAACTTATCAACAACAACACGTATGTTTTTCAAAGAGTTTGATGAAAAGTTTGATTGAGTCCTGTTTGCATAGTATTAATACAAAAATGCTCGAGGTGTTGCATCTTGAGAGGTATAGTTTGTTAATCCGCAAAGCACCGATGGTATGAACTAATAACCTTAAGAAGATCCGGCAATCCGTACTTCACTTCGAGTTTCATTCTATTATAATTTTATAGGAATCAAGAAAATCTATATCCGGTTTGTAATATCAATCCTCTTTATTTGTTCAAAAAAGTCATTAAAAACACACACACACACACACACACACACACATATTCATTGACTTACTCTTTATTAAATAGGTTATCGCTCTCTTAGAGTTATTATTTCTGTTTAAATTTATTGATTACAACAAATAGTATTGTATTACATACACAACAATCTTAAGGCATTGACTATTTGTTGGGTTGATTTGAAAATTCGGATGCTTGAACAATCAAGTATCCATTACTGTCCAAGATGTTTCTAGAGACATTCCTATGGTAGATTATATCGTTGCCGCTGGAGAGGTTTAGACCTCATGGCCCGATTTTGTGGCAACAAATATTTGGACCTTCGAGCCAAATGGCATATGGTTTTGTTTCGGGAGGAGAATACAATTCCACCAATTTAAAGAAATTGTGTGCTAGTTTTGGGATAATTCTTCAAACAACAACAAAATGAAGTTGTTGAATGGAAAAACGTAACTTTAAAGGAGATGGATAACGCCATGCTCTTGGGTTTATTTAAGAACTTGTAGGGGGAGGCCGTTCCAAGTGCAAACTATACTCTTAATAAAGTATCAATAGGAAGACCAAGAAAACGCCATAGGAGTTATAGAATGTAAGGTTAACACCCTCCCCTCTAAAAGATCAAATCTCTTTTAAGTTAATAGCGAAAGTGTCCAAAAAGTCTTAAACATATTACACTTTTGTCAATTCAGTCATAAACCTTTCAATTGTGCTGATTGAGTTTTAAAATTTTTCATATTTTGCCAATTAAGTCCATCCCGCCGCTTTTGGTCTAAAATTGCTGATGTGGATGCTAGTCGTTCTACGTGGCATGTCGGGCACTAACATGGACAATTTTTATTGCATTTTAACATTTTTTATACTTTATTTTTTTTTTCTCTATAGCTTCCGATTTGAACAATTTTCAAGAAACTCCTAAGGTAGCGTGTACCAGCAGAATAATCGAACTGATGATGCTTTTAACAAGTGGAGCCTACAAAGCCAACAGTTGCTATAAATATTGAATTTGACAATGTGTGTGTTTGATCTTCTTACAAATATGGTGCACTTATTGTTTTGCCTCATCTATGGCTCAGGAGGTCATGTCTAAAAATCATTGTGGAGTAGCTAAAGATGCAGACGGGGTTGATATCTTGATGAGATCCACTGTTATGGCGAAGTTCAAGTGCATGTTAGATTTAGAAGCACTCTGCGGTGGTTAAGAGCACGAGTGGCCGTGGGAGAATAGCAAGAAAGATTAAATCATATTGCAGCGATTGTAACTTGTCTCAAATGTCAAGCCAACGTGGACATTGTTGAAAATATGTCTCAATTTTGAGCTCATTGATAATGTTAAATTATATCTTGAGTTTAAATCGTTTGTGGATATAAATCGGTTTGTTACGGAGATAGGAAATCTTGATATATTGAAGATTTGACCAAGTTGAGTTGACTTCTTGGATTTCTCCTTTACTGTAGGGGGAGGGCTTATTCAGCCGAATGAAAGGAAAAAGAAAGAGGCCACACACTTTATTTTATATAATTATATTGTGGGGCCCTTAAGAGAAAAAGACAAACAAAAGGTGGGGTTGGTTTTCTTTTCTTTCCTTCAATACCTGCAGAACCCGCAACGAAGTAAAAGAAGTTCTTTTTCTACGAAAAGAGTCACGCCGCACAAAAAAAAGAAGAAAAGGAACAGCCGCACAGAGAGCTCTCAGGGTTAATCGGCATCTTTGATCGGCCGTACGTAGAGATTCGCACACAGTTAGATTTTGTGTTTGTGATTTTTATTATATCCACTTGCGAGTTCTTTTATTTGTAAACACTTAGGGTTTGGGTATAATCTAGGTGCGAGAAATACGAGCGTATTAAGCGATTGTAAATCCGATTCTCCGATTATAGTGGATTATTCGTGCTGGCTCTCCCGTGGATGTAGGTACCGATATTCAGACCGAACTACGTAATCTCTTATGTTCTTTATCATTTCTCATTTTTTTCCGGGCTTTTCGTATTGACATACTTGCAAGATCTTGGTTAGTTTCCGCGCGTTATATTACAACAATTGGTATTAGAGCCAGGTTCGGATATTCTAGATTGTAATTTGGGGTTTTTGCTGGTCCGGTTATTATCTAGATATTCTATGATTGCAATTATGTCTAGAATGAAAGCTGAAATCGAGAAGTTTAACGGGATGAACAACTTTGGGTTATGGAGCCTCAAGATAGAGGCGTTATTGACAACTCAAGGTTTAGCAGAAGCATTGGAGGGCAAGGCAAAGTTGCCCGAAACGATAACGTCTGCTGAAAAGGATGTGGTAATAAGGAAAGCTAGAAGTTTAATCCTGTTGAATTTATCGGATGAAGTGTTAATAGAGATAGGCGAGGAGAAGGATACCGCAGCATTGTGGGCAAAACTTCGGGCGCTCTATGTAATGAAGGGTTTGAACAATCGCTTATATATGTTGAAGAAGATGTTCCAATTCGGATATACTGAAGGTACGTATATCAGAACCCATCTAGATGAATTTAATAAACTTATGATGGATTTGAAGAACGTCGGCAAGACACTTGATGATGAAGAGCGGGGCATGATGTTGTTGGCTTCTCTACCGGAGTCATGGGAGCACTTTACTGATTCACTGTTGCAAAAGCGTACTACGATTACCTCGGAAGAGGTAAAGTCCGCCTTATTTTCTAAAGAGTGGCAAAGAAAATTGCGAGATGACAGTCTAGCGCGGGATGTAGCGCGAGGATGTAGCGCGAGGACTAGTGATTCGGAGTAGAAAGCAACAATGAGTGTCCAAGAGCGATGAGGTAAAAGCGAGGTCTAAATCACGCCATAGAAAGTCCAAGGGATGCGTGAAGTACTTTGAGTGTCATGAGGAGGGGCACATCATGAGAGATTGTCCTAAGTTGAGAAACAAAGGTGATAGCGAGAAAGCCACAAGTAGTGTGGCGAACGTTGTTGAAGAGAGTACTAGTGATGCAGAGGTTGTCTTGTGTGTGACTCGGAGTTCGTTAGGAGATGAATTGGTGCTAGATTCGGGGTGTTCTTATCATATGACGCCTCATACGAACCGGTTTACTACTTACCGGACTACAGATGGTGGTAGAGTTCCGTTGGGGAATAACGCAACCCGCAAGGTTGTGGGGATAGGGACAGTTCGAATTCGGATGCATGATGCAGTAGTGCGTACATTGACGCATGTGAGGCATGTACCGGAGCTCAAGAAGAACCCTATTTCTCCGGGGACACTTGACGATATCGGGTGTAAGTATACCGCTGAAAGTGGAGTGCTAAAGATCTCTCGAGGTGCCATGACGGTGATGAAAGGGAAGAAAGTGAGTTCTCTCTATCATTTACTGGGAGAGACCATGATAGGAGCTGCTGCGGTTTCATCGGGTGAGTCAGATTCCGATTTAACTCATTTATGCCATATGCGTCTAGGGTACATGAGTGAGGCAGGTATGACGATGCTGAGTGATAGAGGGTTGTTAAAGGGTCAGAAGACAGGTAAGTTAGATTTATGTGAGCACTGCATCATTGGGAAGCAACGTAGGATTAAGTTTGCTACGTATATTCATTCGACCAAGCAACCGGTAGAATATATTCATTTAGATGTCCGGGGCCCGTCTCCGGTTCTTTCGAAAGGAGGTGCTCTTTATATGCTGACATTTATCGACGACTATTCCAGGAAGATATGGGTATATTTTCTAAAGCACAAATCTGACGTGTTTGCTTGGTTCAAGAAATTTAAGGCATTTATTGAGAAGCAATCAGATAAACATATCAAGTGCCCGAGAACCGATAACAATATGGAGTTCCGTGGTAAAGATTTTACCGAGTTCTGCGAGAGAGAAGGGATTGTGAGACACCGCACAAGGCTCGGGACACCCCAACAAAATGGCATGGCGTAACGGAAGAACGTAACTTTACTTGAGCGGGCTCCGAGCATGCTTTCGCATGCTGGAATAGGCAAGGAATTTTGGGCCGAAGCAATGAACATGGCATGTTACCCGATTAATCGATCTCTATCATCTGCTATCAAGTGGAAGACTCTAGAGGAAGTATGGTCGGAGAAAGCCGTTGATTACTCCGGATTACAAATATTCGGATGTCATGCGTATGCTCATACGAGTGATGGTAAGCTTGAGCCGAGGTCGAAGAAGTACATATTTCCGGGTTATGCACATAGGGTGAAAGGCTACCGATTGTGGTGCATCGATCCCGCATCACATGGTTTTTTAATCAGCAGATATGTGATCTTCGACGAGACCGCAATTCTTCAACAGAGGAGTTACGAGACACAACCAGCAGAGCGCATGCATCATGGTGTCGGTAGTGAGGTGGAGCAGGTGGAGACTCCGGAGACCTCGGAGGTAACAGATGTTGAGACTGCAGATGAGATCGCAATTCCCGAAGTCGGTGATAGTGAACAACCAAGATAACCGCAGCGTAGTATAGCCGCATACAGACAGAGAAGGCAAATTAAACCATCGGTACGTTATGGTTATACAGATATTATGTATGCTTTGACCGTAGGTGATGAGGTGGAGATAGATGAGCCTCCGTCTTACTCCGAGGCGATGGCTAGTTCCGAGTCATCGTAGTGGCTAGGGGCTATGAGTGAAGAGATGGAATCACTCCATCGAAATCAGACATGGGAGCTAGTTAAAGTACCCAAGAGCTAGAAAATTGTCGGAAGTAAATAGGTGTACAAACGGAAAGAGGACATTCTTGGTGTCGAGGCAGCGAGGTATAAGGCGAGACTTGTTGTGAAGGGGTATACCCAGTGGGAGGGTATTGACTACAACGAGGTGTTCTCTCTTGTCATAAAACTTACTTCTATTCGTGTTTTACTTGCTTTAGTTGCTGCACAGGATCTCGAGTTGGAGCAACTTGATGTGAAAACGGCATTTCTTCATGATGAGTTGGAGGAGCAGATTTACATGAGGTAACCAGAGGGAGTTGCTATTCTAAGTAAGGAAGACCATGTTTGCTTGTTAAAGAAATCATTATATGGGCTGAAACAATCTCCTAGACAGTGGTATAAACGTTTTGATGCTTTCATGGCTAGTTAAGACTATTCAAAGAGTCAGATGGATAGCTGTGTTTATTTTAGGAGATTGGAGGACGGGTTTTTGATATATCTGCAATTATATGTTGATAGTAGCGAAAAATATGTCCGATATTGATATGCTCAAGAGGAGTTGAGTGCTGAGTTTGAGATGAAAGATTTAGGTGCTGCAAAGAAAATATTGGGTATGGAGATTTTGCGTGACAGGACTACGGGATTATTACGTCTGTCTCAAAAGAAATATATTGAGAAAATTGTCGCACGTTTTAATATGTAGTCGTCGAAGTCCGTGAATACTCCATTAGCAAAGCACTTTAAACTTTCGGTTAAGTTATCACTGGAGATCGAGGAGGAAGAGGAGCATATGTCCCGTGTTCCTTATTCTAGTGTCGTGGGTAATATTATGTATGCCATGGTATGCACTAGGCTTGATATTTCACAAGCTATCGGTGTAGTTAGTCGTTACATAAAGTGTCCAGGTAAAATTCATTTGGAAGCAGTGAAATGGATCCTCAGATATTTGAAGGGGACAAATGACGTTGGTGTAGTATACCGTAGGGACAAGAATGGCAGTGAGACCACTGGTTTTGTGGATTCCGATCATGCGGGTGACTTGGATGAGTGCATATCTTTAGCGGGGTACATGTTTACGCTTGTAGGTGGTGCAGTTAGTTGGAAGGCGTCCTTACAAGACCACGTAGCCTTGTCGTCGACCAAGGCGGAGTACATGGCACCGACTTTTATAGCGAAAGAGGCGATATGGTTACAAAGTTTGCTCTTGGACTTTGGGTTAGAACATAAAAGTGTTGACATACACTGTGATAACCAATGTGTGATATATCTAGCGTATAATATGGTTTATCACGAGCGAACGAAGCATATCAATATCGGGTATTACTTCATCCGAGATATCTTAGCGAAGGGTAAGGTTATTGGAAAAAGATTGCTACAGAAGAGAACCCAACGGATGTAGAGAGTGATTGCCCATTGGGGCAATGGAGAGCAGCATGGATGATGAACACTATGAGTTGGCTTCAAACATCAAGCCAAGGTGGAGAATTATTAAATTATGTCTCGAGTTTAAATCGTTTGTGGATATAAATTGGTTTGTTACGGAAATAGGAAATCTTGATATATTGAAGATTTGATCAAGTTGAGTTGACTTCTTGGATTTCTCCTTTACTGTAGAGGGAGGGCTTGTTTAGCCGAATGAAAGAAAAAAGAAAGAGGCCACACACTTTATTTTATATAATTATATTGTGGGGCCCATTAGAGAAAAAAACAAACAAAAGGTGGGGTTGGTTTTCTTTTCTTTCCTTCAATACCTGCAGAACCCGCAACGAAGTAAAAGAAGTTCTTTTTCTGTGAAAAGAGTCGTGCCGCACGAGAAAAAGAAGAAAAGGAACAGCCGCACAGAGAGCTCTCGGGGTTAATCGGCATCTTTGATCGGTCGTACGTAGAGCTTCGCACACAGTCCGATTTTGTGTTCGTGAGTTTTATTATATCCACTTGCGAGTTCTTTTATTTGTAAACACTTAGGTTTTTGGTATAATCTAGGTGCGAGAAATACGAGCGTATTGAGCGATTATAAATCCGATTCTCCGATTATAGTGAATTATTCCTACCGGCTCTCATGTGGATGTAGGTACCGATATTCGGACCGAACCACATAATCTCCGGTGTCCTTTATCGTTTCTCATTTTTCTCTGAGCTTTTCACATTAACATATTTGCAAGATCTTGATTAGTTTCCGCGCGTTATATTACAAATGATAAGTATGGTCCAAATTAAAGCGATCAAGTCCGGCCAAATAAATGAAGTCAAGTATTATTGCCTTCATTTGCTACAAATAGGAGTCATTCTTTTGTTTTGTTTAGTTGAGTCTTAATTGATGTTGGACTTCTTCAAGTGAAGCACGGGAAAAGTTGGCTTGTATGAAGAAGCTTCATAAGAGAAAAGTGCAATGATGGGTGTTCATTGTAGCAGACGAAGAAAAAGAGAAGGACATCATGCCGAAAGAGAAAGGGAGGATGAGGTGCAAGTGCAATGATGACCACTCAATGGTCATGGCTAGACGTGGCCGGTTCCGAGCCGATTCCAGTTCCGTTTTTTAGATTTAAATTTTAAAATAATAAATAATAAATAATAAAATAAACATAATAAATTATAAATTTTAATCAAATTGTATATTGTAATAAAATGTGGGAAAAAAAAAGATAGGAGGAATGAGCTTGAACTTAATGAATTATCATTAAGCGCCTACATATCTTCTTGAAGATAGAAGAATCAAAGCCCATGTAGTTCTTTTACCTTTGATAATCCCAACTTACCTCATCGCCAATCGTCGCTACCCATTGTGGTACCCGTGGCAATGGTATTTCCAATATCCTAACTAAAAAATTCGTATTCTCGATCCAACTCTTGGTGTCGAAATCTAGCCTTCGTTCAATCGTCGACACAAGGTTGAGCTTCCATAGACTTCGGACTTAATCTTGAACGGCGAGAATCCAAAACTAATTCTCCAATGCTAAATGCTTATTCAACTATAACCGTTGAAGAAGAGGTTGCTAATATCTAGGAAGCGATGAAGGCGAGAACTGGGTAATCGATTGAGTGACTCTTCCACTACTCTAGGATTTTGAAATCAGTACTATGTTCTGCATCACGAAACTCAAATTGAGTAGTTAAATATTTTTCTAATTCAGAAATACTACATGTTGCTCCTTTTTATTTTTATTTTTGTCTACTCTTGAGCATATTGTACCCTCTACTAAGTGAACTACCAGTTTCGCTTCGTGAGGCGATGGATTGTAAAGATCTACAATCATTTAAACCATATCTATTACAAAATTCTCCATATAATACTATTATAGATTCTTTAACATCTCCTTGTATATTTGAAATATCGATTTAATCTTTCAAATGTAAACAATAATGATAATACACATTTAGATAATCTAGTAAATTGTCTAATTTAATATGTGGATCAAAAACAATACCAACTAAATAGACAAGAGGAATTTTGAAATAATAATGCAACCATTTTTCTCGCATTACTAAAATAGTCCGATCTAATTCAAGATCTTTTTCATATTCACTAAAAACACTACCAATATTAACACATTCTATTAAAAATAAATGTGTACTAGAATAATAAATATCAGATAAAGTATTAATAGCATAATTAAAAATTTTCAACAAATCTAATTTTTTTTTTTTTAAAAACGTCTCAATGTTGCGGAAGTAAAGTAATTTCGGGAATATTTTGCGAAATAAACGTACATAATAAATATTTGTAATCAAAAGTTTGATAAAGTAACTCGTAGGTAGAATTCCAACGAGTTGGAATATCTTTTAGAAACATTTTTTCCATTCTCCCATGTTGTTTACAAAATTTTTCCCATACTTTCATAAAATGGGCACGACTCCATAAAAATTTAATTGCACCATTTATTGGGGTGAGAGAAGTGTCAAGAGTTCGTAAACCATCTTATATACATAAATTTAAAACATGGCAAGCACATCGAATGTGAAAAAATTATCCGTCAAAAGAGGGTTTGCAAATATTTTCTAATTCGGGAATGGAAGCGGTATTTGCGGCGGTATTATCAAAACCAATTGAAAATACTTTATTTATCAAATTATATTTTTCTAAAACTTGTCTAATTATTCTATAAATATTATAAGCCGAATGTTTTTCATCAAAAACTCAAAATGCAATAAGTCTTTTTTGAATGATTCGGTTGTCACCTATCCAATAACACGTGACATCTTTATAAGAATGAATTTGTTCAGGATCACTTTAAATATCGCTACCTAAATGCGCACGTCCATTGAATTCCGCAAAAAATTTCGCTAAAGTTTTTTTTTTTTTTTTTTTTTTATGAAGATGCAAAAGTTTGCATTTAAGAGTACTTTTTGGAATAGTTGATGCTTGCGGAACCAACGCAAGATTTATCAAATATTTCAAATTAAAATTTTCATCAATAGTAAACGGAGCATGATCTAGGGCAACATATTCAGCTAATGTTTGTTTATAAAGTGCATCGGTGTAACGGAATAAAGATGAGGATTAGAATTGGCGAACCCGGAAATTTGTTGTTGCGTAGTGTTGATCCCCGCTTGCGTTGGATGTTTTTTTCACAAATGCCGACGGAATGTTCCGTAGCCGTCTCCTTTCGTAAATTTGTATGTTTGTAAACAATATTTATAATTTATATTATACTTACCTTCGCTTTCATTACGTACCTTATCGAAGTGCAGCCACAAGTCGGATGTACTCTCTCGACCATTCCGTTCTGACTCATTTGCCGTCAACGTTTCTTCGACATCGGTAGGAGGATGAAAACTTTCTTGTGTTAGGACGTGCTCAACGTTGGGAATGGGAACAACGTTGATATTATTGTCGTCGTATTCCCAACATGCATACTCACGAGGATCATATCCAGAAATAGGATACTTGGAATCTCCCATCGCCATTTTGGTCTTCTCGGTATTTCTGCTTCCACTTGCCATTTTTCAAAAAATTGATCGAAAATTCGATTGAGAGAATTGAGGCGAGATTGAGAGAATTTGAGAGAATTGTTGAGAGGATTTGTGAGAAAAATGAAAGGGGGAGGATAGGTATTTATAGAGAAGAACTAAAAAAAAAATCATTATTATTTTATTTTATTTAAAAAAAAAATTTTGCAACGGCCCAAAGAGCCGTTGCTCTTCGGGGGACGGGGCCTGGGGGGCAAAGAGCCCGTTGGGCTCTTTCCCCACCGGGCCCACCCCTTATGTTTTTTTTTTAATAAACAGGTTGGAATTGGAACCGTGAGCCCGGTCAACGGGCCGGTTCCGGGCCGCCGGGCCCATTTGGCCATGCTTAGTCATGGCCATTCCTCCTCGTCTTCTCCCTTCCTCTTTCCCTTGTTGAGCTTCCTCTATAAAGCAACAACATGAAGTGTAGAGAGAGAGAGAAAGGGAGCGCACGCGCTCCAAGACTACCCAAAAGAGATCGAAGAAAATGGTTGGAGAGTTCTTCTCTAGAGAATTTAGGGTGGTTTGGTTGTTGTAGTTACAACTTTGTACGATTTAGCTACTTAAATTCTTGTGATTACAATTTTTTGTCATTTCTTAAGTGAGATTTCACTAAAAAGTGTGCAATGTTAAACATTAAGTGAGTTATTGGGAGTAATTAAGGTTCGAAATTACCGAGAGAGTGTTTCAAGACTCGAGTGATTATAATCTCTATTATAGGTATCGACATTCGGATTGAATCACGCAAATCAAGTATCCAATTTATTTCCTTCCTTCTATCTATCATATGATTCGCTGGTCCCACATTTTCATGAGAGTAATGGTTTTTTACTTCGCGGGTCCCTCTTCAACAAAGTGTTCAATGTCAACTTTCTATGAAATCAAAGTTCGAACTAACTCACCCAACAATAGCGTACCTAGATCAAGCTATTAAACTATTCATGTAAAAAGACGCAATTTCTTTTGAGGCGAATTGTATATTGTTGGAAAGCTCTATGCGAATATCGTCCAATTGCATCATCTGATTAGGCTTTTTCAAGATTTTTTTTTTCTGGGCCAAAGATAGCAAAAGCCAGTAAAAATAAGGTGTTTACAAATCACAATGATGTTGTCAAAATTACGAAACACGATCGTGTTAGAATACTAGGAAAAAAGAAGAGTTGACATTGCTACAACAATAAATTCGCTTGTTGGTGAATCTAAGTGAAAATTAAAACGGGTCAATATGGGCTATGGATCTATTTTTTTCACTCAGGTGAAAGTGGACTATAAAACTCAAAGTCCGATCAGTAGGGGCCTTAATGGGTTTCTAGAGAACCTGCTTTTGGCCCATTTAAATACAAAGGAGGTTCAAAAAATTTCGCACCACTTCCTCTTCGTCTCCGTCCTCCACCGAGGAAGTTGATTCTACCGTCATTAGTCCCCGGTGAAAACATTGAGTCGAAAAATTTCATACCACTTCTTCGCCTTCGTCCTCCACCAAGCCCACCACCGAGGAAGTCGATGCTACCGTCATTTGCCGCCAATGAAACATCGAGCCTCGACTGTGCCGATAAATCCTTGTCGTGCCTTCTATCAATGAAGACAAGGCCATGACCACCGTGATTGGCGGCGTCAAATCTAGGGTCACAACCTTAGATACGGCGAGGAGAGAGAGACAGTCAATTCAAGACCCAAGTTATCCCAAACCCCATTTTAAAGCCCGAAAAAAGCCCAACCGGGCCACTCTATTTTTTCAAATATGGCCAGAATTATCTCAAGAAAAAAATGCAACTAACTTCGGTTAGATTGGATGCGAAATGCGTGCAAGTCGAGTTGAGTATAGGTTATTAAGATTGTTTTACATGAAAATGAATCTATATGAGATAACTAAGTAATTTGAGTAGGACCCATTTTTCACTCACCCCTTTAATAACACAATTTCTTTTCCACTTTTGCACAGAACAACAAAAATAGCGTGTAACGAATGTGCGTAAAGCGTGATCTTAACCTATCTATAGTTGGACTGGGCCACAGGCCCAACTTCCACTTCCCCATCTTCTTCCTCTTCCTCCTCTTCCTCATTCCTTTTATCTTCCAAAGCCGGGCCTTGGATAGATCTCCGACGGAACCAACGGAAACCGAAACTCTCGTTCTCTATTAATTGAAACTCTCGCACTTTCAAGGTAAGTCTCAATTCCCTTATTTTCAATTCATATGGACATTAGGAGTAAGCATGATTTCAGGATAAAACCGAACCGCCGGTTCCGGGTTTTGGTGAGTCGGGGTCCGGTTCCTGGTTCCATTTTTTTTTTTTTCAGAACCGCCGGTTCCTGGTTCTTAGGCGATCAGAACTAGAACCTACAAACCAGTGATAATTATTCTTCATCAAGATGCATAGGAATAGTGCACCCATAAGCAAATTACGAATCTCCAAATGAAATAAACACAAGAGAAGTCAACTTGCCACCGCAATGTATTAGTTCTAATGCTGGAAACGTACAGAAAAATATTACAAGTGAATACAATTCTAAATTTTTCTTGAGCTTGCCTTCAATCGAATAAATATCTAATAGAGGAGAAATTTTATTTTATTTTTGTTGCGTTGACTCTCATTTTGCCTAACTAAAAGTGGAAAAAAAAAATTTCGCAGGTTCTCATATATCTTGGAACAGACCCTGGAACCCGAGACAAGGTAGGTTCCGGGTTCTAGGATATGTAGGGTAGGTTTCGGGTTCCAAAAAGTGAAGAACTTATTCCAACAGGCAAATTCTAGATTTCGATTGGAACCTATACGGAATATGAAACCGCTCACTCCTAATGGTAGGATGTCATAATGTTTGTTTGGAATCATAAAATCTAGGATATGTCGTTAGGTTGTTCATTTGAATTGTCAAAAACTTACAAGTCCCTAAACCGTCGTAATGGGGAAACATCATTCTGCTACCTATTTGACTACCCGAAAATGCATGTTCTTAGATTTTCCTAATGTCGAAACTAGAGCTCGAGTTGTGTCGTACATCGTTGTGCTGACGGAATATCTAGAAATTATGCATGTTAGTGAGCCGCTTTTGGAATTATGCTGTTGTGATGATAGTTATGATAGAAATACGATAGAACGAATGATGTTATTGCTGGTATATAAACTATGCAGTTTGGGGGGATTATAAAGCGGTGGATAAATTAGAGTGCTGCATCAGAATTTGAGTTTAGGATAGGCTATAATTACGCGTTTGGAAGTCAAAAGTTAATGAACATCGCGATTCGCACTCATGAACTAAGGTCCCCAAGCATGCAATTATCCATTTCATGAAGTTGATTAGGGAAAGGACTTTGTAATGAAACGATGATCTTATTTTGACCTGTCACCATGTCGGATTATGACCGCCAATTGATTAAATGACTCCTCCTATTACATCATTGGCATGTCTTTTCATTCTATTGTTATGTTGGGCATCCGATTTGCCTCCTCATGCTATGCAAAACTCACGTGCAACTCAACGTGGAAAATTAAATTTACAACGTGATATACCGAATGATAGGAAATTGCAATTTTCACATATAACATCACATAACAAATCAAATTCAAAATATAATTACGAAATGACATGACAGGGCAATATTCACGTGTGGCATGATATGTGAAATGAAGTTCAAAACACGGTAACATAATGACAGAACATGGTAATAATTCACATGCATCATAACATGACTAATTAGATTCAAAATTTGATAACAAAGTGACATGACGTACCAATATTCACAAGCAACACTAGCCTCATTCCTATGGATCAACGATACGAGACGGGAGTGATACTAGGAGAAAGGCTTAGAATCGTAGGACGGGGAGGAAATTTAAACATAAGAATTTAGAGGAGGAAAACCAAGTTCGCTCCCAATTATAGCGGACCATCCGTTATAAAGAAGGTACTGTCTGGAGGTGCCCTTATACAAGCCGAAGTAGACGAGAATTTTTCAAACCCCAATCAATATCGACTTGGTGAAAAAGTACTACCCGATTCTTGTTTTATTCCTCATACCTGTTTTCAAACATTCTGCAATCAATAAATGATGTTGTTCATGTTGTCTTGTCATAAATCGTTCTGCATGTTTAATTTACCAACTTCGAAAGGAGAGTACAAACTGCATAAGATGCATCGAACGTGCAAAACGGGGGCACGACAGGATGACGAAAGGGAAGCCTTCTCCAAACATGTTCCAACTACATTCCCCCAACGAGTTGAGCGGTAGATAGGTTTTGTATTCCCCGAGATAAAGTAACGGAAGTGATCTTAGCAACATCAAAAGGTAAATGGTTAGAAATTTTCTTGCTCAAAACTAACATCAACATTTGAGCGTTTGTTTACATTAAACTCAAACTGAAATTCAAGTGCATTAGGATATCATTTGTACAGCCCAATTGAGCATGTGTAATCATTTCTTAAACCATATTAGTGATCAATTGCTAAAAAAATGCGGCACCACCTCCAACCAAAAGAACCAAAGAAGAACCGGAACTACATAATATTCCCGAGGACTCATTGAGTATGCTAAATCATCCAATGTATGGATAGTAAAAGTCGTAAACGTTGTAATTCCTGAAAAAAGAAAAAAAAGGGGGATTCGAAATCACGGGATCATAGAAAAAGTAATGCGCTTGGGAAAAGCAATGCCGGCTCTCTTAAAAAAAAAAGAGTTGAGACATCAAAAGAGCAAAGGCCGGCTCCCACAAAAAATTTTCGGGGCATAAAAAAAGCAAAGTGCCTATAAAAAGCAAGGCCAATGCCTGTTGAACCCTATTCTTCCAAAGCAAGCGGAAAACAATCCCCAATCATTTAACTCGGGTTAACTTGGGCTGCTCTATTTTATCAATACGGCCAGAATTATCTCAAGAAAAAATTACAAGTAACTTGGGTTAGATTGGGTACAAAGTGCATGTGGATCGAGTCGAGGATAGCTTGTTAAGATTGTTATCACATGAAAGTGAATTTACACGAGTTAAATAAGTAATTTGATTCGGACTCATTTTTTACTCACCCGTATCCTATCCAACCCACACATTTAACGGGTGTAGTAGAAGAGGGGCACCAAAAGTGAAAAACTGCTAAAGCAGGAAAAAGAAATCAATTTACTTACCTTGGTTTTCTCGAACTCGAACTGGAGTGAAAGGGATTATAAAGTTGGGCTGGGCCGTCTATGTTGGGCTGGGACAGAGGCCCAACCTCCACGTCCCCATCTTCTTCCTCTTCCTCTTCCTTTTCTCTTCCTCCTGTCCTTTTTATCTTCCAAAACCAGGCCTTGCAGCAACCGAGAGAGGAACACACAGCGATTTTGCGAGCAGCCATTAACGGGAGCAAGAACTTCAAGAAGCGCCTCGAAGCATCGGTAACGCCAGATCCAACTGCATCGCGTCACCGCTATCTCCTTAGGCGAAAGTTTTGCGGGGGGGAAATGGCGTCGGCAGTAGCAGCGACGACCCCAGATCACCTGTTCAACATGAGGAACAACTTCTACCTGGGAGCCTACCAGGCTGCCATCAACTGCAGCGACTCGCTCCCGCCTCTCTCCCCCGACGAGTCCCTCGAGCGGGACGGCCTCGTCTTCCGATCCTACGTCGCCCTCGGCAGCTACCAGGCACGATCATCGTCCCTCTCTCTCTCTCTCTCGTTTGAGATCGGTTGGTTTTTGTTTTCGCCTTGCTCTGTGATTGGTGGTTTTGATGTTGTTCCGTTTTGGTTTGGCGGTTTTGTGTGGTGCTTGAAACAGCTTGTGATCAATGAGATCGATGCATCGGCTGCCACGCCTCTTCAGGCCGTGAAGTTGCTCGCTCTCTATCTCTCGTCTCCCGATAACAAGGTGCATTCTCTCTGCCTCGTGTTTCCGTTGGTTCTGTGGGAGATCTGGGGTTTTGCTGGGTTGCGATTTGACTGTGAGCTGAAGTGCGAATTCTATCGTGTTGATTGTGAGAGATCTGATTTGTTCTCGCCGAGTAGAACTCCCTATACGGGCATGGGATCTGACTTTTATGTGAAACTCATGCGTGGTTTATGGGAATCCGCAGACTTGTTTAAACATTCGTAGAGTTTTATGAGTTCAAAACTAGGCTAGTGGCAATTTCTTGTTTCAGTTTTATGGCTTTTTCCAAGTGTATGGGTGAAAGGATTCTTCATACTTGCGAAATATCGCATTCTTCTTTGAATTATGTGCGATCTTCATTTGTCAAGGTCTGATTCGGCCATTAAATGATGCTTCATGAATTGAACAGGAGTCAGTGATCTCAAGTTTAAAAGATTGGCTGGCAGATCCTGCTATCGGAAACAATCCCACTTTGCGATTGATTGCTGGGACAATATTCTTGCATGAACAAGACTATAATGAAGCCCTTAAGCACACAAATGCTGGGGGAACCATGGATTTGTAAGTTCTGTTAAACTCTACTGCTAAGAAGACTTAATTGTCACTCAAGGTGCTTACATTTTTCTAATCTTAACTGTGCTCTGTTAGTACTAATTGTTGTGAGGAAATGGATGAAAAATATGATGTTGTTTACTCTCTTTTTTAATTTTATTCGACATGCGCCATCATCTGTGAATGTTAAGACCTGCCAGTCTTCTCTTTCATATAAATTGGCCTGCTAAGTTTGTGACGGATTTTCTTGAGAAGGCAATCCAATTCCTCTAGACAGTTGAGATGCCCAATTATGCATTTGTTGTAGGGGTGCTGTCGTTAACTATAGTGAACATGCCTGAATTAAAACGTCAAAATCTCACTCAAGGACCTTATAGATGTTTATCAGGTACAAACATGTCATTGTATTCAAGCAGGGGTAAAGAGAAAGACTGCACTCAGCGTTTCAGTGTTTTCAGTGGGAAGCATCCCTTATTTAGCAAGAACACTCCAGTCCATGTATAAAATGAAGAGTTTCTGAGGGGCTATATGTTAACCCAGTTATATTATCCAGTAAATGTATCTGAAACTCATGATTTGTGAACTTCATCGGAATGACTTGCTGATTGCTTGGACATACCAGTTCTCTGGAAATGACGTTTTGTACTGGTGCACAAGATAGAGTTAGTGTTTGAATTTTAAAAGCTGCCACACGTTGTACTTTTGAATTATTTTGGTTGTTTAGTCAATAAAATGATTACTGTATTGGTAAACAATCTTCAAGAAAACAGTAAGGTTGTAGGTTTCATATTGAGAGTAGGAGGGAAGGGAGTTGGGGAGGGAAAGTGTGGGTCATTGTGTTATTTTTTGGTTTGGCCGAGAGATCTCATGCCTGCTGTTACATCGACTTGTTTAAATCTGGTACTATGTTTTCACCGAGGTACTTTATTCGTGGCATAAAGGCAGCGTGTTCGCCCTAGCATTTTGGTCTGCAATTAGGCATTTTGGATGGATGCCCTATTAGTAATAAAGAAGTATTAAAGAATAAGTTGAGTCCTGTTTACCAAGTTCAACTTTTTTATGGTCCTACATGTGAACTTTATCTCACATTATGAAGTCCTTTCCCACTGATTGCGGAATTTTTCGCTTCAAAAGGAGGAAAATTGGGCGAGGGGCTTATGTGTTGGTCTTATATGTTTTCCTCTCTACAAGAGTAGTTAGATTAAGAGACGTCCACTAGGATACATTGTTAGTTTTTGGTATGGTATATTTTACGACTTTGAGTAACTAAAAGATTGCCTAAGGGCTACTTAACATTGGATTATGCTTCTAATATATATTGTTGCCGCTGAAGTTTGAGGAGGAAGCATCTGGTGAATTCAAATCTAGACCAAAATCTGACCAGCCATTAATCCCAAGTTCCACACATTGCACATGGGCCAAAATGCGCCATTGTTTAATAGACTTCTATCCTTCCACTTTATCTGATCTGCATTGTTAACATGGCCGGTTTTTCTAGGGGACTCTCATATTAGAATCTTCCGAATTATTTCAGGCTTTGATTTCTCTTAGACTTCTCTTTGATGAAGTCCTCTGCTGAATATTCTTCCCATCAGAGAGGAGAAGTTGATAACCCTTCTTTTAAGTTCGAGCCTCATTGCTACTTTATCTGTCTTTATATCTGTTATGCATGAGTTCTTCTAAAGCTGCTAGATTAAATTAAGCCAATAATGAGAGCTTCTGTCGAATCTTCTCATCAATAGATATGCGGGATACATGCCTTAGGACCATATGTTAGAAAGGACAAATTCATACTTCTATTCTGGTTAGCAAGTATATCAGGTCATGTGCTCATGTTAATAGACTGATTGACATTATTTGAGTGTTTTTTGCGTTCTGAAATGTATGATTTTATTTGTTCTTTAACATCATTTGAATTTTGTAGTGTGATTTGATATCGTTGAGGGCATTTATTAGTTGATGCTGCCAACTTTGCATCTGATATTCTCTCTTTAATCTTGTGATAGGTATATGTATAGGTACTCAAACTTGATAGATGGGTTGATCTAGATACATCAAAACCTTCCTTTTGCAAAACGTTTAATGCATGCCGGTTCACATGACAATTAGTGTTGCGGGCTAAGACATAGTTTTCTGGAATTGCATTTTAAGAGTTCATAAAATCTTCTCGTTCTTTTGCAGGCATGCGTTGAATGTCCAAATATTTCTTAAGATGTACAGGTCTGATTATGCTGAGAAACAGCTAAGGATCATGCAACAGATCGATGAGGATCACTCACTAACTCAACTTGCAAATGCATGGCTAGACATGGCTGTGGTATTTAGTTTTACCTTTCCTTTTCTTTTTTTTGCTTATTGGAAAATTTGAATTATTTGTGATGACACTTCTCCACAAAATTAGGGTGGTGCCAAGATACAGGAAGCATATCTCATTTTCCAAGATTTCTCTGAGAAGTATCAGATGACAGGGTTGATATTGAATGGGAAGGCTGTTTGCTGCATGCACATGGGAAATTTTGATGAAGCCGAAACCTTGTTGCTTGAAGCTTTGAATAAGGCAAGTCATATAGCTCCTGAGACTACTTTCTATTTTGTTAATTAATGGAAAACACATGTTTATCTTTTTAATACGTAGCTCAGACCCTTTATTCTTAGATTGACAGACCATGGACTTCCATTTTCACTCGAAGGAAATAGTAAAGGTTAACTCACTACCAAAAGAAGCATCTGAAACACTATGCCCTTTAAAATAAACAAACATCAACTAACTTCTTTCCACTTTAGGGGGCAGTGTTGTGCATTATTAAGTTAAGAGAGCAAAAACGGTTATTAGGCACTCAACCTACTGGCAAAGGGGTTGGGGATGGGACTGCAAGGTCCAAGGTTCATAGCCCCACGACCTGAAAATATTTACAGAGGGGGATTGTTAAAACTCCCTCATTGAGAACAACTGTGGGTTAATCTGTTGGTCATATCTGATGGCAAATCTTGTCATCTTACCAAATTTTGGAACCTCTGTTCTCTGTTTCATTGGATAATATGCAATGATGCTTTATTTAAGAAGTGAATGAGAGGTACTAGTCGTTTTGTGATATAGGATGCAAAGGACCCAGAGACTTTGGCGAATCTGGTTGTCTGCAGTCTTCACCTTGGTAAACCGGCTTCCCGCTATCTCAGGTAATATTACATTATCTTTCATAGAAACTTCGATACAAATCCAGAATTGTCATTTTCCAAGCTGTTGGGTGTATATAAATCCGCTCATTTAACCCTGTGAGGAAACCATCTCGGCTTTCATCTTCCTAAATTATGCTCTAAGTTACTTATAGATCCAAGCAAAGTGACTTAACCTCTTACTGGGATAATAAATTTTTGCTTCTGTATATTCTGCTTGTCTGATGAAACTGGACTTATAGAGAGACAGTAATGTGACTGTCTATAAGATAATGTTGAACTTTGCAAAATTGAAGTTAAATTAGATTCTCAAAGGAAATAGTTCCTCGAAATGAATGTGAAGCAGATTAGCTGCTCTTTCAGTTTTGGCATTCAGGAACTTTGTTGTGCTCACAAAGCATGCCTTCATAAATTCTGCCATATCTTACACTGTCAGTCTGCTCAGGATACCAGATTTCTATGGATGTGCGGTGCATTGCATTGAGCTGGTCGGGTATTTTAGTATAATTTATCCTTCCAATTGCTTTTACTGATGGAGCAAAAATGACGTTGTATTTCTTCAGATGTTCTGCCTCTTCTGTGTTTCTTAAGATTCTACATTAGTTGACTGATTTAAATTCTTCCATTGCAAAACTTAGCGTTTGTTGACCTTGGTAAATCTGGGGTGTTTTGACTAACTTCACCGGGTTACCTCTACCTGCAGCCAGTTGAAACTCTCCCATCCAGACCATATGCTTGTTAAACGGGTATCGGCTGCAGAAGAGAGTTTTGATAGAGCAGTACAGTCGGTTGCTTGAGGCATCTTCTCCTGCTTTCAGTAAGTAGTGATGGTTTGCTAGTTCTTTTTCCCCTTTTTACTCACATGTAGTCAAAACTCCATTTGATAGAGCATTTGGTTTTGGCTGAGGGTGGTGATCTTGGATAAGCTATATCTTTGTATTTTACTGGCATTTTATTTACAGCGGAATGAGGATTATATCATATAAATGATCAAAACCATTTCTGTGTTCAATTGATTGTATTTCTCACCATCTGTTTTTCCCCCCGTCATCCAATAGAACTAGTATCAGTGGTTGAAATCTTTTATGAACATCATCATATATAGCAAGCTAGGACAGATGAGATAAACTGCTTTACTGATCTTCTTTACCATTATGATTTTTTGCTGTCGGATTCCATTAATCGAAATAAAGGAAAATCGTTTTCTTAGTTTGATGGAGTGACGGAGTGATTCTTGGTGAAGTTATGGATGTAATAAAATGCATGATCTAGCGGGAAGGTATAAACATATACAATGTCATGGTGATGAATGACATAGCATGCAAAAATGACATCTGACATGACATGGGGACGATGATGTGGTGTACATGATGTAGTGGCATGGTGATGATGTGGCGGCATCAGCACAGTGACATGGCGTATGTGATGGTGTGACATTTATGGTCATGTGGCATGTGGTGAAATGATGATGTGCGCACACATGGTGCCGTTGCTTGTATATATGCATGATGACACCGCAATGTGTTGTCGTGAGCATATGCATAACAGACGGGACACGCATGACAATGTGGCTTGGGGAGGAATGCAACATGACGTGGGATATGATGATGCATGCTTGCATTGATGACGTGGCAAAGATAGGCCCCATGATGTGGCAAATCGAGACATCCAAGATGATGTGGCATAAGCATGCATTAGTAGACTTTTGTACGGGCTTAGGCAGTGCTATTTAGCTACGAAACCCTGGTCGACTAAAAATTCTACGGACAAAATTTCTTTTTATTGTTGGCGAGCCCGAGCAAAAGAAATTAATCCCGACCTGATGGTTTGGGCCCATCTATTGATCACCCTCTCTAGAGAATAGTAATGACGTGGCGGATAAATGCAGTGATGACGCGGCAGAATGATGATGTAAGCATGTATGGTTCGTGGTATGGACATACATGACTACGCGGCACAACGGTATGGCTAGATACCTGCCTGACGACATGGCAAAATGAGATATGAATGCATGTTATGAACCTTGTGAGAAAGCATGTATGGTTCGTGGTATGGACATACATGACTACGCGGCACAACGGTATGGCTAGATACCTGCCTGACGACATGGCAAAATGAGATATGAATGCATGTTATGAACCTTGTGAGAAAGCATGTATGGTTCGTGGTATGGACATACATGACTACGCGGCACAACGGTATGGCTAGATACCTGCCTGACGACATGGCAAAATGAGATATGAATGCATGTTATGAACCTTGTGAGAAGCCGTCCCTCCTATGTGTCCGCCTAGGTATCATGGAAATGCACGATGTTAATCTCTTTCTGCCGTTTCGGAAAGGAAAATGACTTCTGAAAATAGGTTTTTCAGAATCAATGAAAGATATAGTCGAATGCACGGGGGCCTTAGTTGACATGTTCGAATCGAACATTATGGTCCTTGGCTATCCGACTACAACAGTGTTAGGACGTCGTACGACTTTATAACACGATATTTTTGGTCCCGTGTCATGGGGTATTGGCCAACAAAATAAGGCGGCTTGATTGATGCAATCATTAAAAGTAGCAGGGAGTAGTTATAATGAGAAATATATTATGATGACTACGCTTGATCGGATTTATTTGATGAAAATCAAGCATTAGCACGAACTAGAAAAACAAGCGATTTTGAGTATGATTCAATTAGAGCAACTCTAATTTTTGAAATAATTGGTAACAATTTAAATAGACACAATCATCCCAACTGCTTGCTAGAGGATGAGAGAATGACTCATAACGAGAGGAAAATTGTCAAAAAAGTCCTAGACCTTTCACATTTTTGCCAATTCAATCTAAACCTTTTAAGTTTGCCAATTTAGTCTTAGACCTTTTTACTTTGTGCCGATTCAGTCCTATTCGCTGGAAATTGCTGAAGTTGATGCCGGTCATCCTATATGGCACCGTCGACACTAACATTGATAATTTTTAAATATTTTTATTTGAAAAAATATATTTTTTTGTTTTTTTTTCAATTTTTTTCTTTTGTCGGCTTCAAGGTTGGCGACCCTAGCCTGACCAAATCTAGCCACAATGAGGGCGGGCAAGGGCCGCGAACCCCGGCCTTTGGCCACGAGGGATTCGCGGCTCTCGCCTAGGGGCCGGTGACCCTTGCTAGTTGCCACTCCTTGCCCAGGGGCCGATGACCCTCGCCGCTCCTTGCCCGTGGGTCGGCGACCCCCGCCGGCCCTAATCCGGGCTAATCTTAAAACCAACAAACCAAAAAAACAAAAAAATAATTGATTTTTTAAATAAAAATTTTAAAAAATTATTAGAAATTGTCGCCGACAGTGCTATGTAAAATGATTGGCATTCACGCTAGCAATTTTCGGCGAATAGGATTGAATCGGCACAAAGTGAAAAGATTTAAGACTAAATCGGCAAACTTAAAATGTTTAGGACTGAATTGACAAAAGTGTGAAAGGTTTATGACCTTTTTGACAAATTTTCCTCGTAAAAAGAGAGTGGAAATTAAATTTCAGAATCTATTGCATAGAGTTTAAGTCAGAATTATGAGAACGTTCGTTTTTGTGTTCACATCTATTACATGGAGCTTAAGTCAGAATCAAGAGAACGTTCGTTTTTGTGTTCACCATGCGACACTAAACTTTATGTCTATGATTGCCCCGTAGCTCCATATTCGACCATTTTGCATTAGTTTAGCCGATTTATCATCCTCAACTCTATAACACATACTAAATTGTGATTTAAAAATGAAGAGAAACTGTCTCCGAAGAGATTCTGTCAATATAATAGATAAAGATAATGTATCTTGACGTAAATTTTTATTATCATTCCCATAAATTTTCTCTTTCAACTTATCTCATTGATTTTGAAGTTGAAACAACGAGAAATAAAGCTAAATTACCTTTAAATATTTAATGGGTCGAGTTAATTTGAAATGTAAAATGAAAATAAATACATCTTATTACGTGAGCAGTACTCGGTAATGTGAAGTATAACTTTTGCTATTTACACGAATAAGTACATTATTGTTAACTCCGGAAATTTAACTAGAATAATTTCTAAGATATATTGTTTCATTACATGAATAAAATTCACTTAATATTGACTAAATTTAAATATCACAATAGAAGGAAAAAATGCAAATTATTTGATGCATGTTCACAATTCATTTAGATCTCATTTATTTTAAACTGAGCCGCAAAAACTGAAAATTAAAATAATTTTGTTCAAAATCTACTGAATGTGAAATTGTAATTTTTTCAGAACATACAAATAGACGAGAAATGGGTTCATGACATCTAATCTAGTAGTTGTTTTTTTTTTTTTCCTTTTTGGTCGAAATCTAATTTATTAGTTTAGTATTCAACAATTACTTAAATCAGACATACATCCAAATTGGACATTTGTTTAAATCTAAAGTTATGATCGAAAATCTTACATCAACTAATCAGTAATCATATTCCAATATGAGGGTCAATGGGTCCTCTCCTCCTCTCAATAGATAAGAGGTTCCTCTATTAATTTCAACACCCTTGACAAATGGAGACATTGTTGCGTGAAACAAGCGATCGAACAATAAAATAGACAGAACAAGAAAATAAATCGAACACCGGATGTACGTGATTCGGTCGTAGAGACCTACGTCCACGGGAAGAAGCAGAACAAATTCCAAAGAGTAACAAGCAATACATGGAGATTACAAACCACATTTGAGTCACTCAAACACTCTCGGTGTTTCCCAAGACCCAATTACATCCAAGAACGCACACAATGTTTAGCTCCCCCAATTCCTAGCGAAATAATCTCTCAATCTCATAAAGGAATTAACACAAATCTAACCTCAAGATTTAATCGCCTTCAACACTTGAATTTTTGATGTAATTCCGCGAACAAAGACCAACGGAGAAACCCCAAGCCAAGCGCTCAAGAATGGCACTTCTAAATCTCCTCCAAAGGTCGAGACCAACGATATATATATATATATCGCATAGAGGGACGAGCAGGCCGATTTCCTCTTGGATCATGTGATTCGGTCAACCCAAGAAAAGTCCAACATTGACTTCTCTTCCTGCACGCAACTTCAAAAGAAATAGAAAAACAAATATTCTCTTTATTTCTTTCTTGTTGATATCTTTTGGCCACCGTGAATAAATATCCCATGGTCCAACTCAAATTCAACTTCCCAGGTGGACTTTCCAATTCAGCCAACGACTCTGGCGCATGTTCACGAAACTGATGTCCATATATATATCGCTCTCCAAAAAGGGATGTTCGTTGGCCGACTCAACATGGACTAGGATTAGGAAATTCATGTACACAGTCAACGTCCAAATCTTAGACTTTCTCTTTTCCTTTTTCTTTCACGTGAACAGATATCTGCCGGCGAACACATGCGCCGATCTTTTTTGTTCTTTCATGTGCTGGAGCATCCACACAATACATCATTGAATTTCGTTCGAGCTCAAACTCGAGACATAATTTCAACAGACATAATGAAAGACCAAGGAATTGATGTACTTTTTTGTTGCTTTCTTTGGTAGATTAAAGCTTTTTCAAGAGCGCAAGGCTAAGAGGATTCGAAATTCATGATGTTTGATTTGAGATTAAGCCATCAATGTCCAAGAATCGTATTCGAGAGAAGAAAGGACGATATGATAGTGTAATCAGAAATTGTACTTCGTTTGCTAAACGTAATTTAGTTCGATGTTCATTTTCTTGTATGAACATATGCTAGCACAGACCGCGGACCATGTAACTAATTTTCTGTATTTGATAGGAATATGTAAGTTTCAAGACTGGCTTCCGCTGTCTAAACCTTAGGCGCAAGTTCCGCTCTTGGGTTCATGCTCCCCATGAAGATGCCTTACTTTTTCCTTTCTGAGCTTGCATCGTGCGCATCCCATATGCAATTCGTGTGATCCCCGAGTTTCCCAACGACCTCAACAAACATAAACGAACTAAAAAGGGGATAATTACCATAAAAAAAAAAAGTCTTAAATCTATTATAATTGTCCTAATTTTGTCGTAATTATAGTCTTAAATCTTTTATAGTTGTACCAATTCAGTCCATTTGGTTGACTAATGCTGATGGCAGCCTCCAGCCGGCCCTAAAAATTTTTTTAAAAAAAGGACAAAAGAAAAATTGTTAAACAATAATTAAAATTTTGAAAAATATGATTGAAATATGTCCACGACAGCTTTGGCCGGGCAAATAGACTGAATTAGCACAATTGCAAAATGTTTATAACTCAACCGGCAAAAAAAAAAAAAAACTTTAGGACTAAATTTGCACAATTGCAATAGGTTATTTTTTGAGTTGGAAGTATTACCAAAAGAAAGTCCTAAACCTGTTGTATTTGTACAAATTCAGGCCTAAATTTCTCAATTTAGGCCAATTGAGTTTTAAACCTTTTAAAAATTTATCAATATAGTCCATCTTGTAAGTTTTGACTGAAAATTGATGATGTAGATATCGTGCATCCTACATTCAAGACCGGTGCTTACGTGGACAAATTTTACATTTTTTTTTTGCATTTTTATTTTATCTTATTTTATTTTTTTCTTTCATTCTTTATTCACCAATTGCTAGGCCTCAGCAATAGCCAACAACCAGCCGAAGGCACAACGGGCGAGGGTTCGCCTTTGCCGGCCTTAGGGAGGTCACCCTCATCAACCCTTGTCGGATATGGCAGGGGTTGGGCTTGTCAACCTCAGACAAGCCTCAACCTTGCCCGCTCTGGCGAAGACAACCTCGTCCGAAATTGGCTATATCACCCCTCAACCTCGCCCGGCCAAAGGTGAGGGTTAGCAAAGGTTGTCCTCGTTGGGATCTGGTGAGGGGCAATCTCATCGGCCTTGGGAGAGCTAGAGGCCATCGATGATCGACGTCACCATAGGCTAGCGAGGGCCAGCTTCGGGTGAGGCTAGACCTCGCCGAGATTTGGCGAGGGGTGACCTCACCAGCTTCGGACGAGGTTGGCTAAACTGAAAGCAAATGAAGAGAACTTCCAAGTGTGAGAGACTTTCTAGCCGAGAGAGCCAAAATTACAAAAATTTGGGAAATGAGGCCTCTATTTATAGGGCTAAACTGAGAGCAAAAGGATTACTAAAATGTTTGGGAATAGCTAGGAATACTCTTAAAAGTGCTAGAAGTACCTTGGAAAACCGTAATGGGCCTGTGCCCGGATTGAGTTGACACACGGGTCATGTAGCCTAAAGCTGACACAAAACGACAGAGTGTTCAAAGTTTTGACGCACAGTCGTGTTATCTACAGACATGCAAGTTAAAGTTGATTGATACACGATCATGAATGAAATACGCTTAAGAGCTGACATGCAGTCACACAGAACCCAAATTGCTCTAATATTTTGCAAAGAAGAAACCCAATTCTAACAATTTTAGGTGCTACATTCAGTCTAGCTCGATCTTTTAGACTTGATAGTCTAATTCGATACCTAGCTTAAAGAGTTTTAGGCTTTCAAGTTCAATCTTTTAGAGCTCAAAGTCTAGCTCAACCTTTGACCTCGGAGTCTGGTTCGATCTTTAGGACCTCACGCTCTTCCTTAGTACGTGGTTTCCAAACAAATCTTTCTAACACCTTCAAATTAAGATTTCAAGTAAGTCTTCTTCTCGATTTAATATGGGGAAGGGGCGTTCTTTCGATCCATGGACAAAAAAAGTTGAAGTTCAATCTTGGTCTTTTTAGTAACGATCTGAAAATTTGAACGGCACCACAAAGAGGGCAATTGTGGTGACATCAATTTTTTTTCTCATTAAAAAAAATCTTTAAATCTCACCCAGGGTTGGCCAAAAGTTGACCGGTGACATGCAAGGCTCAAAACACTTTTTAAACCTAAACAATGGGTGACATTTGACAATCACATTGCCACCCGAGCTCGACAGTCGATTTTTAGCTCTTTCCGACTATTTGGAATTTAACATCGATAAATTGAACTAATCTCTGTCAACGTTCGATTGCGAAATTGCCCAACAACTTTGTTGAATTACCCACGCTTCCTTTATGAATCTTCAACCCACGATAATCCGAATATGATCACAGAGGAAGATATTCACATTTCATCACGTAAATGCGATCGATTTTCAAAATAACAATACAATGCAATGCCTTTACTGTGTTTGTTTTGTTTTGAGAGAGAAAGAGAGGGGAAAAGTAACGTATGATCCTCTGTATATTCAAACGTTCAAACTTTCCATATTATTTATATCTTTTATAGATAACAAGGTAGCCTTTTGAAAGACACCTCTTCGTGGGATCCTCTTAAACACATCCATTCGTGGACATAATCTAACATCTCCCATTTGAACATGATGGGCATGATAATCCTCTGTAAAAAATGTAAGGCAATTAACATCATCCACTTTAGAAACAATTTTCCAAAAAAACATTTTTAGCCATACAGTTGCATTGTAGCAGAGCATGCAATAATTCAACCTCCATCATACATGGAGCTGTGCATGTCGGTTTCTTGCTTCTCCGAAAAATTGCACATTCATTAAGCAAGAATGCATATCCAGTTATCGATGCGCTCATCTAGGTCACCTCCCCAATTAATATTGGTGTAACGAATTAAGCGTAAATCACTCCCTTGATAACACAATTGATAGTCTCTATTGCCTCTCAAGAATCTAAAAATCCTCTACACTGCTTTCCGGTGCGCTTGACCAGGATTTGATTGGTAGCGACTCACTAACCCCTTTGCATCACATATGTCGGGTTGAGTACACATCATAGCATACATCAAACTCCCGATAGCACTAGAGTAAGGAATAGTTTTTATTTCTTTCTTTTCTTTTGGAATCTTAGGACACATCTTAGAGCTCAGACATTAACCTTATATTATAGGGGTTTCAATGAGATTACAATGCTACATATTGAAACGCTCAAGATTTTTTTAATATAAGACTTTTGAGATAGAGCAAGAAAGTTTCTTGAACGATATCTTCTTATCTTAACTCCCAATATATAAGCAGCTTCTCCATGTCCTTCATTTCAAAATTAGAGGACAACCATTCTTTAGTTGTGATAACCAAACCTTTATCATTCCCAGCTAACGTAATATCATCCATATAAAGTGATGAAATCACAAATTATCCTTAGACTGTTTGATAAACACACAGTGATCTTCTTTGATCATCGCAAACCCAAAAGAAGTTATGGCTCGATGGAAAAAAAAATGAAAATACCATTGTCTAGATGATTGCTTAAGGTCATATATTGAACGACGAAACCCGCAAACTTTTCGCTTCCGACCTTTAACCGTGAAACATATTGATTGCTTCATATAGATTTTCTCGTCTAGTTTTCCATTGAGAAATGATGTCTTTTACATCCATTTGATGTAATTCTAAATTCAAATTTGCAACTATAATTAGGATAAGGTGTATGGAGGCAAATCTTACAATTGGTGAAAAGGTTTTCTTATAGTCCATGCCCTCTTGTTAAGTATAGTCTTTTGCCATAAGGCGAGCCTTATTTTTTCAATGGATCCATTCGCCCTACGCTTGATCTTGAAAATCCATTTATCATCAACATCCCTACATCCGGGTGGTAGATCAACCAAGTCCCGGATATGGTTTGCTCTCATAGACTCCATTTTATCTTCCAAAGTATTTTTCCATTCTTCCTTGTTAGGAGATAAGAGAGCCTCTTCAACTATCTTAGGCTCGGCATCGTCTTGTGTAGCAGTCATAAATACTTCCCCTTCAATCTCAAAACGATGACGGGGATTGCTTGTACGATTACTCTTACATAACTGAACTCCTTATGGATTCAGTTCACTAGACAATGCAACACTCCCATTAAGTTCAATATGTTGAGGTAAATCATTATTTTCTTCAATCAACATTAGTGGGTGTGTTATCATGACCTTCTATATCATATAACTAAAAATCCTTATCAATCTTACCTCTACTAGGAAAAACGTTCTCCAAGAACTTGACATCTTGTGACTCCATTTCAATCACACTTCCATCAACTTGTTCACCCATGAACACATTCCCTTTGGAGTGATCAGAATATCTAATGAAGATACATTTCTTCCCAACATGACCTAATTATCCATATTTACGGGAAGAGTTGTGAACAAAATTCTATGCACCCCTAAGATCGGAGATTACATAAATCTGATTTTCTACCAATCTATAATTAAGGAGTGGAAGTGATTGACTTAGAGGACACATGGTTAAGTAAATATGCAGCAATCAATAACACATCTCCCAAAATAAGATCGATAGATTTGCCTGTGCTGTTATAGACTTAACCATTTCTAGTGGGGTTCTATTCCTTCTCTTAGCAACACTATTTTGGTACGAGGGTACCATGAATAGGTAAATGTCTTACTATACCCTTTTCATCACAAAGAAACTCTAATTGCTCGGACAGATACTCACCTTCGTGATCAATTTTAACCGATTCTTCGCCAAACTCATATATCATCTAAAGCTATTCAATGTTTCAGACATATGGGAGATCGGGAAAAAAAAAATGATCGAAGCGTGCAAAGTCATCTATAAAAGTGATGAAACTATGAAACTCCATGCCTCGCTCTCCCATTCAATAAACCACAAATGTCAGAATGTACAAGTTGCGGTGGAGGTTTAGCCCCGGTTCCATTAGCAAATGGTTCTCTAGTTGTTTTTCTACTAGACAATGTTCACATATGGGTAGATCGATTTTAGCGAGTAATCCTAAAATGCATTTCTAGCTAATCTTTTCGTTCTTTCTAACCAATGTGACCCAGTTTAGCATGCCGAACATTTGCATCAATATTCACATTACTCAAGATGCAATTAAAGAAAAAACAACCATCAACATTAACATTGTACAAAACATCGTCAATGTTCAAAATCATAAAACCATTCAGTACATAAAAAGAACCACAATAAACTGTTCTAAACTCAATATCAACACAATCACCATGGTAATTCATAACATAAACTAAGCTTAGAAAGACAACTACAAAGACCAAATTCTACTGAATATCAAGAGCATAGAGGACATCATGTAGGAATTGAAGTCGACCACCACATAAGTTCAATTCACATGCGCCAATACCTTTCACCTCAATTATAAGTTATTTTCAACATATATCCATCTATTCTTAGGCAGTATCCAACGGTACTCTACAAATACTCCTCGGTCTCTAGTTACATGATCTATTGCTCCCGAGTCTTCAGTCTACATAAGACATAATTTAGAAAGCATTATAGTGCTAGAGACAAAAGTATTGCTTAAAGCAATGGAGTAATTGGCTACTTCTTTCAGCTTAGTGCATTCACGAGCGAAATAACCCAACTTGCCACATTTGTAGCATTTCATATTGGTCTAGTCCTTCTTCCCACCATGCTTCTTGTGTAGAATGGTTTTTATTCTTTTGGGTGCCCGACTAGTCTCCTTCCCATTGTTGTTGAATCTATAGTTCCTCTAGTGTTTGAAGCCCGAAGCCTTGTACAAACTAAATTCAGCAACATAAGCATCTGCAAAAGATCTTGCAGCCTCTATGCGCTCATCCTCTAATTTCTAATGACATGCTATATCATCAAAAGTTATGATATTCTCATTATGTATCATGTTGATCTTCATATGCTCCCAACTATTAGGAAGCGACTTAATAATAGTCTGAATTTGCTATTTATCAATTAGAGTATGACCTGCTGTCTAGAGCTCGTGTATCAAGTTTGACACTTGACGATCTTCCTCAATTTATTAGCAAACATACCCCCAATTTTATCTTTCAAGGTAGCCCAAATTTCTTGAGCGCTATTGAAATCTTCAAACTCACACATGAGATCATCCCGCATACAACCAAAGAACGTGTTGTGAGCAATGCTATTTTTTATTTATTTATTTAAGCTTGATAACCTTCTTGATCTCTTCCGTGCTGAGCAGAAGTTCCTTGCTCAGGTTCATCCATAGTGTGGTTGAGGGTTTCCAAAGCCACTTGCTTTTCAAGGATGTATTGAACCTTTCGGTGCCACATATCATAATTCTCACAAGTGAGTTTCTCACCTTGATGAGGTCAACCACAATAGTCTTAAATTCGAAGTCACGAATCAATGATAATTATATATTGACGGAACAAGCGCAGAATTACTGCTAGCACATTTTTCACATTAACACACATATTTATTTTGCAGTTAAAAGGAACCTAAATAAATGATAATTCAACAAAAGACACTGAAATGAAAGTTCACCGTGTTCCCAATCAGCTTATGTGTTACGATTGTCTCAATATCATGCATTTAGTTCACTTCTTGCAAAATTTAAGTTCTATGTGAGAATTCCATCGAATTCTACCAACCTACAAACTCCCACTAGAAAATATAATCGAAACATATGATCCAATGATCACGTTTTATTATAATCATAAAACATAACATGATGTGAATCCATAAACAAGTAATTCAAGCATCAATTATCATCGAATGCAGAATACAAGGTAAATCTCCCGCCATTGTTCGAGATTGTTTTGAACTAAAATGGCAAGCGTCTTATACATGCTAAATATGAACCATGAAATACATCATATGTATGTGGCCACTTACATGTAAGCTAAGTTCTGTATTTCAAAAAATAATAGGGAAATATAGGTAAAAATGCAAAAAGTACCCCCAAAATATACGAGTATTTAGGGTTTTGTTTGCATTTTTAGACTTTTTAAAGCTTCAAACATGTAAAATAAATACACCACAATGTAGAGCATTTCAATACGAACAAGCAGGTACCAAGAACGCCCCGATTGGACCTCATACGCATATTTAATTTCATATGTAAAAAAAATATATTAACCAAATTGCATGGAGGGATAAAACAATATATATATATATATATATATATATATATATATATGCCTACAGGGGCAAAAAAAGTAAATTAACCAGCAGTGGTAAAACTGAAAAATTTTAGCATGAGCGAGGGCAGAACCGAAAAAAACAAAAAATTCGCCCCAACCGCCGCTCGGGGGCGGGTCCTCTGGCGCGTGCTAGGCACGCGCTTGCACAGAAGCACTGGCGTGTGCCTTGCAGGCGCCTGCTGCAATTGGAGCGCAGGAGCACGCGCCTTTCTTCTTTTCGCGTTCGACGCGACAGTCCACTCTTTTCTTCTCTTTTTTTCTCCACTGCTCGTCCCACGCGACTTCTCACTTTCTTTGCGCGTCCGGCGCGTACGACGTCCCCCGAGCGCCTACCACCCGTCAGTTTTTTCTCGTCTCAACGAGATCTATCTCATCTCGTGATAAAAAAATAATTTCCACAGGACAAAATTTGAGAGAAAATCGCCGAACAATACCGTTGTCTACAGCAGTATAGCCGTATCAATCAAGCCAAAACTCGACTAAAACCAAGTCATAAATTCTTTAATCAAGACTCTAATTCCAATGTTGGAATTTAACATCCATAAATTGAACTAACATCTATCGACGTTCGATTTGCATAATTACCCAAAAACTTTGTTGAATTATCGACACTTCCTCCGTGAATCTTCAATCCATCGATGGTCCGAATATGATCACGAAGATACTCACGTTTTCACCACATAAATGCGGTCGATTCTCAAAATAACATTGCAATGCCTTCATTGTGTTTGTTTTTGTCCTGAGAGAGAAAGAGAGTACTTTCCTATGTGGGATCCTCTCAAACAAACGCATTCATGGACATAATCTAACACCGACTAAACGCCCGTTATTTGAAATGTCGAGAATTTTGCGACTTCTTGATGTCGATTACACATCCTGAAATTAGGGATCCCCTGTATTGAGAATATATAACCAAAATGATACCTTAGAGTCGCTAGCTGTTCTCAAATCACCTAATTTTATTTCGAAAGCATCATTCAAAATTCGAATCTGGAAACGTGACCCCCCATATAAATTTCAAAAAGCTGCATTCACAATTCCATAGTGTCCTCGTTCAACGTCTCTTTCATCGTCGTGCCATGCTGCACAGCATATTTTCAAGATACACGTTTACACATAATGGGGCAACCCGATACGTAAAATGCTATGGTCACTTCGCCTGATTGTGCTGCGCATCGGCCAAAGTTCGATTTTCCAAAACATTACGTAAAAACACAGGATAAAATGCGAATTAGGGCTTAATCGAGAAGTATTTGCGACACCGAAAGGGCGTTGTGCGGGTGCCAATCCGTTCCTCATGTCGCAGAGGCCTAATTGCATATAAGGAGCATTCTTGATGAATAGCTAAGCTGAGAGAGAGAAGGACAATACTTGTGGACTAAAAGGAGGGCCCGCGTCCTTATTTAAACTGTTTACAATACATGCAAAGAATGAGCTGCTTCTTCCTGTAATTAACCCAATATATAGAAGACGGAAGGAATCAAATCTATCCTCACTTCCCAACCCCCTTCATTCTAACTTCTGTGATGGCGAAGATCGAAATATCGAGTGTAGTCAGCACTTCATAGCAGGGGGGTTGTGTTAGTTTCCTAGTAACGACTCGCATATATGATGCTTCAAGCAGCCATTCTAGAAGTTCCGTACCCGTTGCGGTGCGACTTTTGCCATCTCCATGCAATACCCAAGCTCTGTTGAAGATCAGTGTATTTCGCTGTCCAATTTAGCTCGTGCTTGACCTTGGTGGGATCACTATACACTTCTGCATAATCGCCCGGCCTGCGGGGCAGGAAATCGACTTTGATGTCCATTCCAGTTGCCTTCTTGCAAGCCTCCACAAATTCCTTCACTGATCTACCTGTTCGCATAATAAATACCAACATGTGTCTAAGATAAAGCATAAACAGATGCATCAGTTTCTTCTCACAAAGCATAAACACTCCGGCATATCCAAGTTCTTCATCCATTCACAAACAGATTCGTGTTTTTAATTTCTACCTTCTCAAGAAAGTGACTAGGAATTCTGTCAATCCACATGTATCCTATTTTATCAATAATATTTCTCATTATGGTTAAGGTTTTTGCAACTGATAAAAGGTACTTGTAAAATTAATTTTTCGAAATAAAGTAGTTTAGAAAGCTTCAAAACAAGTTTCGTATCCCATCATACTTTCCCAGAGTTTGCTTTTCAAGAGATGCCACCAAAAGCAAAGTCAGCTCTCTAACTTTTCAACGAATACGAAAACAGGAAAACGGAAAGGTGCCTCTTATCAAAAGAATAAACTTCATTTCCCCATACCTTTGCCAGTGCCAACATTGTATATTCCTACTTTCTTGGGTCTTGCCTTTTCAAGAGCTTTCACGTGAGCATCAACTAAATCAGTTACATCAATATAATCCCTGACACAAGTACCGTCCGGCGTACTATAGTCTGTTCCTTTAACCTGTGAAAACAAAAAAACTTCAGATTGGCAATTGATCTGTCCTATTTCCTAACCACTCAAAAAACAAAAAACAAAAGAGCCTTATTGCCAAGCTTAATACCAGTAAAAAATAGTGCAGAATTGGACACAAACCATAAAACCCCAATATCATCGTACCTTCAACCCAGGAATGATCCCGCGGGCAGCATCAAAACAAGCACCCGATATTCGTCCATGTTCACGTAATTCAGGTCGTGGTGCTTCTCCCAGTCTACCATCAGGGTCTGACCCGATCACATTGAAGTACCTGGGAGTATTCACCCATTAAACATTTAGAAAAGAAAAATTGGCAGTAGTATAAAATCATAAGACTACCATGTACTGATGATTCTAAATCCATATTAATATAGAAGAGATAATCCCAAAATAAATTAAGCAAATAGTATAGCACTGTTATAAATATATTTCAGGCCCGCCAATGCTGCAACATGAAAATCATAGATCGAGCAAAAGGCGACAATTTTCAAAATGGGGAGTTCTCCATGAAGAATTGCATGTGTACAGCATCGATGGCAACCATGACCTACAATACTGTGACAGCTTCACAGAAACAGACTGGCATATTCCAAAAAGATTCACAAAATAACTTTTTTGTATAAGAATACCACTTCAATAAAAAATACATAAATAAAAATTAAAAAAAGAACATTGTAGCTAAACAAAAGTGTTTGATTTCGACTGATAAAAATTAGTCATGGTAAGAGAGAAAAATATATAAGAGCAACAAAATGACAGATAAGGTCATGTAAATTCTAAGCAACCAAAATTGATTTTAAAAAAAAAAAACTAACCTACCAAATGGAAAAACATGATAACATTATCATAATTATTGTCTCGATTTTCTTAAACCAAACGTGTGTTCCATGTACAAGACATACCTTAGTATCATGATAGCCATGTCAGAATTTTTAGAGAAATCAAGAATGATATCTTCTGCCATCTTTTTGGCCTTTCCATAAGGATTAATTGGAACCTGAACTTACACCACAATAAAATGCAGTCGGCCCCAGTAGAAAAAGAACATATCGAGAAGCATGCAAAGACATATACTCTGGTAAAGAGTTGCAACAAGTGATAACTTTCACCTGCGGAGTGTCCTCCGTAATAGGCATCTTGTCAGGCTCCCCGTAAGTTGCACATGTGCTAGAATATATCAAGGTCTTGACACCATGCGCAGCCATAGCTTCTAATACTACCAGTGTGTTCGATGTGATGTTGTGGTAATACCTGCCAAGATCATTAAATGATGATTTAAAGCCACAAAAGCAATTTCAGATCATCAGAACAAACAAAAAATAAGGAATGAGCACTCAGTTTAAAACGACCAAGATAGGGAATATGCAATTTCGGGTAGACACAACTTATGATCACTGAACTATGGTGCAGTTAGCAATCACCAAATGGTACTAAACTTCCATTTCTTCGCAATTAATGCAGCTTAATACGAGTGAACCAATTTTCCAAGTATTGACATGGACGCTCATGGTGCTGATGTGGACTCCAAGTGATTGAAATCAAAGTTTAAGTAACTAATTGCAAATCGTACAGACTTCAATAACCGCTGGTTGAATCACCCTTGCAAACTGTTAAGGTCTAACTTTAAATTCTCTATTCACAACACCAATCTTTAACAGCCTAAAATTCTGTTAGAGACAATCGCACACTCAACTTTAGTTTGATAGCTGATAAATATATCTGGGTCTCCCTTTTTATACGTCTTGATTTTCTACAAATTGTTTCACCGCCACTTATCTGGTTCGCATGCTATATAAGGCCTTCATCATCCTGTCAATCTTCCTATAAGGGAGAGTCTTAAGATGTAAAACATATAGACGCTTTCTCTAATAGCATAAGGTTTTAGGAAAAACAATTGCGCAGTCAAATTAAATGCTAACAAAATATAGCATTACATGTACATAGACATATTAAGAAGTAGCATGTTAGTGTTAAAAGGAATTGAGAACTTTCTCATCCTAACATTATTAATTTTATCAAATAAGTGTGATAATCCACAAAAACTTAAACTTTAAATCATCTTTTAAAATTTCTGACTTCTTTACCCACAAGCTGGCTGATACCTACTTAGAACTTCACAACTATTCACAGGAGGAAATTTATAAATAAAAAAAAAAGCCAGAGCCCCAATAAGAAATAGAACTCCTGTTCACAATCGAGTTTACAAGCATCCTTGAAAGACAGTTTAATTTTTTAAATCATCATAGAAAAGTCGCAAACCTTTGGAAAGTGATATTAATAGTCTGTTGCTGAATCCGGATTCAGTAACTTAAGAGAATCAGTCACAATTGGCAAGGTAGGGAGCACATCATCAATGACTAAAGAGGGTCAAAGAATCAACCTTTTATTCACGTTCATCAATAAAAAACTCAAATGCACCTAATGCCAGCTGGATGAATGCAACTCCAAATTTGTTACCTACTCCAAAGTCCTACTTGAGTATACTATCTCTAAAAGTCTTAGAGGGAAAATAGAAGACATGCTCAATCATCCTTCATTTTCAACGACATATAGTACACCACCCTAATGTTGAACAAGAAGGTGGACGAAGTACGTCAGATCATTTTATCAACACCATGGATTATGGACAGCCTATCTCTAAATTTCAAAACAGAAAAGGACAAATTTGCAGTACAACCATGTGTCTTAATTTTTTTTATACACAATGATTAGACAAGAAAGGTATATATTCATCAAAAATACTTATTGCATCATGCCTAAGCTGGTATACTATGTGTCACGTGAATCCAAGTTTTAATAACTAGACATGGGCCATTTGCCAAACAATCAACATATCTTTCCTCCATGAATGTAAGATTGTTCAAGTAGTGTGAAGAGTAAGAAGATTGTGCAGAAACAGTTGTCATACTCATACCCAGCATGATGAGGCCAGTTATTGAGAAGTTTTAGATGACTAAAGTTTGCCATTCATGGTGGGTCGCAAATTAGCGAGAAGCTCCGAGACATAATGCAAAGTTGCTGGAAAATCCACTGCTCCAGCAACTGCAATGGTGTTTTGCTTGGTATGGAATTCCACTAGAAACGACACATCGCTAAACAAAGAGGATTTTTTGCCATGGCAGGTCAGACATGAAACTACGATTTACATCTGAGGAAATTCAGTGAATTTTGACATCCCATGAAGAAAATAATAGAGGGGATACAAAATGACAATTGTGACAATTAGAGTACTTGGACGAATGACAATGCAGAGTACTTCGAACCACAATAACAAGCAAACTATCAAAACTTTCATCTTGTCAAACAGACATGTCAGAAGAATAAGTAATTCTCAATCAACATGTTCATCTTGTCAAACTGCCAAAAGAATAAGTATATCTCAATCAGTTAGAGTTAACTGCCAAAGCCAAACCATGCTAGCTGAATAACCAAGAACAGTACTATGCAGAACACAACAGAACAGATAAGCACACTACTATGACCTTTCCAAACAGAAGCCTATACAGTCTCAAACTAAAAGGCAAAAAGATTGCAATGTATTTCATGTACATGAAATAACAAAGTAAACATGGTTGTTGCCTGTGCAATTCCTAATCCTTAATATTTGAAGCCTGGTCTAGCCAATGTAGACAGAACAAAAGTGTCCTAATTCTTACCATTCCACATTAAACCATTTATTACTCAGTTCACATCAGCAAAGCAAAAGGCGGATCTGACATACTACCTATACCGAAAGACCTATATGCAGACGCACAAAAATTCATGTACCAATTTTAAGTGACATATTTAAAAGGCCAAAAAAACATACCTCAGAGGTTCTAGAGTGCTTTCTCCAACATACGCTACGGCAGCAAAATGCATCACCGCATCAAATGCATTTTCTGAAAATATTTTGTTGACCTAATGGCAAATCAAAGAAAACAAATCCAAACCAAATTTTCAAATAACAGTGTTGCTTATTTATAAGGGGCCTTTTGCATCCAACTAATGGCTTCTCCTGCCAAATATCTGATTTGGCAGATAAGTTAGGCATGGGCTTTGGCTGAAGCCAAACACATGAAGCTAGAAAACCCAGCTTCAGACTTTTGGTTTGAGGATTTATTTTCAGTAAATACAAAAGAATATACAAATAACCTTAGTTGCTATAATTGCAAATATGTACCTTTTGTTCAAAATTTGACATTGAGTTGCTCAATGTTATTCGCATTAGAAAGTCATTTATTAGTTAAAAGTCAAATGCTTAAAACATATTTTCTTGATAGAACATAATATCAGCCATAGCCATAGCCCAAAACCCTCAAGCCACCCTAACCCCTTGAAGTATCCCAACAAAACAACCAACAAATCGAATAGATGATTGTGCATTAAGGATACACTTTTTGCATCCCCCAAATCTGCATAGATAAACTGCAGCCTTCCAGGCTCGGGAAACAGTTCCTGCAAAATCTTTACAGCAGCTAGATTTCCCCGAGAGAGATTATCCTGAGAGACGACAATTTTTCTTGATGCTCAGTACACAAGGAGAGAAAAGAACAAATGATCCAAACTAGAAATACAGATATTAGGAAGTTACATACAACTACGGTCACACGATACGAGTCCTTCAAAAGCCGCAATGCTGCATGAGAACCAATATAACCTGCCCCTCCAGTCACTAAGACATGGGTCACTCCCTGCTCATGAATGGAGAACTACAGGGGAGACAGACGATTAGAACAGATAATAGAAGTTAGACATCAAGTTTGATAATTATAATCCTAGCAAACTAACACTCTTGGTGAGGAAAAGCTTCCCGCTTGCAAAATTAGACACAGAGGGAAGTGTGATGCAATAAGTCAGTCACATGAACAGTGTTTATTTTTTGCATTAGGTCAGTCACATCCACAACTATGCTTGTACGTCTTTCGTTAGCACCCCCTCCAGTAAGTTACATTTTTTTCCACCTTTCCGCATGGGGAGAGTGTTAGGAAGGGCAGGCATGCAGGAAGAATTAACAAGCCATTACAATTACAGGAGATTAACAATGTACTATTCTTCATTCCATTTGTCGGTACAGTAGAGGGTGTTAGGAAGGGCAGGCATGCAGGAGAATTAACAAGCCATTAAAATCATAGGAGTTCAACAAGTACTGTTCTTGGCATGTTGTCAGTAATTACCCGACTTGGTGTACTGAAATTTGGAGATTGCTTCAGCATTATTATGCATACTGCAGTAAGGGTAGCAGCCAAAATAATCTTCCCGACAATATTGGTCTTCTTTTTTGGATCTGCATAATCCATGCCTGTATCAAATCAACATTCCCATGTAAAGGAAGTTATTTCTCATCGATAAGCAACAAATAATATATAATGAATGCAAAACAAAACAAATTTGACCAGATGCCATATCGATACCACAAATGGCGAGAACTTTTGTAAAAAAGAAGTAGAATCAAATAGAAAAAAAGAATGGACAAAAGAAAGGATTTGAAAAATGAATGAATTGCAGGAATTCAAATGAAGACGGGTCAAGATGTCCAATGTGTCCCATGAAAGAAGTATGAAAGAGAAAGCAGATGACTAGGAAGTAAAACTGTGTTGTCTCTTGTCTGGCAACGGAATGAGCAGATCTCCCTACCAATCTAGGGTCTACAGATAGAATCACAAACACCCATAATCGCAAGAAGCAAAATGGTAGTTGACATTGCCAACTCCATTTCCAACTAATTCCTTCTATCAAGGTCACTTTGAATTATAAAATGGCAAGAAATAAGGGAAGTGGCTGAAAAGATTGGTTTGTACCAACTTCTCAATGAGGAAAGGTATCTTTGGAGTACCTCTCTGCTATGTAAGTCAGTACATATCCCATGCTATATTAGTAGAAAGAAACTTCTTTTCCATTTTCAAGGAAATTAAAATGATTTTTTGCCCAGGATCTTTCTGCATCCAAAAAGCAGTAATGGAGAAAACTGCGATCCCAATAAAAGATTCAAATGTAAGTTTATCAAACATGTTGACGTTCTCCAAAGACAAGTTCATCTGAACAAAGTACATACATACTTTACATCACTACACTTGAACAATCGAAAATACAAATATGTTTGTGCCTCTCGTCCCTAATTCTGAACTTTCAAAGCCCAGGCAAAAACGAAAGAATAGATTTCAAGTTCAAATCAACAACATCAGAGCGCAAAACTATAAGGGTTCATTCCAAATCAGTATGAAACATCAGACTGCTTCAAACTAGAATGCAAACTGAAATTCATCCATTCAGATTGAATGCTCAAATTGACTTGACCAAGGTGCTGCATGAAAACTTACTTCCCATTCCCAATGACATAGACCGGTTAGACCTGCCCTGACTTCTATTTCTGCCAATGTTTAGCATTTGAATGCAACCGTCTTGATGAATTAGCCGTCTATATATCACAGACACGATAATTCAGTCTCTCAGCAGCAATAAGCAAGAATTAGACCTCCTTGATATGCTCCTGTTGCAGCAAAACACCAAATAATATCAGCCATTTTGCATAACAGCAATGTTCCAACTGAAATGCCCAAGAAAACAAAATCATTAATGGCAGAATCTAGCAGGCCGCATCAAAGCAAAAAGGGAGACAAAGCTTCAAAATTTGTGAAATTATTATCAGAAGGATAGCATCAATCTGGAAATCCAAAAAATTCATGGCTCCAGCTGATAATTCACCACTTGTCCCTCGAGATTATGTGCTCGCGGACAAGCAGAAGAAGAGGTCAAAATCAGAATGTCGCAATCCAGCGACTCACCAAAGAAGAAGCTCATCTCTAAAAGATGCTAAAAGCTCCCAAAGATCGAACCGTTTTGACAGCATGTTATAGATTCCCGAAGCACTTCACATTCGAAAATTCCAAAAAACAAGCCATTTAGGAAGGAAATTCTCGAAAACCCGAAGCATACAATCAGCAACATCAAGATCAAAGAGAAGACAAAAACGAGCATCAAGCATTGCGAATTCGCAAGATCCTAACCAGAAACAACCTCAAACCACGCGAATCACAGCAAAAGGAGAAACCCAGAACGCTTTCCCTCACACAACGCGATCACCTCGCCTCCTCGACAAAATCAGAGGAGAAAAACCCGCAGGAAGAGAGCACGGCACCGACAGAAAATACCAGAAACGCTCGGCGCTTCGGACCCGCAGCACAGTCACCACAAATTACTATGTGGTGCCTGGAAAGAGAAGGCGCAACAAATGCTATTCGGTCGCAAAAAAAAAAAAACAGGACAAAGGGAAAGAAGACAGGGCTCACTGTTCCGCGAGCGAGCGAGCGATCGATCCGACGGTCAAAAGGGACGGGAGCTTCCGGACTCGGCGCGAAGAGGGTATCGACGGGCGAGGCGTATAAGAAGCTTTTCGGGCCGCACGAGCTTTGAGTACAGAGCACGACGGAGGAAGCGGCAGAAGAAGGGGGAGGAGGAGGAGGAGGAGGCAAAGAAGATGAAAGGAAGGTCAAAGGTCTAACGTACGAGGGAGAAAGGAAAGAGACGGAATGGAATGGTAAACAATGCGTCCGAAGAGAGAGAGAGAGAGACGGTGGACGTAGACTGGTCTCGTGGGTGGGGGTGGCATTTGAATCGATGAAGAGAGAGAGAGAGAGAGAGGGAGAGTCGTCATAGGCGGAGATTTCTCTGCGTTCATGTTGTTAGAGTGTGAAGAGGAAAAGCCAAAGAGGAGCGTTCACAATGTTTTCTTTTTCATTTTATGTTATTAATTTTAGAATAGATTTGGCTAAAAAAAAAGGGGAAAAATCCAAAAAAGGGCCTGAAGTCTTCATATTTTTTCAAATAAGGGCCTCAAATGAACACTCTTTCAAAAAAGGGCCTGAAGTCCTCATATTTTCTCAAATAAGGGCCCCAAGTGAATACCGTTTCAAATAAGGGCTCGAAATGACTATAAATTCTCAAAAAAGGGCCTGATTTAAGGGCATTTTAGTCTTTTTACTTATTTAATTTTTTTCTTTTCTATTATAGTTTTTGTAGTCTGTTTCCTTAAAAAAAAAAAAAAAAAAAAAGAAAGAAAGAAGTGAACTTCACAAAGGGAGGGGTAGCCCTCCCGCTCAGGCCACCGCCCCACCGCCGGGGCGAGGCGGGCGGCAGCCTGGGGCGGGGTCGCCGGCGCCTCGCGAGGCCGGCGACCCGGCCTCGGCAGAGCGAGGGCCTCGGCCCTCGCAAAATCGGGAGAGGTCGGGCCCTCTCCGGATCTGGGCGGCGAGCGGCGGTCCCCGCCCGGATCGGGGTCGCCGGCCGTCGCCGGGGCCCAGGCCGGGTCGCCTTGACCGAGCGACCCCCCCGACCGGGACGGGCGACGGCCGGCGACCCCTCGATCCGGGCGGGGACCGCCGGCCTCGCCAGATCCCGGAGAGGGCCCGACCCTCTCCCGGCTTTGCGAGGGCCGAGGCCCTCGCCTCCGACCGGCGGGGTCGCCGGGGTCGCCGGCGACCCCGCCGGGCCTGCGCCGCGCCCGCCGACCCCCCCCACCGGCGGTGGGCCGGCGGCCACAGGGGGAGGGGCGACCCTCCCGCTGTGTAAAGCCTTTTTTTTTTTAAATTATTTTTAATTATTATAAATCGGGAAAAAGAAAAAAAATAATAAAAAATTTTAAAATGTAAAATGACGAAAACACCCTTCAGGCCGGACCCTTTTTTGAAATTTAATAACCACTTCGGGCCCTCAATTGAAACGGATCATGTCACTTCGGGCCTTTTTTTAAAATAGTGTTCACTTTGGGCCCTTATTTGAGAAATTATGCAGACTTCGGGCCCTTTTTTGGATTTTTCCCAAAAAAAAGGGGGGGACAAAAACAGAAGAAAAACAAAAATAAGGTTGTCGTGTTTTTCTTTTCCTCTTTTGCACGAAATTTTTTCCTTGGAGGATTCCGAACTTTATATTGCCTTTTTCTAATCTAGTAACTGAATCTTGATCTCAATCACCTAATCAATAGAAATTTCATATATATATCATCCTATGTCAAAACAAATATGAAACAAACATTAACTATATCGTTTGAGGCACATCGCTTTCCTTGTGTTTTTGTATTATTTTAATTTTAGGATTTACTTGTTTGTCAAAAAATGAATGATGTGAAAAAATATCTTTTTTCAAAAGTTGATTATTTGCGTCACTTATAAAAATGAAAGAATGAAAAATATTTTCATCATATACAAAATTATTTTTGATAAACAAAAAATTTTACTTGGCTAATTAATAATTAATAAGTGGAAATCTAAAAAAATATACAAAAAAAAAAATGAAGATACAGCCCACCATCACCAGGAAGGGTCGACTACAATGGGGGAATGGTCTTTGGGGCCGACGACCCTCACCTGGAGCCAAGATCTAGACGAGTGTGGTAGCCCTCGACCGGATCAAGCAATGGTCATCGACTCTCAGCCAAGCCTAGGCGAGGACTATGAGCCCCTAGTTGGGGAGCAAGGGCCCCCGTGACTATTCCTACACTGTTGCTGGCCCTTCCAGGCTAGGGTGGGGCGCTTGTATCTTCCCCTTTTTTTAAAAACAAAAATTGCATATTTTGAAAATATTTAAATAAAATTTAGACTAAAAATTAGATTTTGACTAAAATGACGTTGTTTTAATGTTATGTTTCATGTTTCAACCACGTCAAATCACGTAGTATATATAAAATAAATAAATAAAAAGCCACTTCACCCAAATTGGACGGAGTTAATCGATGAGCTCAATTGCACTAATTTGACAAGTTTTAGAATTGGATTACATTTTTTACAAGTTTTAGGACTCATTTACACTTACGTAATGAATTTTAGGACTTTCAAGATATTTATCCCAAATTTAAATGATTTAAGAAATTTTTTCTTAAAAAGAATTATCACTTCTAACACTTGCAATAGCTAGTCAATAGAATATGTTTCCATTACCAACAATAATTTATATTTAATCATTTTTGTGAATTATAATAATATTATTATTTTATTTATTTTCGTGAACGATACAAACGGTCATTTTTCAAAAAATGTATTCCAAATCTTTTTTTTTTTCAGCTAAAACAATCGCACCCCTTATTTATCGATAGTTTTTTCTTTTTTACAATTTAATTTGAAGCTTTGTTTGTTTCACGAAAAATGAATAAGTTGAAAAATATTTTCCTAAAAATGATGGTTTGTATGCTTGAAATAATTAATTAAATTAAAAATATTTTCATTATTCAATAATAATTTATGTTTAAACATTTTCCCCAATGATGAAAACATTTTTCATTCATTCATTTTTGCAAGTGAAGCCATAATTTTTGAAATAATTTTTTCAAATTATTCATTTTCACAAAACAAACAAAGTCTCAAAACTTGCAGCTTTCACACATTGACTTTTCATTAATTCAAAATCACTTGAAACTTTCATTATATATAAGATTTCAGATTTTGGCTGAAAGTTTTCTATTTCCTGAAAAAACATAAACAAATATGTTATAATATGTCTGAGCCGTAAAAATTGATAAAAAAAAATTAAAACTTGAAAGTAATTCGAGACACACGCTACCAATTTACAGAAAAGAAGATGATAACTAGCATACTAACATTATGTAAATAGAGTCAAAAGTTGTCCGCATGGTACTACTACTAGCCTTCAAGGCGGATGAATGAATAAGTCATATGCAATTAGATCGAATTAAGTCGTAAAATACATCTAGCTCCATTTATTTCTCGAAAAATAAATAATTAAAAAATATTTTCCAAATATGATCATATGTATCACTTGAAATAATGAAGACATTTTCATTGTCGACAATAATTTAAGACAAAATATTTTCATGGACAGTAAAATATTTGTCGTTCACTCATTTTCATCAAGAATACACATATTTATTTCTAGATAAATATTTTTCCAATTCATTAATTATGTACGAAAAAAATGGGGTTTAATTATGATGGTCACTAATTAAATATTTAAGCGTGGCAACTTTAGCAGTAAAGATGACATTCGATTGTAATCAAACTGTAAATGTGCTAGCCTTAAATTTTTCGACATGCAGTTATTTATTCTTGAAGTTATTGAGCTCGGTGGTAGGTGGAGACTTGGCATAGTGAGTGAATCTGAAAATTTTTCAAAATGTCGGTAGGCTTTAAAAAACCGTGACTGTGAGAATGACATATGCCTATTGCTAATTTTCTTTCTTTATTCGCATCTCTACGTTGTTCCCATTTGAAATTTCACAAATGAAACATTACGATCGAAAAGAGATGATTGGGTTATAATTATCCAATCAACTCCAAACATTAGACGGCTGTCAATTTAGTCATAAATATTTATTAGAAATTTCAATCTAGTCATTTCGATAAATTTTCGTCGAAAATCGCTGACGTGGCGATGTACCATGTAGGACGGCTAATGATTAATGGACTTCCGCCAGCGGATTTTGGGATAAATTTATCAGAAGAACTATATTTCAATGCGTCATAATACTACTAAGGTAGAGAAATACTATCTTTTAATATTTATGTCAAAAAATAAAATACTATCTAAATATTTTTTAAAAATTAAAGAATAATATATATGTGAATCTATTGTCAATGTTTACATTTTGTGAAAGTTTCAAACAACTGAGATTTGAGAATGTCAAAGTTGCGAGATTTGGATCAAGTCAATATCTACATTTTGGGAAAAAATAGATATCTTACGAAATAAATAATACTTGTCTTACCAAAAAAGATAAGAGAGAATGTAAATTTAAAACGGTTAAATACCACGAAAAATCCGAAACTGGTATATATGTAATAAATTTACTTCAACTTATTTTTTTACCACAAAAAGAATCCAAACCGGTACACGTGACAAATTTACTCAAAACTATTTTTTTTTATCAAAATAAACTTCAAACTGGTATACATGTGATAATTTTACCCGAAACATCAAACCGGTACACATGTGATAAATTTATCCCAAACTAATTTTTTCGCCACAAAAAATCATAAAATGATAAACTTGTAGTAAATTTACCCTTTATTAGTACCCATTAAATTGGGTTAATATAACGAAAACCCCAAACCGATACACATGACAAATAGTGGGTGAAAAACGCAAATTGATACACCCATCAACTGTCACATGTTATCCATCTCGATAATTTAAAGGTAAAATTTAATGAAAACTAACGGAGGATAAATTTGTCATTAGTGTTTGAAATTTTTATGGTAAAAAAAAAATTTTAAATTTTTCACAAGTGTACTACTGTGAGATTTTTCGTGATATTAATCCAATTTAAAATTAAAAATTCATTAGAAATTCATACCATTTCCCGTCCATATTTTGGGCAGAAAGTTAACGGAGCTCCAGATATATCACTTTCATTTATTTTAATAAACATGTGACGCCTCGTGTCTTAATTAATACTCTGTTTGTTTTGCGAAAAATGAATGATTTGAATAATATTTTATAAATATGATTGCTTAAATAAAATTTCTATTAAAAAAATTAGATTTAGATCAAAACGACGTCGTTTTGGCCACTTCAGCACCATGTAGGATAAAAGAAAAATAAGAACAAAGCCATGTAAGCATTTTTCGCTAATTAAATTGGATAGAATTAATAGAAGGACTCGATTGTATCAATTTGATAAGTTTTAGAATTTGATTGTATTTTTGACAGAGGGTCAATTGTATTTCCATGATAAGTTTTAGCACTTTCGGTGCACATATTTTTTATTTTTTTGCAAAATAGACACGTAAGCTTTATTTGCTTTATGGTAAGATATTTTATGGCAATTCCTCCTTGGTTCCAAAAGTTGACGATGAATTAGGCGCAAAGAGTCGAGCTGTCCTTTGGCGTGGACCCCCACAAAAGCTTGTGGGGCATGCTATTGGTGAAATGTTTGACTTGGTTGCATGCATTTCGCTATTCGCACCTGCAACTGCGGATTGTGATTGAGATCCAATCAAATTGAAAAAAAAAAATTTCCCGACAAATATTTATAATTAGAATAGAAAGAGAAATACAAATAAAAAGTAAGAAATCTTCCTACTTTATGTGGACAGCTGAGATTTTTTTTTTTTTGAATTGCTACAAATCGAGAAATTTTGTGTATCGCGATCTTAAGATCTTTGAATTCAATTTTTGGAGGCCCGTTTGAGGTCTAAAATCTCGATTATATCTAAAATTGTGTATATTATACATATAGATGTGATTTACAAAGAGTGGCGCTATTTTCACTAACATTTTTAGTTAAAACTAAGACACTCATTTTTTTCAATTAAACGATCAAAATACCATCTTCTCTTTTCAATTTATTGTTTCTTTTTATATTAAACTAATCGACAAAACTCCATTTATTTCTATCGTTTCGCTTGTCAATTTCACAATACAAATACTCAATTATACTCAGCGAGATATCATCTTATCTTGCATTTCGTTATCACTTTTTCTAGAGAGGGTTGTTAAATTTCATAAATAATCTCATATATTTAATCAAAAAGCGACATAAATTATTCTAAATTTCTATTTATGATGACTATATGACTTATCAACACACGATTAATGGCATATTTTTTCATCAAACAATTTGAGCAAAGATTAAATTAAAATTCAATCTATTTATCTAACCAATCTTGACCTTGTAGCTGTTTTTCCTCAATAAATTCGTCAATTTTTAAAGTTAAACATTGTTTTTGTTGTGCTTTATTTTGAGTTGCTTGCATTTTTATTTGAATTGAAAGAAGGGGGTTGAGAATCTTGTTACACATTCTGCACCTTTCAAGCTAACATCAAATTATTCCAAAGGAAAGTTTTAAGCATATTTTAACGTTTTGATCCACTTCCTATGAGGTCGAATCTACGATATTAATAACTTTCTTCATGGTAGGAGCAGAACCACAAGACCCTTTTTTTTTTTTTTGCCCTTTTTGCGCTTATGTTTTGTTTGTATGTAGATATGATCAAATCTTAAACATATTTGACATTTGATTATGTTTCTAACAAATTAACCTTTTGATATTTTGATCAATTTTTCTTTTCCATTGTTGATCAAGATTGGCTCAATAATTAGATTGAATTTTAATCTTCAACTTTGAAATATAGTCCCAAAATATTTGATGAAAAAATAAAATAATTGTGTTCTTGCAAGCCATCATATATAGAAAATTCTAATATTCTATGTTGCTTTTGGGATTAAAAAGATGAAAACATAAATTAAATTTAACAAGTTTCACTAGGCAAAGTGATAGCATGATGCATGATAAGATGATGTCTCGTTGAGTACAATGGAGCATTTGTATGGTGAAACTAACGAGAAATAATATAGAAATAAAGGTAATTTTTTGGTTAGCTGGATGAAAAAAAAAAAAGAAACAATAAATTGACGAAAGAAATGATGGTATTTCGATCATTTAACTAAAAAAAAGGAGTGTTTTAACCAAAATATGAGTGAAAATCGCGCCGCCCATTTACAAATGAACTGTTATACGTTTTTGAAAGGTTCTAGGTTTTTTGTCGCGGAATAAAGGTCAAAAAGTGTGTTTGCAAGATTTAGGAAGAGAATAAAAAGAAAAGAAGTCGATTATTGCCTTCTATTTTGTTCAATCAAATAAGCTATTACATGCCCAAGGAGTATTTATCCATACTTCTCTGTTTTTTTTAATTATTATTTACTTGATGACTGTTTGATTTCGACTTTGTTTTTTTTTTTTTGGTAAATCTATAGGGATGTAAAAATGACTTTGTTAATGCTTTGCTTCTTTAACAATTGGCATCTACTTGCAAAGCATATGCCACTTGATCCTTTCATTGAGCACATAGTAATATACCAAACCTACTATCTCTTTCGATTCTAACTAAGCAATAATTTGATATTATCCTCCACCAAGGAGAGATGCATTATGATTGGACCCTTCTTTATTTTATTTTATTTATTTTTCCAGCTTTATGAGCTTGATTATTAAGATATCAAACTTATTAGAATATTCACAAATTGTTAAAGGGGCACGCCCGAGCATGTTCTAGTGGGGAAAAGTCAAATGGTCCCCAACTTGACATGGACTTCACAATTCGAAATTCTTCTTTTTGCATTTCTTTCTTCTTCTTCTTCTTTTTATTGATTCCTCGAAAGATGAGTTGCCCTCGTTGCAAACCTGCCCTTTGTTAGTGGGACAACTCACGCATCTGGATGCAGAAGCGTGGCCCCCGGTTAATGTGCCAATCGATCAAACATGTGCACCAATTTCAATAATAGCACTAATGTATGAATAAGCTCCTAGTTTAATTGATGCTTTGATTAATTGGAAATTGTGATTCGAAGTAATTTCCAGCTCAATGTTGAGAGTACGGAATTTTTCGACAATTTGGTTTTGCGACAAATATGAGTCCGGTATTGATATAGAGAATCCAAAATGATCTCTTTTTCTAACCGGGAAAAAACCCACCTCGCACGTGTGCTAGTAAAACCTCCAAGAATGTGTTAGAGTGGCGTAATCTTCGCACATCGATGAAATTAAAAGGTAGGCCTTTATAAGCCAACAACTAATAGATGCCAAGATTCATCTAACATCGCTAATGTCTGTCATTAAATAAGATATGAGAATCTGAAAAGGACTTATTAGCCGAGGTCTCACTTATATCAAATTAATTAATGAGTTCATTGCATTAAAATCGGTCTAAGGATGGGGTTTCGAGGGTTGGGACCGAGCAATGGTTTTGACACCTCATTTGGACAACCAAATAAATAGGAAATTGGATTTTTCACACGACTTTATTCTTGCTTTCCCTAATTTCTTTAGCAAATATGTGAAATCCGCTACATGTGACTCTTTATCGATACAGTAACTCCGATTTCAATGGAATATTTCTAGATCGACTTAAATTTGGTGCGTGAAAAAGGGAGTCTACAAGATCGACGTTATCGTACCAATCTATACAAATCAAAGCTTCCACTAGTCTTGGTCTCGATGTTGGCAAAATTGGATTTGCGTGCCAAAATTAGAGGGGGCCTCTCGTCCTCGTAGGCCTTTGATTTTTCTTCCTTGTTTTTTTAACATGCTACTTGCCTAACTTCTCGTTGACTCCAACTTTGTCCGGCTTCTCTCTCGCCTGCCTCAGTCAGCACCCTCCACATGCTTTGACTTTTTCCAAGCCAACCCATAAAAATCATGATTAAGTCCTAATCCAGTGGAAAAATGCCTAACTTGGATAACACACTCGAATATTGTTGTTTTCCTCCGGTGTTACTTGCCCTTCGTTTGCCAATTTCAATGTGGAATCTTTTTGTGGACACAGTGCTTCTTAAGGATAATACAATGTGAGGGTGGACTTGGTACTTTAAAGATCCCAGTGGGTATATAGTTAGGGCTTCTGCATATGGTGTTATGCAAGTCAAAGGACCATAAGTGGTAGAGGAATACTAGGGGAAGTTGTAAAAAAAAAAAAAAATCTTAAACTTATTGCACTTTCGTAAATTCAGTTATATACTTTTAGTTGTGGCTTTAAACCTTTTCACCTTTTAATTGTACTAGTTAAGTCCATCTGGTCAATTTCAGCTTGAAATCGTTGACGTGAACATCGGACATTCTACGTAGCACGGCTAAAGCCGACGTGTGCAATTTTTTTAAAAATTTTCTTTATTTATTTTTATTTTCTTCTCTCGTCCTTTTTTTTTAATGTGACAAGCAAGGGTTGCCAGTCCCTCGCTGGTCATAATAAAGAAAAAGTTAGGAAGGGAAAAAGAAACAAATGAAAAATTGTCCATGTCGTTGTCGGTCGTATCATGTAAGACTGCCGACGTTTACGCTAGTAATTTTCCAGCCAAAATTGACTAGACGGACTCAATTTGGCAAAAAGTGAAAAAGGTTTAGGACTCAATCGGCGTAATTAAAAGGCTTATGACTGAATTTGCAAAAGTGCAATAAATTTATGACTTTTTTTAACAATTTTCCTCAAAAGAGTTAGTGACCCGGTCCGTGTCATCATGGACCAATTCTTTAAAACTACAATAAGATGTTGGTTCGGAGCAATGAAGAACGAGTCCATGTAAAAATCAAATATGGAGGCAATAATTTGAGAACTAACATTTTTAATTTCCCTAAGAGCGCTGGCCAAATGTGAAAATTGTCAAGTTCGTAAATTTGATGTTTGTTGATATACTTTGTAGTCATCTAGTTTCAAACTAATCTTTGAAAAAAAAATGTAGTGACATGTGGTCAGTGATCCTTTAGGGAGGGAATTACAAAGTATATTCCTTTTTGTTTGTTTGAAAAGAGATCATAGTAGAACAAATTCAATGAATTGAGTCGATCAACATAATTTTCTCATTTCCCTTTTGTCTGAAAATACATCTAGATTCATTCACTCGGAGATTAAAATCCGCAAAACTTCTCTCTTTTTTTATACATACTTAATAGTTTTTTTTTTTGTTTTTTTGATAATTCAGACATCCGAACTTGAAAATTATGGTATTTGAAAGTTTATTATGTACCCGCAAACCGCATGAACTGATTAAGTCCAGACATTTAACCCGTAAGGATAATCGTGAACCAGAATAGCTTGTACGCAATGAGTGAATTTCGAACGGTCATCTCGGATTTCATTTTTTTTTTTTTTTTGGTGTGTGTGTGAATACACCTAACCTCCATGGCGGCCTAAAGTTTACCCTTGGAAAGATGTGGTTTTACACTTTACACGCGTACATTTAAGTTAGGAAGTTCCTCCCATCTTACCTGCCTGCTTTGTCTTAAAATGGACGGCTCTAGCAAGATCTTGTTACCTACCCAATTTTTTTTTCAGGTGTTCCAAGTGTACGTGAGCTCAATGCTTCTCGATCCCTAATTTTTGAAAGTCATACGTGGACCCCGCATGATTTAAAGGTCAAGATGCACCGAGATCATATATGGTCGGAGGTGCACCCACGAATATCTCCGTGCCCACCAAACATAACATGCCCATCACAAAGGAAGCAACTTTAATGCTTCATAGTACGAATCTGATTTTTATTGTCCCTTATAAGTCTTAACAAAGTAATCACTCATCACCTAACTTCATATCATGGGTAGGGTGAATCAAATTGCATGTCTTTTTCAGCCATAACCACAAGCCAAATTTACGGAAAAATTATCAAAAAAATTCTTGAATCTATTAAAATCGTGCCAATTCAATTTTAATTTTTTTTTCAATTAAGTCATAAATCTTTTACAATTATATCAATTTAGTCTATTTTGCCGGTTGGGTAGCACTGACTTTGGTAAAATTTTAATATTGTTCTGATTTTGTTATTTTTATTTTATTTTTTTCTTTTCTTTTTGGGTTAAGGCCAGTAGGTTGCAGTCGATCACCAATCGAGGGCTAGTGAGGACACGCGGCCCTAGCCTAGATCTAGGCGAGGGCCGCAAGCCCTCTCCCGGCGTGACGAGGGTCTTGAGTCCTTGCTCGCAGCTGGGTAAGGGTTGCGACCCTCACCAGCAACCGACGATGGTTTCAGGCCTTGACACCAAAAACAAAAATAAAACAAAAAAAGACCGAAAAAATAATAATAAAATGATTAAAAATTCGATAAAATATGAAAAGATTGTTAAAAATTTGACATGTTAGTGTTGACCGGCTAAATGAACTAAATTGAAACAATTGCGAAAAGTTTGGGATTTAATTGGCCAAAGAAAAAGTATATGACTGAATTGATACAATTACAATATGTTTACAACTTTTTTGGTTATTTTTTCCCCAAATTCACATTCTTGCAAACCCAACTTCTTTTGGGTACTGTGGATTCGACTTACGTTGATCAACTTCACACGGGTCGTTGACTCGGATGAAACTTACGACCGGGTTAGTATTGATCGCAACAGCATAATAATATTCCATCTCCGCAACCGTGTGAATCATGCCAGTCTCCACCGATCCTCAAAGCAGGTGGCGTTAGGAAAAACACGAGGCGAAATGTCAATGTCAAGGGTTGAGTTTTGGCATGTTCTAAATGTTCCGACGAAGGACCTTTCATTAGGTGCGAAACCATCCAGGATCGGCTAAATAAACTGAATTGAAACAAACGCAATTGAAAATTGAGGGTAGGTTCTTGAAACAAAAGGTAATGGAGAGAGGAGGCTTGATTAATTCTTGCAATTCAGCGGTGTCGGTGGACGATAATTTTCAGAGGGCGTCTTCTTCCATCAGTCCGGTCCAGTCCCAGTCCCGGTCCGATGTGTTCCGCCAATGGGGAAGAGAGCCTTTTATGAGCGCTTTGTCCCCACCAAGATGGACCAATGATTGGTCCCCACGTTTTTGTCCAAGCAGCTAGGCACGGCCAATGCCTAGAACAAGTCAATAATCGACATGTGGACCGGCATCATAAATTTTTGTTCTTGGATTGGTAATGGTACATATCACTTTAAATATGTTTTTAAATTTGTTGCCGTCCTAACATGGACCGATCGAGGCTCTAATTTCCTCTTTTTCTTCCTGTTTTTTTTCCTCGACAAAGAATTCAAACTCGATCATATTAACTCGATAAGTTCTAAAGCGACACCCTTTCTTTAGATTCGCCACAAATCCGATTTGCCTTACGGATCACTTTGATCCGACGACCCTCTTGAGCTCATCGCCGTCTGCCCGATTGACGAACATGTGCTCGTTATGCGTGCATGCTTTAGGCCTATCCGAAGGGCATTTTGGTTCAAAAGCCTTTTATTCGCTTTGTCGCGTACTTTTTGCACATAGGAAAGCGCCTTGTTGGGTTCTCTTCGTTCCACGACTATCTCATTACGGCTATCCTCCCACAACTTCAACGATTCTCCAATTATAACTTTTCAATCTATGTTAAAGTTCGACCAAAAAAAAAAAAACTCTATGCTAAAGAAACTCTAGCCCTTTCTTTTTTATCTCTAGAGTTGGGGACGTGCAACTACCGTTCATTGGTTTGCCGTTAATTGCTATGAGCTCATGAGGGCTATTGAGTCAAAGTGATCTCAAGAAGGGATGTTTAGAACTAAAGTCAATTCTCCCACATCGAAGGTAGAATACTTTGGTTTGAGATTTTTATATGAAAGATCCTTTTATTTCGTGAAAAATAAATGATTTGAAAAATATTTTAAAGCCAATGATCATTTGTATCTCTTGCAATGACTAGTCGACGAAATATATGGATTTCTAAATATTTTCGTGGAAGATTGAATTTTTTTCCTTTCGCTCGTTTTTTATTAATGATATAAGTGATTATTTTTTGAGTTTTTTTTTCAAGTCATTCAGTTTTGGAGAAACAAACACATTCAGGGTCTCCATTCTTGATAGGATAGCTAATATAATGGAGTGTGATTCTCTCAAGATCCAAACCAAAACACTCAAGAAAGTTACTGTAGTTGGGCCATTGACATTTTGCTCACCATAGACCATCATAGACTTCCTTATTGAATGTATACACAGTACAGGTGATCAAGCGGGGCAGCCCAATGGGCCTGGGAGGCCCGCTCATCATGAAGAGGGAAAGAGATCATCCCTTCTTTCCCCCCAAACATGAACTCCCATCCCAAAATCAAATGATGAAACGGAAATGAGTGGATCCGGATAATGTCCTACCGCAGTAAAGGAAAGTTACTTACATTCGGAGTCAGAGAAATGCAATCCCAGGATCTTTGGAAGAGAAATGCGGTATCGATTTGGAGTACGTGACCGATGCAGAATATCTGAAACAAGAAGAGACTCGGCTCTCGACGGTCCAGAAATCAATGTCTTATTAGATATCCACAAAATGTCGGCGACGAATTACAATCCTGATAGCATGCAATACGCTATGATCTAAACGGTTTGCACTGAGATGTGCTCAACCAGTTACCATTGAGAGCCCCCAACTTCAAAATTCAATGCTATTTACTTGGAATAAATCACTGTATATATAGAACATTATAGACTATAAAGCATTACTTTTTCCATCATTTTACCCTCAGAAATTCTTTACAAGACATCAGTAGAGTCTGCAAGACTACGCTTGACGAGTCCTCCGAGGCCAGATGAAGTGCAGCATCATGCATCAATCCCACAAGACTTTCCCCCCGTATCCTGTGAGCATTGTGCTTGAACAGCTTTAACCATGAAATCCTGGAGAATCCTTGCGATTCACTAGCTGCATGGTTGATGAGGCAAGAAAGAGCAGCAGGATAGTCGTCCTTCTCCAACATCAGGCAGAAGCGCTCTTTTATGAGAGGAAGAGGCAGCAACCGATCCGCCTGAACTAAGTGATTCCAAGTTGTTTCCAGTAGTCCATACTGCCAGCAAGCAATAAATAATTAGTGACGATTAGCTTTAGTTGAAAGGCGCTAGGACAAGTAGAAGCATCATCAATTATGTTACTATTTCAACTTGTAGTTTAGTCCTAGAAGTCTATTACAAGTCTTCTTATTTCATTTGAAAAAAGTTCATTGAATTGCAGCAAATTCTTTTATTTCAATTGTGACATGCAATTCTTCTCTAAGTGTGATGCTTAAGAAAGCCTTGGTGTGATGCTCAGGTAAATTTGAGCCTGATTTGATGAGAACTTGAAGAGAGGTCACAATACTCAAAACTAGTAAATTCCTCTGCATCAAACGTAAAGCTTGCTAAGCATCAAACTTGAGAAAAAGAACTGCATCTTGGAATTCAAAAGCAAAGACATATCGAAAATCAACCATCTCCATTCACTAGGAACGGAAAGGACTACACTCGTTATGAAGACTTTTCCAATAATCTACTCCAAGTTCATGTAGGAAACCTCAAGAGGAAACAAAATTGAAAAAAGAAGTCACCAAACAAGAATCATCATCAAAATAGGGCACCTGTAAACAAACACCATAATGTCCTACTCAGAATAGACAAATGAAACTTACTAGACTCCAGATTTAACAAAGAAAAAATTATATTCATTACCTGAGCCTTAATTCCTAATTCAAATGAATTAAGTCTTAAAACCATGTATCTGGGATTCTCATTGTTTTATCTGTCTCCTATTTCATTCCTTCAATTTTCTTTTCCTCTTCTATTATCCCAACATCAAACGAACATTTTGGAAGTATTACGCATAGAGCACATGAGAAACATTTATCTACTTGATGAATACCCAAATATATGTAAATCTCGTCAAGGAAGAATCTTCGACTAGGTTCTAGAATAAATATTCTGCCGACGCGATTTACGAATGGAACATCGACGGCGTTTCAGAAGCAAATCTGATTCAAGTTTTAAACCAAATGGTAATGTTAGCAACAACTTACAAAACCATTCCAGACACAACAGACCAGCAAATTGCTTTTATGATTATAGCCGGTTTTTCAGGAACTTTAAAAGGATGGTGGGATAATTATCTCACTTAAGACCAACGAAATCAGATTTTGAATGCTGTCAAAACAGAAGAAAACAGTCAAAATATTTTTGATGACCAAGGCCAAGTGGTCCAAGACGCTGTTTCAACTTTGATTTATTCTATTTCTCAGCATTTCATTGGTGATCCTTCCGTTGTTCGTGACCACAACCAGGATTTTCTTTCAAATTTAAAATGTAGATCCTTAGGTGAGTTCCGACAATACAAAGACGAATTCTTCCAACGTGTTTGGCTCCGACTAGATTACAACCAACCATTCCGGAAAAAGAAATTCCTTGCCGGTCTTCCTATCCTTATCGGAAACCAAGTCCGAAAGCGTATATGTGAGCAGTTCGGCGAAGAAATACCTTTTAACATCCTTTCTTATGGTGAACTAATTACTCCTCTCCCTTGGCTCTGATACCATAAGGGGACTTAGATCGATAGACACTTGCATAAAATCAAAATAGATGAGGAGAATGATGAAAGTATACAGAAGAAAACAAGATATGAAAAGTAAGTCTGAAATGAGTGGTCGGAATATTAAGAACGAATCTCGCCGAAGTTAATCAAAGCGAGGGGAGGGCTCCCAGCGGACTCCGCACTCTGTTCACTTAATATTCAGATCGGTCAAAATCAGAATTTTAGGCCATCGGCGGGAGGCACGGCACTACCAATTCCGGGGCTTACAATCGTCGTTGTTTATGGAACCGTCTAAACGAAGGGCTGTATTCGTTATAAATGTTTAAAAGTTCACAAAGATTACAGATTATAGTTATCAAAATGTCGATACTTGTCGGTAATATTATAACGAATTAGATAATCATAAGTAAAACCACCAAGTATGAGGCACGGCCTTCTGATATAGGGTATAGCAATATAAAGTACAAAAATCAAAATGCAGAATATAAAAGGCAAAGCTTGAAACGCCACAAGTAGGAGGCAGAGCCTACCGCGATCTGTGGGTATGAAGCTGGAAATGAGAAAACTTCACAATGTATAACACGAAATTAAAAGATTACAAAGAAAGATCCATAGATCTGTGCATAAAAACTCCAAAAACAGAAAGATCCGGAGTAGATTTGAGAAGAAAAGAAGACTGTCAAAACAGATCGGGGATAGATCCGGGTACTTACTGGAAAAATCTCCGGGAAGTCGGAAAGGGTGTCTTCAAGGCGTAAGGGTTAGCTCTTCTCTAGAGTCGGCTAAGGAAGATCTCAAAAGGTTAGAAGGGAAGAGAGGAGGGTTTCGGGCTCTCAAGGAGTGGGGAAATCCTCGGAAGGGTGTTGGATGGGAGAGAAAACGTTATGTCTGCAACGTCCTTCGTCTGTCTATTTAAACACAAAAAGTTACTGTAGCTACGGTGTCACGGTTTAAAAATTAAAAAGCCGCTACGATGTACGATGTACATTATACGGTATTAAGATACATCAAAATTTTGAGTTTGACGCCAAGTCTTCAGCATCTTCTTCCTCTTCGTCCGCAACATTTGCCCAATTAATCTCAGGTAAAATTCCATAGCGATTATCTTCATTGGTGTTACCGCTGTGATGGGATTCTGCTTGGGAATTTCTGGAATCTTCATAGTCTTCGATTGCTTGTCTCATCATTTGTTAGAAGTCCGCTTCGGTAGATGCCCCTACTAATTTTGAGACTGCGATCGATCGATTATGTAGAAAAGTCGTATTTGGAGCCGATGTATTGGATTTAACCTGTCGCGATTGAATCCATCCCCGTACACCGGCTATAGAACATTTATCCCGGAAGGTAAAACCATCCCACCATTTGATTTTAAACCTTCTGGATAGAATCACAAAGGTAGACCCAGGTGTGTCTACTTGATATTCAAAATCCCAGGCCAGCACTCAAGAGATCCGGAAAGTGATCGAGAAAAGTAGAAAAGCTGGATATGTCTTTTCTACGAGAGTCGGTGTATAAGAAAATTTAAAAATGCGGTATGATTCAAAAATGGTTTGGGGGAGTATGTCAGTAAGTGGTCCAACATGATCCCACCACCGTACAAACCAAGTATGGCGGTTTGTAATATCAAAATTGTCTTCAAAATAGAACAACCATGTGTGTGTTCTATTGGGATTTTGTCTGAAAAAGGCATTCCACCAAGCTTGTTGATAGTCAAAATAGGTAAAAGTAGGTATATGAGAAAGAATTTCAGTTAACTTGGTGTTAAATTTGATAGAGGTCCGGGGGGAAAGATCGCAATCGGAAGGGTGAATGACCCTTGTAATCTTTGCAAGAGAGTAGTTTATAATGTCTGGATTCTGATTATCGGCAAAATGTCTAAATTTTACTGACTTTGTTTGCGTCAAAATCCTTTCATAAAAATCAATTGTCTTCAGATTGTCATAAGGGGTATATAAATGATTTTCTCCAAACATATTTTTTGCAAAAATATAAGGGTCCTTATGGTAAAAACCTTTTTCAATCATCAAAATTTTCTCCAAATGTTTGGGGAACCATTTAGATTTAGTCTTAACAGTCTTTTGAGGAGTTGGCGATGCCGGAAGAACCACCTCACTTAAAATATTTTTTGGTTTTAAAGGTGAGGGAGACTGTACCTCTTCCGGTATTGCAACTTCGTATCCTAGTTGCTTCAAAAATTCTGGAGGAAGCATGGCAAGTTTGTCAAAAGGGATAAGGGCTGAAGATGATTCTCCCGAGCCTGTTGGTTTTAGAAATTTTTTTGAGGATGATTGTCCTGGTCCGGAAGGTAATTTTGTTTGTGGTTGTGTCACAATCTTTTCCGAAGACCGGGTGGCTTCAAGCCGGCTCCTCAAAAGACTGTTAAGACTAAATCTAAATGGTTCTCCAAACACTTGCAGAAAATTTTGACAGTTGAAAAGGGTTTTTACCACAAGGACCCTTATATTTTTGCAAAAAATATATTTGGAGAAAACCATTTTTATACCCCTTATGACAATCTGAAGACAATTGATTTTTATGAAAGGATTTTGACGCAAAATGAGTCGATAAAATTTAGACATTTTGCTGATAATCGGAATCCAGACATTATAAACTACTCTACTACAAAGATTACAAGGGTCATTCACCCTTCCGATTGGGATTTTTCCCCCCGGACCTCTATCAAATTTAACATCAAGTTGACTGAAATTCTTTCTCATAGACCTACTTTTACCTATTTTGACTATCAACAAACTTGGTGGAATGCCTTTTTCAGACAAAATCCCAATAGAACACACATATGGTTGTTCTATTTTGAAGACAATTTTGACATTACAAAACCGCCATACTGGTTTGTACGGTGGTGGGATCATTTTGGACCACTTACCGACATACTCCCACAAACCATTTTTGAATCATACCGCATTTTTAAATCTTCCTATACACCGACTCTCGTAGAAAAGACGTATCCAGCTTTTCTACTTTTCTCGATCACTTTCCGGATCTCTTGGGTACCGGCCTGGGATTTTGAATATCAAGTAGACACACCTGGGTCTACATTTGTGATTCTATCCGGAAGGTTTAAAATCAAATGGTGGGATGGTTTTACCTTCTGGGATAAATGTTCTATAGCCAGTGTACGGGGATGGATTCAATCGCGACAGGTTAAATCCAATACATCGGCTCCAAATACGACTTTTCTACATGACCGATCGATCGCAGCCTCAAAATTAGTAGGGGCATCTACCGAAGTAGACTTCTGGCAAATGATGAGACAAGCAGCCGAAGACTATGAAGATTCCAGAAATTCCCAAGCGTAATCCCATCACAGCAGTAACACCAATGAAGATGACTGCTATGGAATTTTACCTGGGATTAATTAGGCAAATGTTGCGCACGAAGAGGAAGAAGATGCTAAAGACTTGGCGTCAGACTCATAAAATTTTGATGTATCTTAATACCGTATAATGTACAATGTACACTGTAGACTTTCACCGTACACTGTACACCGTAGCGGCTTTTTAATTTTTAAACCGTAGCATTATAGCTACAGTAACTTTTTGTGTTTAAAAAGACAGATGAAGGACGTTGCGCATGTAACGTTTTCTCTCCCATCCAAGAACCCTTCCGAGGATTTCCCCACTCCTTGAGAGCTCGAAACCCTCCTCTCTTCCCTTCTAACCTTTTGAGATCTTCCCTAGCCGACTCTAGAGAAGAGCTAACCCTTCCGCCTTGAAGACACCCTTTCCGACTTCCCGGAGATTTTTCCAAGAAGTACCCGGATCTATCCCCGATCTGTTTTGACAGTCTTCTTTTCTTCTCAAATCTACTCCGGATCTTTCTGTTTTTGGAGTTTTTATGCACAGATCTACGGATCTTTCTTTGTAATCTTTTGACTTCGTGTTATACATTGTGAAGTTTTCTCATTTCCAGCTTCATACCCACAGACTGCGGTAAGCTCCGCCTCCTACTTCCGGCGTTTCAAGCTTTGCCTTTTATATTCTGCAGTTTATTTTCTGCATTTTGATTTTTGTATTTTATATTGCTATACCCCGGATCGGAAGGCCGTGCCTCCTACTTGGTGGTTTTACTTATGATTATCCAATTCGTTATAATATTACCGACAAGTATCGACATTTTGATAACTATAATCTGTAATCTTTGTGAACTTTTAAACATTTATAACGAATACAGCCCTTCGTTTAGACGGTTCCATAAACAACAACAATTGTAAGCCCCGCAATTGGTAGTGCCGTGCCTCCCGCCGGTGGCCTAAAATTCTGATTTTGACCGATTTGAATATTAAGTGAACAGAGTGCGAAGTCCGCTGGGAGCCCTCCCCTCGCTTTGATTAACTTCGGCGAGATTCGTTCTTAATATTCCAACCACTCATTTCAAACTTACTTTTTCATATCTTGTTTTCTTCCGTATACTTTCATCATTCTCCTCATCTATTTTAATTTTATGCAAGTGTCTATCGATCTAAGTCCCCTTATGGTCCCCTTATATATATATATATATAAAGAAAAAGAATACCCAAATATGCATAAACTTGGCACTTGCAGAAAATTCGAGTTGGCATTCAATTGCTCTGAAAAGTTATCCACTTACCAAATGCAAAAAGCAATGATCTTATTGAAGAGGTGTAAGATTTCAAGTACCTGTCTGGCTCTTGAAGAATCCAATACTATCCGAAGATGGCGTTTCTCATTGAAGTGGTGCCCATGTTGCAACATCTTTTGATAGACAAATTGTAAATCATCCCACCTCTTCCCTTCAAAACATGCATCCAGTATGGTGTTGAATGTATAGGTATCTGGTATTACCCGGAACTTGTAATCAGATTTACTTTTAATATGATTGGCATCGTCCAGCATCCTGCTAAAGAGCTGTTTTGCTTCCTCAAACATCCCATGGTCAAGGTAAGCTTTTAACATAATGTTGCAAGTGACAAGATTGGGGGAGCAGTATTCCTCCATCTGCTTAAAGATGAAACTCCCACTTTCAATGTTCCTGGCTTCCAAACATGCTTGAATTAAGCCGGTGTATGTCACCACTAGAGGCTTATTAGCCACCTTGCATATCTTCTCAACCTGTCATGTGAGCACAATGTCAAGCCACCCATGTGTATTCCATGAAACATATAGATAAACTGCTCCCTAATGAAGACTTCACTAAGCAGTCTCCATGAAAATTCTGACAGGATAAACTGCTCCCTAAATTTCAGTAGTGACAGAAAAAGAACTGCCAAAAAGACTGCAAACTGACTATTTATCTCCTTGCAGGTGCTTTCATCGGAGATCCACCATAACTGGTCTATAAAGGAAAAATCTAGGTCGTCAGCAAGAAATTCTCTACTGGTCATGTGTTTTAGACTTAACCACTGCTCTCTATGCTACAGTAAGACAGTGATACGTATCAAATGAGATGTTCAAAACCTAGGCCAAGCATACTGAAGTGAGATCTCACCACATTCAGAAATTACATTTTCGAACTTCATCACATTTAGGAGATTGTTGCTCGGATTGTAATATGTTCGGATTTCTACTTTATCCTTGTTCTATAAGTAATAAGGTAAACTGTTTATAGAAACACATGGATGAGATCAATGAATTCAGAAAGAACTTCATTTCAATAGTAGAAGTTGGATGTTATCTTAATACAGACACGTAGAGAAGAAGAAAAGTTTGTGGAGTTAAAGAAGATGAAAAGAAAAAAGAGACAACAAATGTTAGTAAAGGGAAATGCAAGAGGAAGTTAAGTGTGGCAGATCGATGACCTCTTACCAGAGAAATTCTAAGTGCTCCAAATGTAGTACATTCATTTGCGATCGTGCATATGGTAAGTGCAATCTCAAATGAGCGAAACATGTGTCAGACGAGACACGCGACATTGGACAACGTTTTTTATTCATGCTATGCAAATGAGGAAGTCAGAGTTTAAGACTGAATTTCTTGAGATGCTTGGCGGTTCATTTATAATGCATCATCTTGCATCGACTCTGGTGTGATGGAGTATTCACGACGTAGGTAATGTCGCGTATCTAACTGAAGCAACAAGCGACTCAACCTTTTTTAAGGATAAGATTCCCTCTTCATCATTGATATCATGACTAAAAAATGAGTCCAATGTCATGTGTCCGGTCTAACATAACTTTGGCAATATGTTTGAGATTACTTCTATCACATAATCAAAATGTACATCATTCCACATTTCTTGACTTACATCTAGTGTTTTTGGAAATTTTCTCTCGACTGCCACAACAGAGATGTCAACTTCTTATTGTGCCTCCCTTACCTAACATTTTATTTGCGTCCTTTAATACCCTGCAGTTGTTCAACCCCACAACATCATATGCCAATATAAAAGATTTCCAGGTGGTAACAATCAATTCAGTTTAAGTTGAGATTTCCTGATCTCATCCATCTGGGACAATGGTATTTAACATTGAGAAAATGGATACAGCGCCGTATTTCACCACAACCGAAAATCAATGACAAGATATAACACTTTAAAGTCTTATCACACTAAAGGGCATGCCCTTACTCCATTCAATCAGCTAGGAGGAAAGCCAGCAAGAAAATTAATCAACTACGCCATCAAAATAACTACATTAAAATGAATGTCTCAAACTCTTGACCATTTTCCTTTTGCATGAAAGAAAGTAAATTGTCTCAAACTGCACGAATCTGCATCAATAGAATTTTTTAAGGTAAAGGAATATGTAGTAGCAAACAAAGCAGGTGTCCATACAACTCTGCTAAAATGCAAGGAGGTAGAGGACTAATTTGTACATCATAAAATTGAAGAATAAAAAGGGTAGTTCAAGCATTAAAGAATTACCAGCCTCAATGATTCCTGGCACCTTCCAGCACTACAAAGACAGCGAGCAAGATCATAATAGAGAGCAGCAGAACCTACTATTCCTCGTTTCTCCATTTCCTGAACAGCTAACACAGCCTCATCCGTTTTTCCCTCTCTCCAGAGTGTATTCACAAGAACTGTAAATCACCAAACTTCAAGATCAAACCAGCATCAAGATCCAAGCCATGCAGGAGATTTAATTTATGGCATATTTTGACACGAGAAAACTTCATAATGACCAATAAACAGGACAGACAGAACAACTATGTACGTCTGTTGGTCAAATGAGGTCTATAAACTGACGGTCTAATATACACTAATTGACCAATCTCATCTCAGCAAAAAACAGAAAAGAAGGGAACTTGATTAATCTTACAACACATGCTCTGGATATGACAAATCTTCAAGCCCTCTTTGTATCAAATATGACAGTAACTTTCTAGAACAAGAATTGGTTTAATATAGTGCAACAAATTAGCTTCACATACACTTGTAGCTTGACTACTTGATTAACTAGCTATTTCATACCTCTTTCATGATTTGTTGCTTACTAATCGTTTGTTTTTTCTGCTTTTTGCTTAATCCAAATTTCAAAACTAAGGCACTATTACTTTGTTTAAATCCGGTACTCTTGAAACCTTCACAATACTAAAATGTTATCATGTAAATTCACATATAATTTTTTCATAATTTTTGGAAATTTGAATAATATTCTAAAGTTTGGCAGAAAAGTGTAAAAATACTTCTCATTTTTGCTTAACTGTAAACAAACATTCTCTATATTATCTTTATCCTTCGATAAATAAATATTGCCAACAACTATTGAGTATTACCAAGGTTCTAATTCTAATGTGTCTTGTCCAAAGGTGGATGTTAATTGAACGCCCCACTTTAAGTTTGTTTGATTATAAGCATTTTGGTCTAAAACTTAACTCTTGAAATTAAACAAATTCCTCCCAAGCAAAATTTAAATCATTATATTGTTCTTCTGGCTTGGAATCACATAATTTTTTTCTTTTTGTTTCTCGTTTAGGCATATATATGTATACTTGTTTTTGGCAACTTTTCTTTGGCCATAAGGTATACATGTGGCAAGTTTGTCTAAAGAATGTAGGTGCTACTGCAAACTTTACAATGGTTTTATCTTATCATTCAAGTAAACAACTACGAAATTAATAGTGAGTGTTACCTTGTTAACTGCCATTTCGATTCAATTTTGATTCTGTTGTGAGCTTTTATTTGTGTACGGGATGACAATTTAAGACTCCAATTGCGACATAAACTCTAATTACAATCATTTGGTTTTCAGTCATGTATTCTCTTGACTTCCATTACATTTTTCGAACGGGAAATGTAACTTTTTATTGATGGTTTGAGTACTTCATTTTCAACTGAAAGATCAGAAGATAGCCTCTAATTTTTTGTTGCCTCTTTTTTGGCCATCTGACACTAGATCATTGAATAAAGTTGTACACTTTACCTTTCAAGAGATCACCGCTTGTCATCATCTGATGAAAGTTGTCAAACCTTCTAATCACTCTATTAAGATGATGTGAGTCCACAAGTAGGATGAAAGAATTACTTGGAAGAGTACCTTTGTATGTCAAGGCATTTGGAATGCACGAGCGCTGGACCTTCCTGAATAATTCATGGACCAAATTGTACTTCTCACATGCAAACATCACCTGCCAAGGAATAATTATGGACAATGATATAAGTCAGCCTAAAGAATAAGCCCCATTCCTCCAATCCTAACAAAAATATAAGGAATTAAAAAGCAATCTGAAAAATACTTCATGAGAATATATTATAAGTCACTAATCTGAAATTTACATCTGAAGTATAAGTCAGACATGCCATGGACATATGAAATGGACCAGCCAACCTTCTGCAGTTTGTTGCAACTTGGAAGCATATCAAGCCAAAGGGCGGTCAAGCTGTGACTCTATTTCAAAGTAGCTCTAGGAAAACATTTTCTTGGTTTACTATAGTAGAGCAAGCTAGTCGAGAAAAATATTTTCCCTATAACAGAGGTCTAGTTATATTTCTAAGAAAATAGTTAATATGTTTGTGTCATTTTCTAGGTGAAGGTTCTCAAGATATGGTGGGATTTATTGACAAATAAGGTTTTGGCCTTGTAGTGTTCCAACCATCCACGATGCAATAGGGACAGACCCCATCTTTCCTCCTGTCGATACTTGTAAAAAAAAAAAAAAACTAACAAATGGTAGTTATATACTCCAGAACATCCCTTTTCCACAACCAATTACAAAGTTTAAATGTAAAAGAATATGGGACAATTTTCAGTCCACAAATGTGCAACTCCTTTTCCATAGTCTTTCTGTCAGCATTGATACACGGGGAGTTATATCTTCAAAAATTAACTAACTCTTCAAATCAATGGCGATAGAGATGGCCTGTTAAAGTAAAGAAACAGTTCGTACAAAAATATATCCAATATAAGCTAAAATAGGATGGAAAGAAAAGTCTTTTCTCTCTCAATTTAATGTTGATCTTTGTAAAATTATCTATTCTCTTTTACAACACGAACACTTCATTGACAGTTGCCATATTCCCAGTCAGTTCTCAGGCCCAAAATTTAGCAAGGGTAAATTAGCCCAGAGGATCACACTAAATTTCCAACCAATAGTAGAAGTTCTTTGAAATCCTACCCTTTATTTAAAAATAGACATATTTCTTCCAACAAGAAATATACAAAAACCAGAAAGAAGTTACCTCCATGACAAGTCCATAAGTTATAGAAGATGGGTGCTGGCCATGCTGCTTTAACTGTTGTAAAACCCAGAATGCCCCTTCCCATTGTTTTCGTTTGACACATGCATTAAGCACCTACATTCATCAACCATATTTAGGACTTGACTACTTTCACATTTGCAGATTCGTAGACCCCAATAAGATGACAAAGGAGTAATACTTTCTTGAAAGAAGAAGGAACTGCTTGGTCTTAATGACCTGTATACACAAGTGAGACGAAGTACTGGCATGGCTATTTCCAGTTTCGCAGATGTCACTAAGATTGTAAAGAAGTAATTTCTCTAAATAGGAGTAAAGAACCCCTAGAACCCCTCAGTATAGTCTCTGATAGTGCGTAACACAAATTATCCAACCTAAGTCAAAGGCTTATCCATAAGCAATTCAGAGTTATGATTGCTAGATCAGCAAGTCAGTCTCGGAACAGAACAGAACAGTCATAAAACAGCATGCATTGAACACTTTGGGACAATTTTCCTCCAAGACAGGTAACATCCACAGAAAATCGTATAATAGTCTCAGTATTTTATTCTGCTGACCATTGTTTCAATAATTCCTTCTTTTCCCACTAAGTCAGGCATGCTACATGACTCCTATGTCATGACACTTTGTCCTGTATCCAGTTATCAAAGCAAGATAGTAGCCAAGAACAGTGTTGAGACTCCCCTCTACTTCTCTTTAGATCTTCCTTCATCCACTTTAACCAGCATATGATGGAGTCCCATGTTCTCATTGGAGCTTTCTAAAGCTGTTCATGTGTCTAAATATCAAATGAGCTTCTCTCATCTGATTCTCAATTGAACCCGAACCAATTATGCATTCATTTTTCATCCTTGCTTTTCCTAGCAAATCCGGAATCTTTACAACTTCACCATATGCACATGTTGATGACTGATTGCCTAGACTTTCATGCATAAACAATCTAGAATCTTATTTTGATTGCATGGAATGACTCTTAAGCCCAAATAACATCCAGTAATTACAGAGGATAATAGACATGGCACTCCAACCTATCCATCCTGCTTGTATCCCATAGGTAATATCTCAATTCAGTACTCATACTTTTGCAACATGTATCCAAGATACCGGAATTTCTATTTCAGTAGTACTTGTCTCCAATTCTCACCATGCCTTCAGTTGGACCTCCTTTACTGAATCTATACTCCACAGGCCCCATGCTTAAAATTCTTAAATTAAAACCTTCAAAATTGCCATGTTTCCCTTCGCAATCGAGGTTCATATCTAGTGATGCTATCCAGAAGTATAATTAGTATGACTTACTTTATTATAATACTTTCATCTGCCATGAGTAATCTTCGATAATGCATTACTCATGAGTATTGAGGCATAGTATTTAGATCATATTCATAATTGGAACAACATCTTATTAATCATCACACTTATACACGAGAGTTTCACCGTCGCGAAAGACACACATATAACAGGAATAACACTGCATATGAAAAAATTGGAAGATGATTAGTAAAAACACATCAGAGTGAAGCTGCATATACGGGACATCCACCTAAACTGGATCAATAGCATATATAACTCACAGCATTGTAGACAATAATATCCGGTTCCAACTGTGGGTCCCACTTCACCAAGGTCATTGTTTTAAGCTTTTTCTTTGGAGGAGATCGCATAGTGTCAATGACATCAAAAAGTTCCTTCATGTGCCCTGCTTGTCCAAGAGTCACAGCAATGGAGCGATAGGCTACCAAATCAGGATAAGTGGACATCTGATTCTGGAGAGAGAGAGAGAGAGAGAGAGATTCAGTCAAGGTTTCCAGCACCCCAACGTTTACATAGAACAAGTGCAAATAATATCATGTGACTACTATACCTACTTCCGTCCCCAAAGAAGAAGAAGAAAAACAACCCAAAATAAAAGATTAAGCACATTACTTGCATCAAATGAAACAAGTTTAGCGCTTCAACAGGCCTCCTTGCCTTCCCAAGTACATCCAGTGCAGCGGTGTAAATGTGCCTGAAGATGACGGAGTGATTAGTTCGACAATTTTATGCTCAATCCAGGTAAGTAAAAAGGTTTATAGAAACAAGACAGAATTTCCTTCTGCCTTTGTGTATCAAAGTAGAAAAAGCTTATTATGGCCCCTAAGTTGCAAAAATCAATCAGGAAAGAAGTTTCTACATCATTTAAAATTCGACAGATAATTCATCAACAAAATATATCTAAGTATATATGCATACCATATCTAACTTTCAAATTACCTGAATGCTGAAAATTCTTTTCAATGCAGAGAAGTAGAAGAGCATTAATATAGAAAAAGACAAGGTCAATGAAAATGAGGAACCATCCCAAAGGTGCCACATGAAGTCAGTTCTTTCAAATCAAGAGTAATTGGCATGGTTTTGAACTGCCTAATAATATGCATCTTTCCTGAGGGGGCCACCTACTAGAAAGGATCAATCACACGAACTTGTTTCACTGCTACTATGTTGAAAAGTATCGAACAATTGTTCAATTTAGTTTTATTGCATGGTTAAATGAGGAGCCATAAAATCCAAATTTTACTATGAGAGCAGCATATTAAACCGTGAAAGAGATTGCAGCAGAGATACCTCTTCATAGAACTTAGGACAAAGAAGCAAGACAGCGAAGCTAAAATTTGTGGCCATCAAGGCAACAACACCACCATAGGAGGGCATCAAGTCAACCCCCACCATCGAGCTAGTTATTTCCATTCATGCAACTCCTTTACAACCAACACCACATTACTGCCATTATCTCCACCATACAACTATGCGCTGACTAGACAACTCAAGAAATTTAGTTTTCTTATGAGTTACTAATCTATAGATTATCTCATCTTTTTGCAGCATCTACTTTTACCTCTAAAATGCCATAGCAGTAACTAGTGGGAACTTGGAGATAAACAACAAAGGCCTAATTGCTATGATTACCAATCAAACAAAGAGAATGGTAGCACGATTTTGCACCAGCGTCAAAGGTGAAGTCAGCACCTGAGCTTGTTTGACTTGAAGCGCTCACGCATTTGAAGCCACTCTATGACTTGTAGTACTCGCCTCCAGTTTCCTAGTTTCCCAAGTATCTGGATAACCCTCAAAACAGAATAATCACAAAATTTGATTTTTGCACTCCGCATAATTTTAGAGAACATCCACTCCGGCATGTCAATGTCTGCACCATTCAACCTGTTAAATTAAAATATCTAAACTGAATCCAACAATAAAAACAACAACTCAATAAGACGACTCATAATAATTAGTAAAGAGACATGACAGATACGCTGAAAAAGATACAGCAACATGCCACTCCAGTTATAATCCATGGCATCACAGGAAGAGGACATCATTTATGAGCTTATAAAGCATATTAACCATGGACATGCAACAAACAACAGAGGATGAGGCAAATTAAACAAAGAAGAAATTGACTCTCCAATGGTACCCAAACCCGAATGCGAACATACAAGAATTTCTTTATCTTGCTAATAAACTTCAAGGAAGATTTCCCACACATCTTCTTAACCGAGTGATTAATTCAAGCACTCAATGCATGTTCACTATTCGGCTCTGTTAGTATTGTCCCACATTATTTGTTCACGGGATTTTACCATGGCCTTTGTATGTAATCTCCTCCTACCATAGCTTAGACTTTTGGGTTGGATATGCTATCACGGTATCAGAGCCAAGTTCCAATCCGCCATTTAACATTTAAGTTTATTTCTCATGTGATTTTCTGTTCTTCATTTCGGCATGCATTCTTTATACTGCTACAGTCCGGGTTGCATGTGAGAGAGAGTGTCAAAGCGTTATCTCAGATCACTGGTTTACAGGATACATCATGCCCTAATATGCATGTAGTCTCCCTCCATTTGTTTAGCTTAAGTTTTGAGTTAGACATGCTAAAAAGTTCAAATGGAAAACAAGATCAAGTCAAATCTGTTTATTCAGATTTGTTCTGCTTTAATACATGAGGGACCCTGTGGAACTTATCTAGCATCTACTATTACTCTTCCACAAACACAAGGCACATATAAGTTCAGTTCTTGCATTATGTAGGACATTAGTTTTTAGAGGATATGAAAGCACTAAAATGAACCAAAAAGCTTGGATCTCAGATTTCCAAACCAAACCAACATGCTGGTCAAAGTGAACAAAACAAAAGCATGGGCACTAATAGCATTAGTCATCATATGAGAGGGTACAAAGAAGAAGTGACCGTCCAAGGTTTTACCAACCAAATCTTTGTTATTCCAGTGATTTAGATGAAGTGAAGTCGACAGAGGATTGTGATAAAGGTATTGTCCCCTCCTATAATGACATTATCTCAAAGGAGTCCCCAGGATTGTCAGTACAGAACCAACGCACCTAAACTTTAAGCATGTCCACTAATACATGTGCATGTGATCATGTTTTCATATTGACTGCTCCTTAGATGGCCATTTTTTTTTTTACCTTTTTCAGCCAGTCGCCTTGGATGTCCATATGGATCATCCTAAGAGCAATGGTAACCTATCAAAACCAAAAAAAGCAGACAAACAGACCATCATTTCTCTTTTACGTCCACCTCAGGACTAGCACTATACTCACTAATGCTCTGCAAGACTTCATAAATTTACAACATGAAAGCTCGGTCTCACTTCACAGTCAGCATAAAGACAGGTCCAGCGACAAAAGCAGCAAACACTAATATATGGCGATTTAGTAGGAGAGCCGAAGAGGAAGTAGACTACTAACCATTTTGCTAGCTTCTGGATTCTATCCTCCATTTCCATCCGCGAAACTTTTGGCTTATCCACAATATCACTGAATTCATCCAAGGTCCTGAATGCAGCTCTTTCTTCACCGAAATACTCATCATCTTTCTTATAGTTCAAAGCCCTCGTGCTTTTCATAAGCGTGGCGCTTCGTCGATTAATTTTGTCATCACTACTTTTCTCAACTCGTTCATCTTTCCTCAATTTGTTGGGTACTTTACTGTTTTCAAAACCACCTTTACGTCTCAAATCAATAAGTTTATCATCTTTAGTTATATCGCGACTGCCCAATACTACAATGCTAGCTTTCGTTCCGCGAGCCTTCGAATCCTTATTCAAAATTTGCTTCTTCTTAATAGCTATATCTCCTTGAACCTCCCTCTTCCCCTTGCCATCCGCGCGACCCTCTTTGCTCTCCAATTTATGCCCTCTCTTCCTCATTCCATCTCGACTCAATCCATCTTTACCTATACTCGAAGCTATTTCTCGGCTTGAATCACCATCAAGTTTCTCCCCTTTCACATTCGGCTGATCTGCTTCCGGTTCTCTACTCAAACTATCGTCCAATCCACTCGAATTGTGCGAGCGCCTTTTCTCCCTAACGGACTTGACAGACTCCATAGCCTTCAAGTATTCGTCGAAGGAAGGCTTAAACTCGAACTCCTCCGCGAGCAAACTGCGCCCATCTGATTTTCTCAAGGACTCTTCTTTCAACAGGGCGTTGATTCTTCTGTAACGAGCCTTGGTCCGGCTCAACACGCGAGGCATCGACCGCCGAGACTCGGGAAACCCGCATGGGCAAAACCCTTTCTTGGTTTGAGGCGAGCAGTGGGAAATCGCATTCCTCTCGACGGAAGAGATGCAAATTTGCTGATTCGCCAGAATTACCCCATACATTTTTCAGTGGACAACCCCTTCAGCTTCAGAGAGAAACCCAGAGAGCATCCCCGCGCAAGCTACTGGCAACTCTCGCCAAAGAAGAAGAGAAGAAGAAGTGACGATCTACTGCATAAGCAAAACGAGTGACTGTACTGTTGAAGAATCGGTGACGACGGGACAGGGTTTTAGCCATGCGACGCCGTTTGCTTCCAGATGTCGGGAGAACTCATTTCAATGAGAATATCTTCATAAATTTAATCTTTTTCTTTTTTGGACGGAATCTTCATAAATATAATCTACGACGGTAAGTTTGTTTGAAACGTCATGAAAAAAGGAAAATTATTTTTCTTAAAAACAGTTTTTTTATTTGGTAGTATGCGATCAAAAAAATATTTCCTGGTATTTGAATTTCATTTGATGAATAATTTCAATCTCATGCTTCAATGCAAAAAAAAAAAAATCAAATTTTAAATTTCTTTTGTATATTTTGTTATTTTTATTGGAAGAAGAAAAACAAAAAATATTAAAAATTTGAGATAAGTAATTTTGAAAGGTATTTTTATCTTGTTAGATTTAGTTAATTTTATGCATGAATTTTTTGTTGATCGGAAAGTATTTTCTTTTGCCTAAGCCTATGTCGATTAACCAAACGGGAGAAAGTTTGGAAAATCAATTTTCGAAATATAGTTCCATTCAAACAAATGCACCTTAAGAGTGATTAGCTTTAGTATATATAGGTTACAGGTCAAGAACCCAAAACTTCTTGTTAAGGCCAATTTTCAAATTTTGGAATTGAGAATCGAATGAGCCAACCTAGAACCGGCCGGCAATTGAATCGGCCAGTTCCAAGCTGGTTTAGGGTCGATTGACAAAAGTGGCAAGAAAAATATTAAGTAATAAATTTAGGATCACTTTGTTTGACGTAAAACAAACTTCAACTAAAGCAATATTGAAAAGCAAATTCATGTCATATTATTATGCTAAAAGTTCTGCCCATGAAATCAAAAAACCAGTTGAACAAACACCAGCCTCTCGAGCTCAAAGTAAAGCAATAATGGAGTGAGCCTCGAAGCTTCTAGAGACCTTTCTTGAGTACTCTAGAACTTTTTTGAGGGCAATATAGGTAATGTATACAAGGGCATTCTAGAAGATTCGTTGTGTAAAACGAAAAATATACTTATATTCTAAACATTTCTCATCAATCTCAACCGTTAAATGGATCAATGGTTGTAATCATAGTGGCTTCGTATAAATAGGGGTCTTATCTCTTATTTGTACTCATTCAGAAATACCATGATAAATTTAGACCGACTTTAGAAGAAATTCAAAACGAACCTACTAATATGACGGACCGTCATTTACTATAAATGAAAGGTGCCATAACGAGCACAAGTTCCCATTTGTGAGGATTAGGTGGGAAAGTTATAAAGATTTTGAAGTTCATAACTAAAGCAATTTTTTTTGTCAGATACAACTAAAGCAATATTGAAAAGCAATTTCATGCCATATTGTTATTCTAAAAGTTCTGCCCATGAAATTAGAAAACCAGATGAACAAACACCAGCCTCTCAAGCTCAAAGTAAAGCAGTAAAATCAACAACCGGGAGAACGAAGCAAGAGTGTAGAGCAATCTGTCATGGCTACTCCTAGCGCAGAAACTGTTTTGCCCTCTAGTTAACACCCTCCTCGTCTTCCAGAGTTTCATGCAAGTGTATTGGGTTCTTGGCATGCTGTAATAGCATATGATGCTTGTGTATGCCTTTCCCTCAATGCATGGGTAGGGGCTGCACGGAGGCTCCTATGTTTGTGGAAAATGACTGCCTGCTGCTAAGTGATGCATTGGACTTGTAGAAGTTCTCCAGCAATCAGAGGAGGGACTCTTGTCGAAGTGATCAACTGAGCTTGCAAGTGAGAAAGATGCGCCAAGACCCTAGAAAATTATTCGCAAGATGAAGGTTCAAGTAAGGAAAGTTAAAATGGTCCTGAATTCCTATCGGATGCCATTGCTAAAAATGGAATTTCTATGACATAACTTCTCCAACATCCAGTCAACCCTGTCCTCTAAATGGCAAGCTCTTGGAAATGTCAAGACAATGCCCAAAATTGCAATAAAGGGTTCCTTCTTACTCCAGAGCTTAGCATAGGTGAATGTCTTTTATAATAAATATGGTTAGATATGTCTGTTATCCTTAAATATTACAAACATCATCAACTATTTCTTAAACTCATGACTATTTCATTACATAAACACGTCATGTCAAGAGATGGATTATCATTTGAAGCACTCACCCCCTCATGTATAGCATCACGGTCAACTGAATATCCATACTCGAGTTATATATCTTACTGCCTCCGTCAATTGCTTCACTTCTGCCTCTGTGAGCTTCGATCAACGCTGAGCAAATCCTGTCTTCAGCTCCTCATAGGTGATTATTCCACTCTTGTCCATGTCCATATTTGCGAATATTGCTTTCATCCCTTAAATATCTGCTTTAGATATGATTTTCAGCAATTAGCTATTTTCAGTTTGCAATAGCAAAGTCATTAGTATGAAATGATTACCTAATCAATCTCTGTACTAAATTAAGACTTGGAAATAGCATTTTGAACTAAACATATTGTCAATCAATTAGCTAAGGAAAACAATTTGAATTGGGAGACATGGTAAACACTCCCATCCAAAAACAATCTCTTCAGTTACACTTGTATACTCTTTCACCAAATACAAATACGGAAAATAAGAAACAAGATGCACTCTAATAATGTAGGGACTAACCTTCAGTGCGAGTTTCTTCAACTTGTTCATTGCTATGAACTGCTTCATTCTTGAGAGGACAACATTGTCTATTGGCTTGTCTGATGCATCTCCACCTTCCTTAATCCAATGATGCTCTAAATGAGACAAAAATACCAGGGGGCTGATCAGAAGAGAATACAAGCTTCCAATGTACTAGCAAGTTCGACAATTGGACTATATCTAGAGAAGGGAAATTTTTCACGAAGAAGGGCAGAAAATGCCCTCATTTTCTCAAATAAGGGCATAAAGTGGATATTATTTCAAATAAGGGCACAAAGTGAACATTATTTCAAATAAGGGTTTGATTGGCCATATCGGTCTCAACAAGGGCCTAGACTCACCAGCTAGTTTGGGGCATTTTCGTTATGTACTTTTTTATATTTTTTTTTATTTGTTCCTTTTTCTATTTCTTTAAAAGTAAAAGAAAAAGAGATACATGCGGGAGGCTCCACCTAGGTTTCCGGCGACCCCGCTGGCCAATGATGCCATCCCGCCAGTTCTTTTTTGTTTTAACTTTTCATATTTTTATTTTTTAATTTGATGTACCTAAGAATTATGTTCAAATTGTATTTTGACTAAACCGCCCTTGACCGGCCGGAATATTTGGTAGGCCATCTAGGTTAAGCCCTTTATTTGAAACTTTCATGCCACTTTAGATCCTTATTTGAAACAAGATCCACTTTGGATCCTCGCTTCGAGATCTTATTTGGAATTTTTCCCTAGAGAAATAACATGCTAGAAGAGGACTATTGTTTAGTAGAAGTAGAAATAATCTCACTAGTCATAAAGCCAAGCGTAGATACTAGAGCTAGCATTTCTCATACTTCACATATTCCGAAATAATCATATCCCTGATAGAGTAACATGAATGCTTCCAAGTCAAAAGGATTCCTACAAAAATGACCGACGTCAAACATTTCTAAGAGCATGCATCTTGTAAGGCAGAAGTAACATCACCTAGAACCTGTGCAGAATTAATCCTTTTCTTGGGGGTCCTTCATTAACATTTTCAAAAGAACAAGTGAGCTACTTAAGATAGGCCCAAGCTATCCATAAGAAAGCTCTAAACTGGCAAACCTACATCAACTTGGCAGAGCACGAACCCTAAATTGAAGTGTTTGTAGTCACATAGGGTCATCCAGAAATTGAAGTGACGCCAAATCAAGATGAACCAGTAAGGCATGAATCAAAGTGGAATCGTAAAAACATTCATGCTCAACAAGAAGTTATCCGGATATCGTAAAAACCAGCATATCAAAAAGTCCAGAAATCGTCAGGCCATCAGGGAAAAGAGGCGAAGTGGTGAGCGGTGTCGAGAGCAAAGAGTCGAAGAGAGATAAGTCAGGCCAGAGCGAAGGGAAGGATAGAGCGGAAGAGAGAGGAGAGTTTTTAAGGGTTTTTTTAAAGGGGTAAAAATGGAAGTACATATGATAAATGATGGCAAAATGGGAAGTCTTGACATTTTCATTGAACCACGGCTCAGCATTCAAAAAAATGCAACTTCTCAAAGCACCTCCAACTCTATATTCGGCTAAAGTCCTTTTTGGAGAGCATTGGAGATGCAATTACATCTTTCCATAGTGAGTGAAAAAACCGTCAACGCTATTTGTATTTGGGCAAGGGACTTTAGAGCTCTAAAGCCCATTCCATATGTTGAACCAAATGGGGCTCTACTAGGGCGACAGTAAAGATCTGGGCCGTTGAAAGCTTTACACAAACGAAAGGTGTAGGCGTTTGGTTGGGCACTTCAAGACTTAAGGACACTTGCTATTCTCAAAGAAGTTGGCTTATTTATCCTCTTTCCTCATATGGCAACAAGCAAGGAACTGTGTTTGTTGTTGAGCCTTTTGTTGATCATATGATGAAAAAGAATAAACATTTCTCTCTGAAACTATTCTGCTAGATGAGACATGTCACGGTAGGAAGCTCACTGCAGAAAAATATCGGGTGGAACTCATTCAAAAGAATTCTAGTAGGTAGATGGGAGAGCTCCATACAATGCTAGATCCGGTGAACTTTCTATTGTTTGAATTTTGCATGAATGGTCAATAATGTCTCTTGAACTTTCTTGGGGAAATGCCTTTCTTTGTTATAAGCACGAATAAAGATAAAATTGTTCTTGACATTCTCTTAACTTTTTCCTTTTTTGTTTTTGAATTTGGAGAAATATTGTGTACCCAGGCTGTGCCAAGTCAGGAATGCCCACGTCTACTCATTGTGCATGTGGCATAGCAAACCCGTCTGTCAAAGGAAATTCGAACTCTTCTTGCTCTCTCTCTCTCTCTCTCTCTCTCTCTCTCTCTCTCTCTCTCTCTCTCTCTCTCTCTCTCTCTCTCTCTCTCATGTCTTCTCAAGCGAACGCGCTCTTTTCACTTTTCACACTCCGCCCTCTCCTCCTCCTTACTTGCGACCGAGCTCTGCTCTCTCCTATCCGACGAAACACACCACCACTTCCGCCTTGTTCGTTGCCTCCCCCGTCACCAAATCGCCGCTCATCTCTCTTTCTCCTTCTTCATCCCTCTCGACTCGCAACCGAGAAGCCCTATCTCTGCTCTCCCTCCCCTGTCTCACGTCTCCCTCCTAAATCAACTTATGACCTAGCAAAGAGAGCTCTCGACCGACGAACTCTGCAACAGCCGTTGCTAAATCTTAATCGACAAATATCTCATTAGTTTAAATATTTAAGTGAATGTTGGGTCCAACAAGATAGCTTAATAATCTCATACTTGGGTTCCCTCTTGGCTATTGAACTATGCATTAGTGTTGGGTAAATATGTGACATAACTTTTCAACTGTGAGGCAAGTGAGCATATGAGACTTGACTAATAGAATTAAACACCCACTAAAGCGAAGATTGTTCTCACCAATAAATGACATGCTTAGGAGCCGAGATATCACCCCTGCAAGAGCGCTGAACAAAACAAAAAGTCATAGATTGTCCGATTATCCATAAAAACCGTACAATGGTGCTCCTATATTTAAATTACTTGATCTTCCAATAAAAGCAAAGTACCCCATTTGTAGATGATGGCAGAGGAACAACATTAGAGAGGAAAACATCAAAATGCAACCCACTTCATCTTCATCAATCATGCATGATGCAAGCAGTTAAGATTTTCATGCCATAATCAGTGAATTTTCCCATCAACTTGATAAATTGAAAAAATCACAAAAAGGGGTAAGTTTTCTATGATCCGAACATTGGGAAAAGGAAAATGCTTCCCCGATAGTCCGACAAGATTTTCGGTTGTTTCTGACCATAGATCTACGCATCGTCACGTCGTGTTTTGCTAAAAACACTCACTAATTAGAACATCATGGACTTAGAAATAATGACAGATCTGTCGGACTGTCAAGTTAGAGGTTTCTTTAGAAAAATTACCAAAAAAGTCCTAAACATATTATAATTATGCCTATTCAATTCTAAACTTTTTTTTCGATACAATCCTAAACCTTTTGTAATTGTGCCAATTCAATTGTTCGGCCAATTTTGCCCGGCGGGCACTAATGTGGACGTTGACCGACAACGGCCGTTTGGTGACATAATATTTGATATTTTTTAAATTTTTTTGAATTTTTTTATTTTCTATTTCATTTTTTTCCTTTTTTTTCTTTCCACTTCTTCTTCCTCTAGCCAAAGGTGATGGCAAGGCTCGCCCTCGCCAGTGGCCGATGGACATGAGCTTCGCTTGAGGCTAGCATTGCCTCCGGCCGATTCTTGACCAAAGAAAAAAGAAAGAAAGAAAAAGAAATGAAAAAGAAAATAATTTTTTTAAAAAAATATATGTTGTAAAATATTATGTGATCAGACGGCCAACAAAATTGATTGAATGGACTTAATTAACACAATTGTAAAAGATTTATATGATTGAATCGGTAAAAAAAAATTAGTATTAAATTGACACAATTACAGTAAATTTATGACTTTTTTGGTAATTTTTCCTACGAACAGCCACAAAGGTGGAAAAAAAAAATCACAACCGCGTAGAGTAAAAGCTAAACAAAAGATGCAGATATTTGGCACAATTCATTGTAGGCTGAAAATCAGGAATCACTGTGCCACAACCCCAATCTCCACCTGCTTCTGCTTTCAAGCCAAGGACGAGGTTGATAGAGAAGACGACGAGACATGGCATTTAGAAAGGGCATAACAATCTTGTACCGGATAGTCTCGTAATAGTGAGGAATGGTCTAGTCAGTGATGTAAAAGCAGAGATTTCAACGAAGCGGGATTATTGCTTGGGGCAATGACGCAACTAGTGAGGTACTAACTGATGCACGACTATTGCTAGTTGAAAACTATTTCCAGTCCCCTGGCCTGGGTTTTGAGAATTTCTGGGAGGACTCCCTCCTCGGTAAAGCTCTACTAATCTTCCCATGGGTTTACAGTTGTTGAATTTCAGACTTCTTGCAGTATGAGTTGGTAAATGTGTGAGTTGTAGTTTTGGCAGAGGATGTTCTGATCGATCAGAGTTGTAATTCTGGGACCTTGGTTTGTCGGGCGAAGGCACAGACGATTAGCACGCATCTTCGCGGACAATCACCAACTGGAACAAAACGTCAAATGTGGGATTGCTATCTTCATTTTTTGTCCAATAACATTCATACGGCTGAACGATGTGCAATTCTCTCCCGGGGACATTGCATTTGATAGGAACATCAAATAATCTAAAATGCTCGAACGGCTTGGAAAATGGAAGTTATGCAGATGACTGTGATGAAGCATCTCGCCTAAGTCCACTAAGCTTGTTAGATTCAAATCCATACGCCCGGGCAAGCTCTAACAATACTTGCTCTCGGCTCAAAACTCTTGATGCTTTGCAGCAAATTAGAAGACAGTAATTCTGTGCCATCTCAACTACAGTAGAAACGAAAGCCAATGCCCGGAGATGCTGGTGAGTGTCGAGTTAAAGCAGAGGCCATTCCCTCTCTACGACCAGCCAAAACACCTGAAATGAGGAAATCCCTATACCTCACCATTTATCAGCCATGTAGGAAAGCCTTCTATTCCAACATAAGCACATTGCTTGTCCATTTTAGTTCACGAGGGTTTTGGGGGAGCAGCAAAAATCCCATTGTGGAACTCGAATTGTTGGCACCGAAAGGCTCAACGATGAGGGAGGGCTGTCTCAAAGAGCGATCAAACTTAGGATGATATGTAAAACTCAAGGCGAAGCAGCATTAGCCTTGAATCAAATTCTAAAGCATCTATTTAAACACCCCCCTAACATTTACAAGGAACAAAAAAACAATACACTCTTCGAAACACCCGAGACACGTTACTTGCAACACCACTTTTGGACTAAGTAGCACCGACACCGACATGCGACACGACACACCGACACGTCATTTATATAAAAAAAATAGAGAATTCTGACACCTTAGGACACGTTATATATTAAATGTATATTTTTATATATACATGATAAATTTATTAGGGATTCACAATTATATTTTATTTTTTGCTACCTTGGTATATTAATTTTGGAATGGCTGAGTATATTGACCTAAATATATATATTTGATCCCTAATTTACTGAAAATGTTTAAAATTGATCCCGTGAGTATCGAAATGGTGTGTTAGGATGCAAGACTAGTGTGTCGCTGGCGTGTCCAGAGCACCGACCACTTGTCGGTCACATGTCACAGAGTGTCGGAGAGAGCCGGACACGATACGACACAACATGGAGGCCCTCAAAGAGTGTCGATGCTTCCTAGCTTTTGGATGCGTAATCATCGGGCGATTCTCTAAATTTGCGCAAGGCGGAAGTAAAGCGACAAAATCAGGTTCTAGCATTCGTACTAGCACGAGTATGATCTACTTTAATTGAGAATATCGGACTATATGTCGAGAGTTAAAGTTTGGTTTCTCAACTACTATTCTAAATCGAGAGTTAAAGTTTGGTTTCTCAACCACTATTCTAAATTGAAATCCTATGAACTTCACTCTAGCCACACTTTGTCTCGCACGCATCACCGTCCTAACATGATTCATTTGGAACATAGAAATCACATATTTTAGCTTGTTATCACAAGTAAAGTCTCAGAAAGGCCAAAAAAGGGTGTTGAATGCTTCCTCCAAATTGAAGAAATTCTGAGGCATCGAGTCAATTGCTTCAATTCCAATAGACAAGCATATTATTTCCTTGAACAATAATCTCTGTATTAAATCCATGAATGAAGTCGTTGTTGCGATCTACCTTTCCCTTCTGCTGGGGGTCCGACGGGTTTAGAGGTATTGCCATCGGTCAATGGGGCAAACTCTCCCAAGTCCTACCTTGTGTGATGTTGGATTTTATTTTCATGATTAACAACATAAAAGGTTACTAGGAGTCGATACTAACCTATTGGGGGTCAGCTAGAAACCAATCAAGACATGGGAGTTTTGTCTCGATTCCTACGTGTCAACACTACGCAATCGGTGTTTCTAGGTCTCGGGACTTGTTTATGCTAACTAGATAATTAGCGCCTTTCGGTACCTAACCAGTCAATATCCCCCAAGGTAACCACACATTTTGCCTATCATTCAAAGCCTACCAAGTATATGACCAGTGCTAGATGATCATGCATAATGATTTTATGCCATTTTCATGCAATTATCTATTTAATCATTAACCTAGTACCTAGGAAAGCTATTAACAAGCAATTTATAGAAAGACAGTCTTGTAGTAAAACACTTAATCAGGTAAAACACCCTAAATATAAGTTTGGAATGAACACATGCAAACTATATCTATACTGGCAATATTTGAAATCAATTTTGGTACGAAGATCGAGTATATAGAAATTAGATCGGACTAGACACACTGGTCTTCAAACAATGCCAATCTAGAGCCTAAAAATTCAATTAGGCTAAAGAGGCAATAAAAATCATTTTTCTAGTTTTCTAAAATTTTCAGATTTTAAAAAAAAAATTAATAAGAAAAGTAAAAACGGCGCCGTTTCAGGTTCACTGTGCAGAACCCAAAACGGCGTTACGCAGAGAGGACCAAAAACAGCATCGCATAGTAGAACGAGAAACGGAGATTTTCTGGCCTCTCGAGTCTTACATCGAAATGACGTCGTTGTCCGGGTCTTCACCCACGAACAAAATGATTTCACACTTGGCCTCTGCCCAATGATGTCGCATGGTTCGTGCGGGAAGACTCCAAAACGTCTTCACTTTGACTCCTGCTTGGAACGATGCCACTCGTCCCTTCAGACTTGAACTCCGTGAGACCGTTGGGACCTATTTGATCCAATCGGCATCTCGCCGACGATCGCAAGATCAAATTAACCCATGGGCTAGGAGCGCACAATCCTTGTGCTCCCTAGGGAGACGACGACTGATGCCGCCAACCCCTCCTCCAATCTAGACAAATCTTCAAAGCTTAACCTCTCTCCGGCGCCGTCACCTGTCGGGACCAATTTGGTCCTGCCGGTGGCGCCCCTGTTGTCATCAGTCCAAACCAACCCATGGGCCCGGAGCGTGAGAACGACTCGAACATTGAGCGGTCGACAATTGGTGTCGTCAACCCCTTTGGTGACCTAGAGAATTCGCCAAAGCTCCCCACTCCCAGGCGACCTTGACCTCACAACGTCACTTCGCTTGCTCCTCTATGAGGCCCAAATGACATCGCATCATGGGCCAAGGGGAAACAATGTTGTTTTCTGGTTTTCATCACCAACCAAAAAACGACGACGTACTGACTCGACCCGACCACCCTTATTCAAAGTGGAAAAGGCGTAGGAGGGACCTTTGGAGCCTTATTTGGCTTCACTGGAGCTCCTCGAAAAATTGCCGGATCTGGCCGACCCAAGGGCCAAGAGTGGAAAGTTCGTGCGACCACTAAGATGGCAGTAATCGACTTCGACAATCCCCATGGTGGTTTGGACAATTTCACGAAGGGCCGATATAACTTGCACTTGATGATTGCCTCAAATTCAGCGGAAATTGACCAAATTTGGTCTTCAACATCAAAGAATAAGGCAAGGGCAGAAATATAACAGCCAAAACTCACTACCACATGCATATTTTAGGTCCTTTTTTAAGCGAAAATGATCAGCTCAGTGAGGGGGCTCCGGAGACCTAAATAGGGGATGGGGGAGTTCGAGACTTCACCGACACAAATGGGACCAAATCGAACCGCGACAACAACAAGAGTTTATAGTTAGTAGGTAGTTATGGCAACTATTCGGACAGATCATTGGATCAAGGAAATGACTGGTCTCGACTCGGCGAACTCTTGGCTCAAAAATAGAGCACGCAAAAGGGAGGAGAAGGACCAACCAGGTTTGAAGCCTCTCCGGCAACCTACGACGACTACTTGGCAACTGGGCACTTCATGAGCCAAAGGAAATGAGGCGACCGTGTAGAAACGGCCTTGACTTATTAAAAGAGGAAAATATGCGACCGTGTAGAAATAGCCTGACGAGGAAATAGGACGATCGTGTAAAAACGATCTTGACCTAACAAGGGGGTAGGGCAACCATGCAAAAACAACCTTGACTTGCTAGCATTGAAAAAAGTGAGACAAGCTTTAATGTAGAAACGGCCTTAACCTGTTGAAAAAAGGAAACAGGCGACCGTGTAGAAACGGCCTTGACCTAATGAGGAAACAGAACGACCGTGTAAAAACGGCCTTGACCTGACAAAGGGGCAGGACAACTATGTACAAACGGCCTTGACCAGCCAAGATTAGCTCATTGGGAAAAAATGATCTTTGAATGATGATCAACCTAGAAGGGAAATACCAAATTTCGAACATTTAATGATGTTAGTGAATTAATTTGATTGCACTCGGAAAGAATATCCGAGCGTGGTTCGCTGGGAAAATTGCTTCTTGGTTTGTGGTTTTCTGCAGCTTACAGGTTGGCATCACTTGGGGAAAATGCAACTCCAGAGCTGAACTCACACTTCGGCCTTTGGATTACATTCTTTGGATTGCATTTGCTCTAGGCTGTGTTAGGCCTCACAAACTGAGGAAGCTTGTCATGGAACTGGTCTCGAGACGCTAAAGTTCACCTTACTCATCCAAACAAGGTTAGCTCAAACAAATACAACTACTAACTATTAACTAGGATAGGTCCCTACTCAACTTGGGACTTATCACGGACACTTAGACTATCGACAACGAAGTCTGTCGTCACACCCGATACATGCACAACTCGAACCTTGATCAGCATGCTGACGTCAATGAACTCTGTAGTCACAATTGACCCATGCACAATTTGAACCTTGACGTCACTTAGCATTGTATTTGCTCTAGGTTGTTAGGCTCGCCATACTTGAGAATACTTGCTCGGGGAATGAGTTTCGGGCTATTGAAGGCTCTCCGTACCTGCTCGGGCAAGATTATGTCGGATAAATATTGATACCGTTAGTTATATATGATAGGTCCCTAAACAACTCAAAACTTACCACAAACACTTGAATTACCATTAACGAAGTCTGTCATCACACTTGACAATGCACGACTTGAAACTTGACGTCACTTAGCATCGTACTTGCTCTGGGCTATTAGGCTTGCCGGACTTGAGAATACTTGCTCGGGGAACGGGTTTCGCACTGTTAAAGGCTCTCCGTACTTGCTCGGGTAAGGTTATATCGAACAAATATCGATGTCATCGGGGAAATAGCAGTAAATGCATGTGCAGATAAAGCTAAATCTACCGGCTTGGGAGACTACTTGGCATTATATGATATGACAAACTTCTCTTCAAGTTTAAATGACATCATTGACCGCTAAACTCCATGGGGAAAACCAATTCATGGGGAAAACGACTACTCCTAAAAATGATTTTTGGATGAAAACTTTGGTTCATGAAAAGCAATTTTAATTCATGGAAAGGGTTTATTGAGCATGTCAAGCTAAAGTACCTTATCCGAAAGGGCTTCTCACATACTCTCTCCGGGGATAAATACTCTTGTCACTTCGGGTACTTCATGCCTAAGGTTTCGGACATATTCACAATGCATACAATCTTGGTCAAAGGAACCATAATGTTGGCTTGGTCATGGGTTTACACAAAGGGTTTTCCTGCTTTGAGATCATGTTGGGGAAAATATTTTGATCATTACCTTCACCGGGTTTATAGGCCAAGAACCTAGAAGATAAGACAAGTAATAGTTGGCTCCACTCCTTTAAATAGTAACTTCTTTGTAAAGTCTTCATGTCAAGTCGAAACATCCCAATCGAAAGAAACCTCGAATGGATTGTAATGTCGGTGTGGGAAGGCTTTCAATGCTCGGTTTTCTTTTGGGGTTTTACGAGTTGGTGACTATCCTGGTGTTATTACCAATCTTGCTTCGCTTGAGGAAAGTATATGGCTCAGGGGATACAAATATCTCGAGAGTCCATCGGCTGTCCATTTCTCTTTGGCAAGAAAAGATTTTTACTCTAATATTCACAAAGTTTTTTATTTGAGGTAAGCTTTATGCTTTTCTACATTTAGCTTTCTCCTCACTCTCTAGGTATTGGCATTGCTTTTACTAGGCACACTGCTTTTTTAACCCTTTATTTTTCTCTCTTTTTCTCTTTTTTGCTTTTATCACAAGCTTTCTGGATTCTCAAGACATTTCACATGAACTGGTCTTCCGGTGAATCATGCTCTTCGTCGTAGCATGGGGAGATAATCACCACTCGGGTTTTAGAAATGAATGATTTCTAGTTCAACTTGATTAAGCAAAGGATAATCGGTGTTTGAGTAGAGAAATAAATGCTCTTCTTCATTTCGGGATGCTTCGACCTTCCATGAAGATTCACATGAAATTACCACACAAAGGTTAACGCAAGTGAAAACAATTATATCTTTCTTACCTTTTCTCTTTCTGATTTTCAACTATGGCCTCCTGTATCTACTCCAATGTGGAGTGGTTCTTGACATGGGTATTTTGGACATTCTCCTTACTCAAGCTTAAAGTGACTAACAAGGAACATCTTGTGTATGGAGAAAAGAAGGAACTACCATTCGTCATTTCGGCCCATGTACACGTTGTGAATGAATCTTCTAACCTAAGACACGAATCTTGTTTGCACTTCAATAAATTATCCACGTCGGCGTCGGCGGTGCCATGTAGGACCCTAGTGTCCACTTCATCATGGATTGAATTAGCAAAAGTGTGAAAGGTTTAGGACTCTTTTTTTTTTTATCATTTTTCCTCAACTGCATCTTATAGATTTATACATACAAAAGTGGGTTTTTGAACATTGGGGAGGTGGGAGGTTTTGCAATTAGTATTTATCATAATAGTATTTTCTTCTTCTTCTTCTTTTTATTATTGCCAACATTGTTGTTGCTATTACTACTACTACTACTACTACTACTACTATTATTATTATTATTATAAGATGAGAGGGTTTTATTCATTAATGATGTGCACTTAATTGATTTATTTTTTTCTATGTACTATACAAGCCCGTTATGTTATCATGATAGTAATAATTATTATTATTGTGTTATTATCGCCACTACTATTAATGCTATCATCATCTTCTGTAAAAGTGGGTTTTTGCATATTGACCATTCAAATCCTTCCTTTCTTCATCGACACCCGTTGAGAAACTAAAGGGACAATGGCCACCAATGATTGCATCATGTGGATAGTCATTGCTTCTTCTTCATATAGCAGTACATTACCATTTGGAGGCATTCTAGGTAAACTTGACCTTCGTGCATGGAAAATAAATCTTCGATTTAATAGTGGAGACATTAAATACATTTTTTTTGTTATGTCTTTAGTAAAATTAAGCCATTTCGTTTTGTTTCGACGGTTCACCGTTTGGAATGAAAAGTTGGATTTGGTGATATGAATATATTTTGTGCAAGTTCTAGTTTGGGAATCATTCGGCACCTCTACTTTAGTCATAATCAATTTAGATAACTAATTCACACGAATTGAATTTAGAAAATCCGAAATTGATTTTGGTTATACATTTTTTAAAAAAAATTAAAGACGAATCCATGCAAAGCTTTGATAAATGTCATTTTTGGGAAGACTCTTCAAAATTGGGTCCTCAGGGCTTGTTTGTTTAAGATGCATTAGAACAGGTGCACATGCTTTGCGTGTATCCATGAAAGTGACATTTTAAAAATCATTTAAAATCATACTATTGAGAAATATTTGAGAATTCGACAAAAAAAAAAGGAATATTTGTGACAAAGAAACGAATGGAAATACAACACGAAAATTGTGATATTATACACACGCGCGCTACACAAGACACACACATATATATATTTATATATATGATGCAAAGTGAAAATCATTTCAAAAATCAATTTTTTGAAGGTTGTACTAATACCGAAAGTACAAAAATATATAAAAATAAAGAATGCGAGTGATAATATAATATCACAATTTTGCGCATTTGTCAAAGGACAAAAGACTTGTTAAATAAGTGGAAGGAGGACATTTGAAAGAAAATAAAATGATTCATATCCCATAAAAGTTGGATGCCCTCTTTACCTCTTTTATATTATAGATATAGATAAAGGGAAAACATTTTTCACCAAAAATTCATAATAATATCTAATTTGACAACAAGTGAACAAGTTATAGGCAAAAATGTGCCTGTCAACATCTACATGCATTTCCTCTGACCCCCCCAAAAAAAAAAAACATCTACATGAATTTTCGATGCTTTCCACAAAGAAAAAGTTTACGCAGGCACTTTGCAATGTTCATTCCCTTTATTTGAGACGATTTAAGCACTTGAGGCATTATTTGGAATAGCAAAGAAAGTAAAGGATAAAAATACACTTTAATCGGGTCATTTTTTGAAATGATTTAAGCACTTGAGACATTATTTGGAATAATATTCACTTCAAACCTTTATTTGAGAAAATGGGGACTCTTCAAGTGTTTATTTGAAATTTTTCCAAAAATAAATGGTTTCTTAAACTTGATTATAAACAAACAAACTCTAAGGCTTCATTCGTTTCGCGAAAAATAAATAATTTAAAAAATATTTTTAAAAAAAGAATTGCGTGTGTTGTTTACAAAAATTAGTGAAGAAAAAATATTTCCGTCATTCATATATTTAAATATATTCTGTTATCAATATTTTTATTAATTAATTATTTTTAATTGCACAAATGATCAGTTTAAGAGAATTATTTGTTTTTCGCAAAAAAAAAAAGAGGATAAAAAAATATGCAGAAAATAAATATCAGTCAGCGTGCTTTTTCGAACTAAAAAACCCACACACAGCCAGTGTGGGCCCCCGGCACGGAAATCGACCGTTGCTTCCGCACCTTGCTCCTCCCTCGGACGCCCCCATTCAAATTCGAAAATTCGAAAGGACACGACCTGCTCTGCAATAAAGGAAAAAGTTGCCACCTTTCTCGCTTATTGTCTTCTTGAAATCGCAGCTTCTGTCTGTAAAATTTTCTCCCTTTTCCAGGATGAATCCGCGACGACCACTCGTTTGTGCTCGCTCATCAGAAATAGATTAGACCCCGCTTGTCTGAACAAGCTCATGATGATTCTGCTGAATCTGATTGGCCGTTCTTGATTTGAATACCCAGCTTGATCTTATGTTGGAGTTCATTTTTTAATCGCTTTTTATGTTTCCAGAATATCGAGTTGCGACTCTCTTCCTCTGCTTTAGTTTGAACTTCACCCAAGCTTAGAGCTTTCTTGGATCGCAACGTTCATGATGAGAGAGGAGAACCCATTGGAGAACCCCGCGAAGGTCCTGCGATTTGCCGACCAGAATCAGATGCCGAGGGCTCAAAACGCCAGGGGGAATGGCCATTCTTCGAAACTTCGGTCTGCCTCTTCGTGGGGTTCGCACATAGTGAAAGGTCTCACTGCTGACAAGAAAACCAAGGTCTTGACCACCACTGTTCATACGAAAAAAGTGCCTCTCTCAGGCTCCGACGTCTCCAACCAGAAGAATCAGAGCTCGGTCTCACATTCTCGGGTCAAACGGTCTCTGATCGGTGACTTGTCCTGCTCGTCGAATTCGGCTCAGGTCTATCCGCAGCTGCATCAGACTCACCGCAGGCAGGGCTCGCGCGACCTGTTCCTTGAATTGGACCAACTGAGGGGCTTGCTTCAAGAGTCCAAGGAAAGGGAGTTCAAGCTTCAGGCAGAGTTGACAGAGTGTAAGAGGAACCCAAGGGTATTGGACCTCGAAAGGGAAGTGGAAGTGAAGAAGAGCGAAATTGATGAGTTTAGGAGGAGAGTTGAGTTGTTGGAGTGTGAGAAACGAAACTTATCGGGGCAACTGTCGTCAGTTCCTGTGGAAGAGGCTTTGAGGCGAGAGGACCGCGAGAGTTCAGCCATTTTGTCATGTCCGCATGATCTGGGAATGGAAGTTTTGGAACTGAGACGGTTGAATAAGGAATTGCAGCTTCAGAAGAGGAGTCTTGCTTGTAGGCTTTCCACTGTGGAATCTCAGCTGGCTACCCTTGCTAAGGGTTCAGAGGTAATTATCATGAATCAAACCTGTTTTGTCTCTTGATTTGACATTGGTTAGAATGTGTTCTTTTTTTTATGAATGGATGTCGCAATTGCCGATGGATTCTACTATTTGAGTGCCCCTGAATAACGATATTCACAGATAAGGCTACTTTACCTGGGTATAAAGAGGAAGTAAGCAATAGACTCACAAGGCAAACTTCTAAAGTGAACCCAGTCCTTACGCCGAACGTGTTCCGTTTCTCTAGCCTCGGTCGAATGTTGGTATAAATACAGGATGGTGCAGTTTTTCTAATTAGGAAAAGAATCTTTTATATTGCCATTTTTGCTTGTGTTTGCCCTACTGATCATCTGTTACAAGTACAGAGCTTTGCTTCTTTTTGCTTCTTTCTGTGCTTATCATGCTCTTGTTGGTTTATCTAGAGTGACATAGTGGCAAAGATTAAAGCAGAGGCTTCTTTACTTAGACATACAAACGAAGACCTGTGTAAACAAGTGGAAGGTTTACAAATGAGTCGGTTAAATGAAGTTGAGGAATTAGCCTATTTGAGATGGGTAAATTCCTGTTTACGAAACGAGCTGCGCAACACTGGGGCAGAGGTTATTTCTGATAGAGCATCAAGCCCGGACTCCGGTGAAACAGATAACGATTCTATAAGCTCATTATCATGTCAAAGCAGTGAGTCTATAGAGTACAGTAATGCCAGAAGGGTGAGTATAATAAAAAAGTTGAAGAAATGGCCTCTTACTGATGAGGACTTGTCAAATCGGGAGTGCCCTGCTAACAATTTACAAGAAAATTGGTTCCCCTTGGAAGAAGAAAGAAGCCCCAGAAGGCATTCCATAAGTGGGCTGAAATGCAGTGCAGAAGATATTGTGCTGACCAAGAGGAGGCAATCTGATGGGTTCATGTGCTCAAAAGAAAATGAAAAGGGCATGGAGCCACTTATGCCGACAATATGTGAATGGGGTCTCTCACAAAGACCACAGTTGTATACAAATTGTCAAGAAACAAGTAAATTAGTTGTTCCTTTTGAAGTTGAGAAAAGGACTTTGCGTATTCCAAATCCCCCGCCAAGGCCTTCGTGTACTTTTTCCACTGAATCTAAGAAAGATTGCACTGTCCCAATTCCAGTGCCTCCACCGCCTCCGCCTCCGCCACTGCCGTCCAAGTTATTTGGTAAAGGAACTGCTGGAACAGTGAAGCGGGCTCCTCAAGTAGTTGAGTTTTACCATTCACTAATGAAGAGAGATTCCAGGAAGGATTCTTTGAGTGGAGGAGCCTGTGATGCTTCAGATGTTGCAAATGTTCGCAGCAGCATGATTGGAGAAATCGAAAACCGTTCCTCACATTTGCTTGCTGTAAGTAGCTTTTGAACAACAATTTGTTTTCAGTTTTGTCACAGTGAAATGGAAGAGCAAAGAACCCTCTTTTCGTTGCAGTTGCCTCCAGCGTATGAGTCTTTTTTTATATAAAGAATCTAACAGAAACATATCATGCCTTATTTTGGTTAGCATTGCTTATATATGAAATTATTTGGGTCATACTGGGCATAATTAAGGGCTGTCTTGTTATATTCAGATAAAGGCAGACGTGGAGATCCAAGGAGAATTTGTCAATTCTTTGATAAGAGAGGTGAATAATGCAGTTTATAAGAACATTGAAGACGTTGTGGCCTTTGTGAAGTGGCTTGACGATGAGCTTTGCTTTCTTGTAAGTTGATTGTACTCGAGATGTATCGCTCAAAATAATCTATTATTGTAATCTTCTGTTGGGTCATATTTATTGACGCATTTGTTGGCATTTTTTAGGAAGTCTTTTGAGATAATATGTCTCCCCAAAATGTTGTTGTATTTGATGAATTTTATATATAATAAACAACTTCAAATACACAAAGTAAATAATGCACACATTAGGCATATTGAGTGCTTAAAAAGTTGAGAATGTAGACTCTCATGAGGTTATGGGTAAAGTGGTTCTGATAGTTCTTGCTGTGTACTCGAATAAGGTTGATGAGAGGGCTGTTCTAAAGCATTTTGATTGGCCTGAGAAGAAAGCTGATACATTAAGAGAAGCAGCCTTTGGCTACAGAGACCTCAAGAAGCTGGAGTCAGAAGTGTGTCATTACAAAGATGACTTGCGGATCCCATGTGATGTTGCATTGAAGAAAATGGTTAATATGTCTGAGAAGTACGAACTACATGCATTTGAACATTTTCTTTCTTGAGATCCTACTGTTGTCCTATGTAGTTATGGTTGCTATATCTGCTTTGCCACTGCCAGGATGGAGCGTACTATTTACAACCTTCTCCGAACACGAGAGTTTTTGATGCGGAATTGCAAGGAATGTCAAATTCCAGTTGACTGGATGCTGGACAATGGAATCATATCCAAGGTACAACTTGTGAAGTCATCGTGCTTTTTTCCCGTTTTCTGTAGGAAGATGAGTGTATTGAGATATAATTCAATGAGACACTCCTTCAAATTTTCAGTTTCTTCATTTTCGTATTATATTTGCTCCAATCAATCAAAATGTGGTGCTATACGTGGACAGAGACAGTTAAGCCAGTAGAGCACATCTCAATTGTATAGCCTCTACTTTCCCCACTATCTCTTAATTGATCTGGTGATTTTTAGTTTATACTCACAGAAAAAATTTGAGATGCATGGATGATGAATCTCATAAACGTCTTTCTGATATTAGAGATGAATATAGTGCTGAGAATTCATAAGGTACAATTTCCTTAAATGTGGAGTTTGTTTCATGAACCTCTCAACAAAAGTTCCATTGGTGTTCGTTATTGGTTGTGAGTCATGCTCATAAAGCATGAGGGGATGCAATGCAACAGTAACTTTAAGACGTGATCAACTTCCTAGACTTCCATGTCTACACATCTCTAGTCTTTGTTCATCCAGCGAACTCAAAGAATATGATGATTAAGTGAGAATGAGCAATCCATTTTATGTCGTAGATAAAGATTGGCTCGGTCAAGTTGGCTCAGAAGTACATGAAGAGAGTGGCCATGGAACTTCAGCTTAAGGCTACAGCTGATAAAGATCCTGCAATGGACTACATGCTACTCCAAGGAGTGAGATTTGCTTTCAGAATTCATCAGGTTTAACAAATTAATTTCTCTTGCCCAACATTAGCATTTCAATTTGCAATGCATCTGTGGTTTGCATTCTTATTGCTTCCTGTCCAAATTCACTTGTGTTGTTGCTGCGATTCATAACACTTGAGAATTCAGTCACAGTTGCTGAACAGGTGTAATGACATAACAATATTTATGCAACCGGTTGCATTTAGTGGGCAAAATGAATCAATTGTTATTGTTAGTGAGATCATGAACTATGAAGAGCAGAGACCTTGTTTGTTAGAATATATGTTCTTTTTGTGTGTGGATTCCCCTAGATTTGAATAAGGTTCAATCTGAACAAATAATTGGGTTAAGGTTGGTTTCTAATGACAATGTGTTGAGGTGTATATTACGTGGTGAAAAAGAAAGTCCACGTGTACTAAACTACATCAAGTGAAACCGACAAGGGGCTACATAACTTTGAGACGAACTGTCAGATCAATGTCCGAAGATCTCCCATACAAGGATGATCAGCGTCCGTAGATTGCGCCCGTGCATGGATTGAGAGCTCTAGTCCCAGTTTCTTGTATTTGTATGTGGAACTAGCATGTTAATACGGTTTTGTGCTGACTGATGTATAAGCTTCATATCACTTAAAATCCTTTGCATTTTTCTCCCAACGACAAGCTTTACATTGCGATCTATCGTGCTTATAAACAGTTAGGAATTTACCAGTTTCCGTCGAAAACTTCAGCAAAAACTAATTCCTCAGTAGTTTGCTATCACATGTGCCATAAATAACTAGTCGTCGGATGTAGAAGAATGATGTCTGTTTCATTTCTGTCCTTATGCAGTTTGCAGGCGGATTTGATTCGGAGACAATGCAAGCATTCGAGGAGCTCCGCAACCTTGCCAACTTACTGAACAAGAAGTGAAAAGGGGGCTGGATGATGAGGGCGCATTATGCACCGGATCGCTGTATGCAAAAGGACTCCATACATGGGCTTACCTTCTCAGTAAGCCTGCAAAGGCACACATTGTCCGAGTCAATACTTTTAGATTCTGCAAGATTTTTGTGGGAGAAGTGGGTTTGTGGTCCGAGTTTGCTTGTGTTTAGATAGAATAATGTCTGAAAAGGTTTGGTGTGAGGTCGGAAAGAGTAGCTTTTCTGTGTGATTGTAAACCATATTGAATGATGGGATGGCAAAGCATTTAGATTGCGACCCATTTGACACCAGACTGAAAACGGCACGGGGCATAACGTGAAATACAGAGAAAATGATCAACGTACACCTATTCAACGATGAAAATGGAAAAGGAGTTGCATTGGAGGTAGGCTGGCTATACTTAGAGGCGACCTTGCAACACCAAATGACAGTGACACAAGGAATTGCATGGAATATACGTTTGTTTTGTAAAAAATGAATGATTTGGAAAATATTTTTTCACAAATGATAACGTGTGCCACTTGAAATAATTAGCCAATAAAAAATATTTTCATTATAGACAGCAGTTTATGTTTAATCATTTGTGTAGATAATAAGACTTTCTACCTTCATTCATTTTGTGAGGGATATGAGATACCATCTTTTGAAAAATATATTTCAAATCATCCTTTTTTCGTGAAATAAATGGAATCATGGTAAAAAAGAAATCTACACACAACATTGCACGACTTGATATGATGCATACAAATACTATATTGATGTGATTGAATATATTTACCTTGGGAGAATATCGATTCACTTATAAAATAAAATAACAAACTATGGTACATGATATTTTCCCAACTTAGATATATTTACTAAAGCAATTTCACAAAAAAAAAATATAGGGCTTGACATTTGGAAAATCCTTTTAAAGAGGATGTGCCTTTGGGAATGGCTTTTGTTAGTTATGTAATTAGATGTTAGGTAAAGTCCTACACCGAGTCCTACTCACTAGCTTAGTTGCCATCAATTGAGTTTGGAACCCGGAACAAACTGCGAGTGCTAAGTTAAAGGAAGTTGAGGATGACATCAAGTGCTACAACAATCGGATGGCCGAGACAAGGGGTCATGATTTTTGTGGCTAAGCTACCTTAAAAAATCCATCCTCAATTTGGATCACAGGATGCAGCTCACTTGTATGAAACTAGAATCGCTAGAAATTGCTAATCGGCCATGCGACGGTGAATTCATTCCAAGCCTGGTACACATTAACCGTATCACTATGGGAGTTGACCATGGATGAAGTTGTTACACTAAGGAGGATGCCGAAGGCAGAGACGAAAGTTATCTAAAAAAATCCTAACCCTATTGTACGTAAGCCAATTCGGCTTTAAACCTTTCAATTCTTTCAATTTACTCTCGGACCTTATAACAACTTGTTAATTTACTCACAAACCTTTCATCGTGCCAATTTAATCTTTAAATTTTTTGATGATTTACAAAATTTAGTCCTATAACATTCTAACCTTTCGGTGTAGATCGTGCCCCGTAAGACGACTAACTTGACTAGATCGCCACATCGCCTATTTACAACCAAAATTAGTCGAAAGGACCGAATTGATAAATTGATAAAATGACTAAATCGAAAAATCATTAAAAAGGTTTATGACTGAATTGACATAACTGAAAGTGTTGTGACTAGATTGGTAAGCTATCAAAAGCTTTAGAATTACATCAGCACAATTGTACGATTCCCAACTAAATTAGCTGCCGTATAATAAATTTAGGACGTTTTGGACAAATTTTCCAAAGACAGAGCTGTTGATTGGAGCAAAATCATAAAAATGTGGGCATCAGAAGATGCAGCCCCATCACCTCTTTTTCAAATGCTTGTTGAGTATTTTGCTTTGACATTACTTCACATAAGAAAAGCAAAATACCTCTCAGTTCAACTTAGAGATTGAGCTCAAAAAATTATAGGAAACTTAAAATAGCAAGTGATATAATGACTTGAGCAAGTATTTAACTTCTAAATTTTTTTCAATCGAGCTTTCATGGCTTTTCACATAAGCATGATCAACAATGGTGAATTCCATTAATTTTATGTTCAGACAGTGTGTGAATACGACATGAACTAGCACCCTGAAGTTTAATGTAATAGAAGTTTTTTTTTTTTTTTGAGAGGGGGGGTTTCAAAATGTTATAGACGCTTGGCACCTCTAAAAATATGCAGTTTTGGGTGGTTAAATAAAAATGCAAAAACAAAATTAAAATAAAATGGAGCAATTGAGAGCCTAATTGGAATTGAGAAGAAGTGGAGAGTAAAATTACAATCATACCCTCTCATTTGTGAGGTCAATGGAAAAGTCAATTATGAGAATAAGTCCGACTTTCATTTTAATTGAAAATTCAGTTGTTTTATAGAACCGCACTGTTTCACTTGGAATTATAAGAGGTCAATGACTACGTCAAGGAAATAGAAAATTTTCGATTTTACTTCCACTTATATTTTAAATGGAAAGCAAATGAATTGTAAGTTTATGTTATTTATCAGTTTTGTATTTATAATAGGATTAATACCACAAAAAATCTCAAATTGATACATTTATAAAAAATTTACTTCAAATTATTTTTTTTTACCATAAAAAATATAAACTGGTACATTTGTGGTAAATTTATCCTAAACTAGACACACCGTGACAAATTTATCTCAAACTGGTACACTTGTGACAAATTTACCATCCGTTAATTTTAGTTAAATTTAGCCTCACGTGGTAGTTGACAAGTATATTAATTTGAGGTTTTTATCCTATATTTGTCGTATGTTTATTAAATTGAGATTTTTTTTATATTAACTCAATTTAACGAAGGGTAAATTTGTCACGGATGCATCAATTTGGGGTATTTCGTAATCAAAAGAATTAATTTATGGTAAATCTATCACATGCGTACCAGGTAAAGGTTTTTTGTGGTGAAAAAAATAGTTTGAGGTAAATTTATCACATGTGTATCAATTTAAGATTTTTCGTGGTCAAAAAATAGTTTGGGGTAAATTTATCATAGGTGTGCTGGTTTAGGATTTTTTTTTAATGGTATTAACCCTTTATAAATATTAATCTCTGAGAGGGTATTTTTGTACTTCCACTCCCTTTGTTCTTTGGCACGAGCCAATATTCTTCTTTTCTTCTTTTGTATTTTCTTTTCCCCAAATAATGTTTGTTCTGTTACTCGAGAAACAACTGACGACCTGCGATTGATCTTTCTGTCTTTCCCGGTTCTAGGGTTTCCTTCCCCCTTCGTCTTCTTCCTCTTCGCTTCGTCGATCGACTTCGACCCCCCACAGCCACAGAGGCAGCTTCGTCGCTCCCCCCCCACCGAACAGACGAGTCCAAGTTGCAATCTTTGCAAAATCCTGCGCAGATCCCGTGATTCCTCGCCGGGGTCGCATAGTGTCGGAGGAAAAAAAATTGGCGAGCCCGAGCAAGACGGCCCAGAAATGGGAAGCATGTTGATCGCCCAGGAGGGATCGGGCACAACGGCGAGAGCCTGATTTTGGTTTCCCAAGTGGGAGAATTTTTGGATGCATGAGGCTGTTCAGGGGATATAATGAGGGGTGTCTGGCGGCCCGAAGACGGCAATAATCTTTCGACCTCGAGTTCTTCTTCGCAGCGCAATCAACAGCAGACGCATGCGCTTCGAGCTATTTCTGGGCACGCTGCAAGTCATCCGAGGTGAAATTGAGCTCGATTGTTTAATCCGTCGCGCGCTTTGTTTCTCTTTTGGATTCTTGGTGATGCCCATTCAGGATATGGACGATTTTTCAAATGTGGTGCATGTTGAGCTCCTGAGATATTGTGGGCATTGTATGATCTGGATGTGCTTTAATTTACGTGGTAGGATCTGAGCGTGAGGAATTGGATCTGTCTATGTGATTTAGTCCGTAGCTTGGTGTCATTACCAAATTTTCTGGCCTGAGCAGGAGGGTCTCTTCTCAATTGATCCAAATTCTTCGGAAGAATTGTTTCTCTTGATCATTTGGGAAATTATCGCTGATCTCTTCTTCTTTTTTGTTATAATTCTGCAAAGTGAGTCTTGAGTCAAGAGGCTTGTGTCTCTCTGTTGGAAATGGTAATATTATCATTGAAGCAATCTTGCCATTCTATTGAATCGCGCATTCGAGCCCTTTTTCACCATTTTCAATTCAGTGTGCATCTCGTTAGCCAAACATTCGACTCTTGTATGGTACGTATCTTGTAGCTTAGGATTTCAACAACTATGCATGCGTGTATTTTGTAAGTATGTAGTTGTTCATCAGCATGTCTTACCACCTAGATTAATTTATTACAGATAAGGATGGCACGGATTATATTCATTTTGACAATTTCAAAAACAAGGACCTTTTTTTTCATGGTTGGCTTTCGCTTTTGAAGCTCTTGTGCATGGGGTTGGCACCCTGTTGATTTTTTTTTTTTTTTTGTAATTTATAGAATTAGTATTCTTTTATAGTAATTAATTCATTTAAAAGACACCAAGGGTATGCCAAACCATTTTCAAATCCCAGTACCGTAGAGGATTCTAGTTGGGCAGGATGGTATTTACATCAGGACTCATTCTGTGTTCATACCAAATATCCAAAGTAAAAAGCCAAGAGTCCTTAATTTTTGCAAAATCGCTCTCCGAATCATAAAAAATTATCTTGATTCTCTCCCTCCAAGTCAGCCAAAAATCTCCAGAGGGATCATCTGAATCTTCTTTCTCTTTTCTTTGCATTGACCCATTCAATGCCTACGCTGGACCAAGCCAAATTTGAAAGCATTCTTGACCAACTACATTGTAGCAATAAATGGTCAATAGTTTCCACCACCTCTTTACAGAGCCACTGCCTCTCTGCCAAGGTTTTACCTTGGTTTTGCATGTTATTGAGAGTTAGTATTCTTCCTCAAGACACATTCCACGTGATAAAAGGGAATCCTTGTTGGTGCTCTTCTTCCAAAGTTGAGGTACTTTCCATTATTCATGTTCGGGTGAAAATGAAAAGCATTTTGATTGAATCTTTGAATCGGTTAATCTCTCATTGCTTCTTAGCATTTATTTTGAGAAGAAAGGGCATCAATCTAAACTTGATGGTCCCGAGTGTAAAAATTCTTATTTATGTCAGGAAGAAAAGTACACCTATTATTGTTGCAGAATGGCCAGATTTTTCTGGTCAAGGCCCAGTGGTTTAGGTATGATAATTTCCCTTAGCAATGATGTTTTTACATGTCTCTTAATTTGTAGAGGAACCTTTCATTTGCATCAAATAACGATTTCACCGATGGAGAGATAATCGCTCTCTCCCAGTCCCTCTGTTTTTTGATCTTGGAATAATTGAGTAAGTTGCTAAGAGACTGCATAGCATGATAGCCAACCTGCTTTGGGCAACTAAGCAAATGAAATTCCCCAACTACAATAGATCAGGCTTTGGTGATTGGACATGGAAATTTTCTTACTGAGCAATTCAGTGCTTGTTATGCCTTATTTTTCTAACTCTATCCTTATGATTATACCAAGTCATTCTTTTCTTTTCTGTTCAGTATTGCTGCACATATCTTCTGATATATATTTCTTATTTCCAGCACTAGCAATGTCTTTAAACTCCTAGTGCAAAGAGAGGTCTCTCCACGATCAAAACATTCATCGAAGAAGTTGTGGAGAGAAGCTTCCAAGTGCCAGCCCTATCCATTCCAGCAAAGTTGTGAAGCAGTGAGAGATGTGAGACAGGGTCTCATATCATGGTATTTTCTCGGACTTATGATGTGATTTTATTTGAAACATGGGTTCCGGTATAATTTTTTTGTCCTTATTATTTTTTTTTCTAACGATGAATGAGAATCTGTAGCAGACAGCCTTTTTGCCATTATTTTATTGACTGTTTTGAGCATGATTATTTTGGCAGGGTGGAGGCAGTATCACTGCGGCATTTGTCTGCCAAATATTGTCCACTTGTGCCCCCTCCAAGATCAACAATTGCAGCTGCCTTTAGCCCTGATGGAAAAATACTTGCTTCTACTCAGTGAGTTGAAGATCCTTATGTGTTTGGATAATGGCGGTCACTGTTAATGTTGAGTGCTATTCTGACTTAGAGCAGTGTATGTGCCATTTATCAAGTCGGATTGTTTTTCTTTGTCGCAGTGGAGATCATACAGTGAAACTTATTGATTCTCAGACAGGAAGTTGCTCGAAGGTGTTAAGGGGTCATCGGAGGACACCGTGGGTGGTGAGTCTCTGTTATAGGGCTCCTTGAGTATGCTAAGTATGATTTAGCGCTCTATTTTAGCTTTATCTTAGTTATTTCTCAAATTTGCAGGTAAGATTTCATCCCCTGTATCCGGAGATCCTTGCAAGTGGAAGTCTGGATCATGAAGTTCGCCTGTGGGATGCAAATACTGCAGAGTGCATAGGATCACGCAATTTTTGTAATTGTCGTTCTGATTTCCCTTCCCTGACATATCTTAAGAAACTATGTGGATTGTGGGACTTGTGAAGAAGATTTTTCTGTGCTGTCTTTTCTACAGACCGCCCTATTGCATCAATTGCATTCCATGCTCGAGGAGAGCTTCTTGCTGTTGCATCTGGTCACAAGGTGGGGATTTTACTTTGAATTCTGGTGGATTGCTAAGTTTGGATTAGTTTTGGAGGCTTTGACATTGTATTTCCTATTAGTTGTACATATGGCACTACAATAGGAGAGGAGAGACATCATCACCAGCTATTGTCCTGAGGACGCTGCGATCTCTTAGAGCTGTGCATTTCCACCCGCACGCAGCTCCTTTTCTTTTAACAGCTGAGGTGAAGTCTATATCATTAGCACTTTCTTCCTTCAACCATAGCTTCTGTTAATGTTAGCAATTTGTTTATCTGCAGGTCAATGACCTTGACTCGGCAGATTCAGCTATGACTCTTGCAACTTCTCCTGGTTATTTGCACTACCCTCCTCCTACTCTATATTTTACCGATGCTCATTCTCATGAAAGATCTAGGTTGGCGGATGAACTGCCCCTCATGCCTTTACCATTACTGATGTGGCCTTCCTTTGCTCGAGATGATGGAAGAGTACCTTTGCAGCGCATAGATGGGGATGTTGGTCTTAATGGACAGCAAAGGGTTGATTCATCTTCTTCAGTGCGCCTTTTGAACTATTCAACGCCATCAGGGCAGTATGAACTCCTTCTGTCTCCAGTTGAAAGTGGTAACTCTCCTTCCATGCCTGAAGAGACAGGAAATAATGCCCTCTCAAGTGCAATGGAAACTGAAGTAAGTCAATCTGCGGTGGATACTGCGGAGGATATGGAAGTGCAACCTGAAGAGAGAAATACTCAAATTTTCTCTTTTAGCGACCCGAGATTTTGGGAGCTACCTTTATTGCACGGATGGTTCGTTGGTCAGACCCAAGCTGGTCCCCGAGCTGTACGTCAATCAAGTCCTGGAGATATTGAAACTCAATCTTCTTTTGGTGAGGTTGCAAGTGTTTCACCACTCACATCTGGAGCGATGCCAAGTGGCATGGACCCATCCCGGTTTGGTGGAAGAACTGGGTCTAGATTACGCCCTCCTGGATCTCGTGGGATGCACACAACTGGACTTAATAATGATGGACCACGAGATGAAAACGATCCTCAATCTGTTGTTAGTAAACTCAGGTCTGAACTTGCGGCCTCACTGGCTGCAGCAGCATCTACAGAGTTGCCCTGCACAGTGAAGCTTAGAATATGGCCACATGACATGAAAGATCCTTGTGCACAGCTTGATTTAGAAAGTTGCCGCTTAACTATTCCACATGCAGTTCTATGCAGGTATATCATGTAACTTAGATCTAGACGGTGCTATTAGGTTTCAATTACAGCAATTATAGGCAATGAACTATCTTTTGTACTCTTCCTTTTATTGTTTGTTTTGTTGTTTTTTTTTGGGGGGGTTGGGAGGGGGGGGGAGGGGAAGGATGGAGAGGGAGAGGGAGGGTGTTTGGAGGCAAATGGAGGGACTTTGGGAGGTAGGAATTAAACTAAAAACCTCTTGGGTCTTTGTAACGACCACTTATTACTAGGCGGATCTTTTGTTCCTGAGAAATAATGCTTTTATTGGTGTCCTGTGTAAAGCTGTACACTCGCCTTAACTGGCTAAGTTCGTTTTGAATTTGTTGCAGTGAAATGGGAGCCCATTTTTCTCCATGTGGGAGATTTTTAGCTGCCTGTGTGGCATGTGTGCTGCCTCATTTGGAATCTGAACCCGGATTACATAGTCAAGTCAATCAGGATGTCACAGGAGTGGCAACCTCACCTACGAGACACCCAATTTCTGCTCATCAAATCATGTATGAGCTTAGGATCTATTCCTTGGAGGAGGCAACGTAATGCTCTGATCTTTCACCTTCATTGTGTTGCCCGTTATTTTCGTTAACCTGTGATGCGGAATTTGATATGCTTCACTTGTCCAGATTTGGAACGGTGCTTGCTTCACGACCAGTAAGGGCCGCTCATTGTTTAACCTCCATTCAGGTTAGTATCTTCTGCTCTTGTTTGGGTTTCACAAGATTGTCTGATTACTGTTGTGATTATTCGTAAAATATTTTATGCCATCCCTTCGAATTCTATCCAAGTTTCCTCTATTTCTAACGTTAAGTATTTTCATATCACTCTTGCCATTTGTTTTTAATTTTTTGACTTAGAAGTTTTGTTAGTTATCTGTCAATGTGCCCATGCAGAAGTATTGTCCCTATTCATTTGTCATGGAATTACTAACAACCTCAACAGTAACTTTGGGGCTTTTAATCTGCTGTCTTCATGGGAATAGGAAAGGCTATGATATGTTTCTTTCATTGGCAGATTCTTTGTTTCCCGGGCACACTTCTTCGCTAGCATTTTAAACAAGTAATGTATGGAAAGTTTGCAAAACCTTGTCAATGCCTATTGATTCAAGTTAATTCATGATTGTGCAGTTCTCTCCGACATCTGAACACTTGTTACTTGCCTATGGCCGTCGCCATAATTCACTTCTTAAGAGTATTGTCATCGATGGAGAGAATACGGTGCCTATTTACACCATTTTGGAGGTACAAGTTTATGGTTGTTCCATAGTCAGTTTTGAGTTTCTGCTTTCATTTTGGGTTCAGTTCATCCCTTAATTGGCCATTTTTGTTGAAGTATAATGGGCCATTATTTTTCTTTTCTATGGCGTGAATTAATTCTCTGCTATTGATGTATTTGGGTCATGCGTGTTTGATCCTATTGCAGCCAAATACCTATTTTTTTCGCTATTGTTGGTATCTCTGAACTCTGTTCTGCTATCTTTTTATCAGATTGAATGTGTAACTATACAACATAAGAATGCGTTGTATATTAAATCTATTAGGTTCCATTCTCCCCAGTGGATGTATCTGCTTTGAGCCCATTCCGTCTCTTTATTTGATTTTGTTGAATTTAAATGAACATGCTAGGAGGAATAATACTCGACTCCCACCTACCAAATAGGATTGTAAAGTGGGAAAGTAACTAAATGATAAAACGTGTGCAAGGAGAAATCTGCGAAACAAAAAGTGGGAGAGATGCTGCATCCTTTTTCCTGCAACAAAATTATCTCTTCTTTCGTATGAGTCCTCAAACTGGTGATCAGTAGAAATTCCAATTTGATTAATGCTTTTGGAAGAAATACGAGAATGGTATGCTCATCTGGTAGCTATTTGGCATGAGACATGATGAGGAAACTCAGAGCAGGGACCGGAATTGACCCAGTTAGATTGCTTTGTAATTTGAAATATTCTACAGTTACATCATCTTTGAAACAGCATTATAACGACGTGAAATACTTGAGTTTAAACTGTGATGTACGTCGTTTACTGAAAAATGCACTTAGTGGTGTCCACTTGTAAACATGTTACATTGCTTCCCCAGTGTCATAGATTATAGAAAAACATCTTTGATTGTTAACATATCATATGACCTTACAGTTTGGGCCAATCAAAGTCAATATCTCATGCACTAAGCATATGTCCCGTGATTTTTTGCCTCTATCTGAATTTTAACCGCCAATTTTACCTAAGGTACCAAAACTTCCGTTTCTTTTTGGAGTAACCAAATTCCAGAATCCAAAATCTAAGATGTCATTCCTAATTTTCGACAAAGTCAAGGTGGATATCTTGTTTGCATGCATAGCCTGAATAAGAAACTGGAAGCACAACCGGGGACATCATCCCTAGAGACATTACACTTCTAACTCCATTTCTTTTTCCAGACGAAAAAATTATAATTTCATCAGTTTCAATCATCCGTAACTTTCCTTCAAAGTGTTGTACTGCCCTGCCTCTCATCTCTCAACAATAACATATGATGTTCCCTAATTACTGAAGATATCACAAAGCAGGTAAAGCAGACAAATTGTTACTTGGCACAGTGCCGAGTGGAAGGATGACATATTGCATCAGAAATAACAGTCACTGACATGATTGAGCTGCAAAAGAAGCAGCAGATGTCACGGGAAAGAGGCGAAAGTGTCTTTTTATATTTTATATGCTTTACCTGGTGTTGTGCTTCCAGTTTCTTTTTATATTTTATATGTTTTACCTGATGTTGCCATCTATTTCCGAAAACATATCTGCTTAACGACTTCAATTGCTTGCAACACAGTTTATTGCATGTTAAATGGGAGTAATGTGTGTGTTCAATTTTGTACTTGCTAAAACCTGGCATAAAACTTATCCATATCTATAAAGCATGCCCTCTTTTGGTTGATGAGCGAGATGATAAAATAATCCATACAGCCATGAGAAATGGTGTCATATATACAAGTTTTTACTCTTGATCTCCATTTATCTTCTGGGAAATGCATGGTGGCTATTGTCACTCAGCTAAGTATAATGGACAAATCACCTAATCTCAGTGGCACTGATATTATTGGTATTGGTTGCATGTAATGTTGGAGTAACCTTGTATTGCCTTAAAAATTAATGACATGAACTGTTGAGTGTTGCTTGATGAGCAGCTTTTCACAATCATATATATGTACATTTGAGACAGGTTATTGTCCGTCTTGATTGTTTTGTTCGTATCGCCTCCATCACAAATTTGTTATCCATTAGCTCATATAGGGCATGATATACCTGGAAGGTACTCTAAAAGCAGTGTATCATCATGTGAAGTGCTATTACGTACTGCCGTGAGTTTATGCATTTCTCTCTCTAACTCATTTACTTTTACACAGGTCTACAGAGTTTCTGACATGGAACTTGTGAGAGTTCTTCCGAGTGCGGAGGATGAAGTCAATGTTGCATGCTTTCACCCGTCGGTTGGAGGTGGCCTCATTTATGGAACGAAGGTGAGTGCATGTGATCCAGGATGACTGAATGATCATGTGACTAGGCTTACAAGCTTTTCTTTTACACTTGCATTTCTTTGTCTGAAATTCAGGAAGGCAAGTTGAGGATTCTCCATTATGACAGCTCTCGTGGCTTGAATCTAAAGTCATCTGGTTTTCTTGATGAAAACATGCCAGAGGTGAACAAAGATCTGTTCTTAATCAGTGTTTGCTTATGCATATACAGTTGTCCACGAAATAATGCTGGTCCTTTTGTTTATTGTTGAGCTTTTATTTGTAGAACTACTCTAGTATGTTCTTCATTGGATTTTTTTTTTTTTTTTTTTGTATGTGGTGATTGGGACAGACCTAAAGGAGGTTAAATGGACAACGAACAATCCATAGCAAGTGCGTGGTATTTAAAGACTACTAAACCCTACTTCAAGATGAGATAGGAAACTCTTAATTGTGATCCTAATATCCTAATTCTATTAAACTTCGAAATGTAATATTCAATTCCAAATAGGTAAAGGGAACTTAATAAAATCCTAATGCACTCCAAATTCTAAAAAAAGACTCCTCTCTTAATAAGGGAAAAACCTCTAATCGAGGGATACAATTAGTTCTTGATCTGTCTCTCTTTTTCAAATGATGTTGCCACGTATCACCATCATGGCTGTGTATACTGTTTGGAATGTATAGGTGGGCAACTGTCAGTACTTTGATGTGTTCTTTTCTTTTGGTCCTACAGTGTTGGAACTGAAATTAGCTTTCACTCTCTTTCTTTTCAAATGTCTCTGGAAGGAAGTGTGCCCTCATGATACATTAACTTGGTTCTCTTGGTAGTTCTCGCATGATGTTCCCACCATTGTATCCATTTCTCTTGGTTACTTTATTAAACTGATTAAGGTACCAGCGTTTCACTATGTACTTGAGGAAGTTTTTGGTAGCTGGAGCTGAAAGAAGTTAATTATGCTATGCGGGAGAATCAGTGTATTTTGCATGTTTAGGTCGCTTTATCAGCTTACCTCATTGTTTTTCTTTTACAGGTGCAGACCTATGCTTTGGAATGTTAGTAGCCAACAACTGCAATACGTTTGCGATATGTACTGCTCAACCTTGAAGGTTAGTTCTTTTGAAGTTTCTGTAGTTGGGCATAATTCCCAGTTGTTGGTCAAGATTATTTTATTATCATGATAGGTTATTTGGTGATAGTGATGTGTCCGACGGTGTTGAGGTCGCAACTAGAGTTTCGGATTGGCATAGCCAATATAGTGACTATTGAGTAATCTGCTTTTGTACTCAAAAAGCAGCTGGCTTGCATGAATAGCCCAAAAATGGCGGAGCCATGCGCATATTATGTGGAAATGAATTTCGATCTCCTATATATATAATTTCCCTTTGGTCCAATCAGCCGTAACTGTTCCGTGTAATGTTGAAGTGCTATTTTGAGTACTTGCCTCCATGGAAACATGTAGCCTGTGTCGTTTTAGGAGGTAATAATTGGATATAGCTTTAGCACAGTGTACAATGTGTTCTCAATAAAGTTAATAAGAAAACTGGGATATTTTCTTGCCAAAATAAAAAGATTTCTAGCCCAGTTCGGAAGTGGCACCGGGTCTCGTGTTGGGCTCAGGGTTGAAGTTTCTTCTCTGGGGGCACTTTTCTGAAGCATATTGCACCGAAACGGGGAAAAAGTTCCTAGGGTTTACTATGTTCTCAGATGCTGATCTGAGTTGTTACTATGTGGATGATGATGCAACCTCATGGTCAATTCCAATGCAGATCTTGGCTCAAGTGCAGCTGTATCTATATCTCCACGACGGTAGACCCGTCTGTAGCCACTCTTGGTTCCTCAATCAATTACTAGTCAAAGGCTATTCTGTACCAACTACCATTCTTTGCTGTTTGTGAGGATGTATGTTATCAATCGCAAGAGCATTAGGAAGTTCATCTAACTTGAGATAGATGGGTTAGTGCGAGTCAGAAGTGTCGGGATTCGTGTTGTATATTTGTTTGTCCGCTTTGATATTTACGGACTTATGTAAAAAAGAAAAAAAAGGAGAGAAAAGGAGAAAATTGATGGATGGAAGTTTTAACATTGGGAGATTTGCTGGGTTCTGTTGTTTCTCATCTTTGTAAGGATGCTGTTTATAATCAAATGAAAAGTATGTTTCTCTCGTTTGTTGTTGTGCAAGTGAAGTTGCCTCTCTGTGTTGGCTTTCTACTCACAAGATGAGCCCCGATGTGTCTTTTGCATTATTGCTGTACTGAAACCTTAGTGCTTTCCTATCGTTGATCAATTCTGTGTGGTACCTATAGAAGTCAGGTTTCAGTGTCCCTGTCTATACGTGAAAATGATTAACGTTGGAGTTACCACTAGAAAATGATGATAGGACGACGTCACAATCAATTGTTACCTCGCTAGTATTCAATACCTCGTCTCACCTTTCTTCTTTCTCATTTGGGCCCTCTATCAATCCTCGCGAATCAGTATAAAGCAAAACTCCAGACTATTGAATTGAGAAGGATTCCGATTAGGCTCCCCTTCTCAATGCTTGGTCATATTGCTACTTCTTCTGATTCATCAAATTAGCCCTTTTGACGCTTTATTGCAGGAGTACTGATCCCGGAAAATTCCTTCTAAAGAACTGATTGACCTCAGCTAAGGTTTAAGGCCATTCTTCAATGCCAGTGGTGTGCGTTTTCTAGAACCGATTCGACAACAGAGGCTCACACCGAGACTAATAAATCCAATTGAAATTTTTCCAATGTTTATTTGCTTGAGAATGTAAATAAATTGCAAATAGAGTCCAAGTAATAAATGCTCAAGTTTCCTTTGGGTCCCAATTTCAATATGACTCCCATGCCTCATTAGCTGATACTACTCCCAAAAGAATATCTATGGTTAAAAAGTTTAACCCGAGACTAATAATACGATAACTCCATTGATCTAATTGTTTAATCAGTTGAGCCTTGTAATAATTTCGAGAAGAAAAAAAAAGAGGTGTTTACTAAAATATTGCTTCTTAGTATTGGATCTCGACAAAGGAAAATGACTCATTTAAGAAATTATTTTTTTTACTAAAAAACCTTATGGCTTTTCACAATGTAATGACTGAGAGGGCTACCGATAATAATGACCCACATAAAAGAGCCGCGTAGCTAAATATCATCATACTCACATGCATCATTAACCATTGGGATTGGAAAGCGGGTGCTACTATTTTGAATTGTTGCATTTCAATCAAAAGACCTGAAGTAGTAAAGCCTTGGGTAAAAATAATGCTTAGTGCGTTTATTGCACTTAAATAATTTTTATGTTTTTTAAAATACAGAACCATATGAATAACGGAGAAACTCCATGAAATAAAATGTCGGTGTCTGATTCGGTTTTGAGGAATTTGTCGAAGCTCCCACCTTGTGGTGTAAAAATTTCGGGTCGGGGCATTTGGGTTTTATGATCCGGATTGGTCCTCGGATGCTGAAGTTATGAGGATAGGAATGCGTACCATGGGCAAAGAGTGACTAAGAAGCAGCAGCTTTACTTGGTGAAGATTAGGCCGTCCATTATCGGTCAACAGGTGGATAGTTGTTCCATCGACGATCATTTACCTGAGCATGTGAGCATGAATCTCACGTCCTGGACCTCAATCTCCATTTCAAGCTCTTCTTTACCCCGTGCCAAGAATCGCAGCCTGTCCTCGGCAACCTTGTTGGCTTCCTGTGGAACCGCCACCGCTTCCACGACTGGGTCACCGCCATGCTGTCGCGGACCCGTCACCGACCCGTTGATCACCCGCCACGAGTTCACCACCAGGTCGCTCAAGGAGTTCATCTCTGAGACTGTCAGCCACGAGATCTCCCACCGCATACTCCCCTTCCCCTCCTGAGCCTGCGACGGGGGCAGAGTCATCCACCTCCAGTAGGCATTGCAGAGATTCAACTTCGGCAAGGTGGAGGTGTTCATGGAAAAGAGAAGTTGAGTGAAAAAGGGTTTTCTGAAAAATCTGAAATGTGACACGTGTCAATCAATAAATGTAGTGATTCATTGCTGGCTTGGCAAGTAAGGTATGCTCAACACTTTCATATCACTCTCAACCTTCATTTTCTCTCATTTGAGCCATGGATCACGACTCTAACTGATAAATATGAAGCCACTTTTTAAGCGCGTTCATTTCTTAGGTTGATTCAGACAGAATTGAAAGCTCTAGCCTGACAATACTTTTAATTATTTCTGACCACACGAGCTCCGAATCATGAGTGCTTTATGCAAAACACGCAGTGATAATAGGTGAATTTACGGTTGAGATTATATTGTTCCCGATAATACTATCGGAAAAGCATTTTCTTTTTCCAAAATTGTTCCAGCCATCGAGGTTTTTTTTTTTCCAAACAGCCTAATCCTGTCCGTCCAATTTCACTTATTTAGGATTTGTTTGACTCAGGTAAGTTCTTCACCTTTAAATTTGTATTGTCAACGAACCCTAACCCCTCCCAAATCCATTTGAAGGGTATGGACAAGTTGACCAACGCTCGGACCCGTCCGGGTGTCGGTCTTCGCAAACATCCACCACCCCAAAAGCATGGAACATCTGCAAAGTCGAACGCCTCAGCCGATTGCTGCAGAAACCCCCATGCGCTGTCCGAATGATTGACATGATCATGCTTAAGAGCTTCAGTTTTGTGGGACGTCGCGCTCTTTACTTGCTGTTCTTCTGTTGGCGATTCCATATCTCCTCTCTTGCCTTTCTCTGGCAATATTTCCCTTAACTTGGAGACTAGTCCAAGACTCAGTATTTATATGGGTTAATTCATGAGGTATCTCTCGTTTGTTCTATCAATGTGAAACTTATGAATAATAGTTGCTTGTGAAACTTTCGGTATTAAAAGGATAAGGCATATTAACTTTGCTTTTATCGATGATTTTTATGATTGGAGCAGAGAGCATGTTGCCTCATTATAACTCATACAATAAGGGATTGTTCAAATGATAAGCGTGTTCGTTCTTCTCGCTTAAGGATTGGGTTCGAATCATTACGCTTGAGTATTCTCTTGGGACCACCTTACACATAATTAGCCGGTGTGTGTGGGATAAGAGGACGGACACACCCGATTTGGATTAGACGCGTGATCAATAAGTCTCGAACATCTCGTGAATTTAAAACGAAAAAAAAAACTCATTAATTTTTTTTTTGTGTGATTGCCACGAGTAATTTGTGATAAAACTTAATGCCTATTAAATTAAGAATGAAAATAAAGCAAATAAGTTGGAACAATTAACTAGGCATCAATGGTTTTTAACTTAGGAACTTGTTGAGGTCACTTGTTCATATAAATCCTCTACCAAGTGTTCTAAAATGGTTTCCAAGTAATCGAGCATCTACGATTGAATCCCATACCTGGTACTCTTTGGCCCTTTGCCTCCAATTCCTTTACTAGCAGGGCTGTATGCTTGTTGATAATAATATTAATGATTGTTTTTTGCTCATATACATTAGTGATTTCAAAAGGTTGAAAATGCATCAAATGTAAGATATTTAAGAATTATGGTTTAAGTGACCCTCTTTCTTGCTTTTAAATCAAAATAATATCGAGAAGTTAACGTAATTCTTGCTCATTTATAGCGAGATATGTCGACGGTTTTCTTCTATTGCATAATGATAAGCCAAGAAAAGCTTTTTGGCAATGAAAATTTTGAATTCCGTCGTAAAAAAAGGGCAGGATTTATTTCGCCTGGGTAATTTGCAAAGAAAGATTTTTGTTTTTTTTTTTTTGGTAAGGAATGAAAGATTTTTGTTTACGTTTGAAATATTCAAAGAAATTATTTTGAATATGCAGTTAGAATTCATCACTAGTATATTATCCGAAATTGATACTAGTTAGAGTTAGTTTTACTATAAAAAAATTATAAAATTAAAATCACAGTACCTAAAATTGTAAAACTTATTTATCATTTAAAATTAGTTTTTACTTATTATTCGAAATTAAGAACTTACTCATATATTTAAGTTATAACTACTTACTAAACATAATAAAATTATGTATGTGAAATGAACACAATTGTTATTTATGAGGGTTTGTACCACAAAAAATCTCAAACTGATACACATGTAACAAATTTACCCCAAACTAATTTTTGGACAACAAAAAAGTTTAGACCGGTACACTTGTGATAAATTTACCCAAAACTAGTATACATGTGACAAATTTACCCTCCATTAGTTTTTGATAAATTATACCTTCAAATTGCTTAATTAAATGACACGTGGCGGTTGACGGGTTTATCGGTTTGGAGTTTTTACTCTCCATTTGTCACAGATGTACCAATTTGAAGTTTTTCGTAGTATTAACTCAATTTTACAGAAATTAACGAAATGTAAATTTATCACATGTGTATCACTTTGAGGTAAATTTGTCACAAATGTATCGATTTGAGATTTTTCGTGATAAAAAAATTAGTTTGGGGTAAATTTATCATAGGTATACCATTTTGAAATTTTTAGTGATCAAAAAATTAGTTTGGGGTAAATTTGTCACGGGTGTACTAATTTGAAGTTTTTCATGGCATTAATCTTACTTATAACATGTAGTTGTTCGTGCTTTTCAACATATACTACTAGTAACATATTTCCCGTCAACTATAAAATTGATTTAGTATATTTCCCGTCAACAATATTAGTTCATTATTATTATGTTTTTAATTATATGACCCGTGTCTAACGTTACTCCCACGTCAGCTATCATGATGCTTCGGTTGTATTAAATTGGCAACCCTTCAATCCTAGTTTGCCCTAAGTAATGTGGCCAGTTTGGTTGACGACTCAATTGTTCAGTAACTGTAGTGCTTACTTAGTACGTCCCAATGATATGATTTAAAATAAATTAACCTGGCGCCTTCGATAATTTGCTGACGTTAATTATTTATGATGAATAGACATGAAATGTGATCAATTTTGTTCTAATGTTACAAAATTAGTATTTCCTGGCAGTGAATTTGGCAACGACAGAGACATTTCCAGCGCTATAAGTTAACGTTTATTGTCACAAAGAAAACGAATTACCAACAGCCACGACAATTTGACCATCAAATGAAGCTTGTGGTTACAAATCATACTTTATAGCTACGAACCACTTTGTCGTTAAAGATGGCGAGAATTACCAAAAAAAAAGTTCTCAACTTATTGTAATTGTGTCAATTCAATTTTAAACTTTTTTTTTTTTTGGCTAATTAAGTCCTAAATTTTTTACATTTGTATTAATTCAGTCTATCCAACCTATTTTGATCGAAAATCTCTAACATGGACCTTGACCGTCTATCGTGACGCGGCTGATATTGACATATCAACACCGTCAATCGCCAGGTTTACCACTAGGTTGTTCAAGCAGTTCATCTCGGAGACCGTCAGCCACGAGATCTCTGACCACATCCTCCCCTTACTCTCAGAAGCTTGCGACGAGGGTTGAGTCCTCGACCTCCAAGAGGCATTGCAGAGATTCACCTTTGGCAAAGGCGGGGGTTGTTTTATGGAAAAGAGAAGTTGAGTGAAAAAAGGGTTTTCTGAAAAATCTTAAGTGTGACACGTGTCGATCAATGAATGTGGCGTTTTATTGTTGACTCGACAGGTAAGGTATACCAAATACTTCATTATCACTCTTAACCTTCATTTTTTTTCTCATGTGAGCCATTGATTACGTATCCAACCGTCAAACATGAAACCACTTTTTCCGCGCCGTCATTTCATACGTCCCAAATCCATCTGAAGAGTATGGCCAAGGTCCGGGTGTCATCCTTCGCGAACAGGACCTAGCCAAGAAGACATTGGACGACGTCCGTGGTCGCGGCGCTCGATGTGTCCCCAGCTATTGTCCGAAAGCCATCCTTCTTGCCATTGCCGGCGCTCGTCCCAGGAGGGACATCGCCTTGCTCATACATGGCGGCGCTCAGATCATGCACTGTGAAGCAAATGCACCAGCAGCAGGATCTGCAAATTCATCTACGTTGGCGCGGTTAACGGAATCTTTTATCGTCAGGAGTCGAGCACTTGTCATCCGGGTGCAGCCACAGCTAAAATGTAAACCTCCTTTCACAATATCTTACATGACCGACTGAGGTTTCCGCCATTGAAAGAGCAGAATAAGAACAATAATTTGTTGGCATCGTCCACCACCGCAAAGCATGGAAAACGAAAAAGAAGAACTGAAACGCAACATCTTCAAAGTCGAATGCCTCAGCCGATTCGTTGGACTCCACCTGTATTCCCAGTGCTTACTTATCAAGCTTAATATGAACTCATGAATGGTAATTACTTGTGAAACTTCCGTTAGTAATGGATAATGGACATTAACTTTGCTATTACCAATGATTTTTTTTATCGGAGCGGATAGCACGTTGCCTCCTACTAACTCCTATATGCTCAAATGATAAGCGTGTTCGTTCTTCTCGCTCAAGAATTGGGTTCGAATCACTACACTTAAGTATTCTCTTGAGGCCACCCTAGGAGCGCAGTCTCTATGCCTCAGATAATTATTCGGTGTGTGGGGGATAGGAGGATTGCCACATCCGATTTGAATTAGGCATGTGATCAATAAGTTTCAAACATCTCATGATGTTTTTTTTTTTAAAGGAAACTCATTGATTTTTCTTGTATGATTGCCACGAGCAGTTTGTGATAAAAATTAATATTTATTAATTTAAAATGAAATTAACATAGCAATTTAGAACAATTAATTACGCGTCATGGGTTTGTAACTTAGGAACTTGATGTCATTTGTTCATATAAATCCTTTGCAAAGTGTTCTAAGGATCTCTAAATAGTCGGGCCTCCACGTTCGTCCCCTAGATGACAAAAATGATATATTATATATACTACAAAGCATATTTCATTCAACCAAACTCATCACGAAAATAAACTCTTACGGATAATATATCTACTTAATTTAAGACTATAACAACATTCCTGATTTTCTTTTAATCTTGTACAAAGTTTTCAGCGAACCAACCCAATTGAAATTCTCCGGCCGCCACTCCCTCAATCTTCCCCTTTTTAATGTCCCCGAGCCCCTCCCTTTATCGGCAGAGCCACATGCCCGTTGGCAATAACATTTATTATTTAGAAGGTTGAAAATACATCAAAATGTAAGACGTTCAAGATTTATAGTTTAAGCAACCCTATTTCTTGCTTTTATATCTCAATAATATCGAGAAGCTAACATAATTCTCGCTTATTTATAGCGAGATATGGCGGAGATTTTCTTCTATTCCTGATCGAATAGGCAAGAAAAGCTTTTTGGCAATGAAAGTTTTGAATTAGGCTGCCAAAAGGATAGGATTTTCCCGCCCAGGTACTTTGTGAATTTTTTTTTTAATGTTCACCTCGCAAATATTCTAAGAAAATGTACTAAATTTAATGTTAGAGTTATGACTATTATATTATCCAAAATTAAAACTAATATCATTAGATATACTATAAAAAGTATAGAATTAAAGATAGCGCGAACTAAAATCGTAACACTTAAGTATCATTTAAAATTAGTTTGTACTGACCATTCATAAGTAATAACTTACTCATGTATTTAATTTATCACTACTTACTAAACATTGTATACTTATTTACGTAAAATGGGTGTGATTGTTATTTAAACATGTCGTTGTTCATGCTTTTAAACATATACTCCAAGTAACATATATTCTGCCAACATACAAAATTCATTTATCATATTTCATATATTAAGAAAAATTACTAAACAAGTCCTAACCTTATAACAATTATACCAATTCAATCCTAACCCCCTTTTCTTTTTTTTTTTTTGCCAATTTAGTCTTAAACCGTTTGTAATTGTGCCAATTCAATCCATTTGGTCGGCCGGCGCTGACATGTCAATTTTTTATTTATATTTTACTATTTTTTGAATTTTTTTGTGTTTTTCTTTGGGTGATGGCAGCCTCTTGCTGGCCCAAGCCCTAATAAATTAAAAAATAAAAAAAAGATGGAAAATTTATTAAAAGAATAAAAATTTATTAAAGAATTGAAAAATATTAGAATATTACCAAAAAATTTGCCACCTCGGCGTCGGTGACACCACGTTAGTGCCAACCAACCAAATAGACAATTATTATAAGTATATGATTTTTTTGATAATTCTCCCCATGAATTGTGGATAATGATTGTAATTGTCAACGAGATTAGTTAATTCTTGTTATGTAAGTAACTATATGACTCGTGCTTAACGTCTCCCCCATATCAGCTATCGTGATGCTTGGGTTGTACTAAATTGGCAACCCTTCGATCCTAGTTTACACTAAGTAATGTGGTTAATTTGATTGACGACTCACCTATTCGATCACTGTGGTGATTATTGTATTCGTCCTAAGAATATAATTCAAAATTAATTAACCTTGCGCCTTCTATAATTTGCTAACGTTAGTTGTTTGTGGTCAACAGACATGACATGTGATCAATTTTGTACTAGCATTTCCTGGCATTGAATTTGACAATGACAAAGACATTTCCAGTGCCATAAGTTTCGTTTATTGTCACCAAGAAAATGAATTACCAATGGCCACAACAATTTGACCATCGAGTTCAAGTGACCTACTACCATGAACATTTGCCACGAAATAAGGTTCCATTTGTTTCATGAAGAATTGAATGAGTTGAAAAATATTTCTTAAATTGACTAATTATTTCAAGCGGTAAAACCAAGCAATCTTATAAAAATGTCTTCCAAATTATTCACTTTTCGTGAATCCAATGGAGCCTAAATTTTTCGTTGCACTGTATGTAATCTGTAGCCATGTAAGCAGTTTCATTTTTAGTCACAGAAATTTATTTTCGAAGTTAAATATGGGACAAAGTGTCTCAAAGAATTTGCCACGAACATTAATTCGTGGCCCCAATAATTTTTTTAAGAACGTATTAATTAAGTAATGTTGCAGTTCAGATCAGATGCTGCATAATCTTAGCAAAATATTTAATGCACGAATCAAATTTCTTCAACACTGAGTCCAAAACCTTTCATTTCCCCCAGTAATTAAACCTTCGCACGGTTTTCTAATATAATCTGTTTAGTTAATTTTTCCTCCGCCTTCAAGTTAGCCAAGAGGAACAAGACAACATCGCGGCTCCGCAATACCATTATACTATGGAAATACGACATAAATGATCTTTGAACTTTGGACTAATGTGCAATATGGTCCATGAACTTTAAATTCGTTAAATGTGGTTCATAGATTTTAACCCAATGTGCAATGTCGTCCTTGAACTTTATATTTGTTCAATACAATTCCCGAACTTTCGATGTTTGTTCAATTTAGACCATAAATTATATGAAAATGTTCAATGTTATCATTCAATTAATTCACGTACAAAGATAAAACCGAACACTTTCATCTAGTTTGGAGGCAAGATCAAACATAAACCAAAAGTTTAGCGAATGTATTTAATAAACTAAAAGTTTGACGTTATACATTAAAATAAAATTCAGGGCCTATTGGACAAATTAAGAGTTTGAATACCACACCACACATTGAGTGAAATTTCAAGGACAAGTAATGATTGATGCGTTAAGAGTACAGAGTCCTCGATGATAATTCAATCTAAGTTACAAATTCCAGCTGGGTATAGTGTGCGATCCATTTCACAATAGCTACACAAAACCAGAAAAGAAAAAAAAAAAGCCACATGAAATAGATCAATTATTCTTGAAAATTCTCTCTAGCATCAATCAAGCACACGAACGCCACTATAATCGGTTAGTGCGGAAACATTTTTGCGTCCGACCTCGGCTCTTCGCATTGCTTCTTCCGCTGCTTCTTGTCGCGAACGATCCCTCTGGCCTTGACCTGCGCATCCTTCACCTCCCTCAGGTACACCCTCACCGCCCGCGCCCCGAACGGGTTCGCCTCCGGGTCCCCGCCGCTCTCCTCGAAGGCAGCCCTGAGCCGCCCCATGACAGCGTCCAGGCTCCCCCAGGCCTGCCGCAGCGGGCACGGACACGCCGGCGATGGCTGCGGCACCCGAACAAGGGGCAGCCCTCGGCGTGGACCTTGGTCTTCCCGAACTTGTCGAGGTGGCTGAGGAACTCGAGCACGTGCATGCCGCTGCACCGCGACAGAAGCAGCGGCGGCTGGTGGTCGCGCAGGTACTGCTGGAACGCGCTCCAGTCGTGCCGCTTCAGCTACTCGTAGCGGCTCAGGGCTGGCGGCAGCAACACTGGCGGAGGATATGTGAACGACTGGTGGAGATCGGATCTTGCAGAGGCAGAGGCGGCGGTGGTCGTGGCGATGGAGTTGCACTGGCTGCTCAACGCCGCAGCTGCTGCAGCGGCTACGGCGGCCGACATGTTGAGATAATCAATATGAGTGGGATCTCTCCCTCTCTCTCTCTCTCTCTCTCTCTCTCTCTGCTTAAGGATTGTAAGAAGCAAGAGTTGGCATCAGAAGAGATGATGACATGATCAGGAACGAGAATTCATGGAGTTCTGCTTCAAAAGGGTAGAGAAGAAGATCCCCCTTTTCTGATCTTGACTACTCTCTTCAGTGGAGGCAATAGTTAGTGGAAGGAGATAAGTACAGGCTAGAGAGAGAGAGGGAGAGAGAGAGAGGGAGAGGGATATAAATAAGAGGAGAAGAGAGCGTGGAGGGTCGCAGGATGGAACCAAAAATCTTGTTTAGATCTAGTCCTAAGAAGACAATACTCAGACGTGCATTGCTACATGAGCTTGGTTGCTCCGACGACTTGTCATTCGCCGTCCTTTTCCATTAACGGGCTACAAACATAATTAGCACAAATAATTTTTCAATCAAGTTTACATGTTAGTGGTCCTTGTAATTGCAGCCTATTCATTAGGAGAGACTTTTTTTTTTTTTTGTGATTAGGTATGGAACAAATGGTAAGCGATTCCAAATAGGTGGGAGAGAGGGCCTATCATTCCGTCTCATGTTTGAGTGAAATTTATTTCAAATTTTTGCGCGAATGTTGGCTATGGTGATTGTTTCTCGCATGCCCCATGGGACCCTGCGCCTAGCCTATGACGTCGTGTCAATGTTCCAATGAGCTCAATGTCTCCTTCGAGACCTCCTAAATGACCGCAGAGGAGATGTCGCGCCCCTAGATCTAGAGGCCTGTCAATGGCAACGAGCCGGAGCTCGAAGCTCCGTGCTGAGCTTTGTCGGAAGCGACGAGCTCGACTTCAAGCCCATATGCTACAACGGTCAAAAGCATGGTGGCAGTGGCAGCGGCAGCAACAGCGACAGCGGCAATTTCGGAAAGGGGTTAACAAGAGAGAGAAAGTGGATGGGATAGGGACATGATGTATGTACGTAACCATGCGACATTACTCTCCAACATCATGTTAAATAGAAAGATCTTCATTTAGAATAGAAAATTATAAAAAAAAAAAATCATTTTCGTTCAGAAATTATTCTCGCGAGTAGAATTATTACCAAATATGCTCTTAAAAGATCATTTGTCTCGAAATCTAGAGGTTTGTCTTTGGCAAAGAGCTGGAGCTCAAAGCTCCCTGCGACGAGCTTGACTATGGTGGTGGCGGCAATTTGGGAAGGGGGTTTTAGAGAGAGAAAGAGATGGATGGGATAGGGATGGGATACATGTATCCCACACGACATTACTCTCCAACTTCATATGAAACAGAAATATCTTGATTTATAATAGAATATATCGTGGATGCTTGTGATAAAATAATATGATGTCGCAAAAAAAATAAATTATTGACAAAATATTTTCCTACAAGTAATTTCTTATAGAGTTTAAATATTTTCAAAAACTAAATATTTTCGCGAAAAGTAAAACATATTTTCACTTTATTCAATTTTTTTGCAATCGACTTTAATAATATTTTTTTGAACAATACTTTTCAGTTTATTCTCTTTTCATCAAATAAAACGTATCGTTAAATCATCCTCCGCATCAACTAATAGATCTTTCTTTATCTGACATGCACGACAAAGATCTAACCATAGTTAGCAAGATGTGGTGCAGATGACAACATGTGGGACTAGGAAAGTTATCAGCCGTAGATTATGTGTGAAGGTGGACGAGGGAGACAAGAGAGGGGCCCACGCATAGACTGGGACAAGGACAAAACCCAGGTCCTGAAGTGACGACAGCTCGGATGTCACATCATGTCATCAAACGTCACCACCAATCATTATTTTTTTTTTCCCAGGAGGCAGCTCTTTTTTTACTACCTTCTTTAGTAATATCCGCTATTTCATCCATACTTGTAAAAAGAAATATTAGGCTGTCTATACAATAGATCAGTCCGACGGATGAGCGAACTCAGATCGAAAACAGTCCAATCTAAATGATTCATATTTCATTTAAATTCCTAAAACACTTTCATATTTAATTAAATTTAAAAATTCATATTCAAATTAAGGTGGAAGTACTAAATGAGTGAGAACGGGAGAAAATAGAAAGAGGTTTATAGAAGTGAATTGAGTGTATTTATTTATTGAATATAATTAATTTATATAACATAATTTTTTTAGCTTGTTTTGCTTTTTTTTTAGCTTATTTCAATCTATTTTAAGTAAACATTTTCTATTAATTTTTTTAAATCTAATTTTATTTTTAATTTTTTTCTAAATTTTGAAGTCCAAGTGGAAGCCCACGTAGACTTCATTTTTCTTAAAAAAAAAATGCCACTTAAAATTTAATTAAAAATGCCATGTATTAAGAATGGACAGAATTTTTCGCCGGATGTATTAAAGTGATCCTTTTGTTTTCGACTTGACACTTAAATGATTTGATTGAAACTTTTGCCACCAAAATAACCTCCATAAATAATTTTTGACACTAAAAGTGTCCCTTTTCCCATGACCTGCAACAAACATCTATCAACCAAAGTTCAGAGCAGTTTAGTATTTATCCTCTGAAAGGACAAAACAGAAAGAGAGGAAGAAGCCAACTTTGTAAAAACGACAATATGGAACACTAGGGAAGATAAAATGCTAAAGAAGGACCTATAAAAAGTACGACATAATGAAATGTGATGCTGACACAATTGCAAATTCGCAAAAAATGAGAAGACACTTCTAGGATGCTATAGCCTAATGAACTTCATTCTCAACAGCAACCATTAACTTTGTGTTGACTTGATGCTTACATATCCCCAGGTCAAAACCCCAGTAGAGTCTTCTGCTACTATTTATCATTTTAGTGCTTCATATAAGTATCCATGTAATTGTTGGCACAATTAGATACAAGGTAAAAATTGGGTAAATAACAGAGGCATGTGAGAGGTTGTTATTCCAAGGAAAGACAAGCCCTTGGTTCAAAACCTAGGTCATTGCCAGTTTAATTGCTCCGCGGAACCAGATCAATGCCGTTTCCAATTCAGTTTTAGATCGCAAACTGTCACAAGCATTGAAATGGATCGAATCATGAACTGCTCTCGGTCAATCGGTTGAACCGGCAAGTGCAGTATGATTTTGAAAGCGCTAGTGAACCGCTCCTAGTCAATTAGTTGAACCGGCAAGTACAATTTGATTTTGAAAGCACCGGTGAAGAATTTGTTATAAATATAAGCTTATACTTCAACCTTTTGTTCCACATAGGAAGAGTACTAAACTCTTCACCTCTTACAAGCCTATATAAAGGCTTATCTTGTACATTTTTACACGTTATTTTATATATAAGAGAAGCTTTTATATAGGCTTGGAAGATGTGAAGAGTTTCCCACTCTCCCCATGTGGGGCAAAAGGTTAAAGTCTTTATATAGGCTTGGAAGATGTGAACAGTTTAGCACTTTTCCTACGTGGGACAAAAGGTTGAAGTATAAGCCTATATGTTCTAACAGAATTAGCTCCATTAAGAAGACCACACTGTAAGAATTTTAGATCCAAAATCAAAGAAACATCATTAATCCAGTTTTAGGTGCCCCATCATTATGCTCTTTCCTAAGCTAACAAGCACAAAGAAACGATGTATTTCTCCCCGATAACAAGATCTAAAAGCAAAGAAACGTTTTAAAAGGGCTCTTCTTAAATTTGCTATGGGAACGAAATTTCACGTGACTATCATCGTTATTACTTTATTGTGATACAACCTACCTCCAGGAAATTTCACTTTTGAAGCATTCCTAATAGGTTGGATTTGGAACCCTCGTAAATTAGGTAATTTCATAATTAAAAATCCCAATTGCGTCGAGAAAAGAATTTTATTCTCAATTGGGTAGAGAATCTTAGGACCAAAGCTTCTTTTTATTATTATTGGTGTTGTTTTTTATTATTGTTACTGCTATTGTTATTGTTACTATCATCATCATCATAGTTTAGTTTATCTTTCGCAATGTTGTATCATGATAAAGAAATGGAGGTCCCTCTTACTGATACAACCAAACAGACCACATTATGTCATCACCATGAGTGGTCAAATAATCAGTCTTTCCAACCAGAACCATTTTTTTATGACAAAAAAAAAAATCAGAATCATTTTTTCGAAAAAAAAAAAAATCAGAACCATTTTTTGTGTAAAACAGTTAATATACTCATGTTGACCCATAACTCATTAGTTTAAGTTTTTGAGTAAATGTGGGTTTAACTGGATATGTTAACAAGCTCGAATTTGGGCTCTCTCTATGATCTTTCCAGGCGAAGGTATCAAATTTCTGTATCGCACTTCCGTCAAAAGCATGAAAAACGCAAAGAAAAAGAACTGAAAAAATGCAACATCTTCAAAGTCAAATGCCTCAGCCAATTGCTGCAGAAACCCCGTTTCGCCGTCCAAATGATGGACCCCATCCGTATTCCCAGCGCTTGCTTATCAAAGCTTAATCGAGAGGCAAATGGGGACATGACCAGGCTTAAGACCTCCAGTTTTGTGAGACGTCGCCATTCTTTTGATGCGGAGATCGACACAGGGAGACTTACTTTCTCTTCTGTTGGCGATTCCATCTCTCCTCTCTTGCCTTTCTCTGGCAATATTTCCCTTAACTTGGAAACTGGTTCAAGACTCTGTATTTATATGGGTTAATTCATGAGGTATCTCTCGTTTGTTCTGTCCAAAGGGCTGTCTCGATAGGTATTATAACAATATGAAAATTATGAATAATGATTACCTGTGGAACTTTTGTTATTAATCGATGATGGGCATTAACTTTGCTGTTACAAATGAGTTTCTTGATCGGAGACGAGAGTAGGTTGCCTCCTAGTAACTCATACAGTAAGGAGTTGCTCAAATGATAAGCGTGTTCGGTCTTCTCGCTCAAGGATTGAGATTGAATCACTACACTTGAGTATTCTATTAGGGCCACCCTAAGAGCACGATCTATGTGTCTCAGATAATTACCCGGTGCATGTGGAACAAGAGGAGTGTTGCACCCGATATGAATTACGCGTGCGAGCAATAAGTCTTGAACATCTCATGATTTTTTTTAAAAAGAAAACTCATTAATTGTGCTTGCGTGATTGCCACGAGCAATTTGTGATAAAAAAAATTATATTTGTAAATTTAAAATGAAATTAACAAAATAATTTAGAACAATTAACCACGCGTCGCGTGTTTTTAACATAGCAACTTGATGTCGCTTGTTAATATAAAACCTCTGCAAAGTGTTCAAAGGGTCTCTAGATAGTCGAGCCACCACGCACGTCCCCTATATTATAAAAGATGACAAGTATGATATACTATATATACTGAAGCATATTTCATTCAACCAAACTTGCCACGAATTTTTTTTTTTACGGATAATATACCTACTTTATTTAAGACCATAACAAATTTAATGATTTTCTTTTAGTCTCTCTTTTTTTTTTTTTTTTGTACATGTGTGTATGGAGTTTATAGAGAACGAACCCTAGCACTAAACTCTCCGGCCCCACTCTCCCAATCTTTCCTTTGTTAATGTCCTCGTGACCCTTTCTTTATCGGCAAGGCCGCATACCTGTTGGCAATAACATTTATGATTTAAAAAGTTGAAATACATCAAAACGTAAGATGTTCAAGATTTATAGTTTAAGTAACCCTATTTCTTTTAAATCGCAATAATATCGAGAAGCTAACAAAATTCCTGCCAAAAAAGGGTAGGATTTTTCCCGCCCAGGTATTTTACAAATTTATTTTATGTTTACGTCTCAAATATTCAAATAAAATGTTTAGAGTTATGACTATTATATTACCCGAAATTAAAGCTGATATCATTAGACATAATAAGCATAGAATTAATGACAACACTACCTATAATTGTAACACTTAAGTATTATTTAAAATTGGTTGTACTTACTATTCGAAATTAATAACTTACTCATGTATTTAAATTATTACTACTTACTAAACATTATATACTTATTTACGTGAAATGGGTGTGATTGTTATATATAACATGTAGTCGTCCATGCTTTTCAACATATACCCCAAGTAACATATATTCTGTCGACGTCCAAAATTGATCTATTCTTATTTTATAATACAGATAATAATTGTAGGTAATTATTTTTATGTTTATAATTATATGACTCGTGTTTAACATTTCCCCCACATCAGCTATCATAATGCTTCGGTTGTACTAAATTGGCAAGTTTGCACTAAGCAATGTGGCTAATTTGGTTGACGACTCACTTGTTCCATAACTGGGATGCTTACTTTTATTCGTCCAAATAATATAATTCAGAATTAATTAACCTTGCGCCGTCAATAATTTGCTAATGTTAATCATCTATAATCAATAATAGACATGGAACGTGATTAACTTTGTACTAGTGTCAAGTAATTAGTATTTCCTGGCAGTGAATTTGACAATGACAGAGACATTCTCAGTGACGTAAATTTCTTCTGTTGTCACAAAGAAAATGAATTACCTACGGCCCCGACAATTTGACCATCGCGGGAAACTCGTGGCTACGGATCACACTTCACAGCCACGAACCAACTTTGTCGCTGGAGTCCTGACCTACTACCATCAACATTTGCCACGATGTAAATATTTCGTTGCAATGTATGATCTATAGCCACAAAAGCAATTTCATTATTACTCTTGGAAAATTGTTTTGGGAATTAAATATGGGATAAAGTGTCCTGAAATATTTGCCACCAACATTATTTCGTGGCCACAAATGTATTACATTGCCACGAAAAGTGCTTTTGTCGTGCAAGCTAAAATCGTTTAGTCACGAAAATTGGTGGCTAAGGCGCGCATGACAACACTTCTACTTCAGAAATTGATTTTTTTACTTTTAATTTTGAGTATAAGTTGTTTTTTTTTTCTTTAGAAGTTAATTTTTCTACTTTTACTCCAAAAGTTAATTTTTTCTACTTTGACTCTAGAAGTTGATTTATGATCGGAGAAAAGCGATTGATAACGGTGAAAAATTTCTACTCCTAAAACATTATTAATACAAATCTTCTATGAAAAATTATTGTCAATGGCCGAAATATTTCTACTTTACTCTAATTTTTTAAAGTCTCTTTAAAAAATAATTTATATTATTAAAAATATTTTTATTTTTTAAAAATAAAAAATATTAGTTATTTTTTACGCTGGTGGTGGCGGTGGACGACGGTGGCGGCGGGTGGCAGCGGGTGGCGGCGGTGGGCGGTGACGGTGGAGGTGTGATTGGGACAGAGGCGCCGAAAATGAGAGGCGCCGAAAATGAAAAGAAGTCGAAGTGAAAGATATATTGATATTGAGATATTGTACTTATGAAAGAGAAGTAATGTTTTTTTAACTTTTGGAACTAGCTCAAAAATAACTTTGAAAGTAGAATTTTGCTCGCCCTAAAGATTCAGCCCATCGCTGCCAGCATGCCGCCACAATAAAGCTTTCCGTAACAAAAGATTTGACATGATGTTCCAAAAGTACTTTTTGTGGCAACAAGTCTCAACTTCACTCACCAACAATATTTTCATGTTTAAATACGAGATACACCGGCACGAAACATTCACCATGAAATTATTGCCCTAAGTTCATATTGTTGGCGGCGAAACAGAATAATTCCTGGCTAACAGTAAAAGCTACGACCCCAGTTATTTTTTTTCTTTTTTCGTAGTAACATATCTAATTTTCTACCGCGAGAATTATTTTCTCGGCCGCAGAGGAGACCTATTGCTACGAATAAGCAATACCTTCATCGTGGCTATCTTCCATCACTTTTGCCCCAAAAGTGTTGACCTAAAAAAAAAAATGATTTTGTTATAGTGATTAATAATTGAGAAGTTTGCAAATTTATAAAATGCAAGGATATGCGATCTTTCTATTTTGAGTTATACCTTGCTCATTCAGAATTCATGTAGTTATTATTTGACTCTCTTTGAAACCCACTTAATTAAACAACTCAAATTCAAGAAAATTCGACAACGAAAATATACGAGTACTTATTTACGAACTCAATTAATTTCAAAGTTCAAGTGACAAATTTCGATGAAATTTGGAGAGATATTTTCTCAATTCCTTCTCCATAACTTCTCTTTGAGATCCGAAACCCTCTATAATATGTATCAACCTTTTATCAAACTCTCGTTCACATAATCAATGGTCGGTGATTTATCAAGCGATAAGTAGAGCACGTTAAAGACTAGAAGATGCCCATCAAGTAAGAAGGATAGCGCTTCAATCTCGCTCGAGTACCCAAAGCTTTGGGATAACTCAACCGGGTTCGCAAAAAATAACGAGGGAAGCCTATAAAAGATCTTTACAAAATAACTCCATATGTAATGCAGCAATGTCATATATGTACTGGTAAAATTTTTTGAAACTTATTGGGTAAGTATTGTTGCAATTTAGATCAGATTTTGCATCATCTACGCTAAATATTCCATGCATGAATAAAAAAATTGTCAACACTCGTGGTGCGTTTTCTTAACAAAAAATGAATTATTGAAAAAATATTTTTCAAAAAATGATCGCTTGAATCACTTACAAAAATGAATTAACATAAAATATATTTCAACAACGGACATATTTAGACATAAATTATTATCAATAATGAAAATTTCATTGACTAATTATTTAAAAAAAAATTCAAAGCATTATTTTTTGCGAGAGCCTCAACTTAAAACCTATCATTTTCCTCTGTAATTAAACCTTTGCAAGATTTCGTAGTGTAAACAGATGCATCAGTTCCTTTTCCTCTGCCTTTCAGATTACCCAAGAGGGCCTAGACAACATGGCGGCTCAGCAAAACCATTATATTAACCAAGAAAGCAATAATTGGAGCGGCAAAATATGAAGTCTGCAATGATGATCTAATTTTTAGGCTTCTTTATTTCACCAAAAAATAAATCATTTATAAAAAAATATTTTTCAAAGTACAATAACTTATATTACTTATGAAACGAATAATATTTTCATTGTCAACGAAAACATTAAGATACAAATTATTGAAAATAATGAACGCATGCTCTATTAATTAATTACCTCAAGTGATTCAAATGATCATTTGAAAAGGAAAATATCTCTTAAGTTATTCATTTTTAATGAAACAAACAAATCTTAAGTTACATATTCCCATTACATAGACATGTAAGGGTGCCAAACACATTAAATTACTCCATCTACCTAACCATACACGCATTCTACATGTACATACACACATATTAGATGTTGCCCAGAATTTATCACATATTAGATGTTGCTCGCTTTGATATCTCGACAAGAAAAATTCAATGGTTGAAATTCACAAAATGATGTATCGTGTGGTCGATCCATCTAGTAATAGCTACACAAGATCAAGAAAATAAAAAGCCACATGAAATTGATTAATTATTCTTGAAAATTCTCTCCAGCATCAATCAAGCAGTCGAACACCGCTATAATCGTTCGTGCGGAAACATTATTGCGGCCGACCTCGGCTCTTCGCATTGCTTCTTCTACCGCTTCTTGTCTCGAACGATCCCTCTGGCCTTGACCTGCGCATCCCTCACCTCCCTCAGGTACACCCTCACCGCCCGCGCCCCAAACGGGTTCGCCTCCGGGTCCCCGCCGCTCTCCTCAAAGGCCGCCAGCAGCCGCCCCACGACCGCGTCGAGGCTCTCCCAAGCCTGCCGCAGCGGGCACGGGCACGCCGGCGACGTCTGCGGGCACCCGAACAAGGGGCAGCCCTCGGCGTGGACCTTGGTCTTCCCGAACTGGTCGAGGTGCCTGAGGAACTCGAGCACGTGCCCGGCACTGCACCGCGTCAGAAGCAGCAGCGGCCGGTGGTCGCGCAGGTACTGCTGGAACGCACCCCAGTCACGCCGCTTCTGCAACTCGTAGCGGCTCAGGGCTGGCGGCAGCAACACTGGCGGAGGATATGTGAACGACTGGTGGAGACCGGATCTTGCAGCGGCAGGGGCGGCGGAGGTCGTGCCAATGGAGTTGCACCGGCTGCTCAACGCCGCGGCTGCTGCAGCGGCTACGGCGGCCGACATGTTGAGATAAAGCAATATGAGTGGGATCTCTCTCTCTCTCTATCTCGCTGTACTTAAGGATTGTGAGAAGCAAGAGTTGGCATCAGAATAGATGATTACATGATCATGAACGAGAATTCATGGAGTTTGGCTTCAAATGGGTAGAGAAGAAGATCCCCTTTTCTTATCTTAACTACTCTGTTCAATGGAGGCCATAGTTAGTGGAAGGAGATGAGTACAGGCTAGAGAGAGGGGGATATAAATAAGAGGTGAAGAGAGCGTGGCGGGTCGCAGGATGGAATAAAAATCTTGCGGAGGCCTCACGCTAAGAAGACGAAGAGAGATTCACCTGTGACGTTGCTACGTGAGCTCGCTTGCTCCGACAACTTTTCACTCCATCATTTTTTTTCAAAAAATTCCAAAAAATGGCCATAAATGCTCTCATTTTCTCAAATAAGGATTTCAAGTTAACCTTATTTTAAATAAGGATCTGAAGTGACATAATATGTTTCAATAAGGATATGAAGATGTCATAAATTTTTAAAAAAGGGCCGGACCTAAACGGCACTTTCGTCATTTCTCATTTTTTTGTTTCTTTTTTCTCTATTTTTTTATTTTTATAAATTTTTTTTAAAAATAAAGAAATTAAGAAAAATGAAAAAACAGGCATATGAGTGGAAGGGCTGCACCTTCGGCCTGTGGCAACCGGCCCACTGCTGGTGGGGGGATCGGCGAAGGCCGATGGGATCGCATAGCCGCTGCTATTCATAAAATGTAACGAACTTTCATGCATCGACCTTTGGTTTTTCTTCAGTAAATGAGCTGCTGCTATTCACCAGCATTGACACAAGAAAACTAGAGGAGTTAAAACAACTTCTCACGTTCTGATTCCAAGGCACACCTTGAAGAGTCAATTTCTAGAGGATTTCTCAAAAATGATAATGAAGGGCGAAATCAACTCTTACGGAGACACTTGAAGGTGGAGAAGTAGTGAAAGCTGCCAACTTTAACTCTTCGGGGGAGAGAGATCTCGGCACTTGTAGATATACACAGATTTTATTCAATTTGGGAGTGTTTGTGGCCTGTTTTCCTAGAACCCTTTTGAAAACTAGGGTTCTTAAAGATCCAACCATTCTCACCAGAAGCCGAGAGACACCGCTGACTCATATACAATCTGCACGAGAGTGGTGGTGCGCATCATAAATTCTTTACAGCATGAACATGATCTAGACACATGCTTGTCGACTTTCATATGATGCAGCAACAAAGAACTTCACATGGTGAGGTCGTATAGATTGTCTCCTCGTGGCACACATGAGCGAGATCAATTTTCCTGTGAAAAAAAAAAGGATGGGATTTCACTGTAGTGTTGATGGAAAGGGGAAAAACTCCACCAACCATCAGAACAACGGGCGGAAAAGATGTTAAGTCTACTGCATAACAAGAAGAATCCTATGTTAATGGACATGCTGAGACAAGATTAGCAAAGAGAATGAATTTTCTGCGTGTGTTCTGTCCCATAATTGAAATGGGACTAAGGAAAAGGGTTGGAAAAATGGAGGTGAAATCAGAAGTGAGATCCTACTTGATGCAGCTAAGAGAAATTGATCCATTACGTTTGAAGTTCAATTGAAGCATGGGACAGTTCCCATATTAGAAATTCATTTTTTTTCTTTAAATGTTGTGTTATCTAAAATACATACAAACATAGCAACCAAATAGCAAATTATCCACTAACAAAAAAATAAATAAATAAATTATCCTCCTTGATATGAAGTACAAGTCCTTCACTATCATTTTGCAGCTTCTGTCCTAAACATCCTTCAGCTCTAGGTGCAAATATTTACATTTTGTGATACACGGCTACGAGTATATATATTATCATCCACATATTGGATGCCATCATTTTCTGTGACATTTTTTACGGAAGAGTAAAATCTATGAAATATAGGAAATTTAGGCCTAAATTTATGAAAATGAGGTCAAACTAGCCTAATATAAGCTTATTCTATTTTTAGGGATTTTCTAAATTTTTTGTGATTTTTAACAATTTTCCATTTTTTAAAAATTATTTTATTTCTATTAGGTTGAGGAAAAGTGATGAAAGAACTGAAAGGGAAAAGTGAGAGATGTGAGACTTCATTTTATTTTGTGATTCTCAAAAGTGATTCTTTTTTCCAGAATCAATTTTTTTTTATTCTGGATTTTGCTATAAAACTAATTATGATTGTCTAAAACTAAATATGGGAACAAAATCAAAATCAAATTTATTTGTGTTACCAAACGAGATTCTCATCTTTTTTTGTTCTCAGAATCAAAATTAGAGAATGAGAATGTTACCATACAAGCCCTAAATTACCGGAAGGTTCTTTGACGCAAACGAAGATGGAAGAAGGCAGAAGATGATGAACAGTAAACAAAACAAAAAAAAGGAAAGAAGAAACAAAAAAAAAAAAACAAGGAAAGAGCAATAAAAATACAAAATTGGTGCTTTCTGAGTTTTGGTGGTTGAAGGTTCTGTCCAGTTTGTTGAATATGAAGACCTGCAACACAACGCAGAACAAGATGGAAAAAGGTAGAAGACGATGAACAGTAAACTAAAAAAAAGGGAAAGAAGATACGAAGAAAGGAAAAAAGAAATAAAATAAAAAAAGAAAATGATAATAATATCCTTGCTCAAGCCCTTTTTTGAAATAAAAAAGACACTTTATGCCCTTATTTAAAATAAAGTTAACTTTGCGTCTTTATTTGAAAAAATGAAAACACTTCAAACCCTCATTTCGAATTTTCCTTTTAGAAAATGAGAGGACTTTGGGCCATTTTTTGAAATTTTCTCATTTTTTCCAATAAGAGCCTTGCTAGGTTGGCCGTCCATGGCCATTTTGACGGTGGACGGTTTTGACAACAGATGGTTCAATGCTTAACCACAAAAAATTTGTGGCCAGCACATAACATTAAAAAGGAAAAAGTTGTGAAATTGTTTGGGTCCACGATTACACTGTCATGTCGTGCCATCATTTGCGTTTTAGTAATGGGCTACAAATATGAATGGCACTTGTAATTTTTTAAAATTGAGCTCACATGTTAGTTAATTCATAATTGTGGCCTACCAATTAGTGATTTTTCTTTCTGATTAGGTACGGCATAATCGATTCATAATTGTGGCCTACTAAATTGAGCACTTGTAATAACAATCGATTTCAAATGGTTGGAGAAGAGATCATGTGTGTTCATTAGCGAAAAGAAATAATAACCGATTTCATCTCACGTCGGGTGGATTTAATGTCTTATAAAACGACGTATTTATTAGGGGAATAAAAACTCGAAATCTCTAACATATGTGCTTCACAATGTGCACTTTTGATATGTATTGATTATGGCGATTGTTTCTCATCCACTATCACCTATGATAATGGTCTCTCTCTATCTCTCCCTCCTTGATACGTCGTTGCGCGCCGTTTTTGGTCAATACCAACATCATCGACTTTCATCATGCTCACCGCACTTGGCCACCGGCGTCATGTCGAGGTCTCAATGAGCTCGATATCACCTTGGAGATCTAAATTGACTGCCTCTAGATTCGAAGACTCATTGCCTCCAAATCTAGAGGCTTGTCAATGTCAATGGCAATGAGTCAAGGTTCGAAGCTCCGTGCTTGCGAAGCTTCGTCGGAAGCGAAGATCTTGACTCCATCCCCTTCGGCTACGACGGTCAAATGCACGAAGGCATCGACAATTACAAAATGGAGGTTAAGTAGATCTTCATTCAAGACGGAGTATTTCATTGTAGTTGTCTAGGATGCCCGTGATAAAACATCCGATGCGGTGAGTTTCGAATTAGAGATACAACAAAAGAACTAGATTCGCGATCGATGTTTACGGTGTGTTTGTTTCGGGAAAAATGAGCGCTTTAAAAACTAATTTTCAAAATATAATTTATATCGTTTAGCAAAATTAGTTAGCAGAAAATATTTGCATTATTGATGCTAATTTATGCCTAACTATTTTCGTAGGCAGTAGGAATTTTTTCTATCTATTTAATTTTTTTAAGCGATATAAGCAAAACACTTCCGTCCCTCTAGCTCCTTAGCTCTAGTACTCTAGTTACCGCTCCTACGTATGTAGCTCGTTTTTTCAAATGGGTATTTTTTAAATCACTCATTTTATCGAAACGAATGCACCCTTAGGTGTGTTTTTTTTTTTTTTGAAAAATAAGTTATTAAGAAAATATTTTTCATAATAATACTTTCTTATATTGCTTAGAATAATTAGTTAAGAGAAACTATTTTTATTATCGCCGGCAATTTTATACGAACGTCAGTTTTTGAAAAATAAAAAATATTTTTTGTTGATTTATTTTTTCGATCAATATGAATATTAATTTTTTTAAGGATAAACAGCCTTCGATCATCCTCCATATCGCAAATCGATCTGCTTTATCGAACGTTAAACGACAAGATTTAAAGGAAAAGACAGCAGCCACAGATACCGTGTGTCCGAAGGTGGAAGAGGAGACAAAAGTGGGACCCACGCATAGACTGAAGTGATGACAAGTCGGATGTCACGTCATTTCGTCAAATGGTCACTGCCAATCATTTCCCATTTTATCTCTCTGTCCTTTTCTCCTCACTGTGGAAACATGCTCTTTTTTAACCACCTTCTTTGGCAATATCCGCTGTTTCATCTAGACTTGTAAAACAAAAGAATGAAAAGATAATAAAAAAAAGTCTTAAGAAATTTTGTAATTGTATCGATTGAGCCGCCTAGCCAATTTTGATCGAAATTTCTAATGTGGACATCGATCGTCCGATATAGTATGACTGGTATTGACGTGAATATTTTATTAATATTTTTGATAATTCTATGAACATTTTAATAATGTTTTGTTTTTTCTTTTCTGTTTTTTGTGTTTTATTTTTGGTTGAGTTCCAGCAAGGCCCATTAATCGGACTTTGCTGAACACAGACGAGGCCCGGGACGCCCTCGCTCGAGGCCGGTGAGGGGACGCGTGAGCCCTTGCCCTAGTGGGCGGTGAGGACTACTGATCGATCCTCGCCGGCTAGTCGAAAATTTCTGATGTAAATACCGGTCGTCCGACGTGGCACGATTGGCATTGACATGGACATTTTACTAATATTTTAATAATTTTATGAATGTTTTTATGATGTTCTTTTCTAGCAAGGCCCACTGGTTGGACTTTGCCAGGGGGTCGTGAGGGCCACGACCCCCTAGCCCAGGGTCGATGAGGGTCGAGCCAAAAAGGAGGGGAAGTAAAGCACAAAAAAGAAAAAAAAATAACAAAAAATTTACATAAAGATTATGATTAAAAATGTCCATGTCAGCGCTGGTAATTTCACATAGGACGGCCGATGTTCTTGTCAATGATTTTCGAGCCAAAATTAGGGACCAAACGGGTGCTAATGCAAAAAGATTTCAAACTGAATTTAGTACTAGTAGAATAGATTTATAATTTTTTTTCATATTTTCTCCTATGTATGCCACAATAAATTTATCCTGTTTAATTCATAAAGTTAACGAAAATTTTCAAACTCATCATATCTATCTATTCCATATCGATCTTTCCGTAAAAAAAAAAAAAAAATGTACTCAACCTTTGTCCCTCGTGAGTCGTGATCTCATCTTGACCAGTGCACAGTATGCTTGTTGGCTCACGATGCTGGTGGGGCTATCCGTCGTCTTTGCGGTTCGTGCTGCTTCGGCCATCACGTCGGTGGGCCTTGGAAGGTTAGACCAATCGAGCAACGACTTTTGTGTGGAAATAAGCCAATTTGGTCCCACGACACGACGCGACACAATAATCTCCCAATCAAAATAACTTTTGAAAAATCGTGAACACTTCGCATTCAAATGATAGTTATAGCTACTAATGCTTTCTCTACTTCTTCTAGTAAATCAAAAGGCAATCTCTCGTAGAGAAGAAATTAGAAAAACATAAAATCCCGTAGGTTGACGCCACAAATTCCACCCCCCAGAAATTATATTTGGATTGGGCCTCAACTACATCGGTTGTACTTGAACTATTACATAATCATAATATGATAATGCTATCATTATTCCCATCGCTAATTCAAAACCGAACGTGAGATTTTCACCTCGTAAGATTGCTCCTCAAGAGCCATCAATAAATCCGAGGACCGAATTGATATTATTTATAATGGAATACACGATTTGTGAAGATTTCTTCCAACCGAAAACCGAGGGACATATAACGTTGTTGTTCGAAAAGAGTGAGAGATATTAGATGGAAGGAGGTATATTTGTGAGGAAGATTCGAGCTCCATTCACATCTGTTGTGGAAACCCTAGCTGTGCATGAAGGGTTGGAGTTTCCGTTGAGAGCGTGAAGAGAAAGTGAAACGGAAAGTGTTCTCGTCTTAGATCCTCCATATCTAAGCGCGGTGATAGAGACCGATCGTCTTTTATCCGTACGGTGGGTCATGGGCCTGGATGAAAGCCCGTGGGCCGTGAGCTCAATTATCAATACTGTAGAGACCTGTTGGGCCGAAGGGTTTCTCTGGCCCATTGTCCAGGTTCCGCAAATCGGGCGGCCGACCGGGTGGTTAAGGCCCATCACATTGATGCCAGTGGGAATTCCTTCGTCGAACAGTACGTGCGTGGATGAAGCTGAGCCATTTCTTTCTTCCACTCGAACTTCGTTTTGCTCACGACCCCCATAACTTTCCTCCACATAGCCAATCCTGCTATGAGCCTGCCTCTGGGAGAGCGAGAACGAGAGAGGAGTCCGTAGAGAATGAAACTGCTTGCATTCGCCAAGCGCGCATCCATGACATTTTCCTGTTGTCTTCGCCCAGTGCTTTCAACGACGATTCGCTCCTCCTCTTCTTCTTCTTCTTCCTCTGATTCTGTGAAATGGGAAGGCGGGGTTTCCATGGTGCAGGGCGCTTCCAGGGGGATCGGGCTTGAATTCGTGAGCATTTTTCTCTTCTTGTAGTTGGGCAATGTGGCTTATGATTGGGTTCTTTCTCATCGATTAGGGCCTTCATTTTAATGGGTTTCGCCTCGCTTCTTTATTCTCGCCCTTGATTTGTTATACGACGTGCTATCTTGTCAGAATTTTTCGCATTGTGTGATGAAATTCTGGTTAATCTTCTGGGTTCGCTCACGGCTGTGTAAGTAAGTGCAAGTTCACTGCTTGAGCTAGTCGTGGGACACTATCTTAAGTTTCGGAATTGATAGCAAATGGAGAGACATGGTTAGTGATTTGACAGTGCATAGGGTAGGAGATAGGATTATTTGATCCTTCGGGGCAATGACATCACGAGGCAAGAAGATTTCAAGTTTAAATGATCGTGGAAAGGACATGCATGATTAAAGCAAATGACTTCTTGAATTTCTACGGAAGGCTACAAAATGATCCGATGCATATTGAAAGCCAGGAAAAAAAGATACGAAATAATCAGTCTTACAAAGCCCTTGGTGCGTTTTTGCTTCTAGCGGGTTGTGCACTGTTAATTCATCGTAACTACATTGCTAGACATAATTATCACCTTTCAAAAGCTATAGAAATAACAGAGTAGTCATCTCTTCCATTGCTTGATGAGTTTACATGTCTAGAGGGGTTATGACCTTCTTCACTATATATGCTTCGGGCGATTTTTCTTTTTTTTTTTGCGATGGAGCAGCTATTGCTAGCTAACTTGTGAATTCATATTAATCCAATTTGGCAGTTTCTTTAAGTAGTCTACCCTGGTGATGCATAGCCAAAGAAAACAACATATGAAAGTCCTTGAACAGTATTTGCTGTTCTTGCACCTTTTTTGCTTTCTTATTTGCAGACAGATCCTTCGCTGTATTGATTCATTTAGCAGTTATACTGATTTCATTTTCTCTTTCCTTTTGTCTTCAAGTTGAGTGGAATTGTCAAATCTGCTGCAGCCGATCATTTGACTTGGCCTGTACAGGATTTTATTAATTTTGTTCCTGCTTCATTAGGTCAAGCAGCTGCTTCAAAATAGTGAAAAAGGGCATGTCATTGCTACATGCCGCAAACCTAACGAGGCATTAGGGCTTCTTTCGCTCAAAAATATGTTTGCTGAACGCCTTAGCATTCTGCCACTCGACGCAACCAATGAAAGTACCATAGAGGTCATTTTTCTCCATCTCAGCGTTAATTTCTCACTGCAGCTTCAAAAAAAGAAATCTTCGAGGTTTGTGGTTGGTCTGCAAGCACTTTATAATTAGGTGTCTCGTTTAGCTGGGATAGTCCTGTTCACAGAAAATCAACATTTTTAAAAACCGTGATTCTTTTTTTCCTGGTTTTGAGGGCGGAGATTTAAAGAAAGTTATGCATATATATATATATATCAAGACATTCTGGAGATGTACGGTCTTTTGGCATTGTGAACTGCAATTATATAAACCGATGAAATAGCTACTCATATGTATTCGACAGATTCATCTGACACAGAATTACCTTTTAGGCATCTGCAAAGTCCATAAGAGATAGATATGGCTTCTTGAATCTTCTGGTTAATGCATCCGGAATTCTTTCAATACCTGATGTGCTCCAACCAGGTAAAGCGATCTAGGCCAATTCCCTTTAGACTTCTAAGCTCCTTGACATTGAACAGCCTTGAGCTCAATGTATGTGGTAACTGTAGCTTACTTTTTCGACGTCCCCCTTTTGCTCTTTGATGACTCATTAAAAATTTATTCATTGTCTCTCAGTGCAGAAACGACACTCCTCAAAGTAGAGAAGTCATCATTGCTGCTCACGTATGAGGTTAATGCTGTGGGCCCTATCCTTGTCATCAAGGTACTTTTCTTGGGTTTTACATTTGCCTTTTTTTTTTTTTTGCTAATGAGTTGTCAACATTCTTAAGATATTCGAGTCGTTGAGCCTCTAATTTCTCAAGGCATTTCTACTCTTAGTGATGTTTGAATATTTCATCATGCGCTAATCGTTTGATTGAAATGAATTGCTAGAGGGGCTGGTATAACTGGTTCAGGTCTTGCCTTTGTTCTGTGGGTCTGAAGTAGAAGACTTCCATAGTATCTTCTGAAGTTACTGAGGACTGTCAGTGCATTTTAACCCATGACCAACCTTCTTTACTTTTCTAGCATTACTTGTTCTTCAATTTAAGTTAGAGCTGTCCAATTAATGGCTAAGATGTGTATAGTCTTACAGTTTGTCCGAACTCCTAGTTTCTTCAGGCAATCATCTTAGCAATGGATACTTGTGCATTTAATGCGTTCTTTGCAAACCATGCAATGACACCGCGCCTTCTTAAAAACGAGATTGTTGAAGCTGCTATTTCAGCCTTCCCATTTAGGTGTATCTTCCTTTTTGTTTAGATAGAGGAATTTATGCGTGGCATGTCACAGAAAATTGTTTGACGGTGACACTGGAAAGTGAGGTGGATGGAGGTTTAACACTTTCTATAGGTAACTTAAGCTCATTTCTCTTTCTGAGAGTGTTTTTCCTTTTTTAAGTAATTACTGGTCTTGTTTTTCCGAAGCATTCATTAAAGGTCTTGTTCACAGCCTTACGTTGGTCCCAAAGTAACGCAACTGGGAATTTTCTTAACCGAGTTGCAGAAAATTCTCGAAATAATTAAAAACTTCCTTTTCTACCTCTTTAAATTAATGTAGGAAGAATAAAATTCCACAGTCACAAAAGAACTTCCCTTGTACAGACAAAACTTGTCTAGTTTCTCATAGAGTTCTACCTTCTCTAGTTTCTGATGCTATGAACTTCAATGCTTTCCACTCTTTCGGAAATGCAAGGCCTCTGATGTTGTTTAGTTAAAATTCGGGGAATTGTCAAACTAATGTACTTCATATCTTATATTTTTCATGCCATAGGGTGTGTCTTGAATGGAGCGGTTATAACTCTGTACAATTGAGATTTTCATTTTTTTTTTTTGCATACAATTGAGACTTGGAGGGGTTGATTTTAGAAGTTAATCTTGTAGACACAGAGATGGCTGGATTCAATGTCAAAGCCAATGAGTTTTCCTTTAAAACTGTGGCCACAAATAAAAATGTGTATCCTTCTCTATAAGAGTCAAACTTTAATCATGTATCACTAACCGATATAATCTGCCCTAGCAGCACATGTGGCCCCTTCTAAAGGCTGGTGGAGGCACTGGTACTGATAGAGATGTTGCTGTTGTGGCCAATATCAGTGCCCGGGTGGGTTCAATTGGGGACAATCGCCTTGGTGGGTGGCACTCTTATCGATCCTCCAAAGCTGCATTGAATCAGTGTAAAGTTTCTTCCTTTTCTGGCCTTCATGAAAGCACTAAGGTTTGTCTTGAAAATTGGCTAATATGGTCTGAGGAAATTGTCTACACAAATTATGTACGTTGGGGCATTTGTGAGCGATGTCCTGTTCTCTAGTTTTAGGAAGTTTAGGCCGTCTACTTTTCATGTGTGTAAAAACAAACATGCCTTTCATCTTTCTTTAGGGTCCTAATAGTAATCATCCTGTGTGGCTGACCTTAGAGCAGCCGGAAGACAAGTCTGAGAATACCGAGAGAAGATGAACAGACACTCTTCACTTTGTGGACTAAAATGCTGAAGTTAAAGTATGACAAATCACTTGGCTAAATGTGCCCAAAATCCAAGTGTCTGCACATTTTATTGTATGGTTGGTATGCCCTTTTCTTTTGGCCAAAATGGTTCGTGTAGATCTACACCCACTTATAGAACTCTGTAGAGAGGCAATCAATGTTGTTGTTTTTGCATGTTCCTAAAGATCGAGTTGATTCTTGCAGTGACAAAAACGGTATCAGTGGAGTTTGCACGTAGGAAGGATCCAGTTATCTGCATTTTGCTGCACCCAGGCACAGTGGACACAGATCTCTCGAAGCCGTTTCAGAGAAATGTTCCTGAAGGCAAGCTTTTCACCAAGGAGTATTCGGTGCAGAAGCTCTTGGGAATTATTGACCATGCAAAGATTCAAGACAATGGCAAGTTTTTCGCCTGGGATGGTCAAGAAATCCCATGGTAGTCTATACAATTACATTGCTCAATTGTTTATTTATCTTGAGAGAGAGAGAGAGAGAGAGTCTCCTGTCCAACGACATTTTCTCCTGCTGTTCTTTACTGTTTTGATAGTTTTGTCGTGCCCTTTTTTGACCCGCAATTTTTTCGAAAAGATTTCTTTGTTCTTTTACTATAGAAGTTCCTTATTTTGCATTGTGAACCTTCCTGACTCTCTGTTGTAGTAGAGGAGGCCTTGTTGGCTTCATCGCTAGTTGAAGCCCGGGGGTCGCCCTCCTACGGGCAAGTGTGTGGTTATCGAAACAAAGGCTCAATTCGCGTTCACTGAGGTTTCTTCTTCGTCAATGCTGTGGTCCTTACAGATGGTGTAGCCTCGGTTGGAAGGTGTGTTGCCAAAAAGCTTCTTACGGATTTTGATCGAGCCAACATGTTTATCTTCCCCGTTGTTCTTCTTCTATCCGCCCCCGCCCCCTCAAGTTTGACAGTTACAAAACCTGTAATGGTCGGATTTTTTAAGGAGAATGCTTGTGACGAACTGGCCATGATCCTTGGCGGCGGTGGCGCTCTTTTGAGGCGGTGGAAGGGCGGTTTCCGGACTTCTGTGAGATAGATCTTAGTTTCAGGATTTCAGCTCAAGGTCGTTCAATCGTTTTCTCATTTCGATACTAATGATAATCTATAATAATAAGTAATTTAGGGTGAGGCACCATCGAGGTTTTAAATCATATTCCAACTAAAGTTCGATTTTGATGGGGCAATTCTGTCGATTTTAAATCATAATCCCTAAATTTGTATTGTCGTCAAATTGTTGTGTCGAATTTAGATTTACCCAAAAATGGCATTTGAAATCCATCATGTAAATTTTTTTTTTTTTTTTGCTAACAGCAAATTTGACCACAATTATAAATTCGGAAATTGTCACATCAACTAAGCCAAAACAGATGAGAGGCTTCTTTGAAACAAAACAACTAATTTGATTAGGGTTTTAGCTCATTCTTTTTAGGTAACGAGAGAGGGAAAACTAAGCCTCAAATTCTACCTGCAAATTGGAAGGCTGGGGTTTAAAATCGCCAATTTTGAGCTAATCAATCCTTTATAATAAAAAAGAAGCGTCGTTATACTGGCTCGATTAACAAGTTTCGTGGAGCATGTCGTCATTACTAGGCCCGTTGGACAAAAACGTCTTCACACCGAAATTGATTGTTGATATTTTTATCCTTGGAGCAAAAAATCTTTCTTTTTTAATGTATTTGAAAGTGAGGTTATATTTTTGTTTCGGTCAGGTTATTGTTATCCTATCTTAATTTTTTTATTTTCTTTTTTCGTTATTTTATTATTTTTATGTTTTTATTTTTTGGTCAAATATTTTCGTTTTTTTATTCGGACGGATAATTTTGTCCCTTGAACAAAAGTTCGAATTTTCCCGGTGAATGGGCCCACGTCACTCATTCGGCCTTTTTAGGCCCACGTATTGTCTTAATGGGCCCTTTCAAAAGATCTCACCCATCTCTTCCCACGCGGGATAATCTTCCGAGTTACGCCACTTCCTCCATTTTTTTGACAAGAATCGAGCTCGCTCGCTCCCTAGGGTTTCTGATCGTACCAACCATGGCGAACGGCGCTAACTCCGAGGGGCTTCGGAACCTGAGCGAAGTCGTTGGTTTCAAGAGCAGGATCGGGCGCATTCTGACGTCAATCCGCAGATTCGCCGTCGATTCCGCCGTCCGGGAGTCCCTCGGGGGCATTAATGGTTCTTCCTCTCGCCCTTCGCCTATTCGTGACTGAATCGATACCACCTTCTAGAGCTACTACTCCTTTTTAGATGATGGTTTTGCTTTGTGCGGTCTCTGTGGTCTGTGTTGGATGATTCATGGAAGAATTGATTAGGTAACTTCGGTATCCAATGATAACCATTGCGGAAGTCTGTTTTTTTTTTTTTTTTGGCGGCGCGTCGGTGGACCTTGTGAAAATCAGGAATTGTAGTCGACTGCTTTGATTTGGCTTGCCTGAACAGAGGTCGAGGAAGATTCTGCCATATGCTGGGCGGTCGAATCGAGTCTGGGAGTGGAATCATATGTTGGTTGATGACTTGAATTGGTTTTTTTCCATTGGATTGCTGTCTGAATCCTTTTTTCACTCAAAGATATGTGGTCTTCTTTCCCTGGAGTTGAATTAGAAGTTAAAATCTGGAACTCACCACGAATTTTGCACCAAAAATTTGAATGATTCCCCACGTTTAGCGTTTTGAATCTTGTGATGTCCATTTCTTGTTGCCCAAGTAAGTCGGAGCCTGTGTTTCTGTGGTTTCAGATCTGGTTCACTAATCACCCATCTGCTAATCAATGATGGTGTTTCGGCTATTTCAGTTTTGTTTCTTCTGGTCGACACGAAATTCTGGGCACTTGGTGGATGTGCACGTCGACTGCTTGAAAGTACTTGCACAATGCTTGCTTACTTTGCATCAGTACGGGTAGTTGTAAGTTGCACAGCACACTTGAATGAGGCAGAAACGAGGAAGTTATTGAAATAAGGATGCATTTGGTTTTGTATGGTTTATGCGCAGTAGCGTGCATATGAAAAACCATTGGGGCCTTTGCCAAATTTGTGTTGGTCATGGATCTCTTTGCTGCATCTTACGACAAAACCGTTATAATAGTCATAGTCGCATTTGTTTGAATTCCCTTGCTTACAAGAGCCAGTCAAGCCACTTCCACAAGGTGTGGAATTTTTTGGCTCTTCTTGAATTGCATGTCCTTTGATATCCAGTGCATGTATCATTACCTCTGTTTGAGCTTCAATTTATGTCCATTTGTTCCTGCAGCGGGAAATAAGAAGGCAACTAAGTTTATGCAGGATGGCGTGAAGGATCAAGTGCTTTGTCTCTCACTTAAGGATGATAACGGACCTGGAGATCTCAAAGTCGGGCTGAATGATATACATGAAATCATGGAGAAAAGGCGGGAAGGATTGAATAAAGTGAGACAAGAGCATGAGAGGTCAGCTGAATCTGTTATGGGGTCGGAATCTTCGAAGAAGTCGCCAAACGAAGGACCCAAACAGTTGGACCTCCCGAGAGCCGCAGAAAAGAAACTCTTTATTCGCTCTCGATTATGAAATGGTTTTAATACTATGTAATGGGGCAGGGGAGATTTTCAAGAAGTTGGAACTGCTTGCTGCCCTGTTCCTTGATTGTATCATGTTGTACGGATCGTTTCCCTGTAAATTTCTCTTATATGTTTGTATTTTCGCATCTTCTTTAGCAGATAGCATGTACACGTATGTAAACTTCGCCCTTAGCAAGGAAGGGGATCCTCTTTCTTAATGTGTTAACCAGCCAATTGTCCCGGGGAATGTTTGGTTAAAGGGAAAAGGTAAAATGAGAAACCGTATTATAAACTCCTAAAAAGGTAACAATAATTATTTTAAAAAGTACTCTTAAATCTTTAGTACTTTGTGTATAAATTATTGGGCCTAATATCCAAAACAAACTAATATCTAAAACAATCCTCAATTTTAATCTCTGTTTCAATTATATCCAAAAAAGTTTTGTCTTAAAAAAAAAGCCTCAAGTTTAACTTGTGTCCCAATTATATTTAATTTTTTGGATTTTATAAAAAAAAATTGAACTTTATACTCTGTCTCAATTATATTCAACTTTTACTTTTATCTCAATTTTGTCCGTTTGATACCCAAAAAATCCCAAACTTTAACATCTGTCTAAATTATATTAAAAAAAAATTTATCTCATAAAAAAATCTCAACTTTTATTTTTTATCTCAATTCTATCAACATTAGCATTCTGTCTATAATTACTATTAGTTAATTCTACGTGACTTGAATTTTTTTACTAAGCTTATTAATAAATCTTCGAAATTCGAAAACAACAGGTTTTAGGAATACGAGATTTAAGATCGCTCATCCAAATAATCGGATCTCCAAGTCTAATCGTTTTTTGGATTGTTGAGTGATGGGGAAAATCCAAAATGTGCCATTTTGAGTAGCTTTGGAACAGATGCTAAAATTATGATTTTTTTTTTGTATTAGACAGGAAGAATTAGGATAAAAGAAAAAATTGATGATTTTATATGTTGCAAATATTTTTTGGATATAATTAGGATAGATGCTAAAGTTAGAAATTTTTTTTGGTTATTAAGTCTTAAAATAATATTCATTTCAAATTTTTATTTAAGAAAATAAACGTACGTCATCCCCATATTTTAAATTTTCCCCTCAAATTTTAACTGTCATTCTTTTTTGGTCGAATTTTTTTTTAACTGTCATTTACCAAGTGAATTTCCCGAACCAAAAAAGAAAAAAAAAAAACACCAAGTGAATTCTTTTTGGCCCTTTGGGGAAAATAAATGAAAACTAGGAGTTGGGATTGATGCCCATGGAGGCGCAGGTGTCGATTCGGGTCCAACCCAGTTGCACTTGCAGCCTCGCCATCTCTTCCCCACAACCCCGGTTTGGACTCCCCGCAAAACCCCTCTTTCGTCACTCTCCTCTGCGAAGCACCGCGAACAAGCCCACTGCTTCGCCAGAGCAGCTGACAGCGACCCCGATAATGGAGGCGAGTGGATTCGATTCCAAGGGACGAGAGTTCAAGAACGCCGAAGAGATGTGGACGGAAGAAATCGGCAAAGACGGAGATGTTCACAAGAGGAAGGAGTGGTACCGCCAAGGCGTTGGCTATTGGGAAGTATGCAACTTTCCCATTACTCTCTTTTCTCTTTCTTGTTTTCCCCAGTTAGCTCTGTTTTGCTTCTCTCTTTGCCTAGTTGAGAATGTTCCTTTCGTGTGCTTACAAACAAAGTCTGTAATTTCATGGAGTTACTGCTGAATAATAATTATGGGGTTCTTCTTTCTCGTGCCTTAAGAGAAGGGTGTGGAGGCAACTACAGATGGAGTGTTGGGAGGATATGCACACGTTAATGACGCTGACATAAAGGGCAGCGAAGCTTTTCTCAGATTGCTTTTGGTTGAACGCTTCCCGGGTGGTGGAAGAGGCCGTAATCTTGTTGCCCTCGGTTCGTATTCTCTCTGTCTGTGTGTGCAGGCGCGGGCTTCTGGGTCTGTGCTTTTTTTTTTTTCTGTGTCTCAATAAGGCTAATTTGACTGTGACATTGATGAGATTGATAATCATGAGATTTCGCTACAATTTGATCGCGCCTTGATGATTGTTTGCTTTGGGGGGGGGGATCAAAGTTTCGATCTCATTTTATTAACTTGTTTGAACCCCCATCTCCAGATGGAGGGATTTAGTGACTTAGTAGCAGAAATTGTTCCACTGACATTAGGAAATACCTCTCGTGTAAATAGGATGAGCACTGCAGTATCCAGGCGTAAACTGAAGATTTCCTGATTCGATGGCTTTTTTACTTTGTTGATTAGGTAAGTTTGCATGGCGAAAGAATTTCATACCAGAAATGAAACTAAGCTAAAGAGTTTGCTAACTTCATAGTCTTGCAAGAGGATCTGTAGTGCATGCTTTGTAAGATATTCTTCTTTTATCTGCCAATCCAGGCTCCCCCCTTTGTACTTTGTCATCGTAATACCATACTAAAATTCATTATGCTAATTGCCTGTGACAGATTACGTAACATATGAGGACACTATTGTAAATTATGGCTTGAACGAACATTGTAATTAGTCCCATCATAATTTGCCACAATTTGCACTGTTCACTTCTCTCAATCAGAAAGATGCTCTCATTGGTTATTGATGGATATGACTGCATTGAAAATATGGTCTATTGGGGTATAACTTATACCTTTTCATTTCTATGACAAGCAGAATACCACTAAGAAGGTAGCTAGGGGGTACCACCCCTGTATGTATCATCTTTAGAAGGAAAGCCACTCATATACAAAATGAGATTGAATTTTCACTATACCAAAGGTGGATAATGTATGACCAATTATCCCTAAAAATTCAACTCACCTCTTGTTTCTTTTTTCCTTTCTTCCCAAATAAGCCAGAAGACAAGGAGAGAATTGTCTTGGTAACTTTGTTCTCTGCAAAACACGAACTCATACCCCCTCTAAATGCCCAAAGTCACGTTGCGCAGTGATTGAACTGATCCACTTCAATTCTAAAACTTCTAAGCACAGAGTTCAAATATTCTTGTCCAGTTGCAATATAGCAACTATTAGAATCAAACTCTCCTTTTTCATGCACAAAAATCATCTATTTACCAGTGTTGTCCCTTTCTCTTTATCTTCTTTTCTCTTCTTTTTTTTAAGATTGTCCAAGTGAGAATAAGTCCCCTAGCTGTTTCCCAAGAGAAAAAGGGAACTTTCTAAAGAACCGTGACTTTGCAAATAGATTCCCAAAGGAAGATCGTGCTTATTTGCACTTGCATCTGTGCAGAGATGAGATTAGAGTAGTAGGATTTAACAGAAGAAGTTCCAGTAGTAGAATAATTTCAGTGTGGACAGTATTTCACCCCCATATCTAGCGTCGTTCTATTCAACAGCTCAAAACACTTTGAGAAAGCTTTGAGCTCCCGACCTTGAGCCATGTGTAAGAAGTCAACTGCCCAATTCCCATGCTACTTCTCCATTGTAAGCCTTGCAGTAATCAACACCCACCCTAACTATCTTGCTCCTCGCTTATGTAGAAAAACCAGGAAATAAATCTCCGATACAGTTGCGAGACTTTGTAAGACGACTGTCAACTGTTCTAAAAGCTTAAGTGTTAGATGAAGGCGTAGTTTAATATTTAATTACTCTAACAACAGTGTCTCAAAACCATCTGTCATCCCCTGACAGGGTTTTCCTACCATTTTCCTCTCTAATACTATTCTGCTTTGGAAGTTATCCACATTACACCCCTGCCTTAGCAAAGCTTTACTGAAAGGCCTCCATTAGAAATTGGTCATTTTTAAATATTCCGATAGATAGACGAAATGTCAGATTAAAGCAACTTTAACTGTATGTTCTCAAGGCTTTTTGCCGCTGAGATAGGGATTGGAAACAAAGTGAGGAAGTCAAATGGAACATCAGAAAGCATGCTATTAAGGAGCGTATGTCTACCTCCCTTTGATGAGAAATTTTTTTCCTCCCACTTAAACTCTTCTCAAAGCTTTTCTATCCCAAAAAAAAAAAAAAAAATTCTTAAAGCTCCAGATAATCCACTTTGGCTTTGTATTACTATGTGAATCCCAGCAGCAAACCCTGTGGAACAATTTGACTTTTCTCTAACACGATGACATGAATCTTTGTCGAATACATGATTCCGCAGCCAATGGACATTAACCATGACCAACTAATCAGTGTGTTCTGTAATACATCTAGAATGTTTCGGGTACCATATATGGAGAGTCAATTGATGACATATTTGTTGCATTATCCTCATTTCGACAGTAGTCTATATGTTTTCAATACCTTATGTTTGTTTTAGCTTTTGTTAATTCATGGATTTGACCCTTCATAAGTACCAGTCAGCTAGTTTCTCTTTTCAGAAACTCTTCACCAATACGGATAACTCTTGCAGATTGTGGTTCTGGCATTGGAAGAGTCTCCAAGAATCTTCTAATCAGGTTCTTCACTGAGGTAAAGTTGTATTTTCCTTGTTGCTCTGACCAGCAAACTTGGTTTAGCTCCAGCTACAAAAATAACCGTAAACGCAGCGTCGTTATTCTCTTCTTGTCTCACATTTGGTGTTTTTAGTAGTTAGGTTTTGTGTGATACTTGTTTAAGGAGTCCAAGCCTATATTTAGATCTGGCAATGGCAGCATCTGAGGTTGTTCTCTTTTTCTTTGACCTCCTAGTTTTTCATTACTTCAAACCCTGATCCTGACACATCAATGTCCATTTTCATTTCATATCGAGGGCAGAATCTATCTTGTTCTTTCCTTTCTTGTCGATGGACAGCAACTGTATTTCTACACCTACATAACTTGACTTTTGATGACTGCTTTCTGGGTGCCAAAACAGATTGCTTTCTGCTGCTCAGTAGTAAACATATTCATTGCAAAACCTCTTTTTTAGTGTTTACCACAACATTGATGTTTGGTTGGGCCAAATTGAAACTTGTTGATTGAGAGGACTGTCAGCTCTTCAAATATCGTTTTTTCTTTCTTTTCATTCGGGACGTAGGTTGATCTCCTTGAGCCTGTATCGCACTTCCTAGAAGCTGCCCGTGAAAGCTTGGTTCCTGAAAGCGGTTCAGCAATTGAGAATAAGGCCACAAATTTCTTCTGTGTCCCCCTTCAGGTGAGTTATAGTGGACAGATTCAAAATATACCAAATTTAACAATATATATGACTCCATAATAACGTCTTTAGAATTTTTCAACTATATTAAATGTTATACTGATTACAAGGTCATTAGGGAGTAGCTACAGACTAGGGTTAGCATCAACACAATAGCAGACATTATGATTTTGCTTTGAGGTACTACCCCCTTGGTTTCTCTTTTACAAGTACAAAAATATTTTATTATGTTTTCCATTCAAAGGAAAAAAAGTTATCTGGCTTATATATTACATATATGTGAAAGTATAGACCTTTCAAGGATTTTAAAATGGATAATTGACTAGTTGCCTTAAATTTGATCCACAGGGCGCCGTTGCTTGCAGACTTGCAAGTTCATGAATATAAGTCTTCTAGAAATGTTTGCTTTGTCCCATAGGATTGCTACACTTCCACTTGTACAACTTGTATGTAAGTGATCTAATTGTTTCATATTGAAATTCATTTGTTTATGTTTTAGGAATTCACACCTGATGTAGGACGATATGATGTCATATGGATTCAATGGTGCATTGGCCATCTTGCAGATGATGACTTTGTATCATTCTTTATGAGAGCCAAGGTAAGCCAAATATTGTCCGCTTAAGAAAACAGTGTAAAAACTGCTCCATGTTCTAAGAAACCTAGAAATGTGAAGCATGATCAAATCTTTAATTTGATATTGATGTATATTCGATTCCAACTGGAGATGGGCCTAGGACGGTATAGTTTCTGCTATCATTGCTGTAGCAGTAGTCTTTCTGAGGTTCAGATGCTGTTGTAAAAGACAATTGGCTGCTATTGTTGTGAACGGTTGGAGTGCTGCTCAAAATGTCTGATGAGCTTCAGGGGTTGCTGTTGGTGTCAGGCGTTTTATAGCATGAAAGTTTATGAATCTTTTATTTGTCAGTTCTTATTCCTGGAAGGAGTATTTATCTGGTGAAATGGCACTATCAGCTCCTATGCCTTTGCTCGAAATTCAAGAGCGTCCCTCTACTTTCTTTTTGCAAAATGGTTCTCGTACTTTTTAACATGTGCCACCTTATGTCCTTGCACTAGTCCGGTGACGATTTTGCTAACATGTTGACACTGTAAAAAATTGTTGACTTGTGCTTCTTTTTTTTAAAAAAAAAGAGAAAAGCTGACCTAGTTTTTGTGGACTTCTTTTGCATTATTCAAAACTGTGTGTGTGTGTGGGTGGGCGTGGGTGTGGCAGGTTACAGCCTGATTCTTTTTCATTGGTATATATTTATATATCTGACCTTGTCATTCCAATGAAAAAAAAAAAATTCAGGCTGTAACCTGCGTGCCATAGGCAATGCCTGCAACCACTGCGTGGTGGTTGAACCCCTCTGGTGATCCATCGCGTGGTGGTGCCAGATCTGCCCCCTCCACGTTGTGCATATGATGCCAGAGAAAGCCATTGTATTGAGATGTAATCTTTGTGGGGATCACCAAAACGCCATTTGTAGGCACCACACCTTGACTGTGGTCACTCTTGACAGGCAACAACGCGACCACTGTCATGGTGGTACTCTCTGTCGTGGTGGTCTTATGCAACCAATGTGACATGAAGACAAGCACTCCAGTGGTTGCCGCAAACAGACAACCTTGACGGTGGCGGTTGCTGTTGAGTGGGCAGGGCCACTTGTTTTTGTGTGTGTGTGGGGTGTGGTGTGGTTGGGGGTGGGGGGTTTAATGAGTTGCTTTGTTAGATTTGTTTTCTTACTTCGAGCTTTTTCTGTGTTTATATACTTTTAGGCCATGTTCGATTCCCTGAGACAGGGTTATTGGAAGAATTGAAATACAAAGGTTGAGATTATTGCCTTTGAAAAGAATTTCAAACATGGAATCGAATTGCTCTTCAACTCAGATTTTTCAAGAAAATAGAATCAGATTACCTACTAATAGTTAGTATTGGGCTTCCAATTTCACCTTAACCATTGTCAATCACCCTAAAACCATGGAACAGCCACCTCCGCCATCTCCTACTTCACCCGACATGCCGCCGCCACTACCATGCGAGCTCACTTGTACATGTCTTTCTATCTTTGGTGCTCTGAAACTTGCTAAAGACAGATAAGTTCACTCAGTTCACTGCATCTCTCTCTCTCTCTCTCTCGCGCGCGCGCGCTGGACTCCAAGGCCATGGAGGTCTTGGGCCTTGTGCAACCACGCAAGGCAAGTGACCTTCGTTGTACTGAATCAACAGAAGTTGTGACCTCCATGGGCTCGGTTGCAAGCTCCCCATGGAGAGAGGCAAAGGACGACTTGACTAGGCAAGGGATTGACGTCATTGGTGGATGGACGGGTGATGGCTGGGGATCATGATGGCAAAAGAAGGAAAGAGGGGGGGGGGGGGGGCAACTCTGCAACAACGGTTCTGCTGTGTGTGGTTGGGTGGGGAAGAATGTAGAAAACCAGAAAGAGAAAAGAGGAAAAGAAAAAAAGAGACTAAAGAAAAGAGCAAACAAAAAAAGGAATAAATCTCAGCCCTTGAGTGTTCAATGATTAAGTTGTGTTTTCTTCTAAAGACCTAAATATTTGTATCATCTATGGGACGGATATACTTGGTTTGAGGATCCACTTATGGATTGCTTGTCGATGGAACCAAATGAGGCCTTATACTGTTAAAGTATGCTTGATCTTTTTTAGCTCCTTATAAGCAGGAATTGTGCTGGGAGGCACTGAGAAAGGAATAGATAAAAGAATGAATGAAAAGATTCAATTGAGAATGAGAAGTTGAGGAAAGGAGACCAGAGTGGAGCAAAGGACTCTCATTCTCTTGATTTTCTATACGTTTGATCCATGCTTTTTCCCTGGCACTAACTTGCTAGCCTTAGATCATGACAGTTCTAAATCCCTCCCATAATTGGTCATAAAATAACTCAAATGGCTATAGTTAGATTTCTGGTGTCTCTGCTTTAATCTGAACAATATACCCTGCAGAAGCTGGTCTATTGATTATCACTAAGGTCTTCTTTTTTTTCTGTTAGGTTATTCTAAGACCTTCATGACTCCATATTTATGTACTTTCATAATCATTTTTGCCATACAATGGTAATTTCCCATTGTATTGGCACTATCAGTTATTGACCAATACAAATGGCCGTCTTTTCTAAAATGCCTACCTAACTAATTTGCCTTGAAATAGTATATAGGTACCTGATAAGTGGCAACACGTTTCTATATAGTGTCTTGGGATTTCCCTTCTGCATATTTGCTTTTATGTATGACTTATGTCTTCAGCAAAATATATTTCAGGCTGGCCTCAAACCTGGTGGGCTTTTCGTCCTGAAGGAGAATATTGCTAGAAGTGGTACTTATTTCATCTTTCATATGCTACTCTTAGTGATGATAGATTTTTCTTCTCTGTTAAAAGGACACATATCTGTTTATGGTTAGACCTGATAATAAGATGATAGTATAATATAGTTCTTTCATCTTATCTTCCTTGGCTATGGTTAACTCCAACATCCAGACCTTATCTTCCAGAAAAGGCAACAATACAAGGACAGGAACTAGTACTTAAATGGAAAACTTTAACCGATATGCTATTCTAGTAAGCTTACTTTTGTTTATTCTTATGTTTTAGTCATGGAGCTTGTGACAAAAATACAGAAGTTAATATATACATGCACTGAATCAGGCTCAGGACAGTTTCTTGGTGGATGCCGTATTTGCATCCTGGGGTCATTACAAGTTTGTTTTGAGTGGAGTCGATGCATTATATTCTTAAGTCGATGCATTATATTCTTACATGTTATCAAATGATAATAATGACCCTTTCCACATTTTCCAGACTTTCAGAGTCAGTTACTATGATATTGCAGAAACAAAGCTTAATTTGGCATTATTGATAATCTATGAAACAGAAGTTTTTGAATCATTTAGACGGGAACAAGGGGGAAAAGGGTTATTTATAAAGAATGGGTATCTTATCCACGATAACCAAAAATCAAGTGTATATTGAGGGTCATTGTTCTAAACATGGGCTGGAGTTCAAGCATGTTGAAAGAGTTGTTGATGCCTTCCATTAAGTACGCTAGAGAGTTAAAAATAGCTCAGGACAGCACATCAGACTGGAGGTTTTTACTACCTTCCAAGCGCATAAATATCTGAATGGCTAAAAGATTGTGCTTGACAGATTATTTTGGTATACCAGGCTATATGTCTTTTAAAGATGCACAAATGTCTCAACATTTATGATACTTGAGAAGAGCAGTGTGTCTACCAGTACATTATTGGCATCATACGATTTTGATGTGTGATTAAGATATGTCAGTGAAAAAGTTGATGATTGAGAAAGTCAATTCGTATCTAACAGGTGTTCAAGAGTAGGTTTGATTCTGTTAAGAGAGTTCATTCATATCATAAGATTTCTCTTATAAGACGACAAAAAAGAAGATGCAATTGCTTGCTATTTGACGTGGAGAAGACAATGGCTTTGGCTATGCATTAAGGTTCATTCAAAGAGGGTCTACTGATTCCCACAAAATAGAAAAGAAAGATGACTTGAGGATTGTTAAAATAAATAGCCTGAAGTTGGTTCACATCAAATCTTTTCTACTTATTTGCTCAATAGTATTTGAGATTCATGAGCCAGACTTTTCTGTATGTAGGATTTGTGTTGGACAAGGAAGATCGAAGCGTCACTAGGTCCGATACGTACTTTAAGGAGCTCTTCCACCGGTGTGGATTGCATATCTTCAAATCAAAGGTTTCAGTCCTCCTAGTACATACCTAATCTATGTTTCATTTTGCTAAAATCCTATTCAACAAGCGTCTCTGTAGCACTGAGCAATATTCTTCCTGCAAATGGGAATAAGAAAAGTTGTATTTCCTTCCACTTGATTTTCTGCAGCAGTATTTAAGACTTTGCAACAACTTTTTGGAAATTTATCAGGTGGGGATAGCTAATGAATTGCTCAGTATGAGATTGATGAATTGTGGTATTCGTTAGGCTCATAACAGCATCCCTACACACTGAAACCCTCAAAACCTTCTATCGGAGGAAAGGGTGTCATTTGAATCAGCATTTGTATTTTCTTGAACTTAATCTGGAAAGAAAGATTTTTGGGAAGTGGTGAATTTGCGATTTCATGGAACTTTACTGTTTGAAATATCTTCTAACATCTAGAAGACTTCTACTGGTTCTCTCTGTTATGTATAGCCTGAACTTATCACATGGACCCGGGTCTTCCATGTATCATTACAGACTGAATCCATTGAATCATTACAGGACCAGAGGGGATTACCTGAGGAATTATTCGCTGTGAAGATGTATGCTTTAACCCCTGATACGCCTAAACGGGTTCACGGCACCAGAGCCAAAGCACAACACAATAGACCCAGCATCATCAAATGAGTAATTGCTTCATGGATTTCGTTATCGGAGGTGGGGTAGATGGTTCTTGGGGTCACCCTTACGGCGCTCAGAATGTTGTGAGATGCTCATCTGTTCTTGCATGTATGTTATACTTTAAGCGATTGAATTAGTGTGATCTCTGCGCATTCTGCTCTGTCTGTTGTCACATTGATTTTCAAGGTATTGATGGAAGGTGTGTACAACATATTTTGCTGTTCAATAGGCCGCTTTTTCTTTTTCTTTTTTAATTCAAGGGTAATTGGCATACCGTAAAAGTAAACTAAAAATCTAAAGAAAATGCTTTCTCAATCAAAAATTAAATCAAGGACCATCATGTCTTGGTGCCCAAGGGAGGGTGACATGTATAATATTTTCACTCAAATCAGATTTTGACTCTATTTAAATTTTAGGGACATGTGCATGGAAGTTTTACAACTTATCACGAAAGTGCAATTAAATCCTCTAATTTGCAAAAGGTACAGTTAAGTCTTAAAACTTGTTGAATTGATGCAATTAAGTTTTTCCGTTAATTTCGTCCAAATTGGATGACGAAACATTGACGTGATTTTTTTTAAATATTCACTCTCTTCTACATGCAATGATATGGCTAAAAGTAAAACATAAAGGCCAAAAGGACGTAATTTGAGTCCAAATATAATTTTTTTAATACAAGTTTAATTTAAATTAAATAAAAATAAGCTAAACTATTAAAAAAAAAAGGGAGAGTTGGAATCCAGGCGGCAAGAATCGCCAACCCCTAGTGAGGCTTAGGCAGGCCGGGGCCTTGCGACCTCGCCGACATTCCCCCACCATTTGCGGCCCTTCCTAATGATGGTGGGACGGCGGCAGCGAAGGCTTGTAGCCTTGCTACCTGATTTCCAACTTCTTCTTCTCCTCCTCCTCCTCTTCCTCTCTCTTTTTTGAAATTATTTCAGTATTGGACTTTGGATATATAATAATAAAAAAATTACGTCGGTATTTTCCATCGATCAAGTTGGACAGAATTAATAGAAGGACTTGATTGTACCAATTTGACAAGTTTTAAGACCTAATTATACGTTTTACAAGTTTTAGGATTTAATTATACTTTTGTGACAAGTTTTAAGATTTCCACTGCACATATCTTTGTATTTTATGATGAAAGCTCAATATCGTTGAACAATACTATATAGACATCAAGGAAAAAAAAATCAATCATGAAAGAATCGCCCTCCCTCTTGCACTCTAAAAGAAAATTATAGTAATCACTATTCCATAGAAGGCACTCACATTGTTAGTTTCAAGCCTAAACATTTCTTTCTTAAAAAAGTTCCATCAAAATCCATGTCAATCTTCTTAAGATGAATTGCAAAAATTTGTTTAGATAGGGAGTTTTAAAGTCTTTTCAATATCCAAAGAAGCTAAAATCATAGCTTCGGCATCGGAAAGAAGTCATCTCTCTGGCTAGAACTTCTGATGTTGTCACTAGTAATTATTTGTCAATGCTGTAACTTTAACCCAATGCTCATTAGTTAATTGAGGTCAATAACTTGCATCACTAGTTGTAAAATTGTTTTCATACTACGCAACTCGATAATGCTATTATTCAGTAATATATGGCGATAATTTATTTCCTCAATAGGTTATATCTTATATAAAATGTTTTTGACTATTGTAATTTGTCCGAAGTCGTAATTTTGACTAAACCTGCAGCCAGTACTTTCCCCTTCGAGCAGTTATTTAGCTACGGAGTAACTCATACCATAGTAACTAATCTCAAATTATGTCAAACCATCAAAACCTATAGTTAGTGGTTAGACCTCAATAATTGCAAACAGCCTTCAAGTCCATATGGATGATAATTAATACTCTACCTTTACAAAAAATTAATTACCTCAAGTTCATATATGATCCCAACCTAGGAAGCACCAACACTTTCCGACACACGATTGACACATGATCAACATGTGTCATACATTTGATATTTGGTCAACACTCCGAACATGTCGGCGACAAGCAAGTGCAGCATCCTAACATGCCATTTTCGACACGCACATGTCGGTTTTAAACATTTTCAATAAATTAAGGGTCTAGACAAAAAAATAAAAATAAAAATAAATTAGGCACCAAAATGTAAATCTATAAAAAAAAATATATACACTTCAATTATATACCCAACTATCTCAAAATGAATATACTCAGCCAGCAAAAAAAAAAAAAAAAAAAAACGACTAATCATGAATCCCTAACTAAAGAAAAAGAAGTAGCAGAAGCTCATCGTTGATATATATATATATATATATATATATATATATATATATATATATATATATATATTTATATTTATATTTATCATGTATATATACGAATAAACATTAATATATAATGTGTTCCAATGTGTCGAAATTCTCTATTTTTTGAGAAATGACGTGTCGATGCCGATACTACTTAGGTTCTAACAATAGTAACTTTACTTAAGAAACAGTAAGCAATATATTCTTACCGTAGATTTGATCTTGTCCACTCTCAGAAATTTACCAGCAATGACAATGTTCTTTTTAAGTTAGTAAATTAATGGAACCTATCTTAAGTAATTATTCTTAACTGTCGAGATAGTTCTTAATTAATTATAAAATTTACAGTACTTAAATATCGATGCGTTACCAATTTAACCAGTTGTTTCAAAATTGATCCAACGGACGATAGTTTTTTGACTTTAGATTCAAAGGCCATATTGTTCCGCGGCTAGTCCAGTAAAAAATAGCCTACTGGACCATGCAATTTCCTATCAAGGAGTATTGAGTATTCCTCGTGCGACTATTCCAATTCTTAAATTAAAATAACGATATAGATAGTTTTTGAACTTTAACTTTATGTTTAATGTAATTTTTTAAATTTTAATTTATTTAATATGATGTTTAAGTTTTAGTATAATATTTAATATAATCTCTAAACTTTTAATTTATTCAATTTGATCTATCGAATTTTGATACATATTTGATGTACATCGTAAACTCGATGCAAATATTCAAAATAGTCATTTCATTTATTTTAGATCAGAGATAATATTAAATATTTTTATATAATTCAAATATTAAATTAAATATATATTAAAAGTTTAGAGATCAAATTAAAAAAAATAAAAAATTTAAAAATTATATTACATATTAAATTAAAATTTTAAGAATTATATTGAATAAATTAAAAAATTCATAAAGCACGTGATACGTTGAGCCAAAGTTGAAACAACATTTGTATTATTTTGCCAGCTTAAATCTCGTACCGAGGGGATCTTGTCTTGTGTTCCCTCGGCCAAACCAATCCATCAGCTTGATGGTGTCTGCAAGCAGCTCCGCAATATCACCATTCCCTGGATCTTCTCCATGTCCCCGACCAAGCTTTCACGTTCATTCTCTTCTTCCTTTCACTCCGACAACAGAACCCGCAATGCCTCGCCCATCCAAACTCTTCTCAAGAGAGGGTTCACTCCCACCATCAAACACTTCAACCTCCACCTCCTCTTCCTCTCTGAATCCCGCCGATTCGGCTCCATCATTCACCTCTTGTCTCAGCTGGAGCACAACAATGTCCATCCCAACTCACGCACGCACTCCATCTTCACGCGGGCTCTTCTCGAACTCCACAAATTCGAAGAAGCAGAGCAATTCATGAGGTCTCAGACGGCCAAGACTTCGAATTTTGCCAAGACCCGCATCTGGGACTCTATAATTCAAGGTCATTGTGTCCATCGCAACGACCCGGAAAGAGCATTGTCAGTTTTTCGTGACTGCTTGAGTGGGTATCGTGTATTGCCTTCTTCCTACACTGTTTGTTCTTTAATTCAGGGGTTTAGCTCTCGCGGTATGATGGGACGAGCGATTGAGGTCATGGAGTTGATAGCGGACGAGAAGATGGAATACCCTTTTGGTAATTTCGTTTGTAGTTCTGTCATTGCTGGGTTTTGCAGAATCGGAAAACCGGAACTTGGTGTTGAGTTCTTTGAGAAGGCCAAGATTTCGGGGGCTTTACGTCCCAATCTAGTCACTTACACTGCCCTTGTCCATGCTCTTTGTAAATTGGGTAGGGTCGACGAGGTGGGCAATTTATTTCGCGCCATGGAGGAGGAGGGTTTGGCTTTTGATGTCGTGTTTTTTACTTGTTGGGTCTGGGGATATCTCAAGGAAGGTTTTGTCATGGAGGCTTTTAGGAAAAATAGTGAAATGCTAGAGAGAGGAATTGGTGCAGATGTCGTTAGCTATACCGTCCTTATGGAGGGATTTTCTCGAGAAGAGAATACAGGAAAGGCGGTTGGATTTTTGTCGAAGATGAGAAACGAAGGATTGAAACCCAACCTGGTTACTTACACCGTTTTGATATTGGGACTTTGCAGGAAAGGAAAACTGGAAGAAGCATATAACATCTTTAAGATGATTGAAGATATAGGGATGGTTGCGGATGAACTTCTGTATGCAACGTTGATAGATGGTGCTTGTAGGGAAGGTGATTTTGATCTTGTTCTTGATTTGCTGAGTGACATGGATCAGAAGAGGATTAGTCCGAGTGTCGTCACGTACAATACTGTCGTGAACGGACTATGCAAATTTGAGAGAACATGCGAGGCAGATGAGTTCTCCAAGGGAGTTGTGGGAGATGTTGTCACATATAGTACCTTGTTGCATGGGTACATTGGAGAAGAGAATGTCCAGGGAGTACTAGAAATAAGGCAGAGGTTCGAAGAAACTGGATTTTCTATGGACATTGTCATGTGTAACATACTTATTAAGGCGTCATTCATGGTGGGGGCATTTGAAGATGCTACTGCACTCTATAAGAGAATGGCGAATATGAATTTAACTGCTGATTCCATTACGTACTGCACGCTAATCGATGGATTCTGTAAACTAGGAAGAATAGATGAGGCACTAGAGATATTTGATGAGTTCAGGGAGACGTCAATCTCCTCTGTTGCATGTTACAACTGTATCCTCAAGGGCCTCTGCAGGAAAGCCATGATTGATATGGCCATTGACGTGTTTCTTGAACTTGTTGAAAAGGATTTGCCAGCAGAAACACACATTTGGAATTTATTGATTAAGGAAGCTTTTAGAGACCAAAATGCAGATGGAGTCTTGACTTTAGTTATCAGAATTGGGAAACTGCCCTCAGAAATATACGATAAGGTATGTAATGAGGCTATCTGCTTCTTGTGCAAAAAAGGTTTTTCAGACTCTGCGTTAGAGATTTACATGTTGATGAGGAGGAATGGCTCACTCATTACAAGCAAGTCTTACTTTTTAATGCTCAAAGGACTTATAGATGGGAAGAAACACGTGACTGAGCCTTTTCTGTGTAAATTTGTTAAAGAATATGGAAGTGGTGACCCTAAAGTTGGAAAAACAATAGCACGTTATCTAAGCTTGAAGGATGTTGACCGGGCCCTTCTATTTGTCAACAAGATGAAGGAGGGAAAGTCAATTGTCACTTTACCTACATCTGTATTTAAGATACTCATACAGGATGACAGAATTTTAGATGCATATAAGCTACTCATGAATGCGACAGATCATATTCCTGTGGATGTGGTTGATTATTCGATCATAGTCAATTGTCTCTGCAAGCGAGGATATCTTAACCAGGCACTTGATCTTTGTTCTTTCATTAGGAAGAAGGGGATAGCCCTCAACGTGGTCTCTTACAATTCAGTCATTAATGGGTTGTGCTGCCAGGGTCGATTAATGGAAGCATTTCGGATCTGTGATTCTCTAGAGAGAGTTGGTCTGGTTCCATCTGAGATCACATATTGTACACTAATTGATGCTCTATGCAGAGAGCAATTTCTGATTGATGCTCAACTACTTTTCCAGAAAATGATCCTTAAGGGGCTCGAACCTGGTACTCATGTTTACAACTCATTAATTGATAGCTATTCTAAGATTGGTATGTTGGACAATGCATTGAAGCTTCTCCATGAAATGGAGATGAAAGGCCTTAGGGTGGATGCATTCACTGTAAGTGCTGTGATTAATGGCTTTTGCCGAAGTGGGGATATGGAAGGGGCTCTCACCCTTTTTTCTGAGTTCAAGAATAAAGCTATGTTACCTGATCTGTTGGGTTTTCAGTATCTGCTAAGAGGTCTAAGTGCCAAGGGAAGGATGGAAGAGGCAAGGAGTGTGTTGAGAGAAATGCTTCAGTCTGAGCCTATAGTGGAGCTTATAAACAAAGTTGATTCTGAGTTTGAAACGGAATCAAACAATTTTCTTGTACTTTTATGTGAGCAAGGGAATATAAAAGCAGCCATTACTCTCCTCGATGAAATTGGCAACATGTATCATCCTACTCAGAAGTTCCATGCTGATTTTAATGAGTGGGCAAAATCAAACATGCGATATGAGGGAGAGGGATTTAAAACAGATGTTGCTGGGTCTACGACAGCCCTTAGTAATAATGACCTGGAAATTTGGCCATTGGAAGAGAAGAACATGGAGGATGCTACGAGTGCAACGAAACCTAAGATTAATGACTTTGACTCTTTCTATTCCCTGGTTGCTTCACTATGTTCAAGTGGGGAGGTAGAAAAGGCGAACCTGCTTCTGAAAGGATTTGTTTGCTAATGCAGAAGAAAACTAATTTGCTCCAACATTATTAGCTTGAGTATTGCTTGCTCTCTCTGATTCGTGATGGCTCGTTCCTAGGCATTGATAGCAGATACAGCTTCATAGGATCAATGAATATTTGCTCAACAGGTTTGTCTCTGTCGCCATTGCTCTTTTACGTTCCCTCACCCCCCCCCCAGCTTGCTTGCTTGTCTTTGTGAACCTTTTGTCTGCATTTGTTTTCCATGATCTTATGATGTTGACATATCTTCAGCTCCAGTAGTGTGGTTGGGTGCCTTCCAGGATTGCCATATGCTTCTCAAAGTTCTCTTTTTGATTTGCTAGTCTTCTTTTTTTCTTTGAACATAATGGATAGTCTTTTCTATTTTTGTGTCCCTTTTGTTGCCTATTTATCATATGTATCTTGTCTTCATTGTCATTGATAAAATTTGCATGTGGCCTATACTGATTTTGAATATTTGCAAAATTTTTAACGGTGTCTTTGCTGATTGTCTTCTTTCTGGCTTGTGCTTGACTAACTATTATCTCTTTCTATGATTAGAGAGGCCTTGCTGGGTCAAGATGCTCTATCATCTCAGACCTGTATAGTGAGGACTACCAAAACCTGAAGAAGACGAGAACTGAGATAACAGTCATTAATGTGGTTGAACAAGAGAAAGGGTGAAGTGAGAGTTGTGAATGGGATTGAACAAGAGAAAAGATGTTCTGCAACTTCCTCTCTCTTTCTATAGAGCCTACGAGGGCAGCATTCAAGGAAAAACGTGTTGAAAAGATATAGAATTTGGTTTCGGAACTTTGATTTGTTAAAAACTCTATTAATTTCGGTCAAGGATCGTTTGCTTGTTTATATTAACCTTCCTGTTGCTGCATCATTCGTAGTGTGGTCGAGAGATTTGAGTTCATATTGTTCTTTTCATTGGAAGCAAGTTTCTTAAATGCAAATATTGTTGAAGCTTAACCTTCAGAGAAAAAATTTAAATGTACTTTCGCAATCTGATTTTGGTTAATTTTTTTAAGTTAATTGTGCTTACTTACAGTTTTCAGGTATCCAAGCTTGTGAAGGTGCCTTCTGTGATCCGCATATTTTCCAAAGTGGAAGCAATTCACCTGACTTACGATGGACAAGGTTAATTCAGGTCCCTGTTGCTGTTCTCATCAAATAGTTGTTGTTATTGACTACCTATGAGAACAGTTCTTTTTTCAGATTCTACACTTATCCTTTATGATGAACAAATCATCAGTTGTTTTTTCTGAAGAAGCCATGAAAGTTTTTCTCTTTTGTTGATACCGACTGGTCCAAGGACGATGAACAAAGGGGATAGGGAAAGTAGGAGGATTTTTCGGTAGACAATATTAAGGATTTAGACCATAGTTTGCTTTTCAAGATTAATGTTTGAACGTGAAAAGAGCGAAATTTGCAGGCATAAATAGGAGGATCACAATGATTAGGGTTTGGTGAGTATAGGGTTTTATGATTTAGGACCATGTAACTAACAAGTAGGACATAAGGTGATGTGGCTGTTTCATTAGACAATGATAATCATTTTTTCTTCACTTCATTCAACAAGGGTCTTAGCAGCACGCAATGCTCAATCTCTCCAATGCGACCATAGTCAGGGCAAATGTGGTTTATTCCTCATTCTATCGTATGGTAGCTTTTGTGTCCGGGTAATTTAAATACCTGCATTAGTGAAAAGCTGTATATTGTCCATTACCAGATGACAGTTGAGGTAACCTCTTCAGAGATTATGAGCTAAAGAAGATGGTAGATCAGGATTATTGCGCTTATATTCAGAGGATGGAAGTGACTTTCAGACACCTGTATGATAAGGACAATGTTCTCATGGTGTTCATGGGGGACTGCAGTGTGTTCCATGGGCATCCAGGTAGCCGGATCCTGTACTCATGCTTTTCAGTTATCATAAAAACATAATTATTGTGGTGCCATAGACATCCATGCAGACACAGCAAATGTCCTGTATATGGAATATTACAATAAAGGTCTTCATTTGTTTGAATGATTGTGCTTTGAGTGGTATAGCTCTAACGTATAGCTTCTGAATGTTTTAGATTAATCTCATTATTCACATCCAAGATAATCTTGCATTCATCTTGCAAATGCTGGATGTAGGGGCCTATAATGTATGTGGACATGAGGTGATAGATTTAAATACTTGTGAGGCAAGGACTTTGTCTGTCATTTTTTATGAAATCAGTTATCACTTTTACTGCCATCTTTCTTGAATTGCATTGACAATGCACAAAATCTTGCCATTTCTTACATGTGAAGTTCATCAGATTTAGCATCGGCCTTATATTTCACTTTTTCCTTTGACAGGGATGCACAAATTCTTGGTGCCATTGGCATATGTTCTTCATGTGGACATCTCATTCTCTCTCGAGCGAGAGGGCTTCACGAAGAGAACTTCATTAACAAGTTTGATGAGTTATCGGTTAATGAAACCGATCTTATCCATAATTGATGTATTCGAAAAGTTCTTTGATACCTTCGGAGACCTGAATTTCTGGAAGGAAATACATCCAAGGTGCGGAGTATTAATGAGTTTAATCATGAGATACAGAAGACTATATTACTGATTGATGATGCCTATCGGGCCGAAGTTGAACTTGGTGTTGTGTTATGTGGAAATATACAGAGCATGAGCACACTGCGTGAGTGATGCACTCAATGAGTGGGGTCAAGGGGCTGATACCTGTGGCAGACTTATTTGGGCACTCACCTGCATGTGGGTCTTATGCTGGCCTGCCTCCTGTAATTGAGGCTTCAGCCGCTATGCACCATCTGCTATCTGCTGTTGATTCTTTTCTCTACAGTCAACTCGTCGGTAGGGATGGGCACAGGGCTGGCCCGAGGAATGTGCGGTGAGGAACTTACCCCTTTCATGCCATGCACCCCATTTCCTGCTTTCTTACCACAAATTCAGCTCTAATGGGGGCGGGGCACCCGGGGGCAACTTCAGCAAGCATTGGAGAGAGGAAATAGTGTTCTCATTCACAAGCCGGGAAGACCTTAAGCAAAGTAGTATAGAAACCGCGATAACAGCTATAAGTGCTCCCTGTGCTGAACTGAGAATCTTGAAGGTAGATCCTTAGTCATCTTCAGCAGTTGGGTCTACTTTACTATTGTTATTCTTGGCTCTAATGCTTATGTTCTTTTCTCTCCGCGGCCCACACGAAGTCGCTGATGCTATGGAGGTACGCACTGCCGCTGGCGAAGCTGTGGATCAGGTCGTCGCGTTGGTCCGACAGGAGGAAGCTTGATTCTCAGGACCCTGCAGCAGGCGAAAGCGTTCATGCAGTTCTTGTCACAATTTCCTTACTGCAGCAATCTATGCCGGGTGGAGATCTCTGCTGACTTTTATATCATGTTTACGATGAGTAGCCGTAATGTTATAAAACCTGGGATATGTAATGCATTGCTCCGTAAATTGTTAGTCTCTATTTTACTCTAAATAAATTTTCATAACTTTAAGAAAACGTGACCACTTTGGTGACTGACCCGAATATGATCCGAAGCGAAAACATGGTTCAGATTTTGAACCTTTAACCCGCACATGCATGCTATCATCATGATTTTAGGGGTGTCAACAGTTCGGTTCGAGTTTTTAGGAGACCTTAATCAAACTGAACAGATAAGGTGAGCGGTTGAATTCAATCAAATTCGGTTCGATCTAGGTTTTCGGCTTACGAAAATGGACAAGAGATAGATTAGGGTTCGGGATGATTTTGAGAGTGGCGAGAAAGAAATGAGTTTTTAAATTGGGGGTTCAATTTTTATTGAGAGTTTCGGTTATGGTTCGGTTAATCAAATCGAACTGGAAAAGGCATGGTTATTTTTCCAACATCCAAATTGAAATTCGAACCGAACCGAAAATGCACGAAATTCATACTCGGTTCGGTTTCGATTTCAATTTTTAGTTCGGTTTTTTCCATCTGGTTTCGACACTCGTAGTGGTTATGTCCAACATGTATGATGGGCTTTTCGACGAGCCTCTTCCCCGATCAGTAATGCAAGCCTCTTCACGTCGGCCCATTTGAAAGCCCGTTGGCTCGGCTGTGGTTGGTCCTTTAGGTGACAACCCTGGGGATCATTTTCATACCATATAAGAAGCTCAAGCACAAACGTAAGCTAAGTGTAGATCGTGACTTAAAAACGTTTTCAAGGATTTGGACCTCGTTTGGAATAAATGAGCACGTGCTAAAAGACTTGCTATGTTTCAGCAAACAATCTTAGGGAAACCAATTTGCAAAGAAGCTCTTTTATCGAAACAAACGCACCTTACGATCTAAATAATCTTCCTAAACAACGAATTAAAGCACACTTTTCAACTTTCTGAAAATGTGATGGGTAACACTGTTAATTGAAAGCTTACTCTCATGTGTACATGGATTCTCTATCTTACAGGGTGCTTCTCTAAGGGTTTCTATCTATCTCAATCATCAATGCATACTTTTGTTTGGAAGAATTACTAGAAAAAGTTCTCAATCTATTTTAATTGCACCAATTTAGTCATAAACTTTTTTTTTGTGTCAATTGAGTTGTAAACATTTTGCATTTGTATCAATTCAATCTATCCAGCCAATTTTAGCTAGAAATCGTTGACACGGCGTGTCGGCGCCGATGTGGATAATTTTAAATTATATTTTGATGTTATTTTAAATTTATTTATTTATTTTTCATTTCTTGCTTTTTCTTCCTTTCTTTATTCCTCTAGCCGACCACCGGACCTCCATGACAGGCCGGATGCGAGGGTCGGCGAGGTCGAGCCTTGTTTAGGACTCAATTAGAAAAAAAAATATTTAGAATCAAATTCGCGTAATTGTAATAGATTTAAGATTTTTTTGGAAAATTTCCCACCTTTGTTTACATTCACCAACAATTGAAAGTGTGGTCGAGAGCTGAGACACTGATAATAGAATCGTGGTAGGGGGGAGAGTGTCCGGCAATTTGCCCTATCCCTTCTATCGCGGATGAGTAGAGTGCTCAAAACCACGTCCGATCACCGCCGCGCTTCTACTTACCGGATCACTCCGACGGTGAACTTGGCTTCCATACCAAAACCTCAGATAGTCAATGAGGCGGAATCTAAGGACGGCACAAAATATTCCTTGGAGATCGATACGCATGGAACACATTTGTCCCGTCTCTCAAGCATGTTTGACTTTTACATACGCTTTACAAACGTACGAATACAAAGCATTTCACCCTTAGTAATTCCTGTACTTTAGTGACAAGGGCTTCTGTCCTAAGTAGGCAAATGGTGGGTAGAAAGCCATAGCATGTCATGTGCCTCTGAATCCCCTACAACTCCATAGCTATCGGCACCGGATAGTCACAGGGAAAATATATTTTTTAATATTATTTTAATATTTTATGTATTTTACTAATTTTTTAAATGATTGAGAAAAGAAAAAGAAGAAAAACCACAATATTTATTAAAAAATTATAAAATATATTTAAAATATAAAAAAATATACACGTTAGCACCAGTCATGCCTCATATGACAACCGAAGTCTATGCCAATGAATTTCTGGCCAAAATTGGCCGGATTGACTGAATTAGTAGAAATGCAAAATGTTTAGGATTTAAATTGGCACTAATAAAAGGATTATGATTGAATTGATACAAATGCAATGGGTTTATGACTTTTTTTTAACACTTTTGCCCAGCCCTTGCTTAGCGGCCTTTGGGACTAGAGGGAAAAAGAAGAAAGAAAAAGATTAAAATAATTGAAATTTTGATTTGTTAAAAAAATATAAAAATTGTCTAACTACGGGGTCGGCTTGCCGCCGTCTATGTCAATAATTTCTGGCCAAAATTAGCCAAATGAACTTAATTGATAGAATGTAAAATGATTTAGGACTAAATTAGCTTAATTGAAAGGTTTATGACTAAATTGACACTAATGCATTATGTTTATGACTTTTTTTCGTACTTTTTCCTTTATTAAGTGCATTGTCAATGTAAAAACTAGTTTACATACTAACAAATATACTATTTGACACACCGAGAAATTCAAGCACAAAACTAACTTGAAACACATATGTAGCTCATTAAACGATGTGTGCAAGTAAACTTTTATACTCGCAATGGATCTAATAATTATCGAAAAGGAGAATAATTTTTTATTAAAATAATGTAATCATGCTTTGACGTATTGCTTATATCATTTCGTGAATAAATACATAACTAATCCGTTTAATTTGAAGTTATATCAAAGCAACATGAAGGATAGTTCACGTGATTTCGTGTATGAATGTCACTTACTGTGAACTGATTTAAATATTACAAAGAGATCAACTTGTAATTGTGTTTACATGATGGTATATATCATTCAACACTGCGAGACTTTGTCATTATCGTGCGACAAATTTTCCACGTCACCTATTCGATAAATAAGTTTTACCTTACCAATTTGTCACTTGTCCACATTTATCTCTTTTGGTTTTATGATTGCTTTCCTATGCACATATTATGGCCACGTGGCATATGTTTTAACTACCTGTTTTGCTTCTTTTTTTTTTCCCGCTTGTTTCCTATTTATTCTACTTGGTCCCCTTTTTTTTTTTTAATCTATTTATTCCAGGACTCCAAACAAGGAAACAAGAACAACTCTTGGCGACCAAGTTAACGGTCACAATCTGAAACAGCCAATTTCATGTTAGGAAATAAAAATCCAAGTAATATCTAATATCCAAAATAAGATTAAGAAAAGAAAAGAACAAACCAACCAGGTTTCGGAAAACAAGAGAATCACCGGTTTTTATCCGAACTCTACAAAAGGAAGCAGGTCAGTAGTGCCTCTTCAATCGTTATAATTACTGTCTCTGCATCTGCATCTGCATCTGATCGTCGCAGTGCTCCATCAATGATGGCCATCGATCTTTCTCAATCTCCATTGCTGATGCTTCCGCTGGACAAAGACGAGGATGGCCATGGCTGTCGCTTCTTCAGTCTCAAGGGCGGGACTGCCCTTGCCCACCGCAACTTCCCGGCGACCTTTTCTGACAGCCGCTGCGTCGGTTCTTCGCATGGTTGGCTCGTGCTCTTGGACAAGGACACCGAGCCTTATCTCCTCGACCCACTTCGGGGTGGCGACCGGGTCCTCCGCCTCCCTCCCATCGAAACGTTCCCCTGTGTGTTCCCGGTGCGTCGGAGTCACGAAGACAACAGCTGCAGTTCGGCCTCCTCTTACGAGACGATCCATCTGGGGTGTTGCCGGAGCACGACCCTGTTTCCTCTCCTGCCGCTGCGTGACTATATTATTTTCAAGGCCGTGTTATCAGCAAACCCTAACAACGGTGCTAACGGCAGGAGTTGCTGGGTAGTTGTGATCTTTGGCATCGAGTCGAAGCTTGCGTTTTGCAGGTGCAAAGAATTCGGCGGAGTTGGCGTGTGGGCGGAGCTACCTGGTAATCACGGTCCTTACAGCGACGTCATCTTCAAAGGGGGTACGCTCTTTGCCCTATGCGACAATGGATTCGTCGAAGTGTGGCACTTCAATAGGGATCTACCCATGAAAATCATGGAGATCAAGTCCTCCTTCCCGCGAAAATCAGCCGAGGCCGCACGTGCTCTCAAGAGTGTTTGTTTTACGAGCACATACTTAGTCGAGGCGGCGGGTGAGATTTTGCTTCTGGTGAGGTTCACGGGGTATTTCGTGAACAAGCACGGTGTCCCGGTCGAAGAAGATGACTTCCTAGCAGAGGAGGACACACACCCTTTGGTCTGTCCCTATAGAACTCTATATTTCCATGTTTACGTACTGGACACGAGCAACGAGGAGTGGGCGGAGTTGGACTCGCTCGGCGACCGGGCTGTGTTTGTGGGCGGGAGCCACTCGAGATCGGTATCGGCCCGGGACTTCCCAGAGTTCGTGGCAAACTCAGTGTACTTCACCGACGACAACTGGGAACCGCAGGAGCAGGACGACTTCGGTGGGCACGACATGGGGGTGTACAGCTTGCAGAGCGGGAAGGTGAAGGAGATTTGTGAACTCGGTTCCGACAAGATCGAGTCTCCTCCGTTTTGGGTTTTCCCATCTGATTATCGTTCCAAGTGAGGACGATACAAACATTGTTCATGTGTCACAAGCTTTTGTTTGGGTTTGTCAGTGAGAATTTCTCTGCACGTGAGAGGTTTTGGTGCTTGGGACGATGAGATGTTGTCTATTGTCTGCTATATGTCCCATTGATAATTTGACGGTGGGGGAACTGCTGATATTAAGTCCTGGTCTCTTTACAATGTTAGCGTTAGACTTTATTCTTTTAACTTTCCTGAATCTTATGATATACTCAATGTAATCTTACAAAGATATAAATTTACAAAAATGCATGAATTGGGCAGCTTTAATTTTTCAATTCATACAACTTAATACATCAAACAGTGTCTTAGTGGAGAATCTTGAGAGACACGATGTATATGCTTCACTAATTTTTCTTTTGTGGGCAAATATGCTTCACTAATTTACTAACTAATTCACTGACTGATTTTAAGTTTCACAATAGATACAACATTATCTATCTAAATTTAATGTGGATTCTATTTACTCTATTGATTGATTAAGAATATAAAATATATGTTTGGCTTTATTATCTTAGTATTATGAACTTTAAGCTCAGTATGACTCGCCGAGATTGGAATACATAAAATTAATACATGCAATTTTGGTTTACTTTGTAACAGCTCCAACCATTTACTTTCCGTGTGAGATTAACGGATTAAATTGATCAACATGAATTTATAAGGTAATATATTCTTTATGATGCCTTTGTCATGATTTATCTAAATTAGTAAAGAGTCATGAACTATATTAGATAAGCGCAAAAAGTATACTATACTTGCACTTTGAGATATCTCTATCTATATTAGACTCATCATGAGTAGATTATGTCGTACTGAGTTTTCATTATTTTTCCATAATTTTTTAAAACACAGCATACGTTAGATTGTTTTAACCACGATGCAATTACAACAAAAGAAACCAAAACGTAATGCTCCAATCTCTGTTTGATTCACCGGAACAAAACCTTGAACCAATCGTGAACATTTTTTCCTTCTCTTTTACAATACTAACGGTTCTTGAGATTTCCAGACAGGGAACTTGGAAGTCAGTAAACGAATTTGAATGTAGAATCAGCCATTATTGCATGCACTAAGTTTGTGTGAGCCCAGCGCAGATCATGTGGATCCCTCATGGGACCTGCCAAAATAACAGTTAATATGCAGTTGACTCACATGAATCAGGTGCATGCTACAACTTTTCCCGTTGAAGAGATATCCAGTCACTTCAAAATTCACTTGAGGACTATCAGCAGTGTCAAGGCCAAGCAAGATTTGCAGCTTTTAGTTTGTTAGAAATTCAACGATAGAACAAGTAGCAATTGCATAGTTGCGCCTTGGTTAAAGTTAATAGAATTCTTACTTTTACCAAAAAAAAAAAAAAAAAAGTAGCAACTGTAGTTATTAATTATTCAGTCTAGCTGACCAACACAACAGTTAGGAACAAGCTCGTGTTGCTTATTGCCCAATTAGTCGAAAAATATGGAGCAGAGGGTACAATGATAAGCATTATCGTTTAAGTCGAATGATAATCAAGCCGAGAAACTTTTAAAAAGATATCGAGAAAATAATAGCATTCTTGTACAAGATCAAGACTTTTAAATAGATGTAACAAGCCAATGAAGAATGAGTGATTCAGAAATTTAAGAGCAAGATAGAACAAGATGATATATCACGCTAGCAAGGCAATTCGTGGATGTCATGACCTCAACCATATAAACCAACCCGTAAAATACTCTCTTGCACGAAAGACCATTCTAGATAAACAACTGGAAAGATATGTTGAACGGATCCCACCGAACAAGGCTAAACAAGAAAACTTTAAAGAGAGTGATCAAACTGCTGTAACATATAAGTACTCCTATTGTCCTACGTGTGCGTGAGAGTAGAACCCGCAACTTATATGCCTACTTCAGTCTAGTGTGCACGGCAACCGAACAACCAAGGATTTGCAAAATCTTCGTTTGAGTAGTCAGATTAGCCACAAGTTCCGACTGAAAATTCAGATGCTCGGTCTTCCTTGTCTCCTGGCTTGTATTCTTTTCCTTTATTCTCCGAGGAAGAGTTGCCAGCAAGATCCGCCTCTTCTAATGTACCAACCGGCAAAGGCTCTTCTTTGTTCATGCTTTGGATGAGCTGAATATACAAACCAGGAATACAATTATGAGCACAGATGGGACCCCGATAAGTGAATTGATGTAGCCCATAAACGATGAGCTGTTAATTCCTTTCACTTCTGGTCTTCCTTCCCCGCATCCTTCAATAAATCGAGTGATTTGAGATGCCCGACCCTCCTCATTGATCACTTGAGAACCAGCCACCTTTCAACAAAAAAGAGTTGTATGGATCAAGCACAAGGCACAATTACTATAAACCAATACTCGGAAGGAACAAGATAATTGAATAGTGAGAGCAATAAAGTCAATTCAATCATCACTAGATTTGGCCAACTCCCTTCCTTATTATTTCATTGGGAGGAGAGGTTAGCCATGAGTCCAAGGAACAAGTAAGAAGTCGTCATTATCTGCTCAACAATGGAAACTACGAAAATTTACCCGTAACACGTACAAAACCTACTTGAAAAAACAAACTACGCCGTATAACCTGCATGAAGTGGATAAGAAATGCAAGGAATTCTATGCATAAAGCTGGACGGTGGATATGGAATGACGCACCTCGCCCTTTTTCTCAGACAAGTCCCCTCATTTATAGCAAATATTCATGTTTATACAATGTGTCAAACTAAATAAGCCAAGGGTAGAGGACAACCTAGATTGTTTTAATTTTCCATAGAGAATGACTTAAATTACCCGAAGGATTTCGAAGAAGAAAACATTCCGCGAAACTATAATGCTCTCTTAGGAATCTACGGATACCAACGGAAAATAACCAACCTTGCTGCTTTTACCGGCTAGAAGCACAGCCAAACCAACGACCAAACCAAAAACCGCATTGATGACAGAGCTCGCGATACAATAAATATGTTTATAATCTTTTGTTCCTTTCTCATTGGTTTTATGGTTATCTTACGTTATATTTTTTGTTTGTTCCAAGTCATCAAGCGGTTGCCTTACCTCATTGACGAAAAAGTGTGTCTTCTTCTCAGAATTACATGATGACAACCCATTAGAATGCCTTGCTAAGAAGTTAAATATTGCTTGATTGACTCTTGATGGTTGTTTGATATGAAGAAACCGATATTAAAACGAACATCGAAAGGCACTCGAGAAATATTTAACTTCTCAACAAGGCACTCCAATGGGTTGTCATCACGTATTTTCGAGAAGAAGACACGCTTCTCATCAATAAGGTAAGACAACCGCTTGATGACCTAGAACGACCAAAGAAAATAACCTAAGATAACCATACAGCCAATGAGAAAATAACAAAAGATTATCAACACATTTAATATATCGTGAGTTTTGTAATATCGTTGTGCACACGAGTAAAATGAGCCATCGGCTGCCTCGAACATCTCCACGATCTAAAAAATATGATTGTCCCTCCCCTTCTCCCCAGCCTGAGTTAAGTAGGCAAAGAAAGTCATCAATGTGGTTATTGTGGTGGCATTGCAAATCATAAACATCAGTTTATAAAAAAATAAAAGAAATAAAAGAAATAAACTTAAGTTTACAATTAGGTACGAAGCCATTGTCATGTAAACTATAAATCATGAGATATTTCCACATGGTTAAAGTAACTTGGATAAGCTCTCTCAAATTGACCAAAAGAAAGGGAACGGATATCAAACTTGCTGACTAAATATTTACATTCACAATCCGACATTTGTACAGAAAAAAAAATTAGAATCCTGGAAAATAGAACAGAGGTTCAAAAATTTTGCAGTAATATAATGCCATGGTGACTTTAGCTTTAGCATCCGATGGAGAAGATTGTGCTAACTTAGTCCAATTTAACTATTGGGAGTGTTATGCGCTTCAACAAGTAACATTCATTTCAACGAAGCTAGGAAACTTTGACTTTGCAACTGCCAAAGTCTCCAACTATGAGAGACAATCCTCGGATTGTAGCCTCCATAACAAAATCCTAGTGAAGGTGATGAGGAAGAAAGTCAGTCAAAACCAACATAAATAGATCCTTTACCTAGAAAGTACTACATCTTCCAAGCCAAAGGGTTGGGGGGCCTTACTGATTGATTAGCCAAAGTACAAACAAAGAGAATTGGAGAAATTATGTCGGCTATATGGACCAAGAAAATGAGACTTGTGTTTTGGCTTTGGAATTGACGGTTTTTCCATATAACGGCTTAAACTTGTAAAACAAAATCTCACACTAGACTCGGTGTAAACACCCATTGTTCTCTTAATGAACTGAAGCTCATACTATCCAAATAGCTCTCTGCTCACTCAAATCAAGCCACCGACAATTGCCAAACACCCCAAGATGAGAAGATCACATATCCAATGTTATAGAGATCCTAAAAAGAAGAGAGACAAAGTATTGTACTTCAAGATTTTATAAAAAAGGTTATAGTCGAGATGAGGACACTTAAGAGCCAATTGAAGACTTCTGCAAATGTTGTGAAAGACTAAATGAATTCATGGTTGAAGGGCACAAATCTAACATTTTGCCTTTACCAGGGATTGTAGATGTTATATGTGGTGGACTGCCTTTTCAAGGAATAAGCGGTTTCAACCGTTTTAAAGAGAGAAAATTACCAAAAAATTCCTAAACTTATTGCACTTTTCGATATTCAATCATAAACTTTTTAATTATTCTAATTGAATCATAAACCTTTTAATTGTACCAATTGAGACCTAAATATTTTCTGATTGTGGTGCAATGTCCATAGGCTTTTGTTTAAAGCAAATCTTACTTATTTGTATATTATCACAAAGTGGGCTATTGACTTGAGTGAATATGCATGCAATAGTTTGAAACTGAACCACTCGATCACAAATATGAGAAATGAGTCTTCCCCTCTTGTTGTTCAAATAGTTGTAGAAATTCTGCATGCAATTTCACCTCTTGAAAGTAATGGTCAGCAGATGTCATATGCTGATTGATATAGTGATGACAATGAAATAAACGATGAGGAGGAAAATAGTAATGATGACCATGGAGGTAATGATAGTGAGATGTTTGAAGTAGAGAAGGTTACAACGATATGTTATGAAGATACTAAAGAGAAGGGAGAGAGAGTGTTATATTTCAAGGTTTTATGGAAATGTTATGGTTCTAATGAGAAAACTCGATAGCCATTTAATGACTTATGTAATAGTTGTGTAAGACCAAAGAAATTCATAGTTGAAGGTCACAAATAAAGATGTTGTCTTTACTAAGGGATGTAGATGCAATCTGTTATGGACTATGTTGTTAAGAAATAAGCAATTTGGGACAAGTACACCATGAGCGCCATAACTTGTGTATGACATTCACTTGAGTGCCATAACTTTCAAAAATCATTCACTTAAGTGCCACGTCGGAGCAAAATCGTTCACTTGAGTACTACGACAACTTTTTCAGCGTGCCACGTCGGCTTTCCAGCGTGCTACGTCAACTTTCCAGCATGCCACGTCGCCTTTCCGGTTGCCATATTAGCTTTTCCGGCGTCCACGTCAACATGGCACTCAAGTGAATGATTTTTGAAAATTATGGCACTAAAGTGAACGTTTTGAAAGTTATGGTACTCAAGTAAATGCCGTACAAAACTTATAGCACTTATAGTATACTTTTTTGAAGCAATTTCAATCACTTTATAAAGGAAAAGTCATCAAAAAGTTCTAAACCTATTGCACTTTTACATATTTAATACTAAACTTTTAAATTGTACTAATTAAGTCATTAACCTGTTTAGGTTGTGTTGCCATGTGCACCGGCTTATGTCTTGAAGCAAATATTTCCTGTTTGAATCTTGTTATGAGCGTTGTTAACATGAATGAACATGCATGTAATACTTTGAAACTCAACTACCTAGAGACAAGGGTGATGGTGACATGTTTGAAGTAGAGATGGTTGTAGCGAGTTGTTATGGAGACATTAAAAAAAAGAAGAAGGGAGAAATGACATTATACTTCAAGATCTCATGAAAAGGTTATGGTCCTCATCATAACACTTGAGAGTAAATTGACGACTTATGTAATTGTTGTAAAAGACTAAAGGAATTCATAGTTGAAGTTCGCAAAATGAAGATTGTGCCTTACCAGGGGATGGGATTTGTGGTTAACTACCATATGAAGGAATAAATATTTTTAACCGTTTTAATGAGGGAAAATTACCAAAAAATAGTCCTAAAATTATTGCACTTTTGCAAATTTAATCATAAACCTTTTAATTGTGCCAATTCAGTTTTATATATTGTAATTATTCTCATTCAATCCTAAACTTTTTCTAGTTGTGGTGGGATGTCCGCGGGCTCATGTATTGGAGCAAATCTTGTTGGTTTGAATCTTGTCATGAGGTGGGTTGTTAACATGAACGAACATGTTGAAACTAAACCAGACGGAGAGTAAGGTGAGAAATGATTTTGCAGAAGAGTTCCTCTTGTTGAAGAAGTGGCACAAATTGAGTATGCAATTTTACCTTATTGAAAGTGATGGTCAGAAGTTGCATATGATAATTTATTTAGCGTGAACAATGGAATAAGCAATGAGGAGGAAAATAGTAAAGATGATGATGGGGGTAGTGATTGTGAGATGTTTGAAGTAAAGCAAGTTCTAACAATTTATTACAAAGATCCTAAAGAGAAAGGAAACAGAGCATTGTACTTTAAGGTTTCATGGAAATGTGATGTCTCAATGAAGACACATCAGAGCCGATTGATGGCTTATATAGCTCTTGTGAATGACTAAAGTAATTCATAATTGGAAGTCACAAATCAAATATTTTTCTATTGCTAGGGGATGTAGATGTGATCCGTGGTGGACCACTCCATCAAGGGATAAGTAGTTTGAACTGTTTTAGAAAGGAAAAATTACCAAAAAATTCCTAAACCTATTGCACTTTTGCAAATTCAGTCATAAACCTATTAATTATGCCAATTGAGTCCTAAATCATTTTAATTAGTATAGTGATTTTCACAAACTTATGTCTTGAAACAAATCTTTTGAGTTTGACTCTTGTCAAGCGATGGGCTGTTGACATGAATGAGCATACATGCAATAGTTCGAAGTTAAACCACCCGGAGGTAGAGGTAGGGAATGAATTTGTAGAAGAATTCATCTTACTATGGAAGAAGTGGCAGAAATTAAGCATGCAATTTTACCTCATTAAAAGTGATGGTTAGAAGTTGCCATATGTCGATTTATATAGCATGGATGATGGAATACGCGATACGGAGGAAAGCGATAACGTTGACAAAAGGGGTAGTGATGTTGAGTTTTTAAAGTTGAGAAAGTTCGAGCAATTTGTTTTGGAGATCCTAAAGTAAGGAAGACAGAGTATTGTACTTCAAGGTTTCATGGAAAGGTTATTGTCCTAATGAGGACACTTGTGAGGCAATTGACGGATTACACAACTATTGTGAAGGATGAAAGGAATTCATAGTTGAAGGTCACAAAGAAAAGATTTTGCCTTAGCATCGGGATCTAGACGTGATCTTCGGTGGAGTGCCCTATTAAAGAATTTCAACCGTTTTAGAGAGGAAAAATTACGAAAAAAATTCTAAACCTAACTCACTTTTGCAAATTGGTTCTTAAATGTTTTAATTGTGACAATACAATCCTGAACTTTTTTTATTGTGGTCCGATGTTCATGGATTTACATCATGGAGCAAATCTTTCCGGTTTGACTATTGTCACGTGGCGCATTGTTGACAAGAACGAACATACATGCAATTGTTTAAAACTAAACCACATGGAGATAGAGGTGAGGAATGAATCTGCAGAAAATTTCTCTTGCTATCGAAGTAGTGGCAGAAATTGTGCATGCAAATTCATCTTATTGAAAGTGATGGTCGGCAGCTACCATATACTAATTTATTAAGAGTGGATGACTGAATAGGTGGTTAGAAGGAAAACAGTAAAAATGATGATGGGATAGTCGTGATTAGGTGTTTGAAGCAGAGGAAGTTCTAGCAAATTGTTATGGAGATCCTAAAGGGAAGGGAGACAGAGTATTATATTTAAGGTTTCATGGAAAAGTTATCGTCGTGATAAGGATACTTGAGAGTCAATTGATAGCTTGTACAACTATTATGAATGACTAAAGAAATTCGTAGTAGAAGGTCACAAACCGCAGATTTTGCCTTTGCCAAGAGTCGTAGATGTGATTTGTGGTGGATCGCCCTATCAATGAATAAGCGGTTTCAACCGTTTTACAAAGGAAAATTACCAAAAAAGTACTAAATCTATTACACTTTTGCAAATTCTATCATAAACTGTTTAAGCGTGCTAATGCGTTCTAAACCTTTTCTTGTTGTGGTGCGTGTCTACGGGCTTATGTCTTCGAGAAAATATTTCTAGTTTAAATATTGTCACGAGGTGGGTTGTTTACATGTACGAAAATGCATGCTCTAGTTTGAAACTAAACCAACCAAAGACAAAGGTGAGGAATCGGTCCGCAGAAGATTTCCTCTACCTATTGAAGAAGTGGTAGAAATTATACATACTATTTGACGTCATTCAAAGTGATGATCAACAACTGCAATATGTTTATTTATTTAGCTTGGGCGATGAAATAAGCGATGAAGAGGAAAACTATATCGGTGACGATAGGGGTAGCGATGATGAGGTTTGAAGTAGAGAAAGTTATAGCAATTTGTTATGGTGGTCCTAAAGAGAAGGGAGATAAAGCATTCTACTTAAGGTTTCATGAAAATGTTAAGATTGTGATGAGGATACATGGGAGTCAATTGACGGCTTATCCAACTGTTGTGAAAAACTAAAAGAATTCATCGTTAGATGTCACAAATCAACGATTTTGCCATTGCCGGGGGATGCAGATGTGATTTGTTGTGGACCGCTCTGTTAAGGGATAAGCATTTTTAACCATTTTAGAAAGGAAAAATTACCGAAAAATTACCAAAAAAGTCCTAAACCTGTTGCACTTTTGCAAATACAGTCATAAATCATTTATATTTGTAGTATAATTTCCATGGGCTTATGTCTTGAAGCAAATGCTTCTAGTTTGACTCTTGTTACGAGATAGGCTCTTGCCATGAATGAACATGCAAGCAATAGTTTGAAGCTAAACCACCCAGAGACAAAGATGGGAAATGATTTTGCAAAAGGTTTCCTATTGTTGTTGAAGGAGTGGCAAAAATTATGCATGCAATTTTACCTCATCGAAAGTGATGGTCAAAGCTGCTATATGCGGATTTTTTTAGCTTGGACGATGGAATAAGCAATGAGAAGGAAAATAGTAACGATGACAATGGGGGTAGTGATGGTGAGGTGTTTGAAGTATAGAAAGTTCGAGAAATTTGTTATGGAAATCCTAAAGTGAGGGAGACAGAGCATTGTACTTCAAGGTTTCATATAACGATTATGGTTCTGATGAGGACACTTGGAAGCCAATTGATGGCTTATGAAACTGTTTTGAAAGACTAAAAAAATTCATTTTTGAATATCACAATTTAAAGATTTTGCCTTTGCCACAATATGTAGATGTGGTTTGTGGTGCACCACCCTGTCCAGGAATAAACGATTCCAACCGTTTGGAGAGGGAAAATAACCGAAAAATTCCTAAACCTATTCACTTTTGCAAATTCGGTCTTAAATATCTTAATTATGACAATATAGTCCTCAACCTTTTCCGGTTGTAGTGCGATGTTCACGGGCTTATATCTAGGAGCGAATCTTTCTACTTTGAATGTTGTCACAAGTTGCGCAATCAACATGAACGAACATGCATGTAATAGTTTGAAACTAAACCACTAGGAGATAGAGGCGAGGCATGAGTCTACATAAAATTCCTCTTTACGTCGAAGGAGTGGAAAAAATTACGCATGCAATTTCACCTTATTGAAAATGATGGTCGGCAGCTGCCATATATTGATTTATTTAGCGTGGATGATGGAATAAGCAATGAGCATGAAAACAATAACAATAACAATGTGGACAGTTATGGCGAGGTATTTGAAGTAGAAAAAGTCCTAGTTATGGAGATCCTAAAGATAAATGAGATAGACTAATGTACTTCAAGGTTTCATGAGAAGGTTATGATCATGATAAGGACACTTGAGAGCCAATTGATGACTTATGCATCCGGTGTGAAAGACTAAACGGATTCATAGGAGAAGGTCACGAATCAAAGATTTTGCCTTTGCCAAGGATTGTAAGTGTGATCTCTAGTGGACTGCCCAGTCAAGGAATAAGCGGTTCAACCATTTTATAGAGGTAAAATCACCAAAAAAGTACTAATCCTATTGTACTTTTGCAAATTCTATCCTAAATATTTTAATTGTGTCAATTAAGTTCGAAACCTTTTCTGGTTATGGTGCAACGCCCACGGGCTTATGTCTTGCAACAAATATTTTTGGTTTAAATATTGTCACGAAGTGTGCGATCTACAAGGGTGAACATGCATTCTATAGTTTGAAGATAAACCAACTAGAGATGAATGTGAGGAATGAGTCTACAGAAGATTTTCTCTTCCCGTAGAAAAAGTGGCAGAATTTGTGCATGCAATTTGACGTCATTGAAAGTGATTATCAATAGCTGACATATATTGATTTATTCAGCATGGATGACTAAATAAGCGATAAGAGGAAAACACTAACGATGACGATGGGGGTAGTGACGTTGAGGTGTTTGAAGTAGCATAACTTGTAACAATTTGTTATGGAGAGAGAGAGAGAGAGAGAGAGAGAGAGAGAGAGAGAGAGAGAGAGAGAGAGAGAGAGAGAGAGCAATGTACTTTGAGGTTTCATGAGAAGGTTAAGGTAGTGATGAGGACACATGGGATCCGATTGACCGCTTATCCAACTGTTATGAAAGACTTAAGGAATTCATAGCTAAAGGCCAAAAATCTTTTTTTGCCTTTGCTAGAAGATGTAGATGTGATTTGTGACAGACCGCTCTATCAATGAATAAACAATTTCAACCATTTTCCAGAGGAAAAATTACTAAAAAAGTCCTAAACCTATGCAGTTTTAAAAGTTTAATAATCGCTTATTAAAAGCCCTAAACCTATGCGATTGCATTCTAATTGCCTGTACGATTAGGAGGAAAACAATAACGATGACAATCGGGGTAGTGTTGAAGAGGTGTAAGTAGAGAATGTTATATGCCAAACAGATAGGCAAAGCATTGTACTTCAAGATATTTTTGGAAAGGTTATGGTCCTAATGAGGACATTTAAGAGCCAATTGATAGCTTATGCAAATGCTGTGAAAGACTAAAGGAATGCATAGGTGAAGGTCACAAATCAAAGATTTTGCCTTTGTCAAGGAATGTATATGTGATTTTTGATGGACGGTCGTGTCAAGGAATAAGCGGTTTTAACCATTTTATAGAGGAAAAATTACAAAAAAGTCCTAAGCTTATTGCGCTTTTGCAAGTTCGATCCTACATATTTTAATTGTGCTAATACTGTCCAAAACCTTTTCTAATTGTGGTGCGATGTTCACAAACTTTTATCTTGGAGCAAACTTTTTGGTTTGAATGTTGTCAAGAGGTACGATGTTGACATCATCAAACATGCATGCAATAGTTTAAAACTAAACCACCTGGACGTAGAGGTGAGAAATGAGTCCTGCAAAGATTCCTCTTGTTGTCGAAGGAGTGGCGGATAGTGTGCATTCAATTCACTTCATTGAAAATTGATGGTCAATAGGTGTCATATGTTGATTTATTTAGTGTGGATGATGGAAAAAGAGATGATGACGAAAATAGTAACGATAACTATATGTAGTAGTGGTGAGTGTTTGAAGTAGAGAAAATTCAAACAATTTGTTATGGATATCCAAAAGAGAAGAGAAAAAGAGCATTGTACTTCAAGTTTTCATAGAAAGGTTATGGTCGTGATGGGGACACTTAGGAGCCAATTGACGACTTATGTAACTGTTGTAAAAAAATAAAGAAATTTATAGTCAATGGTCACAAATGAAAGATTTTCCCTTTGTCAAGAGATGTAGATATAATATTTGATGGACCGCCTGTTAAGGAATAAGTGGTTTCAACCGTTTTAGAGAGGACAAATTACCAAAAAGTCCTAAACTTTTTACATTTTGTAAATTTAGTCCTAAATCTTTTTGATTGTGTCAATTGAGTCTTAAACTTTTTCTAGTTGTAGTGAAATGGCCACGGGCTATGTCTTGGAGCAAATATTTCTAGTTTGAATCTTGTCACGAGGTGGGCTGTAAACACAAAGTACATGCATGTACTAGTTTGAAACTCAACCACCCAAAGGCAAAGGTGAGGAATGAGTTTGCAGAAGATTTCCTCTTGTTGTGGAAGAAGTGGCAGAAATTGTGCATGTAATTTCACATCATTGAAAGTGATGGCCAAGAGCTGCCTTATGCTAATTTATTTAGCGTAGACAATAGAATAAGCGATGAGGAGGAAAACAAGATCGATAACGATTGGGATAGACATGGTGAAGTATTTTAAGTAGAGAAAATTGTAGCAATTTGTTATGAAGATCCTAAGGAGAAAGGAGACATAGCATTTTATTTCCAGGTTTCATGAGGTTATGGTCTTAATGACGACATTTAGGAGACAATTGAAGTCTTATGTAACTACTTTGGAAGATTAAAGGAATTCATAATCGAAAGTCTCAAATCAAAGCTTTTTCCTTTGTTAAGGGATGTAGATCTAATCTATGGTGGAACATCGTGCCAAGGAATAAGTAGTTTCATCCGTTTTAGTGAGGAAAAATTTCCAAAAAAAAATCTTAAACAATTTTCTAAATGTATCAATTCAGTCCTAAACCTCTTTATGCTTTGTCAATTGATTGTCTCCAATCAATTTTGGCAAAAAATAGTTTATGTGGATGTCGATCATCCCACGCGGCATGGCGGGCACTAAGGGTTGTCGTGACTCTCCCGGCACGGGGTATCGGGAAAATGCAAAAGTGGAGCAACAATTCTCAATTGCACAGGTTCTCCAAAACTCTTACCTCGCGCAATGTTGCGATTTACATTTAAATTTGAATAACCATGTGAGAATTTTATATGAGGAGTCATCACTAACTTATTGAGGTTGGCTCGAAATAACGTGAGGTATTGGAATACACCTCACTTCCTATTCAACGAGAGATCTAGAATCGGGTACTTGATTATACTAGTTATCTAACTAGTACCATTTCGTTACATAAACCTGATTATTTGTCAACTAAAATGTCCAAGATATCTCAATCCTAAGGTTCTCACTAGCTAGGTGTTTGTGATGTTTTCCTCGGTGTTTATTATGATCCTAAAAAGGTAACCTAACCATTCAATTAATAAAGCAAATCATGGCATAGGAAAACGATATAAAAGAATTACAATTGATTGATCTAAGAAAGTAATGACGAGCGAGTTAAAAGTGTGATAAGGTAAACCGATAAGAATCGGGCAAAGAATAAGACATGACCTTGTTATTAAGCCCTAGGACATCAAACCTCATGAGCTACCATCAAATCGAATCCCATTCATGTCTAAAACATCGATCCACCAAAACTAAACTATAATCACGTACTCACTAAAATCTCTAAACTATATGAATATCAATTGAGAGACACTAAGCTAAATCTAATATGTAGACCTAACTAACTAATCAATATCTATTTTCTAACCATTTTCTTCTTTTTTATTTTTGAATATTTTACTTTTATTATTTTTTATTTTCCTATTAAATATGGGGACATCAGGTCGGTGCTCCGGCCAGAATATGGGCTGATTGTGGGCTCTTATGGGTCACCCACACAAATGGGCTTTCATATTCAATTAGAAAATAAGCCTATCTTTTGAAAATCAGATTCAACTCAAACCAATCTTAAGCTAAGTCAAGCCCAAACTTAATCGAACAACATGAATACATCTCGGCTTTCAATATCACTCAACAAAGGGGAAAAGAGCAATAGAATTACCTGATCGTGGAGTGAGATAAAGCTACAATTACTGATTGAATCAAAGGAAGAAGGCTCGGATATTCATCTAAGAACCTAAACGGCATCTGCGGCGAAGTTTCAAGTGAGGTCTAAACTTTTCGGATTTTCCCAGCCAAAAGAAGAGAGCCGGACGGGGGGGCCTCTCGGTTCGCTGCAGTCTGGCAATAGCTACATCGCCTTGGGGACACGGTGGCGAGCCAGAAACGAGAATGGATTTTCTGGAAATCTTCCAGCGGCAGCAAGCGAGAGAGAGGCTAACGTCGCCGCCTTGTCCCGCGCGGTCTTCTTTTTGTTTCAGAGGTGACGAAGAAAAGGAGAGAAAGCAGCACAAGGAGAGAGCCGGGCTTTCGCTTATCCGTTTCGGATGGGCTTTAGTTTTCTGAATTGGCCTTCATGTTGATGGACCGGATTGAAAATGCCCGACTCGGCTCTTTTTCTTATTTTCTTCCCCTCCATTTTTATCTTGTTTTTATTTATTTAGAAAAACATATGCTCGATGTGTCAATAAAAATTTCAGGTGCCAACAAAGGTTTCCGGGCCCTTGCCGGCCATTGGGTAAGGGCTGTGAGGCAATTGCCCGGCGTCGCCTAGATTTGGGTGAAATTACACCCCGAGTGCCGCATGAGCCTTACGGGGCGCCATGTCATTTGGACGAATACGTAAGATTACCGTGAACGACTTGGTCGAACTGTAAGAATGCCTCATGTGCTTTCTCCGTTGTCATTCTATTATTAAGCCTTGCAACATAATAAAGGAAAAAAAAAATTTTTTTTTGCACGAGTTCAGCGATATAGAGATATTGTCTACTTCCAAATTGTTCGTTCGAAACGAGGCAACAAATCAAATGGTGAACTTCACGACAATTTCATCTTACGAAACCTTTGAAATGCACTGCCACAATATGTTAAGGCTCGTGAGGCTGAATACCAAGATTCACAGCAGTAAACTGAGCATACTTCAAAATATACTTCTCTCAAAAAAGAAAAGAAGCAACCACAATCAAAGTCAGCGAAAAAAATGAAAAAAAAATAGAATTTTTACCAAAAGAGTCCTAAACCTATTGCATTGATACCAATTCAGTCCTAAACTTTTCAATTGGACCGGTTTAGTTTTAAACCTTTTTAAATAGGTACCAATTCAGTCCATTGGCCGGAAATCGTTGAAGTGGATGCCGGCGGTGCCACATAGGACAGCCGGCGCCGACGTTGATATTTTTAATAATGTTTTTTTAAAAAAATTAATTATTTTTTTCATTTGTACAAAATAATTAATATAAAAAGAGGAAAAAAGGGAAAAAAAGAAAAAGATTTACAACATATGCTTTTAAGAAAAAATAATATATAACATATGCTTTTAGCAGATGCTTTGGCCGGCCAAAGTCACGTTTTAGCAGGTTGTAATCCTAAAACTGATTGTATAATTTGATTAGAATTCTGTTTTTACGTTTCCATAAATATTGGATTTTTCCCATCATGGTAATTCAATAAATGTTGATTATAGTATTAAAAAAGTCGTTGGTAAAAATAAAGGCCACTATGCTTTCCCTATGTTTGTTTTTTTTTTTTTTTGTTCAGAAAATTTACCTGGAGGTAAATTTCTAAGTACGACTACCCTTTTGAATGCGTAGGTGGAAGGGTCGTTCTTGCCAAAATAGACTTCAAAATGGGTTCACTCTCTCAAATAACTACAGCCATCGAGGCTTTGGTTGGGTGTAAACTAGACGAACTATCACAGAGTTCCCGGAAGTGGTGCTCTCATAGATGATCTTAAGAATTTGCGGAATAGCTCTACTATGATAGATCTCTTATATCAGCATCTGGATAATTTTTCTTGAATGTGGATTACTATGGCGATGATGAAAAGACAAGTGTCGAGATAGAGGGAGCCGAGATGATCATTTTTCTTTGCTCTCTCTGTCTCTCTCTCTCTCTCTTCCATGTCATGACGACGGCAGATCTTAGTGTAATATTGTCTTTCCATGACAGGGAATGTTGTCTAAAGGTGCAAGTGTATAATTTTTTTTTTAAGAAAGAGGGGGTATAAAAATCGCATGCCGGTAAAAAAAGCAAGGGATGTTTTTAGTAGTATCTCCCTCGATGGAAACCATCTTAACTATTACAATGCTTCAAAGTTTTTAGAAAGCGCTTTCCATAAGGATCTCACGAATTGCTAGTAGAAGCTAAAACTCAAGCAAGTTGTCCTTCAAACAGAGAATACCTCATTCTTCAGCCTCATAATCACCTTGTCAAGTGCTCATGACTTCTGACTCCAATGTAAGTTTCTCCATCCACAAAGTGAATTAATAACAATGAAACAAGGATATATATAAAAAAAATTGACGAGGGATTAGTTTCAGAATGAGTCTATTTGCACTTCGAAATTTGGAACCTATTCTTGTGATTTCCGATTTCAAAATTTTGGAATCGGGGCAAAGCATAATCATGACTATTTTTATGATTTATCACTTCACTCGAAAAAGGGCTAGGAAGATATATGTCCGATACCTGCTACTTGCCTTCTTAATCTTCGTGGGACCCACAGCGACAGCCAAAGATATCCCTCTGATTATTAATTTTATATGCCAGTTATTATTATTATTATTATTATTATTATTATTATTATAAATAGATGGGTTGTAGTTTTGGTCCCAAGTCACTTTCGTTTGCAATAAAGAGAGAGGACGCCCATCACCTAATCGGTCGGCTTTGTGGATTCAAAAGACGTAAGCTGATCCTTGATCTCCATGTCTGTCCCGAGAAACACGATCATCTTCTCCGTCTGCTCCTTGATCGCCTTCAACTGTTCCACACTCATCTTCTCCATCTCTATTCTCCATAGCCACTGCTGCCTTCTCGGCCGCCATTTTTCCCCCTCTCTCCTCTCTGCCTGCTCCTTCCTCTCTCAATAATATTTCGGTGAACCGAGAACTGGACTGGTTATTACCGACACCAAATACTTAGAACTGAGAATCCGGGTTGGTGCTTGCCCCTACCATTGGCCGCACAAAACTTAAAGCAGAATCAAAATGCAGCCAACTCTGGCAGCACGTCATAAACCGCAACACTCCGTTGAATTACAGAGAAAAACCAGCAATGGCAGCAAAGGAACAGAGAAAGTCCCGTCCCGGTTCTGTTTCTGGCAAGTGAAAGGAAGGATCAGAAGTCAGATTCCTAAAGTACAGGGACACACAACTGGAATTTGTAAATGATCATTGAAAGAATAGTCGAACATTGACCAATCGATCCATACAAGAATTATTTTTGGGGAAAACCCACTCATTTCAATTGCAGCCCATCGAAACAGGATCGCATTTAGCTACGCAATTACCATGAATTCCCAACTCCTTTCAGGTACAAAATGTTGAGGAAAAAATGGAAACCACCAACAAGCACATTGGACTTGGAGAAAAGCCATGATTCATCGAGTCGATGTTGGGATGCCACTTCGTGAATGCATTGCGGCTTCACATCCACCATAACTGTCCAGGGACACTCCTTAGAAGCAAATCTCAGCCTCTCGTCTGGCGAGTATTGTAGGAGTTGCAGTTCAAGCACTTCTGAGCCACTACATGGAATTGCACCTCAGAGGTTTTCCCACAGTCGTTGCAAAGAATCCACACCTGTCAAAGAATCCATATTACATTTATGACATCCAAAATTAAAGAGCAAACATTCCCACCATAAAAGGAAGGAAGCACATGGATATTTAAGGCAAAAACAAAGTATAACTTCCCTAGGGGATGATGATAAGGAGGATAATGATTTACCATCTTATTCTGGTAAGGCTCTGGCATCGGTGTCGCAGCAATCTCCAAATCGAATTTCTCCCAGACCTTGGACATATCACAAACGGACTTCAAACAAAGGGGGCAAGCATATCTGCGATGTATTCAGCATATGACAGAGCACATTAGTGAATAAGTCCAAAGAACAGCCAGGGGATTTCACGAAAGCTACATGAGCGAAAAATAGATATTTTAAGAGCTTACTGAAAATGATCTCTCATCTCCTTCAAGCAGTTCTGATGAATTGTGTGTCCACATGGCATAACAGTCACATCGTTCCTCGAGTCGAATAAATACTGCAAGTCACCATTCGGTTACTCATGAAGCACCGAGAACAAAAGATGCCGTATCCCATTTGCAAATTTGACTAAATCTCCATGACAAGGAATACTGAAGTTTATCTCAGCTCACTATTATTCAGCCAATCAATTCTTACTTTGATCAGAAGATGAGAAATTGAAAACATAACAGAATCAAAATTAAGCAGAAACAAATACAATCTTACCTCAAAACAGACAGGGCAATCATGATGCATTGCTCCTTCTATACAAGGGTGGCTGTTCTTGTGCGAAATAGAGTAACAGCAGCCTTAAACATAAGTGAAGACGAAAACAGAAATCAGTCTTCCCTTAACCACCCAATATTTAATATCAATCCAAGGCTGTAGAAGGGGCTTACTTACCACACTTGTAGCAGTGAAAAAAGTTTTCACTCCCTCCAATTCTGGACAGGAAAGTTAGAAAGCCCAATCAGAGAAACATTACGACAATGACCTCTCTAAAAAGGATACAATTAACCGGGTAAAGGGAGGAGAACAATAATGTGAAAAGGAGAGGCAGAAATAAACAGACAGGCAGCACATTATGGGCAATGGACAGGAAAAGAAATAAGCAATAGATTTGAACATATTCCAAACTCATAATGTCATTAAGCAGGGAGAAAATCTCACTTATCTTGACTTAAAAATTGACTCAGAGAAAAAAAAAAAAAAAAGGAACTTCAAAGTGAGGTGATAAAAGAAGCAGCAGCACGCTAATTCCCAATTGCAATCACTAATCCATCAGATAAGGCCTTCGACAAGGAACTCTAAAAACATCTCTGAACAACCAAAGTTTCAAAAAACAATCAAGGACAGCAACAATACCTGCATATTCCACATCCACTGCAGTGGTATTGCTTTTTAGATGTCTGCAATAAAAGAGAACCGTAAGCTTCTTCCAAGTTAAAATAGACAGCATGTAACAACATAGTTTGACAGACATTAACATTAATCTCATTTGACAATTATTCAAGCTACTATTAATGATGTATAAAGGCTCCTGAACATGCAAGTGGACACAGGACCTGACAGAATGTCCATGTTTGGATTCTATGGTTGAACGCAAATTTTATTAGACATGTATGGAGAAGGGAGCCACCACACCACAAATTCATTGCAGGAAAGAAATCCACCGAATCAAATAGAACATTGAAAATAATGTGCGACACAGGGAAGATAAGCCACTTACATCATCGTCAAAAAACTTGCACGTCGCACAGAAGTATTTCCCCATGCACACACCACAGTTTATACAGAACTGCTGGACCTGCATTGGTTTCAGCTAACATATATATTGGAAATTCCCTCCCTCAAAATATGATTATCCAAGCAGGAAAACTAGAAGCAAGATCGAAGTTTTCATTCTCACCTGTTGTTCAGTGCCACAAAGGGAACATATCACCTGCGAAGTCGAAAAGAATAAAGTACAAAATGTTCATCCAATGTTTAGTCCACGATTAAATTAACAAACCCAAACAAGATAAGATCTTCCAAGTGAGAAAATTTACCTGACTAACTTCATGGCGTGGCATGTCATGTCTACCTTTCTGATCCACATTGATACTATTCTGAAAATCAATATGCAGCTCAAAGTCAGATATACAGTTGAGAGAGAAGAAAAACTAAATACACAGACAAGTTCACATTTGATATAAAACCAACTGGCCACTTCACAGCTGCATATTGGTGACTTTCTTAAGATAGCAAATAGCACTCATCACACCAAGACTGGAGAAAAGTTCTAATCTCCAAGGAAGAAAACAGGAAAAGCATAAAGCTCAAGCTTTTGAACCTTTTGATCCTCTCCAATGCAAATAGGTCTACATATCATATCACCAGTACAGCAGTCACCTACTCTGGAGACACTTCCACAACTGCATAAATTAACTGTCTAGTTGATCCTAGGTAAGACGTAGACACACTGACAATAACCAATGCTTAAACAGACCGAAGGTCCAAAACTAGAAAACCAAGCAAAAGGTAGACATAAAATCTAATCAAGAAAAACTCCAATGCACGACCATGGACGAACACTTATCCTAGATGCTCGTTAGCTATACAAGGGTTCAAAGAAGAAAATAGCCGAAAAACCAAAACTGAAATGAAAGTTACTGCAAAGAGAAACCAAATTCTGCACTGCCTAAAAAATTGTATATATTCTCAAGTAAATCATCATTCATTTCACCAATTCTTTCATCTAGTTATATATATAATCTGCGTCATTGATTTCAGAGTTCTATATGGAAAAAGAAACAAAAGAAATTAGCATTTATCAAGTTTTGATACTTCAAAATAAATCATGCAGCTACCTAAACCAACAAGCAACTGGAAGCTGTAAAAACGTCAAACGTAATTTGAAAATCATAAAGACATTTATAAGAGAAGGCTCACTTTTGCCTCGTTGTGACAATGGCGACAATCATAAATTTCGTTACAACACGGAGCTCTGATGCGGCACCTCCGCCGATAATGTGAACATCTGCAAACAAAGCACATAAAATTAGCAGAACAATGGTATGAAAGCATCACCATTGATATCAAGAAACAGATTCAGAATATACCCAAAGAGTGAGCATCCCTTCTCCAGAAAATCATTCACTTTTCGAACATCTTCTGGAAAAACAGTGGGCATGCATTTGCCATCTGATTGTGGCGTGCATTTATCAGCTTTCTCACTATTTTTATCTTCACATATGACGGCCTCCAAGGTCTCCAAGTTCTTCAACTCAAATTTCTGATCCTCAGAATGCTCTACAGTCAGTTCCCCCATTATATGATTCCTCGGATCTTATATCCTCAACAAGGTTGCCAAGCACCTGCATAAAAGAAGAATTTAGCAATGCTCCAATCACATTAAGGCATGTCATTGACCCAATTAAGCCAGGAAGCGCCGTGTACTATTATTGCTTTCCTCCTGGAAGAAGGATTGAAATCAGCTAGAAGAGAACACATCCAAAGAAAGTTTGATGGCTCCAATCAGCAACACTCCAAGAGATGAACTCACGAAAGCTACAGGCTAGAACGATCCACACAATATATACGCAGCAAGGATGAATTCCAGAGCCTCCCACTTCAACGAATGACAAAGGAACTGTATCATTACTCCATTCCTCTTAGGAACCTGGGAGGCTTGGGCCAAATCCAATTATACTGAACACGATCAATGGACACGCCAACCTAATGTAAAGGCAATAAATCACGTGATCAATTGGTTCCTAAAGAATGAAAATTAGGGGAATATAGGAATATTTGTAGCGCGATTGTCCTTCGAGGACATCCCTACCTCAATCTGCAACTTTGCAGAAACTTTCCATTGAGGACAAATATTTTCCGAGTAACATTTCTTCCAATGTTGAATCATCAGCTTTCTTCCATCGTAATTTAGCTCATCTGACCATAATCTTCTCACTTTTCACTAAAATGAATGCCGCACCAGTACCGAGAGGGGAAAACAAAACCGGAATTGGGGGGGGGCGACACAAAGTGAAGCTCCCCAGGCGAGGAGCTTCTTGAAAAAGCACCCAGATTACAGGATTGAATCTCCATGGATTTTGACTTTGACAGGCTCAAGAAGGTTTTTGAACACATGGAATAGCACTAATCACAAATCTTAAGATCAGATTGCCGCCACAATACGACAAGCTGCATAAGATCACCTCTTCGCAGAATAACCTCTTCAAAGGTATCTCAGCACAATCCCCAAACTTAACCAACTCATGAAGCAACTCGGTGGACCACACTAAAGAAAACTCCAATTTGTCACACTTGGGCGATTTAACCAGCGGGCAGCAATCACATTACCTAAAACGCCGTTATCATATCTCTTTAACTTGCATGATTCACATCACACGGTGTCATTACCTAGAAACATCGTACCCGTTGCGGACTTGATTAGACTGAAGCAGCTAATCCCGAGAATTAAACAGATGCCAAGAGCGCGCATACGTTTCAAGGAACCGAAGAGAAAACCTGAGACCTACATCCGCTTTTGCTCTCTCCCCGATCAAACTCTCTCAGACGAGACTAAACAAGGCTCGAAATGCACATGACGCGTCTGCTACGCGAACAGTGTCAAAATCGCAGCAATCAGACATAAAAAGAAGAAGATCGCGAGTGATCCAAACAAGCCAGTAGAAGCGAATTCAGGGGGCGAAAAAATGAAAGGCACAACGAACTTTCAATCCGCACTCCTGATCGGGAAACGGAGGAAGCAGCTCAGCAAACTCCGATTAGGTTTCAGCTCCGTCGGCGTCGCAGAGCTGGCCGGAGAGAAGTTGAACCGATGCCTGAAATAGCTCGAAAAATGGCCTTTTTATAGGTCGGAAAACGACGGCTGTATTGAACAGGCCACAGCGGCTTTCCGCTTTTATCTCTAAACAGCTCGCGTATGAAATTACGTAAGCACCTGTTGATCAATCCAACGGCTGAGATATATGGCGGGTTCCGCATGATGAAGCTGTAGAGCAATAACAACCGTTTGATCACGGTCTTCGGCGTGGTCACGCGAGTAGACGATAGAAGATCCGTTGGCTTGACATCAACGGCGGGGTTTGCTGACTACGATACAGCTAAGTTGTCCGTTGGCCGGCGACACGTGTCACGACAATTTGGGGAAGATCGCCTGAGATATTTTCTTGCGTCCGAGAAGGCTGTTGACAAATCCGACCAAAGGACAAGGGCGGTTGACAGTGACGTCGACGGTCGTCATTAGAGTTCCGGCTTAATGTTTTGGTCGGTTGAAAAAATTCGAAAAAGATTACAAAGAAACAAAATTTTCAAATGTGAAACGAAATTATTGCTTTCTGTTGGGCGATCAATGCTTTGAAAATCGAATGATTCCTAATCAAGTCTATCTGAATATTAATTAAATCGAATGATTCCAAATCAAGTCTATCCGGATATTAATTAACCTAATTCGAATGGTCATTGTCTTCTAAGATCCAATCTAAAAGGCGATCGAATCACTTGTAACATCAGTCGATTATGGTATGGATTTTTTTTTTGATCAAATGATATGTTTTAATTTGATTGGTCACTAATCAGAAGAATTAAATTCACTAAGTACCTTGCTCACGTGAAGTACTTTATGCTTTTAAGTACACGACCGACGTGGCATGACTAACCAAATCATCTTGCTCGCGTATTATACTTGTCATCTTACATGACATTTCGATATTGAAATCACTCGCCTTTGAATTTTTATTATTTTTTTGTTTTTGGGTTGAAACCTTTGATTGATTTGCTATGTTATGTCACGTGTCATTGCGACGTGCGGTAATTCTCGCGCGAAATGCTTCAATTAGCTGGTAACTTCAAAACTATTGATAACATTTCCAGCAACCACAGAGGATTGTGCAGCATCAAGCAAAGCTGTACAGCGGAGCTGTAGCAGAAGCTGAAGCCACCAACCTTGCACGGAATCGGACTCCTTTAAACCGATGCTCTTCCAACTCATTTCAGCTATTGGCTTCGAGTGGTGTATGAATGTCATTGCCGGCGGGTGCAAAGAGATTAAGTTAACGAAGGCGCTTGCACCGCGGGAAAGGATGAGCAACCTCCTCGACTGTCCACGAGCCGGATCAATGAACAGGGATCGAACTTCAACCCCCGGCGCTTCTGCAGTCCAAGGGGATCACTCAATCTCAAATAAATAAGCCGAAGAGTAGATATACGACAAACCGAACTTAGCAAGATAAAAACAATGAAAGAAACCAGCAACTTGTGAACAACTAACAAAATTTTCTTTTGCAATACATCTTCCTCAGCACCTTCTGAGCAGTTGAAAGTATATATATATGACAAGATACCTGCTCAAGCGGAGTATCTGTGATTCCGAATCATAATGATATTGCCTTAAAGCTCTCTGCATGCTTAGGCCATGGTATCTCTCCCGAGTCCGCCAGACTAGACAGCAGACTATAGGCCTTGCCATCTGAATAAAAATGCTTTGATCAGCACATCTGAGGTACTCCCTGGTTGCAAAGTTAAGGAGGCGGAAAAAGCTGAACATAGTCAGCAAGCTGCGCATCCGCTTGAGCAGGAAGAGGTTGCAGCAGCCCACTATTAGACAACTCTTCCAAGCCTTTAATTTCCTGATGCAACTGGGTTGTGCGTAAAATGGCATGATCAGGAACAATAGGATCGTCGGGGGCTTTCTGCAGTAGAGAAAGCAAGGCCTGCCTATAACCTTGGATGCTAATGATGTTCCTGATGAGTTCAGGACCGAAATAAAGGGTGGTATTCAGTTGCCAACATTTGGATCAACCAATCAATTCTTGCAATATTGATTGTCTAAAAGCTTATAACTTCGATCTCAGGTGGTAAGACTCAATTGCAGCCTGGGGTTCGGGACCAGCTGTTGGCAAAGACTTCATACCATTAGTCAAAGCATCTGCAAGACAAGAGAGGCATCGAAGTTCTGAGCAACTATACTTTTTAAGGCCATCAACAAATTACAATTCAAGAAGGACAATTTTAGATTTCAGATTTTAGATTTGGTTAACTATACCTATACGGGGTAACCACCATTCTCTGAAATAATCTGGTCAACAAATACTTGCATGTAACTCCTCAACTGCATTTGTTCTTGTGCAGCACAAGATGAAGCCTAAAAGCCTAAACATCTCTCTCTGTACACCAGAATGGCAGCTTCGCTTTAGAAGATTTCTTATCCAAGCACAACAAACACGCCAGAGGCATAATAGTAGTCAACATCGAAATGCCTCTCTGAAAATAGGATGAGCTCAACATTCATATTTTTCACTTCTCTTTTTCTTCCCTAATAACTCAAGGAAATTATAACATGGTTTACCTCATAACAGAGACCTTGAAGGAACAATCATCCACTAGAAAAGGGGACCAATCAATTTACGAATACTTTGACAGATGAGGGAGAAGGAAATGATCCAGGCAAATGGAATGGCATTATGGGAGGTATCGAAAGCAAGTAAGGTGCATCAGGGATAATGTCGAGAAAAGATATCATAACTCAAACAGGTTTTGGATACCATCCAGTCTCAAAAAACAGGTCAGCAGTTATAGATACTAAGAATCCTTGTGCTATTGTCAGAGGCAAGCCTAACGTCTGAATTAAGTTGGTAATTGTCATAAGCACAGGCACGGAATCCAGAAACTAAATGGTGCCATTGCTATGGTACTCACTTGGTATATAAAAGCAATACCAGAAACCTACAGTCAAGCCCACAATCATCCCACTTCTTATCAACTACTATTTCATTAGGGAAAAGATGATTACCTCACCTCTGGTGACACTATCATTCTCTCATGTTCCTAACATTTTCCTGGGACAACAGTATTAACCAGACGCATGTATCCCGACTATTATCATGCTCACAGTGCTCTCTATCCTTGGGCAACTTGTTTGATATCAATTTCAATTTTCGAATAGTTTTGACCATCTTTCCTTTTCCTCCATGTGGGTGGTTGGCTGATGGGGGAAAGAGAGGGTAGCTTCAGCTTATTCCTGCCAAAGGATGAATGCATAGCAACGGAGCCATTCTGCCCATGATGCAGCATCTGTTCCAGTTGCCAATTTGTCTGTATGCCCATTATAAAAGGTTCTGTATTAGTGCCCTCGTGATAGGAGAAGACATACTTCTGATGATGTCACATCCATATCTCTACACTGCATTCATCATCTTCATCCAACTCATGTGAAGAATTGTGAACAAGCCTTTCCATATTACGATCATCGTTCCTACAGAGAAAATCATCACGGTTGAGGGGCCCCCCGTGCCTCTGCACCAGCTCCATGCGGTGCTGCATCATATCATCTATAGGTATTGCAACGTAAAGCATAGACATCACTTTCTGGCAAACGAGTCCCCTCATCCTGGGACGTCTTCCAGGCCTACTCCCCTTCCCTAATACAGGCTTCACGCTCGAAGTGTCAACAACACCAGACTCATCGTCTCGGTAGTCTTCAGGACCATAAGAACACCAATACCTACGGCAGACAAGAAAACCATGTGAGAGGAACCTGACACAAACTCCAAGGATCCCAACAAGGAAAGTTAAAGCAAACTGAGTCGAGATCTTCCACGTCAAAACCGACGAGAAGAAGGCAACTGCACCAACCACTGGGGCTAGGACCAACGAAACACCGGAGGAATCGGGGTGATCATTTTCTTCACAATGCGAGACGAGAAGATCTTGATCTCAATTCTTTCCCATCCCAAATCGCAGGGCAGCAAATAGTTCTCCGTAACAAAGCAAACGCATCATCCAAACGATGGCAATCGCGGTGGGAAGTAAGACTTCGAACTCAATCAACAGGGTTTCATGACCCATCAGCTCAAACGAACGATTTAATCCTTAAGAACACCCAAGCAGTAACTGAAATCGCATAAGGACCTTAGCCTCGCGGCCCCTTCATCTTCCACCTCAGCTTTGTGTTCGATTTGATGTTCTACCTCCTCCATGATCTAGAGGCACCTGACCATGGATGAGCAAGAACAACGGCGGGGTGGCTGCACCTTGACGTGTAGCAGTCCATGAAGCACTTACGCTCAGTACGTGTCCAATACTCTCTCGACACTCACCGATATGTGACTGGCCATGACCGGCCATTACCAGCATTCTAGATACGCTAGCAACATGTGAGTCAAACATCCCGATACGCTATTTTAATCCCTTTTCAATAAATTAAAGATCAAAATATAAATTTATTAAAAATATACATTTAATATATAACATGTCTCAACGTGTCGAAATTCTCTATTTTTAATAATAATATGGCGATATGTCGTATCGCGTGTCGATACCGGTATCGATAGTTCTCAGGCAGCAACTGACCGGAACGTAACGGCGGGAGGAGCCGCCGAGAGGCCCATCAGTGTTCTTTTGACCACGGTCAAGTGGCCCAAAGACAATGGTCTCTAAGTGGGCCTAAATGGGGCAATTAGGTTCACCTGTGTTGCTTACACTCGTGATTTCTTTTACTTTTTACTCTTTTGTGAAATTTTTTACAATTTCCACCGTTTGGCTTTTATTCAGCACCGGCATTTCCAATTTATAGAAATACTGATTATAGAGCCATTCGGAAGTTACTTTCATGGTTTTTTTTTTTTTTTTTTGCATGCTTCGTTTTCATTTTCAAAGAGAGGAAACGAGGAGCAATTTCTAGAAGCTGCAGCGAACGGGCATGCGTTTTCTATCTTGGCTTTTCATCGTTGCTACAAATTAAGGTGGTAGTTGGCGCAATGACTTGCCCTCAATTGATTGTGAGTACAAATATATATTCGGGATTTCAGGAAAATATCGTTGCATGGTGTTGACACCGAAAATCGGCTGGGCGTCAGATAGTCGTAGAGCCCATAGAAATGATGTCGGTGTAGAAGCCCACAATTGAAATGCAACATGTTTTCGATATAGCATACCATCAAGTATAACGATTCAACATTTAAGTCACCAACTTAGACGGATTGATACTTCATGGCTCACTTATTTTTTTGTAATTGTCCTGAAACATTTTGTCTCAGAATATCTTGAACTAGTGTTACAAACCCAAACTTTATCTCTTTTTAATTAAAATTTGCAAGAATAGTTGAAGATCAAGTATCTCAAAAAATTTTAGTTATGATTCTTGAACATTTAGATATATCGATTTATGTTTTAATTTTAAGTTTGAAAAATTGGATTAAAACAATTTTTTCTTTTCTTTCCACTTTCTTATTTCTTCTACGTTGGTAGCCACGAGCCAACGACGGCTACCGGCAAGCTCGCCCTAGGTGGTCGAGCCTAGGCGAGCTCGGGGTTCATCGGGATCCGGCCTCAAGCTTGCCGGTCGGGATCGGGCGAGCCTTGAGCTCGCCGGCCTCGGGTGAACTCAAGGCTCATCGGGATTTGGGCTCGAGCTCGCCTAGATCCGAGCTTAAGCCTCACCGGGACACGACAGGTTGCCGAGCTTCCCCCCTTCACCAAAGCCTTGAATATCGACTTGTAGACAGAGAAGGGAGGTTGTAGACGGCGAAGGGAGGAGAAAGGAGGAAAAAAGAAAAAAAAGAAAAGAAAAGAGAAATTAAAATTAAAATTAAAATTAAAACACTTCATAAATTTTAAAAATTTGAAAAAATTAAAAAAATTGTAATAAAAAATTCACAGAATTTGTATTGTATGGTTTGGTTAAATATTTTTTTTAGCTGTATCATTTTTTTTAATCAACTTATAAGAAATAAGTATTGTACGATTTGGTTAAATATATAAATGTTTAAAAAGCATGGATCGAGTATGAGTTAGGTATGGATAATTGAATTTGCACTGGATTAATATAAGTCAAAAAGGATTAAATGGATCAATCCGACCCATCCATCCATTTGACACCCCTACTTTCAACCCAAAAAAAAAAAAACTTTGCAAGCGTCTTTCGTACGGTCCAATTTGTGCGTGCAATCAAACGAAGAAGACGTGGAACTTAGGGCTGAACCGAAGAAGGGGAATTTGGGGCTATTTGGTTCAATTTGGGGAAAACACACAAAAGACAGTCTCTGATCTACTGCTTCAATTTGAGGCAAGCTTTCAAAATTACATCGTTTTGCGTCACTAGAGGGGAACAAAACGGGGTTGCTATGCACATACAAAAGACTCAATTTAGTTTCCTCCCATAGGAGAGATAAACGAACGGGAAAAAGAAGAAGAAGCCGCCTCATCATTTTCCATCCATCAATTTTGATAGGGAAAAACTTGATTGCACTAATTCGGCAAACTTTAGGAACTCATTGCGTTTTATGAAAACATCGGTACTCAATGGCACTTTCATGAAAAAGTTTTAGAGTTTCTAGTGCACTTATCCCTTTCTTTGTGAAAGATTCGGTAAAGATTTTATGACAGATATCCTATTTTCGCCCAAATGCAGTCACATAAACTAACTAAATGATTTGGACCAAAAAAAAAAAAGAGTTAACTAAATGACAAAGATGACGTATATAAACCAAAAAAAAAAGGAAAAAGAAAAAATTGATTGAAACAAGAGTAGAAATGCTTCTGTTGGCAAATTGGATAACCCACAAGTGTAAACAAAACCAATTGCTGATCAATAACAATGGCATCCACAATATAATCGGCATAGAGAGAGAGAGAGAGAGAGTTGTACTACTTTTTCCTTAGTTTGGTCGGAGAGAGTCGTAATACATTATAAGGTGAACGACTAGAGAAGACTTCATAGCTTCCAGTAGAATGTTCCCCTCTGATATATTAAGCGTTACTTGGTTCGGAGTATGTGGGAGACATTGCCTCTGCATGTTCAATTACTTCCCTGAGGGCAGTAGGTCCTAAATGCTTGAGAACCTAGCACAAAAACAATTTCAAACAACACCATCAAAAGAAGTCTTCTACAGAATCACAGAGGATCCCGAATATTGAGAGCGAGAGAAAGAGAGAGAGAGAGAGTAACCTCATTTGCATCGTTGAAGCTACCGCTGTCATCCTTTTTCGGCCAATTTACCTTCCAACATCTGAACATTCAGAATACAAAAGGAGTAATTTTTCCAGGTGAAAACAGGAACGGATACGGTTGGCACAAAGAGGCAGTTTCCACGGCCGAAACCTTGTAAACTTCTGGTCTCTAATGGATAACCTCAGTGTTAAGCCGAGGCTTGCCCCGAAGACAAAGCAGTAACTAGTAACTACTGTGCAATTTGTGGCATTGCACACACTTGTTCTTGTTCACTAGATAACTGCTCATGCTTTTCTTCTTCTTTTTAATAACATCGGTGATTCGGCAGGGTCAGCATTTTCACCATTTAGATAGCCTCAAGAGGGTTGCACTAACACAAATAATGGCAATAGATTTCTACCAACCAGTTTTTACTTATCATAATATGCAAACTAAGGACGCATTAACCGTATGAATTGTAAGTAAGACGAGTAGTCAGTCAAACAACTTTGACCTTTGTTTTCCAAGGCGCCTTGCAAGCTCCTCTGCCAAAGCTTGACCAGGTGCGTCGCCATCAGTTGCCAGGATTATTCGAGAAGCCTGAGATGTTATAGAAAACAGAAACAAATACATATGAAGCAATCTTTTAGGAATGAAAATGTGCACAAGAAAGGCATGCACGGGGTTTACGCACCTTATCCAAGTAATCCTTGCAGTTCCATAAGTATTGAAAAGCCTTGTCCTATCAACATTCACATGAACAGCAGAATGAGTAACAAATAGTTAACTAACTGTGATAATCAAATTCCAGCAATGAAATGCGCAACCAAAAGTACGCAGCATTGCAGGATATTAAAGGGAAACAGCGGTGTCGACAGTAGAAAATCTTTTATTCTCTGATGGTGGAACCCAGACTCACACGAACATTCATACATACTTCATCAGTTGTATGGCCTCCACCTATCAGAACTAATGCAGATGGAAATAGAAATCACCACTGCCAGATTTAAAGCTGTACGATTATCCGATGCGACGAAGCTACAGCTTTTACACTACCTTCGGAAAGGAAGTTCTCATTCAATTGCCAAACTTTCTGCAATAAGGTCAACCAAAAGGAGGAGAGAGTAATTGAAGAAATCCTTCTTTTCTTGTCTGCAGCAAGTGAATGCCCTATTGACTTAGCGGATTGGTAATTTGGGGATAAGTACACATGAGTACCATAACTTGTATACGGCGTTCACTTGAGTGCCATAACTTTCAAAACGTTTACTTAGGTGCCATAACTTTCAAAAATCGTTCACTTGAGTGCCATGTTGGAGCAAAATCGTTCACTTGAGTGCTACAATAACTTTTACAGCGTATCACGTTAGCTTTCCGACGTGTCACATCATCTTCCCAGCGAGCCACGTAAGCTTTCTAGCTATCACGTCAGCTTTCCGGCTGCCACATCAGCTTTTCCGTCGTTCACGTCAACATAGCACTCAAGTGAACGATTTTTGAAAGTCATGGCACTTAAATGAACATTTTGAAAGTTATGGCACTCAAGTGAACGCCGTACAAAAGTTATAGCACTTCTAGTATACTTTTCCCAGTAATTTGCTATGTTATTGTTCTCAGCATCAATTTCCATGCAGTAATTTTGTTGGTCAAAGTCTACAAGGCGAGGGCGAAGGCAGTGACTAAAGTCTGTAATCAAAGGCACCAAGAGGGTGCCAAACCCATCTATCAAAGGAGCTCAAAACTAAAAGACAAGGCATCTACAATGTCACCTAAAGCATTTCCACAGATAAGCTTTCTATAATTAGAAAAAATAACCATCGCCTCTCATTCAAGAGTTCACTTGATAAGAGATGGTCAGTGGTGGAAAATGGAAAGACCTAAGTTTCGGCATGTTAAAGTGTGAACTTTAAATTAAAATCAAAATAGGATATGCCTAAAACAAGTAACCAACCTTGTCCGGAGAAGGCAATTGTTTGTCGGAAACTTTACATGGGGCGCCGCTAGGAACACTTACACAGTTTATAAAGCCAGCTTCCTCCATTGAGAGCTTATCAATTTCACCTTCAACCTATAACAGACATTCAGATATGAGAGAGAGAGAGAGAGAGAGAGAGGGAGGGAGGGAGGGAGGGAGGGAGGGAGGAAGGGAGGGAGGGAGAGGGAGGGAGGGAGGGAGGGTAAGAAAAAGTTACAATGATGATTTCATCTGCTTCTGATATGTCATCTAGTCCATAGAATGCCTTAATGACACCCTTCTCCTGAAAGTCCATAGCAGAAAGACAACTCTTGTAAGAAACTTCCAGAAATTTCTTAAATTGAAATAATGAAGCATGGCCAGATGGAAACTGATATGCGGTATTGGCAGAAAGGTCCATTGTTGAAACATGAACATATTATTGATGCAGATGAAAAGATCTGTCTAGCCTCTAATGAAGGCCACATAGAGTTCTAAACATATGAAATACCATGTGATTCGGACTAGAAAATAGGTTTCTGATGCTCGTATGCATCTTATTTCAGGCTTGTCCATCTAGAAACACAGATTGAGGAACTAAGTAAACCAAATATTGAGCCAATACCAGTACATGATATATATGTACACATTAGACATGCATACTTTCTCAGATGCTTTACCATTTCACCAAAAACGTATGGTTGTTTCTATTAAACCGTTAAACCATAAATGATTTCAATCAGAAGCAGTACTACATAAACTGAAGAGATGGTATGAGCGGGTATTGAGTTGATTTGTTAACTATGGGCCCAATATCCACAGCACATCCATGTCATGTCACCTTGACGAATATACAAAAAATGCTTTTCCTGGTTCTTCAACAAATGCAAGTAAAGACGATCTTTGTCAGCCCCGACAAACCAGTTTTGGAGCTAAAAGAAGTTGCAGAAATTTAAAGAAGTTCAAAGGACTTGATTGGAAAATCTATGGAACCAAGGCATAGAATTTTCTCACAGCCTGTAGTGATTTATATTATCACAAATATGTGGCACCAAATTTCACAGTTGCTGTTAATATCAGTGGTTTTCCATTTCACTCTTCAGTGATTTACTTCTCAGTCTTCAGAAGAACTAAACTTGCATCCATAAGCAATCCCACTTCTTCAGTTCAAAATACCAAAACATATTTAAGATGCATGCTGGAATATTATTACTCTTAACCAAAATGTCCTTACAATACCGAGGCAAGAGAATCTACCTGTCGAAATTTCTTGTCCAAGGTCCGATACTTGCAACTCACAATTTGTCCTTTCCTTTTGTAAGTAAAACAAATTTCACTCTGGAAGAAAGTTTCAAAGTGGTTAGTCTGATCTGATACTCATTTCAGATCAGAAATACACATTAAAACTGCTATCTTCTGGTTTCTTAAAAGAGCATTATAGAAAGTGTGACTAAGACCGCGGAAGATTACCACCCCATAAAAACGATATCAGTATCTACGCTAAGTCTACGCTGATACAATATCTCAATCTAAAGTCCGTTGTTCCGTCGTTATAAGTAAGAGGCAAACTCCACAAGTAGCATGTGAACATGTTGGGGATGGTAAAAATTTTCTATCAAGCACAGCATCTATTAAATCCTAATTAATCAAGTAAAAGCAGCCCTTTTTTTCTTTTGACAAATAGAAAATTCTGGATCCATTCGGTCGAATCCGAATCACATTGCAAGTCATAGCGGAAGCAATTACGATAGGAAACCTGTTTGCCTGATACTTGTTTGACTCCATTTCTTTGAAGAGTTTCCTCCAATATTTTTCGTTCCGCAAAGTAGCCAATAATCTGAAGGGGACAAAATCTCATAAGTTAGTAGCACTCTTCAGTACAAAAATTCTACCCACGTATCAGAGATAAGCACCAAAGCCAATTCAACTGATCTAAGAACATGATGAATGCTTAAACTCTTAAGCAATGGCTGCAATAATAAGGAACCGAAAAAAGAAAAGAACAAAGGAAAGGCTTGTCATTTGTGAATAAAATGCTCCTACTGACAGCATCTATCCACTGGGAAGATGTTTTGCGCAGCATGCTAGCAATTAGTGAGGAATTTGAGCTAGCTACAAAAGTCAAAGTTCTGTGCAAACACATTATGTCAAAGTCTCGGAAGACAATGAGGAAAGTAAATCAAGTTATTGGCATGTAAACTATGCTCAACTCCATTGAAAAAAGGGTGCACAAATATGTGTTGATCATGTTATTAAGCAAGACAACTTCACAATTTGACCTTAAATATTAGCCGTACAATGTACCATATAGGCGCAGGTAACTTTTCTGCATACTAATTTGTTACCTGCAGTAAGATATATCGCTCGTACCCTCATCAATAGTGGTGACCTTGACTTTCTTTAAAATGAGCAAAAATTGTTCACGTACTAAACTCTACATTCTGACCAGTTGGGAGCTACAACTAATTAGGTGGTAATTGCTGTTGAAGAGATATTATTCTAATTTACAAATACATGTGTGAATAAATGATCTCTTGCTTATAACTTTCGATGATAAAATCCTTCTTTTCAATAAATAAAATGTACGACTGATGGAGAGATCTCGCATTTGGAGCGCATGATGATTGTTATTGGTAGCTGAATCAAGGCTAGCTGATGTAAATGCTTTCACAAATCCAAAGGTTGCATGTTATAAACAATCACTCTGGTGAGATTTTTGAATCCATCCATTCAATTGAGTCACCTTTCCAGAACCCAAAGAGAAGGCGAAAGATTCCATTCTCCAAATCTTTCCTCTGCAGTTCTTACAAACCAGAGCCCTAACTTACATTACAAACCAAGCATGTTACTTCAGATTCGGCTGCCTCTAATGGCCAGCAGGATGCAATGTCTGACATTTCAGATCAGTTTTCAAATGCCACAAAGCACAAGTACTCATAATGCAGGTTTGGTGATAATTAACAAAAGACAGACAATCTTCCCTGAAAGCTAATAGAGATAATTGAGCATGCCAAATTGGGATTAACGAGCGTACCTCATCGCTTAAGGGTTCCAACCTTAGGCTCTCTTCTGTCATGTCTACAGCGGAACCGACCTCTATGGCTGCGTAGTCTCCATCACATGATTTTCCACTGTCTGCAAAGGCATAGATGAGAAGTCACTGTTGGTTCCAACTCCAAGCACTCGTATTAATACTTCACAAACTCATGGCAATCACATTACCTGACCGCACTCCATTCGGAAGCACCTCCACATTGCCAACTCCCTACAAGACAGGTACACAAGCAAAATCCCAATGACTAGAACAACAAACTCATAGAATCAACATGCCCGCTTTGGACAATATGGAGGCCTCAATCATAAAGAGGCACAAAGCACCAACATGCTCGGAATAAACATCCCCAACACAGGCACAGCGAAAGGAGTAACCTTTGGACAAACCAAGTTGCTGTTCAATCCAGGCCTGGTATGAGCCTCGCAGTCAATACCAAGAAGCTCCACTTTCTGCTCCAACTCTCTCAGTTTCTCCATATCAGAAGCCCTGCCCTCAAAGTGCTGCAGAAGAGCCGAGTAAGAGCCAGAACTCACAGCCCTGAAGGTGCTTGCAGACTCGTAGACGACACGAGTCGAGAGACTGAGACAAGAGAAGTACCTGTTGGTTTGCTCTCCGTCCTGGAACAGCAAAAAGTCCCTTGCCGGTTCAAAGTAGGAGAGGACTTTCAAATATCTTAACAGCCCTTGTCCAATTTGATTTAAAATATTTTGTTGCCTATGTTGGATAGAATTTTTAACCGAACGTGAATATTTGAGATTTAGAGCAATATCCAATTAGGATTCAGTTGTAAAATAAAAAATCATTATAATTATTAACTTGGACCTCAAGACTTCTGATTACTTTTCTAATTATTTTGATTTTTAAGGTTATTGATAATTGTTAATCCAATTCGCGAGACATTCGATTATTTTACCAATTATTCCCTCATTGCATTAAAAGAAGTTTAAGATAACTTCTTGAGAGTGAAGTTACTTGTAGTGGGAGGTGACTTCTACAGGGAGGTCCCGAGGGAGGTTACCTCAAAGGGAAGTTACTTCTAAAGGGAGGTTACTTCTTTAGCTTCTAGAGGAAGTTACTCAAGATGGAAGTTATAAAAGGAGATGAGCTACGTACTTTGAGAGTGTGTTCTCACTCTCCTCTTCTTCCTCTCCTCTCCTCTCTTCTCCATCAGCAAAACACGGAAAAGGAATCCATCGTTACTTTGAGAGGACAATCGGCATTTATATTGTGGAAACAAAATATTTTCCTTGTGATTATATTTGGACCATGCGTTGGGTCAAAGATTTGAAGATTTGACGATTCATCGACGGTGATTCAATCTATGAAATCTAGGGAATCTAGACCCAAATTTATGAAAATGAGGTTAAACTCGCCTAATATAAGCTTCTTCTGTTTTTGGGGATTTTTTGAAATTTTTCTTTTTTTTTTTTTTTTTTTTTTTTAATTTTTTGTTATTTATTTTATTATCTTATATATTTTTCTTTGAAAATGAGACAATCGTTCTGTTTTAGGTCGAGGAAAAATTAAGAGAACTGAAAAGAAAAAGTGAGAGATGTAGGACTTCATTCCGTTGTGTGATTTTCAAAAGTGATTCTTTTTTTCAAAATTATTATTATTATTATTATTGTTTTTGCTCCAAAACTGTTTTCATGAATAGAATTAAAATCAGAATCATTTACGTTACCAAATAGGATTCTCATCTTTTTTCTTTTTTTTTTGTTCTAGAGAACAAAATCATGGAATCAAAATGGTTACCATATGGGCCCTAAACATGATTATGGACCTGCATGAACATCTCACATGTTAGCTAAGTCAAGCTTAAAATTAATCTGAATTGTCTACAAAAAATTTTATTTGAAATTTGAAAAGAGAAGGTTCCGAAAGGATCTAGCATAACCAAGTCCCAAATTTCGAAAACTATGATTCATAGAAGTAATAATTCTTTCCTTATTTTACTTAGGTGTCTTACTGACTACAAAAAAAAAAAAAAAAAAAAAAAAAATATTAGTGACGACTCCATGATTAAATCTTTTGCATGTTAAATATCTAAAGCTAAGTTATAAATTAATATGGATTTGGGAGAGTCCGAATTAGGTTTAAAAACTTAATAATCAATTAGACTAAATGAAAGTTTAGTTCACAATAGGGTGACCCAGGCTCAACCAATGGGGTCAAGGGGGCTTGGGCACAACCGCCAAATACCCGAATACAGGTACCGAGGCCTAATTTGTGTAGACTCAAGCCTAGCTATCGATGGAAACAGGCTTGACCTTAATGGACTCAAGCATAACCGCCAAGGGTGCGGGCATAGGTACCGAGGTCCCAAGCTCGACCTTGGGGGACCCAACGACATAAGTGGATTAGTGCTTGACATCTGTGGACACGAGCTTGATTGCTGAGGACTCGGGCACGAACATTGGGGTCCCATGCCCAAGCTCTCCGAGGTTCTAGATCCAAGTACTGAGGTCTAGTTGTATTGTTGAAAAATGATTTTTAATTTCTAAAACATGAAATGGCTTTCCTGAATGTAATTATGATTTTTTGTTGATAATGAAAAGAATTTGCATTAATTCATTTTCTAAACTTTCCCTCATTATCTTGATGAAACAACATTGACCACGATTTCGAGTTTTCTCTAGAAAAAAAAAAAAACAAAAAAATGGGGCGCCATCTGGAGGTACCAATGTCACGTCATCATCGTAATTCCAATTTATTTGCACTATGATAGTGGTAAAAATTATTGTATAACTGATGTCATTATAGGTATTGGGGATGAGTGAGATAAGGTCTATTTGACTTGTCTTTTATATTCGGCTGTTTATATTTGACTGAAAGCAAAAGCCAATTTTTTATTTTATTTTCTTGTTCAAAATTTGATACATTATTTGAATCTCAAGATTAGTTAAAGAATGATATGTACATTTTGTGAAATTCCAGATAATTAAGATTTAAAAAAATTGCAGATAGAAAGTAAAAATCATTCAAAACAGTCTGTCTTCTTCTTCTATTTTGTTGAAAAAATTACCAAAAAATTCATAAACCTTTTGCACTAGCAACAATTCATTCCTTTTGGACACGCTTGGCTAGCCGGCGCCGACGTGACGTTGACATAGCAAATTTTAATAATATTTTCAATTTTTTAATAAATTTTCCTTTTTTTACCCCTTACACTTAGGGCCGGTGACATTGCCGGCACTTGGGGAGGGCCGCGACACCCTCGTCGGCCCGGGCGAGGGCGCGCGGCCCCTCGTCCAGATTTGGAGAGAGCCGCGGCGGCCTCACTTGCCCAGATCTGGTGAGGCCGACGCGGCCCTCCCGAGGCCAGTGATGGCCACCACGCCCATGCCGGCACTAAAGTGTAAGGAAATAAAAATAAAAAACAAATATTAAGAAATTATTAAAATATTATTAAAAATGCTCGGCTTGTGAAATTGCGAATCCGCCAAAAATCTTATGGGATCTTCTTTGTTCATAGGCCCGCTTAATCTATAATCATGGAACAGCTTGATGAATTGAAAATTTTCTTTTTGAACCAAATAAAAAAAGAAAAAAAAAGAAAGATTGTCTACAACAACGCTTTCTTTATTGGTTGGACAACATGAAAACTTTGTGTACATTGGGATAATTAATTATGAACGAAAGTGAAACTTGGTTGATTTGTTGAAAGAGAAGTTGCCGTTCATGTAACTAGTCCGGAGCATCCCGCCGGGGGCCTAGATTGAAAAGAATGCCGCGATGCAATTAGAGCGCCACGTGGATTGGCTAAGTGGGCACTTAAAACATTGTCTGCTCTCACCAAATTCATGGGTTCAAGCGCCACATCGACATCCACATTGGAAGAATTTTATCCACGTCAGACAAATACGTCGTCTCACAACTATGCCGGATGAACTCGATTTGATTTGATGTCGGAGGATTTCACTAGAAAACAAATTTAAATTACAGGATCCTAATTGAAAAAAAAATAAATAAAATCAACAAACAATATAATTTTCCCAATAATAAAAAATATATTCAGAGCGGGATATGAGAGAATGTTCCCTTTTGTGCTAGTCATGTGGCACTTAACTTTGCCTTTGTGATGATGACCATTTGGCAAGCCACATTGCATAATTATGCAACATGGTCCATATTCTACCGACGATCGTGAGTTCAGTGGTTTGTCAGCGCCAAACGTGCATTACTAATCAATTGCAAAAGAAAGCACGCTCAAATGTATTAAGGTACATCAAGCCATCAGGGCATTCAGATCCTTTTTTTTTCCTGAAAAAGATCCGAAATTGATGAGGTCTGCTTTGAGATTAAGGTACGTTTCCATATTTTAATAGGAGATTATATTATGCTTATTGGTATTAATACAGCTCAGCGTACGTTTTTTTTTTTTTTCATTATCTAAATTCGCAGAAGTTTTATCCGTGTGAGAATTGAAATGGTTATAAGCATATACAACCGATAAATAGAGAAAATGATATTATGAGTGATATAACTTTCTTATTGCGTTTAATTGAATGGCATAACTTTTAAATCGATTATTTTGAGTGTTATGATTTCGTATGATATTCACTTGAGTGCCATAAATTTTCAATTGAGAAAAGAGAAGGATTAGACGCAATTGCTTGCCAATCAAGTTGGAGAAGAGTAATGGATTTGGCATACATCTTTAATTATTTCCTAGAAAATAGATGTGAAAAGTTGAATCATTTATCTACCCATTTCATAACCTGCTATGAAGTTTAAGACTTTGCAAGTAGAAGTCGATAATTCGTCTGCTAGACGATTGCCCGGCAACGCGGTTGCTAAACCATCTAGTCCAATGATTTTCCTATATCTTGCTAGAAATCCTTTCCTTTCCACCACTGAAGCAAATGTAAGCCCTATCAAATAATGGTTGCGGAATTCGCAATGGCTTTTGACTTCCATTCCAATATTGCTCGCTGTGCTTGTAGTGTTAAGCTCCCTCAGGTAGTCCAACATATGAGCCAAATCCTTCTCATGGTTGCCTTGTAGCACCTTCAAGACTCTTTAAGCTTCGTTCTCCACGTTGACTCACAATTAATGATATGCACCCGAACTGTTCTCTCACTAGTCTCTTCAACTAAGGTGCACTGATTTTAAGAATTGCGTAAATGAGAGTCGTGAAGTTCTTCGGTGAGTACGACTAGACACTCTTATTCTAAAAAACGATACTGCACATGCACTCAACCTTGTACTTTTTGAAATGGAATGACCCGGTGTTGCTATCCAATTACAATTAGTCTGCGCACACCCACAGTTTACAAATCTAGTGGGAAAATTGTCAAATAAGTTTATGACTTTTTTGACAATTTTCCTCAAATCTAGTAGCGTTCTTGATGTATTTCAATGTCCTTTGCTCAGCCACATAATTTCTCAAAATTGCTTCTTTAAAATCAGCTGCATCATTGAATGTCATGTTGATGACGAGCACCGGATTGCAAGGATTTTAATCATATGGTCCTACTTGAAGCTACCTCCAAAGAAAACTGTGTTAAGAATTTTGTTGTCCAGGGGAAAAAAAAAACACAGGTGATGAGCACCATTTTTCTTTTAATAATGCACAACAAATAAAGCAACAGTTTCTGGAAATGGCATCGTTTTGCCGCATCACTAAAGAGGAACAAAACAGCGTTGCTACTTACATACTTAAGACTCAATTAAGTTTCCTACCACTAGGAGAGATAAATGAACAAAAACAAAGCCACCTCATCATTTTCCGTCCACCAATTTGGGTAAAAGACGGAAAGAAACTTGATTGCACTGATCCGACAAATATTAGGAATTGATTGCACTTTATGAAAATTTTAGAACTCGATGGCGCTTTCATGACAAGTTTTAGGGCTTCTGGTGCATTTGTCCCTTTCTCTTGTAAAGGATCCGGTCTCTAAACTAATCTTCCCTAAAGATTATAGAACAGATTTCCCATTTCCGTCCAAATGCAGTTACATAAGCTAACTAATGACAAAGATGACATGAATACAAAAGCCATCGAAAAATTGATGACGAAGAGCAGAAATGCTTCTGTTGGCGAATTGGATAGCGCATGAAAGCAGAAACAAAACCAATTACTGATTAATGACAACAATGGCATCCGCAATATCATAGGCGCGCACGCGCATGCGCGCACACACACACACACACACACACACACATATATATATATATATATATATATATATATATATATATATATAGAGAGAGAGAGAGAGAGAGAGAGAGAGAGAGAGAGAGTTGTAGACCATTATAAGGTGAAAGACAAGAGAAGACTTCATAACTTCCAGTGAATGTTCCACTCTGATATTTACATGTTAGTCGGTTCGGAGGATGTGGGAGACATTGACTCTGCATGTTCAATTACTTCCCTGAGGGCAGTAGGTCCTAAATGCTTGAGAACCTAGCACACAACAATTTTCAAACAACACCATCAATAGAAGTTCCCTACAGAATCACAGAGGATCCCAATATTCACTAATTATAAGAAGGGATAAGCATTGTGGAGCATAAACCCTCGAACGGCATACCTTTCAACACTTCAAAATTATATTTTTCTGCATGTACGATAGGTGTAATTGCAGTTTGCATCAAGCATTTACATAAATTGCACTTTGAATGGCATCAGCAAAACCATTACGATTACTAAAGTTCTGCATTCTACGTTGCATTGTTTACAACCCTGTACGAAACACGATCGACTCCTTGCCTTGCCATTAGTAGTGAGATTTAACTAGATACAGGACATGCAAGGACTATGTTGCTTATTGCCCAAGTTTCAGGATTCCCAAGAGTTGCCTAGACTTGTGGAACACGCATGCTCGACAGAACTGGCGCTCAGTAAACTCTCAATCCTCAACACGTGCTACTCTTTCTCTTGGTTAATTGATGAGGACAAGATGAAATGGTAACAGGACAAAAAATTCAGTTCTAGGCCTTGCCCCGGAGAGAGAGAGAGAGAGAGAGAGAGAGAGAGAGAGAGAATAACCTCATTTGCATTGTTGAAGCTACTGAAGTCATCCTTTTTCGGCCAATTTGCCTTCCAACATCTGAACATTCAGAATATAAAAGGAGTAATTTTTCCAGGTGAAAACAGGAACTGATAAAGTTGGTACAAAGAGGCGGTTTCCACGACCAAAACCTGCAAACTTCTGGTCATAAATGGATAACCTTTGTCTTAAGCCCAGGAATGCTCAAAGACAAAGCAATAACTAGTAGCTACCGTGCAATTTGAGATATTGCACATACTTGTTGTTCACTAAATAACCACTCATGCTTTCTTCTTTTTATTAATATCATTGGTGATTCAGCACAGTGAGCATTTTCACCATTTAAATAGCCTCAAGAGGGTTGGACTAACACAAATAATGGCAAAAGATTTCTACCTACCAGTTTACTTATCATAATATGCAAACTATGGTCACAGGCTATGCCAAAAAAAGGACCGGGTTAACCATATGAATTGTAAATAAGATAAGTAATCAGTCAAAAAACTTTGACCTTTGTTTTCCAAGGCGCTTTGCAAGTTCCTCTGCCAAAGCTTGACCAGGTGCATCGCCATCAGTTGCCAGGATTATTCGAGACGCCTGAGATGTTTTAGAAAGCAGAAAGAAATACATGAAGCAATCTTTTAGAGATGAAAATGTGCATCAGAAAGGCACACACAGAGTTTACGCACCTTATCCAAGTAATCCTTGCAGCTCCATAAGTATTGAAAAGCCGTGTCCTATCAACATTCGCATGGACAGCAGAATGAGCGACAAATAGTTAAGTAAGTATGATAACCAAAATTGGACCAAAAAAAAAAAAAGTATGATAACCAAATTCCAACAATGAAACGCAGAACGTAAAGTTAGTAGCAATGCAGGATATAAAAGGGCGACAGTGGTGTTGAAAGTAAACCCTGACTGACACCAACATTCATACATACTGCGCCAGTTGTACGGCCTCAACCTATCAGAACTAAAGCAGATGGAAATAGATCATCACTGCCAGATGTAAATCCATAATATTATCTGATGCGACGAAGCTACAGTTTTTACACTTCCTTCAAAAGGAAGTTCTCATTCATTTGCCAAAGGTTCTGCAAAAAGGTCTTCCATCTCATTTAAAAAGCAACTGAAACTTACTGAAACAGTAACGATTTTCTGCCTAATATCGCTGTCGGCACTCTTCAGCATGCCAATCATTGCAAAACAAGACCAATCGATTTGCTTCAGTGGTTTTTCTGATTCAAGACACTCAGGCCACATAGATTTACTTCATATGAGCTTCACACTATCAAAACTCACCCAGAAAGTCTCACACTATCGCAAGAGAGATGTGATAGGCGACCTTGACATGTCAACATATTTCTTGTTATAAGATGTTAAGACCACATAAACCTACTTCATATAAGCTACGCACTGCAAAAGCTGACCGAAAAAGTCTCAGGCTATGACAAGAGATGTGATAGGTGACACTGGCATTTCAAGAAAGTTAATTGCCAAACGAAGCTGTGCAGATGGTTTGGAGGAATCTTCCCCCATACCTGCCAACCGCCATTTTCATGATTTAGAATGGATTCATTGGATTGGATGTCCCTTAGTTACAGCGATGTCAATGAATAGTACTGCAAATAGGCAAGCACTCAAAGTTTCAGCAAGGTACTACAGGCCATTTGAGCATCAGATAGATAGGATAAGACAAGTAGCTTACAGGCACTAGTGGAAGCTGAATACTCCAGAAACCAAACCAGAAACAAAGCCATCAGATGCAAAGATTCCTAATGTATATCGTGTCAGAAGTATCCTTGCAGTATCGGTTGTTCACACAATAAACAGTGGAATATAGAGAACAGACCTCTTTATGTAATGGGATGAAACCCAATCTCAACCGCTACTTAGGATTGTGCTCATTAGCTGAAGAAATGAGTTGACCATTTTAGCTTTTGATCACATGGCCAATCCGAGGGAGAAGATTGAATACGTTACAAGTAAATGAAAGATTATATGGAATTTCTGTTGGTTTCACTCTTTTTTGATAGGTAAAAAGCAATTCGATTAGAGGACACCATTGGCTGCAAACCCATACACAAGAAAACCTCAAAGAACCAAAAAAGAAATCAGTGACAAGACAAAACGTGTACTACGTCAATCACAGTGCAGATCCATATGCATGTTTTCCCTATACCAAACGAGTAAAACTTTAACCCAACTTTCAAAAAATACAAAGGCGAAGGCTCTGCTTTTTCAAAGGCTCTCTTGCTCCGCTCATTCTGTATCAACCATAAACGGTGAGAGTAATTGAAGAAATCCTTCTTTTCTTGTCTGCAGCAAGTGAATGCCCTATTGGCTTAGTGGAATGGTAATTTGCTCGCTTGATGTTACTACTCTCAGCATCAACTAAAGCGTTATCTTGTCCATTTGATGGAAGGCATTCCGCTCTTATATTCACCAACTGCCATGTAGTAATTTTGTTGGTCAAAGTCTACAGAGCGAATGGCAGTGACTAAGTCTGTAATCAAAGGCACCAAGAGGGTGCCAAACCCAACTACCAAAGGAGGTCAAAGCTAAAAGAGTTGAGTTACAAGACAAAGCATCTATAATGTCAACTAAAGCATTTCCACACATAAGCCTTCTATCATTACAAAAAGTAAGCATCTCCTATCGTTCAAGAGTTCTCTTGTTCCGCACTTTTCATATCAACCAAGAAGCAGCAAGAGGGATAGAAGAATTCCTTTCCTAAACACGAGGCAAAACAGCCCCTACGAAGCCTATAATTCTTGCTCAGTAGAACCTCCAATAACCTGAGATAGTCCGATGCAGGCATAAGCGGTCTGGAAAAATGGAGGAGGAGATATCTCACAGTCTCTGCTTAAGATAGCATCTATTAACCGGCACAATCTTTCTTTTCTACAAGTTGTCTATGGTGAGAATATGTTCCCAAGTTGCCTCCTAAGCAAAATACGAGACTCTAGACGGTAGTCTTACTTTCCAAATATCTTTCAAAGGAAAAGCCTCTGTGCCACCAACAATCTTCTTTCGAATTAAGGAGGAACTTTTTCTAAACAATCCATGAAACTACAGTAGTTTATTTCTTTTTCATGTTTCTAATTCTTGAAAGCAGATTAATTGGCAGACTTTCAAAGTAGCCAGGAAGAGACGCAAAAAGATGAAAAAACTCTCAGGATCACAAGTGTCTTTCTTAGCAGTAGAGAGGTAATGGACGAAACCCGCCAGAATTGGAAAAAGCAGGTTGAAAAACTAAGCAAAATATGGAAACTCAATAAAATTTGATGTTCCTCAGGTTATATATTTATGGCCATTAAAAATATAAAGATGGAGAAAGCAGTAGTAGACTTTCACACTCCCGTCTGTAAAATCTAAGTTTACCACAAAAGGAAATGGGTCACTAGCAGACAACCAATAACAGGAGACTTTTACTTGATAAGAGATGGTCAGTTGTGGAAACTGGAAAGACCTAAGTTTCAGCATGTTAAAGTATGAACTGTATATTAAAATCAAAATAGGATATGCATAAAACAAGTAACCAACTTTGTCCGGAGAAGGCAATTCTTTGTTGGAAACCTTTACTGGGGCACCACTCGGAACACTTGCACAATTTAGAAAGCCAGCTTCCTCCAATGAGAGCTTATCAATTTCACCTTCAACCTATAATTGACATTCAAATATGAGTATGTGTGTGTGTGTGTGTGTGTGTGTGTGTGTGTGTGAGAGAGAGAGAGAGAGAGAGAGAGAGAGAGAGAGTAACAAAAAGTTACAATGACAATTTCATCTGCTTCTGATATGTCATCTAGTCCATACAAAGCCTTTTCGGTACCCTTCTCCTGAAAGTCCATAGCAGAAAGACAACTCTTGTAAGAAATTCCAGAAATCACTTAAATTGACAGAAAGGTCCATTGTTGAAACATGAACATTCTCTCTATGCAGATGAAAATATCTGTCTAGTCTCTAATGAAGGGCACATAGAGTTCTAGACATATGAAATATCATGTGATTCGGACTAGATTACAGGTGTCTGATGCTCGTATGCATCTTAATTTCTGGCTTGTCCAGACCTTTACATCTAGAAACAGATTGAGCAACTAAGTAAACCAAATATCAAGCCAGTACTTCGATATTAAATTAAGCAAGACTTTCAGCACCAATACATGATATATATATACACATCAGACATGCATACTTTCTCAGATGCTTTACCATTTCACCAGAAATATTTGATAGTTTGCATTAACCGTTAAACTATAAATGATTTCAATCAAAAGCAGTAACCAATAAACTGAAGAGACAGTATGAGCGGGTATTGAGTTCAATTGTTGACTATGGGCCCAATACACATCCATGTCAGGTCACCCTGACAAATATAACAAAAAAAAAAAAAAGAAAGGCCATAGGTTTTGAAGCACAATGGGTAATTACCAGAGTACACCCATTGGAGGTACCCAAAAAATGATTTCCTGGGTTCTTCAACAAATGCAGGTAAAGACAATTTATGTCGGCTCCGACAAACCAGATCTGGAGCTGAAAGAACTCGAATAAAAAAATTCAAAGAGTTCAAAGACTTGCTTGGAAAATCTATGCAACCAAGAAAAAGATTTTGCTCACAGCCTGTAATGATTTATTTATCCACAAACATGTGGCATCAAATCTCACAAATGCTGTTAATATCAATGATTTTCCTTTTCGCTCTTCAATTATTTACTTCTCGGCTTGCAGAAGACCTAAACTAGCATCCACAAGCAATCCCACTTCTTCAGTTCAACTAACCAGAATATATTTAAGATGCATGCTGGAATTTTATTACTCCTAGCCAAAAAGTCCCTACAACACTGAGGCAAGAGATTCTACCTGCCAAAATTTCTTGTCCAAGGTCCGATACTTGCAACCAACAAGTTGTCCTTTCCTTTTGTAAGGAAAAGAAATTACACACTGGAAGAAAGTTTCAAAGTGGTTAGTCTGATCAGATACTCATTTCAAATCAGAAATAAACATGAAAACTGTTATCTTCTAGTTTCTTAAAGAACATATTATCAGTACAGGTTGTAATAGGCGTGACCAAGACCATGGGAGATCACCTTACCATAAAAACGGTAGCAGTATAACTAAGCTAAGTCAGCACTGATACAACATCTCAATCTTAAGTCCATTGTTCCAGCATTGTAAGTAAGAGGCAAGCTCCACAAGTTGCATGCGAACGTCTTGGGGATGGTAAAATTTTCTATCAAGTACAGCATCTATTAAATCCTAATAAATCAAAATAGCTGCCTTTTTTCCTTTTGACAACTAGAAAACTCTGGATCCATTAGGTCTAACCTGAATCACATTGCAAGTCATAGCAGAAGCAATTAAAATGGGGAACCTGTTTGCCTGATAGTTGTTTGACTCCATTTCTATGAAGAGTTTCCTCCAAAATTTTTCGTTCCGCAAAGTACCCAATAATCTGAACATAACAAAATCCTAAAATAAGTAGAGCTCATCACAGGAAATTATACCCACATATCAGAGATAAACACAAGAACGAGTTAAACTGATCCTGAGAACATAATAATGCTTAAACTCATAAGCAACGCCTGCAAAGTGAGAAAAAAACAAAGAACCAAGGAAAAGCTTGTCATTTGTGAATAAGATGCTTCTTTACTAGTATTAACAGTATCTATCAGCTGGGAAAATGTTTTGCGATGCATGTTAGCAATTAGTGGGTACTTTGAGCTAGCTACAAAAGTCAAAATTTTTGTAAGGACAATAAGGAAGCACCATGCAAACACAATATGTCAAAATTTGGGAAGACAATGAGGAAAGTAAATCAAGTTATTGGCATGTACACTATGCTCAACTCCATTGAAAAAGAATCCACGAATATGTGTTGACCATGTTATTAAACAAGACAAAACACAATTTGACCTTAAAAATTAGTTGTACAATGTACCCTGATGAGGCTGGCACTTTTTTGCATACTAGTTGGTAGCATGCAGTAAGTTATGCCGCTCCTACCCCATCAATAGTAGCTTGACTTCAACTTTCTTTAAAATGAACAAAAAGTGTTCATGTTCTGAACTCTACATTCCAACCACTTGGGAGTTACAACTGATTATTAGGTGGTAATTGCCATCACTTGCCGACGTTGATTTTAAGGACAAATCCAAAGTCTACATGGATATAATTCCACGCTATGAGATCAAGGACTGAGGTTCTTTATCATTTCGTGCCCCATGCAAACATAAGATTTCTCAAGGTGGTCGCACTAGTGAAACTTGTGGAGTCATGTCAATGGGAATGTGTGCCAAACGACTTTTATTTTGTAAACAGTCAATGCCAATGTACAAAGTCTCCTCAAGACTTAGACATCAATATACAAAGTTTTGACTCTTCATGTGATAAATCACTTCAACAAAATTACCATGCCCACGACCCTTGATCACACTGTGATATGATGGCATATTACTGACCCAAAGTATCATTCTTAGTCCTCATACTATGTAGATCAGTATAACACCAACTCTATGAGTCTATTGTTCACAAACTTTGTAAGCAATTTTGGACGTGATATTGGGCTAGCACATCCAGAAACAACCAACACGGCTCATCAGAAGATAAAAGCAAACAAAAATGAACAATATAGCACACTTCAAAAAAATCAAGGGGAGAGAGAGAGAGAGAGAGAGAGAGAGAGAGAGAGAGAGGCCTAATTCATTTGACCTCACAACTGAAGTCTCAAACTCTCCAAAGTAAAAAGATACCCAGAGCCGATCATCATTAGAGACTCCATTGCTGTGGTTGTTGATGGCAAGTGATGCAGGCTAGGAGTTATCCACTTGTTTATATGTGATATCAGGCTGTCGGCCTAATGTGTGAATAAATGATCTTTTGCTCATAACTTTGATGATAAAATCATGCTTTTGGATGAAAATTATGCAATGGATTGAGAGATCTGGCATTTGGAGCACATCATGATTGTTATTGGTAGCTGAATTAAGGCTACCTGATGTATGCTCTCACAAGTCCAAAGCTTGCATGTTATAAACAATCATTTTGCTGAGTTTTTTGAATCCATCCATTCAATTGAGTCGCCTTTCCCAAACCCAAAGAAAAGGTGAAAGACTCGATTCTCCAAGTCTTTCCTCTACAATTCTTACAAACCAGAGCCCTCACTTAAGATGCACTGGGGTTTCAATATGTAGAAATCTGATGTATTGTCTACATTACGAACCAAGCATGTTACTTCAGATTCTGCTGCGTCTGATGACCAGCAGGATGCCACGTCCGACATTTCTCACTTGTTTTCAAATGCCACAAAGCACAAGTACTCATAATGCAGGTTTGGCGAAAATTAACAGAAGACCAGACACAGGATTATGCAGACAATTTTCCCCAAATGCTAAAAGAGATAATTGACCAGGCCAAATTAGAATTAATGAGTGTACCTTATTGCTCAAGGGTTCCAACCTTAGGCTATCTTCTGTCATCTGTACAGTGGAACTGACCTTTATGGCTGCATAGTCTCCATCACATGATTTACAACCGTCTGCAAAGGCCTAGATGGAAGTCACTACTGGATCCAACTCCAAGCACTCATATTAATGCTTCGCAAAATCATGACAATCCAGCAAGAACAATCACATTACCTGACCAGCCCATCCACATTCCATTCGGAAACACCTCCACATTGCGAACTCCCTACAAGACAGGTACAGAAGCAAAATCCCTATGACTAGAACAATATATATCACCCAGAAGAAACGTACATCAAATTTATAGAATCGACATACACACTTTGGACGATATGGAAAGAGAGACTTCTCTCAACTTTCTGTCCCCCTCGACACTGCAACGCAGGAAAAGATGAACGGAAATTGAAGCAGCACATGAAGTCACAAACCAAATTCCAATGGAAAGCACCAACATGCTCGGAATAAACATCCCCAATACAGGCATGGCGAAAAGGAATAACCTTTGGACAAAACAAGTTGCTGTAAAATCCAGGCCTGCTAAGATCCTCACAGTCAATACCAAGAAGCTCCACTTTCTGCTCCAACCCTCTCAATTTCGCCATACCAGCAACCCCACCCTCAGAATGCTGCAATCTCGCCTCTGTAACTACAATGTCAGCACCAATTCACGCCAAAAGAGCCCAGTAAGAGCCAGAACTCACAGCCATGAAGGTACTCGCAGACTCGTCGACGACACGAGTCGAGAGACTGAGGCAAGAGAAGCACCTGGAGGTGTGCTCTCCGTCCTGGAACAGCGGACGGAGCGACGCAGAGCTGCGCATGAACCTGAAGATCCATCGGGCTTCATCTTGACGAACATTCTGGGGCAAGAATTGAGATGGTGAGCCTGCGCGACACCGAAGGGCATTGTCCGCGTCTCGCATGGAGATTTTCTTTGTTCCGTTTTTGTGAGGAAATTTTCATTGGTCTAACTATAGCAACTTCTGCGAGAACATTTGTAATGACGAGCTCACTAATTACGGTTTTATGCACGCCTTGAGCACGTCACAATAATTATCTTATAATCACATATCTATATTTAGATCAAGATAGGAGAACTTTTAAATTTAAATTTAACTCTAAATTGAGAAAGAAGAGCCACAAAATTTGATCAAAATACTTCTAGATAATTTCACTATTGAACAAATTAAGAGAGGAGCTTCAAAGACGAGAGAAATTTTTCAATTTTATTAAAAGAAAAAATTACCCGCATCCCTTCTAAATAGCTTTCTATTTTTACCGAGCCGCTTCTTCCACACATATTACATTTCAGCATTTCCTTCCGTTGTGTCTTCTTCTGAACTTATTATCGATTATTATAATCTAAAGAAGCACTAGTTATATACTGAAGTAAAGAAATGTTAGCTTTATTTGCAAATGATTTACTTTCTTTTCTTAGATTATTCTTGTGATCTCAAAATTTTCGACTTTGATTTTTGGATCAAATTTACGAAAATTTACTTAAAAATGAAATATTCTAGTCAATGTATGCATTATACACAATGTACTCATGATCGCAACAATTCAAATTTAGATTATTCTCATGATCGCAAAACATAATAATTAGTTAGCTATCTACCAAATAAATTATTTTTCGAAAAAAAAAAAGCATACCGATTTTGTTCCAAATGGAGAAAGGAAAGGCAAAAAGCAAAACGAGAGAGAGAGAGAGAGAGAGAGAGAGAGAGAGAGAGAGAGAGAGAGAATTAATCTTAAATCAAGAAGAGTGCGCCCCTCATCTAACCTTAATAAATGTTGCTTGAGAGGAGCATGGGTAGTATTTCTCTAGCAAATTGAAACAAATAAAAAAAAATTGTAAGAAGTAATCTTAAATCAAGAGTGGGACCCGCAATGGATGAAATAGTCAATTCAATGTAAAAAGCAATGTCATGAGCCAATAATGGAGCAAAAATAGCATGGGCTTTTTTATTTTTTTTTTATCACTTTCCCTTTTATTTTCTTAAAGAGATGCATTAGTTGTGGTTTCATGCAATTATATTTAACGGGGTTAATATCACAAAAAATCCCAAACTGGTACGTCCGTAACAAAATTACCACAAATTAATTTTTTGACCACGAAAAACCTCAAACCGGTATACCAGTAACAAATCTACCATCCGTTAACTTCTATTAAATTTTCCGTTAAATTTACTGACGTGGATGACACGTCTGCCTTGGTACACCGACGTGGACTAGGTCCACATGGAAATAACTTGATTTTTTTAGTAAATAATAAATTAGGTTTTTTTCATAAGAAATACTAACTTAATTGACGTTCTTAAGTTAACTCATTTTCTCTCCACACAAAAAAACCCTAGCCCCCGGGTTCATCTTCTCCAACATTCCCTTCGACGAACGAGAGTATTTCGACAATCCAAACTCCTCCATTCCACATCGCCACAAGCTCGGTTCATCTCTTCCCATCGCCACCTCCGCCTTGCTCGGTTGCGACCTTGGGTGTATGTCATATGTTTCATTTTGTCAAGGTAGGAAAACGAGATTCCTCCATTCGACGCCACGTTCGAGACTCTGTGCTTCCAAGAACCCTTCAAAACGCATATTTGGTTGCTTCGTTTGTTATTGATTTGTACCAAACTTGGCCCTACATGATTTACTGCTTGTCCGGAAATCTACGTGCTTAGGAATTGCTCTTGCTATGTTGGGCGTTCATGTTAGTTCTTGTCCTCATTGTGTGTCGAAATTATAACATGAAACTTAAATGTGAATGGTATGATTGATTCGTGCACCACATGCTCGATGAAATGCCGGAACCAGATTCACTTGTGTTGGTCACTAATTTCAGGTTTATTTTGAGTGTGATTCTACGTGACTTATATGAGAATTCACTTTTTTGCTTGTATATAGAACTTGAAAAATACCAAGTAGCTTGTTTGCAGAACTCGATCTTCTCATCTCCTTTGTCAAACTTGATCATCCCATATTTGCTAGTTATGTGTGAGAGATTTTCACAAAAATAATTAATTTTTTTGTTGTTTTCTTGCAGATGTCTAATGAATTTTCAATTACACTTAACCTGGGTGGAATTATGGAGTTTGGAGCCATCATTTGCTAATGATATATATGCTAGTTTTTCGTGATGCCAAAGTAAATGTTGATATGGTTTGTCTTCTTATAGGTCCTACAAGGATATGGATTATATGTATCCGAAGCCACAGGAAATTCATATTTGAGGGTGAACATTTATTTTTCTTAAGGAAAATTTAATATACTGTGACTAACATAATAACATAATATTTTTCCCTTAATTTTAGATGCCTGGCAATAACATAGTGTAAGAAATTCGTCGAGGTGGTGCAAATCATATAGTAGATATTTCAAGCCAAGTTTATGGACCCTCTCAAACTCAATAATCTCAAAGTGAAGCAAGGCAATGAATCCGGTGGAAGAGTTGGATGTCTAGTGCAAAGCTTGTCTTGTAAAGCTTGTTCAAGTCTAGTATATATTGAACTTTTTTTGGATGGTAGTGATATGGAACATGTTTTTGGACCTCTGTTGTCCGGTGTAGACTCTGCCTCTTTTGGGTTGTTAGCTGGTTGGATGTTTGGTGTAGAGGCTATTTTGTAAAGCTTGTTCAAGTCGGATGTAAAGACTATTTTGTAAAGCTTGTTCAAGTACATAGAACATGCTTTTGGACCTTTAGCATGTAAAGTATATTTTGTAAAGCTTATTCAAGTATATAAAACATGCTTTTGGACCTCCAGTGGAGGCCGATGCCTTTATTTAGTTGTCTCAAGTGTGGGGTTGTTTTCATTTTGAGAATAACTTCATGCTGTGGCATTTCCCATGCAAGCTTTGTGGCTTTAAACGTGAAAAAAAAAAATTGGCTTTAAATGTTAAACGAAGGTAAATTTTACGGATGACGATCACATTATGGTGCACTTTTTTATTTGTCAACGCTTAGATGCACTTGAAAACAATCAATATGTCCAAAATAACATCCAGGATGTGTCTCACAAAGAAATTAACAAAAAATTCGCAAAGTATACAAAAGTGTAAGGGTAAATCTGTCATATGTGTACCGGTTTGGGGTAAATTTGTTACAAATATACCAATTTGAGATATATTTGTCACAAATGTACTAGTTTAGGGTAAATTTGTCACAAATATACCAGTTTGGGCCTTTTCGTGCTATTAATCCCGTGAGATTTCCACGTAGATTTAGTCCACGTCGGCGTACCAAAGCAGACGTGTCATCCACGTCAATAAATTTAACGGTGAAATTTGACGGAAGTTAACAGAGGGTAGATTTGTCACGGGTGTACCGGTTTAGAGTTTTTCGTGGTAAAAAAATTAATTTGGGGTAAATTTGTCACAGATGTACCAATTTGGAGTTTTTTGTGGTATTAACCCTATTTAACGAAAATTTCAAATAAAAGCTTGAAGTGAAAGTGTTTTTTTTTTTTAAAGAGTTAATACTACGAAAAATCTCGTACTAGTATACTTGTAACAAACTTACTCTAAATTATTTTTTTAACTACAAAAAATCCCAAACGGGTACATCTTTGACAAATTTACCTCAAATTGTTTTTTGACCCAAAAAAATCATAAATTAGTATACATGTAATAAATTTACCCCAAACTAGTACACTTATGACACATTTACCATCCATTAGTTTTCGTTAAGTTTTACCGTTAAATTATTGAGTTATATGACACGTGATAATTGATGGATATACTCAATTTGAGATTTTTCGGGATACTAAATCAATTTAATGTGATCTAACCGAGGGTAAATTTATCACAAGTATATCGGTTTGGAGTAAATTTTTTATAGATATATCAGTTTAGGATTTTTGGTTATTAAAAACATAATTTGAGATAAATTTATTATAGATATACCACTTTGGACTTTTTCGTTGTGTTAGCCCTACTTTGAATGCTTAAAGAAGCTTATCTTATTTTATTGGACATGGACTAAGCCGCAGGGATCAAGGGGGGAGCTTTGACACAATCGCCCAAAAGCCCGGTCCAGGTGCCAAGGTCTTGGACTGGATTTCGATGGACTTGGGCACGACCCTAACGTTCTAGATTCAGGCTTCAGGAACAACCCGGGGCCCCAATCGTCAGGAGCCTGGGTTCTTGGAATTGGGCCCGACTAGGGTCTCGAGCACAACCTCGAAGAATCCAGGCCCAATTTATATAGACTCAAGCCTAGCCGTCGATTGACCAAAATAGACAGTGACAATCATTCAAAACCGTTTGTCTTCTTTATTGCAATATTAACTCGAAAATTGAGAGCTCTTGCAATTAAGTCAATGTAAGAGGTCCAGAAAAATGAACGAGGAACAATAACAAATGCCAAAACTTTATGCGGTTCGTTCCGAGTGTCGGTTCCTGCATCCACCAAATAGCCAGTAGCAAATAATCCATTGTAATCAAAGAATTAGACTTACGATCACTCACCCGAGTGTTTTTCGTATCTAGATTAAAGCCCAAATATAGGGACGTCCACTGTACCACTTGTTAAAGATGTCAAATCTTGGTCAAATGGTCGAACTTGAATATTTCTTTCCAGCAGGATAATAACCCCCGTGCCCAAGAAATGTCAACTTCTTCTTTATTTCCAAAACCATTCCCACGGTCAACCTTGGATAAAGAAGATTATACTCGTTTTGATTAGATCAAAATACAACCAAGATTTTCTTCTAACACTTAATTATCCCCATAATCAAACTCGAGATATTATTTAACATTCTTCTTATATTTTGTAATGTTAAGACGTGTTTTGGCAAATATTAAAAAAAAAAAAAAACTATAGATTTCTACTGATGCATTTATGCATCCGGCTTCTCTTACTACAAGCGGAGCATCACGTGATTGGTTTGTGAAATTTGTCTACAATAATGCTTTCTTTATCAGCCTGACAACATGAAAACGGGGGAAAAGTGTCAAAAAAGTTCTAAACCTATTGCATTGGTATCAATTTTAGTTATAAATCTTTTTTTAGTGACAATTCAGTTCTAAACTTTTTATAGTGGTGCCAATTCAGTCCTAAACCTTTTATTGATGCCAATTGAGTCCTAAACCTTTTGGATTTATGTCAATTCAGTCTTAAGACTTTTTGCATTTGTACAAATTGAGTCAATCCGATCAATTTTGACAAAAAATTGCTAACATGGTCGTTCATTGTCCTACATGGTACGGCCGATGCTAATGTGGACATTTTTTTTAAATATTTTTAAATTATTTTTAACATTTTTTTTACTAATATTAATATTTTTTTAAAAAATTATATAAAATATTAACAAATATTAAAAAAAATTTCAAGTCGATGTCGGTCGTTCCACGTAGGACAACCGACGTCCACGCCAGTGATTTTTGATTAAAATTGACCGAATTGACTCAATTTGTATATATGTAGATAGTCTTAGGACTGAATTAGCATCAATCCAAAAGGTTTAGAACTCAATTGACATCAATAAAAGGCTTACGACTGAATTGGCACCACTTTAAAAGGTTTATGATTGAATTGGCACAAAAAAAAAAAGGTTTAGGACTGAATTGGCACCACTGTAAAAGGTTTAGGATTGAATTGACACAAAAAAAAAAGTTTAGGATTGAATTGGCACAAAAAAAGGTTTAGGATTAAATTGGCACAAATATAATTAGGTTTAGGACTTTTTTGATACTTTTCCCTGAAAACTGGTGTATAGTGGTGGAATTCTTGTAACTTGTCCGGAGCATCCTGCCGGGCCCTAGATCGGAAAAGATTGTTGGATTTGTCGCGATACAATGGAAGCGCCACATCGGTCGCCTAAGTCAGCACTTAAACGTTGCTTGCTGACCAATCCATTTGGTGAAATCCCCTCCTCCCCAATATGTGTTCAAGTGCCACATGGACACCCGCATTGGAAGAATTTCTTTCGCGTCACACAAGTACGTCGTCTTATGGCCATGCCGGATGAATTTGACTAGATTTGGTATAAGGGAAATATAATAAAGTACATGGACATGACTAAAAAGGCATAGTATTAGGAACAAACAACAGATTTTCCCATGATCTGTTATAAATTTAACGTAGGAACCGAGAGAATGTTCGTTCTGTTCAGGAGTGAAGAGTTCTAGGTTCCTTCTATGTTCTAGGTGAACCTGGAAATTGCCCATTGAAACCGATTCCCCATTTTTTTGAACTCGTAACCTACCTTGCATATATTGGAACGTGGAACACACCATGCCACAAGTTTCAAGGTCTACCTAGGTTTCACATATATTATTAATTGAATGATTTTAATATATTATCACATCTAATGACCATTATTTTTTGTTACAATCCATTAACCATAACTTAAGTTTAGACATACAAAGAATATGAAACATTAACAAAGTAAAGTTCTTAGTCATTGATATCTCTGGAAATGGAAGCTCGGACTAATTTTTTCATATTACACACTCATCATTGGATGCTATAAAATATCGCAAGGTCGTGCAAAGATATAGGGACAAGAAAAACGCAAAGACTTATTCCAGGTTTCATGTTTCGGGAGGTTCTAGGTTCCATTCCATATCTTGAAACTTGGAGCCTACTTATCGGAATCGATTGCCCAATTTTTGAAACCAGTAACCTACTCTCCATATCCTAAAACTTGAAATTTATCTTGTACATTCGGTTCTCTGGTTCCCGGTTCTGCCCGGGAACTATGCCCACTCCTACTTTTGTGCTAGTCAAGTGGCACTCAAGTTTGCCCTTGAGATTGCCATATTGCATAATTATGCAACATGGTCCATATTCTATCAATGGTCGTGAGTTCAGTGGTTTGTCAACGCCAAACGTGTATTACTTATCACTTGTAAAAGAAAATTGGTTCAAATGTATTCAACTGATAAAATAAATAAAGATAAAGACACATATAAAATATATGGAAATACTTTTTTTTTCTTCTAAAATCCACTTAATTTAAAATTGAGTTAGCCTTAGAAAAACAAATTAGTAATAGATAAGTTCATGAGTTTTAATGTATTATCTTATTATTAGACAAAAGTTGACAATTTACCAAGCCAATCAAGTTCAAGTACTTTCCTCTCTCTATAAATAGGAAGCTCCTCCATTTGTTTCGACACCCAACGGATGGAGAGAAATTGAAAATTTTGACATCCCATCGGTCTTCGTCTGTAACCGTTTCAGATCAAGCCATCAAGGCATTCAGGTCCTTTCCTTTCCTTAAAAAATCCGAAATCGATAAGGTCTGCTCGTTTCCATATTTTAATAGGAGATTATATTATGCTTATTGGTATTGCTACAGCTTGGGGTATGTTTTTTTCATTATCTAAATTCAAGGAGGTTTTATTTGCGTGAGAATTAAAATGATAAAGAGAGAAAATGACACTACAAGTGACATAACTTTTTTATAGCGGTTAATTGAACGCCATAACTTTTAAAATAATCATTTAAGTGTTATGATTTTGTCCGATGTTCACTTAAGTGCCATAATTATTCAATTGATCATCTAATTGCCATAACTTTTTAAAAACATTCACCACAAGTACCAGAAATCCGCATGGCATGGTAGTTGTGGAGAACTTTATCAATACTCATGGCAATCAAATGATCAAGTGAAAGTTATGATACTCAAGTGAAAGTTTTTTAGAAGTCATGATAGTTAACTTAAAAAAAAAAAAAAAAAACTATGATAGGATACGCAAGTGAGTGTCCTACATTATTTGTGTCCTTATATGTTGATTGGTCCAAAAATAAGTTTACGAGCATATGTCCCTGGAAAGCACATAGCACTGTTTTGCCACGTCATCCACATTTATCCAACAAATGTTTAGCTAATTGATTTTTCATTACCGATGTGGATTTCATGTTTTATATTTGATAGATTTAGACAATAATACACCGACATACATTTTTTTTTAAGAATATATCTTTATTTGGGAAAAACATGATAGTAAAGTTACCAATTTAATGTGAAAATTTTGTCTAGTTTGATTGACATTCGAAAAAATGGATGATATCTTGAAAAAAAAATATTGGACTAGCATATACTATTTTCATTATAACTCATATCTGAAATTCTCCATTTAGTTTAAATTAAAGTAAAATGGCACATATGACTCATTATGTTAATATCATAGACAATAAGTTATTATAAACATGACCGATAATATCAAACTATATATGATTGTGGTTACACAATGCATATAAGTAATTGATCAATTACTCCTAATTTTAAATATAGGTAGCTCATTACGCGAATTTGGCTTCATCTGATATGAATGAGCTATTGCAATGAAATTAGTTAAGGAACAATAAAAAAAGATACACCTATAAAATAAAATGTAAATCAAACGAAATAAAAATATAACTTATGAAAACTGTCTAACTGGAAACATATCTTATGTCAATACATAATTAAATGGAGTAAAAAATCAACTCAGTTAACCGATTATAATATAACCCATTAAATAAAAAGAATGAAAAGATACAAAACTTTAAAATAAAAAAAAACTATAATAAAAAATAACATATAGCTTTCCATTACAAAGTAAGTATAATATGAAGTGCATCTATTACATTGAATAATAAAATTATCCTTTATTCACTTGATGTATAAAAACTCCAGAATTAATTACAGAAATATTAACATGATAAAGAATAATTAAACCTAACTAGTTAATATAAGATACGTGGCATAATTTTACAAACATCTATCTTCTGAAATAATGTGGCCGTATGGCAAGATACATGGCATAGTTTTGTCGTGTGGCCACTTGAACCAATGAGAATTAGCTTATTAAGCAATCATCCTCAAACATCTATATGTAGTTGATTTTTTTTTTTTCAGATATAAGGTTGAGTATAAATTTAAAAGAATGAATTGATAGAAAGTATCTCAAATCTGTTTTTAAATGATATATTTCATTAAAACATAATTACTTAAGATATGATTATATGAAAGAATGAAGAATCAGACAATTTATTCTCTCAAGCAAAACTAATCAAACTAAGAATTTGAAAACCTCCCGCCACCCTTTAATTTGTCTCTAAACGTTTTCAAAGGACCAACATGATTAAAGGTCAACGAAATCAGTGATATCCTTAGTTTGTCCTCCAATTAAGACCAGTGATCTGTTCTTGCATCTGTCATCACATCTTATAAGGAGTTGTTATCCTTAATGCTCATCCATGTTGTTTGAGAGAGTTCAACATTAGAAACAAGTCTTGCTTGTAATTAACAATAAAGAACCTCTTCTTTGTAGGTTTATTGAGTTTTTCCTAAAACATCATCTACGTTTTTTACTATCCGGTTATTTAGGTTTTCCACCAAAGTGAAGCATAATTTTAAATATGTTGCATGCTATTGAACATATGTTTATATATAATTTTAAATATGTTTATATTCGCATAATTTATTTTGTTCAGTAAAAGTTATCAAACTAAGAATAAAGTTCGTTCTTGAATGGTGCAGTTTTCATTTAGATGATATAGTTTCCTTAACTCAACCAATTATAAGAATGAAATAAACAATTCGATAGCCTATTAATTCAGCAATAAACCCCAAATTCTTCGCTTCTAGTTTTTCTATTGTACGAGAACCAAATATATATATTTGTACACATGTTTTAGCAAAAAAATAAGTTTAAAACTTTCAACAGCATTTTGGGAGATTTATCTGCAAAAAATTTTACTTAGTAATTTCTTAGATCAACGAAAATAACAACCTCAAATGACATAATGTAAAAATAATAACAAAAAGGAGAATAAGCACGCGTCAGAACACGTTTATGGAAATAAGTCTTCGCAAAACTGGGGCCACGTAACTAATTCTATAACTGCATTTCATTCAACTATTGTAGAGAATCAAGTATAATATTTCATCCAAGAATGATATAAAATGTTTATAATTTGAATAGACATCCTACTTATTACATTAATAGGTTTTAGGGAAAATTATCAAAAATGCCTTAAACCTATTGTACTTTTGTCAATTCTGTTTTAAACCTTTTAAAACATGCTAATTGAGTCTTAAACATTTTCTTGTTTTGCCAATTGAGTTCATCCGGTCAATTTTAGTCGAAAATAGTTGACGTGGACGCCTACCGTCCTATGTGGCTCAGCCGGCCCCGATGTTGATAATTTCAATAATAATTTAATATTTTCATCTAACTTTATGTTATTTTATATTTTTTTATTGTTCCTATTTTTTGTTTTCTTTCCATGTTTTTTTTTCTTCCCTACTTCCTTGATAACTGACCAGAGGCGAGAGCTAGCGAGGTCGAGAGGTGCTTTGAGCTTTGAGCATTGCTGGAACGAAAATATGATTTTTGCCTTCCAACTTTGCCTCGCTCAATTTTATTAATTCCATAATTGTCTCCACCTCACGCAATGCCACCGGTGATGGTTTAGGCTGGTGACGAGGGGCCAATGATGCCAAATCTATCTGCCGGCGACCCTCATTTGAGGTCGCATCTCCTGGGTTGCGAGAAAGAATTAAACAAAATCTTTCTCGTAAGATTTAATCGGCTATGAAACACTGGCAGATCTTCACCAGGAACAATTAAGAAACTTCTTGATGCAATTAAGCGCAACACCGCAAAACCTGTGATGAAGTCGCCTTTGCACAGTAACAGCGCTTCTGAGGAGCCCTCACGGCGTCACTTGCAGCATACATGCAAGGCCCACACGACAATCCTAGAGAAAAACACATATTAAAGCATGGAGTCTACTTGGCTAGATGAACTGAATTGACATAATTACAAAAATTTTAGAACTGAATTGGCAAAAAAATATGTTTAGAACTGAATTGGCACAATTGCATTAAGTTTAGGATTTTTTTTTGTAATTTTCCCAAGCTTCCTTGTTCGTACTATATCTTTTCGCTTCTACCATACATTTCCGGTTCGTATTATACTTTTTTGTTGCACAAGTTATCCTTCCACTAGTTCCTATATATGTGGTGTTTTGTAAATCATAAATCCGATTCATAAAAAAAAACGTGCTTATGTCGTATATTTCCTATTTCGTACCTTTTCCCTTTCTTGTTGTATTTAGCTAATTCATGTTTGTAAATTAAATTTGGATTTGTTAAATACCACGTCGAAAAATGTAACATAAGTTTGAAGGATAAGTTCCATGTCGCATATTACCCTTCTAATGCCAAGCTTTTTGCGACATCGGAATTCATATTGGTGGTAATTTTCTTTTTCCCATTCGTTCTTACCTTTACGACGGTAAGTTTTGCATCCGCCTATTGCACATTAGTTTCTTCATACGGGATCTGGTCTGGTGTTTCTCTTACAAGACTGTAGAAGTACAAGACCCTTCGCTGGTGATGTGGTTCACATAAATTACCTCTAATAATAAAAATTTACATTTACCAGGATGAAGTAACTTCGATATCCCTTTACTCTAACACTGATTACTTCAGACAATATTCATGCAATAATTTTATCATTGGCTTAATATTCATATGTGCCAATCTATCCAGCAAGTAAGCTCGGAAAAAGGGGTTTTGATTGATCAAAAAGAAAAATCTACTTCAACCGATGTTCTTACACCATCCTCCGTTGATAGCTATTTGTAGAACTGTAAGACTTGATCCGAATATAAATTTAACATCACGAGCAATAAAGCTAGATTCACCCGCTCCATATTTTCTTTATTTTATGCCGATGACCATACGTGTAAATCTATCTATCTATCGAGAGTAATTTGACGGATTGAGACCTTTCTTACATTGATTCACATTTGGCAAGGTGTTCATCAGATTTTTTTTTTGGTAAAGAGGTGTTTTATCAGATTTGACTCTAAAAAGCCAAAAGTTCTCCTCACATAGGAAAGATTATTTTATATGGCGGATACGCTACGTGGTAGTGAGATTTGTTATAACCGACCAATCACCATTGCTTGCGTGTTATGAGTTTTACAGTATATGTCATATAATATGTATACTTTTATATGATAATTTTTATCTCGCTTTCTGTAAGGGCAAAATTACCAATAAAGTCTTAAATTTAGTGCAATTATGTCAATTCAGCCCATCTAGTAGGCTAGTGCTGACATGGCGTTGCCGGCTGTAACGTGGTACCGCCGACGTTGACATGGACATTTTTAATAATATTTTAATATCTTTTCAAATTTTTTAATGGTGTTGGCCAGAGGCTGGTGATCGTCTGGTGAAGAAGATGAAAACAAAGAAAAATAAGAATAAAAAAAGGAATATAAGAGAAAAGAGATAATAATATAATTAGAATCTTTGAAAAAGTATCGTTAAAACAGTCCACGCCGGTGTCGGTTGATCAGATAAACTGAATTGGCAAAAAAAATAAAAATTAGGACATAATTGAAAAAAAGAGGTTCAGGATTGAATTGTCACAATTACAATAGATTTAGGACATTTTTAATAATTCTCCCCGTCTGAAAAAGCCAAAATCAATGCAAGCTATAGTAGATTAGTGCCAGCAATAGAGAATATCTTATGTAAAATCTAACGAGACCCGCTCATTGGGCGGACCTGGGTGGAGTTTGGCCCATAACCTTTAGCTTCAAAAGGAATAAGTATGACATCTAAATAAGAAATAATTTCTTTTCTATTTTACATATTAGTTGTGTAATATTTATCTATCCTATATTATAAATGTATGCTTTTAAAATCTACCCTGAGACTTTCTTTTATCTCAGAAAAAAATTCTAAACTTTAGGTCCGATCCCAAATCTGCCCCGATTTTTTTAAAGGAAAAGCCACCAAATTTTACTCAAATTTGCCCCATTAGTCCTTTGTCCAGAAATTGCTATTAGTCATGCCTAATTTTCATATCCTAGAACGGTTTAATTTTGAAGAATTTTTTTAGTTGGGTGGATTTGTTATCCACGTGGAAATGCCGCGTCTGTCCGTACCTATCGTCTCATTGCTTTACTAATGTGGATTTTTATTATCGATGTGAAAATGTCATGTGAACTTGGGATTGGACCATGAGGTAGATTTGAGAATACTGAAAATTTATGAAATAATCATTTTTCCACTTTACCAATTAGTTGTACTCGTATAATATTTCTCTATCATGTATAAGAAATTTATGCTTTTCAAATCTTATCAGTGTTTCTGACCAAAAAAAATCTTGCTAGTGTTGACGAATTTTAAATATCAAGGTTCAATTATTAATGCAACATAATTGTATGTTTTTTAAGCCTAAGTTCGGCTTGCTCACTGACGGTGCTTGGAAATTTTGCCTAGGCCCACCCAACAAATCTAAAAAATCCAGCCGAGCTTGGCCGTTTCATTGGCGGACAGGGTTGCGTCCCAGGCCACCCACCTATTCATCTATGTCTAGTTTAAAACAACATACACCAACGTTGATTATATTATCGAAACCTCTTAAATAATAGTTCTTCCCACACACAATTTGATCAATTATTTATGACAACAAGGTCCAGTACTAATTGAAATTTAGAACCTTTAATTACAGTAGATTAAAGAACAAGCTTTCCATTTCTTTTATGAATCTGCAGAAAATTGTCAAAAAAGTTCTAAGCCTTTTGCATTTTCAATTCAGTCCTAAATCTTTTAAATTTGCCGATTTAGACCTGAACCTTTTCACCTTTTGCCGATTCAATCCTATTGGCTAGAAATTCTTGACATGGACGCCGGCCGTAATCCTTGGATAATATTTAATAAATATTTAGTTTTTTAACTTTTATATAAAATTATTAAAAATTATCAGCATTAGCACTGGCAGTGACACGTAGGACGGTCGACGTCCATGTTATCGATTTTTGGCCAATAGAACTGAATTGGTAAATTGACAAACTTAAAAGGTTTAGGACTGAATTGGCAAAAGTGCAAAAGGTTTAGGACTTTTTTTTTGACAATTTTTCCTATAAATCTGACATTACATTGGATGGAGTTCTATGATTAAAAAAATGGTTCATATTTATTGTCTGACAATGTGAAATGAATATCGTATCCTAATGATCAAGAAGAGTAAAGAAACGAAAGACCCCACAACCAAGCATCATGCTCCGGGGCATAAAAAAAAAGGTTCAATGTGAATCCTTGGTGAAATATTTTGCAAGAAATAATTTGGTTATTACGTCCATATATATATATATATATATATATATATATATATATATATAGCAAAATCTTTTAGTTCTTTGAATTTTAAAACAACAAACCATGTTGAATACCTGCTCGTCTGAACCTATACGATGTACTTACAAAGAAAAATCAAAACCGTTGACCAATTCTTGATCAATTGAAATTGACCACTTTTTTTCCAAAGTAAATTGTATACAATCGCTATGAACATTGGACCAAAAAAATCGCTATGAACATTTCAATATATCTCGTCTCTCTCCGGCAATCATCCCAATATACAGAAAAATGAAGTATTAAAGAACGGAAAAAAGAGAGAGAGGATAACGTGATTCAAGAAAGCAAATGATCAAACTATATAATTCTTATAATAAATGAAACAATCTAGCAAGATCGACATTGTGTAAGTGTTCAAGATTCGGATAAGTTGACGGATAGGTAATGATGCGACTTTTTGCTATATCAGATAACAGTTTTTAAAGGCATTGTCTAACATAGTTGCGACGTTTTCTTTAGTTTATATATCTATTAATGACCACATGCATGATTAGTCGAGAATGTTCTTTAATCATTCTCTCCCGACCACAAGTATAATCTTTAAAAACACTGTGCCAGACAGTCTCTTGGGCACACTGTGAGCACGAAGTCTTCAAAGGATGGCCGAGAATATGAGGACGTCAGACCCTATTGTCGTGCCAACTTTCGTGCAATATAAATAAGGCAGGCATAAAAGAGTTGGTAACGCAAGTTCAGGAGAACGGTATTACAAGCGATGATGCAAAACTTCACCCTGGCATGTCTCGTTCTCTTTTCAGCTCCTTTCGTAGCTTTTGCCATCGGCGCTCCTGAGAATTTCTTGCAATGCCTTTCTCTTCATTCTGAAAATGTAACCTCAATCTCCGATCTTGTTTATACTCCAATCAATTCTTCGTACTCTTCTATCTTGGACATTCCTATACGGAACTTGCGCTTCCTGACTCCTTCCGCTCCGAAACCGTTATTCATCGTGACGCCGCTCCATGTCTCCCACATCCAAGCCGCCATCATCTGCTCCCGACAGTGTGGACTCCAAACGAGGATGCGAAGCGGCGGTCACGACTATGAGGGCCTTTCGTATTTGTCCGATGTCCCGTTCGTCATTGTCGACATGGTGAATCTCCGATCGATATCCGTGGATGTGGAGGACAAAACCGGGTGGGTCCAATCGGGGTGACGGTCGGCGAGCTATACTATAGGATTGCTGAGAAGAGCAAAACCCTAGGCTTCCCTGCTGGCGTCTGCCCCACGATGGGTGTAGGCGGGCACTTCGGTGGTGGAGGCTACGGCATGATGCTGCGCAAATACGGCCTCGCTGCCGATAATGTAATCGACGCGCAGTTGGTCGACGCCCAGGGTCGGCTCCTGGATAGAGAATCAATGGGGGAAGATCTCTTCTGGGCGATCCTAGGTGGAGGAGGCGGCAGCTTTGGCGTGGTAGTGTCCTGGAAAGTCAAGCTGGTCCCGGTGCCGTCGACCGTGACCGTGTTTACAATCCTGAGGACGTTGGAACAAAATGCAACGAAGCTCGTGCACCAGTGGCAACTCGTCGCGAACAAACTCCCCGATGACCTATTCGTACGGGTGTTCTTGCAGAGCTACAACTCCGGCCCCAACGGGACGAGGACTATGCAAGCCATATTCAACACCCTTTACCTGGGCCGGGCGGACTCGCTTCTGGAGGTGACAAGGAGCAGCTTCCCGGAGCTCAACGTCACGAGAGAGGACTGCACCGAGATGAGCTGGATTGAGTCTGTCCTCAACATCGCTTGGTTTCCTAGCGGAGAGCCCTTGGAAGTCTTGCTCAACAGGAGCTCCAAAACCAAAAGATTCTTCAAGTGCAAATCGGATTATGTGAAGGAGCCAATCCCCGAGAGTGGCTTAGAGGGGATGTGGGAGAGGTTCTGTTGTAATATAACGTGCGGAAACTAACCTAGATCTTGCAAATAAATCAATGCGAAAAGCCACGAGAAATAACGAGGAACGATAAATGACACCAGGAATTACGTGGTTCGGTCCGAATATCGGTACCTACATCCACGGGAGAGCCAGCAAGAACAATCCACTATAATCGGAGAATCGGAATTACAATCGCTCAATACGCTCGTGTTTCCCGCACCTAGATTATACCCAAACCCAAAGTGTTCACAAATAAACAACTTACTTGGATATAACAAAATAAAACTCACGAAGCACTAATCTTCTCTCTTCAGACTTCTTCGCGCGATCGGAAGAGCATCACCTTCTGCTCGCAATTTCTCTTCCTTTTGTGCGGCACTCTTCCTCTCTTCTTTTGGGTGCTCATTATTATATATAAGAAAACCCCTTCCTTCCTTCTCTTTTGTGAACGACAACAAGAAGAAGGAGAAATGAAAAGAAAGCTTGCACCTTTCATTTACTCTATGATGAAAGGCTCTTGCACCTTTCATTTACTCTCCGATGGGATCCACAATAAAATATTTTATTTAAGCCCCTCTCTTTTGTCTTGTGGTGCCAATAACAATTTTAAACTCGAGACATATTTAACAATTCTCCACCTTGGCTCGATGTTTGAAACCAAGTTAATAATGCTCATTATCCATGCTGCTCTCCCAACGCCCCCACGGGCGCTCACTCTCTACAGACGCCAAAGGTGCTCAAGCAAAGCTTGAGCTTCGCCAAAAGAACAGGCTTAGTCATCATGTCCGCAGGGTTCTCTCATGTAGCAATCTTTTTCACAACAACCTTACCCTTCGCTAAGACATCTCGGATGAAGTGGTACCCGATATTTATATGCTTCGTTCGCTCGTGATAAACCGGATTATATGCCGGATAAATCGCACCTTCGTTATCACAGTGTATATCAACACTTTTCTGTTCTAACCCAAAATCCATGAGCAAACCTTGCAACCATATCGCCTCTTTCGCTACAAAGGTTAGTGCCATGTACTCCACCTCGCTCGACGACAAGGCTACGTGGTCCCGTAAGGACGCCTTCCAACTAACCGCACCACCTGCAAGCGTAAATACGTACCTGGCTAAAGACCCGCACTCATCCAAGTCACCCGCATGATCGGAATCCACAAAACCAGTGATCTCACCGCCATTACTGTCCCTCCCGTATACTATACCAACGTCCGATGTCCCCTTCAAATATCCGAGAATCCATTTCACAGCTTCCCAATGAGTTTTACCCGGACGCTTCATATAACGACTAACCACACCGACAGCTTGTGAAATATCAGGCCTAGTGCATACCATAGCATACATAATACTACCCACGGTACTAGAATAAGGAACACGAGACATATGTTCCTCTTCCTCCTCGGTTTGCGGCGATAACTTAACCGAAAGTTTAAAGTGCTTCGCTAATGGTGTACTTACAGACTTCGTTGATCGCATATTAAAACGTGCAACAATTTTCTCAATATATTTCTTTTGAGACAAACGTAATAATCCCGCAGTCCGATCACGCAAAATCTCCATACCCAATATTTTCTTTGCAGCACCTAAATCTTTCATCTCAAACTTAGCACTCAACTGCCTCTTCAGCACATCAATATCAGACATATTTTTCGCTACTATCAACATATCATCAACATATAATAGCAGATATATCAAAGACCCGTCCTCCAATCTCCTAAAATAAACACAGCTGTCCATCCGACTCTTCAAATAGTCCCGACTAGCCATGAAAGCGTCAAACCGCTTATACCACTGTCTAGGAGATTGTTTCAGCCTATATAAAGATTTCTTTAATAAGCAAACATGATCTTCCTTACCCGGAATAGCAAATCCCTATGGCTGCCTCATGTAAATCTGCTCCTCCAACTCACCGTGAAGAAACGCCGTTTTCACATCAAGTCGCTCCAACTCGAGATCCCGTGCAGCAACTAAGGCAAGTAAAACACGAATAGAAGTATGCCTTACCACGGGAGAAAACACCTCACCGTAGTCAATGCCTTCCCGCTGGGTATACCCCTTCGCAACAAGCCTCGCCTTATATCTCGCTGCCTCGACACCTGGAATGCCCTCTTTCCGTTTGTAGACCCATTTACTTCCGATAATCTTCCGGCTCTTGGATACTTTAACTAACTCCCATGTCTGATTTCGATGGAGTGATTCCATCTCTTCACTCATAGCCCCTAGCCACTGCGACGACTCAGAACTAGCCATCGCCTCAGAGTAAGACGAAGGTTCATCTGTCTCCACCTCGTCACCTACGGTCAAAGCATAAGCAAAGTCTGTATAAGCATAACGGACCGGTGGTTTAATTTGCCTTCTCTGTCTGTCTGCGGCTATACTACGCTGCAGCTGTATCGGTTGTTCATTATCACCGATTTCAGGAATTGCGGCCTCATATGCGGTCTCAACATCTGTTACCTCCGAGGTCTCCGGAGTCTCCACCTGAAGCTCCACCTCACTACTAACACCATGATCTGTCTGCTCTGCTGGTTGTGTCTCGTAACTCCTCCGTCGAAGCATTGTAGTCTCGTCGAAAATCACATCTCTGCCGATTAGAAAACCGGGTGATCTGGGATCGGTGCACCACAGCCGGTAGCCTTTCACCCCATGTGCATAACCCGTAAATATGCACTTCTTCGACCTCGGCTCAAGCTTACCATCACTCGCATGAGCATACGCAAGACATCCGAATATTCGTAATCCGGAGTAATCAACGGGTTTCCCCGACCATACTTCCTCTAGAGTCTTCCACTCGATAGCAGATGATGGAGATCGATTAATCGGGTAACATGTCGTGTTCACCGCTTCGGCCCAAAATTCCTTGCCTATTCCAGCATGCGAAAGCATGCTCCGAGCCAGCTCAAGTAAAGTTCTGTTCTTCCGTTACGCCACGCCATTCTACTGTGGTGTCCCAGGTACTGTGCGGTGTCTCACAATCCCTTCTCTCTCGCAGAAGTCGGTAAAATCTTTACCACGTAACTCCATGCCGTTATCGGTTCTCAAGCACTTGATCCGTTTATCCGATCGCTTCTCAATCAATGCCTTAAATTTCTTGAACCGATCAAACACATCAGATTTGTGCTTCGGAAAGTATACCCATACTTTCCTGGAATAATCGTCGATAAATGTCAGCATATAACGAGCACCTCCTTTCGAAGGAACAGGAGACGGACCCCGGACGTCCGAATGAATATATTCTACCGGTTGCTTGGTCGAATGAATACCCGTAGCAAACTTAATCCCGCACCGCTTCCCAAAGATACAGTGCTCACATAAGTCTAACTTACTTGTCTTCCGACCCTTTAACAACCCTCTATCACTCAGCATCGTCATACCCGCCTCACTCATGTGCCCTAAACGCATATGCCATAAATGAGTTAAATCAGAATCTGTCTCACCCGATAAAACCGCAGCAGCTCCTCTCACGGTCTCTCCCAGTAGATGATAGAGAGAACTCACTTTCTTCCCTTTCATCACCGTCATAGCACCTCGAGAGATCTTCAGCACTCCACCTTCAGCGGTGTACTTACACCCGATATCATCGAGTGTCCCCGGAGAAATAAGGTTCTTCTTGAGCTCCGGTACATGCCTCACGTCCGTCAATGTGCTCACCACACCATCGTGCATCCGAATCCGAACTGTCCCTATGCCCACAACCTTGCAGGCTGCGTTATTCCCCAATAGAACTCTACCACCATCTGCAGTCCGGTAAGTAGTAAACCAGTTCTTATGAGGCGTCATATGATAAGAACACCCCGAATCTAGCACCCATTCATCTCCCGATGAACTCGCAGTTACACACAAAATGACCTCTGCATCACTAGTGCTTTCTTCAAGAACATTCGCCACACTGGTTGTGGCTTTCCGCTCATCACCTCTGTTTCTCAATTTAGGACAATCTCTCCCGATGTGCCCCTCTTCGTGACACTCAAAGCACTTCACGCGTCCCTTGGACTTTCTATGGCGTGACTTAGATCTGCTTTTACCTCTGCTGCTACTGGACCCTCGTTGTTGCTCTCTACCCCGAACCACTAGTCATCGCGCTACATCCTGCGCTAGACCGTCATCTCGCAACTTTCTCTGCCACTCTTTAGAAAATAAGGCGGACTTTACCTCTTCCGAGGTAATCGTAGTACGCCCCTGCAACAGTGAATCAGTAAAGTGCTCCCATGACTCTAGTAGGGAAGCTAACAACATCATGCCCCGCTCTTCATCATCAAGTGTCTTACCGACGTTCTTCAAATCCATCATGAGTTTATTAAATTCATCTAGATGGGTTCCGATAGACGTACCTTCAGTATATCCGAACCGGAACATCCTCTTCAACATGTATAAGCGATTGTTCAAACCCTTCGTTACATAGAGCGCCCGAAGTTTTGCCCACAATGCTGTGGTATCCTTCTCCTCACCAACCTCTATTAACACTTCATCCGATAAATTCAACAGGATTAAACTTCTAGCTTTCCTCATTACCACATCCTTTTCAGCATCTGTCATCGTTTCGGGCAACTCAGCTTTGCCCTCCAATGCTTCTGCTAAACCTTGAGTTGTCAATATCGCCTCCATCTTGAGACTCCATAACCCAAAGTTGTTCCTCCCGTTAAACTTCTCAATTTCAGCTTTAACTCCAGACATAATTGCAATAACAGGATATCCAGATAATAATCAGACAAGCAAAAGCCCCAAATCACAATCTAGAATATCCGAACTCGGTGCTCTGATACCAATTGTTGTAATATAACGTGCGGAAATTAACCCGGATCTTGCAAATAAATCAATGCGAAAAGCCACGAGAAATAACGAGGAACGATAAATGACACCAGGAATTACGTGGTTCGGTCCGAATATCGGTACCTACATCCACGGGAGAGCCAGCAAGAACAATCCACTATAATCGGAGAATCGGAATTACAATCGCTCAATACGCTCGTGTTTCCCGCACCTAGATTATACCCAAACCCAAAGTGTTCACAAATAAACAACTTACTTGGATATAACAAAATAAAACTCACGAAGCACTAATCTTCTCTCTTCGGACTTCTTCGCGCGATCGGAAGAGCATCACCTTCTGCTCGCAATTTCTCTTCCTTTTGTGCGGCACTCTTCCTCTCTTCTTTTGGGTGCTCATTATTATATATAAGAAAACCCCTTCCTTCCTTCTCTTTTGTGAACGACAACAAGAAGAAGGAGAAATGAAAAGAAAGCTTGCACCTTTCATTTACTCTATGATGAAAGGCTCTTGCACCTTTCATTTACTCTCTGATGGGATCCACAATAAAATATTTTATTTAAGCCCCTCTCTTTTGTCTTGTGGTGCCAATAACAATTTTAAACTCGAGACATATTTAACGGGTTCTTTGAGGAGGATGAAGGGGTGGCTCAAATGATTTGGAGCCCCTATGGTGGGAAAATGGCAGAAATCTCCGAATATGCCCCGCCCTACCCTCACGTAGCTGGGGTTTTGTACAAGATCCAGCACACAACGTCATGGACTAATGAAGAGGTTTCTCAAAAGCATTTGAGTTGGATACGAAGCTTTTACAGTTATATGGCCCAGTATGTGTCGAAATCACCTCGAGAGGCGTATATCAACTACGGGGATCTCGATATTGGAATGAACAACGTGAAAGGCGACACGAGTTATAAGCAAGCGAGCGCTTGGGGAAAGAAATACTTCAAGAACAATTTCGAAAGATGTGAAGACCGCGGTTGATCCTTACAACTTTTTCCGGCACGAGCAAAGTATTCCTCCCGCTTTCATCTTAAAAGGAAAGGAAGAATAGTTGAATTTAGATGTGTCCATCGCAATAGCAAGATGATACTTTTTAATAAATGGAACACTTGACAATGTTGATGTATGAGCTTTGTGCGGGTTACTTACAAATAATATTTAATTATCTGAATTTTTGAATTTTAAATATCGAATATGCAATTACTAAAATAGGATTACGAGTTATTGAAAGGTAAAATGAATAAAAAATGGGCGGCGCTATTTTTCCTTTTCACATAGCTCAAACACTCCCCTTTACAAGTGTACTACGATCATATAATTCCTCGATTTGGGGCCCATTTGGGTTCTTTTTTTATTTGTTTCTTCTTTGTCTTCCACTTTCCTTCTTCTTCTTCTCACTTGTGTTGAAGCTTATGGCGACGCTTCTTCATCTTCCTCCTCCAAGACCTCCGTGCACATCAACCGAGCGGCCTCTCGGAACCTCACGAGCTTCCTCTTTACCTCGTCTTCGCCCCTTGCAAACCCTTTGCACATGTGGCAGAACCACCCTATGTCGGCATGAGCTGCTGCAAGATGGACAACTTGATCTCGTCTCTCGGCTTCTCGTTTGGCACACTCCATGAGATTTACCAATTGCATATGGGGCTTGTCATTCTCTTTGGCGATCATTTGATTCTCGCAACGATTTATGAGAATTGAAACAAATTGGTTGAGCCGCTCAAGCTCACGAGCAATGCGAGCAAAGACTTGAACGTGAAGAGGATAGCCTCAATGCATCCGCAATCGGCCATCCGAGAGGATAAGGAGCTCGACACTCTTATCAAAGAACCATCATGGGGGGCGGCATCATCATTAGATTCGCGAGTCCCTCATCAACAAAACTAACAAGAAGAAAAAGGAAAGTGAAAAAGAAGAAGAGGAAACCAATAAAAAAATCCCAAATGGGCTCCACATTCGATTGTTTGCAGGTATAGCATTGTAAAGGAGGAAAAAACGAGGGTAATATCGTTAGTACAATGTGAAAGGGAGTGTCTAAGTCTAATTAGGAGTGAAAAAGCATGGCCATAAAATTTCACATAATATAGTATACGGCAAATAGGGCATTAAGTTCTTGGTTGTTGTTCATTAATGTGGTATTTAAGCAATGGGGAGAGCTATCTACATAGCGATTAATGGTTTCCTATACGAATTGTTAGGTAAACCGTTGCTTTTACCCATGCTTGGCATGGATTTCTTTTTCCTTTTTCTTTATGGTATTTTAATCAATGTCAAGTACATTTTGCTTCTAATAACAATTATGAATCGGGTCTTTCAAGAATGTTTATTGTCTATAAAAATAGCAGATTTATTTCTTAAAAGGTCCCTTCAAATTGTTAATGATGTAGGATTCGTTTGGAAATTGCTTCGCTTAGGGGGTTTTGGCTCTAAAGTCACTTGAGCAAATGTAAATATTATTTGGCAAATTTTTTGGAGAGCTTACTACAAGTTCGGAGGTTCTTTGAGCTTGGAGCTTTTTCGAAATGCAAATAATAGTTTTTTCTTCCAACTTTGCCCTTGCTAAGTTTTCATTTTCTGAAAATATCTCCACCTCATGCGACGACATTAGTGAGCGTTCAGGCGGTAGGCCATGCCAGATTTGGCTACCGGCTAGTCTTGCCTGAGGTCGCATCACTTGGATCATGCGAAAGAACTATAACCAAATCTTACTCATAAGATTTAATCAGCTATGAAACACTACCAGATCTTCATTAGGATGCAATTAGCGAAACTTCTTGATGCAATTAAGCGCAATGCCACAAAACCCGCGATGAAGTCGCCTTTTGCATAGTAACATCGTTTCCGATGGAGCACGTGACCTGCAGCGTACATGCATGGCACACATGACAATCCTTGAGGAAAAAACACATGTAAAAGCGGGGAGTCCACTTGGCCGAGGAGTCCAAGTGGAATTCGGTCAACACAAGTCAACTTTCCTTGGCTGGCAACTCTTGCACACTAACTTGATATCAAGATAATATGAGAAATATCCAGCTTGGACTCTGACACCAAATAGGAAATATGAATTTCCATGGCACATAGTCGTGGACTTCCGCCAAAAAACAATTAATCCGAGATGAATTTCGTTCACGAGTTTAAATTTGGGACATGTTTTGACATAACGGGCCCGAAGAAGTTACTACCTTCTCTTGCACTCTTGAGTAGGAGTGAGCATGGGCCGGGTTCAGGCCTAGACCCCGAAACCGACCCCGTTATAACCGATTCCTAGTTTTTAGAATTCGAGAACCGACCCTGTTTGTCTTGCAACCTGTTTTCAAGCCGACCCTGTTTTTCGGTTTGGTTGTAGGGTCTACCCGAGAATCTATTTTTCTTTTTTTTAATCAAAATAATATGCGTATCGATGAAATGAGCAATAAAATTACAATCCACTGAAACCAACGGTCCAAAATATAATAATAGATAATACGACGAGATGGGAAAAAACAGAGGACCGAGAGGGGGTGAATGCCGTAAGGCAACCAAAGGGCAAGCGACGCTAGACTGGACATTAGGGTTTCTATTTTTTTTTAAAAATAACTAAAAACTGGTTCTAAAATCGGTCCGGGTGGATCTTCACTTAGAACCGGAAATTGAACTGGTTTCAACCGGCTCCAAAAATTGGAACCCATTCCCGGACCAGTTTGAGTAGGAACCGATTCCCGACTCTGTTTTTCGGGTGGGCTGATCCGGGTTCTGGGTAAACCCGGTCCGATTGCACACCCTTACTTTGAGTGAAGATAGGGCAACCGTTCAAATATAGGATTAGGCAGTGCTTAGGTTACGTTTTTTTTTTTTTGACAACGCAGTCAAGCCAAACTTCGCAATAAAAATGAGGGTTTCTTGCCATTTAGAATGTTACGTGTCATCATAAGATATAATCCGTTATTATATATTTATTTAGATAGCTACCAATAAACGAATATTTTAGTGAACTGCTTTTGGAATTTGAAAGACTAGGAGATTATTCTGCCTCGAATACGTTACTTATGGAATTTGAAGGTTACCCATGTACGTGACTCTTAGGCCCTATTTGTTTGCGAAAAATGAATAGTTTAAAAACATTTTTGCAAAAGTTATTGATTGTATAGTTTGAAATAATTAGACAGTGAAGAATATTCTAAATAGCCACAACAATTTTGTCTAAATATTTTCGTGAACGATAACAATTATTTTTCGTTCAATTATTTTTGTAAGCGATCATTTTGAAGAAAATATTTTTCAAATCATTCATTTTTCACGAAACAAACAGAACCTTAGCATTCTCTTCATTTCATATTCCCAAGTAATATGAGTGCATGTGATAACAATACCAATCCGAGTTTTCCGGTCATACTTCCCTCTTAATTAGGCACCAAAATAACAAAGAAAACAGAAAACGTAGTCTTCCCACGTTTCAATTGTCGAAGTCTATTGATCTTTGTTTCATCCTGCATGAGATGGTTAAAAAGGATATGCTCTAGTCCTGGTAAGTCCTTTTATATTCCTTGATGCTATTCTGATTTAAAGGGCCTTCTTTAAAATTGCTAGAACCATCATGCATGATTAAAAGATATGCACAGGCTAGAAACATTTCAGGGCAATATTGTTTCACCAAAAAGTTAAAAAAAAATTGATAATGGATGGAATTGATGAATTTTAAGGAAACAGCTTTTTTTTTTTCAAAGGGAATGTAAATTGCTGTAAAATTTAAAAAATGCAGGTACTCCAAATTAAAGGTTGAAAGAGAGATAAAAGAGTATGGGAAATTAACATGTACTGGAAAGGTAAATTTGCATGAAACTTATAGATGAAAGTAAATATGCGAGAACATATATTAGGTGATTGATACGAAGCTTTACAAAGATTTGTAAAAATCATTGTGGAGAGGGTGGCCCTCACTAAGGGTTGGTGAGGGCGGTCCTCGCCGGATTTGGCGAGGGTGCCGAGGGCGACCTTCACTAGGGGTCGGCGAGGGCGGCCCTTGCCTGCCCAAGCAAGGGCGTCCATCGCTTGACAAGGAAAAAAGAAAGGAAAAAAGTAAAAAAGGAAAAAAAAGGAAAATGATAAAAGGAAAAAAATATTCGGCAAAATGTTAAAATATTATTAAAAATTATCCAAGTCAGCGATTTCCGGCCCAGAGACGACTGAATTGGTAAAAAGTAAAAATGTTTAGGACTGAATCGACAAATTTAAAAGGTTTAGGACAAAATTGACAAAAATGCAAAAGGTTTACGATTTTTTTGACAATTTTTCCAAGCCCACGCAAGCAGGACCAGGCTCACTTGCCACCTTTTTGGTATTTTGTTTTATTTCTTTATCTCCTCGTGAATTGTATATTTGCAACAATAGTGACAGAATTTTCTCAATTCCAATCGACTAGGCGTATTGTGTCAATTCTTTTGAGTAATATAACTGGAAAGGGGCAGCGCTATTTTCACTGCCATTTTGGCTAATATATTCCTTTTTTCTTGTTAACTTACCCAAGTACCCTTCTCTCTTCAATTTATTATTTCTTTTTTTATCTGGTTAATCCATAAAACTGCATTTATTTTTGTCATTACTCTCATTAGTTTCACAATACAAATATTCAATTACACTTGTCAATATACCAATTTACCATATCTCATTATCTTCTTTTGACCCAAAAAATATCTCATTATCTTCTCAGTTTTAATTTTAGTTTTTGTGTTAACCATGACAATTTCTTACATTTTTTCTTCTTCTTCTTCTTTTCTCAATTTTACTAAAAGAAAAATTTACCCGCATCCCTTCCAAACAATTTTTATCTGTTGATTCTTCCACACCCATCAGATTTCAATATTTCCTTCTTGTTTGTCTTTTCCTTTTTTGAACTTATTCTTCATTATTGTAATCTATACAAGCACTAATCTTATATCATAGTAGAGAAATGTCAACTTTATCTGCAAATTGTTTACTTCTTTTCCATAGATTATCCTCATGATTGTGAATTTTTCGTCTTCAGGTTTTGGTACAAATTTACGAGAATTTAGTCAAAGATTGAATATTGTGGTTTATGTATGCATTGTCCACAGTTTACTCAAAGATTCTTAGCTTACCTTAAGTTATTTTTTGAATAATAGTTTCCTAGTTAAAAAAAATACAACTTATTAAGAAAAAATTATATATTTTTTTTTATAGAAGCACAATAATTAGTTTCCAACGGAGAAAGAAGAGCAAAAAACCAAAAAAGAAGGCAAGCATTAATCTTTAAATCAAGAGTGGACCCCAAATTTAACGTCAATAAATGTCCTTTGAGAGGATTATGATAGTTTTATCTCTAGCAAAATTGAAACAAAAGAAAAGGAAGAAAAAAAGGTAAGAAAAAAAATCTTAAATCAAGAATAAGACCCATTAGGGATAATGTAGTCAATTCAATGTAAAAGAGAGTGGCAGAAGCCAATAAAGAAGTGGAAATAGCGCGAGCCTAATGTGGTCAATTCAATGTAAAGGGGAGTGTCATAAGCCAATAAGAGAGTGGAAATAGCGCGACCCTTTTGCCTTTTGTTTTTAGAAAACTTTTAGCTTCAATATGAGTAAGTATGAAATCTAAATAAGAAATAATTTTTGGTTTATATTTGTAGTGCAGATAGCCACATGCATAATTGTACGAACATGTTCTTAATCATTCTCTCACGATCATAAGTATAGTATTTAAAAAAACACTGTGCCAGATAGTCTGTTGGTTACATTGTAAGTATATTCCCCAAGGAATTCAAAGTCTTCAATGGATGGCCGAGAATATGAGGAGGTCCAACCCTATTGTCGTGCCAGCTTTCATGCTAATCATTTAGGTTTTGTTAATACAATAGTTTTTGAGTGATTGTAAGAATAACAATATGTTGTAAGCCATTAACTTCTTAAAAGAGTGGACCGTACAATGATTTTTACTTAATTGTCATTTATTTTTTTGTGGTCCAAAACGGACCGTTAGTCTTATAGTCATCCAAATATTATTACATAGTAAATTTTCTTTCGTTTCTCACCAATTGGAAGGCAAGAGAGAAAATCACCAAGGAGTTTCGCTGTTTGTGCCCTCGCATGCACTATAAAATAAGGCACACATGAGAGAGCTGGTAACGCAAGCTCAAGAGAACAAAATTACAAATGATGATGCAAAACTTCACTCTGGCATGTCTCGTTCTTTTTTCAGCTCCTTTGGTAGCTTTTGCTATCAGCACTCCTGAGAATTTCATGCAATGGCTATCTCGTCACTCCAAAAATGCAAACTCAATCGCTACACTCGTTTATACTCCAATCAACTCTTCGTATTCTTCTGTGTTGGACATTACCATACAGAACCTGCGCTTCTTGACTCCTTCCGCTCCGAAACCTTTGTTCATCGTGACGCCGCTCCACATCTCCCACGTCGAAGCCGCCATCGTTTGCTCCCGACGGTACGGACTCCACATGAGGACCCGAAGCGGTGGTCACGACTATGAGTGCCTTTCATATTTGTCCAAAGTTCGGTTTGTCATTGTTGACATGGGGAATCTCTGATCGATCTCCGTGAATGCGGAGGCTAAAACTCCATGGGTTCAATTGGGGGCAACGGTCGGCGAGCTTTATTACAGGATTGCCGAGAAGAGCAAAACCCTAGGCTTCTCGGCTGGTGTCTGACCCATGGTCGGTGTGGGCAGGCACTTCAGCGGCGGAGGCTACGGCATGATGCTGCGCAAATACGGCCTCGCTGCCGATAATGTAATCGACGCCCAGTTGGTCGACGCCCAAGGTTAACTCTTGGATAGAGAATCAATGGGGGAAGATCTCTTCTGGGCGATCCGAGGCGGAGGAGGCGGCAGCTTTGGCGTGGTAGTGTCCTGGAAGGTCAACCTCATCCCGGTATCGTCGACCGTGACGGTGTTCACTCTCCTGAGGACGTTGGAACAAAATGCGACGAAGCTCGTACATCAGTGGCAACTGGTCGCAAACAAGCTCCCCAATGACCTATTCATAAGGTTGATCTTGCAGAGCTATAACTCCGGTCCTAACGGGACGAGGACCATGCAAGCCATTTTCAACACCCTTTACCTGGGCGGGGTCAACTCGCTCCTTGAGGTGACAAGGAGTAGCTTCCCGGAGCTCAACGTCACGAGACAGGACTGCACCGAGATGAGCCGGATTGAGTCGATCCTCTACTTCGCGGGGTTCCCAAGCGGAGAGCCCTTGGAAGTGTTGCTCAACAGGAGCTCCGACACCAAAACATTCTTCAAGAACAAATCGGATTATGTGAAGGAGCCAATCCCTGAGAGTGGCTTAGAAGGGATGTGGGAGAGGTTCTTTGAGGAAGATGAAGGGGTCCCTTTAATGATTTGGAACCCCTATGGCGGGAAAATGGAAGAAATCTCCGAATCTGCCCTGTCCTGCCCTTCCCTCACAGAGCTGGGGTTTTGTACAAGATCCAGCACATTACGGCCTGGACCAGCGGAGGCAACGAGGTTACTCCAAAGCATGCGAGTTGGATACGAAGCTTCTACAATTATATGGTACAGTATGTGTCGAAATCGCCTCGAGAGGCCTATGTCAACTGTAGGGATCTTGACATAGGAATGAACAATGTGAAAGGCCGCACGAGCTATAAGCAAGCGAGCGCTTGGGGAAAGAAATACTTCAAGAACAATTTTGAAAGGTTGGTGTGTGTGAAGACTGCGATTGATCCCGACAACTTTTTCTAGCACGAGCAAAGCATTCCTCCATCTTTCATCTTAAAAGTGTTAGGATTTGATGCACAATTACAACGAAATAAAGCGTAAAAGCGAGAAAGAAAAATTGAGATACGAGATTTTATCCTAATTCACCCTTAAACTAGGGTTACGTCCAGCAGAGGATTCCACTATATTTAGCACCTCGCACCTTTCGTTACATCACTCAATTACAAGCAAAAAAGAGTATATGTAGCGGTTGTTATTTATGAACCCAACCCCAAACTACTATTGAAAAATTACAGGCTTAAATCGTAAAAGTTCTATGGTGTCTAGGGGGCGCTGCCCCCTTGAGACCCTGCCGAGACGGCTCCTTCAGACCCCCGCCCGCTCGGCGTAGAGTAGGACCCATGTGATTTTGTATGGTTAGGGAGTATGAACCACATCCCAACAAAATAGAAATGAAGAATGGCTGAATTTAGGTGTGTTCATCGCAATAACAAGATGATACTTTGTAATTAATGGAACATTTGACAATGTCGATGTTGGAGCTCTGTGTGGGTTATTTGTTAAACAATATGCAATTTTACTTTATATCTCTCCTGCATGAACTTGGAGTGTCTTTTTTTTACCACACCTAGCATCTATTACGATAATATTGGTGCTACATATGTGATCGCTAATCTTGTTTTTCACTTCAAGACGAAACAACATTGCCATTGATTATCACTTTATTCGCAACATGGTTAACAAAGGCCTGTTACGAGTGAGTCACGTGTCTACTCATAATCAACTCGTGGATGCACTAACAAAGCCTCTTGCATGACAATGATTTCTCCATTTAACGGTCCAAGATCCGCATCCGTGATGGAATGCCTCTCTTGAGGGGCCGTATTGGAGAAAACATCGCTCAACAGCAAAACAACTACAAAACTTCCTCTCTAATCTGATCAAGACCACTCAATCAATTCTTATACTCTTGGCAAGTGTAGTGAGAGTTTTCAAAATTGACAAAGTCATTCTATCTAATTTTGCACACAGAATGTTATCTTTCTATGTATAAAAGCCATAGCTATGAAACTTATTACATTACAATTATTCTAGCTAATGTCTTCCAAAAACTCATTAGCTCTCTTGTACTTTAAATACTTGTAAGAAACAAAGTGAAAGATCATCTTGTCCAATTCTTTCACTGGTTTCATCTCCAATCCAGACTCCATTGGTCCAACCGTTGAAAGGGCTTTGAGATTGACACAAATGGTCTCGATGCTCAGCGGAAGGGAGGTGGGCAATGAGTGAGGATGCGAGGCTCATGAGATCGCTGATGGGGAGGCTAATGAATGTGTAAAACACGGCCACGGAGGATGTTGTCGCTGTCTTGTGGACAAAACAAAAAGGAAACAAAGTTCTTGTGCCCTAGATACCCCTGGCCATGGCAAGGAAAATGGTATGTGAGATGCGTATGCTAGCCGACCAGCGAAGGCTTGAGCCGCCGGTTAATTGGGAAGTCAGTTGTGACAAAATCGTGAACTTCGAGAGTTCTTTTTTTTTTTTTTGTTGGACAAACACCACTCTAGAAGGCTCTTTTAAGAAAGCGGCCTCACTTCATAGGGCATTTTGAAATTTTCCCAGTGAGTATTAAATACAAATCAAGGATGAGTACATCTAATTAGTACTTCTCATCTCAATTTGTAAGGATTATGTTTACTTTCTTTTCGATAATTTGCTATCGACTAATTAATTCAACGTATCTACCCGTGTAATGCATGGGTTGCTGAAACGTGTTGAGAGAAACAAAAACATTTCTTCATCACATGTATGTAGTTGGTAAAGCATTGACACGGATCACTTGATTTTAAGCCAAGAAGATAAGAGCAAAGAAACGAAGGACCACGCAACCAAACATCATGTCCATGAAGAAGGTTCAATATGAATCCTTATTGGATGGTTTGCAAAACATAATCAAGTTACTGGGGTCAAATATATACAAAATCTTCTAGGTGTTTGAATTTTGGGAAGTATTGATTGAAGGAGATGTTCGATAGCAGCACATATTGAATATACACGACGTACCTACATAGAAAAGTGGGAAAAATCAATGGCATAGCACCTGATTAATAGACCGGAAGAAGGTCAATAATCGTATTTTCTTTTTTTGAGACTTAATTTAATGACTATGAATTTTCCAGGAAAGCAATATATGGAATCACATCTCCAGGTGATAACAGAGACAGCTTGGCAAGATTGAAAATTGTGTAATTGTTGAAGATTGGCATAAGTCGGTCGACAGGTTACGTTCTTAGGCAGATGCAAACTTTGACGAAGAGGAGACAAATCTATATCAATAAAACATTGACGTTTGACGAGTATATAACAATTGAATCACGTCACTTTTGCTATATAAAAAGGCATTGCCGAACCAAGTTGACTTTTTCTTTGGTTTACATGTCACTTGCAAGATAACTACGTGCATAATTATCTGTAAAAGGTCTTAATCATTCTCCCACGATGACAAATATAATCTTTAAAAACAATGTGCCAGACAGTCTATCGAATTCAAAGTCTTCAATGGCCGGGAATATGAGAAAGTTTAACCCTAGTATCGTGCCAACTTTCGTGTACATGAATATGAGAAAATTCAGCTAATTTCGTCCATTTCGATTATCACCAACAAGAAGGGAAATGTGGAATTCTATGATCGGAAGTTTCGCCGTAAGTGCCCTCGCATGTACTATAAATAAGTCATGGTTAATAGAGTTGGTAATGCAAGCTCAAGAGAACAAAATCACAAATGAAGATGGCCAACTTCACTTTGCGCCATCACTTGGCATGCCTCCTTCTCTTTGCAGCTCCTTTGGTAGCCTTTTCTACCAGCGCTCCTGAGAATTTCATGCAATGCCTCTCTCTTCACTCCGAAAACGCAACCGCAATCTCTAAACTTGTTTATACTCCAATGAACTCTTCATACTCTTCTGTCTTGGACGTTACCTTACAGAACCTGCGCTTCTTGACTCCTTTTGCTCCGAAACCTTTATTCATCGTGACGCCGCTCCACGTCTCCCACATCCAAGCTGCCATCATCTGCTCCCGACGGTACGGACTCCAAATGAGGACCCGAAGCGGCGGTCACGACTACGAGGGCCTTTCATATTTGTCTGAAGTCCCATTCGTCATTGTCGACATGGGGAATCTCCGATCGATCTCCGTGGATGTGGAGGAAAAAACAGCATGGGTGCAATCGGGGGCGACGGTTGGCGAGCTGTACTATAGGATCGCTGAGAAGAGCAAAACCCTAGGCTTCCCGGCCGGCCTCTGCCCCACGGTCGGGGTTGGTGGGCACTTTAGTGGTGGAGGCTATGGCACACTGCTGCGCAAATATGGCCTTGCTGCCGATAATGTAATCGATGCCCAGTTGATCGACGCCCAAGGTCAGCTCCTGGATAGAGAATCAATGGGGGAAGATCTCTTCTGGGCGATCCGAGGAGGAGGAGGCGGCAGCTTCGGCGTGGTAGTGTCCTGGAAAGTCAAGCTGGTCCCGGTGCCGTCGACCGTGACTGTGTTCGCGCTCCAAAGGACGTTGGAACAAAATGCGACGAAGCTTGTGCACCAGTGGCAACTTGTCGCAAACAAGCTCCCCGAGGACCTATTCTTACAAGTGATCTTGCAGAGCTACAACTCCGGCCCCAACGGGACGAGGACGATGCAAGCCATTTTCAAGACCCTTTACCTCGGCGGGGTCGACTCACTCCTCAAGGTGATAAGGAACAGCTTCCCGGAGCTCAACGTCACGAGGCAGGACTGCACCGAGATGAGCTGGATTGAGTCCGTTGTCTACTTCGCGGGATTTCCAACCGGAGAGCCTTTGGAAATCTTGCTCAACAGGAGCTCCAACACCAAAACATTCTTCAAGAACAAATCGGATTACGTGAAGGAGCCAATCCCCGAGAGTGGCTTAGAGGGGATGTGGGAGAAGTTCTTTGAGGAAGATGAAGGGGTGCCTAGAATGATTTGGAACCCCTATGGCGGGAAAATGGCAGAAATTGCCGAATCTGCCATTCCCTTCCCTCATAGAGCGGGAGTTTTGTACAAGATCCAGCACATAACGGCCTGGACCACTGGAGGCAACGAGGTTGCTCCAAAGCATGTGAGTTGGATACGAAGCTTCTACAGTTATATGGCGCAGTATGTGTCGAAATCGCCTCGAGAGGCATACATCAACTACAGAGATCTCGACATAGGAATGAACAACGTGGAAGGCGACACGAGTTATAAGCAAGCGAGCGCTTGGGGAAAGAAATACTTCAAGAACAATTTCGACAGGTTGGTGCTTGTGAAGACCGCGGTCGATCCCGACAACTTCTTCCGGCACGAGCAGAGTATTCCTCCGTTCTCATCTTAAAAGGAAAAGAAGAATTCTTGACTTTAGATGTGTTCATCGCAATAACAATATGATACTTTGTAATTAGTGGAACATTTGACAATGTTGATGTTTGAACTTTGTGCGAGTTATTTGTTAAACAGTATTTAATTATATTTTGATTTTTAATATCGAGTGTTCAATTACTAAAATATGATTAAGAATTATTAAAAAGTAAAATGAGTAAAAAAAAATTATTTATAATAAATAGGGCATCAAGTTCTCTATGTGTTGTTAATTGATGTGGTATTTTTTCTAATAATAATCATAATAATGAATCAGGTCTTTTAGTTATGTTTAATGTTTCGAAAAAATAAAGGATCTATTTCCTAAAAACCCCCTTCGATTTTGTTAATGACATGATGGGATGTACGAGGGGAAAAAACCAACGGAACCAAAAAATAAAGGTCAAGTTTACCATAATGCTGTTACTTGTAAGCATGCTTTGCATGGATTTTCACGACATTTTTTTAAAGTTTCACTTAATTAACGAAAAGTTCTTGTCACACTTACACACTTAAGTTGTTATCATATCGATGCGTACTATTTCATGTGCGTAGTTGAGTGAGTTTTACTAAAAGGATTTATATGCATCATGATACACCAAGATACTTAAAAATATTTAACTCCGTCTACACTCCATATGTAGCTGATTTTACTATGATTGGACAATTGTATTTTTGTTAACGTTTCACAAGATTTCTTTGTAATATTATTTTTCTCAGCAAAACCTTGAATTTTTATTTGGGAAAAGACTTCTCACGTCAAGGGCCGCGCTTTTTCCACTTCTAGTTTGGCTAAAACACTCCCAACAAAGTGTTGTAACGATTTTACCTATTGTGGGTCCCACCATGGCATTGTTGAGTTTGTCTCCTTCTGCGAATTCTGTTAATTGGAGTTTTTGTAATTTTGTGAGGAAGAGTTGAAAGAAGAAAAGAGAGTCGTGTCCGTTCCTAAAGAGTTTTGCTCTCACCAAGTGACAAAAAGGTTTATCATCCCATTAACTTCTAACTATTGAATTTACTAATTTCTTCGACCCTATTGATATAGAGCATGCATTTGATTTTTTTAGTAAATTTTCGGTAGTCTTCTCATTGAAATTTTCTTCAGATTGGTTTCCATTGATCTCTTTCTTTTCTGCAATCTATTTAGCAGAATGATTTCAAGATGCATATTTTGATATCTCCCCACAATATTGCTCTAATTATTGTTCAGAGTCGGTAAATGATGAAGGGTTTTTTTCCAAGAAATTTCAGTTTTGTTTTCGTTTCAATATGTTAATTGAAACTTTTTACCATTTTGTTTTCGGTTCTTGAGAAAGTGGAAAATCAGTGGGCACGCCAAATGCATTTTCACATATTAGCTAGTAAAGTCTATTGATGGTAATGAAAAGTATGATTGGATCCCTCCTCTATAATATATTGGGTTGGTTTTGAATAGAGAAAGGCTTCCATATGTTGTACAACCACCAATTAGATCAAGAAAACATCATTTGATCGAGTCTTGTGCTTTTACGGAGATCATCACGGTGGTATTTTCTCTACAATATAGAGACAGAGAGAAACATGCTGAAAGGTGGGATGAGAAGGAAGGAAAATAGGACCTGCAAAGAAGATTATGGTGGCATTTTCTCTGCAAGATAGAGAATCGGGACCCTTGTGTTACATGCGAATGTCTTAGTGACGAAGATGTGTGCTTTGCTCGAGCTTTATCTAAGACAAAAAAATAGGCAAATCCATCGCTCACTTGCTCCCTCTATGTCTCTCCCCCGAAAGCAGTGTGGGGGAAAATTTTCAAAGAAAGGGCCCTAAGTATTTTCATTTTAAGTTGACTTTATTCAAATAAGGGTTTGAAGTGCCCTTATTATCTCAAATAAAGGCATGAAGTAGATATTGTTTTAAATAAGGGCCTAACTCACTAGTTGTAGGGCATTTTTTATTTACCCTTTTTTATTATTTTATTATCTTTCTTTGGTTATCCCTTTTCTTTATTTTTCAAAAATTTTAAAAAACAAAAAATCGAAAGTGAAAAACCAAAGACACAAGCAAGAGGTTGCCCTCTCGCCGGTGGCAGCTGCCCCATCGCCGGCGGGATGGCGGTGATGGCCGGTGGGGTTGCCGAAGCTTTGACTAGGACCGGCGACCCCGCCAATCGTAGGCGAGGGCCTACTAGCCCTCGCTAGAAAAGGAAGAGGGCATGACCCTCGCCCGGGTCGAGGGAGCATCGTGATCTTCGTCTTTGGTCGGTGGGGTTGTCGGTACTAGCCAAAGCGCCGACAACCTCGCCCGCCATCGCTACTACCCTATCGACGGTGGGGCAAATGCTATAGGCGGGAGGTTATCCTCTTGTGCCTGTATTTCCTTGTTTGTTTGTTTTTTTTTTTTTGTTTGTTTTTTTTTTTTTCAGTTTGTAGTTTCTATTTTTCTTAATTTTTAATTAATTTAATTAAAAATTAGGTTAAAATAGCATTTTGACCAAAATGCCCTTGATCGATCGAAATATTTAGCTGGTCTACCGATAGCAAGGTGAGGCCATTATTTAAAATAGCCATGGTCATTTCAGGCCCTTATTTGAGACAATGATGGCACCTCAAGTATTTATTTGAAAGCACTTGGGGCTCTTATTTGAAATTTTCTCCAATTTGGGTGCTCAACAAGAGGGTAGAAGACAAAAAAAGAATTTGGGTACTCCAATCGTCCTCCACGAACACAATATTTAGGTGATCCAACTTCGTAGACAATGTGTGCTCTTAGTGATGGGGGAAGAAGAATCCAGAAATATTTGCAGTTTTTTGTTTTTGTTTTAGGGTTTATTAATTTTTACCCAATTTTTTTGGAAAAAATTCCCTTGTTCCGATCACTGGAAATGTCACATTCTCTGCTCTCGGTGAACATTGGACCGGCCAATGAGCTTAGGTCTTTATTTGAGATTGATTTAGCCACTCCAAGTCATCATTTCAAATAATGTCCAATTTAGGCCTTTATTTATGAAAATAGCCATACTTCGAGTTCTTATTTGAAATTTTTCTTAAAAATTCGAGGAAACTGATGGGGAACAGAGAAATTTGGAGATGGTGGGCCGGTTTGGTTTGAAGCAAATAAGGGGTGGTTTCAAAAGGGAATATATTGTGGGAAATTGGCTTCATTGTATGCGTGATGAAATTGAAGGGAGATGATTGGTTATTGTTTGAGTGATGATAAAGATATGAGTGGGTTGCCAGTGAATTCTAGCAGAAGCTAAAGAATGTGGGAGTGAGCCTTGAGGTGAGATGCTATGAGTTGAGGATTTTGGAGTTTTGTTTGGTTGTGAGGAGGTAAGAACAAATGAAAAATTGAAATTATTTCATGTATCGAGAGCAAAGCACCGCGACCTCAAGCCCAAAAAATCAAATAAAATCTCTCCCTCCTCCTCTCTACGATCGGCGATGAGAACCACCCCGAGAACGCCATGTCCTCCATGACCTGGCTTGCAAGGAGGAACATGTGTGGAGCAGCAGATGTGATGCCCTCCTTGTCACCCTCATAGATGCTCTCAAAGTTGTAGGTGATGGAGAGGAAGAAGTCGCCTGCTGGGGCAAAGAGCTATGAAAATGGGTCTCAAATAGGTTTGTTCCCAACTCATTATGATGCATTTAGCCATTTATAGAGGTGTCAAATGGATAGGTAGAGCCGGATTTGGATTGGGTCAAATATGGTCCAACCTATGTTGGCCCATTTTCATACAATACAAATTTAACAACCCATATCCAAACCGACTCGATCCGTGTTATTTAAATACTTCAATATTTAACAAAATCGTGAATATTTATTTATTATAATTTAATAAAAAATGATATTGCTAAAACACGCAATTGAAATTTTTTTAATTTTTTTTCTAAAAAACTTTAAATTTTTTCATTTTTTTTAAAAATAATTTTTTATTATTTCCCGCCGCTCACCATTGTCGATTGCCATTGCCCACCACCACTGCCGCTGCCGTCCGCCACCTCCGGCCGCCGCTCTATGGTTTGTGAGGGCATCGTAACCGTGTCATGAATCAAAAAGCGACATGTCATCAATCCTTGGAAAGTTCATCCCAGCCGTTAGATCGCAAAGGGGCTCAATCTCCACCTTCGGATTTGTGTGATAAGGATTGAGTATCTCAATTATTTAATGAGGATAATCTCCACCGTTGGAATAATGTTACGAGGATCACCATCCTCCGCCGCTAGATTAAAGGGATTTCCACCCTTGGATCAAATAGATGAGGATTGACATCTTCTACCGTTAGATCGAGTACAAGTCAATGGTTGTAGGTAGAGGGATTTTTGTATAAATAACGGAGTCCTCCCCTTAGTTGGATCATTGAATTCATTTGAGTAATACAAATATCATAGAGCCTCTCTCTACTTTCTCTCTCTAAGATTTCCTTCCGTGAGTGTGAGAGTAAGACGGAGATCAAGGTTTACTTTGGCCGATTCGAGCAATTCATGGTCTAAGTGTCACACAGTTCGTGATCAAAAGAATCATCCCGAGACAAGTGGCATTAGAGCCACGATCCTTCGACAATGGCTTCAACTACCAAAATTGACAGCGTCGAGGCTCTCCAAGAGAAGGAGACCCGCGAAAAGTCCAAGAAGAGAGGAGTTTCGACGGACGTCGTATCCGCTTTTGAGGAAAATCTCACCACATTGAAGGCCACCATGTTTGATATGATGGATGGGATTGACGATGTCAAGGAGCACATCATGGAGGTAGAATTTTACCAAAGTTATTATGATAATATTGGTGCTACATATGTGATCGCTAATCTTGTTTTTCACTTCAAGACGAAACAACATTGCCATTGATTATCACTTTATTCGTAACATGGTTAACAAAGGCCTGTTACGAGTGAGTCACGTGTCTACTCATAATCAACTCGTGGATGCACTAACAAAGCCTCTTGCTTGACAATGGTTTCTCCATTTAACGGTCCAAGATCGGCATTCATGATGGAATGCCTCTCTTGAGGGGCCGTATTGGAGAAAACATCGCTCAACAGCAAAACAACTACAAAACTTCCTCTCTAATATGATCAAGACCACTCAATCAATTCTTATACTCTTGGCAAGTGTAGTGAGAGTTTTCAAAATTGACAAAGTCATTCTATCTAATTTTGCATGCAGAATGTTATCTTTCTATGTATAAAAGCCATAGCTATGAAACTTATTACATTACAATTATTCTAGCTAATGTCTTCCAAAAACTCATTAGCTCTCTTGTACTTAAAATACTTGTAAGAAACAAAGTGAAAGATCATCTTGTCCAATTCTTTCACTGGTTTCATCTCCAATCCAGACTCCATTGGTCCAACCGTTGAAAGGGCTTTGAGATTGACACAAATGGTCTCGATGCTCAGCGGAAGGGAGGTGGGCAATGAGTGAGGATGCGAGGCTCATGAGATCGCTGATGGGGAGGCTAATGAATGTGTAAAACACGGCCACGGAGGATGTTGTCGCTGTCTTGTGGACAAAACAAAAAGGAAACAAAGTTCTTGTGCCCTAGATACCCCTGGCCATGGCAAGGAAAATGATATGTGAGATGCGTATGCTAGCCGACCAGCGAAGGTTTGAGCCGCCTGTTAATTGGGAAGTCAGTTGTGACAAAATCGTTAACTTCGAGAGTTTTGTTTTTTTTTTTTGGACAAACACCACTCTAGAAGGCTCTTTTAAGAAAGCGGCCTCACTTCATAGGGCATTTTGAATTTTTCCCTGTGAGTATTAAATACTAATCAAGGATGAGTACATCTAATTAGTACTTCTCATCTCAATTTGTAAGGCTTATGTTTACTTTCTTTTCGATAATTTGCTCTCGACTAATTAATTCAACGTATCTACCCGTGCAATGCATGGGTTGCTGAAACGTGTTGAGAGAAACAAAAAAATTTCTTTATCACATGTATGTAGTTGGTAAAGCATTGACATGGATCATTTGATTTTAAGCCAAGAAGATAAGAGCAAAGAAACGAAGGACCACGCAACCAAGCATCATGTTCATGAAGAAGGTTCAATATGAATCCTTGGATAGTTTGCAAAACATAATCAAGTTACTGGGGTCAAATATATACAAAATCTTCTAGGTGTTTGAATTTTGGGAAGTATTGATTGAAGAAGATGTTCAATAGCAGCACATGTTGAATATACACGACGTAACTACATAGAAAAGTAAGAAAAATCAATGGCATAGCACCTGATTAATTGACCGGAAGAAGGTCAATAATCGTATTTGTTTTTTTTTTTTTGAGACTTAATTTAATGACTATGAATTTTCCAGGAAAGCAATATATGGAATCATATCTCCAGGTGATAACAGAGACAGCTTGGCAAGATTGAAAATTGTCTAATTGTTGAAGATTCGCATAAGTCGGTCGAAAGGTTATGTTCTTAGGCAGATGCAAACTTTGACAAAGAGGAGACAAATCTATATCGATAAAACATTGACGTTTGACGAGTATATAACAATTGAATCACGTCACTTTTGCTATATGAAAAGGCATTGCCGAACCAAGTTTTGACTTTTTCTTTGGTTTATGTGTCACTTGCAAGATAACTACGTGCATAATTATCTGTAAAAGGTCTTAATCATTCTCCCACGACGACAAATATAATCTTAAAAAACAATGTGCCAGACAGTCTATGGAATTCAAAGACTTCAATGGCCGGGAATATGAGAAAGTTTAACCCTAGTATCGTGCCAACTTTCGTGTACATGAATATGAGAAAATTCAGCTAATTTCGTCCATTTCGATTATCACCAACTGGAAGGGAAGGGTGGAATTCTACGATCGGAAGTTTCGCCGTAAGTGCCCTCGCATGCACTATAAATAAGGCATGGTTAATAGAGTTGGTAATGCAAGCTCAAGAGAACAAAGTCACAAATGAAGATGGCCAACTTCACTTTGCGCCATCACTTGGCATGTCTCCTTCTCTTTGCAGCTCCTTTGGTAGCCTTTTCTACCAGCGCTCCTGAGAATTTCATGCAATGCCTCTCTCTTCACTCCGAAAACGCAACCGCAATCTCTAAACTTGTTTATACTCCAATGAACTCTTCGTACTCTTCTGTCTTGGACGTTACCTTACAGAACCTGCGCTTCTTGACTCCTTCTGCTCCGAAACCTTTATTCATCGTGACGCCGCTCCACGTCTCCCACATCCAAGCTGCCATCATCTGCTCTCGACAGTACGGGCTCCAAATGAGGACCCGAAGCGGCGGTCACGACTACGAGGGCCTTTCGTATTTGTCTGAAGTCCCGTTCGTCATTGTCGACATGGGGAATCTCCGATCGATCTCCGTGGATGTGGAGGAAAAAACAGCATGGGTGCAATCGGGGGCGACGGTCGGCGAGCTGTACTATAGGATTGCTGAGAAGAGCAAAACCCTAGGCTTCCCGGCCGGCCTCTGCCCCACGGTCGGGGTTGGCGGGCACTTTAGCGGTGGAGGCTACGGCACGCTGCTGCGCAAATATGGCCTTGCTGCCGATAATGTAATCGATGCCCAGTTGATCGACGCCCAAGGTCAGCTCCTGGATAGAGAATCAATGGGGGAAGATCTCTTCTGGGCGATCCGAGGAGGAGGAGGCGGCAGCTTTGGCGTGGTAGTGTCCTGGAAAGTCAAGCTGGTCCCGGTGCCGTCAACCGTGACCGTGTTCACGCTCCTAAGGACGTTGGAACAAAATGCGACGAAGCTCGTGCACCAGTGGCAACTTGTCGCAAACAAGCTCCCCGAGGACCTATTCATACGAGTGATCTTGCAGAGCTACAACTCCGGCCCCAACGGGACGAGGACGATGCAAGCCATTTTCAACACCCTTTACCTTGGCGGGGTCGACTCACTCCTCAAGGTGACAAGGAACAGCTTCCCGGAGCTCAACGTCACGAGGCAGGACTGCACCGAGATGAGCTGGATTGAGTCCGTTGCCTACTTCGCGGGATTTCCAACCGGAGAGCCTTTGGAAATCTTGCTCAACAGGAGCTCCAACACCAAAACATTCTTCAAGAACAAATCGGATTATGTGAAGGAGCCAATCTCCGAGAGTGGCTTAGAGGGGATGTGGCAGAGGTTCTTTGAGGAAGATGAAGGGGTCCCTTTAATGATTTGGAATCCCTATGGCGGGAAAATGGCAGAAATTTCCGAATCTGCCATTCCCTTCCCTCATAGAGCTGGGGTTTTGTACAAGATCCAGCACATAACGGCCTGGACCACTGGAGGCAACGAGGTTGCTCCAAAGCATGTGAGTTGGATACGAAGCTTCTACAGTTATATGGCGCAGTACGTGTCGAAATCGCCTCGAGAGGCCTACATCAACTACAGGGATCTCGACATAGGAAAGAACAACGTGAAAGGCGACACGAGTTATAAGCAAGCGAGCGCTTGGGGAAAGAAATACTTCAAGAACAATTTCGACAGGTTGGTGCTTGTGAAGACCGCGGTCGATCCCGACAACTTTTTCCGGCACGAGCGCAGTATTCCTCCGTTCTCGTCTTAAAAGGAAAAGAAGAATTCTTGACTTTAGATGCGTCCATCGCAATAACAATATGATACTTTGTAATTAGTGAAACATTCGACAATGTCGATGTTTGAACTTTGTGCGGGTTATTTGTTAAACAGTATTTAATTATATTTTGATTTTCAATATCGAGTGTTCAATTACTAAAACATGATTACGAATTATTAAATAGTAAAATGAGTAAAAAAATTATTTATAATAAATAGGGCATCATGTTCTCTATGTGTTGTTAATTAACGTGGTATTTTTTCTAATGATAATAATAATAATGAATTAGGTCTTTCAGTTATGTTTAATGTTTCGAAAAAATTGCGGGTTTATTTCCCAAATACCCCCTTCGATTTTGTTAATGACATGATGGGATGTACGAGGGGCAAAAACCAGCGGAACCAAAAAAGAAAGGTCAAGTTTACCATAATGCTGGTACTTGTAAGCATGCTTTGCATGGATTTTCACGACATTTTTTAAAGTTTCACTTAATTAATGAAAATTTTTTGTCACTCTTACACACTTAACTTGTTATCATATCGATACGTACTATTTGCATGTGCGTAGTTGTGTAAGTTTTACTAAAAGGATTTATATGCATCGGGATACATCAAGATACTTAAAAATATTTAACTCTGTCTACACTCCATATGTAGCTGATTTACTATGATTAGACAATTGTATTTTTGTTAACGTTTCACAAGATTTCTTTGTACTATTATTTTCTCAGCATAACCTTGAATTTTTGTTTGGGAAAAGACTTCTCACATCAAGGACCGTGCTTTTTTCACTCCTAGTTTGGCTAAAACAGCCCTAACAAAGTGTTAGAACCATTTTACCCATTGTGGGTCCCACCACTCAGCATCCTCTGCATTCTCTTAGTGTCCGTTTTTAAGTTCCTTCTTTTGCGGGTCCTACTTTCCTTCGTGTTCATCCTTCTGTCTTTTCCTCTCCTTTTTCTTTCTTTTTTTCGAGGTTTGGGATGGTTTTTTCATGGTGGATATTGGATTGATCGAATTCAGAGAGTTGGTTAATGTTGAGTAATGTGAAAACTTTCCTTATGATGGGTTCGGATCAATGGAGTCTGAAGGTGCTTTTTCTTCTTTCATCTTTTTTTTTTCATGTATGGGAAAAGTGAATTTTCTTCTTTCATGGCATTGCCGAGTTTGTCTCCTTCTGCGAATTCTGTTAATTGGAGTTTTCGTAATTTTGTGAGGAAGAGTTCAAAGAAGAAAAGCGAGTGGTGTCCGTTCCTGAAGAGTTTTGCTTTCACCAAGTGAAAAAATGGTTTATCATTCCATTAACTTCTAACTATTGAACTTACTAATTTCTTTGACCCTATTGAGATAGAGCATGCATTTGATTTTTTTAGTAAATTTTCTATAGTCTTCTCATTGAAATTTTCTTCGGATTGGTTTCCATTTATCTCTTTCTTTTCTACAATCTATTTAGCGGAATGATTTCAAGATGCATATTTTGATATCTCCCCACAATATTGCTCTAATTATTGTTCGGAGTCGGTAAATGATGAAGGGTTTTTTTCCAAGAAATTTCAGTTTTGTTTTCGTTTCAATATGTTAATTGAAACTTTTTACCATTTTATTTTCGATTCTTGAGAAAGTGAAAAATCAGTGGGCACGCCAAATGCATTTTCACATATTAGCTAGTAAAGTCTATTGATGGTAATGAAAAGTATGGTTGGATCCCTCCTCTATAATATATTGGGTTGGTTTTGAATAGAGAAAGGCTTCCATATGTTGCACAACCACCAATTAGATCGAGAAAATATCATTCGATTGAGTTTTGTGCTTTTACGGAGATCATCATGGTGGCATTTTCTCTACAATAGAGAGAAAGAGAGAAACATGTTGAAAGGTGGGATGAGAAGGAAGGAAAATAGGACCTGCAAAGATGATTATGGTGGCATTTTCTCTGCAAGATAGAGAATCGGGACCCTTGTGTTACATGTGAATGTCTCACTGATGAAGAGGTGGGCTTTGCTCGAGCTTTATATAAGACAAAAAAGAGGCAAATCCATCGCTCACTCGCTCCCTCTCTGTCTCTCCCTTGAAAGCAATGTGGGGGGAAATTTTCAAAAAAAGGGCCCCAAATAGGAACCGAGCATGTATAGTAGGAACCGGAAGGCATAATATGAATAAGAAAGGTTTCACAAAAGTAAAGGTTCAGTTACGAATGAAATGAGAATATACGTAAGGTATACATTCCTTACCACAAGATATGATACTTTATCATTTAAGAAATGGAATGACAATTTACAGAATTCAAAGTGATCTTGTGAACCCTTATCATCAATGGTTATTTACGATTGGGTGATGTGTTTTGCTGCAATAGTAGCAAAATGATAATTTAAGAAAATGAAAGATATGTTGTTATGAACCGAAAGAAAGACTTTTGCACGTAATTGCTCTTTACAACAAGACAAGGACCATTACTTTTTCAGCGACAAAATGGTCATTTAAAAGATGAAAGGTTATCTTACGAAGCTGAAAATAAAAATACTACCAATTTTTATGATGTAACGAGGAATTTCGCTAGTGTCAGATTAGGAAGGTAACACAAAAGACGGAAGTTATCTTACGAACCAAAACGAAACATTGCACCCATAACTTGTCTACATTATTGTGATGATTAGTTTTTAGATTTGGGCCGCCTATAATGAGCTGGACGTAGGCCTAAGCCATTTCTATTTGAAAGTTCCCTTGGAGGTAACAAGCAAAGAAGTTCAATAACTTCTCTTACCCTCCCGTTAAGAAAGGGAAGCATGGGACGTGCAAGTTACAAAGTGAGTGGAAAAAGTCCTCGTGCGTGTGCGTGTGCGTGTGCGTATGGAATTGTCACCAAGAAGAAACGAAAAACGAGAGGGAAACGAGCAATGATCTGCAAGCAAGTTTTGTACGGATCAATGGCATATCCGGTTGTGACCATCCGGGCAAAACATTTCAAGGCGGTTTTGCACCCTGTTGCACTACCAATTTTGCAGTCATGATTTTCAGGCGTTGATCATCAAATTCGTAACCTGGCGTGAATCCGAGACGTACGACACTCTACCGTGGCAGAATTCCCGACACTCAACGTAAAAGATATCAAACCTTCTGTGAGGTTTCTTTTACACTAACATCAGGGCGATAGATATTTGTTTGTCCCCGGAGTCCTTGTTACATTATCTCCATGCATACATTGCTTCAGCACCACACATTAAGGACTTAGGACTTCAATTTATCTCTGAACAATGCTTACGTATATAAGCAATCATTAAGGAAGGTTGATAAACATGCTAAGGGTGCGCTTGGCACGGAATTGGAAATGAGTTTTCAGCAGCAAGTCTTTAGCCAAAGTGGCTTTGGGAAAATGCAAGCAGCGTTTAGTAAAAATTACTTTGAAATGCTACTTTGGATTATATAGCGTTTGGCAAAAAGAAATTTGATCAAAGGGCTTTTTGGCTGCATATTTCTTTATTTCTTTTTATTTATTTAAAAAAAGTCAAAACCCTTCGCAAGGCTTAGGCCGCCGGTGAGCCAAATCTGGCATCGGCTGCCATCGATCGAGGCCGCCCGGGGTCACACGACCCCCGGTGACAGTTGCCTGGTTATCGAGCACTTGGGCCCAAGGCCACAGAGGCCAAGACCGAGACACAAGTGCTTATCACGAGGTATTCGGTGGGCATGCCTAAGTGTGTGGCTCTTGCGCACGAGTCATAGGCACTCGGGCTGGACCCCGATGTCCGTGCTTAGATCCCTTGTGGCCTTGTCCTAGTTCTTGTTCTTGCGCGCATGTCATTAACACCTCGGCCTGGATCCATTGAAGTCGGGTCCAAGACCCTAGTGCTTGTGCTCGAGTCTATCGGCTGGGACTCTGGTGGCCATGCCGGGTACTCGGCTCTCACGTCCAAGTCAAACGCGCTCAGATATGGGTCTATCAAGACCCGTCCCGGGTCCATAGAGTCCAAGTAAGTGGATAATGTGATTCTAGAAAGCAATTTATCGAATAATATCTTATCCAATGACAAAAACAATTTGGCAAAATTTTCTTTCTTTGGTCAATACAACTTGGAGAGATTGAAATTGTCTATTTGTTGAACATTCACATAAGTTCGTCGACAGGCTATTTTCTGAAGCGAATGCAAACCCCGACCAAGAAGAGAGAAATATCTTCCAATATGTAACTAATATAACTAAATCATGTGGCTTTTGCAATGTGAAATATCAGTTAAAGACATTCTCAAACCAGCTTTAACGTTTTCTTTGGTTTACACTCGCAATAATTTTCTGAAAAAGGTCTAAATCATTTTCTCACGCCCATCTTCTTTTGACCCACAATTACGATCCGAGCCCGATCTGACATCAAAAGAAACTCACGGTTACAATTACTTTGGACGCAAATTTATAAACTTATCAGTTAAAAATATGTTCAGATTCTATTATAGAAAACTTGACCGAAGATTCCTTTCGATGAGCTAAAACGTGGATGATCTTCACATCAAGTGGCGGATTGAAATTATAAGGAAAACCTACTTAATCAGTTCAGAACTTATTGTACGGATGTCAACTCAGTCTGAAATTTCTTAGTTTGGCCAATTTAGTCCTAAATCTTTGTGAAAAATTTCAATATAGTCATTTTGGCTAATTTTCGTCGGAAAATTGCCGGTTGAGTTACATGGCACACCACAACGTCGGTGATTGTCAAGGAAAATTTGGCCAAAAGGACTAGATTGAAACTTTGTGCGAATGTGCAATATTGATATGGCAATATTAAAAATTTTAGGATCGAGTTAGCATCGTACAATAAATTTAAGATGGATCGGAAAGTTTCCTGGAACCATAATCTCGAACCCAAATAGGAAAATGGTAAGGAAATTAATTACATTTGTATTAGTATGCGCTATGCAGGCCTTGCCAATTGCTCGCCTAAAATTCATATAGAAGAACACACAATCAAGTATCAGAACATCAGTTCTTCCGACACTTCAAATTCTCGACCCTTTACGTTTCTCGCGACCTTAAAATTCTGATACCTGCATTTCAATGCCTTCACTTTCACACCAGCTACTTTTCAATCCAATAATTCCCCAAGATCATTCTTGATCAAATGAATAGGGCAACTTTTTTCTTCAACCTCAATGGAGGGGAGGGTTCGAGCTTGATCTCTCCTTCCCCTTCCCCTTCCCCTTCCCCTCCCCCTTTTCTTAAGCTGTTTTGATTCTCTATTTAATTTTTTCTTTTATTTTTCTCTCATTTGAGAGGTTTTTCTCTTCCGATTTAGTCTAGATATGGAAGTTTTTCTCTCCCATTTTTAGGGAGATTCCGATCTAGTTTGGATTTGGGGTTTCTGCGTGTATATTTTTGGGGTTACGCTCTTCTCGGGTTTTATTGGTTAACAAATCCAGTTTTGAAGGAAATCGAGGGAGTTTCGTGAAGGTTTCGCTCTTACGGGGGTCAAATCTGTTCGCTCTTACCGGGGTCAAATTTGTGCTCGTTCAACCTTTTATCTTTGTTCGGTGATGGTGTTGAGCACGCTAAACCTAGGCGTGTATCGCCGACAGGCAAAGCCATGTCATTAGATGGAGATCTCGGTGTGTGCTCATCACCGAAGACGGGTTCGGTGATCAGCTGCCGATTTTGGTATGAAGAAGTCATAGATGTGCACTTTGAGCGTGTGACCCATAACCTTGTTCCAATGATTTCTCTTGTTATCCGGAGCTTGTTTCGTTTTGAAGTTTTCTGAAATTTGTTTTGCTTTGTAGTTGATCTGCAGTGTATATCACTTGTACCCCGAGAAAATGAATGAAATATTATTTTGAAAAAAAAAAGAAGAATAGGAGGAAAACTTGTCACACAATTCATGATCAAATGAATCAATGCCGTGCTAATCTGGAAGGTGATAGAAAGTCAAACCCTGCATGTGTCGTGTAAACTTTCATGCACGTCGTTCTCAAGGATAGAAATAATCGGCTAATTTCGTCCATTCGTTTATCACAGAATTGGAAGGGGAGTGTGAAATCAAAATCGAGTTTCGCCACTCGCCGTTTGTGTCCTCGCTCGCATGGAACTATAAATAAGGCACCCTCCATATAGTTGGTAATGCAACCTTGAAAGGAACAAAAATAACAAATGAAGATGCAAAACTTCACTATGCATCTTCGCTTGGCATGTGTCCTCCTCTTTTCAGCTCCTCTGGTAGCTTTTGCTACGAGCACTCCCATGAATTTCCTGCAATGCCTCTCTCTTCACTCCGAGAACGCAACCTCCATCTTCAATCTCGTTTATACTCCAATCAACTCTTCGTATTCTTCTGTCTTGGACATTACCATACAGAACCTGCGCTTCTTGACTCCTTTCGCTCCCAAACCTTTACTCATCGTGACACCGCTCCGTGTCTCCCACATCCAAGCCGCCATCATCTGCTCCCGGCGTTACGGACTCCAAATAAGGATCCGAAGCGGTGGTCACGACTACGAGGGCCTTTCCTACTTGTCTGAAGTCCCGTTCATCATGGTTGACATGGTGAATCTCCGATCGATCACTGTAGATGCGGAGGACGAAACAGCGTGGGTCCAATCGGGCGCAACGTTGGGCGAGCTTTACTATAGGATCGCTGAGAAGAGCAAAGCCCTCGGCTTTCCGGCTGGCGTCTGCCCCACGATCGGTGTTGGCGGTCACTTCAGTGGTGGAGGCTATGGCACGATGATGCGCAAATATGGCCTCGCAGCCGATAACGTAATCGATGCCCAGTTGGTCGACGTGCAAGGGCAGCTCCTTGATAGAGAATCCATGGGGGAAGATCTCTTTTGGGCGATCCGAGGCGGAGGAGGCGGCAGCTTCGGTGTGGTAGTGTCCTGGAAAGTCAAGCTCGTCCCGGTGCCACCAACCGTCACCGTGTTCACGCTCGTGAGGACGTTGGAGCAACACGCGACGAAGCTCTTGATTCAATGGCAACTTCTCGGGAACAAGCTCCCCGACGACCTATTCATCCGGGTGATCTTGCAGAGCCTCAACTCTGGCCCCAACGGGACGAGGACGATGCAAGCGTCGTTCAACACCCTTTACCTCGGTGGTGTCGACGCGCTCCTCGACGTGACGAGGAGCAGCTTCCCGGAGCTCAACCTCACGAGAGAGGACTGCACCGAGATGAGCTGGATTGAGTCGGTCCTCTACTTCGCAGGGTTCAGCGGAGAGCCCTTGGAAATCTTGCTCAACAAGAGCTCCAACACCAAAGTATTCTTTAAGCACAAATCGGATTACGTGAGGGAGCCAATCCCGGAGAGTGGCTTAGAGGGGATGTGGGAGAGGTTCTTTGAGGAAGATGAAGGGGTGCCTCTTATGATTTGGAACCACTATGGCGGGAAAATGGGTGAAATTTCCGAATCTGCCCTTCCCTTCCCTCACAGAGCTGGGGTTTTGTACAAGATCCAGCACCTTACGTCATGGACAGATGCCGAGGGAGGCAACGAGGCTGCTCCAAAGCACGTGAGTTGGATACGAAGCTTCTATAGTTATATGGCGCAGTACGTGTCGAAATCGCCTCGGGAAGCTTATATCAACTACAGAGATCTCGACATAGGAACGAACAACGTGATAGGCAACACGGATTACAAGCAAGCAAGCGTTTGGGGAAAGAAGTACTTCAAGAACAACTTCGACAGGTTGGTGCATGTGAAGACCACCGTCGATCCGGGCAACTTTTTCCGGCATGAGCAAAGTATTCCTCCGTTTTCATTTTAATTTAGGTGTACTCCTTGCAATAATAAGATGATACTTTGTAATAAATGGAACATTTGACTATGACTACGTTTGAACTTTGTGTGGACAGTTTTTATCGTGTTCTGGGATATTTGTTAGGAAAGTGATTGTCAAGAGTGAATCGTGTTCTTGACCCATGACCAAGTAGCTAGGAGTGAAGAGTGAATCGTGTTTTCACCTTAAGAAAAGGTTCCACAAATGGAATCCTCTTTCATTCTTGTCTCATAATTCCGAAGGTTCTTCTTTGAAAGATTTTATGAGACCACAGCTAACTGTTCTAAAATTTTAAGCTTTTAGAAGAAGGCGTAAGGCGTGGTTTAATATTTATATATTCTAACACTCCCCCTCATGCTTAGTCTGGTCTTTTTGCTTAGTGCTAAGCATGAAAATATTCATCGGTGAGGCAAATAGGGGCCTGGAAAGATTTGAACTTAGGACCTTCTGCTCCGATACCATAAAAGATTTTATGGGACCGCAGCCAACTGTTCTAAAAGTTTTTAGAAGAAGGCGTGGTTTAATATTTATATATTCCAACATTCTTGACCCTTTGGGATCGACGACTGTTTTTGACTTTTAGGCGCTATCGAGAAGTTTGTGGTTCCAAAAATTTGATTGTATATGTGATTTGAATTTAGGGATCACAAGTTTTTCCACGCAACAAATATCGAGTTATTTGGACGACAACGGAGTAATCTTTGGTCGATATATTGTCAAATATGTCGACGATTCTATTAGGTATTGATGCCCACAACAATACTTAGATTTCTTGAACTTGCGTAAAAATTTTCACATCTCTTAATTATGGTAAATAACGAATTGTTTATGGCTTGAGATGGTTAAGATTATATCCATTTCATAGACCCGGGGGAAAACTGTTTAAGAAGTCATAAACAGACTGCACTTTTGTCAATTCAGCCTTAAATAATTCAATTTTGCCAATGAGTCTTAAACTTTTTCATATTTTTCCAATTGAATCTATTCGCCCAATTTTGACGGAAACGTGGATGCCAACGGTCCTATGTTGTATGGCCGATCATCACAAAGACAATTGCTAATAGTATTTAACATTTTTTGTCTGATTCTTTTATTTATTTATTTTTTCTCTTTTCCTTCTTTTCTTTTTTTCTCTTCTCCCCCACCCCCACCACCCCCTCCCCCTCGGCCCCCAGCAAGTCATCGCTAGGCCTTGTCAATAATTGGTGGAAGCCGTTGGCCTTAGGCAAGGGTTGCCCTCATTGGCCTTGAGGGACACTCGAGCTTGGGTTGGCAAGGGCCACGCTCATTGGATCAACCGAGGGTAGCCTTCACCTGGGCGGGTGTGGGCTGCCCTTACTTGGGCGGGCAAGGGCAACCCTTGCCCGTGTAGATTTGATGAAGGGCTGCCCTCACCTGATCCAACGAGGGCCATTGTTTGAGGCCTACGGAGGGAAAAATGGAAAGAAATTAAAAAAAATGAAAAAGGGAGACATAAGAAAATAAATGAATAAATAAATAAGTTAAAAAAATTATACTTGTTAAAAATTATCTACGTCAACATCAGCAGTGCCATATAAGATAGCCAGAGTCCATATTAGCAATTTCTTGCTAAAATTGGCCGATGCACTAAATTTGCAAATATAAAAAGGTTTAGAACTCAATTAATAAAATTAAATAGTTTATGACTCAATTGACAAAACTGCAATATGTCTAGGTTTTTTGGATAATTTTCCCTAGACCCAAGTGTATTGCCCCGCTTTAGCCAAAATATCGGATCCTTGATTTTTCAATTCAGTCCATTAATATTGAGCTCATCAGAAAGCTCTCATTACAAGTTTTATTACGTAGATATCACGTAAACGGGGCATTGGATGCTCGAGATACGACCCCGAGAATATTATGTATAAGCACCTTTACAAGCATGCTCCTCAAGATGAGGAACATGGTCCTTGCCCAAGTGAAGTTGCATAGAAGAACATCAACTTTGTGATTGTGTTTAGTCACAAGGGCAAGGAGTGGATATGGTTGAGAATTGCATCTACGATTTGGTAGTAGAAAAAAAAAGTGTCTACAATCACCGTAGATAATCTTAGTTTGAATGAAGTTACCATTGGTGCTTTGAAAGAAATTTTTTAAAAGAAAGGTTATGGATCTTAAATAGTGATTTTTGTGTGTGTAAGATGTAAATAGAGCTAATAGTTCAAAAAGATGGAGTTAGAAAGTATCCACATAGTAACTAAAACAATATTTGTCTAAGAAGGACTAATTTTCGGTAGGGTGAAGTTCTACCTTTTACATATTTACGCACGTTAGCCAAAGTAATGTGGATGTTCGTCGACTTGTTTTGAACCCGCCTACGGTTGTGCTCCATCCAAATGCCATACGTGGTTGCTAGAAAGGATACCTTGAGGAGTCTTGCCACAAAGTCTTTTCCCTTTGTTGCTTTAACCATCCATTGAAGTTCCTCATTCCATCCTTGTATAAGGATACTGCGCTATATGTTAAGTAGCATCGACACCGACACGTGACATGTGATATGAGACACAACACGACACGCCGACATGTCATTTATTAAAAAATAAAAAATTTCGATATGTTTGGATATGTTGTATATTAAATGTATATTTTTATATATACATGATAAATTATCATGTAGCGGAGAGTTTATTCTTCTTCTTCCTTTTCTTTTAGGAATTAACGATTAATTTTTTTTTCCTGGTTGAATATATTAATTTTGGGATGGCTGGATATATGATTTAAGTATATGTTTTTTTTGATAAATTTATATTTTGATTCCAAATTTATTGAAAAATGCTTAAAATTGACCTCGTGCGTGTCGAAATGTCTCTTTGAGATACTGGACTCGTGTGTTACTGGCATGTCTAGATCGTCGACGACGTGTCGATTGCTCGTGAGAGTGTTGGAGTGTCGGAGAATGTCGAACACGATATGGAGACCCCCCGAGAGTTTTGGTGCTTCCTAGGCCATATATGCTACCTATCCACTCACACTGGAAGAATAAATATCTTCTTTCTTATATACTAATCCTGCAAAAGTTACACCGGATATCAACCAAAGCCATCCATTAGCCGACAATCTTTGCTGTTGGTAGTCTTTTTCTGCAAACAAGCTAGCCAATAAAATTATGTTTGCTATTGCCGCTAGTCCAAATTAGGTTATATCACTCCACAACCTGTCCCACATGTCTGAGTTCATAATAGATTTCTCAACAATAGTACCCTGAGCTATGGATAACAGAGGTTAAAATAGGTCAAAATTTAAGAAGATAATGCCAACTCCAAGCCATACTGCCCCTAATGTTGATCTACATAATTGGAGTGACTCTGCATTTGGTGTTGTGAACCCATATACTCCAAAGAGAAGAGGACGGGCGATTGATGAGGTTCCACAACATCCGACCTAACAATACTTTATTCCATATATTCAAGTCGAACAATCCTAATCCCCTTTCCTTTTTAGGTGAGCAAATTACTTGCCATGCCACCTTGTGCAATCCGTGATTTACTGTATTGCTTGTCCACACAATATTTTATTCTATATGTTTCTAGTACCCCTTAAATAGGAGAAAATATTCAATGGTTTGTTACCGCCACGTCAATTATTGATGTGGCATTAATTTTTCTTTCATATCCACTTAAAAATTGACACAAGTCTTGAATTAAATTTTAAAACATTGATGCGATATTTCTAGATTTCCTTTCTCTGGCTTCATCTTCTTCGTTTGTCTGCTTCGCCATGGTCGGGACGCTTGGGGGCTATCCAGATTTGGCCGTCAACAGTGGTCGGTGTCTCCATGGGCAACCCTATCTTCCTCCGTTGTCCCCTCGTGGTCGACCTCGTTGACGGCCAAGCCACCCCTCCATCATCATAGTGGAGCGTAGTCATTTTTCGTCCACATCGAGACTGGAATCGTGCCTCCAGATCTAGTCTCGCCATGCCACAGGCGAGGAAGAGATCTCGAAGGCCATGGATAGAGCTTGGACATAGCTCAAAATCAAGAAGAATAACAGAGGAAGCCATCTTCTTGCAATTGTCCCTTGAAGTCGACTCGTGGTCAGCCATGTTGATGGGTGAGGGCAAGATCTTGAACAATGGTGGGCTATTCTTAGCAATTTCCTTGGACAATTGTTGAACTCCATAAATGGTTATTTACTAGTCAAGGCTGGTGGACGAATTTTGGAAGGTGAATAATATTGGATAGTCAGATTTTCAAGTCTTTATGTGATTGTTGCATTCTTAGTTCCTAGGTCTTCATGAGTCTTAATTGTGCTATAGGTTTCAAGAGTAAAAGTTCTAGTTTCTAGGTATTTTACTGCATTTTCTGGTTCCTAGGAATTTAATGTGTTTTCTAGTTCCTATGGCTTTATTAGATGGGTAATTCCGGTGTCTTTAATGTTTAGTCTATTTCCTATGTATTGGTCCCACTATAAGAAGAGGCGAATCCTCATTTGTAAATAGTGAAGATTTGATAAATGAGAACACATGAGATTTTCTTTTGTTTGAAGGAATATATTTTGAGAGTGGATAACTCATATATTGGCTTCTTTATCATTGAAAAGTGGATTACTCCTCGGTGGTGAACCAAAAAGCACTATATTGTCGATTGGTGATAATCCTTTAGGCCTTATTGGTGAGCTTTCTTATCCCAAAGTCTTATATCCTTAGCGGGTGATTATTCTTTTAAACCTTTGTGATGAACTTCGTCGATCCCAATCTGTATCCTTGGCTTGTAGTGCATCCTCTACGCCTCGATGGTGATCGAAGTTATCCTACATTTGCATTCAATCATCGACATCCATCCCCACGTACTATGTTCGGCCGTCAATTCCTTCCTTGATCACTCAAAAAGCATTTTCCATCCCGCACACGCATCACAAAGGTTCTTCTTTAGCTACACTCTAGAGGCTCAACATCAATAATACAATAGTATTTCATCACCTCGAACGTGGATTTACACAAATTGAGCAAGAAAATCTAATCACGATCTGAGACTACAAGAGATAACTTGGAAAATATTTTCAACGAACAAAACCGATCAATTCATGGACCTCGGTCTCACGAACATTATCCTGTAATTCGAGCTAATTTCGACATTATTTAACCATCGAATTTTCGTCGGAAGATGTAGTCCTCTTTCCCCTCTTCTTTTTCCTCTCCACATGCTTTTTGACTTTTCTTTTTCATATTGTGTTACCTTCGCCCCACGAAAAGGCGGACCCATTCAACAGGATGTGCTGTAATCATCAAAGACGCGAATGGTGACACGCGTAGACATATGAAATGTGAATGATAGGAATGGCAGACAGGTTTGCTTGAGATTGCTTTCCCACACGGCTAATTGTATCTAGTACTAGTGGCGACACGTATGGAAATGAGACTCTTGAGCTCAAAAAGATCATAGGGAGAGATTATGATTAACAACAATTTGTGAGTCACCTAGATGTAAGAGTGAGATGGAGGTCAATTGATGTGATATCAATCAACGTTTTTCGACGTGGATATCCTAAAAATTCACGATATCAGTAGTAGGCCAGAAAAGAAAAAACATATACACCTGATATAATGGAATAAAAATTGAGAATGTCTTCCTCTGAGATTTTGAGTTAGTCGAATGATGATGACTAGCTGAGGTATTTACAGTCCTTATGTACGCATTGCAACTAACTCTAAAATTGATGCGTACACTCCTCTGTGTGAAATCCCAAAGGCTATAAAACCTAAAGATGAGCAAATTGAACTGTCCGAATCGGAACCAGTGGCCCAGTTTCCAATTCTAGAGGGCGATAGTCCGGTTCACGATTCTTAAAATTAAAACCAATAGCTGGGCGGTTAGGTTCCTGGTTTCAAGGGTAGGACCGAACATGTTGAATTTTTTTTTTAATTTTTAAAAGTAATCCTCAACAGATTTAGGGTTATGATGAGGCCTGATAGACATCATAACTTAACATATGGATACTGGGAAGCTGGCTTATCTATGTTCACAGAAAAGCAGAACTATAATGACTTGTCAAGTCAAAATTTTCCGCGGCAATTTTCTCTGGCTTCCACGACTGTGCAACAGTGCAAGTGAAACCTCCATATGAAGTTTCTACTTCAGTTGGCTATAATCCAAGAGGTCAGAAACCTGGGTTAGCTGCATCCAGGGAAAAGCAGAAATACAGTGACTTGCCAATTCAAATATTCAGCAGCCATTTTCTCAAGCTACCACGAGTGCGCAAGGAAAACATCCATCTGAAGTTTCTACTTTAGTGCGCCATGGTCCAAGAGGTCCGAAAGCTGGGTTTACTAGTTCTTTAGAACCGCTTGGGAACCTGATGGGACTGTCGGTCCGGTCTGGTTCTCGGTCCCCAGATGGCTAGTCCGGTCTCCAGTTCCGAAAAATGGGAACTGGGACCACTAGTCCAGCTCCCGCTTCTTGAGGAGAATCGGACCGGATCGAAAACCAATCACTCCTAATAAAAATCACTTGAGCTGCCTTTGGCGTAGTATTTTCAATGAGATTTGGATCTTCAAAGGCCCTTAGAGACAAAGTTTTAAGCGTTTGGTAACACAATCTCAGACGCCTTTAGTGCGAGTTTTGAGCTTTAAGCATTCTAAAAATGCTACTTCAAGGGTTTAATGAATTGCTTTTTTATCCATTCTTACCGTCACTAATGTTTGACATTCGTGTTTTGCCCTTGCTATTATTCTAGACACAATGTTCATCGCCTCTCTCAGACAGACACGGTCGTGGCTCCAACATCTAGCTCGTCGAGGGTTGCACAACGTCGAGCTTCATCAAGGTTTGCTCGACGCAGACAAGCTTCACCCAGATGAAACCCTTTCAAATCTTGGGCCAAGGGTCACACAAGAGTCTTCGATGATCGCGTGACAAGGGTCGCTGCGGGACGGGGGTCGAGGAGGTGGCAAGGGTGGCGACGGCGGACAAGAGGAAGTTGGGATGGTGAGGATCGTGTGGCCAAAGTTGCTTTTGAAAGTGTATTACCCAAAAATATTTGCATTAAGTAAAAGACATTAATGAGAAAGTCATTTTGTCTAGATGCAAAGTAATTCTTTGAAAGCTCTCTTAAACGCACCAAATATAGTACCCTTAAGACCTTCCGTCGTATTTCGAAATCTTGATCTATCGACTGGTAGTAGAACGTGTTTTCTCTAGTCAAGAACGATGTGGCCTCAAGGAAATGTCAAGAAACCAGCTAAGTTCAAATGGAGAGATTCGAGTAGAAAAGGAAAACCAATCTGTATGCGCATGGGACGAGTGATCCATCTAAGGACGCTCCATAGTTCAATTCCCCATTGCATCATATTATACCCGAATTCATTTTGTCGTAGTTCCTATGCAAAATGTGGTACCACAGATACGTGAGGATTTTCAAATGAACAGTTATTTGTGTGGTAGGTCACTTTGTATAGAAATTACGATAAAATGAATTGGGGCATGATAGGAAATTGGTCCTTGAAAGAGTGTGGAAAAACCCATATAAAACATAGGCGGAAGTCAGAATTGAGCAACCCGGATAGCTAGTGCGAAATATGGAATATGCAAAACATAGGCGGAAGTCAAAATTGAGCAACCCGGATAGCTAGTGCGAAATATGGAATATGCTTACATGAGAGCTTGCTTGCTTACCTTTTTTTTTTTTTTACTGTGAGATTGACAGCATGTTGTGAACCACAAAAAAATAGATAACAAATAATTAAAATTATTATAGGGTCCTAGGGTTTACTTTTTTCAAGAATTTGTGGTTCACAACATTGTGTTATTCTCTCAGTCACCAAAAAAATTGTTATGCTAGTAAAATCCCAAAATATATTTTCAAGGTTTTGACCGAAAATTGTAAGGATAAGAGTTCCAGAAGCGCATGTCATTGCGGAAGTACTTGCACAAAATAAAACAAAGGCAATTTCTGCATGAACGAGATCACAATTATCATCAAGCAAGACAACTGACCCTCTTACTTTTCGTAAGTTGGCTTTTCCAAGTTTGGACCTGGAATTGTAAGGATAAGAGCTCCAGAATCGCATGTCCATGCTCAAGTATTTATGAAGTAACTGAAACAGGATCACCAGAATCATCAACTAAGAATGTCAACCCTCTTCATTTAGTCTATGTCGGATTTTGTTTTTCAAGATTTGTACTTACAATTTTCCGGTCAAGATTGGAGGTGGCTTGTAAGAACTTCTCATTTCGATTATCATTGATTCTATTTTTTTTTTTAATGAATTCTTAGCCCTTTTTTTATATACATTAAGCGGTTTTTTTCTTTTTTATGGCAAGATTCTATTTTGTAATGCTTGGCTTCTCAATAATTTGGTCGGCAAGCTAAAAAGGATATGATAAAAAAAAAAAAAAAAGTCAGGCATAATTTCGTACCAAGGATTGACGACAATTGTTATTATTATCTTTATCACTAGATGTATTACCCTCGTCATCTTTAAGACCGTTATGCCGGAGCCACGGAACTTTAAACAATTATTGATTACCTCCGTTAACCAACGATTGTAATTTAAATCATTTCATCAACCCTGTACCCTCTAATTTAAAAGTCAGGCTCTATGAGGTCGAGAATTGAGTTAGAGGCTTATTCCTTTCGGCGACGTCAAGACTTTCTTTCCTCCGCCAGTAACGTCGTGCTCGTCTTTTGCTGTCATTTCGCGATCAGATAAAAATGGCGAGACCACCACTATATTGTTGCTTCTCACGTTAGGGTTTTGAAACAGCGCCCGGTTCATTGGTCCCCTAATGCCGACCCTTCCCATGGTCCCTTACAAAGCAACCTTGGTGGCAACTTCGTAGCATCTATGGTTTGACTGTCCGATCTGAGGGATATCTATGTTTTCAATCGGGCTCAATAGCTATCACTGACTCAGTCGAGGCGAAGACGCGTTATCTTTCCACAAGGCTCCATGCATTGGCCCGGATGATATTTCCGCAAGATCTCCTACATCCACAAGTGAGAGATTCCTTTTTGTCTGAATAGCCTTTAGCACTTCCTCATCGGCATTGGCCCGAGTTGATATCGTATCCAACGCCACGGCCGATTTACAATAGGTGACATAAATTCTTAGTAAATTTGACTCTTTGACAAAAAAAAAAGTTGGCTTTTTTAGGGTGCCAACTCTTAGGATTCGATGCACAACCACAACGAAATAGAGTGAAAAAACATGAAAGAAATATCAAGATACAATATTTATTTTAGTTCACCCTTAAATTAAGGTTACATTCAACAGAAAATTTTGCTGTAATTAGGGCTTAATAAAACAGGAACCCTTGTTTTGCTGTCGATGGCGCATATGAATCGCACCTCAATGCCAATTGTCTCATATTGAATTTCGTCCGTTTTGGTTGGGCTCGCGCACATCGAGAGTATTGTACTAAAAGCCGCAGGAAAAGCAGGAAGCAAATGAGCAAAATGGAAGGTAGTTTCTAACGAAAGTTTAAGATTGGACGGACATGCTCGACAGTAGTATTCCCCACTGTTAGGACTATAGACTCTTCAAACTCCTGTTAAAACTTCATTGTCGGAGCAAACCCCGAGAAAAATTCTTCAACTTTCATTCCGAAAGAGGTGAAAACCGATCCTACAAAGCAACGTAACAAAGTAAATAATCTCAATATCCCCGGCAGACTCAAATAAACAACACTAGATCGTACAATATCTTTCAATGAATGATAAGATTATAAGATATCTCAACAACAATTTAGATTGAGAGAAACATTTCTTGGCAAGCTTCGACTTCATGGACCAATCTATACCGTCACACATGCATTGGAGGCAAGAAAATTTGACAAGTGCGATCCATTAAATTTGGGTTTGCAGCTGCTGTTCAGCTTGAGGATGGGCCTAGAAAGTAAGAAGAAGAAATCCGTATAAAGGGTATGTACGGATGAGTCTACGCTCCCCGGAATCATTAGCTCTGATGAGTTGAGATCAAGAAATTACCTGCCAAGATATACATACCTTAACGAAAACAATTCAATGGCTCTGATGATTTCTCTCTCAACGATTCCTCTCTCTGTAGAAGAGAAGTAGCTTGAACCAGTTCAACAAGTCTTTTGCTTCTGTTTGGGAACACCCGAGTAGTCAATACTGGATTTTCAAATGAATAGTTATTGGGAAAAGTACACTAGAAGTGCCATAACTTTTGTACAGCGTTCACTTGAGAGCCATAACTTTCAAAACGTTCACTTAAGTGCCATAACTTTTAAAAATCGTTCACTTGAGTGCCATGTTGACGTGACAGCCGGAAAAACTGACGTGGTAGCTGGAAAAGTTACTGTAGATGCTGGAAAGCCGACGTGACAAGCCGGAAAGTTGACATGGCATGCCGGAAAAGTTGCTATAGCACTCAAGTGAACGATTTTGTTCCGACGTAGCACTCAAGTGAACGATTTTTGAAAGTTATGACACTTAAGTGAACGTTTTGAAAATTATGGCACTCAAGTGAACGTCGTACATAAGTTATGGCACTTCTAGTGTTCTTTTCTCACGCTTATTTGTGTAGTAGGTCACTTTGTATAGTAATTACGATAAAATGAATTGGGCCATGATAGGAAATTGGTCCTTGAAAGAGAGTGGAAAAACCCATATAAAACATAGGCGAAAGTCAGAATTGAGCAACCCGGATAGCTATTGCGAAATATAAGAATATACGTATATGACAGCTAGTGCGAAAATTGTAAGGATAAGAGTTCTAGAAGTGCATGTCATTGCGGAAATACTTGCACGAAATAAAACAAAGGCAATTTCTGCATGAACGAGATCACAATTATCATCAAGCAAGACAGTTGACCGTCTTACTTTTCGTAAGTTGGCTTTTCCAAGTTTGGACCTGGAATTGTAAGGATAAGAGTTCCAGAATCGCATGTCCATGCTCAAGTATTTATGAGGTAACTGAAATGAGATCACCAGAATCACCAACTAAGAATGTCAACCCTCTTCATTTAGTCTATGTCGGATTTTGTTTTTCAAGATTTGTACTTAGGATTTTCCGGTCAAGATTGGAGGTGGCTTGTAAGATCTTCTCATTTCGATTATCATTGACTCTATTTTTTTTTAATGAATTCTTAGCCAATCCCATTTCCTATAAAAGGCCTTCATGCAAAACTAATTATCTCAACCAGCAAAAATATTTGAACCAAACCCTAAAATGGGAACTTCATTTCCAAAGTCCAAAACTCTTTACATCTTCTCATTCCTGGCGTTGTTCATAGCTTCATTTTCTTCACATTCTCAAGCCTTTGCTAACGAAACCCTAGCCCAATGCCTCATCGACCACTCCCAACCTTCGCATCCGATAACCTCATCCATATACACGCCCACCAACTCTTCTTTCTCGTTCGTTCTTCAATCTTACATTCGAAACCTCCGCTTCAACACCTCCAGCACGCCGAAACCCGCTCTCATCCTCACCGCACTCCATGAGTCTCATGTGCAAGCCGCCATCATTTGCGCCCGGAAGCTCTCGGTCGAGATGAAGATCCGAAGTGGAGGCCACGACTACGAGGGCATATCCTACGTCTCCATCTCCTTGCCTTTCTTCATCCTTGACATGCTCAATTTCCGCTCCGTTGATGTCGACATCGAGGCTGAGACAGCATGGGTCCAGGCGGGGGCCACCCTTGGCGAGGTCTACTATGGGATTGCAGCGACGAGCAAGGTCCATGGCTTTCCCGCCGGGGTTTGCCCCACAGTGGGCGTCGGTGGCCACTTCAGCGGCGGAGGCGTGTAGTAGGTCACTTTGTATAGTAATTACGATAAAATGAATTGGGCCATGATAGGAAATTGGTCCTTGAAAGAGAGTGGAAAAACCCATATAAAACATAGGCGAAAGTCAGAATTGAGCAACCCGGATAGCTATTGCGAAATATAAGAATATACGTATATGACAGCTAGTGCGAAAATTGTAAGGATAAGAGTTCTAGAAGTGCATGTCATTGCGGAAATACTTGCACGAAATAAAACAAAGGCAATTTCTGCATGAACGAGATCACAATTATCATCAAGCAAGACAGTTGACCGTCTTACTTTTCGTAAGTTGGCTTTTCCAAGTTTGGACCTGGAATTGTAAGGATAAGAGTTCCAGAATCGCATGTCCATGCTCAAGTATTTATGAGGTAACTGAAATGAGATCACCAGAATCACCAACTAAGAATGTCAACCCTCTTCATTTAGTCTATGTCGGATTTTGTTTTTCAAGATTTGTACTTAGGATTTTCCGGTCAAGATTGGAGGTGGCTTGTAAGATCTTCTCATTTCGATTATCATTGACTCTATTTTTTTTTTAATGAATTCTTAGCCAATCCCATTTCCTATAAAAGGCCTTCATGCAAAACTAATTATCTCAACCAGCAAAAATATTTGAACCAAACCCTAAAATGGGAACTTCATTTCCAAAGTCCAAAACTCTTTACATCTTCTCATTCCTGGCGTTGTTCATAGCTTCATTTTCTTCACATTCTCAAGCCTTTGCTAACGAAACCCTAGCCCAATGCCTCATCGACCACTCCCAACCTTCGCATCCGATAACCTCATCCATATACACGCCCACCAACTCTTCTTTCTCGTTCGTTCTTCAATCTTACATTCGAAACCTCCGCTTCAACACCTCCAGCACGCCGAAACCCGCTCTCATCCTCACCGCACTCCATGAGTCTCATGTGCAAGCCGCCATCATTTGCGCCCGGAAGCTCTCGGTCGAGATGAAGATCCGAAGTGGAGGCCACGACTACGAGGGCATATCCTACGTCTCCATCTCCTTGCCTTTCTTCATCCTTGACATGCTCAATTTCCGCTCCGTTGATGTCGACATCGAGGCTGAGACAGCATGGGTCCAGGCGGGGGCCACCCTTGGCGAGGTCTACTATGGGATTGCAGCGACGAGCAAGGTCCATGGCTTTCCCGCCGGGGTTTGCCCCACAGTGGGCGTCGGTGGCCACTTCAGCGGCGGAGGCTATGGCAACATGATGAGGAAGTATGGGCTTTCCGTCGACAACATAGTTGATGCGCGCATGATCGACATCAATGGGGAAATACTGGATAGAGAATCCATGGGCGAAGACCTTTTTTGGGCCATAAGAGGCGGAGGCGGTGCGAGCTTTGGCGTTGTCCTCGCTTACAAGATCAACCTTGTCCGAGTCCCAGAGACGGTGACGGTCTTCCAGGTCCCAAGGACGTGGGAGCAAAACGCGACCGAGGTGGTGTACAAGTGGGAACAAGTGGCGCCCAAACTGGACGAGGATCTCTTCATAAGGCTGATCATGGACGTGGTCAATGGAACAAACGCGGGAGAGAAAACAATAAGAGCCACGTTTTTCGCGCTTTTCCTTGGAGACGCTCAAAGGCTTCTTGCATTGATGAGCAATAGCTTTCCCGAGCTAGGCTTGCTGAAATCAGATTGCATCGAAATGAGTTGGGTCGAGTCCACGCTCTACTGGACCAGTTTCCCGATCGGGACTCCAGTGGATGCTTTGCTTTCGCGCACGCCGCAAGTCTTGACACATTTGAAGAGAAAGTCCGACTACGTGAAGCAAATCATACCGAAGGACGGATTGGAGCTGATTTGGAGGAGGATGATCGAGCTAGAAAGGCCGGTGTTGACCTTCAACCCTTACGGAGGCAAGATGGGCGAGATTCCTGCCACCAACACCCCGTTTCCGCATAGGGCCGGGAACCTATGGAAGATACAGTACGCGACAAATTGGGACGAGGATGGGGACGAGGCGGCACGGCACTACATCGAGCTGACGAGGAAGCTCTATCGTTACATGACGCCCTTTGTGTCGAAGAACCCGAGAGAAGCGTTCTTGAATTATAGGGACCTTGATCTGGGGATTAACCACAATGGAGACGAGAGCTACGAGGAAGGGAAAGTGTACGGGGTGAAGTACTTCAAGGGCAATTTCAACAGGTTGGTGGAGATAAAGACCAAAGTCGATCCTGGTAATTTCTTCAGAAACGAACAGAGCATTCCGGTTCTTCCCCGGTGAAAAAGAAAGTGGAAGCGCCCAATAAATAATAATTGCATTTCTGCTGATCCTTTAGACACTTCATTAGTTCAGAGATTTGTAAGTTTGTATTGGCGAATAATGCAGAATTTGTGAATGAGAATAAAGAGATTAACAATGGGTCCTCGAATTAAAGATGGAGATGAGCAGCTATTGAAGTCATACGTGAAGCTAAGGTTCCTTCAAAGTTTGCAGGCTTCAAACTCACATGGAAAAGATAAGAGTTGGCCCACTCTCAGAAGGGCCGATGGAGGTCGCCGAACCCTCGCTGGCCCTAAGCTCGGGCTGACGACCCTCACTAGGATCGGGCGAGGCCCACCCCGATCTAGGCAACGCCAAACCTCGCCCAGGCCTGCCTAGGCTGGCATCGCCCAACTCTGTGTTTTCTCAACCCAAAAAGATATAATAATCTCATTGGCAAATCATCCATGAAATGCTTAGGTCTAGACCATTGACATGTACATATGATCTTGACCTAGAGCGTTTTGCACATAATTGGTGAGATTCATAAATACACATTCAATTCACGAGATGGAAATGCCCTAATTGCGCCAACGTTGACAACCACACAGAAATGACTAGATGCGAACAAAGTGTCGAAGGCCACAATCATACAAAAGTGATGGACTAAAATGCAACAAAATGGTCCAAGTTTAAGGACTGCGGGGGGTAATTTCTTCTTAAATAAAACTTTCAGACTTAATGGTAAACTTTGGGCCAAACAAAATGGACTTATTACCATGGCTTGATGGCCAGGCCTATACATTATGGGCTTGACCTTAGCAAGCAAGTACTTGAAATATTTAGGCCAGTCTTTGAGCTAACGATTTTTGGAAATGGGCGCATGTGAACGGGACTCTACCAACACATTTATATTAAAGTCTCTCAATCAATTAGCTCTAATTTGGCTGGCAATTATATTCCATCTTAGACAAATTTGTAAAGCATCTCTATTTTTCGAAGTGAGATTAATGTGAAATAGATTCTGGACATTCTTTTCTTAAAATCTCGAAACCATTATCTTGAAAATCGAGGAATATAACCACTAGATTGGCCATTCTTTTCGTTGAAAAGGCACGTTTTGCGCGTACACTCCACTGTGTGAAATCCTGAAGGCTCTTACCTAAGAGAATTTGACTGGAAATGATTCTGGTATATCAGTTCAATTACCAGCATGACTCCTGCATTTTCGCTTCATTAGCATCGAAAAGATTCGGCTTTCTTTGCGGGATAATTCCAGCACCATGTCGCCAGACGACTGACGCGATTTAGAAGTCTGGCAACGTTCGAACTCATGCCGGATAAATCTGATAAGATCACTTGATCTTGATATTGGATTGGAACAGTTGAAGGTGTATGTAAAATACGGCATCTTGAAACATGATTAATCAGGGTGTTCGTTTTTCAGATTCATTAGTGATTAATTAGTGCCTTCGTTTTCCACAGACTACAAGGAATAATGAACAGAGTTCCCGTGTATCTGTAGAACAATAACAAAACAAGTTGGGATGTGCATGAATAACATAACAACGCGATTATTGAAGTCTTCTCTTCCGTGTACATCCAGATTGATTTAAAGAGTCATACTTATCCAGAATAGATCTTAACTATAAAACAAAAATATCAACTAAAACAAAAGCTCAAAGTTCTTGTAGATTATTGAAGTCTTCTCTTCCGTATTTTTATTAGGATTTGGACAGGATTGTCTTCTGTGCGTGTGTGAAGTATGGACTTTTCATGTTAGGGTCTGGTCAATGTAGCATGTTATAATCCACTGGAATGTTAGCGTTAGTACATTGAATAGGTCAGAAGAAAATCATGGCTCCAAACACAATTTTTTTTTTTTGGTCAAACCAGTACCAAGTTGTAATGTGCTCTTTTAGCATGTATACTATTAGTAAGTCCAACCCAAAAACTTAAGCTTATAAGTAAAAGAAGATCACATGAATATAAAGAGCATATATGACCCATTCATAATTGATGTGGGACTACGAAACAACAACTTCAAGACCCAACTCATGTGTAAGCCGAATTACAAGCGGCATGTGGAATTTGAATTACGGGGGGTGGACGCACATTTGTGGAAGACATTGGTTCTAATACCATGTTAAAATGTCCAACCTAAAAACCAGTGTTATCTCTTTATGCATATGTGGGCCGACCCCCATTAATCAATTTCCATGTGTCACTCGTAATCTGGCTTGCACGTGAAATTTAACTAATGGGAGTGGACCCACATATATAGATAACAGTGGCTCCGATATCATATTAGAAAGTCTAACCCAAAAGCTTTTGGGTTACATCATTAATAAGGCCGACTGCGAAAAATAGCTTGAAATATAGCAAGAGCCTAGTCGACTGCGAAAGCCAAAAAAAGCGGAAATAAGGTCGCAAGTGCTGAGACGCATTTGAGCAGGCAGAGGAGCGGCACCGAGACTAGTAGAATCGATAATGTGAAAGGTAGTAGTAAAGAGAACCACAAGCCTATTCCCGGCGGTTCCATGAGTTACATCGTTAATTTGTTATTTCCCGGAAAAAAAATCGTCGCCGTCTTCGAACAAGGGTCTCTTGCCCCGATGGTCTGTTGAAGATTCTCAGTTGATGAAAATGCCCTTTTCAAGAAATCTTCCAGAAGGAAATCTGATTCTTTTAACAGACCTTTCTCTTGAATATGAATCCAAACGCATCGATGTATCCTCTTTGACATCCAATTTATCGTCGATGACAACAATGGGGCAAGCCGGTATAGAAGTTTCATCCAAGCACATGAATGATATAACAGGAAGGTCTAGCAGGTCGACTTTAGATTCGAATGCTCATCATCCTCTGTCGATCGATGAAACAGCTTGGTCGAACAAGTTTACAGTGAAAGTCACGATCAAAAGGGCTAGTTCGCTCGTTGAGTACAGGAGTGCAATGCTGCAATGGGCTCTGTCACCCGGCAGGTCAGGTTCATCTCTGATGTCTATAGAAAATAAAGAGAGGCTGTTGTCCTTTTCAAGCTTGAAGCCACCGTCGAGTCCCTCCAAGGCATAATGGTGTGGAGAAGTTGCTTAATATGGGACTTGACTTGTTGAAGAGCAAGAAAACCTCATCTCATCATCTTCTCTGGGTCCTGCGGATGCGGAAAACATTCATCAACTTCACCTGCTTCATAATCGGTTGATTCAATGGTAGTATGTGAATGCTAAAGCCAACGGTGCAAACTCAAAGATCATTAGCCAGATTGAGGTGTGTGACACTAGAACATAATTTCTATCAATTCATCGAAAGTCGCAAAGTGAAAGCTGCATATTGTTTATTCATTCCGACAATAAGACTTTCGAGATTATGTCAATCACGCTGAAAATCGGGATAACTCATTCTTCTATGATTAATATTTAGAGAGCTGAATAGACGTACGTCTATGGCATCTACATACACATAAGAATAAAGAGATGGATCGTTATCTCTCTGTTGATTATAAATATGAAGTTAGGAGTGTATATGTCGTATCTTATGGGCTGGACCTATAGGCATGTGATGGAAGTCTTGTACTAATTTGTAGGTAAGTTTAGCCTTTCAGAGAAATTTAATATGTGACTGGAGCAGCCCCACAACATTGCAACATTTTGTGCTCCAGAAGAAATTAGAGATGGTTAAAGAAAAGTTCCAAATGAAGCTGAACCTGATACTCCATTCCCAAGTCAGTTTGGCATCTTGTAGTAATCTCACGCAGACGTTCCCGGTAGAACCGTCTTACTATTTATCTATATGAATTAAAACGAGCCTGGCTGAAGCACATCACTTTTTGTAGATTGGACAACTGGAAACTTGGGGAGACATGGAAAGGCCACACTCATAGTAATTTCCAAAACAACCAAGTCCTTGCAATCTATTGTCTGCAAATTACCGTTTACAGAAGGTGCAGATATATGATGACCATCTTCAATTAGATGCTTCATAAAATGCATGCATAACTCTAGATGTAGGCCTAAATGGAGACTAAAGTAGAGCTACAATCTACTTCGTCTGCTCTCGACACGCATTAGATGTCACGACTTCTATCGAGTCAGCGATCACCGATATTTCCACTTCAATGAGAACCAAATACTAAAGTCAAACTCTTGATCGGTATCTTTAGTTTGGCATGCTTGATAAAATCCTTTTTTATGAGTCAAGTACCGTGAATCGAGTCTCTTTAAATCCTTTTCATGAGCCAATTATCATGAATCGAGTCTCTTCAAAACCTTTTCATGAGCCAGTTACCTTGAATCGATTCTCTTTAAATCCTTTTCATGAGCCAATTACCATGAATCGAGTCTTTTCAAATCCTTTTCATGATCCAAATATCATGAATCGAGTCTCTTCAAATCCTTTCAATGAGACAATTACCATGAATCTAGTCTTTTCGTCACTAAACCCTTTTTGTTAGTTGATCTTCTTGGCACTCTTCATCATTTTTTACTTAATGTCACCTGCTAAGCTACTTTCTTTGACCTTGCCATCTCGGGTTTTCCATGTAGGTGTTTATGTTGGCTCTATATAATTGCATTGGCCATGGCTGTCGTTTGTGCCTTTTATTTTCTTTTGTCCCTCTAGATGGATTTTGTGTTTTTGTCAAAATCTGATTTTGATACATTGATTACCATGGATCAAGTCTCTTCAAATCCTTTTCATGAGCCAATTACCATGAATTTAGTCTCTTCAAATCATTTTCGTGAGCCAATTACGATGAATCGATTCTCTTCAAATTCATTTCGTGAGGCAAATACCCTGAATCGATCTCTTCAAATCCTTTTCGTGTGGCAAATACCATGAATCGAGTCTCTTCAAATCCTTTTCATGAGTAAATTACCAAATCGAGTCTCTTCAAATCCTTTTCATGAGCCAAATACCATGAATCGAGTCTCTGTAAATCCTTTTCATAAGCCGGATACCATGAATCGAGTCTTTTCCTCATTAACCACATTTGCTAGTCGATCTTTTTAGTACTCTTCGTCATTTTTACTTAATGTCACCTGCCTAAGCTCCTTTCTTTGGCCTTGCCATCTTCAATTTTCCATGTAGGCTTTTGTGTTGGCTTTATCTAACTGCATTGGCTGTGGCTCTCGTTTGTGCCTTTTATTTTCTTTTGCCCATCCGGAAAGATTTTGTTTTTTTTTTGTCAAAATCTGGTTTTGATACATTGAGTACCATGAATCAAGTCTCTTCAAATCTTTTTCATGAGCCAATTACCATGAATCGAGTCTCTTCAAATCATTTTTGTGAGGCAATTACGATGAATCGATTCTCTTCAAATCCATTTGGAATATGTTTACTAGAAGTCCTAAAACTTATCACAAAAGTGCAATTGAGTCCTAAAACTTACAAAAAGTGCAATCAAGTTCTAAAACTTGTCAAATTGATGCAATCAAGTTCTTCTATTAACTCCATCCAACTTGACTAACGAAAAATGCTGGCGTGGCTTATTTTAATAAAATCTCTCTCCTATGTGGCAAATACCTTCGATGAACAGGTCCATGTCATCAATACGTCGCCGTTCACCTCCCCAAATCGAAACCCTAACTATTTCCCTTTGGCTTGGTTGTTTCTCTTTGCCCTAAATTGAAGTCCGAGCCCTAAATTAGAGCCCTAAAGTTTGCTTCTTCATTGATTGCGAGTCAGTTCTGATGTTTGCGTCTGGGCAGCCGATCGAGCGGCATCATTCTCCTCTTCGAAGGTTCATCGGAGCGCATGCTCGGTCGTCGTTCTCGCTTTAACATGCGTTTAGTTGCTCATGCTTAAAGCGTCTTCTCCATCCTCTTCCTGATTATGTATTCTCTACGGCAGCGTCATCTCTATTTAGGCCCGCTTTAATTATCCGGTTCATCTATCTAGGATGCTTTTGGTGACTGATTTGGTTTTGCTATGGCGAGTTGATTGCTGAAAAAAAAAATTGAGTTGATCGTAACCATGTCTTCGAGATTCCGAGTTAAGGGAAGATGAAAATGTGTTAATTGGAATCATGGGATCGCAATTGTGAAATATTCCTCGCAGGTATCGCATCTCTGCTTCTTTAGAGAGATCAAGAAAGTTTTTTGTTTTTTTTGGTCGAAAGTAAGTTGATATATGCAGATTTTTGCAGTTGTGAAATCTTCTTTTGATATCCTATCAAGGTCCTCATTAGATCATTTTGTTAACGTGGTTCGTGGTACATACATTTACTTGTCACTGTGTGCACCAAAAAGAAGTAGAAATAAAACGAAGATGGTGAGACGATGTAGTTGGGCACACATAATTGTCGATTAAATGTGGCAGTTGACATCTATGTTATTTTAGATTATTTGATGAACATGACCAAATCATAGACAAGAAGTCGTTGCTCTGATGGGACCGAGTTTTATAATTAAGCTGGCCTCTTTTTTTAGTACATTACATTATCAGTAGTTACGTGCTCCGATGGTGGCTTTTATTTTTTACTCTTGCAAGCAGATATGGTGAGATGGCAGATCCTTCTAATGATGCTGGCAACTTGGAACTGAGCTTTAAGTTGGGACTGTACTTGTCTAGTAACTTCATCGTATCTTAAGCTTGAGGAATGGAGGAAATTTAATAGGCCTTGCAAGGAGGTAGATCTGTCCGATTTGTTACTGTCATTTAACATACAATAGTTGGGATAACTTTTCTGTATTATGGTTATGCTGTGAATTGTGCTGGTTTTCTTTTACATATGTTGATTGCTTTCTTCAATTTTGAGCTTCAACTAGCCTTAGATAATTTGACGATCCACAGTGCCACTTGTTTTTGTTCCCTTGTAGGTCCAAAAGTTATTTATATGGTGAACCGACAGTCTGGCTAGCATTTCCGCTGAAGGGAGAGAGAAGTGTTCAGTACTTCAACTTTTTTGTGTGCGACTTGAATGAGCAAATTCAGGCAACGTCCATTGTTAGACTCTGTATTTTACAAGTAAAGTGAAGACCTTGTTGCATTCCTGGGACTAACTGATGTATATGCTAATATGTTATCTTTGTGCATTCACGTGAGTACGTAAATGGTCCTTTTGAGTTACTGTCAAATGCCTGGTGTTGTTGAAGTGTTGGAGATGCACTTCGAGTTGCAGGAAGCACATTATGAACAACATAACAGCATGTCTGAGATCAACTAATGTTCCTGTACTGATGGAAAGATATCCTACTCTACACACTAGCCAAGCCAACGTCCATTTCCACTCCAAGAGTGTGGATCGTCCCATTTTTCACATGATCATTTAACTGAATTCACTAGTTCTGTTTTCAGTCACAAACAGTAGTAGAAACATAACAGTCAAAGAAGGTGATGCCGACAAGCTAAATACCAATCTGACATAGAAGTACACATTCATAACCGGACTTACAAACTTAGAAGCAGGGTACTATAGAAGCTACTTAGAAGTAGGGTACTATAGAAGACTTAGAAATTTCCCATCAACTCTCACATTGCATACAACCAACACAATGATACAACATATCCACAGAACAAATGTCAATTGATATAGCATCTCTTCTTGCGTCACTCGTGCGAGCTCCTCCATTATATGTTCATGCTTCGCTCATTGAATCTTTCTTTCAAGTAGCAGTGAGAGCTCACGTCGATTTCGTCGTGCCTCAATTGGCTTGATTGGCACAGTGCATAATTTCTCTCAAGGAAGTCAACTATAATGTACCTTGCTCGATCTGGTATCTTCATATCTACCCAAATGAAGATATCACATTAATCTAGACCATCAAACTTAGCTTATCTATGGAACCTCCTTCCTGTGTTCACGGAGAAATCAGATTCCGTAAGCCTATAGCAGGTGCCACAGGTGGAAACCATCCAAATGAAATCCACAAATGCTATATTCATTATTTTTCTTATCTGTCCTTTACTATTGTATGTACCCAACTGACTCACATAAATCACAACCACAAAAATTACCGCAACCAAATGAAAACATGATGAAATTTCTTTGGGCAAATGATAATTTTCGTAAATTGCAATATGAGGAAACAAGAAACCACCAGCGGAGTTACCGAGATTTGCCTCTGAAACCACGAAAGGTAGGAGTTGAATCACCAGTTTATAGAAGTAGGTATATGTTTAGATCAACTAGAAACTGGCACATACTACTCCCAAAATGTTCCCGAAAGGTTGGACATGGATGAGTGTTGCTAGTTAGTCTTGGACCATGAAAGTTTATCACAATTCCAGAAGATCTTGGAACCGACCACACAATCACCGAGTGAATAGAGACAGTCTATGAATCTGACTGTGGCTCTTCAAAGAGCGTCCATCAATTGTAATAAAGAGATTTAAAGAACGCTAACAACCAGAAGAACCGCACATTTAGGTCAAGTAAACGGCTTTGAGCTCATATATCGGTATGACTTGGATGGGCACAAAAGAGGGACTTGCCAGAATTCAAGACCCGATACAATATGCAGATATGCTATGAAGATATGAAAAAGATACATGAAAGTCCGCAGTTAAACCGACATATTCAACGATCCAATCCTATTATTCCAGTTAACACATATTCATCTTCCCTTAACTCGGAATCTCAAAGACAGGGTTGCGACCAACTCAATTTTTTTTTTTTTTCCGCAATCAACTCGTCGTATCAAAACCAAATCAATCACCAAAAACATGCCCGATAGACCATCGAACCAGAGAATTGAAGTGGGCCTGAATAGAGACAACGCTACCACAGATAAGACGTGATCAGGAAGAGGACGGAGAAGACGCTTTAAGCATAAGCAGGTGAACGCACGTGAACGACGACTGATCGTGCGCTCCGATGAGTCTTCGTAGAGGAGAATGATGCTGCTCGATTGACTATCGACATGCAAACACCAGAACGGACTCGCGATTGACGAAGAAGCGAACTTTAGTGCTCTGATTTGGGGCTCAAACTTCAATTTGCAGCAAAGAGAAAGACCGGCCATAGGGAAACGGTTAGGGTTTCAATTTGGGGAGCCGAATGGCAACGATTTGATGACATGGACCTATTCGTTGAAGATATTTGCCACATAGGAGATATAAATAGAAAAAATAAGCCACATCAGCATTTTTCGCTAGCCAAGTTGGATGGAGCTAGCAAAAGGACTCGATTGCTCCAATTTGACAAGTTTTAAGACTTCATTGTACTTTTTGCAAGTTTTAAGACTCAATTGCATTTTCGTGACAAGTTTTAGGATTTTCAGTGAACATATCCCAATCCATTTCATGAGTCAAATACCATGAATCGAGTCTCTTCAAATCCTTTTCATGAGCCAATTACCATGAATCAAGTCTCTTATTATCCTTTTCATGATACCATGAATCACGTCTCTTCAAATCCTTTTCATGAGCCAGATACCATGAATCGAGTCTTTTCCTCATTGAACCCTTTTTGCTAATCGATCTTTTTAGTACTGTTCGTCATTTTTTACTTAATGTCACCTGCCTAAGCTCCTTTCTTTGGCCTTGCCATCTCTGATTTTCCATGTAGGCGTTTGTGTTGGCTCTATCTAACTGCATTGGATGTGGCTGTCGTTTGCTCCTTTTATTTTCTTTTGCCCCTCTGGAAGGATTTTGTGTTTTTGTAGAAATCTGGTTTTGATACATTGATTGCCTAATTGGTGTTTATGTTAGTCTTGCTTGAACTGGAGCTGCTAAGTGTTTGTCCAGGGCATAATACTGATTCTAATGTGGTAATTACCCGAGACGTGGTGAACATCTTTGAGCTTGTTGTTTGGGGGCAATTCGGCCTTCTCTTCCTCAATCTCTCTGTACTTTCCCCAGGGACTCGATCCCTTTGTGGGCCAGGGCATTAACCTGTTCTGATCCCATCTTTTATCTATCTTTTGCTTGCCCTTGTTGATCTCTTATCCTTGCTCATCTGGGTTTTTTTAATACCCCTTTTATACATGAATAGCTGAAAAGGACCCTTCTTTTAGTTGAGAAATGGTAGTAGCATCCCTTCTTTTATTTGGAGTTATTATCATCCCGGTGGTCGTGTGGGCCCCTGTGCAAGGACTCAGCTTTTTGATTTGGAGTTACTAACATCATGCAAGTAACATACACATAAATAGCTTAGAGTGAATTAAATAGTTGGTTGAGATTTTTATAGGTTGGATTAAATATGAAGTATTTAAGTAGTATAGGTCGCTGAATTTGTTTTGTATATAAATGTGTTAATTTAGATCAGACAATGTTCGCCCTGACCCGATCCAAACTCTATCTACTCCATCCATTTTGTGGGTCTACATGTTCAGACCTTGCAAGATCATGTTTTTTTGTCAATGGGATTCCCCCACAACGCCGGCATCGCCACGGGACTGCCGGGCAAGTGCAGGGTCAACACACCTTACCAGATCAGCCGTCCAACGACTGCAAGAGGCAATTGCTGCATCATCATTTCCTCGAGCGCCATTGAGAGTACTATAGTTGGAATACTTCAGACGTACTCGCTAAGTCTCATCTTTTTTTTTTTTTTCAACGTGAAGTGAGAGAAAGATAGAGCGCGGGACCAAATGCTTCCAAGGGCAGGACGTGGATTAACTTAGAATAATACAGCGACGGTTTCTCTAGTTACGAGAGTAGTCGTTGGTGTGTCGTTCCGGATCTGGTGTCAAGCAGTGATTGGATACGTTCGTATAATATGGTCTACTGTGTTCTTCGCCATGTATGGAGAAAGAAAAACTACCTTGTAGTTTTGAATGTACGTGTTTTCAGTGCTTCGTTGACCAGCTTGCCCGTTGTCTCTCTTTTTGTTCTCGATTCGATATGAAGCTTGCAAATATATGCTTGCTGAGGACTAGATCCGTTAAACGGATGAATCAGATTAAGTTTGAGTGGAGTTGAAAATGGTCCGACCTAAACAAATCTATTTAATCCGTTATAGCCATCACCGCCATTAATCTTCTTATTCCCGTTCCCGTTCTTCTTCGCAGTCTTTCCTTCATGAAAATTCTCGTAGTTCTTGTTCTTCCCTCCCTTCAGATTTACGTTGCTGTTACGAAAATTCACAGACGTGGCTTAAATCCCCTTGTTAAACCCTTCATTGACCCCCAGATGGTATCCCCCCATCTTCCAACCACCATCGAAGCCGTTGAAATCCTTCCCGCTGTTCACCTTCCACCCGTAATTGCAGGCATTGAAATCGGGTTCTCCATCTTCCACCAGTAGTTGAATCCGTTGAAGTCGCCGGCTCCGTTAGCATTCTCGATCCGCTTCCATTAATGGAGTCCGGTCTTTCCTTTCATACATCTCTCCTAAACTTCCCCCGGTCTTCGGACCGAGCTGTATGAGACATAAACTCATCTCATGTACGGTTCGGAGGCCGAGCCCCACCATAGCAGTATCGAGGACTAAACCACGAAAACTTTTGCTAGCAATTCTTTTTCACAGCTTCAGTAAGAGCTGACCCGAGAGCCGAATCCCTTGAATTCTTTCAACCTCGTGATCGTAGTTCCTAATTTTCTAACTAGGAAACGATCTCTGCCACCCTTACCAGCTTTGCTCCAGCCATTGGTGGCAAAGGCCCGAACCTAGATCCGAACTTCCACAACTCGTTCAGCTGAGGAAGCTTTGGGCTGGGACCGCGTTGCCGCCGACCCCGGCATCGAAGTTCTTGCTGTTCAAAGTTATGTCGACTGGACATAAGCCCCCTTCTTCCTCTTTCATCTGGGAAATAAGCAAGGTCAACGAAAGTCAAAATTCTGATGAACATTTCTGGGACGAAGTTTGTTATTTGATAAAAATAGCTTTTATATTTTGGATATAATAATCATATCCAACTTTATCCCACCTTTTTCTCGAAATATCTTTATAGGGGCTATCTCCCCCATTGTATCCACCAAGTTTGGTTGTTCTACTTAAGTTTTATTATTTTTCCCACTCTTTATTATTTCTTTTCTTTTTCTATATCTTTTTAAGACCCATCAATGATTCCTTAATAAAAGGTTCATTAAATGTAAACTATACTGATATAACTAAAATATAAAATAAACATAGATACTTAATACACACACCCACACATACATATATGTATATATGTGTGTGTCTCGCAAATATGTTATGTACAATAGAAAGTAATTCTAATATGGAAATAAAAATATAAATAAATAAACACGTATATTGTTGTTATCTTGTTCGTTATTTTGAAAAAAAAATTCTTATGTAAAAGTTCAAGTTTTAGTTATATTGGATTATAATTTGATTTTCATTAACGTAGGAAGTTTGTTATTTGATAAAAATAGCTCTTATATCATGGATATAACAAATCCTATCCACCTTTATCCCGCCTCTTTCACGAGATATCTTTTATCTTGGCTATCTCCCCGTTCAAAGGTGTTGAATTAATGTCATAAATTGCAATTTGGCTACAATGAGCTTATTGCGTTGGGCCGCCCTTGATGGGCTGATCCAACCCAGCCCACACTGTTTCAAAGCTCCCTGTAGGGGAACAGTTGAGAAGGAAGAAAACTTCTTCCTTGTCTTTATGGGCTTGCATGGGACGTGAAACCTGAAAGAAGTGAGTGAATAAAATTGATCCTGATAAACCAAAAAAAACCAGTGGATATTGAACATTCCAGCCTTTATTTTTTTTTGGATCAAGGGAATATTTGGTTCTTAATATAAAAGTGTTACTTTACGTGCGTAGCTTCACCTTCAACGGCCGTGAATATACAAGAATTATGTGAAGCAATCTCGATTTTTAAGACTTCATATACGGTTTCACCAATCTCGTTAGTTTGATTATAACTTTTTATTCTCTCGGGTCCCTCCCATTCTATCACCTTTTTCCGTCACTGCGTTCGATATAAGAAATTTATTCTAACTATTTCCATAAAATGTTGGATTAATGCCACAAAAAAAAAAATCAAAACATATTCACCGTAATACAAATACCTAGAATTTTTTTGCGTTACAAAAAGCCCTAAACTTACCCATTGTGGCAAAAACCCCAAAAATTTTCTGTTACAAAAAATCTCGAACTTATAGCAGTGCAATAAATATATCCCGAATGGAATCACACATGTATAAATTTAAGTTTTTTCATGACACAAAAAAAAAAGTTCGGGTATTTGTATTACGGTGACATAGTTTTACGGTTTTTGATAAACAGTATGGGCTAATTGTGTAATGACGAACACATTTTGAGATTTTTGTGGTGTTTGTCCTAAAACATTATACATGATGATAAAAGTATATGACTCAATTAAAATAAACTAAATTATGTTGACTACAATTCAACAAAAAGATTATATTGAACATCAAGTTTTTAGGCCGAATTCCATTTAAAAAAAAAACCCTAAAGTTTAGGTTTTGTCCCAAATTTGCCCTCAACAATTTTTGTCTCGTAAAAAATCTCCAACTTTTATTTTAGTCCCAAATCTACCCTACTTATTCCTTCGTTTAATATCACCGTTAAGTGGCAACTCCACGTCAGTATAAATTTCATGTCAAAAATTGACGTGGGAAAACACCACGTAAATGTTGTCCATGCTCCGAATATTGAGGGATTTAGGGCTTGCTTTTCTTCTTCAATTCGAGAATGTGGTCGCTCCCTCCATTAGCTCGACGCAACAATTCCGGATCTAGAGGCAGCGGTCGCTCCCTCCATCAAGCTCACTCGACGCGATGAAGCCGGAGCTAGCGGCGGTCGCTCCTCTATTGGATTCACCCCGACACTACGATTCCAGAGCCAGAGCTAGTGGTTGCTCCCTCGATTAGGTTCACTTGACATAACCAAGCCAAAGCCAGAGCCAAAGCCAAAGCCAAAGCCAGAACTAGAGCCACCGAGTTTCTCCGCCCCCCTTGCCATGGGAGAGTTAGAGCTTACTTCTTCTTCTTCTTCAATTCGCGCTCAATCCGGTTTGGTATATCTTAGAACTTATCCGAGAGTCTGTTGCAAGAAATTGAATCATTCCCGTATATTGTCTCTCCGAATGTGCTGAGACTCAAGTTGATTTTTGTCGATTACGATAGACATGAGTGGAGAAAATTGCAAAAAAATCCTCGTGATAACTATGTATATGTTTTTTTTTGTTCTTTTTCCCCTAAATTCGACTTCCATCATTTTTGTTGAAGTATGAGAACACTTATCTTGTATTTTCAATTTTTACTATTCTTGTTACATCTATGATTCCGGTTAGACGCTTGATGTTTGGGGCTTGTTGTTGTTTCACCGCTATCCGTTAGTTAGCACCTTCAATATCAATCTCGGAAGAATGTTGGTTGATTGTTGTGGTAGTCAATTGTTCCCAAGATGTGAACTATGTTGTTTATATTTCACTTCAATCAATGTGATGTGTCTGACATTGAACTTGCGGGTTGACCTTGATTTTCCGGCAATTTTTTCTTGTTCAAAATTGGAGTGTTACTAGGTTGAATCAGAAGCAATTGTGAGTTCATTCAATTGTCACCTCTTTATGTTTGAACTTGTTTTTAGTTATCAGACTATAACGTTGTGTGTTTTTTAATAGAATGAAAGTAACAACGATTGTAGCTCATTAGATTGGAGTGATAAAGAACCAAATATATTAGATGATGAAGAGTCAGCAACAAGGGAGATCATGACAGAATTCGAAGAAGTGGGAATGGAAGAGGAGGCAGATAATGGTCGAGATTTAGTCGTGGGTTCCACCGATGTTGTTTTATACGAAGATGAGGCAGCTAATGAAGATGCAGATTCCGATAGTGAATCTCTAAGTGGACTTGATATTGATGATTTCGAAGAAACCAATGGCATATCAAGCCTAATGGTTAATAGGTATGATCCTACGTGTGGCCATAACGAGGAAATATTTAGTATAGGCATGAGATTTGCATGTCATGAACAATTCAAGAATGCTATGAAAAGGTATGCCGTGATTAATGGATTTGACATTTACTGGAAAAAGAGTGAAAATAAAAGAATGGAAGCAAGGTGTGCAAGAGGATGTGATTGGAAGTTGTATGACGGTTGGATTCAAAATGAGAAGACTTTTGTCATAAAGAGAGTTGGATTTCCCCATCACCGCAATAGAAGCCTAACAAATAGACAAGCCATCGGGACATGGCTTGCTCAAGAGTACATGCCCAAGATTAGAGTTAGACTTACTTAGTTGCGGAAATGCAGGCAAATGCAAGAGAAAGGTTTGCCCCGACACTTAATTAGAAAAAATGTTACAGAGCTATATGGAAAGCTCTTAGTGATATAAGGGGTCTAATAGAGAAGCAATATGATATGTTGAGATCTTATTTGGTGGAGCTCAAAAGAGCCAACAAGGAAGGAACATTTGTTATAGAAGTTAACCCAACAACCAAATTATTTGAGAGATTTTATGTGGGTTTTAATGAGTTGAAAAAGGGCTTTTTGGCATGATGTAGGCGAGTCATTGGCTTAGGTGAGTGCTTTCTTAAGACTGGATTGAAGGGTATATTGTTATGCGTTGTCGGACGTTATGAAAATAATCAAATGTTTCCAATAGCTTGGGTAGTTGCAGAAGTTGAATATGAGGCATCTTGGACTTGGTTTCTCACCCTCTTATTCATTGATCTAACCGAGGGCACAGGCAAAAGTTGGACTTTTATCGGTGATCAATAAAAGGTGATATATAAGCTTTTGTCTTTATTGGCTGTTACGGTACAATTGTGTAGTTATTGATGTCATTTGTTTGCCTTTAATCGGCTGATATTTTGGTTGCGGGGATTAGTGAATGCAGTTTCATGCTTATCTCCACAAGCAGAGCATCAAAATTGTGCAAGACACATATATGCTAATTGAAAAAAATTGCACAAAGGAGACGCTCTTAAGAATCTCTTTTGGAGAGCTGTGAGGTGTACATTTTAAGCTGAATTTGACCTAGAAATGGTGACTTTGAAGGAGGAGTGCTCTAAAGGTTATGAAGACTTTACGAGGCAAGGCCCTAAGCATTTCTATAAGGCTTTCATTAAGACAGGTATCAAGTGTGATGTGGTTGATAATAACTCAAGTGAAACCTTCAATGGATACCTTTGCATACCAAGAACAAAACACATAGTTGAGCTGCTTGAAGGAATAAGAACTATGTTGATGGACAGGATAGTAGAGAGAAGTCAGTTAATGATGGATTGAATAGATCCAATTTGCCTAAGTATTAGAATGATGTTGGAGAAGACTAAGCTGAAGAGCAAGTGTTGTATTGCTAGAGCGGCAATGGGGAGTAACGTTGAGGTTCAAGTATTTGACAAGAGATTTGTGGTAGACTTGGCCGAGAAGACCTGTGCTTGTTGGGAGTGGGATTTATCTGAAATACCATGTAAACATGAAATATATTGCATTAGTTTCATGAAGTTTTATCTCAATGATTACGTTGATGACTGTTTCAAAAAAGATGCTTATGAGAGATGTTATCAATTTTTCCTCCCAGCCACAAATGGACAACAAATGTAGCCCAAAGTTAGTGGTGAGCCAATCAAACCCCTACCTTATAGAAGGAAAAGGGGGAGAGAGAGAGAGAGAGAAAAAAAAAAAACAAAATCAAGGATAAAGATGAGCGAAATAGTGACGGTAAGAAATTATATGCCCATAACATGTTACCAAGACACAATCCTATAAACATGACTTAAAGCTATTCAACAGCCCCAAAAGAAAGATCTCATGCCCTCTTTTTTAAGTTTGATACCAATTTCACAAGAACTAAACTGGTAATGTATAAAAAAAGTTTAGTTGTGTTTTTTAGACGGGTGAGGGAAGGATTGGTGAAACTTCAACCCCCATTTAGTGAATGGATAAGTGACATTTGCCAAATAGGCAAATCCTCAATTCCAACATAAAGGCACTTCTAGAACACTCCCAGTAAGGAATCTATGGAAAATAAGCTAGTCCTCAATAGCTTTTACACTTACATTATGCCCTGCAATTTCTTTTGGTGTCTGAGCATTCTTCTATAGGGATCCATCGGCTGATGACTCAAGTAGGGCTCCACCACATCTCTCCAGGAAAAAGATTCTTCTTTAACTAGATTTTCCTATTCAAATGCCCGAAGACAATTCCAGCCATCATCATCTGCAGAAAATAGCTACATAAGTCCTATGCGCTTTTACACCTATAATCTTCAATGGCATTTGTTATAAACACCATATTTCCTCTTCGGAAGAATTACTAGCAGCCTCTGTTGGTTTTACTAGAAAAAAATTAGCAACAAATGACACCAACAGAGACTTTCAATTTTCTAGGAATGATGTCTAAACATATGAACCGTAGAAACACTTGAAGCACAAAATATGATGGCAAACAGAGAAACGGAAACAACGATTATATTTCGCAGCTATGAAATTACATCAAGAATCCTGTCTAATAATGAATAAGCCGATTAATAGCATGTAGATCGTATCTCGGGGACATATCATCAAAGAGGTTGTACATACTGGACAAAAGGAGAAAAGACAAGTTAACAAACTCGGATTTGATACTAATCTTGTGCTAAACCCGACGATCGTAATCAACAAAACCAAGTTAAATCATCATGGAAATTAACCTAAATTGAGAAGAAAACATCTTAGCACATTCGGAGAGACAATGTAAAAGGAATGATTCAATTTCTTGCAAGGAACTCTCGGATAAGTTATGAGATATACCAAACCAGATTGAACGCAAATTGAAGAAGAAGAAGAAGAAGAAGTAAGCCCTAACTCTCCAAAAGCGAGGGGGACGGAGAAGCTCGGTGGCTCTAGCTTTGGCTGTAAGTGATTGAACATAAACTTTATGCGGAAATTCAATCATAGACGGATCTTCGATCTTCATGATTTTCACAATCAATAAGAATAAAGACGTACTTTTGTCCATAGCGATTCTTGAAGAACGACCAATGTAGAAGACAAAGAAGATGAAAAATCTGATTTCTCTCCCTTAATCCTTTGTACTTTACGTTAACTATTTGATGGAGGATAGAAAACACAAACCGACGTCTATTTGTTAAACGTCGTCTTACAACGGGTTGGAGAGAGGACCAGATTCAATTTAAATAAAGCTATCAATAGGCACCTCTTCAACAGACAATATCCATCAAAGCATGTGAAGAGTTGTGTCTATTCATTTATGCCTTTAATTGTTGAGAAAAATCTTTAGACGGTTTTAAAATTGACAAAACAATCAAATTACTCTTGTGTTTTGAGATAATGCCGTGATTTACTTATTTTGCAGATTATCCTTTGATGCAAGGATGCACCGGATTGAATTTGGCAAAAGGATTTGGCTCGGATGTTATTTCTGAGAGTCTTAGACGCCGGTTCGAGCTCGGACGTTGGAATAACGCTCAAGCTCTTAGCGAAGTACTTCACATGCGGTAATCAGAACTTCAAGAGGAATATTAACTGAGCTTAAATGATGCATATCAACGGACGCCATCGAGCTGGATCATTCTTGAAGATTCTCGATGACGGAGATCAATCAAGGATACGGAACCAAGGAGACAAACAAAGACTTTCCAAATGGAAGAAACCATCTATGAAAACCCGGGATCATAATTGTATGGGCGATTTGATCCAAGCGGGGAAAACTTTCCTTTGGCGATCCCCTACGGCTAAGAGATCTACTTTTGGTAATCATTTCGTCCAAAAGAGTAGATTTGGAGAGATCTCTTCTGGATGCCTTGCAACGGCTAGATTGGAGGCGTAAGAGTACAAAAAGACATCTTAAAGACGAAGGGAAAAAGAGATCGATGTTAAGAAGGAAAAGTGTTTGTAATTCTTAGATAAAGTGAATTTCATTTCCAACATCTTTTTTATCCATCCATTGTAATAGTGAGGAGGTGTACACATAAGTATTGAGCGCTAGGTGTGAAGTCCCGCATGTCAAGGAGATCACCGATCCGTAACCTCTGAGCATATTACTAGTGGAATCCAGCCGATTGGTCATCAGCCGAAGAAGTGGACGTAGGCTTAACCAAAGTCGAATCACTATATACCCTATGTGCGGTTTTCTTTACCTCTTACTTTAATCACTCTAGATATATTGTGATAACTAAACTGCACACGAACAGCGCGCATTGATCACATTACATATCCTGCATCAATTGAATTACTTACTCATTGAGATACACTCTGTCTCCATCACTGAGATCTCTGTTTTACGCTGTGTGATTTAAATTCCGCAACAAATTTTTCAAAACCACATTCTCACCTATTCACCCGTCTCTAGGTGAAATCACTAGCCATCAACAATAACCAACACAATTAATTATAACATGAAATAATTATTAAACCGTTATTATAAAATCATATGGGCCATATTTATTTTACATTCTCCCACTTGGCCAATATGAGTTTCCTTTCATGGTTAAATAAATACCATAATGTGCACAATAACATCACGTTAAAACTTTTCTTTAATTGGCTATCACATAATAACCACAATAAAGTAAAGAAGACTAATGCGAGTCATAGCGGTTGTATTCATTAATTGACACAGTCCTTTCTACGTACTACAACTATAGCTCTCTACTCATCATGATTCATAAATAAGAAATATATTGATAGTCCAACTATAATGTCTCCGTTAGAGACTATCATGTCAAACATTCATCTACTTCCATCATGTATACTAACTAGAAAGCAGGATAAATGAGAAACATACATAAATAAGCTCAAAGTGTCAAATACATAAAATAAATAGAGTCATAATACAACATCATTAGTGACGTCCAATAATGCCCATCCTTTCAACATGTTCATTAAATAATTTGGGTGGCGATCCTTTTGTTAATGGATCTGCAATCATAAGATTGGTGCTAATATGCTCAATTGACACTCTTTATTTCTGAACTTCTTCTTTGACAAACAAGTATTTGATTTTTATATGCTTAGCATCCTTAGAATACTTGTCATTCTTAGAGAAGAAAACCGCTACGGAATTATCACAGTAAATTTCAGCGGCCTAGCAATACCGTCAATAATCACAGGCCCCGAAATAAATTTTCACAGCTATAATCCATGAATAGTGGCCTCAAAGCATGCCATGAACTCGGCCTCCATAGTAGATGCAGCAATAACTAACTACTTCGTACTTTTCCATGAAATTGTACCTCCAACCAAAAGGAACAAATAGCCAAACGTTGATTTCCTTGTATCGGCGCATCCGGCTAGATCCGAATCCGAATATATAATCACCTCAAGATGATTGAATCTTTTATAAGTGAGCATGTAATCCTTTGTTCATTGTAAGTACCTGAGAACTTTCTTTGCAGCTTTCCAGTGATCCAAACCTGGATTACTTTGATACCTGCCCAGCATTTCGATAGCAAAATTCGTGTATGGATGGGTGCAAGTCCGAGCATACATTAAACTCTCAATAACATATGCATAAGGAATGCTTTTCATTTGCTCTCGTTCCAATTCACTTATCGGACATTGCATAAGGCTAAATTTGTCCCCTTTTTGAATTGGAACTATTTCTGCTGAACATTTTTCCATATTAAATCTCTCTAGAATTTAATTAATATAGACATTTTAAGACAACCCTAACAATCCTTGTGATCTATCACGGAATATTTCTATTCCTATCACATAAGTTGTCTCACCCATATCTTTCATCTCAAAATTTTTAGAGAGAAATTTCTTGGTTTCATTTAATAAACCAAAATTATTAGCAGCAAGCAAAATGTCATCAACATAGAAAGATAAACTTGCTCCCACTGACCTTCATATATATACACCGATCAACGGTATTTTCCTTGAACCCAAAAGAGGTTATGGTATCATTGAACTTGAGATACCATTGTCGAGAAGCTTGTTTAAGTCCATATATTGACTTCTTTAATTTACACACCATGTGTTCCTTTCCTTTAACTGAAAAACCTTCAGGTTGGTCCATATAATACTCTTTCTCTAAATTTCCATTAAGAAAGGCAGTTTTCACATCCATTTGATGTAACTCTAAATCGTAATGAGCTACCAAAGCCAAAATGATTCTAAGTGAGTCTTTCTTAGAGACAGGTGAAAAAGTCTCCTTATAATCAATGCATTCTTTATGAGTAAAATCTTTAGCAATAAGTCTGGTCTTATATCGTTCAACATTACCTTTTGAGTCGCGTTTGGTCTTAAAAACCCATTTACAACCGACCTTTTTACATCATTTAAGCAATTCAATAATATCCTAGACTTGATTTTGGTCCATAGATTTTAACTCTTCTTTCATGGCATCAAATCACTTTATAGAATCACTACATTCCATGACTTGTGAAAATGAACCTGGATCATTATCAATTCCTAAGTCAATTTCTGACTTTTGTAGATAAACCACATAGTCATTGGAAATAGCTGATTTCCTATCCCTTTGAGATCTTTTTACTACTATTTCTTGTGGCTCAACTACTGTGGGTTCATTGTTAACATGGTCATTATGGAGTGATTGACTATTTATTTGTTGTCCTTGATTATTGTTCGGTTGAACAATAATATCAAGAACAACAATTTGAGAAGTTTTAGGTAAAGGAACCTCCACCCTAACTTCTTGAATGCAAGCATCATGCATTCTTTCACTTCCACTGATGTTGACATTTTCAATGAACCTAACATTTCCAGATTCAATAATTCTCGTCCTATGATTAGGACAATAAAATCTATATCCCTTGAATTTTTCTACATAACCAATGAAATAACCACTAGTCGTTCTAAAATCTAATTTCTTTTCATGTCGATTGTAAATACTTACTTCTACTAGACAACCCCGGACATGTAGGTGTCGTAAATTAGGTTTCCTACCCGTCCACAGTTCAAAAGGAGTCTTTGAAACCGCCTTACTAGGGTACACAGAAGTCTTTAATGTATACATCCACATAGACAAGGGTAAAAATGAATAACTCATCATATTCCTAACCATTTCCATTAGAGTACGATTACGTCTTTTTGCTACACCATTTTGTTGTGGTGTACCCGACATTGTGTATTGAGCACAAATGCCATGTCTTTCAAGAAATTTAGCAAATGGACTCGAACATTGTCCCGATTCATCATACTTTCCATAATATTTACCACCTCTATCCGATCTTACTATTTTCGTCTTTTTATCTAATTGTCTCTCAACTTTTTTAATATACACCTCAAGTGCATTCATAGATTGAGATTTATCATACAATAGATAAACGTAACCATAACGTGAAAAATCATCAATAAAAGTGATAAAATAACTTTCTCCACCAAAAGATGGAACATCAAAAGAACTACATATATCGGTGTGTATAGTTTCAAGAAGCTCAGTGCTTCTTGTGGCGCATTTCTTAGTATGTTTTGTTTGTTTTCCTTTAATACAATCAATACATACTCCAAGGTCAGTAAAATACAAATTTGGAAGAATTCATTCTTCACTAATCTTTGCATCCTTTCTTTGGATATGTGACCTAAATGTTTATGCCACAAGTAATCAGAATTCTCATCCACTAAATTACGTTTAGTGCCAACATTATGATGCAAGGTCATTATAGTCTCAACGAACGTATTATCAAGTTTAAACTTGCAAAGACCATCACATAAGATTCGAGTGCCAATAATATTCTCATTCTTAAATAAACTGAAAGATCCACAACCAAACTTGAAAGAAAAACCGGCAACATCAAGTTTTGGCAAAGAGACTAAATTGCGGGAGAACGTAGGTACATAAAGGGTTCGAAACAAATCCAAATAACGTCTAGTATCTAAGACTAAACAATAAGTGCCAAGGCCTTCAACTGGAACTTTGTTTTTGTTTCTCGTGTACACATAGTTCTCATTTGGCTTTAGGGCTTGGATTGTAAGGAATCCCTGCATCGTATTAGAAATATGAGTGGTAGCACCCGAATCAATCCACCAAGTATTATGAGGAACTTCAGTAAAGTTTGATTCAAAACATACTAAAGCACAAGACTTACCTTTCTTTTCGAACCAAGCTTTATGCTTCGGACAATCTTTCTTCAAGTGTCCAATTTTATTACAAAAGTGACACTTAATAAGATTGTGCTCTTTCTGTGGATTTGAGAAGCCTTAGAAGAATCATTCAAAATGTGTAATCCTTTCTTCTTGCTTTTTCTACCTTTCCCACTTTTCCACTTGGAATTCTTTTTAGGCTCTTGATGACTTGAGAGATGAACTGAATGAACCTTTTGATTCTTTATCCTTGTTTCCTCTTGAACAAACATACTAGCTAATTCATTTACATTCCACTTATCTTTTATAGTGTTGTAATTCATCCGAAATGGCCCATATTGCTCATGAGGCAAGGAATTAAGAATGAATTGCACTAAAAAATACTCATCCACATTCATTCCCAAAATCCTTAACTTTGTTGCTAAGTTTGTCATCTCAAGTACATGCTTATACATGGTACGTGAATCATCATATTTCATGGGGGTCAAAGTGCTCATCAGCGTACCAGCAAGTGACTTGTCAACAGTTTGAGAACGCTCTTCCACAAATTTCATAAATTCCTTAGCATTGTCGGTTTTGGGAAGAGAGGTCTTTAAGTTGTTTGTTCTTGTCATTCGCATGAACATCAAGCTTAGTCCGTTCGAACTTTCCCAAGTTCAATGGAAAGATTTTTCATCAACGCTACTTTCATTAGTAATAGCAGTTGATTTCTCAACTTGAAGTGCTAAATCAAGATCCAAGACACCTAAGTGGAATTGGCCTTGTTCACTCCAGTCAGAGAAATTCATTCCATTGAATAATGGAACAGACGAAGCGTGTGAATGCAGAGAAACGATTCTGTATACTGCAAATATGCAAGAAATACTCATACATTAATGTTTTGAGAATATCACATTATCATATTCAAATTAAAACAATACATGTATATCGTAATTTTCTTTTGGGAGATCCTATGACACACAAACATACTAACCATAATGATGCTAATAACTTTTATTTGGCAATTACAAATATATCTCGTTAAAATTTATTTGCTATCTTTGGATATACAAATAAATCTAATAAGGCATTTGAATTACCAACCATTACGTTCATGAATTATAAGAAATTAATTAACCTTTGGGTTAATCCCGAAGTTCTTATAATAAATGAACTTCAATATATCCATGATACTCATAAAAATATTTAACATATCAATTTCAATCATAGCATCAAATAATCATGGATAATTGAATAAATATTATGAATTTCAAAAACTCAAGAAACTTAAGATTCGGCCACTTTGATGACTAACAAATCCTTAATTTTTCAAGCTTTATTAAATCCACGTGCCCAAGAACAAAATCGTAAATTCAACATTTAAGGACAAAATAGTAAATTTACGTGTCAAGGGCAATATAGTAATTTTATTTTGTCACAAAAGGACAAAATAGGGGCAAAACTGTAATATTGAGAAAAAGACAACGCAAGGGTAAACTGTAATTTTTTCAAAAAAGAAGAAAGAAAAAAAAAATGGGGAAAAGAGCAAATAGGGGTAAAACTAGGGTTTTTTTCCAATTTAATTTTTTTAAATTAAATATTTACGAAAATATTTTTTAAAAATAAATATTTACCGATTTGGGTCTCGCTCGGCGGTTGGGGTGCCGAGCGAGACCCGCTCGGCACCGGGCCGCCGAGCAAGGATCGCTCAGCGGCCAGTGCCACGAGCTAGGGCGGTGGTGGGCCCCGCCGCCCGCTCGGCGCTTGAACCGCCGAGCGGACAGGCGGGGCCCCGGGCCGGCTCGCCCGGCAGCCGGTGGCGAGCGGGCGGGGCCCTACCTCCCGCTCGGTAGCCCGGTGCCGCGAGCGGGAGGTAGGGGCCCACCCCCGCTCGGCACTGGGGCCGCCGAGCGGGGTGCCCGCCCCCCCTCCCCCCACGTGTCGCCCCCCCCTTCCCCTCTCTTACGTGCCGCCCTCCCCCCTCTCCTCTTGCCGCCGTCCCCGTTTTCCGTGTGGCGGTCTCCTCGCGTGAGTTTGTGCCGCGAAAGAGTAGGGGCTCTCCTCTCCCCCCGCATTTTGCGTCTTGCGGTGTCGACGCCTACAGATGCGCAAAATACTCCAGTTTTCTGCTGCTCTTCTCTTCACTTCTTTAAATTCTCTCTTCCTCTCCTTCTCTCATTTCTTCTCTTTTTGGAAACGCTTTGCTTTGTCGCTCTCCCTCTCTTTCAAACGTTTTTCGTCCGTCTCAAAACATTCTCTCATTTCTTCCCTCTTTCAAACCTGTCTCTCTCTTAGACGCTCTTACCGTCCCGCAAACGCTCTTCCTTAGACACAATTGTTTATAGTTAAGTATGAATTTTTATTTATATGTTGTTAGTACTACGTTTTTATATTAATATTTAAATTAATTCGGTACTTTTTCTTGACAGTTTGAGCTCCTCATTCGGTGCGTGCGCTCTCTCGATAATTTGAGGTAAATTTCTTTTTATTATTTTTTACGGTTTCGTAAGTGTAGATTTATTTATGTGATTGTTATTTATATCCGAATCATGTATGTTACATATAGGTTATTAGTAAATTTTTTTAAATTGTTGTGAATGTAAATTTTGTTTTAAAAGTTTAAAATAAATTTTTAGGAAAATAACTTAAAAAAAGGGTTATCGAATAGCCAATACGAGAAGTGTGGACCGCATTTGACCTGATTAAAAAAAAATCAACGAGATTAGGGCGAATTTTTTTATTTACCCTATGTCGAAGTATGCTATCGTGTTGTCCTTCATGATTTTTTGTAGCGCTCTATTTAAAAAAAAAATTAATAGGTAGAGCCGTACTTGGAGACAGGGAAAATAAAAATGGCCACAATCTACTGGTGATGGACTATTATTGATATTCGGCTCCCGATTTAAAAGAAAATAACAATTTTGGCATTTTGGGAAAATATGTCCCAAAAAAATAGGTAAAATTTCGAGAAATCCCGAAAAATAGTAAATGGCAAAATCAACTGGCCATGGAATATTATGGATATTTGGCCGCCGATTTTAAAAAAAATAAGAAATTTGCAGGTTTTTTTCCAAATTAATTTTTTTTTAAAAAGTATTTACTAAATTAATTTATAAAAAAATATTTACAAATTTGGGCCTCGCTCGGCCGTGGAAGAGTAAATGGCCACAATCAAATTTTTTTAAAATAATTTAGTAAATACTTTTTAAAAAAATAAATTAGGAAAAAAATCTCAATTTTGCAATTCCGGGAAAATCTCTCCCAAAAAAATGAATAAAATTTCGAGAAATCCTGAAAAAGAGTAAATGGCCACAATCTACTGGTCATGGACTATTATTGATATTCGGCCCCCGATTTAAAAGAAAATAACAATTTTGGCATTTTGGGAAAATATGTCTCAAAAAAATAGGTAAAATTTCGAGAAATCCCGAAAAATAGTAAATGGCAAAATCAACTGGCCATGGACTATTATTGATGTTGGGCTGCCGATTTTAATAAAATAACAATTTTTCTCTTATGGGAAAATTTCTCCAAAAAAAAAAGGGTAAAATATCGAGAAATCCTGAAAAATAGTAAACGGCCACAATTAACTAGGCAAATCCTTATTTCGGTAATTTGACTGTCCGTGCTTTTGAAAATGAAGATTTTTCCCTTTTTGACAAATTGGCTCTGAATTTTTTTTTTATTTCCCCATGCAAATCATTAGGAATATATGATACATTTATTTCATTTCATTTGATATATTAATTGTTATAATATTAATTTGTTAATGAGCTCGGGACAATGTTTACTGAATTGTATGTGCGAAATAATTTGTAATTTTTTTATTTAGCAGAATGTCATCTTCATTAGTTGCGATTGTATACTGGGGAGGTAGAATAGTGCAAACAGAATATGGACATGATTACGAAGGCGGACAATCTATCATGTTCGAGTTTGCAAACATATCAACATTTGATGAGTTACGTGCTACGATAGAGAGCGCGTTGAATATAACACCCAACCAGTATATTCATAAGCCGATATATAGATTCCCGATTTTAACATCGAATTGTGTCATATACGACATCACGGAGGTGCGTGATGATGGTACCGTTAGGATGATCAAGCAATTTGCACTTGAGACTGGTGCTACGGGGTTTTTACAGTTTTATGCAACTATAGCTGAAAACCAAGTGATAAATGATTCAGCTGAGGAAGGTTGTAATGAGCTCGATAAAGATGAAGTTGGCGTGCATAATCGGTACTTGGACCCCGATGATAATGATGATAATGATGGAGATGATAATGATGATAATGATGGAGATGATAACGATGAAGAAGATGATGAATGGATAGACAGTGATGACAATAATGAGGAAGATATCGAAGGTGACAATATGGAGGCTTACTACAACACCCATTGTAGTAATCCCATATTGCCGTTGGTACATCCGCCGCCATATTCGGAGATCGATTTTGATATGATGCAAGTCGATATAAGAGCCAAGCCGGGACGTATGTTATTTGATCCATCAAAAGAATTTGATGTTGGCATGTTATTTCCATCACGGGACGCGTTACGGTTGGCTGCGAAAGAGTACTCTCTGATAAGAAATCAGAGCTTTCGCAGCGATGTCACAAATAAGTCCCAATATGTGATAAGGTGCGGTAATTTGAATGGACCATGTGATTGGAGGCTCCGCGCGTCTAATAAAGCGGGTACCCTATTTTGGAAAATAGTTAAGTACAATGGGCCACACACATGTAGTCATCCTCAAATGTCACGGGATCATCGACAACTTGATCGGAGATACATATGCAGCCGGATAAAAGCAATGGTTACCGCCCAACCGGATATCAGAATCAAGGCACTCATGGCGGAGATTCAAGACAAGCTGCATTTCGAACCTACTTATCGTAAAACCTGGGCAGCTAAACAAATGGCGATTGCCGAAGCTTTTGGAGGATGGGATGAGTCGTACGGTATGTTGAGAAAGTTCATGACCGAAATGATGGTAAGGAATCCAGGTTCTTATTTTGTGATCGATGATCACATGAACGTAGATCAAAGCTGCACCGTTTTCAACCGGATGTTTTGGACTTTCAAGCAAACGATTGAAGGCTTCGCAAGTTGTCGACCTGTGATATTTGTTGATGGTACTCATTTGTATGGGAAATACCGAGGAACACTCCTTGTAGCGGCCTCACTTGATGGCGACAACCATATATTCCCGTTGGCATTTGCTTTGTAGTCGATCGGGAAGATATTGATAATTGGAGTTGGTTTATGACTTTGTTGCGGACATATGTTACTAGTAGGGATAATATTTGTGTAATATCAGACAGACATATGGGGATTAAAAGAGCAATGGAGACAGCAGAGTGGCGTCCTCCATATGGCTACCACAGATATTGCGTTCGTCATCTTGTAAGCAACTATAACAGAGACAATTCAAAAATGCCGAAGGCAAAGCCCTTATTGAAGCGGCAGGTGAATTTTGAAATTTTAAAATTTGATGAAAATACGTATTGACAATATTTGAGAAGGAAATACTAATTATTATTGTAATATACAGCTTACGCGAATCAACAACGAAAGTTCGTGAGTATCATGAACGAAATTAGGGGTATGGATGCACGCACAGCTGCATGGTGTGACCGGATTCCAAGGGACAAATGGACGAAGGCTTATGATGAAGGGAGAAGATATGGAGCGATGACAACAAATTTAGTTGAATCGATCAATGGCATGTTGAAGGGTTATCGTGGTCTCGCCAATAAAAGCTATGGTGGAGAAGATATTCTATCGGTTGGTCCACTATTTTGATACAAGAAGAACAAAGTACGGGATGCGAAGGACCAACAACATGTATTTACACATTTTGCTGGTCAAACACTCGGGAAAACAGTCAACGTGCAAATAGGCACGAAGTTACATGTTTCGACTACGATGGAGGGATTTTCGAAGTTAAAACCGGACGTGACGGATCAAGAGGATCGGGGGCCATAAACGGGATAGTGCGCCTAGACCCGCGAACGTGCACATGTGGAAAATTTCAAGAGATTAAAATTCCATGTTCCCACGTAATTGCAGCATGTCAAGCATATGGAATTGATTACGAGCTATACGTAGATGAGTGCTACACGCTGGATAAAACTCTTCAATGCTATCGGTATATGTTTTATCCGTTGGGGCATGTTGAGTACTGGTCCGAACCCGACGCACCGCCATTAGTACCCGGACCGAGACGCATTAGGAATAAAGGAAGGCCCCGTGCATCACGTATACGTAATGAGATGGACTGGAGGACACCGAGTTGTAGCAATTCCCGCATCCATTGCTCGATATGTGGGAAATCGGGGCATAATAGGAGTACTTGTACACACAGGTCGTGTTAACACGCGGGCCCGCCCATCGAGTTGAGAATCTCCGTGACTATCCTAACATTTTATATTATGAACTTATGAAAGTGCGTATTTTAAGCCCGATGCGTGGTTACGCGGGCTAGATGTTTGAGAGGATGCGTGGTTACGTGTGTCGTCGATTTTGAATTGATTTCATATTGATTTGGGTTGTTTGTGTGTGCTGGGTTATATATCTTGGTTTGATTAGCTCGGAGGTACTATACCCTAGGGTCGGCTTAGATCCACCTTACTGGGATTTTTATCTCACCCCTTCGTGGGACCCACTTTTCGGACCACCGACCCTGAAGATGCCGCCGCCGCTTTTTGGGATACCGAGACGGATCGATCGCATAGTGACAAAATATGTATTAGGTGATGGTAGGGTGTACTATAGGAACCTTAGCACCGTGTGGATAGACGTAGGAGGTGGAGCTTGGGAAGAGTCTACCTTTTTGGCCTGGACTAAGGGAGCAGAAGAAGGAATGGGTGGACCCCTTCAAATTTACGGCGTGCCCTACGACGAGGACGAGCAAGGAGACCCCATGGAGTTGGACCCTACCGAGTGCTTGCCCCGGAATGGAGAAGTCGAGAACCCGGACACCGAATCGATGGAGGAGGAGGACGCCGAAGAACCAATGGAGTCCGACCCGGAGCCGATAGAGGAGGCCCAAGCAGTAGAGGTTGTAGATGGCGATGCAGAGTCGGAGGAGCCCACCGAGTCCGAGCAGGCATTGATGGACGAGTTCAACGAGCCACCGGATTCCGAGTCAGAGCCCGAGCCCGAGCCCGAGATGGAGCACGAGTCCGACCCGAAAGAAGCTGAAGAGTGAGACGCATTTCTGGATTACGACCCGCTAGCCGATGAGGACTTATCCGAGAATAGTGGCCCGACCTCGTTGTGTAGCTATATTATCTACCTTTTTATGCCCTCGTAGGATTGCGTTCGTATTTGGACACGTCTGTGGGATTTCTTTTGGTAGTTTTTTGTTGTAAGCTTCGAACCTCGTACTTCTGTATCCCTTTTCGTTGAACTCGTTGTGTAATTTGGTTTTCAGTTATGTGATGTTTGTTTTTATGATATCCTGGATCATCTTGCTTCGTTGCATTCGAGTTTTGTTTAGGCGTCCGCATGTGCATTTCATTTCGCAATTTCGGATTTTTATATATTAATTTATTGTGATGTTATAATATCACGGTTGCACGATATTTATTCATTGCTTCTGTTCCATATGTACATTAGATATGTCAATTTAATGATGGAGATAATATGACAATTGTAGATATGGCACAAAGGACTCATATTCAGCCGGGACCTCGGGATGATTCACTACTTACACGACAGGCCCGACATAGATCGAGACCGTATGGAACGCTCGGGTAATTGAGAAATTTAGTAGTTCATTTGCCATTCGTAACCCCAATATCAAAATTGCTACTAACAGTTCATATCACATTTCACAGGCGAGATGAAAATGCACTCCTTAGATGTCGGCGATCCATGTTGCACGTAGATGAACTTGATGAACGCATACTCCCGTACCTTCAAGCTTCGGGATTTTATGGAGTTTATATGATGGGGTATTTTCAGTTAGATTGGCATTTGATTACTGCGTTGGTCGAGCGGTGGAGACCCGAGACCCACACCTTCCATATGCCGGAAGGTGAATGTACGATTACGCTTGAGGATATAGCGGTGATCACGGGGGCTGCCCATAGATGGACGTGCGATTCTCGGCCGTACCGATTTTAACCGGGGCACTCTCCGTGATGATCTACTTGGTGCTCGCCCGCCTAATTTGCGTGGGACGCAGATATAAACTTAAGTTGGCTGAGAGAACACTTTGATGATCTCCCTCCGGATGCCGATGACGTTATGATAGTACAACATGCTAGGGCGTTCATTCTCCGTTTAATTGGAGGATGCATTTTTTCGGATAAATCGGGGGCACGAGCTAGTTTACTATTTCTTCCACTGTTGGCGGACCTCAACAACCCTACGCAGTACGGTTGGGGTTCAGCAGCGCTTGCATGGTTATATCGGGAGCTATGTAGTGCAACCGATCCATCAAAACATCAAATTGGAGGTGCCCTACATGTATTGCGTGATTTGGGCATGCGAGCGCTTCGAGATGTGTCGCCCCATCCTTGGCGGATCGTGATCCTTTAGAAGATGCACCTCTCGGTAGTCGGTAAGTGATCTATTATTTTTTTAGTTCATCAGTCATTAATTTTTTCCAAAGGCGTATAATATATGAAAATCTCATATTTTTTTTTTATGCAGCTGGAGTCAAGGCCTACCGACAACGGAGGTCCCTACACATACGTTGCCACATTTACGCTATCAACTTGATAGAATGGGATCAGAAGACGTAAGTAATGATAGCAACCAACAAGTTTAATATAATTTTAGCTTATAAATTGATTATTGATTTAATTTAATATGTTTTATTACCATACCAGATTATTTGGGAGCCATACCCCAATGACATTCTGGAGGCTCTACCATATTACCGCCGGCGGGGACAAGATAGTTGGAGGGCTCGTGTCCCACTCATCTCATTCTTGGATAGTTGAGTGGTATTATCCGGATCGGGTACTTCGTCGGTTCGGTATGCAGCGGCCAATACCTGCTCGTCCGCGTGATCATACCGCGTTGCATGATATTGAATTAAGGCCGGTTGGCAAGGATTGGGTAGGTAAACACAGACGGTGCATTGATATGTGGGACCGTCGTGTCGATTACATTGTCAATGGTGATCCCGCAACGGAGGCACTTCACTATCATTCAGGATATATGGAGTGGTACCGTAGACATACCCGGAGGTGGATTTCTATTCCGGGGCCGCAATGGGTGTAACGGTTCGTGCAAATACTTTCAATTTGATTCGTTAATTATTTTTTAGTAACGTGATCTATTATCATTTCATAACTTTTGATATCATTATCGGGGTGATGGCGTTGAACAAATTTTGCATATCATACATAATGTCAACCCATCTCGTCAATCCTGGGCAGCTGTGGGGAATATAGCTAGGGCAATGCTATACGCTCGTAATGAGGAAAGACGGCTAACAATGATGCCACCGCCCCAACCAGCAACTACAAGAAGACCCGTTGGACCGCAGGATGATGACCCTCCCGAGACTGTTCAGCCAATGCGGAGGGCTACTCGAGATCATCCAGGTGGTCATGTCGTCCCCTATCCCTTGGAGTATCATACGACAGATTTCACTCCGGGGTTCACTCCGGGGTTTGGCGAGTCAGATTTCACTCCGGGGTTCACTCCAGGATTTCGCCGGTCAGATTTCACTCCCGGGTTCTCACGGTTTGCGGGCCCATCTCACGGGGGATCCGATTTTCAATATCCCGACAATACACCGCTGCAGACTCCAGCTACTTCTGCCGAGCCTTATGGATCCGATTTCTCTCCTTTTTCTCAATACCCTCATACGGTAGGATATGTACCATCCGGACGGGGCATATTTGCAGAAGATATGCCTTCGTCATCCACACATCCTAGTCATCCGGATTCTCGTCCTCGACGTCCATACAATACTAGACTTCCCGAACAACGGAGACGACCTACTTGCGGAACGGGAGGTCATAGAGGAGGACAACATCATTAGTATATGTAATTACGGTTGACGATTGTTATATATTATGAAAATCTCATTTTTTTCATATATCTTACCAATTTTATTTTATGAATACTTTCAATTAATTACATAATTACAATATTGTTTATTAATTATATATCTTAATAAATTTTAACATTAATTACAACATATTTTTTTTTATTGCAATCGCAAAAATCCATCGTTAATCACCGCCAACGGCAATGTATATTGATTAAGACGCCGTTTCCCTTCGATCGACCGAATTTGAGCCCGATCTGATATCGTCGACCCTATCCGCCGGTTGTTGACACATCACCATTTCACCTTCCGGTTGGATTTATGTCTCTCCAATATATGAATATATTATGAAAATCTCATTTTTTTTTTCATATATCTTACCAATTTCATTTTATGAATATTTTAAATTAATTACATAATTACAAGAAAAACGGCGTTTTTTTAGGAAAAAGCCGGACTTTTCTTTTTGTGTGGGAAAAAGGCTGTTTTCCTTGTCAATTTTGCATTTTTCTCCCATCGGTGCTACTTCTTGATATCAAATGAACCCTCTTTTCCCTCTTTCCTCTTCTTTCAATCTTTTTAGCCGATCGAATTGCATAATTACAATATTATTTATATGAATATTTTACCAATTTTATATTATGAATATTTTCAATTAATTTCATATATTGTTAAATATGTCTTGAATTTTATGTACCCGGTCCGGTTTATCACCCGACTCGACATATTTTTGTGCGGCCCATAAAGTGGAGGAAAAATTGAGATTTACTTCATCATGCGGAGAATTGGGCCGATAGGCTCAACTCGGAGCAAGCGAACAAATCTCCTTTGCGATGCGAACATATTTGCGTGCGGGTTCGGGGGCAACGCCCCGGTGAAATTCTTTTTTGTGCCCTATTTTTTATACTGCAGGTAGAGTTTCTTTTCGTTTGCTATTGAAAATTTTCCTTATGTGAGAGACGAGTGAGCCGTGTACTTTTGTTCGATCGAAAATCGACTTCTGTAATCTATACTCTCCTTGATCATAGTGCAATTTCCTTGTCCCGACCTTGTCAATTTTGCATTTTTTTTCCCTTCGATGTTACTTCTCGATATTAAATGAACCCTCATTTCCCTCTTTCCTCCTCTTTCAATCTTTTTAGCCGACCGAATTTGCATAATTACAACATTATTTATATGAATATATTTACCAATTTTATATTATGAATATTTTCAATTAATTTCATATATTGTTAATATATGTCTTGAATTTTATGTACCCGGTCCGGTTTATGACCCGACCCGACATATTTTTGTGAGGCCCAAAAAATGGAGGAAAAATTGAGATTTGGTTCGCGACGCTGAGAGTTGGGCCGATAGGCCCAACTTGGAGCAAGCGAACAAATCTCCTTTGCGGTGCGAACAAATCGGCGTGGGGGTTCGGGGGCAACGCCCCCGAATTTTTTTTTTTTTTTAGCTCTATTTTTTATACTGCGGCTAGGGTTTCTTTTCGTTTGGTATTGAGGATTTTCCTTATGTGAATATTTTCAATTAATTACATAATTACAACATTATTTATGAATTATAAATCTTAATAATTTTTTGTATTAATTAATACTAATTATGTTATAAAGATAAGCTTCGCAAAAAAAAATATAAATAAAATAAATATAAACATGTTAAAAAATATGAAAATATTATAAATATAAATAATTAAAACACTTAAAAAACGAAATTTATAAAATAAAAAAAAATAAAAAAAGGGGATGGGCTTGCTCGCGGCCCAACCGCCGAGCAAGTGGGTCGCTCGGCGGTTGGCCGGCCGAGCGACCTAAGGCCGGCCCACCAGGCCCGGCCGCTCGGCAGCCGAGCCGCCGAGCAAGCCTTGCTCGGCGGTTGGGGTGCTGAGCGGGCCTCGCTCGGCATTCCACCTACCGAGCGAGACCCAAATCCGTTAATATTTATTTTTAAAAAATATTTTTGTAAATATTATTTTAAAAAAAATTAAATTGGAAAAAAACCCGTAAAACTATAAATTTGGAAAAAGACAAAATAGTTTCCCCCTTTTTTTTTATTAACAAAAAGTTCCCCTTTTGATGCGTACACTTTTTTTTTTTTTTAAATAAGTCAATGGGTGCATGCATGGGACAAGCCGTTCTGCCTGCGTGCGTGGAATTGCGCGTGGACCCCACGCACTTCATCCTCTTCCTCCAGAACGCGACTTTTCTTCCATCGCGCTTGTTCGCCAGATGCCGCCGCGAATTTCACTCTATGGGTCTCCTCCGATAACCAATTTTATACCCAATTGAGAAGTGGGTTTCGGATACCATACCAACTCGAGTACACAGATCAAAGGAATTGTGAAAAAAAAAAGCCAAGAAACTTACTGGAATCAAGCGAAAAACAAATGGACATAAACCCTAACCACCGAAACTTCGTCTATTTAATTCGCCTCCGGCGATCACCATAATGGCAAACAAACTTAGGGGTTTTGTTGCCCATGGCGATGCGACCACACTGTACAAATTTCGGATGGTGGGTGGCCGGAATTTGGCCAGCATTTTCTTTCAAGATCCGAAAAGCCCCAATTTACGGTTTATCCGAAAATTCCCCAATTTATAATGTGCCCACAAAATTCATCCATGAACATCAATGCAAAATTCATCAAGCCTCCATCCATACGCATATATACATAACTCATATAATCGGAAAATCATGAAATCATAAACCATCGCTCCGATACCAACTATAAGCGATTGAACATAAACTTCATGCGGAAATTCAATCATAGACGGATCTTCGATCTTCATGATTTTCACAATCAATAAGAATAAATACGTACCTTTGTCCATAGCGATTCTTGAAGAACGACCAATGTAGAAGACAAAGACGATTTGTACTTTACATTAACTATTTGATGGAGGATAAAAAACACAAACCGACGTCTGTTTGTTAAATGTCGTCTTACAACGGGTTGGAAAGAGGACCAGATTCAATTTAAATAAAGCTATCAATAGGCACCTCTTCAACAGACGCTATCCATCAAAGCATGTGAAAAGTTGTGTCTATTCATTTATGCCTTTTAATAACCAACACAATTAATTATTACATGAAATAATTATTAAACCGTTATTATAAAATCATATGGGCCACATTTATTTTACATTGGCTTCATTGCATCGAGCAAACCTAATGGAGGGAGCAATCGCTGGCTCTAGATCCGGAATCATAGCATTGGGCGAACTTGATGGAGGGAGCGACCGTTGGCTCTTGCTTCCTTGCTTCGAGCAAACCTCATGGAGGGAGCGACCCCACTGGATTTGGAATCGTTACGTCGAGCTGATGGAGGGAGTGACCACATTTTGAATTGAAGAAGAAAAAGCGAGCTCCAACTCCCCTAATATTTCAAGCAAAGAACGACGTTTTTGTGGTGTTTTTTCATGTCAATATCTCACGTGAATGTTATGCTGATGTGGAATTGTCACATCAGATCACTTAATGGTGATTTTTAACGGAGAAATAATTAGGGTAGATTTGAAACTAAAATAAAAGTTGGAAACTTTTTACGAGATAAAAAAATAGTAGAGGGCATATTACAAAACTTAAAGTTACGGGCTTTTTTAACGGAATTCGGCTCAAGGTTTTATATTCTTCCTTTTAATATTGGAATCCTCGCAATGCGTGGCTCTGGCCGGTTCAAGTTTCCATGCCAGACTGGAGCGATGTCCAAGTTGTTCACGAGACGTAAACCCCACTTCTTCCTCTTTCAGCTGAGAATCGTGCAAAGTCAACCGAAGTCAAAACTCTGATCATCATTTCCCGGAAGATGAAGCTTCCGGGCTTCTGCTCTGTGCTTCTCCTTGCCCTCCAAGCTTCTCTGCTCTCTTCTTCAATGGCGGAATCCCCACAAGATCGAACCCAAGAGACGTATCTCCAATGCCTCATCGACAGCTCCGACCCATCATCCCCACCAATCTCACCCCTCATCTTCTTCCCCAGCAGCCCCTCTTACTCCTCCGTCCTCCGGTCCTACGTCCGAAACCTCCGCTTCAATTCATCCTCCACCCCAAAGCCGCTCTTCATCGTGACCCCAAGTCACGTCTCCCACATCCAAGCCACCATCGTCTGCTCCAAGATCCATGGCCTAGAGGTGAGGATCCGCAGCGGAGGCCACGACTACGACGGCCTCTCGTACGTGTCGCGGGCTCCGTTCGTCGTCGTCGACATGTTCAATCTGCGATCCGTCGACGTCGACGCGGAAGGCGGGACTGCCTGGGTCGAGTCGGGCGCGACGGTCGGCGAAGTCTACTACGCGATCGCGGCGAAAAGCGGGGTCCACGCGTTCCCCGCCGGGGTTTGCCCCACCGTCGGCGTCGGGGGCCACTTGAGCGGAGGCGGGTATGGGAACTTGATGAGGAAGCACGGGCTGTCGGTGGACAATGTGGTCGATGCCGTCGTTGTGGATGCCAGCGGGAGGGTCTTGGATCGAGAGTCGATGGGCGACGATATGTTCTGGGCGATCCGGGGCGGCGGCGGGGCGAGCTTCGGGGTGATTGTGTCGTGGAAGATTAAGCTGGTGTCTGTGCCAGAGGTGGTCACCGTCTTCAAGGTGGAGAAGACGCTGGAGCAAGGGGCGACCGAAGTTCTTCATAGGTGGCAATATGTGGCTGACAAAATCGATGAGAGATTGTTCATTAGGGTTGTGTTGATACCAGTCGTGAGGAAAGATCAGAGGACAGCGAAAGCTAAATTTGTGGCGCTATTTCTGGGTGGTGCCGATGAGCTGCTCGACGTAATGTCTCAGAGATTTCCCGAATTCAAGTTGGAGTCGAAGGACTGCATTGAGATGAGTTGGATCGAATCAGTTCTGTTTTGGTCTAATTATCCTAAAGGAACATCCCCGAATGTACTACTCCAGAGAATCCCAGAGTCGGAGAAGTTCTTGAAGAAGAAGTCAGATTACGTGCAAGAGCCAATTTCGAAAGAGGGTCTCGAAGGGATATGGCAGAAGATGATGGAGCTGCAAAAGCCGGCGCTTACTTTCAACCCTTACGGTGGGAGAATGAGCGAGATCTCGGAGTCTGAGACCCCATTCCCACACAGGGCGGGGAACATCTTTAAGATCCAGTACTCGGTCACTTGGAAGGAGGAAGGCGATGAGGCTTTGAATCGGAATTTGCATCGGATAAGGAGTCTGTATACTCACATGACTCCGTTCGTGGCGAAGTCGCCGAGGAGCTCCTACCTGAACTACAGGGACACTGATCTGGGCATCAATCAAATTGGCAATGAAAGCTACTCTCAGGCCAGCATTTGGGGGACCAAGTACTTCAAGGGCAATTTCGATAGATTGGTGCAAGTGAAGACGATGGTTGATCCTGGGAATTTCTTCAGGTACGAGCAAAGCATTCCTTGCGTGTCATCTTGGCCGAATAGAATGGCTGAGTGAAGTTCTAACAGTAAACACGCATTATTCGCTAGCAGGGTATACCGTGAATCTGTATGTAATACATTGAATTTCTTAATTTAATGATGTTAAAAGGGCTGTTGGTCCACTGAGTTCCTTCAAGAATCATCAGATTTTTAGTTATTGTGATCGAGGTTTGAGCAGCTTTGACGCGAGCTTTAGCTTCGTCGAAAGCCCTCCGCTCAAATGGCGAAATCGGGTAAAGCTTTCGTTCAGACGTTTCTAACGGCACACCAATTGTCCCAATATGAAACCTGCATCATGAGATTTTGTGTTTTTCACTTTGGACCGTATGATCGCAATCACTTTTAGACGACTCATGACCCTTTACAATTCAAAGACGTTCCTGTAGAATTCAACTAAGAAATCACGAGGAAAAGTTTTGAGTCAAAAGGAAAAAAAAAATCACAAAAGACAAATTAAGAATAAGCAATAAGGCACAACAACAAAAAAAAAACAACTTAAACTATACCCACGGGACACATTTACGACTTTTTATGTGACTTCAAACATACCAAAGAATGCTTGTTGTAACGCATTTATTTTAAACATTTTCTTGTGACATAGAAAATCCTAAACTTGTACTTATATGACACATTTACCTTTTGTAAAAATTTTGTCGGATAAAATTTTTAGCCAAAATAGTATCACTTTTTGTTTCACTTAAGTCACGCAGACTTCATGTCAATACCGTTTACTCTACGGAGTCCATGTAGGCATGGTTTTTATTGATGGAATTTTGACGGAGGAGGGCAAATGTGTTATATAGGTAAAAGTTTGAGATTTTTGGTGTCACCAAAAAATGTTTATGGTAAATTTGTCGGAGTAAACCCAATTTGTGATTTTTGCCCTGAAAAATAAGATGGATAAGAGACAAGGAAAGTGGGCCGCTTTAAAACAAACTTCACCACTCGACCAGACCTTCGAAAGAGAGAAATAACTGGGTTGGTCACATAAGCCGTTAATTCCTGGGACTTTGTTCAATAGCCTAACCCATCCAAAAACGGCTCGGCCCATGTTTAAAATTCAGGAAAAGATATAGACAGTTAAACTTTTATCAAATATGTAATTTGATCCTTAAATTTTTACTTTATTTGATACGATTTCTGAACTTTAGCACAATATGTAATATCATTCATAAACTTTTAATTTGTTCAAGGTAATCCATGAACTTTTAACACATATTCAAACTAGTCCCCGAAATATATGAAAATATTCGATGCAAGTTACAACTTCCGTTGAAAATGAGAAAAATTAGAAAAAAAAAAAAAAACAAATCAGAACACTATCGAATATTTTTCATATATTTCATGGACTAGTTTGAATATGTGCTGAAACGTCGGGGATGACTTTACGTATTGTGCTAAAGTTTAGAAATCATATTGAATAAATTAAAAAATTAAAGATTACATTGTGCATTTGATCAAAGATTAAGATTTCTGAATTTTATCTACTTCTTCCATCTAGAAAGTTTTGAGACAAAGAAGACTAGTCCTACATGCCCGAAAAATCCTTATAGCTTAGTTGAGCCCAACGTCAGTCCCTACGCACCCATGGACATGACTGAGAATGAAAATTTGGTACTTGTGTTATTCCTGTGGCTAAACAACGAAAATTGACCCTTGACACCGACATTGAGTTTATCAAACAAAGAAAGAAGGAAAAAACCTCACACGTTGACAATTGACTTGCACAATGGAGTGCTTGACCCGACCACGTTTATGATCCATAGGGAGACAGATTCTCTGTTCGTTATGATTATAATTTTTTATACAAAAAAAAAATTATAACGTAGAAAAAGTCATAAATATGTTACAATTATATTAATTCAGTCTTAATTTTTTTTCAATACAGTCCTAAAATTTTTATAATCATGTCAATTCAGTCCATTTGACTAGTCGGCGCCGATGTAGCAAATTTTTAATAATATTTTGTTAATATTTTTTAATTACTTTTGTAATAATTTTATTCTCTTTTTTTGGGTTTGGGTCGGCGGAGGTTGCCGGCCCTTGGGCAAGGGCCTATGAGCACCGGCCCGCCCAAACCACAAAAAAGAAAAGAAAAAAAAAACGACAGAAAAATAATTAAAAAATTCAAAAAATATTATTAAAAATTTGTCACATCAGCACCGGCCCGCCAAATGGACTAAATTGAAACAATTGTAAAAGGCTTAGTACTGAATTGACCAAACAAAGTTTAGAATTGAATTGGAACAATTACAATAAATTTAAGACTTTTTTGATAATTTCTCCCCGTTAAATGATACATTAGGAAAGTCCAATACCGTTTGATCCTCTCTAGTTTTTAATTGGTTTTGGCCCGAGACAATTCACTTTCCTGTTTTGCTGATTAGCCTATGATTTGCCACCTCGGTATTATTATTGCAGTCCATGAGGCCCCATCAGTTTCTGCCCGTATTTTATTTCCGAATGTTAACGCTCAAGATGCAAGTCGTTATCATGCAAAAGAACGCGATATGTCGTAGCTTGACAATACAACACAAGTCGTTTAGATGTCCGCTTACGATGTGAACTGTGCTTGTCGGTGGAGAGTCCAAACGCTTCTCTAATTATCAAGTGTTCCTAACCACTGTTCCCCTGCATTTTCCCGTCAAATGGATAACAATTGGTCATGTCCTCCATCTGAGGATTGATTAGATTTTGTTTTTCTTTATCATTTAAAAACAGGAAATCGCGCTAAATGATCCTACATTGACTAGAATATCAACAGGTGTAATTTCTAACCATGCATGAACTAAACTATAATTTGCAACTTAAATTTTTACTTGATTTACAAAGCATCAAATATATGAAAACCTAAATTAGGGAACTCACGTAGATGAATATGACCTAAAAAACGCAACATGCATGAGTATCTGATAAAAATGCAAAAGCTGATGAAAGACCAGACTATTCAACGAACAACTTCATGATTTATTATTCATGCAGAGATCATTTTCTTAATTAATCCTAAATTAAAATTACTATATGCAATGCAATAAATATCATTATTGAGGGTTCGATCTTTTGGCTCCAAGGTCCGATGCCCCAATAGGAAATACAAATAACCTAAGGTTCGACAACTATATAATGTGCAATCAAATCATGATGTGAAGTAAATGCAACACATTATTCAAACTACCTACCAATCCTACCTTGATTAGGATGAATCCTAGCACACCAAAGCCAGCCACAAAGCGGGGGCTGCGACTCCTCGCTAGTTGGGAGCCCTAGCCCAATGGTTGTCTGGGGCTTGTTGCCCTCACCAGTGGCCAGTGAGGGCTCATAGGCCTCATCTAGGGGCCAACGGAAGTTGTTGGGCCGAGGTAGGTGGCCGACGACCTCTGGCCAACCCTTAACAGTTAAAAAAAAAAAAAAAAAGAGAGAGACAGAAAAATGAACAGGATTAAAAAAATAAAAATAAAAAACTTTAGCATCGACTGCACCATATATGACGACCATGGACAGTCGACGTCTATGTCATCAATTTCTCGTTAAAATTGGTTGGATGGATTTAATTAGTGAAATGTGAAAATGTTTAAAACGCACAATTAAAAAAAATTAGGACGAATTTGTATAACTAATATAGATTTGAGATTTTTTTGATAATTTTTTTTCCCTAATTTGTGTTGTATCGTGTCCTTTGAATGGCTTTTGAGGTCAGCTCAATTTAAAATTAGAGATATTCTGACAGAAAAATTTAAGGAAATCTGCCAATTATCATAATGTGCCCAATATTGGATGAACGGTCAAGATCATAATCAATTTAAAATGAACGGTGAGAACTAGATATGGTGGTCAAGCAAATCTGGAAGATATAATTGCTATTTAACCGAATAGTATGTGCAGATGGGAAGGATTAAGCAATTGACGACAACGTCAGATGTCCTGCCAATTCAATAAACGATCTTCTCAAAAATGTGCAGCGGATCAAAAGAAAATATTCCTCAGGTCAGCCACCCGTAGCTCTGATTGGGTGTGTGATGGTTAGCGGCAATTCTAGAGAAGCCATGTTTTTTTGCATGTGGAGACAGCATGAGTGATCATATAGAATAATTATATTCAATAAATGAGTATAAACATAATGTGAGTGTTAAATAGGTCGTAAATGGAATAACAACTTACTTAGACTCAGCCCACCTCTATGACCTATCTTCATTCTCTCTCATTCTCGCTCGATCTTGTGCTCATGTACTCTCATATCAGTTTGGGTATAAGTCTTTATATATTGAATTAACTACGAAAGTGTTTTAGAAATGTAGGTTGGACCGGGCATGAATTAAGTATGGGTTGAGTCAAGTAGGATTACTAGATTTGCATTGAAATAAAATAGGTCATAAACGGATTAAATGGATCTATTTGAATGGGACCATTTATAACTTGACTCAAATCCAAACAACCTACCCATTTAACGGATCTACTTACCGTGTCTGTCTTCCATAATTTTGGAATTGCCATTTGATTTATCGACCGAAAGCGGGATATTCTCACTTTTTTATCATTACACAGTCGAATTGAAGATCGATGCCTATAAAAAGGACCAATGCAAGCCAATGGAGAGAGAGAGAGAGAGAGAGAGAGAGAGAGAGAGAGAGAGAGAGAGAGGAAGAACTAGGATAATTGCAAGAATACTTTATACAATTTCTGATCGATTGACTTTTCTTATTGGGAGTCATACACTAAGTATCAGTGTTTTGAGAAATGTATAAGCACTATAAGGAAAAACTTCAAATAAGACTTAAAGTACCCTCATTTTCTCAAATAAGAGCCTAAAGTAGACGTTATTTCAAATAAGGGTCCGAAGTACTTGACTTTCTCAAATAAGGGCATGAAGTGAAATTTATTTTAAATTAGAGTCCGAAGTGACCATGTAATCTAAAAAAAAAAGCCCGGCCTCATGGGCGTTTTCATTATTTACCTTTTTTTATGATCTTTCTTTGTTGTTTTTTTATTTTTTATTTTTTAACAAGTTAAAAAAATTTAAGAAAAAAAAATCATTGCCTTCCTCAACTTGAAGTTTCCCACAACCAAACGCCACTACCACCATGGAAGACCGCCACTACCATCGTCACCACCGCCACTGCCCTCACCGGATCTCTATCCCGCCTCAGCCCATAGCGACCACCTTGAGGCCCTACCCTTTAGAGAGAGATTCCCTCCGTCAATCCCAACCCCCAACACTGTCAAATCCTTCCCTCCATCGACCCCAACCCAAACACCGTCAAAGTCATGCAATTTCAACCTCCTTGCCCCCTCCTTTTTTCGGCCCTCCACCATCGCCACCAACAAATCTTCCCCCTAGTCGAGGGGAGGGCTGCCCCTTCCACCCGTAGCCGCCGCTCCATCATCAGTGGGGTACCGGCAATGGGTTGCCGGCGATGTTGGGCAAGGGTCAGCAACCCTTGCCCGGATCTAGGGGAGGCTCATGGCCCTCTCCCAATGCTGGGTGAGGTAGTCAGCCATCCCTAAAGCCACACTGGCGGTGGGGCCACGACTACAGGTGTTGGTGGTAGTCTTCCATGGTGGTTGTAGCGTTTGGTTGTGGACGATGATGAAGATGGAGGACTTTTTTTAAATTTTTAATATTTTAATTATTTACAAAAATAGAAAAAGGAAATAACAAAGAAAAAAATATACAAAAGATGAATGCCGGAAATGCGCTTGGGGTCGGGCTCTTTTTGGAGATTACATGGCTACTTCAGACTCTTAATTGAAACTATTATGCCATTTCATCCTCTTATTTAAAACAATATCCACTTCATGTCCTTATTTGATAAAATGAACTCACTTCAAACCCTTATTTGAAATTTTCCCCGTATTCTTGGTCATGTGATTTACCAGCTTTAGGTAGAAGCATCACAAGCTACATATATAATATTGAAGTTGTTATCCCACATCGTTTGACAACGGGTTTTATATGCTCTTTATATTCATGTGACTACCCTCTACTTATCAGCTTAAGCTAGAGCTACTAGTGAATTTCATCCTTGTTGGTGGTTGTTAATCCGGCACAGTGGACGTAAGTTTATCCCAAGCCGAACCGTTGCAAATCTAGGTATATCAATTTTCTAAGTGAAATCAAATGCAAATATCCACGTGCCCCATTCAATCTCTCTCTCTCCTCATAGCTTTTGAAATCATTTTTCTAATTTTTTTTTTGTTGTGTTTTTTAATGCGCGAAGCACCACATGTCCATGAAAACATTAAAAATGTCATATCGGATTTTTCAGTCAATCAAATTGAACGAAATTAGTAGAAATATTTTACTATACTTTAGGACAATTCTATAAATTGATTGTACTTAATTCTATGACTTGATATTATTATTTTATCATGGTTTTAAAACTTTCTATACGCTTACTTCTCAAGGCTTCTTGGAAAGCAAGCACTCTAAGAATGGTTCAGCGAGGTCCACCGGTGTAGATCCCCGCCGATTCCTGTCAATTTCTATGTAGAAAAAATCCCTCTAAGGACGTCCATCCTCAGCCAGTTTACGCTTGTCGCAAAAGTGGACTGAAAATGAAAATATATAAAGATGAAGAAGGAAACCATTAATAAGTGAGATCTACTCTTTTTTCTGTCCGATGGTCATGGACGGATCAAAACTAAGGTTCCCAAGAATACTCGGAATCTAAGGTTACATGGTACCCAAGAAAGGTCCAATAACATTTGATCCTTCCTAGTTTTCAGTTAACTTTTCTTTCGGGGTCAGACGATTCAGCTTCTTCTTATGCTGACTTAGTCTATGATGTCACCTCGGAAGTATGATTGCTGTCCATGCGGCCCCATTAGTCCCACGCGTATCTTAACGCCAAATGTTCTGACCCCAAAAAAAAAGGCCAAATGTTAAACGCCCTAGTTGCCGTCTACTTTTGCATGAAGTACACCAGGAGGCACCCAAAAAATTTCACATCATAATGTCATCACGAGGTGTTGCTATCCACCCTTTTGACCATTATGCAAGGTTTCACACTTGTTACGGAATATTTAATTTGAACCGGAGTCACTTCGCACATTTGAAGCCAGCAAATCCATCACTATAACTCCACCAAAATGCTAACAGTCGTGAAGTTTTTTATATGCATTATGTCATAACTAGATGCCGCAATATGAATCGTTTAGAGATCCGCTAATGATAAGAATCGAAATCTCGTGAAATATAAATGTTCCCTTTATTATTAGATCAACTATTTTTGTCCTTTCTTTCTGTCCTTTTTTTTTTATTTCATATTTAACAAACAATTGGATTCTAGTTGAAATCCACCGTGCACGACGTGACTTTTTCCGCATTCAAGCATCTGTGTTATATCCATCTTTAAGACAAAGCCTTCTATTTGGCATAAGCAAACATCATTTTCAATTGAGAAACGTTTATTAAATTAAAAACATGTCAAACGATTTTATGATTAATAGATACAAATGTAAAAAAGAAAAAAATATATACAAACGGTACCTAAACTTTAATCTAATTCGAGTTTTCTTTTTAATAAGAAGAATGATGTCATTTCATGATATACCAAGACATAGTGACTAAATTGAGACAATCGGTTTATCTCTTAAAATCGCGACATAAATCACAACTTTTACGACTATCCGAAGGAGGGTCTAAATGCCCTCTAATAGTCAAGAGTCCCCCAACCACGTTTTCCCTACACTTTCCATCAAGTGTACAACAAGTTGTCATGTGCCCCATCCGAGGATTGATTATATTTTGCTTTCAGGAGTAGGATAATCTCCATTTGCCCCATTAAGATGTCGCCATGCAAACTAGAAAGATCAACTGATGAGATTCAAGGAGCTAGTTACTTTCTCTGTAAAGCATTCATATATAGGCTATATTTTCCTCTCTCTCTCTCCAACCATATCCTTGACTGGTTGCATTACGAGTTATAAAGTCACCCGGAAGCAAACTTAGCCAAATTTAGATGCGAATGTTGTCCATGTATTTAACTCATCAATTAGAAAGAATGGTTGAAAAAAATCACGGCCTTATATGAATTTTCACTTGGTTGAATTTGAATTTCAATTTGAGTCGTACTTAAATCTATTCAGTCCTAAACTTATTTTTAGCCAATTCAGTCATAAACTTTTTGCATTTGTAACAATTCGGATCTTCTAGCCAACTTTGGCCAGCCGCGCTGCCGGCGCCGATGTGACAATTTTTAATAATATCTTAATATTTTTTAATTTCTTATTTTATTATTATTTTATTTCCTTATTTATTTCTTTTCTTTTGTTTTTATTCTCCAACGAGAGAAAAGGAAATAAAAAATACTGAAATATTAAAATATTATAAAAAATTTCCACGTCGGCTTCGGTTGGTATCCACGTTAGGGCCGGTTGGCCAAAGTTGGCCGCAATGACCGAATTGGCGTAAACGCGAAAGGCTTGCGACTCGACCGGCAAAAAAAGAAGGTTTAGGACTGAATTGGCACAATTGTAACAGATTTAATACTTTTTTTTGGTAATTTTTCCCATGAAATAAGTTACTTTGGCAATTCGGACCAAATGTTGCAAAAAGCAGCCTTTTGGATCATTTACTGTTGTAAGATTTTTGCTTGCAAATATAGCTTTTTTTATGGACAAAAAATTGGAGTGCGGAAATCAGCATAATTTACCCTCCAAATGAAATCATAAAGGTCCCTGATGCGCTATATATATAGAATTTAGAATCGGAGATTGATGAACATGCCATTGCCGGCTTAACATGCAAGGAGTCACGAAGTATCTACATGATGTAGTAAATGCCCAAAAATATAAACTGTGGTCGAGAGGTTGTGTTCAAGACACAGATAAAAAAAAATCTGGCATTTTCCTATGTTTAATGTCCTCATATGAAAAGAAAAGCACATGTAGTATAGTGAATCTGGAGAAATATCTGCAGCTGAACTTTCTTGGCATTTCACCTTTCGAAATTGGAGATTTTTCTCCGTAGAAAAAGAGGTCCAAGGCTCTGTTTACATTTAAGGAAGGGTTAATACTTACAAAAAAAAATTCAAACCGACACATCTATAATAAATTTACCCTAAATTATTTTTTGACCAAAAAAAATTCCAAACTAAAAAACTTGTGATAAATTTACTCCAATTTTTTTTATCACCATAAATCCCAAAATGATACACCTATAATAATTTTACTCCAAATTATTATTATTTTTACAATAGAAAACCCCAAACCGATACCATTGTGATAAGTTTACCCCAAACTAATTATTTGACCACCAAATATTTCAAACTAATAAACCTGTGACAAATTTACCTCAAACTAATTATTTCACCAGCAATACCTCCAAACCGGTACACCCATGATAAATTTACCCTCCATAAATCTTCGTTAACTTGAATTAATATCATGAAAAATCCCAAACGGATACACCTATGACAAATAAAGGGTAAACACCCCACATTGATACACCGATTAACCGCTACGTATCATCCAACTCAGCAATTTTGATGATAAAATTTAATGAAAAACTAATATATAGTAAATTTGCCACGTGTGTACCAGCTAGACGGTTTTGGTGGTCAGTTAGAGTAAATTTGTCACATGCCCAACCTTTCAAATTTGCATCAAATTATCGCAAATCCTTTAGCACCATACCCGAGAGGGAATATTGAGTGAGATTCGTCCTTAAATTTCAATTTTGCCCCGACTTATTTTTGTTTTTTGTGTGATTTTTTCTCACTCCTTCTTCATTCATTTTTTTTCCTTGTCAAATCGGAGGTTATTTATATGGCTTTATATCAGCAATTTTTACTTCTATAATATGTTGAATTAGTGGGGTACATAAAAAAAAAAAAAAAAAAGAGTTTCTCAAAGAAAGTATAGGCTTAATACGAATCTTGTAAGTTATACATAATGCTAAACTAGGCAAAAGGGTAAGTCATGTTTTCGCTTTGGAGGGGAAGAGATTGGATAGGGATAGGGGCGATTTACCCGAAAACCCTAAATGATGGGGATAAAATAGAAAAATGGAAACAAGGTGAGGAGGTGAACCATCATATGAACTAGAATGAAATAGTTTGTTATATGGAATTAAAAAAAAGGTTTCTTTGAAGGGAATATGGCCTTAATAAGGAAGGGAAATGCTTCTATTATTAGGAACGGTACAATTTTAACCGTAGATCTACACATCATTATCGCATATTTTGCATAAAACACTTATTGATTGAAAAATCGTGTGATCGAAATAACCGACAAAGACTATCGGACTATCGTGCTAGCAGCTTCCTAATAGGAGCCTTGTAAATGCATAATGCTAAAAAAGGCAAAAGGGTAATCAACCTATAAGTTGAGCTCAAAAGGATTGACTTTGATAACCTAAAGAGGTAGGGGTAAAATTGGAAAATTGGAAAATTGGAAAATTGGAAAAGAAAGGTGAGGAGTTTTACCACAATTTGGCCTTGGGTGGAAAATCGCATGATGCCGCGAGAGAACACTTGAAAATTTCTCCACAGGCAATTTATACAAATAGCATTGATGATGGCCAAAAGGCAAATGAAAATTCTTCCTCTCGGCGGTTTCCTTTGAACTTTCCTCGCAAAAGTTAGGCTCCCAAAGAGGCAAATAAATAGATAAAAATATATATATTTACTTATATATTTATATAAGGAGAATGATTTTTTCATAGTCTCACAATACCGTCGGTTATTTCTGACCATAAATCCGCACGCCATCATCTCGTATTTTGCGTAAAATACTCATTAATTAAAATATCGTAGGGTCAAATAATTAGAATATTGTCGGACTATCCGGCTAGCGGCTCCCCGTATATAAATAGAAGACACAGACCCTCCATCCCAAACCACACAAAAGTGAAAAAGAAGAAGAAGAAAGTTTTACACAAAGATAAGACAGGAAATGAAGCCATTGCCCTCTCTTTCTTCCCTCTATGCTTTCCTCCTCTTCATCCTCGTTCCTCTCCATCTCTCTCCTTCATGGGCAGCCTCGGACTCGGTGTACGACGCCTTCCTCCAAGGCCTCACCCACCGCACTCAGCTGTCCGACCACGTCTCCGACATCGTCTACTCGCGGGCCAACTCCTCCTTCACCAACTTCCTGGTTTCCTACATCCGTAATAGCCGCTTCAACTAGTCGTCCACGCCGAAGCCACTTGTCATCATGGCACCCACGCGGGAGTCCCAAGTGTAGGCCGCCGTCCTATGCTCCAAGGACCTCGGCGTGCATCCGAACATCCGCAGCGGCGGCCATGATTACGAGGGCTTATCTTACATCTCCGACGATGCCTTCTTCATCCTCGACATGTTCAACCTCCGGTCAATTGACGTGAACGTCCGGGAGGAGACTGCGTGGGTCCAGGCCGGCGCGACTCTAAGAGAGTTATACTACCGGATAGGGGAGAAGAGCAAGGTCCATGGCTTCCCCGCCAGTGTTTATCACACGGTCGGTGTCGGAGGCCACTTCAACGGTGGCGGGTATGGTAACGTGCTGCAGAAGTACGACCTGTCGGTTGACAACATCATTGATGTGAGGATGGTGGACGTCGAGGGGCGGATTCTCGACGGAAAAGCCATGGGAGAGGATTTGTTACGGGCGATCATTGAGGGAGGTGGGGCGAGCTTCGGAGTCATTCCGGCTTATCAGATTAAGTTAGTCCCGGTGCCAGAGAAGGTCACGGTCTTTCAGGTCGAGAAGACGCTGGATCAGAATGTGACGGATCTCGTGTACAAATGGCAATTTGTGGCTCCGACCACCGACCACGGCCTATTCATGAGGCTTCTATTGCAGCCGATCACTTCCAAGACCCCAAAGGGACGAAAAACGTTGAGGGCCATGGTGCATGCGTTGTTCCTAGGAAATTCAAATCAGCTCCTAGCAATTACCGACAAGGAGTTACCCGAAATGGGGTTAGAGAAAGAGAACTGCATGGAGATGAGTTGGATCGAGTCGGTCCTCCGGCGGGACGGCTTCGAGAATGGCAGCATCCCGGCCCTAGAGATCTTGTTGAGCCGACATTATTCCACCAACTTCCTCAAGAGGAAATTGGACTACATCGAAACTCCGATCACGAAGGCCAATCTCAATCGGCTCTGGAAGAAGATGATCCAACGGGGGAAAGCGGGGCTCGTGTTCAATCCATACGGGGGGCGGATGAGCGAGATCCCAGCTTTGGCGACCCCGTTCCCGCACAGGGCGGGGAATCTGTTCAAGATTCAGTACTCCATCAACTGGAGCGAGGACAACCCGGAACCGGAGAAGAACTACTTGGCGCAAATCGGGAGGCTCTACGATTACACGACTCCGTTTGTGTCAAAGAACCCAAGGCGTGCATTCTTGAACTACAGAGACCTGGACATTGGGACAAGCACCAATGGCAAGAACAGATACAAAAAAGGGAAAGTCTATGGGTCAAGTACTTCAATGACAATTTTGAGAGGTTGGTCAAAGTGAAAACTGCGGTTGATCCCAACAACTTCTTCAGGAACGAGCGAGCATCCCTCCTCTCGCCAAAATGAAGAGAGAACGCTATAGTAATTCCGCAATCGGTTTTCGTACCAAACCTTTCTTTTCTTTACTCTATACTCCCAAGTTCTTTGCTTCAGCCGATATTAGCGTCTTGTTTCACGTCCTTTTGTCCGGAGTCAGTGCTTGTGAAAATGCTTGGAGAATTACTAGTGTTAGAAATATAAAAAGGGTAGAATGGTATTTTGGTTATCTAGGGTTTATTGTGTATATATACATGAATTTTATCAATAAAAATTATTACGTTCTCTCTTTTCACATGGTATTAGAGCCTAAAATAATCTTCTCCACATATGACTCCTTCTGACATCAGAATACCCACATACGACACCGGATTAAACACCGGACTCCACATAAGACACCGGATCCAACACCTACCGGGGCCGGCGACCCTCTTCCCGGTGTCGCCTAGGGCCGGCGACCCTCTTCCCGATGTCGTCCAGGCTTAGAGACCCTCCGTCATGCGTCGCCCTGGCCCGGCGTCCCCTTGCCTAACGTCGCACAAGTCGCTCGGGCCGGATTACCCTATTTCAAGCATCGCTTGAAGTCATTCGAGCTAGGCGACCCATCTCCAGCATCTTCTGACCTCGCGGGTGGAGGTGCAACCTCTTATTGTGGTCGCCCGACATTGTTGATCAAGGCTCAATCTCCCCTGATGGTTCTATTTGAAGGTCCTATGCGGTAAGTATGTACTCCGGTTAGGTGCGATGCTAGTGTGTTTAAAGAGGGTAGAATAGTATTGCGTACAATGTTTTTGTATTGGTGCTAATTTGTTGTTGAGAATGTGGTGATTCGTGCGGTTGGTTGCGAATTTTTTTTCTTCTAGAATCCTAGCTTCTGTTGGTGGTCTCTTGTTAATGTGGATTCTGTGAATGATATTTTGAGGCTTTTTGTGGTTGTGACATTCTATGAGGAATTTGCTGATTTCGTGGAGTTGTTGGTGTTGATATAAAGTGGTCATCCATTACAATGGCTGATCCTCGGAAGAGTGATACAATGACGATTGAGGCAATTTCCTCTTCGTTTTCTCGAATTACCGATAAGAAACTTAAGGGTATTACCAACTTTCACCAATGGAAGAAGATTGTTAAGTTCGTCTTGACAAGTAGAAATCAGCATACACACTTGATCGAAACTAAGCCTGCTAATGATGCAAGTTGGGATGTTATTGATGCACGTCTTATGGGTCAGCTTTTGAACTCTATGGAGAGTAATATTGTAGACTTGATAACTCACATTTATACAATCAATGAATTGTGGGAGTATTTATATGTATTATATTCTCGCCAGAATTATATTTCGAGGATATATGAACTATCACGGGAGTTTCATCGATCTAAAATCAAGGGCCGTTCCATTGATCAATATTTTGCTGATTTTAATAGAATGTATGAAGACTTGAATGCTCTTCTTCCTATTTCTTCTAATGCTGAACAAATGCGACTTCCAAGAGAACAATTGGCTATAATGAATTTTGTAGTTGGTCTTAATCCGGCCTATGATTCCGTTCGATCTCGGATTCTTGGAGGAGAGACGATTGCATCACTCGGGGATACATATGCTCAAGTTCTTCGGGTATCTCGTGGTCCTTCTTAGAGCACCACAGCTGTGGTTGATAGTTTAGCTCTTGTCTCTCAATATCGAACTAGTGGAGGTAGGGGTGATGAAGGAAATCGTAGAGGATATAATGGTCATGGTGGCCGTGGTGGTTGAAGCACGGGAATAGGAAGAGGTCAAGGATAAAGACATCTTTATGGATAGTCCCAAACTTGTACTAAAAGCTTAGGGACTATTCGGACTTGTCATTATTGTGGAAAACCTGGTCATATTCAGATATTTTGCTACAAGTTACATGATAGACTAGGACAACAACGGCAGTTTGCAAATGCCGCATCCGGTAATGATTCTTTATCCCTAGCACAGTCTTCCCAAGGTAATGTAGTGGTTATGTTTGATGAGGAATATGTACGATACAACCGGTCTCGGGTTTCACAGCCTACTTCCACTTGCTACTTTAGTCCGACAGGTAATGCTATAACATGCATTTCAACTAATTCTCGCCCTTGGGCCATTGATTCGGGGCATCCGATCATATGTTAGGTCTTTCAAGTATATTTTCCTCTCTTACTTTATCATCATCCATTGTTACTTTACCTAATGTTTCATTTCTCAAGTTCGGGGAGTTGGAACAGTTCATCCAACCCCTTCTTTATCATTATCCTCGGTACTTTATATTCCAAAATTTCCTTTCAATCTCATGTCATTTAGTAGATTAACCAAACAATTTCAGTGTTCAATGACTTTTTACCTCGATTCTTATATTTTTCAGGATCCGGCTACGAAGAACAAAATTGGTAGAGGACGAGAGACGGGGGGACCGTATGTGCTTGAAGATGCTCCTTCCATTGCTTGCCTCGGTATTGCTTCTCTACATCAGATTCATTGTCGTCTTGAACATCCTTTGCTACAGAGTCTTCAGAAATTGGATTCTAGTTTTCAATCTCTTTCTAGTTTAGAGTGTGAATCTTGCCAACTTGGCAAATTGCATCGTGTCAATTACCCGCCTCGAGTCAATAAAAGAGCGGTATCTCCTTTTTCATTAGTTCATTCATATATTTGGGGTCCTCGTCATTTGGTTTTCAATTTGGGTTTTAGATACTTTGTTACTTTTATCGATGATTATTGCAGATTTACTTGGTTATATTTAACGAAAAGTTGTTTAGAATTGTTTTCTATATTTCGAGCCTTCATTTCTGAAATTTATAGTCAGTTTGATGTGCATGTCAAAGTTTTGCATTCTAATAATGCTAAAAAGTACTTTTCTTCACCTTTTTCTAACTTTATGACTCAAGGTGGTATGATTCATGAATCGTCTTGTTCTGACTCAACAAAATGGTGCATTTGAAAGGAAGAATAGACATTTATTAGAAGTCACCAGGTCCATGTTATTTGAGATGAAAGTTCCTAAGACCTTTGGTTTGATGTTGTTCTTACCGATTGCTATCTTATTAATCGTATGCCTTCTTCTGTTTTACGAGGAGGTGTTCCTTTCTCCACTTTGTTTCCTAATCAGCCTTTATTTTCCTTACCACCCCGTACTTTTGGTTGTGTGTGTTTTGTTCGTGATCATCGACCCGGAGTATCAAAACTTGATCCCAGGGCCATTAAATGTATGTTTTTGGGCTATTCTCGTACTCAAAAAGGCTATTGTTGTTATTCCCCAACCTTGAGGAAATACTTTATAACTGCTAATGTTTCATTCTTTGAGTCTACTCCTTGCCATGAAGTTCCAATCACTAGTTTCGATATGGATGAAGATTTACATGTGACTATTATTTAGTCATTTGCTCTAACTATTTCACCATCTGCACAAGAATCTTCTCCTCTTCAAGTTTATGCTCGGCATTCTCGAGCAGCTACTGATCCCCTTAATGCTCACATCACTACTACGTCATCTTCAGCTCCAAATCTACCTTTAGTTGATCTTCAAGTAATATCTTATCTTGATCTTCCTGTTGCTCACCGTAAAGGTATACGTGCTTACACTCAACACTCAATTGCAAACTTTGTCTCATACACTTCTGTGTCTTCTTCTTTTCGATCCTTTTATCCACTATTGATCAATATCCTATCCCCAAGTCCGTAGCCGACGCATCACAAAGCCCCGGGTGGAGGACAGCTATAGAAGAAGAATTAAAGGCGTTACAAGTTAATGAAATTGGGACTTGATGCCTCTTCCATCAGGCAAAACTACTATTGGTTGTCGTTGGATGTATACTGTGAAAGTCAATCCCGATAGTTCTCTTACTCGCCTAAAAACGAGACTTGTTGCGAAAGGGTATGCTCAGGTGTTTGGGGTTGACTATCCGGATACTTCTTCTCCTATTGTAAAGCTTACATCTATTCGTATTTTGATCTCTCTTGCTGTCACATATAACTGGTCCTTGTTTCATCTTGATGTAAAGAATACTTTCTTGCATGGTACTCTTGATGAGGAGGTGTATATAGAGCAGCCTCCCGGATTTGTTGCTCAAGGGGAGTATGGTGGATTGGTTTGTAAGCTAAAGAAGTCATTGTATGGCTTGAAGCAATCTCCACGAGCATGGTTTGGAAGATTCTCCCAAGTTTTACCCATATTTGGATTGTCTAGATGTGAAAATGATCATTCTTTCTTTTATAAACAATCGGGGAGGGACAGGATTTTCTTGATGGTATATGTTGATGATTATCATTGTAGGAGATGACTTGACTGGTATATCCGAATCAAAAATCTATCTCTAGCAATAGTTTCAGACCAAAGACTTAGGAAAGTTGAAGTATTTCCTAGGAATTGAGGTGACACAATCAAAGAAAAGTATTGTCCTATCACAAGGGAAGTATACCCTAGATTTACTCACTAAGACATGTATGTTGGGGTCAAAACCTCTTGATTCACCTATGGAATAGGGAGTTAACTGGTAGCCGATGCGGGAGAAATTTTTGATAATCCTAAGAGATATAGAAAATTGGTAGGTAAGATGAATTATCTCACGCTTACTCGACTAGACATTGCCTTTCCAGTTAGTGTGATAAGTCGGTTTACGTCTTTCCCTCGTACATCTCACTAGGCTGCAGTTATTCGAATTTTGAGATACTTAAAGAAGGCTCTAGGGAAAGGAATTGTTTATCAAAATCATGGTCATAAGAGAGTTGAAGGATTCTCTAATGCTAATTGGGCAGGATCTTCGGATGATAGAAGATCAACTATCAGCTATTGTACGTTGGTTGGAGGAAATCTAGTGTCATGGAAAAGTAAGAAACAAAGTGTTGTTGCTCGTTCCGATCCTGAGTCAGAACATAGAGCCATGGCACAAGTGACATGTGAATTAATGTGGATTCGGTAGTAGCTTCTGACTGAATTAAGCCTTAAAACTTCGGCTCCTATGGTTCTATGGTGTGATAACAAGGCAACAATACATATAGCTTCCAATCCCGTGTTTCATGAGAGAACAAAACACATCGAGGTTTATTGTCATTTTATTCGAGAGAAGCTTCAAAGTGGAATGATTCTTCCTAGTTATGTTGGGACTAGTGAACAACTTGTAGATATTTTTACTAAACTTTTGGGTAACGGGAGGATAGAATATATTTGTAACAAGCTGGGCATAATTGATATTTATGCTCCAGCTTGAGAGGGGGTGTTAGAGATATAAAAGGAATAGAATGGTTTTTTGGTTATCTAGGGTTTATTGTGTATATATACATGGAGTTTTATCAATAAAAATTATTACGTTCTCTCTTTTCACAACTAGCTTAAGCCTTAACTTAAAATTAGAAAAGCTATTAACAGCCAATTTTATCGAAATGCAGTCTTGTAAATAAACACTCAAGTTATGAAAAGCAGCTAACTATTGACTGAAATGTAGACATGCAAACCAATCGATATAAGTTACAACTCCAAAATAGCAAACCCGAAAAGCGATCGAATGTACATAAATCAGAACGAATTGGACATCGATTGACCACCACCATCAAATAGGAGCCTAAAACTACAAATTACGCTAAAAATGCATTAAAAATAATTTTCTAATTTTCCAAATTTTTTCATTTTTATTAAAATTTTAGAATTTTTTATTTTTAAAATATTTTTCTGATTTTTTATTGGCAAAAACAAAACAAAAAAGAAGAAAAAATGACATCGCCCCTCTGATTCACAAAATGACACCATTCCGCTTGGATCAGAAATGTCTCCATTCCGTTATGAGAAAACGACGTCGTGTAGCCAAGGTGTCTGTGGACCTAACCCGAGAACCGGCTTGAGACGGATGTCATAGCCCAATGGCCTAAATAACATTGTCTAGCGACTCTACACATCAGCTTGAGACGTCATCATTTTGTCTCGGGGTTCCGAATCCTACTCCAACCCGAATCTGACAACCGACCCGACTCCGCTTGAATGAAGTCATATGAGGGTCCCGCTTACACCGACCACTCCCAAAAAGACGTCGTGTCAACCCGATTTGCTCCACAAACCCGACCAACCTGTTTCAAAAGAGGAATTGGTGTGTGAGTTGTCATCGGGATCTATTTCGTCTCGCCGGCCATCACCTACCTCGGCTAAGACACCGACCAGCTTCACCTGTCTCTTGCAAACCTTGGGGTGCCCTCAATCGACGGCGACAACTCAGCGAAGACTTGCCGGGCCTCTTGATGACGTTCCTTGCTCTGCCTTGCACGACCAAAGCTCACCGAAGCTCAATCAACCACAAATGACCACAACAACAAGTCAAATAGCTAATGCAACAATAACACAAATCAAGACAAGCAACAATAGGCGAAAAATAGACCACAATTTGTCTCAAGGGCTTGCTGATACACCTAATCAAACAGGTAAGGTGCATACTCAAAAATATCTTCTAAGACTTGGCTAAGACAAACCAAATCAAACTGATCAACAACCACAGCATAAACACACTCCATCACGTTCAAACTATCATGCCAACTCTAGGAAAGCTTGCTAGATCGAGGAACTAAGTGTTGGAACCAAAATTGGTTACTTTTTGACCTTTTTGTTGTAGTTGTCAGAAGGGATTGTAAGAGTGTGGAACGTTGTCTTCATTAACATAGGTATTCTGCTAGTATATAAGTTCATGAGGACCAGTGTTGTATTAAGCATCCATCAGAAAGCATTCCAATAAATGTAGTTGAACACAACAATAGCTTTACGTGGTAAACCCTTCAAAGACTTCAACATCATGTGCCTTGTTTCATGCTTCAATAATATCGTTTAATGGAGGAGAAGGCTTCTTCAAGCACATCTCTCCGACAATGTTGAAACTTCACGACAATGGCCTTTCTTTTCTTTGTAAAAACATTTACTCTTGGCGCTTACCCAAGGATAGCCCACTATAAATAATGTTGATTTCCTTTTGTCTTTAGTCTTCATTCTCCTTTCTCAGCACCTACAATGAATCAAGGCCATCAATAACCAAATCCAGAAATTGCGACAAACGTGCTCAAATACAAAAATCAATTTTATGTCACTCACACACTAAGGTCTTATCTTGGTGAGCCTCTCGGTCCGAACAGAGTAAGCAAGGGATGAGGGGAGACCAGGCTGATTCACGGCTCGGACTACGATGGACTACGGCTAGAGGTCGTTAGTGACTAGGAAAGATGGATCCCCACCATTGGCGCAACTAATTTGCTCTCCTCTCTAGCCAATTTCCTTCCCAAAGTCTTATCGTGATTTGATTGTTGTCGTGATCGTGATAATATGTCACGATTGCATCTTTATCCGATGGGTTGTCGTATTCAATTATTTTTTTGTACTTATGTAAAATACAGGAGTAAATTTAGGAAGTATAGTTGTGAATTGTGTATAAATATGTACGTAATTTTTTGTATCGGAATATATTGGGAATTCGATTATGTGCCATTCTCGTTGTTATTGCTCATAGCATCAAGGCAAATATTGATCCCGGTGTAGTTTTTTCTTAATGGCCGATCAAAACACTTCTATTGTCTCTCGCACAATCGATGTAACTTCTCCATATTTTCTTCACTCGAGTGACCATCCGAATGCTCTTATAGTCTCTCCCCCTTTAGATAAAGACAATTATCCAATATGGCATCGTGCCATGCTCATGGCCCTCGAGGCGAAAAGTAAAATGTGTTTTGTTGATGGGTCTTTATCGCGTCATGTTTCAATCTCTTCTGATTATCCATTATGGGTACGTTGCAATAGCATGGTGAGATCTTGGTTGATTCATTCTACTATACCAACTAGAGGTTGCCACGGTTCGGAATCGGCCGGTTCCGATTCGTGGCCACCCCCGAACAAGCGGTTTTGGGCCGGTACAAGGGTTGGTTCCGGTTCCGATTTTCATATTTAATTTTTAATAATAAATTATGAAATAAAAAATCATAAATTATTAAATATAAATTATCATCAAATTGTACATTATAATCAAATTTGGAGGGGGAAAAAGGGAGGGAAAGGGGCTTGAACTTAATGAATTATCATTAAGCGCCTATATATCTTCTTGAGGATAAAAGAATCAAAGCACATGTAGTTCTTTTATCTTTGATAACCCCAATTTACCTCATCGCCAATCGTTGCTACCCATTCCGGTAGTTGTGACGGTGGTATTTCCATCATCATCATCGAAGAATTCGGCTTCTGTGTTGCAATCCATTTCTTATTGTCGAAATTGAACCTTTGTCCAATCATCGAGACAAACTTGAGCCTCTACCGAATCCGGATGTAATCTCGAACGTTGATCGTCCAAAATTAATCCTCCAGCACTAAATGATTGTTCAACCGCAACTGTTGAATAAGGGGTTGTTAAAATCTGTTTTGCAATAAGAGCAAGGGTTGGGAATTGAGTTGAATGCCTCTTCACCACTCTAGAATTGAAAAATCTCTGCCTTCGAGATTCACCAAACTCAAAAGAAATGATTAAATAGGTTTCTATTTCGGAAATATTAACTATTGCTCTCTTTTATCTTTTTTACCTACTTATCAGCATTTTGTACCCTCTACTAATTCTACTGTTCTTCCCGCTTTATACGTCACTAAGTTGGGAAGATCCACTATCACTTAAACCATATGTACCACAAAATTCACTATACAATTCTATATTGCGTCTTTAATCGCTGCTTGTATAATTCTAACATTTACTATTTCATTCAAATGTAAACATTCATGATAGCTATTCATATAATCACCTAAACCATCTAATTTCATACGTGGATAAAAAATAAAACCAACCAAATAAATAAAAGGAATTTCAATATAATAAAGCAATCATTTTCCTCACATTGCTATAATAGTCAGAGCTAATTGATTATCTTTTTCATATTCTTCAAAAACACCAATAATATTAACACACTCTATTAAAAATAAATGCATAGTAGAATAATAATCACCAGATAAACTATAAGTTGCATTGTTAAAAACTTTTAAAAAATCTAAATTCTTTTTTGCAAATATCCCAATCTTGTAGGAATAATTTATTTCGAAAATATTATTTGAAATAAATACACATAATAAATCTTTATAATCAAAAGATTAATTAAGCAACTCATAGATAGAATTCTAACGAGTCGAAATATCTTTTGAAAAATTTTTTCGTGTTCTTTTATTTACTTTACAAAATCTACCCCATTCTTTCATAATTTGGGGATGTTTCCATAAAAATTGAATTGATTTCTTTATTAGGCTGACAAAAGTATGAAGAGTTCATAAACCATCTTGTACACATAAATTTAAAACATGGCAAACACATCTAATGTGAAAAAAATTATCCACCAAAAGCGGGTTTACAAATCTTTTCTAAATTAGGAATGAAAGCGGTATTTACTGCGGCATTAGCAAAATCAACTGAAAAAAATTTATTAATAAAATTATATTCTTCTAAAACTTGTCTAATTACTCTATAAATATTATTGGCCATATGTCTATCATCAAAAACTCGAAATGCAATAACTCTTTTTTAAACGTTTTAATCGTCACCTATCCAATGACATGTGATACTCATATAAGAATGAGTTTGCCAAGGATCACTCCAAATGTCGCTACTTATATGCATACGTCCATTAAAATTCATAAAAAGATTTTTCAAATCTTTTTTTTTCCCTTTTTTATAAAGCCCAAAAATTTCCTATTTAAGAGTATTTCTCAAAACGAGTTTTGCTTACGGAGTACATATAATGTTTATAAAAAAATTTAAACCAAAATTTTCACCAACATTAAACAGTAACCGATCAATGGTAGCATATTGAGCTAACGTTTCATCATAAAATTTTTCATTGTAACGAAATAAAAGAAGAGTGTTAGAATTGGCGTACTCGAAAATTTGTTGTTGGCTGATGTCGATCCTTGCTTGCATTGCATGTTTTGACCTCATATACCATTTAAATATTCTATAGCCGCCTTCACCTGTAAAACTGTATGTTGTCTCACAATATTTACATTTTACCCGATACTTATTTTCGCCTAAATATTCCTTCGTGAAGTGTTTCCATATGTTGGATGTACCCTATCCAAGGATTAAACCTAAGTTGTGATTTGATATGGGTTTGGGAGAGTCCAAGTTAGATTAATTAGATAATTAACTTAATAATTCATTAGCCTAAGTGAAAATTTAGGTCACGACAATGGTTTAGCTTCCATAAGCTTTTCTTGTTCATCCTTATGGTCCTCCAGTCTTTCAAGTTCTTTTACACAACGTCAGAGAAAATTCAATGGTGTTGAGTCATCAATAGATATCCGAACAGAAACAACACTTGCTTCTATCAAATAAAAATTCGTGCAAGATAATTTTATCAACATTAAAATCCTAAGGTGTTTTTCCAATAATCCCCTTTCCGATAATGACAAAATTATTTAATATGAAGATGCAATGAACATAAGTGAATGGAAGATTTGAAATTGAAAAGTTGTCTATTGCTTTTTGAAAACTTAAGAGACCGGTGTAGGCGCAAGCAATCAATGTGGTCTCTAGTGAGTTAGTAGGGACGATAGAAATAGCGTGTGATAAGAGTTGAAAATATTGTTTCTAAAGTGAACTAAAGATGATCGTAAATAAAAATGGTATGAGGATTTTGAAACCAATCTGACAAGAGAGAGTTAAAACTAGTAGAACCAAATTAGAACGAGCGAGTGCGAGGACAAGCCTCATTTTGCTCCCCCTGTTTCGTTGCTGATATCAACTGTTCTTTGTTGCTTTTGTCACCCTTGTTGCTCTTTTGCTATCCACACAGTAATGTTGCTTCTGTCAACCTGCTTTAATTCGTTCAATTTGTCATCTGCATAAATCACACATATACCTTTCTCCCCTTTTTTTGACTTTTCTATTTTGGCGATGTTTTTATGTTGACTCGTGTTATAGGAGCATGAAGGCAATTGATGGAGGTTACACGAAGAGATAAAGGTGCTAAAAATCATTAGAAGGCAGTTACCATAAGATCGTTGTAAATATCTTCAGTCATGCATAACAGAGTCCCCCTCTCTTCCCGTGCACAAATCAAACAAAATTTACTTTATCTTTACTTTCCTGTATCGCACTTTCATATTTCATAGCTTTTAGATTCACATTGCTAATTAAATTCCGGTGTGTGCCTATTGTGTTATCGATTAAATTCCGGCATAGTACTAACGCGTTCTCAAGCTACATCATTGATTAAATTCCGACATAGTTGGTTAACGTTTGGTTACTTTATCGAGTACGTATTACCAAAGCATGTCATCGATAAATTCTAACACGATTTGTGTCTGTACATTTTCGTTCCGATTGAAGTGGTGGTTGTTTATTTGCCTGTGATATTTCTTGTTCGGAGTTGGCTCAAGGACCTGTCCTCTTCAATTAAAAGTCAAAGAACGATTTTCAGGGAAAGATATTTCGTCATGGCAGAAATTCTTACGAAACAGTAACAACGGGTATAGTTTGGATTTATCTTGGTATCTTGAAAGATACTAATCCGAATGATGATAGGCTCCTTATCTCTAGAATCTCAATGATGTAATCATACAACACAACAAGTTGAATGTCGAGACCACAATTTTAAATGTAGTAGGAATTTATGTCCAAGTTATGGGAAAAAGTACCAAAAAAAGTCATAAGCCTATTGCAATTGTTCCGTCGCAAACCTTTAAGTGTCAATTTAGCCTTAAACATTCTCACAATTTTTTCAATTAAGTCATTTTAGCCAATTTTGATCGAAAATCGCTGACGCAAACGTCAACCGTCCTACTTGACATTGTTGGTACTGGCATGGACAAGTTTTACAATTTTTTTTTTTTTTATTATTGCTTTCTTTCTTTCTTAATCTTTCATTTTGACCGGCAAGGCCATACGTTTGCGATGGCCTCGCCCAGTTACTATCTTTTTAATTACGTGGAATGACATCATAAAGATGTTTAGGGCACATTACGTGGGACAAAGCTGGATCACACCTTTACTACCTTTTTGATTACTTGAAATGGCATATAAAGCATTTTCTTATACAAACTTGGGTACTTGCTAAATTGCATAAAAGTAAATGGACGACTCTTATATATTTGTTAATCGTACAAAATATTGAACTAGTCAACATGGTTTACAATGGAATATACCATATCCCAAACATATGTATAAAGTAGATTATTCCAAAGAAATAATTGTATGAAGCGAAGACCCAGTGCTATCTATACTCCACCATGAAGCAAACTTTTAGGAAAAATGACCATAGTACATTTCAATAAAGTAAACAGTTGAGAAATCATTATGTGTTTAGTAGAAAAAAACAAATATAATTAAGTAACTGCTCTCTCCAATTTGGCAATTCCTCTTTTGCCGTCAATCTAAAAGCCGCCGCCGCGGCTACACAAGTACATGCTATTTCCACTCTCTTATTGGCTCATGACACCCCTTTTTACATTGAATTGACTAAATTATCCCTAATGGGTCCCATTCTTGATTCAAGAATTTTTTCCTTACCTTTTTTTCTTCCTTTTCTTTTGTTTCAATTTTGCTAGAGATGACACTATCATACTCCTCTCAAACAACATCTATTGAGGTTAAATTTGGGGTCCACTCTTGATTGAAGACTAATACTTGCCTTCTTTTTTTGGTTTTTTTCTTTTCTTTTTCCGTTTGGAATCAATTATTGTGTTTGTAACAAAAAAAAATCAAATTATTTTCTTAATGAGCTGTGCATTTTCTTTACTAGGAAACTATTATTCAAAAAATAACTTAAGGACAACTAAGAAGATAAGCTTTGAGTAAATTGTGCACAATGCATACATAGATCACAATATTCAATCTTTGACTAAATTCTCATAAATTTGTACCAAAAGACAAACAAGAAGGAAACATTGAAATGTAATGGGTGTGGAAGAATCGGCAGATAACAATTGTTTGGAAAGGATGCAGGCACATTTTCTTTTAGTAAAATTGAAAAGAAGAAGAAGAAGAAGAAGAAAGGTAAGAAATTGTTATGGCTAACGCGAAAACTGTAACAAAATTAAAACTGAAAAGATAATGAGATATGGTAAATTGGTATATTGACGAGTGTAATGGAATATTTGTACTGTGAAATTAATGAGAGAGATGACAGACATAAAGGCAGTTTTATAGATTAACCACATAAAAAAAAAAAGAAATAATAAATTGAAAAGAGAGAAGGGTATTTGGGTAAGTTAACAAGAAAAAAGGAGTGTATTAGCCAGAACGGGAGTGAAAATAGCGTTGCAAGCTACATGTATTATATCCATTTCATGTACTTCCAATACCTGCTCAAGAAAGTGCACTAGCATCTAATTATGTGTAAAGTGTCAAGTTTTCTTGAATTATATGAAACAAATAGGGAACGAATTTTCAAAAAGAAAAAGGCTTTGAAAAGTTTGGCGTTCCGCTATTTGCAAAGCCACATAAACCCATATAACGTATCTAAGAGGAAGATTTTCTGAGAAAAATGTCCCCATTCCTCCAATTTTCCATACGCTTCATCACCAAATGGAGAGATGAAGGAATAATACTCACCGTCGAATAGGTGGTTCTTCCCTGAGAAGTCAAGAGAATCCCTACTTGCCGGTTTGATGGAACGAGCGAGAGATTTAGAATCTCCAGATTCAATCTTCACGCAAAACAACTTCTCCATTGAAGCCCCTATTCACTCAGTCGCTAGCCGAGTTCTATAGGTCGGAGTTGTATGAGGCGGTCAATGTCGCATTTGAAGCAAGAAGGCAGCCGGCCCAATGTGAGGAAGAGATTAATGGGAGTAACCAAGCCACCGTCGAGTTGAAGAAGAGGAAGCGAGTTGCAAATGATCAAAGTGCGAATGTCCAAGTTGAACTAGAGGAAGCAAGTGTTCCTGGAAGAGAACGCTTGCGACTGTTATGGTGATAGAATGGCAACGTGGACAGACAAGTGGTGACGATGCAGTCACGCTCCATAGTGATAACTTGAGTTCAACGGAGTGGCCATTGATGGGGTGCGATCGTGGAATGGAGAATCAAAGGGCAAAATTTGTGATCAAGGATCGACGAGGAGAATGTACGAACGGAGAAGTGGCATCGATCATGCAGCCGGGCACGAGAGCATTGTTGATGGATCGAGGGTTCCAATATTGGTTGAAACAAGATAAGAAGAAGAAGGAAGCCAAGAAGAAAAGGGAGGAACAAAAGAGGTCAGAACGGAAGCCAAGGTGAGATAGACCATGAACCTTTTAGAATCTATGCAATTTTTCCTGGAACTCTCACAGAGCATGAGGATTAATTTTTGTCCAAAAGTATCTAGGATAAAAAAAAAAAAAGAGTTTCATAGCAAAATCACCACTCCAAACGTGGTAGTAACCAAATTATCTTCTTCCTGTCCACTTCGCAATCTTTAATCGGGGTGATCTTGACGTTATACTATCTGACTAAGGGTCTATTTGATAAAATTGAAAAATAAGTGTTGCAAATTTAAGCACTCAAAAAAAAAAATGTGGTCCAATTAAGCACTCAATTTAAGTATTGATAATTTGCACAGACAAAAGGGGAATAAAACACCACCCACCCGGGTGGCGCAGCCGGCTTGCGCACTCTTCCTCTCGCAAAAGGTCGAGTGTTCAAATCCCAGAGGCGTCGCAGGGTGACTTACCCGGTGGCACGTGTGTGGTGGCTAGCACGTGTTACCCCCAGGGGTTTACCCCTGGCTGCCGGCCGTGCGGGGGTTCCCCGGGTCATCAAAAAAAAAAAAAAAAAAAAAGGGGAATAAAACTTCTTCGATAATAGTAGGAAATTCATGACTGGATATTGTTAAAATCGTGCCGAACATGGAAGAGTCATCATTATTGGTAAATCATAATTGATAGTACTCTAACTACCAACAACAGTATTTCTATTGGATGAATCAATTGGTGCATTTTCTCGGTTTTCAGATGACACAATATTTTTATTCATAGAATCTTTTAGGTCACTCCTAATTAGAGCAAGCTTAATATCCCTAAGAGTGGAATTTTCAATTTTAAGTAGTCAATTGGGTTATAAAATAAGTTCTAAGATGCAATATTAATCGACGACAAATTAAAATAAAGTTTGGACTCATATTGTAATTTCTCCTTCTAAACAAATCAATATACATTTCCTTTTTTGGGTAAATGTTCATTCTCAGAGAACAAGACTTCTACAAGGATATGAGTATGTTGGGAGAAATCTGAATACCACGCAACTAACTTGAAATTGATATAAATTGTCTCATCCATTATAACATTTGTGATAACGTTGCAAGAATTTTGATAATGATGATCAGAATATAATGGCGCATTATTACTTGCGCATCATAAATTCCTGTTATTTTTTTAGCATTCCCCACGGCTCCACGTCATTCTTAAATCTCTCTATGAGGACGGTCCATCCTCAGCCTGTTTGCGCTTGTCGCAAAAGTTGACCGAACACGAGTGGCAAAGGTAGAGTCCCTGATATATATTATTTTTAAAGGAAAAAGTTAACATGTGCCGTCTAGAATTTTTTTTTTTTATTGGTCGGCGTCTAGAAAGTTTTTTTTTTTTTTTTGTCGTAAGCGTCTAGAAAGTTGAAGTTACAGAAAATTAGGCCCAAATGTCGTAGCTTAGGTCGTGCCCAGCGTCAGTCCATGCGCATCCAATGACGTCATTGACAGGGAAAATTTATTACTTCTTTTATGTTCGTTTGACCAAACAGCCAAAATTGACACTCAACCCTGACATTAAGCTCAACAAAAAGGATAAAAAGAAAAAACGAAAGGAAAGAAAATCCCCACGTTGACAGTTGACGGTTGACCTTGACCCGCAAAATGCGAGCACTTCTGCAATTGCAAAAAATTGAATTTCTAATCGGACAAAAAAACGTTTAATAATGGGATAAAATTTTTACTTCTGAAAAAAAAAATTCATTTGATAACGATTAAAAATTTATACCCTTTTAACGTTATTAACACACAATTTTTCTCTCAATCATGCTTTTGCCGTCGCCGCCCACCAACGCCCACTGCAGGTCGCTGGGCCGCCTTCTTCGACTGCCAAAGTAAAATATAAATAATATTTTTTTAATAATAAAAAAATATTTTAAAGAAATTTTAAAAAAATAAAAATAATATGCAAGGTTTCACACTTGCTACGAAGCTTCCAGTTTTGTTTTTTTTGGTCAGAACGAAGCTTCCGGTTTGAATTGTAGTCACCTTGGCACATCCGAAGTTAGCGGAGCCGTCACTATAGCTCTATCAAAATGTTAGCGGCAAAATTGTCAAAGCTTTTGCACTTTTATCAATCTAATTTTAAACCTTTAACATTTATCGATTTAGTCCAATGACCCTCGCCGGCCGCTCACAAAGAGAACTGAAAATCAGAAGGAAAAAAAAGGAAAAATAAAAAAGTAATAAAAATTTTGAAAAATAATTAAATGATATTAAAAATTATTCACGTCGGCGCCGGTGATGCCATATAGGACAGTCGGCGTCTATATCAGCGATTTCCTATCAATAAGACTGAATTGACATAATGCAAAATTATTTAGGACTAAATCAACAAAAGATTTAGGACTGAATCGGTAAAAATGCAAAAAGTTTAGGACTTTTTTGATAATTTTTTCCAAATGTCAGCAATCATGTGGTTTTTTAATACGCAGTATGTTACAAATAAATGACACAACATGAACCGTTTATAGGTTTGCTAATGACCTAAATCGAAATCTCGTGAAAAATAGGTGATTCCTTTATTATTAGATCAATTATTTTTTGTCGTTTCTTTGGGTCCTTAATTTTCGTGGATGTTTAACAAACAATTGGCTTCTAGTCGAAATCCAATGTGCCCGACGTCCCTTTTGTATTATATGTCGTCTTGTTATCATTACGTCGTGAGATGACTTTTCCAAGCACAGACAATTTTACCCAGCTCTACACGTCGGTCAGCTCCAACATGTCGACTTTGACCCATAAAACATGTTTACACAAGTACTATGGTTGTTTTTTATTGCTCTTGATTATGATGGAAATCTTTTCGAGTTGAAATGGATTCACATGTTCAAGAATTAAGTTATTGAAAAGGATCGAGTGATTTTTTAAATAAAAAAGTAATGTCATTTCGCGATATACCAAGGCATAGCGATTAAATTGAGACAATTAGTTTGTCTCTTAAAATCACAACTTTTGCGTCGTTAAGAAGTCGCCTTGCAACCTAGAAATTTATCAATGGATGAGATTCAAGGAGCTAGTTAGTTTATCTATAAAACATTTATGAATAGGCGATATTTTACTCTATCTCTCCGATCATATCCCCGACTGGTTGCATTACGAGTTATGAAGTTACCCAGAGGAAAACTTAGCTAACTCCAGATGTAAGTGTTGTCCTTGTATGTAACTCATCAATTAGAAAGAATGGTTTAAAATAATCATGGCCCTCCATAAATTTCAATTGATTGAATTGGAATACCCATTTGAGTTGTAGTTAATGGTTGCTACATTTCTCATGATGCGGAGGCATATGAATATGATTCATTGAATCCTTGAAAGATGATGCCACATCAAATTTGAACAAAATTCCTGAAGTTGGCAATTCTGACAAAATGTTGCAAAAAAAACAGACTTTTGGATTATTTACTGTTGTAAGATTTCTTTGCTTGCAAATGGATTTCGATCGCCTAACATTAAAATTTCCGTGATATGCATAACATTACTCAAATCAGGCTATTCAAATAAAAATAGCCAGCCTGATTTGAGCCTCGTTATATGTTGAAAGATAGGGAAAAAATATAGGCGGGAATTTTTTTGAGATTTGAAAAATTTTAAATCCCAAACGTGGCTCAAATCAGGCCATCCATTTTCATTTGGATGGCCTAATTTGAGTAAAGTCAGGCATGTCACAGAAATCCCAATATTAAGCGATCCGAATCTCTTACAAATAAGCCCTTTTTATTGATAAAAAAATTGGAGGATAGAAATCGACATAAATAACCCTTTGAATGTAATTATAAAGGTCCCCAATCCGCTGCAATTTTTGTCAACTATATATAGCAACCAATTCACCCAGAATTTGGGATCCGAGATTGACCGACTTGTCATTGCGGGCTTGACATGCTAGGAGTCACGATGTTTCTTCATAAGCGGCGGTAAATACTCAAGATATAAATCGTCGAGAGGTTGTGTTCGAGATACTGATCAAACTTTGACTCAGTGGGAAGTTGTGTTCACATGATGTAGCGACCGAATTGCAATAAATAAGGACATTCACATAATTTTATACTTAATAATGCTAATAAAAAAATATTGATATCAAAGTGAGCGTCATACATAAAGATTGACACTTGAAATGTCCTTTTACCCACCCTACATGCATCATCATGTAATCATATTTTGATAGAATACATGACATGCAATATTTTTCAATCTTGGTGAACTCACCACCTTTGGGTTTATGAACTACTAGGATCGGTCAATTTTCAAGAAAATGTTGTTTATGCATCCCTATATGAACCAATATACAATCAATTTTTTTGAGAATATGATCACGCATTAGAACAAGAAACATACTATCATAATATGATATAGATATTTCTCAAAACCAACCAAATGTGGTCACTACCCAATTGGATCATTGAAGATCTCTCATATCAAGGATATAAACCTTATGCCTCACATCTATTATGTATTCTAATTTTAGACTTGAAGACGGTGGTAATTGGTCACTAAAATGACAAGCGATTTCAATTGCATTGCTCCATTAGTTGATACATATCAATGAATTGGCTCTATAAATTCTGTATGTGGTCATAAACATGTGAGATAGAATCATTATTTTCGAAACCATATGGAAATATAATAAAAAACTGCCAAAATACCCTTAATAATACACGTATATAGGGTTCCTTAAGCATTTTTCCAAACTTAAAAGCTTCAAACATGTAATATGAATATACCAAAATATACAATAGGACCGTACGATCACGTCGGAGTTGACCATGCTCCGATCGGACGCCTCACGTGCCAACTAAAGGCTTGGTGCACGAGGGCCACTCACTCCACTTACAGTACACATGCGAGGCCCCTTGTCCAGTTTGAAAAACGGGTCCGACTAGTTCGCTGGTCTAACTCCCAACCGGTCCAACTGGTTTGATCAATCAACGGTCAACCGAGTTGGATTAATGTTCGGTTTGTGTCAACCCGATCAACCTCAGATCGGGTTGGGTCGACCCTTGTTGAAGATGACATCAGCTTAACACATTGAGAACTGTCAACGGTCACGTTGCTTGGAGCCTTATGCGCATGGTCGACGTATCCATACACATTGTCGAAGCATGCGCCGCCATCTAGCAGCCTACGGCGACATACGACCACTTCAAATGATCATTACAACAAGATCTATTCAACTATGTGATCAAAACTAAATGTCATCGAATAAAAACACCCAAAATGGACCAAAATAGTAACGTCTCATTGTGATGATCGCTCACCCTCTCCACGTGTAGTGTGTCCACACGTGAGGCCATTTTCAGCGTCCATCGAAGGCGTGTGGTCATTCATTTTTCTCGTATTGAGGAGACGAATCTAAATATGTAACCTAAAATAGTTTTCATTGAATGAAAATTCCATAAGCATGCTTAGGCGGCTCTAGTACCAAATGTAAGCCATGAATGTGTCACGCCCAATTTTGTCAAAATTGGAATGAGAAACACACTACACATTAGAGGAAAGGGATTGATACATACCTGATTTGGAATTCATCGAGACTTTGTGCGGAACGACAACGAACTCTAGCGCTTCCTCTCTATTCCCTTTTGGAATGATGACCAGAGAGATAACCACTATCAAAACAAAAAGGTGCATTCTTATTTCTACATAAGAGGGTTAAAAGAAGGACTTGAGCCTATTTATAAAGCTTTTCGGCTGCAGGCCCTCTCATTCTTGGTCAAGCTTAACTCGACCCACACTACAGCGCATATAAAATCGATTAAAAATCTTTATATTTTACTTTATTAGATCATTCCTTGAAATGGTAAATAACAATTTCAATTCATGTAAGCCCACATAGAAAAACTCGTACACATAAATCTCAAATGTCTTTTTTTTTTCTACATACTTCACCAATCAATTTAAGAGCTTTGAAATTGCTGTCGATGCTCCATTTCCTCCATCGCACAAAATGAAAAATCTGAGGTCTCACCTCATTTGATCCTCGTCATTAGGAGAAGGGTTAATAAAATGAAAAATGCAAATTGTACACATGTGATAACCCAAACTATTTTTTTTATTACCAAATAGCCCGAAGCTCTACACTTGTGATAAATTTATCCTCCCTTAATTCCGGTTAAATTTTATCATCAAATTACTAAGTCGGATGACACGTTGCGCTTAATGGGTATATCAATTTGAGATTTTTACCCTCCATTTCTCTCGGATATAACATTTTTTCATTTTTCCTAATAGTAACCCAATTTAATACAAAATAACGGATAATAAATTTATCATAAATGTATCAGTTTAAAATTTTCGGCGATTAAAAAAATTAATTTGAAATAAATTTATCACTTATAAACTAAATTGAGATTTTCGTCAAATTAACCCTTAGGAGAAAGGTCGAGACAAGCGCATGTTCGAACCATTGTCTAACGAGATGTCTTTTGTTATTCCTTTTTTGTTTTCCTCTTTTCGCCTTTTTCTAGATTCATGAGAATTACAAATTTTTTTTTTTTTTTTTTGGCGTGTTCTCATGTTTAGCGTGTCCTCAAATGAATAGAAAGGCACATGTACGATAATTGAATCTGGAGAAATATCTCCAGCTGAACTTTCTTGGCATTTGACCTTCCGAAATTGGAGACTTTTTCTCCGGAGAAAAATAGGTCCAAGGTTCTGTTTACATTTAAGCAAAAGTGGCAAAACCTTTTTTTTTTTTTTCACTTTTCCGTCGGATTATAAATTATTACTTAAATTTGAAAAGATTATGTGTGAATTTTTTTTTTGTCAAACATCCGGGCGTTACGAAATATTCCAAAGTTTTGAATTAAATAAAAAAGCCAAAATGTACCGACCCAATATTAACATAGAGTAAATTCAGACTAGACTATGGTACCTTATGGCAAATATGGAGAAGTCACCAAAATTAACCACTGTGGCAAGATGTTTGTCGCCCCATCAAATCAGTCAATTTATTTGACTAATACTTTAGCGTGGCAAGCCCATCCGCCCACCGTTATGAACAAGATAACAAAACCGAAACGCATTCTTCCTCAGCGCTGAAATATGTACTGCCAGCAGAAAATGCAAAGATTTACCTTAGATTCTGCAACTGAACACCCAACACGTGCTTCTGTTTTCTTAATCTGTTCCTTAATTAAATTTATCAAGATTCGAAGTAGGCCCCGCAGGATCGCACGTCAAGCGAGAATTATTTATTTATTTTTATTTATTCTTTACCTTAAAAAAGAAGTTTCCAACACACCGGAGGTAAAAATGACAAAATAAATCTCAACCTTTTCGAGTATTTTTAATTTTATCCCGACGTTTTAATCTTATTGTAATAATGCCCGACCTTTCAAATTTGTGTGAAATTATCCCAGATCCTTTAGCACCATACCCGAGAGGGAATATATTACGAGAGATTCGCCCTTGAATTTCGATTTTGCCCCTAGCTTATGTTTGTTTTTTGTGTGATTATATCTCACTCCCTTTTTTTTTCCTCATTTTTCATCTGTCAAATCGGAGGTTATTTATGTGGCTTTATATCAGCAATTTTTACTTAGATAATATTTTGAATTAGTTCGGCGCACAAAAAGTGAAAAAAAAAAAAGAAACTAGGTTGCCTTAAGAGGAATTTTGTAAGTACATAATGCTCAAATAGGCAAAAGGGTAAGTCATCTTTTTTGCTTTCGAGGGGGACAGATTAGATATGATCGGTTCATTTCGTAGCCTAAACCGATAGGGATAAAATAGAAAGATAGGAAAAAAAAAAAAAAAGGGGCGAGGAGGTGAACATCACACGATGTCGCATAGATTCGTTTGGTATATAAAATATAAAAACTAAGTTTTCTCGAAGGAAATGTGGCCTCAATAGTTAATAGAAACCTCATAAATACATAATGCTAAAAAAGACAAAAGGGTAATTAACCTATATGTTTTAGCAGGGAGCTAAATTGGACATGAAGGATTAACTTCCATAACCTAAAGGCTAAAGAGGTAGGCATGAAATTGAAAAATGGAAAAGAAAGGTGAGGATTTTTATTGCCATTAAGGCTATTGGGTGAACAAATTTAGACAATATTGCACTGATGAGGGGCCAAATTGCAAATAAAGATTCTTCCTTTGAACTTTCCTCGCAGAAGTTAGGCTCCCGAAAAGGCCAAATATATATAAGACAGAGACCCTCCCTCCATCCCCCAAACCGCACGAACAGAAAGGAAGTTTTTAGAGAAGAGATAACGCAGGAATGAAACCATTCGCCTCTCTTCCTTCCCTCTTCGCTCTCCTCCTCTTCGTCCTCCTCTCTCTCCGCCTCTCCCCTTCATGCGCCGCCTCGGACTCGGCGTACGACGCCTTCCTCCAGTGCTTCACCCGCCGCACTCAGCCGTCCGACCACGTCTCCGGCATCGTCTACTCGCGGGACAACTCCTCCTTCGCCGGCGTACTCGTGTCCTACATCCGTAACCTCCGCTTCAACTCGTCGTCCACCCCGAAGCCGCTCGTCATCGTGACGCCCACCCGGGAGTCCCACGTGCAGGCCGCCGTCCTGTGCTCCAAGGACCTCGGCGTCCACCTCAAGCTCCGCAGCGGCGGCCACGACTACGAGGGCATATCGTACGTCTCCGAAGATGACTTCTTCATCCTCGACATGTTCAACCTCCGGTCGATCGACGTGGACATCCAGGGGGAGACCGCGTGGGTCCAGGCCGGCGCGACTCTAGGAGAGTTGTACTACCGGATTTCCGAGAAGAGCAATGTCCACGGCTTCCCCGCCGGTGTTTGTGGCACGGTCGGCGTTGGAGGCCACTTGAGCGGCGGCGGGTACGGCAACATGCTGCGGAAGTACGGCCTGTCGGTCGACAACATAATTGACGCGAGGATTGTGGACGCCGAGGGGCGGATTCTCGATAGAAAAGCCATGGGAGAGGATTTGTTCTGGGCGATCAACGGGGGAGGCGGGGCGAGCTTCGGAGTCATTCTGGCTTATCAGATTAAGTTAGTCCCGGTGCCGGAGAAGGTCACGGTCTTTCGGGTCGAGAAGACGCTCGATCAGAATGCGACGGATCTCGTGTACAAATGGCAATTCGTGGCTCCGACCACCGACCCCGGCCTATTCATGAGGCTTCTGCTGCAGCCAGTCACTTCCAAGACCCAAAAGGGACAGAAAACTTTGAGGGTCTCGGTGGTTACTTTGTTCCTAGGAAATTCAGATCAGCTCCTGGCAATTACCGACAAGGAGTTGCCCGAAATGGGGTTAAAGAAAGAGAACTGCATCGAGTTGAGTTGGATCGAGTCGGTTCTCTGGTGGGACGGCTTCGACAGCGGCCCCCTCCCGGCCCTGGAGACCTTGCTGAGCCGAGACTATGCCGCCAACTACCTCAAGAGGAAATCGGACTACGTCCAAACTCCGATCTCGAAGGCTAATCTCGATTGGCTCTGGAAGAAGATGATCGAACTGGGGAAAGTGGGGCTCGTGTTCAATCCGTACGGAGGGCGGATGAGCGAGATCCCGGCGTCGGCGACCCCGTTCCCGCACCGGGCAGGGAATCTGTACAAGATCCAGTACTCCATCAACTGGAGCGAGGACGACCCGGAACTGGAGAAGAACTACTTGGCGCAAATCAGGAGGCTGTACAGTTACACGACTGCGTTCGTGTCGAAGAACCCAAGGAGCGCATTCCTGAACTACAGAGACCTGGACATTGGGACCACCACCAATGGCAAGAACAGCTACGAAGAAGGGGAGGTCTACGGGGGCAAGTACTTCAATGACAATTTCCAGAGGTTGGTCAAAGTGAAAACCGCGGTTGATCCCAGCGACTTCTTCAGGAACGAGCAGAGCATCCCTACTCTGCCCAACTAAAGAGGCAATCTTTTCTCTTTTCTTAACGAATGATTTAATTAAACATTTGAATTAGAGAATCCGCTACGGTCTGCAATCATTTGTTGTACCGAAATTACTTTTATACTAGAGAACTATTACTCTGCACCGACCGACGTTAGCGTACTGTTCCTCGTCCTTTTGGTGGGAGGCAAGGTGCTTGTGAAAATGCTTTGGAGAATTGGTGGGTATTGGATGGATGGACCACACGGAATGGGGAAAAATTCGTGGGACCCGGACTACTATGATGGCGGCTAATCAAAGCTATGGACAGAAACGCATGCTCGGACTATTCAAAGTCGCACGAGTGTCTCTTTCACTTTTAGTTAAGTGCGGTTCACCAAAATAGAAAACTCACGTGACATTTACGGGGCGACGACGGAGACAAATTCGAGTGGCTTAAATTCCACAATCGGCCGAGGGGAGTCGGTGAACTTTTGCGTGTGCACCGATTCAGGACACGGCTTGCGTCGGTCTTATGAATAAGTCTTGCACGGATCCGAACATATCGTGACTGTTGATCGGAAAGACTAGTGTTTTAAGTTTAACAAAGAAATGGGGTTTGATGTTCAGATGTTATGACTTGATCTCACCGCTGCAAGGCCTCTTCATTGTGACGATAACGCGGCCACGATAGACCCTAGGACGGTGGGCTCAAGTCTAGACAAGTATGTAGGCAGTTTGGTAGGGTTCCTCCGGAACTCAAGTTTTTGAGGACCCTCCATGGATCATCATGAAGGGCATGTGTCTGGATTACGCCTTGCTTTGATGCAATGGAAGCACGACAAACATCTTGAATTTGTTTGTTGGAACTTGGAAGGGATCATCGACTGCATCACTGAAGAGCAATGTTGAGAGGGCACTAATTATGCCGTGGCCACCTTGTTTTTGCGTCTACTGTAATCATACAAACAGGTCAAGGACTCGCAACACTGATCATTGAAAGGATCTCAGAAACACTATACCGCATAGATAATTAGAAAATCTAATTGACTTTGTAGGAAGGCGAATTACCTAATGCGATAAAGAGTTGCACGATCAAAACATTGTAGGGAAAGTTTGGAAAAGCCTAACCCAAACCAAGAGGTGCTCCAATTGAATCCGCTTGAGAAGGTCCATACTTCCATTCCCACCAATGGGGGGCTTAAAAGCCTAGTGTGCCATAGGGGGTGCAATCGGATCAAGTTTACTTGGAAATCGAACCGAGCCACCCGAAAAGTAGGTTCGGGAATTGATTTGTGTTTAAACCGATCCGGGAACAAGTTGGAATCGGGAAGATTCTCGATTCCAAGTGAAGACCCACTCGGGAATCGGACCGATTTTGGAATCAATTTTTAGCTACTGTTTTAAAAAAAAAAATCCTAGTCTCGCTTGCCTCATCCCCTCTGTTTTTTATGGATTTTAATTTTCATTACTCATATTAGGGATTGTTGCTTTTGACGGATAGTGAGTTTTCTTTTTATACTTTGAAACGTTTCATTGTTACTTACATTATTTTGCTCAAAAAAATGAAATCAGAAAAATAAACAAAATAAAAAAGATTCTCGGGTTGACCCCCGAACTGGATCAAAAAAATAGGCTAGGTTTCAAAACAGGCTCCATGACAAAAATGGTAGGTTTCCAAGTTCCAAAAACTAGAAACCGATTATAATATAATAGCTTTCGGTTTCTAGGTCCGAAACCACCCACCCAACCGAATCATACTCACCCTTGTGCGCTCGACAACATCTTTGTTGCCGATAATATGGAAATGATAGAATTGGCCAGAAGGGCAACTGAAGAGGGTAATGGGAAAAAAATTGTGCTGGCATTTCATTTGAACTACTACTTTCCACAGTTTAAAAGGAACCTTTGGCATAAAAATGCAATCCTTATTATAAGTTGACACATGAAACAGTAGATCTCGGTGATTATACGTTACACACGAAGAATACCTCCCGGAATACATCTTACCACATCAAATCTCGCAGCTCAAATGCTTTTATCATTTTCTAAACTTTGAAACACTTGAACTTTCATAAAATGAAAATGTTGGCACGTGAATAAACAGTTAGATTTTTCTGGGTGAAAACGCTTGGGAGGCTTTGAAGATATATGCATGGGGGTACTATGAGAGGTAGAGTTCACAAGACATTTAATGAAATGTCTATTGGATTGATTACGTGGGTAATTCTCCACCTCTCTTCTAGTTACTTTTGACACACATTGTTCGCTATGAAAATAGGATAAGGCATATTGTACAATTGGAAAAATGAACAAAAATAAATTTATTATATTTGTGTCAATTCAGTCTTAAACCTTTAAATTTGACCAATTCGGTCCAAAATTTTTTAATTCGGCCAATTTATTCTTAAATGACATAGGACGGCTAACGCTGACATGGATAATTTTTTTTTTTATAAATTTTTATTTTTTTTTGTATTTTATGATTCTTTAATTTTATTTTTTATTTTATTTTATTTTTTATTTTTCTTCTATTCCTTCCCTTTTTTGCGACTCTTGACGTAGGAGAGGGCAGGCTAACCCTCGCCGACTAGTGGGCCATCCCAAGTTGAAAGGAACGGGCCCAGCCCTCGCCGGCGGTGAGCAAAGGTCATGACCCCTACCTAGACGGCCATTGGACGAGGGCCACAACCCTTGCCCATGGCCTACGAAGGTGTCGCGCCTCTTGCCAAGTATAGACGAGGGCCGTGACCCTTGCCTGTGATTGATGAGGGCTTCGTGGCTCTTACTAGATCCGGGTGAGGGCCACGACCCTCCCCTAGTGGCCGGCGAGAGCCAGCTAGGCCCATCGCCGAGCTTAGAAGAAAAAATAAATTATAAAAAGAATTTGAATTCTGTCTTAAAAATTTAAAAAATTGCCCCGTGTTAGTGCCCATCGTGTCACGTAGTATGACCGAAGTTTACATCAGCGATTTTCGGTTAAAATTAATTTAATTGACTTAATTGGCAAAACGTTAAAGTATTTAGGGCTAAGTTGACACAAATTAAAGGTTTAGGAGTGATGTATGTGCAATAGGTTTTGGAACATTTTGGTAATTTTCTTGTATTATTGGAAATAGGTGGTTCCTTATGGGTCGGTCAGTGCAATTTTAATAGGAAACTTTTTATATTAATGCAAACAGTAGTACGAGTTTCTGGTCATTATGTTCTTCCTCTATATTCAACTATTCAACTTTAAATAGAAAATCCTTTCGCTCCAAGTAACATTGCGTTATCAAAAAGAAAAAATTACGATGTCGATGTAGCAATAAAAATGGAATCTAGACACAAAAAGATGAATATATATGTAAGTCCCAAATCATAAAGACACATAAAGTAATGTCAGTCAATACCATAGGTTAGGGGGTGAGCACCGGTCCGAGTTGGATCGAGAATCGACCGGTCAATTTTGGGTGATATCCGTGAAAATTGGTCTGATTCCCAGCTTTTTATTTTTTATTTTTGGCAAGGGTCCGACTCCCGCTTTCAAAAACTATTAATCATGAATGATCAATTTAGTTCTCGGTTCCGTATAAGGAATCGGACCGATCGAACTAGCCAGTTTAAACGATATCAAAGATGAATTGTTTTATATTTTAAAATGGTGTAAATATTTCTTGTTTAATATAATCAAAATACGTGTGTTTTCCCTTGATATTTGACAGAAAAGAAAAGGACAAATTCATCCTCTTCTCCATTTGATCCCCCATCAGCTCAAGATGATGCCTCACACAGCTAAAAAGATGCTGCCTTTCATCATCTGCTCGGTCTTAGACGTTCTTGCCAAACTGAAGAGGCAATCTTTTTTCTTTTCTTAACGAGTGATTTAACTAAATGCTGTTGATGAGTGGCGGTCGCTCCAAAAAGTTAATCCCTATTATAGTCTGCAATCATTTGTTTTACCGAAATTAGTTTAAACTTTTCTCTAAGTAGTAAAATGATTACTTTGCATCGACAGACATTACCGTACTGTTCCTCGTCCTTTTGGTGGGAGAGAGGTGTTTGTGAAAATGCTTGGAGAATTGGTGGGTGTTGGATAAAAAAAAATCGTGGGACCCGGACTACTACGATGGCGGCTAATCAAATTCAAAGCTATGGACAGAAATGCATGCTTGGACCGGACCATTCAAAGTCGCACGAGTCTGTTTCACTTTTAGTTACGGGGGGTTCACCAAATTAGAAAAGTCTCGTGAATCTACGAGCGTCGAGCGGCGACGGGGACAAAATCCAGTGGCATAAATTCCATGGTTTAAAAGATGGAATGCGAAAGGCTCAAATCCTGGGTCGAATCCAGCCACCTCACCGTCCTGTTGGTGCCCACCGGCTAACCCAGCCTTGAAAATAAACATAGACGGTTCCTTCGGTGCAGGATGGACAGAAGGATCGATCGTCGGTATCCTCCGTGGCGCCTCGGGTACGTTGCTCGTTGGGTTCGCACGAAAAGTCCAAAGCATCGTCGCCGATTCTGGTCGAAGCATACGCGCTGGTGGCTGCCCTTTTTGACACTTCAGATCTAGAAGGACCGAAGACTTGTACTTGGAGACCGACCGTCTCAGTTTGACCCAAGCTCTGCAGGAAGATAGCCGCGTGCAATGGGAGATTGAAGCCTTAATACTAGATGCCCGGGCCCAACTAGCAAATCTCAAGATGATTTCGTAGGCCCACTACGGAAGAGCCCAGAACCAAGTTGCAGATTGGATAGCAAGGGCCCATTGGGCTAATTCCCTTCCTTCCTCTTGCTAGCTAGGCCTCCTCCAACTTTATGGAACTTGCTTTGTGCCTACGCCCCTTTTGTGAGCCTCTTGTCTAAGAACTCTTGTGGATAAATAAAGTGGTGCGTTTTTCTGACACCCAAAAAAAAAAAAAAAAAAAAAATTTCCATGATTGTGCTAGGAGAGTCGGTGAAACTTTGCGTTTGCCAATCCAGGACACGGCTTCTTGCGTCGGTCCAGGCCAGCTGAAGGATTTTCTCTCCTATGGATAAGTTTTTGCACGGATCCAAAGATATCGTGGCCGTTGATCATGTGGGAACCACACGTGTCGACCGTATGATTGACGACTATGATTGACTCAATCAAGGGGGGACTCAAGCCTAAACAAGTATATTATATCTGCTGTTTCACAGGGTTCCTCGGGCATGTGTCTAGACTAGGGGGAATTACAAAAAAAGAAGAAGTCATATTCCTATTACAATTTCGTTAATTTGATCATAAATCTATTGTAATTCTGTAATCTTTCAATTTGACCAATTAAGTTCTAAATATTTGACAATTTGCCAATTCCGGATGCAGCATCATCGAACAGCCATGTTGAGAGGATGCCAATTATGTCGTGGCCACTTTGTTCTGCCTTTGCCGTAATCGTATAAACATGCCGACAGCACGTGGCACTGATCATCGAAAGGATTTGGAAAATCCACTATGGCGTAAAGAAATTAAGAGATCTAATCGACTTTTCGGGAACACGAATCGCCTACTGCGATCAAGAAGTGCACGATCAAAACATTCTAGGGGTGGGTAGTTTGGAAAATGCCAAACCCAAACCACGAGATGCTCCAATTGCCACTGGTGCTAAAGTCCAAAACATTTTCATTGATAAATATGAAATTTGAGAATTGCCCCGGCAGGGCAATAGAAGAGGGTAATGGGAAAATAATGTGCCGGGATTTGACGTGTGCTTTCCACAGTCTAAAAGGAAGCTTTGGTATAAAAATGGAATTCTTCTTATAAATTGATACATGAAACAGTAGATCTTGGTGATTATACGCTACATATAAAGGATAGCTTTCGGGATACATCTTAGCGATGTTTGTAGTGATGTCTTAAAGGGTATGAGATGAGTAGTGGTTAATGGGCGAACGGTTAAATTCTAGATAGATAATGAGGTTGATGAGGTTGGTCCACTAATCCACTGGACTCTTCCATCTACTACAACTCAAGACCTCGACCGCGTTGTTCATGATTTCGATTGCAACAACCAAAGGAACCTTGCAAACCTAATAGGTATCCTCCCCCAATCCACATTGATGAGTATTTGCTCAATGTACCCACCCTCTGATTGTAGTGGTGAAGATTTTCTAATCTTGAGCAGCAGCAACAGTGGTTCCTTCCTAGTTAAAGAAGCTTATGAATTAATTGCACCGACTCAAACCAATGCCTACTAATAGACTTTGGAGTCTAGTGTGGAAATGGGATGGGCCACAAAGTATTAAAAGTTTCTTGTGGTTGGTATCTCATCAACGTCTGCTCACTAATGATGCGAGATTTCGATATAAACTCCCAACGAATTCTTGTTGCACGACGTGCCCACACTCTTTGAAAACAATTATGCATGTACTCAGTGATTGTAAGTATGCAAAGGCCATTTGGCATAAGTTACTACCTGAAAGTTTCTTCTACCTCCATTTCGAGTTTCTCACTCTCAACTTCACACTAGAAAAAACAGGCATGCTAACATGTGAATGCTAGAATTAACACATCAACCTTTTCCGGACAACAGCCAAAACTCCAAAAAGGGGAAACCCTAGCTCAAGAATTTCATTCTGCAATCAATTTAAGTATTAGCAGTAACGCCACTGACCTGAAGTTTCTTTTTTCAAGAGATCCTAAAGCACTGATCGAGTCAGTTGTAAATTGCAAAGATGTTCATGCGGAGGTTCTGTCAATTCTGCAGGTGAAAAAATTAATTGAAACAGTTGTAGCACTGGCATCGAAGCCACCATCAACTTAAAGTGAACATGGAGGAGCTTTGCCTACGACTTGGCGTACAAGGCAGATGTCAAGTCAATAGTATTGAGTTATCACTTCGTACTGGTTGTTTTATCTTCCATCTTGATGCTAGGACATTGCTTTCTTTGACACTATGGCATGTCTGATTGTGCTGCTGAATAATGATTTACTGGAAAAATAGGTCAATCCGACACTCATAACTGAGTTATTTATGAATTTTGCAAAACCTATGTGCGGTGTCTATCAGAACTTTTCGAATAGGAAGCTAAGAGCGCTATTCTTGCTTTCCATGGAACTTTCGAAGGCGGTGCCGATCAGAATTTTTAACTGAGCAATTAATCGGATGTCTTAGTTGATTCTCGTTAACATTCTAGTTTTGTTATGTGATAAGGATGGTGACCTGGGAAGAGAAATGGCCGTCTGCAAGGAAAATTTGACTGCCGAGTCTGCCAGTAAAGTTTCATTGGCTACTAATCAAAGAGAAAATGCTCTGAAGGACTTGGAGCGGAGAAGAAACAATCTTGGAGGAGGGAATAAGAAGTTTAGGATGGCGTTGGTCGGACCGCAGAACTTGTTAGCTTCTTTATAGCGAGAATTCAAATTGAAGGTATAGAGAAGATGAGATGGTTGTACCATTTTAGCGCCCGAATCTCTTGGGGACTTGTGATCGTGAGTCGATGCTCACGGAATGTGCGGTCTTTGGCTGTCCATTGTTCTGCAGAACCTATGTGCGGTGTCTATCAGAACTTTTCGAATAGGAAGCTAAGAGCGCTATTCTTGCTTTCCATGGAACTTTCGAAGGCGGTGCCGATCAGAATTTTTAACTAAGCAATTAATCGGATGTCTTAGTTCATTCTCGTTAACATTCTAGTTTTGTTATGTGATAAGGATGGTGACCTGGGAAGAGAAATGGCCGTCTGCAAGGAAAATTTGACTGCCGAGTCTGCCAGTAAAGTTTCATTGGCTACTAATCAAAGAGAAAATGCTCTGAAGGACTTGGAGCGGAGAAGAAACAATCTTGGAGGAGGGAATAAGAAGTTTAGGATGGCGTTGGTCGGACCGCAGAACTTGTTAGCTTCTTTATAGCGAGAATTCAAATTGAAGGTATAGAGGAGATGAGATGGTTGTACCATTTCAGCGCCCGAATCTCTTCGGGACTTGTGATCGTGAGTCGATGCTCACGGAATGTACGGTCTTTGGCTGTCCATTGTTCTGCAGTTCCCGAATCATATCCGGAATTTGCAATTTTAGTCGAATTATCTCCTCAACTTGTATCTTTAAGGGGGGCTCTTCACATGATGAGAAGAGAATAATCTAATTGCAGTATCAATCCTATGATGATTGATGAGGCAGGTCATTGACTCATGTTTCAGCTTTTGAGGACGCGTGCTTGTATGTGGTGCTTCAATCATAGGAAGCTCTTGTTTCTCTTGTGTGGATTAGGCATGCGGACAGAAAATCACATGACAAACGATTCATACAAACTTATGTTGTCCTGCGCCTCCAAACAGTGTTTCTTTTTTGGTAGTCCCATCTTGAGAAATTCGTTTGATGAACAGTTTTGGCTTACTTGTCGTACCGCGTCACCCCATGTTAGGAACACAACTAATTATTTTCTTCTAATTTTTAATTAGTTAATTATTTTTTCTTTTTTTCTTTTTTTTTCTCTTTTTCTTCTTCCTCCTCCAGCTAGCCGCAGCGCCCTGCGATCGGCCAAAGGCAAGGCTGGCCTCGCCGGGAGAGAGCTTCGCCGGGCTTGGTGGCTGGCTGGAGAGAGAGAGAGAGAGAGAGAGAGAGAGAGAGAGAGAGAGAGGAGCTACTATTGATCCTAAGAATCTAACTGCCCTATTGATCCTGAATACACGAGCTACTATCATTCTCTGCCATCCCAATAATTCATTCTTACGCACAAAACACATATTTCTTCACCTCAATCTACTCCTAATGAACGCGCCAGCAGCTATGAACATTTACTTTTAATTCAGTACATCGGCACTTTCAGCTAATTTCGCAGAGTCGAGATTATTACATAAAGCATTGAAAATCGTGTCAAGGCCGAGGTTATCGGTAATGACTCAAATGTTCATATCAATTAGATTAATGCAACCTACACAGCTAGTACAGTGAATCATTCAAGCGGACAAGATGAACTCAGTCAAATTCGAAGCTATATTCATGCTGATCCGATTTAGGCATTTCATCAAATAGGGGGTGATCTATTCGGATGGTAGGGGCGGCGGCTCGCCACATGATATGGTTTGTCCTCTTTTTTTTTTAAAAGGTTTTTTTGTTAAATTTTAAACTTATTAAAATTAGTTAATTTTTAAATTTGAATTTGATTTATTTTAATTTATTTTGAAGTGTAAAAGTCCACGTGGCAGCCCGCGTGGACTTATTATTATTTTTAATTGTTATTTTATATTAAAAAATTAATTATTAATAACACGTGGCAATTTTGGCCAAAAAATTTCGCCTAAGGCACCAAAGTGATCTTTTTGTCTCCGACTTGGCACTAAAGTGATCCAATTGAAATTTTTGGCACCAAAGTGATCTCTGTACACAACTTTTGGTACTAAAAGTGTACTTTTCGCCATATTTTTCATTCTAACTTTGTCCTCACCGAGCTTTCATAATTTCGAAAATGCCTTCACCTCGCGCCAATAGAGGAAACATAGAGCTTAAGTCGTGGATGTGGACACATATGAGAACAGCAATGACGACGATTACGTAGCGATTGATATAGATGAAGACATTTATATGATTTTTCCCTCATTTGCCTTGAATCTTCCTTGTGACGTCTCTCCGTGTATCTCCTCCTTCATGAACTCAGTCAGTGCCCTCCGAAAAAATCCGTGAATGTCAAAAAAAAAAACTCCAAAAATAAAAGAATAACACGTTTTACAATAATTGCTCAATTTAGGAAAAATTCCTTGGAGGGGTCTTTGTCTCAAGGTTGTAACTCCCGTGGGTTTTCATGCTACAAGTCAAGAGTCAAAAGTTTCTGCCATTTATTGAGGAAAACGCTCAAATCATCCTAGATAAAACTGGTCTTGCCAAAAATTGTTGATGGTGGCTAGGCTTGGTTCTTTTTGAAACGGGGATCTTCCTCTAAAGATCAAAGTAGACTCAAAGAAAGACTCACTTGCTCGGGTTAACATCGGTGATCATCTATCATATTTATTACGGATATCACTATTCGGTTATTTTTAATCGTTTCAAATGGCAGACACTCGAGGTGGAGGGAAAAATACAATGTACTTTATTGCTTTGTTTTGCTTTTACGGACCCTTTTACTTTTACCTGGCATTTACTCCTTATACCACGGGTGTGCTCTCTCTTTTTTCTTCCTTTTCAAAACAAGTAACATCATCTTTATTCCCTTCGCTTTTTTTGACATGCCTTGTCCCAATATTAGGGATGATCACCGACAGGTTCGTTGAACAGACATTCGCAGGTCCAGCTAGGTTTAAACAAGGGATGTTCACAGGGTTTGCAATAGAGGAACAAAATAACTTTCTTATCTTTAAAGAGATTCCACCTAATTTTGATGTTTGCCGAATCGGAGCGATGTCCGCACAGTTTCTGCTGTGCCCTAGTGTGGGATAATGATTGTGACCGCGCTTTCGAAAAAGAAAAACCATGACCTGCATGATCAGAATAAAGGAAATGAGCTGCCATTCAACATTTCACAAGCCGCAAATTACCAATTCTTAAGATCAATCTTGAAAAACCAATCTGCCACCATTCCATCTTTGTTTTCCATCGGTTTCACGAGGAAAAGCTCCAGAAAGCCGAGAGTGTCAACTCCAGCAAATCCATTTTTCTTTTCTTTTCTTTTTCATCTTTTGGAGTTCACTCCCCGACCGCCATGGATACACACAAATTACAGAACACGGTAAAATGGCGTGCGCTATCATTCTCGCTAATCACAAGAATTCATTCTTTCACGCAAAGGAAATAATTGCTCACCTCAATCTATGAGTCAGCAGCAATCAACAAGTTCTTTTAATTTAGTACATCAACAGTATCAGCTAACTTCGCAGATTGAAAACAGTATCAAGGCCAAGGTTATCGGTAAAGAATCAAAGGTTCATATCAATTAGATTTATGCAACCTACACAACTAGTACAGTGAATCACTCGAGCAGATAAGATGAACTCAGTCAGATTCGACGCTATATTCATGCTGATCCGATTCAGGCATTTCATCAAACATGGGGTGATCAATTCAGACAAGAGATCCAACTGACACATTGAAGCATCTATTCCAATCCAAGCTATAACAACAGCGTCAAAGTGAGTACGGATCATCAGTAAATCATTAATCAGAGACGATTACACATAAATCTTAATTAGACTTCTCCGCCTTTTTTTTATTCCTCGAAGAATAGCTGAGAGAAGAGCATATGAAGGTAAAATGCGATTGCCGGTCACGAACTGTGATTGGACTAGAAATAGGAAGTCATGGAAGTGTCGCCAGTGACGATGCCGGCGAAGGAGCTTCGAACGGACCCCGAGTGCTTCGGAAATATCAGCCAAAAACAGAGCGAATTGATTGGTGGGGGGCGACTCACCGGCGAACTGTTACTGATCCTGGTTTCAAAACTTGGTGAACTCCCGTGCATGCTTACATGTGACATGAGCTGTCTTCAATACCTTATAGGCTGCTAAAAACACGTACACGTCCGATGAGAGCGTGACTCCTGAAAAAAATCACAAGCAATATCGAGAAAAATTCGAGAAAGGAGTAACCTGTTAAAATTAGAAACATATTTGATTCCTAGGAAGGATATACTAAGATAGAGTACATTGTATAAGAAGTTGCGGTCGAAGTACGAAAACGAATCTACATCAACAAACCAAAGCAATGTCATATTGGATAGCCATATAAACTCCACGGGGCGTACTTAAAGATTAAGGAACACATTCGTGCATGCAGATTATGTACAACACGAGTTCAATTTCTCGTGCTACCAAATGCAGACAATTCACGACCGGCAATCGACCTGGTTTCGATTCGAATAATACTTGATCAATGATGTTAATGCCTAGCATTAAGTACCTACGATACAGACTTCTTGCCATGTACAATAAGACAAGCAATATCATAATCGCCATATTCAGACAAATAGGAGGCAATGCAACTCCTATTAGAATAGTTTAGCACCAGTTACATCCATTCTATAACAAATAAAGGAGATTCAAAGATGACACAGTTTTTGTAGGCAATGAGATCCCGAAAAATGGACAGATTCCTGTTTCCTCTTGACACCTATCATTATTGTGATGATAAATAGCTAAAGAAATAAAAAAAGAAAAAAAGAAAAATAAAGATAGGAAATCAAAGTGCAAATCTTCCACAAGAACGAGAAATGGGTTTGATTCCGGAAAATAAGCTGCAAGCCAAGAAGTTTCTTATGGAGTCAGATTGAATTTTAATGGATACATCTCCTAAAACCGATGAATATTTTTTGCTTTTTCTTTGTATTATGTCATATGTTTCATACCAACATTTGCGCCAAAGTTACCATCAAAATAAACTTAAGCAAAATATTCCAATTTATTTACCACTATAAGTAAACTTTGTTACAGGAACGCCTCTCGTAGGAAAATGTTTACGACCTATGATAGTAAGCCATCGATTCTTCTACTGTATATTCACCTAAAATCCTACATATTTCCAATCTTATCTCAATAATGGGCAGTTTAAAGACGCACTCGATATTAAAATGGATCAAGAAAATGATTAACTAAACTATTTGCTCCATATGGACCCCGAAAAAAAAAAATTTGTTGATTTACAATAAGTCACTTGACGATAAAGTCTTTTCTTCCCTCTCTCTTTTTTTTTTTTTTTTTTTGGCTAGAAGAAGTTACAAGTCTTTCAATTTTTTATCAGCAGTTCCACCGCTGTTTGCTTTTTAATTTCCGCAATTTGAGGTATATGATCATTTCATTTTGGTCCGACAAGATACCCGAGTCTCTCTTTCTAGTTCACCATGTTAGAATAAGTAGCTAGATGAAGGAAGCGGAAGCCTACATGTACGCCTATGTTATTAATGATATAGAGGTGGGAATAAGCGGACAGGGAAAGAAGTAGGCCATCGTTGCCGCATCCATCGAGAGAGAAAAAGGGACATAGAAATAAAGAAAGGAGAAGGTTCTAACCGACCTTATAACGCTTGTAAGATTGGACGGTGCCTTCGAAATATGTCTTAGATCTACGGTGAGGAATGTGAGGGATCTCGATGCGGCAATCATTTGGCAATTTGGTATTTGATACATCAATCCACCTTTCCAATGATGGGCTGTCATCAACGTACAAGACCTTCAAAGCCTCTAACTCGTCAAGGCCCTCAACAACCGGTAGACCATCGCAGCTGCGGATGCCCAACAGCTCAAGCTTCTTTAAGTTTGATAAACCCCGAACACTGTGCAAGAGACGACAATCCGTTACCCAAAATTCTTTCCACAATTCTGATGTACCGAGTACTTGAATTTGGAGTATCTTTGGGCAACAACCAAGCTCGAACATTCTCAACTTACAAAATACCCTCGACGGAAGAATTAGTCTCCCTTCCTCCATGGTCAACTCACCAGCAGACTCTGCTTCACCCGCGTACCCTAACCCTCCCAAGGACTCGCACTTCTCGATGCTTAATACCTCCAATGATTCAAACGCCCCAACAAATTGGATCTCAACAAGCTTTGGGCAATCTAAAACCCCGACGGTTTTGAGCTTCCTCAAGTTTGATAGCCCGAGTCTCTCCAGGGTTTCACAATTCGTTACCCAAAATTCTTTCCACAATTCTGATGTACCGAGTACTTGAATTTGGAGTATCTTTGGGCAATAACTAAGATAGAACCATCTCAACTTACATAATACCCTCGACGGAAGAATTAGTCTCCCTTCCTCCATGGTCAACTCACCAGCAGACTACGCTTCACCCGCGTACCCTAACCCTCCCAAGGACTCGCAGTTCTCGATACTTAATTCCTCCAATGATTCAAATGCCCCAACAAATTGGATCTCAACAAGCTTTGGGCAAGCTGATACCTCGACGGTTTTTAGCTTCCTCAAGTTTGATAGCTCAAGTCTCTCGAGGGGTTCACCGCCTCCCAAAATCAACCGTGTTAAGTTACAAAGTTGAAGCCCGCTGAGTCGAATTTCTTGCACTTGAGACGATGTGAGCTCTAAACTTGACAAGTTCTCTAATCTGGATGAGAGTGACACGGCTGAATTGAACTTATCCAGCTGTAACTCTAGCAAAGATGATGGAAGTTGCGTGAGCGTTCGCAGATCCAAACCAGACAAATAAAGTTCCTTTAACCGAGAAAGGGAAGCCAACTCGGTCGGAGCGGGGACATTGAGAAGTTCCAATTTCAACTTGTTCAATTTGGATAACTTCCCCATTCCCCCTAAATCACCAGTGCAAATTTTACCTCCCTCTTTCCAACGAGAGCCATCATCAAGGTCCAACGGAACCAAATTAGTCGGATTCGAGATGTACGAGACTACCCGCAATGATTTAGATGACACTTGTATATTGCTTAAACTTGTGGGAAGCATCGGCAGCTCTTGAATCTCATTACAATTTATTAACTCAAGCGTTTGCAGGCGAGGAAGCATACTAACTGTCTCCGGAACTTCACCGATGCGAGTTCGCGACAACCGTAGGACTCTTAGAGAGGGAAAATTTCCGATCGCCCGAGGGAGTCGACCTTTCAAATTGGGACTATAGATTCGAAGCACTTCTAGTTTCTCAAGCATTAGTACACTAGGTATCTCCCATGAATTTGCCCAACGTATTCTAGGATAGCTGTTGTCAAAGTGCAACTCACATAATGATTTCAACCTCCATATGGAATCTGGTAGTTTCTTCACTGGACACTCCTCGACCGAGAAGTGCTCCAGCTTCACTAGGTTCTCGATTTCTTCGGGCAAATATTCAAGAGAACGGCAACCTCTAATCTTTAGGTGAATCAAAGACTTCAACATCCCAATAGAGCCATCAAGTTTCCTTAAATTGGAACATCCATTGAAATTAAGCCTCTCTAAATTCGGGCATCCGGAGAAGTCCGGCATTCTCTTTATGTTGTGGCAATATTCAAGAGAAAGAACTTTCAATTTTCTTGCCCTCTGTCAAAATAAATACGATATTCAATGGATGAATAGTCGGATATTACATTCAAAGAAAGTAGAATAGTAAGAAGCAAATTACTCACCTTGGTTAAGCTCTGTAGTTTCGAATCATCTATGAAGGCATTGCGTGAAAATTCAAGAACTACCACATTATTTAAGCGCATATTGGTTGGCTTGAAAAACAACCGACGAGGAGGACTACTCCAAAAAATCCAGCTCATATTGGTAAGGCTCATTGCTAAGTTACCGCGAAAGGTTCCCCCACTCAATCTAAGGTACCGTAGATGTTGAAACCTTCCTATCTCCTCACTTGTGATTGTCTTATTATCACTTTTGCGTAAGTCAAGAGTCAATGCTTGGACGTTCTTCTTCATCTGCAAATGAGAGCAATAAATGAGGGATATCCAGTATTTTGTTTTAGAGGAAAATGGTAACAATAGGAAAACGAAGAAAGAGACAACAGTATCCTAGTGCAGCATAGAGGATTTTTTGGTAAGAGAAACTATTAGTTTTCTCTTAGGAACGTTACCTCCTTTGTTCTTATTGCTTCGAGGACCTCCTTGTCAATCCATATCCTACTCCGCTCTTCAGGATTTATTGGATTTTGACGATGAATGATTTCTCTTCCAAGATCTCTGAGTTGATCATGCATCCAAAACGTATTTTCCACGATCTTTACCAATGACATGCTAATGAGGACGCCAACTCCAGCATCTAGGAAAAAATCACAATCTTTCCACATGTAGATTGCATATGTCGTAGGCTCACCAATGAAAAAGCATGCAATATCGAGGAAAATTTGTTGTTGCCGGTAACTTAAGGCATCATAGCTGATCTTCAACTTTTCAAAAACATCATTGCGAGGTGCGTTGCTTAACTTCTCCGATGTCTCTCTCCATATGTCTTGCCCTTTACCACGGAGGAACGAACCAATTACTTCAAGAGCCAATGGAAGTCTCCCGATCGCAGCTACGATTTTCCTTGAAAGATCCTTGTAATCATCTGACGGGGAGTCACTATTAAATGCATGCCTACTGAGAAGCTCGAGCGCATGAGCACTACTCATCACCTCCATTTCATATTCTGAGATTCGATAGTTTGGTCTATCGATTCGCAGAACATCTTTATTTCTAGTTGTAATCAATATTCTAGATCCTGAATTCAAAGTACTCCTTCCAACTAATTTCTCTACTTGCTCCAAGTTAGCAACATCATCGAGTGCAATGAGGACTTTTTTATTGCTAAGTACTTCTTCAATCCTCTTTGTTCCATAATCAATTTCGTCAATGCTTCTTGTTGCCGTAGGATGACCGATTTGGGACAATAACTTCTTTTGTAACTCAATTAAGCCATCGGTTCTTAATGACTTCGCTCGAACGTCTTCCATGAAACAACAACACTTTCCAAAATTAGAAGAAAGCTGGTTAAATACGACTTTGGCAAGAGTCGTTTTACCGATACCCCCCATGCCATGAATTCCAACGAGCCGCACACCGTCGGAGCTGACGTCTAACAATTCGGTTAGTGCTGCAACTCGATCATCAATTCCAACTAAATGTTCAGTCACGGATCTATGTTTTGTCTTCATCTTTTGCACGACCTCCTCAACGATCAATTTAATCACGTCACCGTAGCTGCCACAATGGAAAACCATTTTAACGAGGGGAAAAAATGATGTTATTCAAGCACCAGATAAGCTACAAAATATTCGGACAACTAATGGGACCTTTAATCTGGAAGTGATCTTCCAAAAGTGCATATTGGACATTAACGTCACACCAAACATACTTTTATGCAATTTAACAATGGGCGCACCATGTCATAACCCGGAGTATGACTTGATTCCAACATGAGATTAGAAATCTTGGAATAACGTTGATAACGTTTGCGAAAAATAGATGTATAAGTATTTATGCAGTTGGAATTGATATGTCAGGATTTATGCTAGACCGACAATTACTTAAGTTGGACATGGTGTATTCAAGAGGAGAAATGTTTAACGTATTGCAAGATTGAACAATTAGATGGGAATGCACATGTCATTTCATTATCCCATTCTTCTTCCTCCCACTGTCCACAATCTAATACGATTTTAGCTACCTAGCCATTATATCATCATTCACCCACCACACAGGATAACCTTGCTAAGCAGTTTCCCATTTTTTTCTACTAATGTAACATAGTTTTTTTCAATTTGGTAATACTATAGTAGCATAGCTATTATACCATACTGGAATTCTTTATATCTATGATCCAGTGTTAAAGGAAAATTGGGGAAACAATCTGGAAAGCAATTAGCTTACCCTTTGTACTTCTTCACTTCCCATCCCTTTATAGCATCAACCTTCATGAGAACCTCTCTCCATGCCTCTACTTGCTCATTGCTCAACTTCTTCTCCCGTTCCAAATTGAGTATGGCATCGCGATACAAAGGGGTTTTCAGCTTAACATCGTTAGGTTCCACGTCGAAGAAAATGGGTAGGATCTCTTTTTTACCTTCCGATTTGGAAGTATTTGCCATGATCTGCGCGAGCTCACGAAGGCACCATTGGCTCGAAGCATATGTCCGAGAGAAGACGGGTATGTAGATCTTGGAGTTGTCGATCGCTCGCTGGAGCGATCCATCGATCCTTTCACCAACATGGAGCTCTTCATCATCTCGAAAGACGCATATTCCAGCATCGGTCAAGCTGTGGAAGAGGAAGTCGGTGAATCCGACGCGAGTGTCGGGTCCTCTGAAGCTTAGGAACACTTGGTACTCGCTTCCCGACGACGTACTTGGATCTGAGCTCGCCGTAGCGTAAGTTTGTTCTGCTTAACGGATCTCTCTCTCCCTCTGGGTGGGGGTGTCTGGGTGAGCCAAAAGATGGGATGTGATCCTTCAGGCCTTGGCCATTACTGAGACTCAGCTATGTTTTCAATGGTGAATGTGACCGCGTCAACGTCAATGTCAACGTGGACACGTTCTTTCAAAGAAATTGCGTATGGAATATTAATATTTTTTAATTCACCGGTCCTGTGAATTGGGGAATGAAAAATTGGTCCCCCTTGCCATTTCATCATAATGCGGCGAGATTTTAGGATCTCCAGTGGAGCCCCCGACTCCTCTTTTGATAAAGTCACAATTGATTGTGTTCCCTTCCGACTCCTCTTTTGATAAAGTTAGAAGAATTTTGTCCTTTTCTTCCTTTTTCGTTTCGTTATTCTTCTCAACATATATTGAAATAATCTGAAACGCTCGCTTTTTTCTTTTCCTTTTTTTCCAATTTTACATTACTTCGGAAATCTAATAACTTAATTGCACGGAAATGTAAAGAAGCATCCCTCCTCTACCAAACTAAGGCTCCGTTTATTTCATAAAAAATTGAGCAATTTGAAAAATATTTTCTAAACAGTAATTACTTATGTCGCTTAAAAAATGAATAAATAATTTAAAAAAAAATATTTTCAAATTGCTTATTTTTCGTGAAACAAATGGAACCTAAAGAAGTAATCTTTTTGCTTTTCTTCACGAATGATTTAGTTAGATGTTCCAATAAGAGAAATCCGTTACAATATACAATCATTCCTTGTGCCGAAATTACTTTGCACTACAGAATTATTACTCTGCGTCGACCGACATCAGCGTGGTGTTCCTCGTCCTTTTGGTGGGAGACAGGTGCTTGTGAAAATGCTAGGCAAAGTCGCACGAGCCTCTTTCCCTTTTAGTTAAAGTGGGGTTCACCAAAATAGAAAATTCCTGCGACATTTACGGGTGACGACCGAGACAAATTGGAGTGGCTTAAATTCCACAATTGACAATCTAGGACACGGCTTGCGTTGAACCTGGCCAATTGAAGAATTTTCTTGCCTATGGATAAGTCTTGCTCGCATCCGAACATATCGTGGCTGTTGATCCCTACGCATGCTCGCCCGTATGATTGACGGTCATGATAGACCCGATGACGGTGGACTCAAATCTACACAAATGCGATAAAGGAGTGCCCGATCAAAACATCCGGTGGACTCAAATCTAGACAAATTGAAAAGTTTGGAAAAGCCTAACCCAAACCACGAGATGCTCCAAATGAATCCACTTGAGAAGGTCCATATTTCCGTTCCCATCGATGGGGGGCTTAAAAGCCCAGCGCACCTTAGGGTGTGCAACCGAATCGGATTTACCCGAAAGCTAAACCGAACCACCAAAATTTACGTCCGGAAACTAATTCCCATTCAAACCAGTCCGGGAACCGGTTGGAACCGAGCCAATTCCCAGTTCCGAGTGAGATTCCTATTCAAACCTGTTTAGGAACCAATTGGAATAGGGCCAATTCCTAGTTCCAAGTGAAGACCTATCCCTGAACTGCATCGATTTTGGAGCCGATTTTTAGCTGCCATAAAAAACAAAAATCCCGGTCTCACAGGCCTCACCTCCTCTATTTTTGGTGGATTGTAATTTATATTGCTCATATTAGATATAGCCGGACTCCCACATGATTTTAGTATTTTGGTTAGTATGAATTGTAATTGAATTAAAGGTAATAACATTAAGAAAAAGAAATAGGTATCGTTGGACCGCCACATGATTTTAGTACTTTCGTTAGTATGAACTTCAATTGAATTAAAGGTAATAAAATTAAGGAAAACACGAACAAAAATTAAGGAGTTGGACGGAAAATCAATATTTGAGTCACCATGTTTTTTTTTTTAATCGAAAAACAATGACTGTGTACAGTCACTCATTCATCCTTTGCATAAAAATTGAAAGGATGTAAGTCCCGAGGAATAATAAACTAGTCCCAATTTTGCACAGATCGTGCGGTTTCGTCTCTTCCGTTCAAAGAGGCCATCATCCATGTAGTGAGATTATATGATCTTCAGCAGAATTGATTATATTCCCTTCCCACTCTCCCAAAAAACGAAGAAGTTGGTCATTTTCCTCCTTTTTTCCCTTTTAATCCTCTCAAGCTATTACTGAATCATATGATTTAGATGCCCGCCCACTTCCGATGACCCGGATTATTAGGCAATTATTATGAGAAAATTGAAACTTTAAGGTAATAATTGTACTATTTTTTTCGGTCATAAGTGGTATTTGGATGGGAATGATATTTTTTTGAGCTTATTTTAAGTCGTTTACTTAAGTGCACACTTGTCATTAGCTTAGCAAACTTATTCATACGATGATTAACAGTAAAAAAAAAAAAAACCTCTGGCTATGGCCGTCCTGATGCAGCTTGGCATGTTTAACACTCACCCAATAATTGCTCCTCTAAGATCGCAAGGCAATCAGAAAAATCCCAGGCTAAATGACCGACAAAAGTAAAGCAAAAAAGTAAAGAACCTTTTTGATGTCCTTTACTCATGCCTAGCTTTGGCCGTATTTTGCAACTACTTTATTAAAGACCTTTGGGTCTCTAACTATGTTGCACGGAGACGCACGAGAAGGCATTTTTCGTGTGTCGGACACGTGTCGGTGTTCGACACGTGGACATGTTGGGACACGGTCGGACACTCTCCGATACGCGGTCAACGTATATCCGCGCTTCCAACACGCGATCAATGAAAGCAACACGCGACGGTAATTTGGGAAAGTTCCATTCTTTTAGAGGCAAAAGCTTACCGTGTTGCCGAGCTTCTTGGTGAGGGAGGATTGGGTCTGAGGGATGAGGCAGGGGTAGATGTAGGAGTGGTCGCCGCAAGGAGCTTGCGCAAGAGGGTGGCGAACATGGCGCGGAGCTCGGGTCTCGACGTGGGGGCAATTGTCCAGCAGGTGGGCGAGCTCGAGGGAGAGGGACTCGGCCGGAGGACCATCGTGAGCTGAAAGGAGGGGGTTGGGGGGCAGAAAAGAAAGGATAACATTTTGGCTTCTTTTAGTGTATTTATTATTATTTTTATTAATTTCCATATTGAAGGGAAATGGGATTTGTCATTGTGATATAAATGGTGGATCATTATTTTCAGAGTAAATTCATTCTAGGCCCTTTTTATTATTTATTTACTTGTGAAATCATAAAAATTACAAAAATATATATTTAATATGCAGCGTGTCCCAACGTGTCGGAATTCTCTATTTTTTAAGAAATTACGTGTTTGCGTGTTGTGTCATGTCTTGTCGTGTCGTGTCGCGTATCATATGTCGTGTCCGTGCAACATAAGTCTCTAAAAGACTTTTGAGCAAAATTCATACCATTTGACAAATTTATTTTTTTCTTTGAGATCTTTGGGAAAATCAATTGTAATTTCAAAGTCATCTAAAGTTTCTTAGACCAAGGCAGGTCCGGACTATCCGTGGGCTTTAATATTTCCGAAATGCTAATACATATTTTTCCTTCTAACTTTGTCCTCGCTGAACTTTCATAATTTCAAAAATGCCTTCACCTCTCGCGAATAGAGGAAACACATAGCTTAAGTCGTGGGTGTGGATGCATATTAGAACCGCAATGATGATGATTACGTAGCGACCGATATATAGATGAAGACAATTGAACACCGAGGTTTTCCTAGAGAAATTTATATGGTTTTTCTTTCGTTTGGCCTTGAATCTTCCTTGTCACATCTCTCTGTGTATCGCTCAATTTAGGAAAAATTCCGTTGTAGTGTGGGGCTAGTCTAGGAGAGAAACAAAGCAAGCTTAGAGCTCACCCGAGTTAATATCGGTGATCATCTATCGTATTAACTAGTGGATATCACTATTTTAAATCATTTCAAATGACATACACCCGAGGCGGAGGGAAAAATAAAAGTTACTTTATTGCATGATCAGAATAAAGGAAATGAGCTGCCATTCAACATTTCACAAGCCGCAAATTACCAATTCTTAAGATCAATCGTGAAAAGGCAATCTGCCACCATTCCATCTTTGTTTTCCATCGGTTTCACGAGGAAAAGCTCCAGAAAGCCGAGAGTGTCAACTCCAGCAAATCCATTTTTTTTTTCTTTTCTTTTTCATCTTTTGGAGTCCACTCCCCGACCGCCATGGATACACACAAATTACAGAACACGGTAAAATGGCGTGCGCTATCATTCTCGCTAATCACAAGAATTCATTCTTTCACGCAAAGGAAATAATTGCTCTCCTCAATCTATGAGTCAGCAGCAATCAACAAGTTCTTTTAATTTAGTACATCAACAGTATCAGCTAACTTCGCAGATTGAAAACAGTATCAAGGCCAAGGTTATCGGTAAAGAATCAAAGGTTCATATCAATTAGATTTATGCAACCTACACAACTAGTACAGTGAATCACTCAAGCAGATAAGATGAACTCAGTCAGATTCGACGCTATATTCATGCTGATCCGATTCAGGCATTTCATCAAACATGGGGTGATCAATTTAGACAAGAGATCCAACTGACACATTGAAGCATCTATTCCAATCCAAGCTATAACAACAGCGTCAAAATGAGTACGGATCATCAGTAAATCATTAATCAGAGACGATTTCACATAAATCTTAATTAGACTTCTCCGCCTTTTTTTTATTCCTCGAAGAATAGCTGAGAGAAGAGCATATGAAGGTAAAATGCGATTGCCGGTCACGAACTGTGATTGGACTAGAAATAGGAAGTCATGGAAGTGTCGCCAGTGACGATGCCGGCGAAGGAGCTTCGAACGGACCCCGAGTGCTTCGGAAATATCAGCCAAAAACAGAGCGAATTGATTGGTGGGGTGCGACTCACCGGCGAAGGAGCTTCGAACGGACCCTGAGTGCTTCCATCACGAGCTGTTATTGGTGGGGCGCGACTTCGAAATGTTGAACTGGCGATGTCACGGTGGTTGCTCGGGACCGGCCTCAGAAAATTAGTCAGCAACTCAGGTGAATGGTTCCAGCTTCCAGCTTGTGTTCCGTGTGGATGGTTCTCGGTTCAGTGAATCTGCATCTCCGGTGACAAGTGACTGGTAAATGCTCGTGATCGGAGATGGTGGATTCCGGCGTCGACCAGTGGTAGAGAAGCTTCTGGAATTTGTGGATTGAGAGACGATTTCTTACTCTGCTCTATGTGAATCGCCACACAGAGCGGAGTAAAAAATCTGTCACTGATCCCGGTTTCAAAACTTGGTGAACTCCCGCGCATGCTTACATGTGACATGAGCTGTCTTCAAAACCTTATAGGCTTCTAAAACACGTACACGTCCGAGGAGAGCGTGACTCCTGAAACATATTCGATTCCTAGAAAAGATATACTAAGATAGTGTACATTGCATAAGAAGTTGCGGTCGAAGTACGAAAAAGAATCTATATCAAAAAACTGAAGCAATGTCATATTGGATAGCCGTATAAACTCCACGGAGCGTGCTTAAAGATTAAGGAACACATTCGCGCATGCGGATTATGTGTAACACGAGTTCAATTTCTCGTGCTACCAATTGCAGACAATTTAGGACCGGCAACCGACTTGGTTTCGATTCGAATACTACTTGATCAATGATGTTAGTGCCCAGCACTAAGTACCTAAGATACAAACTTCTTGCCATGTACAATAAGACAAGCAATATAATATTAGCAGAAAATGGCAGGCCTGGATAACAAATACCCCATCGCCATATTCAGACAAATAGGAGGCAATGCAACTCCTATTAGAATAGTTTAGCACCAGTCACATCCATTCTATAACAAATAAAGAAGATTTAAAGATCGGTATCTGACCCCGTGACACATTTTTTTTTTAGGCAATGAGATCTCAAAAAATGGACAGATTCCTGTTTCCTCTTGACACCTATCATTATTGTGATGATAAACAACTAAAGAAATGAAAAGAAAGAAAAATAAACATATGAAATCAAAGTGCAAATCTTCCACAAGAATGAGAAATGGGTTTGATTCCATAAAATAAGCTGCAAGCAAAGATGTTCCTTATGGAGTCAAATCGAATTTTAATGGATACATATCCTAAAACCGACGAATATTGTTTGCTTTTCTTTGTATTATGTCATATGTTTCATACCAACATTTGTGCCAAAGTTACCATCAAAATAAACTTAAGCAAAATATTCCAATTTATTTACTACCGTAAGTAAAACTTTGTTACTGGAATGCCTCTCGTAGGAAAATGTTTACGACTCGTGTTAGTAAGTCATCGATTCTTTTAGTGTGTATTCACCCAAAGTCCTACATATCACCAATCTTATCTCAATATTGAGCAGTTTAAGAGAGCACTCAACATTCATGATGGAGCGACCACAATGGCATGCGATAGAAGGAAACCCATTTCCGTCTCGGCTTATCTACATACCGAGGTAGACCTTTTGTGTCAAGAGCCTCGATTTTCCCTAAAAGTGTTCCCTTCACTTTTAATTTAGGTTGATAATTTCATGGAAATATCAAACTAGACATGGCCAATATTGAACCGGGGCCCAGAACCGGCCCGTTGACCGGGCCCACGGTTATGACCCGGAACCGGAACCGGCCTTCAAGGGCAGGTTCCGACCCGGTTTAAAAAAAAAAAAAAACAAAGGGAGAAGACCCGAGAAAAAGAGTTATTGGGCCTAGGAACCGGCGGTTCCTGTTCCACCTTTTTTAGGAACCGGAACCGCCGGTTCCGTGGCAATAAAAATTGGTAAGTCAGTACAAAAATTGTTGATATAGAGGTGGGACTAAGCGGACGGGGAGGCCATCGTTGCCGCATCCATCGAGAGAGAAAAGGGGGAGGTAAAAAGGGACATAGAAAAAAAGAAAGGAGAAGGTTCTAACTCACCTTATAACGCTTGTAAGATTGGACGGTGCCTTTGAAATGTTTCTTATATCCGTGGTAGATGATGACACGGCAATCATTTGGCAATTTGGTAGTTGATACATCAATCCACCTTTCCAATGATGGGCTATCATCAATGTACAAGACATTCAAAGCCTCTAACTCGTCAAGGCCCTCGACAACCCGTAGAACATCGCAGTTTCGGATGCCCATTGCCATACCCAAAATTCTTCCCACAATTCTGATGTACCGAGTACTTGAATTTGGAGTATCTTTGGGCAATGATCAAGACGGAACCGTCTCAACTTACATAATACCCGGGACGGAAGAATTATTCTCCCTTCCTCCATGGTCAACTCATTAGCGGACTCTGCTTCACCCGCGCACTCGAACCCTCCCAAGGACTCGCACCTCGAGACAGAAAATTCCTCCAATGATTCAAACGCCCCAACAAATTGGATCTCAACAAGCTTTGGGCAATCTGATACCCCGACGGTTTTGAGCTTCCTCAAGTTTGATAGCCCGAGTCTCTCCAAGGTATCACAATAATCGCCTCTCAAAATCAACTCTGTTAAGTTGTGAAGTTGATGCCCGCTGAGTTGAATTTCTTGCACTTGAGACGATCTAAGCTCTAAACTTGACAAGTTTTCTAATCCGGACGAGAGTGAGACGGTTGAATTGAACTTATCCAGCTCTAACTTTAACAGAGACGATGGAAGTTGCGTCGGCATTCGCAGGTCCAAACCAAACAAATAAAGTTCCTTTAACCGAGAAAGGGAAGCCAACTCAGCCGGAGCAGGGACATTGAGAAGTTCCAATTTCAACTTGTTCGGTTTGGATAACTTCCCCATTCCCACTAAATCACCGGTGCAAATTTTACCTCCCTGTTTTTTACGAGAGCCATCATCAAGGTCCAACGGAACCAAATTAGTCGGATTCGAGAGGTCCGGGACTACCCGCAATGATTTAGATGACACTCGTAGATTGTTTAAACTTGTGGGAAGCGCCGGCAGCTCTTGAATCTCATCACAATCTATTAACTCAAGTGTTTGCATGCAAGGAAGCCTATTAACTGTCTCTGGAACTTCACCGATGCAAGTGTGTAACAAGCGTAGGACTCTTAGAAAGGGCAAATTTCCGATTGCCGAAGGAAGTCGACCTTTTAAATTGCGACTACGGATTTGAAGCACTTCTAGATTCTCAAGCATTACTGCACTAGGTATCTCCCATGAATTTGCCAAACGTACTCTGGTATAGCCGTTGTCAAAGTGCAACTCACATAATGATTTCAACCTCCATATGGAATCTGGTAGTTTCTTCACCGGACACTCCTCGACCGAGAAATGCTTCAAATTCACTAGGTTCCCGATTTCTTCAGGCAAATCTACAAGAGAATGGCAAGACCTAATCTTCAATTCAATCAAAGACTTCAACATCCCAATAGAGCCATCAAGTTTCCTTAAATTGGAACATCCTTCGAAACTAAGCCTCTCTAAATTTGGGCATCCAGAGAAGTCCGGCATTCTCTTTATGTTGTGACATTCTTTAAGAGAAAGAACTTTCAATTTCCTTGCCATCTGTCAAAATAAATGCGATATTCAATGGATGAACAATCAGATATTTCATTCAAAGAAAATAGAATAGTAAGAAGCGAATTGCTCACCTTGATTAAGCTCTGTAGTTTCGAATTATCTATGAAGGCATTGTCTGAAAATTCAAGAACTACCACATTATTTAAGCGCATATTGGTTGGCTTAAAAAACAACCGACGAGGAGGATTACTCCAAACAATCCATCTTAAATTGCCAAGACTATTCGCTAAGTTACCATGGAAGGTTCCCCAATTTAATTTGAGGTACCTTAAATGTTCAAACCTTTCAATCTCTTCACTTCTAATAGTCTTAATATCACTTTTGCATAGGTCAACATTCAGTGCTTGAACGTTCTTCTTCACCTGCGAATGAGAGAAAGAAATTTCAGATATTCAGTATTTGGTTTCAGAGGAAAAGGATTACAACGGAAAAAGAGGAAAGGGAAAACAGTATCCTAGTGCAGTGTAGATACTAAGATAGAGGATTTTCTAATAGGGAAACTATTAATTTTTTCCTGAGATATATTACCTCCTTTGTCCTCATTGCAATGACGACCTCCTTGTCAATCCATATCCTACTCCGCTCTCCAGGACTTGTTGGATTTTCTCGACAAACGATTTCCCTTCCAAGATCTCCGAGTTGATCGTGCATCCAAAACGTATTTTCCATGATCTTTACCAATGACATGCTAATGAGGAAATCAACTCCCGTATCCGGGAAAAAGTCACAATCTTTCCACATGTAGATTGCATACATCATACGCTCACCAATGAAAAAGCATGCAATATCGAGGAAAATTTGTTGTTGCTGGTAACTTAAGGCATCATAACCGATCTTCAGCTTTTCGAAAACATCATCGTGAGGTGCTTTGCTTAACTTCTCCAATGTCTCTCTCCAGATTTGTTGCCTTTTGTCAAAGAGGAATGAGCCAATGACTTCAAGAGCCAACGGCGATCTCCCGATAGCAGCTACGATTTTCCCCGAAAGATCCTTGTAATCATCTGACGGAGAGTCTCTATTAAATGCATGCCTACTGAAAAGCTCGAGCGCATGATCACTACTCATCACCTCCATTTCATATTCTAAGATTTGGTAGTTCGGTCTATTGATTCGCAGAACATCTTTATTTCTTGTTGTAATCACTATTCTAGATCCTGATTTCAAAGTACTCCTTCCAACTAATTTCTCTACTTGCTCACAATTACCAACATCATCAAGTACAATGAGGACTTTTTTGTTGCTAAGTACTTCTTCAATCCTCTTTGTTCCATAATCAATTTCATCAATGCTTCTTGTTTCCGTAGGATGACCGATTTGGGATAACAACTTCTTTTGTAACTCAATTAAGCCATCGGTTCTTAATGACTTCGCTCGAACATCTTCCACGAAACAACAAAACTTTCCAAAATTAGAAGAGAGCTGGTTAAATACGACTTTGGCAAGAGTCGTTTTACCGATACCCCCCATGCCATGAATTCCAACGAGCCGCACACCGCCAGAGCCGACGTCTAACAATTCGGTTAGTGCTGCAACTCGATCATCAATTCCAACTAAATGTTCAGTCACGGATCTATGCTTTGTCTTCAGCTTTTGCACGACCTCCTCAACGATCAATTTAATCACGTCACCGTAGCTGCCACAATGGAAAACCATTTTAACGAGGGGAAAAAATGATGTTATTCAAGCACCAGATAAGCTACAAAATATTCGGACAACTAATGGGACCTTTAATCTGGAAGTGATCATCCAAAAGTGCATATTGGACATTAACGTCGCACCAAACATACTTTTATGCAATTTAACAATGGGTGCACCATGTCATAACTTGGAGTATGACTTGATTCCAACATGAGATTAGCAATCTTGGAATAACGTTGATAACATTTGCGAAAAATAGATGTATAAGTGTTTATGCAGTTGGAATTGATATTTCAGGATTTATGTTAGACCGACAATTACATAAGTTGGACATGGTGTATTCAAGATGAGAAATGTTTAACGTATTGCAAGATTAAATAATTAGATGGGAATGTAGATTTCATTTCATTATCCCATTCTTTTTCCTCCCACTGTCCACAATCTAATATTATTTTAGCTACCTAGCCATTAATTATATCATCATTCACCCACTACACAGGATGACCTTGCTAAGCAGTTTCCCATTTTTTTCTACTAATGTAGCATAGTTTTTTCAATTTGATAATAATATAGTAGCATAGCTATTATACCAGACTGGAATTCTTTATATCTATGATCCAGTGTGAAAAGGAAATTGGGGAAACAATCTGGAAAGCAATTAGCTTACCCTTTGTACTTCTTCACTTCCCACCCCTTTATAGCATCAACCTCCATGAGAGCCACTCTCCATGCATCTACTTGCTCATTGCTCAACTTCTTCTCACGCTCCAAATTTAGTATGGCATCGCGATACAAAGGAGTTTTCAGCTTAACATCGTCAGGTTCCACATTGAAGAAAATAGGTAGGATCTCTTTTTTACCTTCCGATTTGGAAGTATTTGCCACGATTTGCGCGAGCTCGTGGAGGCACCATTGGCTCGAAGCATATGTCCGAGAGAAGACAGGTATGTAGATCCTGGAGTTGTCGATCGCTCGCTGGAGCGATCCATCGATCCTTTCACCGACACGGAGCTCTTCATCATCTCGAAAGACGCGTATTCCAGCGTCGATCAAGCTGTGGAAGAGGAAGTCGGTGAATCCGACGCGAGTGTCGGGTCCTCTAAAGCTTAGGAACACTTGGTACTCGCTTCCGGACGACGTACTTGCATCTGAGCTCGCCATAGCATAAATTTGTTCTGCTTAACGGATCTCTCTCTCCCTGTGTGTGTGTGTGTGTGTCTGAGGTGCGCCTGAAGATGGGATGTGATCCTTTGTTAGGCCTTCGCCACTACTAAGACTGACCCGATGTTTTCAATGGAGAATGTGGCCGCGTCAACATCAACAGATACTTTCAAAGAAATCGCGTAAAGAATATTGATAGTTTTTAATTCACCAGTACGTAAAGAATCGACTTTTTCCATACTTTTACTGTGCATGGACTATAAACGAATTAGAGGGAATAAAACTGAGATAAGTACGAATAAAAATTAAGAAATTGGAAGGTAAATAGGTCTCCCTTTTGCACAGAGAGTCATCTCATCGTAACGCAGCGTGATTGTAGGATCTCCAGTGGGGCCCCCGACTACCTTTCATAAGGTCATAATTGATTGTATTCCCTTCCGACTCCCCTTTTGATAAAGCTAGAAGAATTTTGTCCTTTTATTCCTTTTTCTTTTTGTTTATCTTCTCAACATAAATTCAAATAAGCTGAAATGCCTTCTCTTTTTTATAGAGCCGGTCCAATCAAATAACATTGATTCCAAGCACCTTTTTTTTTTTTTTCTATTTTACATTGCTTCTGAAATCTAATAACTTAATCGTATGGATATGTAGAATACAGTATTTTCAATCCTAGAAAGAAATGAAGGAAGGAAAAATGATACTCGATTTTAAGTGAGTAAACAGAATTTCATGCTCGATCCGATAGATACGTGTCCAATTAAATGAAAAGCCGTATTCGATGAAAGTCGCATGTACGAATGTATCATTTAGGTGCTTGCCTACTTCTGATGGCTTATTAGACAATTATTAGAGAAAACTCCATTTTTGAAGTCATTATTTTATTTCTTTTCTCTCGTTTCAGTTAGGGTTGCTTTGCTGATGGAAAAGGAAATAAATAAATAAAAAATTGTCTTCTTGAAGAACTTTCTCTCCGGAGGGCGCAGAATAATTTCGCAATGATGAAATCACGACCTTCTCCTATTTAATCAGCCAAAAAAAAAAAAAAAAACGACATAATAAGATCATAAGGCAATGAGAAAAAATCTCAGGCTAAATGGCCGACAAAAGTGAGACAACAAAAGTAAAGTTGGTGGAATCTCCCTCTCTTAACTTTGATGTCCGCCTTTACTCCCTTTATGCCTAGCTTTGTATGCAAGAAACATCATTGGATACTTTTCTTATGTTTGATTGCCACATTTGAAAGACGTATTTATTCTTTTGCTAGTACATTTTGCTTAATTAATTATAAGAAATAAAACTGCACATTCCCAATATTGCAACTCACATTTAACTGAAGTTTACCCTAGTAAGCCACCCGTCACCATTCGGGAAAATTACCAAAAAAGTCATAAACCTATTACAATTGTGTCAATTCAATCCTAATTCATTTTTTTTCAATAACCAAAAAAAAAAAAGCATCTGGGATGCGCCTAAAGAAGGGATGTGATCCTTCGTGAGGCCTTTGCCATTTCTTTAGAGGAAATTATTTAAAGAACATTGATATTCTTTAATTCAATGGTGCGTAAAGAATCGAATTTTTCATACTTTTCGTACTTCGGTTTGCCTGGACTATAAACGAAATAAAGGGAATAAAATTGAGATAAATATGACTAAAATTACGGCATTGGAAGGAAAATAATTATTTGATGTGCCACCCGCCACCTTTCATAAAGTTAGAATTGATTATTCTCCCTTCCCACGCACCTTTCACAAAGCTAGAATGATTTTGTCCTTTTCTTCCTTTTTCTCTTTTTTATTTATCTTCTCGGCCTATGTATTTAAACAATTCGAAGTGTCTTCGCTTTTTCAGAACTAGTCCAATCAAATAATAATAATTCAAAGCACTTTTTTTTTTCTACTTCACATTATTACGGAAATTTAAGAATTTAATCGTATGGATATGCAAAATATAAGATTTTCAATCCTACCAAGAAAGGGAGGAAAAAGAATACTCAATTTTTTTGGACCTTTTTATATTATCTATTTATTATTTTTCAATAAAAAAAATTCTTTATACTAATAACAATAATAATAACGACAACACTTATAACTTAATAATAATATTCAAAGAAATTGCATATTTATCTATTTTGTCTATTTTTTTTGTTGCCTACGCTATTTTGAGCTTTCTATATTTTATAAGAAAATATCGATTTCGAACGGCTAAAATCAGGTGTTAACATGACTAAATTGAAAAAATCTCAAAATATTTATCACTAAATTGGCACAATTAAAAGGTTTATACTAAGTTGGCTACCATGTAATAGGTTTAGGGTTTTTTTAGACAAAATACACCAAATAGTTTTTTACAGGGCTAACTATTGAAGAAGATCTTTTGGCACACATCCTGGTGTTGCGGTGGAGGCTAGAGGCCTATATAGTTGCGAGGTTATACTTTCCTTTTCTTTACGAAAAATAAATAATTTAATTTTTTTAATTAATCGCTTATATCAATTATAAAAATAAATGAACGAAATTATTTCTATTGTCCACGGAAATATTTACACATAAATTTTTTTTATACTAAAATTTTTTTTATTAGGTAATAACTTCAAGCGAAAAAAGCTATTATTTATAGAAAACTCTTTTTAAAGTCATTTATTTTTCACGAAATAAGCAGAGCATAATAGTCAAATCGATTTCCTTTTGGTGCATTCTGAAACTACTGTTATTTCAAATTATTTTCTATCTTTCAATCTACATTCCTTTTCTTACGTCCTTAATTCATTTTCACTCAAGCTAATGGTAAGGAGAGCACAAAAATTTTGGAACGGCTGCCTTTTCTTTGCATATGAAATTAAAATGAAAAAAAAAGCAATAAGTTTTGAGTATAGTTCGTAGTGGTCGACTTAGCGGCAAATGCAGCACTTGGGAGGCTGCGTTGGTTGGACATTGCCCCATTTCATGCCCCCAACTGATCATTTTGATCTACGGAATCAATTGAAGATTTGTGGTTCGGAGTAGGTTTTCTGATCAATCATGAGCAGAAAGAAAGTAAAGGGGATTTAGCATGACATTACCTCCAATGATGGAGTTCGGATAATGTTTGGGGCGTTCATGCTGAGTCGATCCGATCCAATTCAAAAATTAATAATTAATTGGATAAGATGATTTTTATTTGATTTTGGAGTTAATCAGGGGTGGAATTTTGGGATAATAGAATGCTAGCTCATATTGTTTTAGTTATCAAATTAAATTATCATATTTCGTGTAAGTTTGGCCTAAAGCAACTTAACTAGTACACCATTGTTTTGGTGCTCGAAATTCATATACCAAATAGATTGTGGTCGCTTAACTTCAAATTTGAACTTACAAGTGTGTCTAGTTAGCTTGGCAAATTTTTGGGATGCGAAGCTTAGAAAGGCATTGATAAACAAAGCGAAACTATGAAAAAGGGCAATAGCATCACCATAAGATGTGATACCAATTTGTCATCCTTTGTGCCATTCCAATGCAGCTTAAGGCTCCATGATAAATGATTTGAAAAACATTTTTCTTAAAACTACCGTTTATATCACTTGTAAAAATGAATGATAATATTTTCTTGTCCGTCTCCCTTTCTCCATCCAAAGCTTCGCCTTTTTGTTGCAAAATTGTTTTCTCAAATAATCTCGCTGTTGTTGCTAATTGATAGCAGATCTCTGACATACTGCTTCCATAGATGTAAGACGGATTCTGGTCAATATTAAAGATGGTCTTATCATAGTTTTGTTACACCATAAATTATCAAATTTCTTTCCGGTGCAAGCGTAGTCTCCACGTAACTTAAGTCCACTAGTACATTCGATCATTTTATAGATTTAGTCTCATGAGTGTCTTAATATAAAATAATTAGCCCATGCGAGGCACGTGATCAACATTGCTTCTAAAATGTATTACAACAAACGATTTTGTGCCTAGCCAAAAAACCAAGACAACACACTTTAAATTTACATTGCCTTGACTTAGTCTTGGACTAAGTCAAACAGTAACACTCACACTATACCCTATAAAAAGAAGTCCTTATGCAGTTTATAATATGCAATTTATTTCTATCCACCACATCACCAGCACGAGTCCACGTGCCCCGAACACTTGCAGAGCAAAATGTGGTGGAACTACATAGAAAATTGCTACTATAGGACATTCAAAATGCAAGCAACTCCTCCATAGTCTTTTAGACGAACCGGAGTGGAGTTCGAATCTCTTCGAACCCATGGTGGCATCACGAACGGCTGGAGTCGTGGTAGCACGGGCGCCGGTGGGATTGGGCAGTGGTGGTGCAGTTGGGAGGGACCTTTTTGGTAGGAGTATGTTTGCGGCTCCGTTCGTAGGAATAGAGAATACGACGCCCTCAGCCGGCAGCACAAGGAGAGGCCGGGGGGCGTCAAGACAATAGTGTTTAGCCTTCTTGGTACCCGAGGACAGATATTACATCTGTTTGGAGGGTAACGATGCTCTTCAGAGTAGTAATTGCTAAATCAATGTGTCTGGTTTTGAGTAAAGTTTCTAGAATTAAGTACGGCTCGTGCATGTTTTCCGGTGTTGAGTGGCGCTTTACACTTCAATTTTTCATGTCTAGTTTCGTTCTATTGATAGACTAATCACGGATTCGATCAGCAAGCTAGTTGAGGGGATTATTGCTTACATTCGGTATAGGATTAGCATATAAATTTGGCTCGGTCTGATCTAAACTCTGGACGATTTATCTCCATGTCTGCAGAGCATTATGCAAATCTAGGCTAATTGGCAATGAAATGCCATCGTATACGTCTATGAGCGTCTTTGTCACTCGTAATTCAATGTTGCAGCACTTGTGTCGAGTTGCTAGATTGGTGAGAACTGAGTGGTTGTGAAGTGTTTTGTAATGTTTATTTGGTTTCCATTACCCATCAGCTTGGTAAACTTTTTGGATCTGCTCATTACCAATGTTATGGCTTTGTTCCCTTCTTTCTCTGCTGTGGCTTGAAGTAATTAAACTCTGCATATCATAGTCACGACTCTACATCTGTTTGCACTAATTTATCGTCCTTTTATTTCTCTTCAATGGCGTCCTTTCTCGTCGTTCCGGATCACGATTTCACAGTTTATACCTCATTATGCAATTGATACCACTTCAGGACTTTTGCTTGACCGCTCTGTGGATGCATATCCTGCACAATTGTGTACACTTATGTGGGTGCTGGTCTAATATCTTCTCTTGAATTCAGGCATATGAAAGGAGAAGGGCTCGGCTTTTAGAAACTGAAGGACGTCAAGCAGATAGTCCGGCAGCCGCGATCTTGGTATGGGATCAGTAGGCGTTTTTCTCACCCGTTAATGAGGTGCTGAAGGTGTTGGCAGAGGATCAGTAGGCACCCCCCGAGTTGGTCTTTTTTTCGTCTTCTGGAGGCATTTTGTGAGCTCTATGGAGATGTTTCTTGAACACAATGTACATAAGAGAACCCACATTTGTTTGATTGTTTGCTCAAGGTCTGTCTGTGCACTTTTGGCATTTGCATAATAGAATCCAAGCATCATTTTTCTTCACATGAGAGTTCTGTTCCGACAGTTCCCTCAATATATGGTTGAATGTCTTCCTCAATATGAATGGATGTTCCTCGGGCTTTTATGTCTTTGAAGCTGCGTTTTCTCTGTATTGTACGTGCATCATGATCTGTTCACGTAGACTGAAAGAATGGGAATGCTGATTCCATTTGTTAGATTTCATTTGGTATGTTCCTATATGCTCTGAACTTAATTTTCCAGAATAGCATCTGTCTCTGGTATAGACGTCTAGAGAGTAGAGCATAGTTAAGCTTCTATTTATTTCGAGAAAAATGAAAGATTCGAAAAGTACTTTCTTAAAAATGATTGTGTGTATTGGTTATAACCTTGACTAAACGAATAATAGTTTTATCACCCGTGAAAACGTTTGGACATAAGCTTTTGTTAGCAATGATGTCAGTAATGAAAACATTCTATTGCCTAACTATTTTAAGAGATACAATCGATTAATTTTAGGAAAATATTTTCTAAATCAGTCATTTTTTCGCGAAACAAGTAGAGCTTAAATTTGAACCACATGTTGTTTTCGAGAATTTTTTTTCCTTCTTGAGGATGCAATAGCTTATTGAAATAGCAATCAAGGACTTTTACATTTTCTTCATAACGTACCTTAATTATCTTTTGTATGTCGTGATTAATGTGACCCACCACATGACAACCTTTCCAACACATTTACCTCTATTCTCTCTAGTCATCGGATAATTTGTCCTTTTTCGGTGCCTCCATTATCTAGGCATAACATGTATAGAATATGTCTTTTGTTTCACCTCCATTCTCTACTCATGTTAAATGTTAATTTCATTTTAATCCTTAAAAGAAATTTACCGGGATGCCGTTTTAGACTTGTAAAAGCAAATACGATATTTACTCTCGAAATGATTATTAATATGCATGCTCAGAAGAATTATTTTCTGAACTTGATAGTTAAAAATATATTGTTGTCGGTAGTGAAATAGTTTAATAAAAATATTTCAAACGATTATTTAGAGAATCACCTAACACAACCTTTCATAAAGTCATAATTGCATATTGAACTAAAGTTCAAAAGAATTTTGTCCTTTTCTTCCTTCTTCTTTTTGTTTATCTTCTCAACATATATTGAAAACTGCGATTGATCCCAGCAAACTTCTTTGGGAACGAGCAGTCTGCCAAACTAAAGAGGCAATTTTTTTTTCTTTTCTTAACGAATGATTTAGTTAGATGTTCCAATAAGAGAAATCCGTTACAGTATGCAATCGTGTGTTGCACCGAAATTACTTTACACTATATGATTATTACTCTGCAGCGACCGACATTAGCGTACTGTTCCTAGTCCTTTTGGTAAAAATGCTAAGAGAATTGGTGGGGACCACACGAAATGGGTAAAAAATCGTGAGACTAGTGTGATGGTGGCGGCTAATCAAAGCTACGGAGAGAAATGCATGCTCGGACTATTCAAAATCGCACGAGCGTCTCTTTCACATTTAGTTAAGTGCGGTTCACCGAAATAGAAAAGTGGCGTGACATTTACGGGCGACGACGGAGGCAAATTCGAGTGGCTTAAATTCCACAATTGACGTTCCAGGACACGGCTTGCATCGGTCCTGGCCAGCTGAAGAATTTTCTTTCCTATGGATAAGTCTTGCCCGCATCCGAACATGCCATGGCTGTTGATCCCTACGCATACTCGCCCATATGATCGACGATCATGATAAACCCGATGACGGTAGACTCAAGTCTAACACAAATGCGATAAAGAAGTGCATGATCAAAAACATTCGGTGTGCTCAAAATCTAGATAAATGGGAGAGTTTGGAAAAGCCTAACCCAAACCGCGAGATGCTCCAATTGAATCCGTTTGAGAAGGTCCAAACTTCTGTTCCCATCGGTGGGATGGCTTAAAAGCCTAGTGCGCTCTTAGGGTATGCAACCGAATCAGATTTACTCGGAAATTGGACCGGACCACCAAAAGATAGGTCCGGGAACCGGTTTCTATTCAAACCGATTGGCACATGGCTGATTCCTAGTTCCAAATGAAGACCCACTAGAGAACCGAACTAATTTTGGAACCAATTTTTAGCTACTATCAACAAAACCCTAGTCTCGCTCGCCTCACCTCTTCCGTTATCGGTGGATTGTAATTTCTATTACTCATATTAAGTATAGTTGGACTGCCACATAATTTTAGAACTATGGTTAGTATGAACTGCAATCGAATTAAAGATAATAAAATTAAGGAAAACACGAACGAAAATTGAGGAGTTGGAGGGAAAATCAATATTTGAGTCACCATGTTTTTTTTTTTTCCGAAAAACAAGGACTACATGTACAGTCACTCACTCATCCTGTGCATAAAAATTGGAAGGATGTAAGTCCCGAGGAATAATAAAATGGTCTCAATTTTGCACGGAGCGAGCCGTTTCCTTTCTTCTGTTTAAAGAGGCCATCATCCAATCCATGCGGTGAGATTATATGATCTCCAGCGGAATTGATGATATTCCCTTCCCACTCTCCCGGAAAATGAATAATTTGGTCATTTTCTTCCTCTTTTTTTTTCCTTTTTAATCCTCCCAATGTATTATTCAATCGTATGATTTAGATGCTCGCCCACTTCCAATGACCGGGATTATGAACAATTACTATGAGAAAATTGAAACGTTAAGGTAATAATTGTACTATTTTTTCGGTCATAAGAGATATTTTGATGGTAATGGTGCTTTTGAGCTTATTTTAAGTCATTTACTTAAGTGCACACTTAGCATTAACTTAGCAAACTTATTCATATGATTATTAAAAGAGGGGGAAAAAAAGAGAGGAAAGAACGAAAAATCTCAGGCTAAATGGCCGTCCCGATGCAGGTTGGTGCGTGTTACACTCACCCAATACTTGCTCCTCTAAGATCATGCGGCAATGAGAAAAATCTTGGGCTATGGCCGACAAAAGTAAAGCTAGTGAAAACTCCCACTAACTTTGATGTCTGGCTTTGGCTGTATTTTGCAACAACTTTATTAAAGACCTTTGAGTCTCTAAAAGACTTTGAGCAAAAATCACACCATTTGACCAATTTTTTTCTTTTTTTCTTTTTAGATCTTTGGGAAAATTTGTTGTAATTTCACATTTATTGCAGGTCCGGAATATCTTTGGGCTTTAATATTTTCGGAATGCTAATACATATTTTTCCTTTCAACTTTGTGCTCGATAAACTTTCATAACATCGAAAATGCCTTCACCTCACGCTAATGGAGGAAACACGGAGCTCAAGTTGTGGATTTGGATGCATATTAGAACAGCAATGATAACGATTACGCAGCGACTGATATATAGATGAAGACAATCGAAGACCGAGGTTTTCCTAGGGAAATTCATATGATTTTTCTCTCGTTTGCCTTGAATCGTCCTTGTGACGTCTCCCCTTGAACTCAGTCATTGCCCCTCCGAAAATGTCCGTGATTGTTTAAAAAAAAAACCTCCAAAAATAAAAGAGATGCCCTATTTTCTTTTTTTTTTTCCTTGTCTATTGTGCCTCGAACCCCCTCCGCCAAAAGGGAAAATGAGAGCGCCAAAAGTGCTCAAACAGATTTCGTTCTCGGAGAAACCCCTCCTCAATTTCCTTAGATTCGTGTGAATCAAGAATCACTTGTTTCACAAGCATTGCTCAATTTAGGAAAAACTCCTTCGAGGGGTCTTTGTCTCAATGTTGTAATGTGGCTTTTCATGCTACAAGTCAAGAGTCAAAGTCTCTGCCATTTAATGACGACAGCGCTCAAATCATCCCAGATAAAACTGGTCTTGCCAAAGGTGTTGATTTTGGCTAGGCTTGGTTCTTTTTGAAACGGGGATCTTCCTCTAAGGATCAAAGTAGACTCAGAGACTCACGTACAGGAGTTAAGATCGGTGATCATCTATCGTATTAACCAATGGAGATCACTATTCGGTGATTTTTAATTGTTTCAAATGGCAGACACAAGAGGCGGATGGAAAAATACAATGTACTTTATTGCTTAGCCTGGCTCTTACGGAACTTTTTACTTTTACCTGGCATTTACTCTTTATACCGCGGGTTTCTCTCTCTTTTCTTCCTCCTTTTCAAAATAAGTAACATCATCTTTATTCCCTCCGCTTGTTTTGACACACCTTGTCCTAGTAAAAGGGATGATCATCGACTGGTACGATGAATAGACATTTGCAGGCCCAATTAGGCTTAAGCAAGGGATGTTCACAGGGTTTGCAATAGATGAACAAGATAACTTTCTTCGCTTTAAAGAGATTCCACCTAATTTTGAAGTTTTCAGGATCGAAGCGATGTCCGTGACGTTTCTGCCGTGCCCTAGTGTGGTATAATGACTGTGACCGCGCTTTCGAGAAAGAAAACCGTGACTTGCATGATCAGAATAAAGGAAATGAGCTGCCATTCAACATTTCACAAGCTGCAAATTACCAATTCTTAAGATCAATCGTGAAAAGGCAATCTGCCACCATTCCATCTTTGTTTTCCATTGGTCTCACGAGGTAAAGCTCCAGATAGCCGAGAGCGTCAACTCCAGCAAATCCATTTTTTTTTTTTTTTTGTTCTTTTTCATCTTTCGGAGTCCACTCCCCGACCACCATGGATACACAGAAAGTACAGAACACGGTAAACTGGCGTGCGCTATCATTCTCGCTAATCACCAGAATTCATTCTTTCACACAAAGGAAATGATTCCTCACCTCAATCTACTCCTAATGAATGAGTCAGCGGCAATCAACAAGTCTTTTAATTTAGTACAGCAGCACTTTCACCTAACTTCGCAGAATCGAGATTATTACATAGAGCGTTGAAAACTGTATCAAGGCCGTGGTTATTGGTAATGACTCAAAGGTTCATATCAATTAGATTTATGCAACCAACACAACTAGTGCAGTGAACCATTTAAGCAGACAAGAAGGACTCAGTCAGATTCGAAGCTATATTAATTCTGATCCGATTTAGGCATTTCATCAAACATGGGGTGATTGATTCAGACAAGAGATCTAACTGCAACATTGAAGCATCTATTCCAATCCAAGCTATCACAACAGCATCAAAATGAGTTCACATCATCAGTAAATCATTAATCAGAGACGATTTCACATAAGTCTTAATTAGACTTACTCCGCCTTTTTTTTTCCTCCAAGAATAGTTGAGAGCAGAGCATATGAAGGTAAAGTGCGATTGCCAGTCACGAACTGTGATTGGACTAGAAATAGGAAGTCATGGAAGTGTCGCCAGTGACGATGACGTGAAGGAGCTTAGAACGGACCCCGAGTGCGTTGGAATTATCAGCCAAAAAACAGAGTGAATTGATTGGTGGGGCTCGACTCACCGGCGAAGGAGCTTCAAACGGACCCTGAGTGCTTCCGTCCCGAGCTGTGATTGGTGGGGCGTGACTTCGAAGCAGTGAACTGGCGATGTCTCGGTGATTGCTCGGGACCGGCCTCAGAAAATTAGTCAGCAACTCCGGTGAATGGTTCCAGCTTCCCGCTTGTGTTCTGTGTGGATGGTTCTCGGTTCTGTGGATCTGCAACTCCGGTGGCAAGTGACGGTAAATGCTCGTCATCAGAGATGGTGGATTCCGGCATCGATCAGTGGTAGAGATGCTTCTGGAATTTTTGGATTGAGAGACGATTTCTTACTCTGCTCTATGTGAATCGCCACACAGAGCAGAGTAAGAAATCTGTTACTGATCCTGGTTTCAAAACTTGCTGAACTCCCGTGCATTCTAACATGTGACATGAGCTGTCTTCAAAACCTTATAGGCTTCTAAAACACGTACAAATCCGAGGAGAGCGTGACTCCTGAAAAAAATCACGAGCAATATCGAGAAAAATTCGAGAAAGGAGTAACCTGTTAAAATTAAAAACATATGCAATTCCTAGAAAGGATATACTAAGATAGGGTACATTATATAAACTCCACGGGACATGCTTAAAAGATTAAGGAATACATTTGTACATTCGGATTATGTATAACACGAGTTCAATTTCTCGTGGTGCCAAATGCAGACAATTCACGACCGGCAAGTGACCTGGTTACGATTTGAATACTAATCGATCAGTGATGTTAATGCCCAGCATTAACTACCTAAGATACAAACTTCTTGCCATGTACAGTATCATATATACATATTCAGACAAATGAGAGGCAATGCAACATCAGTTTAGCACCCGCCACATCCATTCCCTAACAAAAAAGAAGGTTCAAAGCTCGATATCTGACCCAATAACACATTTTTTTTGCAGGCAATGAGATCCCGAGAAATGGACAAATTGCTATTTCCTCTTGACACCTATCATTATGGCAATGATAAACAGCAAAAGAAATAAAAATAAAAAAAAGGAAAAGAAACATACGAAATCAAAGTGCAAACCTTCCACAAGAACGAAAAATGGGTTGATTCCAGAAAATAAGCCGTGAGCCAAGATGTTTCTTATGGAGTCAGGTCGAATTTTAATGTATACATCTCCTAAAAAGGACGAATATTGTTTGCTTTTTCTTTGTATTATGTCATATGTTTCATACCAACATTTAAGCCAAAGTTAACATCGAAATAAACTTAAGCAAAATATTCCGATTTATTTACCACCGAAAGTAAACTTTACTACAGGAGCGCCTCTCGTAGGAAAATGTTTACTACCTGTGTTAGTAATTTTCTTATGGAGTCAGTTCCGCCACATGTTGACTTTTTAATTTCTGCAATTTGTGGTATATGATCTTCCTCATAAGTTGAGTTCATGTCCATCGATGTCCTTTCCGATCATTTCATTTTGGTCCGACAAGATACCGAGTCTGTCTTTGCAGTTCACCAAGTTAGAATAAGTAGCTAGATGAAGGAAGCCCACATGTATACATCAGGCAGATCTAAGCTGTGTAGACAAGCGATACTAGATCATATTAACGCATCACAATTTTCCTATGTTATTAATGATATGGAGGTGGGACTAAGCAGACAAGGCGAGAATTAGGCCATCGTTGCCGCATCCATCGAGAGAGAAAAAGGGACATAGAAATAAAGAAAGGAGAAGGTTCTAACTCACCTTATAACGCTTGTAAGATTGGACGGTGCCTTCGAAATGTTTCTCATATCCGCGGACGATTCTTGAGTGCTACGTCGGAGCAAAATCGTTTACTTGAGTGCTACAGCAACTTTTCCGGCGCGCCTCGTCAGCTTTCCGGCATATCACGTCATCTTTCCGGTGAGCCACGTCAGCTTTTTCGGCGTCCACATCAACATGGAACTCAAGTGAACGATTTTTTAAAGTTATGGCACTTAAGTGAACGTTTTGAAAGTTATGACACTCAAGTGAACGCCGTACAAAAGTTATGATACTTCTAGTGTACTTTTCCCTTCCTATGGATAAGTCTTGCGCGCATCCGAACATATCGTGGCTGCTGATCCCTATGCATGCTCGCCCGGATGATTGACGGTCATGATAAACCCGATGACAATGGACTCAAGTCCAAGACAAATGCGATAAAGAAGTGTCCGATCAAAACATTCGGTGGACTCAAATCTAGAAAGTCTGGAAAAGCCTAACCCGAACCCGAACCTCGACATGCTCCAATTGAATCCGCTTGAGAAGGTCCATACTTCCGTTCCCATCACCGCAGGGGAGTTGGGTGGGGTGGGGAGAGAGACCATTTATCCAGAAACTAGATCGGACTATCAAAAGGTAGGTCCGGGAACCAGTTTCTATTCAAACTAGTTCAGGAACCGATTGGAATAGGGCTGATTCCTAGTTCCAAGTGAAGACGCACTTGTGAACCAGACCCATTTTGGAATCGATTTTGAGCTACTATTAAAAAAATCTAGTCTCGCTCGCCTCACCTCCTCTGTTTTCTATTAATTGTAATTTCTATTGCTTATATTAGGTATAGCTGGACTGCCACATGATTTTAGTAGTTTGGTTAGTATGAACTTCAATCGAATTAAAGGTAATAAAATTAAGAAAAAGAAATAGGTATAGCTGGACTGCCACATGTTTTTGGTACTTTGGTGAGTATGAACCGCAATCAAATTAAAGGGAATAAAATTAAGGAAGACACGAACCAAAATTAAGGAGTTGGTGGGAAAATCAATATTTCAGTCACCATGTTTTTTTTTAATCGAAAAACAAGGACTGTGTGTACAGTCACTCATTCATCCTATGCATACAAATTGAAAGGATGTAAGTCCTGAGGAATAATAAAATGGTCCCAATTTTGCACAGAGCGAGCCGTTTCGTTTCTCCCACTTAAAGAGGCCATCATCCGTGCGGTGAGATTATATGATCTCCAGCGGAATTGATTATATTCCCTTCCCGATCTCTCAGAAAATAAGTAATTTGGTCATTTTCTTCGTTTTCACTTTTTAATCCTCGCAAGCTATTATTCAATCATATGATTTAGCTGCTTGCCCACTTCCGATGACTGGGATTTTTAGATGGTTATTATGAGAAAACTGAAACTTTAAGGTAATAATTGTACTATTTTTTCGGTCATAAGCGATATTTGGAAGGGAATGGTACTTTTTTTAGCTTATTTTAAGTCGTTTACTTCAGTGCACACTTAGCATTAGCTTAGCAAACTTATTCATATGATGATTAACAGCAAAAAAAAAAAAAAGAAAAAATTCTCTGGCTAAAAGGCCGTCGTGATGCAGCTTGGTATGTGTAGCACTCCCCCAGTACTTGCTCCTCTAAGATCGCAAGGCAACGAGAAAAATCTCAGGCTAAATGGCCGACAAAAGTAAAGCGATTTTTTTTTTTTTTTGGGTGATCTTTGGGAAAATTTTTTGTAATTTCCAAGTCATCTAAAGTTTCTTAGACCAAAGCAGGTCCGGACTATCTATGGGCTTTAATATTTTCAGAATGCTAATACATATTTTTCCTTCTAACTTTGTTCTCGCTGGACTTTCATAATTTCGATGATGCCTTCATCTCACGCGAATAGAGGAAACACAAAGCTTAAGTCGTGGATGTGGAGGCATATTAGAACAACAATATAGATGAAGACAATTGGAGACCGAGATTTTCCTAGAGAAATTTATATGGTTTCTCTCTCGTTTGCCTTGAATCTTCTTTGTGACATCTCTATGTGCATCTCCTCCTTCGTGAATCTAGTCAGTGCCCCTCTGAAAACGTCCGTGAATGTTTAAAAAAAAAAACTCCAAAAATAAAAGATTTCGTTCTTCGTGAACCTAGTCGAACCCCTACCGTCAAAAGGGAAAATGAGAGCACCAAAAGTGCTCAAACAGATTTCGCTCTCGGAGAAACCCCTCCTCAACTTCCTTAAATTCGTGCGAATCAAGAATCACTTGTTTCCCAGTAATTGCTCAATTTAGGAAAAATCCCTTCAAGGGATCTTTGTCTCAAGGTTGTAACGTCGGGTTAGTTTAGGAGACCGTGGGTTTTTCATGCCACAAGTCAAGAGTCGAAGTTTCTGCCATTCATTGAGGACAACGCTCAAATCATCCTAGATAAAACTGGTCTTGCCAAAAAATGTTGATGGTGGCTAGCCTTGGTTCTTTTGAAACGGGGATCTTCCTCTAAAGATCAAAGTAGACTCAAAGAAGGACTCACATGCTCGGGTTAAGATCGGTGATCATCTATCATATTTATTACGGATGTCACTATTCGGTTATTTTTAACCGTTTCAAATGGCAGACACTCGAGGTGGAGGGAAAAATACAATGTACTTTGTTGCTTTGTTTTGCTTTTACGGACCCTTTTACTTTTACCTGGCATTTACTCCTTATACCACGGGTGTGCTCTCTCTTTTTTCTTCCTTTTCAAAACAAGTAACATCATCTTTATTCCCTTCGCTTTTTTTTTTACATGCCTTGTCCCAATATTAGGGATGATCACTGACAAGTTCATTGAACAGACATTCGCAGGTCCAGCTAGGTTTAAACAATGGATGTTCACAGGGTTTGCAATAGAGGAACAAGATACCTTTCTTCTCTTTAAAGAGATTCCACCTAATTTTGAAGTTTGCCGAATCAGAGCGATGTCCGCACAGTTTCTGCTGTGCCCTAATGGGGGATAATGATTGTGACCGCGCTTTCGAAAAAGAAAAACCATGACCTGCATGATCAGAATAAAGGAAATGAGCTGCCATTCAACATTTCACAAGCCGCAAATTACCAATTCTTAAGATCAATCTTGAAAAACCAATCTGCCACCATTCCATCTTTGTTTTCCATCGGTTTCACGAGGAAAAGCTCCAGAAAGCCGAGAGTGTCAACTCCAGCAAATCCATTTTTCTTTTCTTTTCTTTTTCATCTTTGGGAGTCCACTCCCCAACCGCCATGGATACACACAAATTACAGAACACGGTAAAATGGCGTGCGCTATCATTCTCGCTAATCACAAGAATTCATTCTTTCACGCAAAGGAAATAATTGCTCACCTCAATCTATGAGTCAGCAGCAATCAACAAGTTCTTTTAATTTAGTACATCAACAGTATCAGCTAACTTCGCAGATTGAAAACAGTATCAAGGCCAAGGTTATCGGTAAAGAATCAAAGGTTCATATCAATTAGATTTATGCAACCTACACAACTAGTACAGCGAATCACTCAAGCAGATAAGATGAACTCAGTCAGATTCGACGCTATATTCATGCTGATCCGATTCAGGCATTTCATCAAACATGGGGTGATCAATTCAGACAAGAGATCCAACTGACACATTGAAGCATCTATTCCAATCCAAGCTATAACAACAGCGTCAAAATGAGTACAGATCATCAGTAAATCATTAATCAGAGACGATTTCACATAAATCTTAATTAGACTTCTCCGCCATTTTTTTATTCCTCGAAGAATAGCTGAGAGAAGAGATTGCCGGTCACGAACTGTGATTGGACTAGAAATAGGAAGTCATGGAAGTGTCGCCAGTGACGATGCCGGCGAAGGAGCTTCGAACGGAACCCGAATGCTTCGGAAATATCAGCCAAAAACAGAGCGAATTGATTGGTGGGGGGCGACTCACCGGCGAACTGTTACTGATCCTGCTTTCAAAACATGTGACATGATAGCGTGACTCTAAAACACGTACACGTCCGATGAAAGCGTGACTCCTGAAAAAAATCACAAGAAATATCGAGAAAAATTCGAGAAAGGAATAACCTGTTAAAATTAGAAACATCTTCGATTCCAAGAAAGGGTATACTAAGATAGGGTACATGTATAAGAAGTTGCAGTCGAATTACGAAAAAGAATCCACATCAAAAAACCGAAGCAATGTCATATTGGATAGCCGTATAAACTCCACGGAGCGTGCTTAAAGATTAAGGAACACATACGTGCATGCGGATTATGTACAACATGAGTTCAATTTCTCGTGCTACCAATTGCAGACAATTCACGACCGGCAATCGACCCGGTTTCAATTCAAATAATACTTGATCGATGATGTTAATGCCTAGCATTAAGTACCTAAGATACAGACTTCTTGCCATGTACAATAAGACAAGCAATATCATAATCGCCATATTCAGACAAATAGGAGGCAATGCAACTCCTATTAGAATAGTTTAGCACCAGTGACATCCATTCTATAACAAATAAAGGAGATTCAAAGATTACATAGTTTTTGTAGGCAATGAGATCCCGAAAAATGGACAGATTCATGTTTCCTCTTGACACCTATCATTATTGTGATGATAAACAGCTAAATAAAAAAAAATGAAAAATAAACATACGAAATCAAAGTGCAAATCTTCCACAAGAACGAGAAATGGTTTTGATTCCAGAAAATGAGCTGCAAGCCAAGAAGTTGCTTATGGAGTTAGATCGAATTTTAATGGACACATCTCCTAAAACTGACGAATATTGTTTGCTTTTCTTTGTATTATGTCATATGTTTCATACCAACATTTGTGCCAAAGTTACCATCAAAATAAACTTAAGCAAAATATTCCAATTTATTTACTACTGTAAGTAAAACTTTGTTACTGGAATGCCTCTCGTAGGAAAATGTTTACGACTCGTGTTAGTAAGTCATCGATTCTTTTAGTGTATTCACCCAAAGTCCTACATACCACAATGGCATGCAGTAGAAGGAAACCCATTTCCGTCTCGCCCATTCGTCCATAGATCGCGAATTAGCCTTTGGACTTATCTCCATACAGAGGTAAACCTTTGTGTCAAGAGCATCGATTTTCCCTTAAAATGTTCCCTTCACTTTAATTTAGGTTGATAATTTCACAGAAATATTAAACATTGATAATTATACAAAAATTGTTGATATAGAGGTGGGACTAAGCGGACGGGGGGAGGATTAGGCCATCGTTGCCGCATGCATCGAGAGAGAAAAAGGGACATAGAAATAAAGAAAGGAGAAGGTTCTAACTCACCTTATAACGCTTGTAAGATTGGACGGTGCCTATGAAATGTTCCTTATATCCGCGGTAGATGATGACGTGACAATCATTTGGCAATTTGGTAGTTGATACATCAATCCACCTTTCCAATGATGGGCGATTACGAATGCACAAGTGCTTCAAAGCCTCTAACTCGTCAAGGCCCTCGACTACCTGCAGACCATCGCAGCCCCGGATGTATAACTGCTTAAGCTTCTTTAAGTTTGATAAACCCCGAACACCGTGCAAAGAACGACAACGCCATAGACCAAATTCTTTCCACAATTCTGATGTACCGAGTACTTGAATTTGGAGTATCTTTGGGCAATCACTAAGATAGAACCGTCCCAACTTACGTAATACCCTCGACGGAAGAATTAGTCTCCCTTCCTCCATAGCCAACTCATCAGCAGACTACGCTTCACCCCCGTAGCCTATCCCTCCCAAGGACTTACACTTCTTGATACTTAATTCCTCCAATGATTCAAACGACCCAACAAATTGGATCTCAACAAGCTTTGGGCAATCTGATACCCCGACGGTTTTGAGCTTCCTCAAGTTTGATAGCCCGAGTCTCTCGAGGGGTTCACCGCCTTCCAAAATCAACTCTTCTAAATTTTGAAGTTGAAGGCCGTTGAGGTTAATTTCTTGCCCTTGAAACGATGTGAGCACTAAACTTGACAATTTTTCTAATCTGTATGAGAGTGAGACGGTTGAAATGAACTTATCTAGCTTTAACTTTAACAAAGACGATGGAAGATGCACCGGTGTTCGCGGGTCCAAACCCGACAAACGAAGTTCCTTTAACAGAGAAAGGGAAGCCAACTTAGCTGGAGCGGGGATCAATGATGGGCGATCATCAATGTACAAGTCCTTCAAAGCCTCTAACTCGTCAAGGCCCTCGACTACTTGCAGACCATCGCAGTGCTCAACGCGTAACTTCTCAAGCTTCTTTAAGTTTGATAAACCCCGAACACTGTGCAATAGACGACAATCCGTTACCCGAAATTCTTTCCACAATTCTGATGTACCGAGTACTTGAATTTGGAGTATCTTTGGGCAATGATCAAGACGAAAACTTCTCAACTTACATAATACCCTTGACGGAAGAATTAGTCTCCCGTCCTCCATAATCAACTCATTAGCGTACTCTGCTTCACCCACGTACCCTAACCTTCCCAAGGACTCACACCTCGAGACAGAAAATTCCTCCAATGATTCAAACGCTCCAACAAATTGGATCTCAACAAGCTTTGGGCAATCTGATACCTTGACGGTTTTGAGCTTCCTCAAGTTTGATAGCCTAAGTCTCTCCAAGGTATCACAATAACCGCCTGTCAAAATCAACTCTTCTAAATTTAGAAGTTGAAGCCCGCCAAGTTGAATTTCTTGCACTTGAGATGATGTGAGCTCTAAACTTGACAAGTTTTCTAATCTGGATGAGAGTGACACGGCTGAATTGAACTTATCCAGCGGTGACTTTAACAGAGATGATGGAAGTTGCGTGAGCATTCGCAGATCCAAACCAGACGAATCAAGTTTCCTTAAGCGAGAAAGGGGAACCGGATAAACCGTCCCTGGACCTTCAACGATACAAGTGCCTAACAAGCGTAGGACTCTTAGAAAGGGCAAATTTCCGATTGCCGAAGGAAGTCGACCTTTTAAATTGGGATTGCGTATTCGAAGCACTTCTAGATTCTCAAGCATTACTACACTAGGTATCTCCCATGAATTTGCCGAACATACTCTAGTACAGCCGTTGTCAAAGTGCAACTCACATAATGATTTCAACCACCATATGGAATCTGGTAGTTTCTTCACCGGACACTCCTCAACCGAGAAGTGCTTCAGATTCACTAGGTTCCCAATTTCTTCGGGCAAATATTCAAGAGAAGGGCAATTCGTAATCTTCAGGTCAATCAAAGACTTCAACATCCCAATAGAGACATGAAGTTTCCTTAAATCGGAACATCCATTGAAATTAAGCCTCTCTAAATTCGGGCATCCGGAGAAGTCCGGCGTTCTCTTTATGTTGTAGCAATATTCAAGAGAAAGAACTTTCAATTTTCTTGCCATCTGTCAAAATAAATACAATATTCAATGGATGAACAATCAAATATTTCATTCAAAGAAAATAGAATAGTAAGAAGCAAATTACTCACCTTGATTAAGCTCTGTAGTTTCGAATTATCGATGAAGGCATTGCGTGAAAATTCAAGAACTGCCACATTATTTAAGCACATATTGGTTGGCTTAGAAAACAACCGACGAGGAGGATTACTCAAAAAAATCCAGCTCATATTGGTAAGGCTCTTTGCTAAGTTACCACTGCAGTTTCCCCCACTCAATTTGAGGTACCGTACATGTTGAAACCTTCCTATCTCTTCACTTGTGATACTCTTATGATCACTTCTGTATAAGTTGAGATTCAATGCTTGGACGTTGTTCTTCATCTGCAAATGAGAGCAACAAATGAGGGATATTCAGTATTTTGTTTTAGAGGAAACTGGTAACAATAAGAAAAAGAAGAAAGGGAAAATAGTAGCCTAGTGCAGCATAGAGGATTTTCCAGTAAGTGAAACTCTTGGTTTTCTCCTGAGGTATATTACCTCCTTTGTTCTCATTGCTTTGAAGACGTCATCATCGGTCCATATCCTACTCCACTCTCCAGGATTTCCCGGGTTTTCACGACGAACTATTTCTCTTCCAAAATCTCTAAGTTGGTCATGCATCCAAAACTTATTTTCCACAATCTTTACCAATGACATGCTAATAAGGACATCAACTCCAATATCCGGGAAAAAATCACAATCTTTCCACATGTAAATTGCATACATAGTATGCTGACCAATGAAAAAGCATGCAATATCGAGGAAAATTTGTCGTTGTTCATAACTCAATGCATCATAACCGATCTTCAACTTTTCAAAAACATCATCGTGAGGTGCTTTCCTTAACTTCTCTAATGTCTCTCTCCAGATTTGTTGCCTTTTGTGAAAGAGGAATGAACCGATTACTTCAAGAGCCAATGGAAGTCTCCCAGTAGCATCTACGATTTTTCCCGAAAGATCCTTGTAATCATCCGACGGAGGGTCTACGTTAAATGCATGACTACTGAAAAGCTCCAGCGCATGATCACTACGCATCACCTTCATTTCATATTCCAAGATTCGATAGTTTGGTCCATTGATTTGCAGAACATCTTTATTTCTAGTTGTAATCAATATTCGAGATCCCGGGTGCAGAGTATTCCCTCCAACTAATTTCAGCACTTGATCACTGTTAGCAACATCATCAAATACAATGAGGACTTTCTTATTGCTAAGTACTTCTCCAATTCTCTTTGTCCCATAATCAATTGCGTCAATGCTTCTTGCTACTCCAGGATGACCGATTTCGGATAATAACTTTTTTTGCAACTCAACTAAGCCATCAGTTCTTAATGAGTTCGCTCCAACATCTTCAAGGAAACAGCAGCACTTTCCATAATGAGAAGAGAGTTGGTTGAAGACGATTTTGGCGAGAGTCGTTTTTCCGATACCCCCCATGCCATGAATTCCAATGAGCCGCACACTGTAAGAGTCGACGTCTAACAATTCGGTTCTTGCGGCAACTCGGTCAACAATTCCAACTAAATGTCTAGTAACCAATCTATGTTTTGTCTTCAGCTTTTGCACGACCACCTCAACTACTAAGTTAATCACATCGGTGTAGCTGCGATAATGAAAAACCATTTAAGTGAGGCTATTATTCAAGCACTAGGTAAGCTACAAAATATTCGGACAACTAATGGGAAAATATTTTTAAAGCACTTGGCAATGTGTGCGCGATTTCGTTACCCGAAATATGACTTGATTCCAACACGAGATTAGCAATCTTGGAATTAGGTTAAGGACGTTTGCCAAAAAATGGATGTATTCAAGAGGACATGTGTTTAACTTATTGCAATATTAAATAATAAGATAGAAATGTGCATGGCATTTAATTAACCCATTCTTTTTCTTCCCACTGCCCCCAATCAAGATAGTTGGGCTACCTAGCTAGTGTATCATTATTCGCCCATCATGTACGGTGACATTGTGAAGCAGTCTCAATCATACTGGAAGTTTTTACATCTATGATAAAGTGCAAAGAAAAATTAGAGAAACAGGCATTTGAAAAGCAGCGAGCTTACCCTTTGTACTTCTTCACTTCCCACCCTTTTATAGCATCAACCTCCATGAGAGCCTCTCTCCATGCATCTACTTGCCCATTGCTCAACTTCTTCTCGCGTTCCAAATTGAATATGGCATCGCGATACAGTGGAGTTTTTAGCTTAACATCGTCAGGCTCCACGTCGAAGAAGATAGGAAGGATCGCTTTTTTACCTTCCGATTTGGAAGTGTTTGCCACGATCTGCGCGAGCTCTCGGAGGCACCATTGGCTTGAAGCGTAGGTCCGAGAGAAGACAGGTATGTAGATCCTGGAGTTGTCGATCGCTCGCTGGAGCGATCCATCGATCCTTTCACCGACACAAAGCTCTTCATCATCTCGAAAGACGCATATTCCAGCGTCGGTCAAGCTGTGGAAGAGGAAGTCGGTGAATCCGACGCGAGTGTCGGGTCCTCTGAAGCTTAGGAACACTTGGTACTCGCTTCCGGACGACGTACTTGCATCTGAGCTCGCCATAGCATAAGTTTGTTCTGCTTAACGGATCTCTCTCTCCCTGTGTGTGTGGGGGTGTCTGGGTGAGCCAAAAATTGGGATGTGATCCTTCGTCAGGCCTTAGCCATTACTGAGACTAACCGATGTTTTCAATGAAGAATGTGGCCGCGTCAACGTCAACTTCAACGTCAACGTCAGCGTCAACGTCGACACGTTCTTTCAAAGAAATTGCGTAAGGAATGCTGGTATTCTTTAATTCACGGGTCCTGTGAATTGAGGAATGAAAAATTGGTCCCCCTTTGGCATAGAGTGAGTCATTTCATCATAATGCAGCGAGATTTTAGGATCTCCAGTGGAGCCCCCGGCTCTTCTTTTGATAAAGTCACAATTGATTGTGTTCCCTTCCGATTCCTCTTTTGATAAAGTTAGAAGAATTTTGTCCTTTTCTTCCTTTTTCTTTTCGTTATTCTTCTCAACATATATTGAAATAATCTGAAATGCTCGCTCTTTTCTTTCCTTTTTTTTTTCCAATTTTACATTACTTCGGAAACCTGATAACTTAATTGCATGGAAATGTAAAGAAGCATCCATCCTCTACCAAACTAAGGCTCCGTTTATTTCACAGAAAATGAGCAATTTGAAAAATATTTTCTAACCAGTAATTACTTATGTCGCTTAAAAAATGAATAAATAATTTTTTTTAAATATTTTTTAAATTGCTTATTTTTCGTGAAACAAACGGAACGTAAAGAAGCAATCTTTTTTCCTTTCTTCACGAATGATTTAGTTAGATGTTCCAATAAGAGAAATCCGTTACAGTATACAATCATTTCCTGTGCCGAATTTACTTTACACTACAGAATTATTACTCTGCGTCGACCGACATCAGCGTGCTGTTCCTCGTCCTTTTGGTGGGAGACAGGTGCTTGTGAAAATGCTAGGCAAAGTCGCACGAGCCTCTTTCCCTTTTAGTTAAGTGGAGTTCACCAAAATAGAAAAGTCCTGCGACAATTACGGGTGACGACCAAGACAAATTGGAGTGGCTTAAATTCCACAATTAACGATCTAGGACACGGCTTGCGTCGGACCTGGCCAACTGAAGAATTTTCTTGCCTATGGATAAGTCTTGCTCGCATCCGAACATATTGTGGCTGTTGATCCCTACGCATGCTCGCCCGTATGATTGACGGTCATGACAGACCCAATGCTGGTGGACTCAAATCTACACAAATGCGATAAAGGAGTGCCTGATCAAAACATCCAGTGGACTCAAATCTAGACAAATTGAAAAGTTTGGAAAAGCCTAACCCAAACCACGAGATGCTCCAATTGAATCCACTTGAGAAGGTCCATATTTCTGTTCCCATCGGTGGGGGGCTTAAAAGCCCAGCGCACCTTAGGGTGTGCAACCGAATCGGATTTACCCGAAAGCTAAACCGAACCACCAAAATTTACGTCCGAAAACTAATTCCCGTTCAAACCAGTCCGGGAACCGGTTGGAACCGAGCCAATTCCCGGTTCTGAGTGAGATTCCTATTCAAACCGGTTCGGGAACCAATTGGAATAGGGCCAATTCCTAGTTACGAGTGAAGACCCATCCCGGAACCGCATCGATTTTGGAGCCGATTTTTAGCTGCCATAAAAAAAATCCCGGTCTCGCTGGCCTCATCTCCTCTATTTTTGGTGGATTGTAATTTATATTGCTCATATTAGGTATAGTTGGACTACCACATGATTTTAGTATTTTGGTTATTATGAATTGCAATCGAATTAAAGGTAATAAAATTAAGAAAAAGAAATAGGCATCGTTGGACCGCCACATGATTTTAGTACTTTCGTTAGTATGAACTGCAATTGAATTAAAGGTAATAAAAGTAAGGAAAACACAAACGAAAATTAAGGAGTTGGAGGGAAAATCAATATTTGAGTCACCATGTTTTTTTTTAATCGAAAAACAATGACTATGTGTACAGTCACTCATTCATCCTTTGCATAAAAATTGAAAGGATGTAAGTCCCGAGGAATAATAAACTGGTCTCAATTTTGCACGGAATGAGCGGTTTCATTTCTGCCGTGCAAAGAGGTCATCATCCATGTAGTGAGATTATATGATCTCCAGCAGAATTGATTATATTCCCTTCCCACTCTCCCAAAAAATGAAGAAGTTGGTCATTTTCTTCCTTTTTCTCCCTTTTAATCCTCTCAAGCTATTACTCAATCATATGATTTAGGTGCCCGCCCACTTCCGATGACCGGGATTATTAGACAATTATTATGAGAAAATTGAAACTTTAAGGTAATAATTGTGCTATTTTTTCGGTCATAAGCGATATTTTGATGGGAATGATATTTTTTTTTAGCTTATTTTAGGTCGTTTACTTAAGTGCACACTAGTCATTAGCTTAGCAAACTTATTCATACGACGATTAACAGTAAAAAAAAAAAAAAAGCTCTGGCTAAATGGCCGTCCTGATGCAGCTTGGCATGTGTAACACTCACCCAATAATTGCTCCTCTAAGATCGTAAGGTAATCAGAAAAATCTCATGCTAAATGACCGACAAGAGTAAAGCAAAAAAGTGAAGTTGGTCAAAACTCCCACTAACTTTGATGTCCTTCTTTACTCTCTTGATGCCTGGCTTTGGCTGTACTTTGAGCAAAAATCATACCATTCGGCAATTTTTTTTTTTTTTTGGGAAATCTTTGAGAAAATTTATTGTAATTTCAAAGTCATCTAAAGTAGACTAAGGCAGGTCCGGACTATCCGTGGGCTTTAATATTTTCGTAATGCCAATATATATTTTTGGAAAAAGTACACTTTTAGTGCCAAAAGTTGTGTACGGAGATCACTTTAGTGTTAAAATTTTCATTCAAATCATTTAGGGTTTGTATGGTAATGTTCCTGTTCCTGGGAACACATTTGGAACAGAAACATTTTTTTGTGTTTCTGTTCCCGACTACGATTTCTAAGAACAGAAACGCGTTTGGCAAGTATAAAAAAAATACTTTTTCACCAAAAGGAAGGATCTAAAACTAGCGGCGGCGACCGCAGCGGGCGGCAATAATGGTGGCCGGCGACGTTCGACCGACGGTGGCTTGCACGAGCTCGCCCTTGAGTTGTTTCTAAAAAGTGTTCCAAAACCCAGAAACAAGTTTTTTTTGTTTCTTTTTTTGGCTTCAAAAATGTTCTCCGGAACACTTTTGGAACATTTTTCAACCATACGCGTTTCTGTTCCGAAAGTGTTATGGGAACACTTTTGGGACAGAAACACTTTCCAGAGAGTGTTACCATACAAAATAAGGTAAAAAAGTTTTTGAAAAAAATATTATTTTAGTGCCAAGTCCAATTGGGTCCATCAAAAATTTAATGTGGTATTATTTTACTAATGTTTCATGTTGACGTGGCTCAGGTAAAATCCAGTCAGCAATTAAAAAAGGTAAAATTTTAAAAAAATATTTAAAATAAAAATAATTAGTTTACAAAAATAAATAAAAAATCTAAATTTTGGAAAAAAATTAAAAAAATACAAATTTATTTAAAATAAACTGAAAATTTTGATTAAAAAATTAACAAAATAAAGTAAAAAACCCAAAAAAAAGAAAAATAAGTTGCAAAGAAGCTCAAGGGCTGCAAGCCCTCGCCGTCGTCGTCGTCCCATCGTCATCGGTAATAGCCGGTGAGGGTGGGGCGCGGCCACCTGGGGTCGGCGAGCCCCGGCCGGGGGCCGGCGACCCTCACCGACGATGGGTGAGGCCTGCGAGCCCGAGCCTAGATCGGGGAGAGGGTCGCGGCCCTTACCCGGATCCGGCCAGGGTCGTTGGCCCTCGCCAAGGTTTGGCCTAGGGCCGCCACTAGCACCGGCGGCTAACCCTTGCCCGGATCCGGGCGAGGGCCTACAAACCCTCACTGCTTGTAGACGGGGGTCGCCGGCCCCTGGCCGGGGGTCAACGACCCCTGCTGGCCATGCCCCTTCACCACCAATCATTGCCGGTGATGGTAGGGACGGCGGTGGCGAGGGCTTGTGAAAGCCCTCCCCACCTGATATGGTTTGTTCTCTCTCTTTTGTTAAAGGTTTTGTTTTGTTATATTTTAAACTTATTAAAATTAGTTAATTTTTAAATTTGAATTTGAATTATTTTGAAGTGTAAAAGTCCACGTGGTAGCCCGCGTTGACTTATTATTATTTTTAATTGTTATTTTATATTAAAAAATTAATTATTAATAACACGTGGCAATTTTGGCCGAAATATTTCGTTGGAGGCACCAAAGTGATCCTTTTGTCTACGATTTGGCACTAAAGTGATCCGATTGAAACTTTTGGCACCAAAGTGATCTCCGTACATAACTTTTGACACTAAAAGTATACTTTTCCCCATATTTTTCATTCTAATTTTGTCCTCGCTGAGCTTTCATAATTTCAAAAATGCCTTCACCTCGCGCAAATAGAGGAAACACAGAGCCTAAGTCGTGGATGTGGACACATATGAGAACAGCAATGGCGACGATTACGTAGCGATTAATATAGATGAAGAAAATTGGAGACCGAGGTTTTCCTAGAGAAATTTATATGATTTTTCTCTCATTTGCCTTGAATCTTCCTTGTGACGTCTCTATGTGTATCTCCTCCTTCGTGAACTCAGTCAGTGCCCCTCCGAAAACATTCGTGAATGTAAAAAAAAAATAACTCCAAATATAAAAGAATAACTTGTTTTACAATAATTGCTCAATTTATGAAAAATTCCTTGGAGGGGTCTTTGTCTCAAGGTTGTAACTCCCGTGGATTTTCATGCTACAAGTCAAGAGTCAAAGTTTCTGGCATTTATTGAGGACAACGCAAAAATCATCCTGGATAAAACTGGTCTTGCCAAAAATTGTTGATGTTGGCTAGGCTTGGTTCTTTTGAAACGGGGATCTTCCTCTAAAGATCAAAGTAGACTCAAAGACTCACATACTCGAGTTAAGGTCGGTGATTATCTATTGTATTAACTAATGGATATCATTATTCGGTGATTTTTAATCTTTTCAAATGGCAGATACCCGAGGCGGAAGGAAAAATACAATGTACTTTACTGCTTAGTCTAGCTTTTACGGAACCTTTTACTTTTACCTGGCATTTACTCCTTAGACCACGGGGTTTCTCTTTCTGTTTTTTTCCTCCTTTTCAAAACAAGTAACATCGTCTTCATTCCCTTCGCTTGTTTCGACATGCCTTGTCCCAGTATTAGGGATGATCACTGACTGGTTCGTTGAATAGACATTCGCAGGCCCAATTAGGCTTTAAACAAGGGATGTTCACAAGGTTTGCAATAGAGGAACGAGATATCTTTCTTCGCTTTAAATAGATTCCACCTAATTTTGAAGTTTGCCGAATCGGAGCTATGTCCGCACTGTTTCTGCTGTGCCCTAGTGTGGGATAATAATCATGACCGCGCTTGCCAAACTGTTTCCTTAATCCCCTGCTCAAATCTTTATACAATATGTTCTCGTCATTGTAATGAACTTTGCACAATCAAAACCTCAAGATTCCAACAAGGCCTCCACAGGCCGGCGGCTATTCACCACCCGACAATTCCTCTTGATTTCGCCGGGCCAATCCGACACCAGATCCCCCATCTTTATCATCCCTTCGACGAAAGCCCTGAATAACTCGTCCAGGTCTCTGCTCACCTTCCACATGTATGCCCTCGTCCACGGGAACGTGAACAACGTCTGGTCCGAATTCAGGAACCCCCTACCTGCCACCAAGACCTTTGAAGCACAGGTTATCGAACCCCTGCGGCGTGGAGTCCAGATCCCCGGTCACGTTCTCGTCACCGCCACGTGGGCAAAGCTTGTCTCGGAACCCCGGGTTGAGCGCGGGTCTCGCCCGCCGGTCCCCGGATTGATTGTAAAGCCGGAACACGATCGAGAAGCACCGGCCCTGCCCGATGGAGTGAGACCCGAAAAGGGCCACCAGGTCCTTGACGGAGAGATTGTACTTGGCAAATAGATTGACGAGGGAGCTCGCGTTGGCCCTCGGGCTTAGCATTATGTTGTCCGAGCCCTCCTAGATGGCTGTCAGGCTGTCCTTCCTCCCCAGCTTCACTTCCCAATCCGGCCCGCCGGTCTAAAATCACACTTCTCATTACATTACAACTCGTATCAAAGTTCAATTGTCCGTTCCTAAGCTAAGAACAGTGCTTTAAATGTTCCCTTTTTCCCCTGGTCCTACCTTAGGACTAAATCCGCGAAATTGATTGTTGTCGTATTTGCAGGGCTGAAACAGAGGGGCCGGCCATCGCATGCCTGCTCAGGAATCGGGACCCGAGCAAAGAAGAAGGGACCATTTTGCTAAATCTGGTGGCCACAACCGCCCAGACTGCACAAAAAATATTATTCTACAGTTTCACCTATTACATAAAAAAGTCTATCTTTTTCCATGTCCTGTTAATAAAGCGCCAACCCCATTTTCACCAAATAAAAAAGAACGAATAATTTAATCTCGCCATTGTCATTTCCCTTTCATCTCACATTATAATTTCTTTTTCGTGTCCACTTAAATTCAGAGTTTGGAAAAAAGAGGAAGAGATTCTGTTGTCGCCTATAAGTGTTCATATATGTAGGAGAATGTTAATCGACAAACCTAAATCCAAACATAAATGAGTAATCTGAATGTAGAGGAATGATCCGAGCCCAATGAAATGGCGTTGTGTCCTTAAGACAAATTTGTCCCCTCAATCGGTATCCAAAGTTCTTGGACAATTACCTCCCAGGATAGTATGGATCGCCTTTTCCTCCGAAGAGGTACTTCTTCAGAGGAAACCTTCTAACGCATTTTGTAGAATAATCGCACAATTGATAAATAATCAAGTATGAATGACGTAAATGGCAGTAGTATCTAATGCGACGGTCAATGCTTTATTTATAGACAACGATGCGAAGAGTCACGAAATAGAGACTAAGAACGAAGAGTCACTAATTCGAACAGTTCTTTTTCAAACGAATGAAGAGTTATGAAACCGAATGGACATCTTCCAATAGAATAAAAAGTCACGAAATCGAATAGACATCTTCCAATAGAATGAAGAGTCACGAAATCGAATAGACATCTTCCAAAAGAACATGTTTATTCAAAGAAAAAATTAGACAAACATGTTAGTTCGGATTTTGCTCCATTCTTCACTTCTCATTTATCTTCTTATGGGATTTGGAGACCAAAGTCCCAACAATCCCCCACATGAATGAGAAGTTCAGTTATCATGACTCTTCGTAGATGCATGAGATGCGGTGTGCGATTATTCAATGAGAGACGATTGCATCGGGAGAAGTAATTTGAGACTTTGAACTTTCCCTAGTGAGACTTATCGGACTTACTCGGTCAATCAGCAGACTTGATGTCCTTGAACTGTTGACCTTTGGTGTAAGCCTAGACAATAGAAATCACACAATTATCTCTCGAACAAAGTTGGTTCTCACTGTTGTCTTCGTTTTGGCCATGAACACTGCCTGGTTTCATAATTACTTTAGAGAATTCGGCCTTTCAAATTCTCACAGAAGTGGCCCTCACTTCACACTCACATAGGTGATTTCTAAATATGTGGTATATCGCATATTCGATTCAGAATCATTAAAAGCTTACGCTTAACCTCCATATATTAGTACTGTCTTCATACGGGAATCGGTAAGAGTTAACAGTACTCTACACCGGCTGCATAACTTGGTTGTCCCTTTGAACCTAGATCTTGGGATCTCCAGTCAACTAGGTAGGGTTTCCGCTATGACGACTTATATTTTGGGCCTTAAACCCATTCCTCTTGATGTTTTCACAACCATCTCTCTAGTTAGACATTTTGTTAATGGATCCGCAACATTATCTTTTGACTTCACATTGTCAATTGTGATAATTCCACTTTAGAGTAGTTATCTTATAGTATCGCATCTTCGACGTGTATGTTGAGACTTACCGTTATACATAATATTCCTCACCCCCACACTTTCGGATAATTCTTGAAATCTTTCCAAGACATTAGTAACTTTTCAATGAAAGCAACCATTTAAAGTGATTCGCTTAGAACCATACCTTTAGCATGAATTTCATGCATGATCACTTGAAGTTCCTGAACTTGACTTGTTGAAGTCAATTGTCGTTGCATAGTTTCGCCCTAAAGGTGCGTGAGGCCCACGCGTGCCGTCCCACCAGCCAATGGGGGCGCATGAGCCTCCGTCAGGCGACCTATCACGATCAACGACTAGTCTAAATGCTCGTATCGATGAGCCCTTTACGGCTATGTGATTATTTTAAAATTTCACCCAAAATAAAACATACAAAATTGATATGAACAGTAAATTTCCCCGGTGATCGTCGCGCTCTGCCACCACCAGTAGGCCATTTCGGCTCTTGCTTTTACGTTGGCGTACCGTCTCAACAAGAAAGCAACTATAGTCACCATCGCTAGGGTCCCTTGCGGATTTCTTGGATGCAACTAAGAAAACACATGAGCCAAGAAGGCTCTAAGCCTATAGAAGTTAGCCAACAGTACAAGCAAGGTTTTATGTTGTAGATGGGACAAGGATTTATAGAATAGAATCCTAAAAGCAATCATTCGCCCCATGATCGTTGAAGGGCTAATCGAGAACCGATCGACGCTTGCTTCATTGCTTATATCCATGCTCTAGCGCAAAAACTCTAAATCCTCTATTTCCGGATGTGTTAAACTAATATTGCCAAAGAACAGAACGAGGAATAGTTTCTTAATTCTCCAAATGCATCCGATGCAACCTAAAACCCCATAATGGCTCAATTGTGCAGGGAAAGGTGGAGGTTTTCAAAATCTCAATGAGACCAAAGCCGGAACCAAGCAACGAAATTGGAGTTCAACCTAAGTAATACTCACCAGAAGAGAATGGGTACAGAAAAAAAAAAAACTATACGAACCAAGCACAGAAAATCAAAATTTGTCTTAAGATTGTTGTCGCTTATAAGTGTTCGTATATGTAGAATAATGTTAATCGAGAAACCTGAATCCAAACAGAAATGAGTAATCTGAATTTAGAGGAATGATCCGAGCCCAATGAAATGACGTTGTGTACTTAAGAAAAATTTGTCCCCTCAATCGATACCCAAGGTTATTGGACAATTGCCTCCCAGAATAGAATGGATTGCCTTTTCCTCTAAAGCGGTACTTCTTTAGAAGAAACCTTTGAACGCACTTTGTAGAATAATCGCACAATTGATTAATAATGAAGTATGAATGACGAAAATGACAGTAGTATCTAATGCGACGGTCAATGCTTTATTTATGGACGACGATGCGAAGAGTCACGAAATAGAGGTTAAGAACGAAGAGTCACTAATCCTAACAGTTCTCTTTCAAACAAATGAAGAGTTACAAAACCGAATGAACATCTTCCAATAGAATGAAGAGTCACGAAATCAAATAGAAATCTTCCAATAGAATGAAGCGTCACAAAATCGGATAGACATCTTCCAAAAGAACATGTTTATTCAAAGAAAAAATTAGACAAACATGTTTGTTCGGATTTTGCTCCATCCTTCACTTCTCATTTATCTTCTTATGGGATTTGGAGACCAAAGTCCCAACAGATTCACTGACAAGAGCCATTACTTAGACTGACCGATGTTTTCAATGGAGAATGTGGCCGCATCAACGTCAACGTCAACACGTTCTTTCAAAGAAATTGCGAAAGGAATATTAATGTTCTTTAATTCACCGGTCCTGTGAATTGAGGAATGAAAAATTGGTCCCCCTTTGAGTCATTTCATCGTAACGCAGTGAGATTTTAGGATCCCCAGTGGAGCCCCCGACCACCTTTCATAAAGTCACAATTGATTATTTTGTCCTTTGATAAAGTTGGAATAATTTTGTCCTTTTCTTTATTTTTCTTTTCGTTTGTCTTCTCGACATATATTGAAATAACCTGAAATGCTGGCACTTTTTTGAAACCGGTTCAATCAAATTACAACAATTGTTAGCTCTCTCTTTAGTTTTTTTTACATTATTTCAGAAATCTAATGACTTAACTGCATGGATGTTTAAAGAAGCATCTCTATTCTGCCAAACTAAGACTCCGTTTATTTCACAGAAAATGAGTGATATTTTTCAAAAATAATCTCTTATGTCGTTTAAAAAATAAATAAATAAATTTTGTTGAAAAATATTTTTCAAATCGCTTATTTTTCGTAAAATAAACGGAGTCTAGAGAAGTAATCTTTCTTCTTTTCCTAACGAATGATTTAGTTAGACATTCCAATAAGAGAAATCCGTTACAGTCTGCAATCATTCGTTGTACCGAAATTACTTTACACTACAAAATTATTTCCCTGCATCGACCGACATCAACGTACTGTTCCTCGTCCTTTTGGTGGGAGACAGGTGCTTGTGAAAATGTTAGGCAAAGTCGAACGAGTCTCTTTCCCTTTTAGTTAAGTGGGTTTCACCAAATTAGAAAATTCACGCGACATTTACGGGCGACGACCGAGGCAAATTGGAGTGGCTTAAATTCCACAATTGACAATCCAGGACACAGCTTACATCGGTCCTGGCCAGCTGAAGAATTTTCTTGCCTATGGATAAGTCTTGCTCGCATCCGAACATATAGTGGCTGTTGATCCCTACGCATACTCGCCCGTATGGTTGACGGACATGATAGACCCGACGACGGTGGACTCATATCTACACAAATGCGATAAAGAAGTGCCCGATCAAAACATCCGGTGGACTCAAATCTAGACAAATGGAAAAGTTTGGAAAAGCCTAACCCAAACCACGAGATGCTCCAATTGAATCTGCTTGAGAAGGTCCATATTTCCGTTCCCATCAGAGGGGGGCTTAAAAGCCCAGTGAGCCTTAGAGATGTGCAACTGAATCTGATTTTACCCGAAAACTAGACCGAACCACCAAAAATTACGTCCGGGAACCGATTGGACCTGAGCCAATTCCCGGTTCCAAGTGAGATTCCTGTTCAAACCACTTCGGGAACCAATTGGAATAGGGCCAATTCCTAGTTCCAAGTGACGACCCATATGGGAATTGCATCAATTTTGGAGCCGATTTTCAGCTACTATTAAAAAAAAAAATTTCCTAGTCTCGCTAGCCTCACCTCCTCTATTTTTGGTGGATTGTAATTTATATTGCTCATATTAGGTATAGCTAGACTACCACATGATTTGAGTATTTTGGTTAGTATAAATTGTAATCAAATTACCAATTCTTAAGATCAATCTTGAAAAACCAATTTTCTTGGCATGAGCAACGATCGAGGTAGCACGAATTGAAACACAAGGCTCATAAACAAACCTTAATCTTCAACCCAAAATTACACGAATGCCGCATGGACATCCTCACAGTACTACATCCCGGTATCTAGCACTGAAATGGCAGAAATGTAAAAGGCTTAAAACTCAATTGAAAAACAAAATAGTTTAGGACTAACTTGACACCATTGCAAAAGGTTCATGAATGTTTTGGTAATTTTCAGCTTTCTTATAATAAGCCCTGCAAGCCCTCTTTTGAATGGATAAAGTACACTCGACAAATGAAAAAGAACTAGAAGCAATCTATTTTTCTTCGGTTAGATTTGCCTCCGGTAGCCCTCATTGCGCATGCCAGATTGCCTCTGTTTTTCTCCATTCCTCTAGCGGAGTCCTCTCTTTAATTCGCTATCGAGCCACTCTGGTTTGCAAAATCTGAGGTGCTACATTGTGGTTGTTCTAGGGTGGTCGACGCATATTTCAGGAGATTACCAAAACCAGGATGGGCGTTGAATACTAACTGTCCTGACCGTTCTTCGGTCTGAACAGGGTGCAATCAGTCCACTCCTTCTCCATTCGTGCTTGTCAAAGCGGATCTTTGGTGTACCCTTGAGGGATGACTTCCATCTTAACATTGAAATTAGATGGCCGAGAGTGTCAACTCCAGCAAATCCAGTTTTTTTTTTTCTTTTTTTCGTCTTTCGGAGCCACTCCCCGACCACCATGGATACACACAAAGTACAGAACACGGTAAACTGGCGTGCGCTATCATTCTCGCTAATCAAAAGAATTCATTCTTTCACGCAAAGGAAATAGTTGCTCACCTCAATCTACTCCTAATAAATGAGTCAGCAGCAATCAACAAGTTCTTTTAGTTTAGTACATCAACAGTATCATCTAACTTTGCAGAATCGAGATTATTACATAAAGCATTGAAAATCGTGTCAAGGCCGAGGTTACCGGTAATGACTCAAATGTTCATATCAATTAGATTTATGCAACCTACACAGCTAGTACAGTGAATCATTCAAGCGGACAAGATGAACTCAGTCAGATTCGAAGCTATATTCATGCTGATCCGATTCAGGCATTTCGTCAAACATGGGGTGATCAATTCGGACAAGAGATCCAACTGCAACATTGAAGCATCTATTCCAATCCAAGCTACCACAACAGCATCAATATGAGTTCAGACCATCAGTAAATCATTAATCAGAGACGATTTCACATAAGTCTTAATTAGACTTCTCCGCCTTTTTTTTCCTCCAAGGATAGCTGAGAGCAGAGTATATGAAGGTAAAGTGCGATCGCCGGTCACAAACTGTGATTGGACAAGAAATAGGAAGTCATGGATGTGTCGCCAGTGACGACGCTGGCGAAGGAGCTTCGAACGGACCAAGAGTGCTTCCGTCACGAGCTGTTATTGGTGGGGCGCGACTTCGAAATGGTGAACTGGCGATGTCATGGTGGTTGCTCGGGACCGGCCTCAGAAAATTAGTCAGCAACTCCGGTGAATGGTTCCAGCTTCCAGCTTTTGTTCCGTGTGGATGGTTCTCGGTTCTGTGGATCTGCAACTCCGGTGGCAAATGACGGTAAATGCTCGTGATTGGAGATGGTGGATTCCGGCGTCGACCAGTGGTAGAGAAGCTTCTGGAATTTGTGGATTGAGAGACGATTTCTTACTTTGCTCTATGTGACTCACCGGCGAACTGTTACTGATCCTGGTTTCAAAACTTGGTGAACTCCCGTGCATGCTTACATGTGACATGAGCTGTCTTCGAAACCTTATAGGCTTCTAAAAACACGTCCGATGAGAGCGCGACTCCTGAAAAAAAATCACAAGAAATATCGAGAAACATTCGAGAAAGATATTCGATTCCAAGATAGGATATACTAAGATAGGGTACATTGTATAAGAAGTTGCGGTCGAAGTACGAAAAAGAATCCACATCAACAAACCGAAGCAATGTCATATTGGATAGCCGTATAAACTCCACGGAGCGTGCTTAAAGATTAAGGAACACATTCGTGCATGCGGATTATGTACAACACAAGTTCAATTTCTCGTGCTACCAAATGCAGACAATTCACAACCGGCAATCGACCTGGTTTTGATTCGAATACTACTTGATCGATGATGTTAATGCCCAGCATTAAGTACCTAAGATACAGACTTCTTGCCATGTACAATAAGACAAGCAATATCATAATCGCCATATTCAGACAAATAGGAGGCAATGCAACTCCTATTAGAATATATAGTTTAGCACCAGTTACATCCATTCTATAACAAATAAAGAAGATTCAAAGTGCAAATTTTTTGTAGGCAATGAGATCGCGAAAAATGGACAGATTCCTGTTTCCTTTTGACACCTATCGTTATTGTGATGATAAACAGCTAAAGAAATTAAAAAAAAACTGAAAAATAAACATACGAAATCAAAGTGCAAATCTTCCACAAGAACGAGAAATGGGTTTGATTCCGGAAAATAAGCTGCAAGCCAAGAAGTTGCTTATGGAGTTAGATCGAATTTTAATGGATACATGTCCTAAAACTCACAAATATTGTTTGCTTTTCTTTGTATTATGTCATATGTTTCATACCAACATTTGTGCCAAAGTTACCATCAAAATAAACTTAAGCAAAATATTCCAATTTATTTACTACCGTAAGTAAAACTTTGTTACAGGAATGCCTCTCGTAGGAAAATGTTTACGACTTGTGTTAGTAAGTCATCGATTCTTTTAGTGTGTATTCACCCAAAGTTCTACATATCACCAATCTTATCTCAATATTGGGCAGTTTAAGAAAGCACTCAACATTCATGATGGAGCGACCACAATGGCATGCGATAGAAGGAAACCCATTTCCGTCTCGCCCATTCGTCCATAGATTGTGAATTGGCCTTTTGACTTATCTACATATAGAGGTAGACCTTTGCGTCAAGAGTGTCGATTTTCCCTAAAAATGTTCCCTTCAGTTTAGTTTAGGTTGATAATTTGGCGAAAATATCAAACATTGATAATTATACAAAAATTGTTGATACGGAGGTGGGAATAAGCGGACAGGGGGAGAATTAGGCCATCGTTGCCGCATCCATCGAGAGAGAAAAAGGGACATAGAAATAAAGAAAGGAGAAGGTTCTAACTCACCTTATAACGCTTGTAAGATTGGACGGTGCCTTCGAAATGTTCCTTATATCCGCGGTAGATGTAGACGCGGCAATCATTTGGCAATTTGGTAGTTGATTCATCAATCCACCTTTCCAATGATGGGTCCCCAATGCACAAGTACTTCAAAGCCTCTAACTCGTCAAGGCCCTCGACAACCTGTAGACCATCGCCGTGCCCAACGCGTAACTCCTCAAGCTTCTTTAAGTTTGATAAACCCCGAACACTGTGCAAAGAACGACAATCCCATACCAAAAAATTTTTCCACAATTCTGATGTACCGAGTACTTGAATTTGGAGTATCTTTGGGCAACAAAGAAGCTCGAACCTTCTCAACTTACAAAATACCCTCGACGGAAGAATTAGTCTCCCTTCCTCCATAGTCAACTCATCGCCGGACTCTGCTTCACCCGCGTACCCTAACCTTCCCAAGGACTCGCACCACCGGAAAGAAAGTTCCTCCAATGATTCAAACGCCCCAACAAATTGGATCTCAACAAGCTTTGGGCAAGCTGTTACCATGACGGTTTTGAGCTTCGTCAAGTTTGATAGCCCGAGTGTCTCCAGGGTATCACAATTATCGCCTTTCGGAATCAGCTCTGTTAAATTGTGAAGTTGAAGCCCGCCGAGTTGAATTTCTTGCACTTGGGACGGTGTGAGCTCTAAACTTGACAAGTTTTCTAATCCGGATGAGAGTGACACGACCGAATTGAACTTATCCACCCGCAACTTTAACAGAGACGATGGAAGGCGTACCGGTGTTTGCGGGTCCAAACCCGACAAACAAAGTTCCTTTAACAGAGAAAGGGAAGCCAACTCAGCCGGAGCGGGGACATTGAGAAGTTTCAATTGCAACTTGTTCGGTTTGGATAACTTCCCCATTCCCACTAAATCGCCAATGCAAATTTTACCTTCCTGTTTCCAATGAGAGCCATCATCAACGTCCAATAGAACCAAATTAGTCGGATTCGAAAGGTGCGGGACTACCCGCAATGATTTAGATGACACTTGTAGATTGTTTAAACTTGTGGGAAGCATCGGTAGCTCTTGAATCTCGTCACAATCTATTAACTCAAGCGTTTGCAGGCAAGGAAGCATACTAACTATCTCTGGAACTTCACTTATGCGAGTTTGCGACAAGCGTAGGACTCTTAGAAAGGGCAAATTTCTGATTGCCGGAGGGAGTCGACCTTTCAAATTGCGACTATAGATTCGAAGCACTTCTAGATTCTCAAGCATTACTACACTAGGTATCTCCCATGAATTTGCCGAACATATTCTAGTATAGCCGTTGTCAAAGTGCAACTCACATAATGATTTCAACTTCCATATGGAATTTGGTAGTTTCTTCACTGGACACTCCTCGACCAAGAAGTGCTTCCGATTCACTAGGTTCCCAATTTCTTCGGGCAAATTTTCAAGAGAATAGCAAGACCTAATCTTCAAGTCAATCAAAGACCTCAACTTCCCAATAGAGCCATGAAGTTTCCTTAAATTGTAACATCCATTGAAATTAAGCCTCTCTAAATTTGGGCATCCGGAGAAGTCCGGCGTTCTCTTTATGTTTTGGCAATATTCAAGAGAAAGAACTTTCAATTTTCTTGCCATCTGTCAAAATAAATACAATATTCAATGGATGAACAGTCAAATATTACATTCAAAGAAAATAAAATAGTAAGAAGCAAATTACTCACCTTGATTAAGCTCTGTAGTTTCGAATTATCTATGAAGTCATTGTTTGAAAATTCAAGAACCACCACATTATTTAAGTGCATATTGGTTGGCTTGAAAAACAACCGGCGGGGAGGATTACTCCAAAAAATCCAGCTCATATTGGTAAGGCTCATTGCTAAGTTACCACGAAAGGTTCCCCCACTCAATCCGAGGTACCGTAGATGTTGAAACCTTCCTATCTCCTCACTTGTGATAGTCTTATTATCACTTTTGCGTAAGTCAAGAGTCAATGCTTGGACGTTGTTCTTCATCTGCAAATGAAAGCAAGAAATGAGGGATATTCAGTATTTTGTTTTAAAGGAAAATTGTAACAATAAGAAAAAGAAGAAAGAGAAAATAGTAGCCTAGTGCAGCATAGAGGATTTTCCAGTAAGTGAAACTCTAGGTTTTCTCCTGAGGTATATTACCTCCTTTGTTCTCATTGCTTTGAAGACGTCATCATCAGTCCATATCCTACTCCACTCTCCAGGATTTCCTGGTTTTTCATGACGAACTATTTCTCTTCCAAGATCTCGAAGTTGGTCGTGCATCCAAAACCTATTTTCCACAATCTTTACCAATGACATGCTAATAAGGACATCAACTCCAATATCCGGGAAAAAATCACAATCTTTCCACATGTAAATTGCATGCATAGTATGCTGACCAATGAAAAAGCATGCAATATCGAGGAAAATTTGTCGTTGTTCATAACTCAATGCATCATAGCTAATCTTCAACTTTTCAAAAACATCATCGCGAGGTGTTTTGCTTAACTGCTCTAATGTCTCTCTCCATATTTCTTCCCTTTTGCCAAAGAGGAACGAACCAATTACTTCAACAGCCAACGGAAGTCTCCCGATAGCAGCTACGATATTCCCCGAAAGATTCTTGTAATCATCTGACGGGGAGTCTCTATTAAATGCATGACTACTGAAAAGCTCCAGCGCATGATCACTACTCATCACCTCCATTTCATATTCCAAGATTCGATAGTTTGGTCCATTGATTCGCGAAACATCTTTATTTCTAGTTGTAATCAATATTCGAGATCCTGGGTGCAGAGTATTCCCTCCAACTAATTTCAGCACTTGATCACTGTTAGCAACATCATCAAATACAATGAGGACTTTCTTATTGCTAAGTACTTCTCCAATTCTCTTTGTCCCATAATCAATTGCGTCAATGCTTCTTGCTACTCCAGGATGACCGATTTCGGATAATAACTTTTTTTGCAACTCAACTAAGCCATCAGTTCTTAATGAGTTCGCTCCAACATCTTCAAGGAAACAACAGCACTTTCCATAATGAGAAGAGAGTTGGTTGAAGACGATTTTGGCGAGAGTCGTTTTACCGATACCCCCCATGCCATGAATTCCAATGACCCGCACACTGTAAGAGTCGACGTCTAACAATTCGGTTACTGCAACAACTCGGTCATCAATTCCAACTAAATGTCCAGTAACCAATCTATGTTTTGTCTTCAGCCTTTGCCCGACCTCCTCAACTACTAAGTTAATCACATCGGTGTAGCTGCGATAATGACAAACCATTTAAGTGAGGCTGTTATTCAAGCACTAGATAAGCTACAAAATATCCGGATAACTAATGGGAAAATATTTGTGTGCGCGATTTCGTTACCCGAAATATGACTTGATTCCAACACGAGATTAGCAAATCTTGGAATTACGTTAGGGACGTTTGCCAAAAAATGGATGTATTCAAGAGGAGATGTGTTCAACTTATTGCAATATTAAATAATAAGATAGAAATGTGCATGGCATTTCATTAACCCCTTCTTTTTCTTCCCACTGCCCGCAATCAAGATAGTTAAGCTACCTAGCTACTGCATCATTATTCGCCCATCATGTACGGTGACATTGTGAAGCAGTTTCACATATTTTGACTAATGTAGCATAGCTATATTCATTTAGTAACTCTAATGGTAAAAGTCCCACCTCAATAATACTGGAAGTTTTTACATCTATGATAAAGCGTAAAGAAAAATTGGAGAAACAGGCATTTGAAAAGCAGCGAGCTTACCCTTTGTACTTCTTCACTTCCCACCCTTTTATAGCATCAACCTCCTTGAGAGCCTCTCTCCATGCATCTACTTGCCCATTGCTCAACTTCTTCTCGCGTTCCAAATTGAATATGGCATCGCGATATAATGGAGTTTTCAGCTTAACATCGTCAGGCTCCACGTCGATGAAAATAGGAAGGATCTCTTTTTTACCTTCCGATTTGGAAGTGTTTGCCACAATCTGCGCAAGCTCGCAGAGACACCATTGGCTCGAAGCATAGGTCCGAGAGAAGATAGGTATGTAGATCCTGGAATTGTCGATCGCTCGCTGGAGTGATCCATCGATCCTTTCACCAACATGGAGCTCTTCATCATCTCGAAAGATGCATATTCCAGCATCGGTCAAGCTGTGGAAGAGGAAATCGGTGAATCCGACGCGAGTGTCGGGTCCTCTGAAGCTTAGGAACACTTGGTACTCGCTTCCCGACGACGTACTTGGATCTGAGCTCGCCATAGCGTAAGTTTGTTCTGCTTAACGGATCTCTCTCTCCCTCTATGTGGGGGTGTCTGGGTGAGCCAAAAGATGGGATGTGATCCTTCAGGCCTTGGCCATTACTGAGACTCAGCGATGTTTTCAATGGTGAATGTGGCCGCGTCAACGTCCACGTCAACGTCGACGTCGACGTCGACACGTTCTTTCAAAGAAATTGCGTAAGGAATATTAATATTCTTTAATTCACCGGTCCTGTGAATTGAGGAATGAAAAATTGGTCCCCCTTGGGCACAGCGTGAGTCATTTCAGCATAACGCAGTGAGATTTTAGGATCCCCAGCGGAGCCCCCGACCACCTTTCATAAAGTCACAATTGATTGTGTTCCCTTCCGACTCCTCTTTTGATAAAGTTAGAAGAATTTTGTTCTTTTCTTCCTTTTTCTTTTCGTTATTATCTGAAATGCTCGCTCTTCTTTTCTTTTTTTTCCCATGAGGAGCTGTGATTAGTGGGGCGCGACTTCGAAACGGTCAACTGGCGATGTCACGGTGGTTGCTCGGGACCGGCCTCAGAAAATTAGTCAGCAACTCCGGTGAATGGTTCCAGCTTCCAGCTTGTGTTCTGTGTGGATGGTTCTCGGTTCTGTGGATCTGCATCTCCGGTGGCAAGTGACCGGCAAATGCTCGTGATCGGAGATGGTGGATTCCGGCTTCGACCAGTGGTAGAGAAGCTTCTGGAATTTGTGGATTGAGAGACGATTTCTTACTCTGCTCCATGTGAATCGCCACACAGAGCAGAGTAAGAAATCCGTTACTGAGCCGGCTTTAAAAACTTGGTGAACTCCCGTGCATGCTTACATGTGACATGAGCTGTCTTCAAAACCTTATAGGCTTCTAAAAGCACGTACACCTCCGCGTCCGATGAGAGCGTGACTCCTGAAAGAAAATCAATATCGACCTGGTTTCGATTCGAACACTAATTGATCAGTGATGTTAATGCCCAGCATTAACTTCCTAAGATACAAACTTCTTGCCATGTACAATATCATATATACATATTCAGACAAATGGGAGGCAGTGCAACACCATAATGGAATAGTTTAGCATCCGCCCCATCCATTCCCTAACAAATAAAGAAAATTCAAAGCTCGATATCTGACCCCGTAACACATTTTTTTTTTCGGGCAATGAGATCCCAAAAAATGGACAAATTCCTATTTCCTCTTGACACCTATCGTTATCGTAATGATAAACAGCTAAAGAAACCAAAAAGAAAAGGAGACATAAGAAATCAAAGTGCAAATCTTCCGCAAGAACGAAAATGGGTTTGGTTACAGAAAATAAGCTGCGAGCCAAGACGTTTCTTATGGGGTCAGATCGAACTTTAATATATACAACTCCTAAAAGTGACGAATATTGTTTGCTTTTCTTTGTATTTTGTCATATGTTTCATACCAACATTTGAGCCAAAGTTACCATCACAATAAACTTAAGCAAAATATTCCAATTTATTTACCACCGTGAGTAAACTTTGTTACAAGAACGCCTAATGTTTACGACTTGTGTCAGTAAGTCATCGATTCATTTAACGTATATTCACCCAAAGTCCTACATATCACCAATCTTATCTCAATATTGGGCAATTTAAGAAAGCACTCGATATCAAAATGGATCGAGAAAATGACTAACTAAACTATTATTCGTGACGGAGCGACCACAATGGCATGCCGTAGAGGGAAACCCATTTCTGTCTCACCCATTCGTCCATAGATCGCGAATTAGCCTTTCGACTTATCTACATACAGAGGCAGACCTTTGTGTCAAGAGCGTCGATTTTCCCGAAAAATGTTCCCTTCACTTTAATTTAGGTTGATAATTTCATGGAAATATTATACATTGGTAATTATACAAAAATTGTTGATATAGAGGTAGGGCTAAGCAGACGGGGGTCTCTAAAAGACTTTGAGCAAAAATCACACCATTTGACAATTTTTTTTCTTTTTTTAGAGATCTTTGGGAAAATTTATTGTAATTTCACATTTATTGCAGGTCTGGATTATCTTTGGGCTTTAATATTTTTGGAATGCTAATACATATTTTTCCTTCCAACTTTGTCCTCGATAAACTTTCATAATATCGAAAATGCCTTCACCTCGCGTGAATAGAGGAAACACAGAGCTCAAGTCGTGGATTTTGATGCATATTAGAACAGCAATGATAACAATTACGTAGCATATAGATGAAGACAATTGAAGACCGAGGTCTTCCTAGGGAAATTTATATGATTTTTCTCTCGTTTGCCTTGAATCGTCCTTGTGACGTGTCCCGTGAACTCAGTCAGTGCCCCTCCGAAAACGTCCATGAATGTTAAAAAAAAAAAAAAAACTCCAAAAATAAAAGAGAGGCCCTTTTTTCTTTTTTCTGTCTACTGTGCCTCGAAACCCCTCCGCCAAAAGGGAAAATGAGAGCACCAAAAGTGCTCAAACAGATTTCATTGTCGGAGAAACCCCTCCTCAACTTCCTTAGATTCGTGTGAATACTAACTGTCCTGACCTCTCTTCGGTCTGAGCAGTGTACAATCAGTCCGCTCCTTGTCCATTCGTGCTTGTCCAAGCCGATCTTTGGTATCCACTTGAGGGATGGCATTGAAAAGCCCGGGAGCATTCAGGTAGGTTCGCTTCCAAGTAGTTTTTAACATAGAAATAACACTGCACAACAAAAATTCGATCGATGATTTGGGTCATGACTGCAATTAGATTGTAAGCAATCTGCCACCATTCCATCTTTGTTTTCCATTGGTTTCACGAGGAAAAACTCCAGTTGGCCGAGAATGTCAACTCCAACAAATCCAGGTTTTTGTTTTTTTTTTTGGTCTTTCGGAGTCCACTCCCCAACCACCATGGACACACACAAGGTACAGAACAGGGTAAATTGGCGTGCCCTGTCATCCTCGCTAATCACAAGAATTCATTCTTTCACACAAAGGAAATAATTCCTCACCTCAATCTACTCCTAATGAATGAGTCAGCAGCAATCAACAAGTTCTTTTAATTTAGTACATCAACACTTTCAGCTGACTAAGCTGAATCGACATTATTACATGAAGCATTGAAAACCGTATCAAGGACGAGGTTATCGGCAATGACTCAAAGGTTCATATCAATTAGATTTATGCGACCTACACAGCTAGTTCAGTGAATCATTCAAGCAGACAAGATGAACTCAGTCAGATTCGAAGCTATATTCATGCTGATCCGATTCAGGCATTTCGTCAAACATGGGGTGATCAATTCAGACAGGAGATCTAACTGCAATATTGAAGCATCTATTCCAATCCAAGCTATCACAACAGCATCAAAATGAGTTCGGATCATCAGTAAATCATTAATCAGGGACGATTTCGCATACGTCTTAATTAGACTTCTCCGCCTTTTTTTTCTTTTTCCTCCAAGAATAGCTGAGACCAGAGCATATGAGGGTAAAGTGCGATCACCGGTCACAAACTGTGATTGGACAAGAAATAGGAAGTCATGGATGTGTCGCCAGTGACGACGCCGGCGTGATCGGAGATGGTGGACTCTGGCGTCGAACAGTGGTAGAGAAGCTTCTGGAATTTGTGGATTGAGACGATTTCTCACTTGATCCTGCTTTCAACACTAGCGGAACTGCGGTGCATGCTCACATGTGGCACGAGCTGTCTTCAAAATATATATAAACTTCCTCCACACCCGATGAGAGCGTGACTGCTGAAAAATATCACAAGCAAAATCGAGAAAAATTCGAGAAAGGATATACTAAGATAGGGTACATTGTATAAGTTGCGGTCGAAGTACGAAAAATAATCTGCATCAAAGATGAGAAGCAATGTTTTATTGGATAATCGTATAAACACCACGGAGCGTACTTAAAGATTAGGGAACACATTTGTGCTATGGATAGCGAGAGTTCAATTTCTCGGGCTACCAAATGCGGACAATTCACGACCAGCAACCGACCTGATTTCGATTCTAAACTAGTAGATCAATGATGTTAATGCCCAGCATTAAGTGCCTAAGATACAAACTTCTTGCCATGTACAATAAGACAAACAATATCATATCTCCATTTTTAGACAAATGGGAGGCAATAGCACATAATAGAGTAGTTTAGCACCCACCACATCCATTCCATGACAAACAAGAAGATTAAAAGATCGATAGCTGACCCCGTAACACATTTTTTGCAAGCAATGAGATCCCGAAAAATGGCCAAATTCCTATTTCCTCTTGACACCTATCTTTATCAGAATGATAAACAGCCAAAAAAAAAAAAAAAGGAAGAAAAAGAAACATACGAAATCAAAGGGCGGACCGCCAACAGCTGCAAGCCAAGACGTTTCTTATGGAGTCAGATCGAATTTTAATGTATGCATCTCCTAAAACTGACGAATATTTTTTGGTTTTTCTTTGTATTATGTCATCTGTTTCATACCAACATTTGAGCCAAAGTTACCATCAAAATAAACTTAAGCAAAATATTCCAATTTATTTACCACCGGTAAACTTTGTTACGGGAACGCTTCTCGTATGAAAATGTTTACGACCTGTCGTAGTAAGCCATCGATTCTTCTTGTGTATATTCACTCAAAATCCTACATATTTCCAATCTTATCTCAATAATGGGCAGTTTAAGGAAGCACTCGATATTAAAATGGATCAAGAAAATGATTAACTAAACTATTTGCTCCGTATGGACCCCGAAAAAAAATTGTTGATTTACAATAAGTCACTTGACGATAAAGTCTTCTCTTCTCTCTCTCTTTTTTTTTTTTTTTTTGGCTAGAACAAGTTATAAGTCTTTCAATTTTTTACCAGCAGTTCCGCCGCTGTTTGCTTTTTAATTTCCGCAATTTGCGGTAAATGATCTATTCATAAGTCGATGGCCTTTCCGATCATTTCATTTTGGGCCGATAAGATACCAAGTCTCTCTTTCTAGTTCATCATGTTAGAATAAGTAGCTAGATGAAGGAAGCGGAAGCCTACATGTACGCATAAGGCAGATCTAAGCTATGTAGACAAGCGATACTAGATCATATTATCTACGTCAACACGTTCTTTCAAAGAAATTGCGTAAGGAATGCTAGTATTCTTTAATTCACCGGTCCTGTGAATTGATCCCCCTTTGGCATAGAGGGAGCCATTTCATCATAATGCAGTGAGATTTTAGGATCTCCAGTGGAGCCCCGGACGACCTTTGTGAAGTCACAATTGATTGTGTTCCCTTCCGACCCCTCTTTTGATAAAGTTAGAAGAATTTTGTCCTTTTCTTCCTTTGTCTTTTCGTTATTCTTCTCAACATATATTGAAATAATATGAAATGCTCGCTCTTTTTTTTCTTTTTCCATTTTACATTACTTCGGAAATCTAATAACTTAATTGCACGGAAATGTAAAGAAGCATCCCTCCTCTACCAAACTAAGGCTCCGTTTATTTCATAGAAAATGAGTAGTTTAAAAAATTGTTTCTAAAAAGTAATTACTTATGTCGCTTAAAAAATGAATAAATATTTTTTTTGAAAAATATTTTTTAAATTGATTATTTTTCATAAAACAAACGGAACCTAAAGAAGTAATCTTTTTTCCTTTCTTCACGAATGATTTAGTTAGATGTTCCAATAAGAGAAATCCGTTACAGTATATAATCATTCCTTATGCCGAAATTACTTTACACTACAGAATTATTACTCTACGTCGACCGACATCAGGGTGCTGTTCCTCGTCCTTTTGGTGGGAGACAGGTGCTTGTGAAAATGCTAGGCAAAGTCGCACGAGTTTCTTTCCCTTTTAGTTAAGTGGGGTTCACCAAATTAGAAAAGTCCTGCGACATTTACGGGTGACAACCGAGACAAATTGGAGTGGCTTAAATTCCACAATTGACGATCCAGGACACGGCTTGCATCGGTCCTGGCCAACTGAAGACTTTACTTGCCGATGGATAAGTCTTGCACGCATCCGAACATATCGTGGCTGCTGATCCCTACGCATGCTCGCCCGTATGATTGATAGTCATGATAGACCTGATGCCGGTGGACTCAAATCTACACAAATGCGATAAAGAAGTGCTCGATCAAAACATCCGGTGGACTCAAATCTAGACAAATGGAAAAGTTTGGAAAAGCCTAACCCAAACCACGAGATGCTCCCATTGAATCCACTTGAGAAGGTCCATATTTCCGTTCCCATCGGTGGGGCGCTTAAAAGCCCAGCGTGCCTTAGGGGTGTGCAACGGGATCGGATTTACCCGAACGTTAAACCGAACCACCAAAAATTACGTCCGGTAACCGATTCCCATTCAAACTAGTCCATGAACCGATTGGACCTGAGCCAATTCCCAGTTCCAAGTGAGATTCCTATTCAAACCAGTTCGGGAACCAGTTGGAATAGGGCCAATTCCTAGTTCCCTTTGAAGACCCATCCCGGAACCGCATCGATTTTGGAGCCAATTTTTAGCTACTATAAAAAAAAAAATTCCTAGTCTCACTGGTCTCACCTCCTCTATTTTTGGTGGATTATAATATATATTGCTCATATCGGGTATAGTTGGACTACCACATGATTTTAGTATTTTGGTTAGTATGAATTGCAATCGAATTAAAGGCAATAAAATTAAGAAAAAGAAATAGGTATCGTTGGACCACCACAGGATTTTAGTACTTTCGTTAGTATGAACTTCAATTGAACTAAAAGTAATAAAATTAAGGAAAACACGAACAAAAATTAAGGAGTTGGACGGAAAATCAATATTTGAGTCACCATGTTTTTTTTTAATCGAAAAACAATGACTGTGTGTACAGTCACTCATTCATCCTTTGCATAAAAATTGAAAGGATGTAAGTCCCGAGAACGAGCAGTTTCGTTTCTCCCGTTCAAAGAGGCCATCATCCACGTAGTGAGATTGTATGATCTCCAGTGGAATTGATTATATTCCCTTCCCACTCTCCCAAAAAAATGAAGAAGTTGGTCATTTTCTTCCTTTTTTCCCTTTTAATCCTCTCAAGCTATTACTCAATCATATGATTTAGGTGCCCGCCCAATTCCGATGACCAGGATTATTAGACAATTATTATGAGAAAATTGAAACTTTAAGGTAATAATTGTATTATTTTTTCGGTCATAAGCGATATTTGGATGGGAATGGTATTTTTTTTAGCTTATTTTAGGTCGTTTACTTAAGTGCACACTTGTCATTAGCTTAGCAAACTTATTCATACGACGATTAACAGTTAAAAAAAAAAAAAAAAGCTCTGGCTATGGCCGTCCTGATGCAGCTTGGCATGTGTAACACTCACCCAATAATTGCTTCTCTAAGATCGTAAGGCAATCAGAAAAATCTCATGCTAAATGACCGACAAAAGTAAAGCAAAAAAGTAAAGTACCTTTTTTATGTCCTTTACTGATGCCTGGCTTTGGCTGTATTTTGCAACTACTTTATTAAAGGTCTTTGGGTCTCTAACTATGTTGCACGGACAGGCAGGAGAAGGCATTTTTCGCGTGTCGGTGTTCGACACGTGGACACGTTGGGACACGGTCGGACACTCTCCGACACGCGATCAACACATATTTGCGCTTCCGACATGCAGTCAACGAAAGCAACATGCGAGGGTAATTTGGGGAAGTCCCAGTTTTTTTTTTTTTTTTTTTTTGAGATCTTTGGGAAAATCTATTATAATTTCAAAGTCATCTAAAGTTTCTTAGACCAAGGCAGGTCCAGACCATCTGTGGGCTTTAATATTTCCGAAATGCTAATACATATTTTTCCTTCTAACTTTTTCCTCTTTGAACTTTCATAATTTCGAAAATGCCTTCACCTCTCGCGAATAGAGGAAACACAGAGCTTAAGTCGTGGATGTGGATGCATATTAGAACAGCAATGATGACGATTACGTAGCGACTAATATATAGATGAAGACAATTGAACACCGAGGTTTTCCTAGAGAAATTTATATGATTTTTCTTTCGTTTGGCCTCGAATCTTCCTTGTCACATCTCTCTGTGTATTGCTCAATTTAGGAAAAATTCTGTCGTAATGTGGGGCTAGTCGAGGAGAGAAACAAAGCAAGCTTAGAACTCACCCGAGTTAATATCGGTGATCATCTATCGTATTAACTAGTGGATATCACAATTTTAAATCATTTCAAATGACAGACACCCGAGGCGGAGGGAAAAATAAAAGTTACTTTATTGCTTAGTCCGGCTTTTACGGAACCTTTTACTTTTACCTGGCATTTACTCCTTAGACCACGGGTTTCTCTTTCTATTTTTTTTACTCCTTTTCAATACTAGTAACATCATCTTTGTTCCATTCGCTTGTTTTGACATGCCTTGTTCCAGTAATAGGGATGATCACCGACTGGTTCGTTGAATAAAACATTTGTAGGCCCAATTAGGCTTAAACAAGGGATGTTCACAGGGTTTGCAATAAAGGAACGAGATACCTTTCTTCGCTTTAAAGAGATTCCACCTAATTTTGAAGTTCGCCGAATCAGAGCAATGTCCGCGCATTTTTTGCTGTGCCCTAGTGTGGGATAATGACCATGACCGCGCTTTCGAAAAAAGAAAACCATGACTTGCATGATCAGAATAAAGGAAATGAGCTGCCATTCAACATTTCACAAGCCGCAAATTACCAATTCTTAAGATCAATCCTGAAAAACCAATTTTCTTGGCATGAGCAACGATCGAGGTAGCATGAATCGAAACACAAGGCTCATAAACAAACTTTAATCTTCAACCCAAAATTACACGAATTCCACATGGACATCCTCACAGTACGACATCCCGGTATTTAGGACTGAAATGGCAGAAATGTAAAGGGCTTAGAACTCAATTGAAAAACAAGATAGTTTAGGACTAATTTGACACCTTTGCAAAATGCTTATGACTATTTTGGTAATTTTCAACTTTCTTATAATAAGCCCTAGAAGCCCTCTTTTGGATGGATAAAGCAGACTCGACGCATATTTCAGGAGATTACCAAAAACAGGATGGGCGTTGAATACTAACTGTCCTGACCGTTCTTCGGTCTGAACAGGGTGCAATCAGTCTACTCCTTCTCCATTCGTGCTTGTCAAAGCGGATCTTCGGTGCCCCCTTGAGGGATGACTTCCATCTTAACATTGAAATTAGATGGCCGAGAGTGTCAACTCCAGCGAATCCAGTTTTTTTTTTTTTTTCGTCTTTCGGAGCCACTCCCCGACCACCATGGATACACACAAAGTACAGAACACAGTAAAATGGCCTGCGCTATCATTCTCGCTAATCACAAGAATTCATTCTTTCACGCAAAGGAAATAATTGCTCACCTCAATCTACTCCTAATAAATGAGTCAGCAGCAATCAACAAGTTCTTTTAGTTTAGTACATCAACAGTATCAGCTAACTTTGCAGAATCGAGATTATTACATAAAGCATTGAAAATCGTGTCAAGGCCGAGGTTACCGGTAATGACTCAAATGTTCATATCAATTAGATTTATGCAACCTACACAGCTAGTACAGTGAATCATTCAAGCGGACAAGATGAACTCAGTCAGATTCGAAGCTATATTCATGCTGATCCGATTCAGGCATTTCGTCAAACATGGGGTGATCAATTCGGACAAGAGATCCAACTGCAACATTGAAGCATCTATTCCAATCCAAGCTACCACAACAGCATCAATATGAGTTCAGATAATCAGTAAATCATTAATCAGAGACGATTTCACATAAGTCTTAATTAGACTTCTCCGCCTTTTTTTTCCTCCAAGGATAGCTGAGAGCAGAGCATATGAAGGTAAAGTGCGATCGCCGGTCACAAACTGTGATTGGACAAGAATAGGAAGTCATGGATGTGTCGCCAGTGACGACGCTGGCGAAGGAGCTTCGAACGGACCAAGAGTGCTTCCGTCACGAGCTGTTATTGGTGTGGCGCGACTTCGAAATGGTGAACTGGCGATGTCATGGTGGTTGCTCGGGACCGGCCTCAGAAAATTAGTCAGCAACTCCGGTGAATGGTTCTTGGTTCTGTGGATCTGCAACTCCGGTGGCAAATGACGGTAAATGCTCGTGATCGGAGATGGTGGATTCCGGCGTCGACCAGTGGTAGAGAAGCTTCTGGAATTTGTGGATTGAGAGACGATTTGTTACTCTGCTCTATGTGAATCGCCACAAAGAGCAGAGTAAGAAATCTGTTACTGATCCTGCTTTCAAAACTTGGTGAACTCCCGTGCATGCTTACATGTGACATGAGCTGTCTTCAAAACCTTATAGGCTTCTAAAACACGTACACGTCCGATAAAAGCGTGACTCCTGAAAAAAATCACAAGAAATATCGAGAAAAATTCGAGAAAGGAGTAACCTGTTAAAATTAGAAACATATTCGATTCCAATAAAGGATATACTCAGATAGGGTATATTGTATAAGAAGTTGCGGTCGAAGTACGAAAAAGAATCCACATCAACAAACCGAAGCGTGCTTAAAGATTAAGGAACACATTCGTGCATGCGGAATATACACGACACGAGTTCAATTTCTCATGCTACCAAATGCAGACAATTCACGACCGGCAACCGATCTGGTTTCAATTCGAATACTACTTGATCAATGATGTTAATGCCTAGCATTAAGTACCTAAGATACAAACTTCTTGCCATGTACAATAAGACAAGCAACATCATAATCGCCATATTCAGACAATTGGGAGGCAATGCAACTCCTATTAGAATAGTTTAGCACCAGTCACATCCATTCCATAACAAATAAAGAAGATTCAAAGATCGATATCTGATCCCGTGACACATTTTTTGTAGGCAATAAGATCCCGAAAAATGGACAGATTCTTGTTTCCTCTTGACACCTATCACTATTGTGATGATAAACAGCTCAAGAAATTAAAAAAGGAAAAAAAGAAAAATAAACATACGAAATCAAAGTGCAAATCTTCCACAAGAACGAGAAATGGGTTTGATTCCAGAAAATAAGCTGCAGGCCAAGAAGTTTCTTATGGAGTCAAATCGAATTGTAATGTATTCATCTCCCAAAACTGACGAATATTGTTTGGTTTTTCTTTGTATTATGTCATATGTTTCACACCGACATTTGAGCCAAAGTTACCATCAAAATAATCTTAAGCAAAATATTCCAATTTATTTATTGCTGTAAGTAAACTTTGTTTAAGGAACGCCTCTCGTAGGAAAATGGTTACGACCTGTGTTAGTAAGTCATTGATTTCTTTTAGTGTGCATTCACCCAAAGTCCTACATATCACCAATCTTATCTCAATAATGGGTAGTTTAAGAAAGCACTAGATATTAAAATGGATTAAGAAAATGACTAACTAAACACAAGTTGTAAACATTCGTCCATAGATCGCGAATTGGCCTTTTGACTTATCTACATATAGAGGTAGACCTTTGCGTCAAGAGTGTTGATTTTCCCTAAAAATGTTCCCTTCAGTTTAGTTTAGGTTGACAATTTGGCGAAAATATCAAACATTGATAATTATACAAAAATTGTTGATATAGAGGTGGGACTAAGCGGACGGGGGGAGAATTAGACCATCGTTGCCGCATCCATCGAGAGAGAAAAAGGGACATAGAAATAAAGAAAGGAGAAGGTTCTAACTCACCTTATAACGCTTGTAAGATTGGACGCTGCCTACGAAATGTATCCCATATCCACTTAGGATGGCGACGCGGCAATCATTTGGCAATTTGGTAGTTGATATCCACCTTTCCCATGATGGGCTGTCATCAATGCGCAAGTCCTTCAAAGCCTCTAACTCGTCAAGGCCCTCGACAACCTGTAGACCATTGCACTCCCGGATGCCCAACTTCTCAAGCTTCTTTAAGTTTGATAAACCCCGAACACTGTGCAAGAGACGACAATCTATTACCCAAAATTCTTTCCACAATTCTGATGTACCGAGTACTTGAATTTGGAGTATCTTTGGGCAACAAAAAAGCTTGAACTCTCTCAACTTACATAATACCCTGGACAGAAGAATTAGTCTCCCTTCCTCCATAGTCAACTCATTACTAGACTCTGCTTCACCCGCGTACCCTAACCTTCCCAAGGACGCGCAAGCCGAGACAGAAAATTCCTCCAATGATCCAAACGCCCCAACAAATTGGATCTCAGCAAGCTTTGGGCAAGCTCCTACCCCGACGGTTTTGAGCTTCCTCAAGTTTGATAGCCCGAGTCTCTCGAGGGGTTCACCGCCTTCCAAAATCAACTCTTCTAAATTTTGAAGTTGAAGGCCGTTGAGGTTAATTTCTTGCACTTGAAACGATGTGAGCACTAAACTTGACAAGTTTTCTAATCCGGATGAGAGTGAGATGGTTGAATTGAACTTATCCAGCTGTAACTTTAATAGAGACGATGGAAGTTGCGTGAGCGTTCGCAGATCCAAACCAAACAAATCAAGTTCCTTTAATCGAGAAAGGGAAGCCAACTCAGCCGGAGCGGGGACATTGAGAAGTTCCAATTTCAACTTGTTTAGTTTGGATAACTTCCCTATTCCCACTAAATCACCGGTGCAAATTTTACCTCCCTGTTTCCGACGAGAGCAATCATCAAGGTCCAACATAACCAAATTAGTCGGATTCGAGAGGTCCGGGACTACCCGCAATGATTCAGATGACACTCGTAGATTGTTTAAACTTGGAGGAAGCGTCGGCACCTCTTGAATCTCATCACAATCTATTAGCTCAAGCGTTTGCAGACAAGGAAGCATACTAACTGTCTCTGGAACTTCACCGATGCAAGTGTGTGACAAGTGTAGGACTCTTAGGAAGGGCAAATTTCCAATTGCCGAAGGAAGTCGACCTTTCAAATTGGGATTACAGATTCGAAGCACTTCTAGATTCCGAAGCATTATAGCACTAGGCAACTCCCAAGAATTAGCCGAATGTGCTCTGGTAATGCCGTCAAAGTGCAACTCACATAATGATTTCAACCTCCATATGGAATTTGGTAGTTTCTTCACTAGACACTCCTCGACCGAGAAGTGCTTCAGATTCACTAGGTTCCCGATTTCTTCGGGCAAATCTTCAAGAGAATGGCAATACCTAATCTTCAGGTCAATCAAAGACTTCAACATCCCAATAGAGCCATCAAGTTTCCTTAAATTGGAACATCCATTGAAATTAAGCCTCTCTAAATTCGGGCATCCGGAGAAGTCCCGCGTTCTCTTTATGTTGTGGCAATATTCAAGAGAAAGAACTTTCAATTTTCTTGCCCTCTGTCAAAATAAATACAATATTCAATGGATGAACAGTCAAATATTACATTCAAAGAAAATAAAATAGTAAGAAGCAAATTACTCACCTTGATTAAGCTCTGTAGTTTCGAATCATCTATGAAGGCATTGTCTGAAAATTCAAGAACCACCACATTATTTAAGTGCATATTGGTTGGCTTGAAAAACAACTGACGAGGAGGATTACTCCAAAAAATCCAGCTCATATTGGTAAGGCTCATTGCTAAGTTACCACGAAAGGTTCCCCCACTCAATCCGAGGTACCGTAGATGTTGAAACCTTCCTATCTCCTCACTTGTGATTGTCTTATTATCACTTTTGCGTAAGTCAAGAGTCAATGCTTGGACGTTGTTCTTCATCTGCAAATGAGAGCAATAAATGAGGGATATCCAGTATTTTGTTTTAGAGGAAAATGGTAACAATAGGAAAACGAAGAAAGAGACAACAGTATCCTAGTGCAGCATAGAGGATTTTTTGGTAAGAGAAACTATTAGTTTTCTCTTAGGAACGTTACCTCCTTTGTTCTTATTGCTTCGAGGACCTCCTTGTCAATCCATATCCTACTCCGCTCTTTAGGATTTATTGGATTTTGACGATGAACGATTTCTCTTCCAAGATCTCTGAGTTGATCGTGCATCCAAAACGTATTTTCCACGATCTTTACCAATGACATGCTAATGAGGACGCCAACTCCAAGATCCGGGAAAAAATCACAATCTTTCCACATGTAGATTGCATATGTCGTAGGCTCACCAATGAAAAAGCATGCAATATCGAGGAAAATTTGTTGTTGCTGGTAACTTAAGGCATCATAGCTGATCTTCAACTTTTCAAAAACATCATCGTGAGGTGCTTTGCTTAACTTCTCCGATGTCTCTCTCCATATGTCTTGCCCTTTACCACGGAGGAACGAACCAATTACTTCAAGAGCCAATGGAAGTCTCCCGATCGCAGCTACGATTTTCCCTGAAAGATCCTTGTAATCATCCGATGGGGAGTCACTATTAAATGCATGCCTACTGAAAAGCTCGAGCGCATGATCACTACTCATCACCTCCATTTCATATTCTGAGATTTGGTAGTTTGGTCTATTGATCCGCAAAATATCTTTATTTCTAGTTGTAATCAATATTCTAGATCCTGAATTCAAAGTACTCCTTCCAACTAATTTCTCTACTTGCTCCAAGTTAGCAACATCATCGAGTGCAATGAGGACTTTTTTATTGCTAAGGGCTTCTTCAATCCTCTTTGTTCCATAATCAATTTCGTCAATGCTTCTTGTTTCCGTAGGATGACCGATTTGGGACAATAACTTCTTTTGTAACTCAATTAAGCCATCGGTTCTTAATGACTTCGCTCGAACGTCTTCCATGAAACAACAACACTTTCCAAAATTAGAAGAAAGCTGGTTAAATACAACTTTGGCAAGAGTTGTTTTACCGATACCCCCCATGCCATGAATTCCAATGAGCCGCACACCGTCAAAGCCGACGTCTAACAATTCGGTTAGTGCTGCAACTCGATCATCAATTCCAACTAAATGTTCAGTCACGGATCTATGTTTTGTCTTCAGCTTTTGCACGACCTCCTCAACGATCAATTTAATCACGTCACCGTAGCTGCCACAATGGAAAACCATTTTAACGAGGGGAAAAAATGATGTTATTCAAGCACCAGATGCGCTACAAAATATTCGGACAACTAATGGGACCTTTAATCTGGAAGTGATCTTCCAAAAGTGCATATTGGACATTAACGTCACACCAAACATACTTTTATGCAATTTAACCCGGAGTATGACTTGATTCCAACATGAGATTAGCAATCTTGGAATAACATTGATAACGTTTGCGAAAAATAGATGTATAAGTACTTACGCAGTTGGAATTGATATTTCAGGATTTATGCTAGACCGACAATTACATAAGTTGGAGATGGTGTATTCAAGAGGAGAAATTTTTAACGTATTGCAAGATTAAATAATTAGATGGGAATGCACATGTCATTTCATTATCCCATTCTTTTTCCTCCCACTGTCCACAATCTAATACTATTTTAGCTACCTAGCCATTATATCATCATTCACCCACTACACAGGATGACCTTGCTAAGCAGTTTCCCATTTTTTTCTACTAATGTAGCATAGTTTCTTTAATTTGGTAATACTATAGTAGCATAGCTATTATACCATACTGGAATTCTTTATATCTATGATTCAGTATTAAAAGGAAAACTGGGGAAACAATCTGGGAAGCAATTAGCTTACCCTTTGTACTTCTTCACTTCCCACCCTTTTATCGCATCAACCTCCATGAGAGCCTCTCTCCATGCATCTACTTGCTCATTGCTCAACTTCTTCTCGCGTTCCAAATTGAGTATGGCATCGCGATACAAAGGGGTTTTCAGCTTAACATCGTCAGGTTCCACATCGAAGAAAATGGGTAGGATCTCTTTTTTACCTTCCGATTTGGAAGTATTTGCCATGATTTGCGCGAGCTCACGGAGGCACCATTGGCTCGAAGCATATGTTTGAGAGAAGACCGGTATGTAGATTTTGGAGTTGTCGATCGCTCGCTGGAGCGATCCATCGATCCTTTCACCGACACGGAGCTCTTCATCGTCTCGAAAGATGCGTATTCCAGCGTCGTTCAAGTTATGGAAGAGGACGTCGGTGAATCCGAAGCGAGTGTCGGGTCCTCTAAAGCTTAGGAACACTTGGTACTCGCTTCCCGACGACGTGCCTGCATCTGAGCTCTCCATAGCATAAATTTGTTCTACTGAACAGATCTCTCTCTCCCTCTGTGTGTGGGGGTGTCTGGGTGAGCCAAAGATTGGGATGTGATCCTTCGTCAGGCCTTAGCCATTACTGAGACTGACCCATGTTTTTAATGGTGAATGTGGCCGCGTCAACGTCAACGTCAACGTCGGCACGTTCTTTCAAAGAAATTGCGTAAGGAATGCTGGTATTCTTTAATTCACCGGTCCTGTGACTTGAGGAATGAAAAATTGGTCCCCCTTGGGCATAGAGTGAGTCATTTCATCGTAACGCAGCGAGATTTTAGGATCTCCAGTGGAGCCCCCGACTCCTCTTTTGATAAAGTCACAATTGATTGTGTTCCCTTCCCGACTCCTCTTTTGATAAAGTTAGAAAAATTTTGTCCTTTTCTTTCTTTTTCTTTTCGTTATTCTTCTCAACATATATTGAAATAATCTGAAATGCTCGCTCTTTTCTTTTTTTTTCTTTTTTTTTTCCAATTTTACATTACTTCGGAAATCTAATAACTTAATTGCACGGAAATGTAAAGAAGCATCCCTCCTCTACCAAACTAAGGCCCCGTTTATTTCACAGAAAATGAGCAATTTGAAAAATATTTTCTAAAAAGTAATTACTTATGTCGCTTAAAAAATGAATAAATAATTTTTTTTTGAAAATATTTTTTAAATTGCTTATTTTTCGTGAAACAAACGGAACCTAAAGAAGCAATCTTTTTTCCTTTCTTCACGAATGATTTAGTTAGATGTTCCAATAAGAGAAATCCGTTACAGTAGACAATTATTCCTTGTGCCGAAATTACTTTACACTACAGAATTATTACTCTGCGTCGACCGACATCAGTGTGTTGTTCCTCGTTCTTTTGGTGGGAGACAGGTGCTTGCGAAAATGCTAAGCAAAGTCGCACGAGCCTCTTTCCCTTTTAGTTAAAGTGGGGTTCACCAAAATAGAAAAGTCCTACAACATTTATGGGTGACGACCGAGACAAATTGGAGTGGCTTAAATTCCACAATTGACGATCCAGGACACGGCTTGCGTCGGTCCTGGCCAACTGAAGAATTTTCTTGCAGAATTTTCTTGCCTATGGATAAGTCTTGCACGCATCTGAAAATGTCAGGGAGCCGTCACGTAATCGAAGTTCTATTTGGAGCTTGAAATGTCAAACGATGATCACATACGATTGGGAGAACACTTATTCGCCATGCCCCTTGCAGAGAAATGATCGAAGAACCAATTAGAGTAATAACAAATCCAAGAGCGCCAAACTGTCCATTGCTCGATGCTGTAACAAGCAACATGTCCGGAAGCATTTGATGCTGAAGTGGAAGAAACTTGCAACAGAATGACCTCAAATGGAGAACGTAACGGGGGAAAATAGCGCACTCGGCCAGCATTTCTTTATCGAGAAGGATCCACGTTGAACTAATGAATAGGCAAATCCGAATTCTGCTTGAACTCAATGAACGATGATTGCTCGTGATCGTGAAGATCATCCTTCCATAATCACACCAAGCATGTCCGTGAGGTTCCAATCCATACATGTAATAGCAAGCCGCTGAAATAAATAATGCGTCTTTCATTTTGAGAGAGTAGGAGAGTATATAAGAAGTTTGCAAAGATAGGGATATTAGTCACCCATCTAGTGTTTGAAAGGTAAGCCTAGCCAAAGAATTAGGCCAAAAATAGATATTTTTCCAAAATATGAATACGTAAGTTCTTTTTTTTTTTTTTAAGTCACATTTTATTCGTTTCCATAGAAACACAATAGAGAAACAACACAGTTCAGCTGCAAACCAACACTATTGGGAGCGTCTAACAGAGATCCAATAAGAGAAATCCGTTATAGTATACAATCATTCCTTGTGCCGAAATTACTTTACACTATAGAATTATTACTCTGCATTGACCGACATTAACATACTGTTCCTCGTCCTTTTGGTAAAAATGCTAGGAGAATTGGTGGGGACCATACGAAATGGGTAAAATTGGAGTGGCTTAAATTCCACAATTGACGATCCAGGACACAGCTTGCGTCGGCCCTGGCCAACTGAAGAATTTTCTTGCCTATGGATAAGTCTTGCTCGCATCCAAACATATCGTGGCTATTGATCCCTACGCATGCTCGCCTGTATGATTGACGGTCATGATAGACCCGATGACGGTGGACTCAAATCTACACAAATGCGATAAAGAAGTGCTCGATTAAAACATCCGGTGGACTCAAATCTAGACAAATGGAAAAGTTTGGAAAAACCTAACCCAAACCACGAGATGCTCCCATTGAATCCGCTTGAGAAGGTCCATATTTCCGTTCCCATCGGTGGGGTGCTTGAAAGCCCAGCGCGTCTTAGGAATGTGCAACCGAATCAGATTTACCCAAAAGCTAAACCGAACCACCAAAAATTATGTCCGTGAATTGATTCCCGTTCAAACCAGTCTGGGAACCGACTGGAATTGAGCCAATTCCCAGTTCCAAGTGAGATTCCTATTCAAACCACTTTGGGAACCAATTGGAATGGGGCCAATTCTTAGTTCCAAGTGGAGGCCCATCTCGGAACTGCATCGATTCTGGAGCCAATTTTTAGCTACTATAAAAGAAAAAAAAATCCTAGTCTCGCTGGCCTCACCTCCTCAATTTTTGGTGGATTGTAATTTATATTGCTCATATTAGGTATAGCTGGACTACCACATGATTTTAGTATTTTGGTTAGTATGAATTGTAATCGAATTAAAGGTAATAACATTAAGAAAAAGAAATAGGCATCGTTGGACCGCCACATGATTTTAGTACTTTCGTTAGTATGAATTGTAATTGAATTAAAGGTAATAAAATTAAGGAAAACGCGAATGAAAATTAAGGAGTTGGAGGGAAAATCAATATTTGAGTCACCATGTTTTTTTTTAATCGAAAAACAATGACTATGTGTACAATCACTCATTCATCCTTTGCATAAAAATTGAAAGGATGTAAGTCCCGAGGAATAATAAACTGGTCTCAATTTTGCACGGAACAAGCGCTTTCGTTTCTCCCGTGCAAAGAGGCCATCATCCATGTAGTGAGATTATATGATCTCCAGCGGAATTGATTATATTCCCTTCCCACTCTCCCAGAAAATGAAGAAGTTGGTCATTTTCTTCCTTTTTTCCCTTTTAATCCTCTCAAGCTATTACTCAATCATATGATTTAGGTGCCCGCCCACTTCCGATGATCGGAATTATTAGACAATTATTATGAGAAAAGTGAAACTTTAAGGTAATAATCGTACTATTTTTTTGGTCATAAGCGATAGTTGGATGGGAATAGTATTTTTTTGAGCTTATTTTAAGTCGTTTACTTAAGTGCACACTTGTCATTAGCTTAGCAAACTTATTCATACGATGATTAACAGTAAAAAAAAAAAAAAACCTCTGGCTGTGGTCGTCCTATGCAGCTTGGCATGTGTAACACTCACCCAATAATTGCTCCTCTAAGATCGCAAGGCAATCAGAAAAATCTCAGGCTAAATGACCGACAAAAGTAAAGCAAAAAAGTAAAGAACTTTTTTGATGTCCTTTACTGATGCCTAGCTTTGGCTGTATTTTGCAACTATTTTATTAAAGACCTTTGGGTCTCTAACTATTTTGCACGGACACGCCGGAGAAGGCATTTTTCGCGTGTTGGACATGTGTCGGTGTTCGACACATGCTGGACACATTGAAACACGATCGGATACGCTCTGACACACGGTCAACGCGTGTCCGACACTCGGTCAACGAAAGCGACATGTTGGGACTCGCGTGTTCGGGGGGTAATTTGGGGAAGTTCCAGTCTTTTAGGGCCAAAATCTTACCGTGTCGCAGAGCTTCTTGGTGAGGGAGGATTGGGTCTGCGGGATGAGACAGGGCTAGATGTAGGAGTGGTCGCCGGCGAGGAGCTTGCGGAGGGTGGCGAACATGGCGCGGAGCTCGGGGTCTCGACGTGGGGGCAATTGTCCAGCAGGTGGGCGAGCTCAAGGGAGAGGGACTCGGCCGGAGGACCACCGCGAGCTGAAAGGAGTGGGGGCGGAAAAGAAAGGATAACATTTTGGCTTCTTTTAATGTTTTTATTATTATTATTTATTAATTTCTATATTGAAGGGAAATGGGATTTTTCATTGTGATATAAATGGTGGATCATTATTTTCAGAGTAAATTCATTCTAGGCCCTTTTTATTATTTATTTACTTGTGAAATCATAAAAATTACAAAAATATATATTTAATATGCAGCGTGTCCCAACGTGTCGGAATTCTCTATTTTTTAAGAAATTACGTGTTTGTTGTGGTGTCATGTCTTGTTGTGTCGTGTCGTGTCGCGTATCATATGTCGTGTCCGTGCAACATAAGTCTCTAAAAGACTTTTGAGCCAAATTCATACCATTTGACAAATTTATTTTTTTTTCTTTGAGATCTTTGGGAAAATCAATTGTAATTTCAAAGTCATCTAAAGTTTCTTAGACCAAGGCAGGTCCCGACTATCTGTGGGCTTTAATATTTCCGAAATGCTAATACATATTTTCCCTTCTAACTTTGTCCTCGCTGAACTTTCATAATTTCGAAAATGCCTTCACCTCTCGCAAATAGAGGAAACTCGGAGCTTAAGTCGTGGATGTGGATGCATATTAGAACAGCAATGATGACGATTACGTAGCGACTAATATATAGATGTAGACAATTGAACACCGAGGTTTTCCTAGAGAAATTCATATGTTTTTCTTTCGTTTGGCCTCGAATCTTCCCTAAATTCGTGAGAATCGGGCATCACTTGTTTCACAATAATTGCTCAATTTAGGAAAAATTCCGTCGTAATGTGGGGTTAGTCTAGGAGAGAAACAAAGCAAGGTCAGAACTCACCCGAGTTAATATTGGTGATCATCTATCGTATTAACTAGTGGATATCACTATTTTAAATCATTTCAAATGACAGACACCCGAGACAGAGGGAAAAATAAAAGTTACTTTTGGGTGCGTTTGGGAAGAGCTTTCCCAAGGGACTTTAGACCTCTAAAGTTCCTTGAGTAAAAGTTCAGGTGTTTGGCAATTGTTTTTGGGCCACTTTAGAAAAATGCTACCATTAACCAAAGCTGAAAGCCCAAAGCGGGTGGAGACCTACCTTGGACTTTGAGCATTTTCGGAAGGTTGGTTTCAAGGTAAGTATTGATTTTTTTTCCCAAATTGCCCCCACAGATTATTATTTGTTCCACTTTTGCCCTAAAAAATCATTCATCTCTTCCCAATGCCCAAGCGTCGTTCGCTCACTTGGTTCTCATTCAAGGCGAGGTCATTCTTCCCAACGCCCAAAACTTGGGTTGAGATCGAGGGTCACGGTGGCCGTCAAGCCGCTATCTTAGCCGGAGCTGTTGTCTTTGTCCGATTTGCTGTGAGTTGAGGTCGAGATCGAGATCAAGCGACCCAGATCTGGTTCTTTGACCGTAGATCCGCGACCTTGGCGTCCCTCACTTGGCGTCGCGCATCCCCGGCGTCGCCTAACTTGGCGTGGCGCATCCGCGGCATCGCCTCACCTAAGGTCGCGTGACCCCGCCATCTCATCCCTTAAGGTTGATCTACCCCGATGGCCCTCGCACGGGGTCGTGATGTCGGCGATGGGTTTCGCGAAACTTCTCCGACCTTCGTCGCCTGGGCTTCGCAAAACTTCTTTGACCTTCATCGTCCGGGCTTCGCCGAGCTTCGACAGGAGTTGCAACAAGCTCTGTGGCTTCGCGTGGTTGGCCGTCGCCACTGGCCAACAATTGGCTGCCTCCGTGCTTCCCCCGCCATGCTTGCCTTCAGTTTATTTTTTATTTTATTATTTCAAAGTTGCTTTGCAAAATATACATGAAAATGGGTTATCCAAACACCATTAGCTTTCACCAAATACACCTTCGCTCAAATATCCTTGGGAAAATGACTTTGCATTTACCTAAAGTGGTCCCAAACACACCCAAAATTGCTTAGTTTGGCTTTTACGGAAACTTTTACTTTTACCTGGCATTTACTCCATAGACCACGGGTTTCTCTTTCTCTTTTTTTTTTTACTCCTTTTCAAAACAAGTAACATCATCTTTATTCCATTCGCTTGTTTTGACATGCCTCATCCCAAGAATAGGGATGATCACCGACCGGTTCGTTGAACAAACATTCGCAGGCCCAATTAGGCTTAAACAAGGGATGTTCACAGGGTTTGCAATAAAGGAACGAGATACCTTTCTTCGCTTTAAAGAGATTCCACCTAATTTTGAAGTTCGCCGAATCGGAGCGATGTCCGCGCATTTTTTGCAGTGCCCTAGTGTGGGATAATGACCATGACCGCGCTTTCGAAAAAAGAAAACCATGACTTGCATGATCAGAATAAAGGAAATGAGCTGCCATTCAACATTTCACAAGCCGCAAATTACCAATTCTTAGATCAATCTTGAAAAACCAATTTTCTAGGCGTGAGCAACGATCAAGGTAGCACGAATCAAAACACAAGGCTTATAAACAAGCTTTAATCCTCAACCCAAAATTACACGAATGCTGCATGGACATCCTCACAGTACGACATCCCGGTATTTAGGACTGAAATGGCAGAAATGTAAAAAGCTTAGAACTCAATTGAAAAACAAGATAGTTTAGGACTAATTTGATACCATTGCAAAAGGTTTATGATTGTTTTGGTAATTTTCAACCTTTTTATAATAAGCCCTAAAAGCCCTCTTTTGGATGGAAAAAGTACACTCGACAAATGAAAAAGGACTACAAGCAATCTATTTTTCTTCGGTTAGATTTGCCTCCGGTAGCCCTCATTGCGCATGGCAGATTGCCTCTGTTTTTCTCCATTACTCTAGCGGAGTCCTCTCTTTAATTCGCTATCGAGCCACTCTGGTTTGCAAAATCTGAGGTGCTACATTGTGGTTGTTGTAGGCTGGTCGACGCATATTTCAGGAGATTACCAAAACCAGGATGGGCGTTGAATACTAACTGTCCTGACCGTTCTTCTTCGGTCTGAACAGGGTGCAATCAGTCCACTCCTTCTCCATTTGTGCTTGTCAAAGCGGATCTTTGGTGTACCCTTGAGGGATGACTTCCATCTTAACATTGAAATTAGATGGCCGAGAGTGTCAACTCCAGCGAATCCAGTTTTCTTTTTTTTTTCGTCTTTCGGAGCCACTCCCCGACCACCATGGATACACACAAAGTACAGAACACGGTAAAATGGCCTGCGCTATCATTCTCACTAATCACAAGAATTCATTCTTTCACACAAAGGAAATAATTCCCCACCTCAATCTACTCCTAATGAATGAGTTAGCAGCAATCAACAAGTTCTTTTAGTTTAGTACATCAACAGTATCATCTAACTTTGCAGAATCGAGATTATTACATAAAGCATTGAAAATCGTGTCAAGGCCGAGGTTATCGGTAATGACTCAAATGTTCATATCAATTAGATTTATGCAACCTACACAGCTAGTACAGTGAATCATTCAAGCGAACAAGATGAACTCAGTCAGATTCGAAGCTACATTCATGCTGATCCGATTCAGGCATTTCGTCAAACATGGGGTGATCAATTCGGACAAGAGATCCAACTGCAACATTGAAGCATCTATTCCAATCCAAGCTACCACAACAGCATCAATATCAGTTCAGATCATCAGTAAATCATTAATCAGAGACGATTTCACATAAGTCTTAATTAGACTTCTCCGCCTTTTTTTTTTCCTCCAAGGATAGCTGAGAGCAGAGCATATGAAGGTAAAGTGCGATCGCCGGTCACAAACTGTGATTGGACAAGAAATAGGAAGTCATGGATGTGTCGCCAGTGACGACGCTGGCGAAGGAGCTTCGAACGGACCAAGAGCGCTTCCGTCACGAGCTGTTATTGGTGGGGCGCGACTTCGAAATGGTGAACTGGCGATGTCATGGTGGTTGCTCCGGACCGGCCTCAGAAAATTAGTCAGCAACTCCGGTGAATGGTTCCAGCTTCCAGCTTTTGTTCCGTGTGGATGGTTCTCGGTTCTGTGGATCTGCAACTCCGGTGGCAAATGACGGTAAATGCTCGTGATTGGAGATGGTGGATTCCGGCGTCGACCAGTGGTAGAGAAGCTTCTGGAATTTGTGGATTGAGAGACGATTTCTTACTCTGCTCTATGTGAATCGCCACAAAGAGCAGAGTAAGAAATCTGTTACTGATCCTGCTTTCAAAACTTGGTGAACTCCCGTGCATGCTTACATGTGACATGAGCTGTCTTCAAAACCTTATAGGCTTAAAAAACACGGACACGTCCGATGAAAGCGTGACTCCTGAAAAAACTCACAAGAAATATCGAGAAAAATTCGAGAAAGGAGTAACCTGTTAAAATTAGAAACATATTCGATTCCAATAAAGGATATACTCAGATAGGGTATAAGAAGTTGCGGTCGAAGTACGAAAAAGAATCCACATCAACAAACTGAAGCGTGCTTAAAGATTAAGGAACATATTCGTGCATGCGGAATATGTATAGCACGAGTTCAATTTCTCATGCTACCAAATGCAGACAATTCACGACCGGCAACCGATCTGGTTTCACTTCGAATACTACTTGATCAATGATGTTAATGCCTAGCATTAAGTACCTAAGATACAAACTTCTTGCCTTGTACAATAAGACAAGCAACATCATAATCGCCATATTCAGACAAATAGGAGGCAACACAACTCCTATTAGAATAGTTTAGCACAAGTCACATCCATTCTATAACAAATAAGGAAGATTCAAAGTGCAAATATTTTGTAGGCAATGAAATCCCGAAACATGGACAGATTCCTGTTTCCTCTTGACACCTATCATTATTGTGATGATAAACAGCTAAAGAAATAAAAAATGAAAAGGAAAATAAACATACGAAATCAAAGTGCAAATCTTTCACAAGAACGAGAAATGGGTTTGATTCCAGAAAATAAGCCGCAAGCCAAGAAGTTTCTTAGGGAGTCTGATCAAATTTTAATGGATACATCTCCTAAAACTGACGAATAATGTTTGCTTTTCTTTGTATTATGTCATATGTTTCATACCAACATTTGTGCCAAAGTTACCATCAAAATAAACTTAAGCAAAATATTCCAATTTATTTACCACCGTAAGTAAAACTTTGTTACAGGAATGCCTCTCGTAGGAAAATATTTACGACCTGTGTTAGTAAGTCATCGATTCTTTTAGTGTGTATTCACCCAAAGTCCTATGTATCACCAATCTTATCTCAATAATGGGCAATTTAAGAAAGCACTCGATATTAAAATGGATTAAGAAAATTACTAACTAAACACAAGTTGTAAACATTCGTCCATAGATCGCGAATTAGCCTTTCGACTTATCTCCATACAGAGGTAGACCTTTGTGTCAAGAGCATCGATTTTCCCTTAAAATGTTCCCTTCACTTTAATTTAGGTTGATAATTTCACAGAAATATTAAACATTGATAATTATACAAAAATTGTTGATATAGAGGTGGGACTAAGCAGACCGGGGGAGAAGTAGGCCATCGTTGCCGCATCCATCGAGAGAGAAAAAGGGACATAGAAATAAAGAAAGGAGAAGGTTCTAACTCACCTTATTACGCTTGTAAGATTGGACGCTGCCGTCGAAATGTCTCTTATCTCCGCGGTAGCTGATGACGCGGCAATCATTTGGCAATTTCGTAGTTGATACATCAATCCACCTCTCCAATGGTAGGCAGTCATCAATGTTCAACTCATTCAAAGCCTCTAACTCGTCAAGGCCCTCGACTACCTGCGGACCATCGCAGTTCCGGATGCCCAACTTCTCAAGCTTCTTTAAGTTTGATAAACCCCGAACACTGTGCAAGAGACGACAATCTGCTACCCAAAATTCTTCCCACAATTCTGATGTACCGAGTACTTGAATTTGGAGAATCTTTGGGCAATGATCAAGATGGAACCATCTCAACTTACATAATACCCTCGACGGAAGAATTAGTCTCCCTTCCTCCATGGTCAACTCATCAGCAGACTCTGCTTCACCCGCGTACCCTAACCCTCCCAAGGACTCGCAGTTCTTGATACTTAATTCCTCCAATGATTCAAACGCCCCAACAAATTGGATCTCAACAAGCTTTGGGCAAGCTGAAACCCCGACGGTTTTGAGCTTCCTCAAGTTTGATAGCCCGAGTCTCTCGAGGGTTTCACAATCCTTTACCCGAAATTCTTTCCACGATTCTGATGTACCGAGTACTTGAATTTGGAGTATCTTTGGGCAACGATAAAGACGAAACGATCTCAACTTACATAATACCCTCGACGGAAGAATTAGTCTCCCTTCCTCCATGGTCAACTCATCAGCAGACTCTGCTTCACCCGCGTACCCTAACCCTCCCAAGGACTCGCAGTTCTTGATACTTAATTCCTCCAATGATTCAAACGCCCCAACAAATTGGATCTCAACAAGCTTTGGGCAAGCTGATACCCCGACGGTTTTTAGCTTCCTCAAGTTTGATAGCTCAAGTCTCTCGAGGGGTTCATCGCCTCCCAAAATCAACTGTGTTAAGTTACAAAGTTGAAGCCCGCTGAGTTGAATTTCTTGCACTTGAGACGATGTGAGCTTTAAACTTGACAAGTTCTCTAATCTGGATGAGAGTGACACGGCTGAATTGAACTTATCCAGCTGTAACTCTAGCAAAGATGATGGAAGTTGCGTGAGCGTTCGCAGATCCAAACCAGACAAATCAAGTTCCTTTAATCGAGAAAGGGAAGCCAACTCGGTCGGAGCAGGGACATTGAGAAGTTCCAATTTCAACTTGTTCAATTTGGATAACTTCCCCATTCCCCCTAAATCACCAATGCAAATTTTACCTCCCTCTTTCCAACGAGAGCCATCATCAAGGTCCAACGTAACCAAATTAGTCAGATTCGAGATGTCCGAGACTACCCGCAATGATTTAGATGACACTTGTATATTGCTTAAACTTGTGGGAACCACCGGCAGCTCTTGAATCTCATGACAATCTATTAACTCAAGCGTTTGCAGGCAAGGAAGCATACTAACCGTCTCTGGAACTTCACCGATGCGAGTTTGCGACAAGCGTAGGACTCTTAGAGAGGGCAAATTTCCTATCGCCAAAGGGAGTCGACCTTTAAAATTGGGACTAAAGATTCGAAGCACTTGTAGATTCTCAAGCATTGCTACACTAGGTATCTCCCATGAATTTGCCCAACGTATTATAGGATAGCTGTTGTCAAAGTGCAACTCACATAATGATTTCAACCTCCATATGGAATCTGGTAGTTTCTTCACTGGACACTCCTCGACCGAGAAGTGCTTTAGATTCACTAGGTTCCCGATTTCTTCGGGCAAATATTCAAGAGAACGGCAAGCTCTAATCTTTAGGTGAATCAAAGACTTCAACATCCCAATAGAGCCATGAAGTTTCCTTAAATTGGAACATCCATTGAAATTAAGCCTCTCTAAATTCGGGCATCCGGAGAAGTCTGGTGTTCTCTTTATGTTGTGGCAATATTCAAGAGAAAGAACTTTCAATTTTATTGCCCTCTGTCAAAATAAATACAATATTCAATGGATGAACAGTCAAATATTACATTCAAAGAAAATAAAATAGTAAGAAGCAAATTACTCACCTTGATTAAGCTCTGTAGTTTCGAATCATCTATGAAAGCATTGTCTGAAAATTCAAGAACCACCACATTATTTAAGTGCATATTGGTTGGCTTGAAAAACAACCGACGAGGAGGATTACTCCAAAAAATCCAGCTCATATTGGTAAGGCTCATTGCTAAGTTACCACGAAAGGTTCCCCCACTCAATCCGAGGTACCGTAGATGTTGAAGCCTTCCTATCTCCTCACTTGTGATTGTCTTATTATCACTTTTGCGTAAGTCAAGAGTCAATGCTTGGACGTTCTTCTTCATCTGCAAATGAGAGCAGTAAATGAGGGATATCCAGTATTTTGTTTTAGAGGAAAATGGTAACAATAGGAAAACGAAGAAAGAGACAACAGTATCCTAGTGCAGCATAGAGGATTTGTTGGTAAGAGAAACTATTAGTTTTCTCTTAGGAACGTTACCTCCTTCGTTCTTATTGCTTCGAGGACCTCCTTGTCAATCCATATCCTACTCCGCTCTTCAGGATTTATTGGATTTTGACGATGAACGATTTCTCTTCCAAGATCTCCGAGTTGATCGTGCACCCAAAATGTATTTTCCACGATCTTTACCAATGACATGCTAATGAGGACGCCAACTTCATCATCTAGGAAAAAATCACAATCTTTCCACATGTAGATTGCATATGTCGTAGGCTCACCAATGAAAAAGCATGCAATATCGAGGAAAATTTGTTGTTGCCGGTAACTTAAGGCATCATAGCTGATCTTCAACTTTTCAAAAACATCATCGTGAGGTGCGTTGCTTAACTTCTCCGATGTCCCTCTCCATATGTCTTGCCCTTTACCACGGAGGAACGAACCAATTACTTCAAGAGCCAACGGAAGTCTCCCGGTCGCAGCTACGATTTTCCTTGAAAGATCCTTGTAATCATCCGACGGGGAGTCACTATTAAATGCATGCCTACTGAAAAGCTCCAGCGCATGATCACTACTCATCACCTCCATTTCATAGTCCGAGATTCGATAGTTTGGTCTATCGATTCGCAGAACATCTTTATTTCTAGTTGTAATCAATATTCTAGATCCTGAATTCAAAGTACTCCTTCCAACTAATTTCTCTACTTGCTCCAAGTTAGCAACATCATCGAGTGCAATGAGGACTTTTTTATTGCTAAGTACTTCTTCAATCCTCTTTGTTCCATAATCAATTTCGTCAATGCCTCTTGTTGCCGTACCATGACCGATTTGGGACAATAACTTCTTTTGTAACTCAATTAAGCCATCGGTTCTTAATGACTTCGCTCGAACGTCTTCCATGAAACAACAACACTTTCCAAAATTAGAAGAAAGCTGGTTAAATACAACTTTGGCAAGAGTCGTTTTACCGATACCCCCCATGTCATGAATTCCAACGAGCCGCACACCGTCAGAGCCGACGTCTAACAATTCGGTTAGTGTTGCAACTCGATCATCAATTCCAACTAAATGTTCTGTCACGGATCTATGCTTTGTCTTCAGCTTTTGCACGACCTCTTCAACGATCAATTTAATCACGTCACCGTAGCTGCCACAATGGAAAACCATTTTAACAAGGGGAAAAAATGATGTTATTCAAGCACCAGATAAGCTACAAAATATTCGGACAACTAATGGGACCTTTAATCTAGAAGTGATCTTCCAAAAGTGCATATTGGACATTAACGTCGCACCAAACATACTTTTATGCAATTTAACAATGGGTGCACCATGTCATAACCTGGAGTATGACTTGATTCCAACATGAGATTAGCAATCTTGGAATAACGTTGATAACGTTTGCGAAAAATAGATGTGTAAGTGTTTATGCAGTTGGAATTGATATTTTAGGATTTATGTTAGACCGACAATTACATAAGTTGGACATGGTGTATTCAAGAGGAGAAATGTTTAACGTATTGCAAGATTAAATAATTAGATGGGAATGTACATTTCATTTCATTATCCCATTCTTTTTCCTCCCACTGTCCACAATCTAATATTATTTTAGCTACCTAGCCATTATATCATCATTCACCCACTACACAGGATGACCTTGCTAAGCAGTTTCCCATTTTTTTCTACTAATGTAGCATAGTTTTTTCAATTTGGTAATAATATAGTAACATAGCTATTATACCAGACTGGCATTCTTTATATCTATGGTCCAGTGTGAAAAGGAAATTGGGGAAACAATCTGGAAAGCAATTAGCTTACCCTTTGTACTTCTTCACTTCCCACCCCTTTATAGCATCAACCTCCATGAGAGCCTCTCTCCATGCATCTACTTGCTCATTGCTCAACTTCTTCTCGCGCTCCAAATTTAGTATGGCATTGCGATACAAAGGAGTTTTCAGCTTAACATCGTCAGGTTCCACATCGAAGAAAATAGGTAGGATCTCTTTTTTACCTTCCGATTTGGAAGTATTTGCCACGATTTGCGTGAGCTCGCGGAGGCACCATTGGCTCGAAGCGTAGGTCCGAGAGAAGACAGGTATGTAGATCCTGGAGTTGTCAATCGCTCGCTGGAGCGATCCATCGATCCTTTCGCCGACACGGAGCTCTTCATCATCTCGAAAGACACATACTCCAGCGTCGATCAAGCTGTGGAAGAGGAAGTCGGTGAATCCGACGCGAGTGTCGGGTCCTCTAAAGCTTAGGAACACTTGGTACTCGCTTCCCGACGACGTGCTTGCATCTGAGCTCGCCATGGCATAAATTTATTCCACTGAACAGATCTCTCTCTCTCTCTCTCTCCTTCCGTGTGTGTGGAGGGTGCGCCTGAAGATGGCACGAGACAAAGTAATTTGCCACTACTAGGACTGACCCGATGTTTTCAATGGAGAATGTGGCCGCGTCAACATCAACACATACTTTCAAAGAAATCGCGTAAAGAATATCGATAGTCTTTAATTCACCAGTACGTAAAGAATCGACTTTTTCCATACTTTTACTATGCATGGACTATAAACGAATTAGAGGGAATAAAACTGAGATAAGTATGAATGAAAATTAAGAAATTGGAAGGTAAATAGGTCCCCCTTTTGCACAGAGAGTCATCTCATCATAATGCAGTGAGATTATAGGATCTGCAGTGGAGCCTCCGACCAACTTTCATAAAGTCACAATTGATTATGTTCCCTTCCCACTCTCCTTTCCTATAGTTAGAATAGTTTTATCTTTTTCTTCCTTTTTCCTTTTGTTTATCTTGTCAACATAAATTCAGATAAGCTGAAATGCATTCACTTTTTTTTTTTATAAAACCGGTCCAACCAAATAACATTGATTCCAAGCACTTTTTTTTCCTATTTAATCGCATGGATATATAGAATACAGGACTTTCAATCCTAGAAAGGGAAGGAAGGAAAAATGATAATCGATTTCAAGTGAGTAAACGGAATTTCATACTCGATCCGATAGACACATGTCAAATTACGTGAAAAAGCCGTATTCGATGAAAGTCGCATGTACGGATTATATCATTTAGGTGCTTGCCTACTTTTGATGACAGGTATTACTAGACGATTATTAGAGAAAATTCGATTTTTGAAGTTATTATTGTATTTCTTTCTTCTCCTTTCAGTTACGGTTGCTTTGTTGATCAAAAAGGAAACCAAAAAAAAAAAAAAAATCTTCTTGAGAAAAGCAAAAAAAGAAGAAGAAAACATCTCTGCTAAATCGCCGTCCTGATGCAACTTGCTCTGCTTAATACTCACCCAATACTTGCTCCTCTAAGATCATAAGGCCATGAGAAAAATCTCAGGCTAAATGGCCGACAAAAGTAAGACAATACCAAAAAAAAAAAAAAGGTAAAGTAAAGTTGTTCGAAACTCCCTCTCTTAACTTTGATGTCCTTCTTTTACTCCCTTTATGCCTAGCTTTGTATAGACGCGGCCGGTTCGGTGGAACCGCCGGTTCCGGTTCAGGAACCGGCGGTTCCGGTTCCACGAAAAGGTGGAACCGGAACCGGCCGTGAAAAATGGCGGTTCCGGGCCGGTTCCCGGGCCGGTTCCGGTTCCGGTTCGGAACCGCCGGTTCATTCCGATTCATTTTTAATAATAATTTTTAAAATAATAAATAATAAAATAAATATAATAAATTATAAATTATAAAATACAATTAAATTGTACATTGTAATAAAATATGGGAAAAAAAAAAAAAAGGAATGGGCTTGAACTTAATGAATTATCATTAAGCGACCTACATATCTTCTTGGGGATAGAAGAATCAAAGCCCATGTAGTTCTTTTTACCTTTGAGAACCCCAACTTACCTCATCGTCAATCGTCGCTACCCGTTGTGGTACCCGTGGCGGTGGTATCTCCAACATCATCGCTAAAAAATTCATGTTCACGATCTAACTCTTGGTGTCGATATTTCGCCCTCGTCCAATCGCCGACACAAGCTTGAGCTTCCACAGAGTTCGGGCTTAATCTTGAACGGCGAGAGTCCAAAATTAATCCTCCAGAACTAAATGCTTGTTCAACTGCAACCGTTGAAGAAGGGGTTGCTAATATTTGACGAGCGATGAGGGCGAGAACTGGATACTCGATTTGGTGACTCTTCCACCACTTCAGGATTTCGAAATCTGTACTATGTTCTGCATCACGAAACTCAAATTGAGTGGTTAAATATTTTTCTAATTCAGAAATATTACCTGTTGCCCCTTTTTTTTTTTTTTGCCTACTCTTAAGCATATTATACCCTCTACTAAGTGAACTACCACCTTCGCTACGTGAGGCAGTAGATTGTAAAGATCCGGAATCACTTAAACCATATCTACTACAAAATTCTCCATATAATGCTACTATAGATTCTTTAACATGTCATAATATATTTAAAATATCTATTGAATCATCCAAATGTAAACAATCATGATAATACACATTCAAATAATTTTGTAAACCGTCTAATTTAATACGTGGATAAAAAACAATACCAACTAAATAGACAAGAGGAATTTGCAAATAATAATGCAACCATTTTTCTCGCATTACTAAAATAGTTTGACCTAATTCGGTATCTTTTTCATATTCACTAAAAACACTACTAATATTAACACACTCTATTAAAAATAAATGCGTTGTAGGATAATAAATACCAGATAAAGTCTTAGTAGCATCATTAAAAATTTTCAAAATATCTAAAATTTTCTTGCAAACGTCCCAATGTTGAGGAAGTAAAGTAATTTCGGGAATATTTTGTGAAATAAACATACATAATAAATCTTTATATTCAAAAGTTTGCCGAAGCAACTCGTACGTAGAATTCCAACGAGTCGGAATATCTTTTGGAAATCTTCTTGGCCTTCTCCCATTTTGTTTACAAAATTTTCCCCATGATTTCATACATTGGGGACGACTCCATAAAAATTTAATTGCACTTTTTATTGGGGCGAGAGAAGTGTCAAGAGTTCGTAAACCATTTTGTACACATAAATTTAAAACATGACAAGCACATCTAATGTGAAAAAATTGTCCGCCAAAAGTGGGTTTGCAAATATTTTCTAATTCGGGAATAGAAGCGGTATTTGCGGCGGCATTATCAAAACCAATTGAAAATACTTTATTTATTAAATTATATTCTTCTAAAACTTGCCTAATTATTCTATAAATATTATGAGCCGAATGGCTTTCATCAAAAACTCGGAATGCAATAAGTCTTTTTGAATCATCCAATTGTCATCTATCCAATGCCACGTGACACCCATATAACAATGAATTTGCCAAGGATCACTCCAAATATCGCTACCTATATGCACACGTCCATTGAATTCCGCAAAAAATTTTCCTAAAGATTTTTTTCCTTTTTTATAAAGATGAAAAACTTCGCGTTTAAGAGTATTTTTTGGAATAGTTGGCGCTATGGAACCAACGCAGTATTTATCAAATATTTCATATTAAAATTTTCACCAAGTATTAAACGGAGCATGATCAAGGGCAACATATTCACCTAATGTTTGTTTATAAAGTGCTTCAGTGAAACGAAATAAAGGATGAGGCTTAGAAGTGGCGTACCCGGAAATTTGTTGTTGCGTATTGTCGATCCCCGCTTGCGTTGGATGTTTTTTCGTCAAATGCCGACGGAATGTTCCGTAGCCGTCTCCTTTCGTGAATTTATAAGTTTGCGAACAATATTTACATTTTATATTATACTTACCTTCGACTTCATCACGTACCTTGTCGAAGTGTAGCCACAAGTCCGATGTATTATCTCGGCCCTTCCGTTCCGGCTCATTTGCCGTTGACGTTTCTTCGACACCGGTGGGAGGATGAAGACTTTCTTGTGTTGGGATGTGCTCGACGTTCGGAATCGGGACATAGTTGATATTATCGTCGTCGTCTTCCCAACTTGCATACTTACGAGGATCGTATTCATGAAAGGGATAGTCGGAATCTCCCATAGCCATCTTGCCCTTGTCAGCATTTCTGCTTCCACTTGCCATTTTTTGAGAGAATTGATCGGGATTGAGAGAATTGGGAGAATTTGAGCGATTTGAGAGGATTTCGTAGAGAATTCGAGAGATTGTTCGGAGAATTTGTAACAAAAATGAAAGGGGAAGCATATGTATTTATAGGCAAGAATCATTTTTTTTTATTATTTTTTTTTTAAAAAAAAAATGAAAAGCAACGGCCAAAGAGCCGTTGCCAACGGCCCAAAGCGGGCGCGGGGGGGGAGGGAGGGAGGGGCCTGCTCAGGCGCAGAGCCCAACGGCTCTCTGCCCCGGGCCCACCATCTTTTTTTTTTTTTTGTGGTTCGGAACCGTGGGCCCGGTCAACGGGCCGGTTCCGGGCCGGTCAACGGGCCGGTTCCGGGCCGGTTCCGGGCCCACGGGCCCAAATGGCACTCACTAGCTTTGTATGCAAGAAACGTCATAATAAGACACCGCTAATCCTGTCGGACACAGATTCCTCAACGCTTCACATATCAGTTCAAGGATTGCCCTAAGGCCAAGTTTAGTACAAAGGAAATGAAGAATATGTGGATACTTTTCTTTTGTTTGGTTGCCACATTTGAAAGACACGTATTTATTCTTTTGCTAGTACATTTTGCTTAATCAATTATAAGAAATAAAACTGCACATTCCCAATATTGCAACTCACGTTAAACTAAAATTTATCCCAATGAGTCATCCGTCGCCATTCTAGAAAGTTACCAAAACAGTCCTAAACATGATACGCTTATGCCAATTCAGTCATAACCATTTCTTTTTTGCCTATTGAGTTCTAAACTTTTTTGCATTTGTGCCAATTAATTTTATCCAGCCAATTTTGGCAGGAAATCGCTGATATGGACGCCGGCCATCCTATATGATACGATCGCGGAAAATTTTTAATAATGTTTTAATTTTTTATTTTTTATATCTTTTTCATTTTCTTCTTTGGTTTTTTTATATATGGTTGTCAAGGACCTCCGCGCCCTCACCGAAATGTAGCTGACGTAATCTAAAGCGTCGGTAAGAATGGAAAATAAAATTAATTCAAAGATATATTTATTTTAATGACTTACCGACCTTATTCCGATTAACTTACCAACTAGTATTTATCTTTCACTCTCGTTTTGAGTTACTTATTGACATTATGTAATTTAGGTTAATTTATCAGATGTTTCTTATCATTTATCCACTTGTTTTTCTCCCTTACAAATGTATATCAACAGTTATGCGATCTGTTTCCGGTCATGCTCGTGCTTGTGAGGGAGAGAGGGAGAGATGGCCGATTGGGCCGGGCTGTGCACAAAAGAAAAGAAGGAGGAAAGGGAAAAGGCCAGGGAAGAAAAACAGAAAAGGGCCGGCCGGTTCGCGTGGGCTGAGCGCAAACCGATCCCGTCCGACTTTTTTTTTCGAACTTTTTATATTATCTATTTATTTATTTTTTAATAATAAAATTTTTTATACTAAGAAATAATAATAATACCAACAAAACTTGTAACTTAATTTATTCATATAAATTGCATGTTTATCGATTTTGTCTTTTTTTTTTTTTGTTGCCTGCGCTACTTTGAGCCTTCTATATTTTATAAGAAAATATGGATTTGAGACGGCCAAAATCAGGTCTCAACATGAGTAAATTAAAAAAAAATCAAAATATTTAGAATTAAATTGCCATAAGTGAAAGATTTAAACTAAATTAGCCGCCGTATAATAGGTTTAGGATTTTTTAGACAATGTCTCCCCGATAAAAAGTACCTATTCTTATGCATTACCAGTTTGTCATTCTTTGTTCCATCCCAATGCAGCTTGAGGCTCCGTTCGAAAAATGAATAATCTGAAGAACATTTTTTCTTAAAGCTTACCACTTATATCGCTTGCAAAAATGGATAAACGACCAAAATTTTCATGTCCAGTCTCCCTTTCTCCATCCAAAGCTCCTATCGTCTTTTTCCCACAAAATTGTTTCCTCAAATAATCTTGCTGCTGTTGCTGACGGATATCAGATCCCTGACCTACCGCTTCCATAGGTGCAAGACGAATTCTGGTCAATATGAACAATGTTCTTATCATAGTTTTGTCATACGATAAAGTATCGAATTTCTCTCCGGCGCAAGTGTGGACTTTCTCAACGTAACTTTAAGTCCACTCGTGCATTCAATCATTTTATAGATTCAGTCTCATTAGTGTCTTAATATAAAATAATTAGCCCATGTAGGCACGTGATCAACATTGCTTCTAAAATGTAGTACGACAAACGACTTTGTGCCTAGATGCGAGTTCGCCCAATCCAGCCAATCCTCAGGCAACCGAGCCCCGAGTTCATCAATTCTCCCGGTCAAGGAAGCATTCGGTATTAGGAAGGGAGGAATTTGAGAGTTGAACCACAATCGACAAAAGGGAAACAAAAACCCTAGCTAGCAAACTTTCCTGAAGTGGAACGCTCGAGCTTTGTTGACTCCTTCACCAGCTTATATTACGTAGCTAGGCGTGACAAACAATCACTGTTTATATATATGTCGACCCAAAAAAAAAAAAACTGCTGTATATATCTCAGTAGCTGTACATTACTAGAAATCATCGACCAAAGACTAAATATCGAATCTTGACAAAAGCATGACCATACTCACAAATGAACTTGATTTTTTTGTAACACTAGAAGTTCGACTTCTATACTCAAGTGCCTAACAAAAATTAACATTGATTTGAAGCCGTAGGAAGCTCATTCAAGAGTTAGTAGCAAGTTCCGGAGAATTGCATTTTCTTTTGGGAGGATGGGAGATATAGATAGATCTTGACGAAATTGAAGAAGAAAGAAGAAGAATGAGAAGGCGAGAGAGAATGCATGGAGAACACAATTTCACGCTCATTGTCCATAGAGGAAGCAAAATGAGAAGAACAACGGCGATGGAGCGGTTTTTTTTTTTTCCTTTCTTTTTCAAACATCCGATCCATGTGAAGCAACTGTGTCGTAATCGTCAATTTGGATAGGCCCAACACGAAATTGAATCTCCAATCGGATCTCAAGCTCGCCGTAGGGGAAGTTCAAAAATTGAAAATAACTTTTTGACAAATGACCAAATATTCTATGCGAAAAAAAAAAAACGTCGGATTTCATGTGCCGAATATCACATGCGAACGAATCCATTTAAAACATTACTCTTTTAAGTTCTCGATCGGCCAACGGAAAAAGACCGTTATGTCCGTTTCTCTTAATTACCCTTATGCGAAATTTAGCTTTTTTAATTTTATTTTTTTTTTGCGATTTCTTGTGGAAGGAAAGGACAACAAAATTGAGCCATGTCATTTTCGATGCCTCCAGGTAGACATGGCCGGTTCGGCCGAACCACCGGTTCCGATTCCATGAAAAGGTGGAGCCGAAACCAGCCCTTGAAGAGGCCGGTTCCGATTCGGATTCGGAATCGTCGGTTCTCGAACCCAACGACTCTTTCCCCCCGAGACTCCCCTTTTTTAAAATAAAAAAAAAGGGTCTGAACTGCCTCGGAACCGCTGGTTCCGATAATTATGGAACCGTGGGTCCGGTCAACAGGCCTGTTCCGGGTCGGTTTCGGGCCCACGGTTTCATTTTGCCATGTCTACCTCCAGGGCGCGCGGCAGAAGTCTTCGGAGCAATGTTGTGGCAACTTCTTCAAGACTCGAAACCACTTCTTTTTTTTTTTTTTTTTTTATAGTTCGAAGAAGCTCGCAAACGGCTCGAAATTTTGAACTGTCAATTTTAATTCCCAGAAACGAAGACAGTTTAGATGGAGCTCCAAACTGGAAAAAGATTGAAACTTTCTTCCGATTTCACCGTCCAGAATCGAAACCCACTTCAGCAAAAACCCTCCTCGAATTCCATCCTCGACCCCTCTCAAGTTGCATCTCTCTCAAGGCATATCACGACCCCGCCTTCTTCTTCTTCGGTCTTGCTCGGTTCACTTCCTCATTTAGCAGATTTCACTGCCTGGGTTAAGATAAAGAGTGAAACTGTTTTGCCTTAAGGACAGATATTACATCTGTTTGGAGGGTAACGATGCTCTTCAGAGTAGTAATTGCTAAATCAATGTGTCTGGTTTTGATTAAAGTTTCTAGAATTAAGTACGACTGGTGCATGTTTTCCAGTGTTGAGTGGCGCTTTGCACTTCAATTTTTCATGTCTAGTTTCGTTCTATTGATAGACTAATCACGGATTCGATCAGCAAGCTAGTTGAGGGGATTATTGCTTAAATTCGGTATAGGATTAGCATTTAAATTTGGCTCGGTCTGATCCAAACTCTGGACGATTTATCTCCACGTCTGCAGAGCATTATGCAAATCCAGGTTAATTGGCAATGAAATGCCATCTTATATGTCTATGAGCGTCTTTGCCACTCGTAATTCAATGTTGCAGCACTTGTGTCGAGTTGCTAGAGTGGTGAGAACTGAGTAGTTGTGAAGTGTTTGGTCATGTTTATTTGGTTTCCATTACCAATCAGCGTGGTAAACTTTTTGGATCTGCCCATTACCAATGTTATGGCTTTGTTCCCTTCTTTCTCTGCTGTTGCTTGAAGTAATTAAACTCTGCATATCATAGTCACAACTCTACATCTGTTTGCGCTAATTTATCGTCCTTTTATTTCTCTTCAATGGCGTCCTTTCTCGTCATTCCGGATCATGATTTCACAGTTTATACCTCATTATGCAATTGATACCACTTCAGGACTTTTGCTTGACCGCTCTGTAGATGCATATCCTGCACAATTATGTACACTTATGTGGGTGCTGGTCTAATGTCTTCACTTAAATTCAGGCGTATGAAAGGAGAAGGGCTCGGCTTTTAGAAACTGAAGGACGTCAAGCAGATAGTCCGGCAATCGCTGAGCTGAGCATCAATGAATCTTCTGATCCACGCACGCGTGCTCCACTCAAGCATGGCGTTTCTCTATAAAACCCTGGTCCAGCAGTTGCAGAAAAACCTGGCCCGCTTTCTGTAGGCAAAGTGCCGAAGATATTGCGCAACATTATCAACCAGTCTCGTGTTGGCGAGTCAGAGTTCCTCCCACCCCAGAGGAAGCTTATGCATGAAATCGACACGGTCAAAAGACTGGTAATGAATGAGCTAAGGAGGCTTAAGAGGACATCGAACACTAAAAAAGCAGAGCGCCAAAAGAGAGTTCGCACACTGATGTCGATGCGATGATGCATCACGATGATTCTTGACAGGCCTTAGCACATTTAGATCAATAACAGCTTGAAATAGTCCTCATTGGTGGAAGATCTAGTTCACCATTTTTTCTTTTACCCCTTTAAACCTCTAACTTAAGATCTTGGTATAGGATCAGTAGGCGTTTTTCTCACCCATTAACGAGTTGCTGAAGGTGTTGGCATAGGATCAGTAGGCACCCCCTGAGTCGGTCTTTTCTTCATCTTCTGGAGACATTTTTGTGAGCTCTATGGAGATGTTTCTTGAACACAATGTACATAAGAGAACCCACATTTGTTTGATTGTTTGCTCAAGGTCTGTCTGAACACAATAAACATAAGAGAACCCACAGTCTTATGTGTACACTGTTTCTTGAACACAATGTACACAATGTACTGGTTGTTTTATCTTCCATCTTGATGCTAGGACATTGCTTTCTTTGACACTATGGCATGTCTGATTGTGCTGCTGAATAATGATTTACTGGAAAAATAGGCCAATCCGAAACTCATAGCTGAGTTATTTATGAATTTTGCAAAACCTATGTACGGTGTCTATCAGAACTTTTCGAATAGGAAGCTAAGAGCGCTATTCTTGCTTTCCATCGAACTTTCAAAGGCAGTGCCAATCAGAACTTTAACTGAGCAATTAATCGGATGTCTCAGTTGATTCTCGTTAACATTCTAGTTTTGTTATGTGATAAGGATGGTGACCTGGGAAGAGAAATGGCCATCTGCAAGGAAAATTTGACTGCCGAGTCTGCTAGTAAAGTTTCATTGGCTACTAATCAGAGAGAAAATGCTCTGAAGGACTTGGAGCGGAGAAGAAACAATCTTGGAGGAGGGAATAAGAAGTTTAGGATGGCGATGGTCGGACCGCAGAACTTGTTAGCTTCTTTACAGCGAGAATTCAGATTGAAGGTATAGAGAAGATGAGATGGTTGTACCATTTCAACGCCCGAAACTCTTGGGGACTTGTGATCGTGAGTCGATGCTCACGGAATGTGCGGTCTTTGGCTGTCCATTGTTCTGCAGTTCCCGGATCATATCCGGAATTTGCAATTTTAGTCGAATTATCTCCTCAACTTGTATCTTTAAGGGGGGCTCTTCACATGATGAGAAGAGAATAACCTAATTGCAGTGTCAATCCTATGATGATTGATGAGGCAGGTCATTGACTCATGTTTCAGCTTTTGAGGACGCGTGCTTGTATGTGGTGCTTCAATCATAGGAAGCTCTTGTTTCTCTTGTGTGGATTAGGCATGCGGACAGAAAATCACATGACAAACGATTCATACAAACTTATGTTGTCCTGCGCCTCCAAACAGTGTTTCTTTTTTGGTAGTCCCATCTTGAGAAATTCGTTTGATGAACAGTTTTGGCTTACTTGTCGTACCGCGTCACCCCATGTTAGGAACAAAACTAATTATTTTCTTCTAACTTTTTAATTAGTTAATTAATTAATTAATTTTTCTTTTTTTTTCTTTTCTTTCTCCTTTTCTTCTTCCTCCTCCAGCTGGCCGCAGAGCCCGGCGATCGGCCAAAGGCAAGGCTGGCTTCGCCGGGAGCGAGCTTCGCCGGGCTTGATGGCCGGCTGGAGAGAGAGAGAGAGAGGAGCTACTATTGATCCTAAGAATCTAACTGCCCTATTGATCCAGAATACACGAGCTACTATCATTCTCGGCCATCCCAATAATTCATTCTTACGCACAAAACACATATTTCTTCACCTCAATCTACTCCTAATGAACGCGCCAGCAGCTATGAACATTTACTTTTAATTCAGTACATCGGCACTTTCAGCTAACCCCGCAAAGTCGAGATTATTACATAAAGCATTGAAAATCGTGTCAAGGCCGAGGTTATCGGTGATGACTCAAATGTTCATATCAATTAGATTTATGCAACCTACACAGCTAGTACAGTGAATCATTCAAGCGGACTAGATGAACTCAGTCAAATTCGAAGCTATATTCATGCTGATCCGATTCAGGCATTTCATCAAACAGGGGGTGATCTATTTAGATGGTAGGGGCGGCGGCTCGCCACATGATATGGTTTGTCCTCTTTTTTTTTTTAAAGGTTTTTTTGTTAAATTTTAAACTTATTAAAATTAGTTAATTTTTAAATTTGAATTTGATTTATTTTAATTTATTTTGAAGTGTAAAAGTCCACGTGGCAGCCCGCATGGACTTATTATTATTTTTAATTGTTATTTTATATTAAAAAATTAATTATTAATAACTCATGGCAATTTTGGCCAAAAAATTTCGCCTAAGACACCAAAGTGATCTTTTTGTCTCCGACTTGGCACTAAAGTGATCCAATTAAAATTTTTGGCACCAAAGTGATCTCCGTACATAACTTTTGGTACTAAAAGTGTACTTTTCCCTATATTTTTCATTCTAACTTTGTCCTCACCGAGCTTTCATAATTTCGAAAATGCCTTCACCTCGCGCCAATAGAGGAAACACAGAGCTTAAGTCGTGGATGTGGACACATATGAGAACAACAATGATGATGATTACGTAACGATTGATATAGATGAAGACAATTGGAGACCGAGGATTTCCTAGAGAAATTTATATGATTTTTCTCTCATTTGCCTTGAATCTTCCTTGTGACGTCTCTCCGTGTATCTCCTCCTTCATGAACTCAATCAGTGCCCTCCGAAAAAATCCGTGAATGTCGAAAAAAGAAAAACTCCAAAAATAAAAGAATAACTCGTTTTACAATAATTGCTCAATTTAGGAAAAATTCCTTGGAGGGGTCTTTGTCTCAAGGTTGTAATGTGGGGTTAGTTTAGGAGAGAAATAAACGGGGTCCCCGTGGGTATTCATGCTACAAGTCAAGAGTCAAAGTTTCAGCCATTTATTGAGGACAACGCTCAAATCATCCCAGATAAAACTGGTCTTGCCAAAAATTGTTGATGGTGGCTAGGCTTGGTTCTTTTGAAACGGGGATCTTCCTCTAAAGATCAAAGTAGACTCAAAGAAAGACTCACATACGCAAGTTAAGATCGGTGATCATCTATCATATTTATTACGGATATCACTATTCGGTTATTTTTAATCGTTTCAAATGGCGGACACTCGAGGTGGAGCGAAAAATACAATGTACTTTATTGCTTTGTTTTGCTTTTACGGACCCTTTTACTTTTTACCTGGCATTTACTCCTTATACCACGGGTGTGCTCTCTCTTTTTTCTTCCTTTTCAAAACAAGTAACATCATCTTTATTCCCTTCGCTTTTTTTGACATGCCTTGTCCCAATATTAGGGATGATCACTGACAGGTTCGTTGAACAGACATTTGCAGGTCCAGCTAGGTTTAAACAAGGGATGTTCACAGGGTTTGCAATAGAGGAACAAGATACCTTTCTTCTCTTTAAAGAGATTCCACCTAATTTTGAAGTTTGCCGAATCGGAGCGATGTCCGCGCAGTTTCTGCTGTGCCCTAGTGTGGGATAATGACTGTGACCGCGCTTTCGAAAAAGAAAAACCATGATCTGCATGATCAGAATAAAGGAAATGAGCTGCCATTCAACATTTCACAAGCCGCAAATTACCAATTCTTCGGTCTGAACAGTGTGCAATCAGTCCACTCCTTGTCCATTCGTGCTTGTCCAAGCTGATCTTTGGTGTCCCCTTGAGGGATGACGTCCATATTAACATTGAATAGCGCGTGAGCATTCAGGTAGGTTAGTTTTCAAGGGGTTTTAACATAGAAACACCACTGCACAACAAAAATTCGATCCACGATTTGGCTCATGACTGCAATTAGATTGTAAGCAATCTGCCACCATTCCATCTTTGTTTTCCATCGGTTTCGCGAGGAAAAGCTCCAGAAAGCCGAGAGTGTCAACTCCAGCAAATCCATTTTTTTTTTTCTTTTTCATCTTTTGGAGTCCACTCCCCGACCGCCATGGATACACACAAATTACAGAACACGGTAAAATGGCGTGCGCTATCATTCTCGCTAATCACAAGAATTCATTCTTTCACGCAAAGCAAATAATTGCTCACCTCAATCTATGAGTCAGCAGCAATCAACAAGTTCTTTTAATTTAGTACATCAACAGTATCAGCTAACTTCGCAGATTGAAAACAGTATCAAGGCCAAGGTTATCGGTAAAGAATCAAAGGTTCGTATCATTTAGATTTATGCAACCTACACAACTAGTACAGTGAATCACTCAAGCAGATAAGATGAACTCAGTCAGATTCGACGCTATATTCATGCTGATCCGATTCAGGCATTTCATCAAACATGGGGTGATCAATTCAGACAAGAGATCCAACTGACACATTGAAGCATCTATTCCAATCCAAGCTATAACAACAGCGTCAAAATGAGTACGGATCATCAGTAAATCATTAATCAGAGACGATTTCACATAAATCTTAATTAGACTTCTCCGCCTTTTTTTTATTCCTCGAAGAATAGCTGAGAGAAGAGCATATGAAGGTAAAATGCGATTGCCGGTCATGGAAGTGTCGCCAGTGACGATGCCGGCGAAGGAGCTTCGAACGGACCCCGAGTGCTTCGGAAATATCAGCCAAAAACAGAGCGAATTGATTGGTGGGGGGCGACTCACCGGCGAACTGTTACTGATCCTGGTTTCAAAACTTGGTGAACTCCCGTGCATGCTTATATGTGAAATTAGCTGTCTTCAAAACCTTATAGGCTTCTAAAACACGTACACGTCCGAGGAGAGCGTGACTCCTGAAAAAAATCACGAGCAATATCGAGAAAAATTCAAGAAATGAGTAACCTGTTAAAATTAGAAACATATTCGATTCCTAGAAAAAGAATCCACATCAACAAACCGAAGCAATGTCATATTGGATAGCCGTATAAACTCCACGGAGAGTGCTTAAAGATTAAGGAACACATCCGTGCATGCGGATTATGTACAACATGAGTTCAATTTCTCGTGCTACCAAATGCAGACAATTCACGACCGGCAATCGACCTGGTTTCAATTCAAATAATACTTGATCGATGATGTTAATGCCTAGCATTAAGTACCTAAGATACAGACTTCTTGCCATGTACAATAAGACAAGCAATATCATAATCGCCATATTCAGACAAATAGGAGGCAATGCAACTCCTATTAGAATAGTTTAGCACCAGTGACATCCATTCTATAACAAATAAAGGAGATTCAAAGATGACACAGTTTTTGTAGGCAATGTGATCCCGAAAAATGGACAGATTCCTGTTTCCTCTTGACACCTATCATTATTGTGATGATAAATAGCTAAAGAAATAAAAAAAGAAAAAGAAAAATAAACATAGGAAATCAAAGTGCAAATCTTCCACAAGAACGAGAAATGGGTTTGATTCTAGAAAATAAGCCGCAAGCCAAGAAGTTTCTTATGGAGTTAGATCGAATTTTAATGGATACATCTCCTAAAACTGACGAATATTTTTTTGCTTTTTCTTTGTATTGTGTCATATGTTTCATACCAACATTTGCGCCAAAGTTACCATCAAAATAAACTTAAGCAAAATATTCCAATTTATTTACCACTATAAGTAAACTTTGTTACGAGAACGCCTCTCGTAGGAAAATGTTTACAACCTGTGATAGTAAGCCATCGATTCTTCTACTGTATATTCACTCAAAATCCTACATATTTCCAATCTTATCTCAATAATGGGCAGTTTAAGGGCGCACTCGATATTAAAATGGATCAAGAAAATGATTAACTAAACTATTTGCTCCATATGGACCCCGAAAAAAAAAATTTGTTGATTTACAATAAGTCACTTGACGATAAAGTCTTCTCTTCTCTCTCTCTTTTTTTTTTTTTTTTGCTAGAAGAAGTTACAAGTCTTTCAATTTTTTACCAGCAGTTCCACCGCTGTTTGCTTTTTAATTTCCGCAATTTGAGGTATATGATCTACCTCATAAGTCGATGGCCTTTCTAATCATTTCATTTTGGTCCGATAAGATACCCGAGTCTCTCTTTCTAGTTCACCATGTTAGAATAAGTAGCTAGATGAAGGAAGCGGAAGCCTACATGTACGCCTATGTTATTAATGATATAGAGGTGGGAATAAGCAGACAGGGAAAGAAGTAGGCCATCGTTGCCGCATCCATCGAGAGAGAAAAAGGGACATAGAAATAAAGAAAGGAGAAGGTTCTAACTCACCTTATAACGCTTGTAAGATTGGACGGTGCCTTCGAAATATGTCTTAGATCTACGGTGAGGAATGTGAGGGATCTCGATGCGGCAATCATTTGGCAATTTGGTATTTGATGGGCTGTCATCAACGTACAAGACCTTCAAAGCCTCTAACTCGTCAAGGCCCTCAACAACCGGTAGACCATCGCAGTTCCAGATGCCCAACAGCTCAAGCTTCTTTAAGTTTGATAAACCCCGAACACTGTGCAAGAGACGACAATCCGTTACCCAAAATTCTTTCCACAATTCTGATGTACCGAGTACTTGAATTTGGAGTATCTTTGGGCAACCACCAAGCTCGAACATTCTCAACTTACAAAATACCCTCGACGGAAGAATTAGTCTCCCTTCCTCCATGGTCAACTCACCAGCGGACTCTGCTTCACCCGCGTACCCTAACCCTCCCAAGGACTCACACTTCTCGATGCTTAATACCTCCAATGATTCAAACGCCCCAACAAATTGGATCTCAACAAGCTTTGGGCAATCTAAAACCTTGACTGTTTTGAGCTTCCTCAAGTTTGATAGCCCGAGTCTCTCCAGGGTTTCACAATTCGTTACCCAAAATTCTTTCCACAATTCTGATGTACCGAGTACTTGAATTTGGAGTATCTTTGGGCAATAACTAAGATAGAACCATTTCAACTTACATAATACCCTCGACGGAAGAATTAGTCTCCCTTCCTCCATGGTCAACTCACCAGCAGACTACGCTTCACCCGCGTACCCTAACCCTCCCAAGGACTCGCAGTTCTCGATACTTAATTCCTCCAATGATTCAAACGCCCCAACAAATTGGATCTCAACAAGCTTTGGGCAAGCTGATACCCCGACGGTTTTTAGCTTCCTCAAGTTTGATAGCTCAAGTCTCTCGAGGGGTTCACTGCCTCCCAAAATCAACCGTGTTAAGTTACAAAGTTGAAGCCCGCCGAGTCGAATTTCTTGCACTTGAGACGATGTGAGCTCTAAACTTGACAAGTTCTCTAATCTAGATGAGAGTGACACGGCTGAATTGAACTTATCCAACTGTAACTCTAGCAAAGATGATGGAAGTTGCGTGAGCATTCGCAGATCCAAACCAGACAAATAAAGTTCCTTTAACTGAGAAAGGGAAGCCAACTCGGTCGGAGCGGGGACATTGAGAAGTTCCAATTTCAACTTGTTCAATTTGGATAACTTTCCCATTCCCCCTAAATCACCGGTGCAAATTTTACCTCCCTCTTTCCAACGAGAGCCATCATCAACGTCCAACGGAACCAAATTAGTCGGATTCGAGATGTCCGAGACTACCCGCAATGATTTAGATGACACTTGTATATTGCTTAAACTTGTGGGAAGCATCGGCAGCTCTTGAATCTCATTACAATTTATTAACTCAAGCGTTTGCGGGCGAGGAAGCATACTAACTGTCTGCGGAACTTCACCGATGCGAGTTCGCGACAAGCGTAGGACTCTTAGAGAGGGAAAATTTCCGATCGCTAGAGGGAGTCGACCTTTCAAATTGGGGCTATAGATTCGAAGCACTTCTAGTTTCTCAAGCATTACTACACTAGGTATCTCCCATGAATTTGCCCAACGTATTCTAGGATAGTTGTTGTCAAAGTGCAACTCACATAATGATTTCAACCTCCATATGGAATCTGGTAGTTTCTTCACTAGACACTCCTCGACCGAGAAGTGCTCCAGCTTCACTAGGTTCTCGATTTCTTCGGGCAAATATTCAAGAGAACGGCAAGCTCTAATCTTTAGGTGAATCAAAGACTTCAACATCCCAATAGAGCCATCAAGTTTCCTTAAATTGGAACATCCATTGAAATTAAGCCTCTCTAAATTCGGGCATCCGGAGAAGTCCGGCATTCCCTTTATGTTGTGGCAATATTCAAGAGAAAGAACTTTCAATTTTCTTGCCCTCTGTCAAAATAAATACGATATTCAATGGATGAACAATCGGATATTACATTCAAAGAAAGTGGAATAGTAAGAAGCAAATTACTCACCTTGGTTAAGCTCTGTAGTTTCGAATCATCTATGAAGGCATTGCTTGAAAATTCAAGAACCACCACATTATTTAAGTGCATATTGGTTGGCTTGAAAAACAATTGACGAGGAGGACTACTCCAAAAAATCCATCTCATATTGGTAAGGCTCTTTGCTAAGTTACCGCGAAAGGTTCCCCCACTCAATCCGAGGTACCGTAGATGTTGAAACCTTCCTATCTCCTCACTTGTGATTGTCTTATTATCACTTTTGCGTAAGTCAAGAGTCAATGCTTGGACGTTCTTCTTCATCTGCAAATGAGAGCAATAAATGAGGGATATCCAGTATTTTGTTTTAGAGGAAAATGGTAACAATAGGAAAACGAAGAAAGAGACAACAGTATCCTAGTGCAGCACAGAGGATTTTTTGGTAAGAGAAACTATTAGTTTTCTCTTAGGAACGTTACCTCCTTTGTTCTTATTGCTTCGAGGACCTCGTTGTCAATCCATATCCTACTCCGCTCTTCAGGATTTATTGGATTTTGACGATGAACGATTTCTCTTCCAAGATCTCCGAGTTGATCGTGCATCCAAAACGTATTTTCCACGATCTTTACCAATGACATGCTAATGAGGACGCCAACTCCAGCATCTAGGAAAAAATCACAATCTTTCCACATGTAGATTGCATATGTCGTAGGCTCACCAATGAAAAAGCATGCAATATCGAGGAAAATTTGTTGTTGCCGGTAACTTAAGGCATCATAGCTGATCTTCAACTTTTCAAAAACATCATCGCGAGGTGCGTTGCTTAACTTCTCCGATGTCTCTCTCCACATGTCTTGCCCTTTACCACGGAGGAACGAACCAATTACTTCAAGAGCCAACGGAAGTCTCCCGGTCGCAGCTACGATTTTCCTTGAAAGATCCTTGTAATCATCCGACGGGGAGTCACTATTAAATGCATGCCCTCTTGAGAAGCTCGAGCGCATGATCACTACTCATCACCTCCATTTCATATTCCGAGATTCGATAGTTTGGTCTATCGATTCGCGAAACATCTTTATTTCTAGTTGTAATCAATATTCTAGATCCCCGAATTCAAAGTACTCCTTCCAACTAATTTCTCTACTTGCTCCAAGTTAGCAACATCATCGAGTGCAATGAGGACTTTTTTATTGCTAAGTACTTCTTCAATCCTCTTTGTTCCATAATCAATTTCGTCAATGCTTCTTGTTGCCGTACCATGACCGATTTGGGACAATAACTTCTTTTGTAACTCAATTAAGCCATCGGTTCTTAATGACTTCGCTCGAACGTCTTCCATGAAACAACAACACTTTCCAAAATTAGAAGAAAGCTGGTTAAATACAACTTTGGCAAGAGTCGTTTTACCAATACCCCCCATGCCATGAATTCCAACGAGCCGCACACCGTCAGAGCCGACATCTAACAATTCGGTTAGTGTTGCAACTCGATCATCAATTCCAACTAAATGTTCTGTCACGGATCTATGTTTTGTCTTCAGCTTTTGCACGACCTCTTCAACGATCAATTTAATCACGTCACCATGGCTGCCACAATGGGAAACCATTTTAACGAGGGGAAAAAATGATGTTATGCAAGCACCAGATAAGCTACAAAATATTCGGACAACTAATGGGACCTTTAATCTGGAAGTGATCTTCCAAAAGTGCATATTGGACATTAACGTCACACCAAACATACTTTTATGCAATTTAACAATGGGTGCACCATGTCATAACCCGGAGTATGACTTGATTCCAACATGAGATTAGAAATCTTGGAATAACGTTGACAACGTTTGCGAAAAATAGATGTATAAGTATTTATGCAGTTGGAATTGATATGTCAGGATTTATGCTAGACCGACAATTACTTAAGTTGGAGATGGTGTATTCAAGAGGAGAAATGTTTAACGTATTGCAAGATTGAACAATTAGATGGGAATGCACATGTCATTTCATTATCCCATTCTTCTTCCTCCCACTGTCCACAATCTAATACGATTTTAGCTACCTAGCCATTATATCATCATTCACTCACCACACAGGATAACCTTGCTAAGCAGTTTCCCATTTTTTTCTACTAATGTAACATAGTTTTTTTCAATTTGGTAATACTATAGTAGCATAGCTATTATACCATACTGGAATTCTTTATATCTATGATCCAGTGTTAAAGGAAAATTGGGGAAACAATCTGGAAAGCAATTAGCTTACCCTTTGTACTTCTTCACTTCCCACCCCTTTATAGCATCAACCTTCATGAGAACCTCTCTCCATGCATCTACTTGCTCATTGCTCAACTTCTTCTCCCGTTCCAAATTGAGTATGGCATCGCGATACAAAGGGGTTTTCAGCTTAACATCGTCAGGTTCCACGTCGAAGAAAATGGGTAGGATCTCTTTTTTACCTTCCGATTTGGAAGTATTTGCCATGATCTGCACGAGCTCACGAAGGCACCATTGGCTCGAAGCATATGTCCGAGAGAAGACGGGTATGTAGATCTTGGAGTTGTCGATCGCTTGCTGGAGCGATCCATCGATCCTTTCACCAACATGGAGCTCTTCATCATCTCGAAAGACGCATATTCCAGCATCGGTCAAGCTGTGGAAGAGGAAGTCGGTGAATCCAACGCGAGTGTCGGGTCCTCTGAAGCTTAGGAACACTTGGTACTCGCTTCCCGACGACGTACTTGGATCTGAGCTCGCCATAGCGTAAGTTTGTTCTGCTTAACGGATCTCTCTCTCCCTCTGGGTGGGGGTGTCTGGGTGAGCCAAAAGATGGGATGTGATCCTTCAGGCCTTGGCCATTACTGAGACTCAGCTATGTTTTCAATGGTGAATGTGGCCGCGTCAACGTCAATGTCAACGTCAACGTCGACACGTTCTTTCAAAGAAATTGCGTAAGGAATATTAATATTTTTTAATTCACCGGTCCTGTGAATTGGGGAATGAAAAATTGGTCCCCCCTTGGCATAGAGTGAGCCATTTCATCATCATGCGGCGAGATTTGAGGATCTCCAGTGGAGCCCCCGACTCCTCTTTTGATAAAGTCACAATTGATTGTGTTCCCCTCCGACTCCTCATTTGATAAAGTTAGAAGAATTTTGTCCTTTTCTTCCTTTTTCTTTTCGTTATTCTTCTCAACATATATTGAAATAATCTGAAATGCTCGCTCTTTTCTTTTTCTTTTTCTTTTTCCAATTTTACATTACTTCGGAAATCTAATAACTTAATTGCATGGAAATGTGAAGAAGCATCCCTCCTCTACCAAACTAAGGCTCCGTTTATTTCACAGAAAATGAACAATTTGAAAAATATTTTCTAACCAGTAATTACTTATGTCGCTTAAAAATGAATAAATAATTTTTTTTGAAAAATATTTTTTAAATTGCTTATTTTTCGTGAAACAAACGGAACCTAAAGAAGCAATCTTTTTTCCTTTCTTCACGAATGATTTAGTTAGATGTTCCAATAAGAGAAATCCGTTACAGTATACAATCATTCCTTGTGCCAAAATTACTTTACACTATAGAATTATTACTTTGCGTCGACCGACATCAGCGTGCTGTTCCTCGTCCTTTTGGTGGGAGACAAGTGCTTGTGAAAATGCTAGGCAAAGTCGCACGAGCCTCTTTCCCTTTTAGTTAAGTGGGGTTCACCAAAATCGAAAAGTCCTGCGACATTTACGGGTGACGACCGAGACAAATTGGAGTGGCTTAAATTCCACAATTGACGATCTAGGACATGGCTAGCATCGGTCCTGGCCAACTAAAGACTTTACTTGCCTATGGATAAGTCTTGCACGCATCTGGACATATCGTGGCTGTTGATCCCTACGCATGCTCGCCTGTATGATTGACAGTCATTATAGACCCGATGCCGGTGGACTCAAATCTACACAAATGCGATAAAGAAGTGCCGATCAAAACATCCAGTGGACTCAAATCTAGACAAATGGAAAAGTCTGGAAAAGCCTAACCCAAACCACGAGATGCTCCCATTGAATCTTCTTGAGAAGGTCCATATTTCCGTTCCCATCGGTGGGGCGCTTAAAAGCCCAACGTGCCTTAGGGGTGTGCAACCGAATCGAATTTACCCAAAAGCTAAATCGAACCACCAAAATTACGTTCGGGAACCGATTCCCGTTCAAACCAGTCCGGGAACCGATTGGAATTGAGCCAATTCCCAGTTCCAAGTGAGACTCCTATTCAAACCACTTTGGGAACCAATTGGAATGGGGCCAATTCCTAGTTCCAAGTGAAGACCCATCCCGGAACTGCATCGATTTTGGAGCCGATTTTTAGCTACTATAAAAGAAAAAAAAAATCCTAGTCTCGCTGGCCTCACCTCCTCTATTTTTGGTGGATTGTAATTTATATTACTCATATTATGTATAGTTGGACTACCACATGATTTTAGTATTTTGGTTAGTATGAATTGCAATCGAATTAAAGGTAATAAAATTAAGAAAAAGAAACAGGTATCGATGGACCGCCATATGATTTTAGTACTTTCGTTAGTATGAACTTCAATTGAATTAAAGGTAATAAAATTAAGGAAAACACGAACCAAAATTAGGGAGTTGGACGGAAAATCAATATTTGAGTCACCATGTTTTTTTTTTAATCGAAAAACAATGACTATGTGTACAATCACTCATTCATCCTTTGCATAAAAATTGAAAGGATGTAAGTCCTGAGGGATAATAAACTGGTCCCAATTTTGCACGGAACGAGCAGTTTCGTTTCTCCCGTTCAAAGAGGCCCTCATCCATGTAGTGAGATTATATGATCTCCAGCGGAATTGATTATATTCCCTTCCCACTCTCCCAAAAAATGAAGAAGTTGGTCATTTTCTTCCTTTTTCTCCCTTTTAATCCTCTCAAGCTATTACTCAATCATATGATTTAGGTGCCCGCCCACTTCCGATGACCGGGATTATTAGACAATTATTATGAGAAAATTGAAACTTTAAGGTAATAATTGTGCTATTTTTCAGTCATAAGCGATATTTTGATGGGAACGATATTTTTTTTTAGCTTATTTTAGGTCGTTTGCTTAAGTGCACACTAGTCATTAGCTTAGCAAACTTATTCATATGACGATTAACAGTAAAAAAAAAAAAAAAAGCTCTGGCTAAATGGCCGTCCTGATGCAGCTTGGCATGTGTAACACTCACCCAATAATTGCTCCTCTAAGATCGTAAGGCAATCAGAAAAATCTCATGCTAAATGACCGACAAAAGTAAAGCAAAAAAGTAAAGAACTTTTTTGATGTCCTTTACTGATGCCTGGCTTTGGCTGTATTTTGCAACTACTTTATTAAAGGTCTTTGGGTCTCTAACCATGCTGCACGGACAGACAGGAGAAGGCATTTTTCGCGTGTCGGACATGTGTCGGTGTTCGACATGTGGACACGTTGGGACACGGTCGGACACTCTACAACACGCGATCAACACATATCCGCGCTTCCGACATGCGGTCAACGAAAGCGACATGCGAGGCAGGTCAACGAAAGTTCCAGTTTTTTTTTTTTTTTTTTTTGAGATCTTTGGGAAAATCTATTATAATTTCAAAGTCATCTAAAGTTTCTTAGACCAAGGCAGGTCCAGACCATCTGTGGGCTTTAATATTTCCGAAATGCTAATACATATTTTTCCTTCTAACTTTTTCCTCTCCGAACTTTCACAATTTCGAAAATGCCTTCACCTCTCATGAATAGAGGAAACACAGAGCTTAAGTCGTGGATGTGGATGCATATTAGAACAGCAATGATGATGATTACGTAGCGACTAATATATAGATGAAGACAATTGAACACCGAGGTTTTCCTAGAGAAATTCATATGGTTTTTCTTTCGTTTGGCCTCGAATCTTCCTTGTCACATCTCTCTGTGTATTGCTCAATTTAGAAAAAATTCCGTTGTCGTGTGGGGCTAGTCGAGGAGAGAAACAAAGCAAGCTCGAAACTCACCCGAGTTAATATCGGTGATCATCTATCGTATTAACTAGTGGATATCACAATTTTAAATCATTTCAAATGAGATACCCATGGCGGAGGGAAAAATAAAAGTTACTTTATTGCTTAGTCCGGCTTTTACGGAACCTTTTACTTTTACCTGGCATTTACTCCTTAGACCACGGGTTTCTCTTTCTCTTTTTTTTACTCCTTTTCAATACTAGTAACATCATCTTTGTTCCATTCGCTTGTTTTGACATGCCTTGTTCCAGAACACGTCCGATGAAAGCGTGACTCCTGAAAAAAATCACAAGCGATGTCGAGAAAAATTCGAGAAAGGAGTAACCTGTTAAAATTAGAAACATATTCGATTCCAAGAAAGGATATACTAAGATAGGGTACATTGTATAAGAAGTTGCGGTCGAAGTACGAAAAAGAATCCACATAAAAAAACCGAAGCAATGTCATATTGGATAGCCGTATAAACTTTACGGAGCGTGCTTAAAGATTACAGAACACATTCGTGCATGCGGATTATGTATAACACGAGTTCAATTTCTCGTGCTACCAAATACAGACAATTCACGACCGGCAATCGATCCGGTTTCGATTCGAATACTACTTGGTCGATGATGTTAATGCCCATCATTAAGTACCTAAGATACATACTTCTTGCCATGTACAATAAGACAAGCAATATCATAATCGCCATATTCAGACAAACAGGAGGCAATGCAACTCCTATTAGAATAGTTTAGCACCAGTTACATCCATTCTATAACAAATAAAGAAGATTCAACGTGCAAATTTTTTGTAGGCAATGCAACTCCTATTAGAATAGTTTAGCACCAGTTACATCCATTCTATAACAAATAAAGAAAATTCAACGTGCAAATTTTTTGTAGGCAATGAGATCCCAAAAAATGGACAAATTCATGTTTCCTCTTGACACCTATCATTATTGTGATGATAAACAGCTAAAGAAATAAACAAGCAAAAAGGAAAATAAACATACGAAATCAAAGTGCAAATATTTCACAAGAACAAGAAATGAGTTTGATTCCAGAAAATAAGCCGCAAGCCAAGAAGTTTCTTAGGGAGTCGGATCAAATTTTAATGCATACATCTCCTAAAACTGACGAATATTTTTTTCTTTTTCTTTGTATTATGTCATTTGTTTCATACCAACATTTGAGCCAAAGTTACCATCAAAATAAACTTAAGCAAAATATTCCAATTTATTTACCACTGTAAGTAAACTTTGTTACTGGAACGCCTCTCGTAGGAAAATGTTTACGACCTGTGGTAGTAATCCATCGATTCTTCTAATGTATATTCACTCAAAATCCTACATATTTCCAATCTTATCTCAATAATGGGCAGTTTAAGGACGCACTCGATATTAAAATGGATCAAGAAAATGATTAACTAAACTATTTGCCCCATATGGACCCCGAAAAAAAATTGTTGATTTACAATAAGTCACTTGACGATAAAGTCTTCTCTTCTCTCTTTTTTTTTTTTTTTTGGCTAGAAGAAGTTACAAGTCTTTTAATTTTTTACCAGCAGTTCCGCCGCTGTTTGCTTTTTAATTTCCGCAATTTGAGGTATATGATCTACCTCATAAGTCGATGGCCTTTCCGATCATTTCATTTTGGTCCGATAAGATACCCGAGTCTCTCTTTCTAGTTCACCATGTTAGAATAAGTAGCTAGATGAAGGAAGTGGAAGCCTACATGTACGCATAAGGCGGATCTAAGCTACATAGACAAGCGATACTAGATCATATTATTAACGCATCAAATTTTTCTTATGTTATTAATGATATAGAGGTGGGAAGAAGCGAGACGGGGGAGAAGTAGGCCATCGTTGCCGCATCCATCGAGAGAGAAAAAGGGACATAGAAATAAAGAAAGGAGAAGGTTCTAACTCACCTTATAACGCTTGTAAGATTGGACGGTGCCTTTGAAATGTATCTTATCTCCGCGTAAGATGATGACATGGCAATCATTTGGCAATTTGGTATTTGATACATCAATCAACCTTTCCAACGATGGGTTGTTCCCAATGCACAGGACATTGAAAGCCTCTAACTCATCAAGGCCCTCGACTACCTGCGGACCATCGCAGTCCCGGATGTATAACCCCTCAAGCCTCTTTAAGTTTGATAAACCCCGAACACTGTGCAAGAGACGACAATCCGTTACCCGAAATTCTTTCCACGATTCCGATGTACCGAGTACTTGAATTTGGAGTATCTTTGGGCAACGAGAAAGCTCGAATGTTCTCAACTTACATAATACCCTCGATGGAAGAATTAGTCTCCCTTCCTCCATGGTCAACTCATCAGCAAACTCTGCTTCTTCACCCGCGTACCCTAACCCTCCCAAGGACTCGCAGTCCTGGATACTTAATACCTCCAATGATTCAAACGCCCCAACAAATTGGATCTCAACAAGCTTTGGGCAATCTGATACCCTAACGGTTTTGAGCTTCCTCAAGTTTGATAGCCCGAGTCTCTCGAGGGGTTCACTGCCTCCCAAAATCAACCCTTCTAAATTTTGAAGTTGAAGGCCGTTGAGGTTAATTTCTTGCACTTGAGACGATGTGAGCTCTAAACTTGACAAGTTTTCTAATCTGGATGAGAGTGAGATGGTTGAATTGAACTTATCCAGCTGTAACTTTAACAGAGACGATGGAAGTTGCGTGAGCGTTCGCAGATCCAAACTAGACAAATAAAGTTCCTTTAAGCGAGAAAGGGAAGCTAACTCAGCCGGAGCACGGACATTGAGAAGTTCCAATTTCAACTTGTTAAGTTTGGATAACTTCCCCATTCCCACTAAATCACCATTGCAAATTTTACCTCCATGTTTCCGACGAGAGCCATCATCAAGGTCCAACGGAACCAAATTAGTCGGATTCAAGAGGTCCGGGACTACTCGCAATGATTTAGACGACACTCGTAGATTGTTTAAACTTGGAGGAAGCATCGGCAGCTCTTGAATCTCATCACAATCTATTAACTCAAGTGTTTGCAGACAAGGAAGCATACTAATTGTCTCTGGAACTTCAACGATGCAAGTGCATGACAAGTGTAGGACTCTTAGAAAGAGCAAATTTCCGATTGCCGGAGGAAGTACCTTTCAAACTGTGACTATAGATTCGAAGTTCTTCTAGATTCTCAAGCATTATTGCACTAGGTATCTCCCATGAATTTGCCGAACATACTCTAGAATGGCAGTTGTCAAAGTGCAACTTACATAATGATTTCAACCTCCATATGAAATCCGGTAGTTTCTTCACCGGACACCCCCGGACAGAGAAGTGCTTCAGATTCACTAGGTTCCCGATTTCTTCAGGCAAATTTCCGAGGGAACGGCAAGACCTAATCTTCAAGTCAATCAAAGACTTCAGCATCCCAATAGAGCCGTCAAGTTTCCTTAATTTGGAACATCCTTCGAAATTAAGCCTCTCTAAATTCGGGCATCCAGAGAAGTCCGGCGTTCTCTTTATGTTGTGGCAATATTCAAGAGAAAGAACTTTCAATTTTCTTGCCATCTGTCAAAATAAATACAATATTCAATGGATGAACAGTCAAATATCACATTCAAAGAAAATAAAATAGTAAGAAGCAAATTACTCACCTTGATTAAGCTCTGTAGTTTCGAATTATCTATGAAGGCATTGCGTGAAAATTCAAGAACTACCACATTATTTAAGCGCATATTGGTTGGCTTGAAAAACAACCGACGAGGAGGATTACTCCAAAAAATCCAGCTCATATTGGTAAGGCTCATTGCTAAGTTACCACGAAAGGTTCCCCCACTCAATCCGAGGTACCGTAGATGTTGAAACCTTCCTATCTCCTCACTTGTGATAGTCTTATTATCACTTTTGCGTAAGTCAAGAGTCAATGCTTGGACGTTCTTCTTCATCTGCAAATGAGAGCAATAAATGAGGGATATCCAGTATTTTGTTTTAGAGGAAAATGGTAACAATAGGAAGACGAAGAAAGAGACAACATTATCCTACTGCAGCATAGAGGATTTTTTGGTAAGAGAAACTATTAGTTTTCTCCTGAGGTGTATTACCTCCTTTGTTCTCATTGCTTTGAAGACGTCATCATCAGTCCATATCCTACTCCGCTCTTCAGGATTTATTGGATTTTCACGATGAACGATTTCTCTTCCAAGATCTCCGAGTTGATCGTGCATCCAAAATGTATTTTCCACAATCTTTACCAATGACATGCTAATAAGGACATCAACTCTAGCATCCGGGAAAAAATCACAATCTTTCCACATGTAAATTGTATATGTCGTATGCTCACCAATGAAAAAGCATGCAATATCGAGGAAAATTTGTTGTTGCTGGTAACTTAAGGCATCATAACCGATCTTCAACTTTTCAAAAACATCATCGTGAGGTGCTTTGCTTAACTTCTCCAACGTCTCTTTCCATATTTGTTGCCTTTTATCAAAGAGGAACGAACCAATTACTTCAACAGCCAACGGAAGTCTCCCAGCAGCGGCTACCATTTTTCCCGAAAGATCCTTGTAACCGTTTGACGGGGAGTCTCTTTTAAATGCATGCCTACTGAAAAGCTCCAGCGCATGATCACTACTCATCACCTCCATTTCATATTCCAAGATTCGATAGTTTGGTCCATTGATTCGTAGAACATCTTTATTTCTAGTTGTAATCAATATTCGAGATCCTGGATGTAGAGTACTCCCTCCAACTAATTTCAGCACTTGATCACTATTAGCAACATCATCAAATACAATGAGGGCTTTCTTATTGCTAAGTACTTCTCCAATTCTCTTTGCCCCATAATCAATTCCGTCAATGCGTCTTGCTACTCCAGGATGACCAATTTCGGATAATAACTTTTTTTGCAACTCAACTAAGCCATCAGTTCTTAATGAGTTCACTCCAACATCTTCAAGGAAACAACAACACTTTCCATAATGAGAAGAGAGTTGGTTGAAGACGATCTTGGCGAGAGTCGTTTTACCGATACCCCCCATGCCATGAATTCCAATGAGCCGCACACTGTAAGAGTCGAGGTCTAACAATTCGATTCTTACGGCAACTCGGTCATCAATTCCAACTAAATGTCCAGTAACCAATCTATGTTTTGTCTTCAGCTTTTGCACGACCTCCTCAACTACTAAGTTAATCACATCGGTGTAGCTGCGATAATGAAAAACCATTTAAGTGAGGCTGTTATTCAAGCACTAGATAAGCTACAAAATATTCGGACAACTAATGGGAAAATATTTTTAAAGCACTTGGCAATGTGTGCGCGATTTCGTTACCCGAAATATTACTTGATTCCAACACGAGATTAGCAATCTTGGAATTAGGTTAAGGACGTTTGCCAAAAAATGGATGTATTCAAGTGGAGATGTGTTTAACTTATTGCAATATTAAATAATCTATGTGCATGGCATTTCATTAACCCATTTTTTCCTTCCCACTGCCCGCAATCAAATTAGTTAAGCTACCTAGCTACTGTATCATTATTCGCCCATCATGTACGGTGACATTGTGAAGCAGTTTCACATATTTTGACTAATGTAGCATAGCTATATTCATTTAGTAACTCTAATGGTAAAAGTCCCACGTCAATCATACTGGAAGTTTTTACATCTATGATAAAGCGTAAAGAAAAATTGGAGAAACAGGCATTTGAAAAGCAGCGAGCTTACCCTTTGTACTTCTTCACTTCCCACCCTTTTATAGCATCAACCTCCATGAGAGCCTCTCTCCATGCATCTACTTGCCCATTGCTCAACTTCTTCTCGCGTTCCAAATTGAATATGGCATCGCGATATAATGGAGTTTTTAGCTTAACATCGTCAGGCTCCACGTCGACGAAAATAGGAAGGATTTCTTTTTTACCTTCCGATTTGGAAGTGTTTGCCACAATCTGCGCAAGCTCGCGGAGACACCATTGGCTCGAAGCATAGGTCCGAGAGAAGATAGGTATGTAGATCCTGGAATTGTCGATCGCTCGCTGGAGCGATCCATCGATCCTTTCACCAACATCGAGCTCTTCATCATCTCGAAAGACGCATATTCCAGCATCGGTTAAGCTGTGGAAGAGGAAGTCGGTAAGACCGACGCGAGTGTCGGGTCCTCTGAAGCTTAGGAACACTTGGTACTCACTTCCCGACGACGTACTTGGATCTGAGCTCGCCATAGCATAAGTTTGTTCTGCTTAATGGATCTCTCTCTCCCTCTGTGTGGGGGTGTCTGGGTGAGCCAAAAGATGGGATGTGATCCTTCAGGCCTTGGCCATTACTGAGACTCAGCGATGTTTTCAATGGTGAATGTGGCCGCGTCAGCGTCAACGTCAACGTCAACGTCAACGTCGACACGTTCTTTCAAAGAAATTGCGTAAGGAATATTGATATTCTTTAATTCACCGGTCCTGTGAATTGAGGAATGAAAAATTGGTCCCCCTTGGGCATAGAGTGAGTCATTTCATCATAAAGTCACAATTGATTGTGTTCCCTTCCGACTCCTCTTTTGATAAAGCTGGAATATTAATATTCTTTAATTCACCGGTCCTGTGAATTTTGTTCTTTTCTTCCTTTTTCTTTTCGTTATTATCTGAAATGCTCGCTTTTTTTTTTTTTTTTCCATGAGGAGCTGTGATTAGTGGGGCGCGACTTCGAAACGGTCAACTGGCGATGTCACGGTGGTTGCTCGGGACCGGCCTCAGAAAATTAGTCAGCAACTCCGGTGAATGGTTCCAGCTTCCAACTTGTGTTCTGTGTGGATGGTTCTCGGTTCTGTGGATCTGCATCTCCGGTGGCAAGTGACCGGCAAATGCTCGTGATCGGAGATGGTGGATTCCGGCTTCGACCAGTGGTAGAGAAGCTTCTGGAATTTGTGGATTGAGAGACGATTTCTTACTCTGCTCCATGTGAATCGCCACACAGAGCAGAGTAAGAAATCCGTTACTGATCCGGCTTTAAAAACTTGGTGAACTCCCGTGCATGCTTACAAGTGACATGAGCTGTCTTCAAAACCTTATAGGCTTCTAAAAGCACGTACACCTCCGCGTCCGATGAGAGCGTGACTACTGAAAGAAAATCAATATAGACCTGGTTTCGATTCGAACACTACTTGATCAGTGATGTTAATGCCCAGCATTAACTTCCAAAATACAAACTTCTTGCCATGTACAATATCATATATACATATTCAGACAAATGGGAGGCAGTACCACACCATAATGGAATAGTTTAGCATCCGCCCCATCCATTCCCTAACAAATAAAGAAAATTCAAAGCTCGATATCTGACCCCGTAACACATTTTTTTTGCGGGCGATGAGATCCCGAAAAATGGACAAATTCCTATTTCCTCTTGACACCTATCGTTATCCTAATGATAAACAGCTAAAGAAACCAAAAAGAAAAGGAGACATAAGAAATCAAAGTGCAAATCTTCCACAAGAACGAAAATGGGTTTGGTTACAGAAAATAAGCTGCAAGCCAAGACGTTTCTTATGGGGTCAGATCGAACTTTAATGTATATAACTCCTAAAATTGACTAATATTGTTTGCTTTTCTTTGTATTTTGTCATATGTTTGATACCAACATTTGAGCCAAAGTTACCATCAAAATAAACTTAAGCAAAATATTCCAATTTATTTACCACCGTGAGTAAACTTTGTTACAAGAACACCTAATGTTTACGACCTGTGTCAGTCAGTCATCGATTCATTTAATGCATATTAACCCAAAGTCCTACATATCACCAATCTTATCTCAATATTGGGCAATTTAAGAAAGCACTCGATATCAAAAAGGATCGAGAAAATGACTAACTAAACTATTATACGTGACGGAGCGACCACAATGGCATGCAGTAGAAGTGAAACCCATTTCCGTCTCACCCATTCATCCATAGATCGCGAATTAGCCTTTCGACTTATCTACATACAGAGGTAGACCTTTGTGTCAAGAGCGTCAATTCTCCCTAAAAATGTCCTCTTCACTTTAATTTAGGTTGATAATTTCACGGAAATAATAAACGTTGATAATTATACAAAAATTGTTGATATAGAGGTGGGACTAAGCAGACGGGGAGAATTAGGCCATCGTTGCCGCATCCATCGAGAGAGAAAAAGGGGAGGAAAAAAGGGACATAGCAAAAAAGAAAGGAGAAGGTTGTAACTCACCTTATAACGCTTGTAAGATTGGACGCTGCCGCGGAAATATGTCTTAGATCTGCGGTGAGGGATGTGAGGGATCTTGATGCGGCAATCATTTGGCAATTTGGTATTGGATACATCAATCAACCTTTCCAATGATTCAAAGCCTCTAACTCGTCAAGGCCCTCAACAACCTGTCGCCTATGGCAGTCCCAGATGTATAACTTCTCAAGCTTCTGTAGGATTGATAAACCCCAAACACTTTGCAAAGAACGACAATCCAATACCAAAAAGTCTTCCTGCAATTCTGATGTACCGAGTACTTGAATTTGGAGTATCTTTGGGCAACGACCAAGCTCGAACATTCTCAACTTACATAATAAGACAGAAGAATTAGTCTCCCTTCCTCCATAATCAACTCATTAGCAGACTCCGCTGCACCCACGTACCCTAACCTTCCCAAGGACTCGCACCGGCTGATACAAAATCCTTCCAATGATTCAAACGCCCTGGCAAATCGAATCTCAACAAGCTTTGGGCCAGCTGCTGCACTGACGGTTTTGAGCTTCCTCAAGTTTTGATAGCACGAGTCTCTCGAGGGGTTCACTGCCTTCCAAAATTAACTCTTCTAAATTTTGAAGTTGAAGGCCATTGAGGTTAATTTCTTGCCCTTGAGACGATGTGAGCACTAAACTTGACAAGTTTTCTAATCTAGATGAGAGTGAGACGATTCAATTGAACTTGTCCACCTGTAACTTTAACGGTGACGATGGAAGTTGCATGAGCGTTCGCAGATCCAAACCAGACAAATAAAGTTCCTTTAACCGAGAAAGGGAAGCCAACTCGGTCGGAGCAAGGACATTGAGAAGTTCCAATTTCAACTTGTTCAGTTTGGATAACTTCCCCATTCCCACTAAATCACCGGTGCAAATTTTACCTCCCTATTTCCAACCAGAGCCATCATCAAGGTCAAATAGAACTAAATTAGTCGGATTCGAGAGATCCGGGACGACCCACAATGATTTAGATGACACTCGTAGATTGTTTAAACTTGTGGGAAGCGTCGGCAGCTCTTGAATCTCATCACAATCTATTAACTCAAGCGTTTGCAAGTGAGGAAGCGTACTAACTGTCTCTGGAATTTCACTTATGCGAGTTGATGACAAGCGTAGGACTCTTAGAAAGGGCAACCTTCTGATTGCCGGAGGAAGTCGACCTTTCAAATTGCAACTATAGATTCGAAGTTCTCTAGATTCTCAAGCATTACTGCACTAGGTATCTCCGATGAATTTGCCGAACGTACTCTAATATTGCCATTGTCAAAGTGCAACTCACATAGTGATTTCAACTTCCATATGGAATCCGGTAGTTTCTTCATTGGACACTCCTCGACCAAGAAGTGCTTCAGATTCACTAGGTTCCCAATTTCTTCGGGCAAATTTTTAAGAGAACGGCAAGACCTAATCTTCAAGTCAATCAAAGACTTCAACTTCCCAATAGAGCCATCAAGTTTCCTTAAATTGGAACACTCACTGAAATTAAGCCTCTCTAAATTTTGGCATTCAAAGAAGTCCGGCGTTCTCGTTATGTTGTTGCAATATTCAAGAGAAAGAACTTTCAATTTTCTTGCCATCTGTCAAAATAAATACAATATTTAATGGATGAACAGTCAAATATCACATTCAAAGAAAATAAAATAGTAAGAAGCAAATTACTCACCTTGATTAAGCTTTGTAGTTTCGAATTATCTATGAAGGCATTGTCTGAAAATTCAAGAACCATCACATTATTTAGGCCCATATTGGCTGGCTTAAAAGACAACCGACGAGGAGGATTACTCCAAACAATCCACATTATTTAAGCGCATATTAGATGCTCGCCCACTTCCGATGACCGGGATTATTAACAATTATTATGAGAAAATTGAAACTTTAAGGTAATAATTGTACTATTTTTTCAGTCATGAGAGATATTGTGATGGGAATGTACTTTTGAGCTTATTTTAAGTCATTTACTTTAGACTTAAGTGCACACTTAGCATTGGCTTAGCAAACTTATTTATATGATTATTAAAAGAGGGGGAAAAGAGAGAGGGAAAGAACGAAAAATCTCAGGCTAAATGGCTGTCCCGATGCAGCTTGGTTTGTCTAAGATCATGAGGCAATGAGAAAAATCTTGGGCTAAATGGCCGACAAAAGTAAAACAAAAAAAGTAAAGTTGGTGAAAACTCCCACTAACTTTGATGTCTCGTTTTGGCTGTATTTTGCAACCGCTTTATTAAAGACCTTTGGGTCTCTAAAAGACTTTGAGCAAAAATCACACCATTTGACAAATTTTTATTTTTATTTTTTACATCTTTGGGAAAATTTATTGTAATTTCACATTCATTGCAGGTCCTGAATATCTTTGGGCTTTAATATTTTTGGAATGCTAATACATATTTTTCCTTCCAACTTTGTCCTCGATAAACTTTCATAATATTGTTGACACCTAAATTTTAATTTTCATTTATCATTTCATAAAAATGAGAATTAGTAGTGGTTCTCAGAAAAATAATTTTATCATGCCTAGCACATTTATTTTCCGTCAATCAAAAGCATGTTATGGCATTTAGGGTCGGATGTCGGGTCAATTGAGCTTAATTTGCTAGGCGGTTGGACCAGACTAGTTTGAAAATTTCCAATGAGGCCCAGAGGGGATGCCAAATTTTTCATCATAATTTTGGACTTAAAACAGCCCGTTTGAGCTCTTAAAATTGCAAAAAGGCCTAAATTAATTATCCATTTGATTAGTTAAGGTCCAATTGGGTCCGGAATGACAAAATGAGCCCACAAAAGCCTAGGATTTTGGTCCAACTTGTGGGAGTCTTCATTTGGACGAAAATTCTAGTTATTTTTAATAAATAGGACTCCTCAAAAGTCAGAATTTTTAATCCGACGATCGATATCTAATAAGAGTTTATGAATCGAACGGTCATCGGTAAACTCTACGCTTGCGCGCAACCCTTTGTTCTATAAATACACAGTTATGCCTAGGGTTTAGGGGGGCCTTTGATTCAGAAAATTTTTGAATACTCACGTAAAAGAGGAGTACATAGAGAGAGACGGCCAGAGGAGGAGGGACCTTGCACAACAATCAGAAGGATACGAACCTTCTCTCTTTTTCTGTCCACAGTTCAAAGGAAGAAGAAAAAAAGGGGAAGGAACCGTCCCAAAACTGTTGCTCTCCAGGCAGTTTTTCATTGATAATCGGTGCTTTTTTTTGCTGTTCGAAGGTCCAGTTAGCTACTATTTGGTGCTTAGAATCATAGCTACTCCGAGATTGAATTCACTGCCGTTTGGTCCAAATTTCGCTGCTGTCCAGGCGATCATTGCTTGCTGTCCAGAGGTGTTCTCAGTCCAAAACAGCCTGTTTTGGACGTCTTTTGCTAACTAATTAGTGCAGTTTTTTGTCTTGTTGTTTGGAGCCGTCAACCACACCTTCTCGTGCAAAACACTCACCGTTCAGGGCTGATTAATTGTTGATTCATCTCCTGTTCGTCAACGAACTCCCTATCCGCGAGTTGATCTTTGCTTCGGAGACGCACAATCTGACGAATCAGGTAACGATGGTTCTAATTTTGAATACTATCATATTATCGTTATCAATGTCGTTTGCTTAGCTTGGTGTTAGGTTTTGGTGCTAAAAAAATCCTTTTTCTGAGAAATTTAGCTTTTGTCGGATTCCCCATTAGAAACCAAGCATGTTTAAACTCTCTTCATGTTTCCTTCGTGATTTTTGAGATAAGCATACATATTTGTTGGTGGTCATGTGAATGTTCGTGGGTCTTGGATTGATGCTCAGATTATCATGAATTTGCTCATTTGAAGTTGCTTTGGCAAAATTGACTAGATAACTTTATACTTGGGCAAGATAATTAGTGAGATGTTATGCATATTTTTTTCGAAATTCGTGAGTGAGTTGCCTATTTGGAGTGATCTCGATCAAATCCGATATGTTCACAGATTAAATTGGAATTGATCCTAATCTTGTGAAATTTCCGTGACATAATCCTATTCATAAAAAACTAGATCGAGATTTGACAGATAAGGCAAGATAATGTTTTAAAGGAAATATCTGATATTGTCTCATGATTTTCAGAATTGCACATATTTTGAGCAAGAATTTCTTTAAGATTTGCGTATATCTTGAGCATATTTTCGGATTCTTTAGGAAAAAAATATTTGGTGTATCTTATGGATAATCTTCGAATGGTTGGATCTGAATTTTTTCGAAAATCTGAATATTTTGGATAAGATCGCATCCCGATTGAAAATTTCAAACATATCTTTAAAATCTGGGAAATTGTCTAAAAAATTCATTCCAAATCTCAAGAGATAATCTTTCCTAAGTTTAGAAGATATGCAATCCCTTGCGGATAGGGCCATATGCCCTTGAAAAATCCGGAATCCCCTAAGGATTTTCGAAAATTCAATAAATATTTGCATATCTTTAAACAAAATTGCCTATAATGTATGCTCCTTGGTGCCTAGTCCCGTCGGAAAATTAAATCACACGCCACACCCATGATCTTATGGGATGGGATGATGATTTAAATATAGAAATTCGTATTCCGCCCTTTGGCGAGAAGGGATGTTGTATTTCTATATACTTATCCGCATACTGGCTCAAATTTTCGAGAATGTAGCGGATAGAATCTCGCTCTGGCCCGAATCTTCGGAAATGAGAAGATTTATCGGAAATTCGGAAATTAAGGTATATTATGGGCATTTTTGTTTAACTTTGTTCAAATTCAAGCTTAAAAGAAATTCGAAAAAACAAAAAAAAATAATAAAAGGGAAAACGAAAAAAAAAAAAAACATTCAATTCGCATCATCAATCAAGAAAAGGCATTTTCATGAAATATGGTATCGAAAGGACGTTAATTTTTAATTAACGTAACCAAGTCCCCGAACTCAATTTCTTTGGTTAGCAGAAAATAAAGTATTCTCCCGTACTTTATTTAGGTATCTAATCTACCTACCAAAAAAAGATTAGTGGCGGCTCCTAAAAAAAATCAAACCTAAGTTGCGAATTGGTAGGGCTTGGGAGAGTCCGTATTAGGTTAGTTAATTCACCAAATTAACCTAATAATCCATTAACCTAAATTAATTTTTAGGTCGCGACAAATATCGAAAATGCCTTCACCTCGCGTGAATAGAGGAAACACAGAGCTCAAGTCATGGATTTCGATGAATATTAGAACAGCAATGATAACAATTACGTAGCATATAGATGAAGAAAATTGAAGACCGAGGTTTTCCTAGGGAAATTTATATGATTTTTCTCTCGTTTGCCTTCAATCGTCCTTGTGACGTCTCCCCGTGAACTCAGTCATTGCCCCTCCGAAAACGTCCATGAATGTTAAAAAAAAAAAAACTCCAAAAATAAAAGAGAGGCCCTTTTTCTTTTTCTTTTTTTTTTCTGTCTACTGCCTCGAAACCCCTCCGCCAAAAGGGAAAATGAGAGCACCAAAAGTGCTCAAACAGATTTCGTTGTCGGAAAAACCCCTCCTCAACTTCCTTAGATTCGTGTGAATACTGTCCTGACCTCTCTTCGGTCTGAGCAGCGTACAATCAGTCCGCTCCTTGTCCATTCGTGCTTGTCCAAGCCGATCTTTGGTATCCACTTGAGGGATGACATTGAAAAGCCCGGGAGCATTCAGGTAGGTCCACGATTTGGCTCATGACTGCAATTAGATTGTAAGCAATCTGCCACCATTCCATCTTTGTTTTCCATCGGTTTCACGAGGAAAAGCTCCAGTTGGCCGAGAATGTCAACTCCAACAAATCCAGTTTTTTTTTTTTTTTTCGTCTTTCGGAGTCCACTCCCCAACCACCATGAACACACACAAGGTACAGAACAGGGTAAATTGGCGTGCCCTGTCATCCTCGCTAATCACAAGAATTCATTCTTTCACACAAAGGAAATAATTCCGCACCTCAATCTACTCCTAATGAATGAGTCAGCAGCAATCAACAAGTTCTTTTAATTTAGTTCATCAACACTTTCAGCTGACTAAGCAGAATCGACATTATTACATGAAGCATTGAAAGCCGCATCAAGGACGAGGTTATCGGCAATGACTCAAAGGTTCATATCGATTAGATTTATGCAACCTACACAGCTAGTTCAGTGAATCATTCAAGCAGACAAGATGAACTCAGTCAGATTTGAAGCTATATTCATGCTGATCCGATTCAGGCATTTCGTCAAACATGGGGTGATCAATTCAGACAAGAGATCTAACTGCAATATTGAAGCATCTATTCCAATCCGAGCTATCACAACAGCATCAAAATGAGTTCGGATCATCAGTAAATCATTAATCAGGGACGATTTCGCATAAGTCTTAATTAGACTTCTCTGCCTTTTTTTTCTTTTTCCTCCAAGAATAGCTGAGACCAGAGCATATGAAGGTAAAGTGCGATCATCGGTCACAAACTGTGATTGGACAAGAAATAGGAAGTCATGGATGTGTCGCCAGTGACGACGCCGGCGTGATCGGAGATGGTGGATTCTGGCGTCGAACAGTGGTAGAGAAGCTTCTGGAATTTGTGGATTGAGAGACGATTTCTTACTTGATCCTGCTTTCAAAACTAGCTGAACTGCGGTGCATGCTCACATGTGGCACGAGCTGTCTTCAAAATACATTATATATAAACTTCCTCCACACCCGATGAGAGCGTGACTTCTGAAAAATATCACAAGCAATATCGAGAAAAATTCGAGAAAGGATATACTAAGATAGGGTACATTGTCTAAGTTGCGGTCGAAGTACGAAAAATAATATGCATCAAAGATGAGAAGCAATGTTTTATTGGAAAATCGTATAAACACCACGGAGCGTACTTAAAGATTAAGGAACACATTTGTGCTGTGGATAACGCGAGTTCAATTTCTCATGCTACCCAATGCGGACAATTCACGACCGGCAACCGACCTGATTTCGATTCTAAACTACTCGATCAATGATGTTAATGCCCAGCATTAAGTGCCTAAGATACAAACTTCTTGCCATGTACAATAAGACAAACAATATCATATCGCCATATTTAGACAAATGGGAGGCAATGCAGCACATAATAGAGTAGTTTAGCACCCACCACATCCATTCCCTGGCAAACAAGAAGATTAAAAGACGATAGCTGACCCCGTAACACATTTTTTGCAAGCACTGAGATCCCGAAAAATGGCCAAATTCCTATTTCCTCTTGACACCTGCCTTTATTGGAATGATAAACAGCCAAAAAACAAAAAGAAGAAAAAGAAACATACGAAATCAAAGTGCAAATCTTCCACGAGAACCAAAAATGGGTTCGATTTCCAGAAAATAAGGGTGCGCATGATAACACTTCTACTTCTCAATTTCTCTGCCGTAAGTCAATCTGACAGAGAAATCCGTTTGGTAAAAACATTTTCGAAGTGGAAATCCGTTTGGTAAAAAAATTGACTTATGGTATGATTTTTCACTTGTAGTAGGATTTGTCACTACTCATAAGATTTTTTTGCCAATTTTAAGAAGTAAAAAATTTTCACTTATGGTCCAACTTCTCGGCTCCAAAATCACTTCTTGGACCACATCCGCCTCCGCCGACCGCCGCCGCCGCCCACCCGCACGCCCGCTGCCGCTGCTCGACTTTCGACCACCGCTGCCTTCCTCCGCCATCGCTCACCAACCGCCGCCCTCCAACCGCCGACCACCGCCGCTTGTTGACCACCGCAGCCAAAGATTTTGTTAATAATGTTTCAAAAGTAGAAATTTCAATCGTTACCAAACGAATTTCTTTAATTATAAGTCAATCCGCAATAGTAGTAGAAAAATCAACTTCTGCTTTTGAGGAGAAGTAGAGAAATCAACTTCTAGTCAGAAGTTGATTTTTGGTAGAGAAGTGTTACCATGTGCGCCCTAAGCTGCAAGCCAAGACGTTTCTTATGGAGTCCGATCGAATTTTAATGTATGCATCTCCTAAAACTGACGAATATTTTTTGGTTTTTCTTTGTATTATGTCATTTGTTTCATACCAACATTTGACCCAAAGTTACCATCAAAATAAACTTAAGCAAATTATTCCAATTTATTTACCACCGGTAAACTTTGTTACGGGAACGCTTCTCGTAGGAAAATGTTTACGACCTGTCGTAGTAAGCCATCGATTCTTCTTGTGTATATTCACTCAAAATCCTACATATTTCCAGTCTTATCTCAATAGTGGGTAGTTTAAGGAAGCACTCGATATTAAAATGGATCAAGAAAATGATTAACTCAACTATTTGCTCCGTATGGACCCCGAAAAAAAATTGATGATTTACAATAAGTCACTTGATGATAAAGTCTTCTCTTCTCTTTTTTTTTTTTCTTTTTTGGCTAGAACAAGTTGCAAGTCTTTCAATTTTTTACCAGCAGTTCCGCCGTTGTTTGCTTTTTAATTTCCGCAATTTGCGGTATATGATCTATTCATAAGTCGATGGCCTTTCCGATCATTTCATTTTGGTCCGATAAGATACCGAGTCTCTCTTTCTAGTTCACCATGTTAGAATAAGAAGCTAGATGAAGGAAGCGGAAGCCTACATGTACGCATAAGGCAGATCTAAGCTACGTAGACAAGCGATACTAGATCATATTATCAACGTCAACACGTTCTTTCAAAGAAATTGCGTAAGGAATGCTGGTATTCTTTAATTCACCGGTCCTGTGAATTGAGGAATGAAAAATTGGTCCCCCTTTGGCATAGAGTGAGTCATTTCATCATAATGCAGTGAGATTCTAGGATCTCCAGTGGAGCCCCCGACGACCTTTCATGAAGTCACAATTGATTGTGTTCCCTCCCGACTCCTCTTTTGATAAAGTTGGAAGAATTTTGTCCTTTTCTTCCTTCTTCGGAAAAGGAAATGCTCGCTCTTTTTTTTTCTTTTTCCATTTTACATTACTTCAGAAATCTAGTAACTTAATTGCACGGAAATGTAAAGAAGCATCCCTCCTCTGCCAAACTAAGGCTCCGTTTATTTTACAGAAAATGAGCAGTTTGAAAAATAGTTTCTAAAAGGTAATTACTTATGTCGCTTAAAAAATGAATAAATAATGTTTTTTAAAAGCATTTTTCAAATTGCTTATTTTTCGTGAAACAAACGGAATCTAAAGAAGTAATCTTTTTTCCTTTCTTCATGAATGATTTAGTTAGATGTTCCAATAAGAGAAATCCGTTACAGTATACAATCATCCCTTGTGCCGAAATTACTGTACACTATAGAATCATTACTCTGCCTCGACCGACATCAGCGTGCTGTTCCTCGTCCTTTTGGTGGGAGACAGGTGCTTGTGAAAATGCTAGGCAAAGTCACACGAGCCTCTTTCCCTTTTAGTTAAGTGGGGTTCACCAAAATAGAAAAGTCCTGCGACATTTACGAGTGACGACCAAGACAAATTTGGAGTGTCTTAAATTCCACAATTGACGATCCAGGACACGGCTTGCATCGGTTGTGGCCAACTGAAGACTTTACTTGCCTATGGATAAGTCTTGCACGCATCCGAACATATCATGGCTGTTGATCCCTACGCATGCTCGCCCGTATGATTGACAGTCATGATAGACCCGATGCCGGTGGACTCAAATATACACAAATACGATAAAGAAGTGCTGAAAAAGTACACTAAAAGTATCATAACTTGTGTAAGGCGTTCACTCGAGTGCCATAACTTTCAAAAATTGTTCACTTGAGCGCTACGTCGGAGCAAAATCGTTCACTTGAGTGCTACAAGAACTTTTTCGGCGTGCCATGTCAGCTTTTCAATGTGCCACGTCATCTTTCCGGCGACTACAATAACTTTTCCGGCTTCTATAGTAACTTTCCCGACCGTCACGTCAGCTTTTCCGACCGCCATGTTAACATGGCACTCAAGTAAATGATTTTTAAAAGTTGTAGCACTTAAGTGAACGTTTTAAAAGTTATGGCACTCAAGTAAACGCCGTACAAAAGTTATGACACTTCTAGTGTACTTTTCCCAGAAGTGCTCGATCAAAACGTCTGGTGGACTCAAATCTAGACAAATGGAAAAGTTTGGAAAAGCCTAACCCAAACCACGAGATGCTCCCATCAAATCCGCTTGAGAAGGTCCATATTTCCGTTCCCATCGGTGGGGTGCTTAAAAGCCCAGTGCGCCTTAGGAGTGTGCAACCGAATCGGATTTACCCAAAAGCTAAACCGAACCACCAAAAATTACGTCCGGGAACCGATTCCCTTTCAAACCGGTCCGAGAACCGATTGGAATTGAGCTAATTCCCGGTTCCAAGTGAGATTCCTAGTCAAACCACTTCGAGAACCAATTGGAATAGGGCTAATTCCTAGTTCCAAGTGAAGACCCATCCCGGAACTGCATTGATTTTAGAGCCGATTTTTAGCTACTATAAAAGAAAAAAAATCCTAGTCTCGCTGGCCTCACCTCCTCTATTTTTGGTGGATTGTAATTTATATTGCTCATATTAGGTATAGCTAGACTACCACTTGATTTTAGTATTTTGGTTAGTATGAACTGTAATCGAATTAAAGGTAATAAAATTAAGAAAAAGAAATAGGTATCATTGGACCGCCACATGATTTTAGTACTTTCGTTAGTATGAACTTTAATTGAATTAAAGGTAATAAAATTAAGGAAAACACGAACAAAAATTAAGGAGTTGGACGGAAAATCAATATTTGAGTCACCATTTTTTTTAATAAAAAAAATGACTATGTGTACTATCACAACCCGAACCCCGCGAGCTCGTCGACATCCCATCCGGCCACGCTTACGTACGGTTCTCCCGGATCCAAAGGCCAACAAATTTGCGCGAAAGCAAAAACCATTCCCCATACATAAACAAATAACATCACGATGACTTGGGACGGTAAAAGCAAACTTATATACATATACACATATTCTTTACGTAAGTCAAACCTAAAGCTTCAGAGGCTACTGTATAAGCTTATGACCACGTACTACAAAAAAGTTCAAGTGGTCGAAGCCTACTATACTTCCAAAAAAGAAAACCCTCAACAAAAGCTAAGAGGCCAACTACACTAGGCCCCATCCTTGCTATCATCAGTTATAGAATCTACAGCTGCCTCCTCATCTTCATTAACCTCGGGTGGCGACTCTGCATCAGATGGCTCTATAATCTCCCCATCCTCTTCTGGCACCAAAACCTCCGGGTTGGGCTCCAAGCCTTCAGGACTCACATTAGGGTGCACCACTACGCTGTCCGGAGGTGCAGCATTAGTGGGGTCCCATTCCCCAACTCCATCGTAGAGAATATCAAAACCCCTCAGCGGACCCACCAACATATCCTCGTGGCAATACGTCCACGCCACGTACGTGTGGACCTTCCCGAAAAGCTCCCCTACGTCCATCCGGATAGTCGTAACGTGCCTATAATAAACCTTATCAACCCCTACTGGATACTTCGTCACCACTGTCTCCATATCCCGGGGGATTCCGAATCTCTAAGGTGGGTCATTCATTGTCGAGGCGGAGGGTCTGAAAAAGGATAACCCACGACGGGGTGAGAATAAATCTCGATAAGAAAGTTCCTAATCCTAGATCGGGGGGGCTAGTGCCTCAGAACACAACCTAAGTGAGCAATTCTCAACAATTCCTCCAATCAATCAATAATTCAACAAATAAATTCTAGAATACACATCATTCTTTCTCCCAACTTGCTGTACCTTCATAAAAATTCCACGTTACTCCAATGCCCGCGTTCGACGCTTCAGGCTATCATATAAAATTTCACGTTACTCCAATGCCCGCGTTTAACGCATCAGGCTATCATATAAAATTTCACGTTACTCCAATGCCCGCGTTTAACGCATCAAACTATCATATAAATGGACAGACCCGCGTAATAACACTTCAGGCCATTATATAGTCCAGATCCGCGTAATAACGCCTCGAGTCAATATCATGTGTTTAACGCCTCAAGATAAAATAATAACAGAACTCCACGTTTAACGCCTCAGGGTAAAATATGGTCTTATAAATATAAACCCCGCGTCATAACGTCTCAAGGTAAAATTCCGCACTTCCGCTCGATTATTCCTCATAAAGACTATATAATAACAATAATTCCTCAATCGCTTCTTGATATACCACACGGTCTCATATAAACCTCCCGATCGATCCATCTTCATCACATGATCTTGCTAAATTTCCCGATTAGTAAATTGAGACCATACGATCTCACCAATTTTCTCAAATAAAAGATCGGGACCACACAATTTTTCTAATATTCTCAACCGCTCAATCGAGACCACTCGATTTAATTATACCGAAGAAATATTCAACCGGTACCACGTGATTCACTCACGTTAGATAATTGATAAATCGGGACCGCCCGATTAAAGCACACTCAAGCCATCGGTCAATCGGACCACACGATTAATTTATACTACCACAAAAATTAATGTACGCCATATGATCAAAACTATGCTAACGTAGTAATTAATAATTACCGTACGATCAAAATTATACTAACGTACAATTAATACGTACCATCCAATTAAATTATACTAATGTGACAATTAATCGGGACCGTACGATTTAAATATTCTAACGTACATTTAATCTCCACCACATGATCTATCTTCATAAAGCAAGATGCAATCTAGGCCATCCAATTAAAGCATGATTTAATATCAATCGTACGATCAATCTCGATAAAGTCACTTTCAATCTTGGCCATCCAAATTCCATCATGGGCTACTATTCACTTCAAGAACACAATTTTCTCTCTCTTCCTTCTCCCATTTTCGGCCACCATGTATCAAGAACACAATCCCACAAATTTTTCACTAAATCTACTCAATCTAAGCTCCCTTAGCATCCTAGTTACCTAATCCAAGTTTAGAAACTATCTTACCTCAAGATCTAGCACTTTTCTCGGTGAAAACGTTGAGAGAAAATTTGATCCAACGGCGGCTCAAGCGGTCCTCTCTCGGTCGGCTTTAACCCACGATGCTCCGGCGACTCCGAATAGCTCACGGTGGTAGCTCGGCTCCGGTGGTTCAAGGCGAAACCGGTGATGGCTTGAGAAATTTTCGATGGTGATGGGGGTGGTGGAAATTCAGCCAAGTGAGGTAGAGAGAGAGTAGTGAGAGAAAGCTTCTTGCAATTATGAAGAAGATGACCAAAAAATTGATTAATAAAGGTTAAGATATTTTTTGGGGTGGATATTTTGGTCTTGAAAGTCAAGAAGGGCAAATTGGTAATTTCCATCATCAAGGACTAGTCAAATTTCGGCCACTAGGGCATTTGACCGAAATGCCCTTCGGCCAAAGTGAAGAAATGGATATTTTCCAAGGGTAAGTGGGTTTTTTTTCCATTTCTAATCCAAATTTTATTGTTCCGAACACTTTAGGGTGAACCGCGAAGTAATCGTACTCCGGATGAGGTAAAGTCCAAAATTTAATTATTGGAACCCCTGAAGGTCCGATGTCAAATTTCGAAGTCCGATTAGCTATCAATCTCGATTAATTGAAATTTCAGCGTATCTCAAACTAACGGGTGGCTTTTAGGAGTTACGCGTATCGACCCATGATTAATACCACGTTTAAGAATTACTCGAGCCCCGGCGACTTTGGTTGTCACGTAATCGCGAGGGTCAATCACTAGTCCCGATGGACACGATCGCTAGAAAATGATTTAGGGACATTCGAAACCTATACGAGGTCAAACGAAATCACCCGTGATCCAAGCATAGGGTATTACCCAAATCGTTCCTTAACTATTCTAGGATCGGCCTATATTGGTCCAAAATATTCCCTCGACAATTTTTATGGCCAAAGAGTCAGTCCAAGATCAAGCTCTTAGGTTCACGTACTTGATTTTGCTAGGCAGCCATTCCCATTTGATTAGTCTTCTCAAGAGGGATCAATTCCGAGCGAGATTCGACTGAAATACATCAATAAGACATTTCATTCATTTTGAACTTCGAAAGTGAGTCGGAATACAAGATGTCACATGTACAATCACTCATTCATCCTTTGCATAAAAATTGAAAGGACGTAAGTCCCGAGGGATAATAAACTGGTCCCAATTTTGCACAGGACGGGGACTTTCGTTTCTCCCGTTCAAAGAGGCCATCATCCATGTAGTGAGATTATATGATCTCCAGCGGAATTGATTATATTCCCTTCCTACTCTCCCAAAAAATGAAGAAGTTGGTCATTTTCATCCTTTTTTCCCTTTTAATCCTCTCAAGCTATTACTCAATCATATGATTTTAGGTGCCCGCCCACTTCCGATGACCAGGATTATTAGACAATTATTATGAGAAAATTGAAACTTTAAGGTAATAATCATACTATTTTTTCGGTCATAAGCGATATTTGGATGGGAATGGTATTTTTTTTTTAGCTTATTTTAAGTCGTCTACTTAAGTGCACACTTGTCATTAGCTTAGCAAACTTATTCATACGACGATTAACAGTAAAAAAAAAAAAAAAAACCCTCTGGCTATGGCCGTCCTGATGCAGCTTGGCATGTGTAACACTCACCCAATAATTGCTCCTCTAAGATCGCAAGGCAATCAGAAAAATCTCAGGCTAAATGACCGACAAAAGTAAAAAAAAAAAAAACAGTAAAGAACTTTTTTGATGTCCTTTACTGATGCCTAGCTTTGGCTGTATTTTGCAACTACATATTAAAGACCTTTGGGTCTCTAACTATTTTGCACGGACACGCCGGAGAAGGCATTTTTCGCGTGTTGGACATGTGTCGGTGTTCGACACGTGCCGGACATATTGAAACACGATCGGACACGCTCTGACACACAGTCAACGCATGTCCGACACTCGGTCAACGAAAGCGACATGTTGGGACTCGCGTGTCCGGGGGGTAATTTGGGAAAGTTCCAGTCTTTTAGGGCCAAAAGCTTACCGTGTTGCAAAGCTTCTTGGTGAGGGAGGATTGGGTCTGCGGGATGAGGCAGGGCTAGATGTAGGAGTGGTCGCCGGCGAGGAGCTTGCGGAGGAGGGTGGCGAACATGGTGCGGAGCTCGGGTCTCGATGTGGGGGCAATTGTCCAGCAGGTGGGCGAGCTCGAGGGAGAGGGACTCGGCCAGAGGACCACCGCGAGCTGAAAGGAGTGGGGTGGAAAAGAAAGGATAACATTTTGGCTTCTTTTAATGTTTTTATTAATTTTTTTTATTAATTTCTATATTGAAAGGAAATGGGATTTTTCATTGTGATATAAATGGTGAATCATTATTTTCAGAGTAAATTCATTCTAGGCCCTTTTTATTATTTATTTACTTGTGAAATCATAAAAATTACAAAAATATATATTTAATATGCAGCATGTTGTCGGAATTCTCTATTTTTTAAGAAATTACGTGTTTGCGTGTTATGTCATGTCTTGTCGTGTCGTGTCGCGTATCATATGTCGTGTCCGTGCAACATAAGTCTCTAAAAGACTTTTGAGCCAAATTCATACCATTTGACAAATTTGTTTTTTTCTTTGAGATCTTTGGGGAAATCAATTGTAATTTCAAAGTCATCTAAAGTTTCTTAGACCAAGGCAGGTCTGGACTATCGGTGGGCTTTAATATTTCCGAAATGCTAATACATATTTTTCCTTCTAAATTTGTCCTCGCTGAACTTTCATAATTTCGAAAATGCCTTCACCTCTCGCAAATAGAGGAAACACAGAGCTTAAGTCGTGGATGTGGATGCATATTAGAACAGCAATGATGACGATTACATAGCGACCGATATATATAGATGAAGACAATTGAACACCGAGGTTTTCCTAGAGAAATTTATGTGGTTTTTCTTTCGTTTGGCCTCGAATCTTCCTTAAATTCGTGAGAATCGGGCATCACTTGTTTCACAATAATTGCTCAATTTAGGAAAAATTCCGTCGTAATGTGGGGTTCGTCGGGGAGAGAAACAAAGCAAGGTCAGAACTCACCCGAGTTAATATGGTGATCATCTATCGTATTAACTAGTGGATATCACTATTTTAAATCATTTCAAATGACAGATACCCGAGACGGAGGGAAAAATAAAAGTTACTTTATTGCTTAGTCTGGCTTTTACGGAACCTTTTACTTCTACCTGGCATTTACTCCTTAGACCACGGGTTTCTCTTTCTATTTTTTTTTTTTACTCCTTTTCAAAACAAGTGACACCATCTTTATTCCATTCGCTTGTTTTGACATGGCTTGTTCCAGTAATAGGGATGATCACCGACTGGTTCGTTGAATAAAACATTCGTAGGCCCAATTAGGCTTAAACAAGGGATGTTCACAGGGTTTGCAATGAAGGAACGAGATACCTTTCTTCGCTTTAGAGAGATTCCACCTAATTTTGAAGTACGCCGAATCGGAGCGATGTCCGCGCATTTTTTGCTGTGCCCTAGTGTGGGATAATGACCATGACCGCGCTTTCGAAAAAAGAAAACCATGACTTGCATGATCAGAATAAAGGAAATGAGCCGCCATTCAACATTTCACAAGCCGCAAATTACCAATTCTTAAGATCAATCTTGAAAAACCAATTTTCTTGGCGTGAGCAACGATCGAGGTAGCACGAATCGAAACACAAGGCTCATAAACAAACTTTAATCTTCAACTCAAAATTACACGAATGCCGCATGGACATCCTCACAGTATGACATCCCGGTATTTAGGACTGAAATGACAGAAATGTAAAGGGCTTAGAACTCAATTGAAAAATCAAATAGTTTAGGACTAACTTGACACCATTGCAAAGGGTTTATGATTGTTTTGGTAATTTCTAACTTTCTTATAATAAGCCCTAAAAGCCCTCTTTTGGATGGATAAAGTACACTCGACAAATGAAAAAGGACTAGAAGCAATCTATTTTTCTTCTGTTAGATTTGCCTCCGGTAGCCCTCATTGCGCATGGCAGATTGCCTCTGTTTTTCTCCATTCCTCTAGCGGAGTCCTCTCTTTAATTCGCTATCGAGCCACTCTGGTTTGCAAAATCTGAGGTGCTACATTGTGGTTGTTCTAGGGTGGTCGACGCATATTTCAAGAGATTACCAAAACCAGGATGGGCGTTAAATACTAACTTCCCTTACCGTTCTTCGGTCTGAACAGGGTGCACTCAGTCTACTCCTTCTCCATTTGTGCTTGTCAAGGCGGATCTTTGGTGTACCCTTGAGGGATGACTTCCATCTTAACATTGAAATTAGATGGCCGAGAGTGTCAACTCCAGCGAATCCAGTTTTTTTTTTTTTCCGTCTTTCGGAGCCACTCCCCGACCACCATGGATACACACAAAGTACAGAACACGGTAAAATGGCCTGCGCTATCATTCTTGCTAATCACAAGAATTCATTCTTTCACGCAAAGGAGATAATTGCTCACCTCAATCTACTCCTAATAAATGAGTCAGCAGCAATCAACAAGTTCTTTTAGTTTAGTACATCAACAGTATCATCTAACTTTGCAGAATCGAGATTATTACATAAAGCATTGAAACTCGTGTCAAGGCCGAGGTTATCGGTAATGACTCAAATGTTCATATCAATTAGATTTATGCAACCTACACAGCTAGTACAGTGAATCATTCAAGCGGACAAGATGAACTCAGTCAGATTCGAAGCTACATTCATGCTGATCCGATTCAGGCATTTCGTCAAACATGGGGTGATCAATTCGGACAAGAGATCCAACTGCAACATTGAAACATCTATTCCTATCCAAGCTACCACAACAGCATCAATATGAGTTCAGATCATCAGTAAATCATTAATCAGAGACGATTTCACATAAGTCTTAATTAGACTTCTCCGCCTTTTTTTTCCTCCAAGGATAGCTGAGAGCAGAGCATATGAAGGTAAAGTGCGATCGCCGGTCACAAACTGTGATTGGACAAGAAATAGGAAGTCATGGATGTGTCGCCAGTGACGACGCTGGCGAAGGAGCTTCGAACGGACCAAGAGCGCTTCCGTCACGAGCTGTTATTGGTGGGGCGCGACTTCGAAATGGTGAACTGGCTATGTCATGGTGGTTGCTCGGGACCGGCCTCAGAAAATTAGTCAGCAACTCCGGTGAATGGTTCCAGCTTCCAGCTTTTGTTCCGTGTGGATGGTTCTCCGTTCTGTGGATCTGCAACTCCGGTGGCAAATGACGGTAAATGCTCGTGATCGGAGATGGTGGATTCCGGCGTCGACCAGTGGTAGAGAAGCTTCTGGAATTTGTGGATTGAGAGGCGATTTCTTACTGATCCTGGTTTCAAAACTTGGTGAACTCCCGTGCATGCTTACATGTGACATGAGCTGTCTTCGAAACCTTATAGGCTTCTAAAAACACGTACACCTCCACGTCCGATGAGAGCGCGACTCCTGAAAAAAATCACAAGAAATATCGAGAAACATTCGAGAAAGGAGTAACCTGTTAAAATTAGAAACATATTCGATTCCAAGAAAGGATATACTGAGATAGGGTACATTGTATAAGAAGTTGCAGTCGAAGTACGAAAAAGAATCCACATCAACAAACCGAAGCAATGTCATATTGGATAGCCGTATAAACTCCACGGAGCGTGCTTAAAGATTAAGAAACACATTCGTGCATGCGGATTATGTACAACACGAGTTCAATTTCTCGTGCTACCAAATGCAGACAATTCACGACCGGCAACCGACCTAGTTTCGATTCGAATACTACTTGATCGATGATGTTAATGCCCAGCATTAAGTACCTAAGATACAGACTTCTTGCCATGTACAATAAGACAAGCAATATCATAATCACCATATTCAGACAAATTGGAGGCAATGCAACTCCTATTAGAATAGTTTAGCACCAGTTACATCCATTCTATAACAAATAAAGAAGATTCAAAGTGCAAATTTTTTGTAGGCAATGAGATCCCGAAAAATGGACAGATTCATGTTTCCTCTTGACACCTATCATTATTGTGATGATAAACAGCTAAAGAAACAAAAAAAATGAAAAATAAACATACGAAATCAAAGTGCAAATCTTCCACAAGAACGAGAAATGGGTTTGATTCCAGAAAATAAGTTGCAAGCAAAGATGTTCCTTATGGAGTCAGATCGAATTTTAATGGATACATCTCCTAAAACTGACGAATATTGTTTGCTTTTCTTTGTGTTATGTCATATGTTTCATACCAACATTTGTGCCAAAGTTACCATCAAAATAAACTTAAGCAAAATATTCCAATTTATTTACTACCGTAAGTAAAACTTTGTTACAGGAATGCCTCTCGTAGGAAAATGTTTACGACCTGTGTTAATAAGTCATCGATTCTTTTAGTGTGTATTCACCCAAAGTCCTACATATCACCAATCTTATCTCAATATTGGGCAGTTTAAGAAAGCACTCAACATTCGTGATGGAGCGACCACAAGGGCATGCAGTAGAAGGAAACCCATTTCTGTCTCACCCATTCGTCCATAGATTGTGAATTGGCCTTTTCACTTATCTACATATAGAGGTAGACCTTTGCGTCAAGAGTGTCGATTTTCCCTAAAAATGTTCCCTTCAGTTTAGTTTAGGTTGATAATTTGGCGAAAATATCAAACATTGATAATTATACAAAAATTGTTGATATAGAGGTGGGACTAAGCGGACGGGGGGAGAATTAGGCCATCGTTGCCGCATCCATCGAGAGAGAAAAAGGGACATAGAAATAAAGAAAGGAGAAGGTTCTAACTCACCTTATAACGCTTGTAAGATTGGACGGTGCCTTTGAAATGTATCTTATCTCCGCGGAAGATGATGACGCGGCAATCATTTGGCAATTTGGTATTTGATACATCAATCCACCTTTCCAATGATGGGCTGTCATCAATGAACAGGGCATTCAAAGCCTCTAACTCGTCAAGGCCCTCGACAACCTGTAGACCATCGCATTTCCAGATGCCCAAACACTTAAGCTTCTTTAAGTTGGATAAAGCCCGAACACTGTGCAAGAGACGACAATCCCATAGACCAAATTCTTTCCACAATTCTGATGTACCGAGTACTTGAATTTGGAGTATCTTTGGGCAATCACTAAGATTGAACCGTCCCAACTTACGTAATACCCTCGACGGAAGAATTAGTCTCCCTTCCTCCATAGCCAACTCATCATGAGACTCTGCTTCACCCCCGTAGCCTATCCCTCCCAAGGACTTACACTTCTTGATACCTAATTCCTCCAATGATTCAAACGACCCAACAAATTGGATCTCAACAAGCTTTGGGCAATCTAATACCCGGACGGTTTTGAGCTTCCTCAAGTTTGATAGCCCGAGTCTCTCGAGGGGTTCACTGCATTCCAAAATCAACTCTTCTAAATTGTGAAGTTGAAGCCCGCTGAGTTGAATTTCTTGCACTTGAGACGATGTGAGCACTAAACTTGACAAGTTCTCTAATCTGGATGAGAGTGACACGGCTGAATTGAACTTATCGAACCGTAACTTTAACAAAGATGATGGAAGTTGTGTGAGCGTTCGCAGATCCAAACCAAACAAATCAAGTTCCTTTAATTGAGAAAGGGAAGCCAACTCAGCCGGAGCGGGGACGTTGAGAAGTTCCAATTTCAACTTGTTCAGTTTGGATAACTTCCCCATCCCCCCTAAATCACCGGTGCAAATTTTACCTCCCTGTTTCCAACGAGAGCCATCATCAAGGTCCAACGGAACCAAATTAGTCAGATTCGAGAGGTTTGGGACTACCCGCAATGATTTAGATGACACTCGTAGATTGTTTAAACTTGTGGGAAGCGTCGGCAACTCTTGAATCTCATGACAATCTATTAACTCAAGCGTTTGCGGACGAGGAAGCATACTAACTGTCTCTGGAACTTCACCGATGCAAGTGCTCAACAAGCGTAGGACTCTTAGAAAAGGCAAATTTCCGATTGCCGGAGGAAGTTGACCTTTTAAATTGTGACTATGGATTTGAAGCACTTCTAGATTCTCAAGCATTACTGCACTAGGTATCTCCCATGAATTTGCCGAACGTACTCTAGTATAGCTGTTGTCAAAGTGCAACTCACATAATGATTTCAACCTCCATATGGAATCTGGTAGTTTCTTCACTGCACACTCCTCGACCGAGAGGTGCTTCAGATTCACTAGGTCCCCAATTTCTTTGGGCAAATATTCAAGAGAATAGCAAGACCTAATCTTCAGTTCAATCAAGGACTTCAACTTCCCAATAGAGCCATCAAGTTTCCTTAAATTGGAACATCCTTCGAAATTAAGCCTCTCTAAATTCGGGCATCCAGAGAAGTCCGGCATTCTCTTTATGTTGTGACATTCTTTAAGAGAAAGAACTTTCAATTTCCTTGCCATCTGTCAAAATAAATGCGATATTCAATGGATGAACAGTCAGATATTTCATTCAAAGAAAATAAAATAGAAAGAAGCAAATTACTCACCTTGATTAAGCTCTGTAGTTTCGAATTATCTATGAAGGAATTGCGTGAAAATTCAAGAACTACCACATTATTTAAGTGCATATTGTTTGGCTTGAAAAACAACCGACGAGGAGGATTACTCCAAAAAATCCAGCTCATATTGGTAAGGCTCATTGCTAAGTTACCACGAAAGGTTCCCCCACTCAATCCGAGGTACCGTAGATGTTGAAACCTTCCTATCTCCTCACTTGTGATAGTCTTATTATCACTTTTGCGTAAGTCAAGAGTCAGTGCTTGGACGTTGTTCTTCATCTGCAAATGAGAGCAATAAATGAGGGATATTCAGTATTTTGTTTTAGAGGAAAATGGTAACAATAGGAAAACGAAGAAAGAGACAACAGTATCCTAGTGCAGCATAGAGGATTTTTTGGTAAGAGAAACTATTAGTTTTCTCTTAGGTACGTTACCTCCTTTGTTCTTATTGCTTCGAGGACCTCCTTGCCAATCCATATCCTACTCCGCTCTTCAGGATTTATTGGATTTTCACAATGAACGATTTCTCTTCCAAGATCTCCGAGTTGATCGTGCATCCAAAATGTATTTTCCACAATCTTTACCAATGACATGCTAATGAGGACATCAACTCCAGCATCTGGGAAAAAATCACAATCTTTCCACATGTACATTGCATATGTTGTATGCTCACCAATGAAAAAGCACGCAATATCGAGGAAAATTTGTTGTTGCTGGTAACTTAAGGCATCATAACTGATCTTCAACTTTTCAAAAACATCATCGTGAGGTGCTTTGCTTAACTTCTCCAACGTCTCTTTCCATATTTGATGCCTTTTATCAAAGAGGAACGAACCAATTACTTCAATAGCCAACGGAAGTCTCCCAGTAGCGGCTACCATTTTTCCCGAAAGATCTTTGTAACCATTTGACGGGGAGTCTCTTTTAAATGCATGCCTACTGAAAAGCTCCAGCGCATGATCACTACTCATCACCTCCATTTCATATTCTAACATTCGATAGTTTGGTCTATCGATTCGCAAAACATCTTTATTTCTAGTTGTAATCAATATTCTAGATCCTGAATTCAAAGTACTCCTTCCAACTAATTTCTCTACTTGCTCACAATTAGCAACATCATCCAGTACAATGAGGACTTTTTTGTTGCTAAGTACGTCTTCAATCCTCTTTGTTCCATAATCAATTTCATCAATGCTTCTTGTTTCCATAGGATGACCGATTTGGGATAATAACTTCTTTTGTAACTCAATTAAGCCATCGGTTCTTAATGACTTTGCTCGAACATCTTCCATGAAACAACAACACTTTCCAAAATTAGAAGAAAGCTGGTTAAATACGACTTTGGCAAGAGTCGTTTTACCGATACCCCCCATGCCATGAATTCCAATGAGTCGCACACCCTCGGAGCTGACGTCTAACAATTCGGTTAGTGCTGCAACTCGATCATCAATTCCAACTAAATGTTCAGTCACCGATCTATGTTTTGTCTTCAGCTTTTGAACGACCTCCTCAACGATCAATTTAATCACGTCACCGTAGCTGCCACAATGGAAAACCATTTTAATGAGGGAAAAATATGATGTTATTCAAGCACCAGATAAGCTACAAAATATTCGGACAACTAATGGGACCTTTAATCTGGAAGTGATCTTCCAAAAGTGCATATTGGACATTAACGTCACACCAAACATACTTTTATGCAATTTAACAATGGGTGCACCATGTCATCACCCGGAGTATGACTTGATTCCAACATGTGATTAGCAATCTTGGAATAACATTGATAACGTTTGCGAAAAATAGATGTATCAGTACTTATGCAGTTGGAATTGATATTTCAGGATTTATGCTAGACCGACAATTACATAAGTTGGAGATGGTGTACTCAAGAGGAGAAATGTTTAACGTATTGCAAGATTAAATAATTAGATGGGAATGCACATGTCATTTCATTATCCCATTCTTTTTCCTCCCACTGTCCACAATCTAATACTATTTTAGCTACCTAGCCATTATATCATCATTCACCCACTACACAGGATGACCTCGCTAAGCAGTTTCCCATTTTTTTCTACTAATGTAGCATAGTTTTTTTCAGTTTGGTAATACTATAGTAGCATAGCTATTATACCATACTGGAATTCTTTATATCTATGATCCAAGGAAAACTGGGGAAACAATCTGGAAAGCAATTAGCTTACCCTTTGTACTTCTTCACTTCCCACCCTTTTATCGCATCAACCTCCATGAGAGCCTCTCTCCATGCATCTACTTGCTCATTGCTCAACTTCTTCTCGCGTTCCAAATTGAGTATGGCATCGCGATACAAAGGGGTTTTCAGCTTAACATCGTCAGGTTCCACATCGAAGAAAATGGGTAGGATCTCTTTTTTACCTTCCGATTTGGAAGTGTTTGCCATGATCTGCGCGAGCTCGCGGAGGCACCATTGGCTCGAAGCATATGTCCGAGAGAAGACGGGTATGTAAATTTTGGAGTTGTCGATCGCTCCCTGAAGCGATCTATCGATCCTTTCACCGACACGGAGCTCTTCATCATCTCGAAAGACGCGTATTCCAGCATCGTTCAAGCTATGGAAGAGGAAGTCGGTGAATCCGACGCGAGTGTCAGGTCCTCTGAAGCTTAGGAACACTTGGTACTCGCTTGCCGACGACGTGCTTGCATCTGAGGTCGCCATAGCATAAGTTTGTTCTGCGTAACGGATCTCTCTCTCCCTCTGTGTGTGGGGGTGTCTGGGTGAGCCAAAGATTGGGATGTGATCCTTCGTCAGGCCTTAGCCATTACTGAGACTGACCGGTGTTTTCAATGGTGAATGTGGCCGCGTCAACGTCGACGTCGACGTCGACACGTTCTTTCAAAGAAATTGCGTAAGGAATGCTGGTATTCTTTAATTCACCGGTCCTGTGAATTGAGGAATGAAAAATTGGTCCCCCTTTGGCATAGAGTAAGTCATTTCATCATAATGCAGCGAGATTTTAGGATCTCCAGTGGAGCCCCCGACTCCTCTTTTGATAAAGTCACAATTGATTGTGTTCCCTTCCGACTCCTCTTTTGATAAAGTTAGAAGAATTTTGTCCCTTTCTTCCTTCTTCTTTTTGTTATTCTTCTCAACATATATTGAAATAATCTGAAATGCTCGCTCTTTTTTTTTTTTTTTTTCATTTTACATTACTTCGGAAATCTAATAACTTAATTGCATGGAAATGTAAAGAAGCATCCCTCCTCTACCAAACTAAGGCTCCGTTTATTTCATAGAAAATGAGCAATTTGAAAAATATTTTCTAAAAAGTAATTATTTATGTCGCTTAAAAAATAAATAAATAATTTTTTTTGAAAAATATTTTTCAAATCGCTTAATTTTCCTTTCTTCACGAATGATTTAGTTAGATGTTCCAATAAGAGAAATCCGTTACAGTATACAATCATTCCTTGTGCCAAAATTACTTTACACTATAGAATTATTACTCTGCGTCGACCGACATCAGCGTGCTGTTCCTCGTCCTTTTGGTGGGAGACAGGTGCTTGTGAAAATGCTAGGCAAAGTCGCACGAGCCTCTTTCCCTTTTAGTTCAGTGGGGTTCACCAAAATAGAAAAGTCCTGCGTCATTTACGGGTGACGACCGAGACAAATTGGAGTGGCTTAAATTCCACAATTGACGATCCAGGACACGGCTTGCGTCGGCCCTGGCCAACTGAAGAATTTTCTTGCCTATCGATAAGTCTTGCTCGCATCCAAACATATCGTGGCTGTTGATCCCTACGCATGCTCGCCTGTATGATTGACGATCATGATAGACCCGATGACGGTGGACTCAAATCTAAACAAATGCAATAAAGAAGTGCCCGATCAAAACATCCGGTGGACTCAAATCTAGACAAATTGAAAAGTTTGGAAAAGCCTAATCCAAACCACGAGATGCTCCCATTGAATCCGCTTGAGAAGGTCCATATTTCCGTTCCCATCGGTGGGGCACTTAAAAGCCCAGGGCGCCTTAAGGGTGTGCAACCGAATCGGATTTACCCAAAAGCTAAACCGAACCACCAAAAATTACATCCGGGAATCGATTCCCGTTCAAACCAGTCCGGGAACCGATAGGAACCGAGCCAATTCTCGATTCCAAGTGAGATTCCTATTCAAACCAGTTCAGGAACCAATTGGAACAGGGCCAATTCTTAGTTCCAAGTGAAGACCCATCCCGGAACCGTATCGATTTTGGAGCCAATTTTTAGCTACTATATATAAAAAAAAAAAATCCTACTCCCGCTGGCCTCACCTCCTCTATTTTTTGTGTATTGTAATTTATATTGCTCATATTAGGTATAGCTAGACTACCACATGATTTTAGTATCTTGGTTAGTATGAATTGCAATCGAATTAAAGGTAATAAAATTAAGAAAAGAAATAGGTATCGCTGGACCACCACATGATTTTAGTACTTTCGTTAGTATGAACTGCAATTGAATTAAAGGTAATAAAATTAAGGAAAACACGAATGAAAATTAAGCAGTTGGAGGGAAAATCAATATTTGAGTCACCATGTTTTTTTTTAATCGAAAAACAAGGACTATGTTTACAGTCACTCATTCATCCTTTGCATAAAAATTGAAAGGATGTAAGTCCTGAGGAATAATAAAATGGTCCCAATTTTGCACAGAGCGAACCGCTTCGTTTCTCCTGTTTAAAGAGGCCATCATCCAATCCATGCGGCGGCCGATATAAGGAACGCTGTCGTGAAGCGAATCGGGATCGGGAAGATCGAGTGACTGAAGCCAAAGGAGGAGGAGGGATTCTTAGTTTGGTGGGGCTTGGAGAAAATGGAAAATGGAAAAAACTGGACCTCCGTTTTTTCCTTTTTTTTTTTTTTTAAGTAGAGTTAAAAAACAAATAATTTTGGCCGATGGATGTACAGTGGAAAAAGAACAGGAGAGAGAGAGAGAGAGAGAGAGAGTCTCAGCGAGACATGGAGAGGAACACCCTCTGATCTTGGTTGGCCTTGGTCGAGCAACAGACGAAGGAGTGAGCGAGACAAGAAAATTGTGAAAAATTTCAAACTTTGAAAACCCCCCAAAAAAAGAGGAACTTCATAAGTTTTAATTCCCCAGTTTAGCATTGTCCTGTCTTTTCTCTTACCAGATCTTTGCTGTGGTTTGTGCGAGTTTTTCTAAAGCGGCGATCCCACTTTCTCTTGTAGAGAAAAATTACAGAGCAAAAGAGCAACAAGATTGTCTGGTTTTGGTAAAAATGCGGACAAAAACTGTTCGTCTTTTGAGGAAAGTTTTGCCGTGCTCGTTCTGGTTTTTTTGGCGTTTTGGGGTTGAATATGAATAATTTGGTCATTTTCTTCCTTTCTTTCGTTTTTAATCCTCTCAAGCTATTACTCAATCATATAATTTAGGTGCCCGCCCACTTCCGATGACCTGGATTATTAGACAATTATTATGAGAAAATTGAAACTTTAAGGTAATAATCGTATTATTTTTTCGTTCATAAGCGATATTTGGATGGGAATGGTATTTTTTTTAGCTTATTTTAAGTCGTTTACTTAAGTGCACACTTGTCATTAGCTTATCAAACCTTTTCATATGATGATTAACAGTAAAAAAAAAAAAAAAAACCTCTGGCTAAATGACCGTCCTGATGCAACTTGGCATGTGTAATCATAAAAATGATAAAAACATATATTTAATATGCAGCGTGTTCCAACGTGTCGAAATTCTCTATTTTTTAAGAAATTATGTGTTGACGTGTCGTGTCGTGTCACATATCGTGTGTCATGTCCGTGCAACGTAGGCCTCTAAAAGACTTTTGAGCAAAATTCATACCATTTGACAATTTTCTTTTTTTTAGATCTTTGGGAAAATGTATTGTAATTTCAAAGTCATCTAAAGTTTCTTAGACCAAGGTAGGTCCGGAATATCTATGGGCTTTAATATTTCCGGAATGCTAATACATATTTTTCCTTCTAACTCTGTCCTCGCTGAACTTTCATAATTTCGAAAATGCCTTCACCTCTCGCGAATAGAGGAAACACAGAGCTTAAGTCGTGGATGTGGACGCATATTAGAACAGCAATGATGACGGTTATGTAGCGACTAATGTATAGATGAAGACAATTGAACACCGAGGTTTTCCTATAGAAATTTCTATGGTTTTATTTCGTTTGGCCTCGAATCTTCCTTAAATTCGTGAGAATCGGGCATCACTTGTTTCACAATAATTGCTCAATTTAGGAAAAATTCCGTTGTAATGTGGGGTTAGTCTAGGAGAGAAACAAAGCAAGCTCGGAACTCACCCGAGTTAATATCGGTGATCATCTATCGTATTAACCGATATCACTATTTTAAATCATTTCAAATGACAGACACCCGAGACGGAGGGAAAAATAAAAGTTACTTTATTGCTTAGTCCGACTTTTACGGAACCTTTTACTTTTACCTGGCATTTACTCCTTAGACCACGGGTTTCTCTTTCTATTTTTTTTTTATTCCTTTTCAAAACTAGTAACATCATCTTTATTCCATTCGCTTGTTTTGACATGCCTTGTCCCAATAATAGGGATGATCACTAACTGGTTCGTTAAATAAAACATTCGTAGGCCCAATTAGGCTTAAACAATGGATGTTCACAGGGTTTGCAATAAAGGAACGAGATACCTTTCTTCGCTTTAAAGAGATTCCACCTAATTTTGAAGTTTGCCGAATCGGAGCGATGTCCGCGCATTTTTTGCTGTGCCCTACTGTGGGATAACGACCATGACCGCGCTTTCGAAAAAAGAAAACCATGACTTGCATGATCAGAATAAAGGAAATGAGCCGCCATTCAACATTTCACAAGCCGCAAATTACCAATTCTTAAGATCAATCTTGAAAAACCAATTTTCTTGGCGTGAGCAACCAACGAGGTAGCAGGAATCGAAACACAAGGCTCATAAACAAACTTTAATCTTCAACTCAAAATTACACGAATGCCGCATGGACATCCTCACAGTACGACATCCCGGTATTTAGGACTGAAATGACAGAAATGTAAAAGGCTTAGAACTCAATTGAAAAATCAAATAGTTTAGGACTAATTTGACACCATTGCAAAAGGTTTATGACTGTTTTGATAATTTTTAACTTTCTTATAATAAGCCCTAAAAGCCCTCTTTTGGATGGATAAAGTACACTCGACAAATGAAAAAAGGACTAGAAGCAATCTATTTTTCTTCGGTTAGATTTTGCCTCCGGTAGCCCTCATTGCGCATGGCAGATTGCCTCTGTTTTTCTCCATTCCTCTAGCGGAGTCCTCTCTTTAATTCGCTATCGAGCCACTCTGGTTTGCAAAATCTGAGTTGCTACATTGTGGTTGTTGTAGGGTGGTCGACGCATATTTCAGGAGATTACCAAAACCAGGATGGGCGTTGAATACTAACTGTCCTGACCATTCTTCGGTCTGAACAGGGTGCAATCAGTCTACTCCTTCTCCATTTGTGCTTGTCAAAGCGGATCTTTGGTGCCCCCTTGAGGGATGACTTTCATTCTACTCCTAATGAATGAGTCAGCAGCAATCAACAAGTTCTTTTAGTTTAGTACATCAACAGTATCATCTAACTTTGCAGAATCGAGATTATTACACAAAGCATTGAAAATCGTGTCAAGGCCGAGGTTATCGGTAATGACTCAAATGTTCATATCAATTAGATTTATGCAACCTACACAGCTAGTACAGTGAATCATTCAAGCGGACAAGATGAACTCAGTCAGATTCGAAGCTATATTCATGCTGATCCGATTCAGGCATTTCGTCAAACATGGGGTGATCAATTCGGACAAGAGACCCAACTGCAACATTGAAGCACCTATTCCAATCCAAGCAATCACAACAGCATCAAAATGAGTTCAGATCATCAGTAAATCATTAATCAGAGACGATTTCACATAAGTCTTAATTAGACTTCTCCGCCTTTTTTTTTTCCCTCCAAGAATAGTTGAGGGCAGATCATATGAAGGTAAAGTGCGATTGCCGGTCACGAACTGTGATTGGACTAGAAATAGGAAGTCATGGAAGTGTCGCCAGTGACGATGCCGGCAAAGGAGCTTCGAACGGAACCCGAGTGCTTCGGAAATATCAGCCAAAAACAGAGCGAATTGATTGGTGGGGCGCGACTCACCGGCGAAGGAGCTTCGAACGGACCCTGAGTGCTTCTGTCACGAGCTGTTATTGGTGGGGCGCGACTTCGAAACGGTCAACTGGCGATGTCACGGTGGTTGCTCGGGACTGGCCTCAGAAAATTAGTCAGCAACTCCGGTGAATGGTTCAGCTTCCAGCTTGTGTTCCGTGTGGATGGTTCCCAGTTCTGTGGATCTGCAACTCCGGTGGCAAATGACGGTAAATGCTCGTGATCGGAGATGGTAGATTCCGGCGTCGACCAGTGGTAGAGAAGCTTCTGGAATTTGTGGATTGAGAGACGATTTCTTACTCCGCTCTGTGTGGATCGCCACATAGAGCAGAGTAAGAAATCTGTTACTGATCCTGCTTTCAAAACTTGCTGAACTCCCCATGCATGCTTACATGTGACATGAGCTGTCTTCAAAACCTTACAGGCTTCTGAAAAGGGCACTTGTCCACGTCCAAAGAGAGCGTGACTCCTGAAAAAAATCACAAGCAATATCGAGAAAAATTCGACAAAGGAGTAACCTGTTAAAATTAGAAATATATTTGATTCCTAGGAAGGATATACTAAGATAGGGTACATTGTATAAGAAGTTGCGGTCGAAGTACGAAAAATAATCTACATGAAAAACCGAAGCAATGTCATATTAGATAGCCGTATAAACTCTACGGGGCGTACTTCAAGATTAAGGAACACATTCGTGCATGCGGATTATGTGTAACACGAGTTCAATTTCTCGTGCTACCAATTGCAGACAATTCATGACCGGCAACCGACCTGGTATCGATTTGAATACTACTTGATCAATGATGTTAATGCCCAGCACTAAGTACCTAAGATACAAACTTCTTGCCATGTACAATAAGACAAGCAGTATAATATTAGCAGAAAAAGGCAGGCCTGGAAGACAAATACCGCGTCACCATATTCAGACAAATAGGAGGCAATGCAACTCCTATTAGAATAGTTTAGCACCAGTCACATCCATTCTATAACAAATAAAGAAGATTCAAAGATGACACATTTTTTGTAGGCAATAAGATCCCGAAAAATGGACAGATTCCCGTTTCCTCTTGACACCTATCATTATTGTGATGATAAATAGCTAAAGAAATTAAAAGAAAGAAAAAAGAAAAAATAAACATACGAAATCAAAGTGCAAATCTTCCACAAGAATGAGAAATGGGTTTGATTCCATAAAATAAGCTGCAGGCCAAGAAGTTTCTTATGGAGTCAAATCGAATTGTAATGTATTCATCTCCCAAAACTGATGAATATTGTTTGCTTTTTCTTTGTATTATGTCATATGTTTCACACCAACATTTGTGCCAAAGTTACCATCAAAATAATCTTAAGCAAAATATTCCAATGTATTTACCGCTGTAAGTAAACTTTGTTTAAGGAACGCCTCTCGTAGGAAAATGGTTACAACCGGTGTTAGTAAGTCATTGATTTCTTTTAGTGTGCATTAACCCAAAGTCCTACATATCACCAATCTTATCTCAAAAATGGGCAATTTAAGAAAGCACTCGATATTAAAATGGATTAAGAAAATGACTAACTAAACACAAGTTGTAAACATTCGTCCATAGATAGCGAATTAGCCTTTCAACTTATCTACATACAGAGGTAGACCTTTGTGTCAAGAGCGTCGACTTTCCCTAAAAATGTTCCCTTCACTTTAATTTAGGTTGATAATTTCACGGAAATATTAAACATTGATAATTATACAAAAATTGTTGATATAGAGGTGGGACTAAGCGGACGGGGAGAATTAGGCCATCGTTGCCGCATCCATCGAGAGAGAAAAACGGACATAGAAATAAAGAAAGGAGAAGGTTCTAACTCACCTTATAACGCTTGTAAGATTGGACGGTGCCGCGGAAATGTTCCTTATATCTGCGGTAGATGATGACGTGGCAATCATTTGGCAATTTGGTAGTTGATAGATCAATCAACCTTTCCAATGATGGGCAGTCACCAATGTACAAGTACTTTAAAGCCTCTAACTCGTCAAGGCCCTCAACAACCTGCAGCCTATGGCAGTCCGCGATGTATAACTGCCCAAGCTTCTGTAAGTTTGATAAACCCCAAACACTTTGCAAAGAACGACAACACTGTACGGAAAATACTTTCTGCAATTCTGATGTACCGAGTACTTGAATTTGGAGTATCTTTGGGCAACAAAAAAGCTGGAACCTTCTCAACTTACATAATACCCTGGACGGAAGAATTAGTCTCCCTTCCTCCATAATCAACTCATTAGCGGACTCTGCATCAACCGCGTACGCTAATCTTCCCAAGGACTCGCAATCGCTGATAGAAAATTCCTCCAATGATTCAAACAACCCGACAAATTGGATCTCAACAAGCTTTGGGCATTTTGATACCCCGACGGCTTTGAGCTTCCTCAAGTTCGATAGCCCGAGTCTCTCCAGGGCTTCACAATCACCGCCTCTCAAAATCAAGTCTGTTAAATTGTGAAGTTGAACCCCGCTGAGTTGAATTTCTTGCACTTGAGACGATGTGAGCTCTAAACTTGACAAGTTTTCTAATCCGGAAGAGAGTGACATAGCTGAATTGAACTTACCCAGCCATAACTTTAACGGAGACGATGGAAGCTGCACCGGTGTTCGCGAGTCCAAACCAGACAAACGAAGTTCCTTTAACAGAGAAAGGGAGACCAACTCGGTGGGAGCAGGGACATTGAGAAGATTCAATTTCAATACGTTCAGTTTGGATAACTTCCCCATTCCCCCTAAATCACCAAAGCAAATTTTACCTCCCTCTTCCCGACGAGAGCCATCATCAAGGTCCAACAAAACTAAATTAGTCAGATTCGAGAGATCCGGGACCACCCGCAATGATATAGATGATACTCGTAGATTGTTTAAACTTGGAGGAAGCATCGGCAGCTCTTGTATCTCATCACAATCTATTAGCTCAAGCGTTTGCAGGCAAGGAAGCATTCCGATTGCCAAAGGAAGTCGACCTTTTAAATTGCGACTACGGATTCGAAGCACTTCTAGATTCTCAAGCATTACTGCACTAGGTGACTCCCAAGAATTTGCCAAACGTACTCTAGTATAGTCATTGCCAAAGTGTAACTCACATAATGATTTCAACCTCCATATGGAATCTGGTAGTTTCTTTACCGGACACTCCTCGACCGAGAAGTGCTTCAGATTCACTAGGTTCCTGATTTCTTCGGGCAAATCTTCAAGAGAATAGCAAGACCTAATCTTCAGTTCAATCAAGGACTTCAACTTCCCAATAGAGCCATCAAGTTTCCTTAAATTGGAACATTTTTCGAAATTAAGCCTCTCTAAATTTGGGCATCCGGAAAAGTCTGGAGTTCTGTTTATGCCATGACATCCTTTAAGAGAAAGAACTTTCAATTTTCTTGCCATCTGTCAAAATAAATATAATATTCAATGGATGAACAGTCAAATATTACTTTCAAAGAAAATAAAATAATAAGAAGCAAATTACACACCTTGATTAAGCTCTGTAGTTTCGAATTATCTATGAAGGCATTGTCTGAAAATTCAAGAACCACCGCATTATTTAAGCGCATATTGGTTGGCTCGAAAAACAACCGACGAGGAGGATTACTCCAAAAAATCCAGCTCATATTGGTAAGGCTCATTGCTAAGTTACCACGAAAGGTTCCCCTATTCAATCCGAGGTACCGTAGATGTTGAAACCTTCCCATCTCTTCACTTGTGATAGTCTTATGATCACTTCTGTGTAAGTCGAGATTCAATGCTTGGACGTTGTTCTTCATCTGCAAATGAGAGCAACAAATGAGGGATATTCAGTATTTTGTTTTAGAGGAAAATTGTAACAATAAGAAAAAGAAGAAAGAGAAAATAATAGCCTAGTGAAGCATAGAGGATTTTCCAGTAAGTGAAACTCTTGGTTTTCTCCTTCGGTATATTACCTCCTTTGTTCTCATTGCTTTGAAGACGTCATCATCTGTCCATATTCTACTCCACTCTCCAGGATTTCCTGGTTTTTCACGACGAACTATTTCTCTTCCAAGATCTCTAAGTTGGTCGTGCATCCAAAACTTATTTTCCACAATCTTTACCAATGACATGCTAAAAAGGACATCAACTCCAATATCCGGGAAAAAATCACAATCTTTCCACATGTAAATTGCATGCATAGTATGCTAACCAATGAAAAAGCATGCAATATCGAGAAAAATTTGTTGTTGCTCATAACTCAATGCATCATAGCTAATCTTCAACTTTTTAAAAACATCATCGGGAGGTGTTTTGCGTAATCGCTCTAATGTCTCTCTCCATATTTGTTCCCTTTTGCCAAAGAGGAATGAACCAATTACTTCAAGGGCTAACGGAAGTCTCCCAAGAGCAGCTACGATTTTCCGTGAAAGATTCTTGTAACCATCCGACGGGGAGTCTCTGTTAAATGCATGACTACCGAAAAGCTCCAGCGCATGATCACTACTCATCACCTGCATTTCGTATTCAAAGATTCGATAGTTTGGTCCATTGATTCGCAAAACATCTTTATTTCTAGTTGTAATCAATATTCGAGATGCTGGGTGCAGAGTACTCCCTCCAACTAATTTCAGCACTTGATCACTATTAGCAACATCATCAAATACAATGAGGACTTTCTTATTGCTAAGTACTTCTCCAATTCTCTTTGTCCCATAATCAATTCCGTCAATGCTTCTTGCTACTCCAGGATGACCGATTTCAGATAATAACTTTTTTTGCAACTCAACTAAGCCATCAGTTCTTAATGAGTTCGCTCCAACATCTTCAAGGAAACAGCAGCACTCTCCATAATGAGAAGAGAGTTGGTTGAAAACGATTTTGGCGAGAGTCGTTTTACCGATACCCCCCATGCCATGAATTCCAATGAGCCGCACACTGTAAGAGTTGACGTCTAACAATTCGGTTACTGTGGCAACTCGGTCATCAATTCCAACTAAATGTCCAGTAACCAATCTATGTTTTGTCTTCAGCTTTTGCACGACCTCCTCAACTACTAAGTTAATCACATCGGTGTAGCTGCGATAATGAAAAACCATTTAAGCGAGGCTGTTATTCAAGCACTAGATAAGCTACAAAATATTCGGACAACTAATGTGAAAATATTTTTAAAGCACTTGGCAATGTGTGCGCGATTTTGTTACCCGAAATATGACTTGATTCCAACACGAGATTAGCAATCTTGGAATTACGTTAAGGACGTTTGCCAAAAAATGGATGTATTCAAGAGGAGATGTGTTTAACTTATTGCAATATTAAATAATAAGATAGAAATGTGCATGGCATTTAATTAACCCATTCTTTTTCTTCCCACTGCCCGCAATCAAGATATAGTTAAGCTACCTAGCTACTGTATCATTATTTGCCCATCATATACGGTGACATTGTGAAGCAGTTTCACATATTTTGACTAATGTAGCATAGCTATATTCATTTAGTAACTCTAAAGGTAAAAGTCCCACCTCAATCATACTGGAAGTTTTTACATCTATGATAAAGTGTAAAGAAAAATCGGAGAAACAGGCATTTGAAAAGCGGCGAGCTTACCCTTTGTATTTCTTCACTTCCCACCCTTTTATAGCATCAACCTCCATGAGAGCCTCTCTCCATGCATCTGCTTGCCCATTGCTCAACTTCTTCTCGCATTCCAAATTGAATATGGCATCGCGATACAGTGGAGTTTTCAGCTTAACATCGTCAGGCTCCACATCGAAGAAAATAGGAAGGATCTCTTTTTTCCCTTCCGATTTGGAAGTGTTTGCCACAATCTGCGCAAGCTCGCGGAGACACCATTGGCTCGAAGTGTAGGTCCGAGAGAAGATAGGTATGTAGATCCTGGAATTATTGATCGCTCGCTGGAGCGATCCATCGATCCTTTCACCGACACGAAGCTCTTCATTGTCTCGAAAGACGCATATTCCAGCGTCGGTCAAGCTATGGAAGAGGAAGTCGGTGAATCCAACGCGAGTGTCGGGTCCTCTAAAGCTTAGGAACACTTGGTACTCTCTTCCGGACGATGTACTTGCATCTGAGCTCGCCATAGCATAAATCTGTTCTGCTTAACGGATCTCTCCCTCTGTGTGTGTGTGTGTGTGTGTGTCTGGGGTGCGCCTGAAGATGGGATGTGATCTTTTGTTAAGCCTTCGTCACTACTAAGACTGACCCGATGTTTTCAATGGAGAATGTGGCCGCGTCAACGTCAACGTCAACGCAACGTCAACGTCAACAGGTTCTTTTTAAAGAAATTGCGTAGGGAATGCTAGTATTCTTTAATTCACCGGTCCTGTGAATTGAGGAATGAAAAATTGGTCCCCCTTTGGCATAGAGTGAGTCATTTCATCATAACGCAGTGAGATTTTAGGATCCCCAGTGGAGCCCCCGACCACCTTTCATAAAGTCACAATTGATTGTGTTCCCTTCCGACTCCTCTTTTGATAAAGTTAGAAGAATTTTGTTCTTTTCTTCCTTTTTCTTTTCGTTATTATCTGAAATGCTCGCTCTTTTTTCTTTTTTTTTCCATGAGGAGCTGTGATTAGTGGGGCGCGACTTCGAAAGGGTCAACTGGCGATGTCACGGTGGTTGCTCGGGACCGGCCTCAGAAAATTAGTCAGCAACTCCGGTGAATGGTTCCCGCTTCCAGCTTGTGTTCTGTGTGGATGGTTCTCGGTTCTGTGGATCTGCATCTCCGGTGGCAAGTGACTGGCATGCTCGTGATTGGAGATGGTGGATTCCGGCATCGACCAGTGGTAGAGAAGCTTCTGGTATTTGTGGATTGAGAGACGATTTCTTAGTCTGCTCCATGTGAATCGCCCCGCAGAGCAGAGTAAGAAACCCTTCACTGATCCGGCTTTGAAAACTTGGTGAGCTCCCGTGCATGCTTACAAGTGACATGAGCTGTCTTCAAAACCTTATAGGCTTCTAAAAGCACACACACCTCCGCGTCCGATGATAGCGTGACTCCTGAAAAAAAATCAATATCGACCAAGTTTCGATTCGAACACTACTTGATCAGAGTAAGAAACCCTTCACTGATCCGGCTTTGAAAACTTGGTGAACTCCCGTGCATGCTTACAAGTGACATGAGCTGTCTTCAAAACCTTATAGGCTTCTAAAAGCACACACACCTCCGCGTCCGATGATAGCGTGACTCCTGAAAAAAAATCAATATCGACCTAGTTTCAATTCGAACACTACTTGATCAGTGATGTTAATGCCCAGCATTAACTTCCTAAGATACAAACTTCTTGCCATTGTACAATATCATATATACATATTCAGACAAATGGGAGACAGTGCAACACCATAATGGAATAGTTTAGCATCCGCCCCATCGATTCCCTAACAAATAAAGAAGATTCAAAACTCGATATTTGTTACAGGACTGCCTCTCGTAGAAAAATGTTTACGACCGGTGTTAGTAAGTCATCGATTCTTTGAATGTATATTGACCCAAGGTCCTACATATCACCAATCTTATCTCAATATTGGGCAATTTAAGAAAGCACTCGATATCAAAATGGATCGAGAAAATGACTAACTAAACTATTATTCATGACGGGAGTGACCGCAATGGCATGCAGTAGAAGTGAAACCCATTTCCGTCTCACCCATTCGTCCATAGATCGCGAATTAGCCTTTCGACTTATCTACATACAGAGGTAGACCTTTGTGTCAAAAGAGTCAATTTTCCCTAAAAATGTTCCCTTCACTTTAATTTAGGTTGATAATTTCACGGAAATATTAAACGTTGATAATTATACAAAAATTGTTGATATAGAGGTGGGACTAAGCGGACGGGGGGAGAATTAGGCCATCGTTGCCGCATCCATCGAGAGAGAAAAAGGGGAGGGAAAAAGGGACATAACAAAAAAGAAAGGAGAAGGTTGTAAGGGATTTTGATGCGGCAATCATTTGGCAATTTAGTATTGGATACGTCAATCAACCTTTCCAATGATTCAAAGCCTCTAACTCGTCAAGGCCCTCAACAACCTGTCGCCTATGGCACTCCCCGATGTATAACTTCTCAAGCTTCTGTAAGTTTAATAAACCCCAAACACTTTGAAAGAACGGCAATGCAACACCAAAAAGTCTTTCTGCAATTCTGACGTACCGAGTACTTGAATTTGGAGTATCTTTGGGCAACGACCAAGCTCGAACATTCTCAACTGACATAATACCGTGGACAGAAGAATTAGTCTCCCTTCCTCCATAATCAACTCATTAGAAGACTCTGCTGCACCCGCATACCCTAACCTTCCCAAGGACTAGCACTCCTGGATATTTAATACCTCCAATGATTCAAACGACCCGACAAATTGGATCTCAACAAGCTTTGGGCAATATGATACTTCGACGGTTTTGAGCTTCCTCAAGTTCGATAGCCCGAGTCTCTCCAGGGTATCACAATCACCGCCTTCCGGAATCAACTCTGTTAAATTTTGAAGTTGAAGCCCGCTAAGTTGAATTTCTTGCACTTGAGATGATGTGAGCTCTAAACTTGACATGTTTTCTAATCTGGATGAGAGTGAGACGGATGAATTGAACTTATCCACCTGTAACTATAACGGTGACGATGGAAGTTGCATGAGTGTTCGCAGATCCAAACCAGACAAATAAAGTTCCTTTAACTAAGAAAGGGAAGCCAACTCGGTCGGAGCAAGGACATTGAGAAGTTCCAATCTCAACTTGTTCAGTTTGGATAACTTCCCCATTCCCACTAAATCACTAGTGCAAATTTTACCTCCCCGTTTCCAACTAGAGCCATCATCAAGGTCCAATAGAACTAAATTAGTCAGATTCGAGAGATTTGGGACGACCCACAATGATTTAGATGACATTCGTAGATTGTTTAAACTTGTGGGAAGCGTCGGCAGCTTTTGAATCTCATCACAATCTGTTAACTCAAGCGTTTGCACGGGCAAGGAAGCATACTAACTCTCTCTGGAACTTCACTGATGCAAGTGCTTGACAATCGTAGGACTCTTAGAAAGGGCAAATTTCCGATTGCCGAAGGAAGTCGACCTTTTAAATTGGGACTACAAATTCAAAGCACTTCTATATTCCGAAGCATTATAGCACTAGGTAACTCCCAAGAATTTGCCGAACGTACTCTAATATTGCCAGTGTCAAAGTGCAACTCACATAATGATTTCAACTTCCATATGAAATCTGGTAGTTTCTTCACTGGACACTCCTCGACCAAGAAGTGCTTCAGATTCACTAGGTTCCCAATTTCTTCGGGTAAATTTTTAAGAGAATGGCAAGACCTAATCTTCAAGTCAATCAAAGACTTCAACTTCCCAATAGAGCCATCAAGTTTCCTTAAATTGGAACATTCACTGAAATTAAGCCTCTCTAAATTTTGGCATTCAGAGAAGTCCGGCGTTCTCTTTATGTTGTTGCAATATTCAAGAGAAAGAACTTTCAATTTTCATGCCATTTGTCAAAATAAATACAATATTCAATGGATGAATAGTCAAATATCACATTCAAAGAAAATAAAATAGTAAGAAGCAAATTACTCACCTTGATTAAGCTATGTAGTTTCGAATTATCTATGAAGGCATTGTCTAAAAATTCAAGAACCACCACATTATTTAAGCGCATATTGGCTGGCTTAAAAAACAACCGACGAGGAGGATTACTCCAAACAATCCACATTATTTAAGCGCATTTTAGATGCCCGCCCACTTCCGATGACCAGGATTATTAACAATTATTATGAGAAAATTGAAACTTTAAGGTAATACTTGTACTATTTTTTCAGTCATGAGAGATATTTTGATGGGAATGTACTTTTGAGCTTATTTTAAGTCATTTACTTAAGACTTAAGTGCACACTTAGCATTAGCTTAGCAAACTTATTCATATGATTATTAAAAGAGGGGGAAAAAGAGAGAGGAAAGAACGAAAAATCTCAGGCTAAATGGCTGTCCCGATGCAGCTTGGTTTGTCTAAGTTCATGAGGCAATGAGAAAAATTTTGGGCTAAATGGCCGACAAAAGTAAAACAAAAAAAGTAAGGTTGGTGAAAACTCCCACTAACTTTGATGTCTCGCTTTGGCTGTATTTTGCAACCGCTTTATTAAAGACCTTCGGGTCTCCAAAAGACTTTGAGCAAAAATCACACCATTTGACAAGTTTTTTTCTTTCTTTTTTTTAGATCATTGGGAAAATTTATTGTAATTTCACATTTAATGCAAGTCCGGAATATCTTTGGGCTTTAATATTTTTGGAATGCTAATACATATTTTTCCTTTCAACTTTGTCCTCGATAAACTTTCATAATATCGAAAATGCCTTCGCCTTGCGTGAATGGAGGAAACACAGAGCTCAAGTTGTGGATTTGGATGCATATTAGAACAGCAATGATAACGATTACGTAGCATATAGATGAAGACAATTGAAGAGCGAGGTTTTCCTAGGGAAATTTATATGGTTTTTCTCTCGTTTGCCTTGAATCGTCCTTGTGACATCTCTCTGTGAACTCAGTCATCGACTGGTACGTTGAATAGACATTTGCAGGCCCAATTAGGCTTAAGCAAGGGATGTTCCCAGGGTTTGCAATAGATGAACAAGATAACTTTCTTCGCTTTAAAGAGATTCCACCTAATTTTGAAGTTTTCTGCTGTGCCCTATTGTGGGATAATGACTGTGACCGCGCTTTCGAGAAAGAAAACCGTGACTTGCATGATCAGAATAAAGGAAATGAGCTGCCATTAAACATTTCACAAGCCGCAAATTACCAATTCTTAAGATCAATCTTGAAAAACCAATCTGCCACCATTCCATCTTTGTTTTCCATTGGTCTCACGAGGAAAAGCTCCAGATAGCCGAGAGTGTCAACTCCAGCAAATCCAGTTATTTATTTATTTATTTATTTTTTCCATCTTTCGGAGTCCACTCCCCGACCACCATGGATACACGCAAAGTACAGAACATGGTAAACTGGCGTGCGCTATCATTCTCGCTAAGCGCAAGAATTCATTCTTTCACACAAAGGAAATGATTCCTCACCTCAATCTACTCCTAATGAATGAGTCAGCAGCAATCAACAAGTCTTTTAATTTAGTACATCAGCACTTTCACCTAACTTCGCAGAATCGAGATTATTACATAGAGCATTGAAAACCGTATCAAGGCCGTGGTTATCGGTAATGACTCAAAGGTTCATATCAATTAGATTTATGCAACCAACACAACTAGTGCAGTGAACCATTTAAGCAGACAAGAAGGACTCAGTCAGATTCGAAGCTGTATTAATTCTGATCCGATTTAGGCATTTCATCAAACATGGGGTGATTGATTCAGACAAGAGATCTAACTGCAACATTGAAGCATCTATTCCAATCCAAGCTATCACAACAGCATCAAAATGAGCTCAGATCGTCAGTAAATCATTAATCAGACACGATTTCACATAAGTCTTAATTAGACTTACTCCGCCTTTTTTTTTTCATCCAAGAATAGTTGAGAGCAGAGCATATGAAGGTAAAGTGCGATTGCCAGTCACGAACCGTGATTGGACTAGAAATAGGAAGTCATGGAAGTGCCGCCAGTGGCGATGCCAGTGAAGGAGCTTAGAACGGACCCCGAGTGCGTTGGATTATCAGCCAAAAAACAGAGTGAATTGGTTGGTGGGGCTCGACTCACTGGCGAAGGAGCTTCAAACGGACCCTGAGTGCTTCCGTCACGAGCTGTGATTGGTGGGGCGTGACTTCGAAGCAGTGAACTGGCGATGTCTCGGTGATTGCTCGGGACCGGCCTCAGAAAATAAGTCAGCAACTCCGGTGAATGGTTCCAGCTTCCCGCTTGTGTTCTGTGTGGATGGTTCTGGGTTCTGTGGATCTGCAACTCCGGTGGCAAGTGACGATAAATGCTCGTCATCAGAGATGGTGGATTCCAGCGTCGATCAGTGGTAGTAGAGAAGCTTCCGGAATTTTTGGATTGAGAGACGATTTCTTACTCTGCTCTATGTGAATCGCCACACAGAGCAGAGTAACAAATCTGTTACTGATCCTGCTTTCAAAACTTGGTGAACTCCTGTGCATTCTAACATGTGACATGAGCTGTCTTCAAAACCTTACAGGCTTCTAAAACACGTACAAGTCCGAGGGCAGCGTGACTCCTGAAAAAAATCACGAGCAATATCGAGAAAAATTCAAGAAAGGAGTAACCTGTTAAAATTAAAAACATATGCAATTCCTAGAAAGGATATACTAAGATAGGGTACATTGTATAAACTCCACGGGACATGCTTAAAAGATTAAGGAATACATTTGTACATTCGGATTATGTATAACACGAGTTCAATTTCTCGTGGTGCCAAATGCAGACAATTCACGACCGGCAAGTGACCTGGTTACGATTTGAATACTAATCAATCAGTGATGTTAATGCCCAGCATTAACTACCTAAGATAAAAACTTATTGCCATGTACAGTATCATATATACATATTCAGACAAATGAGAGGCAATGCAACATCAGTTTAGCACCCGCCACATCCATTCCCTAACAAAAAAGAAGATTCAAAGATCGATATCTGACCCCATAACACATTTTTTTGCAGGCAATGAGATCCCGAGAAATGGACAAATTGCTATTTCCTCTTAACACCTATCATTATGGCAATGATAAACAGCAAAAGAAATAAAAAAAAAGGGAAAAGAAACATACGAAATCAAAGTGCAAACCTTCCACAAGAACGAAAAATGGGTTGATTCCAGAAAATAAGCCGTGAGCCAAAATGTTTCTTATGGAGTCAGGTCGAATGTTAATGGATACATCTCCTAAAAAGGACGAATATTGTTTGCTTTTTCTTTGTATTATGTCATATGTTTCATACCAACATTTAAGCCAAAGTTAACATCGAAATAAACTTAAGCAAAATATTCCGATTTATTTACCACCGAAAGTAAACTTTACTACAGGAGCGCCTCTCGTAGGAAAATGTTTACTACCTGTGTTAGTAATTTTCTTATGGAGTCAGTTCCGCCACATGTTGACTTTTTAATTTCTGCAATTTGTGGTATATGATCTTCCTCATAAGTTGAGTTCATGTCCATCGATGTCCTTTCCGATCATTGCATTTTGGTCCGACAAGATACCGAGTCTGTCTTTGTAGTTCACCAAGTTAGAATAAGTAGCTAGATGAAGGAAGCCCACATGTATACATAAGGCAGATCTAAGCTGTGTAGACAAGCGATACTAGATCATATTAACGCATCAAATTTTTCCTATGTTATTAATGATATGGAGGTGGGACTAAGCAGACAAGGCGAGAATTAGGCCATCGTTACCGCATCCATCGAGAGAGAAAAAGGGACATAGAAATAAAGAAAGGAGAAGGTTCTAACTCACCTTATAACGCTTGTAAGATTGGACGGTGCAAAAATTCCATCTTTGTTTTCCATCGGTTTCACGAGGAAAAGCTCCAGAAAGCCGAGAGTGTCAACTCCAGCAAATCCATTTTTCTTTTCTTTTCTTTTTCATCTTTTGGAGTCCACTCCCCGACCGCCATGGATACACACAAATTACAGAACACGGTAAAATGGCGTGCGCTATCATTCTCGCTAATCACAAGAATTCATTCTTTCACGCAAAGGAAATAATTGCTCACCTCAATCTATGAGTCAGCAGCAATCAACAAGTTCTTTTAATTTAGTACATCAACAGTATCAGCTAACTTCGCAGATTGAAAACAGTATCAAGGCCAAGGTTATCGGTAAAGAATCAAAGGTTCATATCAATTAGATTTATGCAACCTACACAACTAGTACAGTGAATCACTCAAGCAGATAAGATGAACTCAGTCAGATTCGATGCTATATTCATGCTGATCCGATTCAGGCATTTCATCAAACATGGGGTGATCAATTCAGACAAGAGATCCAACTGACACATTGAAGCATCTATTCCAATCCAAGCTATAACAACAGCGTCAAAATGAGTACAGATCATCAGTAAATCATTAATCAGAGACGATTTCACATAAATCTTAATTAGACTTCTCCGCCTTTTTTTTTCCTAGAAGAATAGCTGAGAGAAGAGCATATGAAGGTAAAGTGCGATTGCCGGTCACGAACTGTGATTGGACTAGAAATAGGAAGTCATGGAAGTGTCGCCAGTGACGATGCCGGCGAAGGAGCTTCGAACGGACCCTGAGTGCTTCTGTCACGAGCTGTTATTGGTAGGGCGCGACTTCGAAACGGTCCACTGGCGATGTCACGGTGGTTGCTCGGGACGGGCCTCAGAAAATTAGTCAGCAACTCCGTGTGGATGGTTCTCAGTTCTGTGGATCTGCAACTCCGGTGGCAAATGACGGTAAATGCTCGTGATCGGAGATGGTGGATTCCGGCGTCGACCAGTGGTAGAGAAGCTTCTGGAATTTGTGGATTGAGAGACGATTTCTTACTCTGGTCTATGTGAATCGCCACACAGAGCGGAGTAAGAAATCTGTCACTGATCCCGGTTTCAAAACTTGGTGAACACCCGCGCATGCTTACATGTGACATGAGCTGTCTTCAAAACCTTATAGGCTTCTAAAACACGTACACGTCCGAGGGGAGCGTGACTCCTGAAACATATTCGATTCCTAGAAAAGATAAACTAAGATAGTGTACATTGCATAAGAAGTTGCGATCGAAGTACGAAAAAGAATCTATATAAAAAAAACTGATGCAATGTCATATTGGATAGCCGTATAAACTCCACGGAGCGTGCTTAAAGATTAAGGAACACATTCGTGCATGCAGATTATGTACAACACGAGTTCAATTTCTCGTGCTACCAAATGCAGACAATTCACGACCGGCAACCGACCTGGTTTCAATTCGAATACTACTTGATCAATGATGTTAATGCCCAGCATTAAGTACCTAAGATACAAACTTCTTGCCATGTACAATAAGACAAGCAACATCATAATCGCCATATTCAGACAAATAGGAGGCAATGCAACTCCTATTCGAATAGTTTATCACAAGTTACATCCATTCTATAACAAATAAGGAAGATTCAAAGTGCAAATTTTTTGTAGGCAATGAGATCCCGAAAAATGGACAGATTCCCGTTTCCTCTTGACACCTATCATTATTGTGATGATAAACAGCTAAAGAAATAAAAAAGGAAAAAGGAAAATAAACATACGAAATCAAAGTACAAATCTTTCACAAGAACGAGAAATGGGTTTGATTCCGAAAAATAAGCCGCAAGCCAAGAAGTTTCTTAGGGAGTCAAATCAAATTTTAATGGATACATCTCCTAAAATTGACGAATATTTTTTTCTTTTTCTTTGTATTATGTCATTTGTTTCATACCAACATTTGAGCCAAAGTTACCATCAAAATAAACTTAAGCAAAATATTTCAATTTATTTACCATTGTAAGTAAACTTTGTTACAGGAACGCCTCTCGTAGGAAAATGTCTACGACCTGTGGTAGTAAGCCATCGATTCTTCTAGTGTATATTCACTCAAAATCCTACATATTTCCAATCTTATCTCAATAATGGGCGGTTTAAGTACGCACTCTGTTGACACCTAAATTTTGATTTTTAGTAGATCATTTATTTAAGCATAAAATAAGAATTAGTTATAGTTCTCACAAAAAATAATTTCTCATGCATTGCATATTTATTTTTTGTCAATCATGTCAGAGGTAAGTTATTGAGCTTAATTTCAACAGGCGGCCGGACCGAACCGAGTCTAAGATTTTCGTCTAAACTCACAATTGGGTGTGCAGAATTTTTGTGAGCTATTTGGGCCCACTTCAAGCTCAATTTAATTTGTTCAAGTCCATTTAGTTTGTAAAGGCTTTTAATTTAATGTCTATTATTCATAAAGCCCAATTTGGGTCCGAGAGTGTGCGATCAAGCCCGCAAGAGGATGAAATTCGAATGGCCCATGATAGTCCAGTTTGTGAGGAATTTTAATGGGATCGGACTCTTGAAGATCAGAAATTTAATCCTACGGTCATTAACGAGTCATATTAGTTTATAAATACCTCGTTATGGCTTAGGGTTGAAGGGGCCACAAAATTTCAATACAAGGCCACTTGTGGGGATTCTTCAGATGGAAAGCAACGTGAGAAGGGTGGAGAGAAAAAGAGTCATCTTCTTCTTCCGGTTCGCGTATGCAGGGCCACATTGAGGAGACCATAAACATTCTTCAAGAAAAGAAAGTGGAGGTCGTGGAGATTGAGGATCAAAAGGGAGTGCTCTTGTCTCAGATTTCTCTTTCTGTGTTATTATACCTTCATGTTTGTTAAATCCCACTACCACTCACAGTTTGAGATTCCTTTTTGTTCATCCACACAGATCACCATTCAAAGAGTTTCACGTTGAGGCCATATGAAAAAACTCACCACATGGCACAAAAGGGAGATCAGAGGAGATCGAGGATTCACGGCCACTGGGGAATTTTCTCACAGGACAACTCGTGAAGAATTCCCTGATGCTCAGAGAAGGAAACAAGGCCAAAGGAGAAGATTCATTGAAAGAACAAAGGAAGTGGGAGCTGGGATTAAAAAAAATCACATGGAGACAAAAGAAGAGTCCATGCAGAAACGCCCAAGAAAGGCACACATGAGGAGAAGTTTTCCTTTCTTCGTTTGTTTTCTTGTACTTTGATTATTAATTGTGCAAACCCTCTCAGAAAGGTTTTTCTTTTGATCTTTATTATGTAATGTCAATGAAAGGGGGGAATTCAATTGAAGTACACGGCATATTGAGAGGCCAATCAATTGTAAAATACGTCCAAAGGTGGGAGAGAGAGAGGGAGGAGATCTGTACTTGCAGAATTGAAAATCTCATTGCACAGAAGGTTTTATCGCCACCGCTTCAACAAGGAGCCATGGTCCGAGATTTTCACCATCAATCGTCTCTGTAGCAGCCTTGCATATCCAAGCTCTCTGTTTTGCAGGTTACTTGAGCCTTGTCCGACAATCCTAGGAGCAAGTCTTAGTGGAACATCGCTCCGAACACCCTCGTTGATGGCGACGCAGCCCATGGTCTATCACAAACAATCAATCTCGGCGAAGCACCATGCTGATCGATGGCGAAACGGCCAAAAGGATCCTTCCCCGGGAGCATATAATCGGTCCACAAAAGGCACTCTAACAAGAGGAAGAAAAGGGAATCATTCATCAACATCTTGCTCTTTGATCTTTTTATTTGTTTGTTTCTTTTCACGTTTTCCTCGAGGGTTCAATGTGCAGGAAACGTCAAGAGGAAGAAGACAAACAGTGGCGTCTTTTTAGAAAAGAACCCGTTGGGGAAGAGTCCTACATAATCATACTTTGGCAAGTTCTCAAGGGACTCCATGCGGTGATATTTGGAGGCTAATGCAAGCTGCAATTGATTGAGATTTGACAAATTTTTTAAGCACCGTGGACATGCTCAAGGCTCTCATCAATTTAGTTATTTGCTTTTACTAAAAGTTTCATATTTTGCAGCCTTGCCGGATGCATCGGTCCACTAACCCATCGTTGCCGATCCACCAACATCAACCACATTGTTCCAGTTCTTGCATGTGAAATTCTAGCGTAACCTCGGCAAATTGCCGACCACTTCCAAGCACTATTGGCATCCCCGAACAGCCACCAATCCGCAAGAGCAGTTCCCTGAGCTAGCTGCTGTCCACCCCGAGTTTGTCTACAATTCAGTGCAGAATTTTTCTGCACTTTTTAAGATTATTCAGGTATATCCTCGTGGTAAATCAAGCTCAAACGGCACAGTTTTGGACGAAAATTCCAGCAAGTGCGCATGTGCAGAATTTTTAGCTTGGAAAAGGTAAAAGTTCTCAACTTTTAATTGCTAATCTGTGCTTGTTAATTTGGTAACTTGCATGGTTGTTCTTAGATCTCTTTGAACACATTGATTTAGCAATTAAACTGAAAAGTTCAAACCTTTTCTTATCAAATAATGGCTAAACTGAAAATCACCCGTTTGTTATACAAAGTCCCGATTTTTCCCTAAGAAATTTAGCTTGTTCATGAATTGGTTGAATCTCACATGCATCCTTAAGAATTGATTTATTTTGATTGGGAAGTATCTTTTCTTAGGGTAATAAATCATTTGGATTTTCAGCTCACATGCTCTCTTGGCGGAGTTTGATATGCTAATGGATGAGCCTCCTTTGATCTTGCTCTTGAATTGGTTGAATTGCATTATCCTAAGATTTCCCATTAATACTCGCATGTTATGGATAATAATTGAGCTAAGTTAGATAATATCTAATTTGAGAGCTTCTTAATTGGATAATATCTAACCCCGAGGGATAGGCTTCTTGATCTCGATGATTATCTCTAATACGTGAAGTTGGTTGGATGATTTTATCTCTTGTGGATATTCAGTGCCATGGATGAGGTTTACTTGAATAAGCTAATTATTCGAATTTTTGAGGATTAACTGAATTAGATAATATCTGATCTCTGTCTTGGATAATATTTGCTTTGAATTGTTATATCGTTATCATTGAGTTGGTTGACTTACTCTATCCGATCGAATGGACTTATCTTGTGGATTTCCTGATAATGTTTGATTTATAGATAATGTCTGATTGGGTTTGGATATATATCCATTTTTTTTTGGGAATTATCTAAAATCAATTTTCAAATCTTAAAGATAATTTTCTCAAATTGAAACTTGGATTTTGGACGAGGAAAGGTGGACCCCACTTGAATATTTTCGGCAACCCCTCTCATATTTTCGAAATTCCAAAACAAATTGACTCATTTTCATTTTATTTTTGTCGTGCTGTTTGTTTTTGACTTGTTATAAAATTTGCACAATTTTAAACAAACATGCCCATAATATATGCTCCCCTATTGCCTAGACCCGTCGGAAAAAATAAATCACACGCCTTAGCCACGATCTCGTGGAATGGGATGTGATTTAGTATAGAAATTCGTGTTCTGCCCTTTGGCGAGAAGGGATGTTGTTTTTCTATACACATATCCGCATACTGGTTCGAATCCTCGAGGATGTAGCGGATAAAATCTCGCTCTAACCCGGATCTTTGGGAATGAGAGGATTTTCAAAAAATCGGAAACTAAAAGGTATATTATGGGCATTTTTGTTTATTTTTGTTCAGATTTTTGATTGCTTTTGAATGTTTTCTTTTATTACCGAAAATACCAAAAAAAAATCATCATCTGTGCGCATAATATATGGTCATCATGTCACATTTTTTCAATTAATCATCAAATTCACATCAATCAATCGGAAAGGCTTTTTCATGAAATTGGTACCGAAAGGGCGTTAATTTTTCAATTAGCGTAACCAAGTCCCCCGACCCATTTTTCTCTGGTGCGCAGAAATAAAATAGTTCTCCCTCTATTTTATTAAGGTTTCTAATCAGCCTTCCGTAAATGATTAGTGGCGGCTCCAATTGAATATTTTTTCATGAATAAACCTAAGTTGCGATTCGGTAGGACTTGGGAGGGTCCAAATTAGGTTGGTTGATTTAATTGACCCGATAATCCGTTAGCCTAAATTTTAGGTCGCGACACACTCGATATTAAAATGGATCAAGAAAATGATTAACTAAACTATTTGCCCCATATGGACCCCGAAAAAAAAATTGTTGATTTACAATAAGTCACTTGATGATAAAGTCTTCTCTCCTCTCTCTCTCTCTCTCTCTCTCTCTCTCTCTCTCTCTCTCTCTCTCTCTCTCTCTCTCTCTTGGCTAGAAGAAGTTACAAGTCTTTCAATTTTTTACCAGCAGTTCCACCGCTGTTTTCTTTTTAATTTCCACAATTTGAGGTATATGATCTACCTCAAAAGTCGATGGCCTTTCCAATCATTTCATTTTGGTCCGATAAGATACCCAAGTCTCTCTTTCTAGTTCACCATGTTAGAATAAGTAGCTAGATGAAGGAAGCTGAAGCCTACATGTGCGCATAAGGCAGATCTAAGCTTCGTAGACAAGCGATACTAGACCATATTATTAACGCATCAAATTTTCCCTATGTTATTAATTATATAGAGGTGGGACTAAGCGGACAGGGGGAGAAGTAGGCCATCGTTGCCGCATCCATCGAGAGAGAAAAAGGGACATAGAAATAAAGAAAGGAGAAGGTTCTAACTCACCTTATAACGCTTGTAAGATTGGACGCTGCCAAAGAAATATGTCCAATTTCCGCGGTGGATGATGACGGGGCGATCATTTGGCAATTTGGTAGTTGATACATCAATCCACCTTTCTAATGATTTGTCATCAATGTACAAGCCTTTCAAAGCCTCTAACTCGTCAAGGCCCTCGACAACCTGTAGACCATCGCAAGACACAACGCGTAACACCTCAAGCTTCTTTAAGTTTGATAAACCCCGAACACTTTGCAAAGAACGACAACGCCATACCCAAAATTCTTTCCACAATTCCGATATACCGAGTACTTGAATTTGGAGTATCTTTGGGCAACAAGCAAGCTTGAACCTTCTCAACTTACATAATACCCTCGACGGAAGAATTAGTCTCCCTTCCTCCATGGTCAACTCATCGCGAGACTCTGCTTCTTCACCCGCGTACCCTAACCCTCCCAAGGACTCGCAGTCCTGGATACTTAATACCTCCAATGATTCAAACGCCCCAACAAATTGGATCTCAACAAGCTTTGGGCAAGCCGATACCCTGACGGTTTTGAGCTTCCTCAAGTTTGATAGCCCGAGTCTCTCGAGGGGTTCACTACCTTCCAAAATCAACTCTTCTAAATTTTGAAGTTGAAGGCCGTTGAGGTTAATTTCTTGCACTTGAGACGATGTGAGCTCTAAATTTGACAAGTTTTCTAATCCGGATGAGAGTGACACGGCTGAATTGAACTTATCCAGCTGTAACTTTAACAGAGATGATGGAAGTTGCGTGAGTGTTCGCAGATCCAAACCAAACAAATCAAGTTCCTTTAACTGAGAAAGGGAAGCCAACTCAGCCGGAGCAGGGACATTGAGAAGTCCCAATTTCAACACATTCAGTTTGCATAACTTCCCCATTCCCCCTAAATCACCGGTGCAAATTTTATCTCCCTGTTTCCGACGAGAGCCATCATCAAGGTCCAACAGAACCAAATTAGTCAGATTCGAGAGGTCCGAGACTACCCGCAATGATTTAGATGACACTCGTAGATTGTTTAAACTTGTGGGAAGCGTCGGCAGCTTTTGAATCTCATCACAATTTATTAACTCAAGCCTTTGCAGGCGAGGAAGCATACTAACTGTCTCTGGAACTTCACCGATGCAAGTACATAACAAGCATAGGACTCTTAGAAAGGGCAAATTTCCGATTGCCGGAGGAAGTCGACCTTTTAAATTGCGATCACGGATTCGAAGCACTACTAGATTCCGAAGCATTATAGCACTAGGTATCTCCCATGAATTTGCCGAACGTACTCTAGTATAGGCGTTGTCAAAGTGCAACTCACATAATGATTTCAACTTCCATATGGAATCTGGTAGTTTCTTCACTGGACAATCATCGACTAAGAAGTGCTTCAGATTCACTAGGTTCCCGATTTCTTCAGGCAAATTTCCAAGAGAACGGCAAGACCTAATCTTCAGTTCAATCAAGGACTTCAACATCCCAATAGAGCCATCAAGTTTCCTTAAATTGGAACATTCTTCGAAATTAAGCCTCTCTAAATTTGGGCATTTGGAGAAGTCCGGCGTTCTGTTTATGCCATGACATCGTTTAAGAGAAAGAACTTTCAATTTTCTTGCCATCTGTCAAAATAAATACAATATTCAATGGATGAACAGTCAAATATTTCGTTCAAAGAAAATAAAATAGTAAGAAGCAAATTACTCACCTTGATTAAGCTCTGTAGTTTCGAATTATCTATGAAGGCATTGTCTGAAAATTCAAGAACCACCACATTATTTAAGCGCATATTGGTTGGCTTGAAAAACAATTGACGAGGAGGATTACTCCAAAAAATCCAGCTCATATTGGTAAGGCTCATTGCTAAGTTACCACGAAAGGTTCCCCCACTCAATCCGAGGTACCGTAGATGTTGAAACCTTCCCATCTCTTCACTAGTGATAGTCTTATGATCACTTCTGCGTAAGTCGAGATTCAATGCTTGGACGTTGTTCTTCATCTGCAAATGAAAGCAACAAATGAGGGATATTCAGTATTTTGTTTTAGAGGAAAATTGTAACAATAAGAAAAAGAAGAAAGAGAAAATAGTAGCCTAATGCAGCATAGAGGATTTTCCAGTAAGTGAAACTCTTGGTTTTCTCCTGAGGTATATTACCTCCTTTGTTCTCATTGCTTTGAAGACAGTCATCATCAGTCCATATCCTACTCCACTCTCCAGGATTTCCTGGTTTTTCACGACGAACTATTTCTCTTCCAAGATCTCTAAGTTGGTCGTGCATCCAAAACTTATTTTCCACAATCTTTACCAATGACATGCTAATAAGGACATCAACTCCAATATCCGGGAAAAAATCACAATCTTTCCACATGTAAATTGCATGCATAGTATGCTGACGAATGAAAAAGCATGCAAAATCGAGGAAAATTTGTCGTTGTTCATAACTCAATGCATCATAGCTAATCTTCAACTTCTCAAAAACATCATCGGGAGGTGTTTTGCTTAACTGCTCTAGTGTCTCTCTCCATATTTGTTGCCTTTTGTCAAAGAGGAATGAACCAATTACTTCAAGGGCCAACGGAAGTCTCCCAGTAGCAGCTACGATTTTCCGTGAAAGATTCTTGTAATCATCTGACAGGGAATCTCTGTTAAATGCATGACTATTGAAAAGCTCCAGCGCATGATCACTACTCATCACCTCCATTTCATATTCCAAGATTTGGTAGTTTGGTCTACTGATTCGCAGAACGTCTTTATTTCTTGTTGTAATCAATATTCTAGATCCTGAATACAAAGTACTCCTTCCAACTAATTTCTCTACTTGCTCACAATTAGCAACATCATCTAGTACAATGAGGACTTTTTTGTTGCTAAGTACGTCTTCAATCCTCTTTGTTCCATAATCAATTTCGTCAATGCTTCTTGTTTCCGTAGGATGACCGATTTGGGATAATAACTTTTTTTGTAACTCAATTAAGCCATCGGTTCTCAATGACTTCGCTCGAACATCTTCCATGAAACAACAAAACTTTCCAAAATTAGAAGAGAGTTGGTTAAATACGACTTTGGCTAGAGTTGTTTTACCGATACCCCCCATGCCATGAATTCCAATGAGCTGCACACCGTCAGAGCCGACGTCTAACAATTCGGTTAGTGCTGCAACTCGATCATCAATTCCAACTAAATGTTCAGTCACGCATCTATGTTTTGTCTTCAGCTTTTGCACGACCTCCTCAACGATCAATTTAATCATGTCACCGTAGCTGCCACAATGGAAAACCATTTTAACGAGGGAAAAAATTGATGTTATTCAAGCACCAGATAAGCTACAAAATATTCGGACAACTTATGGGACCTTTAATCTGGAAGTGATCATCCAAAAGTGCATATTGGACATTAACGTCACACCAAACATACTTTTATGCAATTTAACAATGGGTGCACCATGTCATAACCCGGAGTATGACTTGATTCCAACATGAGATTAGCAGTCTTGGAATAACATTGATAACGTTTGCGAAAAATAGATGTATAAGTACTTATGCAGTTGGAATTGATATTTCAGGATTTATGCTAGACCGACAATTACATAAGTTGGAGATGGTGTATTCAAGAGGAGAAATGTTTAACGTATTGCAAGATTGAACAATTAGATGGGAATGCACATGTCATTTCATTATCCCATTCTTCTTCCTCCCACTGTCCACAATCTAATACTATTTTAGCTACCTAGCCATTATATCATCATTCACCCACCACACAGGATGACCTTGCTAAGCAGTTTCCCATTTTTTTCTACTAATGTTGCATAGTTTTTTTCAGTTTGGTAACACTATAGTAGCATAGCTATTATACCATACTGGAATTCTTTATATCTATGATCCAGTGTTAAAAGGAAAACTGGGGAAACAATCTGGAAAGCAATTAGCTTACCCTTTGTACTTCTTCACTTCCCAACCTTTTATCGCATCAACCTCCATGAGAGCCTCTCTCCATGCATCTACTTGCTCATTGCTCAACTTCTTCTCGCGTTCCAAATTGAGTATGGTTTCGCGATACAAAGGGGTTTTCAGCTTAACATCGTCAGGTTCCACATCGAAGAAAATGGGTAGGATCTCTTTTTTACCTTCCGATTTGGAAGTATTTTCCATGATTTGCACAAGCTCACGGAGGCACCATTGGCTCGAAGCATATGTTTGAGAGAAGACCGGTAGGTAGATTTTGGAGTTGTCGATCGCTCGCTGGAGCGATCCATCGATCCTTTCACCGACACGGAGCTCTTCATCGTCTCGAAAGACGCGTATTCCAGCATCGGTCAAGCTATGGAAGAGGAAGTCGGTGAATCCGACGCGAGTGTCGGGTCCTCTGAAGCTTAGGAACACTTGGTACTCGCTTTCCGACGATGTGCTTGCATCTGAGCTCGCCATAGCATAAATTTGTTCAGCTTGACGGATCTCTCTCTCCCTCTGTGCGTGGGGGTGTCTGGGTGAGCCAAAGATTGGGATGTGATCCTTCGTCAGGCCTTAGCCATTACTGAGACTGACCGGTGTTTTCAATGGTGAATGTGGCCGCGTCACCGTCAACGTCAACGTCAACACGTTCTTTCAAAGAAATTGGGTAAGGAATGCTAGTATTCTTTAATTCACCGGTCCCGTGAATTGAGGAATGAAAAATCGATCCCCCTTTGGCATGGAGGGAGTCATTTCATCGTAATGCAGTGAGATTTTAGGATCTCCAGTGGAGCCCCCGACGACCTTTCATGAAGTCACAATTGATTGTGTTCCCTTCCGACTCCTCTTTTGATAAAGTTAGAAGAATTTTGTCCTTTTCTGCCTTTTTCTTTTCGTTATTCTTCTCAACATATATTGAAATAATCTGAAATGCTCGCTCTTTTTTTTTTTTTTTCCAATTTTACATTACTTCGGAAATCTAATAACTTAATTGCATGGAAATGTAAAGAAGCATCCCTCCTCTAAGAAACTAAGGCTCCATTTATTTCACAGAAAATGAGCAATTTGAAAAATATTTTCTAAAAAATAATTACTTATGTCCCTTAAAAAATGAATAAATAAAATTTTTTGAAAAATATTTTTCAAATTACTTATTTTTTGTGAAACAAACGGAACCTAAAGAAGCAATCTTTTTTCCTTTCTTCACGAATGATTTAGTTAGATGTTCCAATAAGAGAAATCCGTTACAGTATACAATCATTCCTTGTGCCAAAATTACTTTACACTATAGAATTATTACTCTGCGTCGACCGACATCAGCGTGCTGTTCCTCGTCCTTTTGGTGGGAGACAGGTGCTTGTGAAAATGCTAGGCAAAGTCGCACGAGCCTCTTTCCCTTTTAGTTCAGTGGGGTTCACCAAAATAGAAAAGTCCTGCGTCATTTACGGGTGACGACCGAGACAAATTGGAGTGGCTTAAATTCCACAATTGACGATCCAGGACACGGCTTGCGTCGGCCCTGGCCAACTGAAGAATTTTCTTGCCTATCGATAAGTCTTGCTCGCATCCAAACATATCGTGGCTGTTGATCCCTACGCATGCTCGCCTGTATGATTGACGATCATGATAGACCCGATGACGGTGGACTCAAATCTAAACAAATGCAATAAAGAAGTGCCCGATCAAAACATCCGGTGGACTCAAATCTAGACAAATTGAAAAGTTTGGAAAAGCCTAATCCAAACCACGAGATGCTCCCATTGAATCCGCTTGAGAAGGTCCATATTTCCGTTCCCATCGGTGGGGCACTTAAAAGCCCAGGGCGCCTTAAGGGTGTGCAACCGAATCGGATTTACCCAAAAGCTAAACCGAACCACCAAAAATTACATCCGGGAATCGATTCCCGTTCAAACCAGTCCGGGAACCGATTGGAATTGAGCCAATTCCCAGTTCCAAGTGAGATTCCTATTCAAACCACTTTGGGAACCAATTGGAATAGGGCCAATTCTTAGTTCCAAGTGGAGGCCCATCCCGAATCTGCATCGATTCTGGAGCCAATTTTTAGCTACTATAAAAGAAAAAAAAATCCTAGTCTCGCTGGCCTCACCTCCTCTATTTTTGGTGGATTGTAATTTATATTGCTCATATTAGGTATAGCTGGACTACCACATGATTTTAGTATTTTGGTTAGTATGAACTGTAATCAAAGTAAAGGTAATAAAATTAAGAAAAAGAAATAGGTATCGTTGGACCGCCACATGATTTTAGTACTTTCGTTAGTATGAACTTCAATTGAATTAAAGGTAATAAAATTAAGGAAAACACGAACAAAAATTAAGGAGTTGGAGGGAAAATCAATATTTGAGTCACCATGTTTTTTTTTAATCGAAAAACAATGACCGTGTACAGTCACTCATTCATCCTTTGCATAAAAATTGAAAGGATGTAAGTCCTGAGGAATAATAAACTAGTCCCAATTTTGCACAGAACGTGCGGTTTCGTTTCTTCCGTTCAAAGAGGCCATCATCCATGTAGTGAGATTATATGATCTCCAGCGGAATTGATTATATTCCCTTCCCACTCTCCCAGAAAATGAAGAAGTTGGTCATTTTCTTCCTTTTTTCCCTTTTAATCCTCTCAAGCTATTACTCAATCATATGATTTAGGTGCCCGCCCACTTCCGATGATCGGGATTATTAGACAATTATTATGAGAAAATTGAAACTTTAAGGTAATAATCGTACTATTTTTTTTGTCATAAGCGATATTTGGATGGGAATGGTATTTTTTTGAGCTTATTTTAAGTCGTTTACTTAAGTGCACACTTGTCATTAGCTTAGCATACTTATTCATACGATGATTAACGGTAAAAAAAAAAAAAAAAACCTCTGGCTATGGTCGTCCTGATGCAGCTTGGCATGTTTAACACTCACCCAATAATTGCTCCTCTAAGATCGCAAGGCAATCAGAAAAATCCCAGGCTAAATGACCGACAAAAGTAAAGCAAAAAAGTAAAGAACCTTTTTGATGTCCTTTACCGATGCCTAGCTTTGGCCGTATTTTGCAACTACTTTATTAAAGACCTTTGGGTCTCTAACTATGTTGCACGGAGACGCACGAGAAGGCATTTTTCGTGTGTCGGACACGTGTCGGTGTTCGACACATGGACACGTTGGGACACGGTCGGACACTCGATCCGCGCTTCCAACACGCGATCAATAAAAGCAACGCGCGACGGTAATTTGGGAAAGTTCCATTCTTTTAGAGGCAAAGGCTTACTGCGTTGCCGAGCTTCTTGGTGAGGGAGGATTGGGTCTGCGGGATGAGGCAGGGGTAGATGTAGGAGTGGTCGCCGCAAGGAGTTTGCACAGGAGGGTGGCGAACATGGCGCGGAGCTCGAGTCTCGATGTGGGGGCAATTGTCCAGCAGGTGGGCGAGCTCGAGCTCGAGGGACTCGGCCGGAGGACCATCGCGAGCTGAAAGGAGGGGGTTGGGGGGCAGAAAAGAAAGGATAACATTTTGGCTTCTTTTAGTGTATTTATTATTATTTATTATTAATTTCTATATTGAAGGGAAATGGGATTTTTCATTGTGATATAAATGGTGGATCATTATTTTCAGAGTAAATTCATTCTAGGCCCTTTTTATTATTTATTTACTTGTGAAATCATAAAAATTACAAAAATATATATTTAATATGCAGCGTGTCCCAACGTGTCGGAATTCTCTATTTTTTAAGAAATTACGTGTTTGCGTGTTGTGTCATGTCTTGTCGTGTCGTGTCGCGTATCATATGTCGTGTCCGTGCAATATAAGTCTCTAAAAGACTTTTGAGCCAAATTCATACCGTTTGACAAATTTATTTTTTTCTTTGAGATCTTTGGGAAAATCAATTGTAATTTCAAAGTCATCTAAAGTTTCTTAGACCAAGGCAGGTCTGGACTATCTGTGGGCTTTAAATATTTCCGAAATGCTAATACATATTTTTCCTTCTAACTTTGTCCTCGCTGAACTTTCATAATTTCGAAAATGCCTTCACCTCTCACGACTAGAGGAAACACAAAGCTTAAGTCGTGGATGTGGATGCATATTAGAACAGCAATGATGACGATTACGTAGCGACTAATATATAGATGTAGACAATTGAACACCGAGGTTTTCCTAGAGAAATTCATATGGTTTTTCTTTCGTTTGGCCTCGAATCTGCCCTAAATTCGTGAGAATCGGGCATCACTTGTTTCACAATAATTGCTCAATTTAGGAAAAATTCCGTCGTAATGTGGGGTTAGTCTAGGAGAGAAACAAAGCAAGGTCAGAACTCACCCGAGTTAATATCGGTGATCATCCGTCGTATTAACTAGTAGATATCACTATTTTAAATCATTTCAAATGACAAACACCCGAGGCGGAGGGAAAAATAAAAAGTTTTTTATTGCTTAGTCCGGCTTTTACGGAAACTTTTACTTTTACCTGGCGTTTACTCCTTAGACCACGGGGTTTCTCTTTCTATTTTTTTTTACTCCTTTTCAAAACAAGTAACATCATCTTTATTCCATTTGCTTGTTTTGACATGCCTTGTCCTAGTAATAGGGATGATCACAGACTGGTTCATTGAATAAACATTCGCAGGCCCAATTAGGCTTAAACAAGGGATGTTCACAGGGTTTGCAATAAAGGAACAAGATAATGAGTTAATGACCATTAATTTTCAAGTTCGCCGAATCGGAGCGATGTCCGCGCATTTTTTGCTGTGCCCTAGTGTGGGATAATGAGTTAATGACCATGACCGCGCTTTCGAAAAAAGAAAACCATGGCTTGCATGATCAGAATAAAGGAAATGAGCCGCCATTCAACATTTCACAAGCCGCAAATTACCAATTCTTAAGATCAATCTTGAAAAACCAATTTTCTTCGGTTAGATTTGCCTCCGGTAGCCCTCATTGCCCATGGCAGATTGCCTCTGTTTTTCTCCATTCCACTAGCGGAGTCCTCTCTTTAATTCGCTGTCGAGCTACTCTGGTTTGCAAAATCTGAGGTGCTACATTGTGGTTGTTGTACGGTGGTCGACGCATATTTCAGGAGATTACCAAAACCAGGATGGGCGTTGAATACTAACTGTCCTGACCGTTCTTCGGTCTGAACAGGGTGCAGTCAGTCTACTCCTTCTCCATTCGTGCTTGTCAAAGCGGATCTTTGGTGCCCCCTTGAGGGATGACTTCCATCTTAACATTGAAATTAGATGGCCGACAGTGTCAACTCCAGCGAATCCAGTTTTTTTTTTTTTTTTTTTTTTCATCTTTCGGAGCCACTCCCCGACCACCATGGATACACACAAAGTACAGAACACGGTAAACTGGCGTGCGCTATCATTCTCGGTAATCACCAGAATTCATTCTTTCACACAAAGGAAATGATTCCTCACATCAATCTACTCCTAATGAATGAGTCCGCAGCAATCAACAACAAGTTCTTTTAGTTTAGTACATCACCAGTATCAGCTACCTTTGCAGAATCGAGATTATTACATAAAGCATTGAAAATCGTGTCAAGGCCGAGGTTATCGGTAATGACTCAAATGTTCATATCGATTAGATTTATGCAACCAACACAACTAGTACAGTGAATCATTCAAGCGGACAAGATGAACTCAGTCAGATTCGAAGCTATATTCATGCTGATCCGATTCAGGCATTTCGTCAAACATGGGGTGATCAATTCGGACAAGAGATCCAACTGCAACATTGAAGCATCTATTCCAATCCAAGCTACCACAACAGCATCAATATGAGTTCAGATCATCAGTAAATCATTAATCAGAGACGATTTCACATAAGTCTTAATTAGACTTCTCCGCCTTTTTTTTCCTCCAAGGATAGCTGAGAGCAGAGCATATGAAGGTAAAGTACGATCGCGGTCACAAACTGTGATTGGACAAGAAATAGGAAGTCATGGATGTGTCGCCAGTGACGACGCTGGCGAAGGAGCTTCGAACGGACCAAGAGTGCTTCCGTCACGAGCTGTTATTGGTGGGGCGCGACTTCGAAATGGTGAACTGGCGATTTCATGGTGGTTGCTCGGGACCGGCCTCAGAAAATTAGTCAGCAACTCCGGTGAATGGTTCCAGCTTCCAGCTTTTGTTCCGTGTGGATGGTTCTCGGTTCTGTGGATCTGCAACTCCGGTGGCAAATGACGGTAAATGCTCGTGATCGGAGATGGTGGATTCCGGCGTCGACCAGTGGTAGAGAAGCTTCTGGAATTTGTGGATTGAGAGACGATTTCTTACTCTGCTCTATGTGAATCGCCACATAGAGCAGAGTAAGAAATCTGTTACTGATCCTGCTTTCAAAACTTGGTGAACTCCCGTGCATGCTTAGATGTGACATGAGCTGTCTTCGAAACCTTATAGGCTTCTAAAAACACGTATACCTCCACGTCCGATGAGAGCGCGACTCCTGAAAAAAATCACAAGACATATCGAGAAAAATTCGAGAAACGAGTAACCTGTTAAAATTAGAAACATATTCGATTCCAAGAAATGATATACTAAGATAGGTACATTGTATAAGAAGTTGCGGTCGAAGTACGAAAAAGACAATTCACGACCAACAACCGACCTGGTTTCGATTCGAATACTACTTGATCGATGGTGTTAATGCCCAGCATTAAGTACCTAAGATACAAACTTCTTGCCATGTACAATACGACAAGCAATATCATAATCGCCATATTCAGACAAATAGGAGGCAATGCAACTCCTATTAGAATAGTTTAGCACCAGTCACATCCATTCTATAACAAATAAAGAAGATTCAAAGTGCAAATTTTTTGTAGGCAATGAGATCCTGAAAAATGGACAGATTCATGTTTCCTCTTGACACCTATCATTATTGTGATGATAAACAGCTAAAGAAATAAAAAAAAAATGAAAAATAAACATACGAAATCAAAGTGCAAATCTTCCACAAGAACGAGAAATGGGTTTGATTCCAGAAAATAAGCTGCAACCAAAGATGTTCCTTATGGAGTCGGATCGAATTTTAATGGATACATCTCCTAAAACTAACGAATATTTTTTGCTTTTTCTTTGTATTATGTCATATGTTTCATACCAATATTTGTTCCAAAGTTACCATCAAAATAAACTTAAGCAAAATATTCCAATTTATTTACTACCGTAAGTAAAACTTTGTTACAGGAACGCCTCTCGTAGGAAAATGTTTACGACCTATGTTAGTAAGTCATTGATTCTTTTAGTGTTTATTCACCCAAAGTCCTACATATCACCAATCTTATCTCAATATTGGGCGGTTTAAGAAAGCACTCAACATTCATGATGGAGCGACCGCAATGGCATGCGGTAGAAGGAAACCCATTTCCGTCTCTCCCATTCGTCCATAGATCGTGAATTGGCCTTTCTGTTGGAGTTGGCGAATACTTCGGGGACCCTTGTTTCTCACATCGGGTACGCCCATGTGAGCTTAGGGAAACCGAAGTGTTACCCAACGACATGTGACCCCTACGTGCGGGATGCAGGGGTTCGGGGCCAGCGCCCACGACACGGGTGTCCCACCGCCCGGTCGGTCCCTGGGGGGGGGGTTCGGAGGCGGCGCCTCCCGACGGGGGTTCCAAACCTCTACGGGTTTGGGCTTTTATTTAAGTTGGCCCGTATGGTGGAATTAAGAGATTTTATGTTTTTTAGCCCGTTTTTGGAGCATATATATTTTGCTCGGTTTTATTATTTTAAGGGGTTGATTTGGCTGTAAACCGAAAAACATAGTGAAATCTCTTCGCAAGACGTAGCCCTAATCTTGGGGTGAACCTGGGTAATCTCGTGCGTCTTTCAATTTTTCTTGATTCTCTATGTGATCGTCCGATTCGGTTTCGATAAATCCCTTCACTTTCGACTTATCTACATATAGAGGTAGACCTTTGCGTCAAGAGTGTCGATTTTCCCTAAAAATGTTCCCTTCACTTTAACTTAGGTTGGTAATTTCGCGGAAATATCAAACATTGATAATTATACAAAATTTGTTGATATAGAGGTGGGACTAAGCGCACGGGGGGAGAATTAGGCCATCGTTGCCGCATCCATCAAGAGAGAAAAAGGGACATAGAAATAAAGAAAGGAGAAGGTTCTAACTCACCTTATAACGCTTGCAAGATTGGATGGTGCCATGTAAATGTTTCTTATATCCGCGGTAGACGATGACGCGGCAATCATTTGGCAATTTGGTAGTTGATACATCAATCCACCTTTCCAATGATGAGCTGTCATCAATGTACCTCTAACTCGTCAAGGCCCTCGACAACCTGTAGACCATCGTAGTCCCGGATGTATAACTGCTTAAGCTTCTTTAAGTTTGATAAACCCCGAACACTTTGCAAGAGACGACAATCCATTACGAAAAAATTCTTTCCACAATTCGATGTACCGAGTACTTGAATTTGGAGTATCTTAGGGCAATGATCAAGACGGAACCATCGCAACTTACATAATACCATTGACGGAAGAATTAGTCTCCCTTCCTCCATAGTCAACTCATCAGCAGACTCTGCTTCACCCGCGTACCCTAACCCTCCAAAGGACTCACACTTCTTGATACTTAATAACTCCAATGATTCAAACGCCCCAACAAATTGGATCTCAACAAGCTTTGCACAATATGCCACGTCGACGGTTTTGAGCTTCATCAAGTTTGATAGCTTGAGTCTCTCCAAGGTTTCACAATCACCGCCTCTCAGAATCAGCTCCGTTAAATTGTGAAGTTGAAGACCGCTGAGTTGAATTTCTTGCACTTGGGACGATGTGAGCTCTAAACTTGACAAGTTTTCTAATCTGGATGAGAGTGACACGGCTGAATTGAACTTAGCCACCTGTAACTTTAATAGAGACGATGGAAGCTGCACCGGTGTTCGCAAGTCCAAACTAGACAAACAAAGTTCCTTTAACTGAGAAAGGGAAGCCAACTCAGCCGAAGCGGGGACATTGAGAAGTTCCAATTTCAACTTGTTCAGTTTGGATAACTTCCCCATTCCCACTAAATCACCATTGCAAATTTTACCTTCCTGTTTCCAACTAGAGCCATCATCAAGGTCCAACAGAACCAAATTAGTCGATTCGAGAGGTGCTGGGACTACTTGCAATGATTCGGATGACACTCGTAGATTGTTTAAACTTGGAGGAAGCGTCGGCAGCTCTTGAATCTCATCACAATTCAGTAACTCGAGCGTTTGCGGGCGAGAAAGCATTCTAACTGTCTTTGGAAGTTCACTTATGCAAGTGCATAACAAGCATAGGACTCTTAGAAAGGACAAATTTCCAATTGCCGAAGGAAGTCCACCTTTTAAATTGGGACTACGGATTCGAAGCACTTCTAGGTTCTTCTGAAGCATTATAGCACTAGGTAACTCCCAAGAATTTGCGTAATGTGCTGTAATATAGTCATTGTCAAAGTGCAACTCACATAATGATTTCAACTTCCATATGGAATCCGGTAGGTTCTTCACTGGACACTCCTCGACCGAGAAGTGCTTCAGATTCACTAGGTTCCCGATTTCATTGGGCAAATTTCCAAGAGAACGGCAAGCTCTAATCTTCAGGTCAATCAAAGACTTGAACATCCCAATAGAGCCATCAAGTTTCCTTAAATTGGAACATCTTTCGAAATTAAGCCTCTCTAAATTTGGGCATCCGGAGAAGTCCGGCGTTTTGTTTATGCCATGACACCTTTTAAGAGAAAGAACTTTCAATTTCCCTGCCATCTATCAAAATAAATACAATATTCAATGGATAAACAGTCAAATATTTCATTCAAAGAAAATAGAATAGCAAGAAGCAAATTAGTCACCTTGATTAAGCTTTGTAGTTTCGAATTATCTATGAACGCATTGTCTGAAAATTCAATAACTACCACATTATTTAAGCACATATTGGTTGGCTTAAAAAACAACCGATGAGGAGGATTACTCCAGAAAATCCATCTTAAATTGGTAAGACTATTCGCTAAGTTACCATGGAAGGTTCCCCAATTTAATTTGAGGTACCTTAAATGTTCAAACCTCTCAATCTCTTCACTTCTAATAGTCTTAAGATCACTTTTGTATAGGTCAACATTCAGTGCTTGAACGTTCTTCTTCACCTGCGAATGAGACAAAGAAATTTCTGACATTCAGTATTTTTCGGAGGAAAAGGATTAAAATGGAAAAAGAGGAAAGGGAAAACAGTATCCTAGTGCAGTGTAGATACTAAGATAGAGGATTTTCTAATGGGCAAACTATTAATTTTTTCCTGAGATATATTACCTCCTTTGTCTTCATTGCAATGACGACCTCCTTGTCAATCCATATCCTACTTCGCTCTCCAGGACTTATTGGATTTTCTCGACAAATGATTTCCCTTCCAAGATCTCTTAGTTGATCGTGCATCCAAAACGCATTTTCCACGATCTTTACCAACGACATGCTAATGAGGAAATCAACTCCTGTATCGGGGAAAAAGTCACAATCTTTCCACATGTAGATTGCATACATCATATGCTCACCAATGAAAAAGCATGCAATATCGAGGAAAATTTGCTGTTGCTAGTAACTTAAGGCATCATAACCGATCTTCAGCTTTTCGAAAACATCATCGTGAGGTGCTTTGCTTAACTTCTCCAATGTCTCTCTCCACATTTGTTCCCCTTTGTCAAAGAGGAATGAACCAATGACTTCAAGAGCCAATGGAAGTCTCCCAAGAGCAGCTACGATTTTCCCCGAAAGATCCTTGTAATCATTTGATTGAGAGTCTCTATTAAATGCATGCCTACTGAAAAGCTCTAGCGCATGATCACTACTCATCACCTCCATTTCATTTTCTAAAATTTGGTAGTTTGGTCTATTGATTCGCAGAATATCTTTATTTCTTGTTGTAATCAATATTCTAGATCTTGAATACAAAGTACTCCTTCCAACTAATTTCTCTACTTGCTCATAATTAGCAACATCATCAAGTACAATGAGGACTTTTTTGTTCGTAAGTACTTCTTCAACCCTCTTTGTTCCATAATCAATTTCGTCAATGCTTCTTGTTTCCATAGGATGACCGATTTTGGATAATAACTTCTTTTGTAACTCAATTAAGCCATCAGTTCTTAATGACTTCGCTCGAACTTCTTCCATGAAACAACAAATCTTTCCAAAATTAGAAGAGAGTTGGTTAAATACCACTTTGGCTAGAGTTGTTTTACCGATACCCCCCATGCCATGAATTCCAATGAGCCGCACATTGTTAGAGCCGATGTCTAACAGTTCAGTTAGTGCTGCAACTCGATCATCAATTCCAACTAAATGTTCAGTCACGAATCTATATTTTGTCTTCAGCTTTTGCACGACCTCCTCAACGATCAATTTAATCACGTCACCGTAGCTGCCACAATGGAAAACCATTTTAACGAGGAAAAAAATGATGTTATTCAAGCACCAGCTAAGCTACAAAATTTTCGGACAACTAATGGGACCTTTAATCTGGAATTGATCTTCCAAGAGTGCATATCCGACATAAACGTCACACCAAACATACTTTTGTGCACCATGTCATAACCCGAAGTATGACTAAACTGGTCTTGCCAAAAAATTGTTGATGGTGGCTAGGCTTGGTTCTTTTTGAAACGGGGATCTTCCTCTAAAGATCAAAGTAGACTCAAAGAAAAACTCACATGCTCGGGTTAAGATCGGTGATCATCTATCATATTTATTACGGATGTCACTATTCGGTTATTTTTAATCGTTTCAAATGGCAGACACTCGAGGTGGAGGGAAAAAAACAATGTACTTTATTGCTTTGTTTTGCTTTTACGGACCCTTTTACTTTTACCTGGCATTTACTCCTTATACCACGGGTTTGCTCTCTCTTTTTTCCTCCTTTTAAAAACAAGTAACATCATCTTAATTCCCCTCACTTCTTTTGACATGCCTTGTTCCAAAATTAGGGATGATCACTGACTGGTTCGTTGAATAGACATTCACAGTTCCAATTAGGCTTAAACAAGGGAGCAATGTTCCAAGCCGATCTTTGGTACACCCTTGAGGGATGACGTCCATCTTAACATTGCATAGTGCGTGAGCATTCAAGTAGGTTCGTTTTCAAGTGGTTTTAACCAAGAAATGACACTGCACAGCAAAAATTCGATCCACGATTTGGGTCATGACTGCAATTAGATTGTAAGCAATCTAATTGCATCCTTGTTTTCCATCGGTTTCACGAGGAAAAGCTCCAGATAGCGGAGAGTGTCAACTCCAGCAAATCCAGCTTTTTTTCTTTTCTTTTCTTTTTCAAAAGAATTCATTCTTTCACACAAAGGAAATAATTCCCCACCTCAATCTACTCCTAATGAATGAGTCACCAGCAATCAACAACAAGTTCTTTTAGTTTAGTACATCAACAGTATCAGCTAACTTTGCAGAATCGAGATTATTACATAAGGCATTGAAAACAGTATCAAGGTCAAGGTTATCGGTAATGACTCAAATGTTCATATCAATTAGATTTATGCAACCTACACAACTAGTGCAGTGAATCACTCAAGCAGATAAGATGAACTCGGTCAGATTCGAAGCTATATTCATGCTGATCCCATTCAGGCATTTCATCAAACATGGGGTGATCAATCCAGACAAGAGATCCAACTGCAACATTGACGCACCTATTCCAATCCAAGCTATCACAACAGCATCAAAATGAGTTCAGATCATCAGTATATCATTAATCAGAGACGATTTCACATAAGTCTTAACTAGACTTCTCCGCCTTTTTTTTTTTCCTCCAAGAATAGTTGAGGGCAGATCATATGAAGGTAAAGTGCGATTGCCGGTCACGAACTGTGATTGGACTAGAAATAGAAAGTCATGGAAGTGTCGTCGGTGACAATGCCGGCGAAGGAGCTTAGAACGGACCAAGAGTGCTTCCATCACGAGCTGTTATTGGTGGGGCGCGACTTCGAAATGGTGAACTGGCGATGTCATGGTGGTTGCTCGGGACCGGCCTCAGAAAATTAGTCAGCAACTCAGGTGAATGGTTCCCGCTTCCAGCTTGTGTTCCGTGTGGATGGTTCTCGGTTCTGTGAATCTGCATCTCCGGTGGCAAGTGACTGGTAAATGCTCGTGATCGGAGATGGTGGATTCCGGCGTCGACCAGTGGTAGAGAAGCTTCTGGAATTTGTGGATTGAGAGACGATTTCTTACTCTGCTCTATGTGAATCGCCACACAGAGCGGAGTAAGAAATCTGTCACTGATCCCGGTTTCAAAACTTGGTGAACTCCCGCGCATGCTTACATGTGACATGAGCTGTCTTCAAAACCTTAACAGGCTTCTAAAACACGTACACGTCCGAGGAGAGCGTGACTCCTGAAACATATTCGATTCCTAGAAAAGATATACTAAGATAGTGTACATTGCATAAGAAGTTGCAGTCGAAGTACGAAAAAGAATCTATATAAAAAAACTGAAGCAATGTCATATTGGATAGCCGTATAAACTCTACAGAGCGTGCTTAAAGATTAAGGAACACATTCGTGCATGTGGATTATGTACAACACGAGTTCAATTTCTCGTGCTACCAAATGCAGACAATTCACGACCGGCAACCGACCTGGTTTCAATTCGAATACTACTTGATCGATGATGTTAATGCCCAGCATTAAGTACCTAAGATACAAACTTCTTGCCATGTACAATAAGACAAGCAACATCACAATCGCCATATTCAGACAAATAGGAGGCAATGCAACTCCTATTAGAATAGTTTAGCACAAGTCACATCCATTCTATAACAAATAAGGAAGATTCAAAGTGCAAATTTTTTGTAGGCAATGAGATCCCGAAAAATGGACAGATTCATGTTTCCTCTTGACACCTATCATTATTGTGATGATAAACAGCTAAAGAAATAAAAAAGGAAAAAGGAAAATAAACATACGAAATCAAAGTGCAAATCTTTCACAAGAACGAGAAATGGGTTTGATTCCAGAAAATAAGCCGCAAGCCAAGAAGTTTTGTAGGGAGTTAGATCAAATTTTAATGGATACATCTCCTAAAACCGACGAATATTTTTTTCTTTTTCTTTGTATTATGTCATTTGTTTCATACCAACATTTGAGCCAAAGTTACCATCAAAATAAACTTAAGCAAAATATTTCAATTTATTTACCATTGTAAGTAAACTTTGTTACAGGAACGCCTCTCGTAGGAAAATGTTTACGACCTGTGGTAGTAAGCCATCGATTCTTCTAGTGTATATTCACTCAAAATCCTACATATTTCCAATCTTATCTCAATAATGGGCAGTTTAAGGACGCACTCGATATTAAAATGGATCAAGAAAATGATTAACTAAACTATTTGCCCCATATGGACCCCGAAAAAAAAATTGTTGATTTACAATAAGTCACTTGACGATAAAGTCTTCTCTCCTCTCTCTCTTTTTTTTTTGGCTAGAAGAAGTTACAAGTCTTTCAATTTTTTACCAGCAGTTCCACCGCTGTTTTCTTTTTAATTTCCACAATTTGAGGTATATGATCTACCTCAAAAGTTGATGGCCTTTTCGATCATTTCATTTTGGTCCGATAAGATACCCAAGTCTCTCTTTCTAGTTCACCATGTTAGAATAAGTAGCTAGATGAAGGAAGCTGAAGCCTACATGTACGCATAAGGCAGATCTAAGCTTCGTAGACAAGAGATACTAGACCATATTATTAACGCATCAAATTTTCCCTATGTTATTAATTATATAGAGGTGGGACTAAGCAGACAGGGGGAGAAGTAGGCCATCGTTGCCGCATCCATCGAGAGAGAAAAAGGGACATAGAAATAAAGAAAGGAGAAGGTTCTAACTCACCTTATAACGCTTGTAAGATTGGACGCTGCCAAAGAGATATGCCCAATTTCCGCGGTGGATGATGACGCCGCAATCATTTGGCAATTTGGTAGTTGATACATCAATACACCTTTCTAATGATTTGTCATCAATGCACAAGCCTTTCAAAGCCTCTAACTCGTCAAGGCCCTCGACAACCTGTAGACCATCGCAGTGCTCAACGCGTAACACCTCAAGCTTCTTTAAGTTTGATAAACCCCGAACACTTTGCAAAGAACAACAACGCCATACCGAAAATTCTTTCCACAATTCTGATATACCGAATACTTGAATTTGGAGTATCTTTGGGCAACAAGCAAGCTTGAACCTTCTCAACTTACATAATACCCTCGACGGAAGAATTAGTCTCCCTTCCTCCATGGTCAACTTATCAGCAGACTACGCTTCACCCGCGTAGCCTATCCCTCCCAAGGACTCGCAATCCTGGATACTTAATTCCTCTAATGATTCAAACGCTCCAACAAATTGGATCTCAACAAGCTTTGGGCAAGCTGATATCCCGACGGTTTTGAGCTTCCTCAAGTTTGATAGCCCGAGTCTCTCGAGGGGTTCACTACCTTCCAAAATCAACTCTTCTAAATTTTGAAGTTGAAGGCCGTTGAGGTTAATTTCTTGCACTTGAGACGATGTGAGCTCTAAATTTGACAAGTTTTCTAATCTGGATGAGAGTGACACAGCTGAATTGAACTTATCCAGCTGTAACTTTAACAGAGATGATGGAAGTTGCGTGAGTGTTCGCAGATCCAAACCAGACAAATCAAGTTCCTTTAACCGAGAAAGGAAAGCCAACTCAGCCGGAGCAGGGACATTGAGAAGTCCCAATTTCAACTTGTTTAGTTTGGATAACTTCCCCATTCCACCTAAATCACCGATGCAAATTTTATCTCCCTGTTTCCGACGAGAGCCATCATCAAGGTCCAACATAACCAAATTAGTCAGATTCAAGAGGTCTGGGACTACCCGCAATGATTTAGATGACACTCGTAGATAGTTTAAACTTGTGGGAAGCGTCGGCAGCTCTTGAATCTGATTACAATCTATTAACTCGAGCATTTGCAAGCGAGGAAGCATATTAACTGTCTGTGGAACTTCACCGATGCAAGTACGTAACAAGTGTAGGACTCTTAGAAAGGGAAAATTTCCGATTGCCGAAGGAAGTCGACCTTTTAAATTGGGACTATGGATTTGAAGCACTTCTAGATTCTCAAGCACTATAGCACTAGGTATCTCCCATGAATTTGCCGAACGTACTCTAGTATTGCCATTGTCAAAGTGCAACTCACATAATGATTTCAACTTCCATAGGGAATCCGGTAGTTTCTCCATTGGACACTCCTCGACCGAGAAGTGCTTCGGATTCACTAGGTTCCCGATTTCTTCGGGCAAATTTCCAAGAGAATGGCAAGACCTAATCTTCAGGTCAATCAAAGACTTCAGCATCCCAATAGAGCCATCAAGTTTCCTTAAATTGGAACATTCTTCGAAATGAAGCCTCTCTAAATTTGGGCATCCGGAGAAGTCCGGCATTCTATTTATGCCATGACATCCTTTAAGAGAAAGAACTTTCAATTTTTTTGCCATCTGTCAAAATAAATACAATATTCAATGGATGAACAGTCAGATATTACATTCAAAGAAAATAAAATAGTAAGAACCAAGTTACTCACCTTGATTAAACTCTGTAGTTTCGAATTATCTATGAAGGCATTGTCTGAAAATTCAAGAACCCCCACATTATTTAAGCGCATATTGGTTGGCTTGAAAAACAACCGACGAGGAGGAGCACTCCAAAAAATCCAGCTTAAATTGGTAAAGCTCTTCGCCAAGTTACCACTGAAGGTTCCCCTATTCAATCCGAGGTACCGTAGATGTTGAAACCTTCCCATCTCTTCACTTGTGATAGTCTTATGATCACTTCTGTGTAAGTCGAGATTCAGTGCTTGGACGTTGTTCTTCATCTGCAAATGAGAGCAACAAATGAGGGATATTCAGTATTTTGTTTTAGAGGAAAATTGTAACAATAAGAAAAAGAAAAAAGAGAAAATAGTAGCCTAGTACAGCATAGAGGATTTTCCAGTAAGTGAAACTCTTGGTTTTCTCCTGAGGTATATTACCTCCTTTGTTCTCATTGCTTTGAAGACGTCATCATCAGTCCATATCCTACTCCACTCTCCAGGATTTCCTGGTTTTTCACGACGAACTATTTCTCTTCCAAGATCTCTAAGTTGGTCGTGCATCCAAAACTTATTTTCCACAATCTTTACCAATGACATGCTAATAAGGACATCAACTCCAATATCTGGGAAAAAATCACAATCTTTCCACATGTAAATTGCATGCATAGTATGCTGACGAATGAAAAAGCATGCAATATCGAGGAAAATTTGTTGTTGCTCATAACTCAATGCATCATAGCTAATCTTCAACTTCTCAAAAACATCATCGGGAGGTGTTTTGCTTAACTGCTCTAGTGTCTCTCTCCATATTTGTTGCCTTTTGTCAAAGAGGAATGAACCAATTACTTCAAGGGCCAACGGAAGTCTCCCAGTAGCAGCTACGATTTTCCGTGAAAGATTCTTGTAATCATCTGACGGGGAATCTCTGTTAAATGCATGACTATTGAAAAGCTCCAGCGCATGATCACTACTCATCACCTCCATTTCATATTCCAAGATTTGGTAGTTTGGTCTACTGATTCGCAGAACGTCTTTATTTCTTGTTGTAATCAATATTCTAGATCCTGAATACAAAGTACTCCTTCCAACTAATTTCTCTACTTGCTCACAATTAGCAACATCATCCAGTACAATGAGGACTTTTTTGTTGCTAAGTACGTCTTCAATCCTCTTTGTTCCATAATCAATTTCGTCAATGCTTCTTGTTTCCGTAGGATGACCGATTTGGGATAATAACTTTTTTTGTAACTCAATTAAGCCATCGGTTCTCAATGACTTCGCTCGAACATCTTCCATGAAACAACAATACTTTCCAAAATTAGAAGAGAGTTGGTTAAATACGACTTTGGCTAGAGTTGTTTTACCAATACCCCCCATGCCATGAATTCCAATGAGCCGCACACCGTCAGAGCCGACGTCTAACAATTCGGTTAGTGCTGCAACTCGATCATCAATTCCAACTAAATGTTCAGTCACGCATCTATGTTTTGTCTTCAGCTTTTGCACGACCTCCTCAACGATCAATTTAATCACGTCACCGTAGCTGCCACAATGGAAAACCATTTTAACGAGGGAAAAAAATGATGTTATTCAAGCACCAGATAAGCTACAAAATATTCGGACAACTAATGGGACCTTTAATCTGGAAGTGATCATCCAAAAGTGCATATTGGACATTAACGTCACACCAAACATACTTTTATGCAATTTAACAATGGGTGCACCATGTCATAACCCGGAGTATGACTTGATTCCAACATGAGATTAGCAGTCTTGGAATAACATTGATAACGTTTGCGAAAAATAGATGTATAAGTACTTATGCAGTTGGAATTGATATTTCAGGATTTATGCTAGACCGACAATTACATAAGTTGGAGATGGTGTATTCAAGAGGAGAAATGTTTAACGTATTGCAAGATTAAATAATTAGATGGGAATGCACATGTCATTTCATTATCCCATTCTTTTTCCTCCCACTGTCCACAATCTAATACGATTTTAGCTACCTAGCCATTATATCATCATTCACCCACCACACAGGATGACCTTGCTAAGCAGTTTCCCATTTTTTTCTACTAATGTAGCATAGTTTTTTTCAGTTTGGTAATACTATAGTAGCATAGCTATTATACCATACTGGAATTCTTTATATCTATGATCCAGTGTTAAAAGGAAAAATGAGGAAACAATCTGGAAAGTAATTAGCTTACCCTTTGTACTTCTTCACTTCCCACCCTTTTATCGCATCAACCTCCATGAGAGCCTCTCTCCATGCATCTACTTGCTCATTGCTCAACTTCTTCTCGCGTTCCAAATTGAGTATGGTTTCGCGATACAAAGGGGTTTTCAGCTTAACATCGTCAGGTTCCACATCGAAGAAAATGGGTAGGATCTCTTTTTTACCTTCCGATTTGGAAGTATTTTCCATGATTTGCACGAGCTCACGGAGGCACCATTGGCTCGAAGCATATTTTTGAGAGAAGACTGGTATGTAGATTTTGGAGTTTTCGATCGCTCGCTGAAGCGATCCATCGATCCTTTCACCGACACGGAGCTCTTCATCGTCTCGAAAGACGCATATTCCAGCGTCGATCAAGCTATGGAAGAGGAAGTCGGTGAATCCGACGCGAGTGTCGGGTCCTCTAAAGCTTAGGAACACTTGGTACTCACTTCCGGACGACGTACTTGCATCTGAGCTCGCCATAGCATAAATTTGTTCTGCTTAACGGATCTCTCTCTCCCTGTGTGTGTGTGTGTGTCTGGGGTGCGCCTGAAGATGGTATGTGATCCTTTGTTAGGCCTTCGCCACTACTAAAGACTGACCCGATGTTTTCAATGGAGAATGTGGCCGCGTCAACGTGAACGTCATCGTCAACGTCAACGTCAACGTCAACACGTTCTTTCAAAGAAATTGCGTAAGGAATGCTAGTATTCTTTAATTCACCGGTCCTGTGAATTGAGGAATGAAAAATCGATCCCCCTTTGGCATAGAGGGAGTCATTTCATCGTAATGCAGTGAGATTTTAGGATCTCCAGTGGAGCCCCCGACGACCTTTCATGAAGTCACAATTGATTGTGTTCCCTTCCGACTCCTCTTTTGATAAAGTTGGAAGAATTTTGTCCTTTTCTTCCTTTTTCTTTTCGTTATTCTTCTCAACATATATTGAAATAATCTGAAATACTCGCTCTTTTTTTTTTTCCAATTTTACATTACTTCGGAAATCTAATAACTTAATTGCATGGAAATGTAAAGAAGCATCCCTCCTCTAAGAAACTAAGGCTCCATTTATTTCACAGAAAATGAGCAATTTGAAAAATATTTTCTAAAAAATAATTACTTATGTCCCTTAAAAAATGAATAAATAAAATTTTTTGAAAAATATTTTTCAAATTACTTATTTTTTGTGAAACAAACGGAACCTAAAGAAGCAATCTTTTTTCTTTTCTTCACGAATGATTTAGTTAGATGTTCCAATAAGAGAAATCCGTTACAGTATACGATCATTCCTTGTGCCGAAATTACTTTACACTATAGAATTATTACTCTGCGTCGACCGACATCAGCGTGCTGTTCCTCGTCCTTTTGGTGGGAGACAGGTGCTTGTGAAAATGCTAGGGAAAGTCGCACGAGCCTCTTTCCCTTTTAGTTAAGTGGGGTTCACCAAAATAGAAAAGTCCTGGGACATTTATGGGTGACGACTGATACAAATTGGAGTGGCTTAAATTCCACAATTGACGATCTAGGACACGGCTTGCGTTGGTCCTGGCCAACTAAAGAATTTTCTTGCCTATGGATAAGTCTTGCTCGCATCCGAACATATCGTGGCTGTTGATCCCTACGCATGCTCGCCCGTATGATTGACGATCATGATAGACCCGATGCCGGTGGACTCAAATCTACATAAATGCGATAAAGGAGTGCCCGATCAAAACATCCGGTGGACTCCAATCTACACAAATGGAAAAGTAAGGAAAAGCGTAACCCAAACCACGAGATGCTCCCATTGAATCTGCTTGAGAAGGTCCATATTTCCGTTCCCATCAGTGGGGGGCTTAAAAGCCCAACGCACCTTGAGGGTGTGCAACCGAATCGGATTTACCCGAAAGCTAAACCGAACCACCAAATATTACGTCCGGGAGCCATTCCCGTTCAAACCAGGTCGAGAACCGATTGGAACCGAGCCAATTCCCAGTTCCAAGTGAGATTCCTATTCAAACCACTTCGGGAACCAATTGGAATAGGGCCAATTCCTAGTTCAAAGTGAAGACCCATCCCGGAACAACATTGATTTTGGAGCTGATTTTTAGCTACTATAAAAAAAAAAAAATCTAGTCTCGCTGGCCTCATCTCTTCTATTTTTGGTGGATTGTAATTTATATTACTCATATTAGGTATAACTGGACTACCACATGATTTTAGTATTTTGGTTATTATGAATTGCAATCGAATTAAAAGTAATAAAATTAAGAAAAAGAAATAGGTATCACTGGACTGCCACATGATTTTAGTACTTTCGTTAGTATGAACTGCAATTGACTTAAAGGTAATAAAAGTAAGGAAAACACAAACGAAAATTAAGGAGTTGGAGGGAAAATCAATATTTGAGTCACCATGTTTTTTTCAATCGAAAAACAATGACTATCACTCATTCATCCTTTGCATAAAAATTGAAAGGATGTAAGTCCCGAGGGGTAATAAACTGGTCCCAATTTTGCACAGAACGAGCAGTTTCGTTTCCCCCGTTCAAAGAGGCCATCATTCACTAGTGAGATTATATGATCTCCAGCGGAATTGATTATATTCCCTTCCCACTCTCCGAAAAAATGAAGAAGTTGGTCATTTCCTTCCTTTTTTCCCTTTTAATCCTCTCAAGCTATTACTCAATCATATGATTTATGTGCCTGCCCACTTCCGATGACTGGGATTATTAGACAATTATTATGAGAAAATTGAAACTTTAAGGTAATAATTGTACTATTTTTTCGGTCATAAGCGATATTTTGATGGGAATGGTACTTTTGAGCTTATTTTAAGTCATCTATTTAAGCGCACACTTGGCATTAGCTTAGCAAACTTATTCATATGATGATTAACAGCAAAAAAAAAAAAAAAAGATCTCTGGCTAAATGGCCGTCCTGATGCAGCTTGGTATGTGTAACACTCACCCTATACTTGCTCCTCTAAAGATCAAAAGGCAATGGGAAAAATCTTTAGGCTAAATGGCCGACAAAAGTAAAGCAAGAAAGTGAAGTTGGTCAAAATTCCCACTAACTTTGTTGTCCTTCTTTACTCTCTTGATGCCTGGCTTTGGCAATTTTTTTTTTGGGAAATCTTTGAGAAAATTTATTGTAATTTCAAAGTCATCTAAAGTAGACCGAGGCAGGTTCAAACTATCTGTGGGCTTTTAATATTTTCGTAATGCTAATACATATTTTTGGGAAAAGTACACTTTTAGTACCAAAAGTTATGTACGAAAATCACTTTAGTGTCAAATTTTTCATTCGAATTATTTAAGTGCCAAATTTTTGAAAAAAAAATCATTTTAGTGCCAAGTCCAATTTGATCTGTCAAAAATCTAATGTGGTATTATTTTACTAATATTTCATGCTGACGTGGCTCCGGTGAAATCCAATCAGCAATTAAAAAAGGAAAAATTTAAAAAAAATTATTTAAAATAAAAATAATTAGTTTACAAAAATAAATAAATCTAAAATTTGGAAAAAAAATCAAAAATACAAATTTTATTTAAAATAAACTTAAAATTTTGATTAAAAAATTAACAAAATAAAGTAAAAAACTCAAAAAAAAAAAAAAAAAGAAGTTGCAGAGAAGCTCAAGGGTTGCAAGCCCTCGCCGTCGCCGTCGTCTCACCGTCGCCGGTAATGGCCAGCGAGGGTGGGGTATGGCCAGCTAGGGTCATCAAGACCAAGCCGGGGGCCGGCGACCCCCGCCGACAAGAAGCGAGGCCAGCGAGCCCTCACCCAAATCGGGGAGAGGGTCCCAGCCCTTACCCGGATCCGACGAGGTCGTCGGCGCTTGCCAAGGTCCGGCCTAGTGCCGCCACTAGCACCGGCGGCCGACCCTCACCCAAATTTGGGCAAAGGCCCGCGGACCCTCGCCTACGCGAGACGGGGGTCGCCGGCCCCTAGCCGGGGCTCGACGACCCCCACCGGCCGTGCCCCTCCATTGCCAATCATTGCCGGCGATGGTAGGGACGGCATTGGCGAGCCCCCGCCACCCGATTTGGTTTGTCCTCTCTTTTTTTTAAAGGTTTTTTTTGTTATATTTTAAACTTATTAAAATTAGTTAATTTTTAAATTTGAATTTGATTTATTTTGAAGTGTAAAAGTCCACGTGGCAGCCCGCGTTGACTTATTATTATTTTTAATTGTTATTTTATATTAAAAAATTAATTATTAATAACACGTGGCAATTTTGGCTGAAAAATTTCGCTAGAGGCACCAAAGTGATCCTTTTTGTCTACGACTTGGCATTAAAGTGATCCGATTGAAACTTTTGGTACCAAAGTGATCTCCGTACATAACTTTTGATACTAAAAGTGTACTTTTCTCCATATTTTTCATTCTAATTCTATCCTCGCTGAGCTTTCATAATTTCGAAAATGCCTTCACCTTGTGCAAACAGAGGAAACACAGAGCTTAAGTCGTGGATGTGGACACATATGAGAACAGCAATGGCGACGATTACGTAGCGATTAATATAGATGAAGACAATTGGAGACTTAGGTTTTCCTAGAGAAATTTATATGATTTTTGTCTCATGTTGAATCTTCCTTGTGACGTCTCTCTGTGTATCTCCTCCTTCATGAACTCAGTCAGTGCCCGTCTAAAAACATCCGTGAATGTAAAAAAAAAAAAAAAAGTAACTCCAAAAATAAAAGAATAACTTGTTTTACAATAATTGCTCAATTTAGGAAAAATTCCTTGGAGGGGTCTTTGTCTCAAGGTTGTAACTCCCGTGGGTTTTCATCCTACAAGTCAAGAGTCAAAGTTTCTGCCATTTATTGAGGACAACGCAAAAATCATCCTGGATAAAACTGGTCTTGCCAAAAATTGTTGATGTTGGCTAGGCTTGGTTCTTTTGAAATGGGGATCTTCCTCTAAAGATCAAAGTAGACTCAAAGACTCACATACCCGAGTTAAGGTCGGTGATTATCTATCGTATTAACTAATGGATATCATTATTCAGTGATTTTTAATCGTTTCAAATGGCAGACACCCGAGGCGGAAGGAAAAATACAATGTACTTTATTGCTTAGTCTAGCTTTTATGGAACCTTTTACTTTTACCTGGCAGTTACTCCTTATACCACGAGGTTTCCCTTTCTCTTTTTTTACTCCTTTTCGAAACAAGTAACATCGTCTTCGTTCCCTTCGCCTGTTTTGACATGCCTTGTCCCAGTATTAGGGATAATCACCGACTGGTTTGTTGAATAGACTTCGCAGGCCCAATTAGGGGGAAAAGTACATTAGAAGTGGTATAACTTGTGTACGGCGTTCATTTGAGTGCCATAACTTTCAAAACGTTCACTTAAATGCCATAACTTTCAAAAATCGTTCACTTGAGTGCTACGTCAGAGCAAAATCGTTCACTTGAGTGCTACAGTAACTTGTCCGGCATGCTACGTCGGCTTTCCAACGTGCTACAGTAACTTTTCCTGCGTGCTGCAGTAACTTTTGTGGCGTGCCATGTCAGCTTTTCCGACTCCAGTCAACATGGCACTCAAGTGAACGATTTTTAAAAGTTATAGCACTTAAGTGAACGTTTTGAAAGTTATGACACTCAAGTGAACGTCGTACAAAAGTTATATCACGTCTAGTGTACTTTTTCCCCCAATTAGGCTTTAAACAAGGGATGTTCGCAGGGTTTGCAATAGAGGAACGAGATATCTTTCTTCGCTTTAAATAGATTCCACCTAATTTTGAAGTTTGCCGAATTGGAGCGATGTCTGCGCTGTTTCTGTTGTGCCTAAGTGTGGGATAATGATCATGACCACGCTTGCCAAACTATTTCCTTAATCCCCTGCTAAAATCTTTATACAGTATGTTCTCGTCATTGTAATGAACTTTGCATAATCAAACCTCAAGATTCCAATAAGACCTCCACAAGCCGACGGCTATTCACCACCCGACAATTCCTCTTGATCTCGCTGGGCCAATCCGACACCAGATCCCCCATCTTTATCACCCCCTCGACGAAAGCTCTGAAGAACTCGTCCAGGTCTCTGCTGACCTTCCGCATGTATGCCCTCGTCCACGGGAACATGAACAACGTCTTGTCCGAATTCAGGAACCCCCTACCTGCCACCAAGACCTTTGAAGTATAGGTTATGGAACCCCCGCGGCATGGAGTCCAGATCCCCGGTCACGTTCTCGTCACCGCCACGTGGGCAAAGCTTGTCTCGGAACCCCGGGTCGAGCACGGGGTCTGACCCGCCGGTCCCTGAATTGATTGTAGAGCCGGAACATGATCAAGAAGCACCGGCCCTGCTCGATAGAGTGAGACTAGGAAAGGGCCACCAGGTCCTTGACGGAGAGATTGTACTTGGCAAATAGATTGACGAGGGAGCTCGCATTGGCCCTCGGGCTTGGCATTATGTTGTCCGAGCCCTCCTAGATGGCTGTCAGGCTGTCCTTCCTCCCCAACTTCACTTCCCAATCCGGCCCGCCAGTCTAAAATCACGCTTCTCATTACATTACAACTCGAATCAAAGTTCAATTGTCCGTTCCTAAGCTAAGAACAGTGCTTTAAATGTTCCCTTTTTCCCCAGGTCCTCCCTTAGGACTAAATCGACGAAATTGATTGTTGTCATATTTGCAAGGCTGAAACAGAGGGGCCGGCCATCGCATGCCTGCTCAGGAATCGGGACCCGAGCAAAGAAGAAGGGACCATTTTGCTAAATCTGGTGGCCACAATCGCCCAGACTGCACAAAAATATTATTCTACAGTTTCACCAATTACAGAAAAAATTCTATCTTTTTCCATGTCCAGTTAATAAAGCGCCGACCCCATTTTCACTAAATCAAAAAGAATGAATAATTTAATCTCGCCAATGTCATTTCCCTTTCATCTCACATTATAATATCTTTTTCGTGTCCACTTAAATTCAGAGTTTGGAAAAAAGGGGAAGAGATTCTGTTGTCGCCTATAAGTGTTCATATATGTAGAATAATGTTAATCGACAAACCTGAATCCAAACACAAATGAGTAATCTGAATGTAGAAGAATGATCCGAGCTCAACGAAATGACGTTGTGTCCTTAAGACAAATTTGTCCCCTCAATCGGTATCCAAGGTTCTTGGACAATTACCTCCTAGGATAGAATGGATCGCCTTTTCCTCTAAAGAGGTACTTCTTTAGAGGAAACCTTCGAACGCACTTTGTAGAATAATCGCACAATTGATAAATAATGAAGTATGAATGACGAAAATGGCAGTAGTATCTAATGCGACGGTCAATCCTTTATTTATAGACAACGATGCGAAGAGTCACGAAATAGAGGTTAAGAACGAAGAGTCACTAATCCGAACAGTTCTCTTTTAAATGAATGAAGAGTTATGAAACCGAATGGACATATTCCAATAGAATGAAAAGTCACGAAATCGAATAGGCATCTTCCAATAGAATGAAGAGTCACAAAATCGAATAGACATCTTCCAAAAGAACATGTTTATTCAAAGAAAAAATTAGACAAACATGTTTGTTCGGATTTTGCTCCATCCTTCACTTCTCATTTATCTTCTTATAGGATTTGGAGACCAAAGTCCCAACAATTCCCCACAGGAATGAGAAGTTCAGTTATCATGACTCTTCGTAAATGCATGAGATGCAGTGTGCGATTATTCAATGAGAGACGATTGCATCGGGATAAGTAATTTGAGACTTTGAACTTTCCCTAGTGAGACCTATCGAACTTACTCGGTCAATCAGTAGACTTGATATCCTTGAACTGTTGACCTTTGGTGTAAGCCTAGACAATAGAAATCACACAATTATCTCTCGAACAAAGTTGGTTCTCACTGTTGTGTTCGTTTTGGCCATGAACACCGCCTGGTTTCATAAGTGCTTTAGAGAATTCGGTCTTTCAAATTCTCACAGAAGCAGCCCTCACTTCACACTCACATAGGTGATTTCTAAATATGTGGTATATCACATACCCGATTTAGAATCATTAAAAGCTTACGCTTAACCTCCATATATTAGTACTGTCTTCATAAGGGAATGAGTAAGAGTTAACAGTACTCTATACCGCCTGCATAACTTGGTTGTCCCTTTGAACCTAGATCTTGGGATCTCCAATCAACTAGGTAGGGTTTCCGCTATGACGACTTATATTTTAGGCCTTAAACCCATTCCTCTTGATGTTTTCACAACCATCTCTCTAGTTAGGCCTTTTGTTATTGGATCCGCAACATTATCTTTTGACTTCACATTGTCAATTGTGATAATTCCACTATAGAGTAGTTATCTTACAGTATCGCGTCTTCGACGTATATGTTGAGACTTACCGTTATACATAATATTCCTCCCCCCCAACACTTTCGGATAATTCTTGAAATCTTTTCAAGACATTGGTAACTTTTCAATGAAAGCAACCATTTAAAGTGATTCACTTAGAACCATACCTTTAGCATGAATTTCATGCATGATCACTTGAAGTTCTTGAACTTGACTTGTTGAAGTCAATCGTCGTTGCATAGTTTCACCTTAAAGGTACGTGAGGCCCACGCGTGTCGTCCCACCGGCCGGTGGGGGCGCATGAGCCTCCGTCAGGCTACCTATTACGATCAACGACTAGTCTAAATGCTCGTATCGATGAGCCCTTTCTGGTTATGTGATTATTTTAAAATTTCACCCAAAATAAAACATATAAAATTGATATGAACAGTAAATTTCCCCAGTGATCGTCGCGCTCTGCCACCACCGGTAGACCATTTCGGTTCTTGGTTTTACGTTGGTGTACCGTCTCAACAAGAAAGCAACTATAGTCACCATCGCTAGGGTCCCTTGCGGATTTCTTGGATGCAACTAAGAAAACACATGAGCCACCAAGGCTCTCAACCTATAGAAGTTAGCCAAAAGTACAAGCAAGGTTTTATGTTGTAGATGGGACAAGGATTTATAGAATAGAATCCTAAAAGCAATCATTCACCCCATGATCGTTGAAGGGCTAATCGAGAACCGATCGACGCTTGCTTCATTGCTTATACCCATGCTCTAGCGCATAAACTCTAAATCCTCTATTTCCAAATGTGTTAAACTAATATTGCCAAAGAACAAAACGAGGAATAGTTTCTTAATTCTCCAAATGCATCCGATGCAACCTAAAACCCCAAAATGGCTCAATTGTGCAGGGAAAGGTGGAGGCTTTCAAAATCTTAACGAGACCAAAGCTGGAACCAAGCAACGAAATTGGAGTTCAACCTAATTAATAATCGCCAGAACAGAATGGCTACAAAAAAAAAAAACTATACAAACCAAGCACAGAAAATCAAAATTTGTCTTATGATTGTTGTCGCTTATAAGTGTTCGTATATGTAGAATAATGTTAGTCGACAAACCTGAATCCAAACACAAATGAGTAATCTGAACTTAGAGGAGTGATCCGAGCCCAACAAAATGACGTTGTGTCCTTAAGACAAATTTGTCCCTTCAATCGGTACCCAAGGTTCTTGGACAATTGCTTCCCAGGACAGAACAGATCGCCTTTTCCTCTAAAGCGATACTTCTTCAGAAAAAACCTTCGAACGCACTTTGTAGAATAATCGCACAATTGATGAATAATGAAGTATGAATGACAAAAATGACAGTAGTATCTAATGCGACGGTCAATGCTTTATTTATAGACAACGGTGCGAAGAGTCACGAAATAGAGGTTAAGAATGAAGAGTCACTAATCCTAACAGTTCTCTTTCAAACAAATGAAGAGTTACAAAACCGAATGAACATCTTCCAATAGAATGAAGAGTCAAGAAATCGAATAGACATCTTCCAACAGAATGAAGAGTCAAGAAATCAAGAAATCGAATAGACATCTTCCAATAGAATGAAGAGTCACGAAATCGGATAGACATCTTCCAAAAGAACATGTTTATTCAAAGAAAAAATTAGACAAACATGTTTGTTCGGATTTTGCTCCATCCTTCATTTCTCATTTATCTTCTTATGGGATTTGGAGACCAAAATCCCAACAGATTCACTGACCAGGGCGACCGCGTCTTGAGCGGCCATGACGACGACGTCGGCGCAGGAGACGGCGCCGGGGCAGGCCTTCTCTAACCCATCCTTGGCTTGTTGATGACCTCGAACGACCGCAGCGAGTTGATGTTGGACAGAGCCACTTTCTCTCCGACCATGGTGGGCGTGTCGTCCAGAAGCAGAGACCCATCACAGCCCTTTTGGTAACCCAAAAAAAAAAAAATTCAGAATACGACACCAATTCAGATTCAACCTTCACAAAAGTGTGAGAAGATGAGACGATTCAGAAGCAAAGAGATCCATGGTTCGCTGCTTACGTTGACGAAGCAGTCGTGGAACTGTAAGCGCATGACGAAGGCGACGCTCCGGGGCTCTCTGATCAGGGCCTTCTTCATCACCTCCCTCACCATGGCTTCGGCTCTCAGGCGCGTCTCAGCGTAGTAACTGGGCCGGAGCTCCACGGCTATGGCCGTCTGTAGGAGGAGGAAAAGAAGGGATGAGACAGGACTCATTTTAGCTAAATATTTAATTCGCCAGCTAGCTACTCTGGTTTGCTGAAAATGAGGTGCTACGTTGTGTTTGTTCTAGGGTGATCGACGCATCTTTCAGGAGATTACCAAACCCGGATGGACGTTGAATACTAACTGTCCTGACTGCTCGTCGGTCTGAACAGTGTGCAATCAGTCCACTTCTTGTCCATTCGTGCTTGTCCAAGCTGATCTTTGGTGTCCCCTTGAGGGATGACGTCCACATTGACATTGAATAGCGCGTGAGCATTCAGGTAGGTTAGTTTTCAAGGGTTTTAACATAGAAACACCACTGCACAACAAAAATTCGATCCACGATTTGGCTCATGATAGCCGATAGTGTCAACCCCAGCAAATCCAGTCTTTTCTTTTTTTCTTTTATTTTTCATCTTTCGGAGTCCACTCCCCGACCACCATGGATACACACTACAGAACTCGGTAAATGGCGCGCGCTGTCTTTCTCGCTAATCACAAGAATTCATTCTTTCATGCAAAGGAATTAATTGCTCACCTCAATCTACTCCTAATAAATGAGTCAGCAGCAATCAACAAGTTCTTTTAATTTAGTACGTCAACAGTATCAGTTAACTTTGCAGAATCGAGATTATTACATAAAGCATTGAAAACAGTATCAAGGCCAAGGTTATCGGTAATGACTCAAATGTTCATATCAATTAGATTTATGCAGCCTACACAACTGGTGCAGTGAATCACTCAAGCAGATAAGATGAACTCTGTCAGATTCGAAGCTATATTCATGCTGATCCGATTCAGGCATTTCATCAAACATGGGGTGATCAATTCAGACAAGAGATCCAACTGCAACATTGAAGCATCTATTCCAATCCAAGCTATCACAACAGCATCAAAATGAGTTCAAATCATCAGTAAATCATTAATCAGAGACGATTTCACAGAAGTCTTAACTAGACTTCTCCGCCTTTTTTTTCCCTCCAAGAATAGTTGAGGGCAGAGCATATTAAGGTCAAGTGCGCTTGCCGGTCACGAACTGTGATTGGACTAGAAATAGAAAGTCATGGAAGTGTCGCCAGTGACGATGCCGGCGAAGGAGCTTCGAATGGACCCTGAGTGCTTCGGAAATATCAGCCAAAAAACAGAGTGAATTGATTGGTGGGGCGCAACTCACCAGCGAAGGAGCTTCGAACGGACCCTGAGTGCTTCATTCACGAGCAGTGATTGTTGGGGCACGACTTTGAAACGGTGAACTGGCAATGTCACGGTGGTTGCTCGGGGACCGGCCTCAGAAAATTAGTCAGCAACTCCGGTGAGCGGTTCCAGCTTCCAGCTTGTGTTCTGTGTGGATGGTTCTGGGTTCTGTGGATCTGCAACTCCGGTGGCAAGTGACAGTAAATGCTTGCGATCGGAGATGGTGGATTCCGGCGTCGATCAGTGGTAGAGAAGCTTCTGGAATTTGTGGATTGAGAGACGATTTCTAACTCTGCTCTATGTGAATGGCCACATAGAGCAGAGTAAGAAATCTGTTACTGATCCTGCTTTCAAAACTTGGTGAACTCCCGTGCATGCTTACATGTGACATGAGCTGTCTTCAAAACCTTACAGGCTTCTAAAAAAACGCACTTGTCCACGTCCGATGAGAGCGTGACTCCTGAAAAAAATCACAAGCAATATCGAGAAAAATTCGAGAAAGGAGTAACCTGTTAAAATTAGAAACATATTTGATTCCCACATTGTATAAGAAGTTGCGGTTGAAGTACGAAAAAGAATCTACATGAAAAAACCGAAGCAATGTCATATTGGATAGCCGTATAAACTCCACGGGGCGTGCTTAAAGATTAAGGAACACATTCGTGCATGCGGATTAAAATGGATTAAGAAAATGACTAACTAAACACAAGTTGTAAACATTCGTCCATAGATTGTGAATTGGCCTTTCGACTTATCTACATACAGAGGTAGACCTCTTGTGTCAAGAGCCTCGATTTTCCCTAAAAATGTTCCCTTCACTTTAATTTAGGTTGATAATTTCACGGAAATATTAAACATTGATAATTATACAAAAATTGTTGATATAGAGGTGGGAACAAGCAGACAGGGGGAGAATTAGGCCATCGTTGCCGCATCCATCGAGAGAGAAAAAGGGACATAGAAATAAAGAAAGGAGAAGGTTCTAACTCACCTTATAACGCTTGTAAGATTGGACGGTGCCTTCGAAATGTTTCTTATATCCGCGGTAGATGATGACGCGGCAATCATTTGGCAATTTGGTAATTGATACATCAATCCACCTTTCCAATGATGGGCAGTTACGAATGTACAAGTCATTCAAAGCCTCTAACTCGTCAAGGCCCTCGACAACCTGTAGACCATCGCAGCCCCAGATGTATAACTGCTTAAGCTTCTTTAAGTTTGATAAACCCCGAACACTTTGCAAAGAACGACAACGCCATACCAAAAATTCTTTCCACAATTCTGATGTCCCGAGTACTTGAATTTGGAGTATCTTTGGGCAACGAGAAAGCTCGAATGTTCTCAACTTACATAATACACTGGACAGAAGAATTAGTCTCCCTTCCCCCATAATCAACTCATTAGCAGACTCTGCTTCACCCGTGTACACTAACCTTCCCAAGGACTCGCAACCCCTGATAGAAAATTTCTCCAATGATTCAAACGACCCAACAAATTGGATCTCAACAAGCTTTGGGCAATCTCCTACTTCGACGGTTTTGAGCTTCCTCAAGTTTGATAGCTCGAGTCTCTCCAGGGTTTCACAATCACCGCCTCCCAGAATCAACTCTGTTAAATTTTGAAGTTGAAGCCCACTGAGTTGAATTTCTTGCACTTGAGGCCATGTAAGCTCTAAACTTGACAAGTTTTCTAACCTGGATGAGAGTGATATGGTTGAATTGAACTTATCCAGCTGTAACTTTCACAGAGACGATGGAAGTTGCACGAGTGTTCGCAGGTCCAAACCAGACAAATAAAGCTCCTTTAGCCAAGTGAAAGGCCCATGAATTCTCTCCCTAATATTCCTATACAGTCCTTTATATCATTAGCCAGAATTTTTAATTTTTGCCATAGTCTTACTGGATTCAGATTCAGCATCGATCTTTTTTCTGTTTTGTCTAATTTTAGAGTAATAAAAGAGATTGCTTTTATTTATTTATTTATTTATTTATTATTTATTATTTTTTGGGAGGGGGGGGCGGGGGGGCTGTTTCAGGAGTATTAGAAGACTTGGTTAAATATTTTGGACAGGATGCCTCGGTCTCCAACGAAAATATAAATGAAGACAATTGTCTGATCAGTCGCCTCGGACAATATAATTAGATTACTGTTCACCTCGGGCAAGTTTGCAATATCTATTTAATTAACATATATAAAAAAATTTATGAAGTAGGATCACCGGGCTCAAGTCGCGCTGGCTTAGGTCCCTAGTGCCCCTGTCCAGATCCCTCGACCCATGAGTTGGGTCTATTGAGGTAGAGGCTGGGACCCGGTTGCTCATAGCCAAGTCACTAGTGTCCGTATAATATATGCACGTTTAGGAAAATCAAATCAAATTTGTCTCCAAACAACATAAAATATTTTCCTAATCTTTTTCATATTTCAGCCAAACACCGACAATTATTGCTATTTTCCTCAAAAATAAATGTTTGGAATATATTTTCTGATAATTATAACATTTTCCATGAAACAAATGGAATCTATAAAAATGAAGATAGCAATAAAAATAAGCCCACTGAGAGGGACTCGGCCGGAGGACCATCGTGAGCTGAAAGGAGGGGGTTGGGGGGCAGAAAAGAAAGGATAACATTTTGGCTTCTTTTAGTGTATTTATTATTATTTTTATTAATTTCTATATTGAAGGGAAATGGGATTTGTCATTGTGATATAAATGGTGGATCATTATTTTCAGAGTAAATTCATTCTAGGCCCTTTTTATTATTTATTTACTTGTGAAATCATAAAAATTACAAAAATATATATTTAATATGCAGTGTGTCTCAACGTATCAGAATTCTCTATTTTTTAAGAAATTACGTGTTTGCGTGTCGTGTCATGTCTTGTCGTGTCGTGTCGTGTCGCGTATCATATGTCGTGTCCGTGCAACATAAGTCTCTAAAAGACTTTTGAGCCAAATTCATACCATTTGACAAATTTATTTTTTTCTTTGAGATCTTTGGGAAAATCAATTGTAATTTCAAAGTCATCTAAAGTTTCTTAGACCAAGGCAGGTCCCGACTATCCGTGGGCTTTAATATTTCCGAAATGCTAATACATATTTTTCCTTCTAACTTTGTCCTCGCTGAACTTTCATAATTTCGAAAATGCCTTCACCTCTCGCAAATAGAGGAAACTCAGAGCTTAAGTCGTGGATGTGGATGCATATTAGAACAGCAATGATGACGATTACGTAGCGACTAATATATAGATGTAGACAATTGAACACCGAGGTTTTCCTAGAGAAATTCATATGGTTTTTCTTTCGTTTGGCCTCGAATCTTCCCTAAATTCGTGAGAATCGGGCATCACTTGTTTCACAATAATTGCTCAATTTAGGAAAAATTCCGTCGTAATGTGGGGTTAGTCTAGGAGAGAAACAAAGCAAGGTCAGAACTCACCCGAGTTAATATTGGTGATCATCTATCGTATTAACTAGTGGATATCACTATTTTAAATCATTTCAAATGACAGACACCCGAGACGGAGGGAAAAATAAATGTTACTTTGCTTAGTTTGGCTTTTACGGAAACTTTTACTTTTACCTGGCATTTACTCCATAGACCACGGGTTTCTCTTTCTCTTTTTTTTTTTACTCCTTTTCAAAACAAGTAACATCATCTTTATTCCATTCGCTTGTTTTGACATGCCTTGTCCTAGTAATAGGGATGATCACTGGCTGGTTCGCTGAATAAACATTCGCAGGCCCAATTAGGCTTAAACAACGGATGTTCACAGGGTTTGCAATGAAGGAACGAGATACCTTTCTTCGCTTTAAAGAGATTCCACCTAATTTTGAAGTTCGCCGAATCGGAGCGATGTCCGCGCATTTTTTGCTGTGCCCTAGTGTGGGATAATGACCATGACCGCGCTTTCGAAAAAAGAAAACCATGACTTGCATGATCAGAATAAAGGAAATGAGCTGCCATTCAGCATTTCACAAGCCGCAAATTACCAATTCTTAAGATCAATCCTGAAAAACCAATTTTCTTGGCGTGAGCAACGTTTGAGGTAGCACGAATCGAAACACAAGGCTTATAAACAAACTTTAATCTTCAACCCAAAATTACATGAATGCCGCATGGACAATGTCATAGTACGGCATCCCGGTATTTAGGACTGAAATGACAGAAATGTAAAGGGCTTAGAACTCAATTGAAAAACAAGATAGTTTAGGACTAACTTGACACCATTGCAAAAGGTTTATGACTGTTTTGGTAATTTTTAACTTTCTTATAATAAGCCCTAAAAGTTCTCTTTTGGATGGCTAAAGCAGACTCGATAAATGAAAAAAGGACTAGAAGCAATCTATTTTTCTTCGGTTAGATTTGGCTCCGGTAGCCCTCATTGCGCATGGCAGATTGCCTCTGTTTTTCTCCATTCCTCTAGCGGAGTCCTCTCTTTAATTCGCTATCGAGCCACTCTGGTTTGCAAAATCTGAGGTGCTACATTGTGGTTGTAGGGTGGTCGACGCATATTTCAGGAGATTACCAAAACCAGGATGGGCGTTGAATACTAACTGTCCTGACCGTTCTTCGGTCTGAACAGGGTGCAATCAGTCTACTCCTTCTCCATTTGTGCTTGTCAAAGCGGATCTTTGGTGCCCCCTTGAGGGATGACTTCCATCTTAACATTGAAATTAGATGGCCGAGAGTGTCAACTCCAGCGAATCCAGTTTTTTTTTTTTTTTCCGTCTTTCGGAGCCACTCCCCGACCACCATGGATACACACAAAGTACAGAACACGGTAAAATGGCCTGCGCTATCATTCTTGCTAATCACAAGAATTCATTCTTTCACGCAAAGGAGATAATTGCTCACCTCAATCTACTCCTAATAAATGAGTCAGCAGCAATCAACAAGTTCTTTTAGTTTAGTACATCAACAGTATCATCTAACTTTGCAGAATCGAGATTATTACATAAAGCATTGAAACTCGTGTCAAGGCCGAGGTTACCGGTAATGACTCAAATGTTCATATCAATTAGATTTATGCAACCTACACAGCTAGTACAGTGAATCATTCAAGCGGACAGGATGAACTCAGTCAGATTCGAAGCTATATTCATGCTGATCCGATTCAGGCATTTCGTCAAACATGGGGTGATCAATTCGGACAAGAGATCCAACTGCAACATTGAAGCATCTATTCCAATCCAAGCTACCACAACAGCATCAATATCAGTTCAGATCATCAGTAAATCATTAATCAGAGACGATTTCACATAAGTCTTAATTAGACTTCGCCGCCTTTTTTTTCCTCCAAGGATAGCTGAGAGCAGAGCATATGAAGGTAAAGTGCGATCGCCGGTCACAAACTGTGATTAGACAAGAAATAGGAAGTCATGGATGTGTCGCCAGTGACGACGCTGGCGAAGGAGCTTCGAACGGACCAAGAGTGCTTCCGTCACGAGCTGTTATTGGTGGGGCGCGACTTCGAAATGGTCAACTGGCGATGTCATGGTGGTTGCTTGGGACCGGCCTCAGAAAATTAGTCAGCAACTCAGGTGAATGGTTCCAGCTTCCAGCTTTTGTTCCGTGTGGATGGTTCTCGGTTCTGTGAATCTGCATCTCCGGTGGCAAGTGACTGGTAAATGCTCCTGATCGGAGATGGTGGATTCCGGCGTCGACCAGTGGTAGAGAAGCTTCTGGAATTTGTGGATTGAGAGACGATTTCCTACTGATCCTGGTTTCAAAACTTGGTGAACTCCCGTGCATGCTTACATGTGACATGAGCTGTCTTCGAAACCTTATAGGCTTCTAAAAACACGTACACCTCCACGTCCGATGAGAGTGCGACTCCTGAAAAAAAATCACAAGAAATATCGAGAAACATTCGAGAAAGGAGTAACCTGTTAAAATTAGAAACATATTCGATTCCAAGAAAGGATATACTGAGATAGGGTACATTGTATAAGAAGTTGCAGTCGAAGTACGAAAAAGAATCCACATCAACAAACCGAAGCAATGTCATATTGGATAGCCGTATAAACTCCACGGAGTGTGCTTAAAGATTAAGGAACACATTCGTGCATGCGGATTATGTACAACACGAGTTCAATTTCTCGTGCCACCAAATGCAGACAATTCACGACCGACAATCGACCTGGTTTTGATTCGAATACTACTTGATCGATGATGTTAATGCCCAGCATTAAGTACCTAAGATACAGACTTCTTGCCATGTACAATAAGACAAGCAATATCATAATCGCCATATTCAGACAAATAGGAGGCAATGCAACTCCTATTAGAATAGTTTAGCACCAGTTACATCCATTCTATAACAAATAAAGAAGATTCAACGTGCAAATTTTTTGTAGGCAATGAGATCTCGAAAAATGGACAGATTCATGTTTCCTCTTGACACCAATCATTATTGTGATGATAAACAGCTAAAGAAATAAAAAAAATGAAAAATAAACATACGAAATCAAAGTGCAAATCTTCCACAAGAACGAGAAATGGGTTTGATTCCAGAAAATAAGTTGCAAGCAAAGATGTTCCTTATGGAGTCAGATCGAATTTTAATGGATACATCTCCTAAAACTGACGAATATTGTTTGCTTTTCTTTGTATTATGTCATATGTTTCATACCAACATTTGAGCCAAAGTTAACATCGAAATAAACTTAAGCAAAATATTCTGATTTATTTACCACCATAAGTACACTTTTAAGTAAACTTTATTACAGGAGTGCCTCTCGTAGGAAAATGTTTACTACCTGTGTTAGTAATTTTCTTATGGAGTCAGTTCCACCACATGTTGACTTTTTAATTTCCGCAATTTGCGGTATATGATCTTCCTCATAAGTTGAGTTCATGTCCATCGATGTCCTTTCCGATCATTTCATTTTGGTCTGAAAAGATACCGAGTCTGTCTTTGTAGTTCACCAAGTTAGAATAAGTAGCTAGATGAAGGAAGCCCACATGTATACATAAGGCAGATCTAAGCTGTGTAGACAAGCGATACTAGATCATATTAACGCATCAAATTTTTCCTATGTTATTAATGATATGGAGGTGGGACTAAGCAGACAAGGCGAGAATTAGGCCATCGTTGCCGCATCCATCGAGAGAGAAAAAGGGACATAGAAATAAAGAAAGGAGAAGGTTCTAACTCACCTTATAATGCTTGTAAGATTGGACGGAGCCTTCGAAATATGTCTTAGATCTACGGTGAGGGATGTGAGGGATCTCGATGCAGCAATCATTTGGCAATTTGGTAGTTGATACATCAATCCACGTTTCCAATGATGAGCAGTCATTAATGTTCAAGTGATTCAAAGCCTCTAACTCGTCAAGGCCCTCGACAATCTGTAGACCATCGCAGTCCCAGATGTCTAACCGCTTAAGCTTCTTTAAGTTTGATAAACCCTGAACACTATGCAAGAGACGACAATCCGCTACCCAAAATTCTTTCCACAATTCTGATGTACCGAGTACTTGAATTTGGAGTATCTTTGGGCAACCACCAAGCTCGAACATTCTCAACTTACAAAATACCCTCGACGGAAGAATTAGTCTCCCTTCCTCTATAGTCAACTCATCAGCAGACTCTGCTTCACCTGCGTACCCTAATCTTCCCAAGGACTTGCACATCCAGATAGAAAATTTCTCCAATGATTCAAACGCCCCAACAAATTGGATCTCAACAAGCTTTGGGCAATATGATACTCTCACGGTTTTGAGCTTCCTCAAGTTTGATAGCTCGAGTCTCTCGAGGGGTTCGCTGCCTTCCAAAATCAACTCTTCTAAATTTTGAAGTTGAAGGCCGTTGAGGTTAATTTCTTGCACTTGAGACGATGTGAGCTCTAAACTTGACAAGTTTTCTAATCTGGATGAGAGTGAGACGGTTGAATTGAACTTATCCAGCTGTAACTTTAACAGAGACGATGGAAGTTGCGTGAGCGTTCGCATATCCAAACCAGACAAATAAAGTTCGTTTAACTGAGAAAGGGAAGCTAACTCAGCCGAAGCAAGGACATTGAGAAGTTCCAATTTCAACTTGTTCAGTTTGGATAACTTCCCCATTCCCACTAAATCACCATTGCAAATTTTACCTCCCCGTTTCCGACGGGAGCCATCATCAAGGTCCAACATAACCAAATTAGTCAGATTCGAGAGGTGCGGGACTACTCGCAATGATTTAGATGACACTCGTAGATTGTTTAAACTTGTGGGAAGCATCGGCAGCTCTTGAATCTCGTCACAATCTATTAGCTCAAGCGTTTGCAGGCAAGGAAGCATACTAACTGTCTCTGGAACTTCACCGATGCAAGTGTGTAACAACCGTAGGACTCTTAGAAAGAGCAAATTTCCGATTGCCGAAGGAAGTCGACCTTTTAAATTGTGACTACGGATTCGAAGCACTTCTAGTTTCTCAAGCATTACTGCACTAGGTAACTCCCAAGAATTTGCCGAACGTACTCTAGTATTGCCATTGTCAAAGTGCAACTCACATAATGATTTCAACTTCCATATGGAATCTGGTAGTTTCTCCACCGGACAATCCTTGACCAAGAAGTGCTTCGGATTCACTAGGTTCCCGATTTCTTCAGGCAAATTTCCAAGAGAACAGCAAGCTCTAATCTTCAAGTCAATCAAAGACTTCAACATCCCAATAGAGCCATCAAGTTTCCTTAAATTGGAACATCCTTCAAAATTAAGCCTCTCTAAATTTGGGCATCCGGAGAAGTCCGGCGTTCTCTTTATGCCATGACATCCATTAAGAGAAAGAACTTTCAATTTTCTTGCCATCTGTCAAAATAAATACAATATTCAATGGATGAACAGTCAAATATTACATTCAAAGAAAATAAAATAGTAAGAAGCAAATTACTCACCTTGATTAAGCTCTGTAGTTTCGAATTATCTATGAAGGCATTGCGTGAAAATTCAAGAACTACCACATTATTTAAGCGCATATTGGTTGGCTTGAAAAACAACCGACGAGGAGGATTACTCCAAAAAATCCAGCTCATATTGGTAAGGCTCATTGCTAAGTTACCACGAAAGGTTCCCCCACTCAATCCGAGGTACCGTAGATGTTGAAACCTTCCTATCTCCTCACTTGTGATTGTCTTATTATCACTTTTGCGTAAGTCAAGAGTCAATGCTTGGACGTTGTTCTTCATCTGCAAATGAGAGCAATAAATGAGGGATATCCAGTATTTTGTTTTAGAGGAAAACGAAGAAAGAGAACAGTATCCTTGTGCAGCATAGAGGATTTTTTGGTAAGAGAAACTATTAGTTTTCTCCTGAGGTATATTACCTCCTTTGTTCTCATTGCTTTGAAGACGTCATCATCAGTCCATATCCTACTCCACTCTCCAGGATTTCCTGGTTTTTCACGACGAACTATTTCTCTTCCAAAATCTCTAAGTTGGTCGTGCATCCAAAACTTATTTTCCACAATCTTTACCAATGACATGCTAATAAGGACATCAACTCCAATATCTGGGAAAAAATCACAATTTTTCCACATGTAAATTGCATGCATAGTATGCTGACCAATGAAAAAGCATGCAATATCGAGGAAAATTTGTTGTTGCTTATAACTCAATGCATCATAGCTAATCTTCAACTTTTCAAAAACATCATCGGGAGGTGTTTTGCTTAACTGCTCTAATGTCTCTCTCCATATTTGTTGCCTTTTGCCAAAGAGGAATGAACCTATTACTTCAAGGGCCAACGGAAGTCTCCCAGTAGCAGCTACGATTTTCCTTGAAAGATTCTTGTAATCATCTAACGGGGAGTCTCCGTTAAATGCATGACTACTGAAAAGCTCCAGCGCATGATCACTACTCATCACGTCCATTTCATATTCCAAGATTCGATAGTTTGGTCCATTGATTCGCATAACATCTTTATTTCTAGTTGTAATCAATATTCGAGATCCTGGGTGCAGAGTACTCCCTCCAACTAATTTCAGCACTTGATCACTATTAGCAACATCATCAAATACAATGAGAACTTTCTTATTGCTAAGTACTTCTCCAATTCTCTTTGTCCCATAATCAATTCCGTCAATGCTTCTTGCTACTCTAGGATGACCGATTTCGGATAATAACTTTTTTTGCAACTCAACTAAACCATCAGCTCTTAATGAATTCGCTCCAACATCTTCAAGGAAACAGCAACACTTTCCATAATGAGAAGAGAGTTGGTTGAAGACGATTTTGGCGAGAGTCGTTTTACCGATACCCCCCATGCCATGAATTCCAATGAGCCGCACACTGTAAGAGTCGACGTCTAACAATTCGGTTACTGCGGCAACTCGGTCACCAATTCCAACTAAATGTCCAGTAACCAATCTATGTTTTGTCTTCAGCTTTTGCACGACCTCCTCAACTACTAAGTTAATCACATCGGTGTAGCTGCGATAATGGAAAACCATTTAAGCGAGGCTGTTATTCAAGCACTAGATAAGCTACAAAATATTCGGACAACTAATGGGAAAATATTTTTAAAGCACTTGGCAATGTGTGCGCGATTTCGTTACCCGAAATATGACTTGATTCCAACACGAGATTAGCAATCTTGGAATTAGGTTAAGGACGTTTGCCAAAAAATGGATGTATTCAAGAGGAGATGTGTTTAACTTATTGCAATATTAAATAATAAGATAGAAATGTGCATGGCATTTCATGAACCCATTTTTTTACTTCCCACTGCCCGCAATCAAGATAGTTAAGCTACCTAGCTACTGTATCATTATTCGCCCATCATGTACGGTGACATTGTGAAGCAGTTTCACATATTTTGACTAATGAAGCATAGCTATATTCATTTAGTAACTCTAATGGTAAACGTCCCACCTCAATCATACTGGAAGTTTTTACATCTATGATAAAGCGTAAAGAAAAATTGGAGAAACAGGCATTTGAAAAGCAGCGAGCTTACCCTTTGTACTTCTTCACTTCCCACCCTTTTATAGCATCAACCTCCATGAGAGCCTCTCTCCATGCATCTACTTGCCCATTGCTCAACTTCTTCTCGCGTTCCAAATTGAATATGGCATCGCGATACAATGGAGTTTTTAGCTTAACATCGTCAGGCTCCACATCGAAGAAAATAGGAAGGATCTCTTTTTTACCTTCCGATTTGGAAGTGTTTGCCACAATCTGCGCAAGCTCGCGGAGACACCATTGGCTCGAAGCGTAGGTCCGAGAGAAGATAGGTATGTAGATCCTGGAATTGTTGATCGCTCGCTGGAGCGATCCATCGATCCTTTCACCAACATGGAGCTCTTCATCATCTCGAAAGACGCATATTCCAGCATCGGTCAAGCTGTGGAAGAGGAAGTCGGTGAATCCGACGCGAGTGTCGGGTCCTCTGAAGCTTAGGAACACTTGGTACTCGCTTCCCGATGACGTACTTGGATCTGAGCTCGCCATAGCATAAGTTTGTTCTGCTTAACGGATCTCTCTCTCCCTCTGTGTGTGGAGGTGTCTGGGTGAGCCAAAAGATGGGGTGTGATCCTTCAGGCCTTGACCATTACTGAGACTCAGCGATGTTTTCAATGGTGGATGTGGCCGCGTCAACGTCAACGTCAACGTCAACGTCGACACGCTCTTTCAAAGAAATTGCGTAAGGAATGCTAGTATTCTTTAATTCACCGGTCCTGTGAATTGAGGAATGAAAAATTGGTCCCCCTTTGGGCATAGAGTGAGTCATTTCATCATAACGCAGTGAGATTTTAGGATCCCCAGCGGAGCCCCCGACCACCTTTCATAAAGTCACAATTGATCGTGTTCCCTTCCGACTCCTCTTTTGATAAAGCTAGAAGAATTTTGTTCTTTTCTTCCTTTTTCTTTTCGTTATTATCTGAAATGCTCGCTCTAATTTTTTTTTCCCATGAGGAGCTGTGATTAGTGGGGCGCGACTTCGAAACGGTCAACTGGCGATGTCACGGTGGTTGCTCGGGACCGGCCTCAGAAAATTAGTCAGCAACTCCGGTGAATGGTTCCAGCTTCCAGCTTGTGTTCTGTGTGGATGGTTCCCGGTTCTGTGGATCTGCATCTCCGGTGGCAAGTGACTGGCAAATGCTCGTGATCAGAGATGGTGGATTCCGGCGTCGACCAGTGGTAGACAAGCTTCTGGAATTTGTGGATTGAGAGACGATTCGTTACTCTGCTCCATGTGAATCGCCACACAGAGCAGAGTAAGAAATCCGTTACTGATCCGGCTTTAAAAACTTGGTGAACTCCCGTGCATGCTTACAAGTGACATGAGCTGTATTCAAAACCTTATAGGCTTCTAAAAGCACGTACACCTCCGCGTCCGATGAGAGCGTGACTCCTGAAAGAAAATCAATATCGACCTGGTTTCGATTCGAACACTACTTGATCAGTGATGTTAATGGCCAGCATTAACTTCCAAAGATACAAACTTCTTGCCATGCACAATATCATATATACATATTCAGACAAATGGGAGGCAGTGCAACACCATAATGGAATAGTTTAGCATCCGCCCCATCCATTCCCTAACAAATAAAGAAAATTCAAAGCTCGATATCTGACCCCGTAACACATTTTTTTTGCGGGCGATGAGAACCCAAAAAATGGACAAATTCCTATTTCCTCTTGACACCTATTGTTATCGTAATGATAAACAGCTAAAGAAACCAAAAAGAAAAGGAGACATAAGAAATCAAAGTGCAAATCTTCCACAAGAACGAAAATGGGTTTGGTTACAGAAAATAAGTTGCGAGCCAAGACGTTTCTTACGGGGTCAGATCGAACTTTAATGTATGCAACTCCTAAAACTGACGAATATTGTGTGCTTTTCTTTGTATTTTGTCATATGTTTCCTACCAACATTTGAGCCAAAGTTACCATCACAATAAACTTAAGCAAAATATTCCAATTTATTTACCACCGTGAGTAAACTTTGTTACAAGAATGCATAATGTTTACGACCTGTGTCGGTAAGTCATCGAATCATTTAACATATATTCACCCAAAGTCCTCCATATCACCAATCTTATCTCAATATTGGGCAATTTACAAAAGCACTCGATATCAAAATGGATCGAGAAAATGACTAACTAAACTATTATTCGTGACTGAGCGACCACAATGGCATGCAGTAGAAGGAAACCCATTTCTGTCTCGCCCATTCGTCCATAGATCGCGAATTAGCCTTTTGACTTATCTACATACAGAGCTAGACCTTTGTGTCAAGAGCGTCGACTTTCACTAAAAATGTTCCCTTCACTTTAATTTAGGTTGATAATTTCACGGAAATATTAAACATTGATAATTATACAAAAATTGTTGATATAGAGGTGGGACTAAGCAGACGGGGGGAGAATTAGGCCATCGTTGCCGCATCCATCGAGAGAGAAAGGGACATAGCAAAAAAGAAAGTAGAAGGTTCTAACTCACCTTGTAACGCTTGTAAGATTGGACGGTGCCACGGAAATATGTCTTAGATCTCAGGTGAGGGATCCGAGGGATCTTGATGCGGCAATCATTTGGCAATTTGGTATTGGATACATCAATCAACCTTTCCAATGATTCAAAGCCTCTAACTCGTCAAGGCCCTCAACAACGTGTCGCCTATGGCAGTCCCGGATGTATAACTTCTCAAGCTTCTGTAAGTTTGATAAACCCCAAACACTTTGCAAAGAACGACAATCCAATGCCAAAAAGTCTTTCTGCAATTCTGATGTACCGAGTACTTGAATTTGGAGTATCTTTGGGCAACGACCAAGCTCGAACATTCTCAACTTACATAATACCCTGGACAGAAGAATTAGTCTCCCTTCCTCCATAATCAACTCATTAGAAGACTCTGCTGCACCCGCGTACCCTAACCTTCCCAAGGACTTGCACCGCCTGATGCAAAATCCTTCCAATGATTCAAACGCACTGGGAAATTGAATCTCAACAAGCTTTGGGCAAGCTGCTGCACTGACGGTTTTAAGCTTCCTCAAGTTTTGATAGCCCGAGTCTCTCGAGGGGTTCACTGCCTTCCAAAATTAACTCTTCTAAATTTTGAAGTTGAAGGCCGTTGAGGTTAATTTCTTGCCCTTGAGACGATGTGAGCACTAAACTTGACAAGTTTTCTAATCCGGATGAGAGTGAGACGGTTGAATTGAACTTATCCACCCGTAACTTTAACAGTGACGATGGAAGTTGCATGAGTGTTCGCAGATCCAAACCAGACAAATAAAGTTCCTTTTATTGAGAAAGGGAAGCCAACTCGGTCGGAGCAAGGACACCGAGAAGTTCCAATTTCAACTTGTTCAATTTGGATAACTTCCCCATTCCCACTAAATCACCAGTGCAAATTTTACCTCCCTATTTCCAACCGGAGCCATCATCAAGGTCAAATAGAACTAAATTAGTTAGATTCGAGAGATCCGGGACGACCCACAATGATTTAGATGACACTCGTAGATTGTTTAAACTTGTGGGAAGCGTCGGCAGCTCTTGAATCTCATCACAATTTATTAACTCAAGCGTTTGCAGGTGAGGAAGCATACTAACTGTCTCCGGAACTTCACCGATGCGAGTCGATGACAAGCGTAGGACTCTTAGAAAGGGAACCTTCCGATTGCCGGAGGAAGTCGACCTTTCAAATTGCGACTATAGATTCAAAGTTCTTCTAGATTCTCAAGCATTACTGCACTAGGTATCTCCCATGAATTTGCCGAACATACTCTAATATTGCCATTGTCAAAGTGCAACTCACATAATGATTTCAACTTCCATATGGAATCTGGTAGTTTCTTCAGTAGACACTCCTCGACCAAGAAGTGCTTCAGATTCACTAGGTTCCCAATTTCTTAGGGCAAATTTTTAAGAGAACGACAAGACCTAATCTTGAAGTCAATCAAAGACTTCAACTTCCCAATAGAGCCATCAAGTTTCCTTAAATTGGAACATTCACTGAAATTAAGCCTCTCTAAATTTTGGCATTCGGAGAAGTTCGGCGTTCTCTTTATGTTGTTGCAATATTCAAGAGAAAGAACTTTCAATTTTCTTGCCATCTGTCAAAATAAATACAATATTCAATGGATGAACAGTCAAATATCACATTCAAAGAAAACAAAATAGTAAGAAGCAAATTACTCACCTTGATTAAGCTCTGTAGTTTCGAATTATCTATGAAGGCATTGTCTGAAAATTCAAGAACCACCACATTATTTAAGCCCATATTGGCTGGCTTAAAAGACAACCGACGAGGAGGATTACTCCAAACAATCCACATTATTTAAGCGCATATTAGATGCTCGCCCACTTCCGATGACCGGGATTATTAACAATTATTATGAGAAAATTGAAACTTTAAGGTAATAATTGTACTATTTTTTCAGTCATGAGAGATATTTTGATGGGAATGTACTTTTGAGCTTATTTTAAGTCATTTACTTTAGACTTAAGTGCACACTTAGCATTGGCTTAGCAAACTTATTCATATGATTATTAAAAGAGGGGGAAATAGAGAGAGGAAAGAACGAAAAATCTCAGGCTAAATGGCTGTCCCGATGCAGCTTGGTTTGTCTAAGATCATGAGGCAATGAGAAAAATCTTGGGCTAAATGGCCGACAAAAGTACAGCAAAAAAGTAAAGTTGGTGAAAACTCCCACTAACTTTGATGTCTCGCTTTGGCTGTATTTTGCAACCGCTTTATTAAAGACCTTTGGGTCTCCAAAAGACTTTGAGCAAAAATCACACCATTTGACAAATTTTTTTCTTTTTTCTTTTTTTAGATCTTTGGGAAAATTTATTGTATTTCACATTTATTGCAGGTCCGGAATATCTTTGGGCTTTAATATTTTCGGAATGTTAATACATATTTTTCCTTTCAACTTTGTCCTCGATAAACTTTCATAATATCGAAAATGCATTCACCTCGCGCGAATGGAGGAAGCACAGAGCTCAAGTTGTGGATTTGGATGCATATTAGAACAGCAATGATAACGATTACGCAGCGACTGATATATAGATGAAGACAATTGAAGACCGAGGTTTTCCTAGGGAAATTCATATGATTTTTCTCTCGTTTGCCTTGAATCGTCCTTGTGATGTCTCCCCTTGAACTCAGTCATTGCCCCTCCGGAAATGTCCGTGAATGTTTTAAAAAAAACAACTCCAAAAATAAAAGAGAGGCCCCCCTTTTTTTTTTCCTGTCTATTGTACCTCGAACCCCCTCGGCCAAAAGGGAAAATGAGAGCACTAAAAGTGCTCAAACAGATTTCGTTCTCGGAGAAACCCCTCCTCAACTTCCTTAGATTCGTGCGAATCAAGAATCACTTGTTTCACAAGCATTGCTCAATTTAGGAAAAACTCCTTCGAGGGGTCTTTGTCTCAATGTTGTAATGTGGCTTTTCATGCTACAAGTCAAGAGTCAAAGTGTCTGCCATTTAATGAGGACAGCGCTCAAATCATCCCAGATAAAACTGCTCTTGCCAAAGGTGTTGATTTTGGCTAGGCTTGGTTCTTTTTGAAACGGGGATCTTCCTCTAAAGATCAAAGTAGACTCAGAAACTCACGTACAGGAGTTAAGATCGGTGATCATCTATCGTATTAACCAATGGAGATCACTATTCGGTGATTTTTAATTATTTCAAATGGCAGACACTGGAGGCGGATGGAAAAATACAATGTACTTTATTGCTTAGCCTAGCTCTTACGGAACTTTTTACTTTTACCTAGCATTTACTCTTTATACCGCGGGTTTCTCTCTCTTTTCTTCCTCCTTTTCAAAATAAGTAACATCATCTTTATTCCCTCCGCTTGTTTTGACACACCTTGTCCTAGTAAAAGGGATGATCATCGACTGGTACGTTGAATAGACATTTGCAGGCCCAATTAGGCTTAAGCAAGGGATGTTCACAGGGTTTGCAATAGATGAACAAGATAACTTTCTTCGCTTTAAAGAGATTCCACCTAATTTTGAAGTTTTCAGGATCAAAGCGATGTCCGTGACGTTTCTGCTGTGCCCTAGTGTGGTATAATGACTGTGACCGCGCTTTCGAGAAAGAAAACCGTGACTTGCATGATCAGAATAAAGGAAATGAGCTGCCATTCAACATTTCACAAGCTGCAAATTACCAATTCTTAAGATCAATCTTGAAAAACCAATCTGCCACCATTCCATCTTTGTTTTCCATTGGTCTCACGAGGTAAAGCTCCAGATAGCCGAGAGCGTCAACTCCAGCAAATCCATTTTTTTTTTTTTTTTTGTTCTTTTTCATCTTTCGGAGTCCACTCCCCGACCACCATGGATACACAGAAAGTACAGAACACGGTAAACTGGCGTGCGCTATCATTCTCGCTAATCACCAGAATTCATTCTTTCACACAAAGGAAATGATTCCTCACCTCAATCTACTCCTAATGAATGAGTCAGCGGCAATCAACAAGTCTTTTAATTTAGTACAGCAGCACTTTCACCTAACTTCGCAGAATCGAGATTATTACATAGAGCGTTGAAAACTGTATCAAGGCCGTGGTTATTGGTAATGACTCAAAGGTTCATATCAATTAGATTTATGCAACCAACACAACTAGTGCAGTGAACCATTTAAGCAGACAAGAAGGACTCAAGTCAGATTCGAAGCTATATTAATTCTGATCCGATTTAGGCATTTCATCAAACATGGGGTGATTGATTCAGACAAGAGATCTAACTGCAACATTGAAGCATCTATTCCAATCCAAGCTATCACAACAGCATCAAAATGAGTTCACATCATCAGTAAATCATTAATCAGAGACGATTTCACATAAGTCTTAATTAGACTTACTCCGCCTTTTTTTTTCCTCCAAGAATAGTTGAGAGCAGAGCATATGAAGGTAAAGTGCGATTGCCAGTCACGAACTGTGATTGGACTAGAAATAGGAAGTCATGGAAGTGTCGCCAGTGACGATGACGTGAAGGAGCTTAGAACGGACCCCGAGTGCGTTGGAATTATCAGCCAAAAAACAGAGTGAATTGATTGGTGGGGCTCGACTCACCGGCGAAGGAGCTTCAAACGGACCCTGAGTGCTTCCGTCCCGAGCTGTGATTGGTGGGGCGTGACTTCGAAGCAGTGAACTGGCGATGTCTCGGTGATTGCTCGGGACCGGCCTCAGAAAATTAGTCAGCAACTCCGGTGAATGGTTCCAGCTTCCCGCTTGTGTTCTGTGTGGATGGTTCTCGGTTCTGTGGATCTGCAACTCCAATGGCAAGTGACGGTAAATGCTCGTCATCAGAGATGATGGATTCCGGCGTCGATCAGTGATAGTAGAGAAGCTTCTGGAATTTTTGGATTGAGAGACGATTTCTTACTCTGCTCTATGTGAATCGCCACACAGAGCAGAGTAACAAATCTGTTACTGATCCTGCTTTCAAAACTTGGTGAACTCCCGTGCATTCTAACGTGTGACATGAGCTGTCTTCAAAACTTTATAGGCTTCTAAAACACGTACAAGTCCGAGGAGAGCGTGACTCCTGAAAAAAATCACGAGCAATATCGAGAAAAATTCGAGAAAGGAATAACCTGTTAAAATTAAAAACATATGCAATTCCTAGAAAGGATATACTAAGATAGGGTACATTGTATAAACTCCATGGGACATGCTTAAAAGATTAAGGAATACATTTGTACATTCGGATTATGTATAACACGAGTTCAATTTATCGTGGTGCCAAATGCAGACAATTCATGACCGGCAAGCGACCTGGTCACGATTTGAATACTAATCGATCAGTGATGTTAATGCCCAGCATTAACTACCTAAGATACAAACTTATTGCCATGTACACTATCATATATACATATTCAGACAAATGAGAGGCAATGCAACATCAGTTTAGCACCCGCCACATCCATTCCCTAACAAAAAAGAAGATTCAAAGCTCGATATCTGACCCCATAACACATTTTTTTTGCAGGCAATGAGATCCCGAGAAATGGACAAATTGCTATTTCCTCTTAACACCTATCATTATGGCAATGATAAACAGCAAAAGAAATAAAAAAAAAGGAAAAGAAACATACGAAATCAAAGTGCAAACCTTCCACAAGAACGAAAAATGGGTTGATTCCAGAAAATAAGCCGTGAGCCAAGATGTTTCTTATGGAGCCAGGTTGAATTTTAATGGATACATCTCCTAAAAAGGACGAATATTGTTTGTTTTTTCTTTGTATTATGTCATATGTTTCATACCAACATTTAAGCCAAAGTTAACATCGAAATAAACTTAAGCAAAATATTCCGATTTATTTACCACCGAAAGTAAACTTTACTACAGGAGCGCCTCTCGTAGGAAAATGTTTACTACCTGTGTTAGTAATTTTCTTATGGAGTCAGTTCCGCCACATGTTGACTTTTTAATTTCTGCAATTTGTGGTATATGATCTTCCTCATAAGTTGAGTTCATGTCCATCGATGTCCTTTCCGATCATTTCATTTTGGTCCGACAAGATACCGAGTCTGTCTTTGTAGTTCACCAAGTTAGAATAAGTAGCTAGATGAAGGAAGCCCACATGTATACATAAGGCAGATCTAAGCTGTGTAGACAAGCGATACTAGATCATATTAACGCATCAAATTTTTCCTATGTTATTAATGATATGGAGGTGGGACTAAGCAGACAAGGCGAGAATTAGGCCATCATTGCCGCATCCATCGAGAGAGAAAAAGGGACATAGAAATAAAGAAAGGAGAAGGTTCTAACTCACCTTATAACGCTTGTAAGATTGGACGGTGCCTTCGAAATGTTTCTCATATCCGCGGACGATTCTTGAGTGCCACGTCGGAGCAAAATCGTTTACTTGAGTGCTACAGCAACTTTTCCGGCGCGCCACGTCAGCTTTCCGGCATATCACGTCATCTTTCCGGTGAGCCACGTCAGCTTTTTCGGCGTCCACAGCAACATGGCACTCAAGTGAACGATTTTTTAAAGTTATGGCACTTAAGTGAACGTTTTGAAAGTTATGACACTCAAGTGAACGCCGTACAAAAGTTATGACACTTCTAGTGTACTTTTCCCTTCCTATGGATAAGTCTTGCGCGCATCCGAACATATCGTGGCTGCTGATCCCTATGCATGCTCGCCCGGATGATTGACAGTCATGATAAACCCGATGACAATGGACTCAAGTCCAAGACAAATGCGATAAAGAAGTGTCCGATCAAAACATTCGGTGGACTCAAATCTAGAAAGTCTGGAAAAGCCTAACCCGAACCCGAACCTCGACATGCTCCAATTGAATCCGCTTGAGAAGGTCCATACTTCCGTTCCCATCACCGCGGGGGAGTTGGGTGGGGTGGGGAGAGAGACCATTTATCCAGAAACTAGATCGGACTATCAAAAGGTAGGTCCGGGAACTAGTTTCTATTCAAACTAGTTCAGGAACTGATTGGAATAGGGCTGATTCCTAGTTCCAAGTGAAGACGCACTTGTGAACCAGACCGATTTTGGAATCGATTTTGAGCTACTATTAAAAAAATCTAGTCTCGCTCGCCTCACCTCCTCTGTTTTCTATTAATTGTAATTTCTATTGCTTATATTAGGTATAGCTGGATTGCCACATGATTTTAGTAGTTTGGTTAGTATGAACTTCAATCGAATTAAAGGTAATAAAATTAAGAAAAAGAAATAGGTATAGCTGGACTGCCACATGTTTTTGGTACTTTGGTAAGTATGAACCGCAATCAAATTAAAGGGAATAAAATTAAGGAAGACACGAACCAAAATTAAGGAGTTGGTGGGAAAATCAATATTTCAGTCACCATGTTTTTTTTTTAATCGAAAAACAAGGACTATGTGTACAGTCACTCATTCATCCTATGCATACAAATTGAAAGGATGTAAGTCCTGAGGAATAATAAAATGGTCCCAATTTTGCATAGAGCGAGCCATTTCGTTTCTCCCACTTAAAGAGGCCATCATCCGTGCGGTGAGATTATATGATCTCCAGCGGAATTGATTATATTTCCTTCCCAGTCTCTCGGAAAATAAATAATTTGGTCATTTTCTTCGTTCTCACTTTTTAATCCTCGCAAGCTATTATTCAATCATATGATTTAGCTGCTCGCCCACTTCCGATGACTGGGATTTTTAGACGGTTATTATGAGAAAACCGAAACTTTAAGGTAATAATTGTACTATTTTTTCGGTCATAAGCGATATTTGGAAGGGAATGGTACTTTTTTTAGCTTATTTTAAGTCGTTTACTTCAGTGCACACTTAGCATTAGCTTAGCAAACTTATTCATATGATGATTAACAGCAAAAAAAAAAAAGAAAAAAATTCTCTGGCTGAAAGGCCGTCGTGATGCAGCTTGGTATGTGTAGCACTCCCCCAGTACTTGCTCCTCTAAGATCGCAAGGCAACGAGAAAAATCTCAGGCTAAATGGCCGACAAAAGTAAAGCGAAAATTTTTTTTTTTTTTGGGTGATCTTTGGGAAAATTTTTTGTAATTTCCAAGTCATCTAAAGTTTGTTAGACCAAAGCAGGTCCGGACTATCTATGGGCTTTAATATTTTCAGAATGCTAATACATATTTTTCCTTCTAACTTTGTTCTCGCTAGACTTTCATAATTTCGATGATGCCTTCATCTCACGCGAATAGAGGAAACACAAAGCTTAAGTCGTGGATGTGGAGGCATATTAGAACAACAATATAGATGAAGACAATTGGAGACCGAGATTTTCCTAGAGAAATTTATATGGTTTCTCTCTCGTTTGCCTTGAATCTTCTTTGTGACATCTCTATGTGCATCTCCTCCTTCGTGAATCTAGTCAGTGCCCCTCTGAAAACGTCCGTGAATGTTTAAAAAAAAAACTCCAAAAATAAAAGATTTCGTTCTTCGTGAACCTAGTCGAACCCCTACCGTCAAAAGGGAAAATGAGAGCACCAAAAGTGCTCAAACAGATTTCGCTCTCGGAGAAACCCCTCCTCAACTTCCTTAAATTCGTGCGAATCAAGAATCACTTGTTTCCCAGTAATTGCTCAATTTAGGAAAAATCCCTTCAAGGGATCTTTGTCTCAAGGTTGTAACGTCGGGTTAGTTTAGGAGACCGTGGGTTTTTCATGCCACAAGTCAAGAGTCGAAGTTTCTGCCATTCATTGAGGACAACGCTCAAATCATCCTAGATAAAACTGGTCTTGCCAAAAAATGTTGATGGTGGCTAGCCTTGGTTCTTTTGAAACGGGGATCTTCCTCTAAAGATCAAAGTAGACTCAAAGAAGGACTCACATGCTCGGGTTAAGATCGGTGATCATCTATCATATTTATTACGGATGTCACTATTCGGTTATTTTTAACCGTTTCAAATGGCAGACACTCGAGGTGGAGGGAAAAATACAATGTACTTTGTTGCTTTGTTTTGCTTTTACGGACCCTTTTACTTTTACCTGGCATTTACTCCTTATACCACGGGTGTGCTCTCTCTTTTTTCTTCCTTTTCAAAACAAGTAACATCATCTTTATTCCCTTCGCTTTTTTTTTTTTTTGCCTTGTCCCAATATTAGGGATGATCACTGACAAGTTCATTGAACAGACATTCGCAGGTCCAGCTAGGTTTAAACAATGGATGTTCACAGGGTTTGCAATAGAGGAACAAGATACCTTTCTTCTCTTTAAAGAGATTCCACCTAATTTTGAAGTTTGCCGAATCAGAGCGATGTCCGCACAGTTTCTGCTGTGCCCTAATGGGGGATAATGATTGTGACCGCGCTTTCGAAAAAGAAAAACCATGACCTGCATGATCAGAATAAAGGAAATGAGCTGCCATTCAACATTTCACAAGCCGCAAATTACCAATTCTTAAGATCAATCTTGAAAAACCAATCTGCCACCATTCCATCTTTGTTTTCCATCGGTTTCACGAGGAAAAGCTCCAGAAAGCCGAGAGTGTCAACTCCAGCAAATCCATTTTTCTTTTCTTTTCTTTTTCATCTTTGGGAGTCCACTCCCCAACCGCCATGGATACACACAAATTACAGAACACGGTAAAATGGCGTGCGCTATCATTCTCGCTAATCACAAGAATTCATTCTTTCACGCAAAGGAAATAATTGCTCACCTCAATCTATGAGTCAGCAGCAATCAACAAGTTCTTTTAATTTAGTACATCAACAGTATCAGCTAACTTCGCAGATTGAAAACAGTATCAAGGCCAAGGTTATCGGTAAAGAATCAAAGGTTCATATCAATTAGATTTATGCAACCTACACAACTAGTACAGCGAATCACTCAAGCAGATAAGATGAACTCAGTCAGATTCGACGCTATATTCATGCTGATCCGATTCAGGCATTTCATCAAACATGGGGTGATCAATTCAGACAAGAGATCCAACTGACACATTGAAGCATCTATTCCAATCCAAGCTATAACAACGGCGTCAAAATGAGTACAGATCATCAGTAAATCATTAATCAGAGACGATTTCACATAAATCTTAATTAGACTTCTCCGCCTTTTTTTTATTCCTCGAAGAATAGCTGAGAGGAGCATATGAAGGTAAAGTGCGATTGCCGGTCACGAACTGTGATTGGACTAGAAATAGGAAGTCATGGAAGTGTCGCCAGTGACGATGCCGGCGAAGGAGCTTCGAACGGACCCCGAGTGCTTCGGAAATATCAGCCAAAAACAGAGCGAATTGATCGGTGGGGCGCGACTCACCGAAGCAATGATATACTAAGATAGGGTACATAGTGCAAGAAGTTGTGATCGAAGTACGAAAAAGAATCCACATCAAAAAACCGAAGCAATATCATATTGGATAGCCGTACAAACTCCACGAAGCGTGCTTAAAGATTAAGGAACACATTCGTGCATGCGGATTATGTACAACACGAGTTCAATTTCTCATCCTACCAAATGCAGATAATTCACGACCGGCAACCGACCTGGTTTCGATTCGAATACTACTTGATCGATGATGTTAATGCCCAGCAATAAGACGAGTTCAATTTCTTGCCATGTACAATAAGACAAGCAATAGCATAATCGCCATATTCAGACAAATAGGAGGCAGTGCAACTCCTATTAGAATAGTTTAGCACCAGTTACATCCATTCTATAACAAATAAAGAAGATTCAACGTGCAAATTTTTTGTAGGCAATGAGATCCCGAAAAATGGACAGATTCATGTTTCCTCTTGACACCTATCATTATTGCGATGATAAACAGCTAAAGAAATTAAAAAAAATGAAAAATAAACATACGAAATCAAAGTGCAAATCTTCCACAAGAACGAGAAATGGGTTTGATTCCAGAAAATAAGCTGCAAGGAAAGATGTTACTTATGGAGTCGGATCGAATTTTAATGGATACATCTCCTAAAACTAATGAATATTTTTTTCTTTTTCTTTGTATTATGTCATTTGTTTCATACCAACATTTGTGCCAAAGTTACCATCAAAATAAACTGAAGCAAAATATTCCAATTTATTTACTACCGTAAGTAAAACTTTGTTATAGGAACGCCTCTCGTAGGAAAATGTTTACGACCTGTGTTAGTAAGTCATTGATTCTTTTAGTGTGTATTCACCCAAAGTCCTACATATCACCAATCTTATCTCAATATTGGGCAGTTTAAGAAAGCACTCAACATTCATGATGGAGCGACCACAATGGCATGCAGTAGAAGGAAACCCATTTCCGTCTCTCCCATTCGTCCATAGATCGTGAATTGGCCTTTCGACTTATCTACATATAGAGGTAGACCTTTGCGTCAAGAGTGTCGATTTTCCCTAAAAATGTTCCCTTCACTTTAACTTAGGTTGATAATTTCGCGGAAATATCAAACATTGATAATTATACAAAATTTGTTGATATAGAGATGGGACTAAGCAGACATGGCGATAATTAGGCCATCGTTGCCGCATCCATCGAGAGAGAAAAAGGAATTGTGAAATTTGATAGCTTTGCACAATATGCCACGTCGACGGTTTTGAGCTTCGTCAAGTTTGATAGCTTGAGTCTCTCCAAGGTTTCACAATCACCGCCTCTTAGAATCAGCTCTGTTAAATTGTGAAGTTGAAGACCGCTGAGTTGAATTTCTTGCACTTGAGACGATGTGAGCTCTAAACTTGACAAGTTTTCTAATCTGGATGAGAGTGACACGGCTGAATTGAACTTAGCCACCTGTAACTTTAATAGAGACGATGGAAGCTGCACCAGTGTTCGCAAGTCCAAACCAGACAAACAAAGTTCCTTTAACTGAGAAAGGGAAGCCAACTCAGTGGTAGAGAAGCTTCTGCAAATTACCAATTCTTAAGATCAATCGTGAAAAAGCAATCTGCCACCATTCCATCTTTGTTTTCCAACGAGAGTGTCAACTCCAGCAAATCCAGTTTTTTTTTTTTTCTTTTTCATCTTTCGGAGTCCACTCCCTGGCCACCATGGATACACACAAAGTACAGAACACGGTAAACTGGCGTGCGCTATCATTCTCGCCTCAATATACTCCTAATGAATGAGTCAGCAGCAATCAACAAGTCTTTTAATTGAGTACATCAACACTTTCACCTAACTTCGCAGAATCGAGATGATTACATAAAGCGTTGAAAACCGTATCAAGGCCGTGGTTATCGGTAATGACTCAAAGGTTCATATCAATTAGATTTGCGCTACCAACACAACTAGTACAGTGAACCATTTAAGCAGACAAGATGAACTCAGTCAGATTCGAAGCTATATTGATGCTGATCCGATCCAGGCATTTCATCAAACATAGGGTGATCAATTCAGACAAGAGATCTAACTGCAACATTGAAGCGTCTATTCCAATCCAAGCTATCACAACAGCGTCAAAATGAGTTCAGAGCATCAGTAAATCATTAATCAGAGACGATTTCACATAAGTCTTAATTACACTTCTCCGCCTTTTTTTTTTGTTCCTCCAAGAATAGCTGAGAGCAGAGCATATGAAGGTAAAGCGCAATTGCCAGTCACGAACTGTGATTGGACTAGAAATAGGAAATCATGGAAGTGTCGCCAGTGACGATGCCGGCGAAGGAGCTTCGAACGGACCCCAAGTGCTTCGGAAATATCAGCCGAAAACAGAGCGAATTGATTGGTGGGGCGCGACTCACCGGCGAAGGAGCTTCGAACGGACCCTGAGTGCTTCTGTCACGAGCTGTTATTGGCGGGGCGCGACTTCGAAATGGTCAACTGGCGATGTCACGGTGGTTGCTCGGGACTGGCCTCAGAAAATTAGTCAGCAACTCCGGTGAATGGTTCCAGCTTCCAGCTTCTGTTCCGTGTGGATGGTTCTCAGTTCTGTGGATCTGCAACTCCGGTGGCAAATGACGGTAAATGCTCGTGATCGGAGATGGTGGATTCCGGCGTCCACCAGTGGTAGAGAAGCTTCTGGAATTTGTGGATTGAGAGACGATTTATGTGAATCGCCACACAGAGCGGAGTAAGAAATCTGTCACTGATCCCGGTTTCAAAACTTGGTGAACTCCCGCGCATGCTTACATGTGACATGAGCTGTCTTCAAAACCTTATAGGCTTCTAAAACACGTACACGTCCGAGGAAAGCGTGACTCCTGAAAAAAATCACGAGCAATATCGAGAAAAATTCAAGAAATGAGTAACCTGTTAAAATTAGAAACATATTCGATTCCAAGAAAGGATATACTGAGTTAGGGTACATTGTATAAGAAGTTGTGGTCGAAGTACGAAAAAGAATCCACATCAACAAATCGAAGCAATGTCATATTGGATAGCCGTATAAACTCCACGGAGCGTGCTTAAAGATTAAGGAACACATTCGTGCATGCGGATTATGTACAACACGAGTTCAATTTCTCGTGCTACCAAATGCAAACAATTCACGACTGGCAATCGACCTGGTTTTGATTTGAATACTACTTGATCAATGATGTTAATGCCCAGCATTAAGTACCTAAGATACAAACTTCATGCCATGTACAATAAGACAAGCAACATCATAATCGCCATATTCAGACAAATAGGAGGCAATGCAACTCCTATTAGAATAGTTTAGCACCAGTTACATCCATTCTATAACAAATAAAGAAGATTCAACATGCAAATTTTTTGTAGGCAATGAGATCCCGAAAAATGGACAGATTCATGTTTCCTCTTGACACCTATCATTATTGCGATGATAAACAGCTAAAGAAATAAAAAAAGAAAAAAAGAAAAATAAACATACGAAATCAAAGTGCAAATCTTCCACAAGAACGAGAAATGGGTTTGATTCCAGAAAATAACTTGCAAGCAAAGATGTTCCTTATGGAGTCGGATCGAATTTTAATGGATACATCTCCTAAAACTGACGAATATTGTTTGCTCTTCTTTGTATTATGTCATCTGTTTCATGCCAACATTTGTGCCAAAGTTACCATCAAAATAAACTTAAGCAAAATATTCCAATTTATCTACTACCGTAAGTAAAACTTTGTTACAGGAATGCCTGCCTCTCGTAGGAAAATGTTTATGACCTGTGTTAGTAAGTCATCGATTCTTTTAGTGTGTATTCACCCGAAGTCCTACATATCACCAATCTTATCTCAATATTGGGCAGTTTAAGAAAGCACTCAACATTCATGATGGAGCGACCACAATGGCATGCAGTAGAAGGAAACCCATTTCCGTCTCGCCCATTCGTCCATAGATTGTGAATTGGCCTTTCGACTTATCTACATACAGAGGTAGACCTTTTGTGTCAAGAGCCTCGATTTTCCCTAAAAATGTTCCCTTCACTTTAATTTAGGCTGATAATTTCACGGAAATATCAAACATTGATAATTATACAAAAATTGTTGATATAGAGGTGGGACTAAGCGGACGGGGGGAGAATTAGGCCATCGTTGCCGCATCCATCGAGAGAGAAAAAGGGACATAGAAATAAAGAAAGGAGAAGGTTCTAACTCACCTTATAACGCTTGTAAGATTGAACGGTGCCTTCGAAATATGTCTTAGATCTACGGTGGCTGACGTCGGGGATCTCGATGCGGCAATCATTTGGCAATTTGGTATTTGATACATCAATCCACCTTTCCAATGATGGGCGATTCTGAATGAACAAGTCATTCAAAGCCTCTAACTCGTCAAGGCCCTCGACAACTCGTAAACCATCGCAGTTCCAGATGTGTAACTTCTCAAGCTTCTTTGAGTTTGATAAACCCCGTACACTTTGCAAAGAACGACAACCCCTTACCCAAAATTCTTTCCACAATTCTGACGTGCCGAGTACTTGAATTTGGAGTATCTTTGGGCAACAAGCAAGCTCGAACCTTCTCAACTTACATAATACCCTCGACAGAAGAATTAGTCTCCCTTCCTCCATAGTCAATTCATCAATGGACTCTGCTTCACCCGCGTACCCTAACCTTCCCAAGGACTCACAATCCTGGATACTTAAATCGTCTAATGATTCAAACGCTCCAACAAATTTGATCTCAACAAGCTTTGGGCAATTTGATACCCAGACGATTTTGAGCTTCCTCAAGTTTGATAGCCCGAGTCTCTCCAAGGTATGATAATAACCGCCACTCAAAATCAACTCTGTTAAGTTGTGAAGTTGATGCCCGCTGAGTTGAATTTCTTGCACTTGAGACGATATGAGCTGTAAACTTGACAAGTTTTCTAATCCGGATGAGAGTGAGACGGTTGAATTGAGTTTATACAGCTGTAACTCTAACAGAGACGATGGAAGTTGCGTGAGCGTTCGCAGGTCCAAACCAAACAAACAAAGTTCCTTTAACTGAGAAAGGGAAGCCAACTCAGCCGGAGCAGGGACATTGAGATGTTGCAATTTCAACTTGTTCGGTTTGGATAACTTCCCCATTCCCACTAAATCACCATTGCAAATTTTACCTCCCTGTTTCCAACAAGAGCCACCATCAAGGTCCAACATAACCAAATTAGTCGGATTCGAGAGGTGCGGGACTACCAGCAATGATTTAGATGACACTCGTAGATTGTTTAAACTTGGAGGAAGCGTCGGCAGCTCTTGAATCTCATCACAATCTATTAGCTCGAGCGTTTGCAGACAAGGAAGCATACTAACTGTCTCTGGAACTTCATTGATGCAAGTGCGTAACAAGCGTAAGACTCTTAGAAAGGGCAAATTTCCGATTGCCGAAGGAAGTCGACCTTTTAAATTGTGACTATGGATTCGAAGCACTTCTAGATTCTCAAGCGTTACTGCACTAGGTATCTCCCATGAATTTGCCGAACGTACTCTAGTATCGTGGTTGTGAAAGTGCAACTCACATAATGATTTCAACTTCCATATGGAATCTGGTAGTTTCTTCATTGGACACTCCTCGACCGAGAAGTGCTTCAGATTCACTAGGTTCCCGATTTCTTCGGGCAAATCTTCAAGAGAATAGCACGACCTAATCTTCGGTTCAATCAAGGAATTCAACGTCCCAATAGAGCCATCAAGTTTCCTTAAATTGGAACATCCATTGAAATTAAGCCTCTCTAAATTCGGGCATCCGGAGAAGTCCGGCATTCTCTTTATGTTGTGGCAATATTCAAGAGAAAGAACTTTCAATTTTCTTGCCCTCTGTCAAAATAAATACGATATTCAATGGATGAATAGTCAGATATTACATTCAAAGAAAGTAGAATAGTAAGAAGCAAATTACTCACCTTGGTTAAGCTCTGTAGTTTCGAATCATCTATGAAGGCATTGCGTGAAAATTCAAGAACTACCACATTATTTAAGCGCATATTGGTTGGCTTGAAAAACAACCGACGAGGAGGACTACTCCAAAAAATCCAGCTCATATTGGTAAGGCTCATTGCTAAGTTACCGCGAAAGGTTCCCCCACTCAATCCGAGGTACCGTAGATGTTGAAACCTTCCTATCTCCTCACTTGTGATTGTCTTATTATCACTTTTGCGTAAGTCAAGAGTCAATGCTTGGACGTTGTTCTTCATCTGCAAATGAGAGCAATAAATGAGGGATATCCAGTATTTTGTTTTAGAGGAAAATGGTAACAATAGGAAAACGAAGAAAGAGACAACAGTATCCTAGTGCAGCATAGAGGATTTTTTGGTAAGAGAAACTATTAGTTTTCTCTTAGGAACGTTACCTCCTTTGTTCTTATTGCTTCGAGGACCTCCTTGTCAATCCATATCCTACTCCGCTCTTCAGGATTTATTGGATTTTGACGATGAACGATTTCTCTTCCAAGATCTCCGAGTTGATCGTGCATCCAAAACGTATTTTCCACGATCTTTACCAATGACATGCTAATGAGGACGCCAACTCCAGCATCCGGGAAAAAATCACAATCTTTCCACATGTAGATTGCATATGTCGTAGGCTCACCAATGAAAAAGCATGCAATATCGAGGAAAATTTGTTGTTGCTGGTAACTTAAGGCATCATAGCTGATCTTCAACTTTTCAAAAACATCATCGTGAGGTGCTTTGCTTAACTTCTCCGATGTCTCTCTCCATATGTCTTGCCCTTTACCACGGAGGAACGAACCAATTACTTCAAGAGCCAATGGAAGTCTCCCGATCGCAGCTACGATTTTCCCCGAAAGATCCTTGTAATCATCTGATTGGGAGTCACTATTAAATGCATGCCTACTGAAAAGCTCGAGCGCATGATCACTACTCATCACCTCCATTTCATATTCTGAGATTTGGTAGTTTGGTCTATTGATCCGCAAAATATCTTTATTTCTAGTTGTAATCAATATTCTAGATCCTGAATTCAAAGTACTCCTTCCAACTAATTTCTCTACTTGCTCCAAGTTAGCAACATCATCGAGTGCAATGAGGACTTTTTTATTGCTAAGTACTTCTTCAATCCTCTTTGTTCCATAATCAATTTCGTCAATGCTTCTTGTTTCCGTAGGATGACCGATTTGGGACAATAACTTCTTTTGTAACTCAATTAAGCCATCGGTTCTTAATGACTTCGCTCGAACGTCTTCCATGAAACAACAACACTTTCCAAAATTAGAAGAAAGCTGGTTAAATACAACTTTGGCAAGAGTCGTTTTACCGATACCCCCCATGCCATGAATTCCAATGAGCCGCACACCGTCAGAGCCGACGTCTAACAATTCGGTTAGTGCTGCAACTCGATCATCAATTCCAACTAAATGTTCAGTCACAGATCTATGTTTTGTCTTCAGCTTTTGCACGACCTCCTCAACGATCAATTTAATCACGTCACCGTAGCTGCCACAATGGAAAACCATTTTAACGAGGGAAAAAAATGATGTTATTCAAAGACCAGATAAGCTACAAAATATTCGGACAACTAATGGGACCTTTAATCTGGAAGTGATCTTCCAAAAGTGCATATTGGACATTAACGTCACACCAAACATACTTTTATGCAATTTAACAATGGGTGCACCATGTCATCACCCGGAGTATGACTTGGTTCCAACATGAGATTAGCAATCTTGGAATAACATTGATAACGTTTGCGAAAAATAGATGTATAAGTACTTATGCAGTTGGAATTGATATTTCCGGATTTATGCTAGACCGACAATTACAAAAGTTGGAGATGGAGTACTCAAGAGGAGAAATGTTTAACGTATTGCAAAATTAAATAATTAGATGGGAATGCACATGTCATTTCATTATCCCATTCTTTTTCCTCCCACTGTCCACAATCTAATACTATTTTAGCTACCTAGCCATTATATCATCATTCACCCACTACACAGGATGACCTCGCTAAGCAGTTTCCCATTTTTTTCTACTAATGTAGCATAGTTTTTTTCAATTTGGTAATACTATAGTAGCATAGCTATTATACCATACTGGAATTCTTTATTTCTATGATCCAGTGTTAAAAGGAAAAATGAGGAAACAATCTGGAAAGTAATTAGCTTACCCTTTGTACTTCTTCACTTCCCACCCCTTTATAGCATCAACCTCCATGAGAGCCTCTCTCCATGCATCTACTTGCTCATTGCTCAACTTCTTCTCGCGTTCCAAATTGAGTATGGCATCGCGATACAAAAGGGTTTTCAGCTTAACATCGTCAGGTTCCACGTCGAAGAAAATGGGTAGGATCTCTTTTTTACCTTCCGATTTGGAAGTATTTGCCACGATCTGCGCGAGCTCACGAAGGCACCATTGGCTCGAAGCATATGTCCGAGAGAAGACGGGTATGTAGATCTTGGAGTTGTCGATCGCTCGTTGGAGCGATCCATCGATCCTTTCACCAACACGGAGCTCTTCATCGTCTCGAAAGACATGTACTCCAGCGTCGATCAAGCTGTGGAAGAGAAAGTCGGTGAATCCGACGCCAGTGTCGGGTCTTCTAAAGCTTAGGAACACTTGGTACTCGCTTCCCGACGACGTGCTTGCATCTGAGCTCGCCATAGCATAAATTTGTTCTACTGAACAGATCTCTCTCTCTCTCTCTCCTTCTGTGTGTGTGGAGGGTGCGCCTGAAGATGGCATGAGATCCTTCGTTAGGCCTTTGCCGCTACTAAGACTGACCCGATGTTTTCAATGGAGAATGTGGCCTCGTCAACATCAACACATACTTTCAAGGAAATCGCGTAAAGAATATCGATAGTCTTTAATTCACCAGTACGTAAAGAATCGACTTTTTCCATACTTTTACTATGCATGGACTATAAACGAATTAGAGGGAATAAAACTGAGATAAGTATGAATGAAAATTAAGAAATTGGAAGGTAAATAGGTCCCCGTTTTGCACAGAGAGTCATCTCATCATAATGCAGGGAGATCATAGGATCTCCAGTGGAGCCTCCGACCACCTTTCATAAAGGTACAATTGATTATGTTCCCTTCCCACTCACCTTTCCTATAGTTAGAATAGTTTTATCTTTTTCTTCCTTTTTCCTTTTGTTTATCTTGTCAACATAAATTCAGATAAGCTGAAATGCCTTCACTTTTTTATAAAACCGGTCCAATCAAATAACATTAATTCCAAGCACTTTTTTTTCCTATTTTACACTATTTCCTAAATCTAATAACTTAATCGCATGGATATATAGAATACAGGATTTTCAATCCGAGAAAGGGAAGGAAGGAAAAATGATAATCGATTTCAAGTGCATAAATGGAATTTCATACTCCATCCGATAGACACATGTAAAATTACGTGAAAAAGCCGTATTCGATGAAAGTCGCATGTACGGATTATATCATTTAGGTGCTTGCCTACTTCTGATGACAGGTATTACTAGACGATTATTAGAGAAAATTCGATTTTTGAAGTCATTATTGTATTTCTTTCTTCTCCTTTCAGTTTCTGCTTTGTTGATAAAAAAGGAAACAAAAAAAAAAATCTTCTTGAGAAAAGCAAAAAAAGAAGAAGAAAACATCTCTGCTAAATCGCCGTCCTGAAGCAACTTGCTGTGTGTAATACTCACCCAAAATGAGAAAGATCTCAGGCTAAATGGCCGACAAAAGTAAGACAAGACAAAAAAAAAAAAAGTAACGTAAAGTTGTTCGAAACTCCCTCTCTTAACTTTGATGTCCTTCTTTTACTCCCTTTATGCCTAGCTTTGTATGCAAGAAATGTCATAATAAGACACTGCTAGTCCTATCGGACACAGATTCCTCAATGCTTCACACATCAGTTCAAGGATTGCCCTAAGGCCAAGTTTAGTACAAAGGAAATGAAGAATATGTGGATACTTTTCTTTTGTTTGGTTGCCATATTTGAAAGACACGTATTTATTCTTTTGCTAGTACATTTTGCTTAACCAATTATAAGAAATAAAACTGCACATTCCCAATATTGCAACTCACGTTAAACTAAAATTTACCCCAATGAGTCGTCCATCGCCATTCTAGAAAGTTACCAAAACAGTCCTAAACATGATACGGTTATGCCGGTTCGGTCATAACCATTTCATTTTTGCCTATTGAGTTCTAAACTTTTTGCATTTGTGCCAATTAATTTTATCCGACCAATTTCGACAGGAAATCGCTGATACGGATGCTGGCCATCCTATATGGCATGATCAAGGAACATTTTTAATAATATTTTAATTTTTTTAATTTTTTATATCTTTTTCATTTTCTTCTTTGTTTATATATATATATATATATATATATATATATATATATATATATATAAAAAATCCTAGTTGGCAAGGACCTCCGCGCCCTCATCTCGTCTGAGTGAGGGCCTCCACGCCCTCACCGAAATGTAGCTAACGTAATCTAAAGTGTCGGTAAGGATGGAAAATAAATTAATGCAAAGATATATTTATTTTAATGAAGTACCGACTTATTCCGATTAACTTACCAACTGATATTTGTTTTTCACTCTCGTTTTGAGTTACTTATTGACATTATGTAATTTATATTAATTTATCGGATGTTTCTTATCATTTATCCACTTGTTTTTCTCCCTTACAAATGTATATCAACAGTTATGCGATCTGTTTCCGGTCATGCTCGTGCTTGTGAGGGAGAGAGGGAGAGATGGCCGATTGGGCCGGGCTGTGCACAAAAGAAAAGAAGGAGGAAAGGGAAACTGGCTGGGCCGAGAAAGGACAGGAAGAGAAAAGGCCAGGGAAGAAAAACAGAAAAGGGCCGGCCGGTTCGCGTGGGCTGAGCGCAAACCGATCCCGTCCGACTTTTTTTTTCGAACTTTTTATATTATCTATTTATTTATTTTTTAATAATAAAATTTTTTATACTAAAAAATAATAATAATACCAACAAAACTTGTAACTTAATTTATTCATATAAATTGCATGTTTATCGATTTTGTCTTTTTTTTTTGTTGCATGCGCTACTTTGAGCCTTCTATATTTTATAAGAAAATATCGATTTCGAATGACCAAAACCAGGTCTCAACATGAGTAAATTAAAAAAACATCAAAATATTTAGAATTAAATTGCCATAAGTGAAAGATTTAAACTAAATTGGCCGCCGTATAATAGGTTTAAGATTTTTTAGACAATGTTTCCCCAATAAAAAGTACCTGTTCTTATGCATTACCGGTTTGTCATTCTTTGTGCCATCCCAATGCAACTTGAGGCTCCGTTCGAAAAATGAATAATCTGAAGAACATTTTTTTCTTAAAGCTTACCGCTTATATCGCTTGCAAAAATTGGATAAACGACAAAAATTTTCATGTCCAGTCTCCCTTTCTCCATCCAAAGCTCCTATCGTCTTTTTCCCGCAAAATTGTCTTCTCAAATAATCTTGCTGCTGTTGCTGACCGATATCAGATCCTTGACCTACTGCTTCCATAGGTGTAAGACGAATTGTGGTCAATATTAACAATGTTCTTGTCATAGTTTTGTCATACCATAAAGTATCGAATTTCTCTCCGGCAAGCGTGGACTTTCTCAACGTAACTTTAAGTCCACTCGTGCATTCAATCATTTTATAGATTCAGTCTCATTAGTGTCTTAATATAAAATAATTAACCCATGGGAGGCACATGATCAACATTGCTTCTAAAATGTAGTACGACAAACGACTTTGTGCCTAGAAGCGAGTTCGCCCAATCCAGCCAATCCTCAAGCGAACGAGCCCCGAGTTCATCAATTCTCCCGGTCGGGGAAGCATTCAGTATTAGGAAGGGGGGAATTTGAGAGTTGAACCACAATCGACAAAAGGGAAACAAAAACCCTAACTAGCAAACTTTCATGAAGTGGAACGCTCGAGCCTTGTTGACTCCTTCACCAGCTTATATTACGTAGCTAGGCGTGACAAACAATCACTGTTTATATACATGTCGACCCAAAAAAAAACTGCTTTTATATATATCTTAGTTGCTGTACATTACTAGAAATTCATTGACCAAAGACTAAATATCGAATCTTGACAAAAGAATGACCATACTCACAAATGAACTTGATTTTTTTGTAATACTAGAAGTTCGACTTCTATACTCAAGTGCCTAACAAAAATTAACATTGATTTGAAGCCCTAGGAAGCTCATTCAAGAATTGTAGCAAGTTCCGGAGAACTGCATTTTCTTTTGGGAGGATAGGAGATATAGATAGATCTTGACGAAATTGAAGAAGAAGAAGAAGAAGAAGAATGAGAAGGCGAGAGAGAATGCATGGAGAACACAATTTCACCCTCACTGTCCATAGAGGAAGCAAAATGAGAAGAATAACGGCGATGGAGCGGTTTTTTTTTTTTTCCTTTTTTTTTCAAACATCCGGTCCATGTGAAGCAACTGTGTCGTAATCGTCAATTTGGATAGGCCCAACACGGAATTGAATCTCCAATCGGATCTCAAGCTGGCGGTAGGGACAGTTCAAAAATTGAAAATAACTTTTTGACAAATGACCAAATATTCTATGCGAAAAAAAAAAAGTCGTATTTCATGTGCCGAATTATCACATACGAACGAATCCATTTAAAACATTACTCTTTTAAGTTCTCGATCGACCAACGCCAAAAGACCGTTATGTCCTTTTCTCTTAATTACCCCTATGCGAAATTTAGCTTTTTTTTTTTTGGCGATTTCTTGTGGAAGGAAAGGACAGGAAAATTGAGCCATGTCATTTGGGGAACCAAATTCGTTCGATGCCTCCAGGGTTAGCACGCGGGGCACGAGTCTTCGGAGCGATGTCGTGGCAACTTTTTCAAGACTCGAAACCACTTCTTCTTCTTCTTCTTCTTCTTCTTTATAGTTCGAAGAAGCTCGCAAACGGCTCGAAATTTTGAACTTTCAATTTTAATTCCCAGAAACGAAGACAATTTAGATGGAGCTTCAAACTGGAAAAAGACTGAAACTTTCTTCTGATTTCACTTTCCAGAATCGACACCCACTTCAGCGAAAACCCCACCCTCCTCGAATGCCATCCTCGACCCCTCTCAAGTTCCATCTCTCTCAAGGTATGTGACGACCCAAACTGGGTTTTCGCTTTTCGTTAAGATTGGATTTCTGTATGTAATGGTTGTCTTCTAATAGTGTGGGTTTCGTTCTCTCGAAAGAAGGAGCTTTGTGATGTCGCCGACATCGAGAGGCAGGCTTGTGAGAGCGGTCGATGTGGCGGGCATGCTCGGAGTGTTTTTAGACGAACCGGAGTGGAGTTCGAATCTCTTCGAACCCACGGTGGCGTCGCGAACGGCTGGAGTCGAGGTAGCACGGGCGCCGGTGGGATTGGGCAGTGGCGGTGCAGTTGGGAGGGGCGTTTTGGGGACTCCAAGAAATGCGAGCGCCCCTGGTAGGAGTATGTTTGCGGCTCCGTTGGTGGGAATAGAGAATACGCCCTTGGCCAGTAACACGAGGAGAGGCCGGGGGGGCGTCAAGACAACAGTGTTTTGCCTTCTTGGTACCCGAGGACAGATATTACATCTGTTTGGAGGGTAACGATGCTCTTCAGAGTAGTAGTTGCTAAATCAATGTGTCTGGTTTTGATTAAAGTTTCTAGAATTAAGTACGGCTCCTGCATGTTTTCCGGTGTTGAGTGGCGCTTTACACTTCAATTTTTCATGTCTAGTTTCGTTCTATTGATAGACTAATCACTGATTCGGTCAGCAAGCTAGTTGAGGGGATTATTGCTTCCATTCTGTATAGGATTAGCATATAAATTTGGCTCTGTCTGATGTAAACTCTGGACGATTTATCTCCATGTCTGCAGAGCATTATGCGAATCTAGGCTAATTGGCAATGAAATGCCGTCGTATACGTCTATGAGCGTCTTTGCCACTCGTAATTCAATGTTGCAGCACTTGTGTTGAGTTGCAAGATTGATGAGAACTGTGAAGTGTTTGGTAATGTTTATTTGGTTTCCATTACCAATCAGCGTGGTAAACTTTTGGGATCTGCTCATTACCAATGTCATGGCTTTGTTCCCTTCTTTCTCTGCAGTTGCTTGAAGTAATTAAACTCTGCATATCATAGTCACAACTCTACATCTGTTTGCACTAATTTATCGTCCTTTTCTTTCTCTTCAATGGCGTCCTTTCTCGTCGTTTTGGATCATGATTTCACAGTTTATACTTCATTATGCAATTGATACCACTTCAGGACTTTTGCTTGACTGCTCTGTGGATGCATATCCTGCACAGTTATGTACATTATGTGGGTGCTGGTCTAATATCTTCTCTTAAATTCAGGCACATGAAAGGAGAAGGGCTCGACTCTTAGAAACTGAAGGACATCAAGCAGATAGTCTGGCAACCACTGAACTGAGCATCAATGAATCTTCTGATCCACGCACGCGTGCTCCACTCGAGCATGGCGTTTCTCTATAAAACCCTGGTCCAGCAGTTGCAGAAAAACCTGGCCCGGATTCTGTAGGCAAAGTGCCGAAGATATTGCGCGACATTATCAACCAGTCTCGTCTTGGCGAGTCAGAGTTCCTCCCACCCCCGAGGAAGCTTCTGAATGAGATCAACACGGTCAAGAGACTCGTAATAAATGACCTAAGGAGGCTTAAGAAGACATCAGGCGCTAAAAAAGCAGAGCGCCAAAAGAGAGTTCGCACACTGATGTCAATGCAATGATGCATCACAATGATTCTTGACAGGCCTCAGCACATTTAGATCAGTAACAGCTTGAAATAGTCCTCACTGGTGGAAGATCTAGTTCACCATTTTTTCTTTTACCCCCTTAAACCTCTAACTGAAGATCTTAGTATAGGATCAGTAGGCGTTTTTCTCACCTGTTAACGAGGTGCTGAAGGTGTTGGCATAGGATCAGTAGGCACCCCCCGAGTCGGTCTTTTTTTCATCTTCTGGAGGCATTTTGTGAGCTCTATGGAGATGTTTCTTGAACAAAATGTACATAAGAGAACCCACATTTGTTTGATTGTTTGCTCAAGGTCTGTCTGTGCACTTTTGGCATTTGCATAATAGAATCCAAGCATCATTTTTTTCTTCACATGAGAGTTTCTCTTCCGACGGTTCCCTCGACATATGGTTGAATGTGTTCCTTGGGCTTTTATGTCTTTGAAGCTGCGTTTTCTCTGTAGGGTACGTGCATCATGATCTGTTCACGTAGAGTGAAAGAATGGGAAAGCTGATTCCATTTGTTAGATATTATTTGGTATGTTCCTATATGCTATGAACTTAATTTTACAGTATAGCATCTGTCTCTAGTATAGACGCCTGGAGAGTAGAGCACAGTTAAGGTTTTGTTTGTTTCGCGAAAAATGAATGATTTGAAAAGTATTTTTTTAAAAATAATTGTTTGTATTGGTTATAACATTGACTAAACGAATAATATTTTTAGCACCCATGAGGACGTTTAGACATAAGCTTTTGTCGGCGATGAAAACATTCTCATCGACTAACTATTTTAAGCAATATAATCAATTAATTTTAGGAAAATATTTTTCAAATCATTTATTTTTTTCGTGAAACAAACCGAGCTTAAGTCTGAATCATACGTTGTTTTCGAGATTTTTTTTCTTCTTCTCGAGGATGCGATAGCTTATTGAAATAGCAATCAAAGACTTGATTAAACGATCTTGAAACTTAGTTCACATCCCACTCCCAGGAATCCTAGGCAGTAATGGCGTTACCACAAGTCAAAATAAACCAAAAAAAAAAAAAATGAGACACGTGTAGCGATTCTCTAAGATTTAATTCTAATTTATAACAAAGTATAATGGTACAAGGAACTTAGTACTGTCAAATAATGTGGCACAAATAATGCGGACCTAATCGCCAAAAAAGGAATATACTTATGTGACAACTTTTTATTTATGGTGGGATTGACAACATATTGAGAGTTATAAAAATCAAATAACACATAATTATAAATTATCGAGAGATCCATTTCTTCAAGAATTTGTGGTCCACCGGTGACCAACCGGGTGTCTTCGATCCCGCTGCATCCCCTGCTTCCACTCCTACGGCAACTCTCTCCTTTTCCTGGGCTCCCAAATCTGCCCCCTGTTTTCGGGACACCTTCCAAAAAAACAAAAAAAGAAGAACGGGGCGACGGCAGTTCAAAACCCATCCCACCACTTGATAAAGAGACGAGTCAACCGGAGCTCTTTGTTCCTCCTAATTTGGCAGCCAACCCGTTTCGGCCGGACCCCGTCCCGCCGCCGAACCCACTCCAGCCATCACCAGAGCAGGCGATCCCTCCTCCGCAGATTCCCGGACTATTAACCCCTTTGCCATCCTTCCCGGCTCCTCTTCCTCAATTTCCATTCCAGCCTTCATTCCGGCTTCCCGGGAATCCCGCCCGCGTCGTCCCGCCAAAACGAAGACTACTCCTTGATGGAGCATTTGCACATAACATATGTCCATGTGAAGCTCTCTAGCAGAGATCATATGCACCAGGGGTGTGGTCCGTGTGGCCCTTTTATGATCCGGTTATGGCGTTGCGGATGGAGCCGTTCGCAAATTCGGATCAATTGTCTTGGGGAAGTTCAATAAGATGGCTATGGAGGGAGGGATCTTAAGAATATATCGTAACCTGCGAATAACAATGCTCTTTGATGAGCGACTCGCTTCTAGCCAATTTTTGGTCAATCAAGTTACCTACAGGGCAAAAATCAATTTAATTCACGTTAGTCCTTTCAAGAAAACATGAAATTCACGGCTTTTTACGGTTATTATATCACAAATCGCCAGTGTAAAAAAACAAGAAAAAGAAAAGATAAACTTATACAACAGTCTTACGCATGATGGATTTGAAAGCATGGATAATTATAATCATTGATAGATAAAGCTTGTAACATTTTCTTCATAACGTACCTCAATTATCTTTTTTATGTCGTGATTAATCTGCCCACCACATAGCAACCTTTCGAACACATTTACCTCTATTCTCTAGTAATCAGATAATATGTCCTTTTTCTTTGCCTCCATTATCTAGGCATAACATGTGTAGAATATGTCTTCTGTTTCACCTCCATTCTCTACTCATGTGACATGTTAATTTCATTTTAGTCCTTATAAAAATTTTATCAGGATGCCGTTTTAGAATTTTAAAAGCAAATATGATATTTACTCTCGAAATGATTATTAATATGCATGCTCAGAAGAATTATTTTCTGAACTTGATAGTTCAAAGTAAATTATTGTCGGCAGTGAAAATAGTTTTATAAAAATATTCCAAGCAATTATTTTTAAGAAAATATTTTTGTAAATCATTCATTTTGGTTAAATAAACGCAACTTAGCAAAGAGTTTTTAGAGAAATTTTAGGATCCAAACTTGCAATCTGGCAGTTTCGAAAGGCAATCTGCCCCACGAAAGGGGGTTCCTATTTTGCCATTCTGCCCCTCTCAACTAAATCCTCTTCCATGACTCGCCCTTGTTTCACATACAGTCCGAATGTGCATTAAAATTGAGAAAGATGGGCAGGTGGTGATAACCGCTTGTCCGCGCAAAGGCAGGGGTCGTGCGACCTCGAAGCGGCCGTTAAGACAGACCTGATGGGCGGATGTCATAAGGAGGTTGGCCGGCGATGAGTCGCCACGTGTTAGGAGGACAGGGATCAATGAGAGATTGTCGCCGGTCCGGAGGACATTGGCTAACGCAAATCTGGTCCATTTTATGTTCATCAAATAAAATGAAACCGCCGAGCAAAGGAGGGCTAAAAATTAACCTCGATGGCTCGGCCACAGGAAGTATCGCAGGGGGATGCCGGGAGAGTGGTTGCTGGTTTTGCTGAGGAGATCCGCGAGGCATCTGCTGAGCAGACCGAAATCCTCACATGCCTTGAAGCGCTCCGCTTCTTCAAAGATATATTTATTTTAATGATGTACCGACCTTATTCCGATTAACTTACCAACTAGTATTTATCTTTCACTCTCGTTTTGAGTTGCTCATTGACATTATGTAATTTAGGTTAATTTATCAGATGTTTCTTATCATTTATCCACTTGTTTTTCTCCCTTACAAATGTATATCAACAGTAATGCGATCTGTTTCCGGTCGTGCTCGTGCGTTTGAGGGGAGAGATGGCTGGGCCGTGCGTGGAAGAAGAAAAAGGAAGAAAGGGAAACAGATCCCGTGGCTCGCGTGGGATGGGCGCAAAACAGATCCCGTCCGAATACCTTGTTTTTTTTTTCAACCTTCTTTATATTATCTATTTATTTGTTTTTTTTAGTAATAAGATTTTTTATACTAATAACAATAATAATAACAACAACACTTGTAAATTAATAATAATATTCAAATACATTGCATATTTATTGACTTTTTCTATTTTTTTTGTCGCCCACGCTACTTCGAGGCTTTTATATTTTATAAGAAAATATTGATTTCGGAAGGCCAAAATCAGGTCTCAACATGACCAAAATTGGAAAAATCTCAAAATATTTAGGAATGAATTACCACGATTGGAAGATTTAGACTCATTTGATTTAAGATTTTTTAGACAATGTTTCCCGATCAAAAGTACATGTTCTCTTTGGAAGAAATTGATAGGTAGCATCTGCAATTTTCTTTCTCTCACCAGAACAAAATCGAAATCTACAGAAACATTTAGTTGGTAAAAAGATTGCGTATTCTAGAAAACAAGGAATGTAGAGAGTCACCGCGTTATACAATTCCTCTCAGAATTTTCATTCAAGAGCGCATATCTCAAAGGAATTTTTTTCGCAAAGCGCGAGTTCCAAATAGTTTTTTACAGATTTGTCTATTAAGAAGAAGACCTTTTGGTGCCCATCCTGGTGTTGTGGTGGAGGCTAGAAGCCTCTAGTTACGAGATTAATACTTCCTTTCTTTTGTGGAAAATAAATAATTTAATTTTTCAATTAGTCGATTATATCGATTATAAAAATAAATGAATGAAATTATTTCTACCGTTCGCGAAAATATTTACACATAAATTTTTTTATACTGAAATATTTTTATTAGGTAATAACTTAAAGCAAAAAAAAAAGCTTTTATTTATAGAAAACCATTTTTAAATTCATTTATTTATCATGAAGTAAGTAGAGAGTAATAGTCAAATTGATTTCCTTTTGGTGTATTTTAAAACTACTGTTCTTTCTAATTATTTTCTATCTTTCAATCTACATTCCTTTTCTTACGTCCTTAATTCATTTTCACTCAATCTAATGGTAAGGAGATCACAAAAATATTGGTACGGCTGCGTTTTCTTTGCATATGAAATTAAAATGAAAAAGAAAGGCAATAAGTTTTTAGTATAGTTCGAAGTGGTCGACTTAGCCGCAAATGCAGCACTCGGGAGGTTGCGTTGGTTGGACATTGCCCCATTTCACGCCTCCAACTGATCATTTTGATTTATGGAATCAATTGAAGATTTGTGGTTCGGAGGAGGTTTTCTGATCAATCATGAGCAGAAAGAAAATAAAGGGGATTTGCATGACATTACCTCTAATGATGAAGTTCGGATTATGTTCGGGACGTTCATGCCGAGTCGACCCGATCAAATTCAAAAATTAATAGTTAATCGGATAAGATGATTGTTATTTGATTTTGGAGTTAATCACGGGTAGAATTTTGGGACATAATAGAATTCTACCTCGTATTGTTTTAGTTATCAAATTAAAATATCATATTTCGTGTAAGTTTGGCCTAAAACAACTTGACTAGTACACCATTGTCTTGGTGCTCGAAATTCATATGCCAAACAGATTGTGGTCGCTTCACTTCAAATTTGAACTTACAAGTATGTCTAGTTAGCTTGGCAAATTTTTGGGATGGGAAGCTTAGGAAGGCATTGATAAACCAAGTGAAACTATGAAAAGGGCAATAGCATTACCATAAGATCTGTTGCTAGTTTGTTATCCTTTGTGCCATCTCATTGTAGCTTGAGGCTCCGTTTAATAAATGAATGATTTGAAAAATATTTTTCTTAAAGCGACCGCTTATATTGCTTGAAAAAATGAATGAACGATAAACATTTTCATGTCCATCTCTCTTTCTCCATTCAAAGCTCCTGTCGTCTTTTTCTCGCAAAATTGTTCTCTAAAAAAATCTTGCTATTGTTGGTAATCGATATCGGATCTCTGACCTACTGCTTCCATAGGTGTAAGGCGAATTCTGGTCGACATAACAATTTTTTTGAATAATCTCGCATGATCTGTTTGTGCCCATTACTTTCGTTTCCTACTTATAACTTCCCATTGACGTGGCTAACCTAGCTATTCCATGGCCCTCTTTATGCCTGCAACCCTCCATCATTGACCTTCTGCGATTTTCGGGAAGTTACCGAATCATGACCACTTACCGAATCTTGGACTTGATGACCTTGCTGCCCACTTGCCCGAATATCGGGTTCTTGCAACTTTCGGCATATTACGACCAACCTACCAAATTTCGGAAAGTCATTTGTTGCTTTTGATTTACCGACTTCAGGACATATTGACAATGACATCCATTCGGTACTTGTTATTATTTTGGTGTTAACACTTTGCAAACCAAATAGCTATCGTACCCCAATCCATATTGATGAGGTTGGTTCACTGAGTAGTGGTTAATTAGGGTGATGAGGTTGGTCCACCGATCCGCTAGACTCTTCCATCTACTACAACTCAAGACCTCGACTGCATTGTTCGTGGTTTCGTTGCAACAACCAATGGAACCTTGCAAACCTAATAGGTATCCTACCCCAATGCATATTGATGAGGATTTGCTCAATGTTTCCACTCTCCGATTGGAGTGGTGAAGATTTTCTAATCTTGAACAGCAGCAACAATGGTTCCTTCACGGTTAATATAGTTTCTTTTTTGGTAGTCCCATCTTGAGAAATTCGTTGACGAATAGTTTTGGCTTACTTGTCGTACCGCGTCACCCCATGTTAGGAACAAAACTAATTATTTTCTTCTAACTTTTTAATTAATTAATTAATTATTCTTTTTTTTTCTTTTCTTTCTCTTTTTCTTCTTCCTCCTTCAAGAGGCCGCAGAGCCCGGTGATCGGCCAAAGGTGAGGTTGGCTTCGCCGGGAGCGAGCTTCGCCGGGCTTGGTGGCCGGCTGGAGAGAGAGAGAGAGAGAGAGAGAGAGAGAGAGAGAGAGAGAGAGAGAGAGAGAGAGAGAGAGAGAGAGAGAGAGAGGAGCTACTATTGATCCTAAGAATCTAACTGCCCTATTGATCCCGAATACACGAGCTACTATCATTCTCTGCCATCCCAATAATTCATTCTTATGCACAAAACACATATTTCTTCACCTCAATCTACTCCTAATGAACGCGCCAGCAGCTATGAACACTTACTTTTAATTCAGTACATCGGCACTTTCAGCTAACTTCGCAGACTCGAGATTATTACATAAAGCATTGAAAATCGTGTCAAGGCCGAGGTTATCGGTAATGACTCAAATGTTCATATCAATTAGATTCATGCAACCCACACAGCTAGTACAGTGAATCATTCAAGCGGACAAGATGAACTCGGTCAAATTCGAAGCTATATTCATGCTGATCCGATTCGGGCATTTCATCAAACAATGGGTGATCTATTCGGATGGCAGGGGCGGCGGCTCGCCACATGCTATGGTTTGTCCTCTTTTTTTTTTAAAAGGTTTTTTTGTTAAATTTTAAACTTATTAAAATTAGTTAATTTTTAAATTTGAATTTGATTTATTTTAATTTATTTTGAAGTGTAAAAGTCCACGTGGCAGCCCGCGTGGACTTATTATTATTTTTAATTGTTATTTTATATTAAAAAATTAATTACTAATAACTCGTGGCAATTTTGGTCAAAAAATTTCACCTAAGGCACCAAAGTGATCTTTTTGTCTCCGACTTGGCACTAAAGTGATCCAATTGAAATTTTTGGTTCAAAGTGATCTATGTACACAACTTTTGATACTAAAAGTGTACTTTTCCCCATATTTTTCATTCTAACTTTGTCCTCACTAAGCTTTCATAATTTCGAAAATGCCTTCACCTCGCGGCAATGGAGGAAACACAGAGCTTAAGTCGTGGATGTGGACACATATGAGAACAGCAATGACGACGGTTACGTAACGATTGATATAGATGAAGACAATTGGAGACCAAGGTTTTCCTAGAGAAATTTATATGATTTTTCTCTCATTTGCCTTGAATCTTCCTTGTGACGTCTCTCCGTGTATCTCCTCCTTCATGAACTCAGCCAGTGCCCTCCGAAAAAATCCGTGAATGTCGAAAAAAAAAACTCTAAAAATAAAAGAATAACTCGTTTTACAATAATTGCTCAATTTAGGAAAAATTCCTTGGAGGGGTCTTTGTCTCAAGGTTGTAATGTGGGGTTAGTTTAGGAGAGAAATAAACGGGGTCCCCGTGGGTTTTCATGCTACAAGTCAAGAGTCAAAGTTTCTGCCATTTATTGAGGACAACGCTCAAATCATCCTGGATAAAACTGGTCTTGCCAAAAATTGTTGATGGCGGCTAGGCTTGGTTCTTTTTGAAACGGGGATCTTCCTCTAAAGATCAAAGTAGACTCAAAGAAGGACTCACATGCTCAGGTTAAGATCGGTGATCATCTATCATATTTATTACGGATGTCACTATTCGGTTATTTTTAACCGTTTCAAATGGCAGACACTCGAGGTGGAGGGAAAAATACAATGTACTTTATTGCTTTATTTTGCTTTTACGAACCCTTTTACTTTTACCTGGCATTTACTCCTTATACCGCGGGTGTGCTCTCTCTTTTTTCTTCATTTCAAAACAAGTAACATCATCTTTATTCCCTTCGCTTTTTTTTACATGCCTTGTCCCAATATTAGGGATGATCACCGACAGGTTCGTTGAATAGACATTCGCAGGTCCAGCTAGGTTTAAACAAGGGATGTTCACAGGGTTTGCAATAAAGGAACAAGATACCTTTCTTCTCTTTAAAGAGATTCCACCTAATTTTGAAGTTTGCCGAATCGGAGCGATGTCCGCGCAGTTTATGCTGTGCCCTAGTGTGGGATAATGACTGTGACCGCACTTTCGAAAAAGAAAAACCATGACCTGCATGATCAGAATAAAGGAAATGAGCTGCCATTCAACATTTCACAAGCCGCAAATTGACAATTCTTAAGATCAATCGTGAAAAAGCAATCTGCCACCATTCCATCTTTGTTTTCCAACGAGAGTGTCAACTCCAGCAAATCCAGTTTTTTTTTTTTTTCTTTTTCATCTTTCGGAGTCCACTCCCTGGCCACCATGGATACACACAAAGTACAGAACACGGTAAACTGGCGTGCGCTATCATTCTCGCTTCAATATACTCCTAATGAATGAGTCAGCAGCAATCAACAAGTCTTTTAATCGAGTACATCAACACTTTCACCTAACTTCGCAGAATCGAGATGATTACATAAAGCGTTGAAAACCGTATCAAGGCCGTGGTTATCGGTAATGACTCAAAGGTTCATATCAATTAGATTTGTGCAACCAACACAACTAGTACAGTGAACCATTTAAGCAGACAAGATGAACTCAGTCAGATTCGAAGCTATGTTCATGCTGATCCGATCCAGGCATTTCATCAAACATGGGGCGATCAATTCAGAGAAGAGATCTAACTGCAACATTGAAGCATCTATTCCAATCCAAGCTATCACAACAGCGTCAAAATGAGTTCAGAGCATCAGTAAATCATTAATCAGCACATAAGTCTTAATTAGACTTCTCCACCTTTTTTTTTTTTTGTTCCTCCAAGAATAGCTGAGAGCAGAGCATATGAAGGTAAAGCGCGATTGCCAGTCACGAACTGTGATTGGACTAGAAATAGGAAGTCAGGTTATCGAACGCCCGCGGCGTGGAGTCCAGATCCCTGGTCAGGTTCTCCTGACCGCTCTTCGGTCTGAACAGCGTGCAATCAGTCCACTCCTTGTCCATTCGTGCTTGTCCAAGCTGATCTTTGGTGTCCCCTTGAGGGATGACGTCCATATTAACATTGACTAGCGCGTGAGCATTCAGGTAGGTTAGTTTTCAAGTGGTTTTAACAGAGAAACACCACTGCACAACAAAAATTCGATCCACGATTTGGCTCATGACTGCAATTAGATTGTAAGCAATCTGCCACCATTCCATCTTTGTTTTCCATCGGTTTCATGAGGAAAAGCTCCAGAAAGCCGAGAGTGTCAACTCCAGCAAATCCATTTTTTTTTTCTTTTCTTTTTCATCTTTTGGAGTCCACTCCCCGACCGCCATGGATACACACAAATTACAGAACACGGTAAAATGGCGTGCGCTATCATTCTCGCTAATCACAAGAATTCATTCTTTCACGCAAAGGAAATAATTGCTCACCTCAATCTACTCCTAATAAATGAGTCAGCAGCAATCAACAAGTTCTTTTAATTTAGTACATCAACAGTATCAGCTAACTTCGCAGATTGAAAACAGTATCAAGGCCAAGGTTATCGGTAAAGAATCAAAGGTTCATATCAATTAGATTTATGCAACCTACACAACTAGTACAGTGAATCACTCAAGCAGATAAGATGAACTCAGTCAGATTCGAAGCTATATTCATGCTGATCCGATTCAGGCATTTCATCAAACATGGGGTGATCAATTCAGACAAGAGATCCAACTGACACATTGAAGCATCTATTCCAATCCAAGCTATAACAACAGCGTCAAAATGAGTACAGATCATTAGTAAATCATTAATCAGAGACGATTTCACATAAATCTTAATTAGACTTCTCCGCCTTTTTTTTATTCCTCGAAGAATAGCTGAGAGAAGAGCATATGAAGGTAAAGTGCGATTGCCGGTCACGAACTGTGATTGGACTAGAAATAGGAAGTCATGGAAGTGTCGCCAGTGACGATGCCGGCGAAGGAGCTTCGAACGGACCCCGAGTGCTTCGGAAATATCAGCTAAAAACAGAGCGAATTGATTGGTGGGGCGCGACTCACCGGCGAAGGAGCTTCGAACGGACCCTGAGTGCTTCTGTCACGAGCTGTTATTGGTGGGGCGCGACTTCGAAACGTTCCACTGGCGACGTCACGGTGGTTGCTCGGGACGGGCCTCAGAAAATTAGTCAGCAACTCCGGTGAATGGTTCCAGCTTCCAGCTTGTGTTCCGTGTGGATGGTACTCGGTTCTGTGGATCTGCAACTCCGGTGGCAAATAACGGTAAATGCTCGTGATCGGAGATGGTGGATTCGGGCATCGACCAGTGACAAATAACGGGATTTGTGGATTGAGAGACGATTAAATGCTCGAAATCTGTTACTGATCCTGCTTTCAAAACTTGGTGAACTCCCGTGCATTCTATCATGTGACATGACCTGTCTTCAAAAACCTCATAGGCTTCTTCTAAAACACGTACACGTCCGATGAAAGCATGACTCCTGAAAAAAAATCACAAGCAGTATCGAGAAAAATTCGAGAAAGGAGTAACCTGTTAAAATTAGAAACATATTCGATTCCAAGAAAGGATATACTAAGAGAGGGTACATTGTATAAGAAGTTGTGATCGAAGTACGAAAAAGAATCCACATCAAAAAACTGAAGCAATGTCATATTGGATAGCCGTATAAACTCCACGGAGCGTGTTTAAAGATTAAGGGACACATTCGTGCTTGCGGATTATGTATAACACGAGTTCAATTTCTCGTGCTACCAAATGCAGATAAATCACGACTAGCAACCGACCTGGTTTCGATTCGAATACTACTTGATCGATGATGTTAATGCCTAGCATTAAGTACTTAAGATACAAACTTCTTGCCATGTACAATAAGACAAGCAATATCATAATCGCCATATTCAGACAAATAGGAGGCAATGCAACTCCTATTAGAATAGTTTAGCACCAGTTACATCCATTCTATAACAAATAAAGAAGATTCAACGTGCAAATTTTTTGTAAGCAATGAAATCCCGAAAAATGTACTGATTCATGTTTCCTCTTGACACCAATCATTATTGTGATGATAAACAGCTAAAGAAATTTAAAAAAATGAAAAATAAACATACGAAATCAAAGTGCAAATCTTCCACAAGAACGAGAAATGGGTTTGATTCCAAAAAATAAGCTGCAAGCAAAGATGTTCCTTATGGAGTCGGATCGAATTTTAATGGATACATCTCCTAAAACCGACGAATATTGTTTGCTTTTCTTTGTATTATGTCATATGTTTCATACCAACATTTGTGCCAAAGTTACCATCAAAATAAATTTAAGCAAAATATTCCAATTTATTTACTACCGTAAGTAAAACTTTGTTAAAGGAATGCCTCTCGTAGGAAAATGTTTACGACCTGTGTTAGTAAGTCATCGCTTCTTTTAGTGTGTATTCACCCAAAGTCCTACATATCACCAATCTTATCTCAATATTGGGCAGTTTAAGAAAGCACTCAACATTCATGATGGAGCGACCACAATGGCATGCGGTAGAAGGAAACCCATTTCCGTCTCGGCTTATCTACATACCGAGGTAGACCTTTTGTGTCAAGAGCCTCGATTTTCCCTAAAAATGTTCCCTTCACTTTAATTTAGGTTGATAATTTCATGGAAATATCAAACTAGACATGGCCAATATTGAACCGGGCCCAGAACCGGCCCGTTGACCGGGCCCGCGGTTATGACCCGGAACCGGAACCGGCCTTCAAGGGCGGGTTCCGACCCTATTTAAAAAAAAAAAAAAAGGAGAAGGCCCGGGAAAAAGAGTTATTCGGCCTAGGAACCGGCCCTTCAAGGGCCGGTTCCGGTTCCACCTTTTTTAGGAACCGGAACCGCCGGTTCCGTGGCAATAAAAATTGGTAAGTCGGTACAAAAATTGTTGATATAGAGGTGGGACTAAGCGGACGGGGAAAATTAGGCCATCGTTGCCGCATCCATCGAGAGAGAAAAGGGGGAGGACAAAAGGGACATAGAAAAAAAGAAAGGAGAAGGTTCTAACTCGCCCGATAACGCTTGTAAGATTGGACGGTGCCTTTGAAATGTTTCTTATATCCGCGGTAGATGATGACGCGGCAATCATTTGGCAATTTGGTAGTTGATACATCAATCGACCTTTCCAAGACATTCAAAGCCTCTAACTCGTCAAGGCCCTCGACAACCCGTAGAACATCGCAGTTTCGGATGCCCAATCCCACACCCAAAATTCTTCCCACAATTCTGATGTACCGAGTACTTGAATTTGGAGTATCTTTGGGCAATGATCAAGATGGAACCGTCTCAACTTACATAATACCCTGGACGGAAGAATTATTCTCCCTTCCTCCATGGTCAACTCATCAGCAGACTCTACTTCACCCGCGTACCCAAACCCTCCCAAGGACTCACACGTCGAGACATAAAATTCCTCCAATGATTCAAACGCCCCAACAAATTGGATCTCAACAAGCTTTGGGCAATCTGATACCTCCACGGTTTTGAGCTTCCTCAAGTTTGATAGCCCGAGTCTCTCCAAGGTATCACAATAACCGCCTCTCAAAATCAACTTTGTTAAGTTGTGAAGTTGATGCCCGCCGAGTTGAATTTCTTGCACTTGAGACGATCTAAGCTCTAAACTTGACAAGTTTTCTAATCCGGACGAGAGTGAGACGGTTGAATTGAACTTATCCAGCTCTAACTCTAACAGAGACGATGGAAGTTGCGTTAGCATTCGCGAGTCCAAACCAAACAAATAAAGTTCCTTTAACTGAGAAAGGGAAGCCAACTCAGCCGGAGCAGGGACATTGAGAAGTTCCAATTTCAACTTGTTCGGTTTGGATAACTTCCCCATTCCCACTAAATCACTAGTGCAAATTTTACCTCCCCGTTTTTTACGAGAGCCATCATCAAGGTCCAACAGAACCAAATTAGTCAGATTCGAGAGGTCCGGGACTACCCGCAATGTTTTAGATGACACTCGTAGATTGTTTAAACTTGTGGGAAGCGCCGGCAGCTCTTGAATCTCATCACAATCTATTAACTCAAGTGTTTGCAGGCAAGGAAGCCTATTAACTGTCTCTGGAACTTCACCGATGCAAGTGTGTAACAAGCGTAGGACTCTTAGAAAGGGCAAATTTCCGATTGCCGAAGGAAGTCGACCTTTTAAATTGCGACTATGGATTTGAAGCACTTCTAGATTCTCAAGCATTACTGCACTAGGTATCTCCCATGAATTTGCCGAACGTACTGCGGTATAGCCGTTGTCAAAGTGCAACTCACATAATGATTTCAACCTCCATATGGAATCTGGTAGTTTCTTCACCAGACACTCCTCGACCGAGAAGTGCTTCAAATTCACTAGGTTCCCGATTTCTTCAGGCAAATCTACAAGAGAATGGCAAGACCTAATCTTCAATTCAATCAAAGACTTCAACATCCCAATAGAGCCATCAAGTTTCCTTAAATTGGAACATCCTTTGAAATTAAGCCTCTCTAAATTCGGGCATCCAGAGAAGTCCGGCATTCTCTTTATGTTGTGACATTCTTTAAGAGAAAGAACTTTCAATTTCCTTGCCATCTGTCAAAACAAATGCGATATTCAATGGATGAACAATCGGATATTTCATTCAAAGAAAATAGAATAGTAAGAAGCGAATTGCTCACCTTGATTAAGCTCTGTAGTTTCGAATTATCTATGAAGGCATTGTCTGAAAATTCAAGAACTACCACATTATTTAAGCGCATATTGGTTGGCTTAAAAAACAACCGACGAGGAGGATTACTCCAAACAATCCATCTTAAATTGCCAAGACTATTCGCTAAGTTACCATGGAAGGTTCCCCAATTTAATTTGAGGTACCTTAAATGTTCAAACCTTTCAATCTCTTCACTTCTAATAGTCTTAATATCACTTTTGCATAGGTCAACATTCAGTGCTCGAACGTTCTTCTTCACCTGCGAATGAGAGAAAGAAATTTCAGATATTCAGTATTTGGTTTCGGAGAAAAAGGATTACAACGGAAAAAGAGGAAAGGGAAAACAGTATCCTAGTGCACTGTAGATACTAAGATAGAGGATTTTCTAATAGGGAAACTATTAATTTTTTCCTGAGATATATTACCTCCTTTGTCCTCATTGCAATGACGACCTCCTTGTCAATCCATATGTTGACGCCTAAATTTTGATTAATCTATTTTTTGCATAAAAATTATAAAAAATCATCTCACATATTTATTTTTAGCGTACATTGCATTGGCATATAATCGGGCAAGCAGAACACTTAATTTACCATGCGTCTAGACTAGGCACGGGATGGAAAAATACACCGAGAAGATTTGAAACTTCAAGGACTGTATTGCAAATACTTAAAATTTCGGGGACTGTATTGCAAATACTTGGAACTTCAGGGACTGTATTGCAAATACCAAAAGAAGATGAAGAAGGGAAGATGATGAAGGGAAGATGAAGAAGGGAAGATGATGAAAGGAAGATAATGAAGGGAAGATGAAAATGGAAGGTGAAGAAATGAAGATGAAGAATGGAAGATGAAAATGGAAGGTGAAGAAATGAAGATGAAGAAGAGAAGATGAAGATGGAAGGTGAAGAAATGAAGGTGAAGAATGAAGGATGAAGAACTTTGCCTATAAAAGAGAGAGCTCTTGAGAAGAGTTTTAGAGGGGGGAAGTGGAAGAGAATTGAGAGAGAGAGTAGAAGAGAATTGAGAGAGTTTTTTAGGAAGAGTGGAAGAGAATTGAGAGAGTTTTGAGAGAGTTTTTGAGAGGAATTTTTAGAGAGGAAAAAGAGAGTTCTTGAGAAAAATCAGAAGAGAAAATTCGAGAGTGAAGAAAAGTGTTTTAGTCGAGCATCATCTTCGACGAGTCCCGACACATATTTCGCCCCTCGCAACCCAACAACGCCATTGCTTGCCATTTTCGACGACAGCCGCGTTCTTCCAAATCCGAGATCTTGAAGGGAACTATAACGTGTATGTGAGTAAGATTTTGTGTAATAGAAGGTAATCATTTCCATCTCGATCTACAAAAATGTAATCGTTTGGTTTGAACATTTGTTTGTTTATTTTAGACATGCCATGTGTTCCAAAATTTAGCATTATTACATGTTAATTTATTTTTGTAAATACTCGTGATTGGCTGCGTTTTCTTTCTTTCTAAATCATCCATTGTGTATATCGCACAAAGTTCAATATTTTGCATTCTCATAAAAAAAAGAAGAAAAAACCAAAAAATTGCATCTTTGAATTTCAAGTAAAATCCATCAAAATTGCCAAATCAAATATTTTTCATGAAAATGGTACCGAAAGGGCGTTAGAGTAATCTAGCGTAACCAAGTCCCCGAATTCAAAATCTCCGGTTCGCGGAAATAAGATAGTTTTCTCCCGCTATTTTATTTAGGTTTCTAATCAACCTACCGAAAATGATTAGTAGCGACTCCAAATTCAAAACACATTGCATGTTAATTATTTGAACCTTAAGTTGCGATTTGGTATGGACTTGGGAGAGTCCGAGTTAGGTTAGTTAATTAATTAACCCGATAATCCATTAGCCCGAAAATTAACCTGTTTATTTTTTAGGTCGCGACAACTTAGCGACTCCACCGGGGATCCAAAGAGGACTTAGGCCAGATAATTTCATGAAAAAGAAATCACTTGATTTGGTAAACTTTGGTTGAATTCTCATTCTTAGGTGTTAAATGTTTTTGCAGATTGGGAGTTATAAGGGGAGGAGTGATCGGCTAACCCTTTGTTTTGCGAGCTTGGTGAATTGGAATTGTGATTTAACTTTTGAATCATTGAAGCGGTGTTTGCCTTTAATTGTTGTGCATGATTTATCGTATTTGCACTACACTGCACACACAACCCGTGACCGGACTCCGGGTCACACTAATAGTTTTAAGATGGTATTTAGATGGTTCTTTAACCTTGGCGGTAAGGTTTCGCTAAAGGTTATCCCATCTGGATCCCGAAAATTTTTCCAAAAAATGGCTCAAGGGTGGTTCTCATATACGTGAGGCTACGATGCATGAGAATTGCCCTTGTCGACCGAACCAAGCCGAAGTGATTGGACCCGACTAGTCATGACTATTGTACGCGAGGTTGTGACTAGTCATGATGATTGCGCGCGAGGCTGCGACATGTTATTTCGTCCATCATTTCACTTTGCAAAAGCCTTTTGGATAGATAGAATAAGATTTAAACTCACAATTCATGCGCATGTCTTTGTGATTGGCATTTTCTTCGTATGAGAGGTAATTTATCACGGATCCTCCACATATCACTCGATCGATCGCGAGGAAGATGGCCAACATCAACGCCACCGTCGAGTCTTGTCCTAGACGAGAAACTTGGCTCCTTGACCGAGCGCTTCGAAGGGATGATGTCCCGAAAGATGGAGGAAATGATGGCTGCCTTCGCCGCCAAACTTCAATCATCCACCGCCAGCCCGCCGCTAACCATTCCTGCTCTAATTCCTCATATGGACAACTCCGGTAAAGCCCTGGAAACTGCTCCCTATCAGACAATGCCGTTAGAAGACGTGATCTTCACGGGCGTAAGCTCGAGCACGCCGCCCGTTGTCCCAATCCCTCAAGCCAGCCCCGTGGCCTCCGGATTGAATGGTGACACGGCCAAGCTGTTGGCCCAAATGGAACAGAGGATCCGAGAGGTTGAGGGGACTCACAACATACCCCAGATTGACATGTCTGTCTTTTCAAAGGTCACGGTGCCAGAGAAGTTCAAGATGCCCGACTTTGAGAAGTATGATGGAACTTCCAACCCAGTTCAGCACGTCCGGATGTACCAGGCAAGAATGAATAAGCATGCGACCAACGGTCCCTTAATGGTTCAGACCTTCCAGGCTAGTTTAAAAGAAGCTGCCATGAGATGGTATACGGACTACGAGATCTACCGGATGGATGATTGGGAGAAGGCAGCTAATGCTTTCATCAAACATTTCAGCTTTAACTTGGACGTGCTCACCACCGGAGAGGACCTTGAGCAGCTTGAGATGAAAAAGGAAGAAACAATCAAGCAATATGCCACCAGGTGGAGGAACGTGGCATCTCAAATGAAACCCGGTCCCTCCCGAAAGGGAACTCATGAAATTGTTTGTTTCCACCTTGCCGCCGCCGTATGAGAACTCGAATTTTGGGATCTGTTGCCACGTCATTCAGCCATCTCATCGCAATGGCTGAAGAAATCGAGAACGGCATGAAGAAAGGTTGGTACGGTGATGTCGCCATGACGACTAAGAGGTTTGTGGTAAGGAAAGACAAGGAGTCGGCCCCACGGTCAACATGACCTACAGCCAAAAACCCACGACCCGGACGCCGGTCGTCATGATTCCTAATCGGCAAGAGGCTAATTTCGGCATGCAACGACAAAGAGGGAATCAACGGTCTCCTCGGCGGTTTACCCCTCTACCAGGAACCCCGTCGCAGGTACTTGCGGTTCTGCGTAAGAGAGGTTTACCGACTTCCGAGCCTCTACGACCCAATAATACGAGCTTGCCGAGATATGATCCATCGAAGAAATGTGATTACCACTTGCGGGGAGCTTGGACATGACACCGATGGCTGTTTTGTATCGAAGCATCCGATTCAAGATCTCCTGGATTCTAAAGCATTCTCATTCCAAGGCAACAAACAGCCAAATGTCCAGAATAATCCTTTGCCGGATCATTCCGGTAAAGTTAATGCTGTATTCGGGCTGGGAATCAGACATGTTGGTGCTAGTAAGGATGAATGAGTCTTCGATATCGCCGGTTGTTTTGATGATGTAACCATTGCTGCTATATCCGAAGACGGAGCGCATAAGGAGGAACCTTACCCGGCGCCTAAACCTTCCAAATCATTCATTAATGCCATATGTGATGATCCACTAGAGGGTTTAGATTCAGAGTAACATCTTTATGTTTATGCAATCCCCTACGTGGGACATTTTCTGTTTCCTTTAGGTTTTGGATCGCATTTGGATTTCTATTCTGTCTTGCACTCTTGGATTTTCTTTCTTAGAAGATGTAATTTCATATCAATAAAATTGCACCATTTTTCGAATCTTGTTGAAGTATCCCAAACCAACCTGATGACGATAACCAACGACCAACAAGTTTGTCATCATGGTAAGAACCGAGGGTTGGGCTTCTTCAAGAATTCATGTCCCACGGTTTTGAAAAAATAAAAATAAAAAAAAAAGTTCTTAAAAAAAATCATACCGCAATTAAGCCCTGTTTGTCCTTTTGATTTTGTTACTTTATGTTTCAAGGGGATACATGAGGAGGAGAACTTAGTGGATTCAGAAGTATACGACCTAGATGAGTCCAGTCCAGAATATGAGTTCAATGCCAATTGAAGCTCAGCCCAGATGGTTACAAAACCGGAGAGATAACATCCCGGACATACAATCCGATCAAGATGAGTTGATCCTTTCAATTCAAAGTTTGCAAGGAATACGTACAAGGGTAAAGCGGTATCGTTTCAACTCGTTTAGAACATGAGAACGTACATTGACGCTTTCCCTTTTGATTTTTACAGGGGTCACGCGCTTTCCGGATAGGGAAGTATCCATTCTCCCCGAAAAATTAATGAAATGAGAAATTCCTAGAGCCTTTGACAATCTCATGTCTCGAACCGGATAATGAAGTTTTGCAACTCATTTGCATGAGCAGGGGCAACTCCCGATCCACGCCCCTAAGAAGTTTCTTATGTGCTTGTGAATTCTGTCCACCAAGATAAAAAGTTGATGCATTTTATATGCTCAAAAACACTCATACATTGCATAGTTTGCGCATGACTGTTCCTCATGTTTAATTTACCAACTCTAAATAAGGAACATGAACCGCATAAGATACATTGAATGTATGGAATGGGGCATGACAGGATGATGAAAGGCAATACTTTCCCAAACACGTCCAATTTTTTCAGGGGAGATGAACGGTGGCAAAATTCCGCATTCCCCGAGGTAAAGAGTTTTCTCGCAAAAGGTACGATAACCGAAATGACAGAGGCATTCAGTTCTCTATCCCAAACACTACAGGTGATCCATTGATTACCCCTTTTGAGCGGTGGTTTCATTTCTTTACCCCTGTCAAGAACCACCCCACATCGGGGTCCGAGACGGGTTAATTCTAGCAAAGAACACGAGGTAAATGGTTAGAAATTTTCTTGCTCGGACTAACATTAATCTTCGGGTGTTTCTTTGCATTTATACTCGAATTTTAATTCAAGTGCCTTAGGATGATGAAGAGCATTCACTTCTCTATCCTATACACTTCATTCTTTGCATAGCCCACTTGAGCCTGCAAATTTATTTTTTAAACCCTTGTTGGTGATCATTTGCTCATTCCAAAGACGAAGATAGCATTTTCCCAAGGATTAGAATTGGAGATGGTCGGGTCAACAGAGAATTCCCGAATGGACTCATTTCTTGTATGCTAGATTTTTTATGTTTACATAATTTTTCTTTGTAAATGTTTATGTTTGTTGTAATTCCTGGTTCAAAATCATGGGATTGTAAAAAAAAAGGAGAGGCAAACTCAGCTTAAAGGAGAAGGGCCCGCTCTAAAAAAAAAAAAAAAAAAAAGCAAAATAAAGAGATGTCGAAGAGCTCTCAAAGAAAAAGGAAAAGAAATCTCTTCTCGAAAAAAAGAAGAAAAAAAGAAAAATGAGAGTCGGGAGTAAGAAAAGCAAAGGCCGATCTCATATGAAAATTTCGAGCATAGGAAAAGCAAAGTGCCTACCAAAAGTGAGGTCAATGCACATTCATTTGTAAAGTACTTCTGAATTTTGAATGTACATTTTTGCATGTTAAGTTGTAAATTCCATGTACATGTTTGCATTGTGTCTCTTGCAAATCCTTGACATACACTTGTTGTGAAGAAGACTCCCCAAGAAATCGGTTTGCAAAGTGCAATTTTCAGTAGAAAACTACCATCCCTCATTCAATGATGGTATTCTTTCCGAAAACATTTCCAGAAGACCAAGATCGGTGACTAGTCGACGATGATCACCAACGTCAAGCCCCTTCTCATTTAATTTCCGAGCCAAAACGAGCCTTTTCGTTCCTCGGTCCCCAATCCTAGCCTACGTTATAACCCTCCAAAGTCTCTTCTGATTAGGGCACTTGAGTTAACGTAGAGTTAAATGATTTTAAGCATCACTCGAAGAGGTTTGAGCAAGATTATTTCTCTCTCATTTTTGCAGGGTTCTTGACTTGTAAACCCAGAGCGGATAACGAAGAAATTCATTTCAAGCAACCTTAACTCAACTAGAGTCCCCTTTGTAAACCTTTGACCTAGCCCCCATTACGGTCCTAATCAAAACCTCCAGATCGGCTCGGTCGTATCAATTGCGAGATTACTTGGATCCTTATCGAATGCGATGATGGAAAGATTGAGTGATTTCTCTTGAATCCTGCAGACAGGATAAATAGCTTTTCTCGAGAGTGAGAGAAAGCCCTTTCGGACCGAAGTCCCCCATTCAGCTCACATTCGAGGTATTCGTAATGTGAGAACCTCCCTGGACAAAATTGGTAATGCAAACTTGACAGAATGGTTATGCATGAACCATAGTATGAGTGATTGCATTATACTCATTGTTGAATATGTTTGTGTGTGTTACCTCTGACATTCTATGATAGGTAATACATTCCCGATATTCGAGTTCCCTCCCAAGGTCTCGAAATTCATCCAAGGATTATTGAATGAGCAAGTTTTGCTGGCAAATGCCTACCGAGTACGATACGAGCAATCTGTTTCGTTCCTTGATTAATCGTTTGGAGAACCCGGGTAAGTTTTCCGAACCCCTTTTCAAATTAACAACTCTTCTGATGATAGTTGTTATGATTCAATTCGTGCAATATGCCCCTTTTGTACTTATTGATTCCATTCGATGGTACTCCTATCAAATATTGTTCAATTCGGGCAATATGCCTCTTCTATCGGGACGTGAAGACATATGCACTGGCGATCTTGACATCTTATCAAATCATAACGACGTAGTTCTTATGATTTCGGTCTCATATCACGAAGACGTATGCACTGGTGATCTTGACCTTTAGTCGGCTCATAATGACATAGCTCTTATGATTTTCGGCTCCTTTATCAAATCATGAAGACATAAGCACCCATGGTTTTGATCCAAACCAAATCATAATGACGTAGCTCTTATGATTTTGGTTCCCCTTTATCGAATCGTGAAGACATATGCACCGACGATTTCGACATTTAATCAACTCACAACGACGTAGCTCTTGCGAACTTGATCCCACTTCTTTTGATTCACAATGACGTAGCTCTTGTGATCTCAAAGGACACACATATCTTGCGCTGTCTCGTATTAGGGAGAAGTCTCCGATAACAGATAGGCCAAATACCTTAAGGTCCTCGTGTTTGCAAGAAACTGGGAAATTAAGGGAATCAAAGGCTTATGAGGTATTTGGTAAAACAGGTATTCTCATATGCGATCCATGTGCGGGTTTCTCTAACATGGAAAAGAGAAGTTTTAGCACATCATGCATCACTTCATAAAAAATGGGATTAAAACTCCCGCCAAAAAGTTCATCCATAATTTGCACCGTCAAAATTTAGGATTCAATTTTGTCTTTGAGCGGAACCTCTACGAGCCTCCACTCAAAGAGGGGCAGCTGTTGACGCCTAAATTTTGATTAATCTATTTTTTGCATAAAAATTATAAAAAATCATCTCACATATTTATTTTTAGCGTACATTGCATTGGCATATAATCGGGCAAGCAGAACACTTAATTTACCATGCGTCTAGACTAGGCACGGGATGGAAAAATACACCGAGAAGATTTGAAACTTCAAGGACTGTATTGCAAATACTTAAAATTTCGGGGACTGTATTGCAAATACTTGGAACTTCGGGGACTGTATTGCAAATACCAAAAGAAGATGAAGAAGGGAAGATGATGAAGGGAAGATGAAGAAGGGAAGATGATGAAAGGAAGATAATGAAGGGAAGATGAAAATGGAAGGTGAAGAAATGAAGATGAAGAATGGAAGATGAAAATGGAAGGTGAAGAAATGAAGATGAAGAAGAGAAGATGAAGATGGAAGGTGAAGAAATGAAGGTGAAGAATGAAGGATGAAGAACTTTGCCTATAAAAGAGAGAGCTCTTGAGAAGAGTTTTAGAGGGGGAAGTGGAAGAGAATTGAGAGAGAGAGTAGAAGAGAATTGAGAGAGTTTTTTTAGGAAGAGTGGAAGAGAATTGAGAGAGTTTTGAGAGAGTTTTTGAGAGGAATTTTTAGAGAGGAAAAAGAGAGTTCTTGAGAAAAATCAGAAGAGAAAATTCGAGAGTGAAGAAAAGTGTTTTAGTCGAGCATCATCTTCGACGAGTCCCGACACATATTTCGCCCCTCGCAACCCAACAACGCCATTGCTTGCCATTTTCGACGACAGCCGCGTTCTTCCAACTCCGAGATCTTGAAGGGAACTATAACGTGTATGTGAGTAAGATTTTGTGTAATAGAAGGTAATCATTTCCATCTCGATCTACAAAAATGTAATCGTTTGGTTTGAACATTTGTTTGTTTATTTTAGACATGCCATGTGTTCCAAAATTTAGCATTATTACATGTTAATTTATTTTTGTAAATACTCGTGATTGGCTGCGTTTTCTTTCTTTCTAAATCATCCATTGTGTATATCGCACAAAGTTCAATATTTTGCATTCTCATAAAAAAGAAGAAAAAACCAAAAAAATTGCATCTTTGAATTTCAAGTAAAATCCATCAAAATTGCCAAATCAAATATTTTTCATGAAAATGGTACCGAAAGGGCGTTAGAGTAATCTAGCGTAACCAAGTCCCCGAATTCAAAATCTCCGGTTCGCGGAAATAAGATAGTTTTCTCCCGCTATTTTATTTAGGTTTCTAATCAACCTACCGAAAATGATTAGTAGCGACTCCAAATTCAAAACACATTGCATGTTAATTATTTGAACCTTAAGTTGCGATTTGGTATGGACTTGGGAGAGTCCGAGTTAGGTTAGTTAATTAATTAACCTGATAATCCATTAGCCCGAAAATTAACCCGTTTATTTTTTAGGTCGCGACGACTTAGCGACTCCACCGGGGATCCAAAGAGGACTTAGGCCGGATAATTTCATGAAAAAGAAATCACTTGATTTGGTAAACTTTGGTTGAATTCTCATTCTTAGGTGTTAAATGTTTTTGCAGATTGGGAGTTATAAGGGGAGGAGTGATCGGCTAACCCTTTGTTTTGCAGGCTTGGTGAATTGGAATTGTGATTTAACTTTTGAATCATTGAAGCGGTGTTTGCCTTTAATTGTTGTGCATGATTTATCGTATTTGCACTACATCGCACACAACCCGTGACCGGACCTGGGTCACACTAATAGTTTTAAGATGGTATTTAGATGGTTCTTTAACCTTGGCGGTAAGGTTTCGCTAAAGGTTATCCCATCCGGATCCCGAAAATTTTTCCAAAAAATGGCTCAAGGGTGGTTCTCATATACGTGAGGCTACGATGCATGAGAATTGCCCTTGTCGACCGAACCAAGCCGAAGTGATTGGACCCGACTAGTCATGACTATTGTACGCGAGGTTGTGACTAGTCATGATGATTGCGCGCGAGGCTGCGACATGTTATTTCGTCCATCATTTCACTTTGCAAAAGCCTTTTGGATAGATAGAATAAGATTTAAACTCACAATTCATGCGCATGTCTTTGTGATTGGCATTTTCTTCGTATGAGAGGTAATTTATCACGGATCCTCCACATATCACTCGATCGATCGCGAGGAAGATGGCCAACATCAACGCCACCGTCAGTGCTGTCCTAGACGAGAAACTTGGCTCCTTGACCGAGCGCTTCGAAGGGATGATGTCCCGAAAGATGGAGGAAATGATGGCTGCCTTCGCCGCCAAACTTCAATCATCCACCGCCAGCCCGCCGCTAACCATTCCTGCTCTAATTCCTCATATGGACAACTCCGGTAAAGCCCCGGAAACTGCTCCCTATCAGACAATGCCGTTAGAAGACGTGATCTTCACGGGCGTAAGCTCGAGCACGCCGCCCGTTGTCCCAATCCCTCAAGCCAGCCCCGTGGCCTCCGGATTGAATGGTGACACGGCCAAGCTGTTGGCCCAAATGGAACAGAGGATCCGAGAGGTTGAGGGGACTCACAACATACCCCAGATTGACATGTCTGTCTTTTCAAAGGTCACGGTGCCAGAGAAGTTCAAGATGCCCGACTTTGAGAAGTATGATGGAACTTCCAACCCGGTTCAAGCACGTCCGGATGTACCAGGCAAGAATGAATAAGCATGCGACCAACGGTCCCTTAATGGTTCGGACCTTCCAGGCTAGTTTAAAAGAAGCTGCCATGAGATGGTATACGGACTACGAGATCTACCGGATGGATGATTGGGAGAAGGCAGCTAATGCTTTCATCAAACATTTCAGCTTTAACTTGGACGTGCTCACCACCGAGAGAGGACCTTGAGCAGCTTGAGATGAAAAAGGAAGAAACAATCAAGCAATATGCCACCAGGTGGAGGAACGTGGCATCTCAAATGAAACCAGGTCCCTCCCGAAAGGGAACTCATGAAATTGTTTGTTTCCACCTTGCCGCCGCTTATGAGAACTCGAATTTTGGGATCTGCTTTGCCACGTCATTCAGCCATCTCATCGCAATGGCTGAAGAAATCGAGAACGGCATGAAGAAAGGTTGGTACGGTGATGTCGCCATGACGACTAAGAGGTTTGTGGTAAGGAAAGACAAGGAGTCGGCCCCACAGGTCAACATGACCTACAGCCAAAAACCCACGACCCGGCACGCCGGTCGTATGCATTCCTAATCGCCAGCAGGCTAATTTCGGCATGCAACGACAAAGAGGGAATCAACGGTCTCCTCGGCGGTTTACCCCTCTACCGGGAACCCCGTCGCAGGTACTTGCGGTTCTGCGTAAGAGAGGTTTACCGACTTCCGAGCCTCTACGACCCGATGATACGAGCTTGCCGAGATATGATCCATCGAAGAAATGTGATTACCACTGCGGGGAGCTTGGACATGACACTGATGGCTGTTTTGTCTTGAAGCATCCGATTCAAGATCTCCTGGATTCTAAAGCATTCTCATTCCAAGGCAACAAACAGCCAAATGTCCAGAATAATCCTTTGCCAGATCATTCCGGTAAAGTTAATGCTGTATTCGGGCTGGGAATCAGACATGTTGGTGCTAGTAAGGATGAATGAGTCTTCGATATCGCCGGTTGTTTTGATGATGTAACCATTGCTGCTATATCCGAAGACGGAGCGCATAAGGAGGAACCTTACCTGGCGCCTAAACCTTCCAAATCATTCATTAATGCCATATGTGATGATCCACTAGAGGGTTTAGATTCAGAGTAACATCTTTATGTTTATGCAATCCCCTACGTGGGACATTTTCTGTTTCCTTTAGGTTTTGGATCGCATTTGGATTTCTATTCTGTCTTGCACTCTTGGATTTTCTTTCTTAGAAGATGTAATTTCATATCAATAAAATTGCACCATTTTTCGAATCTTGTTGAAGTATCCCAAACCAACCTGATGACGATAACCAACGACCAACAAGTTTGTCATCATGGTAAGAACCGAGGGTTGGGCTTCTTCAAGAATTCATGTCCCACGGTTTTGAAAAAATAAAAATAAAAAAAAAGTTCTTCAAAAAAATCATACCGCAATTAAGCCCCGTTTGTCCTTTTGATTTTGTTACTTTATGTTTCAAGGGGATACATGAGGAGGAGAACTTAGTGGATTCAGAAGTATACGACCTAGATGAGTCCAGTCCAGAATATGAGTTCAATGCCAATTGAAGCTCAGCCCAGATGGTTACAAAACCGGAGAGATAACATCCCGGACATACAATCCGATCAAGATGAGTTGATCCTTTCAATTCAAAGTTTGCAAGGAATACGTACAAGGGTAAAGCGGTATCGTTTCAACTCGTTTAGAACATGAGAACGTACATTGACGCTTTCCCTTTTGATTTTTACAGGGGTCACCGCCTTTCCGGATAGGGAAGTATCCATTCTCCCCGAAAAATTAATGAAATGAGAAATTCCTAGAGCCTTTGACAATCTCATGTCTCGAACCGGATAATGAAGTTTTGCAACTCATTTGCATGAGCGAGGGCAACTCCCGATCCACGCCCCTAAGAAGTTTCTTATGTGCTTGTGAATTCTGTCCACCAAGATAAAAAGTTGATGCATTTTATATGCTCAAAAACACTCATACATTGCATAGTTTGCGCATGACTGTTCCTCATGTTTAATTTACCAACTCTAAATAAGGAACATGAACCGCATAAGATACATTGAATGTATGGAATGGGGCATGACAGGATGATGAAAGGCAATACTTTCCCAAACACGTCCAATTTTTTCAGGGGAGATGAACGGTGGCAAAATTCCGCATTCCCCGAGGTAAAGAGTTTTCTCGCAAAAGGTACGATAACCGAAATGACAGAGGCATTCAGTTCTCTATCCCAAACACTACAGGTGATCCATTGATTACCCCTTTTGAGCGGTGGTTTCATTTCTTTACCCCTGTCAAGAACCACCCCACATCGGGGTCCGGACGGGTTAATTCTAGCAGCAACACGAGGTAAATGGTTAGAAATTTTCTTGCTCGGACTAACATTAATCTTCGGGTGTTTCTTTGCATTTATACTCGAATTTTAATTCAAGTGCCTTAGGATGATGAAGAGCATTCACTTCTCTATCCTATACACTTCATTCTTTGCATAGCCCACTTGAGCCTGCAAATTTATTTTTTAAACCCTTGTTGGTGATCATTTGCTCATTCCAAAGACGAAGATAGCATTTTCCCAAGGATTAGAATTGGAGATGGTCGGGTCAACAGAGAATTCCCGAATGGACTCATTTCTTGTATGCTAGATTTTTTATGTTTACATAATTTTTCTTTGTAAATGTTTATGTTTGTTGTAATTCCTGGTTCAAAATCATGGGATTGTAAAAAAAAAGGAGAGGCAAACTCAGCTTAAAGGAGAAGGGCCCGCTCTAAAAAAAAAAAAAAAAAAAAAGCAAAATAAAGAGATGTCGAAGAGCTCTCAAAGAAAAAGGAAAAGAAATCTCTTCTCGAAAAAAAGAAGAAAAAAGAAAAATGAGAGTCGGGAGTAAGAAAAGCAAAGGCTGATCTCATATGAAAATTTCGAGCATAGGAAAAGCAAAGTGCCTACCAAAAGTGAGGTCAATGCACATTCATTTGTAAAGTACTTCTGAATTTTGAATGTACATTTTTGCATGTTAAGTTGTAAATTCCATGTACATGTTTGCATTGTGTCTCTTGCAAATCCTTGACATACACTTGTTGTGAAGAAGACTCCCCAAGAAATCGGTTTGCAAAGTGCAATTTTCAGTAGAAAACTACCATCCCTCATTCAATGATGGTATTCTTTACGAAAACATTTCCGGAAGACCAAGATCGGTGACTAGTCGACGATGATCACCAACGTCAAGCCCCTTCTCATTTAATTTCTGAGCCAAAACGAGCCTTTTCGTTCCTCGGTCCCCAATCCTAGCCTACGTTATAACCCTCCAAAGTCTCTTCCGATTAGGGCACTTGAGTTAACGTAGAGTTAAATGATTTTAAGCATCACTCGAAGAGGTTTGAGCAAGATTATTTCTCTCTCATTTTTGCGGGGTTCTTGACTTGTAAACCCGGAGCGGATAACGAAGAAATTCATTTCAGCAGCCTTAACTCAACTAGAGTCCCCTTTGTAAACCTTTGACCTAGCCCCCATTACGGTCCTAATCAAAACCTCCAGATCGGCTCGGTCGTATCAATTGCGAGATTACTTGGATCCTTATCGAATGCGATGATGGAAAGATTGAGTGATTTCTCTTGAATCCTCGAGACAGGGATAAATAGCTTTTCTCGAGAGTGAGAGAAAGCCCTTTCTGGACCGAAGTCCCCCATTCAGCTCACATTCGAGGTATTCGTAATGTGAGAACCTCCCCGGACAAAATTGGTAATGCAAACTTGACAGAATGGTTATGCATGAACCATAGTATGAGTGATTGCATTATACTCATTGTTGAATATGTTTGTGTGTGTTACCTCTGACATTCTATGATAGGTAATACATTCCCGATATTCGAGTTCCCTCCCAAGGTCTCGAAATTCATCCAAGGATTATTGAATGAGCAAGTTTTGCTGGCAAATGCCTACCGGGTACGATACGAGCAATCTGTTTCGTTCCTTGATTAATCGTTTGGAGAACCCGGGTAAGTTTTCCGAACCCCTTTTCAAATTAACAACTCTTCTGATGATAGTTGTTATGATTCAATTCGGGCAATATGCCCCTTTTGTACTTATTGATTCCATTCGATGGTACTCCTATCAAATATTGTTCAATTCGGGCAATATGCCTCTTCTATCGGGACGTGAAGACATATGCACTGGCGATCTTGACATCTTATCAAATCATAACGACGTAGTTCTTATGATTTCGGTCTCATATCACGAAGACGTATGCACCGGTGATCTTGACCTTTAGTCGGCTCATAATGACATAGCTCTTATGATTTTCGGCTCCTTTATCAAATCATGAAGACATAAGCACCCATGGTTTTGATCCAAACCAAATCATAATGACGTAGCTCTTATGATTTTGGTTCCCCTTTATCGAATCGTGAAGACATATGCACTGACGATTTCGACATTTAATCAACTCACAACGACGTAGCTCTTGCGAACTTGATCCCACTTCTTTTGATTCACAATGACGTAGCTCTTGTGATCTCAAAGGACACACATATCTTGCGCTGTCTCGTATTAGGGAGAAGTCTCTGATAACAGATAGGCCAAATACCTTAAGGTCCTCGTGTTTGCAAGAAACTGGGAAATTAAGGGAATCAGCAGCTTATGAGGTATTTGGTAAAACAGGTATTCTCATATGCGATCCATGTGCGGGTTTCTCTAACATGGAAAAGAGAAGTTTTAGCACATCATGCATCACTTCATAAAAAATGGGATTAAAACTCCCGCCAAAAAGTTCATCCATAATTTGCACCGTCAAAATTTAGGATTCAATTTTGTCTTTGAGCGGAACCTCTACGAGCCTCCACTCAAAGAGGGGCAGCTGTTGACGCCTAAATTTTGATTAATCTATTTTTTGCATAAAAATTATAAAAAATCATCTCACATATTTATTTTTAGCGTACATTGCATTGGCATATAATCGGGCAAGCAGAACACTTAATTTACCATGCGTCTAGACTAGGCACGGGATGGAAAAATACACCGAGAAGATTTGAAACTTCAAGGACTGTATTGCAAATACTTAAAATTTCGGGGACTGTATTGCAAATACTTGGAACTTCAGGGACTGTATTGCAAATACCAAAAGAAGATGAAGAAGGGAAGATGATGAAGGGAAGATAATGAAAAGAAGATGAAGAAGGGAAGATGATGAAAGGAAGATAATGAAGGGAAGATGAAAATGGAAGGTGAAGAAATGAAGATGAAGAAGGGAAGATGAAAATGGAAGGTGAAGAAATGAAGATGAAGAAGAGAAGATGAAGATGGAAGGTGAAGAAATGAAGGTGAAGAATGAAGGATGAAGAACTTTGCCTATAAAAGAGAGAGCTCTTGAGAAGAGTTTTAGAGGGGGGAAGTGGAAGAGAATTGAGAGAGAGAGTAGAAGAGAATTGAGAGAGTTTTTTAGGAAGAGTGGAAGAGAATTGAGAGAGTTTTGAGAGAGTTTTTGAGAGGAATTTTTAGAGAGGAAAAAGAGAGTTCTTGAGAAAAATCAGAAGAGAAAATTCGAGAGTGAAGAAAAGTGTTTTAGTCGAGCATCATCTTCGACGAGTCCCGACACATATTTCGCCCCTCGCAACCCAACAACGCCATTGCTTGCCATTTTCGACGACAGCCGCGTTCTTCCAGCTCCGAGATCTTGAAGGGAACTATAACGTGTATGTGAGTAAGATTTTGTGTAATAGAAGGTAATCATTTCCATCTCGATCTACAAAAATGTAATCGTTTGGTTTGAACATTTGTTTGTTTATTTTAGACATGCCATGTGTTCCAAAATTTAGCATTATTACATGTTAATTTATTTTTGTAAATACTCGTGATTGGCTGCGTTTTCTTTCTTTCTAAATCATCCATTGTGTATATCGCACAAAGTTCAATATTTTGCATTCTCATAAAAAAGAAGAAAAAACCAAAAAAATTGCATCTTTGAATTTCAAGTAAAATCCATCAAAATTGCCAAATCAAATATTTTTCATGAAAATGGTACCGAAAGGGCGTTAGAGTAATCTAGCGTAACCAAGTCCCCGAATTCAAAATCTCTGGTTCGCGGAAATAAGATAGTTTTCTCCCGCTATTTTATTTAGGTTTCTAATCAACCTACCGAAAATGATTAGTAGCGACTCCAAATTCAAAACACATTGCATGTTAATTATTTGAACCTTAAGTTGCGATTTGGTATGGACTTGGGAGAGTCCGAGTTAGGTTAGTTAATTAATTAACCTGATAATCCATTAGCCCGAAAATTAACCTGTTTATTTTTTAGGTCGCGACACCATATCCTACTCCGCTCTCCAGGACTTATTGGATTTTCTCGACAAACGATTTCCCTTCCAAGATCTCCGAGTTGATCGTGCATCAAAAACGTATTTTTGACGATCTTTACCAATGACATGCTAATGAGGAAATCAACTCCCGTATCTGGAAAAAAGTCACAATCTTTCCACATGTAGATTGCATACATCATATGCTCACCAATGAAAAAGCATGCAATATCCAGGAAAATTTGTTGTTGCTGGTAACTTAAGGCATCATAACTGATCTTCAGCTTTTCGAAAACATCATCGTGAGGTGCTTTGCTTAACTTCTCCAATGTCTCTCTCCAAATTTGTTGCCTTTTGTCAAAGAGGAATGAGCCAATGACTTCAAGAGCCAACGGCAGTCTCCCAGTAGCAGCTACGATTTTCCCCGAAAGATCCTTGTAATCATCTGACGGAGAGTCTCTATTAAATGCATGCCTACTGAAAAGCTCAAGCGCATGATCACTACTCATCACCTCCATTTCATATTCTAAGATTTGGTAGTTTGGTCTATTGATTCGCAGAACATCTTTATTTCTTGTTGTAATCACTATTCTACATCCTGAATTCAAAGTCCTCCTTCCAACTAATTTCTCTACTTGCTCACAATTAGCAACATCATCAAGTACAATGAGGACTTTTTTGTTGCTAATTACTTCTTCAATCCTCTTTGTTCCAAAATCAATTTCGTCAATGCTTCTTGTTTCCGTAGGATGACCGATTTGGGATAATAACTTCTTTTGTAACTCAATTAAGCCATCGGTTCTTAATGACTTCGCTCGAACATCTTCCACGAAACAACAAGACTTTCCAAAATTAGAAGAGAGCTGGTTAAATACGACTTTGGCAAGAGTCGTTTTACCGATACCCCCCATGCCATGAATTCCAACGAACCGCACACCGCCAGAGCCGACGTCTAACAATTCGGCTAGTGCTGCAACTCGATCATCAATTCCAACTAAATGTTCAGTCACGAATCTATGCTTTGTCTTCAGCTTTTGCACGACCTCCTCAACGATCAATTTAATCACATCACCGTAGCTGCCACAATGGAAAACCATTTTAACGGGGGGAAAAAATGATGTTATTTAAGCTACAAAATATTCGGACAACTAATGGGACCTTTAATTGGAAGTGATCTTCCAAAAGTGCATATTGGACATTAACGTCGCACCAAACATACTTTTATGCAATTTAACAATGGATGCACCATGTCATAACCTGGAGTATGACTTGATTCCAACATGAGATTAGCAATCTTGGAATAACGTTGATAACGTTTGCGAAAAATAGATGAATAAGTGTTTATGCAGTTGGAATTGATATTTCAGGATTTATGTTAGACCGACAATTACATAAGTTGGACATGGTGTATTCAAGATGAGAAATGTTTAACGTATTGCAAGATTAAATAATTAGATGGGAATGTACATTTCATTTCATTATCCCATTCTTTTTCCTCCCACTGTCCACAATCTAATATTATTTTAGCTACCTAGCCATTATATCATCATTCACCCACTACACAGGATGACCTTGCTAAGCAGTTTCCCATTTTTTTCTACTAATGTAGCATAGTTTTTTCAATTTGGTAATAATATAGTAGCATAGCTATTATACCAGACTGGAATTCTTTATATCTATGATCCAGTGTGAAAAGGAAATTGGGGAAACAATCTGGAAAGCAATTAGCTTACCCTTTGTACTGCTTCACTTCCCACCCCTTTATAGCATCAACCTCCATGAGAGCCTCTCTCCATGCATCTACTTGCTCATTGCTCAACTTCTTCTCGCACTCCAAATTTAGTATGGCATCGCGATACAAAGGAGTTTTCAGCTTAACATCATCAGGTTCCACATCGAAGAAAATAGGTAGGATCTCTTTTTTACCTTCCGATTTGGAAGTATTTGCCACGATCTGCGTGAGCTCGCGGAGGCACCATTGGCTCGAAGCGTAGGTCCCAGAGAAGACAGGTATGTAGATCCTGGAGTTGTCGATCGCTCGCTGGAGCGATCCATCGATCCTTTCGCCGACACGGAGCTCTTCATCATCTCGAAAGACACGTACTCCAGCATCAATCAAGCTGTGGAAGAGGAAGTCGGTGAATCCGACGCGAGTGTCGTGTCCTCTAAAGCTTAGGAACACTTGGTACTCGCTTCCCGACGACGTGCTTGCATCTGAGCTCGCCATAGCATAAATTTGTTCTACTTAACAGATCTCTCTCTCTCTCCTTCTGTGTGTGGTGGGTGCGCCTGAAGATGGCACGAGATCCTTCGTTAGGCCTTTGCCACTACTAGGACTGACCCGATGTTTTCAATGGAGAAAGTGGCCGCGTCAACATCAACACATACTTTCAAAGAAATCGCGTAAAGAATATCGATAGTCTTTAATTCACCAGTACGTAAAGAATCGACTTTTTCCATACTTTTACTATGCATGGACTATAAACGAATTAGAGGGACTAAAACTGAGATAAGTATGAATGAAAATTAAGAAATTGGAAGGTAAATAGGTCCCCCTTTTGCACAGAGAGTCATCTCATCATAATGCAGTGAGATTATAGGATCTGCAGTGGAGCCTCCGACCAACTTTCATAAAGTCACAATTGATTATGTTCCCTTCCCACTCACCTTTCCTATAGTTAGAATAGTTTTATCTTTTTCTTCCTTTTTCCTTTTGTTTATCTTGTCAACATAAATTCAGATAAGCTGAAATGCTTTCACTTTTTTTTTTATAAAACCGGTCCAACCAAATAACATTGATTCCAAGCACTTTTTTTTCCTATTTAATCGCATGGACATATAGAATACAGGACTTTCAATCCTAGAAAGGGAAGGAAGGAAAAATGATAATCGATTTCAAGTGAGTAAACGGAATTTCATACTCGATCTAATAGACACATGTCAAATTACGTGAAAAAGCAGTATTCGATGAAAGTCACATGTCCGGATTATATCATTTAGGTGCTTGCCTACTTCTGATGACAGGTATTACTAGACGATTATTAGAGAAAATTTGATTTTTGAAGTCATTATTGTATTTCTTTCTTCTCCTTTCAGTTACGGTTGCTTTGTTGATCAAAAAGGAAACCAAAAAAAAAAAATCTTCTTGAGAAAAGCAAAAAAAGAAGAAGAAAACATCTCTGCTAAATCGCCGTCCTGATGCAACTTGCTCTGCTTAATACTCACCCAATACTTGCTCCTCTAAGATCATAAGGCCATGAGAAAAATCTCAGGCTAAATGGCCGACAAAAGTAAGACAATTCCAAAAAAAAAAAAAGAAGTAAAGTAAAGTTGTTTGAAACTCCCTCTCTTAACTTTGATGTCCTTCTTTTACTCCCTTTATGCCTAGCTTTGTATGCAAGAAACGTCATAATAAGACACCGCTAATCCTGTCGGACACAGATTCCTCAATGCTTCACACATCAGTTCAAGGATTGCCCTAAGGCCAAGTTTAGTACAAAGGAAATGAAGAATATGTGGATACTTTTCTTTTGTTTGGTTGCCATATTCGAAAGACACGTATTTATTCTTTTGCTAGTACATTTTGCTTAACCAATTATAAGAAATAAAACTGCACATTCCCAATATTGCAACTCACGTTAAACTAAAATTTACCCCAATGAGTCGTCCATCGCCATTCTAGAAAGTTACCAAAACAATCCTAAACATGATATAGTTATGCTAGTTCAGTCATAACCATTTCATTTTTGCCTATTGAGTTCTAAACCTTTTGCATTTGTGCCAATTAATTTTATCTGACCAATTTCGACAGGAAATCGCTGATACGGATGCTGGCCATCCTATATGGCATGATCAAGGAACATTTTTAATAATATTTTAATTTTTTTAATTTTTTATATCTTTTTCATTTTCTTCTTTGTTTATATATATATATATATATATATATATATATATATAAAAATCCTAGTTGGCAAGGACCTCCGCGCCCTCATCTCGTCTGAGTGAGGGCCTCCACGCCCTCACCGAAATGTAGCTAACGTAATCTAAAGTGTCGGTAAGGATGGAAAATAAATTAATGCAAAGATATATTTATTTTAATGAAGTACCGACTTATTCCGATTAACTTACCAACTGATATTTGTTTTTCACTCTCGTTTTGAGTTACTTATTGACATTATGTAATTTATATTAATTTATCGGATGTTTCTTATCATTTATCCACTTGTTTTTCTCCCTTACAAATGTATATCAACAGTTATGCGATCTGTTTCCGGTCATGCTCGTGCTTGTGAGGGAGAGAGGGAGAGATGGCCGATTGGGCCGGGCTGTGCACAAAAGAAAAGAAGGAGGAAAGGGAAACTTGCTGGGCCGAGAAAGGAGAGGAAGAGAAAAGGCCAGGGAAGAAAAACAGAAAAGGGCCGGCCGGTTCGCGTGGGCTGAGCGCAAACCGATCCCGTCCGAATTTTTTTTTCGACCTTTTTATATTATCTATTTATTTATTTTTTAATAATAAAAAAAATTTATACTAAAAAATAATAATAATACCAACAAAACTTGTAACTTAATTTATTCATATAAATTGCATGTTTATCGATTTTGTCTTTTTTTTTGTTGCCTGCGCTACTTTGAGCCTTCTATATTTTATAAGAAAATATCGATTTCAGACAGCCAAAATCGGGTCTCAACATGAGTAAATTAAAAAAAAATCAAAATATTTAGAATTAAATTGCCATAAGTGAAAGATTTAAACTAAATTAGCCGCCGTATAATAGGTTTAGGATTTTTTAGACAATGTTTCCCTAATAAAAAGTACCTGTTCTTATGCATTACCAGTTTGTCATTCTTTGTGCCATCCCAATGCAGCTTGAGGCTTCGTTCGAAAAATGAATGATCTGAAGAACATTTTTTCTTAAAGCTTACCACTTATATCGCTTGCAAAAATGGATAAACGACAAAAATTTTCATGTCCAGTCTCCCTTTCTCCATCCAAAGCTCCTATCGTCTGTTTCCCACAAAATTGTTTTCTCAAATAATCTTGCTACTGTTGCTGACGGATATCAGATCCCTGACCTACTGCTTCCATAGGTGTAAGACGAATTCTGGTCAATATTAACAATGCTCTTGTCATAGTTTTGTCATACGATAAAGTATCGAATTTCTCTCCGGCGCAAGTGTGGACTTTCTCAACGTAACTTTAAGTCCACTCGTGCATTCAATCATTTTATAGATTCAGTCTCATTAGTGTCTTAATATAAAATAATTAGCCCATGTAGGCACGTGATCAACATTGCTTCTAAAATGTAGTACGACAAACGACTTTGTGCCTAGATGCGAGTTCGCCCAATCCAGCCAATCCTCAAGCGACCGAGCCCGGCGTTCATCAATTCTCCCGGTCGAGGAAGCATTCAGTATTAGGAAGGGGGGAATTTGAGAGTCGAACCACAATTGACAAAAGGGAAACAAAAACCCTAACTAGCAAACTTTCATGAAGTGGAACGCTCGAGCTTTGTTGACTCCTTCACCGGCTTATATTACGTAGCTAGGCGTGACAAACAATCACTGTTTATATATATGTCGACCCAAAAAAAAAAAAAAACTGCTGTATATATCTCAGTAGCTGTACATTACTAGAAATTCATTGACCAAAGACTAAATATCGAATCTTGACAAAAGAATGACCATACTCACAAATGAACTTGATTTTTTTGTAATACTAGAAGTTCGACTTCTATACTCAAGTGCCTAACAAAAATTAACATTGATTTGAAGCCCTAGGAAGCTCATTCAAGAGTTGTAGCAAGTTCCGGAGAACTGCATTTTCTTTTGGGAGGATAGGAGATATAGATAGATCTTGACGAAATTGAAGAAGAAAGAAGAAGAATGAGAAGGCGAGAGAGAATGCATGGAGAACACAATTTCACGCTCATTGTCCATAGAGGAAGCAAAATGAGAAGAACAACGGCGATGGAGCGGTTTTTTTTTTTTTTTTTTCTTTTTCAAACATCCGATCCATGTGAAGCAACTGTGTCGTAATCGTCAATTTGGATAGGCCCAACACGAAATTGAATCTCCAATCGGATCTCAAGCTCGCCGTAGGGGAAGTTCAAAAATTGAAAATTACTTTTTGACAAATGACCAAATATTCTATGCGAAAAAAAAAAAAAAAAGTATTTCATGTGCCGAATATCACATGCGAATGAATCCATTTAAAACATTACTCTTTTAAGTTCTCGATCGGCCAACGGAAAAAGAACGTTATGTCCTTTTTCTCTTAATTACCATTATGCGAAATTTATCCTTTTTTTTTTTTTTTTTTTTGCAATTTCTTGTGGAAGGAAAGGACAAGAAAATTGAGCCACGTCATTTTCGATGCCTCCGGGGTTAGCGCGCGCGGCAGAAGTCGTCGGAGCGATGTGGTGGCTGTCAAGGATACCGGCACAGATCAAGGAATCAAGATCAAATCAAATCACGTTGTTAAGGATAATGGCGCAGATCAAGGAATCAAGATCAAATCAAATCATGCTAGTACAAGCAAGTGCTAAGATCAAGGGATTGTAAATTCAATTTGATTGATTCTAACAGCCTGTAATTTCTTGTATAAATACATGTACTCGCACATGAAAAATGTATCGATTATCAAAACCTTTTCCTCAAGAATCCTTTCGATTCTCATAAGCCTTTTATGGTATCAGAGCTTCTTTGCTCAACCGAGCCCTCGATCCCACTATGTCGAATTCATCCGGTGACAACACCAACTCTTCCGCAACCAGTCTTATTACCATCGGTAACACTGTCCCGCTTCCTGTGAAGCTCACAGCAAGCAACTTTCCCTCTTGGCGAGCACAACTTCAAGCCATTTTAATTGGGCATGATCTGCTCCGATTTGTTGACGGCACACACCCTTGTCCGTCACTTGATTCATCCGGATCGGCTAGTCTAGCACGCACATTGTGGATCCGCCAAGACCAACCGTTGTTATCCGCCATTTTCGGCTCGGTTTCTGAACCTATTTTACCGCTGATTGCATTCAGTGGAACCTCTCAAGAGGCATTAACAAAGCTCACCAACCTGTATGCCAACAAATCCCGTTCTCGAGTAATGTTTCTCAAGGACCAGTTGTCCATAATCCGGCGTCAATCGAGGTCGGTTTCTGAATATCTTCAAGAATTAAAGGGTATTGCTGATGAGCTCTCCATTATCGATACACCTCTTCAAGATGATGATATTGTTATTCATGCTTTACGTGGAATTGGTCCTGAATTTAAAGAATTAGCAGCTGCAATTCGCGCTAGAGAAAATCCTATTTCATTTGAGGAATTACACGACAAACTTGTCGCTTATGAAACTTACCTTAAGCATGAAGAGAAAGCCGCAGAATTCATTCCTGTCACAGCTCGATATCTTGCCAAATCACGCTCGTCCACTGCTCGTTGGAACGGTGCCCAAAACGGACGCGGTGCTTCTCATGGTGCTCGCAACAACTATGGCGATCAACGATACCGTAGAAACCCTACCCAGCGGGGCAGCCCATCTCGGTCTCATGACTCTAGACCTCTATGTCAATTTTGCGATAAATACGGCCACACGGCCAAGACTTGCTATCGTATCCGAGGTCGTCCAAATACCGACCCCGTTGTGCACCACACAACCGCTACACGCTCAACCCCTCAATGGCTTGTTGATTCAGGAGCATCCCACCATGTCACCAATGACTTAGCAAACCTATCTCTTCACTCGGAGTATGAAGGACCGGATGACATTGTTATTGGCGACGGGACAGGTTTGAGTATTTCACATGTTGGGACGGCAAAACTTGTCTCTCCCAAAAACACCTTTGTTTTACCTAACACACTTTGCGCACCGTCTCTTACTCAAAATTTAATTTCTGTCTCTAAATTTTGTGCTCAAAATAGTGCCTCTATTGAATTTTTTGCCACGTTCTTCTTGGTGAAGGATCTTCGAACGGGAGCGACGTTGTTGCGCGGCGAGCATAAGCACGGAGTTTATCGGATGCCACTCTCCCTACGGCCACACAAAGATCAACCCGTGGCATTCATAGGAGAAAAGGCGGCTCCTTGTGATTGGCATCGACGTTTGGGACATCCTTCACTCTCCATTCAAAATTATGTTGTTAGAACATTTTCATTACCAATACATCCTACGTCCAAATCCATTTCCAACTCATATTGTGATTCGTGTCAATGCAATAAAAGTCATCGTTTGCCATTCAATGTTTCTACTCTCTCAAGTCAAGTTCCACTAGAACTCCTATACACCGACGTTTGGGGTCCCGCTCCGGACACCTCGGTTGATGGTTTCAAATATTACGTTTCATTTGTCGATCATTTTACAAAATACATATGGCTTTATCCTATGCAAAAAAAATCTGATGTTTATGCCATTTTTAGTGTTTTTAAACCACTCGTCGAAAAACAATTTCAACGTTCTATTATCTCTGTTTACTCCGATGGTGGAGGTGAGTATCTAAAACTCAAAACTTTTTTTGCCACACACGGTATTTCTCACTTCACCACTCCTCCTCACACCCCACAACACAATGGCACTGCTGAACGGCGACATCGTCATGTTGTAGAAACGGGCTTAACTTTACTTCACAACGCATCTCTTCCAACCTCATTTTGGTCCTATGCCTTTCAAACCGATGTATATCTCATCAATCGACTACCCACTCCAATTCTTCAATATCAATCTCCATATCAAAAACTCTTCAATCGAAAGCCAAACTATCTCAAACTTCGCATTTTCGGATGCTTATGCTATCCATGGCTCCGTCCATATGCCCAAAACAAGCTTGATAACCGTTCTCGTCCGTGTATATTCCTTGGCTACTCGCTCTCTCAAAGCGCATACAAATGTTTCGAACCTCAAACCAAACGCCTTTACACTTCTCGTCACATTGTGTTCCACGAACACATGTTTCCATATCTTACAACAAATTCCTCACCTCCAAGCCCATTATCACCTATGAATCCCACATGGATCCAATTTCCAATCACTACCCATCAAACGAGTTCAGCCTCGCGTTCTGTCCCAACGCCGATCCAATCGCAAGATCCTACAACTGCTGCCGATCCGCTGCCTGCTCCCCACGCAACAGCCGTTTCTCCAATTTGTAGTATCGACACCATCAACAACCACCATTTGTCCAAATCACAACCCCATCCACCACTCAACCCACCCATAACCGATCCCTTACCCGAAGCCCGGACCAACTCAAACCAAAATAACACACCACTATCTATCATAAATCCCACCTCATCGGACCCACCTCCCTCATCCTCCGATCCACCACCCCAACAGGCCTTACCACCAACTTCACCAACCGCAACCCGCAGCCATCCAATGATTACACGATCCAGAAATAACATCTTCAAACCCAAACAAATTCATCACACTACTAAACATCCTCTACCCGATACCATCGAACCAACATGTGTTACTCAAGCCTTGCGAGATGCCAAATGGCGACATGCCATGTCCGAGGAATTTAATGCGCTCTTGCGCAATGGAACATGGGAACTCACCCCTCACACAAATTCTAGTAATGTTGTTGGTTGCAGGTGGATATTCCGGATTAAACGCCGACCCGATGGCGGTATTGAGCGCTACAAAGCGCGTCTTGTTGCTAAAGGCTTTCACCAACGCCCTGGGATTGACTACAAGGACACCTTTAGTCCCGTTGTCAAACCGACCACCATTCGTGTTGTGCTTTCTATTGCATTGAACCGAGGATGGCCACTTCGACAACTTGATGTCAACAATGCATTCCTACAAGGGGATCTCACGGATGAAGTGTACATGACTCAACCTCTGGGGTTTATTGATCCGGCTCGACAGAACCATGTATGCAAATTGAGGAAAGCTATTTATGGATTAAAACAAGCGCCAAGGGCATGGTATACTGCATTGAGTAAATTCCTACACACTCATGGCTTTCGCAACTCCCGTTCCGATCCATCGCTGTTCATTTACACCATGGGTCCAATTACAACATTCTTCCTTGTCTACGTTGACGATCTCATCATCACAGGCAATGATACCTCTTTCATCGTCAACTTTATTGAAGCACTGTCTACGCATTTCTCTGTGAAAGATTTGGGATTACTTCATTACTTCCTTGGCATTGAAGTGACTCCAACCAAGACAGGTATACTTCTCTCTCAACATAAGTATATTCGTGAGATTCTCCAAAAACACAAAATGGATGAGGCCAAGGAGGTAGGCACTCCACTAGCAGTGGGAATCAACTTATCTGTCCATGATCCAGCTGAGGCAACCAATGCAAGTGAGTATCGAAGTCTTATTGGGGCCCTTCAATATCTCACTATCACAAGACCCGACATCGCATTCTCCGTCAACAAATTATCTCGGTTCATGCAACGTCCCACTATCACACATTGGGCTGCTGCTAAACGACTTCTTCGGTACTTAAAAGGAAGCATATTTCATGGGTTACATCTAACACGCTCAACGACATCTATTCTTCACGGGTTCTCCGATGCTGATTGGGCGGGTAATGTAGATGATCGATCATCCACCTCTGCATTTGTCATCTATCTCGGCCCTAATCCAGTGTCCTGGAGTGCGCGGAAACAACGCACTATTGCCCGATCTTCGACAGAAGCCGAGTACCGCGCCGTTGCTACCGCCACACGAGAACTACAATGGGTTCGAAATCTGCTGTCCGAACTTGGCATCCAACCAACCACTACTCCAACTCATGTCTGTGACAACATCGGCGCCACATATGTATGTGCAAATCCGGTATTTCACTCCCGAATGAAGCACATTGCCATAGATTACCATTTCGTTCGTGATCTAGTTGCAAGTGGAACTCTCCGAGTCTCCCACATCTCCACCACGGATCAACTTGCAGATGCTCTCACAAAACCATTATCCAAATCTCGATTAAGTTATTTGCGACCCAAGATTGGCGTCTTCGATGGAAGCGCCATCTTGCGGGGGCGTGTCAAGGATACTGGCACGCATCAAGGAATCAAGATCAAATCAAATCACGTTGTTAAGGATAATGGCGCAGATCAAGGAATCAAGATCAAATCAAATCATGCTAGTACAAGCAAGTGCTAAGATCAAGGGATTGTAAATTCAATTTGATTGATTCTAACAGCCTGTAATTTCTTGTATAAATACATGTACTCGCACATGAAAAATGTATCAGTTATCAAAACCTTTTCCTCAAGAATCCTTTCGATTCTCATAAGCCTTTTAGTGGCAACTTCTTCAAGACTCGAAGCCACTTTTTTTTTATATAGTTGGAAGAAGCTCGCAAACGGCTCGAAATTTTGAACTGTCAATTTTAATTCCCAGAAACGAAGACAATTTAGATGGAGCTCCAAACTGGAAAAAGATTGAAACTTTCTTCTGATTTCACCTTCCAGAATCGAAACCCACTTCAGCAAAAACCCTTCTCGAATTCCATCCTCGACCCCTCTCAAGTTGCATCTCTCTCAAGGCATATCACGAACCCACCTTCTTCTTCTTCGGTCTTGCTCGGTTCACTTCCTCATTTAGCAGATTCCACTGCCTGGGTTAAGATACAGAGTGAAACTGTTTTGCCTTAAGGACAGATATTACATCTGTTTGGAGGGTAACGATGCTCTTCAGAGTAGTAATTGCTAAATCAATGTGTCTGGTTTTGATTAAAGTTTCTAGAATTAAGTACGGCTCGTGCATGTTTTCCAGTGTTGAGTGGCGCTTTACACTTCAATTTTTCATGTCTAGTTTCGTTCTGTTGATAGACTAATCACGGATTCGATCAGCAAGCTAGTTGAGGGGATTATTGCTTAGATTCGCTATAGGATTAGCATATAAATTTGGCTCGGTCTGATCTAAACTCTGGACGATTTATCTCCACGTCTGCAGAGCATTATGCAAATCTAGGCTAATTGGCAATGAAATGCCATCTTATATGTCTATGAGCGTCTTTGCCACTCGTAATTCAATGTTGCAGCACTCGTGTCGAGTTGCTAGATTGGTGAGAACTGAGTAGTTGTGAAGTGTTTGGTAATGTTTATTTGGTTTCCATTACCAATCAGCGTGGTGAACTTTTTGGATCTGCTCATTACCAATGATATGGCTTTGTTCCCTTCTTTCTCTGCTGTTGCTTGAAGTTGTTAAACTCTGCATATCATAGTCACAACTCTACATCTGTTTGCGCTAATTTATCGTCCTTTTGTTTCTCTTCAGTGGCGTCCTTTCTCGTTGTTCCGGATCATGATTCCACAGTTTATACCTCATTATGCAATTGATACCACTTCAGGACTTTTGTTTGACTGCTCTGTGGAAGCATAGCCTGCACAATTATGTACAGTTATGTGGGTGCTGGTCTAATATCTTCTCTTGAATTCAGGCATATGAAAGGAGAAGGGCTCGGCTTTTAGAAACTGAAGGACGTCAAGCAGATAGTCCGGCAGCCGCTGAACTGAGCATCATTGAATCTTCTGATCCACGCACGCGTGCTCTACTCGAGCATGGCATTTCTCTATACAACCCTGGTCCAGCAGTTGCAGAAAAACCTGGCCCGCTTTCTGTAGGCAAAGTGCCGAAGATATTGCGTGACATTATCAACCAGTCTCATGTTGGCGAGTCAGAGTTCCTCCCACCCCAGAGGAAGCTTCTGAATGAAATCGACACGGCCAAAAGACTGGTAATGAATGAGCTAAGGAGGCTTAAGAGGACATCGGGCGCTAAAAAAGCAGAGCGCCAAAAGAGAGTTCGCACACCGATGTCGATGCGATGATACATCACAATGATTCTTGACAGGCCTTAACACATTTAGATCAATAACAGCTTGAAATAGTCCTCACTGGTGGAAGACCTAGTTCACCATTTTTTCCTTTTACCCCTTTAAACCTCTAACTGAAGATCTTGGTACAGGATCAGTAGGCGTTTTTCTCACCCGTTAACGAGGTGCTGAAGGTGTTGGCATAGGATCAGTAGGCACCCCCCGAGTCGGTCTTTTTTTCATCTTCTGGAGGCATTTTGTGAGCTCTATGGAGATGTTTCTTGAACACAATGTACATAAGAGAACCCACATTTGTTTGATTGTTTGCTCAAGGTCTGTCTGTGCACTTTTGGCATTTGCATAATAGAATCCAAGCATCATTTTTTTATTCACATGAGAGTTTCTCTTCGGACGGTTCCCCCGATATATGGTTGAATGTCTTCCTCAATATGAATGGATCTTCCCTGGGCTTTTATGTCTTTGAAGCTGCGTTTTCTCTGTATGGTACGGGCATCATGATCTGTTCACGTAGACTGAAAGAATGGGAAAGCTGATTCCATTTGTTAGATATTATTTGGTATGTTCCTATATGCTATGAACTTAATTTTACAGTATAGCATCTCTCTCTGGTATAGACGCCTGGAGAGTAGAGCACAGTTAAGGTTTTGTTTGTTTAGCGAAAAATAAATGATTTGAAAAGTATTTTTCTAAAAATGATTGTTTGCATCGGTTATAACATTGACTGAACGAATAATATTTTTAGCACCCATGAAAACGTTTAGGCATAAGCTTTTGTCGGCGATGAAAACATTCTCATTGACTAACTATTTTAAGCGATATAATCGATTAATTTTAGGAAAATATTTTTCAAATCATTTATTTTTTTCGTGAAACAAACAGAGCTTAAGTCTGAACCATATGTTGTTTTCAAGATTTTTTTTCTTCTTCTCGAGGATGCAATAGCTTATTGAAATAGCAATCAAAGACTTGATTAAAGGATCTTGAAACTTAGTTCACATCCCACTCCCAGGAATCCTAGGCAGTAATGGCGTTACCACAAGTCAAAATAAACCAAAAAAAAAAAAGAGAGAGACACGTGTAGCGATTCTCTAGGCTTTAATTCTAATTTGTGGCTTATGCAGAACAAAGTATAATGGTACAAGGAACTTAATACTGTCAAATAATGTGGCACAAATAATGCGGACCTAATCGCCAAAAAAGGAATATACTTATGTGACAACTTTTTATTTATGGTGGGATTGACAACATATTGAGAGTTATAAAAATCAAATAACACATAATTACAAATTATCAAGAGATCCATTTCTTCAAGAATTTGTGGTCCACAATATAACCTCCCACCGGCGACCAACCGGGTGCCTTCGATCCCGCCGCATCCCCGGCTTCCACCCCTACGGCAACTCTCTCCTCTTCCTAGGCTCCCAAATCTGCCCCCTGTTTTCGGGACACCTTCCCAAAAAAAAAAATGGCGACGGTAGTTCAAAACCCGTCCCACCACTTGATCAAGAGAGGAGTCCACCGGAGCTCTTTGTTCCTCCTAATTTGGCAGCAAACCCGTTTCGGCCTGACCCCGTCCCGCCGCCGAACCGACTCCAGTCATCATCAGAGAAGGCGATCCCTCTTCTGCAGATTCCTGGACTATTAACCCCTTTGCCATCCTTCCCGGCTCCTTGTCCTCAATTTCCATTCCAGCCTTCATTCCGGCTTCCCGGGAATCCGGCCCGCTTCGTCCCGCAAAAACGAAGACTACTCCTTGATGGAGCATTAGCACATAACATTTGCCCATGCGAACCTCTCTCGGAGAGATTATATGCACCATGGGTGTGGTCCGTGTGGCCTTTTTATGATCCGGTTAAGGCGCTGCGTAGGGAGTGGTTCGAGGACTCGGATCAATTATCTTGGGGAAGTTCAATAAGAGGGCTATGGAGGGAACTTAAGAATATATTGTAACCTGCGAATAATAATGCCCTTCGATGAGCGAATCGCTTCTAGCCTATTTGTGGATAATCATAATCATTGATAGATAAAGCTTGTAACATTTTCTTCATAACGTACCTTAATTATCTTTTTTATGTCGTGATTAGTCTGCCCACCACATAACAACCTTTCGAACACATTTACCTCTCTATTCTCTAGTAATCGGATAATATGTCATTTTCCTTTGCCTCCATTATCTAGGCATAACATGTATAGGATATGTCTTCTGTTTCACTTCCATTCTCTACTCATGTGACATGCTAATTTCATTTTAGTCCTCATAAAAAATTTACCGGGATGCCGTTTTAGACTTGTAAAAGCAAATACGAAATTTACTCTCGAAATGATTATTAATATGCATGCTCAGAAGAATTATTTTCTGAACTTGATAGTTAAAAGTAAATTATTGTCGGTAGTGAAAATAGTTTTGTAAATCATTCATTTTGGTTAAATAAACGCAACTTAGCAAAGAGTTTTTAGAGAAATTTTCGGATCCAAACTTGCAATCTAGCAGTTTCGAAAGGCAATCTGCCCCACGAAAGGGGGTTCCTATTTTGCCATTCTGCCCTTATCAACTAAACCCTCTTCCATATCTCGCCCTTGCTTCGCATACAGTCCGAATGTGCATTAAAATTGAGAAAGATGGGCAGGTGGTGATAACCGCTTGTTCGCGCAAAGGCGGGGTCGTGCGACCTCGAAGCGGCCGTTAAGACAGACCTGATGGGCGGATGTCATAAGGAGGTGGGCCGGTGATGAGTCGCCACGTGTTAAGAGGACAGGGATCAATGAGAGATTGTCGCCGGTCCGGAGGACATTGGCTAATGCAAATCTGGTCCATTTTATGTTCATCAAATAAAATGAAACCGCCGAGCAAAGGAGGGCTGAAAATTAACCTCGATGGCTCGTTTGTAGACGGCGATACCACAGGAAGTATCGCAGGGGGATGCCGGGACGGCGCCGGGAGAGTGGTTGCTGGTTTTGCTGAGGAGATCCGCGCGGGCATCTGCTGAGCAGACCGAAATCCTCACACGCCTTGAAGCGCTCCGCTTCTTCAAGGATCAGTCCACGCTACCCCTCTCGTAGGAGTCAGATTGCTTTACGGTGACTTGCACACTTACAAATCATGATCTGTGCTCGTGGGAAGTAGCTCCTCTGATCACCCACCGAGTGCCTTAGACTAACGGGTCAAGGTAAGCATCTATAAGTGGCCAATTGCCCAAGAGAAGAGAACCAAGTGGCCGACTGGGTTGCCAAAGCCCCTAGGCGAAAAGCTTTACCTTGTTATTGGACTACTAATCCCTCTCAAGTTTCACGGGACCTCTTATGTTCGGAGGCCCTTGTTGGCTGTAATTCTGAAATTACTTGAAGCAATAAAAGGAACTTTTTCTTTGACCAAAAAGTAAAAAAATCAAAGCTCTGACATTCCAATCGAATGGAAATTATTGGGGATTCAGCCACTAATCCCATAAGGCTATGTTTGTTTCACAGAAAACGACTTCCAGAAAGTTATTTTTCACATTTTTTGACGTTTGATTCATGGAAAATAAAATAGTCAAGTAAAACATTTTCCATCCACAGAACCTTCAAAAGTGAAGAAAATGTTTTCATCTTTTTTAGAAGAAGAAAACATTTTTCCTCATTTTTGCTTCCTCAATTCCTTTAATTCATTTCATTTCATTTAGTTTTTTGTGTTTCTTCTCTTCTTTTCTTTCTCTCTATTTTTTCGCTTATTTTTTTCTTTTCTCCTTCTTCCTCTTTCGCACCTGATTCCTCCTCCTTCCTCCACCAACCGCGACCTCAATGACAACCAACAGCCCAGTGTTTGGCCATGACGTTTAGTTCTAAGACCCCTACTGCTAAGTGATTACGTTTACTATGGCTATTTTAGGTTTCTTATAAATAAGTGTTGCTAGATAATAGGATATGGTGTAACTTCTTATTACTGCCTATAGGATTAGAAAGTTATTTCCTCTATTCAAATTCAAGATTCTTGGCAAAACTTTTATTTTTTTTTGGGAGTTCACATTTCCTGAAATTCACATGGCTAGACGCTAGCGGTGGTAGAAGTAGAATCGGAGAGCACAAAGGCGTGCAAAGAATCAAGACAATGACAAGCTTTACTTTGAGTTTCTTTATCGCATAGGACCGTGAACTGGTGGGGGGACACCCCGGTCTACCGGCCGACGGTCAGCTTCAGTCATGGAATCGAAACGATGGGTAGGCGAGGACAGTCCTTATGTGGGTCTCTATCTTGTCGATGGAGAAGAACGTGGGGAGCGCCCCGCCGGCAAGCTGCGTTCTGCATCGCTTTGGAAGGTAGGAAATGAACTTATCTTCGCCCTCGCCCCTAAGAGAGAGAAACGGAGACAGACCTCCATGGCAAAGCGAGGTCGCCATTATCGATGTTGCCCTGGATTTGGAACGCCGAGGGCTGCACTAATGTTCAGATTTAATATCAAGTTCCCTTCTACTTTCAGAAAGACTTCTCTTCCCCCTTTTTGTCATGATGAAAGTAAGAGTATATAAACAGTATTTGATTCACAAGATAAAGACATCATCAGCATATTAAAGGAAAGCCTAAGCAATGACAACATTGTTAGTCAGTTAATTGCTCGATGCAAACAATGTTTTGCCCAAGAGTTTCCACAGCTCGAGTAAGCTCCTCTATAGACTTCTTCAACTCCCTGATCTCCTTTCTCAACTCACCAACTTCAGATGCCTTTGCCGTTCCTTTTTCTTTCCTCGAAGATTTCTCTGCACTCCTCCTCCTCCTCTTCTCTGGCATTTGCTGCAAAGTGGGGCATAAGTCTCGAATCGTACGCTCCTTTCTCTTCTTGCTTTTACCAATTCGCTGCTTCGTCTTCTCTTGTAGAACCAGCTTCGTGCGCTCATCATCTCCATCGCCTACCTTCATCACTTCATCTTTCGTGTCCACCCAGCCATTCCCAGTTGGCTTCAGATTCATCCTGTTCAACGTTTCTCTCCCAATCTCTAAAGCCGCTAGCTTTCCCACCTTCAGTTCATAAGGAACCTCTATACCCTTTCGCTGGAGAACTCTAGTGATGAGTGAGCCGTAGGGTAGCTTCCCTACTTTCCTTTTCACGGTCCTGAGCATGTGGAGCATGATAGTGTGAGGAAGAGAGAACTCAGCGCCTGTGACCATTGCCCAGAGTAGGCGAGCTTCGTATCGCGAGACGATGTTTGTGTTCGTAGCTTTGGGCCTAATGCACCGAACCAGGATTTTATGGATGATGTTGAGCTTAAGAGGAAGAAGATGATGGGACACATGGGTTTTAAAACCTCGGTGGAAGGATGGGTTCTCTGTGATCGCTTTGTAAGCATCGTTGAAGTGGACAGGAATTTTCTCAAAATGGTACGAGGATGCAGAGAGGATGGAGGCTAGTTCCTCGGCATTCACCGAGTAATCTTTCTTTCCGAAAGTGAAAACAAACTCATCTGGGTTCGGAAAGCGCAGATTTGAGTAGAAATGCGCAACCACATGAGGATAGACCTCCTCATCCAGACTGCAAATGGACTTCAAGTTGAGTTCTTGGAATATCTCGGAGACGAAAATCCCATGAGACTCGAAATACTCGAAGTCGACGCGACGATTAGGAATCGCTTCCCGGGCGAGAAACGCCATAAAGGCTGCTTCATGGTCGGGGGAATGAAATGCAGGAGATTCGAAGGATGAAACCTGAGCGAACCCTCTGGTTGGTTCAAACTCGAAATAGAGGCCGTCGTCGTCGTCGTCCTTCCTGCCACCGCCACCCATCTTCTTCTTCCCTTCCCTTTTTCGACCCCCGTCCTCTGTTTCTTTCTCGGCTGCCGCCTCTTCTTCAGGTGGCGCCGGAGCGGCGCTAGACCTTGCTGCGGTGGTGGCCACGGCGTATAGATCGGCTACTCTGGTCGGGTCGATGTGGGTGGGTCCAGCGGGAGATTTCGACGGAAGGTTGGCAAGAAAGGATCCTGGAGGCATCTTTGTGGGGATTTGAAGGTTTTTTTTTTTTTTTTTTTTTTTTTTTTTTTGCGAAGGACTTAAAGAGAGAGGAATAAAAGATGGTGAATGAAGGCAAGTTCACCTTAAGTAGAGTCCAGCAAATTTTGAACACCCCCCCCCACAAAAAAAAAATGTCCTGCAAAGCAAATTTTAAAAAATTTCGAAAACCCCCTCACGAGTGTACTTCTAAAAATTATCCCTCCAAGCTTTTTGCAGTTTTTCAAACTTCCCTCTTGAAACATTGATTGCATTACAAAGGATGGCAATGGCACCTCAGAAAATTTTCAGAAATAGGTGGATGGATTGTCCTTTTGTAAGGTAGTAAATTCACTTCTTGCAAAGTAATTTAACTTTTGTGATCAAGTTCACTTAGCAGTAACTTTTCTTTTTGTTTACGATAGTAACCGCTCATATCAGGTGGTAAATCACCTCTGTGAATAGTAATTTTCCTTGTTATTAGAAATTTGAGGGAGAAGTCTTGATGACAATTTAATTTGTTTTCCCTTTTTTAGTAAATTTACCTGAAGTCTCATTATAGTACTATCACGTATTGCATCATAAACCATAAGTAAAGATTGCAAACTACTTGTTAGAGTTGTAAAATACAATTTTTCACTTTTAATTATAGTAATAACCTTACCCTCTGTCTGTTTTGCAAAAAATAAATAATTTAAAAAATATTTTTTAGAAAATGATCTTTTGTTTCGCTCGATTTACTTATTCAACAAAAAGAAATTAATCATCCACTACAATTTGTATCTAACATTTTTCGTGAAGTTTGCAACACTATTTCCACCACCGTTTTCGCTAAGGCACTCATTTTTCCAAATAACTTATCGAAGCACCCTCATATGTTTCTTGAATTTATTGTTTCTTTTTATATCGGCTTAATCCACAAAACTGTCTTTATTTCAATCATCTCTCATTAATTTCACAATACAAATACTCCATACGCCTATCAATATATTGATTTACTATATCTTATCATTATTTTGCCTAGAGAATGTTGTCAATCTAAGTCTATGGTCTCGTATTTTCATTCACAAGAAATTTCTAGACAGATTATGAACACACAATTTACTGCCCTTTTTTTTTCGGAATAGTGTGAGTAGAACTATATTTCAAAGTCACAAATTAAAAGTTAATTTAATTATTTGACCAATCTTGATAAAAAAAAATTAAAAAGAAAAATTGATCAAAATATGAAAAAGGTTAATTTGTTAAAAGCATGATCGGATATCAAACATGCTATGAAGAAAGTAATTAATTATGATTGTAAATTCAATATCATAGCAAGTGGATCAAAATTTAAAATGTGCTTAAAAACATTCCCCTAAAAAATCTAATATGATTTTGAAAGTACATAATGTGTTGTTAAATTTTCAACCCCTTCATCCAATACTTATTAAAATGTGAAAAGCTAAAAAAAAAAAAAAGCATAAATCATCTATGCTTAACTTTAGAAACCTACAAATTTATTCTGAAAAATCACCCACAAAGTCCAAATATGCCAGATAATTAGATTGAACTTTGATTTTCAATTTTGAGATAAAGTTTTCCTCAAACTATTTAATAAAAAGTAGGTAGTTAATTGTATGTCCATAAGCCGTTATAACTAAAAATTTCTAACCTTTTATACAAGTTATGTGATGAAAAAAATTACACCATAAATTAAAAATAACAATCTTCTCTAGGCAAAGTGATAATATGATGCATGATAAAACAAGCTTTTATTAGGATTAATTTGACATTTATATTGTGAATTGGTAATTTATATAATAGAGAAAATAGAAATAAAGGCAGTTATGTCGGTTAAGTTGATTAAAAAAAAAGAAATAATAAATCTAAGAGAAAGAAGGGTATTTTGATATGTTGATTTAAAAAAAAAAGGCTTAGTCAAAATGAGAGTGAAAATAGCGCAATCTCTTTCGTGAATGATGAAAATGTTATTTTTTTAATTCATTTTAATGAGCAATAAAAGCGATCATTTTAAGAATTTTTTTCTTTCAAATTATTCATTTTGTACAAAACAAATGAAGCATTAGTCTATTGTAAAGGAAAAACGAGGATTGTATTTTCGTGGTAAATTTTAAGATTTGATTGTACTTTTTGAGAATTTTAGAATTTAACTTAACTTTCGCGATAAATTTTAAGACTTCTACGGTGCACTTATCCTACGAGTTTTTTATCGCACAGTTTTTCTCTTCTCTTCTTCTGTTTTCTAGCTTGCTTTGAATCCTTTTACATGTTTCTTCGACGGAACGTTTGGGATCTTCAAATTAATTCAAAGAGCTGTTGGTAGCGACATGATCAATTGCTGATAGCCTGATACAAATCTTTTTTTGTTTTCTTGTTTTTGTTCTCTGAAATCTTGACTCCCCCCACCAATCGCCGAAGTTATGCCTCTGACATGTCTTGCTTTCTTAGTCAAGTACGCAAATCCCACACAAATCGTCTATTTCCAGCTTTGCCTTCTTCAACTGAGACATTTTTTACTTTCTTGTCCAGATATGGGGGAGGCACAGTTAATTATCTCTTTGACTGACAAGCCTTTGATCTTCATTTCCAACCTTGTCTTCAGCTGGATATTTGAATATTTTCGAAAATTCCCTCTCGACTCTCGAGTATACTTTTAATGATTATCCCTCGTAACTTTGCAGTTTTTCAAATTTCCCTCTTGAAACATTGCGGTAAATTCCTCTCCGAAAAGTAATTTGCTTTGTTATCAGAAATTTGAGGGCCAAGTCTTGATGACAATTTAATTTTCCTTTTTTCGTAGTAGATTTACGTGAAGTCTCATCACAGTACTATCCCTTATTGCATGATAAGTCAAGATCGTAAACTACTTGTTAGGGTTGTAAAACACATTTTTCGCTTTTTAATTATAGTAATAACCCTTAGGTTTCGTTTATTTTGTAGAAAATAAATTGTTTGAAAGATATTTTTTAGAAAATGATCATTTGTTTCGTTTGAGATAATTAGTCAACCAAAATAGATACGTTATCGACAATAATTTGTATCTAACATTTTCGTGATGGGTAACGCTATTTCCACCCCTATTTTTGCTAAGAGACTTTTTTCTTTTTCAGTTAACTTACCGAAGTACCATCCTTTCTCTCTTCAATTTGTTGTTTCTTTTTTATCAAGCTAATCCATGTATCATCTCTCATTAGTTCCACAATACAAATGCTTCATTGGACCCATCAAGATCTCAATTTACCATATCTTATTATTATTTTGCCTAAGAATGTTGACAATGTCTATTTATGGTATCATATTTTCATTCACAAGAAATTTCTGAACAGATTACGAACACACAATTTATTGCCTTTTCTCCAAATAGAGTGAGTGAAACTATATTTCAAAGTCAAAAATTAAAAATCAATTTAATTATTTAGCTGATCAAAACTTTAAAATGTACTTAAAACTTTCCCTTAAAAAAATCTAACACGAGTTTGAAAGTACAAAATGCGTAAATAAATTGTCAACCCTATCTTCCAATACTTATTAAAATGTGAAAAGCTTAAAAGAAAGCACAAATCAGCGATGCTTAACTTTAGAAACATATGAATTTATTTCGAAAAATCACGCAAAATGTCAAAATATGCTAGACAATTAGATTGACTTTTAATTTTCAACTTTGAGATAAAGTGTTCATAAGTCATTATAACTAGAAATTTCTAACTTTTTATATAGCTTTTGTAACTAAAAAATGACACCATAAATTGACAATTATGACCTTCTCTAAACAAAGTGACATGATGCATGATCAAATGATCTTTTAGTGGGTGTAATGTGAGATTTATATTGTGAAATAGGTACTATAAGAGAGAAAATATAGGTAAAGGCAATTATATTGGTTAGGTTGATAAAAGAAAAGAAGCAATAAATTGAAGAGAAAGAATGGTATTTGGGTCCGATAATTGAAAAAAGGAGTGGTTTAGCCAAAATGAGGGTTGAAAATATCGCGTCCTTTCGTGAATAATGACACTATTTTTTGTTGATTCTTTTTAGCTAGCGATAAAAGTGATCATTTTAAGAATTTTTTTTTTTTTCAAATCATTCATTTTTCGCGAAATAAATAAAGCATTAGTGTATTGTAAAGGATCTAGATATTAACTTTTGAAACCGCTAATTATCTTTTGTTATCTATTCATACAATAACGTTTACATCGTCGTAAATGATAAATTAACCATCGGGTCTTACAATGTTAATGTTCGTAATTGGTCGGATTACATTCTTAACGTACATTTGATGATGAATAAAGTTCATAAGTTACCGTTTGGACTTGTATCGAAGTTCATAAGATTACCCTTCTATTGTAAATTGCCTTCCTGATCGTACACTAGTTTCATGGTCTCGTAATTCACTAATGCAGCTTGTGAAAAAAATAAAATCATTAGGTTTTTAAGATAACCTTTCACTTCATAAACTACCATTTTGCTTCTCTATCTTAAAAAGTTACGTGCATAATTTAACTTTCTTTTTTACTAAATTAACTTTTTGGTTGTAAAAAACTAAAACTCTTCATTCAAAGGTAGATAACTAATGACCTCATTAAATTTTGTTTCGGTTCATAAGATAACTTCGAATTGTGTAAATTGTCATTTTGTTCAAGTAAAATTTTTATCAAGATTTTTTTTTTTTACCGAATCAGGTTGAAAGTAATGCAAAAAGCACATAAATTCATCTTCGATCGTTATGTAACTTCTAATTTTATAAAGAATCATTTTCTGGACAAATTGTCAAAAAAGGGAAAAATTACCAAAAAAGTCATAAACCTATTGCAATTGTGTCAATTCAATTCTAAACCTTTTTTTTTTGCCGATTTAGTCCTAAAGCTTTTTCAATTTAGCCAATTTAGTCCATCCGACGAATTTTAGCCGGTCGGCTCTAATGTGGTTGCCCGCTTTAATAATTTTTGTGAATTTTTATGATTTTTTTCCTTTTTTACTTTTTTTCTTTTTTTGTATTCCTCCCCTCCCCTTCGTCTTCCCCTTCCCCATTCAACCTCCTCCTTCCCCTTCCCCGTTTTACCTCCAGCCGGTACCCGAGTCGGCGACCGGCCGCAGGATGATTGGTAAGGCTCTCACCGACCTCGCTAGGCCGAGCCGGGTAAGGCTGAACCTTGCCATGGCCAAGCAAAGGCTGACCTCGCCAACCCGGATCCGGTGAGGTTGAGCCTCGCCATGGCCAGGCGGGCGAGATCGAGCGTCGTCCGGCCATGGCGAGGCCGGCGAGAGCCTCATCGAGGTCCGGCGAACACGCAGCCATACGTGATGTGGATCGGCGCGGCGGCCCTTGACATGTAGAACCACGACGGGGCAAGTGGCGAGGAGGTGCGGAGGAGGGGCGAAGGCGAAGACCATAGGTTGTGGTTGTAGACAGTGGCGTGGTGGGTGGCCTGCTAGTTTGGTTCTTCTTCTTCGGTGAACTGGTATAGAAGCGTAAGAGCAGGAAAGTTGAAGTCGAAGAACAAGGGAGGGGAAGGGAAGAAAAAAGAATAAAATAAGAAAAGGAAAAGGAAAAAAAAGGAAAAATAATTAAAATATTAGTTTGCCACTCACCGGGCATCCATGTCGGCGCCGGTCGGCCAAAATTCGCCGGAAGGACCGAATTGACACGATTGCAAAAGGTTTAAGAATGAATTGAAAAAAAATATGGTTTAGGACTGAATTGGCACAATTGTAATAGGTTTAAGACTTTTTTGGTAGTTTTCCTATCAAAAAAGTCTTAAACCTATTGCACTTTTGCTAATTCAGTTTTAAACCTTTTAATTTTGTCGATTCAGTTCTAAACATTTTGCATGTGTTCCAATTCAGTCATAAATCTTTTTTTATGCCAATGCAGTCCTAAAATTTTTGCATTTGTGCCAATTTAGTTCATCCGGTCAACTTTAACTGGTCAACGTTTATGTGGACCTAGTCGGCGCTGATGGGAATTTTTTTAATAATATTTAATATATTTTCCATTTGTTTTGCCCTTTCTTCTTTTTTTTTTTTTACTGTTCATCTTTTCTCCACGGGGAATTCCTTCAACTTGTGACCATAGCAAGTAACTTTTCTAGTTACCTATAAAAAGCTTAAACAAACGAATGTTACAAAAATAATAGTATTTCCTGGAATCCTACTAACTGTATGGGATAGAAATCAGAAATGGCACCCTCAGATCGCTATCTAGTTTCTCGGCAAGGACCTCACCTCTAGAGTCGCCGTAGCTGAGCGAGGTCCAGCCTCGCCTAGCCATGGCGCCACCGTCGCTTAGCGAGGCCAAGCTTGCCCAACAACGGCGACGTGACACCATGTTTAGGCAAGGTCGGCCTCGGCCAAATTTGGCGAGGCCGAGCCTCGCCCAGTATAGGCGAGAAGCTCGTCGAATTCAACGATGAATGGGTATAAGCTCTTGCTTATGGAAGGATTTTCGACAGCCTTAAAATCGCAGGAGGGTGGGTTTTTCCATACATCCACTAATTTCGTGAGTAAGGCTTCAAGTTTATTTGATTGACGAAGTATATTAGTTTTTGTTCAATCCTGTGGTTAGTGTTTCTCCAGCTGTGATGGCGCCGGCCTTGCCAGTAGCGGTAGTGCTAGGGGCCGGCGAGAACTTCTCGGGACAAAGACTAGCGAGGATCTTTCTGGAGAAAGGGGAGAAGAAGATGAATAGTAAACAAAAAAGAAAGAAAAGTAAAAAAACAAAAAAATATTAATTAATTAAAAAATATTAAAAATTACCCCGTTACAGCCGGCCGGCGTCCCCGGTGCAGCATGGCCAATCAAAGTTAACCGGATGGACTAAATTAGCATAAATACAAAAAGTTCATGACTAAATTGACACAAAGAATATGTTTAGAACTGAATTGAAAAAAAATGAAAAAGTTTTATGACTGAATTGACAAAATGAAAAGGTTTAGGACTGAATTGACAAAAGTGCAATAGATTTAGGACTTTGTTGACAATTTTTCCAAACATCTCTTGCCCATATTATGCCTTTCTATTCGTTTAATACTTTTGTTTGGCTTGTTACATTTTCGTTCGTAATAGTACTTTTGCGGATCGTAAATTTCCTATTTCACAATAGTTATCTCTTTGTTATCATAATTGCTAATTTTAGTTCATAAATTTTATTATGAGTAATGCGAAAATAAAAACGAAAATAAAACTGAAAAGAAGAAACAAACACAAAGATTTATGTGGAAACCCTTGCGATAAAAATAATGGGAGAGGAAAGCGAAATCCATTATGAAAATTCAAGGATTACAAAATAAATATTTATACTGCCCCCAAACTCTAACTTCAGCCCAAGCTCATAAATTATTCAAGACATATCAAACAATTCCATTTGGATCCTTAAAGTACCTCACCCATTCATGGAACGTAATTTTGTACGGGTCCGTTCAATGTCGTATGTAATCTTTTTCAATTGTAGGTTTTTACAACATCAAAATGTCAGATTGGTCAATTTTTTCTTTGTTTCCGTTCATAAAATACCACTATAATTGTAAGCTCTGAAACCTAACATCGTAGGTCAATATTTCATGCTTGACCTAAGTCCCGTTTTCTCTTTACAGGGATTCTGGAAGGACCTACATAGTCACCAAATCCATAATCTCGTGTCGAAGAAATTAACGCAACCTTTATAAATAGATCACATCTAAGTGATACCAGACTATCCTTTAATTTGAAAATTATACTGAAAAATCTTTTTCTGAGTTTAATTTGATGTTCGATTAGATTCTTCGGAAGTCATTAGAAGAGGGCCAAGCCAAGACTCCTTACAACTCGTCGCACCAACAATGGGACTAAGCGGCTAGAGATTGAGCGAACGCTACGTTTGTCACTTGCACAAAGGGTCATTAGAGAAGTGCAGCTCCGTTAGAGGCATTTTTTCCCGATTAAGTGATATTCTAGACCGGTTTTTGCCAAGCCGAGCTCACCTCTTAAGTCCGATCAAAGGCAAGTCATCCACGCGAAATTCGCAAGGAAAATTTTTATCATGACTCAATACCAAGTGAGTTGGTCCCCTTTTTCTCTTGAGCAAAGACACGGGATGGTTCAAATTTGCCAAGTTATGATGTGATGAAATTCCAAGCATAGGAATTATCATCCTATATCTTGTTCTTGCCCTGCCAAATTTTAGTATCAATTAGCCGTCTTCTGCAGATCTTCATCGGAAATATTCCACCTCAATAAACGCCAAACCCGGTCCAAAATCTATGTGCATAGCTCCGAACTTTCGCCTTCAGCTAATTACTAAACCTTGCCCAAAATAAGACGAAATCGTCTGTGCAAACTTGTCTCACTTCCTCTTGTTAGCCAAAAAAAAAGCATACGGAAAATTTCAAGTTCTTTCATCTTCAAGCATTCTCAAATTCCCACAATGGAGCATTGCATGAACCCGAACTCGACGAGGCGTTTCCACGATTCCAAATTTGGAACCTTCCTAGACATTCACCCTCGAAGGAGCTTGTTTTTCTTTTTCAGCCCCATACAATACGACTTCGAAGTCATCCCTCTCTTTGAATACATTCTTTCAGCTCTCGTTCAAAAACGAGAAGGACAATTGGGAATTCTTTTAGGTAATATGACTTCTAAGTTACATTTCGAATGTAATCCACCCGTATTTACAAGAAAGATAAAGAATAAGGAACAAATTGAACATGAGAAAACCGACAGAGACATCTCTTCGATGTATCAAAATTGATCCAACATTGAAATTTCGATGTCTCCTGTATCACGTCTTGATCTTCAAATTTGTTTCAGCTAGTTTCTTTTTTCACATGAGCATTTGATTCGGACTCTTCAATGCGCCTGATATCATTTCCTGCTTCATTCATCTGTCTGCACATTTTTTGCGTCACTCTTATGCAAGCGCTTGTTTGCATCGTTCGTACAAACGACCTCTCAACATGTAATTGCCCATACTGTCTCATCATTTGCACTACGTCTGCACCGTGTAACCCCTAGGTCTAATCTTGCATGTGCATCTCTTAATACCGTCTGCGTTTCAAACAGTTTTTTCCAAATACTTGGAAACTTGCCTCTGTTCCTTCCAAGAATTTTCAAACAAAACCTTTTCAAAAGCCGCCATTCAAAGTTCTGGCAGAAATAGATGTCAAACTTCCCATGCTCCATGCAGACTTATGAGAACATAACTCGCTATTCATACCGCAGTTCGCAAGCAGTCACATCTCCAAACATTCCATCGAAGTAGGATATGATTTTAGGTCCAATGCATGTGCGTCCATGTCCAAGACTTCAAAATATGCTAGAAGATAGCATTTGCAGACCAGAATAATAGATAAATACATATAATAGCCAAAACAGCAAGAAACTGGACAAAAAGGCTAACCATTCTCATCCTCTCAGCACAAAAATCCTTCCTGGAACATCCCGGTTACACAAATTGTGGTATGACAAGCCAAATTGCGACATTGACAGCAAAAAGCTTCTCCCAGCAATCCAAAATTGCCATCCCGCCAATCACATTGCAATGATCTACAAAAAGTGAAAGCTGCGAAACGTCCAGTCCGCTTCAATTACTTAAACCTGACAATCCTGTGTAGAGCTTGTGAATTTATTGGTCTTCAAGTACAAGAAAAGCGGGTCGGCACATGCAGTTCAGCTTCTATCTACAGTTGCTGATTGTATAATATTACAAATCGAGGTTTTCTGTTCTCTTGTTAAAGAAGAAAACCATTTTCTGACACCACAGGCAGGGGCAGACTGACTCACACTCACATTACCCTGAACAATATTCTCAAAATCTAGGGGCACAAGCCGAAGCAGAGCAGTTACGATAGCAGTCTGAGTAGAGAAGCCCATGTTCAAGGTGGTGGCCTGACGGAGAAAGCTATACAAGGAACACCTCAAACTTTGGACTCCAACATCGTCAAAGCCACCAGCTTTAACTCCAATCCTGAAATTGGAACAAAACATAGTTAGTGCACATGATACAAAGCATGTACATGAAAAAGCTATAGCCAATTCGCCACAAATTAAGATAAACCAGAGTACCACATCATTTATTATCATCCTGTTCAAGCCACGACCATCACTTGGCTTTGCAATTATTCATTCCCAATGCCCATGACACCAGCACAGCCTACTACTATCCAGTTCTCGGACACTTAACACCTTATGACTGTATGGCAGATATGCCTATATCTCTTAATTATATCACTACTATCTACGTCTATCAATTGACACCGTGATAAGCCTGCAAGTCAAATATCCCTTGCATTGTTTGACAACTTTTCACAATTTCTCACTCTTTAAAGTATGGAACTTTGTCATGCATCAGCATTCAATAATTTAAGGCAATCGAAGTTCTCTATTTTCATTTCTTACCAAACGAAAAAAAAAAAAAAATTATGCCTCAAAATCGAGCTTGTGTTGTTTTCAGAGAATATTTGTTTAGGAACCACGTGTGGAGGACAGGCAAACTCATTAAACACTAAAGATGAGGAAAAACTAGGATTTAATCAAGTTGTAATATCAGACGAATCCTTTCACAATACTTGCTGTCCAGTGGCCTCTGCATAGTCATCATAGTCAGCAAATTCACAGAAAGAGATAGCTAATATTACTTTGGTTTTTTGAAATTAACTTGTTAAGATGTTTTCAAACAGAAGAGGCCAGCAACATCTTCATACTCTCAAGAATGCAACATCAAGAAAAGAAGAGTTGAATCACATTTTTAGAGGCATTTTACATTCACATATCTCCAACATTGACAGACAAAACCATTCTCATATCTCCCCAATCAACATTGACTAACCAAACCATTCTCAATTAACCATCTGCCTGGCCGAGTTCTTCACAAACTAAACTCATGCACATGCATACCTAATACCTTTCTATCTCTAGATATTTAAATCCAAGAAGCACAAGACAGCACCAAGTTGTAGTAAAAGACAGTGACATGGCACACAGAAAAGCAGCTCCCTTCTATTCCTCTAACAGATGTATATTTGGGTTCTGCAGCCAGGCCTTACATCAATCTAGTATGGCTTGAAATGAGGTACATGTCTTTCCTCAGAGACATTCGAGGATTGTGCACAAGATCAAATGACAAATAAAGTTGCCTGACAGGGATCTACTCAGCAAACTTCACATAAACAAGTCTGACAAAATCTTCTCTCCAAGTATGTCAGAAAGACTTGTTCTATGGAATCTCCATAAGTGGCATTTATCAATTGACAACATTTTCAGAACAACGATATCAACCCAAAAGAAATGCAACCTAAAAAATATCATAGTTCAACACCAGTATATAACAAATCATAAATAGCTAGTCTGATCTTTCCGCCTCAAATTTTGTCAGTATTAGACAATATAACTCCAAAAGGGAGAAAATCCAATGTTCTTTTCGTTCGATAAAAACATGTCAGCAACTTCTTACCTTCCAAGTTGACCAACAAGAACTATAACAGCTGCAGAAATGCTTTCCAGCACGGGAGATTCAAAAAATTTTAACAGCTCCGGGATGATTTTACTTTGCGTGGACTCCCAGCCCTGCATCACCAGAAAGATGCTTAGATCAAACAGAACTACGGTGGCTAGATACAATATGTTAGTCATAAAGGACAGTAATAGATTCAGCAGAAGACTTACTGCATTCATTGCAATTAGCTCCACCAAAGAAAGCAATTCACTAAGATCAAAAAGAACCTCAGCACTGTGGATTTGTGATTCAACAGGGGGGACACGATTATTTCCCTTCTCAGGCAGGATTTCGAACGCATCAAGCTGAGCACTAAAACTGTCTGGAGTATTTCCTGAATTGATCGGTTCCCCTGTGACAGGTTGCAGTCTTCCACAAAGAGCAATCTTTTGAAGCCTCTCCGATAATATCACTATGACAGCATCCACAGAAGTTGCTCCGGTACTGAATGGGCAACTGGTGCACAGAGGGACTACAGCCCCCACCTTCCCCACCAACAACGGGCATTGAGAACCCACCAACATATTAGATTGCTCAAGAAGCATAACCACCGACTTCAAGACAGTCATCAGCAAACTATATCTGCTTGACGTAAAATATTCGCTTCCACATAAATAAGCAAACACATGAAGAATGCTAAGGACCAATAAAGGATCAGATCCATTTGTATAACAAATCTTGTAGGAAGTTTCACATGAAAAACCAATCTTATTGTCCACCACACAAATTGATGCAAAAACAATACTGCCAGCCACCAAAAGATCCCTTGATGCAGTTCCTGATGACAGGAGACCATCGACGTTGTTCAAATTCATTTCCACTGTTCTATCAACTGAGATTGAAGATTTAGAAGGTACGCCATTACAGAAAATTATCTTTCCATGAACAAGGAAATCCTCAATGAGACAAAGAAGTCCATCAACTTGACATAACTCCATAAATAGTCGTCTTGCCTCCGCATTTGACATCACTGTTTCCGCAAACAAACATACCAAACAAAATCAAATTTACATTCAGCATAACAAATGTGACTAGCAAAAATTTACTTCCACAGTTATCAAATTTGACTTGATGGAGTACATTCAATAAGCACATGAGAACTTACCAGACTTTATATGCTCAGCAAATGAATCTAGCACATTGAAAAAATCTCTGTCAAATAAGTACCCAAATGTTCCTGATGCCACAACAGAGTAGTTGACCAGCAATAATGAAAACAGCACACAGACCCTCTCCCTGAAATAAGCACAAAAAAGAAATCAAATCAAGATTCTCAGAAAATATAGCGAACAACTATTAAAGAGCAAGCTCCTTACCAAAAAAAAAACCATTAAAGAGCAAGCAATTAATAAAAGGGATAAAATGCAGAAACTAGAAGTGTCAGTGCATGGAACCACGATAGAACAGTTTTTTTCTTTTTAATGATAGAACAGTTGAACAGGCATAACGTGTAACATATTTGTTGTTCTCTTTTTCTGATACTGTTACTTTCCAGAGAGGATCAATATAAGTACATGGAAGCAGAAGAGTAACTCACTTCTGCAGGAGATTTTCTTCCTTCCTCAGTTCAGTGAGAAATTTTTGCAGCATCCAGCATGGGTGAGATAGCAAAGAACTCCGAACCACACAGCTGTCAATTGCAAGAATTATCCTATATATACTTTCGATTTCCTTAATATCCGAAGTGACGACACAATATTTAGGAAGAGCATCGTGTGCAGATCCATGTTGACTCTCAAATGAATATTTACCCCCATCTCCTGAAACAATAAATTTCAACCTGTTTGAATCAACTATCCCTTCTCCCAAACCAAGGCCGCAGGAAGTTGATGAATTCTCTTTCTCATGCACTACTCCATGGATCAAGTCTTTCTCTTCCTCATCAGAAGATTCAGTGATGTCGAAGTCCATCTCAGGAAGCGCTGGAGAAATAAGCCTGCCAATCGCTCTCTTGTAGCGCTGCTCATCAGTTGGATCATCCAACTCCAGCAATTTCATATAACTGCCATCCACAGTATCGAAGATTTCAACTCCATTGTTACAGCCAAAAGAACCATCAACATCCTTCCTCGGTATAAAGCAGACTCCTCCATTTAATTCATTGGGAACCTGTCCACTGATATTTGCTTCAGTGTGAATTTCAGATCCACAGTTATCTTTGTTCTGCAGTATCCTATGGCCATGTTGTAGTCCCTTTCCGATGTCCTTTTCATGAAAAACCTTTCTCTTCTTCTGCCTGCCCTCAAGCTCTACTTGTTTACTATCAAGTACATATCCAGTATCATTCAAGGGTTCATCTGTTTGTTGACTTAAAATACCATGCAAAAGAGTAGGGTCCTCTTCCATTTGGAGATGCAACTTCCTACTTCTTGCACTCATATGATCAACCGATTCAATCACATCAAGTAGGTCCTTCCTCTTCTGTCCACATACTTTTGATCCATGAAGACCCACATGAGGACTTTTCACACTATCGTCACAAATCTCAGGAAATTTTTCATTGCCCCTGACTTCGGTATTTCCATAAGATAGGCTCGAAACCGTTCTTTGCTGATTCAAGTTATCTTCCCTCAGTTTTGCTGATGAAGCAACATTGTCTGTCCTGTCCTGTGATCCCACCAACTCTCTATCAGAAAAAGATGCCACAGCAGAATTTATGGCAGAACGCTGTAATTTTTTTCTGTTAGAGCCTCTAGGCGGAAGCTCCGATTTAGAATCAGTACCTGATACAAAATCAGTAGAACTGCCTCTGGATGTAGGCGGCCCACCTTCTCTGTGTGGAAGCTGTCTCAAATCATCACATGTGGCAACAGATATACAGCTAGGCTTGAAAATTGCATTGTCACTTTGACAGCATGCATGAAACAATTCTGGGACACGCAAATTTTGCCTCCTTTCAGTTGCAACGGTGGTTCTTGCATTCTACAGAGTTCATCAAACCATCAGGTAAGCAAACCAGAAAAGAAAGCTGGACCACCCTTAGATGATGTTTGCGGAGAACTTATAAGTAAATTCAAACTAAACAAGATTTCAAAAAGAACCAGGAATACGCCTCATCAGGAAAATCACAAACTATAGTATCCTTACTCATGCGAAGAAAAACCCATCAACCTCTGGGAGTTTCACTAAATATGAGCTGGAGGAGAATGTACACATAAGGAAGAAAATAGAGTATAAAAAAAGTGGGACTTAAAAAAAACCCAAAGAATTTTAAGAAGTCCTAATGAAGATAATAGTTCCCTCAATTAGTGGTAAAGTGTGTCATGTTATCTGATGAATCTAAGACACTTTGATGCCCTAGCCCACCAGGAAAATAAGCTGTAAAGAGATTGTAATGCTTGCTGAAGATCAAGGGTTTCCAACATCGAGTCTGAATTAATATAAAAAGGGCCAAATCATTTGCATAATCTTCAAAACAAATGTAAAACACTACTGATAAGACACGCCTTCACTTTTTCACTCACTACTATAATTTCATAGCATGAGAGTTTATATCTATCAAATTCAAGGTTGCTGTGGTTTCTCTAAATTAAATCAGACCAGCCTACAGGGGAGAAGTGCAGAGACAAAGCAGTGATGGATTACGCAATGTCCCCAACCATGACATACAATTTTCACTGCCTTCTATATTCGCAGTATTATAACATCATAGAAGCTGTTGTCATTAGTTGCTTTTCTGCCGCATATACTTAAATCACGCAATTGTCTGCATCTCTATTGCTTACCTCCTTCACACATGCACAAGACTAAAACCAGTCATAATGAACTTACTGATCAGGAAACACACCTTTTCAAGCTCGGGCATGCCTCCACAGCTGGGTGAGAAACAGCTGCCTAGTACATTAAGGCGGTGGGAGAATTCGCTAAACTCCATCTTTATGTGAAGGATTTCTTGCATTAGGAGATCATTTCGGCATTTTTCAAACTCCAACACTTCTTTGGCATGTTTAACTCTCATCTTTTCAAGCTTCAATCTTTCTTTCAAAAGCTTCAGTTTGGTAGATTCAGCATCCCTCATAGGCAAGGCAGGAGGAGCCTCCAACAGTTTCCCAGATCCATGTTTCAGCTGATCTGACTGGAACTTTCCACTCCTTCGCCTCTTTTTCTCCGATGATTTAAATAATTTATTATTATCTTTGTCATCCAAAGCCTTATCATGCTCTCCAGTTTGACTGTTTCTTTTCAACGTTTCCAAAGCTGTGTTTTTATTCTTACTTGATTGTCTCTGTTTCTCAACACCAATGGCTGCTTTCTCAGCTGTTAAAATCAGCCTAGCAGTTTTGCAAAGCTCATCATTCTGCTTTGCCATCTCAAAATCCACTTTCTGGTCAGCCCCTGCTACAGGACAGTTACTCATTCTTATAGAAGACAAAACATCATGAAGCTCTTCCTGCAATTTCGCAATGCACTTGTTGCCTCCCTCAACTTCGGCAGACAATTTTTTAGCACGGTCTTTCTCTTTCATCAGCTTCCTGTAATTGTCTTTGGCTAGCTTTCTTTGATCGGCTGCTTTAGCCTTCTCCAAATCGGCACGCTGCCTCTCTTTCATTGCTCTTTGCTTCTCTAATTCAAGTTCTTTCTTTGTCTCTTCACAACTTAAAGTCTCAGAGACTAATTTTGATCTTGCTTCATCAATTTCTTTTTTCAAGTTCAGCAACTGAAGCCTAGATTCTTCAGCCTTTCTCCATTCAATAGCAGAGATTTTTCTCTCTTCATCAGCCTTACTTTTCTCGGTTTGCAACATTTTCCAGGCTTCCTCAGCTCTTCTTTTCTCGGACTCTGCATTCTTCCTTTCTGAATCTGCCCTAGTTTTCTCCTTCTTTGTAAGTTCCTTAAGACGTTTAATTTCTGCTTCCCCTTTAGAGACCTGGGCCTCGAGCAACTTGATTTGCTCCTTCCCGTCTTGATCATCAGAACGGACACTTCTCCCCAATGACACTATCTCGGACTTCAAGGCAGTGACTTCATTCTCCAACGAAACTCTGACAGAGACTGCTCTCTCCTTTTCCTCTTTCTCAAGATCTGCACGTGTCCGTTCAGCTTCACATCCTGCAAGGAGAAAAAGAGAGAGAATTGTACATGCTACTTGTCAGTGGCAACCCCAAATCTGTTCTTCCTTAAGGAATCGAATACCAAAATGACAGCATTAAGCCCCTCACGAAACAATTGCATCGAGCAAGGTATCGAACCTACACTTTTTGGATTCAACATCAAAACTTACTCAAATTTTTAGCTCTCGGAATCACACAAATCAAGATAGGATTCAACATAATCTTCTTGTACGATGACGGAAGCAATAGTTTTTCGATTACCTTTCTTGAGATTGAGGCTTTCAGTCTGAACCTTATCGAGCTGCTGCTCGAGAAGCTTCACGGCTTGCCTGAGAGCATTTCGTTTCTCTTCTAACTTCGAGTATTTGACCTTCCACTGCAAGCGCACAACACCCAAAACTAGTCAGCTCGAAAAACTACTGAAACGCACAAAGAACCTCCACTCTAAAGAACCAAAAAGCCAAACAATAAGCGCATGCAATGCATCTATAAAAACCTTACCGCTCTGCAACAGATGTTCTCCGGCTCAACCTTCAGCGAAACATCTGCTGCCATTACAGCTACTACTGCCAGCGAAGAGTCACCAGTTCGGTCTCGGATCGACCCGAGAGGAAGCGGCGCATTGATGAAAAACCCTAAAGCCTTGCCCTTGCTACTCGCTGTATTCGCAGGTAGAGAGAGAGAGACGAGAGAGCGGTAAAGAGTTGAAGAAGACCTGACCGCCTCTGCAGTGGTTGAAGGAGGTCTCCTGCCTGTGTAGAACCCTAGAAGGTCCGACCCGGTCCTGCGACATTTTAGTTTTGGATCCGACCCGAAACATTGACGGCGGTATCCTTGTGGATGGCGGCAAAACTGGGAAACGGATCGAGTCGGTCATGTGTAGTTGTGGCTCGGTAGGGCGGTCATGCTTTACAGTTTACAAGGCCTTTTATATGATTTTGTCTAAATTAATAACGGGGCTTATGATGTGTATGTATGTATGTATGTATATATATACACACCATCTCAAGAGGTATCAAAATATTTGAGCTATCAAATAGTTAGCTCTATTTGTTTTCATGAAAAATGACTAATATATTTTTTTGCACTGTTAAAAAAATGAAATGAAATATTTCTATTGTCCACAAAAATGCTTAAATATAAATTGTTATTGATAATGAAATTTTTTCATTGACTAGTTATTTCAATCGATATAAGTGGTCATTTCTAAGAAAATGTTACATGACACTAGAGGCCGCAACCCATAGAGTTTGTCATCCTTTGCTTATGAGTTATATAAAAAGTTAATACCACGAAAAATCTTAAACCGGTACACTTGTGAAAAATTTATCTAACATTATTTTTTTGACCATAAAAAATCCTAAACTAGTACCTTTGACAAATTTACCTTAAGCTAGTACACTTGTAATAAATTTACCATTTTTAATTTTCATTAATTTTATTATCAAATTGCCTAGTTGGATGACATGTGGCAATTCACATTTGGATTTTTACCCTCTATTTATCACATGTGCATCAATTAAGATTTTTCGTGATATTAATCCAATTTAATGAAAAGTAATGAAAAGTGAATTGATAGCATGTGTGCCAATTTAAGGTTTTTTATGGTCAAAATGATTAGTTGGGGTAAATTTATCATAGATATACCAGTTTGAGATTTTTTGTGGTTGAAAAAATAGTTTTTGGTAAATTTGTCACAAATGCACCAATTTGAAGATTTGGGTAGTCGAAAAAATAGTTTGAGATAAATTTATCACATATGTATCAATTTTGAATTTTTCATGGTATTGACCTTTATATAAATGGGTGCAAGTGTCTTTGTGCATTTGCAACTTACATCACAATGCACCTATTATTATTCATTTTAGTCTAACAATGGACAAATTATAATATCTTAAGATCTGTTGTCTAGTGTTGATGAATAATATTTATACGTCTTTTTTCAGTCCTTTTTAAATTATTCATGTTCTCATACAGCAAGTGCCAGCAATACACAAGCGTATATCATTATAGGGATAATTGAAATATCTGATAAATCACAAAATGCATGAAACACATGAGAATGCGTATCTAGCACCTACATCGATACAAATATGGAGGTGAAGGTTAAATTGTGTCAAAACAGTGAATCAAGACCTACAACATTCGGGGCGCAACGAACATGCCGTGTATCAATGTTGGAACACTTAGTATTCAACGGACGCACAAAGAGTCGACGCCACAACAATTGGAGCAAGACTTCAACTTTACTTTTATATATATATATGATGGTCTCGCATGCTGTCAAGGAGAAATATTAGATTTCATTGATGATAGTTTTCTCGTAAAATATTAGCTCAATATCATTATTGACATTAAAATTGAATGTGTTCGATAAAATTTTATATCATCATTGGTGCGAATGATAACTCAATGTCCTCATATGTTATGTGTTTTTATCAAATTGGCTATGTCCATACCTCACAATAAACTTCTAGTAATTAATTAGAAAAGGTAACTTTCAACTTTTTTTCGAGTCACTTGATGATAGAATCGAAGCACTTCATAAATGAATATTATCTCCGGTGTTGTACTAGATGCAATAATGAAATACGATGATTAACCTATGTTTGATTTAACTATGAAAATAGATTAATCGATACAAACAAAATCAAATTAAAAAGATACTCATACAAAGAGGAATTTTGAAGAAGAAATAAAATGAACTACTTTGGTAAATAAAACCAATTTTTTTTTTTTAATCAATGGAGGATGTGGAGGATTCGACACCCAAGTAGGCTTGGGTGTCTTGGGTTCTGATCAAGAGGGGGAGAGCGTCGGATTTTTGGTGAGCTTGCTATGGATCTGAGTAACTGAAAAAACTAGTACGGGGATCGGAGGAGCTTTAATGCGTACGAGGAGGATGGGTAAGAGGGCTTGGAGTCTAAAGGCAATAGGAAAGACAAAAAGGTGAAAAAAGAAGGTTGGAATGGGATCAGAGGAGCTTCCACGACCACCGGCTAGGGGAAGGGGGAAAAAAAAAGGGAAAGAGGAAAGAACAAAAGGATAAAATGAAATGAAAAATGAAAAAAAAAATAAGAAATATAAAAAGACGAAAAAATCCCTAGTCAAACCCTTTTTTGAAACAAAGAGGGCGCTTTAGGCCATCATTTGAAATAAAGCTTATTTCAGACTTGTTGGCACCTAAATTTTGCATTTCCCTTAAATCATTCATTTTGTATAAAGTGAGAATTAGCCTTAGTCCTTACAAAAAAAAAAAATCAATTTCTCGTGTGTAGCGTTTTTAATTTTTCACATGCATAAATATTTACATTTGTTTGGATCGGCATTGGAAAAAGGAACCAAAATTGACAAGCAACTATAGACCGGAGCCCATCATGTAATTCTCGGCAATAAAGGAGGGGAAGCGACCGAATTTTCTAAGAGGCCTTAGGGCCTACTTCGGATTTAATTTAGCCCCGTCAAAGTTGAAATTGTGAACAGCTTTGGATTATTAGAACCACATGACATTAATGGGGACAAAAATTAAGGCCCAAGCAATTACAGTTAGCCCTATTAGAAGGCTTTGAGCTGAATCTGGAAAAAAAACAAAAGAGAGAGAGAGAGAGAAAAAGTTCACAAAGATCAAGAAAAGTTGAGCCCATAATTGGATTAGTGAACAATAAAACCTAATGGGCACTATAAATACACTCCTTAGGGTTCACGCACGAGGTGGGGAGGCTAGTTCACTTTCGTACGCGGCCAGAGATATGTTGAAACGGACGGCGACATTGAGGGGAGGCCACGAAGAAAAAGGTTTCGGCTCCCCACCAGCAGCAGTCAAAAAGTCTTCTCCTTTTCTATGCAAGTCACAAAAGGACACACGAGTCCTCAGGATTGGAGAAGTCAAAGTTCAGGGGAGTTATTCTTCTGGTGCAATGATATCTTTGCGTTGATCTCCTATTACTAGTCAAAGTATCTTCATCAGAATGTTCATGACAGACACGTAAAAAAAAAAAACAATGCCCTGCAAGTTGTCCACGGGAGCGGTCCCTGCAGGTCCTCTACCGTACCAAACCAGCCGCCTGCCCCTCGCGTCTCGATGCTGGACGACCACGGGTACAGCCGCATCACCGAGCTACCGAGTCCTTCGACGGGGAAGCTGGTCGCGCGCCACCAGCATGCCATGTCCGAGCACCTTCAAACCAGTCCACAATTTTTACCTTACCTTTGACGCAAATCTTTTATCGAATGTAAGCAGTTCGTTTTCTAATAAAGAGTTCTTGATCGGTTTTGTATAGAAAGTGTCGAATGCAAAAGATATATTAATCCTATGATATGTGGATACTGTTGTGAGATCACCAAAAGGGAGCCCAAGTCCGAGCCCGTCAACATATCTAGTTTGACCCAATTTCACTCAAAAGCTTAAGCCAATGAGTTATGGGTCAATGAGTTACGGGTCAACTACGTCACATCAATTATCCGATGTGAGACATCTCTATCATAACTCACACGTACATCCTAACAATCTCCCATTTACATGTGAGCTTAAGTATTGGGTTTGCACCTCTTTAATCCAAGTATCTTTCCGCACCGGTTTATCTCAACTTGAATCTCTATCAACGCTCATCGGGCCCACATCGTTACACCACTTCTGCACCAACTTATCTCAACTTGAATCTCCATCAACGCCCATTGGGCTCGCATCGTTACACCACTTCCACACCAACTTATCTCAACTTGAATCTCCATCAACGCCCATTGGGCGGGCATTGCTACACCGCAATGCCAACCGGCCCGAAAACCGCGTTGGCCACCCGATTTCTTTCTTGAGATATTCACCAAGCATCGATACATATTGGGAGTGAGCTACCAATCAACCATCGGCTATAATACCATTAGTTAGGAGTGCGCAGCAGAAGTTTGATACATTTACCCGAGGAGATTATCAATAGAGAGCCCAAGTCCGAGCCTGTCAATATATTTAACTGGACCCACCTTCACTCAAAAGGTTAAGTCATTGAGTTATGGGTCAACTAAGATATATTAACCGCTCCACACTACATCAATTATCCGATGTGGGACTTCTCTAACACAACTCACACGTGCATCTTAACAGACACAATGTTGAAATGTAATCGAAGGCACTAGACAAGGTAGGACACAATGCCGGAATTTAATTGGCAACACTGGACGGTAGATGGATGTCGGAATCTAATCAATGACACCAACCCGGGATAAGAAACTTGCCGTAATTGAATTTACGACAGGAATTTGAACTATAGCTAGGCTAAACCGAGTATTGAAATGAAAGATAAAATACTTGTTGTGTTGATTTGTGGGGGGTCCTTGTTGGGTGACTCATAGTCTTTATAGAGGTGTTTTAGCAATTGTCGATCGGTTACCATTTCTGGCTTTCCACATCCCGCTCCGGTTTCAGCACGTTCTCCTATCCTTCGATGGTATATCATCGATAGTTTCTTGTTTTACACACCATTCCCTCTATACTTTTGAGGATTGCCGCCCATTTTCTGCAACCGCTTTAATCGTCGTCTCTTTCGCTTGTCTGTCTTTCATTGAGACCCATCCTTGACACGTGGCGTCCTCACGATCAATCAGACTCTGATTTCGGTGCTCTCAACCGTAGCCGATCACAACTTCTCCACATACCTGTCACATGACTCCTCGGGTAATTTTAGGTGTCAACACTTACCTTTAGCTACTATTGTCTCCACGGTTGTGAATCGGGAGGTCTAGGCGAGTCTACCAACAACACCTCCTTGTTGTTTTGAAATTCATCGGTGATGGTACATCGATGTGCGTTCCTTTCAATTGCTAATATTGCGGTTGAGACTGGTTTTGACTCCTCGGGTAATTTTAGGTGTCAACACTTACTTATAGCTACCGTTGTCTCCACAGTTGTTAATCGGGAGGTCCAGGCGAGTCTACCAACAACACCTCCTTGCTGTTTTGAAATTCATCGGTGATGGTACATTGATGTGTGTTCCTTTCAATTGCTAATATTGCGGTCGGGACTGGTTTTGAAATGTTCTATGTTGATTTGTTGGGTGTAAGCGTAGCAAAGGGAAAATCATGAACTTGGCATTCGGTTTGAATGTATTAGAATATGTCTCGAGTTTAAGCCTGCGAATGAAACTTGATCTAAGATGAATTTTAATTGATGTGGATATTCAAAGTATTTAGGAAAGAAATATACTCTTTGCTATTGAAGTCGGTAAAGGCAGAAAAAAAGAAATAGAAAAGGAGATTAAAATTCAAATATCCATTATCCCGATCAACAAGGTAAAAGTCCAAGCTACAATTGGTTGACCGTATCCCATGAATTTCCTATCCAAGTGGAAGTCGGTCTCATTATCCTTTTGGGCAAAATATATATAGCTGCGGGTCTTGGCCATTGTGGAAGGCGTGCAATACATGTATTGATTGAAGCCCTATCTGTTCGTCGAGTGCTTGTCAAGGGTTTTCTTTGTAGATTTTATTTGCAGAATTACATCAATAATTCAAGTATCAAAACCGATTAAATCTTGAGGTTAGATTTGTGTAATTACTTTGTGAGATTGAGAGATTATTTCACAAGAAATCGGGGGCGAAGCACTTGTGGGTTATTTGATGTAATTGGGACTTGAAAAACACCGAGAGTGTTTGAGTAATTCGAATGTGGAATGTAATATCCGTTTATCGCTTAATCTTTAGTGAAATTCGTTGTTGCTCTTCCCGTGGACGTAGATCTTTACGATCGAACCATGTTCATCTGGTGTCCAATTTATTTTATTATTTTGTCTATTTATCATTCGATCGCTTGTTCTACGTAATAGAATAATTTTATATTGTAATTTGCTCATGTCGGTTGGATTGGGTTAATCGTAGTCAACTTAGGTACAATCTGTTGGTGCTTGACCTTAGGGTCCACTCCATGTCATATCATACTATGAATTGCGCAAATTAATGTCCCCGATAATAAAAGTATGATGATCCGACTTTCCTTGATTTGATTGCATATGAGTTTGGGTCCATACTACTGTTTATTGCTAATTCTCGATGTTCCTTGAGCTTTCGTCATCATACAATACCACGAGCAAACATTAGACAAATCCAACGACGAAGTCAGCCATGCTTTCACTACCTGGTCGATCCATCTGCCGTAAGCCATCATGAAGCACCCCCGGTCGAGCCATCTTAATCCGTAGTAACCTATTGCGGGACGTAAGGAGTCCTCCGTCAAGCTGTCCATCGGTAAGTGATCCCGATTCGTCGGTTTATGTTCGGAAACCATATCGGCACGACATCACAAATTAGATTAGTTATTTTATCAAAAATTGATTTGTTGATATTGTTGCTTGATTTGAATATATCTCATATCCTGAACATATCTTTTTCGAATAAAAAAACCTAAATCTAAATTAGGAAAATTGCTTTACTAATCGGCAACGTTAATGTTAAGTTGGACATATCCTACCCGTCGCTATTCGAGTACGATCCTCCAACTTAGTAAAAATGAAAGTTAGCCAATTCGATCGATTGCCATTTAGATCCGATTTGCTATCTTTATAAGCCGATTTTAGATTTTGGTATCTTAATTTTCGAAAAAATTGAAAAGGGATGGATAGTCATGATCTTGTTTAGGGCTTTTTCTTATCCTGATTGGAATTTTGTTGATTGATATTATCTTGATTTTTTTTTTTTTGGTAAGGATGATATTATCTTGATTTGATTTTCCATATATTGAAAACTCCTAAAAACATTTAGCAAGTTAAGGTTTCTTAGAAACCCTATCTAATTAAAAGTTTAGGAAGGTAAAGTTTCTTAGAAAACCTCATTTCATTGGAAAATTGGGAATAAAAGTCAAGATAATGAAATCTGAATGCACATCTTATATGGCCCAAACAAAAAATTCAAAAAGAAAGAGCATGAACTCAACTAATGTCATCCATGCATTATCTCATTGCATATCTCGTGTGTTTTGCATTATCTTGTGCATATTTTCCATATCTCATGCATATTCACATTTCATGTCATGTTTTTATCTCCTATCATCTATGCATATCTTGCATATCCTATGTGTATCATATCTTTTGCCTATCATTTTTTTAGAAAAGATATCATCTGAACATCATGATGTAATATTGTTTTTTGAAAATCTACATCATGCATATCACATGTTGCATTTCATATAGGCTAGGCGCAAATTCATATCATGCATATCATATTTATTTGCATATTTCCTTGTCTTACATTTTTATGTCATGTTTCAACACGTCATAGTCATTCTCATGTTTACATATTCATTCTACGATGTCGCATTTTTGCATGTCATATTTTCGAATACCACATGTTTGCATAATTACATATCATAACTTACCACGTCATCATGTCATATTCACTTTGTCATTATGCCATGTCATTCGCGCATCATGTAGAAATCATGTCTAGCTTTATTCACCCTAGGTTAATTAATTTGCATGATAAGGTCATATAGTTAAAATCGCATGTTACTTAGATTAGATATAGTTTTCACATGCATATTAGCTTAATTGGTCCCAAAGTTGTCCACTTGACGTTCATATTATTCATGTCATTAGAATAGGTCATATAATAAGTCATTTTGCATGCTTTAATTTAATTAATTAATCCTTGCATATAGGGTAATTTGACTTTTAATTTTGTGTATCTTGCATTACATCCCTTTATTTAGTCATCTATTCATGTCATCACACTCGTTTGTTTATTCATTTTTGTTTTTATCCAAAAAGCGAAAACCCCCAAATCACTTCATCTCTTGAGCTTTAAAATGAATTCAATCAAGTTGCCAAACTTAGGAATTTCATAAGATTTAATAATCGAAAGAGCATTAATTTTATTTAACTAGTGTAATCAAGTCCCCAAACTTAGAAGTTCTAGTTCGTAGAAATAAAATAGTTTCTCCCGCTATTTTATTTAGATTTCCAATCAACCTATAAAAAATTATTAGTGGTGGCTCCAAATCTTAATTCATCTAAGGAAACCAAAGTTGCAATTTGGTAAGACTTGAGAGAGTTGTATTAGGTTAGTAGAATAATTAATCCAATAATCCATTAGCTTAAAAAAATCGATTTTTTTAGGTCGCTACGAGACTTCTATTTGAGAAAATAATGGCATTTTGGGTCTTTTTTCTGAAAATTTTCCAAAAAAATTGGAGGCTCCCTACGCCGCCAGGAAAATAATAAAACAAAAAAAAGGCTAATATGGAGATGCCATGATACATGCCAGTGCCTCTAGGATATGCACTGGGCCTCAGTGCCAGGTGGGCTATCTCTTACTTCTGTCTTGGTAAAAAGAAAAAAGAAAAAGAAATACTATACATATACCTCATAATTAAGTGTAGAAGGGCCAACCACATGATGACACGTAGTAAATCGCGGTGCAAACTCGGGTCTCTCTCTTTTCGAAGCCCACTTAGGTTGCGTTTAGTTCGATTTTGGAAATGAGCTTTGGAGAAATGTAAAGACCCTTAGCCTAATGGGCTTTGAAGAAACGCAAATTGAGTTCGGTAAAAAAATTCGTTGTAAAATAACTTTGAGGAAGGTAGGGTGTGGCAAAAAAGAAAATTGCAAGGGCCTTGGCTATAAATTTTTTATTACAAAAAATCAAACCATCTGGCGAAGGGCTTAGGTAGTCGGCAAGGCCGCCCGTGGTCATGCGACCCCAAGCATCTCACGACCTTGTCGGCCTTTTGCCAGACCCTCACCGATACCCTTGCTCAAGAAGATGAACAATAGATATAGGGTTTTAATTTTTTAAAAGGGATAAAATTGAAATTTCAATAAGATTTTGATGACAAAATAAACAATTGACTGATTTTCATTGATTGAGCTTTTAGCATTCCAAAAATACTGAAGCTTCAAACTCCACTTTCTCCAATGTGCCGGTTGGCTGGATGTGCTTTTAGTATAAAATTAGCCCGATCCAAACATTTTGGGCCTGTTCAGTTTGGGTTGAGCGAAGCCCTAGAAAAGTGGAAAACACAAAGGAAAGCTCCACAAATGAAATTGAGCAGACATCAAATTTACAACACAAATCACAAATCAAGGACAATCCAAACACCAAAATCACCACTTCAGCGTTTGCAAAATTATCCGTAAATGCCAAAGCTAAGGACAAATTGGCGATGATCCAAACAAGAATCACCTTGAACTAGGCCTGGCAAGTTGTGACGGTAAGTTTTGACTTTGGAATGAGAGGGCAACTTGGTGACCCTCATCAATTGTGGACATTTTGGTCGACCTTGACTTTTGGGAGTTGAATTTGACAGTTTGACTTTTTAGGCCCAACTTTGACTTTTTTAAATCAAAATTTGACGTGACAACAATTACCGTTGAGATTAACCGGTCGACATGTAGGATTTAACATAAAGCATTCTACCTGTCCTTGTCATATCTATTACGCTTCAAGGACTTGATTCCTCTATTGCAATTTTTGTACCAGCTTGGTCCGTCAAATGTTTCGGTTGGATCGAGTTTGGGTCGGGTTGAAAATGGTCCAACCTATAATAATCAATTCAATATGTACTGACCCATTTTCATACAATATAAATTCAATGACTTATAACCGATCCGACCACATATTATCAAAACACATTAATAATTGACTCAGAAGAACCCATATCCACCCATTTAACCAACTTTAAGCTCTTCACGTGTATATTTACTTGGATAAAAACTTCACATTAAATTAAAAAATAAAATATTAGTAAATAAAATAAAGAACGTAAAGAACATATAAATTGAAATATTAGAGAATTAGTTTATTTAAACGTTCCTTTATCAACGTCTAATAATAGAGTTTTATTTAATATCAAATTTCATTAAACAACGGTCGATTTCTCTTCATTGCCCCTTGATCCCACTCGGTTGTTTTACGTAATTTCAGAGAAGTGAAGACCACACCTTAAGGGCAATTTTGTCCAACCATAGAAATTTCTCTCTCTCTTCCCTTGTTGACGACGACTCTCTGTGCTTCCACTGGACGGGGAAGACGACAGCGATGATAAAATCACCATCAAGTTTGTTCAAACCAGCATGATAAGCTTAATCGCAGCATGTCCATTACTCCGTAACTATCCGATCAATCACATTCAAGCATCTCGGTAATTCCTTCATATCCTCTCTCCCGAAATTAAGCCCTCGTTCCTGATAGGAGCTTCGCAATCACGGCTTCCGCCGGCGAAAACTTCGTCAAGGGCTCCGTTCGCTCCAACTATGTTGCCGTCATCACTCCTGACCGCCCTGAAGCCCTCGGCAAAGAAGAAGAAGTAAACGACAACGAACTCCAAGCAAAATGAAGCGACCCTAATTTGACTTGGCTCACTAAATTTGAGTTGCTCATATCAAATTTGGCTCACTAAACTTGGGTTAAAATATGGGTCACTAATGAAAAAATAAAATAAACGAGTTACTCATACCAAACTTGGCTCCCTAAGTTTGAGCCACATTTTGCCAGCCCCTAGAATCATCATAGCTATCGTCTTACAAAGAATTTATTCCCAAAGCCCCGCAAGATTAGTAGATGTTTTTGTCAAGTTCGCTGTAAAGCACGATATCTCATTTCGTTGGTCTCTCAAGGGAATTTCTTGGCTTGATTCCCTTAAAAAAACATAAATTTTAGGTCTAGTCTAAATAAGATCCTGAATTTTTTTTTTGTCAAGAAAAACACAAACTTTCACTATAGTCCTAAATTTGCTTCCGCATAAAAAAAGTGACACCAGTTTCTTTAAAGTTATCAAAGTTAAGGTCAGATATAGGTTCATTATCAAAACCCGTGTCTTCATCGATACCTCTCACATTCCTATGGCATATAAACATCACATGACGTCGATAATTTTGAAGAAACTAGTGGCGACTTTTGAATACAGAGTAGATTTGGTACTCGAGCGAAAGTTCAGACAAAAGAAAAACTCGAAGCAGATTTTGGATTAGAGTTAAAATTGGATTTATATTGTTATTTTTAAGGAACAGACCCAGTTTTGATTTATTAAAAAAAAAGGGAACAGACCTAAAAATTTCACTAACGATCATCATCTGACTTTTGATATGTGAAAATAGAGAATATGTTTCACGTCAATTGCTGACGTGATGCGCGTTTTTTATCCATGTTTAATAATATGTTGATGTATGTCCGCTGAGTTGAAAAAGGCCAAAAAATAATTTTTTGTTTCTCTTTCTTCCTCCTTCACCTCGTTTCTCACCATCATCTGTCTTCCACGGCCATCGGCACCTTCAAGCTTCGTCTTGGCCAGCTCTTCCATGGCCGCCGGCACCGAGCGAGCCGTCGTTGCTCGCGGCCATGATGGCGACCTCAAGCAGCACGGCTCCAACAAGAAGAAGAAGAAATTTGAGAAGGTGGTTGGAAGCAGAAGGGGCCGAAGGCCAAATTCGTTTGAAACGAAGATCGGCTCAAGCAAAAGGACCATAATGTACTTGTAGACGAGACGGACTGTCGTCTGATCAATAGCAAGTACTGGGCTTCTGGCAGAAGCAAAATACATAAAAATAGAAACTTTTGAAATCGTCGAGATCTACAGCCGGTGGAGAATGACGAAAAGAAGAAGAGAATGATAAAGATCATCTTGTATTGCATGAATCAGCAATAGGAATACCAAAGCGAAAAATGGAAATCCGATGCCGGCATTCACATGAAGAAACAAGAGAGACCTATTCCCAACTCTCTGATTTGTTAGAATCATCATGAGATATTCAATCGACGTATTCTATGAAATCCGAGACATCACAACTCGACTGACGTCCTTAATGAACGCGCCTGCAGCTGCGTACTCTTCCAACCCCTTCTTGTCCACACCATCCCTCAGCAGCGGTGGAAGAAACAGCCAAGATGCGGTCACCATTACAAATGTCACGATCATTGGACCGGCCAAGGCCCTCGGCAACCGCCACTTCGCGCCATACTTCCTTTTCACCACCACCTCGACCACCAAACATGCCCCGTGGAACACAAAAAACCACGTGACCTCCCAAGTGGGCTTCACGCACCCCATGTAGAAGAATATCAGCTCGTGCATGAGCCCCGACACCAGGAAAGCGGCCATCACTGCCGGCAGTGCAGCCCACTTGGGCCCAACAACCGCTGACGCAGCACTGTGGACCGGTTTGTAGACGGTCGATCGCAGGATGTTGGTGACCATGAGGTTCCACCGCTTCCCCCAGAAGTCCTGAAGGGAAGACGACAGGTACGGCTCATGGAACTGCGGCTCCAGTTCCATCCCAAAGCCTACTCGAGCTGCGGCTTGTATGGAGGCTAAGATCAGCTCAAGCGCAAGGTATATGTGGCAGCAATAGAGGAACAAGATCACGTTCGGATGGAAGTGGTCGCCATAATCGTATAAATGTAATAGCATCAGAAAAAGCAAAGCTTTTGTGGGATAGTTCAGGGACAAGATAGCTTTCTGTCTAGTGTTTTCAGGATTTTGAGGAAGTGGTTTTATTTTACGATGGCCTTTGTGAGGTGGGTTTGTCTGATCTTCGGTGCTGTCTGTCCTCTGCGGTGATTCTCGAAGTGGGGTCTGTTGGATCTTGATGGGTAAGCAAGCAATGGCCAAGAAGCATGGAAGAGAGATGGATGGATCTGAAGATAGAGGCCCTTTGCCGAAGGCAAAGAGGAGGAGTTTGGAGTTGCCAAGCCAGGAAAGGATGAAGCCAGTTTGGCCGCTAAGATTCACTGTGGAGAGATTAAGAGGAAGATAAAGAAACAGAGCCACGACGGGTAGCATCGCTAAGAGTCTTTGAGTACCTTTTGGGATGGTCCTGCCAACTATGTAGCAGTAGCACATAGACATCAAAGCTGTGATGCATAACTTGGAGAAGTTGTAGATCTCTCCTTCCATTTTCTCCCCCACTCCCTCTCTCTCTCTCTCTCTCTCTCTCTCTCTCTCTCTCTCTCTGCCTTCCCTGTTCCTTAAATTTTCTGCTACTCTCTCCTTCGATCTTTTCACTGGACAGCCGACAGCAACAGAGGTTTTGCGCAATTTTGACAATCAAAAGGTTGACCAGAGAAGGCCAGTTGCGTCTTCAATAAGCAAAACCCTAGGAAGCTGCTTGCCTGCTTTTTATTTTCTGTTTATTGTCTTAGCGTGCCAAGCTGTACCTTCTTATTTTATTGAGGAATCTCACGGCATGTTCACTTTAGTAATGGCTTCTGTACTTTATTCAACTTATTGCCTCGTTCTTAGCTTTGCATAAGATGAACTGGGAAAAAAAATTTATTTTATTTTTACTGTTGAATCATGGGAACCTCAACTCAAGCATGCCATGTGCGGTTGCCCTTATTGTGCGGCCAAGGACACAGGAGAATTGTCAGACTAACGAAATGTTTTTCCTTTCCTTTGATAGTCTTCAGAAGAATAATAACATTGCTTATATGCTCTCTCTATCAGAAACTAAGGAACAAATTAAAATGCTCATTTGCTTGGATGACAACGATCATAGTACTTATTAAGACCAAGGGACTGAGAATACGCTCAAATTCCCCACTTACCAAAATACTAATTAAGGAACACAAGCTTCTTTCTTCAGACTTGTTTTCGTCATAACTTCGCACAAATATCTGTTCTTGAACTGTCTAGATGACCATCCACGACGAAACTGAAGATAAGTTTCACAGCAACGGGAATACATCAAGCATATCAACCTCGGAAACAAGCAAGATTAGGGACGTCTTTGATAGTGGGGACAGTTGGATTCCCGTCTTTTCGGATGTCAAATGTGTAGTTGATCTTCAGGTAATACTTGTTGTCATCATCAACAAACTGGAGATCAAATAGAAGCAGAAAGGAAATTGTTAAAAAAAATAAAAATAAAACAAGGGAATCTTTGGTGAGAGGATAACAAAAAGGGATTTCTTTTCACTAATCGATAAAGTTTGCGGAACACAAAAGCGAGCACTAATCATCCATGGTGGGCGCTAATAACCAAGTTTTTATTCCTTACAGATTGATCTTGTTGACGAACATACATGCAACTGTGTTGGGGCTTGGGAGTGTCAAGCAGTGATTCAGAAAAGCCAGTTTTTAGGTGTAGAAGGCCAATGTCAAGACTCTCCTCGATGACTAGATATCCGAATGGAGAAAGTTGATCGACTTGTTGTACAGTTCTTGAAGCTCCTTAACAAATACGCAATTTGAATTCCCTTCTCGCGGACGCGACTTTTGAATGTGAAGAATGTCTTCCATGTTCTCCGACTCTACCTTCTGCGAAACATCTGCTGCCATTACTGTTGAGAAAACCTTCCTCTGAATATCTTGATTATAACAAAACCATCCTTCTTAAGAAAGAATCTAGTTAATGCTTTGAAATACTTTGTAGGTATGACACGTGAATAAAAGTTTATATTATTCCAAATCTGATGTTCAACCTCAAGACGAAGTCGTCACATATTTGTTTTTGAGTGAGTGGAATCTTACTAATTAGATGGAGTGAGGTATCGCCTCCGAAGACTCAATCTTGAGAAGACTCATGTGACACATCAGCAAGGAATTTATTAAAGCTCAAAGTCATTGTCCTAGTCTGATCAAATTTAAAGTGTTTCTTCTATTTCTGAAGACCGCTTCTGAATTATATTCAGATTCTGCAATACCTTCTATCCAAATTCTGAAGACCCACGTTTGGCGGGTTTCCGGTTCGACCGTGTTAGTTATGGAAATCTGTAATATTTGATTGACAAGATTTTCTCAAACATAATGGGAGAATATATTCTATTGGATATTACTTTCCATGGAACAAGAAAGCTTTCATATTTGAATGAATTCTACTTATGGAAACTAAGGATTTATTTGTATGGGTGATCGAGTCTGAAGGGTTTAGACTCTACTCTAACGGCCATCAAATTTTCCTAGATGCAATCTCGTTCAATCAAGATTGATGGCGTCCAATCATCGATTGAAGAGCGACCTTTGAAGACCCATTCGGCAGCTAGTTTGGAGGTGAAGGAGTATAAAAGGGAGATCTATGGTGACCGACGAGAGAGAGATACATAACTTACAAATTCCAAAGTGCTTGAGTTATTTAGATTTATATACTTGTTCTTGAGAGCGAAATACTTATTCTTTGAGAGGTTATGTAAGGGTGAATTATGTGATATCACTTGTAACCTTTCAACGATTCATCTAATGAAATCCAATCAATCGGCTGTTAGCGTGAGAGAATAGACGTAACCTTATCTAAGTCAAACTACTATAAATTTCGTATGCAATTCTCTCTTACTCTAGACTCTCTTTATTGTCTGTAGATCATTGCACGTCTCGTTCTGAAACTGCTACTGAATATATTCAGATTCTGTTCTAACTTGTTTAAGTTCTGGAATTAATTTCAAAATTATTCAGAATCACCTATTCACCCCTCTAGGTGATATTGCCAGATACGACAATTACAGCTACTGCAGGTGAAGAATCACTAGTTTAGTCCTTGGGTCCTCCTAATTCGAGGGTGTTCGTCCCAGGAAGAAGCCGCGCATTGATGAAAAACTCTAGAGCCTTGCCTTTGATATGCGTTGCATTCATAGATGGAGAGAGGACCACCTCTGCAGCCGTTGGAGAACACTACAAGGTCCGACCCGGTCATGCATCCTTTTGTTTGGTTTTTGGCCCGACCTGAACCACTGGTAGCGGTCTCATTGCTGGTCACAGTAAACATGAGGAATGGAGCGGGTCGGATGGGTGCCTTAATATGTTTTGTTGTATAGTTATACAAATGAGTGCCTCTTGGTATATATTATCATTTATTCCAGTCCAACAATAGACTGTTTATTTAATATTATATTTGAGGTCTAAATTTTATAATAATATTCAACACAAGTTTTTAATTAGTTTTCTTGGATTGTTTATGTTATTGTATAGCGGGCCTCGGTATCATACATGTTAAAATACTAATCACTAGATATAACATCCAAGAAAATGCATATCATTTGCATTTAGTACCTTCATTGGGATGCATGGTGAAAGTGAAGTTTAAAGCGAGTTAAAATAGTCGATAAAGATTTGAGGACAAGGAGCGCGCAAGGAACATGCCATGTATCAACATTGTGACACTCCATGCACAGCAGACAGCTAACGAGTCGATGCCGTAGCATTGTCCCATGGTTATTGTAGAGATATTTAGAATTTTATGTGAAACTTCTTTTAGTAAAGGATATCATATTATCGCTATCTACTGTAAAATTAAAATGTGCTTTCTGGAATTTTACATCATCAAAAGCACGAAAATATAACTCGTTATCCTCTTATATCATGCATTTTTGTTAAATTTTGTAAGCCAATTCCTCATATTAGACTTTCAATCATCTATTACAAAAGATCAATTTCAACTTTACTAGATGATAGCATCGAAATACTGATATAAAATTGGGTACATTTTTCTAGTTAATGAAACAGAAGATTTGCCTATAGTCTGATTAACTACGAAAAAAGATTACTGGATACAAATGAAATTAAATTACGGAGATACTCATATAGAGAGAACTTTAGAAGGAATAAAATGAAAGAATTTGGTAAAGGGAACCGATTTTTATGAACTAATTCTATGAAAACAACTCATTTTTACCGAAATACGAGCCATATTGTTACGTATGTTAGAACAACAAAAAATCGAAATGAGCCACAGTAAATGCGGCCGTTTTCACGCACAACTATTAGTGAATTACAAATTAATGAGGATAAAGACAAATTATATCAGCTATATCGTCTAATTATTGGTAGCATAAGCCATCAATATCTGTCCCAAAACTTGTAATTTCCTCTATTGCCTGAAAATTGAAACTTCTAGAGGTGCATGTATAAAAGCCGTCATAGACGAAAGAAATCGCACGTTAGGAATATGTTATAAGATTGAGGGGTTCGTTTATCGTAGATAACTCATAGCTCATTATTTTAAACTTTGTAGTAAAGTTAGCTCCAATAGGCTGTCTTAATTGGATTGGACTTGGATTCTCTCTCTATAATCTCCCAGGTGAAGTTATCAAACTTCATATTAGAATTGAACTAATTTCGTCCCCGGATTATGTGTTGTCCCATATGTGACATAAGAAAGCTTGAGCTCTTTAGGGTTTTAGACCTGGAGAGCCGGCTTAGTTTTAGGTTGCATTTGGTTTAAGCTTTCTCAAGGGTTAGTTCCTTGGGAAAAATTTGAGGTGTTTGGCAAGTTTTCCCAAGGGGCTTTAAGTCAAATGCTAGCCTTGGCAAAGATGAAAGTTCAAGAGTAGTCCCTATCAGTCTTTGAGCTTAATTCATTCATCTCTCGCTGAGTGCTGTCCCAAATGTTACAAATTGGTTTTTCAGGTGTAACAATCATTTCAACATCGAAGTAGCCCCATGTTCTTAGTCTCTTCTAACACAGATTGTACAGGTTTAATTTGGCAAAGCAAGCTAAACAATGAAAACGAAAATCGTTTTCTCATGTGTACTTGCCATCATCTGTACTCTTGTGGTGGGCGCCGAGCCGAGCCCGTTACAAGATTTCTTCGTCGCAGATCTCACATCCTCAAGTGAGCATCATTTTCCTGAGTCCAATTAAATTGATTTCTGCAATTTCTTTTTGTTTTTCACGTCCTCTTTTATACACAGTCCAAGGAAACAGAATAGCTTGTGTAAAAGGTATGAAGATCAGTAATTGTTTGTGTATTGCTTTATTCCCAGTAGCTCGCGCGAATGGATTTCCTTGCTTGGATGCTAAGCTTGTGCACGGCCCCACCATTTCTGCCTCAGCTGACTTCACTTGGCCAGCAGCATAACCAATCCATTCGGTATGGGCTTCATTCCGGTCACGGTAGGACAAGTTCCCGCGACTCAACACTCTTGGTCTCTCATTCGGTCGGTTCAACTTGCTCCCCAAGATGTGACCCTGCCCCCACACGCACCCTCGAGAAACCAAGATTTTCATTGTCCTAGAAGGGAGCCTTCTTGTCAGCTTCACGACGTCAAACCCATAGACGATGAGCTCTTCATCAAGGCCCTTCAAAAGGGCGATGTGTTTGTCTTCCCCGCACGGAGCTCTCGTTCACTTCCAACAGAAAGTCGGGTCCAGGAATGCAATTTGTTCCCCTTCTTGAACAGAGAGAACCCTCGAGGAACTCTTGTTCCTCACTAGGATTTCGGATCGGATCCATATCGCTACTGATATCCTGGCCAAGGCTTTTCCGGTTGACAAAACCACAATCGATAAGATGAAAGCCAAATTTTGAGATTTATATGTGCTTTTTGTTGAAGTTTGTTAGTAAAACAAACAAAAGTGCCTTTTATTGTATCTCACACTGGAGAGATGGATGAGTATAAATCACTTTATAAGTTAGAAGGCTATTATAGTATTTTAAAAGAAGAGAAATGGGTAAGTGGGCTAAACTTCAACCCATGTGTGGATGCTTGATTATTAGGCAAGCACTTTGCAAGCTTGCACCGGCACTAATCGACAATCATTTTATTTTTATTTTTTTATTGTCAAAATTATAATAATAATAAACTATTGATTTCTAACGAAACGGTGCGACTGTTCACATACGAGTTACGCTTATCTTTATGAAATTTATTTCGAATTTTAGTTAATTATTTACACTAACTAACAATCATTTTTTTTTCAAAATATAATAATAAACTGTTGATTCCTAATGAAACGGTGCGATTGTTCACAAAAGAGTTGCAGTTATCTTTATTAAATTTACTTCGAATTTCAATTAATTATCTATATCCAAGAGTTATAATTTTTTAGACAAGACAGTTTTCAGACAATGAAAGTTGTGTCCGAATAAACTATTTTTTCGGACAACGAAGAGTTGTATCCGAATTAACTGTTCCTTAGGAATGAAAAGGTGTGTCATAAACTATGTGTTCTTTGGATACGAATGTGCCCAAATTAATTGTTCCTTAGACACAAAGAAGTGTGTCATAAACTAAATGTTCTTTGAATACGAATAGTTGTGTTCAAATGACAGTTTTTGAAACATGGAAAGTTATATTTCTTCGACTATTATATATTGAGCGATTCAGTTTATTTTCTTTTTACGACTTTCAAAATTTTCATTTTCTAAAAAAGATACATAACCATTGTTTCCAATTGTTTCTTTAGAGAGATCCTAGAAATCATCAGAATTGCTATATGCTATTTTCATTAAGACTTTTTTGTATCCCGCCGGATATGTGTCGGAAACCATTAGCAACGTTATGGGGCATATAAATCCTTAAATAGAGTGTTATCATGTCTCAAAATCTAATTCTATTCTTCATCCTATTCGATCATATTTTTCAACAGTTTTGTCTCTCTTTCTTTATTTTAACTGTTTGGTGAGTTGTGGATGTCACGTTTGAGATTTGCATGTGGCTTGTGGCGAGGCGAAGATGTAACATTTGAGATTTTCATGTGCTTACAATGGAACCATTCGTCAACAGATTGGATTCTATGGAATATTGAGACAAATTCATGGACATTAATATAAATTTATCTCATCGGTACAAAAAGCATGGCATACATGCTCCTAAGTGCTATATAGTCATGAATTCTAATTATTTGTCAAACAGTGCTGTTATTTCCTACAATATCAATGGCTAATTGTTTACTATTTGGGGAGAAAAATAGTAAAAGAAGACCGACCAACCATATATACATTGGTCATAGAAATATACACCGAATGATGACATTTATACTACTATATAAGAGAAGATGGGTTCTTAATTTTATGGAAAACACTAGTAGCATTATCAAAGTAAATATTATCAAAAGTAGATAATTCATTCTAGGAATTCACGAGCGCTAGTTGGATTTTTGTTGTTGTTGCAAATTACTCTATTTTTCGTATCGTTTTTTTCTTATATAATTAACATTTCAGTTATATCTTTTTGTCCTTCTCATCTTTTATTGTAAATGTTTCATCTTGTTTCATTTTAGTTGAAAAAAAAAAAGTTAGTTGCATTCATTGTTATCTCTAAGAGACTAACCATCAATGAAATGATGCGACCTTACATATATACAACAATGTTAAATTCCTTCTCTTTCTTGTTTATCTTGTCTTGTACCAAAATGAATTTTTGAAGCTAAACTGTCAATTGTACAACCATTGAAATACACCATTCAATGACTTACCAAAGCCAATAAACAATTATTTGACAATGCATACATAGATCGTCAGAATTAGCTGAAAGCGCATATAATTCATTCTCAAATTTAATTAAGCTCAAAACCTTGCCGCTCTAAGTCCATTAACTCCGGTTCAAATAAAATGCAAATTATGTGGGCTTATTAGCATTACATGAAAGTTCTCCTAATATGCAAATGAAATTAATAATGTTTCTGTTCATGTATTGGGGTCGTTTGTTAAGTTTTCTACACAATAAATGACTCATTAGATCGTAAAAATTTAGGTGTGCATCCTTTATAACTTTGGTGCATAATGTATCCTACGCCATCTCATGGCTCAAGTAAAACCTTAACTGGAAAAAAACTCCTCATAAGTTTAATGTTATATCCTTCCCTAAGACTCCATTCGTTTCACGGATTACTTGAAATAATTAATCAATTGAAAATGTTTTCTTACAATTTATGTTTAAACAATTTTGAGACGATGCAAATATTTTTAATCTGTTTATTTTAGTGAGTGACACAAGCAATCATTTTAAAAAATATATTTTTAGAATTGTTCATTCCCCGCGAAACAAGCCGTGCCTAAATTTAAAAAAACTAATAAGAGGAAAAGAAACCCGTGCAAACCATGTGTAATAGAACTGATTAAATTATTGCATTTGTATTATCAATTCGAAGAATGTATTTGCTTGGTGTCAAACATTCCCATGCTTTGTTGATTTCTACTTTATTCGAAATGAAATGTTCGGAGTTAAGGTTGGATGATTGTCGACAAAGAATCTAATATACTAATTCTGCATATTAAATTCATTTGCCCCGATCCATATTATTCATACTTAACATAATGAAACTCCTTAACATGATGTGATTGGACGGGAATTATGACAAGCTAAGTAAACATTCAAAATTATGTAAACACAATTAACTGGGCTAGTAGAAAAACTACTGAAACCTAAACACCCATCACTCTTGAATCTATGCCTCAGTTGTGGTTGAAAATTCTCTGCCCAGGAGACAACAACATTTTTGGATCGAACTGGGCTTTGCGCTCTTGAAAAGTCCTCCATTTGGGACCAAAATGTTCCATCCACTCTCTTTCGGTGCTGTAATTTGGGAGGTATTGCTTGAACTTTATACCATTATCTTCACAAAAGCGGAGCACCTCCTTATTTTGAAGTTCAAGCTCTTGCCAGTCTCCAAACCCACTTGAATGCAAGAATTCAACCGTATAAAAGATATCTTCATCTGGTGTAACGGCAGACATTCTATCATCCCATCTGCAAAAAGATCAATTATCAAAATTACATAAAAGGCTTAATGGTCACTAAAGTTTGATAGAGTTTATAATAACTCACTTTAAAATTGATTTTAATAATTCAAAGCACCATAACTGCCAAATTTTTACATTTAATGCACTTGCCGGATTTGACCAATTTTCCGACGAATTGACTGCAATACGTCAACAGTTCGTCGTGAAATGAGCCTGGTTTTGGTTAAAGTGCATTGGTTGGAAGAAATGAAACGTTTAGTGCATTAATTTGATTAAAATCAAAGATAAGTGATCGAAACTCATATAAAAGTGGTGGCTAGCAAGAAAACATACTTATTTTTGTTCAACGGGTAAAAGAGGACATATCCAGTTGTGATGTTCCTTTTGAGAGCAATGTTCTTGAAGACGCCTGTGTTGATATCGGCGATGCGAGATTTGGGCACAAATAGGTCGAGCCACGGATGAGGAACATTCCAAAGCCCCCGCCCTCGGAGCTCTAGCTCTTCGACTCGTACTCTACTCAGGAAATCAACGTAGGACACATCTTTCTCGAACCTGAACTCGGGGACATGGTTCAAATCTTTCAATAGGATCTCCAGGTCCTGATGTTAACAAGATAACACGGAGCTAAGTCAAAACCCAACTCCAACGTAAGCTCAAATAATTTATAACATAAGCTAGGAATTTTCTTTCTTTTCTCTTTTCGAAGATAGTTGGATATCCATCAACATGTACCTTGTCTACTGTGCTCTGGGTGCGATCGTCGTAGTATTTGGCTACTTCGATACAGTAGAGGAGCTCGTGTTCCGCCACGAGGGACATCAGCCGCGGGTGGTCTGAGGGAGAGAAGAAAGGTATCCAACTGTCTGAATTTCGGTGCATGAAAAGGAAACCTTCTACATAGTTCAATGCTTCATCTTGGTCCCTTCGATGGCGCGATATCAAACGTTCTTGGTCCATCGTATAAGCTGAAAAATCACTGTATAGCATTCTCACCCACTTTGCCTACAGGGAATTCAAACAAAAGTACATTTATTACCTTGTAGGTTTATGTTCACATGATGGAAAATTATGGCATATAACCGTAAGATAAAATTAAAAGATACTTGTTATAAGATCCGATACATTAAGAGACTTGCACATGAAGTATCATAGAGAAAGTCCTGTACACTACGTACTCTCTTTGGAGCTCGACCCAGTGCAATCCTCGCTCTCATTATTATGCCAAATTGACCAAGACCGCCAAGGACGGAGTAAAATAACTCGGAATTTTTTTCGGGAGAGCATGTCATAAAGTCCCCAGTTCCTGCAAAGAAAATGAAAAAAAAAAAAATCTCTCGTAATGAAACATACATATAAGAAAGTCAGCAGATATCCGACTCGATGTATTTCCAAACTTAAAATCAAATTCTTGTTTGTGTTGCAGCACAGATTTTTTTATTTTTATATTTTGGGATTAGTATTAATTGGTAGTTCGCTACGACAACAGTAATACTAAATAGCACATATAAGATACTTTTGTCATTTTCGAACCAAATATGGAAGCTTGACAGTGAGTGTGAAATACCAGTAATAACATCCATTTCGTAGACATTGTTGATTTGAGGACCATATCGAAACGCTTCCCCGCTAATGCCAGCATTAGAGAGCGTACCACCCACAGTTACGTACAAATAATCTGTCAAACAAACCGGTGCAACACCGTGTTTCAGCGTCTCCTCCAACACATCGATCCAAAGTTGCTGGCCGCCGACATCGGCATAGTGGCCAAGCGACTGACTATACGAAACGGTGGTCCCGTGCTGCTTGTTATCAAGAGACGTCATGTCCACGACGACCCCATCGCGAGCCATAGCTTGTCCTCGGATGGAGTGGCCGCATCCTCTCGCTGAGATAGTGAAAGGAATAGAGGACTCATTGTACATGAATGCGACAAGAGTCATGATGTCTTCAGGGCAAGATGGGCGAAGGACGGCCTTGGGAATTTCTCGGACAATGAGGCCGTAGTCTACGGAGGCTGCGCGGATGGATTCGGAGTCGAAGTGGAGTTTGTTAGCGATGGGGAGAGAAAGGAGCCTGTGGTGTAGTGAATTGGTCAACAGTGAGGCCGTTGGATGTTTTTCTGCCATTTTAATGTTTGAGGAACGAAGAGATGTTGAACAAGTTGGTGTGTGTTGGTGTTTGTGGTGAAGTTGAGAGGGAGAGCTGACAAGGGCCTCTTATAAACAAGCATATGGGGAGACTATTGCTGTTTGGGATATTTATGATGTTTCCTCATTTTTTATATCTCTTTAGATTATATATATGTTATTTGATTTCTTTAGATGGTAAAATCTTTAAGCATATAAATAGGATGATGTATTCTTCCTCAATATACATCGCAATATATAGAAATTCCACGATTTTCTATTATGAATTATCACATCTTTTTATTACGCATATCTTATTTGATTTCCTTGAATAGTAATTTCATAAAATCGATAAATAGGCTAATGTATTCTTCATTGTTATATATCAAACTATACATAAATTGAACAATTTTCTATTGGAAATATACAAAAAAATTCCACAATTGGTTAGGCATATCTGATTTGGTTTCCTTATATAGTAATCTCTTAAAGTCTATACATAGGTTGATGTATTTTTCTTTAATATACATTGAATAAAAGAAATTCCATAATTTTTTATCTGAAATATACAGAATTTTCACACGTGAGTATGCATATCTGAAATAGGCTGATGTATTCTTAATTAACATACATCGAAATAAGCCTATGAATAGGCTGATGTATTCTTTATTAACATACATCAAATAAACTGAAAGTCCACGATTTTCTATCCAAAATATACTAATTTCCATAATTAATTATGCATATATGATTTGATTTACTTAGATAGCAATCTCATAAAGTGTATGAATAGGCTGATGTATTCTTCATTATTTATGTCTAAATATATAGAATTTCATTATGCATATCAAAGTTGATGTCCTCATATAGCAATCTCATAAAGCATATAAATAAGCTGATTTATTCTTCACAAATTACGTTGAAATATACAAAAATTGCACAATTTTCTAATTAAAATATGGTTAATACCACAAAAAACTTCAAACTATTACAACCGTAATAAACTTACCCCAAAATAATTTTTTGACCACAAAAAATCCAAACTAGTACCATTGTGACAAATTTATCTTAAACTATTTTTTTTACTACTAAAAACTCCTAACTGGTACAATTGTGACAAATTTACTCTCTGTTAGTTTCCGTAAAATTAGGTTAATGGCATGAAAAATCCTGAACTAGTACACATGTGACAAACAAAGTATAAAACCTCCAAATTGATATACCCATCAAGCGCCACGTGTCATGTAACTCAGCAACTTGACGGTAAAATTTAATAGAAACAAATGGAGGGTAAACTTATCACAAGTGCATTAGTTTGGAGTTTTTGGAGGTCAAAATATTAGTTTCGGATAAATTTGTCACGGGTGTATGAATTTGAAATTTTTTGTGGTATTAAACCTTTGAAATATACATTTCTCCATATCGGCTCTTCAAGTTCTAGTTTCTTCGCATTTGTTGTCTAATCTACTACATTGAAATTGGGAAAGTGCATATTATTGATAAATAAAAAATTTCGATGTACAATTGCCATCAACTACGACCAAAGCAACTTATAACAACGGCCAATCGACCCCGCATTCCACATGCAAGTTCATATGCCAATATTGTTACCGTAAAGGCTTCTCCCAATAGCTCATCTATCATTGTCTCATTAGAGGAACTTCATTCCATTCTTTGAGACTTTAGTACTTCTAGCTCCTTTGTTTCTTTTGTTATATATCTTGTTTTGGGAACCCTCCTGCTGTAATCATATGACTTCAAGTTCTAATTTGTTTATGTTAAAATCATTTAATTCACATGCTCCTACTATTCACAAAGCTGATAGTTCCCGAATGAGAGTAAGCTATTCGGGAAACATTTCAACATCCACATTATCTTTGTTTGACACTTTTATGGTTCCCAAACACTCTCTAAATTTGATTTCAATGGGACAATTATGTGAACTTGACTTTGATATCACTTCTCATTTCATAGTTGTCATGTGCAGAACCCATGGACGGGATAGCTCATTGGAATGAATGTTGACATCTAATTTTGTTAGTCCCCATTAAATTTAATTTATTTTTTCCTTCAAGGCTTAAAATAGGAAAAGGTTAAAGTTGGGATCAACCTTCTTTCTTATTTTATAGCAAGTTTAGAAAAATAGAAATTAGATTTAATTATTTCTAATAAAACAAAGGAAGAAAAGGCAGAATCAGATCGGGCCGGGTCGACCCGGATCGGTGCGGGCGACCCGGCCCGCGCCTTTCCTCCTTTCTCGCATGAACGGGCCCGCGCAAGAGCAGACCCGCTCTCTTTAATCCTTCATGACAAGGCTGAGTGTAGGCCCGGTCTTGCCCGCCCTCTCTTTCCTTCTCGTGAGCGCGACTCGGCCCAACTCAGCCCGCCACCCCTTCTCTCTCTCCCCCTACGACATAGATGAGGCGAGACCTTCGGTCGGCCGTGAACATCTCCCCTAGCCTCTTGATCGGTTCCACTGCTAGGAGACTCCCTCTGCAGGTTTTTTTGTGCCTATGGAAGGCAAGTTGGTGAGAGAGAGAAGGACAAACTTGCAGTGGAAGCCAAGGAAAAAAAGAGAGATGAGCCGAGAGGTTCGCGAGGAGAGTCGATCGGGAAGAAGAGGGAATTGATCGTACCAGCATAGGGAGAATGATCCAGCAGTTGCTAGTCATCGATCAACCACCGCCCGTTGCCAATCCATCCATGAAAAATTTGGTCTTATGCCCCTCGATTTGGTGCTCTGTTTTCATACCCGCGAGCTCGTCAGGACGATACCAACGATTTCCTTGCTCCGGCAAGCTTAGCTAGTTGCCATGCTAGATGACTTGTTGTAGATGCTTGTGGTGGTTATTTTGAGGTTCGACTTTTCTTTGTATGTTTCGGCCAAGTCTTGGAATCCCTCGCTCGAGCCGATCCCTTCTAGTTCAGATCGGGGCTTGTTTTAGGCTTGCTCTAGTTCGCTTTTGCTCTTGATTTGCTCCTTTGCACTTGTTATGTGATGTTGTGGGCCAATATGGTTGGCCACTTTGAGTCTTAGCTATGAGAGGTTTACATAGAGAAGGTCACAAGGAGGTTCCCGTTACTATTGGTTGGTATCCCGGAATTCACAGAGATCGGGCGAAGCTCGTGAGAGTGTTGGCCAAGTTTGGCCTCGCCGGCGAAGCCAAATAGGCTGAGAAAATATTGGCTAGATTAGATTTGCCAACTAGATAGTGCATTAAAACATTGAGAGGTCGACATGTGACTTGTTGGGCCCCACCGGTCAGATTTTGAAAAAAGCAGAGATCCAACCATCTATGTTATCTCTCTCTTCTCCTTCGTTATCCCCTGGTCAAATTTTTCAAAAGAGAGAGGCAAGTCTCATTGACTCTCTCTCTCTCTCCAAGTGAGGTCGGCGAATGCTCTGTCTCCCCAAGTTCACTCTCTCTGTCTTCTTTGACCAAATATCGACTCAACCACGACACCGGGCTGGTCTCTCGACCAAAACCACGCCACGCCCACCTCCACCGCTGCCGCCGCTTCCACCTCCGCCGTCCCGCAGCCCTCTGTATCGCCTCCTCTCTCTCTCTCTCCGAGTCCACATCTTGCTCTGTTCTCTCCAAGTTCACTCTCTCTCCCTCGACCAAAACCACGCCGCCCCTGCGTCGTCGCCTCCTTGACCACCATTGGCGGCTCCGATTTTTCCTTTGCGTCCAACGACCTCAAGAAAGGGTTTTCAACCCAAAAACTGAACTCCTCTTTGCAATCTCTCAACCAAAACCATGCCTCTGCCGTCTCGTAGCCCCTCTGCTGCCTCCTCGACTCTCTTCGAGTTCACGGCTTGCTCTACTCTCGTCCATTAAAGCTCTATCTTTGTGGAAATTGTGGGTGCTCTCTTTTCCAAGTATCTTCCATTCAATTGATTCCACATCGACTATTTTCTTTTTCAACTCATAAGTAGGAATTCTTGGTTATTCACTTCAATTTGCTTGTTGGGACTTCTTGGATCGTGTGTTTGTAGACTTTGCTTGTGGTAGGTCGCTAGTAATCCGAGCATCTTTGATGCTTTTTGGGACTTCAATTCTAGGAAGGAAGCAGTCGATAGGCTCTTGTTGCAGCAATTTTAAGCTCTATGTATAGTTATTTTGATGGAAATTTGATAGATTTTTATTATTGCTGAGAAGCCAATCTTGAAAAATCTACCCAAGGAACGAACTCACTTCATAGTTTGAGCAGGCACAATTTGAGGGTCTTCCCTCATTTCGAGCTGTAATTGTGTGGAAGGATTGGTTTTGGGTATTTGCTATCAAGTTTCCTGCCCTCTCTTCACCTCTGCTTGAGCTCTGATTCCACATCTTGCATCCGTTTTACGATTTTTTCCGTCTCCGGTGAAAAGGCTATATAAGATTTGGGATATTTTTGAGATTATACTCCCACGCTACTTTGGAATTTCTTCAACTTGTCATAATTTTTGCGTCCTTTTTTTTTTTTTTTCTTTTTCGTTGCTGTGATGTTTCTCATTTGGTTTATACACAACAATTTTGATTTGTTTATTTCCAATGTAGAGTTTTTCCATCAGCTAGTCCTTGCTTGTCTTATACGTGGTTCATGTCTCGTGAAATGGAAAATATTACATATTGATAACTTATCTAGTTTGAGTACTCTTGGTTAAAGGAGGATGTAGGTCATTTTTGTCACTAATATTAAGTAGAGTACATCAAAATCATGAAGTTTCTTCTGACGTTTGCATGTATTCCTTGCATTGTTATTGCACATGAGTCATGATGGTGTCGGTTCATGCTGCTTCCTCAATGTGCTCCCCGATTGAGAATTTGCTTGTAGCATCCTATAATAAGCTGCGGTTGACTAACATTGAAGATATATGAGAAAAACAGTTGTCCAACTATTAGTAATTAGTGATTCGATGCGAGAATTTGGAATGAATCTAACTAAAGTCAAGCGCCGAGTGGGCAAATGTGAGGTGTAATGGACCATTAGCGAGGGAACATTTACAAAAGTCAAATTTACAATAAACTCTGAGACAGGGGAATTGGTGGCTCTTAAGATCCTAGACGAAGAGAATGTTCCGAAACACAAAATGGCTAAACGGGTTTCTTTGTATTGTCTGTCATGGTTATTCGGTTGCCTGCGTGCGTCATATTCTTTTATTAGATGAGAGTGGATTTCTAATGTGGTAAGAGACAACTTTGGTTCGAGTGCATTGTCCCAACAAGTCCGGGTAATTACGTTCCTTCAATCTCTATTTGAACATGCTTTATTTTCATTAATGCTCTTATTTTAATCAATTATTGGTGTAAGATGATTGGTATCAAATGGATCTACTTACATCTATGGATATCAATGTCGTGATCAACTTGCACTTTATAGTCCTAGTCATAACTCCTTGGATTGATATGGCTTGCTGCGGCACTAACCAAGTCCGGCAAGTAGTCTTCACAGCATATGTCTTGAATTGCACTTAGCAGAAAGTTGTCTGTCAAGTTATGCCGCATCTTCTCAAATTGTCATGAATTGGAAAATTAGCTTATCCAAATGCTTCTTAGTCCGAAGATTTTACCTAGACATGCCTCTGTCCTTTTGGAATTCTCATGGTGTCACTTATTGTTGTGAGACCGTCTCCTATCTTCAATCCGTTACTTGATATGAAAATATAGTTTAGACAATGTCTAATCAACCCAAGCACTCATCTCACATCTTTTTTTCCTTCTCTTCTTTGACCACTCTGTGTGCAAGCTAGCTATGCATTTCCTTGCTATGTCGTGGAGTAATTTGTCCCTTTGATTGATTTGGTAGGATGATGGTTTTCTTCCTACTAAATTTGGAACTCTATTATGTTGCTCCTGAGATTTGTATGTTCTTCGATTCTTGTTACCTTGATGACACTTTAAATAACTCTATGTTTATTGCTTTGGCTTGTAACCTAAGTTTGTCAATTCTCTTGTCTCTTCTTGTCTAGGTCCTCAACGATAGAGACAATGATGGGAAAACGACAAATTTGTGGTCTTGTGGAGTAATACTCCTCATATTGCTTGCAGGTTCCTTGCCTTTTGATGATTCTAATCTTATGAACCTGGATAAAAAGGTGAGCATTCTTTTAATTTTATTAAGTGTACTTCGAGTATTTTCATCATGACAATCTAAGCTAAAAAAAAAATCTAAATGATGTGCCTTATTCTATCACAAAGGTTTTGCCTGCAATACAAGAAGATGACATGAGAATGAAGAACACCGATGGGAAGGCAGAGGGATTGAGGAATAAACTCAAGGATTGACGCATTATATGCACCATTTAAATGTCTTACTAATTAGAGGTGCTATTTTTGTTTGTCTATTATTTGTTATTTTACTAGTTCTAGTATTCTTCAAAAAGTAGATGGCTGGAACTTTACTGTTATGTTCCCACAGCTTTGCCAGTAGAGAGTTGCAATGATCATTTCTTTGTAACAAACCGTTTTTTTGTAACATTCGGTTTGTTTTTTACCTACAGACCTTGTACTCTATTTAGTTCTCAGGCTAACATTACTCGAAAACTCAAAGACATCTAACCGGAACTAGGTGACCAGGCATGGTGTTTTTTTTTTTTTGGTCATTTTCATGTACTTATCTATTTAGTTCTCAAGCAAACATTCAAGAAAGAAAAGAAAAGAAATTTTTAATGGAAAAAAATTTCCTCAAGCAATTAAATGAGACAAAGTGATAACCAAGCAGTCAAATATTTAAAATAGCTATTTGCCAAAAAAAAAAAAAAACACACTCGACAATCAAAATGGAATGCGAACTCGGATAATCGAACATGAAGCATGGTAGGATACATGACGAATGTGGACCGAAATGGACATTGGTCGCCCTCCTATGCGAAATAACGACTACAAAAAGAAAAAAAATATATTAAAACGCAAATGATTGTTTGGTTTTTCCGAAATCTTTGCTCTTTTTTTTTTCTTTTTATAAAAAAAAACGCATTATTATTGCTACATTATTTTTCTTAGCGGAATATGAACATAAAATGAAGGTCAGTTATGAATCATAAAGCAACGTTAGATTACACAAAGTGGATTACCCTTTTTTGTACTTTTCTTCTTTACATTTTTTTGGTTTTTTTTTTAATTACAAAAAGAAGGGGTTTCTAGTTCTAGTTATTTTTTCTAAAAAATTTTGGGGCTAAATATATATATATATATATATATATATATAAAAGGGGTTAAAAATAAAATCAAAATCAAAACCTCATAATCAGACGTAAATCCCCTCAAAACAACTCTGGATTACTATCAAAGGAGGGTCCTTTTTTTTAGGCATTTCCTAAAACACTCATGCTACGATGAATCAATTAAAACTGCCTCATGGAGTGTTTTCATGACCGCATATTTTGAATCTCGAGAACAGCAAACAGCAAACTTGTTCCTATCCTCTGTTGCATGAATATTATCTTCTGCCTTATCCAAAATTCTCTACTACGGATATTATCTCATGGTATAGATAATATTCTCTCCCATAGATATGATTTCTTGGTGTAGATATTATCTCCTGGTGCAGATATTGTCTCCTACGACATCCTTTCATCCAACGGAATTCCACGACTCAGATTACATTGAGCCAATTGTTAATGACAGTCATATTTTTCAGAGAAATTTTGAGCTAATTGGTGTTACTCTGTGCAAAAGACAATCATGTGACTTTGTAGAGGAAACTAAACCATTTCGAGGCTTTCAATCAAAAGCAAAAAACATGGCTTGCATTAATTGATCACACGAACAAATAACATTGTATTTTCTAGCCAAACCAAGGGTTTGCCTCTAATCAATTATACAGTTCAAAGGAGATGGGAATGTGTAGTCGGATTGCGGTCATTCCCCAGAAATGTAGCTTGAAACTCATTACAAACAAAAAAGATGCAACCAAAAAATGAAACAACAAAAATGCAAACTCTTTAAACCTCCGAACAAGGCAAACAGAAGATCCGAGGGTCTAGCTTCAAGGTCTACTCCCTAGGCTTCCATCTAGTCGGGCAAAGCTCATTGGGATCCTACACATATGGCAAGGCCTACAGAAACAAAATTTCACAGAGGTGAAGATGATATATTTTGATCCAATTATGTAAGAGTGCCCCTTATTGCATATCATAATGAAGTTGAACTTAGCAGGGTGTAGAGGCACATAAGATACAACAATCCTTCAAACTATTATCTGCAATTGTTAGTTAACAAGCAACCGTAATATATAAAAGACAGCGCTCGATTTATATAGTAGCCTTCCCTATCTTCCCCAATATGCTCCATAAGTTACTAAAGCAGTTTCATTGAGAACGTCGTCCGTGGCATAATCGAACATAGGAAGCTAGTATTATAGAGGAAAACTTTAGAGTGAACACCACAAGACAACAAAAAGCAGGTGGCAATCCCTATTCTCATGCAAAAGCTGTCTTCATCCTAAACATCATATGAAAACCCCTGCAACATTTGCCTTTTAAGAAACAATTAGTGTTATCTATCAAATCTTCCCATGTTTATACATGCTTAAGTTAAAAACCAAATTTAGGTAGCAGGAAGACTCCCTCCTACAAACTAAACTAATTCTTATGGAGGTCGCACTTCTAAAGCAGCTTCAAATGCAAGTTAGTATCTACAAATATTAAACTCAATTATAGAATACTAACAAGTTTTCATTTGAGCAATTAGTTTTTTAAGTTTTAAACTAACTTCACATGTTGAGAGCAATAGTAAAGCCACTCCAGGCCCTTGATGAGTGCACACATTCATCTAAACAAGGGATTCAATGCTTTTGGTAGGGTGGGGGAGGGAGAGACCTCGGTTTTTCTTTAAAGTGGTATGCACATTCCCGACTATTTAGGCTGCGACCGTGCATTGTCTATGCCTTCATAATCATTTGATTCATTCATCCCAAGATGCTGAAAAGAGTTTGATGACCCCTATACAAAGGAATAACAAATTTACTCATGTTTTAATAATCAACATGCCTAAATAAATATGTCTCAAACAATCTCATATCAACAAAAGGCAAGTTGTACCCGACTCAAAATGGTTCCATGAGATCTATTATGGTACTCCAACATCTACCCAAAAGAAACCATTAACAATAAATATTACCATAGTAACAAGAAGATAAGACAACATTGGGCCTGAAATGATTTTCATAATAAGCACTTGACTCATGAACAGGGAAAATTCATTCATAATCCCTAGTGGCATGACGTATGGTGATTGCATCTGTAGTTGTAAAGAGGCACAATTAGTTTAAAAACATTTAGAAAAAATGATTGATTACCAGTTAAAGCTTTCCTTATGTCGATAGAAGCAATGTTGACGAAACATAAGTTAACACACCAAACTATTAAATACCTAGCTAGGGAATGGGCAAAATCCATTCAAAATCCCCGGCGGCATGAAGTATGGTGGTTGCATCTATGTAAAAGATACCACATTAGTAACATGTAAATACCCATTAAGGACTAAGAGGGATATACCTAATTATGAAAATTTAGATTTACTGTAGGACCACCAATATTGCTTGGATAAAAAGCACTTTGAATCTGACTTGAATTATTCAAATAATCTGGGAAATGACTTTCATCATGTGTCACTTGGACACCCAACTCTACATTACAAAATAATAAATATGATAATTGGCATCATGTAGCATAACTGAAAATTTTAACTATTCATATTAACTAGAACAATGTCACTTACCTCGATTTTCTATTCACATTGGGGCCGTTCCTTTCTTAGATTTTTGTTTCTCACTTGAGCTTTTAAGCCTTCCATAAGTTGCTCCCTTTCCTCTCCTCCGAAGGGGGTCCAACACCGAAATGTCACACAAGGATGCCTCATTATCATCATCATCATCACTAGCATCAGCATTCACAACCACACATGATTTGTAAGATGAAATTTTAGCCTTCATTTTTCCCAAGTTCTTCCTCGCTATTCTCATAGTATTTACATCTTCCACTCCCAAACTCATCACTTCAAAAGATTCTTCCATTAACGTGGAAAATCGATTAAATTTAGATTCACCAAGTAACATTTCATTACATTCATCATTCACAATCCCTTGTTTGGCACCTTTAGTCCGTCTTTTCAAAATATAGGAAGATGGAATATCCTTAACCGATGTGTTCATATTCAGCATGTGCAAGGCATGGCGACACAACCACCCTTTTGATTCAAATAATTTGCATTCACAAGAAACTGAAAAGTCTGCAGCATTCAATCTGACAACATGTTCACGATGAATCCCTCCACGCTTGAGACTATAAACATAGTCCAATCCATCAAATGTAGTACCTGAAATATGTTTAGAGAGACTTTGCAAAAATTCTTCATTGGATCTTTTAAAAATGGTACGGGTATACAATGAAGCAGCATGCGTCAAGATCCCATTATCCAAAACCTGCAATTTGGGCTTCCCACGAGAACTGTAATCATCTTGACTTTCAATTTCTCTCATGTGTTTTAGTTGTTCTTCATAGTGGTGGACAAATTCTATAAGGGTCAATGTCTTGGTCGACATAAGTTGAAAGATATTATTGGTACTCTTACTCCTTTGGCTTGATGTTATACCACATGTAAAAGTATCGTGACCAAAAGCTAAACTCTATTTATGTCTAATGTCATATAATCTCCGAAGCCAATTGTAATTCTCGGTGCCCCACTCCTCTTCCATTTCTCTTCATGTAAATTCAAATTCGTCCTTTGATATGCATCTATACATAAGCACAAAGAAATATTTATCCTTAAAATTCGGCTCCTTGTAAAGATGTGGAATGTTTTGATTGGCATTTTTCCCAATGTGCCAAGTGCATAAACGATGTTGTGTATTCGGAAACACTATTCTAATGGCTTTTGCCATAGCTTGATCTTGATCGGTGAACATAGTTTTCGTAGCCCTATTTCCCATAGACTTAAAAAACGCCTCAAATAACCAGATAAATGAATCCACAATCTCATCCATAAAAAATGCGCATCCGAATAGGATATTCTTCCAATGGTGATTAACCCAACAAAAGGTGCACGTATCATGTTATATTTGTTGGTACGATACGTGGTATCAAACACCAACACATTACCAAAATAGTCGCAATCAAATTTGGACAAGCTATCTCTCCAAAATAAATTTGTCATTCTACCATCTTGATCTACCCGTATAGCGTAGGAAAACATTGGGTTTTTCATTTGCATGCAATGAAAATGATTCAAAAGACTTTGACAATCCCCCCCACTTATACCATTAGATTTTTCCCTCTACAATAAATTTTGAGAATCACGCAAGATGAACCCAAGTTTTTGCTTCCTCCAGCTTTGTTTGCTAAGTATTTATGTGCCACAATCCCCCCAATTCCTACTTTAGCCATATCCACAAAAGTACCCTTTTCATAATCAGATATTGACCTTCCGCATCTAATGAAATGCCTCTAATTTTCCGGCACAAATGCATGATTATGCTTGGGAACGTATTCTATCACTTCATAGACACCATTATCAACCTTAAATTTGATACGGGCAAGACACCCACATCTAACTTCAAACCTCTCATATTTCTTTTCTTGATCGGATGAGCTAATAGAATGCCCTTCACAATTACACACAAAAGTCCGTCGAGTTATTTATCCTTTCCTATTTCTAACCCTAAGACCCTTCCTCACACCAAATTGTTTATTAATTGTATAGGTCACGTACTTGTGATATGCTTCAACATCATTTGAAAAAACCATCCCTATTGCAAATTCAAATTCTTTTTCCATATCACACATTACATATGCAAGATGGGAAGTTTCATGCTGCAGCCAAATGGACAAAATGTAATTAAGTAGCGCTTTTATTAAAAATATAATATCTCATTTGTTACGTAAGAAAGCAAAATATGCTTCACATAATATGAGTGAAGAATTACCTCCGATTCAGTCATCCGAGAATTTTTACATGTGCGAATTAACCGATGTGATGACTTTAAAATAGAGATAGTTCTTCCAAGTTCCTTCCTAATAAAACACAGAACAAACTTTTTTAGAACACAAGCCCAAAGAAATTTAAGGATTAAAATTTGCAGCTAAGTTATTATAGGCAAGAGGCTCTTACCAACAAAAAGTAGACAAGATAGCTCCAGTCACCAAAGATGGAGAAGTAATGCCAAAATAATTACAATGACATGGGCAACGCTGTGGTCATACCCGAAGATGCAAAAAAAAAATAAAAATAAAAAATAGATGAGCGAAGAATTGTATAGAAAATAATTGACAATGACATGTGCATATGTAATAACTCAAAAGGCATGCGGCTAATCATCAAAAAGGTATCTCATGTAGAACTATCTATATGCAATTGACTAGGAACCAAAGATTATCGAAAGTTTTTAGTCTTGGCTTTCCCATTCGGGCATGCTACGCTATAAATTATGTGCGCCAAAAACCTTTTCCTAACGAAATACATAACATACATTTTTAGAATGCAATCACTCGCACGATAACACTTTATGAGCGGTATTACCTTTATGTTAGAACACAATCACTTGCGCAGAACACACTTATGCTACACCATAACAAACTTGACATTCCTTTTAAGCCTTAAAATTCGCACCGAGGTTATGCTACACAATTACTAAGTGACCTATGTTTACTTAGTGGCCGGAAGTTGCAAGCTCTAAACATGATGTTATTTACCTTCCTAAGCTGCACGAGCTACTCCACTTCGTCAATGCTTCACTCCTTCACCAGCCCATCAACAACAAGCTACAATGCCTAATTGATGAACCAATGGATATTGATAATCTGTTCGTCTTGCTTGAAATTGCTCTATCCTATTTCACTATACAACAGTTTAGCATTGTTCAAATTACCACACTCGGCAAAACGCTCGATCAAAGCAAAACTTTATCTTTTGGATTTCAAAGAGGGGAAACACTAACCCGAGGCCGTCGGACGTAAAGGACAAATCAGAGCCGCCAATGGGAGTCGGGGAGGCGACGGCACGGGGACGACGTGGTTTTGGTCGAGGGAGAGAAAGTGAAATTGGAGAGAACAGAGAAAGCTGTGGACTCGAAAAGAGAGAGAGGAGGCAGCATAGAGGGGCTTTGGGATGGCGAGAGGGGAAACGGGGGTGGTGACGGCAGAGGCGTGGTTTTGGTCGAGGGACTGCAAAGAGAAGTTCGGTTTTTGGGTCAAAAACCTTTACCTAAGGTTGTCGGATGCAAAGGACAAATCGGAGCAGCCAATGGGGGTTGGGAAGGCGACGACGCAGGGGCGGCATGGTTTTGGTCGAGGGAGAGAGAGAGAACAGGGCAAGCTGTGGACTCAGAGAGAGAGAGAGAGAGAGAGAGAGGAGGCGACACGAGGGGGCTCCAAGACGGTGGAGGTGGAAGCGGCAACGACGGTGGGCGTGGCGTGGTTTTGGTCGAGGGACCGGCCCGGTGTAGTGGTCGAGTCGAGATTTGGTCCAAGAAGATAGAGAGAGTGAACTTGGGGAGACAGGGCGTTCGTCGACCTCACTTAGAGAGAGAGAGAGAGAGAGAGTTAATGAGACTTGCCGCTTTCTTTTTGAAAAATTTGACCGGGGGATAACAGAGGAGAGGAGAGAGATAACAGAGATGGTTGGATCTCCGCTTTTTTCAAAATCTGACCGATGGGACCCGACAAGCCACGTGTCGACCTCTCAATGGTTTAATGCACTATCTAGTTGGCAAATCTAATCTAGCCAATATTTTCTCAAATAGGTTCTAGCAGGTCTAGCGCATGAAGGGCGCAGTTTAAACTAGAGGTCTATTTGATTGGACTTGAACCGGGTTTGTGGATGCCAAGCTGGTTCGTGGAGTTGGGCCGGTACGACAACATCGTTTTGATGTTGGAGGAGTTGACACCTAAATTTTGACTAACGTTTTTACTCATTTTTTTTTTGGTAAGGTAAGAATGTATATAACTTTTCAAAGCGCCATTTACAAGGAAGAGACCGAACACAAAAACCTCGTACCCATTAGTACACAAGGGCGTGTCTTAATGGGTGCAAAGGTGTAGCGGTCTATCAAGATACAAAAAATTTATTTATTTTCCATATGTATTTTAGCATCCATTGTATTGCGTTTGCGTTTGATCGGACCGATGGTGAATGGACCTGAAATCGACATGCGGACAAACCTAGAATTCATTGGAAATTTGGTAGGCACATGGGAGGACATAATGGCCGAAATTCATGAATGAAAAAGTGCATAAGTGGACTTTGATTTGGCCATGTAAACTTGAATTAAACAAAGGCTTTCAACTTCAAGATAATAGAGCCCATTAGCCGTTAATGAGGCTTGGCATTAAGCTTTTTAGTCCAACTAAGAACTAAGGCTGCATTTGGTCGTTGGGATTTCTAGTCGGGATAGGATTTGATAGGATATGATAAGAAATCCACGAATTTGGCCATATCCTATCCACTATTTGGTGAACTGTAGATTTAAAGTTGGATATTCTCATATCGTATTCTATCCCGCATTTGGTAGAAACCGTATATCAATATAAATGACATATATGCCCCTACATGATGCTCATGAAATATTCCGATCTTATCACTATAAAAATAACGTTCTCATACACAAAAAAACTAGAAAATATACACATTTTATTAGATTTTCAAACCTCTTTGCAAAAAAAAAAAATGAAAATAGAAACAAATGAGACAAGAAAGTCATCATCATTGTCTTCATGTTTGCCCCATGAACTTGAAGCCTTTTCCATACACAATCAAGCAGAGGTTGCAATCTATGGAAAATAGAGCACCCACCCGAAGGAAACCTTTTCATGTGTAACAGCACAAGATCCTTTAGAATAATGAACAAGTTTTTCTCGGCGTTATCTGAGCGAGCTGACCCTATCCAATCTATATTGACTTTCACTGCTGAATATATTGCCTAGGAAGGAAGTGGCGAACGAGCATAAAGAAAAAGAACGAGCAAAAAAAAATAATATAAAAGCAACGGTACGATGAGACTACAACAACTATGAATAAAGCTCCAAACTTCACAAGAAACAACATATTCCAAAAAACTAAAGCATTCCAATAAATAGTAAAATCAACATTTTTGATGTTGTTCATTGTCTAAAAATAGCAAAAAGAGACTACACACGACATTACTCTTCTATCATCTCTTGGAGAAGCATGTCCACAAATGCCTTCCTATCATCTCCTTGAAATCCAAAAAAAAGATGAATATTCTCAGGATCCTTCCCAATTTTTCTGCACAATTTTATTCTGTCCATAGTATCTAGAGACATCTTAAGAAGCTCTTCATTGATTTTTCTCTTGTTGTCATCCAAATCTTTAGCATGTCCGATGCGGCTAGCAATCATCTCCATCCTCTCGTTAGCTTTTTCCATAAAAGAGCCAAAAGTGCTTGCAATTTCAACTAACCTAGCAGCCCACTTGTCACTTGCTTTAGCCCTTTTTCTTCTTGAAGAATCAACAGCATTTTGTGTTTGAGAAGATGATAGTGGCGGTAAGTTTTGACTTACACCAATAGTAGCCACGTCATAATGATTGTCACCTTCTTCATTATCTACAGCCACATGAGCTTCTGAAGGGTCTTCACTAAGATTTCCCTTGGCACGATCTTTTCCAAATACAGTTGCTTCGATCATATTGAGGGAAGGACTTTCCTCTCAAAGAAGCAGCTCCTAGATAGGCCTACAAAGAAAAAATATATATTTTTTGAAGAAACAAGTTATAAAGAAGAAAAATGAGAAGAAGTAACACTATCCTTGCAATATTTTTGCCAACTATCTTCTGAATGAATATCAACAAAATGTTTTTCGTGATCCCATCCAAAGCCACTTTGATCCTTCAAGTCATAAATCTGATTATACAACTTTTTCAAGTTTCTCATTTTCGACTCAATATGAGGATTACCCTTAATGCCAGAACTAGGAAGCTTTTCTTCAAACCACTTCTCTAACATAATCATGTAACCACTCTTGAAGCCGTTATCGGCTTTCATTCCTCGCGCAACTAGTTCTTCAAGACCATCTAGAAATGCATTTTCTTCATCTATTGTCCATACACGTTGGTCTCTCTTTGTTCCCCTTCCTTGAGTTTGACTAAAATCACTATCTTCCATTTCTAAACATCTCATTGCAATTTTACAAAATTTAATGATAGAGGATATCATGGTAGAGAAAATTTAATGATAAAGATAGCATAGTAATAAAAAATTAAAATGATATAGCCATAATTCAAACATTACATAAGGAATATTTTTCTCCATAATGACAAATCAGCACCATATTATACGTGATTAGAAATGAACGAGACAAGGAATAATGTCAAATCAAGCGACTCCTCCATGTCCTCGACTTGCATTCCACTCATTAAACATTTGTATTGCCAAATTTTGTCTCCATGTTGTCCAATGATCTGATGGCTCAAGAACATTTATTGTTTCCACATCGTCAATGGTATTAGCAACTTCATCTAATTGTGCCTCAATTGGATCAATAGCCATTTCTCTTCTTATCAAGTTGTGTATAAGGCAACAAGCTATAATAATTCAACCTTGCGTTCTAACTGGATAAAAAGATGGACTCCTAAGAATAGCCCACCGTAACTTTGGTAGACCGAAGCATCTTTCTATGACATTTCTAGCTTGAGAATGCTTCATGTTGAAGTACTCCTCAGGGGAATTTGGCATACAACCTTCTCCCCACTCGGATAGGTGGTATCGAGTACTTCTATAAGGAGCAAGAAAGCCCTCCCCATTTGTGTATCCAGCATCTACAAGATAATAATTACCTAATAACAAATGATAACATTATTAATTGTCTTAGAATCGTCAAAACCTACACGTTAAATAATGTAACATATTGATACATGCTTATCTTACCAACGGGAATCTTCAGACCATTGGGTTTAACTAAAGCATCTCGAAGCACTCTAGAATCTGCTGCTGAACCTTCCCATCCAGGTCAAACGTATACGAATCTCATGTCACGTGAGCAAACTCCTAACACATTAATCGCTATCTCACCCTTTCTATTTTGGTACCTTACTTTATCAACCTCTGGAACACGTACCCTAATGTATGTGCCATCTAATGCTCCTAAGCAACCCTAGAAACATGAAATTAATAGAATAACCTTATGTTTAAAGTATTAAATTAATCCATATAATAGCAAAGAAAACATACCTTAAACCATTTCCATCTGTCGTCGGTACATTCCTCTGGAACTGGTTCGGGTGACACAAGAAGCACACTATGCATTCTTATCACAGCACTTAAAACTAAGTTAAAATACCTACTTCTTGTCTCTCCGGACCTCATAAATCTGAACTTGATAACACGATTCTTGACATGATGGGCAAGTATATGTAGGAACATTGCTACTTGTTCTTCTATAGTCATGATTCCATCTTCTTTTAACCCACCAATTGTACGTGCCAACTCGCATAGTAGAGTAAATGTACGTCTATCCATCCTAAGTTGTTTCACACAATTCAAGTCACTACTATTAATGAGGCGATCAAGATGATCTAAATGAGCTTGCCTTGTAAAAAATGTGCGATCCTTCAATATATATTTTCAGTAGTGCCTTTTAGCAGCCGTGGATGCCACAATCATATACATCATACACAAAAGCAACATCTACGGGTTCATCTCCTCTAATATCAAAATGTTAAAAATTTCCTCTCTCTCATCGTGATCCATTTCTAATAAAGGAAAAAAAAATAACATTAGGCAAATACTAACCAGTCGGTTAGATAATAGCAAAATCATCCAAAACAATATCTTTTCCAAATCAATTGATTTTCACAGAATCTTACCAAATTAATCTATGATTATTCAGCCTCTTCCCAAAATCCCTTCGCTTCGAGCAATATACCCTCGAGCTTCCCTGCAAAACAGCCCATATTTCAATGGAACTCCATCTATCAATGACTCAAGTCCATAACACCAAAGTTTGACTTCACAAATTTTGCTCACAAAGCTACATCAACCAAATTATGTTTCGTAGCCTCTCTTTCGTGGGCTCTATTTTTTGCATGCTTTGATTTATACTTTTGAGAAACAACTCTTTGTCTTAGGTCAAAAAGCTACGTTAGTATTCAACTCATGACTGAAAGATGATCTCATTAAGTCATCAGAAAATCAGTAGAGAACTTGTGCACTCACAATCGCTTCTTAACCTCCAAAAGCCCTAAATTGGTTACGACACCATCTTATTGCTTAAACCAAAAAATGAAAATTATAAACCCAAACTTTTGAAAAAAATTGCAGAAGCAAGCTGTAGACAATCAAGGATGAATACATACCTTCGCAAATTGCAGAAGCAAGCTGTAAATGTGAAAAAAAAAATTGCAAAAGCAAGCTGCAGACGATCATGGATGAATACATACCTTCACAAATTGCAGAAGCAAGTTGTAAACGTGAAAAAAAAAATTGTAGAAGGCAAGTTGTAGCGTGGGTGAAAGAGTGTGTGAATGAAGGGGTAGGGTTTCTGAAAATTAGCTTTTATATGACGGATAAAAGAAATCCTATCCGACCTTATCCTACCCCCTCCCCTTGGATTTTTTTTGTCTGGGTTATATCCCCTCTATATCCGACATTATACTATCCGAGACACTTACCAAACACGGGATATGATAAAATATATCATATCCCGAGTTTTATACTGACAACCAAACGCAGCCTTAGGGTTTGGGGAAAGGGGAAAAGCTACCAAGAGAGGTAGAGAGAGCTCTGCAAAATGAGAGAGTTTTTTTTGGCTTAAGTACACTAGAAGTGTCAAAACTTGTGTACAACGCTTATTTTAATGCTAAGACTTTCAAAACAATCACTTATCAATTTTTTTGAAAAACGATCACTTGAGTGCCAAAATTTTCAAAACGATCACCTAAATGCCAATTTTTTTTTTAAAAACGATCATTTAAGTGCCAATTTTTTAAAAAAATGATCATTTCAGTGTCAACTCCACCGAACCACATCAGCTCAAATATTAATAAAAAAATAGCACGTGTCGGATTTCCGGCAAGCCACGTCGGCTACGGCACCGAATTGATCGTTTTTAAAAGAAGTTGGCACTTAAGTGATCTTTTTTAAAAATATTGGCACTTAAGTTATCGTTTTGAAAGTTTTGGCACTAAAGTGAGCGCCGTACATAAGTTTTGACACTTCTAGTGTACTTTAGCCATTTTCCTCTATAGGACGAGCTTAAGTGATGTCATTTTGAGTAGATTTGAGCTTTTGCTCATAGTGTGGTCCTTGCCATTGTTCTCTTATCGGCATCATTAATAGCCAAGCCCGTTACCCACGATTTCTGTGTCGCAAATCTCGCCCCCTCAAGTTAGCAATCTATTTGTCGATTTGGCAGTTACTATTAGCAATGAACTTCGTATTTGCCTCCTGAGACATTTCTTCATTTGCACCGGTCTAGTGCAAAATGTTATAAGTTTTCACCAACTGTTTTGAGTGTTGCCGTTTTTCCCTTGAAGCTCGAGTGGGACTTTCTTGTTTAGACGCTAAGCATGCACACGGTAAGCATTTCTACTTCAGCGGACTTCACTTGGCTGGCATGCCCCCGAACGCATCCGACTTTAGCGTCACACCTGTCACTGTAGCACAAATACCGGGACTCAACACTCTTGGCATCTCATTGGCTCGGTTCGGCTACGCTCCGGAGGGTGTGGTCTCGCCCCACATGCACCCTTGCACCTCCGAGATTTTGACCGTCTTAGAAGGCACCATCCTCGCCGGCTTGGTGACATCGAACCCCGACAATAAGCTCATCAGCAAAGTCCTTCAAAAGGGCGATGTTGTTTGTCTTCCTGCTTGGGCTCATCCACTTCCAGAAAAATTTGTGCTCCGGTAATGCAATGTCTATCTCCGTGTTGAGCAGCCAGAACCCTGGACTGGTTCTGGTTCCTAGTATGGTTTTCGGATCGGATTCGTCCATTGCTAATGATATCTTGGCCAAGGCTTTCCAGGCTGACAAAGGCCACCATTGATCAGATTCAATCCAAATTCTGAAATTTGTGCATACTACCGTGTCTATTGTTTGTGTCTTTCCAAAGTTTGGGCCGATATGCGTGGGTCGTGCTTTTTTCACTCCCATTTTGGTTTAGACACTTCCTTTCACAATGTACTGACCAAATAATCCCTCGTTTTTTCCTCCTTTAGAATTCTATATCTGAAAAAACTCAAATGTGGGGCCCATTTAGGATTTATTTTATTTGTTTCTTCTTTTTCTTCCACTTCCCTTTTTCTTCCCGGTGGTTTTGTTGATTAGAGAGTCCTGGATCTAAGGATGACACTGCTCCAGCGATTTGAGGATCAATGACGAAAAAAAATCAACCAATGAGGCAAAAGAATTGCATCGGCCCAGAACATATTGCTCTTGAATTATTCAATGATTACCGAAGATGAGAAGTCATTCTTAACATGAACAAGATTGTTCCTAGAATGATTTTATTGATTTAGTTTGTGATGCTTTCATGATATGGTTGTTCTTTTATCTATATGAGTAATCTGAAAGAGCTTATCAACGTAATCAAATTCTCTCTTTGTTCGTACCGTCTACTATAGCTGTTAATTTCTGGAAAATTCAATCAACGAGATGTTCGACTGAATTATAAACATTCGTAGCAAAAGTGGCTTCTCATTCGCAGTCTAAAGATCGTGAGTGGATTTCTCATATCACTCTAATTGAGTAGTTATGAAAGTCATAGAGGTATTCTAATTTCAAAGGGGTTCCTCCATTCATCCAATTCTTGATTGTTCAACATGAAATGAGTAGAATTGCTTCAACAACTGCTCCATAGATTCTTCTCCTTCATGGGCTTGACTGTTCCTGTACTTAATCTATGCACTCCCGAAAGCTTCCTCCATTATCTTCGAAAATTGGATGACTTCGACAATTTCCCATCCCGATCATAACAAGTACACTATAGAAAAACCAAAAAACAAGAAAGAAGAAGAAGAAAACATGACGGACAAAAAGTAGGGGTGAGCAGTTCTAGGGTCGATCCAGGTTCCGCATGGAACCTATCCATTGGTGTGCATAAAGGTCTTAAAGGAGGAAGATAAAGAAGTTGTGATACGCTTCAACACAAGTGAGAACAAGGAGGGAAGTGGAAGAAAAAGAAGAAATAATAAAAAAAAAAACCAAAATGGGCCCTATATCAAGGGGTAATATAGTCAGCACATCGTGAAAGGGAGTGTTTAAGCCATGCAAGGAGTGGCAATAGCCGCCCATATGCATGTATGCAATTAATTTCTGCCAAAAATAGTGTAGTATGTTTTAGTAAGGTTCCGGAGAATGATTATTTAATCTCTCTCTTTCTACCTAAAATAGTAAAGCTGCTAGCCTAACAGTCTAACAAGATTGTCGATTACTTCTGAACACATGATATTTCAATCAATGAGTGCTTTATACAAAAGACGCAGTGATGATGTATGGATCTACGATTAAGATTATACCATCCCCGACAATACTGTCATGGAAGCATTTTCCTTTATTAATCTTGTTTGTTTTGGAAGGAATTTCTATACCGCGGATGAACAATGCGCTTGCATGGTAATGCATGCAATGAGTATGAACAATGTCACAGACAAGAATATAAACATCAAAAATTAGATACTTCCGAATGCCAGCAAAGTTACTATTTACAATTAAACATGCGAAATCGATACCGAAAGAGGGATTGGAGTTCCTACCGACAATATCTAGTGTTGCATTTACCATGGCAATTGCAATTTCCAGCTTGAATGGACCAGTAGAAGGTGAATAGTTGACAAATCACGAGGACGTCAATATGATTGGAACAGCCAGTTTTGCAGAAGGTGAACAGACCGTGGATTGAGCATTCATGAAAACCCTAGAAGGATCATTTTGTAGATGCAGTACATGCAAATAGACGGAGTGGATGGTTCTACAGTCCTTATGATCAATTTGAATATGATTCAAACTGGTACTTTACGACGGTTTTCAAGCGTAGACTTCGCTAAAAGCAGCCTGGAGTAAATCATACTTATTTTGATGTTTTTTTGATAAGTTGAAGGGATGTCAAGTAGATTGCCAACGGAGAGTATTCTGCTTTTGAAAATGGCCTGTAGAGCTTGACTGGAGAAAGCTTTCAACAGCTAATTTGAAACTTGGAAGTCTTTAAATATAGCTCGATCAGTTTCTTAACATCCCGCTTCCGTTATGAAACTTTGAGCATACGCCAATTCATTGAGGTATGGTATGCCACAAGTGAGTATTTGCGACATCACGCATTTCAGTCAGGTCATTCGACAAGTCTAAACCTGCTGTTACAATCATTTTCACAAACCAAAAGGAAAACTATATTCACTATGCACATAATGGAAAAGGAGAGTTTCTATGTCAATGATGCGATGTTCTCTTTCGATAAAATCCAAAAGTCTGGATTTGAGTTTCCAAAACAAAAAATAAAATTTGACTATTTTTCCAAATTAGATCGCATTAGAAATGTAATTCCCAAGATGCATATCTTCAAGATTATTTTCCTAGCCAGACTTCATATTGCCACATCATGCTCGAAGATTGCCAAGTCATCATCCTATTCACTTCTTCTCCTAAAATTTATTCCATTAGTCTTTGACATATTGCACGACCTCGTTTTCGTCGAACATTTTGCGTAATCCATTTGTTAATATGGGTAGTTACAGTTTGAAAGATTGATCAGCTATTTAAACCAACGGTCATGGGTCCGGTGGTGTAAAAAAAAATTATCCGGGTTGTGTATTCAAAAGAATTCTGACAATTAAACCCGAAGAAGCGCCAAATATTTCAGCCAATAAGTTTCAATTTTATTAACTTTTTTTTTTTTACAATTGCATATCTATAATAAAAAAAAATTATGCAATTAAGTATCTCAACTTTTAAAGTTTGGCTCAACGTGACGTCTCCGTGGAAATGAAAAACCGACGTGGGTCACTTACTCAACAAAAATTCATGCAATCTCCGTTTCAGTGTCGGGTTGATTAGGAGGGAGACAAAGTATTGATTTGGACGGTCTCAACCCCGTTAATAATGTCCTTGGTGACGTGGAATCATGTCAAAAGGCTGCACGATTACCAACGAGGACGGTTAGTGGCTACTTACACGATTTTAACGAAAGGCCTTGAGTCAACTTTAAGAAGTTGAGTCACTGGATCGAATGAAAAGGGTTGAGTGAAAGAGTGACAAACAAACAATGTTGACTGTGTAATTTTTATGCATGTGTGAGTACGTATGGCGTTGATATAATGTCAAATGGGCGTCGCATTAAGAAATAGATCGAAACGACGACCGAAAAAGACAGAGAGCCATACGTAATAACAATAAAACAGAAAATTGGCACCGTTGTCGAACTTCGCCGAACTTCACCAACAAGCGATGGCCCCTGCTGAGGCTTCGACGAGGGCCGACCGCCCTCGCCCGATGGCGCAACCATTCTTCTGGCTCACTTCATTCTCCATTCCATAAGTGAAAATGCAGAATTCAAATTAATGTTCTTCATTATCACCTCCACACATCTCATCATCCCCCACGAGCTCGTCATCATCATCCTTCACCTGCTTGGTGACGCTCACCGGTCATCGGCGCTTGCTCAAGCCCCCAAAACTGATGTCTCTCATTTCTATTTTCCATTTTTCGGCTTTATCCTGATTTTTCTTTTACTAAAATTTTATTGGAACATTTTTCTTAGGGAGCATCGGGGTGCCACGTGTCATGAAAAAAAAAACTAAAATAAGTTACATTGGAATTTTTTTGTCATTGAAATTGATAATAAACATTTCCACGTTAGTATCGATTGAATCCATCCAATCAATTTAGGCTGGAAATTGCTAACTTGGACGTCAACTATCCTACTTAGCATGTCCGGCGCTAACATAAATATTATTTCAATTTTTGAGTATTGTTTTGAATTTTTTATTACTTTTTAATCAACTTTTTTTTCTCTTTTCCTTCTTTTCGTTTTTTCTTTCCTTTTCTTTTTTGTTTCCCTTTCCTTATTTCCCTCCACCAGTCGTCATCCTCGTGATGGCCGGCGGAGGTCACCGGCTGTCGGTGAGGGCAAGGCTGGGATGCCTTCGCCGGCAACGGCGGCCTCTCTGCCTGTGATTTGTCAATCGAAAGCATAGTGTGGAAAAAGAGTATCCAATTCCGTTATTTAAATACTGGGCTCAAATTTATTAAGTCTGGAACTAGGGAAAGGAACGTGTAACGTTATATGTTGTCGCCATATGTTGTCCCCATATGCAAACCAATGTTTGACGTCTTCACCTATTTGGAGTGGGGCAGAGACGGCTAGCATCTACTTTATATCTCTTAGACATTATTTGAACTTATACAGCCACAAGCAGATCCAGATTCATCAATTGATCTCTTCTTATGTATACACTATACAAATTGTATTGTATTGGTTCTTCAAAGAAAACTGAAATGACAAAGAACCTCCTTTACCCCTGTGTACTTGCCATAATCTGTGCTGTAGCGACAGCGGATGAGCCGAGCCCGTTACAAGATTTCTGCGTCGCAGATCTCACAAGCTATCCTAATTTTCGCAATTAAATACAGCGCATCAGTCTTTTTTCGCCCACATTTACAGATTTTGCGCTCGGTCCATTCGGAAAAGTAGATAATGGATTGTACTGAGTTGGTGTTTTTATGTTTTACACATCCCCTCTTCAAGCCATCATAATCCACCTGCTCAGTGTGTTGGATTTCCCCTTTTGATATTCTGCCATTGGCATTGCAGCTCGAGTGAATGGACTCCCTTGCTTAGATGCTAAGCTTGTGCAAGCCAGCCATTTCTCCCTCAGTGGGTTTCACTTGGCCAGCAATGTATCAAACCCGCTAGGAGTTGGGTTCGTCCTAGCCGCAGTAGGGCAAGTACCAGGGCTCAACACCCTTGGCATCTCGATGGCCCGGGCTGACTACGCTCCAGGTGGCGTCGCCCCAACCCACACGCACCCTCAGGCCTCCGAGATCATTACAGTGTTGGGAGGCAACCTTCTTGTCAGCTTCGTGACATCAAACCCCAAGAACAATCTCATCAGTAGAGTCCTTCGAAAGGGCGACGTGTTCATCTTCCCATCCGGGCTCATTCACTTCCAAAAGAATGTGGGGTGCAGCAATGCCGTTTCGATTGTCGCCTTCAGCAGCCAAAACATAGGAACGGTTCTCGTTGCTAACAATGTTTTCGGGTCCACTCCGCCCATTGCTGACAATACACTAGCCAAGGCTTTCCAGGCAGACAAGGCTATAATCGATCATATTCAATCGAAATTCCAAAGTCTGGCCTATTTAGATATGCGTGAATTTGTTCATGTAATTTCCGTTTCGAGAGGCAGTAAACATCTATCAAAGACAGTAATTTGGTTTATTTGTGTAAAATTGTGCATCTTTTCTATTCTATTAATATTAAATCACTATTAGTTAGTGATCCCGGGTCAGCGAATCCTTTTTTCCGTGATTCACTTTTGACACTAGTTCTTTATTCTGGGATTCACTTTTTCACCTTAGTCCTTTCTTACTCAAGAGATTCAACAGACTTGACATTTGCAAAATTTTGGATAACCTTCTTTTTCAACTTTGCACAGATTCCGCAATTCATCGCAATTCTTTGAGAGCAATTCTTTTAGCATACAGGATTGGCATTCTGAACTTAAACAATGCAAACCGAAGAGAATCAGATTTTCAATGCCTGAGAGTGCACAAGGATATAGAGAGATCAGACAAATGGATGTTTCTCCATTCATAGCTATTGCAGACACGACGGGAGTGTGAAAATCTATTTACCGGAGAGTTTAAATGTACCTTTAGCAGATGTAGATTAAGACAACTAGAAAAGTTCTGCACCATATTATAATCATGTGGCCATATCAACAGGAAATGAATAATGCAATGTATCCTCTATAACCAACTAGCATCAAACCTTATATTTGAACAACGTGAAGGTTTCCGCTTCAGATTGTCTCCAAACTCATACAATGTTAGGCAAAAAAACAGAGCAATTGACTTTCAGGATTCATGACTGTTCTGGTAAAAACAAAGAGACATAGGATGACCTTTGAATTTGCCCCCGTGGACTCGCTTCAGAGGAATGAACCTCGATGAATGGATGGCGCCGATACCTGGTCTACCATGCTTAACAGGCTTGTAAGAGATGGAGAATTCGGCCAGGCAATGGCCAATCATTTCAGGCTTTATTTCCACTGGATTGAAGGTTTGGCCATTATATTCTCTGATGACGCTTCTAATCATTTGTGGAACAATAGTCACATTGCGCAGGTGAGTTTGAACTGGTTCAGGTTTCTCACCAGGCGGAGCCTCCCTTTCCTGATCCATGATATGAAAGATTTAACGATTATATTTGTCTTACTAATGCAAGATAAGTGATATAACCAACAATCTTACAATCAGGAGCTTATCTTCCCAAAAACAAGCATGAACAAAAAGAGAAAAGAAAAAAAACCAACATGGGAGGTGTGATTAATATGATCAGGACAAGCAGAACATGAACAAGTTACTAACCACTAAGATTCAGTCTCTTATATTCCAAGCAAGCAAAATATTTAGGCCTAGAAATCATACATAGATCCATGTTATCAGTTCGTGGACATCACATAAGCATTCGAGCATTACAACATCAAGAGTCGGCTTGGTGTCAAAGAGCTTTCTTTTTTATTTTAGAGAATGCCACCACTTATCATCCTTTACTAATCTTCATTGAATATACAATCAACCCAATTAAAAAAAGAAGGTACATCATCAATCGACCGGCTGCTCAGTAAACCAGTTCTCTCCAAAATTTTCTTCTCCTTTGAGAGAAGATAGTATTTTCGAGAGCAACATGTAAGACGGGTTCAGTAGGCAAGCAGCACTTTAAGCCATTCACCTGTGGATCCATCTCGACGGTTGTCTGGCCGCTGCCGATTTAACAGCTATTGATCTATGCACCCTAGCTCAAAGGCCCCACCACCAAATCAGAAGAGGCCAATAGATAAGTGAAAAAACCTTTTCAGTCATCAACCAACACCCGGGATCACTTATAACTAATTACACAGACTTCAATTGAATCAAGAGTAGCAACTCATGACCGATGATGATTCCACTGGAGGTACTAAACCCCCATACAAGCCATTGAATTTCTGAAGCAACAATCGCAAGAAAGATGCCCAATTTCAGATTCAACAAGGAAAACCCCCTCACATTCACAGAGAAGCACCCAGTTTGTGTGCTTGTAATAATAGACCTCACCGCTTACAGAAAGGCAATTGAAAAGGGCATGCGACTTCAATCTGGAATTACATGCGAACTCATCAGAACGAGAATAATCAATGAAAGCCAGCATTACCACCTTGCGCAGCTTCTTAATGAGAGCCATCAGCCATGTGCTTCCTCCTGAGACCTCTCTGGAACCTAACTCACACGACAGCATAACCAACAGATATCGGAAAATGTGTAATGCAGGTATCTTCTGCTAGCTCGGGCATGGAAGAGCTTGACGAGCTCATCAATGGACATGTCGAGATAGACGCCCCTGAAGCAGAACTTCTTGAACGTCCTCTTCTTCGGCTGACCCGCTACTGCTGCCTCCGTCTCCACGTCCGCCTACATCACCAGATCGTACGCGCCATTGTTAGTGAATCTCACCGAAATTTCCACGGCAAAGGAGAAGGAGAAGAAGAAATCACCATTGTTTCTCCATTCGCTGGAATCAGAAAGCTCTATCTTGCTGGAGAAGCTCAGGGTCGGTGGGGGGAGTATTGATCTTTTCCTAGAATTTGCAATTTGGGACAGATAAGTCTCGCATTTCCTTCTCCCTCCCTAACTTAATGTGTCAGAATGCTTCTACGCAGGGGCTGGTCTCTTTATAGGGTGTTTGTTAGAAAATTCAACCCAAAAAAATTAAGAGTTGGGATAATCTAACACAGTATCAAAGAACACATATTCCATAGAAAAACGATGTGAAATATTTTGACTTAGCTTTTATGTGCAAGTCGAATTAAGAGCGACACATGAAATTTGACAAATTGAGTAAAAGCTCTTGTTGTACGAGGAATCGCCCATTGAATCTTTCTCCACAATTGTTGAAGCAACGTGAGCCACATCAGTGTCTGTTTTCATTTCATCTGTCGCACCGATACCATGTTAGAATTGCGAACTCAAATGTTTAAGCTTTTGGATTTGAGAATTTAGAAGTGACAGCGGAAGTATACATAATCAATTCTTGGGGATTTTTTTTTTTTTCGAAAAGAGTGGTTTAAGATTTTGCTTCGCATCTCAACTCTTAAAGCTGGAGCGGATGTGATTATCAATTAGTTCTTACGTGAGGTCTGCCTCAAATTCCCTTGTGGAACGGAGTTATATCCACCGCTTCTAAGAGTGAGCAATAAAATTCTCCCGCTTTGCCTCCTAAACCCTAAACCAGTGTAGTTCGAAAAACAGAGGCTATAAGCATACTGTCAGTTGTTTTATTTGATTTCTTTTTCCTTCAAATATGCCCAAAATTTGTGTCATCTCTTGGTTGTTGATTTTTCGATGGACTTCCGACATTGGATAGAGTCAGAAGACAGGTCCAAAATTCGCTAGTCGGGCATCACTTGCAAATCTAAAGAATCGTATGAGTGTGATATCTTTACCTTGGTTTGCTGATGGGTTCTTCCACTTTGTTTCATAAAGAGATCACTGGAATTAGGACTCCTGGGTATCCCCAGGTAAACTTGAGCTTGAAAGGTGCAGATCTCAGGAAACTGTTGCCGAAGATAGTCTCAAGGAGCGCCTAGCATCAAAAGAACATTGTCTCATGCGTTTTCGATTATGCTCCACTTTACAGCAAGATTTGGTCCACCTACATTCAATAGTCCGAAATAAAAGTTTAACTTATCTAACAGGGAAACATTTGATAGCACCTCAAGCAAACCATGCTATGGGAGCTGCACAGGGCCACAATTGATCAAACAGATTGCAGTCGAGTAGGACAACAGTATATTTACAGCACAACACCAATTCTTCCAGTTAAACTGAGACAACTACTGTTATCTTTTGGACTGTGAGTAAAATGCCATCAATATGGCAGTGACGGCACCGCCGGAGTGCCTCCCACATAAAATGACGCTACCATGAGTTCTTATTGTATCCTATATGTCCAATACACTGTCATGGAGGACCCAAAAACTTATAAGTGCCTGATATAAATTCAAATTATGTTGTATGCGGGAATGGGTTGATTTTTCCAATGAAACAAGCCAATATCACCATTCACCACCCACAAGTAGTTCTCGGGAAACTCAACCACATTTTTCTGTACTGCTGGTTAATCAGGGTTCCTAGGTCAATGCAGGAGTGGCAGAAGGGAGAGTTTTCTGCCCAGATGTGAAACATTACACAGAGAAAGGAAATTCATGCAGATATACAACTTATTGAACTTATATAGTAATTTCACAGAGAAAAATCGAACCATGGAGAAGATACAACCACTACTTACAGCCCAAAAACCTTTCAGTGAATTTTACTCGAGATAAATTCCTCAGGCTACTGTTTACACCTTTCTCTTTCAGGTGGATGCACTTGCAAAGATCTTTCCCTGTCAAAATTTCAAAATTTAATATCAAGATCAAGAATGACCTATCAACAAAAAATTTGAAAGGATAAATCAATGAAGTTCATGGTTAATTAAGAAGATCAATGATATTAATCAGGGTCAAAGTGATTGAGAACCAAAATAACAACCTAACCAAAAGAATCACACCTCCTGAGGCAAGAGCACAGCATTAGTTATAAGATCAGAAAGTAGATGCAACTTAATTTCAAGACAATGTCCTTATTTACAAAATTTCTAGCAGCAAAGCAAGCCTGGAACCCATCAACATTTCAAGTGTTCAGCTCAGCTGGACTAGAATCCTCCACACTAAAGGATGCAAAGGCATTTTTTCCTACATGGTCCTGTTATTCACCTTTTAAAAGAGTATATATCGCTTTTTCTCCCTCAATTTTCTAATAAGCAAAGCCTCAAGCACAGTGGCTAACATGTATGTTATACATTTAGTCCTGAGCTAAGAGATCCTCCTTGAAGATAATAGTGCGGAACAACAATGCTTGTCTCTTCTTCAATATTAAAAAACTCACCTTGAAATCCCAGTGGCATCAATTCAATGTAAAATCATTAAGGTGCAATCAACGTACTATCTCACTACACAATAGTCGCCATTTTCAACAGTTCAAAGATATTTTCCCAATAGGACTCATAGCTGGTAATAATCAAAGTGCTAAGCAGTATCAGCCCCATGGATTGGAAAAAAAAAGTGCAAACAAGAAGAATCAGTATCAGTTCAAGTTACAACAGCATGCCTATCTGAAGCAGGAAACAACCGAGACTGTACATTTAGTATGCATAAAAAGAGCCACACACAAAAAGGCTACAGGAACAGCACATCAATCTATCTGTTGAATATTAGGAGGCAGCAGACGACATGATTAACAAAGTAACGTCACATAATTCATTTAGCAAACAAGTAAGACCCATATCAAGTTTTACAGTGTGCTTTAAGCCTATTGAACACAGAATGAAGAACTAATATAGCACAATGTCCCATGCTTTTCAGCAAGACGTTCTTGAAGGCATGAAGACCCAAAAAAAAAGTTCTCCAAGTTCTATATCCTCTGCATCAATCACCAGGTAGGGTTCTAATCAGAAAAAAACGGATATAAAAAATGAAAGCATTTTTAAAGCAAGACCCATTAGTCAAAAAGCTAACATCCTAAAATTTTCAATGTACACCTGATTGGTTTACATACGACTCTACATTCAAATGCATCAAAGCTGTTAAATGTTATGTACAATTTCCTGGCTTAATGCTTTTTAGTTATGTGCACAAACTTTAAAAATTCTGAAGATCAGTCATATGTTTAAATCAGTGACATTCTTCAACAAAGACATTTTGGAACACTGCAGAAATAAAAAGAAACAGATGCAAAAGTTATCTCATGGACAGCAATTCACAAAGAACTAATCTCTAACGAAGACATGCATTTCAAATACTCCACTACAAAGATCTTAACATATTAAAAGACATTGCCTTTTGAGATTTGGGGAACTAAAAAAGGTTCGGCATCTGCAACACCCAGGATTCCTATTTATGAATGGAAAAGCTATGAGTGTGGTTTCCATCAACAGTTTCACTAAGAATCCTATGGCAACATCCACCAAAACGGAGGCGTTTTTAACAGTTTTTGGATGCAAGAACCTACTAAGATGATTCTACACTGCAAAAGCTATCTGGCATTTCGATGGCACATTTCTATTGTCTATGATACTCACCATGCTGCATAAGGATCTCAACATCTTGTTCTGGCTTCATACTAGAGATCGGCTTTTCCATTATGAGGTTGGGATCTGTAGATCGGTTGTCTTATGTGAAACATTAAATCACGTCAGCCTCTGCAACCAGTCATCTCCAAATTTGCACATTGATTTTGCTCAAAGTCAAACCCATAGCTGTGACATCGCATGGGTAAAATCATAATAGAAGTGAGACCTATGCACAACCTTGGTTACTAAGATTTACAAAGACTTCTGCACATCAGTTGTCGTAGTTGCTGTCTAACACAGCTGACAAAGCTGACATCCATGCTCGTACCCCACTTTGGGCATCCTTCTTTGCCAACACTTCCAGTTTGCCAACAGCGTGTTTTGAAACTCCATATTTCATTAGAATGTGTCCAAGTGATTTATATGTAGAATCATCAGGCTGAATTGCAGCTTCTATCATTTCCCTGAAGGTTCCAAGCATGTCCTTAACCCCTCCATCTAGCATGTACAGTCCAAGAACATTATTATAACTTAACTGATCTGTTAGGAGTCCTAATTCTCTCATCTCATTTGCAATTTGTAGGGCCTTATCTAATCTTCCTATTCTCTTGTACATGCATAACATCATAGCGTATGTGAACTCATTGGCATCCCCCTTGTGCTTCATTCTGTCAAAGATCTGTTCGGCTTGTTCAAGCATAGATCTCTCACTGTATAGATGAATCATACAATTCGACGAAAAAACATCAGGACCTACATCTGACACCTGGACCATTCTGTATGTTTCTTCCGCTTCTCTCAACAAACCAACTTTGGTATAGAGTTTGATCAGGGAGTTGTATATTACATTATTTCCTGTCAAGCCTGCTTCTTTCATAGCGTTGACATAACCACGAGCTTTCTGAACACTTCCGGCATCAGCACAAGCATTTATGAGCACACCATACACAACAGCATCAGGCAGTACATTACACTGAATCATCTCCCTGTAAAGTCCCTCTGCCATTTCTAACTGCCCCACCTTCACAAAACTCGAGATCAAAGCACAATAGGGGATGCAATCTTTTACTAAACCCATCTCCTGCATCTTCCTCAAATAGGGTAATGCTCTGTATGGAAAATCAGCACCAGCTAAGATTTGTATAATGGAACTGTAGCTACATTTGTCAGGAGATATCCCTTGGCCTTCCATGCTATCAAAAATCTGACATGCTTTATCATAATTATTTGCTATGCCATAAGCTTTAATCATCACATTGTACTGAAGAACTGTCTGCTGCCTCTGTTCTTGGCAGCATAGGAAAACTCTCTCAGCTTCAGAAATATAACCACGCTCCCCATATGCATCAATATTGGCTGAATAACACTCAGAACTCATATTTCCTTCAAGATGGAATCGCCTGAACCATAACCATGATTTTTCAAGCATCCCAGCTTCTATGTACATTCTAAGAAGTGCTGATTGTGTGTATTCATCAATCACCAGATCCCTTTCATCTATTTCACATACAAGTTCTTCAGCTTCATGAACCATTCGCCTTATGGAATATGCATACAGAAGAGTGCGGTAACTCACCAGGTCTGGCTTAAGGCAGGCGTGTTTCATCTTCCTAAAGTAAGCTCCAGCCACTCTAACATTGTCGTGTTTAATGTAGATGGAAATCAGTATATTATAAGTTCTTGTATCCGGCGCACAACCGAGTTCCTCCATCTTCCCCATCAGTGTATCTACTTCTTTTAACTGTCCATTGTTACCATTAATGTGGATCATTGTGTTAAAAGTAACTGTAGTAGGTGTTAACCCTTCTTTAAGCATCTGAAAGAATGTTGCAGATGCTTCTTGAAGTTGCCCAGCTTTACCATAAGTATCAATCAACGTGTTATATGTGTGTGAGCTTAAACAAACATTCTCTCGAGAAGACAATGGAACTTTACTTTCTCTCCTTGTATCCACTCTCAGCTGTAGAGATTTACCTAAAGACCATCTCCTGAAGAAGTCCTCAGCCTTGTGAAACTCTCCACCCTTCTTGTACATTTGGACGACAATCCCCATTGTCACCTCGTCAGGTTCAATCCCTTGCTTGCTCATTCTTCCTAGCCAAACGAGTGCCACTTCTCTCCGCCCACCTTTGCTGTAAACATCAATAAGTGTACCATATGTCGAGTTTATAGCGACGATCCCTTTCTCATTCATCTCATCCCACAAACTCTCCAAATGCCGCCACTGACGTGCCTTCCCCAGAATCCTGAGGATGATGTTATAATGAATCACGTTCAATTCAAAACAACCCTTTTTCTTGAACCATCCAAATATCTCCATAGCTCTCTCCCATCGAGTTTGCTCCTTCAAGATTATGCTTCTCTCTTTATTGCCGAGCCGTTCTTCCCATGGCTTGAAAGCCTCATCCAAGTCCTCGATAGCATCTAAAGCTCGCAGAATCGCGGGTATGCATCCACCGTAAGCCACCCATTTCGTCGAACACTTGGTCTGCACATTCCTTACCATAAAACTCCCAATTCCCGGCCTACCTTCGACCCCCACGTCACTTCCATTTACAATTCCATCGTCACTCCCACCATTCCTCCTCCGTTCCCAGTTCGCATTTTTTGTCAAACTCCGCTTCTCTGTTTCGATTTCACCAAGAACCGAACTTTCGCCGTCGTGTTTCTGCTCGCGAGTCCAGCCAAAGCTCTTCCTCGTCGTGGGATTTCTAGGAATCCTGCATTCTCTCGGCTTTTCGACCGAGTTCGCTTTTCCCGGAGGGGTAGGGATTGAAATCATCACATCAGGAGGTGTCGTCGCAGCACCAAGTACGGGGAAGAATTTGGCATCGAGCATTGCAAGCATTTTCCTAGAACCAGATTAAATCAACTTCGACCGAAAGGCTGAAGAGTCTTCTCACCCCTCCCTCATCGATGGTATGCTGTAACTGTAAAGCACGAAGAGAACGTCTCAATGAAGCAAGGCAGGCAACAACAGTAGCCGGACACGGCCACTGAGAAGGATTCAGCTTTTTGTTTTCCCACTAGTGGGTTTGGGTTCCAGGTAGACATGGCCAAAATGGAATCGGGCCGTTGACCGGACCCCCGGTTCTATAATTGTCGGACCTGGTCCGGAACCGTCGGTTCTAATCCGTTAATTTAAAAAAAAAATAAGTGGGGTGGGCCCGGTGGGGAAAGGGCTCTTCCCCGCGTGTCCCCCCGTCTCCTAAAGAGCCGTTGCAAACTTTTTTTTAAAAAAATTTGGTTTTATTTTAGTTCTCTTCTATAAATACCTATTCTCCCTCTTTCATTTTTCTCACAAATCCTCTCAACAATTCTCTCAAATTCTCTCAATTCTTCGAAATTCTCTCAATCTCGTCTCAATTCTCTCAAAAATGGAAAGTGGAAGTAGAAATACTGGAAAGGTCAAGATGGCGATGGAAGATTCCGAGTATCCTATTCCCGAATATGATCCTCGTGAATATGTGTGTTGGGAAGACAACCACGATAATATCAACGTTGTTTTCATTCCCAACGTCGAGCACGTCCCAACACAAGAAAGTCTTCATCCTCCTACTAGTGTCGAAGAAACGTCGACGGCAAATGAGCCGGAACGTAAGGGCCGAGAGAGTACATCCGACTTGTAGCCGCACTTCGATAAGGTACGTGATGAAAGCGAAGGTAAATATAATATAAATTGTAAATATTGTTCGCAAAAATACAAATTTACGAAAGGAGACGGCTACGGAACATTCCGGGGGCATTTGAAAAAAAAAAATCCAACGCAAGCGGGGATCGACACTACGCAACAACAAATTTTCGGGTACTCCAATTCTAATCCTCATCCTTTATTCCGTTACACCGATGCACTTTATAAACAAACATTAACTAAATATGTTGCCCTTGATCATGCTCCGTTTACTACTGGTGAAAATTTTAATTTGAAATATTTGATAAATACTACGTTGGTTTCGCAAGCACCAACTATTCTAAAAAGTACTCTTAAACGCGAATTTTAGCATCTTTAGCAAATTTTTTTGCGGAATTCAATGGAAGTATGCATTTAGGTAGCGATATTTGGAATAATCCTTGGCAAATTCATTCTTATATAGGTGTCACGTGTCATTGGATAAATGACGACTGGACCATTCAAAAAAAACTTATTGCATTTCGAGTTTTTGATTAAAAACATTCAGCTCATAATATTTATAGAATAATTAGGCAAGTTTTAGAAGAATATAATTTGATAAATAAAGTATTTTCAATTAGTTTTGATAATGCCACCGCAAATACCGCTTCCATTCCCGAATTAGAAAATATTTGTAAACTCTTTTTTGGCGGAGTATTTTTTCACATTAGATGTGATTGCCATGTTTTAAATTTATGTGTACGAGATGGTTTACGAACTCTTGACACTTCTCTCGCCCCAATAAAGGGTGCAATTAAATTTTTATGGAGTCGTGCCCATTTTATGAAAGTATGGAGAAAATTTTGTAGACAACATGGGAGAAGGGCAAAAAGGTTTCCAAAAGATATTCCGATTCGTTAGAATTCTACCTACGAGTTGCTTCATCAAACTTTTGATTACAAAGATTTATTATGTATGTTTATTTCACAAAATATTCCCGAAATTACTTTACTTTCGCAACATTGGGACGTTTGCAAAAAAAAATTTAGATTTTTTGAAAATTTTTAATGATGCTACTAATACTTTATCTGGTATTTATTATCCTACTATGCATTTATTTTTAATAGAATGTGTTAATTTTGATAGTGTTTTTAGTGAATATGAAAAAGATACTGAATTATATCGGACTATTTTAGTAATGCGAGAAAAATGGTTGCATTATTATTTCAAAATTCCTCTTATATATTTAGTTAGTATTTTTTTTTATCCACGTATTAAATTAGACAGTTTACTAGATTATCCGAATGTGTATTATCATGATTGTTTACATTTGGAAGATTCAATAGATATTTCAAATATACAAGAAGATGTCAAAGAATTTATAGTAATATTATATGAAGAATTTTGTAGTAGATATGGTTTAAGTAATTGTGGATCTTTACAATCTATCGCCTCACGAAGCGAAGCTGGTAGTTTACTTTGTAGATGGTACAATATGCTTAAGAGTAGACAAAAAATAAAAAATAAAAAGGGGCAACATGTAGTATTTCTGAATTAGAAAAATATTTAACCACCGAATTTGAGTTTTGTGATGCGGAACATAGTACAGATTTCCAAATCCTCGAGTGGTGGAAGAGAAACTCAATCGATTACCCAGTTCTCACTTTCATCGCTCGCCAGATATTAGCAACTCATTTTTCAACAGTTGCGGTTGAACAAACATTTAGCGCCGGAGGATTAGTTTTGGACTCTCGCTATTCAAGATTAAGTTTGGAGTCCATTGAAGCTCAAGCTTGTGTCGACGATTGGAAGAAGGCTAGATTTCGACACCAAGAGCTGAATCGAGAATACGAATGTTTTAGTGAGGATTGTGGAGATACCACCGCCACGGGTACTACAACATGTAACAACGATTGACGATAAGGTAAGTTGGGGTAATCAAAGGTAAAAGAATTACATGAGCTTTGATTCTTCTATCCCAAAGAAGATATACAAGCGTTTAATGATAATTCATTAAGTTCAAGCACATTCATCCTCTCTCTTTTTTTCCCCACATTTTATTACAATGTACAATTTGATTATAATTTATAATTTATTATGTTTATTTTATTATTTATTATTTCAAAAATTAAAATTAAAAAACGGAACCGGAATCGGCCCGGAACCGCCGGTTCCGAACCGGAATGGGAATCAGCCCGAAACCGGCGGTTCCCAACCGGAACCGGAACCGGCCCCCGCAAGGGCCGGAACCGGAACCGGCCCCTGCAAGGGCCGGTTCCGAGGAACCGCCCATGTCTAGTTCCTAGTATTGAAAACCTCCGAAGCACCGACACTCTCGACACTTTTCAATATTCCGACACTTTTTTTGCGCTCTCCAACATGAGATCAATTCGTGGTCAGTGCTCTAAATATATTAGCAACACGCGCATCTTGCATCTAGATACGTCATTTTAACACGTACGGGTCGGTTTTAAGCATTTTCAATAAATTAAGTATCAAAATTATAAATTTATTTTATATATATACACACATACGCAGTGTATACTCAAGTCATATATTGCTATCTCAAAATTAATACACTCGGCTTAATCGTGACATAACAGAAGAAGAATAAAAGAACTAGCCGCTAATATAATTTATCACTTATATAAAAATATACATTTAATTTACAACGTGTCCCAACGTGTCGGAATTTTTTATTTTTTGAAAATGACGTGTCGACGTATCGTATCGCATGTCCGTAATAGTGCTACTTAACTGAAGACCGATGACATAAGGTCGAAGATTTTTTCATGTTGAAGAAAAGAAATTTATAGTTGGCTCCCTCAAGTTTTAAGATATTTCTAATTTGCCCCGTCAAAAAGAATTTGTCGCGGTATGCGCCCCCAGTCTCGGGTTTGTGGATAAGCTCAGCATAAAACAAATGACTTTTTCGCTCCTTGACTCGTTTCTCACTTCATCCATGCGCCTATCTTAGACTCAATCAATCTAGCATCCGAGACATGCTACCTCAAGCTAGGGAGGCAACGAAAGATGATGACAAAGGCAAGACCACACGCAACAAACACGGTACGAAATCCGATGTTTTGAGGGTACGTTACTCGTGATCATGTAATAATCAGATATGTCCGTTTAGTATGATTGATAAACGGGTCATGTAAACCGACAATGGCCCGCCTAATCCATTTACTCAAATGGGTCAGTTGATGACATGAAGAGAGCGATTTTCGAGCCAAACACAACTTGATTAATTATTTGACTTACATCCATGTATTTAATTTAAAATGGTTATTTTTTCAAACTTTTTCCCATTTATTGTAAAGCATGTGGATGTTGACAAAAGTCATTTTGTATTTTAATCAGGTACTCAAACTATAAGGACTTTTTCCATATTCTACATTACTTATTTTACAAATATTGAATCCACATGCAAATGCTTAAGTTAATAGTTCTATGTAATCCCTCATATGTTTTAGTACTAGAATTTGAATCTTTTTCTATATACCAACAACAATCCTAGATCTTGTATCTTGAAATTTTCCTGTCTTTCCACATAGTACTAGGCCTTTATCTTTACATCCCCTTATCCATTTTCTAGAAAAGAAAATACTACTCACCCGGACCGACAAATTTTGAAAATTTGTCTTCCAAACAGTTACAGCTTGAGCAAAGATAGGAAGGTAGAAGCTGAAACCTAAACCAGATTCGAAACAGAAGCGAAAAGGAAAACCAGATGGGGAAGGGGGGAAAACGGAAAGCGGGCTCGGAAATGACAGTTGCTTTTCAAAGCAACAAAAGAAGATGGAGAGGAAATGAAGTTAGGGATCCTGCTCTTGGGTGACACATGAACTCAAGAATCTAATCCAAACCCAACGGAGAAGGCCGAGAGAGAGATGGTATGAGTTATGATGACTTGCGTTCTGAAGTCAGAGTGTTTGAAGTTAATGCGACCCAATTTTTAATCTGGTTTAGGAGTTACGGCTTTGCCTTCCAAAGAATTAGTATGCTTTACTTTTTATTTTCATTTTATCGATTTCATTAGACCGCTCGAAAGCCAGACCAACTCAGACGATGCTCTCCCCTAATAATCGAGTAAAATTCAGGTTTGTATCCAAAATAGGGAAAAATACCGAAAAAGTTCTGAACATATTACATTGGTATCAATTCAATCCTAAATATTTTCATTAAATCAATTTAGTTCTAAACATTTTTCATTAGTATCAATTGAGTCCTTCCAATCAAATTTGAATGAAAATCGCTAACGTGAACGTCGGTTATCTTACTTAGCAAGGCCAGCATCAACGTGGATATTTTTTAACAATATTATGATAATTTTTTCTTTTCTTTTCTATTGTTTATTTATTTGTTTGGTTAGGATTGGTCAACTCTTGTCGGCACTAGGTGAGAGCGTCATGGCCATCGCTGGCTTTGGGCGAGGGCCTACGGGCCCTCGTTATGGCTAGTGAGTGCGTGGCGGCCCTTGCTGGCCATAGTGAGGGTGTCATAGCCCTTGTCCAATTTTGGCAAGGGTACAATGCCCTCGTCGTGACCAATGAAAGCCTGGCGAGGGCTACCACTACCTTGCCAAACTTGGTGATGGCCATGACGCCCTGGCAAGCCTCGGGCAAGGGCGTCATGCCCTTTGCTAGGTCTAGACGAGGCAATGACGCCCAAATGGGGTGAGGGTTGGTTTGCAGCTCTTATCGTCCCTCAGCCGAGAGAGAGAGAGAGAGAGAGAGAGAGAGAGAGAGAGAGAGAGAGAGAGTAAAGTGTAGAAAGGAAAAAAATAATTATTATTATAAAAAAAATCAAAAAAATTATTAAAATATAATTTAAAAATGTCCACATCGGTGCTGGTCATATCAAGTAAAACAGCCGGCATCCACGCAAACGATTTTCAATCAAAATTAGCCAAATGAACTCAATTGATACAAATGTTGTAGGTTTATAACTAAATTGATTCAATTTCTTATGAAATACATGAATGAATATTCATTATATTCATCCTATCTAATGTACCTATTATGGTACATTTGTATTCTACATTCTACGTACATCTCCCTATCCAATGTATGCTCATTTCCCTATCCAATGTATGTATTTATTCAATGCATTGATATTAATGATAAGTGCATCATTGTTCTCCTATAAATAGGAGCTTAGTTTTGGTCATTTGGTGAAGTTGAAATAAAAAAATTCTCATTTGGCTTTCTATACTTAATCTCTCTCTATTCGTTCTATTATATACTTGCAACGCAATATTTTACAACACGTTATTAGCACGAAGATCTACCGACTTAGTAAATAATTTTTGCAAGGTAAGTTTTCTTTGTTTTCTTTAATCAACTTATACTTCATCTTCTTCTATCAATTCTTCATTTTTCTTTTTCTCGGCTTGAAACCAATTTCAAATCTAAAAGTATCCTTCTACTCCTAAAGTGGCGGTGGATATTTGGAAATCCTTCTAATTAATTTAAGGATTCATTTTTTTTGCAAGAATTATGGCAAGTATTGAAAAGCCCAAATTCCACATCCTAGAAGCGAGTGGAAATAATTATCAATCCTAGTGCCTTGATATGGAAATGCATCTCCAAGGACAAGGTCTCGCTAATGCAATTACAGAAGAAGGAACCTCAAATGCAAAAGATAATGCAAATGCACTTATTTTTATTCGTCATCATTTACATGAGAGCTTGCAAACGCAATATTTATCCGTTCGAGACCCTCGGACCTTGTGGAAGAGATTGAAGGATAGGTATGATCATACCAAGACTATTATCCTCCCTCAAGCATAGTATGACCGGCAGCATCTCGGGATGCAAGATTTTAAATCAGCGTATGATTATAACTCCGCTTTATTTGATATTGTTTCTCGGCTTAAGTTATGCGATGTCAAGCTCGCTGATGCGAAACTATTAGAGAAACTTTCTCCACCTTCCATGCTTCGAATATTATATTGCAATAGCAATACCGGCAGCGTCAATTTGCCACATACTCTGAATTAATTTTTGTGCTCCTCACTGTTGAACAAACTAATGAATTGTTGCTAAAAAATCATGATCTTAGACCTGCAGGCTCAACAGCATTGCTTGAAGCACATGCTAACTCTGAGAAAAAATACTAGCCATTTTAAGGGCTATAAGCGTAGGCAAGAACATATTCCTCGAAGGGGTGGCAGGAAATTTAACCGCCCTAGGAAATCGAACTTTGGCCCGAATCATGATAAAGAAAAGAAGCCAAAGAAGGTAACTATTGAAAGTATTTGCCATTGTTGTGGCATGGCTGAGCACTGGTCACGTACTTGTTGTATGCCAAAGCACTTTGTTGATCTATACTAGGCATCTTTGAAAAATACGGGCAAGCATGATGAATCTCACGCCATTGAAATTAATCCTACTGCCATAACCACTATTTAGGCCAACAATATCTCTATTGGTGGGACTCCTCTTGCTCCTAAAGTAACAAATGCATCCCTGGATGTCTCCGATTTCTTTGAGGACCTTTGATTGCTTTGATAAGGCATCAGACTGGTGGATGATAACTTAGACTTCGAATTTTATGATTCTAATAATTTCTTTTCTAGTTGCTTTTCTTTAAATGTATTACCTTTTATTATTCTCTAATATGGTTATGTAATGAAATGCTAATGAACCTTATATAATATTTATTATTTTGAAATTTTCTTTGATCCTATAACTAATATGCAAATTTTATGATACTTGACACCTGAAGTTGTCAACATAAGTGCAAATGAAAAATACAGAGAAAAAGGAAGATGTTTGTTTGCTTGATAGTGCATCAACACATACCATATTCGTAGTAGATACTTTTTCTTGAGTATGACATTGCGTAAGGCACATGTCCATACAATATCGAGTCCTGTTCCGATTGTTGATGGTTTCGGGAATGCCATAATTGTTTTGCCAAGTGGCACCATCCTACATATTGAGGATGTGTTTCCAAGCAGTAGATAAAAAATGAAATTTGCTCAGCTTCAAAGATGTACGCCGTAATGGGTGCCATATTGAGATTATTTATGAGTAAAATAAGGAATATATTGGCATTACCTCTTATAAGATGGGCATGAAGACCATCCATGAGAAGCTAGAAGCTTCTTTCTAAGGATTTATATTGTGCCATGATTCAGATCGTTGAAACTTATGGCACCATATCTTGGAGATTGATAAACCCCGATCGGTTTGGACTATGACATGATCGCCTTGGTCACCCTAGCACTTCAATGATGCGTAGAATAATTCAGAATACAAAAGGGCACCCTTTAAAGGATACAAAGGTACTGTTGTCCAAAGATTATAATTGTGAAGCTTATTCACAAGGAAAACTCATTACCAAACCTTCTATAACAAAGGTTAATCTTGAATCCCCTTTATTCCTGCAAAGAATTCGGGGTGATATTTGTGACCCAATACAACCGCCAAGTGGACCGTTTCGATATTTTATGGTACTAGTGGACGCATCCCGTAGATGGTCCCATGTTTGCCTATTATCTACGCGACATGTCACCTTTGCACGTTTACTTGCACATATTATAAAGCTCCGGGCACAATTCCCTGATTATCCAATTAAAAGCGTAAGGATGGATAATGTTGGTGAATTTACATCAAAGAGTTTTAATGCGTATTGTGCTTCACTCGGAATCGAGGTTCAGCATCCGATCGCATATGTTCATACTCAAAATGGATTGGCAAAATCCTTGATTAAACATATCCAAATCATTACCCGCACTCTATTGTTGGGAACGAATCCCAACGACATAGCATGGGGTCATGCGGTTTTGCATGCAGCAATCCTAATTAGATTGCGCTCCACGGCTAATCTCTTACAATCTCCCCTTCAAATGGTTCTTGGTTATTAACCCGATATTTCACATTTACGCACATTTGGTTGTGCAATACAGGTGCCCGTAGCACCGCCAAAAAGAACGAAAATGGGTCCCCAATGCCGTTTGGGCATTTATGTTGGGTTTAATTCACTGTCCATCATTAAGTTCTTGAAACCAATTATCGGTAATCTTTTTTTCGTCAGATTCGTAGATTGTCATTTCGATGAGACAGTGTTTCCATCAATTAGGACACCTACAACTTCCATGATTGCAAAGCGAAAACCAGTTAAGGTTATCTCCTGGAATGAGAAAAATTTATCTCAATTGGACCCAAAAACTCCCGAGTGTGAAAACGAGGTGCAGTGCATAATCCATTTACAAGTTATGGCTAATAGACTTCCCGACGCATTTAATGATGATGCTAAGATAACGAAGTATCATATTCCAGCTACAAATGCTCCAGCTAGGATAACTGTTCCCGAATGACAAGCTAAAATGGAACAAAATCCCCCACACTTGAAGCGTGGTAGGCCGATAGGATCAAAAGACACTGTTCCTCGAAAACGAAAGGGAAAGAATCAGAAATCCGCTCCGGAAGAGCCCGGTGTTGTGCTTGCTCCCAAAAAGCTTATCGTTCTCGAAGAGGCACAAACCCATGAAAAGATCACCAACCCTAGGAATACCGAGAATTCCATTACATATTGTAATGAGAATTGGGATCGGAGTGAAATCATCATTGATGATATTTTTGCATTCTCGATTGCTCATAAATTATGGATGATGATTGTGAGCCGCAATTTATTATTGAAAGCTGTTAAAGGCAAGATTGGCCTAAGTGGGAGGAGGCAATTAAGGCTGAATTAGCTTCCCTAACTAAACAAGAGGTTTTGGGACTCGTAACTCGAATCCCCGATAATGTAAAGCTCATTGGATATGAATGGGTATTTGTCCGGAAACAAAATGAGAAAAACGAGGTTGTTAGGTATAAAGCCCGACTCGTTGCCCAAGGATTCCCCTAGAGACCTGGGATTGATTATGATGAGACATATTCACTTGTAATGAATATGATTACATTTCATTTTCTAATTAGCCTAGTAGTCTCTGAAAGATTGGAAATGCGTCTTATGAACGTGGTGACGGCATATCTATATAGCTCATTAGACTCTGATATTTATATGAAAATTCCCGAGGGATTCAAAATGCCCGATACATGCACTCCCCGCAACTTATTCTCAATAAAGTTGCAAAGATCTTTGTACGCTTTAAAGCAATCCAATCGCATGTGGTATCAACGCCTATGTGAGTACCTAATTAAGGAAGGGTACAAGAATGATCCTATTTACCCATGCGTGTTTATTAAGAAATCAGAAACCGGATTTGATATTGTGGCGCTTTATGTCAACAATATGAATTTAATTGGAACTCCAGAAGAATTAGCTAAAATTGCTGAGTATTTGAAAAGGGAGTTTGAAGTTAAAGATTTGGGTAAAACCAAACTTTATCTTGGTCTAGAGCTTGAGCATAAAGCAAATGGAATTGGGGCTCGTCCATTGAGCACCCCTATGGTTGTAAGGTCTCTAGATCCCCAAAAGGATCCATTTCATCTTAGAGAATCTGATGAAGAGATACTTGGTCCTGAAGTACCATATCTCAATGCAATTGGGGCTTTAATGTACTTGGCACAATGTACGAGACCATATATCGCTTTTGCGGTAAATTTATTGGCACGTTTTAGTTTTGACCCAACTCGGAGACACTAGAATGGAGTTAAACATATTTTTTGTTATCTCCGAGGAGTTATAGATTTGGGATTATATTACTCCAAGGATTTCACTACCTCTGGTTTAGTTGGATATGTTGATGCTATATATAGATCTGATCCACATAAGGCTCGCTCTCAAACTAGTTATTTATTTTGTTATAACGGCACCACCATTTCTTGGCATTTTACGAAGCAATCACTAGTAACTATATCTTCTAACTACTATGAGATTATTGCTTTATATGAAGCTGGAAAAGAGTGTGTTTGGTTAAGATCCATTATTACGCATATTCACAATTCTTGTTGTTTAGCACCGATTACAAATTCTCTCACTATAATTTATGGAGATAATGCTGCTTGTGTTGCACAAGTTAGGGGAAGGACATATCAAATGTGATAGGACCAAGCATATCTCGCCGAAATTTTTCTATACTCACGAACTCCAAGAAAGTCGACAAATTGATGTTAAATTGATTCAATCCATAAATAATCTTGCGAATCTTTTTACCAAATCATTCCCAACGACAACTTTTGAGAAATTAGTACATGGCATTGGTATGCGGCGAGTTCACAAGATGCAAGATTGACTAGCCCCGGTGATGGCTACATAGCTCAATTAAGGGGGAGATATTATGAACTATGCATTGCACTCTTTTTTTCCTTCTAACCGGTTTTTTTCCCACTGGGTTTTTCCGGCTTAAGGTTTTTAACGAGGCAATTAATGCATCCATAAAAGGGAGAGATCATAAGATTTGTGTTTTGTACTCTTTTTCCCTTTTGTCCAGTTTTTGTCTCACTGGGTTTTTCTGGCTTAAGGTTTTTAATGAGGCAATATCATTCAATGCACATTCGTAATATAATGGATACAATGAATATTGAAGGGGGAGTGTTATGAAATACACGAACGAATATTCATTATATTCATCCTATCTAATGTACCTATTATGGTACATTTGTATTCTACATTCTAAGTACATCTCCCTATCCAATGTATGTATTTATTCAATACATTGATATTAATGATAAGTGCATTCTCGTTCTCCTATAAATAGGAACTTAGTTTTGGTCATTTGGTGAAGTTGAAATAAAAAATTTCTCCTCTGGCTTTCTCTACTTAACCTCTCTCTATTCTCTCTATTATATACTTGCAACGCAATATTTTACAACACAATTAAAATATTTATGACTAAATTAGTATAAATATAATATGTACAGGACTTCTTTTATATTTTTCTCATCCAAAATAGAAAACCCAGTTTGAGAAGCCTACTCAACTAGAAAATCGACTTAAACATAAAAACTCATTTGGATCGAGTTTTCTGTATTGGATCAAATTCAAGGCATATTCTCAACAATTCTCAACGCTGGAACTTCTACTTTTGACGATGCCGTCTATAAACATATAATATTCACAACGGATACATCAGTCAGCCAACGGGTATTTTGTCAACCTCTTCGGTATCAGACAGATGTTTCTTCTATAACAAACACACACATATTAAATGTCGAAGAATGATGCCTTGACACCCGCTCCGCACATCAAACCTGCGCCGTCTTGGCACTGCATCTCTCCCAAGTTCATCTGATGCATTCTATATTCCATTATTCAACACGATGGACGTAATTACATGGATTAACTTAATTCCATTCATATCCCGAAGAACCATTCCGGATCGTTATTCAAGAAAGCCGGAGATGTTATTGTCTTTCTTAATTTACATTACAAGCTTTTGCCAGATAACCATGTCCGAAATCGAGCTGGAAACATATGTTTTTGACTGTCTTCTGTTCCCTTTAAAACGGGGACGGCTAGAGACAAGACTCGTTCTCTTCTTCCATCTCTTCGGCTCTTCACCAACAGTACGCGAGGCTTATAAATAGGAAGTCAAGGATCATTATGCTTCCCATCCTGTGCCTGCAAAGTGCTAACTTAAGCAGAGTTTTTTGTCGTCTTCCCGATATTCGCTCATACGGAAAAGAGGTTTAAGACATGGCGAAGAGCGTTCTTCTTTGCTGCGTCCTCGCCATTGCATGTGCAGTCGCGGTGGCCTCTGATCCCGGGCCCTTGCAAGATTTCTGTGTTGCAGATTTCAATAGCCAAGGTTAGCACCATCTCCACCATATTCTCATTTTGAATCTGCTCGTTTTCGTACGGTTGATTTAGGAAAACTGGTTTAATGAGGAATCCGGCGAACTTTGACTGTGTATTTTAACCTTAAAGCTATGAATAGTTTATAGATAGTTCTAGTTATCTTCTAGACATGTTCACTTACGGTCTTCTCTTTTCTTTTCTTTTTTCTTTGTAAGCAGTACTGGTTAATGGTATTGCTTGCTTGGACCCGAAGCTTGTGACCGCCGACAATTTCTTTCTGTCTGGGCTCGAGAAGCCGGGCAATGTGTCGAACCCGCAAGGCTCGGCGCTTACCCTGGCCACGATCGGACAGGTACCTGGGCTCAACACTCTGGGCATCTCCTTGGTGAGGATTGACTATGCCCCGTGGGGTATCGTCTCCCCCCACACGCACCCCCGTGCCTCCGAGATTCTCGTGGTCATCGAAGGGACCCTGCTCGTCGGCTTCGTCACGTCGAACCCCGACAACAAGCTGATCACCAAGGTTCTCCAGAAGGGCGACGTGTTCGTGTTCCCCGAGGGACTCATTCACTTCCAACAGAACGTGGGCTATGGGAACGCCTTCTCGTACTCCGGCCTCAGCAGCCAGAACCCGGGTGTGGTTCTCGTTCCGGATACGGTCTTCGGGTCGACTCCGAACATCGCCACTGATGTTCTCGCCAAGGCTTTCCAGGTGGATAAGGCCGTAGTTGACGAGATTGAAGCTAAATTCTAGTGAACGAGTTACGTTGTTGTGCTTAGTTTGCTCGGACAAAATGTGACAGAAATTGTTGTTGGCATATTATTAATATTGTGTGCCTCTGGCTAATTAAGAAGATGTCCTTGTATGCTTTTCAGTGTCCGTATCAATTCATATCATTGGTTTTTTTTTTTTTGTTCGGAATATTTGGTTCGAGTGGCTTGTCTTAGTTGGTTTCTGTAATTCTGATGTTGTGCCTGTAGTGTAGAATGTCTGGTTAAACATGGGACACTTCGAATATATGAAGAGGCATGCTAGAGATGGTAGGGCTTCCTCGGTCCCTCCCAAGATTAATGTAGTATGTTATTTCTCGTGGTATAATGATCAAAGATCCATGCACAAAGTCATTGATAGCTATTGAGCTACACCATGAAAATTGGGTCAAGGCGTCCGGATTCCTAGATCAGCCCTCCAACGCTCAAGTTAGGACGCGCATGATTTCTGGAACAAGTTTGGAATAAAAATTTATTTGGTAATGCAATTTTACTTTTCTTTTACGAAACAAAATTTTATTACGTAAATATATTTGAAAAAGAAATGACAAGTTAAAAATTATAACTTCTCTGTTCTAGAAACAGAAATGAGAAATAGCCTACCAAAATCCCTTGTTTTTTCTCAAGTCCTCACCGCACTCTCTCTATCGCCTTTTCTTTGAAGATAGCCACTCGCCACCCTCGCCGACCCGGCAACCACCGGCTTCGTAGCCACTATTAGCCACGCCCGCCAACCACCACTCGCCGTCGCCCACCGCCAACCTCCGTCGCCCCTCGCTGGCCGTTGCCATCCACCACCCCTTGCCGCCAACCATTGTTCTCCCCCAACCACCTCTTGTTGCCGGCAGTCATCGTCGTCCGCCTCATCGCCTGCCACAACCAACCGCCAACCCTTCCGCTGCCGACCGCCGCCTCCCATCGCCCACCACCAACCTCTACCGCCCACTATCACACTCCGTGACGCCCGCAACCATCGTCGGCCCCTGCCGTTGCCCACCGCCACCGGAGTAAAAAATAAATAACAATTTTTTATTTTTAAATAGTAAATGAAATTTTCTAATAATAAAAATTATTTTTTAAAGAAATTTAAAAATGAAGTATAAAATTTTCGTAGAAGATTTTGTATTAATAATATTTCAGAAGTAGAAGTTTTTAATTATCATCAAACAAACTTCTATTTCAGGAACATAAATTTTATTTTATGTCATTATCAAACACGTTTTTTGCTCAAAAACTTATCTAGAAACTAGAAATAGAAATATTCTAGCCATAAATTAATTTCAGAAATAGAATGCTTATTATATGCACCCTTAGTGTTTAAGAGAGAGAGAGAGAGAGAGAGAGAGAGAGAGAGAGAGAGAGAGAGAGAGAGAGAGAGAGAGAGAGAGAGAGAGAGAGTTCTAAGGAGATGGAAAAATTACCAGCCTTTGGAGATGGAAAAATTACCAGCCTTTCACCTGGTTCAAAGAGAGAGAGAGAGAGAGAGAGAGAGAGTTCTAAGGAGATGGAAAAATTACCAGCCTTTGGAGATGGAAAAATTACCAGCCTTTCACCTGTGTGCTTGAACCACAATTTAAAGCCTATCCCTGTAGCGGGCCATCGGGGTAATGCTTGTCAAGTGGTGATCTTCGGGTGACAAATGGATGAGATGGCTCCATTAAGTGACATTCGGACGGACCTCAAGGACGGATGCATGTCCAGTGTTTGATATGGTGGTCCAACCTATCGAGTGAGGTGATCCTGACTTAGCGTCCTGTCAAGCCCTATCTACGGCTCAGACCCTGATATCGTGTTTGACCGTGAGCTTTGATCGGCTTAGGGGAACACGTGTGAGGAGTCATATGTGACTTTTCAAGTTCTACTTGTCATTTCCATTTCCCTTCACTTTGTAGGGTCTTGCCGAGGTTGCTGATGCTCGGACCAGGTTGGGGACCAGCTAGAGCTTAGATGGGAAGACTCGAGATGCTCATCTGATATGCATGTCAGTTAATTTTGTAAATGAATTCAACTTCAGGCTAACTAACATTGGGGTTCCTGCAGGTGAGTCTTCTTCTCTTCGAGCCGCCTTCTTGCTCTCGATCTAGGTTCGCTGCACCACTCACGACCTGCCAACCCATAGGAGGTCCCCCACAACTTTTTGTGGGTGGGCATTTTGTTTTACTCGCGTATGATGAACTAGTGTTTTGTGCGTTAGCTACCTCGTGCAAATTGCGAAACCCGATTTTCCCTTCACACGTCCCCACCTCACTCCTTTCCAAGATAGAAATTCGAAGCCCCCACCTTTTTCTTTTCATTTGAGAAAAGTGGCCATTGGGAAATTGATTTAGGATGGATTAGTTGACATGATGGAAAAACACCAGATGCCATCAGGTACACAGTAGGGTCCATTCTCGCCTTCCACTTTGTTTTTGAACATTTATAGGCCGACGACTCATGTAGCCAGTGAGAGAGGTCGACGGCATTTCTTGCATCTCCGCGTACCCTTTGTTTCAAGGAAAAAAATGATTTCATCTGGAATCCCCGAACGGGACAACGAAATGTCGTGACGATGTGGGTTGTTCTAAATAATACCTTTCCACGAAAAAAATCTAGCTCTCCTTCCTTGTTGCTCTTATATTGCATTTTCTTTCTACATTTTTTCATATTTAAGCTTGCATGATCTCCTTCAATATCTTTTTCTTTGATTTGAGGAGCACCAGAGGAAGAACTGGTGCTAGAGGCCATTGGTCCTAATCTTGCTCCTAGCCTCGGTTTAGCAGAGGTAGCCTCAGCCTCTCCAATCCCATCTTGCCTTGAAAACTTCGATTTTGACTCTTTCCTTTTGCTGCAGTGGGTCCTGAGGAGGCAGTTGAGGAATTGCAATACGACCGTGGGCAGCATGAGTTCGCTCAATTCGATTTCCAAATAGGTGAAATCGAATTCGAGCGCGGTAAGCCAAATTCTCTTCAGTTCTTTTAGTGAAACCGCTGCCGCTCGGATATCAAATTGTACGTGTTGAAGCCACGAGTAATTGTAGTGGTACGGACCAGTGTCCTTCTCTGCTGTTTCAAACTCGCAAAGAGATTGATCAACCACATGTGACTCTTGACAGAAAGCTTGCTTGATCGCACAAGAAGAGACATCAACCTCAGAGTATGCTCATGCAGCCTGTATCTGTATAAAATTTACACTTCCAATTACAGATGATGCGACCGATGGGCCGATGCTGGACCGACGCACTTGTACACCTTTCTATTAGTTTTCGTAATCTCTAAATACAATTTATGCCAAGCATCGTGATCGATGACCTTCAAGACGAAGAACAAGCCGGAAGGGGCTTCCTTCAAACCCATCTTAAGTGATTGAAGATGAATCGGTATGTCAAGACCGATCCTTTGCTGAAGAAAAGCTTCGTCTGCTCGCCCAAATGGATATCGTGGTAGCACATCCAAATGTAAGCACAAAGGCCAGAAACCGTCCGCCGACAAGTCCGGCAAGGACAACCAGCAGAACAACGGCTAATACCAATCTCCGCTTCTTTGCGCTCCTCGCGTTTTCAGCACCGGTTTCTGATTCAGGGCGAGCCAGCGAAATCGCAGCGGGAGTGGAACTGGTTTCACCTGCCAACAACTGGTCGCTTTCTTTGTTGCCACATTGTGCTTGTTGAGGTTCTTCAACTTCGGCCTTCGACGAGCGTGATTTATCTGCATCTTCTCTCTGCTCGGCATTCTCTTCCTCTGCCTCTGCCCCGGTACCCCAGTCGCCCAAGTAACTAGCTACCGTCATCGACGCATCCGGGTCGGGCTCGCACTCTTTGTTTTTCCCTTTCTTCGACGTCCTCAGCTTCTTCGGCACAATCCTCTTGATGAACATCGATTTGATTTTCCGGTTCTGCTTGCGAGCATCGGCTCCCAAACCCGCACGCCCATTCTCCTCACCCTCCTCCACAGCCCTCACCTCTCCCCCTGTATACACACGCCTCCATCTAGGGGCGCGGCTAATCGATTCGTCGCCCGGCCGCAAACTCAAATTGTTCTCAACAGGCACCACTACCATCTCAAACTTATTCTCTACCACCCGAAATTCCTCCGCCGAGCTTGAGCTCGAATTGGCCGGTCCGAGAGTCTCTCGAGTCGGCTCTGCAGGATCAAAATCGCTAATCGCCCGTTGAACCAACAAACCCTTTTGGGGCCGAACAGATGGCAAAATAGCACAAACCCTTTCGATCGAGCCTGCGAAACCCATCCTCGCATCGGGACAGGGTCTCAATAAACATGCGACGCGCTTGCCCACGAGCTCAAGAAACAAAAGCAAGAAAGCGCTCATCGTGACACCGATCACAAGCCCTTTGGTGCTCAGAGCCAGAACCACCACAACAAACACCTTGAAGACCGCCGAGAAAACTCTATTCTTACCCGACCCACCGACACAATCCCCGCCGATCTCGTCATCAACCGCCCCAATCCACGCCCCCGCAGCAGCCTCGGCGCCCTCCGCCGCCGGCTCGGGACCCGAGGGCGGCGGCGGCGGATCGTCGAGGGGGTCGGGATTGACGACGAGGTGGGCGGGCAAGGGGGAGGTGAGGACGGGGTCGGAGATCTCGAGCTCGGGCTCTCCCTTCCTCCTGGAGGGCTTCCTGAGGCGGTCGCGGTTCTTGACGAAGAGGTCGACGAGGGAGGTGGGGAAGCCGGTCTCGACGACGAGGGAGCCGCCGCGGCGTGGGGAGGACTGGAGGTCGGCGACGAGGCGGGAGATGCGGGTGACCCTCGACTTCTTCCATGGGAGGGGCATGATCCCCCCTCTGCTCTGATACACGCGCAGACAGAGAGAGAGAGAGAGATGGTTGGAGGAAGGAGGTGAAGGGGGGATGAAGGAGGTGGGAGGAGAAATGATGAAATGGTTCGGTGAAAGTTGGTGTGAAAACGGGGAATGGAAATTTCCACGGTGGGGGTTGGGATTCAACGCTCCTTGAGCTCTGTCTTCCTCAGAGGATGTTTTCCACGTGACTTGAATTCGGAAAGAGGGAGGCAAAGAGAGTGGGGGAGGAAATTGTACCGTGCTTCGTTCACACGCGAGCCCACCCCGATCTCATCCGTCGACCCTTTTATGGGACCCACCTCATCTCCCGGTCGAGATTCGTTGCGCTCACGTGAATCCTGTCCCACGGAGTTGTTGCTCGGAAAGTGGTGCAACAACTAGTGAGGGCTAAAGGAGGGACGGGGAAAGTGCGGAGGAAATGATGGGGGAGAGGCGCGTGTGCGAGGACCGAAGTGGACGGGGAGAGCGTTCGACAACTGACGCGTCACGGCAGTTTCCTTTTTCTCTCTTTTCTGTTCACGCTTTTCTTGGCTACCCATTCATGCTTAACTCTGCTCCGTTTTTGACAGAGAGGCGTTCTCTAGTTTTCTGACCGACGGTTACTTTTGAAATCATCGAAAAATTTTTATAATTAATAATTAAATTCATAAAAGAATACTACGTCTGGAATATTATTAATTCACAATCACTCTCTTGAGTTTTAATGTCTAGTAATTAGCTGCCGGATGCAATTATTTGATTCATATTCCTTTTCAAATAAAAATCTCGATTCGGAGTCGCGAACTGTATATAATTGTAATTTAGATTGGAAATGTGCTAATTAACAAAGATTACTGACAAGGATTCAAGCTGGTCATCACAGAAAAATACTTCATGGATCACAAGTTGCATATTTTTATGTATAGACTGTTATTCCGGCAGCCGACAACCAATGAGAGGACGGCTAGCATTTATATGGCATTGCAATCATTCGCCGTCACACCAAATACCAGCGATGTTCAAAGGCATGGCGGAGCTCTGCTAGTGGAATTTTCGTTCTTCCATCATGGATCAAACCTCGAATTTCCTTTGCCGCCGGATTGAGCCCCAATTTTTCAGCCCCGCAAGCATCGATTATCGAATCAACCAACTTCGTGGTTGCAAATCGAGTTACTTCTACAACCATAGGGACGTGCTTGGGGCACGAATATTGGGGCATGCCACCACCTTTCAACCACTCAAGAGTTTCCCTGGCCGTCCCACTTAATCCCATAGCCGTCCATGTCCGAAGGCACTCGCAACAGTCACTAATCTAATCATGTAACTACTAACCAGGCAAGCTCTTAGTCTAATCAAAGATTCGAAGTTTGACCAAACCATGAATGGCTCCATCCACTATAGATCGTGATTGGTCTAAACCCGGGGCTAAAACCAAAGACTTCGACCGACACAGTTCGAAGTGGTGAACCGGACAAGTGCAAAGTTCGATTCGAATCGAGCCAACCCGGTCTTGTTTTAGCAAATATGGACTATTCACTGGGTTTGGGTCTTGGACCAAACTCAAAGGGCATCGTTCATCATCTAACATCCGAATGTTGTAGCATGTCTCATAGCGGTCGGTGCCGGGGAAAAAAAAACACTTTAGAACTTTCATGGAAACTTATCTGGTCTCGGGAACAAAACCAATTATGAATATTTACTTAGGCTCCGTTTGTTTCACGAAAAATAAAATTTTTTCTAGAAAATGTTTTTCAGAAAGTGATTTTCTAGGAAAATAGCGATATTTTCCGGTATTTAGCTAAAACACGAAAATGCCTTGGAAAATATTTTCCGTCGTTTGATAAGAGTCTTAGGAGAAAATAGGTGAAACTTCGTAGTTTCTTAAATCTCAAGAGCCACTCTAGTTAGAACGGAATCGGGAGGGAGTGGAAGACTGGTGATGCACAAATTTCGTATTGCGGCCGCATATGGTCGATTCACGTGCTCCATGGATTGTAATATGCACATCATAAAAGGAAAGAAGTCCCCCAGATTTTTAGCCACGATAGATCTAAATGTTATAGAATATATAATTCAAAATTTTTGCTATATTACATCGAAGTACCGAATAGAATATAGAATAATCAACAAATGTAACGAGGCTTGATATCCAATCATGTCCATTATCCGATATGAATGACATATCAGTGTAAATGAACTTGAATATGCACAAACGGTGATCGAAAGAATCTCTCTTTCTTGCTAAAGAAACTAAAAATGCATAAACCGAGGTAACCTCCATCAATCCATCCAAGATTATTGTATGATATGAATTTCAAATTGCAAAGGAGCTCAAAGCTACGGGTTCGACTATGATAAGAAATGTAAAGAAAGTACGACAATACCAATGAGGTAGATCAGTATCAAAAGCCAAATATAGTAAGAGAGAGATGCATGACTATTTATCTCTCGTGATTTCAAAGAGTATAGTGCTTCGATTCTCATGCCATTTTCATGAAATTCCAAACCGAACCACGGAGTTACAGAGGACAAGGAGTTTCGACTTTCTTGCTGCTTTCGTGGACTTTTCATAGATCTTTGACATGAACTAAATAATTACGAAGAAATTGTGAAACTTCAAATGAACTAGAGATACGGAGGAAAAGGACATTGAGAGGGTACCCTGTTTTTTTGTTTTTCAGGAATCTGATTGCTCCTCATTTTTCGAGATTTAGAAAAATCGTTTTCAAGTATGAGTTTGTTCATTTAAAACCTTGGTTCTTCTGCTTTATCTTTATTTACTTATTTTTCCCATCTTCTTTTTTATTTCTTTTTTTTTTTCCCTTCTATCATTCCTTTACATGTAATTTATTACCAATGTACTAAAAATATGTAATAAATATTGATAACACACACATATATGTGTATATTCAGAATATAAATGATAGGGTAGAAAGGAGTTCACTATATATATATATATGAAAATACGAATAAATAAAAATGGAAATTTCCGCGGTGGTGGGATTCAACGCGCTGTTTTCTTTCCCTTCTGTCTTCCTCAGAAGATATTTTTCCTCGTGACTTGAATTCGGAACGAGGGAGGCGAAGAGTGGTAAAGGAAATTGTAACGTGCTTCATTCCCACGCGAGCCCACCCGTGATCTCATCCGTCCAAGTGCGTAAACGCAGCCATCTTCCGGTCGAGATTCGTTGGGCTCACGTGAATCCTGTCCACGGAGTTGTTACTCGGGAAGTGGGGCAACTAGTGAGGACAAAAGGAGGGATGGAAAGCGTGGAGGAAATGATTGGGGAGGCGCGTGCACGCGCGTGTGCGAGAACCGAAGTGGACGGGGAGAGTTTTCTTTTCTTTTTTTTTTCGGTCAAAGACGGGAGAGTTTTCAACAACCGACGCGTTACGGCAGTTTTCTTTTTCTCTCTTGAGTTTTTCCGCTCACGCTTCATTCTGCTCCGTTTTTGACGGAGGAGGCGTTCTTTTTTAAACCAGATCCCCTAACAGTGCTCAATGTTCAGATGATACGATCGATCTGATCCGTCCAAATAAAAAATAAATTATTCGAATTGATCCATATCATTTTTTTAAAAATTTTGAAATTTCCTACAAAAAAAAATTTTCTACTCTTTCAAAAGGTGATGTGGATGAATCCGGACAGTTCATCGGATCTCTCAATGTCACTCCTACCTTTATGTTAGGGGATCCGGATCGCGTTCTCGAGTTTTCTGGCCGACAATTACTTCAAAATCATTTATATTTTGATAACTAATAATTAAAATCCTGTTTTAAAGGAATATTACGTCTACAATATTAATTTACAAGAACTCTCTTGAGGTTTTAATGTCCAGTAATTCTCTGACAAAAAAAAAAGGTCTAGTAATTCGCTGTCTGATGCAATTATCTGTGGTTCATATTCCTTTTCGAACGGAATTCTTGGTTCGAAGTTGCAAATTGTATATAATTGTAATTTAGATTTGAGATGTGTTAACTAACAAAGATTACCAACAAGGTTCGAACTGGTCATCACATAAAAATGCTTCATACAATTTAGCTTGCGCGCATTTGTAATGAAAAGAGAGGAAATATAAAAGGACGAACAGAAAATAACGAAAGGTGGTGTTGCAGAACAATATGGTTTTGATTAAGGGTTAGTACCAGGAAACACCTTAAATTAGTACAGTAGTAACAAATTTATCATAAACTAATTTTTTGACTATCAAAAATATTGAATTAATATACTCGTGACAAATTTAGCATTTTGACCACCAAATACCCCAAATTGGTACACTTGTGATAATTTTACTCCAAAATAATTTGTTGACACCAAATATCTCAAACTGATACACATGTGGTAAGTTTAACCTTTGTTAGTTTTTCCTTAATTTTTACTGTTAAATTACTGAGTTGAATGACACGTAGTAGTTGATGAGTGTAACAATTTCAGATTTTATCCACCGTTTGTTACTTTTGTATCAATTTGGGATTTTTCATAGTATTAATTCAATGGATTTATCATACTTGGAAGTGAATATTTGGATATGAATATATGGAGAATGAAAAAAGAATGTCAAATATGGAAAGAATCATAGAGAGAGTTGGGAAAGAAGGCAAAGATGTCGCCTAGTGATTGATAATCTAAATCAAAAAAACTGGCTTTTATGACACAAAGGTTTCCGGCGATGGTTCATCATCAATGAAAAATATTGACTCAATATCATCATCATCGGGAGAAATCTCCGTGCTTTGTGCTATCTTCTAGATCAGGTAATCGCCTTGACGCTTTGCTTAATGGTAGGCTTTAGCAGAGCGTCCTTTCTTATTAAAGATATAGCATCTATCTAATTTGGCTTTCCTTCAAGATGAATGAGAAGAATGCTTTCTTTGTCGAAGGAATTTCCATTTGCCTTTACCACGCCTCTTCCTTTTAAAAGAGAATTTCTTGAAATGCCTTTTCTTCTTATGACCCGAGCAAGAAGGGTCATTACAATCTTTGGAGCACTTGATCTTAAGATCGGGTTTAGCGTAGGCTCAGTCAATATCTCGATTTTCTCGGAGATAACATCTAAAAAGTTCTTTTTTGAGGTACAATTCTTCGAGTGTAATATGAATTTCTTGCTGGATTTCTCCAAGTGTGGCTTTTGCTAGAGGCATTTTTCTTGCCTGCAAAGTTTTCTCAACAACTTGGTTGACTTCTTTAGTGATAGAAGATAAGAAGATAGGTTTAAGATTTGGGTTCGCGCTAAGCAGGTAAAAGAGCTTGATCATCTCCTTAAAATGCCGATCAAAGTCTTTCTTGGCCATAGAACAACACTTTCGTTCAAAGAATTCTTTTCGCTTGATTTTTTTAGTATTATCGGGTTGGCCGACAAAGAATAGATAAATAAGCTGAATAGTCTCATCGAGGGTCATTGTAACGAACATCATCCGATCTTGTTTTAGTGCTGCTTTCCAAGAATTTCAAGCCCGATTGACTACTAGGCACCTTAGAGCACAACACTTATGAAGTACTGCTTGATTTCACTAGTATATTCACTAGAGCCTTAAAGGATTGGTGGAAAACAGCAACAGAACAAGATTAGATGATGTTTCATACAATGACCCTTAATGAGGCTATCCAACTTATTCATCCGGTCTTCGTCGACCAACCCGATAATACTAAAGAACTCAAGTGAAAGGAATTCTTTGAACAAAAGTGTTGTTCTATGGCCAGGAAAGACCTTGATCGGCATTTTAAGGAGGTGGTAGCGAAGTAATTTGAGGAGGCTTGGGTGAGCCATACTCAATCATGTATTGCTATCTTCTACTATTTTTTCCGAGTGGTCCCACCGTAAGGTCACCATCAAGGTATCTCTGGTAGAGAGAATCATTTTTCTTCTTCTTCTTAGAAGATGGTCAGTCATCTTCTTCTTCTTGTCGGGAACATGACGAACAAGCACAATCAATGTCCCAAAAACAATATCCTATAGGATCCTTGAAATAATGGACAGGTTGCCCATCCGCATTAAAGGACTGAACAAACTCTTTAGGATCAAGACACTCAATATTGATTGGGTCAGTTGGACATGGAGTAAAACACACAATGGTAGGGAAAAAAGGGAAGACAAAAGAGGAATCTTCCTTTTCCTTGGTGAACTTGACGATCACAGTACAATCTTTCTTTTTGGTAAAATGGGGTTCGGAGGATTGGATTGGTTTGGTGTTCCGGTGGAGTTTTTCATAGTTGGTTACCCAACTATCGGGAAAGAGTTTAACAAGCTGGTCTTTGGGAATTTGTCCGGGCACATGGACACACGAAGTCTTATCACGATCAATAGAGATAAATAGGGCATCTTCAAAACTGGGAAGATTGAGATCAATGCCATGGTTTTGTGAGACCACAATTAATTCATTCGAAATTCAAGCTACAATCCATTCGGAAAAAGAGAGAGAGAAGTTTAGGGTACTTTTCGAGTAGAATTTCTGTTTCATAAGTGCTTCTAGAGCATAAATTCATTCAAGAACACAATTTCTAGGGCATAAATTTCTTTGGTTAAGCAACTTTATTTTTTTACTCCTGGAGTACCTTTTTCTTTTTTACTTGAGAAATAGTTTTGGTGTCAATTGAAGAAGTAAAAAAAAAAAAATTACTTCTCTCCAAGTAGTAGAAAAATCAACTTTTGCTTACAAAAATTGATTTCTAAAACAAAAGTCTTGCCATGCAAATTAGGACCAACCATGTAAGCAAATTTCAATAATGAAAAATCAATTATATCCAAAACTTAAGTTTTTTTTTATATATAAAATCGTCATTTAATCTCGAATTGCTCTAACACATTTGTCATGTCATACCGTCCTCCCTAGGTCAAAATACTAGATTCTTCACGTGTAATATAATTACATTGCATGCGACAATAGCCGGCCTCTAACTACAAAACCTTATCTCTTGACCTAAACCTTATCTCTTGAACTATTGCTAGTTCTGAACTTATTAATCATAGAAAGTTCTTTATTTTTAAGCAATTTGTTTTTAAAATTTGTTATGTGCTTCTTACCTAAAACTCCCTGTCTGGCGTTTTGGACTTGAATACTTCACAGTTTGCGGGAGACGGCATTCTTAAAAACGATTCTTATCCATTCTCAAACTTTGCATAATGAAGACTCGATCGACCTCTCTATAAAAAGGCAATGCAAGATCGTAAATCTGCACACTGGCACCGAATTAAGCATTCACATACCTGGTATATCTTCCCGTTAGATTTTAGAAACATTTTCTCTATCATCACCGCATTGCTTTGGAATGGCAGGCCGCAGTTTCATCGCTGGGCTTGCGGTTTTGTTGATCGCCGCAGCCATTGCCGCCGAACAAAGTCCCCTTCAGGATTTTTGTGTGGCCGACCCGAGTAATGCAGGTAAAAAGCCAAGCCGATGTTTGACGTACGACACATCGAACTACCCAAGAATATTAGGATTGTGATCTCTTAATTTGGACGCAAAATCAAGAGGGAGTCGATTTATCGTCACAAACGTTCCGTGATTTTGTCGAGAGGATGGTATGTTCGAATGGCTCCTTTGAAAGTCTCAGCATTAAGTCAAGAGTAAGGGAGTGTCGGCTAGTCATGTAATTTACTAAATTATATTATCAAATTACCTTGGTCAATTCAATGGAGACAACATCCTTAGTTAACTCAAACCGTCACTGATGATAGTTACATTATGACTTGGCATTGTCCATTCTTGCAGTTCTGGTGAATGGCTTGGCATGCAAGGACCCTAAGACGGTTCAAGCCAACGACTTCTTCTTTAGCGGGCTTCACTTGGCGGGCAACACGTCCAACGCGGTCGGGTCGAGAGTGACTCCGGTGACCGTGGGTCAGTTGCCGGGGCTCAACACCCTCGGCGTCGCGGTCGCCCGCATCGACTATGCTGCCTGGGGCATCAATCCGCCCCACACCCACCCTCGCGCCACCGAGCTCCTGACGGTCATCGAGGGGAGACTTGAGGTCGGGTTCGTCACCTCCAACCCGGATAACCGCTTCATCTCGAAGGTCCTCTCCAAAGGCGACGCGTTCGTCTTCCCCCAGGGGCTCATCCACTTCCAGAGGAACATTGGGAAGACGAAGGCCATCGCCATCGCTGCTTTCGGCAGCCAAAACCCCGGTGTAATCACGATCGCGAACGCGGTTTTCGGGTCAATGCCCGACATTGCAACCGACGTCCTCGCCAAGGCATTCCAAGTGGATAAGAAATTGATTAGTCAAATCCAGTCAAAATTCTAGAGATGAGACTGAATAACTCTAGAACTGAACCGCCTCTTGAAGCTGTTGCTGCTTGTCGTCATTTTTGAGAGCATGTCCATTTGTCTGTTCGTGTTGACATCTATGGACAGTTATGTTGTTTGTGGCTTATCACGTTTAATCTTCTAGTACTCTAATTGTTTCATATGGCTACGCTACCCTCTCAAATCAGTACTTTAAAACTAGTCAGAAACTAATGTAGTAGATTCATTTCATTTCCCAAATGACAGACAGCTATATATGTCATAACACCGACAGTTAACCACCTTCATTTATTAGCATGAGCAATCAACGGCAAACCAAAAATGGCCAAAAGAACCTTCGCATTAAATAAGTTTATGCCTTTGTCAACATAATAATGTCGCTATGTAAAAAGAATGTGATGACTTTTTCTTTTTCTTTTTTGAAAATGGAATTGAAATTCCTTTTTCTCTTGGTATGTTATCAAGGCCTCGTTCGTTTCGAGAAAAATGACTTATTTGAAAATATTTATCTAAAAATAGTCGTTTATATTACTTAAAATAATTAGTCAGTTAAGAATTTTTCATTGTTGAAACTAATTTATGGCTAAATATTTCCACGAATTGTGAACATGTTTTTGTTCATTCAATTTTTTAAGCGATATAAGCAATTATTTCTAAAAAAATAATTTTTGAAATGTTCATTTTTCACAAAAAAAAAGAGAGAGCCTAAGATAGAATTTACTCTGTCATTACTCATAATTTCACATCTTCCTAATGTACTATAGGGCAGTTTAATAAGCTCTTTGAAGTATTTTATTTTATTTGAAATATCATATGTGGGTCATATGATAATAATACTATCTTTGCATGAATTGTTTGTCTACCAAAAAGCATTACATCACTGCATATTTATCACTCGTTCAATTTGTATATTTTGCATTCGAAGGTCTCAATCATTCTTATTGTGTAGGCAAATGAAGTGATTCCTACTTTGATTTAATCAAATTTTGTTTTGGATAAGAGAATCATAAATTTTTTGCATGGGGTCAATCTGCCTAAGAAACCACATTACATTATCTATATTTAGTACTTGGTTATTTACTGTCGTTTGGAAGTGATATGTCGATGCCGTCCTACTCGACACCACCAACCTTGACATGGATATTTTTAATAATATTTTACATCTTTGAATTATTTATTTAATTAATTATTTAATTATTTATTTACTTATTTTATCTTTATTTTCCTTTTTTTCTTTTCTTTCTTTTGTGTTTTTATTTCTTTGCCAATGGAGGTCACCGTCGACCCTTGCCAACAACGAAGGCCTCGTCCATCTTCGCGAGGGCTACCTCGGCTATAAAGGCCCTGGCGAGGCCATCGTTGTGCGGGCGAGGTGGCTCTTGCTTAGATTTAGCAAGGGCTTTGTGCCCTTGCCTGCGGTTGTCGCTAGCGGGGATGTGAAGCTCTCACCTAGGGCCATCGTGGCCATGCCGAGCCCTCGGGCAAATCTAAGCAAGGGTCGCCTCTCCCACAGCGCCGGTAGTGATGGCCCTCGGCAAGGGCTTCGCGGCCTTGCTCGTCACTGGGATCCTCATTGGCAAATAAAACAAAGAACATAAAAAATAAAAAAGGAAAATTAAAATTAAAATTAAAATTAAAATTAAAATGGAAAAATTAAAATTAAACTCAAAAAAATTAAAATTAAGTAAAAATTGTCTATGCTAGTGTCGGCGATACAACGTAGGGGGGTAGATATTCACGTTAGCAATTTCCGGCCAAAATTGACGAATGGACTCATTTGGTAAAATGGAAAAGGTTTAAGACTCAATTAATAAAATTGAAAATTTATGACTGAGTTTTTTAGAATAAATGTCGGTAGACTTAGGCTCCATTCATTTTGCAAAAAAATGATTTTTTTCAAAAAATATTTTCTAAAAAATTCATTTTTCAGGTAAATAACAATATTTTTTTATGTCCGGCTGAACCCTAAAAATGAACCAAAAAATATTTTCCATCGTTTGGTATGAAAATTTGGATTTAATTTTTCTCTGTGCAACCCTTTTAAGAATTTTTAAATTTTATTTATTTATTTTTAAATTTAATTTTTTTTTTGTTTTTCTTTTCTTTTCCCTTCTTCTTTAGCCGGTTGTTAGCCTTGGCAACCACCGGCGAGACCAAGCTCGCCGGCCAAGGAGAAGCTTGGCCTTGCCCGAGGCTGGTCTCCGGCCATAGCCATATTATTGGCGACTGATAGAGAAAGAAAAACAAAGAAATAGGGGAAAAATACATAAATATCAGAATATTAGAAGTTAAAAATTGAAAATTATTTTTTGAAAATAACTAAAATAAAAAGTAATGTGAAGGAGTGAAAGGAGGAAATCCGGAATTTTTTTTTTGAAAGTTATTTTTCGTAAAATGAATGGAGCTTTAGTGTTTGAACGAAAATTAGTTTTCTAGCGATAATAACCGCCCAGCAACCTTCCACTTACAGGAGAACGAATTAATTTTCCTGAGATGACGGCGTATGTTCGTTTGTCGCGCTTTTCCCTCTCATTTCTCCATTCAGTTCTGCAGCTCGGCACGATTAAGCACCGCGATCTTGTTCGAAACGCTCCAATTTAGGCGGCAACTTTACACACAGATCAGATCAGAGGTCAACCACCATCCTAGAGGAACCAGGTCCGATTGTATGTTGTGTGCGCCCATGCATTCCGATGCCAGTGACCAGATCATGCACGGCAGTTCAATATGACAAGAATTATAGCAGGCATAGATAATTTAGTACTGCATTAACAACATACATTAAACAAACAAAAACGGGACAAGAACAACAAGAATGTCATAACTTTCGTACAGAGCTCACTTGCATGCCATAATTTTCTTTCGCTCACCTAAGAACCACATCGGAGTAAAATCCATCATGTGAGTGTCATTTGCGGCAAATCGTGGGTTTTTTTTATTTAATTTTCCATTCCAACGTAGATATTTCTTTTTTTCCTTTTATTTTTATTTGTGCCGGTGAGGGGTAGCCAACGACCCTCGCCGGCCGCGAAGACCCGCAGTGAGGGCGGCAGTGAGGGTGGCGATGGCGTCGCTCAAGGCCTCTGCAGCCTAGTCATCCACTGTTGAGGCGGCCCTCACCCGGCCTGCGTGAGGCCTTTTCGACCTGCGAGGGTCGTCGGTGACCCTCACTAGCATAGAAAAAAGCAAAAAAAATTAGGGGGGGAGAAAATACAAAAATAAAAGATAATAGAAAAAAAATTATGAAATCAACAACTAAAAAATAAAATAAATTGTCCATGCCAGATTTTCTGGCAAATCAAATGAAAGATGGAATTTAAGTAATCTATATTTTTTGAAAATTTGTGGCACTTAAAGTAAGTGAAAAAAAAAATTATGATACTTAAGTGAACATGGTACAAAAGTTTTGACATTGCTGCTGTTCTTATCCAAAAAGAAAAAGAAAAGAAAAAAGTCAACGCTCAAATGTAACATGCACATGCGAGAAAATTAAACCATAGTTGCAAGGATTCAATAGAAAGCTAAACGTGCCCGAACCCTCTAGATATTTACCGCTGACTATTCTCTAGTGAAGAAGTTGCCGGTCCGCAGTGCCTCTCGGGAACGGCAGGTTCTAAGAGGAATGTAAGCTACGAGGGGAAAACGCCTCTTCGATACTGCATTTTGTTTTAATGAAGTCCTTAAGAGTTAAATGCACTTATCAAAATAATTTCCTTACGTAATTACAATACAATATCGAATTTTTTTCGCATACGTAATCAGGTGGAAATCCTTTCGTCGTTTACGCGCATGTACGGCTCCGTATGCCATGTACGTTTGCGTTATAGAAATATGATTAACGGCTTGCGAAGTACTCGTTTGGCCTAATTAGACGTCGGCATTTTCGTCCTTTTATGACGTAAGTAATATCAAGATTTGCAAATTGAAAACCATTCCTCGGGTTTTCTTTAAACAGGTTTTCCTCGGTGTGTCAACACATGGGTTGGCTTCACACAGTGGATTTTTCTTCCTAATGCAGGTACGTAAACACAGGCAACATAATGATCTAATTAAAGTGTGAAGTTCCTAGATTTATTTCAACAGAATAGGGGCTGTAAGAGCATATACATATAAGTGGATCTTTCCTCGTCCGAGCTTCATCCACCGCTGGTTCACCGTGCGCCTGTCACACCAAAGCCCGCCACGACTACTACCACCACCTCCAATAACTCTCACACCCTCCACCCTGACCACGTCTCTCCCTTTCTCAAACACCCCTCCGAGCCCGCGCTTCTACCCATGTCACCGAACCGCGGCTGCCGCCGCCGCTCCCTTGAAGTTCGACAAGGAGGCCACAGCGTCGAAACGCAACAAGTCTCCATTCTGACTATCAATATGGAGACCAACGTCGTTCTACTAAGGGAGATAAGATGAAAGGTGGGACCTACAAGATAAGAAAAAGAAAGAAATTAAAGGGACATCACATCACATTGAGAGAAAGAAAAAAGGAATGCTTTTTAGGGGCGAACAAATTGGACCGGACCGATCAGGTTGGTTCGGTCTTTGAGGTAGATCGATCCCTCGGTGATCGGGCGGTCTAGTCCTCGGTTCCATGGTGCATGGGATCGGATTGGACCAAACTACCCAGAATACATATATAATTATATACATATACACACACACACACACAATTAGACAAAAAACTAAAATTTTTTGAAGAACTCGTTAACTTAATTTCCCCATCTTCTACTCCACATCCATTCCTCTCCACTTGTTCTATGCTCACGTGTTGCCTTCGCAACGCAGCCTCCGATTGTGTTTTGTCTTGACTCGGTTTATGTTTTGTCTTGAGTATATTATGCAAACTCATTATTTTGTTCGCAATTAGATTCAATGAAGTACAAGTGTAATCCCACTTTGAACTTGATTCTTTCCAACTCGAGGAGAATGATGCAGAAGCATAATCCAATTTTCAATTGTTTTAAGTGTTTTTCTTCCTAATTTAGTCGTTTCTCATTATTTCGAAATTACAAGTAGTCATGTGATGGTTGTACGATGGTCAAGTGTGTGTTTATTAAGTTGGATGGTTGAAATTAGAAGTTGTTAGTTTAGATCCAAGGGTTATATTTCTATAAATAGTAGGTGTTAGCGGTCCCATTGGGACCGGACCGCCGATCCGGGCCGCCTCGCTTTTGGTGCGGGCCTCGGTTCCATACTGGGACCGGATCGGCGTGGACCGTGCACACCCCTAATGCTGTTGGTAAAATAGTAATAGAGGATGTTGAAAAAGTAGATCCACAAAGGATAATGTGGTCAAACTATATAAAAAAAAAAATGGAGTGTGTTAGAAAAGGAAGGAGTGTAAAAAGCACAACTCTTTTCAAAAGGTGATTTCAGCATTACAACAGCTTGTCAGCGATGGTGCGATCTTCAAAGCGAACCAAATGTATTAAGGAAAGGGAAAGAAGAACTCTTAATATTAAAAAAAAAAAAAAACCGCTTTCCAAAGAGATTCACGAGTTCCAACTCTTCGGAGATCTACGAAGGAAGGCCAAAAGCGAAGGCAGCTCTTTGGGTGATCTCATCTTATAATACTTCAGGTGCTAATGAAACTATTTTAGTGAAATTTAGCTGTCTCAATTCTCGGGCACGATTTGTTTTTTTTTTTTTTTTTAATCTAGCAAAGTAGCGGCTACTGATTTGTTTTTCTAACCTAACATTAGCGCCCTAAAGATACTTATATTAAATGGTGTCTAGGACGCTTACCTGATGCCACTCCATTTTTCTTCAACTCGTACACGCTTGAGATTCGCCAGAATCCCGCTCTTGATTTCACCGGCTTGCGGAAGGATCAAGAGGATCAATAGCAACGATTTAAGAGCATAACATGAAGTCGAGATGGTTAGATTTGGTTACCTCACGTGAAAATGAAGAATGGAGGCTCTATTTATCGTGCCAAGATCCATTTATTTAGAGAAAAATGAATGGCTTGAAAAAAAAATATTTTCTCAAAAATAATCGTTCGTATCGTTTGAAATATTTTGCCAATATAAATGTTTTCATTATTTTTTTGCACATTCATTTTTGCGAGTGGTTCAAGTAATCATTTCTCGAAAAATATTTTTTAAACTATTTTTTTTTGGTGAAAAAAATTTACCCTAAGTCGAAAGTAAAATAGAAATACTTCTCAAGGACACTAAAATGTTTGGGAAATGTTTGCACAGCGCCTAAATTCTGTCGACATCAATTTTGAGCAAGGGCCGTAAAAATGCTGGGAACCTATCCAACCGTCTGAGCCCAGCTGGACTGGGTCAGCGATCAGGCGTTGAACGGGGTAAAGTATACAGGCTGGGCCCGAAGAATAGGAGCGTTGGGCCTGCGCAGGGTCAAAGCAAGCTCAGCCCATCACGGCCCACATTCTGCAGACTGCCGGCGTGGCGCTAACACGGCTATGGAACTGCCACGTGGCGTGCGCCCATTAGGTTACTCTAGTATTCTCACATGGGCACGCTATTTCCACCCTTATTTTGGTTAAGTCACACTTTTTTTTAATTAACTTACTAAAATACCCTCATCTTTCTTCAATTTATTGTTTCTTTGTTCATCTGGTTGATTCAGAAAACTATCTTTATTTTTATCATCTCTCTCATTAATCTCACAATACAAATGCTTCGCTTTATACCAATCAAGATATTAATTTATCATATCTTGTTATTGTTTTTCCTTTTTTAACTTATGATGTCATATTTTCATTTACAAGAAATTTCTATTTATGACAGCTTATGATCACGCAATTAATTTCTTTTTTTTTTAATAGTGTGAGTGAAAGTATATTTCAAAATCGTAAATTAATATTCAATTTCATTAATTTAGCCGATCTCGATAAAAATGGAAAGGAAAATTTGATCAAAATATGGAAAAGGTTAATTTGCTAAAAGCATGATCAAATGTCAAGCATGATCATAAAACTTCATGATGTTCAACTCCTGCTATGAACAAAGTAATTAGTATCGATTGTAAATTCAATCTCATGGCAAGTGGATCAAAACTTTAAAAAATGTTTAAAACCTTTTCCTAAAAAAATTCCTGACGTGAGTTTGAAAGTGCAAAATGTGTAAATCAATCTTCAACCCCATCTTGCAATTCATATTGAAATGTAAAAAGCTCAAAAGAAAACACAAATAAGCGATACTTAAGTTCATAAACCTACAAATTTTTTTCAAAAAATAACCTACAAGGTCAAAATATGCTCGATATTTAGATTGAATTTTGATTTTCAACTTCAAAATAAAGTTTCCCAAAAAAATTGACAAGTAAATGTGTGCTAATAAGCCGTTATAACTAAAGTATAACCTTTTATATAACTTTTCTATTAAAAGCATGAGACTATAAATTAAAAATAACGACATTCTTTAGACAAAGTAATAACATGATGAACTATAAGATGATATTTTATTGGGGTGGTTTGACATTTATATTGGGAAATTGGTAATTTAATAGAGAAAATAGAAATAAAGGCAGTTATATTGGTTAGTATGATAAAAGAAAAGAAATAATAAATTGAAGAGAGAGAAAGATATTTATTTTGGTTTGTTAAATAAAAAAAAAAGGAATGCTTTAGCCAAAATGATGGCAGCAATAGAGCCACCCTTCTCAAATTTACTTATAAAGTAGTATCCCGAGTCATCTTAATCTACCGGGATGTTCTAGAGAGTTCCAGCATGATGTGCTCAAAACGAGGTTCGGTCGTTAGACCTGATCTACCCTCTAACTTTTCCTAGTGGGCTTGATCACAACCCATATACTTACCTTAATCCGTGTTCTCTTGACAATTCGTAGGGAAACATCATATGCCGATTCAACACAACAGATCGCCACGCGACGATATCCTCTTCAAATAATGTGGAACAGCTGGCCTCCAAAACGTAGGTGTCCCAATTCCAATTCTATGTCCATTCAGATACTTGATCTTTTCTTTTTGGCTTAATGTGATCACCCATTCTGTTTTCTTTTGGGAATGAACGTAAAACTTCACGATACCGCGTCTTAGACTTGGTCTCTTCATGGCGAGAGACGGCATTCCAAAATCCTGTCTTAGTTGGCTGAGAAATAAAGAAGCGATACATATAATTCTGCTTCTGCATGGCTATATATAAATGTGATATCCCATGGCTCTATAGTCTCATAGCAACATTAACCAATATCGATCAATCTTGACATTCTTTTGCAGAGTCCTCGTATTGCATCGTCAACACGTTCTTTCATGGCGACCCGCATTCTCTTTCTTGGGGTCGCAGCCCTTGTAATCATCGTCGCAGGAGCCGATCAGAGCCCCCTTCAAGATTTTTGTGTCGCCAACCCTTCCAACGGAGGTAAACATTTTAAGAGAATGTTTTTCGAGGCAACCAACGGGAATAATTTTGCAATCAGTCGCATTTTATGCCTATATATTCCTACAGAATGCTATCTTCGGCTGCTTCAAAACAGTGAATTCTAATAGCTTCAATGATAGGATATAAGATACATTGAGAAAGTTCTTTGGGCGTGCAAGTTATAACAATAAATTTATTGTATCCTACAGTTTTTGTGAATGGTTTCGCATGCAAAGACCCCAGAATGGTCCAAGCCAATGACTTCTACTTCGGAGGGCTTCACTTAGCCGGCAACGTATCGAACCCAGTCGGATCAAAAGTGACTCCCGTGACCGTGGCTCAGTTGCCGGGGCTCAACACGCTCGGCATCTCGCTTGCCCGGGTCGACTACGCGCCGTGGGGCATCAACCCGCCCCACACGCATCCCCGCGCCACGGAGATCTTGACGGTCATTGAAGGTACTCTCGAGGTCGGGTTCATCACCTCCAACCCCGACAACCGTCTCATCACGAAGGTCCTCTCCAAGGGCGATGCGTTCGTTTTCCCCATGGGACTCATCCATTACCAGAGGAACGTCGGATACAGCAACGTTGTTGCCATCGCGGCTCTCAACAGCCAGAACCCTGGCGTCATCACGATCGCAAATGCGGTTTTCGGATCGAATCCGGATATCCCTACGGACCTTCTTGCCAAGGCATTCCAAGTTGATAAGAGCATCGCCGGTCAGATCCAGTCCAAGTTCTAGAAACTGTGGAGATTCAATTGCCTCCTAAGATTCCCCTGTGTGTTTGGACATTTAGGACCAATTATTTGTTCATTGTTGTTGTCCATTATTAATTCAATCTTGCATCATTATTCTTTCTGTAGGATCACGAGGATTACATTAAAACATTGTTTGTTTGTGTTCCTAAAGCTGAATCCTTCTGCTTGTGTAAGCATTTAGTGTTACGGTCCTCCCTTCTTTCGAAAGGGTTTCGGAATGGCAATCTGTGTTTTCCACATTGGCTTGCGGCTTTATTGGTTTACATGCATTTATTCAATGAGTCCAATTTTCGGAGCAAAGCAATCGAGAATGCATTACGTTCTGGTTATGGGCAGTTCTCTGGAACAGTGTGTTACGTGCATTATGGGAGCGCCGTAATAAGAAATTGGTGTACAACACTCACAAGAAGCAAATCTTGCTTTGCTACCATAATAGATTTATGGAAGTAGATAATAGAATGCTTGATTACAATTAGACACGAGGCTGATATAAGTATGCATACAATGAAGGGTATAAATGTAAAATACATACACTAAAAGGGGAACCCTAATTTAATATATCTAACACATTTGTCATATAACTATGTTGTTAATCCCGAGCATAAGCACGTCTTGTCCGAGAATTTGCAAGGTATAATAGTATACTATAGAACTACATTTTTAACCATACTTTTGCAACATGTCATGATGTGAACGATAATTTTATGAAGTGTTGTGATATTTTTATATTTAATCGGAGCAGCGTGCTGCGTATATATATGGCAAATGGAATACATTAACAGCGCCTCTTGTCACTCTAGCTAGTTTCACCAAGATGTCCGGTCACCTCTCATCTACTCTTCAGTTTATTTATTTTATTTTTTTTTGGGCTGACGTCTAGTAGATACAAAAGGGGTTTACATTTTGTCCATGGTATAGAATCAGATGTTATCCCTTTCTTTGATTTTGGAGCCCATGGAGTATTTAAGTAAGATTTCTCTCTTCTTCTTTTTTTTTTTTTCAGATCCTTTATGAAAATTTTCAAACGAGTTTATTCAGATGTTACATCGACTAAACTTAACTTACATCTCATTTAATCAATACTTGCACACCCCATCGTCACAATTGTGTCAAATGTCGAATTAACATCAACATGTCATTAATTAGGTGTAAAGTTTGAGGATATTACGGTTCCATACTTGCTAAGTCACGTATTAATTAGGCTATACTTGTATAGACCTATTCCGACCGCTTTTCGGAATTTTGGCTTAATGCATTTTCCACCCGACTTGCTAAATGCGAGAAAATTGCCACCACTGCTTTGTAGGGCGCCGTCACTCGGCGTAATTTGGTCAGATTTTCCAAAGAGATCCGATTTTTCATTTTTCAAACTAACTTAGACTCTTCCTATGGAAAGGGGAAGAGCCAACTTCTTGCTCATGTCTGCTTTGCACAAATAATTAACCAAAAAAAAAAAAAAAACTTTTGAATAAGCAATTTCTCTTCAGAACGAGTCTTTATCTAATACTTGATGAGACCGTCTTGGAATTGATCTTTGCACGACAAGAGGGGACCATCCATTTTCTTCTCTCCAAAGTCCCTATGTATAAATAAGACCATGCATGGCTCTGTACCTTCCCGGTAGGCTCGTTAAACGAGTGGGGTTTGGTCAAGTTTGTATCGGGTCATAAACGGCGATTCCCAAATTACCCATTTAACCTTTTTTCACCTGGTTATTTGCAATACGAGTTTCTCAACCCATATTCGAACTATCTCCGGATTCTTTCTAAGTATTTTTTTCCTTATATTGTTGTAAATTTCTCTTTATTCATATCATCTCCCTCAACTTGTTGGTCGAAAAAAAAAAATTGACTTGTTTTAAAAATAGTAATTTTTTTTTTTTAAAAAGGAAGGCCCCATGATGGTGACTAGTAGAATTTACTTAATATCCAGGAAAAAGAATAAGAGGCCTTTGAAATATACGACTGACTCTAAATGGTTGATTTGCCATTAGCTAATGATAGCAACCTCGCACTCAGCCTTGTTGCCCATAAACAGTTAAACACCAAACCACCCTTAATAAACTAGTTATTTGAAAATCAGTCCATTGTATATAGTTACCTCATATAACAATAAAATCCATCTAGTATGGATTAAAGAATGGATCTATAACCCATTTTGACATGTCTAGTTATGACCGCACATTACACAATCATATGATACGACACAATTAGGATATCATAGAAGTGTCTCTTGTCTATCCTAACAGACATCTAGGAAGTATGTTATTTCATGCTCGCCACTGTTACCCTTCTTATTCTTAAATAGCTTTCCGTTGGGAGGCTTCAACATCTTGACTCTGACCGGCGCGGAGGCTGTCGTCGATCCTTTCTCTGATCATAACCAGGATGCAAAACTTGACCAAGTATGGCTGGCCATCAACCCATAGCGTGGGGTTCTAAGGGTCTTCATGAGAATCTGGATCATCTCCTATGTCGAAAATGGGGGGCCTTACTTGAAGAGCTTTGCTCATGCTGATGCTGATAATGAGCCTCGAATGTTTCGTCCCTCCTCTTCTAAAACTTCTCCAGGTCGGAGCAATCTCCATGGTGAGGAGGTTGCTCGCGTCCAACTGGGAAAACCCTTGAAGTGCCAGGCCTGTAAGGCCTTTCTTAAATGGTCTGGATAATAAGCATGTCGTCTTTCAAGTAGCAAGACATTATAATTCCAACGAGCCTAAGATGTGCCGGTGCGCAGCCAGAACCATCGAACTTATCAAATTCAGGCAGCTTGAACTGTTTTTTGGGATCTGAATGTCCGTGAAGAATCTCATGACATGGGCCGCTTACCCTTAATCTTTATTCTCTTGACACGTGGCACCGCCTATCCTATTCAACACATATGAATTCTCACCGAGCAAGATCCCATTCCAACTTTGTGGAATAGCCGGCCTCTTGCTTTGGAGAAGTCTTGTACATTCAAATTCTTCTTTTCGCGTTGGCTTGATACAATAACCGATTCTTCTATCTTTTAATGTTGAACCTGCAACTTCATGACACTTCGACTTGGTCTTATCGATGGCGAGAGAAGGCATTCTAACATGCTTTCATAGTCGGCGGAGAAATAAAAAGCGTTCGTCATATATTCTCCTTCCACATGGTTATGTATAAATAAGGATCCATGGTCCTATAGCTTCATAGCAACATCAAAGTATTATCGATCGATCTTGACATTCTTTTGCAGAGTCCTCACTTGGTTTCAGCCACACATTTTTTCGTGGCAACCCGCGTCCTCTTCCTCGGGCTAGCAGCTCTTTGTAATTACTGTCGCCTTAGCGGATCACACTACCCTTCAAGATTTTTGTGTTGCGGACCCTTCCGATGGAGGTAAACATCTTAAGTACTGCCTAAATGACAGAATAGAAGATAGCTTGAGAAAATATTTTTAAGTATGCGAGTCATAACAATAAAATTCATTGTCACCAGCAGTTTTCGTGAATGGGTTCGCATGCAAAGACCCCAAGATGGCCCGAGCTAATGACTTCTACTTCGGAGGAGTTCACTTAGCCGGCAACGTATCAAACCCAGTCGGATCAAAAGTGAGTCCCGTGACTGTGGCTCAGTTGCCGGGTCTCAAATCTCAATACGCTTAGCATCTCACTTGCTCGAGTTGACTATGCGCCATGGGGCATCAACCCGCCCCACACGCATCCCCGTGCAACAGAGATCTTGGTGGTCGTTGAAGGTAAGTCCTCTCAAAGGGCGACCTGTTCGTTTTGCCCGTGGGACTAATCCACTACCAGAGGAACGTCGGATACGGCATTGTCGTCGCCATCGCCGCTCGACAATTAGAACCCTGGCATCATCACGACCACAAATGCGGTTTTCGGATCCAATCCGGATATTGCAACGGAACTTCCTGCCAAGGCATTCCAAGTCGATAAGAGCATCGCTGGTCAGATCCACTACAAGTTCTAGAAACTTGAAAGTCAAGATTCAATTGCTTCCCAAGGACTCCCTTGTGTGTTTGGACATTTAGGACCAATTCTTTGTTCATTGTCGTTGTGAATTATTTATTCAATCTTGCGTCATTATTTTTTTCTGTAGAATCACGAATATTAAAGCCTTGTTTGTTTGTGTTCCTAAAGCTAAATTCTTCTGATTGTGCAAGCTTTTAGCGTTACGATCCTCCCTGCTTTCCAAAGTGTTTAGGAATGGCAATCTGCGCTTTCTACATCGGACTTGCGGCTTTATAGATTGCATGCATTTATCCAATGACTCCCAATTTTTGGGGCTAAGCAATCGGTTCCATGAGAGAATGCGTTATGTTCTGGTCATGCATTTATCTTATGACTCCAATGCTGTTGATCCCGAGCACAGGAACGTCTTGTCCGGGAACTTCTAAGGTATGATTACGATACTTTTGCATTTAAATACAGTCATTACGTGTAAAATAGTTTTACGAAATTATGATATTTTTATACTTAGTCACAACAACGCATCGTGTTAACATATGGTATACGGATTTCGACCCAAAAAAAAAAAAAAACATATGGTATACGAATCACTGTAAAAGTGCCACTTGTCGCTCATGTTTCATGTCCGGTCACCTTTCATACCCTCTTCAGTTTCAATTTTTTTGACCCCTTCGTGTGCCGACGACTAGTAGACACAAATGGGATTTTCACTTTGTCCATGATAGAATCACCCTTTCTTGGATTTTGGAGCCTATTGTATATTTAGGTAAAATTACTTTGCTCTTTTTTCCTTGTCAATTATGAAGATTTTCAAATGAGTATTATTTTGATGTTACATCGACCAAACTTAACCTCCATCTCATTTCATTAATACTCGTGCACCCGCTATCACAATTGTGTAAAACTTCGAATTACCATCAACGTGTCATTAATTAGGTGTAGAATTTGATATTACAATTTATTTTTTTTTAGGTCGAAAGGATATTACAATTTCATACTTGCTAAGTCAAGTATTAGTTAGGCTCTACTTGTATAGACCTATCCCGAATTCTTAACGAGTAAATACATTCTTTCTCTAGTTGATTCTATATACTCATGAATTCTTAATGAGAAAAGCAAGATAGAGTGAATGAATGCATCATAAGTCCAAAAATTTGTGACTCAAAGCACAATCGAATTTTAAAACTTTAAGATAGTACAATTAAACCGTAAAACATATAAACGTACTAAGCAAACGCAGAAGACTACGTATCCTATCAACCTAAGACCCCAAAGCTTCTAGTAAGTTTCAGAAGTCACAGACATCTCTGCCAGAGACGATCATCAAAAAGAGGTTCTGAATGAAGTAGAAAGATTTTCAAGGTACCACTTGAGATGGGGATGACACTTGCACCCAAGCAAATTCTTCCTTGTAACCTGCCGCCCCATCGCAAGACGCTTCACAGGAATAAACAACTATGGTAGCCCAGTCGAGTGAATCCGCATCGTTCTTCATGCCGAAAAAGTAAAGTAGCTGAGGCAAGACCTGAAAAATAGCGGGCAGTGATCAAAAGGTCATCCACTGCCTGATCGGACACAATTAAGCACTTTAAAAGATATGCATATCATGGTAAAATGACAGAGAGGTTTCGGCGCCTGCACATTGACATAAAATCTTTGAAACATCAAGGCCTTTCGGAAGAAAAGGATGCAAAAAGAAAACCTGCAATTCGAAACGCCGGGGCTTTCCGCAGTAGCGGCAATTGGGAATATCAGCTGTTGATGGCTGACCACTTGACATTGGCCACAAGGGCCTAGCGCCTACATTTCGACAGTACCTATTCATTACAGGTAGAATAAACAAATAAGCTTTGCGATTTTCTGATTTTCCGAACAAATTAAAACCATTCTTGTTTCATATTGAGAAGAGGAAAGAGAAGCAACAGATATGATTTTAGGATGTACAATGAGAAATTACCGAAAAGTGGTCTCAAAGGGTCAAAACAGAAACGCAACGGACCTAGACTTGGTTATATTTAATACAAACGATGCAAATGCCACATTCAGACATTAAGTTGATATATGTATAACCCATCTGTAATTTATTCAAAGAAACTAAATTCCACTTGAAGGGCATCACATCTCATCACAACTCATACGTGTCCCAGCAGGACAACCGCATTAAGGTTTTAGCTGTTGCCAAGACATCGTGACTCTAAAAACCTGGTCAGGCTCTTCTTGGATGTCGCAGAAAGCGTGTTCCATCCAATAAGAACACCCATTCAGCGTACTAGATATGCACATCCTCATTCATTCATGGATTTGAAAACCATACACTGCAGTGTGAATTAAATAACCTTAAAACTTGCCCAGGCGCCCTGGCAATGCGTTGTTGGAAGTTGCCCCAACTCCTCCTGTCACTGTCACCCTACTCATAGAAAAAGCAATGGATAAAGCATGTGAAATTTTTAGCAGAACTAATTATCAGTAACTACGGTTCAATTATACCTGGAAACAATCAATAAGTGAATTTATTGAGTCATCCATCTGGTTTCTGGATACCAGACAATTGGTATTACCCAAATCAGCAGGCACATCAACATCATATTCAGCCTCATCCTCATTAACAATCTCGTACTCAGGCCATAGGCTCCTGCTTGCAGCTGTTTGCAGTATTACAACATAGAGAAGTCAACATTCTCGGTAAGCCCTGCCTATCAATGCAATATCTTCAGAGCAAGCTATGTGGTTCTACACCAAATGGCTCCTAAAGCGAATTAAAGCCCAAAAATAAATACTGGAAGTTGAATCATCATCCCGAGTTCACTTTCAACCTCAAGCATAAGACTACAGACCAAAATCATCGCAGCTATGACTACATATATCTCTGGCAGTCTATGTACTAAGGCATGTTTAAATTACTCCGATTGACAGAAAGAAATCACTAAAATAACTGTTGAAACAGAGTTTCAGAGTAGCTCATATAAACAACAGAGCAGTGCATGTAAAGACGGAATATTCATGAGACCTAAGAGGCACATATACAAGCACCTCCCCCGCAATACTGGTATAATTAATACAAAGAAGCCTAAAATAGTTGCTCACGTTTTTGGTCTTCTGCTGATGAGTTTCCTGCATTTGTGCTACTGTTTTGGCAGGTAACTTTATGACCTGAGTGCCAATGCATGGCCTGCAGGTGAAAAACAAGTGTCACGGAAAAGATCATGCTGATGGTGAATGTGTATAAGGAGCTGAATAACCTAGAACCTGATGTTTTTCAGAGCAGTACCGTGCTTCTCTGCAACTACCACAAACTTTATCTCCTTTCCATGTTCCACACCAGTTACAAAGTGGAGCTGTTCAACAACAGTACGTTTTGGCCAAAAAGAGAAGAATTAGTACCATATTTACTGAGAGACAAACACAACAAAACAAATAGTCACAAGCCCATCATTGAGTTCAGTCTTTGAACTTAGGCCCTTGGAGGCAAGAACAGGACCAAGTCATAGAAATCTCCTATTAAACAAAGACGGCATAAACAGATAAAAAGCAGAGGATAACATATTCATCTGCTCGTATGTATGTGCCCTGTAGTAAAGTATCCCATCCACTCCCAAAGACATCAAAACGTAACTGACTGGGAAAAGACATAAAAAGCTACCTCCACTCCCTAAAGGTTTGTCACTCCCATCATGCCGTGGGGGTTCAGTCGAGTAGAATGGATTGTCATGAGGCAATTGGCAACGAAAAACCTTCACACTTGAATAACACCAGAGGACCAAAAGAATGAGGCGAAATAGATTAAGGCAAGTGCACACGTAATAAACTGGAAATGGGACTTGCTGGAATAAGACCCTTGAAAGTACCTTCGAGATGCATTTACTGCAGGTCGCTTACATTGTCCATGTTGATCACGAAGAAGACAAGACATTGAAAGACACGTGAACAAATATAATGCACGATGAAATGTGGATTCTCGATCAGAGGTCGGTGCATATACCTAATAACGCCATAATCAATGAGGAAAAGTACAAACATCCACAAAAAAACATGAAAAAAAAGGGACATGTGGGCTGAGACAACACTACCAACCAAATAAATACCCTGTTATTGAGAGCTCATAAATGAGGCAAATGACAGAAATGAAACTTCTTTCATTGCTTAAATGATCACCAAGGGAATAAATAAAAAGAAAATAAGACAATTTATTAAGAGGACACGCAAACACTCCATCTAGTACATACATATTCTTCACATGCATGCAAATGATTAAAACACAAGTAGATACACTGTCTAGAAAGATTATGCAAGTCAAGAACAAACATAGTCCTATATCTGTTAACTATGAACAATAATAGAATTCCAACCAATAACACCGAAGAAGAGCTACTTTACTCTAGATCAAATGCGACCAGAGATTTAACCATTCCCGTTAAGAGTAATAGGAAATTCAATGCTTGACACGTGCTACATAGAAACTCAGTTAAAGCAAAAGAATAATATACCTGAAGTAGAAATTGCAAAGGTTCTCCACATATATCACAAAGGTGAGACCTACCAGATGGTAGATCATTTGGATCCAACCAAGCCTGCATTCAGGAAAAAATACCATTAACCACAATGATGTCAAGCAAAATTCAACATTTCGACATTTCTAATTACTTTTACTGAATATCCAACAACTTGTCCATGAAGATATACTATTTAAAATCATATCTTACTCTTGAAGAAATGAAAAAATGTAAATTGGAAGCTGGTATAAGAATGCAAAAAGTATTCAGGCAAACAAGAAAGTTCACTGAATAGGGGAGAATTTCGCAAACATAAAACGCACTGGTACCCCACTGGCTTTGCTAGGGAAGAGTTGACGGAGCAGAGACCATTTATTTTTTGGCTTTTCTACAAATCCTAGAGTTACCGATTTTTGCACTTCATCATTCTCGTTGTCATCATCATCATTCATCAGATCCTCCACTTCTTTTGGATCTGCATCGTCATCGTAGGAAGAGATATGAATATTCCTCAGCATCTCCTCTGAACCATCGCCCTCACCAATCTCCATTGGCATTTTAATAACTACACCAAATCAGCAAAATACAAAAGCACAACACCATATTTAATGTCAATAAGAAAAAGTTGTGTGGGATAAACACCTCTGAGTAATGCAAAAACTTAAATCAGATGTCCCAATGTAAGTAAATAGACACTCATACACACATATTAGTACAAACATGGAGTCTTGAAAGTAGAAATATCTCACAACATCATGTTTCTATAAGTAAATCTAGGCTAAAATTCCATGTACTATCACAATCTCAAAGATAAAGATACATTGTGAAACCATATGAGAAAAGCTAGTCAAAATCACATCACAACAGACCAACAAAATATCTTCTTGGCAAAATGACAACAGTTTACAATGTCTTTTTAAACTATCAATCAAAGAAAAGATCAGTGCCATCATAAGAACTAGCACCAATGCAGTCCAACTCATCCTATGAAGATGATGAATGCTGCAAATCCTAAGACAGTTCACTAAATTGGTCTTGCAAGCGATGCAAAGTTGTATTGGATGTTCAAAATGACCCACTTATGCAAAGCCCAGTTACAATCTGCCATATAACTAGTAAACCAATTTACTAGACCAGTCTTAGCATATCTACCATTAATATCAAATATACACACAGTCAAGAACACACCCAGAAATCTCAACGCAAGCGCATCATCACAACTTCACATATCCAGTGCAATAAAGTGAGGTAGTGGGAGAAATGCAAGAAAGGGAAATTAAGAACCCACCAAAATTATACTAAATCGAGTCAACCAGAGTAGGTCAATTGGCCCAACTGATGTGAATTCCAAGCGTACGACATGAACACCAGCCACTGAATCAGTATCTCCAGGACAACGTGAGGTCCGATTTCAATTCCACTTAAAGGCTGAAAATTGCAGACTGACAACAAAAATTCACGGAAAAACAAGAAAGAAAATAGCCAGCCGCGGAATCATCATACACAAATTATGATCACAGACATAGCTAAAGCCAGCAACTCTCAATCAAAAAGAAAACCACAAGGAAAAGTTCAGAAATCTGTGTATCACTTGGACACTGCCCGGCAGCATACGAGAGAGAGAGAGAGAGAGAGAGAGAGAGAGAGAGAGAGAGAGGAACGACCTTGAAGAAGATGACGACGACAGCGTGTCGGCAAGGTGGCGACGGCGAGGTGTACAGAGACTAACAGAAGCGAAGAGAAGAGAGAGAAGCGGCGCGTGTTCGTGTTTTGTGTTTTTGACCGTTCTACTCACTGTACTCAGGTAGTTTTTCAATTCGCTTCAAATTTCTTAAAATCGAGAAATTATTCAGTGGTCACTGATGACCAGGTCAGCATCCCACGTGGCGTGTGTGACTTCATTAAAATATCGACACGTGTCAGGGAGTGACACGGAAGCACTTTTTCTCTCTCTTTCGTTTGGACACTGCACATTAATGAAAAGACACTGACACAAGCAACATTAAATGCCCATCTTCCCTCTCTCCTCTTTACGTTTGAAAGATGAACTTGGAGCCCTCTTTTCCCTTCCATCCTCTCTTCCATTTCTCCATACCTGCTCACGTCAAACCCTCTTTTCCTCCTCCTTCGTCCTCATCGCCTTCATTCTCGCCGCCTACTAGCCTCCCGATTTCTGGCTCTCAAGTTTTTTTTTTTTCCCCAAATCGCTCGTTTTGGAACCGGAGCTCCGGGTCCGACCATGTCTTCGTCGCCTCCCAAGATTTTGGAGCTTGCTTCCGCACCATGGAAATGATCACCCCAAACAAACCAATATACTGAGCCATTAGCCGATGTGCGCAAGAACTCAACATGGATTGAGGTTGGTGACCGCTAAAGTTTCGATTTTTTTTCCTTTCCCTGTTTTTGCCTCGGGAGTTGTTAATGTTGATGCAACCTATATTTTTGTTTCCTACAGAGTTGAGGGGCTTGAAGATATACGCACAAAAGCTTTGAGGTCCGGGTGAGAACCCATATGTTCGTTCCCACCGCCTCCCCTCTCCCAAGAGCCACGCCGCTTGCTCCGACCTCGAATTTGCCTCCGGCACGCTGTCTCCTTCTAGAGTCCCGCCGGTCACAGCAACCTCTGAGTCCAGTCCTCTCCTCTTCTCTTCGTGGCGCATCCTTCTCCTCTCTTTCCTCGAAGGATCCCTTAGCTTGCGATTTCGTGTTGGATCTGTTGCTTCATTGCTGATTCTGTTGGAGCTCGTCGAGTCTTGAACTGTTTCTACAAAAGTCTTTATGAATTAACGTTGTTTTGCATTCACCGTATGCATGCTTTGGCCTGTTGGGCGTCAATTTCATCTCAACAATTCCGTAACATAAGTTGTTTATGCTAAAGTAGCGAATTTTTTTCAGTTAAATGGCATTTTCTATTAGATTTTTGTCTTTTTTTTTTTAGCTGGGTGTGTTGATTTTGGTGTTCTGGATATGGTTAGGCATTGTTCTAGTTCGGACTATAGCGACTTTAAGATATGGTTCTTTGAAAGTATGAATCAATTTGTTTAGCTATTTTGCTTCATACAAAGCTTCCTAGCCCTATTGTTTTGTTAAGTGGATCTATTCAAGTTCTCTTTTTGCAAGAGGTCTGATTTCAATTATCTTGAGGTGTTGTTCGGCCAAGATGATTTTAAAGTTGAAAGGTCCGATTGATTATGAAAGAGCGGCTACTTTGCAAGTAGATCTATTTTCAAAGTAGTGCAGGAAAGAATTTATCAATTTCAGTTTATGATCCCCATTTGAGAAGGTTAAAGGGTGCACCAAATACTCGGTTGAAGGATGCGTGAGAAGCAAAAGAAATGAAGACAGCAGAAGGCCTTAATGGTGTTATATGACATCAACAAAAAGAAGAATTCTTAGTTCTTCTCTTTGCATGATGGGTCCGTGCTCAATTTTGCCCATTAAAGAGCAGATTTGTAACAACTATTTATCTTTGAAAAAGCTCAATTCTGTAATACGTGCCCTCTTGTAATCAAGTAGCTTGCTAATTGCTAGCAACTTGACAATGTCAATTTTTGTGAATACTAAACTTATATATTGCTTTCTTTTCGGATAGTGTGCTGTTTCCACTCCATTTTGAGTGTTATATATTTCATTATCCTTTGATAGAAACAATTACAACCGGATAGAAGTGGTATAGATGCACTGTCCCCATTCTTATGAGCATAGTCATGTTTTGATGGATCGTGAACTTATCTCGTCAAGCGTTTCTTCGCCGGGCTCTCTTTTATTTCAAGTCCTCTTATTGTTGTGCATTTCGAATGGGGACAGCAAATAAGGACTACCATCTATCATGCGGCTCGGTCAAATTGGTCAGAAAGAGAGGTAATTGGAGCAATTTTAGTTAGCCAAACAAAAGAACTTATTTTTCCTTGACCCGATCTCAACTCCAATTCCACTTCTTTAGGAGAGTAGGAGAGAGTAGGTTCATTGAGGCACATTTAAACACACAATATACAATTGTAATAGAGAAATGAATATGGTTACATATTTTCATAAATCAAAATGGACGGCATCTTAGGCAAAAATTCTCTAAAACATATACAAAAGAAGAGAGAACTTAAAACCCGAAGTACCTTCCCAAGCAAAAAACAAAAAAGGCAGAAATAATTTCCTCCATGGCTTAGCAGCTCAAACTTCCAATTCCAGTTTGACCACAAAAGAAAAAAAAACTACCGATTATAGCATCCAAAACCCTATTCTTGAAGTCCATGCTGCTTGAGACTTCACTTTGATCAACCCCAATAGCAAGACAATAATTTTCTGAATCTTTCACGTTTCCATTGGACTTCTCTTCATGTAGAACCTTTTGGGGAGATGAAGGAAGCAAATTTAAAGGGCAACTATATATGCCAAAAGTTCCTTGCCAAAACTAAATCCTTCAAAATTACATCATTATGTCTCAAAACAATCATAACAATTAAATATAAGCTGGTTTTGTGTCCTTCCATGTCTCAAAACAATTACAACAATGAAGCATAAGTTGGTGCTTTGTGTTGCCTTGGTGCAACTTCAATACCTACATCACCATCAACTCCATAAATCAGCAAATAATTTAGCAACCTTATCACTCATAAGAGAAGGCAAAGGCAGGGGCATAAAGCAAACAACAAAACATAATCCCACATTGAAGTATTTATACACAACGTATTTCTATATTCATAAGCTACATAAACTATAAAAAAAAAAATAGATGGAATCACTCTATTAAATTAAACAACCTATCATATCTTGGGTGAGATACTCCTGCACATTAAGAGGCTTTTCTCTTTCGCTTCTCCCCGATGCTCTTCATTCTAGTATTTGGTACACCTTTTGGTCTTCTTTGAAGGGGATCACGTACTCGAATTCCGGAATTCTCTGCATCTTCAGATTCGTCACTTTCCACCAATAAATCAACATGGTCATTACCTGTTAAACATTGCATTTTCTTTGTAATTTGGGAGCGAAGACGCAACAAAGTTGTAGTTGCAAGCTCCTCTGTAACATCATGATTCGCACTAGAGTTCATTACACTAAAAGCCAGCCGCATCAACCTCTTCAAACGCAATGTCTTTGATTTGACTACGCCATGAGAGCTTTGTCCTACCTCATCACAAGGAGTCTCTTGCTTTGCGGCTTTTGTCCACCTCTTCAAAATATATTGTGATGGAATACTTGTGACATTCACAACATGAGTCAAGATGCACAAAATATGCCTACACGACCATCCTTGCATTTCAAATAACTTGCAACTACATGTAATGGTAGAATCGCTTGGATTAAAATGAACAATATGCTTCCTTTCGCTACTTTCGGTTCCCAAGATATAACTATGCAATGGCCCATCAACTTCTGAACTAAGAACATGTTCAGACAAAGCTTGCAAGAACTCGGCCTGGAAATTCCCGTATATGACATGAGTGTATACATTTGCAGCATGTTTCAAAATTCCACTACTCTCAACCATAATACGTGGCTTTCCTCGAGCACACTCAAAATCATCAACAACTTCAGTGTTGCGCATTTTTTCTGCTTGCTTTTCATAATGATGGACAAACTCCGACAAAGTCATAGTCTTACATGCCATATCCTGAAAAACATTGTTTGTGCTCTCACTTCTTTGTGTGGATCTAATTCCTGCAGAAAAAATATCGTGCCCAAATGCGGGACACCACTTACGCCGCAAGCGATATATATTATCCAACCACTTGTTATCCCCCAAACTCCACTCTTCACACATGGCTTTCCATGTGTTCTCCATTTCAAGTTCAGATTCACAATAATATAGAAGCTTTCGCCAATATTTATTGCGAAAATGCGTCTTTCCAAGAAGATGTGCGATATGATGCGTCGCATTTTTTCCAATATGCCATATGCATAAACGATGATCAGTATTAGGAAGGACACTTTTAATGGCATTTGCCATGGCATGATCTTGATCGGTGAAAATAGTCTTTGGTGCTTTATTGCCCATTACCTTTAAAAAGGATTGAAATGCCCAAACAAATGAACCAATAGTCTCATCCAATAGAAATGCACAACCAAAGAGAACATTCTTCCAATGATGATTCAAACCAACAAAAGGTGCGCATATCATATTATACTTGTTTGTACGGTAAGTGGTATCAAACACCACCACATCTCCAAAACTTTCATAATCCAACTTGGATACACCATCGGACCAAAAAAAATTGGCCAATCTCTGTTCATCATCCAGCTGAAATGTATACGAAAAATTGCTTCCATTTGATTGTAAGCAATTAAAATGGTCAATGAGACTTTGACAATCACCGACACTAATCTTGTTCCTTTTGTTTGCTTGCGCAAAATTATGACAATCACGTAAAGTAAACCCAACATTATCTGGTCCTCCCGTTTCATCACTAAGGTAGGAATATGCTTTTGTAACCCTTATACTCGCCCCGGTCATAGAAGCCAAAATACTTTTACTAGTATCCGGAATGTGCCGATATGACCGTATTAAGTGTTTTTGTCTATCATCAATGAAAGGATGATTGTGAGAATCCTTAAACTCGACAACTATCTAAACTCCATTTTCAATTTTGAATTTAATGCAAGCTTGACATCCGGTTCTCTTCACTGTTCTATAAACATCTCTTTGTTCATGAGGTGGGATTGGTGGAGAGTGTCCTTCACAATTACAAAAAAATGTGCATCTACGCAATATTCCTTTACTGTTATTTGCTTTTTGTCCTTTTCGCACTCCAAATCCCTTGCAAATTGCATACGCATTGTATGTATTATAAGCTTCGTCCTCATTAGCAAATGTCATACCAATTCTAAATTCAAATTCTCTGTCGACGTTATGCGCAATGCTATTATCCTTTGCAGCCTCTACAATAGAAGAAAATCTAATCATTGGAAAAAGAAGGACAAAGTGAAAACAGATTTAGTTATAAAAAAAGAGTTGAGAGCATATAAGTTGAGCTAGCTATCGGGATTAGGCCAACGCATATATGTGAAAATATAAGTTAGGAAATCTACCACTTAGTCATCACCAATTGCAAGAACTTTGCCTTGAAAATATGCATCATCCACATAAGAGAGAACACATTTTCACTGAAGAATGAGAGCGCTCAAGTTTACCTTCTAAACTCACTCCATTCACGCGCTCCTCCATTGTCGTCTTCTCACCTAGACCTCAAAGCTTCTGTGCGTATATCTTCAAGCCCCTCAACTCTGCAGGAAACAAATATATAGGTTGCGTCAACATTAACGACCCCTGAGGTAGAAACAGGGAAAGGAAAAAAATCGAAACTTTAGCGGTTACCAACCTTAATCCATCTTGGGTTCTTGCGCACTTCGGCTAATGGCTCGGTATATTGGTTTGTTTGGGGGCGATCATTTCCATGGTGCGGAAGCAAGCTCCGAAATCTTGGGAGGCGACGAAGACATGGTCGGACCCGGAGCTCCTGTTCTAAAACGAGCGATTTGGGAGAAAAAAAAAACTTGAGAGCCGGAGGCCGGTAGGCGGCAGGAATGAAGGTGACGAGGACGAAGAAGGAGGAGGAAAAGAGGGTTTGAGGTGAGCAGGTATGGAGAAATGGAAGAGAAGATGGAAGGGAAAAGGGGGCTTAAACTTCATCTTTCAAACGTAAAAGAGGAGAGAGCGGGAAGAGGGGCATTTAATGTTGCTTGTGTCAGTCTTCTTTCATTAATGTGCAGCGTCCAAAAGAGAAGAGAGGGGGGAAGAGGGGCATTTAATGTTGCTTGTGTCACTCTCCTTTCATTAATGTGCAGTGTCCAAACGAAAGAGAGAGAGAGAAAGCGCTTCCGTGTCATTTCTTGACTCGTGTCGATATTTTAATGGAGTCACACACGCCACGTGAGATGCTGACCGGGTCACGGTGACCACCGAATAATTTCTCCTTAAAATCACACCCGACCGGTGGGCGGGCTCGAGCCGGACCCGACCCGAACCGACCTGACTCATGAGTCCGGCATTGGCCCTGTCCGTGCCCGCCAACAAAGCCAACAAGGCCCGAGCCCACCCTATTATTTGGGCTTTTTCTCTCTAACCTGATTCTTTTTGGTCGAACCTAACCTTGATTCAAAACAATCATAAATCTACATAAAAATGGAATAAAGGCCATGCTTATAAATCTCCATTGGATCCTTTGTAAAACATGACTTAGAATTAAATCTTCATTATCAAAGAAACGCGGAGCATACACACCATTGAGAAGGAGAAGTGAATCGTATTTCATGAATATGATATTTATTTGGTGTGATGTATGGAATATATGACAAAAGTAGAGTATTATAATATTTCTTTTGGTCGGTCATGTCATATAAGATCAGATCGTACGTCAAAAATGAAATTGAATTCGATTATGGTAATGCATTAAACCTTGAAATTGAGAACCCATTTTCTATATCGGTTCTGGAAGAGCGAAGAAAAAAGGATTGTTTGCAGCAAATCATGCACGAAGCCTCCCGTATTATAGACTAAGAACAAATACAGCAAACTTGGGTCTCGACAACTATACAAAGGAATAAGAGAGGGAAGCTCATAAGCATGGAGTCGTCGATCGCGTGAACTGACGGGAGACGGAGAGACACGGCCCCCAGGATCGACCGAGCTTGTTAAGCGTGAATTGGACAACCGCCGTGGCTTGATGGCTGCGGACGGTGACCCAAGGAGGCTGAGTCGAACGGTTGTGCCGTGCGCACGAGAAACAGGAAGTACAGAGGTTGAAACTCGAAAGATTTCAAGAAGGGAGAGAGTGAGATGGATGAGGGGGGTGAGGTGGGTGTGAGAGAATGTCGGTGTGCTTGCGTTTCAGACAAAGTGTGTATAAGACAAGACATTCTAGCGGGTGGGTTGCCTAGTCCATGATAAATTCCCCTTAGAATTGTAGTCATCTCCCGCTTCAAACCCTCTTGTGCACGAACTACGCAAATTTTAGAGTCAGCATCAGTATAATTTAAGATTAGCTGGATTTTTTTTTTTTTTTTCGAAAGATTAGCTGGAGTTGAGTATTTACCTTTTGTACGATTTGAGCATTATCTTTCACGATTTGTACGATCGCATCTTCCATACGATTGTTTGCTGACACCCTCAAAGTGCCGGCGTGACTTCTCTAATGTGGCAAAATTTTGTCATATGACTTGAATGCGACACCACATCAATAGTATCAAAATAATAAACTTACCAGAAAAGAATATAGAGAGAGAGTGTGTGCACGCGTGTGTAAGGGCTAGCAACAGCGGCTCAACGTCACCGGACGCCACGACAATGGGTGGGGATGTATGAACCTTCCCCATGCTCGCTCACTACACCCAAATCGAGAGATAGACTAATATAAAACTTCTTGAAGTATTTTATCTACTTATAGGATTGTAGATAATTTTTTCGTAAATCTTGAAAATTGAAATAATATTAAATTTTGCATGAAAAATCATAAGTAGAAGTCAAAAGTAATGGAGAAAAGTAGGCAAAGTAATTGTAACGATTAATATTCATGATGATTAATAATATTTTAGAGATTAATACATTGGTTCAATATGTCCTTGTGACTAACTGGCGGTTAGTTAGAACGGGAAGCCTCTTTTCATTCATGAGTAACTTTTCATATTTGAAATAAGCATGTTTGGCTAATTAGGAAAGAATTACATACTCATTCATTTTTCGAAATAATTAGCCACTTCAAAAATAGTCGAAGTTAGCAACTCCACTAATTGACAAGTAACTTAAGGGGTCACGAATGAAGAAAGTTTGATCTTGCCTAACCAACTTCTAAGAGGGACATTATTGACCGCATTGATCTCGGTAGCGACACCACCTACGAAGTTTAAAGAATCTAAATGAGCATGAATCATGTATTCTACAGAATGTCGTTCCAGCCAATGTAATTGAAATTAAAGTACTATCATATTTAATAATTAGGTTAAGTAGAGTTATCATGCTGGTCATCCAACACTGATGTTGGAAAGGTAAACGAACCTCTCTAGGTTAACAAGGGCTTTTTATATAGCATTAATTTCTGTAAAAAGATATTCTTTTTTTCGCCTTCCTTCAAAAACTAAAAATTCTACTTTCATTTCAGAAAAATTACTGAAAAATTATATGTAAACACATGTGCCAACAAATAAGTATATGTACGAAAGGTTCATGTGTTGAGGTTAAAAAGAACAAAAGTGCATCCACTACAAAATTTGGATTAACCAAAAAGCGAAAAGTATTAGTCTATATGGACACAAAATCTTCAAGGTCATTAGTAAATAGCGCATGAAATAAGTAACTTTCAAGGTTCAATTAGACTGTGCATATATCTAATCTGTAATTTCATACATAGTTGTGTATAATAAATTTTAATATATAATAAATAAGTTTCAAAGAGGAAAGTAATTTGCAACCCATGGAAATTAGTGACTTTTACTTGTGGCTAGTGACTATGTACTGAAAAAGTGAATTTCTATACATTATGTACTTACTCGTGATTAACAAGTAAGTTTCATGATCAAATGGTTTTGTTAAGTGAAAATAACTTTCAACAGTGGGGAACTGTTAATTTCTCTAAGCGGTTAGGAAGTTTTCTACGTGACCGGTAAATTTCAACATGGTAAAGTAAAAAGGTGATAACAATGTGAAATCACTATTTAATTGTGGCAGGTAACTTTTCGAAACTACTAGTATATTTGCCCATACTTCGCATGATTTATATGCAATATTTAATTTAAGCCTAAGTTAAAATATTTTCAAATTTTTCGGCGTTCAATTCACAAAAAATAAATGAGTCAAAGAAAACATTTTCTACTATTGAAAAAACGCCTTCAAAAATGAGCAAAACGATTTCATCTTTTTGAAAAGAGGAAAACGTTTTCCTCATCTTTCCTCCCTCCACTCATTCCCATTCATTTTCTTTTTAATTATTATTAATTATCTTTTCTTTTCATTTTTTTATTTTTGAATTTCTAATTTCTTTTCTTTTATTTCTTCCTCTGTTAGTCATCGGCCATGGCGATAGCCGATGATCGGGCACAGGCATGGCATGAGCTTAACCCATGGCCTATGAGCTCGAGCCGCGGCGGCATGTGGCAAGGCTCGAGCATGCACTGGGGCCAATCGCTGGCCAAGAATGGAAACAAAACAAAATAATATAAAATAATAAAAGAAGAAAAAAATAAAAATAAAAAAATAATTTGAAGTATTTAAAAAATAAAAAAATTATAAAAAAAAATACAATGAGGAAAATCAAATCTAGTTTTTCATACTAAATATCGAAAAAATTACAGTTTATTTTCAGGTTTCAGCCGAATACAAAAAAATATTGTCATTTTCCCAAAAAATGACTTCTTGGAAAACATTTTTCAAAAACACATCATTTTCACGAAACAAATGAGCCTAAATATTATAATTCATTAAAACATGTTCCTTAATCTTGCACATCAAACTTACATAATAGTATCTTTTCGATTCATTTGTCTTAGACACAAATATACTCTACACATACCAAACATCTATTAAGTCATCTTTAAAAAGATGAATTTATCAGAAACTATTCATATTTTATTTTTGACTCTATCCTTTGGTAATTCTGTTTCGAGTAATTATCGTCCTCTAATTAACCTTGACTCTAAAACTCGGTACATGTTGTATTAGATGAAGTCAAAGTATTTAGTCACTATGGGGCTTTATATTACAAGTGATAAAGTCAATTTTCTCTCTATATTATTCTGTAGATAGATGACTATATTTTTTCTGTAGGTATATCACATCTCATATTAATCATAATAGACTTTATCTTACGTGAAATTATAAAAAATTACCTGCACAGTCTCTTACGATTAATTTTACGTCTTAGTGATTTTTATATTACTAAATTGACGTAGTATCTATAACTATTTATTTTTTTTAAAAAAAGTTATTTTCTCACTCATATAGACTATTTCACTACTTATTGTCAGGAGATTTTTCTTGAGAAAAACTCTTGAATATTCAATTTGGAAGAGAAAAGATTGCCTCTTTAAAATGTAGCCTATTAAATATACGAAGTCACTTTTAATATGATATATTAGATTAGCTGTAACTATATTAATAACTGGAAATTCTCTTTTATGCTAAATCTCAGCCTTAACAGTAGCTTTTCATAAATAGATATTGCAATCTTCGCTATTTAAGCTAGGACTAACCTCTCTATATGCGTGATAATTGTTAGGATAATGACATACAAGTGCTATAACTTTACTACGGGGCTCAATTCAATATCATAACTCTTTGAGAAAATTCTAAATAAAGGTTTAAAATGCCTTTATTTTCTTAAATAAGAGCCCAAAGTTGACTTTGTTTTAAGTAAAGGCCTGAAGTACTATATTATTTCAAAGAATGGCCTAGCCTAGGGCATTTTCATCTGTTTCTTTTTTTTTTTCTTGCAATTTTCTCTTTTTTCTATTTTCTCTTCTTTCTCCTTTTGCTTTTTCCCCTCCCCTCCCTCGGCCATCACCGACCTCAAGTGACAGCCGCTCTCGCCGACATTGGGAGAAGGTCGCTCCCGCCGACGTTGGGTGAGGGTCTCCCTCTCTTGGGCCGACGTACCTTGCACAGCCCAATGTCGGGCGACGACGACCCTTGCCGGATCCTATAAAGGCAACCCTCACCTAACGCCTCACCTTGCCAGCCCGGGCAAGGGTGGCCTTGCCTGAGTCTGACGATGGTCGGGGAGAGAACAGGAAAAAATGTAAAAAGAAAAGGAAAAGAAAAAGGAAAAAGTGCAAAAAAATAGCCGCCGAAAATGCTCTTTGATCGGGCCATTGTTTGAAAAAATAAGGATACTTTAGGCCCTTATTTGAAATAAGGTCTACTTTGGGTCATTAGTTGAGAAAATGATGGCATTTCGAGTCCTTAAATGACCATTCGGGTTTCATTTTTTTTTAAGAAGAAGATAAATCGAATATATCGGCAATATTCTTGCCATAAAATCCAACGTGGAATTAATTTCCGATGACCGATGCGTAATATTCAATATTAAATTAGCTTCATGTAAGATTTTCGGGTGAGGAAAATCGCATGTATCTTTAGGTAACCAGTTTTTGAAAATACTTATGACACTTCAATTAAAAAAGTCATAGCACCAAAATAAACGTGGTACGAAAGCTAATGTACTTTCCCCACATGGTTTACCCAGCAAAGTTGCATTGACAACTTTGAACTCTCCAGCAGTAATACTGGTACCCAATCAAACATCTTTTGTTCTTTATTCAAGCGGTAAAGTGGTGTCAAAGACTAGCTTGGTGATCTTCATATTCAGGTGAGGAAAATCGCATGTACCTTTATACAATCTCCTAGCTAGGTCTAACGACGGCGTTTAGGGTTTGCTGCTTCACCTCCTTCTTGCTTCTTCCTTGGGGTCTTCTTCATCATGCAACCGTCGACACTTGCTCTTCCTCAAGCGAACGGTGCGACGTTCAGACTCCTTGCAAAGTACCACCAATCACCACGTGTCTCTCTCTCTCTCTCTCTGTGTTCGGTGACTAGCGTCGCTGCGCGAGCGCCCAAGAAGTTGCAGAGCCATTATTTTACTTCCCCGTTCTCTCCCAGTGGAGTTTATACTGTAACAGTAGAGTGAAGGCCAACCTCAAGCTTCTCACTGTCTGCAAGCAATGGAGGTATACAGTATTCTCACCTCCCTCGCATTCCCACTATAACTTCAAGCTGGTATGATGTTAGCACTTCGACGGTTAAAGAGAGCGCCTGTCATTATTCAAGCTACATGTTGTGTAATCCTGTCGAATTCTGGGTTATCTGTGTTTTCTCTGTTTTCACTTTGTGTATATACTTTAGCCAGACCAAGTATTTTAGGGGGGACTTTAGATGCTGAGGTGGAGGGTTTGGATGAAGCTGCTTTTAGATAAATTTCACGAAGTATCAGATCAAAAAGCGCCTTTACATATGGCATTTCAATTTCTTATAAGGATGATGAGCTTGATCTTAAGAAAACTTCAAAAGCCCCTGGATTTCATGCTCCATGATTTCCATATACTTGACACAGAGCCTTTCGAATTGCAGAGTTCAGTGGACTTTCGTTACAGAGAATTGTTCCGACAGATAAAGGTATCTCCTGATACAGGTCCTACGCTTGTTTGTTTCGAGTGATGCGGTGACTAGAATGCCGGTGAGGTTGCTCAACAATCTTACTGTGCCGCGTGGCTAGACCCACTTGAGCCTGACATATAGATAGGGCCTGCTGGTATTTTTAACTTTGCCAAGTTAAGGAAATGTCCGGCTGCTCACAGTTCAAACTTAATTTTTATCCTTGAACCAGAAGAGGAGCAAACACGGCCAATGACCGATCGTCTATTACAAGAGCGGTGCGTGCATTGTCCTCGTGCTGTATGCTTACATATTGTCCTTTGGTGCATTTCAGCTGGATCCTTTTTTTTTTCACTTTGCAATTTTGCTTGGTCTTGGTTGGGTTTCTCTTCTTCAGAAGAATGGAAGCCTCTCAGGAACTGAGGATAGCTTTTAGAGGGCTCTAGTGAGTCAATTAGATGAAAGTGCATAATGTTGCAAGATCGATATGGAACTCTGACGGATCAAAAGCTAAAGACATACACAAAATCCAGTAAGAGGAGAAATGTAGATTAGCATATATGAATGGAGTACTTCTTAGTTGATAGCGCAGTCTAGTGGGTAGAAACACGGCAGGGTTGCACTTGGCTAGACAGAATCTGGCAATAGAAACATTAGTCTGGAATATGTAACCTAAAACTGGATGCTATGAGGGTATTTCTCCCCTCGATGCTCTGATGCAGAGGATGACCTCAAAAGGAAAAGAAAATTTCCCTTCTTCACCGTGCTATTGGTGTTTCGGCTGAAGAAAGTGCGTTAAGATTTGTCGGAACTCCTGTCTCCTCATTATTTTTTGCTTGGGAATGGATTGTGTTTCAGAGTGAGGAGTACACTTGGGAGGACGATTCACGAGGGGATGAAAATGAAGCACACTTGAAGGTAAGATGTTAAATCTGAGTTTCAACTAGAAGCATTATAGTGTGATGCATAATGCGAGCCGATGTAGCCAGATAAAGCTATGTGAGCACTGCTTCTTTTGTTACTCGAGGAAAGTACTCTTGATCTTCTACGTGGGATAAGTTCTATTAATGGAATAGTTGTTGAGGTATGAATGATTGTGAGCTACACTTTGCATAAGATCAAATAAGTTCTGTCCAATAATATTTATAATACGATTGTACGGACCAGTGATAATATCTTGGTGTAGCATTTAGACTTAACCAAAGGCAAAACATTGGGCACAAGTTCATGCGATGCCTGAAGAGTCCTGTTCTTGATCATCTAAGATCGCGCTGAAAAATAGATGATGAATGAATAAAGAGGGGTCATCAGTCCCATCTAGACCAAAGTAACACGATGAGCAGATCTAGCCTTTTAATAACGTTTAGATTCCACGAATAAATTGCTCGCAGAGGAAGACAGGGCACAGACCGGATACATCAGACATGCACGGCATCAACAATAGAGAAGAAGAAGAAGAAGAAGAAGAAGAGAACGAGGCTGAGGATGAGGATGAGGGAGATGAGGGAGGCGGACAAGGAGGATGAGCAGGAGGACTCACATCGCAAAGTCACTCATGGTTTCAATTTAGTCGAGGGAAAGGTGGACCACAGCATGGAAGACTTCATCGTTGCGGAAAAGAGAGAGCATGATGGCATTGAACTAGGTCTATATGCAATCTTTGATGGACACTCCGGCTGCAAAGTTGCAGAGTATTTGCAGCACCATCTATTCGACAATATCCTCAGTGAGGTATGTGTGCATGTGACTTATAGTGAACAGAAGGATGTTGTGGCTCTAACCGAGAGACAATTTTCTTTTGTTTTCCCCTAAAAATAGCTGGACTTCTGGACAAGCCCGGAATGCGCAATCAGGCGGGCCTACAAAAAGACGGATGACGAAATTTTAGAGGGCGTAGTCAGCTCAAGAGGAGATTCCACGGCGGTCACAGCTATTCTGATCAATAGGGAGAAGCTGATAGTAGCTAATGTAGGCGACTCTCGCGCGATCATGTGCGAAAACGGCAAAGCTAAGCAGGTAACGGTTGATCATGAACCGCAAAAGGAAAGGGAGCTTGTGGAAAGCAGAGGAGGATTTGTATCTCAAAGACCAGGTGTGTGCTTCAAACTTGAGAAATTCAAAGTTCACTAGTGTTTCTCACTCTGTATCTCGGAGTTCAATTCAAAGTCTAGTGCTCGACACATGATCGATGTCTACTAATTTTCTGGTCTTAATTGCTCCCGAGTGCTGTAGGAAATGTTCCGCGGGTGGACGGTCAACTTGCGATGACGAGGGCTTTCGGCGATGAGAAAGTGAAGGATCATATCACATCCGAACCTGATATATTCGTCAAGAACATCAACGAAGGCACCGAGTTCATTCTTTTGGCAAGCGACGGCCTCTGGAAGGTCCTAACCCCTCCGGACGTTCGGGGATATTTGACGTCGTTTTGCGTTAGTCCAAGCAAGAAGCAAAAGAAAAGTCACAGTTGATTCACTTATGTCAACTCTCAAGTTCTAGGCATACTTGTTTGCTTTCTGGTAATGAAATTTCCCAGCAAATGTATCAGAGCGTTTCGCCACTGCAGGTAATGTCGAATCAAGAGACGGCAGATCGCGTAAGGAGATAGGCGATGCTCGGGAAGCGACAAAGGCATTGATCAGAGAAGCGTTGTCCCAAAAAAGCGCCGACGACATTTCATGTGTCGTGGTAGAATTCGACTGACCATGTGTCGGGTTCTTCGGCTTTAGGCTCGAGACTGTCCCGAAATGAATGCCCTGTGGGTTCCTTTGATTTTTAGATTAAGGTTGGAGTAAGTCGATGTGTTGGCAGTAGAATGTAGAGAAATAACACGTTCCCCACCGGAGGGAATGGTACGTAAATTCAAGAACCATACAAATGCGGTTTCCATCGGCATGCCAAATGATTAATAGGGAATCATACATATTCATAGGAAAAAGGACACTTTCGATGTCAAAAATTGTGTACGGAGGTCACTCTAGTGTGAAAAGTTTCAATCGGATCACTTAAATACCAGGTCGGAGGCAAAAAGGGTTACTTTGATGCTTCCAGCAATAACTTTCGATGAAAATTAATGCGTGGTTTTTTCAAATTTATTTTGAATAAAGTTTGTGTTTTAAACAAATTTAGGTTTTAGCTGAATTTTTTAATTTAAATTTGATTTATTTTAATTTATTTTAAAGTGTAGAAATCCACGTGGGCTTCTGTTTTTTTAATGACATTTAAAAAAATGTGTAACTGTACTTAGGATGTAGAGGGTTCTGCTTAGTGAAAATGCTGAATTCATGTTTGATCGTGTAATGTCTGTGATGCAACAAAACCATCAAATCATGGGAGTGTTGAGACGCTATAAATTCTCGTAAGGGGTTAGACTAGATCTGAGAATCTCCTGCGTAGGAAAGACGTCGATCTATAGATTGAAGCATAGTGTAATAGTCAATAGTGTAACCGCTCTTCCTATTACACGATAAGGTTTGTAAATGATAATTTGGGAATTAGGATGTGCTTGGGGTAGAGTACATTTGGCAAAACGGGTCTAGAACTCATACTTTTAACTCATATTAAATTGAAAATAAAAAAAAATCTCATATTAATTATGTGGGTCATAAATGCACTGCCTTAAATTTTAAAAACAAGTTTGTGGGTCATAAATGGATTGCTTTAAATTTTAAAAACAAGCTTGTGGGTCGTAAATGAGTTAGTTAACAACTTAATGAATTTTAATTGGACTACTTAACTACCTTGAATGAGTCAAAATAAATGTTGTTTTTTGATTTTCTGCTTTAAAAAAAAATCTTGCCTTTTCTTTTCGGGGTCATCGACGACAAGTGAGGGCCACGAAGGCCGACCCTTGCCTAGATGGGCACCGGGAGATGGCCACGACCTTAGGCCACGGTCGACGACAAGTGAGGGCGACGAAGGCCTCATCGGCAAAGGGCGAGGTCGCGTTCCTCGCCTAGACAATGGTGGGCGAACCTTGGCCCATGCTCGACATGGGCTTCACATCTCTCACCCACGCCCGGCGAGGGTCAAGACGCACTCGCCCGACTGAAAAAAATAAAAAAGGAAAAGAAAAGAAAAAGTCAAAATTTTTTATAAAAATTATCCACAGTATTATAGCAATATAATTTTTTTTTTTAAGTTCATAAGAAATAAGTTGTCCTATAGTGAATTAAATATGGAAGTATTTTAGCAATATAGATTGCATCGGGTATTTGTATTGTAATAAATAGGTCATAAACAAGTTATATGGATCAATTTGAATCGGACTATTGATGAATCGACCCGATCCACCCATTTGACAATCTAACATAGAGCAATTTTTTCTCTTTGGCAATGAGGTTTTCTCCTGGAATTTAAATTGTTACATTGGATGGTTAAAGACATAAGATATGTTTTTGGTCGAAACATAAGAAAGTATTTAAGTGGAAAATGAGAAGCGATTTAGGTATTTCTCTTGGACTTCTTAAGGAAGATCTTTTTACTAGGATGTCGATCATTTAATAAAACTGGATATTAAGAGCTTTTTTTTTTTTATCGGGAGAGCTAAAAATTTCGGTACTGAATTTTAAGTCTTAGTATGCTGAAAAAAAAATAGTCCTATTTAGTAATAGTTTACAAAAGAAGTAACAATGACAATTCTTGATAGGTCTTAGCAATACACTTGGCGAGATTTTTGTGGCCGTGAATAAATCTTGCTATCGAGTGAATTAACAATGACAACTAACCTGCCCTAACTTACCGTATCATGTGGTTTTTTCGCTTAATTAAGTCTATCAAGTCAGTATCAATTAAGGTTATCAAACAACAGTAATCATCATAGGGGTGTCAATATTGAGCACTTCATTCACACTTGCCCTTACATTAGAATGGAAAAATGACACAAATAGTCCCTAAATTTACGCTCAATATGCAATGTGATCATTGGACTTTTAATTTGTTCAATATGGTCTCCAAACTTTAGCTCAATGTGCAATGCCACTTTTGAAATTTTAAATTGTGTGATGTTGTTCCTGGACTATCAAGTTAGTATCAATTAAGGTTATCAAACAACATCAATCATCATAGGGGTGTCAATATTGAGCACTTCATTAACACTTGCCCTTACATTAGAATTGAAAAATGACACAAATAGTTCATAAATTTACGCTCAATATGCAATGTGATCATTGGACTCTTAATTTGTTCAGTATGGTCTCCAAACTTTAGCTCAATGTGTAATGCCACTTTTAAACTTTTAAATTGTGTAATGTTGTTCCTAGACTATTGGTATATGTTTGGAGATTACATTAAACAAATTTATAGTTGAGGGACCACATTGCACTTAAAGTAAAGTTCAAATGATATTAAATAAATTAAAAAGGGCGGCGCTTTTTTCACTCTTCATTTGGCTTAGATAATCATTCTTTTTATATTTTGACCACACAATCCCTTGGTGACCCTCCACTATACAAAAGTGGTCTTTTTTTTTGTCAGCTCTTTTTTTTTTTGTTTATTTGTCTGTCCTTGTGGGTCTCACTTTCCTTCATTTTCTTTCTTTCATGCTTTTGTGGCTCTTGTAAATTGTCTCTCCGTTTTCTTTCTTGCAGGCTATTCTTTTCTTTCCATGCATCCTTAATAGTGGTGCCTCTTTGGCCGGATAAGAGAGAAAGCTAACTCTTTTGTTTTTTTTTTTTTTTTAACTCTCTCTCCTGTTGCTAAAAGAATTCTTATTTAGTGGAAAGAGCAAAAACGGTTTGAAGATTCCGAGGCTGTGTTTGAAGTGAGCTTAACACACTTTAAACCATTTAACTTCTACAAAGAGGATGGAAATGGAGGATAAATGTATTTCATATGATTTGGCCAAAGTTTATGCAAATCACAATAAAAAGAAGCTCTAGGTGTTTTTACAAATGCAATGCTACTAAATGTACGTCATTCTAAATCTTTTTTTTTTTTTGTTGTCGAAACCATTCTAAATCTATGTTTTGCTGCATTGAGGAAATTCAACTGGTCAAAAACTTCGTAGTTCCCCTTTATTAAAGCACAAGAGACCTCCTGAAGGGTGGCATCTCCATCTAAGTTTCGCTCCATCACCCAAGTCCTAAGAAAAAATCAAGTTAACTAGATTACTACTTATCCTTAGACATTTGCCTGGATGCAACAATGACTGCCTCCGCAGTAATGCCAAATTCCTTGTACATTTTACCTGCCGAAGCACTGACACCGAATCTGCCAATTCCAAAAGCCTTAATTTTGCTTCCAACAATCTTTTCCGAATCAAAATCCATACCAGCTTCGATGCTAACTCTAGCTAATACAATAGTAAGCCAGCACACTCATAGTACTCGGGAGATTGCTCACCAAAAAGTTCCCAAGATATCAAAGGCACGACTTTTACAGCCTTGCCTTCCTTCCGGAGCTAAAGTAGCGAGAATAAAAAAAGTCAAATGCGTTGAAAGAAAGAAGAAGAAAGCAAATGGCCCCTCAAGAAAAAAAAGTCAACAAAAGAAGATTATTTTTGTAAAGTGGTAGGCCACAAGGGATAGTACGGTCAAAATACGAAAAAAGGGAGTGTCTAAACCAAATGAAAAGTGCAAAAAAGCGCAATCCATTAAAAATTCAAGAATCATTTATATTCATTATTCCATTATAAAGAACGGCATATAAGCATGTTCAATAATTGGGATGGTTTCTCCTTCTTCTTTTTTTTTCTTTTTTATCCTTTTTTTACCCGTCTCCTCCTTCATCCGGTCCAACACCTATCTGTGCCCCTCTCTCTCTCATCCATGGCCATAGAAGTCACTGCCTCTGTCGATTTGCTTGCCCGGAGGTTGTCAGTCTCTCGCAACTCCATATCTCCGGCATCCTTTCTGCAAGCGAATCCCGAAAGACCACGACCCCTACGGCTAACCTCCATTGACAGAGACCTCCATGCTCTCCCGACCGTTCTCCGGCGAAAATACTAACTTTAGGATTCGATGCCTCCACGCCAACAACGGGCCGAACAGAGGCATAGCACGCACGATTTCACTAGATGGAGATGGAATTTGGCAAAGTGGGAAGGTAGTAGGCCGGACTTGAGTATTTTACATGCTATTTTCATCTCTGAGTGAAATTACACTATTAGTTTTGAATTTATTTTATGCATGCCAATTCAGTCATCAACTTTTTAATTTTGCCAATTTAATCAAAAAATTTCAATACAGTCATTCCGATCAATTTTCTCTTGAAATCACCGACATGATAGTCCAATTATCGACGACCACTCTATGTCACACACTGCCACGTTAGCCTTTAGAGTTTTCCAAAAAAGGTTTTGGGACTAAATTGCTCAAATTAAAAAATTTATAAGCGAATTGATATCTATATAATAGGTTTAATACTGATTGGATAATTCCTACATTATTAGCTGCTTACGCCTATCCCTAATTTCAAGTGTCCATTTGGGACCTTGAAAGGAAGTTGAAGCTATAACAGGTTATCCTTCCCGACGTTGATACTTGGGAACTTATATAGAGAAGCCTGACTTTTTTTTTTCTTTTTTTTTTGTCAGTTTTGATAGAAGAAATGGAGAAAAGAGTGCAAATTGTACATAATTCCTATGAGCTTTAATGGCAGTACATGTTTACCTCTAAATTTTTATTTGTTACGTCATAGGGAAAAGCTACTTTTTCTTCATTATTTTCATCGAAAAAGACCAATTACACAAAAACATTTTGCACTTTAGAAGTGGTATAATCTAATCCACCCGATTTTATGTTTCTTCAATACTTCGGATTCGTCGGTTCCAATGACCAGAGCATCTTTATGAATTACGAGTACAAAAAATTCACTTCCAAGAAAATGGAGGGAAAAATTATATAAAAAAAAAGTCATAAACCTATTATAATTATACTAATTCAGTTTTAAACGTCTTTTTTGGCCAATTGAGTCCTAAACTTTTTACATTTGTGTCAATTTAGTCCATTTGGTTGACATGCACCGACGTTGATAATTTTTAATAATATTTTCATTTTCTTTATTATTTCAATTATTTTTTCTTTCTTTCTTTTTTAAGAGTGAGGGCTCGTGACCCTCATCTAGTGGCTGGCGAGGGTTTGCATGTCCTTGTCCTGTGGCCGGCGCTTCCTGTCGACCCTATCCAAAAAATAAAAGAAAACAAAAAATAGAAAAAATTATCAAAAAAAATTTGAAATGTTATTAAGAATTGTCCATGTAAGCGCTAGCTAGTCAAATGGATTGAATTGATATAAGTGCAAAAAGTATAGGATTCAATTGGTAAAAAAAAATTAGAACTAAATTGGCATAATTGCAATAGATTTAGGACTTTTTTGATAATTTTCTAAAACATGGTGATATTGGTAGCTGGATCAAGTAAGGATGGCATTGGAACTAGTTTGAGCTATAGCTGACATATTCCTAATCGCAAACTCGATTAGTCCCGAATAAAAGTTGAACTATCTCAAAGTTGTACGCATATTAAATACAATTACGTAAATAAAACTAATTACAAATTTATACATTTCTGTTTAACCCGTTGTAGTCCTGCCCATAACAAACGAGTTTATATGTTTTTGTTGACTTTTAATGACAAAATACATTGATTCATAGATGAGTAAGATAGTCACTTAAATGATATCGCGTGTTTTAGGAGAAACTTGATTCTTCTTGGTAATATAACTAGTTGGGTTCGTGTTTCAGGATATTTATCAACCAAGTATAAATCAAACCTATTAGATAGATCTTTAGAAAGGAATTTCACACCCATCATACAATTTGAAATCTCGTTTATAATTATATGCCCGGGTTAGAAATCCAATTTCAACCTTGTTGTTTATCACTCATGTGGCAGAGATGACCATGGAATCCCCCTTTCACGGTTCAATTTTTTTTTTTTTTCACTTGCTTTTACAACATTTGGAATTAGAAAGTTTAGGAAGATGTACCATATTAGATTAGGGAGCCAATTTGTGCTACTTTCAAATTGTTGCAATTATGAGTTAATAGCTCAACAATTTTGTTGTCTTTAAGAGATGTGCATCTTTAGGTATGTGTCTCTTTAGTTCATGTGTATTTCTTTTCAATTCATGTGTACCTTCAGTTCAAGTGATTAATGGTTCAACAATCGGCCAGACATGTCTCTTCAATTCGCGCGTCTCTTCAATTCACATGTCTTGTTGGCTCACGTGCATCAATTTTAATAGTCGTCTCTTTAGTACACATGAACAATGTTCTTTGTCTTTAAAAAGACGTATCTCTTCGGTTGTATGAAGGACACTCGAGTTTTCTCTTTGTCCGATTTCGAGAAGTGCTCGACCGAGACATGTTCGCATAGTGCTAATCCAAACGGGTTCAAGGTTTTGGATCTTGAGATGCATAGCACGCAAATCTACAGAACACCGTTGATAGGAATTAATCGTCTTAAGAAGATTCGGTAATTCGCACCTCACCTCCTGTTTAATTCTGTTATAAATTGTATAGCAGTAGTGCTTACTCAAATTGGGTATGTAATTATGTCTTCTTTCCTTTCTTTTTTTTTGGGTCAAGGTGTCTTCTTTACTTGATAAGGTGTGATATTGAATAAATTTAGTCAATGACTTGTGGTTATTATTGAAGTTGTTATCGCTTTCTCAAAGTTTTTCTTCTGATGAGTTCATTTACTGGTATAACAAACTGTAGCGTGATCCACGAAGCTCATGAGCTCCCCGAACTTGAGCTCCGACAAGCTCTTGCTACTCTTGCTCGTCTTCTTCTTCCTCCTCATGTTTCCCGATTTCTTGTTGCTCCTGTTCTGCGACGACTTCTCTATTTCTCTGCCGCCCTTGGTCATCGGGGCTCGCCCTCAAAGTCCGACACTTTCTTGCCAAAGTGGATAGTTTGGAGCTTCGGAGTGGCAACGAGGAAGACCGAGTTCAGAGAGAAGGGCTCATTCTCTCTCCTCACCGATGCTCGAGGCAACGAAGCGAGCCGCGAACTCGAAAGATCCGGCGAGGCCGAGGCTTGCCTGTAACGTCCTAGGTCCCTTACCCCGCTATTCTTCCTCTTATCTAATTTATTTATTATTTTCTGCCAATCTTTATTCTCTATTTGCGAAAACATTAGTAGATAACCTAATTTAACAGGCATAGCAGCTTCCAAGATATTTACAAACATGCTTATTTTATACACAAATGCATCATAATATTTTACAATATTAACTAACCTCATTTAAAATATACACAATCAAAATTGAGGAGGCTACCCCAACCGCTTTAGTTCTACCCCTTCTTAGACTACTAAAACTTCTTTCTCATTCGGGGTTAGGCTCCCTTCTAAGATGTCGCTCCTCCATGGAACCTAGCTGGCTCATTGATGTTGTACAGAGGCCCATAAGTATACCTCTGCCTAGTGTCGGATGCCACGAAATAATTTTGAGGGGGAACTGTTGCGGCAAACCTATATTAATCCATACTATTGCTTTTATTCTTACATACTCGACACTTGTCTCTAGATCAACGATCTCTTGCTGGGTGTATTCCATGTGGGTCGGGTATCTAAACAATGGGGGAGTCCATCTTCATTTTTTGAAAAATAAAGAGATGAGCACACAGCTCAAGAGGAAAACCACTAGCTTTTAAATAAAGTAGAAGTTCTAACATCCGATGTCGCAATCCACGTGATTCATTACTCAAAATCATCAAGCACAACATTAGTCATAATGTCAATCATAAACTTAATAAGTATTGCAGATATTTCTTTTCACTTTTGGGCTTTCTTTTCCCAAGCCTTCCATTACTCAAGATAACCATGTACAACATCCATAATAATGTCAAGCATAAACTCAATAAATGCAACATATATTATTTCATTTCACTTTTAGACTTTCTTTTCTCAAGCCTTCCATTGGGATTTTTCAGTACCAAGTAACATGGCTGCTACACGTGTACGACGGCAAAAACATTTCATATCATCATTGGGTAAACGACGTCTACGCCATTGTTGTTTTTCTCACTAATGATGACAACAAATAATTCCATTGTCACAAGTAACGGTCAGAGATTACGTCGTTACCTCAAGCCCCTACATTGTTGCTTTTCTCGCTAACGATGGTAGAAATCTTCTTTCAAATGGCAATCACATACTTGCATACACAATTCATTTCTTAATCATGATTAGGATTATTATAGCATTCCCACTTTGTAAGAGACATCCTATACCATATGCAATAAATACTCATGCATACAAGAATGACTTGTTTCTCAATCTTCCTTTAGAAAATTTATACACATGTTCCGGCCCACATTTGATTCGTATATAAGAAGCAACCATGCATTCACTACATCATAGTATTGAACTAACATCATATTTCAAACCTAGTAATTTCTCTACCTTTTTCGGAGAATACACTTGAAAGAACTTGAAGATATCGAGAGAGAGAGAGAGAGAGAGAGAGAGAGAAAGAGAGAGAGAGTAGGCGTGAAGGAGGTGAACTGAGCGGCGTGAGAGAGAGGGAGAGGTAGCATGTGAAGGAGAGGGGGAGAGAGGGGGTTGGTGGATGTCGGAAACAAAGATACTGTGACACCCGGAAAATTCGAAGTCCGTAATTTGCCCAAATTCAATAAAAAGGAAGAAAATTGAATTTTAATCGGTGCAAATTTTGGATCGCAAGGACGTAAGTGACGAATTTGGACAAGTCCCGAAATATCATTCGATTTCGATTGGGTCTCGAAATCTCGGTCGCCGCAACTTAGGATTTCCAATTCTCGTGCCTAGCCTTTTTCTGGACCGAACCTAGCCCGTGAAATTCCAAATTTTATACCCAATTGGTTGAGCCAAAAATCCAATCGGTCTCGATTTGTCAAATTATGAAATCGCCCTTGGATATTACGCATAAGAGACAGAAACCATTAATTTTGAAGAGACCCGTGGGCCCCACCCTTGTCAAATCTGGTCAACCGGTCAAAGCCTTATCTCTCTCTCTCTCTCTCTCTCTCTCTCTCTCTCTCTCTCTCTCTGCTCGCGCGACAACCCCCCCACAGCAGAACCGTGCACATCCTCCTCCTCTGGCCTTTCTTGTGCAACCACCACCGCCACCTCGGTTCGCCACTAGCCACCACCCCACCTTCCTCCGGCCGCCGCAGACCCGCCGTAAAGCCCGAGATAGCCCCGGCGCCGGATCGCTCTGTTTTGCGTCCGAGGAGTGGCCGAGCTACTCCAGCCACCTCGTACCACTTCCGATCGCCACCAGCCACCTCGGCATCTTCCCCTCAACCTCCGGACTCCGTCCTACCGCCGTGCGCCACCACGGAGCCGCCCGACACCCCCGAACAGGCCTCGAAGTCCCATTTGCCCTATTTCCGTCACCCAAGCCTCCGCCGCTTGTCCGGCCCGTTCCGCCGAGACCCACCGCCCGCCGACCACCATAGGACGTTGCCCTCGACTCCTTGACATCCCCCAAAGCCACCGGAATAGGCCGCCGCCCGTAGAACCCGATTTGAGCCCCGGCCGGACTTGCCCCGTTTTGACCCGAGTGCCCTGTTTTCTACTCGGTTACGTTCGCCGCTGCTCAACCCGTCTCTAGTCGTCCGCCTCCGACACCACCTCCGGCCACCCCGAAGACCATCAAACCTTACCAAGCTTTTCCCCAACTTTGAACCACCCGAATCCCCTCCGATCAGCCTTGTTTCCCTGTTTCCAGCAAAGCCTCTATTCTGGCCAAGCACTATTCACCGTCGACCGCCACCGTTTCGGCCAACTCCGGCCACCGGTCGCCACCCCCGAGTCTCGTGCCACCTTCCCGAGGTGTCGCCAAGTCTTCAAGTCATCCCGGACCAAGTTAGAAGCCCGGAGCTTAAGTGGATCGGACCACAAGTCGTCATCGTCGTCGTCGTCGTCGTGCTGGGCCGAGTTCGCATCGCCGACATTCGAGTTGAAACCGCCCGGGCTAATTAAAATTGTGAGTTAGCCCCTAATTCTTGGTTAGGCCGCTAAGTGCGTTCGGATTAGATTAATTAACTAATTAGGGTATTTATGTAGTTTAATTATGATCGGATTAGATAGAAACATGATTTAGGCTAAATGACCGTAATTAGTTAAGTTAGTCAATTAGCTAGATTGCCTCTAGCTAATTGGTTAGTAGAATTGATTGATCCGATTGATTACATTGATTGATCGCGAGCGAACGATAGGTCAGAGACGAGTGCACAATTGGAATTGAAATTGGAATTAATAATCGACCGGCTGCAATTGATTAATCGATTATTGAATTGTTGGTCGTGAATGCCAGTTTGGTCGTTGATTGCCGTGGGAGTCCGATTAGAGGTTAATCGCCCCAAATTGTTTGGTTTGTCGGGCGATATAAATTGCGCATTCATGTGACCACGTATGAGATAAAATTGTATGTTTTTGCACGAAAACTGCCTTAGGCCAAGTAGTTGAACATGCGGGTATGAGCATTCGTCCTAATTCCAAGAAATGAACTGGCTGGTTGTCGAAGTGTCCGAGTGGTCACATAATGGGATAATTCCGACGATCATTGTCTTTTGGTCGATCGGTCCTGGCAATCATTGTCTTATGGTTGCTGGATGCGCGTCAATCATTGTCTTTTGGCTATACATTTGAACCTGGGGGAGTGTTGTAAGATTTTTGGGAGTAGATGAAGGATTAATCTTACCGGACCTCGTGTCTTTTTGAGATCCTAGTAAACCGCCATGAAGAATGGGGTTGTATATATTTACCGAAGCTCGGTAGGGTTAAAATTCTTCCGCTCTGGCTTTTTGGAATGAAGTTGCTTTTGTAAATTAACTGTGTCGATTTTCCTACTATTCTATCCCACTGTTTTTTATTGTGCGGGAGATTGCACGTTCCGCATGCGCCGTAATTTCATAGGTCGATAGCCTACCCGGGATGCTATCATTCATGACCCGAGGCGAGTAAGGTAGGGATATCGCGAGCTCGAGAGTCGTAGCGTAACGTCCCCGCCCAAGGTAGTATCAGAGCAAGGTCGGCCTGATCCATGTGGTCATTGGCCTGGAGTAATAAGGAGCGATTGAAATTAGGATAGTTAGTGGGTTAATAATCGTTGTGTATGTGATTGCTGCTATGAATTTGAGTTGTGGGGCTGCCTTCTAACCACGCTTTGCTATGGGATATGCGGGACTCCGTAATTTGCCTGCGAGATGAGCGAACGTGGCGGGAGAGCACCCCGAGGACCTCGGCCCGATAGGCCGATAGATGAAATTTTAGAGGAAGAAAGAGCGTCGCGCGCTGCTGAGTCAGTTGGGCAAGAGCATACTATGGCTAGGATTCTGCAAGCTTTGGGAGCTATTTGAGACTAGATGGGGCAGCAAGTGAGGAATCAGAACGCTACTCCTACTGAAGCCCCACCCGTGAATCGGCCAATTGGAGTTGCAAACGATGGGTGCCCGGCTCAGAGACTAGTAGAACAATTTCTTAAGCTGAAACCGCCCAAGTTCTCTAGGAGCGGAGATCCCGAAGTCGCTACTTTATGGATCGAGGAGCTGGAAAAAGCTTTTAACCCGCTGAGGTGTACCAATGATGACAAGGTCACCCTAACCGTGTACCGGTTGCAAGGGAACGCAAGTACATGGTGGAGAGCTTCCAAGGATAGAGTGTTTCCCGTGGGAATGGTCTCGACGTGAGATGCCTTCGTGGAGGCTTTTAATGGGAAGCACTTCTCGGACACCGCGAGGGAACAAAAAATGGCAGAGTTCTTTCGCCAGCGTCAGAATCGGATGATAGTTGATCGGTATGAGGCCAGATTTGCTGAACTATCCAAGTATGCTCCGAGACTAGTTGAAGACTCTGTGGATATGGCCAAAAAGTTCAGAGATGGGCTGAAGCCCGAGATCAGGAGCGTACTTGTGCCATTCAACCCGAACGATTACAATAATCTCTATGAGAGAGCTCGGATGGTTGAGCATGATCTCGACGAAAGGGGTGCCGCATCTGGATCACGGTTTGCGCCATCACATAGAAGAGATATTCGGCAAGGGAAGAGGCCGATACAAGGAAACCGATTCAATGTCCCACTCAATTGTCGAGGAGCGAGTAGTAAGCCGATGCCTCACCGAGACGGTGTCTGCCGCCCGTGTAATCGTAGGCATGGGTCCGCTCCGTGTTTGATGTGTGGAGTCTGCTTTGGGTGTGGCCGGTGGGGCCATCTTGTGAGAGACTGCCTGTAGAGGCAACAAGCTAGGCCATTAGGAGGCCAAGTTGGAAGGATCGCGCCATCGAATTATCATAACGGACCTCGGGCGCAAGGACAGGTGTTTACGGTCACCCGAGATGAGGCGAAAGACTCGCCGACCATCACAGGTACGGTTATTCTACAAAATAGCGTAGCTTGTGCTTTGTTTGACCCTGGTGCTACGCATTCTTTTGTTGCAAATCAATTTGTTAGACTGTCTGGATTAATTGTGGTACCATTAGATGTGATTGTCAAGGTGTCTACACCTTTAAAGGATAGCGTAATAGCTGCTGTAGGCTGTCCCGGTTGTAGACTAATTGTGGATGGTTATGAGAGTGAGATAGATCTGGTGGTACTAGAGATGTACGATTTTGATCTAATCGTGGGAATGAATTCGTTAACGAAGCAAAGGGTCACGATGAACTGCTATCGTAAGGTGATTCAATTTAGGCCGTTGGATGGGGCCGGTTTTGAATTTGTGGGAAATCGAGGAGGAACCTCGATCGTAGTAATTTCGTCGCTAGAGGCAACTCGGTTATTGGAAAGTGATTGCCAAGGTTATTTGGCTGCGGTAGTGGATACGTCCGTTGGGGAAACTAAGTTGGAGAATGTTACTATAGTATGTGAGTTTCCAAACGTTTTCTCGAAGAACTGCCTCGGATTACCGCTGGATAGAGAAATAGAGTTCATGATAGAGTTAGCTCCAAGGACGGAGCCGATCTCTAAGGCGCCGTATAGGATAGCGTTGTCAGAACCGAAGGAATTGAAGGTGCGGATGCAGGAGTTATTGGATAAAGGGTTCATACGCCCTAGTGCATTACCATGGGGAGCGCCCGTGTTGTTCGTTAAGAAGAAGGATGGTTCTATGAGGTTGTGTATAGACTACGGGCAGCTGAACCAAGTGACGATCAAGAACAAGTGCCCACTGCCTAGGTTGATGATCCGTTCGATCGGTTGCAAGGAGCATCGGTGTTTTCTAAGATTGATCTACGGATAGGCTACCATCGCTTGAGGATCGGGAAAGAAAATATACTAAAGACGGCATTCGGGACGCGTTATGGACACTACGAGTTCACAGTGATGTCGTTTGGTCCGACGAATGCTCCTGCTGCTTTTATGGACCTGATGAACAGAGTTTTTAAGGAATTCTTGGATTGCTTCATCATAGTGTTTATAGATGATATCCTGGTGTACTCGAAGAGTTCCGAGGACCATGAACAACACCCGAGGATAGTGTTGAAGACCTTAAGATTGCATCAGCTTTTTGCCAAGCTCGGTAAGTGTGAGTTTTGGTTGGCTCGTGTGGCGTTCTTAGGCCACGTGGTTTCTGGCGAAGGAATTACTGTAGATCCATCTAAGATTGAGGCAATCGTGGACCGGCCAAGACCAACGACGGTAACGGAAATCAGAAGTTTCTTGGGTTTGGCAGGCTACTATAGATGATTCATGGAGAAGTTCTCCACTATAGCCTCGCCTATGACTAAGTTGTTGAAAAAGGATGTGAAGTATGAATGAACAGACAAGTGCGAACGTAGTTTTCAAGAGCTTAAGCATAAGCCGACTACAACTCCCGTGTTGATGATTCCGTCTGGTCCTAGAGGATTCGAGATCTACAGCGACGCGTCTCTCAGAGGTCCGGGTTGTGTTCTGATGCAACATGGAAGGGTAGTAGCGTATGTGTCTCGCCGTTTAAGACCTCAAGAGTTGAACTATCCAATGCACGACCTAGAGTTGGTCATGGTCGTGTTCGCCTTGAAGATCAGAAGGCATTATCTAATCGGAGAAAGTTTTCAAGTGTATACCGATCATCAGAACTTGAAGTACCTCTTCTCTCAAAAAGAGTTGAACATGAGGCAGCGTCGATGGATGGAGCTACTCAAGGATTATGATTGTGAGATCCTATATCATCCAGGCAAGGCGAATAAGGTTGCAGATGCCCCGAGTAGAAAATCAACGATTGCTCAATTATGTGTGAGTGAATGGCGTTTGCTTGAGCAAGTGAGAGACTCAGACTTTAAATTGGAGATAAGTCGCCTGTCAAGTCTAGTAGCTACATTGAGAATTGAGCTAGAAGTGCGGACTAGAATTAAAACCCTACGATCGACGGACCCTACTATTCAAAAGATCCTTTAAGAAGACGCAGCTAAGCGAAGGGTCGATTTTCGTGTGGCCGAGGATAGGATACTGAAGTTTAGAGGACGTTTAGTTGTGCCGGTCGATGAAAGTTCAAGGGAGGCGCATCGTAGCGCTTATAGTATCCATCCGGGTAGTACGAAGATGTATCAGAATCTGAAGCAACATTATTAGTGGAATGGTATGAAAGCGGATATAGCCAAGCATGTGGCTAAGTGTTTGACCCGTCACCGGTGTCAAGGCGCATATTGTAAACCTGGAGGATCGTTGCAACCTTTGGAGATTTCGGAGTGGAAATGGGAGCATATCACAATGCACTTCGTGATGGGATTGTCAAGAAGTCAGAGAGGACATGATTCGATATAGGTTGTAGTCGACAAATTGACGAAGTCGGTGCACTTCATTCCAGTTAGAAAAGACTTCACCTTGGACAGATATGCAGATTTGTATGTGAGGCACATCGTGAGACCGCATGGAGTGCCGAAAACGATCACCTCAGATCGTGATCCTAAATTCAGTGCCATATTTTGGAAAAGTCTGCAGATCGCTTTAGGAACAAAATTGCAATTTAGTACGGCCTACCATCCACAAACAGATGGTCGATCCGAAAGGACAATACAGACTACGGAAGATATGTTGAGAGCACGTGTCTTGGATTTTAAAGGCAGTTAGGAAGAGCGATTACATTTGGTGGAGTTCGCCTACAATAATAGTTTTCAAGAGAGTATCAAGATGGCGCCATTTGAAGCATTATATGGTAGAGCGTGTAGGACGCCGGTTTGTTGGGACGAAGTAGGTAAAAGGAAGATCACTGGTCCTAAGTCGGCACAGCAATCTATGGAAGCCGTCAAGGTCATTAGAGACAGACCGAGGACTGCCGAGAGTCGCTAGAAGAGCTATGCAGATAGGAGGCGAAGACCTCTGAAATTCCAAGTGGGCGATCATGCTTTTACGAAGGTGTCGCCTATGAGAGGGACATCTCGTTTTGGCAAGAAAGGAAAGTTGAGCCCTAAATATGTTGGGCCTTTCGAGATTTTGGAGCAAATTGGAAATCTGACATATCATCTTACGTTGCCGCCAAGATCGGCACAAGTACATAACGTATTCCACGTGTCGATGTTAAGAAAGTATGAACCGGACCCCGCTCACGTGCTGAGTTATGAAGAAATCGAGCTAGATGAGCGAGCCGCGTACGTAGAACGGCCCGACAGAATTGTGGATTGGAAAGAACAAGTGCTCCGGAGCAAGACGATTCGATTAGTCAAGGTGGTTTGGCAACACCATGGAACCGAAGGAGCTACATAAGAGAACGAGGAAGTTATGAAGAGTAGCTATCCGTATCTTTTTGAAGAGTCGTGATCGTACTGTAATTTCGGGGACGAAATTTCCTAAGATGGGGAGAGTTATGACGCTCGGGAAATTCGAAGTTCGTAATTTGCCCAAATTCAATAAAAAGGAAGAAAATTGAATTTTAATCGGTGTAAATTTTGGATCGCAAGGACGTAAGTGACGAATTTGGACGAGTCTCGAAATATCGTTCGATTTCGATTGGGTCTCGAAATCTCAATCGCCGCGACTTAGGATTTCTAATCCTCGCGCCTAGCCTTTTTCGGACCGAATCTAGCCATGTGAAATTCCAAAATTTATACCCAATCGATTGAGCCAAAAATCCAATCAGTCCCGATTTGTCAAATTACGAAATCGCCCTTGGATATTATGCATAAGAGACAGAAACCATTAATTTTGGAGAGACCTATGGACCCCACCCTAGTCAAATCTAATCAACCGATCAAAGCCTTCTCTCTCTCTCTCTCTCTCTCTCTCTCTCTCTCTCTCTCTCTCTCTCTCCTTGCTCGCGCGACAACCCCCCACAGCAGAATCGTGCACATCCTCCTCCTCCGGCCTTTTTTGTGCGACCACCACCACCTCGGCTCTCCACTAGCCACCACCCCACCTCCATCCGGCCGCCGTAAACCCGCCGGAAAGCCCGCAATAGCCCCGGCGCCGACCTGTTCTGTTTTGCATCCGAGGAGTGGCCGAGCCGCTCCAGTCACCCCGAACAACTTCCGACCACCACCAGCCACCTCGACGTCTTCCCCTCGACCTCTAGACTCCGTCCGACCGTCGTAAGTCGCCGCGGAACCGACCGATGACCCCTGAACAGGCCCGAAGTCTCGTCTGCCCTATTTCCGTCGCCCGAGCCTCCGTCGCTCGTCCGGCCCGTTCCGCCGAGACCCACTGCCCGCCGACCGCCATAGGACGTCGCCCTCGACCCCTTGACGTCCCCTAGAGCCACCGGAAGTCGGTCGCCGACCGTAGAACTCGATTTGAGCCCCGGCCGGACCTCCCCTGTTTTGACCCGAGTGCCCCGTTGTTTTCAGCGCGGTTTTGTTCGCCACAGCTCGGCTCGCCTCCGGCCGTCCGCCTCCGGCACCACCTCCAGCCACCCCGAAAACCCTCAAACCTTGGCCAAGCTTTTCCCCAACTTTGAACCACCCGAATCCCCTCCGATAAGCCATGTTTCCCTGTTTCCAGTAGAGCCCCTATTTTGGCCGAGCACCGTTCACCGTTGGCCGCCATCGTTCCGGCCGGCTCTGGCCACCGGCCGCCACCCCCAAGTCCCGTGCCACCTTCCCTAGGTGTCGCCAAGTCTTTGGGCCGTCTCGGACCGAGTTAGAAACCCGGAGCTTAAGTGGATCGGGCCGCGAGTCGTCGTCGTTGTTGGGCCGGGCCGAGTTCGCGTCGCCGACGCTCGAGTTGAGATCGCCCGAGATAATTAAAATTGTGAGTTAGCCCCTAACTCTTGGTTAGGCCGCTTATTGCGTTCGGATTAAATTAATTAGCTAACTATGGTGTTTAGGTAGTTTAATTACGGTTAGATTAGATAGAAACGTGGTTTAGGCTAAATGACCGTAATTAATTAAGTTAGTCAATTAGCTAGGTTGCATATAGCTAATTGGTGAGTAGAATTGATTGATCCGATTGATTGCATTGATTGATCGCGAGCGAGCGATAAGTCAGAGACGAGTGCGCAATTGAAATTGAAATTGGAATTAATAATTAACTGATCGCAATTGATTAATCGATTATTGAATAATTGGCAGTGAATGCCGCTTTGGTTGTTGATTGCCGTGAGGGTCCGATTAGAGGTTAATCGCCCCAAATTATTTGGTTTATCGGTGGATATAAATTGCGTATTTATGTGACCACGTATAAGATAAAATTGCATGCTTTTGCACGAAAACGGCCTTGGGCTAAGTATTTGAACATGCGGGTATGAACATTCGACCTAATTCCAAGAAATGAACTGGCTGGTTGTCGAAGTGCCTAAGTGGTCACATAATGGGATAATTCCGACGATCATTATCTTCTAGTCGATCGGTCCCGACAATCATTGTCTTCCGGTTGCTGAATGCACGTCGGTCATTGTCTTACGGTTGTACGTTTGCCGGCCACGACTTGTGATGGGCCAAAGCTTTTTAAAGATTCCTATTAACTCCGTGCCATGTCGACAATCATTGTCTTCCGGTTGATCGAGCGGAGTCACATGAACTATCAGAAGCCGTCGCCGGAAGTAAGGGACGATGCCCGGTCCGCCGTAAGAGCACCAACTAACTAGTATGCTGGCACCAACTAACTATTGTGCGGGACATACGAGGTCGGATCCGATAATAAATGGACTACGTGTGGTGTCCTGTGCATGCAAGTGCTGTGATGCTTTGTAGTGGGTTGAATTGTCTTGGTTGGATGACTATTGAGTCGAGTCCGCATTGTATTGTGTGTGGTCCGAAGGGTAAGTTTGCCCGTGATTGGAATATTGCTCTATGCTGATGTGATAATTTTTAGGGGCCTGAGCGAACCAATCTCCTAACCGGGCTTAGGCGTTGGCTCACCGAGATTAATTTCTCACCCCGTTGTGATTAACAATTTTTAGGCGATAATGGAGGCCGTGGACGTTGAACCCGGAGGAGTGTTGTAGGATTTTTGGGAGTAGATGAGGGATTAACCTTACTTGATCTCATGTCTTTTTGAGGTCCTAGTGAGCCGCCCCGAAGAATAGGGTTGTATATATTTACTGTAGTTCAGTAGAATTAAGATTCTTCTACTCTGGCTTTTTGGAATGAAGTTGCTTTTGTAAATTAACCGTGTTGATTTTCCTACTATTCTATCCCGCTGTTTTTTATTGTCTAGGAGATTGCACGTCCCACATGCGCCATAATTTCATAGGTCGATAGCCTACCCGGAACGCTATCATTCATGACCCGCGGCAAGTAAGGTAGGGATATCGCGGGCTCGAAAGTCGAGGTGTGACGGATACCATACCCCTATTTATAGTAGTTTTCTAGTTTCTCTCACAAGTTACTCCATTAATAACCCTATTTTAGTGTCTTAATCCCATTGGTCCATTAAAAGCCTATATTTCTTAGGTTTCTAGACTTGCTACTTATCAATATTTGATTGCTCCACTTGTTTAGGCTATTAATCTTAGGTTTTTAGAGTAGTTATATATCCTCATTTGATTGGTCCATTTGTATGGTTATTAATGAACCTTATCTTACCATTTAATACTTGAAAATGACATTGATTTTATCCTATCATTAAATGCTTGAAAATAACATTGATTTTATTCTTATCCAATTGACTTACCATTGACTTATGCATTCTCATCCAATTGACCCACTATTGACTTACTATTTTACCAATGACTAAAGACTATGAAGCATCGAAACGAAAAAGGAAGCCTCAACAACGCAATCGGGCGGGCAGCACTAGCCAACCGAACCGGCGACCATGAGTAGCCCAAGCAAGGCGGTCCCAGTGCTACGCCGGGTGGCCTCGACCAAACCTGGTTGAGTCGGGCGGTGGTCGGCAGTCCTCGCCCCAAACTATCTCATCCTCACCTGGTTCCTCATCAATCAATTTATTGTCTTGTCCATTCTACAATTTCCTTGCCATCGATCTTCGATATTTTCTTTTATAGATAGCGTCCAAGAAAATTCCTTAACCAAGCAAGGCGGTGGCTTCCTCGAGAAGCTTCGGAGTAGCTTTCTCGAGAAGCTTCGGAATCGCTTCCTATCTCGAGAAGCTTCAAAATAGCTCCCTCTAGAAGCTTCGAAATAGCTTTCTCGAGAAGTTATCGGATAGCTTCCTCGAGAAGTTTTGGATAGCTTCCTTGGTATGTCGAAAGGGTTAAATTCTTCAAGAAGCTTTAAAATTCATTCTTTATTAAGAAATTTTTTAGCTTCTTCTATAATCTTTTAGGTGACTTAAGGAACAAGTCAAGAAATATTCTTTTATTTTCTAATTATTTATAATACAAGAAATTTCAGGATGTCACATCGTCGGCAAGTGACGAGGCTCGGCCACGCCACCGACCACGGTGTCACATGAAAAAGAAAGGAAAAAGAAAAAATAAAAAAGAAAAGAATTATAAAAAAAAAGTAAAAGAGAAAAAAGATGAAATAAGATAGTTAAAATTTTGATTTAAAAATAAAAAAGTATTGAAAGAAGTATAAGGTGAAATTTTTTTTTTTAACCAAACAATGAAAATTTTCTGATTTGTTTTGAGATTTCAGTTAAACGCCGAAAAATATCATAATTTTTCTGAAAAACAACTTCCTTAAAAGTATTTTCCAAGAAACCCACATTTTTCGCGAAAGAAACCAAGCGCAAACCCTTTTTATCAAAGAACCGCCCACCTCGCCCACGTCTTTCTTTTCAAAACCGTTTTTATCAAAGAACCGCCTCACGTCTTTCTTTTCAAAACCGTTTTTATCAAGGAACCGCCCACGTCTTTCTTTTGAAGCTTGTCGATAACACTTAGCATTCGAGACTCTTCTTTCCTTCTGGGTTAAGCTTTCTCGCTCGCCTTTCTTCATCTTTCTCTTTACATAGTCGTGTGGCTCTGATCATAACAGCATTCCGCCCTTCAAGAGAGAGAAGTCGTGTGGCTCTGATCATAACAGCATTCCGCCCTTCAAGAGAGAGACGTCATGGACAGAAGTGGAAACCGAGGGAGTGGACGCGGCTATAGACGAGGCCACCGGCGTGGAAGGGGTGGTCGTGGAGATGGGAGTCCGTCATGGGCCGAGGCCGATGCTCGTCGTCCTGGATATGATGCCTCACTGTATCCAGAGGCCGTTGCTGTCCGGCCGCAGTTTAACCTCGTGCCTGAGTTTAATCAGGTTTCCCTAGGAAATGAGGATAAGGCTTGCCCCGTCCGACGCCCCAGCAATGGTGGCTCGTTGGCTGCTCGACCTGTCAATCTTCTGGTCAACCACTTTCGCGTCACCTTCAATCCCGAAACCATGATAAGGCACTACGATGTCGACATCAAGGCCGAGGCACCTGTGAGGCACCGCCATCCCGCAAGACTATCAAAAGACACCCTATCTCAGATCAAGCAGAAGTTATTCTCTGACAACCCCACACAATTCCCTTTATCCAGGACCGCTTACGATGGCGAGAAGAACATCTTTAGTACGATTCAGCTGCCTTGCGGGACGTACAATGTGAAGATAGGTTCCGGCAGAGAAGACAGCGAGGACTCCTCATTCCAATGCTCCATCACGCTCGTGAACGAGTTCAACCTCCTTAAGTTGAGAGATTACTTGGCGGGAGGTTTGGTGTCGATCCCGAGGGACATATTGCAGGTCATGGATCTGGTGATGAAGGAGAACCCTGCGAGGCACATGATGTCGGTCGGACGGCACTTCTATCCCCCTGAGTATCACAAGACGGACGACTTAAAGTGCGGCGTCGCAGCATTTAGGGGGTTCCAACACAGCTTGAAGCCGACCTGCCAGGGACTCGCGTTGTGCCTTGATTGCTCGGTCATGGCCTTCCGAAAGAGGATGCCGGTCATCGATTTCCTCGTGGAGCATATAAGTGGATTCAGCATCGGCCAGTTTGCCAGGTACAGGAGGGAAGTCGAGCAGGCGTTGAAGGGGGTGAAGGTCACAGTGAACCACCGGAGGACCAAACAAAAGTACACGGTCGAGGGGCTGACCAAGGAGACGACGCGCTCGATATCTTTCAGCAGCGAGAGCCCCGAGGGAAAGACGAGTAAGGTCAATCTGGTGAACTACTTCCAGGAGAAGTACGGAATCGACATCAAGCACAAGGACATTCCTTGCTTGGATTTGAGCAAGAGCAACAAGAAGCAGTACGTGCCGCTGGAGCTGTGCGAGTTGGTCGAGGGGCAGAGGTACCCGAAGGAGAAATTGGAGCGAGATGCCTCGACCTCGCTGAAGAAAATCTCCATGCCTCCCCCACATAGCAGAAAGAAGTCCATCTGCGACATTATGAGGTCGAACATCGGACCTTGCGGGTATGTAACACTAGTCCTTTGCTCAAATTGTCATGTTCGAATAGAGAAAATACTTGGATTCTATGTTCTTTTTGTCTTTGATATTTTCTTTTTTCTCTAGTTAATGTGTTCCTTTCAATGCTGCAGAGACGTCAGCCGGAACTTTGGAATCGAAGTCGACATGAACATGACGAAAGTTGTGGGACGTGTCATCGGACCTCCCGAGTTAAAGCTGGCGACTCTGGATGGCAAGATGATGAAGATAGAGGTTGATAAAGTCAAATGCCAATGGAATCTGATGGGGAAAGCAGTCGTGGATGGGAAGACGATCGAGCGGTGGGTCATTGTCGACTTCAGCGCGTCGGACCGAAATCGATGGCTCAACCCTGGGCCGTTTATCCAAAAGCTTATTAGCAAATGCAGAAGCTTGAGGATTCGAATGGAAGAACCACTCTTTTATCAACGTGCGGCAATGAACGTGTTCTCCGACGTGGCTAAATTGACTGAGCTGCTAGAGTATGTCGCCCGTCGCGCTTGCGATGGCGGGAGACGTCCTCCTCAGTTCCTCCTTTGCGTCATGTCTGGGAAGGACCCCGGCTACAAGCAACTCAAATGGATCTGCGAGACTCAAGTCGGGTTGGTCACTCAGTGTTGCCTTTCTGCGAATGCCAATAATGCGAACGATCAATATCTAACAAATCTGGCCCTCAAGATCAATGCCAAGCTGGGGGGCAGCAACACGGAGCTATCCAATCCATTGCCGCACATCAATGACGAGGGGCATGTCATGTTGCTTGGCGCCGATGTCAACCATCCCACATCTCGCGACACGAAGAGTCCGTCCTTTGCTGCAGTAGTCGGAACCGTCAACTGGCCCGCTGCCAATCGCTACGCTGCAAGGGTGCGACCTCAGCACCACCGGCAAGAAAAGATTGTCGACATCGGGGAGATGTGTCTGCAGCTCGTTGAGACATATGCCCGTCTGAATGGAGTTAGGCCTGGGAAGCTCATATTGTTCCGCGATGGGGTGAGCGAAAGCCAATTCGATATGGTTCTGAACGAGGAATTGAGGGAACTGAAGAAGGCTTTCGCCGAGAAAGATTACAACCCGACCATCACGATCCTAGTGGCGCAGAAGCGGCACCAAACTCGTCTTTTCCTGGAGAGAGATGCCATTAACGGCCCAGGCAACGTGCCACCAGGGACGGTAGTGGACACAACAGTAGTTCATCCTTCTGAATTGAGCTTCTATCTGTGCAGCCACTACGGCAGCCTCGGGACGAGCAAGTCGACCTATTACCATGTGCTCTGGGACGAGCACGGGTTCAGCTATGACCACTTGGAGGAGTTGACTTACAGCTTATGCTTCACCTCTGCTCGGTGCACCAAACCAGTGTCCCTGGTCGTGCCGGTGTACTATGCTGATCTTGCCGCCTTCAGGGGAAGGTTGTATCATGAAGCGGCGACGGAGCATCCTCCCGGTTCAACTGAAGAGCGATTCTACGACAAGCTGCACACTGACGTGGAGAACAAGATGTTCTTCATTTGAAGGCCTTACCCTCTCCTCCACCTCCAAAAACTTAAAGAGGAGAGTTTCTGCAACGGTCTTCAGTATTCTTAGTGCTTTTATTAGGAATTTCAGTTCTTTAATTTGTGATCCTGACATGAATAATGCTCATCATGGGCAATGAAGGAACATTTGGATCTGGTTCTTGTCTTTCTGAGTTGTCTTTGGTAACAAATCTGCCTTCTTAGGTTGTATTCAGTCTCAACACCTTCATTACATTCATTACTCCTTTTCACTTGCACTTGATGATGCTTTGAGTAGAGTGATCAGTGGATTTGATCTGTTCGTATGATTCAACAAAAGTAGTGGATTTGATTTGTTCGTATGATTGCTGAATGGAAGTTGAAGGAAGGAGGATTTTGATGAAAGGAAGTTGATGAAATTGATGGCTTATTTTGATTGCGCTATTCCCCTATATATATTGTCAAATAAACTCAAATCATTTTAGCCTTGAGCATTCATCAATACATCACTCTTTGTTTGTTAAAAGTGAAGGATTTGGAAAACATTTTCTTAAAAGTGATCGTCTGGAATTATCAGTTATCGAAAACTGTTCTCATCAATAGCCGCAGGTTCTCCCAAATTCAGCAAGTCGTTGGGATTTTCACTTTAATTCGGTTAATTCTATTAGAATTCTATGTGAGGAGTCGCCACTAAACTTTTTTTTTTTTTTTTTTGATTGGCTAGAAACCAAGTGAGGTATGAGAGAACATCTTACTTCTTACGCAATCGGAGATCCGGGGTTGGGTTGGGGACTTGATTTTATTCGACTAATGCTCTTTTAGTACAGTAACTTAATTGTTCTGTTAACTAGTGACGCACGCCGTCTTCTCATCCTATTGTGATTCTTAGCCACCATATGCTCATGCGGTACTTTTGTATTTACCAACTGGGAAAACGAATCAACAGACAAAAAGCAAAATGAAAGAGAAATCATAACGAACACATCATGAGCAGGAATAAAAAGGCGAGACAAAAGTGAAGTACCGTAAGGTAATCCAATACAAAATGTTAAGCAAAGAATATTACTTGGGCTCGTTGTTAAGCCTGCGAACAACAAAATGTCAAGTAAAGAATATTACTTTGGCCTCCTTATTAAGCAAAGAATATTACTTGGCCTCGTTATTAAGCCTCCGAACAACAATCCCCATGAACTAATTTCACATCGAATTCAATCTATTTTCTTGAAGGTTAATCCTCCTAAACCTAAGCTAATTGTCAAAATCCCTATGCTATACGTATACTAACTAAAAAGAAACTAAGCTCTAATGCTAAAAATAAATCCACCTAATCAAGGCCTATTTTTCATTTTTTTTTATTCTTTATAGATATTTTTTTTTTTCTCATGACTAGGTTATCGTTTCAATTTTTTTAGGCTCGCGCAATCTTACCCATGTATTGGCTGACACCCTTTCCATTGAATTGACTACATTATCCCTTGTGGATTCCGCTATTGATTAGAGATTATTTCTTATCCTTTTTCATTTGCTTCAATTTCTATAGGCAAATTAGGCATGCTCCTCTCTAATAACATTTATCCACGTAAAATGCGGGGCCCAATCTTGATTTAAAACTAATGCTTGCCTCCTCTTTTTTTTTTTTCTCTCTCTCTTTTATTTTCCCCTTTCTTTCTCCCTTTGGAACAAAATCGGTGTACCTCTTTTCCAAAAAATAGTATTATTTAGTAGATAGCTAACTAGTTGTTGTGTTTCTGAAAAAGAAATTCTATTAATGAGTTGTATATTTTTTTTTTTGTACTAGGAAACTATTATTGGAGAAATAACTTAAGCACAAGTAAGAGGTATAATCTATACGTAAATTCTGCATATGCATACATTAAGTATAATATTTTATTGTTGAGTAAATTCTCGTAAGTTGGATCCGTATCAAATTCGAAAAATTTGCAATGATGAGGATGATCTAAGAAAATAAAGCAAACAATTTGCAGATAAAAATAACATTTTTTGCTCTAATATATGATTAGTTCTTGCACAAATTATAGTAATGGAGAATAAATTCAGAATAAGAACGTGACGTTGAAATGTAATGGGTGTGAAAGAAGCGACTAGGGTGAAAATATCTGGGTGTGGAGAAGCGGCAGGGGTGAAAAAAATTATTTGGAAGGGATGTGAATAAGTTTTCCCTTTGGTAAAATCGAAAAAAGGACGAAGAAAAAAAAATGTAGAAAACAATCTTAAATCAAGAATGGGACCCACGAGAGACAATACAATCGATTCAATGTGATAAGGGGGTGTCGGGAGCCAATAAGGGGTGAAAAATTGAAAATGGCGCGCGAGCCTTTTTTTATTTTTATTTATAAAACGAAGACAAACGAATGCTCATGAATGCTAAGGAACCCACCACACGGTCCCTCTCCTCCATCGTCGGGTCTTTGCCGCCGGTAATCGTTGCATCCTTGAGGTGGTCGTTCTCGCGTACAGCTCTAGTCACTAGGGCCACCGCTCTTCTCTATTCATATTGCTCAATAGAGAAGATGAACACTAAGAAGAAAAAGAAAAATTAAGAAAAAAAATTTGTCTTCAGATGAAAAAGTCCTTGACTGGCCTGAAGATTTGTACGGTTGACGAGAAGATGGGACCTTGTTCGAAATAATGCTTACTTTGAGTCCTCTTTTGATAAAATAACCGCACTTTGGTCACACTTTGGTCTTCGTTTATTTCGCAAAAAATAAATGATTAGAAAATATATTTTTTTGAAAATAATTATTTATATTTCATGTAAAAATGAACGAACAATAATATTTTCATCGTTTACGATAATGTTTAAACATAAATTGTTGTTGATAATGAAAACATTTTCTATTAACTAATTTTTTGAACTTTATACAAATAATCATATTTAGGAAAATATTTTTTGATTCATTCATATTTCGCGAAACAAATGGAGCCTAGGTTCTTATTGGGTAAACTTAGGGAAAATTTTCAATTAATGGCTCGAAATGTCCTCATTTTCTTTTAAAAAAAAAAGGGTCCGAATGGACCTTATTTCAAATAAGAGTATGAAGTGCTCAAATTATTTCAAAAAAAAGTCTGACCAAAGAACATTTTCATCCTTTACCTTTTGAATTTTTTTTCTTTTTCTGTTTTTCTTTTTTCCATTTCTTTTCAATTTTTTGCCTTTTTCTTTTTCTCTCTTATTTTGTCCCTCTCCTTCCCAAGCCATCGCCGGAGGCTGGCGTCTAGTGATGGCGAGTGTAGCCCTCGCCCGACGTTGGCGCAAGGGCCGCCCTCATCCGGCTTCCCCAACCCATGAAGGGCTTCCCTTGGGCAACGCCGACGAGGATAGCTTGCCATTGGCCCAAGCGAGGGCGGCCCTCGTATGAAGCCGGCGATGGCCTGGGGAGGAGAGGGGAGAGTCGGGGAGAAAAAAGGACAGAAAAAGGCAAAAAAAAAAATTGGAAAAAATGAAAAGAAATGGCATAAAGAAAAATAGAAAAAGAAAAAAGCTCAAAAAAGCGAAGGATGAAAATACCTTTCGATCAATTCCTTCTTTGATACTGTTTGAGCACTTCAAACTCTTATTTTTTTATGTTCTTTTTTAAAAAAAGATGGTGCTTGAGCCCTTTAATGGAAATTTCGGGCTTTTTTCCAAATTGCATACAAAAAAAAATTTATTTACCATTTTAGGGGAGAGAAAAGATATATGCCGTTTAGGGGTCCGCTCGGTAGTCTTCTTGCCGAGCGGAACCCGCTCGGCGGTCATAACGCCGAGCGGGCATCCGCTCGGCGGTTTAACTGCCGAGCCGAGTGGCCGCTCGGCACTTCTAGTGCCGAGAGCACTGTCTTCTTGCTCGGCACTCATAGTGCCGAGCAAGACAGACAAACGAGAGAGCAAAACCGCTCTCTCTCGCACCGTATTTTTTTTTTTTTTTTTTCTCTGCACGCTTTAGTGCGGAGCGAGAATTCAACTCTGCACTAAAGCGTGCGGTGCGGGCAGAATTCTGCTCCGCATTAGTGCATAGCAGAGTTCGCTACGCTCTCTCTCTCTCCACTAAAGCGTGCGAGCACTTGGAGAGAGAGAGAGAGAGCAGAGTGCGGAGGGATCGTGGAGAGAGAGAGAGCAGAATTTCTGCTCTCTCTCTCTCCACGATGGGTCTTGCTCGGCACTCACGGTCAGAGCAAGAAAAAAGCATGCAGAGAGAGCGTCTGCTCTCTCTGCATGCCGGCCCCTACCCGCTCGGCACTAATACTGCCGAGCGGGTAGAGGCCCCTACGGCACCAGCGCCTTTAATCAGGCGGCGGCGGATGACGTGACCTTTCACGAGTGCTACTGAGCCTTCGGCTCTGCTTTAAGCAAAGCCGAAGGCTCTCCGTTGATAAGCTCATCTACACGTAAGCTCATCCACACAGAAGCTTCATTCTCTGCATTTCGCTCCTCCAAGGAAGTTCATCGCTCCTTTGCATTTTTGCGTTTCGCCTCTCAGAAACTCATCTCTTTCTACAAATCGCCTCCTCTCAGAAGCTCATCTCTCCTCTGCATTTCGCCTCTCCACAGAAGCTCAACTTTGCACCTGCATTTCACCTCTCCACAAAACCTCATCCCTCTTTTGCTGAAGCCTCCTTCACAGAATCTACGATTTTAAGTGATCTGGATATTAAGTGAACAGAGTGTGGAGTCCGCCGGGAGCCCTTCCCTCGCTTTGATTAACTTCGGCGAGATTTGTTCTTAATATCCCGACCAAGTTTTAATCAGATTCTCTAAGACGTCATTTCTTGTTTTCTTCTATATAGCTCACGAAGATTTTCTCATATCCCCTCTCCTCGGGTGCCTTTATTGATATTATGGTTTTATTTTATTGCAAATATTTTTGTCAAGTTTAAATTAAATTGGGACTTTTTTACTTTTGCGGAAGGCGAGAGAAAAGCAAAGCCGACCTTCTTACTAGTTTGAGGTAAACCTTGTTATAGTTATTTTTTGCAGTTTCGTAAGTATTGTTTTATTTATTTAATTATTATTTGTAGACTGAATAGTTGTAATGTTTACGATTTGTGGTAAATAAAAAAAATGACCATAATCTCATAAGAACAAATTTTGAGGACTCATTTTTGCAACTACGTCCACATATTTATTTTGACGATTTTCAAATTTTAAAAAAGAAAATTAGGAGTGTGAAATGATTTTTTGGACAGATTACATAGTTAGAGATTGGCTTCTTTTTGGGGCTTTTTCAAGATTGCATAAAAAAAATATTTTATTTACCAAATAAAGGGAAAAAAAACTTAATTACCTTTTAGGGGTATGCTCGGTAGTCTAGGTGCCGATCCGAAAATTTTTTTTTCGAACCGAGAAGCGGGGGCGGGATTTGACCCGGTCCCAAAAATATTTTTTTAATAATTTCAAAATTCGGATAATAGAAAATTACAAAATACAAAATGGATTAAAAATAAAGAAAAATCATAAAGACTTTAAAAAAAATGAAGGAAAAAAATATTAAGAAATTTGAGAAAATGGGAAAATAGCCACAATGAAGTGGCCATAGATTATTTTGGCCGGTGATTTAAAAAAATGACGATTTTGCCCTTACGGAAAATTGTCTCCCAAAAAATTCAAAAAAAATCTCAAAAATTAGGAAATGGCCACAATCAACTGGCCATGGACGATTGACGGCATTTTGGCCGACGAATTTTGAAAAATGACGATTTTGCCCTTCCGGCAAATTGTCTCCCAAAAAATTCAAAAAAAATCTCAAAAATTAGGAAATGGCCACAATCAATCGGCCATGGACGATTGACGGCATTTTGGCCGACGAATTTTGAAAAATGACGATTTTGCCCTTCCGGCAAATTGTCTCCCAAAAAATTCAAAAAAAATCTCAAAAATTAGGAAATGACCACAATCAACTGGCCATGGACGATTGACGGCATTTTGGCCTACGAATTTTGAAAAATGACGATTTTGCCCTTCTGACAAATTGTCTCCCAAAAAATTCAAAAAAAATCTCAAAAATTAGGAAATGGCCACATTCAATCGGCCATAGACGATTGATGGCATTTTGGCCGACGAATTTTGAAAAATGACGATTTTGCCCTTCTGGCAAATTGTCTCCCAAAAAATTCAAAAAAAATCTCAAAAATTAGGAAATGGCCACAATCAACTGGCCATGGACGATTGACGGCATTTTGGCCTACGAATTTTGAAAAATGACGATTTTGCCCTTCCGGCAAATTGTCTCCCAAAAAATTCAAAAAAAATCTCAAAAATTAGGAAATGGCCACAATCAATCGGCCATGGACGATTGACGGCATTTTGGCCGATGAATTTTGAAAAATGATGATTTTGCCCTTCCGGCAAATTGTCTCCCAAAAAATTCAAAAAAAATCTCAAAAATTAGAAAATGGCCACAATCAACTGGCCATGGACGATTGACGGCATTTTGGCCGATGAATTTTGAAAAATGACGATTTTGCCCTTCCGGCAAATTGTCTCCCAAAAAATTCAAAAAAAATCTCAAAAATTAGGAAATGGCCACAATCAACTGGCCATGGACGATTGACGGCATTTTGGCCTACGAATTTTGAAAAATGACGATTTTGCCCTTCCGGCAAATTGTCTCCCAAAAAATTCAAAAAAAATCTCAAAAATTAGGAAATGGCCACAATCAATCGGCCATGGACGATTGACGGCATTTTGGCCTACGAATTTTGAAAAATGACGATTTTGCCCTTCCGGCAAATTGTCTCCCAAAAAATTCAAAAAAAATCTCAAAAATTAGGAAATGGCCACAATCAACTGGCCATGGACGATTGACGGCATTTTGGCCGATGAATTTTGAAAAATGATGATTTTGCCCTTCCGGCAAATTGTCTCCCAAAAAATTCAAAAAAAAATCTCAAAAATTAGAAAATGGCCACAATCAACTGGCCATGGACGATTGACGGCATTTTGGCCGATGAATTTTGAAAAATGACGATTTTGCCCTTCCGGCAAATTGTCTCCCAAAAAATTCAAAAAAAATCTCAAAAATTAGAAAATGGCCACAATCAATCGGCCATGGACGATTGACGGCATTTTGGCCAACGAATTTTGAAAAATGACGATTTTGCCCTTCTGGCAAATTGTCTCCCAAATTGTCTCCCAAAATGACGATTTCGCCCTTCTAGCAAGCGGCCCTTAGGCCTATTCTAAGACATTTATTTCATTTGATATATTGATAGTGGGTATGTTAATTTGATAACGTATATGGGACAATATTTAGGAAATTGTAGTTTAGAAATAATTTCTAATTTATTTAAATCTCAGAATGTCGTCTACATCTTTTGCGATTGTGCGGCTGGGAGGCACAATAGTACGAACCGAATATGGAATTGATTACGAAGGCGGACAATCTACCATGTTCGGGATGGCAAATATATCGACATTTGATGAGTTACGTGTGTCGATTGAGAGCGCTTTGAATATAACAGGAAACCAGTATATTCAAACAATGGTGTATAGATATCCGTATGTAACGGGCAATTGTGTTACATATGATATTACGGAGGTCCATGATGATGCCACGATTACGATGATTCAGCAATTTGCACTTCAGGCTGGTGGTACGGGGTTCTTGCGGTTCTATGCAACCGCAGCGAGAACATCAATTGAGAGATGATTTCGCGGAGGAAGCTTCGAATGTTGGTGAAGATGATGATGGTCTACATAATCGATGCGTGCGGGCCGATGATAATGCCGATAATGCTGCTGATGATGATGATGATGATAATGCTGATAATGCTGCTGGCGATAATGATAATAATGCTGATAATGCTTCTGATGATGATAATAATGCTGATAATGCTGCTGCTTCTGGTGATGATGATGATGGTGATGAAGAAGATGATCCTTGGATCGACTCCGATGACAATGACGAAGAAGATGTCGGATGTGAGAATATGGAGGCTTACTATAATACGCAGATGACAATCCCATTTTGCCGTTGGTACATCCACCGCCTTATTCAGAGATCGACTTTGACATGATGCAAGACGACACAAGAGCCAAGCCGGGCCGTATGCTATTTGATCCATCAAAAGAATTTGATGTTGGCATGTTGTTTCCATCACGGGACGCGGTGCGATTGGCTGCGAAAGAGTACTCCCTTAGGAGAAATCAAAATTTTCGCAGTTATTTGACAAAGAAAGACGAATATGTGATAAAGTGTGGCAATTCAAATGGACCGTGTGGTTGGAGGCTCCGCGCGATTGCTAAATCGGGTGGCATGTTTTGGAAAATAAGTAAATATAATGGGCCACATACATGCGGTTCTCCGCAAATGTCACGGGATCATCGGCACCTTGACCAAAAGTACCTCTGCAGCCAAATAGAAGCAATGGTCGCCGCCCAACCAGATATCAAAATCAAGCCACTGATGGCGGAGATTCAAGATAAGCTGCAATTCGAACCTACTTACCGTAAAACCTGGAAGGCCAAACAAATGGCGATCGCCGGACAATTTGGAGATTGGGATGAATCATACGGCAGGTTGAGGACGTGGATGATCGAAATGAAGAGTCGGAATCCAGGTTCAAATTTTGTGATCGATGATCATATCAACCTAGATCGGGGCTGCACGATTTTGAACAGGATGTTTTGGACTTTCAAGCAGACGATTGAAGGCTTCAAAAGTTGTCGTCCTGTGATTTTTGTTGATGGTACATTTTTGTACGGAAAATACGAAGGAACCCTCCTTTGTGCGGCCTCCCTTGATGGAAATAATCATATTTTCCCGCTGGCATTTGCTGTAGTCCATCGGGAAAATGTTGATAATTGGACTTGGTTTATGAATCCGTTGCGGAGATATGTCACTAGGAGAGATGATATTTGTGTAATATCGGACAGACATATCGGTATTCAACGAGCAATGGAGACAGAACGGTGGCGTCCTCCACATGCCCACCATAGATATTGCATTCGGCACATTGCCGGCAACTACAACAAACACTTTAAAAATGCCGAAGGGAAAAAACTTATTCGGACGGCGGGTAAATTCCCGAATTTGTAAATTTTAAGAAAATGCGTATGGAAAAATTTGAGTACAAAGTACTAATTAATGTTGTCTTGTACGACTTACGCGAACCAACGTCGAAAGTTCGACCAATTCATGAGCCAAATTAGGGAGTTTGATCCGGCCACGGCTACATGGTGCGATCAGATTCCAAGAGAAAAATGGACAAAGGCTTATGATGAAGGGAGGAGATATGGATCGATGACGACAAATTTAGTCGAATCGGTCAACGGGATCTTGAAGGGTTTCCGTGGTCTACCAATAGCAGCCATGGTCGACAAGATATTCTATCGGTTGGTGCACTATTTTGATACGAGAAGAATAATGTATAGGATGCAGAAAGACAACCGGTGGAAATATACGGAATTTGCCGGTGTCACGCTCCGGAAGAACAGTCAAAAAGCAAATAGGCATGTCGTCACGTGTTTCGACTACGATAGAGGCGTTTTCGAAGTGACAACCGGACGTGACAGATCTAGAGGTTCAGGGGGCCACAAACACATAGTGCGCCTACACTTGAGAACGTGCACATGTGGGAAATTTGAAGGATTGAAAATCCCATGTTCACACGTCATGGCAGCATGTCAAGCGTATGGCATTGATTACGAACCATACGTAGATGAATTCTATACTTTAGAGAAAACCCTTCGGTGCTATCGGTATATGTTTAATCCGTTGGGGCATCTTCATTACGAGCTTGAACCTGAAGAACCGCCATTAGTGCCGGACCCGAGTCGTATTCGGAAGAAAGGAAGGCCCCGTACATCACGGATCCGGAATGAGATGGACTGGAGAAGTGCGAGCGGTAGCTCTTCGCGAAATCATTGCACACACTTCGGAAAATCAGGGCACAATAGGAAAACTTGTGCACATAGATCGGCCGGAGAGTAGATCATACTTGCTCGATCCTTATGTATTTCATTCCTATGCGTTGTAAGGATGATCGTATTTCTATGTTATAAAATCTCTTTGTCTTCCGAAGTCATCAAATGAATATCTTCATATGGGAAAAAAATTGTATCATGAAATAATTTCTATGTTATAAAATAATTTCTATCGTTGTATCGATCCTGGGAAATCAACGAATAACGGATGTTGGCGCGTAAAAAAGACACGGGGCGTGACAAGTATCATGAATTTTTGTAATGTTATAATATCACAATTGCACGATATTTATTCGGTTTATGTGTTTCATGTTATATATACATATGGGAATTTGTTGTAATGTTATAATATCACAATTGTGTAGATATGGCACAGAGTACTTACATTCAGCCGGGCCCGGAGGATGATTCCCTACTTATCGGGCGGGCCGGACATAGATCTCAGGCTATATGGGACGCTAAGGTAATTGAAGATTTTTCGGTTGATCCGTACTTTGTAACAATATCATCAAAATTGCCACTAACTGTTCATGTTACATGTCACAGATACCTCCGACAGAAGCCCTTCGATGTCGGCGAGCGATGCTACACGTAGGTGATCTTGATCCGCGGATAGTCCCGTATCTCGCAAGCTTCGGGATTTTTGGCGTTTATATGATGGGATTCGTGCGCTTGGATTGTCACTTCATTCTTGCATTGGTCGAGCGGTGGAGGCCCGAGACCCACACCTTCCATATGCCGGAAGGTGAATGCACTATCACGCCTGCGGGATATTGCAAGGTCTTGACAGGCCTTCCTATAGATGGACGTGCGATTCTCGGCCCTAGTGTTACGCATTGGCCCACCGTATGTGACGATCTACTCGGTGCTCACCCGGCCCGATTGCGGGGGCACACGATCGATTTGAGCTGGTTGAGACAGCGCTTTGAAGAGCTTCCGCCGGACGCCGATGACGTCGCTATAGTGCAGCATTCCCGGGCTTTCATTCTCCGTCTGCTAGGAGGATCTATTTTCTCGGACAAATCGGGTGCCCGAGTTAGTTTGCTGTTTCTTCCATTATTGGCGAACCTTAACGTCCCTACGCAGTATAGTTGGGGTTCAGCAGCACTTGCATGGTTGTACCGAGAGTTATGTCGTGCAACCGACCCGGAGACGAAGCAAATGGGCGGTGCCTTACATATCTTGCAGCTTTGGGCGTGGGAGCGCTTCGATGTGTGTCTCCCCATCCTTGACGGTTGAGGTTCCTTTAGGACTTGCACCTTTCGGTAGTCGGTATGTGATCTATTATATTTTTAGTTCGTGCGTTATTAATTCCTTCCGGTGCGTATAATATAAGAAAATTTAATGTTTTTTGTTTATGCGGTTGGAGTCACGGTCGAAGTACGACGGAGATCCCCACGCATACGTTGGTACATCTGCGCTACCAACTTGATAGATTGGCATCCGAAGATGTAAGTAATGATAGCAACAAATGAGTTTAATATAATGTTAGCTTTTAAATTAATTCTTCATTTAATTTCATATGTTTTATTATGATAACAGATTATTTGGGAGCCCTATGGTGGCGACATTCGGAGAGAATGTACCGGAACTTCGCTTGCGGGGACGGGATATTTGGAGGGCTCGTGTGCCACTCATCTGTTTTTGGATAGTTGAGTGGCATTATCCAGATCGGGTACTTCGCCGGTTTGGTATGCGGCGGGCGATACCTACTCCTCCCCGCGATCACACAAGGTTGCATGATATTGACAATAGGCCACCCGGGAAGGATTGGGCAACTAAACACGGACAATTGATCGCTATATGGGACAGGCGTACCGAATATGTAGTCCATGCTGATCCCGCCACGGAGGAACTCCACTTTCACTCGGGATATATGGAGTGGTTCCGTAGACATACACGGAAGTGGATTTCTATTACCGGAGCTGCAATGGGTTCAATGGTTAGTGCAAATACTTTCAATTTAATTCATTAACTATATTTTTACTAACATAAGTTATTGTAATTTTATAACATTTGTTGCTTGTCATATCATTACCGGGGTGATGGCGTGGAAGAAATCTTACGTATATTAAATTCACGTCCATCTCGTCGGACTTTGGGAGATGTGGGGAGGATAGCTAAGGCAATGCTATACGCCCAGCATGAGGAGAGACGTCTCACGATGATGCCACCACCCCAACCAGCAACTACGGCGGCAACCGTTGGCCCTCACGATGATGATCCGCCTGAGCCTGTTCGGTCGACCCGGAGGACTCCTCGAGGTCATGTAGTTGGCGATGCCGTCCCTTACACTTTCGAGTATCATACGACGGATTTCGCTCCGGGTTTCGCTCCAGGATTAGACCGGACAGGTTTCAATGTTGGATTCACCCCTTTTGCCGCCCCATTTCCCGAGGGATCTACTTTTGCATTTCCCGATCCGCAGACTCCAGCTCCTTCTCCTACTTCGTATGTACCCGATTTCCCTCCTTTTTATTCAAGCTTCTCTACAGAAGGATATGTACCGTCAGGGCGGGGCATATTTTCACAAGATATGCCTTCATCATCTACACATCCTCCTCAGTCGGATCCTCCTCCTCGGCCTCCTCCTCGTCCGTACAATACTAGAGTCGCCGAGCACCGAAGAGAGCCACGTTGCGGAACAGGAGGTCATGTAGGAAGACGACATCGTTAGTACATGTAATTGTGACAATCCGATTATTATCTATTATGAAAATAGCATGTTTTTCATATATCTCAAGACTTTCATTTTATAAATATTCTGAATTAATTACACTAATAAAATAAGCTTCAAAAGAAACAATTTATAAATAAAATAATAATTATTAAAAACTTAACAAAAATATTGATTTCCTTTTTAAAAAAACGCCGAGTAGAACAAAACGCCCTGAATCGTCCATGGCCAGTTGATTGTGGCAATTTTCTTTTTACAATTTTTTTGGGAGACAATTTGCTGGAAGGGCAAAATCGTCATTTTCTAAAAGTCGTCGGCCAAAATACCCTCAATCGTCCATGGCCGATCGATTATGGTCATTTACTAATTTTTTAGATTTTTTACAATTTTTTTGAAAGACAAATTGCCGGAAGGGCAAAACCGTCATTTTCTAAAAGTCGTCGGCCAAAATAACCCGAATCGTCCATGGCCGGTCGATTATGGTCATTTACTAATTTTTGAGATTTTTTATAGTTTTTTTGAAAGACAAATTGCCAGAAGGGCAAAACCGTCATTTTCTAAAAGTCGTCGGCCAAAATACCCTCAATCGTCCATGGCCGATTGATTATGGTCATTTACTAATTTTTGAGATTTTTTATAATTTTTTTAAAAGACAAATTGCCAGAAGGGCAAAACCGTCATTTTCTAAAAGTCGTCGGTCAAAATAACCCGAATCGTCCATGGCCGGTCGATTATGGTCATTTACTAATTTTTTAGATTTTTTATAATTTTTTTAAAAGACAATTTGCCGGAAGGGCAAAATCGTCATTTTCAAAAGTCGTGGGCCAAAATACCCCCAATCGTCCATGCCAGTTGATTATGGTCATTTACTAATTTTTGATATTTTTATAATTTTTTTAAAAGACAATTTGCCGGAAGGGCAAAACCGTCATTTTCTAAAAGTCGTCGGCCAAAATACCCCCAATCGTCCATGGTCAGTTGATTATGGTCATTTACTAATTTTTGAGATTTTTTATAATTTTTTTTAAAAGACAATTTGCCAGAATGGCAAAATCGTCATTTTCGAAAGTCGTAGGCCAAAATACCCACAATTGTCCATAGCCGGTTGATTATGGTCATTTAATAATTTTTGAGATTTTTTATAATTTTTTTAAAAGACAATTTGCCGAAAGGGTAAAACCGTCATTTTCAAAAGTCGTCGGCCAAAATACCCCCAATCGTCCATGCCGATCGATTATGGTCATTTACTAATTTTTGAGATTTTTTATTATTTTTTTAAAAAACAATTTGCCAGAAGGGAAAAATCGTCATTTTCAAAAGTCGTCGGCCAAAATACCATAAATCGTCTATGGCCAGTTGATTGTGGCCATTTACTAATTTTTAAGATTTTTTACAATTTTTTTGGAGGACAATTTGCCACAAGGGCAAAATCGTCATTTTCTAAAAGTCATCGGCCAAAATACCCCGCATCATCTATGGCCGATTGATTGTGGCTATTTATTAATTTTTGAGATTTTTTACAATTTTTTTGTAGACAATTTTCCAGAATGGTAAAACTATTATTTTTTAAAAGTCATTGGTCAAAATACCCCGAATCGTGCATGACATGTTTATTATGGCGATTTTTGACATTTTTTTCAATTTTTTTTGAATACAATTTGCCATAAGGGCAAAATCGTCATTTTCAAAATTCGTCGGCGAAAATATCCCGAATTGTCTATGGCTAGTTCAATGTTGCCATTTACTAATTTTTCCGAGCTTTTATAATTTTTTTAGAAAATAATTTCTTACGAGGACGAAATCGCCGGGCCGGGATCGGGGCCGGGGGTAGGGAGGGGCGGCGGGGACGGAGGGGGGGGGGGGGGGGGGCGGCGGCGGGGCTTGCCCTCGCTCTCTCTTTTTTCTTGCTCGGCCTTGTGAGTGCCGAGCAAGACCCACCGTGGAGAGAGAGAGAGAGCGAAATTCTGCTCTCTCTCTCTCCCTCGATCCTCTGCTCTCTCTCTCTCTCTCCAAGTGCTCGCACGCTTTAGTGGAGAGAGAGAGCAAAAAGCGACTTCGCTATGCACTAATGCGGAGCGAGTTCTCCTGCACCTGCACGCTTTAGTGCGAGTTGAATTTCTGCTCCGCACTAAAGCGTGCGAAAAAAAAAAAAAAATTAAGACGGATGCTCGGCACTTATAGTGCCGAGCGCCACCTCCATGTGCGGTTAAACTGCCGAGCGGATGCCCGCTCGGCGTTATGGCCGCCGAGCGGGTTCCGCTCGGCAATAAGACTACCGAGCGGACCCCTAAACGGCTAATAACTTTTCTCTCCCCTAAAATGGTAAATAAATTTTTTTTTGTATGCAATTTGAAAAAAAGCCCGGAAATTTCTCCGTAAAATTATGCTGTTCGAGGGTTTTTATGTAATTCTCTCAAAAATAAACGGAAGGAGAGAATGAACGCAGGCGGGGAAGAGAGACGGAGGATTTTCGACCGTTGATGTACAGATGATCCAACGGTGGACAGGCGTCTGCTTCATGGAGGAATGCCGATATGGTAAGAGCTTTCGGCAGTTCGCATTATCTAATCAGGCTGGCCATGGGAGCTAGAAGAACCCTAATTACCTGATTGTGGCGGGCTTATCGCCTCGGAATCTCAAGGTGATCTTCTTTCTGTGGTGCTCTCTTTATCTTCCGCTGCTGTTGAAAAATCGCTTTCAGCCTGTGTTAATCGTGCTTGGTAGTTGCTTGAAGTTCGCGCTCTGTCGTGTTCGAATCTGTTGTTTTTCCTTTCCTTGCGTGTTCGAGCCTTGACGAGCGCTTTCTTCCAAGTGTATGAATTGGTTTAGCTTCGTTCCAAGTGTTCGATTTAGTTTTGTGTTTCGAGGTACAATCTCTGATGAAATCTGCTTGAGCCTCCGTCGGCTGACCATTTCTGGGAAACTGAGTTATTCGTATTGTGCTGGTGACGCATTGTGCTGTTTCTTTTGATTCTCTACGTTTTGGTGGATCAAGTTTCCTTTAAATCTATGGCGACTTGGTAAGTTTCAATTTTCGAGCTCCAACAGAGAATTCACTTTTGGGTCATTGGGAGGAAAAGCGAGCATGAGCTCATCCGTGACTCAGTGAGTTGAGTTCAAGTATCTCGATTACTTTTTCAGATCCAGGTCGAGCTTAAAAATAATGCTCGATCGAGCTCTTATTGGGTTTTGAGCAATGAACTTGTGAACTGGGTCAAGGTTTAGCACTCTGTCAGCTAGTTGCACCTAACACCCGTAATTATCCCAGTCGAGAGGCTGGAAGAGCTTTAGGAGTTTGCTGGGAAGTTGTCTTGTCATCTGCTTTTGAAGCCTAGCTAGTCGGTGGAATTGTCAAGACTTTGGAGTTGGCTCTGGAATTGTAAAAGAGTTCGTGTCTAGAAGCTTTGCACAAATTCCTGGAAAATTTCTCGTCCCCTGCTTTGCCTGCGATGAAGTTGCTCGGGATTAGCTACTTTTTTTCAGTTAATGTCACGTAGCATGGAGTACTGAACTGTTGTGTTGTTTCGCATTTATCTCCTCACATGTACACAAATTAATTTTCCTGATTGACTATATGACTTCCCAACGAAGTTGTTCTATTATTCTATCATGAGAAGAAAGTTCTGTTCTCTAGTAATAACCCTTGTTCTGCCTGCACTTTCTCTGTAAATTGTTCTCTCTTAGCAATACCGGTTTCTTTACAGGTATCGGACTATGTTATTAAGTGGATGCACCTCGCTATTGGGGTGTAGGGTCACAAATCCTGCCTCTAAGCCCACGGTGCCTAGTAACTCGGTTATTTCTCGTAGTCCTGCCTTGCATACCAAGGCCACTTTGTCGAGCATCAGGAGTTCATGGAGACCTCATCTGGAGTTTAAGCAATGGTCCAACAAATGTATGTGAATAATGCTGTCATTTAATATGCTTATGGCAGGTTGTTGCTTTTTGAATCATGCTGAAATTTGTCGAGGATATGAAAGTTTGATTATTTTTTCCTCTGCTTAGGTTTGCGGTACCAGAACATATCCTCGGCATCCACCACTCTTGTTAGAGGAGACAATGATGACCTGTCATTCTCGCTCCCAATTATTCCCAGGCGGAGACCTTGCAGGGCCCCGCGAGCATCCAAGGATGTACCATACAGTTTCCGGTACCCTCCTATGACCAAGAAGCCGAGGTGGTGGTGGAGAACCTTAGCGTGTCTCCCTTACTTGATGCCTCTCCATGAGACCTGGATGTATGCCGAGACGGCTTATCATCTTCACCCCTTCTTAGAAGATTTTGAGTTTTTGACATACCCATTCCTCGGGGCCATCGGGAGGCTGCCGAGCTGGTTTCTAATGGCTTACTTTTTCGTTGCCTACTTGGGGGTAGTGAGGCGGAAGGAGTGGCCACACTTCTTCAGGTTCCATGTGGTGATGGGCATGCTGTTGGAAATAGCCCTGCAGGTCATAGGGACAGTGAGCCGCTGGATGCCGCTTGCGGTCTACTGGGGAAAAGTGGGGATGCATTTCTGGACGGCCGTGGCATTCGCCTACCTGTTTACCGTGTTGGAGTGCATAAGATGCGCCCTTGCAGGCATGTACGCTGACGTCCCGTTTGTGTGTGATGCTGCATATATCCAGATTCCATATGACTAAGGCATGTAGATTCGCAAGATGAGGTGGTTTCGAAGGAGTTGCACACCAGATTGAGTGACTAAAATTTGGATCTAATATGCAATCTCTTGGTACAGAGATCACTTCCTCTGCCTATGGATGAGCTGATTTTGCTCTGCTCTCTCGTTCTCTGTCTTGGCTCATCAACAACGATTTAGCTTGAAGTTTGCACATTCTTAATAGATCGGTCTTTTTCTTTGCGCCTTATCCTTTTTCGTTGCCTTGGGTTGTCACTAATGGAGAATTTTGTTAGGTCCATCAGAAAATCATCTGTAAAATTTAATCGAAAGACGGTTCCCAGTTACAGAACTCAAATCTTGATTTTCGTTCTCTAACCAACATCATGGATCACCTACAATTTCTTTACTCTAATCACTGCTGCATAATGTTTCCTATATGGGCGTCTGATTAAGAACTTACGTCGGACTGTCTTGCCTTTTGATGCCTGCCAAAATTTAATTTGACATGATTCCAAGGTTGAAATATACCTTGCTGGCTGGTACCCAAGAACGATAATCTAACTAGGATAATAACCCCCACGTGGACGCTGGACTAAGAGAGATTCAACGACGACAAAATTATCAATCTTTTCGCTGCGCTAAAGTAACTATTGTAACATGTTTACTCGGTGTCTGGAGAAAACTGGGGATGCATTTCTGGACGGTCGTGGCCTTCGCTTACCTGTTTACCGTTTCGGTGTGCATAAGATGCGCTCTTGCAGGCATGTATGCCGACATCCCCTCTGCGTGCGTTGCCGCATGTATCCAGATTCCATATGATTAAAGGGATGTCGAGACGCAAGATGAGGTGGTTTCAAGGAGTTCCGGACCAGATGGAGTGACCAAGATTTTGATCTTGAGTCACTTCCTCTGGCTTTGGATGAAACTGATGTTGCTCTGCTCTCTCCTTCTCTGTGTCGTCTCACCAACAACAATTTGACTTGGAAGTTCGCAGATTCTTCATGGATCGACTTTTTCTTCGCGCCTTATCGTTTTCCTGTCTTTGTTTGTCGTTAATGGACACTGAGAATTCTTTTTAGGTCCATCAGAAAGTCGTGAGTACATTTTAATGGAAAAACAGTTTACAGTTAGAGAACTCAAATCTTGACATTTGTTCTCCAATGAACATCACCTAAAATTTTCCGACCACAACAAAAAAAAAAAAGCAAAAAATCGCCTTAAATTCCTTCTCTTCAATTTCTGCTACATGATGTTTCTTATAACGGCGTCTGATTTCGAACTTACGTCAGTCTTTTTTGCCTTTTGATGCCTCCCAATATTTAATTCTGACATGATTCCAAGCTTGAAATATGCCCAAATGTGCCTTGGGGGTTGAAACCCAAGAACCATAATCTAACTAGAACAATAACCCCCACATGGACTACGGACTAAAAGGATATAAAAATCCCAAAATCATCAATATTTCCGTTATGCTAAACATATGATATAACTACTTGTTAATTCGTTTTTTAACATTTGGGGTACTCTCTATAAATCTGTCAATCAATGGGAAATTAACTCAAAAATTACCTTAATATGTGAGAGTACGTGTCAAATTTAGACTTGAGAGACTTGTTAAAATGATTAATTCTAGAGCAATCCATGTTTTGTCACGAGAAAACTAAAGAGATAATCTTTTGAGCGATATTCCATGTTAAACGCTACGTTTGGTATTCAAGATAAAAGTCGTAATAGGATAAATTTTATCATATCACGTGTTTCGTTCCTGCCCAAGATAGACTAAAGTCGAATATAAGGGGAAATAACTGAGACGTCCTAGGCCCGCCACACTTGCTAAACGTATATTATTAATTAACAAATTTCTCATAATCAATAGCTAATCAGACAAAGGAACACAGCGAAAGCATCAAAAGATTAGCACTTTTATTTATTAAGACCGACAAAGGTCGGATCAGTTTGTGTACAACCAGGGAGATACATTGGGAAGGCCTCAAAAAATCGCCTATCGCCTCTACCCATACATAAAAAAGAAACCCAACAGCCAAAAACATCTACATCAAAAACTCCCATGTCTCTCAGTCAGTCGACTTATACATCAAAAGCATCGGTCAGTGTTGTACACCATCTACGTAGAGCTATACAAAATGGCCTGGGTCTCCACTAGACTGACTCGCCACCAGCTACGTAGTCGAAACGCAAGGGGCCAATGAGCCCCAAGCGCCCTCCAAACGGCCATAGACGGCTACAAAGCGGTGGGGTATCGCCCCCACATGGAGTCCCCCATGCGCCCACAGCATGCTCTCCACTCGGATAAACCTGATGGTGAAAGCTGTCAAATCTCATGTCAAACGAAGTGGCACCCCGTAAAAAGCAGTGGGGAGGCTAGTCATACTACTTACCTAAAAAAATTCAACAGTAGAAGAGTGAAACAAACTCAGCCTGTTAGTTCCCTAAATCATCGACTAAATTATCCAATGAGATAAATGGGAACAGTATCACAGGTAGATGATGGGTCCGAAGTGTCCATACTTCGCATTCCTCTGATAATGTACTATGAGTTGTGCTATGCAAATGTGCGGAGCTATGAAGTATTCTCGTAACGATATGCTAAAGAATGAGTTATGCATTACTACCGAAACTCAGTTATTTCGATCATGCAGTCATGATGTAATCTTGTATCGCCTCCGAGATCGGCCCAGTCACACAACAGGGCTCTCCCATAAACTCCATAAGGCACGTTCAACTGTGACAAGAGCCCACTTCCACGAACCCTAACCGGTTCATAATTGTGATATGCAAAACCATGCCATGCTATGCAATGTTCTACCACAATAAACTTTACCACAGAAACAGATAACACAACACATGTAATAGACTAACCTAGAAGGACCTCTTGGTATCTCAGATACACAGAGTAGTTGCTCGTACTGCTAACCTAGATACTCGTTGTAAGTTTATCATTCGCGCATTATCACGCGTTTGCCAGATTAATTGTGAAATGCAATGCGAAGGCAGCAACGTCCAGCAAGCATTTTCACTAATCGCAACCTACTTTGTTCATAATTATCACTCATTACAACAAGTACCAACATATAACAGCTCCTAGCCACATATTCCAGCACAAAACAGCCTCCACAGTAGCGTTCCAGCACATTTTTGGCGCAAATACAGCCTGTTTAGGATCGCGTTCAGCACATATACTCCCAGTTTTGGCATATATAACCCAAATACAGCATGCATTTTATCAATTTCCAGAACATACACCCGAACCCAGCAGGTTTTTGTACATCTCCAGCACACTTTAGTGAAATTACCGCATGTATTACTGATTTTTGACGTGCAACTACCGATTCTACCAAGACCCGTTCATAGCCTCGCCAAAGCTCCTCATGCAATAGCCGATTCAAGGACTAAAAGTGAAAACCCATTCACAAAACCATCTAAATCCAGAACGCAATTGCTAATCCAAAAGCTACGAGCTCAAATCAAGAGGCAAGTAACATCCTTACTCAACAGAATTTAAGAACTTCCGCTCGCAAAGACCACCCGAACCGTGCCTCCCATCTATTCACTATCACCTCGCGGCTGAGTAACCAATGTGCAGCGTCCAACGGCCCAATTCGACATGCGCGAGGTCATCTCAAGCATACAACTAACGGCTACGCCACTAACGAAACCAAACTAGCGCCGATTACCCACCAGCTCGCCGGTTTCATCTCGCATTGAAAGATTTAGTAGGTGGGTTAGGGAAACAACTTGCCTTAGTCCCGTCGCAAGTCGGCTCCTGAATTTGTCGAGCAGTTTTCTCCATCCTGGCATGAATTCACGTCACACCCGACCAACCGAGACAGCTGAACCAATGAAGAGAGAAAAACGTTGCTGGTTACACCAACGAGGGAGGATGCAGAGCTTTTTGTGGGTCTGATTCCTTGTACTTCAGTCCACAAGTGGGCCACTCTTACCTTAGAAGATAGATGGGCTTGTGTCTTTTGTCCCAAGCGGATACGTGGGCCTTATTTTGGGCGCCCAACTGCTAAAAAAATCTGGCCCAAGCTGCTACACACCCCATTAGCCGAAATTTTGGGCTAGCCCGGCCCACGGTGATTGAAATTCGGGATTTAGCTTATTGTTGGGCTTTACATAATTGGTTTCACTTGGGCCGAAGTTCCTATGAGGGCCGGGTCTTTATGGGCCGAGCCTTCCACATTTCCTGGTCGTCTCAAGTGGGAGTAGGCCCAAAATTCATTAACAAACCCGACACCGATCGGTCCATTCCAACTAATCTCGGTGGTGGGTCGAACTCCACTTATTTCGTTCAGATCCCCTTTTTCTTTCCAAGCCCACTACTAAATCAATCATTCTTGTCCGACATATCCTCCAACTCATTTCGCATAAGTTAGCTTTCTAATCCATTTAATTTATTTCTTATTTATTTAGAACTAATTAAAGGGGGTGTGTTAATAACCCAAATAAAAATATCCCATGAAGAGATGTAATAAAAGTAGATATAATTTCTTATGTCCATGGTATAAAATCTATTTCTCTTGAATAACAAACTTCTTAAAAGGAAAAATTGTCAAAGAAGTCCTAAACCTATTGCACTTTTATCAATTCAGTCATAAACTTTTTGTCTTTGTGTTAATTTAGTCCTAAATATTTTATATTTGTGCCAATTTAGTCCATCCAGCTAACTTTGGTTGATCAATGCTGACGTGGATGCCGATCGGCGCCGGTGTGGATAAGTTTAATATTTTTTTCGAATTATGTTTTATTTTTTTTGTTCTTTCCCTTTTTTTTTTTTTCCTTTCTTCTTCCCCTAAAAGCCGGTGTTGGTATTCGGAAGATAAAAATTCCGGAAGATGAAAGACCCTAACTTCCCATGTGATATTCTTCTGATGGATAAACACGATAAGGCATGAATTTTGAATCGGAAGATAAAAAACCCAACCATAAACCTGCTGGAAGAAGCCTCTATCGTCTAAGATTTCTCTTCTACGAGTGTCGACCCTTAGATTACAACTCAAATCCAGGGTTCAAGATGCCAATTTCTTGCTCCCTACAAGCACTAGATCCAGGAGAGGTGCGACTTTGTCGGCTGCGGGGGCAAGCTTTGCCTGAGGCCCTAGCGGCGGCAACAAATGCAAGGAAAAAGGAGGGAAAAAAATAAAGAATGGCCAAAAAGAAAAAAAAGATTTAAGATTAAAATGATACAAAAACGAAAGATTTAGAATTGAATTAGCAAAATTAAAAGATTTAATACTGAATTGATAAAAATATAATAAATTTAAGAATTTTTTTCTTTTTGACAATTTTGCCGATTTTGAAGTGTCACAGCTCCCGAGACGGCCGCCGTTGGATACGAGAATTTGATTTTTCCTTCAAGCCCTCGTTTCCTCTTTTGAGCCAAAGTGACCTGCTGATGCAGCGCGCGTTTTTTTTATATAATTCATAATTTCATACCTAATAATATGTTGACACGTGTTCGACCAAAAAATATGTTGACACGTGTACACGTGTGTAATTAAAAAATGAAAACTTGATTTTAATCTTCTAATTCTCTTCCGTTCGCAGAACCCTACCCCTACACTTTCCGGCGTTGCTTGCAGTCGGTCCTCCGCCGTCACAGAGAACCATCCCTCCAGCCACCATCCCCACACATTCCAGCGTCACTTGCAGTTACACCTCCCTCGCGGTCGGCTCCATTGTCGCTCGTTCTGATCTGAGCTCGCCATGGCTGAAAGATTTGCTTGTCCATCCACCGAAGGCGCCGACTTCGAGGGACGAAGTCTTCCGGCGTCGCTTGCGGTCGGCCCAGTCGTCACCATTGTTTGCTCGTCCGGATCTGGCATCGATATAGGACACAGTCAAAGCTCTAGCAACCCAAATTCCAAAAACCAGCGCTGTTGGGTTCCTAAAACCCAGCACTAGCAGAGCAACAGCAACAAAATCCAACAGGACAACGAGATGGAAAAAACCCTGGCGGACCAGAACCGCAAAAAAAAAAAAAAAAAGCAGAGAACAATCGGTATCGTACCATCTCCTTTGGCTGGCCCGAGATCCGGCACACCCCATCGCATGGAGTTGGCGGGCCAATCGGAGGACGACGAAGAGGAGATGGGTTCAGCGGCGACGAGGAAACCGTGGTGATCGAACGCTGAAACCGACGCGGGTTTCGGGGGATTTTATGTCAAGTGCGGAAAGCGACGCCGGGAGCGGTGGAGATGGTGGCCGGAGGGGTAGTGCTCTGTGAACGGAGGAAGAAGAAATAGAAATCAAGTTTTCATTTTTTAATTTTTTGTTCCCACTCAACCGACCCGTGTCCGGGTATGAGTGAAAAACGCGCGTTAGGTCAGCGATTCATGTGGCGCTCTGCAATCGCTGAAAATTTTCTCGTTACTCAGGCCCGCACTATTAGTATCCCAAAGTGGTAGACCATTTTAGCGAAGAGCGGAGAACTTGTAATACTTCATGGAACAACTTATTCTCGCTCTAATTAAAATGCGTCAACAGAGTGATGCTTCAGTCCTGCTCACCTGCTGGCGCAGTTGAGAATGTGTCTGACCTTCCAGAGGCAGAGGTGTTTTAAGATAACAGGTGCTTTTCAGATTCTCGTCTTTGTTGGCCTGCGCTCACCAGCAGGTGCAGGACTAATGCATCACTATGTTGATGCATTTTAATGTTTTAATGGAATCGAGAATGAGCTCTTCCATGAAGTCTTACGAGTTGTCTGAGATTACTCATGTGGAGGTCAACAGTTTAAAGGCCCGGCCCCGTATTGATTTCTCGAAAATTTTTAGTGTGGTGAGTTTTGAGGTTATTCTCAATTATGTTCATCTATTAGCTTTTGGCTGCTGCACTAATTGTTTTGCGAGGTTTTCTCATTTAGGTCAATCCGATTGTTGATGACATTCACCGTAGAGGCGATGTTGCAGTCAAAGAGTCCATGTTCTCTCTAATTACTTGTTTAAGATGATGATCTTTGAAATTTCGTTTAGCATTCTCGGGAAAAATGCAGGATTTATGAAATTAGAAGGACTTTGTGATGATGTTGAAATGTCCAGCTTATTTGCTTTCATAGGTACACTGGCGAGATTTGACAAAGCTGAGCTGGAGAAGATAGTTGAGAATGTGTCTGACCTTCCAGACCAGGGCTGTCTTAAGATAACATGCGCTTCTCAGACACTCGGCTTGTTTCCTCGCTTCTTCCATGTGGCTTTCATATGACCCGTTATCATGATCATTTGATCTCTATGAATTTAAGGTGTATCGTTTAAATAGAGGCTCTATTCTATGGATTCTTAAGACATCAAATGTGTCAAGAATGTGATGGCTCTATTCTAGATGTAGGCCGAGTACTGGGCTTCAAATACAATGTTTAGCACAATATCGGGGGCCACAATTTGTGCCATGAAATTTTCCGGGGGACTTAGTAGTTGTTTCTTATAGGTTAAACGTTCTGAAGATTACTTTCAGCTTTCTTTGTCTCTGTGAGCTTCTTGTTTAGGAACCTTGAGCACTGTGTTAAAGATGAGAAGGATGCCTTCTCAATCCGTTTGTGGTGGGTAGTCTATTTCAATGGTGACACAATGTGATACTATATTCTTTCTTCAGTTCCATGCTGCTCCATGCTGCTCTTTGTCCAAAAGAAAAAGAAGGACCTCCCTTCTGGCTATGGGACATCTTGTAATGGCACCAAACAAGGTTCAGTCATGCTTCTAGTTTTTTTCTTATAAAGTGCCTACCTTTCCCCGTTTCATCTTTATGGCAAAACAAGTTTGAACTTACTGGAGTGCAAGGGTAGAGGTTGCTTTCCCTTAGTCTTATCATTCAGTCTCATGATTCTCTCCCAAACCTTGACAGCATGAGAACAGAGAAGCACTCTACCTAGTATTTTAATGGCTTTTATATCCTCTTCCTAGTGCCGGGTGTCTTAAGCTACTGGAGAGTTCCGTTGCTTTTTTTGATTTGTTTTTTTGTAAAGGTAAGATTTACTTTTTTTTATGTTTGTACTCCTCAATTCCAATAAATTGTATCTTCTACTAAAACATTCACTGAGGAAGCGTAAGCCCTTCAGAGTTGTGGTACAAACTGCATTATGAATAAGTGTTCTTCCTCTGCTCTATTCCTTTGGTTAAGTATATATCTCTGCTCTTTTCCTGAGATAAATACAGCTGTCTAATTTGTGGACTGGGCTGAATTGCCACGATGTGGTGAAACCTAGGTCTTTGCAGCAATAGTTGAAAATTTCAATGTGGTAGTCCCATTAGTGTGATGCTTAAGAAGCTTTGGATATGATGCCTGGAATTTTTACTGTTTCCTTTCCAAAACTCTTTTATTCTATCCAAATACTATCAGTTATATCCTTTCCTATGAACCTTCCGCAACTTTTAGAATTCATCCTCCAAAATTCCGGCCTGCAATTCTATATGAGTCTTCATGGGCACTTGTCACAGTCACAAAATAGTACTTCCACTCTTGATCTATGTCTGATCTGGTCGTTTTACATCAGAAAGGAAGCAAGGCGTACTCACTGATCAACTTGCAAGTGTCTGTTTTTTGCTTGATTAGTCGGATACACTTTTGTTATGGAGTTATTTGCATTTCTCTGGACCTTTGTGCTGTAAATTCAAGTTCTTGCCATCAAAGGCAGATAAAGTATTCTTTTTTTTCTCTTTTTAATTCATTGACTTGAAGCTTGATCTTTCTAAAATTACTCCATGCTGTGTCCACTACTTTTCAGCCATCATCTGCTTATTTTATACTCCTGAGATCATTGCCCACACATGATGCACATAATTATTGCAATTGGCTCGATAACTGATACGGGACTCAATGGAGCCATTTTACAAATAATCTCTCATGGATTTATTGGCGCTGCTCTTTTTTCCTTGGCAGGAACGAGTTATGATAGAATACGTCTTGTTTGTCTCGACGAAAAGGTTTTTATCTGTTATGTTCCCTGTTCATATTGTCTAATTTGTCGACACATTATTCATCATTGTCCGGCTGAACATGGTCCTGACAATCAAGTTTTTCTTGTCATAGCTGGGAGTGGAGTGGATATAAACACTATTGAGGAAGAAATAAAGAAGCAGTGTAGGAGTCTTCCTAGGGGCAGAGTTTGCTTCAAAAGCTCCGAGCCACAGCTTCATTGTGTTTGCTTGTGATATGGGTGAGGTTACGCCACTAACTTCTCACTGTTCAGAATGTATTATGTTTTATCTTTAATCGGAAGAATTTGAGACCTGAACTTTGGGACTATCTGATGTCCATGCTTTAAGTCAGCTGTTTGTCTGAATATGAGAATATGCTATTTGTATCCCCTAATACCGGATGAAATAAAGTTTGAAAATTTGGGTGGTTCATAAAGTCGCCTGCAACATACACATACGGTGTGATGACGAGACATATTTATAGTTCTTTAAAGTCCAAAACGGATTGCATTTGGCTTATCCTAGGGAGTTTTCACTTCCTTTCTGAAAAAAATTCTCATATGTTGCTTCGCAACTTCATTCCCCAGGGGAGTTTAGTTGAAGTCATTTCTGTTGTCTTGTTCAATCTCAAATGTGCATTGCACCAATTCATGCATCACAGAACTACGTATATCTGCCGGCAGTTTCCTTCCCAAATTTGTGCCCCTGAGCATCTGATCATCAATGTAAAGAATGCTGAGAAGGGGGAGAGTGTTATTGAGAATGCAGGTCTAACTTGTGGATTGCTGTGTTTGTGGCTTTACCATTACCGTCTATCATTACCTTAATATCATGTCTTGCTTGTGTTGCTCCTAATTGTGTTTTATGAATCGCTTGTATAAAGTCGTTTTTCTGTGATAAAAACTGAATGATATTTCCGATGTAGCGTTAAGCTTGCCCAAGTTTGGCTGGAAGACCAATAGTCTTTTGACTTTTTAAAGTCCAGGGTTTGGTTGCATTTTGAGATCTACTTTTTCCCTTCCTAGTTTAATTTGAATACAAATTTACTACATTGAAGTCCAGTCTCATCTCATTTGAGTCTCTATAGTTCCTCCTATGATGACTTTCTTAAATCCATTGCAAGCTTCTTTAGATTCCTGTGAAGTAGATATGTTAATGGCACGTTCCTGATAATCGATTTACACAGTTAGTGCTTATTCATGAATATAACCTGTTTCATCATTTAAGTGGTTATTCTATTTTGGGTAATGAAGACCTTGCTATTCTTTATTCATGAATATAACCTGTTTCCTCTACTTCAGTTTGCTGCAGCAGAACATATCCTCGGCATCCACCACTCTTGTAAGAGGAGACAATGATGGGCTGTCATTCTCACTCCCAATTATTCCCAGCAGGCAGAGGCCTTGCATGGTCCCGCGAGCATCCAAGGACGTACCATGCAGTTTCCAATACCCTTCTATGACAGGATAGCCCAGGCGGTGGCGGAGAACCTTAGCGTGTCTCCCTTGATGCCTCTACATGAGACCTGGATGTTTGCCGAGACGGCTTATCATCATCACTTCGGGTTCCTGCAGGTGAAAGGGACAGTGAGCCGTTGGATGCCGCTCCCGGTCTATTGCGAAAAACTGGGGATGCATTTCTGAACAGCCGTGGCGTTCGCCTCCTGTTTACCGTGTTGGAGTGCATAAGATGTGCTCTTGTAGGCATGGATGCCGACATCCCTTTGTGCGATGCTGCGTATATCCAGATTCCATATGACTAAGGGATGTCGATTCGCAAGATGAGGTGGCTTCAAAGGAGTTTTACACCAGATTTAGTGGCCAAGATTTTCATCTCATATACAATCAGTCTTGGTACAGAAACCACTTCCTCTGCCTGTGGATGTCCTGATGTTGCTCTGCTTCCTCCTTCTGAGTTTGCTCACTAACAGCAACTTAGTTTGAAGTTTGCATATTCTTAATAGATCGGCCTTTTTCTTTGCGCCTTATCCATTTTCCTGTCTTGGGTTGTCATTAATGGAGAATTTTGTTAAGTCCATCAGAAAATCATGTGTACAATTTAAACAAAAAGCAGCTTACAATTAGAGAACTCAAATCTTGATTTTTGTTTTGTAACTAACATCCCTTTGAATTTCTTCACTCCAATTGCGGTTTAAGTACACCCCAAGTGCTATAAGTTGCGTACATCGCTCATTTTAGTGTCAAAACTTTCAAATCAATTACTTTAGTGTTAAGTTTTTGTAATTTTGATCACTTCGGTACTAAGTGCATATGTAGCCGCCGGAAAGTCTACGTGGAGTCTATATGGACATTTTACATAAAAAAGGAGGACGATATGGCTTGCCGGAGGCCGACTCAGCATTCCGAAGAGCAATATGACGTCGTTACAACCGATTTTTCCCAACATAATCCTAAATCCTCAAATTGAATCCCATAGAAACCCTACTCGCGGTTGGGACGGAAATTTGAGTCCTACATTTTGATTTCGCCCCAAAATTGACAGCCTTAGGTCGAAATAGAGGAAAAGAACTTCGATATGAGTTCAAATTTGGTTCGACGAACTGAAGATAATGGTGAGATTTACTGTTATTGTGGGTTACCAAGTCCAACAAGAACATATTGGAATCGGTTGAATCCTAGGAGAAGATTCATGGGATGTGACAAGTATAGAAAGGGGTCGAAATACAAATATTTCAAATGGGTTGATAAAAAATTCTCCGATAGAGCTACATAGGTGATATTGTAGCTTCTTGAAAGACGGCATGAACCTCTACCTACATTCCGTAGATAAAGTTGAGTTCGATATGAATTTGTATTGCATAATGTGTAAGTAATAGATGATTTTTCTATAGATGAAGGAGTTTGCTGAAATATTTTGTTGGAAATGGAAGGTTGTCATGCAGTGTTTGCTTAGTTTTTGGTCAGTTTTTGGATTAGTTATGTATTGTCAATACTTTTTACATAGTTTTTCGTTTAGTTGTTTGGTTTGCTGTAAAAGTGGCTGGTAGTTTGCTGCGGGTTTTTTGTGTGTCTTTTGCTGGCGCTATTGCATATAGTTGGGGAGGTTTTTGACATATTTTTTTGTTGATACTTTGGTTCATATGTCGAGGTGAGTGATTTGCTTCATATGGAATTACAATCGTCGTCGGAATCATTTATCCATTTTTTAAGCTTCGAAATCTATCTTGTGTTGTGATCATAATCATTTGCTACAAAGTTTGGCATTTGCTATGTTGGGTGCTCAATTTGCTGGAGCTCAAAGTTTGTTGTTGCATTTTTTGTTTGAGTTGAAGCAACTAGTATGTTTACTGGGGAGACATTTGTTTCAAGCTTTCATATTTGGAGCTGTTTAAAGATTGTAAACATCTTGTTGCGGGTAATTTTTTTTTTATGCAAATGCTGATTATCGGTTATAATGTAAGTGCTATAAGTTGTACATGCTAATCACTTAAGTGCCAATCGAGATTAAAAAGTGATCACTTCGATGCGAATTTTTTGTAACAATGATCACTTAAGTGCTAAGTTTTTTTTAAAATTGGTTACTTGAGTACCAACTTGCTCTGAAAGGGATCACTTAAGTGCATCATCAAAACCTGTCATACCAATTTGTGCAAGCGATGCTTGATGAGTCACCAATAACCGGCTGTGCATCGGCAATTCTTGGCAATGTGCTGGTGCACCATGTAGTGTACTAGCAAGTTGCCGGTGCATTCCGAAAATTGCATCAGCAACATGTTGATGCACCATCAGTGTACCAGGTGCACCGGATCTGCACTAGCGGTGAGCCGATTGCACCAAGAAGTTGCTGGTGCATCAAAACCTGCAGTTCTCAAATTTATGCCAAAACAAAACCCCAACAACTATAATCACCCACTACAACTAAATATAACTAGCCAACAACCAGCAACTATAACTAGCCACTATTCATAAACATCCAAACAACACAATAAGAAGTGGAATCACAACAATGTAAATGCATAATTCAACAACAAGAAACTTCATCGTCATTGAGCTTACGGTTTACATTAACAAAAAATACAAGTATGAGTTCCCAACAAAAAATGACAACACTAAACCGGTACGAGTTTCCAACAAAAAATGACAACGGTAAATACAAGTTTCACTCCAATCTTATATTCATATCGATCAACATTAACAATCCCTCGAGCTCATTTTCCTTTCGATGGCTTTTTGACTTGGTCCATAATCCTAGCACTCTTTCTAACATGTGCAAGTTACGGTTCTTCAAGTGGCGTATCCAGCACTGGTTGAGATGGAACTCTTGTTGGCTTCTTCCTTGGTGGCTGCTTTAGAGCTGTAGCTTTTGTCCTAGTCTTTCGCAAACTCTTGTTTGGCACGGCCGTTGACTCTTGGGTTGGCCCACCTTCGGAAATAAGCATTTCCGAGCTTCTCCCAGGCTACAACAACATAATAACAAAAGCAAATGATTGAGAAAATTTTAAATCGCTATCCTTAAATGGACAAGTCCTACGAAACTTATATGCAAAATAGTTATTCCGATGCGTTCGTCTGTGAATAAACCATAACCATATTCCCGCAACCTCTTTCCAAGAGCCCCTCTTGTTAGCCGAGGAAGTAGTGGGTGTGCGGCAAGTTCTTTTGGCTTCGGAAGTGGTAGTGGTGCTAGCTGGACTGATTTACGAGTTGGTTTTCTTCTCACCTGAAGTGTGGAAATAATGTTACACTACGAGCCATAAAGTAACACAAACAAAAAATGTAAATCTTACTCGATATTTTCTCCTCATTTGCTCAACGGTAGATTCGGTGTGGCTTGGTGGAGGTGGGTGGGCTATTCTTTGAGTTATTGGCACTTCAATTAGTTGTCCAACTTGTCCTTCCGTTGGCCCTTGAGGTGGCTGCACAGCATGCCATGGTGCAGCAGCTTCTGTTGGCTCTTAAGGTGGCTACATAACATACCCCGGTGCAACGGCTTGTGTTGGTTCTTTAACTAGTGGCGGTTGGGCGGTTTGGTCAACTCTTGCCTTTCTTCTCACTCGAAATGTAGAAATGAGGTCATGCTATTGCACATCTTATAGGAAGACAAAGAAAACAAACAATGTAACATCTTACTGCATATTTTGTCCTCGATTGGTGAACGGTTGACTCATTGTGCTCTTACGGCGGTCCTTTAGGCGGCTATACAGTGTGGCCTTCCGGTGGTTCTTGTGTCGAATCTGTAGCAACCACTTGCTCTTCATGTTGCTTCATTACTTGACGACCTTTTTTTATTGTGCCCTAGTTTACGACAGCACGAGCACACCATCTTTACACCAGTCTTGCTCATCCTTTGTCTTGAAATCTCTCCCTCTTATAGCTTTCGTCTCCGCTTTGGCCTTCCTACTTGCTTTTTTAATGGCAAAGGTGCAGAGGTATCACGATTGGTTGGCTCCCAGTATTTGCTACTTCTAATAGGTTGCATCATGAACTTATATGCATCAAGATAGGACCTTTTGCTGTAGCAATCGGCTAGGTAATGTTCTGGGTTCTCTTCTTTATGGTGGATAGCAAAAATGACATGTGCGAACGAAAGTTCATTAAGTTGCCATGCCCGACATGAACACTTCCTCCTCCGGAGGTGAACAACATTTGTGTCTTCATTTTTTTTCATCTCAAACCCGTCAACACCATTCCAAATTGGACGGCAGAATCTACTAGCAGCCACATTGTCATCTAATGTTTTCGCAATCCGAGGACCACATTCTCTAGTCCACTTCGTAGCATCATCTCTTTTATTATGTAGCCTAGTCATGACCATAAATCGTATATCCTTGAGCATGGCAATGATTGGCTTGCACCTAGAGGCTAATATGCTGCCATTGAAAGCTTCGCTAAGGTTGTTGTCGATGATATGACATTTGAATTCTTCCCTAAAGAAAGCCCTACACTAATGCTTCGCTTCAGTTTGGAATAGTGCTTTGAAACCATCCTTGGTTAGCTCAAGCAAACCGTGTTTTACTATCCTAAAGTCAGCCATGTTCGTGTTCTTTGCAATTTGCCGGAACTCGCTACGTAGCTTATCCCCTTTGTACTTCTTCGCCCAATTTGCATATATGTGCCTTGCACATATTCTATGCTCGATATATGGCATCAAGTCGGCTAATGCGGGAACAAACCCCAACAATATTAAACCAAGGAATAATTGTAAGAAAAGGGAAAATATGACATAATGAGCTCATTTCAAAAGAATGCATTGACAATGGCTTTACCTTACGTTGATCGCTCATGAAAGCCTAACCGCTCCCGTCGGTAATCTCCAAGTCGACCATCAAATTTTTCATGAACCAGGACCAAATGTCCTTATTTTCTATCCTTACTACAGCCCAAGCTATAGGAAACATTTGGTTATTGCCATCCCTACCAATTGCAGCTAACAATTCACCCTTGCATAAGCCTTTTAAAAAGCACCCATCCAATCATACTACTCTTCTACAGCCGGATAAAAATCCACGCTTGCATACATCGAAGCACACGTAGAACCTGTCAAACATGATCCCTTCATCGAAAAGTGGCCTTTTCACAACCTCCGAATACACCCTACTTGGATGGTTTTGAAGCCTACATTCATAGGCATAATTCCAGATTTGGGCATATTCTTGCTTGTACTGACCCAAGAGTGTTTTCATCACCTTATACTTGGCTCTCTTGCACCGATTCTCCAACACATTAATCCCTACATGCTCTTTTACTAGCTGCTTCAAGTGAGGACTCTCAATCTCCGACATCGCCTTGATTGTGTTGAAGAACCGCTTCGACAACCACTTACTTGTTATCCTTTTGTTGTCAAAAACAACTAAACACGTATGTTCCTCTTGAAATGATCTAATTTGAAATGACCCGCTTCTCTTGCTTAGTGCTGCATAGATCTTCCATTCACAATTACGTTGTGGACACCTAACTCTCACATACTCTTTCGTATTTCGAAAAAACTCTAAAGTCCTACGGTCGACAATAGAGCTCTTCAAAATAGCATCCTTAAACTGTTTCGCATCTTCAAATTTCATACCAAGGCTCAAAACAAGACTCGCTACGGTTGGATCATAGGAAGGGTACTTACTTTTTCTTCTACGCATAGTTGCAGCTTCTTCCTCTTGTTCGGGCTCGTTATCAGAAGTACCAACCCAATCGTCACAGCCAATTTCCTCATCGTTATCGGTAGTTGTAGCAGGTGTAGGTTCTTCTCCATTTGCTGCTTTACCTCCCTCTAATTCTGCAAATGTTACACGTTTTCTCCTCGCAAAGTCCTTGCGGTTTTGCCTTGACCGTTGTAGCTCCTCATTGTCATCGTTTTCTCCTACGAAGGCGACATTTCCCACGACTTCATCATCGTCGTATCATCAATGGATTCCGTAACATCCCAATCTAATCTAGTGATTGCTTCATCGATTGTATTGCTTACTCCTCCCTCCTTGCTGTCCTCCCTCTCCTCACTATCCTCAATCTCCCCACAATCCCGCCTATTAGCCCAATCTTCTCTTTACGCCCATTCCTCATGCCCTTCTACAACAGTTTCACCTCCATGAGAAGTGGAATGAATACCTACTTCTCTTGTTTTAGTTATGTCTTCATCTCGAGCATCATCATCGGCTTCATCATCACCATCACTGTCTACATACACTTTTGCTTTGTTGCCATGGAGATAGTGATAAATCATATCTTTAAACCCATTCTCATCCCACAACTCTTTGAGCCCATCCCTCAAACCCTTCCTAAGAAGACAATAGAGTAATTTACCTACTTTGCAACCGTATAAGTGCATTGTATCCCTCACGAAAGAAATATACGATGATGTCCTAACATCGAGGAAAATTGTTCCTTCATTTCCACCTTCGTAGTCCCACTCGTCGGTGCTAATGACAAAATTTCCGCCAAAACAAATAATGACAACAACAAGATTCTTGTCCATGCCTAGAAGAAAAGAGCAAAAAAATCAGTGAAAGTATCGGCTTTTGGGACCACAACCAATAAATGTACATGGAGGTCCCCACATGCTTGCTTTTGATTAAAGACTCATTATTTGTCGTCCAGTATCAACAAAGCAACAGGACAACCAAAGCACGATATTTCAGATTCCACATTTTGAGATTTGTTGGCATTCGGTTCACTAGTTCCTAGCAAATAAAAAACAATTTTACATTGCAAAGATGTCAAAAGTTTGATTAAACAAGTGGACCAAAAGGGATGCAAAAAATACAAATTCGAAAAGGGACCGAAGGGATCTCGAGGGCCACTATTTTTCTTTATCAAGAAACCGAAGACGGATGTTGTGATTAAAGTAGTATACATCCCCAACGCATCAATCTCGAGCCTTCATTTTACCATATTTGCCCCTAATTTTGCCTTTAACCCTAATTTTCCCCTAAAAGCCCTAATTTCACCTTAATTTTTCCCTAATTTCGGCTCGGGTCTAATTGAGAGAGGGACGGAGGACGCGGACGCATACCTCATGATGGCAAACGGGCGACGGCGACGGCCGATCGAAGACGAACGATGGCCGGCGACCGGCGGCCGTGACTCCACGAGCGACGACCGTGGATGGATTTTGCACGGGTCCCTCGGCCTCTTCGCACGACACCTAAGAAGACAACACTTAGCGACGTCGTTTATCCGAATACATACACGACGCCATTTTACATTTCCACCCTTTTAAGCCACGTCAGATTCCACTATGGCAGCCACTTCTAAAAATTCGCCACGTAACATAATAAAAATCAATTATAAAATTCATGTAATTCATTTCGCCGGGATTTTGGTCGGAGTGGCACCGAAGTGCACGATTTTATTCGAAATTAGCACCGAAGTGATCGAAGTTACAAAAACTTAGCACTAAAATGATCGATTTGAAAGTTTTGGCAATAAAGTGAACACCGTACGCAACTTATGGCACTTGGGGTATACTTAAGCCCTCCAATTGCTGGTGCGTAATGCTTCCCATAGGGGCATTTGATCTCGAACTTACGTCGGACTTTCTTTCCTTTTGATGCCTTCCAAAATTTAATTCTGACTCGATTCCAAGCTGGAAACATGCAGAAATAAGCCTTGTGGCTGGTACCCAAAAATAGTAATGTAATTAGATTAATAAGCCCTATGAAAAAGTTCAAAAAAAGTCTTGAAGTGTATTCATTTTCTCAAAAAAGTGTCTAAAATTGACTTTATTTCAAATAAAGACCTTAAATAGACAAAGCATATCAAATAAGGGTCTCAAGTGCACTTTGTTTCAAATAAGGGCTTGAAGTGGTCATACCATTCTCAAAAAAGGACCTGACCTTGCTGATCAAAGGGCATTTTCATCCTTTATTTATTTTTATTTTTATTTTCCTTTTTAGCTTCTTTTTTCCTTTTTCTAGTTTTCTTTTCCTTTTCTTTTTTTTTCCCCCTCTTCTCTTCACCCGCCATTGCCGGGCCTCGTCGATAGTCATCATCAGAATAGTCACATGCTCGCTAGCCGGCCAAAAGTCCTTATTTAAGATGTTTTGACCGCATCGGGATCTTATTTGAAATGATTTAGCCACTCCATGCTCTTATTTGAAATTAGATCTACTTGAGGGTCTAATTTAAGAAAGTGAGGATATTTAATGCCTTCATATGAAATTTTCCCTAATGCCCACATGGACGTCGGACTAAAAAGGTATAACAATCACGGAAGTATCATTTTTTTTTTCATTATGCTAAAAATATGTATAATGACTTGTTTAGTCGTTTTCTAATTTTTCAACATTTGTGGCACTCTACATGAATCTCAATTTACCTAAATACATTTTTGAAGTAAAGTTTAGACGATCTTGTTTACGCATATTATAAATTAGATTTCATCCAACAACTTAAATTTTTGAAATAGTTGATAATGGTCTCATAAAATTTTGTAACTTTAATTTTGTTTGATACAAATAAGTTTGCTCTTACGTTAAAATCACATGAGGATCAACAAGTGTAAAAACAAACTTACTGGATTTTTGGATCTGCGTCCGATCCATTGTTGTAGAGACTCTAATAGCGTGGCTGGTTGGATCGTTGAAACCCAAATCCGAAATCTCTTACTCGCAGTTGGGTGTCTAATCCCCTACAGACCCTTGGATCTTTTGTGCTTAGAGGTCCATCTCATGTCTATTGGATTAAATTTAATGAGTGTTTATTGACAAAAAAAAAACTCGAATTTAGTGAGTAAATTATTAAATTCATGCATTGGGTCATTTATTTGTAATTAACATAAACCCGTTGTTCACTTGTAATATGTGATACGGAACCTCAAGCCAGGCTCACTAACAGAACCTACAATAAATATTACATTTGAAAATTTGGCGCCTCCAAAATTAGTTTCAAAATAAGGTCTAAGATGGTTAGAGATATACCTTCTTCTTTTTTTGTCGAAATAGAAATATATTTAAATTGAGCTTTATTATTTCAAAGAAAATACTAGGCGTGATATTTTTTTGCCAATTTTTTGCATCCATTTAGCGAAGATCAAAATATGGCATTGTTGAGGATGGAAAGTTGAGATCTAATTAGCTCTTTTTTTTTTATCTCGGTTCTATCCTATCATATTCTAATATAGAAGTTAGAGCGTGCTCTCTAGCTCATGCGTCCCCATTCCCAACCCCTTCTTGAGAAGGAGGTGAATCGAACTCCCTACCTCCCCCTTCTCAAGTGAGAGGGCGCTCTTTAGCTCTTTAACACGGGATTTCATCGAGAGGTGTCCTCATTATATATATATATATATATATATATATATATATATATATATATATATATATATATATATATGGGAAAAGTAGGTATACACATGTCAAGTGTCTCATGGATCGTGCCATAACTAATTTTTTTAAAACTATTAATTTATTGTGTAAAGTGGGATTTTCTGTTTTACATAAAAAGACAAGCTCACGATGTAAAGCCCTCCGCCTCCGCACCGTGCCTGCCACCCTTCTTCAGTTTGCCCCTCCACCCCTTTAGCTCCTTCTCCTCATCTCTTCAGGCACACCTCTTCCTGGCCCGACTCACTCTTTGCCCTCTCTTGCTCGCTTTAGTCTGCTTGCCATGGTTTATCCTACTGCTTTAGCTTTCCTGTGCTCTTCTCATCTTCCTCCACCATTGGCCAGCCCGTCGACGCCTCCTTGCACCTTGGGCGTGTCTTTATGTGGATGGATTTCACTAGTTTCCCTACTGGTTCCTGCTTTTCTTAACCGCAGCTTGGTGTTTGTCAAAATTCTTGACAGAAGTCAAGTGGAATTTTTTGTTGCTTTCGCTCGGCTTTCCACCCCTTTGCAGCTTGCTGTCCTCCTTTCTTCTGGTCGAGGTCATTGTTTGGGGTGTTGTAGCTGATGGTCCGGGTTCTTGAGTGCATCGACGCTACATCCTCTGGCCATAGAATTTGACATTTTTCTCCTGGAAACGGTTTGAAAATGGTGGTTCGAACGCGGCATGGAAAAGGAAAAAAAGGAAGTCAGAAATCCTCTTCTTCGATTCCCTGAGAACTTGATGCACTTTCTACAGAAATAAAGAATAGCCTCTTTAGTTCGAGAAAGGAGGAAGCAATAGCAGGGGATCGGATAGTCAATGATACTGGCTTACCAGGCAAAATTTTTGCCGATCTCCCTAATGGTGGTGTTGATATGGCTGAATATATGTGTGATGTTGAAGCTGGATTTGGAGATGCGATAAGTGCTGTTGTTGACGATGGGGCTAGCAACCGTGTGTCTAAACCTGAAATAGCGAGAGACCTTACCCTTGCTCCCTCTCAATTAAGTAATACTATTGCCTCGTTAGGTGTGTCTTGGAAAAACATTACAATGGGTAATCTTGCCCAATTTGCTAAGCTAGTTTTTTACCCACCCCTCAAGAATGGAGATAAACTTATTGCAGCTCCTCCACCCAAGGTGTCAGCTGAGGGTATGTCTCATTTTCAAAATTGCCTTGTTGGTTACTTCCTTGCTGCCAATGCATCATTTTACTTGGTCAGAGGAGTTATTAAGAAACTTTGGGGGTAAAGAGAACATTCTTGATATTTCTGCTACGAAAGATGGTTTCTTTTTCTTTCTTATCTCAAATGTTGCAAAAATGGTGGATGTTATGGAGGTGGGTGTGGGATATTGCAGGAAATCCTTTGTTCCTACAAAAGTGGCATCTCCTTAATAGATTAGAAAGGGTGAAGATCACTTCTGTGCCGGTTTGGATATGTCTTTATAATGTACCTCATGTTCTGTGGACCAAAACAGGTTTAAGTTATGTATGTAGTGTTCTTGGAAGACCTCTTTATCTAGACACGGCCGCAGAACAAAAAAAGCAGCTATCCTATGCAAAGGCATGTATCCTCATAGATATAGACAGCACGTTCCCAGCAAAATTCGACATCAATATGGGTAACAGAGAAATATTTGAGGCTATGGTGCAATACAGCTAGGTGCCTCTGAGATGCAAGAAATGCAAGTGCTTGGACACAAAGATTGTACTGGGCCAAGCAAAGAAATTTGGGTTCCTAAGACCCAAAAAACTGTTGCCCCTCCTAACTCGGTCTCTGGCCTTCGGGAGCTGTTAGTAAACGAAGATGTTGCATGAGTTACTTTTGTTCTTAGGCCATCTCCCATGATGAAGAGGACTATTAACTCCTCAGTTACCTAGTTGAAGGCCTCTATTTATATCATGTTTGATCCTTGTTCCTCACAATCTACACCGGTTGGTAGCAAGGAAAAAGGGTTAAACAACAAATGTGAAAATGCCCCTAACTCAGTTCCTTCTGATAATAGATTGCTCTTTTGGAAGTGGTGGATGTTTCGGATTGTCCCTTGGACAAACTAGGGGTTTTTGGGGGAGGTAACGAAGCCTCCTGATTTATGAATATTGTCTCTTGGAATGTGAGGGGCCTTAATCGCAACCCCAAAAGAAGGGAACTGGTGGAATTTGCTCTCTCCCAAGATCCCCATATTCTCATTTTGATTGAGCACAAAATAAAAGAAGACAATGTTGATTTTGTCGTTGATAGTAGTTTTCGAGGCTGGAGTTATACTCATAACTAAATGTGCAGTAGGCAGAGTAGAATTTGGATCATCTGGAAATCATCCATTCTTAATCTAACCATTGTGGAAGCTTATGCTTAGGTTATACTTTGTCTCATTGAAAAACCTAGGGTGGAACTTTTTTTGCCATCTGCCATCTATGGGTACAACATCGAAGTTGAATGAGGGTTTCTTTGGCACAACATCTCAACTTTTTCTACCGAACATATCGGAAATCGGCGCTGGTTGTTAATGGAGGATTTTAATGAAACAAGAGACACAAGTGAAAGGATTGGCTCCAACATTCGTTGAACTTCAAGTATATAGGAACTAAACACCATGATTGAGGAACTTGCACTAATTGAACCTCTTATCCTCAGGCCCTTTCTTCACATGAACAAACAAAAGCCTAGGAGATAATCTTAAAGCAAGCAGAATTGATAGAGTCTTGATTAATGCAGAATGGCAGGATAAATATAGCCGTTATTCAGTTGAATTCTTGCTTCCAGGGGTTTCAGATCACTCCTCGTGTTTGGTACGACTTGACACCACATATAGGAGAAGGAAATCTTCTTTCAAATTCTTTAATTTCTAGACTACTAACCCTGATTTCTTGTCTATGGTCTCCACTTGCTGGCAACATGAAGTTAGAGGTCCAAGAATGTTTACTGTCGTGAAGTAGCTCAAAGCATTGAAACAACACCTCAGGAGCTTGAATAGATCTTAGTTTGGAGAGTTACACTTAAAGGTAAAGCAAGCAAAGGAGAGTCTATATTTACTTCAACAGAAGCTTGTGAACGACCCTTATAGTTCTACTGCTTGGGCTGCAGAAAAGGCTCAACTTGAGCAATTACTTGCTCTTAGTTGACATGAAGAAGTTATGCTCAAACAGAAATCTAGAAATCTATGGCTCAGGGAGGGAGACAATAATAGTAAGATCTTCTTTGACTCTATGATGCGAAGAAATACGTAGAACAGGATCAATCATTTCAAACTCGAGGATGGCTCTATTATCTAAGGAGGGAGTTCTTAAGAACACGATTATATCATATTATCAACACCTTCTTGGTAACTCCAAGCGTACAAATATTCCATATGAGAGGTATGCTGGTTTATTCCCTGAAGATGTCAATTCTTCCCTTACCTTTCCTGCACTTCAGAGATTATATATACTCGGAGTCTTAAAAGGTTTCAATGACTTCAAAGCTCCGGGTCCAAATGGTTTTAACAGTCTATTCTACAAATGCGATTGGCCTATCATAGGGCGGGACGTAGAAGAAATTGTCATGGACTTACTTCTCTTCAAGAAGAATGTTGAAATCCATAAACTCCACATTGATTTCCCTTGTACTGAAAGTCCAAACCCATCCTACCTCAAGGAGTAAACCCATTTCATGTTGTAATGTCCTATACAAGATCACATCTAAACTTCTTGCAGAGCGGATAAGTCGTGTGCTTCCATCGATCGTCCACCTCAATCAAATTGCTTTCATCACTCGGTGATAGATCTCGGTGAATATTCTATTATGCCAAGGTCTATTTCACAACTACCATAAGGGAGATAAGGGTAAATGTGTGGCAATAAAAATTGATCTCATGAAAGCTTATGACATGGTAAAATGGGATGTAGTTTTTGGAGTTCTCAAAGGTGTAAATACACCTCAATACTTGGTTGATATGATTTCTAAATGCATCACTACATCGAGATTTTCAGTGAACTTCAATGGTGAACAAGTTGGCTATTTTAATAGTACCAATGGGCTTCGACAAAGTGATCCTCTTTCTCCTTCTCTCTTTGTATTGGTTATGGAGCTTCTTAATAGAATCATCAATGCGAAAGTTGCCACTTCTGCTTTCAAGTATCACTGGCGTTACAAAACACAACGGATTACCCACTTATGCTTTGCAGGCGATCTATTCTTATTTGCTTATGGAGATGTAGATTTTGTCCTTTGCCTTGTAGATGCCCTTAACGAATTTGCAGTTATGACAAGACTGCGATTCAACCCTAACAAAAGCCAAATCTTTTTCTCTAGATTAAATGAGGATGAGAAGCTCCTCATACTGGACCACACACCTTTTGTCACAGGTACTCTCCCTATTAGATATTTGGGTGTTCCGCTTGTTACAAGAAGACTCGCTCACATAGATTGTAAGAGTCTTACTGACAAGATCTTTAAAAAAATTGAAAGTTGGGGTATGAAGCATATGAGTCCTCATCTCCATTTGCTCCTTTTAGATGCAAATGTTTTTACTTCCTAAGCAAACCATATACAAGGTTGAGAAAAGGATTCGTCAATTTCTGTGGGTAGAAAATACAGCAAACCACGGATCGCACAAGGTGGCATGGCAAGTAGTTTGCTCACCTAAAAAGGAAGGAGGATTAGGATTGCTTGATCTGAACATATGGAATAAGGTACTATTAGGTCGCATGCTGTGGAACCTCATCAACCGTCCATCCTCTTTTCTTTGGAGTATATGGGTTCACAATACCAAATGCAGAGGCACTCCAATTATTCAGATCAACATTAGGGGTAGTATGGCTTGGAGTTGGCGGTATCTTCTAAAATTGCGATATGTTTTGACCTTGGCTATCCATAGCTCAAGTTATTGTTTCCTGGAAATCCGTGATGAACTTAGACATGTGGGACAGGTTATGGAATGGTATCACCTAATTTGGACCAATGACAATAGCAAACACAATTTTATTGGCTGGCTTGTTTGTAGAAATAGACTACCGACAGCAGTGATCGTCGGCCAATGGATGTCTTCGGTTGATATGCGGTGTAACTTTTGCAGAGCTGGAATAGAAGTCAGAACACATTTGTTCTTCTAGTGTAAGTGGATTGGTAGCATATAGCGCAGTATCCTAGCACAACTTGGGATTAGACGTCCTTTAGGAGGATGGAATGAGGAACTCTAATGGATGATTAGGGCAAAAAAAGGAAAAGACTTGACGGCAAAACTCCTCAAGGTATCGTTCTTAGTAACCATAGATAGTATTTGAATGGAGCGCAACCGTAGGCGGTTTCAAGACAAGTCAGCTGACATTAGACATGGCCACGGGTAGTGAATCGTCGGTTCCGGTTCTTGAACAGGCGGTTTCGATTCGTGGCCATGCTTGAATTGGAACCGGCCCTTGGAGGAGCGATCTCGGTTCTGGACCGATTTAAGGGCTGGTTTCGATTTTGAATTTTACATTTAATTTTAAATAAAAAAATTATGAAATAAAAAAATTATGAAATAAAAAAATTATAAATTATAATCAAATTGTACATTGTAATCAAATTTGGAGGGGAAAAAAAAGGAGAGAGAAGGGGCTTGAACTTAATAAATTATCATTAAGCGCCTATATATCTTCTTGCAGATAGACGAATTAAAGCTTATGTAGTTCTTTTACCTTGATAACCTCAATTTACCTTATCGTCAATCGTCGCTACCCGTTGTGGTACCCGTGGCGGTGGTATTTTTACTATCATCATTGAAGAATTCGTCATCTCGATCCAGCTCTTGTTGTCAAAATTTAATCTTTGTCCAATCATCGACACAAGCTTGAGCCTCCACAGCATCCAGATTTAATCTTGAACGGCGGTCGTCCAAAATTAATCCTCCAACGCTAAATGCTTGTTCAACTGTAACTATTGAAGAAGGTGTTGCTAAGATTTGTCGAAGAAGAGATTGCTAACATCTGTCTTGCGATGAGAGCGAGGAATGTGAATTGGGTTGAATGAGTCTTCCACCACTATAAAAATTTTGAAATCAGTGCTGTGTTCGGAATCACGGAACTCAAAAGCAATAGTTAAATAGTTTTCTAATTTGAAAATATTACATGTTGCTCTCTTTTGTCTTTTTTGCCTACTAATGAGCAGATTGTACCCTTAATAAGTCTACAACTCTCCTCCCTCTACGAGGCACTAGGTTGAGAAGATTTACTATCACCTAAACCATATCTACTACAAAATTCATTATATAATGCTATTATAACATCTTTAACCTCTACTTATATAGTTTTAATATCTATTGCTTCATTCAAATGTAAACAATCGTAATAATAATCCTTCAGATAATCATATAAACCATCTACTTTAATACGTAGATCGAAAATAATAGCAACCAAATAAACAAGAGGAATGAAGGCATAATAATGCAGCCATTTTGCTTTCATTGCTATAATTGTCAGAGCTAATTGAGCATCCTTTTTATATTCAGAAAAAACACTAGTAATGTTAACACATTCTATTAAAAATAAATGCGTAGTAGGATAATAAACATCAGATAAAGTATAAGTTGTATCATTTAAAATTTTTAAAAAATCTATTTTTTTTTTTTTTGCAAACAACCCAATCTTCTAGAGTAAACTAATTTTCGAAATATTATTCGAAATAAACTCACATAATAAATCTTTATAAGCAAAAGATTAATGAAGCAACTCGTAGGTAGAATTCCAACAAGTCGGAACATCTTTTGAAAATCTTTTTGATTTTTGTGCATGTGCTTTACAAAATCTGCCCCATTTTTTCATAATTTGGGGATAACTCTATAAAAATTTAATTGTTCTCTTTATTGGGGTGAGAAAAGTCTCAAGAGTTCGTAAACTCTCTTGTACGCATAAATTTAAAACATGGCAAACACATCTAATATGAAAAAATTGTCCACCAAAAAAAGGTTTATAAAAGTTTTCTAACTCGGGAATGAAAGCGGTATTTGACGGCATTATCAAAATCAACTGAAAAAAAATTTATTAATCAAATTATATTCTTCTAAAACTTGCCAATTATTCTATAAATATTATTCACCGTATGCCTTTAATCAAATACTTGAAATGCAAGTATTCTTTTTTGAGTGTTCTAATCTTCACCTATCCAAAGACATGTCATACCCATATAAAAATGAATTTGCTAAGGATCGCTCTAAATATCGCTACCTATATGCAGACATCCATTGAAATCCTTAAAAAAATTTTACAAAGCCCTTTTTTTTTATTTTTTATAAACTCTAAAAAGTTTGTGTTTAAAAATAGTTTTCAGAACAGCTTTTGCTTGCGGAGTACATGCAGTGTTTATAAAAAAATTCAAACCAAAAATTTCATCGGTAGTAAACAATAAATGTTCAATGTCAATATATTGAGCAAATGTTTCTCTATAAACTTCGTCACTGGAACGAAATAAAGGATAAGTATTAGGATTGGTGTACCCAAAAATTTATTGTTGCTTGGTATCGATTCCCGCTTGCGTTGCATGTTTTTGCGTCAAATGCCGATGGTATGTTCCATAATCGTCTCATTTATTAAAATTGCATGATTTCATATAATATTTACAGTTTATCTTATATTTGTCTCCACTTACATGTACCTTATCGAAGTGTTGTCATAAGTTGGATGTACTCTTCCGGGCCTGCCGTTTTGGCTTCTTTACTGTCGACATTTCTTCGACTCCGGTAGGAGGATGAAGACTTTCTTAGATTAAGATGTGCTCGACGTTGATAATATAGTTGATATTATTATCGGCGTCTACCTAACATGTAAACTCCCGAAAATCACATTGATCATGAGGTTGAGGATAATAGGATTCCCCCATCGCCATCGGCATCGGGCTCTTTCCCCTGTCACCAGCTCCGCTTCCACTTGCCATTTTTGTCAGAGAATTGAGTGGGAAGCTGATTCAGAAAATTAAGAGAATTCAGCCGGAATTGAGGGAATTCGAGAGAAATTATGAGAAAAAAATGAAAGGGAGGAATGGTATTTATAGAAAATTTAGAAAGAAAAATAAAATAAAAGAGGAGGGTGTTTTTGCCATTGCAATGCAATGGCCCAAAAGTGAGCCATTGGGGTGGCTCTTTCCCCCTTTTTTTACCTTTTTTTTTTTGCGATTTGGAACCAGCCCCGAACCGCCGGTTCCGGGGCGATTTCGACTTTTGTGAAACCGTAATTGGCCTGTGAGGGGTCGGGCTGGGCCGATTCCAATTCGGAACCGGTGGTGCCGATTCCAATTCGGACGGGTCGATTATGATTATTCCACGGGCCAATTCCGGGCTCAAACCGACCCGTGGTCATGTCTAACCGACACCCATATTATTTTGGCTAACGCACGTAAAAATATAAGTGGTAGAGCTTCACTCTATCAAAAAATCAGCCCTTCCCAGTCAAATGTGGTTTTGGCTACTATGTGGAGACTATCTACCTCCATCTTTTCGAACTATTAGCACTATTTGTAAGGCTGGGGATGCCCCTAAGTTGATGTACTTCATTTGCTTTATAATATTTACATTTTTCACAAAAAAAATTATTAATTTGTTTTTATTAGTTGATTATATATATTGTTCAGACTTATTTTAGTAATTGTTTTAGAGCAGCATTATTTCCACTCTGATATTGACTAAGACACTCATTTCATCCAATTAACTTACCAAAACACCTTGTAGCTCTTCAATTTATTATTTCCTTTTTATCACACTAATCCACAAAATTGCCGTTATTTCTATCATCTCCCATTAATTTCACAATATAAATGCTCCATTACGCCCGTGAAAATATCAATTAACCCAATCTTGTTATTTTTCCTAGAGGATGTTGTCAATTTTAATTTACGGTCTCATATTTTCATTCACAAGAAATTTGTATTTATGGAAGCTTATGAACACAAGATTAAGTGCTTTTTGTCTAAATAGTATAAGTGAAACTATATTTCAAAGTCAAAAATCAAAATTCAATTTAATTACTTAGATGATCTTGATAAAAAAAATGAAAAATAAAAATTGATCAAAATATCGAAAAGGTTAATTTGTTAAAGCATGATCAAATGTCAAATGAATTTATATTTTGACCATATCTAAATATTAACAAATGATAAATGTATAAATTAAAAAAATAAATTTGCAGATAAAGTAATTAATATCGATTTAAATTCAATCTTGTAACAAATAGATCAAAACTTTAAAATATGTTTAAAACTTTCCCCTGAACAGTCTTACGCGAGTTTGAAAGTACATAATGTGTAAATAAATTTTCAACCCCATCTTGCAATTCAAATTAAAATGTGAAAAGCTAAAAAAAAAAAGCACAATTCATCGATGTTTAGCATTATAAACCTACAAATTAATTACAAAAAATCACTCAAAATGTCTTAATCTACCAGATATTTAGATTGAGTTATCATTTTTAGCTTTGAAACAAAGTTCCTCTCATGCTTTTTTTTTTAAAAAAAAAATAGGCAATTAATTGTGTGTTCATAATTCGTCATAACTAAAAGTTTCTAACCTATTATATAACTTTTGTAATTAAAAAATGAGACCATAAATTAAAGTTAACAATCTTTTCTGGGCAAAGCGATAAAATGATGCATCACAATATGATATTTTATCGAGTGTAATTTATTGTCAAATTGATAATTTTAGAGAAAATAGAAATAAAAGCATTTGTGTTGGTTAGCATGATAAAAAAAAAAATAAATGGAAGAAAGAGAGAGGTATTTTGGTCTCTCAATTAAAAGAGGAGTGGCTTAGCCAAAACGAGTGTGAAAATAGCACCGCCCTTGTTTTAACGTTTATTTATCTTCTCAATTACGGTTGCCACTTGCGTTTCTCTTATTGCGCGATGAGAGAGTATAAAAAAATATGGTTGTACGGTGAAATTATAAAATACTCACCATATAGCACCTTATAATACTCTGTATGTGCTTTTATCATTGAGAACTTAATATATGTCTACTTTTTTCATGTATGTCATGTAAAGTTGCAAAAAGTTCATTAGCACCATATGATTTAAATAATAATAATCTTCCAAGAAGGATGTTTCGGTTAGCCTCCTATACACAAAGAAATAATTGAATTGCAGCATAATTGAATAAGTTTCTATCAATCAATGAAAAATTAACTCAAAAATTACATTCATATATTGGAGTACGTGTCAATGTTAGATTTGAGAGACATATTAAAATGATTAATTCTGGGTCGATCCATGTGTGGTCACACTAAAACCATAATTTTTGGCGTTTCCATGTTGACTCTACATGGTTTAATGACTCAATTAGTAACAAATAGATAGTTAATTAATCACGTCCCTTATACAATGAGTGAATTCGGGTGCATTTGCCAAAGTTTTTTGATTATGTTTCCTGGAATAATTTCTGAGTAGAAGAGTACGTTTGGTAACTGTATAAAATTTCTATTCTAGGAACATAATATGAATAGAAATTCTTTTAGTACGACCCTAAAAATTTATATTCCCAAATTTTATTTAATCACCAAAATGTTAGTGGAAGCTGATGGGGCGGTGGACTTGTGGTTGTAAAAACGAGTATTAAGTTACTCTAAGCTTATTTTTCTTAAATAATATTGTTTTCTTTTTGTTCTTGGGAATAAAGAAGCTACTTTTTTGCTTTATTTCTTGTTTCTGTTCCAAAGAAAAAAAGAACAGAAAAGCATAGAATCAAAAATGTTACCAAACGTGCACTTCATCATCATCCACAAGACATATCCTCATGCAATAATTATCATCAAAAGTTTAAAGTAAAGTGTCAACTTATTTCATTTAAGAATTCAAACAGAAATTTTGACACTTATAAATCATCAACGTCACAATTCGTACCCGCGCATTAAATTATGTGCATTATCATCATGCAAATATTTGATGAAAGAAAAGGAATTATAAGATATAGCTCAAAGAATAAAGTGAAAGAAATTTGACGGGAAAAAAAGGCAAAAGTACGGAAGAAGTGCCAATATTTTTGTACGGCGCACACTTTAGTGTTAATATTTTTTTTTGGATCACTTAAATGTCAAATCGGAAAAAAATGATCATTTAAATGCCAATTTTGAAAAAAAAACGATCACTTAATTGCCAATTTCGGCAAAATAGTACACGTGGCATTTTTTTAAATTAATTTTTGAATATTATGTGGAATTCTTTTAAAAAAAGTTTGTCCACATGGCAATTTTTCTTTAAAATTCAGTCCACGTGGACTTTTAAACTAAATTAAGTTAATTTTTTTAAAAAATTAAAATTAAACAAAAAAATAACTTAAAAAATAAAAAACACAAACTTGCGATTGCGGCGGCCCTCGCCGCCGCCCACCATCGCCGGTTGGCGATGGGTTAGTGGGGTGCTTGGGGGGTCCCCGAGCCCGGGTGATCCCATCGAGGCCTCTCTAAGGGTCGGCGAGGCCCGACCGTGGCCGGTCGAGGCCTCACGGCGAAGTAGAGGTGTTAAATGGGTGGGTTGGGTCGGGTCGGGTCGAATATGGTCCGACTCATATTGACCCATCTAACCCGTTTTGACCCATTTTCAATGACCATACTCGACCCGACCCACAACCAACCCACAACCGACCCGTTTTGACTCATATTATCAAATTACACTAATATTCTAAGAAAATCTATATAACTTATTTAACATATTTTAAGTTCTTCACATGTATATGTTACCGGATAAAATCTTCTCATTAAGTAAGAAAAGCAAATTAAATAATAAAATAATTAGTAAATAAAATAAAAATGATATTACTAAAATACTTTCATGCAATAAAAAATATAGTGAATTTTTTTCCTTTTTTTAATTCAAAAATTTTTATTACTAAAAAATTTATTATAATTTTTTTAAAAAAAAGTAGTTTTGATTTTATTTTTTCTTTTATTTTTCTCCGGCAACCGGCGGAGGGGCGGCGGCGACTAGAGGAGTCCAATCTCGTGAGCGCGCCTCTCCAAGAACACTCGTTCCTCAACATAACCCCAAACCTTGATCTCCACGACCGCTTGGGGGAGTCTGGTCTCAGCTCCACCTTGTACTCGCCGTTCCCTTCGGCTTCATCTTCCTCCTCCTCCTCTGATCCTCGTCTTCCTTCTCTCCTCCTCCCACCTCCTCCATGCATCGTCAATGTTCAGGTACAGAAAGATAAGCAAAGCTGCTGAGAGAGAGATGAGAAGGCAAAGGGCGTTATCCTTCACGTGAGTGCAGGATTTAATGGGCTCGTTCTCGTGCGATGTGTGAAGTGGGACTCTTCGCAAGCTAGAGAGAGAGAGAGAGAAGACATATAGACAGAGTACTAATGGCGACAGTTTTTATGAATCGCTTTCACTTTCGTCGCTCCAAAGCCCATGTGAAGAGGTTTGATAGGCGGCAGACGGCGGAGGACAGCTGCCGGCGATGGTTAGCAGTAGCGATCGGCGGAGAGGCAACGGTGGATGGTGACGGCGGGAGCCGGCGGCGACCGGCAGGTGAGGTCAGCCAACACTTTCAATATTTTTTAATTTAATTTTTTTTTTCTAATTTCTTTCATTCACTTACGAAAATAGAAAATTAAAAAATAATAATAAGCAAGTTAAGCCTTTGAGTCCTACGTCCATTTGCAACTTGTGAGAGCTACCTTCATGGGTTGAACTTGTGAGAGCTACCTTCATGGGTTGAAAATGGGTTTAAGCGTGTAATCCATTTTTGACCCATCTAATTCAACTTCAATATTTTGGACCCATTTTCATTCAGTCATTTAAAAACTTAGAACCCATATATAATCCATCTATATAAAATATGGGTAAAAAAATGGGTCATTGACCCATATTGACGGCTCTTCGGCGAGGCTCGACCTCGTCAGATTCCTAGCGAATCTCAGGGGAAATGCTACTGAAATAATCATTTTTCAAAAAAATTAGCATTTAAGAGATAAAAAAAAAATATGGACATTGAAGTGAGCGTCGTACATAAATATTAACACTCTTAACGTCCTTTTACCAAAAAAGAGAAAAAGGTGACATAATAAACGAGGAGAAGAAACAAAGAGAAAAAGTTACGGTTGGTATAAATTTGGCGAAAATTTGAAATTTAACTTATTTTCGTCATTCTATATTATGGTTCTATATAATCTATTAATGTGAAAATTAAAGTCAATTATTTTCTTCTATTTTTAATATGTGTATACTTTTGAGTCCACACTTCGACTCAGGCCCGCAGCATTTTTTTTTTTTGGTTGCTTTCCTTTGTCGAAAAGGCTTAAAGCCAGATGACCCATCAAATGGGCTAACGGTCAGAAGTTAGGTTCTGGGAGGAGTACAAAACGGGAAAAGTCATCGATAGATTAGGTGGCTATTAGGGAGAGAAAGAAACAGAAAGTTGCATTCGCTGATAAGAACTCGAAGGCTTCAAGACTTTTTGAATATATATAATATTTTATATCTCTCGCGTCCTCCCATCCTCTTCCTCAACCCCAACGAGAATTACGCTATAAATCAGACATCCCCCCCCTCCATCTTCTCTCGCTCCTTCCCCTTTCTCTCTCTCTCTCTCTCTCTCTCTCCAACCAAAAAACAATCACACTTCCCTCTCCCCTTTTTCTTTCTGAAAATCCGCCATGTTCGCCACCAAATTCGTCCGACCACCGCGGAAGGAAGTTCGCCACCAAATTCGTCCGACCACCGCGGAAGGAAGAGCCCGTCGACACCGATCCGGCGCAAGTTCCCTTCGACGACGACGACGGAGACGCGCTCTCGCTCTGCAACCTCTCCTTCGCCGACGACGACGCCTCCACATCCCCGTCGTCGTCGTCGTCCTCGTGCTCCTATAACGACGACATCTTCGATCTCGTCGATTGTGGACTCTCGTCCCTTCTCCGACCTCCGCTCCGACGATCCGCATGGCATCTTCTGCGGGAAGCTCGTCCGACAATGGCCTCCAAATCCTCCTCCCCTACTGCTGCTCTGGAGAACAAGAGATCGCCGCTTCAGACCGGCCGCGGAAGCCAAAAGAGCACGACCAGGAGGGCCCGATCGCTGACGACCCGGAGGGGGAAGTGCCGGTTTCCCCTGTTGGCCTTCGGATTGGCGAGGTACTCCGACGGAGATGGCACTGAGAGAGATGAGGACCGAGGCAGAGCGACGTAACACGTAACTGTCGTCCGGCGATTCATTTTTACACGAAATATAAATGATCATTTTTTAAAATTGCTCATTTTTCGTGATAAAGTCAATTTCAAACAATCTATTGTGGTACACGTGTCGCGCTGTGAGCGTGTCTATAAATTGAGGCGAGGGTTTCACTTCATCAACTGAGGACGCCGCAGCGGAGCTTCATCAATAAGCTATGGACCCCTGGGACGAACCTAATTCACAGGCCCGCACCATTAGCATCCCAAGTGATAGACCATTGTAGAGAAGAGCGGAGCACATGGCCTAACGCCGCCCAATCCTTGCCGCCGCCGCCTCTGACCAGGCGCGGCACTGAGGCATCACTATGCCTCATTTCACTTTGTGAACTAAATTCGTCCGTTCTTGTGTAATTGATGCTGATTGAAGGTGGTAATGGACAGAAAACTTCTCCACAGTTGCCGGAGCAGGTCTTTTCAAGCGTTCTTTTCGCCGGTTATCAAGCATCGGCGGCAAAATTGCTTCATAGCCGGTACTTTTCTAAGTAATTCGAGTTTTTTTTTTATCCTTCTTTGTTAATTGGTTCATTTTTATGGGTTCAGCGGTTCGCTACTTTATTCATCATCGGCTGTGCGAACCATCTCCACTTAGTTCCATCCAGGTTGGATAGTGTGTTAATGTACTTTAATGTTTTAATAGGATCGAGAATAAGTTGTTCAATGAAGCGGTATAAGTTGTCGGAGCTTACTCCTGCCGAGGTCAATAGTCTAAAGGCCCGGCCGCGTATTGAATTCTCGAAAATCTCTAGCCTGGTGAGTTTTTTGAGGTTATTCTCAATTATTTTCATCTATTAGAGTTTGACCGCAGCACTAATTGTTTTGCGACACTTTCTCCTTTAGGTCGATCCGATTGTTGATGAAATCCACAGGAGAGGCGATGCTGCAGTCAAAGAGTATCTGTTCTCTCTGATTTCTTGTTTAAGATGATGATCTTTGAAATTCCGTTTAGCATTCTCTGGAAAAAATGCAGGATTTATGATGTTAGAAGGAGGACTTTGTGATGATGTTGAAATGTCCAGCTTACTTGCTTTCATAGGTACACTGCGAGATTTGACAAAGTTGAGCTGGAGAAGATAGTTGAGAATGTGTCTGACCTTCCAGACTCAGAGGTGTCTTAAGATAACACGTGCTTTTCAGATACTCGTGTTTGTTGGCCAGCGCCTATCTATCATCTCATCAGTTTTAGGGATATAAAATCCTGACCTAACATTTACCAATTTTGCAGCTTGATGCAAAAGTAAGAGAAGCATTTGATGTGGCCTATGATAATATACATGCCTTCCATTTGGCTCAAAAATCTCCTGAATTGAGTATCGAGAATATGAAAGTAAGAAGAGATGTCTGGTTTCTCCTTTTCAATTTAGTAATCTCATTTTGGCTCTTGGATATTATCATCCTTTAGGGTGTTTTATGTAAAAGGGTGGCTAGGAGCATTGGCTCCGTAGACCTTTATGTTCCTGGAGGTACTGCAGTATGATGTGGCCTATGATAATATACATGCCTTCCATTTGGCTCAAAAATCTCCCGAATTGAGTATCGAGAATATGAAAGTAAGAAGAGATGTCTGATTTCTCCTTTTCAATTTAGTAATCTCATTTTGGCTCTTGGATATTATCATCCTTTAGGGTGTTTTATGTAAAAGGGTGGCTAGGAGCATTGCCTCCGTGGGCCTTTATGTTCCTGGAGGTACTGCAGTTCTACCTTCGACAGCACTTATGCTTGCAGTTGTAAGTGGATGAAAGTTGCCTATTCTGTTATTTTTTGCCACTACAGTAAATAATTTGGTTTCAATTGGAATTACTTGACATCTGGTTTGTTGCATGCTTCAGCCTGCACAGATTGCTGGGTGTAGAACTGTTGTTCTTGCAACTCCCCCAAGACAGGATGGCAGCATTTGCAAGGTAAATTTCCCTTGAAAATGCGTCTAGGTGATAAGCAGTATGAACTGATTACATCTTTCTATTTTTTCATTGCCTGAAGGAAGTACTATACTGTGCCAAGAAAGCTGGTGTGACTCACATCCTCAAAGCTGGAGGAGCACAGGTTTGAAACATGGCACAGACTACTAATTTACTTTGATCTGTTTCTTTTGTATGGTTAGGTTTTCTTAATTTGTGGTATTTTTCTGCTATGCAGGCCATAGCTGCCATGGCATGGGGAACTGAATCCTGCCCAAAGGTACTTCTAATTGATATCAATGAAATCCATTGTCATCAGGACTTTTTAGAGAAACGCCTGAATCTTTTCTCCAACAAATGCTTAGGATTGCGAAGTGCAGCCACATAGCTATTGGAATCAGTGAAAACCCTGATTAGTGTTGTAGCTTAAGGCCATGAAAAGAGGGGGAATTAGGAAAGTGCATGTGAGGTCTGTGGGCAATTACATGGTTCACCCATTTCTCGCCCTACTTGACCAAAAAGCATGTGGCAAAGGTTGGTAATAGGGAGTGACAAGATTTCATTGAACGGCCAAAATTGAATAGAGAAGTTTTTGGTTAAAAGTCTTCTCTTATATACGTCAACACGAGAATTTCATCGAATTTGTTATTTCTTCGGTTGCTTGGAAGAGGTATAACCAGGCCTCCTAAGGGATCTAATAACAGTTACGTGAATGGTTGGTTGGATTTTTGGTTACAAATATATGTGGATGCATTTAAATGGACTTCTCGACCTTTGCTACTGATGAGTTTATGGGCTTGGTAGAATTTTTCTAAAGAAAAATGTGTGCTTTTGAGTATTTTGATTTCGAAAAATGACAAGAAGGGGAAAAGAGGGGTTTGGACGGTATCAATAAAAATTTTGCGCTGTACTTAAATTGCATTCGAAGTGATAGAACTTGTTTCTTGTTGCTCAGCCATTTATTGAAAAAATTGTTATCTGGGCATGTAATGATTATCATGTTGGCTTGCTTTTATTTTTGGTAGGTTGAGAAGATATTTGGTCCCGGAAATCAATTTGTCACTGCAGCAAAAATGATTCTCCAAGTATAAATGAGCACTATTTTCAGTCCTTTCCAAGAATAAATGGCTGGAGCCAGATACCATTTGCTGAATTTGTATTTTACCAATTAACACCTCGTGTAATCTCACTTCCTTAACAGAACAGTGAAGCAATGGTTTCCATTGACATGCCTGCGGGTCCTTCGGAAGTTCTTGTCATTGCAGACAAGTATGCTAGTCCAGTCCACATAGCTGCTGATCTGCTATCCCAGGTGCTTTTTACTTTGTGAAGTGATTTGATATGTCTCGGTCCTGATATAGTACTTCGTCTCTTGATTTATGTCTGATCTTATCGTTTTACTTCAGAAAGAAGCAAGGCATACTCAAAAATCAACTTCGAAGTGTGTGTTTTTTCCTTGTGTGGTTTTGTTAGGGAGTTATTTGCATTTCTTTGGAACGTAAATTCAAGTTTTTTGCAATCAATGGTGGATGAAGTATTCCTTTTCTGTTTAATTCATTGATGCGATTGCGGGGTGGGCGAGTAATGTCGAAGCAAGTATGGATAAATCAAGGCGTATGGGGATGAATATCGGTGGATAAATATGAATGCATGATAAATTATGATTACTATCTAAAGGACGCACCATCAGCCAATGATAAAGATAAGGATTGACAAAGTTCACCCCCAAGGCTTAAAGGGCAAGCCACTCGCCAAGGATAATGGACTTGGAGATATGGGAAGCTCACCACCAGAACCTAAATGACGAACAACCGCCCGAGGATGAAGGGCCTCTTGGTTCACCACAAAGGAATAGTCCCCTTTCCAAGGATAAGAAACTGGAATAGGAGAAGCTCATCACCAAGGCTTAAAGAAAATTTCACCAGCCAATGATAAAGGGCCTCTTGGCTCACCACCAAGAAAGAATTCACCGTCCTGGGATAGAGACTGAAAAAAAGTTTCACTCGCATAGAGGAAAATCTCATATATTATCGATATTCAAGTCTTGTTTGCTTTAGAATGAGATTACACCTCAATTTATAGAGATATTGCAAAACAAAGGAGGTGACTCTTCAAATTCTCTAAAATTGAGCGAAACTCTCGGGGAATTCACCTAATATGACTCTTAAAAGTAGTACTACAATAAAGACTCATAAAAAGTTGTGAATTAAAAAACTCAATAACTTGGAGTAAATGATATTGAGTAGCCTTAGATGCATTGAAACTTGATAAGACCATCCAAATTGTGCACCAGCCTGGGCAGATCAACAAACGCCTTGGAAGATCGACAAATAGCAAAGGGAATAGTCCAAAACATCCTCCGATTGCTAGATAGTCGATTAGCAGTCTCGGAGTCGACAATGAACTTGTAAATCGATATCTAGATAGTTGATTGCCAACCATATAATTGACGACTAGTGTCCATTGAATCCACAACTCTCTTGCCGAATCGACATGTTCAACTTGTATCGAGATAAAGTGTAGCTTAAATTGTCCTTTTGCTTCCAAACGTAAGGATTTGAGCTAGATTAATCGACGAGGCCTGAGTTCAGCTTGCAAGTTGATTGATATAGCCCGATGCTCATGCATCATTCATTAACTTGATGCTTTATCTTTTAAAATCACTCCATGCTGTGTCAATCACTTTCAGCCATCATCTGCTTACATTATACTCCTGAGATTATTGCCCCCACATGACACACATGGTTTTTATCTCTTATATTCCTTGTTCATATTGTCTAATTTGTCGACACATTATTCATCATTGTCAGGCTGAACATGGTCCTGATAGTCAAGTGGTTCTTGTCATAGCTGGGGATGGAGTGAATATAAAGGCTATTGAGGAAGAAATAATCAAGCAGTGTGGGAGTCTTCCTAGGGGAGAGTTTGCTTCAAAGGCTCTGAGCCGTAGCTTCATTGTATTTGCTCGTGATATGGTTGAGGTTACGCCACTAACTTCTCACTCTTCATATTGTCTTATGTTTTATCTTTGCAGAGAAGATTTGAGACCTGAACTTTGGGATGTCCACGCTCTGAGTCAGAGTGTTTTCCTGTATATGAGAATAGTCTATTTGTATCCCCTAATACTTGAGGAAATAAAATATGAACATTTGGGTGCTTCATAACGTTGCATGCAACATACACATCTGGTGTGATTGCTAGACCAATTTATAGTTTTTTAAAGTACAAAACAGATAGCATTTAATATTTACCTTTACCAAAAAAAAAAAAAAACAGATAGCATTTGTCTTACCTTAAGGCGTTTTCAATTACTTTCTGCAAAAAATTCTCATATGTTGTGTCGCCCTATAGGAGTTTAGCTGGATTCATTTCTGTTTTCTTGCTCAATCTCAAATGTGCATATCTTCTATTTTTATGTTATTATATATGCACCAATTCATGCATTTACTTGCTATTGGTGTTAGCGGAACTACTTATGCCTGCAGGCAGTTTCCTTCTCAAATTTGTATGCCCCTGAGCATCTGATCATCAATGTAAAGGATGCTGAGAAGTGGGAGAGCTTGATTGAGAATGCAGGTATAACTTGTGGATAGCAACATCGTTGTGTTTGTAGCTATTTCCTTCGCCATCTATCATTCCCTTAATATCATGTCTTGTAGGCTGTGTTTGGTCGTCACGGTAAAAATCGGGACGGGATTCCTATGTCTGCTAGATGTTCAGGATAACATAGAGGGGATACAAGGGGGAGATAAACGGGATAAAAATACCTTAAGGGTAAAAATACCTTAAGGGAGGGGGTGGGATAGATCTGAATAAGATTTCTCAAGAGAGCGGACACGAGGAGAATTGGGTTTTTTCCACAATCACCGCCTCCGCTCCGTGCCCGGCTGCCTCTTCGCTGCGTCTGGCCGCTCTTCGGTAGCGGCGACCGTCAAGTGGAGCCACTTCTCTTGCAGGTTGGGGTCTCCTACGGTAAAGCCGAGTATCTCCATGATCTCGTTCTTTAATTGATAGTTTGGCGTGATAGGAGATTATGTCCTTTGTTCTTTAATCGCTTGAATATTTCCAACATTTGAAAGGAGTCTCGACATGTTATGAAGAAGTTAAGGTTGATCGACTTTCAAGGTAGCTTTCTTGGACGATTTGCATGGGTGTATCTTCAATTTGTAAAAAGAGATTGAATAATTCTTGTGTTCAACACTTATTTACTCACTCGACAAGATAACGAGCAAGGCTAGTGGGTCATTCTTAAAGGATTCGACTACAAATCAAGACCCCTAGTTTTACTGTCCGCTTGATCGATGCCGTGCCCAAATTTAAATGGGACAAGCCTTTGCTAAACAATAACTCAATCATCAGAACTCATCATCGAATAATTTCTAAAGCATTCTCATGATTTAGCAAGTTATTTCCTAATTAAAGTAGGCTTATCCCAAGGCTCTGCTTTGAGTCCTTATCGTTTTGCCATAGTTATGGATGAGCTAATAAAAGATATCAAAGATGAGGTGCCGTGGTGTATACTATTTGTAGATGATATTGTGCTTATTAATGAGACCAGGGTTGGGGTCGGTGCTAAATTAGAACTATGGAGAAGCACGTTGGAGTCCAAAGGATTTACGTTAAGTTGAAGTAAGACTGAATGCATGAAGTGTGAGTTTGACACAACACGAGGAGGAGATCACGAATATGTGAGTATGCTCGGACAGGAGGTACCCAAGAAAGATGCTTTTAGATATCTTGGATCAATATTGCAAAAGAGGGGAGAGAGTGATGAGGATGTAAGCCATAGAATCGGAGCAAGTTGGATGAAATGGCATAGTCTTTAGGGTTCTTGTGTGATCACAAAATCCCTCTTATGTTAAAAGGAAAATTTTATAGAATAGTAGTAAGACCCGCAATGCTGTATGGAGTTGAATGTTGGCCAACACATAGGCAACACGAGCATAAAATGGGAGTAGTGAAAATGAGGATTTTAAGGTGGATGTGTGGTCATACAAGGATGGATAAAATAAGAAATGAAGATAGTTGAAGAAAAGTTGGAGTAATATCGGTGGCAGATAAGATAAGAGAACATAAATTGAGATGGTTTAAGCATATTCTTCGAAGACCCCTAGATGCTCCGGTAAGAATACAAGTCTGTTATCGAGAACATTACATGAAGAAAGGAAGAGGTTGGCCGAAATTTACCTCGGGGAAAGTAGTAAAACAAGATTTAATGGAGTGGGAAATAAATTAGGGTACAGTTTGTCTTATGACGGAGTGGAGGAAAGCAATTAGAATTGTGGAGAGGCGGAATTCCTATGTTTTGGTCTGTCCTTTTTAGTTCATTTTTTCCTATATATTTTAATATTTTAATATTTATTTTTAGATAAATATTTTTCCCCTCGATGGAGCTTGTTTTTATTTTATTTATTTTTGGGTTCATCGACTACCGACCTCAACTAGTTTGGGATAAATGTATTGTTGATGATGTTGATGTCTCATGTTTCAGCATAACATGGTTGATCTTAGCTGCACCTTCCTTTTATTTATCCGACTTTATATCCGTAGTTCACCAAGCAGCAAGATAGTATATGACAAAATCCTTAAAAAAATTTATCCTATCCTATTTTGGCTTGAAATTTGGACGACCAAACGCAGCCATAATGTATTCCTTCTAATTGTGTTTTATGGCTCGCTCTTATAAAGTAATCCTTCTGTGATAAAAACTAAATGATTTTTCCAATAAAGCTTTGAGCTTACCCAAGTCTGGCTGGAACCCCTGTTAATTCTTTTGACTTTTTAAAGTCCTGGGGTCTGTTTCACTTTGAGATCAACTTTTTCCTTGCAAGTTGGATTTACATAGAGATTAACTACATTGAAGTCCAGTCTCACCCCATTTGAGTCCCCTTAGCCTTCCTCCCTTGTTGAATTTCTAAAATCCATTGGAAGCTTCTTTAGATTTCTGTAAAGTGGATATGTAAATGGCAAGTTCCTATTAATCGATGTACACTGTTTGTGCTTATTCATGAATATAATGTGTTTCATTATTAAGTGGTTATTCTATTTTGGGTAAGGAGAACTAGCTGTTCTTTATGCCTGGGTTCAAGAATTCCTGGATAACTTTACTGACACATTTCCATGCATAATATCATGAAAAATGTATACAAATTTTTTACTGCTAGTTGGTATTTACAATAGGTATGGAAATATCTAAACATGCCCAATTTTGTCAAGGTAGGGAACCAATATTGAGTAAGCAGATAAGGAGACTAAGAGTAAACTGATCAGGGGAGGAGTAGTCAGCACTAAGGATGGGGCTTGATAACTTCAGTATGCAGCTTTGGCTAGAAAAGAATATCTATGAAGCATAGTGCCATGACTGTTGATTTCTTTTTTTTAAAGATTTAAGTATTTCTTTTTTGGAGTAAAGTTGTTCTTTGTATTTGTCTTGCATTTGCTTATTAACTGGCCATCTCATGTTTACCGCTTATAATCGGATCCTGAAGAATTGTTCAGGTATTTGGAAATGGGGGTCAGGGGATCAAAGCTTCATTCCTCTCGTGCTAGTGCTATAGATAGAGGGTATTTGTGGTCGAGAATGAGTGTGCTAAATCAACAGCATCATATTTCACTGCCAGCATGTGCTAGCTCTTTTGGGATAAATAGTTCTAGCCCAAGGCATAAAGGAAGAAAGAAGGAAAGTATTAAATGTTTGTCTTTCCTTTATCATGCAGGCTCTGTATTTTTAGGCCAGTGGACGCCAGAGAGTGTTGGAGACTATGCCAGCGGGACAAATCATGTCCTTCCAACTTATGGGTATGCACGAATGTATGGTGGAGTGTCTCTCGACTCCTTTCAGAAGTACATGACATTTCAGTGTCTGACAAAGGAAGGGTTGAGAAGCCTAGGCCCTCATGTGGCCGTTATGGCCGAAGTAGAGGGATTGGAGGCCCACAAGAGATCTGTTACCCTTAGGCTTGAGGACATTGAAGAGAAGTAAGCTTCAAATGTCCGGTCTTATACCAAGCCGACGGCCACACCTCTTACAGTGTGTCGTTTCGGTCCTCATTGCCTCTGATCAATTCTAATAAATGTGAGAATGAGGTTTGCCTCAATTATGTGGATAGCTAGTTCCAACAAATAAGTTTAATATGCATGTTATTAGTTGATACAACCTTAGGTTATCGTGATTGTTTCCCTGCATTGACCAAGGCGTGTTAGGCCTTGAGGTCGGGCCCTAATATTGATCTCACGTGGCTTGCTAGGATTGATTTGATCATTTGATTTTTTTTTGTTTTGTTTTGTCTGGGTCATTTGAAATTCGATTGCCTTGAAATAGCATGTTATTAATACACAAAAGGCGATTTGAATTTTATTTTTGGAATGTGATCTTGGTGCTAAGATTTTTGTGCGAAAAATGTGATTTCAATTCTATGTTCCAAAATGTAATCTTGACTCGAAAGATTTATGTGCAAAATATGAGTTTAGATCCATAACTGGAAAATCAGACAAAACTGTAGCCCTTTGAGTTTTGTTCTTTTGCTTTTGTTTGAGAAAGTTAATTTATGTTAAGGGTTCACCACCAAGAGCGATTGCCAGACTTTCCAATTACAAGCCGAGATCACCTAGGTATCGATTTTCGTGGATTATTGCAATGGGAAATTAAATTTCAGAACCTCGATAAAGAGCTAAAGAGTAAGATGGACTTATTTCCAGGGACATCTCTTTGTTCGATAGGCCTAGGGATCACTGGTTAGTCGAATGAGCCCGTCCCTATGTCTCAACTTGTGAGGTTCAACACAAAAAAGTACGATATACTCTAGGCTTAAGGCTCTCACCTCAATCAAATAAAAAAGAGTTGACCATCCTGCGTTCGTTGGACGATGCTCTTCTTTTCTAATTGAAAAGAGTGCGATTGCGAATGGAGTACCACGAGTGGTTTCCCACACAGCTTCCTATTCTCAATGCCTTCTAAGGGCTTACTAATGCGATAGGGGGTTCTAGACTGCAGGTCGTGTGCAAGAAGTGTAGTGTTAAACCGGTAAAAACATGCATAGTGAACTTAAATCAACCACCGCTTCTAAATAACCCACATGCATTCACATGCATTATCATTCCACCTACAAGATAAAGGGTTAAACAAACAAGCCTCCGTTCGATCCATTGCTCTAGAGACTCTAAGAGTGAGGCTGGTTGGATCATTAAGACCCAAATTCGAAATTCCCTTCCTTATAGCTGAGTCTAATCTCCTAGGACCCTTTGGGATCATTTACGTTCCAAGGTAGCAAGCCCTAAAATGAATATTACTTCTTAAAATTTGGCACATCCAAAATCAGTTCCAGATAAGGTCTAAAATGGATAGAGATATACTTCCTTTTTTTTTTTTTTTTGGTTGAAATAGAAATATATTTAAAATTCAGCTTTATCATTTAACAAATGGTGATATCTTTTGCCAATTTTTTGCATCCATTGATTGAAGATCAAATGTGTACAAGTTAAGAACTATGGCATTGTAGATGAAGGAAAGTTGAGGCCTAAAAAGCTCTTTAATGAGGGATTTAATTGAGGTTGTTACCATTTTAGGGGGAGGAGGAGGGGGGTGGGGGTGGGTGGTTTTGCCCCCTCAAATGAGGAGTAAATATACTCACACAAGATATGTATCATAGACCGTCGCATACCTATCAAATTGTTTTTACTAGTTCGTTGTATAAATTGTTCAAACTTATTTCTGGGATTGTTTTAACATTCCTTAATCCTCTCAATTACACTTATCACTTGTGGGTTATCTTATTGCAATCGAGAACTTAATATATGTCTCGTTTTTTCCATGCATGTCATGTAATGTTGGAAAAAGTTCATTAGGCACTATATGATTAAGAAAAAAAAATAATCTACCAAGAAAAGGAATTATAAAATATAAGTTGGAGAATAAAGTAAAAGGAATTCGATGGAAGAAAAAAAGGTGACATCAACGAGGAGAAGAAACAAAGAGCAAAAGTGACGGTTGATATAAATTTGGTGAGAATTTGAGATTAATTATTTCCATTTCTTAAATTTAGTTGATATAATCTATTAAATTGAAAATTAAAGTCAATTATATTTCTGGTATTTTTGGAATGTTTATACATTTGAGCCCACGGTAACTTGGAAAGGTTGTGGCCGACTCTTTCCTTCTTTGATGGGAAATCAATTTTACCACCTTCTTGAACAGGTTTATATATAGAAAGGCGACGGTTTCGACTTCCTCGGCGCCATACCAGAGCTCGCGGAAGCCATCAGTCAGCCATGCAAGCAATAGGATCGAGTCATTCAGGTTTGGGTAGTATGTCAGTGCATCCTAAGTTTATGAGACGACCAAGAGAAAGTGTTTCCATGAAGTCTTACAAGCTGTGGGAGCTTACTGATGCCGAGGTCCATAGTCTCAAGGCCCGGCCGCGTAATGATTTCTCGAGAATCTTTAGCGTGGTGAGTTTTGAGGTTATTCTCGATTATGTCCATCGATCAGCCTTTTCACCGCGGCAGTAAATTGTTTTGCTGACCTTTTTTCTCTTTTAGGTCAATCCGATAATCGATGACGTCCACCGTAGAGGCGATGCTGCAGTTAAAGAGTCCGTGTTCTCTCTGATTTCTTGTTTAAGATGATGATCTTTGAAACTCCGTTTAGAAGGAGGACTTTGTGATGATGTTGAAATGTCCAGCTTATTTGCTTTTCCTAGGTACACTGCGAGATTTGACAAAGTTGAGCTGGAGAAGATTGTTGAGGATGTGTCGGACCTTCCAGACTCAGAGGTGTCTTAAGATAACACGCGCTTTTCAGATACTCGTCTTTGTTGGCCAGCGCCTGTCTATGATCTCATCAGTGTTAGGGATATAAAATCCCGATCTAACATTTGCCAATTCTGCAGCTTGATGCGAAAGTAAGAGAGGCGTTTGATGTGGCCTATGATAATATACATGCCTTCCATTTGGCTCAAAAATCACCTGAAATGAGCATCGAGAACATGAAAGTAAGGAGAGATGTTGTCCGATTTCTCCTTTTCAATCTAGTGAGTCTCATTTAGGCTCATGGAGATTATGATCCTTTAGGGTGTTGTTTGTAAAAGGGTGGCCAGGAGCATTGCCTCCGTGGGCCTTTATGTTCCTGGAGGTACTGCAGTTCTACCATCAACAGCTCTTATGCTTGCAGTTGTAAGTCGATGAAAGTTGCCTCTTCTGTTATTTTTTGCCAAATATACAACAAATAATTTGATTTCCCTATATCGGAGATTGGAATTACTTGACATCTTGGTTTGTTGCATGCTTCAGCCTGCACAGATTGCTGGGTGTGGGACTGTTGTTCTTGCAACTCCCCCAAATCAGGATGGCAGCATTTGCAAGGTAAATTTGCCTCCACAAAGATGTTTTGTCTAGGTGCTAACCAATATGAGCCTGATTACACCTTTCTATTTTTCATTGCCTGAAGGAAGTACTATACTGTGCCAAGAAAGCTGGGGTGACTCACATCCTTAAAGCTGGAGGAGCACAGGTGTGAACCATGACACAGACTATTGCTTTGTTTTGTTTTTTTATTTTTCTATTCTGTTTCTTTCGCATGGTTAGATGTTCTTAATTTGTGGTATTTTTCTGCTATGCAGGCCATAGCTGCCATGGCATGGGGAACTGAATCCTGCCCGAAGGTACTTTTAATTGGTGTCAATGAAGTCCTTTGTCATCAGGAGTTTTTAGAGAAACGCCTGAATCTTTTCTCCAACAAATAATTAGGGTTGCGAAGTGCAGCCACGTAGTTATTGGAATCAGTGAAAATCCTGATTAGTGTTGTAGCTTATGGCCATGAAGAGAGAGAGGGAATTAGTAAAGCGCATATGAGGTCTATGGGCAATTACATGGCTCACCCATTTCTCGCCCTACTTGACCAAAAAGCATGTGGCAAATGTTAAGAATAGGGAGTGGCAAGATTTCATTGAACGGCCAAAATCGAATAGAGAAGTTTTTGGTTAAAAGTCTTCTCTGTACGAGAATTCCATCGAATTTGTTATTTCTTTGGTTGCTTGGAAGAGGTATAATCAGGCCTCCTAAGGGATCGAATAATTGTTATGTGAATTCTTGGTCGGATTTTTGTTACAAATATATGTGGGTGCATCTAAATGGACTTCTTGACCTTTGCTACCAATGAGTCTATGGGCTTGGTAGAATTTTTCTAAAGAAATCTGTGTGCTTTAGAATATTCTGATTAGGAAAAACGACAAGAAGGGGAAAAGAGGGGTTTGGACAGTATCAATCAAAATTATGCTCTGTACTTAAACTGCAATCAAAGTGATAGAACTTGTTCCCTGTTGCTCAGTCATTTATTGAAAAAAAATGTCATCCGGGCATCTAATGATTATCATGTTGGCTTGCTTTTATTTTTGGTAGGTTGAGAAGATATTTGGTCCCGGAAATCAGTATGTCACCGCGGCAAAAATGATTCTCCAAGTATAAATCAGCACTATTTTTAGTCCTTTCCACGAATAAACTGCTGGAGCCAGATACCATTTGCTGAATTTATTTTTACCAATTAACACCTCTTGTGTAATCTCATCTCCTTAACAGAACAGTGAAGCAATGGTTGCCATTGACATGCCTGCGGGTCCTTCAGAAGTTCTTGTCATTGCAGACAAGTATGCTAGTCCAGTCCACATAGCAGCTGATCTGCTATCCCAGGTGCTTTTACTTTGTGAAGTGATTTGATATGTCTAATGAATAAAACTGCTTCTGCAAATGGTGCTGCATTTGATTTGTATTGAACAGATTCTAAATCATTGTTTTGGGATATATTATGTAGACATCTGCATTGGTACAATGATTTTGCCTTGCCTTCTTGTCTAAAAATGGGGTGGAGAAGTTTTCTAATCATTATTTGAAAATCTAGTATGTTGGTGTTTGTTCCTCTTTAGATTTACTACTTGTAGAATAGCGAATTAACAAACATTAAAGAAATGAGTATGTTGTTTGTCTCACTTTTGATCACGTTTTTAGATGTTACAGAAGTTGTAGATGATCCAGTTGCACGTAGCTTAAGACTTTCGTTATAGGGTAGTAACTAATTAGGCAAGTTTGTTTCATGTTGCATCTTGGAAGAATGATCTTCTGCTATGAAAAAATTTCTCAAGAGAATGAGTGTTAGGATATGTTCTCAAGGGGAGGAGTTAAATCCTCATGGAATTCGAAACACATCTTGTATCGGACTGATTTAGCAAAGTGGTTCTGATGGTTCGCCTAGCAGGATCTGTCCAGAAAAGAATAAAATGATGAAAATGCTAATACAGAGGACAGGAGGAGGAAATGTCTGGCCCATGCTTTTTGTTTGGCAGAAACTTTCTATTGCTATCTGCACTTCCTTGATTCTAATTTGTCATGCCTGTGGCACGATTCTGTTCTGTTTGTATGATTGGCTTGTTTCCTTGTTTCTTCCATGTGGCTTTCTTGTTTAATCTCCGTGGCAATTACAAGTTTTAACTTACTAAAGTGCGAGGGTAGAGATTGCTTTCCCTTAAGTCTTACCATTCAGTCCTTCCCAAACCTTATAATGGGAGAACAGAGAAGCACTCTACCTAGTATTTTGATGGGTTCCTCTTCCTGGAACTGGGTGTCTTGAGATACCAGAAGAGTTTCTTTGCTTTCTTTGATTTTACAAATGTATGGAGTTGTGGTACAAACTGCATTATGGATAGTCTCTGCTCGTTTCCTGAGATAAGTACAGCTGTCTTATCTGTGGATTGGACTGAGTTACTACGACGTGGTAAACCCTAGGTCTTTGCAGCAATATATCAAGATTTGAATGCGGTAGACCCTTCAGTGTGATGCAATTTCTTTTGTTCCTTTCCGGAACTCTTTCATTCTATTCAAATTCTGTCAATTAGATCCTTTTTTATAAACCTTTATCAACTTTCAGAACGGATCCACCAAAATTCCAGCGTGCAAAACTATTTTCAGTCTTTGTGGGCACTTGTCTCAGTCCCGAAATAGTAGTTCCACTCTTGATTTGTGTCTGATCTTGTCGTTTTACATCAGAAAGGAAGCAAAGCGTTCTCAAAAATCAACTTCCAAGTGTGTTTTTTCCTTGTATTGTTGGATCTACTTTTGTTAGGGAGTTATTTGCATTTCTCTGGAACTTTGTACCGGAAATTCAAGTTCTTGCAATGAACGGAGGATGAACGGGACAAGTACACTACAAATGCCAAAAGGCCAAAAGTTGTGTACGGCGCTCACTTTAATGCCAAATTTGAGAAAAACAACCACTTAAGTGCTAATTCCGTTACGCTTGGCCGGAAATCCTAGGTGATTTTTTTTATTAATATCCGAGCTAAGGTAGCTTGCCGGAAAGTCCACATTGACTTCTAACCTAAAAATAAACTAACAAATTTAAAAAATAAATTAGAAATAAAAATAAGCTAAAAATTTAAAAAAAAGAGTCGCTGCACTACTATCGCCGGCTATGGCTTGCGGGGATCGTTGAGCCCCGGCCAATGGTCGGCAACCCCGGTCGACTACGGCGAGGTCGGCCTCGCCTAGCCATGGCGAGACTTGACCTTGCACAGCGCTCACTCGCCAAGCAAAGCAGCTCCACACTCGCTTTGTCGTCATCCCCGACAACTTCCTCGCTTTGTAACTCATCACCTTCTACTCGAGATCGAACCGCCTCCGTGAAGCCCGCAAGCTGTTCGACGAAATTCCCCATAGGAATATCTTCTCTTGGAATGCTTTGCTCATCGGGTATACCCTCCAGAGTAGATTCGCTGAACGCGGGCTATGGCCACTGAGGGTGGGGATGGCCGGCGGGGGTCATCGAGCCTTGGCCGACCTTGGCATGGGTGTGAGGCCTTGCCCAATGGGCCATCATCGAGAACCTCTCCGACGGGGCGCGGAAGGTGCAATCACCGGATCGCGGCTGCTTGGCCACATCCACCGATGAATTAGGAGTCGGATCAGCATCATGGATGGAATCGGACTTGATTAGAGAGACTCGGCTGGGCGAAGATTTGGCAGGGATTGATCCAACCAACAATGCTGAGTCCCGACGTGGTGCTCTAAGGAGAGTTGGGGATGGAGCTCACAGCACCGTGCTTTGGGAATGATTCGCAAGGCTTCTCAGGCGTGGAGTTCTTGCCGTTGAGGGGTTTCGAGTGGTTCTAGGAGGCCGCTTGGGTTTCGAGGCTGGAAGGCGGCACAGTGAAGGAGCACCAGGAGGTGCGACGTTGGTTGCGGGTGCGTTGGCAGGAGATAGGTTTCCGCCAGGCAGGGGCAGAGGCGTCGGGCTGAGTGGGGACGCGAGTCATGGCTGAGCCGGGAGCGCCGAGTCACAAGCGCGTTCTCGGGCTGAGTGAGGAGATTGTCATTTTCTCGAAGATGACTAAAATAACAGCAAGGGTGGTCATATGGTCGCAGTAAGTGGTCAATTATCAGAAGACGGGCCAATGGTAGGTACGCAAAGAAAACGAAAACTGAGAAAATGAAGTTTGAGTTTTCCGATAACTCAACTCGAGGAAATTCAGCTACTCCTGAGCTAGGAAAGAGGCACACTAGTGTAAATTGTTAGTTAAATTGTTATTCATGAGATTGAAATCATTTTCCAAATGAAATCCAAACACTAGAAAACGTTTTCGGTCACATATCACCAAACAAAGGAAAACCAACTATTTTCCTGGAAAATGATTTTCTGGAGAGCATTTTCTTTTATCATGGAGTTTTCTCCCAAACAAACGCACCATTAGTCGGATATTCTTTTGTTAGGGAGTTATTTGCATTTCTCTGGAACTTTGTGCCGTAAATTCAAGTTCTTGCAATCAATGGCGGATCATGTGTTCTTATTTTCTTGAATTCATTGACTTGATGCTTGATGTTTCTAAAATCACTCCATGCTGTGTCAATTACTTTTAGCCATCATCTACTTACAAATATACTCCTGAGATCATTGCTCACACATGATGCACATGGTTTTTATTTGTTACGTTCCCTGTTCATATTGTCTAATTTGTCGATTCATTGTTCATCATTGTCAGGCTGAACATGGTCCTGACAGTCAAGTTGTTCTTGTCATAGCTGGAGATGGAGTGGATATACAGGGTATTGAGAAAGAAATAATCAAGCAGTGTGGGAGTCTTCCTCGGGGAGAGTTTGCTTCAAAAGCCCTGAGCCACAGCTTCACTGTGTTAGCTCGTGATATGGCTGAGGTTATGCCATTAACTAGAATGTCTTATTCTTTCCCTTTGCACAGAAGAATTTGATACCTGAACATTGGGATTCTCTGATGTCCATGCTCTAAGATGTTTTCCTGAATATGAGTATAGTCTCTTTGTATCCTCTGATACTGGTGGAAATAAAGTATGAACATTTGGATGCTTCGTAAGGTTGCATGCAACATACACATCTGGTGTGATTGCTAGACCTATTTATTGTTCTTTAAAGTCCAAAACAGATAGCATTTGTCTTATCTTAAGGAGTTTTCACTTCCTTTCTGCAAAAGATTCTCATATGTTTCTTCGCAACTTCATCCCTATGGGAGTTTAGTTGGTGTCATTTCTGTTTTCTTGTTCAATCTGAAATGTGCACTGACTTGCTATCGGTATTCATGGAACTATTTATGTCTGCAGGCAGTTTCCTTCTCAAATTTGTATGCCCCTGAGCATCTGATCATCAATGTAAAGGATGCTGAGAAGTGGGAGAGCTTTATTGAGAATGCAGGTATAACTTGTGGCTAGCAACATCGTTGGGTTTGTAGCTGTTTTCTTCACCATCTATACTTCCCTTAATATCATTTCTTGTAACGCGTTGCTCCTAATCGTGTTTTGTGACTCACTGCTACAAAGTCATCTTTCCGTGATAAAAACTAAATGATATTTCCGATATAGCTTTGAGCTTACCCAAGTTTGGTTGGAACCCCCATTAAATTCCTAAACTCACTGTTTGTGCTCATTCATGAATATCACCTGTTTTCAGTATCAAAGTGGTTGTTCTATTTTGTGTAATGAAGAACTTGCTAGTCTTTACTCCTCGGTTCAAGAATTCCTATAGAACTTCACCAAAATATTTCCATGCATAATATCATGAAAAATGTACACAAATTCTTTACTGCTAGTTGGTATTGACAATAGGTGTGGAAAATATCTCAACATATCCAACTTTGTTTTTTTGAATCTTTGGACTGTTGGCGATGGGATTGCTTTGTTGGTTTGAACAACCCAAGGTCATCATTCTATTTGGTTTGCACAATCCCAAAAATTGTTCTGAGGCTTTCTACTCTTCAAGTTAGAAAAGGACTTAGACCGTATGGTGATTGAATCTGTCAAGGTGTGGAACCAATTGTGACTAAGCGGCTAGGAAAACTAAGTAAACTGATCGAGAGAGTAGTCAGCAATATGGATGGAGCCTGATAACTTCAGTATACAGCTTTTGCTAAGAAAAAAAAAATTATGAAGCATAGTGCCTTGACTGTTTAAGATTAAATTATTTATTTTTGGAGAAATGCAATTGCTTATTAACTGGCCATCCCATGTTCACCAGTTATAATCAGATCCTGAAGAATAGTTCAGGTATTTGGAAAGGGGGGTTCAGGGGATCAAATCTTCATTCGTCTCTTGTGCTAGTGCTATAGATAGAGGATATTTGTGCTTGAGAATGAGTACGCTAAATCAACAGCATCATATATCACTGCCAGCATGTGCTAGCTCTTCTGTGATGAACAGTTCTATCCTGAGGCATAAAGGAAGAAAGAAGGAAAATATTAAATGTTTGTCTTTCCTTTATCATGCAGGCTCTGTATTTTTAGGCCAGTGGACGCCAGAGAGTGTTGGACACTATGCCAGTGGGACAAATCATGTCCTTCCGACTAATGGGTATGCACGAATGTATAGCGGAGTGTCTCTCTACTCCTTTCAGAAGTACATGGCAGTTCAGTCTCTGACAGAGGAAGGGTTGAGAAACCTAGGCCCTTATGTGGCCATTATGGCCGAAGTCGAGGGATTGGAAGCCCACAACAGAGAGCTTAACCTTAGGCTTGGGGACATTGAAGAGAAGTAAGCTTCAAATGTCCTTGAGTCGAATGTCCTTCTCTCGCCTCTCTTTTCTGTGGATATGGACAATGGTGCCCAGTATTTTGTACCCCAGTGTTTGTAATATCGTGTTTGAGGGTTATGATTGATTGTACAAAGGAGGGGGGTGCTTAATGTCAGTCTAAATGATATGGTTATCCAAGCTCAAGCATGGAGAGATTGTGACTATCGTACGAGGTACCCTCGATTGGTATGTCGTTTTCTGAAACTAAGTACTAGTTTATGGCTAATGATGCAGTAGTTTTCTGCAAGTTCGTACATGCAATTTCTTGTAGGTTTTGAGGTAGTGGATAGAAAACATCAAGTTTAGCATTTGGGATGTCTTTTGTCAAGTCTCTGGAGTTTCCGTGTCGAACGTGTCTTAAATTCAAATCTTTATCTCGCAAATGAAGGCCGAACTGATCTCCAAGTAGAAAAAAGCATATTAAGGCATATTAAGGGTGTGTTTACATTGCAAAAAATGAGTAATTTTGAAAATATTTTTCAAAAAATGATGGCTTATATTTTTTTAGAAAAATATATGAATGGAAATTTTATTCGTTACCCACAAAAATAGTTAGGCATAGATTGTTATCAATGATGAAAATATTTTTTGTTGATTAATTTTTCTAAACAACAAAAGCAATCACTTTTCGAAAAATATTTTTTAAATCACTCATTTTCGACGAAACAAATGTATTCTTAGTATACTCACTTAAATGAATATAAAAGGGAAATTATATGTTTCTTGTTAATCTGCTTTACACCTTCCTAAACCATTAGGAGTTTAAATTTGTCGTTTACTCTTAATGATTAGATACATTAATTTACGGATGATAAGATAGTTACATGCATAATATTGCAGGTTTTAGAAGAAAACTAATTGCTTTTGGAACTTACCAAAAAAAAAAAAACTAATTGCTTTTGGTAAAATAACTAGTTGGGTTCACGCTTTTGGACATTCACCAACAAATCCAACTATATTTCAAGACCGTCATGCAATCCTAAATTTGGATTACAATTATATGGCCCAAGTTAGAAATCCGATTCAACCCTACTCTTTCTCTTTCCTGTGGCAGAGATGATCGTGGGATCTCTCTTTCTCGAATTAAAGTTTTCTTTTACGTTTTTTTTTGTAAAAATGAAAAGAAAAATGGTCCTAAGTTTAGGAAAAAAGTGTAATATTGACAAGATTAGGGGACCGATATGTACAACTTCCAAACTTTACCATACTTTGTGTAATCATTAATTTCTTATAGAAAAACGAATAAATTATCTGACTTTTACAGTTGGAAATCATGTGCATGGCACCTTTTGATGGGAAAATGGGAAGAGTGTCAACGATGGTGAGGAAATATAAGTTTAGGTAACGTTGTAATGGTCTCAAATGAAGGATGTGTTTGTTTCGTGAAAAATAAATTATTTAAAAATATTTTCTTAAAAATAATCGATTGTGTCGTTTGAATAATTAATTAATAAAAAATATTTTCTTAAAAATAATCGGTTGTATCATTTGAATAATTAATCAATAAAAAATATTTTCGTTATCGACAACAATTTATGTCTAACTAATTTCGTAGACGATGAAAATATATTTTGTTCATGCATTTTTATAAGCGATATAGGTAATCATTTTTAGTCCAACCAAAAAATAAGTAATCATTTTTTAAAAAAAATATTTCGAAAAATATTTATTTTTTCCCTAAACAAAGGGAGCACAAGTGTAAATTTATACTGTTTCGGGGGGTTTTGTGTAATTCTATCAAAAGAGGCGGAAAGAGAGACTGAGCACAGGCGTGGGAGAGAGGGGAGAGTTTTCGACCGTGGATACACTGATGATCCAACGGCGGATGGTGCCTACCTCATTTTCCTCTTTAGAGCCCACACTGCGACTCAGGCCATTAGCATCCCATAGCTGTAGACCATTTTAGCGAAGGTGGGGGCGAGAACTTGTAAGACTTCATGGAACAACTTATTCTCCGTCTAATTAAAATGCGTCAACAAGAGAGTGATGTTTCAGTACCGCACCTGCTGGTGAGCGGCGGCGGCGGCGGCGGCGGCAAAGATTGGACGGCATTCGTCGGCGATGTCGGGCATTGATTTCTCGGAATCTTTAGCGTGGTGAGTTTTGAGGTTCACGTTGTCGATTATTCTTTAATTATGTTCGTCGATTAGCTTTTGACTGTGGCACTAACTGTTTAGCGAAGTTTTCTCTTATAGGTCAATCCAATTGTCGACGACATCCACCGTAGAGGCGATGCTGAAGTCAAAGAGTCTGCGTTCTCTCTTGAGTTCTTGTTTAAGATGATGATGATCTTTGAAATTCTGTTTGGAAGGAGGACTTTGTGATGATGTTGAATGTCTAGATTATTTGCTTTCATAGGTACACTGCGAGATATGACGCAGGTCAGCTCGAGAAGATAGTTGAGAATGTGTTTGACCTTCCAGATGCAGTGGTGTCTGAAGATAACACGTGCTTTTCAGATACTCGTCTTTGTTGGCCAGCAGGTGCGGGATTGAAGCATCACTATGTTGATGCATTTTAATGGTTTAATGGAATCGAGAATGAGTTGCTCCATGAAGTCTTACAAGTTGTCAGAGCTTACTCATGCGGAGGTCAATAGTTTAAAGGCTCGGCCGGTATTGATTTCTCGAAAACCTTAACCGTGGTGAGTTTTGACGTTATTCTCAATTATGTTCATCTATTAGCTTTTGACTGCTGCACTAATTATTTTGTGACGTTTTCTCATTTAGGTCAATCCGATTGTCGATGACATCCACGGTAGAGGTGATGCTGCAGTCAAAGAGTCTGTGTTCTCTCTGATTTCTTGTTTAAGATGATGATCTTTGAAATTCCGTTTAGAATTCTCTGGAAAAATGCAGGATTTATGAAGTTAGAAGGAGGAATTTGTGATGATGTCGAGATGTCCAGCTTGTTTGCTTTCATAAGTACACTGCGAGATTTGACAAATTTGAGCTGGAGAAGATAGTTGCGAATGTGTTTGAGCTTTCAGACACAGATTTGTCTTAAGATAACATGCGTCTTTCAGATACTTGGCTTGTTTCCTCGCTTCTTCCATGTGGCTTCCATGTGGCTTTCATGTGACCCATTATCACGATCATTTGATCTCTATGAGTTTAAGGTGTCTCGTTTAAATAGAGGCTCTATTTCATGGATTCTTAAGACATCAAATGTGTGAAGAACGTAATGGCTCTATTCTAGATGTAGGCTGAGTAATGGGCTTCAAATACAATGTTTAGCACAATGTCAGGAGCCACAATTTGTGCAATGAAATTTTCCGGGGGAGCCTCGAGCACTGTGTGGAATATGAGAAGGATGCCTTCTCAATCCATTTATGGCGGGGAGTCTATCTCAATGGTAACACAATGTGATACTCTAATCTTTCTTTAGTTCTGTGCTGTCCTTCATCCAGAAAAAATAGAAAAAGAGAAAGGATCACCCTTCTGGCTATTGGACACCTTGTAATGGCATCAAACATGGTTCAGTGATGCTTCTAATTTTTTCTTATAAAGTGCTTACCTTTCCCTTTTCATCTCTATGGCAATTACAAGCTTGAACTTACTGGGGTGTGAGGGTAGAGGTTGCTTTCCCCTAGTCTTATCAGTCAGTCTCATTATTCTCTCCCAAACCTTGATAGTACGAGAACAGAGAAGCACTCTACCTGGTATTTTACTAGCTTTTATACCATCTTCCTAGTGAATGGTGTCTTAAGATACCGGAGAGTTCCGTTGCTTTCTTTGATGTTTGTATAAATGTATAGAGTTGTGGTACAAACGGCATTATGTGTAAGTATTCCGGCTCTGCTCTTTTCCTTTGTTTAAGTATATATCTCTGCTCTTTTCCTGAGATAAATACAGCTGTCTAACTGGGTCGAATTGCCACGATGTGGTAAATCCTAGGTCTTTGCAGCAATTGTTGAAAATTTCAACGTGGTAGTCCCCCTAGTGTGGCGCTTAAGAAGCTTTGGATATGATGCCTGGGAATTTTTACTGTTCCTTTCCAGATTTCTTTTTTTCTATTCAAATACTATCAGTCAGATCCTTCCTATATACCTTCGCCAACTTTTAGAATTGATCCTCCAAAATTCCAGCCTGCAATACTTTCAGTCTTCATGGGCACTTGTCACGGTCCCAAAATAGTACTTCCACTCTTGATTTACGTCTGATGTGGTTGTTTTACATCAGAAAGGAAGGCAGGCATCCTCAATGATCAACTTGCTAGTGTCTGTTTTTTCCTTGTTTAGTTATATATACTTTTGTTATGGAGTTATTTGCATTTCTGTGGAACTTTGTGCCATAAATTGTTGGTCTGGCAATCAATGGTGGATCTTTAATTCATTGACTTGAAGCTTGACTTTCTAAAACTACTCCATGCTGGGTCAATTACTTTTCAGCCATCGTCTGCTTATGTTATACTCCTGAGATCATTGCCCACACATGATGCACAAGGTTTTTATCTGTTATGTTCCCTGTTCATATTGCCTAATTTGCCGACACATTATTCATCATTGTCCGGCTGAACATGGTCCTGACAGTCAAGTTGTTCTTGTCATAGCTGGGGATGGAGTGTATACAAATGCTATTGGGGAAGAAGTAAAGAAGAAGTGTTGGAGCCTTCCTAGGGCGGAGTTTGCTTCAAAAGCTCTGAGCCACAGCTTCATTGTGTTTGCTAGTGATATGGTTGAGGTTACGCCACTAACTTCTTACTGTTCAGAATGTATTATTTTATCTTGGCTCAGAAGAATTTGAGACCTGAACTTTGGGATTCTCTGATGTCCATGCTTTAAGTCAGATGTTTGTCCGAATATTAGAATAGTGTATTTGTATCCTCTAATACCAGGGGAAATAAAGTACGACCATTTGGGTGGTTCATAAAGTTGCCTGCAACATACACATCCGGCGTGATGGCTAAACATATTTACAGTTCTTTGTAGTTTTCACTTCCTTTCTGCAAAAATTCTCATGTGTTGCTTCGCAACTTCATTCCCCAGGTGAGTTTAATTGAAGTCATTTCTGTTGTCCTGTTCAATCTCAAATGTGCATTTCTTTTATATTCATATTTTAATGTATGCACCAATTCATGCATTCACTTGCTATTGATATTTACAGAACTACGTATATCCTAAGTAATGTTGACACGCGACACACGCCAACACGTCATTTCTAAAAAAATAGAAAATTTTGACATGTTGGAACTAGATGTGTCAAATGGGTTGGTCAGGTCGGGTTTGGGTCGGGTCGAATATGATCCGACCCATACTGACCCGTCTAACCCATTTTGGCCCATATTCAATGACCGATACCCGATCCGACTCGCAACCGACCCATATCCGATCCGATCCGTTTTGACCCATATTATCAAATTACACTAATATTCTAAGAAAACCTATATAATTCATTTAATCTATGTTAAGCTCTTCCCATGTATATGTTACTAGATAAAAATTTCATATCAAATAAATAAAGCAAGTTAAACAATAAAAAAATTAGTAAATAAAATAAAAAATAATATTATTAAAATACTTTCATGCAATAAAAAATCTAGTGTTTAAAAATTTTCTATTTTTTCTAATTTTTTAATTTTTTGAAAATATTTTTTATTAAAAAAAATCATTTTATCTTTTCTTTCATTTTCTTCGGCGATCGGTGGATGGTGGCGACCGGCGATGTTCAGCGGCGGTGGTAGAGGCGGGTGGTTGGCCAACATTTTTTTTATAATTTTTAATTATATTTTTCTTTTCTGATTTCTTTCATTCACTTATGACAATAGAAAATTAAAAAAAAAAACAAAAAGTTTAGCCTTGGGCCCTAGGCTCATTTGCAACTTATGGGAGATGCCTTCATGGGTCAAAAATGGGTCCAATATGGATCGAAAAGGGATTTAAGTGTGTAACTCATTTTTGACCCATTTGATTCAATTTAAATTTTTCAGACCCATTTTCATTCAGCCCTTTAAAAACTTAGAATTCGTAGACAATCCATTTGTACAAAATATGGGTAAAAAATGGGTCATTGACCCATATTGACGGCTCTAGTTGGGAAACGTTGTATATTAAATATATAAAATATATATACATGTTGAATTATTATGTATATATAAAAATATTAGTGGTAAATTTCTTTTTTTTATTGTTTTAGGGATTCACGATTAGTTTTTTTTTTTTTTTATGGCTGATATATTAATTTTATAGTGGTTGGATATATGACTTAAGTATATATATTTGATAAATTTATATTTTGATCCATAATTTATCGAAAATACTTAAAATTGACTATGGATGTGTCGAAATGGCAATTCGACATGCTAGACTCGTGTGTCCGGAGCACCGACCATGTATTTGTCGCATATTAGAGAATGTCGGAGTGTCGGAGAATGTCGGACACGACACGACATGTAGGCTCCCGAAGAGTGTCGGTGCTTCCTAGTGTATATATGCAAACAACTTCTTTCCAAATTTGTGCCCTTGAGCATCTTGATCATCAATATAGAGAATGCTGAGAAGTGGGAGAGCCTTATTGAGAATGCATATATAACTTGTGGATTGCTGTGTTTTCAGCTTTACCATCGCCATCTATCATGCCCTTAATATCATGTCTTGGTTGTGTTGCTCCTAATTTTGTTTCTTTGAACAAAAATGGATGAGAAGCTTGTTCGGTAAAATAAAGGCCTGCATGGCAACGATTCCGATTCTCCGAAATAAAAAATGATGAGAATCGTGTTTGGTAACGTAAATGATTATGATTCTGTTTTCAAGAACAGTTTTGGAGCAAATATAAGAACATAAAAAATGGTTCCGAAAAAAAGAATCACTTTTGAGAACACAAAAGAGAATGAAGTCTCATATCTTTTTTTTTTCTTTCAATAAAATAAAAATTTGAAAAAATACTAAAAAATAAAAAAATTTAGAAAATCCCTAAAAAGAGAATAAACTTAGATTAGGCTAGTTTGACCTCAAATTTCATAAATTTGGGCCTTTATTTCCTAAATTTCATAGATTTTGTTCTTTTTAGGAAAATCATAAACACCTTTGAAATTAAACTCAAACTACATTTCTTTAAGCCCTTAAAGCTTCATTAGGGTTTTATGATGCGATTTATCAACGTCATGATTCCTTGATTGTACACTTGATTGCATTGATTATGATTTGCCTAGGTTTAGATACTTTAGACTTAGTCTAGTTTTAGAAAATCTGGAAAAAGACAAAAACAACCTGAGTGAACACTTAGCATTGGCTTACCTCATAGGTTTAAAAATGAATTAAAAATTTTCATGAAACACATTTAGAAAACACTCAACTTCGGTGCCGAAAGAGCTTCGGTGGAAACACCGACGTAACCAAGTTCACGGACTCTAGATTTCTCTGGTTGCATAGAATTGAATGATTTCTTCCGACCGCTTGATAAGATTTCCGGTCTACCTTCCTCAAAGATTGGTGGTGACTCCATTTATAGGTATACATACACATGTTACCTATCACACTACAATTGAATCCAATAATCCCTCATTGTGATTTGGTATTGGTTTAAGAGGACCCGAGCTAATCCGAAATCACACACTAACCTAATGTGGTCTCTCTTTTTTAAACTTAAAATGACTTACTATGACATGATAATTAGACGGAATAGCACAAAAAAAATATTACATACAATATCCAATATCCAATATGTTATATAAGAGAATCGGTATGGATTAATCTTAAATTAATTTGAAATGTATGACGAAATTTTACAAAGTAACTACGTAATTATTTGACTTAAATGATAAATTTTGGGAAGAGAAATTATTCTCGAGAACAAAATTTTTGTGCGATTACTAAAAGCGTTTACGGTGCAAGAACAGAAATTCAGTACGGTTACCAAACACGGTCTGATTCTCTAAAATTTATCTAGGTAACGGAATCGAAAAAAATTAATTCTAATTAGAATCACTTTTTCAGATCAAAATCGTGTGATTATGATTCTAAAATTTTCTAATTATGTTCCTGGAAACACATCTAGAGCAGAAATACGAAAAAAAAAGTTGATTTTTTGTTCCAAAATCACTTTTAAGAAATAGAACCAAGAAAGTGAAAAGGCTCTTACTTTGTTCCGTCTATCGCTGCCCATCTACCGTTCGTCGTTGGCTGCTAATGTCCTCCGCTATTCGCCTTCGGCCGCTACAGAAAAAGGAAAAGAAACATAAAAAATATTTTGTTGAAAAAAATTAAGAAAATTTCTCTAGATTTGTATTGCATTCTTAACAAATTATAAGAAGCAAATATGCCATGATTTGGCTACATATAGAAGTGTTTAAGTAATACGGGTCAAGTCGGGTATGAGTTTGGTTAAATATAGAAGTATTTAAGTTTAAATTCGTTCAAGTGCAAATTGTCAATAGAGCTTATGTTATTTCTTAAGGATATTGCATATGTTGCTCCACGAAATAAATAGACTAATTATGGATTATGCATCATATGTGTCCATTTTATTAATTATGCTATATAGGTTGATTTTTCAGTGACAAGACGTAATTATTTGACTTAAATGAAAAAAAATTGAGAAGAGATATTATTTTTTAGAATAAAAATTTTGTGCAGTTACCAAACACATTTTTATTCTAGGAACATAAAGTTTGTGTAATTACTAATCGTATTTTGATTCTCTAAAATTCGTCTAGAGAACAAAATCGGAATGGATTAAAACTGTTGCCAAACGCACCCCTAGAATAATAGACCATGGAAAATTTCTAATAAGAGTCTAAAGTACCATAATTTTCTTAAATAAAGGCCTGAAGAGGCTATACCAATCTCAAAGAAGGATGACCTCGGCGGTCGAAGAGCATTTTTGTCCTTTATTTTTTTTTTTTTTTTATTTTTTTTTCTGTTTTTTCTTTTCCTTTCCTTTTCCTTTTCCTTTCCTTTTTATTTTTATTTTTCCTTTTTTCCCTCTTCCCATTGTCGGCCAAGGATAGGCTTGGCGATGGTCGAGGAAGGGAAGAGGGAAAAGGAAGAAAAAAGAAAAGAAAAGAATAGAAATCAATAAATTAAAAAAAACACACATGGATTTTTTTGACTAAAATACTCCTTCTCCGACGACCGAAATAGTCACATGTTTGTCGGTTGACCAAAAGTTCTTATTTGAGATGATTTGACTACTTCATGCCCTTATTTGATTTGATTTGACCACTTCAAGCCCTTATTTTAAATAAGGTCTACTTCAAGCCATTATTTGAAATTTTTCGTAACCCCCACTTGGACGTTTGACTAAAAAATTTAACGATCACAAAACTATCATTTTTGTTGTTACGCTACAAATATGTGTAATGACTTGTTTAGCCGTTTTCTAATTTTTCAACATTTTTGGTACTCTATAGGAATCTCAATTTACCTAAATACATGTTTGAAGTAAAGTTTACACAGTCCCGTTTGCACAATTATAAATCAAATTTTCATCCAATAACTTAAATTTTTTAAATAGTCGATAGCAGTCTCATAAAATTTTGTGTTGATACAAATGAGTTTGTTCTTAAGTGACCATCACATAAAAAATCAACAAGTGTAAAAATCTGCTTATTAGATTTTGGGATCTTCGTCCGTCCATTGTTCCAGAGACTCCAATAGCATAGCTGGTTGGATAGTTAAGACCCAAGTTCAAAATTTCCTTCCTCATAGCTGGGTGTCTAATCCCCTACATGACCTTTGGGATTTTTTGCGTTCAAAGGTACATCTCATGTACTCCTTCGTTATTACTGGGTGAAATGTACAGAGTATTTATCGAAACTAAAAAAAACCCTCGAATTTAGTGTCTAAATTATTAAATATATGCATCAAGTCATTTGCTTGTAGTTAACATAAAACATGTGTTCGCTTGTAATATGTAATAGTGAAACCCATGCCAGGCTCACTAACAAACCCTAAAATAAATATTACATCTGAAAATTTGGCACCTCCAAAATCGGTTTCAAAATAAGGCCTAAGATGGATAGAGATATACCATTTTTATCGAAAAGAAATATGTTTAAAATTGGGCTTTATTATTCCAAAGAAAATAAGAGGGTGATATTTTTTTGCCAATTTTTTGCATCCATTGATTAGATCAAAATAGGTATAGTAACACGACATGTGTCTAATGAACCGTGACAAATTTTTTGAGTGATATTCCATGTTAACTCTAGATATTTGTAATGACTCAATCAATTAGTATTAAGAATAGATAATTAATAAATCGAGTCTCTTAGACAATTAGTGAATTCATCATCATGCACAAGACATGTCCTTGTGCAATAATCATCATTGAAAGTTTAAAGTTGTCTATCGATAGCGTGCACTTATTTCATAATGAAATTGTAATAGAAATTTTGATACTTATAAACTATCAACAGCGCAATTCGTACCCGCGCATTGAATTATGTGCAATATCATCCTGCAAATATTGATGAAATAAAAGGAATTATAACATATAACTGGAAGAATAAAGTAAAAGTAATTTGATGAAAAAAAAGTGACATAAACGCGGAGAAGAAACAAAGAGCAAAAGGGGTTGATATAAATTTGGTGAAAACTTGAAATCAATTCTTTTCATTTGTAATTGTCTTTTTTTTTTTGGTCTTCTAAACTCTTTATTTATCTCAGCAAAAATTTCAAATAAAAGCCCGAATCGCCTTCATTTTCTTAAATAAAAGCCTCAAATGAATATTGTTTCAATTAAGAACCCGAAGTGCTTTCATTTTCTCAAATAGGGGCCTGAAGTAAATTTATTTTAATGGCCATGTAGTCTCAAACGAGCGCACAACTTCAAGGCCATTTTCATCATTTATCTTTTTGATTTTTTTCTTTGTTTATATCGTTTTCTGTTTTCTAAAAATTTAAAATTTTTTAGAAAAACACCATCATCTCCGTCACCTTGAACTTTCCCACAACCAACCAGGCGACCATGGAAGATTGCCACCGCCACCATCATCACCATTGCCCTCATCGGATCTCATTTCCGCCTCACATCGTAGTGACCACCTTGAGACCCTACCCTCTCTACTCCTTCCCTCTGTTAACCCCAACCCTAACACCTTCGAAACTGCGCGGTTTCTCCCTCCTCACCCCCTCCTCCTCTCGGCCCTCTGCCACCACCATTGATAATTCTTCCCTCTGATCGGCGAGAGGGCCGCCTCTCCCACCTATGGCCGCCACCCCACCACGCTCGCTTGAATCTAGGAGAGTGGAACTCGAGGTTTCTCAAGGATGAGCAAGCATTCTTGGATGTTCCTATTGTTGTAAGGAGATGGCAGAAGTATTGGAGGTTATCTTTGCTGACATTCACATTCAAGGAACTTTTTGTTTCCCGGAAAAAAAAAAATCAGACTTGGGTTGGAGAGGTTGATGGAAATGCTGTGCAAAACGAGATTTCAGATTTGATAGCTTGTACAACACACCGCAGATCTCCGAGTCTCTCATTTGACACCATTGCTATATGCACTATAGAGGAATCACTTGTTTGCTCAAGAAATCACCCTATGGTTTTAGCAGTTGGCCGTGGGAATTTTTCAAATACGGGCCTCAAGTAACGATGTACTCTCAAAAAAGGTGTTTGACCTCAAGGGCATTTTCGTCATTGACGAAAATGCCATTGAGGTCGATTTGAGAGTAAATGGTTATTTGAGACCCTTATTTGAATCAGTTATATTACTTCATGCCTTTATTTAATACAAGATATACTTCGGGCTCTTATCCGAGAAAATAAGGGCTCAAAGTGTACTTATTTAAAATTTTCCCTTTATCTCATAAAGGCTTAAAGCTAGAAGATCCCATTAAATGGGCCGTAGAGCCCGTCTCCTATGTAGCACTAGCACCAAGTTAGCCTCCCTAACAAATATGGGCCAGGCTTAAATTACGGAAAGAAAGCAACCGAAGGCGGCATTCGTTATGGGCTTCAAGACCTCTAGATAGACGTGGCCGGTTCCTCGGAATCGGCGGTTCCATAGAACCGGTGGCTCTAGTTCCTACAAAAGATGGAACCGGAGGTTCTAGGCCGGTTCCAGTTTCGTTTTTTATTAAAATAATAAATAATGAAATAAACATAATAAATTATAAATTATAATCAAATTGTATATTGTAATAAAATTTGGAAAAAAAAGATAGAGAAGGAATGGACTTGAACTTAATGAATTACCATTAAGTGCCTACATATCTTCTTGGAGATAGAAGAATCAAAGCCAATGTAGTTCCTTTACCTTTGATAACTCCAACTTACCTCATCGTCAATCGTTGCTACCCGTTGTGGTACCCGTGGCGGTGGTATCTCCACAATCATCACTAAAGAATTCGTATTTTCGATTCGGCTCTTGGTGTCGAAATCTAGTCTTCGTCCAATCGTCGACACAAACTTGAGCTTCCACAAACTTCGGACTTAATTTTGAACGGTGAGAGTCCAAAAATAATCCTCCAGTGCTAAATGTTTGTTCAACTGCAATTGTTAAGGAATGAGTTGTTAATATCCGACGAGCGATGAGGGCGAAAACTGGGTAATCAATTGAGTGACTCTTCCACCACTCTAGGATTTAGAAATTTGTACTGTGTTCAGCATCACGAAACTTAAATTAAGTGGTTAAATATTTTTCTAATTCAGAAATACTACATGTTGCTCGTTTTTATTTTTTTTTATCTACTCTTGAGTATATTGTACCCTCTACTAAGTGAACCACCAGCTTCGCTTCGTTTCGTGATGTAGTATATTGTAAAGATCCACAATCAATTAAATCATATCTACTACAGAATTCTCCATATAATACTACTATAGATTCTTTAATATCTCATTGTATATTTGAAATATTTATTGCATCTTCTAAATGTAAACAATCTTAATAATACACATTTTTTTTTTGGTCATATAATAATACACATTCAAATAATCTAATAAACCATCTAATTTAATACGTGGATAAAAAACAATACCAACTAAATAGACAAGAGGAATTTTGAAATAATAATGAAAGCATTTTCCTCGCATTATTAAAATAGTTAGAGCTAATTCAGTATTTTTTTTTTCATATTCACTAAAAATACCACCAATATTAACACACTCTATTAAAAATAAATGTGTAGTAGGATAATAAATACCAGATAAAGTATTAGTAGCATTATTAAAAATTTTCAAAAATTCTAAATTTTTTTTTGCAAACGTCCTAATATTGAGGAAGTAAAGTAATTTCGGGAATATTTTATGAAATAAACATACATAATAAATCTTTGTAATCAAAAGTTTGATGAAGCAACTCTGTAGAATTACAATGAGCCGGAATATTTTTTGGAAACCTTTTTGCCCTTCTCCCATGTTGTTTACAAAATTTTCCCCATGTTTTCATAAAATAGACACGATCCATAAAAATTTAATTGCACTCTTTATTAGGGTGAGAGAAGTCTCAAGAGTTCGTAAACCATCTTGTAGACATAAATTCAAAACATGGCAAACACATCTAATGTGAAAAAATTGTCCACCAAAAGAGGGTTTACAAATATTTTCTAAATTGGGAATGAAAGCGGTATTTGCGGCGGCATTATCAAAATCAATTGAAAATACTTTATTTTTCAAATTATATTCTTCTAAAACTTGTCTAATTATTCTATAAATATTATGAGCCAAATGCTTTTCATAAAAAACTCGAAATACAATAAGTCTTTTTTGAATGGTCTAGTCGTCACCTATCCAATGACATGTGACATTCATATAAGAATGAATTTGCCAAGGATCACTCTAAATATCGCTACCTAAATGCATACGTCCATAGAATTCCGCAAAAAAATTTTGCCTAATATTTTTTTTTTAATAAAGATGCAAAAGTTCGCATTTAAGAGTAGTTTTCGGAATAGTTGGTGCTTGTAGAACTAATGCAATATTTATCAAATATTTCAAATTAAAATTTTCACCAGTATAAAACGGAGCATGATCAAGGACAACATATTCAGCTAATGTTTGCTTATAAAGTGCATCAGTGTAATGGAATAAAAAGATGAGTATTAGGATTGGCGTACCCGTAAATTAGTTGTTGCCAAGTGTCGATCCCCGCTTGCGTTGGATTTTTTTCGTCAAATGCCGATGGAATATTCCGTAGCCGTCTCCTTTAGTAAATTTGTATGTTTGCGAATAATATTTACAATTTATATTATACTTACCTTCGCTTTCATCATATACCTTGTCGAAGTGCGGCCACAAGTCGGATGTACTCTCGCGGCCCTTCCATTCCGGCTCATTTGCCGTCGACGTCTCTTCGACACCGGTAGGAGTATGAAGACTTTCTCGTGTTGGGATGTGCTCGACGTTCGGAATGGGAACAACGTTGATATGATCGTCGTCGTTTTCCCAATATGTATACTCACGAGGATCATATCTAGGAATAGGATATTCAGAATCTCCCATTGCCATATTGGCCTTTCTAGTATTTTTGCTTTTACTTGCTATTTTTGAGAGAATTGATCGGAAATCCGATTGAGAGAATTTGAGAGAATTGGCGGAATTGTTGAGAGGATTTGTATAAAAAATGAAAGAAGGATGATAGATATTTATAGAGAAGGGGAGGTTATTTAACTTAAAAAAAAATTTTGGGGGGGGGGTTAAATTTGGCCGTTGCAATTGCAACGGCTCTTTGAGGGGGAAAGAGCCCAACGGCTCTTTCCCCCCGGCCCCCTCCTTTTTTTTTATGGGTCGAAACCGGCTGTTCCAAGCCATTTTCGGTTCCGGATCGAAACCGTGGGCTCGATTAACGGGCTGGTTCCGGGCCGGTTCCGGGCCCCCAGGTTCGAATGGCCACGTCTATCTCTAGATATAAACGCCCTTTGTTAGGGTTCTTGAGCGTTTTGACTTCCAACGCCGTCAATAGAGCATGCAAGCAATGAGATCTGTTTAACGTGTTTAGAGGATTGAATCCTTCAAGTTTTGACCGACATACCCTTATTTGAAACTAAACGATTAAGGTTTTTATGTCAAAAAAAAATTCATGCCATCGCACGGTATCTTGTAACTAGGTTCTTGTCCGATGCACGGATCTAAGAACCGAAGCTACGATGGCTCACTCTAGACATGGAAGGCAATTATACTTGCCTACTCGGTAGTAGCCAATCGAAATTGATATAAAATCTGTCTTTTCCACTGTCACTCCTAAATTGAGAGAAAACATTTTTCTTTCATTTTTTAAGAAATACTCTCGAATTTGCGTTCAAGATTTCAAACGAAATAATTTAAGGATCGGTCGAAACCTTATTTGAAACTAAACGATTAACATTTTTATGCCGAGATAAAATTGATGCCATTTTTCAAAAACCGAGTCACCTGTTTACGCGGCGAGGGCAAGAAGGAGACGCGCTTTCGTTATTGCTGACCACCTATTGTATTCTCGTGGAGGGCGGCGAGGGTTTCGACTTCCTCAGCGCCGTACCAGAGCTCGAAGGAAAAGTTGTGGGTAGTATCTCGGTGCATCCTAATCTTCATATAAGACGACCGAGAAAAAGTCGTTCCATGAAGTCTTACAAGCTGTGGGAGCTTAGTGATGACGAGGTCCATAGTCTCCAGGCCCGGCCGCGTAATGATTTCTCGAGAATCTTTAGCGTGGTGAGTTTTGAGGTTATTCTCGATTATGTCCATCGATTAGCCTTTTCACCGGGGCAGTAAATTGTTTTGCTGACTTTTTTTCTCTTTTAGGTCAATCCGATAATCGATGACGTCCACCGTAGAGGCGATTCTGCAGTCAAAGAGTCCGTGTTCTCTCTGATTTCTTGTTTAAGATGATGATGATATTTTTGAGATTCCGTTCAGCATTCTCAGGAAAAAAAAATGCAGCATTTATGAAGTTAGAAGGAGGACATTGTGATGATGTTGAAATGTCCAGCTTATTTGCTTTCATAGGTACACTGCGGCATTTGACCAAGTTGAGCTGGAGAAGATTGTTGAGAAGGTGTCCGACCTTCCAGACCCAGAGGTGTGACTCTTAAGATAACACGTGCTTTTCAGATGCTTGTCTTTGTTGGCCACATGGTCTATCTCATCAGTTTTAGGGACATAAAATCCTGACCTAACATTTGCTAATTTTACAGCTTAACGCAACAGTAAGAAAAGCATTCGATGTGGCCTATGATAATATATATGCATTTCATTTGGCTCAAAAATCACCTGAAATGAGCATCGAGACTATGAAAGTAAGAAGATATGTTGTCTGATTTCTCCTTTTCAATTTAGCAGTCTCTTTTAGGCTCTTCGAGATTATGATCCTTTAGGGTGTTGTTTGTAAAAGGGTGGCCAGGAGCATTGGCTCCGTAGGCCTTTATGTTCCTGGAGGTACTGCAGTTCTACCATCAACAGCGCTTATGCTTGCAGTTGTAAGTTGATGAAAGTTGCCTCTTCTGTTACTTTTTTGCCAAATATACAACAAATAATTTGATTTCCCTATATTGGAGATTGGAATTACTTGACATCTTGGTTTGTTGCATGCTTCAGCCTGCACAGATTGCTGGGTGTGGGACTGTTGTTCTTGCAACTCCCCCAAGACAGGATGGCAGCATTTGCAAGGTAAATTTCCCTCCACAAAGATGTTTTGTCTAGGTGCGAACCAATATGAACCTGATTACACCTTTGTATTTTTCATTGCCTGAAGGAAGTACTATACTGTGCGAAGAAAGCTGGGGTGACTCACATCCTTAAAGCTGGAGGAGCACAGGTTTGAAACATGACACAGACTTATAGTTTTCCTTTTTATCTGTTTCTTTAGCATGGTTAGGTTTTCCTAATTTGCGGTATTTTTCTGCTATGCAGGCCGTAGCTGCCATGGCATGGGGAACTGAATCCTGCCCGAAGGTACTTTTTATTGGTATCAATGAAATCCTTTGTCATCAGGCCTCTTTAGAGAAATGCCTGAATCTTTTGTCCAACAAATGCTTGGGATTGTGAAGTGCAGCCACATAGTTTTTGGAATCAGTAAAAATCCTGATTAGTGTTGCAGCTTAAGGTCATGAAAAGAGAAGTAATTAGTAAAGTGCATATGAGGTCTGTGGGAACTTACAAGGTTCACCCATTTCTCTCCCTACTTGACCAACAAGCATGTGGCAAAGATTAATAATGGGCAGGGACAAGATTTTATTGAACAGCCAAAATTGAAGAGAGAAGTTTTTGTTTTGAAGTCTTCTTATATTCGTGATTACGAGAATATCATTGGATTTGTCATTTCTTCAGTTGCTTGGTAGAGGTAAGGGATCTAATAACAGTTATGTGAATGGTGGATTAGATTTTTGGTTACAAATATATGTGGGTGCATTTAAATGGACTTCTTGACCTTTGCTACTGATGAGTTTATGGGCTTGGTAGAATTTTTCTAAAGAAATCTGTGTGCTTTAGAATATTCTGATTAGGAAAAACGACAAGAAGGGAAAAGAGGGGTTTGGACGGTTTCAATCAAAATAATGCTCTGTACTTAAACTGAATTCAAAGTGATAGAACTTGTTCCCTGTTGCTCGGTCATTTATTGAAAAAAAATGTCATCTGGGCATCTAATGATTATCATGTTGGCTTGCTTTTATTTTTGGTAGGTTGAGAAGATATTTGGTCCCGGAAATCAGTATGTCACCGCAGCGAAAATGATTCTCCAAGTATAAATCAGCACTATTTTCAGTCCTTTCCACGAATAAATTGCTGGAGCCAGATACCATTTGCTGAATTTATTTTTACAATTAACACCTCTTGTGTAATCTCATCTCCTTAACAGAACAGTGAAGCAATGGTTGCCATTGACATGCCTGCGGGTCCTTCGGAAGTTCTTGTCATTGCAGACAAGTATGCTAGTCCAGTCCACATAGCAGCTGATCTGCTATCCCAGGTGCTTTTACTTTGTGAAGTGATTTGATGTCTAATGAATAAAACTACTTCTGCAAATGGTGCTGCATTTGATTTGTATTCAACAGATTCTAAATCATTGTTTTGGGATATATTATGTAGACATCTGCATTGGGACAATGATTTTGCCTTGCCTTCTTGTCTAAAAATCGGGTGGAGAAGTTTTCTAATCATTATTTGAAACTATAGTATGTTGGTGTTTGTTCCTCTTTAGATTTACTACTTGTAGAATAGCGAATTAACAAACATTAAAGAAATGAGTATGTTGTTTGTCTCACTTTTGATCACGTTTTTAGATGTTACAGAAGTTGTAGATGATCCAGTTGCACGTACCTTAAGACTTTCATTATAGGGTAGTAACTAATTAGGCAAGTTCGTTTCATGTTGCATCTTGGAAGAATGATCTGCTATGAAAAAATTTCTCAAGAGAATGAGTGTTAGGATATGTTCTCAAGGGGAGGAGTTAAATCCTCATGGAATTCAAAACACATCTTGTAGTGGACTGATTTAGCAAAGTGGTTCTGATGGTTCGCCTAGCAGGATCTATCCAGAAAAGAAGAAAATGATGAAAATGCTAATACAGAGGACAGGAGGAGGAAATGTCTGGCCCATGCTTTTTGTTTGGCAGAAACTTTCTATTGCTATCTGCACTTCCTTGATTCTAATTTGTCATGCCTGTGGCACGATTCTGTTCTGTTTGTATGATTGGCTTGTTTCCTTGTTTCTTCCATGTGGCTTTCTTGTTTAATCTCTGTGGCAATTACAAGTTTTAACTTACTAAAGTGCGAGGGTAGAGATTGCTTTCCCTTAAGTCTTACCATTCAGTCCTTCCCAAACCTTATAATGGGAGAACAGAGAAGCACTCTGCCTAGTATTTTGATGGGTTCCTCTTCCTGGAAGTGGGTGTCTTGAGATACCAGAAGAGTTTCTTTGCTTTCTTTGATTTTACAAATGTATGGAGTTGTGGTACAAACTGCAGTATGGATAGTCTCTGCTCGTTTCCTGAGATAAGTACAGCTGTCTTATCTGTGGAATGGACTGAATTACTACAACGTAGTAAAACCTAGGTCTTTGCAGCAATATATCGAGATTTGAATGCGGTAGACCCTTCAGTGTGATGCAATTTCTTTTGTTCCTTTCCGGAACTCTTTCATTCTATTCAAATACTATCAATTAGATCCTTTTTTATAAACCTTTATCAACTTTCAGAACTGATCCACCAAAATTCCAGCGTGCAAAACTATTTTCAGTCTTCTTGGGCACTTGTCTCAGTCCCGAAATAGTAGTTCCACTCTTGATTTATGTCTGATCTTGTTGTTTTACATCAAAAAGGAAGCAAAGCATACTCAAAAATCAACTTCCAAGTGTGTTTTTTTGTTGTATTGTCGAATCTACTTTTGTTAGGGAGTTATTTGCATTTCTCTGGAACTTTGTACCGTAATTTCAAGTTCTTGCAATGAACGGAGGATGAACGGGACAAGTACGCTACAAATGCCAAAAGTTGTGTACGGCGCTCACTTTAGTGCCAAATTTGAGAAAAACGACCACTTAAGTGCTAATTCCGTTTTTTTTGGCCGGAAATCCTCTGTGGTTTTTTTTTTTTTATTAATATGAAAGTCCACGTTGACTTCTAACCTAAAAAATAAACTAACAAATTAAAAAAATAAATTATAAATAAAAATAAGCTAAAAATTAAAAAAAGAGAGTCCTCGTAGCCGCTGCCCTACTATCGCTGGCTATGGCCTGCGGGGATCGTTGAGCCCCGGCCAATGGTCGGCGACCCCGGTCGACTCTGGCGAGGTCGGTCTTGCCTAGCCATGGCGAGACTTGACCTTGCACAGCGCTCACTCGCCAAGCAAAGCAGCTCCACACTCGCTTTGTTGTCGTCCCCGACAACTTCCTCACTTTGTAACTCATCACCTTCTACTCAAGATCGAACCACCTCTGCGAAGCCTGCAAGCTGTTCTACGGAATTCCCCATAGGAATATCTTCTCTTGTAATGCTTTGCTCATCGGGTATACGCTGCAGAGTAGATTCGCTGAATGCCGGCTATGGCTACTGAGGGTGGGGATGGCCGGCGGGGGTCACCGAGCCTTGGCCGACCTTGGCATGGGTGTGAGGCCTTGCCCAGTGGGCCATCATTGAGAACCTCTCCGACTGGGCGCGGAAGGTGCAATCACCGGATCGCGGCTGCTTGGCCACATCCACCGATGAATTAGGAGTCGGATCAGCATCATGGATGGAATCGGACTTGATCGGAGAGACTCGGCTGGGCGAAGATTCAGCAGGGATTGATCCAACCAACAATGCCGAGTCCCGACGTGGTGCTCTAAGGAGAGTTGGGGATGGAGCTCACAGCACCGTGCTTTGGGAACGATTCGCAAGGCTTCTCGGTCGTGGAGCTCTTGCTGTTGAGGGGTTTCGACTGGTTCTAGGAGGCCGCTTGGGTTTCGAGGCTGGAAGGCAGCACAGTGAAGGAGCACCAGGAGGTGCGACGTTGGTTGTGGGTGCGTTGGCAGGAGATAGGTTTCCGCCAGGCGGGGGCGGAGGCGTCAGGCTGAGTGGGGATGCGAGTCGTGGCTGAGCCGGGAGCGCCGAGTCACGAGCGCGTTCTCGGGCTGAGTGAGGAGATTGTCATTTTCTCGAAGATGACTAAAATAACAGTGAGGGTGGTCATAAGGTCGCAGTAAGTGGTCAATTATCAGAAGACGGGCCAATGGTAGATACGCAAAGAAAACGAAAACTGAGAAAATGAAGTTTGAGTTTTCCGATAACTCAATTCGAGGAAATTCAGCTAGTCCTGAACTAGGAAAGAGGCACACTAGTGTAAATTGTTAGTTGAAATGTTATTCATGAGATTGAAATCATTTTCCAAATGAAATCCAAACACTAGAAAACGTTTTCGGTCACATATCACCAAACAAAGGAAAACTAACTATTTTCCTGGAAAATGATTTTCTGGAGAGCATTTTCTTTTATCATGGAGTTTTCTCCCAAACAATCGCACCATTAGTCGGATATTCTTTTGTTAGGGAGTTATTTGCATTTCTCTGGAACTTTGTGCCGTAAATTCAAGTTCTTGCAATCAATGGCCGGATCATGTGTTCTTATCTTCTTCAATTCATTGACTTGATGCTTGATGTTTCTAAAATCACTCCATGCTGTGTCAATTACTTTCAGCCGTCATCTACTTACAAATATACTCCTGAGATCATTGCTCACACATGATGCACATGGTTTTTATTTGTTACGTTCCCTGTTCATATTGTCTAATTTGTCGATTCATTGTTCATCATTGTCAGGCTGAACATGGTCCTGACAGTCAAGTTGTTCTTGTCATAGCTGGAGATGGAGTGGATATACAGGGTATTGAGGAAGAAATATTCAAGCAGTGTGGGAGTCTTCCTCGGGGAGAGTTTGCTTCAAAAGCCCTGAGCCACAGCTTCACTGTGTTAGCTCGTGATATGGCTGAGGTTATGCCATTAACTAGAATGCCTTATTCTTTACCTTTGCACAGAAGAATTTGATACCTGAACATTGGGATTCTCTGATGTCCATGCTCTAAGATGTTTTCCTGAATATGAGTACAGTCTCTTTGTATCCTCTGATACTGGAGGAAGTAAAGTATGAATATTTGGATGCTTCGTAAGGTTGCATGCAACATACACATCTGGTGTGATTGCTAGACCTATTTATTGTTCTTTAAAGTCCAAAACAGATAGCATTTGTCTTATCTTAAGGAGTTTTCACTTCCTTTCTGCAAAAGATTCTTATATGTTTCTTCGCAACTTCATCCCTATGGGAGTTTAGTTGGTGTCATTTCTGTTTTCTTGTTCAATCTGAAATGTGCACTGACTTGCTATTGGTATTAATGGAACTATTTATGTCTGCAGGCAGTTTCCTTCTCAAATTTGTATGCCCCTGAGCATCTGATCATCAATGTAAAGGATGCTGAGAAGTGGGAGAGCTTTATTGAGAATGCAGGTATAACTTGTGGCCAGCAACATCGCTGGGTTTGTAGCTATTTTCTTCACCATCTATACTTCCCTTAATATCATTTCTTGTAACGCGTTGCTCCTAATCGTGTTTTATGACTCACTGCTACAAAGTCATCTTTCCGTGATAAAAACTAAATGATATTTCCGATATAGCTTTGAGCTTACCCAAGTTTGGTTGGAACCCCCATTAAGTCTTTTGACTGTTTAAATTCCCGGGGTCGGTTGCACATCGAGATCAACTTTTTCCTTCCAAGTTGGATTGACATACAAATTTACTACATTGAAATCCAGTCTCACCTCATTTGAGTCGCTTTAGCCTTCCTCCTATGACGTAATTCTAAAATCCATTGTAGCATCTTTAGATTTCTGCAAACTAGATATGTGAATGGCAAGTTCCTATTAATTGATTCACACAGTTTGTGCTTATTCATGAATATAATGTGTGTCATTATCTAAGTCGTTATTCTATTTCGGGTAATGCAGAACTTTATGTTCTTTAAGCCTGGGTTCAAGACTTCCTGTATAACTTTAATGACACATTTCCATGCATAATGCAATGAAAAATTACTGCTATTTGGTATTTACAATAGGTATGAAAATATCTAAACATATCCAGTTTTGTCAAGGTAGGGAGACTAATTGTGACTAAGCAGCTAGGGAGACTATAAGAGTAAATTGATCAGGGGAGTAGTCAGCACTAAGGATGAAGCTCGATTATTCAGTATGCAGCTTTGGCTAGAAAAGAATATCTATGAAGCATAGTGCCATGACTGCTGAAATTTTTTGAAGATTTAAGTATTTCTTTTTTGGAGCAAAGTTGTACTTTATTTTTGTCTTGCCTTTGCTCCAAAAAAAGAATTACTTAAACCTTTTAAAAATTTACCGCTTATAATCAGATACTGATGAATTGTTCAGGTATTTGGAAAGGGTTGTCAGGGGATCAAATCTTCGTTCTTCTCTTGTGCTAGTGCTGTAGATAGAGGATGTTTGTGGTTGAGAATGAGTGTGCTAAATCAACAACATCATATTTCACTGCCAGCATGTGCTAGCTCTTTTGTGCTGAACATTTCTATCCCAAGGCATAAAGGAAGAAAGAAGGAATGTATGTTTATCTTCCCTTTATCACGCAGGCTCTGTATTTATAGGCCAGTGGGCGCCAGAGAGTGTTGGAGACTATGCCAGCGGGACAAATCATGTCCTTCCGACTTATGGGTATGCACGAATGTATGGCGGAGTGTCTCTGGACTCCTTTCAGAAGTACATGACAGTTCAGTCCCTGACAGAGGAAGGGTTGAGAAACCTAGGTCCTCATGTGGCTGTTATGGCCGAAGTCGAGGGATTGGAGGCCCACAAGAGAGCTATTACCCTTAGGCTTCGATGTCCTGAGGCCTAAGGGACTGGCGTTCGGATGCCTAGAAAAGAATAGACATCGGACTCAGAATTACGCTGCATATGGAAACTATAGTTTTCTGGGCATCCGAATGCTGGTCCCTTAGGCCTCAGAACATTGAAGAGAACTAAGCTTTAAATGTCTGGTGAGTCCGATGTCTTCTCATCTCTCTTTGAATTATGTCGAAGACGGAAACTATTGTTTTCTGGGCATCCAAACACTGGTGTCCAATGTTTTGTATCTAAGTTATGTGTTAAAGGTTTGATAATATCGAGTTTTAGGGTTCTGATTGACAAAGGAGTCGAAAATTTCTATTACTGGTAACATTCAGTAGTATCTGATGTAATTGGCGTAGCTGTGGGTGCTTAATGTCAGTTTTGATGCTATGGTTATCCTATCTCGAGCAACGGGAAATTGTGACTAGTGTACCCACAATTGGTGTCATTTTCTGAAACAAGTACAGTCTGAGTTATGGCTAATGATGCAGTAGTTTTCTGTGCGTTCGTTGTGTGAAGTTATTGATTTACCTCTTGGTGTTATTCAGAGCGAAGCTCGTACATGTAATTTCTTGTAGGTTTTGAGGCAGTGGATACAGAACATCAGGTTTAGCATTTGGGATATCTTTTGTCTTGAGATAAACCCAGTGTGCAGAGCTTCTACGTCATACTTTCTGTGTCTTTGATCGAAATTGCACGGTTCATTATAAAACTGCCTTTAACTTCTCATTCTTTCAGACAATTTGTGGGGTGCCACAAGCAAGCAGCTGTCGGAAAGGTAATGGTGATTCGTGGTAGAAATTCGCGCAAAAATACGATGTCAAAAATCAATAAGTGCATTAGGCAAAGACACGATCTAAAAGAATGCTATCAAGCTACTTGTTATTTTTCGGTCCACAAGGAGGAGAAAATTCCTGCGCGAGCACCAGAGCCCGCTCCAGCTCCCAAGCCCACTGTACAACGCCTAGGCTTTGCTCTGCTTGTTCCTAGTCGGGTACTCTTCTGCCACTTACTATTTCCAAAAGGAACACTCTGAATTGTAGATGTCAGATTCCTTACTTGCCTTGCCCGTTTGATTGCGTTCTGGAGCCAAGTAACCTGGTGTTCCTATTAATGCGGTTGTGTTTGACCCTCTGGTGTGGTTGACTAGCCTAGCCTAGCCAAGCTGAAATATCTCAATTTGGCTATGAACTTTTCATAGAGCACGATGTTGCTGGATTTGATATCCTTGTGGATAACGCATTGATGACGTTGTTCGTGCAAGTAGTGCAGTGTCTAGGCTAATCCCAAAGCGATGTTGTACCTCCTTTCTCATGTCAACAAGGGTCTGCCTTTAAACAGATGATCCTCCAAGCTACCTCCTCCCATGACTTCGTTAACCAGGACGAATTTATTCGCCTCTTGACAGCAGCCTATAAGTTGAACCAAGTTTTTGTGCTTTAGTTGACTTAATCATTTCTCCTAGGATATGTACTCCTTTATCCCTTGCGACAAAAAAAGAAAAGAAACAAAACTAGGGCGGTATTTTCAGTCAGTTTTAACTTAGTGATCATCGTGACAAAAATGGATAAGGTTACAGGTGCTACAGAAGTTCTGCTGTTGACCGGTAGCATTAGAAATCGGTGTGCTTGTCTAATTGTACAAATTAACTTAACAGTTGTGGATGTGACGATACAACTCTGCCATCTTGATGTAATGTGCAAAAGCAGATAGGATATTTAATCTTTTTCTGGAGAGACTTACAAATTTTGAAGTCGAAGATGACAGCGATACTCAGCTTTCTATATCTAGTTTTTTTTGGCTGAATTTGAAATGCCAGTGCTTTTGGCACCTTGTCGGATCCCATGCTCTTAGTTTCAAAGACAGACCATTGCATCATTTCACATTAAATCAAGGAATGCACCTTCAGTGTATACTTCTTAATCTGCTGATTTTGTAAGTCACGATGTCCTCTTCCTGTCTTACCAAGGGATGCACTTTAGTGAGTTTGACCATTTCTCTTCTCTAATGTTTGCTTCATTGACATTAATAGGCAATACAATGATTTGGGAAAATTGCCAAAAAAGTCCTAAATCTATTGCACTTTTGCCAATTCAGCCCTAAACCTTTTGCATTTATGCCAATTCAGTCCTAAATCATTTTTTTGTGCCAATTCGGTGCTAAACCTCTTGCATTTGTGTCAATTTAATCCTTCCAGCCCGCGCGGATGCCGACCGGTGCTGACGTGGATAACTTTTTAATAATATTAAAGGTTGTGATTAGACATGGCCAAATGAAACCGTGGGCCCGGAACCGGCTTGTCGACCAGCCCGGAACAGGCCCGTTGACCGGGCCCACGGTTCCATAATTGTTGGAACCGGCGGTTCCGGGCCGGTTCCGACCCGTTTATTATTATTTTTTTATTTTAAAAATGGGGGTGGGCCTAGTGGGGAAAGAGCCGTTGGGCTCTTTCCCCACACACCCCCCCAACCCAAAAAAAGCAATGGCTCTTTGGGCCGTTGCATGCCAAAAACAAAATGATTTTTCTTTTTTAGTTAAATAACTTTCCCCTTCTCTATAAATACCTTTCATCCCTCTTTCATTTTTCTCACAAGTCCTCTCAACAATTCTATCAATTCTCCCAAATTCTTTCAATCGGCTCAATTCTCTCAATCCCGCCTCAATTCTCTCAATCAGATTTCCGATCAATTCTCTCAAAAATGGCAAGTGGAAGCAGAAATACCGAAAATGTCAAGATGGCGATGGGAGATTTCGAGTATCCTATTCCTGGATATGATCCTCATGAGTATGCATGTTGGGAAGACGACGACGATAATATCAATATTGTTCCCATTCCGAACGTTGAGCACATCTCAACACAAGAAAGTCTGCATCCTCCTACTAGTGTCGAAGAAACGTCGACGACAAAGAGGCGTAACGGAAGGGCCGTGAGAGTATATCCGACTTATGGCTGCACTTCGACAAGGTACGCGATGAAAGCGAAGGTAAATATAATATAAATTGTAAATATTGTTCGCAAACATACAAATTTACAAAAGGAGACGGGTACGGAACATTCCGTCGGCATCCGACGAAAAAACAACCAACGCAAACGGGGATGGACACTACGCAACAACAAATTTCCGGGTACGCCAATTCTAACATTCATTCTTTATTTCATTACACTGATGCACTTTATAAACAAACATTAGTTGAATATGTTGCCCTTGACCATGCGTCGTTTACTACTGGTGAAAATTTTAATTTGAAATATTTGATAAATACTGCATTGGTTCCGCAAGCACCAACTATTCCAAAAAATATTCTTAAACGCGAACTTTTGCATCTTTATAAAAAACAAAAAAAATCTTTAGCAAAATTTTTTGCGGAATTCAATAGACATGTGTATTTAGGTAGCGATATTTGGAGTGATCATTGGAAAATTCATTCTTATATGGGTGTCACGTGTCATTGGATAGGTGACGACTGGACCATTCAAAAAAGACTTATTGCATTTCGAGTTTTTGATAAAAACATTCAGCTCATAATATTTATAGAATAATTAGGCAAGTTTTAGAAGAATATAATTTGATAAATAAAGTATTTTCAATTGGTTTTGATAATGTCGCCGCAAATACCGCTTCCATTCCCGAATTAGAAAATATTTGCAAACCTACTTTTGACGGATAATTTTTTCACATTAGATGTGTTTGTCATGTTTTAAATTTATGTGTACAAGATGGTTTACGAACTCTGGACACTTCTCTCGCCCCAATAAATGGTGCAATTAAATTTTTATGGAGTTGTGTCCATTTTATGAAAGCATGTGGAAAATTTTGTAAACAACATAGGAGAAGGGCAAAAAGGTTTCCAAAAGATATTCTGACTCGTTGGAATTCTACCTACAAGTTGCTTCGTCAAACTTTTGATTATAAAGATTTATTATGTATGTTTATTTCGCAAAATATTCCCGAAATTACTTTACGTCCGCAACATTGGGATGTTTGCAAAAAAAAAAAAAAATTAGATTTTTTGAAAATTTTTAATAATGTTACTAATACTTTATCTGGTATTTATTATTCTACTACGCATTTATTTTTAATACAGTGTGTTAATATTGGTGGTGTTTTTAGTGAATATGAAAAAGATACTGAATTAGATTGGACTATTTTAGTAATGTGAGAAAAATGGTTGTATTATTATTTCAAAATTCCTCTTGTTTATTTAGTTGGTATTATTTTTTATCTACGTATTAAATTAGATAGTTTACTAGATTATCCGAACGTGTATTATTATGATTGTTTAAATTTGGAAGATTCAATAGATATTTCAAATATACAAGGAGATGTTAAGGAATTTATAGTAGTATTATATGGAGAATTTTTTCGTAGATATGATTTAAGTGGTTGTGGATCTTTATATTCTACTGCCTCACGAAGCGAAGATGGTAGTTCACTTAGTAGATGGTATAATATGCTCAAGAGTAGAAAAAAAAAAGGGCAACAGATAATATTTCTAAATTAGAAAAATATTTAACCACTCAATTTGAGTTTTGTGATGCAGAACATTGTACTGATTTCCAAATCCTAGAGTGGTGGAAGAGTCACTCAATCAATTACCCGGTTACGCCCTCATCGCTCGCGAGATATTAGCAACCCCTTATTCAACAGTTGTAATTGAACAAGGATTTAGCGCTGGAGGATTAGTTTTAGACTTTGCCGTTCAAGATTAAGTCCGAAGTCCGTGGAAGGTCAAGCTTGTGTCGACGATTGGATGAATGCTAGGTTTCGGCACCAAGAGCTAGATCGAGAGCACAAATTTTTTAGTGAGGATAGTGGAGATACCACCGCCACGGGTATCACAACGGGTAGGGACGAAACACGATGAGGTAAGTTGGGGTTATCAAAGGTAAAAGAACTACATTGGCTTTGATTCTTCTATCCCCAAGAAGATATGCAGACGCTTAATGATAATTCATTAAGTTCAAGCCCATTCATCCTCTCTCTTTTTTTTCCCCAAATTTTATTACAATGTACAATTTGATTATAATTTATAATTTACTATGTTTATTTTATTATTTATTATTTTAAAAAAGTAAATTAAAAAACATAATCGGAATCGGCCCGGAACCGCCGGTTCGAACCGGAACCGGCTCGGGAACCAGCTCGGAACCGGAACCGCCGGTTCCCGAATCGGAACCGGCCATGTCTAGTTGTGATTAAAGCAAGTAATTGTTCTTGATCTTCATTTGTTTTATCAGCAGAGAGTTCAAACGTAAGTTTTATTTTTGACTAAAACCAACATTCATTCCATTGGTTTCGCTGGCATTATCATAGCAAAACAATCTCGAGGGAGGCTGCTCTGTTAAACATTTGCACATTGAAATGATCATACCTGTCCAATATATTGGATTTTGATAGAATTTTGTATTGCGATTACAGCTTATTTAACTTGAGCATATGACCTGTACATAGGTATCCATTCGAAGAAAGAAGGAAAAGCATTAGGCCATTTATATGTCGAATGATTAAAGCCGCTACTAAATGATGTAGCCATTGCATATTGGATAAATAAGTTAATTAATTAATGTGTGATTCTCACTTGTTTCACCAATTGATTAAAGTACTAATAATCTTACTTAATAAATAAGTTGTTGCAAAACTTCACGTTGACACCTAAATTTTGGGTATTTCATGTTTGTCATTCATCTCGTAATAAAATTTAGGGATTGACCCGACCCCTAAACAAAAATTGGCATTGCATAATTTAGCATCACATTTGTTCATTATAAAACCGGTCCACATCCAATAATTTTCATCCGAGTTAGCCTTATAATGTTTGAATTCGAGGATCAAGGGGAATACCTTCCGTCGACTCTGCATGGACTAGCAAAAACCTTAATGAGGGACCACAAACCTCACCCATGACATGACAAAAGGGACAAAGAAATTGCACACATGAGTATAGGAAATTTGGAAGGAAATCACTTGGGGTTGCAATCTCTGTTGTAAATAAAGTCGGATCGCAATTGATCGTAGCAGAATTCTAACCGTCGGATTCGCGTAATATGATACCGTATTTTCTCTTTCAAGAAAAACGTAAATAGCGCAATAAAATAAAATAAAACTAGAAGAACAATACACTAGAAGTTTTTACGTGAAAAACCCGATGCGGGAAAAACCACGGGATGCTAGTCCAGGAACTACTCCACTATAATCAAAGGATTACAACCGACACTCTAATAGTGTCTCTCTCACAATAAATCCTCACAATTGTCACAAAGCACACCCTCACTTGAGGAACTCTCAAGATCTCTCGTGTTTACTCATTGTTGAGAACTTTTGTGATTTTCCTGGAGTGATTTTCTGGTGCACACACAAAATCCTCCTTTCAATCGCTTTGTTATAGTGGTATATCTCCATCCAAATTAGAATATTCTTTAACCGATTTCGCAATCGCCTCTTGATTGAAAATATCTCTAATTTGGATGATCTCCATAATTGATTTTATTCTGGTATTCTTCCTTTTCAGCATCCTAGCATAATAGGACTCCTTCCAATTAGGTATTCTTGATGAGCAATCATCAAGATCTTTCAAATCAAATCCCGAACATGTTGGGATGCTCTCAACAAATCTCCCCCTAGCCCATCATGGAGGATCTCGAACTTCCTTATTAGTTCGATAAACCAACCTCCTTTCTATAGAATTTTAGTTTTTCCGTAGGTAGAGACTTTGTAAACATATCAGCACCATTTCTGTCGGTGTGGATCTTCTCGATCTTCAATTGCTTCTCTTCCAACATTTCTCGCATCCAATGATACCTAATATCAATATGCTTCGTTCTCGAATGAAATGTGGAATTTTTACTGAGATGAATAGCGCTTTGATTCTCGCAATACACAACATATTCATCTTGGTTGTGCCCTAGCTCTTGCAAAAATCTCTTAATCCACAACATCTCTTTGCTAGCTTCAGTAGCGGCTATGTACTCAGCCTCCATTGTGGACAGTACAACGCACTTTTGCAATCTTGATTGCCAAGAGATAGCTTCACCTGCAAAAGTTATTAAGTAACCATATGTAGACCGCCTGGAATCCACATCTCCTGCCATGTCCGCATTGGTGAACCCCTCAAGTATCGGTTTTCCATCACCAAAACATAAACACAAACTAGATGTAGCTTTAAGATAGCGAAGTATCCACTTGACAGCCTCCCAGTGTTGTTTGCCGGGGTTTGACATATGTTGGCTAACAATTCCAACAGCATACCCAATATCTGGTCATGTGCACACCATCGCATACATGAGACTTCCGACAGCAGAGGCATAAGGAATCTTCAGCATTTCTTCCTTCTCCCTTTCACTTGAGGGACATTGCCTCGTGCTAAGCTAGAAATGATTGGCCAAAGGTGAGCTGACTGCTTTGGCATTGCTCATGTTGAATCTTTACACAACTTTCTCTACATATCTCTCTTGGGACAACCACAGCTTTCTACAATCTCTATCGCACGATATACTCATCCCAAGTATATGCCTTGCCGGTCTAAGGTCCTTCATGGAGAATTCTTAGCTCAACACCTCCTTGAGCTTCGTGATTTTTCTAACATCATGCCCTACAATTAACATATTATCAACATATAATAAAAGAATCAGAAAATCACCGTCATTAAACTTCTTGATGAACACGCAATGATCTCCCATCGTCTTTTTGTATTCATTCCTCTCCATAAATGAATCAAACTTCTTGTACCATTGCCTTGAAGCTTGTTTGAGCCCATAGAGACTCTTCTTCAACTTGCACACAAGATTTTCCTTCCCTTTGGTCACAAAACCTTCGGGCTGCTCTATAAATATCTCCTCGTCAAGATCTCCATATAAGAATGATGTTTTCACGTTGAGTTGCTCGACCTCTAAGTTCAAGGTTGTTGTCAAACCAAGAACTACTCGAATGGACGATATCTTTACAACAAGAGAGAAAATCTCCTCATAATCAACTCCCTTCTAGTGACCGAAACCCTTCACCACCAATCTTGCTTTGTAACGTGGTTTGGGGCTATTTTCTTCGGTCTTCAACCGAAACACCCATTTATTTTTGAGTGTTTTTCGGCCCTTTGGTAGCTTTACCAAATCATAAGTGTGATTGTCATGAAATGATTGCATCTCTTCTTGCATTGCTTTCATCCATTCCTTCTTGTGGGTATTAATTTCCACTTCTTGCAAATTCTCGGGTTCTCCCCCATCGGTGAGGAACACATATTCGTTTGGAGAGTATTTTCTACTAGGTTGCCTTTCTCTCATTGATCTCCTTGGTTGCTCTTGAAGAGTATCACCAACATTAATTATTTCTTCCTCAACCGCATCATCAGTTTTTGCTTCTCCTTCTTCTTGAGCTTCCGCTCCATCATCTCCACCATCTTCATTATTAGTCTCGACCTCAATTTCTTCGGAAGCATCATCATTAGATGTTGTCTCGATTTGTGGTTGCTTAGTCGAGTCATTCTCGACCTCTTCTTGTGCTCCCCCATGAGCAGAATTTTTTGATCATTCCGAGGGTTCTAAGTTGACTAAATCTTCCTCTACACTTTGAGATTCTTTGTGCTTCTTGAGATCTTTAATTGTTTGATCCTCAAAGAACACCACATTTCGGCTTCGAAACACCTTCTTGTTTTCGGGACCCCACAATCTATAGCCAAAATCTTCATGAGCATATCCCAAGAATATGCACTCCTTGGCCTTTCCATCTAGCTTAGCTCGGTCGTCTCTCGGTATATGTGCGAATGCCCTGCAACCAAACACTTTCGGTGATTATAAGATGAATTCTTACCATTCCATACACTTTGTGGAGTCTTGCCTTTGAGTGGAGTCGAAGGTGACAAATTTATCAAATCCACCACCGTCCTCATTGCTTGGCAACTTCGCATGGGAGAGCATACACCTTATCCTCTCACATATTGTTTGATTCATCCTCTCAGCAACACCGTTGTGTTGTGGTGTGTTAGGCACTATTTTCTCAAGCCTTATGCCATGAACTCTGCAGTAATCCTTAAATGGCCATCGGTATTCTCCGCCGTTGTCGCCCCTTACACACTTCAATTTTCTACCAGCCTCCCTTTCTAGTTTCATATGCAAGTCCTTGAAGATATCAAGAACTTGATCTTTTGTCTTCAATGTAATAGCCCACACCTTTCTAGAAAAATCATCTATAAAAGTGAAATAATAGGAAGCACCACCAGCAATTCTCGAAGTCATAGCACAAACATCGGTATGTAACAAATCAAGTCAATTTGTCTTTTTTAATGGGGGAGTAGATTTAAAGGCAACTCTATTATTTTTTTCCTATAATGTAGTCTTCACAAGGGTTTATAGAGGTACCTTTTATTTTCGGGAGTAGCTTCTTTGATATGAGAACCTTCATTCCATTCTCACCCATATGTCCGAGCCTTTTATGCTAAAGCTCGGTAGATACCTCTCTCACTGCATTAACATCTCCTCCGCATAGCTTTGCTTGTATAGTGTAGAGCGATTTATCTTTCACTCCTCTTGCTACCACCAAGCTACCCTTTGTTAACTTCCACTTGCTTTCACCGAAGTGACTCACAAAACCATCATCGTTCAGTTTTCATGTGGAGATTAGTTAAGATGAATATTAGGGACATGCCTTACCACTTTCAAGATCAACTTGCATCCATTGTTGGTCTCAATATTAACACTTCCTATGCCAACAACCTGCGATGAGCCATCATTACCCATTCTCACGAGACCGAAGTCTCCAGTTGTATATGAAGAGAAAAACTCACATGAAAGGAAGCTCCAAAATCAACTAGCCAAGTGGTATCTTGGCACATTAAATTGATGCTATCATCGGTGCGGATAACCATCATGTCTTCATAAACCGTAGTGACATTTGCAGCAGGTGCTTCAACTTGCCTTTTAGCTGCCTTCAATCGACAATCTCTAATGAGATGTCCGGTTTTTCCACAATGAAAACAAGCTCTCTTCTCAGTCCTTGGCCTTGAGGTTGAACGACCTTTAGGTCCACGGCTTTTGCTCCTCCCACGATCTACTTTCTTCTCTTGTTCATTGATAACAAGAGCTCTTTCACCATGGTTGTAGTACCCCTCATCTTTCCGCCTTTGCTCTTCGCTCAGCAATCTGTCCTTCACTAACACCACAATCAATGGTCCATCGGGCGTGGAATTGTGAATCGACACAACTAAGGTGTCCCAGCTTTTTGGCATAGAACTTGTCGGGAAGTGTGCATGCAACTTCGGGGAGATCACCTTCTCCATTGCATTGATTTGATTTACTAAACCTCCTATAGTGCTTATATGTTCAGAGACACTTGTTCCATCTTTGTACTCCATACGTGACACCTTTTTTTTTTTATTTATTATTATTATCAAACTTGCTATGTTTTGAGATGTATTCCTCGCGTATGTCCGCTCCAGATTTCTCCACAAATCATAAGCATTGTCTTCTTGGGTGAAGTTTTCAAAGATGCTTTGATCTAGCCACTATATGATGGTTGCCACACATCTTCCGTTGAGAATGGTCCATTCATCCTCCTCCTCCTCCTCCTCTTCTTCTTCTTCTTCTTCTGATTCTGATTTAGAAGCCGATGCCGAAGTCTTTATCATGCTCTTTGGAAGCGCTCTTGTCTTGATTGGCCTTTGCAAGCCCTTGATGTAGAGATGATCCTCTATCTTGCACCTCCATATTGCGTAATTCGTAGCCGTGAGCTTGATCATATTATCTTTGTCATCCGACATCTTTTACAACCTTGCTCCGATACCACTTTGTTGTAAATAAAGTCGGATCACAATTGATTGCAGCGGAATTCTAACTGTTAGATTCGCGCAATATGACGCCGTATTTTCTCTTTCGAGATAAACGTAAATAGCACAATAAAATAAAATAAGACTAGAAGAACGATACACCAGAAGTTTTTACGTGAAAAACCTGATGCGGGAAAAACCACGGGACGCTAGTCCAGGAACCGCTCCACTATAATCAAAGGATTACAACCGACACTCTACATGTCTCTCTCACAATAAATCCTCACAATTGTCACAAAACACTCCCTCACTTGAGGAACTCTCAAGATCTCTCGTGTTTACTCATTGTTGAGAACTTTTGTGATTTTTCTAGAGTGATTTTCTGGTGCACACACAAAATCCTCCTTTCAATCGCTCTGTTATAGTGGTATATCTCCATCCAAATTAGAATATTCTTTAATTGATTTCGCAATCACCTCTTGATTGAAAATCTCTCTAATTTGGATGATCTCCAGAATTGATTTTATTCTGGTATTCTTCCTTTTCAGCATCCCAGCATAATAGGACTCCTCCTTATTAGGTATTCTTGATGAGCAATCATCGAGATCTCTCAAATCAAATCCTGAACTTGTTAGGCTGCTCCCAACAATCTCCACAAGAAGGAAGGAAACCAATCAATCGGAGAAATCTTCTCTCCAGTAAATCAATTCGTTAAATGTTTTTCCGATGAATAATAGGTTTTTCACTTGCTTATTGGAGACCCGGACATCTATTTTAAAGGGGATGAACACAGAACAAAAAAGCTTGCCTTTTATGTGTCGGAGTGTCATCGATAAGCTAAGCCGTTTTTCACTATACCAAGCCGACGGCCACACCTCTTACATTGTGTCGTTTCGGTCCTCATTGCCTCGGATCAATTCTAGTGAATGTGAGGATGAGGTTTGCCCAAGTTAAGTGAATATTTAGTTCCAACGAATAAGTTTAATATGCATGTTATTAGTTGATAGAACCTTAGGTTATCGTGATTGTTTCCCCGCATTGACCAAGGCTAACATTGTCTTGCGTGGCTTGCTAGGACTGATTTGATCATTTGAAATTCGATTGCCTTGAAATAGCATGTTATTAACGATAGAAATGACTTCTATGTATAACGTACATTTCAACGCATCATGACATTATCAATCCTCGTTGCATATCATTATCTCATGCATATTTAGAACTTGATGCTTTTCCCATATCTATCGATCCTTGGCCTGGCCTTGGAAATTTTGCGCACCGCATTTGGCGTCGATTCAAGTTCTCCTTGTCTGCTAAGGGAGATAAATACCAATTTGAATATTGTCCATTCTCACCTGTTAACGATGTCGCGACCTAAAATTCGAGAATTCAAGATTAATGGATTATCGGGTTAATTATTTAACTAACATAACTCGGACTCTTCCAAGTCCATAACAAATCGCAACTTATGGGTCAAATTGATTAAAATGGAGATATTTTTTTATTGGAGTCACCACCAATCATTTTTGGTAGGTCGATTAGAAGCCTAAGTAAATTAGCGGGAGAACTAAATTACTTCTACAAACCAGGGATTAAACGTTCGAGAGCTTGATTACACTAGATTACTATAACGCCTTTTCGGTACCATTTTATTTCATGAAAAAATCATTTCAGAATGCAACATTAATTGATTTTAACCTCCGAGTTTAATTGCAATTCAATTAAGAGAACGAACAGTAATTAGTGGATTACAAAGTATCCATTGCTTGGAATTCAAATTTGATCTCCTTCCATACTTCACAAGCAGTAGCTAGTTCAGGACTCCATTTGCTAGCCTCACGGATAATTTCATTACCCTCACGAGCAAGATCACGTCCCTCATTACGAGCTTTTACGCATGCTTCCCGAGCTACTCGATTCGCTATGGCACCCGGTGCATTTCCCCAAGGGTGTCCTAAAGTTCCTCCGCCGAATTGTAGTATAGAATCATCTCTAAGTCACTAACAAAGGTTATCACACTGGTACGCAATCAATTAAATTAAACAAATAGAAGTCAAGGTAATTACATGAAGCATGTGACAAGACAAATTGTTCTCACTTTTGGATTTTCGCTTTTTAATCGGATAAAGACTAACCTATATGCAATGCATGAATTTAATCTAAGATGCAAATGAATCAAATTAAATGCAAGGAAATCCTAAGCATGCATATGAAATTAATTTAATTAACTACATGACTAACCTAGATGACTTGCAATTAAATTAAACTATAGTATAAATGATGGTTTAGTTCAATTAAATTGACTACATGACGTGTGAATTGATGATTAAAACCCTAAACATGCAATTCTATATGCAATACAAACTTAAATGCAATCTATATGACATGGCAAAGATGATGTATAATGCATGATGACATGACATGAATGATTTATTTTTGTATTTTCGGAATATTTAATGACCCTAAAGGAAACTATGCCTAAATATAATTGTCTTCCATATTTTAGGGTTTAAATTTGCCTAAACATTAACCTATTAAAGATGGATTATTTTTAGACATGAAAATCTACAAAAAAATCTACTCAAATATGTAGATTCTATCCTAGAATGCAAATCTAAGTTAAATTATTCTAGAATTAAATCAAAATGCAAATATTTCCGAGATGCAATCTAATCTATATGTAGAAACTATTTAAATGCAACATCTTTTAGAAATTTAAAATATGTCATGCGAGACAATACATTCTAAAATATAACAATTGACAATCAACAAATTCAAATAAGAAAAGTAGATAAAATGCCAATTCAAAAAATAAAGAAGGTGGATATATCAATCAATTTTTGAAAATATTTTGCGAATATTTGAATCCAATCTTTAATTCGTAATTTTACGATTAACGATTGAATTCAAATCCTTGCATAATTAGAGTATTCCGTCAATAATTCTAAAGATGGACTTTCTGGATCATATGGCAAGTTGCGGATCCTGCATTTTGATAAAAATATCTACTTTGATGCAAATATGCAAGATATGCAAATATATTTAAGATATGAAATATGTTCAAGATAGGCAACGAAATATTTGAAATCAGAATCTTACCTATCTTGCGGATATCTTTCCTAATTCGAATTGGATCGAATTGCTCGAGATCGCTTACGGATTGGATGGGCGAGGCTCCCATGTGCGCGGATGATCATGGCGGAAGGACTTTTGATGGGACACTTTGGCAAGTACAACAACACCTGCAGATTTAATAACTTCAACCAAAGCCGACTGAGTTAGTGGACTGCTTGAAGAGAATGTGGCCGCAAGTCAGAGGACTCCACTGAGAATTAAATGAACAATTCAGTAGATGACAAATGCTTGGGCATGATGAAGGTGCTGTCCTTGCTCCCAATGAACATAAGTAAACCTGCATGAAAGTAAAGTCTTTGAGTGGTCCAAGATTGGACTTGCTGGACTCCCGGTGGTGCCTGGTGGATGCGGTTAGACATGGCCAAATTGGAACCGCGTTCCGGAACGGGCCCGTTGACCGGGCCCACGGTTTCGACCAGTTTATTAAAAAAAAAAGGCCCCGGTGGGGCAAAGAGCCGTTGGCTCTTTGCTCCACCTGGCCCACCACACCCCACCCCTCCCCCGCCCCCCCAAAAGAGCTGCTGCAGAACATGCAACGGCCAATTTGGCCGTTGCTTTTTTTAAAAAAGAAAAAAAGAAAAAATTGATTTGTTTTTAATTCTTCTTTATAAATACCTATCATCTCCCTTTCATTTTTCTCACAAATCCTCTCAACAATTCTCTCAATTCTCTCAAATTCTCTCAATCCGCTCAATTCTCTCAATCCCGCCTCAATTCTCTCTCAATCGGATTTCTGATTAATTCTCTAAAAAATGGCAAGTGGAAGCAGAAATACTTGAAAAGGCAAGATGATTATGGGAGATTCTGAATATCCTATTCCTGAATATGATCCTCGTGAATATGCATGTTGGGAAGACAATGATAATAATATCAACGTTGTTCTGATTCTGAACGTTGAGCACATTCCAACATGATAAAATTTTCATCCTCCTACTGGTGTCGAAGAAATGTCAACGGCAAATGAGCCGAAACGGAAAGGCCGAGAGAGTACATCCGACTTGTGGCTGTACTTCGACAAGGTACGTGATGAAAGCGAAGGTAAGTATAATATAAATTGTAAATATTGTCCGAAAACATACAAATTTACGAAAGGAGAGGGCTACGGAACATTCCGTTGGCATCCGACGAAAAAACATCCAACGCAAGCCGGGATGACACTACGCAACAACAAATTTCCGGGTACGCCAATTCTAATTCTCATCCTTTATTCTGTTACACCGATGCACTTTATAAACAAACATTAGCTGAATATGTTGCCCTTGATCATGCTCTGTTTACTACTTGTGAAAATTTTAATTTGAAATATTTGATAAATACTGCGTTGGTTCCGCAAGCACCAACTATTCCAAAAAGTACTCTTAAACGCGAACTTTTTCATCTTTATTAAAAAAAAAATCTTTAGCAAAATTTTTTGTGGAATTCAATGGACGTGTGCATTTAGGTAGCAATATTTGAAGTGATCCTTGGCAAATTCATTCTTATATGGGTGTCACGTGTCATTGGATAAGTGACGAATGGACCATACAAAAAAGACTTAATACATTTCGAGTTTTTGATGAAAAACATTTGGCTCATAATTTGATAATTAAGCAAGTTTTAGAAAAATATAATTTGATAAATAAAGTATTTTCAATTGGTTTTGATAATGCCGCCGTAAATACTGCTTCCATTCCCGAATTAAAAAATATTTGCAAACCCTCTTTTGGCAGACAATTTTTTCACATTAGATGTGCTTGCCATGTTTTAAATTTATGTGTACAAGATAGTTTACGAACTCTTGACACTTCTCTCGCCCCAATAAAATGTGCAATTAAATTTTTATGGAGTGGTGCCCATTTTATAAAAGCATGGAGAAAATTTTATAAATAACATGGGAGAAGGGTAAAAAAGTTTTCAAAAGATATTCCGACTCGTTCGAATTCAACCTACGAGTTGCTTCGTCAAACGTTTGATTACAAAGATTTATTATGTATGTTTATTTCGCAAAATATTCCCGAAATTACTTTACTTCCGCAACATTGGGATGTTTGCAAAAAAAATTTAGATTTTTTGAAAATTTTTAATGATGCTACTAATACTTTATCTGGTATTTATTATCTTACTACGCATTTATTTTTAATAGAGTGTGTTAATATTGGTAGTGTTTTTAGTGAATATGAAAAAGATACTGAATTAGATAGAACTATTTTAGTAATGCGAGAAAAATGGTTGAATTATTATTTCCAAATTCTTTTTGTCTATTTAGTTGGTATTGTTTTTTTATCAACGTATTAAATTAGACGGTTTACTAGATTATTTGAATGTGTATTAGCATGATTGTTTACATTTGGAAGATTCAATAAATATTTCAAATATACAACGAGATGTTAAAGAATATATAATAATATTATATGGAGAATTTTGTAGTAGATATGGTTTAAGTGATTCCGGATCTTTACAATCTACTGCCTCACGTAGCGAAGCTGGTAGTTTACTTAGTAGATGGTACAATATGCTCAAGAGTAGGCAAAAAAATAAAAAAAAAATAAAAGGGGCAACAGGTAGTATTTCCGAATTAGAAAAATATTTAACCACTCAATTTGAGTTTCGTGATGCAAAACATAGTACAGATTTTGAAATCCTAAATTGGTGAAAGAGTCACTCAATCGATTACCCGGTTCTCGCCCTCATCGCTCACCAGATATTAGCAACCCCTTCTTCAACAGTTGCGGTTGAATAAACATTTAGCGCTGGAGGATTAGTTTTGGACTCTCGCCGTTCAAGATTAAGCTCGGAGTCCGTGGAAGCTCAAGCTTGTGTCGACGATTGGATGAAGGCTAAATTTCGATTCCAAGAGCTGGATCGAAAACACGAATTTTTTATTGAGGATTGTGGAGATACCACCGCCACGGGTACCACAACGGGTAACAACGATTGACGATGAGGTAAGTTGGGGTTATCAAAGGTAAAAGAACTACATGGGCTTTGATTCTTCTATTCCCAAGAAGATATGTAGGCGCTTAATGATAATTCATTAAGTTCAAGCCCATTCCTCCTCTCTCTTTTTTTCCCCACATTTTATTACAATGTACAATTTGATTATAATTTATAATTTATTATGTTCACTTTATTATTTGTTATTTTAAAAATTAAAATTAAAAAACAGAATCGGAATCGGCTCGAGGACCGACCTGAAACCGCCGGTTCCGAAGAACTAGCCATGTCTAGATGCGGTGGTGTCTGGTCACTCCCCTGACTTCAAGTTGGAATGTTCTTTGCCCACGGTTAAATCTTCATTTGTTGACCAAGCTGATGTGGATGAAGGACTAACAGAGTCCCATGTGATGATTGATGGGTAATGGAGACCGCGTTGATGTTGGGATATGCATAACATGCATAAACAAATAAAATATAAAATGCAGCGAAAATAAATAAAAATTCCATATATGTATCTCCAGAGATATAGTTCGTGCGTTTCAATCAAAAATTATATATTGATTAAGAGGGTTAAAGGATTACCTCTCGTAGCGTGCTTAAAAACAAGTTGGTTCAAATGTTCTTTGTTCGAGCCCCACAATATCGAACCTCTAGTTCAGACACACCACTAATGGCAACGTCGAATGGAAAGATGAACTCAGGAAAAATTACCGCATTAATTGTGCTAGCAATCCCCTGACTTCAAGTTGGAATGTTCTTTGCCCACGGTTAAATCTTCGTTCGTTGACCAAGCTGATGCGGATGAAGGACTAACAGAGTCCCATGTGATGATTGATGGGTAATGGAGACCACGTTGACGCTAGAGAACCTTGTGGTCAGTGGTGCAGCAGCTTCTTTGGAGCGAGTTGGAGATTAGAGGAAACTACATCGCCGTCAGATCTGCTGGGTTCGTCAAGGAATTGCTTGCTAAAATCCTCTACAACGGGGACCTTTTGAGAAAGCCTGTTATGAGAAAAAGCACCTGTTTGACCAAAGGCTAATTCCCGTTTGACCGAGGACTAAACATATTATAGACCAACACAATAACGAAACAAAGCAAATCCTTCTCGGTGAATAGCTCTCCTTTGAAGTTTACTTTCCACTTCTCCCACACACATCACTGGATGAACTTGCTGAGGGGTCATCAGAGATTGTGATATGGTGCCAAGGCCTTGAGTAACCTGCAAATATATAAAACTTCAAACATTCATAAACAACTGAATCTATGAACTTCTTGGACACACAAGCTTGGTTTGTATTGGTCTCCAAGTTTCAACAAGAGAACCTCCCCAGATCTGACTGTGGCGAGCTCTACTTTGCAGCAATCCGACGAGGTCTTCTCCATAGCAGCTTCGACGATGGTGAGGAGCAAATCACGCCAGTGCTGAATTTTGAGACTGCTCGATTGGATGCTCGAGAAAAATCTTAAAAAAAAAAAAAAATTTTGTTGTCTCTTCTGGTCGTGGATGCGAACCCCCATCTATGGGCTCCATTTTCCTTCTTCATGATTATCTCCTCTCAATTTGTAGATCGTGAACGTGCACCTTGCCATGCCCTCGTGCCTCCCTCTCAATATGCCGTGTGTAAAATTATGTGGCCTTCTCCTGTACTGTGAATCTCCTTGGGGTCCTGATGTCGTGTATTCTTTCAATCTCTGGCCTTGGATACAATTCATTGGCCCCCCTACTGTGAACGCGAACCCCTCTTTTATAGAAAAAAGTCCTTACGTATCTGTGGGAAAGCATGAAACCGTAGGGTTGTTTTGATTTGTGAAGATTTTCCTTGATTTGCAATCTTTTGATTTCCTATTCTATTGACCGATAATGCCGTCAATGTGTCTACATTCATTCACCATCCGCCGGCTCATTGCACAAGTATCATCAATCTTCAAGATTTGCAATCAGAGTTAAACTGACTAGCTTTAAATGGCTCTGATTCACCGCTTGTCAATTTAGCTCCTTTTACCACCGCCAATCCAAACAATTGCAAATGTTTATGCCTACGGAAAATTAAAATGCAAACTATATGAACATATTTTTGCTAGGAACTAAGGTAGCCCCTAATTTTAAAATGCTATTAATGACTAAAAGGGGAGTCAAAATTTGGGTCTCAACAAACGAGAAAATGTATAAATAAATCAGTTATGGTTGTTCAGTTACAATTTTTTACCATCCTAGAGTGTTATTCCGAGGAGTCCCTGCGAAGACGAATAAGTGAGAAGAACAAAACGCATTAACTCTCCGCAACGAGGAAAACAACGTCAGCACATGAATAAAAAAGTTCTCTCTTAGTGAGGCTGCCTCTTATAATGGAAGTGAGGCAATGACACCTGCCCCGTACTCCCTATTTACGAGCATTTGGTACTTTGCCAAGATTTCACCGTTGAATGAGTCATCATTAGAAGATCAATCCGCAGTTAGCAATCGAGCGCCCGTTCAATTTTAAGTTTCATATGCAAAATGTGGCATCCATTTTGAAAGATTGATTTGTGATTGTACTCTTGCAAAAACGAGGTGATTTTTGTTGTGACAAATCAATACAAAAAATGTCATTTGAATTTTATTTTTGGAATGTGATCTTGGTGCTAAAATTTTTGTGTGAAATGTGATTTCAATTCTATGTTCCAAAATGTAATCTTGACTTGAAAGATTTATGTGCAAAATATGATTTTAGACCCATAACTGGAAAATCAGACAAAACTGTAGCCCTTGAGTTTTGTTCTTTTGCTTTTGTTTGAGAAAATTAGTTTATGTTAAGGGTTCATCACCAAAAGCGATTGCCAGACTTTCCAATTATAAGCCTAGATCACCTAGGTATCGATTTTTGCGGATTATTGCAATGGGAAATTAAATTTCGGAAACTCGAGAAAGAGCTAAAGAGCAAGATGGACTTATTTTCAGGGAAATCTCTTTGTTAGGTAGGCCTAGAGATCACTGATTAGTCGAATGAGCCCATCCCTATGTCTTAACTTGTGACGTTCAACACAGAAAAGTACGATATACTGTAGGCTCAAAGCTCTCACCTCAATTAAATAAAAAAGAGTTGACCATCCGCGCGTTCGTCCCATTTGTGCTCTTCTTTTCTAACCGAAAAGAGCGCGGTTGCGAATGGAGTACCACGAGAGGTTTCCCACACCGCATCCTATTCCCAATGCCTTCCAAGGGCTTACTAATGCGATCGGGGGCTTTAGACCGCGGGTCGTACGCAAGAAGTTTAGTGCTAAACCAGTAAAAACATGCATAGCAAATTTAAATCAACCACGGCTTCTAAATAACCCACATGCATTCACATACATGTCATTCGACCTACAAGAAAAAGGGTTAAACAAACACGCCTCTATCCGATCCATTGCTCTAGAGGCTCTGACGACGAAGGCGGTTGGATCGTCAAGACCCAAATTCAAAATTCCCTTCATCACAGCTAAGTGTCTAATCCCCTACGGACCCTCTGGGGATCTTTCGCGTTCGACGTCCATCTCATACTCTTTTGTCAGTACTAAATAAAACTCAAGGAGTGCTTGTCGACCTAAAAAAGCATCGAATTTAGTGAGTAAATCATTAAATACATGCATCGGGTATTTAGTTTGTAATTAACATCAACCCCGTGTTCCCTTGTAATATGCGATAGTGAAGCCCATGCCAACGTCACTAACAAGCCCTAAAATAAATATTACATCAACAAATTTGGCACCTCCAAAATCAGTTCCAAAATACGGTCTAAAATGGATGGAGATATACTTTTTTTTTTGGTTGAAATAGAAACATATTCAAAATTGGGCTTTACTATTTTAAAAAAAAATTGGGTGACATTTTTTTTTGCCAATTTTTTGCATCCATTGATTAAATCAAACGTGTACAAGTTAAGGAACATGGCATTGTAGAGGAAGGAAAGTTGAGGCCTAATAAGCTCTATAATGTTTGACAGAAAAAAAAAAAAAGCTCCATAATGAGAGATATAATTGAGGGTCGTCACCATTTTAGAGAGAGGATTTTTTTTTTCCAAATGAGAAAAAAATTGTTTTTTCTTGTTCATTGTATGCATTGTTCAAACTTATTTTAGGGATTGTTTTAACTTTCATTTATCCTCTCAATTACACTTATCACCTTTGTGTTATCTTATTGCACGGTGTGAAAGTATAACTGAATTCGGTGCAACACACATTTTTTGTATGGTGAAATTATAAAATGCTCATCGTATAATACCTTATAGTACCCTATATGTATTTTTATCATTGAGAACTTAATATATGTCTGATTTTTTTTTTTTATGCATGTCATGTAATGTTGGAAAAAGTTCATTAGGCACTATATGATTAAGAAAAAAACATAATCTACCAAGAAAATGAATTGTAAAATATAACTTGGAGAATAAAGTAAAAGGAATTCGATGGAAAAAAAAAAGGTGACATAAAGGAGGAGAAGAAACAAAGAGCAAAAGTGACGGTTGATATAAATTTGGTGAGAGTTTGAGATTAATTATTTCCATTTCTTAAATTTGGTTGATATAATCTATTAATTTGAAAATTAAAATCAATTATATTTCTGGTATTTTTGTTATGCCTCTTTCCTTCTTTGATCGAAAATCAACTTTACCATCTTCTTGAACAGGTTTATAAATAGAAAGGCGAGGGTTTGGACTTCCTCGGCGCCAGAGCTCGCGGAAGCCATCAATGAGCATGCAAGCAATAGGATCAAAGCATTCAGTTGTGGGTAGTATCTCGGTGCATCCTAATCTTCATATAAGACGACCGAGAGAAAGGTGTTCGATGAAGGCTTACGAGCTGGGGAAGCTTACTGATGCCGAGGTCCATAGTCTCAAGGCCCGGCCGCGTATTGATTTCCCGAGAATCTTTAGCGTGGTGAGTTTTGAGGTTATTCTCGATTATGTCCATCGAATTAGCTTTTTCACCGCGGCAGTAAATTGTTTTGCTCACTTTTTTCTCTTTTAGGTCAATCCGATAATCGATGACGTCCACCGTAGAGGCGATTCTGCAGTCAAAGAGTCCGCGTTCTCTCTGATTTCTTGTTTAAGATGATGATCTTTGAAACTCCGTTTAGAAGGAGGACATTGTGATGATGTTGAAATGTCCAGCTTATTTGCTGTCATAGGTACGCTGCGGCATTTGACCAAGTTGAGCTGGAGAAGATTGTTGAGAAGGTGTCCGACCTTCCAGACCCAGAGGTGTGACTCTTAAGATAACACGTGCTTTTCAGATGCTCGTCTTTGTTGACCAGATGGTCTATCTTATCAGTTTTAGGGACATAAAATCCTGACCTAACATTTGCCAATTTTACAGCTTGATGCAACAGTAAGAAAAGCATTCGATGTGGCCTATGATAATATATATGCATTTCATTTGGCTCAAAAATCACCTGAAATGAGCATCGAGAACATGAAAGTAAGGAGAGATGTTGTCCGATTTCTCCTTTTCAATCTAGCGAGTCTCATTTAGGCTCATGGAGATTATGATCCTTTAGGGTGTTGTTTGTAAAAGGGTGGCCAGGAGCATTGCCTCCGTGGGCCTTTATGTTCCTGGAGGTACTGCAGCTCTACCATCAACAGCTCTTATGCTTGCAGTTGTAAGTCGATGAAAGTTGCCTCCTGTTATTTTTTGCCAAATATACAACAAATAATTTGATTTCCCTATATCGGAGATTGGAATTACTTGACATCTTGGTTTGTTGCATGCTTCAGCCTGCACAGATTGCTGGGTGTGGGACTGTTGTTCTTGCAACTCCCCCAAATCAGGATGGCAGCATTTGCAAGGTAAATTTCCCTCCACAAAGATGTTGTGTCTAGGTGCTAAGCAATATGAGCCTGATTACACCTTTCTATTTTTCATTACCTGAAGGAAGTACTGTACTGTGCCAAGAAAGCTGGGGTGACTCACATCCTTAAAGCTGGAGGAGCACTGGTGTGAACCATGACACAGACTATTGTTTTGTTTAGTTTTTTTTTTACTATTCTGTTTCTTTTGCATGTTAGATGTTCTTCATTTGTGGTATTTTTCTGCTATGCAGGCCATAGCTGCCATGGCATGGGGAACTGAATCCTGCCCGAAGGTACCTTTAATTGGTGTCAATGAAGTCCTTTGTCATCAGGAGTTTTTGGAGAAATGCCTGAATCTTTTCTCCAACAAATACTTAGGGTTGCGAAGTGCAGCCACGTAGTTATTGGAATCAGTGAAAATCCTGATTAGTGTTGTAGCTTAAGGCCATGAAGAGAGAGAGGGAATTAGTAAAGCGCATATGAGGTCTATGGGCAATTACATGGCTCACCCATTTCTCGCCCTACCTGACCAAAAAACATCTGGCAAATGTTAAGAATAGGGAGTGGCAAGATTTCATTGAACGGCCAAAATCGAATAGAGAAGTTTTTGGTTAAAAGTCTTCTCTATACGAGAATTCCATCGAATTTGTTATTTCTTCAGTTGCTTGGAAGAGGTATAATCAGGCCTCCTAAGGGATCTAATAATTGTTATGTGAATTCTTGGTCGGATTTTTGTTACAAATATATATATATATATATATATATATATATATGGATGCATTTAAATGGATTTCTTGACCTCTGCTACCAATGAGTTTATGGTCTTGGTTGAATTTTTCTAAAGGAATCTGTGTGCTTTTGAGTATTCTGATTAGGAAAAACGACAAGAAGGGGAAAAGGAGGGTTTGGACGGTATCAATTAGAATTATGCTCTGTACTTAAATTGCCTTCAAAATGATAGAACTTGTTCCCCGTGGCTCAGTCATTTTTTAAAAAAGAATGTCATCTGGCGTCTAATGATTATTGTGTTGGCTTGCGTTTATTTTTGGTAGGTTGAGAAGATATTTGGTCCTGGAAATCAGTATGTCACCGCGGCAAAAATGATTCTCCAAGTATAAATCAGCACTATTTTCAGTCCTTTCCACGAATAAATTGCTGGAGCCCGATACCATTTGCTGAATTTATTTTTACCAATTAACACCTCTTGTGTAATCTCATCTCCTTAACAGAACAGTGAAGCAATGGTTGCCATTGACATGCCTGCGGGTCCTTCGGAAGTTCTTGTCATTGCAGACAAGTATGCTAGTCCAGTCCACATAGCAGCTGATCTGCTATCCCAGGTGCTTTTGCTTTGTGAAGTGATTTGATATGTCTAATGAATGAAACTACTTCTGCAAATGGTGCTGCATTTGATTTGTATTGAACAGATTCTAAATCATTGTTTTGGGATATCTTATGTAGACATCCTGTGGGATATATTATGTAGACATCTGCATTGATACAATGATTTTGCCTTGCCTTCTTGTTTGGAAATGGGGTGGAAAAGTCTTCTAATCATTATTTGAAAATCTAGTAGGTTGGTGTTTGTTCCTCTTTAGATTTACTACTTTTAGAAGAGCAAATTAACAAACATCAAAGAAATGAGTATGTTGTTTGTCTCACTTTTGATCACTTTTTTAGATGTTGCAACAGTTGTAGATGATCCAGTCGCACGTAGCTTAAAACTTTCATTATAGGGTAATAACTAATAAGTCAAGGTCGTTTCATATTGCATCTTGGTAGAATGATCTGCTATGAAAAAATTTCTCAAGAGAATGAGTGTGAGGATATGTTCTCAAGGGGAGGAGTTAAATCCTCATGGAATTCAAAACACATCTTGTATTGGACTGATGTAGCAAAGTGGTTCCGACGGTTCGCCTAGCTGGATCTATCCAGGAAAGGAGAAAAAGATGAAAATGCTAATACAGAGGACAGGAGGAGGAAATGTCTGGCCCATGCTTTTTGTTTGGCAGAAACTTTCTATTGCTATCTGCACTTCCTTGATTCTAATTTGTCATGCCTGTGGCACGATTGTGTTTGTATGATCGGCTTGTTTCCTTGTTTCTTCCATGTGGCTTTCTTGTTTAATCTCTATGGCAATTGCATGTTTAACTTACTAAAGTGCGAGGGTAGAGATTGCTTTCCCTTTAGTCTTATCATTCAGTCCTTCCCAAACCTTATAATGGGAGAACAAAGAAGCACTCTACCTAGTATTTTAATGGGTTCCTGGGTGTCTTAAGATACCAGAAGGGTTTCTTTGCTTTCTTTGATTGTACAAATGGATGGATTTGTGGTACAAACTGCATTATGGATAAGTGTTCCAGCTTTGCTCTTTTCCTTTGGTTATGTATTTGTCTCTGTTAGTTTCCTGAGATAAGTACAGCTGTCTTATCTGCAGACTGGACTGAATTACTACGACGTGGTAAAACCTAGGTCTTTACAGCAATATTTCAGGATTTGAATGCAATAGACCCACCAGTGTGAAGCAATTTGTTTTGTTCCTTTCCAGAACTCTTTCATTCTATTCAAATAAGATCAATTAGATCCTTTTTTATAAACCATCATCAACTTTCAGAACTGATCCACCAAAATTCCAGCGTGCAAAACTATTTTCAGTCTTCGTGGGCACTTGTCTCGGTCCCAAAATGGTACTTCCACTCTTGATTTATGTCTGATCTTGTCGTTTTACATCAGAAAGGAAGCAAGGCATACTCAAAAATCAACTTCCAAGTGTGTGTTTTTCCTTGTATTATCGGATCTATTTTTGTTAGGGAGTTATTTGCTTTTCTCTAGAATTTTGTGCCGTAAATTCAAGTTCTTGCAATCAACGGCAGATGAGGGGGAGAAGTACACTACAAATGCCAAAAGTTGTGTATGGTGCTCACTTTGATGCAAAAAGTTTTAAAACGATCACTCAAAGTGCCAAAATCAAAGAAAACGATCACTTAAGTGTCAATTCCGTTATGCTTGGCGAGAAATCCTATATGGTTTTTTTTTATTAGTATCCGAGCCGACGTGACTTGTCGGAAATTCCACTTGAACTTCTAACCTAAAAAATAAACTTAAAAATTTTAAAAATAAATTCGAAATAAAAATAAGCTAAAAATTTTAGTAAAACAACCCTTGCTGCTGCCGGCTATGTCCGGCAGGGGTCACTGAGCCTCGGCCAACGGTCAGCGACTTTCGTCGACCCTGTGAGGTCTGCCTCGCCTAGCTACGGCGAGGCTTGACCTAGCACAGGGCTCACTCGCCAAGCCAAGCAGCTCCATGCTCGCTTTGTCATTGTCCCCAACAATTTCCTCGCTTCGAAACTCATCGCCTTCTACGCGAGATTGAGCCACCTCCGCAAAGCCTACAAGCTGTTCGATGAATTCCCCATAGGAATATCTTCTCTTGGAATGCTTTGCTCATTGGGCATACACTTCAGAGTAGATTCGCTGAACGCTGGCTAAGGCGAGCAAGGGTGGGGGTGGCCGGCGGGTGTCGCTGGGCCCCAACCGACCCTGGCGAGGGTGAGGCCTCGCCTAGTGGGCCATCATCGAGAACCTCTACGACTAGGTGTGGAAGCCGCAATCGATCTGCTGCTTGGCCACATCCACCAATGAATCAAGAGTCAGATTAGCATCATGTGTGGAATTGGACTTGATCGGAGAGACTCGGCTGTGCAAAGATCCGGCAGGGATTCATCCAGCCAACAATGCCAAGTCCCGACTTGGAGCTCAAAGGTGAGTTGGGGATGGAGCTCACAACACCATGCTTTGGGAATGACTCGCGAGGCTTCTCGGGCTTGGAGCTCTTGCTGTTGAGGGTTTTCGACTGGTTTGGGAGGCTGCTTGGGTTTCGACGCTGGAAGGCGGCACAGTGAAGGAGCGGCACCAGGAGGTGTGACGTTGGTTGCTGGTGCGTCAACCAGAGATAGGTTTCTGCTGGGGAGGGGGTAGAGGCATCGGGCTGAGTGGAGAGGCGAGTCATGGCTGAGCCGGTAGCGCCGAGTCATGAGCGCGTTCTCGGGCTGAGGGGATTGTCATTTTCTCGAAGATGACTAAAATAATAGTGAGGGTGGTCATAAAGTCGCAGTGAGTGGCCAAATTATCAGAAGACGGGCCAATGGTTGGCAAGCAAAGAAAAGGAAAACTGAGAAAGGGAAGTTTGAGTTTTCTGATAATTCAACTCGAGGAAATTCAGCTACTCCTGAACTAGGAAAGTGAGAAGGACACTAGCGTAAATTGTGTGTTCAAATGTTGTTCACGAGATTGAAATCATTTTCCAATGAAATCCAAACACCAGAGAACTTTTTGGTCACATATCACCAAACAAAGGTGGAAAATGATTTCCCAGAAGGCATTTTCTTTTATCATGGAGGTTTCCCCCAAAAAAATGCACCATTAGCTGGATATACTTTTGTTAGGGAGTTATTTGCATTTCTCTGGAACTTTGTGCCGTAAATTCAAATTTTTGCAATCAATGGCGGATCGAGTATTCTTAATTTCTTCAATTCATTGACTTGACGCTAGATGTTTCTAAAATCACTCCATGCTGTGTCAATTACTTTCAGCCATCATCTACTTGCGAATATACTCCTGAGATCTTTGCCCACACATGACGCACATGGTTTTTGTTTCTTACGTTCCCTGTTGATATTGTCTAATTTGTTGATACATTGCCCGTCATTGTCAGGCTGAACATGGTCCTGACAGTCAAGTTGCACTTACAAATATACTCCTGAGATCATTGCCCACACGACACACATGGTTTTTATTTGTTACGTTCCCTGTTGATATTGTCTAATTTTTCGATACATTACTCATCATTGTCGGGCTGAACATGGTCCTGACAGTCAAGTTGCTCTTTTCATGCTGTGTCAATTACTTTCAGCCATCATCTACTTACGAATATACTCCTGAGATCATTGCTCACACATGATGCACATGGTTTTTATTTGTTACGTTCCCTGTTCATATTGTCTAATTTGTCGATTCATTGTTCATCATTGTCAGGCTGAACATGGTCCTGACAGTCAAGTTGTTCTTGTCATAGCTGGAGATGGAGTGGATATACAGGGTATTGAGGAAGAAATAATCAAGCAGTGTGGGAGTCTTCCTCGGGGAGAGTTTGCTTCAAAAGCCCTGAGCCACAGCTTCACTGTGTTAGCTCGTGATATGGCTGAGGTTATGCCATTAACTAGAATGTCTTATTCTTTGCCTTTGCACAGAAGAATTTGAGACCTGAACATTGGGATTCTCTGATGTCCATGCTCTCTAAGTCAGATGTTTTCCCGAATATGAGTATAGTCTATTTGTATCCTTTGATACCGGAGGAAAGAACGTATGAACATTTGGGTGCTTCATAAGGTTGCATGCAACATACATACCTGTTGTGATTGCTAGACCTATTTATAGTTCTTTAAAGTCAAAAACAGATAGCATTTGTCTTATCTTAAGGAGTTTTCACCTCCTTTCTGCAAAAGATTGTCATATGTTGCTTCGCAACGTCATCCTTATGGGAGTTTAGTTGGAGCCATTTCTGTTTTCTTTTTCGATCTCAAATGTGCATTTCTTCTATTTTCATGTTTTTACTTATGCACCAATTCATGCATTGACTTGCTATTGGTGTTAACAGAGCCACTTATGTCTGCAGGCAGTTTCCTTCTCAAATTTGTATGCCCCAGAGCATCTGATCATCAATGTAAAGGATGCTGAGAAGTGGGAGAGCTTTATTGAGAATGCAGGTATAACTTGTGGATGGCAACATCACTGTGTTTGTAGCTATTTTCTTCGCCATATCATGTCTTGTAATGTGTTGCTCCTAATTGTGTTTTATGACTCGCTGTTATAAAGTCATCTTTCCGTGATAAAAGCTGACTGATATTTCCAATATAGCTTTGAGCTTACCCAAGTTTGGCTGGAACCCCCATTTAGTCTTTTGACTGTGTAAAGTGCCGGGGTCGGTTGCACTTCGAAATCAACTTGTTCCTTCCAAGTTGGATTTAGATACAAATTCACTACATTGAAGTCCAGTCTCACCTCATTTGAGTCGCTTTAGCCTTCCTCATTGTAGAATCTTTGGATTTGCGCAAAGTAGATATGTGAATGGCAAGCTCCTATTAATTGATTTACACAGTTTGTGCTTATTCATGAATATAACGTGTGTCATCATTATCTAAGTGGTTATTCTATTTTGGGTAATGGAGAACTTGCTGTTCTTTACGCCTGGGTTGAAGAATTCCTGTATCACTTGACTGACACATTTCCATGCATAATATAAGGAAAAATTACTGCTAGTTGGTATTTACAATGGGTATGGAAAATATCTAAACATATCCAAATTTGTCAAGGTAGGGAACCAATTGTGACTAAGGAGCTTGGGAGTCTTGAGAGTAAATTGATCAGGGGAGTAGTCAGCACTAAGGATGAGTATGCAGCTTTGGCTAGAAAAGAATATCTATGAAGCGTAGTGCCACGACTGCTGAAATTTTTTTAAGATTCAAGTATTTCTTTTTTGGAGCAAAGTTCTTTATTTTTGTCTTGCATTGGCTTATTAACTGGCCATCCCATGTTTACCGCTTAAAATCAGATCCTGAAGAATTGTTCAGGTATTTGGAAAGGGGGATCAGGGGATCAAATCTTCATTCCTCTCTTGTGCTAGTGCTATAGAGAGGATATTTGTGGCTGAGAAGGGTGCTAAATCAACAGCGTCGTATTTCACTGCCAGCATGTGCTAGCTCTTTTGTGATGAACAGTTATATCCCAAGGCATAGGAAGATAGAAGGAAAGTATTAAATGTTTATCTGGCCTTTATCATGCAGGCTCTGTTTCTTTAGGCCAGTGGACGCCAGCGAGCGTTGGAGACTATGCCAGCGGGACGAATCATGTCCTTCCGGCTTATGGGTATGCACGAATGTATGGCGGAGTGTCTCTCGACTCCTTTCAGAAGTACAAGACTGTTCAGTCTCTGACAGAGGAAGGGTTGAGAAGCCTGGGCCCATATTTGGCTGTTATGGCCGAAGTCGAGGGATTGGAAGCCCACGAGGGAGCTGTTATCCGTAAGCTTAAGGACATTTAAGCGAATTAAGCTTCAAATGTCCGGTGAGTTGGATGTCCTTCTCTCGTCTCTCTTTGAAGTTCGCTCTAATTGGAAACTAGGGGTGTCAGAACTGAACCAAAAACCGAACTGAACTAAAACACATTTTCAGTTTAGTTTAGTTCGGTTTTTGGTTCAGTTAATAAAAAAACCAAAATTTTCTTCTCAGTTCAGATATTTGGGTTCAGTTATGGATCGGTTCAGTTACTGAATTGCTTATCGTCTGTAAACTCAGACCTTGTTCAAAAACCAGAGAGGCAGAGACCTCGACTCCCTCCCTCCCTCTCCTCTCTCTCTCTTGCCAACGAGCAATAAGTGAGAAGGGCTTGAAGTGCGAACTGTAATGTACCGTTCATAATTAAGTTATAGTTTCAGTTAATTAACACAAGCAGAATATTTACATAATATTAAAAACACTTCGTACATTATATGTTCAAATATTACAAGTTCTTACTAAGCCATATTAAAACGTATATATTCAAGGCATACAGGGAAAGGTTAGCTTAACTGGGGAGGATACACAAAAAGGGCCTAATCCCTCCTACCAGGCTAATATGACAAAATTTGATCTGATACTATGGACACTAACCCTATATGCCCAAAAGGAAAATACATGCAACCTACGCCTCAACCACCTCTCCAAGTTAGCCCTCAGGTCTGTCACTGTCATCTCCATCACCACTGCCTTTGTTCTCGCCATCGTTGATGGTCAAGGGCCCTTAAAGCCGATCGCCTTATTGGAAATATCATGCAAAAAATCGAAAAGCAACAACTAGTAAACTATCCATAGTGACACAAATGACAGTCGTGCATCTAACAAATACAGTAATGGAATGGGGAAAAACGACATCGTCTTGCCATGAACTAATCTGGTAGGGCATCCCATAGAAATGGTTGAGGGGTACATCCATAACTAGTTATGTGAAATATTTCAACAACAAGAATGAGCCAAAGCCCAACAAATAAAGCATCTAAAAATTACAAAATACGATTTAAATATTACCTGGCATAAATTTATTTAAAACATGCATTCTTAGGGGATCATATTAAAAGAAACACAATTAGTAATTTGCTCAATATCTTTTCGATTTATCCCAAAAAAATTATTTATTAACATTACAACGACTCTCGGGGTTTGAGCCCCTGTTGTTTTCGGACCCACTTCATTCCCATACCACCACGCCGAGAGTGTCGGATAACAATATTTCCTTCTATTTATTAGCCTGACACATAATATTAAATTCATTTGAATATTATTCAACAAGATCGTGTCAAACAAACAAGTGATTCGCAATATGCATAAAATTCACACTAGATGAATATGCTATGCACTTACAATAATGTAATTAATTCATTTTTTTCACTTTATTTCAGTTCGAATCTCACAAATTCACTTGTCAAGATCCCAAGGATTCCTCCCCTACATCTACGCATGGCGCTACCAAGCTTTCCACACTTGGACATCTCCACTCTGAAGGCTTCCCCGATCACACAGCAGAGCCTTCCCTTATACACGAAGGGACGTCCCAAATACCTGGAGCTCCAAGGCATTCTAGCCGTTGGAAAAGTTTTCAAGTCTTTTACATCTCTACCCTCATGCACACACATTTTTATATGTCATGTCATATGATTATGCTACACATAATTCGGTTAGATCATTACCATTCAACAATCATTACGGTATTGCACATATGAATTTTGTATAAGGTTCTACATGAGGTTTAATTCCATCCAAAGTGTCATACCATGGCAGATTTGCACCTTAGCATTAGTGTTGATCAAAGTATCAATCAAATTAATAACATTATCAATCCTCATAGAATTATAGTTCCCCTCAGTGCGGTTAATTTCCCTTCAAGGCCTTTGAACACTATACCCACGAGTTAAAGAGTTTCACTCAAATTTCGTGACTTGCTCAGTCAGGATCAGTTTTACACACCGTTCGGATTTTCCACCTTTACCCCTGTAATTCAACTCCAAAAATTATCAAATTTTAATATGTTGTATATCAGACCCAGTTCTACAACTTTCGTGACCAGTGATCAAATTGATTGTTTATACATTTTTCATAAAAATTCGTAGAAGCAGCACCAGAATTTAGTCCCAGAACAGGATACAGTTCGATAAAAGAGTGGCCTTAATCTCAACTTAGATTGTCCAAAAAATTCCCAATTTAATATAGGTTATAGCTTAAGGGGTTAGCTCCAATTTTCATTTTTAGTCTCAAAATTGTACGCGTCTACAAAAAAAAAAAAAAAAAAGATACAAAAAAATTTAACTTCAAAGATCAAGTCAGAAACAGAATGGTACATACAGATCCATAGGAATATAAAATAGAAAGAACTAACCATTTGTGTTCCAAAAATTCTTGATTTAATATATGTTGTAGCTGGGAGTATTAGAATTGATTTTCACTTCTTCATATAAGTCATTTGGAGCTCATAGAAAGTGGTATAACAATGACAAAGACCAAAGGTCAGAATAGATTCAGGTCTGCCACAGACTTAAAACATGAACATGCAAGACTATTTGACCCACTAGATGAACTTCAAAAATTGTCAAATAATTATATGTTGAGGTTTAGGATGTCAGTGTCATATTTCATATTTGGCCCTCGGACATCTAAAGCTCGCAAAAGGGCGATATGAAAATAGAATGAATAAAAGGTCAAGGAAGGTTCAATTTAAACACAGATTGAGGACGTGGACAAGTGAGGCGTTTTGGCTAACCATATAGACTCCGAAAATTCCCAAAAAAATATATGACATAGCTCAGAGTGTTGGTTTCATTTACTATGTTTCAGCTCAGGCCTTTGAAGTTCATGGAAGAAGATATAAAAATAGAAAGAGTCGGGGGTCGGTTTAGGACTTAATTCTAGGACAGTTTTCACAATCAACATGCAAGGCCATTTCTCATCCACATTGTCATCAATTCTAACACAAGCAACACTATTACCATAACATGCATCAAATAAATCAATGTCTAACAATATAAAACCATATAGAGTAATAGATAAATGTTAAACTTGCCTAGACTTCAAGATTACCTCAAGAACAAGCCTTCCTCCTTGAAATTCTTGAGAGTGTTTTCACAAAGTAAAATTTTGAGGTTTCAAGAGAGAGAGAGAGAGAATTCGGCCAAAGGGGTGTTGACACCTAAATTTTGATTTTTAGAAATTTATTTATTTACTTCATAAAATGGGAATTAATCGTAATTCTCGCAAAAAATAATCCTCATGCATTGCATTTTATTTTTGTTAGTCGCATCATCTGCATTTAGGGTCATAGGTGAATCAATTGAGTTTGACTTGACAGGCGGCCGAACCGGACTCAATCTAAGATTTTTAATTGAACCTACAGGGTGTGCCGAATGAACCTATTTCTTGAGCACAATTCTATTCGTTCAAGCTTGTTTTAATAATTAAGGCTTTCAATTAAATGTTCGTTATTTAGAAAAAGCCTTAGTTTGAGCTTGAGAATTCAAGACAAGCCCATAATTTAGTTAGAAAATCCGACTGGAAGCTGGTTCATGAAGGAGCCGAAATTTTTAATGGGTATAAACCTCAAATCCAGTTCAATTCAGCCCTTATGATTATATAAGGCTTCAGTTGATTAGCCATTTGATTAATCTGAGCTCTAAAGCATTGTCACAAGCCCACGTAGATATGAGGATTTCGCCCATTATCCACTCATCATCCCTTGGCAGAAATATATCTAGGAGAGTTGGGCTTCTCAAAATTCAAACTAAATTAAGAGTTTAATTAGCTTGGAATTCTTATCTTAACTAAGAGCTTTTTTGATGTGGGAATTCATAATCCAATGGCTAATAACAACTCCTACGATAGCTAGGATTGCTCATCTAATGGCCCTCAAGAAGTCCTACTTCTACTAGGAATAGTCGTGCCTAGATCTATATAAACGAGGGCTCACTCGCGTTCGGGGGATTCGGCATCCATTATAATTTTCGGCACTTGAGAGCTAAAGGAAGGTTCCAAAAGTTTGATTCTCTCAGCCGTTCGTGATAGTCTTCAACTAGCGGAGTCTTGATCGTGCATGATCAAGCTTCATCGTCCACCGCCGAAGGTCGTTCGTCCCCCTACGGAACTCCACTGTTCAGCATTGTCGACCTCCATTATCTTTGCCCCAGAGCTTTGGTTTTTCGCTGCCTATTCATTCTTGAACAGCCACAGATCCGTAAAGAGCAGTCCCCTGAGCTAGCTGCTATCCTGACGAGTTGTAGTTGCTGTTCAGCCCCCCTTTCCCTTGCGTCATTGATCTAGCACTATTTCAGGTTTATTTGATTTGATTTTTTATCAATATTCAGTCACCAACTCGAGTGCTATTTGGCGTTATAGTCCCTGAGAACTAGAGCTCCCACTCGTTCAAAGAAGAGATGATTTTGGACGTGATTTCAAAGCTGCGAGTGTGCTGGAGTTTTTGCTTAAAAATGTACTTTTTCTCAATTTTTGATTGTAATTCAACGCTCGTTTAATTGATAACTTGCCTAGGTATTTGCCATCATATGTTGATTTGCAATTGAAAGTAAAATCTTTGCTCGAAGCCGAAACTTGTCTTAGGACGCATAAAAATTCTGATCATGAATGAGTTTACGTTTGATGCTCATCTTTGAATTGGTTGGATGCTTGCATGTGTTAGGGAAAGTGATTTTAATTCAAGTGGAACTTGTCCGTCCTTAATTACACCCTATCACCTATTCACCCCCCTCTAGGTGAAATCACTAGCCATCACAATTGGTATCGGAGCAAGGTTGCTCATATTTTGTGAAGTGTTTTTACTTCTGAGCTAACGATCTTTATGGCTAGCAATTTCTCTCCTTCTTGGATCGAAGGTGGAAGCAACAATAGGCCACCATACTTTGAAGGAAAAGATTATACCGACTAGCGGAATAAATTTAAAGCATTTCTCGGATGCCGGGATCCTCAAATCCGGGATGTCGTACAAAGAAGAGTAAATCCAACGACAGAGATTACAAGCGTAGGGGATAACACGACGGCTGATTTAACTGCAACATAGATAACCAAGAGAGATGCTCTTGATGCAAAAGCCATTTATTCATTTTACAGTGCATTATCTCCTACTGAATATAGACGTATTGTAGATTGCTCCTCATCGAAAGAAATATGGGATAAGCTTCACGTCACCTATGAAGGAACAAACAAAGTAAATGAGACAAAAGTCAACTTTCTACTCGGACAATATGAAGCATTCAAAATGAAGCCTGAAGAGACAGTGAAAGAAATGTTTGACAGGTTCACTGAAATAGTGAATGGTCTCACATATCACGGGCAACCGGTTTCTAGACCGATGAGAATCAACAAGCTACTCTGAGCTCTTACAAAGGAATGGGACAACGTTAAAACTTCCATTCGAGAGACTCAAAGAATATCTCTCTTGTCAATAGATGAGCTCATTGGAACTCTTCAATCTTATGAAGAAGAAAGAATCAATGATGAAAACACAACTAGAGGTAAGAAGTCAATTATCTTAAAATCTAATGTTGATTCGGACGTTTTAGATTCTGAAGTCGAAGATGATGAAGAGCTAGCGCTCATGGTCAAAAGATACGGACGAATGGCTAAACAAGGTAGGAACTTCAAAGACAGAAAGGATCTCAGACGATTCAATCGTAGAAGATCATTTGAGACAAAAAATGAAGGACAAGAAGTCATCTGTTTCAAATGTAAGAAAAGAGGCCACATCAAACCCAATTGCCCTCTATTAAAGAAGAAAGCCAAGGATGAGAAATCCAAGAAAGCATTGAAAGCAGAAACTTGGAGCGACACCGAATGTGAAAGTGATGAAGAATACGCAAATGTCTGTCTAATGGCGGACTCGGATGATGATCTTGAGGTAACTCATCCAAACATCTCTCTTGAAGTATCAATGTATATAGATGAGCTGTGTTTAGAATACAAAACTACTCACTGTGTTTAGAATACAAAACTACTCTTAAAAGACTTTCCGAATTGAAAAAGGAAGTAGCTATTTTTAAACAAAAAGATATTTCACAAAAAGATAAAATCAGCTTTCTCGAAAGGGAATTTTATCAACTAAAAGAGAAATCCAACTCTATATCGTGTGAAAATTCACAATTGAAATCAAGAGTGGAAACTCTCGACAAGGAAAACGATTTCTTGAAAAAGGAAAGAAATTCTTTTGAAAATGAAAACATTTCTCCGAAAAAGGAAAAAGGTCTTTTCGAAAAAGAGAATTTTATTTTGAAAAAGGAAGTTTTGGAGATACACAAAAAATTCTCATCGGGTTCAAAAACTTTATAACATATACTTTCCATACAAGTTCCCTACTACAATAAGTCGGGACTTGGTTTTCAAAAGGAAAGTGATGAGAAAAATTATTTTCCTACAAGAAAAGAAAGACTTAAGCAGCGACCTTCTAAAGGTGCATACGTAAGTCACTTTAGGAAACAATTTGTAAGATTCGAAGATCAACGTCTCTCGGGATGTTCAAATTGTGGTGATCCGAAACATTCCAGGAGCCACTGCTCAAAGATCAATCGATCAACACGAAACATTCTTAAATACACTTCTACGGCTAACCTCAAAGGACCCAAACAAATTTGGGTATCAAAGAAAAAGTGAGTATCTTTGATCATTGCAGGTACCAAACAAAAGAAAAAACAAATGGTACCTTGATAGCGGTTGCTCTAGACACATGACTAATGACTCATCCATGTTCATTGAATTTGAAAAACTTGATGGAGGAAACGTTTCCTTTGGAGGCAACAGCAAAAGGAACGATTGCGGTAAAGGAACAATGAAGATTGGCAATCTACTTATCAAAGATGTTTAATTAGTCAATGGTTTGAACTTTAATCTTGTTAGTATTAGCCAATTATGCAATATTGGATACAAAGTTTCTTTTGCAGAAAACAAGTGCTCAGGTACAAGCCAAGACAACAAGTTATCATTTACTAGACGAAGATATGGCAACATGTACCTTCCGGACACATCGTCCGAGAATGAAAAATGTCTTTTATCCGTGAAAGACGATCCAGAACTATGGCACAGGAAGCTGGGACATATAAGCTTCAAGCAAATCAACAAACTTTCCAAAAAGAGGCTGGTGAGAGGACTTCCAAATGCCAGATTCGAAAAGACAAAACTTTGCGAAGCATGCACACTTGGAAAGCAAGTAAGAAATTCCTACAAACCCATAAATGAAGTCATCACTACCCATGCTCTGCAACTGTTGCACATAGATATCTTCGGATCTACTCGAACACGTAGTATTGGAGGTAAAAAGTATTGACTTGTTATTATAAATGACTATACTAGATTCACATGGGTATTCTTTTTTACTCACAAGAGTGATGCATTCTCATTCTTTAAAACCTTTTCTAAGAAAGTTCAAAATGAAAAAGGTTATTCTATTACAAGCATCAAAACTGATCATGGATGAGAATTTAAAAATCACTACTTTGCTGAATTCCGTGATCAAAATGGTTTTCAACACAATTTTTCTTCTCCATATACTCCTCAACAAAATGGAGTTGTTGAAAGGAAAAATAGATCATTGCAAGAACTAGCACAAACTTTTTTAATTGAAAGCAAAGCTCCACCTCATTTACGGGCTGAAGTCGTTTCAACTGTCTGTTGTATTATCAATCGTGTTTTCCTCGGACCATTGATTGAGAAAACTCCCTATGAACTCTACAAGGGAAGGAAGCCAAATATTTCTTACTTTCATGTATTTGGATGCAACTGTTATATTCTTAAGAATGCAAGTGATATGACTAGTAAGTTTGATGAGAGATCGAGTGAAGGTGTATTCTTGGGATACTCCACAACAAGTACAAGATATCGAGTCTTCAACAAGAACTCTCAAACAATCGAGGAATCAATGAATGTGAAATTTGAAAAAGAGCGGATTACTCAAACAATGGATTCCCAAGAATCAACAAGATCCGAAAATTAGAACTCATCATCCGAGAAGGAAAAACCATCATCCCAAGAAGCAGAACCGGAAGAAACCTCTTAGAACATGGAAAATACTCCGCAAAGTACATCATCCGAAGGTTTAAATGACGAAGATCTCACCGAGACCGAACGTGACAAATCAAATAGGAGCTGGAAATATAGATCCAATCACCTCGCAAATCAGGTCATTGGAAATATAGATGAAGTAGTCGGGACCGGATCCAGACTCAAGGATACGATAAATGTCTTTGCTCTAGTTTCTGAAGTTGAACCCAAAAGAATCGAAGAAGCTCTTGAAGATGAAAGCTGGATCGAAGCTATGCAACAAGAGTTACTACAATTCAGACTGAATGAAGTTTGGGAACTTGTACCCGAACTAAAAAATCATCCTGTTATTGGAACCAAATGGGTCTTCCGAAATAAGTTGGATGACAAAGGAAAAGTGATCGGGAGCAAAGCAAGGCTCGTTGCAAAAGGCTACTCACGGGAAGAAGGGATTGATTACGATGAAACCTAAGCACCGGTAGCAAGACCGGAGTTTATCAGATTGCTACTTGCTTACACTTACTATCATGACTTCAAGTTGTACCGGATGGATGTTAAAAACGCATTTCTCAATGGATATATCAAGGAGGAAGTTTATGTCAAACAACCTCCAGGCTTTGAAGATCCAAAAAACTCGGATCATGTTTACAAGTTGAAGAAGGCTCTCTACGGACTGAAGTAAGCACCCCGAGCTTAGTATGAAAGGTTAAGTAATTTTCTTACTGAAAAAGGCTTCGAAAAAGGTACAGACGATACAACTCTATTTATTAGAAGGGAAGGTAAAGACATTCTGCTTATCCAAATATATGTTGATGATATTATATTTGGCTCATCTAACCAACATCTTTGTATGATGGGAGAACTCAAATTCTTCCTAGGACTTCAAGTAAATCGGACTAATCGGGGCACATTCATATATCAAGAAAAATATATCTTGGAACTAGTGAAGAAGTTTGGTCAAAATAATTGCAAGAAAACTGAATCGCCAATGTCTACCTCATCCAAATTGGATAAGGATGAACAAGGCAAACGGGTTAATCATAAGCTATACGGGAGCATGATTGGTTCTTTGTTATACATTATTGCTTCTCGACCTAATATTATATTCGGTATATGCATGTGTGCGAGATTTCAATCTGATCCTAAAAAATCACATAGTCAGTTGTTAAAAGAATCATCAAGTATATAGGAACTAATCCAAACCTAGGATTATGGTATCCCAAAACATCAGATTTTGTATTACATGACTGTTCGGATGCTGATCTTGCAGGTTATAAGTTGGATAGAAAAAGTACTTCAAGCACATGTCAACTTCTAGGATTAATGCTGGTGTCTTGGTTCTCCAAGAAAGAGAACACCGTAACTTTATCAACTGCATAAGCCGAGTATGTAGCACTAGGAAGCATTTGCGCTCAAATCCTATGGATGAAGCAACAACCGAAGGACTTTGGTGTTGAAGCTCACAACGTGGAAATCAAATATGACAACACAAGTGCTATCAACCTCACAAAGAATCCAGTTCCGCACTCGCGAACTAAACATATCGAAATCAAGCATCATTTTATTCGTGATCATGTGCATAACCGTGATGTTAACATTCAATTTGTTGATTCTAAACATCAATTAGCTGATATATTCACTAAGGCACTTGACAAAAATACATTTGAGTACATTAGACAAGAATTGGGTATAACCATGATTCCCATTTGAGCTGAGATCTTGAGACAGGAGAAATTGCCTCGGAACCCGAAAATATAATCTAAAGACTTTCGGCGGCTTCAGAGCTTGAAAGCATCATCCGAAGGAACTTAAGGATCTCGGAACTTAGAGAATCATCTCAAGACAACATATTACGAGCAGATACGACAAAAGATTTGATCGTTCAAAATCTTGGCGCGTAAGTCGTTTTTATTTTTGGCAACAAATAAGGTACGTATCAACACAATCTTCCTAGATATTCGGCATATATTATGTGATTGTGCTGATTGCTCCGATTGAATATTTGATTGCCTTGATTGAGATTAAATTGATTGAGTTGAAATATTCTCAAAATATTTTCAAATTTTTTTTTTTTAAATCGCCTCATATACCCTAAAACTTTTCTACTCGCTCACTCTCACAAATCAATCTTGCGAAATCCAAAAACCCTAAATCTCCCAAAGCTCTACGATCAGAACCCCTCGATAACTCTCATTCCTCATGGCGCCCAAGAATCCTTCTACACAAAAATCTTCAACCGCTGGTTCTCGCCGCTCTAATCGTCCGGGATACAGAGGACAGAGAGCATCCGGCAATTTCGACCTCACCACTTAGCCAAGCGAAGCCGAACAGCGAGCACGTAGATTGATCGCTCATATGGCAGAGTTTTCGCAAACAGGAGTGACAGAGGAGAAACGCAAGAAGATTCAACAACGAATCTCCTCCACGGTAATCCGAACTCTCGAAGAAACCGCTAGTTTGCATGTTGATAAAAGGATAAAGCTAGCTAGGGGTTTATTGAATGTCATTAAAGGAATGCGGATTGATGGTAGATCTGAAAATAACATTCTCGAATTTGTGAAAATGAATGGGTTTTTTAATGAAGAAGAGATGTTTAAATTCTCCGAGATGCTCACTCAAACAGAAATAGGGTTAGCTACCGGAGTAGGAACCGAGCTACGGAAGAGTAGTCCCTCTAGAAAGGGAACAGAAAAGGTTGGAGAACCAGTAGAGATTGAGCGAGGAAGTGCTCAAAAGGAGGATGTAAAAGAGGAAGAAATTTACGTGATTGAACATATGAGGGATGATGATAATGAACTGATTTATTCCTTCTTTAAGTCCGTACCAATGAAATTTTTGGCTGATGAAGAAGAGGCGGATAGGCAGTTCGGATCGAAAGAACATTAACGGTGCTACAAGACACTACTTGCTAGAGGAGTCATGCTTAACAGGCCCGTTGATTCGAGACTTTTTGAAAGGAATGGTCTGCAAATCCTTTATCCCCTCACCAACCTACAGCTTCACAACTTCCGCTCCTTATCTACTCCAACTTACACTGAACCGATCGCCTATTTCTACTCGAACTTTACAATGATCGATAGAAATGCAATTCGATTTTCCTACGAGGAGCAGAACATCATTTTGACTGCTGAAGACTTGGCGGACATTCTTCAGACCGAGCTGTTCAACTTTACCAAAATCCCCGTCTCGGATGAAGATGTCTACAAGGAGGCGTCTGGCAACCCCGATCTTTCAAGAGCTAACAAGCCACACGTTGAGCATCACTACTTCCCTTTGAGGACCATTATACCGCATAAGGTAGTTATCAACTGCCTAAGACCAAATGGTTCCTCAAAAACAGATGTCTCAAGGTATGAAGCAAAGCTTATCCGGGCCATTCTGAATGGAAAGCCCTTCTCTCCGCCTCACCTAATTTTTCTGCACATGAGGAGAGCGGTGAAGAAGAATAAGGGTCGGCTACCCTATGGATCTACGATAAGCAGAATTTTTGAGTACCTGCGGATAGTGGTACCTCCGGAACTCAGATCCATAGAGCTTCATCGGGGAAGTGTGGGCGAGACAATGCTCACAAAGATGGGTTACTGATTTGAGAATGGAAGCTAGAGGGATAGAAAGAAGAAAGTGATCCACATAGATCTTTCTTAGAAGGAGGCTTCTGTTGAAACTTCACAGAACAAATCTTTAGAACCATCCTCAGAATCCACTTGAAAGAGAAGAATCAAGATGATTGCTCACAAATCAACCAGACCTAACAGCAAAAGAAGAAAGCTTGCTAAGGTGCTGCTTGACAGAATTGAAAAGGAGCACATCTTGGACAGCTCAAGAACAAATGATACAGAGTTAGCGGAGCTGATCCAAACGATCGTTAGATCAACATATGAGGATGAGGCTGCCATTCAACTGGAACAACGGGCAAAAGAGAAAGAGGACACGGAAAAAGGATGAGATACAGCAAGAGAAGAAATACCATCTGTCCCGGAATAGGGAACAGAGACGGAGGGGCCACTTCCACAAGAAGGAACGTCCGAGAGGGAGCAACCTGAAACAGATACTAATACTGCTGAAATAGCAAATCTCCCGGATAGATCTGCTTCATCATCCGAGCACCCCGCAAGGACTCAGGGGGAGTCAACAAATGTAGGCACTCGGACGGATGAGACAGATAGTAGCTCATCCACTTTCAAAAGTACTTTTGAAAGTAAAAATTTTTACCAAACAGATTTACGCTTCGGAAGTTACATTCTTGAATGGATTTCTACTCTAGAAGCACTTTTGGAGCAAAAATTCACTTTCAGAAGTATTATCATGTGCCCCCTAAATGATTCCGATCCTAAAATTTCCCGATTCCGTTCCGGGAGCACATTTGGAGCAGCAAAAAAAAGAATAAAAGAAAGTTGATTCTTTGTTCCAGAATCACTTTTAATAAACAAGACCAATAAAGTGGGAAGGTTCTCACTTTGTTTCTTCTGCCGCCACTCATCCATCATTCGTTGTTGGCCGCCACCATCCACCAACCTCTGTCGGTCGCCAGAGAAAAAGGAAAAAAAATAAAAATAAAATAAAATAAATAATATCTATTGAAAATAAAAAAATAAAAAAATAAAAATTTTACATAACAATAAAAATATTTAAAATTAAAATTAATTTTTAAAATTTAATTTTTTTCTTTTTAGAGAAAACAACAAATAATTTTTAAAAAATAAAAAATAGTTTTTTGAAAAATATTAAGAAAATTTCTCTAGATTTGTATTGCATTCTTAACAAATTATAATAAATAAATAAGCCATGATTTGGATAAATATAGAAGTGTTTAAGTCATACGGGTCGGGTTGGGTATGTGTTTAGTTAAATATAAAAGTGTTTAAGTTTAAATTTGTGGCAAAAATTTAAGTGCAAATTGCCTATTGAGCTTATGTTCTTTCTTGAGGATATTGCCTATGTCGTTATACTCCACAAAATGAATAGACTAATTACGGATTATGAATGATTTGTATTCATTTAATTAGTTATGCTATATAGGTTGATTTTGTAATGACAAGACATAATTATTTGACTTAAATGAAAAAAATTGGAAAGAGAAATTGTTTTTGAGAATAGAAATTCTGTGCAGTTACCAAGCACATTTATGTTTTAGTAATAAAAATTGTATGCAGGTACCAAACGCGTTCTGATTCTCTAAAACTCGTCTAGGGAACAGAATCAGAAAAAATCAACTCTAATCATAATTGATTTTTTGGATCGAAATCGTTGCCGAACGCACCTCTAGAATAATAACCTGTGGAAAATTTTAAATAAGGGCCAAAAAAGAACTCATTTTCTCAAATAAGCCCCCGAAGTGGTTATATCAATCTCAAACAAAGATGACCTCACCAGTAGAAGGGCATTTTTGTTCTTTACTTTTTTCCTTTTTTTCTTTTTCTATTTTTTCTTTTTCTTTTCTTTTCCTTTCCCTTTCCTTTTTCTCTTTCTTTTCCTTTTTCCTCTTCCCTTCACCGGCCATGCACGAGGCCCAACGATGGTCGGGGAAGGGAAGAGGTAAACGGAAAAAAAAAAGTAAAGAAAAAAATCAATAAATTAAAAAAATACACTTGGATTTTCTTACTAAAATTCTCGTTCTCCGACGGACGGAATAGTCATATGCTCATTAGCTGACCAAAGTTCTTTTTTGAGACTATTTGTCTACTTCACGCCCTTGTTTGATTCGATTTAGCCATTTCAAGTTCTTATTTTAAACAAGGTCCACTTCGGGTTTTTATTTGAAATATTCGTAAACCCCCACTTGGACGTTGGACGAAAAAGATTTAATAATCATAGAACTATCACCTTTTTCGTTACACTAAAATATGTGTAATGACTTGTTTAGTTGTTTTCAAAATTTTCAAAATTTGTGGTACTCTCTCTCTATATGAATCTCAATTTACCTAAATACATGTTTGAAGTAAAGTTTAGACAGTCTCGTTTGCGCATATTATAAACCAAATTTTCTTCCAATAGTTTAAATTTTTTAAATAGTTGGTAGTGGTCCTATAAATTTTTTTGATGATACAAATGAGTTTGCTCTTAAGTGATCATCACATAAAAAATCAAAAAGTGTAAAAATTCGCTTATTAGATTTTGGGATCTTCGTTTGATCCATTGCTCTAGAAACTCTAGTAGAATGGTTAGTTGGATCATTAAGACCCAAATTCTAAATTTTCTTCCTCACAGCTGGGTGTCTAATCCCCTACAGACCCTTTGGGATCTTTTGTATTCATAGGTCCATCTCATGTACTCCTTCGTTATTACTAGGGGAAATTTACAGAGTGTTTATTGACACAAAAAAAAAAAAACCCTCGAATTTAGTATATAAATTACTAGATTCATGCATCAAGTCATTCATAAACCATGTGTTTGCTTGTAATATGTGATAGTGAACCCCATGTTGCGACCTGTCTTAAGTCTCCCCTGAGGGTTCGGCGGGTTTAGAGGTATTGTCATCGGTCAATGGCGTATACTCTCCCAAATCCTACCTCGTGTGACATTGGATTTCTTTTTACTGATTAGCAAGCTAAATGCTACTGAGAGTCGCCACTAGCCTATTGGGGTCGGCTGGAAACCGGTTGAGATACGGGAGTGTTATCTCGATTCCTACACACCCAAAACTTCTATGTTCGGGGACTTGTTTACGTTAACAAGATAAGTAGCGTCCTTTCGGTACCTAACCAGTCAATATTCCCTAAGGTGACTACACTTCTGCATATCATTTTAAGCTTATCAGGTATTTAACCAAGTACTAAATGATAATATTTTTCTGTCATTTTGTGCAATTACCTATTTATCCTTAACCTAATAATATAAGAAAAACGATTAATAAGCAATTTTTCAAAAGACGGTGTTATAATAAACACTTAATCAGTTAATATGCCAAATAAAAAATTGAAATAAGCACATACAGATCAAATCTATAGTGGCGATATTTAAACAAATAACTTGGACTCGAAGGTCGAATTACAATGATATCAGGCCGAACTGGACATCGGTCTTCAATTAACCCCAATCCGAGGCTTAAAATTTCACATAAGGGGTAAAAAGGTCGAGAAAATCAATTTTCTAATTTTCTGAAATTTTCTAATTTTTTGGATTTTTCTATTTTTTATTATTATTTATTATTTTAATAATTAAAGGGAACCGGATCTGGGTTAGGCTCTCGAACCCAGACCTAGATCAGGTCTTTTGGGCCTGACCCCATCCGAGAGAGAGAACCGGAGCTGGGCTCGATTGGCACAAAAGAACCAGGCCCAATTTTTTTTTAATCTTAACTGAACTAGGCTCCAGCTCTCCTTCTGGCCCAGCTCCCTCACGCCCAAAGTAGCCACTCTCTTGAACAAAATAGCCCAGGCCCAAAGGCTTTTCTTCTTTGCACTCCAGCCCGTCCGATTCAGCCCAAAACAACTCAGAGAATAAAAAGAAAAAAGGCCACTGCACACCATCTTCTTCGTGCGGCGTCTTCTCTTTCTTTGCAAACACCGACTTCGCCTACAACCGTGACCAAAACTGACGCCACCACCAGCCTTCATTCGCCGGCATCGCCTTTCACCGAGACTCACTCGTCTCACCGCCGAGATCCGCTCGTCGCACATCGCCAGGTTAGGCTCCCGTGAACCTCCTGGAAGCCAACCGGTTCTGCTCACTGAGTGCCGAGTCCGAGATGTCGAGAACCGCCCGCCGTGCCACTACATTTGGTCAAGCTCCCGCTCGCCTGTCTCTTCAACTCAATCGGTCCCGCCATCAGCTTCATGAGTTGTCTTCTTCATGGAGTAAACGCCTCCACAGCCTCTGCGACGTGACATCCAAACCAGTCCAACCTCGCCGCCGCACCGTCTGGACTTGTTCGCCCGCACAACCGCCAGGCCATGCTCACTCAAAATTGGTCATACACCACTGACTGATCGACGCTGGGATGTGCAGCCGCTCTGTCATCTCGTGGTCCAATCTTTCTGTTGCTTCGTCGGAGAGCCACCGTTTCGAAGCTGCGTCTCCTTTTGCTCACGCTGGTCCGAGTTGCCATCGGCGCTGCCACTGGTTCGAGGTTGCAGTCGCTTCTAGACCTCATGCGCGACCACTAGTTCAAGTTGCTTCATCGCCACGACCTGCTCGCGCTCCGCCTTTACTCACGTTCGCGTCGTCACTGGCCCGAACTAGTACGCCACCTCTCACGCTCATGTGATATCACCGAACGTCGGATGCATGATGGCCACCAACACCTACCGCTAAACCTGTCTCACTTGGCCACAAAATCGAGGGAAACTCGCCAAAAGAACAGAGCATCGAACCGCCGCCGACCGTCTGAAACTACCACAAGCGCCGCGAAGAGACGCGCCCAAAACGGCAACCTCCCCGAACCCTCACCAGGCGTAGTTGCTGGCCATGAGATACTACAACAGTACAACTGCACTGACCGCCGACTCCATATATGGCCACCCACATTTGATATTCTCTCTAATAACGGAACCATGAGGGGATGGGCTTAAACGTTTCAAAGGTAGGTATAGGTATTTGTCAAAGCAAGACTCCAGCTAGTGTCTAGGCTATGGAACAAACAACAAGCATCGTGGAAAACGAATGGGGGCCAAGCCTCTCGAAACGACGGGGCATATACGGCAAAAAGGACGAGCCTTGGTCACCGTTCCTGTCAAAACCGGACGGGATAGAGTGCCCGAGCTTACCTATTCAGAGGCGGAGTATGCTGGTCTGACTGTCATCGGACAGTTACTGTTGAGGCGACTAATCAGGCGCGACGGGGCGGTGGCTAGTGAAGAAGGCGTCGTGCTTCTCTCGGTGTCCACCTCTTGCTCTCTTCCTACCCCCACTTTCTTCTCTGCGCCTACCTTTTCTCCAACTCTCTCTCCCTTTTCTCTATTACCTCTCCATTTTTTGGTCGCTGAACCGAACCATTAGCCTGCCAACTCTGTCCTGTTTTATGCATAAGCTGCCTCTTCCCCAAGGTTGCTTATGTGGACGGGAGTAAAATCCGTTTGATGGGGACGTGGGTGAAAGAAGACCAAGGGAGAGAAGTGAGATGTGATGGTGAGAAAAGAGAGTTGGTAATGGGGAAAGTCAGAGAGGGAAGCTAATCTCGCCTCCATGAAAAGAGGGGGCTGAATGTGGGCTGAAAAAAAAAAAAACAATGTGGGCTAGTGGACAAGGAGAAGAAAAATGGGTTGAGAAAGAGAATTGCCCAATTAGACCGCGCGTGGGTGGGCTCAGTGAGGCACAAAACAAAGGGCTGTGGGCCCAAGTTTTATCCGGGTGGGCTCAGGTGGCCCAATTCGATTTTATTTTTTATTTTATTTTTTATTTATATATATTTTTTGTTATATATATACTTTTTTTTTTCACTTTCCGATAAAATAAGAAAATATGCATATTTTACGAATTTGACATATTTTATTTGATGAATGAAATAAAATACAGGACCACCAAAATTAGGTGTCAACAAAGGGGAGAGAAAACGCCGGCCAAGCACGTCCGAGCGGGCTTGAGTTGAACTGGCCCTATCAGATTTTTCCCTTTTTCTTTCTGATTTTTTTAAATTTTAAGATTTATATGTATAAATATTTTTCTTCTCCATTTTGGAAATAAAAAATAAGAAAACACATGTATGTATATATATAAAACCCATAAAAATGCATAATTAACCAATTAGACAATACTCTAACAAAAAAAAAAATAATAAGATAAATAAAATACGGGATCGGTAAAATTAGGTGTCAACACCCCATGGCAGGTTCTTTAACAAATCCTAAAATAAATATTACATTTGCAAATTTGGCACCTCCAAAATCAGTTTCAAAATAAGGTCTAAGATGGATAGAGGTATGCCATTTTTATTGAAAAGAAATATGTTCAAAATTGGGCTTTATTATTCCAAAGAAAATAATAGGGTGATATTTATTTGCCAATTTTTTGTATCCACTGATTAGATCAAAATAGGTATAGTAACATAACATGTGTCTTATAAACCGTGGCAAACTTCTTGAGGTATATTCCATATTAACTCTAAACGTTGTAAGGACTCAAATTGTAAAACAATAGACAATTAATAAATCAAGTCTCGTAGATAATGAGTGAATTCATCATCATGCACAAGACATGTCCTCATGCAATGATTATCATTGAAAGTTTGAAGTTGTGTATCGATAGTGTGCGCTTAGCTCGTAATGAAATTCAAATAGAAATTTTGATACTTATAAACTATCAACGCTGCAAGTCGTACCCATTCATCGAATGATGCGTAATATTATCCTGCAAATATTGATGAAATAAAAGGAACTATAACATATAGATGGAAGAATAAAGTAAAAGCAATTTGATGGAAAAAAAAAAGTGATATCAAAGATATTTTTCATGCGATACGAATTACTTTAGCTCATTTATATCATGCATATCATGCACGCATCCTTTATGCATATATTTCATTTTGAGGATGTGAGAAGTCAAGGAAGAAGAAAGTGGATGAAGAGTAATCTTGTATCAATTCCAATTTACACTTCATAAATCTTTTCCCATTGTATTTCGTCATTATTCTTGATAGGAAATGTCAATACCTGAAGGGCAAATGCGAATGAGGGGTAACGTTGTATCGTTCCCTATTTATCACTCCCCAAAGAGTTTTTAATTGACATATTCTTTCTCATTCTTGATAGGGTTACCAAGTCGCCACGTGGCAGGTTACAAGTGATTCTTAAAAAAATTTGACAAATAATCGAATAAGTTTAAGTCATCTTCACTTGTCGAGCAACCTGAAGCATTCATCCGACACGAGTTCATATGAAGGGTAACGATGTATTCTTTCAAATCTTTCAATCCCCAAGGAGACACGCACTAATACATTCTTTCCAATTTTTACAGGGTTATTATGTCACCATGTCACTGGTAAGTACCCTTCTCCCTAATATCATATTGAAGGAAAATGAAGAATTTTCATCACAAAGAAAAAACTTTATTGTTTTGCGGGAAACAAGCTCAAAAATGGAGATTGAGGAAACAATTTTTTCACAAAAATTTCAAATATCATCATCATCTGAAAATTGTTTTTTTCACTTGGCAGATCATTCATTTTTGAATCAAAATTTCTTATGAATATTAATCAACTCAGATTATTTCAACAAAATGAAATGAAGATGTTAAGCATGCCAAGCAACAAGAACCTGGAATGAAGAAGGCAAGTCCTTCCTAAACATGTCATGTGAACACTTCGAGAGCTGAGCGAAAAAGAAAAGCTTGTGCCATTTAACGACAAGAGATTCATTCGCAAGTAATACGTGGATCAAAGTATAAAAGGTATTTATTTCTCTATCTTACACACTACATGTTATCATAGTAGCCCATTTGAGCCTTTAAATATGAAGGATTTTTTTAAAAACATCCCTCGTCAAGAACCACCCCACAACGGGGGAGTTACAGAGGTTTTGGTTGACATTATTTGGTGAAAAAGATGAGAAAGAAATTCCTTGCTTTCACTTGCATTGATCTTCTTGTGTATCTTTCAAATGAACTCAATCGGAAGTTCAAAACATCCCAAAATGAAGAAGAGCATTCGATTCTCTATCTTAAAACACTTATATCCCCAGCGATGCCAATGTGAGCTTGTTAATTCATTTCTCAAACCCAGTTAGTGATGGTTTCCCTATACTGGGGCAAGACAAATGACTTGCCGAGAATGATGACTAAAGACAAGAAGTCGCGAGAGTCCATAATACTCACACAAAGAAAGACTATAGGGTTTGATATATAGTTTTTTAGTGACAAAGCCAAAGAAGTATGAGATGAAAAAGATGATGCAAAGTTTGGGGCATCAAAAAGCAAATGCCACGTAAAAACAAGGCAAATCCCCCCATAAGTGTAGAAAAATGTTGAAAAAAACCTAAAGAAAAGAAAGAAAAAGGAAGGAAGGAAGAAAGAAGATGGATTTGTTTTCATTCCAATCCAATGTTTGACAAAGAGCAATTTTCTCATATGTTAAAACCTATGTACTAGGCAAAACAGAGCTACGTTAAGATGGACTCTCGAGACTAGTCAAATACAGAAGAATTGAATCTTGAAGGGAAGTTGGTAATGATGCCTCGAGAACCATCAACTCAAGGACCCCTGATTCACCTTTTTGAGCCTTTCGTTTCTGAACCCTACAGCAAGCCTATATTACATCCCTTAATCAAGTCTCTTCTCATTAGGATTGTTCAAGCTTACATATGGGTTTCACTTTGGAAGCCACTGCTCGGGGAAGTGGGAGCAAGGTTATCTTATCTCACGTTTAGGTTTCTCAACTTGTAAACTTGACAAAAATGCTGACCCATGAATATTTCATTTCTTATCCGATGCTGCTTATCCATTGTTGAAACCGTGACCAAGCCCACATTACGATCATTTAGAAGGCTTCTTGGATTGGTTAATGTGTATATATTGCGAATGTTTCTTGAGCCTTCAACACAGTAGTTCAAGGTATATCGAGTGGTCAGATTTATTTCCCACATTAATGGATGGGATCAAATAGCTTCTTCTTGAAAGTTTGTGAAAAGTCCTTTCTGACTGAAAAGCTCTCCTTTGACATGCTTAACTAACCTTTCTCATGAATTAAGTTCATTTTGACAATAACTTCTCTCTTAGGGTAATTTCATGATATCTTTCGATGCCGGTTGACAATTTCATGATGAAGAATGATATTCACAATTACTTTGATTAATTGTACCAAGTATGATTTCACTATTTGTTGCACACTTTTAACATATTCCTCGGACGTGCCATATGCAGTCCGAGGAATCTCTTCATATGATAAGTGCTTGGTGGGAAAAGGTTTCTAGACCATGTGATTAGTATTTGCCTGGTTAGTGTACTTGATTTGATGCATTCCGTTAGATTCGCCCATACGGCCTCGGAATTTTCTCTCGGGACATTTTCCAAATGATTTTTGAAGAAACGGTCTTACCCATTTGTTGATCGACATATTCCATTAGATGTGCTGGCGCCTTCTCGGAATCTCTTTGATAATTGACAGGTACGGCGAGCTTTAGCAGGTGGGAAACATTTCTATATAGCAAACTTTCCTAACATAATTGTCTTCACTATACAACGAGCTTCAGCAACATGTGATGTCCTTCCTTACTCTATATCGAATCAGAAATCGTTATTGTATTTCATTAAGCTCAAAGGGTTATTTATATACCCAAGAGTACATTCTAGAAGATTTATAAGCAAGAAAAGAAATAGATAAAATTGAAAAATTTCCTATTTCAAAGGATATGATTCCAAATCTTCCAAAATCAATAGCGCTATCTTTGATTGATATCCCAAGATACAATTTCAAATCTTTCAAAATCGGAAGCGCAATATTTGGTTGATACACCCTGTCAAGTGGAAGAGTCAAGATCGTAAATCTTCAACTTGTTTTGTAAAAATTCAAAATGTGCGGTAGGAAGAGCTTTGATGAGAGCATCGGCCAATTGGTCATGGAGCTGTGGAGATAAACTGCACATTGAGCTGTCACGATCACAAACAAAGTGGAAATCAATTTCAACATATTTAGTACAAGCATAAAAGACTGAATTTGCAGACATATAAGTGGCACCAATATTATCTCACCAAAGGATGGGAGGACCTTGTAAAGGAAACCCAAGCTCTTGAGAGAGTGACTCAAGCCGATGAGTTCAAATTGTAGCATCGGTAAGGGCTTTATATTTAGACTCTATGGAAGGGCATGCTACGGTTCATTGTTTCCTGGAGCTCCAAGAGATTAAGTTAGGACCCAGAAAAATAGCATAACCTCCAGTTGACTTCCCGTCGTCGGAGCTACCAACCCAATCTGCATTGGAAAAGGCTTGCAAGCGAGTATCATTGCATCAAGAAAGAAGCAAACCAGACGACCTTGTATGTTTGAGATAGCGCAAAATGCGTTTCACCATTTGCCAATGGTCTTCAATCAGTGCATGCATGAATTGATAGGCTTTATTAACGACAAAGGAGACATATGGTCTTGTTAATGTCACATATTGGAGGGCGCCAACTAAAGACCGATACAAAATAGCATCGTACATCAGAGCACCCCTATCTCAGATGGATTGTAGTTGTGGCCATATGAGTTTGGACAGGCTTGCACTCAAACATCCTAGTTCGATGAAGAAGATCATCAATATAACGTTCTTGAGAGAGAAGTAGCCCTTTAGAGTGAGGGTTAGCCTCTATTCCAAGGAAGAAATGCGGCGGGCCTAGATCCTTAGTGGAGAACTCTGCAAATAATTTCTTTAAGATTATACTGATACTAGAAGATGCATCACATGTGACCAGAATGTCATCAACATAAATAAAAAAAGTAAATGACATTAGTGCCCCTTCGATAGACAAACAATGATGGATCTGTTTGTGATGCTGAGAATCCCAAATGAAGCAAAAATTGAGAAAGTCGTTGAAACTAGGCTCTCGGAGCCCGCTTGAGACCATATAGAGAACGATGCAACGTACAAACATAGTCACAATGAGTTGGGTCCACAAAACCAAGGGGTTGCTCCATGTACACCTCTTTAGAAAGAACCTCATGTAAGAATGCATTATGCACATCCAGTTGTCGCATTTGTCACCCTTGAGAGACAACAAGAGACAAAATTGAGCAAATAGTGGTAATCTTCACAACTGGACTGAATGTTGCTGTATAATCCAAGCTTTGTTGCTGATGAAAATTCTTAGCAACTGGGCGAGCTTTATAGCACTCAAAACTACCATCCGCTTTGCGCTTAACTCTATAAATCCACTTACACTCAACAAGATTCACGGAGGAAGTGCGAGGGACCAAAGACCATGTGCCATTTTTCAACAACACATTAAATTCTTCATTCATAGCTGCACGCTACTCAAGGTGGATGAATCAACATTAGACGACACCATGAGAGCGGGTGTAAAAGTCTATGATCTCACTATAGTGGTAGTGGGAGAAATACCAATGGGAGGTGAAGCCCATGGTATTAGAATAGGCGTAGAAAGGGAAGAGTTAGGTGCTGGACCAAGAATAGAAGGAGTTGCAAAGGGAAAACATGGTGACAGGGTCAAGGCAGCAGTACCTTATATGAGAGGGGCTGTATCCCAAGAAAATACAAGGAATTGAGCAAAAATCCATCTTATGGGCATTGTAAGGACATAGATACAGAAAACAACGACACCCACAGATTTTTAAGAAGGAATAATCTGGAAGATGATACAAACCATTTGAAAAGGGGTGATGATATTAGTGACCTTGGACGACATTCGATTAATGAGGTAGGCCACCATTTCAAATGCATAGTGCCAATATCGGTGAGAGACAGAGCCATGAGTTAATAATGTTAAACTGGTTTTGACTATATGCCTAAAACAACGCTCAACCGCCCCTTGTTGTTCACGGGTATGAGGGCAAAGAGGCGATGAGAAATACCGACTTTTGAGAAAAAGGATGGCATGGTGCAAAATTCGCCACCCCAATATGTTTGAACGGCTTTTATTTTTTGTGAAAAATGACATTGGACAAGAACTTGAAAAGTAAGAAAAACAGAGTGAATCTATGACTTTACTTTAAGAGGATAAAACCAAATAAATTTTGTGCAATCATCGACAAAAATAATGAAATAGCAATGACCATCAGTTGAAACAAAATGAGAAGGACCCCAAACATTAGTATAAATTAAATCCAATAGAAGCAAACTACAAGTTAAAGACAATCCTAAAGATTGACGACTACCTTTGCTCAATTAGCAGCCTGTACATAACTAACTCAACTGTATTGACCGACACGGCAAATTATTCTCTTTGACCATCAATCATAAGAGATTCTCATGGGCATGGCCAAGATGATGATGCCAGCCATCTATGGAAGTCCATTCCGCAATACCGGTAGTAGGCATTGAAGGTTGTTGGAGTATGGTGTAAAGACCACCACTACTCGCACCGGAAAAAAGAACTGCCTTGGTCACTAGATCCTTAACAACAAAGTGGGTAGGATAGAATTCAAAGAAGACATCATTGTCAGTTGCAAATTTTTGAACTGAAAGTAAATGCTTAGAAATATCACGGACATGAACAACATCATTTAAGCGTAAAGAAAGATTTGTAGTAGAGGATAGAATAGAAAAAGTACCAATAATAGTGATTTTCAGACCCTTACAATTTCCCACGTAGTTGATCCGATCCATTATAAGCTTCGAAGGAAGAGAGAGATTGTAGATTAGGTGTGACATGGTGGGAGGCACCAGTGTCAGGGTACCAAGGTAGGGTGTTGGTGGGTGAAGGTAAAAGAGGGGGGAAGTCATGGCTCATATTGGCATTGGGAGAGTAAAAGGGTCGAAAAGATGATGTATATGAAGGAGTATGTGTAGGGGACGGATGATAAGGCATACTTGGAGAGCGATAATAGCATGTGGCAGCAATGTGATTTGTACGTTGACAATTAGCTGTAGCAGAGTTAGGCCGGGAGGAAGACTCGGAGATCTGCAATCGTTAGAAGGCCTTAATATTCTCATGATTAAGGAGAAGGCCTTGAAGATCCATAAATGATACTGGTTTAGAACGATCAAGTAATGTAGGAACGATGTCCTAAAGGTCAGATCGGAGACTACGGAAGTTATGGACATTGAAATCCTCCGGTTCAAGAGGCTTGCCTGCAATACCCATCTCATTGGCAATGGATTTAGCACGTTGAAGGAAATCAATGAAATCAATGACCAATTCATCCTTTTGTTGTTGCAGACATTGAAGGTTGAGATGAAGAGAGAGCATAAGTATAGCGGAAGCTAAGCCAAAGGAAGCATTGAGAGCATCCCAAATGGCTTTGCTAGTTGGTTTACCCAAAATGAGAGGTAAAATCGAATATGAGAGGGACACAATTAGAAGATTCATAATGGAAGCGTCTTGTTTGTGGCCAGAGAGCTACTTGAGCTTCATCGGATGGACACGATTTAGTCCCATCAACATAACCATAGAGATTTTGTCCCTTGAGAAACAGGACAACCTGTGCTTTCCATAGCAAGTAATTGGATGATGTGAGGCGTAGAGAAAAGAAGTGGTGTGAGGAAGTGTAGAAGAAGGATTTGTGGTGGGGGTAGCGGCGCCAAAGCCATTCAAAGCCATACCGATCACTGTTATAGGGGAAAAAGAAGAAGAAGAAGAAGAAGAAGAAAGCTAGGTTGACAAGAGGCGTGGACTTCAGATTGATATGATACCATATTGAATAAAAAAAATTTGTTGTATTTTGTTAAGCTTAAAGGGGTACTTACTAGTAAGAAAAGAAATACATAAAATTGAAGACTTTCCTACTTCAAAAGATATGATTCCAAATTTTTCAGAACCAATAGCGCTATCTTTGATTGATATCCCAAGATACGATTTCAAATCTTCCAAAACCAATAGCCCAATATTTGGTTGATACTTTAGGTGTACAAGTAACATCTCAGAATATTTTCTAGATGACAGTTGATCGGTACGGCGAGCGTTCGCAATCTAGAACCATTTCTCCAACACATGGTGAGCTTTAGTAGCCCGGAGTGTACCATTTCCTTTAGGTGTTCGAACGCAGCCTGAGAACTTCCAATAGTCCGGAGCACCCAAAAAAATTTTCTTCGCATGGAGCACCCATAGCGTCTCTTTCGCCCGAAGCACCCGGAGCATTCACTTCGCATGATGAGGTTTTCCAGCCCATAGCATGTAAGAACAATGTGACCCACATGATATTATTAATGATGATTTAATAATATAAATTAAATGTTAAAATCCATCGGTTATAAAAGGATACAATTAAAGTGCTTTGATGGAAGGCACCTCTTGAAGAGGCACCTCTTGAATAATGTTAAAAGAAGTCTGGTCCTCTCTCCACCCTATGAATAGACATAATGACGTTTCAACGAACACGCGTTGTTTTAAAGAAACATAAGTTGTCTCTTTCCATCAGAAATAACATTAAAGATAATAGAGGGTTAAGAGAAAGAAATCAGATTCTTCTTCGTCTATGATTTTGCAACAACAATCGTGATTAAAGGTTTCTTTATGAATAAAGGTCTGTCTTTTTATTGTTCGTATAAATCATGAAGATCAACGATTCTTGTGATTATGAATTTTCGCAAAAAGTTTACGTTAATCGCTTACAAAGTATGCCATCACCTGGCAAGCTATTACAGCCTAGGGTCGAATAAAAGAAAAAAAAAGAAAAACAAAACAAAACCAAACCAAAAATCCAAAAAATAAAAAAATAAAATTTTTCAAAAATATCCAAAAGAAGAGACAAAAGAAAAAGAGGAAAAGAAGAAAGAAAAAAAAAAGGCCCATGAGACAGAGGAGTGAAAGAAAACTGTGCGATGGGTGATGCGCTTCTAAGAATGCAGAGGTTTATCGTAAAGCTTCAAAGGTACGTCCCTGATCAAATGTTGTTTTTCATGTTCTTTAAGTTGATCAACTAAAACTGCAGATATCATTTGATCTTTAAGAGGAACCTTTTTGAACTCCCTGAGGGGCCATAGTGTATGGACGTAGTGAAGCTTCTTTATTGGCCGTCTTAATATTCACACACATGGCAGATGCATAATTACATGTGTCAAATGGGTGGGCTGTATCGGATTTGTATTGGGTCGAATATGATCCGATCCATGTTGACCTATTTAAACTCATTTTAATGCTATATAAATCTAGCTACCCATACCGACCCAACCCATACCCGACCCTACTTATATTTACTTCAATATTAAAACCAGTTTTGAGAAAATGATTTTTTATACATTTTAAAAGAGAGATATATATATATATATATATATATATATATATATATATTGCTAACTTTTTTTTTTATGGTTTTCTTAACTAATCCATTTTTAACCTATTTAAAATCAATTTATGACCTATTAAATTTTTAAGTTGCCCATTTATGACCCACCACTATGAAATATGGGCGGGTTCTTGACTCATTTGGCCACCTCTATGCGTAATGTACTCGGAAAATCAATTTGTCGAGCTATAATGTCATTAGAATTAAAATTGTGAAGAGTAATGTTTATTTCATAGGTAACTACTTGCTTGTAGATTGACATTTATTTTATAACAAAGAAAGTTACCTACTTCGTTGAGATTTACTTAGCCTAAACATTTATCTTTAGATTTTTAGATTTCCATGTGAGCAATTATTAGCTAGGCGAAGAGAAGTTGCAACTGCTACAGATTTAGAAGTACTTTGTTTTAGGGGAAAATCCCTAATAAGGATCAAAAGTGCCTTGATTTTCTCAAATAAGGGCCTAAGGTGAACATTGTTTCAAATAAAAGCCTGAAGTGCCCTTTTTGTTTCAAATAATGGCATGAAGTGATCATTGTTATTTCAAATAAGGGCCTGGTCCGACTAGCTAGCCGATCGGCCAAATATTTCGACCAATCAAGAATATTTTCGTCAAAATATAATTTTAACATAATTTTTAGTTAACTTAAATAAGAAATAAAAAGACGAAGGAATACGAGGCAAGAGGGCAGCCTCCCCGCCTATGGAAGTCGCTCCACTACCGAAGGGGCAACGTTGGTAGCCATTGAGGTTGCCGGCGCTTCACCCGTGTCCCGCCGACACCCACAGCCCTCCTTGAACATGGACGAGGGCCGGCGACCCTCGGCCAAATTTGGGAGAGGGTCGGGGCCTTCTCCCGGCTCTAGTGAGGACCCGCTAGCCCTTGCCACTGGTTGGCGGGGTCGCCGGCCCCCGCCGAGGCACCGACGACCCCGACAACCACCAATGCCGCCCCATCTCGCGTGGGTTGGCTTCCACAAACGGGAGGCTGCCTCTTGCCTGTTGTTCTTTTTTTAATTTTTTTTTTTAAAATAGAAGAGGCAAAAAAAAAAAGGAGAAAAAATAGTAAAAAAGGATAAATGACAAAAATGCCCATACACTACTATTGAGGCCCCTTTTTTAAGACTAATATAGTCACTTTATGCCTTTATTTGTAACAATATCCACTTCGCACCCTTATTTGAAACAATGAGCGCACTCCAGGCCCTTATTTGAAGTAATATTCACTTTAGGTCATTATTTAAGAAAAACAGGACATTTCGGGCCCTTTTTTGAAATTTTTCATTGCTTTAGTGATGTTACTACCAGGCCTGGCCACTAGGCCTTTTTTTCGGTTACTTAATTTTTGAAAAAAAATGTGAAAAAAGCTAAATTTATAGGTTGCGATATTTAAAAAAATTGTGGCACAAAATCGTAACATAATATTTACATTATACATGTAAATTATGGTGTAATAGTACACTGAAAGTACTTGAATTTTGATATTCACATTCAAACAAGAGCCCTAACAAGCCCGTCCGACTCGATCCTCATAAGCAAGACAAGAGACAACAAAACGACAGGGCGAATGCACCAGCAATGTTGGAGGAACACTGCAAACACGGCCACCGCCAACTGGACTGAAGAAGGAATCACCGTGGGAGGTGGCCAAAGTGCCCAAGCGCATCACTTCTAAAGTACTCCCGAAACCGTTCGTCGTCTACTTTGAAGATTTGGCACACCACTCTGTATGATTCCATCAAGAGCCTTGGAAATCGTCCGGCGAAGTAATTGTCGTAACCCTCAGGACTCGGTCCGAGGAGCTCCTGCCAGAAACATCAAAGCAACAGAAGATATGAGCCGCAAGTTCGGAACTCATCACAATTCCAAGAGAGAATGTACCTTAACTTCCTCCGGAAGTTCTATGCGATGGGTCCACTTATTTCGCACTGCTCGCAGTAGGTCTCTAACTAAGCTGTAGTCATAGGGCCTTTTGCCTATTTCCGCCCTCAATACATGATCTATTTTCTCGTCCCATCTCCCGTCAAAAACCATCGATGCAATGCTCTCTAATGCGTTCAAAAAATCTGAATTGGATGCCCTTGCAATTTCCAAGTGTACGATATTACTGATGTCGCAAAGAAAGGACAGCCGCATCTCTGAACTCCAAAAAAATGGATGGTGAAGCACCTCGGATGCCTTCGGCCTACCAGTAATTAGAAGCAATTGACTATTGACCCATGAAAACCAAATCCAAAAGATGAACTATAGCCCAACATGCTCAAAGAAATCAATTACACGAATAACACTGAGATGGACTGACATCCCGAATTCGTAAGCATCGCAAATATGGCACTAGTGCAATCTCTATAACAACTAAAATTCCATTAGATTAATGAAAGAGATTCTTATTTCATAGTTAGTGCCATCTGCTAAACTTTCGGATCTTTATAGGAAATCATCTTCGGTGTACGTATAGCAGATCTCCTCTAAATAGTGCGCTAGGAATGACTGGAATTTCTATGTTCGTGGGTGGCTAACAAACTTAAACCGCTTCCGACAATGATCATCTTCCATTGGTGTATCACAATTGTCAAAGACATCTGGGCAATCACATGTTCAACCTTGTCATTGGCTTCTATTGTCAATTGATAAATGAATGGGATCCACATATTTTTTTGCTCATCAAGCAGAGCCTCACCAGCAGGACAAATATTTGAGTGATACAGGAAAAATGAAATTAGTCAACTAACAAGGTTTACAAAATCTATCAAACAGCAAAATGAAAATGGTGGTGATGCAAATTAAAGATGACAGTCTTCTCACCTCAATTCAAGATCCGGGTTTAGCAAACGCGACAACAGATCATAAGCTTCTGGTATGAATTCCACCAAGGACAAATCAATCTTGTTGTTCAAAATATTGATGTCACGTTCTAGACGTTCACCAAATGGATGTCTTCCACCAGTGACGCAAAAGAACAAGGCACAACCTAAACTAAACAAATCCATTGCACGTGTTTGGCGCCCACCATGACGAAGCTGTTCAGGTGCTCGCCATCCTGAGCTTCCACAACCTGCAAGACATACATTAGAGATCAACAAAAGAGCCATCGTCACTTGCGCCATATATAGATGGATATGATAGATTCACCGGTCAATGAAGGGAGATAGTGGCAAAAAACCGTTAAATCTTCGCAAACTTTACCACAACACTAAAAGCAAAATAAAATCATCAATCTGAAGTTTTTAGCTAGAAATCTGGAGATGATTAGCATTGTATAGCTTCAGATTATGCACTGATCAATCTTGAGGAAAAGAAGATCAAATGTCTGGATAAACGTGTCATGAGCACTTACCGGTGGTATGATATCCCAAGGAAGATTCATCATCAGGAAGGCATTTACTAATGCCCATATCGGATAGTTGAGCAACTAACGATGGATTCTTAGAAATCAAGACATTTTGAGGCTTTAAGTCCCGGTGGATTATTCCCAAGTCATGTAAATGGCCGAGTCCTGATACCACATCACTGTATCATAATATAGAATAGACATTATGACTTAATCAACAATGTATCTGGAACCAAATAATAACTGGGCCACTCAAAGTCATCAGATACATAATTACATGCTAAGTCATGTCCTATTGAAAATTAAGGAACTTCTCTAACACACGAAGACCAGTAAGGATGTCAGAACTCAGAAGAGTCAGAAGTACACTGGAGAAACAAAACTTTAACGGTGCTTTAAGTAGACTCTAACGGAAACCCCAATATAGAATCTGAGTGCATAAGGATTTGTCGCATTCACGGATGAAAAAGCGAAGAAGGTATATATACTGATTCTTCCCAAATTGTAGTGGCCAAATAATTCCCTGAATCATGCATCACTTAGAAGTTTTTGCGGGAGAGCTATTAAGTCCTTCAACCAGCACCGGATACCCACATGAGCCAGCAAAGAAGAGTTCATGAAAGCAATGATTTCTATGAGATGCTTATGAGTATATGCAACCAAGCTTAATACAAACATAAGTCTGTGACGGTGGATTTTAGGAGTGCCACAATAACCAAGATACTGAAATTATCTCTCAAATCGAACCCTTTTGGAAAGACAAAACGCAAAAATTACCTCATCAGTTTAAGCAACAAAGTTGAAGGATGACCATCTGCCCTCCACAAGTTGACATCCTTCATCGTAACCCCAAGAGAATCCAATTTGATTTTATCTTCCTCAGGGAAGACAAAGTTCTTTGAAGATTCCGACAGTAGTCGAATTAAATCATCTAAGCTGCAAATACAACGCTCTAGAGCAAGATAAACAAAATCCCGGTCGGAGTCCACTCCATATAACCGAACAATATTTGGATGTCGGTCAGATGCTATCAAATTCTGAATCTCGTTGAAGGCAACATCATGATGAGCCCGGACAAGACGTTTCACAGCGACAGTTCGACCTTCATACGTGCCCTCAAAGACAACGGTTCCATTACTTCCCTTAGCGAGTTCTGTAATTGATACAAGGATTTTACCAATCCTACGGCCTCCCAAGTCACCACCAGGAAGGTTATTGAGCTGCATCCATGCGTCATTGTCACTCCTACTATTGCCAAGCCCGCCTTCATTTTCTGAAGAGACATGATTCTCCGTTCTGTCTAGACTTCCATTCATCTCAGGAGACTCTAATAGCTCTGATACAACAAATGGACCATAAGTTTCAGAGAAAAAGAAACCAAATGGATCATCAGATGGATCATGAGACTCATCCATATTATGCCGTTTGAATCGAGGAGGCACTAGATCACCGAATCTTGGTCCGTGACGACCTCTGAGTCGTTGAGTATGTTGGGCGGACCAGCTGGCGAAGGCAGGGGGAGATGGTGGCCGAGAGGTCGAGACAAGAGGCAGAGGTGGAGGAGATGATGGTGATGGAGTTGTTGGGGTTTCCTTTTATGTTTCGAGTCAGTTCGGATTTAGGGAGCTGCTACCCTGACTCGAATTCGACCGATCAGCCGTAAGCCCGTGGTCCACTGGATTCAGCACCCGTTCAAATATTTTATGCTAAGTTCTTCCTGTGGTTTAAAGAGGAGGCTTTCCTTGCGCATCAACAAGCCTTCTTCCTGTGGTTTGCTTCTTCTTTGTCGTCCCTACCAAGTTTCAAAATATTAAAACCATCCCGGATATTGAAAGGATGATGGAACAACATTTGTCTTTCCTTCATCCCTTTTTTTTTTTTTTTTTGAAGTCGACGCAATATTTGTTGAAACGCTAAAATTTAGTTACATGGACTTGAGTTTGCAGTCTTTGTTTATATTTGTTGACGTCGTGTATGGACAAAGATTCTTTATAAGCGTGTCTTAACCTTCACACGCAAGGCATGATGTGTAAAGTACTCGGAGAGTCAAAATGTGTCGAGCTTTAATATCATTAAAGATGAGCATCAAAGGTGCAACATAATTTGTCTTTCTTTTTTTTAAGAATGTTTTGGTGGACGGATGTCATCACATCTTTCTAGACATTGTGCGGGACAAAAATTAACCAAAGGATCTTTATTAATAACCCCCTCATTGGGTTTATGCTTGTCCGGGCTCTTTTATCTCCTAATGCTTCAATTTTGTACTTGTTCCTTCGTGCTTTCTAAGTCCAAGCGTACAGGTCGATCCACAGCACATGAACATCCAAGCATTCAGCTTCCATTTGTGTCTCGGATGTATTGTTCCAGTAAATATGACTTTTTTTTGCTTGAATTAACAGTAAGGTACAAGGTGGGTTCTAAATCTGATCAGCTCATGTGTATTCATTTCGTCGTATTTCACACACACACGAACCACGAAAGGTTCAAAGAGGATAGTTGCAATTTTCCTGAAAGTCTTGGTCGTTTAGTTGGATATATTAATGGCATGTAGAAGATCCTATTATTTAAGTGATTTAGTGCAAATAAGTCATTCGTAACTTACGGATGGAATCTACGCTTTGGCTGGGGATATCCTCCCACAAATCTGCCCCTGTGATTTTAATGATCGATTCAGATGAGAAGCATATATCAGATTGAAGCTCTTCTATACGTTCACTGGAAGGGTTAAGACCTGGATGATTCTCAAAGATACCATCATAACACGATCCAAATAAGCCTCGCTCACCGATATCTGAGCAATTCTTCCTGTTGCTTTTACAGAACTTCTCTCTTGTATCATCAGAACGTCACCCATTAAGACAATACCAACATTATTTGATTCCAAATTCAGAGCAAACCCTATTGTACCCTCTTCAAATTTTACTAATTCACCCATGTTTACTTCATCAAGATTATAAATACGAGCAATGCCGTCGCCTACTTACAGTACAGTGTCGGTATTTACAATCTCTACTTATCTATTAGCTCACGGATAATATTACTAATTTCGTCGGCTCTAATGTTGAAATTTTTAGATTTAGTTGAGGTTCGAAATTGGTGCAACTTTTTACTTTTTCCCTAGAGAAATATCGAAGAAATCAGCTGGTGAATTTATGCCGAAACGACCTGCGATTTCAGCACCCTCGGTTGGCCCCTTCGAGGGCGAGAGAAAAGCCATGCCATGACCAACAACTCTGAATCTGCTACAAATACACAAAGTTTTATTCAATTTCATCACCTGAGGAGGAGCAGGAGCAGAGAAGGGGTGATGTGGGGTGGGGTCGCCACCCACTAAATTCGACTGACAAGCTCCGCAGCTCCCTTTAGATTCATCTCGGGCCCCATGCGACACCCAAAAATGAAAGCCTGAGAGCAAATAAGACACTGGTCTACGTGACGGCCCGTAAAGTCTCTTTATAGAGTTTAGTTTTACACAAATAAGACGCACAATTCCATTAATCATTGTAGACGTCGCTCGAATACAACATTCTAATAAGCTGATTTGAGTTCTCATTGTATTTACAAAACGATTAATTATTTCTTTTACAATGAAAAAGACACACGACGCCATTAGTCAAAAAAGTCGAATTTCTGCAGCATCATCATGGCGAAGTGGCCGACAGCCCTTCCATCCTAAGTTGCATGATTATGTAAATGGGGATTTAACTAGAATAACTTGCCAAATTTTAAAGACAAGGTCTTTAGAGTTTTGACTTTTATGTACGTGGTGACGTAACTAGCAATATCATCTAGAGAGCGGTGAATAGATGATTTTAACAAATCTTGATGAACTAATGCTGAAATAAAACAGTAAAATTGAATATTATCAAATTGAATGAGGACAGAGTTTGAATATTGTCTGTGGTATGGTGATATTCACCAGCGTTCAAGATTCTACCAAAAGTAATAACAAGATTTGAGAGGTAGAGAAGTTTATAGTGATTCGGCTTAGTGCAAGCTTATGTCTACTCTCCCACGCTGAAAACTAAATTTTATTGGTTAATCAATAAGAGATTACAGAAGTGAGTGATGATACTCAATCTTGATAGGTCTTGTTATCTCGGAGTTACTCATTTAGATTAAAATTTGTAGCCCACGAAAGACAAGAATGAAAAACTGAAGCTCTCTCGAACTTTGGAAATTTTTATCCTTCATCTCCTCTATCTCTTCGGTACTATGGTCTCCTTTTATATTCCCCCATTTTCACATTAATATGATCCAGAAATATTTCTATGGATTTATCAGATTCAAGATAAATCATTGATAGTTTTGTTATCTGAAAAATATATTAAGAGGTTTTTTCAACACATAGGTCGTCTACAAGGTCAAGAGAAGTCTTGGTTGTTTGTCATTTCTATGATGTCTGGTCTTTAGCCAACGTGAAGGAAACGTCAATTGTGCAATTTTCACGTCTTTGGTTGACACAGACATAGAGATGGGCCGCCCAACCTATTGAATCTCTTATACATGGTACTTTGCCATGTCACAAGTCAATTCTAATAGTCGTTTTTAATTGATTCAGCTGAGTCAGACAACAGAACATCCACAAATTGAGCTTGATCATTATCTTTGCATTATTTTCAATATTAAAAGGGCAGGTCAGAATTTAGCCATGGACAAATGAGTAGTAACATAGCATGTTAGAATAATGTAAAAACTTCTCATTAACGAGAATCGAGGATTCAATTCATTTGTTGTCCGGCCGTAATCACATTAAGGGTTTAAAAAATGAGGGTGTTAATTAATCTCGTTCTAAAGGCAAATAGGAGTCGGGAAGAATTGAACTCGGGATATTTTGCTCTATCGGAGTGAGATTTTATGAGATCACCGCCCACCGTTCTAAACTAAAGTGGTTAGATTAAAGCGTGGTTTAATGTTTAAATACTATATTATTAATTATATGTTCCTATATTTTTGTGTGATCCTATTTTACTATACTTTCCCCGAAAAATTATACATCATTTATGTAGTGGATCCGGAAAGCCGATAAAGCTAAAAGATACTGTGATTACACATGGGCACGAAGAATCGGAGACTCCCCACATTGGTCGATATCAATCCTAATTTTGAATTAATTATCTCGGTGGTTGTTGATGGTAGGGTTAGCAAATCGGGCCGGTCGGACCCGATCGGGACCGATGGTCCAATTCTCGGTTCTAGAGGTAGTGGTCCAATTCTCGATTTTAGGGTCCGCCAGGACCGGACAGCCCGAACAGGACCAATTGAAATTTTTTTTATTTTGATCAAGAAAACTCCATGCGCATGGAGTTTTCTCGATCTTGCCTTTTTAGTCCCCAAACAAAATCCCCATCTCAATCTTGCCTGAACTGGTTCCTAGACCGTTTTTGACCCGAAGTGAGATCGTTTATGCTTGAATCCCATGTGCATTTAGAACCAATCTTGCAAAAAGTTTTCAGCTTTGCCTTGAAAGACCTGTTTTAGGAAATGAACTCGAAATTTTTTTATATCTAGCTTCTATATTTGCTGGACCGGGACCGTCCAGGAATGGTGCATTTTTTTTTTTTTTGGCATGTGTCCAATCCAATGAAATCGCCTGGGAACCGGGCCGGACTGGTGATCCGATTCCCGATTTCGAAAAATTGAGAATCGGGACCACCGGTCCGATTCTCGGTTCTTGAGAGGAACCGGACCGGACTGGGAACCGATCACCCCCGGTTGATGGCTTGGAATTTGAGGAAAAAAAGAACACAATTGCCAAAAATAATGAATATGTCCCGAGATCCAAGATTCGGGCTAAAGTCTTGAGTCTTTGTATATCCCATGATTGTATGCTTGCATTTCTTTGTAGTCATGGTATGTAAACCGATATTTTTGTCATTATATTCTCCTCAATTCTATATTCATTTCTTTCATTGAAACATGAAATGTAATTCACCAATCATGAACTTAGGGCCTATTTGGCAACCATTCTGATCCAAAAAAATTATTCTGATTAGAAACAAAAGAAAGTATTAACTAAAATCAATTGTTCATTTTCACTCTGAAAATCCTATGTTGAAATTTGACAATGTATTTGCCTTTCTAACTCTTATGTTTTTCTAGTGAGATTGACAATATCGAAAATTGGAATTCACAGCTGAAAGAGCGTCAAAAGATTTGAAGATGACATTATTTTCCATTGACATAGTTTCAAAATTCTTCTTATCAACATCCCCACGATTGGGTTTATCCTTGTATCGTCTCTTTTATGACTTACTGAAATTTGACTATAGAATGATGAATAGGCGTGAGCTTATCCGATTTTCAACCAACCTCGTAGCTCACATTAATTCAAGCAAAAAGAAGTCATATTTAGTGGGCCAATACGCTAGGAAACTGAATCTTTGGATGTTCGAGTGCTGTGGATCGACCAGTGAGCATCATGGACTTGGAAAGCACGAAGCAACAGGTACAGACTTGAAGCATTAGGAGGCGAAATCATGTCACATTCACACACGCGAACCGTCCGAGGTAGTTGCGATTTTCCTAGAAGTCTTGGGGTCTTTTGTTGTTTCTGTGATGTCTGATCTTTAAGCCAATGTGAAGGATATGTCAATTGCGCAATTTTCATGTCTTTAATTGACCAACAAACCTTATACTGGAAAGACACATTGTTATCGGAATATCAAAGCCCAAGGAGATGGAGATGGCCCACCCACCACCTAGAATCTCTCTCATACACGGCATTTTTGAGGTAAATTGTCAAAACAAGTGCTTAAGATCAGACGACACAGCTCGAACTTCATTACCTCTGCATAAATTATCAATTGTGTCAAAAGAGTAGATAAGACTTTAGACGACGGACACGAAAAAGTAATAATATAACATATTGGAATGATATTGTGTCATATCAAGAAACTTCTAAGTTGAGGATTCAATTCATTTGTTTTCCGATCGTAATCTCATGAAGGGTATTAAAAAAAAAAAGTGGATCCTCATCACGTGTCCTCATGTTTTTTAATGGTCCCATTCACTATACTTTAACAAAAATATATCATTTATATATTGGACTTTGAAAATTGATGGATCTAAAAGATATTGCGTGTAGATTGGCTAGTGTTGGTCCTCATTATGAATTAATTAGCTCGATGGTTGTTGCTGGTTTCCTCACAATTGTTTTACTTCTTGGATTTTTAAATTTATACCGTCTTCTAAGAAACAAGCAAGGAACCATCAACCTATATATGTATAGAAAGAGAGGCACACAGAGTTTGTTAAGCAGCTTCACTTACTTTCTCTCTCATTTGCTATGTAGCTGGACTTATATATGCAGGGGGGCGTTAATATTCAAACTCAGTAAGAGCATGTGATTTAGCTCCATTGCGGATCTATAGAACAAATGGAACACTCGATGAGTGTTTGTGGATAAATTGCGATATTCTAAAAATTTGCACGAAATTAAAATATAATATCTTTTTGCAGTACGAGAGCAAAAACATTCGAATCTCCAGCTATTTTGATCCTAAAAGCTCTCTCCCTCTCAGGCACACAAATCCATACACACAGCCACATTAACTTCTTGGCATACGTTGATGGTTTTATATTTTATCCATCATTATCTTTCTTCCCAATCAAATAAGATATCATTACTTTCCTCCAAGTTTAAGATACCAAAAGTTTTCATTCATTGGAAGACTCGTGCCAATTTGATTTTCGCGGTGAAATCCAATAGGATATTTCGACTCATACCAAAGATCAAAATTTACGATCCGTTTATTTATGGCTTGTATGACAATAATTCTGATCCGAAAAAGTAATTTTGATTAAAATTGATTTTTTCCGATTCTGTTCCCTAGATGGGTTTTGGAGAATCATAATGTGTTTATTAACTACACAAAATTTCTCTTTTAGGTCGAGGGAAGTGATGAGAGAACTAAAAGAGAAAAGTGAGAGATATGGGATTTCATACCGTTATGTGTTTCTGAAAAGTGATTTTTTTTTCATTCGAATCAACTTTTTTTTTATTCTTGCTTTTGCTCCAAAACTATTTCTAGGAACAGAATCAAAATCAAATCATTTATATTACTAAACATGTTTATCATCCTTTTTTTTGTTTCGAGGAACAAAATCAGATAATCGTAATTGTTGCCATGCAGGCCCTTAACAAAAAGTGAATGATTTGAAAAACATTATTCAAATAACAATGACTTGTATCACTTACGAAAATGAATGAACACAAAATTATCATTATCTACGAAAACGTTCAGATATAAATTGTTATCTACAATGAAAATATTTTACAATGACTAGTTATTTTAAGAAAATATTTTTTAAATCATTCATTTTTTAGAAAATAAACGGAGCCAAGGTCACTTTGCAATGTCTTTTCTCACAGGCCTTGTTAAAAAGGCTCAATCAATTTTCAGCACCAAAGATTTAGCCCATGGAAAATAAAAAAACAAAGCCCATTTTTACTAAGAAATGCTGAAAAGTATACAAGCTCGGCCCGCTTCAAGATTTAGTAAGCCCGCTCTTAAATAACTTTTGTCTTTCTTCCGCTTTTGATCCGGCAGTTTCTGTACTCAACTGTCCACGTGCAATTAGTGTCATTGTGCATTTGTGCGTTTTTCTGCTACTGCACAATAGACTATTTAGTACTTACAGTGAGCATGAGTAGAGGGCTACAAGTGCGTTTCGGGAAATGCTAAGGTATTTGATTTTTGTAAGCCTTTTGAAGGGGCATTTGGCTGAATGCCAGCTCCGAGGAGGCTGAAAGTCCAATGCTCGTAGAGGTTAGCATTGGGATATCAGCATTTTCGGAATGTTGAAGGCCCCATTAGGCATTAATGAAAATAGTGAGTTATCTATTTTGCCCTTAAAACCTTAATACAAATTTATTTTTACCCTTTTTTTAAAAGTGAAATCCTAGATTTGTTGAATTTCATCTTTTCCTTCAAGGTCATCGGCGAAGGACCGGCGAAACGCCGTCGAGAGCCGCTTGGGTCGTGCGACCCCGGTCGGCCCTTGCAAGGGGTCGCTCGACAGCCACCGGTGCTAGATTGGCTTGCCGGCTAGTGAAGGGCTTTGATTTTTCTTTTGGTTAAAAAAAAAAAGAGATAAAATAGAAATATGTAGCCAAAAGCTCTTTATAATTTTCTTTTCCCAAACACTATTTAACCCAAAGTATCATTTCAAAGGATGTTTTACCAAATGCCATTTGCATTTCCCCAAAGCCACTTAGGCTAAACACATTTATATTTGCTCAAAGCCCATTTCCAAAGCTGAACCAAATGCACCCTACAAGTCAGAAGCATTTGGCCTATTTCTTTCTGATTTGGATGAGTCATCGAATACCAAGCTTTATCTATTCTGGTCAAACGATGCTCGTGTGACCGATTTTAGACCTTTTTACATTTCCGGTAGCCTTTATATTGGTTCATTGGCAATTCTCATACAATCTCGTAAAAACAAATTTGAGCTTCGTTTGGTGGGATGTCAGCATTAAGAAATTCAAGTGTTTTTTTCCACAACATTTTGACAGACTTGTTTTTGAATCTCACATTACATAGCTTATCATCTTTAGTTGTATTCTTGTACAAGCGAAAGTACGTGAATAGCACATTGGAAGAGCTCGTCTATATGTGAGCAGTAGACCAAATTAGACATAACCATGTAGACCTTCAAAAATTTCAAACTTGCTCACATGAAAAACAACACTAGCAAAGTATAGATTTTCCCAGCCAAGGATCAGCAACTTTCTATTCGAGGGCTCTGAACGGAAATCATCAATGAGTACAAAGACTTGGCAATTCCTAGAGACTGTAAAACAAAAGAGAATCGGTTAACACCAATACCTCATAAGACACCAAAACAAAATGCCGTTAAAAGATTTTTCAGGAGAAACAAGAGAAAGCTTGAAGATTAAGATCCTGGCCATTCTAAACTTGGCCTTCAAGAGAAAACGAGCCGGTTCAGCTCCACCTATGCAGTCGTAGCGGCTCGTGCAGTACTTTTCATACACATTCTTGACACTCCTCACTTTTTGAAGGGAAGTCATCATCAGTCTCGAGCATTTCCTGTACAAAGGAAAAGTGGCCAAGAGGATAAAATCCATCAGATTCCTAAGTTCCCAGAGGATATAAAACAAAGAGATGAAAGATGAAATAAACAATAAATTGACGTGTCTCCCTACTTGCGAGATTTGTCGGTCACTACAACCGATTAAACGCTCGTAGATTTTACTGCATGGCTTACCCCCCTTAACGGTGGCATGGGCGGAGTAAATTGCGGCGGCACCCAATATTAAGGTCGGAATGTGAGCGTTTTATGCCAAACTAGGCAGAGATTGAAGAAGCAGGAGGAGGAGGACAAGCGCTTGGTCTGGTTGGAGGTAGAAACAGAACCCAAATATTTTCTATGCTAACAAGAACATTCTGAGTAGAACATCTTTTACAATCTCATGAGAGATAGTTCATTAATGGGATAATGACACAAATGGTCTATGAACTTTGATTAATGTGCAATGTGATCCCTGAACTTTAAATTTGATCGAAATAGTCTATGAACTTTAGCTCAATGTCCCTAAACTTTTGGAACATGTTCAATTTAGTCCTTGATCTATGGGAAGCTGCTCAATGTAGTCCTTTCATTAATTTATGCTCGGGGACGACATTGGACATTTTCTTATAGTTTAGGGACTAAGTTGAATATGTTCTAAAAGTTCGGAGATCACATTGAATAAATTAAAAGTTCAGGGACCATTTGCATATTGGGATAAAGTTCAGAGACCATATTGCACATTGAGCCAAAGTTTAGGGACAGTTTATGCCATTTTTCCTTTATTAATAAATCGAAGATAAGCAATTTGACTCGTTCACATCCGAATAATGAATGTTTTTAATTCATATTAAAAAAGGGGACGTTGCTTTTGCTAATTCGAATTAAAGGGTAACATAAAATCAGCAGATTTCCAACATCATATCAATAGTTAGCACATCCATCGTAGTTAGAAGCTCTAGCAACTTATTTAAAAATACTATAATGAAAGGAACATAGGAACTTGTCACATAGTACTACAATAAATAGAATCGTTAGTTCCCATAGAACTTATGACTAAAATATCCCTAGAGGATATAGAGTTATGCGGAGTGAAAATGATTTTTCATGATATGTGAAATGAAAACTTTTAGCTCGCTCGAAGTTTGTGCGTAAGTTCCCTTCAAACTAGCCTATGTAGTACCGGTCACATGCCAGTGGCAGCAACTTTTCATCTCCCTACTTCTTCGCCGTTTGAAGAAATGCACAATTTGACAAAGTGTCAATTAGAAACAAAAACGCGACTTTGTTTGAACTCGGCAACACCAAGAAAATGCCAAATGCTTTGTTTCCGCGGTGGTTAGCCAAGCTGAATAAGGCCGACGTTCCATTGGTACTAGCACGACTTTATATTACAAAGAGTTTCGAGCAAGGGAGTCCGATAAAGAGTGTATTTATTTCAACGAAAAATTTTATTCTAAACAAAAATGCTTTTCGAAAAATCATTTTTTAGGAAAATAGTTAATTTTCCTTTGTGCAATGATATGTGATCGAAAATATTTTCTAGTATTTGGATCTCATTTGGAAAATAATTTCAATCTTATAAATTTATCCCAAGTGAAAAAGAATTAAATTTTTTGAATTATTTCTTTATTTTTTTATTTTTCTTTTGTTTCTCATTTTCATTTTTGCTTCTACCTTGCTGGTTGCCAAGCCACGCCGAGGCTCGGCCTTCTACATACTAGCGAGGCCGAGTTTCACCGAACGAGCTCAAGGCCATGCCTCACCGGGCGAGCTCAAGGCCATGCCTTGCCGGGCGAGCTCGAGTTCGCCGGATCCAAAGAGGCTCGCCTCACTCGATACTTGCGAGGCATGCCTCAACAAGTGAGCTCGAGCTTCACCAACCCACTCCCGTGGTAGGTCACCGGTTGTCGCCTAGGAAAATAATTTCTTCTTCATATTTCGGATGAACATAGAAAAATATTGTCATTTTTTAGGAAATTATTTTCTTGGAAAACATTTTCTAGAAACATTATAATTTTCGTGAAATGAATAGAGTCTAAGATATAAATTGCACATTTTTTTTTACAGAAAAAAGTAAAAAAAAATTACCATATCAAGTTATGAAGCCGGAATCTCGCACTATGGAGTCCATAAGGGCCCTCGTAATCAATGGCTATGACGAACTCGACTTGTATAAACTCAATTTAGGATCAATGTAATGCTGCATCGACTCCAATTGCCAAATAGGATGTGGGTTTATAATTCGATGGACACGAAAATGAAATTTATCACGTTCGTGGAGGTGGAAGATCGAACTTGTTTAGTGATACTGATCCCCTCAATTCTAATGTAGAAAATTTTTAATTCATGGACATTTGTATACAGCCAAACCTAGCCCCGAGAACTATAATTTGAAAAAAAGAAGTTAAGTTAAAGAAAACCGAATTCCAGAAAAAAGGGACCGGTGTTATGATAGCAACATTGCTTCTTCTTTGTAGTAATGGATAATTTTGTGATATTATTCACATAATTGACATGGCGTTTAGCAAGAATCAACTACAACATTAATAATGATGATCGTGAACCGGTTCACTTTTTGTAATCTCCCGATGGTCCTAATGCCACAAGCGGCAGAAGTGGCGGTGGTGGCCAGAGCAGAGGGGGAGGTGGAGCTGCCGCTACCGCCTGCCGGGATCTCTCCTTTTGGAATTTGAAGAGAAAAAACAGTTCGGAAACGAATAACGTAACGATGCCGTTGATTCCTCACATGATACTTGCCACCAAGAGCACGCCTCTCACATGACCTCTCCTCCCTCTTCCTCCTTCCCCACCGCCATATCCTACTCCTTGCCACCGAGGGTCGTTGCTCGAATTCATTGCATTTGGAAGCGCCATTGCCGGAGACAACACGGACGAATTAGAAGAGAAGGCCACGGCGGTGACGCCCCGACGTAGGACACCACTTCCGAGGGTGGCTTTGCTCCGCCCTGTGGCGCATTGCAGCCCGTGATCGGAGGGTCGCAATTCTCTTAGTAAAATCGATGAAGAAGAGGACGACCGGAGTGAGAAGGGCGGATATTCCTTTGGAGGACGCCATCTTCATCTCTCTCTCTCTCTCAAAAATTATATATGGAGTCTTGGAGTTTAGTTTGTACTGGACTTTGGAGGCGTGTTGACTCGTGTATAAGAGTGTCAATGGTTCGGTTTAGTTCGGTTTAGTTATGTGAATAATCGAATTGAACTAAACCATTAAGGAATATGCCTGAACTAACCCAAAACCCGTCCAAACCGAACCGAATGGAACCGAAAAACTCAATTTGGTTGAATTTTTTGTTCAATTTTTTATTTTTTTTATTTTTTCTCTTGCTCCATATCTAACCCTTCACAACCTATTTGCTATTAAAATCCAAGTGAATAATGTAGAGTTTTTAATTAATTGCTGAATATTAATATATTTTTTTCACATCATATGGCTAGCCTTTCCAAAAAATCCAACATTACTTTGCAAGAAAATTTTGAATATCCCAGCAATTTGTTGGGACTATCATCCCGCAATGGATTTAACATCATCATCAACAGACAACTTCTCTTGCTTCGTGCATGTTACATTATATCACATGAGCTCTCCTGTGAAAAAAACAAAAGAGGCACCGCCTAATGAAAAAAGACGTGGCTTGAACTGGGATTATAATGTTTCGAGATTTGAATGCCAATCAAATTTCTCAAATTCCCATAATACTCCTCGGTATCACCAGTGAAATAGTAAAAAGCAAAAACAGAATTTACATGTGATAATAGTAATTCTTAATCCTTACAAAACAGAATCTACATGTGATAATAGCAAGTGCAAGTAAATGAAGTGCTCGGGTTCACTTTGCAGCATGTGTAACTAAATCCTTCTGCTACTTTGTCGTCGCTCTCATACAGTATGTGCCCAAAAGTTCCTGCAAAATATACCACTGTATAAGGTAAGCCCGACAAATATGAGAGAAACTGTTCAACATGAAAACCAAAAGAATCCAAAATTAAGTTGCCACTAACACTTTCACTATACATGCACAAGAAGGGGTGTCAGAACCGAACTAAAAACTAAACCAAACCAAACTGAAATTCTGTGCATTTTCGGTTCGGTTTGGTTCTCAATTTGGATACTAAAAAGAACCGTAAATTTTTTATAAGTTTAGTTTTTTTGGTTCCGTTCAATTAACTGAACCGAACTACTTAAATAAAAAGTTATTCGGGGTTTAGTCACGCAAAACTCTAAAACACGCTTCGACTCTTCAATTTTCGATTCTCCACTCCATCGTGTGCTTTGTCTCTCTCATTCAACGCCTCTCCTTTCTCGGCTCTCCAGCCTCCGATTCTCGAGCTTCGTCCAATCCGTGGGAATTCGAAGCTACTATTGTCGGCCTCTTGTTTCTCGACGATTTTCATGGGGTTTTTTTAGCTAGTTGCCTTCTAGCCCATCTCGTAGGGCTTCACCATCCGGTAAGCTTTGGGGTTTCCTCTTTGGGGCTATGGATTCGCTCTCCTTGATTTGATTTACTTTTTGATCCGGCACGTATCGAGCAGGTACATCGTCCCCATCGATTTCTTGACTAGATTCGACTTCTAGAGCCTGTTCCAGCAAGCCGAGGAACAATTTGGGTTCTACCATGAGACGAGCTTGACGATACCTTGCGGAGAGGGGGAGTTCGTGTCCCTTTGTTTTGGCCACAGTGAAGATTTCCAGTCTCCAAAACAAAGTCTCAAATAGGGAAAAAGGAGGACATTGGTTTGGCCTGCTAGGTTTCTTTTCTTTTTCAAATTTGTTAAGGGTTTAGCCATCTAGGTTTATTTTCTTTTTCAAATTTTCTAGGGGTTAGGCAGATATGAGAATCTACTCTTAGCTTTTCAAACTCGTGCCTATTGGAATCAGATGCGACAAGGCAAATTCTAAGGATATCTGGTTTTTAAATTAGTTTGTATATTAGAGGAGTTGAAGTTATGTTGGATGATTTAGCTGTTTGGCGGTGATTTGAACTTGGGTGGTCGATTTTAACGATCTTCCCGTCCCGAGAATGATGAGAGATTATGTTAAGTGAATGGGCTCCATGAAATTTAAAAGGATTTTGTTGGTTGAGGCTAATTCTACGGCCATGATCGCATGGCGAGGCTAATTCTTAGCCGTCCGATCATATTTTTATTTTTTATTTTTGAAAATCATTTTATAATATGAAAAATGATTTTTTATTTCTGAAAATTCCTAGATTGCACCACGTGGTCAACTCGTGGCTGTCCAATCTAGGTTTCATTTCGGAATACGCCCGATCGATGTGGATGCTATGTGGCGCCACATCAGCACCACATCGACCATTGACTAGTTAGCGGTTGAGAGGTTGAAGACGACCATGAACAGTTGAGAATTTCCTGGCGTCGATCAATTGTGAAATCTTCACCGATCAGCCTAATTCTTGCGCCATTCGACTCGTCTCCACGCCTAGATTAATATATCTAAAACCTAGAATAACCTAATGGTAGCACAAATAGAACCAAAGCTCGCATAGTATGCCTATGGCAGATCCCAAACACAAAATCTATAGCATAACTATGCTAAAACTCATAGAACATAGTCACATGAAGTTCATATCACTTACCCGATGTCTCAATCGAGTTGTGGATTGACAGATTTGGCTATGGAAGCCCCTACAGGTCTAGCTATGGCGGGAGTTCGATTCGAGGTTTCGGTGTGAAATCAAAGTAGAGAAGCGATGGAAATAGACTCAGTAATGTGTTTAAGGAAGTTTGAAACTAATAGCATGCGAAATGATCAAATGAAAGGAGGTCCGCCATTGACGGACTTCCGAGGCTCAAAGAACTGGTCTCACCTTGTTAGAGATGCTAGAGCTAATCCAGTTGGTCGGCGATGATCCTCAACACCTTAGGAAGCTTGGAGAATAAATCCAGAGCTTCGATCTTGCGCGATGAAGCTCCACCGAACTCTTGAAGCTCTCGGAGCTCGATCGATAATGGCGGATTGAATGAGCCCTAGTAGAGCATCTCTCTCCTCTTTTTCTCTCTCCAGGCGATTACGGAGCTTGTGGAACAGAATGGGGATCCCCCTTGTTCCAAAAAATGCATCGGATGATATATGCCCGAGCTTGAAAATTTTCGTGCGGAATGGGGGGAAGCCATCGACTTATAAACTCACATGCCCGACGCCAAGTCACGTACCGTTTGGCATGTCGGTGTCAGGCGATGTTCGGTTAATCAATTAGAGGTCCGGTGCTCATGAATTAGGCACGAATTTGACTCAAATTTGGCCTGTTCTAGCTCGAGCGTGATCGCTGCACAAAACGACCCGGCCGTCGCAGCTCCGATAGCTTCAAGTTGTCGAATTAGGCTTGATAGGATCGTAACAGTGTGGTGAACAAAGCCTACCCCATGGCCTCTCCGATTATGGTTAGGAAGCATCTCAATTTGGTGCTCGAAGTTCAACTCCCCGGGCTAGTACTTGTGTGGGAAAAACCAATTGGAGAAGATGAGGTCGCTTGGGTCATTGGGTTGGATCCAATTTGACCCGACAAACCCGGTTGACCTAAAATTCTCCAATTGACCTTCAAATCTTGAGAATTTTTCAAATTAATCATCAAAATTGAACTTAGAAATATGAATTTCTTCTAAGAGAAGTGAAATTGGGCAGAATTGGGGTGAATCGTACAAAAACCCCAAATTCCCAATTTGACCCTACAATGAGATTTTAGAAATTCAAACCCTAAATGGCGAAATCAGTCCAAGCTACCGCCACCAATAGATTCAAGAGGTCGAAATCTATAGGGTGGGGGTCTTACGTTTGCATGGGGATCCCTAGATTTTGATTAATTGCATTTTAATTGAAACCCGATGACTAAATTGAAAAATACTTGTGCAATTAAGTTCAATTCGTGCAATTGTGCAATTTTATAGAACAGTTGGATCAAATAGCAATGCAAGGTATCCAAGACAAATGTCATGACCTTAAAAAGTAAAAATTTCAGCTAAAATGAATTAAAATACAATTTTTTTGTGCCAATTTGGGAATATGCTTAATGAAAGAGCCTATGGTCTCGAATTGAATTTTGAAAATTTTTTGAAGCCAAAATGAAAAGGAAATTAAAATAAAAATATTTAATTTTTTTTTGAATTTTTTCGGCCTCAAAATGCTATTTTTACCTATTTTTCAAATATTTTCCTATTTTTGGAAAATATTAAAAAATATGAAAAATATGAAAATTTATTTTTTGTTCAAAAATGGTTCCTCAGACTTGGCCAAAGTCCCAAAGTTAATTTTTTAATTTTTTTTAACTTTTTATGTATTTTTTTATTAATATTCTAAAATTAGGTGCCAGATCTAACCCGATAGACTCGATTGACCTCAAATCCTCTAATTGAGCTTCAAATATTGGGAATTTTTTAAATTAATCATCAAAATTGAACTTAGGAATATGAATTTCTTCTAAGAGAAGTGAAATTGGGTAGAATTGGGATTGAATTGTACGAAAACCCCAAATTCTCAATTTGACCTGAGAATGATATTTTAGAAATTCAAACCCCAAATCATGAAATCAGTCCAAGCCACCCTCACAAATAGATTCAGGAGGTCGAAAACTATAGAGTAGGGTTCTTACTTTTGCATTACGATCCCTAGATTTTGATTAATTGCATTTTAATTGAAACCCATGGACTAAATTGAAAAATACTTATGCAATTAAGTCCAATTCGTGCAATTGTGCAATTTTCTCGAACAATTGGATGAAATAGCAATGCAAGGTATCCAAGACAAATGTCATGACTTTAAAAAGTAAAAATTTTGGCTAAAATGAATTAAAATGTAATTTTTTTGGGCTAATTCAGGAATATGCTTAATGAAAGAGCCTATGGTCCCCAACTGAATTTTACAAATTTTTTGAAGCCAAAATGAAAAGGAAATTCAAATAAAAAAATTGACTATTTTTGTATATTTTTTGCGGCCTCAAATGCTATTTTTCCCGATTTTTCAAGTATTTTCCTATTTTCGAAAAATATTAAAAAAAATGAGAAAATTATAAAAATTATTTTTTGTTCAAAAATGGTTCCTTAGGCTTGACCAAGGTTCCCAAAGTTAATTTTATAATTTTTTTTGACTTTTTATGGATTTTTTTATAAATTTTCTAAAAATAAAGCCGATAAAAAATCAGATATCAACACATGCCATAGCTACCATGGGGGGAACTGAGTCTTGCCCGAACGTACTTTTAATTGGTATCAATGAAATCCTTTGTCATCAGGACTTTTTGAAGAAACAGCCGAATTTTTTCTTGAACAAATGCTTAGGATTGCAAAGCGCAGCTACATAGTTAATGGAATCTTCAAACAAATAGGAATACTTCCTCCTTCTCCAGTGAGAAGGGTGGCTACTGGGGCAAACCCCAATGGTTAGCCCAATTAGCTCTTCAACGAGGGATTTTATTGAAGGGTGTCACCATGAGAGAGAGAGAGAGAGAGAGAGAGAGAGAGAGGTGTTTTTCTTTTAATGAGAAAAGCGGGAATATCACATATCAAGTGTCTCATAGACTGTGGCATACTTATTAATTTGTTTTTATTAGTTCATTGCATGTATTGTTCAAACTTATTTTAGCGATTGTTTTAACATTTATTTATCTTCTTAATTATGCTTGTCACTTGCATTTCTCTTATTGCACGATGTGAATGTATAAATCAATGTGGAGTAACTCAATTTGTTGTACTTTTAAATTATAAAATACTCACCATATAGTACCTTATAACACTCTTTATGTACTTTAATCATTGAGAACTTAAAATGTCTGCTTTTTTTATGTATGTCATGTAAAGTTGCAAAAAGTTCATTAGCACTATATGACTTAAAAAATAATAATCTTCCAAGAAGGATGTTTCGGTTAGCCTCCTATACATAAAGAAATAATTGGATTGCAGCATAATTGAATTTTTCTATCAATCAATGAAAAATTAACTCAAAAATTACGTTCACATATTAGAGTACGTGTCAAAGTTAGATTTGAGAGACATATTAAGATGATTAATTTTGGGTCGATCCATGTGTGGTCACACTAAAACCAAATAGATAATTTTTGGAGTGATATTCCTTGTCGACTTTAAATGTTTTAATGACTGAATTAGTAACAAATGGATAATTAATTAATCACATCTCTTATACATTGAGTGAATTCGAGTGCGTTTGCCAAAGTTTTTGTTCTTGGAAAAAATTTCTGGGTAGAAATGATTTTTTTTTATTATGTTACTTGGAACAGTTTTTGAGTAAAAGCATGCTTTTGGTAACTACACAAAATTTATATTACAGGAATAGAAAAAGAACATAAATGTGTTTTGTACGATCCTAAAAATTTATATTCCCAATTTTTGTGATTTTATTACAAAATTGTTAGTAGAGGCAGAGGGGACGATGGACTCGTGATTGTAAAAATGAGTATTAAGTTATTCTGAGTTTATTTTTCTTAAATAACATTGTTCCGGTTTTTGCTCCCGAGAATAAAGAAGCTACTTTTTTTACTTCTTGTTTTTGTTTCGAGAACAAAAGATCAATTTACATTTCCAAACGGATTTCCACTTTTTTTTTTCTATTTTGAAGGAAAAAAAAAAAACAGAAAAGCATAGAATCAGGAACGTTACCAAACTCACGCTTCATCATCATGCACAAGACATATCCTCTTGCATTAATTATCATTATAAGTTTAAAGTTGTCCATCAAAAGTGCAAACTTATTTCATTTAAGAATTCAAATAAGAATTTTGACACTTATAAATCATCAATGTCACAATTCGTGCTCGCGCATTAAATTATGTGCATTATCATCATGCAAATATTTGATGAAAGAAAAGGAATTACAAAATATAGCTTAAAGAATAAAGTAAAAGAAATTAGACGAAAAAAACAAGTGACATAAACGAGGAGAAGAAACAAAGAGCAAAAGTGACGGTGGATATAAATTTTTGTGAAAATTTGAAATTAGTTTATTTTGGTTCGTAATTGTCAGTCTATATTATGGTTTTATAATCTATTAATTTGAAAATTGAAGTCAATTATTTTCTTCTATTTTTAATATGTGTATACTTATGAGCCCACACTGCCACTCAGGCCCGCACCATTTTCTTTTTTTCTCGAAAAGGCTTAAAGCCAGAAGAACCATTAAGGGTAAGTTTGGTTAAATATTTAAAATGGACTTTGGGAAAATACATTTGGCCAAATGCCGGTCCTTATCGAGATTGGGCTTTCAGCTTTTTTAATGTCAGCATTTGATCAAATGCTTACCTAAAGCTGAATCAAGCGCTCCAGCATTCTTTCAAAGGGCTTTGAAAGTTAAAAGTCCTTTTCAAAAGCTGAACCAAACGCCCTCTAAATGGACGAGGCTTTTAGGGAAAGAAAGAAACAGAATACTGCATTGGCAAATAAGCACTCGAAGGATCCAACCAAAAGAAAAAAGAAAAAGAAATGATAAGTACTCGAAGGCTTCAAGACTTTTGAATATATAAATAACTTAGGGCGAGCGCTTCCACTTCCTCGGCGCCGTTACGGATTGGATGTAAGTTTTGGGAAAATCATTTGCGCATCGTTCTGCAACCTCTCTTTGGATTTCGACGCGGCCGGAACCCGACACAATTTTAAAAAGAAATAGGTGCATCTATGTCCATTTATCTATACTATTCTTTAAAATAAGAGATTCCTCTTTAAATTACTCGGGAACAAGTTATAATAATCATTTAAATTAGTCTTAAGTGATTGCGGATTGTTTCCATTATTTGGCAACTGAAAACCACCGCTAAACGTCACTACCCACTATGTAAATGTAATTAAACAAATCATGTGCTTTTCTTTTTTCTTTTTTTTATGAGGGAACGATTCATAATTTGAAACTTTAACTGGCATCATCGAACCAATCTGCTGTAAATTGCTTGCGTTAGGGTCTAAAACTAACTTTTAAGGGAGGGACTTGTCTTTCGATCAGGTAATTGTCAAACAAAAAGAAAGAAAAATGAAAAAGTGATTGCATTTTTTTTTTTAACCAGGAAACTATTTATCAATTGACAATTTTTAATGGGATCACTAACCCAACCTGATGCAACTCACGTGACGCGTGCTGAGGTCAAGCTCTATTTAAAGCTTGAGTTAAACTTGAGTTCATAAGATGCAAAATATCGTGGAGAATGCTGTTCAAGTAAATACAACTCGATAAGACTCTTAGCTACTTTAGCAAAGTACTTTCGAGTTTAAAGCTCAAAATTAAGCTGCCCGAATCCGGAGAGCACAAAATTAAGCTGCCTGAATCTGGAGATCCGATCGGCTCGGACTTGAACAATATGCGAATCGAGTCAAAGCAGTTCTCAAGTTATCTTGACTAGTTTACCACTCGGTCTTTACTTTAGACAATTCATGTCAAAGAATCCAAGACTTGTTTACCCAAACCCCAACACATATAAAAAAAAAAAAAAAGAAGTTTTTCATAGAGAGCGAAGTCTTTTCCATACTTGCAAAGACCAAAACCCCCCAAGCATTTTGCCAAAGGTTGAGGCCCAAGGGATCATAGGTAGCTGCTGCTTTCCTCACCCTCTTAAAAAAAAACAGAAAGGCACAAAAAGAGAGAAAAATAAATAAAAAGAGCGTAAGAAAAAGAAAGCTCTTTTTCATCTCTTTCCCACAAAAATAAAGGAGGGAAGGAAAAACGAGAGAGAGAGAGAGAGAGAAAAGAGGAGAGAGAGAGAGGGGGGGGGAATGCAGAATGCATGGGAATGGAGATGATGATGATGGCCATGAGCATCATAACTGTCTAGAGAAGAGCGGAGCACATCGCTGATTGAAGGTGGTAATGGACAGAAAACTTCTCCACAGTTACCGGAGCAGCTCTTTTCAAGCGTTCTTTTCGCCGGTTATCAAGCATCGGAGGCAAACTTGCTCCATTGCCGGTGCTTTTCCAAGTAATTCGAGTTTTTTTAATCCTTCTGCGTTAATTGGTTCATTTTTGGGTATTCAGCGGTTCGCTACTTATTCATCTTCGACTGTTCGAAACATCTCTACTTAGTCCCGCTTAGTTCATCCAGGTTGGATAGTCAGTTAATGTACTTTAATGTTTTAATAGGATCGAGCATACGTTGTTCAATGAAGTGGCACAGGTTGTCGGAGCTTACTCCTGCCGAGGTCAATAGTCTAAAGGCCCGGCCGCGTATTGAATTCTCGAAAATCTCTAGCCTGGTCAGTTTTTGAGGCTATTCTCAATTATTTTCATCTATTATAGTTTGACCGCAGCACTAGTTGTATTGCTGACTTTTTTCTCTTTCAGGTCAAGCCGATAGTCGATGACGTCCACCGGAGAGGCGATGCCGCAGTCAAAGAGTATCTGTTCTCTCTGATTTCTTGTTTAAGATGATGATCTTTGAAATTCCGTTTATCATTCTCTGGAAAAAATGCAGGCTTTATGATGCTAGAAGGACTTTGTGATGATGTTGAAATGTCCAGCTTATTTGCTTTCATAGGTACACTGCCAGATTTGCGAAAGTTGAGCTGGAGAAGATAGTTGAGAATGTGTCCGACCTTCCAGACCCAGAGGTGTGACTCTTAAGATAGCACGTGCTTTTCAGATGCTCGTCTTTGTTGGCCAGCGCCTGTCTTTGATCTCATCAGATTTAGGGATATAAAATCCTGACCTAACATTTGCCAATTTTGCAGCTTGATGCAAAAGTAAGAGAAGCGTTTGATGTGGCCTATGATAATATACATGCCTTTCATTTGGCTCAAAAATCTCCTGAATTGAGCATCGAGAATATGAAAGTAAGAAGATATGTTGTCTGATTTCTCCTTTGCAATTTCGTAGTCTCATTTTGGCTCTTGGATATTATCATCCTTTAGGGTGTTTTATGTAAAAGGGTGGCCAGGAGCATTGCCTCCGTGGGCCTCTATGTTCCTGGAGGTGCTGCAGTTCTACCATCAACAGCTCTTATGCTTTCAGTTGTCAGTGGATGAAAGTTGCCTCTTCTGTTATTTTTTGCCAAATATTCAACAAATAATTTGATTTCCCTATACCAAAGATTGGAATTACGTGACATCTGGTTTGTTGCATTCTTCAGCCTGCACAGATTGCTGGGTGTAGGACTGTTGTTCTTGCAACCTCCCCAAGACAGGATGGTTGCATCTGCAAGGTAAATTTCCCTCCAAAAACATGTTTTGTCTAGGTGCTAAGCAATATGAACCTGATTACACTTTTCTATTTTTCATTGCTCGAAGGAAGTACTATACTGTGCCAAGAAAGCTGGGGTGACTCACATCCTTAAAGCTGGAGGAGCACAGGTGTGAAACATGACACTGACTAATATTTTGTTTTTATCTGTTTCTTTAGCATGGTTAAGTTTTCTTAATCTGTGGTATTTTTCTGCCATGCAGGCTATAGCTGCAATGGCATGGGGAACTGAATCCTGCCCGAAGGTACTTTTAATTGGTATCAATGAAATCCTTTGTCATCAGAACATTTTAGAGAAACGCCTGAATCTTTTCTCCAACAAATGCTTAGGATTGCAACTGCGGCCATATAGTTATTGGAATCAGTGAAAATCCTGATTAGTGTTGTAGCTTAAGGCCATGAAAAGAGAGGAAATTAGCAAAGTGTGTGAATACGAGAATTCCATTGAATTTGTTATTTCTTCAGTTGCTTGGAAGAGGTATAACCAGGCCTCCTAAGGGATCCAGTTATGTGAATTGGTGATTGGATTTTTGGTTACAAATATATGTGGATGCGTTTAGGTGGACTGCTTGACCTTTGCTACCGATGAGTTTATGACTTGGTAGAATTTTTCTAAGGATACCTGTGTGCTTTTGAGTATTCAGATAAGGAAGAACAATAAGAAGGGGGAAAAGGTGGGTGGGGTTGAACAGTATCAATTAAAATTATGCTCTGTACTTCAATTGCATTCAGAGTTAAAACTTGTTCCCTGTTGTTCAGTCATTATGAAAAAAAATGTCATCTGGGAATCTAATGATTAACTATTGGTTTGCTTTTACTTTTGGTAGGTTGAGAAGATATTTGGTCCCGGAAATCAGTATGTCACCGCTGCAAAAATGATTCTCCAAGTACAGATGAGCACTATTTTCAGTCCTTTCCACAAATAAATGGCTGGAGCCAGATACCGTTTGCTGAATTCATTTTACCAATTAACACCTCTTGTGTAATCGCATCTCCTTAACAGAACAGTGAAGCCATGGTTTCCATTGACATGCCTGTGGGTCGTTCGGAAGTTCTTGTCATTGCAGACAAGTATGCTAGTCCAGTCCACATAGCAGCTGATCTGCTATCCCAGGTGCTTTTACTTTGTGAAGTGATTTCATATGTCCATTGAATAAAACAACTTCTGCAAATGGTGTTGCGTTTGATTTGTATTCAACAGATTCTAAATCATTGTCTTGGGATATATCATGTAGACATCTGCTGGGATATATTATGTTGACATCTGCATTGGTACGATGAGTTTGCCTTGCCTTCTTCTTTAGAAATGGGGTGGAGGAGACTTGTAATCTTTATTTCAGAAATCGAATAGGTTTGTGTTTGTTCCTCTATAGATTTACTACTTGTAGAAGAGCAAATAAACAAGAAGAAAAGAATTGAGTAAGTTGTAGTTTGTCTCACTTTTGATCATGTTTTTAGATGTTACAGAAGAAGTAGATGATCCCGTCGCATGTAGCTTAAGACTTTTACTATTGGGTAGTAACTGATAGGCAAGTGAGTTTCATATTGCTTCTTGGAAGAAAATGATCTGCTATGAAAAGTTCTCTCAAGAGAATGAGAATTGGCAAGGAGAGGAGTTAAATCCTTATGGAATACAAAGCACATCTTGTATTGAACTGATTTAGCAAAGTGGTTTAAACGGCTCGCCTAGCAGGATCCATCCAGGAAAGGAGGGTAAAGATCAAAATGCTTACGCAGAGGACAGGAGGAAGAGATGTCTTGCCCATGCTTATTGTTTGGAGGATACTTTCTATTGCCATCTGCACTTTCTCGATTCTAATCTGTCGTGCCACAGGCACGGTTGTGTTTATATGATCGGCTTGTTTCCTTGCTTCTTCCATGTAGCTTTATCACGAATTATCGCGATCATTTGATCTCTATGAATTTAAGGTGCATTGTTTAAATAACAGTTCTTTCTTATGGATTTTTAAGACGTCAAATCTGTGAAGAATGTGATGGCTCTATTCTAGATGTAGGCTGAGTAATGGGCTTCAAATACAGTGTTTAGCATAATATCTGGCGCCTGAATTTGTGCAATGAAGTTCTTTGGCGGACTGAGTAGTTGTTTCTTATAGGTTAAAAGTTCTGAAGGTTACTTTCAGCTTTCTTTATTGCTGTGAGCATCTTCATTTGGAACCTCGAGCACTGTGTAGGATATGAAAAGGATGCCTCCACAATCTGTTTATGTTGGGGAGTCTATCTCAATGGTGACACAATGTGATACTATCATTGTTCTGTAGTTCCATGCTTCTTTTCATCCAGGAAAAAAACAGAAGAAATAGAAGGACCACCCTTCTGACTATTGGACATCTTGTAATGCATCAAACATGGTTCAGTCACACTTCTAGTTTTTTCTTATAAAGTGCTTACCTTTCCTGTTTCATCTCTATGGCAATTACAAGATTGAACTTGCTGAAGTGAGAGGGCAGAGGCTGCTTTCCCTTAGTCTTATCAATCAGCCAATTATACTCTCCCAAATCTTATAATGCAAGAACAGAGCACTCTACCTAGTTTCTTTAATGGATTCCTCTTCCTAGTACTGGGCGTCTTAAGATACCAGAGAGTTTCGTTGCTTTCTTTGATGTTTGTACAAATGTATGAAGTTGTGGTACAAACTGCCTTATGGATAAGTAGTCCGCGTTGCTCTTGTCCTTTGTTTAAGTATACGTCTCTGCTCGTTTCCTGAGATAAATACAGCTGTCTAATTTGTGGACTGGGCTGAATTGCTATGATGTGGTAAAACCTAGGTCTTTGCAGCAATAGTTCAAAATTTGAATGTGGTAGACCCATTAGTGTGATGCTTAAGAAGCTTTGGATGTGATGCCTGAGAATTTTTACTGTTCCTTTCCAAAACTCTTTTATTCTATTTAAATACCATCAATTAGATCCTTTTTTATAAACCTTCATCAACTTTTTAGAATTGGTCCACCAAAATTCCAGCCTGCAATACTATTTCAGTCTCCATGGGCATTTGGGAGTACCGAGATAGTACTTCCACTCTCAATTTACATCTGATCTGGTCGTTTTTGTCAGAAAGGAAGCAAGGCATACCCAAAAATCAACTTGCGAGTGTCTGTTTTTTCCTTTTATAGTCGGATATACTTTTGTTAGGGTGTTATTTGGATTTATAAGTTCAAGTTCTTGCAATCAGTGGCGGATGAAGTATTCTTGTTCTGTTTAATCATTGACTTGATGTTCAATCTTTCTAAAATAAGTCCATGTTTTGTAGATTACTTGCATCCATCATCTACTGACATTAAAATCCTGAGATCATTGCCCACGCATGACACATGGTTTTTATCTGTTATTTTGCCTATTCATATTGTCTAATTCGTTGACACAGTATCGTCATTGTCAGGCTGAACTTGGTCCTGACCATCAAGTTGTTCTTGTTATAGCTGGGGATGGAGTGGACAGAAAGGTTATTGAGGAAGAAATAATCAAGCAGTCAGGGAGTGTTCCTAGGGGAGAGATTGCTTTAGAAGCTCTGAGCCAGAGCTTATTTGTGTTTGCTTGTGATATGGTTGAGGTTACGCCACTGACTTCTCACTGTTCAGAATGTCTTACATTTTATCTTACGCTTTATCTTTGCACAGAAGAATTTGAGACCTGAACTTTGGGATTCTTTGATTTCCATGCTCTAATCTAAGTCGGATGTTTTGCTGAATATGAGAATAGTCTACTTGTATCACCTAATAGTGGAAGAAATAAAGTATGGACATTTGGGTCCTTCATGACATTGCGTGAAACATTACACATCCTGTGTGATGGCTAGACCTATTTATAGTTCTTTAAAGTCCAAAACAGATAGCTTTTGGCTTATCGTAGGGAGTTTTCACTTCCTCTCTGCAAAAAATTCTCATATGTTGCTTCGCAACTTCATTCCCATGTGGGAGTTTAGTTGGAGTCATTTATGTTTTCTTGTTCAATCTCAGATGTGCGTACCTTCTATTTTCATGCTTTTATATATACACAAATTCATGCAAGATTCTCTTGCTAGTGATATTAACAGAACTACGTATGTATCTGTAGGCGGTTTCCTTCTCAAATTTGTGTGCCCCTGAGCATCTGATCATCAATGTAAAGGATGCTGATAAGTGGGAGAACTTTATTGAGAATGCAGGTATAACTTGTGGATAGCTACATCGCTGTGTTTGTAGCTTTTTACTTCGCCATCTATCATGTCTTGTAATGTGTTGCTCCTAATTGTGTTTAATGAATCACTGGTATGAAGTCATCTTTCCTTGAGAAAGACTAAATGATATTTCCAATATTGCTTTGAGCTTGCCCAAGTATGGCTTTAACCCCCATAAAGTCTTTCTACTTTTTAAAGTCCATGGGCCAGTTGCACTTCGAGATCAGCTTTTTTCCTTCCAAGATGGATTTACGTACAAATTTACTACATTGAAGTCCAGTCTCACCTCATTTGAGTGCCTTTAGCCTTCCTCCTATGATGAATTTCTGAAATTTATTGTGAGCTTCTTTAGATTTTTGTGAAGTAGGTATGTCAGTGGCAAGTTCCCAATGAACGACTGACACCGTTTGTGCTTGTTCATTAATATAACATGTTTCATTATTTAGTTGGCTATTCTATTTTGGGTAATGAAGACCTTGCTATTTTTCACTCCTGGGTTCAAGAATTCCTGTAAAACTTTACTGACACGATTCATCATGAAAAATGTATACGACTTTTTATGCTAGTTGGTATTGACAATAAGTATGAAACATATCTAAACATATCCATTTTTTTTTTAATCTGTCATGGCAATGGAACCAATTGTGGCTAAGCTGCTAGGGAGACTAGGAGTGAACTGATCGAGAGAGTAGTCAGCGCTATGGATGGAGTCTGGTAACTTCAGTATGCAGCTTTCGTTAGAAAAGAAAATCTATGGAGCATGGTGCCATGACTGCTGAGAAATTTCGAAGATTAAATCATCTCCCTTTTGAAGAAAGGCTGTTCCTTATTTTTGTCTTGCAATTGCTTATTAACTGGCCATCCCATATGTTTACCACTTGTAATCAGACCCTGAAGATTTGTTCAGGTATTTGGAAAGGGGTGGGGTCTTGGGGATCAAATCTTCATTCCTCTCTTGTGCTAGTGCTGTAGATAGAGGATATTTCTGGTTGAGAATGAGTGCGCTAAATCAACAGCATCATATTTCACCGCCAGCATGTGCTAGCTCTTTTGTGATGAACAGTTCTATCCTAAGGAATAAAGGTAGAGAGAAGGAAAAGTGTTAAATGTTTATCTTTTCTTTCTCCTGCAGGCTCTGTACTTTTAGGCCCGTGGACGCCAAAGAGTGTTGGAGAATATACCCGTGGGGTCTCTGTCAACTCCTTTCGGAAGCACATGACTATATCCATGAATAGGTCCTGACAATTAAGCTCTGTATTTTTTGTGGATAGCAGCCACATCGTCCATTGACCATCGCCTCCATCTTCCAGCAATGATTCAAGGGATTCGCTGTCCATCCAATGTCCTCGAAAAAGAGAAATATGACTGACAGTTGTTTAAATATATATATACAAATAGTTTCTTTTTTTACACTTCTTACCATTAGATAGTGCCCATAAATTTCATGATAGGTACCCAAAGATTCATAATGAATCTTGATAGGAACTTCTCTTGCAGGCAATTATGCATTGATCTAGTCGTCATCGAAGCCACAAAGGACTATCTAAATTGATTTTTTTGGTCGATAAACCCCAATTGCATCATAGGAATTGCAATTTTTTTTCTATACTAGGCTGCGACTTACAAGAAATGATTTAGGACCTTCCATCATCCAAAAAACAAAAAGAATTGATCAAATGAAACTGTGAATATTCATCATGAACGCTCCATTGGATCTAAAAAATTATCACTGCTACTCATTTTCAAGGAGAAAATTGTAAAAAAAAATCTTAAACTTATTGTACTTTTGCAAATTCAGTCCTAGATTTTTTGCATTTGTGCATGTTCAATCCTAAATATTTTTTTTTCTGCCAATTCAGTCTTGAACCTTTTGAATTTGTGTTAATTAAGTCCATTCCGACAAACTTTGCTCGTCGGCGTTGATGTGAAAATTTTAATAATATTTTAATATTTTTTTTTCTCTTTTTTTTCTTTCTTTTTCTTTTTTGTTTTGGGTCTTCTCCTTCCTCCGGCCATGGATTGGAGTCGAATTAAATCATCTAAGCTGCAAGTACAACGCTCTAGAGCAAGATACACAATATCCCGGTCGCAGTCCACTCCATACAACCGAACAATATTTGATATAAAAAAGAATTTTACCAATCCTACGACCTCCCATGCCACCACCGGGAAGGTTATTGAGCTTCATCCATGCGTCATCGTCGCTCCTACTATTGTCAAGCCCGCCTTCATTTTCTATGGGACATGATTCTCCGTTCTGTCAAGACTTCCTTTCGTCTCTGGAGACTCTAATAGCTGTGATACAGCAGGTGGATCATAAGTTTCGGAAAAAAAGAAACCAAATGGATCATCAGATGGATCATGAGACTCATTCATATTATGCTGTTTGAATCGAGGAGGCACTATAGATCACCGAATCTTGGTTCGTCACGACCTCCGAGTCGTTGAGTATGTTGAGCAAGTTGGCGAACCAGCCGGTGATTAATTGGTCACTACAACCGATTAATCGCTCATAGATTTTACTGCATGGCTTAGCCCCTTTAGCAGTGGCATGGGCGGTGTAAATTGCGGCAGCAGCCAATATTGAAGGTCAAAATGCGAGCATCTCATGCCAAACGAGGTAGAGATTGAAGAAGAAGATGAAGAAGAAGGAGGAGGAGGAGGACAAGTGCTTGATCCGGTTGGAGGTAGAAACAGAAACCCAAATATTTTCTATACTAACAAGAACATTCTGAGTGGAACATCTTTTACAATCTCCGGAGATATAGTTTATTAATAAATCGAAGGATAAGCAATTCGACTCATTCACATCCGAATGATGAATGTTTTTAATTCATATTAAAAAAGGAGACCCAGTCTATTTTCGGCATCGTATCAATAGTTAGCACATTCATCATAGTTAGAAGCTCTAGAAACTTGTTCAGAAATACTATAATAAAATGAACATAGGAGTTTATCACATGATACTATAGTAAATAGAATCGTTTAGTTCCGATAGAACCTATCACTAAAATATCCCTAGAGAGATATAGAGTTACGCGGAGCGAAAACGGTTTTTCATGAGATGTGAAATGAAAACTTTTAGCTCGACCGAAGCTTGTGAATAAGTCCCCTTCAAACTAGCCCATGTGGTACCGGTCACATGGCAGTGGCAGCAACTTTTCATCTCCCTACTTCTTCGCCCTTTGAAGAAATGCACAATTTGACAGAGTGTCAATTAGAAACAAAAACGCGACTTCGTTTGAACTTGGCAACACCAAGAAAATGCCAAATGCTTTGTTTCCGCGGTGGTTAGCCAAGCTGATTAAGGTCGACGTCCCATTGGTACCAGCAAGACTTCAAATTACAAAGAGTTTCGAGCAAGGGAGTCTGATAAAGAGTGTATTTATTTCAACGAAAAATTTTATTCTAAACAAAAATGCTTTTCGAAAAATCATTTTTCAGGAAAATAGTTAATTTTTCTTTGTGTAATGATATGTGACTGAAAATATATTATGGTATTTAGATCTCATCTCAAAAATGATTTCAATCTTATAATTTTATCTCAGGTGAAAAAGATTTCAATTTTTTGAATTATTTCTTTATTTTTGTATTTTTCTTTTGTTTTTTGTTCTCATTTTCACTTCTACCTCGCCGGTTGCCGGGCCATGCCGAGGCTCGGCCTCACTAGATACTAGCGAGGCCGAGCTTCACCGGACGAGCTCGAGGCCATGCCTCACCGGGCGAGTTCAAGGCCAAGCCTTGCCGGGCAAGCTCGAGCTCGCCGGATCCAAAGATGCTCGCCTCACTGGATACTTGTGAGGCCATGCCTCAATGGGTGAGCTTGAGCTTTGCCGGCCTGCGCTTGTGGCGGGTCATCGGCCATTGTCGAGGAAAATAATTTTCTTTTTATATTTCGATCAAATATCAAAAAATATTGTCATTTTTCAAGAAATTATTTTCCTAGAAAACTTTTTCTAAAAACATTACAATTTTCGTGAAACGAACAGAGCCTAAGATATAAATTGCAAGTTTATCGGATCGAGTTCATGAAGCCGGAATCTCGCACTATGGAGTCCATAGGGGCCCTCGTGATCAATGGCTATGACGAGATCGACTTGTATAAACTCAATTTAGGATCAATGTAATGCTGCATCGACTTCAATTGCCAAACAGGACGTGGGTTTATAATTCGGTGGAGATGAAAATGAAATTCATCACGTTCGTGGAGGTGGAAAATCGAACCTGTTTCGTGATACTGATCCCCTCAATTCTAATGGAGAAAATTTCTAATTCATGGACATTTGTATACAGCTAAACCTAGCCCCGAAAACTATAATTTAAAAACAAAAACTAAGTGAGAGAAGACCAAAGTCCAGAAGAAAGGGACAGGCGTTATCATTGCAACATGGCTTGTTCTTTGTAGTAATGAATAATTTTGTGATATTACTTCACATAATTGACATGGCGTTTAGCAAGAATGAACTACAATACTAATAATGATGACCGTGAACCGGTTCACTTTTTATAATCTTCCGCCCGTCCGGATGCCACTAGCGGAGGAAGCGGCAGCGGTGGCCAGAGCGGAGGAGGAGGTGGAGCTGCCGCCGCCGCCGGCTGGGATCTCTCCTTTCGGAAATTGAAGAGAAAAACCAGTCCAGAAGCGAACAACAGAGCGATGCCGGTGATTCCGCACACGATGCTCGCTATCAAGAGAGCGCCTCTCACGTGACCTCTCCTCCCTCTTCCTCCTTCCCCACCGCCGTATCCTGCTCCTTGCCACCAAGGGTCATTGCTCGAATTCATTGCATCCGGGAGCGCCATTGCCGGAGATGACAACGGCAAATTAGAAGAGGAAGGCGACGGCGGCGACGCCCCGAAGTAGGAGCCCATCTCCGGGGGCAGCTTCACTCCGGCCGGCGGCGGATCCCGGTATTGCAGCCCGTGATCCGAGGGTCGCAATTCTCTCGCTTCCGATTGAGTAACACCGGTGGAGAAGAGGACGACCAGAGTGAGAAAGGCGGATACTCCTCTGGAGGACGCCATCTCCCTCCCTCTCTCTCTCTCAAAAATAATATATGGAGTCTTGGAGTTTAGTCTGTCTTGGACTTCGGAGCGTGTCGACCTGTGAGGATAAGATGACACTGTTCTTTGCATAAAGTGATGAGCATTAGATTTTACTACAATAAAAAAGATCTATTGCTAAATCATCTCATTTTGCAAACAATCTAATGTTAAATTTAGTCTTTAAGTTTTTAATCACGCTAAAAACAAGAGTTGACTGTTGCTTTTATTTCTTTTTTACTGTAGTGATTTCACGGAGTAATGTTTTTTTGATTGACCGTGAGGAGAAAGCCTGCCTTCTTGGCTTATTGATAAATCTTTCACGTGGTGCTAGGAGAACCCTTACCTCTAGCTCCGACTAAGTTGAGGATGCATCCTGAGTCGGAGAATTTCAACTCGCGTCACATGAATGGGGTCAAAATAGCACCGTCGATTGCGTTACACCCCGTAGGGCTTGGAGTAAAAAGTTAAAGTCGAGAGAAGAACAAGATGCTTTTGGCCACAAGACAGCCAGGAGAATTTCAATCTTTTACGCCCAAGAGAACACAAGAACATCAAGAAGGCACACCTCATAGATCTATTGCATTTTTGGATTCCAGTTCCAGGACCAGTAGCTTCGGCGGTCGACTCGCTTCGTGACATAAAAAGTCCAATGGGACCATAGCAGATGTATTAAGAAATTTTATATTATAACTTGCTTAGTAATGTGGCGGGTTTTTATTGGATATTGAGACAAGGTTGGACTCATGAATTGAACTTCCTGAAACACCCAATAGAATATCATCATATCGTTTGATAAATTATAGTGACATCTTATTAATATATGTAAAAGTTACTCGTCAATTGGACCCTGCCTTCCTCTTTGATGTCCGATCCCGAATACTAGGACTTGCCTTCAAAGAATCAGTTTTCTTCCAGTACTAAAAGGCGGCGGCAGTGTCAGGCCACTAGAATCAATAAAAGATTACGCACACGCATGATAACCATTCTATTTCTGTAATCAATTTCCGGTTAGAAATAGATTTTTCTATTTCTAGTTTCTGGATGTGTTTTTGAACAAAAAAAACTCGTTTGATAACGACATTAAATTTCTGTTCTCGAAACAGAAGTTCGTTTGATAATGGTTGAAAATTTCTACTTCTGAAATATTATTAATACAAAATCTTTTTAAATTGAATCCTCAACCTTTTTTTGCACTTGTACCAGCTCAATTATTGCCGACCAAAATCTCTAACGTGGACTCTAGCTGTCCTATGTGACAAGCCCGACTCTGAAGTAGATATTTTTTTAATAATTTTTTGATTTTTTTTTATCTTTCTTATCTTTTTTCTTTCACATTTTTTCCCATTACTTATGGCTGACGAGAGTGGCTAGCTTATCCTTGACTTAATTGGCAAAAATAAAATATTTAGGACTGAATTAATAGAAGTGCAATGAATTTAGCACTTTTTAAACAATTTTCCGAATGAATTTAACACCACTTACAAAAAAGAGTTTGCTCACTCGTTGAAGATCACTTCACCACAACGCGGTGAAGAAAAACGTGATCACTGCAGAGAATGATGACACGTGGAATTCCGTATGAATTACTTCATGAGAGTCCCCGGTGGGTTCAATCTTAGCTCATTGCAGTCCACGTAGGCTTACGTAAATAGGGGTGTTTACTTTTGCAACATGAGGAGTGCGGACCACGTCATACCTTGAAATTGACCGGACATAGTCGAGCGGGCGACATATGGATTTCACTAACGGAAAACTGCCTCATTACGTAAAGGTACAAACACGAATTTTAACTTACAAAGAGTTATGGAACAACGAAATTCGATTAATTATAAATTCCAAGTTGACCAGATCGAGTTCATTAAGCACGAGTCTTGCGTTGCGAAATTCACGAGAGATTCATGTGATCATTGTTATTGTACACTTGATTTCATAGGCTGCATCGACTTCGATCGCCAGATAGGACGTGAGTTATTAATCCGGTGGGTACGAAAATAAAATTTATCGCAATCGAGGATGTGGAAAATTGGACCTGTGTCGTGCTAATCCCCACGCTATCTTAACTAAGAAGCTTTTTGATTCAAAGGCTTTTTTGTATACGGATAAACCTAAACCCGAAAATTTAAAATAAATAAATAAATAAGACGGAGACAGGAAAGTCCAGAAGAAAGCGACATGCATTATGATGGCAACATTGGGTTTTCTTTGGAGTAATGAATAATTTTGCGATGTTCTTCACATAATTTACATGGCTTTTGGCAAGAATCAACTACAACACTACATTAACGGTAATGATGTCCGCGAACCGGTTCACTTTTTATAATCTCCCGACCCTCTGGACGCCCGCGGTGGCGGAAGCAGAAGCGGCGGCCGGAGTGCAGGAGGAGGTGGAGCTGCCGCTGCCGCTGCCGCTGCCGCCGTGGCATCAGACCCCTCCTTTCGAAACTTGAAGAGAAAAAACAGCCCGGAAGCTAACAGCAGAACGATGCCGGTGATTCCGCAAACGATGCTCGCCACCAAGAGCGCGCCTCTCACCCGATCTCTCCTCCCTCTTCCTCCTTCCCCACCGCCGCCGCCATATCCTCCTCCTCGCCACCACGGGTCATTGCTCGAGTTCATCGCGTTCGGGAGCGCCATCCCCGGGGACGACGCGGAAGAATTAGAAGAGGGAGGCGACGGCGGCGAGGCCCCGAAGAAGGACGCCATCTCCGGGGCCGGCTTCGCTCCGGCAGGCGGCGGATCTTGGTACTGCAGGCCGTGATCGGAGGGCCGCAATTCTCTCGCTTCCGATTGAGTAAAATCGGTGGAGAAGAGGCAGCAGAGACTGAGAAGGGCGGACATTCTTCCTCTGGAGGACGCCATCTCTCCCCTCTGTCGCTCTCTCTCCCCAGTTATAAATGGAGTCTTGGAGTTTAGCCTGTACTGTACTATGGAGCGTGTCCACCAATGACGCTACGATGATATTATATATATTTTTTAATTTAATTAAATGTTCTTTGCTTAAATTCATGAACATTTATCTGAATTAAAAATATATATATTAAATGTTAAATTATCTTATTTCATTAACAATCTAACTTGCCAGTGTGACCACTAATTATTTATGCAGCAAAACGAGACCCATGAATAGAACTTCTTTAAATACCGATTAGGAAATTGTCATGTCACTTAGTATCTAATTATTTCGAGAGTTAAAAGTATCACCTGTATAGCTTAAAATTATTATTCGATAAAAAGTATTCTCATTATCGACAACAATTTATATGTCTAAATATTTTCATCAAAGATGAAAACATTCTTCGTTCATTCTTTTTTAAGAATGATCGCAAAACGAACATACAGCAAAACTTCTTGGAGTACGTGACATGACTCGTTAATTTAACGGATCCTACCTTTTTCCTGTTTTTTTTTTTTTTTGCGCCGCCTTTTGATTCGACTATTCTCCATGAATACACGCATTGTTGCATTGTCCTTATATATCCAGTGAGATTCCATAGCATGCCTTTATACTTTCGAGTTTCGACCGGTGAGGATGTGTTTGAGCAAGCGATGTCCAGCGCCAAATCAAATGCTTAATGGTACAACCCATTCTTAGGGGCTTTCCGCGTCCTTCTTGAACAAGTAATGCATCGGAAACACTTATAAAATAATCAACTAAAGTAACTTTAACAAAATATTTATTTCCAAACTATTTTCACAAAAATTAAAGGGTTAATACCATAAAAAATTTCAAATTGATATACGTGATAAATAGGCTCTGAGGCAAAGGACATTGGGCATGACTTCTTACATCAATTGAGCGGTACGTGGAATTGGTAAAGGTGCTTTTACTTCTGTTACCCTATTTTGGTGGCCATCTTTAAATCTTAGTTATTGCATTGACTATAAGGGGGTCTCTCTGTCTCCCCTCTGGATCCCATCTTGTCTGAGAGAACATTCGGACCGGATCAAGATTAGATGCCATTTCGATTTGATTCACATCCGTTTGTTTCGCGAAAAACGAATAATTTGAAAAATATTTTCTTAAAGATGATAGTTTGTACTCTTGAAATAGTTAATGAATGAAAAATACTTTCATTATCGACAACAATCAATAATTAAATTTTTTCGTTAACAATTTTTTTTTTTTTTAATATTCATTTTTGTAAGCGATACAAGATGATCATTTTTTTTAAAAAAAATATTATTTAAATTATTCAGCTTTCGCAAAACAAACGAACCCTCGATAGGATGATCAGAGATCATACTAACTGACTTATTTTTTTCTTCACCCGATTGTTTTTGTCGAGTGTCGTGTATACTTTCATAGAACGTGAGATTAAAGGAAAAAAAGCAAGCACGATATGTGCACCCGGTTGACAAATCCGACATGCCGGTACGTCTTTAATTATTCTCGCGGGGATTGTTTGTCCTTTTGCGATTGAACCGAAGTCAAGGGTTCCTTCCATCACGGGATTGAAAAACGGGAACTCGGGCGGGTTGTTCAATCCTCTTATTTCGCACGATTATCGCCTTTCAACTCCCCCAATCATAGCAATGCTCTTCGGTCCGAAGACAAATTACTTACAAATCTCTAGATCACCAAAATAAAGAACTTATCTAGTTTTCACTAAATTAAATGGATCTCAAGTCCCGAACTCGATGGATCCTCACTGAGAACCTATAAGTTCTCAAATCAATGACTTGAGTACTCGGCTTGCATTATCATTTTAAAGAAAACTACCGCTGAAATGGACTATATTTACAAGTTCCGCAAAACTTTTTAAAGTAAGATCATAACCTACTCTTCAAAAGTCCACAACCTACTATTATGAAGATCATACCTATTACTCCGACTTTAAACCGCAAGTATTCTAAATATAATATGGAAATTTAAGCTTATAATTTCTAAGATCGATCCTTATCATACGAAAAATCATAGAGCAACGGATTAATATTTGCAATATAAGATTGTCCATTTATATCGGGAAAATAATGACCTATCATCGCGCAATTCTCAAAATCACAACTTACTATCGAGATATTATAATTTATCACAGCAATGATCATAACTTATCGTATAAGGATCAACATTTTTATTCTTAGAATCATAACCTAAAATTTATCATATGAATCCACCTTATTACGCCAATAATCGAATCTCAACAATTTTCAAATTGAGAACGTACTCTAATATAAGGACATGAAAGAAATTCAGATAACTCTAGAATTCGTATCCTAGGAAGATCTACTTATTCTATGTCGGCAGCCATGTGGAGAGAGACAGCATCTGTAACTCAAAACTAGTTGAAGCCAAAAATACACAAAATTGAACATCCCAATGTCAAGGCTTGTGTTTTTTTGCATTCTTTTGAATTGTAAACCGTCACTTGATCAAGTGGAGAAGAGAGAGAATAAATAGGGTTGGGAAAGTGGAGAAGGACCCCGATGGTGGAGAAGAACCGAGGAAAATCGAAGGAAAAGGGCCGGGCTGAGCCGTAATTGGGCGTAGAGAACAACATAGCTTGGACTTGGGCTCGAGCTTATGGGCCGGGCCGACCCTTGAGTTGGCATCCCACGTCAATGCTCAATGTGGAGCGTCAAGAAAATCAGTCTCAGTACTGGACCCATGAGGCATTAATTCACCGTAATTACTTCGACCCTTTATGATTATGATCTATTAAAGAAAAAAGAGTATAAAAAAATTCTGACAAAAAAAAAAAAGAGTATAAAAAATAAATTATTATCCCAATCTGACCAAAAAAAATACCTAGCGAACATGGATTTGGCTTACTAACGAGGTTCACGTTAACAAATGCGCTTAAGCATTATAAGTTGATTGAATACAAATATGTGATAAGTATTTTTTTTTTTTTTTTTGCAAGAACATAAAGGGCATGACTGAAAAGTTTTGTATTTCCCATCCTTTTACCAATTTTTTTCTTCTAGCATTTGCACTTTGAGTTTAATAGGCCAAAGTACTCTACAAGTACCAAAATTTGTGTACAACACTCACTTTAGTGTCAAAATTTTCAAAATGATCACTTAAGTACTAATTTTTTTTTTTAAATGCTCACTTCAGTGCCAACTCCGATTTGAACCGACGTGGCTTGCCGGAAATCTGACATGGCCTTTTTTTTATTAATATTTAAACTAATATGGCTTGCTAGAGTTAGAACTCAAGTGAATGTTTTTCAAAAAATTTGATACTTAAGTGATCGTTTTGAAAGTTTTGGCACTGAAGAGATCATTTTTCAAAAAATTTGGCACTTAAGTGATCGTTTTGAAAGTTTTTACACTAAAGTGAGTACCGTACATAAGTTTTGACACTTGTAGTGTACTTAAGCCGAGCTAATATAACCTTAAACACATGGACCGTCTAGAAAATGCACATGTGAATATGTAAAACCAATTGGGTGGAATAATCTTCAAAGTTCAGTATATTTGCTTCATGGTGTGAGATACTTTTTTCGATCTGAAAACAAATAGACATTACTTTAACAAGTTTTTTAAGACACTCATTGATTATACCCTATATGATGAATTAAAATACAATCCTACTTTAGAAACAGGAAAACACTATCATAAGAAGGAAAAAAGATATAAGTCGATCCTAATTTTGATGGTGCGAAGGATTATCTTTGTACATTATAAGTTTAATTAAGATGAACGATTTTGGAACCGATTGCCTAATTATTCTGCACTACAATTTAAAATCTCGTGGCCACAAAGGTCCGTCACTTGCACAGTATAGGATGATCCGTCACCTTCGCCCATCCATGACCAAAAGACATTTTGTTCTTCTTCTTTTTTTGTATCTTAATGATTTCTTTTTTTCTTCCTAAGTGGACCATCCGCAAATGCAATCTCTTTTGTCCTGTCAAAGATTAATGATGTTGAAATTAAAATGGAGGTAAGGGAAAAACATGAACATCACTGTCGATATTACTTGGTAAAGAGTACGCCAAAGATATCAAGAAAGATTTGATCGTCATGGTAGATCACTGGTTTTTGATGTTTTTACCAGCTACACTTGATCGCTTAAGCAGAAAGTTGTGCAAGGTGTTGGTGTTTTACCAGCTACGAATCAGATAATGAGCGAGCAAACGGAACCTTCGGAATGGGCGCAGTTGGTTGTAACGTTAGGCAGTGACAAAGCCAGGATTGAAGTTGGGGAAGGGGGCGAAATCCATTGATAAAACATGGAGCTCAAGATTTTTTCATTCGAAACATTTGAATAAACTTGCACACGACGAAGTGTCTATTAGTCGATAATAACTTAGGAAACATATAAATCCCAATGTGTAATTTTGTAATTCTTGTTCTTATACTTTCCGATATGCATCTAGTATTTGAGCTAGAAAATAACTTTTTCTTGGCAACTAGAGATTATAATTGTATGCAATTATTAAATTAAGTATTATGATAATTAATCCACTAAAATAGTATTCATCCACATATAGCTATTTTTTTGTTAAAGAATGGAGAGTTTTGCAAAAGATAGATCGTCATACGTACAGAGGCGTACACAAAAGGGTAACGAAAAATCATTATTTCTTCCAAGTGATATTCTACAAAAGAATATGTAATTGCAATGGAATTTTGAATGCACAACGTAAGATCTAAGAGGATACAATCTTAAATTGCGACGTCACTAAGATAGGACAAATGCAATTTAAGTTCTTTACTTGATTTGCATCTTTTTAATTATGTGAAATTAACATCATATTGTCGCTTCCAAATTTCTATGCAGGCTTGAATAAACATAATTGCTCAAGCTATTATAGTTAATCACTTCGAAACTAGAAAAAAAGCGCATACTCAGAAAAAAAAAAATCACACTTGTTCAGAGGAAGGAAATCCAAAGATTTCAATTTTGCATTTTATGAGCATATTTTATTTCAGTAGAGAGATTTCATTATTATACTACTAATGCACATCTTTGCCAATTAAATACATCAAATGTGACGCCCTACATTACATTAGGAATTCATAGAAAATAGATGTCGCACGTGAGAGCTTTAGCTGAGTAATTTGCATAAATTAGCGGAGACACGAAATATGTTTCCGTGTCCGTAATTCTCGGAAGATATGCTCAGATTGCTAAATATCCATTTCCGTATTGATTTTATAGAGTGGCAGTGAAACACGTAATGCCACGTTGGTTGTTAACGGAGATCGATGTGCTCCAAGTTTACGATCAAATGAGTGGTAGATTTGAAATTTATTGAGTTAAATATTTCCTTGCGTTCAGTGAATTTTGCAAAATGTTTTGATGGTTTTAAAATATCTTTCTAATGTATCTATATCTAAAATGGACACCAAATTCTTTGTTTACGTAATTGATTTAATATCTTGACAATTTGATATATATTCTTCGAACCTTATCATTGAACCATTTATCTTCATTGAAATCTACCATGTGTCCCTGCTGACATGAATGCTTGCCGTAGCAATTGATTTCATACCTTATACCACTAAGTACATTTAATGTACGTAATGATTCCTTTTTGCTAGCCGATGAAGCCTCCAACCCTTTGGCTTACTGATGAAGTTTCGAAGAAATGAGGTCACGACTTACTTCATGAGTTTTGGCCTTAGCATACAATGATTCACTCCATCTCTTCCTCTTCTTCACTTGAATGTCCTTTCTTGTAACCAATCACAATAAACCACAAGTACCCCACCTATTAACCTAGGAGCCACGTGAAGCAATCTCATTGGGACAACTTACTACTCTACTTCTAGGCTTAATGACTTCACCCTATAAGCAATAATTACCTTAATCATGGTTGAACCAATCCCCTCGTTCATTCTTTTTACTTGCCGAATGGGAAGAGACCCTCTTTAAAAGAGAGGAGATCCCATTCCATTTACCTCATCGACCCACCTTCAATTATCCTTTTCAATTTTCATTTTTAATTCCATGAGTGAAAGTGAAGATCCCACGCTGGAGTTATCAAAGTTTTTGTCTTCTTAGTTCGATTTCAGACTAGATATATTATTGATTCCCATTATCTTCAATCAATGAGTTTTTTCGTTTTTAAAAGAAAACCTTCGTTGATTTTAATTTCGTAATTTTGAAAGGAAGTAAAACTTTAAACTGTGCTCAAATCTTTTCAAAGTAAGTAAAAATTCTAAGCGTTAAAAGTTGCTTATTGATTGTTACTTTTAGTTGCACTAAGTGAAAAAAAAATGAGAGAGGATCGAGTTTAGTAAGTGAAGTTCACGTACTGATTTGTCGTATCATGATAGGCATTTCTTTGTGAAGTTGAATGTTTTTTTTGGGTAAGGATTGTGAAGTTGAATGTTTGATTGTCTTTTTACGAGAAATCGTAATATGTTGGATAAAAAGGGGACAAAAACTAATTTTGTTATTGACATGGGAAGTAAATATCGAAGTTAGTTATGTACTGAAGTTACGAAGATTTTTTCATGAAAGTTGCCCATTTCATTCCGTGGAAGTCACCGGAGGTGAAATCAGTGAAGTCAGGAAATTACCGACTTAACGTTTGTGAATTGTTGACTTTTGATAAATAAAAAAAATTTGTGGCCGATTTTAGTGTGTGACCGACGGTCAACAGTTGCTGACTGACGGTCAATACTGTTACCCTTTGAGGGATCTTCAATTGAAAATAAAATAATACTTTAAAAAAATGAAAAATGATGAGTTGCCGACAAAAAAGGAGTTTCTGATTTCTGCAGGATGACCGTCGGTCAACTCTGTTGACAGACGACGAAGGTGTTACCGGCTGAAACTTTTTAATATAATAGTATATTAATAAAATAAAACAAAAAAATAGTAACATTATAATAATAAAAATAAAATTGTCAGTGTTAAATGAAGTCACTAATTTTATAGGCGTAACCCATTCTGACATTGGTGTTGCCGAGCATGGGTTCCGTCCATAGTAATATAATAAAATAATGATATACTAATAATAAAATAAAAAAGTTACTGACTACATGCAATTAGTCACAGAATTGATGTGCTCATTTCTTGAAATAAGCAATATATGAAAATGTTTATGCTTACCGAAGTTATGCATGATAGTTTGAGAAACATGATGTGGTAATGTTGAATTTGAACATTTTCATTAGCATCGTTCTTGCTTGATTAACACAACAAAATTATAACGTTGTCCACGTAACGGTGCCGACGAGGCCGCAGAGTTGTGATGTTCCGTATGTTGGGATGCTCCGAGGAGTTCCGGAATACCGCGGAGTTGTGATGCCTTGTGTGTCGGGTGCCCCGAGAAATGTTTTAGGATGCCTTGGAGTTGAGATTCCCCATGCGTCAAGATGCCCTAGGGGTGTCGGGATGAAAGATGAAGTAATAAAGATGATGCAAGCTCGCGTATATGCATTTTTTTGTGAGAATAAAACACTAGGTGTTACTGGTACATTGTGAAATGATATGACATTTGTCTGCATTGTATGTCAACATCATGCAACATTTATGAAATAAAATCATGTGTGTGCTTATATGCATTCATGCATTACTTTGAATGCTTATGATTGTGAATACTAGGTTGAGCGGTAAGAGGATTAACTACCTTAGACTTAGAGGTTTCATTTGTTGGGCTCGGTTCACCCCTTTATTTTTCAAATATGTAGGATGGATCATTGGCCACCACTTATTGGAGTTGTCGAGCATGAAGAGTATGTTTATGAAGATGGCTTTGATCTCGAGCAAGTTATAGTGTATACTAAGTGTACGACGATTGTGTAGGTAGACATGGGACTTGTGCAATGGATTCCACATCTTTATATTCCTCCAGGTTTCGACGATGATGGCCCTCCAGGTTTCGACAGGTGAAATCGTCGACCCTTAGCTGATAGTTCGATGTTTGTAGATAGGCTTTTGGAGCAGAGGTTTGTAGTAGAGGAGATGGGTCACCCTAGCCCTTTTCCCAAATCTTTGTATTTTTTTTTTTTTTTTTTGTTGTATGATGTGGTGAACTATGTTTGTAAAATATAAATAAATAATGAATATGTATTTAGTAAACTTATGCGATGATGTGATGGAGATGATGATGTGAAAAATGTTGTGATGGAGATGATGATGTGAAAAATGTTATTACGCTTTCGCATGCTATTAATGAATTGAGAAGATATAATTAGTAATAACGTGTAGCTAGATATGGCCACGGGCTGGTTTATGCCCGGAACCGGTTTGGACCCTCACGGGCAAGTTACGGTTAGGAAAAAATTCGGAACCGGCGGTTCTAGGCCGATTCCGAACTGCCTTATAGCCGTTGGGCTATAAGGCCGAAAAAAAAAAAGGGGGGAACATACGTTGGTTCTTTCCCCCCCAATGACCGAATCCTCCTCCCTTTTTTTTTTTAACTAATTTATCCTAAATTTTCTATAAATACTATTCCCCCTTTCATTTTTTCTCACAATTTCTCACAATTCTCTCAAATTCTCTCAATCCACTTAATTCTCTCAATTTTTTGAATCGGCTTTCCGTTTAATTCTTTGAAAAAAAAAATGGCAAGTGGAAGCGGAGCCGGTGACAGGGGAAAGAGCTCGATGAGGATGGGGGAATCCAATTATCCTCAACCTCATGATCAATATGATCCTCGTGAATTTACGTATTGGGTAGACGCTGATGATAATATCAACTATATTCCCAACGTCGTGCATGTCCTAACGTAAGAAAGTCTTCATCCTTCTACCGGCATCGAAAAAACATCGACAGCAAAGGAACCGAAATAGCAGGCCCAAGAGAGTACATCCAACTTATGGTAACACTTCAACAAGGTATATGTAGGCGGAGAAAAGTGTAAGATAAACTGTAAATATTGTACGAAATTATACAATTTTAATAAAGGAGACGGCTATGGAACATACCGTCGGCATATGACGCAAAAACATGCAACGCAAGCGGAGATTAACACCAGCCAACAACAAATTTTCGAGTACGTCAATCTTAACACTTCTCATTTATTTCGTTACAGTGATAAAGTTTATAAAGAAACATTAGCTCAATACGTTGCCATTGAACATTTACCGTTTACTACTGGTGAAAATTTTGGTTCGAATTTTTTGATAAACATTGCATGTAGTCCGTAAGCAAAACCTATTCCGAGTACTACTATTAAACGTGAACTTTTTAGAGTTTATAAAAAAAAAAAAGGCTTTGCAAAACTTTTTTATCGATTTCAATGGACATGTGCATATAGGTAGCGACATTTGGAGTGATTCTTAGCAATTTCATTCTTATATGGGTATCACATGTCATTGGATAGGTGACGATTGGAACATTCAAAAAAGAGTACTTGCATTTCAAGTGTTTGATGAAAGGCATACGACCAATAATATTAATAGAATAATTATGCAAGTTTTAGAATAATATAATTTGATTAATAAAGTTTTTTCAGTTGGTTTTGATAATGCCGTATCAAATACCGCTTCTATTCTCAAGTTAGAAAATATTGGTAAATCCTCTTTTGGCGAATAATTTTTTCACATTAGATATGCTTGTTATGTTTTAAATTTATGTGTACAAGATGATTTACGAACTCTTAAGACTTTTCTTACCCCAATAAAGAGATCAATTAAATTTTTATGGAGTCATTCCCAAGTTATGAAAGAATGGGGTAGATTTTGTAAAGCACATGCATAAAAATCGAAAAAATTTCCAAAAGATGTTCTGACTCGTTGAAATTCTAGTTACGAGTTGCTTCATCAATCTTTTGCTTATAAAGATTTGTTATGTGGGTTTATTTTGAATAATATTTTCGAAATTAGTTTACTCCCGCAGATTGGGTTGTTTACAAAAAAAAAATTGATATTGTGAAAGTTTTTAATGATGCAACTTATACTTTATCTGGTGTTTATTATCTTACTACGCATTTATTTTTGATAGAGTGTGTTAACATTGCTGGTGTTTTTTGTGAATATGAAAAAAAAAATGCTCAATTGGCTTCGACTATTATAGCATTGAAAGCAAAATAGCTGCATTATTATGCCTATATTCCTCTTGTTTATTTAGTTGTTATTGTTTTCGATCAACGTACTAAATTAGATGGTTTGTATGATTATCCGAAGGATTATTATTATGATTATTTAAATTTGAATAAAACAGTAGATATTAAAACTATACAAGGGGAGGTTAAAGACGCTATAGTAACATTATATAATGAATTTTGTAATAGATATGGTTTAGGTGATAGTGAATCTTCTTAACCTAGCGCCTCACAAAGAGATGAGAGTGGTAGACTTAATAGAGGGTACAATATGCTCATTAGTATGCAAAAAAGACAAAAGAGAGCAGCATGTAATATTTTCGAATTAGAAAACTATTTAATTATTGCTTTTGTGTTTCTCAATTTCGAACACAACACAGATTTCAAAATTCTAGAGTGGTGGAAGACTCATTCAACCTAATTCTCTGTCCTCGCTTTTATCGCAAAACAGATGTTAGCAATCCCTTCTTCAACAAGAGCAGTTGAACAAGTATTTAGTACTAGAGGATTAAATTTGGACGACCGCCGTTCAAGATTAAATCCGGATGTTGTGGAAGCTCAAGCTTGTGTCGATGATTAGACAAAAGCTAAATTCGACAACAAGAGCTAGATCGAGACGGCGAATTTTTCATTGATGATAGTGGAGATATCACCGCCACATGTACTACAACGGATTGCGACGATTGACGATGAGGTATGTTTGGGTTATCATAAGTAAAAAAACTACAAGGGCTTTGATTTTTATATTTCTAAGAAGATAAGTAGGCGCTTAATGATAATTCATTAAGTTCAAACCCCTTCCCTCTTCCTTTTTTTTTCCCCCAAATTTGATTACAATGTACAATTTAACTGTAATTTAGAATTGATAATTTATTATTTGTTTTATTTCATAACTTATTATTTAAAATTCGCAATCGAAACCGGCCCTTGAACTGGGACCGCCCTTTAAGAGTCGGTTCTGGTTCAAACATCGCCACGAACCGGAACCACGGATTCATGAACCGGAAATGTGCGGTTCACAGCTCGTGGCCATGTCTACGTGTAGCGCATGACACTCTGGAGCGTTACAACAAATGATTGCCAATTATTTCAGTTGAGAGATTTCGATGAAAAAAATTATTGAAAAACTTGAATTTGAAACTGAGAATGGGTTCATTTATAACTAACTTTTTTTGTGCCTATATATCTATATCGTATGCATACAAAATTCATGGCAGTGAGGCAGGGACGCTGCATACCACTTATTCTTATTTCCTAGTCCAAGCAAATTTCCATTCATTACCAAAATGATACTTAAAAGGATCCATAGAAAATTTCAGAAATCACCGCAATAAAGAAAACCCATAAAGCCGCAAAACAAACCAAAATCCAGAAATCAAGGTATATCATCAGAGCATAATCAACAGAGGTAAGTACACACTCGTCTTTCAAAAAGAGATTTGTGACTACATTTAAGCAAAAGAATCGGCAGCCATTCACAGGATTACACATTGTCATCGGTGATGAGCAACATATCAAGATCTCCATTTGTATCTACGGTTTTGCTTTTCAGCGGTGTGCGCTTAGGTTGGACGTTCTAACACTATCACCAAATGTAGACATCAAAAACATGTTGGGCATGCTCAGATCCGACACTTGTGAGAGCCAATTCTTTAACAAATATGAGAACGCTAGAGTTTTCTGATAAAAGACATGTTGAACAAGTATATATCCGACACCAGAGCTACTGTAAATACCATTAAAGCTGGAGGCGAAATACCTATTCATTTAAACTCCTAGATCTAATTTTAGAGCGAGAGAGAAAAGCTCGCAAATCTACGATCGGGAGAGCAGAACTCCCTCTTTGATTTTGAACCTTTCTTCGCTTCTTCAACTTCTAGAGAGGAGGGATTTGACCTAAATTTCTCTCTCCCCTCCCTCTTTGGCTCATCTTTGGTTACCACCTATGCATATCCCACAAACAGTATGCAAATTGGGTTGGGTCAAGGCCACTTGCACAGTCGCTTGAACTTAACGGTTCATGGTGTTTGTATGGTGTTACAAGGACCTTCAGATAGTTGGGCCTCTTAGTGGTGCTCCTGAGTCACTAATGAAAAAAATGAGAAGTAAATGGAAAGAAGATATGTTGAATGGCATCATTGACTGCGTTGACAAGAAAATAAATCGACCAAATGGACTACGAAGGCATCCTTGCACCACAAGATTTCCTTGGAATGAGATTGTGGTTGGCTGGACGGTCCTACTGTGATATGGCATCATTGACTGCGTTTATAATTATCGTCTAGATTACATCTGACATGTGATTCACAGGGGAATTAGTCATGGCATTTTGGTGTTCATCGAGCAATCTAGTTACAGTTGACATCAGGGAAAATTATCAAAAAAGTCCTAAACTTATTATACTTTTATCAATTCAGTGTTAAACTTTTTAATTTTACCACTTCAGTCCTAAACCTTTTGTATTTGTACCAATTTAGTCATAAACCTTCTTTACTTGTCAATTCAGTCCTAAATCTTTTACATTTGTGTCAATTCAGTCCTTTTGGCCGGCGATGATGTGGATGCCAACGCTGACGTGGATAATTTTTAACAATATTTTTAATATTTTATAAATTATAAATTATTTTGCCTTTTTTTTTTCTTTCTCCTTTTTCCTTCCCTTTCTTCTTCGTTGAACTGTTCACTTGCGTTATCCTTTTTCTTTTCCTTTCTTCTTCGTTGAACTGGTCACCGGCTTGACTAAGGTCGGTGACCTCGGGTGAGCTCGCCGACACTGGGGGACCCTCGCCCAGCGATGAGGAGCCCTTGTGGCCCTAGATTTACCATCTAAGCGAGATGGCGCTAATTCTGATCGTAGACATACCCATCGTTCCCCATTGCTCTTTTCAATTTAGCTGAGACGAAAAGGAGGGATTTTTACTTTTGGAAATTTCTTGAATTTAGGCTAAAGCGACGCAGGCATGAATTTGACAAGTTCATATCTGCGCGAGATCTACATTCTTCCTTGCGTATAGAGAGAGAGAGAGAGAGAGAGAGGGGGGGGGAGGGAGGGAGCGGAGATCTCCAAAAGCTGAGAAAATGGCGAGGCTTCATAGTATCAAAGCCAGAATTCAGTTTGACTTCACCCCTGACTCCGAGAAGGTTTGACCTTCAGGTTTGGTGGGCTCGTCACCGCTAGGCGAGCCCTCGCGAGGGTGAGTGACGGTCGCCCAGGGCCGGCAAGCTCGCCTGAGGTCGTCGGCCCTAGGCGAGCTTGCCGACCCTAGTCAAGCCAGTGACCAGATCAAGAAAAGAAAAAGGAGAACGCACCAGTCCAACGAAGAAGAAAGGAAAGGAGAAAGGAGAGGAAAGAAAAAAAAAGAGGAAAAGTGAAAATTAAAATTAATTTTATAAAATATTAAAATAATTTTAAAAGTTATCCACGTTAGCACTGGCGTCTACATCGTCGTTGGGCGGCATCCGCGCCGGTCGAAAAGACCGAATTGAAACAAATGCAAAACGTTTATGGTCGAATTGGCAAGTAAAAAAGGTTTACGACTAAATTGGCAGAAATGTAAAAGATTTAGGACTGAATTAGCAAAATTAAAAATTTTAGGACTGAATTAGTAAAAGTACAATAAATTTAGGACTTTTTTGACATCATATTGAAGTTTAATGCAACTTCTCACTTGCCGTTCTATGATGCCTTGGAAGATGGACCTCCGCCGGATGGTTGCTTTCCGGCGCTCTTCTCGCGGATGAAAACTCGGGATGTGCGGCCCTTCGACAGTCATGCACTTGCGCCGATTCACTGGCCATGCCTTTAATTCATATGTTTGCTTTTGCTCATTAGTTGCACTGTCTCAACACTCACGCCAGAATCCGAGATTGCTCACTATCGATTGTTTTGTCAGTCCATCTCTTTTAAGTCCTGATGAAGCCTCTTCTCGATAACTTTCGCACCATGCGTAGTTAATTTCCTCCGTTCATTTCGTAAAAAATATGATATTTCTAAAAAATGCTTTTCAGGAAGCCATTTTCTATGAAAATGACAACATTTTCCGATGTTTCCCTAAAATCCGAAAATGAACCGAAGAATGTTTTTCGCCGTTTAGTATGGAAAATTATTTAATTTTTATTTTTATTTTTCTATTTTTAAAGAAATCAAAATTTTAATTATTTTTCTTTTTCTTTTTCTCTTTTCTTTTTTATTATTATCTTTTCTTTTCTTTTTTTTCTTCTCCCTTCTTCTTCGGCCGGTTGCCTACCACAGCAACAGTCGGTGACCGGTCGCAGGTGAGCTTGAGCCTCGCCACAAAGGAGAACATGCTCGGTCTGGGTGAAATTTTTTTCTCCATTTGATGGAACATGTTTTGCTCGATTTGTTTATTTTCGTGAACCAAACGCAAGAAAATTCCAAAACATATTTTTCTGAAAATTATTTTTTACGAAACAAACGAAGTCTTAGCGTCAACGAGTTCATCTTGTTGACTGATGACTTATGATCCGATCAAACCTTTTTCTTGCAGACCTAACTATTTACTCGTCCATTATGCAAATTTATCAATTGTAAGTGTCAAAGGATTCCGAACACACTACGTGCCAAATATTGCCCAGCTCTCGAGCCTTGTGTGGTTTGGGACAGGATAAGGCTGATCTGATGGTCTCTTCCAACTTTCTCATTTACCGCAAATTTGTGGCAAACCGCAGGGACGGACGTAGGGTAACTCTCTTATCTTTTTTGTCATTGGGCTAATTACCGGACTCTTTTGCTTCAATCAAGCTGAAACTGTATAATCATTCGATCAAGACTTGATTTAACATCTACCAATGACTAACAGCGCGCGAAGTTAAATGATAATGTAAATCGATCGGAGCGTACGATAAGAAATCGATTGGACACATTAATGTCTCCTAAGATAAAACATTTATTAAATGTTGAAATCAATCTGTCACAGGATACATCAAGTAATCTAATCCGATCAAATAACAACTAAAAGTTGGGCGGGGTTATGACGAGCATTCCGATCAGTGGATTAAACATGGATTAATTAAAATCGAGAGAACTAGTACTTGAGCTGGGAGGACACGCTTTGATGGCGAGACGTTGGTATTGGACGAGCCAGAAGCTATAGGGCTCCACGGCACGTATTCCAAAAGAGCCAAAACCTCAGAATCACGGCATGGGCATGGCACGAGTCTCGACCTCAAATTAAGGTCGAATTGGGATCGGCAGCCACACCCAAACTTTCCGAGGTCTATGGTAAATAGTGAAAATTGTCCAACAAATCCAGCACCTATCGAGTTTTTCCCGATTCCGCCCTAAGCATTTTAATTTTGTCAATCGAGTCCAAAACATTTTCACGTTTTATCAATTTTTATCAAAAATCTCTGATGTGGATGCCAGCCATCCTATATGGCACGGCCAGCACCGACGGGGATAATTTTTAATATTTTTTTAATTAATTGAGTAATTAATAATTTATTCTCTTTTCCTTTTTTCTTTCTTTTCTTCTATTTTTGTTCTTTGTTTTTTTTTCCTTTTTCCCTTTTTCCCTTTGCCGACCATGGGTGAGGTCGCCCTCGCCTAGCCGAGTGAGGGCAGCCCTCCCCAGGCTAGCAAGGGCGGCCGTTGGTTGAGGCCGGTGACCTTTGTGGGCCATCAATGGCAAAAAAAGGGAAAATAAAAAAATAAACAAAAAAAATCAAAGAAATGTTGAATTATTAGTAAAGTTATCCATGTTACCGTTGATTGTGCCATGTATGACAACCAACGTCTATGTCGGTGATTTTCATTTAAAATTAATCGGAAGGACTCAATGGACAAAACATGAAAAGATTTAGGACTCGGTAGGTAAAATTAAAATGTTTATGACGTAATTGGGAAATGCTCAATAGGTGTATGATTTGTTGGACAATTATTTTGCGATAAACATTGACCCTCACGGTGAGGAGTTTTTTTTTTTTTTTTTTTTTTTGGGTCGGACTCATGGTGAGGAGTTGAGCATAAGGAGGGGGGCCAAAATAGCGAGAAGGGGGACAGCTGTATGAGGGATCTAGAGGTAATCAGTGGCGCATCGTTGTGCATGGAGTCTGATGGCCAGGTCGTGGAAGGCATCTAGGACAAAAGGCGGCCACGGCAGATGGGTGGCAGTGTGAACATAGAAGAGCATGTGTTAGGTAATTTTGAGCCTTTCTCATCTAAAAAATTAGCTCAAAATGTCAGGTTTTTTTTCTCGTACTTATAAAACTAACTATTGATCTCTTCCATAATTGATATAAGATAACTCCAATAGAGATAGAGGTTATAGTATCCTTTTTGGGATATTTGATTGTCCCATGATACGAATTCAACCATGAAAAATGCGGTAACACAAGGCGGATACGGTGCTTTGCAATGGAATCTCTTCTCCCAATGTTCAGATGATTGAGAGAATACGCAATTCCACGACATTTTCAGTTACCTAAGTAGATTTTACAAAGAGGAAAAATAAAACGCTGGACACGTGGCCGGTGACATACATGCTTGCTTACAAGGAGACCTTGAGGGCAAAACTGGGTACCAGAAAAGGTGAAGGAAACTTCCAAGGCAATTGAAAAAAACAAAGGGAAAGACTTGGAGTCGAGCGCAATGCAATGCGTACCAGTCAAGCACACGGGAAACAGAATCTCCCTTTCCCAAACCTTCTCCGCACCTTCTTCGTCCTAATCCAACAAGCGCTGTGCATCTTTTCCATTTATGCTTTTCTAAAATGACCAGAAGAAACCCAGTTTGTCATCGAATAAGTATAAATACAGGCCGTTTGCTCCCACTTCATCAAAGATGAGCTCCTCCGCCACCGCCACTGCCACCGCCGTGGACGGCGGTTTCCGGAAGTGTAACTCGCCCATTCTGTACCTGTTTGGAGGATTGACTCTCATGCTAGGCCTCATCGCGGTCACCCTGGCGGTCCTCACTTGCTCCTACCGGAAGTCCTCGGCGTCATCCGGCCCGAGTCGCGGTCCTGAAGATCGAACCGGAGCAAGTAATGATAACGACGAGCCATCGAAGATCGAAGTAGAGAACAATGTGCCCAAGATAGCGGTCATAATGCCCGGGCATGAGAATCCCACGTTCTTGGCGAAGCTTGCTTCTAGCTCAACCACGAGCCACAACGGATGCCAACAAGTTTGAGAGATCGTCATCACCCATCAATCTTCATTTGCTTGTACTGTTATATGATGAGAGTGCACGATTTTGAGATCCCTTTTTTCCCTTTTTGGTTTTTCCATCGTTTCCAGAGATCACATCGATTTATTCGTTTTCCCGAATATGTCAATAGATGGCTTATTTTTTCTTGTATACTTGTATTGTGCTTCTTCTACATATTCGTCTCGGACCATACTGCAGCTTTAAGACATGATTGTTTGTTTCAAAATTTCCAAAAACTGTAAAGAAATTATGTGCAGCTCTACCCTATGAATATTTGCAATTTCTGAAAGTTTCAAATGTTTTTCGTTAGAAAAATAAATCAAAGTACATGCATCGTGGGATTTCGATTAAGCAAAAAACGGAAAATAAAAGTCAATCCAGCAAATCGAAGCACATAGCTTTTTTAGAATTTTGACATACGTAGATACAATAAGAGGGTTTATCATAGTTCCTTGGTAAATGGCGGGTAACATACAACTTATAAGTCTATTATTTTGGCACTATTACCATCTATGCTATTTTGCTTATTTTTTAGGATTTCTATTAAGTTCGTCCATTTTTCGGGGACAAAGAATTCTACATGTCATTTTTGCAATGCTTTCAATACCTCGTAGATAAGAACGGTGATAGAGGTTACTGAAATATGAAATGACAATCATTTTTATGGCGACACATCAAAAAATAAATGGTACATTAAAAGAACATGAAAATTCGAAAAAATAAAACAAAAAAGAGGACTTGTGACTGTCAGTAGACACCACACACCTTGATCCCCTTATCCCAACATTCAAGCTCAAGCAAGAGCCCATCCATACTCATAAAGATGTTATTAGCAAAGTGTTCGACCGTTTTGCAATAAGGAAAATCTTTCACCGAAATTCGTTCTTCGATTTTTATTAAGAAGGTTCTGTGGTTCAATTCTCTAGGAGATATCTGATGAAGAACATATCACAAAGAGAAGGTGTGCAAATGAGTTTGAAATAGATGGATTGAAAGTGGACTTGCAGTACATGACTAGGAAATAAACTTTACTACTAGAATTGAAAGTGCAAGAAACTTAAATTGCGAGAAAAGTTAAACTGTAGAGGAAATTGAGTGTTTTTTTTATATGTGTTCATCTTATTGATCTCCCTTTCCCTTCTTTCTTCTGAATATTTGTATCTCCTTTCGCCCCGAATCTGCTCAGGCAATTATCTTTGTGTTTTCAAATCTTTAATCCTTGCGCCTTCAATAACTACCCCTTTTTGCCCATGTTCTTCATTGCTTTTGTCCACCAAAACTTGGTCTTTAACTGCCACAATGACTTTGAATTTGAATCTTTTTTAATAACCTCTCATGATCCGTTCGTGCCCATTGCTTTCGTTTCCTGCTTGTAACTTCCCATTGACGTGGCTAACTTAGCTGTTCTATGATCCTCTTTATGCCCGCAACCCTCCATCATTGACCTTCTGCGATTTTCGGTAAGTTCTCGAATCATGACCACTTACCGATTGGACTTAATGACCTTGCTGCCCACTTTCCGAATATCGGGTTCTTGCAACTTTCGGCATATTACGGCCAACTTACCGAATTTCGAAAAGTCATTAGTCGCTCCTGATTTACCGACTTCGGGACATATTGACGATGACACCCATTTGGTACTTGTTATTATTTTGGTATTAACACAAAGTACTCTTAATCAAATAAAAATTGTCCTGGCTTTTAGTACACTGACAAAACTCAAGATATGCACAATCAAACTCCGTTGATTTGAATGATCTGAATGACGTAAATGAAACTCGTCTGCATTGGCTAACTCTGCCGGTCGGGACAAAAGAAACCACCAGTCGGTTTGTAGACACACCTCTTTCTTCCTCCTTTCAGTTTGATTGATACGATTAATGGACAAAACTTTCTTAAACAGTAAATGGCAAACGTTTGTTGTCGCCTGTGTCCGCTCATTCTTTACAGTTCCAAGTGTGGAGCTCAGGTTGAAGTTGGAAATGGACAAGCAATTACCCAAGTATCCATTGTCACAGCAAAATATATTCGCCTAGTCATCATAGGAAACTAATTTTTTCATATCTGACGCAAAATTTTCTGAGGGTTCAGGTTAAATTTTATATATGTAGTAGATTCTTAGGAAATTGATTTGATTAATTTACAAAGATAGCCAACAAGTAAAGAAGATGCGACGACAATTCGAGAGGATTTGAGCTCGGGTTTTGTGATAGATTTTATTTGATTAAACCTGAATTTGATATATCATATTCAACTCAACTCATGTGCTATCTTAAATGTTCCCTCCCCCACCCGGAAAATGAGATATCACCTTTTTGCGATGAGTTTTTCACGTTAAGCTTATGTGGGGCTATGGATAGGAGAAAGTACTTCGTCTATTGGTCACTTAGTATGTTTGCTTGTGCAAACACGTAGTGCAAAAAAACTATTTGTGCTTGCCATATTCGGTCGAGATGTCAAGAGAACTTTAGCTCAGGAACTAAGGGTCACTCTATTCAAGTATCATCGACTGAATGCAAATTGTTTTAGGTCAGAACCACCTACACAAGTCAAATACCTTTGACTGGTTCATTGGGCTTGTAGAGTGTTTCACGGGTCTCTAGATAATCAGTCTAATACAAATTGAAAACACACTTTTTGTCGATCAATAAAATATTTTCTCCCCTTCTTACTGTATATCATAGTTCAGATTGACGTTTACCACTTGTTACAAGTCAAATCGCAATTTACGTCCTGCTTCTTGTGATGACTTTCGGTTCAATTTGGAACCCTAGGCACCACAAAGCGATAAAGAAGATGTATACCATTCTTCCTCGGATAAACACTAGGAAAACCGGTCGAATTCTTCCAAATCCAAGCTTAGGTGCGTAGCTGGTTGGAATGGGCAAATTACAGTATGAGCAAATCAAGTAGAAGGCAAAAGAAAGTATCCACCAGCCAAAAAAGGGATAAGAAAGAATAAAGGAAGAAAGAAAACGAGGAGCAAATTCCAGCGGTGAGCCGAGGCTGGCTCACCTCTTTTTCTAGATTAGGTACGACTCCAAGTCTTGGTTGAGTACTCCTCGGGGTCTTCATTTGGTCTTAAGGCACATTTAGCAAACGAAGTTTGACAAATTGGGATGAAAACATAGTATTTTAATAATGTTTGGGGCTAATTTGGATTAGGTTGATGATTAAGGTACGTGGGGGCTCGGAAATGCAATTTCGGTTTTGAGCGCTTGTAAGAAACCAATTTCAGATCTCTAAACTTTCTTCATTGTTGATTGAAAGGCTTGGAATTTCAATGTTGGGCAGCCATGCAGTCCGCCGAATAAGTTACATGTACAATTCCATTAACTTCCCCTATGTCACCACATTGTCTAATACTGCAATTTCCCTTCCCGACCATAGGTGCCCTAATCTTCTACAAAGAACGGCCATACGCCTATTTGGACCACACCACCTTCCATTGCGGAAGACCTAAATAGGGTAGTCCAACTACTTACATAGTTATTAAAGGCTTCACGGGATCCAGCTGAATCATGCATAGAAGATCGTGAATGCAAGACCCTACTGCCCATCCAAGGTTTGCCAATTACCATCACAAGCGCAGGGAAGGAGCAATAAACAGACCACTGTAAAGAGATCCATACAGAAGAGGCTAGTTTCCAACCAGGGTAAAATTTCCACCGCGTGAGCTAGGGTTTTAGTTTGGGTTTCGAAAGAGAAACCCCCATGCTTTCCAACTTCACTGGGAAACTTGACAATCCAGAAGTATTAGATCTGGATGACCGTGTATGTACGCCGTCGAAATGTTATTGAAAGGTCAAGCTGAAAAACAAGAAAAGGAGGAAATAAAAGCAATCTTCCTTCTCCTTTACTATGCACGCATGACATCAAAACAAACAACTGTTTTGGATCTTCACTAGACTTCGTCTTAGATTGTTGCAAACTCAGCAACCTAAGTTTGACAAAAGGGCATATTTATCTGAGAATACCCCGTCGTTGGATTGGGATAAGGCCGACGGACGTGGGGACTCGGGAGTGCGTTTTGGCTGTCTCTTTACTGACATTGTCGCTGTTTGGAGGCTTGGAAAATATTGGCTCTTGCAACAGACATAGACCAAAAAAGTCAGCGAAAACAGAAGCAGGGGTTTTATTTCTCTAATAAAATGATTATTTTTTCCTAATAAATAAATCGGTTTTCTGGCCATTTTTACCCCCAAAAAGAAAGCGCACTCCACGCCATCATATCACTGCGGGGAAACACGACTAATTATCATCTTCTCATTTTTTTCGCTTTTTTTTTCTCCATATTGTCCACTCGGGAGAACGTCACCGGAGCACGTCTTTTGGCTGCGCCGTCGAAGTCGTCCACAAATCTTCACCTAAGCTGCTAACAAGTCTCCAGCCAACGACCGCGGTCTGAGCGGGACATTACTTACGTTGTACTCACGTTGGGGGAATTGCCCTCGGCTCGTCATTGGGATCTTCTTCAAATTAAGGCTATGTTTGAAAGAAAATAGGAAAAAAAACATGCTTCGTATTTTGAATTTTCTCTCCCTCTCGTTCTCACAAGTTACTTCAAATTTTTTAAGACTTTCTACTCTGATTTTCATTCCTCCCTGTTTCTTAAACATGGCGTTGGAATTCTATATCAATGGATTCGACTAACCTCTATCGACGTTCGATTGTGAAATTGCTCGGAAATATTGTTGAACCACTGACGCGTCTTCAATCGAATCTTCACCCATGATGGTTCAAATATAATCACAGAGGAAGATATTCACGTTTCACAATAAAAATGCAATCAATTCTCAAAGTAACAATTATTGCTCAATTTTCTTTTCTTGAGAGGGAGAGGGAAAAGTAAGAACTTACGTTCATTATCCTTGGTAACGTACCTCTTGAAAGTTGTCCATAACTTTTATAGATTAAGAAGACAGCCATTTGAAAGGTACTTCTTTGTGAGGCCCCTCTGAGTCGCACTCTATCATGGACGCTATCTTAGACATGGCCTAAGGGTGAAAGTTTCTGTAAGTAGATAGACATGACTACAGTGCTCTTCAACCCTTGTTGACTTAAAAGAGATTTGATATAATTTATGAGCAGCTGAAGTCGCCAAAAGAGTTTCGTTCTACTTTCCTAAGTCACATACCACTTCATTTTCTAGAAAAGCCAGTCGATGAACAGGTGTATTGAAGATGGAATTAAAGTGCTTAATCCCCTTTTTTGCTAGTTTCCTTCACTGCTAAAATAATCTGAGGAGGCTAATCAGCTACAACCCTTCTCCATCACTTCAATATTACAACAATTTTATCGACTAAAGTTCAATTGGCAGGAATCTTCCTTTGTAGATCCGACTGCACTTAGTCAACACCTTCAATCATATACATCATAACTTATTTCACTCTCTAATCAGGCATACTTTAACCATGAAACATGTTAGTCAGTAACTTCCTGTAGTGGTATCCTCAGCTTTTTTCCTTAACTAAACCATGTAATTCCTAATTTCAAATCCCACACTTCATAGGCGTTGGATTTTGAAATTGAATGGTGCAAAGACAAGGGGAAGTTATTATGATTGCTTCTATCATATTTATTCATCCCACAAAGAACTACACTCCTTGTAATTAAGACTCAAAACAAGTTCTACAAGAATATGTTCTCCAACATAGTTTTTCATGCTTGCCAATTATGATCAGTCTGAATTGCACTTGTGAACAACAAAATTAAGGAGATGGGATATGGAGAACCATTAATATAGACGACTCTCATCATGTATAAGGTTGAAATTATGGTCATGTTCAAGTGGTTTAAACCCAAGTACAGTAAAAGTTTTTTGGTGTAAATATGTGAGTATCATTAATCAGATGAGGTACAAAAGATCGGGAGAATCTCTTAGCATTACAAAGAGACTAACTATGCGCGAATATGGAGGGAGGAAGCCTCCATACAGTAGCTAGCAGAACATTTGTTTGGGAAGGTCTACAATTCTGGTAGAGTGACATCCTACCGATTCTGACCCTACGAATTCGAGTCAATAGAAGATGAGTCTCAATTGACTTGTTTTGTAACCGTCTACGGTTCCGCTCCATCCAAATGCAATAGATAGTCACTAAGAAAGACAGCTTGAGGAGCATCGCCTCCAAGTTTTTGCCTTTGGTGGCCCTGATCATCCATTAGAGTTCTAGATTTCAATATCTTGCAGAATGCCAAATCCCATTTTGTGCAAGGATACTGAGCCATATACTGCAGGTTGAAGTGCACTCAAGAGTCATGATTGCCAAAAGATTACAATTTTTGCTTGACTTCAGAGAGTGCCTCTACTCACCAACACGTGTAATACCTTTTCACAACTTAATGAATGGGCAGATCATCCATGGATGTTTTGTAACCGTCTATGGTTCCGCTCCATCCAAATGCAATAGATAGTCACTAAAAAAGATAGCTTGAGGAGCATCGCCTCCAAGTTTTGGCCCTTGGTGGCCCTGATCATCCATTAGAGTTCTAGATTTCAATATCTTGCAGAATGCCAAGTCCCATTTTGTACAAGGATACTGAGCCATGTACTGCAGGTCAAAGTGCACTCAAGAGTCATGATTGCCGAAAGATTACAATTTTTGCTTGACTTCAGAGAGTGCCTCTACTCACCAACACGTGTAATACCTTTTCACAACTTAATAAATGGGCAGAAGCGAATCTTCTCCTAGGACCACATGGCAGTAGTGTAAATACCCATCTGGTCCCACCCCCAAAGCAGTTAAAGTTTCACACTATAAGTACACTCACCGCCTCCTCTCTTCTTATCCCAGAAGCCCACAGAAACTCTAACCAACTCCATCACCCTAAAAAACCACCCACAAAAGAGAAAAAAAAAATCAGAGGGAAGAGAGAGAGATGGAAGCTGCAAGTTCTGCATCACACACCCACATATGGAGCTCTCCAATGCCATATCTCTTTGGAGGGCTTGCTGTAATGCTGATCCTCATGGCCGTGGCACTGATCATATTGGCGTGCTCGTACTGGAAAAGCGCTTCCAATGCCTCAGGCAACGCGGATGCAAAGCCAGCGAAGCCCTCGATCCCGCTGTTGGATCTGGAGCCAAGGATTGTGGTGATCATGGCAGGAGACGAGAAGCCAAAATATCTGGCGAAGCCAGTCACTTCGCTGCCCTCATGCTGTGACAATGCCTAAATAAAAACTCATGGTCCCATTTCAGTGATTAGAATTAGCTAAAAGGACGAGATTTTGTAGTGCTTTTCATCTTCCTACTTTAGTTCCGTCGACCGGCACACCCGCCACTTTTTTCCCTTTTGGCTTCGCGGGAATATTGTGTAAATTGGTGAGCAATAAAATCAAGAGATGTTTTTCATTTTTTCTCTGATGATCACTATCAGTTTTCGATCTTGTACTTGTAGATGGTAGTTTTCATCTACATGCATGGAGTTCTCTGGAACGTATGAGAGAACAAACAGAGAACCACTAATGCGAACATTTCCAAATGAAAGGACATACGGCGATTTCATATGACCGAACTCTACGTTCCCAAAGATTTCCAGTTGAAGTCTAAGAAATTTCAATTAAAAAACGAAAAAGAAGCTTCAAAGTGAGACATCCAGATTACTTCTCCACTTATTAAAGGCCTCTTTATTGGATGATTAGTGGATGGTGTTTGCAGTTATCAGCAAGCGAATCTACACAAATTCTCATTTATTTTTTAATTTCCTGGGAAGGGGACCTCCTCAAGTTTAGAATTTATTCGAGGAAAAGAAAAGAAAGAAGCGCAAAAGAGGTTGTGTATTCCCCCCTGATGGACAAGAAAAGGATTTGTTTTCGGCGGAAGGGATTGTTTATCGATTGGCTGATGTTAGTGGGACGCGGCGGCCAGAAATTGTAAATGGGTGAATGATGACCCACTTGAAAACAGAGAGAGAGAGAGAGAGAGAGAGAGAGAGAGAGAGAAGCTCATTTTCTACTGTGAGTAATGGGGGACATAGCTGACAATAATTCTCATTTGCCCTTCTATACTTTAGCTCAAGCGTGGATATGTTCTGAGCATATTCCAGTTCATGTCTCTCCCTAAAATACTGTGGGAAACGACGAGTTCCGAGTCAACTTGTGGTAAAGAAGAAGAAAAAAAAGGATGGCTCTCGCACCAAACGGAAAGGGGCATCATTCTCTTATCTGGTCTGCTGGGGCAAGCGGCAGAAGGCGCACCACTTAGCGTTTTCTTCTTCATCTGAGAACCAGATAATGACGCGTTCAAGGGAATGGAAGAATTAGCTCCATAATCACCTTTGAAAGCCGTCTGTCTGAGTGATCTAGCACTTACTTTGAGTACTGAAGATGGATTTTTTATTCAAGTTGTAAAGTCGTCCAGGCGACCCTAGTCATCTGGGTTGTGTGTTACTTGATATATTATTAACTCGAAGCTAATATTTATTATTTATGTGATAAATACACAACGTGATAGTAATAATATTGTATAACCAGTCAATCATCATTTTGCCCACCAGCAATATCAATCTCATCCCATTTGGCGTCATATGTATTTGATGTAATCTTCTAGGTGCAATTGCTACCACGTATAGTACATACTCGAGACGAGGGGGAGGGGGTGGAGGGAGGGGTTTTGCTTCCCTAAACCCACAGTGAAATATCGTGACCCGTGATGAGCAATGATCCGATGTGATTGTGTCTTCTTCCATCGCCGTAAGTTTCTAAGCACTCCGGCCTATGGATGGGTGACACATGTGTCGGGAGGATTCACCGACTTAAAACTAAGCTCCAACGCTTCGAAATGTCTACAGTCTCATATGGAGAAAATATTGGGTATGCCTGACTTGCCAACTCAAAAACAAGACACCCCCTTCAACGATCGACAAGTGTCTAGCAGGGCCCACATTTTAGATTTTTATTTAAAATTCATTTCTATTTCATTTTTTCTCTTCCGTAAACACCCTCACGGTCCCATCTTCTCTCTCTCCAAATTTCTATAGATCAGTCGAGCTCCCTCAATGTCACCTGTAGTTTCAGCTTCTTTCTCCAAGCTTTGACCTCCCCGTCTCATTCACCACAAGCTCTCCATGGCAATGGCTGCAAAGTCCAAGACCGTCGACGAGCCCTTCGCCCAATCCAATTGTACACTCACTCTCACTCACCGGTCCGCTCTGTCGCCCTCTCCGCCCTCTTCGATGCCCAAACCCTAGTCTACCTCGGGACTTGGTCCGGCACCGTCGTCTTGCTCTAAGTAGTTGCCTCTCTCGATGCTTTTCCTCCCTCCCTAAGGGACAACTCCAGGTCTCTATTCTGCATTAATTCTCTTCTACTGTAGCCCAACAAGAAAACCCCACCTCTCAAAGGGATTTTCGCCATTTACAAGGAGGTTCAAAGCGAGTAGTGCGATTGGGCACTCTGATTTGTCCAATTATCCCGAGAATGCTTTGGATAATCTAGCACTAGCACCCGGTTAGTTGGTGAGAGTGTTCATCAAAGATTCCGATTCAAAGAAAAAAAATATCCATCAAAATCTTGCGGTGGTTGGTAGCGGGGCTTCGTGGGCATGGGTATTCACAATTTAGCATTGGTGGGAAAAGTACACTAGAAGTGACATAACTTTTGTACGGCGTTCACTTGAGTGCCATAACTTTCAAAACGTTCACTTAAGTGCCATAACTTTTAAAAATTGTTCACTTGAGTGCTATGTTGACGTGGTAGCCCGGAAAAGCGATGTGGCAGCCGAAAAAGTTACTGTAGACGCTGGAAAAGTTACTGTAGATACCGGAAAGTTGACGTGGCACGCCGAAAAGCTAACGTGGCACGCCGGAAAAGTTACTGTAGCACTCAAGTGAACGATTTTGCTCCGACGTAGCACTCAAGTGAACGATTTTTAAAAGTTATGGCACTTAAGTGAACGTTTTGAAAGTTATGGCACTCAAGTGAACGCCGTACACAAGTTATGGCACTTCTAGTATACCTTTCCCTAGCATTGGTTGTGGCTAAAAGGAAAATAGTACTAGAGGAGAGAGAAAGTGGGGGTGTTTACGGATCCGTATAAATTTGGAGAGAGAGAACATGTGGCCGTGAGGGTGTTTAAGGAAGAAAAATGTGAATGAGAAATGAATTTTTCTAGAAATCTAAAATATGGGCCCTATTAGACACTTGTCGATCATTGAAGGGGTGTCTTGTTTTTGAGTTGGCAAGCCAGGTGTACCCAATATTTTCTCCGATAATATTGTATAACTACAATTTGAAGGGGTGTCTTATATTTTGGTGCGAATTGGTGTATTATTACTCCGAAGCAAGTGTTTACTATTTATGTGATAAACACACAACGTGATAGTGATATATCGTTTTGCTCACCTGCAATATCAATCTCATCTTGTGATGAGCAATGATCTGGTGTGATTGTGTCTTCTTCCATCGTTGTGAATTTCTAAGCACTCCGGTCTATAGATGGATGGCACGTGTGTCGGGAGGATTCACCAACTTAAAACTAAGCTCCAACGCTTGAAAATGTTTGTCGTCTCATCTAGAGAAAATATTGGGTGTGTTAGCTAGCCAACTCAAAAACAAGACATCCCCTTCAATGATCGACAAGTGTCTAGTGGGGCCCACTTTTAGATTTTTTTTTTTAAAAAAATCACTTCTAATTCACTTTTTTTCTTCCCTAAACACCTTCACGGCCCCATCTTCTCTCTCTCCAAATTTTTGCAAATCGGTCGAGCTCCATCAATGGCAGCTTCGGTTTTAGCTTCTTCTCCAAGCTTTGACCTCCCTTTCTCACTCACCACAAACTCTCCATGGCAATGGCCACAAAATCCAAGACCGTCATCGAGACCTTCGCCCAATCCAACTCTACACTCACTCTCACTCATCGGTCTGCTTTGTCGCCCTCTCCACCCTCCCCGATGCCCAAATCCTAATCTACCTCAAGACTCGATCCAGCACTCTTGTGCTGCTCCAAGTAGTTACCACTCTGGACGTTTTTCCTCCTTGCCTCGGGGACAACTCTAGGTCTCTATTCTGCATTAATTCTCTTCTACCACAGCCCAACAAGAAAATCCCATTTTTCAAAGGGATTTTCGCCATTTGCGAGGAGATTCCGAGCGAGCGGTGCAATTGGGCGCTACGATTTGTCCAATTACCCAGTGAATGCTTTGGATAATATAGCGCTGGCACCCAGCTAGCCGGCAAGATAGTTCATCAAAGATTTTGATTAAAAAAATAAAATATCCATCAAAATCTCGCGGTGGTTGGTAGTGGGGCTTCGTAGGCATGGGTATTTACAATTTCGCATTGGCTGTGGTTGAAAGGAAGAGGCTAATAGAGGAGAGAATAACTGGGGGTGCTTATGGACCTGTAGAAAGGTGAATGAGAAATGATTTTTTCTAGAAATCTAAAATATGGGCCCTATTAGACACTTGTCGATCATTGAAGGAGTGCTTTATTTTTGAGTTGGCAAGCCGGACGTAACCAATATTTTCTCCAGTAATATAGTATAACCACAACGTAAAGGGGTGACTTATATTTGCATGTTACTTGATGTACTAGTACTTCAAAGAAAGTATTTATTATTTTTGTGATAAACACACAACGTGATGGTGATAACATTGTATAATCAGTCAATCGTCGTTTTGTGCACCCGCAATATCGATCCCATCCCGTGATAAGCGATGATTTATTGTGAGTGTGTCTTCATCCATCGTTGTAATTTTCTAAGCACTCCGGTCTATAGATGAGCGACACGTGTGTCAAGAGGATTCACCAACTTAAAACAGAGCTCCAACACCCGGAAATGTCTGTTGTCTTATCTAGAGAAAATATTGGGTGTGCCTGGTTTGCCAACTCAAAAACAAGACACCTCCTTCAATGATCGACAAGTGTTAAGTAGGGCCCACATTCTTTTTTAAATTCATTTCTAATTCATTTTTTCTCTTCCTTAAACACCCTCACGGCCCCATCTTCTCTCTTTGCAAATTTCTATAGATCGGTCAAGCTCCATCAATGGCGACTTCGGTTTTAGCTTCTTCCTCTAAGCTTTGATATCCCATTCTCACTCACCACAAGCTCTCTATGGCAGTGGCCACAAAGTCCAAGGCCATAGTCAAGCCCTTTGCCCAGTCCAATTCTAAGCTCACTCTCATTTGCCAATCCGCTCTGTCGCCCTCTCCACCCTCTCTTATGCCCAAACCCTAGACTATCTCGAAACCCAATCTGGCACCCTCATGCTTCTCCTAGTAATCATCTCTCCCAATGCTTTTTCTTCCTCCCTCGACGACGACTCCAAGTCTTTATTTTGTATTGTTTCTCTTCTACAGCAGCCCAACAACAAAGCCCCAACTCTCAAATGGATTGCTGCCATCGCGAGGAGGTTTCGAGCGAGCGGTGCGATTGGGAGCTCTAATTTTTCTAATTACCCCATGAACACTTTGGATAATCTAAAGCTGGCACCCGATTAGCAGGCGACATAGTTCACCGGAGATTTCGATTCAAAGTAAACAAAATCTTGCGGTGGTTGGTGGTGGGGCTTCGTGAGCGTGGATATTAACAATTTAACATTAGCGGTAGCTGAAGGGAAGAGAGTAATAGAGGAGAGAGAGTGGGGTTTTCACGAATCTGCAGAAATTTAGAGAGAGAAAGAGAAGATGGAACCGTGAGGGTATTTACGGAAGAAAAAATGTGAATGACAAATGAATTTTTCTAGAAATCTAAAATGTGGGCTTTATTAGACACATGTCGATCATTAAAGGGTTGTCTTGTCTTTGAGTTGGCAAGCCAAGCGTGGCCAAGATTTTCTCCACTAACATTGTATAACCACATCGTGAAGGGGTGTCTTGTTTTTATGTGTTACTAGATGTATTATTACTTCGAAACAGGTATTTACTATTTATGTAATAAACATACAACGTGATAGTGACAACATTGTATAACCAATCAATCTTCATTTTGCCCACCGGCAGTATTAATCCCATCCCGTGACGAGTAATGATGTGGTGTGAATGTGTCTTCTTCCATCGCCATGAGTTTCTCATCACTTTGCCTATCGATGGGCGACACGTTTGTCGGGAGGATTCACCGACTTAAAACTAAGCTACAACACCTAGAAATGTCTGCCGTTTCATTTGGAGAAAATATTGGGTGAACCCGACTTGCCAACTCAAAAACAAGATGCGCTTTTATATTTTTTTAAAAATTTATCTATGATTCACTTTTTCTCTTCCATAAACACCCTAATGATCCCATCCTCTCTCTCTCTAAATTTATGCAGATCGGACGAGCTCCATTAATGGCAACTTCGGTTTCAGCTTCTTCCTCCAAACTTTAACCTCCCTTTCTCATTCACCACAAGTTCTCCATGGCGGTGGCCGCAAAATCCAGGACCATCTTTGAGCCCTTCCCCCAGTCCAACTCTACGCTCACTCTCACTTGCCGGCCCGCTCTATTGCCCTCTCCACCCTCTTTGATGCCCAAACCCTAGTCTACCTCAAGACTTAGTGCGGCACCCTCATGCTGCTCCAAGTAGTTACCTCTCCCGACGCTTTTCCTCCCTCCCTTAGCGACAACTTCAGTTCTCTATTTTGCATTGATTCTCTTCTACCGAGCACAACAAGAGAACCCCACCTCTCAAAGGGATTTCATTCATAGTGAGGAGGTTTCGAACGGGCAGGGCAATTGGGCGCTCCGATTAGTTCGATTACCCCATGAGTGCTTTGGATAATCTAGCGCTGGCACCCGATTAGCCGGCGAGATAGTTCTTCGGAGATTTCGATTCAAAGACAACAAACTCTCCATCAAAATCTCGCGGTGGTTGGTGGTGGCGCTTCGTGGGCATGGGTATTGACAATATGACATTAGTTGTGGCTAAAAAGAAGAGAGTAACAGAGGAGAGAGAAAGTGGGGTGTTTACGAATCAGCAGAAATTTAAAGGGAGAGAAGATGGGGTCATGAGGGTGTTTATGGAAGAAAAAAGTTGGATGATAAATGAATTATTCAAGAAATCTAAAATGTGGACCATATTAGACACTTGTCGATCATTGAAGGGGTGTCTTGTTTTTGAGTTGGAAAGCCAGACGTACCTAATATTCTCTTCATTAACATTGTATAACCACAACATGAAGGAGTGTCTTATTTTTTCGTGTTACTTGATGTATCATTACTTCGAAGTAAATATTTAATATTTATGTGATAAACACTCAACGTGATAGTGATAACATTGTCTAACCAATCAATCATCATTTTGCCCACCGGCAATATCAATCCCATCCCGTGATGAACAATGATTAGGTGTAATTGTGTCTTCTTCCATCTCCGTGAGTTTCTAAGCACCCAGGCAAGTAAATGGGCAACACGTGTGTCAGAAGGATTCACCGACTTAAAACTAAGCTCCAACAACTGGAAATGTCTGCTGTCTCATCTGCAAAAAATATTGGATGCCCCCGGCTTGGCAAATCAAAAACAAGACAACTCCTTCACTAATCGACAATTATCAAGTAGGACCACATTTTAGGTTTTTTTAAAATTCATTTCTAATTCATTGTTTCTCTTCCATGGACAACCTCATGTCCCCACCTTCTCTCTCTCTCTCTCTCTCTCTCTCTCTCTCTCTCTCTCTCTCTCTCTCTCCGAATTTCTACAGAACGATCGAGCTCCATCTATGGCAGCTTCCGGTTTCACTTCTTCCTCCAAGCTTTGACTTTCTCACTCACCACAAGCTCTTCATGGTAGTGGCCACAAATTCTAGGACCATCGTCGAGCCTTTCGCCGAGTCCAATGCTACACTCATTCTCACTCTCCGGTCTGCTGTCTCGCACTCTCTAGCCTCTCCTATGACCAAACCCTTAGCTACCTCGGGACTCGATCCGGTACCCTCTTGCTTCTCAAAGTAGTTGCCTCTCCCGATGCTTTTCCTCCTTACCTCGGCAACGACTACCAGTCTCTATTCTACATTAATTCTCTTCTACCATAGCCTAACAAGAAAACCCCGCCTCTCAAAGGGATTTTCGCTATTTGCAAGGAGTTTTTGAGCGGGCGTTATAATTGGACGCTTTGATTTGTCCAATTACCCCGTGAATGCTTTTGATAATCTAGCGTTGGCACCCAATTAGTCAGGGAGATAGTTCATCAAATATTTCAATTCGAAGAAAATAAAATATCCATCAAAATCTCGCGGTGGTTGGTGGTGGGGCTTCGTGGGCATGGATATTGACAATTTGGCATTGGCGGTGGCTAAAAGAAAGAGTAATAGAGGAGGGAGAAAGTGGGAGTGTTTACGGATCTATAGAAATTTGGAGATAGAGAAGATAGGGCTGTGAGGGTGTTTACGGAAGAAAAAAGTTGAATGAGAAATGAATTTTTCTAGAAATCTAAAATGTGGGCCCCACTAGACACTTGTCGATCATTGAAGGGGTGTCTTATTTTGTGTTGGCAAGCTAGGCGTACCCAATATTTTCTCCAATAATATTGTATAACCACAACATGAAGGGGTATGTTGTTTTTGTGTGTTACTTAATATATTATTACTTCGAAGCATGTATTTACTATTTTTGTTGTAAACACACAACGTGATAGTGATAACATTGTATAACTAGTGAATCATCGTTTTGCCTACCAGCAGTATCAATCCCATCCCGTGATGAGCAATGATCTGGTGTGAATATGTCTTCTTCCATCACCGTGAGTTTCTAAGCACTATGGCCTGTAGATAGGTAACACGTGTGTCGGGAGGATTCACCGACTTAAAACTAAGCTCCAATACCTGGAAATGTCTCCGGTCTCATTTGCATAAAATATTGTGTGCCCCTAGCTTGCCAAATTAAAAACAAGACACCCCTTTCAATGATAGACAAGCGTCTAGTAGGGCCCGCATTTTAAATTTTTTTAAAATTCATTTCTAATTCACTTTTTTTCTTCCGTAAACAACCTCACGAACCCATCTTCTCTCTCTCTCTCTCTCTCTCTCTCTCTCTCTCTCTCTCTCTCTCTCTCTCTCTCTCTTCAGATTTCCATAGATCGGTCGAGCTCCATCAATTGCGGCTTCAGTTTCATCTTTTTCCTCCAAGCTTTGACCTCCCTTTCTCGCTCACCACAAGCTCTCCAAGGCAATAGTTGCAAATTCCAGGATCGTCGTCGAGCCCTTCGTCCAATCCAATGGTATGCTCACACTCAATCGCCGGTCCGCTTTGTTGCCTTCTCCACCCTCTCCGATGCCCAAACCACAGTCTACCTCGAGACTCATGTCCAAGACCCTTGTACTTCTCCAAGTAGCTGGCTCTCTCGATGCTTTTTCTCTCTCTCCCTAGGCAACGACTCTAGGTCTCTATTTTGCATTGATTCTTATCTACCGCAGCCCAACAAGGGAACTCCACCTCTCAAAGGAATTTCCGCCGTCGCGAGGAGGTTCCGAATAGGTGGTGCGATTGGGTGCTCGATTTGTCTCGATTATCCCGTGAATACTTTGGATAATCTAGTGCTGGCACCTAGTTAGCTGGCGAAATATTTCATCAATCGAAGGTATAGAGGCCAAAATCAAGAATGTCCAAAATACTTGGACTAAAATTATAGTCTTTCTTTTGGGAAAAGTATACTAAAAGTGTCATAACTTGTGTACGACGTTCACTTGAGTGCCATAACTTTCAAAATGTTCACTTAAATACCATAACTTTCAAAAATCATTCACTTGAGTGCTACGTCGGAGCAAAATTGTTCACTTGAATGCTATAGTAACTTTTCCGGCGTGCCACGTCGCCTTTCCGACATGCTACGGTAACTTTTCTGCACGTGCCACGTCAGCTTTTCCGGCATCCACGTCGGCATGGCACTCAAGTGAACGATTTTTGAAAGTTATGACACTTAAGTAAACGTTTTGAAAGTTATGGTACTCAAATGAGCGCCGTACAAAAGTTATGGCGCTTCTAGTATACTTTTCCCTCTTTCTTTTAGTGATCCCAAAAGTCTTTACTTTTTATTGTGAATCAAGTAAATTTTCATATGCATCCATCTATAAGAAAACAAAATCTCGATCAAAATCTCATGGTGATTGGTGGTGGCACTTTGTGGGCATGGGTATTAACAAATTGACATCGGCGGGGGCTCAAAGGAAGATAGTAACAGAGGAGAGAGAAAGTGGGGTCTTTATGGATCTGCAGAAATTTGAAGAGAGAGAATATGGGCTGTGAGGGTGTTTATGAAAGAAAAAAGGTGAATGACAAATAAATTTTTCTAGAAATCTAAAATGTGAGCCCTACTAGACACTTGTCGATCATTGAAGGGGGTGTCTTGTTTTTTCGTTGCAAGCCGGACATACTTCATATTCTCTCTGGCAACATTGGACAACCACAACGTGAAGGGGTGTCTTGTTTTTGTGTGCCACTTGATGTATTATTACTTCAATGCAAATATTTACTAGTTATGTGATAAACACACAACGTGATAGTGATAACATTGTATAACTAGCCAATCATCATTTTCCCCATCGGTAATATTAATCCCATCCCGTGATGAGCAATGATGTTGTGTGATTGTATCTTCTTCCATCACTGTGAGTTTCTCATCACTCCGGCTTGTAGATGGGCGACACGTGTGTCAGATGGATTCACCGACTTAAAACTAAGCTCCAAAGCTTAGAAATGTCTGCCATTTCATCCGGAGAAAATACTGGGTGCGCCCGGCTTGCCAACTAAAAAACAAGACACCCCCTTCAATGATCGACAAGTGTCTAGTAGGGCTCACATTTTTTATTTTTATAAAATTTATTTCTGATTCATTTTTTCTCTTCCTTAAACACCCTCATGGTCCCATCTTTTCCCTCTCCAAATTTCTACAATTCGGTCGAGCTCCATCATGACACCTCCGATGTAGGTCGAGCCCGCCCCAACTTGGATGATCTCCTCAACTTGCTAGTGCTGGCATAGCTCGTGCTCCTTGAGCCCCTAAGTAATTGCTCTAGGGCGGAGAAATCACATAAGGGGAACTGCACGTCACCGATCGACTCGATCCCGACCCTAAGATTTTGATTATCGTTACCGAATATTATCATCTCTTTAAGATTCGCTTAATGCTTATTATGGAATCATTAACAGTGTTAGGAACATGAAACCATTAACCAATCAATGTTATTCATGTTTGAGCATTATTTACTTTTAATAAGTGTGTTTGGGGAAAAGTAAACTAGAAGTGCCATAACTTGTGTACGGCGTTCACTTGAGTGCCATAACTTTCAAAACGTTCACTTAAGTGCCATAACTTTTAAAAATCATTCACTTGAGTGCTACGTCGAAGCAAAATCGTTCACTTAAGTGCTACAGCAACTTTTCCGACGTGCCATGTCGGCTTTCCGACGGGCTACAGTAACTTTCCGCCATGCCACATTAGCTTTCCGACATGCTATAGTAACTTTTCCGATGTGCCGCGTCAATTTTTCCGGCGTCCGCGTCAACATGACACTCAAGTGAACGATTTTTGAAAGTTATAACACTTAAGTGAACGTTTTGAAAGTTATAGCACTCAAGTGAACGCCGTACAAAAGTTATAGCACTTCTAGTATACTTTTCCCTAAGTGTTTGATACATGTAGCATTATTACTCACTAAAATAGTGAATGCGAAGTGGATTTTATAATTTAGTTACTAAAAGCATCGGCTGTATACATATTTTGTCGATATTCTGAATGTGCCTTTTTGCTTCCTCCAAAGTTCTTTGTCGAGTCAATAACCGAGCTGCGGCAACTCGGTTACTCAAACACTTTTAAGGTTTCTATCATTGTTCTCCAACATTTAATTTGATTAAAGCAAAAGATATTAACAATGCTAAATATAATTCAATTCCTCATAGTATAAATGGTTGTCTTTTTAATAATGCACTGTATCCAATGGTTTCAAATCGAAATCCTCATATTCCCTTTTCATTTACATATTTTCATCCTTCATATTTCTCGAAGCTTTTGCGAATTCTTTAACTTTCGCATTTTGAGTGTATTCATGTTGAATTCAAAACTTTTAATTCAGATTTGTCACTTTTATCTTTCCTTCATAAGAATTTTCATCTGAAAAAAAAAAGTCCTTGACCTATTGCAATTGTGCCAATTCAGTTATAATTTTTTTTTTTACAGATTTAATCTTAAATCAATTGCAATTGTGTCAATTCAATCCACCGGCCGGCGCTGACGTAGATGTCGGCCAACTTTGGCCTTCCGACGAATTAAAATTTTGACATTTTTTTTTAATTTTGTTGAATTTTTTACTTTTTGTTCTTTTACTTTTTTACTTTTTTTTCTTTTTCTTCTCTCTTCGCCTCTCGCCAAACGTTGGAGGCAACGTCAAGCCTCGTCGGTGCTGGGTGAGATCGGCCTAGCCATGCTAGGCGAGGGTCCACCTCTAAAGCCCAGATATGGCGGTGGCGAGGCATAGTGAGGTTAGCCTCTCTAGCCTGAGGAAGAAAAGGGGAAGAAAAAAAAAAGGAAAAAGGTTAAAAAAATTCAAAAAAATATTAAAATATTATGTCACCAGCCGCCAAATATTTTTGCTTGGATGGACTGAATTGGCACAATTGTAAAAAAATTAAGTTTGAATTGACATTATTGCAATGGATTTATGACTTTTTCGGTAATTTTCCCTTAATTCTTCATATGTCTTGAAGGATATAAAAATATTTCAATTGGCATATATTGAATCCGCAAACTTCTGGTTTCTGTCGTAATCTACCAACCTTTAAAGGAAACAATGCTGGCATAGACAATGCAATACACATTACTTTTCAATCGCTTAAACTTTTAAAATCAACGGCTACTCACTAAGATGTATATAACCCACATCATTAGGTCAGGTAGTGTTACATATAGGTTGAAAATTGACATGGATGTTAACTGCGTGTTTAAACTTCCTAATCACGTGACATGACAATACTTAAGAATAAAACTTGACATGTTAAATAAAGCAACTTCATTTCAACGACAAAACAGATAAGATACTTCAATCAATTGGCTGGCAAACCTAATCGCGTATCTCATTTTCATATGGATTTCTTTTTAACTTGTGTAACGGATAATATTAAATGTACTTATAAACATTACATTTTATTGTGTGACCACTCTTCCACCCTTCGATGTAGTTTTGATTTTGAACACAAACAGAAATGGCAAGTGCGAGTATTTTGAGCCAAGTCGAGTTCAATTGAGCTGCGAAAAAAACGAGTATGTTTGAGTTTTATGTACTTAAATCTAGCCGAGCCTGGTTGAGGTTGAGTATGTCGAGTCTAGTTGAGCTCAAGTATGTCGAGTCTATTTTCACGTAGAGTTCGAGGAGGAAAAAGGGTACTTGATCCAGATCGAGTTGAATTTCGTGTTTCGAAGCTGACCGGATTGTTGTTAATAATAATCGCTCCCGCTAATCAGTGAGGAAATAACCATGTCAAAAAGCCCTTAATTCCCAAACATACTTTGAACTTGCCACTCCGAGTGACTAGTCAATGACGGTTCTTGCGCCCCTATCTTTTTCACCTATTTCTCCATCTTCTTCCCCTCCGACCATCCGCAATCCTTCGCACCAACTTCATCAGTAGATTTACCTCGAAAGTCCGAGTGAAGTACGAAAAAACCGTAGCAGCTTTCTCCGAAAAGACAAAAATAAGTACTTCTCGTGCCAGATTTTGTCGAATCCATTCATCGTAGCGAACAAATCCGGAACGACGAAATTACTCAGCGATTGGGAGGAGAACATCGGTTTGGCGAACGGGTTCTTGTTGGTGGGGCAGAACGGGGTCGGTCCGGCTATATTGCGAACGGCTGGATATTGAAATCATCACCTCGGGCACAAGAACAACGAGAATATCGGTGAGCTTCACAATTACTTTTAGACATAAGTGCACTGAAAGTCCTAAATCTTGAGTCCAATTTTTGTGTTGCATACGCAAGTTTAGCTTGAACTTGACAGCGTATCGACTCGGGTTGACTTGATTATACTACTATTTTGGATGACCTTTTTTTTTTAATTGAATCTCTCTAGTTCCGAATGTGATTAATTAGAAGTAATGTGTTCGTTGAAGGGAAAAGTACTAAAAAAAGTCTTAAACCTATTGCATTAGTATCAATTCGGACTTAAACTTTTCAATTAGAATAATTTAGTCCTAAATCATTTTACATTAGTGCCAATTTAGTTCATCCAGCCAATTTAGGCTAGAAACCGCCGACGTAGACATCGGTCATCCCCCATGGCATCGTCGGAACCGACGTGGACATTGTCCACAACAGGAGGAAAAAAATAAGGAAAAAACAAAAATTATTAAAAATATTAAAAAAAATTATAAAGAAAAATGAAAGAAAAAAAAAAGTAAGGGGAAAAAAAGAAAAAAATAACAAAAAATTTAAACAATTATTTTGAAATTATAAAATAAAAAAAAATCCACGTCGGCGCCGACGATGCCACCTTAGTGGCCGGCGTCCACGTCGGTGATTTTCTATCTAATTGACCGGATTGACTGAATTGGTACCAATACAAAAAATTTTAGGATTAAATTGATCCAATAAAAAAAATTAATATTGAATTGATACTAATATAATGGATTTATGACTTTTTTAGTAGTTTTCCCCGTTCGTCGAAGCATGCAAAATTCCCGATGCAAAAGGCCGAATGCAATTTTCGCGTGGAGAGATCTCATTGCTCGAAGTCTGGTTGTGGCCACCTGGAAGACAACATCTTCAATGTTAAGGATATCCAGAACCTTCTAGGTATCTTTAACATCGAAAAACAACCTCGACCAACTAAATCAGCAATACTGGAGTACGGCCGTCATAACATCTCTCAGTCGATGTCGGACAACCTTGACTATAAATTTTCAGCAACATTGCCCTCATGGGTCAATGTGGCAGTTTAAATGGAAGTAGCATTGCTTCACGTGATCTTAATTAATGCTATTTCCTAGTCTAGCCCCGCTTGGATTTCTCTGCCATTCTTCGAAAGAAGCTAAAGAAATCCAATTGGCATTTATGCCCCCGTTAAAAGTGCAATAACGACATTGTATATTGGGTAAAAGTAAATGAACTATATTAAATAAATTTAAAGTTGATAGATCATATTGCATATTGAGTCAAAATTCAAAGATTATTCGCGTCATTATCCCTAAAATATAATTTGCGGATACTTTGTCAAACACTCATACCATGATCTTTTGAAGTATTCTCGAATCGGGACTTAGAAGATAGTCTATTGTAACACGAGCAATTTGACCGATTTCAATACGCAAAAAACTTTCGTGCTCAAGCACACATTGATTCGGGTGAAATCTCCAAACAGGATTGCTCAAAATGTTCGAGACAATTTCATGTGTCGCCACAAATAAGTCACTTTGGCAACCAAGCTCTCTTGAATTTTTATTTGCATATGACGCACATAACCTGTCTATAAGATCCATGGAGTATTTCCCAGGATTTATAAATCTAAAATGGCTTCCTCATTCTTACTTTAGTCCGCTTCCGGATCGATCTCAGAGTTTTTCACGCTTAAGTTGATGGAGGATCGGTTTTGCTTCCAATGAAATATTACTGTTGTTAATGATATAATTACCTGTTCATGTACGTGCCCAAACTTAGTCGCTAACAAAATACTCATCCTAGTTTGTATTTAGCAGCATTCATGTAGTTTTAAGAAATTGCATATAGTTTTAGTTAACATAGCACGCATTCGCATTATGATCGGACCAGCGATGACAAACAGACTTGAAACATACGTGCGGACCGAGTCAATTTGATGAATTGGCGAGCATGGGGTTTTGCATATATTTTAATTGACATAGCATGCATTCCCATTATAATTGGACCACAAACAGACTCAAACAGATGTGCGGACCGTGCCAATTTTAATCAGAAGATTAGGCCAGCATAAGGGGTAATGGCGGAAATTATAAAGACCGTAGGGCCATATTTCAATTTGATTCAGCCCATAAAGGGTTGATTAGAGAATGACCTTTAATTATAAATTTCCATTAATTTGTTGAAAAAAAATTTATTTTGCAGTTCATTTTCAAGTTTCAACGGAACATCCAAAAATATCGTTATTTTCCTAAAAATGACTTCCCGAAAAATATTTTTTACAAACACCTTATTTTTGTCGAAACGAGCCTAAGTAAGACCGTTCTTGATCATCAATATGACCTGTCCTTAACAGAACCTATCTGATTCAGTTTGAAGTATTGTCTTGATTTGAAAATTTTCCAATAGATTTTGGTAATATTTGTATTTGAAGCCCACTAATCGAAAAATCCGTTGGAAAAGTGAGGGACGAAGGAAAAAGTTGACAAGGGAAGAATTCCATCAGTAAATCGTTGCGCGAGATTGAGAGTCGTGGGAACCGCTATATATAGTGGCACGTGTGAATTACTTCCTATGTAGTCCAGTGGGCCCAATCAAACATTGGTTCGTAGCGGTCCACGTAGGCGCTTACGTAAGTCGGGAGCTTTACAACCTGAGGAGTGCGGACCACGTCATTCCCCGAAGTTGACCGGACATGCCTTATTTCACCAACGGAAAACCGTCTCGTTACGTAAAGGTACAAACACTACCCTTCAATTATTAAGAGTTTCGATCAACGGAATCTAATTGAGATATAAATCTAGCGTTGGACCTAAGCACGTCCTAAAATTGCTCCGTCTGAACTTTGAAACGTTAAAATCCGAAGATATTCTCGATCAACGGAAAAGAAAAATATTAATTTGGTAATTAAAGATACGGGACGTGCGGGGCACCGTCACGATAAAATAAAGAACGTATCCGTGAAGTTTACCATTCATGTATCTCAAACAGACAAGCTGTGGAAAGATTTGACTGGAGCAAGCTCATTAAGCCCGAGTCTCGCACCGTAGAGTCCACAAGAGATAATCAATGGCCGTAATGAATTCGAATTATATAAACTCAATTACATAATGTTTTTTTCCTCCAAATGATTGAAATGCTGCATCAATTTCAATCGCCAAATAGAACGCGGGCTATTGATTCGGTTGATACGAAGATAAAATTTATCATATTTCGAAATGGCGAAAAACCATCTCCGTGTCTTGTGCTGATCCCACGTAATTTTAATAGAAAATTTTTAATTCAAGGATTTTTGCGTACAGCTAAACCTAAATCCGAAAATTATAATTTAAGAAAAAAATTAAGACAGAGAAAGCTAAAGTCCAGAGGAAAGGGAGATGCGTCATCATGGAATCATTGCTTTTTCTTTGGTGTAATGAATAATTTTGTGATATTCTTCCCATAATCTTCATGGCGTTTGGCAAGAATCGACTAAAACGCTACATCAACAGTAATGATAACCGCGAACCAGTCACTTCCTATAATCTCCCGACGGTCCGGATGCCAGTGGCGGCCGAAGCGGGAGCGGCGGCCGGAGCAAAGAAGGAGGTGGAGCTGCCACTGCCGCCACAGACCTGTCCTTTCGGAACTTGAACAGACAAAGCATCCCGGAAGCGAACAACAGAGCGACGCCGGTGATTCCGCACACGATGCTCGCCACCAAGAGGGCGCCTCTCACGTGACTTCTCCTCCCTCTTCGCCCTTCCACGCTGCCGCCGTATCCTCCTCCTCGCAGCCACGGGTTGTTGCTTGAGTTCGCCGCGGTGGGGATCGTCATCGCCGGAGACGACGATGCGGACGAGTCAGAAGAGGACGGCGACGGCGGTGGGGAGGCCCCGAAGAAGGACGCCATCTCCGGGGACGGCTTCGCTCCGGCCGGCGGCGGATCCTGGCACTGCAGCCCGTGATCGGAGGGTCGCAATTCTCTGGCTTCCGATTGAGTAAAGCCGGTGGAGAAGAGGACGCACAGAGCGAGAAGGACGAAAATTCCTCCGGAGGACGCCATCTCCCTCTCTCACTCTCGCAAAAATTATGCATGGATCCTTGGAGTTCTTCTAGTCTGTACTGCACTTATGGAGCGTGTCGACCAAGGAACAACGATGATACTGTTCTCTGCCTAAAGTTTTCATACATGCTCGCTAACAAAAAAAAAAAAAAAGATAATAATTACGGATTTACCGGTGCTTTTTTGTTTTTTTTTTTACCAGGGATCTTTTACCGTGTAGTAAGAAAAAAATCATGTGATATTTTTTTATAACCGCGAGGGGGAACCCCTGCGGGCCCCGACTTGCGTCATTTGCGACGGATAAAATCCCTCGTGTGATGTTATAGGACGACCCTTACCTTCGCAACACCCGAGTGATGTTTTCCTTTTTAAGTACCCAACAGCAAAAATATTCACATCATTTGGACTCCATTTGTTTCTCGAAAAATAAGTAATTTGAAAAATATTTTGCCAAAAATGATCGTATGTATCGCTTATAAAAAAAAAAATTAGTCGACGAAAGATGTTTTCTTTACCGACGACAATTTGTGTCTAAATACTTGCTTAGATAATGAAATTTTTTGTTTTTTGCTCATGCATTTTTGTAAGCGATATAAGCGATTATTTTTTGAGAAAATTGTTTTCAAATAACTCGTTTTTCACGAAATGAACGGAGTCTTGTAGGTCACAATAAAAACATCTTGATGAATGTAATCTTGCTTGTTAATTAAACCTCGCCATCTCTTTTCGAGATTGGATCCCATATGCAATGACTTGCTTTTAAACGGGCTCACCTTTGGAGGATACTAGTCTCTTTTTTTGGGTTCTCAAAGGCGGCTGGTGGTAGTGCCCTTAGGAGAAGAAATTACCAAAAAAATCCTAAACTTATTAAATTTGTGCCAATTCAGTCATAAACTTTTTGATTTAGCCAATTGTGTCTTAATCCTTTTTGATAATTTGTTAATTTAGTCTCAAACCTTTTAATTGTAACAATTTATCCTAAATTTTTTTACGATTTATCAATTTAGTCATAAATATTTTTACGATTTGCCAATTTAGTCATTCATGTTAATTTTGGTAAAAAATTACAAGCATGACAATCTAGTTAGTGCCGGTCGTTCTATGTAGTATGGTGGACTCCAATGTGGCCAATTTTTTTTTAATTTTTTAACAATTTGTCTGAATTTTTTATTTCTTTTCTTTATCTTTTTTTCCAGCTAGTCGACCCTCGCCTGGTCTAGGGAAGGGCTACCCTCAATTGGGGCAAGGGTCATCATGCCAAGGTTGAATAAAAAAATGAAGAAGAAAAGAAGAAAATAAAATGAAAATATGAAAAATAAAAATAATTATAAAATTATAAAAATTGTCGGCATCGGGACCGACCGTTCACATAGAACGGCTGTTAATCGATGGCCAGAACGATTAAAATGGAAAATGGCCAATACATTCAGGAATAAAATAGCCAAATAGAAGGGGATGTGGCTGAATTGGCACGAATGCAATAAATTATGACTTTTGGGGTACTTTTCCCTCTCCTAGGATCAATAAGAAAAACAAGTGTTGTTTATCAATAAACCGATTTCCATTTCTATTTGATAAAAGGATTTGAACCATTTAATTCGACTAATTTTTCAAAAAATTAATTTGCGAAAACCTCTTTAATTACCATTGTATCTATATGTTTAGGGATAATTTTAAAAAAAGGCCCCAAATGCTCTTATTTTCTCAAATAAGGATTTGAAATGAACTTTGTTTCACATAAAGGATCAAAGTACTCTCATTGTATCAAAAAGGATCTCGAATTGCACATTATTTCAAATAAGGGCCCAAAATGATTATATTAGTCTTAAAAAAGGGCATAAGTTACTTTAGTTAGGAGTATTTTATTAATTTACTATTTTATTTTATTTTCCTTTTTCTGTTTTTTAAGATATTTTGAAAAAAAATTGAAAAAAATAAAATAAAACAAAGAACACAAGCAAGAGGTTAGGACCTCCCACTTGCGGCCGCCACCTCACCACCGATGAGGTAGTGACTATGGTAGTCGGGGTCGCTAGCCCTCGCCGGGCGGCGGCCACAAGCGGAAGGTTAGTTCTCCCGCCTATTTACTTCTTCTTCTTCTTTTTAAATTTTTTGCGTTTTTTTGTCTTAATTTAATTTTAACAAAAAATTAGGTTAAATTTATATTTTTACAAAAATGCCCTTGATCGGTCGGAAAATTTGGCCAACCAAGAAAGTCGAGCCCTTATTTGAAATAATCATAGCCACTTTATGTAATTTTTTGAGATAATAATGATACTTTAGGCTCTCTTTTTTAAATAAAGTGCACTCTAAGCCTTTATTTATTTGAGATTTGGAGCCCCTTTTCTGAATTTTCCCATATGTTTATGAAAATTTTAGAGAAGTGAGATTGGCTTAGCGGGCTCGAGGCCGCTGTATTCTTGGGTTGCGTTTGGCTCCTCCTCTCTCGTAAAACCCTCGATAACTCTCTCTCCAGTTCTCTCTCTATCGGAGCTTCACTTCCCTAGCTGAAAATGCCGCCTAAAGCTGCGAAATCGAAGGAAGCACCGGCGGAGCGGCCGATCCTCGGCAGATTCTCGTCTCACCTCAAGATTGGCATCGTACGCTTCTCCCTCCTCTTCCTCTTGCTCGCTTCCCTGCTTGTTCTCGCTTGCTTCGATTCCCCCTCGCAAGAAGCTTGGAGGAACGAGGGTTTTTCGACGTCGATTGATCGGAGATTTGCGATTCTTGTTGTAGTTAGAGCTTGCCGTTGCGTGCGATTTCTGGGCGATCCGGTTTGCTGGGGGATCTCGTCTTTGCTTTTGCTCCTCCTTTTATTCTTCTACTGTGCTGTCGGCTTATGATTGCTTAAATCTTCATTCCTTTCTTGCTATGTATCCGCGGTTCATGGATTTATGGGTATAAAGAGTTGTCATTTCTGGCGAGCTGCTGTTCCCTCTGTATTGATAATCATGTTAGTTTTTCATGTTTATGGAGTTTTCTTTGTTTGTTTCATTACTAGTTTGTGCCGATTTTTGCTTATTGACTCGATGATTTTAGGCCACATTGCGCTGCAGTCATAACTTATCCGTGCTTCGCGGTTCTTGGTCTTTTTAAAGAATGTTAGAAAGGTGCCGGGATGACTGCTCAATATTATCTTCGCAAAAAGCTTCTCCCCTCATTCACCTCTCCTTTCCTTTTTACCCAATTCTTTCTTTAGAAAGGTGCAGCGAGTACTTCTTTGCAAGTCGAATGGTAGTCCAATTAATTTCGAAATGATTGTTTCTCCTGAAATGAAAACGTGACATAAGTCTCCTACCTGATTGGATTACCTTATAGAACTGTTGGATGGAATATTTTAAGAGATGGTACAGCATAGAGTGAAAAGAATTAAAGAAAAACACTAGAATGCAAGGTTCGAATTTCAGTCATTTTTCACATGCATTGACTCGATCAAGGGATCCGTGTGTCCATATGCTAAAATTATCCTTTATAGACTTGATCCCCCTTTAACTGTACAAGCAATTTGAGCTCAGAATAACTGGAAGTGTAGAAGACTATTTATATGTATGTATACTTATATGCAATGTACAAGAGTTTAGATCTTGAGGACCGGAGGTAATATTTTGCAGTCTAGATACTAATATGATACCATCTTATGAATTTTTGGGGGTTTATTACTTGTCATGCTTAACTACTTTGCCGCTTTATTGTCAGGTTGGATTACCAAATGTTGGCAAATCAACGCTCTTTAATACCCTCACAAAACTAGCTATACCGGCAGAGAATTTCCCCTTTTGCACCATCGAGCCAAATGAGGCCCGAGTGAATATCCCAGACGAGCGGTTTGAATGGCTTTGCAAATTGTACAAGCCAAAAAGTGAGGCAAGTCACTTTACTTTGTGTGCTTCTTGGTCAGACTATGTAATGTGATGCTGATACTTATCAATTAATATCATTATACTCGTGATGGATGGTCCATGGGTTTTCTCTCTTTGGAGATCTGATTGAGTGTCGTTTCTATTCATCCGTTTTTCAACTTGGTGAAGCTGCCATTCAGTAGCTCTAGTGATGCCAGTGAAAGATTCCCTGTACTCTTATTTGGTCAAAGCAATGCAGTCGGAAGCCTGGATGTGCGCAGGAGTATTGGAACAGAAGAGAACTAACATATGACAGATGCGGCATTCTTTTGGTAGGAGAATGGCATACTATGACCATCTTTGACAAACAATTCTGTGTGGAGAGCACTTTAGATTTGTACATCTGGCAACTTATAACTGTGTGAACATTCTTAAATCCACAAGCCAATTAATTCATCACTTCAACTTTGAGACTACAAACGGTTTATCCCTGCCACTGAATTACATTTTTTGCATGTCTTATTTGCCAATACCATGATCAAGCATCAACATATGGCATTGTATCAACTGGATCCCTTTTGCAATGGGGATGCATTCCACTGTGTTTCCAAGCAGTTTGATGCTTAAGTTCAACTGGAAATGTTAGAAGGGAAGTTTCAATGCCCTAAGAAGGGGACTGTGAGCATAGTTCTTGCTAATTTAATGGCACAGAGAATGCTTGCTAAACTTTTCTAGCTAAAAGCCCTTGGAGAATCTTGTTCAATTTGACGTACTTGACTACTTTGTGATCTTTACTTCATGGAGGATGGAAGGTAAGTCTCTCACCCAAATAAAACATCATGGCTAGATAAAGATTTAGTTGCTGGGTCTGGCTCAGTAGATCTTGGGGAAATATAAAGAAGAATAGTGGACGATTTTCCTGTGTATTTAGGGATAAGATGGCCCCAAGTGAGTTGCTACTGATGTTTTTCCAGTGGTGAAGTGAGAACGTATAGGGGAGTCTCAATTTTTTTTTTTTTTGAGAATTTGTGGAAGGCCGAAACCTTTTGACATTCAACTGGAATTGTTGTTGTACTAAGATTTATTGCTTTGGAACTTGGTTGAGGATGTATACTTGCTCTGTGCTAACTGAACAAGAGAGCCGTTAAACAAAACCTGTTTCTCATGTACTTGGCTCTCAATCCATATTTGGCCAATGAGATGCAGCTCTGGGTAAAAAGTTGGCTGTTTCACTATCGGTTCAACGATGATTCTGGTTATTGCCATGGCTCAGATCAGTATCTCTAGGTTGAAAATTACATCAGTGACCTTTCATTATTAAAAAGTTTCTCTCAAGCTATTTATGAACAACTGAGATCCCCTTGTAAAGGCCTACCTGCACGCTACATATTTACCATGCCAAGATCAATGACCATTTTCAAAGGAATTATTATTTGCTGCGGTATAATTGTTGCAGATGCGTCAGGTAGCTCATCCATAAATTTGCAAGTGATTTGTTTCACAGAGATAGTGAATTTACTTAGAGCATCGCAAAGCCTTTGCATTTAGCATGGGGTGAGGGGAGTAGTCACAAGTGATGCCAAACTTGTATTCGTATCTGAACAATATTGTGACTATAGTTTTTGTGGGAGGATAATTGATGACTGGTGTGTCCCCCTTGTGGGTTTAATGACTGTTAAATACCAGTATTTGAGATTCTCGACTCTAATTCATAATGTGGTTGTGTGTGATCAAGAAATCGTGTTTCCAGCAATCCACTTCCCAGCCCATTCTGCTAGGGATAAATATCTGTTTCGATAACTATGGGAGATTAAATTGTAGATCTTTGAAAATGACTTTCACAGCTGTTATTTAACGTGATACTGTTAATTAATGCAGGTCCCAGCTTTCCTAGAAATCCATGATATAGCTGGGCTAGTCAGAGGAGCTCATGAAGGTCAAGGCTTGGGCAATAGTTTCCTTTCCCACATCCGTGCAGTCGATGGGATTTTTCATGTTCTTCGTAAGACTCTCGAAGTTGTGTTTGCCATCATCTTTGTCCTGTAGAACATGACTATGTGTTGTTGGATTATGATTTTTACATCAATTGTACTTCTTTGCAGTTATTTATGTTCTCAATGATCAGTAGAAATAATTGAACGGCAAAATTAATGTGGAGAAGCACAAAATGATCTGATTTTTATCTCTCTTGGCCACAAGCATCTCCTTATTATTGTATAATTTCATTTAGATCTGTTCGTCTAGAGTTATGGTTGACATTTGTGTGATGCATCAGAAGTCGATAGGTTTTTGCTCCATTTTCCTGGATGATATGGTGAAACAATCTAAAGCTTGGTTGGATGGCTATGGTTTTTCAGTTCTAGTTGTAGCTTTTAGCTTTTGGCTCAATCTTTGATTCATTAGATTTAATATTTAGAAGTTCTTGATCTTGAAAATGTTCTGGAAGTTACTACAGGAAATAGTATAAACATTGACAAAAGCATCTTATGCTCTCAACTTCCACTATCAAAGCGTAATTTTGGCCTTTCACTTTTGTCAATGCTAAAAAGCGATAACCTAAAAGAATGAGCACAAAAGTTTGTTGGAGCAACCTTTTGCTTTGGCTTTACATGTTAGCTTTTTATTGTCTTTGATGCCGGATGGCCATGCATCAAAGAAATGAGAGTGACTATCCATATCAGCACTGCAATGACTGTAATTTTAGTTGGGGAAGAGCTCTGTGCATGTTTGTTTATCGCTGGGGCTTTTTCTTATCTGAGATGTTTGCAAAACTTTACTATTGTTTTTAGGTGCCTTTGAGGATCCGGACATTATACATGTTGATGACTCGGTTGATCCTGTTAGGGATCTAGAAGTTATTAGTGCTGAATTACGACTAAAGGTGAGTTCAGATAAATATGATCCAGACCGTCTACTGTAATTTTCCATAAATTATGCTGTTCTTGAGGATTGGATTTTTGCTATGGGCATGACATCTTTTGGCCTTCGTGGTTCCTGCAACCATAATGATTCTTTTGTAGTAAACTTGGGAGGGGAGGATCCTTCTTCGAAAACAATTTCATCAGAGTGGCCATAAGGAGGTGCTGACCCCTATAGGAAAGCCATTTATGAGGCATGGTATTCAATATCTAACGTAGCATTGTTGAAGAAAAAGTTAATGGAAAAGAGATCGAGGTCCTTAATAAGTACAATCACTCTGTACCCCTTCAAATTGTCTTGCTCTCCTCTGCCTCTGCATTTTGTAACTTGTAAGAGGGATGATCATCTCTTTGCGGCTTCACGAATTAGCTGACTATAAGAATTGCCACTGCATGTTCTTAAGAAATTCAATCAGTGGTCTCTGGATCTACACCCATGCATAGTGGCACTTATTAAGGGATCTTGATGTGGAATTGTAAGAAGGATCTCCATATGTCACTGCATGTTAACTGTTTCCCTATCTTGGATGACTATGGTCAATATATGGAGGATCAGGACATGTCATGTTTAGCCTATTTCCACTAAATGCATAGGAGTTCTACCGCTCATTCATTTTCCCATTTTTTAGGCCACAGATTTCCGTACAGGGAAAGTGCACTTTGGGAGTGACTCTTTTGCATATTAAGATTCTCTAAAAGCCTATGAATTTGTGGCTTTGCACATTAAAAAGAAAAGGCACTGGATGTAACATGTTCCGATGGCTTGACAGAAAGTTTGGACGTGAGTGAACCTAATCAAGATAAGCATTCTTTGGTTCACTTTGTTTGAAATCATTTTAATTAATGTATTGTCTGTCGGGCATGGGAAAAGAAAGCAATTTGCTAGATAATTAGACGAGTAGTTACATTTAAAGAGGGTAGTGTTGCAAGTGTGCTTGTGTTTACAAGGTTTTATTCAAGAGGACGTGTTTGCATAATATCATCAAGTCACGGGGGCCTAGTTGGGTTACATGATTCAACCTTGACAAATATCTAACTAGCTAAACGGCTTTCTAAAGCCATTGCTTTTACTAAGCTATTAGTTAAAGGAATGTACTTCTGCATATGTGGATGGTATCCATCATAATCCATTGGTTTTTCAAGCTAGTCAAGGCTCCTTAAAAAATTGCTTCATTAAGAGATACAGGTTCACTTCCCCAGGTCCTTCTAGTCAGGCGCATATGTGCTTCACTGCACTTGCATCCTAGTCAGCTTTGTCAATTCCACATGAGGTGGGCAATAAATTTTCAAAATATGGCCCTGTACATCGTAGAAGAGGGATACCTGCAGCTACATACAATTTGCTTAGCTGTAGAGGACACGATTTACATATGAGAGGGGGAGTTGGGGTGCCCCGCAGAGAGAGGGGGGGGATGGTTGGTGGTGTTGGAGTTGCACAATGAATTCCAAACCTCTAGGTATGTCATGATTTGATTAATAAATCAAACCTTTAGGCATGTCACGCATCTCTTCACACTACAGTTTCCTGAGTAACACACATGAGAGAAATTGCATCACACATTCCAAAGCAAAGATTTGTTTAATTCCTTCGATCTTCATTTACTGTAGAGTGCAATTAAAAAATCCTACTCCAAGTTGAACAGGACACATATTTCAATATATGAAATCCTACTTCAAACAGGAATAAGAAACATATTATCCTATTCCACATGCAAAAGGAAATTTATGGAATCCAATCTGAATTGATAAGACTAATTATTCAAGTAGAACATCAATATTTGAACAAAGAGCAGGTTGTTTCATATAGTTGGCTGCATCACACACACACACACACACACATAGAGGGAGGGAGGGAGGAGAAAATGTCTTCCCTTGAGGAATTGATAGCACCTTTAGCAGCGCAATAAGAAAAGAAGGATTTCATCAATCCCTCTCTCTGCAGGAGCGGAAGAAGAGAGCTTTAGATTGAGGACGAATCTTGCGTTTCTATTTTATTGAAAATTGGCTTTAACTTGTACATTTTTTTTTTTTGGTAAGGTTAACTTGTACATTTTTGCTATAGTGGAAAATTGCATATGGATGTAAACGCCGAAATTGACATAGTTGATGATTTTTCTTGAATACGGGATCGCTTCTGGTTTTGAGAGCTGTTTCGTATATGGCTGTAGTTCTTTGTTCTTTTTCTGTAGATGGTTTTGCACCCCCTTTGGGTACCTTGTAGTAGGTTGAACTTTCCTATCAAAAAAATTAGAAATTAAAGAAGCAGCAGCAGAGGCTACCTTCTTTATCTAGGTGCGGCATTCTGGTGCGGAGAGTCCCATGTGTTTTTTCCTACTTTTCGATAGAATTGCAGTGGCATGATCATACGAGATGATTTTTTATTTGGCGTAATCCATATGGGCATTTTTTTGTTCAATAAGCCTTCTCTGGCTTTCAATGATAAAATATAATGAGATCAACTGAAGAAGTTCCTCTGATGCTAAATTGGTAATACCTCTGTCTTATTTTGGGAAGCACAGTTATTAGAGGATAAAGATTTCATCAGATTATATTTGCTTCATTATGCTTCTCGCTACCATGGCTCTCTTCTGGTTGTTCAATATTTACTATTTTTCCTGAACCCACCAAGATGGTGTTGTGAAGGATGTTGAATTTATGGAGAGAAAGATAGAGGATTTGGAGAAGAGCATGAAGAGGAGCAATGACAAGCAATTAAAGATTGAGCACGAATGCTGTATGAAGGTATGGCTTTACTTTTTCTTTTCCACAATTATTTGAACAGGCAAATTTTCTTCTGCAGTTCCTATCCTGTGTTGATGTGATATTTCAGTGCTCTGTGCTAGTCATATGTGAATCTGAAATGTCGGCAACGATGGACTTATTTCATATTAACTGTTTTCTCAGTTGATTTGATGTGGTTTGAGTAGCTCATGTTTGTATCTTTCCTCAATTTCTGTTCTTATTTACTGTGTCTCATAAATATTTGTAGTTATTGTTAAGAGTTATGACAGAGGATGTACAAATGCAACCCTCTCAAGTAGTGGAATGCTTTTTCAGTTACGCAGCTTCTGTTTTTTTATGTGTTTTCACTGTTAACTAGTAAAATGATGATACTCTACTCGGCGGCCTCCTTATGTATTTGAATTTTCATTACTTAGGGCAGAGAATGTGCCTTACAGATGCAATCATGTAGAAAAGGCATACGGCAAAGTTTTCATAACATTGATGTGCGATTTTTGGAAGTGCCTTCTGGAAAAGATGTTGGACCAAAAATAACATATTTTCGAATTTTCAGTACTTTGGGCAAGAGAATGTAACTTCGCAGAAGCAATCATGTGGAAAAGGCATACAGCAAAGTGTTCATTACCAATTGTTGTGCGATTTTAAAGGGCCTTCCGGAAAGAATGTTAGACTAAAAATAGGATATGCAACTAGAAGCGCTTATTTGGTTTGAAATCCTCGTTGGATTTGTGAAGATCAGATAGGAAGTTGAAGAGAAGATTCCAATATTTGGCGTTTGCAGGAGCTTGGTTTAAATCGAGCTTGATGACACAAGACATTTCATGTGGTTTTCTATATCTACTGGGAAATGGCTTATTGGAGGTTAAAGGACCAGGAGCTGCACATAGTTCTTGATTGGCATGATGTTTGTTTGCTCTTTGTATTAGAAATAAAGTTGTAAAAAAAATTTCAGCTCTAACATTCTGCTTGAAACTGGAATGCTCTGTTGGTGATTAATCTAGCTTCCTCAAATCTCCTCAGTTGCACTTGGTGTGGGAAATGTTCCCTAGAAGTCTCAGATGTTGATTTGTAATGTTACTTTGTCGTTCAACTGCATACCAAATCATGTTTTGGCATTTTGTATACTTCACGCATTCATGTGAAGAATAATCTCTTGTAGGTTCTCCAGGATGCGATTTGGTGCCCTATTTTGGCCTCTTTGCTTTAAAATCTTATGTTGGTACAGAAGCAGAGCATAGATATTGCATGTTGCATGATATCTTACGCTAGTAAGGTTGAGACGTTCTTCCTTACTAGATGGTAGGGGTGGGTTATTTCCTTTTTTTGGGTTTTGGTGGGTTCAAGTGAAATAGGAGTGATGGGGAGGAGGATTGTATTGTTGGTGAATATGAACGTTACTTAGGCTGTGCATCCTCTTTGCAAGTAACTGGTCTACTGAGACATTATGCTAGTACAAGAATGCTGGAGTATCAAAACTTCTCCATTTTTCTCATATGTTACATGACATTTTTGGGGATTATATTAGCTAATCTATGAAAAACCTTTCAGTTTTCTTGACTTTAGACTCCTGACTTTCAAGAAGTCCACCATGATAGCTTCAACGATTTTATGATTTAACTCAACTTTGGCAATACATCTTTTCACAAAAAACTGATCTACATACTTATTAAAAGATTTTCTATTATGCTACTTGACATTGTTGAAGATTATATAAGCTAAATTTATGGCAGTTTTCTTGACATTTCGATTCCTGACTATCAAGAAGTGCACCTTGATAGCTTCATCAACTTTATGATTTAACTCAACTTTGGCTATGCATCTTATTCACAAGAAACTGGTCTACATACTTTTTTTCTCTTCACAAAAGGATGCTCAAGTATTAAAAGTTTTCCTTTCTCTTGAACATTGACATTAGATGGTATTGGCTAAAATTATTGGAATCCTCCAATTACTATTAGCTCATTTTTTGACATTTGCATTCTGATTTCCAATGGGTCCAACTATGATGGCTTCATCAATCTTCACGCCAGTTATTAGTAAGCCTAATGGGGTAAAGTTTAGCGCGAAATGTATAAAGCATGTGAAATTTGTTGAGCATCGGTGTCCTTGCACAAGAATGGGTCAAAATATGGAGCCAGATGGCCCAAAGAAAAAGGTTGCATGGCTGCAGGATTAGTTAAGTGCACTTGTATTTTCACGTTTCTTCTCTTAGCTTTAACTTGTGACTAGATGCTGATTTCATTATTTGCGATGGACACCTCGTGAGTGTCAGTTTAGAACCACTTTACGTTCAATTGAGATGTTACAAATATCTAAAGGAAGCGGATGCTCTTCTTGACAGGTCAAGGCATGGCTAGAGGATGGAAAAGATGTTCGTCTTGGAGACTGGAAAGCTGCTGATATTGAGATATTGAATACCTTTCAACTACTTACAGCAAAGCCAGTTGTCTACTTGGTGAGTTTTAACAGATATCATGGCCTTAGCAGTGATGGGACATTATGTTTCACAACGCATGGCATATATTCCGTAGGTTTTTTTGGTGGTTGCTTTCTTCATCACTGCATTGGTGGGGTGCGAAACCCACTTACAGTTCTACAATTAAAAGAGATCAAAATGTCTTCATGAGGTAAGAGTGAAGTTGTAGGCCATGTCAGCCTCTGGTCAAGTGAAACTTGAATTCTCTTACTCTATTACTGACGAAACTCCTTAGATCCAAAGACCATTCTTCATAATTAGTTTCTCCATTGAACTGTTTAGCAAGATATCTTGGGTAAATAAACAGCTGAAATTTTCATGGTTAATTGTTTTGTGTAAGGTAGACCCTTAAGTATTGCTCTCCTACTGAGATTTTCCTCATGTTTGACTCTTGAGCGTGTCTCTGTGTGCTGCCAGGTTAATATGAATGAGAAAGATTATCAGAGAAAGAAGAACAAGTTTTTGCCCAAGATTCATGCTTGGTATGTTCGCCATATTTTGAGTCCAACCAATTTTGGGTCTCTAAGCCCAAAAGATTTGTGGGCTTCTTTTTCAATTGCAATATTTTATGCCCCCAACATTCTCCCCCTCGTCTCCCCAAACAAACCCCCCCCCCAATTTTCCTTCTTTTTTCCTCTCCTTCTCAATATGTTATCTGTGATTGGTGCATTTTTTTCTTTTTTGTATCAGTCAATATATGTGATAGGTCATACTTTCTACTGCCTGTGGATTGTAGACAGGCATTTTAGTCTGGTCCTATTGTAGCAAGTTACATTGCTTTGCAGGGTGCAGGAGCATGGAGCCGAAACAATAATTCCTTTCAGCTGTGTCTTGGAGAGAAACCTTGCTGATATATCGGAAGATGAAGCTGCAAAATACTGTGAGGAAAACAAGGTGCAAAGGTGAGTTTCTTTTCTCCTGATTAGGACATACGGCTTCTAAAATGATGAATTTGAACAAAGTTTTTCTTGGCTGTGGTGATGGAGTCGGCGGCGGTACAAGCAGTGTTGTGTAACTAATGTGTGCTTACCGTTACTCTATGTGCAAGTATTAGGTATAACTACTCTATTAAAATAATCGGAACTGCACTCTTACATATAATCTGAAGGAGCAAAATACAGAAAGTGGCAGAGTCTAACTAATTTTTAACCATTTTGTTGATGCATAATGCCACCTAGAAATTTCAAGCCCTGAATTAATGATCAAAGTGTCTCCTGATAGTTTATCTGCTAGAACTAGGAGAGATCTGAGAAGATTAACTCGCAACAATGGTTTCAAATAGGCTGCTTGGTTGCTTCAGCATCCTTTTCTTGATGATTTCCCTTTCTTCTTCTTTTCATATTTGGAATTTGACGTTGATGTATATTGACTTACGTAGTGAGTTGACTGTTCTGTAGGACTTATGCTATGGTTTGTTGGCTAGCTAATCGATGTTTATGTTGATGCTCAATCCCCTTTACTTGGACTAGTCTCTCTCTCATGATATGCTTTCCTTTCTCTGTGTTTTTTTCTATCCATCTTATTAAATGCTCATCTCAATCCCCTTTCCTTGCCATAGTTGTGAATTCCTCTTTTGGGAAAATTATACAAGAAAAATTGAATCAATCCTAAACAGCTTCACAATGGTTATTCTTCCACTCCAGTACCAAATGTTATCGACAGGTCTGGTTGCCATTCCCTCATTTGCATTAACTGGAGTACAAATGCTTGTCCCACGTCCTCCCAAGTTCCAAACAAAGGAAGAAACTTTTGTTCTTCGTTCATTGATGTCATTCATGACATATGCTCTCTGGATTGTGTTGTTTTGTAGCTTAAGAGGGACTGATTTTCGTTGGCAATATGAGAGAATTATTATAGCATGTGATTCACAAAATACCAGTGGCTTCAACCCCTCTCTTTGTTGATTCTTACTTTTGCTTTCGATGAGTTACTGTCGGGTGTCATGTTCACTAGGTGTCAATACTATGTTACTAGATTTTTCATGTGTCTTTCGACTTTGACCTTTTCTTTGGTTAGCCCATCATGAATAAATATAGAAATTTTGGTCTGAGTTTGGTTTTTTTTTTTTTTTCAGTGCCCTTCCGAAGATAATAAAGACAGGATTTTCAGCGATCAATTTGATATACTTTTTCACAGCGGGCCCAGATGAGGTAAGTGAATAAACCGACCAACAATGAACACAACCAAAAGTATCAGAAGATTTAAATTCTAGTCAATTAGAGAATCAACGAAGCTATATCTGTAAAAGTTTCCTGTTGTTGAATTAGATTAGCTTCTCGAGTTACGCCTTGTTGACAATCGCCTAATACGTTTCAAAAATTTTCTATGTCCGTATCTGTTGCTTGGTGGTCTCCTTGATAACAAACAACTTGGTAATGAGTTCAGGTTATGCTTGGGTTCTTTATGATGTTTTGGTCTACAAATTTAGGTTTTGGTGGCGCCTGCTTTATTGGGTATATAGCAAGGAGGGATATCTCTTGGAAGAAGCAGGGCATTAATAAAATCTTGGTTGACTATGATCTCTTTTAGTTTCACAAAATGGTTTGGCTGTCCTATGTGGTACCTTGAGTTTGGAAATCTTGTCTGGCTTGAGCAGCAGCTATGGAACAGAAGGGAAAAATGTGCAGGAAGGAGGCTCAAGGAACTGGAGGAAGTTTAGGAAGAAATAGGATATGATTTCCTGTTGTCCTAGCTTACATTATTTCCGCATCAGCATATACATCTACTTGAAAGAGTCTAGACGGATCTTCCTCTGACAATGGTGGTGTAGTGGCTGAAGTTGGGCATGAAAAGTTGGGACATTGTGGGATATAATAGCATGCACCTACTTGAGAGAATCCGAGGTGATGATATTCTGGCAGGTGCATTAACCAAAGTTTAGCATTGAAAAGTGGGTATATTTGATGGCTATTGAGTAGGATTAAATATTAAGGAGGTAGGTTTGTGGTTTAAAGTGAGTGATGAGTTTGTGAACCAGGTGCATCCGTACGGTCTTGAATCACGCATGACCATGGAAGCTTTTCCCTCCGTTTGTTGAGATAGTTGCATTAGCAAGGCCTATTTCTGGAAAATTGATGGTCTATGTAAATGCTTGTGCATTGTTTGTTGATCCTGATTTTTCTTTTTCCCTTTAGTCTTTGTTTTGGAAGAGTAGAGTGGGTAGGGAGAGCAAAGATGGAGAAAGAAAAGGGTGAAGTATTGGGACTCTCTTTTGTTGGGGAATACATTGAGAAAGCTGGGTTTTTTCGGTTAAGGTGCTCTAGGGAACAGATCCGGTGGAGACTGCAACCCAAGGAGTAACAAGAACTTGGCCGTGGACTTGAAAACCTGGGTATCACTGTTTTGACTGGTTCAATAATACTGCTTATCCTAGAGCATTTTACGATCCTATTGGGTGATAGTCGCAAAGTTGACAGATAAATCCCCAGAAAGAGGCTGGCCCAACTTAAATGTGAAAAATGGCGAGGGATTTCATTTCTTTGAGGCCCATCAAATTTGGTTCTCCCCAAACTTGAGAGGAAAGGAGGGGAATTGAAGCCAGATGACATCTTTGCCCTTGCCTTTGACCCACAAATTTTAAGGATAAATGCCATTCCCTTCAAATTTTCTTTTTCCTAAATAAAGTACTTTCATATCCAACACTTTCTTCACCTTTACCTTCTACCCCTTTCGAAACAACATCAAAGAAATTCTTTTTTCACCTTCATTTTCTTTACCCACCAAAAAGAATCCTTTCAAACACAATGTTAAGGTGCTCTCTACTTGTTCTGGTGGTGTTGATACCGCTTCAGGGTTTGTCGTCTTGCGTATAAAGGACATCTAGGATAGTTGGATGGCTAAGGTTGCTTTCTTTATTGGGATAGCAGTATTAAGAAAGACAATGGGGATAGTTTTCATGGGTTGGTGCTGTATGAATCTGAAGGCACGGGATCGTTCCACATATAATCTTTAAGACTTAGCATTTCTTAAGCAGGCCAGATTTGGGGATGCCAAAAGGCGTCAAGGAACTTCTGCCTTCTTGCAGTTCTAGTTTTCCTGACATCTACCTTAGTTATACAGTTCCTATTTTTGCGTTCGCTATATTGTGGCATGAAACTATGATGGACACATTTTTGTTTTGAAGGTCAAGTGCTGGCAGATCAGGAGACAGACAAAGGCTCCTCAAGCTGCTGGGACCATTCACACTGATTTTGAAAGAGGTTTCATTTGTGCTGAGGTAGTTCTTTCTCCTTACTTGTAAGAATAACCAGTGCTTTTTCTTTTCGATGTCTTCTCTTTACCTACCAGCCAATCCTCAGATGATTGCTGCGAGGTCATTACCAACAAGAAGAGTAGCCATAGAGTATCCCAGCGAAAGAACAAAAATCCCACATATATGTACTGTGGACTCCGTAAGGATAATGGACAGGCTAACAAGGATGTTTGAAGTAACTAAAAAGGAGTGTACACTGATTTTTTTTGCCTGTGAAATTTTGCTCGAGTCTGGGAGGAGCATAAAATTTATTCCTTAAGGAGAACTGTCAAGAAGTTTATTTTTGTTCTCAATGGTGTATTCTGAAGCTGGAGCCTTCCGCTTTTGCCTTTACTTTGTGGCTGCTGGTTAGAAGGGCCCATCATGTAATTCTCTATAGAGTTATCTTTTAAACTTTCCCTCATGAGTTCAATTTCACAGGGGAAACAGTATAGGATGTAAACTGGGACTTAACTTCAAATATTTTTGATTGCGAGTCCAAATCTCAACCCGGTTATATAGGATAGAAACGAGGAAAACAGAAAGAAATGGATGGCTTAAAGAATGAAATGTATAGAAACCTTTGTCTATTGTGATAAAACTATGTCAAGGAGGGTCTTTTAGGACAGATGGGCAGGTCACTTATTTTCTTTGATTTTCAAAATGTTGCAGGTTATGAAATTTGAGGATCTAAAAGAACTTGGGAGTGAAGCAGCTGTCAAGGTAGGTACCTGTTTTGTAATGTCTTCCGGTTGCCTCTTTAGTCATCTCCTGTCACCTCCTGAAAAATTTCCATAGCATGGATGATAGACCTGTTTGGAGATGAGACTTAAAGCTATGACATTTGGGAAATACACGCAAACCAACACAAACGCAGGGTTAGGCGATAGTCAAGGGCTTAGAGAAAAATTAAATCGATTTCTGGATTAATAGCTGTTGAAGTCAGAATGGTTCATATTCTTTTTGTTGTTCCTTAAATTGGTCACCTTGGATCAGTTGGGCGCCATCCGAGTGAATCAAGATATTGATCACGAAAGCACACGAGAGTGCACAAACAAGTGCCCAAACCCATGCATGATTTCCCTTTTCTTCTCCCCTCTCGGAATAGGGCCTACATGTGCTTTTATCTGACTGGATGGGACTTTTGTCGTCTTATTTAAGCCCTAATCAAGTTTGACTTGGGAAACGCAATACAAATTATTACCTATATGGCCCAACATACCGAGCTGCACTTGGATGTTGATATGTAAGTTTTCCTCGAATAAATTGCAGGCTGCAGGGAAGTACAAACAGGAGGGAAAAACATACATTGTTCAAGATGGAGACGTCATATTCTTCAAATTCAATGTTTCTGGTGGTGGCAAGAAGTGAAACATGTACCATTTGCTGCTTCACCCGTATTCTGTCTTGAAGAGACTGCTCTCATGATGTTGTTGGTTAGGCGGTCTCTTCTTGCTCCGATGAAATTATATTTTGATTTGTACTATTAACGGACGATGTGCCTGATTTTGGCTTCCGTGAAACACTCCAGTGCTTAGCAATCAAGTTGAAGAAATTCTCCAGTGCTTAGTAATCTAGTTAGCATCCACTTTTGAGAGCAGCTGTGAACGATGGTATCGGGGGGATTTTTTGTTTGGTTCCCTGGAGAGTTCTATTAGCGCAAGTGAGCTTTTTTTCTCACTACCATTATTCTTTCTTAATTTCGCGTGCTATGCATGTTGGCATCCGAGTTTTGCCTGCGTGCCATATACTCTTTTCTTTTCTTTTCAGAAAAAAAATAATCTCAGGAATTAAAATTGTCAATAACGACGAATTCGACTTCCGATCGAAAACCGTCAGCATTACATCGTTTTGCATTCATTTTTTTTCCACTAATCTTCTTGTGGACCTAACGATTAGGAACTTTTGGTATGAGAATCTCGGGCCCGACGGCTAAAAGTTTAGATCTCCGGGGATTCCAGAGAGCCTCAACAATCCAAACTGTGCTCGTTCAAGTATATAGTGTATGCACGTGTGGGAGGTTCACGAGTTCGCGAGTGTATATTTTTGTCTGTTTGTGCGTCGAACGGGCCTGTTCATGTGCTGGTGGTGAAGCTGTGAGTTGAGGTCAGGAATCAGGATGGGGTTAGGCGTGAGGTCGGAAGAGCGAGGGAGTTTGTCCTCTCTCATTCTTCAATTCAAGGTAGAATTTGTGCTTTGTTTCGTTTGTTTCGATTCCTTCGTCGAGTTCCAAGTGCGACCCCGGAAAATGAATTCCCTAATCTAATAAAAAGAAAATGTTTTTGTGAAAAATAATTTTCTGGAAAGAATTTTCTTTTATTAATAATTTTCTCCGAAACAAACACGTCATAAGAATATATTTTCTCTTATGCATGGTTCACTTTGGAAAATTGCACGAGTATTTTCTTTTCTTTGAGTTTCTGTTTACCGCACACGGGGTCCTATACCGAGACTTAATGGCAAGGTCTTGTATGAATTCTGCCAGATACAACTGCCGTTATTTTTTTTGCAGTACTTTATTCGCTTCACTATTGATTGATTTAATTTTTATTGCATGATATATGTTTGGATTAATATCATGAAAAATCTCAAGCTAGTACATCTGTGACAAATTATCCCAAAATAATTTTTTCACCACAAAAAATCCGAACTAGTATAAGCGTGACAGATTTTATCATCCGTTTAATTTTACAGTCAAATTGTTGAGTTTGATGAAACGTATCAATTGACGGGTGTACCAGTTCAGGGTTTTACCCTCCATTTGTCATAGATTTACTAGTTTTGAGTTTTTCGTGATAATAATTCAATTTAATAGAAACCAATTGAAGGTAAATTTGTCACGTGTACTAATTTAGGATTTTTGGTTGAAGTGTCCAAAAAAATCTTAAACATTTCGCTTTGGTGTCAATTAAGTTCTAAACCTTTCGGTTGTGCCAATTTAGTTATAAATCTTTTGCATTTATGCCAATTAAGTCCATTTAAACAATTTTAGCCAAAAAATAACCGACATGGAGGCCAGTCATCCTACGTCGCCCTTGCCCGCACTAACGTGGACATATTTAAATATTTTTTAATATTAAAAAAATATTTTTATATTTTCTTTGTTTTTTTTTTTTTTTTACAAAGGGCCGACAATCCTAGCTAGTACTAGGCAAGGGCCTTGACGCCCTTGTCGACCAAAGAGAGGGTTGCGAGCCCTCTCCTAGACTTGGGCCAAGCAAGGGGGCGGCAACCCTCGGCGGCCCTAGACGCAGGCACTTGCTACGGGTGATGGCTGTGATGCCCTTGCATGACCCAAATTTGGGAGAGGGCACCGCGGACCTTGTCCAATGCTGGCGAGGGTCGTGAGCTCTCTATCCAAAAAAAAAAAAAACATTATTAAAAACTATATAGAAATATAAAAAATATTTTAAAAAAATTCACATCGGCGTCAATCGTACCACGTAGAATTACCGATGTCCACATTAGTGTTTTTACGTCATAATTGGTCAGATGGACTCACTTGGCAAAAATACAAAAGGTTTGAGACTAAATTGGCACAATTCAAAGATTTAAGACTGAATTGGCACCAATACAATAATATTTAAGACTTTTTAGACACTTTTCCTTCACAAAATTAATTTGGGATAAATTTGCCACAAGTGTACCGGTAATATGTTGGTATAAATTTATCACATGTGCACCAGTTTGAGATTTTTCGTAGTATTAAACCCATACATTTTTGCAAAAGAGAATAAGGCCATATTGGCCATTCGCATTAGTAAAAGAGCTCATGCGTTTTACTTTACCTCTAACCGACCCATAATAGGTCAACGGGAGCTCCTTAACCAAAATAAATTCTCATTACAAATCGAGGATTCCAAGTCGCAATCGATAGGGTTCGGGAGAACTCAAGTCAAGTACTTTAGCATCGAAGGTTAGAGGAATTTAGTTACAACTTTAGCCTCAAAAGTGGCTGGCTTAGTTACGTAGGGCTTACTCCCATGTGTTTTGGATGTCCCTGGCTATAATATCGAATTCCCTAATCTTTCCTCGCTCTCGAGAAACAATCGATGACTTGTTTGTGGAGTTAATTTAGCTTGCCCGAGATGTGGAGGGCTCCGGTTCTACTCCTGCTAGAATTACAATGGGGTCACTGATACAAGTTTATTCTAAGCAGTAATTAATAGTTAGGGTCTAAATCGAACATTTTCTTAGAAGCGTGGAACTCCCACCACAATCTTCGCTTGTCATCGACGTTGGTCTTTTTTCTTCCACTATTTTTCTCATTGGAATTTGTTAGGGGAAAAAAAAATTGGGTACGAAGAAAACATATTGGACTTACGTTAGGCTAGGGTCACTGGGCCTTCGAACCGGACACTTATCCGCAGGGGACCACGTCGTTGAAAAAATGGCGCAAAGATCTTTTTGGACAACAGGGAATGGGGTCCACGTGCCAGAGATTCTATTCATTTTCCGACCTTTATTTATGTGAAAGTGGTTGGAGGTGTGAATAAGGAAACGACACGTGTCCTTCGAAGGGAAATTTTGTCGATTTTTCCTCTTCTTTTCCCCCTTGCCTATCGTGAGATGCTTCCTTTTCCTTGTTGACTCCCAGAATAGATGAATAATAGATGAATAGATTATAAAATATATTTGTTGATGTTGAGAGAATTTCTAGATTAACGGGTTTTCCGCCTTTTATTCAATTCTTGTATATTTACTTTTGATATGATTTTTTTGACAAATCTCTATTGAGCGTACCAATTACTTATTTTGTAGGTTTTAAGGAATTACGAAAGACACATAAGTTTATGTGACTAGAGCTGCTATAAGAAAAGTGTGGTGATTTTAACTTGGGTATCGAGCAAGGAAGATAAAGACGTTCACCACTCACTCGAGTGGTTTTTATTTTGTTCAAAATTTGCCATTTTTCACGTGTCTTTGTTTGTTAATCCATATGTGAGGTACGAGAGAATGGTAACATCCGGTTGGGATTAGTTGTGCGCTTAATGCGTTGCACTCGTCCAATTGATATAAAACTAATGCACGAGTTCTAAGTTCTAACTTAGTAATGCTTCATATGCTATGACTACGGAATTTTAAAAAAAAAAATGTACGATTTTCTCGGACTCATATTGTTGATTGACCTCATGCTTTTAGAAATTTTCGTTCGACTCACGCATATTATCCTAACAAGTTTACTTGTACTATCCATAATTCAAATATCAATTTTTTTTTCCTTCCTCCAACATCGTCATTTCACTTTTCCTACAATAATTACATTTACGAAAAAATCGATAAACTCGAAATTTACGTTATCGCTCACATGTTTCGAATCTGAAAATTTCCTACTTTCTATGCTACAACAACCTTCTAATTTTTATTTTTTTTTTATTTTCCTCCATCATGTGTCTACAATTTATGCTTTTCATTGCGTGTTTCTATTAATTTATATATGAATCAAATATTTTTAAAAGAAGTGGTTTTACTTACCTTTAGAAATGTCAGCGTCACTCTCTCTCTCTCGCTTTTAATATTTACATGTGCGTGTGTCATACATACGTCATCAATCTAATCATTATGCTCCACACCTACTTCCACCTCTCACTTCCGATGCTAGTGGGCCTGAGGCCCAAAGCCCTGGTCGAGCGGGCACTCGCGAGGTCCACGTGGCACTGACAGGACGGACGGAGATGGACGGAGATGGACGGACGGACGACGACACTTGTCACCTCCGTGCAAAACTCACCGTCAAAACAGCGACCATGGCGGTCAAATTCATGATTTGTTTCATAAAAAAACCAAAAGCGTCGGCTTCAATTGGATTCGATAAATGCTTTGACGTCCGCTAGGCAGGCACACATGCAGAAAGAAACCTTAATATTATATTTGTACGTATGAAAAGTTGTGAAAAAGATCAGGATTTCGTCGGATGCTTTCGGCAAACATGTTGCGTCGGAAAATTTTAGCGTCAAATAGTTTTGTACGTCCGAAAAAGGTTCCTAAAAAAACCACATGTCATCTATTGTTGTGAAGATCCTGCAATTGTGAGATGTCAGTCAAAGATCTTAGAACAAAATTTAAATATGGATACGAAACATTCTTATTTTAGCATATGATGATCAGGGCGAGGGTTGCCCCGCCCACGGCAAGCGAGGTCCCGAGCGAGGCGATCCTCGCCGAGGACTCGATAGCTCCGCTCTAATTTGCCTAACGAAATGTTGATGTGAATATTTTTAGTAGTTTATCTTTCCTAAGTGACATCTTATGTGGCATTAAGGTTAACTGAAGCATTAAAATGATGCCGTTTTGATATGAATCCTAATTTTTACACGAAATCTTAATTAATGTAGGTCAAAATTGTCTTTGGACGAAAATTCCCTTAACCGGTCAAAGTACTTAGCTAGTTGGTGTGGTCGGACCCTTATTATTTAAAATAGCCATGATCACTTCGGACTCTTATTTAGAACTATACGATCATTTCACATTCTTATTTGAAAAAATAAGGACACCCATGTCCTTATTTGGAATTTTTCCAAGATCTTATATAGAACTCCGGCCTGTCTTTCATCGCTGAAATTGCTGTGAAAATGTTGTATGAAATAGCTCACCATTTGATAAATTAATCCAAAATTTTGAAGTCAGCACAATCCATGATGATGTCACATCCTATGTCGATTAAACTATACTAAGCTTTCGACCAAAAAAAAAAAAAACATACTAAACTAAAAAGTAAAGCCGATGTCTTTGGCGGGTACAGAAAAAAGTCCCTCCATTTTTCCCCCACATAAATTTATTCGAAAATTACTCTCTGCTTTTCCCTCCATTAGCCGACTGACACATTCTAACCTCCCTCAAAAGACGCATAAGGAAAATAGAATTTAGAGTTTTTTTTTTTGCCTTCAATGTTCTTTTGGATTTATTCCATGAGATTCGTTGTTTTTTTTTTTCGTTCTTTTCTGGGTTCCTTCACATGACTTGTAATGAGCTGAGACAAACCCAAAAAAAGGAGTCTTTCCCTTGAAAGAGAGTGGGCAAAGTCGTTTTCTTTTCCGGGTTTTGTTTGTGCGACACCGGGGACGCCTTTATCATTGCAGAAAGATTAGGGCTTTTGGAATGTTTATAAAGAGCCAAAAGAGTAGTAGAGCTCTGGGTCCCTTTCGTCTTCAATGCTTGCTAGTTGATACTTCATAGTAGACCCACTTCTTGTTCCGTCCTTCGTGGGGTTTCCATTTCCCTTTTTTCCTTTTCGTTTTTTGGGTGTCGAAGGTCAGTGTTGTCATGAGAGCTCTACGAAATGGTGAGTGGGGAGCTTTTATGCTGCTGCTGCAGTGTTGCTGGGAAGGTCTGTGCTCTCCATGCGCTCTGAGACGGGGAGATTCAGCGGGCTTTTGAGGTGTGAAAATCTGAACCCGCGAGAGGAGTTGGAGTTCCTGTGGTCTTGAGAGAAGGAATGCTGGTTCACAAAATGCTGCATTTTGAGTGGTGTGAGATTTCTCAGTAGAACCCTTTCGTTGTGGTATTTTTTTTTTTTGGGTCCCTGTGGTTGATATCATTTGCTAATTGCTTCCGTGGAGCTATTTATGCCTCTGTAGTGTCGAAAAGCGTCTGTTTTCCCCAAGGGTGGTGCATTTAGAGTTGATTTTTGCCGCATGGCATGGAATGTGAGCTTAGTTGCATTTGATAGAGGGCCGTGTTTGCTTTTGGCAGTCACAATGGTTTGTTGTTGATTGCTTTGAAGACTGCTCAATTGTCTCTGTAGCTTTCAACTTGGTGAAATTTGGGTGTGCTTATTTGCTCTTAGCAACACTGGCACTGTATTTGAAGCTCCGGCTGCTGATGCTTCGGTCTGCTTGTTTGAAGACTGTCCTGTTTGTTGAAGTTGTATGTGAGAAGCTTTGGAAATCTCGCTATTGTTAGCCATTGTGCGCGCTTTCCATCTTGCTGAAGCATTTGGGAGTATCCAATGATGTATTTGAAGCTAGCAGTCGTGTCGCTGCTGCTTATTTCTGCCGCAGCGCAGCTTCCTTCCCAGGATATATTGTCGCTGCTCGAGTTTAAGAAGGGCATAAGGCGTGATCCAACTGGTTATGTACTTAATTCATGGAATGAGGAATCCATAGATTTCAATGGATGCCCATCTTCATGGAATGGAATTGTTTGTAATGGTGGCAACGTTGCAGGAGTCGTCCTTGATAATTTGAACATGTCTGCTGATGCTGACTTGAGTGTTTTTGCCAACCTAACGATGCTTGTTAAACTTTCCATGGCAAAAAACTCCATAGCAGGCAAAATTCCAAATAATATAGGCGACTTCAAGAGCCTTGAGTACCTGGATTTATCGCACAATCTGTTCTCATCGTCCTTACTGCCTGGCATTGGGAAACTGGCGAGCTTGAGGAATCTCTCGTTGGCAGGGAACAACTTCTCTGGCCCGATCCCTGATTCTATTTCAGGACTTGCATCAATCCAATCTCTGGATTTGAGCGGCAACTCATTTTCTGGGCCATTGCCTCCTTCATTAACTAAGCTCTATAATATTGTGTATCTTAATCTGTCAGTAAATGGGTTTACTCGGGAGATTCCCAAAGGATTTGAGCTGATAGCTGGCTTGGAGGTGCTTGATTTGCACGGGAATGTGTTGGATGGTCCTTTGGACTCCGAATTTTTGTTCCTATCAAATGCCACCTACGTTGATTTTAGTGGAAATTCGCTGGTCAGTTCTAGTTCACAGCAGCAGAAATTTTTACCTGCCATTTCTGAGAGTATCAAGCATTTAAATCTTAGCCACAATCAGCTCACGGGATCATTGGTAAGTGGAGGACAGATGCAAGTGTTTGAGAATTTGAAAGTGTTGGATCTGAGTTACAATCAACTGTCTGGGGAACTACCTGAGTTTAATTTTGTCTATGATCTAGAGGTTCTCAAGCTTAGCAACAACAGATTTTCAGGTTTTGTTCCTAGTGGATTATTGAAAGGAGACTCCTTGGTTTTGACTGAGTTGGATTTGAGTGGCAACAATCTCTCAGGTATGCTCCTTGCAGATTTTCTTGCTTTTTCGATAGGGGGTAATTTAGACCAGTGTTCTCTTCATAGTTTGCTTATATTGTTCTTCTGTAACCCTCTTATCTGGCTTTTCATTTCAGGGACAATTAATATGATCACATCGACCACCTTGAGTGTTCTTAATCTCTCCTCGAATGGTCTCACCGGAGAACTTCCGCTGCTAAGTGGGAGTTGTGTTGTCATGGATCTGTCAAATAACCAATTTGAGGGAAACTTGACTAGAATGGTTAAGTGGGGTAACATTGAATTTCTTGATCTGAGCCGTAATCGTTTGTCGGGGGCCATCCCTGAGGTTACTCCTCAGTTTTTGCGTCTGAATTATCTTAATCTCTCGCATAATTCTCTTAGCAGTGACATTCCAAAAGTCCTGACGCAGTATCCAAAACTTAGGGTTGTTGATATCAGTTCAAATCAGTTAGATGGACCTCTTTTACCTGATCTTCTGACTTTATCCACTTTGCAAGAACTCTACCTTGGAAATAACCTTTTGACTGGTAATATCTCGCTGTTGCCTCCATCCTCAGCTGAACCTAGTCTAAAGGTGCTTGATCTTTCCCATAATCGATTGAGTGGATATTTCCCCAAAAAAGTTGAATCATTGGTTGGACTTCAAGTGCTCAGTCTTGCATCGAATAATTTATCTGGTTCTCTTCCAACTTCGATGGCTGACATGAGTTTACTGACTTCATTAGATATATGCCAGAATAATTTTGCGGGTGACATTCCTGGCAATTTGTCCGTCGGACTCCAGAGTTTCAATGCCTCATACAATGATCTTTCTGGAGTGGTCCCAGAAAATCTGAGGAAGTTCCCAAGGTCTTCCTTTTTTCCTGGGAACGCTGGTTTACAACTTCCAAATAGCTCTGGATCAGGCAGCTCGGCAGCTGGAAGTTCTAAGAAGACGGTTAAAACTATTTACAAAGTGGCATTGGTTGTTGCTTGTGTACTGATCGTCTTTATTCTTCTTCTGCTTGTCATCTTCATCTGTTATGTCCGTAGATCAAAGAGCCGCAAAACAGAACATGTTAGTCATAAAGAGGTTCGCAGACGAGCTACTCCAAATCCTTCTGCTACTGGGGGAGCAGGCAGTGGTGGTGCTTTGGTTGTGTCAGCAGAAGATCTCCTGGCATCACGTAAAGGATCATCTTCTGCTGAGGTAATTAGTCCTGATGAGAAAATAGCAGCAACAACTGGCTTCTCGCCATCTAAAAAAAGCCAGTTGTCCTGGTCACCTGAATCTGGCGATTCATTCACTGCTGAACACCTTGCCAGGCTGGATGTGAGGTCACCTGACCGATTGGTTGGTGAATTGCATTTTCTTGATGATTCAATCACTCTTACACCTGAGGAGCTTTCGAGAGCTCCTGCAGAAGTTCTAGGAAGAAGCAGTCATGGGACATCTTACAGGGCAACGTTGGATAATGGTGTTTTGTTGACTGTAAAGTGGCTGAGAGAAGGAGTGGCTAAACAGCGGAAGGAGTTTGCCAAGGAGGCAAAGAAATTTGCAAATATCCGTCATCCAAATGTTGTGTGTCTAAGAGGGTACTACTGGGGCCCAACTCAACATGAGAAGCTCATTCTGTCAGATTACATCTCACCTGGCAGCCTTGCAAGCTTTCTTTATGGTATCATGCCTCTCTCTCTCTCTCTCTCTCTCTCTCTCACACACACACACACACACACACACACACACAGAGCCACGCACTCACGCACACAAAACACAACACAATATGTGTGTGTGATCAATTGCTTTTTTGGCTAGGATATTACTTTTACTTTAGCCACTTTGATAATCTACTTATGGCAGGGATTATAATGTTTAACAAACAACATGAATATTAGTAACGTCTGAGAAGTGTTGCTTGTCTTAGTACTTTCTCGATAGATTGCTCGGAATGCCTGCATTCCTTCGATATGAAACATTGTGGGTGAAACTGGAATATGAGGACTGGAGTAAGTGCAAAGTTACCATTGCATCCAGTCTCGGGCCATATCAGAAGAATGACCATACCATTGAAGCATTCACCCTAAGTCATTATGCAGCAATGTTAGATACGAGAATTTATGGACTCCAACCTATCTTTATCAATGATATTTTATCCTTCTTTTTGTTATTGTGACTGTTCGTGTCCTATCTGATCTGAGTAGTTACCTTGATCAATTGACATTTTGGTAACTATTTCATATGATCACAGACCATTAATGTGTTTTGAACAAATCAAGTACCAAAATGGAGACATGTAGTCTGTTATGTTGACTCACGGTAAACATTTAAATCTGTTCTCAAGAAGATCCAGAGATGTGGAGGGACAAGCTCTATGCCCAAGAGAAGTATAGTTTCAGACACTAAAGAATGATTCATGGGATATGAAACTAAGTGGGCTCATGTCCGCTTCATAAGCCATTGCCCAGTTGGTGAATGTCTGATCTTTCTTTCTTGTTTGGAAAAACCTTGGCTTAGTCCGCCGTATAAGACTAGTTATGCCTTAAAATAATTGACCAACTCATTTCTGACTAATCCCAAAAACTAATGGTGCTTTCATATTTTTATTTTGGTACTTGAGGTTGACGAAACACTTCCTCATATCATGTATGGTACATGGACTACTCCTGTTGCTTGGTCATGATGCTGTTGTATCAACTGTTCCAGTCCTCCAATAATGTAGTTTCAAGTTAGTGTTTATAGTACTAGTCTGAATGCAACCATTTTCTCATAACTTTTGAGATATGTGGATGCATCCGCTGTAAAGTGACTTTTCATTTATATGATCCTTTTTGTCAGATCGGCCAGGAAGAAAAGGTCCACCTCTATCGTGGGCTCAGAGGCTCAAAATAGCAGTAGATATTGCACGTGGCCTGAACTATCTCCACTTTGATCGTGCCGTTCCACATGGAAATCTCAAAGCAACAAATGTTCTGCTAGATGGGCCCGACCTCAATGCTCGGGTGTCCGATTATTGCCTTCACCGTCTGATGACCCAGGCCGGTACCATTGAACAGATTCTTGATGCAGGTGTCTTGGGATACCGTGCTCCGGAGCTGGCTGCTTCCAAAAAGCCTCTACCCTCCTTCAAATCAGATGTCTATGCCTTTGGTGTGATCTTGCTTGAATTGTTGACCGGGCGATGTGCTGGAGATGTGATTTCTGGCGAAGGGGGTGGTGTCGACTTGACTGACTGGGTGCGGTTGAGGGTTGCCGAGGGTCGTGGCACGGAATGCTTCGATTCAGCATTGCTCCCTGAAATGGGCAACCCAGCATTCGAGAAGGGAATGAAGGAGGTCCTTGGGATCGCGCTGAGATGCATACGGTCTGTCTCAGAGCGACCAGGTATCAAGACGATATATGAAGATCTTTCCTCTATATAGACAATCGGAGTTGACTGTCGGAACAGTCCTTTTTTTTTTTTTTCCTTTTCCTTTTCTGGTGGGAATTAATATCTCATTCGATTCCCGTTCGGAAGTTCCATGATTTTTGGGATCCAGTGGCTTTCTTAGGTGGTTGTGGTGGAAAGAAAATTCAGTGAAACTTAGAGCATGCCAAATGCGTTTTCCATGTTATTTGATCACGTGTCTCTTCGTCATTGTCACTGGCCAAGTGTTTTCTTCCTGCATTTGAAGGTTGTCTCCTATCTTTCCAAGTAAAGAGTCGGTTGGTCTCGATGTTTCGCGCATGTTGACATGAATTTACAGCGGGTAAAGTGCGTGTCCAGAAAATAGAGATGGTGCCTGAGCTTTTCGGATGAAATGCAGGAAGTTGATTGAGCTTTTGATTATACCTAGTATGTATAAACCCAATCTAGACATCGGTATGTTGGTACGAGTCACCGACTCTGATGGAAATGAGAACGGTTATTGTTAATCAGGTCGGACCAAATGATATCGACGGAGTTATGAACTAGTCAAATTATTGTAGATGGTGTCCGAGCTTTTTGGATGAAATGCAGGAAGTTAGATTGAGCTTTTGACCATCACTAGTATGAAGTCCGATCTAGACAGACATCGGCATGCTAAAACCGAGTCACCGACTCCGATTGGGAGTGGGAACGGTTATTGTTAATCAGGTTGGACTAAATGATGTCGACGGAGTTACGAACTTGTCAAATTATTGTTCTAAGTTTTCACCATGGATTAGGAGGGGCGATTGGAGTACATTAGAGAATAAATGTCAATCTGGTAATTTTTGAACGACGGTTCTGGTCTTGATTATTCAATTTCACTTCATAAAGTAATCTTGTGAATCGATTACGATGCACTTAGCATCCTTCAACTGAACTCGCGGGATGGTGACTATTATCCTACGTGGCAAAGAAGGATTACAAACGGATAAGGAAAATCCTACGTGGCCAAGAGAAGACAAAACCTTGACCACGCGTTGACCGTCGAAGGGGAATCGTCCGGTTCGTACTATCCTCCACTTCAGGACGCAGAAGCTGCTCTCTCGCGGCCTGAAACTTGAGAGAGCACAGCTTCAGACTTGGGAGGCGAGATTGAAGGAGGCCATGGCGAGTCGAGGAGCAAGAGCTCTGCTCTCTCTTTCCAAGCGCGAACTCAACGGATCATCTTCGCTCCTTCGACCGTCGCTGCTGACGCGCGGTCTCTCTTCTTCACCGGATGATGCGCCATCGAACTTCGGAGTAAGCAAGCGAGCTCTTTCGCTTCTTCCTCATCCTTCTGTTGTACAAACCGCTTCAATGTTGCGACCTCTATTTTGACTCGTCAATAATGCACAGAACTAAAGAGATACGTTGTTTGTTTGCGTTTGAGAAAAAGGGTGGCTTTGTGCTTTTGGGTTCTAGAATATCAACAAGATTTGCTTATGTGAGCGAGTGATGAATTCCTTGGCCTCGTTTTCTCTGTCTGGCTTCATCTTTCAATTAGGTTCTGCTTTTTGCTGTGAATTCTAATCCATGGTTGGTGGTATAATAGTCTATTTGAAGAATATCAAACCTTTATCAACTGTGAAGTGAAGTGGTAGCCAGTCCACAGTGCAGAGTGATGTTCAGGGGTAAAAATGAATGGGTATTACTTCCCTTTGTGCTTGCAAGAAGTCTGAGTTGGCAAAAAGACTGGGAGTCCCGCTTGTTTGCTTCTTCCTGGGAAGAGTTGGATGTTGATTTTGCTAATTCCCAGTTGAGCTTAGATAGCGTATGTTTTGTTTCGGGCAATATAAAACTGAAGATGTTGATCTAGTTTATGCATGTCAGCTGTTGTGTGTGAGCATTAAGTGATGCTTCATCATTCTCTCTCTTTTATTTATTTATTTATTTTCTCTCTAGCCCTCTCATCTGATATCTGTAATGTTAGGATGGACTTGATTCAGTGTCAATAAACGGATTCCTGCTTCTTGCTCTCTTAGTCACTAACGATTATGTTTGGTGATTTACTTTTTCAATTCCATGTTGGATAATTAAGCATGTAAGTTATTCATTTTTCATCCTTTTTGAGTCATCTATCCAAGACATTGTTCATATGTGGTGCCATAGCATCTTTTTGGTTTTTGAGAATGCTCTGTCGACCCATGAATTTCTAGGAATTTTGTTTTTATGTTGAGTCAAGAACCTTAATTCATCGGCATCATGGTTTGCTCAATTTTTAGCTTCAGCAATATCTCAAATATTACTCTTTTAATTTACCATGTCCAGCTAATTCGTAGATGGGGTTTTCCATGGTTAATTTCATATGACAGTTACGGTTTTACAGCTTTTAGCTCTTGTTTTGTCTCTGCTGAATTTGCTTTTACATTTACAGAATGTTGGCTTCATAGGCTTGGGAAATATGGGATCCAGAATGGTGAAGAATCTTGTTAAAGCTGGATACAACATCGCTGTGCATGATATGTAATGTTTTGGATTTTGGGAACATAATAATCTGTTGATGCATTTCCTTGAAATGATAATACTTCAAATGATGTCATTATGCTTCTATTTTACATGATCGGCTAGACCAACAAGGAGATGAATGTGCTATGAGCAGTTCAGGAGCAGAGTCTTGGTTTATTCACATCTGTTAGGAGAGAGTTCTCACAGACAGAAGCCTATCTTTATTAGGAGTGTCCAGACTATCCTTTGACTTTCCATGTAGCCTCACCGTTTTCAATTTTGTATTCACATGTAATGAAACATTCTTGAACAATTATTGTGGAGCATTTAGTGCCCATTTATGTTACTGAATAAAATTTATTCCTCTCAGAAATGGTGATGCCATGAAGATCTTTGCTCGCATTGGAGTCCCCACAAAGAAAACACCTTTTGAAGTTGCAGAAGAAAGTGATATAATAATGACAATGTTGCCGTCATCTTCCCATGTGAGTCCTAAATTTGGTCTTTTATTTTGTCCCTTTCTTGCAGTAGTCTTTCTGCCATCACAGTTATATTGAAAATGAAGTTAATCTTTATGATGGTCCTATAGATTTTAAATAGAAAGTATTGTCGTGATTGAGTGCTGATATGAACTAGGAGTTGTGAGTTGAACTGACCAGAAAGAGGGTAAATGTTTCAACAGTGAGAAATAAAATGTCTTAATGCTCAGAGGTCCATTCTTTCTGTGGGCTTTATGTGATCTTATATTCGGTGGGAGATCATTGGCACTAACTTATACCATATGGTATTGATGAAGAGGTCCTGTTTTTCTGTTTGAGCATCACTTCAATTCCTTTGGACTCTTGGTAGGCATTGAGTTTTTTATTTCCCATATCAATCTTAAAAGTATGCTAGGAGCATCCGGTACGATTCAGAAATGTATTTTTTAAATCCCTGCAAGTTGTTTATCACTGTGTTTGTGGAGCCTCTCTTATAGAAATTTCCTAGGTGAAAGACATGTTAGGATATAATTGCATAATCTATCTGTCTGATTAATGTAGGTATTTGACGTATACACTGGACCGAATGGATTGCTTCATGGTGGAAATCTCCTAAGACCGTGGTTATTGATAGATTCTTCTACTATTGATCCCCAAACGTCGAGAAAGATTTCAGCACTTGTGTCTAACTGTACTTTAAAAGGGAAGAAAGGTAACAGGAAGTAAACTCAGCGGACTTATCCTTTAAATGAAATCATTGCTTGTAAGTGTCATGCTTAATAACCTGTTGTTCCATCAAGATTATTTCCTGAATAGCGTGCAGTCGTTATGTCCTGAAAACTGCTCCATTGTCTTCGTCAACTTAACATCCAAAAACTATGATTTACCAGGATATATGATTATTGCTATGGAGGCATGATTGCTTACGCTGCACTACTATCTTGCTTTCTCCATGCCCATGTGCAAGAACACATGCTCTTCCAGTGATATCTAATGGAATGTATTTGGGAATTACTGGTGCTCTTACTAGGACTTAATACTTTGGATGGAACGCCACCATGAGAAATTTAAGGTTTTCTTTTTCTCTTTTGTCAAAATGAGACTTGAGCTTGTAATGTTCCATCAGGATTATCTTTGGAGGATTGAAATGCGTAGATCAAACCCTCCCCAGATTCCCGCAGCGCGGGAAGCCTTGTGTACTTGGACACCCTTTTTAATTGCTGTAATTAGTAGATATGGCATCTCAGACTTGGAATACTTATGCAGGGCAAGGGTAACTACATACCTTGTATTAAGACACAGAAGACGTATTTAAGTCATACGCATTCTTTTATTGCCTTCTGCACATCATCTTTGGTCTCAGAAGAATTGGAAGTTGCCCCCTATGAATTTTGTTTCTCATCTTTGTTTCTTGTGTTATATGTATATGCCGCACAAGCTTATGTGTTCTTAATAATAGATGGATGTGGAGTTCCGATGATGCTGGATGCACCTGTTTCTGGAGGTGTTCTTGCTGCTGAAGCTGGCTCACTCACGTTCATGGTATGCTCAATATCCACAATCAATAGATTCTGATATGATTGTAATAGCTCAGGAGTATGGACTTGCTTTTGAAAGTACTTTGTGAGTAACTCTTGGTGTTTCTTCTGCTTCATGCATGTAACGCTATTTCGATAAACATGAAAGGATGGAAATATTTAACCATAGCTGCTCATTCTTTGATTTCCAGAAAATAGAACCTTCATTACCATTATAATTGTTGGATCACCTACTTTATTCTCAGTCATGTCCAGATTATCTTTTGTGTCGTCTGAGAGACAAAATTTCACTAAAAAAAAGCTGAGAATCTCCACGAAGGAATCAAATAATCATCTCTACTGGTAATCATATTTTTCTGTGAAATAAATGGATTAGTTGATACTGAAGCCCCTAAGCAATCGTGCCTCCTTTGTAAAGTTTAAAAAAATGTCCTGGCCATGGTTTCTTTATAACTTGAATAATTGTTGAAAACATTCCTATTGATAGAGACACTATTGGCTAGCTGAGATTTTGGTTAATATTCCAAAAGCAAAGTTTGGTTTCTGTGGCCGTCTTAGATATTGCATTTTAGTGACTCAATGAAACTAAATGCAGCAATACAGCTTATAGAAATAGCAGGGATTGGGAAGAAGGTAAATGAATTTTCCATGGACCTATGGAAAAGCGATTGCCTCAACACCATAACTGATGCACTTCTCTTGAATGCTCTATTAGTTATTTAACATGGCATTTGGCAGGTTGGTGGATCAGAAGAAGCTTATCTTGCAGCAAAGTCGTTGCTCCTCTCCATGGGCAAAAGCACAATTTATTGTGGTGGAGCAGGAAATGGTTCGGTGAGTTCCATTGTTATTGGTTCAATGACTCATAATCTGTGTGTCTACTGGAAAGTGTTAATTCATGCACTGCTCATGGATGATAAGAGCCTCAATTAGTGTTCAGTGACTGTAAAAGAAGAGAAACACTGCAAACCATTTTGAAAGTTCACTGCTTTCTTTATGCCACTGCTAAAGCTGGAATTGGTTGTTTGATTTGCCGCATAAAAAGAGGTTGCCACTTATGGGCTGAATACTGTTGCTTATACATCTAAAGCTTGTTGTCACCCGTTGTATCAATACATATTACTAGTCATACTCTGAAGCTAGAATTTTGCTTGGTTGCTGCTTTAGTCCTGCTTTCACTTGATATGGTTAGTGCCTAGTCCTACTTGGTGTGCATTTATCAGGTTTTATCTTGCATTAGAGTAGAATGTCCATCTTGTCTTCTGAATTAATTCATAGACATAGCTGACACTGAAAGGTTGATAAATACTTAGTGTACGAAAGACACCTAAAATCTAATTGAACAAGACAAAAGCAAAGCATCTTCTTGGGCTCTTAATGACATGCACTGGCTTTTTCTTTATTCAATACCAGAAGATTTTGACAATATTGTCCCATTGACTAAACTGAGTATATTTCCAGAATTCCTTGATGTTTTAGCCCACATCCTCGACATGATGACATATATTGAAGAGACAATAGAAGTACAAAATTTTTGATGTGTACTTTTGTGAACAGCAATTACTCTCACCAGCTTGTCCCTTCTTGTAATACTCCAATGTCCTTTAATCTTAGGCAGCAAAAATCTGCAACAACTTAGCAATGGCTGTGAGCATGCTTGGTGTATCTGAGGCACTTGCTCTTGGTCAGTCTTTGGGAATTGCTGCAAGTGTTTTGACAAGAGTATTCAACTCTTCAAGTGCTCGATGTTGGAGTAGGTACTAGTTGGTCACTTTTCTGTGGCACAAGTAGGGTTATTGTGGCTTCTCTTTCTCCAGCACTTTTGCATCTTCAAAGGTGTGTAGTCATGTATGCATAGTATTTAGGTTCAGACTGGGCAGCAGCTCCTGCCTCTCTGCTTGGCTGTCTGCTGGTCAATTTGTCCCCTCAAGTGAAAAGGAGGGGATGGAAATTGTCTCTGACCAAGAAGCAGTCGATGGATATTTTTGGTGAATGTAGGGTGTATATAGGCAGGAGGAAGGAAAACAAAAAGGGGGGGGGGTTGTTTTCGTTAAGGATGGGGAAGAGAAAAATCGAGTGAAAAAAGTGATGTCTCCCTGAAAAATTGCCATGTATGTCAGATTTCCAGGATCCAGTCCTGGATGAAAACATTAATATTAGAATTGGGCAATCCAACAGGCTTGCTCAACATCTACCAGCAATATTATGAGGTCCCTTACTGTTTATAGTATTCTGTTATGTGAGATTAAAGTCTTAATTCAGTAGAGATATAATACGTAGAAGTCTGTCGTTTATTAGAACTAAAGAAAAGTAAGATGGCTCATTCGAGCGCTTTCACGCAGCCAGCTAAGTTTAATTATAGGTATTATTGTCTGAAAGTTATTATTTTATGAAATGCCTCTATCCTGTTTCATTCGCTGTCTGTATGTTTATGAATTTTCTCTGTGACTGTCCTTTTGGTGACTACATTTCTATGCATGACAGTGATACTTATAATCCAGTTCCTGGAGTGATGGAAGGTGTTCCATCTTCAAGAAACTATGAAGGTGGATTTGCAACTAAGCTGATGGTAATGGCTTAAACTTGCTTTCTTGGAAAAGCAACTCACGTTATTTTATTTTTCCTTCTGAATTCTTCATTGAAAATTCTTGGTCTTTGCCTCCCTTTTGCCTTATGGACAAAAAAATTTCACTCGGCAATTCCTCCAAGATCTCTTCATTGGTTGGGGGAAGAATGTGGGCGAATCAGATTGTGAGGAACATATCAAGAGACAATTGGATTTCTCAACGAACTAATGCCTCTGGTTTTCACATTTGTATGTTTTTCATTAGATAGATGGTTAATCCATTTATGCAGCTTGGAATGTGAGGGAGATTATATTAGGAGCCTGGCATAAAAATACAAGTTTAGCAAGTATTGCAGTTATACTGTACAAAAAATGACTTATAACCATTTGTTTGGGTTGTGGTTGTTATTCTCTTGATATTTGATGTAATTACCAAATAGTAAGGAACTATCCAACTTACGATGACTTCAAACAAAATGATGATCGAGAAGAAAGGATTTAAGAATCTGGACCTTCACAATGCGATGAATTCTGTACACCTTCCTTCCCCTGTCGCTATGTCCCTTTCTTTCTCACTCAAGCCTGTAAGCTGAGAATGTGTGACCTGACTATATATGCATGCACATTTCTCTACTATTGTGCTTAATTTACTAAAAGTTACTTGAATAGGCTGGCTTTCATTGTCTGAAGCTTAGAACATGGTGGAGTTGCTAACAGAACCTTCTAGTATTATACTATTAGGAACTTAAAAATTGAGTGAGTTGCAATACAATTTTATGCAACAAATACAATTGATGGAAAGTTTTCTTTGGACATTTGACACTGTGATGAATGATAGTGACGTGTGCACTTCGATATACCTACTATGATAATGCATGCATATCATACTGAGGAGGGTGCTTGTGTGAAGAAAACTTTCTTCTGACAGCATCTGCTATAAAACTCCGTAGAAACTTCCAGTGCATGACAAAATCCACTATCTACTTCCTCCTGGCAGCAATCTGTTGTTCTCTGCATTCTCTGCTTTTTAGATTCCTTTGTTGGAGGTCTGACGTGGAATCTCTTATTCTCCACATGATGCTTTCTTAAAACCAGCAATTTTTAGGTCTTTTGTTTCGTCTATAACAGGCGATACGAAAGAAAATTTTATTGTTTTCACTCCTCAGCTTGTTACCTTCTATCTTCATTAGATACACAGCATAGGCCTTCTGCTGGAACAGTGAATGGACTCTTAAGGTTCCCTATCTTTGTATGGCTTTCTGTATCACTGAATTCTACCTGGCTTCTACTAAACATGCATTTGATTGCTCGGCATTTGTACTGCTATTACATTGTTCATGTAGTTGCATGAGCAGTTGGGCCTAGTGGTGTGACCCAGCTCCTGTAGACTGGAAAGTTGGACACACACTACGCAAGCCAAATTTAAAGAGAAGAGACACTAGATTAATTAGGAGATGATCTTCTATAATGCGGGAGTTCTCTTTGTGATCTGTTTTGTGTGTGTGCAGTTTTTTAGAATATAATACAAGTTGTCGAGTTCCTATCTGAGATGCAGGCTAAAGATTTAAACCTTGCCGCATCATCAGCTGATGAGGTCGGTGTCAATTGCCCATTGACATTCCAAGCGCAAGAAATGTAAGTACTTTGACCATTTGTGCTGATTCTCTGAACTCATTGTTCCTGACTTCATTTCACCGCTTGCCTTCTTTAAAGGATGTTAAAAGAGATGAGTATTTTTTTGGGCATGGTTAGACATGCTCCATTTATTGTATCACATTAAAATTCAACTACAGTGTTAAAGTAAGCAGCCTAACATAAAGATTAACAAGTTGATGAGTCTTTTGAGATGACAAATTTCAAGCATTGCCAGAAAATGAATAAAAAGGAAAGCATTCTCTTGTTGTGTCTCAAGGCAAACTCTGATTCTTGGGATCAGTTTTCAGAACAACTGCAGAATTTTGTAATATTCTATGCGTCTGATTACTGTTGTTCATGATGATTCTTTTCGGCTAAAGTACTGTTTTTTCAATGCGACTTGTTCCTCTAGATACTCGGGGCTATGCAAAGATGGACACGAAAGCAAGGACTTCTCTTGCGTTTTCCGCCACTATTATTCCGGCATCAATGAGCATAAGGGTAGTTAGTGACGTTGTTAATTGCAATATCAATGCTCAAAATGTTGAGAGTCTTAAGACTTTTTATGATGTCTTTTAGCATCCATAGAGTTTTTCAGACTTTTTGGGCCAGTTTTCAAAGCCAAAAATTTGTTTCTTTGCGTATCAAACTTGTGGCTTCATTCCAAGTCACTCTTACATTTTATCAAACCTTAAGTTTCCCTCCAGGTCACTTACAGATGTGAACATTGACAATTTATTTCGGTTGACAGTTCGATAACATTGCAGACCCGCGCATTTCTTCTATAGATCTCAATGCCTTTCAGAGGAACATTACAATCTGGGTAGAACACTCCCTACATTGATACATTGAAATTTTGAACAAGAATAATTTCTGGACCTCTACCTTTTTTTTTTTTTTTGGGTCTCTTAAAGATCAAAAGGTAGTGTTGTTCATCATGAATTTTGACTTCAGAGAACCGTGCGCCATAGATTTTTTTCGTTTTTTTTGGGTAGCAACCGACCGTAGCACGCACACGCCCAATTTCGGAAGCTTGAGCATTTGAAATCTTTAAAATGTTCTTTAATCTGAATTTATTAGAATGACAAAAACTAACCTATTGTTTCCTTTGCCGTACCTTCTCTTGTAGGTCTCGTCTATTCTTTCCAATTGATTAACCAATCTCATTAGCATCGCATTCTGTATATGGATTTTGTACACCTCATTTGATGCTTTGTGCTCCTCATTGAGACAAGCCCTACTCTTTAGAGATGGCTCAACGCAGCTGTTCTAAAAGTCTCGGTGTTAGTAGATGTCCTCTTTACACGTGGCTGTCTATAATTTGCTCGTGTTCTCCTGATACGTGATAAGCTATCCACCATCGGTTTCTTATATCAAGATTACTGGACGCTATAATTCTATAAATCAATCCTTTCGAACATATTGATTAGACCTTTTTGGATTCCGAACTTTTGATTTCAACGTATAGAAATTCTTCGACAACGTACGGTCTAGTTTTTCAAAAAGGATATCTAGAGATTGCATGCAGTTTGGATTATCTTGTAACTCAATCTTCCTTAAACTTTCTTGTAATGAAAAAAAAATCATCATGTATCATTTTAAACTCGGCCATTAACAGGAAGATCTACCGAGCCGTTAATTTAGATGATAACATACTGGGCCCGAAGCGAAAAGAATGTTCACAAAGTAAGTGGACTATCCACTAATCGAACTCCAATATTTGCTTGCAGATAGCTACAAGATTCAAATTAACTTTGCCTTCGGTTTCTTGTCTCTTCTCGGCGTGCTTTGCTAATTCAATGGTGCCAGGCCCTCAAAAGATGGGCCTTTCAGTGGGCCCACTCCTACAGAGCAATGCCACACGTTCGTCCTTAACTCATTAAATGGGCTAAAAATAGGCCTATCCACTGGGTTCCGCACGGCCCATCCCGACTCATTGTCATCCCTCCACGTTAATATTCCAAAGATATCTCTTTTTTTGGGGGTAAATAGAAGGTACAAACTAAAAGAAAACACAAAAACTAAAAGAAATTATAGTCTAAAATCAGCAATTTCAACCTTATCACTAAACAAAACATGGGATAATTCCCTTAGAGGCTGCAAGTAAAACGTAGTAACTAATCGTTTCGCTACACTAATATTTGCAAGCATATCCGCGGTTCGATTGCCTTTTCGAAAGATATGACGAATTTTAAACTCCAATAGCAATCCCAAGAGTCTTTGAATATCTTTAAGTAGTGCCGACCCCGTGGTATCCACTATACTCTCTTTGTTAACAAGTTCGGGGATAATTTGAGAGTCCATCTCGATGATCAACTTGGCTAAAAGTGGATCACGTGCTTCGCCCATTATGGTCGCTTGGGGTCCTCCACCATCGGGATGAATTAAACTGAATATCGATGGAGCGTCCAAAGGTAATCCTGGACTTGCAGGAGCTGGAGGGTTATTCCGAAATGAAGGGGGTGATTGGCTTGGCGGTTTCACCTCATTTCTTGGAATATGTTCATCATCCCAAGCTGAATTATGGGCGCTATGGTTGGGACTTACCGTAGCAAAAGAACATGCTTTCCAAAGATATCTCTTTAATTATGTAATGGAAAAGCGCAATGAGCATGTTTTAGACATGCCAAAATACTTTTTTTATTTCGTAGAACCAACTATTCAATGGGTTCTCCGTCACCTTCCAATCGTCAATCCGCTCAGCCCAATTTCCCTAGGTTCTGGCTCACATTACACACACAAATCTTTGACCGGTGTTTTGAATCGGCTGTCATCTCAAGGTCGATGCCGAAGTCGTTGACGGTGCGGGAGATGCGGAGGGACAGAAACCCTAATTCCAACGAGCTCTTCCGACGAGTTATCTTTCCAAATCTCCGTGCAATTGCTGTTTGATATCGTTCGTCAGGATCAAACGATATAATGGTTCCTACTTATTGCTTGAAGCATGGGAAGCAAATCCCATGGCTATGCAACTGTTGTGAACTTTTCAGGACTCAGACATCACCAGGCTATTAACTTCAATGAAAAATGTAGTTACTTATGGGAATTGGAGTAGAGAATCGGAAAGCACTCCTTCATTTTTCTTATTTATCTGATATTCTTGGATATAAGGATATCTCGAGTGGCAATATTTATGTACGACGCTAACTTTGGTGTCAATATATTTTTTGGGATCACTTAAGTGTCAAATCGGAGAAAAAACAATTACTTTAGTCCCAATGACGAGAAATTCCGGCGACTTCACCGGAGTTGACATTTAAATAATCATTTTTCAAAAAATTTGGCACTTAAGTGATCCAAAAAACATCACTTTAGTGCCAAATCGAAGAAAAAACGATTACTTTAGTGCCAACGGCTAGAAATTCCTGCAACCTCATCGGAGTTGGCACTTAAATAATCGTTTTTTAAAAAAAAAATTGACAATAGAGTGAGCGCCGTACACAAATATTGGCGCTTGAGGTGTCCTTTTGCCGATATTCTGGTGTATGCTGATGATGGGAAATTCTAGTCGAATGCATAGAAAATTATGATCTTTTGTTTTGTAGGTTCCAATGCGACTTAATTTGCTTCCATTCCTAGGCCAACGAGAAGACAAAGTTATCCAATTTCCGCAATAGATCCTTCCCATACCTCTCTGATTTTCACACATGTGAGCCTTCAGCACTAATGTCAAGTGTGAGGTAAGATTGAATATGCAACAGGGGTAAGTATGACTTCTACCCGGAATTGCTACTACAAGCTACACCCAAAAGTAACAAAAATTAGAAGCACTTCGATGGCATGTGATCCAACACAATTCTCATAGTCACTCATGCAAAAGGTGCATGTTGTATTATTTCATGCATGTCTGCAGGTGCATCTGGAAGGTAAATACACACATTGGTATGGAAATGTTCATAGCATCCATTCAATCATATTCGTACGTGAAAAATTTAACTAGATACCTTCTCCATTCGAACCCTTTACAGGGAATACACTCCTCCTAATAACTTTAAACTTCATCCTAGGCTACAATGATGGCATCCGAAAACCAAATCCATAATGCAGTTCACATTATGAAGCTCATTGATAATCACTAACAGGGTACAAAGTCTCCACCAAGTTCCTGCACAAATGTTGACCTGCAGATGCTTAACTTCCTATGAGGAAAACACAATCCTCATGGGCAGCTCATTAGTCGACTACTTGCATGGTAATGCCTGCAAAATTAGTGTCAACACTCACTCCTTTTTACCTATATGGACTGATTCTTATTACTCTTCCATATGGCCATCAACATTATTGTCCTAATTCTAGTCATCAAAGACGCTAAGGGGCACTAGTGTTGAGTCTATCTACCATTTTACAGTTACATAAGCTGTGCAAACGTGATTAGCGAGAAGTCCACGGTACTAACATTTTTCTAACAAACACGACTCCCTAGGGACATTAAAAGAACACAAATGATTAAGTGACTCTTCTTAATCCACCATGAGACTAACTGCCTGTTCTAAGTCACACACAAAAAAAAAAGAGAATTAATTAGAAATGATTATGAGGTCCACTCCTTCAAGATTTTGTCGTCCACATCTTGCCGTTGCTCTTGCAGTTACAGTCTAGATCAATTCATAAGAAGGTTTAAGGAAAACATATATTCCTAAGTACAATCGATTAGAAATGGATGTCTCCTCGTGCTCCGGCCCCCAAGAGGAACAACGTTGAAGACATAATTCCAGATTTTCCTATTCAGTAATGTCAAGAGCAGAGTTCATCACATGCCCTTGCAATCACTTGATTAAATAGAGGGTCTACAATCGTTGCATCATTGAACCAACACCAAGCGAAATTGATAACCTGAACTTCTTCTTCATAGCACTTGGAATCATTTTATCATTAATTTTTTCTCCGTGGTAAAAATCCAATTTTGTAAACAAATTCGTCGCATCCGCTTTGACAATGGAAAAGAATCGTACAAGCATCAGAAATCCCTCATGAAGTCAAGAGGTTCTTCCCACATTGCTTGCAGTGGTAGGGATTTTGTGGACTCCCCGAGGTTGAAAATGAGGAGCAAAGAGAAATCTTCTTGTTGGGTCGGCCTTTGGATTTTCCTCTCTTTAGGAAACTCGATTGAACGGCTTGCCGAAGGATCAGACCTTGTGATTGGCTCATGGATGTCGAGAGAAGGCTTGGAGTGGTGGTGGTGTGTCAAAGGGACAGCCAGAGGATCATGAGATAGGAAGTTGGTAAAAATCTTAGGCTTGTCGACATTCAAAAGTGGGTCCTGCAACGGGCGATTTTGGAGGCACAAGGCAGAGTATAAACTTTATGATTTTGTAAAGATGGGAACCAAGATTGAAGCGATATCATATTCCATGAATCCGAATGTAAACACAGGTTTTCCTCTTTTGGCACACGTGTTGAATGATTTAATTTTGCTAATTAATTAATCGGCATGCCCTATCACCAACCTTCGTTTTCATTTGAATGGATTAAGCTCGGAGATAATGATGTAAATGGTTTATGAACTTTGTCCCAAAATACAATGCGGTTCCTAAAATTTTAATTTGTTCAACGTGGTCTTTGAACATTTAATACATCTTCAAACTAGTCTTAGAACTATATGAAAATGGTTAATATTGTCTCTGTTCAAAAGCTTTATCTACTTTTCGACCCCAAAAAAAGAAAAAAAGTTTTATCTACTTGCATGGTTGCATGGGCATGTCCAAAAGTTTTCTTAGTGCTTCGCACCATAGATGTGTCCTCAATAAGTAAATCATAGCGTACTTATAATGATATGATTCAAATGATTATTCTACCGTATTATGCCATGTAGACCTAACTTAAGATACGGACAATGGATATGCTACCACATGGGCAAATCATAGATAAGCTTTCGCTACGTCGAGAATATCTCTGTTGTGGCGAGACTCTTATCGTGGCATCATGGTCATTACATCCCTCGTGGGAAGTGACTAGAGGAGAGCTTACTCATGTTTAAAGTATGCATGGAGGAATGTTCATCATGGTAATCTTAGAGACTTTCTATTTCCAGTACAGCTCTCTTCATTAAATTCTCTTCATTAGAGAATTTCTATTTCCTGCTTTAACATATCCAGTTTGTAGATAATCCTCTATTGGTTAATTTTCCTAGTTTGATAATGTATAGTAGCTTGACTTCGTCTCGTAATTCGAATTGATTATTTTTTGGATGAAGTGTTTGATTAATTAATGTTAGAGAAGTTTCGTATCTGGGTTTTTTCAATCAAATTTGATTCATAACGACACACTTTCATCAGAAAAAATACCAAATAAGTCCTTGATCTATTACAATTGTTCCAATTAAGTCCTAATTTTTTTATTTTTGCCAATTTAGTCCTAAATATTTTTCATTTATGCCAATGGAGTCCATTTAGCCGGACGATGCTAATGTGGCTAATTTTTAATAATATTCTAATATTTTTCAACAGTTTTAATTGTTTTTATATTTGTAATAATTTTTTATATTTTTTTTTTTGTTAGGGCTAGCAAGAGCACGCCGGCCGCTAGGCGAGTATTGAACTTGCAAGAAGTTCTCGAGTAGGTTGAAAATTGGTGATCCATTCTTTCTCTGTGATACGCTCGGTCTCGTTGCTGAAGAAACAGTTATGAAGGGACTCTTCTCATCCTTCCCATGGACGCATGTCGTCTCCTTCTTGTTTGGTCACCGTTGTTTTGACTTGGAATGGTAGGCCCGGATGCCACAGCCCTTTGTGGTCGCCCGGTTCTAGCCAAATTTTCGATTCCGAGTTCGAATCCGCAATTCGTACTTTGAGCATTAATTGGTCAGCATTACTATCTATCTTTGGAAAGCCAAATGAGTTTGTGAAATCGCTACGGACACTGCTCACCACTAGCATCTTGGCAGGCCTTTTTAACGCAACTTCGGGGAAACCCGATTACTGTTTCATAACTAGGTTCTTCAAGAACAGCTGGTAGTTTTCTTCATCCATTGTTCCCACACCGCACCCTGTAATCACATACAAAAGCACTCAATTAGTATGCCACTTATGTAATCGTACCGGATAAATGTCTCTACCTAAAAGGAATTGTTTGTCATAGCTAAGTAAACCCGGGTATGAAAAATTAAAACTAAAAATCCGGTTCAGTCAACATCGTTTTTGTCGTTTGGAAATAGGAAAAAAAAAAGGTGAAGCACATTGTTGCCGAAACTAGGGAAGACGAATCTAGAAATAGAGAGAAAAGTAAAGATTTGACCGGAATCAGGGTATGGGCCTGCACGGTGTTGATAACAAAATCAAATAAAAGTTGGTCAACTATAAAAAGAATTTTGGCTCCTTTTATTTCGCAAAAAATGAATAATTTAAATAACATTTCCTAAAAATAATGGTTTGTATCGCTTATAATAATTAGTTAATGAAATCTGTTTTCTTTATTGACAACAATTTACAACTAATCATTTTATTTTTTGTTCGTTCATGTTCATAAGCGTACAAGCGATCATTTTGAGGAAAATATCTTTCAAATTATTCAATTTTCACAAAACAAAAAAATCCATTTATCTTTGTCGGAGATGAGGAAAGTCGGTAGTTAAAAGAAAAACAAATGTTGGTCACCAACTAAAGCAATGGTCGGTAACACAAATCTATTCAGAAATCAAATTTGAGTAAACTTGTTGCATAAACTATCATGGTTACCAACAACTTACTAGGGAAGTCAAATAATCAATAACCTTTTTCTACCAACAACTTTTCAACACTCGCAACATTTTTCAACAATCTACCAGCACCGACAAATATCTTTTCTTTTTATTCTAAGGACTAAAAAGTAGAGTCGTCCCCCGTGAACACGAATCTCTGCAACGTAAACGAATCTATAGCAGAGACCTGTGTAGAGTTCCCAGCAGCTAGGGGAGGCTGAGTTGGCTCGTAAGTTCACCTGGTGGGTTACTGGTCATATATAGAGAAAGAGCAAACGAGTATAGTGTGCCCTCTTTTCTTGTACAAGAGCATCGGTCGCGCTCCATAGTTTTAACCGTTTTCGCACGGAGGGATTGCTCACCAGTCGAGGAGGACATACGAAGTTGGGTGTTTCGCGTTTCGCCATTCCAGGATTTGTGCCAAATCGATTCGACGTGCAAGTATTTTTCTTGCCGGGAAGGAGATAAAAGGGAAGGGAAATGAAGAGGCAAATCAGGAAAAAAGACGTGAAAGAAACCGGAGTAGGCGAAAAGAAGTCAAGCCATTTCAAACTAGAAAATGAAGGTAGTACCGGTAATAAGGCAGCCCCGGAAACCTTTCTAGACACGTCTTTCGTCTTGCTCTGGCATGCTCACGCTCCATCAACGGAAAGGACTCTGGCAATGAACTGAGAGGAGCAAATATTTCCCCAGTCAAATAATCACTTACGTTTGAATCATAACTAAATGTTCGCTATATTAGCGAAATTTTTCCAACCAATTAACTTTTGTAATTGCAAAAACAATGGATCACTGTCGATTAAAAAGAGGAAAAGAAAATATGTTTCGTGATCTTAATTATTCCTCTCCACATGGATTAGTTGGTGTAATAAATCGAAAACATTTTTAGTCTGCCAATTGGAAAGCTCAAAAAATAGAGGCACAAAAATCATGGATTGAAAATAATATTATAAATCAGAATGATGTAGTCTTATTTAATATTAAAATACTTATTAACAATCATATTTATTTATAGTTCACTAATGGAGTCGATACATGGTCGTCTTAAGGCCTATTAAGAAGCTTTCGAACATAAATAAGCATCAAAAGTAATTGCTTTTAAACTTATATTAATGTTAAACATTGGATTACTATATAATTAACAATTTAGTGAGGAAGAGTCCCATGAAGATATATCAAATTATCTGATAAGCATGGCCAAAGTAGTAATCCATATAGTTGATAATCCAGTTAAGTTTTTTAAACCAATAATAGTAATCCACAGTTGATAATATAATCCAATTGAGTTTTTTAAACCAATAAAAACTTTAGACACTTAAAGATAACTTGTACTAGGATTCATAGATTTAGAAAACCTTGGCCTATTAGGATTCAGGAACGACGTGTCTGAATATATAATCCTCTTGATTGAACAAAGGGACTCCATGTTGGATTCTTTCAGTTGATCATGTCTCAGAACAGCTTCAATTCTCGAGGCATCTTCTCAACGAAACCAGACTACTCCATGGCACTACAACAACAAGATCATTCTATACAGCCTGCGCTCGTGCCCGTGAATGGACCAAGAGACGATGACGACGGAGAGAATGCTTATAAGCTTTTTGGCAAAAAGACCGCTCTCCAAAAAATCATGGAGGTTCATAATCGGGATGATGGCCCTAATTTTTCCTACTCCGCAACAACGCCGGCCGTGCCCATGAATGGACCGAGAGATGATGATAGCGGAGAGCATATTTACAAGCTTTTCAGCAGAAAGACTGCTCTCCAGATAATCAAGGAGGTTCACAATCGGGATGATGCCCCTAATTTTTCCTACTTCACCACAACACCGGAGGAATATTTTGGCTTGACCGTAAAACCAAAATCGACCGATGAAACAGCATTGTCAAAAGGAAAGGAGCATGAAGTCGAGGAGAAGGGAGGAAAGTTCGCCTCCGTCCACATTGATTTGTAAACTGTTTAGAAACAATTAGGTTGCTAATTAGACTTGTTTTTACGTTTTTTGTTGAAATTTCAGAGTATTTAGATTTAATTCATTGTTAAGGTAACTCTCATATTTTCGTTATTTTAGCATTCATGCATGAAGACAACAATTTTTTTGTGCCTTTGATGTCCAGTTTTAATTGTCTTGTCGTATTTCATGTATTTTTGTTTCGTAGTTTGAATTGTAAGTATGTAATCTCTCTAGTGATTTTGAAGTATATATGGAGATTTGACCATCGTAATTTACGCATAAGTGCCGCTGATAATCCACTCAATCGAGGCGACTTGCGTGTAGCAACTACTCCTATTGATTAGCTAAATTGATTCTCGAATCATCACTTAACCTTTAATTAGAACATAAACCGAAACCATTTACGCTGCGTTTGGGAAGGCCTTTCTCAAGAGGCTTTGACGCCCAAAGTTCATTGGGCCAAAGTGTAAGTGTTTGGTAATTTTTTTTAAAAAATCTTTAGGGTTAAATCAGCTTTCAAAAGGCTGAATTTTTCCAGCATTGTCGGCATGCTGCCGAGAATCAATAATTTTTTTTATTAATTTTGCCTTTATTATTGTCCCCATATATTTATTATAATTCCAAGTCTAGCCCTTTCAATACTGCTACTCTCCTCCATCTCCTGAATCAACAACCCATCTTCACTCCCATCGAGAACTGCCGGCGACGACGCCGCCGTCCCCTGCGACTTCTGCGCCGGCCGCGCCACCGTACTCTACTGTCGGGCCGACTCCGCTAGGCTCTGCCTTCCCTACGACCGCCACGTCCACTCCGCCAACCTCCTCTCCCGCAAGCACCTCCGCTCCCAAATCTGCGACGCATGCTCCTCCGAGCCCACCTCCGCCTTCTAGGCCGCCAAGGACCTCGCCCTCTGCAGCGACTGCGACCTTGAGCTGCTTCGCCTCCCACGTCCGCGACCTTGCCGAAGGCTTCTCCGATTGCCCATCCTTGCTCAAGCTCGCGTGACTGTGGGGCCTGGTCTCGGAGGCGTGGTTCGGCGTTCAAGAAATGACGATGCCGGACGAGAAGGCGTCGGAGAGCTGCAGAGGCTCGCGAGCTTGCCGACGTCGGAGAACAACGGCCGCGAGGACGGTGGAGCCGAGTCAGATCCGAATCCGGAGGATTTCTCCCCATGCCTAGGGTTTCTGCAGAGAGAGAACTTCTCGACGGAGATCATCGAGAGTATCTCGCCGGAGGATCTCCAGTCGACGGTCAAGATCTGCGAGGACAGATTGCAGTCTCCGTCGCTAGCCGTCAAGCATTCACTGTTGATTCTTGAAAAATAAAAAAAGACAGAGCTTTTTCCTTTGTTTTTCCTGCAATTGGTTTTGCCTCAAGGTTACTTGCAAAGAATCGGTCCGATGATCGAGCTCTGATCGGGGAACCCGGTGCGATTCCGGCACTCATACCTCTGCTCCGGTCCATAGACCCGTGGACTTAAAGAGTGGGGGTGAGCATGGTTCCAGAGTAGAATCGGGAACTGGAGAATCGAACCGGCGGTTCCGGTTCGGTTCAAGGTTCCGATAAACTAGGATCTGGCTCCCGGTTTCACATTTTTAGGAACCACAAGTTCCGGTTCCGGTACATTCTCGATAGAACCGAACCGGAACCGGAACATGAGTGTTTAAAGTTCTAAACCTTTGTTTCAGCTTTCTAGTTTCTATTTTCATCTGTCGTCGTCTTTTAGTTCACTTTTTCCTCTCAACTCAGCACGCTTAGTTTTCATATCTCAAACTCTTGCTTCGTTGACTATCGTCTCCTAAGTCTCCTCTGTTTCTTAATTCCTTGCTCACTATCACTGTGGCTGACCATATGAAGGCACAAGTGACAAAGCTCCTTTGCAACGGTTTTGTTAAAGGACAGCTCAATAAAAAGAAAAAAGAATAAATCATCTCGATTTACTTCATGAAATCGAAAGGTGAGGAGTTTTCTACTTTTAGTAGAAAGACTATATGAGAGTAGGTAGAGCATGTTCCGTTTTGCTTTCGGACATTAGTATGTGATAAGTGTTCGGTTTTCTTGATAAAAGGAAACAAGTAAATGATTTGTTTGGCGTCATTATATTTATAAAGCTAAATAGTTAATCCTACGAGCCCCTTCTCTCACCAGCTTAAGGATGCGTTTTGCCAACCCAAATTATAGTTGTGACTGACATAAGTTTTGAACTTAATCCTTATATTCGGAAAAATAAAAACCCTTAACACACACACATATATATGTATATATAAAAGGATTAATTTCAAAACTTGTCACTATAAAGTATATATATACATATACACATAGATATACATACATACATACTTTGATGTACCTAACTTATTTTATGCACATGATTTGATGTACCTAATATATTTTACATGTAGCATTCGAGCAATAATCGTTTCCATTCTCAGTATACTAAGTATAAATACGATTATGCACTCAAAACACTTTATAAAAAATAAATTGACTCCTCCTACATTCCAGTTAGTTGTACTAATTACGGAATTAGTCATCGTGATTCACTAAGAAACATACCAAGTTTCAAATATATGTGCAAGAATATACAAATAAGAAAAATGAATAGTGTCGAGCGAAGACTGATACTATCTATAAAGCAAACTTTCAGGAAAATAACCATAACAAACTTCATTGAATTAACTGAAGTGGTGATATATCATTGTTGGTTTGGTAGTAAAAATAAATGTAATAACAAATTCCTGAAAAGGCATAATTAATAAGAAAAAATTCTGACGCTCAAGTAATTATATGTAATCCATCTCTTTTATTTTCTTCCGATTCTTTTTAAGTTTCTTATCTGGGATTTGTTTCAGTCGACTTTCAATTAAGAATTTTTGTCTACCCTGTCAGAATTGTCAACTTGGCATTCGAGCAATCTGTTACCAACAACGAGATTATTGTCACCCCACTTTTCCAAAATTCTAATTGGCAGGCCCCGATTATCTTTGACATTGTTACCGTGACCAATCCATTTTTGATAGGAAAACAGTCAGGAACAAACACCTTTTCTTTTCCTCTAATCTACAATAATCTATTATTTTTTCCTTCAAAAGTTCATGTCACCGCCCTGTCACAACAGAAGAGAATGTCCATTTGGGCATGCAGTTGAAGACCTTAAGTTAATTTTTATTATGCACAAAAATATTTAAATATAAATTATTGATAATAAAAATATTTTTTTGACTAATTATTTCTAGTGATATAAGCAATTATTCTTAAGAAATAATACATGAAAATGACAAAAAAACGAGCTGGCAGATGCCATAGCTGACTAATACACGCATGAAATCTAACCCATTAAGCTTTTCCTACAAATCGATTGTGGTTCATTGAGTGGTTTATTCAAGATCTCCGGTAGTTATTTGTAATGTCATACGTAGGCTTAGCATATTGTCTGCCTTGTGTCGCTACTCGCGATTTCTCAACGGATGATCAAGATGAAAGTTCATTTGATTACGCTTCAAAAGACATGATTTTCGGACTGCGATTTACTTTGGTCTAATAGAAGTTGATTAGCTAGAGGAAGTGAGAGTCCCTTCTGTATGAATGAAAAAGCATCAGAACTATTGAAATTGGAATTCCAGGGCACTGATGCACTGACTTCGAGGATCAGCAAGTTTCGTATGATTTTCATCAGTCTAATTTAGCAGAAAGAGTTTTGCTAACGACAGAAACGAAAAGTAAACAAAAAGGAGAAAGGGGAGATTGATACTTGCCATCCAAATTAGTTGTACGGATAAGTTCATATCTTCGAGGGTGGTTTTAAATTGTAAATTGTTATCCTTAATTTCAAAGAATCTTAATCTACAAGGAAACATTTAATGTTCCGTGAGCGGAAATTGAACTTAACGTTCCAATTGGAGCAAGGTGGGACGAAACATCTTGTGATTCGGCGACTCAATCGCAGCCAAGATATACCGCGTCGGGGATTTACAACATATAATTGGTACCGATAGCGAGTCCGGAGAAAGATTAAGAATGTTGCATGCACCTCAAGTAGTCATAAACGTAACATAATCAGACGGTACTAATCAAATCTCTAAAAGATAATGATGAGAATTTCTTAGTAAATTCGACACCACCGGATGGAAAAAAAAAAAAAAGAGGCAAACATTAGATGCAATTTATACGCTTTTTTTCTTCAATAAATATTTGTTTTTCTTTCATTGGCGAATTTCATTTCATGTATAATCGTAATTTTCATTTCTTCATTTTATTTTGGAAAAATTCCAAATGAGGGCCCGAAGTGCCCCGATTTTCTCAAATAAGGGCTTAAAGTGAACATTATTTCAAATAAGGGCATGAATTGCCCTTTTTGTCTCAAATAAAAGCCTCAAGTGATCATTGTCGTTTCAAATAAGGGCCTGGCCTAGGTGGCTAGCCAAATATTCCGACCGATCAAGGGCGGTTTCGTCAAAATATAATTTTAATATAATTTTTAGTTAACTTAAATATGAAATAAAAAACTAACAGTAAAAAAAAAAAAAAAAAGGCAGAGACCCTCGCCGCTAGTCAAAGGGATCGGCGGACCACCGCCGAGGCGCCGGCGACCTCAACGGCCACCAACGCCACCTCACCGGGGGTGGGGCGGTTTCCACAGGCGGGAGGTTGCCCTCCCACCTGTGGTTCTTTTTTTTTTTTTCTTTAAGTTTTTAAATTTTTTTTTTTTAAAAGAGGCAAAAAATCAAAGAAAAAGGAGAAAAATAATAAAAAAGGATAAATGAAAAAAATGCCTATAAAAAACTAGTGAGAGGCCATTTTTTTAGACTAACATGGTCACTTCACGCTCTTGTTTGAAACAATATCCACTTAAAACCCTTATTTGAAACAATGAGTGCACTTGATGTTCTTATTTGAAATAAATTTGACTTTACACATTTATTTGAGAAAATCGGGGCATTTCGGACCCTTATTTAAAATTTTCCCTTTTATTTTTCGTCCTTCTTCTATTCTGGTCATAATAAAATTTTCTGGACTCAACATCAATCCACTCTATTTCTATTCATCCATAAGATTTCTCCTTTTAAGTGTCATGAGGATAATTACTAGTAAATTTGTAAATGATGTGAAGGAAATTACTATCCACTGCATCACATAGGTGGATGATATTAGCAATTAATTTTAATCATTTGGATATTTTCCTTTTTTCTCCTTTTTTTTATGTTTCTCTTTTTTTTTTTTTTCGTTTCTTTTACTTTTCGCCTTTGGGGGGCGAGGACGTTGCGGCCATCACCGCTCACCGGCCATCTCTCGCCCAAACCTGGCGAGGGCTACCCTTGCTTGAGTGAAAGGTCATGTCTCACTAGAGAGCAAGAGGCTATCGGCTGTGGTCTCGATGCACTCGCTGGATCTAGACAAGAGCGTTGCAGCCCTTGCCTACCTTGCTTGTGGAGAGTAAGAAGAAAAAAATATATAATTCAAAAAATTTCATAAAAAAATGTAAAAAAAAGTCTTCCATGCCTTGATCATGGAAAGGCTGTTGAAAATCATCAAAGGATTTAGGACTAAGTTGGCCGGATCGAAAAGTTCAGGACTACATCGGCCATCATAAAATAAAGTTTATGACTTTTCAAAGTAGATCGGGCCGGGTTGACCCGGCTCCGTGCGGGTGACCCGGACCCGCACTTTTATTTCCCCCGCAAGATAGGCTTGCCTTTTCTTTTCTTTTTCTTCCGTTTGGGCTGTGACTAGGCCCACCTCGCCATTCCCTCTCCCGTGTGTGCGCCCCCAAGCCCGGCCCGCCATGTCCTTCCTTCTTCCTCTCTCTCTCTCCCTCTTCAATCGTGAAGCAGAGGATCGACTTTGGCGAGCTCCAACTGTTGCTGCCCCCTCCATCGTTCGTTGCTCGTCATCGAACCAACCTCGACATCGCCGAGTTCAGATTTGTCTCAATGAATTTGTGTCGTGTTCGAGCCCTGTTTTCATGTTGTGTTGGGAATTGCCAGTGAGTATCTAGCAAAGATTCCTCGAGCGGTCCCTTGCTTCCAAGCTACTAAAACAACTTTCGTCACGTAAAATTACGATATTCATTCATGTCGAGAAATGTGAATTTCACAAGCAACATTTTTGTTGTACTTCATTCCTATGATTTTCAAGCTCGCATCTTATCGTAGATATTCTAATAATTTGTGAAATTAATCTGTTCAAAGCAAATTCAATAATTTTTTGGGCCGATATTTGACTCGATTCTGCATGATATTTCGAGAACAATAACATAGGAATTACATATGATCTTAAATTTTGGCGTCCCATAAAAATTAGGGATCAGCCCGGCCCTTAGACAAAAATATTAGTTAATTTGCATATACTTTATTTGGAGCATTCTGCACTAACAGTTAGGCTCATAAATTGCATTTAAATTGAACCGACAGTTGATGGACTGCAAAAGAGGGTTTCGAACTTAATTAAATCATCCTGACTGAGCCCCTACTGGCCGAAAATCACATGGCAAAAGGGAAGATTCTGAAATTTTCAAGTTTTCCTCACACATCCTTAATAAAATGTATGCTTCTATTCAAATTGTAAGGCCCTATTACAACTAAAAAAATCTAGGATCAACGGCGCAAGATCCAATACGCAATGTTATTACAACGCATAAAATTCAACAACTAACAAACCCATATAGGGAAAAAGAAATGCCATGAGACAATGCAAAGGAGATAGGAGCATCCCTACTCATACGGGTTGGCATGTCCTTCGGGGCAAATCGGATACATCCTCAATAATGACGCCGACAATGTCTTCATCAAATAGCTCAGAAATACCCTCAACACAATCCACTCCCGACGAGTGTAATTTCAAGCATATTCAAATCTAGACGGCGGACCAGCATGCTGGTTTGCAATAATAGCCCATGCAGGCCCGTCAAACCGGTTGCGGCGAGCATGACGAATCGGAGGAAGAAGACTCCTCATAGGGCTCCTCCATATTAAAAAAACATTCGGGTATGGACAAAGGGAAAAAGATCCTTCTCCTTCCCCCCTTTTTTTTTTGAAAGAAAAGAAGGATCCAGACAAAATCGATAATAAGGAAGAGATTCGAGTGAATGAAAAGGAAAAAACAAGGAATGAATTCAACTTTCAAGAGACATTTTAGGAGTATAAATTTGGCAGATTGGCTTTCATTACTTAGATGAAAAGAATGAAATTTCCAAGGAATTAGTGGCAGAACATCCCCCAATTTTGTGGAGAGAGTGCTCTCTCTTTGTAGTTTTGGAGGTGATTTCTGTCTAACTTATATAAGTTCTTCAATTACTTTTTCCTCTTCCTTTTTAATTAATATTGTGTAGAGAGGTTACAGCAAGTGATAGTATAGTGACAGAACTTGGGCGTTGCTTTTTCATCCTATTTTAGGGTTAATTAGAAGATACGTATATCTGACTACTTAGTGATACTCTCATTGTGCTTATCTGACCTTTTTTAAGGAATCTCGTTTCTCTTTTGGCGACTCTGATGAATTTGCAAAGCTATAAAATATAAATTTTTCATAGGATTTTCCTTGCATCAATTTCTTAAGCAAACCATTTGGCAATACATAGAAAATTCAGGGCAGATCAGCAATCAACGGATAAGATAAAATCCATATTCAGTGAGTTCTTTAGACAAACTATTCATCTTTGAGATTTTAGATAGCTTATGAGCGTGTAAAACGCCCCCTCACGTGCAAGTTACGTGCAAGCTCATCAAATAACTCCATCAAAGCATTACACCTTCACGGCTTTCACTTCAAAACATTTCTTAGTCATAAAAAACTCTTCAAAAACAATCACGTACTCTTACATTATTGTTCTTGAAAAATTATGGAGAATGAAGTCAAATATCGGCCCTAATGAATTGAGACTGAAACTGGCAAGAGATGCACCGCCAATGAGAGGGTGATCAATGAGCTAAGAAAGATGGGCTCGGGCCTGTCTCCTTGCATAAATTGCATGTTCATTTGTTGGTCCCAAGCCTTATTTTGGATCTAGAAATATGTTGTCGCAACTTGCTTATTACAAATGGTGGGCTGATTGGATCGCCAAGACACGTAGAAGAAAATCGCTACCATCAAATTGGCTCATCAACTTCCCCCAACCACTTTGGCATTTAATCTGTTGCGAATCTTATTCTACTAGCACTATAATTTTGACTATGGATATCTCATTTCTCTTATGGTGACCCTGATGAATTTGAGATGCTATAAAATATAAATTTTTGTAGGATTTTCCTTGCATCGGTTTCTTAAGTAAACCATTTGGCAATACATAGAAAATTTAGGGTAGATCAGCATTCATCAAATAAGATAAAATCTCTAATTGGGTTTTCTAGACAAACTATTCATCTTTGAGATTTTAGATAACTTATAAGTTTGTAATACTTCAAAACCCCTCTAATGTGCAAGTTATGTGCAAGCTCATCAAGTGACTCCATCAAAGCATTACATCTTCATGGCTTTCTGTAACAGCCTAAATTTTGCCCGATTGGATTTATGAGTGAATTAGTCAATGTCGGGATTGGATTATTAGAGATGGTGATTTGGCGTTAATAAGTTGGTACGGTGGATTAATTGATTAGAACGTTGTAGTTTGGGCGCGGTACTTGGACCTTGGGTGAATTATTTATTTTAGTGCTAGAATACGAAATCGGTCCCGAGCGAAATTTGGTTCGCGGTTGAATCACGAACCCTTTTGAATCAGCCCCCACCGCCTCTAGCCCCTATAAAAGTGCCCTGCCACTCTCTCTCCTCTCATTTTCAAGAACTCTCACTCTCTCTCATCCCTCTCTTCTCTCTCTCCATCTCTCTCTCAATTAGTGAGTGCCATTTGGGCCCGTGGGCCCGGAACCGGCCCGTTGACCGGGCCCACGGTTCCGGAAACGCTGAAACCGGCGGTTCCGGGCCGGTTCACAACCGCAAAAAAAAAAAAAAAAAAAGATGGTGGGCCCGGGCGAGAGCCGTTGGGCTCTCGCCCGGCCCCCCCCCCGGGCGCGCCCGCTTTGGGCCGTTGCTTTTCATTTTTTTTTTAAAAATAATAAAAAAAAAAAATGATTCTTGCCTATAAATACATATGCTTCCCCTTTCATTTTTGTCACAAATTCTCCGAACAATCTCTCGAATTCTCTCCGAAATCCTCTCAAATCGCTCAAATTCTCCCAATTCTCTCAATCCCGATCAATTCTCTCAAAAAATGGCAAGTGGAAGCGGAAATGCCGACAAGGGCAAGATGGCTATGGGAGATTCCGACTATCCCTTTCATGAATACGATCCTCGTGAGTATGCAAGTTGGGAAGACGACGACGATAATATCAACTATGTCCCGATTCCGAACGTCGAGCACATCCCAACACAAGAAAGTCTTCATCCTCCCACCGGTGTCGAAGAAACGTCAACGGCAAATGAGCCGGAACGGAAGGGCCGAGATAATACATCGGACTTGTGGCTACACTTCGACAAGGTACGTGATGAAGTCGAAGGTAAGTATAATGTAAAATGTAAATATTGTTCGCAAACTTATAAATTCACGAAAGGAGACGGTTACGGAACATTCCGTCGGCATTTGACGAAAAAACATCCAACGCAAGCGGGGATCGACAATACGCAACAACAAATTTCCGGGTACGCCACTTCTAAGCCTCATCCTTTATTTCGTTTCACTGAAGCACTTTATAAACAAACATTAGGTGAATATGTTGCCCTTGATCATGCTCCGTTTAATACCGGTGAAAATTTTAATATGAAATATTTGATAAATACTGCGTTGGTTCCGCAAGCGCCAACTATTCCAAAAAATACTCTTAAACGCGAAGTTTTTCATCTTTATAAAAAAGGAAAAAATCTTTAGCAAAATTTTTTGCGGAATTCAATGGACGTGTGCATATAGGTAGCGATATTTGGAGTGATCCTTGGCAAATTCATTGTTATATGGGTGTCACGTGTCATTGGATAGATGACAATTGGATGATTCAAAAAAGACTTATTGCATTCCGAGTTTTTGATGAAAGCCATTCGGCTCATAATATTTATAGAATAATTAGGCAAGTTTTAGAAGAATATAATTTAATAAATAAAGTATTTTCAATTGGTTTTGATAATGCCGCCGCAAATACCGCTTCTATTCCCGAATTAGAAAATATTTGCAAACCCACTTTTGGCGGACAATTTTTTCACATTAGATGTGCTTGTCATGTTTTAAATTTATGTGTACAAAATGGTTTACGAACTCTTGACACTTCTCTCGCCCCAATAAAAAGTGCAATTAAATTTTTATGGAGTCGTCCCCAATGTATGAAATCATGGGGAAAATTTTGTAAACAAAATGGGAGAAGGCCAAGAAGATTTCCAAAAGATATTCCGACTCGTTGGAATTCTACGTACGAGTTGCTTCGGCAAACTTTTGAATATAAAGATTTATTATGTATGTTTATTTCACAAAATATTCCCGAAATTACTTTACTTCCTCAACATTGGGACGTTTGCAAGAAAATTTTAGATATTTTGAAAATTTTTAATGATGCTACTAAGACTTTATCTGGTATTTATTATCCTACAACGCATTTATTTTTAATAGAGTGTGTTAATATTAGTAGTGTTTTTAGTGAATATGAAAAAGATACCGAATTAGGTCAAACTATTTTAGTAATGCGAGAAAAATGGTTGCATTATTATTTGCAAATTCCTCTTGTCTATTTAGTTGGTATTGTTTTTGATCCACGTATTAAATTAGACGGTTTACAAGATTATTTGAATGTGTATTATCATGATTGTTTACATTTGGATGATTCAATAGATATTTTAAATATATTAGGACATGTTAAAGAATCTATAGTAGCATTATATGGAGAATTTTGTAGTAGATATGGTTTAAGTGATTCCGGATCTTTACAATCTACTGCCTCACGTAGCGAAGGTGGTAGTTCACTTAGTAGAGGGTATAATATGCTTAAGAGTAGGCAAAAAAAAAAAAGGGGGGGCAACAGGTAATATTTCTGAATTAGAAAAATATTTAACCACTCAATTTGAGTTTCGTGATGCGAGAACATAGTACAGATTTCGAAATCCCGAAGTGGTGGAAGAGTCACCAAATCGAGTATCCAGTTCTCGCCCTCATCGCTCGTCAAATATTAGCAACCCCTTCTTCAACGGTTGCAGTTGAACAAGCATTTAGTTCCGGAGGATTAATTTTGGACTCTCGCCGTTCAAGATTAAGCCCGGACTCTGTGGAAGCTCAAGCTTGTGTCGGCGATTGGACGAGGGCGAAATATCGACACCAAGAGTTAGATCGTGAACACGAATTTTTTAGCGATGATGTTGGAGATACCACCGCCACGGGTACCACAACGGGTAGCGACGATTGACGATGAGGTAAGTTGGGGTTCTCAAAGGTAAAAAGAACTACATGGGCTTTGATTCTTCTATCCCCAAGAAGATATGTAGGTCGCTTAATGATAATTCATTAAGTTCAAGCCCATTCCTTCTTTTTTTTTTTTTCCATATTTTATTACAATGTACAATTTAATTGTATTTTATAATTTATAATTTATTATATTTATTTTATTATTTATTATTTTAAAAATTATTATTAAAAATGAATCGGAATGAACCGGCGGTTCCGAAGCGGAACCGGAACCGGCCCGGAACCGCCGGTTCCGGTTCGGAACCGGAACCGCCATTTTTCACGGCCGGTTCCGGTTCCACCTTTTCGTGGAACCGGAACCGCCGGTTCCTGAACCGGAACCGGCGGTTCCACCGAACCGGCCGCGTCTACTCTCAATTGAAGCTCTCGTTCTCTTCCCCTCGGAGGCCAGCGAACTTCTGGCTCAACGGCAGCAATCTTGAGGTCCTCAACTGCCATAGCTTGGCCCTAGCTCCCTCTTGACGCTGCTTGCTTTCCATCCGCATGGGCCATTTGTGCGACCCACCAAGGAGAAGGTGTCGGTTTGAGCTCGTTCGGAAGACGAATCGATCTCCATTTCTTCATACACATTCCTAATGCAAGTAGGCTTCTTAACTTTGTGACTAAATTGCCTATTCATCATTCAATTAGCGCGGATCGCTGACTTTGGCTGTGGACAAGCCGAATGAAAATTGTGTTCGCATGGAGGATGTAACTGTCTTGCATGTGTGATCCGTTGATGGAGGTAACTTCTCTAGGTCATGGGTCATCTGAGTACGTAGGCTGATCGTCTCAATTGTTGACTAGTCGAATTGAATCGTGGCTGATGTCCAATGTGGGTGTCCGACCGAATACTAAAGAGGTTGCTTATGAAGTTCATGGTTCGCATGTCGATCCCGAGTGACAACCTAGCATCTTGGGGCTATGGGTAGTCACATCATAAGCCGATTGAGGAATCGTATGAGTCGAATGTCGCCCTTAATTGAGTAGCTATTGTATATTCATGCTTATCTAGTGGTGCCTTTCATTGAGTAATTTGTGGTTGGTTGCGCATCGTTTCTGTCTATCAATTGATGAATTGACGGTTTAATTATTGGGTTAATATCTCTATTGCTGACCTTCGGCTCACTTCGCTGTTGTTAAACCTTTTTTCAGATATCCAGGTACAGGCAGGTCAAGATGACAGTGATAGCGTCAGAGCATACCGATGGAGATATGGATTGTATTCGGGGATAGATGTAACCCTTAATCCTCCCGATTATTGGATGAGAACGCCCTATAAACAACTGAAAATATATAACATATATTTATAAATAAGATCAATTGTTTGTGGTCTCTGATGGTACGATTGATTGCGGCGTGTCTAGTGAACTTATTACCATACTATTAGGTATCATGATTGCCGTTTGTTTGCATGCACTTGTGTATTTTGTATGACCGCTTGATTATTTGTGGTTATAGTCTTCCACATGCGCCCTCTATTATATGTATAATAACATATCAAAATAGAGCTTGCAAGCACAGTGATGCCCTCGAACGTCACACTTGCACTACAAAACATTTCCTAGTTATATAAAACATCAAAATAATCACCTAGATTGTTCTCGAAAAATTATAGAGAATCAAGTCAAATATCGGCCAAAAAGTTGCCGGAGCGATGCGATAGGTACTTCGGAACTTTTACCCACTCAAACTCATTGCTACTGGATGAATTTTCAGAAACTCGCTCTAATGGTATATTCCTCTTATTTTAGAGAAGGTTTGTGCTTCCTATGTTGTTGTGTTCGGAAAATTATGCAGAATAAATGCCGGCCCAAAATTTTGGCTTCCCTAAGCATGATACCCACGGCTAAGAGCTGGTCATCAGCGACATCAAGAATTTCCGATCATGATGGCCTTGAGCAACGACTGGAAACACTGAGGCGCTGGGTCAAATATTCCTTTCTTCTGTGTCCACAATCAAGCCCCAATTCACAAAGGACCCATCGCTTCGATCATCCCAGTTCCAAAACTATGAGATGGAAAGGTCGAACAGGGTAATCAATGATATAACCGACGAAGAAAACCGACCCGGTTCGATCGATTTCAGGGACCGGACTTTCGCCTCGCCATCAACCATCCTACAATACTCGTCTGAGAAAACTCAAAACATAAAAGTTGTAAACCCAACCGTCTTCATACTTCAGGCCATTCCGATCTATATCAAGGGAGTTATTCACAAGTGTTTCTGAACTACTTGTCATCAGCGTTTTTCATACTCCTAAAAGCGAAAAGGAAGAATATGCGGCATGAATATTTGATGCGTCCCGAATGCCCATCCATCAAAAACATAATCTCATTCCCTGACGTCGAATCGATCAACACAATGGACCGGCGCCCCCCCTACCGATTTTTTTTTTTTAAATTTTATTTCTTATTGTGAGTAGTTAAATGTGAATATGTGTTTCAAGTACATGCGACTAGTTCCATCGAACCATTCGAGAACGGGAGGAAGGAGCGCACGTATCGGGAAATGCTCATACGAAGTCAGCCCGTCCGTAGCCAATAATGAAATCACCAGTCCCATTGCACGGTTTCACTAGGAAATAATTGCGACTGCACAGTTTTGCTTAAATTCATTAGAACAAGACAACATCGACATGGTATGACCATTAAACGGAACACGTGGCAGCGCGAAAGGAAAAAAAAAATGTAAATATGCAAACAGATTCTAAAGTATAGTTGAATCTATATGGCAAAAAGGAGGTGATTAACACTTTCGATCGTCTAGCAAATTAACACGTTCGGCCAATTACGTAGGTGCTAGTAATGTACATCTATTCTAAGATAAATACTCTTCTTCAATTCTACTTCTAGTCTGGCGCATCTAAAGTGTGCTAGAATCCATACGTTATGAAAACTATATCAATAAAAAAAAAATAGAAACTCCTGATTATATGGGATCGAACAAGTTTTACATATGAAATTTCATCCGAACATTTTCCAATTTTCTAACTCATAAAAGTAGGGGATGGTTATCAAGAAAGTCATAAACCTATTGTAATTATATCAATTCAGTCCTAAACCCCCCCCCCCTTTTTTTTTATCAATTTAGTCTGAGCCTTTTGCATATGTGTTAATTCAGTCCAATCGGCCAATCTTGACCAGAAAGCACCGATGTGAACACCGGCCGTCCTACGTTGCACGATCGGCACCGACGTGATCATTTTATATTAATATTTCAATTTCTTCTTTCTAATTTTTTTCTTTACTTTTTTTTTTAAAATTCTGCACTGCTTCTCTGCATGCACAAGACAGACCGCTCTTTGGCCCACATCCATAGCAAAACGGAGTTCCACCTCATGAACACCAGAATAAAAATTCTTGAAGTCGATAACAACCAATGACCATCCATGTCTGATTCACACTTGGAAAAAGGAAAATTCAAACTATGGTCTAATGCATAATTATAAAAGGTTTAGAATTAAATTGGTTAAAAAAAAGTTTAAGAATGAATTTGCGCAATTATAAAAGTCTTAGGAAATGAAATTTTAGACTCAAAGCTCTTAACAACCCAGACCAATTCCAATTCAAAGTGGTAAGTCCTCATCGTCCCGACAAATTTTTTTTTAAACCGGTAACATGTCTCAAGATCTTGAGTAAAGTAAAGAACAAATTGCACTTATCACTCCATTAAACCCTACCAGTCAATTTTCTTTTCACTCTCGTGGCCCTGTATGTTACAAACTCCAAACTTATTACGCACGATAATGTTTGACGAGATCCGCTAAGTGCCACAATTCGCCGACTGTGCTGGATTAGAAAAATTTCAAGATCATTCGTGATTGATCCTCGTCATTATAAATCATAACGTATAGACGCCACAGATTAAGAGGGAGATTTATCCATAACACTTCCAATTTTGTAACTTATAAAAAGAGTAGAAAAATGATGTGATGGAACAATAATCGAACATTATTGCGCACGATAATGTGCGCTCCTACACTGTAAAAAGGCAATATCTCTGGACCGGATTTACTCTGCTTTGTCAATTGAGAGAAGAAAACCCAACCAAAACTCTTACGCATGAAAAATTAGTAAGTACTTCGACAGTACGTGAAGAAAAGAATTAGGTATCTTCTTCATTCAAACCTGTTGCAGAGAATACGCTCCTCATGACTTCAGACATCATCCGAGGCTAGAACGATGTTTATCCAAAGAAACAGATGAGCATACCCGCGCATGACGCTGCCCAATTTCACAGAAACCTGGTACTGAACAAGATTTAAAAGTTGCAGCTGACATCAGACCCCGGCCAAAGTTCAAGTCACACTTATCCGCAGCATCCGTCTACCCTCGTGATCAGATCCATCAGTGGGCAGTTCATCACGTCAAACAGGGGAAGTATTTCTACGTGCAGCCATGTCGAATGCAGTCCGAGCGGTATCTATGACTCCAAGGCAGATCAATCGCATTTTCCCCCCGCATCAAACTAATCTTTGCGTACAGGGCGAAGCCCCTCATTCATCTCCTTGTCCCCTCGACCTAAAACTACAGCAGGAAGACCCTCAATCGCTGACGCGGAAGGTGGCGGCCCTACACCTAACAGAACTCTCAGTCTCCATCACTTGCCCAACCAAAATCTGTCTTTCTTACAGATATTCTTGTTTCCGTTATGGTTAACATTTGTTTCGCTCATGTCTGCATTGGACAAGGTATGATCATTTTCGGTTTAAGCATTTCCAAAGGTCACATGCTTCGAACATCATCACTACTTTCGTAATTTTGACATAAAGACCAGAGCGCAATGCCTGGACTCGAGGTCGGACCAGCTTTCTTTACCACAGAAATTCGCGCAGAGAGGAAGAATTGGAACATCAACTTACTCTCGCTCCGGTCCTGTGAACCCACATAATTTCATGTCAAACGTAACGGAAGTATGAGTCAATGAACAAGGAACAAAGACATGAGTTTGTCACAACCCACCAATATTTTATTCTATACATTCTAGAGATTCATGTAGCAACTCAAAAAAAAAAAAAAAAAACAAAAAACCCCCAAAAAAAAAAATTTTTAAAAATTTTTTCTTCCACGACGAAGGTACTCTGCATTTTAATACAATCGAAAGGCGCTAGCAGGAAAAGGGAAGTGCCCAGGTATCTATCTCAACACGCCCTTCATTCAGAAGAGCAAACGTGATTGGAGAAAACATGTTCTAAAAACGTGACGTGCCTCTTATCATTCGAGATGTAACTGGAAGTAGCTTCCGTCAAGGAATCCGTTGGCTTTTCCAGAAATTCCTCAGAAAATATCGTCTTCTGCATTACAAATCAAGCATATAAGTAAGCTTTTCTCTAGGCCTCAAAAACAAGGAGACAATACCATATCAAATCAACAACTTGTGCTGGCCTCAAATCCAAAACAACTATAACAAACAATAATGGAACAAATTACACAAAGGAAACGAAGACAACTCAATAATATGTTTTCTTAAGTAGATGGGAGATTTAAAGATTTTGAGACTAATCAAGAAACAACCACATGGAAGACAATCTAATCCACAAAGCACTTCCAGCTTTCCTAATTATCGACTCGAGGAACTGTCAGTTTTATCCACAGTAAATACACAATCAGCAAACCAGTAAAAATCACGCCCTTTTTGTGAAGTTTGGCAGATATTTCCATGAAGAGTTGCAAATGAGGGCATGTGGCAATTAACAGACACGTTTTTCGCTTGACGAAGGTGATTCACGGACTATGATCTAACAACTTTAAGGACATCTCTTGGTGTATCCATGATTATGTCCTGAAAGTTCCCAAGTAACATTTCTAACTCCTTACTCTTTGAAGTTGTTTACCCTTCAGCATGCAAATGTCTGACAATACACATGATACAGACTAAGCACATAAGATGACATGGATTCAGCAAAGAAAAGCATGCTACACAGATCACATTGTCAATGCATATACATCAAACGCAAGTAAAGCAAGACAATTGTAAACTTACTGAACCAGGGATTGATGATCACAAGAAACAGAGCATTTGCAATAGAGTATGTTCAAACAAACTCAAACCTTTAAAGTACTATGCATTTCATAAACTGATACATGAGCACCTTATCAAGCAAATGACCAGTTCAGCCACAACTTATGCATGACACGTTCAAGACTGTTCTCAACAGATTCACACGCTTAAAGGTCGCCAACAGGGAAGTCTAATGCAGTTCGAGTGGTATTCTTTTGAAATAGTATTCTCGAACCAAACCCAACCATGAAAACCAGTTCGGTTTAATCAGCGGATGCCTGACAAAGTACAAACAGAACTGAGGTAAAGAGAAATGCAGGGCAAACCCTGGACATCATACTATTCATGGCCCTATAATAATGGAGAAGTCGTTCAAAAAATTTTCTGCACATTTCAAATGTTTTCTTCGTGATTTGCACAAAATGAATGACCCAAAAACAGCCTACGAAAAGTTCTTCTAGAATTCGCTGTAATCAAGCAAGTAAAAACAAAAGGGGGAGGTAACTAAGAAAACTTAAGAGAACTCGTGAAAGTGTGGGAGAGCTGATAGAGAAATCTAACAAAGACCTGGCCCAAAATACTATCTGCAGCATCCGTCTACTCTCATAACCAGATTCATCAGTGGGTAGTTCATCACGACAAACAGGACAAGTATTTCTACGTACAGCCACATCGAATGCAGTCCGAGCGGTATCTATGACTCCAAGGCAGATCATTCGCCTTTTCCCCCACATCAAACTCATCTTTGCCTACAGCGCAAAGCCCCTCATTCTTCTCCACGTCCCCTCGACCTAAAACTACAGTAGGAAGACTCTCAATCGCTGATGCAGAAGCTGGCGGCCCTTACCCCTAACAGAACTCTCAATCTCCATCACTTGCCTAACTAAAATCTTTCTTTTCGTATATTATATGGATGATCTGATATGCAAGGATCGTGATTGGGAATTTTTTAATCTCTGTGGGAGCATGTTCGACTGGACTGATGGATCCCAGATCTAAAATTACCAGCGCCTGCCTGTGCCACCCTATTGATAGTTCTTCAATCTGAAATCCCTGTTTGCGGAAAATAGTAGAACTGCCACTTACATAAAGTAACAAAGATAGGCAGGAAGAGCCGCATGACCATAGGAAAAGAGGAGGTATACCGTTGGCTCGTAACCAGGGTGACGAAGAGCCATAAATCTTCCTTGAAAAAGTCTTTTTGCTTCCGGACCAACTTTTCCAAGCCCGATAGCAAGCGATCACTCAGCAATGAACACTAAAACAATTGAGCAGCCGCCGGCCAACAACTTCCGTGCACAGATAGAGATTCATTCTTCGTACCTGGTCCAACCTCAAAATCCTTCACGGGTTGGTAAGGAGGAGCTCGTGGCATTATCACCAAATAATTGTTCCAATTTTCTCTCCAAAACGGAGATCTTGAATTTGGCCTCGTGGGGAGGCAGCATGTAGTCCTGAATAAGTGTATATAGGCACTGATTCCAAAACGGGTTGGAATCCAACTAAACATTGGAATTAACAATGCATTCCATTCGCCCTACGTGTCCTTAAGATCTTAAGATTGGAAAGGTTTGGAGCTAACCAAGACTTTAAAACTCCGAGTCCAGAGAGCGGTTTCCCCATTCTTCATTAGATAGGGAAATTGCGTATATAACGATAGAGAAAGAAAGTGGTAGACCGTTTGCATTGAGAATTAGTAAGTCGAAGACTCACTCTTACATCCCCTTTACTAGAACCTAAAATCAATAATGAACTTCACCTTGACCGTTACGGCCAGAGTGGTTGATCAAGCGATTAATCAACTAAGAGGAGTGTGAAAGCCAGCTCTTGAAAGCGGTGCAAGTTAGGCCCCGAAAGAACTATCCGAGGTGTGTGAAGATGAAATTCCTAAGCACTAGCCATGCCAACATTTTGTGGGATCAAGTCCAGCATCAGTCCAACGGAGCCAAGGTGGGTATTCTAGCCCACACCCGGCTCCAATGATTTGATCCCAAGTGTCATCACAAGAAGAAGCTTATGCCAGGGTTCCATTTTAAGAAGCCCCTGGTATGGGGGGAGATCAAACAAAAGGGGGTATGTTAGTCAAATAGAGGGGTCTCCCGAGGCCCTAGTCCACGGCTAATAGCCTTAAGAGTCTAAGGGCTGCCATTCTTGTATTGGGCCAACTAAAGCGTTAAATAGCGCCCTTTGGTGGCATGCAGGGAGTAGTCGTCTTATCACTGGTAGGTGCGACTATGTGAGTTGATAACAATACAATGGGGTATGTTTGAGTCCTTAACAATCTTTAGTGATCCGAAGGAGCAATTGGGGTTACTTTAAATTGGCTTCCAACCATATACCCCCGATTGACTAAAATTTCTGCTCATTGCAGTCACCTCCGGAGTTCTTCGCACCTAAATAGTACCAGGACCCTTGCGGCCCAGCCCTTGATCGAACAAAGCTGCCCGTCCTTGCGCACGTACTTTACCACTAGTTTTTTTATTTTAAAAATCTTATTTGTGATATATTTAGGCTTTGTTGACTCATTTCATATCATGGTTCAAGAGTTTAAATAAAATGGTGGGTTTGGAGTTGAAGATCTATTTAAGAGTTCTGGATATTCCCACTCAAAAAAGAGGACGTAAAATCCAGTACTCTCAATCTCCATCACTTGCCCAACCAAAATCTGTCTTTCTTAGAGATATTCTTATTTACGTTATGGTTAACATTTGTTTTGCTCATGTCTGCATTGGACAAGGTATGTTCATTTTCGGTTTAAGTATTTCCAAAAGTCAAATGCTTCAAACCTCATCATCGCTACTTTCATAATTTTGACATAAAGACTGGAATAATGCTTTTCCCCCACTTTCTCAAACATTAAATTTCTAAGAATCTCTAAATATTACCTTCCTCAAAACTGAGCGTCTAACCCGTAAATATCCTTTAAGATTCATTTAGTCCTTCGTTGTTACTAAATGAAATTTGAGGGCCGCCTATCGTCACCAAAAAAAAAAAAAATAAAAAAAATCGAACAAGAGAGAACCTAATTGAGAGTTCCCAAGTTTCCTAAACGTGTGAATCTGTTGAGAACCCCATGTTCAATTAGTAATTAACATGAATTCTGTGTTTGGTTGTAATGTATTATAGTGAATCTTGTGCCAGGCTCACTCACAAATCCTAGAATAAATATTACGTCTGAAAATTTGGCACCTCGAAAACAATTAAAGGGATCGCAATTAGATGATTAAAATCGAAAAGAGAGAGAAAAAGACAGAGAGAGAAGGATTTAGCGGGAAAAAGTGCCGTTGTCCAACGAGAAAGAACCTGGTTGAGAGGTCCCAAGTTTCCTATTTCCTACACTCTTCGTCGCACCTTACGTAAGTCATCTTCCTCACTCTGTCTCAATTTTCTCTCCCTCTCTCTCTCTCTCTCTCTCTTGCTGCGATCACTTTTCTCTCGGAGCCCAGAGTAAATTCTTGCTGCTCCCAAATCTCCTCTTGATCAGAGTGTGTCTCTCCTTCTCTCTCCGACTGGGTCATCTTCCTCTTGTCTGATCATGAAGAAGATCGCAGTGAAGCTTGTCTGCGGCATCCGAGTCATCAAGTGTAAGACTAACGCCGTTCAAAATCCCCACATCCGTCTTTCTTTTCTTTCTTGTCGATTCCTTTGTTTTGTGTGGTTTTGCTTTTGGATTTTGCTGTTGACTCTTTTTTTTTTCTTCTTCTTTAGGTGGTAAATTGAAGCGGATTCGCAAGTTTTTCAGGAGCTCGATCATGCCTTTTCTGTGCCCTGAATCGAGCATCTTCATCAGAATGTATGTCTTTTTTTGCACTGCTCTGTTTTTTTTTTCCCCTTTTTTTCCTTTTCTCTTGCATCGTTTTTCAAATTCTCCTTTGATTTCAGTTTCCAAAAGGGTATTATTGTCTTGGTCATTCTGTTTTTTCTCATTCTCATGATTTTTCTGACCAGTGTCCAACAGCTCAATGTCAAAATTTATCCGAATAAATTTCCTGAAGAAGAGAAAAATCCAGCCGATTTAAGTATATTGCCAACAAGATCCATCTCGTGTTGTTCTGACGGTGCATCCGAATTTTAGGTTTCATGGATTGGATGTAAAATTTCAGAGCTTCAAATAATGTGTGACCGGCTTGTCGAGCATTCTCTTATTTTTTTTCCCCCATTGCAGGTTAAAGGTAGTGAAGCAGAGGATCCATCTCTGGAGTCGAGCCGTGATATCAATCCATATGATGCTTATCCTTCTCAGAGCAATGAAGATGACGCTAATTTTCGCGCGGATGTTCCCATGGAAGCCTACGATACGTTGATGATATATGCGCCTTCTACAAATCGGAAGAGGTAAACTATCTATAGGCTGATTACGATCCAATTCTATCACTTTACCCTGAAATTGTGCTGAGTCACTGAATTAGGTGTTCTATTCCGTGCAGAAATCTATGTGCATAAAACCCAATTACATCGCCAGACTGAAGCTCGATTTTGATGAGAAGTTGAGAGCGTATATTGTCGAGTGGTTGATTGAGGTACTAAGGAGTTCCTTTTATATTTCTTGGATTGTAACTTTTGATTCACGTTACTATACAGTATTGTTCAACGTAGGACTAGAATAATACATTGAGTTCAAGAGGATCTTCATGACATTTCTGCTATGAATTGTTGCAAGATCTGCACTGAAATTGCAGTCACAAAATTGTTAATGTTTGCACTACGATAATTGATGAAATTTTGCAATTTTGCACTACAATAATGGATTTTCATGACATTTCTGCTGGTCCCCGAAATTGGGAATCTATTTCACAGCTGTGAAAAAAATTAAAAAAAAAACTGGCGATTTCTCTGACTTTCGCACTGAACAAATAGGCACACAAGGTGTTCGAGTTCCCAACTGACGCTCTATATCTCGCCATCAATCTTTTCGACCGATTCTTGGCTGTTCATCCGGTGGAAAAGAAGAAAGTGAGTTTGGTTGGAGTAACTGCCCTGCAATTGGCTGTTAAGTATGCTGGAACAAGAGGATCGATACCTTGTGCCGATTTATTTTCTGACTTAGCGTTTACTTCCTGCCCTGTGGAGGAGATCTCGTGCTCCGTACAGGAGATTATACAAATGGTAGGCTCTAGAGAGAAGCAAAATACCCTTTCATTATTTTGCTTCTGTTTGTCCAGTAACTTTTCTTCTTTACATAATTCAATTTGTCCTTTGGTATTATGCAGGAGGACTTGATCTTGAACACCTTAGAATGTGAATTGTCAATTCCAACTCCGTCCACCTTCATGTGGAAGTTCCTCAAGGAAACTCAATCTGATGATAAGGTACTTGTTATCTGTTAAATGTTATTTGCTGTCGTTATGAATTGATCTTGTTACATTAGTAGAAAATGATTCGTCTTTCTGTTCGACCCCCAACCAGATCAAGCACTTGTCCTTTTTCTTCATTGATCTCTGCCTAGTTCAGTGTGAAATGCTCAAGTTTCGCCCTTCAATATTGGCTGCCACTGCAATTTACGCCGCACATGCCACTTTTAAAGGGTGTAAGCCGTGCAGTAAAATCTATGAGCGGTTGACTGGTTGTAGTGCCCACCATATCTTGTAAGTAGCGAGAGACTTCGATTTATTGTCTATTACATCTTTCATCCCCATGTTTATACGCTTCGGGGACTTGGGAATCTTATGGATTTTTTCTTCCTTTTGGCTACTATTTCCTTGGTACAGGGAATGCTCGAGACTGATGGTGACTTCCCATCAAAAGGCAAGGAGTGTCAAGAGTGTCTATAAGAAGTACCACACGAGGAGATTCGACTGTGTAGCTAGAGCTGAACCAGCTCGTTTACTTTTGAAGACCAAGTTTAGCTTGTCCTATGTCCTCAAGCTTACCTGTTTGTTCAAATTTTGTGTCCTGAGAGACCTCTAACAGCATACTGTTTGGTGTCACATTTTTGTCAAGCGATTCTTTGGTTTTAGAGAATCTCTAGGAATAGCCAAGTCTTGGTACTGCACTGATGATTTCGAGCCTGTCGGCTAGCTCAAAGCCCTTGAATGGAAAGTTGCTGATTCTCGGCTGTGAAAATACATACCTTGCTAGTGTAGTATTCAATTCATGTGAACTTGTTTTGAATCTTTGAAGGTGTACATGGTTATGCAGATGAGCTCTTTGATTGTGCTATTCATATACTTCGCTTGTACCCCACAAAAAAAAAAAAAAAAAAAAAACAAAACAAAACAAAACGAAAATCTGACAATGATACCATGTAAGGTCTTATTATCTACTGCTGTGCCACAAGTTACATGAAATGAGTGAAGTTCATAAACAAGTCTGTCAAAATGTGGAAAATAAAAGAGAAAAAGCTGAATTTCTTAATGCTGACATGCACCAAAGGAAGCTCAAATCTGTTTTTACGAGGCTGTATGACCCCCTCAAAAAGACGTTGTCACATACCTTTAGCAATATAAACAATAGGAGGAAATATTGAAAGGTTTAAAATCGGTCATTGAGCATCTTTTGACCAGAACAAGTAAAGCTTGGTATTCTATTGCTCATCCAGATCAGAAACAAAATAGGCGAAGGGCTTCTGACATGTAATCCTCTACTCATACTCACTGCTAAATAGTCTGTTGTGCACTCACAAAAAGCGCACTAATGCACAAGTCTATCAAATCATTTTCAGAGTTAATCTTGTCTGCATAATTGCTAGCAAGAAGAATTTGAAGCCAGAAACAATTAGTTCCTAGAGTTAAAAATGGCACTACTTGCATGGGGACAGTTTACTGACAGAAGCACCTTGAACTCTGCTAAATGCAGTGATGAGCCTCCTCAAACCCGATCCCAATGAGTCGATGACTGGAAAACCTCAATTTCCCACTGTCTTTCTTCCAAAATTTCACAGCTGATGGAAAGTCCTATTCCAAATAATTGACGCAGAATTTGTCTGCAACAGAGTGTTTCAAGGCTCAGGACTTGGTTAGTACTTATGTCAATCTTTTGGATATTTCAAGCATGATAAGAACCAGAGTGCAGTCATGTCATATTTCACCAATCAATTGGGAAGTCACAATATCAGCGGTCATAAATTGCTTCGGATGCACCGAACATGAGAAACAACTTCCTGGCAAACTACATCCCTTCGTATTTTTCCTGTAGTAGTTGTTGGGAAAGGCTTCTTCCAAGGAATGAAAATTTTTGGTATCTTAAACCTGCAAAGAAAGTAATGGTATGTTATTTTGGTTGAGAAGATCGATAGTGATGGATACAACATTAAACAATCAACATATGCCTAGAAGTTCACGTGGCTGTGTGCATGGATTGTGTTTGAGAGAGAGTTTTTAGGGTTAAAGTAGCTGGAGATTTTGAAAGAACAATACCCTGTTAAGTTCCTATCTCTGCAGTATTGTCGAAGAATTTCATCAGACAACAGACATTCTTGTTTTTCGGCTCCAAGTTCATGGCTTTTATCAGACCAAAGCCAGTTCTCTTTCACACGAATACACCCAACAACCATCTCAGTCAGGCGTGCATCAGGGATTCCCACTATGACGATTCCAGCGACTCCAGGATGTTGGAACAGTATTGCCTCTACCTATGTCGTGAAACAACATGTCCCAAGAAAATGCTCTGAGGGTGTACATATTTTCATATTAGCTAACCATGATTTTGAGAAAATAAAACAGTTTCATCATTGAAAACGTAGAAAAATTTGTATCACATATGAACCTATCAACAAATCTATGCTTGGTCAAAAAGAAAATTTTCATTTCTAAGCCAATTCTATTACCTCTTCAGGGTAAACATTTTCTCCCCCAGTCTTGATCCGACCACTTTCTCGACCAATGAGCCACACCTGACCCTGCCCATCGATGAAACCAACATCACCCGTGTCAAACCATGAATGAATGTTACAGACTGATGACCGAACTTGATCCCAGTATCCAATCATCAAATGAGGGCCTCTGGTTAGAATTTTCCCAATGCCCATTGAATCATCACCATCTGTCCTCAATTCAACATGTGGAGCAGGTTTGCCAACACAAATGCCTCGTGGTCTTTGAATGGAACTGAGATCTGTTCCAACATGAAAATGAAGGGGCTGGGAGGAAAACGAGAAATGTGGGCTATACAGAGTTATGAACGTTAGTGAAGAACAAGTCTCTGTCATTCCTGCATATTGAAAAACAAAGAAGAAAAATTAGTATGATGAACATAGGAGTTCAATGCACATTGCTAGCAGGTTCTACTCCAACTAGCATTGAAATAGTGAAATGAACACAATATATGCTTTAGAAGATGCACACCATATGCCGAGAGAATCTTAGCTCTTGGGAAGAAGTTGCCAGCTTCTTTGATGAGATCCATTGACAAACTTCCGCCACCATTTAATATCTTTTTCACGCAGTCTTTTCCTTTCCACGGTCCTTTCTCCCTGAGGAAACTAGGAGTTAAGCAAAAGTACCACTAGAAGAGCATAACTTTGAACTTAGATCACGTAACTGGCCGATGCTCTCTACACATAATATTTTGTATTTACATTGCTCATTAAAGATCACTCTTTGTAGATAACCTGAGAAAGGATATTAGATCAGCGACCATGGCCGGAACAGTGATCAAAGCGGTGACATCCTGTTTCTCTATAACCTCAATGGCTGATTTAGCTTCAAACTTGGGTATTAAGACATGGCAAGCTCCAGCCATTAACATTGCCATGGCTGATGAGAGACCACCAATGTGGCACAAAGGAGCAGTATGCAAATAAACCTACAAAAAATTGTATAAAAGAGATTTACTTGTCTTATTACTCTGACTAATTGCCTGTGTACCTCCAAATATGGAAACAATCACTAGAGACTTATTTTGACTATGACTATAGAATTTCGGATAACCAACCAAGCATGAAGACAAAAAAAGAGAAGATACTTGGAAAGGGCATACGTCATTCTCACTGTAACCACATATGGCTATTTTTGCCATAGATTGTATGAACAAAGCTGAATGGCCTATGGCAACTCCTTTTGGCTTCCCAGTAGTACCTGAGGCCAATAAGCCCAGTAAAACTAAACATCTAGAAATGAAAGACAACCTTTGAACCTAGGAAGCAATATCACACAATGTAATCCTCAAATTTGAGGACCCTAAATAAATTGCCAAGAAAGACGGAAAAGGAAGCTTTTTCTAGGGAGTCTTGTTCAGAACTAAGGTCAGTAAAATATCTTAAGCAATAGGTGATCAACCCAAAGGAAGCCGTATATATTTACGATATGTAATATGATTTACTCTATGGCCAATCGGATATGATTGAAACTTATGAGTGGGTTGTCAAACCAAAAAAGAGCCATTCTGTATCATCTCGTATGACTGAGACTTTGAAGTAGGTAACAAGATGGACAAAAGCGCCATTTTCATATCTCTGCGGGTGTATGTGTGTGCTTGCACCTTACACAACTCTAAATAGGATCTATCACTTCATTAAAGAGTAAAAGACCTATCTTTCACACTAAATCACCCATTGAGGACTACTCGTTATTGGCAATAAGAGGAAGTAAAGACTATACCAGAGGTGAAGCATATTATAACGGCACCATCACGAGCCCAAACGTAGTCAGCAGTTGAAAAGGGACTTGGAGGAGTTATCATATGCAGATCCAGCATGCCCATAGTTGAAACTAGCACATGAAAAGAAAGGCTGGTTCTATGATACTAAGAAAATCATCATGTTGACATTGGATGATGGGTAACATTGACCTTTTTTCATCCAACAACTACTTTGGACTTCAAGAAAGCAACTCACCATTTCCCATTTCTTGGAAATGGCAAAGAAAGAGAGTCCAAGAAAACATGCCATTTTAGAGAAGGTGTACCATCCCTGTGGAGCTCAGAATACCAACTGATACAACTCGTATCTGTTACCAACATCACAGGGTTTACAGCTAACATGGCCGATCTAGCTTCATTTGCACTCTACAATCAAGATTTTAGAATGTATTAACACCATCAATTAGATATACATATCATAAAACAATCACCATAATGACCTGTAGCAGTTTGCCATACTTCCTCAATTTTCTAGCTGACAAAAGAGAGAACTAAGTCACTGAGATCTGCCAATTTCGGCAACTAAGCTACTAAGATTGGCTAATTTATCCTCCAGGCTAATAAGATGCAGAAACTTGATCATCCTCTGTTTTTCCACTTCCACGTGGTCATGACCCTCGGTTACACTTCACATGCACAACTTGCAACAATTCTAGTATGTCTTGCTTTTTGGTTACAATGCACAATGCGCTGGCCAAATTAAAACTTAGCTTGAGCATTCAAAAGGTAAAGCGTGTAAAAGATTAGCTATTCATCATACTAAAATTGTCATGAAATCAGCTCATGATGGACAGATGTCACGTCACAGGGAGCCACCATGTACCTACAATTTGACAAGTTATTTTCCAATGGCAACCACGAACTTCCGTCCTATCCAATTTATGCCTTCAAATGTATAATTGCAGATACAGAAGATTCAACCCCTAGATTCATTAGTTCTGCAAAACTTCACTCACCCATCTGTAGTTTAGAGGAGCAACGATCCCTCCAACGAATGCAACAGCAAGTAACCACTCCAAGTAGCAGTCACTAACATGAGAAAACCATGAAATGTGAGAAAAAATTGGAAAGAACAAATCATAGCTCACACTAGTGATAGAAGCGAAGCTGATGATCGGTTCTGCAACATTGATTCTAGTCATCTCATAACTCATCTCGAGGGCTCTCTACCTGATTCATCGAAAATGATGTCTGTCACTCATTACACATTGTACTTGATAACTCCTTCCTGGGACTCGATGACAGGACACGGACATTCTTTGGTAGCAAGATTCTCTCAATACACAACTCAGAGGATAAGACAATCTGCTGAACTATCTGCACCTCCTACGAATGAATGCTGAACAAAAGAATTACGATACCTACACAAGTGAAGAAAAGATGGACCTGTTATATGCAGAGATTGCGACGACGTCACCGGGCTTCAGGCCAAGCCGAAGCAGAGCATGAGCAAGCCTTAAAACGGCTTCTACGAACTGGGGTCCGGTCATTTGGCGGCCGCCGGCGACGGTGACCGCGGAAGCCCGCCTCGCGGTGGCTATGCGGCTCAAGCACTGGCATATATGTGGCTCCGAGAAATGGCCCATTCTCTTGGCGCTCGGAGCGGGAAGGCGGACTCGGAACGCGGGTGTTGCGTCGGTGTTGGAGAACTGTGGGGGTTCGCGTCATGTGTGGACTGGTGTTGCCCGTGGATATGGGAAATCAAAAGCTCACGACAAAGACGAAGAAAAGACAAGTCTTATCTACAAAATCATTATCAGGTAATTACCAAAGAGTACTAAACATATTATAATTATTTTAATTCAGTCCTAATTTTTTCTTTTTATCAATTAAGTCCTAAATCATTTACAATTATGTCATTTCAATCCACTTTGCTAGCCAGCGATGACGTGTACAATTTTTAATAGAGTTAATATCACGAAAAATCCTAAACTAGTACATCCGTAACAAATTTACCCAAACTATTTTTTTATCACAAAAAAATCCCAAAGCTGGTACGCATGTGACAACTTTACCCCAAAATATTTTTTTGACCACTAAAAACCCTAAAATGATATACATGCAATAAATTTACCCCAAATTAGTACATTTGTGATAAATTTACTCTGTGTTAGTTTTCATTAAATTTAACTATCAAATTGTTAAGTTAGATGACACGTGACAGTTGACTGATGCAACCTTTTGGGGTATTTATCCTTTGTTTATCACGAGCGCATCAATTTGAGATTTTTATGGTATTAACTCAATTTAACGGAAGGTAAATTTATAGTAAGTGTATCGGTTTGGAGTAAATTTATCACAGATGTATTAATTTAAGATTTTGTGTGGTAAAAGAATTATTTAGAGTAAATTTATTACGGATGTACCAGCTTGGTGTTTTACATTATCAAAAAAATAATTTGTAGTAAATTTGTCATAAGTGTACCGGTTTGAGATTTTTCATGGAAAAAATAGCTTGGGGTAAATTTCTTACAAGTGTACTAATTTAAAATTTTTCGTGATATTAACCCTTTTTAATAATATTCTCATATTTTTTTTACTCTCTCTCTCTCTCTCTCTCTCTCTCATCCTACTGTGGCTGGCGAGGGTCGCTCGAATTAGGAAGCAAAAACAATCCAAAAGAAAAAATAAAAATTAATATCAAAATATTATTGAAAATTGTTCACGTCAAAGTCGATCGGCAAAATGAGCTAAATTGACATAACTACAATATATTTAAGCTTTTTTTAAAATAATTTTTCCTATCATTGTCTAATGTGAAGAGTGGCATACCCTCTATCCTGATTTCCCACGCCATGGAAGGATTTTCCGTGCATTCAATGTTAAATTAATTACTAAATAAATAGGAGAAAAATTTGATCACCTGGGATCTGCTTTGTAAGTTTTTTTTTTTTCTTATGGTAACTTACTAAAGTTAAAACAAGTTAAGGACACAAAAAGGATTAAACTTACATGTGATTAAGGAAAGTTATAGTGAGTAAGGAAAATTATCGATATGGTTACAAAACTCTATGAAATGTAAAGGAGTGTTAAGATCAATTAGATTTTGTATTAAAAATGATGAAAAAGAAATTTACTATTAACTTAGGTGAATTATCATTTTTTGTGGAATGTTATGAGCCATAGAACTCAGTGAACTTTCAACCACCAATGGACAATTACACCTTCAAAAGAAAAGTTACGGAATAATATTTTTACAGATAAATTAATAGCGAGGACAATTACATACGGCCATGATTGAAAGGCAACTTACTAATAATAGGAAAAGAAACTTACTACCCAGTTGGGTAAAGGTGCGCATGACAACAATTTTGCTTTAGAAATTAACTTCTAATTAGAAGTTAATTTCTTTACTTTTAGAGAAAATCAAATTTGTTTTATTTCTTCAAGTAACTCCAAAACTACTTCTGAAGAAAAAAAAAATGCTCCAAAAGTAAAAAATGAAGTCGTGTGGCCAAAAAGATTTCTACTCTAAATATTGCGTTATCAAACCAATTTCTACTCCACAAGCACTTTTGAAAAAAGAATTCTACTCTAGAAGTGTTGTCATGCGCACCTACTATCCTTTTTAGCGCAATGTTACGAACTATAGGATCCATGCAATTCGTAACGATAGAAGGAAAATTACATGATGTAAAGAAAAGTTATGAGATGATATGTAACAAGCGTAATTATTTTTAGTGAGGAAAATTACGAATGTCAAAAAAAGTTACAATGAATTTAGGCAAGATCGCTCCCGTTTTCCTCTTTATAACGACCCATGCCAGGCGACATTGCGCATGGGCTTTTTTATACATCAAAGAAAATCCTTTGACACTCAGACTGCCACACGAATTCAACAATGAATTTTTTTTTATCTTTCTCTCTATGCAGGGAAGCTTGCAATTTCTCGATTTCGATTTCACATCCTGAAACTAGGGAGCGCAAACATCCCAACTTATGATAAATAATGATCTTTTGCAAATGATAAATCACCAAATCGACATTCGGTTAATAGACCCCGAGTCTTAGGCCTCGAGGTAGGTTGAAATACTCTCACGTTTTCATAAAAAAAAATGCACGTTAAGATCATCGTAATATCTATTTAAAATCATAGAATTCAGAATACTTGGTATGCTCTCTCAGTTAAATAGTAAAAAATGCATGTCCCTAGGCCATTGTAATGCCAAAATTAGATTTCGAGTCACGTGATTTCATGAAGGCTGCAAGTGTTGTCGTTGTTGATGTACAAACTGTGTAGTTTCGAGAAGAATAAGGTGATTAAAATCTTGAAATGTTGCATTCGAAGCGCCCTTCATATATCAGTCAATCCATAGGTCATATATACCCAAGGGATTTGAGTTCAAGTGTAGGATAAGCCCTCACAATATGGTTAGAAGTCAAAAGTCAATGCCATCGTGATTTGAAACTCATAAATTGAGCCCCTGCATGCTGTTCTTCATTTCAAGATTTTAATACGAAACATGATATTGACATATAATATGATTTTGTTTTGGCCTTACCGAAAGAAAAGAAAATGACGGTTTTCACGTTAAGGAAAGCCACAAAATGCATATAGATGACTCATCACAAAGTATATAATGTACATCATTTTATCGTGATGTGTTATATGTAATTTGTCATATAATATTGCGCATGATTATTGTCATATTATGTCATCTCATCTCATCGTTATGTGTTAATTAAAATTGATATAACTAACAAGTTCATGCTCAATCTTTTTCTTGTTATCGTTGCACGTTATAACATTGGCTAAGCTAAGAACAACATAGAGGAACATCTTTGTGCGTCAGCTGATGTGCAATCATGTGATCGCTTACCTTCATTTGATTCGCCGTGTCATGATGCGTGAACTTTTCGCATGATACGAGGGATACACATTTTGTATAGTCAATTTTGTTTTTAGAAAAGTGTCATCGAATTGAAATTGCATTACGTAATTGCATGACTCTGTTCAAAACATCAATTACTTGAAAAGTGATCCATAGATCAATTACAGGTTCTAACCAATATGAAGAAGACACGTATCAGACATAACACAATAATACCACGATGTATTAAAAAAGTCTTACGTTTCTAAAAATAATAAAACAAAAGAAAGAACACGGATTGTTTTTTAGCAACAGAGGTCAAATTTATCAATGATTATGTTATCCTTTGCTCAGAATTTCTCAACCTATACTTTTTAAAGATTTGCACACTCTTCACAATGAATGAGTTTCCCATTCTTCCATTCCCCACTAAATAGTCCGAGGTTAACACAAAGGTAGCTTCATCAGAGATCCATCTACCGTCATCACATCACGATAAAGTTTAGAGCAACCAAAAATATCTTGACCCGACAATTTAACCCCCAATACCATCTTTTCAAGTTATTGAGAAAGTGCGTATCATTACTCGTGTATCTTTGACTTTTGTGAGACTTGTTTTTCAACAAGGCATCGTAGATTAAGATATTTCCAATCCCTTTATCGCTCATCAAAGTTGTCGCCTAAATCAATAGATGTGAGTCAACTTCCGTAACTTATTTTATATCGATAAGTCCAAGCTGCTTAGCAAAGCCTTCGCGGTCATATCTTTTTCCAACCACTAGAATCATCTCACTATACGTATCCCTTATCTTATTCTAATACTTTTTGCGAGAATGATGGACCGTCAACGCTGACAAACCATAATGAGTCAAACTGGAATAATTTAGATTGCCTGTAATATGCACATTACCCATTCAGCTAATGTAATTCAATTATGGTACCCTATTTAGAATGAGCACAACATTGTTTACTAAAAGATTAGCTACTATACAGATGTAGTAATTGTAATCAATAGAAAATTTAGGGTATGAGAGCAACAAGGCCAACTATTACATAAAAGAAGAAAAAACAATAAATATATAAGACTTATTAGAAGTACAAATTGATCAAATTGATAGTGCACGCTTGAAACAGAGGATTAATCGTCAAAGAAAATTTAACGTTATTTTTTTTCAATCGACGGTGCACGTTTGAAACAGAGAATTCATTACCTCTTTTGAACGTGCACCATCAATTCGAAAATTTGTTCTCCTGATGAGTCTTCTATTTCTATTGATTTTTTTTTTTAACCTTTTTTCACGTGATAGTTGGAATTGTTGCTGTCATACATTCCCGAGTTATATGTTTGACTGCGATTCTTATATCAATGTCTCAACAAATCTTTTAGCAGACATTATTGTGCTAGTGCTAGGTAGAGTATCATCACTGAATTACATTACCAGATGTGCATATTACAGATAATCTAGAGTATTTGGTTACTTCTTATGAAAGTAGTTGTAATGGTAGGTTCATCATTCTTACAAAAAGTCCATAAACACGATAAAAAATACGTATGATGAGATGGCTCTAGTGATTGGAAATGTATGACCCCAAGGAACTAGGTTAAGCAGCTTGGACATATTGAGGTGCAACAAATTGTTGCAGAAGTTGATTCCTCAACTATTTAGGCGACGACTTTGATGAAAGGATCAAAAACATCTTCTTCTACTATGCCTTAAAATAGAGGTCTCACAATAGACAAAGACGTACCGACAATAATTATGAGCATGAAACACTTAAAAACAACCTGAAGAGATGGCATCGGCAATTCAACCGTTGGGTCAAGATAGGATCGATTACTCTAATCTCTACAACGAGGTAATGAGAGTTGATGGCTTTGATTAAGTTATCCTTCTTTGACTATCTAGCAGAGAATGGGAAAAAGGATAAATGCATTCATCATGAAGAATGCAAATATCCAAAATGTATGTGTTGAGAGATTCCTGAACAAAGGAGAACATAATGATCGATACATTTTATTTATCTTTGTTGCCAAAGGACTAATAGGTGTTCTTGTTTTCTTTTTAATACCGGAACTATGAGACATTTTTCATAACGTGAACACTATCACGTCAATTCTGACATACATCCTCTTCATAAGAGTTAATAGTATGATTTACTATACTCATCATCGATAGTTAATATATGGATCACTTTTTCCACAAATTGATGCATCAAATGCATGGCTAATATATGATACTCTGTTAGCATGATTTAACATATGGACTTACAATTACATGTTTTCATTATTTGTCATAGCATGCGAAAGAGAAGGGTTAGCCAGTCTACTTAAATAGTCAACATCTATCACATGGGGGATAAAAAAAGGAAGTTAGCTTCGATCACCCAACCTACAAAATGTAAATTAATTTCTTTTTCCTATAAGGGTTGCCAAATTTTTCATGAAACAAACAGAGCATTACATGCTGGCAGGAGCTCAAAAACAAAAATCAAGATCAGCGTGCCAAGTCTAAGACAATGCAAAAGCAGTTAAGTCCAGATAGGCGTGATGATTACAGCATAGTATGAGATGTCACTAGTCTTAAAGTATGAGTTGCGGTCGTGGTAAGAAAGTATTGTTACAAAAAGCCAAAGAGATTTGCAGTCCACACGGTCTACACAATGGCATACAGAGGAAGTGAAACTTGACATTCTGGGAAGCATGCTGATGATCAATTCGCACCACCTTAGACTTTCTTTTCCAGAAGTTTGTCCCGTAAAATGTATGATGATCGAGCAGGAAATCGTTAAGACAAACTTACCAACTAAGAGGAGCCATATTGTTGAGGAAGGGGTGAAGTTGGATTCATGTGTGCTTGAACAGCCTCAAAACAGTAAGTTGTTCCATACTGGGTGCCTGTCTAAATTTATCCAATCAGTTCAGCAAGAGTATGCACAGGTCGTTGATCATAATTACACAAAGAAAACTTGCCAAAAAGAAGGAAACGCCATAGGTATAGTATGCACAGCAGTGACAGCACAGTAAAATGGTACTGTTTCATGACATGAAGCTTTAGAGCTTTTAGCACACCTTTGACCCATCATCCAAACGACAGAAAATTAAACCGTCTTTGGCAGCATCGAACATGCAAAGAATTATATAGCAAGAGATACAGAAAAGTCTCAAGAAAATTTAAGTCGGACGACTCGTCGCTCAGTTTTTTCTTTTTCTTATTTTTTATTTGACTAAGCTTTATTTAAACAATAAAACTTGCAAGATGACTAGACCTTGCCACAAGCCCACCTGAAACTTCTTTACATGATTGACCTCGCAACAGATTACACCGAAATACCCCATTTCCTAGACGAATTTTCTGGAAAATTAATCAACTTCAAACATAGTACAATAATCTAATTTTAAAACAGACATAACAGCATTAAGCACCAAATCAACAGACACTTCAAACTCGACAAAGTTTAGAATTCCTAGCTTTTCAAAATGCCAGGAAGAAGCACTCCAAGGAAGCTTGATATAGAATAGGGTAAAACGCCATGGCTTTCACATATTTAGAAGACTGGCCAAACTCTTCAAACCAGATAACAGCAGATCTGGAGATGCACCATAGTCCAAGAACTCGAGTCCAAACAGCTTTTAAGAAGGTACAAGCAAACAGCAGATGATCACTAGTTTCTGGTTATACTTCAGAAAGAGAGAATTTCAGAAAGCTCTGCTATGCCATGGAAGTATTTCATCACTTGTAAGCAACCCATCATGCCCGCAAAGCCAGGAAATATGAGTATTTTTGGTATGCTTGAGTAAATCATAACCACATTAGCTAGTGCCAATGAAATTTTGGAGCTCTATTTCGTAGTTTATCTAAGCACTTCTAACAGAAAACAAGTCATCAGCAGAAGCAAGCCATACAGCTTATCCTCAATCCAGCAATGCGGATTAGAAACTTCACATGAAGATGCTTAAATACTGACTAGCTTATTAGATCTGGCTTGTGGGAAAAATCAGTAACCAACCCTTACGGCATGATATACTTTTTGCTTGGAGTGGAATGGCAACAGCATAGACCATTCTGCTGAAAAGAATCACATTTTTGACTGGAGAATTTGACAGCAAAAGAGACGTGATGCAAATGGCACTTGTATAGATTGTTCTGTACATGTCACTAAACAATCTATGCCCATGGGATTATCTTGGTACTGCTGGAGCACATATGTTACTTCTCCTTGGCATCACCACTCAACTTCTGTCCGTCTCCGTCCCTCCCTCCCTCCTTCCGTGATGCAAAAGGCACTTGTAGATTGTTTCATATATTCTCCCAGCCTTGGGCTCTCAGAGAAAGAATGTGTCACCAAACAATCTATGCCCAGGGGATCATCTGGTACTGCTGGAGCACATATGTTACTTCTCTTTGGCATCACACTCAACTTCTGTCTCCCTCCCTCCCTCTCCCTCCTTTGTAGCTTCTCCTTTCATCTTGCTCACTTTTTGCCCCTCTTCCCAAATATTACCTCTCTTAAGTTTCTTCTCTTCCAATCTCAACCCCCTGAGATACTTAAAATGATTAAAGCCATAAACGCATGCGATCAAAAGTTGAAAGAAGCACCACCACCTAAATTAAAGTTTATAAATTTCAAAGGCGGAGACAATAAAACATTTCACATAAATTCCATAAGAAGCTCCATCACCTCTTTAAAGTTAAAGCCCTAGCTAATGCATTTGGCGTACCTCATATTCATACTACGATTCACATAACAGAAGTTCAACAATTATATGACTAAACTTTTCAAAATCAAAATGATATCTTTTTTCCTTACAAAAAATTAATATGGTGACTGAAAAACCAGAGAAAACAATACGACCAGGAAAGGACGTAGTTCTTACTATTGAAGTGCCGCTGAGGACTCTTTCAATTGAAAGTAAAATCTTGTGATGGTTTGCTATTTTACTTTGGAACTAGAAGACAAAAATAAGGTATAAGAATAAAATAACATAGAGGAATTACAATCCAGCAGCTTCAAAGGTTTGAGATTTTTAGAGTCAAAAAATGAAACTGAAAATGGAAATAATGTAAAGTCCACCACCAGTCTCGCGTGAATGGTATTAAGTAATGAGGTTCTTTTGTCTTCTCGTGAATTTTGGGGGATCGGAATACAGGTAAAGGAAAAAAAAAAAAATTTACCAACTTAAAAACTTGAGGGCATTTATGCCTATTCGTTATCTGGGGTGTGTACAGCCAAAAGAGGTATGGTATTAGCACGAGCCCTAGGGTCTATGAACCTAGGTAAACAATCTCGGCCATGAGCTGATGCATCCATAACTAACAAGCTAACTTATCCTCCACGTGCATTAGAATCAGATGAACAACTGATAGAGCTTGTGTGACTCCTGTCAATCTTTAGTGCTTCCATTAGAGTAGATGCCTGATAGACACCAATTTGCATTTTGAGGTAGCACATATTGTACAAAAGCTCGGAATGCTTGCTGAGATTGATGATGACAAAGGGCCATTTTCCTGAAATCAGTAGCATCAATGTTTCTGAATCACGTAAAGATACCAAGCGAAAAACAATTTGTCCATTCTATGAGGACATATACCTTAAATAGTTTCTTTAATAAACAAGGTAACGAATGTGTTTCTGTATCAAGTTAAAAATGTAAGTGAAATTCAGAGGAAACAGAATGATTTGTAACAGATACACCAAAAGGAAATATGCCTTTTCAGGAAGGATGGGGGGAAAAAAGAAACCAATCACATCATAGATGCTAAATTCACTTCGGTAAGAGTTGGAGCTAGTTTTCACTTAACTACTCGACAATGCAAGTTTATCAAACAATCCTCCTCACAAGGTTTTCTATAACTGAAAAAAGGAAAAGGCAGGGAGGATATGCACCTAGGCCTCCTTTGTTCAGTGTACCAATGGCTCCACAAGTAGGGCATGCACCTAGGCATTCTTAGTTCCGTGCTCCATCGGCTCCACAAGTAATTTTTCAACGTAACTACTAGTAGCAGTGACTAAAGAATTAACAACTCAAGGGGAAGCAGCACATCAGATACTGAGAATAAGAAATCCTTGCCTGAGGTAGACAATGCGAAAAATGAAAGAACTGCGTATGGACCATACCAACATGTTTGTGCAGTAGAGATACCTTGAAAAATTTTCAATGACTAATTTGCTGATGCCTCTTCACCAATGCACTCGATCATCTGATTCAAGAGTGACTACATAATCTAGCACCTTTTGCATTTGGTGCCCAAAGACTATTACCTATTCCTGTATGAATTTGAAACCTCTGAACTATTCAGAGTTCTTCAAGAAACACTTCATAGAAAAGTGCTACTTCCAAGGAAAAAAAACTGAAGCAGTTCAAGGATTCTTCAATCTCACAGAATGACCTACATGAAAAAGGTCATATTATACACATCTTCACTGCCAAAGTCAAAAAGTGCTATTCATTGGCTGCATCTTCTTAATGGCATGAAATGACACAATGGAAGTGAGAAAAAGTATATATGCCAGTAGAAAGCCTTCAGATTATTAGCCCTCGTATCTACATGATGGGTCAGCTAAAAGTCCAGAAACATGTTCAAAAGTGAAGATATAGGCTTTTAAAACATTGAGCGTGGACTAACCTGGTGAATTTTCTATAGCCCTCATGATCAGAATTCCAATATTTGTCCAAATTTTAGGAATTGCTTAATAATCAATCTGCAAAACAGGGATTACACAAGTCGGTCAAGCATCGACAAATACAGGGCTTAAAGCCGTGATCAAAAGTATGAAGATGAAATTCATTTAAAGAGGACAAGAAGTTATCAAATTCAAGAAACATAGAATTAGAGCCAACAATTTAATTTTGGTCATATAGTGTAAGATCTGTAACAGCTAGGTTTCTGCATAAAGTTAACATGAAATGGTTTAGTAACCATGGCACGAGCAGCAGAAGGCTTCCAAACATTTTGGTCTGAAAGACTCCTCCAATTCAATTTTAATTGCTGCAATTCATATAGTGTAAGACTGTAAACAGGTTTCAAAAGTAACAAAATGGTAGAAAAAAAGGCAAGAAGGGGAGAAGGCTTCCAAACATTTTGGTCTGAAAGACTCCTCCAATTCAATTTTAATTGCTGCTTAATGTCACAATTACTATTAGCTATTCAAAAGTAAATAATAGACCAGATGTGTCCTCCCATATATCTCATGAACTTGGCTGCTCTAGATACTTTTTAATGAGACCATTTTGTCGTCTAGACATGGTGTGCTGCTCAAACAGATTTCAGTCTATCGTCCTACAGAGCTCAATTGATTGAACTTAGGCCAAACTTCACTATCCATCAAGATCTCAATCTGAAGTTATTTCCCCTACACATTTGAACTTTACACCAAATGAATCCGGTCCTTGAAGAGCCCTAGACACCTAATTGTTAGTAAAAGAATATGCTTGAAAAGGGAGAAGCGGGGAAGATTCTGACAATGAGAATGAGCAATATAGCATACATCAGCAGTTAGAACAGAGTATCAGAGAGAACTAACTGAATGATCTAGAAAGTCGTAGCTGGAACAGAGGTCCGCTTTCCTATGAAAGATCCTGACAATGCGATGTTAAATGGCCAATCCTATCCTGAGAAAACAGGGCACCTAGTAGTTTATATACTGCTGGTTGGAAAACAAAACATCCGATAAGTTGCATACTTCCACTAGATTCATCACCGAGAAGTCATCGCATCAATCATTCAATTCATTTCTAATGGGAGACGAAGAGACATAACATCACCAGAATCCCAAATCTGAAATGCACACTTCCTGTATATACTGCAATTAAGCTTTACAGGCATACCTGGCTTATACAATTGTTGACTAAAATTTGCCACGTATAATGATTGGGCAAAAATCCACTCTCTATTCCACCTTGTAGGAATAAACATGCAGCCTCAAACAACCCCTCCTTGCATTGCCAACTGATCAAAGTGTTATATGTAATAACATCTGGGCAAATTCCTTCAAGTTTTATTCTGTCAAACAGATTTAAAGCCTCATGCATGCGGCCTGCCCTGCATAGGCCATTCAGTAGGCTGTTATATGTTACAATGTCAGGTGTCAAGCCTTGGTGAATCATATCCCTTAAAAACTCAAGTGCTTCTTGTACTCTTCCAGTTCGACCAAGGCCATTAATCAAAATATTGCAAGAGATGTTATTGGGATGAAGTCCTTTTCTGGTCATTTCTTCAAATAATCCTAATGCTCTATCAATAGCACCAGCCTGACAGAGTGCCTTAATCAGGCCATTATAAGTGATATTATCAAGAGGGCACCCTCTAAATATCATTTCATTTACAAGTTTAAGAGCTTCTTGAATCTCATTTCTCTTTAAGAAGGCATGCGTCAATATATTATAGGTAACCGTATTAGCAGCCACTCCTGCTAGTAACATGTCATGGTACAATCCCCAGGCCTGTTCCACCTTATCATCCTTGGTCAGTCCATCTATTAAAGAATTGAATGTATATATGTCAGGCTTACATCCTTTGTCTGTCATTTCGTTGTACATTTTCAGGGCTTCAGCAATTCTTCTTTCCTTACAAAGAGCGCATATGAGACAATTGTATCCCACTACATTCAGATTGATTCCCTTCCCTGTCATCTCAGTCAGAAGACAATTAGCTTCATTTAGGTAACCTAGTTTGCAGACTGCATCAATCAAAATTGTGTATGTAACCACATTTGGCTCGCAACCATTATCTTCCATCCCATTTATCAAATCCCGTGCAGAGTGCAAATGCCCCTTCTTACAAAGTCCATAGATTAGTATGTTGTATGAGAAGACATCAGGCTTGTGGGGACTATCCAAAAGGCAACAGAACAGAGACTTCGCTTCATCAAATCGTCCGTTCATCACATATCCACTCAACATAGTATTAAAAAGCACAACATCTGAACTGGGTATTTTGTCCCATAAAGCCCTCGCTTCATCAACTTTTCCCACCTTGCATAGAGCATGAATCAGAGCCCCATAAGTGAAACCATCAGGGGCAAACCCTCGAAGAAGCATGCGGTCAAACAGTTTAGCTGCCTCATGAATCCGGTTGAACTTACACAAACTGCCTAAAATGTCATTGAAGGTCTGAACATCAGGTCTGCAACCCATAAGGAACATCTCATCCAGTAATTTCAATGCATCATCAACTCTTTCCCTCTTGGAAAGTGCATGAATAAGAATCTGGTACACTGCCGAATTAGGCACACAGCCATGTCTTGTCATGTCCCTCAATAGAGATAATGCCGAATCCACCTCATTAATAATGCAAAGGGCCCTCATCACCACAAAAAAAGTATAAACAGTAGGAGAAACTCCTTTACTCAACATCTCATAGTAAACATTGGGTGCAACATTTGGACAGTTCTCAGCTACTAGTATGTCCAAAACAACATTATACGACCTAAACGTTGGTTCACAAGAATAAATACTTCTCATATCCAAGAGCAACCTTGTAGCTTGTCCAGGCAAACTAGCTCTTCCATAGTGCTTCATAATCATTAGAAAAAGGGACTCCCTAAAAGTAATCTGTTCTTCTTTCATTTGCAACAAAAGTCTATCAATAATCTTAAACTCTTTTGCCGCACCCAACTTATCAATCAAGATACAGTATACATCATATGTGTGGGAATAATTCTTCTGGGCACCTGCCCGCTCAAATAACTCCATCGACATCGACACATCAATCGGAAGCACAAGCAATTTGCAAAGCTGATAGGGTGAAATCCCCGTAAGTGACTTTCGTAGTTCTTCCAAATCAAAAGGTTTAAGTAACTTCTCCCACTCCGTCTCCTTCTCTGAATGTGAATCATGTGTGCTCGGAAGAGTCCCAACTGAATTTATTTTCTCCGATTCCGCTGTACAAAGCGAACAACAAGCAGGCTCAAACAGAGACCAAAGAAGTTTTCCCCCCGGATGGAGTGAGTCTATAACTCCTTAACATTACTTTTGGCTATCAGAACCGACAATATGGACTCAATTAGACCAAATGCCTGTGGCTCATACTTTTTTCCTCACAAATATCCACTCAAGCTGTCGTACAAGTTGTTACTACAGGATGCTGCCCCTCCGCCGGCCCATTTATCATCTGAAAGGATAATCAAACGAGCAAAAAATGAGTAATCACTAAAAAGTGTGGATACCAGACCGTCACACCTATTGTAATAGAATTTACATCTGCATAAAATGACTTCAACACGTTTGTTATCAGAGTCCGTAGCCATCAAAACTGCAGTTAAGTCACCCACAAAACCCATGAAAACCTTGCAGATGAATCGAAGCAATTACGAGGATAAACACAAATAAAGCTTGGGCCAAATAAGAAACGAAATTTTCCAGAGGCAACAGTTGAGACGCTTCTGAACCTCAACATCCCAGAAATAGTATAGGCGATTTCTCGGCATTTTTGTCAGCTGATTAAACAGAAGATTTGCAAAATCCGAAAGATTAGAGAGTTCACTCACGGAGAAAAGAGACCGATAAGAGAGGCGATGCTTCTAGGCCAACGACACTCAGACGAGAATCCGATACTGGTCCCATCACGATGAGACGACGAACGTGGCGTCCTTTCGAGAGGAGAAGACGCGTCGACAATGAAACTCGACCGCCGGTGTCGTCATTGGCGGGACGACGACGACGACGACGACGACTTGAAGAGGGTCGATGAATCGGCCGCGTTGTCTGGACAAGGAGGCGAAGAGGGCGTCACTCCCTGAGATGGTGGTGGTCGTGGGTTGCGACCGTCTTGGGCGGCGGAGGCCGTGACGGTGACGAGAATCGTGCGGGGAGGAAGAGAGCGCAAGGCTAGAGTCGGCGCGGCCCCTTGGTGCGATTAGTGAGACATTAACTGCAGTGTGGCAAGTAACTTCCAATCTTTCAACGGCCATTACAGCTCACTCTCCACGGTGGGAATGGTTGATTTTCAATCCGATCTGGTCCCGGTAAGAAATCGGGAAAATTCGAAATGATTTTCGGACAATCCGACGAAATCAGAAGATTATTAATAAAGATGAGCCGAATTTTAACTTTAAAATATTAATTAAAATTAAGTTTATATTTAAAAAATAAAAAATAATAATTGTGGATTGTAAGATTTAACTTTAAAAAGTAAAAAAATTAAATAAAAATGTAATCGATTCGATTCGGATGATCCGGTTTTCCTGAAATTGAGAACCGAATCGAAAATCACCGGTGCCAATTTTATAGAATCGAGAATCGAATCGACATTAGTGAAAACCAAATCAAAACCGACTAATTCGATAGTGCTGTCTTGCTCAATCCTATTTTATAAGTTGTTCTTGTTGCCCGGCCACCCTCTCTCTCTCTCTTTGATCGATCTCGTGCCTGCAAATGTGGAGACCAGATCTTACGCGGCATCGAGCTCAATCAGATCTGGCACCACCACGTCCGGAGGCGACAACCCCTTTCTATAGCTGTCGAGGTCGACATTGTGGTGGAGATCTCAATGGCCATGAAGGAACCATCGAGCTTGAAGCTGCTGAAGCAGCCGTGGTGGCTTTGTTTTGAGGGGGAAGAGAGAGAGAAAGTCCTTTTTTTTTTTTTTTTGGTCAAGAAGAGAGAGAGAGAAAGTTGATGTGGACCATATTGGGCCACCCTAGACATGGCCACGGGCCTGTTTAGGCCCGAAATCGGCCCGTGAAAGAACCAGAACCTGCCCGTTGCCCGGGACCGATGGTTCCGAACCAAATTGGCCCGGCCCCTCATGGGCCGATTCCGATTTAAAAAAAAAAAAGATGCAACATTGGATCTCTGGCATGTCACATTAGAAAAAAATGGTTGATCAACCGTTGCAAAGCCAAGTTAGTGATTAATGCATGTCATGTGTCATAACTTTCGTACGGTGTTCACTTGAGTATTATAACTTTTTTTTTATTCACTTTTTTTTTTCGCTCACTTGAATACTACAAATTTGAAAAATTAATCAGAAAATCTTATGTGGCACCATTGAAACAATTTTTTAAAAATTTTAATAATTTTGGGTATTATTTTAATATTTTAATTTTTAGCCTTTTTTTTTGCTATTTTTTCCCTTGGCCAGCCAGGGTCACCAACGACCCATGCCATCCACAAAACCCTCGACAGTTGGGCAAGGGCCCCCTCATAAGCGGCTGACGAGGCAACGACAAAGGCTTCGCGGCCCGCCGATCACGAGGCGAGGGCACGAAGGCCCTCGCCAAATCTAGACAAAGGTCGCCTCACCGGTGGTCGGCGGGGCCGCGAAGGCCTTGAACCCCTATGTGAGGGTTTCATGGTCCGAGAGGGTCGCCGGTGACCCTCATCGGCAAGGAAAAGAAAATAAAAAGATAAAAAAAAATAATGAAAAGTCACATCAAAAATGAAAAATAATTAAAAAATTCTCGTAGAATGATTTGCTAGAAATGGCACTCAATTGAACTATTTTAATTCGATGTGGCACTCAAGTGAGCGAAAAAAAAAAAAAACTATGGCCCTCAAGTGAACTCTATTCGAAAGTTATGGCATTATAGGTGAATTTATCCCGACTTGTTACCCCAAATTCAAAACATTCAAAATATTGATTGCACACGTTTTTTCAATGCCACATAATCTAAAAGAATTTGAAAAATGCCACATTGAATTTTTGACATGTCATATTAGCAAAATTGGTTGGGCGGTCATCGAAACAACTCAATGGTACCGTAATCATATGTTTAGGAATTGATATGAATGCACATTTTCAAACGCTTAGGATTTGATTAATATTGGCCAAAACGTTTAGGACTTTTGTTACAATTTTCCCTTGAGCTGCAATAGATTCATCCCAGCTGAGTGAAACAGAAAAAGAAAAAAAAGGAAAAAAATTAAAATTATTCGAAAAAAATACTAAAATATGATTAAAAATTGTCCACGTCGGCGTCAGTGGTGCCACGTAAGACGGCTGGCGTCCACGTCAGCTATTCCGATCAATAGGAATGAATTGGCAAAAGGCGAAAAATTGTAGGACTAAATTTATAAATTTAAAAGGTTGAGGACTAAATAGATTGAATAATTGTCCGTTAACATAGCTCATTCTCACTTGGTCCATGCAAGCATTCCGGAGTCCAACTCAGCAATCTAGCAAAGTATTTCACTGAAAGGACCAGCGGTAGTCACTTTTGCATATGATCTTCATGCTGGTTTTTCCACTTACCATGTCGGGTTATCGAAACTTATGCAAAGTACTCAATCAATGGAATCGAGATTCATATGATGAGGATAGACTTTACGTATGTGCATCTTAACATCTAATGACATTAGCAGTGTGCACTGCTAGTAGATAATTGAGATTATCGGTAGTACCTGAATTAACAAGAAATTAAAATCGACGGACCAATAGCTTACCATGATACTTTTTTCTGCGTATACTTTCTTCGCGGATAACCGAAGCGTACGTGACTCTTTGAGCACTCGATTGATCTATGCCTAATAAGCTCCGTATTCCCTAGGCATAATAAGGTAATTAGCCAGAGGCACAAAGTCCGTGCTCTGGGATTGTAGAGCGGTGATTCGAACTCGTGCCCTCAGCCAAAGACGAGCATTTCTAACTCTTAAGCAACGCAGAGGATCTTTTTCGTTATTAGAAAGGAGAGGGCTCGAAATGGTTGGCGGCAACTTGTGGTTTTAATTTGGCATGAACGCTTTCGTTTTGAAATGGTTGGCTCTCTCTTGCGCTCGAAAGATTTGAAAACCGTCGGCCTGAAGAACCCAAATTGTCTCTCTTTCCCCCCCTTTTTTTTTTTTTTTTTGGTTTAAAACTTGTCCCTCTTGGCAAGCTCATTTTTAGGATCTTGCCTGAGGTTCGGGTGATTTGTGAGTTGGTTGCGTCTGTTTTCAAATGATGCCGTTCGGTCTATCGAAACCCCGAGACACCAACCATGTCATTTGATGCTGCCCGAGATGGCTTGTTTGATATCCAGAAATAACAGAGAACAAATCTCAGAACATCTCCGACAAATTTCGATTTCCTTCTGCTCACCAATCTCGACCTCCCTTGCAGGGAATGGTCGATTTTCGCGAACACCTCTCAATCCTGTTGAATGCATTCACTATAGACCATTTTTGTGCTCATATTACCAGCTTCACATCTTATTAGCTTGAGACTGTGCAATACTAGAGTAAGCGGAGATTAAAACTAAGATGCTTCAACTTAAGTTCAAAGGTGCAAGGAATTGGGAAGAGACCGCATAGTTCATATGTTAAATCACGAAGACAGATGTATAATTGGAAGACTGGCCTACGAACCTTAAACTTTCTTACTTAGAATCTTCTCAATCCAAACTTCTGTTACAAAAGAAAATTAGTCAGGCATCCCCCCAATTGACCAACCTAAAAGCTGAACAGGAAAAGCCAAAATCAAATAACGAAGGTGGTCTTCGGAATTTAAATGAAGGAATTAAGCAAAATAAATATTAAGGCAAGCACGTAGAACCAACCACTCGATACAAAATGAATAAGTGCTGTTAAAGTTTTATTTCGAATAATGAGGTTAAAATAATCATTCAAGTATACCTATTGGTCAAGGGGCATCCATTCTAATTCTAGCTCTATCTCTCCAGATTCGACATTCTGAAGCTTAAGCGAGACCTCCTGCTTCACTTTCCCATCAACTATGTTGACCGTGCTGTCCGTTATGAGGGCATTGTCATGAGATTTGAGCCACTTTCCAATCTGCATGTCTCCGAACATCCCAGCATCTCCAAACGCCATTGCAGATGTTATCATAGGTTGGAGATCCACCTCTGCCTCGCCCATGATGTCATCAGCTGAAAACGTGTCATGATCAAATACCCGCTGCAGAAGTACAAAGATAATCCTCAGTATGGCACAGTGGATGAAAATTTTCTATGGTAATTCTAGTGAAAATGCTTGTGGACAAATACTAGAACATGATTTGCAAAAAAAAAAACACACACACACACACACACATAAATTAAAGTAATTTGTGTGATTCATGCAAAATCATTGTCCAAGATGTATCCAGAGTTACACTTTCAAGAGATTTATAGCAACATGTATTGTGTTCAAAAATAGGATTTAGCCCTCAGTGATCCAGAGATATACAAAATTGTATCAGTAGAGAAACAAGGTAAGTAGAATGCATTCCCTTAACATAAAGCTTATACTGCAGGGATCATATTAAAACCCACGAGAGATGTGACTGTCATGACAAACAGCAGAACCAAATAGAAGGATAATTCTGAAAGAATTCAATCTAGCCATATCATCAGTAAATGCCATTCAGACATCAAATTAAAATGACATGAAGATGACAAACCAAAGAAAGTGATAGACCTGAGAAGTTACAACGACTCAGCTTTATAATGGAAGCAAATTGTAATATTCTGAAGGTATTGGGATAACCAACTAGACTCCTCTTCTCGAGAATTTGCTTCATGGTTGATCTATTACCAAAAGGGAATAAGGTTGACAGAAATTTACCAACTTTAGAGGCCCAAAATCCTGAGGAACGGAGAGCATGAGTTCCTGATTCCAAACTGGATTCAAGTTGCTCTTCACTACATTAGTTTGAGCTGTCTGAAAACAGAATTCACAGTTTGTTAATAACCTCATGCCTTAAGGAAACCTTACCTCAAAAGAAGAACAGGACTACACAAAGAAGCGCACACACAAGTACCAAAACAAGCAGTAAAACATATCTGCCCCCACCACAATTGATGAAAGATTTGGCACTTGCTTGAACCATCATTTAAAGAGATAATTCAAATATGATCTATTGCAGTAATTCATTCAAACAGGATAAGGATATTCAAGGCATGAACTATTGTGTCATAAGTCAAAACAGAGACAGGAACTAACCTGCGGCCCCAGATTCAGGACAACATAAGGATCACTAGATAGCATATCTCTGATGGCTAAATTTGTCCCGTTTATTACTTTCACCTTCAATAAACCAATAAACTCTACCATGCCTTCCTGTAAAAAAGAGTTCGCATCAGAGCAATAACCAACAGCCATTACCATATGAGGCACCAAATACCAATAAAAGAACCATTTGCTTACAAATGATTTAGCAAATCAATAAAACAAACCAGTAATCAAGAAAAGTGGCGCTATGTACGGAAGTTTAGTTGAGCCACACATTGACAAATGCGTAAAATAGATCAGAGTAACCAAAAGTAGAATCTTAAGTATGGTCTCCCTGCATATTATAGATGCTGGAGTTCAAAAAACCCAATAGAAAGACGGGTAATAAAGCTGAATCACTTACAGATTTCTTTGATGAATTTGAACTTCTGAAGCTATCCATAATCTTCCGAGAAAAACTTGATTGAAGAGTGCCCCTTTCGGATGGCCTTGAAGCAATTCGTAAGCTAGGCTTCAAAAATTCTTGAAGCTCATACTTGGATCTATGTAAAACCATACAAGTAATCTTAGAAAAAGTCAAAAGTAGTCCTAACCAGCTTCAACGTCCAAGTAGCATGCAAGAAACACTTCTTGCGATGAGAAGTGAAAGAGTGTGTACTATTGGAAAAAGTTTTGATACACAGATGGTCTTAACGAATATAATAGGTCAATTACATACAAAGAGTGTGACAGACTTGAGCTTTGAGCATGTTATAACCTGATAAATCTCGTTCGTTCCTCATGACTAGCATCTGGTCCAGGTTTTTTAACTCCTTCAGGAATAAATGCCTCATAAATTGAATTTGCAGAAGAATTCCCTCCGACTTCAATCATGGCATCAATCTCATCATCAGACCAATCATCCAGTGTCACAGACAAAACCTGAAACAAAATGAATAAAGCGGTGGATAATTGCGTCTAGAAACTTTCTGCTCCTGTAAAATGACACCAAGTGAAGGGAAACATAAATTTTCAAAAAAAAAAACCATGGTTACAAAAATATAAATTTATGCTATAACCTTATAAAATAACAACACTTAGATTTTGCAAAAGTTTCTGTGTGATTACTTGTAAAAAACATTGCCTAAAGGCTAATTGCAAAGCAACTAACAAGGCAGTCTTCTATTAATATTTGAAGACAAGAATCCAAACCTAGCACAAGTGAAGCCAACAAGCAAAAATCAGACAACTTTCAGCAATGTAATTAGCCAATAAATGCACACCTGCATCTGTTGTATGATTTCAAAAAGTTTGGTGATTCCATTTGTGTGAATGAAAAAATTTCCTAATAGCATCTAAGCGATTTCAGAGGGGACTGATATTAAATACAAGGAACTTTCCTAATCTTCCCTTGATTGGACAAAATTACAAGACCTCTGACAGTATAGAAATAATTACATGCATCTCAGGCTTCATCATTTGAATTTTGCATTCTGTTAGCTGTCACTCACTTCACATAAAAGCCGAAGATGCGGCAATATAAGATGTTAAAACATGTAAAACTGGTTATGCACCATTATAGAGCACATAACAAGGACTATATATACCTTCGAGATGTGAGTTCCCAAACTTCTGTGCACTCCACAACATTTTAAACATATGAAAACTCCAATATTTGATGACCTGCAAATTCAGAGTCAAAGTTTTCTTAACAGTGCTATGACAAAATCCTGTGGCACATAGCATTGAAAGTTTCTAACATGTCATGAGGCAATGATCCCATACTATTCTCCTCTCTGGTTGTCAACTTACCTCCTCTGACTAGCACAATGAAGCACCGTTGAAGTGATCTAGCCCACAGAAAGCAAATCTGATTTCAATTTGAATGTACACTGATTAAGTAGAACTCCCAATTCCATCTCCTTTTTTATGATAATGTTATGCTTAAGCAATATATTTGGCCCACAAAACCAAACCACCGTGGCCTCCAGAGACTGATTTACAATGTTCGCATTATTGAACTATGCAACGTACTCATAAGGCACATTCTCTTAGTGGGAAATCTGTACGTCACGTTATTTGTCTCTCCAGATCTACAAATATGCTCATCACCTAGTTTCAAAGTAAAAATGACATTCAAATGCAATTACAACATTAGCTTCAACTTCTGAAAGTAATTTAGCAACTGAATTAACAATAGGCAGTCGGAAAAGATGACTTTCAAAGAACAAGTAGATGATTGTCACAACTACAGATTCATCTATAATATGTGCACTAAGCTAATCTAATTAGAAGGCTTATCAAGGTTTATTACTAGGACTAGGTCAAATCAAAATATATTAAAACATATGCAAAGAAAAGATGAAGTCTGGAAACTTACGCCCATTTAGGATCAGGAGCACCGCAATCGGCACAAGAGCGGTTATCACTCTGATTTAATAGATCCTTTATTATTCTCTTGCCTGAATGAGGGAAAAAACATCATCTAATAAATTTTCCAGGTCACCATGTGATATCAAAAGCTACCAGCTTCCAAACAAAAGGGATATAGTAAAGAGAATATCATGGCAATTGCGTAAAAGCTGCCATTCTAGTTTGATTTTGTTTCTCCTCAATAATTGGAGTACGGAAATAGCAAGGAGAAGAGTAAGATTATGACCATATAAATAACATGTAAAGTGACTTTAGAAATCTTTGCATAAGGACAGTAAGTTCGACCTTCTAGGGTATCATCCCTCATGGACCGAATTATCAATGGGTCCTCTAATCCCTTCATTCCCAAGCTCAGAAAATGAAGACGGAGAAAGTGCTTGGAAAAGGGGCATGAACGGTAATGGCAACAATGAGTTTCTTCGATAAACAAAAGTAAAAATCAGCAAAGGACACCCAGAGGAGCCAGCCAATTACAAAAAGGATCCCAAGAAAAGAATATACTGCATGAAAGAAATCTACACGAGGAGTTTCTGTACATCAAAATGTTTTCCTAGCACCAAAAGCATAAACTTTCAAACCATCTAGTTCCCACTGCAACGATGGAAAATTTCTTTTCACCAAAAGCTTTTCCTTTCCTCCCTGTCATTACTAACCAAACTTCAAAAGATGGTCAAACAAGCTCTCTCTTACTCAAAAGGAACTTCCCTGCCTTGCCCCCATATCTCCCCCACCCCTGACCATACCATAACCCAATTTAGCCCATGCTAAAAAAGTTGTCTTGATCTTTTTTATTCCAAAAGCACTAGGTAAGTAGAAACTATGCTTTTCTTTGTGCACAGAAAAGTGTAACTTGCTAAAACTCTCTTTATTATTCGAATTAGCTAATACAGGAATCAGACCCTGCCACCACCCACCACAACCTCCCATGGTTGTCCCCCAATGAAAAGCAAAAGACACAGAATATTGTGTATATAAGTTCCCCATGTTTTTCCTAAGAACATGCTTAATTCCTGGTATGGATTAAATAAAGACTGCTCCCAATTACACCATGTCGATATAAGATTCACACCCACTCAGATGTCAAATTGGAAAGATGAGGCTTTATCAGTACTCTGCAAAAGAACTCGAACTCCTCATCTTGGACTTGGCTCAGAATCTAATGATGCATACTATTCCAACAGTTCAGTTGGTATTGTGGTGCTTTTTTTTTTTTTTTAGCAATTCAGGGATCTGATTTTTCAAAGGCTTGGTTGCATAGAATTGCCAACCGAAGCCAAAGTTACGTTCTTCCAACTTCTCCCACCATGACAAGCAATTGATCCCAGAAATTCTTCCATCTTTATCTAATCACTGACAAATGCTTGTTCCATAAGGTGACCATCAATTTTGCTCAGAACACTGACTCAACTGTCTTATTTTGCCATTCCCTTCCAAACAATGACAAAGAGTTACCCTTCGAATTGTCAATCTCACAAGAAAATAAATATGCTGCAAGTGCATAATTGACAATTCAATTACATTCGAGAATTGGTTATTGAACAAAGTTACTGCTCAAAAAAGTTAATGAAGGACACTCTTTGGAAAGAAGCCTATTTGCAGGAGGAAACTGATAATGAAGGAAGGTAATCCTACCCAATTAAAAAGAAAATGAAGAGGAAAAAAGTACAGATTCTTTATTGATTAGGACCAGACCGAGTATCACACACACTTAATTAGGCCATCTGTTGCCACTAAATAATGTGCATCTATGATGTTCTGCTCTACCCTGAAGGCTCTGTGCTAGACTATTCTCCATAACCATAACAGGAGAACCTGTAGATGAGTTTCCCAAACTGGACCAGCTAAGGCCTTTAGAACATGAATGAATTTTATCCATAGCAGAAGCAGTTCCAACATAGGCTCTTCAACCACCGTAGGATTTTAATGTGCAGCAAACAAAACCAACTTCAGTAAGTCTGTGAATCCAATGTATTTCTAAATCTATCTAAATAGCCAAAATATCTGTTTTTAACTCATCGCCATATCATGATCCGAACATGATATCATTATATTATCCATGAGCAATTTGGAGTATCCTTGAACATCTTCCCCATACAGTAGATGATAAATCCTATGACAAAATCACGAACACATAAGATATCCACAATCTCTGATCATGTTCAGTAGTACGCTCATCTAGAAATCAAGCTAGAAGCCATATCAAAGAGAGACGCTGTAATGTACTGTGAGTACCTGAGGCAGGTCTGCCAAGTTCATAAGCACGGTTACTCATTCTTCGAAGAGGGACCGGCAACCATCCAACAAATTCTATCCCCACCACATGTTGCAAGAAAACAATGACACAATGGCGCGGTTTAGCACAACTTTCAGTTCACATTTGAACAGCACGCAAAAGGCAGTAACTGGAAAAATCTCACATAGTTGAGCATGCTGGTACCCAACTATAAGAATACTACAAACTGCCAAATCAACTGACAAGCCCAAAATCCAAACCAAGGAAGTGGAAAATGAAAAATCAGCGGACGAAATCCCGGAAAGTAATGATTGATTATCCTGATAATATAGGTTGGCAACAAGCATTCGAAATGACCAGATATCAAGAAATGGTCAGCAAATTATGTTCTTTCATAAAGCCCATCTTTCACAGGGAGCGAAGAAAGCTGGGGATGGGACATGCGCCGATCAGAAAGCATGCAGCAATTGGTCAAACCATGCGAATAGAACGAAGAAAAATTGTTTCAGAAAACACTGATTGGCATCTTAAAATCGACAAAATCATTCAATCTAGGACGAAGCGAAGGAGCAGACAAAATGCTCGAACGTCGTCCCCTGGAAGTGAAAGATCCAAACGGAGGACAGCGACTCACCTGCGAATCGGAAACGAATGTAAAATCTTCAAAGCTCCGAATCCTCAAAAGTAGAAGACGACGAAGAAGAAGAAGAAGAAGAAGAATCGGATTATGTACAAGGAAATCGACCGGATTCTGAACAGACACGAGGATTGTGGAGAGAGACGAGAGGACAACGCAGGATGATTTTGAACGATGGAGGTGAGAGAAACAAAGCCAGCGGAATTGAAATTTTTTTATCGACCTTTTAAATCACACGCGTGACATACCTCGAGTTAGATTCTTCGTGTCATCAAATGCAAATAACTGTATATCCGAACACTTCATTAAGTTTTAAAATTTTGAGATCGATAAAATATTTCGTGAGCTCGAAATATGGTATAATATATCGTAAAGGCACATTCTTTAAGTATGTACTCGACATTTTTCATTCCGTTCCCCAACCCGACATATCTTTTTAAATCGGATGCGCGACACATCTTAGGTTAAATTTTTCAAGTGATCAAATGCAAAATAACTCTATATTTGGACGCTTCGTTCGGTTCTAATCGACAGAATGATTCACGAGCTCGAAATATTATTTAATACATTATAAAGGTACCTTCTTTCAGCATGTACTTGACACTTTTCGTTGCATTCCCCAACCCGACATATCCGCCTTTTAAATCGGACGTGCGACAATCTCAGGTTAAATTCTGCGCGTCGTTGAATGCGAATAACTTTATGTTTGGACGCTTCGTCTAGTTCTAATCGATAAGATCGGTAATAAATCATGAGCTCAGAATATTATATGCTCGGGACTTTCATCCCATTCCCCAACCCGACAAAGCAATTGAGATCCACGAGGCACATATGAATGTTGACATTGCTGACAAGGACAGATTCCACCTCCCCACTCGGCAAAGTCGCTGACCAAAACCAGCAGTTTTTCCAAGATGCATCGTTGGCCTTCTTTGCGAGAATAATTTATCGTTTGACCGAGCTACCTGGGGAGACGGGGACAGGGGCAGAATCGACATTTTTTTTTTAAGCTGTCGGGGTTGGTGTCCGGACCAACTTTCGATTCGGAATCGATCTTCCACAACTTGATCTTTGATCGGTTGTAGTGCTTGAGTTTTCGGTTTAGTGAATTAGGTTCCTAATATTTTGTCATTAGCTGATCGATGCATTAACATTTCGATTTGACCAATTAAATTCTTAACATTTCGAGAAAGAAGGAAAAAAAAAAAAAGATAGAGAGAAGGTGCAATATGTAGGTTTCTATATTTTTTCTCGCATTATAACAAATGTAATTCACTTCGATCTCTCTCAATTCCTTTCTGCGTGACGTGACAGCAAAACTTTCTCGATAAAATTTTTTTTTTTTTTGTAGTGATTTTTTTTTTTTTGGGCCTAAATTTGTGGTGATTGTAACACGCTTGATTTGAGAATTTTAAGACTGATTTGGGAATTTTGGAAAGAGAATGTTCGAATTAAGTCTTTTTTCTAGATGTAGAAAATTATGCCGGTTCTCACATAAATGCACAATGGCATATGAAATTAGTAGCATTTTCTTAAGGCTTTGTCTATTTATGAAATTAATAGTGAAACGGAGTATATTCGACTATACATTTAACCCAAAGCCCCCTTTTCGTATCACTTTTGAATTTCCCAAAATACCCTTGCAGTATCTATGCTATCTCTTAAAAAGGAAATATCTCCTTTTCATTCTCCATTTTAATTTATTCTATCATCAAAAAAAACTTCTCCAAAGGCTAAAATTATAAAACCCTTCGGAAAACAGAAAACTTCACATCATCTTATATGTCCAAACTATGGCACGACCAAGCAAACGAAAGCCTACTCATATTCAGAGTGCGTTTAGTTTGAGAAAAACTTCATGAAAAAAAGAAAATATTTTTCCTATATTTGATGATACGTGACCAAAGACGTATTCTCGTGTTTGGATCTCATTGGAAAAATGATTTTAATCTCATGACTTTATCTCGTGCTAAAAAAAAATCGAATAAATTATTTTTATGTTTGCTTTCTTTTACTTCTTCTTTCTCCCTCCATTGCGACTAGCCGCGGCGGCCTCGAGTGAGCTCGAGCTTGTTGGCATCAGGCAAAACTCGCCGGCCCATGTCCGTAACAAGTCGCCGAGGCCCAACGACCAGTGGAGGAAGAAGAAAAATTAAAATTTAAAAATTTGAAGTATAAAAAAAGTAAAATTATAAAATAAAAATAAAATAAAAGCATAAACTATTAAAAAATTTCTTGATGAGCAATTGGGGAAACTGTTTTCATCTCTTAGTTTTAGGAATTCACTTTCCTAATTTTATGAACTGCTTTTTTTTTTTTTACTAAGTCATTTTTGGGGAACCGAACAAGTGAAAGTCCGAAAAACACTTTCACTAAAACAAAAAAACGTCAGCTTCATTTGTTTTACAGAAACTAATTGGTTTACAAAACGTTATCGTAAAAATGATCACTTAAATTGCTTAAAAAAAGAATAATATTTTCATCAATAAAAAAATATATTTTATTAATTAATTATTTCAAGCGATACAAGCGATTATTTGTAGGAAAATATATTTTAAATCATTCTTTCGTGGAATAAACGCACTCTCGTTTATGAAATGCACTGGTGCGTAGCACGCGTTGATTCTAGTAACTCTTGATCGAATATAACCCACAAGGGCCAAGGCATGCTTGTCAGTTCATATTCAATCAATCATGTCATTGATTTGCTAAGATCACTTGGATAAATTAGTCTTGTGAAAATGATTTGGCATAGCGCTCAAAAACATGAATTTTCAACGAAGAATTATAAGCGACAAGACCAGATTATGCGTCCACTCTGCACTAACGGGTGACAAGAAAAGCACATATGCTAATTCAATTATGCTTATTAAATATTAGTTTCGAATTGTCGCTATGTACCTACTATTTTTCCTTCCACATATGTTGGACTCCACGTTCTAAATCTATAAGCTAATTTGGGAGAGATTCATTTGAATTCCCAAAGGTCGTTTATAGAATGCAATCAACTTCTTGATCTTTGAATTGTTTCAATCAAGTTGTAAATCTTTTCAAAAAGTGCAATCAAATTCTTTTCATAGGCATTCTTTAAAATTGCATTCATGACACTCAAATATCGACCAAAAGGCATCCTTGATGTGCACTTTTCAACATAATTTTAGAACTTAATTACATATTTTAATAAGGATTGAGGACTCGACCTAATAAAGGGTTTAGAACTTGATTAAATTAATGGAAAGGTTTGGAACATTATTGTACAATGTACATAAACGTTAGGACCTGTGGTGTGTTCTTTCTTAATAAATTTTTAAAAAGCGTGCATTTGGTCCCCCGACCAATGATATTTTTTTAACATGGCATTCGGACCGGGCTCAAGGGCTCGACCCAAGTCTCCTTTCTTGAAAAAAAAAGTTAAAAAAAAAAAGTTAATTGAAAAAATAGAAACAAAAATTAATATTTAAGAAAAGAGGTTAGAAGCACGTCTTAATACAAATGTTTTTTATTTTATTGCTACATTTAGCTTAGTTTTATTTATCTATCATAAATTAACTTTAGGGATTTTAATGAACGCTTTTGATCATAACTTAGGTTTAGATAGACTGATCTTTTAGGTAAGAAATTGGATTCAATTTGAATTTGGCTTATGGGGTTATTGTTCTGTTCTGGAGCTTGATAGCAATGCCATGCTCTATTTTTTTCTCGACTCGTGTGGGGTTACTTTACTGTATTTTACACTTTAACTTTTCATTACTATCCTTGATGGATTTGTCGTGATTGCTATTATGCTTTTGTGTTGTGATTCATTTTCTTAGTTGAATGATTAGGCTACACTTTACAACCACAATAAATAAAAGTGCATTGCATGTACATTTAGAGGGCAAGAGCTTTAGGATTCATAATTTTAATGAAAAGACCGCATGGACACCATGGTTGATATATCAATCAAGTTTAGGTACCAAAAAGACACTAGCTAGATAATTAGTGTAATCAAGTTCTCAATCCTCAATTCTCTAGTTGCGTAAGAAGTGAGATGTCCTCCAGTTTCTCACATGGCTCCTCGCCAGCCATAATAAGCTAGTGGCGACTCCTTATTAAGTTTGGACTTCATAGAAAGATTTATTCCGGTTGTAGTTTCCCAACGTTGCACGAGGTAAGATGGGGAGAATTCAAGGGCTGCGACCCTCCTAAGAGAACTTGTTGGGGACTTGACAGGTTTAGAGGTAATGCCAAAAGCAATTCGATGGTCTCCAAATGGCTCGGGTTCGCCAAAATCCTTACCTCGCATGACGTTAAAAATATCAATTTGAATGAATCTATCCATGAAATCCAACCTGAATAGGAGTGGCCACTAGCCATTTGGAATCGGCTAGGAGCCACGTGAGGTATGGAAGGATACCCCACTTCATACACAACTAGAGATCTAGGGTCGAGGACTTGATTACACTAATCGTCTAACTAGTGCCCTTTCGTTACCCTAATTGTTGCCCAAGTGATGAAATGGTCTTTCTTACCAATTATGAGTCCTCAAGGTCATTTGATGTCACTAAGTGTGAATGCAATTTTTTTTGCTGGACTTGAGGTAAACTTCCTATTTGGAGAGGGAAGGTCAGGCAGGTCAGGAGTTGATATCATGTCCTTGTGAGTTACGGCAACTGGAAGCGATTGATGGTGGAGCGGTTTAATCTCGGTTTAAGACGTAATTTTTGTAAGTTGTCACTGAGGTTTTTAGGGCATGTTTGTTTCACAAAATGCTCGAGGTTTGAAAAATATTTTTTGAAAAATAATTGTTTGGATCGCTTGTAAAAATGAATGAATGCAAAATATTTTTATCACTTTCCAAAATATATAGTTAGACATAAATTGTTATCGATAATGAAAATACTTTCGATAACTAAATTTTCTAAGAGATGTAACAAATTATTTTGTAAAAAATATTTTTCAAATCTTGAATTTTTCATGAAATAAGTGAAGAATCATAGTTAGATCAATGCAAACACAGTCGTTAAAAAAGAACAATGTCTTCATCGAGAACACTACCTGAGCATGGGATCAAAATTTCCGTTAATAATTCAACTCACATTTCATCATTCGAAAAAAACTGCAATTCGCATGAATCAAGTAATTACACAAAAACATCACCAATTACGACTTACCGTGGCTAGCCAATCACACATGATGTATATACATGCCTCACACATTTCGTTATGCGAAATAACTGCAATTTGCATCAATAAATTGATTGCACGAAACAACACTAATTAGGGCTTACCATGGCTAGCCATTCATACATGATGTATATATGCCTCACTAAAAAGTCATCTTCTCGATGCACTTAGGACTTCCTCGCACATCTCATGAAAGGGCTTTTTTCTCATCCATCGATGTGAGATTGGAAACACTGAACTCACTCAAGACATTGCATTCGAGGAGTTGGATTCGCTTGAGAATAGCACACTTTGACCAATCTAAAAGGTCGTTCTAAGGGCTATAATGTCGGCTTGGTTAAGGGTTTGCACGAAGGATATCCATTTTATGGCCATGAAAGAAATATACAATCAAATCTCTATCTTCATCGGCTTTACAAGTCAGAAACCTGAACATGATGGAAAATAATCCTGCCCCGACTTCCTCGAGCAAAGTTTTCAGTGTAGGAACTCGCAGTCGAGCCTTGACATCCTGATCTCAAGAGACTTTGCAAGGAACGTAATGGATGCTTGGGCTATTGGGTAAAGAAATGAAAAGATTCAACAGGCTCGTGGCAATTTACTTTTTCATGCCCCTTGATTTTTATTTTTTTTCTTTCACACTTTTGGATTCAACTTTATCAGACTCCTTGACTCATTCATTTTCATACATTTAATTACGTTGGACTCTCGCCATTTTTCTTTTAACCATTGTCATGGTTAAATCACTTACTTTGGCCCAGTGAAGGGAGATGATCACCGACTGGGTTCAGAAATGAAATCATAGGCCTAAGTTTGGCTATTCAAGGGATAATCAATGTGTAGGTAGAGAGAATCGAATGCTCTTCACCACTTGAAGATGCTTTGAGATTCCGCTTGAGTTCACATGAAGAACATCCACAAGAAGATTGATGCAAGCGAAGGCAAGGATTATTTTACTCACCTTTTCCACCATATTATTTCCACCCCGAATCTCCATTTTTACCCTAGTGTGGGGTGGTTCTTGACATGGCTATTTTGAAACTTTTTCTTTGCTATTTCATTTAGGCTCAAATGGGTTAACAATGTTCACTTGTAGTGTTTAGGATAGAGAAATGAAATGTCTCTCTTCATTTTAGTTCGTATAGCCAACACAAGAAAACCCTCGTCCCCGATGCTAAGTTATATATTGGAAGCATTCTCACTCTCAAGGTGTTTATAGGAAGGGTGCTTGGGATTGGTTTACCTTTCGTTGTCCATTTAACACTTTTTGCTGTCCCTACTGTATCTACTAAATCGAACTTTTTAGACAGATTTTTGAGGAGGCATTCAGTCATAGTTTAACAAACGGTCATAAGCAAAAGCCCTCTTTCGTAATGTTGATTGTGGAAAGATTTGATCTATATGAAGGCTGTAAAGGGTTGATATAAATCAAGGCCCTTTTGACACATATCATTCGAAAACAAAATTGAAAATCATCAATGCAAATTCATCAATGAAAACACAGTCGTTAAAAAAGAACAATGTCTTCATCAAGAACACTACTTGAGAATGGGATCGAAATTTCGGTTAATAATTCAACTCATATTTCATTATTCAAAAAAATTGAAATTCGCACCAATCAAGTAATTACACAAAACATCACTAATTAGGGCTTACCATGACTGGTCAATCACACATGATGTATAATATGCCTCACACATTTCATTATGCGAAGAAGACTGCTATTTGCATCAATAAAGTAATTACACAAAACAACACTAATTAGGGCTTACCATGGGTAGTCATTCATACATGATGTGTACATGCCTCACTGAAATGTCATCTTCTTGATGGACTTGGTACAGAGGCGTACCATTAATGCTGAATAGGTTGTCCGGTCAAAAAGGACTTCCTCGCACATCTTAACGAAGGGCTTTTATCTCATCCATTGGTGTGAGATTAGAAACATTTAACTCACCCAAAGACATTGCATTCGAGGAGTTGGATTCGCTTGAGAATGGCACTCTTTGACCAATCTGAGAGGTTTTTTCAAGGATCGTAATGTCAGCTTGGTTAAGGATTTGCACGAATGATATTTATTTTGTGGCCATAAAAGAAATATACAATCAAATTTCTATCTTCATCAGGTTTACAAGTCAAGAAACCTAAATATGATGGAAAATAATCTTACCCCCAATTTCTCGAGTGGGAGTTTTTCCCGAAAGCCAAAAGCGTTAAGAAACTAACCATTTCCTATTATTATTATTATTATTATTATTATTATTATTATTATTCAAATAAGGATTTGAAGTGCTCTTATTTTCTTAAACAAGAGCTTAAAGTGGATCATGTTTCAAATAAAGGCCCTCTGTACTTTATTTTTTACTTAAATCGTTTTTTTTTTTTTTTTTTTTCCTCATTTTCTCAAAAAAAAAAAGATATGGACCGAATTGGCATGCTTAGGCTCTCTCCTCCCTTTACTTGGCATACTTTGCAATTCAGGCGATGGTATTGAATAAGTAGATCAACAGGCGGATGATCCCTCAAGGCCCCCAGTCCCATTCCTCCATCTCCTCCCAAGCTAATGCCGTTGTCACCAGGCGGCACGCGCCCTAAATTGAGGTTCTCTCTAGGAGGATGAAAGAATTGGTGATCGATGGGTGGGCTTCTGGAGGATCCGCGCTGAAGGTTCCAGCTCCCCCCTCATTTGCAAACGCTGCAGCCTGCGGGGTAACTTACCCAGAATGGAGTTGAGATTGGCCGAAGCCAGCATTGGCCGGGGCCGAGCTGAATTTCTCCATGAGGGAGATTGTGATATGGGGATGGGAGGGAAGGGAAGAGGAAAAATGGAAAAAAGAAAAGAAAAGAAAAGAAAAAGGAGAAAAAATAAAAGAAAATGTGAATGATGAAAATGCCATTCGGTTAGGCTCTTCTTTGAATTGGTTTAAGCACTTTATGCTCTTATTTAAAATAAAATTCACTTCATATCCTTATTTGAAAAAAATGAAAATATTTGAAGCACTTATTTAAAATTTTCCCTTATCATTATCGTCATCGTGATTATTATTATTTTGACAACGTGAACTTATCTTTCAAAAAGTGTCAAGATCGCGGGTTTCGAGAATCGACTTGAAAAGAACGGTCCTGATAAAATCTCATGATATTTCCTTCGGTGAAAATCAAGTCAACGATTGACATGATGATAGTTATGTAATGATGCATGAATTTAATTTCTTTAAAAAATGATGAAGCCATGTTTTTATATGGCTTATTCAAACAGGGGAAGTCATGTATAATGCTGGATTTTTTAAAGTCACAAAATAGTTGAAAGCACGCAGCAATAGGTCAAACCATGCCATCAGAGTGAAGAGAAATTACTTCAGACACATCGATTGACATCATAAATTTAGGGATGAGCAAAACGGATCGATCGGATTGGGAACCGTCAAGACCGAACCGGCCGGTTGGGTCCGGTTCCAAGGGTTCCTTAAAATTGGAACCGGTGTCCGGGGCGGGTCCAGTTCTCCGTTCGAAGGGGGAACCGGACCGATTGGACTGTTCGGAACCGGATCGAATAATTTCTATTTTTATTTTAGATTTCTTAAACCTGAACCTAAACGTAATATTGATTCACGCGGAGCCTCTTCTTTTCCCCTCCTCTTGCACGCCCTCGGCCCTCTTTCACAGAATCATAACCGCGACTCTCGCCTGAGCTGTTTGCTGTTTTATTTGCTTAATAAGGGTAGTGTAGTATTGAACAGACCTACTGGATTGTGTGGGTTTTGTGCACCCGAGCTTGGATCCTATATTTAGTCAAGCTTTGGATCTTTTTCACTTGGCAAGTACTAAAATATTATTAACGATCGATCACGTCACGCCATGTCAACGACTTTCGGCCAAAATTAACCAAAAGACTGAATTGGCACAAATGCAAAATGTCTATGACTGAATTGGCACAATTACAATAAGTTTAGGACTTTTTTGGAAAATTTCCCACAAAATTCGAGGTGCTACAATGAGTTCTAAGTAATTCAAAAAAATTTTTAAAAAAACAAGGAAGATCAAACCCGCGAGAAGCATGGGCAGGAACTTCATTTTTAAGATAAAGTATGATATAATCTCGACGCATTTAGCTTCTAGACTAATATAGCCTATTGTCTTGGTTAGGGTAACACATTACAGCCTCAGATTTAATGATGTTTAGACTAAGGCCCATTTTTTACGCATAAGAAGCTACCTACCTGCCTAATACCTTTGGGCTGTGGCAAAAGAAATTTCATTTCACTCCCCAAGCTAGAATAATATTTTTATATATATATAGATATATATATTGCGAAGGATCACCATTTCAAAATTAGAAATCGCAAAGAAATATGCTAGAAATTTGGCTCTAAAACACAATTTATTTCATCTCTTAGCAATCCCCATATGTATTCATTTGCCTATGGCATATGTCGCAACATATGCCTGGCCTGTAACTCCGATGAGTGCGTCGAGTTTGATTAAGACTCAACACCGATTCGTGGCACGAATACGTGTGACAGAAAACTTGAAAGGTTTTTAAGAGCTCTCGAAGCACAGCAGCGACATCATTCCCGTCAATCATGATATCCCTCTGGAGCCGCCCTAGGGACGATCCGGCCCGTTAATTATCCGATTACTTGTATCCGGGCCTGCAACTTCTGGTCCGACCTGCTTAAATGTCAAAAGCCAATATTTAGGCTCAATCGACTGACTATAGAGTGTAGCATAAAGATGCGAAACAGATATCTTACGGTAAAATGAAAAATATATAACTTGCTTTAATATATGCCTTTATTTTTATTTTTATTTAGAATAACTCTATGATGGTGCCGGTTAAAAACTTCCTGACACTATAGAGTTTGGAAGGAGAAACATTGCCCAAAAAAATAATAATAATAATAACTTACCAGACAGCAAATAAGGCCTTCTCAACTTTTGGCAATAACAGAAATAACAATGACAATTTGGGTTTATTATTCGGCGATCCAGATCTGTCTCTAAATACTAGGTTTTCTTAATCAAATCCTCATCAACAGGGTAACAGATGGTAGATGACACAACTAACTAGTAACCAAGAGAACCGAGTGCAGCTGAATTTACCCGTTACGCAAGAGCAGAGACTCCGGTTCTAGTAGACTTCAACATGCCACTGCTTGTTCTTCTTGAGCTGCGACAGCTTCTCTTCCCAGCTCACGCCCCTCTCCTCTGCAACTCTCTTCAGGGTGCCCTGGATACCCGGCATCATTCCCTTCAGCCCGCAGAAGTAGATGTGAGCCCCTCCATCCAGGAGCTTGAAGATTTCGTCGCTGTAGTCCTCGATCTTGTCCTGGACATACATCTTGCCCCCATTCTTGTTCTTCTGTTCCCTGCTCAGCGCTGTGTCGTACCGGAAGTTGTCTGGGTGATCTCGGAGGTACTTGGAGAACTCATCGTCATAGAGCAGGCTGTCTGAGTTGGCCACGCCGAGAAAGAGCCAGGCAAGGCCCCCAAACTTGTACTTGGGGACAGATTCCATGAACATGCGCCGAAGGTAGCCTCGGAACGGGGCGATGCCGGTACCGGTCGCAATCATTATGTGAGTGGCGTTGGGGTCGTCTTCAGGCAAAAGCATGATCTTCCCAGAAGGACCTGCAAAAGATACAATCATAAAAGTCGAGCTCTCTTTCAGTATCAGACATGCATGATGGTTGAGCTCCTCCTAGGGAGTGGCAGTATGAAAAAGATTAACAGAAAATGGACTACCACAAGAAACCCAGGAAATTAACCTAACAAACACAAGGTAGGCATGATTCGGACTCTAAAGAAATTACGTTCAAACTATTTTTGTCTATCAAATTGGGCAAACAAAGAGTATTGTCTCAATTCAAGTACGATGTCAAACTATCTTCAAAGAGGCAATTGTAGCTAGGCTTTCAGTAAAATTCCAAAAGCACGAGCAAGATGCTGCCCATAATATGTTTCTTTGAGTAAAGTACTTCACATAAAAAAAAGGGAAGGTAATAGTTTGAGAGTGATGAAGTATATTGAGCTTCTGAAAATGCAAAACATCAATATATGTCCTCTGTCTCATACTTGTGGTCTTCCAGAGCGCATTACTGAGGATTCAACAGACATGCGTGGCTCAGTGGCGGATGGCGCCACATTCGGTCTCCCATTCTTGCAAACTAGAGTCCAAGACCAACAGCACTCATACTAAAGAAACACTTTTAACTCAGCTCATTACTTTTGCAAACAGTCACAAGTCTAATTGAATCATTCCATAGGTAACTTTAAAAAAAAAAAATTAAAACTTTTTTTTGGTTTACCATCCAAGCTCGAGCACAAATGGGAGATTGATTCTAGCACCAATCCGAAGGAACCGTTCATCAATCTGAAGGACCCAATACAATCAACTCTTAAAACACAACTCTTAGTGAGAATTCAGCATCAATTTTGGTTCCACAACTAGAGTCAGTATTGAAGCATTCGTTTGGCACTTTCGTCTTATTGATGAAGAAATGCACATATGAATTGACAACAGGTGGAAAGCCAGCATCCCAGGCTTCATTAGAGACAGAAGGTGAAAATCTAAGCATCTATGATTGTTATCTTATTATACACAAACACGCACAAAGTACGATGTCATCAGAATAATTTCTTGGAACTACCAATTCTTGGCCAATTAACAGGAAAAAGAATAACTTTCTATCATTAGACATTTAATTCAAAGAGGGCACTCGAGATGCACAAATCAGGAAAAATAATCAGCCATACCTGTGATTTGGACTTTATCTCCAGGCTTTGCATTGCAAAGAAAGTTGCTGCACACTCCGCTTTTAGAAGGATCCTCCTTCCCTTTCTCGGGATCATAATAGAGAGCTCGGCGGACACACAAGCTGGCCGTTCTACCATCGAAAGAGTCACCATACCTGGTAGATGCAATCGAGTAAAGACGAACATTGTGAGGACTCCCTGGTTTCTTTGGGTTTTCACCCTGCGATGCCACGCAATGACGATGATTACAGACTACTCAGCACTGAGTTTATTGTTTTAAATCATCAAACAAAGCACCTTTAGAAAATTTGAAGCAGCTGCTCAAGTTGAAACAAATCAAATGATGCAGATAAGCATCGCAAAAAATGAGAGAACAGTAGGTCACTTGGATTCATATACATTGCCAGAATTCAAGAAAACATCCGTTTAGTGAGATAGGGCATAAATAATTGACATACATGAAGTATCTTAATACAAGAAGTTTTCCAACACTACATTAATCCTCATCATGGGAACTTGACAAGGGAAATTAACATCTTCTTGCTTTTGCTCGAATCATAAAGTAACTCACGCCGCTCGTACACATTCAACTAATCACATCACGAACTAGAAAGCCAAAGTGGAAATGATAAGGATTACAGCTCCATAACTAGCAACTTACAGGAGGAATTACACCATAGCTCTGTCCTTCCCAGTAGGGGACGTTGCCGCCATGATCAATAACAACATGACAAACCTCACCAGGTGCTTTTGGGCCTACAAGCCTCTCAACAGAAACAATGGTTGCTGTATAAGGCTCCTTTGGCTTGAATGTATTCAATGGGGGCTCTTTGGCATCCTCGAGTTGCAATGGAGAGACAGAAACTTTTGGTGCATTTGCTTGCTGCACAGACATGCATATTGTATACCTGTATTTGGATCTTGCATTCTTGGTACTCAAGTCCAATGTCAATATGGGTGCCCATAATGTACCACAGAAACTAAGAGTATGTGGCTGCAATTCATTAGAAACTAGTTAGCTTAACAGAGTTATAAAATGCACTCACCAGGCAGATCAGAGTATGGCTACAAACTTTAGTATAGATATAAGAATCTCATAACAAAATGTTCGACTTTTTCAGTAACCAGTGGGACATAAACCAAGAAAGGCAAAAAAGAACTCACAGCCAAAACTTTAAAGCGACTCATATATACTTCATCAGATTTAGGTGTGTGTCACTATTCTTAGAAACGGAAAAGCAACAGAATGGATGCCCTATGCTGCACCTTACTCATAAATGAACCAAAGAGAATGCCATATTGCCATCTTGTAATCTATGTTTGCTGCTCAATTTGCATTTGGATCAAGTCCAGCATTGTAGACTCCATTGTTCAGTTTGGTAGTACATAGCAATTCAACTAGATTCAAAATACTATGCTGTCCAAGCACAGGAAAAGAATTCCATTCATGTTGACGACAAAATTGCTTTGAACACAATGGATAAGAGTTATGGTAGGCCTCTTCTATGTACAATCAGACAAAAGAAGATGGGTACGTGATGAAAAATTATTAACACGACTTTGAAGTATGTTTGCTTTTTCCAGTTTTTTCATTTTCAATCCTCAGTGAAAGAAAGCTTTAGGGAATGTCTTCACCAGTTACAATGACAAGAAGAGAGAAATTTCACGACAATTTTTCAAATACTTTTATCTTCAACCATAAGTGGTGCAAAAAGTATGAAATTACGCACAATATGCCTACTTAAGACATGCACCATAGACATTTTAAGAACAGTTTTTGTAAAAACTCCTATGACAAAACGAAAGGCAGGAGAACTTCTCCCCGACTATACACTACCTCCATTATCTAAAACTTTCCTTAGTTTCCTCATATCATTCCTTTATTTTGCTTTATAACCTTAATAGAACTGATATAGTCCTCCAGCTATAGATAAAATTTGTAATCTCCTCATATTCCATGATCTCTATTTGTGTATATTTTCTAATTCCTACTCTACAAATATTCTCTTTCTGCCCATCAACTTTATCACTATCATAAGATGACCACCCTTCTGCCAGTATTTCATTTCCTACCTTTTGACAAATGAATGTTCTGCTGATATTCTCTCTCAACTTTTATAGAGAAGAGTCGAAAGTTTACCAATATGGTCATCCATGACAAGTTCATCGCTTCGGGACAAACATCAGTGACTAACTCTCAACAGATTGACAGTAGCAGGAAAATATAGACGAGAAAATAACTCTGAGCATTCTTTCAAGAGATTCAATTGAAAGTAGCTCAAATCCAATCGTCACAAAACCCAATACTTCCAAAAAATGATGTCATATTTATAAGATGTATACAGCTGCTCCCTTAAGAACTTATCGAGCATTGCCTTCACAATGGAAACATACAGGTGGCAAAGGAATGTAATCCATCCATCCGCAAGGAAAAAAAGGGGAAACAAAGCGCATCACCAAACTCAGACACTTCCATCCCCATGAGAAATATCCTTCAAATAGAACCACCACATGAAATTTGTATAAGTTTCCACTTATCAGAAACACCATACATTAAATTTTTCCATTTTGGCAGCATCATCATTGTATATATTCTCAAGTTTGAAACTTTTCCATAGTGAGCAACTGACTAGTGCAACAGAATGGAGAATTTCCAACCTTCTTAGGGACGAGTTTCAAAACAAGTTGACTTTTTCCCTGATCTCGCATCATTTACAATCTAACCAAAAGCAACAAGGACCAAAAGCATAATGCATGGAATGCATTCATTTTACTGGCGGACGCAATAAAACCAGAGAGAGCTCAGACTCCTGAGAAAAAGAAAGGAACAAAAGAACAGATACCTTAAATATCGATCTTCTAATAGATAAATCGCTACCAACAGGAACAGCAACAGAAACCTGCAAAAATCACTTCACCGATCAACTCCCCACAAACCCAAAAACACAAAAAAAAAAAAAAAGGAGTTAAAGAATCAAAGAAAACGTTAAAGAAGAGAGCAAAATTATGCTAATCAGATAGAAGCCGCCATTTGGGTCATTCTAAAGTCCAGCCCCACTTTCGTTTTCAAGAACTTCCCCTTACTTTTTCTCTCAAGCCCCAAACAGCAAACCAAGACACCGATCAAGATTGACGCCACCCCACCTGAGATACAGCGGAGTGAGCCATTGGATGGACCAAGAGCAGCGAAACCGCTTGCCGTCAAGTACAATCAAAGGGCTGATTTATGCTGGGGTGCGCAAGGAACTACGAGCTGACAAAGAACATGGGGATCAGGCGAAAATCAAGAGCGAGCTCAACTCGTGTTTTAAATAAAGATTGGACAGTGATCCTTTGGAGAGAGGCAAGAGACAACTTGGGTTTTTTATTCTGGCTCCTCAAGAACCCCTCTCTGTCTCAATCGACCCTCCAATCTCTGTTTTTGAAGTCTGTACTAGCAGCCATTGGTTCAGACCATAGCCCTCTTTTATTATTGCTATCAGCTGAAAAGGTAAGGTGTAAATACCGGAACCCCCTCTCCCCTGATCCTCTGCTTTAATACCAACCAATGTCAAAGCCATGGCGTCCCAAGCTCGCCATCACTTCCCTAAAAAAATGTCAACAAGAAGGTATGAGATAAAACTCAGCAAGTTACTTCCCTAAATCACCAACTAACAAATCAAATAATATGAGTAAGCACGATAATTCGAACAAGTATCCTCATTCTAGCGACCACCCTTGGTATTCCACTAGAGATAATCTACATCCACTAATACCATAATGCGTTGTGCTACATTAAGAGCAAAACATGACCACACACCGGAGGGCGTGTCAAGTGTCAATATCATAGTTCAAATACTCAAGTCATGCAACAATGATAATGTCTCATACCACCTCCGAGACCGGTCCGGATCATACAGCAGGACCATCCGGATCACACAGCGTGGTCTTCCCATAAACTCTATGGGGTAATTTTTTTTTACGAACACACAGCTCATTACCGCGAACCTCACCTACTATGCCATTAACATTACCAATGCATGTGGTATACTGTGTCAAGCTATGTCCCACAACAACAGCTTTTACTAATGCGAAAAGGAAAGCAATCTGTATTTACATGTGTACACGTATGAAATCGACGTCCCATCATTACGAGAAGAAACGAAGGCTAATGTGAATGGGCCGAACTTCCATTGGGAATTCAGCTTTCAAACTATATAAACTGACTAGTTCAACCTCGCCTACTACCTTTTTTTTTAATCTTTAATCAAGTACCAAAACCAGAGCAACCCGGTTTAAAAAAAAAAGGCCCAAGAATTCTCGAAATTCCTCAATTGGTCACTCCTTATTGGTGCCACTTAAGATTCCAAACCACCATACCACACTCATTCTTATTCATTCTACTCCTGCGGCTCCTGTACCATAGCCACAAAACTCTTATTTTAATTCAAGTTTCACGGCAAGGCTAGTGCAAATCAACTCAGCCCCGACACCCCTAATTCCACAACCTTCAAGGGTGAATTCAACATTCCTGTCAGTCCATAATTCCCAAACTAACCTACTGTGAGATTAATGATTTTTATTAATTCAATAGAAGCCGGACTTCATTTCTTCTCCATGCTGCTGCCTTCTCACGGCCGAATAGCCAACTCGCAGCCCGCATTGCCCCTAACTCAGCACACACACAGGGTCATCAATAAACTACCACCGGTGATCCCACCAGAGCTGGTACCAACCAGCAACCCCCCCTCTAAAGCTTCAGGCCCCGTATAAAAATCGAACCATAAAACTACACCCAAAAATTATACTCAATACCCACCACTTCAAACCAATGTCGCTCAAGATCATTGTCGACTTCCAAAACCCATTTCACACACCCTCACGGTTTCGCGACTAAGGACTTCCATTGCGTTTTCCCGTAGCCTTCACCCGACATGCACACAATCGATTTATCACGCAACTTCGTACCACCTCAGTACCGACACAACTCTGCAGCTCAACCACCAAACGATCCACTGGTTTGACATACATTGGAGGAATTAGTGAGTGGGTAAGAGAAGTTACTCGCCTCAGTTCTCGCGCGAACCCGATCCTTGTGCTGCCGAGGTAGCCCGCTAGCGATCGCGTGGGGTGACAGACCAGGAGGAGGCGTCGGAACAATGGAGGAGAGGAAGCATAGGCTGGTGATATCGCCGAGGAGAATATAGTGAGGAGGAGAAGATGGGTCTTCACGTTTTTTGCTCTTAATTGCGCAAAATGGGCTAGTTATCCAAGTTGCTGCATTGGGCTCATATGCCTTGATGGTGGGCTGGATAACTGGGCCTTGTTGTTGAGAGCCCACGGTGGCTAGCAGGAATAAAGAGGCCAGCCAATCAATTGGACTGGGTATATTTCAGGCGGGCCAAAGCTCCCCCGACCCACTGTCACCTGTACATTTGGGCCGTAATTAAGTTTTTTTTTGTAGTGGGCCAGGTCCAATCTCTGGCCACTCCACTGCCGCTCATTCATCGCTTGTTGATTAATCCAGTGACTAAAACCGAATCATACGCTACTTCCTTCTACCTAAGTTAGCTGTCTAATCCATTTCATCCCATTCCTGTTTATTTCGAACTACAAAACAAAACGGGGTGTAATAAGGAGGAAGAAGGCTTTTAAATTTGAAGCTTTTTGGCTGGATTATGAGGAATGTGGAGAAATTATTAAGAGTATCTAGAATCAGCCCAGCTTGGAAGGTGCAGGTTTAACGCAGAAAATAAAAAAAATAACTGCTGAGTTGGCTAGATGGGGCAAATAGAATTTTCAAAACAGCAGTAAAAAAATTTTGTAGTTAAAAGAGGAACTTCAAAGCATAACAAACTCCCCCATGATACACTCAAACTTGCATAGAGAAAAAGAACTTACTGCAGAAATCGAGAGATTATGGCATCAGGAAGAAATGTATTGGCGATTGAGGTCAAGAATTAGCTGGCTCAAATGGGGGGATAAAAATACCATATTTTTTCATGCTACAACAATCCAAAGGAGGCAGAGGAACAGAATTTCAATGATTAAAAATGAGGAAATCTCTGGGTTAGAGATATCAAAAGTTTGAAAGAGATGACAGTAGAGTTCTTTAAAGATCTATATACTGCTGCTGGTCCTAGAAATTTTGAGCCAACCCTATAGAAATGCCCAAAAACTGTCTCGGAGGAGATGAACCAGCATTTAGAAGCAGATATTATGATGGAAGAGGTCGAGAAAGCTGTGTTTCAAATGGGTTTCACTAGAGCACCAAGGCCGGATGGTTTGAATGGACAATTTTATCATCACCATTGGGAAGACATCAAATAAGGAATTTTTGAAGAGGTACGAGCTTTTTTTAGTTCTGGTGTTCTAAATCCTAAATTGAATCGAACTCATATCACTTTGGTACCAAAAGTTCAAAATCCAGAAAGGTTGGACCAATTCAGACCCATTAGCCTATGTAATTTCTCTTATAAAATCATGTCCAAAGTCTTGGCAAACAGATTAAAACCTTAGCTACCAAAAATTGTAGCTAGAGAGCAAAATGCCTTTGTTGGGGGTAGGCAAATCCAAGATAATATACTGATTGTACAGGAAGTGTTGCATCAATTAAGAATCAGAAAGAGAAGGGAAAAGTTTTAGACTGTTTTAAAACTAGATATGAAAAAGGCATATGATAGAGTTGAATGGGACTCTGTAGAAGCATGTTTGATAAAAATGGGTTTCATCGAGTGGTGGGTACAAAGAGTAATGGAATGTGTTACCTCTGTCTCCTTTAGTGTGAAGTTTAATGGCAAACCACTACCTTATTTTCAGCCTACAAGAGGTATTCGACAAGGTGATCCCTTATCCCCATATTTGTTTATCCTGATGGCTAATACACTCTCGTCCTTGATGAGAAAGGCAATCCAAGAAAGGACTTTAGTGGGAATCAAGCTTTAACAAATCTTATCCAACCTTGTCACATCTCCTGTTTGCCAATGACTCAATTTTCTTTCTAGATGGGAGAGTGAGAGAATGCTAGAACTTAGCAATGATATTGAATGAATATTGTTTGGCTTTGGGGTAGGAAATTAATCGTAACAAGTCCAGTATCTCTTTTTGCTCATGCTGCCCACAGTTATTGAGAAGCAATATGGCAGCAGAATTTCGAGTCCCAGAAATTGAAAAAATTGGGAAGTATTTAGGGATACCTTCGGATTGGGGAGCTTCAAAAAGGAAATATTTTCATGGATTTTGGCTAAAGTGAACAGAAAGCTAGAGGGATGGAAGGAAAACTTAATCTCAAAGGCTGGAAAAGACGTGCTGATTAAAGCTGTGGTACAAGCAATCCCCCAATATGCCATGTCTATATTTAAAATCCAAAAGTCAATGTGCCAATCCATAGAAAAGAGAACAGCAGCTTTTTGGTGGAAAAATGGAGAATCATGTAAGGGATTTCACTGGAAAAGGTGGGAGGTGCTCAAAACAAGGAAAGATGAAGGGGGGCTAGGATTCAAAGATTTGATGACGTTTAACAAGGCTATATTGTGCAAACAGGCATGGATAATATCTCAAGATGAGTCAGCCTTATGCAGTCAAGTATTAAAAGGAATTTACTTTCCTTCGTCCCCATTTTGGAATGCAAGGAGGGGCTCTCGTCCCTCATGGGGGTGGCAAAGTTTGATGATGGGAAGGGACAATATTGCTGAATCAGTGATATGGACTGTAGGTACTGGGAAAGACATTAATATCAGGGAAGACAGATGGCTGAAGAAAGGGATTATAGGGGGACCAGCAAATTGGAATGACCCCAAAACAGTGGCTGAACTAATTGTTCCAAGAGACTGTGCTGGGATGCTCAAAAACTTAGTGGACTTTTCGATGAACAAACAGTCAAAGAAGTCCTAGCTATGCCACTCAATCCTTCGACCAAACAGGACAAATTGAGATGGACAAAGTCGAAAGTCAGGGAACTATACGGTTAAAAGTGCCTACAATTTCATCCGAGAAAGGGATAAACTACAATAGAACACACATGCATTGTTATCTTTCCAGCCGTCTAGAAAACTCTGGCTTCAGATTTGGGGTATGAAAATGCCCCCCAAAATAAAAACCTTTATCTGGAGTTTATGTCAAAATGCAATTCCCACTATGGAGAATCTTTACAAGAGGAGAATCTTAGCATCGCCAGCTTGCCTTTTCTGTAAGCAAGAAACAGAGACAATTGAGCACCTATTTTTACTCTGCGCTTGGACAGAAGCTGTTTGGAAAGATCCTAAAGTCAATGTACAGTTCTCGCGTCAAAATATAACACGATTTGAGGCTTGGTTACAATATCTTGTGCTACAGAATGAGAATTCACCCACCTTTGAAGATATTGCGTCCCTGCAGTGGTTTTTGTGGAAAGCAAGAAATTAATTTGTCTTCAGAAGGAAACCACCAGATCCGAAGTCCCTAATTGATGCAGCTAAGGTATTACACGGAAATTTTAGCAAGTGCAACTCACAAAGATCGAATCTTTATACTGAAAAAGCTCAATCAACTGAGGTATGGGTCTCACCGAAGCCATGAACCTTCAAGATCAACGTCGACGGAGCTTTCTGTGAAGAGGCGACCGAAGGGGTGATCTCGGGTGTTCTTCGAGACGAAACGGGATCGCTGCTGGATGGTTTCGCTGTCAAAGTCCCTTCTTCGTCGGCGATCCAAACGGAGGTGATGGCTCTAGTTGAAGCTGAAGAGATACGACTCGAGGAGAGAGAGTATTATTAACATTAAGTTAGACCGCGCAGAAGTGGTAGATTTTGAACCACTGATTGCTAAAGCCCAAGAACGAATGGCCCATTACAAGTGCTTATCTCTGGCCCATCGTTTGAGATCCGCAAACAAAGTAGCAGATTGGCTCGCAAAAGCCCATCTGTCCAATGATCGTCCTTTCTCGTGGATAGCTAGGCCACCCCAACCTTTATGGGACCTTTTATATTTGGAAGCCCCTTTAACAGGTGTAGTGTTTACGAACTCTTTGGGTAATCAATAAAAAGCTAGTAGTTTTTCGACCGAAAAAAAAAAAAAAAAAAAAAGTCTGTTCTTCCTTCAGGTCCAAGAACATTTGTCTGATTTTTTACATTGCTCCTATTCACTATATAAGTACATAGAATTGCATTAATGAGCACCTTCATATTTTTTTCACAGATCGAATAAAGAAGAATACTCAACCATTTCCTTATGCAAAATGCATATTCGATAATAAAAAAAAAAAAATTTTTTTTTATATTTTTTTTTAAAAAAAATCTGAGGCACATATTATAACCTTTTATGCTGCGCTTTCGATCGACACAAACGGATTTGGCAAGAGCATCAAAAACCCATTCGACTTTCTACTTCATGACCAATTTACATACTTCGTTTTCCTAAAATGCTGATTTGCATCCTCACTTTCAGCAAACAAATGCAAAAAATGATCGCAGATGTTGCATCTACTTACAATTTTGTCACATTTCTTCCTTGATAATAAGAACAGCTTCCCATATTTTGTGTCTAAACTTCACCTTGACTAAAATAAAGTAACAAAAACCAAAACCCATCAATTTTGTCTTAATGACATCGTCCCTATGATCTATGTAATGGGGTGACTTATCATCCCTCCAAACAAAATCTAGCCAATTTAAAAAACCTATATAAGACAAAGTTAGTTAGGCCCTTACTTTGTTGAGTCGGGGCGGCTATTGGTAGTGGGTTTTGACGTGATAGGTTAAATTTTTTTTTTTCAAAGTAACATATTCGTGCAGCACAATGACAAATTCTTACACAGAAAACTGGAATTCTCAATTATAAACCTTTTGGAATCTATGCAATTGGTTGGGATGTTTTGGGATTTCCCAACTCATCCGTAGATCGCCATTTTGAATTTCATGTGCAAACTACTCTGGTCAAGTCCATCGGTACATGCCAAAAGTCTGGATTTAATTAGTTCATCGGGTGTATAGAGTGCTCGATAAGCCTTAAGGTTACCGAAACCTCCATAAAAAAAAAGAAAGAGAGAGAGAGATCCCTATTTTATATTGTTGCGGAATTGAAAATAAACAAGTGCATGGCGTTGTAACCCATCGGTAAAAGCTGCCTATTTCTCACGAAAGGACTAGCCCGAACACATCATTAACAAATCTCTAATTAGCTCATGACTTGGGCATTTGCTATCCGATGTGAGGAAAGTTCATGACTTTGGGCATGTCCACCCTCTTGAGAACGTTTAGAAACGGCAGTTGCACGGATCCATCTTCTCCATCCTTTTACTAATAGAAAAAAAATTACAAATAAAGGGTTAACATATTTAACGCCGGAACAAATTGTAGAAGAATTGAGTTGGCAAATGCTGACTCAAACAGTGGCAATGAGTGTGTTTCGAGGATGTCGGAACTCCCATAAGACAACTTCGTTAATTTCGTGGACAAAGCATGAAGTCTCGACTTTCGGACATACGAATTTAGAAATTTCCGAACACAAAGAAATCGAGACGTTTTTTTTTTTTATCTTTAAATTAGACTTTACGACCCACCAATCTTTCAACCCTTTGGCAGATAGTTCCTGGAACAACTGGAGGAATCAATTTGACCTAATTCACATAAAATAACGTCGGATCATGTACAATCCTTTGGCACATTAATCTTCATTTGTCCCGACTCCTAACTACCCAAATGACAGAATATTCGTTCCTTTGGTTTTAGTCTAGAGTTTGTTCTTTTCTATCGGCTAGTTCAATCTTAATCTTTTTGCCAATCAAATTATTCGAATTGACGATCGAAAAATGAGTGCTCTCTTTGTAACAAGAAAGGCTATTCCACATCAATTTGGTAACAAAGCCTTAAGAAATCAATTGATCAATTCACATAAAATACGATCAACAATCCTTGCACATAATCTTCATTCCCCAACACCCAAAGAATATTCGTTCTTTGGTTTTAGTCTAGAGTTTGTTCTTTTCTATCAGCTAGCTCAATCTTAATCTTTTTGCCAATCAAATTATTCGAATTGGCGATCGAAAAATAAGTGCTCTCTTTGTAACAAGAAGGGCTGTTCCACATCAATTTGGTGACAAAGCCTTATTCCGCAACGGTCCTATGGATGCGAGACGAGTCTCGAACAAGAGCTAAAGTTTCGAGATGTTAAGGCCTCGAGACCCTCGTATAATCTAGCGAAAATTGCTCGATAGGCACTCTCTTTCTCAAATATTGGCTTCAATTTTTATGAAATCCGGTATGTCAAGATCTACCAAAATGAGGGTGGTAGAGATAGCTGTTGTCTTTATTTCAAAACCACAGTTTTCAATTTTTCCAATTTTGTTCTAGTCTCGATTTTCGACTTCCTTTCCTTTCGTAGCACCTTTCCCCTTATTCTTCTCTCGGACTCCGATTCGGACGGAAGGGAAGGTGCTACACCACCATTTAGAAAGGTTGCAATCTAGATTACCTTTTTGAGTTGTAAAGGTGATTAAACTAAAGTTGAGTAAGAGGGAGGTTATTTCTTTAGATTAAAGAATGAATGGTGATCTTTTATCAACCTTTTTTTACAAAGTTGGTAGTATCTTTCGCAATCATCTACTTAGGCCTCTCTTTAGGAGCCAACTTTCAAGGAAAGTCTATTTGAGAGGATATTTTTGATAAATTTTGAAAATCCTTTGTCCTACTTGGAAAAAAAGATCTTCTGGATATCATTCTCATCGATCTCGAGCCATAACGTGACACTAGGACGTTCTTCTCAATGGAACCACTGTCTCGGGTGCATATGAGCCTTCTATTGGGGGAGGGGGGGGAAGGTATCACCTGGCAAAGCATTTGGTAGGGATTGAGCTTTTGGCATTCGCCCTTGTAGTTCCTCCAAACCGTCGAACAATCATGTTTCATCGTCATAGTCGAATTTTACTTGTTGAAGGAGTTGAAGGAGCGGAGTTGGCGCGTACACGTCGTGCTAGTGGAACTCACCAATAGAGTTGCCATTGCTTCGGGCTTGAATTGGAACGATTGGACACAATCATACTATTGCGATATTTAAAATGTAACTAAATCGTTCTAAGGAGAGAGAGAGAGAGAGAGAAAAAATGTGGCACCATTCGTTTCAGGCATGAGTCAGTCCATTAGGACCCATGGGCCTTGAACGGGCCCAAAAGTGCCGGGCTCTGTCGTGATTGGGCCGGTACAGCCCGGCCCAGTTCAATTCATTCCATTTGATTTTGAGATTTTTGTCATCAAAGTCGAAAAAGAATGAGGTCTCCGGCCCAACAGGCGCAACCCGGAAAGAAGGTCCAATCGAAGCCCAAAGAGAGAACCAGCAGGGAGATGCATCGGCCATCCTCAGCCCTCGATCCTGGGACCCACGAGATCCAAAGGTCGAGATCCGGCTACACACATGCGTGCGCTCCACACGATGTTGCTCACCCACAGCGAGAGATTATCGGGTCGATTCCGTTGTCAGGACTTGGTGGTTTCGATTGCAACGGTCGTTGCGTGGTGGTGGTGGTGCTCTTCCGCCACAGTACGGACATGGCCTCGCTCTCGCTCTCGCTCTCCAGTGCACCGCCATGTCTTCGCTTCACTACTTCTTCACCTCTTCGTCAGGTACTTCTTCGTCTCGTCCTATGTTGACCTGCGCATGTCGTGGTTCAATGTCGGTTCTGCGATTCGTGTGTTTTAAGCCTTTTTTTTTTCGGGGGGGGTGGGGGAGGATGATTCAATGTGATGGAGGAAATGAAGCGGAGCGGAGGAGAATATAATCGGTTCGAGTTGGAGGATTGGGTTTTCTTGATACATGACGTGATGACTGATAGGTTTCCACTTGGGTTCCCGATTGAACTGTGCAATGCGAAGCTACTTCGTAGCTGGAGGACCCTTTTGTTTGATTTCTGGTCAATACGCTTTGATGTCTCACTGGGGCTTGCGTGTCTGTCGCAGACTCAACCACTTAGAAATGCACGCGGCTGGTGTTTCGGTATGGGGAAGTTCAAGCCGTGCTGCAGAAGGAGGTAGAACCTGTCATTTTGCGGGTTCCTGGGGGTCGTGTTTTCTGTTGTTTCAGCGATGCTGTTGCATGACAATGAACGAGCTTGTATATGAGATGCGGGTTCTTTTCGTGGTTTCATTAACTGGATGCATTTTGGTTTACAATATATCTGTGTTTACAATAGCTCTGTCTCTATCTCTCTCTGTGGTTTGCCCAATTGTGTAAGAGTATAGGAACCTACAATTAGTCCAGATTTCTCTTTGCTCATTTGCTTTTCTCTATAAATGGGTCATATTCAAAACTCTGAAAGTTATGCGAAGTAATATGGTGTTTGCTTGGACAACTAATGTAATATAATGATGCATGTTCCCCCACATTGTTAAGGAGCTCTTGTAGCTCTCTGTTTCTCATCTTTGTTGGCCATCTGACCCATTGTAAGGCTTCTGACCCCGAGCAAAGCACATGCGAATCTGTTATTCAATTGGGCCCTTTTTTTGTGCTTCTGTATAAATCCTTCCAAAGTTCTCAGATGGTGGTTTTAACAGAATTGCGCCAAAAAGGTATCGATGATAATTGGATGAAATGGTTTCTTTGACCTTAATCTTCTCTCTATCCAACTTGAACTCATAATTCTAAATTAGCTGTTTAGGATTTTCCTTTAGGGTATTACTTATTCACTATATGAGACTGCAATGTTGGACGAGCAGTATTCTACCGTCTTTTTTTCAGAATTTATCTTTGGCCAAATGTCTTTTACAGCTTTCGTAGAGTGTATTACCAACTCATATTTTTGGTCTCTAGGTCGCATGTGTTTAAACGCTGTGGGAATATATGCACTATGCTGTTTCTCATCAACTTTTTATGTCAGTGAAGAATAACAATAGAGTGGCACATTTGGGTCTAATAATACAGGAGAAATTTGATCTGTGCAGTCAGTCAAGATGCGGAAGAAGCTTTCAAAAAGACGGTAGAAATTGACAGGTTGATAGATCTTCTGAGGGATGCAAATTTACACGGGAGGTAAGTGGATGATGCTTTGCTTTTCTCCCCTAATGAGTAGGATCAAGTGAGAACTTTTCATATGAGAGTGGGAGAGAGATGATATCCATACGACTGGTCAATAATTTAAATTGCGAATATATTTTCCTCCTGATTTTGCCTTTTTAATCTTCATGCAGCTTCAGAAAACTGTTGTGGAGAACATCCTGGCCTTCAATGAGGGCTTCTGGATTAGACTTGCTGCAAGAACTGATACCTGCAAGTCAGAAGATGATAAAGCATGGTTCTTGTACTTGTTTGAACTGCTGTGTTAATCCTTTCCTTTGCTAAATCAGTCCTTAGTACTTGTTGAGAAATGGTTTAACATCATTTCATTTCTATGCAGAAAGATTACGAGGAATTGGCTCTATCTGTTATGAGCATAGTGGACCACCTAGTTCATAAAACTAATGTATCTTTCTCCCCTACATCTACATGCGCAAGCACATTTGGATAATTCACCTTTAACACCCTGGGTTGTACATCAAGGGTCTTTATTTTATTATTGCGCCTTATCTTTGTTGCTTTCTTCTGCAGGAAAAGATAGAATCTTCGACTGAGGTTCTCAAGGAAATTTTAAAGCCTGTTGTTGATGAAAAGGAAGAGATTTCCTGGCCTCCCAGAGACCCCGAGGCTCTTAAAGCAATGGAGGAAGTATGTGTTTCTAATATCTACTAAGTTGTTGCTTTTCTGTGGCAATTTAGTGCACTCAAATGATCTATACTACAATTATGACTAACCGTTCCATGCACTCAGCAACAGCTGAGCCATATCCCACTGAATGGAGTCAGCTCATTGTTCTACATACAATGAGGATGAATTTGATTGTTTCTATTGTTCACCAGTCCATGCATGATTTATTTAGGATCTGTTAGGGGCTTCTATTTTAACTTCTGAGGAATTTTGTGGAACCCACACTTTAATTATACTTGAAATACTGAAGAACTTTCAGATATGCAAATATTGAAATATAGAATTGTCTATAGTCTTTCATAACATTACCATATTTTGGAGGGTTCACAGGGAAAAGTTAGAAGTAGCTGAAAAATGGCCACCAAACATGGCCTTTGCTTTGCCTTCTATTTTTCATCAATCTCGACCCCATATGGGTAGATTTCTTATTGGTCATGCATAAATAAAAAAAAAAATGAGAGTTAGAGAATTTAAAACTGGTCATGCTTTGTTGCTTCTCTTCCCATAAAGATATTTTATTCTTTTGAAGATGCAATTGTTTTCCCGGAGCTTCATTGTCATTTCATCCTATCTCATACTTGCACTCATTAGACACTTAGTGGTTTATATTGTGATCGAATGTATTGAGCAGAGTAGATTTTTCCTAGGAAGTAATGCAAATGGAGCAAGAAGGTCAACTAGATGAAGGATTCCTCTCTGAAGTTAATGCACAGTTAAGACAAGTAAGTCTCTTTGCTACTTCTGTGGACACCTGCCTGAACATATTTCGGTTATAATTGTTCTTCCTGATTATGATCTTTCTTTTTTCCGACTCAACTAAGTGCTAGTTCTTCTCCTTATCATCATCCTTCTTTTTGTGGTCGATATTGATTTCTTCATTTCATGATGGCAACTCCACTCAAAATGTGAGGTAGAGTAAGAAAATATGCTTTTATATATTATCTAGGGTTGACATTTAAATTTCATCACTTCACTGCTTATGCTGATAAAATTTCTCAAAGAGCTGAGTGGTTTTTTAATCACAATGAAGATTCTTATTTGATAATACCATCTCTGTCTGTTTCCTTTGCGAGCAAAACTGTATGTTAATGCCAATATCTGTTCTACGAGTTTCTTGCATATTAGTAGGCTTTTTCATATCTATACCATGTGCAGGCAAAAGAAGATGGAGACAAGCCCGGGCTTGTGGCTATGCTACAGAAAGTCCTGCAGCTTTATGCTCCTAGAGTTCTCTCCAAGCGCAGTTATGCCAAGAGAGGTGAATAACAGTGAGCAAATTATTTGATGATTGTTACATAAACATCAAAGGAAGTTATCTGAAAGGTTACAACATCAACTGCTATTGGGTTGTTGTCTCTCAACTAGATCTATATTTACAATCAAAGTAAAAAAATCATAGAGGTCGATTTTTTGATCTATGATTTTTTGAGGAAAAGTTAATGTTTCAATTATTGAGGCAATTTAGATATGAGTTCATTGTGTTTAATTTCTCAGTTAATGCGTTATGGCTGCAAGCTCTCGAGTTTAATTAGTTGGGGAGACTGGGAATCTTGGACATATGGTTCTCCCTGCCCCTTCAGAATCTTTTTCAAATTTCACTGACATGCTGTAAAGAGGCATTGGGATATGAATGAATTGCAGGAAATGAAGTGTTGAAAGCAGAGAAGTTTTTGGAGGTCCTTATAAAAGGTGATTATCACATGGATTTAGTTATGCACGGTGCTTTCATACATGAATTTGTCTGTCTTAATAAAAGTGTTAGCTTAGTAACTTTTTCAGTTCTTATATGGTTGCGTTTTAGCTGTGGCTGCGTTAGAAGATATGTTTAAAGTCATGCACAATGAGATCAATTGTAGGCATGGAAAAGGTTAGCCAATTATTTATGCCACCATTTTCATAGTATATGTGAGTTTTTTTTTTTTTGGGGGGGGGGGGGGGGTGGGCAAATCCCATTGCTGACTTTGGACTTTTAGTCTGTCCTTCTTTCTTTTATCAAAAGTCCGTGAGAAGCTAGAAGGAGAACCCAATCTATCTTTTTTTGGCTTTTAAGGGAAATACAAAGGAACAAATTTTCAATCAATATTTGTATCTCATTTTCATCTTCACCTTTGATAAGTTTTCAGTGCAAATCATGAGGAAAAGTTATATGTATGATTATTTGATGAAAAATTGTCAATATTGGATATTATGAAGTCCCGGCTTAAGTGAAAAATAACAGCTAAAGCAAGAAAGTTATTGCCAGAAGGCAGAGCTGCTTCATACTGGTCGCAAGCCTGGTTTGAGTCTGACGATCGTCCTTCTTCTCTTCTGGCCATAAAAAGAGGTCATGCCAGGTTGGGTATACATTTTAAGCTAGCTAACAAATTGTTCAAGTTGATTTGTTGATGAAAAGGCTGTCCTTATCTCGTGGTTATAATAAGGTATTAGATGCAGTAGTTTCATTATCTGAAGGGCACACGATTTTCTTACTTTTTCTAGGGACAGATGGTGTATACTGGGCCAAGCCTGATTGGTTAATAAGATTTATGGGCTTTTTATGAGGTGATTGTGGGAAAATTGATTTTGTCATACGTCGAAAGCCAAGTGACAACCTATATAAGTTGACTTCAAAATTTTGGTTGGATGATGGTGAATATTTTGCCTCTTGGCTTTGTGAGAATTTTATAGCTGGCCTCTGATACAAGCAGCTCTTAATTTAGAGAAATCTTGTGAAGCACACTGTTGCAGTATTTGCTGTCTGGTGTTCTTCATCTACATGTGTTTTGGGTCAATGAGCTGATGATTTTTTCTTTCCATTTGTTTTGGCGCCTCAATCATCGATGGGTCTTGGCAACAGCTCCAGAGGAAGAATGGAATAAGCTATTGCTCGATGGCATGACATTTGGGAAAGGCGATGTTTCGCCAGAAGATTTATACGCAGTCATAAAGAAGCGAATAGAGCGAACTTTGATCCGAACAGTAAGTCCCTTTGTTGATCTTGCCAGCCACATTTAGACGAGTCCTTTTTGTGTCACTTCTGTAGCTCTTTCGTGTCTCTGAAATTCCATTTCCACTTTATTAGGAAGGAGGTTCTTACCAGCAGAGGGTCCTCACAGAGTATCTAAAAGGTATCCAATCAAGAGCAGAGGAGGTCGTACAAATATTACAAGGAAAACCTGAGTAGTGCGTATGGGCAGTGTTGATAGGTTTCTTGGCCGGTTCATCATCCGCACATGAGCATAGCGAGTCTTTGGTCACAACACTAGAAAGAAGAAGACAACAATTCAGAGCTCTTCAGATTTTTATGTTTAAATCCATTCGATGTTCCATTCACGCTTGAAAATCTGTGCAGAGCAGCTTGATTCATTCTGGATGAGAAAGGTGTGCCTTACAGTTGCTCTTAGTGTAGATTTAGCTTCATTGTTTATTCACATATGTTTGTGAAATGTATGGAGCGGTTTCATGAAAAGCTTCGGGCGAGTGAAAACTTATGATGCAGGCAACCTCTGCGTGGTTCGTTGGGTTCTGTGAAACTTTTTAATGAGGCAGAACCATCACATATTGCATAGCAGTGTTGAGTTTCAAATGCTACATATGTTCTCAAATAGGAAAAAAAAAAAATCGTTTCATGCAGGTCCTAAGAGCGAGTAGAGAGGGAGCGAATTAGAGAGCTTGTTTAGCCAAATGCGGTCCTCGTACCTTCCTTGCAAGAATCACGGTTCCAGATTACTAATTCGAAGACCTGATTATAAATTCCACTAGAGCTTGGCAATAATGAGTGAAAATTTGCCCAGATAAGTTATGCTTACCGTCTCTCCGTAGAGCCGTACATGAGATATTTTCCAATTGAACACTTTTCATTTTGGATTGTTATCAAAGGAGGAGATTCTTCTTCTTCTTTTTTATCAAACATCTGTGAATGCAATCGTATACTTGTAATAAGAACAATAGATTTTTCAAGTTTGAATTCTCAAAATTCAAAGCGGCGGATAGCTCAAGTACGAGTACAAAAGTCAACACAAATTGCCAAAAACTATTACCCATCCCTGAGCGATGAAGAACAGATTTTGTTCCCCAAATCAAGTAAACGCTCAAGAGTCTAACTTAACCACAGAGCATGTACTCTTAACGACACGATCAGCGGAAGGGAAGAAGTCGGTATGGATAGCAGCATTCCTTCACCTCCAACAGAGTGACAAATCTTCCGGAAATATTTCAAGGTTATGCGGAGTCATATACCAACCTCATGGGATAGTCCTCAAGCATAAATCCTATTTGCTTGAAACTTCAAAACAAGCCCGAATGCTAGAGTTCCTGAGTAATCAAGGGCCTATTACGTCGGAGCACGATGAAGAAATGATTAGTGGTTAAGAACAAAGATAAAAGCGAATCACTAATGCGAACAAAGAGAAAACTCAACAGTCAATGCTTTATTTATAGACAAACAAGAGTCCAACAAACCGAAACAAGGTATATAAAAAAGACACGCGGAGCAGCGGCGCGCAGGCCGACCAGCTTCATAAATCACCCTTCCACAAAATGGGGTGTCCCTGGCCCAAACCCATTAGGCCAATATTAAACCAATCTCCATCTCCTTTCCCATATGGACCTCATCCTCATTTCATTCAACTAGACTAAACTTCAAAGTCCCAACAATCTTAACATCTTCCACTACTCTTATTTTCCAAAAATGAACATCATCCCCCTATTTATATAGCACGATATCGCTTGCTTCCCAAATGTATATGCCGTACATCTAAAAATGAAAATCACCCAAAAAAGGAGAAAAAAAAGGAGAAAAACACAAGTGAATTCAATAGATCGGGCACAAAAAAATGGAAATCCAGTTTACAGAATAGGATGGCAAGTCAATGTCAAAGCTAGGGATCCTCGGCTGAATTGTCACAGGAAAGAAACCCAAGACATGTTCGTGGACAACTTTGACCTCCATGATTTCGTCAAAACAGCTCTTCCAGATAGGCTCATGCAGGTCATACATCCCTTGCTAAATTCGGAAAAGAACAAAGACAACAACAGACAGAATAACATAACACGTCTAACGGAATCGGTCTGTTCAGCTGCATGGCCAGGTGAACAGACGGACGTCGGACATGTTGTCACTGAACTGTCATAAGGCCAAAACTTTCCTCCTTGGACAGGATGTACTACCTAGTAATAGAGGCAATGACAGAGAGAGAGCATGGTAGTCTAGGAGATCCCCTCTTTGTTGCAACATATCTGGAGGCTGAGCAAAATGACGCAGGAAAAGAGATCACTGTAAGATTTTCACAGGCTCGTGTGTCAATCTGGAATGATATCAATGAAGTACAAAAGACTTAACAAGTTTTCAATGGTCAGATTATCGATCATGGCTCATGTAACTTGATCTTTGAGCCCCAAAACAAACAAAAAAATAATAATAGAACTGAACTAAATTCAGAAACTGTGGCATTGCATATGTACAAAATCTTTAACTTTCAGACCAGGAATTGAGATGCAAATGTAAGTGGGCGTGTAGGTGATGGACTTCATGCTTTTGGAATAGCAGATAGCACAAAGCTACATGAAAATCTCTGTTGTTTTCCACTATGTTGTGAACTTGTGCCTTTGAAATTCGGACAATTTGGCAGAGAACTCCAAATGTACTTCCATCACGCTAATCTCGCAAGAAGGAAAGAATAGTCATATCGATTTTGTATTATAGGCTTACAACTTGAGGACTAATTCTACAAACTCTGAACAAACTTGTCAGTTGAACCCATCGAACCTGTCGATTTCAATTCAACAAAGGAAAATAAGTGCACAAACGAAATAAAAAATAAAGGCCAGTCTTTTCACAACAGAAAGAATTGTCAAGAAGCATAGAGATGCATAAATAGGAGTCACAAAAACTTGCCAAAGAAATGCTGATATGTAATGATTTCACGTTTAAAACCAACCGTTTTAAACCAAGATGCATCGTTGGCCTTCTCTGCGAGAAATAATTTCACGTTCGACCGATCCGATCCACCTGGGGACATCAGGGCAGCGGGCAGATCCGAGATTTTATTCTTTTAAGCTGTCGAGCGAGGTGGTGTTCGGACCAACTTTCGATGCGAAATCGATCTTCGACAACCTGATCTTCGATCGGTTGCAGCACTTGAGTTTTTTTTTTCTGCGTGACGTTACGGCGAAACCTTCCCGATAACAAAAGACGTGGCGGTTCATTTAATTATTGCAACTTAATAAATTTCTTTTGTGGTGATCGTAACATGCCTGATTTGGGAATTTTAACACTGATTTGGTAATTTTGAAAAGAGAATGTTTTGAATTAACTTTCCCAAAATACTCTTTGCGTTATCTATGCTATCCGTTAAAAAGGAAATATCTCCATTTTATTTTCCAGTTTAATTTATTCTCTCGAGCTAAAATTATAAGGCCCTCGACAACTTCACATCACCTTAATCTATGATGGTGTCGGTGAAAAACTTCCTAATACTATAGTTTGGAAGGAGAAACTTTGCAAAAAAATAAAATAATAATGATAACAATAATAACTTACGAGACAGCAAATAAGGCCTCCTCAACTTTTGGCAATAATGGAAATAAGAATGATAATTTGGGTTAATTATTCGGCGATACAGATCGGTCTCTAAATACTCGGTTTTCTTAATCAAATCCTAATCGATCGGGCAACAGATGGTAGATGGCACAATTAACTGGTAATCAAGAGAAGGCCGAGTGCAGGTGAATTCACCGGTTACGCAAGAGCAGAGACTCCGGTTCTAGTAGACTTCGACGTGCCATTGCTTGTTCTTCTTGAGCTGCGACAGCTTCTCTTCCCAGCTCTCGCCCCTCTCCTCTGCGACTCTCTTCAGGGTGCCCTGGATACCCGGCATCATTCCCTTCAGCCCGCAGAAGTAGATGTGAGCCCCTCCGTCCAGAAGCTTGAAGATTTTGTCGCTGTATTCCTCGATCTTGTCCTGGACATACATCTTGCCCCCCTTCTTGTTCTTCTGTTCCCTGCTCAGCGCTGTGTCGTACCTGAAGTTGTCTGGGTGATCTCTGAGGTACTTGGAGAACTCGATGTCATAGAGCAGGCTGTCTGAGTTGGCCACGCCGAGAAAGAGCCAGGCAAGGCCCCCAAACTTGTACTTGGGGACAGATTCCATGAACATGCGCCGAAGGTAGCCTCGGAATGGGGCGATGCCGGTACCGGTCGCAATCATTATGTGAGTGGCATTCGGGTCATCTTCAGGCAAAAGCATGATCTTCCCAGAAGGACCTGCAAAAGATACAATTATCAAAGTTGAGCTCTCTTTCAGTATCAGACATGCATGATGGTTGAGCTCCTCCTAGGACTGGCAGTATGAAAAAGATTTAACAGAAAATGGACTACCACAAGAAGCTGAGGAAATTAACCTAACAAACACAAGGTAGGCATGATTCGGACCGTAAAGAAATTACGTTCGAACTATCTTTGTCTATCAAATTGGGCAAACAAAGAGTATTGTCTCAATTCAAGTATGTTGTCAAACTATCTTCAAAGAGGCAATTGTAGCTAGGCTTTCAGTAAAATTCAGAAGTACGAGCAAGGTACTGCCCATAATGTGTTTCTTTTGAGTACAGTACTTCACATAAAAAGAAAGGAAAGGTAATAGTTTGAGAATGATGAAGTATATTGAGCTTCTGAAAATGCAAAACATTAATATATGTCCTTTGTCTCATCCTTGTGTAGTGTCTCATACTTGTGGTCTTCCAGAGCGCATTACTGAGGATTCAACAGACATCCGTGGCTCAGTGGCAGATGGCACCACATTAGGTCTCCCATTCTTGCAAACTAGAGTCCAAGACCAACAGCTCTCACACTAAAGAAACACTGTTAACTCAGCTCATCTTTGCTAATACTTTCGCAAACAGTCACAACTCTAATTGAATCATTCCATAGGTATCTTAAAATAAATAAAAAATTAAAACTTTTTTTTGGTTTACAATCCAAGCTTGAGCACAAATGGGAGATTGATTCTAGCACCAATCTGAAGGAGCCATTCATCAATCTGAAGGACCCAATACAATCAACTCTTAAAACACAACGCTTAGTGAGAATTCAGCAGCAATTTTGGTTCTTGACCTTAGTCAGTAGTGAAGCATTCTTTCGGCACTTTCATCTTATCAATGAAAAAATGCACATATGAATTGCCAACAGGTGGAAAGCCAGCATCCCAGGCTTCATTAAAGACAGAAGGTGAAAATCTAAGCAGCTATGATTGTTATCTTGTTATACACAAACATGCACAAGGTGCGATGGCATCAGAATGATTTCTTGCAACTACCAATTCTTGGCCAATTAACGGGAAAAAGAGTATTTTTTTATCATTAGACATTTAATTCAAAGAGGGCACTCGAGATGCACAAACCAGGAAAAATAATCAGCCATACCTGTGATTTGAACTTTATCTCCAGGCTTTGCATTACAAAGAAAGTTGCTGCACACTCCGATTTTAGAAGGATCCTCCTTCCCTGTCTCGGGATCATAATAGAGAGCTCGGCGGACACAGAAGCTGGCCGTTCTACCATCGAAAGAGTCACCATACCTGGTAGATGCAATTGAGTAAAGACGAACGTTGTGAGGGCTCCCTGGTTTCTTCGGATTTTCACCCTGTGATGCCACACAATGATGATGATTATAGACTGCTCAGCACTGAGTTATTGTTTTAATTGAACAAAGAACTCATCAAACAAAGCACGTTTAGAAAATTTGGAGCAGCTGCTCAAGTTGAAACAAATCAAATGATGCAGATAAGCATCGCAAAAAATGAGAGTACAGTAAGTCAATGGGATTCATATACATTGGCAAGAATTCATGTCAAGAGATAGAAAGAAAACATTCCTTTAGTGAGATGGAGCATAAATAATCGACATACATTAAGTATCTTAATACAAGATCTCTTCCAACACTACATTAATCCTCATCAAGGGAACTTGACAAGGGAAATTAAAGTCTTCTTGCTTTTGCTCGAATCATCAGTAACTCACGCCACTCATACACATTCAACTAATCGCATCACAAACTAGAGAGCCAAAGTGGAAAAAATAAGGATTACGGCTCCATAACTAGCAACTTACAGGAGGAATTACACCATAGCTCTGTCCTTCCCAGTAGGGGACGTTGCCGCCATGATCAATAACAACATGACAAACCTCACCAGGCGCTTTTGGGCCTACAAGCCTCTCAACAGAAACAATGGTTGCTGTATAAGGCTCCTTTGGCTTGAATGTATTTAATGGGGGCTCTTTGGCAACCTCGAGTTGCAATGGAGAGACAGAAACTTTTGGTGCATTTGCTTGCTGCACCGACATGCATATTGTATACCCGTATTTGGATCTTGCATTCTTGGTACTCAGGTCCAATGTCAATACGGGTGCCCATAATGTACCACAGAAACTGAGAGTATGTGGCTGCAATTCATTAGAAACTAGTTAGCTTAACAGAGTTACAAAATTCACTCACTGGGCAGAACAGAGTACTGCTACAAACTTTACTATAGATATAAGAATCTCATAACAAAATGTTCGACTTTTTCAGCAACCAGTGGGACATAAACCAAGAAAGGCAAAAAAGAACTCACAGCCAAAACTTTAAAGAGACTCATACATACTTCATCAGATTTAGGTGTGTGTCACTATTCTTAGAAGCGAAAAACAAAAACCAACAGAATGGATGCCCTATGCTGCACCTTACTCATAAATGAACCAAAGAGAATGCCATATTGCCATCTGGTAATCTATGTTTGCTGCTCAATTTGCATTTGGATCAAGTCCAGCATTGAAGACTCCATTTTTCAGTTTAACAGTATATAGCAATTCAACTAGATTCAAAATATTACGCCGTACAAGCACAGAAAAAGAATTCCATTCATGTTCACAACAAGATTGCTTTGACCCCAACGGATAAGAGTTATGGTAGGCCTCTTCTATGTACAATTAGACAAAAGAGGATGGGTACGTGATGTGTGTGTGTGTGTGTGTGTGAGTGGAATTGTGCTGGCCAGGAAAAAAAGGGAAACAAATTGCATCACCAAACTCAGACACTTCTTTGACCCAAAAAAAAAAATCAGACACTTCCATCCCCACCAGAAATATCCTTCAAATTGAACCACCACATGAAATTTACAGAAGTTACCACTTATCAGAAACACCATACACTAAATTTCTCCATTTTGACAGCAACTTCATTGTATATATTCTCAAGTTTGAAACTTTTCCGCGGTGATGCAACTGAGGAGTGCAACAGAATTGAGAATTTCTACCCTCCTTGGGGACAAGAGTGTCAAAAGAAGATGACTTTTTTCCCGACCTCGCATCATTGACAATCTAACCAAAAGCAACAAGGACCAAAAGCATAATGCATGGAAAATATTCATTTACCGGCGGACGCAATAAAACCAGAGAGAGCACAGACTCCTGAAAAAAGAAAGGAACAAAAGAACAGCTACCTTAAACACCGATCTTCTAATAGATGAATCGCCACCAACAGGAACAGCAACAGAAACCTGCAAAAAATCACTTCACCGATCAGTTCCCCACAAACCCAAAAACACAAAAAGAAAAAAAAAAGAGTTAAAGAAGCAAACAATGGAAAAAGGTAATCAACAAAGTCGCACTTCAGGAAGCAAAGAAAACGCTAAAGAAGCGAGCAAAATCGTGCTAATCAGATGGAAGCCGCCATTTGGGTTATTCTCGAGTCCAGTCCAACTTTCGTTTCCAAGAACTTCCCCTTACTTTTTCTCTCGAGCCCCGAACAGCAAACCAAAACACCGATCAAGATCGACGCCACCCACCTGAGATACAGCCGAGTGAGCCATTGGATGAATCGGGAGCAGCGAAACCGCTTGCGGCCAAGTACAATCAAAGGGCAGATTTACGGTGGGGTATACAAGGGACGACGAGCCGACAAAGGGCATGAGGATCAGGCGAAAATCAAGAGCGAGCTCAACTTGTGTTTAAGTAAAAGATTGGACAGTGACCCTTTAGAGAGAGGCAAGAGACAACTTGGGTTCTTTGATTCAGGCTCCCCAAGAATGCCTCTCCGTCTCAATTGACTCTCCAATCTCTGCTTTTGAAGTCTCTGCTTCTTTCAGATGGCCCAAAAGACAAAATGAACAGCATCAGAACCTGCCCTCTCGAAAAAACGAAAAAAATTAGGTGCTCCGCCACGTCATCTTTGAGACACCTCATTCAATGAACGACACGTGTTCAGCGGGCTCACTTTTCCGATTTTTTTAAAATCTGTTTTTCTCTCACATTTTTCTTTCCGTAAACACCCCCACAGCCGACACTCTCTCTCTCCAAGTATCTGCAAAAGGAAGAAGATGATGAAGATTACGAGGAAAATGAATGCGAAGCATAAGCAAAACCAGAAGCATTTCCAACGATGGCGACGGCCCACTCTCTCCCTCTTCAAGTGATAGGATCCCTCACCTTCATCTTTTTTTTTTTTCTTTTTCGTGCCCGAATCTGCGGCCAGCGGCAAGGGAGCCGGCAGCGAGGGAGCCGGCGGCGAGGGAGCCGGTGGTAAGGGAGCCGCGGGCTGAGCCACTGAGATCGCGGGAGGCAAGGCCGAGTACTTGAACAGAGATTAGAAGAGAGAGATCAGGGGCGGCGAGGAGAGATTTTGCAAAAACTTGGAGAGAGAAAGTGGGCCGTGGGCTGCAAACGGGCGCGAGGACCCCCGCCTCGGCCTCTCCGCCCCGCGTCCTCGCCGCCCGCGATCTCGGCCGCTCAGCCCGCGGCTCTCTCGTCGCCGGCCGCAGACGGGTACAAGGTCGCTTCAGCCGCGATGAGCGGCGATCTCGAACGCGAAGCTCGCCCTCAACCAGATCTTGACCCCCGCCTCCGCCTCCGCCTCCACCTCCACCTCGGTCTCTCCGCCGCCGCGTCCTAGCAGTCCGCGATTTGGGCGGCTCAGCCCGCGGCTCCCTTGCGGCCGGCTGTTGGTTGAAGATGTGAAGATGAAGGTGAGGGGACTGATTAGTGTGAAGGAGGTTTTGCTCCCGGAGGGTGTCCTGGGTGGCCCGCCGTAGGCGGTGGTTGCCCCCCTCTCCGGTCGACGGCGGCGCTGATGATTTCACCACCCAGAAATGCCGTCCTACGTTTTGCAGAGAAACTTGGAGAGAGAGGGGGGGGGTGGGGCCTGTGGGGGTGTTTACGGAAAGAAAAATGTGAGAGAAAAATAGATTTTAAAAAATCTGAAATCTGGGCTCCGCTGGACACGTGTCGATCATCAAATGGGGTGTCTCAGAGATGACGTGGCGCTCCAGGAGCACCCAATATTTTCTCCAAAAACATCAAAAACCCATCCAGACTTTTTTTTCAAAAAATGCAGATTTGCATCCTTACTTTCATCGAACACGTGCAAAATCGTAGATATTGCCACGTTTCTTTCTCGATAATAAGAACAGCTTCGCGTATTGCGTGTCAAAACTTCACCTTGATTAAAATAAAGTTAACAAAAACCAACACCCATCAATTTTATCTTAATTGCATCGTCCCTATGATCTATGTAGCGAGGTGACTTATCATCCCTCCAAACAAAATCTAGCCAATTTGGAAAACCTACTTAAGATAAAGTTAGTTAGGCCATTTACTTTATTGAGTCCTGGCGGATGTTGGTGGGTTTCAACGTGATAGGCTAATAGCAATTGTAATTTTTCCTTCAAAGTAACATATTTGTGTCCGACAAATTCTCGGTCAAAAAACTGAAATTCCCAATTATAAACCTTTTGCGATCGACACGGTTGGTTCGGATGTTTTGGAATCTTTCGGCTCATCGGGATATTGCCATTTTGAATCTCATCAATCACGTGCAAATTATTTTGGTCAAGTCTATTTGTATATGCCAGAAGTTTGAATTTAACCGGTTCATTGGGGTGTGTAGCGTGCTCGATGAGCCTTTAGGTTACCCAATCTCTGAAAAGGAAAAAATGAAATCCCTATTTTATGCTGCTATGGCGTTGTAATCCGTGGACCGCGTAATCACTAGTCCGAGCATATCATTAATAAATCTCTAATTAGCTTATGCCTTGGGCATTTCCTATCTTGTGTGAGGAAATTTCGTGACTTTTTAGCGGCATGTGGTGAGGTTGTGATGACGGGCTTTTCAACCCCTCTTGACATGTTTAGAAACGGTAATGCTGCGGATCCATCTTCTCCATCCTTTTACTAATAGAAAAAAATTACAAATAAAAGGTTGCATATTTAACATCAAAACTAATTGTGAAAGAATTGAGTTAGCAAATGCTGATTCAAACAGTGGCAATGAGTGTATTTTGATGATATCAGAACTCCCATAAGACAACTTTCTTAGTTTCATGGACAAAGCATATTAGTCTTAAGTTTAGGACAGACGAATTAAGAAAGTTCTGAACACAAAGAAGCCGACATGTATTTTTTTTTTTAATTGACTTTACGACCCATTAATCTTCATTGTCCCGACTCCTAACTATGCAGCGGACGGAACAATTCGTGCTATGCTTTTAGTCGAGAGTTTGTTCTTTTCGCATCAACCAGCTCAATCTTAATCTTTGTGCCAATCAAATTATTCGAATTGATTTTCGACCCGAAATAAGTCCTATATAGATACGAGACGAGTGCGGATCAAGAGCTAAAGCTTCGAGATTTTAAGACCTCGAGACCCTCGTGCAATCTCGCAAAAATTGCTCGATAGGCATTCTCTTCCTCGAATATTGGCTTTGACTTTTATTAAATCCGGTAAGTCAAGATCTAACAAAATGAGGGTGGTAGAGATAGTTATGAAAAAACATACGAGCCGTGGTTTGTTTTGTCTTTATTTCAAAAGCCCAGTTTTCAATTTTTCCAGTTTTATTCGATTTTCGATTTCTTTTCCAATGAAGGGAAGGCGCTACACAGCCCTTTAGAAAGGTCGCAATCAAGGTTGCCTTCTTGAGTGGTAACGGTGATTAAAGCTAAACTTGAGTAAGAGGGAGGTTATTTCTTTAGATTAAAGAATGAATGGTGATATTTTATCTCCCTGTTTTTAACAAAGTTGGTAGTATCTTTCGCAATCATCTACTTAGGCCTCATCTTTAGGAGCTAGCTTTCAAGGAAAGTTTATTTGAGAAGATATTTTTGATAAATTTTGAAAACCATTTGTTCTACTTGAAAAAGATCTTCCGGGTGCCATTCTCATCAATCTCGAGCCGTAACGTAACACCGGACGTTCTTCTCCGTGAAACCACCGCCTCGGGTGCTTATGAGCCTTCCGTCGGGAGAAGAGGTATCATCCGGCGAAGCAATTTGTAGGGATTGAGCTTTTGACGTTTGCCCTTGCAATTCTTCCAAATCGTCGAACCGTCTTGTCTATTGTCATAGTCAAATTCGGCTTGTTGAAGGGGTGGAGTTGGCGTGTACATGTTGTGACAATGGAACTCAACAATCGAGTCGCCATTGTTTCGGGCTTGAATTGGAACAAATGGACACGATTATACTATTGCGATATTTAAGATGCAACTAAATTGTTTTGGGGAGAGAGAAAATAAATGTGGTACCATTCGATTCGGGCATAAGCCAGTCCATTAGGATCCATGGGCCTGAAACCGGCCCAAGCGTGCCAAGCTCTATCATGCTTGGGCCGGTACAGCCTGATGCCCAGTTCTATTCATTGCATTTGGGATTTGTATAGTAACCATTTTGGTTCTCTAATTGTCCCAAAAAAAAAAAAAAATTGAGAATCCTGTTTGGTAACGTAACTTATTTTAATTCTGATTCTGTTCCCAAAAACAGTTTTAGAGCAAAAATAAGAACAAAAAAAAAAGAATCACTTTTGAGAATCACAAAATAGAATGCAGTCCTATATCTTTCACTTTTCTCTTTCAATTCTCTCGTCGCTTTTTTCCTTGATTTCCGAGATTTTTGTCATTAAAGTCGAAAAATAATGAGGTCTCTGGCCCAACAGGCGCAACCCTGAAATAGGGTCCAATCGAAGCCCAAAGAGCGAACCAGCAGGGAGATGCATCGGCCATTCTCAGCCCTCGATCCTGGGACCCACGAGATCCAAAGGTCGAGATCCGGCTACACACGTGCGTGCGCTCCACACGATCTTGCTCACCCACAGCGAGAGATTATCGTGTCGATTCCGTTATCAGGACTTGGTGGTTTCATTTGCAACGGTCGTTGCGTGGTGGTGGTGGTGCTCTTCCGCCACTGTACGGACATGGCCTCGCTCTCGCTCTCCAGTGCACCGCCATGTCTGCGCTTCAGTACTTCTTCACCTCTTCGTCAGGTGCTTCTTCTTCTTCGTCTCGTCCTATGTTGACCTGCGCATGTCGGGGTTCAATGTCGGTTCTGCGATTCGTGTGTTTTTAGCGATTTTTTTTTTTTTTGGAATGATTCAATGTGATGGAGGAAATGAAGCGGAGCGGAGGAGAATCTAATCGGTTCGAGTTTGAGGATTAGGGTTTCTTGATACAATATTGTGATTACTGATTAGTTTCCACTTCGGTTCCCGATTGAACTGTGCAATGCAAAAGCTACTTCTTAACAGGAGGACTCTTTCGGCCCAAAAAAAAAAAAAAAGGAGGACTCTGTTGTTTGATTTCTGGTCCATATGCTTTGATTTTTTACTGGCGCTTATGTGTCTGTCGCAGACTCAACCACTTGGAAATGCACACGGCTGGTGTTTGGGTATGGAGAAGTTTAAGCCGTGCTCCAGGAGGAGGTAGAATCTGTCATTTCTTGGGTTCCTGGTGATCACGTTTTCTGTTGTTTCGACAATGCTGTTGCATGACAATGAACGAGTCATATTCCAAATTCTGAAAGACGTGCGAAGTACATGGCATTTCCTTGGACAACTAATGTAGTTCAATGATGCATGTTCCACCACGTTGTTGAGGGGTTTTAACAGAATTGTGCCGAAAAGGTATCAATGATAATTGGATGAAACGGTTTCTTTGACCTTAATCTTCTTTCTGTCCAACTTGAACTCATAATTCTAAATTAATTGTTTAGGATTTTCCTTTAAGGGATTGCTTACATACTATATAAGACTGCAATGTTGGACAAGCAGTATTCTACTGTCTTTTTTTTAGAGTTTATCTTTGGCCAAATATCTTTTAGATCTTTCGTAGAGCATATTTACCAACTCATATTTTTGGTCTTTAGGCTGCATGTGTTTAAATGCTGTGGAAATATAGGCACTATGCAGTTTCTCATCAACCTTTTATGTCTGAGAAGAAGAATAATAGAGTGGCACATTTGGGTCTAATAATACAGGAGAACTTTGATATGTGCAGTCGGTCAAGATGCGGAAGAAGCTTTCAAAAAGACAGTAGAAATTGACAGGTTGATAGATCTGCTGAGGCATGCAAATCCTCAGGAGGTGAGCGGATGATGCTTTGTTTTTCTCCCCTAATGAGCAATTGGATAGAGTAAAAAACTTTTCATGAGACAGACAGAGAGAGACAGAGAGATGATATCCATATGACCGATCAATAAGTTAAAATGCGAATATATTCTCCTCCTGATTTTGCTTTTCAATCTTCATGCAGCTTCAGAAAACAGTTGTGGAGAACATCCTGGCCTTCAATGAGGGCTTCTGGATTAGACTTGCTGCAAGAACTGATACCTGCAAGTCAGAAGATGATAAAGCATGGTTCTTGTACTTGTTTGATTCTGCTGTGTTAATCTTTTCCTTTGCTAAATCAGTCCTTTGTACTTGTTGAGAAATGGTTTGACATCATTTCATATCTATGCAGAAAGATTACGAGGAATTGGCTCTTTCTGTGATGAGCATAGTGGACCGCATTGTCCATAAAACTAATGTATCTTTCTCCCTTACGTCTACATGCACAAGCACATTTGGACAATTCACCTTTAGCACCCTGGCTTGTACATTGAGGGTCTTTATTTTATTATTGCACTTTATCTTTTTTGCTTGCTTCTGCAGGAAAAGATAGAATCTTCAACTGATGTTCTCCAGGGAATTTTAAAGCCTGTTGTTGATGAAAAGGAAGAGATTTCCTGGCCTCCCAGAGACCCTGAGGCTCTTAAAGCAATGGAGGAAGTATGTGTTTCAAATATTTACTAAGTTGTTGCTTTTCTGTGGCAGTTTAGTGTACTCAAATGATCTATAGTACCAGCAACAGCTGAGCCTTATCCCACTGAATGGAGTCAGCTCATTGTTCTACTCACAATGAGGATGAATTTGATTTTGTCTATTGTTCATCATCCAATCGCATGGTTTATTTAGGATCTGTCAGGGGCTTCTACTTTAACTTTCGATGAACTTTGTGGAAATCACGCTCTTAACTTTAATTAACTTGAAATGATGAAGAACTTTCAAATTTTTAAATATTCAAATATCGAATCGTATATAATATTTCATAATATTACCATATTTTGGAGGGGAATTCACAGGGAAATGTTATAAGTTGCTGAAAAATGGCCACCAAACATGGCCTTCACTTTTCCTTCCTTTTTTCATCAATCTTGACCCCCACATAGAGTAGCTTGCTGATTGGTCATGCATAAATAATAAAAAGATGAGAGCTAGAGAATTGAAAAGTGTTCATGTTTTGTTGCTTCTCTGCACATGAAGATATTTTATTATTTCGAAGGTGAATTGTTTTCCGGCAGCTTCATTATCATTTCATCCTATCTCATCATTGCACTCATAAGACACTTAGTGGTTTATGTTGTGATCATATGTATTGAGCAGAGTAGGTTTTTCCTAGGAAGTAACGCAAATGGAGCAAGAAGGTCAACTAGATGAAGGATTCCTCTCTGAAGTTAATGCACAGTTAAGACAAGTAAGTCTATTTGCTACTTCTGGGGACATCTGCCTGAACATATTTTGGTTATAATGGTCCTTCCTCATTATGATCTTTCTTTAATCCGTTTGCTCAACTAAGTGCTATTTCTTCTCCTGATCATCGTCCGTCTTTTGTGGTTGATATTGGTTCATTTCATGATGGCAACTCAACTCAAAATGTGAGGTAGAGTGAAAAATTATTCTTGTATATATTATCTAGGGTTGAAATTTCAATTTTATCACTTAAATTGGTTATGCTGATAAAATTTCTCAAAGAACTGAGTGTTTTTTTAATCATAATAAAGATTCTTATTTGATAATACCAACTCTGTCTGTTTCCTTTGCGAGCAAAACAGTATGTTGATGCCAATATCTGTTCTACGAGTTTCTTGCATATTAGTAGGTTTTCATATCTATACCATGTGCAGGCAAAGGAAGATGGAGACAAGCCCGGGCTTGTGGCTATGCTACAGAAAGTCTTGCAACTTTATGCTTCTAGAGTTCTCTCCAAGCGCAGTTATGCCAAGAGAGGTGAATAACAGTGAGCAAGTTGATAATTCTTACGCGAACCTCGAACCTCAAAGGAGGTAGTAGTTATGTGAACGGTTACAACATCAACTGCTATTGGTTTGTTGACTCTCAACTAGATCTATATTAACATTCAAAGTAAAAAATCATAGAGGTAGATTTTTTAAGGAAAAGTTAATGTTTCGATTATTGGGGCAATTTAGCTATCAATTCATTGTGTTTAATTTCTCACTTATAGTTGCAATCTCTCGAGTTTAATTAGTTGGGGAGACTGGGAACTTTGGACATAGGATAATTATCTTGTTCTCTGGTTCTCCATGTCCCTTGAGAATCTTTTCATATTCTTTGACATGCCGTAATGAGGCCGATTACGAAGCTGACCTTGTGATATGAATGAATTGCAGGAAATGAAGTGTTGAAGGCAGAGGAGTTTTTGGAGGTCCTTATAAAAGGTGGTTATCACATGAATTTAGTTATGCACAGTGCTTTCATACTGTAAATTTGTCGACTCGACCATATTGTGTCTTCATAAAGGGTGTTCGCTTAGTCACTTTTTCAGTACTTATATGGTCACATTTTGTCTGTGGCCGCATTAGAAGATATGTTTAAAGTCATGCACAATGAGATCAATTGTAGGCGCAGAAAAGGTTAGCCAATTATATATGCCTCCATTCTCATAGCCCTATATGCGAAGGCTAGTTTTTGGGGGACCAATTGCCATTTCCGACTATTGACTTTTAATCCATCCTTCTTTCTGTTATCAAAAGTCCGTGAGAAGCTAGAAGGAGAACCCAATCTATCCTTTTTCGGCTTTTAAGGAAAATACAAAGGAACAAATTTTCCTTTGAAGTGTTCAGTCAATGTTCATATCTCATTTTCATCTACGCCTTAGATAAGTTTTCAGTGCAAATCATGAGGAAAGGTTGTATGTATGATTATTTGATGACAAATTGTCAATATTGGACATTATGAAGTCCTGGCTTAAGTAAAAAATCACAGCTAAAGCAAGAAAGTTATTGCCAGAAAGCAGAGCTACCTCCTATAGGTTGCAAGCCTGATTTTAGTTTGACGATCCTCCTTCATCTCCTTTGGCAATAAAAAGAGGTCATCTCAGGTTGGGTATACATTGTAATCTAGCTAACTAATTGTTCAAGTTTCTGACCCCCAAAAAAAAAAATTTGTTTTAGTTGAGTGTACCTCTCCATGCACACCAGGTCTGCCTTACAGAATGCTTTGTAGATTAAAAGGTTGTTCTTATATCTTGGTTATAATAAGGTATTAGATGCAGTAGTTTCATTATCTGAAGGGCGCACGATTTTCTTACTTTTTCTATGGACACTGTCTATACTGGGCCAAGCTTGATTGGTTAATGAGATTTAAGGCTTTTATGAGGTGATTGTGGGAAAATTGATTTTGTCATACATCGAAAGCCAAGTGACAACCTATGTAAGTTGACTTCAAAAATGTTGAATGATGATGAATATTTTGCCTTTTGGCTTTGTGAGAATTTTATAGCTGGCCTCTGGTACAAGCAGCTCTTAATTTAGAGAAATCTTGTGAAGTACACTGTTGCAGTATTGCTGTCTGGTGTTCTTCATCTACTATATGTTTTGGGTCAATGAGCTGATGATTTTTTCTGTCCATTCTTGTTTTGGTGCCTCAATCATGGATGGCTCATGGCAACAGCTCCAGAGGAAGAATGGAATAAGCTATTGCTCGATGGCATGACATTTGGGAAGGGCGATGTTTCGCCAGAAGATTTATACGCAGTCATAAAGAAGCGAATAGAGCGAACTTTGATCCGAACAGTAAGTCCCTTTGTTAACCTTGCCGGCCACATTTTGATGAGTCTTTTTCGTCACTTCTGTAGCTCTTTGATGTCTCTGACATTCCGTTTCCTCTCTTATTAGGAAGGAGGTTCTTACCAGCAGAGGGTCCTCACGGAGTACCTAAAAGGCATCCAATCAAGAGCAGAGGAGATCGTACAAGTATTTCAAGGGAAACCCGAGTAGTGCGTATGTGCAGTGTTGATAGGTTTCCTGGGCGGCTCATCATCCGCACATGAGCATAGCTAGTCTTTGGTTACAACACTAGAAAGAAGAAGACGACAATTCAGAGAACTTCAGATTTTTCTGCTTAATTCCATTCGACGTTCCATTCACGCTCGAAAATCTGTGTGGAGCATCTTGATTCATTTCAGATGAGAAAGGTGTGCTCTACAGTTGCTCTTAATGTAGATTTAACTTCATTGTTTATTCACTTATGTTGTTGAACTTGTAAAATATATGGAGCAGTTTCATGAAAAGCTTCGGCGAGTGAAAACTTATGGTGCAGGTATCCTCTGTGGAGTGGGTTGCGTTCTGTGAACCCTGTAATGAGGCAGAACCATCACATAATGTATAGCAGTGTTGTTTCAAATGCTACATATGTTCTCAAATAGGAAAAAATTGTTTCATGCAGGTCCTATGAGCTAGTAGTAGAGAGGGAGCGAGTTAGAGAGCTTGCTTAGCCAAATGCGGTCCTTGTACCTTGCTTGCAAGAATCACAGTCGAAGACCTGATTATAAATTCCGCTAAAGCTTGGTAATAATGAGTAAAAAATTGCCCAGATAAGTCACCCTTAGGAGATTTTCTCCAAATGAACACTTTCCACTTTGGATTATTATCAAAGGAGAAGATTTTTCTTTTTACCAAACATCTGTGGATCCAATCACAAACTTATAGTAAGAACAAGAGATCTTTCAAGTTTGAATTCCCAAACTTCAAAGCAGCGGATCCATGGAGGCTCAAGTACAAGTGCAAAATGTCAACACAAATTGCCGAAAACAATTACTCATCTCTGAGCGATGAAGAACAGATTTTGTTCCCCATATCAAGTAGACAATCGAGTCTAACTTCACAACCGAGCATTTACTCTTTACAACACGATCAGTGGAAGGGAAGAAGTCGGTATGAGTAGCAGCTTTCCTTTACCTCCAACGGAGTGACAAATCTTCCAGAAATAGTTCAAGGTAATGTGGAGTCATATACAAACCTCATGGGATAGTTCTCGAGCATAAATTCTATTGCTTGAAATTTCAAACAAGCCCAAATGATGTAGTTCCTGAGTAATCAAGGACCTGATTATGTCGGAGTTCTATCGATGCGTACACAAGAACTATGATTAGTTGGTCAAGATCAAGCTTACTTTGTCAGTGTTGGCCAGTGAGGTTAGACCATTATCCGAAACAATCAGGACTACTTGGGGCCTTTATTTGAGACACTTCAGGCTCTTCTTTGACATAATGTCAACTTTATATGCTTATTTGAGAAATTAAAAGCATTTGGGGCCCTTATTTGGAATTTTTTCAATATAATAATTCAAATACTTACGTGCAATTTTATCTACTGGGAAGATGTGTTGGATATTGTTGGCGGCACAAAGAGCCTTACCAAACTTTATCTTCCACTTCCTCAGCTCTTCTACCTCAGTGGGTGGTGTGCAGCAGCGGCCACCGATGTTCCACAAATATGGCCCCAACAGTCAAAACTGCACGCGGGTACTCCAACTATTGTAATTAGAGTCGTTGAGCTCCTCAACGCCACTATTCAAGCTCGAAATATCCACCATCATGACCCGGTTAAAATGCCCAACATTATATACCAACTATGATTGGTCCCGAGAGCAACCGATCATTGTTCTTAACCGTGCATCGGCAAAACTCCAGCATGCTCTTTGTCTCTAACCTCGTTCTCATGTACAATGGTCCCGAACCGCTGTTTTTCGCATGCCACGACTCTTGATCATTGGATTCACAGCCCCTGATCAAATGCTCTAACACCACTTGTTGAGTCAGCCCTATACTTTGGCTATCCCGCATAAATGGCAATCGAAAAATACCTTCATCATTTATACAAACAATCTATTGCAAATACGCACTCATTTACACTCGCTCACTCAAGTTTCTCATGTCACTCCTACACAACTCACTTTAATACACACTTCTCACACATGGGCTCTCTTATAATGCCCACACCGTATACTTGTTCCCCTCCAGTTAAAAGATGGTCGCCGGGTGGGTAAGGGGGAAGTCTCCACACATCCCTCAGCAAGTTGCCGACTTGCTAACTCGAAAAATCTAGATAAGGTGGCTTTTAGAGAGAGTAGTCTCCGGAGAAAGGGAGAAAAAATCTGGAGAAAAGGGGAGAAAGGGAGGCAGTGTAACTTTTTCAATGCTCCCTCACTGACCATTCTCTCAGCATCTTACCATTGTTTCAGGAAAAAAGTACTAAAAAAAGTCGTAAATCTATTGCATTGGTACTAATTCAGTCCTAAACTTTTCAATTGGAATAATTTAGTCATAAACTTGTTTTACATTGGTACCAATTCAGTCAATTCGATCAATTTAAGCCGAAAACCACGGACGTGGATACCAGCAGTCCTACATGGCACCACCGGTGCTGACATGAAATTTTTTATTTTATTTTTTCATGCCAAAAACCAATCCTGGTTTGGATCCATCCCTGCCCAACTCCATCGCCGTCACTCCTCCTTCCCCTTCTCCTTCCCTCCATCTCGCCTTTCTATCTCTCTCTCCGATCTCCATCTCCATCTTCCACACGTACCAAAACCCCCTCTCCCCCCCACCCTCTCTCTCCATACCCTATGCCCGCCCGCCCGATCCAAACCCTAACCCCCAGTCGTCACGGGTGCGTAAATTTGTCACAGGCATTCATTTTCCATGTTTCTAATGTGAGGAACATTCTCTCGCAGGGTTGGGGCAGAGTTCTCGTTTGAAATGTGCACCGCATGTGGGAGAACAAATTGTGCGCGCATCAAGTCGATGAAACTTATATATTTGACCTAAATCTCCATGAGGTTGGATCCGGTTGTTTCTATTTTAAACAAAGAAACCTTCTTCACATGAAGTTGCTGCTTTGCAAGAGTTATTGACGAGGGAACTGAAGAACTTAACTTCGGCGTGCCTGCGTGGAACCAGAAGATTCGGGTTCATCTGAATACGGCTCATAGTTATGTGCAAACCGATTTGATATCAATTCATTTGGAATTCAGGTCATAAATTCATAATGGACAATTGTATCGTACCTCAAGAAAAAGGTCGAGGCAATTTCACCCCGAAATGGGTTTTTGTTCCATTCAACATTGTGATCTATTGGGTTTTGGAGTCAGACCGTTCTCGATGTTACTTAATAGTAGCGGTACGTTTACTATAAAAAAACGAGATATGATAAATTGAAAAAGAACGAAATAGAAATTGCAGTCTTTATGGCCTTTTTTCTGTAGGCATATCAATTTTTATGGTTGGTTGCGATAAAAATAATGTATTAGGGTTCAACAATATTGAGTCAATTATCAAACGGGTATGTATATAATTTGGTTTAAAGTGTCATTTGATTCCCTTACTTCTTTCCGAAATGACCATTCGTGGGACCAATAATAGCAATGGTTATCATAAGCTGCGAACTCTTCCTTCAAAAATTCGATTCACTTATGTTCATATTTAATGTAATTAAAATCACGCATGTGTCGGAACATCTGTATTCCTAAGGGAATGTATTAAGCCGTCTTATTATTACTACTAATTTGGTTATGGATTAATCTCATCCAACATTGGGAGATGATTTGTGCATGTGTCAATTTTTATCTCACTTTTAATTTTTAGAAATTATCATTACAGGAAATAAATAGGAGATCAAAGAAAATAGACAGAGTTAATATAACTCCAATGATTTTTCATTTTATCTGGTGTTTTTTTTAATATTTATAATTACTCATCTTCTTCCTTTCCAACAAATGTACAAACACAAATAGGTTGTCTTCAGATTTTTATTAAGTTCCACTAGATGGAAATATAGTTTATATCATTGGATTATTGATAGATAAAAAGTTTGTAATAAATAATAAATATACACGTTACTTGATTCAAACAAAGAGACAAAAACACAGTCCACCCACGACCCAAGTAAGATGAAAACATCGTGTCTATCTTTCCCTCTCAAATCACATTTCATATTCTAAATTCTGCTCAGTCTATCTGTAAAACCCATTTTCTATATTCAATTCCTCTCTCCAGAATTTCCCAACCCGTCTTTCTCTCTCTCGATCAATGGATGGATCTTCGAGATCTTCAATCGGTCGCCAGTTAGATCCTTCTCGCTGTTATTCAATAGTACCGGTATGTCTACTATAAAAAAAAAAGAAGAAGAAGAAGAAGAGGATATGATAGATTCAAAATATCGAAATAGAAATTGCAATCTTTGCGGTCTCTTTTCCGTAGGCATGTCAATTTTTATGGTTGGTTGTTATAAAAATAATGTATTAGAGTTCAACAATATTGGGTCAATTATCAAATAGGTATTTATATAATTTGATTAAGGATCATGCTTTTTCCACTCTTTTCTTGGCTGGTAACCTCCCCTTTTTAATGTTTTCACCACATTATCCTTGTCCACTTTTTCAGCATCCTCTACTATTATTTTACCAAAAGCATTCCCTATTCTTTCTCTCAAATGTGATGTGATGTCCCTTTGATTTCTTTCTTTTTCTCCGTGATTTCGTCAAAACGGCTCTTCTAGATAGGCTCATGCAGGTCATACATCCCTTGCTAAATTCCGAAGAAGAGAGGGAGTTGGATGACAAGACAAAGGGCAACATATAGACAGAGACTGCATAAGAACGTGCTTGGCCCCGATCTGTCGGATCGGGATCGGTCTGTTCAGTTGCATAACCAGGTGAACGGATGGACATCGGAGATGTTGTCATTGAACTGCATAAGGCCAAACTTTCCTCCTTGGGCAGGAGGTGGTACCTACTAATAGAGGTAGTGACAGAGAAAGCATGGTAGTCCGGGAGATCCCTTCTCTGCTGCAACATACCTAGAGGCTGAGGGAAAGGATGTGGATACATGTGAATATAGAGAGATCGGTGTAAGATTTTCACAGGCTCGTGTGTCAATCTGGAATGATATCAATGAAGTACAAAAGACTAAGAAGTTTTCAATGGTCAAGTTATCGATCACGGCTCATGTAACTTGATCTTTAAGCCCCAAAACCAAAAATAAAATAAAATAATAACAGAACTGAACTAAATTCAGAAACCGTGGCACTGCATATGTACAATTTTTAACTTCCAGACCAGGAATTGAGATGCAAATGTAAGTGGTGTGTAGGTGATGACTTCATGCTTAGCTTCGTAACAATGCAGCATCGTTGGCTCTCCTTAAAGCTTAGTCTTCTTAAGTGTTTAAATAGATACACACTTGTGCAGAGAAGAGAAATTTTTATAGTCAACGACAAAAGATTGAGAAATGATAAGTCTTGATGCTGGAATTTATGTAAATATCATTATCTTAATGGTTTCAGGTTTGTGAGCAGGGAGCTCAATTGGTAGAAAAGAACAAGAACAAAAACACATTTCAGCTTCTTCCAATGGAGCTGGTTTTCCTGACAAAGAGAAGAAAGCTAAACAAAGTAGCCTTACAACTCATGCACGATAGCATTCCTACAATTGTCCAGTCACATAGTTCCTTTACGAAAAGGTTACAAAAGCATGAAGCAAGTCTTTCTCCCAATAAGGTTTACAGGATCAGTGGTCATGTGACCAAGCATCATAAGATCATGTGCATGTATTCATCTATGTTTCTACAGCGATGTCTGGCAAAGCTGAGATAGTGGACAAACAACGTAAAAGAGCGAATAAAAATCCACAAATACTAACGTTAGTTCAACAGGAACCACACAAGAGAGAACATAACTCCAAACAAATTACAGTTTGCAGCTCTTTACCAGGCAGTTTCAGAGTTAAATGAAAATTACAACATAGAGGATGAATGCTAAAGGTTTTCTTTTGGTAATGCCTAATAGAAATGAAGAATCAAAACAGTCATACAGCAAATGTGGTATTTCTATTGTTTTCCATTATGTTGCAAACTCGTGCTTTGAAATTCGAAAAATTGGCGGAGAACTCCAAATGTACTTCCATCACGTGAATCTCGCAAAAAGGAAAGAATGGTCATCGATCTTGTATTATAGTCTTACAACTTGTGGACTAATTCTACAACTCTGAACAAACTTGTCAGTTGAACCTATTGAACCTGTCAATTTCAATTCAACAAAGGAAAATAAGTGCGCAACCAAAATAAAAAGCCAGTCTTATTACAACAAAAAGAATTGTGAAGAAGCATAGAGATGCATAAATAGGAGCTACAAAAATTTGCCAAAGAAATGCTGATACGTAATGAAGCGGATACAAGATTAGGATAATAGAACACCAACCTTTTAACAATGATAGGTCCAAACATCCACAAACTATATAAATAGACCAAAAAAAGCTTACAAAAGTTGTCTTATCAACTAGCATACAGAAGGGTACAAATACAAAAACCCTAAGCGCTTGCATCTCAATGATGAAAATTGAACATGGAATGCATTAACAGGAAAAACCATATTCATTGCCCTCTAATAAACAAACACACATTTCATTTCATTTGGCTTGCAACCCAACTTGCACATGCATTAGCCTCACTTCTAGTTAAATCCTTTCTATTGATGATCAAAGACCCTTTGCAAGAAAAACATTCTATAATATCTACTCAGTTTTCCAGTTAACCACTCCTTCCAGCTCAGTTCTTCTCCATTTGACCTTTTAATACATCTCCACAATCATTCTGCCAATTTACCTATTAGCTTAGATTTATTTCACTTCTAATGACCAGTGTTATTGCTTCTCATTTAGCTTAGATCAATCAGTTCTGCATTATGATCTAGTCACATTACCAGCATTGTGCTGGTGCTTCCACTTTGCTGGTCCTTCCATTTCATCTTGTCACTCCATTGCACATCCTTCTTCCTATTCTTTTCCTTTTTGTGATAAGGAAGCAGTTACATCTCCACAAATTATTAAAGCAGGTAGGCAAAATCCAGCTGCCACCCCTTATAACAATTCAGAGAATGCAATGAAGTGCAACTATTCACATTGATTCCCCACCGCCAACAGCATGATCGATGCAAACACTTGACAGGAAACTTTATAAAATCTATAGTCTGATTAAGACTTCTAAAATCCCCAGATAAAACAGCTTGATTTCTTGCTTTCCAATCAAGTACACACGAGGCCAAAATCCAGCTACAAATCTTAAAAAATCTCTACCTTTAGAATTGCTGAGCCACTTTAGCTTGTGTTGCCATGAGACAATACATCTATGGCTACTACATAGTGCTAAAAGCACAAACTACCGAAGGCCAACCCTCTTTAGCAAACACTTCCACAGGCATAGTTGCATGCAAAAAGAAGATGCATTTGACACATGAAGAGTGGTACTTAAATGGCACACAACATTCTGAACTTTTAATGACAAACACTTGATGAGAAACGTTTACATACCTCTGATGTATGGGACCCACTAGCAAGAGGGAGTAAACATCCGCAGTACATAATACTTTTCACACTTAATTGGCTCAATCGGAACATAAGGTTGAGTCATTGTCTACTGTACCGCATCAAATGCCAAAGTGGATGATCCTAATTGCAGATATTTATCACGGTCTCGCACAAAAATAGCTAAGTTGTAAAAACTGGAAGGTAGTGATTCTTCATGACTCTAGTTTGCAAGCAACAATCAAATATAGACCAGACAGCATATGCCTGAACAACACCTTTCCCCAGTCCCTACAAAAACATGCACCCTCACACAACACGCACAAGCGCACAGAAAATGCAATGGTTCTGACGAGAGATGAGAGATTCTGTCCAGTAACAACAACCAAATTTGCCAAGCTCAACTTTCCACCTCTCTTATACAATATAAAGGAGAATAAACTAATTTAATAGCAGGGCACTGCCAATTCATTAGAATTCGGTAATGTTGGAAATGAAAGCATGCCTTACAAGTTTTAAGAGTCTGAAATTTACAGGACTTTAATCCACCAGATCTGTGAGTTTTCACAGTTAATTCTTTGATTAGGATTAATGGACCAATCACATCTACAATAACAACGAAACAAAGTATAAGTGGAGAGTGGTTACAGATGCAAGACAACACAGGTAGAAATTTACAATGGGTCGGACTTATGATCATCCAGCCAGACTAAAAACTACAACAGGATTGTTTCACTAATCAAGCCTTATTCCACCACGTATTTAGAAAACACAACCATAAGCTTAGCCGCCATTACGAATAAGCTTTGTGCACATCACATCAGTAGTCATGCTGAACTGAAGTTTATACACAAAGCCAGCTCCTTTCGAACAAATGCTATTTAATACTACTCTGGAAGCTCGGTAAACGATCACATCTTTCACACACCCCATAAGATTATCGAAATGTCTATGCCATATAGCCTTCCAGTTCTCCCATCGGGAAGCATTCTAAACAGGACTGAGAAACGTTTAAAGGCTCTCAAGTCCTCAGTAGTGTCGGTCAGGGTAGCAGGTCATATTATTGAAATCACACATTTCATATCAGAACAGTATGTGAACAGAAGTCAGAAACTTGGGCATGGACTTGGAGTATTCCAACAACTGAAATAACCCAAGAATCCACACAGACAAATCAACGAACGACACACCAGCGACCAAGCGACTAAACCGATGGCAGAAAAAAGGCATAAGCTTAAAAGGGAAAACAAAACAGAGAGATACATTCCGCAATAGAAAAAAAAAAATTCAAAACACTCCAACACAAAAGGACATGGGAGAACAAACGAAAACGACAAATCGCACAAGTCAATAAAGATGTCGTTTTTATTTGCGAGAACGGTAGGTCCGGTTACACTAACCTCAAGTTCACGTTCCCAAGGACAATGGGAATGCCAGAATCCTCTGTCCCGTCTTCGTCTTCCTCGCCGTACAAACCGGCCGCATCCACCCTCTCGAGGTAATTCCCGTAAATGTGCTCGGGCACGTACCCATTGTTCCCGTCGAGGGCCATGACATGCCCGTGCCACTCCCACGTCCGGTAGCTCGGGTCGACCCCATCGTGGAAGGAGACGCAGATGTAGTGCTCGCCAACGGCGACGGCCTTGCCGGAATTCGGCTTGAGGGAGTCGGCATTGCCGGAGCAGATGGTCCGGACGATCTCCCTCTCGATCCCGCGCTCTTGCTCCGCAACCCAGGCTCTGCTGCTCCCCCTCTCCCCGCAACGGAGATCCTCCATCGATGGGTCCGCGAGGGAGTCTCGGCAGGGGAAAGGACGGGCATCTGATTCCGATGGACCGTTCAGGGACTGGGTTCCGGGAGGAGGAGGAGAAGGAGCGAGGCTGTCCAGATGGTGCGCGGAGGAGTTGGAGGGAGTCGTGGCGGTGGTCATGAGTATCGAACCGATCAAGAAAGTCTCGCGTACTCAGTTTCGCACTGTTTTTGAGGTCAAGGCAGAACAGCATTGCATTGCTTGCTTTTATAGCGCGAAAAGAAGATCTCGGCACGAAGACGAAACTCGTTCAGGGCGACAACTTTTGTTTATTTTAATCGGCTTTTTAGGGGGGACAGCCTGGTTTTTCTTCTGCTTTGTTCTCCGTTCTTTTTGCCCTTTTGCTTTTGGACATCGAAATGGATAATAGCACGAGTCGTGCCCGAACTTTGATCCGACGTGCAACATGGTCTATAAATGTTTAATTTATGTAACATGATCTTTGAATTATTAGTAAATATTCAATGTAATCTCTAAATTATATAAACATAGTGAAAAGTTTAGGAATCACACCAAAATTTAGAGAACGCATTGAACAAATTAACAGCCCATGAACGATATCGTCTATTAGATCAAAATTCAGAAATCATTTGCATCGTTTTTTACTTATGAAAAGCCTGATTTTACGGCTCTATTTGTTTTAGTCGATAGAAATATTTCTATTATGAATAATAATTTACGTTTATTCATTGTACAGTGCAAATTCTTCCCATATATCATCAACTTCACAATCGATTATTGTGAAATTTCCAGATTTTCTGGTGAGTACGACAATTGTGAAGGCAAGCTCAGTTGTTCTTGGCGAGAGGGGAGGAGGTCTTCTTTGGGTTTCTTTTTTATTCCGAGCAAAATCCATCTGTCAAATAAAATGCCATTTCCTCAAAACTTCGTTTATTTTTTCGAGATGATAATCCGTCTAATTCAAATCGTAACTTGTTTTTTTTTTCCCCCTTTTTTTACAAAGGCACTTCAAGTTTAAAATATTTTATATATGTACATATATTTTTCTGACCACAGAAAAATTTAAAATGTGTTAGCTATCAAAATATTTGTGCCGGTTAGGTTAGTGACCAAATGAGTTTCTATTCCAAACTTGTTCCACAAATAGATTTGGAATAGAAACAGAGAAGTAGAATAGCGGTCATGTGCTCTCTTATTTTGCATTAAAAGAGCGTAATAGCAATCACGCACGTGCGATGCCAATTACACCACTCATGTGCAAGGGCTAATTAACTATTACATCAAATCGAGTTAAAATTAACAAGCTATTCAAATCGATGTCAATGTGTTGTTGTAGGAAGATTAAATGCTAGACTAAGTGGGATAATTATTTTTTCCTAATTAATGTAGAGACATTGTGCTCAATTGATATTAAAAGAGGGTTAATACTATAAAAAATCTCAAATTGGTACACCTATGATAAATTTACCTCAAACTATTTTTTTTATCACAAAAAATTTCAAATCGATACATGTGTGACAAATTTACCATAAATAATATTTTTTTACCATCAAAAATTCCAAACTAGTATACCTTTGACAAATTTATTCCTAACTGGTATATTTGTGATGAATTTACCCTTTGTTAATTTTTATTAAATTTAATAGCCAAATTTTTGAATTAGATGACACGTGACAATTCTTGGGTATATAAGTTTGGGTTTTTACCCTCTGTTTGTCACGGGTGTATTAATTTGGGATTTTTCGTAGTATTAACCTAATTTAATAGAAACTAACGGAGGGTTTATTTATCACATGTGTACCATTTTGGGTTTTTGTGGGTAAAAAAAAAATTTTGGGACAAAATTATCACAGGGGTACTAGTTTGGAGTTTTTGATAGTTGAAAAAATAGTTTGGAGTAAATTTGCCACAAGTGTATTAGTTTGAGGTTTTTTGTGGTAAAAAAAATAGTTCGGGATAAATTTATCGCATGTGTATCGGTTTGGGGTTTGTCATTGTATTAACCCTACTAAAGGAAGCGGGATGGGGAATGTAGGATTATGATACAAGTGAATATTTTTCAAATCATTTATTTTCGTGAAATAAACGGAGGATAAGATTTGATTAGATCGTGATATCGTTCTTCCTACTGCAGTACATGAGTTAATCATCATTTATCATGAACATATAGGTTTCGTTTGTTTCGCGAAAAATGGATAAGTTGGAAAACATTTTTCAAAAAATGATTATTTGTATTATTTGCGTAAATGAATGAATGGAAAATATTTTCGTCGTCCACGTATATGTTTAGACATAAAATATTTATCGATGAAATATTCTTATTTAATATTAATATTTAAATCGATACAAACGATCAATTTTAAAAAGAATATTTTTTTGAATAATTAATTTTTTTCTTGAAATAAATGGAGCATATAAAAATGGGCCTAATACCCAAAAAAACTCAAACTTTAGCATTTGTGACAATTATATCCAATTTTTTTTGTTTTATAAAAAACCCCCAACTTTTACTTTTGTCCCAATTCTACCGGTCTAATACAAAAAAAAAAAAAAAAACCCCTCAACTTTATCATATGTCCCAATTATATCCAAAACTTTTTTGTCTCATAAAAAACCCTCAACTTTTAGTTTTATCCAAATTCTATCACCGTCAGCCTTCCATCCATATCACTGTTAGTTAATCCTATGTGGCTCAAGTTTTTGCGCCGAACTTACTATTGAATCTTCGAAATTTACAAATAGTAGGTTTCGGGGACGACGATGTTTTAGATCATCGGTGCAAATATCTCCATTGCTAGCCTTTTTTGGGTTGTAGAGTGCCGAAAAGAATACGAAATGTGTTGTTTTGAGTGACTCTATAACTCCCAGCAATATGTAGGGAAAGCAAACTACAAAAGAAAAGTTCGTGAGTTTTTTTCAAGTTAGCTTTATTGAGGTGTAATTCATTAACAACGTGAAAAATGCTACATAGGATTAACTAATAGTAATTATGGAAGGAAGGCTAACGATGGTAGAATTGGGACAAAAGTAACCGTTGGAAGTTTTTATGAGACTAAAAAAGAGTTTTGGATATAATTGGAATATCTACTAAAGTTGAGGTTTTTTTTGTACTATGCCGGTGGAATTGAAACAAAAGTAAAAGTTTGGGGTAGAATTACGACAAATGTAAAAGTTAGATATTTTTTATGAGACAAAAAAAAAAAATTGGGTAGAATTGTTACAAATACTTAAGTTTGAGTTTTTTTGGATATTGGGCCAATAAAAATATTCCCAACCCAGTAAGTTTTCTCCCGAAAATGCCACGTGTCACGTGGCGGATCAGTCAGCGCCCTGAAACATACAAGAGGTAAATGGGCTCCCCCAGCCGGTGAAGTCAAACTAACTCTCGTTTCTCTCGTACATCGTGTGCATCAAATTTCACTTGGACAGCGTAGTGGGAGTTTGTCATTTCATTAAAGTGTCGAATTCCGAAGTGCGTATCTATGTTCTGTCGATTTGCGGGTGAACATCAAATCCAGAAAGAATTCATCCAACGCTCCATTTATTTTATAGAAAAATAATCAATTCGAAAAATAATTTTTTTTTAAAAAAATTTTTGGCCGTTTATGTTGCTTAGGAAAATAAGTAGACCAAAATTATTTTCATTTCCAATTGAAGGGCTTTGTAGGGATGGACAATAGATACTTTTCCGTGAATGCATATTATAAGCAATTTGAACAACCAGAATTAGAAAAATGTTTTCGTAGTCGTTGATTTTCTCAAAACAAACGGAGACGACCAAATTCAAGATATTACTAGACTTGCATTAAGAAAATAGACATTGCAGTTTAAAAAAAAAAAAAGCTAAAGAGAATTTAAATTGTTAAACAAAATTGAATTTCGTAGTTGTTGATTTTCGCTCATGGTATTCCTTTTACTTCCGTGCATATTACGCATGAAAAAAATAAAGCTAGAGAGAACTTAAATTATTAAACAAAATTGATTTTTTTTTGTCCAAAACAAAATTGATTTTTTTTTGTCCAAAAATAAGTCGAATTTGAAGCGATGAAAATGTGTACGAGGATGTGTGTGTGATATATATAATTATCTCATGGATATTCTCGAGGGTTGAAGAGTAAAATTAAAACTCAGGACAAAGTAAAAAAACAAAGTGGTGATAAAATTAGAGCTTACTATCGGCATAGAAAATTGTAAAATAAGTGCATTAAAGAAACGTTCAATGTATCTCCAAAAAAAAAATGAAAGGATAAAACAAAGTGATTAAAAATGGAAATAAATGCGAATTAAGTACATAAATTAATTTAATAAAAGTACTTAAGGGAAATAAAAATGGAAAGGAGGGATTAAGTAAAATTGTCAAAGCCTATATCCACCAACGCCATGCTCCTACTACTCTTCTTACTATACGACCCATGAAACCTTCCTTTCATCGAATTTTAATAGATGTCCGTGTGATTTGGTACACTTATACAAAAATACCTTTTTATGCTTTTAAAGTAAAATTGAAATTTCATCTAATTTTTCTGCGAATTTAGTTATAAACCTTTGTGCGAAATACCAATGCAATCATTTCAATCAATTTTTGTTGAAAATCGTTGACGTGACGGTCTAATCATGGCCACTCTTCCTATGTAGCACACCATTGCTTTGGCGATTTCCAGTGAAAATTGGTAAAGGCAACTATATTGGAATTTCGGGTAAATGTTTGAGATTGGATTAAAAAAATTGAAAAGTTTAAAACTGAATTGATATCCGTATAATAAGATAAGACTTATTAGACAATTTCTCCAATCCCATGCTTATCTCTCCCTAACAAAGTCAAGTATGTAATGCAATGTACGATGAACAATCATAGTACTATGGGTGAGCAAAAAGAACCAACCAAACTAGGAACCTTTCGGATTGGATGGAACCAACCGATTCTCGAGAGCACCGGCTTAATTCCATAAAATTGAAATCGGTGATTTTCAGTTTGATTCCTGATTTGTGGAGTGAAAGTGACTTGGTTCAAGGCTTTTTTCCAACATGAAACTATGCGAATATGGTGGACTAAGCAAATGCAGTCATGCTCACACAATTTTGGAAGCCTCTTTTAAAGCAATTTGATTTTTTTTTGTAGGTAAGTAGAAGTTGGGAAAAATTACCAAAAAAGTCTTAAAACTATTGCAATTGTGTCAATTCAATTCTAAACTTTTTTTTTATTGATTCAGTCCTAAATATTTTGCAATTGTGTCAATTCAATCCATTCGGCTAATTTTGGCTAGCCACGTTGACATGGACATCGGCCGGCGACGGCCTTCCCGCGACATAGTATATTAATATTTAACTTTTTTTCATTTGTTTCTCTTCCCTCTTCTTCCTCCTCTAGCTAGAGGCGACGCCGGTGGGCGAGCAAAGCTCACGTCAAGCCTCGCCGTCGCTAGGCCGCCGCCTTGCTAATCGTGCCTTCGTTTGGTTGTGGTTCCTCCTTCTCCAGTTGTGCTTGATTCTCTAGTAGCTGGGCAAGTCTCCCTAAATCTCCTGCATTTTTTGGTCTTGAGATCTCCATAGTAGAGCGCCTTCAATATTGTTCTCATTTTCCTCAATTATCGAGCACAATTTAAATCGAAAGTATCTTGAAACAGCTCCGGTGAGGCTCACCGGGAGCTTCACCGGCTTGCCGGTGTCGCCTCTGGCCACCGGCTAGAGGAAGAAGAAGACGGAAGAGAAAAAAAAATGAAGAATGAGATAAAATATTTTAAAAAATCATTAAAATATTATGTAGCTAGACGATGTTCACATCAGAATCGGCCGATTAAAATTGGTTAGATGGACTGAATTGACACAATTACAAAATGTTTAGAACTGAATCAACAAAAAAAAAAAGATGGGGAGTTTATGACTAAATTGACACAATTGTAATAGATTTAAGACTTTTTTGATAATTTCATCGGGAAAATGACATCCAACCTTGTCTTAAATTTACAATGTTTTTGTAATGCAAAAAGATACATCCACTTTAACTGCAGCAGAATATGAAAAATATGTGAATATGTACTTCAAACACATATAACCGATTTCACTAGATTGTTCGAGAATCGAACCGGATCGATTGGTCCGGTTCTAGGCACCTCTACTTAGGTCTCCAACCTCGATAATAGGGAAACAAACCACCCAGAAATCGATCACTCCTATAGTACAATGTAGAGCACCAACTTGTTGCGACTATTGTGCGTATGTGTGACAAGTGTGCAACGTGATTTTACAATCGTAATACGAATAATCATACAACTTTACCTAATCATCTCTGTTCTAAACGTAATCTCATGCCAAAAGTAGATTCGTCCATCAAATCAATCCCTTTTTCGCGCTTGATAATTCTTAATGCTAAGATTGATCCTCAAAGGCTTTGGTGGATTCGATTTCGAACTCATCACTCTATGTCTTGTCCTCCTCCCCTTCATTTAAACATAAGCTTTGTGCCTTCTTTGGGAAAAAAAAAAACACAGCTGAAATCACATGCAAAGTAGCAGAGTGCTTCGCGATCCTCGCCCTCTATTTGTTTCAGTAATTAATTCTCAGGATGCACTCGAGTTTGATTTCCGACATCATTTCGAGCTTCTATTGCTTGTCGGAGGTCGCCAAGCTCGTCATCGGCAGTCATCCTTGGTGAGATAAGTGCGCCATTTGATCGCGATCGCCGTCTATCCCGAAGTCGAGAAACTCGTACAATCAATGTAATGGTTTGTCGGCAACTCTCTCTCTCTCTCTCTCTATACGCATCCGTGGCCATGCCCATCTCTTGTCATCTATTCATTTATATAAAAGGGTTAATATCACGAAAAATCTCAAACCGATACACATGTGATAAATTTAACATAAACTATTTTTTCGACCACTAAAAACTCCAAACCGATACATTTGTGATAAATTTATCCCAAGACATGTGATAAATTTTCCGGTCATTAGTTTTCATTAAATTAGATTAATACAACGAAAAATCCTAAATTGATATAATTGTGACAAATAGAAGGTAAAAACTCCTAACATATATATTCAATAATTGTCACGTGTAATCCAACTTAGTAATTTGATGAGAAAATTTAACGAAAATTAATAAAAAGTAAATTTGTCACAGATGCATTAATTTTGAATAAATTTATCAAAAGTGTATTAGTTTAGGTTTTTTTATAGTAAAAAAAAAATTTTGGATAAATTTATCAAAGGTTTTTTGATGTATTAATCCTTGTATAAAAGGGCAGTAGCGTAAATTGAGGACCGGCCACGTCAGTCGGATGGAGAAGTCGGCTTCCTTCTTTGCCTTCGTTATAACGCGGTCCGACAAAGTTCGATCCGAAACTGCAAGCCGAACAAGAAAACTCAGTGGCAGTGCTCGTAATTTTAAGCAAGAACTGCCCCACATTTCCACCTATGCTTGATTCGGACTATTTCGGCCTTCGGCATTTTCGGCTCCTCCATCGTCTTTCATAAACGCCAGGCGCGTGAGGTGGTCGTCATCCTCTTCCTTCGTTTCCCCGAACAGTGTAGGGTTTCGATTTCGCATCAGCTCCATTCGATCGCTACCGTCGCCTCTTTCTTCTTCTTCCTCTTCTTCTTCGGATCCGCCGGAGAAGCCCGCGTCCGTCGATTCCCGACGTGCGTTCCCAATTCGCAAATCGCCGGCCGACGACCGATTTTGGAGCCCTTCTTGATCTGGTATTTCGGCCAATCACTTCGATCGGTTTCGCCGCTTCAGCTTTCTTGGATTCGCTCAGCGATGAGGGGATACGAGAGAGAGGTGAGTTCCACACTGCTGTTCACAGTCTCCTCTCTGGAGTGCTGGATTTTCTTGTCTTTCGTATTCGATCCAGTTTCTTCTTCCTTTTGTTTTTTTGTTTTTTTCGGGTTATGGGAATGCCTACGTTCGCTGTGTTGATGGGGGACCGGTTGGCGCAGGAATACGAAGATTATGATGACTACGAGGAGGATGGAGGAGAACAGGAGGAGGAATATGAAGAGGAGGAGGAAGAAGACCCAAAACCCTCCAAGGAGGAGTTGGAGTTCCTCGAGTATAGGCAAAGAAGGAAAGAAAGGCTTAGAAAGGAGAAGATGAAGAAGGAAGGTCCTTCTGCTTTTCAGGACAAAAAGAAGCTTCCGTATGACAAGTAAGTTTGCCCTTAACTCGTTGGAGGATTCAGTTGAATCTGTTTTTCTAATTCGTTTATCTATGATGAAATTTTTTAGGTTTTGAATCATCTGGTCACATCTTAGCCAATATAATTTCAATCGTGTGTTTAATTCTGTCACTTCATTCCCGGCTGAAAATTTCAATCTCCATTATAGTGGGCTAGGTCTAGTGTTTTCCGAAGTCCCTTGTATCAGAAATTGGTTTGCTGGAATGCTTTTCATATGCATGTGCTGCACAAGTAGTTTATGAATCATCCCTTAAGGTTTGTTCACTCATTCCAACAGTTATGGATCCTTCTTTGGCCCTTCTAAGCCAGTCATTGCACAGAGAGTGATTCAAGAAAGCAAGTCACTTTTGGAGAATCAACATTTGGCTACTCGAGTTCTACAGTCACAATACAAGGTCCGTGCTATAATTTGTGGTTCTTATTGTATGAGGAGATTACATGAGACTTCATTATAGAGATTCATCATACCTGATAGTTATAAGTGGCATCAGTTCCTCCACCCTTGTTCCCGTAAGTCTTGGCAGCAATGGGATTCATGAGGCCCTAATTACCCTAGCAACTTGTGAATTGCATAATTAGCAACGAATAAACTACAACCTTTGGCTTTCGACCAAAAAAAAAAAAAAATACAACCTTTGGCTGATTATGACAAGACAAGAAGGAAACATGTAAATATAAACCCAAACAGCCAATATCTAGGTAATAATAGGATCTTTAATGGGGAAAGTGGGTTCTTCACATCCACAAGGGCCACCTGTTTTTCATGATCCGAGGTTAATACAGCAGACTTATTCTGGCATCATGGTGTTGAAATTTCAACACATTTCTTAATTGGTATATATCTTAGTTGTAAATACTCGTATCATACCTTTCATGCTATCAGCTCTTTGCTGAGACCTATGCATTTCAGAATCAGAAGAGTTCTTCCTCAACATCTACAGGATCAAGGCCTGTAGTTCGTGACAAGATACCTAAAGGAAACAATGTGGTAAATTGTCTCCAAAGATGCTCATACGGACTTTTAAATTTAGTTGCCACTTTTTATTAATAAATTCTTTTGCTGATTTTTTAAGGTTAATCATAAGGTTCAAAAGCTGAAGGATACAAGAGACTATTCTTTTTTGTTTTCTGATGATGCTGAACTTCCTGCTCCTGCGAAGCAACCCCCTTCACGAAATACCTCTGCTCCTACTTCTGGTGTGTTACTATGTTCTAGATGAAATCTCTCATATTTTGCCTATATCTTTCATTGATAAGCTTTTGTGGTTCTTTCGTGGTTTGAAGAGGCACGGCCAGCTAAAATGCCATTGCCAAGCAAACAGGCATATGGTAGCAATGGTAGAATCCCTCATAATGTTCAAGATGATAGGAGACCATCTTCAATGAATGGTCAGACAAACTCTAGACCAGGCGCAACTAAGCTCTCATCTACTACCAAATCTAATTCGATGTTGGCAGCTGACAAAAGGCAGCTTCATAGTACCAACAGAAATGGTCCTGGACGGCCTGCAATGGCAAATGGGTTGCAACAAAAGAAACCTCTTGCCATCACGGGGAAGACTTCACAAGTTGCTAAGATTTCCACTCCAGTGATGTCCAAACCGCTAGCTGCGAAAATCCCGTCGCCTGCTTTGAAGCACAATGTGCAACAGAGAAAGGATTTTGGGAATCCCAATAAGTACAAAATTGCACCTAAACAGCCAGTTGCTTCAATAAAGCCTCAGGTTTAAGTCATCTCAGTGTGCTCATTTTTTTTTTTTTGGATATATTCATACTCATGTAAACTCACCAGAGATGGACATCTGTAATAGTCACTTTGGTTGGTTGATTATCTGATCTTGTTTCCTATAAACAGGTGAACAAGCCTCCAAAGCAGATTTCATCTGCTGTTAAATCCCAGGATCAGAAACCCAAGAAGAAGCCTGAGGATAATAGTGGCTATTAGTAGTATGATCAGGAAGATGTTCGGGCAAGTGCTTTATGTATATTGTCTTATTGTGCTTCTTCTATGGTTGTTTCACTCGATCATTCTGTTTCTATTCTCTATGCACTTTTAGGAGTAGTAGGATAACTCCTTTCACTAGATCTCTGTTGATGAGATGCATAGTTATAAACAAAACTGATTCAGTCTTAGCTCATGATTTTGAGTTAGCTTCAACAAAGTACTTTGAGTCGATTAAGTAAAGATTCCTTCTGTGCAGATGCTATTTTTTATGCATTAATTCGGGAACTTGATGGAAAAGTTTCTTAAATTAAATATTTGTGGTGGCCCATTAGGAAAGGCTTAGTCCCATGGAACGAAATCTCTTCCCTAGGCTGCACATACCTTTGCCAGCTCGGTTATGACCTTTGTAGACACAAAATATCTGCAGTTGCAAGCATACAATTGTTAAGCCCTATCTTGCCAAATGAGAATGGATAAAAAATTTCTTTTGATGAAGGAGAATGAAATGATAATAGCTAAGCCATGATTGTTATCATGTGAAATAGAAATTTTCTGAATCTTTAATCTTGATCATGGCATTTTAAGTAGTGAATGTCATAAGAAGGAAATTATTTCTGGTATTCGTCTTGTAATGTTCGTCACAATGGCGAAGTTGAATGGTGGCTCCATGGACTGGGGTCAGCATTTTGATCAAGCATCCATAGTAATTATTGTAATTATTTTTACCCAACTGCTTATGCTCACCTGCCACAGCTTAGTTACTCCAAACCATTTGTTGGCGATGATGGTGTATTTGTTTAGATGTGGTAAGACCAGCTGTGGTTGAAAATGGTATTACGAAATTTTGTTCGTAGGTTACTGAAGTTGCACGTTTGCTAGCAGAATGCTTCCGGTAATGGGAGGATTCTTTAGATAGCTTTCATAGGAAGAGTGCCACTCTTCAACTCAAAAATACTAGTCTTAAGCATTTTAGAGGATATGGCAGCCATTGATGCCTGTTCAATTACTCAACTTGTATGTGGTCAGCCCGTGGGTTCTTATACTACTTTATTATGTTGAAAAAAAAATACAAATAAAGCAGAATGAAAGATGTTGAGTTCTTAGACTTGGAAGATGTGGTAGAATACGGTAACACTGTGAAATGGTTTTCTTTAAGCAGACTTCACTTTGTTGGAAAAGGAGTGGTTGTTGTTGTGTATATTTTAATTATTTTGACCATGCTCTGCAATAAAAACAATTGTCATGATGGCATAAGTGGCCCTGCTTTTAACTGCTTATTCATGAACCAACGAAATTGGTCTCTCCCAAGACCTTTTCAGAATCCAATGATATGGGCCAATATTGATCAGCAAATGACAGATTCTTCCTTAGAGTATAAGGATGTGCACTAATACAGCTTGTATGACATGGTAATCAAAATAACTGGATACGCAATTCTTGATATGTTCCAGTTATTTCTTCCTTGTCCTATAGTTCCTTCCATTCATTATATTATCTAATTAAAATAAGTTGCAAAGGAGGATTTTATGTCATGGTAGCGTAATTGGTCAATTTTTCTAGATATAGAACAATTGCTTATGGTCCATCAATTTGCTGCCACATATGTTCTCGAGGATCCATCCCCATATCTTCAGGGACAGGCTTTTTTCTGCCTTGTTTCCTGCTCCTAGATGATCTCCATTTTTCTGGGCTGCCTGCCTCTTTTCACACAAATCTAGCATTTCCCATTGTATTTATTAGGAAAATACGAGCTGCAAGTTGAGACTAATGGTTATGTTCAAGCAAAACTGCAGATATTTGATGACAAATCTACTGTATTTAAGCAAGATGGTAGAAAATATTTCTCTTCCAAGTACTCGCAAAATAGAAGAGCAGATGCCTAATCTGGCATACTTCCTGCTTTAATCGGGATAGATATTCTGCCAATTCTCCTTCACATAGCATGAGTTTTGATAATATGCTATCCTGGATCTAGTGGGCTTGATGTTCTGTAGATGCTTTTATGCATGGATTGATAGCCACTTTGAGGAGGTGATTGGACTGGAAATGTTATTTTCCAGTTTAGCAATGGAAAGACAAATTTAAGATGCTTAAAACAGAAACCACTCTTAGGTTTGTGAATGTGCCCGTGCATGGGTCGATGGTTTATTTATTATTTATTTATTTGTGTTTTTTTTTTTGGGGGGGGGGGGGAAGTATCTAGTTGCCAGCTGATCTTAGTGAGGATAAGCAAAAAGGTATTAAGCTTGTATTGTCAAATTATATGTGGGTGAAGTCAGGACTTATGCCATGTCTCAATTGCGCCAAAAAGCTTGTCTGACCACATGCTACAGCCGCTCCTTTTGTTTGGTTCCCTCCAGGCTATTTGTTGTGGAATTGTTGTGGTCCGGACCATGGTGGACACATCACCATCAGCAGCAAGCTATTCATGTTCAGTTGTATGGTGTGAGTTTGTGCTGTTCGCAAATCACCCACCCCATGTGTGTTCCATTCCCGACTTGTTTAGAACTAGTGGGTGGACTGGATTTGATGTGAATGCTTTCGTAGATTTCTTCACCTATTAGATTTATAGTCCTGACATGGTCCATGGTGTCTTCTCTTAGCACAAGTTTTTTTGTAAGTTTATCTGATGTATATTGAGGGAAAATTTGAAATGGCTATGATACTTCATGTGTATAGTTGATCTTTTATTTATACTTGGTGACAAGTTGGTTTGATGCTTGATGCACGTGCTTTTAGATTAATATTCAATCATAATTGTCTTGCAGATATAATCCTGGGAGTTTTGCTGGTCGGGATGACGACAACAGCGACAGCGACATGGAAGCAAATTTCGATGAAATTATGAAGGAGGAGAAGAGAAGGTTTGTTTCATGCACCATTTAGTTACCATGGTGGTTGAACGATGATTGTCATGCTTGCTATTTTTGTTAATTATTTCTTTTATCTCCTGCTTTTTGAGTGTTCGTGGCACTCTGCATTATTTCATTCTTAAACCAGAGAGCCTACTGTGGTCACAGCTGCTGCCACCACACTGGCACGTTATGAGTGATTTCCTTGGGATCTTATGGCGTCTTTATAACTTGGTTCTGCCACCAAATCCATTTCTTAATGTTGTGGAGCAGCCTCATAAATCATGTCATTTGCATTATCTTTGCTACTGCAAATAGGATAAAGCATGAAACCGGTTGTGGAATGTAGGGAAAGGTGCACCTTAACATTCATGTGTGAGATATGAGCTGTCATGTAGTTTACATGTTTAGTGCTTGCACGGATAAGGTTTGGTTTTGAAAAGATGTTGAAGTCTCTCGCCCTTTGAAAAAATCGCAGCTCAAAATAGTCATATTGATGGTCTTCCTAAAATAAGCCCCACTTGCAGTTTGAATTTGAATATAGTGCCAGTTATAATTCACATGAAACATCTCCAAGGAGTCAAATTGATTGTGTTGGTTTTTCTAGATTCCATGTGCAGTGTGTTTGGGCTTTGAATATCGAACTAGTGAGTGCTGACCATAATTCGGACTTGTTTTGCCTGCTGGGGGTACAGTGCTAAAATAGCTAGGAAGGAAGATGAGGAGCAACAACGCCTAATCGAGGAGGAGGAGCGACGGGAAGAGATGAGGAAAATGGCGAAGAAGCGTAAGCTGAGCCACTGACATAGCCCCGGTATTTCGCCTGTCGTAGATTGTACATTATTCTTTGTCAGACATGATTATGTTTTCAAAGAATAACATTAATAACGATCCTGATTATTTCCCCTAGGAATGATAATTTCCTGTGAAGCCTTTTTCTCATGTTGAGCATTCTCCTTTTTGGCAAGGGTGTTTTTGTTCTGGCGAGTCCACTGGATATGTCGTTCACAAGCATTTCCTAATCTACCCTGTCAAATAGTTTCCGAAAAGTACCAATTCAGATTTTTGTGTTATGAGAGCCACAGTACACTGCGAGTGTGATTCATTAGAAACATCGAAACAGCCCGATCATTCGGACACGCCGTACCTATTTCTTGCTAACGTGTTTAGGTATGCAACAATATAGAAGTCGAGCCAAAAAGCGATGAATTAGTTTCATCGGTGTGATGTATCTATAAGATGAATGGAGACGAAGAAGACCATTTCGAGATGACAAAAACTGCAGAAGGGAAGCTGAGAGGAAGCAAAAATGAGAGGGCCGACCAAAACTTTAAGAAGTAATGGCGCATGACTTCCACTCAAATGAGTTGATCACCTCCTCCAAACTTCATGGTCGATCGCGTTTTCTTTGCAATTTGCGAGCGCTCCAACGTGGTCAATACCTAGTCCCATCTTGAGATCACGTGTATCAGAGATGGGGCCTTTCAAAGGTACACCGTTTAAAGAGCGCCCCTTTCTCTAATCAACCCCAATTCTCCGTAGTTAGCAGTTGCAATATCTGAACCCGATTGGGTTTCGTACGAATGAAAAAGCCTATTTCTTTCAAATCAAGTAACATAAGAACAAATAGGGGAGCTATTCCGAATTCGTCCTCCAGATGGGGATAATTCAAGAAGTTCTGGTCGGATTGTCATCAAATGGTTCGAATTGAAGAATCAAAGAATCGAACCATGCTTTCCAGTTTGCGAATAGAGTAACTCTTCCAAAAGGCCACAAGTACGTCTCTCTGCCTTGTTCAGCTTAAGAAGAGCTCTGGCTTTGCAACTACAAAATAGCAGTCTGAAACTTTAGCATGGTAGGGTAAATCATATCAGCATAATGTTATAGTGGCATCCAAAAACTTGGGCTATTAGATGGATTTTCCCACTCAATTTGATTAATTGGGCTATTACATGATGGTAAATGTGAAAATGGTCGAGTCCACTACTGAAAATCACAAGATGTTCAGATCACTCTCTATGGGTCTGCCATTAAACTTCCTCCGCAGTCCAACTGCTATACAAAGTCCCATGACCTAAACAGAGGGTCCAACACCAAACTTCAAGAAGTCATCGCTCAAAGTTTTCCCAAAAGCCACCCCTGCAAAACCCTAAACCCCAACTCTGATGATCACAAGAAACATAACTCACCTAAAATGACCAAATCCCATCTTCATCATCATTGCCTCTCTGCAAAAAAAAAAGAAAAAGGAAAAAAGAAATCCCCATGAATTGGGGACGTTATTGAAAAAAAAAAAAAAAAGAATGGCAAAAACTCCTTCAAACCCTAGAAACCCTCAATTTCCTATGCAAGAATAAGATGCCCCCATGCAAAAACCCCAGTCAAACAACATCCTTCATCTTTAAAAACCCCCCCAAAACTAGAAACAGACGCATAGACTCAGACCCATGATGGGTCTACCCTATACTCTGAAGTCACCCACTACTCAATCTTATGACCTGCAAAAACCAAAGATCTCTTACGTTCCAACCACACGAAGAAAAATCAAACAACAAAGGAAGAAGAAGAAAGAAACGATTTTTCAGGTTAATTAATAAGAAGCTTTCATTAGTCATTACTGCTACATTTACACACCCTTTGTTTCTGCAAAAACACCAAGAACCGAGGCTTTTTTTTTTTTTGGGTCAAAAAGAACCGAGTTAATTATCTCATTCTAGAAAAGGGTTCGTGAAAAAGTGGTCTCTTTTCCCTGCGTTTTCCACTGGATATAGTTTTCAATATTTGAGAGAGAGAGAGAGAGAGAGAGAGAGAGAGAGATGGAGATGTTGATGTGATCAATCGACAAAAGCAGAAAGCAATGGCTGTCCATGCGTGGAATAGTTCTTTAAATTTTGCCCTGCACCAAAAGATATAGAGAAGAGAGAGAGAGAAGCGAGGCAGACTGCAAGTCTTTTTTGGCCTGAATTGAGATACTTAAATTCACAAATTCATCCTCCTTTAATTTTTATTAATTTTTATTATCAAAGTGCTGAATTAAATAACACACATAATTGACCAGTTTGAAAGTTTTTACCCTGTACTTATCACATGCATATCGATTCATAATTTTTGGTGATATTAACCTAATTTGACGAGAACTAATATGTGGTAAATTAGTTATATGATATAACGTTTAAATTCACCACAGTAAAAGCGTAGTTCTCATAAATAGGACAATAACATTGTATGTATACAAGTTGATGGGGGACGAGTACACTGTTTCAAGCAATTAATCAAGAAAATCACATATTTCACAATGCACATTTTTTGAAGTTGAAAAACATCAAAGAATGCTCTCAAAGCATTTGTGAAATAATAAATGAAGAGGGTTCAGCTCATGAATATGAATGGATTATATTGATGAATCTTATCGCATGCAAGGGGACATTCAATACATAGAAGAAAGCCAAGAAGAAGAAAGAGGCCTGTGTGCACGAGGCTCGAGAGCCACAGTGCCTTTCGCACTCATCCCATTAAGATGGAGGAGAAGGGCCTCGAAATTGCAGAGAAAAAGGCCAAAAAAAAAAAAAATTTGAGAGCAGAAAAAATAAAATTCTGAAAAAGCTAAAAATCCTCTCTGGATCCCCTAAGTCTAGCTGAGTTTCTTAAGGGGTCTCGCATAAGACATCATAGTCATCCATGCATGTTCCAATAGAAACGTGGACACATCGCTGTTCCATCATGCATGGCATGGCATGGTAAAACCCAACAGAGGGAAAAAAAAGAAAAAAAGAAAAATTATGCATCAACCTTTTTTTTTTTTTTTTTTTTTATGCATCAACCTTGGATGGTCAGTTGTTAGGACTCGCGTTACTACAATTTCATTTCTCTATTTTTTCTATTTCAAGAAATAGACATGGAATAGAAATCCATTTGGTAACGTAATTTCATTTTTCTATTTTCGGGATAAACTTTTGGAACATAAAATGGTGTCTCTCGCGTCCTTGCCGTTGCTCGCCGTTTGCCAACTGCCGCTCTCTCGCTATCGATCCCTGGCCATTTGTTGCTGGCTGCCGGCCACCGGTCGTCATCTGCCACTAGTGGCTAGCCGATCTCCATTCTCCCGTTGCCGTCCGTCGGCCTACCGAGGCCCGGCGGTCGGCAATCGTAGAAATTTTATATTTTATCAAACGAATTTTTGTTTCGGAGAACAGAAATTTTATGTTGTTATCAAACGCGTGTCTTTACTCGGAAACTCGTTTGGGGAAATAGAAATAAAAAAAAATTCTATTTATTACTAGAAATAGAGTCCGGGAAGAGAACGGTTATCATTCGCGCTCGTAATTTCTTGATCGTATTATTGTCCACCATTTAACAATGAATTTGTAAATTATTTTTCATTTCACCTGCGGTAAACAAAACTCCTTTTTCTATTGGTAAAAGGGCGAGGAGGAGCAAAAAGCGGTGATTGCCCTTTGTGAATATTATCATAAGAATCTCATTATTGTCACGGATCGATCATAAGTCGTTACTGTTTACGTGCAACCGATTATGCATCAACCTTGGATGGTCAGTTAGGATGTGCATTGTAAGAATTTTATTTCCCTATTTTTCTATTTTGAAAAATCGGTTTGAAATAGAAATCTATTTGGTAACACAATTTCATTTCTTTTATTTCTAATACAAATTTTCGGAACATAAAAAGGTTTGAAACAGAAATAAAAAGTAATTTTTTTTAATTTTTATTTCTAGAATAGAAACAGAAATAAGAATTCTTTTCATTGATCACTCTCTCTCTCTCTCGCTTGCGGTCTTCCTCTCTCTTGTGTCCCCGCCGCCTGTCACTGTCTGCCAACCGCCGCCCTTCGGCCATCGATCCTCGATCCCCAGCCATCTGTTGTTGGCTACCGACCGTTGATCGTCGTTCGTCACCGGTTGCCTCTCTCGCATCCCCACCGTCGGTCTCCGTTCTCCCATTGCCGTCCTCCGGCCGAGGCTCAATATTCGGCAACGGTAGAAATTATATATTGTTACCAAACAAATTTCTATTTTGGGAATAGAAATTTTGTGTCATTATCAAACGCAAGTCTCTGCTCAAAAACTCTTCCAGGGAATAAAAATAGAAAAATTTATTTTTATCTAGAAATAAAGTCTAAAAAGAAAATGGTTGTCATTCGCGCTCTTAGTTTGTTGGTCGTATTATTGTGCACCATTTAACAATGAATTTGTAAATTGTTTTTCATTTCACCAGCACGTGCAGTTAAAAAAGCTCCTTTTTCTATTGGTCAAAAGGCGAGAAGGAGCGAAAAGCGGTAATTGCCCTCTCTGAACATTATCATAAAAATCTCATACTTGTCACGAAATGATCGATTGAAAGTCATTACTGTTTATATGTAATCGATACTCGAAGCTCGAAATTGGCAAGTCCCTTGCGACAACGCTACCGAGATTTTTAGGGGATATGAAACCTCCTCACACGAGAAATGTGGCGACTAGGCAATATAGCACAAATCATTCTATTTAAATTCGTAATCTTCTGAAAAACATGTGACCTAGGCCAACCACCTTGGTGGTGATTATAATAAAAATGCCACGTAGGATTTCTGATCAACCAGATTGGAGTTAACATTTAATGATCGTTTTTAAAAAAAGTTAGCACTTAAGTGAGCAAAAAAAAAAAAAAATTTGACACTAAATTGAGTGTCATACACACATTTTGACACTTCTGATGTTTTATACAGATGATTCCGTAATGTCACATGAAGTAGTCTAAAGTGATGCAAAATTCATGTTCTAAACTAAGGTCATCATGTGCAAATGTTGTCAACTCAAAGTTGTAGTTGCAAATTAATTTTAAAAAAATATACAATTGATAAAAAAAATTTGCATGGAAAAAAAATATGTGTTCATACCACGAAAGATCATAAATTGGTACACATGTGATAAATTTACCCAAAACTAATTTTTTGACCACTAAAAACCTCAAAGTGGTACATCCGACAAATTTACTCCCCGTTAGTTTTCTTAAATTTTACCGTTAAATTGCTAAGTTGGATAACATGTAGCGGTTGACGGATGTACCAGGTTGAAATTTTTATCCACCATTTGTCACATATATACCAATTTAGAGCTTTACATGATGATAACCCAATTTGATGAAAACTAACCGAAGCTAAATCTATGACAAGTGTACCAATTTAGATTTTTGATGATTAAAGAATTAGTTTTTGGTAAATTTGTTGCAGGTGTATCAATTTAGAATTTATTATTTTTTGTGATATTAACCCAAAGATATTTGAAAAAGCAACCTTCCCTTTCTGGGGTGTAAGAATATACATGAATAAATTAAAATTACGGTGACCATGACAAGAAGACAAAGATCCGAACTCGATTCTTCATGTCTCTTCTGATCATGCTTCTCAAGTGGCCAGTTTCATCCTCTTCCTGTGGAGTTCCTGAAAGGAGGAGGAGAGGCAGCAGGTCAAGTCAATTAATGACAGCACCATGAAAATCAAATCTGAGGAAATGTCTGATGTTAGGGACATTAGTTTATGGGTACCCGGTTATCGGTGGATCCAGAAAGAGATGTCCGCCAGTCGGCGGTTGAGACCCCACAGCCGGTAATCGTAGAAATTTTATATTATTATCAAATGAATTTTTTTGTGGGATAAAAAATTTTTGTGACGTTGTCAAGCGCGTTTCCTTACTCAGAAACTCGTTTAAAGAATAAAAATAAAAATAAAAATATATTTTTTTGCCAGAAATTGCTTTCGAGTGCAAAATAGTTATCATAATGCTGGAGCCAAAGCTTGAACCCTCTTTTGAAAAAGAAAAAGAAACAACAAATAAGATAAAGCAAAATTTATAAATTATATATTCATATCTTATTCAATCCCATCTTAACTAAAAATCGAGACGACGAATCACACCTGGCTCTAAAAAAAAAAGTCACAATCAAGTCCCGAGGCCGCCATTTTTGAATCTCAAGCGTCATAAATGACACGTTGCCAAGTGACCAAATAGTAGATGAGGGAGCCATGTCGGATTTATGAAACCTGACTTCCACCGACGGCAGGCTCAAGACTTGGTTGGGGTAATTTTTTAAGCAACGGCTACAACGTTTAAGTCCAATTTTTGCCTAGGAAGGTTCATTTCTATTACGTCTCCATTTTTTGCTTTTTGGAATTTTTTTACCCGGATGAGCAACTTCATCAGTTTATCAGTAATTTTGCAAGTAAAAAGCAGCCATCAAGACAAACGAATTGTTCTAACATTTGAAGTAGAGGAAGAGGACATTATTGAACACGCACAACATGGATTCTCAACAAACCTGCTTCTTACATTTGCAGCTAAGGGCGCGAATGATAACCATTCTGTTTCCGGTATTTATTTCTGTTTAGAAATAGATTTTTCTATTGTTATTTCATGAATGAATTTCCGAGCAGAGAAATGTGTTTGACAACGACACAAATTTCTATTTTCAAAACATAAATTCAGTTGAAAATAGCATAAAATTTCTACGGTTTGCAACCACTGGGCCTCGAACAACGACGACGACCGGCTGCCCGAGATCGAAGATTCGAGGGCCGGGGATGCGAGAGAAAGCGAGACCACACGCGAGATAGAAAGAGTGAGCGATGAGAATAATTATTACTTCTTTTTCTGTTCCAAAAATAGAAAAGTAAAAAATTTCTACTTCCCATTTCTGTTCCAAGCATATTTCTAGGCTAAAAATTTATGATAGAAAAAGAAAAATGAAATTATTTTAGCAAACAGATTTATGTTCCAAACTAGTTTTTGGGAACATAAATAGATAAACAGATAAACAAAATAATTATCATTCGCGCTATGTATCGAACAATCCATTACGTCTTCTTAATAATAATTTGAAAGAAGTGAACCGGTGGTCGGAGAAACTAGTCTTGGAACTATTAACTTATAAATGGATTAATCCCTTTACTCCTCAAATGGAATCCTGATAATAGGTGCCTTTTTCAATTGAAAAGAGCAAGGAAGCTTTGGAGCATTACAACCGTAACGGTGGAAGCGCAAGAAAGCAAGATTGATGGTTCAAAAGAAAATTCCAATTTGGTCAATCGTCTTCCGACAGAATGATAGCAATCCCTCGTCAACCGACCTTTCCACACTGCAAGAATCACAACAAAAGAGTGTTTGTCCGAATAATAGCTACACAACACAAACACTAGGGTTAGGGTTAGGGTTAGGGTTGGGGTTGGGGATCCACCTTTACGACTCTCGAGGAAGATCTTTTTGTCAGTTAAAGCAATTGCTTTCTTCAGAGATTTTTTGCTGAGAAAAGATGCTAAGCCTATTTTTGTAGGTGGCTGCTTTTGAGGGGTAAATGAGAATGTACTTTGAGTTTTAGACTAAATCCAACACATTTAAAGAACCTAGTTAGAAAAAAAAAAAAAGAGAGGAAATGTTTGAATCTCTCCAACATAAGTAAGGCTGTGTATGGTTCCAAATCTATTTATGGAAACATACTTGGAACAAAAATATTTTTTTATGTTTCTATTCCGGACTACGATTTTTGAGAACGAAAACACGTTTGGCAAATACAAAAAAAAAAAAATACTTTTCTCATAAAAAAGAAAGATCTGCAACCGGTGGCCGGCGTCAGGTGGTGGCAGGCGTCGGTGACCGGCGGAGGCGATGGGCGGCAGCGGCCGCTTCAACTCCTCGCCGACGATGGTGAGTAGTGGTGACTTGCACAAGCTCGCATTCGAGTTGTTTTTAAAAAGTGTTCCAAATTCAGAAACAATTTTTTTTTCTCATTTTTGCTCTAAAAGTATTTTTGTTTCTGGAACAATTTTTTACCATACGCGTTTCTAGAGTGTTACCATACGTACCATAACTCATCTGTCTGCTTAAGATTTGGCTTTGGCTTTAGCTCACCTTCTAAATTGAATTTTTTGTTGACTTTAAATGGCAATTTCTGTGAACTGCTGCAATTTTAAAATCAGAGAAGTCATGTTCAATATTTATTGTCTTCATGATTCACAAAAATCGATAAAAAAAAATTTCAAACCATTTCAACTCTGTTTGTTTTGCAAAAAAGTAATTATTTAATAATTATAAATCACCATGTACTTATCATTCACCAAGCAATAAAGCATCCATTCTCTCCCATGATTCAACTCCGTTTGTTTCGCCGATCGTGGAGTTGAGTGTGAATTACTGTGCCGAGAAGAAGTTCGTGGTGCACGCCAAGTGTTTAAGAGAATGTTGTTTGAACAAGACTATGTTGCTATTGTTGCTGCCGGTAACAGGTCCCCCATGACCAGAACGTTCTGAGTAGACGTGGCCAAATTGGAATTGGGGCCCGGAATCGGCCTGTTGATAGGCTCGGAACCGGCTTGTTGACCGGGCCCACGGTTTCATAATTGTGGGAACCGGCCCGGAATCGACGATTCGGGGCTAGTTCCGACCTGTTTAAATAAATAAATAAATAAGGGGCATGGTGGGGCCCGTGGGGCAAAGAGCCCAACGGCTCTTTGCCCCACCACACCTTCCCCCCCGACCCCCGCGGGCTCGCCCGCCCCAGAAGAGCAACGGCTAATTTGGCCGTTGGTTTTTTTTTTTTAAATTGATTTGTTTTTAATTCTTGTCTATAAATACCTATCCCTCCCCTTTTATTTTTCTCATAAATCCTCTCAACAATTCTTTCAAATTCTCTCAATTCGGTTAATTCTCTCAATCCCGCCTCAATTCTCTCAATCGGATTTCCAATCAATTCTCTTAAAAATGGCAAGTGGAAGCGTAAATGCTGGAAATGGCAAGATAACTATGAGAGATTCCGAGTATCACATTCCCGAATATGATCCTCATGAGTATGCATGTTGGGAAGACAACGACGATAATATCAACATTGTCTCGATTCCGAACGTCGAGCACATCCCAACACAAGAAAGTCTTCATCCTCTTACCGGTGTCGAAAAAACGTCAACGGCAAATGAGCCGAACGAGAAGGGTGGAGAGAGTACATCCAACTTGTGGCTGCACTTTGACAAGGTACGTGATGAAGGTGAAGGTAAGTATAATATAAATTATAAATATTGTTCGCAAACATATAAATTTACGAAAGGAGACGGCTACGGAACATTCCATTGGCATTTGACGAAAAAACATCCAATGCAAGCGGGGATCGACACTACGCAATAACAAATTTCCAGGTACGCCAATTCTAATCTTCATCCTTTATTCCGTTACACCGATGCATTTTATAAATAAACATTAGCTTAATATGTTGCCCTTGATCATGCTCTGTTTACTACCGATAAAAATTTTAATTTGAAATATTTAATAAATACTGCGTTGGTTCCGCAAGTACCAACTATTCCAAAAAGTACTCTTAAATGAGAACTTTTTCATTTTTATAAAAAAAAAATCTTTAGCAAAATTTTTTGCGGAATTCAATGGCCGTGTACATATAGTAGCAATATTTGGAGTGATCATTGGCAAATTCATTCTTTCAGCCACGTCTAGTTCCGGGTGCCTGTGAAGCTCGGGACCCTGTCTGAAGAACAAAGACAAAAATCGAGTTGGCTCATGTGATGCTTCGTTCTCGTTTAAGGAAAAACTTGCCCAAATAAAGGCTGTCATGGACAAGTGCTTCGACGCGGAGAAGGACCCGCTTGAGAAGCTCAAGGAAGAACTTTGTCACAAGTTCAACACCGGCTTAAACATTGTCACTGGGAGAGGCGTGGAATGGACCGACACCTAGACGTGCTGACCGGCAACCTTCAAGCGAAACTTGTGGTTTTCAAAGCCAATTACACAGCCCACAAGACATCCACATAGGACAAGCTTGAACAACTCGAGGAGGAAATCAAGGCCTGAAAAACGACCGTGGCACAAGGCGTCATCACTGTGATACCGAGTCTAAAGCTAGACGTGCCCAAACCATAACCATTCAAAGAAGAGCGATCTTCCAAAGAGGTGGAAAACTTCCTATGGGCGGTCAAACAACATTTTGATGCCATGGGAATCACGGATGAAGGAGCCATAGTGCGGATATCCACCATGTACTTGTCCGCGGTAGCATTATTGCGGTGGCGTGGACGATGCAACGATGAGCAGCGCGATGTGAGACCTATCACTCGCCGACCCGACTTTGTTCTTGCATTCCGTGAGCAATTCTTCCCCGAAGATGTGAGGAATGAAGCTTGAAGCAAGCAACATCGGCTCTCATGAAATGGAGGCCTCCACAAGTACGTACGGGAGTTCTCTGAGCTCATACTCAAGATCTCGGTGATGACCTATGTTGAGGCCCTGTTCGCATTCATGGACGAGCTCAAACCCCGGGCAAAGATGGAGCTGGAATGTCGTAGAGTACAAGAGCTGTCCAAAGCTCTCGCTGTAGCTGATCCCTCATCGATCTCTACCATTAGGATGAGCCCAAGGCCAAGGCCAATGGTGGAGGAGATGATCCTCACCACAACAACGATCATGAGGGCGACCGTGGTCAAAGACTCGAGCGACGAATATGGGGAGAGGGGACATCCAAGCCATCCTACCCAAAGGGGAATCATCCCGCAAGGCAAGAAGTCACCATCATCCCCGTGCTTCATTTTCCAAGGGGATCATTGGGTTAATGAGTGCCGCACAAAAAACAAAATCAACACCTTGCTCGCCTTGGAAAAGGAAAAGGATCATCCGACGAAGCAAAAGGAACCAGAACGACGGGAAATCTGACTCGAAATCGTATAGATAGTCCACCCGATGAACGAGGTGAAATTGTAGCTTGGCCCAAGAAGTCGTCCGCGAGCACAATGAGTGGGCATTTGTGGAAGTGAAGGTGCACGTCGAATCATGCAGAACGACGCTGGACGCCTTGGTGGACACGGGCGTGTCGAATAACTTCATATCGAGTGAAGCGCCAAAGTGGTTGGAGTTGCAAGTAGAGCCGAACGGACGACGATTAAAACCCGCTAACTGAAAAGACAAGTCAATCGTCGGCGCAGCATGGAAGGTGGATCTTGAAATTGGCAGATGGCGTGTCAAATTCCCCATCGATATCATTCCGCTAGGCTACTACGACCTCATCTTGGGGTTGAAGTTCTTCGACGAAGCTGTCGCAACCTAAAAATTAGGTTTCTAGACTAATGGATTATCAAGTTAATTAGATCAATTAACCTAGTACGAGCTCTCCCAAGCTTCACGAAATCGCAACTTAAGGCTTAATTTCATGCAAAGATTTTATACTCGGGGTCCCCACTAATTATTTTATGGTTGGCTGATTAGACACCTATATAAAGTATCGGGAGAAATACTTTATTCCTACAAACCGGAGATTCATTGAGTTCGGGGACTTGATTACGCTAATATTTCTATTAATGCCCTTAGTACCTTTCATTTCAATGAAAAACATTTAAGCAGGCAACTTGCATTAATTTTAATCTAAAATCCTAACATGTGAGATGATCATGCAAGTGTGCAAACAACACCCAATAATTAAAGCGTTAAATAAATTATGAGGGTAAGGAAAAGGGAACGTACCAGGACACCGCAGCCTAAATCTTAACGCTTATTTCCCAAGCGTAAGACTTAGTCTAATGTAATTTTTTACGACTTCTGCTTGTTTAAATGAAGAATGCAATGGAACAAAATGCATATGCAATCTTAGACTAAATGACATGGAATGGGATGCTAGGCATTTATTTAAATGATCTAATTCTAACGCCGTGCGAAAATAAGGCTAATTAGAATGACAATGCAATTCTAATTAGATGACATGAAAATTGACTAAATTAACCTAGTCTAAATGGCATGTGAAAATGTTATGAATTTAACCTAAGGGACATGCAACATTAGGCTAAATGACTTAAACATGTAAACTAGATTAATGAATCTATACATGTAAACTATGCGGATGAACCTAGACATGATTCTAAATGACATGCGAATGTGACATGGCATACATGCGAATGATATGGCATAATGACGTGGCAAATGAAGTAAAAATATATGACATGGCAATTACACATTTTAACCTATATGACGTGCAATAAAATAAAATGTTTAATCTACATGTATGACATGGAATATTCCGAACTATATGCAATGCATATGAATGAGATATTTTGGTATTTTGAATGAATTTTTGGATTTAACTATTCATGAAGTTAAAACTATCCTAAATGATATTATCCTAAATGTCTAGGAAATAATCTGAATTAAACCCTAAAATTATCTAGGAAATCTTTCATCCTAAATCTATATGTTTTCAGATATGATATCCTATCTAAATGAAGATGCAATCCTAATGTACATGAGGATATTTAAAATGCACCTAATCAATTAGATGTGATTTATTAGAAATCATATCTAGTGGTTATAGATTAGATATCTCGATTTCCGCACCATCGAGACAAATCTCAAGGTCGAGATTAGTTCGAATTTGCACGTTGTCGGTAGGAGATAATCTCCAATTTGAATCGGTTTTTCTAACGACTAAAAAAATATGCAATGAGAATTTTCTATTAGCTCAGAATCGGAAATAAAATCGAAATCGAAATTAGATATTATTTTACCTAATTCGACTCGAATTATTTGCTGTTTGAACTAACGGATCGGGATCGAGCTGGTCAGTCTTGGGACCCGCGGAGGACGATGGGGCATCGAGCAATGGACTTTACGAAGCCTCACGAATTTTCCACCAAAGAAGAATTCCCCCACCTTTTGTCTTTTTCCTTTTGGCCTATTCTAAAAACACCTGGACACATTAAGACGAATAGCACCGCTTCCCTTCCTCTTTCATTGTTCATCGTGCAAGTAAAAGGCATGAATGTCTTCATGAGTTCGTGCATGGAAGGGCTCCAAAGGCTATATTCTCCTATTCAATTAAGCATTGAATTGATTGCGACTACAACATCGAAACATAGCAAAACCAGAAATATGAAGCATAATAGTTTAATATGAGGAGAAACAACCCGATTTTATCGCTATGAGATGCTGAGTCAGTGAAGGAATCATTGGCAAATCCCCCTAAGGTTCGCACACCACACAGCCAATAGGCCCTGAAGTAGAGGAACCAGCAAAGCCGAAGGAAGGATCGCCAGCCATCGACTCAAGCGAACGATCCCAAAATAGGAGTGCCGAGGATGTCGCTCGATGTAGTAGGGGAGAATATCATGGTTCGGCTGAATCCTCGATTGAGGATGGACCGTGACACGATCAATCAGCCATGTCATGATTCATTCAAAAAACCAATGCATGGCAAATGAATCAGCATATGCATCAGTACATGAATCGCAACAGATGCGGTGGACAAACGGAATAAACCAATGAATGAAGCACGGATCGTACGGCCTGACTCAATGCATGACGCATCGCTCGTTCAACTTGAATCAGTGTACAACACAGGACTCATGCAGCATGATGTCGTGAATCGTGCAATGAACGACCTACGCGGCTGAGCGAGCGAGCGAGTAGGCAGACAAAGAGACGCGCGACCCTTCGACTCCCCAACCTTCTTGAGCACGCTCAAGGGGTTGTCCACTCAATCATTCAGCCATGGGGGAGTCCAGAAGTCCTACGAGGGACCAGCCTCAAAGGACAAGGCATGAGGAACTCAAACCAAGCAAAGACAAGAATAGAACGAACAGAAAAAGACGAAATATGCCAGCTGAAGGACCACACGAATTCTGCCCTCTTGTACTATAAACAGGGGTGAACCCTCACATTGTAAATCACCTTGTACTCATCATTCATCAAGCAATAGAGCATTCATTATCTCCCACGACTCAAACTCTCTCAGTTCCCTCTCTTTCCTCCACCGATCGAGTGCATTGTGAGCGAGCGAATGATCCTCGAGCCAAAACTTGATTCGGGCAAACATCACCCCGTGACACATGTCCATAAGAATAACAGATGCTTCACACTCCCAACAAAGCCATCATTCCATTTTCTATGCCAGGCAAAGTAGGAGCAAAAGCCGAGTCATGAAGATTTCTTTTTACCATCTCGTGGACAAGCTCTTCTAGAAAATAGACAAGAAGGTTTCGTAGTGAAACAAATAAGTAGGACTGAATAAGTAAAAGGTAAAAAGATTTTGAATTGAATCGGCAAACTTACGAGATTTAGGACTGAATTGGCAAAAGTGTAAACTGTTTAAGCCTTTTTCGATAATTTTTCCCGAGAGAGAAAATTGTCTAATTAGTCCCAAGCTAAACTCATTGTACGGATGTCAATTCAATGCTGAACTTTTCAATTTTATCAATTGAGTCATAAACCACCGTGCGAATTTCCATCAAGTACTTCCAACCAATGTTGCCGTAAATCGCTAGCGTAGCAATGTGCCACATAAGACCGCCAATGACGAGCGGATCGTTACATCAGATATTTCCGACGAAAATTATCCGAAAAGATCATACTAAAATTTTGCCAAAAGTTTAGGACCGTTGCCAAAATTGAAAAGTTTATAATAGAATTTGCATTAGCACAATAGGGTTTTAACTTATTGGGTAATTTTCCCGTCAAATCGCACATTAATGGGTTCGCCTTTTGTTGTTGTTGTTGTTGCTAAGAAGAAGAAAAAAAGAGAGGATATGTTCATTAGATATCTTAAAACTTGTCACGAAAGTACAATTGAGGCCTACAACTTGCAAAAAATGCAAACAAGTTCTAAAACTTGTCAAATTGATGCAATCAAGTCCTTCTGTTAACTTTATTCAATTTGGCTAACAAAAAATATTGACGTGGATTTTTTTTAATATTGTTTCTATCCTACTTGGTTGAAACGACGTTGTTTTGGTCTAAATGTGATTTTTAATATAATTTTCATTTAAATTTAATGTAAAAAAATAAGGTAAATAAAAAAAGTAGAAGCAGAAGCAGAACCAGCAATGGGTGCCGAAAGGAAGTACTCGATTGTATCAATTTGACAAATTTTGGAGCTTGATTGTATTTTTTACAGGTTTGAAGAATTAATTGTACTTTTTAAATAAATTTTAGGACTTCTACTCAATATATAAAAAAAAAAAACAATAAGACAAAAGGAATATGGGGATTACAGTTACGAGCGACATGTTGGTCAATTTCGAAAGGGACGGGGGCGAGTCTTTGTCCGGAAGAAAGTAAAAACAGTAAAAAGCCTCTTCGAGTGGCTTACAAAAGGCAAAAGACGAGAGACACTCCGAAGCCAAAGTTTGAACCAGAAAGAAAGCAAAAACAAAAGTTACAGCACCAGATAATAATGTCATTAAACCCCACATTAAAAAAAAATAATCAAACTACTTATAAGGTTTTAAATAAGCCACGATCAGGTCCCGAGCACGCCCCCGGCGAAATTGAAACGTCATAAATGAAAGGAAAAATTCCAAATAAAACGCAGCGAATGACCAGATAGTCGACGTGGGAGCCAATTGGATTCTTGCTCCTGGACTTTCACTGACGGCAGGCTCGAGACTTAATCGACGGCATTTTTTTAAACCTTTGAAGTCCTTAATTTATTAAGAGAAATTGTAAATCCTCAATTAACCAATGGCGAAAATATTAAGTGCTATTTTTCCTTTTCGTAAAATGTGGTTTGTAGGAACGTTCGTTTCTATCGTGTCTCTATTTTTCCTTTTTGGAATTTTTTTTTGTCTTCCGGATGAGCAACTCCATCCTTTATCAGTAATTTGCTTGTCCTTTGAGGACATGGCTACCCAAGAAAAAAGCAGCCATCAAGACAAGACAAATTGTTCTGACATTCAACGTAGAGGAAGAGGACATTTTCGAACATTAACAACAGAATGATAACGATCCCATTTGGTCAATCGTCTTGTCGACAGAATGATAACAATCCCTCGTCAAACGACCTTTCCACTCTACAAGAATTTAAATAAAAGACAAAAAATATTCAGTGATTGTCAAGCGCCACATCACTAGATGACGTGGCGTGCATAAGCCAATTAAAAATCGACACGTGTATTATCGACATGTAATTAATTTTAAAATAAAAATCTCCGTCCATCTCCCTTCCTCCACCATCTGCCATTGCAGCCACCGTGAACACCACCGTTGCTACCGCGAGGGAGCAGCGTTCGTCGTCGCTCACCTTCATTATAGTGTCTTTGCCTTTTGCGATGGAGGAGGCCGCCGCAAGGAGCGGAGCTGGTGGCCGGAGGATGATTGCTATGAGATGGAGGAAGAAGAAAAAAAAAACTCAAAATTTTATTTAATTTTTCAATTCAATTCACATGTGTCGTTATATTATTGGATATGAGTAAAAATTGCGTTCTACGACCACAAATATTTTCTCAAATAAAAGTGCGGCGTGTCCGAATTATAGCTATATAGACACCAGGGCTAGGGATCTACTTTTATGACTCTCAAGGATGATCTTTTTGTCAGTTGAAGCAATTGCTTTCTTCAAAGATCTTTTGCTGAGAAAAGATGCTAAGCCTATTTCTGTAGGTGGCTGCTTTTGAGGGGGTAAATGAGAATCTACTTTGAGCTGTAGACCAAATCCAACACATTTAAAGAATCTAGTTAAGGAAAAAAAAAAAAGAGGGGGAAATATTTGAATCTCTTGAATTAGTAACTCATCTGCTTAAGGTTTAGCTCACCCTTGTAACTTGGATTTTTTTTTTTTCTTTAAATAGCAATTTTTGTGAACTGCTGCAATTTTAAAATCAGAAAAGTCTGTTCAATATTTATTGTCTTCGTTATTCGCAAAACAGATAAATACAAGAAAATATCAAATCATTTCAACTCCGTTTGTTTCGCAAAAAAAAAAAAGAGAATGATTTGAAAACTATTTCTCTCAAAATAATGACTTGTATCACATATAATAATTAATCGATAAAAGATATTTCCATTACCGATGGTGTTAACACCTAAATTTTGATTAACCTTTTCAATCATTTTTGCATAGAAAATTAGAGCTAATCTTTCAATTCTAGAAAAAAATAATTAAGTCTTTTTTCATTCATGCATTGCATTAGCATTCATCCGGATCGACGACGCGAGACCGACCTTAATTTGTTGGGCGATTTGGATTTAAACCGACGGGCAAATTTTTTGACAATTCATGGACGTATGTGCTAAAAATTGAAAAATTATTTTGGAGCTTATAATTTTTTTTAAAAAAAGGCTTTATTTAAAATGTCAATTATTTGAAAAAAGCCCACAATAGACATGAAAAATTCAGCTAGCCCATCTATATATTGCTAGGCCGAAATTTTCAGCACATGCAAGGATCAATTTTGTGCAATTAAACCCTTCGAGACTTAATTCAAGATGTATTTTGAGCCCAGATTTATTTTGTAAATTTGAAGAAACTTCATGCCCTAAGCTTGCAACAATTTGCTCTGTAAATACTAGCTTATGGCTGGGGTTTGAGAGGGGACCAATTCATTGTCAAACACGGCAAAAGTGTGAGAAAGGAGCCAGCAGCCCGCCCATGTACGAAACATCATGAGTGGAAAGCGGCAGAGCCCTTTGGAGATTGAAGATGATGGTGAAACGGTGATTTTTGAAATTTTTGGTCAAGCTTTGTTTCTGCAGTTAACTTGAGGCCACGATACAAAGCGAAAAGACCAGCAGGAGAGAGAAAAGGAAAGAAACCGAGCCACCCTTTACACCGGCTCCCACGTTAGCTCCAGGAGGTTTCCCGGCGAAGCACCGCCGCCGATCAGCCTTGGACGAGTCATCCGCGGAGCCGACACCGAGCATCTTTGCTCGATCGAGTCCCCACCGGTGATCCATTGACAGCGAGACTCGTCCGTGACCACCAAAGACGCACCAGGGGTCGGCGAGACAAAGGACGGCAAAAATTTTGTTCATCAAACCTTCGAACTTCTCTTGCTCCGAATCATAAACCGTTCTAATTTCAAGCAAAGCCTACTGGTCCGAGGAGTCCAAAACTTGAGCTACGAGATTTCGGGAAAATTCAAATTAGGAAAGCTATATTCGGAACGTATATTTTCTTATCTTCAAAAAATATTATCTTAATTGCATATCATAGCATCTCTTGCATATATGGCTGGAAAATCTAATCTTATAGATAAGATAATATTATGTTAGAAATAACGCAATATTACCTTATAGATAAGTAGACACATTATCAGAATATTCCCGGATGGATTGGTTTTGTTTACTCTTTTATTTATTTCCTCATCTTTATTTGTTATTTATTTTATGATTGCATGATTGTGATAATTTGCACTTAAATAAATAATTTTGCCCATAACACATGCTCCCAATTGTGCATTGTCCCTCGGAAAACGTACATTAATGGCAACATATAAGTACGATTGTGCTCGTACATATAAATTAGACATGAAATCCTCAATCTCGAGAAGCGGATTGCTAATTCCTAAATAGAATTTCAAGGTTTGCCCTATGTATATAAGGACGATGAAAATTCAATAATATATTCACTTGCTAGCCCCAATCTCCGGAAATGGTGTGAATAAAAATCGGAATTTCGGATTTAAAGGTGTTTTATAGGCAATTTTATTTATTTTTGTTCAAATTACATTGTTTTCATGGTCTAAATAAATCCCTAAAAATCCCAAACAAAGATGTCATGTTTTCTTAACTTAAATCATGTTTTCTCATACCTTTTGCATGTCAAATAACCCCTCATAAAGTTTAGGACTTTGAGAAATCAATTTCTTGAATTAAATTGGGTGCTATTTGACTTTAGGTTTTTCGTAAATTCAAAAATACACAAAAATACCCAAAGATGTCATTCATTTTGCATAGCATATAGTTTAGATATAATTGCCATGTCATTGATGTTTTGCTACGTCATTATTGCCATGTCATGCATTCTTACCATGTCAATATGTGCACTTTATTCATGCATTTTTCACATCATATTTGTACGTCATTTTGCATATTAAATTTCGCATATAGCATAGTTTGGTCATGTCATTGCATTTATTTTATATCATATAGTTAGATTGCATTTGTATTTCATTTAACAAGAGAAAACCTTTCAAAAAATTTAATTGAAGTCATCAAACTAAAGATTTTTTTATGAAAGTCGGGTACCGAAAGGGCATTAATTGAAAAATTAATATAACCAATTATCCAAACCCATTTAATCTTTGGTTCGCATGAAATAAAGTATTTTCTCCCGAATATTTTATTTAGGTTTCTAATTTACCTACCACAAAAGATTAGTGGCGGCTCCAAATTGATAAATTTTGCATGTAATTGAACCCAAGTTATAATTCAGTAGGACTTGTGAGAATCCGAATTAGGTTAGTTAATCTAATTAACTCAATAATCTGTTAACTTGGAATTTCCTAATTTTAGGTCGCTATGGACGGCAACTTGTTTGTAAATATTTTCATGGAGCATGGATTCTTTTTTATTCAATTATGCTTAGAGACCATGCAATCGAGTATTTTTTTTAAAATATTTTAGTACTTTTTCTTTCATTGATTGCTTGTGTTAGATACCTATATGTTCCTGCCCGTTACAAAGATGAGCTATGAAAACATTGGAAATGACAAAAAGAAATAGACATGTCCATCAGCAAAACAGATACTTCATACTCCCAACAAAGCCATCATTCCATTTTCTATGCCAGGCAAAGTAGGAGCAAAAGCTGAGCAATGACCATTGCTTTTTTGCCACCTCGTGTACAAGTCTCTCCTAGAAAATAGACAAAAAAGTTCGGCAACGAAAGAAGTGCACTTCAAAGAGAACAGAGGTGAACTTTGGTACATGACTCATCCATCTATACAGTCAAGTTGCCCTCATTGCTAATCTTTCAGAAAACCAATTATGGAACACAATGACACTTCCATGTGCGATGAAGCTTTGTATCGGCGAACGCGTTGCCATATTGCGCGGTACAAGAACTTTGCTCACATACAATCTCGTGAAATACAACAATAATAACAACAACAACAACAATAATAATAGCAGTGATCTGGTGCAATGAGTACATGCAAATGTAAGGTCTTTCAAGTTCTTGCAGTTGATGCTCAAAACAAGCTTTATATAATTTAAAGCGTGCATATACGCCAAAATGAGACCGGTGAATACTTTGTTCCTCCTACACAAAAGACCAGTTCATGAACATGAAGGCAAGACAGTGGTGGGAATCATCGTCGTTGAGAACTTTCCATGCGACGGCTTGCTCATAAGCCACCGGCCTTCCCATGCTAGAAACGCACACTCCGGCTGGCAGATACGCAATACCCTGGCAAACAATGAATTAATGTCAGGCTAACCGACTTGCATCACAGCTCTGCAAAAGTTGATCAATTTAAACTTTTTTCTCCGTTGAGATGATTTTTGGAGAAAGCATTTTTTCCGGATGAAACCTGCCTATCTGCTTTAATTGTTTCCCATGCATTTCACTGAGTCTGCAGCTTGATTATAGTTTGGAGTTTCTCAAATTAGGATGAAGGGTTAAACTAATTTTACCTGCTGCATGATCTTCGAGAACTCCGAAGAAAGAACTTTCCTGCCACCTTCATCAAGAACCTTTTCCAGCATAATATCTTGGAGGGCCACCAGAGTAGTTTCAAGCATATCGAGTCCAGCTTGGTTGGCGAAGGTGAAGACGGGAGAAGCCTGCGATCCATTTTCTTTAGGTGAGTGAAAAAGAGGCCAGCAATCTTCTCTTTTTCAAAGCAATTAAAAATACTCAGATGTCAGATATAGCTTTCAATTGAAAGGCATGCAAAAGTCGATGAATGTGTATGATTAAAGAGGAAAAAATGGCAGTGTACCGCATTTGTATTCACGGAGCAGCACATAATTGCATCAGAATGGTGCCAAAATTGCTTCAAAGCAGCATCACCAGCTTGGGTGTCCCCACTTAACAGTTCAGCTCCAGTACAAATTCTACAACAAAAAAATTGGTTTGCAGCTTAGCTGGGGCGAGAAAAGAGTTCCAAGGATGGAATTCAAGCAAAATTATGCCTGTAAAAGTAAAAACATCAATGCGAATTCTCAAGCAGCAGCACAACGTAAAAAAAATCATCAGAGATATCAAGTATGGCCTAAGCTGATAATTTCCTACACGAAGTGCGGTATCAACACATATAAAGGTCAGCTACTTTTGAATAAACACCACGAAAATCAGAGGAAACTGGTTCAAATTCAAAGGTATATCGTCCACACACCAAAGTCTTACACAGATATCCATCGTAGGTATATTGTTTAACCCCCTTACAATCCAATAACACGTCTACCAATGCCTTTTCTCCAAAGCTCCCAGTTGCTTTGCAACACAATTGATAAGTTAGCATTTTTTTTTTTTCAGGCCAGGGCTGGGATAACTATGCTAGGTGAACATATCACCTGGAAAAAGTCGTATGTTAATTTTCAGGGAAGGGTAATATCACTCATCTCTCACTCAGCACTCAGTGGTATATATGCAAGTAGAGAGCCCATAATTCCAGTCATATCTAACACAAACATTACTAAGAGTCAAACCTATAGCTTCGGCAGATCCATCGTGCTAGCGTAAGAGCTTCAGGAGAACCAGATAGAGATTTTGGCCCCAGATGGCCACTTAGCCTGGAAGGCGCAATTGCCATGGCAACCCTCTGGACAGATCCCACAACACTACGCACATATTGACGGGCCATGATCGCAACAGTGTCCCGTAAATGGTTCTCAAACACGAATTGGAATGCAATGGTCAGGACGGATCGTAGGTTGTAGGTGCTAGCATCAGCTTCACAAGTAGGACGAGCACCACTAGATCCCACCTCCAGCGTGGAGGCCAGGTCCAATGTCCGAGTAGGGCCAGGCCCATCCTGAATGAAAAAAGCACAGAGAAGTAAAGATCAGATAAATGGCATGCTAGGAGTTTCAAGTAATCTTAGGAATCTGCTCAAACAAGCTTCTTGGCAGCCATTCATTCTTCAGAGCCTTTCTATTTCACAATACTTCCGAGTCTCTGAACCCAGTGGCATAAAATCGTTTTGTGTTATAAAGATTGCTCCTAGCTTGTATTGTATGGTAAGCGGTATAGAAGAGCAAACAAGAAGTAGATTGGGAGCATAGTCAAGCTAAGTCTCAGCCAAAGATGCCCAAACAGTAGGACTATATGAAAGAAGGCAGTATCCAGGATGCTTAACTGTTTTAGGATCCAATTGTATGACACGAAAGCCAGATGGCAACAAAGGAGCATCATCTGCGAAAGATTCATCAATAGGAGCAAAGACAAGCTGAGCACAGGCACCAACTGCATTTTCATCTACCCCACTGCATAACTGCACCAATGATTTGAGTAAGCAACATCATTTACAAAGAGCTTCCTAAAATGTAAGGTAGACAAATGACAAGCGCTTCCATGTAAAAAGCCAATAGAAAATGCAAACCTGAAGTAAATACATATCATGTGCCATAGGTATATCTTCAGGTGAGAATGCATGACCCTCTAGCCGAACCACCTCCAAGAACTGTATATGGGAAATTGTGAGGGGTGATTTCTAAGGAAACAAAGGAAGAATTCATTGAAAGCAATTAAAGAAAGATCAGTATGCATAGACAACTATTACCTCCTCTTGCTCTACAGTGTGGGCAAGAGGCAAAATGACATGGCTACTAGGGAAGCCACCAGGTCTCACACATGGAATGGCGTAAGGACTAGTTTTCAGAGATGCAGCTGAGTATGCATCAATTCCATGGTCAGCCCACTCAGAGCGGTGCTCCCTCAGAAAGCGTACAAGTACAGCAGGCGGAACATTCTGTAAGTGCAAAAAAAGAGAGGCAAAGACAAAGTTAATCAGGAAAGTAAGTCCAGAGCAACAACCAAGAACCTATAAAGCAACAGCTGGTGGAAGAAATAGGGCTCCAGCCACCATTAGTGCAATCGGGCAACTCTTGTCATGCTATTGTGAACACACCTGAAGAAGCATGGAAGCCTTGGCACAGAGCACCCCTCTTCCAAAATTTGGAAACATGGATGCATTATATTGCGAACCAAGAAATTTATTTGGAGATGAGTTGACAGCAATGGTGACATCTTCTACCCCATCGCTACTTAGAACAGACCATCCGTCATCCACAAATCCACTCACAGCATCATTAAACCCCCTAGAATACATGTTTCCAAGCTGTAAGACACTAGTTTAAAATCATGAAGAACCTAGCTTTTGCATCTTTGAAGGAGCAAAAGACTTAACGGAGGAGGCAGGCTGATAAGACAGTTCGACATAACTGAGTAAATACCTGCACAATTTCTGGCTAAATGTCCTCAAGACTGCCGGTTGTCGGCTTCCTCCATACTGAATCTCCCCACTAGTTTCTTGGGCTATTTGTCTAATATGGCGCAAAGCCTGCAAATCATGTTCAAATGATTAAGCGAAAGATAAACAATAACTGAATGAGAAAGGAAACATGGAACCATTATTACAGCAACAGTCATCTTCTGCGCAAGAATTTTGGACGATTCATAAAGTGGTCTGAGAACTTCAGGGACACTCCAAGCCTAACAAGAGAATTGAACATGAAAGAAATCCGCGTAATATCATAATATAAGTAATAGAACCATAAGTAGCATACGAATAGCTGAAATGAACTATGCACTCACATCTAGATCAACATGATCCACAATATGAATGATGGCACCACCGCCGTCACAAGGTCGGATGAGATAACCACTTGGAAGAACTTCGGCTCTCACAAAATTTGAAGACGATGGCCCGGATGGGCCACCAGTAATCGTAGTCAATGACCTCTCACATATCTGCAGAAAGAATTTTCAGACAACAATAAAAAATAACAATCACACTAATATGATTTTCCAACGCCGAATATTTCACATGTTACACCTCTAAATCAAGTTTCATTAGAAACACAAGTATACCACATGTACAGCTAGGCCCCTCGAAAAAATTAAATGGGGAAAGGAAACTAGCCACAATCTGATTACAGTTTTATCAGTGACCTAAATGAGGAAAACTTATAGTAGCATTGTGAAAGAATGCACTTATTCAGAATTAGTTTGCAATAAGATTACCATGAGTTTACATAGTTCTAGATAAGAATAAGGTCAAGACAAGGATTAAAGGGGTTAGTTACCACAAGACTGCCATCTTCCAGGGTAGTGGTATATCGAAGTGTCCAAAAATCACGTGCTGCTGCCAGAGTTGTGGGTGCATAGGTCTAACCAGTAACATATAAACAGTCAGGAACAGAAAAAACAAGTATTCTTCTAGTCAGCACTGCCAAAAAGTTGAGACTGCTACCAACCTGCATGTATACAAGCTCTATCGTCCCCCCATTCCCTGTAGGAATCACACTAAGAACCTCAAGGCATCGACAGTCGCGAAACCAAGATGGACGATCTTTGAGAATTTCGGCGACCTGTGAGTGGTTCATCACAACTATCAATTGCCTTAATCAGGTTAGCTGAAGCCATTTAGGATACACATACCTTCATGGGCTCTAGACTCACGAGACCGCAGACTCGCGCTGCCACCCCATTGCAATTGCGGGAAACAGCAACGATTCCAATAGAATCCGGACCAGGCTACAAATCACCGTGTAAATTATGAGTATAATGAATGTCTCTGAAACCAAGGTTTCTAAAAGCGATGACCAACTATACCTTCATCCCAATCATCTGTACCCAGTCAACAGCAGTTCCAGTAGCCTTGGCAAGGAACTGTGTGAGGGCCTCCGCAGCAATCGTAAGAAGACTAAAAGAGCAATACATTGAAATAAAGTGTGTTAGACCAGCAACATGATTTGTGAAATGAAACATTCACATATAAACAATATATTTCCAGGTGAAGCAGTTACTTACCCAGCTGGGCTGCTGGCATCCTTTTCCGGATGCTGAGGTGTTGGGTTATGCTGCTGTTGGTGCTGACCGCTCATGACCACAGACTCACAGCTATTGTCTGTGGTCACTGTTGATGCCTGCTAAGAATGAATGAAATGAGCCTTCCCCTAAGATATCTAAAAATACAAAATCGTAAATCAGAGTATAACCAAGAGACGTGACGAATCACAGCCCATTTACAAACAAAGCATTGGGTTAACAGGAACCTCACTCACTAGTATATTTTCAGTGACTAGATCACAACCTGTGAGTTTTTCACCCACATACTTACTCACTGTTGAATTAGAAGGAAATAATACATGCTTATATGTTATGCATATTTTATAGCATCGGAAGACAAAGAAAATGCAATCATCAATGAACAAATTGTGCAATGCAAATTGCACCAAAGATCCATGTAGGGACTCAATAGCATCTCAAATTAGACACGTTGTGGTTAAAAACGGGAAGCGCTTACGCTATGCAGCTGGTGCCGCATGTGGCCGTTCTCATAAACCAATTGTGAAACTTGTTTCTGGAGGCGATCATTCTCTTCCATTAACAGCTTGTTCATGGCTGTCAGCTTTCTGTTAACAGTTTGGAGACGGAATGCTTCCTTCCTCTGCTTTTCCCGACATCTACATAAAAAGGCTAATTCATCAGTGAGGTGCCAGACAGAGTATAAAATTTACATATACACCTAAACGTATCACTTATACCAACCACCAGAGCAAACGACAGGTAATCCAAGTCCTAACAAAATTTATGAAAAAAAATTGCTTTGGAAGGTTACATGATTACACTGAAAAAGCTTACGGATCAGACCAATCGAATCTCACTTGCTCACTAAGGAAACAGAAAGCAAAACATGATCTGACCACTTCCCTCCACTGATTGTCCATAATCATTAAATTGTTCAGGCAAAAAAAACCCCAATTCTGCTACAACAGTAGATATGTGTGTTTGGATAAAAGATACCCAAAATAGAGTTTTTCATAACAGGGCATGGCCCAGCGAACACAATCAGTCTGGAAGAGATCCAAATGATCCCATTCTAGTGCCACAAAACGAAAGTTGCTAATGAAAAGATTTCAACCACTTCCAGATGAAGAGCAGCATCTTAATCAACAGTGCAACATGTCTTTTACTTGGGTAATTAAACAAGGCAACAGTAGAGCAAGAAATTATCTGGTTTTTGTCTCTTTCCTTCATTGGCAAAACATCCCAAAGAAGGGAAAAAGAGATCCAGAGCAGCAGAGCAATGATATGGCCGCGAAAGGAAAGCACAAATAATCGAGGATTTGCCAAAAGCTCCAACAGAAACCATCAATGTATTAAAGAAAGAATTGCAGCGAGGGCGACCAAGAGGATATTTAGGATGCTTAAAGCCTTCATTATCTTCCTTTCTACATATGGAACCAGACAAAAGAGAAAACCAACTTAAAAATGAACATTGCCTGACGATAAAACACCACTTTCTGGACAAACTTTCCAGCAGTACCAAGAAATTTTCAGACTTTTATCCTATCGCGGCAAGAAAATGAAACCCCAGTATAGTTTCGAAAGAAACTACCTTCCCAACTTGCGCAAACATTTTCTCTTTCGAGAAGAAAGAGAGCAGGGAAACGAAAACACGAGCTCTGATTCATCGGAAGCTTCGCAAATGACGAAATGGAGCGAGACTAACGGAGAAAGAAGGAGAAGAAGGAGGGAAAACAATGTGTAAGCATTTTTTGGTTTTATCACCTGCGATTCTGGAACCAGACTTTGATCTGCTTGGGCTCGATGTTGCAGAGGATGGGGCACTCTCGGATCAGCTGTTGCCGCCTCAGCGAGCTGGGCTTGGGGCACTCGTTGTAGACCCTCTCCAGCGCCTCCACCTGCTCGGGCGTGTACCGCACGTACTTGCTCGCGTCCATCTGCTTGCTCGAGCACTCCTTGTGCATTATTAACGCCATCGCAGGCCCGTTCGCCTTGCTTTTTCTCCAAGGTTCTCGAGAGGAAGAAGATGACGTGTCCGGCGAATCCGCGGCGAGCTTCCGAGGTTGTGAACGCGAATGGCGATGTCTGGGTCGGTCAGGCAGGCTCTCTCGGCCAAAGAGAGCCTCCTATCTCCTTCATGAGAGTAATGTCCACAGCGCTCTCTCTCTCTCTGTCTCTCTCTCGCACTTCCTCCGCGACAAACAGAGCTTTCTTGTTCCAGTTGGGGAGAGAGAACGAGGGTGAAGAAGACGGTCCCCTGTGCTGGTCTTTATCTCGAGACGCCAATCTCGAGAATTTCTCTCCGCTTTCTGCAGAGAGCCAGAGAGAGACTGTTCAAAGGACCATACTGACCACAACCAAACCGACAGACTTTAGAGAGGGAGAGAGAGAGAGAGAGAGAGAGAGAGAGAGAGCAGAGGAAAATACAAACGGAAGAGCCAATGGCAGAAGAAAGACACGGCCAGGTGTCAGGCGTCCCCCCTCTGCCTCTCTCTCTCTTCTGGGTCTTTCTGCATATCTCTCTCTCTAACTTTCTCTCTCTACTGTAACAGTTCTCCGGAGTGACATGGAATGGCAACTCTGTGGGATAAAAAAGGCGCATTTACTCTTGTTTTTTCCCCTCACATTGAAGTGAAGCAGAGAACAACAGTACCCAACAAGGGCATGAGCAAAATGCCATGCGCATGCATGGCATGGTGATGATGTCTGCATGCAATGATGCGCCATGTATGTATGTCAGAGTGCAAACACGCATCGTGGGGGACGGAAGAGAGAGAAGGCTGAGAAAACATCGGGTGACGGCATTCTAGAACGTCTTGTCTGATTGATTTCTTAGCAATTTTTTTTTAAATTTGATCCGCTGAGTCCTAATTCATTTTCAATTTTGGTCGATTAAGTTGCGAAAACTTACCGACGACGATGATATTTCGAGATTGATAAAGTCTGCCCCTAACCGATCTTACAACCTAAGTCAACATTCCTTTTTCGGACTGAAATTGATAATCGGTTGACACTTACGTGACCAAAATCAATATTAATGACTCTATCGACGTATATGTTATTGTGCTTCTCCTCCGCTGTGATAATTAGTAATTTGAAGGGCAATCTGCCCTTTGTTTACTCAACACATACCCCATGTGAAATGGGTACTTAAAGTAAACATGGTTAAAAAAGAGCAAAAGAAACAAGCGTGGTAGCACAGTAAAAAATAATCGTGTTATATTGTTCGGCTTGATTATCGAATGGGTTGTGTCTGGGTGTCAAAAATAAGAACGATTAGTACGATGTATTTTTCTGCATCCTCGATATCTACGATCGGTGAGTCACGGGTTATGGAAATCATCTTCCAATTAAAGGCAAGTATGGGTTTGAAGGAAATTTCTCGCAATCAGCAATGGAGGAAAACTTCATCCATTGATAATCCATGCATGGTACTTTCAAGCTGGACAAATCTACGTGGCATGATGTTCCATACAAATGCCCAAAATTTTCAGTCCAATTCCTAGCTATAATTCCAAAAAGTAGTGTCGGATTCTCGTTGAGATTATTCGTGCTAAAGATATTTAGGCTATTCTGTGCTAAATTGTTTTGATAATTGATGGGGGAACTCAGATATATGATAAAGCTAGCGGTCCATTTTAGCACCAACAACAATGTAACACATCATTTCAATGACAAATTCCACAAAGAAATTCCAATTTTGGTAGTGCAATCGAGTCATCGATGCAAAACCCTTTCATGGTTTTCGTCTGTCTACGATCCAAATGGCACGACCAAGATTCTTAGGACGCTTCGCAATCCTCCTCTGAAAGGTTCCGTTCATGAATGATGATTCGTTCCTTTCCTTAAAGCACACACTTAGTCCCACTCCAACTAATGAAAATGAAAAGCATTTAAATTACCACGAGTCTTGTCATTTTCCCTTGCCTTTCACTCGCGAAAAAGTCACAAAAGGAAGAGAGAGTGCGACCCAACACGAATTTAGAATTATCTCGCACTCTTTCTCCTTTTTCTTCTGTGGCAAAATGCCTTGGATGCTTTCCACACTGTTTTCCTCGACAAAAGTCAAACCTTGTGCAGCCAAAAAAGTCAATCTCTCTCTCTCTCTCTCTCTCTCTCTCTCTCTCTCTCTCATGCATATGTTTGTAATCAATTAGGGTTTCATGATGGAGCACAATGGCGAGTCAATGGCCACACAGATTCACTTGGTGTTTTCCTCCTGTCTGCCTTGGCAATATGCTATTATCATGACTCTCTCTCTCTCTCTCTCTTCTAAAGGTGCTATCACTAGCATGCACAGGAAATTCTTATCGACAACTAGTTTTAATAAGCTTGACAATCACAATGAGCACACAATCTTTAGAAACACTAAGGAATTGTACTCAGAAAGAAGCCCCCGATTGATCACCAAATACCGTCGCACGTCAAGCAAGATTGATTGTCCAAACCACTCATTTATACTAATCTTCTATGACCTACTTCCCTTAAAGAAAATCTCAACTGCAAGTCTAATCCTAAGTCTACTCCGAACTTTAATAATCCCAAGATTTCATTCTAATCTCAAATATGCTCCACGTCCAAAAAGCAAATGCAAGTGTATTGGTGAAGACGTGAGGTTTGACGATGAAACTTTAACTGACCCTGATGCTAATAATTTCAAAGAAATTAGTAGTGATTTTTGGACGTAGGGCAGATTATAGAGTATAGTGAAAGTTTGAGATTTTTTTTTACACAAAAAAAGTTCGGGGACGAATCGGAATTCGACCTAAAATTTGGGGTTTTTCATAAAAGGAATTAAGCAAATTTTCTACGCGCCAAGTGCTGACTCCTAACTCTAGCACCTCCGGTGTTTCTTTCTTTTTTTTCGTCTGTCATTTTTCTAATAAAATCGTGTCCTTCTTTTTATTTCCAAATAAACATAAGATATCATATAGCTTAGTTCTTTTCCCCCCTTTTCCCTCTTCATTTCGTTATTCTCAATCTAATTAATGAATTTCTTTTTCATTTTCAACGTATATTCTAAGCGTAAAAGCGTCCTTCAAATTCGATTTTTCTTCTTCCCAAATCAATCAATTAGCGTGCCATTTACGAGTTTATCGTATGAAAATCAAATTTAGGGTGAGAGATCGAAATACTATGATATCGTTGTCAAATGGTACGATTGATTCTAAGTTTTATGTTATATGGTTAAGTTTTAATCAAAATGTTCACTTTCAGAAGAAACATAATGATGTACAAATAATCTGTTAGCTAGAAAATGTATTATATAGAAGGAAAAAACGATCGACTCTTTTGGGGCCACGGCTGTAGTAAAACTATGTCATAGAGTAAGAAACTTCTGCATGGAAACAAAGTAACATCTTGATTGTTGAAGCATACCTCGTGTCATTTCTCCACGAAAAAATAAAAGTATAACCAAGCAAAATTAGATATCGATACTATATTAGAAAGTCTAGCGGAAAATTTCTTTAGACTACATATGTTACATGGAATATTTCAATTTCATATTTAAGTGTATCCTACCAAGTTTTCTCTTTTGGTCGACATGTATCCTACGAAGTTAGAGAAGTACTTGTATACACGCTTGCCTCGATCAACAAAGTAGTAAAATTCCTTTCCCTGCATGCAATGAAGAGCAAGCCTATGAGCAACGCTTGTGTTACATCTTAACAGATAACAAATGTCACAATAATCAGTCTCGTACTACATAGCATGAGAACCATATCCTACGACAAGTACTTGAACCTCGAATGCGTCCGATATTGTCATTTATTCTATATATCACATAATCAGTAGCCTATTACAATTTGAGTTTTTTTTTTTTTTTTTTGCATGATTGGGGAACATCTAAGTTTAAGGAGGTAAATCCACGTCGTAGGTTTACTTTTTTTGGGTAATTGACACATCAACACACTCTAAATCGTTAAAACGCGTGGCCTCCAATTTATGTGGAGTACCCCAAGTTCAATGTCGGATGGGTGAGACCTTACGATGTTATTCATATGTAAACTCCATTCTCGGAATTGTCATCAATATCGGTGGGCTGCTAGAGGCGAGAGGCAGAGATGATAAGAGTCTTACATTTTTCTCACACATCTCTCTCTCTCTCTCTATATATATATATATTTATATATATAGTTTGGGGTCTAATTTTGACTCTATTTCATAGTGAATAACTTTTTCCTAGTAGGGTTTCCCACCATGCATAAGCGCAGGCCTAACTTTATAAGTGTGCATGCTCCTCCCCCGCGGGCCAATATCACATTGCGTGACCTTGCAAAAACAAAACCAAAAATTGTGGGAGTCCTTTCCAAAGAGAGGGACCCAAACAGCCCTTTGGGTGGAGGATTGAGATGGAGGCCCCCATTTTTTTTTTTTTTTTTTTCCCTTCTTCTTGTCATGCACCAAAAGATGAACTCCCACATCTCTCAATTCAAAAATCAAGTGAACCCCACCCTCCACTTTTGTCACCCTTGATTACGTTGCCTTTGCTTCAATTTTACATCTCTCTCTCTTTCTCTCATGCATGATAGGAGGTGTAAAGGTGGCCATTAATAAGGAAAAAGACAAAACCTTAGTCTTCTAAATTGTACCGACAGAGCCAATAGACATGTGGTCCTGCTGATAAAGGAATTGGAGGATGGAGATACTAGTATTATGGTTGCGGGATTCGACTCTTGCACTTTATAAAAAAGTCGAGCGAAAGTCAGAGAAATGAGAGTTAGAAATAAGACAGACAAAAAAAAAAAAAAAAATACTATTGACACTCAAATGAAAGGAGAGACACTAGCTAGTGATGCCTCCACGGGATGCTCATGCCCAAGGCAGATCTTGGTCTCTCTTTTGGCACCAATGATGGCACTGCATATCATATTTCCTACCTACAACATGGAGGAGTCGCACTAACGTATGCGAATTCCATTGGCCTAAGCCCTAGGGAAAAGCAAAAGGGGAGGAAAAAAAGGGAGGGAGAGTTTATTCGTGAGTGAGACTTTTTTTTGGTAGGGCTTATGTCGTCGAGTCAACGTCAACTTTGCAACATAAACCATGCATGCACACTCCTTGAAATTAGTCAGTCAACATGCGGCATGAACATGCTTATAGTGGTGGGTGAGTCCACATCATGAATCCATGCCTCTGAAGTTAATTAAGCTTTTGGACTAATTAATGACCAAAAGTTTCAAGCTCTCTTTGTTTATTTTTCCGCCTTGTGGCTCCTAATTATCATCCTCTGGCCCACCGATTAAAAGAACGAGGATCCAAACCAGTGGTATGTGCGAAGTGATGAAATTGTGATTTGTTAGAAAAATACGAGAGAAATGAAGTAACGATATAGTCGAACTTTAAGGCGTGTAATCGGTCTCTTTTAGGATCAATTTGACCCACAAAGTTGCTATAGATTTACGGCAAATTCCCTTCAGGATACAACAAAGTCACGGTAAGAATACTTGATAGCAATTCCAGTAAATCTCCTAAAACTCTCTACGAAATAATGAAAGATTATTGTCTCTTTTTTGAAGGGAAACGAAAAAAATGAAAGTAACTTCCGAAAATGAACGGAACTGTCCATTATATAACGCTAATACAACACACCTCTTGATATCCGAACTTCCCATATGAACGAACCTATTCATGTTCGAAAAGTCGCAATTTGGATATGACTATTCATGTGTGAAAACCGCCGTTCGAACACACCTATTCACGTTCAAAATTGCTAATTGAGACGGACACAACATTTCATTATTTGAAAACTGTCGCGTTTGAAAAATTGTAACTCTTTATTGTATAAAATTCGAAATTAAATAATAATAAAATAGAAATTAACTTTAACTCCTACGTGAATAGTCGCCTTGTTTCGGTAGGGTTCAACAATTAATTATTATTACTATTTCGAAAAATAAAACATAAAACTAATTCTTGAATAGTGCAAAATTTGGATCACGACCGCGCAAGCATGCAAAGTGCGTCAAAATCGCGCAATTACACGGCACTCGTACGCGGGTACAATGAGATCTAGCTCGCTTGCCAATTTCTTTATTTTGAAAGACTATAATAACATTTTAAGCGATAAAGAGACTTGCACTCTTTTTTCTATCCTATGTGGGATTAGAAAGGCAACTTTTTGTTTTGTTTGTTTTACGAGACAAACTTCAACAATCCCCACTTTGTTTGTAAAACAAATATTTTCTAATTTTTTAATAATATATATTTAAATAAGATATAGCCAAAATTTCATGACACCGGTATATATACATGAAGGTCTCTTTTAAGTTAAACCTTCATTTAGTGCAAGTATCTTAAGGTTCTATCAAAGTCACAAGTAGCTGCTAGCGTTAAACTTGTTACTTTTAGTAATAGTACCGGACATACCGCACATATACTAACATCTTGTTTCAACAAGAAATTTATAATATACTTAGCACTGTTATGGCCTTGTGCTTGTACCTTTTCATGAGCTCTCTAAAAAGCAACCATAACTTTCGTAAGAAGTGGCACCACTTCTAAGCTCATATAGGTGAAGTATCTATCATGTGTTTACATTACTAATGAACACGATACATTAATATATTATACTTCATTAAGAATATAATTCGGCGTCTAAAACGTAATAGACGATACTGATTTCTCATGTCGGGGCTAATATCGGTATTATACAATCACTTTCAGCAACTTGTTCTTACCCATTAAATCATATAACTAGTGATGTGCTAGTATTTGGTCGGGTTACCATTATTGATAATTTTAATTAAATGGTTTCAGCGCCATTTCTTTTGAGCTCATTATTACCACCTTTCTTGGTAGTGTCTTTGTAAAAAGGTCAACCAGATTCTTGCTTGGCCTTACATAGACAATTGTTATAATACCATCCTTAATCAACTGTCTTACGTATTCATGTCTTAGGTTAATATGCCTAGACTTTTCATTATAGGTGCTCATATAAGCTCTTGCTAAAGTAGCCGGACTATCACATGGATAGAATTATGAGGCATAGGACTAGATCACAATTTGATGTCCAACAACAAATTCCTAATCCACTCAACTTCTTTCCCGGTTGTTGCTAAAGTAATAAATTCTAATTTCATTGTTGAGTGAGATATGCAAGTTTGTTTCTTGCTTGACAAGATACAACACTTCCCCCTAATATGAATATCCATCCGGAGGTGGAATTTTTATACCCTACGCTTGTTATCCAACTAGCATCGATGTATCCATCTAGTACAGCCGGATAATTATTATAGAACAATCCTAAATTAGTTCTCTTAAGATGGCCAAAAATTCTGGTAACCGCATTCCAATGTTCTATACTTGGATTACTAGTGTATCTACTCAATTTACACACGTAAAATGCAATGTCGGGTCTAGTACAATGTATCGCATACATTAAAGACTTTATATCACTCGCATATTCAAGTTGTGCTATTGCCCTACCATAATTATAATTTAATTTCACATTGGGATCAAATGGAGTACTCGCTACTTTGTAACCAAGATGTTCAAATTTATTTAACTTTTTTTCAATGTAATCTTCTTGGCTCAAAGAGTAACCTCCACTATTATTTTTAACTTCGATACCTAATATAGTATCTACTTCACCCAAATCTTTCATTTTAAAATTCGAAGTTAGATACTTTTTAGTCTCATTGACTCCAGTCATATTGATTCCAAAAATAAGCATATCATTAACGTATAAGCAAACCAAGACCCCATAGTCTTTCGTGAACTTAGAGTAAATACACTTATCAACACTATTATGTTTGAAATCATTGGACAATATGACTTAATCAAATTCTTCATGCCACTGCTTTGGAGCTTGCTTAAGTCCATAAAGAGATTTAATCAATTTACACACTTTCTTTTCATTCATAGTAAGTACAAAACCCTCTGATTGTTCCATGTAAATTTCCTCATTTAAATCTCCATTTAATAAAGTAGTTTTGACATCCATTTGATGAACACAAAGATCATAAATGGATGCGAGAGCAAAAAGAATCTGAATAGATGTTATACGTGCTACGGGGGCATAATTATCAAAATAATATATTCCTTCTTTTTGTCTATACCCTTTGGCCACTAACCTCGCCTTAAAAGTTTGGACAATATCATCAGAATTATATTTTCTTTTAAAAATCCATTTACAACCAATTGGTTTAGATCCTTTTGGTAAATCTGCTAATACCCAAGTATTATTGGACATAATTGAGTCCATTCCATTATTTATAGCTTCTTTCCAAAAAGAAGCATCGCTAGAAGACATAACATCACTAAAACTTTTAGGATCGTCTTCTAAATTTAATACTAGATGGTACTTATTTACCATGTTATTATCTCTGTCTCCTTCAATAAGGAAAACATGAGTAACAAAATTAGGGCCTAAATCTCTCAATTTTCTCGCTCTGGTCTAGTGCTTCTCCTTGGTTCGGTCATAATTTTTTAATCATTTGTTTCATTCTCATGAGAGTCTATTTTTATTTCTATATGTCTTGAATTATTATTTTCAACAATTTCAAAATCCGTAGAATACTTATTCTCAAATAATTCAACATCTCTCGATTCCATTATGACATTTGACTCTAAATCAAGAAGCTTATAAGCTTTATTATTTTCAATGTATCCAAGGAAAATATTTTTAATTGCTCTAGGACCAAGCTTTGTTCTCTTAAGGTTCGGTACTCTATAATAAGCCAAACACCCCCACACTTTAAAATATGCAAAGTTTGGTTTTTTATCTTTCCACAATTCATATGGACTTACGTTATTCTTCTTGGATGGTATTCTGTTTTGAATATGACGGACAGTAAGTAATGATTCACTCCATATATTAATTGGTAGCTTTGAATTAGAAAGGATACAACTAATCATTTCTCCAAGAGATCTATTTTTCCTTTCAGCCAAATTATTCTGCTGTGGAGTGTAAGGTGCTAAAGTTTGATGAATAATACCATATTCTTCACAAAATGATGAATATTCATTTAGGAAATATTCACCACCTCTATCTGAATGTAGAACTTTAATTTTCCGTTCCAATTGATTTTCTACGTCAACCTTATATTTCTTAAACATGTTAAATACTTCATCTTTCGATCTTAGAAGATACACGTACAAATACCTACTGCAATCATCCACAAAGGTAGTAAAATACCTTTTACCACCACAAGTTAACATTCCATTGAATTCGTATATATCGCTATGCACCAAATTTAACAAATTTGAATTTCTATTTGTACTCGAAAAAGGCCTCTTAGTTAATTTAGACTTAGCACAAATTTTACATTTATCTAATTGTCCATTAAAATTGATCAAGTCTAATTTTTTCATATTCTTTAAATATCGAAAGTTTAAATGAGCTAATATACTATGCTATAAAATTGAAGAATCAACAGTATAAACATAAGATTCAATTTTATTATTGATACTTTGTTGATACATCCCATCATTGATATAACCCTTTCCCACAAAGATTCCATTATTCGACAGGATAATCTTGTCGAATTCAAACGAGTACCGAAATCCTCTTTTACATAACAAATCAATAGAAATTAAATTCTTCCTAATCTCGGGTACATACAATACATTGAGAAGGGCAATTTTCTTTTCCGAAGTGAAGTCTAACTCCACGAAGCCTTGGCCTTCGATTTTTGCAATACTATTGTTTGCCATTTAGACCTCTCGATAGTTAATGTCAACAACATCTTGAAAGTTTTTAATCATGGACTTATCCTTGCACACGTAGACCGTTGCTCTAAAATCCAACCACCAACCCGATTGGACAGAAACACCGTTGATTTCAGTAATCGTGGCCACAATACCATCAATTTTCTCATAAATTTCCAAGTTTAAAAACTTATGTGTAACCATAGCAGCATAGTTTTCTTCAACAACATTGATATCCGCCTTCACAATTGGCATTAGTGTATTCTTCTCCTTGGAAGTGTTGTTCTTGCGGTGCCTACAGTCCCTTACAAAATGCCCCACTTTGCATCAAACGAAACATCCTCCTTTCTTTTTCTTTTGTGCCTTTTTAAAATTCTACTCTCTCTTGCATTTCAAGTTCGCGTGATTTTTGGACCGAAATCCATCACCCATCGGGACATTCACTTTAGTCTCATATAGACTAGAATTTTCACGCAAGCGTGACTCTTCCTCAATGTGAAGACGTTTCTAGAGTTGAACCAAAGTTACATCATCTGTCTTGTGCATAAGTCTTTTCCCATAATTCTTCCAACTTGAAGGCAATTTAGTAATGATTGCTCCAACTTGAAATGCTTCTGGTATGTCAATTTTGAGAGCACGAATTTTGTTCACTAGAACTTGTAGTTCATGGACTTGCTCCAAAAGGAGTTTAGTATCAATGAATTTGAAATCAAAGTATTTAACAATCGGATATTTGTTAGTACCTTGTTCCCCTGCTCTGTATTTGAATTCAAGTGCATTCCAGATTTCCCTAGCAGACTTCATTTCCATGAACAAGTCATACAATCGATCGGACAGCGTATTGAGAATGTGCCCACGATAGAGTAGTTCGTCTTCATCATGTTTCTTCTTTGCCTTATTCACCCTCTCAATTTCTTCGACATTTGGTTCTTGCCCTTCGGTGGTAGGAATAGGATCTTCAATAGGCACCAGATTCGGGTCCAGAATATATGATATCTTCAAAGCCGTAAGCAGAAACATCTTTTTGTCCTTCCAACGTGAGAAGTTGTTGCCGTCGAACCGATCCAACTTGACCATGTCCCGATTCATCACTTTGATGGTTTTTGACTCCATTGTTGCGCGAGATTGATCCTAAAAATTGTTGGAAAAATATGGGAGAAATGGAGTAACAATGTAGTCGGACTTTGAGACGTATAATCACTCTCTTTTTGGATCAATTTGCCCCACGAAATTGCTATAGGTTTTTAGCGAATTCTCTTGAGGATACAACAAAGTCACGGTGAGAATACTTGATATCAATTCCAGTAAATCTCCTAAAACTCTCTGCAAAACAATGAAAGATAGCTCTCTCTTTTTTGAAGGAAAATGAAAAAATGAAAGTAACTTCCGAAAATGAACAGAATTATTCATTATATAATACTAATACAACACAACTCTTGGTGTCCGAACTTTCCATACGAACGCACCTATTCATGTTTGAAAAGTCGCAATTCGGACATGACTGTTCGTGTGTGAAAACCGCTGTTTGGACACATCTATTCACGTTCAAAATTGCTAATTATGACGGACGTAACCTTTCATTGTTTGAAAACTGTTGCGTCTGAAAAATTGTAACTTTTTATTGTATAAAATTCGAAATTAAATAATGATAATAAAATAGAAATTAACTTCAACTCCTACGTGAACAATCGCACTGTTTTGGTAGGGTTCAACAGTTAATTATTATTACTATTTCGAAAAATAAAACATAAAAATAATCGCTGAATAGTGTGAAATCTAGACCGTGATCGCGCAAGCATGCAAAGTACTAAATGCGTCTAATGATCGCATCAAAATCGCGTAATCACACGCGCACCAACTCGCGGGGTATAGTGGGGTCTAACCGCCTTGCCCATTTTTTATTTTTATTTTGAAAGACTATAATAACCTTATAACTAATAAAAAGATTTGCGCTCTTCTTTCTATATTATGTGGAATTAGAAAGGTAACTTTTTGTTTTGTTTGTTTTACAAACAAACTTCAACATGATTGACATGAGAACGGTTGATATCTGTCGATGTACGAGCAGAAGCACCGGACGGAACGGACCATAGGGTCCTTGCCCTAACTATTTATTGCAATGTGGTTTTACCCAACGTCCCGTTTTTTCACTTGGAAGCCAACATTTTTAAGTGAGGACGAGTGGGATGAATAGTGTTTTAGCATAAATCTGAAATGTGGAAGGTATAACTTGGGAGCTCTTTAAAGCTAGAATTCTTTTTTCTCTTTCCTTTACCTTTTGCCCCGATCTTTCTTCTTTTCCATTTTGCTCCTGGGTCCATAAGTACAAGCGCACAAATCACGCCGCCTCTGTCACTGGTCCCCGAGCTCCCTTGGCCGCTATCTCACGCTCTGCATGGCTGAGTCTGTGGGGGTTACTGGGTTTGGGATGCCGGATCACGACCTTGGTTTCGGGAAAACTCGGACATTTCCTCAAGATATTTCCAAGGAGTCATTTTCCAGAGAAATAATAATATTTTCCGGTGTTCGGTTGAAATTTGAAAACGAATTAGAAATTGGGTTCCATGAATTGAAAAGGGAGACTTGATTTTATTTTCTTTTAAGGGACATGCACCATTCATGTGATAAAATGGACACTCGACAATCGAGATTTTCGGACCTAGCCACTAGAAACAGAGCATGGGTGTCGAGGACCCCAGGCCCAGCTTCGATAGAATTGAGCCCAGATGCTATTGAGCCCAAGTGCTAGTGACTCGGGCATAGGCTCCGAATTCTTGGGCCTAGCCTAAAGGGATATGGCCCGGCCTCTGTGGACTCGAGCCCGGGAGCTAGTGACATGAGCATGAGAGCTGGCTACCCGGGCACACCTACTGTGTGCAAACCGCAAAACACTCGTGTTTTGCCGGTTGCTCCGGCTACGGTGGGCGCTGTGGAAGGTAGCGAACTACTGGAAATTCTCCACAATAACAAGGATGAAGCTATCAGTGTATGGCTAACATCAATGCTAAACAAGCTTGCTAATTTTTTTTGGTAATTTGTTATCATGTAAGCTTTTTTATATTAATTTGTTTTCAATTGGTTTGATTTTTATTTTCAATATGCTATTTCTTTCGCATATAAGGGGAAAAATTTTGCTAAGAACCGAAGCTCGAATTGTGTCGAGTGTGAATTGAATACGAGTTGCGTCGTGTATGAACCGTTAAACTTGTGTTACGTAAAAATGGGTCAACATAAGTAAAAATAGGTCAAATTGGGTCGGACCCATTTTCAGCTCACCCAAATCCAACCCAACTCACCTGTTTAACATGTGAACACCTGCATCTACCACCACTAGTAATGAGTAGAGTAGTAATAATAAAAAAAAACCGTACCTTTTTTTGTATTTTTCAAAGGGTAATTTTAGCATTAGGACGATCCTCGTGAATCAAATTGACCAAGTAACGAGAATATATTAGCTTTTCCGGTCTTATTCTAGCACCATGACGGTACTAATTTTTATCGTCAATTTTCCTCTCCTTACTTTTGCGGTTGATTTTGTTGATTTCACGGAGGTACCATTCTCTTTTCCCTTTGAAGACTAAAGTTGGATTGATGTGTTATAATGTAAATCGTATTTGTCAATTATTTGGGGATGACTTATTGATGAAAAAAGGTAACAATCAAGGTACAACATTTAATTTTGATGACAGCATTTAAATTTTAATAAGATGCAAAAAAATTAATTTTAATATTGTCGTTAAATTATTGCAATAGGTGCGCAATTTTTTTTTTTAATTAGTGGTTTGTCGAAGAATATGTATTGCGTATGATCCTTAAGTACCTAAGGCATGAGCTATTTATTAACACGTGTTCTTTCTTTGTACGAAGCTCAAGTATAGATGGATCAAGCCTCCACACTAGCGACCGCGCGATAAAACTCTTGTTTCATTCTCTCACTCTCTCTCTAAACCCATATGTTCAAAATTCAATCGCTCCCTCTTTCCCTCACTAAACCCATTTTCTCTTGTCTCGTCGCGTGATTCCTTTCTAGGATCTCGCATCTCTCGTCTCTCGATCGACCGAAGCAACATGGCAAGCGGGTTTGTTTAGGATGATGTGTTGTACCCTGGCCGTGTAGGAAACACTCGTGTTACGCTCATTGCTCATTCGGCTGCCATGGGCGCCGTGGAAGGTAGCAAACTACTGTAAATTCTTCACAATTATAAGAATGAAGCCATTAATATGATGGTTAACATCAATGCTAAAAAAGTTTGCTAACTTTTTAGTAAGTTAATATCATGTAAGCTTTTCGTATTGATTTGTTTTCAAATTGGTTTGATTGCTATTTTCAACATGTTATTTCTTTCTCATATATAAGGGGAAAATTTGCCGACAACTGAAGCTCAAATTGGATCGAGTGTGGATTAAGCACGTGTTTGGTCGGGTATATATCGTTAAACTTGTCTTACACAAAAGCGGGTCGATATAAGTAAAATAGGTCAATTTGGGTCGGTTCCATTTTCGGCCCAGCCAAACCTGACCTGACTCACATGTTTAACGTGTCAACACTTGCATCTACCACTAATGTAAGGAAATGTTTGCTCCCTCTCACAATTTTGGTGTTGCTATACTCTTAAAGGAAATATTTGGTGAAATACGAGGCCCGCTTATACGAATTGCCAAATCCATTTTGAAGACGAACTTTTTAATCACGGGCTGATTTAGGTCTGACCATGAGCCCACCCGACCAAGAATCCGGGTCCGAAAGGGTAATCTCTCTTTCACTGGGAGGCAACCAGCAGAAGAAAGAGCTTCTTGAATGGCGTTGCACAGGGCGGTTCAAAGGGTCGTCGCCGGCCATAGCGGCGGGTCGATGCTAGGACCCAGTCGCGGATTTCAGGCCGTGGCCCGACCCGGGCCCTTGTATAACATCGTCTCCCCCGTCGTCGCGTCTCCGCCGTTGGTCTTGCCCGAGCACGGCCAGTTGCCGGAGGACAGCCGCGTGTGGATGGATTTCCCAAGATTCGGTATAGGAGGGGCCATGGAGCTCATGGCCGTTCCGAAGAAGAAGGTATTGCCTTGACGAAGTTTTATTTTGTCGATGTGTCCATTCCGTCAGTGGGTTTTAAGGGGGGTTTTGTGTATTGATAGTGTTCTTGATTCTTGACTCTGGTTTTGCTCTCTGCATATTTCGTATGATCTTTTAAGAAATTTCTTGTTGACTAAAGTTTGACGGTCGTCCTTCATGTGTCTCACTGATGTATGTGGTCATTTTTCCGATTAGTAGACGTGTCTAGTCATGATGATTAAAAGCTGCCGCTCCTTGTGGAATGAAAAGATGTTCTCGAGAGTGTCGATATGGGGTCAGTAGTTATCCGATTCGTTTTAGCCTTTGAGATGGGAACTTCACTAAATTCGCATCCGTAATGTTAGATCAGCGATAAGAAGAGCGGATGTGATATGGGCTGATTGATTAGTAGCCACATTAACTGATGAAGTTAGCAAGGATGCCTTTCGGATAAAAAAACATTGTCTCATAAGCATTTTCTTTTGTTTTTTCGGCCTTTTTGGGATGTTTTATGATCATTTGGCTTTTCTTGCCGGAGATAAGCAGAGGTCAGTAGAAAAGCAGTAAAGGAGATATGGAAATTTTCTTTTTAGTGCTATGTGCGGCAAGAACACATTGGATGCCAAGAAAGATGTAGGAAAATTGTGGTTGTCTCCGGTGGCTTGAGGTTTTATTGATAGTTGTTCTCCTGTCATTAGCCATTCTTGCTGTAGATAGTTAATTCATTTATGTTGTAATCACAAGATGGACAGTGGAACTTCATTGCATTCCCATTATCCACAATGTTAATTTCACTGTGGGCACCATCTATGTCCCACAATGTCTTGGAACTGATCCCGGACTCCAAAGGGGCTTTCATAATGGAGGTAAACTATCTATTGTGAGGATCCACTATGCTGACCATCAAGAATACAGAAAGAAAGGTAGCTTAGAAATTGAATTGTCTTCATATGGTACTTTGTCATTTACAGTACAAAGCCAACGGCTTGGATTGAGTTCAATAAAGTTGGTTAAAGTTTTGCATAATTTGTTTTCGATGGAACTCAAGCAATGTATAATTTTATTCATGTTGTAAACTATGTCACTTGTAACCCTTTGGAATCTTTTCTATGCATTCTCCTTGTTTTGAAGGTGGCTTAAACTTAAATCTAGTCAGTGTAGGGAAAGTTCTGTGGGAAAGTCGACATGTTATAATCCATTGCACCTTGTCCTGATGCTCTCGCTTTCCTTGGTCAACATTGATTTTTCCTTTGTTGGCCATTGCATCTTTCTACTTTGTCTACAGTTGCGATCAACTGCAAGTATGACTTTCTGTGAGTCAGTTAATTGCCTATTCCGTTTAGATTAATTTGATGTCTTACACCTCATCGTGCGTTTGGTTTACATTAGGTTCATTCTTGTCCATAATGCAAATATGTGCATGATTGTGCTTGTACATCATCGATTTGGAGATACTAGTTCTTACGGTGTCTGGGTTATTACTGGCTTCTATTTAATAATAATGCAGGTTTCCCGCCACAAGAAAGGTATTAGGAATGGACCGAAGGCTCTGAAACCCGTTCCAGTTATAGTTCGATGCACGTAAGTATCTTCACATTATTATTTATATCTACAATTTTTTAAAATGAAGGAATGATGGGAAATTTAAGAAAAACAATTGCATTTTCAATTTTCATTGTCATTTTTGTGACATGATGCGGTGTCTTGTAACTCGAGGAGTTTTCTATATCACTTTCTTAAAGACTAAACTGCTGAAGCAGGATCTTACGGATGATATATCAATCTCTAGCACTCTATGTCTTCAACTGTCTAGTCCCTGAATCACCATGAGAGAGAGAGAGCCGGTAACCTGCTTCAATCTGTTTTAATTGTGTGTGTGATGGTTTAATTGTTAAATTCAGTTTGGTCTGATCCGAACCCTTTATATAAGATTGTCCTCAGCCAAACATCTTTTCAGTTTAGTTTATTAAATAGAAAACAATTTATTCAAAGTTAGAGGGTTTAATTGTTAAATTCAGTTTGGTCGGATCTGAACCCTTTAAAAGATTGTCCTTTGCCAAACCTCTTTTCAGTTTAGTTTATTAAATAGAAAACAATTTATTCAAAGTTAGCTTTTACTTTTAGTTGTGATGGACTGCTGGTGAGGAGACTTGAACACCAACCCATGAACTCAAAGAGCATATCCCACACCTTGATTGTATTTTCGACTTCTTATTTACCAAACGCATAACTTATTCTATTTGTAATACCCCTTGTGCCTGGGCAAAAATAAAACATGTTGATATATATCTTCAATTGCATATTTTGCTTGTCTTTGTTCCAGGGTATGCGGTCGTGTCAAGCTGCCCCATTTTTATTGCTGCAGTGGGGATAGAGGAAGGACAGATGAGCAGAACTCGTGAACCATCTCGCCAGGTGTTCTATATTAGTTATCATCACCGGTATACTGCCAGAGCAATATGTTGCCCCATTTTCTTGGCTGATGTTTTTTTTTTTTTTTTTTTGGCCGGAGTAGTAGAAGTTGTAGTCGGCTTGATGCTTTTTGATTCATGGTACTGCATTATTAGGCAACATCGCTGGTGAATGGGGTTTTTCTTTGGCCAAACGCGTTGGACCAGCCATCTGCCAACTGATGACCTAGTCGTCATGGAGAATAATTGCAGAACTTCACGTATCTGTGGGTTGTTCAGGGCAAAAACTTGCACGTACCCCTGCTTTTGTTAAAACCTCTTTCATGTTTGATGTAAGTGAATGGGACATGAGGTGCAAGTAGTGCTGGTAAAGGCTGATGCAGTGAAGGATGGTGCTTAAAAGTCCTTGGTCGATCTTTCTTTTGATATATGGCATAAATTTGCCCTCCATTCTTGGATTGGTTGCAATGTGTATTCTGGATCAGAGTACTCATGAACCAATTTCGGTGAGCTAGTAGTCAAAATTCAGACGAAAATCATTGTCCCAATTGTGTGCTGAACGATCATTTGGCTTTGTTTTTGCGTGGCTTTCAAACCGGACCAGAAAACAGCCGGTGAGTAGGTTCGACTAGTCAGCATAAAGCAGTCCGAGTTGGCATCATTTACCAGTTACTGCCATCCCCCATTGCCAAGAGCTGGTTTTTGACAAGATAACTTCAAGCATCTGGTAACTGGTGCCGCTTTTAGTACATAAACACCCCTATCTAATGAAGACATTGCCCCGTTCTCCTTTGTCTTGTTTCTCCTTTAAGATGTGAGATTACTCCTGGACCAAAAGCCTTTTGTGGTACCAGTCTCCTGAAAATAGCAAACTGTTGGAAGTTTCATTTCCGTGTTGAACACTTCAGCGAGATTACACCGGATGAGATCCTGTCTCCATTCGTACTCGTTATTGTATTGTCTCGCCGTGCCCGCTCCTACCATATGTTGAAAAAACATTTTTATTGCATAGAACATCATGAAACATCATCATACAGAACTGACAAAAAATGGGTCTCTCACGTAATTCGTTTACAAGCTATCACAAAGATTAGGGAACCAGAACTGATTGCTTTGATACTAATGAAGGGAACGAATTTCAATAACATATATGTACATATGCAGCGAATTAAACTAAATTACATGTCTTAAATCAAGTCAAGTCATTAATCGAAGAATTATATCACATAGAACGAACATTCACCGATTGCCACAAATTAAAAGCCCCAAGACGCAGGTGAGAGAGAATTCGGATCTGTCGATCGCTCGTTCTTCAAGAGAAATTCATAGAGTTTTTAGAGAGTGTTTTTGCGCAAGTGAAAGAATGTTGTTCGTTTTCTCTAAGAGAATACGTAATATACTCTTCTTTGGAATTGGCAATCAAATCGCCCATCATTGCGATTAATCAAGACCTACCTTTTTGGTTTCCTTTGCATGGTAACTGATATCATATATTAGGGATGAAGTAAAGAAGATGAAAGGAAAGGAAGGAAGGAAGGAAGAAAGGTGGGTTAATTATTCCCGCCATGTTTCGGGCGATTCCTACTCCAATCCGTTCCTTTTGCTCACCCTTAGGATAAGATTCGTCCTAAAAAAAAGAAATGTTAATTTTTAGTAGATATACAGAGAAGTTCATATTTTTCGAGACTTCCGTTTGTCACAATGTGCAAAGCTCAATGTATAACATTTTTTCCATCGAGATTAAAGGAAAAATAATAATACATTTGTCAGCCAAAGAACTTCAAAACGTCAAAAACCTATGGGATTTAGGTCAAGATTTCAAAGCAAAAACTCTTTCATAAATTGAGCTTGCCTTCTTTTCTAAAGGAATTGGAATCTTTCTTTTCTCCTCGAGTTGTAATTTGGATGGCGAACCAACCCCATATATATGCCTTTCTCTAAACAGATTGATCGGCACCAAACATTACCGAAGAGCAAATGGGCACAAGGGGCGATGAGCAAGTACAGGCAAATCGGCTTCTTGATGGACGCTGGCGCAGACGTGAATGCTGTTTGAGTGCCTAACCGACCCAGCTAGGATCAACAAGCTTCTCCAAGATGGCATCATTTACAAAGATAAGAAGGCAATCCCTCCTATCTCTCTCTCCAAGATGGCGTCATTTACAAAGATAGGAAGGCAATTCCAAGATGGCGTCATTTACAAAGATAGGAAGGCAATCCCTCCTCTCTCTCTCTCTCTCTCTCTCTCTCTCTCTCTCTCTCTCTCTCTCTCTCTCTCTGGGATAATCTGTATATGAAAGATATTCTTGATAGACGTCCTATGTGCCATCGTTGATGCTGACGTGAATAACTTTTACTGATATTTTGATATTTTTTCGAATTTTCTGTTTATTTTAATTTGTTTTCTTTTCTTAATATGGCTACACATAAAGTATAGTTAACTATAAATGTAAGACATATGTGGGTTCATTGGAACCATAAAGATATTCTCCTGTGGCACATCGGGTTTTATGACACATAAGGTAATAAAATAATGATCGACGGGGAGGATAACACATAAAGTTACTCTATTATTTGATGTGTTATTGGTTTGGCACACTATCATATTGAATACAATATCAGTAAAATTAAGAACACTTGTGCCCATGGATGGCTTTGTGTCTTTTCGTGCGGTAACTAGCATGATTCGGTATTTGAGACTATATGGGATCAGATTGACTAGTAGAAATTATCTCAACCAATATAAAGATGCGTATATACAGCACAATTTTAATTAATATAACCCAAGTTAGATAATGTAAAAGTTATTTCTAATTTGGGATAAATTAATTAAAATTATAATTAATTAATTGGTTTAATAAAGTAAAGATATACGGTTTCCTAATTAGTCTAATATTGGACTGCATAGTATGGGCTGAATGAGAGGGTAGGTTTACAAACTGTTTAAATAGAGTTCAACTCCCTCCACAAAATGGTCGCCACATAATGCGATACATGAGGTCTAAACCATAATGCTCGCACAACCTCACACAAAGAGTCACCACAAAATGCGATAAGTGAGGGGCAAACCCGTGATTAAAAGGGCTTAATACGGTAGACGCTCCGCCACGGAATGCGATACGCGAGAGGCAAGCTAGCGATTAAAAGGGCTTATAGATTAGAAGCTCTTGAGCATTGCAACGTCCATATTCCGCGTCAAGAATGATTATTTTAAATTAGGTGCGTAATTCTTCTACGTTATTATTATGGTTCGAATATGTAAAGTTGGTAATCTTGGGGCACTGCTTATAAGTATTATTCGCAGCTTAGAGGCTCGACCGGCAACGTGATATGATCCGCCAAGTGAGGGACCGTCTCGGTGATTGTCTCGGATGTAGGGAGCTCGACACGGCCGGAGGGTAGATCGCGAACCACAGCCGGTCACGGTGATTGAATCCTCGCTGAAGCCTGGAAAATAAGAACAGAGAATTCTCGGCTCGGTGGGGATGCTGCGAGGCGGGCTTTTTTCCAAATCAAGTTTAAAAAAAAAAAAATTACCAAATCAAGTGTAAAAAAATTTTATTTACCAAATTAGGTGCCGCTCGGCGATCTTAATGTCGAGCAGTCCCTCGCTCGGTAGTCACACTGCCGAGCGGGCCAAAAAAGCAAAAAAATTGCCCTCTCGGCGGTCTGATTCTTGAGCCGACGGAGCACATATATATATTATTTTTTTTATTCCCGCTCGGCAATCTGATTGCCGAGCGGGAGGAGTGCATACTTTTTTTAAAAATAAATTATGCTTGCTCGGCAGTATGACTGCCGAGCAAGCACCCAACCTTTTCTTTATTTTTAAATTTTTTATTGTTTTCTTTTTTAATCATTTTTAAATTTATTTTTTTATTTTCTTTTAATCATTTTTTTATCATTCAATTTGTTCTCTGGAATGGACAAAATATTAGTGAAATTCCTATATAATATAATGGTCTGCGTTAATGAGCGAGCGAATGAACGATCGAGGCTGCGAAGCGAATGCTCGCTCGTTCGTTCACTCCGCGGCCTCGATCCTTCGTTCGCTCGCTCCGCGAGGTCGAGGCTCGCTCGTTCGTTCGCTCCGCGGCCTCGATCATTCACTTGCTCATTCTCAATTTTCAATTCGTGGCGAACTTTCTCCATCAAAGACCTTTCGGATTCAATTGGAAGGAAAGATCCCACGAGAAATCCATTTGCAACTCATCCTCATCGTCCGACATGGTCGCGCCGGTTCCTTTGCCCAAACTCATTCCTGCAAATAATTCCAATTTACGGAAAGATGCATTCTTGAGTGAGTCCACTTCATTGAGCACTAGGCATGGCAAGGAAACCACGACACGCAACGTAAACATGTGCGTTAAATTCATAAACATGGTGCATACGCTCTATTCTGATAGTCCCTTTCCTCGCCCTATAATGAGACCAGGATGGCTTGGTTTACTCCGACACGGAATGTAAACATGAACGAGCGAACGAATGAACGAGTGAGCGAGTGAGCCTCGACCCTGCGAAATGAGCGAACGAATGATCGAGGCTGCGGAGCAAACGAACGATCGAGGCCTCGGAGCGAACGAGCGAGCGAGCAAGTGAACAAACGAACGAGCGAGCCTCGACCCTGCGAACCGAGCAAGCGAACGAGCAAACGTTTGCTCTGCACTCTTGATCGTTCGTTCGTTCACTCACTCGTTAACACGGAACATTGTATTATATAGGAATGTGATTAATATTTTGTCCATTCCAAAGAAAAAATTGAATAATAAAAAAATGATTAAAAGAAAATAAGAAAAAGAAATTAAAAAATGATTAAAAAAGAAAACAATAAAAAAATTTTTTTTAAAAAAAGAAAAAGGTGGGTGCTTGCTCTGCAGTCATCTTGCCTAGCAAGCATAATTTTTTTAAAAAAAAGTGATGCGTTCCTCCGCTCGGCAATTAGATTGCCGAGCGGGAATAAAAAAAATATATTTGCACTCCGTCGGCATGGCAATCGAGTTGCCGAGCGGGTAATTTTTTTTGCTTTTTTGGCCGGCTCGGCAGGGTGATTGCCGAGCGAGGGACAAACACCTGATTTGGTAAATAAAATTTTTTTACACTTGAATTGGTAATTAGTATTATTTTTTAACTTGATTTGGAAAAAAGCCCCCGCGAGGCGACGTCGAGAGCCGCCTGTTGCGAGCTTGCTTCGGTGTCGGATAGGGACCACCACGGTAACTAAAGCAAGGACGGCGTCGCACGGCGTCGCGGCGTCACGGCCGAATCTGATCGTCGGGATACACCAGATTGTCGGGGCGGCGCGGCCGCGTCGGCTCGTCTCGTGGGGCTCGTCGGGACAGTAAAAGGTGCGGAGCAGCGGCAAGAACAGTGAGCGGCAACCGCAGCAGTTGTCGGTGTCGCCTTGGCATGGATCAGCTCAACGGTGTCGCGGGTGCGTTGCCGTTGGGATAATCGTCACGGACGGCTAGCTTGCTCGCAGGGGGTGATGTCGGTGAAACCGGTCGTCGTACCGGACAAAAAATGGCTCTGGTCGTCGGGGGTTCTGAGGGAGTTTCGTCAAGGCACGGATGATGAAGTGGAAGATTATAGCTTGGCGGGGAGCCTGTTTTCTCTCTAATGGCGATGTATCATCGACGTGTGGCCTCCTCTTTTGGCGAAGCATTGACATGCTCATGTAGTGGAACCGTAGGTCAAACCACGGGCTTAATTCTTTGTCCTTTTAACAAATTAGACCCTATCTTCAAATATTTTTTAGATTAAGTCCATGAAGGGATGAATTGGTTCTATTAAATCCTTAAGTCTCTAAATTATGCTCGGTTTAGTCCAGATTAGGCCTTATTCTCATGGAATTTTTGGCCGACATGTCCCCCCCAATGCCACAGCAGAATTTTGTGTTTTGCTCGTCGAATTCGCACGCTTAAGTTCGGTATATTCTTCGCCACCTGTCTGATTAAATGCAAATGCAATGTAGGAATGCTGTAAGTTAAACTAATCGTATATGAAAACTATACAAATAAAGGATTTAATATTTTTGGTAAGGGCCAAGGTTAGTCCTGATTTTAAAATGCAATCGATGACTAAAAGGTTAGTTAAAATTTAGGTGTCAACAAATGGGAAGTATCAAAAAACATGAAGTTTTCTATCTATCTACTAGAAATTTGCATAAGAAATTAATAATGTGTTCATAAGGCAATTTTTTAAGTTATCTTCCGATTCTTACATATGCTTTCTTGAATTATTTTCTTCATTCGGAGAGGCGTGAAGATTGGATAGGAAAGACTAAACTCAAAGGACTAAATAGATGAAATGTGTTTTTGGAAACAATCTGTCTAGAGCATTGCTAGCCAGACGGCACCATTACCCTCTGTTAATTTTGCTTGACGAAATTACTATGGCAACTTTCAAAACTTATATAAAAATTATTTGAGAACTTCAACCAATTGAGTCTTTAGGTTGCCGGGGGATTATAAACGAGTGCCGCATTAAAATTTCGTAAATTCAGAATAATACTGTGGCGATTAAAGAAAACAAAAGAAAATCAAACCTTTTAAAATTGGAATATGAGATTTTACCGCCACTTTTAGTTTGACGGGCTCGCCCGTTTCGTATATAAGTTCTTTCTAATTTCTCGTATCATTTTTCATGAATTAGCATCTCGAGGTCCTACCACATATAGGTAGTTTTAGACAAATTTCCTCGGAAGTGAATACTGGAATGCCAAGTATGGCCCGTAATAATCCATCTTCTTGGGCATATGATGGTTCTTTCGCCGTATGGGGGGTAAATTTACCCATAGGTAGTTTTATTCAAATTACCGATACACAGTTACATTATTACCCGACACCTCAAGTACAGCAGATATTGAAATAACTCCCTCACCATCTCGAAGATGATGAGCTTAACTTATTCGTCTCACTCAAACCACATTAGGTTAACCAGAAGACACATTCCCACCTCAAAGTTTCTATTTCATGATCGGCTTGGTGATGCATTGTGCTTCGGCGAACAGTCTGCACCGGATCCGCCATGCCGAGATGCGCCATCAGAAGCCAAACATGGCCGAGGAGCTCTCCTCCTCTGCTCAGGCTCTCGGAGTGTTCCCAGCCTTTGCCCCGGCAAGCCGCTTGCATCAGAAACTTCACCCGGACACGGCCGATCAACTCCCATTTTTTGCTGAAGTCGTTGTGCTCGATACCGTTCAACTGGGACGCGAGATGGCACGCATCGAACAGCACCGACACCTTTTGCCGCCGCGTATTTTCTCGGCGGGCAGCTGAGTCCCTACTTGGAGCAGAAGATGGCAGACTTCGTAGAGATCGCGCGACACTGCTGACTTGTGCATCTTTTCGCAGCTTTTAACACGGGTGTGGGAATGTTGCTCTTCCTTGTATAATTTCCGCCACTTCCGGACAACCCATGAGAAGATGCTGCCTTCTTCCCTCGACAACACGGCTAGCTTGTCCTCGAAGAACTTCTGAGCGTCGACGAAAGTGTCTTCGTATCGAAGCATCCCTATCCCCGTCGGCAACATGGAAGGATGGAGTACTAAAAGATAGATCGAGTACCGAGATACCAACTTACTCATCTTGAAGTTGATGATGTCTTCCGGTCTTTGGTTCCGTCTGCTGCCATGGTCCTTGCTGTGGCAGAGCTCGGTGGCTATGTGCCGGATGAGGATGCTCTGGTCGAACTCCATATTTTCCACGCTCCAGTTAAGCTCATCCTGGTTTGATCGCTTGAGCACTCCGCTAGTCTCCAGCTCAAGAGTAGTCCACCAGCTCGTCACTCTGTTGGTCCGTTCCGGATCGACCGTGTCCCTCATGTGACGAAAGATCCAATCTTTCATGTTCCTCTTGAACTCTTTGTAACCGACGTAGAAGTTCTTCTCCAGCTTCTTGTCCAACTTGGCGAGCCTCGGGCACTTGCTGAAGATCCCGCGTCTTTTCTTGATAGACAATCTCAAGAGGCTAAATCGGGCCACGGAATTCGACCATCTTTGGTGCTGGCGGACCCGTAGAAAAGCCACGATGGATGAAACCGCGGATTCCCCGGGTCTGTGGAGCTGCCGGTGGTCGACCCAATCGGACGAAATTGCGAGAAGAGCAGCGTAAATCTCTAAAAGAATAGCCGAGCTTATCGGGAAGAAGGTGATCCAGACGTCGACTTTGGGGTAATCCTTCCCGTCCCGTAGGGAGAAGAATACCAACACGGCACACGGCACCGAGAGATTAATGCCGCAACGAATGACGCCCCAAGCAAAGTTCAGCAGCGGCGCCTTGGTGTAGAGCAGATCGAACATGAACCCAAGCTCTATCTCCACGATCCCGAAAGCCGCCTCCGAGTCCATATCACGGTTCGTGAACATGCGCTTACTTGGCCTCCCGTGTCGCCGGAGTTGAGGATGAGGCCGGCGAAGAGAAGCTTGAAGATCTTGAACAACTCGTAGGCTTTGACCCGAATCGTGGCTTTCTCTTCATTGCCGGATTGATCGCTGTTCACCGGGAGATCCTCGGTGCCGGAGCCTCCAGTGACCTCGTCGATGCCGACTCGATAACCCTCCTCTTTCTTCGAGTGTCTTGCTGCATTATCCTGGGGTATATGGGACCGAAATCGGGAAGCGAAAGCATCGAATCTCGAAGTCGACTTTTGCTCGCCAAGTACAAGCACAATGTCCTCTCTGCATATTTGATGAACCCGACCAGGATCACGCCGGCCGCTAATATCGACAGCGTGGACCCCGACAAGGCCATGAAGTAGATGTAACAAGCTAGTCCTACACGGACGCAAAGCCGCGCCTAACCGCCTTAACCATAGCTCATTGTCCTCCAGGGCGTACGCGGTGATCGCGTCGGGACCGCCCAAGTGGAGGAGAAGGAACGGGGCCCGGAAAGCGGTGATCTGGCTCTTGAGATCGATCGACCCCTCCACTTCCTTGAGGTTGGCCAGGCGGTTCGAGAGGACACCGAGCGTGAGGGTCGCGATGGATTCGGCCGATAGGTACGTTGTCCGGACCACGACTTGGATCCAGTACTTGTAGATGGATTTCCTCCGGAAGCCTAGAGTCGCAAGGGTCAATTGGAGGAACAAGCCGAGAAGGACGAGGAACCGTAGCTCCCACTCCTTCCACAGCTCGCGAGCATTCTGGGGGAGCAGCGAAAATGCCATGGTTGAACCGAGTGTCGGCATCGAAAGGTGCAACGATGGGGCAATGTCTCAAAGACCAGTCAAACTTAAGATTATATGGGGAGAGGACAAAGCAAGATCAAAACAACATGAGTCTTGAATTTACCACAGAACGGCCTCTATTTATAACCAATAATTCGATATAGAGATCAAATATAGGAGAATTCATTCATCCCGCATACCATTACGAGAACGAAAAAGCCATACGCTTTTCGAAACACCCGCGATTACAGTACTCACGACACTACTTTTGGATGCGTAATTGTTAAGCAATTCTCTGCATTTGCCCGGGAGATAAGTAAAGCGACAAATTCAGGTTCTGGCAATGGTATTAGAACGAGCATATTCTATTTCAACTGAGAAGATCGGAATATATGCCTAAAGATAAAGTTTGATTTCTCAATCACTTCTCAAGACTTTGAATCCTGTGAACTTCATTCTAATCGTATTTCAACACTCAACGAGGCATGCCCCACCAGCCCAACGTGACTCTCCTGGAGCATCAAAATCACCCATTTTGGCTTGCTACAACAAGAAGTAAAGGCACACAAAAAGGCCAAAAGGAGGGTGATAAATGGTTACTCCAAATTGAAGCGATCCTGATGCGCTAAGTTGGTTGCATCCATCCTCCGGCAGCATATTATTGTCCTTAGGCACTAATCTCACATAGTAAATCCTCGAATGTTGTCGTAACTACGATAAACCGTTGCACGTGAGCGCGCGTCTCGCACCACATCGCCGTCAGCTTGATGCGCTTTATGACCGCCGTGATCGTGCGGCTTATCGTCTATGTATGATTGTTTAGCAAAATAGAAGTACCGCATAATTTGATTTCCAAAAAATTTATGAAAAATGGCATGATTGCAATTGCAATTGCAAATGACCTTTGGTGTCCCTACGCATAGATTTCCAGATATGCTGAAAAAGATCGATGAAATGTTTTGAAATCTCTTGATAAATTGCCCAATTTGTTGGCCTGATATTAATGGAAGCCAGAGGTTTTTGCCTCCCTTTTACTCGATTTCATTCCAAACTTGTCCTCAAGTGAAAGTAAAGATCTCAACCTAAAGAAAAGAATATTTAAGCCTATTTAGCCATTTATTATTGGGAAAGTAAATCAAATCATGTTAAAATTAACTTTAACTCGATTTGAGAGATCCATCCTTTTTTAACCGTAATTAGTTATTTTACTTTCTTTTTACCTTGTGTATTGCATGACGGTAAGTCCATGTTTAGATTGATATTAGCCAATCGATCAATTTGTAGCATAAAATTGTTAGGGTCTCTTACGACGGCCCCGAAAATTAAATCTCGTGTCGTGCGAAAGAAATGGTAATTATTCATCGACATGACGAGGCAAACATAAGTAAGAATTTTTCTTTTTTTTATATCACAGAAGAGTTTGCTGGCTAACTATTGAAACTCAGATTTTCTGCAATCAATTCAGGAATAAAACGAGCAACAAATGACAACAATTTGTCGCGTCACAAGTCAAATTATGTTTGGTTGTTTTTTTATTCATTGCGTGAATCTTGTTAAATGAAGTCAAGCAAGGCAATGGTTGCTCCCCGATCCCCAACCCGTGAATCCTTCGGGAGTCCATACGTTTATCTTTCATTTATTCGCTTTCAAGAAGGCGAAATTAACCGTGCGCGAGTGCTAGTCTCGAGGATGCATTTGTTTCGCGAAACATGAACTATCTAGAAAATGTTTTTTCAAAAGCAATCACTCGTGTCGTTTGAAATAGTTATTTAATGGAATATGTTCTCATTACTTCTAACAATTTATATCTAAATATTATCGTAAACGACAAAAAGATTAGTCATTCATTGATTTTTGTAATTGATACATGCGATTATTTTTAGGAAAAATATTTTTAGATCGAGTCATTTTTCGTGAAAGAAACGAAGCTTGTGTTGTGACCGACGTTACGTATACGATTTTTCTCCGTCCAACATTTTCTCTCTCAATCTCTTTAGGGTTCCATCTCATTCTCTTTCGGCTCAAAGCCTATAGGAAGGAGGGATGCTGATCGGTTCCTAGAATGGTTCCCAATTTTCGGGAGTAGGAACCGGCTTGGAACGATTGATTTATGGACGCTATTTTAATATATTTATTAAAATTAGATTTTCATTTAAGAAATTAAAGAATGATGGATTATCAGGTTTACATTTAAGAAATAAATGAATAAATAATACCGATCCAGGTAGTCCAACTCCCTTTGGAATCAGCGAATTATTAGATTTAAGAAAATCACCGCTTTCAATTTTATGGAATCGAGAACCGGAATAGTGCCCCGGGGAACTGGATCGAATCGGCCATTCCAAGTGATTCCCAATTCGATCGATCCATCTTACTCACCCTAATAGAAGCAATGCTTCAAGTTGCTGAGGTAAGTTTCGAAAGAGTTACGCTCCGAGTACTCCTACCATTTCTTCCTAAATTACTCTTAGAACTCCTCCTTACCTAATTTCAGATATGGATTAACTGCAATAGCTATAGGGTATGAGCGATTAATCGGTTTCAACATTAATTGATGTGTCTCTCTCTACATTATAGGTGTGTGACGAAACATATCCGTTTATACGTCATAACACGAGCAAACTAAACCTCCCAACCCCTTATACCAAACATTGGTTTTTATGCAATATGTAAAGGACAAGATGGGCCTGTTTGGTTTAGCATTTGGCCAAGGGACTTTAAGAAAATATAAATACTATTGGGCTAAAGGCCTTTTTTAAAATATAAGTAGTGTTTGGTAAAGTGTATTTTAAAAACACATTGAAAAACAACTTTAATGTAAATGCTGTTTGGTGAAAAATGAACTTTATAAAGTATTTTTACTTTTTGAAAAAAAAGTGGCGGTTGACGGTAGTAGGAGGCGGTGGCGATGGCGGCGGGGGATGGTCAACTGTGATCGGTGGTGAGCGGTAGCGACGAGCGACGGTCGGTGAGTGGCGGCAATTGGTGGGGGGCGGTGGCGGCCGGTGGTGGGGGGCGGTGGCGGCCGGTAGTGGGCGGCGATGGGCGATGGCCGGCGATCAGCAAGCGGCAGTGATTGGTATGGGGTGGCGGCGGCGGCCGTCCGCCAGCGAGCGACAGTGATTAGTGGGGGGCGGTGGTGGCGGCGGCCGCTGGCAATGGGCAACGGTCGTCGGCGGTCGGTGGGCGGTGGTCGGCGGCGATGGATGGCGATCGGTGGCGATGGGCGGTGGCTGGTGGGTGGTGGCGAGTGGCTGGTGGCGATGGGCGGCAGCAACGGTGACGGGTGGCGGCATGCTGAGGTGATAGGTACTTTGGGCTAAAAGACTTTTGCGAAATACAACTAATTTTTTTTTTCTTTTAAGAGGCACTTTGGGCTAAAGGACTTTAAAGAGCATTTGAGATGCAATTGCATCTCTCTAAAGTAAGCCAAAAAATGAACCAAACACCATTTGCATTTGGTCAAGGGACTTTAGAGGCCCAATGCTCATTTCCAATGCTGAACCAAACAATGCCAATAAAAGGAAGAAAATCCAAGGCAATGGTTTCAATCTTGTGACATTTCGTGCAATGCACATTAGAACCTAGATGAATTCGCTTTGGTAACTTTATAGATTGAACTTATGGAGACAAGTGTGGCATAAGTCCTAAAACTTTCAAAAATTGCAATCGAGTTTAAAACTTATCAAATTTGTCCAATCGAGTCCTTCCGTGAACTTCATCGGCCGTTGGTTTGGCTAAAAGAAAATGCCAATGTATCAATTTATTTAAAAGTTTTCTCTCTTCTCTCTCCAATGTTATGTCGGTAAGCGAACCATAATTCTTTGACCTTGCAGCTAAGGATGTACGCATGCAGATCCATGTCACCTCTTGTACATTCAAAATAGAGGTCACATGTATCGTGAGGCGTTTTCAAAGATTGAGCAGTAAGTCGACTTGACGGTATTCCATTTCACTGCATTCAACTTTTACAGTTTAATGCCCACTAATCACTCAAGTGTGGCAAACAAGACCAGCTAATCACTCGGAGCTTAAACCAATTTGCAATTTTTGGAACTTGCAAGGTAGGTATTTGATGCATTGCCCTGTACAATTACCACATACTTTATGGCATGTTAATCAGTGTTTATTGAAATTCAAACTATCTTGTATATCGATGCGGTTCAAATTAGTTAACTAGTTAAACTTATACCGGAATTCGGAAGCAACAAGTGCCGATCTCAAGATATTATTCTCGTTACAAGTAAATCATGAGATTCGGAACATCCGACTTTGAGCATACTCAACATGAATGCTCTTTGCGCCTAGGCAAGTGCCTAAGCTTGCCCAGTCGCCCTAGGGAAAAAACATGGGCGGCTGGGCCTGCACTACCGATTCACCATCAAGGTTGAATTATTGATGCATGACATTATCTGATTATTCGTCGGATTGGATCAATGTCTAAAGCGAATTTTTCTAACACGTCGGGGCAAATAAATATGTCGGCATGACCGAAGTCATCATAACAAGGATCGGGTGAGCAATACGGTTTTCTCCATGCGAATATTTTTTTTTTCAAACAGAAATTTGGGTGATCCATTATTTTATGATTGCCATTTTGTGGTTTCTCTACGTGTGACGCCTCCATGAATTTCTCACCCTCTCCCTGCGCGGTTCTATGGCCTCTCGAGTTGTAATATTCTCGCGACTTTTCGCAACTCCTGTATAAATGTCGTAAATTCACAAACAAATTAACTCAAAGACTCTTCGATTAAGGGGTGAGTTTCTCTCTGTTTTTGATCCGACGGTCCCCAAGAATCGAAACACCCCTCTCCCCGTGCGTCAATCCGCATGCAATTCGTTCGAATTTTCCCTTTTCCTATAATGTGCACTTGCAATGAACGTTATTAGCAGAAGGGTATCTAGTAAGCATGCATATATTTGGCGGGAATCCATCTATCTTATCTATGGAGGTTCAGTAAATTACTCCGACGGATAGAAATAGACCATGTCTAGGAATAAATTTCCCTTATTGGGATCATCTCCAAGTGGCTTGGCGTAAATTCATTGTCATGAAAGTAATTTCACCCGAGATCAGCTTTACGTGTTAGAACGTGCATTCTCAATGTAATTTTCTTCAATTCATCTAAGAGAGACATGAATAATTGGGGTATAAATCAATATTGATTACACAAGCACATCGCTAGCAGCAAAAATGCAGTTAGTCTATTGAATCATTCGAATAAAGAATGGACTATGAACAGTGGGGTGTCATGAACAAGATGTTCTGCAAACTTCAAATATACTAGACGATGTAAAATCCAAAATAAGCTCATGATATTCAATTGCACGAAGGCTAATCTCTCGACCCCATGCAAGTGAACCTGAACCAACTCCTTACGGATACGGAGTACCATACTGCAGAATATGCAGAAACACATCTGATCCAGAGATATCCAAGTCGTATATACTAATGTGTATCAGTCCCAGAACCGTGCATCGCGCAGACTTTTCACTAGATCTACAAGAAGTGTCAAGAAGCCAATACACAAAACTAATGGTGTCTCGAATTTTCCTTCTTTCGCGTAACATGCGGATACTGAAGTGATGCTGTTTTCCCTTTTATAGCTGGCTGTAGAAAGCTTCATTTACCACCATGTCTCATTTTCCTTTTTCCGGATGACCAACTTCATCCTCCATCAGTTCTTTTGTTGTGCCATTCAGTACATGGCCAACCCCAAAAAAGTAGCCATGAAGACAAACGAATTTCTGACATCTAAAACAGAGGAAGAGGACACTATTGAGCAGTTAACAACATGGATTCTTCATAAACATGCTCCTTCCATTTACAATTAAATCTCCTATCTATCGATGAATAATGATCAGTTACCAGTCTTAGAACCATAAATGTAGAAATAGGTGCCGTTTGCAATTAATAGGAGCGACAAAGCTTTTGAGCATGACACACTTAACGGCAGAAGTGCACATAAAAAGTCCCAAGATTGATGGTTCAAAAGAAAATCATATTTGGTTGTCTTTTAAGTGTGCTTGCTAACAAAATGATAACAATCCCTAATCAAACAACCTTTTCCCGGTCCAAGAAAATCATGCGCATTGCTCAGACACAAAACATATAAATTGATGTCCAAAAGTGCTGAGTCATGGCGATGTTTTAAGCCTTTTACTCCCATGTCACCTGATAAACATCAAATTCTAAATCTGACACAGCATTTCCTTAAATGGCTTAACGAGGCAGCTCATGAGAAGGAAATTGCTACCTGTTAGAAACCAGGGATTTCACCTGGCATAGGAGCCAATTCGTTCTTACCGAACCGCTCTTCGTCATAAAAGGTTGCATGAACCACTCGTCCCCCAAAGAATCGACCATCGAGATCGACAAGTGCCTTCATTCCACCACCAAGTTTCCTTTGTTTGATGTCCATTCCCTTTACTTTCCCCTAACACCCCGCTTGCCACTCTTTTAACGCAGTTATACATCTCGTTCCACAACATATTTATTTCGCCCTCTAGTCGCCACGGTCCTTCGTGAAGCATTCTTTCCTTGAAAACTGTTCGTTTTGCCTCATTTAACTTCCACCATCTTATTCTTGGATTCTCAACACTTCTCTGCATTTGTTGTACTTTGTTATATCGAACCTCTAAGACTATCAACTTATGTTGCGTAGTTTCGCATTCTCCAGGATAGACTTTACAATCTACATACGAGGCTCTATCCTCTCCTCTAGCAAGAAAGAAATCAATCTGGCTGCAATTTTGACCGCTACAAAAAGTGATTAGATGTGACTCTCTTTTTCTAAAGAAAGTATTTGTCAACATCAAATCATAAGCTAATGCCACGCTCAAGATGTCTTCGCCAGCCTCATTTTTAGTCCCATAGCCAAAACCCCCATGAACTCTATCAAAACCTCCACTACTTTGACCAACATGTCCATTTAGATCCCCTCCCATGAATATCTTCTCCTTGTGTGGTGTCTCCCTTAAAATCTCCTCCAGTTCTTCCTAAAATCTGTTCTTATCAGATGCTTGCAGTCCAACTTGGGAGGCATACACACTAAGGATATTCGCAACGCCTGACGCAACCCTCCTCCTTTACCCTAGCTTGGGATAGGCTATGTAAACAAACATAGTCAGAGTTAAATGGAATGTAAGTATCATTGGTTCAAATAACATATAATGAGATAACCATAAAGAACTAAGTTAGTACTATACTTCTAATAGATGCAGCAAACTTCTTGCTGTTAGAATTTGAACTTTATTACGCACTTTCTTGCTTGGTAAACAAATTTTTTTTTTTTTTTGTGTTCTTCCGGAATAATTAGGTTATTCATTTAACTTGTTCAAACACAAATATAACCGATCAAAAGATATCCAACATATCTCAATTGAATAGTCTTTTCCCAAATCAAACCTTCTATAAAAAAATAGGAAAATTTCAAATAAGGGACTGAAGTGAAGCCGTTTTTTTCAAAAAAGGACCCTTATTCGACCTCGTCTCAAACAAGGGTCTAAAGTAGCCATCTTACTCTCAAGGAAGGGCCTGAGTTCATCGGTTGACCAAATCTTATATGTGGGTAGAGATATTTTTGCCCAATGGCCTCTTTTTAATTATCTTTTCTTTTTTCTTCATCTTTTCTCTTTTTATCTATTTGTTTTCTTTTCTTTCTTTCTTCATTTTCTTTCATCTTCCTCACGCCTCCTTGGCTCTGCATCACCTCCATCTTAATTTACAACTGCTAAAAGATTGATACATAAAACAGAGAATATATGCCCAGTAAATATGGTGATTGTTGATATTTAGAGGTGCTTTTTCTTACTCTCTCTCTCCTTTTACTTGTCCCTCTCAATATCACGTAATCCCAATTGCAAAGGAATCCTATTCAATTCTGGGCATTTGGATACCACTATAACTTTCATGGAATAGCAAGTAATTGGGACTTCACATATGCTCTTCAGCTGGGGTAAATTGTGTAGCTGCAAGTGCTTCAGCTTTGGGAGAGAAATTGAAGAACGGAAGGATGAAGGGGTGTTGTTTACAGAGTCATTATGCTTCCTTCTTGGCCTTGTCCCGCTCTGCTTATCATCTCCACGGTTCATTCCAGCACCTGACTTCTGTCCTTCCAAGATTTGGAAATCGATCAGACACTCATGCGGAGTTGACAACTTAGGAGTTGAAGCTCCGATGACTCACCCCGAGCGCGAGTCGCTACTATACAGGTCTACCCAGCAGATGTGGAGTCGACACTCTCCACCACCAGCCCCCTAATTGTCATTATATCTTTTCCTCCCCTGATGATGGCGAATACCCTTTAATTGCTTTACATATAAGGGATCTCGAGGTCCAAACGGGCCTTAGATGTGGCAGTTTTAGGACTTACTAATGTCCGAAACAACTATATCATGTTATTGCAACCATATACATCAAGAGATTCAAGAGAAATCTCTTGAAGGGATCGAAGAGATTAATCCAGCCACAAAAACCTATATTAAATCCAGCTTCTCATTGTTGAGACTGACGAGAACTTGCTCGAGGACGAATCTGAGTTCGAGCATTGAGGATGACGAGCTAATGGCTTACAACTCCTAGCTTCATCTTCGGCCATCACCAATGCTCAACCACGAAGAAGAGATATGGGTCTCAAATCGAGGACGAGAGTAAAATCTCGGCTCCTTCATGCCCAATTTAGGGCTCAAATCGACCTCCATCTGATGGCGAAGGCGCTTTGTTTTGCTGCCAAGGGTAGCGGCGTACCAAGTTGAGGGCATTGATGGTGAGGTTAGCGGGCAGAGATTAAAGGACCTTGGAAGAGGAGATTTGAAGAGTAAAATGTAGGCGCGAGGAAGAGGATTGGAAAAAAAAAAAAACCGAGAGAGAGAAAGACAGAAAAAGAAAACAATAACAAAAAGAGAAAAAAGAAAGAAATTTTTTTAGAAACCCTTAGACGAAAGTACCACTAGCTAAAAATAAGATTTGGCTTTTAGTGAGATTAGGCCTTTGTTTGAGATTAAGTTTGCCACTTTAGGCCATTATTTGAGAGAAAGTCCACTGTAGACCCTCTTTTGAGAAAATGACCTCACTTCAAACTCTTCTTTGAAATTGTCCCTAAATAATATCAAAATTCCCCTATTATTCATACTATCTAGTATGTTTCTTATTTAGAAAACTACTCATGTAAATGGTGGTAAATGTATAAGAAAGTAGACGCATGAACAATCACAAGAGACAACTCATTTTTTCCACAACATTGCAGTATTTCACATTAGAAGAAAAGGAAGAAACAGCTCAGAATCCAACAAAAGAAAAATGGCCAAAACGTACAATGAACTATCAGGGGGAGCCACTAGAAAATCAAGTGAAATAAGGTGATAGAAACCTTTATGTATAAGAAATTTATTGCTAAAGGCACAGCAAGAGTACCAACACAAAACCAATCGTTACAGGAACAAATAGTCCACCTTCTCTACTAAGAACCAAGTATGTATCTTGCCCTAAGCACAAAACATCTGGCCCTAAACACTGTAGCACGACCTCCCACGATAAAACAAATACAAGACATACCAAAGATGACAAGTCACACCAAAACACAACAAGATAACGAAGTGTCAAAACCAAATCAAGCCTGTGAAGCACCTTCCACAAGGATTATTAATTCTGAAACTTCTGAGAGGCTCTAAACATGCTGACAAATCTTGACAAAGCTTCACCAACTTCAAAATAAGCTCACTTGATGAAAGCCTAAGCTGTCCATCATCTTGAAATGACATCCACTAAATAATATAAAAGACTCAATCTTCTCTATTTTTGTGCTTCTTCCGTCTAAACAATTGGCTAAGGACTCTTGCTTACAGGAAAATGCTAGAAATATGTAACTATTTGCCCGCAACACAACCAACTCCAATTTATCAGAACGAGAAAAAAGACTGTGATCTTTTGCATTTGCCATGAGTAAACCCCAAGGCTGCCTTTAATCGGATTGGATATAAAATTCTCCTATATCCTTCTTTTTGTTTAGGAAATAAACGAAAGAATGCCAAATATGGGCGTACACTATCAGATTGAATGTTCAAGGGCATTGGGAATATAGTTAACATAATATACTCAGGACTCAAACAACACAGTCGCAAGAATTGGAAATCAAGCAATCTCAACAGGTAACCACTTTCAATATCTTGAATCCATTTGGCAAACAGATGGCGGAATTGATGCATATCTCACTTATCAAGTAGAAGTATAATGGATCAAGTGGAGAAGTGTATTTTGAGTCTTGTATGAATGTCGAATGCCACTAAAGCTCAAGGAAAAATTCTATTAGGGGCAACAAAGCTAGCAATGCTTTATGGGACAAAATTTTGGGCAATCAAACACCAGCACGTGCACAAATAACAAAATGTTTGGTTTGCCTCAGGTTATGCATTCCCTTTTCTAGCACTTTAGTACTCAGCCCGTTAAGCAAATCAAAGGAGCGGCAAGTTCATATCATAATTGCAGTATCTAGGCATAAAAACAAAAAGGTGGAAATTAAAAAGGAGATCAGACTCTTGTTTTTAAGGCAGAGTTTGTGGTACCCATTTATTTTATTGTTTTATTAAAAACACTGTTTGTTCCCATACTTCCGATGCACGTACTTCAGTTTCGAATTAGCACAATTTTTTACACTCAAACAAATCACAGATAACTGAAATCCACAGCACAATGTCCGTTGATACTAAACTACGTCTTGGTCTACTTAACTTAGAAAAAGTGTGAATTTGTAGTGTGTGCCATTATAATTTCACCGTGACTCGATTGGGCGCTGAAACTTTGTTATGAACAGTACAAGAGACTCTTAATAAGCTTAAACTGCAGACAGACTAGTAACGAGTTTGTTCATTTGAACAATGCAGAAGTAGATGCAGAGTTAAGTTCACATCACTGATCATGGCACGCGGATATCAGAAAGAGGAAGGACAACTACAGAAATCTACAAGCATAAACGCAAAGGGAAGGACAGCAGCTGTGGGAAATAATTCTAAAACAACTATTGGCATTTGAAAAATAGAGGAAACACGAGATGATGAAACGGATCGGACCACCACGATGGAAACTTAAGACTCCAAAACATCTCATTCGGTTGAAACAAGAATAAGCACTCAAAAGCCGCAATAGATTCTTTGAACTTGTTCTAGTGCTACAAAAGAAAAAAAGAGTTAAAGTATAGAATTTTAGTAAAATAAAGAGCATAACAATTTGGTTGAAACAAGAGCACCCACACGGGTCTAAGTTGACATGATTTCATTGAAAAAAGATACTCTATACCTCAATCGATGTCACAATTTTGGATTTGTTCTACCTCCTCATGTACTTATTTAGACTTTTTAGTCATTTACTCCAAGACATTTCCCTAACTTTTTTTTTCCTTGTTACTAAGGGCACGCCCGACAACACTTTTGAAATAGAATTTCTGCTTCAGAAGTGGTTATGGAGCAGAAATCCGTATGGTTACGCAACTTCATTTTTCTACTTCTGGATATTTTTTTTTTTGTTTCAGAAATAATTTTAGAGCCATTTGAAAAAGTAAAATCAAAGAAAAAAAATTACTTCTCTCCATAAGTAGAAAAATCAACTTCTGATAAAGCAAAAGTGTCGCCGTATTGAAAAATGAGAAGTGAGAAGGACATTAGCCAATGTTCGTTGGTCTGACCAGGGAGGGATCCTGTTTGAGAAGAACGTTGAATTCCAAATGTGCTCGAGCTCCCTTGGCCGCTATCTCACGCTCTGCATGGCTGAGTCTGTGTGGGTTACTGGGTTTGGGATGCCGGATCACGAGCTTGGTTTCGGGGGAACTCGGACATTTCCGGAAGATATTTCCAAGAAGTCATTTTTCAGAGAAATAATAATATTTTCCGATGTTCGGCTGAAATTTGAAAACGAATTAGAAATTGGGTTCCATCCATTGAAAAGGGAGACTTGATTTTATTTTCTTTTAAGCGACATGCACCATCCATGTGATAAAATGGATACTCGACAATCGAGATTTCCGGACCCAACCACTGGAAACAAAGCATGGGTGTCGGGTACCCTAGGCCCAGCTTCGATAGAATTGAGCCCAGATGCTGTTGAGCCCAGGTGCTAGTGACTCGGGCATAGGCTCCGAATTCTTGGGCCTAGCCTAGAGGGATCTAGCCTGGCCTCTGTGGACTTGAGCTCACGAGCTAGTGGCATGAGCATGAGAGCTGTCTACCTGGGCACACCTACTGGGTGCAAATTGTGAAACACTCATGTTTTGAGCGTTGCTCTGGCTACTGCGAGCACTGTGGAAGGTAGCAAACTACTGAAAATTCTCCACAATAATGAGGATGAAGCTATTAGTATATGGCTAACATCAATGCTAAACAAGTTTGCTAATTTTTTTTGGTAATTTGTTATCATGTAAGCTTTTCATATTAATTTGTTTTCAATTGGTTTGATTTTTATTTTCAATATGCTATTTCTTTTGCATATAAGGGGAAAAATTTTGCTGAGAACCGAAGCTCGAATTGGGTCGAGTGTGGATTGAATACGAGTTGGGTTGTGTATAGACCGTTAAACTTGTGTTACGTAAAAATGCTTCAACATAAGTGAAAATAGGTCAAATTGGGTCGGACCCATTTCCAGCCCACCCAAATCCGACCCAACTCACCTGTTTAACATGTGAACACCTGTATGTACGAGACTACCACTAATAGTAATGAGTAGAATAGTAATAATAAAAAATGTACTCTTTTTTTGTATTTTTCAAAGGGTAATTTTAGCATTAGGACTATCCTCGTGAATAAAATCGACCAAGTAACGAGAATATATTAACTTTTCCGGTCTTATTCTAGAATTATGACGATACTAATTTTTATCGTCAATTTTCCTTTCCTTACTTTTGCGGTTGATTTTGTTGATTTCACGGAGGTACCATTCTCTTTTCCCTTTGAAGACTAAAGCTGGATTGATGTGTTATAATGTAAATTGCATTTGTCAATTATTTGGGGATGACTTATTGATGAAAAAAAGGTAATAATCAAGGTACAACATTTAATTTTGATGATAGCATTTAAATTTTAATAAAATAAAAAAATTAATTTTAGTATTATCATTGAATTATCGCAATCGATGCACAATTTTTCTAAATTAGTGATTTGTCGAAGAATATGTGTTGCGTATGATCTTTACGTACCAAAGGCATGAGCTATTTATTAACAAGTGTTATTTTTTTTGTATAGATGGACCAAGCCTCCACACTAGCGACCGCGCGATAAAATTCTCGTTTCATTCTCTCTCTCTAAACCCATATATTCAAAATTCAATGGCTCCCTCTTTCTCTCACTAAACCCATTTTCTCTTTTCTTGCCGCGTGATTCCTTTCCTCGATCTCGCATCCCCCATCTCTCGATCGACCGAAGCAACAGGGCAACCGGGTTTGTCCAGGATGATGTGTTGTACCAGCACCTAGGCGTGTGGGAAACACTTGTGTTCTACTCACTGCTCCGGCTGCCATGGGCGCTATGGAAGGTAGCAAACTACTGTAAATTCTTCACAATAATAAGAATGAAGCTATTAATATGATGATTAACATCAATGCTAAAAAAGTTTGCTAACTTTTTAGTAAGTTAATATCATGTAAGCTTTTCGTATTAATTTGTTTTCAAATTGGTTTGATTGCTATTTCCAGCATGCTATTTCTTTCTCATATATAAGGGGAAAATTTGCCGACAACTTAAGCTCGATTTGGATCAAGTGTGGATTGAGTACGAGTTGGGTCGACTACATATCGTTAGACTTGCCTTACACAAAAGCGGGTCAATATAAGTAAAATAGGTCAATTTGGGTCGGTTCCATTTTCAGCCCAGCCAAACCCGACCTGACTCACGTGTTTAATGTGTCAACACTTGCATCTACCACTAATATAAAGAAATGTTTGCTCTCTCTCACAATTTTGGTGTTGCTATACTCTTAAAGGAAATATTTGGTGAAATACGGGGCCCGCGTGTACGAATTGCCAAATCCATTTTGAAGACGAACTTTTTAATCACGGGCTGATTTAGGTCCGACCATGAGCCCACCCGACCCAGAATCCGGGTCTGAAAGGGTAAGCTCTCTTTCACTGGGAGGCAACCAGCAGAAGAAAGAGCTTCTTGAATGGCGTTGCACAGGGCAGTTCAAAGGGTCGTCGCCGGCCATAGCGGCGGGTCGATGCTAGGACCCAGTCGCGGATTTCAGGCCGTGGCGCGACCCGGGCCCTTGTATAACCTCGTCTCCCCCGTCGTCGCGTCTCCGCCGTTGGTCTTGCCAGAACACGGCCAGTTGCCGGAGGACAGCCGCGTGTGGATGGATTTCCCAAGATTCGGTATAGGAGGGGCCATGGAGCTCATGGCCGTTCCGAAGAAGAAGGTATTGCCTTGACGAAGTTTTGTTTTGTCGATGTGTCCATTCCGTCAGTGGGTTTTAAGGGGGGTTTTGTGTATGGATACTGTTCTTGATTCTTGGCTCTGGTTTTGCTCTCTGCATATTTCGTATGATCTTTTAAGAAATTTGTTGTTGACTAAAGTTTGACGGTCATCCTTCATGTGTCTCACAGATGTATGTGGTCATTTTTCCGATTAGTAGACGTGTCTAGTCACGATGATTAAAAGCTGCCGCTTCTTGTGGAATGAAAAGATGTTCTCGAGAGTGTCGATATGGGGTCAGTAGTTATCCTATTCGTTTTAGCCTTTGAGATGGGAACTTCACTAAATTCGCATCCATAATGTTAGATCACCGATAACAAGAGCGGATGTGATATGGGCTGATAGATTAGTAGCCACATTAACTGATGAAGTTAGCAAGGATGCCTTTCGGATAAAAAAACATTGTCTCATAAGCATTTTCTTTTGCTTTTTCGGCCTTTTTGGGATGTTTTATGAACATTTGGCTTTTCTTGCCGGAGATAAGCAGAGGTCCGTAGAAAAGCAGTAAAGGAGATATGGAAATTTTCTTTTTAGTGCTATGTGCGGAAAGAATACATTGGATGTCAAGAAAGATGTAGGAAAATTGTGGTTGTCTTCGGTGGCTTGAGGTTTTATTGATAGTTGTTCTCCTGTCATTAGCCATTCTTGCTGTAGATGGTTAATTCGTCTATGTTGTAATCACAAGATGGACAGTGGAACTTCATTGCATTCCCATTATCCACAATATTAATTTCACTGTGGGCACCTTCTATGTCCCACAATGTCTTGGAACTGATCCCGGACTCCGAAAGGGGCTTTCATAATGGAGGTAAACTATCTATTGCGAGGATCCACTATGCTGACCATCAAGAATACAGAAAGAAAGGTAGCTTAGAAATTGAATTGTCTTCATATGGTACTTTGTCATTTACAGTACAAAGCCAATGGCTTGGATTCAGTTCAATAAAGTTGGTTAAAGTTTTGCATAATTTGGTTTCGATGGAACTCAAGCGATGTATAATTTTATTCATCTTGTAAACTATGTCACTTGTAACCCTTTGGAATCTTTTCTATGCATTCTCCTTGTTTTGAAGGTGGCTTAAACTTAAATCTAGTCAGTGTAGGGAAAGTTCTGTGGGAAAGTTGACATGTTATATTCTATTGCACCTTGTCCTGATGCTCTCGCTTTCCTTGGTCAACATTGATTTTTCCTTTGTTGGCCATTGCATCTTTCTACTTTGTCTACAGTTGCGATCAACTCCAATTATGACTTTCTGTGGGTCAGTTAATTGCCTATACCGTTTGGATTAATTTGATGTGCGACACCTCATTGTGCCTTTGGTTTACATTAGGTTCATTCTTGTCCATAATGCAAATATGTGCATGATTGTGCTTGTAGATGATCAATTTGGAGATAGTAGTTCTATGGTGTCTGGGTTATTACTGGCTTCTATTTAATAACAATGCTGGTTTCCCGCCACAAGAAAGGTATTAGGAATGGACCGAAGGCTCTGAAACCCGTTCCAGTTATAGTTCGATCCACGTAAGTATCTTTGCATTATTATTTATATCTCTTTTTTACTGTATGTACAATTTTTTAAAATGAAGGAATGATGGGATATTCAAGAAAAACAATTGCATTTTCAATTTTCAATGTCATTTTTGTGACTTGATGCGGTGTGTTGTAACTCGAGGAGTTTTCTATATCACTTTCTTAAAGACTAAACTGCTGAAGCAGGATCTTACGGATAATATATCAATCTCTAGCACTCTATGTCTTCAACTGTATAGTCCCTGTATCACCATGAGAGAGAGAGCCAGTAACCTGCTTCAATCTGTTTTAATTGTGTGTGTGATGGTTTAATTGTTAAATTCAGTTTGGTCGGATCCGAACCCTTTATAAGATTGTCCTCAGCCAAACGTCTTTTCAGTTTAGTTTATTAAATAGAAAACAATTTATTCAAAGTTAGATGGTTTAATTGTTAAATTCAGTTTGGTCGAATCTGAACCCTTTATAAGATTGTCCTCAGCCAAACGTCTTTTCAGTTTAGTTTATTAAATAGAAAACAATTTATTCAAAGTTAGATGGTTTAATTGTTAAATTCAGTTTGGTCGAATCTGAACCCTTTAAAGGATTGGGCTCAGCCAAACCTCATTTCAGTTTAGTTTATTAAATAGAAAACAATTTATTCAAAGTTAGCTTTTACTTTTAGTTGTGATGGACTGCTGGTGAGGAGACTTGAACACCAACCCATGAACTCAAAGAGCATATCCCACACCTTGATTGTATTTTCGACTTATTATTTGCTAAACGCATTACTTATTCTATTTGTAATACCCCTTGTGCCTTGGCAAAAGTAAAACATGTTGATATATATCTTCAATTGTATATTTTGCTTGTCTTAGTTCCAGGGTATGCGGTCGTGTCAAGCTGCCCCATTTTTATTGCTGCAGTGGGGATAGAGGAAGGACAGATGACCAGAACTTGTGAACCATCTCGCCAGGTGTTCTATATTAATTATCATCACCGGTATACTGCCAGAGCAATATGTTGCCCCATTTTCTTGGCTGATGTTTTTTTTTTTTTTTAATTTGATTTTAGAAGAGCGTGCAGTACAAGTGTTCTTTTTTTTTCCTTTTTTTTGGGCTGGAGTAGTAAAAGTTGTAGTAGGCTTGATGCTTTTTGATTCATGGTACTGCATTATTAGGCAACATCGCTGGTGAATGGGGTTTTTCTTTGGCCAAACGTGTTGTTGGACTGGCCATCTGCCAACTGATGACCTAGTTGTCATGGAGACTAATTGCAGAACTTCACGTACCTTTGGGTAATTCAGGGCAAAAACTTGCACGTACCCCTGCTTTTGTTAGAACCTCTTTCATGTTTGATGTAAGTGAATGGGACATGAGGTGCAAGTAGTGCTGGTAAAGGCTGATGCAGTGAAGGATGGTGCATAAAAGTCCTTGGTTGATCTTTCTTTTGATATATGGCATAAATTTGCCCTCCATTCTTGGATTGGTTGCAATGTGTATTCTGGATCAGAGTACTCATGAGCGAATTTCGTTGAGCTAGGAATCAAAATTCAGACGAAAATCATTGTCCCAATTGTGTGCTGAACGATCATGTGATTTTGTTTTTGCGTGGCTTTCAAACCGGACCAGTAAACAGCCGGTGAGTAGGTTCGACTAGTCGGAATATAGCAGTCCCAGTTGGCATCATTTACCAGCTACTGCTATCCCCCATTGCCAAGAACTGGTTTTTGACAAAGATAACTCCAAGCATCTGGTAACTGGTGCTGCTTTTAGTACATCAACACCCCTATCTAAGGAAGACATTGCCCCGTTCTCCTTTGTCTTGTTTCTCCTTTAAGGTGTGAGATTACTCCTGGACCAAAAGCCTTTGTGGTACCAGTCTCCTGAAAAGAGCAAACTGTCGGAAGTTTCATTTCTGTGTTGAACGCTTCAGTGAGATTACACCGGATGAGATCCTGTCTCCATTCGTACTCGTTATCGTATTGTCTCGCCGAGCCCGCTCCTGCCATATGTTGAAAAAACATTTTTATTGCACAGAACATCACGAAACATCATCATACAGAACTGACGAAAAATGGGTCTCTCACGTAATTCGTTTACAAGCTATCACAAAGATTAGGAAACAAGAACTGATTGCTTTGATACCAACGAAGGAAACGGATTTCAATAACATATGTGTACATATATGCTGCGGATTAAACTGATTTACATGTCTTAAATCAACTTGAGTCATTAATCGAAGAATTATATCACGTAGAATGAACATTTATCAATTGCCACAAATTAAAAGCCCCAAGACGCAGATGAGAGAGAATTCGGATCTGTTGATTGCTTGTTCTTTAAGAGAAATTCATAGAGTTTTTAGAGAGTGTTTTTGCCCAAGTGAAAGAACGTCGTTCGTTTTCTCTGAGAGAATATGTAATATACTCTTCTTTGGAATTGGCAATCAAATCACCCATTATTACGATCAATCAAGACCTACCTTTTTGGTCTTCCTTTGTATGGTAACTGATATCATATATTAGGGATGAAGCAAAGAAGATTAAAGGAAAGGAAGGAAGGAAGGAAAGTGGGTTAATTATTTCCACCATGTTTCAGGCGATTCCCACTCCAATCTGTTCTTTTTGCTCACCCTTAGGATAAGATTCATCTTGAAAAAGAAATGTTAATTTTTAGTAGATAGACAGAGAAGTTCATATTTTTCGAGACTTCCGTTTTGTCACAATGTGCAAAGCTCAATGTATAACATTTTTTCCCATCAAGATTAAAGGAAAACTAATAATACATTTGTCAGCCAAAGAACTTGAAAACGTCAAAAACCTATGGGATTTAGGTCAATATTCAAAGCAAAAACTTTCATAAATTGAGCTTGCCTTCTTTTCTAAAGGAATTGGAATCTTTCTTTTCTCCTCGAGTTGTAATTTGGATGGCGAACCAACCCCATATATATGCCTTTCTCTAAACAGATTGATCGGCACCAAACATTACCGAAGAGCAAATGGGCACAAGGGGCGATGTGCAAGTACAGGCAAATCGGCTTCTTGATGGACGCTGGCGCAGACGTGAATGCTGTTTGAGTGCCTAACCGACCCAGCTAGGATCAACAAGCCTCTCCAAGATGGCGTCATTTACCAAGATAAGAAGGCAATCCCTCCTCTCTCTCTCTCTCCCTCTCTCTCTCTCTCTCTCTCTCTCTCTCTCTCTCTCTCGATCTCGATCTCTCGATCTCTCGATCGGATAATAAGTATATGAAAGATACTCTAGATGGACGTCCTATGTGCAATTATTGATGTTGACATAGATAACTTTTAACGATTTTTGATATTTTTTCGAATTTTCTGTTTATTTTAATTTATTTTCTTTTCTTAATATGGCTATGCATAAAGTATAGTTAACTATAAATGTAAGACATATGTGGGTTCATTGGAACCATAAGGATATTCTCCTATGGCACATCAGGTTTTATGACACATAAAGTAATAAAATCATGACCGACAAGGAGGATAACGGATAAAGGTACTCTATTATTTGATGTGTTATCGGTTTGGCACAGTATCATATTGAATACAATATCAGTAAAATTAAGAACACTTGTGCCCATGGATGGCTTTGTTTCTTCTTGTGCAATTACTAGCTTGATTCGGTATTTTAGACTTTATGGGATCGGATTGACTATTAGGAATTATCTCGACCAATATCAAGATGCGTATGTACAGCACAATTTTAATTAACATAGCCCAAGTTAGAGAATGTAAAAGTTATTTCTAATTTGGGCTAAATTAATTATTATTATAATTAATTAATTGGTTTAATATAGTAAAGATATACAGTTTCCTAATTAGTCCAATATAGGACCGCATAGTGTGGGCTGAATGAGAGGGTAGGTTTACAAACTCTTTAAATAGAGTTCAAGTCCCTCCACAAAATGGTCGCCACAGAATGCACTACATGAGGTCTAAACCATAATACTTACACAACCTCACACAAAGAGTCACCACAAAATGTGATACGTGAGGGGAAACCAGTGATTAAAAGGGCTTATACGGGAGAAGCTCCGCCACAAAATGCGATATGCGAGAGGCAAGCCGGTGATTAAAAGGGCTTATAGATTAGAAGCTCTTAGAGCATTGCAACGTCCATATTCCGCATCAAGAATGATTATTTCAAATCACGTGTGTAAATTCTTCTACATTATTATTATGGTTCGAATATGTAAATTTGATAATCTTGGGGCACTGCTTAAAAGTATTATTCGCAGCTTAGAGGCTCGACCGGCAACGTGATATGCTCGGCCAAGTGAGGGACCGTCTCGGCGATTGTCTCGGATGTAGGGAGCTCGACACAGCCCGAGGGTAGATCGCAAACCACAGCCGATCACGGTGATCGAATCCTCACCGAAGCCCGGAAAACAAGAACAGAGAATTCTCGGCTCGGTGGGGGTCTTGCGAGGCGACGTTGAGAGCTGCTGTTGCAGAGCTTGCTTCGGAGTTGGATAGGGACCTCCACGGTAACTAAAGCAAGGACGGCGTAGCACGGCCGAATCTGATAGTCGGGATACAGCAGATTGTCGGGGCAGCACGGCCATGTCGGCTCGTCTCGTGGGGCTCGTCGGGGCCGTAACAGGTGCGGAGCGGCGGCAAGAACAGCGAGCGGCAACCGCAGCAGTTGTCGGTGTCACCTTAGCATGGATCGGCGCAACGGTGTCGCGGGTGCGTTGCCGTTGGGATAATCGTCACGGACGGCTAGCTTGCACGCAGGGGGCGATGTCGGTGAAACCGGTCGTCGCGGTTGCTGAGGGAGTTTCGTCAAGGCACGGATGATGAGCTTGGCAGAGAGCCCGTTTTCTCTCTAATGGCGATATTGTTGTCGTGTAAGTTTGTATAAACAGAAAATAAGATTGAAAGACTAACCTTTAGCCAAATGAAAAACGAGTATGCAGAAGATTGATCCGAGCCCAACGAATGTCGCTGTCTCCTTAAGACAAATTTGTCCCCTCAATTCGGACAAGTTTCGTACCCGAGGACGTTGGACAATTGTCTCCCGGGATAGAACGGATCGCGTTCCTCCGAAGCGGTACTTCTTCAAAGGACTCCAACGAACGTAACTTTGCAGAATTATCGCACGGAATGTATGAGGCGAAAACAGGTGTGCAAGATTTTTCGAGAAACCGAAATGTATGCTCGGGAAAAAGGAAAAACATATCCCGAAATGGCCTATTCGAGGACTATTTATTTTGGAAGGACGAAAAGCCACGAAGAGTCACGAAGTTTGAATTCGGGCGGTAGTTTTTCATAACCGGCCGACTCCTTACGAACAATTGTATTTGTTCGTTATTCTTCGAACAATTGCAACTGTTCGTTCACGGACAAATGTCCAGAAATTTCCGAACAATTGCAATCGTTCGTTCGCGGACGAATGTTAAGAAATTTCTAGACAATTCTGTTCGGCTATGTGTCTGTTCGGCAAAAAATAAAAGACCGATGGGCAAAAAATAAAAAATGGAATATAAGAAGCCCGGGCTCTAACCGAACCGAGCGAGGCCGGCCGGACGGACGGTGGCGGCGGCGCGCGCGTGTGAGCCGAAATCCATTTGCGTAGGTCCTCCCTCCTCCACAAAAGTGGGGTGCCCTTTGGGGCCCAAACCCATTTGTGAGGTTCCACTTAATAAACCCATCTCCCATCTACCTCTCATCCTATGTGGGACTCCCACATTTCCTTCTCATTCACTCTAGAGGGATAAATCCCCAACAATCCCCCACATGAATGAGATATTCGGACATCACGACTCTTCGTATATGCATGAAATGCAATGTGCGATTATTCCTTGAGAAATAGTTACATCGGGATAAGTAGTCCGAAACTTTGAACTTTCCCTAGTGAAACCTATCGGACTTACTCGGTCAATCAGTAGACTTGATGTCTTTGAACCGTCGACCTTTGGTGTAAGCCTAGACAATAAAAATCACATAACTTTCTCTCGAACAAAGTTAGTTCTCACCGTTGTGTTCGTTTTGGCCATGAACACCGCCTGGTCTCATGAGTGTTTTAGAGAATTCGGCCTTTTCAATTCTCACATAAGCGGCCCTCACTTCACACTCACATAGGTGATTTCTAAACATATAGTATATCACATACTCAATTCAGAATCATTAAAAGCTTTTCGCTTAACCTTCACATATTAGTACTGTCTTCATCTAGGAATGAGTAATAAATTACAGTACTATACACAGTCTTCATAACTTGGTTGTCCCTTTGAACCTAGATCTTGGGATCTCCAATCAACAAGGTAGGGTATCCGCTATGAGGACTTATTTATAGGCCTTAAACCCATTCCTTTCGATGTTTTTACAACTATCTCTCTAGTTAGGCCTTTTGTTAATGAATCTGCAACATTATCTTTTGACTTCACATAGTCAATGGTGATAATTCCACTAGAAAGAAGTTGTCTTACAGTGTCATGTCTTCGACGTATGTGTCGAGACTTACCGTTATACATGACATTCCTTGCCCTTCCTATTGCCGCTTGACCGTCACAATGTATGCATACAGCAGTAATCGGTTTAGGCCAATTAGGAATATCTTCCAAGAAGTTTCGAAGCCACTCTGCTTCTTCACCGGCTTTATCCAAAGCTATAAATTCTGATTCCATAGTGGATCTAGCAATACAAGTTTGTTTGGATGATTTCCATGACACTGCTGCCCCACCAAGTGTGAATACATATCCACTTGTCGATTTTGTGTCTTTAGTGCCGGTTATCCAATTTGCATCACAGTATCCCTCAAGTACCGCTGGATACTCTGTATAATGCAAGGCATAATCTTGAGTATGCTTCAAGTAGCCCAATACACGCTTCATAGCTTTCCAATGATTTTCATTTGGACTAATTGTAAATCGGCTTAGCTTGCTTACCGCGCAAGCTATGTCCGGTCTAGTGTAGTTCATGACATACATTAAACTGCCTAGTATACTTGCATACTCATTTTGAGCCTTACTATCACCAGTATTCTTTGAAAGATGTAAATTAACATCTATTGGTGTACTTACTAGTGATATGCCTAGATTCTTGCCTTTTTCAAGAATCTTCTCAATGTAATGGGATTGAGATAGAGATAGTCCTTCAGATGTTTTACGGATTTTAATTCCTAAAATGACATCTGCGATCCCCATTTCTTTCATATCAAATTTACTTGCGAGCAAGCATTTGATCTTCTTGACAATCTCACTATCACCGCCCATTATAAGCGGGTCGTCTACATATAGACATAAGATGGCAAAGCTATTATGAGTGTTCTTAATGTATACACATTTATCACACTCATTAATTTTGAAACCATTCGACAACATAACTTGGTCGAATTTAGCATGCCATTGCTTTGGTGCTTGTTTCAAGCCATATAGTGACTTGATAAGCCGACATACTTTATTCTCTTGTCCCGGAACAATGAACCCTTCAAGTTGCTGTAAATATATTTCTTCTTCCGGATCCCCATTTAGAAAAGCTGTTTTGACATCCATTTGATGAATTTCAAGTTTATATAAGGCTGCTATAGCAATTAACATCCGTATATATGTAATTCTCGTGACAGGTGAATAAGTGTCAAAATAATCTAGACCTTCACGTTGTGCGTAACCTTTTACGACAAGCCTAGCCTTATACTTATCAATAGTACCATCTGCTTTCATTTTCCTCTTAAATATCCACTTACATTGTAATGGTTTATTGCCAGGAGGAAGGTCAACCAATTCCCAAGTATGGTTTGACAATATGGATTCAACTTCACTATTGATAGCTTCTTTCCGGAGCGAGGTTTCTGGAGATGTCACAACTTCCTTATATGTTCGAGGTTCATTCTCTAACAAATATGTCAGAAACTCAGGTCCAAAAGACGTAGAAGTCTTTTGCCTTTTACTACGTCTAGGTTCATCCTTCATTGGATCACTTCTAGATGTAGTATCTCGAGACCTCTTATTATTTTCAATTGGCTCATATACTATGTTATACGGAAATATATTTTCAAAGAACGAAGCGTCCCTTGATTCAATGATCGTGTTAACATGTATATCCGGGATCTCCGATTTGTGAACAAGAAAACGATATGCATTGCTATTACGAGCATATCCGATAAAAATACAATCAACGGTCTTCGGTCCTATTTTAACCTTTTTAGGCTTAGGAACCGTAACCTTAGCTAAACACCCCCACACTTTAAGATAATTCAGGTTAGGCATTCCGCTTTTCCATTTCTCATAGGGAGTTTGTTTTGTCTTTTTGTGGGGTACTCTATTTAAAATAAGATTTGCTGTCAAGACAGCTTCCCCCCATAAATTCTGCGGTAAACCGTAGCTGTTTAACAATGCATTCATTGTTTCATTTAAGGATCGATTCTTTCTTTCCGCCACACCATTCGATTGCGGTGTATAAGGGGCGGTAGTTTAGTGAATGATACCGAACTCAGTACAAATTTCCTCAAAAGGAAATTCATATTCACCTCCTTTATCACTTCTTAACACTTTTATTTTCTTATTCAACTGATTTTTAACTTCAGATTTATAAGTTCTAAAAGCATTCACAGCTTCATCCTTACTACTAAGTAGATAGATAGAGCAATATCTCGAACAGTCATCTATGAACGTGATAAAGTATTTCTTACCACCTCTAGAAGGTATTGCTTTCATATCACAAATATCTGTGTGTATTAGATCTAAAGGTTCAGTAACTCTATTATCTACAGAATGGAAAGGAGGCTTAGAAAACTTAGATTCAACACATACTTGGCACTTTTCACTTGGACAATCAAACTTCGGCAATAGTCCCATACTAATTAATTTCTTTATCGACTTATAGTTAACGTATCCTAGTCTAGCATGCCAAATATTAGGAGACTCCAAGACATAAGTAAAAGCGGTTTTATTCATATCATCTTTGGTTACAACGGTCATTACATTCAACTTGAACAAACCATCACTCGGATAACCCTTTCCTACATACATCTCATTTTTGGAGAGTACAAACTTGTCAAATACAAAAACCAACTTGAAGCCATTCTTACTAAGGAGAGATCCGGACACTAAATTCTTGCGAACATCCGGCACATGCAGAACATTATTTAGTGTCACAATCTTTCCAAATGTCATCTTCAAAGCAATCTTTCCGACACCTTCAACCTTAGAGGTTGATGAATTACCCATATAGAGTTTTTCATCACCCCCCACAGTTGTGTAGGACGAGAACATCGATTTGTTCGCGCGGATATGACGAGTTGCTCCAGTATCAATCCACCACTCCTTGGGGTTTCCCACCATATTACACTCGGATATCATAGCAATCAGATTGATATCGTCAACACCATTGGAAATCTCTTCCACCACATTTGCCTGAGTTTTCTATCTTTTCTTGGCTCTGCAATCTTTGGCTCGATGTCCAGATTTTTCACAATTAAAGCATTTGCGAACAAACTTTTTCAGACGTTGGGTGAATCCCTCTCCCGACTTGCTAGGCATTTTCCTCTTCTTGTTGGGATTCGATCTTTCTTCAACAACATTGGCCCTTGAGACCTCCAGATTTTTTCTAACTTTCTTCTCGGAAGATCTATTATCTTCCTCTATCCTCAACGGAACAATCAAGTCTTCAAGTGACAACTCCTTTCTCTTATGTTTGAGATAATTTTTGAAATCTCTCCGGGACGGTGGCAGTTTTTCAATGAAGGCAGCCACTTGAAATGACTCACTTAGAGTCATTCCTTCAGCATGAATATCATACATAATCACTTGAAGCTCTTGAACCTGACTTAAGACGGTCTTTGAATCAACCATCTTGAAGTCCAGAAATTTCCCGACAATGAATTTCTTCAGTCCGGCATCTTCGGTTTTATATTTCTTATCCGGACTATCCCATAACTCCTTAGCCGTTTTTAGTGGACTATAGACGTTGTAGAGAGTATTATCTAGACTGTTGAGGACATAATTGCGACACGGAAATCGAGAATGCTTTTATGCGTCTACTGCAGCAAACCTTTCCTTGTCTACCTCTCCTTCATCCAACTTAGGAGCATCCTCATTGAGGAACCTTGCCAAGTTCAATGTCGTAAGATAAAACAACATTTTTTGTTGCCATCTCTTGAAATCTATACCATTGAACTTTTACGGCTTTTCTCCGTGATTCGGAATAGGGTTGACTCAAGTCGAAGTCAAAGCCATATCTATTATACAGTGACCACAACAAATCACAAAATGATAATTATAAAGCACAAACGAGTACTAACAAAATAAACAAGCAACGGTCTCGGCACAAAACAGAAAAAAATAATATCGTGATTATGATAGTTGCTTGGCAAGAAATGAACTAAGTGACAATGGACTATTAAATATGTTAAATGCACGAGAACAGAGATACACCGGAACGAAGATCAATCTAATGAAGAAGTATACGTCGAAGACAGAATGAAAAACAAATAGATTGATATTGAACGATGCAATAGAATATCATACAACAAGCATGTACACGATACATTAACGGTTGAACAGAATACTTTCAATAAAATATTATACGAACTAAGCACAATGATCATGAATGAACGAACCACAACTTTGTCTTAAGATTGTTGTCATGTAAGCTCGTATAAACAGAAAATAAGATTGAAAGACTAACCTTTAGCCAAATGAAAAACGAGTATGCAGAAGATTGATCCGAGCCCAACGAATGTCGCTGTCTCCTTAAGACAAATTTGTCCCCTCAATTCAGACAAGTTTCGTACCCGAGGACGTTGGACAATTGTCTCCCGGGATAGAACGGATCGCGTTCCTCCGAAGCGGTACTTCTTCAAAGGACTCCAACGAACGTAACTTTGCGGAATTATCACACGTAATGTATGAGGCGAAAACAGGTGTGCAAGATTTTTCAGGAAACCGAAATGTATGCTCAGGAAAAAGGAAAAACATATCCCGAAATGGCCTATTCGAGGACTATTTATTTTGGAAGGACGAAAAGCCACGAAGAGTCACGAAGCTTGAATTCGGGCGGTAGTTTTTCATAACCAGCCAACTCCTTATGAACAATTGTATTTGTTCGTTATTCTCCGAACAATTGCAACTGTTCGTTCACGGACGAATGTCCAGAAATTTCCGAACAATTGCAACTGTTCGTTCGCGGACGAATGTCAAGAAATTTCTAGACAATTCTGTTCGGCTATGTGTCTGTTCGGCAAAAAATAAAAGACTGATGGGCAAAAAATAAAAAATGGAATATAAGAAGCCCGGGCCCGAATCGAGCCGGCCGGACGGACGGCGGCGGCGGCGCGCGCGGGCCGAAATCCATTTGCGTAGGTCCTCCTTCCTCCACAAAAGTGGGGTGCCCCTTGGGGCCCAAACCCATTTGTGAGGTTCCACTTAATAAACCCATCTCCCATCTACCTCTCATCCTATGTGGGACTCCCACATTTCCTTCTCATTCACTCTAGAGGGATAAATCCCCAACGGATATATCATCGACGTGTGGCCTCCTCTTTTGGCGAAGCATTGACATGCTCATACAGTGCAACCGTAGGTCAAACCACGGGCTTAATTCTTTTTCCTTTTAACAAAATAGACCCTATCTTCAAATATTTTTCAAATTAAGTCTATGAAGGGATGAATTGGGTTCTACTAAATCCTTAAGTCGCTAAATTGGGCTCGGTTTAGTCCAAATTAGGCCTTATTCTCATGGAATTTTCGGCCGACATGTCCCCCCCAAATGCCACAGCAGAATTTTGTGTTTTGCTAGCCAAATTCGCACGGTTAAGTCCGGTCTATTCGTTGCCACCTGTTCGATTAAATGCAAATGCAAATGCAACACAGGAATGCTGTCAGTTAAACTAATCCTATATGAAAACTATACAAATAAAGGATTTAATATTTTTGGTAAGGGCCAAGGTTAGTCCCGATTTTAAGATGTAATTGATGACTATAAGGATAGCCATAATTTAGGTGTCAACAAATGGAAAGTGTAAAAAAACATGAACTTTTCTATCTATCTACTAGAAATTCGCGTAAGAAATTAATAATGTGTTCATAAGACAATTTTTTTAGTTATCTTCCGATCCGACATATGCTTTCTTGAATTATTTTCTTTATTCGGAGAGGCATGAAAGATTAGATAGGAAAGACTCAACTCAAGGGACTAAAGAGACGAAATGTGTTTTTGGGAACAATTTGTCTAGAGCATTGCTAGCCTGACAGCACCATTATCCTCCGTTAATTTCGCTCGACAAAATTATTATGGCAACTTTCAAAACCTATAGAAAAATTATTTGAGAACTTCAACCAATTGAGTCTTCAGGTTGCTGGAGGATTATGAACGATCGCCACATTAAAATTTCGTAAATTCAAAATAATACCGTGGAGATTAAAGAAAACAAAAGAAAATCAAACCGTTTAAAATTGGAATATGAGATTTTACTAACCACTTTTAATTTGACGGGGTTCTCTCGTTCCGCATATGAGTTTTTTCGAATTTCTCATATCGTTTTTCGTGAATTAGCATCTCAAGGTCCTACCACATATAGGTAGTTTTAGACAAGTTACCGGAATGCCAAGTGTAGCCCGTAATAATCCATCTTTTCGGGCATATGATGGTTCTTTCACCGTATGGGGGTGTAAATTTACCCATAGGTAGTTTTATTCAAATTACCGATACACGCTTACATTATTACCCGACACCTCAAGTACCGCAGATATTGAAATAACTCCCTCACCATCTCGAAGATGATGAGCTTAACTTATTCGTCTTACTCAAACCACATTAGGTTAACCAGAAGACACATTCCCACCTCAAAGTTTCTATTCCATGATCGGCTTGGTGATGCATTGTGCTTCGGCAGTGCATGCCGGATCCGCCATGCCGAGATGCGCCATCAGAAGCCAAACATGGCCGAGGAGCTCTCCTCCTCTGCTCGGGCTCTCGGAGTGTTCCCAGCCTTTGCTCCGGCAAGCCGCTTGCATCAGAAACTTCACCCGGACCTTGCCGATCAACTCCCATTTTCTGCTGAAGCCGTTCTGCTCGATTCCGTTCAACCTGGGCCGCGAGATGGCACGCATCGAACAGCACCGACCTGCTTTTGCCGCCGCGTATTTTCTCGGCGGGCAGCTGAGTCCCTACTTGGAGCAGAAGATGGCAGACTTCGCAGTGATTGCGCGACACCGCCGACTTGTGCGTCTCTTCGCAGCTTTTAACACCGGTGTGGGAATGTTGCTCTTCCTTGTATAATTTCCGCCACTTCCGGACAACCCATGAGAAGATGCTGCCTTCTTCCCTCGACAACACGGCTAGCTTGTCCTCGAAGAACTTCTGAGCGTCCACCAAAGTGTCTTCGTATCGAAGCATCCCTATCCCCGTCGGCAACATGGAAGGATGGAGTACTAAAAGATAGATCGTGTACCGAGATACCAACTTACTCATCTCGAAGTTGATGATGTCTTCCGATCTTTGGTTCCGATTGCTACCATAGTCCTTGCTTTGGCGGAGCTCGGTGGCTATGTGCCGGATGAGGATGCTCTGGTCGAACTCCATATTTTCCACGCTCCAATTAAGCTCATCCTGGTTTGACTGGTTCAGCACATCGCTAGTCTCCAGCTCAAGAGTAGTCGACCAGCTCTTCACTATGTTGGTCCGTTCCGGATCGACTGTGTCCCTCATGTGACGAAAGATCCAATCTTTCATGTTCCTCTTGAACTCTTTGTAACCGACGCAGAAGTTCTTCTCCAGCTTCTTGTCCAACTTGGCGAGCCTCGGGCACTTGCTGAAGATCCCGCGTCTTTTCTTGATAGATAATCTCAAGAGGCTAAACCGGGCCACGGAATTCGACCATCTTTGGTGCTGGCGGACCCGGAGAAAAGCCACGATGGATGACACCGCGGATTCCCCGGGTCTCCGGAGCTGCCAGTGGTGGACCCAATCGGACGAAATCGCGAGAAGAGCTGCGTAAATCTCTAAAAGAATAGCCGAGCTTATCGGGAAGAAGGTGATCCAGGCGTCGACTTTGGGGTAATCCTTCCTATCCCGTAGGGAGAAGAATACCAACACGGCACACGGCACCGAGAGATTAATGCCGCAACGAATGACGCCCCAAGCAAAGTTCAGCAGCAGCGCCTTGGTGTAGAGCAGATCGAACATGAACCCAAGCTCTATCTCCACGATCCCGAAAGCCGCCTCCGAGTCCATATCACGGTTCGTGAACATGCGCTTACCGGCCTCCAGGTCGCCGGAGTTGAGGATGAGGCCGGCGAAGAGAAGCTTGAAGATCTTGAACAACTCATAGGCTTTGATCAGAATCGTGGCTTTCTCTTCATTGCCGGATTGACTGCTTTTCTTCGGGAGATCCTCTGGTGCCGGAGCCTCCGTGACCTCGTCGATGCCGACTCGATAACCCTCCTCTTTCTTCAGAGTGTACTGCTGCATTATCCTGGGGTATATGGGACCGAAATCGGGAAGCGAAAGCATCGAATCTCGAAGTCGACTTTTGCTCGCCAAGTACAAGCACAATGTCCTCTCTGCATATTTGATGAACCCGACCAGGATCACGCCGGCCGCTAATATCGACAGCGTGGACCCCGACAAGGCCATGAAGTAGATGTAACAAGCTAGTCCTACCTGGACGCAAAGCCGCGCCAACCGCCTTAACCATAGCTCATTGTCCTCCCGGGCGTACGCGGTGATCGCGTCGGGACCGCCCAAGTGGAGGAGAAGGAACGGGGCCCAGAAAGCGGTGATCTGGCTCTTCGGATCGATCGACCCCTCCACTTCCTTGAGGTTGGCCAGCCGGTTCGAGAGGACACCGAGCGTGAGGGTCGCGATGGATTCGGCCGATAGGTACGTCGTCCGGACCACGACTTGGATCCAAGATTTGTAGATGGATTTCCTCCGGAAGCCTAGAGTCGCAAGGGTCAATTGGAGGAACAAGCTGAGAAGGACGAGGAACCGTAGCTCCCACTCCTTCCACGGCTCGCGAGCATTCTGGGGGAGCAGCGAAAATGCCATGGTTGAACCGAGTGTCGGCATCGAAAGGTGCAACGATGGGGCAATGTCTCAAAGACCAGTCAAACTTAAGATTATATGGGGAGAGGACAAAGCAAGATCAAAACAACATGAGTCTTGAATTTACCTTAGAACGGCCTCTATTTATAACCAATAATTCGATATAGAGATCAAATACAGGAGAATTCATTTATCCCGCATACCATTATAGGAACGAAAAAGCCATACGCTTTTCGAAACACCCGCGATTACAGTACTCACGGCACTACTTTTGGATGCGTAATTGTTAAGCAATTCTCTGCATTTGCCGGGGGAGAAGTAAAGCGACAAATTCAGGTTCTGGCAATTGTATTAGAACGAGCATATTCTAATTCAACCGAGAAGATCAGAATATATGCCTAAAGATAAAGTTTGATTTCTCAATCACTTCTCAAGACTTCGAATCCTGTAAATTTCATTCTAATCATATTTCAACACTCAACGAGGCATGCCCCACCAGCCCAACGTGACTCTCCTGGAGCATCAAAATCACCCATTTTGGGTTGCTACAACAAGAAGTAAAGGCACACAAAAAGGCCAAAAGGAGGGTGATAAATGATTACTCCAAATTGAAGCGATCCTGATGCGCTAAGTTGGTTGCATCGATCCTCAGGCAGCATATTATTGTCCTTAGGCACTAATCTCACATAATAAATCCTCAAACGCGGTCGTAACTACAATAAACAGTTGCATGTGAGCGCGTGTCTCACACCACATCACCGTCAGCTTGATGTGCTTTATGACGACCGTGATCGTGGCTTATCGTCTATGTATGATTGTTTAGCGAAATAAAAGTACCACGTAATTTGATTTCCAAAAAAATTATGAAAAATGGCATGATTGCAATTGCAATTGCAAATGACCTTTGGTGTCCCTATGCATAGATTTCCAGATATGCTGAAAAAGATCGATGAAATGTTTTGAAATCTCTTGATAAATTGCCCAATTTATTGGCCTGATATTAATGGAAGCCAGGTTTTTGCCTCCCTTTTACTCGATTTCATTCCAAGCTTGTCCTCAAGTGAAAGTAAAGATCTCAACCTAAAGAAAAGAATATTTAAGCATATTTAGCCACTTATTATTGGGAAAGTAAATCAAATCATACTAAAATTAACTTTAACTCGATTTGAGAGATCCATCGTTTTTATCCCCGTAATTAGTTATTTTACTCTCTTTTTACCTTGTGTATTGCATTGCATGACGGTAAGTCCATGTTTAGATTGATATTAGCCAATCGATCAATTTGTAGCATAAAATTGTTAGGGTCTCTTACGATGGCCCCGAAAATTAAATCTCGTGTCGTGCGAAAGAAATGCTAATTATTCATCGACATGACGAGGCAAACATAAGTAAGAATTTTTCTTTTTTTACATCACAGAAGCGTTTGCTGGCTAATTATTGAAACTCCGATTTTCTGCAATCAATTCGGGAATAAAACGGGCAACAAATGACAACAATTTGTCGCGTCACAAGTCAAATTATGTTTGGTTGTTTTTTTTATTCATTGCGCGAGTCTTGTTAAATGAAGTCAAGCAAGGCAATGGTTGCCCCCAGATCCCCAACCCCGTTAATCCTTCGCGAGTCCATACGTTTATCTTTCATTTATTCGCTTTCAAGAACGCGAGATTAACCGTGCGCCAGTGCTAGTCTCGAGGATGCGTTTGTTTCACGTAACATGAACTATCTGGAAAATATTTTTCTAAAAATAATCGCTCGTGTCGCTTGCAATAGTTATATAATGAAATATGTTCTCATTACTTCTGACAATTTATATCTAAATATTATTGTGAACGACAAAAAGATTAGTCGTTTATTGATTTTTGTAATTGATACATGCGATTATTTTTAGGAAAAATATTTTTTAGATCGATCATTTTTCGCGAAAGAAACGAAGCTTGTATTGTGACCGACGTTATGTATACGATTTTTCCCCGCCCAACATTTTCTCTCTCAATCTATTTAGGGTTCCATCTCATTCTCTTTCGGCTCAAAGCCTATGGGAAGGAGGGATGCTGATCGGTTCCTGGAATGGTTCCCAATTTCGGGGAGTAGGAACCGGCTCGGATTTTAATATATTTATTAAAATTAGATTTTCATTTAAGAAATAAAAAATGGTGGATTATTAGGTTTACATTTAAGAAATAAATGAATAAATAATACTGGCCTAGGCAGTCCAACTCCCCCTGAAATAGGCGAATTATTAGATTTAAGAAAATCACCGCTTCCAATTTTATGGAATCAAGAATAGAAATAGTGCACTAGGGAACTAGACCAAACCGGCCAGTTCGGGTGATTCTCAATTCGGTCGATCCATCTTACTCACCCTAATAAAAGCAATGCTTCAAGTTGCCGAGGTAAGTTTCGAAAGAGTTACGCTCCGAGTAATCCTACCATTTCTTCCTAAATTACTCTTAGAACTCCTCCTTACCTAATTCTAGATATGGATTAACTGCAATAGCTATGGGGTACAATCGATTAATCAGTTCTAGCATTAATTAATGTGTCTCTCTCTACATTATAGGTGTGTGAATAAAAATATCCATTTATACGTCATAACGCGGGCAAACTAAGCCTCTCACCCCCTTATACCAAACGTTGGTTTTTATGCATTATGTAAAGGACAAGATAAAAGGAAGAAAATCCAAGGCAGTGGTTTCAATCTTGTGACATTTTGCGCAACGCACATTAGAACCATAATTCTTTGACCTTGCGGCTGAGGATGTACACATGCAGATACATGTCACCTCTTGGACATTCAAAATGGAGATCACATGTGTCATGAGGGGTTTTCAAAGATTGAGCAGTAAGTCGACTTGACGATATTCCATTTCACTGCATTCAACTTTTACAGTTTACAGCCACTAATCACTCAAGTGTGGCAAACAAGACCAGCTAATCACTCGGAGCTTAAACCAATTTGCAATTTTTGGAACTCGTGAGGTAGGTATTTGATGCATTGCCCTGTACAAATACCACATACTTTATGTCTTTATGGCATGTTAATCAGTGTTTATCGAAATTCAAACTATCTTGTATATTGCTACGGTTCAAATTAATTAACTAGTTAAACTTGTACCCGAATTCGGAAGCCACAAGTGCCGATCTCAAGATATTATTCTCGTTACAAGTAAATCATGAGATTCGGAACATCCGACTTTGAGCATACTCAATATGAATGCTCTGTGCGCCTAGGCAAGTGCCTAAGCTCGCCCAGTCGCCCTAGGGAAAAAACATGGGCGGCTGGGCCGGCACTACCAATTTGCCATCAAGGTTGAATTATTGATGCAAAACATTATCTGATTATTCTTCGGATTGGATCATTGTCTAAAGCGAATTTTTGTAACACGTCGGGGCAAATAAATCTTTTGTCGTGACCGAAGTTGTCATAACAAGGATTGGCCAGCTGGTTCGAGAGGATACCGAGCGTGAGGGTCGCGATGGATTCGGCCGATAGGTACGTCATCCAGACCACGACTTGAATCCAGTACTTGTAGATGGATTTCCTCCGGAAGCCTAGAGTCGCAAGGGTCAATTGGAGGAACAAGCTGAGAAGGACAAGGAATCGTAGGCTCCCACTCCTTCCACGGCTCGCGAGCGTTCTGGGGGAGCTGCGAAAATGCCATGGTTGAACTCGGTGTCGGGATCGAAAGGTGCAATGATCGGGCACTGTCTCAAAGACCAGTCAAACTTAAGATTATATGGGGAGAGGACAAAGCACGATCAAAACAACATGAGTCTTGAATTTACCTCAGAACGGCCTCTATTTATAACCAATAATTCGATATAGAGATCAAATACAGGAGAATTCATTCATCCTACATACCATTATAGGAACGAAAAAGCCATACGCTTTTCAAAACACCCGCGATTACAGTACTCACGACACTACTTTTGGATGCGTAATTGTTAAACAATTCTCTGCATTTGCCCGAGGGAGAAGTAAAGTGACAAATTCAGGTTCCGGCAGCCGTATTAGAACAAGCATATTCTAATTTAACTGAGAAGATCGGAATATATGCCTAAAGATAAAGTTTGATTTCTCAATCACTTCTCAAGACTTCGAATCCTGTAAATTTCATTCTAATCATATTTCAACACTCAACGAGGGATGCCCCCACCAGCCCAACGTGACTCTCTTGGAGCATCAAAATCACCCATTTTGGGTTGCTACAACAAGAAGTAAAGGCACGCAAAAAGGCCAAAAGGAGGGTGATAAATGATTACTCCAAATTGAAGCGATCCTGATGCGCTAAGTTGGTTGCATCGATCCTCAGGCAGCATATTATTGTCCTTGGGCACTAATCTCACATAGTAAATCCTCGAATGCGGTCATAACTACGATAAACCGTTGCACGTGAGCGCGCGTCTCGCACCACATCGCCGTCAGCTTGATGTGCTTTATGACCACCGTAATCGTGGCTTATCGCCTATGTATGATTGTTTAGCAAAATGAAAGTACCGCATAATTTGATTTCCAAAAAATTTATGAAAAATGGCATGATTGCAATTGCAATTGCAAATGACCTTTGGTGTCCCTATGCATAGTTTTCCAGATGTGCTGAAAAAGATCGATGAAATGTTTTGAAATCTCTTGATAAATTGCCCAATTTATTGGCCTGATATTAATGGAAGCCAGGTTTTTGCCTCCCTTTTACTCGATTTCATTCCAAACTTGTCCTCAAGTGAAAGTAAAGATCTCAACCTAAAGAAAAGAATATTTAAGCATATTTAGCCACTTATTATTGGGAAAGTAAATCAAATCATATTAAAATTAACTTTAACTCGATTTGAGAGATCCATCCTTTTTGACCCCGTAATTAGTTATTTTACTCTCTTTTTACCTTGTGTATTGCATTGCATGACGGTAAGTCCATGTTTAGATTGATACTAGCCAATCGATCAATTTGCAGCATAAAATTGTTAGGGTGTCTCCGACGACCCCGAAAATTAAATCTCGTGTCGTGCGAAAGAAATGCTAATTATTCATTGACATGACGAGGCAAACATAAATAAAAATTTTTCTTTTTTTATATCACAGAAGAGTTTGCTGGCTAACTATTGAAAATATCTTTCCAAAAATAATCTCTCGTGTCGCTTGAAATGGTTATATAATGGAATATGTTCTCATTACTTCTGACAATTATATCTAAATATTATCGTGAACGACAAAAAGATTAGTCGTTCATTGATTTTTGTAATTGACACAAGTGATTACTTTTAGGAAAAATATTTTTTAGATCAGTCATTTTTCGTGAAAGAAACAAAGCTTGTGTTGTGACCGACGTTATGTATACGATTTTTCTCCTTCCAACATTTTCTCTCTCAATCTCTTTAGGGTTCCATCTCATTCTCTTTCGGCTCAAAGCCTATAGGAAGGAGGGATGTTGACCAGTTCCTAGAATGGTTCCCAGTTTTCGGGAGTAGGAACCGGCTCGGAACGATCGATTTCTAGACGCTATTTTAATATATTTATTAAAATTAGATTTTCATTTAAGAAATAAAAAATGGTGGATTATTAGGTTTACATTTAAGAAATAAATGAATAAATAATACCGGTCCAGTCAGTCCAACTCCCCCTGGAATCGGCGAATTATTAGATTTAAGAAAATCACCGCTTCCAATTTTATGGAATCGAGAACAGAAATAGCGCCCTAGGGAACTGGACTGAACCGGCTAGTCCGGGTGATTCCTAATTCGGTCGATCCATCTTGCTCACCCTAATAGAAGCAATGCTTCAAGTTGCCGAGGTAAGTTTCGAAAGAGTTACGCTCCGAGTAATCCTACCATTTCTTCCTAAATTACTCTTAGAACTCCTCCTTACCTAATTCTAGATATGGATTAACTACAATAGCTATGGGGTATGATCGATTAATCAGTTCTAGCATTAGTTAATGTGTCTCTCTCTACATTATAGGTGTGTGACAAAAAATATCCATTTATACGTCATAATACGGGCAAACTAAGCCTCTCAACCCCTTATACTAAACGTTGGTTTTAATGCATTATGTAAAGGACAAGATAAAAGGAAAAAAATCCAAGGCAGAGGTTTCAATCTTGTGACATTTCGCGCAACGCACATTAGAACCATAATTCTTTGAACTTGCGGCTAAGGATGTACACATGCAGATACATGTCACCTCTTGGACATTCAAAATAGAGATCACATGTGTCATGAGGGTTTTCAAAGATTGAGCAGTAAGTCGACTTGACGATATTCCATTTCACTGCATTCAACTTTTACAGTTTACAGCCACTAATCACTCAAGTGTGGCAAACAAGACCAGCTAATCACTCGGAGCTTAAACCAATTTGCAATTTTTGGAACTTGCAAGGTAGGTATTTGATGCATTGCCCTGTACAAATACCACATACTTTATGGCATGTTAATCAGTGTTTATTGAAATTCAAACTATCTTGTATATCGATGCGGTTCAAATTAGTTAACTAGTTAAACTTATACCGGAATTCGGAAGCCACAAGTGCCGATCTCAAGATATTATTCTCGTTACAAGTAAATCATGAGATTCGGAACATCCGACTTTGAGCATACTCAACATGAATGCTCTTTGCGCCTAGGCAAGTGCCTAAGCTTGCCCAGTCGCCCTACGGAAAAAACATGGGCGGCTGGGCCTGCACTACCGATTCACCATCATGGTTGAATTATTGATGCAAAACATTATCTGATTATTCTTCGGATTGGATCATTCTCTATAGCGAGTTTTTGCAACACGTCGGGGCAAATAAATCTGTTGGCGTGACCGAAGTCGTCATAACAAGGATCGGGTGAGCAATACGGTTTTCTCCATGCGAATATTTTTTCTTTTCAACAGGAATTTGGGTGATCCATAATTTTATGATTGCCATTTTGTGGTTTCTCTACATGTGACCCCTCCATGAATTTCTCACCCTCTCCCTGCGCGGTTCTATGGCCTCTCGAGTTGTAATATTCTTGCAACTTTTCACAACTCCTGTATAAATGTCGTAAATTCACAAACAAACTCAAAGACTCTTCGATTAAGGGGCGAGTTTCTCTCTGTTTTTTATCCGACGGTCCCCAAGAATCGAAACACCCCCTCCCCCTGCGTCAATCCGCATGCAATTCGTTCGAATTTTTCCTTTTCCTATAATGTGCACTTACAATGAATGTTATTAGCAGAAGGGTATCTAGTAAGCATGCATATATTTGGCGGGAATCCATCTATCTTATCTATGGAGGTTCAGTAAATTACTACGCCAGATAGAAATAGACCATGTCTAGGAATAAATTTCCCTTATTGGGATCATCTCCAAGTGGCTTGGCGTAAATTCATTGTCATGAAAGTAATTTCACCCGAGATCAGCTTTACGTGTTAGAACGTGCATTCTCAATGTAATTTTCTTCAATTCATCCAAGAGAGACATGAATAAATGGGGTATAAATCAATATTGATTACACAAGCACATCGCTAGCAGCGAAAATGCAGTTAGTCTATTGAATCATTCGAATAAAGACTGTGAACAGTGGGGTGTCATGAACAAGATGTTCTGCAAATTTCAAATATGCTAGACGATGTAAAATCCAAAATAAGCTCATGAAATTCAATTGCACGAAGGCTAATCTCTCGACACCATGCAAGTGAACCTGAACCAGCTCCTTACGGATACGGAGTACCATACTGCATAATATGCAGAAACACATCTGATTCAGAGATATCCAAGTCGTACATACTAATGTGTATTCGTCCCAGAACCGTGCATCGCGCAGACTTTTCACTAGATCTACAAGAAGTGTCAAGAAGCCAATACACAAAATTAATGGTGTCTCGAATTTTCCTTCTTTTGCGTAACATGTGGATACTAAAGTGATGCTGTTTTCCCTTTTATAGGTGGTTGTAGAAAGCTTCATTTACCACCATGTCTCATTTTCCTTTTTCCGGATGACCAACTTCATCCTTCATCAGTCGTTTTGTTGTGCCATTCAGTACATGGCCAACCCCAAAAAAGTAGCCATGAAGACAAACGAATTTCTGATATCTAAAACCTATATCATGCCAACACACATATCAATCAAAGCAAAAAATCAGAGGGCGCATGCAAAGCGCTCCAACAGAAGAGCACAACAAAAAAGGACTTGATTTCCTGCCCAACATTGCTGGGAACCATCAACAACCAAACTCCATTTTCTTTTAATCTATCAACCAAAATGGTGGACTAAAATACAAAAAGCCAACAAGCAGTTCTTGGATCCAACTTCCAGGTCTTTCACACTTATATAGATAGCAATGGACCTAAAGGCATCATAAATATTGCTTTGCCATGATAAAATAAATCATCAGAAAGCAACACTTGGTAACTTGCTATTAGCTCATACACATACTACTAAAAATAAAGGAGTTCAACTAGGACATAGGGTATGTTGGATACGATTATCTTGTTTCTGTTCACAATACAAATGAAAAACTTCTTGTCTAATGTATATAGCCTCCCCAGATATAAAAAAGTTTGGCTATGCTTCCAACTCGAATTTTTACAGAAATGCAATGCAAGAATCAACATCAACATCAACAACACTTTTATCCCAAACAAATTGAGGTCGGCAGTTGACGAACCCAAAAATGAATAAAATAAAAGCAAGATCAATTGAGGGAAAGAAATAGTTATCTAAAAATAAAAATATATAAGGAAAAAAGACTAGAAAGGGTAGTCCGGAACATAGGAATTCTGCCCCTCCACAATTCTAATTACTTTTCTCCACTCCGTCTTAAGGCAAGCTGTACGCCAATATATTTCTCACTCCATTAAATCTTATTTTTCTACTTTCCCCTAGGTAAGTTTCGGCCGCCCTCTTCTTTTCTTCATGTCATGCTTTCGGTAACAGATTTATGTTCTTACCGGAGCATCTAGGGGTCTTCGAAGAATATGCTCAAACCATCTCAATCTATGTTCTCTCATCTTATCTGCCACTGGTACTACTCCAACTTTTCTTCGAATATCTTCATTTCTTATTTTATCCATCTTTGTATGACCACACATCCACCTTAACATCCTCATTTCCACTACTCCCATTTTATACTCAGGCTGCCTATATGTTGGCCAACATTCAGCTCCATATAGGATTACAGGTCTTACTGCTATTCTATAAAATTTTCCTTTTAACGTAAGAGGGATTTTGTCCACCTAAACTTTTGCAAATTCTCTTCATTAGGACATTTATGCAAACATCCGAAACCCTCCTTCTGTTTAATTGCCTCCTGCACCTCTTCATTCCACCACCAAGTTTCCTTTGTTTAATGTCCATTCCCTTTGCTTTCCCCTAACACCCCTCTTGCCACTCTTTTAATGCAGTTAGACATCTCGTTCCACAACATATTTATTTCGCCCTCTAGTCGCCACGGTCCTTCGGGAAGCATTCTTTCCTTAAAAACTGTTCCTTTTGCCTCATTTAACTTCCACCATCTTATTCTTGGGTTCTAAGCACTTCTCTACATTTGCTGTACTTTGTTATATCGAACCTCTTATGTTGTGTAGCTTCGCATTCTCCAGGATAGACTTTGCAATCTACATATAGGGCTCTATCCTCTCTTCTAGCAAGAAAGAAATCAATCTGGCTGCAATTTTGATCATTACGAAAAGTGATTAGATGTGACTCTCTTTTCCTAAAGAGGTATTTGTCAACATCAAATCATAAGCTAATGCCACGCTCAAGATGTCTTCGCCAGCCTCATTTCTAGTCCCATAGCCAAAACCTCCATGAATTATGTCAAAACCTCCACTACTTTTGACCAACATGTCCATTTAGATCTCCTCCTACAAATATCTTCTCCTTGTGTGGTATCCCCCTTAAAATCTCCTCCAGTTCTTCCCAAAATCTGTTCTTATCAGATGCTTGCAGTCCAACTTGGGAGGCATACACACTAAGGATATTCACAACGCCTAACGCAACCCTCCTTCTTTACCCTAGCTTGGGACAAGCTATGTAAACAGACATAGGCAGAGTTAAATGCAATGCAATGCAAGGATCATTGGTTCAAATAACATATAATGAGATAACCATAAAGAACTAAGTTTAGTACTATACTTCTGATAGATGCAGCAAACTTCTTGCTGTTAGAATTTGAACTTTATTACGCGCTTTCTTGCTTGGTAAGCAAATTTTTTTGCGTTCTTCCAGAATAATCAGGTTATTCATTTAACTTGTTCAAACACAAATATAACCGATCGAAAGATATCCAACGTGTCTCAATTGAATAGTCTTTTCCCAAATCAAACCCTCTATCAAAATAGGAAAATTTCAAATAAGGGACTGAAGTAAAGCCGTTTTTCCAAAAAAGGGCCCATACTCGACCTCATCTCAAATAAGGGTTTAAAGTAGCCACCTTACTCTCAAAGAAGGACCTGAGTTCATCGGTTGACCAAATCCTATATGTGGGTAGAGGTATTTTTGCCCAATGGCCTCTTTTTAATTATCTTTTCTTTTTTCTTCATCTTTTCTCTTTTTATCTATTTCTTTTCTTTTCTTTCTTTCTTTCTTCATTTTCTTTCATCTTCCTCGAGCCTCCTTGGCTCTGCATCACCTCCATCTTAATTTACAACCGCTAAAATACGGTGATTGTTGATATTTAGAGGTGCTTTTTCTTACTCTCTCTCTCTCTCCTTTTACTTGTCCCTCTCAATATCACGTAATCCCAATTGCAAAGGAATCCTATTCAATTCTGAGCATTTGGATACCACTATAACTGTCATGGAATAGCAAATAATTGGGACTTCACATATGCTCTTCAGCTGGGGTAAATTGTGTAGCTACAAGTCCTTCAGCTTTGGGAGAGAAATTGAAGAACGGAAGGATGAAGGGGTGTTGTTTACAGAGTCATTATGCTTCCTTCTTGGCCTTGTCCCGCTCTGCTTATCATCTCCACGGTTCATTCCAGCACCTGACTTCTATCCTTCCAAGATTTGGAAATCGATCAGACACTCATGCGGAGTTGACAACTTAGGAGTTGAAGCTCCGATGACTCACCCCGAGCGCGAGTCGCTACTATACAGGTCTACCCAGCAGATGTGGAGTCGACACTCTCCACCGCCAGCCCCCTAATTGTCATTATATCTTTTCCTCCCCTGATGATGGCGAATACCCTTTAATTGCTTTACATATAAGGGATCTCGAGGTCCAAACGGGCCTTAGATGTGGCAGTTTTAGGACTTACTAAGGTCCGAAACAGCTATATCATGTTATCACAACCGTATACATCAAGAGATTCAAGAGAAATCTCTTGAAGGGATCGAAGAGATTAATCCAGCCACAAAAACCTATATTAAATCCAGCTTCTCATTGTTGAGACTGACGAGAACTTGCTCGAGGACGAATCTGAGTTGGAGCATTGAGGATGACGAGCTAATGGCTTACAACTCCTAGCTTCATCTTTGGCCATCACCAATGCTCAACTACGAAGAAGAGATATGGGTCTCAAATCGAGGACGAGCGCCAAATCTCGACTCCTTTGTGCTCAATTTAGGGCTCAGATTGACCTCCATCTGATGACGAAGGCGCTCTGATTTGCTGCCAAGGGTAGTGGCGGACCAAGTTGAGGGCACTGATGGTGAGGTTAGCGGGCAGAGATTAAAGGACCTTGGAAGAGGAGATTTGAAGAGTAAAATGAAGGGGCGAGGGAGACGATTGAAAAAAAAAATGAGAGAGAGAAAGACAGAAAAAGAAAACAATAACAAAAAGAGAAAAAAGAAAGAAATTTTTTTAGAAACCCTTATACGAAAGTATCACTAGCTAAAAATAAGATTTGACTTTTAGTGAGATCAGGCCTTTGTTTGAGATTAAGTTTGCCACTTTAGGCCATTATTTGAGAGAAAGTCCACTGTAGACCCTCTTTTGAGAAAATGACCTCACTTCAAACTCTTCTTTGAAATTGTCCCTAAATAATATCAAAATTCCCCTATTATTCATACTATCTACCATGTTTCTTATTTAGAAAACTACTCATGTAAATGGTGGTAAATGTATAAGAAAGTAGACGCATGAACAATCACAAGAGACAACTCATTTTTTCCACAACATTGTAGTATTTCACATTAGAAGAAAAGGAAGAAACAGCTCAGAATCCAACAAAAGAAAAATGGCCAAAAAGTACAATGAACTATCAGGGGGAGCCACTAGAAAATCAAGTGAAATAAGGTGATAGAAACCTTTATGTATAAGAAATTTATTGCTAAAGGCACAGCAAGAGTACCAACACAAAACCAATCGTTACAGGAACAAATAGTCCACCTTATCTACTAAGAAACAAGTATGTACCTTGCCCTAAGCACAAAACATCTGGCCCTAAACACTGTAGCACGACCTCCCGCGATAAAACAAATACAAGACATACCAAAGATGACAAGTCACACCAAAACACAACAAGATAACGAAGTGTCAAAACCAAATCAAGCCTGTGAAGCACCTTCCACAAGGATTGTTAATTCTGAAACTTCTGAGAGGCTCTAAACATGCTGACAAATCTTGACAAACCTTCACCAACTTCAAAATAAGCTCACTTGATGAAAGCCTAAGCTTTCCATCATCTTGAAATGACATCCATTAAATAATATAAAAGACTCAATCTTCTCTATTTTTCTGCCTCTTCCTTCTAAACAATTGGCTAAGGACTCTTGCTTACAGGAAAATGCTAGAAATATGTAACTATTTGCCCGCAACACAACCTACTCCAATTTATCAGAACGAGAAAAAAGACTGTGATCTTTTGCATTTGCCATGAGTAAACCCCAAGGCTGCCTTTAATCGGATTGGATATAAAATTCTCCTATATCCTTCTTTTTGTTTAGGAAATAAACGAAAGAATGCCAAATATGGGCGTATACTATCAGATTGAATGTTCAAGGGCATTGGGAATATAGTTAACATAATATACTCAGGACTCAAACAACACAATCGCAAGAATTGGAAATCAAGCAATCTCAACAGGTAACCACTTTCAATACCTTGAATCCATTTGGCAAACAGATGGCGGAATTGATCCATATCTCACTTATCAAGTAGAAGTATAATGGATCAAGTGCAGAAGTGTATTTTGAGTCTTGTGTGAATGTCGAATGCCACTAAAGCTCAAGGAAAAATTCTATTAGGGGCAACAAAGCTAGCAACGCTTTATGGGACAAAATTTTGGGCAATCAAACACCAGCACGTGCACAAATAACAAAATGTTTGGTTTGCCTCAGGTTATGCATTCCCTTTTCTAGCACTTTAGTACTCAGCCCGTTAAGCAAATCAAAGGAGCGGCAAGTTCATATCATAATTGCAGTATCTAGGCATAAAAACAAAAAGGTGGAAATTAAAAAGGAGATCAGACTCTTGTTTTTAAGGCAGAGTTTGTGGTACCCATTTATTTTATTGTTTTATTAAAAACACTGTTTGTTCCCATACTTCCGATGCACGTACTTCAGTTTCGAATTAGCACAATTTTTTACACTCAAACAAGTCACAGATAACTGAAATCCACAGCACAATGTCCGTTGATACTAAACTACGTCTTGGTCTACTTAACTTAGAAAAAAGTGTGAATTTGTAGTGTGTGCCATTATAATTTCACCGTGACTCGATTGGGCGCTGAAACTTTGTTATGAACAGTACAAGAGACTCTTAATAAGCTTAAACTGCAGACAGACTAGTAACGAGTTTGTTCATTTGAACAATGCAGAAGTAGATGCAGAGTTAAGTTCACATCACTGATCATGGCACGCGGATATCAGAAAGAGGAAGGACAACTACAGAAATCTACAAGCATAAACGCAAAGGGAAGGACAGCAGCTGTGGGAAATAATTCTAAAACAACTATTGGCATTTGAAAAATAGAGGAAACACGAGATGATGAAACGGATCGGACCACCACGATGGAAACTTAAGACTCCAAAACATCTCATTCGGTTGAAACAAGAATAAGCACTCAAAAGCCGCAATAGATTCTTTGAACTTGTTCTAGTGCTACAAAAGAAAAAAAGAGTTAAAGTATAGAATTTTAGTAAAATAAAGAGCATAACAATTTGGTTGAAACAAGAGCACCCACACGGGTCTAAGTTGACATGATTTCATTGAATAAAGATACTCTATACCTCAATCGATGTCACAATTTTGGATTTGTTCTACCTCCTCATGTACTTATTTAGACTTTTTAGTCATTTACTCCAAGACATTTCCCTAACTTTTTTTTTCCTTGTTACTAAGGGCACGCATGACAACACTTTTGAAATAGAATTTCTGCTTCAAAAGTGGTTATGGAGCAGAAATTCGTATGGTTACGCAACTTCATTTTTCTACTTCCGGATTTTTCCTTTTTTTTGTTTCAGAAATAATTTTAGAGCCATTTGAAAAAGTAAAATCAAAGAAAAAAAATTTACTTCTCTCCAGAAGTAGAAAAATCAACTTCTGATAAAGCAAAAGTGTCGCAATATTGAAAAATGAGAAGTGAGAAGGACATTAGCCAATGTTCGTTGGTCTGACCAGGGAGGGATCCTGTTTGAGAAGAACGTTGAATTCCAAAATGTGCTCGAGCTCCCTTGGCCGCTATCTCACGCTCTGCATGGCTGAGTCTGTGTGGGTTACTGGGTTTGGGATGCCGGATCACGAGCTTGGTTTCGGGGGAACTCGGACATTTCCGGAAGATATTTCCAAGAAGTCATTTTTCAGAGAAATAATAATATTTTCCGATGTTCGGCTGAAATTTGAAAACGAATTAGAAATTGGGTTCCATCCATTGAAAAGGGAGACTTGATTTTATTTTCTTTTAAGCGACATGCACCATCCATGTGATAAAATGGATACTCGACAATCGAGATTTCCGGACCCAACCACTGGAAACAAAGCATGGGTGTCGGGTACCCTAGGCCCAGCTTCGATAGAATTGAGCCCAGATGCTGTTGAGCCCAGGTGCTAGTGACTCGGGCATAGGCTCCGAATTCTTGGGCCTAGCCTAGAGGGATCTAGCCTGGCCTCTGTGGACTTGAGCTCACGAGCTAGTGGCATGAGCATGAGAGCTGTCTACCTGGGCACACCTACTGGGTGCAAATTGTGAAACACTCATGTTTTGAGCGTTGCTCCGGCTACTGCGAGCACTGTGGAAGGTAGCAAACTACTGAAAATTCTCCACAATAATGAGGATGAAGCTATTAGTATATGGCTAACATCAATGCTAAACAAGTTTGCTAATTTTTTTTGGTAATTTGTTATCATGTAAGCTTTTCATATGAATTTGTTTTCAATTGGTTTGATTTTTATTTTCAATATGCTATTTCTTTTGCATATAAGGGGAAAAATTTTGCTGAGAACCGAAGCTCGAATTGGGTCGAGTGTGGATTGAATACGAGTTGGGTCGTGTATAGACCGTTAAACTTGTGTTACGTAAAAATGGGTCAACATAAGTAAAAAAAGGTCAAATTGGGTCGGACCCATTTACAGCCCACTCAAATCCAACCCAACTCACCTGTTTAACATGTGAACACCTGTATGTACCAGACTACCACTAATAGTAATGAGTAGAGTAGTAATAATAAAAAAAACCGTAATTTTTTTGTATTTTTCAAAGGGTAATTTTAGCATTAGGACGATCCTCGTGAATAAAATTGACCAAGTAACGAGAATATATTAGCTTTTCCGGTCTTATTCTAGCACCATGACGATACTAATTTTTATCGTCAATTTTCCTCTCCTTACTTTTGCGGTTGATTTTGTTGATTTCACGGAGGTACCATTCTCTTTTCCCTTTGAAGACTAAAGCTGGATTGATGTGTTATAATGTAAATTGCATTTGTCAATTATTTGGGGATGACTTATTGATGAAAAAAAGGTAATAATCAAGGTACAACATTTAATTTTGATGATAGCATTTAAATTTTAATAAAATAAAAAAAATTAATTTTAATATTATCATTGAATTATCACAATCGATGCGCAATTTTTTTTAATTAGTGATTTGTCGAAGAATATGTATTGCGTATGATCTTTACGTACCAAAGGCATGAGCTATTTATTAACAAGTGTTATTTCTTTGTATAGATGGACCAAGCCTCCACACTAGCGACCGCGCGATAAAATTCTCGTTTCATTCTCTCTCTCTAAACCCATATGTTCAAAATTCAATGGCTCCCTCTTTCTCTCACTAAACCCATTTTCTCTTTTCTTGCCGCGTGATTCCTTTCCTGGATCTTGCATCCCCCATCTCTCGATCCACCGAAGCAACAGGGCAACCGGGTTTGTCCAGGATGATGTGTTGCACCAGCACCTAGCTATGTGGGAAACACTTGTGTTCTACTCGCTGCTCCAGCTGCCATGGGCGCTATAGAAGGTAGCAAACTACTGTAAATTCTTCACAATAATAAGAATGAAGCTATTAATATGATGATTAACATCAATGCTAAAAAAGTTTGCTAACTTTTTAGTAAGTTAATATCATGTAAGCTTTTCGTATTAATTTGTTTTCAAATTGGTTTGATTGCTATTTCCAGCATGCTATTTCTTTCTCATATATAAGGGGAAAATTTGCCGACAACTTAAGCTCGATTTGGATCAAGTGTGGATTGAGTACGAGTTGGGTCAGCTACATATCGTTAGACTTGCCTTACACAAAAGCGGGTCAATATAAGTAAAATAGGTCAATTTGGGTCAGTTCCATTTTCAGCCCAGCCAAACCCGACCTGACTCACGTGTTTAATGTGTCAACACTTGCATCTACCACTAATATAAAGAAATGTTTGCTCTCTCTCACAATTAAAGGCAACCAGCAGAAGAAAGAGCTTCTTGAATGGCGTTACACAGGGCAGTTCAAAGGGTCGTCGCCGGCCATAGCGGCGGGTCGATGCTAGGACCCAGTCGCGGATTTCAGGCCGTGGCGCGACCCGGGCCCTTGTATAACCTCGTCTCCCCCGTCGTCGCGTCTCCGCCGTTGGTCTTGCCAGAACACGGCCAGTTGCCGGAGGACAGCCGCGTGTGGATGGATTTCCCAAGATTCGGTATAGGAGGGGCCATGGAGCTCATGGCCGTTCCGAAGAAGAAGGTATTGCCTTGACGAAGTTTTGTTTTGTCGATGTGTCCATTCCGTCAGTGGGTTTTAAGGGGGGTTTTGTGTATGGATACTGTTCTTGATTCTTGACTCTGGTTTTGCTCTCTGCATATTTCGTATGATCTTTTAAGAAATTTGTTGTTGACTAAAGTTTGACGGTCATCCTTCATGTGTCTCACAGATGTATGTGGTCATTTTTCCGATTAGTAGACGTGTCTAGTCACGATGATTAAAAGCTGCCGCTTCTTGTGGAATGAAAAGATGTTCTCGAGAGTGTCGATATGGGGTCAGTAGTTATCCTATTCGTTTTAGCCTTTGAGATGGGAACTTCACTAAATTCGCATCCGTAATGTTAGATCACCGATAACAAGAGCGGATGTGATATGGGCTGATAGATTAGTAGCCACATTAACTGATGAAGTTAGCAAGGATGCCTTTCGGATAAAAAAACATTGTCTCATAAGCATTTTCTTTTGCTTTTTCGGCCTTTTTGGGATGTTTTATGATCATTTGGCTTTTCTTGCCGGAGATAAGCAGAGGTCGGTAGAAAAGCAGTAAAGGAGATATGGAAATTTTCTTTTTAATGCTATGTGCGGAAAGAATACATTGGATGTCAAGAAAGATGTAGGAAAATTGTGGTTGTCTTCGGTGGCTTGAGGTTTTATTGATAGTTGTTCTCCTGTCATTAGCCATTCTTGCTGTAGATGGTTAATTCGTTTATGTTGTAATCACAAGATGGACAGTGGAACTTCATTGCATTCCCATTATCCACAATATTAATTTCGCTGTGGGCACCTTCTATGTCCCACAATGTCTTGGAACTGATCCCGGACTCCGAAAGGGGCTTTCATAATGGAGGTAAACTATCTATTGCGAGGATCCACTATGCTGACCATCAAGAATACAGAAAGAAAGGTAGCTTAGAAATTGAATTGTCTTCATATGGTACTTTGTCATTTACAGTACAAAGCCAATGGCTTGGATTGAGTTCAATAAAGTTGGTTAAAGTTTTGCATAATTTGGTTTCGATGGAACTCAAGCGATGTATAATTTTATTCATCTTGTAAACTATGTCACTTGTAACCCTTTGGAATCTTTTCTATGCATTCTCCTTGTTTTGAAGGTGGCTTAAACTTAAATCTAGTCAGTGTAGGGAAAGCTCTGTGGGAAAGTTGACATGTTATATTCTATTGCACCTTGTCCTGATGCTCTCGCTTTCCTTGGTCAACATTGATTTTTCCTTTGTTGGCCATTGCATCTTTCTACTTTGTCTACAGTTGCGATCAACTCCAATTATGACTTTCTGTGGGTCAGTTAATTGCCTATACCGTTTAGATTAATTTGATGTGCGACACCTCATTGTGCCTTTGGTTTACATTAGGTTCATTCTTGTCCATAATGCAAATATGTGCATGATTGTGCTTGTAGATGATCAATTTGGAGATAGTAGTTCTTATGGTGTCTGGGTTATTACTGGCTTCTATTTAATAACAATGCAGGTTTCCCGCCACAAGAAAGGTATTAGGAATGGACCGAAGGCTCTGAAACCCGTTCCAGTTATAGTTCGATCCACGTAAGTATCTTTGCATTATTATTTATATCTCTTTTTTACTGTTTGTACAATTTTTTAAAATGAAGGAATGATGGGATATTCAAGAAAAACAATTGCATTTTCAATTTTCAATGTCATTTTTGTGACTTGATGCGGTGTGTTGTAACTCGAGGAGTTTTCTATATCACTTTCTTAAAGACTAAACTGCTGAAGCAGGATCTTACGGATAATATATCAATCTCTAGCACTCTATGTCTTCAACTGTATAGTCCCTGTATCACCATGAGAGAGAGAGCCAGTAACCTGCTTCAATCTGTTTTAATTGTGTGTGTGATGGTTTAATTGTTAAATTCAGTTTGGTCGGATCCGAACCCTTTATAAGATTGTCCTCAGCCAAACGTCTTTTCAGTTTAGTTTATTAAATAGAAAACAATTTATTCAAAGTTAGATGGTTTAATTGTTAAATTCAGTTTGGTCGAATCTGAACCCTTTATAAGATTGTCCTCAGCCAAACGTCTTTTCAGTTTAGTTTATTAAATAGAAAACAATTTATTCAAAGTTAGATGGTTTAATTGTTAAATTCAGTTTGGTCGAATCTGAACCCTTTAAAGGATTGGGCTCAGCCAAACCTCATTTCAGTTTAGTTTATTAAATAGAAAACAATTTATTCAAAGTTAGCTTTTACTTTTAGTTGTGATGGACTGCTGGTGACGAGACTTGAACACCAACCCATGAACTCAAAGAGCATATCCCACACCTTGATTGTATTTTCGACTTCTTATTTGCTAAACACATTACTTATTCTATTTGTAATACCCCTTGTGCCTTGGCAAAAGTAAAACATGTTGATATATATCTTCAATTGTATATTTTGCTTGTCTTAGTTCCAGGGTATGCGGTCGTGTCAAGCTGCCCCATTTTTATTGCTGCAGTGGGGATAGAGGAAGGACAGATGACCAGAACTTGTGAACCATCTCGCCAGGTGTTCTATATTAATTATCATCACCGGTATACTGCCAGAGCAATATGTTGCCCCATTTTCTTGGCTGATGTTTTTTTTTTTTTAAATTTGATTTTAGAAGAGCGTGCAGTACAAGTGTTCTTTTTTTTTTCTTTTTTTTGGGCTGGAGTAGTAAAAGTTGTAGTAGGCTTGATGCTTTTTGATTCATGGTACTGCATTATTAGGCAACATCGCTGGTGAATGGGGTTTTTCTTTGGCCAAACGTGTTGGACTGGCCATCTGCCAACTGATGACCTAGTTGTCATGGAGACTAATTGCAGAACTTCACGTACCTTTGGGTAATTCAGGGCAAAAACTTGCACGTACCCCTGCTTTTGTTAGAACCTCTTTCATGTTTGATGTAAGTGAATGGGACATGAGGTGCAAGTAGTGCTGGTAAAGGCTGATGCAGTGAAGGATGGTGCATAAAAGTCCTTGGTTGATCTTTCTTTTGATATATGGCATAAATTTGCCCTCCATTCTTGGATTGGTTGCAATGTGTATTCTGGATCAGAGTACTCATGAGCGAATTTCGTTGAGCTAGGAGTCAAAATTCAGACGAAAATCATTGTCCCAATTGTGTGCTGAACGATCATGTGATTTTGTTTTTGCGTGGCTTTCAAACCGGACCAGTAAACAGCCGGTGAGTAGGTTCGACTAGTCGGAATAAAGCAGTCCCAGTTGGCATCATTTACCAGCTACTGCTATCCCCCATTGCCAAGAACTGGTTTTTGACAAAGATAACTCCAAGCATCTGGTAACTGGTGCTGCTTTTAGTACTTCAACACCCCTATCTAAGGAAGACATTGCCCCGTTCTCCTTTGTCTTGTTTCTCCTTTAAGGTGTGAGATTACTCCTGGACCAAAAGCCTTTGTGGTACCAGTCTCCTGAAAAGAGCAAACTGTCGGAAGTTTCATTTCTGTGTTGAACGCTTCAGTGAGATTACACCGGATGAGATCCTGTCTCCATTCGTACTCGTTATCGTATTGTCTCGCCGAGCCCGCTCCTACCATATGTTGAAAAAACATTTTTATTGCACAGAACATCACGAAACATCATCATACAGAACTGACGAAAAATGGGTCTCTCACGTAATTCGTTTACAAGCTATCACAAAGATTAGGAAACAAGAACTGATTGCTCTAATATCAGTAAAAGGAATGAATTTCAATAACATATATGTACATATATGTAGCGGATTAAACTGAATTACATGTCTTAAATCAACTTGAGTCATTAATCGAAGAATTATATCACGTAGAATGAACATTCATCGATTGCCACAAATTAAAAGCCCCAAGATGCAAATGGGAGAGAATTTGGATCTGTCAATCGCTCGTTCTTCAAGAGAAAATCACAAAGTTTTAGGCAAGGGTTTTTGTGTAATTGAAAGAACGTTGTTCGTTTTCTTTGAGATAATATGTAATATACTCTTCTTTGGAATTGGCAATCAAATCACCCATCATTACGATCAATCAAGACCTACCTTTTTGGTCTTCCTTTGTATGGTAACTGATATCATATATTAGGGATGAAGTAAAGAAGATAAGAGGAAAGGGAGGAAGGAAGAAAGGTGGGTTAATTATTCCCGCCATGTTTCGGACGATTCCCATTCCAATCCATTCCTTTTGCTCACCCTTAGGATAAGATTCATCCTAAAAAAGCAATGTTAATTTTTAGTAGATAGACAGAGAAGTTCATATTTTTCGAGACTTCCGTTTTGTCACAATGTGCAAAGCTCAATGTATAACATTTTTTTCCATCGAGATTAAAGGAAAAATAATAATAATACATTTGTCAGCCAAAGAACTTCAAAACGTCAAAAACCTATCGGATTTAGGTCAAGATTCAAAGCAAAAACTCTTTCATAAATTGAGCTTGCCTTCTTTTCTAAAGGAATTGGAATCTTTCTTTTCTCCAACAAGTTGCAATTTGGATGGCGAACCAACCCCATATATATGCCTTTCTATAAACAGATCGATCGGCATCAAACATTTCCAAAGAGCAAATGGGCACAAGGGGGAGATGAGCAAGTACTGGCAAATCGGCTTCTTGATGGACGCTGGCGCAGACGTGAGTGCTGTTGAGTACCTAACCGACCCAGCTAGGATCAACAAGCTTCTCCAAGATGGCGTCATTTACAAAGATAAGAAGGCAATCCCTCCTCTCTCTCTCTCTCTCTCTCTCTCTCGGATAATCTGTATATGAAAGATACTCTTTATGGATGTCCTATGTGCAATTATTGATGTTGACGTGGATAACTTTTACTGATATTTTGATTTTTTTTTTTTGAATTTTCGGTTTATTTTAATTTCTTTTCTTTTCTTAATATAGCTACGCATAAAGTATAGTTAACTATAAATGTAAGACATATGTGGGTTTATTGAAACTATAAAGATATTCTCCTATGGCACATCAGGTTTTATGACACATAAAGAAATAAAATCATGACCGACAACGAGGATAACGGACAAAGTTACTCTATTATTTGATGTGTTACTGGTTTGGCACACTATCATATTGAATACAATATCAGTAAAATTAAGAATACTTGTGCCCATGGATGGCTTTGTGTCTTTTCGTGCAGTTACTAGCATGATTCGGTATTTGAGACTTTATGGGATCAGATTGACAATTAGGAATTATCTCGACCAATATAAAGATGCGTATATACAGCACAATTTTAATTAATATAGCCCAAGTTAGAGAATGTAAAAGTTATTTCTAATTTGGGCTAAATTAATTATTATTATAATTAATAAATTGGTCTAATAAAGTAAAGATATAAAGTTGCCTAATGTGTCTAATATAGGACTGCATAGTGTGGGTTGAACGAGAGGGGAGGTTTACAAACTCATTAAATAGAGTTCAAGTCCCTCCACAAAATGGTCGCCACATAATGCAACGCATGAGGTCTAAACCATAATGCTCACACAACCTCACGCAAAGAGTCGCCACAAAATGCGATACGTGAGGGGCAAACCGGTGATTAAAGGGGCTTAGACGGGAGAAGCTCCGCCACGGAATGCGACACGCGAGAGGCAAGCTAGTGATTAAAAGGGCTTAAAGATTAGAAGCTCTTGAGCATTGCAACGTCCATATTCCGCGTCAAGAATGATTATTTCAAATTAGGCGTGTAAATTCTTCTACGTTATTATTATGGTTCGAATATGTAAACTTGGTAATCTTGGGGCACTGCTTATAAGTATTATTCGCAGCTTAGAGGCTCGACCGGCAACGTGATATGCTCGGCCAAGTGAGGGACCATCTCGGTGATTGTCTCGGATGTAGGAAGCTCGACCCGGCCGGAGGGTAGATCGCGAACCACAGCCCGTCACGGTGATCGAATCCTCGCCGAAGCCCGGAAAACAAGAACAGAGAATTCTCGGCTCGGTGGGGATGATGCGAGGCGACTTCGAGAGCTGCTGTTGCAGAGCTTGCTTCGGTGTCGGATAGGGACCACCACGGTAACTAAAGCAAGGACGGCGTTGCGCGGCCGAATCTGATTGTCGGGATACAGCAGATTGTCGGGGCAGCGCGGCCGCGTTGGCTCGTCTCGTGGGCTCGTCGGGGCCGTAACAGGTGCGGAGCGGCGGCAAGAACAGTGAGTGGCAACCGCAGCGGTTGTCGGTGTCACCTCGGCATGGATCGCTCCAACGGTGTCGCGGGTGCGTTGCCGTTGGGATAATCGTCACGGACGGCTAGCTTGTTCGCAGGGGGTGTGTTGACGCCTAAATTTTGACTAATCTATTTTTTGCATAAAAATTAGAACTAATTTTAGTTCTAAATAAAAATCATCTCACATATTTATTTTTAGCGTACATTGCATTGGCATATAATTGGGCAAGCGTAACACTTAATTTAGCATGCGTCTAGACTAGGCACGGGATGGAAAAATACACCGAGAAGATTTGAAACTTCAGAACCGTATTGCAAATACTTAAAATTTCAGGGATTGCATTGCAAATACTTGGAACTTCAGGATCTGTATTGCAAATACCAAAAGAAGATGAAGAAGGGAAGATGATGAAGGGAAGGTGATGAAGGGAAGATGAAAATGGAAGGTGAAGAAATGAAGATGAAGAAGGGAAGATGAAAATGGAAGGTGAAGAAATGAAGATGAAGAAGGGAAGATGAAAATGGAAGGTGAAGAAATGAAGATGAAGAATGAAGGGTGGAGAAATTTGGCTATAAAAGAGGGAGAGTTCTTGAGAATTGAGAAAGAGAATTTTGGTGATAGGGAAGGTAGAGAGCTCTTGAGAAGAGTTTTAGGAGGGGGGAGTGGAAGAGAATTGAGAGAGTTTTGAGAGAGTTTTTGAGAGGAATTTTTAGAGAGGAAAAAGAGAGTTCTTGAGAAAAATCAGAAGAGAAAATTCGAGAGTGAAGAAAAGAGTTTTAGTCGAGCATCATCTTCGACGAGTCCCGACACATATTTCGCCCCTCGCAACCCAACAACGCCATTGCTTGCCATTTTCGACGACAGCCGCGTTCTTCCAACTCCGAGATCTTGAAGGGAACTATAACGTGTATGTGAGTAAGATTTTGTGTAATAGAAGGTAATCCTTTCCATCTCGATCTACAAAAATGTAATCGTTTGGTTTGAACATTTGTTTGTTTATTTTAGACATGCCACGTGTTCCAAATTTTAGCATTATTACATGTTAATTTATTTCTGTAAATACTCGTGCTTGACTGCGTTTTCTTTCTTTCTAAATCATCCATGGTGTATATCGCACAAAGTTCAATGTTTTACATTCTCATAAAAAAGAAGATAAAAAACCAAAAAATTGCATCTTTGAATTTCAAGTAAAATCCATCAAAATTGCTAAATCAAATATTTTTCATGAAAATGGTACCGAAAGGGCGTTAGAGAAATCTGACGTAACCAAATCCCCGAATTTAAAATCTCCGGTTCGCAGAAATAAAATAGTTCTCCCGCTATTTTATTTAGGTTTCTAATCAACCTACCGAAAATGATTAGTGGCGGCTCCAAAAATGAAAAAATATTTTGCAAGAAAATCACATAACCATAAGTTGCGATTTGGTAGAGCTTGGGAGAGCTCGAACTAGGTTAATTAATCTAATTAATTAATCAGGTAATCCATTAGCCCGAAAATTAACTCGTCTATTTTTTTGAAGGTCGCGACAGCTTGGCGACTCCGCTGGGGATCCAAAGAGGACTTAGGCCAGATAATTTCATGAAAAAGAAATCACTTGATTTGGTAAACTTTGGTTGAATTCTCATTCTTAGGTGTTAAATATTTTTGCAGATTGGGAGTTATAAGGGGAGGAGTGATCGGCTAACCCTTTGTTTTGCAGGCTTGGTGAATTGGAATTGTGATTTAACTTTTGAATCATTGAAGCGGTGTTTGCCTTTAATTGTTGTGCATGATTTATCGTATTTGCACTACACCGCACACAACCCGTGACCGGACCTGGGTCACACTAATAGTTTTAAGATGGTATTTAGATGGTTCTTTAACCTTGGCGGTAAGGTTTCGCTAAAGGTTATCCCATTTGGATTCCGAAAATTTTTCCAAAAAATGGCTCAAGGGTCGTTCTCATACACGTGAGGCTACTATGCATGAGAATTGCCCTTGTCGACGTAACCAAGCCGAGGTGATTGGACCCAACTAGTCATGACTATTGAACGCGAGGTTGCGACTAGTCATGATGATTGCGCGCGAGGCTGCGACATGTCATTTCGTTCATCATTTCACTTTGCAAAAGCCTTTTGGATAGATAGAATAAGATTTAAACTCACAATTCATGCGCATGTCTTTGTGATTGGTATTTTCTTCGTATGAGAGGTAATTTCTTGTCTCTTGTACCCTGTTATCTCATTTTTATTTTGGGCCGGTCCATGGTTTAGGTTGATTGTTTAGAAGTTTCATTGTCTTATTTCCAATTTCGCACTTTGCTTCCGTAGCTTTTACAATTTCATCAGTTGTCCTCAATTCTGATTTGGCTTATTCCTGTTGTGCGATTTTTACTAAATTCTACGATCGAGCTTTGAGTAAGTGCCAAACATGAAAGTTGTAGACCTATGTTTCAACTAATATCTTGCAAAATTTCAGAATTAAATTCATAATTTAAGATGGCCCTTCGTTTTTTCAACAATATGCGGTTATAACAGTTTTCTAAACGTGATTTTTTTGGAAAAACACATTAAACTGATTTGATCCATGCATTTCTAGTCCAATTGGCCAACATAAAAGTTCTTCAGCATCTTCTCAACTACAAGCTCGTAAAATTTGGACATGTTTTGATCAACGTTCGAATTAATATGAATTTTTTCGTAAAAGCGGACAAACTGAAAATTACATGTTTCAATCTTTTGGTCATAATCACTTTGTTCGTTTGAGTCTAGAGGGATGCCATGGGCCGGCTCGCTATTCTTGCTCCCTGTACTCATTTTGGGTTTGTTATTGTGTACAAGTAATTTATCACGGATCCTCCACATATTACTCGATCGGTCGCAAAGAGGATGGCCGACATTAACGCCGCCGTTAGTGCTGCCCTGGATGAGAAACTTGGCTCCTTGACCGAGCGCTTTGAAGGGATGATGTCCCGAAAGATGGAGGAAATGATGGCCGCCTTTGCCGCCAAACTTCAATCATCCACCTCCAGCCCGCCGCTAACCATTCCTGCTCTAATTCCTCCTACGGACAACGTCGGTAAAGCCCTAGAAGCTACTCCCTATCCGACAATGCCGCTAGAAGATGTGATCATTACTGGCGTGAACTCGAGCACGCCGCCCGTAGTCCCAATCCCCCAAGCCAGCCCTGTGGCCCCCGGGTTGAATGGTGATACGGCCAAGCAGTTGGCCCAAATGGAACAGAAGATCCGAGAGGTCGAGGGGACTCACAACATACCCCAGTTGACACTGTCTGTCTTTGCAAAGGTCACGGTGCTGGGAGAAGTTCAAGATGCCCGACTTTGAGAAGTATGATGGAACTTCCAACCCGGTTCAGCACGTCCGGATGTACCAGGCAAGAATGAACAAGTATGCGATCAACGGCCCCCTAATGGTCCGGACTTTCCAGGCTAGTTTAAAAGAAGCCGCCATGAAATGGTATACGGACTACTGAGATCTACCGGATGGATGATTGGGAAAAGGCAGCTAATGCTTTCATCAAACATTTTAGCTTTAACTTGGACGTGCTGACCACCGGAGAAGATCTTGAACAGCTTGAGATGAAGAGAGGAGAAACAATCAAGCGGTATGCTACCAGGTGGAGGAATGTGGCATCTCAACTGAAACCAGTCCCTCCCGAAAGGGAGCTCATGAAATTGTTTGTTTCCACTCTGCCGCAAGTTATGAGAACCCGAATTTTGGGATTCTCTGCCACGTCATTCAGCCATCTCATCGCAATGGCTGAAGAAATCGAGAACGGTATGAAGAAAGGCTGGTACGATGATGTCACCACAACGACTAAGAGGTTTGTGGTAAGGAAAGACAATGAGCCGGCCCCACGGGTCAACATGACCTACGACCAAAAACCCACGACCCGGACGCCGGTCGTACATGTTCCAAATCAGCAACAGGCCAATTTCGGCGTGCAACGACAAAGATAGAATCAACGGTCCCCTCGGCGGTTTACCCCTCTACTAGGAACCCCGTCGCAAGTACTCGCGGTTCTACGTAAGATAGGTTTACTGACTTCCGAGCCTCTACGACCCAGTAACACGAGCTCGCCAAGATATGATCCATCAAAGAAATGTGATTACCACTGCGGGGAGCTTGGACATGACAACGACAACCGTATCGTGTTGAAGCATCGGATTCAAGATCTTCTTGATTCTAAGGCATTCTCGTTCCAAGGCAACAAACAGCCAAATATCCAGAATAATCCTTTGCTAGATCATTTTGGTAAAATTAATTTCGTATTCGGGCTGGGAATCGGACGGGTTGGTGCTAGTAAGGATGAAGGAGTCTTCGATATCGCCGGTTGTTTTGATGTTGTAACCATTACTGCTATATCTGAAGACGGGGCGCATAAGGAGGAACCTTACATGGCGCCTAAACCTTTCAAATCATTCATTAATGCCATATGTGATGATCCACTGGAGGATTTAGATTCGGAGAGGAGACATGAGGAGGGAAATAACTGCCTCGTTAGTAGAGAAAGCGGAAAGATTTGAAGAGGGAAATAACCGCCTCTTCCGTAGGAGGGAGCGAAAAGATTTGAGGAGGGAAATAACTGCCTCGTTCGTAGAGAAAACGAAAAGATTTGAGGGCTCCTCCATATCGGAAAAGAAAAAGATGACAGATTGAGTGAGAGATAAGAGTTATTACGGCTTGGAATCAAGGCGACCGGACCAAAGTTGATTGGAAGATCAATACCGGGAAAACCTACCGAGCAAAAGGTACCCGGCCACTTCCCAATCAAGAATACAGGCCATACCAACCTTCCGCTAGTGGTTCTAGCAACGGACCGCTTGATCATCCCTACAAGTTCCCGAGCAACGGCGAGCTCAAGCTCAAGGAGTCAGACTGCTCATGGCGAAAACAAAGTGGGAAATCAGTCGCCGGTGTTAGCAAGTAACAATGCCCAATTCGAGTATCAATTGCTCGAAAAATCAGAAGATTACTTTGATGATGAGCTCACCACCTTGATCGCCCGGTTCGGAGTGAAGGACCTCCCGCAGTTGTGATCCGAAGCAAGTGATTATGGATCCTCAAACAACGATCGTTGGTGTATGATCCAAGACAAAATCGATCGATCATTGGAATGGCCAAGCAAAAGAGGTGGAACCAATCTTGCATGAATACTCCTTTAATTCCATGTATAGTTCCCTGCGTGGGATATTTTTTTACTTTCTAGCCGTCTAGAATTTGCCTAGAGTTAAAGGGCGAATTTTCTCCTCCCTTATCAAATGCGTGAGTTCCTTGTTAAGCTAGGCACAGTAGCAAATCAATTTGTAGACGACGCCCCGAACGCCCGTAAAGAGAGATTCCGAATAGCCTTACTTGGGAGAATACGAGTAAAAGGCCAAGCGGGCTCAAAGATGGGTAACTCCGTATCGTCCCAATTGGCTCTCGAGTCATTTCAAACTCTAAATTATGCTTATTTTATTCTCGATGGGGATTGCCAACTGTTTTGAGAACAATATAGCAAAAAGTGAACCAATCCGTGGGCGCCAACATCACCACACACCTGGTGGTTGGGGGGAATGACAATGGTCTAAGGCATCCCAGGTTCGATCCCGGGATTTGGCATCAATGTACAAAGATTAATAAAAACCTTTTTGCTTCGCGATTCAATGCCGATTGAAGCTCAGCCTAGATGGTTACAAAACCGAAGAGATAACGTCCCGGACATACAATCCGATCCGGATGAATCGATCTTTTCAAATTCAAAGTTTGCAAGGAATACGTACAAGGGTAAAGCGGTATCGTTTCAACTCGTTTAGGACATGAGAACGTACATTGATGCTTTCCTTTTTGATTTTTACGAAGGTCACCGCCTTTCCGGATAGGGAAGTATCCCTTCTCCGAAAAAATTAATGAAATGAGAAATTCCTGGAGCCTTTGACAATCTCATGTCTCAAACTAGATAATGAAGTTTTGCAACTCATTTGCATGAGCAAGGGCAACTCACAATCCACGCCCTTAAGAATTTTCTTACGTGCTTGCACCAAGATAAAAAGTTGCTGCATTTTATATGCTCGAAAACACTCATATATTGCATAGTTTGTGCATGACTGTTCCTCATGTTTAATTTACCAACTCTGAATAAGGAACATGAACTACATAAGATACATCAAATGTATGGAATGGGGCATGACAGGATGATGAAAGGCAATCATTTCCCAAACACGTCCAATTTTTTCAGGCGAGATGAACGGTGGCAAAATTCCGCATTCCCCGAGGTAAAGAGTTTTCTCGCGAAAGGTACGATAACCGAAGTGACGGAGGCGTTTATTTCTCTATCCTAAACACTACAAGTTATCCATTGATTACCCCTTTTGAGCGGTGGTTTCATTTCTTTACCCCTGTCAAGAACCACCCCACATCGGGGTCCAGACGGGTTAATTCTAGCAGCAACACGAGGGAAATGGTTAGAAATTTTCTTGCTCGGACTAACATTAATCTTCGGGTGTTTCTTTGCATTTATACTCGAATTTTAATTCAAGTGCCTTAGGATGATGAAGAGCATTCACTTCTCTATCCTATACACTTCATTCTTTGCATAGCCCACTTGAGCCTGCAAATTCATTTCTTAAACCCCTGTTGGTGATCATTTGCTCATTCCAAGGACGAAGATAGCATTTTCCCAAGGATTAGAATTGGAGATGGTGGGGTCAACAGAGAATTCCCGAATGGACTCATTTCTTGTATGCTAGATTTTTTATGTTTACATAATTTTTCTTTGTAAATGTTTATGCTTGTTGTAATTCCTGGTTCAAAATCATGGGATTATAAAAAAGGGAGAGGCAAACTCAGCTTAAAGGAGAAGGGCCCGCTCTCGAAAAAAAAAAACAAAAAAAAAAGCAAAATAGAGAGATGTCGAAGAGCTCTCAAAGAAAAAAGAAAAAAAATCACTTCTCGAAAAAAATAAGAAAAAATAAAAATGAGAGTCGGGAGTAAGAAAAGCAAAGGCCGATCTCATATGAAAATTTCAAGCATAGGAAAAGCAAAGTGCCTACCAAAAGTAAGGCCAATGCACATTCATTTGTAAAGTACTTCTGAATTTTGAATGTACGGTTTTGCATGTTAAGTTGTAAATTCCATGTACATGTTTGCATTGTGTCTCTTGCAAATCCTCGACAGACACTTGTTGTGAAGAAGACTCCCCAAGAAATCGGTTTGCAAAGTGCAATTTTCAGTAGAAAACTACCATCCCTCATTCAATGATGGTATTCTTTCCGAAGACATTTCCAGAAGACCAAGATCGGTGACTAGTCGGTGATGATCACCAACGTCAAGCCCCTTCTCATTTAATTTCCGAGCCAAAACGAGCCTTTTCGTTCCTCGGTCCCCAATCCTAGCCTACGTTATAACTCTCCAAAGTCTCTTCTGATTAGGGCACTTGAGTTAACGTAGAGTTAAATGATTTTAAGCATCACTCGAAGAAGTTCGAGCAAGATTATTTCTCTCTCATTTTTTGCGGGGTTCTTGACTTGTAAACCCGGAGCGGATAACGAAGAAATTCATTTCAAAGCCTTGACTCAACTAGAGTCCCCTTTGTAAACCTTTGACCTAGCCCTCATTACGGTCCTAATCAAGACCTCCGGATCGACTCGGTCGTATCAATTGCGAGATTACTTGGATCCTTATCGAATGCGATGATGGAAAGATTGAGTGATTTCTCTTGAATCCTCACAGACAGGATAAATAGCTTTTCTCGAGAGTGAGAGAAAGCCCTTTCGGACTGAAGTCCCCCCATTCAGCTCACATTCGAGGTATTCGTAATGTGAGAACCTCCCTGGACAAAATTGGTAATGCAAACTTGACAGAATGGTTATGCATGAACCATAGTATGAGTGATTGCATTATACTCATTGTTGAATATGTTTGTGTGTGTTACCTCTGACATTCTATGATAGGTAATACATTCCCGATGTTCGAGTTCCCTCCCAAGGTCTCGAAATTCATCCAAGGATTATTGAATGAGCAAGTTTTGCTGGCAAATGCCTACCAGGTACGATACGACCAATCTGTTTCGTTCCTTGATTAATCGTTTGGAGAACCCGGGTAAGTTTTCCGAACCACTTTTCAAATTAACAACTCTTCCGATGATAGTTGTTATGATTCAATTCGGGCAATATGCCCATTTCATACTTATCGATTCCATTCGATGGTGCTCCTATCAAATATTGTTCAATTCGGGCAATATGCCTCTTTTCTGTCAGGTCGTGAAGACATATGCACTGGCGATCTTGACATCTTATCAAATCATAACGACGTAGCTCTTATGATTTCGGTCTCGAATCACGAAGACGTATGCACTGGTGATCTTGACCTTTAGTCGGCTCATAATGACATAGCTCTTATGATTTTCGGCTCCCTTATCAAATCATGAAGACATAAGCACCCATGGTTTTGATCCAAACCAAATCATAATGACGTAGCTCTTATGATTTTGTTTCCCCTTTGTCGAATCGTGAAGACATATGCACTGGCGATTTCAACATTTAATCAACTCACAACGACGTAGCTCTTGTGAACTTGGTTCCACTTCTTTCGACTCACAACGACGTAGTTCTTGTGATCTCGAACGACACACATATCTTGCGCTGTCTCGCATTAGGGAGAAGTCTCTGATAACAGATAGGCCAAATACCTTAAAATCCTTGCATCTGCAAAAAGAAGCTTGGAAATTAAGAGAACCATTAGCTTACGAGAAATTTGGTAAAACAAGTATTCTTGTATGCGATCCATGTGCAGGTTTCTCTAACATGAAAAAGGAAAATTATGACACATGTTATTTACAGTCTTGCATATCATGCATCACTTCATAAAAATGGGATTAAAACTCCCGCCAAAAAGTTCATCCATAATTTGCACTGTCAAAATTTAGGATTCAATTTTGTCTTTGAGCGGAACCTCTACGAGCTTCCACTCAAAGAGGGGCAATTGTTGACGCCTAAATTTTGACTAATCTATTTTTTGCATAAAAATTAGAACTAATTTTAGTTCTAAATAAAAATCATCTCACATATTTATTTTTAGCGTACATTGCATTGGCATATAATTGGGCAAGCAGAACACTTAATTTAGCATGCGTCTAGACTAGGCACGGGATGGAAAAATACACCGAGAAGATTTGAAACTTCAGAACTGTATTGCAAATACTTAAAATTTCAGGATCTGCATTGCAAATACTTGGAACTTCGGGGACCGTATTGCAAATACCAAAAGAAGATGAAGAAGGGAAGATGATGAAGGGAAGGTGATGAAGGGAAGATGAAAATGGAAGGTGAAGAAATGAAGATGAAGAAGGGAAGATGAAAATGGAAGGTGAAGAAATGAAGATGAAGAAGGGAAGATGAAAATGGAAGGTGAAGAAATGAAGATGAAGAATGAAGGGTGGAGAAATTTGGCTATAAAAGAGGGAGAGTTCTTGAGAATTGAGAAAGAGAATTTTGGTGATAGGGAAGGTAGAGAGCTCTTGAGAAGAGTTTTAGGAGGGGGGAGTGGAAGAGAATTGAGAGAGTTTTGAGAGAGTTTTTGAGAGGAATTTTTAGAGAGGAAAAAGAGAGTTCTTGAGAAAAATCAGAAGAGAAAATTCGAGAGTGAAGAAAAGAGTTTTAGTCGAGCATCATCTTCGACGAGTCCCGACACATATTTCGCCCCTCGCAACCCAACAACGCCATTGCTTGCCATTTTCGACGACAGCCGCGTTCTTCCAGCTCCGAGATCTTGAAGGGAACTATAACGTGTATGTGAGTAAGATTTTGTGTAATAGAAGGTAATCCTTTCCATCTCGATCTACAAAAATGTAATCGTTTGGTTTGAACATTTGTTTGTTTATTTTAGACATGCCACGTGTTCCAAATTTTAGCATTATTACATGTTAATTTATTTCCGTAAATACTCGTGCTTGACTGCGTTTTCTTTCTTTCTAAATCATCCATGGTGTATATCGCACAAAGTTCAATGTTTTACATTCTCATAAAAAAGAAGATAAAAAACCAAAAAATTGCATCTTTGAATTTCAAGTAAAATCCATCAAAATTGCTAAATCAAATATTTTTCATGAAAATGGTACCGAAAGGGCGTTAGAGAAATCCGACGTAACCAAATCCCCGAATTTAAAATCTCCGGTTCGCAGAAATAAAATAGTTCTCCCGCTATTTTATTTAGGTTTCTAATCAACCTACCGAAAATGATTAGTGGCGGCTCCAAAAATGAAAAAATATTTTGCAAGACAATCACATAACCATAAGTTGCGATTTGGTAGAGCTTGGGAGAGCTCGAACTAGGTTAATTAATCTAATTAATTAATCGGGTAATCCATTAGCCCGAAAATTAACTCGTCTATTTTTTGAAGGTCGCGACAGGGTGATGTCGGCGAAACCGGTCGTCGTCCCGGACAAAAAATGGCTCTGGTCGTCGGGGTTGCTGACGGAGTTTCGTCAAGGCGCGGATGATGAAGTGACAGATTACAGCTTAGCGGAGAGCCCGTTTTCTCTCTAATGGCGATATATCATCGACGTGTGGCCTCCTCTTTTGGCGAAGCATTGACATGCTCATACGGTGGAACCGTAGGTCAAACCACGGCCTTAATTCTTTGTCCTTTTAACAAAATAGACCCTATCCTAAAATATTTTTCAGATTAAGTCCATGAAGGGATGGATTGGGTTCTATTAAATCCTTAAGTCGCTAAATTGTGCTCAGTTTAGTCCAAATTAGCCCTTATTCTCATGGAATCTTCGGCCGACATGTCCCCCCCCAATGCCACAGCAGAATTTTGTGTTTTGCTCATCGAATTCGCACAATTAAGTCCGTTCTATTCGTCGCCACCAGTCTGATTAAATGCAAATGCAATGCAATGCAGGAATGCTGGAAGTTAAACTAATCCTATATGAAAACTATGCAAATAAAGGATTTAATATTTTTGGTAAGGGCCAAGGTTAATCCTAATTTTAAAATGCAATCGATGACTATAAGGATAGCCAGAATTTAGATGTCAACAAATGGGAAGTGTAAAAAAACATGAACTTTTCTATCTATCTACTAGAAATTCGGGTAAGAAATTAAAAATGTGTTCATAAGACAATTTTTTTAGTTATCTTCCGATTCTGACATATGCTTTCTTGAATTATTTTCTTTATTTGGAGAGGCGTGAAAGATTGGATAGGAAAGACTAAACTCAAGGGACTAAAGAGACGAAACGTGTTTTTGGGAACAATCTGTCTAGAGCATTGCTAGTCCGACGGCACCATTACCCTCCGTTAATTTCGCTTGACGAAATTATTATGGCAACTTCCGAAACCTATAGAAAAATTATTTGAAAACTTCAACCAATTGAGTCTTCAGGTTGTTGGGGGTTTATAAACGATCGCCGCATTAAAACTTCGTAAATTCAGAATAATACCGTGGAGATTAAAGAAAACAAAAGAAAATCAAACCATTTAAAATTGGAATATGAGATTTTCCTGGCCACTTTTAGTTTGACGGGGCTCTCTTGTTCCCTATATGAATTCTTTCGAATTTCTCATATCGTTTTTCGTGAATTAGCATCTCGATGTCCTACCACATATTGGTAGTTTTAGACAAGTTTCCTCTAAAGTAGATACCGGAATGCCAAGTATGGCCTGTGATAATCCATCTTCTTGGGTATACGACGATTCTTTCCCCTATGGGATGTGAATTTACCCATAGGTAGTTTTATTCAAATTACCGATACACAGTTTCATTATTACCCGACTCCTCAAGTACGGCGGATATTGAAATAACTCCCTCACCATCTCGAAGATGATGAGCTTAATTTATTCGTCTTACTCAAACCACATTAGGTTAACCACAAGACACATTCCCACCTCAAAGTTTCTATTTCATGATCGGCTTGGTGATGCATTGTGCTTCGGCGGTCTGTACCGGATCCGCCATGCCGAGATGCGCCATCGGAAGCCAAACATGGCCGAGGAGCTCTCCTCCTCTGCTCGGGCTCTCGGTGTGTTCCCAGCCTTTGCTCCGGCAAGCCGCTTGCATCAGAAACTTCACCCGGACCTGGCCGATCAACTCCCATTTTTTGCTGAAGTCGTTACGCTCGATACCGTTCAACTAGGACGCGAGATGGCACGCATCGAACAGCACCGACCTGCTTTTGCCGCCGCGTATTTTCTCGGCGGGCAGCCGAGTCCCTACTTGGAGCAGAAGATGGCGGACTTCGCAGAGATCGCGCGACACTGCTGACTTGTGCATCTTTTCGCAGCTTTTAACACGGGTGTGGGAATGTTGCTCTTCCTTGTATAATTTCCGCCACTTCCGGACAACCCATGAGAAGATGCTGCCTTCTTCCCTCGACAACACGGCTAGCTTGTCCTCGAAGAACTTCTGAGCGTCGACGAAAGTGTCTTCGTATCGAAGCATCCCTATCCCTGTCGGCAACATGGAAGGATGGAGTACTAAAAGATAGATCGTGTACCGAGATACCAACTTACTCATCTTGAAGTTGATGATGTCTTCCGGTCTTTGGTTCCGTCTGCTGCCATGGTCCTTGCTGGCGGCGAGCTCGGTGGCTATGTGCCGGATGAGGATGCTCTGGTCGAACTCCATATTTTCCACGCTCCAGTTAAGCTCATCCTGGTTTGACTGCTCCAAGCCTCCGCTAGTCTCCAGCTCAAGAGTAGTCCACCAGCTCGTCACTCTGTTGGTCCGTTTCAGATTGACTGTGTCCATCATGTGACGAAAGATCCAATCTTTGATGTTGCTCTTGAACTTTTTGTAACCGACGGAGAAGTTCTTCTCCAGCTTCTTCTCTAACTTGGCGAGCCTCGGGCACTTGCTGAAGATCCCGCGTCTTTTCCCGATAGATAATCCCAAGAGGCTAAACTGGGCCACGGAATTCGACCATCTTTGGTGCTGGCGGACCCATAGAAAAGCCACGATGGATGAAACCGCGGATTCCCCGGGTCTCCGGAGCTGCCGGTGGTCGACCCAATCGGACGAAATTGCGAGAAGAGCTGCGTAAATCTCTAAAAGAATAGCCGAGCTTATCGGGAAGAAGGTGATCCAGACGTCGACTTTGGGGTAATCCTTCCCGTCCCGTAGGGAGAAGAATACCAACACGGCACACGGCACCGAGAGATTAATGCCGCAACGAATGACGCCCCAAGCAAAGCTCAGCAGCGGCGCCTTGGTGTAGAGCAGATCGAACATGAACCCAAGCTCTATCTCCACGATCCCGAAAGCCGCCTCCGAGTCCATATCACGGTTCGTGAACATGCGCTTCTTGGCCTCCAGGTCGCCGGAGTTGAGGATGAGGCCGGCGAAGAGAAGCTTGAAGATCTTGAACAACTCGTAGGCTTTGACCAGAATCGTGGCTTTCTCTTCATTGCCGGATTGACTGCTGTTCACCGGGAGATCCTCTGGTGCCGGAGCCTCCGTGACCTCGTCGATGCCGACTCGATAACCCTCCTCTTTCTTCAGAGTGTACTTGCTGCATTATCCTGGGGTATATGGGACCGAAATCGGGAAGCGAAAGCATCGAATCTCGAAGTCGACTTTTGCTCGCCAAGTACAAGCACAATGTCCTCTCTGCATATTTGATGAACCCGACCAGGATCACGCCGGCCGCTAATATCGACAGCGTGGACCCCGACAAGGCCATGAAGTAGATGTAACAAGCTAGTCCTACCTGGACGCAAAGCCGCGCCAACTGCCTTAACCATAGCTCATTGTCCTCCAGGGCGTGCGCGGTGATCGCGTCGGGACCGCCCAAGTGGAGGAGAAGGAACGGGGCCCGGAAAGCGGTGATCCGGCTCTTGAGATCGATCGACCCCTCCACTTCCTTGAGGTTGGCCAGGCGGTTCGAGAGGACACCGAGCGTGAGGGTCGCGATGGATTCGGCCGATAGGTACGTCGTCCGGACCACGACTTGGATCCAGTACTTGTAGATGGATTTCCTCCGGAAGCCTAGAGTCGCAAGGGTCAATTGGAGGAACAAGCTGAGAAGGACGAGGAACCGTAGCTCCCACTCCTTCCACGGCTCGCGAGCATTCGGGGGGAGCAGCGAAAATGCCATGGTTGAACTGAGTGTCGGCATCGAAAGGTGCAACGATGGGGCAATGTCTCAAAGACCCGTCAAACTTAAGATTATATGGGGAGAGGACAAAGCAAGATCAAAACAACATGAGTCTTGAATTTACCACAGAACGGCCCCTATTTATAACCAATAATTCGATATAGAGATCAAATATAGGAGAATTCATTCATCCCGCATACCATTACAGGAACGAAAAAGCCATACGCTTTTCGAAACACCCGTGATTACAGTACTCACGACACTACTTTTGGATGCGTAATTGTTAAGCAATTCTCTGCATTTGCCCAGGAGATAAGTAAAGCGACAAATTCAAGTTCTGGCAATGGTATTAGAACGAGCATATTCTATTTCAACCGAGAAGATCGGAATATATGCCTAAAGATAAAGTTTGATTTCTCAATCACTTCTCAAGACTTTGAATCCTGTGAACTTCATTCTAATCGTATTTCAACACTCAACGAGGCATGCCCCACCAGCCCAACGTGACTCTCCTGGAGCATCAAAATCACCCATTTTGGGTTGCTACAACAAGAAGTAAAGGCACACAAAAAGGCCAAAAGGAGGGTGATAAATGGTTACTCCAAATTGAAGCGATCCTGATGCGCTAAGTTGGTTGCATCCATCCTCCGGCAGCATATTATTGTCCTTAGGCACTAATCTCACATAGTAAATCCTCGAATGTTGTCGTAACTACGATAAACCGTTGCACGTGAGCGCGCGTCTCGCACCACATCGCCGTCAGCTTGATGCGCTTTATGACCGCCGTGATCGCGCGGCTTATCGTCTATGTATGATTGTTTAGCAAAATAGAAGTACCGCATAATTTGATTTCCAAAAAATTTATGAAAAATGGCATGATTGCAATTGCAATTGCAAATGACCTTTGGTGTCCCTACGCATAGATTTCCAGATATGCTGAAAAAGATCGATGAAATGTTTTGAAATCTCTTGATAAATTGCCCAATTTGTTGGCCTGATATTAATGGAAGCCAGAGGTTTTTGCCTCCCTTTTACTCGATTTCATTCCAAACTTGTCCTCAAGTGAAAGTAAAGATCTCAACCTAAAGAAAAGAATATTTAAGCATATTTAGCCACTTATTATTGGGAAAGTAAATCAAATCATATTAAAATTAACTTTAACTCGATTTGAGAGATCCATCCTTTTTGTCCCCGTAATTAGTTATTTTACTCTCTTTTTACCTTGTGTATTGCATTGCATGATGGTAAGTCCATGTTTAGATTGATATTAGCCAATCGATCAATTTGTAGCATAAAATTGTTAGGGTCTCTTACGACGGCCCCGAAAATTAAATCTCGTGTCATGCGAAAGAAATGCTAATTATTCATCAACATGACGAGGCAAACATAAGTAAGAATTTTTCTTTTTTTACATCACAGAAGCGTTTGCTGGCTAACTATTGAAACTCCGATTTTCTGCAATCAATTCAGGAATAAAACGAGCAACAAATGACAACAATTTGTCGCGTCACAAGTCAAATTATGTTTGGTTGTTTTTTTTATTCATTGCTTGAGTCTTGTTAAATGAAGTCAAGCAAGGCAATGGTTGCTCCCAGATCCCCAACCACGTTAATCCTTCGCGAGTCCATACGTTTATCTTTCTTTTATTCGCTCTCAAGGACGCGAAATTAACCGTGCGCGAGTGCTAGTCTCGAGGATGCGTTTGTTTTGCGAAACATGAACTATCTAGAAAATATCTTTCCAAAAATAATCGCTCGTGTCGCTTGAAATGGTTATATAATGGAATATGTTCTCATTACTTCTGGCAATTATATCTAAATATTATCATGAACGACAAAAAGATTAGTCGTTCATTGATTTTTGTAATTGATACAAGCGATTACTTTTAGGAAAAATATTTTTTAGATCAGTCATTTTTCGTGAAAGAAACAAAGCTTGTGTTGTGACCGACGTTATGTATACGATTTTTCTCCTTCCAACATTTTCTCTCTCAATCTCTTTAGGGTTCCATCTCATTCTCTTTCGGCTCAAAGCCTATAGGAAGGAGGGATGCTGACCAGTTCCTAGAATGGTTCCCAGTTTTCGGGAGTAGGAACCGGCTCGGAACGATCGATTTCCGGACGCTATTTTAATATATTTATTAAAATCAGATTTTCATTTAAGAAATAAAAAATGGTGGATTATTAGGTTTACATTTAAGAAATAAATGAATAAATAATACCAGTCTAGTCAGTCCAACTCCCCCTGGAATCGGCGAATTATTAGATTTAAGAAAATCATCGCTTCCAATTTTATGGAATCGAGAATAGAAATAGTGCCCTAGGGAACTAGACCGAACCGGCTAGTCCGGGTGATTCCTGATTCGGTCAATCCATCTTGCTTATCCTAATAGAAGCAATGCTTCAAGTTGCCGAGGTAAGTTTCGAAAGAGTTACGCTCCGAGTAATCCTACCATTTCTTCCTAAATTATTCTTAGAACTCCTCCTTACCTAATTCTAGATATGGATTAACTGCAATAGCTATGGGGTATGAGCGATTAATCAGTTTTAGCATCAGTTAATGTGTCTCTCTCTACATTATAGGTGTGTGACAAAAAATATCCATTTATACGTCATAATACGGGCAAACTAAGCCTCTCAACCCCTTATACCAAACGTTGGTTTTAATGCATTATGTAAAGGACAAGATAAAAGGAAAAAAATCCAAGGCAGAGGTTTCAATCTTGTGACATTTCGCGCAACGCACATTAGAACCATAATTCTTGGGACTTGCGGCTAAGGATGTACACATGCAGATACATGTCACCTCTTGGACATTCAAAATAGAGATCACATGTGTCATGAGGGTTTTCAAAGATTGAGCAGTAAGTCGACTTGACGATATTCCATTTCACTGCATTCAACTTTTACAGTTTAATGCCACTAATCACTCAAGTGTGGCAAACAAGACCAGCTAATCACTCGGAGCTTAAACCAATTTGCAATTTTTGGAACTTGCAAGGTAGGTATTTGATGCATTGCCCTGTACAATTACCACATACTTTATGGCATGTTAATCAGTGTTTATTGAAATTCAAACTATCTTGTATATCGATGCGGTTCAAATTAGTTAACTAGTTAAACTTATACCGGAATTTGGAAGCCACAAGTGCCGATCTCAAGATATTATTCTCGTTACAAGTAAATTATGAGATTCGGAACATCCGACTTTGAGCATACTCAACATGAATGCTCTTTGCGCCTAGGCAAGTGCCTAAGCTTGCCCAGTCGCCCTAGGGATAAAACATGGTCGGCTGGGCCTACACTACCGATTCACCATCAAGGTTGAATTATTGATGCAAAACATTATCTGATTATTCTTCGGATTGGATCATTGTCTATAGCGAGTTTTTGCAACACGTCGGGGCAAATAAATCTGTTGGCGTGACCGAAGCCGTCATAACAAGGATCGGGTGAGCAATACAGTTTTCTCCACGCGAATATTTTTTCTTTTCAACAGAAATTTGTGTGATCCATAATTTTATGATTGCCATTTTGTGGTTTCTCTACATGTGACCCCTCCATGAATTTCTCACCCTCTCCCTGCGCGGTTCTATGGCCTCTCGAGTTGTAATATTCTTGCAACTTTTCACAACTCCTGTATAAATGTCGTAAATTCACAAACAAACTCAAAGACTCTTCGATTAAGGGGCGAGTTTCTCTGTTTTTGATCCGACGGTCCCCAAGAATCGAAACACCCCTCTCCCCCTGCGTCAATCCGCATGCAATTCGTTCGAATTTTCCCTTTTCCTATAATGTGCACTTGCAATGAACGTTATTAGCAGAAGGGTATCTAGTAAGCATGCATATATTTGGCGGGAATCCATCTATCTTATCTATGGAGGTTCAGTAAATTACTCCGACGGATAGAAATAGACCATGTCTAGGAATAAATTTCCCTTATTGGGATCATCTCCAAGTGGCTTGGCGTAAATTCATTGTCATGAAAGTAATTTCACCCGAGATCAGCTTTACGTGTTAGAACGTGCATTCTCAATGTAATTTTCTTCAATTCATCTAAGAGAGACATGAATAATTGGGGTATAAATCAATATTGATTACACAAGCACATCGCTAGCAGCAAAAATGCAGTTAGTCTATTGAATCATTCGAATAAAGAATGGACTATGAACAGTGGGGGTGTCATGAACAAGATGTTCTGCAAACTTCAAATATACTAGACGATGTAAAATCCAAAATAAGCTCATGATATTCAATTGCACGAAGGCTAATCTCTCGACCCCATGCAAGTGAACCTGAACCAACTCCTTACGGATACGGAGTACCATACTGCAGAATATGCAGAAACACATCTGATCCAGAGATATCCAAGTCGTATATACTAATGTGTATCAGTCCCAGAACCGTGCATCGCGCAGACTTTTCACTAGATCTACAAGAAGTGTCAAGAAGCCAATACACAAAACTAATGGTGTCTCGAATTTTCCTTCTTTCGCGTAGCATGCGGATACTGAAGTGATGCTGTTTTCCCTTTTATAGCTGGCTGTAGAAAGCTTCATTTACCACCATGTCTCATTTTCCTTTTTCCGGATGACCAACTTCATCCTCCATCAGTTCTTTTGTTGTGCCATTCAGTACATGGCCAACCCCAAAAAAGTAGCCATGAAGACAAACGAATTTCTGACATCTAAAACAGAGGAAGAGGACACTATTGAGCAGTTAACAACATGGATTCTTCATAAACATGCTCCTTCCATTTACAATTAAATCTCCTATCTATCGATGAATAATGATCAGTTACCAGTCTTAGAACCATAAATGTAGAAATAGGTGCCGTTTGCAATTAATAGGAGCGACAAAGCTTTTGAGCATGACACACTTAACGGCAGAAGTGCACATAAAAAGTCCCAAGATTGATGGTTCAAAAGAAAATCATATTTGGTTGTCTTTTAAGTGTGCTTGCTAACAAAATGATAACAATCCCTAATCAAACAACCTTTTCCCGGTCCAAGAAAAATCATGCGCATTGCTCAGACACAAAACATATAAATTGATGTCCAAAAGTGCTGAGTCATGGCGATGTTTTAAGCCTTTTACTCCCATGTCACCTGATAAACATCAAATTCTAAATCTGACACAGCATTTCCTTAAATGGCTTAACGAGGCAGCTCATGAGAAGGAAATTGCTACCTGTTAGAAACCAGGGATTTCACCTGGCATAGGAGCCAATTCGTTCTTACCGAACCGCTCTTCGTCATAAAAGGTTGCATGAACCACTCGTCCCCCAAAGAATCGACCATCGAGATCGACAAGTGCCTTCATTCCACCACCAAGTTTCCTTTGTTTGATGTCCATTCCCTTTACTTTCCCCTAACACCCCGCTTGCCACTCTTTTAACGTAGTTATACATCTCGTTCCACAACATATTTATTTCGCCCTCTAGTCGCCACGGTCCTTCGTGAAGCATTCTTTCCTTGAAAACTGTTCGTTTTGCCTCATTTAACTTCCACCATCTTATTCTTGGATTCTCAACACTTCTCTGCATTTGTTGTACTTTGTTATATCGAACCTCTAAGACTATCAACTTATGTTGCGTAGTTTCGCATTCTCCAGGATAGACTTTACAATCTACATACGAGGCTCTATCCTCTCCTCTAGCAAGAAAGAAATCAATCTGGCTGCAATTTTGACCGCTACAAAAAGTGATTAGATGTGACTCTCTTTTCCTAAAGAAAGTATTTGTCAACATCAAATCATAAGCTAATGCCACGCTCAAGATGTCTTCGCCAGCCTCATTTTTAGTCCCATAGCCAAAACCCCCATGAACTCTATCAAAACCTCCACTACTTTGACCAACATGTCCATTTAGATCCCCTCCCATGAATATCTTCTCCTTGTGTGGTGTCTCCCTTAAAATCTCCTCCAGTTCTTCCTAAAATCTGTTCTTATCAGATGCTTGCAGTCCAACTTGGGAGGCATACACACTAAGGATATTCGCAACGCCCGACGCAACCCTCCTCCTTTACCCTAGCTTGGGATAGGCTATGTAAACAAACATAGTCAGAGTTAAATGGAATGCAAGTATCATTGGTTCAAATAACATATAATGAGATAACCATAAAGAACTAAGTTAGTACTATACTTCTAATAGATGCAGCAAACTTCTTGCTGTTAGAATTTGAACTTTATTACGCACTTTCTTGCTTGGTAAACAAATTTTTTTTTTTTTGTGTTCTTCCGGAATAATTAGGTTATTCATTTAACTTGTTCAAACACAAATATAACCGATCAAAAGATATCCAACATATCTCAATTGAATAGTCTTTTCCCAAATCAAACCTTCTATAAAAAAATAGGAAAATTTCAAATAAGGGACTGAAGTGAAGCCGTTTTTTCAAAAAAGGACCCTTATTCGACCTCGTCTCAAACAAGGGTCTAAAGTAGCCACCTTACTCTCAAGGAAGGGCCTGAGTTCATCGGTTGACCAAATCTTATATGTGGGTAGAGATATTTTTGCCCAATGGCCTCTTTTTAATTATCTTTTCTTTTTTCTTCATCTTTTCTCTTTTTATCTATTTGTTTTCTTTTCTTTCTTTCTTCATTTTCTTTCATCTTCCTCACGCCTCCTTGGCTCTGCATCACCTCCATCTTAATTTACAACTGCTAAAAGATTGATACATAAAACAGAGAATATATGCCCAGTAAATATGGTGATTGTTGATATTTAGAGGTGCTTTTTCTTACTCTCTCTCTCCTTTTACTTGTCCCTCTCAATATCACGTAATCCCAATTGCAAAGGAATCCTATTCAATTCTGGGCATTTGGATACCACTATAACTTTCATGGAATAGCAAGTAATTGGGACTTCACATATGCTCTTCAGCTGGGGTAAATTGTGTAGCTGCAAGTGCTTCAGCTTTGGGAGAGAAATTGAAGAACGGAAGGATGAAGGGGTGTTGTTTACAGAGTCATTATGCTTCCTTCTTGGCCTTGTCCCGCTCTGCTTATCATCTCCACGGTTCATTCCAGCACCTGACTTCTGTCCTTCCAAGATTTGGAAATCGATCAGACACTCATGCGGAGTTGACAACTTAGGAGTTGAAGCTCCGATGACTCACCCCGAGCGCGAGTCGCTACTATACAGGTCTACCCAGCAGATGTGGAGTCGACACTCTCCACCGCCAGCCCCTAATTGTCATTATATCTTTTCCTCCCTGATGATGGCGAATACCCTTTAATTGCTTTACATATAAGGGATCTCGAGGTCCAAACGGGCCTTAGATGTGGCAGTTTTAGGACTTACTAATGTCCGAAACAACTATATCATGTTATTGCAACCATATACATCAAGAGATTCAAGAGAAATCTCTTGAAGGGATCGAAGAGATTAATCCAGCCACAAAAACCTATATTAAATCCAGCTTCTCATTGTTGAGACTGACGAGAACTTGCTCGAGGACGAATCTGAGTTCGAGCATTGAGGATGACGAGCTAATGGCTTACAACTCCTAGCTTCATCTTCGGCCATCACCAATGCTCAACCACGAAGAAGAGATATGGGTCTCAAATCGAGGACGAGAGTAAAATCTCGGCTCCTTCATGCCCAATTTAGGGCTCAAATCGACCTCCATCTGATGGCGAAGGCGCTTTGTTTTGCTGCCAAGGGTAGCGGCGTACCAAGTTGAGGGCATTGATGGTGAGGTTAGCGGGCAGAGATTAAAGGACCTTGGAAGAGGAGATTTGAAGAGTAAAATGTAGGCGCGAGGAAGAGGATTGGAAAAAAAAAAAAAACGAGAGAGAGAAAGACAGAAAAAGAAAACAATAACAAAAAGAGAAAAAAGAAAGAAATTTTTTTAGAAACCCTTAGACGAAAGTACCACTAGCTAAAAATAAGATTTGGCTTTTAGTGAGATTAGGCCTTTGTTTGAGATTAAGTTTGCCACTTTAGGCCATTATTTGAGAGAAAGTCCACTGTAGACCCTCTTTTGAGAAAATGACCTCACTTCAAACTCTTCTTTGAAATTGTCCCTAAATAATATCAAAATTCCCCTATTATTCATACTATCTAGTATGTTTCTTATTTAGAAAACTACTCATGTAAATGGTGGTAAATGTATAAGAAAGTAGACGCATGAACAATCACAAGAGACAACTCATTTTTTCCACAACATTGTAGTATTTCACATTAGAAGAAAAGGAAGAAACAGCTCAGAATCCAACAAAAGAAAAATGGCCAAAACGTACAATGAACTATCAGGGGGAGCCACTAGAAAATCAAGTGAAATAAGGTGATAGAAACCTTTATGTATAAGAAATTTATTGCTAAAGGCACAGCAAGAGTACCAACACAAAACCAATCGTTACAGGAACAAATAGTCCACCTTATCTACTAAGAACCAAGTATGTATCTTGCCCTAAGCACAAAACATCTGGCCCTAAACACTGTAGCACGACCTCCCACGATAAAACAAATACAAGACATACCAAAGATGACAAGTCACACCAAAACACAACAAGATAACGAAGTGTCAAAACCAAATCAAGCCTATGAAGCACCTTCCACAAGGATTGTTAATTCTGAAACTTCTGAGAGGCTCTAAACATGCTGACAAATCTTGACAAAGCTTCACCAACTTCAAAATAAGCTCACTTGATGAAAGCCTAAGCTTTCCATCATCTTGAAATGACATCCACTAAATAATATAAAAGACTCAATCTTCTCTATTTTTGTGCCTCTTCCGTCTAAACAATTGGCTAAGGACTCTTGCTTACAGGAAAATGCTAGAAATATGTAACTATTTGCCCGCAACACAACCTACTCCAATTTATCAGAACGAGAAAAAAGACTGTGATCTTTTGCATTTGCCATGAGTAAACCCCAAGGCTGCCTTTAATCGGATTGGATATAAAATTCTCCTATATCCTTCTTTTTGTTTAGGAAATAAACGAAAGAATGCCAAATATGGGCGTACACTATCAGATTGAATGTTCAAGGGCATTGGGAATATAGTTAACATAATATACTCAGGACTCAAACAACACAGTCGCAAGAATTGGAAATCAAGCAATCTCAACAGGTAACCACTTTCAATATCTTGAATCCATTTGGCAAACAGATGGCGGAATTGATGCATATCTCACTTATCAAGTAGAAGTATAATGGATCAAGTGGAGAAGTGTATTTTGAGTCTTGTATGAATGTCGAATGCCACTAAAGCTCAAGGAAAAATTCTATTAGGGGCAACAAAGCTAGCAATGCTTTATGGGACAAAATTTTGGGCAATCAAACACCAGCACGTGCACAAATAACAAAATGTTTGGTTTGCCTCAGGTTATGCATTCCCTTTTCTAGCACTTTAGTACTCAGCCCGTTAAGCAAATCAAAGGAGCGGCAAGTTCATATCATAATTGCAGTATCTAGGCAAAAAAACAAAAAGGTGGAAATTAAAAAGGAGATCAGACTCTTGTTTTTAAGGCAGAGTTTGTGGTACCCATTTATTTTATTGTTTTATTAAAAACACTGTTTGTTCCCATACTTCCGATGCACGTACTTCAGTTTCGAATTAGCACAATTTTTTACACTCAAACAAATCACAGATAACTGAAATCCACAGCACAATGTCCGTTGATACTAAACTACGTCTTGGTCTACTTAACTTAGAAAAAAGTGTGAATTTGTAGTGTGTGCCATTATAATTTCACCGTGACTCGATTGGGCGCTGAAACTTTGTTATGAACAGTACAAGAGACTCTTAATAAGCTTAAACTGCAGACAGACTAGTAACGAGTTTGTTCATTTGAACAATGCAGAAGTAGATGCAGAGTTAAGTTCACATCACTGATCATGGCACGCGGATATCAGAAAGAGGAAGGACAACTACAGAAATCTACAAGCATAAACGCAAAGGGAAGGACAGCAGCTGTGGGAAATAATTCTAAAACAACTATTGGCATTTGAAAAATAGAGGAAACACGAGATGATGAAACGGATCGGACCACCACGATGGAAACTTAAGACTCCAAAACATCTCATTCGGTTGAAACAAGAATAAGCACTCAAAAGCCGCAATAGATTCTTTGAACTTGTTCTAGTGCTACAAAAGAAAAAAAGAGTTAAAGTATAGAATTTTAGTAAAATAAAGAGCATAACAATTTGGTTGAAACAAGAGCACCCACACGGGTCTAAGTTGACATGATTTCATTGAAAAAAGATACTCTATACCTCAATCGATGTCACAATTTTGGATTTGTTCTACCTCCTCATGTACTTATTTAGACTTTTTAGTCATTTACTCCAAGACATTTCCCTAACTTTTTTTTTCCTTGTTACTAAGGGCGCGCATGACAACACTTTTGAAATAGAATTTCTGCTTCATAAGTGGTTATGGAGCAAAAATTCATATGGTTACGCAACTTCATTTTTCTACTTCTGGATTTTTTCTTTTTTTTGTTTCAGAAATAATTTTAGAGCCATTTGAAAAAGTAAAATCAAAGAAAAAAATTTACTTCTCTCCAGAAGTAGAAAAATCAACTTCTGATAAAGCAAAAGTGTCGCAGTATTGAAAAATGAGAAGTGAGAAGGACATTAGCCAATGTTCGTTGGTCTGACCAGGGAGGGATCCTGTTTGAGAAGAACGTTGAATTCCAAAATGTGCCCGAGCTCCCTTGGCCGCTATCTCACGCTCTGCATGGCTGGGTCTGTGTGGGTTAACTGGGTTTGGAATGCCGGATCACGACCTTGGTTTCGGGGGAACTGGACATTTCCGGAAGATATTTCCAAGAAGTCATTTTTCAGAGAAATAATAATATTTTCCGAATGTTCGGCTGAAATTTGAAAACGAATTAGAAATTGGGTTCCATCCATTGAAAAGGGAGACTTGATTTTATTTTCTTTCAAGCGACATGCACCATCCATGTGATAAAATGGATACTCGACAATCGAGATTTCCGGACCCAGCCACTAGAAACCGAGCATGGGTGTCGGGTACCCTAGGCCCGGCTTCGATAGAATTGAGCCCAGATGCTGTTGAGCCGAGGTGCTAGTGACTCGGGCATAGGCTCCGAATTCTTGGGCCTAGCCTAGACGGATCTGGCCCGGCCTCTGTGGACTCGAGCTCGGGAGCTAGTGACATGAGCATGAGAGTTGTCTACTTGGGCACACCTACTGGGTGCAAATTGTGAAACACTCATGTTTTGAGCGTTGCTCCGGCTACTGCGAGCGCTATGGAAGGTAGCAAACTATTGGAAATTCTCCACAATAATAAGGATGAAGCTATTAGTATATGGCTAACATCAATGCTAAACAAGTTTGCTAATTTTTTTGGTAATTTGTTATCGTGTAAGCTTTTCATATTAATTTGTTTTCAATTGGTTTGATTTTTATTTTCAATATGCTATTTCTTTCGCATATAAGGGGAAAAATTTTGCTGAGAACCGAAGCTCGAATTGGGTCGAGTGTGGATTGAATACGAGTTAGGTCGTGTATAGACCGTTAAACTTGTGTTACGCAAAAATGATTCAACATAAGTAAAAATAGGTCAAATTGGGTCGGACCCATTTCCAGTCCACCCAAATCCGACCCAACTCACATGTTTAACATGTGAACACCTGCATATACCAGACTACCACTAATAGTAATGAGTAGAATAGTAATAATAAAAAATGTATTCTTTTTTTGTATTTTTCAAAGGGTAATTTTAGCATTAGGACTATCCTCGTGAATAAAATCGACCAAGTAACGAGAATATATTAACTTTTCCAGTCTTATTCTAGAATTATGACAATACTAATTTTTATCGTCAATTTTCCTTTCCTTACTTTTGCGGTTGATTTTGTTGATTTCACGGAGGTACCATTCTCTTTTCCCTTTGAAGACTAAAGTTGGATTGATGTGTTATAATGTAAATTGCATTTGTCAATTATTTGGGGATGACTTATTGATGAAAAAAGGTAACTATCAAGGTACAACATTTAATTTTGATGATAGCATTTAAAGTTTAATAAGATAAAAAAAATTAATTTTAATATTGTCGTTGAATTATCGCAATTGATGCGCAATTTTTTTAAATTAGTGATTTGTCGAAGAATATGTATTGCGTATGATCTTTACGTACCAAAGGCATGAGCTATTTATTAACAAGTGTTCTTTCTTTGTACATACCTCAAGTATAGATGGACCAAGCCTCCACACTAGCGACCGTGCGATAAAACTCTCGTTTCATTCTCTCTCTCTAAACCCATATGTTCAAAATTCAATCGCTCCCTCTTTCTCTCACTAAACCCATTTTCTCTTTTCTTGCCACGTGATTCCTTTCCAAGATCTTGCATCCCCCATCTACCGGAGCAATAGGGCAACCGGGTTTGTCCAGGATGATGTGTTGTACCAGCACCTATCTGTGTGGGAAACACTCGTGTTCTACTCGCTGCTCCAGCTGCCATGGGCACTATGGAAAGTAGCAAACTACTGTAAATTCTTCACAATAATAAGAATGAAGCTATTGATATGATGATTAACATCAATGCTAAAAAAGTTTGCTAACTTTTTAGTAAGTTAATATCATGTAAGCTTTTCATATTAATTTGTTTTCAAATTGGTTTGATTGCTATTTTCAACATGCTATTTCTTTCTCATATATAAGGGGAAAATTTGCCGACAACTGAAGCTCGAATTGGATCAAGTGTGGATTGAGTACGAGTTGGGTCGGCTACATATCGTTAGACTTGTCTTACACAAAAGTGGGTCAATATAAGTAAAATAGGTCAATTTGGGTTAGTTCCATTTTCAGCCCAGCCAAACCCGACCTGACTCACGTGTTTAATGTGTCAACACTTGCATCTACCACTAATATAAAGAAATGTTTGCTCTCTCTCACAATTTTGGTGTTGCTATACTCTTAAAGGAAATATTTGGTGAAATACGGGGCCCGCGTGTACGAATTGCCAAATCCCATTTTGAAGACGAACTTTTTAATCACGGGCTGATTTAGGTCCGACCATGAGCCCACCCGACCCAGAATCCGGGTCTGAAAGGGTAAGCTCTCTTTCCCTGGGAGGCAACCAGCCGAAGAAAGAGCTTCTTGAATGGCGTTGCACAGGGCAGTTCAAAGGGTCGTCGCCGGCCATGGCGGCGGGTCGATGCTAGGACCCAGTCGCGGATTTCAGGCCGTGGCCCGACCCGGGCCCTTGTATAACCTCGTCTCCCCCGTCGTCGCGTCTTCGCCGTTGGTCTTGCCCGAGCACGGCCAGTTGCCGGAGGACAGCCGCATGTGGATGGATTTCCCAAGATTCGTTTAGGAGGGGCCATGGAGCTCATGGCGGTTCCGAAGAAGAAGGTATTGCCTTGACGAAGTTTTGTTTTGTCGATGTGTCCATTCCGTCAGTGGGTTTTAAGGGGGGTTTTGTGTATGGATAGTGTTCTTGATTCTTGACTCTGGTTTTGCTCTCTGCATATTTCGTATGATCTTTTAAGAAATTTGTTGTTGACTAAAGTTTGACGGTCATCCTTCATGTGTCTCACAGATGTATGTGGTCATTTTTCCGATTAGTAGACGTGTCTAGTCATGATGATTAAAAGCTGCCGCTCCTTGTGGAATGAAAAGATGTTCTCGAGAGTGTCGATATGGGGTCAGTAGTTATCCTATTCGTTTTAGCCTTTGAGATGGGAACTTCACTAAATTCGCATCCGTAATGTTAGATCACCGATAACAAGAGCGGATGTGATATGGGCAGCGGATGTGATAGGGGCTGATAGATTAGTAGCCACATTAACTGATGAAGTTAGCAAGGATGCCTTTCGGATAAAAAAACATTGTCTCATAAGCATTTTCTTTTGCTTTTTCGGCCTTGTTGGGATGTTTTGTGATCATTTGGCTTTTCTTGCCGGGGATAAGCAGAGGTCAGTAGAAAAGCAGTAAAGGAGATATGGAAATTTTCTTTTTAGTGCTATGTGCGGCAAGAATACATTGGATGTCAAGAAAGATGTAGGAAAATTGTGGTTGTCTTCGGTGGCTTGAGGTTTTATTGATAGTTGTTCTCCTGTCATTAGCCATTCTTGCTGTAGATGGTTAATTCGTTTATGTTGTAATCACAAGATGGACAGTGGAACTTCATTGCATTCCCATTATCCACAATGTTAATTTCACTGTGGGCACCTTCTATGTCCCACAATGTCTTGGAACTGATCCCGGACTCCGAAAGGGGCTTTCATAATGGAGGTAAACTATCTATTGCGAGGATCCACTATGCTGACCATCAAGAATACAGAAAGAAAGGTAGCTTAGAAATTGAATTGTCTTCATATGGTACTTTGTCATTTACAGTACAAAGCCAATGGCTTGGATTGAGTTCAATAAAGTTGGTTAAAGTTTTGCATAATTTGGTTTCGATGGAACTCAAGCGATGTATAATTTTATTCATGTTGTAAACTATATCACTTGTAACCCTTTGGAATCTTTTCTATGCATTCTCCTTGTTTTGAAGGTGGCTTAAACTTAAATCTAGTCAGTGTAGGGAAAGTTCTGTGGGAAAGTTGACATGTTATAATCTATTGCACCTTGTCCTGATGCTCTTGCTTTCCTTGGTCAACATTGATTTTTCCTTTGTTGGCCATTGCATCTTTCTACTTTGTCTACAGTTGCGATCAACTCCAATTATGACTTTCTGTGGGTCAGTTAATTGCCTATACCGTTTAGATTAATTTGATGTCCTACACCTCATTGTGCCTTTGGTTTACATTAGGTTCATTCTTGTCCATAATGCAAATATGTGCATGATTGTGCTTGTAGATCATCGATTTGGAGATACTAGTTCTTATGGTGTCTGGGTTGTTACTGGCTTCTATTTAATAACAATGCAGGTTTCCCGCCACAAGAAAGGTATTAGGAATGGACCGAAGGCTCTGAAACCCATTCCAGTTATAGTTCAATCCACATAAGTATCTTTGCATTATTATTTATATCTCATTTTTACTGTATCTACAATTTTTTAAAATGAAGGAATGATGGGATATTCAAGAAAAACAATTGCATTTTCAATTTTCAGTGTCATTTTTGTGACTTGATGCGGTGTCTTGTAACTCGAGGAGTTTTCTATATCACTTTCTTAAAGACTAAACTGCTGAAGCAGGATCTTACGGATGATATATCAATCTCTAGCACTCTATGTCTTCAACTGTATAGTCCCTGTATCACCATGAGAGAGAGAGAGCCAGTAACCTGCTTCAATCTGTTTTAATTGTGTGTGTGATGGTTTAATTGTTAAATTCAGTTTGGTCGGATCTGAACCCTTTATAAGATTGTCCTCAGCCAAACGTCTTTTCAGTTTAGTTTATTAAATAGAAAACAATTTATTCAAAGTTAGATGGTTTAATTGTTAAATTCAGTTTGGTCGGATCTGAACTCTTTAGAAGATTGTCCTCGGCCAAACGTCTTTTCAGTTTAGTTTATTAAATAGAAAACAATTTATTCAAAGTTAGATGGTTTAATTGGTAAATTCAGTTTGGTCGAATCTGAACCCCTTAAAGGATTGGGCTCAGCCAAACCTCATTTCAGTTTAGTTTATTAAATAGAAAACAATTTATTCAAAGTTAGCTTTTACTTTTAGTTGTGATGGACTGCTGGTGAGGAGACTTGAACACCAACCCATGAACTCAAAGAGCATATCCCACACCTTGATTGTATTTTCGACTTCTTATTTACCAAACGCATTACTTATTCTATTTGTAATACCCCTTGTGCCTTGGCAAAAGTAAAACATGTTGATATATATCTTCAATTGCATATTTTGCTTGTCTTAGTTCCAGGGTATGCGGTCGTGTCAAGCTGCCCCATTTTTATTGCTGCAGTGGGGATAGAGGAAGGACAGATGACCAGAACTTGTGAACCATCTCGCCAGGTGTTCTATATTAATTATCATCACCGGTATACTGCCAGAGCAATATGTTGCCCCATTTTCTTGGCTGACATTTTTTTTTTTAAATTTGATTTTAGAAGAGCGTGCAGTACAAGTGTTCTGTTTTTTTTTTTTTGGGGCTGGAGTTGTAAAAGTTGTAGTCGGCTTGATGCTTTTTGATTCATGGTACTGCATTATTAGGCAACATCGCTGGTGAATGGGGTTTTTCTTTGGCCAAACGTGTTGGACTGGCCATCTGCCAACCGATGACCTAGTTGTCATGGAGACTAATTGCAGAACTTCACGTACCTTTGGGTAATTCAGGGCAAAAACTTGCACGTACCACTGCTTCTGTTAGAGCCTCTTTCATGTTTAATGTAAGTGGATGGGACACGAGGTGCAAGTAGTGCTGGTAAAGGCTGATGCAGTGAAGGATGGTGCATTAAAGTCCTTGGTTGATCTTTCTTTTGATATATGGCATAAATTTGCCCTCCATTCTTGGATTGGTTGCAATGTGTATTCTGGATCAGAGTACTCATGAACCAATTTCGGTGAGCTAGGAGTCAAAATTCAGACAAAAATCATTGTCCCAATTGTGTGCTGAACGATCATTTGATTTTGTTTTTGTGTGGCTTTCAAACCGGACCGGTAAACAGCTGGTGAGTAGGTTCGACTAGTCGGAATATAGCAAAAACTCTTTCATAAATTGAGCTTGCCTTATTTTCTAAAGGAATTGGAATCTTTCTTTTCTCCAACAAGTTGCAATTTGGATGGCAAACCAACCCCATATATATGCCTTTCTCTAAACAGATCGATCGGCATCAAACATTACCAAAGAGCAAATGGGCACAAGGGGGAGATTAGCAAGTACAGGCAAATCGGCTTCTTGATGGACGCTGGTGGCGCAGACGTGAATGCTGTTGAGTACCTAACCAACCCAGCTAGGATCAACAAGCTTCTCCAAGATGGCGTCATTTACAAAGATAAGAAGGCAATCCCTCCTCTCTCTCTCTCTCTCTCTCTCTCCCCCGGATAATCTGTATATGAAAGATCCTCTTGATGGATGTCCTATGTGCAATTATTGATGTTGACGTGGATAACTTTTACTGATATTTTGATTTTTTTTTTCAAATTTTCGATTTATTTTAATTTCTTTTCTTTTCTTAATATAGCTACGCATAAAGTATAGTTAACTATAAATGTAAGACATATGTGGGTTTATTGGAATCATAAGGATATTCTCCTATGGCACATCGGGTTTTATGACACATAAAGTAATAAAATCATGATCGACAAGGAGGATAACGGATAAAGTTACTCTATTATTTGATGTGTTATCCGTATGGCACACTATCATATTGAATACAATATCAGTAAAATTAAGAATACTTGTGCCCATGGATGGCTTTGTGTCTTCTCGTGCAGTTACTAGCATGATTCGGTATTTGAGACTTTATGGGATCAGATTGACAAATAGGAATTATCTCGACCAATATAAAGATGCGTATATGCAGCACAATTTTAATTAATATAGCCCAAGCTAGAGAATGTAAAAGTTATTTCTAATTTGGGCTGAATTAATTATTATTATTATTAATAAATTGGTCTAATAAAGTAAAGATATAAAGTTTCCTAATGTGTCTAATATAGGACTGCATAGTGTGGGTTGAATGAGAGGGTAGGTTTGCAGACTCATTAAATAGAGTTCAAGTCCCTCCACAAAATGGTCGCCACAGAATGCGACGCATGAGGTCTAAACCATAATGCTCACACAACCTCACGCAAAGAGTCGCCACAAAATGCGATACGTGAGGCGCAAACCGGTGATTAAAGGGGCTTAGACGGGAGAAGCTCCGCCACAAAATACGACACGCGAGAGGCGAGCTAGTGATTAAAAGGGCTTACAGATTAGAAGCTCTTGAGCATTGCAACGTCCATATTCCGCGTCAAGAATGATTATTTTAAATCAGGCGCGTAAATTCTTCTACGTTATTATGGTTCGAATATGTAAACTTGGTAATCTTGGGGCACTGCTTATAAGTATTATTCGCGGCTTGGAGGCTCGACCGGCAACGGGATATGCTCCGCCAAGTGAGGGACCGTCTCGGTGATTGTCTCGGATGTAGGGAGCTCGACACGGCCGGAGGGTAGATCGCGAACCACGGCCGATCACGGTGATCGAATCCTCGCCGAAGCCCGGAAAACAAGAATAGAGAATTCTCGGCTCGGTGGGGGTGCTGCGACGCGACGTCGAGAGCCGCTGTTGCAGAGCTTGCTTCGGTGTCGGATAGGGACCACCACGGTAACTAAAGCAAGGACGGCGTCGCGGCGTCACGGCCGAATCCGATCGTCGGGATACGGCAGATTGTCGGGGCGGCGCGGCCACGTCGGCTCGTCTCGTGGGCTCGTCGGGATCAGAATAAAGTGCGGGCGCAGCGAAGAAAAAGTGAGCGGCAACCGCAGCGGTTGTCGGTGTCGCCTCGGCATGGATCGGCTCAACGGTGTCACGGGTGCGTTGCCGTTGGGATAATCGTCACGAACGGCTAGCTTGCTCGCAGGGGGTGATGTCGGTGAAACCGGTCGTCGTCCCGGACAAAAAATGGCTCCGGTCGTCGGGGTTGCTGAGGGAGTTTCGTCAAGGCACGGATGATGAAGTGGAAGATTATAGCTTGGCGGGGAGCCTGTTTTCTCTCTAATGGCGATGTATCATCGACGTGTGGCCTCCTCTTTTGGCGAAGCATTGACATGCTCATATAGTGGAACCGTAGGTCAAACCGCGGGCTTAATTCTTTGTCCTTTTAACAAATTAGACCCTATCTTCAAATATTTTTCAGATTAAGTCCATGAAGGGATGAATTGGTTCTATTAAATCCTTAAGTCTCTAAATTATGCTCAGTTTAGTCCAGATTAGGCCTTATTCTCATGGAATTTTCGGCCCACATGTCCCCCCCAATGCCACAGCAGAATTTTGAGCCACAGCAGAATTTTGTGTTTTGCTCGTCGAATTCACACGCTTAAGTTCCGTCTATTCTTCGCCACCTGTCCGATTAAATGCAAATGCAATGCGGGAATGCTGTAAGTTAAACTAATTGTATATGAAAAATATACAAATAAAGGATTTAATAGTTTTGGTAAGGGTCAAGGTTAGTCCTGATTTTAAAATGCAATCGATGACTAAAAGGTTAGCTAAAATTTAGGTGTCAACAAATGGGAAGTATCAAAAAACATGAAGTTTTCTATCTATCTACTAGAAATTTGCATAAGAAATTAATAATGTGTTCATAAGGCAATTTTTTAAGTTATCTTCCGATTCTTACATATGCTTTCTTGAATTATTTTCTTCATTCGTAGAGGCGTGAAAGATTGGATAGGAAAGACTAAACTTAAAGGACTAAAGAGATGAAATGTGTTTTTGAAAACAATCTGTCTAGAGCATTGCTAGCCTGACGGCACCATTACCCTCTGTTAATTTTGCTTGACGAAATTACTATGGCAACTTTCAAAACTTATATAAAAATTATTTGAGAACTTCAACCAATTGAGTCTTTAGGTTGCCGGGGGATTATAAATGAGTGCCGCATTAAAATTTCGTAAATTCAGAATAATACTGTGGCGATTAAAGAAAACAAAAGAAAATCAAACCTTTTAAAATTGGAAAATGAGATTTTACTGCCACTTTTAGTTTGACGGGCTCGCTCGTTTCGTATATAAGTTCTTTCTAATTTCTCGTATCATTTTTCATGAATTAGCATCTCGAGGTCCTACCACATATAGGTAGTTTTAGACAAATTTCCTCAGAAGTGGATACCGGAATGCCAAGTATGGCCCGTAATAATCCATCTTCTTGGGCATATGATGGTTCTTTCGCCGTATGGGGGTGTAAATTTACCCATAGGTAGTTTTATTCAAATTACCGATACACGGTTACATTATTACCCGACACCTCAAGTACAGCAGATATTGAAATAACTCCCTCACCATCTCGAAGATGATGAGCTTAACTTATTCGTCTTACTCAAACCACATTAGGTTAACCGGAAGACACATTCCCACCTCAAAGTTTCTATTTCATGATCGCCTTGGTGATGCATTGTGCTTCGGCAGCCTGTACCGGATCCGCCATGCCGAGATGCGCCATCGGAAGCCAAACATGGCCGAGGAGCTCTCCTCCTCTGCTCGAGCTCTCGGAGTGTTCCCGGCCTTTGCTCCGGCAAGCCGCTTGCATCGAAACTTCACCCGGACCCGGCCGATCAACTCCCATTTTTTTGTAAGTCGTTACGCTCGATACCGTTCAACCCGGGACGCGAGATGGCACGCATCGAACAGCACCGACCTGCTTTTGCCGCCACGTATTTTCTCGGCGGGCAGCCGAGTCCCTACTTGGAGCGTAAGATGGCGGACTTCGCAAAGATCGCGCGACACCGCCGACTTGTGCATCTTTTCGCAGCTTTTAACACCGGTGTGGGAATGCTGCTCTTCCTTGTATAATTTCCGCCACTTCCGGACAACCCATGAGAAGATGCTGCCTTCTTCCCTCGACAACACGGCTAGCTTGTCCTCGAAGAACTTCTGAGCATCGACAAAAGTGTCTTCGTATCGAAGCATCCCTATCCCCGTCGGCAACATGGAAGGATGGAGTACTAAAAGATAGATCATGTACCGAGATACCAACTTACTCATCTTGAAGTTGATGATGTCTTCCGGTCTTTGGTTCCGTCTGCTGCCATGGTCCTTGCTGTGGCAGAGCTCGGTGGCTATGTGCCGGATGAGGATGCTCTGGTCGAACTCCATATTTTCCACGCTCCAGTTAAGCTCATCCTGGTTTGATTGCTCCAGCACTCCGCTAGTCTCCGGCTCAAGAGTAGTCCACCAGCTCGTCACTCTGTTGGTCCGTTCCGGATTGATTGTGTCCATCATGTGACGAAAGATCCAATCTTTGATGTTGCTCTTGAACTCTTTGTAACCGACGGAGAAGTTCTTCTCCGGCTTCTTCTCTAACTTGGCGAGCCTCGGGCACTTGCTGAAGATCCCGCGTCTTTTCCCGATAGATAATCCCAAGAGGCTAAACCGGGCCACGGAATTCGACCATCTTTGGTGCTGGCGGACCCGGAGAAAAGCCACGATGGATGACACCGCGGATTCCCCGGGTCTCTGGAGCTGCCGGTGGTGGACCCAATCGGACGAAATCGCGAGAAGAGCTGCGTAAATCTCTAAAAGAATAGCCGAGCTTATCGGGAAGAAGGTGATCCAGACGTCGACTTTGGGGTAATCCTTCCTATCCCGTAGGGAGAAGAATACCAACACGGCACACGGCACCGAGAGATTAATGCCGCAACGAATGACGCCCCAAGCAAAGTTCAGCAGCGGCGCCTTGGTGTAGAGCGGATCGAACATGAACCCAAGCTCTATCTCCACGATCCCGAAAGCCGCCTCCGAGTCCATATCGGGGTTCATGAACATGCGCTTACTGCCCTCCCGGTCGCCGGAGTTGAGGATGAGGCCGGCGAAGAGAAGCTTGAAGATCTTGAACAACTCATAGGCTTTGACCGGAATCGTGGCTTTCTCTTCATTCCCGGATTGACTGCTGTTCACCGAGAGATCCTCCGGTGCCGGAGCCTCCGTGACCTCGTTGATGCCGACTCGATAACCCTCCTCTTTCTTCGGAGTGTACTGCTGCATTATCCTGGGGTATATGGGACCGAAATCGGGAAGCGAAAGCATTGAATCTCGAAGTCGACTTTTGCTCGCCAAGTACAAGCACAAAGTCCTCTCTGCAAATTTGATGAACCCGACCGGGATCACGCCGGCCGCTAATATCGACAGCGTGGACCCCGACAAGGCCATGAAGTAGATGTAACAAGCTAGTCCTACCTGGATGCAAAGCCGCGCCAACCGCCTTAACCATAGCTCATTGTCCTCCGGGGCGTGCGCGGTGATCGCGTCGGGACCACCCAAGTGGAGGAGAAGGAACGGGGCCCAGAAAGCGGTGATCCGGCTCTTCGGATCGATCGACCCCTCCACTTCCTTGAGGTTGGCCAGCCGGTTCGAGAGGACACCGAGCGTGAGGGTCGCGATGGATTCGGCCGATAGGTACGTCGTCCGGACCACGACTTGAATCCAGTACTTGTAGATGGATTTCCTCCGGAAGCCTAGAGTCGCAAGGGTCAATTGGAGGAACAAGCTGAGAAGGACGAGGAACCGTAGCTCCCACTCCTTCCACGGCTCGCGAGCGTTACGGGGGAGCAGCGAAAATGCCATGGTTGAACTCGGTGTCGGCATCGAAAGGTGCAACGATCGGGCACCGTCTCAAAGACCGGCCAAACTTAAGATTATATGGGGAGAGGACAAAGCAAGACCAAAACAACATGAGTCTTGAATTTACCTCAGAACGGCCTCTATTTATAACCAATAATTCGATATAGAGATCAAATATAGGATAATTTATTCATCCCGCATAACATTACAGGAACGAAAAAGCCATACGCTTTTCGAAACACTAGCGATTACAGTACTCACGGCACTACTTTTGGATGCGTAATTGTTAAGCAATTCTCTGCATTTGCCCAAGGGATAAGTAAAGCGACAAATTCAGGTTCTGGCAGTCGTACTAGAACGAGCATATTCTAATTCAACCGAGAAGATCGGAATATATGCTTAAAGATAAAGTTTGATTTCTTAATCATTTCTCAAGACTTCGAATCCTGTGAACTTCATTCTAATCATATTTCAACACTCAACGAGGCATGCCCCACCACCCCAACGTGACTCTCCTGGAGCATCAAAATCACCCATTTTGGGTTGCTACAACAAGAAGTAAAGGCACACAAAAAGGCCAAAAGGAGGGTGATAAATGAATGATTACTCCAAATTGAAGCGATCCTGATGCCCTAAGTTGGTTGCATCCATCCTCAGGCAGCATATTATTGCCCTTGGGCACTAATCTCACATAGTAAATCCTCGAATGTTGTCGTAACTACGATAAACCGTTGCACGTGAGCGCGCGTCTCACACCACATCGCCGTCAGCTTGATGTGCTTTATGACCACCGTGATCGCGGCTTATCGTCTATGTATGATTGTCTAGCAAAATAAAAGTACCGCATAATTTGATTTCCAAAAAATTTATGAAAAATGGCATGATTGCAATTGCAAATGACCTTTGGTGTCCCTTTGCATAGATTTCCAGATATGCTGGAAAAGATCGATGAATTGTTTTGAAATTTCTTGATAAATTGCCCAATTTATTGGCCCGATATTAATGGAAGCCAGAGGTGTTTGCCTCCCTTTTACTCGATTTCATTCCAAACTTGTCCTCAAGTGAAAGTAAAGATCTCAACCTAAAGAAAAGAATATTTAAGCATATTTAGCCATTTATTATTGGGAAAGTAAATCAAATCATATTAAAATTAACTTTTAACTCGATTTGAGAGATCCATCCTTTTTGTCCCCGTAATTAGTTATTTTACTTTCTTTTTACCTTGTGTATTGCATGACGGTAAGTCCATGTTTAGATTGATATTAGCCAATCGATCAATTTGTAGCATAAAATTGTTAGGGTCTCTTACGACGGCCCCGAAAATTAAATCTCGTGTCGTGCGAAAGAAATGCTAATTATTCATCGACATGACGAGGCAAACATAAGTAAGAATTTTTCTTTTTTTATATCGCAGAAGCGTTTGCTGGCTAATTATTGAAACTCGGATTTTCTGCAATCAATTCAGGAATAAAACGAGCAACAAATGACAACAATTTGCCGCGTCCCAAGTCAAATTATGTTTGGTTGTTTTTTTATTCATTGCATGAGTCTTGTTAAATGAAGTCAAGCAAGGCAATGGTTGCTCCCCGATCCCCAACCCGTTAATCCTTCGCGAGTCCATACGTTTATCTTTCATTTATTCGCTTTCAAGAAGGCGAAATTAACCGTGCGCGAGTGCTAGTCTCGAGGATGCGTTTGTTTCGCGAAACATGAACTATCTAGAAAATGTTTTTTCAAAAGTAATAGCTTGTGTCGTTTGAAATAATTATGAGAACTTATATCTAAATATTATCGCGAACGACAAAAAGATTAGTCGTTCATTGATTTTTGTAATTGATACATGCGATTATTTTTAGGAAAAATATTTTTTAGATTAGTCATTTTTCGCAAAAGAAACGAAGCTTGTGTTGTGACCGACATTATGTATACGATTTTTCTCCGTCCAACATTTTCTCTCTCAATCTATTTAGGGTTCCATCTCATACTCTTTAGGGTTCCATCTCATTCTCTTTCGGCTCAAAGCCTATAGGAAGGAGGGATGCTGATCGATTCCTGGAATGGTTCCCGGTTTCCGGGAGTAGGAACCGGCTCGGAATGATCGATTTATGGACGTTAGATTTTCATTTAAGAAATAAAAAATGGTGGATTATTAGGTTTACATTTAAGTAATAAATGAATAAATAATACTGGTCCAGGCAGTCCAACTCCCCCCGAAAGCGGCGAATTATTAGATTTAAGAAAGCCACCGCTTCCAATTTTATGGAATCGAGAACTAAAATAGTGCCCTAGGGAACTGGACCAAACCGGCCGGTTCGGGTGACTCCCAATTCGGTCGATCCATCTTACTCACCCTAATAAAAGCAATCCTTCAAGTTGCCTAGGTAAGTTTCGAAAGAGTTACGCTCCGAGTAATCCTACCATTTCTTCCTAAATTATGCTTAGAACTCCTCCTTACCTAATTCTAGATATGGATTAACTGCAATAGCTATGGGGAACGAGCGATTAATCAGTTTTAGCATTAATTAATGTGTCTCTCTCTACATTATAGGTGTGTGACAAAAAATATCCATTTATACGTCATAATACGGGCAAACTAAGCCTCTCAACCCCTTATACCAAACGTTGGTTTTTATGCAATATGTAAAGGACAAGATAAAAGGAAGAAAATCCAAGGCAGTGGTTTCAATCTTGTGACATTTCGCGCAACGCACATTAGAACCTAGGCGAATTCGCTTTGGTAACTTTATAGATTGAACTTATGGAGACAAGTGTGGCATAAGTCCTAAAACTTTTAAAAATTGCAATCGAGTTTAAAACTTATCAAATTTGTCCAATCGAGTCCTTCCGTGAATTTCATCGGCCGTTGGTTTGGCTAAAAGAAAATGCCAATGTATCAATTTATTTAAAAGTTTTCTCTCTTCTCTCTCCAATGTTATGTCGGTAAGCGAACCATAATTCTTTGACCTTGCAGCTAAGGATGTACACATGTAGATACATGTCACCTCTTGTACATTCAAAATAGAGATCACATGCATCATGAGGCGTTTTCAAAGATTGAGCAGTATGTCGATTTGACGGTATTCCATTTCACTGCATTCAACTTCTACAGTTTACAGCCCACTAATCACTCAAGTGTGGCAAACAAGACCAGCTAATCACTCGGAGCTTAAACCAATTTGCAATTTTTGGAACTCGCGAGGTAGGCATTTGATGCATTGCCCTGTACAAATGCCACATACTTTATGGCATGTTAATCGGTGTTTATCGAAATTCAAACTATCTTGTATATCGCTACTGTTCAAATTAGTTAACTAGTTAAACTTATACCCGAATTCATAAGCCACAAGTGCCGATCTCAAGATATTGTTCTAGTTACAAGTAAATCATGAGATTCGGAACATCTGACTTTGAGCACACTCAATATGAATGCTCTGGGCGCCTGGGCAAGTGCCTAAGCTCGCCTAGTCGCCCTAGGGAAAAATATGGGCGGCTGGGCCTGCACTACCGATTCACCATCAAGGTTGAATTATTGATGCATGACATTATCTGATTATTCGTCGGATTGGATCAATGTCTAAAGCGAATTTTTCTAACACGTCGGGGCAAATAAATCTGTCGGCATGACCGAAGTCATCATAACAAGGATCGGGTGAGCAATACGGTTTTCTCCATGCGAATATTTTTTCTTTTCAATAGAAATTTGGGTGATCCATAATTTTACGATTGCCATTTTGTGGTTTCTCTACATGTGACCCCTCCATGAATTTCTCACCCTCTCCCTGCGCGGTTCTATGGCCTCTCGAGTTGTAATATTCTTGCAACTTTTCGCAACTCCTGTGTAAATGTCGTAAATTCACAAACAAACTCAAAGACTCTTCGATTAAAGGATGAGTTTCTCTCTGTGTTTTATCCGACGGTCCCCAAGAATCGAAACACCCCTCTCCCCCTGCGTCAATCCACATGAAATTCGTTCGAATTTTTCCTTTTCCAATAATGTGCACTTGCAATGAATGTTATTAGCAGAAGGGTATCTAGTAAGCATGCATATATTTGGCGGGAATCCATCTATCTTATCCATGGAGGTTCAGTAAATTACTACGACAGATGGAAATAGACCATGTCTAGGAATAAATTTCCCTTGTTGGGATCATCTCCAAGTGGCTTGGCGTAAATTCATTGTCATGAAAGTAATTTCACCCGAGATCAGCTTTACGTGTTAGAACGTGCATTCTCAATGTAATTTTCTTCAATTCATCTAAGAGAGACATGAATAATTGGGGTATAAATCAATATTGATTACACAAGCACATCGCTAGCAGCAAAAATGCAGTTAGTCTATTGAATCATTCGAATAAAGAATGGACTATGAACAGCGGGGTGTCATGAACAAGATGTTCTGGAAACTTCAAATATACTAGACGATGTAAAATCCAAAATAAGCTCATGAAATTCAATTGCACGGAGGCTGATCTCTTGACCCCATGCAAGTGAACCTGAACCAACTCCTTATGGATACGGAGTACCATACTGCAGAATATGCAGAAACACATCTGATTCAGAGATATCCAAGTCGTATATACTAATGTGTATCAGTCCCAGAACCGTGCATGGAGCAGACTTTTCACTAGATCTACAAGAAGTGTCAAGAAGCCAATACACAAAACTAATGGTGTCTCGAATTTTCCTTCTTTCGCGTAACATGCGGATACTGAAGTGATGCTGTTTTCCCTTTTATAGGTGGTTTTAGAAAGCTTCATTTACCACCATGTCTCATTTTCCTTTTTCCGGATGACCAACTTCATCCTCCATCAGTTCTTTTGTTGTGCCATTCAGTACAAGGCCAACCCCAAAAAAGTAGCAATGAAGACAAACGAATTTCTGACATCTAAAACAGAGGAAGAGGAACACTATTGAGCATTTAACAACATGGATTCTTCATAAACATGCTCCTTCCATTTACAATTAAATCTCCTATCTATCGATGAATAACGATCAGTTACCAGTCTTAGAACCATACATGTAGAAATAGGTGCCGTTTGCAATTAATAGAAGCGACAAAGCTTTTGAGCATGACACACTTAACGGCAGAAGTGCACATAAAAAGTCCCAAGATTGCTGGTTCAAAAGAAAATCGTATTTGGTCGTCTTTTAAGTGTGCTTGCTAACAAAATGATAACAATCCCTAATCAAACAACCTTTTCCCACTCCAAGAAAATCTTGCGCATTACTCAGACACAAAACATATAAATTGATGTCCAAAAGTGCTGAGTCATAGCGATGTTTTAAGCCTTTTACTCCCATGACACCTGATAAACATCAAATTCTTAATCTGACACAGCATTTCCTTAAATGGCTTAACGAGGCTGCTCATGAGAAGAGGAAATTGCTACCTGTTAGAAACCAGGGATTTCACCTGGCATAGGAGCCAATTCGTTCTTACTGAACCGCTCTTCGTCATAAAAGGTTGCATGAACCACTCGTCCCCCAAAGAATCGACCATCGAGATCGACAAGTGCCTTGGTTGTTTCTTCGGGTCTCTCGAATTGCACAAAAATTCGAACTGCTTCATCGGAGGGAAAGTTTGGTTCTGTTATCTCGAATATAAGAACCCTGGTAACGGTGCCATACTTTGCACACTCTGATCCGACTTCCTCTTCTAGCTCATCATCTACCTCACCAGGGCCCACCTTGAACAACAAAACAACATCAGGGTAAGTCACTTTCTCCTTCACAATGTCACAGAAAACCTATTACATGCCAACACATATCAATCAAAGCAAAAAAATCAGAGAGCACATGCAAAGCGCTCCAACGGAAGAGCACAACAAAAAAGGACTTGATTTCCTGCTCAACATTGCTGGGAACCATCAACAACCAAACTCCATTTTCTTTTCATCTATCAACCAAAATGGTGGACTAAAATACAAAAGGTCAACAAGCAGTTCTTGGATCCAACTTCCAGGTCTTTCACACTTATATAGACTGCAATGGACCTAAAGGGATCATAAATATTGCTTTGCTATGATAAAATAAATCATCAGAAAGCAACACTTGGAAACTTGCGATTAGCTCATACACATGCTACTGAAAATAAAGGAGTTCAACTGGGACATAGGGTATGTTGGATACGATTATCTTGTTTCTGTTCACAATACAAATGAAAAACTTGTTGTCTAATGTATATAGCCTCCCCAGATATAAAAAAGTTTGGCTATGCTTGCAACTCGAATTTTTACAGAAATGCAATGCAAAGATCAACATCAACATCACCAACACCTTTATCCCAAACTAATTGAAGTCGGCGGTCGATGAACCCAAAAATAAATAAAATAAAAGCAAGATCAATTGAGGGAAAGAAATAGTTATCTAAAAATAAATATCTAAAAATAAAAATATATAAGGAAAAAAGATTAGAAAGGACAATCCGGAACATAGGAATTCTGCCCCTCCACAATTCTAATTGCTTTCCTCCACTCCATCCTAAGGCAAACTGTATGCCAATCTATTTCCCACTTCATTAAATCTTATTTTTCTACTTTCCTCCAAGTAAATTTCGGCCGCCCTCTTCCTTTTTTCATGTCATGCTCTCGATAGAATGTACTTGTTCTTACCGGAACATCTAGGAATCTTCGAAGAATATGCCCAAACCATCTCAATCTATGTTCTCTCATGTTATCTACCACCGGTACTACTTCAACTTTTCTTCGAATATCTTAATTTCTTATCTTATCCATCCTTGTGTGAAGCATTCTTTCCTTGAAAACTGTTCGTTTTGCCTCATTTAACTTCCACCATCTTATTCTTGGGTTCTAAGCATTTCTCTGCATTTGCTGTACTTTGTTATATCAAACCTCTAAGACTATCAACTTATGTTGCGTAGCTACGCATTCTCTAGGATACAATTTGCAATCTACATACGAGGCTCTATCCTCTCTTCAAGCAAGAAAGAAATCGATCTAGCTGCAATTTTTACCGCTGCGAAAAGTGATTAGATGTGACTCTCTTTTCCTAAAGAAGGTATTTGTCAACATCAAATCATAAGCTAATGCCATGCTCAAGATGTCTTCGCCAGCCTCATTTCTAGTCCCATAGCCAAAACCTCCATGAACTCTGTCAAAACCTCCACTACTTTGACCAACATGTCCATTTAGATAGGCGGAATTAAATGCAATGCAAGGATCATTGGTTCAAATAACATATAATGAGATAACCATAAAGAACTAAGTTTAGTACTATACTTCTGATAGATGCAGCAAACTTCTTGCTGTTAGAATTTGAACTATATTACGTGCTTTCTTGCTTGGTAAGCAAATTTTTTTGTGTTCTTCCAGAATAATCAGGTTATTCATTTAACTTGTTCGAACACAAATATAACCGATCGAAAGATATCCAATATGTCCCAATTGAATAGTCTTTTCCCAAATCAAACCTTCTATCAAAAATAGGAAAATTTCAAATAAAGGACTGAAGTGAAGTCGTTTTTTCAAAAAAAGGCCCATAGTCTACCTCGTCTCAAATAAGGGTCCGAAGTAGCCACCTTACTCTCAAAGAAGGGCCTAAGTTCATCGGTTGACCAAATCTTATATGCGGGTAGAGGTATTTTTGCCCAATGACCTCTTTTTAATTATCTTTTCGTTTTTCTTTATCTTTTCTCTTTTTATCTATTTGTTTTCCTTTCTTTCTTTCTTCATTTTCTTTCATCTTCCTCACGCCTCCTTGGCTCTGCATCACCTCCATCTTAATTTGCAACCGCTAAAAGATTGATACATAAAACAGAGAATATATGCCAAGTAAATATGGTGATTGTTGAAATTTAGAGGTGCTTTTTCTTACTCTCTCTCTCCTTTTACTTGTCCCTCTCAATATCACGTAATCCCAATTCCAAAGGAATCCTATTCAATTCTGGGCATTTGGATATCACTATAACTTTCATGGAATAGCAAGCAATTGGGACTTCACATATGCTCTTCAGCTGGGGTACATTGTGTAGCTGCAAGTGCTTCAGCTTTGGGAGAGAAGTTGAAGACCGGAAGGATGAAGGGGTGTTATTTACAGAGTCATTATGCTTCTTTCTTGGCCTTGTCCCGCTCTGCTTATCATCTCCACGGTTCATTCCAGCACCTGACTTCTATCCTTCCAAGATTTGGAAATCGATCAGACACTCATGCGGAGTTGACAACTTAGGAGTTGAAGCTCCGATGACTCACCCCGGGCGCGAGTCGCTACTATACAGGCCTACCCAGCAGACATGGAGTCTACACTATCCACCGCCAGCCCCCTAATTGTCATTATATCTTTTCCTCCCCTGATGATGGCGAATACCCTTTAATTGCTTTACATATAAGGGATCTCGAGGTCCAAATGGGCCATAGATGTGGCAGTTTTAGGACTTACTAAGGTCCGGAACAGCTATATCATGTTATCGCAACCATATACATCAAGAGATTCAAGAGAAATCTCTTGAAGAGATCGAAGAGATTAATCCAGCCACAAAAACCTATATTAAATCCAGCTTCTCATTGTTGAAACTGACGAGAACTTGCTCGGGGACGAATCTGAGTTCGAGCATTGAGGATGACGAGCTAATGGCTTACAACTCCTAGCTTCATCTTCGGCCATCACCAGTGCTCAACCACGAAGAAGAGATATGGGTCTCAAATCGAGGATGAGCATCAAATCTCGGCTCCTTCGTGTTCAATTTAGGGCTCAGATTGACCTCCATCTGATGGCGAAGGCGCTCTGATTTGCTGCCAAGGGTAGTGGCGGAGCAAGTCGAGGGCATTGATGGTGAGGTTAGTGGGCAGAGATTAAAGGTCCTTGGAAGAGGAGATTTGAGGAGTAAAATGGAGGCGCGAGGAAGATGATTGAAAAAAAAAAAGGAGAGAGAGAGAAAGACAGAAAAAGAAAAAAATAACAAAAAGAGAAAAAAGAAAGAAATTTTTTTTGGAAACCCTTAGACGAAAGTACCACTAGCTAAAAATAAGATTTGACTTTTAGTGAGATCGGGCCTTTGTTTGAGATTAAGTTTGCCACTTTAGGCCATTATTTGAGAGAAAGTCCACTGTAGACCCTCTTTTGAGAAAATGACCTCACTTCAAACTCTTCTTTGTAATTGTCCCTAAATAATATCAAAATTCCCATATTATTCATACTATCTAGCATGTTTCTTATTTAGAAAACAACTCATGTAAATGGTGGTAAATGTATAAGAAAGTAGACGCATGAACAATCACAAGAGACAACTCATTTTTTCCACAACATTGTAGTATTTCACATTAAAAGAAAAGGAAGAAACAGCTCAGAATCCAACAAAAGAAAAATGGTCAAAAAGTACAATGAACTATCAGGGGGAGCCACTAGAAAATCAAGTGAAATAAGGTGATAGAAACCTTTATGTATAAGAAATTTATTGCTAAAGGCACAGCAAGAGTACCAACACAAAACCAATCGTTACAGGAACAAATAGTCCACCTTCTCTACTAAGAACCAAGTATGTATCTTGCCCTAAGCACAAAACATCTGGCCCTAAACACTGTAGCACGACCTCCCACGATAAAACAAATACAAGACATACCAAAGATGACAAGTCACACCAAAACACAACAAGATAACGAAGTGTTAAAACCAAATCAAGCCTGTGAAGCACCTTCCACAAGGATTATTAATTCTGAAACTTCTGAGAGGCTCTAAACATGCTGACAAATCTAATCTTGACAAAGCTTCACCAACTTCAAAATCAGCTCACTTGATGAAAGCCTAAGCTTTCCATCATCTTGAAATGACATCCATTGAATAATATAAAAGACTCAATCTTCTCTATTTTTCTGCCTCTTCCTTCTAAAGAATTGGCTAAGGACTCTTGCTTACAGGAAAATGCTAGAAATATGTAACTATTTGCCCGCAACACAACCTACTCCAATTTATCAGAACGAGAAAAAAGACCGTGATCTTTTGCATTTGCCATGAGTAAACCCCAAGGCTGCCTTTAATCGGATTGGATATAAAATTCTCCTATATCCTTCTTTTTGTTTAGGAAATAAACGAAGGAATGCCAAATATGGGCGTATACTATCAGATTGAATGTTCAAGGGCATTGGGAATATAGTCAACATAATATACTCAGGACTCAAACAACACAATCGCAAGAATTGGAAATCAAGCAATCTCAACAGGTAACCACTTTCAATATCTTGAATCCATTTGGCAAACAGATGGCGGAATTGATGCATATCTCACTTATCAAGTAGAAGTATAACGGATCAAGTCCAGAAGTGCATTTTGAGTCTTGTGTGAATGTCGAATGCCACTAAAGCTCAAGGAAAAATTCTATTAGGGGCAACAAAGCTAGCAACGCTTTATGGGACAAAATTTTGGGCAATCAAACACCAGCACGTGCACAAATAACAAAATGTTTGGTTTGCCTCAGGTTATGCATTCCCTTTTCTAGCACTTTAGTATTCAGCCCGTTAAGCAAATCAAAGGCGCAGCAAGTTCATATCATAATTGCAGTATCTAGGCATAAAAAAGGTGGAAATTAAAAAGGAGCTCAGACTCTTGTTTTTTAGGCAGAGTTTGTGGTACCCATTTATTTTATTGTTTTATTAAAAACACTGTTTATTCCCATACTTCCGATGCACGTACTTCAGTTTCGAATTAGCACAATTTTTTACACTCAAACAAATCCCAGATAACTGAAATCCACAGCACAATGTCCGTTGATACTAAACTACGTCTTGGTCAACTTAACTTAGAAAAAAGCGTGAATTTGTAGTGTGTGCCATTATAATTTCACCGTGACTCGATTGGGCGCTGAAACTTTGTTATGAACTGTACAAGAGACTCTTAATAAGCTTAAACTGCAGACAGACTAGTAACAAGTTTGTTCATTTGAACAATGCAAAAGTAGATGCAGAGTTAAGTTCACATCACTGATCAGGGCAAGCGGATATCAGAAAGAGCGAGGACAACTACAGAAATCTACAAGCATAACCGCAAAGGGAAGAACAGCAGCTGTGGGAAATAATTCTAAACCATCATCTTTCTGAAGAAGCAATAAAAGTGACATACAGATACTGATGAAATAAGCAGATTGAAGCACTAACCATGTTTCTGAGCAACATAACCCGAGTCGGCTGGCCATTGAAATTGACACTCTTCACCTTCTTCTCCGGCTTCGTTTCACTTGCATTTACGATGACTCCGGCTCTCCTATCCGTCTTCTTCGCCATCAGCGGAGTTGTGATCCCCTGCTCCAGCTTTCCAAGCCCCTGCCCCTCCTTCCAACCCATCTTCGCCATCATCCTCTGTGCAGCCGTCATCTGACCGCCTGCACCGACGCCCAAGCCTGGCGTCTCTGACTTCCCAATGGTGAACCCGTCCCCATTCCCAGGCGGAGACGGTGACCTCGGAGCTGCCCCACTCATCGCAGCGCGCCGTTTCCATGCCTCCTCGCCCGAGATGTTCCTGTCCCTTTCCCTCTCTCTTTCCCTCTCCTCCCTCTCCCTCCTCTCCCTCTCCTCCTCCTCCTGCCTCCTCCTCTCCAACTCCCTCCTCCGCTCCGCCTCCATCGCCTTCTTCTTCCTCTCCCTCCGGTACTCCTCGTAATCATTCGGCCTCGCGGGGTCGTACTCCTCCACGATGGTCGACGTGACCCCCACCAGCGCGGGCTGGGCCGCCACGTCATCCGGCTGCAGGGCGGGAAGCGGCGCGACCACCTGCGCCACCGTCGGCTTCGGCGGCAGAGCGGAGCCAGGGGCTTTCGGCTTGTTCTGGGACCGGAGGATCGTCTGGGGCGTGATGGAGGGCTTCCGGAGCGCCGGCGGAGCGAACTTCGCGCTGCTCGACCAGACGGTGGAGGTAGGGTTGGCGCCGCTAGGGTTCTCTTCGTCGGCGGACGAAGGCGGAGGGAGGTCTCCGTACAGTCCACCCAACATATCTCTCTCGCTCTCTGTAGGGCCCCAAGCAAAGCAATGTGGGAGAGTGAAACCAGCGAGAAATGGATGTCAAGAAGAGGCGTGTCGCAGCAAAGAGGACGCCATGGACGGCGAAGATCGAGAGAGATTTGTGAGAACAGAATGACGAAAGGAATGATTTAGCGAGAGGAAGAAGAATAATGGGCTTATCGTGACTCTTCCGCGTCGTTGAGATTGACAGATCTGTCGATCCTGCCTTTTTGCAATTATCACTTGGGCTTCATAATTCAGCCTTAATTTCTCGAAATTCACCCAGAACTATAGTACACCGTGGCGCCTACTTGTCGTCCACGTCAGCTCTTCGTCTCTCCCCTTTAGAAAATATTGAGGACGTATGCACCGGAAATCTTAAAATTTATCATCAAAGGGTAATTGAATTCAAAAATTTACAAAAATTATAATCAAGTCTTAAAATTTGTGAAATTAGAGCAATTAAATTCTTCTGTTAACTCCGTCCAACTTGACTAAAGAAAAATGTTGATGTGACTTTTTTTAATATTTTCTTTCTCCTACGTGGCAATAATGTAACTACAACGATAAGTAGACAGAACTTAGAATTAGGCGGCAAGGGGCAGCCCTCACCACTGCCGCCCACAACCGCCGGGTCGGCGACCCTCGCCGAAGCCCTCATCGCCGCTACCATGCTCCTTCTTCTTTTCTAGATTATTTTTAATCAAATTTAAATAGAATATATATAATTAAAAATTAGATTTGCACTAAAACAACATTATTTTAGCCATGTCATCACCACGTATAAGAGACAAAATATTAAAAAAATTACAATGGTATTTTCCATTAGCAGAGTTGGACGAAATTAACGGAAGGATTCAATTCCACCGATTTAATAAGTTTTATGACTTAATTGCACTTTTTGTAAGTTTTATGACTCAATTATACATTCGTGATAAGTTTTAATACTTCTAGTGGACATATCCCAAAAATATTGTGTATCCAAGAGTGCCAACTCATTTTTACTCGAATCCATTTGTTGTATCGACACATGTTTAATGGGCCCATATTTAAGATTTTTGAATCTCTTCCTTGCTCACTCTCTCTTTCGTAAGCACCCCTCCACATTCTCTCTCTTCATCTTTAGATATTATCTTTTGACTAGATACTTTTCTCGAATTCTTGGCAATGCAGGTGAGTAAAGAAAAAGAAAAAAAAACCCTTAAAACCCGACCCGCCCAAACCGTCAAACTATTTGAAATCATTTACTCATAAACTGATCGACCCAATTTCAGGTCGGATCGGATGGATTAGGTAGGACCGACTAAGGTATTTTTGACACCCCTAACAACTATTAAGTTGGATTTTCTGAAGTCATCTTAGAATGTCTTCATCAGTTGAGTCCTTATAAAAGTTCAATGTTATTCAAACATGAATTGTTAAGTATTCATTGGTATTTTTATACTTAAATGAAAAAATCGAGGATAGAATCTTTAGGGTTTTACTAAATACATTTTTGTTCTTTTTTCACTCCGTGAATAGAAATTTTGCGTAGTTATTAAACACGTTCTTCAACTCGAAAATTTGTCTAGAGAATAAAAATAGAGAAAACACAAAAATTATTTTTTAGGAATAGAAATACTACCAAACGCGTGCTAAACGGACGAGAAAAGGTTTTAGAAGTTAATGGTGCATATGGTAACGCTCCCGAAACGCATATGGTAAAAAAGTGTTCCCAGAGTGTTCCGAGAACACTTTTCAGAAACAGGAACACTTTTGGAGTAAACAGAAACAAAAAATACTTGTTTCTTTGTTCCCGGAACATTTTTTATCAAAGCTTTTTAACACATTTTATAACGCAAGAGGAACACTTTTTGCAACCCTCTGTTCTCGGACTATTCCTTCACACTCTCAAAGACGACGACTTTTTATGAAAGCTTTTGAACACATTTTTTTTTTTTGTAGTTATCAAACGCGTTTCTGTTCTCAAAAATCGTAGCCGAGAACAGAAAAAGAAAAAAGTATTTCCGTTCCAAAAGTTGTTCCGGAAACAGAAACGTTACCATACGCACCCTAAAAGTCGAGCACTTTGCAAAGGCACAGCCAAAGGAATCATAGACGTGCTCTCTCTTAAGCATTTGCTCAACTAGTCCTAGCCTAAGATTGACTTTTTTGTTTTGATTTAAGTAACCACGTTATGGTTTTACATGCATTGAATCTTTAGTTAGAGCAATTTATGAGCTAATCACTATAACCGTGTCGATTATATAGTAAAAAATTAAGACAAATTCAAAGCATTCAAATCATAAAAAAGCTTTTCGATATATATATATATATATATATATATATATCTATGAAAGTTAGATGTGTCCTTCATCTATCTCTCATTTTCTTTTACTTCTTTTTTCTTTTCTTTTATTACATCCAATTTTTTATTCCCTTCCATCATTTCTTTTAAGTCCCATAGTTTGACCCCATAGAATCTGAACCTCATTATGGGTAGTTTGACTAAACGACAAATTATACAAATAATGATCACTGAAAACTTCAATGTGCAATGCCGTTATTGGACTTTTAATTTGTTCAATTCTATCACTGAACTACTCATAAAATACTTAATACAGTTCCTAAACTATATGAAAATGTCCAATATTACTATTTCGTTAGTCCAAGTTAACGAAATCTATTAATTTGGCTTCCAATCCGCTAAGTTTGAATGGTGGACAAAAGAAAAATTTACGCGTGATTTACCCACATAATATACTCAAATGAAACATTTACTAATAGTTTAAGACTATTTTAAATAAATTAAAAGTCTATGAATTACATTGCATTAAAATTCATGGACCACTTTTGTCATTTTCCGGTAATGAAACCCAAGTACAAGTGGCGAAAGAAATTAACTCCGACTTTGAAATTGTACCTTTCGGTTATGTTATGATGATTGTAGACTCTGTAATGACTTTCTTTTACGTCAAAATTGTTATTTTCTCGCTAATGCAAATCTTTGCTATAATATGTTCTTTGCGGCTGCGTTTGTTCGTCAGGATTTCTCGTCAGGATAGGATTGGATAAGATATGATAAGAAATCTAGGGATTTGCCCATATTCTATCTACTGTTTGGTGAACTACGGATTTAAAGTCGGATATTCTCATATTCTATCATATCCCGCATTTGGTAGAAACCGTATATCAATATAAAGAACATATATGCCCCTATGTGATGCTCATGAAATATTCCGATCTTATTACTATAAAAATAATGTTCTCATACATAAAAAAAAAAAAAACTTGAAAATATACACATTTTATTACATTTTCAAACCTCTTTGCAAAAAAAATAAAATAAAATGAAAATAGAAACGAATGAGACAAGAAAGTTGTCATCATTTTAAAAGTTACTTTTTATATGTTGGATAAAAGAAATCCTATCCGACCTTATCCTACCCCCCCAACTCGGATTTTTTTATCCGGGTTATATCCCCTCTATATCCGACATTATACTATCCGGGACACCTACCAAACACGGGATATGATAAAACATATTCTATCCCGAGTTTTATACTGACGACCAAATGCTTCCTTATCGTATGCTAATCTAGAGCGACTTCAGTTGGGAGACGCATAGTCTTTTTTCTTCCACCCCAAAAGACGAGATCTTGATCCGTCCCAGCTGACCAGCACTACCACCGCCGCCGCCACCACCATCAGCATCACCAGAACTTGCCGCCGCCGCCGCCGCATTCACCCACCATATGCCGAACACGGCCAACACATAACCACACAGAGACAAAACGATATTTGAGGTTAGGCCCTCGAGTTTTAGCGCGCAACCTTGGAGTGTGGGTCCCACAACCTCCATTCTGAGGTTGGCCACCTCAATCGCTATGTTGACCTCCACTGGATGGCGGAGAGAGAGAGAGAGAGAGAGAGAGAGAGATGGTGATTATCTGTACTTCCAGAGGCCGAGTCACTCTAGTGTACGCTCCTAACTTTTGGTTCTTCAGAGCAAGATTTTCCATTTAAAGAGCTCTCCGTATTCAATAGCAATGTATCATTGTATTCTGCATTCATTCGTCATATTGTCAACTTGCTCAACCAATTTTCTCTCGCGATCATTCATTTGAGCACATCAACAGCTCATGCGCTGAGTTCCTGGTCGATCCATTGAAAAGTGGGGCACCATCCAGAACCGTGAGCAATCATGTCCATGAATTGGCAAACCTTGTCGATTCAAGCATCTGGAACTGACCGCCCGAGTGACCGTGAGGGGTCATCGAGCTCTCGCCGGCCTTCGGCTGACGGTCGTCGCGGATCCAAGCGTTCATCCACACACAAAGATTTTCTTTGGCTGTCACACGTGGAGAGAATAAAAAGAGCAATAGCTGAGAGTTACAAAGTAGACGTGCTCGTGAAGGGTGAGGGAGGCCTGGATTGTGCACCGCCTCGGGTAGGACGCTGGGGCCGGGCGTCTCTCACCGGATCCGGGATAGCTGACGGCTGACGGGACATTCGCCGTCTCTCGTGCCAGACAAAGAGCGAGAAGATCTGGGTGAGAGCAAATCCCCTTTCTCCTCCTACTTCCTCTTCTCCAAGAACATTATGGCTGCGTGCTGAATGATAAGGCTTCCGTCGCGAAGATGCATGAATGATTCCCGCCATTACACTCAAACAGTCAACCCTGACGCAAACATGAAGAAGACGAAGAAGAAAGCTCAAGACTTTTAGGTAAAAATTTCACGACTGCCTCGAATGGCTTGTAGCTTTTAAACTTTTGAAGGATTACATTGTTAAGACAAAATTACCCAAACAAATACCCTCCCTTTCTCGAAAAAATTTTCAACAAATTTGAAATAACACATAATAGGATTAATATTTCCTTATGGAAAATAATAAAATACGATACGATTATTATTGTCATGATTATTGCACACGCGAATATTCCTTGGTATATTTCATCGGAACGAAATTTACAACGGCTTCTCCTCACTTTTTAAATGAAAAATAATAACATCGCTATGTGCATTTTGTTAACGAAAACGATGTGTCCAAAAGTTCTAATAACACGAACATAAAAGCCAATAAAAGCTCTTGAAATAACAAAGTTATGAGTCTCTCTTATTCGTTATTGTGATTATAGTGGTCCTAGCACAACACAACAATTCCATAACACGATCACAGACCTACAGGTACGCCAAATTTAAAAAAGAAACAGGTGTTAAGGATTACAGATCAGTCAAATTTCAAAATCCCCACGTTCAGACTGAAAAACAACTTTTCTTTTCTTTTCTTTTCTTCTCCAATGAGTTTTCTCCTTCTAAATTTTTTATAATGATTCATTTTGATTTTTTTTTAAATGGCATCAGTGATTTACGTACTTTTGCCTGAAATTCAAAATTGTCGTCTACTATTTTTTGGGTTGCAAACCGTTCATCTAATTTGTTGATGTGTGTTGAAAATATGTTTTGAATTTGAACCCGAAGCGAAAATCTAAATTTTGAAAATAAGTATATCTTGATCGTGAAATTAAAGATAAGAGAAATGAGCATGTAATCTTTTTTTGGCTTTTGAAGTTGACCTAGAAAATCTAATATGGAAGTGGATTGGCCGAATTTGAATTCTACACTGGATAAAATGTGTTTTGAATCTCATGGAAATCTATCTTTAGTGGAATCCGTGTGATATTTCATATTTTGAATAAGTTCCCTAACCATAATTGGAGATGGTTTTCCTATTTTGGAGCAAACCATTGCCTATAAATTAGAAGTGGATCCTATTGTGAATCACATCTTGAAGCTATAGAGGGGTGGAGCTACTTAAGTCTCGTGAGTTTGAGATTTGTTTATAATTCCTATTTGAGATTGAGAAATTATTTCGTGAGATACTTACTGAAAGTGTTTGAGTGAGGTTTGTGACCCCCTTTATATCGTTTGATATATAGTGGAATTTGTTACTACTCTCCCCGTGAACATAGGTCTTTACAACCGAATTCGTTGCTACTTTCCCCGTGAACTGTAGGTCTCTACGACCGAACCACGTAAATCTGGTGTTCAATTTATTTTCTTATTTTGTCTATTTTATTATTCAATCACTTGTTCCACGCAACAATGTGGACCATTGAAATACACGTATCATCATATAATGTGCTCAATTTTTATGGAGAAAATTATCGGGAAAGTCCTACATATATTGCAACTATACCAGTTCAGTTCTAAATCTTTTTTTGTGCCAATTCAGTCTTAAACCTTCCCATTTGTGCAGATTTAGTTATTCCGGCCAACTTTAACCGGTCGACGCCGATGTGGATGCTGATCGGCATTGATGTGGACACCAGTCGCAACCGGCCAAAGGAAGGAGAAAAAATAAAAAGAAAAGGGAAAAAAAATAACATGTCCAAGTCGGCGCCGGCCAAAGTTGACTGGAGGAACTAAATTGGCACAAAAAAAGGTCTAAAAATGAATTGACACAATTTTAATAGGCTTATGACTTTTTTGATAATTTTTACATTTTTATGTGGCGTCATATGGATGCCAAATCATTCACACAAAAATTTAAAAATAAATAAGACACTAACCATGACTCACCCACATCCAAACCCTTCCCCACCACGGCCATTACCCCTACGGCTTAGGCCACCTCGCGCCTTGCGGATGTTGCTTGTCGCCGTCCGACTCGGATCTAGTGGTCACGGATGCTACCAGCTCGAGTAGATCGCGGCCATGGAGGCTGCCGGCCCGAACGACCAGCCCATTAAACGTCGCAATCTCAAGCTACCAACGGCCAAGGACACCGCAAGCTCGGGCTCGAGCGGCAAGCGACCAAAGATGCCGTGAGCTTGAGCAAATCATAGCCATAGACAAGCTCGAGCTCAAGCGGCCATGGGTGTTGCGAGCTCGAGCTCGAGCGACCAACGTGGCGAGAAGGGAGAGAGCTAACAAGAGAAGAGCGGGAGAGAGGTAGGCATGGCCACGGGCCGTGAAGCACCGGTTCCGATTCATGAACCGGTGGTTCCGGTTCGTGGCCACTATGGAACCGGAACCGGCTCTTGAAGGGGTGGTTCCGGTTTTGGGGTGGGGCCCGGAAGGGAGGGAAAGAGCAACGGCTCTTTCCCTAATTTTTTTTTTTGCCGGTTCCTAATTTTTTAAAACCGGAACCGGCCCATGAGGGGTGGGGCCGGTTCCGGTCAACGGGCCGGTTCCGGTTCTTCCACAGGTCGGTTCTGCGCCCAAATCGGCCCGTGGCCATGTTTAGAGAGAGAGAGAGAGAGAGAGAGAGAGAGAGAGAGAGAGAGAGAGAGAGAGAGAGAGAGAGAGGGGTCTGATCATTTCTTTTTCTGAAGAGTCCACATCAATAAATTTTTAATAGTGACAAATTCATGTCAGCAAATTCCATCACCAGTTCAACTCAGGGACAGCTAGCTACACATTTTAGTAAGAAAAAAGGCATTTCTGGAAAAGGTAGATGATCACTGGTGCCATTTCACCTTTTTTGTTAGAAAGCTTTCAACAGCCAATGGGGATGCCACGTGTAATTTCAGAGTGTCGTGTAATAAGGATTTAATGACCATATCAGCATTTCCATCTTCTGTTTTTCGGTAAAATGATCATTTCAAACTGAAAAGGTATGTAGTTGTTTACACACAAAAAAAATTGACCCGTTTTGGTTATTATTTACATGTGATAGATTTAGTCGATGATAGGATAATTTGATCGTTTATAAACAGAATTATCGACAACGTGATGAATCGACAGCTTGAAGAAATCGATAAAAAGTGAAGCCGATGATCTTTTATGCAACCGCCGAAAAAGAAACAGTCAAGATAGTGGAGTGGAAGAAATCATTCATAAGTGTTTGTAGTATATGTTAGTAACTTCCCTTTGTAACCCTTGTTTGTAGCCTCCGTTTGTAACTTCCCTTTGTAGCCTCCGTTGATAACCTTCTATCGCAGGCTTTAAATAGTCACATCGTGTTCTTCGGAGGACCCCTACACAAATCAAATAAATTTATTTTATTTTTACTTTCTTGTATCGCACTTTATCTTTCATAGCCTTTGTAGCCTCCGTCGATAACTTTCATATGCGAGTTATTGATTACATTTCGACGTGTCTATGTATCCCGAGTATCGTATCGTCGCTTAAATTTTAGCATGGTAGTTTCACGTTTTCAATCTATGTCATTTTTAAAACATATTCGTGTCATCGATTAAGTACATTGAAACATCGAGCAATATTTCGGGACCACCGATGATATTGCCTCAATTTTATATGCGATGAATTCAAAATAATCAATTATTGACGATTTGTGCTATTAGCTTCTAGTTTTGTACTTCATTATGGTGGTGTAAAGCGAGTAAACGGAACTAATATTTTAATTGTCAATGAATTTTTAATCATATTCAAAGGTTGACTCCTGATTATGATTCTAAGTTATAGAAATTTAAAGTGCATGCTATTTGGTACTATGGAATTATAGTGCACACTTTGTTATTATTGATTACTTATTTTGAACCATAACAATATATATCCAGCATCAATTAACTATTTGAGATTATATATTAATACGTGCTTTTTTTTTGTTAATAAATACGTCATTTACACAAGTAGTACGACTCTTAGTTTATGAAGAGAAAAATCTTAAATTGGTATACTCGTGCCACCTTTACCCCCAACTAATTTTCATATCATAATTTTTTTTTAAATTGGTATAGCCGTGCCACATTTATCCAAACCTTTTTTCGTATCATAAAAAATCTTGAACGGGGTACACTTGTATTGTTTAATCTAAACTAATTCTCGTGTCACAAAAAATTAGTACGCTTGTAACAGATCTTCCAAATTCTTATGACAAATTGGGGCAAATGGGGCACGAATGCACAGTTTGGGGTTTTTCTCACGTAACATTAGCTTGAGGCAAATGTGACACGCATATTCCGATTTGAGACATTTTATGATATATAAATTAGTTTGAGCTAAATGTGACACATATGTATTGGTTCGATAAATTTTTATGACACGAAAATTAGTTTGGAGTAAATATGGCACGAGTAAACCGCTTTGAGATTTCTAGTAGTATCTACCCCTTTATAAATTATGCTTACCCAACGTGCTAATTGTGTAAATATTCTTTTATCGAGACAGAATATGATTGTCAAAAAATGGCAATTAGTTAGATACAGAAGACATGACGATTATAATAAGGAACAAAGATATTATACCTCATAAATTATGATAGTAGCTTTAGTGAAGGATGTCTTAAGAATATGGAAATAGATATTTTAATCAGTCTTTAGTTTATTAACGAGGGAACCATCAGGGTCTATTTGGACATTTCGCTATCAAACTGTAATTTGTTCCTCAACCAATCCCAACGAACCAACAAAGATACGATCTCGAAATAACAAATACGTCTTGGAAACTGAACTACGCAGTTATTAATATTTACATGATGCTGTAAAGTCCCCCTTTCGTTTTGAGAAACAATCATTAACACAAATTTCCAAAAAAGTGTCTAAGTGTCGATGCGTTTTCCGCGACAACCTACCGAGTAAGTCGTAGCCTTGTAAGATTGATCGGTTCTAGGATGAATCCGTTTCGAGGACGGAGCCCAACACTTGCCCTGCACTTCCCGGTTCCAAAGAATTGGATTTGGGAACCCAACCGGTTATAGTTTGGACCCGGCCTAAACCGCATCGGCCCGATTCCCAATCCTACCCTGGAATTGCGTTTATTTTGCAATCGAACCGTCCCCGTTTGGTAAGTCGGAAACCCACGAATTCGGTGGCTTCATACTTTTAAGTACCGGTATTCATACATCATCCAAAATCAATCACGAGAGAGACCGTACGTATGAATCGCGTACACATCTACATCTTTCACACATGCATCTCGTGCTTAAAAAGTCCCCTCCTTGTACTCGTGCTTCCCACCGGAGTCAATGGTATACATAATGTATAAAAGTTTTTTTTGGTTGATTTTTTCTTTTAAAATTTGAATCCGTATAAAACCCACGAAATCATTTTCAAATTGGATCACGTCTGTTTTCATTTCAACAATCGTATTTTTCCGTTAAAAAATATTATATAAACCCCGTTCGTATTTCGGATTTTCCATCTCGATACTCGACCGAAAGAGAGGGGAAAAAAAAAACCTAATCCCCAAGAATAAGTGGAAAAAAAAATTGGAAAAGGTTGCACAATTATCCAAATTTCGACATTCGCCTAAAAGGACTCGCCATCAAATTAAATATCAAATGTGTCATCATCATGTTGAATTGAGCGAACGCACCCCTCATTCATTTCAAAACACCTTTAACCTCCCGCGATAGAAGGGGCGTGTGTATAATCCTCCTTCGCCCCCCTCTCGTCTCTTGCGTCGTCCATTCGCTTAGATTCGATCCAATCCGCTTCCCTTCGAATCCACCTCTCCTACGTTTTCGCTCTTCGCATTCTAGGGTTTCGATTCGCCTTAATTTTGAGGGGGGCGCTTCTTGCTTCGCGTTGCGGTGGTGTGGGGATCCGGCCGTCGCCGCTCGAGTCGTCGTTAGGGTTTGCGGGATTCGCCGATCCGAGTCTCGACCGGATTTGAAGAGGGGGCGGGTGCTCGGTCGTCTTCGGTTTGCAGTTCAGGATGTTCTGGCGTATGGCGGGATTGTCCACTGCGTCTCCGGTGAGTGCTTTCTCGGGCGCTTTTGATTGCTGTTGCGGGGTAATTTTGCTGGATTTGTATTTTGGAGTTGCATGTGCTTCGGCATATTGGGAGAGAAAATGGGTACTTGGGCTTTTGTGAATGTAGTGGATGTGTGAGAAATGCTTCGAATGGTTCGCGGATTTTCATGGGGATCGTAACCCTTTTGATCAGTTTCTGTTCCATCGCTCGTTTAATGGCTGAGCGCAGACAGAGTTTCGTTGTCTTTTTTTTGGGTTTAATATTTCCCTCTTTCGTAATCGGGGTGCTGGACTTCAGCTGAGAAGCCTGATTTACTGAGTCACATTGGTTTGGGCATTATCACCAGCTTTCTTTTGATGGTAATGGTTGCTTCTGATTAGCGTTCTGATGAATGTTGTCTTCTGCGTTGGAAAGCTGCAATGTCATGGAATTAGCATAGTCTACGGTCATGCTTGGCCAGAACTTTCTATTTCTACGAGACTTTTTATGGACAGCCTTTGTGCTTTAGTTCCGCAATTGCATTTTTTCAACTCTTGACTTCAATCAATTTCTTTTGGGAAAAATTCGTTTTTAAATTATAGGGACTTGCCAGAGCAGTGCATCACAATGCAGAAGAATAGTGAAGTGCCGTGTGCCAAAGGGCTGAAGTGCTCTTATTAGTTTTTGGCTGTGACTTTTTGTCAAGTGGTACCTTTGGTCAAATTCCACTAGTTGCTAGTTTGTATATACTTGTAGTGAAAAATTGACAAGAGAGTTCTTTGTCTTGGTACAAGTACGGGTTAGAAGGACTGGGTAGTGGCTTTCAAAGATATTTTTTGATGGGAGAAAGGAAGCTTTGTGAATTTTATTAACTAATCATTGTGGGTCGAGTCTTAGTATTTGATCGACATTCTTGCTGAGATTACTCAGTCATATGAAAGACAAAGAGAATTAAGAGAGAAAATGGTAGATAAAGCCATGATGATTGAATCTAGCATACTAGAGATACCTGCTTTCTGGTGTCAGAAGTTTTCTGGTGTATTAACTCATTCATGGATTTTAAGGTAAAAAGAATGCACTCAAAAGTAAGAGAGAAAACGGTAGATAAATCCATGATGATTGAATCTAGCATACTAGAGATACCTGCTTTCTGGTGTCAGAAGTTTTCTGGTGTATTAACTCATTCATGGATTTTAAGGTAAAAAGAATGCACTCAAAAGTAAGAGAGAAAACGGTAGATAAAGAGAGAAAACGGTAGATAAAGCCATGATGATTGAATCTAGCATACTAGAGATACCTGCTTTCTGGTGTCAGAAGTTTTCTGGTGTATTAACTCATTCATGGATTTTAAGGTAAAAAGAATGCACTCAAAATTTTACCTCAGGCCATTTCCTGGTATTGCATAAAGTCGACATGATTCCTATCTCATGAAGGTTGGCAGAACGGGAGATATTCTAATTGTAAAACTTATCTAGTCTGTGGGTCTTTTTTTTAAATCAAGAAGAGGCCAAGGTCCTGCATGATCCAGCTTATCTACATGCACTCCTGCCAGTTGTCTACTGGTCTTTCCGTTTGGTGCCAACATTTCTGGATCCAAGCTAGAGTGGACAAATGGGTCTACTTACTTTAGCTTAATAAAGAGATTCATTCATATTTTCTTAAAGTTAATGCAAGAGTATGTTTTCAGCCTTTGTTTGTTTGTTTGTTTGCTTTTTTTTTTGTGTGTGTGTGAGAGAGAGAGAGAGAGGCCCCAGTTTGAATAGCAATTGAGTATCAACTTTGGTTGATTTTCTCATCAGCTATTGATGTCCGTCTCTCTGCATTACGTTAAATGATGAGCAAACTTTCTAGGTAAATGCTCCTTTCGATTTTTTGTCACTATTTTAACTGTTAATCAACCCGTCGTGTTGTCATTGCATTTGATTAGTTCAAGGGCCCTTTGGACCTGACGTGAGTGTAAATTTTGCGTGACTGACCTTGAGATCCTAATGTTTGTGGTTGCTTTTTTTTTTTTTTTTTACAGGTGGAGACTATTCTGGACAAAGATAGCTATACTTTAGAGGAGCTTCTTGATGAGGATGAAATTATTCAAGAATGCAAAGCACTTAACAATCGTCTCATTAATTTGTAATGCTAATTTAATTTGTATATGTTCGTGGGTTTTCCTTCGTCTCTTTCTTTGTTAAGAGGTTTCTTTCTTTATTAAGCAGTGTCCAGAGTTTCTTGACAATCTTCCTCTTCTTCGGTAACAATAACTGTCTAGAATGAATGAAAATGAATGCTAATCCTTACTTTCAGTTTGTGCCTTTGGCATGTAGTTCTTTGACAGTGTACCTTATTAATAAGATTGCTATGTTTAACCAATGAGCTTCACAAGGCCATATTAGACTCCTTACATCTGTTTAGTTGTACTTGTCTTGGACTATGCTTTTAAAGGGCATGATGAGTGTAGTTCCTCAAATGTAGCAGTGCAAATATACTGGCTATTCCATGAATAATCTAGTTTTATGTCATTTGCTTAAGTAGAATTAAGTAATTTGCAGTAGCTTCATTCAAGGAGTTGTGTTTAGTTGAATCTTGGACTTTGGAATCATTTAATGGTTGCGATTCTTTGCCAAATCTTTTTTCTTCTTTCAATTGATACCCTCTGTGCTCAAACTTTATACTCTTTTCATAATTGTTTCGGCAAGAAATATTGTGTAAGCCTGGGATTATTGAGTGATGAAAAATTCATGTTGAAACTATATTGCATCTCTGGGGGTTAAATTTGGGCAATCAAGGTTCTTCTTATTGCTATTTTATATTGTTTTATTTCTCCCCTGTCAGGGCTTCATTCTGATCAATCCTGTTAGTAGTGTCCAAGATATCCCTTATTACTCTATATTAATTCATGGGTCTGTCAATTGGTTTTATGTCTTCTGGATAAGCCCTTGTGTGTTGGAAATGATTGTCAATCTGACTTAACTGATCTGTGCTTCTGTTTGTCTAGAATTTGGTGCTTGTATGGGTTTCCCTTGGATGATTTCATTGGGAGTCTTAACTAATTTGATCTTCTGCAATTGTTTTTATTACATTGTTGTATTTGTATCTTTTCTCTGCTTATTGGAGTTGATGTAAATAATTTTTCCGAGTTTTAGTGCAGCAATTATGTGTATGACTTCAAGCATCTATCTCTTACTTCATTAATCACTATGCTTTCAGTTTGCGGGAAAAACCTCAGGTGGAACAGCTTTTGCGGTACATCGTGGAAGAAGCTGATTCTGATGCTGAGAAGAAGCGAACAATCAAGTAGGCTTATGTGCAAGAATTTTTAGGTCTTGCGTTCATAATATATTCCCGTTTTTCATTAATTTTTTTTGTGGTTAATAGGTTTCCTTTCATCGCTTGTGAGATCTTTACTTGTGAAGTTGATATAATACTGAGGACATTGGTTGATGATCGGGAGGTAACAAGGCTTTGTCTCTGTAAAGATTTTTAGTTTGGTAGGATTTAGTCACTGAAACTTTTCTCGGTTGGCTATGTGCAGTTGATGGACTTATTGTTTTCTTTCCTTGAACCTGATCGTAACCATAGTACACAGCTGGCCGGGTACTTTAGTAAGGTATGTTGTGATTTTTAAGTACTCGCTTTTATATGCTTTCTCAAGGCATTATTGCTCCAAACCTACTGCATGCACTTCTGTTCATAATAATTATGCTGTGCTATTTTGTTAGGTTGTCATTTGCCTGCTGATGCGAAAAACGATGCCTTTTATGAATTACATTCAAGTAAGTAACCTACCATATTAATCATCAGTTTCTTTGCTAAATTATTCCAGCTATTTGCATAGACTGCTCAGTTGGGTCAGATGCAATGTTCCCTATTATTTTAAACTTTGCAAACAGCTCGCTTTTACATTGTTCACCTTAGACCTCTAATTGAGGTTGTGTCAGTCTCTTGGTTTTGCGGCCAGTGCCATTAATGTGCTTTATATTTCACTAAATACATAGAGCCAGGGTCATTTCCTTTCAAGGAAAGTAAATACCTCTGATTGTGATATGTTTGTTTTTGTTGGATATATAGATAGTGATGTGTTCTGATCGTGATATGTTCTTTTGTATTGGTAAATGGAGATGAGGTTGAGGTTTGTGTGGACCTACGCAAAGAGATTGGGATAAACAATTCAAGGAGACCTAACACATTGAATCATGATTATATATCTGCTATCGATATCCAAATTTCATACAAATTAAATTGCAAGAGCGGATCTTTTTTGTTTCATGTTTGTTTGGACACCACAAGAGTCTGTTGATATTGCCAATTTCACTTTCTTGTTCCCAGGATAGTGTCTAGGATAAGCCGATATGCCATTACTTCACAAAGAAAGTTAATTCATGGTTACAAGTCTTGATAAAGTTAATTCATGATTAAAGTCTTCATTATTTAGAAAAAAGTATGCCCATCTTGAAGAAAATTAGGGCTGAAATCTGTCTAGTTTATTCATGACACAGTGATACTTTTGTGCTGGGCTCAAATCTCTCCTCTTTCTCCTCCATTGAACCTAAAAGATTAGGAGTGAAATTAGGTGCAGCATTTTTTTTTTCTGCTAAGCTGAATAGCCTTCAATGATGCTTAGTAAATCTCTTGTTCCATCATTTGCATCATATTCGAGCTTCCCCTGAACAAAATCCTGCAATTGCATTAGAGATGTCCTGCAATTGCTTTTTCATTTGCATGTTAGGTGCAGATGGTTGATCATTTGAGTTTTTTTTTACACCAGTAGCTTCATCAATGAGGTTCAATTACTTTGATCTCCTCTTGTTTTGGCAGCTTTGTAGGTTCGCCCTTTTTTTTGTGAAATAACTGTAAGTGAGCATGTCGATCCCCCAAATCGATGAATTCTGATGACAATGTAGTGTATATTTCTTTTATCCTAGTAGAGTAAAGTGAAATGTTCAAAGACGCCGATCTGCACTACCCTTTTCTAGTAAATCTTTAGTGAAATGACTCATGCTTTTAAGCCTGCTTTTTCATCTTCTTGGTTTAAACAAACGCTATTTTTTATAAATCGCTGGGTATGTCCTTGCAAAACTCCTGAGCTTACGTGTCAAAAAATCATGGGAGATCTCAATCCTAGCAAAACTCATTCTGTAGTGGAATCATTGAGCTAACCAGCGTTCCATGGTGGTTATTGGAGCTGTTCCTTCTGGGCTTCTCGAGCCTAAGCAAGAAATAGCAAAAGCCAGTCCATATCTTACTTGTCACAGTGATTTTTTTCTAGATGAAGTGCTTCTAAGTTAGTAGAGATGAATCGCTTGATAGTTTCCATGGAACCACATTCCAATGCTCCACTAGCGACACAGAGGTGATGGTCATTGTTAGCAATTCTATTAGCGAGGACAGCTATCGATGTAGCTATTCCTGGGAATTCCAATGTAACTCCTGGGGGTCCCAATTGCTCGATATTGTCCGCTTTGGGCTTTGCAACCCGCACGGTTTTGTTTCTCTGGGCACCTAGCCCAGAAAAGGCCTCATGCAAGTTAAAGAGCCCCCAACCCCTTATAAAGTAGCCCAAGATTATCTCCCTAAGCGATGTGGGACAAAGAGATGTGCACCCCCTTAGTGGGATGTCACATCCAGTATATCTTGGAAAGCTCTAGATCACAATTGTAGAGAATAATTTTTTAATTGACAGAATATTCATCTGCAAAATCGACCAGTTTAGTAGAACCTTTATTCTGTTTAGTAGATTAAGTGGAATAGTTGTCCTTTAATAGCAATATTTACTATGAGATTGCTTGATAAAATTACTTGAAGAAATTGTTCTCATTGTTGTCCTTTTTTCTTTTATGAAAGTATCAGCACTAATTGCTGTTGAGGTATAGAATTTTCAATCCTATGAGTCAATGTTTTTTTGTGATTCTATGCAACCTTCCACGAGGTAAAAACAATTTTGACAACCGTCTTGCGAAGCAACCTGTTTATAAGAGTAATTTGTTCTATTAATATTTATGTTCTCTTGTTTTTGTAATTTGGGATGTTAGTATACTATGCATTACCATTTTATAGGTGCAAAAGACTTCCTTAGGTCTTAAAACCATCTATGATCCACTCTGCATTAGGCTAAGCTAGGCCAGTCTTTTCAATTTTTCTCCACAGTTCTATTGACAAGTGTGTGTGTAAATATATGTGTCTTTTGCGGAGAGCTAAATTGATCTTTATGTTTGTTTGTTTCTTTCTACTGAAATTTCTACTGAAATTTGAAGTTGCTCATCTAACCCCATGTGTTGATTCAATGGTTAAGGAAGAAATATACATGGATGGATTATGCGAATGACATAGATTCGATTCCCTATTAGCAAGTGCAAACTATCTTATGTTTGGGCTACCAACTTGGGTTTTGGCTTGTTTTATTTGGTCCATGTGGTATTTTATGGGCTCTGATTTTAACTACTTAGGTGGGTTTCGTCATCATTATGGGGAAAATAAAATTTTCCTGTTGATCATTGTTTGGATCGTTTACTCATTCTTGCCGTTGCTGGTCAAATTTGTGGTATTAGGATGGTTTTGTATACCAGTATGTTTACATTCGTTGTGTTTGTATCCTTCTAAAGCAACAGTCTTCAGTTGTGAATTGCCTCATGGTCTAGAAGCGCTGAGATGAACAGACGGATTTATTCCAGGCCATTGAAGTGACAGTTTGATTCCAGACACATTTTTCTCAAGCAAATAAAAATTCTCTTGAGAATGCAATTTTTTTTAACTACCGGTAAAGTAAGCTATTATAGGAATAAAATTGCAGAAATAATATCCGTACATGGTCATGCAGGATCACTTGGGACTTGTTAGGCAATTAATTGACCTCATTGGGATCACATCGATTATGGAGGTTAGTAGTTGGTCATTTGTATTCTTTGCTATTTTCTTTGTTTCTGGCAGTTTTATTCTTTGCTCTTGGATCATTATCTTGGTGCCAGTTGCATGTAGCCTGGTGTTGGTTCTAGCACTTTCCAGTTAATTAGCTTGCTGCTTATGATCTTCATATGGCTCATTAGTTTGCTTTCTTGACATGGCAATCGAAGAACCTTTCTTTCATAGAAGGACATTAATATACAGCATTTTACTAATTGGTGTTGAAGCTGCCATCGTTGGTGTTAGTTTGTTGCGTTGAAAGCTTTTTTGGTGCATTTTACCATTATGGAAGGACAACTCATAACTTGGTGGTAATAGGATTGGGTTCTATTTCTTGATTTTTTGTGTTTTCTAAGAGCGGGCGAATTTTCTTTAAGAGGGGCACCTCCTCAGTGCCTAACAGTGAATTGACTTTCTGTCTAAAGTAAAACATACTTGTCTGTTGGTTTGCTTTCTGAAAAGTATTGCCTTTGAGCATTGATCTTAAACTGACATTACTCATAGGCTTCTTTTATGAGAGTTAAAGTTACTTTGCAATGCTGAACAGGTTTTGGTAAGGCTCATTGGTGCTGAGGAGCATTTGTACACGAACTATACAGATGCAATGAGCTGGTTAGAAGATATAGATGTCCTGGAGATGATTGCCAACAAGTTCAGCTCTTCAGTAAGTATAATTGATTTATTTTTGAATTTTATTATATGTATAATCCCTGTTCAGAGTACTGGTTTTCTTAATTGCTGTTTCTAGCTTTATGAGTAGAAGAGGAAGGCTCTAGGTTGCTCAACATTCTTTATGCTTATGACATGGCGTTTGGATTCTAAATCAACAGTCGACTTCATTATAGTTGATTCAGTCTGTAATAAGTGATGAGGTCCTCAAATGAAAATTCTAACTTGCTTTCAATTTTTCAATTGCTGCAAACTGCGTTGATAATTAGAGAGCTATAGTTTTTTCTACCAAGTCTCCGTGGCTCTGTGGCATACATTCTTTGCATCAATTGTTTTCTCATTGGTTCCTTTTTCCTCGCTGAGTGACAATTATTTGCAAAGTCGCTATACAATGATTTTCATTATTATATAGATGTCAATGTTGACATGTACTATATCATTGGAGCCAATTAAACTTTTACGTGCATATGTTGCATGCAGTAGTGTTTTTCTTTTCCCTAAGATAACTGCTATGATCAATGGTGCTTAAATTCCTTAATGACCGGGTCGATGTAATCTAAAGATCCTGATGTGTTGGTTATAGAGACATGTTAGTTTTGCTCTAAAAATACGTACTATTTAACAGTATCGTAAGCCTTTCCTTTGAAATGCTTCTTACAGGACTGTCCAGAAGTACATGCCAATGCTGCTGAGACACTGTGTGCTATAACAAGATTTGCTCATGCCGGTCTTGCCATTAAAATCTCTAGTCCCAGGTTAGTTTTGTTGTGTTATTTGTACCCATTACGCCTTTTGTGCAGCTGTTTGCTTTTTTAGTGTTTTCATTTTCTAAATGTTATGTAGATGTTTTCCTTGAATGTCCGACTTAGCCATTTTCTCATATTTTTGTTGTGTTATTTGTACCCATTATGCCTTTTGTGCAGCTGTTTGCTTTTTAGTGTGTTCATTTTCTACGTGTTATGTAGATGTTATCCTTGAATGTCTGACTTAGCCATTTTCTCATGTATTAACTGTCTTGATTTGTCAGCTTTATTGGGAGATTGTTTCGGCACGCATTGGAAGATTCTAGGCCGAAGTCAGTTTTGGTTAACTCCTTGTCTGTATGCATATCTTTGTTGGACCCTAAGAGGTCAACGCTTGGTCCATATCACACATATAACCGCCAACTTACTCATGGATCTACTGTAACGGCTGATCCTGAGACGGTTGAAGGCATGTTGGAGAGCTTAGGTAAGTTTTTTGCTTGCATGGTGTTCATATGAAGAGACATGGTGAAATCTGGACAAATATTACTGTAATTGTTTGGTTCAAGCTAATTTGGCTGGAAAAACTAACTAGTTTAGCCAATGCATTTGATCTGTGATAAAATTGGGACAATGGCATTCAGGGTTTATTCTGTAACACTGGTGCAGATGATTGCCCCTAAGTCACATGATAGACCCTACTCCTCTTCACTTGTACTGGTATAATTGGGAACCAGATCGCATCAAGGAGAAAGTAAAATGACTTAGGGTTGTCAACTTTTGACTGCGGTCATTTTTTGTCTATTCTTTCCACTAGGCTGTATGCCCAGCCATTCTGGATGAGAAAGTAGCCTCAACTTAAAATGTGTTTTCCTCCTATGGTTCAGTTCCAGTTGCATATCATTTGTTTAAAGCATGTTAATCCACTGTCATGCTGGTTTAGTGTTATGTACTCTGATAATACCATGGTCTTTTCTGCTTCCACTGTGATGAAGAAATAAGCATCTTGTATGCAAGGATACCATTCTTTATGATATTAATGCTATGCAAGGAGCATGAGTAGATTGCCTGTAATTGGTGTTTTCAATTGGGTATGTGTATTAAGTATAACAAGAACTAGATTGATAATCATCAGTGTTTCTTTATGCCTTCAATCTAGTTTCTGTCATTTACTTGATTGAAATAAAATCTAGCTTTTGATAAGGGGATAGGCATCTTTGTACACTGTCGACATCTACTAGGAAGCGTTGTAGAAAATAGCAATATGTTTTCAAGTTTTTAATAGGCACCTGTTGGCTTTTTTTTTTTTTTTTTTGGGGATTTTTGGGTTAAATCTAAGCATGTTTTTTTGTGTGCTCTTTTAGTTTTCTTAATTTTGGGCTCTGTTTCTACTTTTTGGTTTTTGCTTTCTTTCTGCATGTGATATTGCAGCATTTTTTATGTGTAAATGATGGTAAAATATATGGTGGTAAATGGGATGGCATCTTTGACAAAAAAAAAACGGGATGGCATCCGCTTGGAGTCTCTTTATGAATACTTTTACTTATCTTTTTTATGTAAAAAGGCATATAATGACAATCATGCTAATTCCTAGCAATGGCTCAGGAAAGTGCCCTATGCACTACACAACATGCATATTGATATCACCTATTATTTAGTCCCATAATAGCTTTCAGAATTATCGAAAACTCTCTTACATTTCTACGTCCAAATTAGCCAAAAAGTTGCCAGAGGGATCAAATGAATCATATTCCACTTCTCTTTGCTAGTTCCAATGCCCGACCATGATCTTAGGTCTTTTTCCACTGAATACCTGCTACTGAGGACGAGATTGTGTAGCTTCCTAGACTAACCTAATCTCATGCCTTGTTATCTCTGATGTCTGTAGTACACTGAGAAGACTTTATCTCTTGCGCTTAAACCTGATTAGAAATGCGGATCTAATAGTTACCTGAATATGGTGGACAGTCTTCCCCGGCATACATTATTTGCATACTTCACCAATTTGAGTGAGGCATGCACTGTTAATGCGGATCTCTCAGAATTGACTTGATTCCACTGGGAATTAGTCTTTCTATTTTTTTCTGTTCATGAATAGGTTCTGTTCTCTGTCTGTATGTTGAAAATGAAAAAGATAAGGAGAAGGCAAATTAAACTGACTATACCTTGATGCAGAAGCAGTGTTATGTTGTCATTGAGCACCCAAATGCATATCTATGAAAAAACAAGTAAATCTTCTCACTGTTATAATCTTTCTGCGGATACTTCATTGTCAGCAAAATTACATTTTGCAGGTGATCTCCTTAAACTTTTGGACGTATCGTCAACTGAGAAGGCATTGCCAACCACCTATGGCAAGCTGCAGCCACCTCTTGGAAAACACCGTTTGAAGGTACTTCTTACACTTCCTCTTCTCCTTGTATGGCAGCATCTTGTTGAAGCAAGGTTCTTTATTGATTCAGATCATTTGTTTTAGAATTTCCATTATATGCTACCTTGAGCTAATAGTTTCTCATTGCTGAATTTGTAGATTGTAGAGTTTATTGCAGTTTTACTGACTGTTGGAAGTGAAGCTGCTGAGAAGGAACTGATTCGTCTTGGAGCAGTTCAGAGAATTCTGGACTTGTTCTTTGAGTAAGTTCTGAGCATCTGTCAAAGTGTTGGTGGTGGTTAAGTTGGAGTTTTATAACTTGCTTTAATTTTTATAACTGCAGGTACCCTTACAATAACTTCTTGCATCATCATGTTGAAAATATTCTTTTATCATGCTTGGAAAACAAGGACCATTCTCTTGTTGAGCATGTTCTTCAAGGTTGTAATCTCATAGGAAGAATCCTTGAAGCGGAAAAGAATTCCTCTTTAACAGCTAAACCAGATAAGGTGATGCTACATATCGTTAGCACTCAGCTTGTGTATCTGTTGCTTTCTGTTTCTTGATATTGAATATATATTTCAATCCTGTATTGTGTTTTTATGTCTGTTTCTGGGTTGCTGCTTACATTAAATCTTCCTGCAGCCAACAGTTCCTACTGAGGGCAGATTACCTCCCAAGATAGGCAACATTGGACACTTAACACGAATATCGAATAAGCTTGTTCAGCTGGGGACTAGCGATACTGAAATTCAGAAACACCTGCAGGTTTGTTTCCTATACTGTATTTGAGATAGGTGTTGGCAATGGACTCACCCGTTACTTTTGTAATCTGAATATTCAATGGGTGAAGCAAAATGATCAACAGTCAAAAGTTTATACTCTAGTTGTGTCAAAGCTTCAATTCCAATAGTATCTTCTTTTCCCATCCTATATAAGTTTAGATTCTATTTGGCTACATTACTTAAACTCGTCTCTTAACCCTCATGTGCCTGTGTCACGTACCACGAGTTAAGTATTGGGTATGGTAAAGCAGGACAATGAGTTTTTAAATAAGAAGCCCATTTTGGATTTAAATTCAGACGGAATTTGAATTCCAGAATTAACTGAAGAAGAGTAAATTTTCCTAGGCTGATACCCAGAAACTTGTCAGGCATAATAATGCCTCTAGTTTCTTAAGCATCACGCTGAAGAGAAAAAAGGCATTTAAGAGAAAATTAGCCGATGCCCAATTCAAAAGGCAAAGTCTTGCTAATTGGTGACCCCAAATATTAAATTCCAAATTGAAAGAAGAGGAAACTCCTAATAGAACTCAATGCTACTAATTTAAGTCGGATATCCTATGTCTAGTAAGACTTTTTTGGATTGTGGATTTTGGCAACAACTCTTCTACACCAAACCTTGGCAATGAAGTTATTATATTGGACACAAATGACTTCATTGATATCTTGGCTGGCATCATGTTGGTATGGATTATGTTTTGGACCCCTTAAAAAGCAGTTGGACCTTTATATAAAGAAGCCTAACAAGCTTCAGGGCAAGGCTAGCTGTAACTCCTTGTTACGTCCTTCGTGTGAGAAAAGGAGATGTCAGATATGCTTCGACAGACAGAGAACCCTAGAGTGATAGGTGAGGAAGACAATCTCATGTTCAGATTAATAATGTCACGTTGGTTGGGCTGGGTTAAAATTTGGCCCAAAAGAGTTTTGAGCATGCAAGAGGAGTTTCTTAGCTTACCCTTGCTTACCAGTATTCTGGAAGCCTATTAAGATTTATAAATAGCAACCCCAAGTTAGTACGCAACTCACTGAGAAAGTTTGTTACTTTTACAGAACAGTTTTTTTCTTCTTGGAATTTTAGATGTGTCCCTGTACCTGTGTCCAAATTTTAGACCTTCTCAAGACAAGGTCCTTCGACCTTCATGATGATGTTCTCGAAGTGCTGTAGTAGAATTTTTAGCTTTTGAAATAAGTAAACCGGTTGCTAGCCATATTTAATTTGGTTCAAAATATAGCCTGGGCAAGAACCTGGGTAATTTTGTACAACTTTATAAATCATGCTGGGGTTAGGCTTGACAGTCCAAATGACTAGTGAATTAGATAGTAAAAGATGGCAAAAGAGGACCAAAAAAATGCTAAAACGAGTAGATCGAATATTGAATGGAAAATGATGTTAAGCATTTTGAGGGTTAATGAGTATTTGGGAGATTAAAATTGAATAACAAATTAGAAACTTGATATGATTTTAGACTGAGTTTTATATGTGAGAGAGCTTTAACTGCAAAATGGCATCTAGGCGGTGCCAACTAATGTAGGTATGGTCCAAATTTATTGGGTGATTGATTTTTTGGACAAGCCCATGGCCGTGGGCTGGAAGCTTTTGCTGACTTTTTTTTGTGTTTCATGATTCAAACATTGCTTCTAACTCGGATAATGTGTTGGTTTGTAATTGTGTTAAAGATCGAACATGGTTTTTTTTTTTTTTCGTCAGATGTGGGGGGAGTTGATTGTTGGTGGTATGATTTCTTTTACGTGGAGAGCTATTTGGAAACCAAGGTTTCTACCTTGGGTAGCCTTCTTTTGTTGGGGAGTTTGTGAAAATGTACTTTTACTTTGGGCAAATTGAAGAAGAGAGGTGAGTGTTGGCCAACACGTGCTTCCTCTGCAAAAAGGACAAAGAAACTGTGACACTTCTTCTTTAACATTTAATTGCTTTTATAGTATAAAATGAATTTCCTCAACTCTTTTCTGTATTTTTTGTTTGGTTAGGAAAGAACAGAGCAATAGAGCTTTTACCGGGAAGAATTTTCTATTTGGCACTTGTTGGAAATTGGTTTGAAATTTTGCTCTTTTTGGTCTATATCTGTTTATGACTTTTATTGCCTGTTCCATGACCTTTGCTGCAACCGATAATAGCCTTCCAATGAAAACTACAACAAACTTCTGGGACTTTTAAGTTCTAATACAAGTAGATGGAACATAGAACAAACATAAGGGCTAAAATCGGGTAACAATTGAGGTTGGAACACAAAATAAGGCATGCTTATTACCACAGAAGATGGGTTATTGATGAGGTTTTTCAACTACTAATTATATGATGGCTATGGACTTGGTCACTTGGCTGGATTTAAAGTGCTTCTAACATCACATATTCAACTTCATCAGAAATGAGATACCTATCATAGTAGAACTTATTTGATTTGATAATCGGAATCCCGTTTGTAGTTCATTTAAAAGTTCCTCCCTCAAAAAGCTCCCCATCAACGTCGGCGATAACATAAGACAGGAAAGGCATATCCGGAAGTCCCCCATCTTGCTCGAGAACGTCGCTCTTCTTTCCAAAGTGATTCTCTTTTGTGCATGGATATCTTTACTTTTGAGACCATCTTATTATACGATGCATGCCTCCTCTTACTCCTAGCTAGATTCTTCTAGTCCTGCACCAATCCCTTCCTTCTTACAAAGCAATCGGTCGAACTCAAGTATTTGGTTTGACAAAAGCAATGGCTCTTTCCTACTTGCTTGAGGGACAGCCGATTCATATTACTTGTATTCTGGTTGGATTGGGTGCTTGGTGGTAAGAGCCCCTACTTGAAAAACCAACAGCTTGTTGCTCACCATCATACGCGTGCGCTATAATAGAAGCCGCACAACGCCCTTCCTCTTTCAAATCCTTTTGGATGATAAGGCATGCCTATCCATCTTTTATCCAGCCTTTGCTCCACTATCCACCACCGGAATGGTTATTTTGCCTGCCCTGCCTTCCTCTCCTGTGGCAAGAGCTCATTTGCTGAGTCCGAACTCCCACTTTCTCGTCGATGACGGCTCTCTTTGATGCTAGCAACCGCCTTTGCCAACCATTCTACCTGCACGAGAGACTTTACATTTACTTAGAGAGGGGCAGTGGTATCACCCTCTTCTCTGCTCGTAGTTTGACTCCCCATCCCCACTAAGTTCTCACAAACGTGCACTTGCCTTATGTTCTGCATCCAACTGCTTCACTAATGTGAATAGGTTATACAGAAGGGTGGGCTGTTTATCTACTCTTATGCGCCCTCCTTCTTCGAACCTTTTGGTATGTATGTGAAAACTACTGAGAAATCATCATGGCACTTCGCCAATAATGTGCTCTCGTTGCTGATTGAAGCTTTTGTTTTTGGTTAGATTTTTCATCTTTGTAAGTCGACCAACAAATATGAACAAATTCTAGTAGTACTTACTTCATTGTTTGGTCTTGTATTTTACCTTAATTATATGATGTTAATTATTGTTTTTTAATAGGAAAATGGTGAGTGGATTGATTGGGAAACGAATCTGTTGTCAAATCGCAATGCAGTTGAAAATGTGTATCAGTGGTCCTGTGGGTAGGTTTCTTTTCTGAAACTTTTATTCAACTTTTTCTACTTCGGTCATGTTACCAGCTTTCTGGAATTGATATCCAAGCTCCAGTTAATAAAGATGCATGCATGGGTGTGTCTGGCACTGCGCTAATGTTACTCCTTTGTCATCTTTGCCTGGTAAGAATGTTTATCTTGGTTGAAGTATATGTCAGTGACTGCTGGATGCGCTGGAGCCTGGAGTTATTAGTGTGAATAGTAATGCATGGGAATGAGTAATTGACCTGAAACACTGGTTCTTTCATTTTGATATGTCAATCTATTGTTAGTTCTTATGTTCAGACCTGATTAACCTTTCATCTCTTGGCTTCCATGGCACTTATCTCCCATGTTTTGCTGTAGTTTGTTTGTACTGGATGTGGTTGTTCTAATTTAGGGAGTCATCTTGGTGGCTTCCTTATGAAAGATTTGTTTGAAAACAGTGTTTTAAGAGCCACACACAACCAGCCAGTTCTATCTAGTTTTGAATACTTATATCTGAAATGGCATTTTGTTTACCGAGAAGTATACTCCTGGTTTCTCTCAATTGTCGGGAGAGACATTATAATGTACAGTAAAGCTATTAGTCACATATAGAAAATATGCATTGCAAGTACTTGCATGAGCTTATATGGCCGTTCTGATCTTCATTGAAAAATAAGCAATAAATACTTGTTTGGTCCACATAGGCTGTTCCAGCACTAGCTCAAGGAACGTTTACTTTTGTTGTCTGCTTTTGCTGTTTTTATCAACTTTGCTAGCATCTTCACTAGTTAAATATTTTTGAAGTCACAATGTGTTTTGATTTCACTTTCTACTTGATTAAATGGTTTATTGTTTTAGTACTTGTTAGTGTTGGCATACTTCTGCAGACGGATCTAATCCTGTCTTTAGAAAACATTCCTACTTGGTGCCAACTGCAGGATATCTGCATCCCAGGCGCTGGGTACTAATATTCGTTATGTTGATAGTGCTATGCTTTTTGTTTCTTTTTTTTTTTTTAAGGATAAACTTTCAATGAGTGGATTCATTTGAGATATTCATACAATTGATCGAACGCTGCTACCTTTGTTGTAATAGGAGGCCTACGGCATTACAAGACCGGCCAAGGGATAGCGATGATGATGATTATCAAGACAGAGACTATGATGTGGCAGCCCTAGCAAATAATCTGAGTCAGGCCTTCCGTTACGGCATTTATAGCCATGATGAGATTGATGAGGTTGTTTCCTAAAGCTTTTTGGACAAAAACGTAGATTACCTTTATGATGAAGAGAAGTTACTTAGAAAGTGTGAAAGGAGTGGCATCCATGATGTGTACCATAGATGTGGATAGCTATACTTGCTTTTAATATTTGTGGATAGCTATGAAGATTTCTGTAATGTTGGATGAAATAGGTTGACGGGCTGTGTCATGTAATATTTTAGTCAATCAGAAAAAGAAGAAGTTAATAGGAGAGAGAGAGAACTTAAGATCATGCTTTGGAAAGAGGTTATGGTTGTGCTTAGTTACGCTCTCTTCTTTGGTGCTGTTGCATTATTTATATTGCCCATCAGATTTTAACATTAGGTCGTGATATAATTTATAGCGGTGCCGACTTGTAAATGGTACATTTCATCTTAGGCATCAATCTTTTGCTGGTCCTTTTTTTAGTTACTTGTATTGCCTATGCTTGGACTGATTATTATATAATGATAACCTGAAGCAGCATGCTAATTTTCTAGTTTCTTCTGCATTCTTTGCAGCCTCGTGGTTCACTTGAACGGGATGACGAGGTATTGGTTTGCTCACTTTTGTCTCTTTAATTTCCATTTAAAATATGAAGGGCCATTCTTTATGCAGATATCTGATCAGCTACTTTTAATTACTTTTCTAGTCCATGGTGAGGCCATCTAGTGGCTAGGTTTTTTTCAATTATTCTGTACCTTCCTCTCTTTTTATATTTTTTATAGGTTTGAATTCTGTTGAAGTCCAACTAGTGATACTGGGTAAGTATCAATATGGCAGTTAGGTTTTTGTCTTGGGTCCCTCTCTCTTGGTTGTGCACCTTGTCAATTTTTTAGGATGTGAAGAGAGAGAATACTAAAGGCTAAATGTTTACTCAATGACTTAATAAGAACATTACATGAGAGCTCTATTTACAGAGCATTGAGAGTCACTCCAACCTAATGCCTTATCTAATACTTCTTAATGGCTAATGTCTAATATCCCTGGTCATATACTTCACTAGATTCAATCCACATTCTTGATAAAGTCACCTTTAGACTTGATGAGAGGGCCGAGAGGGCCAAGTGGACACCTTGTTTGAAGTTTTAAGAAGAAATTTAATGTAATAAACGCGCCCAAAGTTGGGGTTTGAATTGGGTGACTAATGTTTTGACGGTTCTTTCCTTCTTAACTTATCTCATATTACAACTTTTTGTTTTCTATGCGGAAATTATATAGTCTATTTCTTGTGGTTGACCTTATCATTGTCCTTGTCATTTACTTAAAGATATTAGGACAGGAGACACTTGGTATGCGCGTTTGACTCCATAGCTTATTGTTTTCCATTTTATTGTAAAGTGTTACAAAATTGTACTGTTTCAAATTTTCATTTTTTCTATTAATTATGGTGCAAAATCAATATAACCTGAAAATTTTCACAAAACCTGAGTCCTCTCTCTTATTTCAGTTAAAAAGAAATTTTTTTCCCTGATCAGGGGAAAAAGTATACTTCTTGTCCTTGAATTTTTGGTGAGTTTTTAATTCAATCACGTTACTATGTTCTTTTGCTATAAATTGACAACCAACTTGGAAGAGATTCCCACTTATAGAATGCAGGCCCCTCCAAAAAGTCGTAGGTGTCCTTTAGGACTCTGGAACAGGGATCGCAGTAATAAGTATTGGGAAACTGTTGTTAGAAATGTTTTTAGCAGATAGTGGAGTTATTTTAAATTTCCTTTTCTTGAACCGCTAACATCTTGTTCTTTAGTATGTCACCTATATTGCAGCTGACTTGGTCCCCAGGAGAAGTGTTTTGTTAATATTTTTTGCACTCTGTTAATGGCAAGAAAAAAAGGCCTGAGAGTCTAAATTAGTAGCAAAACAATTCGTAAGAGACTAAATTAGTAGCAAAACAATCTGTAAGTGACTAACATGAAAAGGCTGTTTGCGGGGGACTAAACTGAAGGGTTGCAAGTATTGGAAGGAAAGTCTTGTCCTTGAAAAGGAGACACATTTTGTTTATCTTCTAGTTTTCTGGAAACTTTGACTTGAAACAAAATTTTAAAGCAGGAGAGACTACCAAATTGATCATTTGACAAGACTTTATTTTCACTATGGATAAAATCAGAAAACCAGCTAGTTTCTTGTTTTTAATCCAGCCTGATTATTTTCTTCTTCGTATATCCTTAGCTGATGAACAGGACAAGAATTTGTTTAAATAACTTGAACTTATAATTGCTAATTTATTCTTGGACAAACATTTTGGTGAATGGCCTTTTGCAAAGATAGTCTGTTGTGTGTATGGCCAGATGCTCACACCTTAGGACACTGTAAATAAAGTTGATTTATCACGTGCTTGCCTTTTAAGAACTGTGAAGTAACATCTTGAGCTTCATTGTGGCAATAAGCATGAGCTTTTGACTTTGTATTTTGCAGGACGTTTACTTTGATGACGAATCCGCCGAGGTGGTCATATCCTCTTTGCGTCTTGGAGATGACCAGGAAAGGTTGGTGGATGGCTAAATTTTCAAATGTCTTTTGTCAGTATCTCAATTTCATCGATTCTTTCATCTCCAAGTCAAATTTTTATATGCAACGCTCAGAAAATTCCCTGTGCATCTCTTGTTTAATGGAGTGCATTCATCTCAGGAGTTGAAGTATCAATTTGTAGATTGGTGCTATCATTAGTCAATTGATAGGTTGCTGCTTGTTCACACAATTTTGGGATTTGGTTGTACTCCATCTGATAATGCGAGACTAGTGTCAGAATCACATGCTGGCGTTAACATCTCATAATTATATTTGGCCAGTTAAAAGTTTTTTGAAGTAATTAATCTTCTTCTTCAAGTAGAAACTGTGATACTTAGATGGGTCCATATTTAGAAAGTTGACGAACAGTGTAAACCTTTTACTTTTAGTAGCAGTAATTTTTTTTTTAATTGAAAGTAGTCTTCTTCATTCAGCATATTTTACATGCTTATATCCTGTGTCATTGTTTTATGCTGTCAGTGAACTTGATATCCTGATGCTTTGGTTTGCAGCGGATCGCTTTTCACAAATTCGAACTGGTTTGCTTTTGATGACCATAGAGTTGCCACTGACCGCTCGACTGACATGCTTGCTTCCTCGTCTCTTGACAATGATGGCATCGGCCACACCACCAGCAGTGGCAATGATGGGGTAACTGTTGATGAGGGCACTGACTCAGTCCCCGATGCAACATCTCGTCAAGAACCTGCTGCAAAACTAGAAGATACTCTGCTCAATGACGCATGTGATGACATAAAAGAAATTGGGGTTAGCGAAACTGAAAAGCAGCCTGAATGGGTAGACTGGGGTGAAGTGTCTGACATCATTGATCAAACTGACACAGATAAACCACCAATTGTTCCCAATGGTGAAGTGGAAACGGAGAATCTGGGCAATCATGATGGCGAGTCTGAGAATAGGGGTGACCATAGTGAGACTGATGCAGCTGAACCTTCTCCATCCACAGATTTGTCGATGAATAATGAGAGAAGTGCCGGACAAGCTCTCCAGCCTGCAAGTGAAACTCCTAGCTCCAATCCTGCTGAGTCAGTATCTGGTCATGTGGATCCAGGTTCAAGCCAAACTGATGCAGAGATGGTAGCCAAAATAGAAGTCACTTCTGAAGTTAGTATAGCAGATGAATCAGGAGTTAAGGAATCTGGGAATGTGATCTCTGAGGTTGATAAAGAGAAAGCAGTGGGAGTTGAGAAAACTGAGAATTAAGGCCATGACTGGTTCATTATCCTCAGGCTCCCCAGATTCTTCGTTCAACTGGAGCAATCAAAATATCTCATTCGAGATGTGCCACTTGGTAGTAGATGGCCATCTTCGAAACCAGTCCTGCAACATCACACAAGAACAGTGCCGTCAAGTGTTGTTCTGATCCCTCGAAAAAATCTTGAAGCACCAAATGGGAAGCGGGGGAATTTCTTGCAAAGATTTGATGTGTTCATTAATGTTTTGTTGCTCCTACTAGGTATACTTTTGTCCATAGAGTTTTAGCACTGAAACAGTGTACTGTACACGATTGTCTTCAGCTACTATCGTTAAATTGGGGAATGAAGCATCTTTTGCTTGTTCCAATGTACTTTTCCAGTGACGATGATTTAGGACATGGAGCCGTGATCTCGAGAGGTCGTGAATAATAATAGCAGAATTTCTTACTGGAGACGCAAGACGATTGTCTGTTGGTTTGTACGACGAGAACGTGTGCTTATGTTTATATGCACGTATCTACAGAGTAATTGCCTGAGCCCGTCTGCTTCTAAACAAGCGATCCCAGGTAACCTAACAAGGAGTCACTCCATAAATCTTCGTACTGACCATTTTGGTTCGGTGGTTATGAGCAAGTGACGTACAGAATCCATCTTAGGTGATGAATCATCGGCACTTTCCTGAAAGAGGAAAGTGATAAGCCCGCTTCATAAATTGATGCGCGACCTCCGTCGCGAGCATATCCTCCTTTGCCTCCTTAATCTCCACTGTCGGTGGTGGACAACCGGAATTCGTGAAGAAGACTGCATCTTCTCGTAACAAACTTACTCGTTCACTGAAGCGGTCTTCAAAATCTTCTTCTCCTGGTTTGTTCAACCCATCCAATAGCCCATTACTTGCTCAGTGTACGTCCAAGGCCAGTTGCACTCGCCACTGGAACTAGACCCCTGGAGGCCGGACCTTTTGGAAGGCTTAAGAGCACAACCGGTGGCCGTGCGAACACACTCCGACTTGTTGCGAGCACGATCTCATCATGACCAATCGAGCCCGACTTTTAACCCGTGGAATCCCCCTGCAGATCCTATTCGTAGACGACCCTCATGCTTCGGTCGCAAAGTCGCGCGAGCATTGTCGCTACGGGGCCCTCTCGAGAGTTTTCTCGCAATGTCGCTTGGGAATAATAATAAGGAAGGATCTAGGAATCAATTTAGTTAATGTCGTAAAAGCCAACTTCTTAAATTTTCTGGAATATTTTCTTGATGATTTGTGGTGGGGAAATAGATTGTTGTTGAGTGATTTTTACTTTAAACTTCGTAATACTTCTTTTGGTAAAAAAAAAAAAAAAAACTCTGTAATTAATAACCGTTAGAAAGTCTGGTGGTCCAGGTGGGAAACGGAAGAAATCGAAGAGAGGGAAAGTGTGGGAAAATTGAAATCCCGCCCCGCCCGAGAGTCCCCGAAATGCGGCTCCACTCCTCCTCCAGTCTCTGAGCTCGCGACCTCGACTCGACTCCTTCCATGGCGAGAATCAAGCACGCTGCACCAAAGAAATCTGCTCGCCGTCCACCACCTCCCGGTTCTCTCTCTCTCTCTCTCTCTCTCTCTCTCTGTGTCTCCGTGTACACTACTGGTTCGCCTTCGTCGTACGCGAAGCGCGTCGAGTTTCGAAACCTAGGGATTCATCGTTTCAGGTCCTAACGATCACTCTCTCCCTCTGTGTGTGAAATCTGCATTGCAGGCTCCGCCTCGCGGTCGCCGGCGTCGCCTGGACCTAGCTCCGTACGTCTCTCCGATTTCCTTTTCCTTTCGCTCTCTGTTTCGTGTTCGGAAATGTGGCGTTCTGGGTTTTGCCGGTGTTTGGGCTGTTGGACATGTCGGTTTTACTCCTTTCTAATTTTTTTTTTTCAATTCTCTTCGACCATCAAGAGGTTTGAGTTGTGCTAAGAAAAGATCCATCTGCTAGTATGTTTGTTTTAGATTCATCGATGCAATTGCCAGCATGTCCTAGTGTGATGCGCAATTGTGTGCTTTTGTGCTTTGAGCTACTTAATGGGAATGCACAAAGAGAGCAGAAGGACTTTGAGCTCTAGAAGTCGGACAAGTCATATCTTTTCTCTATGTATTTTGCAATGGAAGTCCCGGGTTTTCCTTGCATTAATTTTGTGCATCTTTTCTTCTGCCAATCTTGTTTGTTCCCATTGATGGTGAAGACCCCTGGCACGAGTACAAGCCCGAGGAGAAGCCCCAAGAAACGTGCTGCTCCACGAAGTGAGTCTTGTTAATAGTAACGAGTTCTGTTATCACTCTACTCGGCTAGGCATCTTGATCTATGTTGATTATGATAAAGTTGAATGCTAGGAGAATGTATTGTTATATTTCTTTCCTTCTCCCTTTAAGCTCCAATTGCATCGGGGCAGAAGAAGAAGCGACGCTTCAGATCAGGAACAGTTGCTCTCCGGGAAATTCGACATTTCCAAAAGACCTGGACACTCCTCATACCCGCCGCTCCTTTCATTAGAACTGTGAGTCTATGCTCTACCGAAAGCTTGATTCACAATAGACTTTAGTTAGCCGTTTCGAACATCCATGTGGTCACGCGAAGTGACATGAGGCTGTATTGTTATTGTGCTTATATTGTAAGCATACATTTGCATGATTGCATATGTATGTTCACTAGAATAGAAGCAGCCAAGGGTCACAGATCACCATGCAGACGAGTCATATAACATATGTGATAATTAGTTACGGGATCTCTACTTCAGGTCTTACTATCTTGCTCATAGATGTGTGTGTGTTGGGGAAATTGTAGCTTTGGTTTGTGGACAGAGGTGAATCTACTTCGGGATAGATGGCTTCACATCGTGACTGCATGTGATTACTTTGGTGCTGCACATTGGGGCGTCATTTGCTGCAATAGCTTGTGTATTAGGGCCTTTATTTACTTCAGATGAGACTTTTGTTCATGATTCCAAAAGTGTAGAAAAACTAACACATCTATTCCATCTTCGCAAGTGTCGCCATGTGGTGCACGTGAATTGAGTAAATTTAATTCCTGTTATTTGACAGATCTTTGGTGGACCTGCAGAACGTTTATATCCTTATATGGATTGGCCTTTCAATTCTGTACTGAACTCTTGCTTTTTTCATTTCTTTACTGAGACGAATTTGTGTAATTTTGTTCCCATCTCTAGGAGGAGAATGATCAGATAGCACATTTATGTCTCTAATGCAGTAAAACGAGCTGATGACAAATATTTATGTACACATTCCAGGGCAATCCCAACAATATAATGTCATTTAATCAGCTAGTTCAGTAATATCTAAATATATCAAACGCTTTTAATGTATAAATTTCCATTTCGACCTATGTGATAAGTCAGGAAATGATTTCCATCAATGCCTCAGTTTCAGTTGCTTCTGAGCTAGATGTATTAATTAGCTTGAGTCATATCTTACCAGCAAATCTTGAAAACTTAATGTGCTGTGGCTATTGGAACCTTTGCATGTATCTGTTATGGAGATTCTTTCAGGTGGTATTCCTGATGGAGATGTTTTTTGTTGTCATTGCAGGTAAGAGAAATTAGTGGCACTCTAGCCCCTAATATCACTCGTTGGACAGCTGAAGCTCTAGTGGCTCTACAGGAGGTATTAGTGTCAACATAATTTGTACTTTGAGCAGCAGTGGATGCAAATGTGACATGGTCTTTCGAGATATCTTTGACATTGAACATGCTATAGATAATATCCACCTATCAGCACGCTGCCTTTGCTATTCTATATGCTTCACTTGGAGTCATGATTATTGGCGGTGGCTGCACATGTGACATGGTCTTCCGAGAGATCTTTGACATTGAATATGTTCTATGCTCTTCCTATATGACTCTCTGGATAATCTCCACCTATCAGCATGCTGCCTTTGCTATTCTATATGCTTCACTTGGAGTCATGATTATTGTAGAAAATTTTCATTTGGGAAATGTGGTATCTTTTGTTAATTAATTGTTGTGTCAAATTAAGCTATCTTCTGATATATTCGTTGGATTGAGTCTTTGCCTCTGGATGCCCCTGGTTTCTACTTGAAAGTGCGGCTGTGTGAATACTGGTTCTTTTATTATCATCCTCGACTGGAAGTTGGATGGCTAAATGTGCGGATGATGCTGTAATTTCATCAACAACATAGTTAATTGCAGAGCAGAACATACAGCACCATGTTAGCTGCAATAAGATTATGCGTTAACTGCATCTAACTCTTTGGTCTACTTTAACTTGGTATTGAGAGCATAAGCTATTTCATTTGATACTCAAATGCTAGGAAAAAAGTCGGCAGTGTCTTCAATTTTTTTGATGGCTGAATGTGGCTGGTTGTACTATTTTATTGTAACTTATACTGGTCTTTCTTTATGTAGGCAGCAGAGGATTTTCTGGTTCATTTATTTGAAGATGCAACGCTATGCACTATTCATGCAAAGCGTGTTACCCTCAGTAAGTCCTATTTAATTTGTAGCATCAACAAATTATGCTACACTGGTGAACTATGGATAAACATAGAGAAAATAATCTTTTTCCTGTCTGGAATTTGGGTGACAAATGTTCATTTGGTTTGGATGGACATTTTTCTTTTTTAATACGTGGCGGAAGGATCCACAAGGTTAGGCAGGTGAAGTTTGAAGGTTAATACTCCCTTGACAATGTAATTGTGCTTAGAGGTTTCCTTTTACACTATCTTAATTTTGCTTAAGTGATTACATTAAGAACGTGTATGCGCGTAATACATCGTATTATAAGGCTCATGAAGTGGCTGAGATGTATGCCTTATCCTTGTATACACTGTACCGTTTGGCCTACCCTATCATTGACCTTAATGAGAATCCCATTGAGAAGCAAAATACCCCATTTACTCCTCTACTGATATGAAGACTCTTGCTGTTGACTCGATGGAAACTGCCTCATATTTGACATAGAATTGATATAACCAGATGTCGATCCAATGACCGCAAGATTAGATATTGATTGTGTTGACAGCCACTCTTGATACTCGGACTTGATTTGCTTCACTTACAATATTATTTTGCTCTTTTCATCACAGTGAGGAAGGATTTTGAGCTGGCTCGACGGCTTGGAGGCAAGGGCCAGCCTTGGTGATTGATTGTAAATTAAATATACTGAAGACTGGTAATATCATGTATGAAGGGAGGCTGTTTCTACGGTCCCGCGACTCCGATTACCATACCCAATTTGTTGGACATACATGGTTAGGATGTTAGTAAAATTAGATGGTAGGCACCAACTGCAGTCTCTTAGGAAGTATTAGCATTTATTTTCATCCCAAACCATTTTCTACATTCAGGGAACTAATGTGTTGTAGAGCTATGGAGTACAAAGAAACTACTTGGTGGGTGTTTTGGCAGAAGATTTTCTGTCGAAGCAATAACATCGATAAGAACAGTGAATGTTTTTGGTTTCCTGTTTTACATATCAGAATATTAACAGTGTGGAAAAAAATGAGTACGGAGACCTTTCAAGTTCCAAGAAAGATACAAGAAAATCAAGGAACAAAAACGGATATTACACTAGTACAGCACTAAATGTTAACTCAACATAAATTATTGGCAGAGGTATTTTGTTTATTTTGCAAAATGGCTTCCATTGTTTCCTTATTTATCTTTCACAGAAGCTGATAACAGGAAGTGACTGGATCAAACTCCACCAACAGAAAATCTGTCAAGTTGGAATGACAAAATCGTACCTAATCTTGTCTATAAGTATTGGTCTATTGTGTAGTCCCTTTGTTGTTTTATGACAATGAAATACATCGAACAATGTTCTTTTTACTATTTCTTGCGATCATATGTTTTCTGAATAAGCATTGTTCGTAGTTGCTGTGGTATTTGCAGAATTAAGCAGAGTTATAGTGATGGGTTGCAGTGGATTTGTGCAAGTTGAAAGTGTGAAGTCGTAGCTAATGTTCGTTTAAAAAAAAATTGTTCTGATAAGACTTGGAAAATCATTTGAGTGACTGATTAGATTTGTCAAATTAATTTCGATATTTTAATGTCCTCATTTGCAAATTGTCAAGACACGAAAGTTGTTGGAAAATGCGCTTCTCTAAGTGCTTGAATTTTCAAAATTTTCGTGTTCACAATTCCTCTCTGAAAAGATTGTATTGTGACATGACGAGTATCGCTACATAACGAGAGTAGCTTAGTATGTTAAGCGGTCTAAATCAAGGAAAGCTATATATGTCACTCGCAAGGTGCTTCTACAAGCCCTTGAAGATCCCTTATTTAGGAGCTAGTAATGCAGAATTCTAGATGACAGAACTTGACAATCGAGTGCGGCGGAGCCGCAGCTAATCAGGGGCCTCAGCGAGAGCTCCGACTTCGGCTTCTCCGCCGCTACCGCCACCAACTGCAAGTCTCCATCTCTAGGTTTTCTCGTCGATAAGTGTAATCAGAAAGCCCCAATCCCTGAGGGTCCAATTTATTGGGGGAAAGGGTTTTCCCCCAATTTTGCCATTGGCAGTAAGAAATCCAGCTACAGAAGTCTGGATGGTTTGATCCGAACGTCAATGAAGAACGAGATGTGATTTGATTCTATCAAACGACTGAACTGGGATTGAAGACAGAGTTACGTCAAGGAGGAGCGACGATGGATTCGACTCCAGTGATTATCTTCAATCGAGTAAAGGCAATATGGGAATGCACCTATAATAATAGATAACAAAGAAAAGGGATGACAAAAATTATTTGGTTCACGGTCCTTTGGTTTAGGGAAACCTCCGGACCGTGACAAATCTCCGTCTTTTTCTTTTTATCAGAATACTTCTCCTCTTTGAAGACAAAAGACAACAGCTTTGGGATGACAAAAATTTATCCGATTGCTTAATCAGCGCTAAATATATTTTTCCCTCCATCAAATTTACCATTAATGAGCTCCCAGTGAGGGTTACTTTGGACCATTTAAAATTTAAGGAGTGTGTGAAGCTATTTGTGGGGTTTAGAATTAAGTTATGGAAACCGAAGGTCAATTTTGTTGGTACTCAAGGCAACGAATATGCGAACTTCTTTGACTTGAATAAAAAACACTTGAGGACTGATAAGAATCAACAGCTTTGCCCATTTAAATTTTAAGGAGTGTGCGATGCTATTTGCCAAGTAGCACTGACACATGCGACATGCGATACAAGACCAGACGAGACGAGACGACAAGATAAATTGACACATCATTTAAAAAAAAAAAAATAGAGAATTCGAAATGTTAGAACACGTTGTATGTTAAATTTATATTATTATGCATATTAGCGGTGAGTTTCTTCTTCTTTTATTAGGGATTTACGATTAGATTTTTTTTAATCTGATTGGATATATGATTTAAGTATATATATTTTTGATAGATTTATATTTTGACCTCTAATTTATTAAAAATGTTTAAAACTGACCCACCTATGTATGTTGGAAGGGCGTGTCAGGAGCGCTAACCACTACTACAAGAAACATAAGGAGGCCCGTAGCTCGTCAGGAAGTTCAATCGCATGTTCGCTCCGTCCACAGCAACTTGTGACTGCTGTTCTTGTGACTTCCCATGTCGATGATGAAATTGGAATGACTGCAGTTTGGTTCTCATCATGCCCGAAATTATCCGAAAGATCGATCGATACAAGAAATCAAGCGAATCCCTAGCCTTGCCGAACTCCGTCGCGAACGAATCCTGGCGTCAATTTTTTCGGACATATGATTTGGCATCAGCTGATGTTGCGGCTGTGATTGCTAAAGGCATTCGGCGACATCTTTAATTATACTTTCACATCGCAAAATAAAAGACAACACGAACGATAAGCCTAATTGAGAGGATAGATAAATATTACAAAATCACTGAAATAAATTTGAACAACACACAACATTAATTAGTGGAAAACAAATCGATAGTTGCGCAACGGTCCATGAGACAATGTTACGTGAGTATATGGAAAATTTCTCAATTAAACGTCATTACCGGTGACACCCCTCAATTAAACCCTCATTAAAGAGCTAATGGGGGTCTCAACTTCCTTTCTCTACCGTGCCATATTCCTTAAATTTGTGCACATTTGATTTTGTAATCAATACATGTGCAAAATGATGCCAAAAACTCTCTCTCTCTCTCTCTCTCTCTCTCGCTCTCTCTCCAATAAACCGGTGAGGTGTGTAAAAATTAGAAAACATTTGTGGGGCATATTCAATCTTTGGGATTGGTGTTAAAACAAGATGTTAAAAGGGTTGATCATTGGTTAATTGATGATTTATGATTTTTTCTTGGTCAATCGAGAATTTAATGTTTTATGAAAAATCTTAATCATGTCTCGCGCTTGCTGTTTGCGAAATTCATACGTTGGAGATGACATGTGGCAAATGACCTAATATTCCACGTTGAAGCCATGTCGGATTACCGAAACTTGAATCCTCATCCAACAACGAGCTTGAGACCTGATTGAAGTTTGTTTGTTTGTTTGATTTTTTTTTTCAATCGATCAAAATAAAACTTTAAATTCTCAATGGCAAACTTAAGTCATGTTTCTACATGTATCCTATAAATATCCTAACCTTTTCCTATGTTGATTGATCATATTCCAAAATTCTTTGTATCTCAACTTCTCTTTAAATTTTAATTGCCACTTAAAGTGGATTGGCTACATTTCGTGAACTTTTTTTTTTTTTAATGTTGATCGACCACAATTCCAAATTTGTTTTATCCTAGATTCTTTTGAGTTTTAATTTTCATTCGTATAGGATCGACCAAATTTCATTAACCGTTTTGCGGTATTGCTAGTTCCCATACGATATGAAGATTATTCTTTGCAGCTCGAGTTACACTTAAAATTGAAACCAATTGCAAAGTAAAACAGTTAATATGTGGCCATCGCAATTCAAATAGCATGCCATTATTGGTAGGCGCTACTATGTCATGGCTTAGACGTACAAGTGTTTTGCCACATGGGGTAACCACAATTGTTCATCCCTAACTTCGTAATGATATATTAGATTAGAATAGACATTAATATTTTTAATTCCTATTCTTGAAATGGAAAATAGATTGTCTTTGGTGATCTCTTTCTACATTCGGGAAAAGAAAACATGCACTTGTATGCCATTTAAAATTATGTGTTTGGGCATATAACGCATGCCACTTCTTTTTCGTATGCTCTACACGAATTTTTATGCAGGGGCAAAATCATTGGCCTAGCCTCGCCTTTTATGGGCATAAACTGCTCAGCCTACCTATTCTAATGGACTTTCTCGTAGTATGTGTCCTCTTTACAGGTGGATGTCTATAATTTGCATAGGAAGGTCAGCATGAAAGACAGTCTTGTTAGTTATTTCTAATTACGGATGTCCCAATCAATGAGTGATTTATGCAAAACAAGCAATGATGGTGTGTAAATCTACAATTAAGATTGTACCGTTCTTGACGGTACTATCGGGGAAACATTTCCCATTTGCATGTGACTTTTGACACATTGTAATCTACCCATTGTTGGTATTTTATGTCATGATTATCATATGGTATAATCCTGTAAACTAATCATTTTAATCATATCATTACAAATATGCTATCGGTTCACTTATTGAATACACTCCTACTGATTGGGGTTGCGAAGCACTAGAAACTCTTGGATGTACTCTTGGAAGTACATAAAACTTTTCTGTATATCCATGGGAAACAACCTAAATCCCTTGTTGGATCTCATTGAACTATTCATCGATCGAGAGTTTCTAACCATATCCATATATGCTGCTCAAGTAGCATTCTTGCAAGTAAGTTTTGCCATCCATAATCGATGATACACGACATGATGCAACCGCTAATCAATGACTTGAGGCGGATAAATTCACACCAATCCCAAATTACGACACTAACGAAGTGTCGTAATAATATGATAATCATAAAATAACAAACCGGGGCATTTTAATGTTATGATAATAGACCCATTACATTATTATTTATTAACATCTTATACTGATGTAATCAAAGGAAAATTCATCAGTTGTACCCTCCTCGACCGGTGGCATTGTAGCCATCCTGGAGTACCCTGCGTCCCGCACATGCGATAATGAGTCAAGAGAAACGAAATTCTTATCTCTTTTTATTTTACCAAAGTAGGGAAATGCATAAATTATTTTCTTAAAAAATGGGCAAAACTTTTCATGAAGCCTTTTACTTTGGTTAGAATGTATCTGTTGGAAACGAATTCCATAAACTACATACGAGAAACATGAAAAGGATGGTTCTGGATTCGAGAGCGGATGGAGTCAAATGCGTTGGAGTCGAAGTGAAGAAGAAGAAGAAGAAGAAGAAGAAGAAAGAACGCTCTTCTCGAATTGGGTCGTACGATATGCAACGGGGGATCGAAAATGGAGGAAAGGATTTAGAGGCGGAAATAGAGGAAAATATTGCACTCCGGTCTTTCCAAGTCAGCCAGCCACCACTCCATTCATCAATCGCCACGTGTTCATGATGGAGCCCACTTTTTGATGGAGAATGGAGCAAGGGAGAAAGAGGGTTGATGCTTGGCCAAGCCAGAAATTAAACATGTGTCAAATCATGAGTGGCTGGGACTAAAACACGTATGCCACGTCAGTTGCAGGCCACCGTGCGTGTGAACACTGAAACTAAAAAGGGGAGGGAGAGAGAGAGAGAGGAGGTAAAAGGAAAAGTCTAAAAAGCACCTGAAATCCTCAGCCCTCGATAATCGACTCCAACCTTGACTCCAGCACTGACTCCAACCCCAGTGATCACTTTTCATGAGTTGACTCCATGATCCATCCATCTGACTCCAATTGGAAAATATTCTCTTACACTAATTCACACGCCATATCGAGTCACTATGCGTTGTGGTTGTGTTGGAAGTAAACACGTGGTCGAGCTTTGTAAAGCGAGCAATTTGGTCGTGTTGAAGTGAATGATTTCGGTTTCATGCATGTCGTCAAGCTTTGTCAAGCGAGCAACCTGGTATGCTAAATCTGCTGGGAATAACAATGCGTCGAGCTTTGTAAAGCGAGCAGCCTGGTAAAGCGAGCAACCTGGTATGCTAAATCTGCCCGTGTTGAGTAGGTAATTCACAGACCTGCCAAGTATCCTGCTGATTGTTGGAGTTGGCAAATACTTCGGGGACCCTTGTTTCTCACACCGGATACGCCCACGTGAGCTTAGGGAAACCGAAGTGTTATCCAACGACATATGACCCCACGCGGGATGCGGGGTTCGGAGGCGGCGCCCGACACGGGTGTCCCATTGCCGCCGGTCGGGGGTTCGGGGGAAAGCGCCTCCCCGACGGGGTTCCATTGGTGAGCGGGCGGGGGTTCGAGGGCGGCGTCCCCGAAACCTTTACAGGTTTGGGCTTTTATTTAAGCTGGCCCGTATGGTTGAGATTAAGAGATTTAGGTTTTTTAGCCCGTTTTTGGACATATATATTTTGCTCGGTTTTATTATTGTAATTTGCGAATTAGCTGTAAACCGAAAAATATAGTGAAAATCTCTTTGCGGGACGTAGTCCTAATCTTGGGGTGAACCTGGGTAATCTCGTGCGTCTTTCAATTTTTCTCGATTCTACGTGTGATAATCCGATTCGGTTCCGATAAATCCCTTCACTGATCCGATAAGACGAGAGTCGGAATTCGAATGGATGGTGCAAACACAGAATTCCTTACACTCGTCGGCGTGGGAAAATGAATCCGTGTCGTGCGTGTAGCTTAGGCACATCTCTTTTCAGTTTTTTTTCTAAACTAAAGAACAAGCTAATTTGATGTAATGGATTAGCATGAGCCGCCACTAGATAGTGAAATCAAAATCGGCTTTACCCCTAGCAAAATCAAAAGAAGTGGGAGAAAATCGTCTAAATTTTTTTAAATATAATGTATCATAGTTCTAAAAATTTCAATTATGCCAATTTAGTGTTACATCTTTCAACGATTCATCAATTTAATCCTACCAATTAATTTTGGACGGCAATCGACTATGTGGACCTGGCGTTGACGTGGATCATATTTTGGACAATTTCGCCAAAGAAAGTAAGCATCTCGTGGAGATTTGGGCTCTAGGAATCGGCATCCCATTTGCTCTTTTGACTCTAATCTAACTCGGATTGTTCAACAGATGAGCTGAATCAATTGCTGTCCTCCCCCATTCAAATACTCAAAAAACGAAGGTTCAGGGTTGATCACATCCCATCAGTCAAAAAGAAGAAGTGATTTTTGGTTTTGTAATGCATATCTAATTGTAATACGAGTACAATTATACACACTTGTCTACAAGTAATAACTCCATAGTAGTTAAAATTTCCATACGGTTTTGTATGTACTGTACAAATTTTCGATATGACACTATATAAAATAGGGTTGAGCATAATGAACTAATTGAACCGGGAACCGCCTGGATCGGACCGAACAAGCCGGTTTGGTTCAATTCTAGAGAGCATCGTTCTGATTCCTAGTTCCTTGAAATTGGAATCGGTGTCCAGGTGGTTCGGTTTCTAGTTCTAGGAGGAACCAGGCCACCCGGACCGGACCGAATAATTTTTTATTTATTTTTAAATTTCTTAAACATTAACCTTAATCTAAACGCGCAGCCTCTTCTTTCCACGCGTCTTCATATCCGCTGAATTTCAGAGAATTACACTTACTGGTCAAAGTTCAAACGTAAAATACCGATGCAAAAAGACAGGCTTAATCCTCTTCGCACCTTTCCCCTTCTTCTTTTGTTTGGTGCACTTTTTCCCTGACCAGTCGGCAGTGAAAAATTTTCGTGCATTATGGCTATTTGTAGGAGTAATGTGCACCTCCGCCTGGGAACTGGACTGGACAAAGGTTTCGAAAACTGAGAATCGATCCCTCCAATTTGGTTCCCAATTCTGGGGTGAGACCGGACCGGACCGATAACTGGTCACTCTTAATATAAAACACGTCTTCTACTTGGTCTCAAATGATGGTGGGATAGCTAGATGCATTACCTTTACATAAATACGTCTACTGATCATAGATTCGCAAAATGCAAACACAAACGTACCATAAAAGACAGAGAGATGACTTTGAATGTCTATTAATTTCTGGTTGACAATCTGAATTGTGGATTTTATTCTTGTTGAGATGGCGTCTAGGTGGGGGGCGCTTTCGCTGAGACATCACCAAAACCTTTTCTCACGACGAAGAGAGAGCCATTCTAACAATACACTGTAGCACATTCAGATGTAAACGAGACGCGTTAACACCAGAGCACGACTGAGAACAAATGACGAAAGCTTATTACACACCATGTTCCTGCTGCATTACATTCTCATATGTATCACATTTGGCTAGCTCTGTTGGAACAGAGTACACTTAAGGTCACACGCTACTTTGACCAAAAAAAAAAAGAAAGTCATACACTGCAGCCGAAGGTCACATCTGTTAATAACTATGAATCAAGGACGCATAAAGTTGTAGATGCTTTCTTCGAATTTTCAAAATGCTTCTTTTCTTATCTCACTTTCGTATTTTCGGTAGAAATAAATCTTCTCAAACTGATCATGGAATTTTGGCTAAGTTCCACGAACAAACCTGGTGCATCATCTACCAGAATTTCGTCTCGAGTTCGATTCATGCGTGACTACTCGGGAAGAAGAAGAAAAGGACCACGACAAATCGTTGATTTTCTTAACACAAGTTTGTAATGTCCATTTGAAGTGTTAACAAAGATGAGAAACAGCGTCAAGAAGAATTAATCTTCTCTCAACTCTGTTTGATGTGGAATAATGGACTTGAAGCAGGTGTGACCCCACCTGTTTGGTTGCATAAATCAAACCAAACATCCCGAAAACTAAGCGACCCTCATTAGTTTTTCCTAATAGACCATCAAATTTGCTCTCTGGATGATTCTTTCTTTCTAAAAATGTAATGAAACACCGATGGATACAGACGGCTCGTATAGAGTAAAAGTCAGCAAAGAAGCTGAATAATCATTACAGAGATAAAGACAACCTTTTATCAGTCAAAATTGAAGAGCCAATGATCGCCCTTACAAAAGCTTGAGAGACTGGACGGCAACGCCATTACTGGCAGCTTGTACACGCCCCCACCGTCCTAGACGGGGTTCCTGCTCCAAAGAAACAGAGAACTAGACATTAGTAACATAAAAATATGATGATTTAGAAAACAATTATCAGAACTTCAGGCCATCCTGATTCTAATAGTTTTTGGTGATTTTGACAAGTGAGGAAAATGCATTTTGAAGAAGAAACAAACAAATCCGAGTAAGTATGTTCAAGTTGTCCATCCTATTGACAAGTCGCAAAATAGTTCTTAAAACCTTTTAGGGAAAGCAGCAGCAACAATCAACAACATTTTCTAGACGTCCTCATAAAGGAAGAGTGTTTTCAATCTGTCTTCATGAAATTAGTACACCAATTGGACACTGACTTCTTTCTTTCACAATGAAAGAGATACTTCTACATATCCCGCAAGATAGGCAACACAGATAATGGGAGGAGTAACACCACTGCGTACTAATGAGAACTCAAACAAACACAAAGACAAACATATGACACCCCACATCGAGATAAAGGATGATGTATCAAGGGATAAAAAGAGAAATCAGGCCCATTTCCAATCCCATTAGAGGTAAATCATCAATGAGACATTCAAGAACAAGTAAAGGAAGTCTGCAGTTTATCCCAAAGATCTCAACATTCATCATCAAATTTCTAGGCAAAAAGTCGAACATGTTTATCACTCCTCTCCCCCAAAAAATAGATGTGCATTGCATAAGTTTTCTTCTTGTGTGTCCATGGATGCTTGAGTAGTCTTAAACTCAGAAACTTCTTCGCATCTTCAATGTATCAAATCCTAATATGGGACCAAGAAAAAAAACATTTTGCCCCCATATAATGGTTCACTATGAAGTTTCAAAAGCGATAGAAGTATAACAATGCGATTTACATTATCAATATAGAAACCAGAGAAAAATGGACACTCAATCAGTTATTCCCATTCCCCATCTTTGTGTTGGTTGTTACACTCCTATTTTAAGTTCTAATCGGCCAATTCCAACTCAAGATCTTGGCTCCATTAACTGATCAACTTACAAAAGAGAACAATCCAACAAGAGACACCAGATGGAATAATAGTCTACCATGACAATTTGATCGACTTGTTATCATGAACTCTCACTCTATTAGACAAATTAGCAATATGCAAATAGCAAGAATGCTTTGGAGGCTACATTCTATCAAGAGGATGTCCTCATCATCTCTAATCTTGTGGACACAGAGAGTCATAGGAAATTATGCAAGCATCCGACTCTAGCATATTTTCATCAGGTTGAACTTAGGTTTCAGGACTAAGGTGGATCAATAAGTGCAATACGGATTAGGGAGCTTGGAAATTTCGGGGCTATTTTATCATTTTCATTGACAGATTAAGCGATCATTTAGTACTCAATTACTTTGCTCATCATACAAAGACACATACTTTCAAGCTGACCAGTTTACCATCCCTAAACTAAAAGCACATTGAAAAAGAGAGAGGATATTTGGGAAGCACCAAAGAAGCGACTCCTGGCATGATAGAAAACTTTCGAGTGTTTTATTACTTTCTATAAGTACTTTCCTCAGTGGTGACTATGTTTAAGTCATCAATGTTGCCTTTCAATCGAGCGCCACATTATGCATGGAGAAAGAATATTAAGTTGAAGTAAAGGGAAAGAACCACCTGTCCAACACCCGCCACAAGGAACTCCCCAGATTTTGCAAATGCCAATGAATTGACAAATCCAACCTGTTACCAAAATTTCTGTCAAATGGATGCAGTGACTGAAATGAAAGGACTGATATCGTTCAATTCCAGACCATACAATAAAAGAGTGACTAGATTCAACAATAGGAAGGAACAAGGGGGTGTTTGAGGTTTTCAATAGTCGAGCAATAAAATTTGGATTTAGTTCATTTGCCCAGGTCCTACCAGAAAAAATTATTCGACCAGGATATTGATAATTTTCATTGTGTTCAAGATGTTTGCCTATGAAGAAGCTCCCCTTACATTCAACAACAAATTGACCAACAAGACTAGCACAATGCATTATGAAGACCAAGAAAAGAAAAGATACGTTGTCTCTTCAATTCACTTCCTTTAGGCTTCTCTCAGTTTCAACTGGAAAAATCTTACTGATGCAAGGATCAACCAAATTGGGGGCCAGTGATAACATTTGACTTATAGAGCAAAGTACTGAGCCACATAATCTTCCTACTGACGTCATTCATAAGAAAAAAAAATCCTGCCTCAAGAGCTCAAAAGAATCGACCCAGGATGTTAAAACTCATTCAAGCTCCTTAGAGGTTGCTCACTGGGACAGTTTTACGAAAACATTTTAGTCCTCCCAATAGGTTAACTGACGCAAAAAGAAGATCTTCACATTTACCAAACAAACATCATAGAAATTATGGAGTTACTTAAATTATGACTTATATTTCTATAAAGCAGTCATGGTTCACTAAGGACAACAATGTCCTGGCCACGATGAGCCTTCATCTTCTATTAGGAGACTAAAAACAAGACTCTTAAATAGTATGCTAAAGTCAACAAGCAACTAAGTGTATTATGGCCAAGAGGGAATTACTATAATCACCACTTGCAAATCATCACTCAAGAAGCATTTCGGAGAAAACTTTGATTTGTTAAAAATCTCAAAAAGCAATAATACAAAAGGTAATGCAACTACAGCATACCAGTGGAAGGTCATATAAGGGCTGAATATTATTGGTCTCGCTTTTGACAGCCCACAGACGAATGTAACCATTTCCAGCACCTGAGGCGGCAAGATCACTACCTCTGCACACACTGATTGAACTCACCCATGAATGTGCTGTTGAGTTCTGAGTATTTTCAGGGTTGGATTTGAAGTTCTCTGCGAGGAGAAATCATGATAGTAAAGATAACTCTCAAGTTGCTGAAAGATATTAACGAATTAAGTAGATAGCTTCAACTTCCAGAGAGTCAACAATTATAAAATGCTTTCCAAACAACAAAAGGTTAGAAAATTTTTAAGCCAATCATGGAAAATGGGAAGGATGACCTGTTTGGAACAGGAAACTGTATGTATTTTTGATACGTAGAGAAGAGGCAAAAGTTTTTCTTTCTCTCATACAGAAAAAAGTCAGCAACAACTAATTAAGGTTGATTAGAGGGGAAATAGTGTCGGACACATGAACAACAAAAAATCAATTATCACCAGATAGAACAATAAAAGGGTTTCCATAAAAATGAAGGAATCTTAATCTCAGCTCTACCTGCGTCACCATTGGGGATCTTTTCGCTATCTCCGTTATCAAACTTATTGTCCTTGAGGAAGAAAGGGTGAGCATTCTTAATGATGTAAACAGGTTTCTTTCGTAGCATACTCCAGAGCTCAACACTTCCATCATCCGAGCCGGTCAGATATTGATCATTGCTAATAAAACAACAGCATTCCAAAGATGATGCTGGAGCTCGGAAAACTATTCTTGTCTCCTCCGGAATCTGCTCAACAGAGGTCGAAAGCCATGAAAGTTAATATTTTGCAAACAATAAGCATGAAATATTTCTTTGATAAGTGTAAAAAATGAACCAAGAAATCTCAATGACAATCCTACCATGCAGATTTGTCATATGAGAATCACAAATGGCTAATTCTAGAATTGATTTCATGCTCGACGGTGAAAGACGAGGCACTAAAAATGAACCATCAGCTCTGACTCTATCATTGACAAATAATTAAGTAAAAGCATGCATACCGTTCACCCCTCAAAAGTATTCCATGGCCACCTCTCTACAGTAAATATATGTTGATGCTGAAGTTACTATTACACTTCTTAGAAGATCTTAACAAATTTAAAGCAGTTCTATGTACCTAAGACTAAGCGACATAATATTTCATTATTTGAAGGAACAAAGTTAAGTTTACTCAATTTCCTAATAGAAGTGGACGGTGAAGATTCTAAAAGCAAAGGATACTTATACAAAGTGATGTCCTCAGAATTGTCCAAAAAGACCACCTAACTGTTCCCATGTACTGTTCAGAGCCCAGAAGTGTCTTCAGATCTCATCGAATCAGATCAGTATCTTCCCACATCAGCCTGTACCCATTACAACCATGATCTAATCCCAACTCTTCAAAATATATAAAACGGAATATAGTAAAAGAAATACCAAAATCAACTAAACCAATTGCCAACTCTAAAGCATAAATAAAACAGCCTACGTAACCAGTCTAAATAAACAATAGAACATAACCAGTAACTCAGTTGATTTGCAGATCATTTGAGTAGAAGTAAACACACAAATAAACAAAATATTAAAGGCAAAATTCTACCTTAAACAATTGCATTGTCCGATCACGCCCGACAGTCAAAACACGTTCCTTTCTTAAGCAATCTATAGTTAGAACTTCACTTTGGTGGCCAAACAAGGTGTTAATGTAAGCTCTGTCATCCATGTTCCACATCTTGATTGTTCGATCAAAAGAACCAGAGAAAAGTTCCGAAGTTCCTTGCCTATAAGTTAAACAAGACACCGGTCCTCTATGACCTGGAAAAGCCTGCAAGTTGAAGCAATTAGATTAAAGGTGAGGCCCTTATGTTCAACATGTGTGCATTCTAGTGGACAAAATACATGACCAAGCTGCAGCACCATTCTCACTGCCTGATCGATTAACTAATTCTTCCCTAACAGATAATCAGGGCAAAAACAATGCTTCTAACAAGCCAATTCCTGGAGCTCCAACGGAGGAATCATAAGAGAATTGTTCCAATCTAGACACCATTTGTGTGCAACAGTGAACTGCTCTCATGAGAAGATTGTTCCCATGGTTAGAGGACCAGATCTCCTCAAGAAGTTCCAAGTTATTTATGCTCCATAAAAAAACCATGTGTTTCTACACAACAAACCAGGGAAGGAGATAATTACCTGAATGTGCTCGCGTGTCCGCGTGTCCCACAAATGAACATGGCGATCTTGGCCTCCGCTGGCCAAATACCTCCCATCTGAGCTAACAGCCAAAGCTAAAACATGTTTACTATGCTTTTTAGCTCGACCTTGCGGATCCTTGGTTCCATGAGACCTCAGTGTATCCTCTCTAGGCCAAGCATACTTTTCACTTTTTCCACTACTTACATCCCAATGCAATATGGTACCATCCTTTGATGCCGAAAAGCCCCTCAAGTCATCCTCAGACAATGCTACGGCCGTGACCGAATGCCGGTGCTTTACTAAGGCGCAAAAATTATCAACTGTCTCTGGCTTTTTAACCCTGCCACATGACAGTTCAACATCTTCATTGCCCAAATGTCACATGAAATGAATTTCATACTTCAGCATGAGAAAGTGCATGAATCAATGATTTAGCCTCCTTATAAGGAAATATATCAATATTCAAGGATTGAAAATTTGAAATTAAGCACTCACTGGAGAAAATCTCCAGCTGATTAGAATGTCGGATGTTAGATAATGAAATTATAAAGTGTGCCAAATAACATGCGAGTAAAATTAGTTGCAAACGCGAGCCAAGGATTGAAATTAACCAGTCACTGGGAGAAAATCTCCAAGGGAGCTGATTAGGACGGTGGATGTTACTTAATAAAAATACAAAGCACGCTAATAATATCCCGAGTACAACTAGTTGCAAATGCCAAAGAGCACAATAACCAAAATACAACAGTAGGTAGGACCAGGAGTGCTTCCACTTACAGGTAATGATCACATTACGATCATTATATCATCAATTATACACTTTGGCAGAAAGAAAATGACCCTGGAGAGATTTGTACCATATGAATATCATAAATCACTACAAAGTAGTAGAAAAGTCATACGTTAACCTCCTCTTGACTTGGACCAAGAAAAAAAACCCCCTATTTAAACACCCACTTTCTACTAGGTGTTCGTTAGAGGCAGTTAGTAGGACTGTGGAGGTTACTGGCGGATTCAAAGTGCATAATGGATGGTTATCAGTTCATCCATCTTGAGAGGAGCAGGAGTAGTTACCAGTAAATTTTTTTTTTGCCAAATAGTTATTAGTAATTCATCTCTTCCTTTCAAAGTAGGAGCAGTTGATTGATATACACAGTGCTTATATAGAATATCCCCGATCAAACAACATCATATCATATAAATTTCCATTACTGTTCCCTTTAAGCTGTTTCCGTCTTTCCACAGGTCATTCCATCATTCCCGCACTTAGAGAAGGGGCATAACTTAGAACAAACTATCCATGCCCAATCTCCACGCTTGATGGGGCAATTCAAAATTGTTCTGCCTTTCGTTTAAGTAGTTGGATACCCCACAAAGAACTCAGTCAATCCCCCATTACTAAAAAAATTGAGTTCAAAATCAGCATCTCTCGCTATCTCAAGAGCATATAATTAACCACTCAATCAGCATTGTTAGCAAAGAGAAAGTGATTGAGTTTAATTCAATTAGCCAGGTCCAATTAAACACAAAAAACAGAGCACATTCTGCAAAAGTCAGATCTTTAATCGATCACATAATCGCCAGCATTGCCAAATGAACGAAAAGTCAAAACCAAAATAGGCACCTGGAAGCAATTTGCCGGCGGACTCTACCGCTCTCTTCGAGCTGCTCCTGCTGCAGAATCTTCGAGACGAGCGAATCCCGGACTCCGTCCCGCACTCTTCCCCCAAACTCGTCCTCATCCTCCTCCTCATCCTCCTCGCCCTCGTCGTCATCTTCCTTCTCCCTCCTCGCGATCGCCCGAATCTTATCCAGGTACTCCTTCGCCACTCGCTGCCGCTTCTCGTCCGCGGTCTCCCTGTCGAACTCGGACTCCTCCGCCTCTTCCGCGACGCCTTCCTCCTCGGAGGCGCTGCTGACTACTATATCGTCGTCGTCGTCGTCGTCGCCATCGTCGTCATCCATGCCGTCGTCCTCGACCCGGCGCCGCTTTTGGTGGCTGAAGAAGGGGTCCTCGTTTATGGAGTACTTCTTGTTGCCTCTCTTGTGTACCTTGGCACCACCTCTCTTCTTCGACCTTTTCCCCGTCAGAGTCGGCATGTTCAGCCAAAGCCGAGATGTAACTCAAAACCAATGTGCTATCTTGTTGTTGTTGTTGTTGTTGGGAGAGAGAGAGAGAGAGAGAGAGAGAGAGTTGCAGAGGAGGGATGTGGGGGAAGATGAGGGAAATAGGGTTTAGGGTTTTTACAGACAAGAATGGCGACGTTGTTCCGGGAAAGCGGCGGAGCGGGAGGTTAGGCGGCAAGTGTCCAGGTCTGGAGATGGACGCGAACAATTACAAACCTTGATTCAGCAACAAAAGAAAAAGAAAAAAAAAGTGTATGTACGTAAATTATAGGTGTTTGTAAAAATGTCTGAAAAAAAATTATAGGTGTTTCAATATGTGATAAAAATAAGGAAAATTTTCAAATAAAAATCACAAGCGCCTTCATTTATTCAAATAAAGGCCTCAAATACATTCATTATTTCAAAATCAAGGCATTTTCGTCATTTACTTTTTTTCTTTCTAATTTCCTTTTTTATTTTTATTTTTCCTCTTACTTTCCCAACCATCACAGGCGTTAGGGCCGTCTCGTTCGAGCTAGCATTGAGCGACCCTCACTAGAGGCGTCGGGCTGGCGAGGCTAGCCCGGTCAAGAGATGCCCTCATCGGGCGCCCTTGCCCTTGTGCGGGATGGCATTCCAAATTGCCGATTTGACAAAGGCCATTAACAAGTCTTTTTTTTTCCCTTTCCTCTCCTTTTCGATCTATATTTCGCTCCCGGGTTATTGATTTGCTCTTGGCACTGCATTGTTTCGTTGCCTTTTTCTTTGTGTTGTGTGTTCTAGGCATTGGGGAGATTTCCAATGTTTTTCTTCTTTCAGAACCCAGGTAAGGGCCACCTAACACCAACGAGGGCCGCCCTAGCCTAAAAGTCCAGCAACCTCCGCCGGTGGCCCAACAATGGCCGAGGAGGGAAGAGAAAAAAAGAAAAAGGGAAAATAGAGAAAGAAAAGGCAAAATGAATTAAAAAAATACAAATGATGAAAATGCCTTTCGATCGGGCCTTTTTATACAACAATGAAGGTACTTTCGACCCTTATTTGAAATTTTCTCTAAAAATAATAATATCTTGTATTTAACCTAACCGGAATCGCTTGATCGCAACTCAGATTGTGCTTATTAATAGATAGTACAAACTACACTAATTGTCATTTGAATACAATTTTTACATAAGCTATTAGGTCTCCTTTCGCTTTTCTTAAACCTTCATGTTTTAGTTATAAAAAAAAAAAAACTTTCTTGTTTAAGGGCTCGAGCATGTGCATATCGTATTTTTTCGCCTCCATAATTTCCCCTAACCTTTCACGAAAAATTGTTAACAATGCAATCTTTTATTAACCAAAGTGCGGCAAATTTGAGGAAAATGTCTAATTAAAATCGCAAGATTAAATAAAAAAAATCTCTAATTAAAGGTAGAGTGTGTTCAAAACTCCAAAATTTGGATGGTGCTGAAAATCAATATGTTGCATAATGTCCATACTTATATGCACTTTCTCCATCTGTGCAAAATTTACTTCGCATATTGATAATTGGGAGGACGCAGCATGTTCCTCCAAATCCGCCCGTTCCTCAGGGTTTGTGAACTTTAGTGTAAAGGGAATTGAAAATTACATGTGCAAGTGAACTCACTAATGAGGCATACGAAGCAAAATCGTCGATTGTATTTGTTAATTTGTTTTTTTGTTTCATTAGAAGAAAATAGTTATTTTGCCGAAAAGTGTCTCAATCAACGAAATATCTTTCACCAAAATTGGTTATTCTATTTTAGTAAAAGGAGACGGAGTGGCAATTCCGGATAGGAGTAGTCTCAATGAATCCCAAGAACTAATATGGTTCGTTGGAATTTAATCCAAAGGCGAAGGATAAAATACCTTTCCGAAGGTCAATCTATGATTAAATGTGATGATAAAGATACAACATTAGAACTTAATCAATGACGAAGATCTAAAAACTACAACTAAGGTACCAAGCAGAATTTAATCAACGACAAAATATTTGAAACTACAACTAAAGTACGAGGAATTCAAACATACATAAAAGATAAAATTGCGGAAAGTAGAGATAAAGATAAATTTGCTTTCATTGATTAGAGAAGCATTACAAATAGTATTATTGCGACCCTCTCAAAGGGCAAATGTACCCTCAAGGGATGGTCAATGGATTACTAAGCTAAAAATGCTTAGCTCGAGCTCTCCCAAGTCCCTATCAATTCGTGACTTAAAAAACAAAAAATCAACATGCAAAAGGAGTCACTACTAGCCTATTGAAGCTGGCTAGAAATCAAGTAAGGTGCGGGACCATACCTTACTTCTTACCAACTAGAGATTTTTTAGGTTTGGAAACTTGATTGCACTAGCTAATCAGCTAATGCCCTTTTGGTGCCTCAACTTGAATTTTCATTTTCTAAGGAGTTCATGCAGTGTTTCTATCAATTTTATTTCTAAAATTCTAATCCACTAAGTGTCCATGCAACATCTCTAATCACGCTAAGAAAATGAAAAGAACAATCAATATAAAGAAATGCGTAATTAGGTAAAAATAAAAAAGAAATGAATAAGGCACAATCAACAACCTAGCATTTGTTTCTAAGAAACAATCAAAATCCTAAGGTAAAACCCTAAAGGCTTATTCAATTTTTGAACCCAGGGTTTGCCTAAAGATGTTTACACATTTTTTTATGCTAAATCTAATGTTCATTAAAGTTCTAAACTAAGTAAATTCTAAAATAAGAATGTCTAACGGCCCAGGTTAACAAAGCTCAGACCAGACTAAGTCCGGCCCGGTTCTAAAACCTAACCCAAATTCCTGGCTAACTCTATTCAATTGCACCTGAATTCATCCGGCTCGGCCTGCTCCACTAAGCACACTTGACCCAATTCAGTCTATTTTTTGTTTCTCTTTTTTCTATTATTTATTTATCACTATTTTTTTTTTATTTTATTTTCTCTCTCTGGCTCTTCTTCTTCGGGAGTCCTCTCCCTCGAGAACTCACCGACGTCATCATTTCTGGCTTTTGACAGTTGCCGGCCAACACCTCCGGTCAACCACCACCGTTATCGCTACACTTCTGCTGCCGTTACTAAACCAACATCGTCGTTACCGAAAAGCTGCCGGTGACCACAAAAATCAACGCTGGCGATAAAATTTCGTTTTCCAATCACCTAAACTGTGGCTAAATCAAGAATCCAAACTCTATAGAATCATCCACACATAGAGGAGGGAAACAAGACCGACGAGAATGGACTTTAATCGTAGGTAGAGATATCAATATGGGTCTAAAATTCATATTTGACCAACTTTATTGAAAATGGGTCAAATATGGATAGTAAAATTCTACAAAATGGGTTATCAATGGGTTAACATAATTATATGTGGATTGTTAATGGGTTTATCTTTGAACCCATTTACGACTCATTTAGCTAGACAAGTCCACTTAGCCCAACCTAACCCATTTATCAATTTATATTTACTTGATTTTTGATTTTGATTTTCATTATTTTTAATAAGTAAAAGAAAGAGAGAAATATTAAAAAAAAATTGAAAAATATAAATATTGTTAATGTCGCTGTCCGCCACCGCCGCCCTCCGCTGCAGACTGCCGCCAACCACTACCGATTGTCAAGATAGAAAAATAAAAAAAAAAAATCAAATAAAAAATTTAATATTTAATATTAAAAATTATATTTTTAGAAAAAATAAAAATTGAAAAAAATTCATTAAATTTTTATTGCATGAAGGTGTTTTAGCAATATCATTTTTCTTAACAAATTGTTAGAAACAAATATTCCATGATTTGATTAAATATAGAAGTGTTTAAGTAATATGGGTTGGATAGACGGTGGAGTGTGGGTTGGGCCATTACATTTATACTTCTATAAAAATAGGTCAAAACGGGTTAAATGTGTTAATTTGGATCGAACCATATTCGACCTAGTCCAAACCCTATCCGATCCACCCGTTTGACATCTTCGTAGGCCATCGTTGGGGAGCAAGGTTGACTTATGATTCCCATTCATATGCTCGTTTGCGGTAGGCATCAAGATTCGAAGTATACATCATGAAACAAAAAGGAAATACAGCGAATCAGACGTAATTCATATAATCACTAGAGCAATCGAACATCAGACACGATTCTAAACACTGTCCAATAGTCGTTTTCATGAAAAGAATTTTGATTCTTCTGGACAAAGCATCGAACAGGCAATATGCAGTTTTGAACCCAATCTTTAGATCTGGATCTTATAAAGTCTTTAGCCTAAACTTGATGTACGAAGTCACAAATCAACACCAATTGTCACAGAGCAGGTTTAGGCTTCATTTGTTTTGTGGAAAATATAAAAGCTAGGTTAGTAAGACTTTTTCGTCATAGTTCGTGAGATGATATGTGTACACACTTACTTTCATTTGGTCAATTCTTTCCTTAATTTCTTTTTGAAGTATATGTTTGTATCTATATCTGCCTATGTTTATCTATTTAGGTTCTTTTGCTTCTAATTGCTTTTAATTTTCTCAATCGAGCACTCGAACTTGCATTTGATGTGGGTACGAGAATTTGACATGAACAATGCGAGCACGACGTTCATATTGCGAAATCTCATTCTCAAAGCCTGGTTGTATTTTTCATTTCGAAATTTTTAACCTCGCACATCGACTGATAATCCACAACGGAAAAATCCTTTTGACGTCATATTCTTGTCCTTCCCAATCCCAACGTACATATCTACTCCAATCAACCGAATTCGAAGTCATAGGGACATCATTAGATAAGAAAATTGTGGAAAGAGTGGAGAATAAAATTGTTTAATTTGCATTCGGTACACCGTTGAACCCTCTATGGCATACAACAATGACATCTTGGGTTCATGGTTTTTGTGTCCGGTTATACTCTTCTACCTAGTGCTTTGGAAAGTTAATACATACTTACTTTACCAAAAAAAAATTATTTAATTACCAATAATGATAATAATAATAATCACAACACTTGGCAGTCATATTCGCTCGTAGTACTAAAAGAGAGATTATTGTTGCATCAATACCAACACCAAAAACAGAAGAACAATAGTTTCACTTAACCCTATCAGGAATGTACCAAAACAATCAAAAGAAAAATCAACCATTACGTACCAAAACCAAGTAGCCCACCTCGATTTTCACTAAGTTTGCTAATTACCAATCTTCGGCTAAAATAATGGAGCTCTCCGCGGGTTTTTCTGCTTTCTCGATCGTCTCCTAAACGACTTCACATTGCTACCACTTCCCTCTGATATGGCCTCAACCTTTCTCTTTGCTTCGTTCTTCATACTTTCACTTTCATCCACCTTCATCACGGCTTCAACCTAGAATGGAAAAAGAAGAAAGAATTACCCCGTGTGATAGAACTTTGTTTGAGATCTGCGTTGCATTCAAAGTGATGCGCGATGTAGGTAGTTGAAACCCGGTTCGTTCGAAAAGATATGCTTGATCGTCACCTTGCATTCCACAGAGCAGTATTTGGCTCGCGGCGACTTGAGTTGGTATCGACAAGATTCGCATTCTGCAGCATTGCTCTGGTCGCTAGAGCGAGAGATCCCATCTCCCTCTTTATATATGACTGCAACAGGCCACCCCTTTTGATTGTATAAACGGATATCGGAAATATCCCATAACGGCTCCAAATCCTTCTTTCTGAACGACGCCACTCGAGCAATTTTATATACCTGAAAAGATCAAAACCCAAAAAGAAAAACTAAAGAGAGGCAAAGAATTCAAAATGAGGGAAACAAATTCCGGTATTTCTTGATCATGAAATGATAAACAGTAGTAGCATACTACACATTTTCGTGCATGCCGATATACCGTTACGATTAACATTGCGAAGACGATTCAAAATGAAAACTAGTTAGTACCTTTATGATGTCGTGCCCAGAAAGATCGTGTTGCTTCTTGCACTCTTTGCATAGAGCGACCATGCAGACTCTGCAGTAGAAACTGTACTCTTTGGAGGAATGAGACTCGCAAAAGTCATAGAGCTTGATGCTGGCGATCGGCCTCAACCACGGCGGAACGACGTTCTTTTGATCGTCTCCAGACAAGACCATCCTTGTGTCCTTCCCAGTCATTCTCGTGGCTTTTCTTTTCCCTCTCCCTCGCTTATTTAATCTGATAAAGAGTGGAACCCAAGAAGAAGAAAGAGAGCAGGCTGCGAAGATGTTCCTGAAATTGAGATTGAGAGAGAGGAAATGAGAGAGACTTTGCTAAAGAGCTAAAATTACTGAGGGTGAGTGAATGAACCGATCGGGTTTAAGTTTATACAGTACAAAAAAAAGGGAAAAATCAAGCAAAACAACAAAGGAAAAAGAGAGGAAAAAAAGGAATCAAATTAAACATCGGGTTTACATTTACATTTCTAGAAAAATGACGAGTATGAACATATGTTTGCGCCAATTCTCTGTTCGTTAATTTATGCTATGGTGAACAACTTTTTTCATAATTTCATTTATCAAATACAAGCGAACCCAATATAATAGTCACCATGCCATGTTGATAGTAAACACCAAAGTTATGCAAAATTGTAACTATAGTTTAGCTTTTGGTTGCGATCAACAAATAAAATAAATACGATTTGCCCGTCTTCAGACTATAAAACAAAAAATAACTATGATTTGTACTAATATATTATAGAAAAGTTCGACTAGTCCATTATAGAAGATATAGAACAAATTGTATTTGGTTATTTTCTATGATTATCATTTAGAAATAAATAATTGAAACCGTTTACAGTTAGTAGCTTGAGAAAACAGTTGTGGACCCTTGTCCTGCACCGAACACGTCAACCACCTTAAAGGGTAAAAGCTCCATTGGGGGTAAATGTGTAAATAACAAATTATGCAAGATCAAGATAGCATACTTGTTACTTCATCAATTATTTACCTGTCACGTGATAGTTTAATTCATTATCTCATAATATGCGAGCGAGTCAAAACAATAATAATTGGCTTTGTCACGATAAATATAGTATAGGTATAATTAGATATGATTGATGCAAGTTTTAATTGTACTCAATAGTCTGCCAATACAGTGTCTCTAATCCCCTTGAAAAGTATCAATTTTGGCTCGGGTCTCACTTTTTTTATTATTATTTCATAATAAAGCACCAACTTTCAGTCGATACCCAAATTTGGCCACTACCAAATTTCCGTCAAATGATGTTGTTAAAGATTCGATGTATCATTCCACGTGTATTACCTTCATGGCGTTTACTCATATGGAAATTGCTGAGAAAAACCCCTAATTGATTTTGAAGTTGACAAAACAATGCATGGTCTCTAATATCCGAGTCAATGCAATGAAATGTTATTTTGTTACACGGGGATTGAATATAGCAAGAAAGGCTCATACGATGTTTTGAGGGGCTCAAACGCTGTATGGAGCTTAGATGTTGTACGTTGAGCAGGGAGCTCGGACGTTGGAATGAAACTCAAGCTCCGAGAGAGTATTTTATATGCAATGACCAGATCATCAAGAGATATATTCAAGATGATTAGATCATCACAACAGTTAGCAAATCAAGTTGTATCGTTCTTGAAGATTTTCAATCTTAAAGATTAATCAAGGACGTGGATAAGAGAGATGAGGATGACTCACTTAATGAATAACTCTATCTACCCAAGATATTTATTGTATGGATGGTTTGATCTAACGGGAGATTCTTTCCTTTGTCAACCTCAACAGCTATGAGCTACAAGATCCTTTATATACAATATCGTTCAAATAGAAAGTTTGAAGAGTGATTCTTTGGAGATCTTGCAACGAGAAGTTGGAGATTGAAAAAGTATAAAAGGAGACCTCAAGGTTGAAGAGCAAAAAACGACGAGAGAGCATAATTCTAAATTCCAAGATCAAGAGAGCTTCATCTATTGAACAGTCTACTGAGCATTCACCAGCTCAATCTTCTGAATCCACAAGGAAAAGGAGGATGAAGATGCTTGCTCACAAGTCCACAAGACCTAGACAAAGAAGAAAACTTGGTCAGAGGTTGCTTGATAGGATCCTCAATGACTCTGAAATGGATACTGCTGAAGGATCCCTTGTTTAGATGGAACCATCATGAGTAGAAGGAAGCTGCTGCAAGAGCTGAATTGGAAAAGTTAGCTTTGGATGATGAGTCAATTAAGCAAGATATTGAGAATCTTATTAAAACAATTTGCTGAAGATGCTATTGCAGCTTAGATGGAGCAGCAAGAGAAAGAGAAGGAGGAGAAAGAGAAAAAGGAGTTAGAAAAGGAAGTAGAAAGTCCACAAGATGTGGAAGTTGAAGTCAATGAGCAATTTGATGCTCAAACTATCCTAGTTGAGGATCAAGGAACAAGTGACCAGAAGGAAATTGAGAATGATTCTTAGAAGGTAGATCAGATGCAGAAGGATGCTCAGATTGAGGGTGAGCATATTGTACATGTTGACAAAAACATTGATGTTTCAGACGATACTCCACTCAAGACAGCTTCAGATCCAAATCTGCAAGACACTTCGATATCATCAATTGAGAACCAAGCCAAGACTTGGAGGGAGTCATCTAAAGCTGATGGCGTTCAGACTAAAGATGATATGAGTGATGCTACAAACTCTGAGATGCTTAAAGAAATCATGTACAGATAAGGTGAATTGGCAAAACTGATTAAGGATATGTGGAGCCCAATACATGTGGAGATTGATGAAATGAAGGATAGAATGACCTTTGAAATTTAGAAGCTGGGAGAGATATGTCCTCATATAACAAGTTGGCCTTCATTGAGATGGAACACATGGGAAAGAAGATGGACAACATGAGAACGACAATTGATCTAAAGCTGGAACAGTTATCCAAATTCACTTTGGTCCAACTTCCTTCAGACTTGTGTCATCCACATCTACTCCAGCCCCAAATCCACCCAAATAGAACTCATTTGCATTCTCTTATTTTCTTAGATTTGATTCTGTTTTGAATGTTGAATGTTTTTGAGTTTGGATGTTGATTTTTTGCACATATGATGGTTTAATCTATGCTTTCGTACTGATGACAAAAAGGGGGAGAAGTATATTATGCCCCTTATTGTATTCCAAAAGGGAGAGGTTATGATTTGCAGCAATAAGTTCCAAGATACGATATGAAATGAACAAATATCACATAAACAAGTTCTGAGAATGATTCAGGAACAAGACATTCTGAGTATATAAGTTTTGAAGTTACACACTTATAGTTTATGCTTTGAACCTCTATAATGCTTTAAACTCGTTACTCTCTGATACAAGCTATACAGGTTCTACAGATCAAGAATGAATTAAACACTCTGAACAGAAGAAACTTGTTCTAATCTTGATACAAGTTTTACATGCTCTAATACAAGCTTTACATGTTCTACAAGTTTTTAGATGCTTTGACACAGGTTCTACAAGTTTTGAAGGCGAAACTGAATTATATTTTGAGAACGCATTCGAACAATGAATTCATCGTTATCCCAGAACTTATTTTTGCTAAGGCACTCTATGATATATTATTGCTAGCAAAATATCATTGAATAGCAAATTATAATGTTACTCATGATATTTATACAACAATTGGTATATTTGTTTGGATAGTTTTATCATTATAAAAAAGGAGGAGATTGTTGAGAAAAATCATAATTGATTTTAAAATTGACAAAAAAATCCACGATCTCTAATATCTGAGTTAATGCAATGAAATGATGTTTGCAGATTGTCCTAATGTACATTCGAATAATAAAGAATAGGTACACATGATTGAATTTGGCAAGAAAGGCTCAAATGATGTTCTGAGGGGGCTCAAAAGCGATATGGAGCTCAGGTGTTGTACGTCTAGTGGGGAGCTCAGACATTGGAATAAAGCTCAAGCTCCGAGAGAGTATTTCATGTGCAACGATCAAATTATCAAGTGATATATTCAAGATGATTACATCATCACAATGGCTAGTAAATCAAGTTGGATCGTTCTTGGAGATTCCCAATCTTGAAAATCAATCAAAGACGTGAATTAAGGGAGACGCGGATGACTCACCTAATAAAGAACTTTATCTACGAAAATCCAAGATCCTAATTGTATGGGAGGTTTGGTTAACGGGAGATTCTTTCATTTATTAACTTCAACGGTTACGAGATCCTTTGTATACAATCTTGTTCAAACGGGAAATTTGAAGAGTGATTCTATGGAGATCTTGTAACGAAAAGTTGGAGATAGAGAAATATAAAAGGAGACATCGAGGTTGAAAAGCAAAAAATAACGAGAGAGTATAATTCTAAATTTCAAGGTCAAGAGAGTTTCACATTTTTTACATACCTTTGATTCAAACACTATAATACTTAGAGAAGAACATTCGAGAGTAAGAGTGTTAGACGAGAAGTCTATTCACCAAGTTGTAACCTTTGAGCTATTCACTAGTGGAATCTAACCGATTGATTGCTATAGCGAAAATGTGGATGTAGGCTTGAACGAAGTTGAACCACTATAAACTCTATGTGCAAATTTTCTATCCCTTATTCTCTCTGTTTATATACCGTGATAGTAGAATTGTGCACGCTACTCCATCTAAGGGTATCTTAGATCTTATTAGCAAGCATCATCTAAACGAAGGTCTGAGCGTATTTGTTTATACTTGGCATTGATTCCCATTATTCCTTGAAATCACCTATTCACCTCATCTAAATGTTAACGCTAGCGCTGACAGAAATTAGGTATCGAATAAGACAAATATAAGAGATATATATATATATATATATATATATATATATATAGAGAGAGACACACACATGACATTTGCCATAGCTTTGAGCTCAAGCTCTAAGCTCGTGGTGGCCATGTCCGCTCAGCTATTCGCGATCGGCATGGCCACGAGATCTTATTGAGCCGCGAAGTTCACGACGGCCATGGTTCTGAGATGTTTTCGAACCATGGATCTTGAGGCTATTGGGGACTCTTATGCTTCGAGCACTCAGTAATGAGCGCACGAGCCTCGAGCTCACGCATGGAGAAAAATTCAAAAGGAAAAGAAATTTATCTTTTTTAGTTTAGTGATTAGGTATGTGATTTTTAGGTTAACTTTCCTACATCTTGACTAGCCTAACTCTTTAATCGATCTCATGGGTGCACTTTTACCTAGTGCATTCAAGATTTTGTTACCGCAATCCTCCGAGAAGGGTTGAACCCGAAACCACAAGAAGATGAGTAAACTCCCTGATCATAGCTCGTAAGATAATTTGTCTTGTACTTAACGTCTATTTGGTCAATTCTTTTGTTAATTTTTGTTGTTGTTGTTGCGAAAGTCAAAGTTTATATTTAAATTGTGAATTTTATCAATTAAGTCCTTGCACTCTTAATTTGTCTAATCAAGTACTTGAATTAACATAATTATTCTTTCAATTATCTCTAGCTCTAAACCTAGTTAATACTTGATTGAGTTTGACGTGTCTATTGGAGGCACTAATAATTGGACATGGAAAATTCCGACTACTGTGTTCTCGCTGAGGAATCTCACTCTTAGGGTTTGGTTGTGATTTTAATTTTGATTTTTTTTAATCTCACACTTGATTGATAGACCATAACCAAAAAAAAAAAAAAAAGTTTTTTCACGTTATTTTCTTATTCATTCCGACAACGTACGTGTCTATTTCGATAAATCGAATTTGAAGTCATGGGGATATGTCTGAAAAGTTATGCAAATTCAACGAGTTGCTTAGACATATTTAGAGATCAAGCAGTTCTTTTTTTTTTTTTTTTGGTAAAAAAGGATTAAAAAGAAAATGCACGAGTTTTTAGATTGCATCACACCTTAAGCCTCTTATCTGTGGTTTTGATAAACAGTGATGATTGGGACTGAGCTGGCTTTCAGACATTTACAAGTTTGCCCTTGTTGGAGTATTCCGCTATTAGCGCTATTAGCACTATTAGAGTCGACTCTCTCCACAAGCTTCTCAGTCATCTTTTATTTTTCAGAAGAAAAAAATCCTAATGCTATAAATAATTGAGAACGGGATGACATATTAAAATGACTATTTGCAAATGAAAATGAGAAAAATCCCAATCAAATATCGAAGAAGAGGAAAATAAAATCGTTTGATCAGCATTTCTGAGAATTTTATATCTACCTACATTTCGTTTATCGACATTAAGTACCTAGTTTCATATCGCTACGGGTCCACGCATTGATTCAAGTACTAATAGAACTTATATATATTTTACCTACAAGGTTTAGCGAGTAGCACCTACAAGGGTTAAGACCGCAATTGGCTTTTGGAAAAATTATGATGAGTTTGTATGACCCTAAAGATTATACTACCAATACTAGTAATATAAAAATAGGAAACTTTTAATCACGAAAAGTGATAGAAGTGCAATTGAATTTTAAAACTTACAAAAGTGCAACCAAATCCTAAAACTTGTTAAATTTGTACAATCGAGTCCTTTCATTAACTACGTCAATTAACAAAAATGTTGACACAGCTTTTTTTAATATTTTTCTCTCATACGCGGCAATGACGTACCTAAATATAAAAAGTAAGGCTAAAATCGTCGCTTCTCCCCCCGCACCCCCCCCTTCTTTCTCTCTCAAGCTTCTTTGCTCTCTTTTTATTTTCAGGGAAAAAAAAATGAACTTCCTTTTGCTATATAGTCAAGCTAGGCCGAGCCATGGTGTGATATAATTGTAGACGGTTTGACCCACTAAAATGGCATTCAGCAAATTGTGGAAAAAGTAGAGAATAGTATTTTTAATCCCCATTGGAAAAATTACGATGAGTTTATATGATCCCAAAGATGCCACCAATAATAATAATAACAATATCAAATAATGATGATCATCATACTTAGCGGTCTTATTCACTCGCAGAACTGAAAAAGAGATAATTGTTGCATCAATATACTTCACGTCGGAGTAAAGAACAGTAAGCTTAACGTACATGGTGGATCCGACAGCAAAAACAGAAAGATAAGAGTTTCCCAGAACCCTATTCAAGAATGTACGAAAAACATTAAAAGAAAAACTAGCCATTAAGTACCAAAACGAAGTAGCCCACCCTGATTTCCACCAAGTTTGCTAATTGCCAATCCTCAGCTAATACAATGGAGCTCTCTGCGGATTTTTCTGCTTTCTTGCTCGTTTCCTGAATGAATGTACACTGCTAGAACTCCCCTCCGATATGGTCTCTGCCTTTCTCTTTGCTTCGTTCTTCATACTTTCACTTTCCTTCATCTTCATCAGGGCTTCAACCTACAAAGGAAAAAAAGAGAAAGAATGACCCACATGTGCGAAAACGTCGTTCAAAATCATAGCACATTCAAAATGATGCATGAAGTAGGCGGATTGGAACACGGTTTTTTTTTTTTCAATGAAATATGCTCTCGGTCATCACCTTGCATTCCACGGAGCAGTATTTGGTGCTCGGCGACTTGAGCCGGTACTGGCAACATTCGCACTCCCCAGCATCGCTCTGACCGTGGGAGTGGGCGATCCCATCTCCCCTTTTGTGTATGACCACAACGAGCCACCCATTTTTATTGTACGAACATATATCATAAATATCCCACAACGGCTCCAAATCCTTCATTCTAAACGACGCCGCTCTATCAAATTTATATGCCTGAACATATAAAGACCAAAAGAGAAAAAATTTAAAAGGGGAAAAGAATTCAAAATAAGGAAAAGAAATCTCGGTTTTCCATTTTCTTGTTCGTGAAACGATAAACGAGTAGTATATTGCGCTTTTTGCGATGCACCGATAAAACAAAAGTTGTTACGATTACAATCGCGAAGAAGATTGGAAATGGAGGCTATATGTACCTTCATGACCTCATGCTTGGAAAGATCGTGTTGCGTCTTGCACTCTTTGCACATAGCGACCATACAGACTCTACAGTAGAAATTACACTCTTTGGAGGAATGAGTCTCGCAGAAGTCATAGAGCTTGATGCTCGCGATCGGCCTCAACCATGGTGGAACGACATTCTTTTGATCATCTCCAGACGAAACCATCATTATATCCTTCCCCGTCATTCTCGTGGCTTTTCTTTTCCCTCTCCCTCGCTTCTTTAATCTGATAAAGAACGGGAACCCAAGAAGAAGAAGAAGAAGGAGAGCAGGTGGCGAAGATGTTTATGAAATTGAGATTGAGAGGGGGAATGAGAGAGACTTTTGCTATAGCACTAAAATAATTGAGGTTGAATGAATAAACGGGCTGGGTTTACGCTTATATGGTAAGAAATAATGTGGCAAAATATAAAGGAAAATGAGAGGAAAAGAAGGAATCACATTAATCACCAAAGTTATGCAAGTTGGGATGATAGTTTAGTTTGGTTGCGATCTACAAATAAAATAATTACAATGCTCTGGTCTTTAGATTATAAAAAAAATTATCTGTGATTTGTAGTAATATGTCATATAACAGTTCGATTAGTCCTTATATCAGAAATTGAACAAATTGCGTTTGACTATAATTTCTGCGATTCTAATTTACAAACAACTAATTACAACCGTTTAAAGTTAGTAGCTTGAAGACAACAAACCGCACACTTCCACACCTAATAACGCAATAGTTCCGTCAGGGATAAACGTCTAAAAGCCAGCTCAGTCGCACTCCCATATCCAAGTGATTATGAAAGGGAAAAGGTTTAAAAAAGTATATGAGAAAAGAAGAATGGTCTGAAGAGAATTAATTCTACTATCGTTCGGACCCTAGCGACGAAACAAGAAACAAAAACATGTATAATGACATTAATGTCCGTTAATATATATTTGAATACATAAAACGATTTAACAGGTTTATTAGTACACAAATCCTTCCAAATTCCTTTGCATTTAGAGAGAATCGGAGTGAACTAAATTTGTGTATAAAATTGACCGAGCAAATTCTTCCGAATCACTCATAATCCGGCATAATCCTATCACTCCGTCTTTTTCCCTTCATCCAAACAAGATTATATTCGTATAACGTTTTTCCACCTAATTCCTTCTCACGAACTTACAACCCTTTTGGTACAAAAATATAATAAGATAGTAATATAATAGCTATTACGCTGTTTGGTTGAAGTACGCAATAATATTATGTTGTTTAGTTTAATTAATGGCATTAGAATTCTACGAAACCCCTAAATCAAAATGAGAGAGAATATAATACTTATCACTTTAATCATGACTCGTAAGTTTAATAACCAATTCCACATGTAATTTATGAAATAGTTAGCAATATTTTGATGATTTATGTATGTTATAATGAAAAGTTAAACACATACCAGGTGATTACACTACAATAATTTAGAGTAAATGTCATGTTGATAACCTATAATCAGGGTAATAAATAAATTTTTATGCATTATCTACTAATCAATTCAATGATTATTTATATTTTACAACTTAGCATGTAATTATGTTAAAATACACAGTATTTACTGCACAGTTCAAAGTACGAGGGCATTAAAAGTATTAGTTAAAATAACTATGATTGAGAAAACCAGTTGAAAATATAACATGTTGGATAATCGTATCTAATAGAGGGCCACTAATAGTATGATAATTAATGTATTACGCATTGTATTTAATCTGATATGTAATTGTGCATTATCAAGATAACACAATAATTATTACAACAAGTATTTACCTATCAACTAATATTCTATTCATTAATCTTACATCAGGTGATTATGTAAAAAATGATAATTGGTGTTTTCATTATTTATAACATTAAAAAGTAGTTAAGATTAATGCAAAATTTGGTTGTAATCAATCGTCTACAGCAGCACTATTAGAATTGTATTAGACCGCTTTCCACGGTTTTCATTTGCAAATATTGCGACGATACTTCGTTTTTGGCTTTTATCTATTAATAAAACAGTGACGATCCATTTTATCGGGGACAAACATGTAAATGCATAAAAGCCAGGTTAGTTAGACTTACAATTCGCCATATCCTTCCCAGTAAGGCCAGGACCCGAACCCGCAAGATAGTGACCGAACTCCTCTCTATTTGATAAGATAGTGTCTTTGCTTTAATTTCTTGGCGGTTGAGCTGGTTGTTGGCTATTTACATGTTTGTCCTTGGCGGAGTCGGCAATAGGATTGTATATCGAAAATTGTGGAAATAGTAGAGGATAAAATTGTTTAATTACCATTCGATAAATTGAGTTTATATGATCCTAATCATAATAATAATAATAATAATTCGCAGTCATATTCGCTTGTAGAACTGAACGAGAGATTATTGTTGCATCGATATACTTCATAGCAGAGTCAAGCAAAATGGAGCTTATTTCCCTACATTCGTGGTGGATCCAATACCAAAAACAGAAAAACTAAAGTTCCACTGAGCTCCATCGAGAATGCACCAAAACAACTAAAGGTAAAATTAGCCATCATGTACCAAAACAAAGTAGCCCACCCCGATTTTCACCAAGTTTGCCAATAACCAATCTTCGGCTAATAAAATGGAGCTCTCTGCGGGCTTGTCTGCTTTCTTGGTCGTTTCCTGAATGACTGGACATTGCTAGCACTCCCCTCTGGTATGGTCTCTACCGTTCTCTTCGCTTCGTTCTTCATATTTCCACTTTCATTGATCTTCATCACGGCTTCGACCTACAATGGAAAAAGAAGAAAGAATTACCACATGAGGTAAAACGTTGCTCAAATCTGCATTACATTCCAAACGACGCACGACGTAGGAAGTCCGAACTCGGTTCGCTCAAAAAGATGTGCTCGATCGTCACCTTGCACTCCACGGAGCAGTATTTGGAGCCCGACGACTTGAGCCGGTAGTGGCATGATTCGCACTCCGCAGCATCGGTCTGGTCACGAGAGCGAGTGATCCCATCTCCCTTTTTATATATGACCGCAACAAGCCACCCATTTTGATTGTACGGACAAATATCGAAAATATCCCAAAACGGCTCCAAATCCTCCATTCTGAAGGATGCCACTTTGGCAACTTTATATGCCTGAAAGAGTAAAATCCAAACAGACAAACTGAAAAGGGACAAAGAATTCAAAATGAGGAAAAGAAAACCCCAGTTTCCATTTTTCTTGATCATGGAAAGATAAAGAGCAGTAGTATACTGCGCATTTTCGCAACACACTGATAAAACAAATGCTATCATGATTACAATCGCGAAGACAATTTGAAACATAAACTAATACCTTTATGATCTCGTGCTCGGAAAGATCATGTTGCTTCTTGCACTCTTTGCACAGAGCGACCATGCAGACTCTACAGTAGAAATTGCACTCTCTGGAGGAATGATTCTTGCACAAGTCATAGAGCTTGATGCTCGCGATCGGCCTCAACCACGGCGGAACAACATTCTTTTGATCATCTCCAGACAAGACCATCGTCATATCCATCGCTGTCATTTCTGTGGCTTTTCTTTTCCTCTCTCCCTCGCGTCTTCAATCTGATAAAGAATGGAACCCAAGAAGAAGAAAGAAGAGCAGGCTGCGAAGATGTTTATGAAGTTGACATTGAGAGAGAGGAAATGAGAGAGACTTTGCTAAAGCGCTAGTGCAACTGAGGGTGAATTAACGAAGGAAAAAGAGAGGAAAAAGGTATCAAACAGATTGTGTTTGATAATCTCAGTTGCAAATAACTAATTCAAACCGTTTACGGTTAATAGCTTGAGAAAACAAACCGCACGATTCCACCACTAGAAAAGCCAGCTCAGTCATACTCCCACATAACCATATCTTAGATCGGAGATTATATCATTTTTATTTGCTTCTATCAATGATCTAGTCTATTATTTAAATAAGTATAAGAGAAAAGAAGAATGGTCTGAAGATAATTAATTATACTATTGTTGGATGCTAGCGAGGAAAAAAGAAAGAAAAACAGCATATGATGACATTAATATCCGTTTTCATACTTACATACGTACACACACATAATTAAACACGCGCGCGCGCACATATACATGAGAAATGAGAGCACACAACTAAGAAAAACGATTTAACATGTTTATTAGTACACAAATCCATCCAAATTCCTTCGCATTTAGAAAGATTTAGAGTGACCTAAAATTGCGTATAAATTGACAAGGCAAGTTCTTCTCAATCTCTTAAAGGCCGAAAAAAAAAAAAACCTCTTCTTAATCTTTTATAATCCGGCATAATCCTATCTCTTTGTCTCTTTCCCTTCATCCTAACACGATTATATTTGTAGAACGTTTTTTCACCTAATTCCTCCTTACAAACTTACAGCCCTTTTGGTGCAATAATAGAAGAATTAGACTGTAATATAATAGCTAGTACGCTATTTGGTTTAAGTAATGTGATACATCTTATGTTGTTTAATTTCATTTATGACGTATGTAATACGGGAAGGACAGGATTAGAATTCTCAAGAGTACCCTAAAATCAGAATTATAGGTATTATAGTACTTATCACTTTAACCATGACTCATAAGTTTAATAACCAGATAAATATGTGATTTATGAATACTTAGCGATATTTTGATGATTTATGTATGTTATAATGAAAAGTTAAACACATAGCATGCGATTATACTACAATAATATAGAGTAAATACCACTTTGATAACCTTCTATGAGTGTAATATATATGTATTATCTAGTAATTAGTTCTGTGATCATTATTTACATTCTATCATATGGTATGTAATTATGTTAAAATGCATATTAGTTACTACATAGTTAAAAGTACGATAGGATTAATAATGATAACAATCTAAGCATTAGTTAAATTGGATTCGATGTGTCTATTTGAGCAGGCAAGAATTCGACATGCAAAATGCTAGTGCAGTGTTGGTGTTGTGAAATTTCATCCTCAGAGCCTGGTTGTGATTTCCATTTCGAAGTTTCTAACCTCGCATCTATCGACAGTTCGTAACAGAAAAAGTTGTTTCATGTTATATTCCTGTCCATCTCAGCGTACATGTCTGTTCCAATACACCAAACTTAAAGCCATAGTCAATGACTTAAAATACCGAAAACGGATACATCCGACTCAGAAGGCCGAAGTGGGAGTGCGACTGAGTCGGCTGTTGGATACCTACATGTTTACCCGTGATGGAGTTGGCATGACATTATTATATGAAATAATTGTGGACGGTTTGACCCATTAAAATGGCATTCAGAAATTTGTGGAAAAAGTGGAGAATAATATTGTTTAATTATTCATCTTCTAGCTGTGTACTTCTGCTTTGTTGGTTCCTCTTCTTGTTTGGCCACTTGTTTGGCCTTTTTCTTTCCCCTGCTAGCTTGCTAGTCTTTTGGCTCTGGCCCCTCTCTTGGGTGTATTTTGCAACCGGTCAACGTTGAACTCTCCCTGGCACCCTATGTGCCATGTTGAGTTCATAGCTTCTGTGCCCGGTTTTTTTGTATCTAGCTTTTGAAAGATCAATACATACTTACCTTATCAAAAAAAAAAAAAATATTGTTTAATTACCACTGGAAAAATTACGATGAATTTATATGATCCCAAAAATGCCACAAATAGTAATAGTACCAATCATAATACTTGGCGGTCATATTTGCTTGTAGAACTGAAACGGAGAATTGTTGCATCAATATACTTCACGACGGAGTAAAGAAAAGTAGAGCTTAACAAGAAAAGTAGAGCTTAACATTCGTGGTGGATTCGACACCAAAAGCAGAAAAATCAGAGTTTCAACGAACCCTATTCAAGAATGTAATCAATATGTACCAATCTTCGGCTAATAAAATGGAGCTCTCTACGGGTTTTTCTACTCTCTTGGTCGTTTCGTGAATGACTTCACATCGCTAGCACTCTCCTCTGATATGGTCTCTACCTTCCTCTTTGCTTCGTTCGTCACACTTTCACTTTCATTCATCTTCATCACGGCTTCAACCTACGAAGGAAAAAAACGAGAAAGAATGACTCACATGTGAGAAAACGTCGTTCGAAATTGCGGCACATTCAAAATGATGCACGATATAGGTGGATCGAAACCCGGTTTGTTCAAAGAAATGTGCCTGATCGTCACCTTGCATTGGATGGAGCAGTATTTGGCGCTCGGAGACTTGAGCCGGTATTGGCAAGATTCGCACTCCACAACGTTGCCCTGACCGTGGCAGCAGGCGATCCCATCTCCCCTTTTGTATATAACCTCAACGAGCCGCCCGTTTCCTTTGTATGGACAGATATCGGAAGCATCCCTCAGCGACTCCAAATCCGCCAGTCTGAACGACGCCACTTCATTAACTTTATATGCCTAAAAAGCTGAAGACCCAAAAAGAGGCAAAGATTTCAAAATGAGGAAAAGAAATCCTGACTTTCCGTTTTCTTGATCATGAAGAGAAAAAGAGTAGCAGTAAATTGCGCATTTTCGTGACACCCCGATAAAATGAATGTTGTTACGATTACGATCCGAAATGGAAACTATATGTACCCTTATGATCTCGTGCTCGAAAATATCGTGTTGCTTCTTGCACTCTTTGCACAGAGCGAACATGCATACTCTACAGTAAAAATTGCACTCCTCGGAGGAATGAGTCTCGCACAAGCCATAGAGCTGGATGCTCATAATCGGCCTCAACCACGGCGGAACGGTGTTCTTTTGATCGTCTCCAGACGAGACCTTCGGTGTCATTTTCGTGGCTTTTCTTTTCCTTCTCCCTCGCTTCTTTAATCTGGTAGGGAATGGAACCGAAGAAGAAGGAAGAGAGCAGCTGCGAAGATGTTTATGAAATTGAGATTGAGAGAGGAAATGAGAGAGACTCTTACTAAAACGCTAAAATAGTTGAGGCTGAATGAATGAACCGGCTGGGTTTCAGTTTATATAGTGAAAAAAAAAAAAAAAAATCCAAGCAAAAAATAAAGGAAAAATGGAGGAAAAAAAAGGAATCAAATTAAACGTCCTGTTTAAGCTTATATTTCTCGAAAAGTGATGCATATAAACGAAAGATTTATGACAATTATGTATTCGCTAATCTACGTCTCTCTAAACAACTGGGAAAACACGAAAAATGGAGAGCGATTTTTTTCGATAGTTTCGTTTATCGGATACAACAAAACCAATATGCAACTCATTACGCCATGTGGACAGTAATCACCAAAGTTATGCAAGTTGTAACGATAGTTTAATATTTGGTTGTGATCTATAAATAGAACAATTATGATTTGCTCGTGTCTTTAGATTATAAAAAAAAAAAAAACTATGATTTGAATTAATAAATCATATAACAGTTCGATTAGTCCGCTATACCAGATATTGAACAAATTGTATTTGATTATTTCTTATGATTATCATTTACAAAAAACTAACTGAAACCGTTTACGGTTAGTTGCTTGAGAAAACAGATTTGGACCTTTTTGTCTTGCCATCACACACGTCAACCATCAGGAGCAAACGCATAACTATGTAAAAGCCAGCTAAGTCAGACTCCCATTTCCATATCTTCGATCGGGGATATATCTTTTTTTTTTCCCTTTTATTTTGGAAGAAGCGATTAAGAAGGAAAAGAGAATTTAAAGTAATCATAAAAGATAAAAGAAGTGATTATAATTTTGTTTGAATCCTGGCGAGGAAAAAGGAAGGAAAACAGTATGTAATGACATTAATGTTTGTATCTGCATTTTTAAATACGTGTATAATAAGGGTACGAGTGAGAAAGAAGAATAAACATGTTTATTAATACACAAATCCCTCCAAATTCCTGCGAACTTCTTCATAATATCTCATAATCCCGCATAATCCTTTCTCTCCGTCTCTTTCCTTTCATCTAAAGAACCCCTTTCCACCTTATGCCTCATAACAAACATACAACCCGTTTGGTTACAATCCCGTTTGGTTACAATAATAGAATAAGACTGTAAGTTTATTAACTTTTGCGCTGCTTGGTTTAAGTAATGTAATACCTATCATGTTGTTTGGTTTCGTTTATGACATATGTAATAAGGGGAGTATAGCATCAAAATTTTCATTATTTATTCGACCAAGTCAAAAGCATGATAATTGGTGTTATCATTATTTATATAATGTACGTAGAATTAGTTATGATTTATACAAATTTCAGTTGTAATTAATAGTCTACCGATAGAGTATACCTATTTCCCTTCAAAAGTATCAATTTTAGCTCTTGGTCACAATTCTGGTCTCCAATTTTTTTTTTTAATTATTTCTTAACAAAGTACACACTTTCAGTCTGTAGTCAAATTTGGTCACCATCAAGTTTTCATCAAATGATGCTGCTAAAGTTTCAATATATCATTCCACTTGTGTATTACGTTTATGGCGTCTATTGATGTTGTCTTGAATTTCAAACGAAGTCAAGGAAGGCTTGGAGATATGTCAAGATATTTCAAAAGATTTGGGGGATAATCACTAAAGATTTATTAGTTAGTTTCTTAAACCGATAAGATCTTTAGGATACAAATATGATGATCTTTATTATTCAGCACTTGTACCTTGTATCTTTTTACGCTCGTAAATAAGAAATCGCCTCTCTCTCCGGTGGACGTAGGCGGATTTTCTCCGAACCACGTAAATCTCTGCGTTCTTGATTTTTCTTATTTTTTTTTTCATCTCATCTAATTAGAGAGCTCTTCCGCACAATAATTGGTATCAGAGCAATCCAGGTTCTTCGTTCCTGTATTGCGACTTTTGACTAGATGGCTAGAAAACGTACGACCATTCGATTCGATATAGAACGATTCACTGGGAAGAATAATTTTACACTATGGAAGAGAAGGATGAAGGATCTGTTGATTCAATAGGGTTTATCAAAGGTTCTTTTGGGAAGTTCGAACAAGCCGGCCACCATAACCGATGATGATTGGGCCGACATGGAGGAGAGGGCGTGCAACACAATCCGATTGAACCTATCGGACGAGGCCCTTCAATACGTAGCGGAAATCGATTCCACTCCGCAGGTATGGCTCAAGCTCGAAAGCATCTACATGAAAAAATCTCTTACGAACAAGTTATTCTTGAAGAAGAGATTGTATTCGCTTCGGATGAGTGAAGGAGGAGATCCGTTGGAACACCTCAATGTGTTCAATCGGATGATCGGTGAACTTACAAGCTTGGAGGTAAAGTTCGAGGATGAAGACATAACGCTTCTACTATTGGCGTTGTTGCCAGATTCGTTTGAACACTTGGTGACTACGCTCCTTTATGGCAAGGAAACCCCGGAGATCGGAGAGGTGACTGCTGCCTTAATTTCTAACGTAATCCGGAAAAGGGCAAGTAGTTCAAAATCTTCGGGAGAGGGACTCTTTGGGAAGGAGAAAAGCAGTCAAGGAAGAGGAAGATCAACGGATCGAGGATCAAGCCGTAGAGGTCAATCAAAATCCAAGGGAAGGTTTAAAGGAAGATGCTACGGGTGTAATGATGAAGGGCATACCGGGAGATTCTGTCTAGATAAGGACGAGAAAAAGAAGAAGAGCTCGGATGAAGCAAGTGTAGCCGACAACACCGAGACTAATGATGGAGACGTCTTGTCCATATCGTTAGGGAAGGACACCTTCGAAGATTCGTGGATCTTGGACTCCGGATGCACTTATCATATGTGTCCTCATCGAGAAACCTTCGATGAGTACAAGGCACATAATGGTGGTTCAGTTCACATGGGGAATGACACTTCGTGCAAGACTGTGGGAGTTGGAACAGTGAAAATCGGGATGTTTGATGGCATGATCAGAACCCTAGCGGATGTGCATCACGTGCTAGGTCTAAGGAAGAATCTGATTTCATTGGGAGCACTTGAATCCAATGGGTGTAAGTACTTGGCTCAAGGTGGAGTATTGAAGGTGATAAAAGGAGCTTTGGTTGTTCTAAAGGGACACAGGCACGAGAACCTATATCAACTTATAGGAACTACGGTGCAAGGTGGAGCATCTATGCCCATGGATGCTAGCACGAAGATAGATAACACCTATCTATGGCATATACATCTTGGGTATATGGGGAATGAGGATTGATGGAGCTTCACAAGAAGAATGCACTCCAAGGTATGAAAACATGCAAATTAGATTTCTGCAAATTTTGTGTTCTAGGAAAACAATGCAGAGTACGGTTCAAGGTTGCAACTCATACAAGCAAGGGCGTGCTCGCGTATGTACACACGGATGTATGGGGTCCTTCACCGGTAAAATCAAAAGGTGGGAAGGAATACTTCATGACATTCATTGATGATTTCTCTCAGAAAGTTTGGGTCTACTTCATGAGACATAAAAGTGAGGTCTTTGACAAGTTCAAAGAATGGAAAGCCGAAGTTGAGACTTCAACAGGGAAGAAGCTTAGGTGCTTGAGATCAGACAATGGAGGAGAGTACAAATTGACACCGTTTGTGGAGTTTTGCAAGAATGAAGGGATTAGACGTCACTTCACAGTTCCGGATACGCCCCAACAAAATGGCGTAGCGTAAAGGATGAACCGGACCTTATTAGAGAGAGCTCGGAGCATGAGGCTACATGCGAAATTGAGCAAGAAATTTTGGGTAGAAGCCGTTTGTATGGCATGTTATCTTGTGAATCGGTTTCCATCAACTGCAATTGAATGCAAAATTCCCAAAGAGGTATGGATCGATAAAATTGTCGATTATTCTAATTTAAGAATATTCGATTGTCTTGCTTTTGTACATGTGTAGAGTTTGAAGCGCTCGAAGTTGGATCCAAAGTCAAAACATTGCATATTTCTCGATTACAAGAAAGGAGTGAAGGCTACAAATTATGGGATCCAAGTGAGAAGAAAGTTCGACGAGCAGGAGATGTTGTGTTCGATGAATCTGCAATGTTGAAGTCAAGCTGCATGCCACACGTAGCTACCGAAGAGGATACTGATAAATCTATTGTTAAGGTGGAACTTGAAGCTAGAGAATCTGCAGAGAATGGCGAGTCATCCGATGAAGCTCCGGAAGTTAAAGAAATAGTAGAAATTCCTCGTACTATTGCGACGAGTTGAGGAAGACGCACTCTTAAAGCATCGGAGAGGTACGGTTTTGAGGACATGGTTACTTATGCTCTTCTCGTAGACTCCGGCGATCCAAGCTCCTATCATGAAGCTTTGAAAATTGATCACAAAGAAAAGTGGATGACTGCTATGATGGAGGAGATGGAATCGTTACAAAAGAACGAGACGTGGTAGCTTGTGAAGAAGCACCAAGATCGGAAAGTCATTGGCTGCAAATGGGTTCTTCGAAAAAAGGAAGCAGTAATAGACAAAGAGTAAGAAAGATACAAGGCCCAACTTGTTGCTAAGGGCTATGCACAGAATGAGGGGATCGATTATGATGAAATATTTTCCCCGGTTGTGAAACACAGGTCAATCCATGTTTTACTAGCTACGGTGGCCATGCATGACTTGGAGCTTGAGCAGCTAGATGTGAAGACAACATTCCTTCATGGAGACTTGGAGGAGAAAATTTACATGGAGCAGCCCGAAGGCTTCAAGGTCAAAGGGAAAGAGAATCACGTTTGTTTCCTAAAGAGATCACTTTACGGTTTAAAGCAATCTCCGAGGCAATGGAATAAGAAGTTTGATTCTTTTATGCTTCGTATTGGCTACATGAGGAGTGTGCATGATCCTTATGTCTATTACAGAGTTTTGGATGATAAGTCGCTTATTCTATTGATGCTCTATGTTGATGATATGTTGATTGCTGCAAGAAATATGGGAGATATTATTTCACCGAAGTCTCGCTTAAGCAATGAGTTTGAAATGAAGGATCTTGGAGCTGCAAAAAGGATCCTTGGCATGGAAATCTTTCAAGATAGACATGCAAGTAACTTTGGGTAAATCAAAAGAAGTATGTTGAGAAGGTCTTGGAGAGGTTCAACATGGGAAAAGCTAAACCGGTTTGTACACCTTTAGCAAATCACTTCAGATTATCCGAGAAACAATGCCCTAGTTCACATGAGGATGTTGTAAAGATGTCTCGAGTACCCTATGCCAGCGCAATAGGGAGCCTCATGTATGCTATGGTTTGTAGCAGACTGGATTTGGCTCATGCAATGAGTCTTGTTAGCCGATACATGAGCAATCCGGGTAAGGAGCATTGGGAAGTCATTAAGTGGATTTTTCGTTATTTGGCTGGAACTACCGAAATGGGTTTGATGTTCAGTTCAAAGGGAGAATCGATCGATTTAGCGGGTTGTGTCGATTCGGACTTCGCTGGTGATTTAGACAAGCGAAGGTCCATCACAGGATACGTCTTTACTCTTGGAGGTGGAGCTATTTCGTGGAGGGCAATGCTTCGCTCTACTATAGCATTATCTACAACCGAAGCTGAGTATATGGTAGCAATTGAGGCTGCGAAGGAGGGAATATGGCTGACTGGGTTGGTCATAGAGTTGGGTTTAAAGCAGAAAAGTGTTACACTATATTGCGATAGCCAAAGTGCAATATGTCTTGCTAAGAATCAAGTGTTTCATTCCGGAACGAAACACATTGAAGTTCGGTACCACAAGATTCAAGAATTTGTAGAGAACGGTAGCATTGCTTTGGAGAAAATCCATACTAAAGATAATCCCGCGGATATGCTCACGAAGACGGTTACTACTACGAAGTTCAAGTCCTGCAAGGACTTGATTTCTCTCACTCATCATTGAAGTTGATGGAGGCCGCACCGGTCTAGGTGCAGGTGTACCTTTGCAAAGGTACGGTGGAGATTGAGATATATTTGTTTTCTTGGTCCGAGTGGAGGCTTGTAGTTTATTCAAGCCAAAGGTGGAGATTTGTTGATGTTGTCTAGAATTTCAAACGAAGTCAAGGAAGGCTTGGAGATATCTTAAGATATTTTAAAAGATTTGGGGATAATCACTAAAGATTTATTAGTTAGTTTATTAAACTGATAGGATCTTTAGGGATACAAATCTGATGATCTTTATTATTCAACATTTGTACCTTGTATCTTTTTACGCTTAGAAATAAGAAATCGTCTCTCTCTCCCGTGGACGTAGGCGGATTTTCGCCGAATCACGTAAATCTCCGCATTCTTGATTATTCTTATTTTTTTTCATCTCATCTAGTTAGAGAGCTCTTCCACACAACAACGTCTACTTACACGGAATTAGATATCAAATAAGACAACATAAGGGAAGGACGGCAAGTAGTTTGCTCACCTAAAAGGGAGGGAGGATTAGGATTGCCCGATTTGAACATATGAAACAAAGTATTGTTAGGCCGCATGTTGTGGAACCTCATCAATCGTCCATCCTCTTCCCTTTGGAGTATTTGGGTTCACAACACCAAATGCGGAGGCACCCCATTTATGCAGCTTGACATTAAGGACAGTATAGCTTGGAGTTGGCAATGTCTCCTTAAATTGCGACTTGTTCTATCGTCGGTTATCCCGAGCTCAATGTACTGTTGCCGAGATAATTATAACAAGCTCAAACAAGTGAGACCCCCAATGGAACGTTATAACCTAATTTGGACTAGCAGCATTAACAAACACAATTTTATTGGTTGGCTAGTATGCAGAGATAGATTACCGACATCTCAAATCTTCATACAATGGCTACCTACGCTTGATACCCAATTTGATTTCTGCAGGATCGGCATAGAAGACAGATCACATTTGTTCTTTTAGTGTGAGTGGATAAGTAGCATATGGCGCCGTATCCTAGCACAACATGGGATAAGGCGCCCTTTAGGAGGATGGAATGAGGAACTCTAGTAGATGATTAGGGTAACAAAGGGCAAAGACTTGGCGACCAAACTTCTCAAGTTATCATTCCTAGCAACCATATATTGCATTTGGATGGAGCGCAATATGAGATGGTTTCATAACAAGTCAACCGACTTCCACATTATTTTGGCTAAGATGAGTAAAAATGTAAAAGGTTGAGTTTCGCTCTACCAAAAATCAAACCTTCCCGGACAAATGTTGTCCGTAGGTATGGACTGAAAAGTTCGAATATTTTCACCAAAATCGAAATCGTTTCTTTTTCTCAAAACAAAGTGCAATAAGTAGTAGGTATCACCTTGTTAATAGATTGGCAACTGGATCGATGACGAAAACTTCGGTTATCATCGACAAATGGAGTAACGAGATCCAATCGCTTTAGGATCTCGGCCGTGAAGCAAAGCATATCCCTTGTCGCCATCCGACTAGAAGCCGTCAAGAACCGGCTTCGAAAAAGATTTCAAAAATTCACAAACCACATTTATCCACAACTTTCGAATCTAGTTTCACTTTTTAATTTGGCCAACTTCCATCTTGAAAGAATTCTTACTTTGCTGACTTACACTTTTCCCGAACTCTTTCTTCCGGTAATTATTATCGCTGGAGTACATCCCCGAACTCCATGAATTTTCTTTATCTTCGAGAGTATGGCGGGAATGGATGCAGTCCGGTCAAGACCGATAGGTCCCCATGGGGTCGATCTCGGTATCATGATTAAAGGGAACGGAGTCTAGCACCATGGGAGATCACCATATGACCGTGAGAGGTTTCCGTTTTATCGGGGAAGAATTTGATCTAATTGTGATGATTCTCCTTGTTGTGCGGAATCAAGCGATCGAACAATAAATAGACAGAACAAGAAAATAAATCGAACATCGGATGTACGTAGTTCGGTCATAGAGACCTACATCCACGGGGAGAGCAGCAATGAATTTCACTATAGATCAAGCGATACACGGAGATTACGGAACCACACTTGAGTCACTCAAACACTCTCGGTGTTTCCCAGCCCCAATTACATCCAATAACGCACACAGTGTTTAGCCCTCACAATTCCTAACGAAATAATCTCTCAATCTCGCAAAGGAATTAACACAAATCTAACCTCAAGATTTAATTGGCTTCGACACTTGAATTCTTGATGTAATTCCGCGAACGAAACGAAGTCTCAATGTCAAGCACTCGCTTAGAAACGACGCTTCAAGAACCTCTACGATTTCTTCGGATGGAATTCATGAATAAAGAAGCACCTGCTGCCAAGCACTCAAGAACGGCGCTTCAAGACTCTCTCTTTGACAGCCTCGGTGTTGCTTTCTTTTTATATGAAAGTGAGTCCCACAAAAAGACAAAACCTTGAGTTCTTCATATCACCGCCCGAGAAATCCACGTTGGTTAGCAAAAGAAAAAAAAATCCAGTTGACCAAGTCCACCTTGGACTTGTCTTTCCCTTTTTTTAATTTCTTTCTCGTTGACTCCAACGGATCAAATCCATTCTTGATCGTGATTTGCATCATACGAACAGGAAATATAATTTCCACCGCTTCCATCAAGATTTCAGTGATATTCAAGCAAATCTTATCTTTAATTTCAAGATCAAGATATATTTGTTTTTGGAATTTAAATTTCCGTTTCGATCTTAAACTCGAGACATATTTTCAACAATCTCCACCTTGGCTCGACGTTTAAGCTAAGTCATAATCGCTTCGCTAGTATCCGAACTCCACCGCTACTACTCTCCCACAGCCCCTATGGGCTCAACCACCACAGATATCATCCAAGTCCAAGCCGCACTTGAACTTCACCATAATCGTGGACCTCATTAGAATACCAACTTCACATGCACTTTTAACTACTCCACAAGAACTTTCCGATACAAGCTCCTTAACCACGTATAAAGTAAAACCATCGTTGCATCTATATCTATCAGAAGATCGAATACATACCTTGTCAATATTAACAGATTAAAGAACCGTTGGCTCTATAGGCTCCACCTCACTATAAGCATCATCTGTGTCGATTACGAAGCTAATATTCACTACCTCAAAAGTTTCCGGTTGCAACTCCACCTCAAGCTGAACACCATCTAGATCCGTATTTATACCGCCACAAATACTCATAGCCCGAAGTACTGGAGACTCGTTAAATGTAACTTTTCTGCTGCAAACAGGTGAATTTATATTCGAGCACCACAACCGACAACCCCACTCACCTCGTGCATAGCCATGGAATATACACCTTGCCCTCACATCGAGCTTACCATCACTTACTCGATAATAACACGGGCAACTAAACATTCTAAAAGTAGAATAATTAGCAACGTTACTTGACTACACTTCTTCGGAAGTTCAATATCCGATCGCAGCCAATGGAGATCTGTTCACCAGGTAGCTCACTATACTAAGCGCATTCGCTAGAACTCTTCTAGCCATACCAGCACTAGAGATCATTTTACGAGCTGTCTCTAGGAGTGTTCTGCTCATCAATTCTACAAACTGTTGTGGTCTACTAGCACTAGTGCGGTATTTCACTATGCCCTTTATCATGCAGAATTTATTTGCCAGCTTCGAGCAGAACTCCATGCTACTGTCTATTCACACATGCTTGATCAACTTACCGGTCTCCGTCTCGATCAAAGCTCTTGACCGCATATTCTTGACAATAGCATCAAACTTGTGCACCGGCACAAACACCCGTGCCTTCCTTGAGTAGTCGTTAGACTCTCGAACGTATACCGACGTCTTCGGAGCGAAACCCGTCAATGTCTCTCCTCGAAGTTCATACAGGCCACCATGCTTGATTCCATTCATTATCACCAGGGCACCTCGAACAATCTTCAGAACTCCACCTTATGAAGAATACATGCATCTAGCTGAATTTAGGGCACCCAAGGAAATTAAGTTCTTTTTCAATGCTGGAACGTGTCTTACTCCGGTTAATGTCCTCACAATACCATCATGCATCCTGATTTTAACATCACCAACACCCACAACATCGCATTCAGCGTTGTTCCCCAACCGCACTTTACTACTATCCGTGCACCGATAAGTAGTAAACCAGTCCCTGCTTGGTGTAGCATGAAAAGAACAACCAGAATCTATAATCCATCCGTCAAATGACGAATTCTCGGTGACAAAAAAAAAACCCTATCGACACCATCGGAATCATCAGCTATAGCTGCAACATCATCTGCAGATTCAACTCTAATTCCCTTGCCCGTTTCGTTTTTCAACTTAAAACAATTCCTTCTAAGATGCCCTCTCTTGCCACAATTCCAACAAACAGCACCACCGGTTCTAGACCGATTGCGTCTATTAGAGTTCATATTACTTCTACTACCACGAGTATCGGTTCTTCTTCTATTTTCACCTACTAAAACAAGAGATACATATTCGCCAAATTCTCTTCTACGGATGTCCTCACTTAAAATCAAATCTCGAATACTATCAAACATCAAACTTGTTGACCCGGAGGAATTACTAACAACAAGAACGGTAGTATTCCAATTATCGGGCAATGAGGATAATAGAATCAAAGCACATACCTCATCTTCAAAGTCAATATCAACTGAACTCAATTGACTAACGATCACATTGAATTCATTGATATGATTAGTAACCGACGCACCTTTGCTCATCTTCAAATTAAACAGACGTCGCATCAAATAGACCTTGTTGAACGCAGAGGGCTTCTCGTACATATCCGATAGGGCTTTCATCAAACCCGCAGTGATCTTCTCTTTGACGATATTAAATGCGACATTACGAGCCAACGTCGCTCGAATAACACCCGGCGCTCGTCTATCCAGCAATTCCCAATCGGCTTGCTTCATTGTCTCCGGTTTCTCCCCATAGGCAAGCAAGTGCGGCTTCATCCGATATAGATAGTCTTCGCTCCGCATCTTCCAGAAACCAAAGTCCTTCCCCTCAAATTTGTCGATTTTCACTTTTACTTCTTTTGTCGCCATCGATTCACTTCAACTCGATAAGCCTAGCTCTGATACTAATTGTTGTGCGGAACCAAGCGATCGAACAATAAATAGACAGAATAAGAAAATAAATCGGACACCGGATGTACGTGGTTCGGTCGTAGAGACCTACGTCCATGGGGAGAGCAGCAACGAATTTCACTATAGATCAAGTGATACACGGAGATTACAGAACCACACTCGAGTCATTCAAACACTCTCGGTGTTTCCGAGCCCCAATTACATCCAATAACGCACACAGTGTTTAACCCTCACAATTCCTAATGAAATAATCTCTCAATCTCACAAAAGAATTAACACAAATCTAACCTCAAGATTTAATTAGCTTCGACACTTGAATTCTTGATGTAATTCCGCGAACGAAACGAAGTCCCAATGTCAAGCACTCGCTTAGAAACGACGCTTCAAGAACCTCTACGATTTCTTTGGATGGAATTCACGAATAAGGAAGCACCCGCTGCCAAGCACTCAAGAACGGCGCTTCAAGACTCTCTCTCTGATAGCCACGGTGTTGCCTTCTTTTTATATGAAAGTGAGTCCCACAAAAAGACAAAACCTTGAGTTCTTCATATCACCGCCCGAGAAATTCACGTTGGTTAGCAAAAGAAAAAAAACTCCAGTTGACCAAGTTCACCTTGGACTTGTCTTTCCCTTTTTTTAATTTCTTTCTCGCTGACTCCAACATATCAAATCCATTCTTGATCGTGATTTGCATCATACGAACAGGAAATATAATTTCCACCGCTTCCATCAAGATTTCAATGATATTCAAGCAAATCTTATCTTTAATTTCAAGATCAAGATATATTTGTTTTTAGAATTTAAATTTCCGTTTCGATTTTAAACTCGAGACATATTTTCAACACTCCTTATGACCGCCAAAGATCTCCATATGCTCGTGATAATGCCCACAGCCTTGAGAAGTCTGCTTGGGGTCGTGAAAAGACGCGATATGGCCGGAAAGGCCTCCCTACATTCGCGACAAATCCTTATATGAGTGTAGCCATCACTTTGATGGCCACAACAGAAGTCCTTACGCAAAGCAGTCTCCACAAGATCCAGTTAGGAATCGGGACCGTAGGGACATACGCCCAATGATAATGAGCGATGATTCCTTTCATATCCCCCGACTATCACGTACCGTCGCCTGTCAATTCTATGTACACATGTTTCTTCGCCGACCTCTTCACCATGGCTAATAGCGAAAATGGAGACTTATAATCAATGACAATGCATGTAAGTTATCATCCCTTCAATTAGCGCAAGAGAGATTTTGTTCTCTGCCCAAAAGAAGAACAAATAAAATAAAATTCTTCTATCCCTCTCATCTACGAACATGTTGCTCCTGCCTTGAACGAGAATTTGTTCGTGTATATGAAGGAATTCTCGAAAAACATCTTCGTGTCCGCGTGTGCTATTCTTCGTCTCCAGTCCCATAATATCTCCAAAATTCCTCTCCTTTTATTGCCCAAAACAGTGTATATCCATATGCCTCCAACATCGACTCTGACTCCATTGTTACACAAATAAATCCTTAAAACTGTTGGAAAATTTAGCGAATGGGATGAACAATTGAGTTAGACTTTGAGGCGTGATAACACTTTCTTTAAAGATTTATTTGCCCCACAACATTGCTAATAATTTCTAGCAAATATCCTCCAGGATACAATAAAGTCTTAATGAGAATAGCAGATAGTAATTTTGATATTTCTCCAGGATCTTTCTAGGAAACAATTGAAAAGAGTGGCTGTATTTCTTTTGAAAGAAAAACCGAAAAATGGAAGATGAAGTTCTGAATTGAACAGACATGGTTGGTAATATATAGAAAAAGTGTTTGAACAGACATGACCTTTCAAAGGCTAAGAAGTTATGTTCGAACAAACATGACTTTTCAAAAGTTAAGAAGTTATGTTCGAAAAGACATAACTCGAACACACCTCTTCAAAGGTTGTAAAAGCCTTTTGTGAACAGTCTCATTGTTTCATTGGAAAATAATGGTAATTGTTTACTAGTGCCAAATCTAATCCACGTGCGCATTCACATCTTTTCGATGTGGGACAAGACACCTCTTAGTTTGTTTTGCAAACAAACTACCAACTACTACTACTACTTGGCGGTCACATTCATTTGTAGAACCCGACACCAAAAACAGAAAAATAAGAGTTTCAATGAACCCTATTCAAGAATGTACCCAAAAAATTAAAAGAAAAATTAGCCGATATGTACCAAAGCCAAGTAGCCCCACCCCGATTTTCACCAAGTTTGTCGATTACCAATAATCTTCGGCTAATAAAATGGAGCTCTCTGTGGTTTTTCTACTTTCTTGGTCGTTTCCTCTGCACATTGCTAGCACTCCCCTCTGATATGGTCTCTACCTTCCTCTTTGCTTCGCTCTTTATACTTCCACTTTCATTCGTCTTCATCACAGCTTCAATCTACGAGGAAAAACAAGAAAGAATGACTCACATGCAAGAAAACGCTGCTTGAAAAATCGACACGTTAAGAACGATGCACAAAGTAGGCAGATCGAAACCGGTTTGTTCAAACAAATGTGCTTGATCATCACCTTGCATTCCACGGAGCAGTATTCGGTGCTCCAAGACTTGAGCTGGTATTGGTAAGATTCGCACTCCGCACCGGTGCTCTGATCGCAAGAGCGGTCGATCCCATCTCTCCTTTTGTATATGGCTGCAAGGAGCCATCCGTTTTGATTGTATGGATAGAAATCGGAAATATCCCATAGCGGCTCCAAATCCTCTATTCTGAACAACGCCACTTTATTATTTTTATACACCTGAAGAGATTAAAACCCAAAAAGAAAACCTAGGAGGGGGTAAAGAATTCAAAATGAGGAATAGAACCCTGATTTTCCGTTTTCTTGATCATGAAAAGATAAAGAGTAGTATTAAACTGCGCATTTGCGCGACACACAGATAAAACAAACGTTGTTACGATTACAGTCGCCAAGACGATTCGAAATGAAACTATATGTACCTTTATGATCTCGTGCTAAAAAAAATCGTGTTGCTTCATGCACTCTTTGCACAGAGCGAACGTGCAGACTGTACAGTAGAAAATGCACTCCTTGGAGGAATGAGTATCGCACGAGCCATAGAGCTTGATCCTTGTGATCGGCCTCAACCATGGCAGAACGGCGTTCTTTTGATCGTCTCCAGACGAGGCCGTCATCGTATCCTTCCATGTCATTTTCATGGCTGTTCATTTCCCTCTCCCTCGCTTCTTAATCTGATAAAGAATGGAACCCAAGAAGAAGAAAGAGAGCAGGCTGCGAAGATGTTTATGAAATTGAGATTGAGAGAGGAAATGAGAGAGACTTTTACTAATACGCTAAAATAATTGAGGGTGAATAAATGAACCGGCTGGGTTTAAGTCTATAGAAACATAAATAAATCTAGCAAAAAATAAAGGAAAAGGAGAGAAAAAAAAAGGAATCAAATTAAAGTTGGGGTTCTTGCAAATGATGAGTATAAACAAAAGGTTTATACCACCCACCGATCGGTGGCCGAGTTGGTTTGAGTTCGGTTCCTTTCACGAGAAGTCCCGGGTTCAAAACTCCTTGGCGCCGATGTCTTAAGTGGGGGGTCGTGGTGGTGGGCACTAGTCGTGCTCCACCATTGTGTTGAGCGAAGCTCGCCGGCCGCGCGGAACCTTGGTCATAAAAAAAAAAAAAACAAAACAAAAAAAAAGGTTTATACCAATTCTCTTTTCGCTAATTTATGCCTCAACTGGAAAAACACGGGAAATAGAGAATGATTTTTGCGATAATTTCGTTTATCAAACACAAACGAACCCAATATAATACTAATTACGCCATGTTGACAGTAATCACCAAAGTTATGCAAGTTGTGATGACAGTTTAGTTTGATTGCGATCTATAATAAATTAAATAATTACGATGCTCTCGTCTTTAGATTATAAAACAATAAAATTTATTGGTATGTCATATAACAGTTCGATTAGTCCATTATATCAGAAATTGAACAAATTGCATTGGATTATCTTCAATGATTCTCATTTTCAAATAACTAATTGAAACCGTTTACAGTTAGTAGCTTGAAGAAAACAAACCGCACACTTCCCCCTCGTAATAACGTAGTAGCTCCATCAGGGGTAAACGTCTAAAAGCCAGCTCGGTCATACTCCCATATCCATATTCATCATTTTCAATTTAGTTTAGAAGAAGTGATTACGAAAGGAAAGAGAATTTAAATAAGTATTAGATAAAAGAAAAAGGTCTGAAGAGAATTAATTATACTGTTGTTAGGATGCTATCGAGGAAAAAAGAAAGAAAAACAGTGTATAATGATTATTAATGTTCGTTTATATATGTAATTGGTCGGACTGTTTATATGTTTTTAAATTCATTAAAAATTAAAGAAAAAATGAGAAAAATTATTTAACATGCTTATTAGTATGCAAATCCCTCCAAACTCCTTCGCATTTAGAGAGATCCGAAGTGAATTAAAATTGTGCATAAATTGACTGGGCAAATTCTTCCAAAACACTCATAATCCGGCATAATCCTACCTCTCCGTCTCTTTCCATTCTTCCAAACATGATTATATTTGCAGAACCTTTTTCCACCTAATTCCTCCTTACAAAGTTACGGCCCTTTTGGTGCGGAAATAGAATAAGATTGTAATATAATAGCTATTATGCTGTTTGGTTTAAGTAATATAATACAAATTATGTTGTGTAGATTCATTTATGACACATTTAGTACGGAGAAGATAGGATTAGAATTCTCAAAATATCCTAAAATCAGAATTAGAGGGAGTATAATTTTTATCACTTTAATCATGACTTTTCAGTTTAATAACAAATTAGATACATTATTTACCAAATAGTTAGCAATATTTTAATGTTTTATGTATGCCCTAATGAAATGTTAAACACCTAACAGTTGTTTATACCAAAATAATTTAGAGTAAATATCACTTTGACAACCTCTTATGAGTGTACTATACAGATTTTCATGTATTATCTAGTAATTAGCTTTATGATTATTCTTTACATGCTATTATACAGTATGTAATTAGGTTAAAATAAAAATACATATCTTTTACTGCATATTTAAAAGTGTGATAGGATTAATACCAATAACCATCTAAGAATTAATTAAAAATAACTATTATTCAGAAAACCATTTTAAAATATGACATTTTAGATAATAGTATCTAATAGAGTGCCACTAATTAAGATATTATGCATTATTTTTAATATACCAAGTAATTGTGCATTAGAAAGATAACGTGATTTGTTATTATATCAATTAGTTACCTTTCACCTAGTATTCTATTCATTAATCTTATAATATGTGATTAAGTCAAAGCAATGACAATTCGTGTTATCAATATATATAATATAAGAAAATAGTGATGATTAATAGAAATTTTGTAACTGTAATTAATTGTCTACTTATAGAATCGGCCTAATTTCCTTAAAAACATTAACTTTAACTCATATCCCAATTCTAACCCTAAACTTTATGTTATTTCATAATAAAGCTCCAACTTTCAGCTCCAATCAAGTTTTCGTCGAATGATATTGTTAAAGATCCGACGTGGCATACCATAATCACATTACCCATATGGCGTCTATTGACATTAGAGATAATTGATTTCCAAGACGGTCCATGTGGTCCCAATATGGTTGGTCCATCTAACTCACCCTTAATTGACATGCAAATTAGGCACCAAATAAGACAACATAAAATTGAGACAATGAGAGAGAGATGTTACAGGCTCAAAGATTCTTTGGCCGCGGAACCGCCCATGGGGGGCTTGGCGTGTCACGGAAGAACAAGCCAACCCTTTTTCTATAGTCGCTCATGGAACACTTAGGCGAATATTTCTCTCGTATCGAGTCATATCATGCCCAGCTTATCTCGAAGAGCCTTTGTATCGAGCAATAGCAAACTACTTTAGGCATGACAACCGGTTTCGGTTTGCCATGGCTTCATCGGGAAAAAGGTATCAGCTCCCAACCAGTTTGTACAAGCAAGACCAAACCCGTTTTCAGAGCTCCTCGTGGATGTATTCTATCTAATCCTAGAACCCCTAGCACAAACCGTCCCGATACCACTCCCGAGGATCCAATTGTCTCTTCTCCTCTGCATCTCTTATTCACTATGTTTGACACCAATAAGCATCCCTTCAAGGTTTACGAGTGTGGGAGGGCCCGACGGCACCAGTCATTCGATCCCACAACATGAAACTCCTGGCCCGTAGCAGAGAGCTCTAAGCTCGCTGTGGCCATGGCCTCTCAAACTCATAATCACGGTTGCCATGGCCACTCCATCTCGTGGCGATGACCGTGAGATCTTATTAAGCCGTGATGCTCACGGCAACTATGGTCGTGATATCTTTTTGAGCCATGAATCTCAAGGCCACCATGGCCGCTCAAGCTCCGAGCAGATAATGAGGATCAAATGAGTATCGAGCTCACACATGTAGAAAAATTCACTAGGCAGTGAAATTCATTTTTTTTTAGTTTACTGATTGGGCATGTGGTTTTCAGGTCAATTTTCTTGCATCTTGATTAGTCTACCTCTTTGAGCGATCTTAAGGGTGCACTTTGACGCAATGTCTAATGCGTTCTTTATAAGGTTAATATCACGAAAACCTCAAATTGGTACACTCGTAACAAATTTATCTTAAACTATTTTTTTTATCATAAAAAATCATAAACTGGTATATCTGTGATAAATTTACTCCAAATTATTTTTTTTACCACCAAAAATCATAAACATGTATACCTATGACAAATTTACTCCAAACTAGTACACCCGTGAGAAATTTACCCTATTTTAGTTTTTGTTAAATTTTACCATCAAATTGCTAAGTTAGATGACATATGACAGTTGACAGGTGTATCTATTTGGGATTTTTACCATTTATTTGTCACATGTGTATCAATTTATTACTTTTCAGGGTATCAAATTAATTTAATGAAAACTAACGGAGAGTAAATTTGTCATAGGTGTACTAATTTAGAGTTTTTTTATGGTCAAAAAAGTAGTTTGAGGTAAATTTATCACGTATGTATCAATTTAGGGTTTTACGCGGTCAAAAAAATAGTTTGGATAAATTTATCACAAATGTATTAGTTTGGGTTTTCCATGGTCAAAAAATAGTTTGGGATAAATTTATCTCGTGTATACCAGTTTGAGATTTTTGGTGGTATTAACCCTTCTTTATATTATTATTACAGTCATCCCGATAAGGCCTAAACCCAAAACCACAAAAGATTTGGAAATACTCTTGTCATAGCTCGAAAGCTAGTAATTCTTATGTTCAATACTTCTTTTGTGAATGTCTATTTATATAATAATTTGGAGATGTTAATCAATCAAGTTCTTGTACTTTTAATTTGTCTAACCGTGAATATGAACTACATAAAAATTCTATTAGTGTCTCCAGCTCTAAACCTACTTAATACTTAATTGGGTTTTTTGGTCAAAATACTTAATAGGGTTTGACGAGTCTCTTAGAGCTGATAAAAATTTGACGTGGAAAACTCCGAGTACAACGTTCATGCTAAGAAATCTCATTCTTAGGGTTTGGCTGCAATTTTCATTTCGCAATTTTTAATTTCACATGTTGATAAATAGTCTGACATGAGAAGGGTTTTTTCAAACTATATTATTGTCCATTCCAGCGTACATGTCTATCCCGATAAACCGAATTCAAAGTCATAGGGAGATGTTCTTAAAAATTATGCAAATTCAATGACTTAGTTAGACAAATTTAAAGGTCAAGGAGTTTTTTTTTTTTTGTCAAAATAAAGATCAAGGATTTTTTTGTTGGGGGGGTGTGGTGTGCGGAAGAAAAGATCAAGGAGTTGATTAGAAAAGAATTGCGTAAACTTTTTGGTTACATCCCGCCTTAACCCGCTGGCTTTCTGATATTTACATGTTTGCCCTCGATGGAGATTGCACCATTAAAGTGGACGCGCGCGCGGTACTGGACGAGGGTCCAGTTTCCGCAAAAAAAAAAAAAAAGAGGAATTACTTTTACTTGCTATAAATAATTGGAAACGGTATGACTCTTAAAATGGCTAATTGCAAATGTCAATTGTTTGAGATATTTTAGATATAGAAATTTAGGCTATTTCTTGTGATTTTCTATATCTATTTTGTTTCTTCTAAAAGTCATGCAAATAGGCTTTCTATGTACTCTTTTTCACAATATCGAAATACACAGAAAATTCACAAATTCTATTTTCCGCTGCATTTCTAATCTTAATTTGGTATCAAAGCCTCCTTTCTTGAGATAACCCTAGCGCATGAGGTGAGTTGATCGTGTTACCACGCGAGCTAGTTGTTGCCAAGTCGAGCTTTTTCTTTTTCACAAAGGTGGATGCGTCTTTGCACAATAACCTTCGTTTAGCAGTGCCTTCTTATTCCACTTGCTCTAGCTGTGCTAGTCGTATCGGTCGCGTTTGTTAAGTTATTGCTCTGACCACAAAGTCGACCGCAAAGAATGCATCCTCTTCGGCCCGTACAGGACATATGCTCTTTGGCCCAAATGCCTCCGATTCTTGACTTTTCAATGCTCGTTTCAAGAATCCGACACCACCACCAGACTTGTTGCCCTCAAATAAACTAGATCCGGTAAACGCGATATCACATAGTGCCTCGCTGTGAAGCCACCAAGCCCGATACCACATAGCTTGTTGAAGCACTATTCGACATTGATTCGGACTCTAGGTGACTAGTCGCCATGAGTTTGAGGGAGGATGCTTGAGATATTTTAGATATCTTATAGAGATATTTAGGATATGTCCTACAATTTTCTATATATATTTTGATTATGTATATCTGATTTGATTTCTTTTGATAGTATTGTAATAAAGTTTATATGTACTATTTTCTATAACATCGAAGGACACAAAAATTTCACAAATTCTCTTTTCCGCTTTTGCTCTAATCTTCATTTGGTATGAAAGCCTCCTTTCTTGAGGCAATCACTACACATGGGGTGCGGTGTGGTGCTCTACGCACCGGGCATTCTCTGCAAGTATTCAGCATCACGATGATCGTGTTATGACATCAACGACGTGTTGCCAAGTCGCACTTTTCTTTTCCATGGAGGTAGATGCGTCTTCGAACAATAACCTTCACACTTTTCTTTTCAATGGAGGTAGATGCGTTTTCACACAATTACCTTTGCTTATTAGTGCCTGACTAATTTCGCTTGTTGTAGCTACTCCAGCCATATTGGTCACGTTTGTTTAGTTATTGTCATGACAGCAAAGTCATGTCTTCGGTTCTCGACTTTTCATAGCTCGTTTCAAGAAGCCGACACCAATACCAGATTCGCCACCTTGAAGCGAACTAGATCTAGTACACGCGGTCTCACACGCCGCTTCGCTATAGATCCACATACCACACAATGTGTTGGAGCACTGTTCGACATCGATTCAAACTCAAGGTGACTAGCCACCATGAGTTTGAGGGATGATGTTTGAGATATTTTAGATATCTTTTAGAGATATTTAGGATACTTCCTGTGATTTTCTATATCTATTTTTTTTTTTATGTATATCTCATTTGATTTTCTTTAATAGTCTTGTAATAAAGTTTGTATGTACTCTTTTCTATAACATGGGAATATATATAAATTTCATAAATTCTCTTGTCCGCTCTAGCTCTAATCTTAATTTGGTATCAGAGCCTCCTTTCTTGAGGAAACCGCTACGAATGGGGTGTTGTGCGTCGCTCTACGCATCAAGCATTCTCTAGCAGTGTCTAGCGTCACAATGATTGTGTTACAACATCGGTGACATCGCAAAGTCGAGTTTGTCTTTTTCATGGAGGTGGATGCGTCTTCACATAATAACCTTGGCTCGGTAGTGCAATGGCTTATTCCGCTTGCAATAGTTATACCAATCGAATCGGCTGCATTTCTTAAGTTATTGTCACGACAACAAAATCATGTCCAAGTTCTTGACTTTTCACTACTTGTTTCAAGAAGCCGACACCACTACCGTATTCGCTGCTCTCAAACAAACTAGATTTGATAGACATGGTCTCACATTCTACCTCGATGGGGATCCACCAAGCCCGATGACACCCAATATGTTGGAGCAATGTTCGACATTGATTCAAATTCAAGGCGACCAATCATCAGTAGTTTGAGGGAGGATGTTTGAGATATTTTAGATATCTGCTAGAGATATTTAGGATATTTTCTATGATTTTATATATTTATTTTAATTATGTATATCTGATTTGATTTCCTTTGATAGTTCCGTAATATAGTTTCTATGTACTCTATTCTATAACATCAAAATACACAGAAATTTCACAAATTCTCTTTTTCCGATCTAGCTCTAATCTATCAGAGCCTCCTTTCCCGAGGCAACCGCTACGCACGGGGTGTAGTTTGGTGCTTTGCGCACCGGACATTCTCTAGCAGTGTTCAGCGTCTTGGTGATTGTGTAATGACGTCGGCAATGCGTCACTAAGTCGAGCTTTTCTTTTCCATTGAGGTAGACACGTCTTGGCACAATAACCTTCACTCAACGATTCCTGGCTTATTTCTCTTGTTGTAGCTACACCAGTAGTATCGGCCGCATTTATTAAGTTATTGTCCTAACAGTGAAGTCATGTCTCCACTTCTCAACTTTTCACTACTTGTTTCAAAAAGCCGATGCCACCACCAAACTCGCTGCCCTGAAACGAACTAGATCCGGTAGATGTAGTCTCACAAACCGCATTGCTGCAAGTCCATCACGCTTGATGCCACGCAACATGTTGGCGCATTGTTCGACATTGATGCAAACTTAAGATGACCAATCACGGTGAGTTTAAGGGAGGATGTTTTAGAAATTTTAGATATTTTCTAGAGATATTTACGATATTTCTTGTGATTTTCTATATCTATTTGATTGTATATATCTGATTTGAATTGCTTTGATAGTCCCGTAATAAAGTTTCTATGTACTCTTTTCTATAACATTATAAAAATTTCACAATTCTCCTTTCCGCTCTAGCTCTAATCTTCATTTGGTATTAGAGCCTCCTTTCCTAAGGAAAACGCTATGCACGGGGTGCGGTGTGGCGTTCTACATGCTAGGCATTCTCTGGTAATGTTTAGTGTCACGATGATCATGTTACAACGTCAACAATGCGTCGCCAAATTTAGCTTTTCTTTTCCATGGAGTTAGACGCATCTTCGCATAATAACCTTTGCTCAACAATGGCCGGCTTATTCCGCTAGTTGTACCTATGCCGGTCGTATCGGTTGCGTTTGTTAAGTTGTTGTCCGGATAGCAAATTCATGTATTTGGTTCTCGACTTTTCACTACTCATTTCAAGAAATCAACACCGCTACTAGACTAGCTACCCTCAAACGAACCGGATCTAGTAGATGTGGTCTCACACACTACCTCATTGCAGATCCAACAAGCCTGATGCCATGCAGCATGTTGGAGCTCTGTTCAACATTGATTCCAACTTAAGATGACTAGTCACCATAAGTTTGAGGGAGGATGTTTGAGATATTTTAGATATCTTCTAGAGATATTTAAAATATTTCTTGTGATTTTATATATCTATATGATTGTGTATATCTCATTTGATTTGCTTTGATAGTCCTATAATAAAGTTTCCATGTACTCTTTTCTATAGCATTGAAAGATAAAAAAATTTCACGATTCTCGTTTCCGCTCTAGCTCTAATCTTAATTTGGTATCAGAGCCTCCTTTCCTAAGAAAAATGCTATGCACAAGGTACGGTGCGGTGCTCTACACATCGTGCATTCTCCGGCAATGTTCAGCGTCACAATGATCATGTTACAACGTCGGCGATGCGTCGCCAAGACTAGCTTTTCTTTTCCATGGAGGTAGATGCGTCTTCGCATAATAGCCTTCACTTAGCAATGCTTGGCTTATTCCGCTAGCTATAACTACGCTAGTCGTATTGGTTGCGTTTGTTAAGTTATTGTCCGGACAACAAAGTCATGTTTCCGGTTCTCGATTTTTCACTGCTCGTTTCAAGAAACCGACACCACTACTAGACTAGCTACCCTCAAACGAACCGGATCTAGTAGATGTGGTCTCACACACTACCTCATTGCAGATCCAACAAGCCTGATGCCATGCAGCATGTTGGAGCTCTGTTCAACATTGATTCCAACTTAAGATGACTAGTCACCATAAGTTTGAGGGAGGATGTTTGAGATATTTTAGATATCTTCTAGAGACATTTATGATATTTCTTGTGATTTTCTATATCTATTTGATTGTGCATATCTGATTTGATTTGCTTTGATAGTCTCGTAAAAAAAAATTTTATGTACTCGTTTCTATAACATTGAAATACACAAAATTTTCACTATTCTCTTTTTCGCTCTAGCTCTAATCCTAATTTGGTATTAGAGCCTCCTTTCCTAAGGAAAATGCTATGCACGGGGTGCGGTGCGCTGCCCTACACACTAGGCATTCTCCGGCAATGTTCACCGTCACGATGATCATGTTACAACATCAGCGATGCGTCGCCAAGTCTAGCTTTTCTTTTCCGTGGAGATAGATGCGTCTTCGCATAATAATCTTCACTCAGCAGTGCACGGCTTATTCTGCTAGTTGCAGCTACGCCAGCCGTATTGGTTGCGTTTGTCAAGTTATTGTCCGGATAGCAAAGTCATGTTTTCGGTTCTCAACTTTTCACTACTAGTTTCAAGAAACCGACACCACCACTAGACTAGCTACTCCCAAATGAATCGGATTTAGTAGACATGGTCTCACACACCGTCTCGTTGCGGATCCAACAAGCCTGATGTTATGCAGCATGTTGGAGCTCGTTTCGACATTTATTCAAACTTAAGATAACTGGTCACCATGAGTTTGAGGGATGATGTCCGAGATATTTACGATATTTACGATATTTCTTGTGATTTTCTATATCTATTTGATTGTGTATATCTGATTTGATTTGCTTTGATAGTCTTGTAATAAAGTTTCCATGTACTCTTTTCTATAACATTGAAATACACAAAAATTTCACAATTTTCCTTTCTGTTGTAGTTCTAATCTTAATTTGGTATCGGGGCTTCCTTTCCTAAGGAAAATGCTATGCACATGGTGCAATGCGGCGCTCTACGCACCGTGCATTCTTTGGCAATGTTCAGCGTCACGATGATCGTGTTACAACGTCGGAGATCCGTCGCCAAGTCTAGCTTTTCTTTTCCATGGAGGTAGATGCGTCTTCGGATAATAACCTTTGTTCAGCGGTGCCCGGCTTATTCCGCCAGTTGTAGCTACGCCGACCATATTGGTTGCATTTGTCAAGTTATTGTCCGGATAGCAAAGACATGTCTTCGGTTCTCGACTTTTCACTGCTCATTTCAAGAAACCGACACCACTACTAGACTAGCTACCCCCAACGAACCGGATCTAATAGACGTGGTCTCACACACTGCCTCATTGCTGATCCAACAAGCTCGATGCCACGTAGCATGTTGGAACTCCGTTCAACATTGATTTAAACTTAAGATAACTGGTTACCATGAGTTTGGGGGAGGATGTTTGAGATATTTTAAATATCTTCTAGAGATATTTAGAATATTTCTTGTGATTTTCTATGTCTATTTTGATTATGTATATCTGATTTGGTTTCAATTAATAGTCTTGGAATAAAGTTTCTATGTTCTCTTTTCTATGACATTGAAATACGGAGAAATTTCACAAATTTTATTTTTCGTTCTAGCTGTAGTCTTACTTTGGTATCATAGCCTCCTTCCTAAAGGCAACTACTACGCACGGCTTGCGGTGCGGCGCTCTACGCAATGGGCATTCTCTAGCAGTGTTCGGCGTCACGGTAATCGTGTGACCACGTCGCCGATGTGTCGCCAAGTGGAGCTTTTCTTTTCCATGGAGGTAGACGCATCTTCGCACAATATCCTTCTCTCAATAGTGCCTGGCTTATTCCGCTTGCTGTAGCTATGCCAGCCATATCGGCCGCGTTTGTTAAGCTATTGTCCGATAGCAAAGTTATGTCTCCGGTTCTCGACTTTTCACCGCTTGTTTCAAGAAGTTGACACCGCTACCAGACTTGCCGCACTCAAATGAACCAGATCCGGTAGACGCGATCTCATACAACGCCTCGCTTCGGATCCACCAACCCCGATGCCACGCAGAGTGTTGGAGCACTGTTTGACATTGATTCAAACCCAAGCTCACTTGCCACCATGAGTTTGAGGGGGGATATTTTAGATATTTTAGATATCTTTTAGAGATTTTTAGGATATTTGCTGTGATTTTCTATATATTGATTATGTATATCTAAATTGATTTCCTTTATAGTTCTTTAATAAGGCCCTTGAAGACCGGGTCGGTGAAGCCAGAAAAGGGCTGCTGGGCGTGAGCAAGAGGAGGAGGACGAAGAAGAAGACGCGGAGGTTAATCCGAGATAGAAGCAAGCCCATTTCCTTATGATGTAATATTGTTCGGAACTTGGATTCCTCCGTCGGTATGTGTTCTGTTCTTGTTGTATTCCGAAACTTTCTTCGGGAGTTTCTGGAAATGGGTCTGCTTTCTTTTTCTTCATATCTGATAGTGGAATTGCTCCAAAGACAAGAATGAGAGAGACGATAAAGAGGATTTAGGCTGGTGCCTCTGGGGTTTGAGCTCTTTGCGGTTGCCTAATCTAAGGTTTCATCTGGCTTGGGTCGATTGAGAGAGACGACGAAGAGGATTTAGTGATTTTTTTGGTGAATGCCAATGGAGGGATTCAGGGGTTCGAGCTCAATATCATTTTACAGATCTACGGGTACAAGCACGAAGAAGAAACCTGCACAACTCAGTTTTGTTAGCCATTGAACTGAACTAAAAAAAATCCGAACTGGTTAGAAGAAATGTGGCTCATTCCATTATCCGAAATAAAAACTGAACTGAAAACGCATGAAATTCCGGTTCTGTTCGGTTTTCAGTTCAGTTTTGACACTCCTACTTGGCATTCGGCAACTTGAGCCCGTACTGGCAAGATTCACAATCCGTAAAGGCGATCTGATAGCGAGAGCAAGCGATCTGAGCTCTCCTTTTGTGCATGTAAGCAACGAGACACTCGTTGAAAGTACACGGACAAATATCGGAAATATCTCACAGCGATAGGCCGAAGTGGGAGTGCGACTGAGATGGCTCTCAGACATTTACATGTTTGCGCTGTTGAAATATTCCGCTGTTAGCAATTATTAGAGTGGACGTGGGAAGTTTCTTTGTTAGCTTTTATTCTGCAGAGAATAATCTCAATTGCTATAGATAATTTTGAGCGGTTCGACACATTAAAATGTCTATTTGAAAATGTGAATGATTAAAGAAAAACCAATCAAATTGCATCTAAAAAAAGGGCCGAACGAACGGAAAGTAAAATTAATTGATGAGCATTTCTGAGAATTTTGTGTCTACTTACGTCTATTTTGATTGATGTTAAGTACTCAATTTCTTATCGCTACCGGTCTGCGCATTGGTTCAAAGGATGGGGCTTGTGCGGCTCAGACAATAAATGAAACAGATATTCGCACAGAAAAAAAGTTACATATATCAAAGATCAAAAAGGACTTGGACTGGGTTAAGACATTTTTTTTTTTTGTGGTCGGAACTAGGTTAAGACTCACTTCCCCCGCTGTAATAGTAATAATTTGTCAACTGAAAATTATGCGACTTTAATAAGTATTTTACCGGGTACTTATCTTTTTGTTGTTCGGATTGTGATGATGGATTTGTCAACCTCGAACCTTCGGCATCCTAAATTAACTCTTCAATATTTAGCTAGTTCCATAAAATGACGTAGACCGTCATGCTAGTATGTCTTGAAACTTGCATATTGCATTTGTTTTTTTTTTAAAAACTTTCCCATCCTGAATTTTACAAGTTGTTACTTCACTGACCATGGACGCTAATAAGAAGCACGAGTCGAGTTTAAAAATATTTGAAGTTTACATCCACTTGGCCTATTCAAGAGCACAACTGCTTTACTAGAGTTCTTTGGATAGCTTGCGTATTTCCTTATTTTGGCCGTAAATCTTTTTTTTTTTTCTCAAACTGTAAATCAAAATTAGTGTCTCACAATTTCTTTTATTTCATTTTATTTGCTAGCCACAAACTTGTGGCTGGCATTTTACCGTCCACCGTCAAAATGACAATGGACGGTCAATTAAGCTAGCAAAGGCCTAAAACCAAACACGCTTCTCAAGTAATCCGTTCTCTCCTTGGAGAATCAGTGGATAGTGGAGCACCAGAACTGAAATTAGGAGAGGCTAATGTAACTGATATACTTAAAAGAGAAAACAAATATACTTCACATTGCAGTAAAGTGAAATAGCGTTTATTTCGCTTGACACATGGAAGATCAAGCTTGTGCTAAGCCCTTACGCAAAAGGGAGAAAAATTAACGAAGGTCGTTGTAGTTTCAATGAGCCCTATCAAGAATGTACCAGAAAAATTAACAATAGGTACCAATTTCCAATCTTCGGCTAATAAAGTGGAGCTCTCTGCGGGTTTTTCTGCTTTCTTGACCGTTTTCTGAATGACCTCACATTGCTAGGACTCTCCTCTGATATGGTCTCTACCTTTCTCTTTGCCTCGTTCTTCATACTTCCACTTTCATTCATCTTCATCACGGCATCAACCTACCGAGGGAAAAACAAGAAAGAATGACTCACATGTGAGAAAACGTTCTTCAACATCGTGAAACATTCAAAATTAATGCACGATACTGGTGGCTCGAGACCCCGATTCGTTCGAAAATGCGTGCTCGATCGTTTCGTCACCTTGCATTCCAAGGAGCAATACTTGGCGTCCGGCGACTTGAGCCGATATTGGCAAGATTCGCACTCTGCAACGCTGCTCTGGCGGCCGGAGGAAGCGATCCTAGCTCCTCTTTTGTATATGTACGCGACGAGCCACTTATTGGAAATGTAAGGACATATATCGGAAATATCCCAGAGTGACTGCAAGTCCTCCATTCTGAACGACACGTCTTTCCCCACTTTATATGCCTGAAAAGATTAAAACCAGGAAAAGCAATCCAAATTTCCCATTTTCTTCATCATGCAAAGATAAGAGTTTATATGCTGCGCATTTTCACGACACATCGATAGGACAAAATGCTAATATGATTACAGACGCCAATGCGATTCGAAATAGAAGGTAGTACCTTTATCATCTCATGCTTAGAAAGATCGTGTTGCTTCTTGCACTCTTTGCAGAGAGCGACCATGCAGACTCGACAGTAGAAATTGCGGTCTTCGGAGAGATGAGTCTCACACGAGCTATAGAGCTTGGCGCTCGCGATCGGCCTCAGCCATGGCGGAACGGCCTTCCCTTGATCATCTCTGGACGAGACCATCATTGTGCCATTCCCCGTCATCTTCGAGGCTGTTCTTTCTCCCTCTACCTCGCTTCTTTAATTTGATAAGCAACGAAACCCAAGAAGAGGAAACCGAGAAGGTTGGCAAGGTGTTATGAAATTGAGATTGGAAGAGAGAGAGAGAGAGAGAGGGGAAATGAGAGAAACTTTGCTAAAAGATAAAAATTATGATTTGTAAATTGATATATCACATAACAGCTTCGTCAATCCATTGCATCAGATATTGAACTAATTATATTTGATTATTTTCAATGATTTTCATCTGCAAATAACTGATTGAAACCGTTTACAGTTAATAGCTTGAGAAAACAAATGTGTCCTGCAAACGTCCACTACCTACCTAAGAGGGTAATAGGTCGGTTCACCAGGGGGCAAACTTGTAAATGTATGAAAGCCGGCTTAGTTACCAAACAGGCCCTTAGACTTCCACTCCGTTATCCTCGGTTGGTGATTATATCGTTAGGAAGGAAAAAAAAATGAAAATAATTGTGAGAGAAAGAAGACGGGAAAAATTTTGTGAGATTAAATTTCGATATGAAAAATTTTAAGAGATTAAATTTCGATATTGTTTAGATGCCGATGAGGGAAAAAAAAAAGAAAATAATATTTAATGGCACTAAAGTCCTTTTATATATTCTCGCAGATACATGTAAACCCTTTTTTTCCGAGCCGATTCCTCCTAACAAAGATATAGCACTTTTGGTTTCATGATTTGAAAAATATTTTTCTGAAATGATCGCTGATATCGCTTACAAAAATGAATGAACCAATAATATGATTATCGTCCATGAAAATATTTAGACATAAATTATTGTCGGTGATGAAAATATATTCCATTAACTAATTATTAGTGATCATTTTGAGGAAGATGTCAAAATCAGTCATTTTCTACGAACTAAACAGAGTCTAATAGTTAGTCATTATTCATGAATTTCACAACCATATAAAGCATTAGATATAAATTTACCAAAATTTTTATTTGATAATTTATGTACGTTATAATGAAAATTTAGACGCATACGATGGGTGTATATTACAACCACTTATAATAATTATCACTTCCCTAAGTGCTATATTTGATTTCTTATATATTATTTAGTTAGTAAATTATGATTAATATTTAAATGTTTATCTTTTAATATGTAATTGTGCTAGCTGGCCTCTGTCTTGTCCTGCTAGGGCCGGGACTCCTCCAATGAAATGGTTTTTATAGACATTATTATTACATAGTTAATAGTATGACAGGATTAATAAAAACAAAATAATTTGAGTATTATTTATGACAAATATAATTTATAAAATCATAACTCAGATTACAATTTTCTAATCAGCATATTCTGAATATCATGTTGTTACGGGCCTCTCAGATCGAGCAAATCTAATTTCCTTAGAAAGTATCAATTTTAGCTCGAGTGTCAATTATGGCCTCAATTTTTATTTATATCACAACAAAGCATTGACTTTCGGTCGGTGCTCGGGTTAGCTCCCGTCAAGTGTCAATCAAAAGATGTTGTTAAATATATGACATGCCATGTTACATGTACATTACCTTCATTGCATCTGCTGACATGGCAATTAGGTCCCAAATTAAAGAGCAAAAAAAGAAAAACAAAAATTGAGAAAAAGAGATAGGGAAAATGAGAGATTAGGTCTATCACATTCTCGACAACTACAAGTTCAGGCTCTAAGGTCACGGTAATTATGGCCGCTCAAGCTCATACTCAAGGTCTCCATGGTCGCCCATGGTCGCAAAGCTCGTGTGAGCCATTGTCGTGAGATCTTTATGAATCATGAATCCCGAGGTTGCCATGGCGACTCAAGCTTCAAGCACGTGATGATTTGTACATGAGCGTTGAGCTTATAGCGCCCATGGTTGCTTGAATTTTGATTCGTGGCTTGAAACTTTGAGTGGCCTTGGCAATGGCGAGTCTGAAGCTTGACTAGCCATGGTGGTCTCGAGTTTCGTGATTCAAAAAGATCTCACTATCATAGCCATAAGCGCGAGTGGCCATGTTGTCGGCAAGTATGAACTTGCACAATCATGGCGCCACTATGAGGTTAGAGCTTGAGCTCTTGGATAGGGTGGTCGTGATCGACCCATCTCTTACACAAATACAATGCCCTTTTTTCTTTTAAGATGTTTGATGAGGCACTTAATTTTTATGTCAGCAATTTAACGGGGGAATTTAGATATTGATTAAGTAGTAATCAGAATTGGGACTCGAGTTAAAATTGATATTTTTTTTTTTAAAATAGGATTGGGCTGAATAGAGTGAGTGAAAAAAAAAAAGAAAAAGAAAAAAAGATAGGGTTATTCTAGGGATAACCTTTGAAGCCAGACTGCAATAACCTTAATCTGACCATGTAATAAAAGTTACAACCTTGATTGTAATAATGTAATTGTAAAATTACTTCGCCTTGCTGACAGTGTTTATGCACAAATCACTTGTTGGAGCCGGGCTCTGCCCCCATTGAAATCAGATTTTACCACCGTCTCTCCTCCTCTCCTCACTATCTTCTTCTCCTATTCACCTTCTTCTTCCTCACCCATCTCTCTCTCTCTAGGGATGGACCTCCTCTCTCTCTCCGCTCCATCCTCACCTCACTTCCTCCCTCTCAAACCCTCCCTCCATGTCCCCAAACCACCCCCTTCTCTCTCCCTCAAACCCCACGCGCCACCTCCTCCTCTCTCCTCCCTCAAAACCCATCTCGCTCCCTCCCTGAAACCCCGCCGGGCAGCCGCCGCCTCTGCCTCCGCCGTCTCGTCGGCCCCTCAGACCCCCGCCACGGCCATGAGGGGCGCCGAGGCCGACGCCATGGGGCTCCTCCTCAAGGAGCGCATCGTCTTCCTGGGGAGCGGCATCGACGATTTCGTCGCGGACGCGATTATCAGCCAGTTGCTCTTGCTCGACGCTCAGGACCACACTAAGGACATTCGGCTCTTCGTTAATTGTCCCGGTGGCTCACTTAGGTAAGTCCGGTTAGGAGTTGTGGTTGTTGGTTGTCTTCTGAGATTGCTCTGGCTTTGGGTCTTTTGGAGGTGTTGAGATTGAAATTTCTTGTAATTCTTTCGGTCTGCTTACGAGTTGTTTGAAGAAATGCCAGTCAGGGGTTTCTCGTGTAAATAGTAGATTAGATAGTTTGAAGGGGTTAGAGTTGAGCTTGCGAGGTGTGTTCCCGATAAATTGCTAAATGAAATTATAGTTATATGGTCCAATTTGCTCCGTTGAAATGTTTTTACATTGTTGCCGGTGGCTAAGGAAAAATAAAGGACTAAGTAGGTGCTTTTTGAACCATAACCAAACTATTATAGGGCATGAAGGGGGTGCAAACTTGTATGATGAACTATTACTTTTCAATGTCAGAACCTCTGGACATTGTGACTGACTGTGGTGTTATTAGATGTGCAGCAGTTCTCCTAGTTGGTAGTGGAGACCATGTTTAGCCGTCTCTTTGTGATCTTTCAAGTTGGATTTGTGCTCTTTTGCTATGACTAGTTAAGAATAATAGACAGGCGATAGATGATTTAAGTATCAGATTGAATACACATATATTTACTTTCCTGCAATTAGACGAAGCTGGTGTATGTCAGATCTCAGCCAAAACACCATAGTCATTGTAGTGGGTGAGATCTCTATCAATTTAAGTGGCATTCAACAGTTGAACAAAACATTTTCCGAAAAAGTAAATGTAAAAATAAAGTTGAACAAAACGCCATATTCATTCTCTACTTCATTCATCATGCTGACACTCTATGGGTGAGATCGTGATTGATTTCTCCATCCTCTTTACAACATGAGTCCTAGATTTCAAAAACTTTCACTGCTTAGAATTTCCCGGTCTCCAATTCCCACGGCAGTACCATTTAAATCCTTTTGGCATTGGAGTTATACTCCCCATACGCTGTATTGATTGTCTTAGCCAAAAACCTTATATTCCAAGACCAATGTTATAGTTTCTTATTTACTCCCACTTGAATTTCATTTATCAGTACTGTACAATTTGCAACTGTAGATACCAAAAGATGTCTATTGCTAATGTGTTATTCTGGTATGGCGGTTATGAGATTGATGATGTCCATGAGAACAATTTCTCAACCGAATATTGTAATACCATTTGTATTTCAAAAAATTGTAATAGAATTACATGTGAATCTACGTGTCAGCGTTTGTATGTTGTGGAAGTTTGAAATTTTAAAAGAGTCAAAGTGTTAATGGAAAACTGAAAGCCAATCCAGACACGTCTTTAAGTATGAGCTTGTATATGAGCCTTGGAGCAACCTTGTATTATGGGAAGTCTTTAGTTTGTCCTCCATGTTACCTTATGGAAATCACTACTTAATCGTAAATGTCTTTTAACTAGTATATAGGCTATATGTATTTCTTTCTTCTGTAGAATTCTCAAAAGAGTTTCTCCAGAACCTGACACGTTTTCTCCAAATTGGTGAGAACTACATGTGAATCCTTTTACCTTTCCCCAAATCTGTGTAATGAGTAGATTGTTTCCATAATTGATCTTTATGGCACAAACCCCCCAATTGGATATCCAATCTGGGTGTCCTGCATCAACCTGCACTCAAGTACTCTTTCCTAGAGTTCTATAAATCTAGATAACTCCAAGTAGACACAATTTTAGATGTCATCTTTATTCTTGTTGATGGATGCAAAAGTGCTTTGTCCTGTTACTCATCTAGCATTTCAATATTTTACTGGAAACATTTTTAAGCCTAGAGATACCTGTCCCGGATAACCTCCTGAAGTTCTATTGTGAGACATCATTCTAGTGAGGCCACAATATTTGCCTCTTCCACATGATGGCCTCTTTGGCACAATCTGATGTAGAATGTTCTCGTCAAGTGTGTTTCTTATGCTGTTTACCTCCTGTTTTCACACCTATAGGTTTTATCTCAATTTTCTGATAGGATTTCTCTCTTATTTTCTTATGTCAGTGCTACAATGGCAATATATGATGTCGTACAGCTTGTGCGAGCTGATGTTTCAACTGTGGCTCTTGGCATTTCAGCGTCAACAGCTTCCATAATACTTGGTGGAGGCACTAAAGGGAAGCGTCTTGCAATGCCAAATACTCGCATAATGATTCATCAACCTCTTGGTGGTGCAAGTGGGCAAGCTATAGATGTGGAAATTCAAGCCCGAGAAGTTATGCATAACAAAACTAATGTCACCAAGATTATTTCTTCTTTCACTGGACGTCCATTCGAACAGGTTGAAAAAGATATTGACAGAGATCGGTACATGTCTCCAATTGAAGCTGTTGAGTATGGAATCATTGATGGCGTAATTGATAGAGATAGTATTATTCCTTTGATGCCCGTGCCTGAAAGGGTGAAGTCCAGATTGAATTATGAGGAGATCAGTAAGGACCCTAGGAAATTTTTGACACCAAATATTCCTGATGATGAGATATACTAGTGCGGTTGGGAAATACAGGTGAGAAAGCAATTTTCTTTTTGCTCATTTGTGTGTATTACTTAATATCCCTGATTGCAACTACAGGGAGTTGGGTAACTTCTGCATTTAGTATTCTATTACAGTCCTATTGCAGAACCAGTGTACAAATATGTATGAGTATATGTATCTGCCATGTTGAAGTTACTGGTGTTATATGCATTTGGCCTCTAGAGATTTCTTAAATACTTAATTAAAAAATAAAGGGTTTAGGAAGAGTATCCAATGGAACATATTGGGAGACCATTTTAATTCATGATTCTACATGAACGGGGAATCCTTTAGACAGCCAGAGATTTAGACATCAAATTCTCTAGTTATATAAGGTCCTGATGTATTTGGTTAGGTAAGACAGATCATCTTGTTCTTGCTTTGACACTTTTATTGCTCCATTGGGAAGTCAAATGCCAACTTCTAAGAGCAGGTATTGTTTAATTGGTGAGATGTGCCATGCTTATATATCACCTGCTTGTTTTTGAATGGGATAGTGGCAATCTGCTTGTATGGGATAGTGGCAAGGAGTCATATTCTTTTCATGTGTTTTTACTCATTGGTGTAACTTTATTGCTGCAAAACTAAGGAAAACTCATGTCCTTACTTCTTACCCGATCCTCCTTTGCATGGACATGGATGAAAGCATGATGAGTGAGCTACCTTCTCTTTTATATGAAGCTGGATATTCTGCGACGATGGAGAAGATACTGGAACTTATCATCTGTATCCCTGGCAAATTTGCCTTACCAGGTTCCATCACACCTTGGATTTAGGAAGATAATATTCTCCTTCTGGGTTCATGGTGGCGCATGCAGCTTTTGCAAGTTGAGCTTCAACACTTCAGTGTAGCATGGCATAGTTGGGTTGATGGGCAAACTCATTATCGTCTGAAATTCGAGGGCATTGGTTTACATCGCCTCCGTTCAAATGTAACTTTTTGTGATATTTGCCTACCATATTTGGCACATTACTTGAATTCTGCACCTTATTAGGTTTTTCTTAGTTTTTGGAATCTTGTTGATTTATTTGTTGAAGTTTCCTTATTTTTGAAAGATCTCTAAATCCAATGACAAAACATAAGAAATATAATCATTACTCCAACTGATGTCGATCCTCATGAGGTCTGGAATCAAATGGTGTAATCTGGATTGCAATAATTTATGTGTTTAACTTTTATGATGAGAAAGCTCATTTTGGGTCGGTAAATGTATATCCTAGGACCATGGAATATCACACTAAAGTGATGGACCAGGTAAGACATCAGCTAAAGTGGATGGTTCATTATAGAATCATTTGCTCTTGATGGCATAGAGAATCGAACTTGTGTTCTGTGTCGCATGCATAATCTTCTCCTTAAACTACCAAGCAAATTTCACAAAATCAGATATGTTTGATTTTCAAATTTGAATCGGTTTATTGTGCAAATGCAACATCTGATTTATATAATAAATTAACATTATTGTATTGCTAAAATAAATAATCTATATAGGTGTTACACAATTATGTACAAAATGGTTAACTATGAATTGCGTGAGCATCTATTGATCCAAGGCATTCTCATTAATCTAGATTGCACAACCAAAGATTCTAATCAATTATTTTCGTCCATGCTTTTTTGAATCGAGTTCTTGTGCTTTTAATTTATCTAATCAAGTCATCTTACTATTTCGGAGATTCGGTTCAATGGGTACATTGGGTAGTCGACCATTCGGTTCAATGGTTAGACGGCCGAATTGGTCGTGATTTGAACCGGACATGAGCTAGTGCACAGAAGGGACCGGACTTTTGACGCTCGATTTTGGGCGTCCAAAAAAGTGTGGCCCGATGTCCGAAAACCACGGCTATCAGAAGTCGTTTGGAGTGTCGTGTCTAACAACTAGATATATTTAGTTTCAGGATAGATGAGATGTCTTAAGTTCCTGGAAGTTAAGAGACACGAACCATATTCCATGTACAAAGTGTCGTGACCTCTTGTACTCGAATTTATTTATAAACCAAGTGTGACTGAGAGTATATGCACTCGTTAAGGTGGAAAGCCGAGGTGGGTTGAGTTTGTACGCGGCAAGTCGGACTCCGTGATCAACTGGCCTCACTCCATTTACTCCAACCAAATCGGCTGTTAGTTGATCACCTTGTGCTTAAGCTTAAATTTGCTACGATCATGATTGTCAATCGGAGAACAACTAGCCTCAAGAGAGTATGGAAGTCTTTAAAAACAAGGTCTGCTTATGAACGCTCACTTCTTGGGTCACGTGTCACAAGTAGCATGGACACATTGCTGTCAGCAATGACAGCATTTTACCAGGCACTTTTGTCTTGTCATATACTAGGAATCGCTGAAGTTTCACTGTCGTTATTTACACCCCCAGGGGCTGTACGTGTTGTGGAGCTCACATCCCCTTCCTCAATCTTCTTCCACTCCAAGCCATCCTTGCCCTTGGTCTCTCCACTCTCCTTGGCTATGTCATATGAAGCATGTAGCCCAAAGAAGAAGTAGTATAACAGCAAGAACCCAGTCCATATCCCAAACCGCTCGAATGACGCCCGGTCTATTGACCCGAGCAGGAATATGTTGATGGCAATCGAGGCCGACGGCAGCCAAGGTACCAGCGGCACGCCCCATAGTTTTGGATCCCGGGCCTGCGGGACAAGCACCCTCAATCCCACAGTCGCTAGGAACCAGATTGGCATCGTGATCACGTACCCGACCCAGCCATTCTCGCTGAGGCCCCAATAAGTGGCTGTCGCAGTCGAAGATCCGACTATGAGCGAGATGCAGATGATGAGCTTGTTGCGATTGGCAGGCTTGGTGACCCCGCTGACGTAGTACCGGCGCACTAGGAGGGCGATCGCCACGAGCGTGAAGATGAACAATGTGGAGATGGAGAGGAGGTCGGCCAAGATGTTGAGCTTCGTGAAGAAGGCAATGACCGCGGTTGCTGAGAGCATCACGATGGTGGCGTTCACGGGTGTCCCGGTCTTCTCGTTGACCTTGGCAAACCAGGGGGGCATCATGTGCGTCCTGGCGATGTGCGTGACATACCGGGCCAGCCCCACCGCCCCGGTGAGCAGCGCCGTAGTCATGCCCTCGAGCGCCCCAAAGGCAACAATGTACTTGGCCCAGTCCATCCCGACCGCCTGGAACGCGACAGAGAACGGGGCATATGTATCGATCTGGTAGTATGGCTGCATCAGGCACAGGGTGATGACCATCGAGCAATAGGCAATGGTAGTCACAACCATGGACCCAACCAGGCCGATTGGTATGTCCCGTGCGGGGTTCTTGGTCTCCTCCGCCAATGTAGACACAGCATCGAACCCGACATACGCGAAAAACAGCACGGCTGAGGCCTTGAAGATGCCGTGGGCCTTGAAGGGCGTGAATGGGGTGTAATTGGCCGCGTCGACCTTCGTGAGGCCTGCCACAATGATGAAGACAATCGCCAGGAGGTGCACGATCGAGGAGATGTAGTTCAGGCGGGACGATCCCTTGGTGCTGAGCACTGCAAAGACGCAGACGACGCCGCAGATGCACACAGCGATGGGGTCGAGTCGGTCGTAGCCGTTGGCCAGGCCATGGGCCTGGATGAGGAAGTCCTCGGGTTTGCGGTTGAGGAGGGTGGCAAAATAGGACGTCCAGGAGCGCGCGACGGCTGCACCACCGATCATGTACTCGAGGATGATGTTGCCCGCCGCGATGAACGCCGTGAAGTCCCCAAGCTCCACTCTTAAGTAGGCAAATGATCCACCTATTGAAGGACATAAGAATTTTGATTTTAGAATTTAGACTCTCCTTGCTAAATTAAACAGCAATCAGGTCAACAATTCTCCATCTAAATAGTAAATTAAATGACCGAATGTCAAGACGTCGAAAAAAAATTCATAGGGAACGAATTTTAAGCGAAGATTCCATGTATCCGAGCAAAGTCGGTCAACGTGTTTCCGCTGACAGGAAAGATTCTAAACTTGAAAAAGAACTTAACCAGCCACTGGTATTTCTACTGCGAACTCGGTGTAGCAGAAGACGGAGAGCATTGCCGATATGCCGGAGACCACGAAGGAGAGCACGACGGCGGGGCCGGCGTGTTCCTTCGTCTGGAGGCCGGTGAGCACGAAGATGCCAGCCCCGATGACCACCCCGATCCCGAACCAGATCAGATCCCACCACGTCAGTGTCCGCTTCATGTCGTGCTGGCTCCGGGCCTTGACCTCGCTGAGCTCCCTCGTCTCGAGGGACCGGGTCAGGACCCTGTCCCGAAGCCTGGCCGGCGTGTCCTTGAGGGCACCCCAGTAATTTATCCAGCTCCTGAAGGACTCTTCAGGAAGGAAGTCGTCCTTTGAGCAACAGCACACCCTCCTCCTCACAGTTCCTTCACCGCCTGCACCGCTGGCTCCTTCCATGACTGATCTGCAAGAAAAAGGAAAATTCTACGAGACGAAAATCAGTTCGAGCGGCTCGAGGAACAAGAGAGAAGCAAGATCAGTACCGGGGTTCGACATGGTTTGGACTCTGGACCACAAGGCAAATTCTGTACCTGTGTTTGGTCCTATGCATTAGCAAACAAGCATGTGATTTTACAGAAAGCCATCATCATTTCCGTGGTCCAGCTCCGCGTCACTAGCGTACAAAAGCTCGACGAAGAAAATGCAGATGCAAACAAGATCAAGATGTCGAAAGATCAATTTGTTTATTTGAGATCACCGAATTCAAGATAAGTAAGTTAGCAATTAAGCCCATCATGGAACTTACATAATAATTGAGAATGTTGAGGCAGAGTTGGGAAAGAGACGCATGAATCGAGTCGATCTTGATGCCAACTTACATTAAAAGTGAACAAAACAAACAGAGAAAATTCAAATAAGGTAAGGAGAACAAAGATAGAGACCTTGTGAGGAAACAGCGAAAACATGTGTAATAACTCGGTCTACTGCGCGAAACCAGCCACAGCACAGATGGAGAAGAGGTTGAATCTGTGACGTTCTACAGATATGGACCTTGTTATCTTGATTCTAGAGCACACGAATTGTGACCTAAGTTTTGCTATTCGTCGTTCGGCATCCGAGATATCGCCGATGATCATGACGATGGATCGGAGAAATAACTCGTCTCGAGAGAATATGGGAGTCTTTAAAACAAAGTCTGCTCATGAACAATCACTTTCTTGGGTCACAAGTATTATAAACACATTAAACAGCAGGGGTCTGCAAAAGTTTACAAGGCACCGTGTTGTCTCAAGTACTAGGAATCGCAGAAGCTTCCCTGCCGTTGTTTACACCACCTTCAGGGCCTGCATTCCCTTCCTCAATCTTCTTCCACTCCTTGGCCTTTTCACTCTCCTTGGCTGTGTCATATGAAGCGTGTAGCCCGAAGAAGAAGTAGTACAACAGCAAGAACCCGGTCCATATCCCGAATCGCCCGAATGAAGCCCGGTCTATCGACCCAAGCAGGAATATGTTGATGGCGATCGAGGCCGACGGCAGCCACGGGACCAGCGGCACGCCCCATAGTTTTGGTTTCCGGGCGTGCGGGACGAACACCCTCAGTGCCACAGTCGCTAGGAGCCAGATGGGCGCCGTGATCACATACCCAACCCAGCCATGCTTGCTGAGACCCCAATAAGCGGCGGTTGCGATCGAAGAGCCCACTATGAGCAAGATGCAGACGATGAGCTTGTTGCGGTCGGCAGGCTTGGTGACCCCGCTGACATAGTACCGGCGCACTAGGAGGGCGACCGCCACAAGCATGAAGATGAACAGTGTGGAAATGGAGAGGAGGTTGGACAGGATGTCGAGCTTCGTGAAGAAGGCGATGACCGCTGTTGCCGCGAGCATGACGACCGTGGCGTTCACGGGCGTCCCGGTCTTCTCGTTGACCTTGGCGAACCAGGGTGGCATCATGTGCGTCCTGGCGATGTGCGTGAGGTACCGGGCCTGCCCCACAGCCCCGACGAGCAGCACTGTGGTCATGCCCTTGAGCGCCCCGAAAGCGACAATGTACTTGGCCCAATCCATCCCGACCGCCTTGAACGCGACCGAGAACGGGGCGTGTTTATCGATCTGCGTGTATGGTTGCATCAGGCAAAGTGTGATGACCAACGAGCAATATGCAATGGTGGTCACAACCATGGACCCTACCAGGCCGATCGGGATGTCCCGCGCTGGGTTTTTGGTCTCCTCCGCCATCGTGGACACGGCATCAAACCCAACATACGCGAAGAACAGCACGGCTGAGGCCTTGAAGATGCCGCGAGCCTTGAATGGTGCGAACGGGGTGTAATTGTTCGTGTTGGCCTTCGTGAGGCCGGCCACAATGATGAAGACGATCACCAGGACGTGCACGATCGAGGCGATGTAGTTCAGGCGGGACGAGCCCTTGGTGCTGAGGACAGCAAAGATGCAGATGATGCCGCAGACGCCCACGGCGATGGGGTCTAGTTCGTTGTAGCCATCGGTCAGGCCGTGGGCCTTGATGACGAAGTGCTGAGGGTCTTGGTTGAGGAGGGTGGCAAAGTAGGATGTCCAGGAACGCGCGACGGCGGCGCCACCGATCATGTACTCGAGCAGGATGTTGCCCGCTGCTATGAACGCCATGAAGTCCCCAAGCTCCACTCTTAAGTAGGCAAACGATCCACCTATGGAATGATGAAAAATCTTGATTTTAGAATTTAGACCGTGTATTTTCTTGAAAGATTTAATGTGAAAATCTGACAGACAACGCGTTTCACTCAATAATCCTAAAATTACTTTGGATCTAAACATGAACCACAAACCGAATTGAATTGATACCCTATCGAATCTATTGTAAAATCATGACACGGACCGAATTCACGTCAACGATATAATAAAATAAAATATTACAATCATCGATTCATGCCATACTTTTCAATCCTATTTTTTTCCCCTTCTTCTTTGTGAACTAAACTTCAGCATATGACTTTTCAAACAGGACGACCTCTGATTTCAAGAATCAAGTCGGCGGTGGCCGGTCTGAACGCTAAATTGCATATGACGGAAAGGTCAAAGAGAGTGCACATCCAAGCAAAAGCGGGTCAACGCGTTTCCATTGACAGGAGAGATCTCCAATTCTTGATTCTTCTTTCCAAAGTTCATCGCTCGGAAGAAACCGTGGGACGTTCACACGGCGTCCCACGAATCCGTCCGAGTTCTAACTTGAATCGAGATTGCTTTTGAGAAATTTTCTTACGTACGTGAAATTCAATCGACCAAACTCATACCCTTCAAATTTCTTCGGCTAGATATCGTATCAAAGTTCATAAGAACTGGCACAGATGAACGAGGGAAAAAACGAAAGTTCAAGAACTGACCTGCCACCGGTATTTCCACTGCAAACTCGGTGTAACAGAAGACGGAGAGCATAGCCGATATGCCGGAGACCACGAAGGAGAGCACCACGGCGGGGCCGGCTTCTTCCTTCGTCTCGAGGCCCGTGAGGACGAAGATGCCGGCGCCGATGACGGCCCCGATCCCGAACCACATCAGATCCCACCAGGTCAGCGTCCGCTTCATCTCGTGCTGGCTCTGGGCCCTGACCTCGTGGAGCTCGGCCGCCTCCAGGGACCGGGTCAGGACCCGGTCCCGCAGCCGCGCGGGCGTGTCCTTGAGGGCGCCCCAGTAGTTTCCCCAGCTCCTGAAGGATTCCTCGGGGAGGAAGTCGTCCTTGGAGCACGAGCACGCCCTCCTCCTCATCGTTCCTCCGCCGCCTGCATCACTGGCTCCTCCCATGACCGATCTGCAAGAAAAGGAAACACTTTTTTTTTAATTACAATTCACAGAGCTCAGTTCGAGCCGATCTCGAAACGGGATCGATCTACAAGAGAGAAGCAAGATGAATACCGGGTTTCGACACAGCGTGCGCGCACACACACACAAAAGGCAAGTTTTTGTTCCCGTATTTTTCTAACACAGCAGATACTATGACATGCTCCAATGCATTAGCGAACAAGCATATGATTCAGACAAAGCCGGCTTCGTTTCCTACGTCCGGCTACGACTCAGTACAAAAGCTCGACAACGACGACGACGACGAGGCAGATGCAAACAAGATCAAGACGTGGAAAGCTTAGCCGTTCATTAGGAATGAAAACCCATCATGGAACTTACGTGATGATCGAATTAACTATTGAGCAGAATCAGAAAAGAGACGAGCGCATGGGGTCGGATCTTGATACCAACTTATACCAAAAGCGAAAAGGAAAAAGCTGAGAAAATCCGGACAAAAGTGGAGAACAAAGAGAGAGACCACGCGAGGAAACAAAGGAAGCATGGGTAATAATAACTGGGGCGACTGTGAAACCAGCCACAGTGGAGATGGAGAGGAGGTTGGCTCGGTGGAATATGACTTTAGAAAAGGGAGCTGGCAGCCTCACTCGCTGAAAATACTCCTGATAATATTGTCAGAGACGATGCAATCTCAATCGTAGATTTACACATCATCATTGTTATATTTTGTAAAAAATACTCATTGATTTACACACTATTACTGTTATAATTTGTAAAGAATACTCATTGATTGAAAGACCACACGATTAGAAATAATTAACGGTATTATTAAACTATCAGACTAACAGATTTTGTAGCCTCACAATCCGATAATGCTATCAGTTATCCTTAATTTCTGGCCAAACAATCTTTGGTTCGTAGAAAAAAAAAAAATGGGTGGGAGAGACGTCGTGCTAATCGAATTAACAATTGGTGATGCATGGTGCCGTAAAGTAGATTCCTAAGGCGACAGCTCAGCTGGCTTCTTGCTCAGTAGTACAGCTCATACGTGCTTCTCTCTCTCTCTCTCTCTCTCGTGAGTGTGAAATGAATCTTAACTAATAATATTTAAATTACATTTGTTTTGCGGGGAAAGAGCGAATTAAAAAATATATCTTTTTAAAAGCTTACGGTAGCTTATTATTTTAAAGAAATTATTTATATAAAAATCATATCTTTTAAGACGAATGATGGGAGCAAAAAACTCCAACACGTGGCGCGTTTTGCTTGGTTCACTTGCGTATTGGCTGGGGAGCCTGCCGTTGGACGGCTGCGATTGGACCCGCAGGACATGCCAGGTTTGATGGCTTCACAGCCCACATGATCTTTAAAGTAGCGCCGACGCAGAGACGGACACGAAATACGAGACATGAATATGTCAACACGTCGTGTCTAAAAAATAGATAATTTCGACACGGTGTGACACGTTGTATAATAAATATTTATTTATATATATGTGTTTGTCAAGAAAAAAAAATTTCGGGCTTAGGATATTTTTAAGAAAAACTCACATTTTTTTTAGAAATTGTCTTACTTTTAGAGGATTCTAAATAAAAATATTCATAAATTTTCCTCTCTTGACCTCGGCCCACCAAGTCTAGTCAACATTAAGTTATTGCCATACAAGTTCTACGGACTGAGCAAATGACACGATGATGGCCGGGGTGTTGGGTGCGAAAAGTTTGGCCTAAAACACGATGGCCTTTTCATCTTTCATTCTCAAAGATTTGCACAATCTCTCTCCTCTATCCTCTTTGTCTTCTTTCCCCGGCTCTCTCTCTCTCTCTCACACAAAGCAAGACGACTACTATGATTTTTTATCGAAATTTTCGGAAGGACTTCATTGACAAATTGTCAAAAGGATTAGAACTAAATTTACTATATTGAAAAATTTAGGACTAAATTGGCTGCCGTACAATAAATTTAAAACTAATTGAACAATTTTCCGCAATGTCATCCGCGCGTTAAAGGAGGAAATGATATTAATAGTCCCTAAACTTCATTCCAATATACAGTTTTATTCTTTTGGTTCAATCTAGTCTCTCAACTTTCTAACAAAGTCAAATAAATCATTTGGCATCATTTACAAGTTTTCATAATTACACTATTTCCCTGCTTTTATAATATCTTTTCATTCCAAACATTTTCTTTCAAAAATAAATGAAAACATATACTCCTTTTACTATCCTTTTTATCTCTTTGGTCTTTATAAGTATAATGATAGTTCCAGTTAAGCAAATTTTGACTTACGATCTATATATTATTAGCAGAGGTAGAAATTCATTAAGAGTTGTATTGGGTTAATATTCCCGCTATTTCATGTTTAAGCCTTTTAATAAGTATATCTAGGAACGACATTAATTTATTTTTCCATACTCGTACTCATATTAATCTAAAATCTCATTCTTGATTTTTTAAAGCACAAAACACAAAAGATTGAAAATTTTGTCAATCTAAAACATTAGGGAAAAGATTTAAATTACTGAAAATTTTAAAACCCAAAAAAATAAGGAAGAAGATTTAGATCAATATAAGTACGAGTACCCATAGATAAATTAATAACATTTTTAAATATCCTCATGAAAACATCTAGATTTGAAATAACAGGAATATCAACCCGATACAATTGTAAATGAATTTCTAATTTTACCATTATAGAGATCACTTAGCTAAAATTTGCTTAGATGAAACATTACAAAGACCAAAAAGGTAAAAAGGTGACAAAAAGATTTCTCATTTCTTGTTGATTAAGGAAAATGATGACATTACATATCGAGCCAAAATTTAGAGATTATTAGTGCCAATTCCCGTTAAAGAAATTTTCACGGAGTTTCTATACCTGTTAATGAGGTCTCAATGCCGCTTTTCTTATTTTTTTCTGGTCTTTCTGCAAATTTTCAAGGAGCAATTCTTGGAATCCTCATTGAAGAAATAATTGTGCTGTCCAAAGTAAATATTACATGCACAAAATGAGCATGTACTATTTTTAGCTTCCGGTTTCAATTGAATACAAATATGCACGAATAATTTGTCATACTAGCTATGGACCTAATAAGAATCCTTAATTGAGATCTACATATTCGTTTTTCGACAAATCTATGTGTTTTTCATACTGGCCATGGACCTAATAGGATTCCTCAATTGAAATTTTTTTTCTTATTAGGTCCATAGCCAGTATGAAAAATAGTTTACTTGGATATTGCAAAAGTAACTCCAAACACTCATATTATTTATGCAACGTTAAGCGTACTTTACATAATATAGCATTTACTTTATTCCAAAACAGTGCATGGCTTGATTCGATGCAAAAAAAAAGATATAACTTTGAGATCGTTTAAAATAGTTTCAACTTGCTTAAACAAGTTTATGAACAGGTTATCTTTGAAATAGCTCCATAAAGCTTATAATTGACCGGTGCAACCCATTAGAATGGCATTGCTAGACAACTATTCATATAAACATAGTAAGACAGACAAGTGATAAGCGTGTTTGTCCTCCTCGCTCAAAGTCCAAGTTCGAATCATCACGCCTACACATTCTCTTGAGGCCTCGTAGTGCGCGGGATGCATGAACTACCACTTCCGATGAAGATTAGCCAGGTACTCAAAGAGTCCCCGAAACCCCGTTATATAAAAAAAAAATAGTAAGACAGATCAATTTCGTGTTCATGTTTAAAATCGTTTGCTTGTTTACTAAGAAATTGTCTTCTCTAATAATGTCCCTATTACGGCACAAATATGTGGGCTAAATTCACTATTAGGTAGTAAAGTAGAGAGTCTACAGACCACTACATCAAGTTTAAGGGTCCACACATCACATGCTGATGGTGTCTTCCCTAATTTGAAATATAATTTTCCCTTCTCTATTTGCTTCTTTGAAAAGCAAAATACAAATTTTATGTTTTTCTTTCCTTATCCGAGGAATCTTCGCCTCCGAAATAATTCATTCCCACACACGACGCCGGTCCATTCACGCATATTCCTTGGGGAACCCACCGAGACATCCACAATGGAAAAAGTCAACTCGAACACTTCTATTATTTCTGCAACTTGGACCCAAACGGCGACATTTAAATTAGGTACTTTAATTCGTGTTTAATGATCTTGTTTAATTATTTAATCAAATACACCATCCCTCTAATAAAGGCGGCGAAAAAAGCTTAATATGTACATGATCCACACCGATTTGTCACCACATATCTTCGAGTACTCTCGAAATAATATGACAATTGTAGTCTTTGTGCGTCAAATAGACAATTGATGGTCAAGAAAGGAGCCTCCGAGTCTTGAAGGCAAAGTATGGATGGATTGGCCGCTGGCTCTTGACTTCTCGAGGTCGATCAATCTTATGACTTTATCTGCTAATAAGTACTACGCTTTCATCTAATCGCCACCCTTGAGCTTAGCTGTGCCGGCATCTCATCGGCGGCTCGCTTGTTTCCCTCCTTGCATGTCGCGCACACCCCAAAAAAAAAAAAAATACTAGATTGTTATTGTTTTCATTACAAGATATGTGATGTATAATTGACGTCAGCATCATTGATTTCCTTTTGTTTTTAATTATCTTTTTCTTAAAATTTTCGTCCCCTTTTCCACGAATGAGATTTTAGGGGGAGCCGGTACCACGACAACCTGGCGATTTGAATTTCTGGGCGTTGACTTTGACTGCAATGAGCTGCAGAATGCTGCTCCGTAGGGCATGGACCCATGATAGAATAACGATAGGCTCGAAACCAAGATGATTCATCACTACTCCATTTTTCAGTTGAAAAATCAAAACTTTTGGGCGGCGTTGACTCTTTTCAAGATAGACATTGCTCATGCAAATAAATTTCTTCACTAACAAATATGAATATAATAATAATTCGAGATGGGTCATGGGGAATTTATTATTATAATCAAAGCGGTGATGGTCATTAGATCGAAAGAGGGCAAATCTCATCCGTTCAAATGAATAATAATTCGAGATGGGTCACTGGGTATTTTTTATGCTAGGGGCATTGCTTGCACACAAACTCTAATTTTCGGTTTGAATCCGCATGCATGGACTGAGAAGATTCAGACAAATCGAAACGATTATTTTTTTGGGGGGGTGGAAAGCAACGAGTATGTGGCCCTAGAATTTTGGAGTTCCTTGACACATTGGCTAGATTGGTGATTGCCGAGCCAGTTTGTGTGAAAACTAGACGCGTGACATCAGTTCAAGTTCTCATGCCATCGAATGCGAAAGTTTGGGCCATCAAATGCGAAAGTTCGATAATTGGATCGTTCTGAATCTTAATTCTCTTCTTATAATATCCACGAGAATAGTGACATATTTGTATGAAGTTTCTCTATCTAAAATGGTCTTTTTTGTCCTCAAGAACTTTACGGTCCGATCGAACAATGTCCTTCCAATTTACAGAAAAACATGGATGAGTAAGTCGAGGGAAAATGAAACTACTGGGTACCTGATGCCGTTCATTTACATAGCACAATAACCATCAAATCGCATGATGTACTTAGTATCATAACTTTACAAACTATCATCTTCAAAAATTTACACAAAGGTTCATTTTGAGTGTCTTCAAGGACTTAGCTCAAAAGAGAATCACGTGTTTTAATGTTTTTCAAATAATTTAATTTGACTTGGCTTTTTATAAAAATGAAGTCCAACGAGACACCCGCGTAATATAATTTAAGGGGTAATGTCATGGCTAGCTGCTCGATATTTAATATGGTCCTTAAATTACTTTTTTTTTTTTTCAATCTTTTTGAACTTTCCGAATTTCGTTCAATGTAATTCTTCGGTAAAAAAAAAAAAAAAACCGAATGACATTAAATGAAATGGATATCAACGCAATGCTCTTTGGCATCCACGTGGCATGCACGATCTCTCTCTCCACAGGAATTTTTTTCGCTGACGAAGATAGAACAATAGTTCACATTCCTTTTTATCCAGATTATGACATGTTATCGTACCACTTTATTCGTAAATTTCAAAGTACTGTAACCAAGGAGATAATCTGTAGAGCCATACGAAAGATGACTCAAGCATTATTAATACTTGCCTATCAAGATTACAAGCACTTGATGCAGCCACCGTTTCAATCTCGATGAAAATAATATCTTAAGATGATTGGAAAAATTCGTTCACCGATAAGGATAGAGCAGTAGTTTATAGTTCTTTGATACTTTGATACATGATGATGATCACTATCCTTAAGGTATTATTTTCCCTCTCAATTGTTGCCGTCGGGTCCAAATACACCACTGCTTTATACACCAAAGTCACAGAGAAATGAATTCAGCAACTACTCAATTTGTGTCTTGGAATTTCACCTTGAATATGCTATGAAACTTGTGCGTCAAAAGAGAAGAAGAAAGTCTCATGAAGAAGAGAAAGTTGATGTTCTTGAATAGTTGCGATGAACAATGTATGATTTGCTCAATCATCTACCGGCCTAACACCAACAAAAAAAAAAAAAATTCAACTTTAACTTTTGTCCAAATTCTACCGGTCTATATCCAAAAAACCCCAACTTTAACATTTTGTCCCAATTATATCCAAAAAATTTATATCTCATAAAAAAAAACACAACTTTTACTTTTTTTCTAATTCTACCACATTTAGCCTTCCGTTGAAAATCACCATTAGTTAATCCTACGTGGCATTTTCACTTCATTAATAAATTGCACATCAGTTTTACTTCAGCAAAGTTAACATGAAAAAACCCCACAACTTCTCTTATATTATCCGCTTCCCCTACTCATTGTCGAAAGATACAGAGCCATTGAAGAGGTGCGTTTCAGATTCTTCTTGGCACTCAACAGCCCAAAAAACGACTAGATGTGGAGATCTAATTATTTATATGAATGATCTTAAATCTCATCATCCCAAAAACCTACTGTTTTTAAATTTTGAAGATTTACCGATAAGTTTGGCAAAAAAGTTCGACCACGTAGGATTAACTAATAGTGGTTATGGATGCAAAGCCGACGGTGATAAAATTAGGACAAAGTAAAAGTTGGGTACTAGACTGGTAGAATTGAAACAAACATAAAAGATGAGAGTTTTTTATGAGACAAAAAAAATTAGATATAATTGGGACAGAGACTAAAGTTGTGGATTTTTTATGAGACAAATTTTTTTTGGATATAATTGAGATAAATACTAAAGTTGAGGGACCCACCGACTGGTGGCCGCGCTGGTTTGCGCTTAGTTCCTTTCACGAGAGATCCTAGGTTCAAAACTTCGTGGTGCCGGTGTCTTACCCGGACACTGTGGTGGTGGGGTCCTACGCTTGCCCCCGAGAATAGTCGTGCTTCACCGCTGGTTTGAGGGCTTTTTTGGCAATTAGACCAAAAAGATAGGGCAATGAACGAGAACTTTACTCTTGAATTTGTATATAACAGATTCTAGATCTACTCAATGTATAATATTACACACATTTCTAGGATAAAGGTCGATATAGTCATTTAAAGGTAGACGTTGATATATTAGGATATTATGTGATTTTGTATATTTCCCTTGTTTGATTCTGATTGATCTATTACTTCATATAGTCTTACGTAACCTTCATTTCTGTATGTAGATAATATTGCATTTTTTTTGTCATCGCTCTATTCTCAACTTGGTATTGGAGCCTCCTTTCCTGAGGCAACCCTAGTGCACCCTATGCACCTCGCAACAAAATAAGTTCATCCCGTTGGTTGACAGTGCTTACCAATACTTCATTCCCGTCCGAGTAAGCACTATGGTGGTTGTGTTACGATAACAGTGACACGTTACCAAGTCAAGCTTTTTTCATGGAGGGGGGTTTTCTTTCGATGTTAACCGCACAGGCCGCATCGCTAAGTAACTATTCTCCTAAGCCAGCTATATAGACCGTTTGATGCTACGACGCCAACCACATAGGCCGTTTGATGCTACGACGCCAGCCACATAAGCCGTTTGATGCTACGATGCCAGCCAAATAGGCCGCATCGCTGAGTTACTATTTCGCAAGCTAACCGCTTGTTGTTTCCTCTTTGATTCTCGACTTTTTGCGAGCCGTTTCAAGAATCAATACCACCATCTAACTTGCCGCCCTCAGACCGGCAAGACCTGAAAAATTCACCATGAACGCCCCTCGGACGCCGTCTCACAGTATATCCTAACACATCTAGCCAAAAAAAAAAAAAAATTGAGAATGTGACAGGATATTACATTTTTTATTTTTATTTTTTTGTCATCGTTCTATTCTCAACTGTAGAAATGGCAGAAAACATGAACTACAAAATCATGACAGTTAACAGACTAAGGGAAACAATTAATCTCTATCATGCCATTTTCTTCGCAATTGATTGTGGCTGTACTTATGTAGTTGCTCCACTTAAGTTTGTGTATGACATATGTGCACGATTTTCATAATCTAATGGCATACTAACGTAACATTTTGTCCCTGCTTAAATTCCTCATACTTCATTCTTTTTTGAATTGATCTTTGACTAGCATCTCATGTAAATTTTATAGGAAAATAACAAATACATAACTCACATCTCACCCAATAAGCACTTTAATACCTGTACTTTTAAAAATAACAAATACACACGAGTTCTACATTTGGAGATCATTTCGTACTTTTAACATCAATCGTCCTTGTATTGCTATTTATGAAAAATGTCATTCCTTAAATAAATAAAAAAACCAAAACGAAAAAGGATGCACATCCCTAAATCCTAAATTTCTCACATCCACCCATGTCGCTCGAAACCAACAAGAAAACCGAACCACCCACCCATATTCTAAGTAACATGTTGACAAGAGATCATAAGGAGGAGATGACTTGTCTTTTCAACGTGAGATCCTGTTTAGAGGTTACGCGGATGGTACCGGCAAAAATAAAGGTATGTCAGTGGTTATTGAGTTAAAAGTGGTTTTGATTTCCTGACATGCAACTAAGTAATTAGCATCCATATCGATACCGACATGTGATACGATACGATACGATATGCCGACACGTCATTTTTTTTTTTTTTAAATAGAGAATTTCAACAAGTTGTATATTCAATGTATTATTATTTGGGGAAAATTGTAAAAAAAAAAAGTCATAAACCTATTGCACTTTTGCCAATTCAATTCTAAAATATTTAATTTTTCCAATTCAGTCCTAAACATTTTGTATTTGTGTCAATTCTGTCCTAAATCTCCTTTTTTTCTTGCCCCAATTTAATCCTAAACCTTTTACACTTGCGCCAGTTCAATACATCTAATCAACTTTGACTGGTCGACACCGACGTGGACAAGGCCGGCACTGACGGAGCAATTTTTAAATAATATTTTAATATTTCCCAAGTATTTATTATTTATTTTTCTTTTCGTTCATCTTTTTCCTTCCGCGTGCTTCACCACCTGACCCCTTTTGCACGCGAGGGCTGGTCCCGTTGCCAGCGACGGTGCGGGAATTAGGACCGCTCAAATTGGTCCCAAGATAGACCAGAGGATACTGCTTGTTTATGGACAGGCTCCTCCTGCCTTTACACAGAGAAATACCTGCAACAGAGATCACAGCCCCCAATTTCACTATCGCCGAAAAGTCCCGATCCATTGTGCTCGCCCCAACAGCCATTCCGTAAGCATAGCCGAGTAGATTCGCACCGCGTACCGGCGAGCAAGTGACCGTGGCCGCCATGCGAGTCCCATGCCAATCCTGGTCCCTCAGCGACTTGTGTCGACTGGAGCGAGGGCCAGCGCCCCCTCCACCAAGCCCGATACTTCGTTTTTGATCTTTCTCCAACATAAATTCAAGGCCACCTTAATCTAATAAGCATCCAGAAAGATAGTCATAGAAAGCCAAAGCTAACAGACCCAGGACCAAAAGAGAATCCCCAGGTGTGAGAGAAGACGAGAAGGCCGGAGGAAAAAGATGAACCAATAAAAAAAAATTGAAAAATATTAAAATGTATCTAAAATTGCCCGGTCAAGACCGACCAGCGTCTACTTTAGCGCCAAATGGTCAAAATTGATCGGATGTACTGAACTGGTGCAAATGCAAAAAGTTTAGGATTGAATTGGCACAAAAAAAAAGATTTATAACTGAATTGGCACAAATACAAAAGATTTAGGACTGAATTAGCGAAATTAAAAGGTTTATGATTGAATTGGCAAAAGTGCAATAAATTTAAGACTTTTTTGATAATTTTTCCTGTATTATTGTATTTACATGATAAATTATCATGTATGTATAAAAATAGAGTAGCGCTTTTTCCACTCCCACTATGGTTAAAACACTCCATAGCATATTGTTTTGATAATATTAACCTTTGCAGGTCCCACCTTTTCTAAGCATTCTTCATTTGTTTTTTTTTTTCTTTCTCTTTTTTGTGCCACTTTCCTTCATATCATTTATTTATTTGATCTCTCTTTCTAAAACTCCCATCTCATGTCAATAATAAATAAGTTTTTGACATTCCTCACCGGATTCGACCCCCCCCCAAAAAAAAAAAGGGATGTATCTCACCTGCACAAAAGGAAGCATCCATCAACGACACAGGCAATTGACGTAATTGAAGCCTAAATTTGCGGATACCCTCTTCGTATCTACTTCTTCAATTCAAAACTATTGTAAGTGAAAAAAACCTTCTCATATCTCTTTGCTCTTCACCCTCATTCCATCGCTTTTGCTCTTCGTTATTCATTTTCCCATTTTACATCAAACACTTCGATTGATCGATCGCAAAGACAAGATAAACTCCATTGAAGATTTAAATTCGGGAGCTAGACCGCTCGCCCAAATCCTCATCAATCTCATCGGGAATGTCTATTTCTCCATCTTTGTCTTTTTGGTCCTTATCATTACTATTATGGCTGATTCACCATCACCTACCTCATTCGTGCGATTTCTCTTTTGTCCCAATCTTGGACGCCGAGCCGCCATCTCAAGCGATTGAAAGGGCTGCAGAGGTGATTACGAGTTCATCCCTCATGTCCAAGCCCATATGCGATGAGGAGGCTCCATTGTCTGTCAATTATTTGAATCTACGTGCTCTGATTGCCGTTAAGAAGTTTAATGCAATAGCCTTTACGTCAATTGTAGATTCAAAATCAATGAATCCGATACGGCTTGGATGACAAGTGATAAAGGCAGATCACAAAGGAAAATGTTTTTTTTTTCTACGTAACTACTAAGGCTTTAACCATGATCGGATTAAGAGGGGCGAAGAGAAGTAAAAGAAAACTAAACGGTGAAACCATATCCAAACAAAAAGATGCTTGAAAGAAGATGTAACCCACAAGGGTTGATATTGTCAAAAATACTCTAATTGGGAGTGTTTTAGTTGTGGTGGGAGTGCAAAAAAAGCGAACCTAAAAACATCATGAGTGATTTTCTTTTTCTTTTTTTCTGTTAGGGATTCATGATTAACTTTTTTTTTTTTTTTTGCTGACTGAGTATACTAATTTTGGGGTAGTTAAGTATATGATGTAAGTATACACATTTTTGATTGATTTACATTTTAACCTCTAATTTATTAACAAAATTTAAAATTGATCTCGTGTGAGTTGGAATGGCAAGTTGGCATATTGGACTCGTGTGTCGCTAGCGTGTTCGGAGCGTTGACCACGTATGTGTGGGATGTCCGACACCTATTGATCATGTGTTAGTCACGTGTCGGAGAGTGTTAGATGCGTGTTGGTGTCTGACACTAGTCCGACACAACACGGAGGGCCTCGGAGGGTGTCCATATTTCCCTGACTACTAGTACCCTTCCTTTTTTGTTTTTTTTTTTTTGGGGGGGGCTAGAACTGCTGGTGCCCTTCCTTATAACATAGCCCCTCGGAATTAATTAATTAGATCTCTACCATTCATTAAATCTTCTTGGTAATGCATCAATATTACAGAGGCACATGCATACTTGTTTAATCTCTCAAAGATGAACGTTTGAAATATTCTTTTTTTATGCTGTTTGGAATCTTATTAAATTGATCATTCATCCTTGAAGATGCTCACCATAAAAATATTCCAAACCGGGAACAAAACGATAAACTCTTCTTAGGCTTGGGACGGATGCATTTTTGTATTTGGATGTGCACATAAGAAACGGATTGTGCCGGGAAGCAACGTACTTGTTCTCGTGCCGGGCCGTGCTAGCGCCGTGCCATTGCCGACGACAATATTTTTATTTTATTTTATTTCAAAATGTTGTAAGGGAAGACGATTTTTTATTTTTATTTTTAAGTTCAAGCATCCTTCTGTGTGTCGTTTTGGTCCACAGATATTTAGAGGTCGCCGTCCTGCAGTAGAGGATGATGCTGACTTTTTCGACGGTATGTCGCGAACGGTAGGAATGAAATGGACCCTTTTCTTAATAATAGGCATTATTGTTATTTTTGTTATTTTTATTATTTGCTAAATGGAAAATTTTTTATTTCTTTTTTCGGATTCAGTACGTGTGTATTGTAGGGGATTGACTCCACGGAGTCATAGGATACTTATGTCCGTAAGAATGGTCAAAATCTAACATAAAAAAAAAAAAATTTGCTAGCATAATAGTTTTTGAATAACCGTGAAAATAATGATATGTTGTGAGCTATAAATTTTTAAATAGGAGGTTCACAATAATTTTGAAGTAATTATTATTTATTTTTTATGGCTCAAAAAATATTATTAGCATAATAGTTACTAAAAAATTATTATATAATTAATTGAAAAAAATGGTTAATCACTTTCATTTATTTTTTAAAAGTGAGTCACATCAACATAAATAGTTTTGGGGGAGCGTAGGATGGGAGGGCTCTTTCACCATTTTTCTCCGTCCGGTGGGAATTCGAGGAAGGTTGCCAAAAGTCAATTATGGCCGTATTTTGGTAAGGTTTTTAGGAAAAGATTTGGGAAATGGAAAGCTCTTTAATAGAGTAGTTTTTTTTTCCCTAAAGTTAAGTAGTGTTTGGTAAAGTATAATGTAAAAATATATTGTGAGCAACTTTGATTTAAATGCTGTCGTTTGCTAGTTTTTTTTTTTTTTTAAAGAAAAAAATCTCAAACCTTCGCTGGCAAGGTGAGGGCATTTTCGGAATTATGAAAGTCTAGCAAGGCGAAAAGTAGGATAAAATAATTAGCATTGCAAAATGCTCAAGGTCCAAAATTCCTCCAAACATGCCTTGGGCTCAAGGCCTAGAGCCCTAAAGGGGTTTGGCAAAGTGTTGCCAAATGCAATCTATGTGCATAGGCGATATATCTGTCTGCAAGAATCAGTTTTTGACTTTTTATCTTGATCGATTAAGTCTTTAATATTCGAAAAAAAGAGTATAAAATCAAGTAATCGGAGAAATAATAAAAAGAAATCGTGCACAGTACATTCGCGAAAATGTAAACTCTAGTCAAAGAAGCGCACGGTAAACCATGCAAAATTCTAGCCAACTTAGCAGTACATTAGCAGTCATCAACTGTGTTAGTTTCCACCTTTATTTGACTTTTCCTCTTCTTTTTCTTTCTCCCATTGGTAAAGCATTTGTTGCTAATTAGTTGCAAGCCAGATGTCATCACGCATGAATGCAGAGGATTCATATCTGTGACTGCCACAAGTAATAAAAATTGTTTGCATGTCTTATTCATAGATTATTCGGGTAAATTTGTGTTTTTACCTCGTGAGGTAAAACCGAAAAAAATAAGACAAAAAAATCGAAACGAGAAAAGGACAAAAATCACGCCACATTGAGGGAATGCAAAATTGACAGTTCTCCAGCCTGCACTTCAAAGTGACTAATCACAAAAACAGCATAACACGTTGTAATATTCTTATGCGATGTTGGGACCTGTTGTCCTCGTATAAAAAACAATCGTAATTGTATGGAACATTATTGTTTGCACCTTGGAAATTTCACTCTCCTGCTCGGCATTGCCGTCGTCACAAGAGCTTATCGAACTTGCTATCCTCGGGCCTCTTCGGCCTCTGTCTCTTTCGGTACAATCTTGGCTCTTCATAGGACCGGAAGCATACATACATTCGCACCTCAATTGTACTTGCTCGATTGTGGATATACATATCTATTTCCCTTAAAAGGAGAGGAAAATTTAACATAGACATGTCTGTCTCGCCACTCATTGAATGATTATGTGCAACAAAAAGTTCAGAGATGTCTTTTGATAACCAGGAGAAGTCTTGTGATAACTGAGCGTATGCCGAATAGAATCGGGACAGTGTCCTACAAATTCACTTAGAAAAAACAAGGTCGAGGTCGCATTGGCAGAGGACACCTCGCGACATTATGCTGAGTCTCTTGTCATCTGATGCTTTCTAGACCGCTTGTCAGATCAATCGGCACTCATAAGACGAACATTAGGGAAAGGAGCAAAATCATTAGCCAAGTCATGGCCTCCGATTAATTTAGACCATTTTCTTTGAGAAACTAAACTGTTTCAATAAAAGAATGTTACATTCAACCTGCAAAATTTGCTGAAAAAAGGGGAGAGGGGTGGGGTTTGTAACAAAATGATATACAACTACAAATACAGTTATCAACCTATAAGGAGAAAAGAAAAAAGTGAACTCACCGCTGACTATGTGAACAAAGTCACGACATCTCTTCGGTACCCTCTTACCATCAAAAGCCTGGGAACATTCTCCACCAACAGATCCATGTACTCCATGTAAAAGTATGCCGGATGATTCAATGGAGGAGGCGGTAGGCTCACTAGCACCACCGCAGCCATCCTCGAGTATCTGAGTATGGTCGAATTCAACTTAAGGGTAGTATAAAGGAACTTCTCCACCTGTTGTTCGTTGACCACCACGGGCTTCCCGTCGGCCATCAAAGAAGTCCCATCCCTCTGAGCAGCCTCCTTCATCTCATTGAGATAGTCGGTGATGCGGCCTTGAGCTTGTGTGAATGCTTCCAGCGAGTCGTCGTTCTGGGACCCACCCTCCACCTTCAGGTCCCATGATTTCATCGAGACGACAATCACTTCTGCTTGCATCCGGAGATCATAGAGGAACTTTTTCACATCGGCCTTGAGCCCCTCGGCATCTGAATCCTCCTCTGCGATGCAAAAGACCTGGATCTTGCAACTCTCGAAGCTCTCCTTTGTGAGGAGGAGCTGGGAGAGGAGGAGCATGAGGCCACCATCCTTCACGATCCAGTACAAATCAATCGTACCGTACTGCCTTTGATACTCGTTCGGCCATTCATCAAGGCCCTTGACAATAACAACCGCCTTGTTAGCCACAATGCAATCATTTATTATGCCCACAAATGTGGCAGGTATTTCAGTCAAGTTCTCGCGACGCCATATCTCTGGGTACCGCATGACCACAATATTGGGCTTGAGATTGCCCAGGCCCATGGTCTGGACAATCCCACGGAAGCCTTCGGACATGCTTGGGGCAACAACAATCTCTGCGACTCCCTCACAGTTCTTGTAGTCTATGTAAGTATCAAGCTGCTTGCAAGCAGCTTTAGCATCTTCAGCACATTCATGGTAATCTCCGTCGAGAATCGAGACAAAGATGGACATTCCCCTACCTTTCTTTTTCATGCAATTTGCAAAGTCTGCCAGCTTTGGATGGCAGGGTACATTTTCTGGAAGCTTTCCCCAGGGCCGGCAGAAAATAAGGGGAATCGGGTACCAATTCTTCGGATGCACTTGGCTTGCTGCAAAGACAACAAAGTGTAATCAAGACATAGCTACTAGGCACAAAGAGATGTGTGATGAAACTGTGAATGAGAAGTGCTGCAAGTGAAAAACACCTCCCTTGCTGGACATCACGTAAAACAATTGTTGGACAATGGGCATGCATTGACCAGTTTCTCAATTTAACTGTTCCATTGTCATCTTGTAGCCCACTGTATTTTAGCACTTGAAAGGTCATCAGTTTGCAGGTAGGGGAGAATTATAAGGTTGTTATAAGTCTCAGTTCTTGAACAAAACTTGCTCCATAGTAGAACCCAGAAAGTGAATTTTCCGTTAATTACAATCAAATGCAACTTCACAGTGAAATTTGACAAATTGCCAGCACTCTTGTGAAGCTATCAGCCACTTCAAACATGTCATTATTCTCCTACTAAAGAAATCCTATTAATTACAGAAAACATGTTTTTCTGTTTTCGACTGAATTAACTATTGGAGGTGACAGATAAGCTTGCCAAGGCGATGTTTTTCTCTACAAGTCACATCAGTGCAGAACCTATTTATTCAAATAGATAATGTCTAGCTCCAACAAATCATGAGAGCTTTCAGGATAATAAAAGAAGCATGGAACGTTTTAACCATACCAGAGTACATTTTAGAGAACTAACTAAACCACCTCCCTTTTCCAGATACTGATGAACAGCATACGAGACTACCAAGTGCAAATTGATTCCACTGACTCCTAGCAGAAGTGAAACCCGAGTCACACACTAAGATGAACTCTGTCAATGATATCAATCTGACATCTTGATCATTGACAAATGCCACATCAAATCCAAAAAGATTATGAGCAAATCATTCCAGGCTGTAATGATGAAGCATGATACAATTGCTTAAGGTCTAGTCTGACAATAATAAAACTGATGAAGGAATTGCTGTACGCTAGAAAAACCACTTCTCAGCATAATGTTACATACCTCCTAAAGATCGAAGACTGCGGAGAGCAAGTTGGAAATAGGCGCTTTTGAAACCATCGCCCCAGTCCCCAGCTTTTCCTTTAATGCTCACGTAGTAATATATGAGGCTTGCAAGAGCCAGAGAAATAACAGTAAATGACCACGATATCAAGAACATGATCACTGCGCAGATCACAAAAGAACAAAATGAATACAACGCGGGAAGACACAAACAAATGCAGGCACCAAAGAAGAGGTAAAGAAGTATGTGGTAGACCACACTAATGCATCACTATAAAGTAGTAATCCACTATGTGATTAATAAGATTAGGCATTGCAAATGCAAAACCAAAAGACTAAAAAGAAACAAGAGGAGGGCATCCTTCCCAACCATAATGTCAACTTTCATAAAATCTGAAACACCTTCAATTGGGGTTATTAAGAAGCATCTAATGATTCCCACTTCAAGAGCCATATTAAACAAACATTTAGAATGACATCCAGGATACTGGCCTCTGGGCCAATAGTCAAACTGAATGAATTTGAATAACCAAAAAGCTCCTGAGTGGAACTGAGGCATACCAATGCAGAGTGATGCTCCAAGCAAAGAGAGGCTCCAGTGGTGAAACTTCCACCGTGGACGCCAACTGGGTGCATCTAGAAGATCCAGGAGGAAGCAAGATAGGTTCACCCCCGCATAGCATAATAGGAAAAACATGGTTATGGTTGGCGTGATCAGATCCAGATTCCCAATTATGACACACCCTATACAGAGCAATGCAGTAAAAAGTGTAGCAATATGAGGTTCACTCCCTTCTGCAACCTTGAAGTAATTGAGAATAGGCAGGATATCATCATTTGCTATTGCTGCGAGAAGGCGAGGTGCGCCTGTGAGGCTCTGGAGAGCTGCACCTAAGGTCGAAAGGATAATTCCAATGTACACGATTGCAGGGAGAGGCCAAGCAATTGTAGCTGTAAGCAGCCTGAAAAAACAAATTAAATACAAGCTGAAACAACTGCATATCTAACTAAAGGATGTCCAAAATCCAAGGCTAAGGTAATCCACAGGCATTATAACAAGCAATGGCTGCTGAAAAGAAAACTCTGCAAAGTACTCCTTGGAAAAGAAGACAAGTGGGAATTCACGGTTAAAAAGTTTAGGAATAAGCATGAAGAAATAACTAACAATTCACTCTCCAATCTAATGTAAACTATTTGTGACGGAAAAAAAAAATTCAAAAGCTACCTGTCAGTCAGTAGCTTTTCTCTAGTTGCCAGAGCCCCGAAAAATAGAACAGAAATCAGATATAGGGCAGTAGTTGTAAGAGTTGCAGCAAGTGTCCCAATGGGTATTGACCGCTGAGTATCCTTCAAGGAGGCTGATCGATTTGAACCAGCCATAATTCCAGTAACAGCAGGAAAAAAGAGACCAACCAGTGCACTGTAAAAAATAGTGAAAATGGCAAAAGTTAGAAAAATCAGTAAGTATTCCACCCCCACATTAGAAATGACCTAGCATGCCTGAGGATGAACAAATGTGAGATGACAATGTTGAAATTATGAGATCCACCTTAATGGCACAGAAAAAGAAAACCACCAAGTCAGTGAAGAACGTATTTTCTCTTTTTCATAAGTTCACAGAAAGCAGCACACTTTCTTGCAATCAACCAAATTTAAGATAAGCTCATTCCAGTTGATCGTACAACAATCACTGATTAATGCAGAAGGAGGATGGCAGTAGGGAGAGCATTATACCGACGAGATCATCCAAATCATGTTCTAATATCATAGCTGAAACAAACAGATGAATCTTTAAAAAAGTTAATCTAGATCGAGACGCTGAAATGAAACGAGCAGTCTAAAAGCTCCAGAAAATTTCGCTCAATTAATTGTTCATGGTAGATGTGAGGTAATAAATATGTTTACACGATATATTCAAGACGATATTCCTTAATGTACCACTTACAAATTTGAGTAGTAAAATTTTGTAAAGCAGCTTTGGACTTCAGGCAAAAGCCACTGGGTACCTGTTTAGGACTTTGAGCTTTAAAAAGGCAGGATTTGAGCACGAAGAGTTTTAGAGTAATTAAGCAAATGCTAAAACTTTTTATCGAAAAACAGTCGAATTCTAAAAGTACTTCTCAATGTTTTACCAAACTCACCCCTACTATTGGTAGAAGAAATTAAAACCCAAGTTGCAATGAGAAACTCGAACTTTAGAGAAATTGAAAGAGTATGACGTGGGAGTCCATGTTACACCAAAGGCTGGAGTTGTTCTCAGTTTTAATCTCATCTACTAGAGTTACAAATGCCAAGAGTGGCTCTAAGTGATAGTTTTACATTCCTATGACCTCAGATCCCAGAAAACCGACTCATGTAAGTGAAGTACTAATACTAAGCTTCGGGAGTTTTCCCTCCAAGTACCCATGTCAGACACGAGACAACCATAGTTTGGGTACGACTCTGTGTAGAACAACCTAAAATACCTCAAACTCATGTTCCATGATGAAGGCACAGTGATTTTTCTGTTTGCAGAGAGAGAGAGATGTTAAACTCTTGAGTTGAGAAAGAAGATCATATGGAGGAAAAAGGAATAACGCAAACTTAAATGGCTTGGTTTAAAATTTCAAGTGATTGGGATGGATTAGACTTGCCACTTAATTGGATCATCAGCTTTGAAAACTTTGGGATTAAACATGACAAAACAGGGACCGAAGATAAAAAATATGAGGTACCTTTAAGATTAACACTTGACAAACAAATACTGTTTTACAAAAAGAAGGCCCAAACAACTTTTATGCAAGAAAAGGTCCTAAATAACTTATCCATTCAGAAAACACAAGTTCTACAAAACAGTAGTAAATGTACAAACTGCATGAAGTGGCCCTGTTCCCATGTCTATTTTATGGATGAGTTTTTTGGGTATAAGAATTTCTCAAAAAGCACGTCAGACACCCAAATCGGAAGGCCAGGCAACATAGACTGGGAGAGGAAAGCGATCACTGTGTTGACATTCTAATAACTGATTATATACAGTATTATTGCACCATCTCCTTGAACAAAATGGAAGCTGAACTATGTCATGCATCATAATCAACTGATCTTTTGGACTCAACTTTAGCACACTACAAAATGGTCAGCAGAAAATTGCAGCAGTTTTCATTGAACTCCAACACCAAGCTTTTGCCAGTGAATGCAGTTGGCTAGATGCTATCACAGCATAAGAAAATGTAGATGTTGCAAGTAATTGTATTGAGACTCAACAGAAATAAATGCTGACATTTCATAAGGTACTCAAATTGACTTACTTGAAACTCCATTCTACTTTCCCTTCAGGATCAGGGATTCCAGCATTGTTCGTTTTCTGATATTCAGGACCCCAGTTATCCCTAAAGGTGCTCAAACTCAATCCTGTGATGCCCTCTATACCAAGAATACCAAAATGTATAGTTTATGTCATTCCTCCGGTAAACAATATTCACTGCAAGTTGCCTGGATGACAAGTAAAAAATTCCTAAAACGATGACTACAACAGCTAATACAAGAAAGTGGAAGCAGTGTCAACACATGTTTCATTAATCAACATCACCATTGCAGAATATAACTTCCCAATTTTAGAACATATACCTTACAAGAATTTGTACAGGACATACCACGTCCCAAACAAGATGACTATGGTTGAAGCACTTAACCAATGTACGTAATTGGCAGCACTGTGCCTTGTTCTAGTGATTAATTGTGAGAAGGCCAAAAGACTGCTATATAAGAATAGTGGTAACTTACCTGCTGGATCATCCTTCCTGGCCAGAAAGATCCCAACAAAAATGCAGAAAATTGACAGTAAGACAGGAATTAGGAATGCAGGTGCAACCCGGTTGATCATTTTCACACCACCAAAGACGATAAAACATAGGACTACAGTGACAACAATCCCATAAATCTGCAGATCATGGGAGCTAGGACTCTCGATTGGCTGTGCAACTGCTGTGCCATTAACTTTTGTGATGGTCTCTGCACAAACAACATGAAGGTTAAGCCACTTGTCTGATGCAAAAAGTAAGTGTTTCAATTATTATGCCATTAAGAAGACAGCATTTATATACATCAGAGGATTAAAACTTCATTATCAAACAGTTGTCGGGCTCAATCAAAGAGCTGCGAATAAGAATAAATCAGTATGCCAAGGAGGCATAGACAGCAAGGACAGATATTTCGGAGCCTTGAGGTCACTAAAATTCAAATTGGCAAAACTTTAAAGTTTCAAAAACAAGAAGAAGCACAGTATTTAATGAAGAACCACCTTATAGAGATTGCTGTATGTAGCAGCATTTTTCAGGTGACATTACAAACCACTGAAGACACAGTATCATAACAGTAATTATTCAAGCTCAGCTATTTTATTAGCTTTCATAAACTTACCTCTAAAAATTCCAGCAGCTGGCAAGGCTTTTAAAAAAGTTTCCACAGCTCCCAATACATATCTAGAGACCACGAGTAAAAAGAAAAACGAGGATGTTAACATGATTAGATACAGCAATCAAGATCACTCTAAGCTACACCATTTCATCAGAATATCGCTATTTTCATTATAGACCTCCGGGGCTCAAACCAAGTTATTGTCCAAACAAAATCCAGCGATTACACTCACAGAGATCCAGCAACGGCATTCCCAAGGAAGAAGCATAGGCCAATACTCACTCCAACTTCAGGACCCAGAGCACGACCAATAAGATAGTATGGTCCCCCACCCTAGAAGCAAGAGAGATTGCACTGAGGGAGCTTTTTACACTTAACACAGACGCAAAAACGTAAAATGGCTAGTGAAGAAATTTTTGGGAAGTCTTACTGCACAAGGAACAGATCAAATGAAAACTAAGAACACAGAAACTGCTGCAAATGAGCAATCTTGTCCAACTATCTATAAGCACTAAATGAATGAGAAACATCTACACAAGGACAGTGGACAGCAAATGCATGATCAAAATTAGCATCAGTTCCCTCATCGAAATTCTCCCAGCAGCATGAGAAATCCTAAAGGATACATGAAACAGATAAAGGGTCAAAAATCTTAAACCCAAGAAGCCAAATATTTGATCTTCAACTAAATCTTTACAATGCAAATTGGTGTAACAGAACAAGAGGGACAATGCTTTCAAGGCAGGAAATGCAAATAAGAAAGCATAGGATGCTAAATGAATAAGATCGTACCTTCATTGCACCATTTGTAGCAATGGCACTCAGCGATATTGCAGTCAAGAATGTACACAAGCCACAAAAGAATACGAGCAACATGGACTCAGCTATGCCCCCCATACCAACAATCCTGCAACAAATATGAAAATGACCGTTAGTTAAAGATTACTACCATGGTAAAACAAATGCAACACGTCCAAGATATATGAGGAAGAAAGCAAAAATTTGGACAAAGTGCCTTCACAATGGATTGAAAATTACTTCCATAGGCAAGGCTCTCTAGAGGAAAGAAAAAATTTTCAGTCAAGATTTACCATGCAGGTGACAACTCCATAACTCAAACAGGGAAAGATCTACAGCTAATGTTGTACAGCAAAAGCCTCCCGGCTTGTCAACATATACAAGAAAAAGAGATGGAAAATTTGAAAAGTAATTTTTTGCATAACCTAGTTGTTCAATTCCATACAATATATGCAACATTTTTCTAGTCAGACAAGAAGAAAACTAAAAAGTAGATTCAGGAAATTAAAATGAGAGAGAGAGAGAGAGAGAGAGAGAGAGAGAGAGAGAGAGAGAGAGAGAGAGATCAAATCTGAGTAAATGAGATGATGTCTGAAATATCAAATGATACAAGGAAACTTCCGGAAAAATGCTATCCACTTTTCTAATAGTCTACAATTCTTAAAGTCCATAAAATGAAACCTATGACAATGACAAACAGTCTCGCGTCATGAAGCTCATCGTCAGGATCGGCATCATTATGGAGTTGAACAATGACCAGTACCAAACTTGGACCCATTTTAATAATATGCCTGAGCATGTCCAAAAAAACCAAACACAACTAATGTAGGTGAAATCTAAGAGAATGGCATTCTGATTACAGCCCAATCCCACCTATTAACCACAAACAATTTTACCCTGAATGAGGACAGCGGGGCTCTTTGAAAGAGTTAACTGTAAGAGCCTATTCGCAAATTTCCTCTGTTATTAATGCATACAAAATCCATCCACAAAAGCACATTGGTTGAAACAAAGAAATTCATGGAAATCAAAATTGAAAGAATTGCAAGAGAATTACCAAGAAAAACGGATATAATAAATAATTCCAAGAATATTCTGCAAGCACGGGACAAATACACCCATCATTGTACCCAGTTTGAGGTCCGAAGTCTGCATGATATTTGCACAGAGAAAGAATATGAAAAGGCATCAGAATCATCAAACCGTTCTGCATTTAAGGTAAAATAACAAAAGTGACAGTCTTCATCCAAATCAGATTTACAAGAAAGAAAAATATGAGCAGTTACCATTAAGAATAGACAGAAATATTTAATCCAACATGAGGATACACTTAAATTATTTATAACGTTTAGACATAAAGGCTTGGCATCGAAATTGGAAAAAGATAATTTGCCATACACGATACACAATCGATGAATTCTAAAACATGTTTTCCTTGCTGTATAATTGCTCCTGTATAGACCATATATCAAAAGACAATAGCAACTAAGCCTATTGCAAAAGATTGTAACAAGATCGAGAATATCAACCTTTCGATGACCAAGAGTGATGGAAACATCTTCACCATCTCTAGGACTAGAAGGTGCTGGAATTTGCTCCCCTGTCATACTGAAGTAGCAAATCAAATTTAAACCATCTACAGATCAATACGACTCAATAATATAAAGGATTCATCTTGATTAAGTTAAACGTAAGAAAGAACAACAACAGCAAACTGATTAGAACTGCTCCAATTGCAAACTATCTAGCAGAGAGACTGGACTAAGAGACAGCATTAGAAGATAAAAGACAGATAACACTATAGGAATAAAACAAAGTTTTGAACGTCCTTAAATACTGATCCAAAAGAACACAGAAACCAAACAACCCAGCTTACCTCTTCAGACCAAGAATATTCACAAGGGAATCAAAACCAAACAGTTCCAACTTGGATTCTTTCTGAGAGCCATTAACATCTGCATGCCTCGGAGATGACCCTTCTTCCTTTGCATCTGGACCCTCATTTGCTTGTTGGCCAACTTTAATATTCCTGTGATGACAGTGAATCATGAACATGAATTAAGACACCCACAACTGCAGATGCAATTGCTAGGACTCATCAGATCCCGCCACATTAAGGGAAAATTACTGAATCTACTATTAACACAGAAAAAAAGATTGCTATTAGATCCATCTCTCCCAATACGAAGCAACAAACATGGCATTGCTTTGACACCGGATGTCAAATGCAATGCGAGATGCCTAACTTGATGATTTACAGACAGATCCTTCCAAGCAAGTTTAGCACCATAGCATTCCCATACTTTAAAACTTAAGTTTGAAACCTTGCATCAAGATGCAAAGTTTTTTTGGAATTTATGTAAGCATCGATCAACTCAAATACGACAGTGCAAAAAGGTCATCCACCAACCCATCTAACGTGCCACATTTTAATTTCATACTCTCGGACCATCATAACCACACGGCCTTCCTTGCCATGGATGCTAAGTATGTCAAAACTATAGACTATTGGGCAGTAAACCACAATACTACTGAAAAGTTCAAACACCTCCACCTCCACCCCTCAAGGGAGGAAAAAAAGGAAACGGATTGCGCAAGAGCAATTGCTGCATATCCACCCCTTTCTCTCTCACAGCAGAAAAATGCACTAAAATCTAATCCGAAATCATATTCACGTAAAGATAGCATCAACTTCTGTACTGATGCTGCCCTCTAGAGATAGAATAACTGCATAACAACTTTGTCTTTTCAAAGCAAGTCAGTCATACCAAGTGAAGCTTCACATACCAAATTAGTTTATCAATTACATTGATATGTTCTTTTGATGCACACCCAGTGAAAAGTGATAGAATGTGGGTGATTCTTTTTCAAGTAACCTCTGCATGCCCACTCCTCAGTGAAGAAGTGTCTTGAGTAATTCTGGATCCGATCCACATGTCCAAGAATATACATCAGAAACATGTTACGCTTTAACCAAACTGGACAGTAACCTTTGTGCAAAACATATTTTCCATCTACTCTAACATACTCCCAATGCTTATTTCCTCGCAAAAGAATAAACTCACCGTAATTTATTACAAATACGGTGCAGGAGTGAAATTCAGACAACAAAGAGCAGGAGACACCGTGCTCGCATTGAACTCCAAATTCGAAAATGAAGATTCCAACAAACACCAATTCGCTTAGCAAATCAATGCACCGCACCGACACAAACCTGAGCCACTCGTCCCATTTCCAATTTCTGCACTTTAAGGCTCACTTCTCAACACAAACGACACCCGAAACGAGAAATCAACATCCAAACACAGTTCCTACTTTTTCCCCACTCGACTCGATTGCAGCGCGAAAAACGAAAGCTTAGAGCAGAGAACCTGAGAGGCACGTCGCGGCGGGGAAGAGACGAGGAGGAAGAAGAAGATCCAGGATCCATGGACGACATCTCGAGGACCGCCCGGTCGTGAGCCACCACGGGCCTGTACTTCCTCCGCCCCTGCTGGGGGAACTCGTCCTCGGCGCCGCTCTCGATGTCGCCATTGTCCATCTCGCCTGACCAAAAACCCGCGCCGGATCTCGAAACTCCTTCCCGGTAAGCCTTTGATTCCAGGGACGAAGATCCCAAAATCGGGCACGGCGGAGATCCGATCGAATCGGAACGGGGAGGAATCGCGAGAGAGCGCACCAGCGCAACGCGAAATCGACGAAATGACGAGCGAGCAAGAAAGAGAGGGAGAGAGAGGGAGAGACGTCTTTGAATTGAATGATCGAACGCCGGAAAAGGAGAAGTTTTTCGAGTTCGGAAGAGAAACCGCAGACAAAGATGGTTACATGCTGACGGTCTTTAACATCGACATTATTCATTTCTTTTTTCTTTTTCTTTTTGTTATAAAATTCATGAAAATCATATAATAAACGATAATTTTTTCTTAATTATCAATAATAAATATGAGACTTTTCTTACCAGTCAGTTCGACTTTTCTAAGATTGTTTTTTCTCATGATCAACCGATGTTTATATGCTTGCAATAGTCTGACACTAGATCCATACTATTGTCATTGGCCATACTATATAATGTAGCAAATTCAATTCATAGGAAAAATATAATGCTCGGAGATACAACCGAGAGCGGGGGTCCTCCCCTCTCCGGCGCACGCACCAAGAGAGAGATAGAGACCGTGTCAATCGCCACCAATCCAGGCAAAGGGCACCCTACCGTCACCAGGTTGTTCTCATCCCGACTTGTCAAGAAAGGGCTACGGCCCTCTCGGTTTGAAGTGCTAAGGTTGTGGCGGACCTCGGCGGCAAGTTTGCAAGGACGGCTGACCTCACCTAACTCTCGCTCACGACATACACAAACTCTTACTCTATTTTCCCTTCTAATCAATGAAGGCGGCGATGGTGGTGTTTGGGGAGCTGGCTCCGTCGAAGTCGGAGGAGGGAGGCCGGCTCCTTGTTGGTGGGCCGGTGGCGCCGCTGTCCGTCTTCTCCTCTTTCTTTTGTTCCTCAGTCGCACAAAAGAAATCAATGCACATTGATTGAACACTATCAATGACTTCCGGCGGCCTTTATCCTTTCTCAATAATGAGGCTGTTACAGAACTCTTTTCACGCCATTCCATCACACCACTTGCATACTTTTTCCGTAATATTCCAGCATTCAATGCAAGGAAATTAGAATTCTAAAGTTTATGATTTTTGAGTATCTGACTAAATTTCTCCGAATGTGTTTGCTCCCTCTCTCTCTCTTGCACGCATCGATATATTTAAAAAATCATTCAGGTTTTGTGCTTTCTAGTGCATCCCAAGAAAAATACGCAGATTCGGCGATTTGAATCTAAATTTTGAATAAGAAAGGCAAATAATTTGACGAGTGAATCAACCCAGGAGGTTTATAAAAGGTTCTTATTGCTTATGCTGTCGGGTCAAATCATGTGAAACTTGTCCAATTCTTTACTTTAGATATATTCTTTTAGGAAAAATTCAAAATAAATACCTGAAGTGCAATCATTTTTAAATAAGTGCATGAAATATACATTGTTTCAAATAAAGGCGTCAAATGCCATCTTTTTTCAAAGAAAGACCTGACCAAAGACATTCTTGTCATTTTTTTTCCTTTTCCTTTTTCTTTCCTTTTTCTTTTCTTTTCTTTTCTTTTCTTTTTTCTGTCTTCCTTCCCCCGCTCATAGCCGAACACAAGTAAGGGTCGCCCTCACACAACATCGACCCTCATTGGGGTTGGGCGAGGGCAACCCTTGCTCGACACTAGCGAAGCCGGCCCTCGCCTAAGGTCGGCGATGGCCGAGGGAAGATAGTGGAAAAGGAAAAAAAAAAAAAAGGAAAAGAGAATTTGAAAAGAAAAAAACAAGGAAAAAAAAAGCAAACGACGAAAAAGCCCTTGGTTAGACATTCTTTAAAACAAAAGTTCATTTCGGACTCTTATTTGAAAAAATGACGAAATTTCATACTCTTTGTTGGAATTCTCCCGTTACTTTATGACATAGGGGTGAAGAAGTATCTGTTTTTGTGGATTTAGTGTTTCGTTTGATTTTTAACTTTTAACTTTTCTCTTATGTTAACAGTGTTGTCGTCATTTTCTATAATTTTTTTATTCGATTACCATATTTTTTTCGATACTGAAACCCAAAATCTTCCCCCAACAAAAAAAAAAAAGAATATAAATTGTAATGTCCACATTCATCCCGTAGTCTTTCGCAATTTTTCTTTTATAGCGTACGAGATAACTTTAGTTTTAACTGATAATTCAAATATAGTTTTTTGCATTAAGCCCAGTCAAAAATGTCACAATGAAAAAAATAGACTAGTATTACTATTCTCCTTATTATTCAACTCAATTGACCGATATGATCCCAACACGCCATTGATGAAATACATCTCAACCGTCCATTTACCTTTTAAGTAATTTATCGTGATTAAAAAAAAGTCAATTAGATCAATTTTCTTAATTTCGAAAGTACTCTAATCATTTTATAATTTACTCAACAAAAACAGAAAAAATGAATCTACCATTCGATGGCAGCAAAAATAAAAGCAATCCACACTCTAAAACGGAAGCCTAAACTAGGTTTGTGTCAATCTGGTCCAACATAGCTTCCCATTGGCTATTTGAAACCTATTCATGTAAGAACAATGAACTTTGGATTCTTGACCAATCGAACCACAAAATCATCAAATTGAACCGGGATAGAGGAAGAAAGGACCACTCTAGAAGTAGCAAATAGATCAATTGAGCATCTCCGCCTTAGCCACCCGCTTCGATCCCGACGTGTCCTACCTAATTTCCTGTCCGAACGCCGATGCATCCGATATCGTTCGCTCCTCTTGCGAACCGAAATGCGGAAAACAGACGCTCCAAACTTTCGGTTCGCGTTGTTTCCGACGGGAATTAGAAGTTACCACCGAGCTCCGAAGCGGCTTTTAAGCTCAAACAGAACAGTAACTTGTGTGCTTTTTCACAATCTGAAAATAACACCAATGTGGTGGTGTTTATTTCTAATAAACCAACCACACATTTTGGCACATCATTTCAATTACCGCTCTTGCATATCATTACTCAAAGCACGAGGTTAATCCTAATTATGCATGAATACGTTACGCATCATTATAATTACAATTGCCTTTTATTTAACCCGAGGGCATGAGCGTAAAAGCCCGGCTACTCGGCGGTCCATGAAACACATTGCAAACCCCCATGAACAATAATACAACCAATACTTTTAAAGTTTACGTGACTCATTTCTGTGGAACATCATCCATTAATGAAATAATGATTAAGTTTAGGGGGGTGAATGACAACCATTCTGTTCCTGAAATAGATTTTTAGTTAGAAATAGATTTTTCTATTTCCGTTTCTAGATGAGTTTTTGAGAAAAAAAAATGCGTTTAATAACGATATAAAATTTCTGATCCTAGAATAGAAATTCTTTTGATAACAGTTGAAAATTTCTATTTCTAGAAATTATTATTTACTATTTAAAAATACAAAATTATTATTTATTTTTTATTCCGGCAGCCGGCAGTGGGGGGCCGCGGTGACAAAGATAAAAAACTATAGGAGATTATATTCGATTTGGCAAGGAAGGAGAAAAGTCAAATCACCTTAATGGTCGCAACATCAGCTGCTGATGGTTTCAAATCCAGAGCAAGGCCAAAATGGAGCATCGCATAGGGCATATTCTTTCAGCCCCTCTAGGACTCCTAAAGCTTTGTCCGAGCTTTTTGAGGCTCATGAGTATATTAGCCTTCCGATACACAGGAAGAGGGTTCTTTCTATCAGCTAAAATAGCTTTCTCCGTGATCATCAAAGCTTCCTCGCTTCTCGTCTGTCTTTAACTATTCTCAATACTTGGACGACGTGATGGTCTTCTCGTCTTCTGAATCCCATTGTCTGGCATCTCTTGAAGTGCTTGTAAGTAATCACAAACAGTAGCTAGGACTGAAGATCAAACGATAGACATGAGCAGTGGCGGGGACGTTTCCTTTAGTGAATGCGATTCCAGTGAGCAAAAGGCTCCGGATTAGCTTTTGGAGCTGGTTTAGCCGCTTCCGGAGCACCAAACACATTCCAAAACCTCAGTGTTTCATCCCCTGCCGCTGATGCTACAGTGCAACCATCTGGGCTCTGACAGGAAAGAGACAATGTGTTACTACTTGAGGATCTAAATCTTATCAGAAAGCAGTGAATGCAGAAATGCAATTCCTAGAACCAGTAAGTAAAATTTGCAAAGGTACCTGGGCCATGAAAAGGACTCTAGAAGTATGACCAGTCAGCTCTGCAATCTTTACCATTGAAGGGTACTTCCAAAGAGTCTGCTGATTATGAGTAAATCCGTGAGAGCTAAGCAACTCTCTCTCTCATTCTTGTCCCATAGCAGAGCACAGACCTGGGAACCGGTATCCAGAGAGTTGACCGGTCAACTTTATGGTCCGATCACCTCCACCTCCATCGGAGGCCAGCAAATTCATCTGGAAGGGACACCAGGCAACGGCTTTAACAGCAGCTGTGTGCTCTTCGAGCCGGTGAAGCCATTGGGTGGGTGAATTGGAACACGCCATGGACCTGTCCCAAATGTGGAGAACGTTATCATTCCCTCCACTCGCTAATTGATTGCCTGAGGCTGACCATTTAACCCACAAACCTCCAGGGCGTGACCCCTGTAGGTCTCAACAATGCGAGATCTCACTCGCACACCATTATGGACGATCTGTCCATCCATTCCTCCTATCGTAAGGATGTGATTGTTCCATGCCAGAGACCCAACCCAACATCTGTGGCCACCTCTCAAAGTCCTTAGCTGCAATGAAAAATTCAACCAAATTGGGACCACAACTTGTCAGGCAGGTTTCATGTGATGATTACAGATACAAAGTTTCATAGTGAGAAAACCACTGGCCAGTCTATTATGAGTCAAATCCCAGAGCTGCACTTTAGAATTGTTCAGGGCGACAGCAATGTGGTGACCATCTGGGGCCGAGCTGACACTGGTAACCAGGCCGTTTTCGTGGTCGATGGTGACAAGCTCTGAGGTAGAGCCATCTGAAGCATTCCAGAGATAAGCTGTATTCCCCAGGGCAATTGAAAGTTTATTGCTGCTTCCCCATTTTGAAAGTACTAGTTAGAAGTCAGGGGAAAACTAGATCTCGTTTGCTAGTTCATCATAAACCACCCAAAAGAAAAGACACTACTTACTAGCACATTATAAAACTAGGCGCTGTGGCGACACATGTTACCGATAGCACAACAAGCCTTTGCACAAATATTTGAATCTTCATGTATAAGAAATCCCTTCATAGTTTCCAGGACACCAGCTCCGTTGAGCTCGAGTATGTTGAGCCTTACATCCTGTTGAGTTCTAATCTAGATCGAGTCGAAAATGGGAAGAAATAGAATCAGATTTCGAGACACGAGCTCACCTCCTTTAAGGAATTATTTGCCTCTTCTCCTCTTTCTTTTGCTTCTTATTTACCTTTTAGGCCTTTATTTCCCCAAAAATTTCGAATTTCTTTCGTATATCTAATTGCTACATAAGATGTCACAAAATATTACATGTCAACTTTCTACAACTTCGACCAAAAAAAAAAAGAACTTTCTATGATAATCAAAGACCACATTGATTGAACACTATCAATGACCTCCGGTGGCCTTTATCCTTTCTCAATAATGAGGCTGCCACAGAAGTCTTTTCTTTTGATGCCATTTCATCACACCATTTACATACTTTTCCATAATATTTAAGCATTCCATGCTAAGGAAACGCACCCATCTTTACTCCCTTAAATTATAATTTTAAAGTTTATGCTCACAAGTGCATCCCAAGAAAAAACGCTTACACGTCGATTTGAGCCTAAATAATTGAATAAGAAGGGCAAATAATTCGACGGTTAAGCCAACCCATGAGGCTTATAAATGGTTCTCCTTGCTTACGCTATCAGGTCAAATCAAATGGAATTTGTCTAATTCTTTACTTTAGATCTATTCCTTTATGACATAGGCAAGTATCTTGGTGAAGAAGTATCTGTTTCTGTGGATTTATCACAGAAATGTTTCGTTTGGAAATTTTTCTGTACGATTTTTTTTTCAATAAAAGAACACTTTAAGTGTCAATATTTATGTATGACGCTCACTTTAGTGTCAATATTTATTTTCGGATCACCTCAAGTGTCAATATTTGTATATGACGCTCACTTTGGTACTAATATTTATTTTTGGATCATTTAAACGTCAATTCCGATGAGGTCGCCTGAATTTCTTACCGTTACCACTAAAGTGATTGCTTTTTTTTCGATTTGGTACTAAAGTGGTCATTTTTGGATTACTTAAGTGCCAATTTTTTTGAAAAACGATTATTTAAATGCTAACTCCGATGAGGTCGCCGGAATTTCTAGACATTGGCATTAAAATGATCATTTTTTTTTTCTGATTTGGCACTTAAATAATCCCAAAAAAGATATTGGCACCAAAGTGAATATCGTACCAAATATTAACACTTGAGCTGCCTTTATGCCCTTTTTTTTGGATAACCATTTTTTTCTATACTGAAGACCCAAAATGTTTCAACAAAAAAAAAAGAACATAAATTGTAATGTCCACATTCAACCAGAACAGAGGAAGAACGGACCACTTTAGAAGTAGTAAGTGGCATCTCTGTTTTGCCGTTGGCTTTCGATCCAGACATCTCCTACCTGATTTCCTCTATCGATGCATCTGATATCATTCACTCCTCTTACAAACCGAAATGCCGGAAAGAGGCATTACGCCCTTATTTCCAGCAACACTCCAAGCTTTCAGTTCGCTTTATTTCTGACGGAAATTAGAAGTTCTACCGAGCTCCGGAGCTCCTTTTAAGCTCAAATAGAACAGTGTCTCATGTGCTTTTTCACAATCTGTAAATTCCACTACACCAAGAGACGTCAAATTCATGCAAGACGTACATAGAAATAAACACCACCACATTGGAAGACACATTTTTATTAGTTTGATCCAGCCCTCATTGGGTACTGGAAATCATTCACTACCAGTTCAAGAACTACAAAATGTCCGACTACACAGTTCATTGAGACGATGAGAAGCTACAAATAATTGGCAACTATGGTACATACACAAACGGGATTTTCAGTTGCTGATCTGAAACCTAATGTAGGAAAATCACCGACAAAATAACGAATATAAAAGGGAAACACGGAAAAGTTAAAGAGTTTTGGCCGTTTACCGCTCAGGCGACGAGTTTTTCCTATGCTTGCCATGTCTGTCCTTAACCTTAACTTTCTCAGTCTTGCCCGAACCTTTACTCTGGTTGCTGACTGATCCTTCTTGAGCACTGCACATCTGAGACTTCATCCTAAACCCCAGTTTCTTCGAGACGCTTCCCCAGGTGCTCGAACCCTTTACCCGACCTAGCTTCTCAATCTCCTGTCTCATGTTTGAGCATTCCTTCTCGAGTTCCGAGACGCGCATCCTCATGTTATCCATCCCCACCTTCAGTACCTGATTCTCCCTCACGGCTGTGGCCCACCCTCCCTCACCGGATGCGCCCAGCCCACTCCTCAGCTGCCTCGATCCGTCGAGATTGTCTGACACAAGGAAGCAGCCAGCAATTGAAGTCCTGAGCTGAAGCTGCTCGAAGAAGAGGACTTGCACGATTATTCTCAAGGGTAACCTCTCGTTCTGTGCAGCGTGCGTGCACGCTTCCAGAGAGAGCTTCTGGCAGTCCATTAGCCTGCAGAGCTGTTCTCTGTCGGACTCGGCCAACCACGGATGTGACTGCAGGAATCATAACAAGCAAATGTTTTATATGAAGAGCCATCTCAACAGAGAATATGTAATGACAGCTGAAGATTCTATTGTGCCCTTCAAGCAACCCAACAACAAAGAATATTATGCTTCTTGAGTAACAACTCAACATGTATAGACATAAGAAAGGAGAAACTGCGATGATATAGGCTTAATAATGGTGATGTTACAGAGAAACTGGATGGAAATTGAAACATCAACTAAAAACCCGACACATTTTGCATTGTTGACTATTAATTCATGTATTTTCTTTATGATCTACGTGAATGCAGAGCAGTTATGTTTAATTTCAATCAAACATGAAAATATTCAGTCTTAAAGCTCATTTAAGGCATGCAGAGCTCAATTGACAACCGTCAGTACCTTCAGATAAATATCTATGGCACGATAAAGACCATCATCTAATGGCCGGGCATAGTCCGGAACAGCAGCAGCAAGAGCCTCAAACTTGGGCAGCTTCAGATTAATATCAGGTGCGACCTCAGCAAGGTAACCATCAATCAACTTGGCCACCATTGTGACTGGGGTGAGTGAAGCCGATGGTGAGCCAATCAACTGGCCATCATCAACTGAGCAAGGTGAGGCCCCACCAGTAGTTTGATCCATGGCGAGGAAGTGCTTGAGAATCTGCTGCACACAGTCGACATTGTACAGAGTCTCTGTGGAATAAGAGAAACTGGGCATCAAGAGATCTTCCAGCGTCGCCTCATCAAGTTGCATCCCGATCCTTTTCTCTAGATTAGATATGCAAGAGGGGCTTGAACGGATAATCATCGCAGTTCTAAGAAGACCGAATAAAAATTTGGTTGGGACAAGGCCCTTCTGTATTGGAAGTAATCTATCCACTTCTTCTAGTAAATCCTTCTGCTCCTCCTCTGAAGGTGGAGCTCCAAGAGTCGCAGATGCTAACCGGGTACTGGACTCAGCAATACCCTGACGCCGATTCAGCCCAGGAAGGTACTTCCTTGCATAAAAAGTGAGGGACCCAGCAATGATCTCCGGTTTAATACCACGGGTTCCCATAGCTGAAATCAACCTCTTATAAAGAGGAAACCTCAGACTCGACACATCCTCGTACCACCAATCCGAGCTTGCTTTTTTTGGCCTCACCCCAGTGCTTATCCCATTCCAAAGTACACTGCCCCCTGGGCTTTGCATGGGCCCACCATGGTCCATTATAGGCCAGCCAAAGAGATTTGGGTCAGTGGATGCTTTCGTGGCCAGTGACTCAATACATCTCTTCGTGATGTGGATCTCATCAGCATGAGGGAGAATGTCTTCACAACTTTGAAGCGCCTTCAGAGAGTCTTTCCAATTTCGTAGGACAACTTGATTGAGAAAACTTTCGGTCTTCGTAACGAGATTACCCTCACCATACTCTTCTGTCATTTCAAGATGCTCAGAAGCACGACGAAGGTATACAACATTTGAGGCAGTGAGCTCGAGTTTCACTCCGTAGCAGAACTTGGCTATGAGCTCAAATGTCTTGGATCTGCCAGGGATGTCGGGCAGTCTTATTACGCATTTTTCTTCACCTTCTTCCGATGCCTCAGCAATCAGTCTTTCCATAACCCCACTTCTGGAGAGCAAAGGAAACTGCACATAAGACCGAAGATGAAGGTAAAAGAAGATGAAAGTGATTAATAGTGACAATTTCCAAAGGACCCATTATCGGCTCTAACTTTCGAAAGACATGAAAAGTTCATTGGTGATAGTTCACATTGTTCATTGCAACATGACCATAGAAGTACCGATGATCGACCACATATGGTTAAGAAAAAAAAAAATCTAACAGATTCAGTTCACATGATTTCACATATAATCTATGGACCACCACCTCGTTAGCCTGGTAGACTTCATTTTTTACACGATAGAATTATTGATGCATGAAGTACAATCGACACATAACCAAGCCTATTTTGACTGATGCAGCAAAGAGCCCTCGGTCATTATTGTTGGGCAGGTCAGACTGTAAACCAACACATCAGAATGCTGGAATTAGTTTCTGCTTATATGGTTCCTTGGAGTAATTTAACTAGACCCTTGCATCCGAGAATTGCAGATTTCTAAGTTGACACGGCCAGAAACAGATATTGCAAGTCCTGCCTAAGTAAGACCCTTGCTGTATAATTGAGATCAAAACTCAACTTCTAGCAGAATTATGGAATTCATCAATAGAATGCAATAAAGCAATACAAGCTGGAGGCATAACCCTGCACTTTGCAGTAAGTACCAACTTATCAATGTAACATCCTGCTGTGGTGAACTGCAAATGATACATTAACAAAGAGTCAAGCGAATGGTCCTTGTACTTTTAAAACCTACACAGTTGTACTCAAATGAAACAAAGAGAGCAGCTACAAGTAGCAGCGATTATCAACCACGCAAAAGCTTTTTCTAGGAAAGGGTAACTGGAAGAGAACTTCGAGCAAACGCTCAGCCTGCAAAAATATGAAGAAGTGAAATATTGAAAAACTCATGTTTCCCTCACCCATCTCGTATCTTTATAAATACAAGTCAAGACTGAAGCATTTTCTGTGATTATGAGGAGTTAAATACTGAAGTTGTGCTCTGTCTAAGAAATCAATGAATCTCAACAATACACATGCTTTTGTTAGTAAAGGAAAGTTACCTTGTGTAGGTGAAAAGACATCTCCCCAACTTCCACAACAATATCACTGGGAAGGCCGGTTGTACAAAACCTGCAGTTTCAAGTATAGTTCAGAGATGTTGTACTTTGAGGTCATAATCATGTAAGTCTTCTTCAGGTCCAAGCATACAAAATAGTGTTCAGCAAACATTTGTCACCCAAGAATGAGAATGCATCCTCCTAATGAAACCAGAAACTAATCTAAGTGGGATGATCAAAGCATGCACTAAAAATAGACCATCCACCTTTTATGTCAATATAATTACTAGCATTCTAAAAAAGGCCAATTCTGACAAAGGAGATATCTCCACTCATGCTAATCAACTTTTTCTTCTAAATCTAAAAGGTTGCTGCCATAGAAAGATTCAGCAAACGCTTCCAGAAGATGTGTTGTTTTTCAGAGACATTCAGCCCTTCGACCCCAGCAATTGTCTTTACCTAATCAACTTTAGTATGAACACTCATACCTTCATACACCACAGGTCAGTGAAAGAAAATTACAATCTTCTTTGAACTCCCTGTCGAACATATTCGTGAAAATAAGTATCATAGAACACAGCATAATCATGGGAATTCTTTGATATATGGTCCAGCCAACCTCAAAGACATCTGGATTGAGATCTTCCTAACTCATACAACATATGGACATCCTGTCAAGTAAATCTTCCTTATTTTCACAACTTGGAAGTGTTTTAAAGTTAAATCAGCACCACTGTAAAGTACCTTAACTTAAACAAATGGGTCAAACCCAAAAGGCATTGTTTCAAATTAATGGAGAGGCATTAATCATGTCTCCTATTGCACGACACAACGTTCATCATCCTCCCTGCTCGAGGATGTTGGTACCAAACCCCTTAAGTAATTAAAGAGTAGTGTGAAGCATGCCGATCTGCAGGTATCTCAAGCAAATTTCATCTTTGAAGCAGAAACTCTATTTTCAGCATAGGAATCTAGTCGTACAACAGCAAAAACAGTACAGTGATAGGCATGATCTGAGGGATAAAGAAGAACATGTTGCATAAAGGCTTTCAAATCTCCATAAGAATCACCCAATTATACATGTGAGGTAGCTGAACAGAATACTCCTAGTAACATCACAGCGTGAAATGAACACTCCTCGCAGCACAGTGTCCAGATTCCCAAAATAAAACCTTCAGTTATAAGAGAATTCAGCTAAAATAACCTGAAAAGGACAAGTTTCGAGGTTCTTACCAGGCCTGCCCTTGCCGCTGAAATGCATCACTTTTGGACCCTAATTTAACACACGCCATTTTTCTCACAATTCAACACTCGTCCACTTGAGGATTTGAGACCGAAGCTGAAGAATAAAAACCAACCCACTTCAAGCACTTTCTATCCCCCACAGATTTTCAAGGACCTGGTCGGTCCAACCAAAACCCACCAAATTCTCAAACCCCAACTGAAAAAGAAGCCACTTGAACTAACTTCTCCCCTAAAACCACCCCAAATTCCTGCAAATTCAGTGCAACTCTTTTGGCCGAAGCAGCACCAGAGATGGCTGTAATGCATGAACTTGAACTTTAGTCTCCCCAAGAATAGGAACACACTGAAGAAGCCATAGAGGTAAAAGAGACCCAGAATGACTTCATTGAAGGACAAAAAACCCCAACTGAAATCTCAGTCGGAAACCATAAATATTCTCTAACGGGACAAGAATTTGAGGTCAACCCACCCAGTAGTTCCCGGCTCTCACACCGAAGAAGCTTGAAAATCCCTGTTTATCTGTGCCCAAATGTACAAAACCGTGAAGATTCCAAAGTTCGAACCTATTTGGGGCACGGGGGACCAAGCCGCTCCCCCACATCAAAGAAAGACAACCACCAATGCACTTCGTGCGTGCTTTTACTTACTTTCTTAAGCGTCCAGATTAACATAATTAGGGTGTTGAAAGCATAGAGATTTGCAAAGGCAGGACAAGGCTTGGGAAAACTCAAACCAAAGCCATCATTAATGGGCGTGGCAGCTCTTGAAAGCAACCCTTTGGCTCGTGCATGTGGGGTCATTTGCTTGAAACGCAATCATTGCTGTATTGGAATTTTAATGGATGCTATCAGGAATCTTCAAACAAAGCTTAAGTTAGAAGATAACGTTTCTATATTGATTGAGAATTATGAGTTTGATTACATTCTTTGAAAACAGCATGGATCTGCTTTTACGCAGCTGGGCCATGTGGGTGTATGCCTCCCTTGGCATTGAATAGGTTTGAGAAGGGGAACAACGTTCAATGATTGAAGAATTTTCATGATTAGGATAGCGATGTTGTCGCAATACTTCATGAGAATATGGGTCATCTTGTGAGTTTTGATTTTCCTCAATTTGATGAAAAAAAATGTAGCGGTTACGCTTATTATGCTGTGCGAGGCTAATGAAATTCGAGAAAGATATGCTATCCCGATACAAATGCTCTTCTCTCCTTCAACCATTAAATGATATTGCTTGTTAGTATCCTCATACAGTTAGCCGTTTTCTTCAGATTCTCCAACCTTAGAAAAACTTGTTGATCACTCGAACACATTTAAAATGGCGAGAGGAGAGCATACTTGCTGAAACAAATTGTCTTATCTTATCAACATTGAAATTCTATCCTGCCAATATCGCAAGCTTAATTCGGGCCTTATTCGGATAATAGGCTTTAATGACCTGAGACCTTTCCCTAATTAAACTTTAAATGGGTTGATTAAGCTCAAATTAGGCCAATTGTGGCCTTGTTACTTCAGAATTTTCCGCAAACACCTCCCTCTCTAGCTTGATTGAATGTCGCGCAATGTTAGTCGAGCCCGTACAATCAATTCAGGTCCATTCATTGCCGTCGGTCTAATTACGATGCAAACTATATGAATGTTCCTAAAATTATATGTAGATGGCTTTAAATTATTATCTTTGTCATGGATCAAAATTAGTCCCTAACTTTCTATGCAATAAATGACTAAATTTAGATGTCAACAAGCATATATTGCAATTGCAAGTTGTACTACCCTTAATTGCACCCATGATCAAGACAAGAGGGATAAGAACTTTTCCCTATATGGAGATCCGGAGTACCCGTTTGGATCTACACAAGGTGAGGTTACAGATGATACATCAATTGAGGAGTAACATGCTTAGGAAAAGTCTTGCCAATAAAATAGCAAGGGATCATCATGTTTTGACTTTTGTGATGTACTTTCATTATTCGCATTTGAGGATTTCCAATCTTGGCTCTTGTAATATGATGTTGTATATGAGGATTTCTCAACAGCTACAAGAGATTATCATTTGCGGTAATAAATAAATCGTTTTCTTAAGGATTGCATGTCTTTTGGTGCCAATCTTTTCAAGTATTGTTGGGTGGTATAGTCAAGCAAGGAAGTGGAATCCGGTACTGAATGCAATTCTCTGCTTGGCATGATCACATCTCTTTTATTTGCAGATTAATCCATTTGGCATCAATAAATTTCTGTTTCAGAAAATAGAAACTTTGCGTTGTTATCAAATAATTTTTTATTTCGGAAACATAAATTTTGTGCCATTGTAAAACGCGTTTCTATACTCAAAAACTCATCCATAAAAATTGTTCACAGGAACGGAATAGTTATCATACACGTCCTAAGGGTCTAGACTTATCACATTTCCTTGTGGATATGAAACCAGAAACTAGGTCTGCACAATTTAATCCCTAATAAGAGGTTTTGCATGGGATCAGTGAGATTAGCCTCTAAGTACGTGAATGATAATAATTATGTTTTTGGGAACAATTTCTTGCCAAAAATAGATTTTTCCATTTCTATTTCTTAGACGAGTTTTGGAGCAGAGAGACGTATTTGATAACCATACAAAATTTATATTCCCGGAATAGAAACTTGTTTGATAACAACGTAAATTTTTTACAGCGATCCAAAGACCAAAAATTGGCAGTTGGCGACAAGCGGATGGCCATCGAGGGAAAGGCGGATGCGGCCAAGGACCGACAACGAGAAGAGTTTTTATTTCTATTTCTGTTTCAGAAATAGAAAAATAGAAAATTTCTACTTATTTTTGTTCCAAACCAATTTCTAGGCTAAACATTTGTTCGGAAAATAGAAATAAAATTGCATTACCAAAATGATTTCTATTCCAAATATGTTCTTGAGAATAGAAAAATAAAAACAAATAAAAAATTAGAATCATTGGCACCCTAAAATAATCAAATATTATCCAGAAAGAGAGACCATGAATTTATTTGCTTGTCCACAAGGATGATGCTTTTGCAATCGGTGGGTGCAGCTCCTCCGATCCCAGGGATTCGGCCAGGTCCATTTCCCCAAAACGGTCTGAAGAGGGTGTTTGTTTTATTATTGCCAGCAGAAATAACGATGCACGGAAAAGTTAATCGTTGTTTCGGAACGAAGGAGAGAAGATGAGAGCATCGCCTATAGGGTCGATCTCACGCGCTGGCCCGGGCCAACTGGCCCAAGTTCATCGGCACCACGAAGGTCGGGCCCCCGGTGAACAGAGTGACGGCGGCTTTGTGGGTCGCGTACTGGGTCGGGTGGAACAAGTCCCAGAATAAGTATTCCCCGCGGTTCGGGCATAGGTTGGGGCTGTCGTCGACGAAGCACGGCTCCTCTGCATTCAGCGTCCCTTGTCCGCTGCATGCTTCTTCTATGTTGGTGATGTCTAATTGCAACATAAGATTAAAGATGCCATCAGAAGAAACTGGTAAATCAAAACACAAAAAGAAGAAGAAGAACGAATGATAAGAAATGGTTAAGATTGGATAGTCATTGTGTGCTCACGAATGGCGCGCGAGGATCGCGGATGAGGGCAGTAGTCATGTTATATGCATCTCCATGCGAGTATATCAAGCCCTGGAGCTGTGAGCTCAGATTCTGCAATAAACCCGAGATCATAAAATGGAAGGACTGAGCATAATTGTTCAGCTCCGTCAAACAGCCCGACCTGTTCACCGTCAAGTTTTGGACTGGCGCGAATGGGCAGCACCCGAGCGGAGGAACACTCACGATTCCGAATTTCGGAGCTCCCAAGTTGTACAAAGCCTGGCATTCCCGTTCCAGTCAGAGAGAAATTAAGACCACTTTGAGACAGGCAGTTGAGCAAAACTAAATGACACTCTCCTGGTTAATGGATCCCCAAGTTATTCCAAACACTATACTGTTTAGGTTTCAAGATTCGCAGGAGGTCGGTCTAGGCTTTTCTCAGACAAAGAGAAAATGGCCCCAATATTAGCAGTGTCCAGGCGACACCTACCGTCAGGTGGGCTGTGTAGTTAGACTAAATGGCGGCCATCAGCTCCGGACGGGACACGGTGGTCACGTTGTAATGGTAGTGATCTAAGATGTCATTGCTTCTGACGCTGATGAAGAAGAGCGATATGGCAAAGAACTCGGCGCTCGGATCTTGACCTAGTTGCAGGGAGATCAGGGCCTGAACCATCCCAAATAGTATAATTCTGACCACTAGAACTAGAATTTAACTCAACTTTACATAGTATTGTGAGAGCGCACCCATGTTTTGTTTCCAATTCCCTCGAGAATTCCGGCGCTGCCCGAGGCAAAGTTAACGCCTTGAAGCAGATTGGCTCAGCAGGTTGATGGGTCTTGGAGAAGGGCCACAACAGGTGGTGGGCTTTGCTTGTAACCCGACTGCCTCACTAGCCATATGAACTCGCAATTATGAAATTTGGGACGATTGCGTGGTAAATTCAAATGAAAAAGTATTCCTAGTCCGAGTTAGTGGAACAACCAAGTGGAAACGGATTACGATAGAATTAGGAAATTATGCTTTACCTATTTCGTCGGCATTGTTATATCCGTTACTGAATCTCCCCGTCGCTAGGGCATTGGGGAAATCGATCCCGTTATAAGGGAAGTTGGCTTTTGCCCTCGTAGGTATGCAATCGTTAGTCTCCACATCGAATGTCGAGTCTCCAAACAGAAAGACGGGAGGCACGTCGTCCGCCAAAGCCGAGACGAGCATCATGCCGATACCCCAAGAAAGAAGCCAGTTCCTCTTATAGCAAGGAGACATAGAAGGCAACAATGAGGAAGACATTTCGGCCATGTTTTCGAGTTTCTTGACTTCCGAGAGATCAAGTGATGATGTGCTTTTTGTTCATGAAACTTAAATAAACTGCAGTTCTACAGGAGGGTTTAGGAAGTGAACGAGCAGATAAGGACCAAAAAGGAGAAATACAACTGTCCGTTTACGGCATAGAGACCTAGTTACTAACAGACTATTAGTCACTTAAGGAACGAAAAAAAGAAAAAAGAAGATCTTTCCAAGGATGTCGCCTATGTACGTCTTTGTAAAATCAAACATGTGAAATTCATCGGAAGATGCTCTCAACCTTCATGAAAGTATAATCTTCCCAAGGATGTAGCACATCGATGATGTGGGTGGCATCTTATGCCGTTCATGAGATCTAAGAGGATGATGCGGAGCCTATTCCTGCTTCTACTGCTGGAAAGGACGGTTTCAACATTGCTCATGCATAATCCTTTATATAAACGTTGGGGCGGGCGGATGTTAAGATGAAAGAGTCTCGCTAATATACCAAAAGTACCTACTGCAATATGATGCGATGCGATGCTATTCCTCTCGGAACAAAAGGATGAAAACCTTTTACACCCCCACGCTCGATTTACAGGTTGTACCTATCTAGTTAGTCCATAAGGATCGGACACATATATTACGAGAACCATACAATCCTATTACATAAAATGCGCCAAATCCAAAGCAAGCCAACTTAGAATTGATTCACAACAATTCTTTTCTTTTAAAAAAATTTGCGTCGTCATTAATCATTTGAGATAATATTCTGTACGTATATGTATGTACGTAGGTTCTTTCTTTCCCTTTCTCGAGTTTCGAGAAAAAGATTCCTTTACCAATGCAATATGGTTAACCCCCTTTGTTGGAGCAGCTCTCGCCTCATCTTGAGAAGATGCCATCTGTTGACATCTTGATTTAAATGATGATGTGATGGGTTAGAAAAGGACCCCAACTCCAAGGCAATGTGGTGCACATACTTGAAAATTCAAACATATTCGGATGATATTCTGTGGAATATGTGGAGATAATATACGAGCGTGATAGAGAAACAGGTTGTCCATGAAAAAGGAGGTCGTCACACTCGAGCCACCTCCACAGAGTTTTTCCCACATTGACACCAAATAAAAGGAAAATAGGATAAATAGTCTTAAAACTCTGGCTCAATGTATAATGTAATTTTTAATTTATCAAATGTGGCACTTGAATTTTGGCATAATATACAATGTCATCCTTGGATTTTTAACTTGTTCAATGTGGTCCCTGAATTTTTATTTCATATTAAATTTAGTCCTGAATTATATGAAAATGTCCAATATTGTCTCTAAACTTGAATCAATAAAATGATAAAATTAGATATTTTCGTATAGTTTAGGGACTAGATTGAACATTTACCAAAATTTCAAGGACCACATTGAACAAAAATAAAAATTTAGGGACTGCAATGCGCGTTAGGTTAAATTTCATAGACCATATTGAATAAATTAAAAATTCATGGACAATACTACAACATTGCGCCAAAGTTTAGAGACTATTTGTGTAATTACCGTATAAAAAGGGAGAATACTGAGATGTAGAGCAACACGCTCAAGAAAGGAATTCTTATTTCCAACATCTCCGGCACGCCCGGCCGAATCTTTTGTGAGATTCCGTAATAGACGAGAGAATCATTTTAGCTGTACAATTTTTGTTTCTGATGTAATCAGTTCATGTTAATCAATGTAATGTCAGTTTGTTGCGGAATCAATAACTTTGATTCGATTTTGACGATGCATATATGCACCTTGAGATCGATGAGAAATATGAGTGGTTTTGCAGCTTGAGAATGGAAATAAACTTTTACACAAGCATGGTTAGTGTGTTGGTTGCAAGGGAGATTGAAAACACCACAACATTGAGACATAGGATTGAGCAATTATAATTGATTACCACAATGCATCTTTGCAACTTAAAATGAGTTGTAACTTTTTAATACATTATTGTATTGGTCGAATTTTACTTTTGTAGCAGAAAAGGAATGCCATTTTCTCACATTTATAACTCTTCATTAAAATCAAAAAGCTTAAAAATTAAATACCCAAATGGACTTTTCAAATGTGTTTCTACCAAATGACATTTCTTTCAAAGTTACTTCTCAAAGCACGGTTTACCAAATAGTCTTACGTCAGCTATTTTCGGTCAAAATTAGTCAAAAGGATTGAGTTAACAGAAATGTAAAATGTTTAAAACTGAATTGGTACAAATGAAAAAGATTTAGGACTGAATTGATACAATTGCAATAGGTTTATGACTTTTTTGGTAATTTTTCCTAGGTGTGCCTACCCATAAGGAGTGTATTCACAAGTAATGGCCGCTTTATTCTTCTATATCTCTTTAATCCTCTTCCAGAATCAAACATTCATCCTCTCCTTCGTCCTCTCCGATTTTCTAATCAAATGGCTCCCAAAGTATCTTGCACCACTCGCAAAATGACCGGAAAGCGCAAATCAAGGCGTAGTGCCATTGTCCTATCTCGTTCGCACAAAGTACCTCTAAAAAAATCGACCGAAGAAACAGCTAGCCAAAGCAGTCCTCCATCACCACGAATAGTATAGAAACTGGAGGATGAACCATTGCCAATATTGCGCAGCCTTTCCAACGCCAAGGCTCGGTTTGTTTCCCAAAAAACATCTTCTAGAAATTTTTTTTTCCTCATTTTTTGATGTTTGGGGAATGAAAAATAAGTGGTAAAAAAAAAAATTTCCACTTTTTTTTTTACAGAAAATACCCAGCTAAAATTTGGAAAGAGTGTCTCTTCTTACTGGGAATTCCTTGTCGCTTCGTGCCAATGAAGCACCAGAGGCGGCTGATTCAGCTTCAGCTTGCCCTAATTGAGCGACTTGCAAATTCCCGTTGAGGTTTGACTTGGCACCGTAAGATCGGGTCGCGGAACTCTGCAACTTGGAGATCGACTTTGATCGCCTCTGGAACACAAGTTTTGGCTCGCTTTCTTCTCCGTTCGCCATTGCCTGGCGAGTCGGCTTCGTCGGACATTGCTTGAAGCAAAAACGCTTGAGCTTGTTGCTGACGATGACGTCGTCCGTGGGGCACATGTCAGAGCTGAAGTCCTGAAGAACTCCAAGAACTATGGCACATCGGATGACGATTGGTGGCGGTGGGTGGTCTCGCGACCTAAAAAAATCAATTTCATTTTTTTAGGTTAATAGATTATTAGATTAATTAATTAAATTAACTAACCTAGCTCGAACTCTCTCAAGTCCTATCAAATTGTGACTCATGGTTCAAGTGATTATCTTACAAAAGATTTCTAATTTTTTGGAAGCTGCTACTAATCATTCTAGGTAGGTTGATTAGAAACCTAAATAAAGTATTGGGAGAAATACTTTATTTTTGCGAACCAGAGATTTTAAGTTTGGGAAATTGATTACACTAATATTTCTATTAATGCCCTTTCAGTACCCATTTCATGAAAATCATCTAATTTGGCAACTTGCGAGGATTCTGATTTAAAGTTTCAAAGGTGTAATTATTTTTTTTTTATTTTTTTATTTAAATGAATGCAATGCGTGAATGTAATTATCTTCTAAGAACATAATTTTTCTATTGACATGATAAGTGATAACTATCCTAGTATAACATGAATGTGTGACGAATTTTTTTAAAGCTTTTGAATCTAAAAACATGCAAAACAACATAAATTCTAGCCTACATGTTATGCAAAAATGACATGAATTTAATCTAAATGGGACATTAGGCTAGACTAGTCTATCAATTTAAAATGGACGAACCTTGACATTATTCTAAATGATGTACAAATACGAAACGGCATCAATGACATGTCAATCTAATACTACATGCAATAAATAATATGACAAAATGACATGCCGAACTATATGATATGACAGACTTCAATGACATGGCAAAACTATATGACATGACTAATCAATGCGACATGAAAATGACATAATGGTTATGCAACTAAGCCTAAATGACGTGCATGTGTAAAATAAATGTATTCAATCTACATGAATAGAATGTTCTAAACTATATGCAACTACATGAGTGAGACATTTTTTTGCTATTTTTTTAAATGAATTTTCGAAATAAAAAAAATGATGAAAATCTGACATGAGTTGGTTAAAGATTATCTTAAAAGATTCTGAATTAACTTTCATTAAATCCCAAAATTTTTAGAAAATCTTTTTACCCCTTTATTCTCATGTTTGAAAAGTGATGCAATTTGCAACAGATTTGTAGATCGATTCAAATGTGTTTGATTTACTATCCAAACCAATGAGACAGGAAATCTAGAAAATCCTATCCTCCTAATTCAAGATTGGATAAACAAGATTTGAAAGAAACTTTATCTTCTCTTTTTGATGTTTTTTACGTAACAAATCAAATCACTCCACAGACAATGCATGATCTTTTTAAGAAAATATTCTCCGATATGAATTAGATAACGGATTGGAGGAATCAAATCTTGGGGTTTGAGGTCAGCCAAGCCGGGCCTCGTCAACCAAATCTGGTTTAATTTCCGATGGCGAGCTTGAGGCTCGAGCTCGCCAGATCTGGTGAGGCCGAGGCTAGTGAGGCTCAATTGCCGGAATTTGGCGAGCTCAAGCCTTGCCAGCCGATCGCCAGTAGAAGAAGAAAGGAGGAAGAAAATACTAAAAAAAAAAAAAGAAAATTCAAAGAGGAAAAATGATAAAAGAAAATTTTAAAATCACTTTTTATAAAATAATACAAAATTTGAAAACATTAATTAAAGGCATGTACGGTGGAAATTGATTTTCGTTACCAAAAATCGGAAAATATTTTTTAGTTTGCTTTCATGTTTGAGCCGAACATCGGAAAATATCCTCATTTTCCTGGAAAACAACTTCCCGAGAAATATTTTCCAGAAAAGGTACATTTTTCGTGAAACAAATAGAGCCTAGAAAGAGAACTTCATCTACAAAGACACCAGAATTGAGACTTCAACCATCAAAACAAATATCAAGAGAAGTTGTTCCACCGGAATCAACTCAAAGCATTCAGGAAATAGTTAAAGCCGTTGAATCTGCAGCTGTTGCGGGAGAACAATTACAAAAGACTCGGTCACAAGCCGCTCAACTGCAATCAGATCAATCCGAGCAAGCTCCTCCACCAGTGAGTCAGTGACAATGGGAGGTGTGACAGTTCTAGTTGCCGATCTCCTGCAACGAAAGGGCAAACTTGTGTTCTTGCTCCTGTCTCCGCAATCATTGCTCCCACCGATGCTGAAACTGCTGAACCATCCCTTCCATCCAAAGGAAATGACAAAGTGGGTGAGGAGAGGACCGCTGAAAGCGAATGACAAAGCCAACCGGCCACAGAAACTGAGATAACTGAGCAACTGAATTTGCTAGGGATAAGTACACCATGAGTGTCATAACTTGTGTACGGCGTTCACTTGAGTGCCATAACTTTCAAAACGTTCATTTAAGTGCCATAACTTTCAAAAATCGTTCACCCGAGTGCTACGTCGGAGCAAAATCGTTCACTTGAGTGTTACAGCAGCTTTTTCGGCGAGCCATGTCATCCTTCCGGAGAGCAACATCAGCTTTCCGGCTGTCACGTCAGCTTTTCCGACGTCCACGTCAGCATGGCACTCAAGTGAACGATTTTTGAAAGTTATGACATTTAAGTGAACGTTTTGAAAGTTATGGCACTCAAGTGAACGCCGTACAAAAGTTATGGCACTTCTAGTGTACTTTTCCCGAATTTGCTAGGTGAACCTGAAGGAATCACCCCTAAACCGGAGAAAGTCATTGTGAAAAGGTTTAAGATCGGTTTTTTATTTGTCAAAAGTAACATCTCATACATTTTCTCAAAAAATTAAGAGAGAAACAACGCAATCCAGACAAATCCCACATCATTTTAAAACAAAACAAGCTATAAATAATAAGATGAATCAATAGAACAAGGATATGAGTTACACGCTCAAAGAGCAAATATATGACTTTTTCAAACCAAAATCCAAGACCAGCCACCGAAGTCAACTTTAGTAATAAGCACATACCGAGATCTTCATTTGTTGTTGTGGCTTTGTCTTTCAGCCGTACGCGCTTAAGTTCGGTGTCCCCAACACCATTGCCATGGAAAGTAAAAAGGTTGAACGAACATAAATCCGACAATGAGAGTGAAACCTCCACGAAGCTTCGCCAATGTCCTTCGAAATTGGACTTACATTAACTAAATCCGAGGGAAGCGAAATTCCGAAAACATACACGCAAAAAATTCCAAATATGGACTAGATTTGGACGAAAATCTCTCCAAAATTGGAGAGACAAGCTTCCAGATTTAGACTAAATCAAAAGAAAAATACTCCACAAACGGAAGGAAAGAGTGAAAATAATAATAATAGAGAATTGAATCAGCCAAGAAGATGAGAGGGGAGGAAGAGATCTAGCTCAAACTCTCTCCTCCATGGAGATAGAAGAAGGAAGTTGTGTGGATAAAAGAGAGAGAGCCGGAGGCTGTCAGCTAGAGTTGGTAAGGCGGATTTTAAAAAGTCTAGAGCTTATTTGGCAGATCATCAAAAGTTTTATAATTGAATCGGCAAAATTGAAAAGTTTATGACTAAATTGACCAAATTAAAAAGTATATGAGTAACCTGGCATAAGTGCTATAAGTTTAGGACGTTTATGATAATTTTTCCATTTTTGCTTAGCAATCCATTAACATTCTTAGTTCACCTCTGGAAAGGTCACCACACGAGTCAATCCCAATTGGGTCCATCGGCGTGGAATTTCACAAAAGATTTGGAGGGTAACAATCTGTTATTGCTTAGTAGCGTGAATTAGGTGATGATCAAATCTAGTGGACTGGACATGTTCTTTTACGTGATCATTTTCCATCACTTATTGTCATTGTAAACATCACATATATTTAGAATAGTTAAGATAGATAGAATTTACTGCATAATCTACCTATTCGATTTCTTAAAAAGTATTTCAGGATTATCGTTAATATAGTCAATCGAAATTTTGCAGTCAGAATATATATGCAAGACCCGAACCGTTTTGCTCTTAAAACATATGATTTTCATCTTCTGGCCTAATTGACCTGAAGAACCAACAGATAATAGAAATTCTTTGTCGTATCAGAAATATACCGGCAGGATACTTTTATTTCAAAATAGCACTGAAATGGAGAGTCTTGTGAAGGATCTATCTGGCCATGTATAGCTCCGGAGTAGACAATCTCGGTCTGGGAATGGCAACCAGGGGATTCGTTTTCTTGACCACTATCCCAAATTTGTCCGACAGCTCCAGCTCTGCCCCTCGCGGTAGTTCCCACTCGAATGAATGTAAAAGAGAGGCCAAGACATATGCTAAAATCCTCTCTGCCAGCGGAAGCCCCGCACATATCCTCCGACCGGAACCGAAAGGCATGTACGTGAAGTTGTTACCCGAGAGATCATACTTGCTGGGATCTTCCGAGAACCTCTCGGGTCGAAACTCCGACGGTTTGTCCCAATTCTTGGGGTCCTTGTGGATATAACCCATGTTCAGGAATATGTTGCTGCCTTTCGGTATTGTGTAACCCCCGACGGCACAGGAAGCATGTGGTGTCCTAGGAATTAATAAGGGCAGCGCTGGGTGCAAGCGGAATGCCTCCTTGATGACGGCGTTGAGGTACTTTAATTTGGGCAAGTGGTGCTCTTCGACCATCTCATCCTCCCCCACGATATCTGTCAATTCATGGACTACTTTGCTCATCACATTTCGGTTCTGCAGCAACTCTGCCATCACCCACTCGACCATTGTTGAAGTCGTATCGGTTCCGCCAAGTATGATGTCCTATTCCACACAAGAATTGCCTTATATATATTGTTACAAGACTTGCCTTTATGTATTGTTACATGACTCGTTCATGAAAAACTAGATTTTTCTTATGGAAATAAAAAGTAAGTCATGTAACAAGTCTATATGAAGGCAAGTCTTTAAGGAACTTCTACGTAAGAACTAGTCAGGTAGCTTAATAAACTTACCCTCAGAATGGCTTTGAGTGCTTCATTCTTGTCCATTGGAGACTGGTCATCTTCAGTCTCCAAGTCCAGGAAAATCTGCAAAAAGTCCTTTTTCTGTTCATTGGTTTTAGACTCTCCTTCCTTCTGCTCGAACATTTCATTTGTTCTTCCTTGGGTGGCACATTCGACAACAGACTGAATAAAAGCATCAAGCCAGTGATGCACCCTTTTCATGTCCCTTTCCACGCCTTGCAGGTCAAGCCAAGCAAGTGCTGGGAAAAAGTCCGAAACATTCGGAGTACCTAAGAGCTCCATCAATTTGCTCGCCATCTTTTGGAACTCAGCCCCCATGGCTTCGCGCTTCTCTCCCTTGAGCGTCCCTCCCCACATCATTGCCATCACTGTGTTAATCAAGATTACAAAGGTCCACTTGCCGATATCCACTGGCAACCCGGATTTTTTGTACAGATCGCTCAAAACTTTCCTGACCTCCTGCCTTCTCAAATCATAACACATATCAAGACTCGCGTTGCTCATCATCTGCCGCACGAACAGTTTGCGGAGATTCCTCCAATAAGGCCCCTGGCTTGAGAAGGCAATATCCCTTGCGCCATATGTCGCAATGGTAGTGGCAATGTTCGGGTCCCGATTGGCGAACGTCATGTCCTGGTCCCGCACGATCTCTTTGGCCAGTGACGCGGAGTTGACCACGATATATAACTTGCCTCCGAGCTGGAGTTTGTAGATGGGGCCGTAGATCTCAGCCAACTCGGCAAATTTCCGGTGGAGATCAGTCCCTAGGAATGGGAGGTACCCGAGGAACGGCAAGCCTCGGGGCCCCGGTGGCATTGGAGGGGTCACGTTTTTCCTTCTCCTGAACAAAAATAAAAAGCTAAGAGCTGCGATTGCTATGACAAGCAGTGTTGTAGTAGCTCTAGGAATTGCATCATTCGCTTCTTTAGCATGCCACGACCACGGCCAGGGGCCGTTGGAGTCTCCGTTTGACATTTCAGCTTGTGACAACGGGAAGAGGACTGGTGGAGCAAGAATGAGGAATTGCATCAAACGCTGATGGTCTTTCTAGGGACGGTTTGGTCTCTGATAGATGCTACAGGAAAGACTGTCAAGGAAAGTCAACCGTTCTAGTTAGATACACTGACATACCAACTCAACAGTTATTGTATGTATTCAATAACATTTCATGTAATCAGCAACTTTCTACAAGCAATTCGACTTTAATCTATGAATAACCACTTGTTTACATGATAAGTAAGATTTCATTTACAATGGGATTTTCTATGTTAAACTTATTGTCCCATATTAAAATGAAAAAAGAAAAAAAACGACAAGTTTGAAGGTAACTAATCATTTCTGCAACTTAATGGTAAGTTACCAGGAATTTGTATGAGGTTAGTAACTTATTGACATGACTAGGAAGTTACTGTTCAAAGCTTATTTTTATCAGTAGATGCAAATAATAAATTAATCAGATGAGAAACGTGCAATCTCCGAGCAAAGCATGCTGGCAACAAAATAACGAGTCTTGCTCGTATAACACTATGGTAGTATAACGGTAGAATGTTAGGCATAAGATTAGAGATGGGTCTCGCCATGATTGCTATATATTTTTTACCATTCATAATATTTGTGGTTGAGATTGCATCGTTATACTGTTACACTGTCAACTTCATAAATTCGATATTTACATGCTTCGTAAAAAACAGGGATCTGATTTTCCCCTGCTGGGGGTGGATTTGGCACGAAGCGTTGAGTAGGTTTGGAAAGGCAAAAAATATTTTAGATGATTAAAGAATCGACTTAGGATAAGAAAAATAAATAATGATTATGTGACTGTCCTTATACTAGACTTGTCAAATGGATAGGCCGGGTCATAAATAGTCCTTAGGGGTGACCGGTTTCAGGTTATGGGTAGATTTTGCTTAGAACTTAAAACCTACCCGCTAGTACTGATTCCTCATTTTTCGGCACCTAAAACCTATCTTGTATACCCCGAAACTTGAAACCTACCTTGTCACATGTTACGGGTCCGGTTCCAGGGTACTTGAGAACTTGCCAATTTCACCAAGAAAACTTAAGAAAAGCAGCTTCAACATCCATATAATCATTTTTAATCAGAGAGAGTGATTATCAGTTGATAAAGAAAAGCCAGTGCATTACTACAACCATAAACCGTCGGCCTCTTGGGACTTTCTAGCGAGCCCATAACCTGGCTTCAAGAGAGGACTTGTACATAATAATCTCTTTAACTTTTCTTTCCACCATAGAAAAGTTGCTGTGGATCTAGAAAGTTTATTGGAGTTAATCTCCGGAAGCACAACAATCATATCGGACACTCTGCTCTACTTTCAAAAGCCATCATCAATTCGGGGACACTGCTGGAACAAAGAACATTGATATTTCCTTTTCATTCAACATCTTCCAAACAGATTCGAGTTTACGAGATAGGACGATTCCACCCATCAGCAAAATGACCATTTACATTCGTTGCGCACTCGAAAAGAACAAAAAAAAAAAGAAAAAAATGATAGGCGATCATAATAATATTGAACCAAAAGCTGGAGGAAAAAGACCGGAACTGGAAGAGGATCAAACGAAACAACAAATTAAGGGAGTCAAGCACCAGACTTTGCGGGTGCACTCAAAATAGAATCGAAACCAGCTAAATGCCTTTCATAACGTTAAACAAATATCTGGAATTTTCTAAAATTTTTGGGAATTTTCTATTTGTTTTATCATTTTTATTATATAAAAAAGGGACATGGGTTCGGTCCTTAAACCCGACCCAATCAGAACAGGGCCCAGGCCTTCGGGGCCTCGACCGTTTTCCCGCTCATTGTCCTCCTTGCGCAGCTCCCCGCACAGACGTTCTCACGACAAATGTCGGGAGATCCCTGCCCCTCTGCCCTCTTGCTGTTGCCTACAGACCAGCCAAGAAGCCCCAGCGCCGGACCGACAGTCAGCTCCGTCAGACATCAGACTGCCTGTAATGATCGGCCCGACCTCCTCGAAGCCGAGATGAACTTCACCGAGAGTCCGAATGACCAACGACTGATCAGCAAGGTGCGACACAGACTTGACTCCCTGCAAACAACCTCTAACCGGCCACCTCAGCCGCCTCGACCGGACGCCACTAGCTTAAGACTCAAAACCCAGAACAACCAAAAACCGATAGTTGGACGACACCCGTCGCTAGTCGAAAACGTTTGGCCATGCCAACACCGAAACGGCCAGCAAACAAGGACCACAGAGCACGAAAAGCAACAAGAGAGGTATATTTCAGTGAGGCCCGACTCGTCGGTTTAAGCAAAACAGCGTCACCGGGGAAGCGTATGTACCTGGTCTGATGGGTAGCTGTGCGCGGTGCAAGGAGCCGCGACGGTGGTGGTCGCAACGGCAGGTTGGTGGCCGAAGTTCACCGATAGTGTGAAACGATGGGGGAATGGCAAGGCTCTCGGCCTGCTTCGTGGTCGACGGAGCACGAGCTCTCTTTCATACACAAAGAAAATACCTCTAATTCTCAACTTATCCTTCCAAGTTTTTTTTTTGTGTGGTCATCAGAGAGAATGGAGTGAGAGAGTGTGAAAAGAGAGAGACGGGCTGACCGGAAAATAAAGGGAAATGGGCCAAGCTTTGTGGGAAAAAAAGCCCTGGCCCGCATGGGTTAGGGTTGACCCGGTCCAATTTTTTTTTTATATTAAAAAAATTTCTATTTTGCAATAAAATAAATAAAGGATGCACAATTAACTACTTAGGCATATTTTATTTTACGAAGAAAATAAAATATGGGATTGCCAAAATTAGATGTCAATAGTTATGACCCATTTAAATGTTTGTAGGTTATACAAATGGGTTTTGGACCCATTTTGATTAGTCTATCTTATATCATAGTGAGATTAACGGTCTGTTTTTTATCACAAAAAAAAAGGAAATAATTAGAAATTATTGTTGGGTTCATTCCTTCAAGAATTTGTGGCCCACACATGATGTTACTCCACTATTATGCTGGCAAACCCCTAAGAGAAATACAAGAAGGACGATGTTGTCATTGTTTAAAAAGTGACGGTTTATTGTTGACCACGAAATTATTTCCTCGGAAAGGGGCTTCTTTAAACACCATGGGGGAGATTTCTTACCAAGATTACACCTAATTAAACCAAAAAAAGAAAAGAAAAGTACATACTAGATCATGCGACTTCATGAAATATATTCCGCTTAGTACTTGTTACATTAGATTTCCCAAGGCGTGTCTCATTTTATATTAGTGCTAAAACATTATAATATATGAATGCCAACATAATCAATTATGTGAGAAAGTCTAACTCGCTTAAACTGGTAATTGAAAGGAGATCATATGTATATAAAGCGTATATATGACCAATTATCAAGCAATGTTAATATTTCAACATGACAAAAGGATAAGTAAAGAGAGACCCCCTCTATATAAAGATGATAATGAATATGGCTGATGGGAGGTGGATGCATATAGCTGAAAGGGATAGCACTATCTCTTATATCATATTAGAATGTCCAATCCAAAGCTTAATAGTGAAGGGACATCATATGTGTACAGAGAGCATGTAGGACCCATTATGAAGCAACGTGAAAGAATATATTTTGACTGGGTGCTTCCCCAAGGCGATGCATGCACTTGGTTGAACACTATTGTACATCAAGATGGATGGAGTCAAGTATGCACGGTGTTGTCTTGGGGTGAACAAGTTTGCACTTAGGTTTTCCTTAGATTCGTGGCTGTGATACTAAGAGGAGAATAATACAAAAAATAGAATGGGCCGATTTCTATTAATCTCGAGGTATTTTTGAAGATGAATAAATGAGTCAATTTATAAACTTCATTAAATGACTATCTAAGATAATATATCAATCAAAGATATGCACAATGAAAGGCGAGCTTGACGGATATAGGGAGTGGACAAAAATATCATATCTATTTCTAACATAGATAAATATCGTAAACAATTATCCTAATTATATCCGACGAATTACATGACTACGTGTTGAAACAAATGCGAAAGCGAATACGTAACACAAGAATTTACGTGATTCGATCAAGGTGATCTACGTCCACGGGCGAGACAAAACAAGATTCTACTATAATTAAAGAGAGTATAGATTATAGAAGTCGGTCATATCGACCGAACAAAAGTACACGGCTCAATGATCTCTCACATAAGGAAAATCCTCAATACAATTTGAAAAGAAACCCTAGCCGCAAGACAAAAAAGAGCCCAAAAATTTTTCTCGGGGGCGTTGCCCTCAAACCCCCATACAAATCTATTTGCACTGCAATAGAGATTTGTTTGCTTGCTCCGAGTTGGGCCTATTGGCCCAACTCTCCGTGTGACAAACTAAATCTCAATTTTTTCTCCAGTTTTGGGCCGCACAAAAAATATGTCGAGTCGGGTGATAAACCGGACCGGGTACATAAAATTCAAGACATATTTAACACTACGACAACACTATGCATAAATGTCATAAATGTCATCACTCGAACCTATCACTGGCACAAATTATTTGCTCTAGTCATTGATCACCTCATCTGCACGGCTTTAAATTTTGTACTACTACTTTGAGGTTTTGGTGAGACTAGCTAGATTACAAAAGTGACAACTCAAATTTAAGCAATACGGAATTAGAGACGTGATCCGAAATCAAAGACAAATCTATCTAACTAAAGTATAGAATTTTGCTCGAATAAACAACATCTTTTAGTCAGTTATGTTGAATATGTTGAGAGATATCTTCCTAGAAACTAAAACTTAAGAAATATTGTCTCGCTTTTTAGGTCACGACTCTTCATTTGCCATTGCAGCTGTAGCAATAAGCACTATATCTCCCTATGAACAATTGAGAGAGAGAATCAATTTATGCTTTAGGGTGTGAATGAGAGATTGAAGTTGGTCCGAGTTTTGTGGGCTCAAGACAAGCCTCGGCATTGTTTGTATCTGGCGCAAGAAAATTCTGGTGTAGATTGCGTAACAGGCCGGTTCACACAAATTCGCGGTCTTGCCATAAGTCGATGGACACACTATTCCAAAAAAAGGTATGCATCCGGCTTGTTCCTAATCCGGCTTGCATTAAAGTATTTCACATTGTCTATTTACATGATTAATATCCTCTTTATACACCTATTTCTCACACATCTTATTGCAGTGTGCACCCGAAAACAAGATTAGGTCATGAAGGTTCATGCTTAACCAAGAAAATCACAAAATAATGTATACACCCTAATTTTCTCTGTATAAAAAATCAATTGTAAAAACGAAACGCACTATACACATTCCAAGCATTCGCCACCTGTTTTTTAAACGAATTAATTTCTCTGTCTGCAATTTTATCTAAGCCAAAATAATTCTAAGAGTTTTTAACCATATACGTGGCGCTTAACAATTTTAGGGACCATGTTAAGAATATTGCTATACTTATTTTGGCTCACGTCCTTTTTGTTAATATATACATATATATATATATATATATATATATATATATAGACACACACATACAATTTCTTTTTGGGGGTCGATGAACAAAATTTTCCTTGTGAAATGCACCATAATGTACAGTTCTACTAGGAACCAAGCACCATACTTTACGGTCCTATTGTTTGCCTAGTAAAATGCACATCTCTCTTGCAAGTAGACTCATCAAACGAGTGGATCGAAGGTTGAATCGAAAATTGTCCGATGCCTTTAACTCATTTTGACCCATTTTCATGCAATACAAATTTAGTGACTCACATCCGGCCAAACCTAGACCCGACCCGACCCTACCGAACCGACTCCTATTACTAAAAAATGTCCATACTTAACACAATCTGGAAAAACTCATACATAAATTGAGGTGAGAGTACGGAGTGATTCAGGAGCATTCAAATCATTGGAACAATCCTCAAGTTCCAACTTGTTCTCTTTGACCAATCCAGTTACATCAATGTTCATTCAAGCCAAAGTAGTTATTAGTTATGACTTGCTACGTTGGGTCGAGAATGAAGATGTTGGCATGAAGACTATCGACCAAGTTGTTGATTAAATAAGTATAGTTTCTTCCCTTGCTAAGTAAGTTACCAATTCACCAGATTAGTTGCCGATTACAAGACATATCGATGGGAGGCCATTCTAAACCATTTCATTGGTTATTATATGATCTCCCAAGATATATATTTGTTGGTCTAGTTTGGTGGACAAACTTTGGAGTATGAACCGAAAGGTTGAAGAGTGAGGATTACAAGTCTCCATGTCATCAATACATTTTCTAGTTACTAGGCCTTTAATTATTTTATAGTTCTCATATCTTTAGTATTTTTGAATTCTCATATCTCTTTTATGTTTCATCTATCTCCTATATCTAAGTTCCTCTATGAATAGAGGAGAGCTCTTAATTGTAAGACAAACTTGTTAAATGAATGAGAATTATGTTGGGAATATCACCAATGTGGTGATTGTTGAAAAATCCCCTATGTTGTTTTGATGATGTCAAAGACAATCAAAAACTACTATTGTGTATATGCACAAGCCGATATGCAGATGATATCATAAACAATACCAGGTGATGCTAATATGAGGAGTGCTCTACCATTGTTTAGATTGCTCTGCCGATATCTAGGGATCTTGGCGGATATCCGAGGTGAACAAGATATTGGGTGTTAAAGATATCTACAAGCTGAAAGATTTTTAGATAAGGTGAACATTTAGAAGAAACCTTGATAGAGGGTGAACAAGTCGAGAAGAACGGAGATATTCGTGATAGCTTGGAGGTACAAAGATTTGGTGAACTGTGGATGGACCTAATGGTGGTGAACAAGCCTAGAACGATGATGTTTGATAAAGCTTGAAAGGACCATGAAGATAAATAGTTTGGCATAGTCGAAATCGCCAATATGCTTGGAAAGACCTCAATGTTAGTTGATGACGATGTTTATGATGATGTTGATACTAGGTCATTGGTGATGTTTGAACAACAAGCATGTGAGGATGTTTGTTGGAGAAAATGATTACATCCATTTTCAAGTAAAAATGTGCAACGAAAGATCGGGAAGTCTCTCGGGGAACATGAGCAGGCGTTTGTCACAAATGTCACGAAGTATTTATTTTTGGATGGCTTGTAAATGTTCAGGGAAAAGAGTTTCATGGATGGTTCTATCTTCTAGATAGTAGCATCAACGGATCTTTAATGGTTTGTTGATCTTCTAAAGCATCTCCAATGGGAAGATCGAAGATGGCTATTTAATGGAAGACAATCTAGACCAAAATGTTAGAGAGACAATCCAAAATATTTGCTGTGAGCTGCTTTCTTTGTTGATATTGTTTCGTTCTCTCGAAAGATCTACATTGGGATGGTCTTACCGTATGGTACTCATGGAAGATTAAGTGTACAAGAGCAAGAGCAACAACCGAGTCTTGATAGTGTGATTTATCGCTTGATAGGATCAATGCGTGTCAATTGTAACTTGTTGAGAAGATTAACAATGCAATCCAGCTCAACTTGAGGCTGTCGGTCTTGAGAGAGATGTAGGCTTAGGGATAAAGTCCGACCACTACATAACTGATTGCAAATATTCTATCTCCGCACTATTAGCACCACATGTTCGTAATCATTACCATATGTCAAACAACAGCATGCACAACTGCCGATGTTTGAAGTTGAACGCTATATTCCGCAAATGTTTTTCATAAATTTCTCAAACAACCTATTCGCCCCCCCTTAAGTTTGTATTGTTAGCCCTAATAATTGATATCAAAGGCTCGTTGCTTGTTATTTGAAGTGTATTCTTTTAAGCATAAAGATCTTGTTATAGCTAACTTTACAAGAGGTGTTTTTGCAAATTTTTGCTTGTTGACAATCTAAATATTTATGGAATTACTTCATTGCCTTAAAGGATTTCCATGTTTTAAATCAAAGTTTTCCAGGTTTTCATTTTACTAAAGGATCTTAATATTTTCAAATATTACATACTCCCCTTGGCTTTCAAAGAATTTTATAATTATTTGTATTATGTTATTTGGACAGAAGATGATCTCAATCCTAATGAACTATCTTACTTTCTAGCAATGATGCTTATATGGATTCTTCCGAACAAATGAATTTGTTCTATCTTGGAATGCTAAGATCGCCTTGTTCATTTCTCACTCCACATGATCTTTCTATAATTGAGAGGAAAGACAACTAGATTTCTAGCTAGCCAATGTGCTCGGACAATTAGCACATAAATGAAAGATGCAACAAATGGGGATAAGAACACCATAAGTGAAATAATTTTCGGCGCTCACTTGAGTGCTATAACTTATGTACTTCGCTCACTTTAGTGGCGGAACTTTTTTTATCGATCACTTGAGTGCTATATAACTATTCAATCGTATTACTTGAGTGCCATAACTTTTTAAAAAAGTTCAACACCAATGTTATGCCACGTCGGATTTATGACACTTGAGTGAATGTTTTAAAACACAAATTGGCACTTAAGTGATCTATTGAAAGTTATGGCACTCAAGTGAATATTTTTTAGAAGTTATGGCGTGACATGCCAAAACTTAGGGCCAATCTAAGCTTAGGACTCGGTCTATTTACAAATAACAGGCAAGAGTTAAGACAGACCACCAAAAGAATAGAGATCGCCTTCGATAAGGATCGTGGCTTAGTATGTCAATCGGCTATGCTGTTGAATGAGGTTCGACTGTGTGATGACCTTAGATCAAGTATGGACCAATTGTGATTGGTCTCGTTCAGCTATGAATCAACCATAGGATCACCTTGTAGCTAGCCAGGGATTGATCCATGGTGCGATTTTGCGAGCTAACATTGATCGATAACCAAGTTACCCACGAGTTCAAAGAGGGTCGATTCGTACTAGAACCCCGTACCAACCATGCACTAGTCAAGGACTGATCACCCTGGACATTATGACATGTTATTAGAAGACTACGGATCGAGATGAACCAATTCTACATCAATTTGAATTGGTCATGAGAGTTGATCTCGATAGTGTTCGATTGTACCATCGGTTTAGAAACGGGTGATTCCAACCCTAAATTGAGAAAATTGAGGTGGCTCTCGATTCGATAAGCAACCAGACACGTCCTTGAGCGTAATAAGCTATGGATTTGCCTGCGCCTCTAGATGTGCTCACCCATGAGCCGACTTTGCTCGGCAGAATGGACAATCGGACCAGTAGCTTGATTAGATGCCTAAAGTCGATAGTTCCTAGATATTCTAATGGTTGAAAAGTGGCAGTTCCAAATCTTAGAGAGATGGTTAAAAGGCCAATTATTAGACGACCTTGTCCATTTAGATAGAATGCTCAAATTGCCATTAGCATTAGTTGTGTTTGGCATTTATAGAATAAGAAAGAAAGCCGAGGAATCTTCTCGAATAAGGCGACACCAAGAGGTACTAAGATTTTTGTGTTAAATTTCTATTTTAATACAAAATAAAATAAGACAGGTAAACTTCATAAAGTAGGCGTGTGAACTATAGAGGAAAAGAGATGATATATTATAGAACTATAGAAAAGCTAAATGATTAGTTAAAAGTGAGACACGTGGCATCATAAAATGGTATAAATTTTCTATAAGATTAGCTTGGGAAACAAGAAAGGGGATCTAGAATATTCTCAAGCAAGTCAAATAATATATATATATATATATATATATATATATATACATGACTTGGAGAGCAAGCTCGCACATAGAGACAAAATAGGCTTAGAAAACAAGTTGGAACAAGAGAACGACACGTGGAAAGTGAATAAGATGAGTCCAACTTGGAGAACAAGTCAAGCATATAATAAAATAAAAATAAAAATATAATTTTTGGCTTGAGAAACAAGAAAAGTAATAAAAATAAAAATGTTTAATTCTTGACTTGAAGAGCAAGGAAAATAGCCTAGTTTATCCTAGAATAGCTATGTGGCAATTTCTAATGGCATCGCTAGAATATTCTAAGCCAATTATTAATTTAGAAAAGACAAAAGAATTTATTAGTAGACTTAAATAAGAAAAATAAAAATAAAAATAATGCAAAATGCCCTAGAATAGGCGTGTATGAGGAAAAAGGTCATTAAAGGAATTTATCTTGTTTTAAATAGCACAACAAAAATGGGAGACTTAATAAGACTTGAAGAGCAAGTCCAGACTTCTAGAAATGGTAAAGCTTGGAGAGCAAGACAAGGCTTCTAGAAAAAAATGCCTTGTAAGCATGTCTAAAATCCTAGTCTACCATAGAATAATCATAAAAAAAAATAAATGCTTAAGGCCAAGTGGCAAATTTTAAATAAATGAAGAGCAATGATTATCTTAGATGCCTAGAGTATACAAGGCACATAATCAAATCTAGGAATATAGCTTCATATAGTAGCTAGGTGGAATATGTAAGTGCTTGACACAGAGACTAGCTAATTAATGATTCCAATTAAATAGAAAATGTGGCAAATTAGATAAATGACAATTGTAATACTAGGTTCTACAACCTAAGGACCTAGGATGTCAATGTGGCAAACTCTTAGAAAAATTAGAAAAGCTAATGATTAAAGATGACAAAGATAAAAACAAGACACCTAAGCTTGTCATGGTTAAACTTGATCATCAAGTAAGAAGTAAATAAATAAAATAAATGAAAAACAACACTATAAAAGGAATCACAAGACAACTTCACCTCACTTTGGCCCCTCAAATTTTCGGTGCTCCCTCTCCTCTCCCTCTCTCATGCCATCTCTCTCACTCTCTCATCCCTCTAGACCACTTTGAGCCGTCGCCCTCACCGTCGCAAGCCGACGTCGCACTCACCGTCGCAAGCCGACGCCGCGGGATCGCATCTAGGGACACCACACATGCACAAGACAACCGATCATTCCTTTTTATTTTCTACGTTCATCTACTAGAGGTAAGTGATATCTAACCTTTACATAAGGCATGGAGCTAATCCTATTTTAATGCTTGCATGAAAATTTATATGATATGTTGTTCAAGGACTAAGTGCCACACGACGACGTGAGTCTCGTGGGGGCCACCTCTAGAACCTTAGACCGTTATGATGCATGCTCTCCTTGTTCTTGCTACCTTTGGTAGTGAGACAACATGATATGATATGCTACGTGCCTCATCCGCAAGGATGAGAGGGCCTCGCACATATATGAAAAGGATGGATCCACATGACATGATATGATATGATTTGATATGCTTACATGCCTCATCCGCAAGGGTGAGAGGCCCTTAAAATGTGCGCGACATGATACAAAAAGTGGAGATGCCAAGCGAATGTGATACGAAACTGGAAACGGTTCACACATGTTTATAGTTGCTTGCATTATAAAATATGTTGTTAGCTAGCCTCCTATATTTAGTTTAGATACCCACTTACCGAGATAATTGCATCTCACTCCTTATCTTTTCAGATTTGCAAGTAATGGCTAGTCCTCCTTCTCGTTTTGGTATTATTATGTCTGTGGAAGTTTCTTGTGTCGATGTCGTGGATGTGAAACTCGAGATAACTTGTAGGCGTTATATGACTACTTTATGGGTGAGTGAAGTCTTGCCTAGCTATGTTCCACATAAGTGTATTGCTTGGTACCTCGTACTCAATGGCAATCTCATAGGGCCACCTCCCGACTTCGTGAGCCCATCGGGTTTTCGGGTGGTGAGTGGCCATTTGTGGAATGAAAGGCAATATGAAGGTAAAGTCCTTTTTGAGGAGGAATTGATAGTACGGAGAAGGATGGTGTATGGAACCTAGGCGACTAGCTTGCTTAGAGGAGCTTTTGGAGCCCGAATGCAACTTTTCGGGAGCGTTCCATTATCGCCGAAGTAGTCACCCAAGCCTACGATATATATGTATTGAGGAGCATAATAGTTTGTATATAAATATTATAAATAGAGTGAAGCATAATATTAACAGGTGGATGTCTTTATTGGTTTTCTAAATTATAGAATGATTTATGGGAAACACTTCCGTGTGTGACATGTTAACAATATTAAAAATGAAATCGGGGACATTTATGAGGATGGTGTACTTGGGACACCACATGTCCTTCCCCGCAACATCACGGCTCCATGACCCTTAGCCGACCTCGGTTAATAAACGACAATATGCTGTAGTACTCTTGGAGGGATTTAAGGGGCCGAGAGCTGTGGGAGAGCTCACGCCTCCTATCATGGGCAAAAGGATTGGGTCGGGGACATCACATAGGGCACTTAAGTGGTCGAAAAAAAAGTTATGGCACTCAAGTGAGCATTGTATGTAAGTTGTGACACTTGTGTTGTACTTATCCCCAACAAATGCAATGGTCGTGATGGATAAGCAAATGGTTCATGCGATTGAACATGGAATAGCAACTCACACATCAGCAAGATCACCTATTCAAGCAGTTAAAGAAGAGCAACCATCAGCTCCACCAGCTCCTACTGGTGAAGAAATCTAGAGAAGACTTGCACTAATTACCTAAAGCTATTCACTTTGTACGTTGTGCATTTCTTATATGATATTTATGAGTATTTCTTCTTATGTGATGTTTAAAGAAATTTGGGATCATAGGCTACAACTACATCATGAAAAGAATTGCTGAACATGGCAAGATATATATACAAACGAGGAACATGCAAGCAAGACTCCTTGAGCATTACCACAAGAATGAGTTCATGCAAAAATCGTCTATCCGTGAAGCTCAAAGGTCTCGACACTTGACATTGGATGAGCTTAATGGAACTCTCATGCCTTACTAAATCAAATGCAACAATGAGCTGAAAAATCTAAAGGTAAAAAGTCTATTGCATGTAAAGGTAACACCTTTCCAACGACAACAACGATAATGAAGATGAGGATATGGTGTCTCTGATTCAAGAGCTCTAAAGATTCTTGAAAATAAAAGAAGAAATCTAAAGGCATTTATATCATGCATCCAAAGCTTAGAAAGAGAAAGAAAATCTAGAAAGAAATTATTTTCAAGCGAATCGGATTAGAAATCAACTGATATAAACAATCAACTCGGATATTACCAAAAGCAAATATCAGCACTGCCGATTATCAATAGAAGATCACTAAATCTGATCCTATTTGAATGCTATCAATGAAGGATATTAAGTAAGTTTGGATAATCATTAGATTTAAAGGTATGATGTTTGTTAAACTTCTACCTTAGGTAAATATACAAAAAATTTCATGATTATCCTCTAACTTGCATTGCAATTCTTTAGATAAATTTATGATGATTCTTGATGATACTTGTTGAGTTGTTTATGATCATACATAATTCATATCTACAATGTTTTCTTGTCATAAATGCAAGACATTACATCATTTAGTGCAAGACTTGGCATGTGTAATGCTCGTAAACAATACTTACGTTAACATCCCTTTTTTGGCTAATGATGCTAATGTGATATGTTATATTCCCATTGCATATGAGATTGTTTATGCTAAAAGAAAATCCCTTGATGTTGAAAGTAACCATGACATGATTTTTATGTATTTAGCTTCAATTGCCATATTGTGGAGAATATTCATGACAATTTGATAAGTTCGAACCAATGGCTTATAAAGGTATGTTTCTTGATCATTCAACTTCTAGCAAAATATATTGGGTAGGTTCAAAGACAACTTGAAAGGTGCACAAGCCGATGACAAAGAAGAAATCATGCAAATATCTACACTAGTTGATAACAAATAGTAGCTACAACAAGCATATGCAGATTCTTCAAATCAAATATAGATTCTTAAGGACTAGAGATACAAATCAAGTCATCCTAAATACCAAATCCATGGAGATAGTGGCAAAGGAGTGAAGATCAGATGATGATTCAAAGAGCAAATGTTTGCAGAGCAACGATGCAAAAATCTGAACAAGATCATCTACATGTACCAACTTAGAAAAATACTTTATGCACTCAAACAAGCACCAAGAGCATGACATGAAGGTTAAGTACTTTTTCATAATGGGTTTGAGAAAGACAAAATCGACTCTATTTTGTTTGTGAGGAGAAAAGACGATGTTATTCTATTGATTCAATTTTTGTTGACGATATCATTTTTGAATATACTAATGAGCTATTGTGTAACAGATTTGCAACTATCATGAAGAGTGAATTTGAACTCGATAAGAATGAGAAAGTTTAGCAGTATTTCAAGGAAAGAATTATCTCTGGCAATTGTTGTCAATATCAGAAAATTTCGCAGACAATAGCAAATTTCCCGAGGAACAACATCTGTTCGTATCAATCCTACAAAATGTGCTACTTCGCAAGGTTTGAGAATTCCGGTCTATACATTTAGATCACAACATGTTTGAGCTATATCAAATTATTTTGAATGATTCATATGAAAGGTTTAGTAATTTATTGATTGAAATGCTTGAAATGCTTATCGATGCTACTCTTATTTATTCAAAAGTAAAGACACATGATATATAACTTGGGATATTATGTTGTTAACATCATTTGTGTAAGAATTTGTTGAGGTTATGCAAATTGAAATCGAAATGAGCTTGATTGTGGAACTCAAGTCTCATTCTCGAATTTCAAAGAGTGAACAACGATGTGGATGTTGTTACAAAGATATAGAAGCACAACATTCTATTCAGCACCTCAAAGTAGCAATATCAGCACTCAAAGTGGAGTATCAATAGTGAAATCAGCACAAAAAACATGACAACAATAATGAAAGTTGAAACTGGAGCTGACGCAGAATATCTTGTGAATGACAATATTTTTAAACCCCAATGAAAGCTACTTGCAAGATCTATCATAATAATAGAGGGTGGAAAAAAAAAAGGATGAAGAGCAATAAGAAGAAAAATACAAAAGAAAGTGGAGAACCATCATATCAAAGAAGCAGCATATTAAAGAAGAACAAATATCAAATATGAGCAAGTCTTGATGAACTTGAGATGATTTTGACCTAGATCTTGATTATCATTTTGAGGATGGAAGAAAAGGTAAATGCATGAGTAGAACTTGCTAAATTCTATGTAGCTTGGTTAATCCATCTTCTATATCTATTAAATTTTATTACTTAATGATATTGATGATCATGAGGTAAGATGATAGATCAAAATATGTGCAAGAAAAAAAGATATACTTCATGCTGATGATGATGATCTTAAGATGTGATAGCACTTTGATAGAGGAAGCAATAATGTTCTTGTTAATTGTTTATACTAATTGTTAACATGTTGTCTCTCAATGCTTGTCTTTAGATAGAATTTCATGATAAATGCTTTCATCCGTCATTTATTTTATATCATCATGAATTCTGATTGCTTCTATTATTTTTTTATTATCATCATGTTGAGGCATGGAAATCTACCCATGCCAATTATTGAAATTATATGAACTTGTTGAACAGATTTTTATATCTCTTGGCAATATCATGTTTTTTGATGAAGGGAGAGAGTTACAATAGTTTTGTGCATCCACATTTCTTGACATTTACATTTGTTGATGCATATGATTTTTGATCTATCGAACACAAGCTTTATTCCACATCTTTTTCTGTTCGCCCGAGCATGTCAAATATGTCGTTCATGAAAATTGTAAGTTATGCCTAATATTTATGATGAAGATTGTGCAAAAATGAGCTGAATATAATTAACACTATTAGCACCTTTTTTATTATTACAGAAAAGAGAAGATGTTAGATAAATATGCATGTATATTTGGAGGAGTATTAGTTCACATGATGAATGTTCATTATTATTTGAAACTCATGTGACTAAGTGACTCGTGTAGAAGTATGAACTGCCGATAATTTATATTCTTTGCTTATAATGTTTCTAATTGCTATCTCCTCATTATATTCATTTAATATTTTGATATTTGGAGATTGCATTGTATGCTTATTTTACCTTTAATTAAATTTATATTTTTGGCAAGATAAGAAAATATGTTCTACTTTTCACGCACTCAATTCAATATCTTTATTGCGTGGTTAGACATTTGCATATTCATAAAATTATTTTGTCATAATAGAAAAAAGGGAAGTTGTTGAGAATATCACTAAAGTGATAATTGCTGTAAAATTCCCTATTTTGTTTTGACAATACAAAGACAATCAAAAGCTACTAATATGTGTATTGGTTGAGTATTACCAAGTAATATAGGCACAAGTGAATATATATATATATATATATATATATATAATGTCATAAACAACACTAGGTGATTCTGATATGAGGAGTGTTTTGCCACTATTTAGAGTGCTCTACCAATATCTAGGGATCGTTGCTGATTTTTGAGGTGAACAAGATATTGTGCATTGAAGATATCTACAAGCTGGAAGGATCTTTAGATAATGTGAACATCCGAAGACCTTGATCGAGGGTGAATAAGTCGAGAAAAACGAGGATGTTCATGATAGCTTGGAGGCACAAAGATCGATTGAACAGTAGATGGACCTAATGATAGTGAACAAGTCTAGAATGATGATGTTTATAAAGGTTGGAAGGACCATGAAGATGAACAGCTTGGTAGGGTCGAAATTGACATTGGAAGTACTTGAAGATCAGCTGCTGACAATGTTTATGATGTTGAAAATATCGGGTCGTTGGTGATGTTTGAACAATGAGCATGTGAGGATGTTTGTTGGAGAAAAAGATTATAGCCATTATCAGGTAGAAATGTGCAATCAAAGATTAGGAAATCTCTAAGAGAACAGGAGCATGCGTTTATAAAAAATGTTAGAGCGATCGGTGTCGGAATAGCAGCTGCAGGACTTATTTTTTGGATAGCCTGAAAATGTTCGGGGAAAAAGCTTTATGGGCGCTTCTATCTTTTGGATAGCAGAACCCACAAATCTTTAACGGCTATTTAATCTTTTGAAGAATCTCCAACGAGAAGATTGAAGATGGCTATATAATGGAAGACCTTTTATGCCAAAATGTTACATACACATAATGTAGAATTCAAGTGTTTGCTATGAACTGCTTTCTTTGGTGATATTGTTTCATTCTTTCAAAAGATCATCACTGGTGTAGTCTTGTCGTATGGTAATTGTGTAAAAGATCAAGTGCACAAAAGTAAGAGCATCAGCTGATTTCAGATATTGTGGTCTATCGTTTGATAAGATCGGTGCTTGCCAATTGTAATTTGTTGAACAAAACACTGGTACAATCCGGCTTCACTTGAGGTTGTTAATCTTGAGAGTTGATGTAGGCTTGGAAATAAAGTTGACTACAATGTATCCGCTTGTAAATCTTCTTTTTTCTTTCACTATTAGCATCACCTGATTGTAATCATCATCATATGTTAAACAATAGCACGTGCACCTGATTTCTACAATATGTTTCCACCACTGTCAAAGAGCCATTCCGATGATTTTTGGCGACATCCAGCTACTAGTAACGGTAGAACTAATGACTACTTAAGGATTTCAATGGAAAACATTCATCTAAGGATGGGTGGCTATATATTGAGTCCAAGGGAAGTAATTAGGTTGGGTTGAAATAAACAAAACTTGTCTACGTGCTTTGACTCTTCTTCTTCTTCTTTTGGTTAGCTATTGTTTATTCTTGATGTCAATGCCTGGGTGATGATACTATTTGTAATCAGGTGAAAAATCAAATGTACAAGAGTGATAACAGTACATGATCCTAATAGTCCGATCTATGAGAAATACGGTAATTGGTGATTGTAACTTATCTTAAAGATTACCAATGGATCCCAGCCCTGTTATAGCTATTAGTATTAAGAGTGAATATAGTTTTGGGGATAAAGCCGAACCATTATATATGTTCTTACAATATCTATCTCTTCACTAATAGCATCACATGTTCGAAATTGTCACCATTGTCAAATAGCAGCACGCGCAGCTGATTTGTCTATTCTATTTATGCCGATGTTTGAAGTTTAACTTGTTATATTCAGCAAACGTTTTTCATAGTTCTCAAACAACCTATTCAACATCTTTAGGTTGCATTGTTAGCCCTAATAGAGTATATCCAGGAGGAGGTACAATATAAACTTCATTAGTAAGATATCCATTATTAATTGCATTTTTAATATTCATTTGAACTAAAAGCCAACACTTAATAGCAGCAACGGCAAGAAGACTGTGAACATAAATAAGAGCAGTAATAGGGACAAAGGTCTCATCATAATCAATGTCGTACTCGTGAGTAAAGCCTTTTGCTACTAGCTGAGTTTTTATAGCAATCCACAGCACTATATATCTTGGTTTTAATCTTATACACCCATTTACAATCGACAATAGAGTTATTAGGAGGCAAATCAACCAAATCCCATGTATGAGAGTTTTCTAAGGCATGCAACCCATCTGCTATAGCTTGCTACCAAAGAGGATTAGTACTGACTTCTTAATAAGTGCAACGTTCGTGAAGAGAAGAAATGGTAGAGTAGCAATGATGATCATGAAGATGAGCATGAGGTTGACTTACGTTGGTGGAATGATGAACAAAAGTAGATGAAATGGCTCTAGGCATAGGATCCTTGGTTAGGGAAGATACGTCGGCGGTTGCCATGGTGGGATCGCTATATGGCCTTATATCATGATGAGCAGAAGACAATTGTGGAAAGGAAGATTCACATAACGGTAGTGCGGGATCTTCTGGGATTAAATCCATCAATGGATCGGTAAAGAAGGGGAAATGAGTAGTCGAAGATCACGGGGATGAATGGATGATAACATCTTATGTTCCTAAAATGAAACATGACGAGACATTAAAAAAAAAGGTAGAGATAGGGTTCCCACATCTACACACCTTGTGCTCAATGCATAACCAAGGAAGCATTTTAAATGAGCATGGGTTCTAGTTTCGCATGTTCATTTGGAAGATGGTGTACAAACAAGCACTACCAAATGCTCGAAAATAACTATAGTAGGGAATTTTCCCATATAAGATCTCAAGAGAAGTGTTGGTTATGACGGGTGACGGGGTACGATTGACAGTATAAATGGTAGTGATACAAACTACCCCCCACAACATTCCTAGACAAAATGCAGAGATTAAAAGAATTTTTGTGACATCTAAGATATGCCTATGTTAACGTTTTGTGCGACCATTTTGTTGGGAAGTGCCTAGATGTGAACGATGAATAATAGTACCAAGTTGGGAAAGAGTTCTAAGAGATTATGTGTCTCGATATTATACGGAATTATTCATATGAAAACCTTATTACTTTTAGAAAATTGAGTTTTTATTATGGCAATAAAATCACGATAAATACGAGTAAGCTCAAATAGATTTTTCCATAGATAAAGCCGAGTATAATGAGAGAAATCATCAACAAAAATGCCAAAATAACAAGAGCCTCCATGGTGGGTGTTGGAGAAGGTCCACAAATGTTAGAGTGAATAAGATCAAAGAGAGCATTAGAGACAAATTCATTAAGATATTGTAATCTAGAAGAAGAAGGGTGGCCTAACTGAGAATTCCAAGTTTTAGATGACACTATGGTAGCACAACCCGCAAAAGTGTTAGGAATGTTTAAGGAAAAGAGTTCAAAGAGGCATCCCAGTCTACAACCAATTCCAATATTTTGTCCCATCTGTGGATCCTCGTACTTGACAACCATAAGAAGATAAGTAAACATAAAAGCTACGTTCACATAATTGTCCTATTGAAATCAAATTTAGAGAGAGTTTGGGAGCTATAAAAGTGGTAGGTAAGGACAATTTTGATGTGGGAATGTTTCCTTTATGACTGACTTGTATAAGAGAATTATCAGTTGTCCGAATAGTAGGTGCTTGTAAAGGGAAGCATTTTGACAGAAATGAATTAGAATTAGATGTCATATGATTGTAACAAACTAAATAAAAATATCATGAATATGAAATATCTGAAGCGACACACATAGCAGAAGAGACAAAGGAGCTAGAAGTACTAGATTCTTGAAGAATGGAATGAAGATCTTCTAGTGAGAGAATGACAGATAATCCGTAGGAAGAAGCCTCAACAGTAGCAATATTGGTAGATAGATGTGCTGGTGAACCTCGACTTCGAGGTTGATTATTTGGCCCAGTAGGTTGCTTAGGTCGTAATCAATAGCAATGTGATGTCACATGACCGCTTTGGTGACAATGCTTACAAAATTTATCCATCACAGGCGCTTTATTGCGTGGAACACAATAGGTTCTACAATAAATATGAGGAAACTTGTATCTGGAGAGCAAATATGGAGAAAACAAGGCCAAAAATGGACTCAACACGCCAAAAACCTTAGCCCCAGTAAAAAATAACCCAAAATCGAGCTAAAAAAATTGAACAGAAAAGAAATGTGATGGAATTCATCTAAGCTGAACTAGTCAACAGTCAATCCATGCCGGTCAACGGCGAGTCAACGCCAGTCGATGGTAGGTCAAGGGTCAACGATCAGAAATGACGTGGCATATGACGTCAACACACGTGAAGTTCTGGCACATGAAGGCGCGCGCCGCTAGGGAGGCGCATGGATCTCTTGCACAAAGGCGCATTGGGACGCTTCGCACTGCAACTTCACAAGATGCGTTGGCGAACTTCGGCGAGGCTTGGGTTGGTGTTTGTTTTTCAAAACACGCGATGGAAGTGGCCAAAACTCCCGAAGAGCAATGGGCTCCTGGGTTCGAGACACTGCGACGCGTGGTGGCACGTGTGGCGGATTGGGGTGTCCATTGGCGGCAAAGCTATATGTTTTGGTTCGTATGAGGGCGTCAAGTCTGATCGTGGTGTCGGTGGTTCGAAATGAGCAGTGAAAATGTGACGAGCAACAACTAAATGCTTCGATCTTGGCTGAGAACCGATAGCGATGCGGCCGATGAGGCTGGCGTCATGGCGACCACCATGAAAAAACGCGTCCAGTGTGTCTACCGTTGCTAAGTAGACTCGATGGGCGCTTCCTCAAAAAACAATACCTCTGCTACCAAGTTGAAAATTATGTTGACAGAAAAATGTAGTATCCTGTACATACTAAAGTGAGGATTAATAGGGTGAAAAGACGGGAGAGTCTAATGATTGATATCATTTACATAAGCCTATTTATAAACTTTACATGAGACTATCTGAAATAACGAAGGAAATACAATCAATCGGGAGTAATATATGTAATCCTATATATATGCAATAAGTTTGAAAATGGATAACTACACATTTTAATAATAGCAATTCAACTCAGACCGGATATAACATTTTAGGCACTTTGAAAATGGAGAATTACACATTCAAATTTTAAATTTTAAAAATATATATTTTAAATGTTTCTTATATTTGTAATTGTTACTATATTGTCGTATTAATGCCGGTTAGGTTGCCATACTAGAGAAGTCCACCTTTGGATCATGGATGCCATCAATTTAAGAAAGAGTAATAGTTAACGCGAACAGCATTTCTTTTAATCTATATACATTATTATAAACTTGTATTGTATCCACTAATCAATGCACTTCATTAACGAGAGAGCTTGGGAAAAAAAGAAGTAAACTTTTACCCTTAACTTTTAGGAAGAGCAAAATGCCAAGTCAACTTCATTTTTAATTGCACATATGTCTTGATTGATGAGGGAAATCAATTAGGAAGAAAGTAATAAGAAATCGAACCCTAAATGGAGTACAACGAAGAGAATGACGTCCCCTGTGGAGGTTGCTATTCTGGCTATTTAAGTCGTGGACTACAACGATCTATCACCAGAAGAGAAGAATGCATTACTCTACTCTCTTCAACTTATTGATCAATTATTGGCTGTCTTAGTCTACTGTTATTTTACTATTAAATTCGTTAATAAATGAATAAATAAATACAATATAAATATGTTGTGTTATATTTGTCCCAAAAAAACCCTTTTCCCATGACAAAAAATCTAACTACATTTTTAATCAACAAATGTAGAGTACCGGCGAGTGATTAAGCAGCTACCGACAAGCATTCAATGCTCTCCCTCGAGCAAACGCTAGTATCGTGATAAAAGCTTGAAGCACGCGAGCATGATACATGAGCATGAAAGCAATTGTTGAACCTAGCGACTTGTACACAAACAAAACCCGGCTATGCGATGACAAGTTGTCATCCAATAGATGTCAATCTTATCATCTGTAAAATATTTTCTCACAATTCAACACGCGCCGAACCTAGGCATGCACTACCAAAAGATAAAGTCGTAGCAACAGTTGAAGATCTCGATATGTGTTCATTACTGAAGGAGAATTCGATGCTTGGCCACCAATTTTGATATGAAAAAGTCACACAGATCTGTTTTTTGTGCGTGTGAGCCCCTAACCTTGTTCCGATGATTCATCTTGTTATCTGAAACTTATATTGTTTTGAAATTGTTTGTGATTTGCCTTGATTGTAGTTGGACCGTGTTGTTTCCCTGGAAATGAATGAACTGTTGCTTACACCAGAAAAAAAAAGAAAAAAAGAACTCTACACGTTATCAAGAGCTTACTTGGCCTGCGTAGGCCTACAAGACTGAAGTACAATTTAAGTGGAAGAAGCGTGTACTTTGGCTCCTGATTCTATATACGTGGGGGTTATAGAAATACCCGTGGCTTCTGCTGTAGCAGTCAATGTTGACTTGCATCTTCATCGGACTTTCTTCCTAATGTAATTGACCGCGTGATCCCAACACCTCATCCTCCACATCGTTTTCTCACAAGTTTGGTCGGTCTTAAAGTATCTTTCAATCGACAATATGATAGTATGATCAGACATTTTTAGAAATGAAAACCCTAACTGATAAGATTCACTCATTTGAAAAATGTCCCAACGAGATTTAACTGTAGATTGCTAGTTAAACCCTTATCGGTTATGAAAATATGCCTGCTTTCTCGTTTTCATGTCAATTTGTAAATTGTTTTGCAAATTTAGCTTTGATGTCTCGGAAGCTATCAAATTGGAGGAATTAGATTGAAAATCTCTTTGTAAAATGTGAGTCATTTATTACTAGTTTGGATGCCATGAATATATATGGTAATTTTCCACTTAGCTGATATTTTTGTTAATCCTATGCTTTCCCACAGGACAGAGCAATAATTCTGCTTGCAAATAGAGAAATGGAGGAGAGAAGCAGCAAAGACTCCAACTGGGTCGGAGTCCTCAACGCCGAGTTTGCAGGCTCAGCCCTCAGCGCCAAATTTGCCAGACATAGTTGTGCTTGTCTTCATTTGTCCCTTGTCATCTTCCAAGCTTCATTTTTAAATGCTATTAGCGAATCTTCAACTAAGCTGCGCTCCCCACTAATCATTTTTTTGAGGTTGATTAGAAAACCTAATCAAAATAAGGGAGAATCATTTTGATCTCTACGCAACAAGAGTTTTAAGATAGGGGACTTGCTTACGCTAATATTCCTATTAGCACACTTTCGGTACTTAACTAGTTTAGTTGTTTTCCTAAAGTGATTATGCATTTTTGACTTATCGCTTTTGATCTAAAGGAATGCAGTCCCTCACGATCAAAGCTATAAGAAATCCTACATTTCCAATGCGGGCCATCAATTCGACCATTGGACACGAAGCGTGTCTTTAATCCTGTTCAAGTAGTCTCGAAGTCGCTAATGGTCCATATCCCCTTATTCAATTTTGAGTCAAACCAAAGCTAAACTAAGAACTGCATTTTTTTATTATTATTTGACGTGGTCTTTCTAACTAGAATTTTTTTATTAACTCCTAAGCTCAACTAGCCCATTAACTAGTATTGTTGTTATTACCTGTGCCAATTTACTTGTGCCACTCATGCTGAGCTTACTAAAGAGGCAAGGGATGCTAAAAGTCATTTACTTCTTCTATCCTATATGATTCATCTTTCTAATCCGTTAATGGTGCAACTAGACACAGGATCAACATGCTTTTCGTATTAACACGATTCGTTTAGATACATTCAGAAATGTTTGTACACGGACAAACGCATTCTCACGCATTGTACATGCGATGTCATACGCAGCCATGTTGCCATTCCAAAAACCAGAGAGAGAGAGAGAGAGAGAGTCTTTTGCTCTCCGATATTTTTGGCCATTGGATTCTGTTTTAAGGTTTTTCCCCGAAAGACCATTCGTTTGGATGGGATTGGCCTTCATCAGGCTGCTGCTTCTTCTTCTTCTTCTATATTTATGGGCTTAGTCAGCCCAAATCGCGCCCCTTTCCAAAAACATTGACCATGTTAATTGTCCAAATGTACGTGTCACCTTACCTTTCTTTGTACTTCGTAAGTCGATTGAATCCTTTCCATCTACTCCTAATCATTCAATCGTCCGACCAAAAAAAAAAAAAAATTGATTGTTAAAGTTGGTGAAGTCCTCATAATGTTGATAACTTTATTACCTACTAATTTCCCAACCAAGTTATAGTTTTGAGTGATTTATTTATCGATAAAGTGGATCACTCACTGTTGCATTTAATATCAGTAAATTGCTAGTGGTTGTCTGTATATTACTGTCAGTGTCAGTTACTTGACCAACAAAGCGTCAATTTCATGATTTTAACACCTAATCATATCAAAAAAGTATGATGCACTGAAATTTGTTCCGTGCCAAAATGGAAAGAGGAACATAGACAGACATACTTTTAAAATGTATGTTTGTACTATTCTCAAGCATGAAAGGACCCAAGTCATCTAGACTCAATCCTTGGAAACGCACCCATGAAAGTCCCTTTAGTCTGCATTAATATACCTGCAGTCCTTCCTAATTTCTCCATCATCTCCTGTAAGAGGACTATTCTCGGACAACGTGAGCAAGGCCCTTGCAAACTGGTCCTGGAAGTAGCTGTTGTCAGAGGCCATTCTCTGCACAAAGGGAGCAGTAATTGGATTTGAAGCCAACTGCTGATCTACTAGCAACAGTCCCTTGTGAGCCACCAAGTGCTTGTAGTACATGTTGTCCAGCAGCATCGGAGTCTCTCTATCGTTCCTCGCATACCGCACTTTCTTCGGATTCGGGTCCGGCATTGGGCACCGGCCTTTTAGGTATTCGGCATAGTCCATGTCTAAGGTTGGATCCACAGTCGGATAAAGTCTATCGTATAGGTTGACACAATGAACTCGACCAACTGAATGAGCTCCTGGTCAGTGAATCAATGCTAATTAATGATAAGCATAATAAACTACAAGGCAAAAGTTCTATTGCTGAAAATTTGAATTTTTCTGTCAAAGAGAGTAACAGCTTATATCTTTAACACCACAGTTCACTTCGACATTGGATAGGAACCATGTCTTAAGAACGATGAACAAGATAAACCCTAACCTATATACACCATAGGAGTTTATCAAATGATGCATGAAGTAATCTTTGCATTACGTAACACCAATATTGTCTGCATACCGGGATCCAATTAATTAACCACACATGGACAAGACATGTTCAAAGACACATGAACTTGGTGAACTATATCAAACACTTACCTAGGAGAGCGACTGTTCCTTCTACATCGATGCCAGCAGATTCAAAACAAGAAAGCACCAACGTCATTGAATCGTTATGGTTGGGAATGAATTCTTCCACCACACTCGCGTAACTTTCTTTGCCATCTCTCCTTCCACTTCTCATTTCGATGCGGGGTCCTCCTAACTGTACAAACCAACGTATGTATAACACAAACATATATGCATTATGGAAATCAAGCTACTTTCACAGACACTGATGATTCCCAAGTTCTGGCGGGGAACTGAGGAGCTTACAGGTATGGATTTTGAGATCATTTTAGTGTAAAAGTTTCGGAAAGATTGGTCTTTTTACAGACTTGATATTTTCGCACAAGCCGTGCAGAAAAACATGGCATGAAAGTGAATTATCGAATCACGTACAAGAACGATGCCATCTCTTGCCGAGAGAGCAATGATGTCAGCGCAAGAAACCGTCGTGGGGCATTCCTTCTCAAGAGCCTCCTTGATTTTCGTCACGTACTTGAAGTTCCTCATCCCGATGCTCCTTGAAGATGACTGCTCCGACACGATCCCCTTTCCACGCTTCGATTCTAGCAGAAGTGAGGCATCGCAGGACTAGCGATTTCCTCACAAGAGTTCAGAGATAGATAGAAAATTCGGCATGCTACACCACAAATTTGGGGAAAATATATGCACGGAAGTAAGTGCCTGTGTGTGTGCATGGACATGTGCAACGATATACGTACTTGGACCATGCAGTCATGAAAGAGATTGCGAATCCAGGAGATGGCGGTATTGCCATGTTCATCATAGAGGTTGGCGACTTCTTGGTTGATGATTTCTTCTGCGTTCGGACAGCTCTCAGCATAGTAGTTCGACTGGAGTTCACCAGAACCTATGTTCGTAATTAGTGAAGTGAGAAAAACAAAGGTATTCTCGTTGGAGTGTGATATATAAAGGCAAAAACTTGCTTCAATTGAAGGAATTTTACTCATTATTTCATGGACGAAAAATCGATCCACAAACGACTTTCTTTGATAGGCACGCGACAGATAAATGTTAACAATTTTGTTGAGATTAAGATTGTTATTTTTATATAATGCTCCGTTTGTTTCGCTGAAAATGAGTGATTTGGAATATATTTTTCTAAAAATGATCGCTTATATCACATAAATCAATCAATTAATGAAGAAAACTTTCATCATCGACAGTCATGTATGTCTAAATATTATCGTTGACGGTAAAAATATTTTTTGTTTATTATTTTTATAAGCGGTCCCAATGATTATTTTTAGGAAAATATTTCCAAATCATTCATTTCGCAAAACAAACGGAGTCTAAGATTACAGTCCTTTTCCTTTTTATCTTTTAGGTTATGAGCAATTCTCAGTTAGTGCACGACCATAAACATCACCATCATTTGTAACCCACAAGAAAGCAATGGGGTGATCAGCTTCTAAAATCATACGAGTCCTATTTGAGATCCCTATGTTCATGTGCTGACTTGCCCCCGATCCACCTAGTGTTCTTAAAAAACAAACCTATTCCTTGAAGGAAATTTATTTTATATTTTTGGAAATATAAATAGAATTGTTGATATCAATTACTTTGATAATTTCTAGGGTCATGTTTTCGTCCAATCTTTGGAAGGAAACTTCTTCCAAACATGTCTCTGATTGGTGGGTCTCATGCACGGACATCACTCGCATTTTATGTTGATTAAATTTGCATGTGGGTGATATACTTTCAATTTATAGCTCGCCAATTTTAGAAGTTTGTTGGAGAGCGATATTGCCCTACCTTCTATGTATGGATCATGAAAGAAGATAATATATTGCTCGATAATATCGGTAACATTTGATACTTTAGGGCTCTTCCTCCTAAAATCCAATTCATTATTTACGATACGTCATTCGATGTCTCTCAAAAAATAGCAATAAAAAAATCAAATTACATATGCTTACGTTAAAGCACATATTTAGTTCACTTTAATACATGATTGATCTGATGTGACAGATCGAGTCTAGGAAATACTCATTCGATGCTAACAATAATTAAACATGAACAGACCAACCATAAAGCGAACACGGAAAATGTTTGTGTGTACCCGAGGGAAGCTGGAGGAGCAATAACAGAAGGACAAAGCTTGAGCTGCAATGACGGAAGCTTCTGGTGGCCATTCTTTGGCTTTATCTTGCTTTGGTCGAAGTGGTAAAGAATCTCTTGAAGCCTTTAAATAGAAGAGCTCTGCAGGATTAAACTGAGAGATCTCTAATCAATTATCTATGACCTTTCTGCTATCCCCACCCACGCACGAGGCCGCCCCACCCAGAAGTGGGAAAACTGAAAATATTCAAAACAAAGACAAAATTAGCACAAGTCCATTATTATTACTGCTATCATAATTTTTATGGATGGTGCTTTTTCCACTCCTACTATGGCTAAAACACTCCTTAGCACATTCCTTTGACAATATTAACCTTTGTGGGGACCACTTTTTTTTAAACATTCTTCATTTGCTTTTCTTCTTTCTCTTTGTTATGCCACTTTCCTTCTTATCATTTATTTCTTTGTTATCTCTTTCTAAAAAACCCCTCTCATGCCAATAATAGACAAGTTTTTGATACACAACGTTCATCTCCGGATTCGACAAAACAAAGAAACATGTTCATCACCGACACAAAAGAAAACTTTGTCATTGACATAAGCAATTGACGTAGTTGAAGCCTAGATTTGCAGAAACCTATTTCTTATCCAACTAGTCCTCTTCCATATCCACTTCTTCAATTCAAAACTATTCTAAGTGAAAAAACCCATCACATGTCTCTTCCTTCTTCACCCTCATTCCATCCCTTTCACTCCTTGTTATTCTTTTTCCCATTTTGCATCAAACATTTTGATTGATTGATCACGAAGACAAGAAGAACCCCCATTGAAGATTCAAATCCAGAAGCTAAATTGCTTGCCTAAGTCGTCATCAATCTCATCAGCAATGTATTCTTCTCCGCCTTCATCTTCTTGGTCCTTATTGCCGATTCGCCATTACCTACCCACCTCCAAATCCATGGCTTAAATTCGTCCCTATAATCATTAAGTTGTTTACGTCCACCTTCAAGAACGACAATCCTCTAGACCGGCCAAGATTTGGCCCTCCTTGCAAATGTGGTATCTCTTTCTTTCGTGCAAATCTCGGTCGCCGAGCCACCATCACAGGCGATTGAGAGGTGATTGTGAACTCAACCCTTATGTCCAAGCCCTTGGTCGATGAGGAGGCTCCGTTGTTTATCATTTGTTCAAATCCCCATGCTCTGATCGCAGTTAAGAAGTTCAGTGCAATAGCCTTTAGGTTAATAGGGCTCTTGGGTATCAAACTTTGGTTAAAGATTCAAAAACCAATGAGTGCGACATGGCCTAGACGACAACCGACGGAGGCAGACCACAAAGGAGAGTGTTCTTTTTTTTTTTTTACGGAACTACCGAGGTTTGAACCATGGTCGGATTAACGGGACGGAGAGAAGTAAAAAGAAAGGAGGAAAATGGGACCCATGAGAAAAGATAGAAGAAAAAAAATGTGACCCCATAATCAAACAAAAAGGATGCTTAAAAAAAGATGAGATCGATAAGGGTTAATATTGTGAAAACACTTGCATTGGGAGTGTTTTAGCCATGATGGGAGTGGAAAAAGCACGACTCATTATTATTTAAATTACAAGTGGAGTAGGAACTGCTAAAACTTAGGGAGCTATTAGAAAATGAAGCATATACAAATCTAAGAAAAATTACCAAAAAAATGTTAAACCTATTACAATTGTGCTAGTTTAGTCCTAATTTTTTTGCATGGTGCCAATTCAATCCTTCCAATCAACTTTGGCTTGTCGGCGCTAACGTGGACGTCGACTAGCACCGATGTAGACGATTCTTTTTTCTAGTTCGGTTAACTAAGACGCATTAAATTTTTTTAAAATAACCATTCTTTTTTATTTTTCTGTTTTGTTTTGTTTTGTTCTTTTATCTTTTTTTTCTATTTTAGGGCAAAGGGCTGGTTGGGCCACCGACTGTGGGTGAGAGGTCGCGGCCCCTCGCCGAGGCCGTGGTTGTCGACCCTTAGCCAATGGCCAGCTGCTTCGCCGGATTTGAACCAAAAAGAAAAGAAAAGACAGAAACATAAAAATAAAAAAAAAATCAGAAAAAAGACCGAAAATCAAACCAAACCAAACTGGATTTCTGGTTTAGTTCATATTTGATTCAAGGCAAGATTCGGTTCAGTTGAAATTTATGCCCTAATGGTTCAGTTCAGTTTTGTTTTTATTGACACCACTAGTGAATAGAACTTTTTCCCACTTGATTCGCTTGGTTACTGGGAAAGGATTGCTAAGTCTCTAATATGGAAGATCACGTCATTCCTTAGCAGAATGGGGCAATTCTAAAAGCACTTCTAATTTAAAATCACGGAAAAATCTTGCACCTTTCTCGCAAAGACGCAACAATCTTTAATGTCAAACAAAGTTACCCTTAGTCCAAGTATTCCTTATTATACAAGTTTTGTTATCGAGTATCTTTGTCACACTAAACATGCTAACTAGAAATATTTTCGTTTTCCGAAAAATGATTCTATAAATATAAAACATGAGAAAAACAGAGCATTGACGCCGTAATTATTCCATTCTGACATAAAATAAAATAAAAAAAACACCTTAAATTTTCCTTAGTTTCTAGCATAACAAATGGCTTGGAAGACATAGAAGACACATTACCTAAATATATTAAGCAATAATAAATTCTCAACTGCTGGAAATAATAAATAAAATTCATTTCAAACAGATTTTCATGAGTCACGTCATGCAATAACAGATGTGTCTCTCTCGTAGACGCACATCTCAGTGCTTTAGATCGAACCACCTAAATCCTGCTGTTTCATTTCTCTATTTGCAATTCGTTTCTCTGTTAATCTCGCTATTATGGTGAATTGGGTGAATTAATTGTGCAACAACACCTATATATGCTTTACTTTTTCTTTAAGTTGCGCGATCATGATTGGCTGAGAATTACTTTGATTACAAGTCAAGACAACATGATCATCCGTGATATTTTTTTGGGGGTCGAGATCGTCCATTAGTGTCACTAGAATGTCGTTTCTGACGAAAAACAAGCAAGTTTAACTACCTATAATAGGCGCATCATAAACCTCGCAATTGAGGTGCCCGTGCGATTTGTTTAGGCGAAACAAATCGCACGTTAGATCTATGTTATAACTTAGAGCAGTGAACATATTGTAATTAAATTATAATGAAATTATACTAAACTTTCAATGAAGGTCGGGCTCGAGCTTGGTCTCTCCTTTGATGAGGTGTTTGGATTCTGGTTGTAAATTCTCAACAAGTGGTATCAAAGTCAATGAGTGATTAGATTGGTCAGGTCCAACTTGTGTAGATAGTTCGGGGAATATCATAAAGAAGGTATATTGGATATGACTCTTGTACTGGGGTGGTGGATAATGCGTTTTTTTCGAGTTGCTTGGGCCAAAGCGATTAATGAGAAGTTAGAAGGGAAGACTTTTGTCTCTTGCCAAACTACTCAGTGACGTGCACACTAGATTAGAGATAATATTTTTGTGGAAGGATATTTGAATTTAGGGGGAGGGCACCTCATCTAGGAGGTTCACCAGTGAAACAAAAAATAAAATTAAAGTGCAAGTGTCAGGGTGTTAGGTAAAAAAATTTCCACATGACTAATATGTGATGCAAGATAGAGCAATTAATATATTCTAGTTAGCCCCTCGTCTTAAAATTTTAAATGAAAACTGTTGGCGAATTTGGACTCTCCTTGGACGATCTCTCTGAATGATGTCCATGGCTCCTTGGTGCGCCTAGCCAACGCTCCCACTGTCGAAACGTTTCATTGCGTCTAGAAATTCATTTTTCCTCCTTCCTAGATATTGCCTTTTTGGCTCCATATTGTTTGTGGAAGAAGATAGTGGGTGGGGCAGATTATACCCCACTATTAGAGTACAATGAATAATCTATTGACTGAAGGCTCATTGGATGAAGTTGAAAATTAGGTATTGAGAATTTAACCAGTGAATTTTAATTGATGAAAGTAGAAATAAAGAGTTATTTAACAAGTAGTTGAAATATTTGATCACTGAACATTATTGATTTTCTTAGGAAAAATTGTCCAAAAAATCCTCAACCTATAGCACTTTTGCCAATTCAATCCTAGATCTTTTAATTTGCAAATTGAGTCCTCAACATTTTCATTTTTTACTAGTTGAGTCCATCGGGCCAATTTGGCCTGAAATGATTGACGTGGCACGACCGGCATTGACGTGAAATATGTTAATAATATATTTTGAATTTTTGTTATACTTTTCTCTAATTTTCTTTTTTTTCTTTTCTATTATTAGTGATCAACAAGGGTTGTTGGCCCTCACCGGCCATGGGGCGAGATGCCATGGCACTCGCGAGGGCCCAATGACTCACGACAGCCACCGAGAAAAGAAAAAAAAATAAAAAAATAAAATTGATAAAAATTTAAGAAAATATTAAAATATTAATAAAAACTATCTATGTGAGCGTCGCTCATGTCGCGTAGGACACCGGCATTCACCTCGGTGATTTTTAGCCAAAATTGGCCAGATAGACTCAATTTGTACTATGTGAAAATGTTTAGTAATTAATTGGTAAAATTAAAAGGTTCAGGATTAAATAGACAAAAGTATAATAAGCTTAGGACTTTTTGGACAATTTCGCTGATTTCTTATTCTACTTGAAACTTTGCTTAATATAGGTTGATTTTAATAATTAAATTGCAACTTTCTAATTGCCTTAAATTACTTTTTTCTACGTAATAAATTACGTAACTCTTTTCTTGCAATAAGTTTTCCGAATTTAAGGGAATTTTTTATGTTGATATTAGCGTAATCATCAAATAACATTTAATCTCGTTGAGTGCTGAGTTTTTTAATGTTCTTTACTTAATTTTGTTATCGACTGGCCATTGTAAAGCTTGATGGGCTTCAACTGCAGCTGCACTTGGTCAAAGGAGAAAGTGGACGAGTGTCGTCTCCACTTTACAACATTATCAGAGTCAGTCGGTAAATCCACTATGAAGGAGATTGCAAGCTTGAAACTGTTGGAAGTATGGGACAAATTGAAGGGTGAATGAATGAGAAATTGATGCTCAAAGAACACTCTTGAGTTGGAAGTGGGAAAGTGAAAGACACTAATCACACATTGAAAAAAAAGAAGGCTTCAGAGTGCTTTATAGATAGTTACCCTTATTTGAAGTTGTAACTATCATAGCACAAGCACTATGCCTTGCGCGCAGGTGCGGGGGATGTAAATCCCAAGCCCCGACAGAGGCCCGACGAGTTGAAAATTGGGCCCGAGCACACGAATGTAGGACCAAGAGGTAGGCCTCGCGAAAAGTCCAATTTTGCCTTTTGGTTTATTTTTCCAACTCAAACTATTACAAGTTTTTTTTGTAACAGTTGCCGAAATCAATATTATAATGGCAGATTAATGGCATTGCTATTATGAAATCAATATTATAACGGCATATTAATGACATTGTTGTTACGAAATCAATATTACAATGATAGATTTAATTAGCCATTATTATTACGAAATCAATATTACAATGATAGATTTAATTAGCCATTATTATTCTTTTACAAACGCCCCCCCAAACACTTACCCTAGAAGTAGATTTCTTATTCTAAATCAATTCCGAAATCACTGATTTCTTATTCTACTTGAAACTTTGCTTAATATAGGTTGATTTTAATAATTAAATTGCAACTTTCTAATTGCCTTAAATTACTTTTTTCTACGTAATAAATTACGTAACTCTTTTCTTGCAATAAGTTTTCCGAATTTAAGGGAATTTTTTATGTTGATATTAGTGTAATCATCAAATAACATTTAATCTCGTTGAGTGCTGAGTTTTTTTTAATGTTCTTTACTTAATTTTGTTATCGACTGGCCATTGTAAAGCTTGATGGGCTTCAACCGCAGCTGCACTTGGTCAAAGGAGAAAGTGGACGAGTGTCGTCTCCACTTTACAACATTATCGTAGTCGATCGGTAAATCCACTATGAAGAAGGAGATTGCAAGCTTGAAACTCTTGGAAGTATGAGACAAATTGAAGGGTGAATGAATGAGAAATTGATGCTCAAAGAACACTCTTGAGTTGGAAGTGGGAAAGTGAAAGACACTAATTACATATTGAAAAAAAGGAAGGCTTCAGAGTGCATTATAGATAGTTACCCTTCTTTGGAGTGGTAACTATCATAGCACAAGCACTATGCCTCACACGCAGGTGCAGGGGGTGTAAATCCCAGGCCCCGACAGAGGCCCAACGAGCTGAAAATTAGGCTCGAGCACACGAATGCGGGACCAAGAGGTAGGCCTCGCGAAAAGTCTAATTTTGCCTTTTGGTTTATTTTTCCAACTCAAACTATTACAAGGTTTTTTGTAACGATTGCCGAAATCAATATTATAATGGCAGATTAATGGCATTGCTATTATGAAATCAATATTATAACGGCAAATTAATGACATTGCTGTTACGAAATCAATATTACAATGATTAATTATTATTCTTTTCCGAAACGCCCCCCCCCACACTTACCCTAGAAGTAGATGGCTTCCCATTCTAATTTTGACGCATCGGAAAATCTTCTCCCTCTCTTTCTATTCCGAGCATTTGCATTGTTTTCGCCGAAAGCTTTGAAGTGCTGTGCTTGCTTCTTCGCTGCCAAACGCTTCATCCTGGAGATAGACGTTCACGAAACCTCAAGCACATACTAGAGGGGACGAATCTGTTTTAAGGAAACTGTGTCAAGCACAAGCCTCGGTATTATTTGTATCCATTCCATTTCTTTTCGATACTATTATTGCAATTCCATTTCTTTCGGTTTTGTGATTGTACTTTTATAATTTCAAGTTTACTGCGATTATCGGTTTGTATATTGTTTATAACGATTATAGTAGAGCCATATTGAATTTTGCTTCAATCTTAAAATAGACTCGGTACTTAAAATTCAAATGGCTACTAAAAACGAAGTTGTTGATGTGCTTGCTGACAACATCAACCAAGGCTCTGTCTTTGCCTTAGTTGTCCAACCGCTTGAATCATCCTTTGCCCCCGCTACGGTTTCTGTCCACCATGGCGAGAAACCCGAAAAGTTCAACGGATCAAACTTTAAAAGGTGGCAGCAAAAGATGCTGTTTTACTTAACAACCTTGAATGGGAAAAATACACTAAAAATGCCATAACTTGTGTACGGCGTTCATTTGAGTGCCATAACTTTCAAAACGTTCACTTAAGTGCCATAACTTTCAAAACGTTCACTTAAGTGCCATAACTTTCAAAAATCGTTCACTTGAGTGCTATAGTAACTTTTCCGGCATGCCACGTTAGCTTTCCGGCGTCTACGATAACTTTTCCAACTTGCTATAGTAACTTTTCCGGCGTGCCACGTCAGCTTTTCCGGCTACCACGTCAATATGGCACTCAAGTTAATGATTTTTGAAAGTTATGACACTTAAGTGAAAGTTTTGAAAGTTATGGCACTTAAGTGAACGCCGTACAAAAGTTATAGCACTTCTAGTGTACTTTTCCCACCTTGAATCTTGCGAGATTCTTGACTGAGGAAGCTCCTAAGCTATCCGAGGGACAAACGGATAAGCAAGCCTTTAGCACTGTTGAGGCCTGGAAGCACTCTGATTTCCTATGTAGAAACTATGTCATGAACGGTTTACATGACTCATTGTACAAAGTCTATTGTGCAATAAAAATAGTAAAGGAGTTATGGGAATCCTTGGGCCGGAAATATAAAACAGAGGATGCCGGAGCAAAGAAATTTGTTGTTGGTTGATTCCTTGATTATAAGATGGTGGATTCTAAGATCGTGATCGATGAAGTGCAAGAAATTCAAGTGATCTTGCATGAGATTCAGGCTGAAGGAATGATCTTGACTGAAACCTTCCAAGTAGCTTCTATTATTGAGAAGCTACCTCCTGGATGGAAGGATTTCAAGAAGTACCTCAAGCACAAGCGAAAGGAAATGAACCTAGAGGAGCTGATTGTTAGACTTCAAATCAAAGAAGACAACAGAGGTTCCGAACGCAAAAGGTTCAATCCTACTACTGCTAAGGCAAATGTTGTAGAGCATAGGCAAGGCCACAAGAACAAGAAGATTGCCAAGCCAAAGTTGGGACCAAAAGGAGGAGTTTCCAAGAACAAGTTTCGAGGAAAATGCTTCAACCGTGGAAAGATGGGTCATAAATCTGTGGATTACAAATTTCCGAAGAAGAAGAATTATGAGACAAATATGGTGAATGACATCGCTCAAGACATGTCAGACATAAACCTCTCTGCAATGGTTTCTGAAGTGAACTTGGTTGGGTCTAATCTGAAGGAATGGTGGATTAACACAGGTGCCACTAGGCACGTATGCTCCAATAAGGACCTGTTCACAACTCTTGAATCAATTAATGGGGAGAAATTTTTCATGGAAAAGAGATGACTCTGAACAATGTCCTGTATGTGCCAGAAATCCTAAAGAACCTGGTCTCTGGGTCTTTGTTGAACAAACATGGATTTCGTATGGTGTTCGAGTTAGACAAAGTTATTTGTCTAAATTTGGAATGTATGTGGGGAAGGGATATGCATCCGATGGGCTTTTTAAGCTCAATGTTATGACAATTATCAATAAAGATAATAAGTCTTCTATTTATTTGCTTGAGTCTTCCAATTTATGGCATGGTAGATTAGGACACGTTAATTATGATACATTGCGTAGATTAATTAACTTGGAACATATACCCTCATTCCAAATTGATTCAAACATAAATGTGAAATTTGTGTTGGGGCAAAATTAACGAGATCATCATTTCAAACAATTGAAAGAAACACCGAACTCCTTGAATTAATTCATAGTGATGTTTGCGATTTGAAATTCGTACAAACAAGAGGTGGTAATAAATATTTTGTTACTTTTATCGATGATAGCACTAAATACTACTATGTGTATTTGCTTAAAAGCAAAGATAAAGCCTTCGAGAAATTTGTTCTCTATAAGAATGAAGTTGAAAATCACCTTAAAAAGAAAATTAAAAGATTGAGAAGTGATAGAGGTGGTGAGTATGAAGTACCAATTGGCGAATTCTGTACACAACACGGAATTATACATGAAGTAACTATGCCTTACTCACCTCAATCAAATGGTGTTGTTGAACGTAAAAATAGCACATTGAAAGAAATGTTGAACGTGATGTTACTAAGTTCAGGTTTACCTCAAAATATGTGGGGTGAAGCCATTTTGTCAAGCAATTACCTTTTAAATAAGGTACCTCGAAAGAAAGAAGATAAAACCCCTTATGAGTTGTGGAAAGGTAGGAGACCATCCTACAAATACTTACGAGTGTGAGGGTGTCTTGTAAAAGTGGCTGTTCCAACACCAAAGAAAATAAAGATAGGTCCTAAAATAGTGGACTGTATCTTTATAGGCTATGCACATAACAATAATGCATATCGATTTTTTGTACATGAATCGAAATTCCAGATATAAACAAGAATACGATCATGGAATCTAGGAATGCATCATTCTTTGAAGATGTATTTCCTTGCAAATCCAATGATGGATGAAGTCCGTCTAAACGAACGAATGAAACTGTGAATGGAAAAAGTCATGATTCGGATCATGAAAGTCATGATTCAGAACATGAACTAGAACCCGGACGTATCAAAAGAGCAAGAGTGGAAAAATCATTTGGAAATGATTTTCTAACTTATTTGTTAGAAAAGGAACCATTAAATTATGTAAAAGCTGTGAATTCTTCCGAGGGACCTCTATGGAAAGAAGCAATAAAAAGTGAAGTTGATTCTATTTTGTAGAATCATACTTGGGAGCTAATGGATCTTTCTCTTGGTTGTAAACCTTTAGGATCCAAATGGATCTTTAAAAGGAAAATGAAAGTAGATGGTTCCATTGATAAGTATAAAGCTAGACTTGTAATCAAAGGATACAGAAAATGAAAAGGTTTAGATTACTTTGATACTTGTTCTCCCGTGACGAGAATAAACTCCATCGGGATGATACTTGCAATTGCAGCATTACGAAATCTAGAAGTACATCGGATGGATGTAAAAACAGTTTTCCTAAATGGTGATTTGGAAGAAGAAATCTATATGGAACAACCCGAGGGTTTTATAGTTCCAAGACAAGAAAGGAAAGTCTGTAAATTGGTGAAATCATTGTATGGCCTAAAACAAGCTCCAAAGTAGTAGCATGAAAAGTTTGATTATGCAATGATTATCAATGTGATAAATGTGTCTACATTGAAGAGACAGAAAATGGCTAAGTCATTTTGTGTCTTTACGTAGATGACATACTCATTGTTAGTAGTGATGACAAAATGATCAAATCTACCAAGAATATATTGAATTCAAGATTTAACATGAAAGATATGGGATTTGCTGATGCGATTTTAGGAATTAAAATCACAAGAACATCAGAAGGTCTTATTTTAAACCAGTCACACTATGTGGACAAGATTCTTGAAAAATTCAACATGAATGACTCTGGTATTGCTAGAACACCATTCGACAATAGTTTTCATTTGTCCAAGAATAGAGGAGAGGGTATTTCTCAAGTGGAGTACTCTAGAGTTATTGGAAGTCTAATGTACTTAATGAGTTGTACTAGACCGGATATTGCCTATATGGTTAGTAGATTGAGTAGATATACGAGCAATCCGAGTGCTGACCATTGGAAAGCAATAGTGAGAGTACTTAGGTAATTACGGTATACTCGGAATCATGGCCTGCATTATACCGGATACCCTACTGTTCTAGAAGGATATAGTGATGTGAACTGGATATCCGATATAAAAAACTCAAAATCTACTAATGGATATGTATTCACACTAGCAAATGCAGTTGTATCTTGGAAATCATGTAAACAAACTGTTAGAGCCGGATCCACAATAGAATCTGAATTTATAGCTTTGGATAAATATGGTGAAGAGGCTGAATGGCTACACCATTTCTTAGAGGATATTCCAAAATGGCAAAAACCTGTGCCACCAATCTGTATACATTGTGATAGTAAATCTGTGATTAGAAGAGCACGTAGTAACATGGATAATGGTAAGTCTAGACATATACGTCATAGACAATACCATTAGACAACTACTCTCAACTGGAATTATCTCTATTGATTACGTAAAGTCAAAGGATAATATTGCGGATCCGCTAATCAAAGGGTTAAACAGAGAGTTAGTTGAAAAATCGACAAGAGGAATGGGACTAAAACCCATGAAAGCATAAGTTGATATAAAGGAAACCCAACCTAGTTGATTGGAGATCCCAAGATCTAGGTTCAAAGGGACAACCAAATTATATAAACTTAATGATGCCATTGTGGGAGTTTATTCCTAAACCATTCATATAAAATATCAGGTGATATTGTAAGAAAAAAGATAGCAATTTTGCTTTAATGATTCTTAAGTAGAGTAAGCAAATTACTTAAAATTAAGTAATCACCTATGTGAGAGAGAAGTGGGGTCGCTTCAAAGGAGAATTATTTAGGGCTAAATTCTTTAGAAACTCTTACGTAACCAGGTTAATGTTCATGGCCAAAACGAATATAATCATGAGAACTGAACAAACGTTTAGATAATTCCTATGTGAAGTGTATGGTTCATTTACATAAGAAAGCATGACAGTTCAAGGACATCATGTCTACTAGACAGCTAGTAAAGTAAATATACTTTCACAAGGGAAGGTTCAAAGGGTAACACCTACCTATCCTATGCGAGTTTCAATTGTTGAACACTATCACAAAGTCAAAACTAAAACAATTTTCATTCATGTGGGGGATTGTTGGAAATATGGGATAAATTGAAGGGTGAATGAATGAGAAATTGATGCTCAAAGAACACCATTGAGTTGGAAGTGGGAAAGTGGAAGACACTAATCCCACATTGAAAAGAAGAAGGCTTTAGAGTGCTTGATAGATAGTTACCCTCCTTTGGAGTGGTAACTATCATAGCACAAGCACTATGTTTCGTGCGAAGGCGCAGGAGGTGCAAATCCCAAGCCCCGACGGAGGCCCAACGAGCTGAAACTTGGGCACGAGCACATGAATGCGGGACCGAGAGGTGGGCCTCGCGAAAAGCCCAATTTTTCCTTCCGGTTTATTTTTCCAACTCAAACTGTTACAAGTTTTTTTGTAACAGTTGCCGAAATCAATATTATAACGGTAGATTAATGGTATTGCTGTTATGAAATCAATATTATAATGGCAGATTAATGGCATTGTTATTACGAAATCAATATTATAACAACAGATTTAATCAGCCGTTATTATTCTTTTCCGAAATGCCCCCCCCACTTACCCTAGAAGTAGATGGCTTCCCATTCTAATTTGGACGCACCGGAAAATCTTCTCCCTCTCTTTCTATTCTGAGCATTTACATTATTTTCGCTGAAAGCTTTGAAGTGCTGTGCTTGCTTCTTCCCCGCCAATCGTTGCATCTTGGGAGACAGACGTTCACGAAACCTCGAGCACATACTAGAGGGGATGAATCTGTTTTAAGGAAACTGTGTCAAGCACGGGCCTCGGTATTATTTGTGTCGATTCCATTTCTTTTGAGTATTGATATTGCAATTCCATTTCTATTCAGTTTTGTGATTGTCCTATTATAATTTCAAATTTACTGCGATTATTAGTTTGTATATTGGTCATAACAATTATAGTAGAGCCATATTGAATTTTGCTTCAGAAACAATGCCTCGCTCAACGCCAAACACCGAGCTTGTCAATCAATACAAGAGGTGCCGATGTCATCAGGTCCCTATGACTTATCTTGCTTTGCTTCATCCTCATCCGGTAAACCGAGTTTCATGTTTAATAATAATTAGTAATGAACTCGTGTGAGAATAATAATATGAGCAAAGTTTAAGCCGAATTTTTTTCTTATGTTTGAAGTGATATAACATTGGATATATATATATATGGTGTTATAATAATACAACATTACAATATTGTGATTTAGATCATAAGATGTAACAAGAACTAATGAATATTTTGAAGTAAGAAAATATTAGATATAATGAATTTACTTTATTAGCGCTTATGATATCATTATGAATATACAAACCAAAACTGTTAAGGCCTAGAAATATACATACCCAGTTGAGATGTGATATGATTGCATTGCGATGCCTAAGGACATAATCTAATAGATCGTTATATCGAGTAGTTGGAACAAATGAATGGTGCTTCACAAAAACTAATGATTCAAATGTACTCAACTCTATTAGCTAGATGAATGGACATCAATATAACATAGTCCTTTTCTTTGATTTTTTGACGGGACTTTTCTAATACGTGATAATCTGTATATCAGATGTAGCTAGCCAAGAACCTACTTTTTACGGGTAAAATTCACTTCCTTCGTAGTTGATGAGTTTAGAAGTAAGACTAACATTATTTTGATATCAATACAAATACTACCAAATGTACTTCCTTAATTTCATGTTAAGAATATGCAATAAGTCTCTATTTCCTTAAAAGCCCCCGCTAGGCATATTTTTGTCATATTTTCATGAAAATTCAATCTGAAAGTACTAAGATACAACATGTGATGTTATTAGCTTTTCCAATTTCTGACACGTCATTCATGAAAAAAAAATGGTGTAAAATTGACATTTAAATAATAATGTACTCTAACTGGCCTAGATGGTCACGAGAACACTTATTCATGAAATCTTTTAATCTTCCTAATATGCAATGAGATATCCTAGATATGCCCATCTTTCTTATTATTGGGAATATGACTTTCTCTAAATGTGTAACTGTTTAAGATGCAATTTCCTAAATTTAGATCACCTAATTGATGAATATGTGGTTTTAGTAGGGGATATACTTCCATGACAGATCGATAGTACGGTCGGTTATTTCTGACCGTAGATCCACACACTGTATCTGCTTGTTTTGAATAAATCACTCATTAATTGAAAAATCGTGGGGTCAGAAATAATGATAGTACTCCCATACTATCAGGGTATCAACTCCCTTTTAGTAAACATGCCCTTAATATCCAAATCTAGAATATAGCAAATGTCCATAACATTCTATGAATGACTTTTTATATAATGTGACACAAACTTATGTGCCTTACAAACATGAAACCTAGAGATATGAATTTTAGGAACATTCATGCGGCCTGTTGGTAAAGGTATTGGGGAGGTGGAGACGTTAGTATCATAGGTGTGGGTGCGACTTTTGCATTATGCAAGAGGCAAAGTAAAAGTCACAGAGAGGAGAGTTATATATATAAACATAGAGAGCAAAACTCCCCATGAATCATGCTATTAAAAAGTGAATTAAATCCGAACAACAAGCACCTCTCGTCAGTTTAGCAGAACCTTATAATGACATCCACGACTCAGAGTACAATTAAAAATGATGACCTCCAAACTTAGTAAGTGAGCTCACCTGAAATTTATGAATTGTTTTCCTAGATTGAGACTAGGACTATAGCGAGCACACATCATACAGAGATAAATCAATTTCCTGGTCGAATTCAAGAAACCAGCTCCAGTTCATACCTGTTCGCGACGAAGCTTAAGGACGATGGTGTGAGGTGATGGGGCCATGTCCAATGGTTAGTCGAGTCGTTGATATTGCGACCTTTCTGAAAAAGTTAGTGATGAATCTAATTAGATTTGAAATATGTGAGGTCCTCTTTTTGACTCGACTCTAACTGATTCAGCAACAACGAACTCGCTAACAATTGCCGACTCGATTCAGGCCAATTTGGCAGCCATAGATCAGCAACTCAAACAGGACTGAGGTTGAAACTAGAGGGATGATTTTTCTCTTCAGCTGAAAGTCCCTCTTTTAATTTTCAGCTGAATTCTTTTCCAGTTCTCTCCTATTTTGCCAAATTCAGATTTCCCATCCGCTGCTAGCCGAATACCCTTATTCTTTCCTCGTCACGTGTTATTTCTTTCCTAGCTTGGAACGTCACATCTTTTTTTTTTTTTTTTAAATCGAAAGTGAAATTTGGCGAAGCAAGAGAAAGAGAGGGCAATGCCGAAATCCTAGAGAGACCGAGCTCGTGTGAGCTTACTCTTGAATGTTCAAATGAGCTCAGGGCTCCTTTTTTCTAAAATCGAAGGTGGATCCTACGTCGCGTTGATTTAAATGGAATTCATAACCGTGCATATATACTTGATGAGGATATCTTATTCTTGAATGATAAATGTCCCTAATTTCTAAATGTAGAATAATGTAGTAAATGATGGAAATGCAATGGGCTTTATTTTGAAAGTTCAAATGAGCTTACGCCACATTTTTTCCAAATTCGAAGTTGGATAGCATGTAGGGCCAGTTTAAATAGACTTCATAACGTTGCTTATGTGTATTTGGACATGTTATTCTTATATACAATCCCTAATTTCTGACCGCAGAGTAATGCAATAAAGGACATGAATTCAAAACCATGCAATTTTTTTGTTTGTTTGTGGGGTCATTGTCATTATCAACAGAATCGATCCCTAATTTTCATTAATTGCAACAGAGACCTTTGAGCGAACCATTTAAATGGACCAACCTTGTACACTCTGTCACCCATTCTCTCAAGAATTTTAAATGGACTATCAACTTTAGGCATGAGCTTGTTCTTTCGGGAGATGGAAATCTCTCTTGCCTTAAATGCGGCCACACAAGATCACCTGATTTGAAACAAGCATTATTTCTGTGCTTGTTAGCTTTCTTCTTATAGTCTCCTTGGCCTTCTCGATCTTGGTTCGAATCTAGTCATGAAGCTTCTTCATCGATTGAGATCTCTCTTTGTCGTCAAGGTTACTTGTGAGTTGGATTGAATTGAAATCAAATTGATCGGTGTGAGAGGATTAGTTCCATACACATCTTCAAAAGGTGATCGACCAATGCTATAACTTGGTGACCAATTGTAGGAAAATTCAGCATGTGCCAGCTTCAAATCGCAATCTTTCAAGGACCTTACTAACTATACTTGCAAGGAGAGAGTGGTAAGGGTGAGATTGTTTATCTCTGTTTGGCCATTTGTTTGAGGATGACAAGTGGTACTGAATAGGAGTCGAGTACCAAGCATCCTCCATAGTGTCTTCCAAAAATAGCTCAAGAAAATAACTCAAGAACTTGGAATCGCGATCCTACACAACGATCTTGGTACTCTATGAAGGAAAATGATCTCCTTGAATTATAAATCAGCCATGTGAGATGCATCATCCATCTTGTGATATGGAATTGAAAGAAGTGGATTATATAGTTCTCAATGAAAATGACTCTTCGCTCTTTGACAAGTTGCACACCTTGAGATGATAGCATGCACATCTCCATTCATCTTTGGCCAATAAAAATGCCCTTGAAGAACCTCAAGAGTTTTGCTAATACTAAAATGGCCAGCCAATCCTCCACCATGCTCTTCTCGTATCAATAATTCTGTAAAAGTGCTATTTGGGCAAAACTTAGCTTGCATTGATGAAGTAATTTACAATATATACATAGGGTTTAGGGCTAACACAATACAATGACAATTATGCCCTTTAATATAAACCTAATCTACCAATACTCCCCCTCAAGTTGGTGAATGTAAACATGTCAACAACTTGTTCTTAAAAGTACAAAATAAATCACGTGTGACCGGTTTCGTAAACAAGTCCGCGAGTTGGGAATGACTCGGAACATGAAGAGTACACAAAGTGCCATCTTGAATTTTTTCACGAACCAAGTGACAATCAATCTCGATCCGTTTGGTACGTTCGTGGAAGACAGGATTAGTAGCAATGTGGATGGCCGCTTTATTATCACAAAAAAGATCAGCGATGCGAGTGTTGATGTGGAGATCCGAGAAAAGCATGTGAAGCCATGTGATTTCGCATGCAGCAGACGCCATAGCACGATATTCAGCTTCTGGCGAGGAACGGGCAACGGTGGTTTGTTTCTTGGAATGCCATGAGATGGGACAAGAACCAAGAAACATGCAAGAGCCAGAAACAGATTGTCGGGATGTAGAACAAGATGCCCAATCAGAATCTGTATAACCATTAAGTTGGAGAGTGGAATCAGAAGGGAAGAACAAGCCGGTGTCGGGATCATGCTTGAGATACCGCACAATGCGAAGGGCGGCATTCCAATGGTCTTCATGAGGAGAGTGCATAAATTGACTAAGATGTTGCACCGCAAAGAGTAAATCTAGACGAGTTCTTGTAAGATATAATAATCTACCAATAAGTCATCGATATGAACCTGGATCCTTAAGAGCTGGGGAGGAGTCCGAAAATTGTATATTGGGTTCCATCGGAGTATCAACGGGACGTCCTCCAAGAAGACCAACGTCAGACAAAATATCAAGAGCGTATTTCCTTTGTGACAAGAAAATCCCAGACTTGGAACGAGAAACTATATGCCGACGAGATTAGATCCAGGGTTGTCAGAATGATGCATAAAATAAGGGTTATCCGGCCGCTCATGTGCGGGAACGTTGGCTGAAGAGTTTGGAGTCCGTTTGCCATGGTGACTTGCGGATCTGGAGCGGACTTCACGGATCTGGAGGATTCGGTGGCTAGCAACCGAAAGAAATCCTAGCCCTCGATCGAAGCCGCTTCGGCGTAGATGGGCATCAATGTCGCAACCTCTTCCCCGTAGCAGTAACAGTAGATGAGCGCGAGTAAGAAGGCCGAAGAGAGAGAGGACATGAGAGACGGCCTCCAAGGATCACCGCTCCGATACCATGTAGAGTTTGGGCAAAACTTAGCTTGCATTGATGAAGTAATTTACAATATATACATAGGGTTTAGGGCTAACACAATACAATGACAATTATGCCCTTTAATATAAACCTAATCTACCAATAGGCATGCATAATTGATTTCCTGTAAAAAGAAATCCAACATGGATCAAATAAGTTCCCTAAATCCCATGCTTATAGTTGTAGATGATGGATGAGAACTCATGATCTTCACAATATAGTTCTCTCATCGATGGGAAAACAAGAATCATAGAGTCCAAAACAACAAGCATAGAGTATCTTCTCGATATGGCATCCACTACAACATTAGTGTGGCTACGTTTATATTTTGAGACGAAAGAAAAGGATTGGAGAAATTTGACCAATTTGGCATTCCTCGAATTGAGTTTCTATTTACCACCAATAAACTTGAGAGCCTCATGATCAAAATGAAAATAAGCAAGTAATAACTCCAATGATTAAGAACTCTCATAATGGCATAAAACTCCTTGTCATAACTTGAATCGTTCTTCTTCGAACCCGTCAACTTCTCACCGAAACACACCAAAGGCTTTTGGGATTGGGTTGGATCAACTCCAATGGCAAATTCACTTGCATTGCATTTGACTTCGAACACTTGGTCAAAATTAGGAAGGGAAAGGATATGAGACTCACATAGTTTTTGTTTTATGATTTCAAAGGCATTATGGATAGCCTTAATCCATTAGAAGCTTATCTTCATGCATTGAGAGTCATGAGAGTACTAAAACTTTTCACGGATCACCTATAGAAAGAAGCAAGGCCATGAAAACTCCTCACATCAAAAATAGATTCTGGAATCGGCTATGTCTTCATTACTTCTACCTTGGATTGATCATTGGCGATCCCATCTTTTGAAACTGCATACCCAAGAACGATGCTTGAAGAGAAGGACCGGCACTTGTCCAACTTAGTATAGAACGTTTGCTTTCTCAAAACTTCAAAAACTGGTGTCAAGTGAGAACCATGCTCTTTCTTGCTTCTACTATACACAAGACTATCATCAAAGTATACAACAACAAAGTGTACCATACAAGGACGAAGAACTTCATTCATAATTCTCATAGAGGCCCTCTTTATTTTTGAAGAGTGTCTTCCACTCATCTCCTACTCGCTTCTTGATTTAGTGATAGCCACTTTGCAAATCTATCTTGGAAAATATAGTAGAGCTATATAAATCGTCAAGCATGTCATCAAGTCTAGTTATCACATACCTGTACTTAATGGTGATGATGATGACGGCTTGATTATTTAGGCACATTCTAAAAGAACCGTCCTTCTTGAGCACAAGTAGAGCTAGAACATAACATGGACTCATGCTTTCTCGAACATATTATTTGTCAATAAGTTAATTGACTTGTCTTTGCAACTCCTTTGTTTCCTTTGGATTGCATTGGTAAGCGGTTTGGTTTGGTAGAGGAGCACCGGGAAGCAAGTCAATTTGATGCTCAATGCCTCTTACGTGAGGTAGTCCAAGTGGTAAATCCTCCAGAAGCACATCGTCAAATTCTTTCAATAAGGAGTGCTAGATCGTAGCCTAGTTCGAATGAAAGGTAGGGCACAAGACTATCCCCGGGTTCACGGGGGTCTCTCTATCTCATTGTTTTTCTCTACTATAAGCAAAGCAAATACATTCTTCTGTTTGCTAATGGCTCTCTAAACCCATGTTTCACTCAAGAAAATTTTTTCCTTCTTGGTATTTCCCACCCCTGGTTGAACTTTGAGAATCATAGACGGAATTAAGGGTGCAAAAGTAATGCATTTTTTTTCCTTGTGAAAACAATGTGTTTGTATGGCCATCATGCATAGTTCTCCTATCATATTGCTAAGGCCTTCCCAATAATAAGTGACATGCATCAATGGAAATAACAGCACACAAACCATGATGTGATTATTATTTTTTTCAATCGAAAATAATATGAGAGCTTGTTTGGTTACCTTAAGATTGCTTCCTTCACTAAGTCATTGAAGCTTGTATGGTTGAGGATGCTTTGATGTAGGAACCTTCACTTTGTTGATCAAAGTTGTCGATGCGATGTTGGTGCAGCTTTCACCATCGATAATCATTGCACACACCTTCCTGTTGATTGTGCAATTGAAATATATTCTCCCTTTGTTCATCCACATTTGGAGAAATTATAGTGTGTAATGCTCTTCGGATAATCAATAGCTCTCCGTCATCAATTTTTTCCACAACCATCTCTTGATCTTCAGATGTGGAATCAATCTAGGAAAGATCATTCTCTGCCTCCTAAACATGATGTTGATATTTTTTTTTTCAATTGAAAATAATACGAGAGCTTGTTTGGTTACCTTAAGATTGCTTCCTTCACTAAGTCATTGAAGCTTGTATGGTTGAGGATGCTTTGATGTAGGAAACTTCAATTTGTTGATCAAAGTTGTCGATGCGATGTTGGTGCAGCTTTCACCATCGATAATCATTGCACACACCTTCCTGTTGATTGTGCAATTGGAATATATTCTCCCTTTGTTCATCCACATTTGGAGAAATTATAGTGTGTAATGCTCTTCGGATAATCAATAGCTCTCCGTCATCAATTTTTTCCACAACCTTCTCTTGATGCGGAGTGGTAGAGTCGGAGTCGAAAAGAGGATTCCTCACTTCTTTCTCTCATTCAAAACCGTGCATGAGACTTTCATCTCGCACGGCTCCTAAGTGATAAAAGAAAGAAGAACTCATCTTCTTTCTTTTTTGATTACCTTCCTCGCGTATGTATAAGACCGAATCCATTCGATTTCTAAAAAGGATTACTAATCCTTAACTTTTCAAGGAATCCTTCATCGGTGGTTGTGAATGACTGATTTTTTTTTCAATCTTTTCGACCTTGGTTCCGTAGGAGCAAGTCAGAAAGATTGAGAAATAGAACCATCCGATTCAGATTTGGAATCAATCTAGGAAAGATCATTCTCTGCCTCTTGAAGTTCCAATCGATCTTCTCAATTTTTTGAAGGGTGATAACCCTCTAATTAAGACAATTAACTTGCAAATGCCTAGAGCCATGGCACTTAAAGCATTTGCTCCCTTCACCATCAATTTTCTTGTTGAGCTCTTTGATAAACTCCATAGACTTCTCTTTCTCATTTTCCTTTTTCGACTAACTATCGGTCTTGCTAGGATAATAACTTAAAGAATTATGTATCCCTTGTCAAAGATCTGTCGCACAAACCCTTGTCTCGCTTCAATTGTTTCTCCCCCTTCGTGGACAATTTGAAAATATCTTCAAAAGAGCAATATGGTTGTAATTAAACAAAATCGGCGATGCCCTATTCAAGCCACTGAGGAAACGAGCGATGGTGTGCTCTGGAAATTCTAGAATATCATCCGTCATAAGAAGTTATTCAAACTCCCTAGTGTATTCTCCAATGCTTATTCCATGCTCTGGAAGAAATTCATTTCGAGGAACATGTCTTGCTTATAGTTGTCGGGCAAGAACATATTCATAAGTTTCTTGCATTTTCCCAAAACTTGAACTTTCTTTTTGCCTTCGTCGGTTTTCCGTGCTTTAAGGTTCTCCCACCAAGGAGCAGCATATTCCATAATTTTTAGGACAACACCCTTACATTTCTTCTCATCCGAGTATGACTTGATCAGAAAATCATTCGATCACATGCAGCCAATCGACAAAGTCATCAAGATTGAGATTACACTCAAATTCAGTTGACTCCACTTTTATTTCACGATCATTCTCTTTGTGCATCCCTCTTCTCCTCTGGACTCGGTATTCTGAAGTACTAGAGTTGTCTCCAGTGGAGTTGGAACCATTATTAGAACTTTGACGAGAATTTGGATTATGAGGTCAATGTCGATCATCACGGAATCTCTCTCGTCGTTCTTGTTGTTGGGACTTTGGTCTCCAAATCCCATAAAAAGATAAATGAGAAGTGAAGGATGAAGCAACATCCGAACAAACATGTTTGTCTGATTTTTTCTTTGAACAAACATGTTCTTTTGAAAGATGTCTATTCAATTTCGTGACTTTTCATTCTATTGGAAGATGTCTATTCGATTTCGTGACTCTTCATTCTATTGGAAGATGTCCATCCCATTTCATAACTCTTCATTCATTTGAAAGAAAACTATTCGGATTAGCGACTTTTCGTTCTCAACCTTTAGTTCATGACTCTTCGCATCGGTGTCTATAAATAAAGCATTGACCGTCGCATTAGATATAACTGTCATTTTTACTTCATCATTCATCGGTTGCATGATTATTCTACGAAGTGCGTTCAAAGGTTTCCTTTGAAGAAGTACCACTTTAGAGGAAAGGCAATCTGTTCTATCCTAGGAGGCAATTGTCCAACACCCTTGGGTACCGATTGAGGGGACAAATTTATCTTAAGGACACAACGTCATTTTGTTGGGCTCGGATCATTCCTCTACATTCAGACTACTCATTTGCGTTTGGTTTCAGGTTTGTCAATCAACGTTATTCTACATTTACGAACACTTATAGACGACTACAATCTTAAGACAAATTTTATTTTTTGTGCTTGGTTCGTATAGTTATTTTTGTTGTACGCATTCTGTTACGGCGATTATTGGTTAGGTTGAACTCCAATTTCATTGCTTGGTTCCGGCTTTAGTCGCATTAAGATTTTGAAAGCCTCCACCTTTCCCCGCACAATTGAGCCATTACGGGGTTTTAGGTTGCATCATATGCATTTGGAGAATTACGAAATTTCTCGTTCTGTTCATTTGGAAATATTAGTTTAACACATCTGGAAGTAGATGATTTAGAGTTTATATGCTAGAGCATGGATATAAGCAATGAGGCACGTGACGATCACCGAGGAAATTTACTATTCATATCAATTTTGTATGTTTTATTTTGGGTGAAATTTTAAAATAATCACATAGCCAGAGAGGGCTTATCGATATAAGCATTTAGACTAGTCGTCGATCGTCGGAGGTCGCCCGATGGAGGCTCATGTGCCCCCACGGGCCGGTGGGACGACGCGTGTGGGCCTCACGCGCCTTTGGGGCGAAACTATACAACGACAATTGACTTCAACAAGTCAAGTTCAATAACTTCAAATGATCATGCATGAAATTCATGCTGAAGGTATGGTTCTAAGTGAATCACTTCAAATGGTTGCTTTCATTGAAAAGTTACCAACGTCTTGGAAAGATTTCAAGAATTATCTCAAAGTGTAGGGGCGAGGAATATTGTGTATAACGGTAAGTCTCGACATATACATCGAAGACGCGATATTGTAAGACAACTACTCTCTAGTAGAATGATCACAATTGACAATGTGAAGTTAAAAGATAATGTTGCGGATCCATTAACAAAAGGCCTAACTAGAGAGATGGTTGTGAAAACATCAATGAGAATGCGTTTAAGGCCTATAAAATAAGTCATCATAGCGAAAACCCTACATAGTTGACTGAAGATCCCAAGATCTAGGTTCAAAGGAACAACCAAGTTATGCAGACGATGTAGAGTAATGTCCATTATTACTCATTCCCGTATGGAGACAGATCTGGTATGTGAAGGTTAAACGTAAGCTTTTAATGATTCTAAATCGAGTATGCGATATATCACATATTCATAAATCACCTATGTGAGTGTGAAGTGAGGGCCACTTCTATGAGAATTGGAAAGGCCGAATTCTCTAAAGCACTCATGAAACCAGGCGGTGTTCATGGCCAAAACAAACACAACAGTGAGAACCAACTTTGTTCGAGAGATAATTGTGTGATTTCTATTGTCTAGGCTTACGCCAAAGGTCAATGGTTCAAGGACATCAAGTCTACTGATTGACCGAGTAAGTTGATAGGTTTCACTAAGAAAAGTTCAAAGTCTCGGACTACTTATCCCGATGCAATCGTCTCTCATTGAATAATCGCACACTACATCTCATGCATTTATGAAGAGTCATGATAACTGAACTTTTCATTCATGTGGAGGATTGTTGGGACTTTGGTCTCCAAATCCCATAAGAAGATAAATGAGAAGTGAAGAATGGAGCAAAATCCGAACAAACATGTTTGTCTGATTTTTTCTTTGAACAAACATGTTCTTTTGAAAGATATCTATTCAATTTCGTGACTTTTCATTCTATTGGAAGATGTCTATTCGATTTCGTGACTCTTCATTCTATTGGAAGATGTCCATTCCGTTTTGTAACTCTCTTCATTCGTTTGAAAGAGAACCGTTCGGATTAGTGGCTCTTCGTTCTCAACCTTTAGCTCGTGACTCTTCGCATCGGTGTCTATAAATAAAGCATTGACCGTCGCATTAGAGACAACTGCCATTTTTACTTCATCATTCATCATTTGTACGATTATTTTACGAAGTGCGTTCGAAGGTTTCCTCCGAAGAAGTACATCTTTACAGGAAAGGCGATCCGTTCTATCTTGGGAGGCAATTGTCCAACACCATTGGGTACCGATTGAGGGGACAAATTTATCTTAAGGACACAACGTCATTTCGTTGGGCTCGGATCATTCCTCTACATTCAGACTACTCATTTGCGTTTGGTTGCACGTTTGTCAATCAACGTTATTCTACATATACGGACACTTATAGACGACTACACTTGTCTCACCAGAATCTCTAGGTAGTTGAGGACTCGCTCCATTTGTTGTTGAAATTTAGTTATGGTATGATCTTGCCTTTCATTGTGTGCTTGCTCGAAAGTCGAACCTCTTCGAATCGAATCATCCTTATTTAGTATGAGATGGACAATAGAAAGAATTACTCAAATGAGTTCAACCTTGAGCTCTAATACCAAATTGATGCGTGCACGAGACAAATAATTGAAGAATGGAGATTTTTTGCATTGTGTGTATGGACGGGTGTATAAGTTTTAAAGTAGTCATGTGTAAAGGAGGAAGGATATGAGAGGGTCACCACCAAAGAGTAAAGGAACAAGCCACCAGCCAAGGATAAAGAGTCAGATAGATGGCAGCTCACCACCAAGAAATGATTGCTCCCACTGGCCAAGGGTAAAGAACTATTTGTGTCACTAGCATAACTTGGATAAAGAATTGGATAGAAATTCACATAGAATTCTCATATATTCGTCAAATTGTTGCTCCTTAAAATTGAGGACTCTCCCTTATTTATAGATGGTGTATAACATAGGAAATAGACAAACATTAAAGAGATGTGGGACTACCCCATTATTAAAGACATGGGAACCAGAAAACAATTAAAATCCCAGGAACTAGAAAATGCATTTAATGACACAGAGACTTGAAATCTTGACTTTTCAGCCTTGCGGTTCATCATCCAAAATTCAATCGCCAGCCTTGATTAGAAAATAACCATTTTGGAAGATCAACAAATATCCAAGGAATTGCTCATAATATCCAATTTGCAACTATTCTAGTGAATCGGTAACTTAAAATTTGATTGGCATGGAAGAATAGATAACTTTCGAATCAATATCTTGGTAGTCTATTAACAAACATTCTTATGTATCGATAACTTATTCAAGGCCCATTGAAGTAAGTTGTGACCAAAATCTGCCTTTGCTAGAATAATCATCTATTGTGATAGACTAGTCGATGGAATCTCATTGGAGCTTAAGAATTGTTCCATTGAATCAGATGCTCCTGCATCATCAGTGGTACTTCTTGAAGAAGATCAACCTATTTGAAATGTGGGAGAACTTATCTGATATTCCATTGATACAGAAATTTATTGATCGTATGGTTTTTTGATTTACTAACGAGACCGTATGCAAGGAATTTACAAGTATCATGAAGAGTGTATTCAAAATGAGCGTGATGGGATAACTAAATTTTTTCCTTAGATTATAAGTTAAACAAACCAAGGCTAGAACTTTCATATTCCAAGAAAAGTATGCCGGAGGATTTTTAAAGAAGTTTTCGGATGGAAAGTTGTAAAACAAATAGTTGTTCCACCAATAGCACCATCAATGACACTTGACAAGGTTGAGAAAGGTAAGTCTGTTGATTCCAAACTCCGTAGAATCATGCTAGGGTTACTATCTTTACATGACCATATTCAATGTATGCATATGTGCTTGTTTTCGTGTCTAATCCTAAGGAATCTCTTTTAAGGCTATAAAATCATTAAGTACATTGGATCTTATCAAAAGGTAGGTTTATGGCACCCCAAGAATTCGAACTTCATATTATTAGGATTCTCAGATGCTGACTTTGCATGGTGCAAAATCGATAGGAAGAGCACCTTTGGCACTTGTCAACTAATGCGTTGTATTCTTTTCTTGTGATTTCAAAGAAAAAAAAATTCAAATAGTTGGTTGTATGCGCTTCTCTTTCAAATAAACAAAATTCAGTTGCACTCTTAACCGCTGAGGCTGAGTATGTAGCTTAAGGAGTTGTTGTGCTCAACTCTCGTGAATGAAAAAAAAAAAAATAAATGATTTTGGTGAAGAAAACTCGAGCATTCCCATTTGGTGTGATAGCTTGTAGCTACGGTGTGATTAATTTGACTAAAAATCCAATCATGCTTTCTAGAGCCAAGCATATTGCCATTCGTCATCATTTCGTTAAAAATTACATACGTTATGGTGATATATGTTTTTATTTTGTCGATTCTAAGCATTAATTGGCCGATATCTTCACTAAGCCACTCGACAAGAGCACATTTGAGTCCATTATAAAAGAACTTGGAATATCCGAGCCTTTCGAGTAAGGAATATCTTTGATAATTACAGGAAAATCACAATAATATCAAGGAAAAAAACACAAATGGTCCATGAACTTTGGTTCAATTTGTAATGTGATCCATGAACTTTTAATTCGTTCAATGTGGTCCCTGAACTTCAGCCCAATGTACAATGTGGTCTTGTACATTTAATTTGTTAATTGTAGTCTCTGAACTTTTGATACATATTTAATTTAATTTATGGACTATATGAAAATGTTCAATGTTGTGTCTAATCTTGAATTAATTGAAGGATAACATTGGATATTTTCATACGGTTCAGAGACTACATTGAATATGTACCAAAAGTTCAGGGATCACATTGAATAAATCAAAATTTTAGGGACTACATTCTAACAATACTTGTCGGAATTTACTATGAGTGATTATGTGATAATTTATTAATAATATTATCATTATTAATACTATTTCCTTTTTAAAAAATTTGGTTTCTCTCTCCCCTTGAACCTAGCAGCTCCCACTTGTGAGAAGCTTATATTCGCAAGTAATCACCTCTTTATTCCTCTATATTTGTTGATCCTCTTCCAAAATCAAACATTCATCCTCTCGCAGTACACGCAAATCCATGTGTAGTGCTACTGCCCTCTCTAGTTCTCCCAAAAGTCCCTCTAAAATTGATCTCACCCATCTTCCTAAAAAGTTAAGTAGCACCGACGCCGACACGTAATATGTGACATGACACGACATGACACCTCGACAAGTCATTTTTCGAAAAATATATAATTCCGACACGTTGTAAATTAAATGATTTATCTTGTATATATAAAAATATTAGCGGTGAGTTTCTTCTTTTTCTTATGTTGGGAATTCATGATTAGTTTTTTTCTTTTTTTTTGGCTGGCTGGGTATATTAATTTTGAGGTGGCTGGATATATAACTAAAGCATATATATTTCTAATGTATTTACAGTTTAACCCCTAATTTATGAAAATGCTTAAAATTGATCCCGTGCGTGTTGAAATGGCTTGTTGGGACGATGAACTCGCATGTCGCTAGAGTATCTGAAGCGCTAATCATGTGTCAATCACATGTCAGAGAGTATCGTAGAATGTCAGAGTATCGGACACAACATAAAGGTCCCAAAGATTGTCAATGCTTCCTAGCTAAAAGTCGACCAAAGAAACAGCTAGTCAAAGCATTCCTCCATCACCACAAATCGAAGAAGCTGGAGGATCGGCCATTGCCAATACTACGCAGCCTTCCAACACTCAAGGGAGAACTTCATCTACAAAGACACCAGAATTGAGACTTCAACCATCAAAACAAATATCAAGAGATGTTACGCTGGAATCAACTCAAAGCATTCAGGAAATAGTTAAAGCCGTTGAATCTGCTGCTATTGCGTGAGAACAATTACAAAAGACTCGACGACAAATCGCTCAACTACAATATGCTCAATCTGAGCAAGCTCCACCATAAGTGACAATGGAAGGTTTAACAGTTCTATTTGCCAAGTTTCTGTTGGGACAAACGAATAACCTGTTAGGGGGGTTGAATAGGTTCAGTGGTGATGTTTCAAAATGTTTTGCAGAATAATAGACAATCACCAGTGAATATCGTTATGTGCAATGAATCAGCATGTGTGATGCTGAAAAGTAAAGATAGAGTATAGAAAGCAAATCATACACAGATGTATAGTGGTTCGGCTTAAGGGTTAGCTTACGTCCACTCTCAGACTAACAGCCTTAACAGTGACTGGATTCCACCAGTAATCAGCACTTGAGATTATAACTGGTAAGTGTCGCTTCTATATCATGATAGATCACAATATTTGGACATGAGCACTGCTCTTACACTTGTATGAATAGTCAAGCTATCCCAGTGGACACAGACAAACACAGAAAACGAGCAGTGATGCTGGTTGCACAAGAAACTCGAGAGTGTATGTGAGATTCTAAGTATATAGAATGTTATCCCATTGTTTCACTTCTCTCTTCGCATCCCCCATCTACTCTTTGGCCTTCCTTCTCCTTACATAGACCTTTCAGTCTTCATACTATATGTTGGAGGTCTTCAAAGAGAAGTAGCTGGCCACCAAGGACATACAGCTGGACATCATGCACAATGAACATCCTTATCCACATGGAAGACCAAATAGTAGTGATCCAGGCTAAAGATAATGTACTGGTCTTGGTCGGAGACAAAAGGGACATCTTGGGTTAGGAGGTCAAGTCGTACATCTTCAATCTTTCTCAGAAGATTAAATAGTACAGCTCCCATTACATGCAAAGAATGATCCTGGACAAAACACTGTTCATCCGTAGTGTGCACAGTGTCATCTTTCAACAGTCCTTCCGTAGGTTTATTTATAGAATCCAAAGTGTTAAACGGCTCTATTGTGAAGTATCAACAGTCATATTTGTTAGCGACTATCAAACCATTGTTCTGCCAATCTTGTTACTCTAAACCAACAAGTACATGCACTATCACTAGTGCTACTTGCGAGTAACTTGATTGACAATTTCCAATGATGTTATCAAGACAAAGACATGTTGAGATAGGCACAATGATTTTACCGCCTTTCATTAGTACCAAAGGCATCCAAGAACACCATCTTGACTGGTTCTTCCAAGTTGCCATGATATACCCTCTTGGCATTTGTTCACACATTTGCCATAGCATAGTTTTTTGTCTTTGCTGACGGTGTAGGATCATTGATAATGTTAACTAAATTCACCATATGTACTTATCATGATAAACATTAGACCTAGAAATAGTTTTGTTATCATCAAAATACCATACGAATATTTTCCAACAGTTTCTACAACAAAAGGGCGTACTTGTTGTTGCCCCTACTCTTGTTCCTACTCCTATCATGCTTCTGTTCTTGCTCCTGCCTCCGCAATCGCTGCTCTTACCGAAGCTGAAACTGTTGAACCATCCGTTCCATCCAAAGGAAAGGAGAAAGTGGTAGAGTAGAGGATCACTGAAAGCCAAGGACAAAGCCAACCCACCATAGAAACTGAGATGGCCGACCAAATGAATTTGTTGTCTGAATCCGAAGGCATGCCCACTGAACTAGAGGAAGTAATCATCAAAAGGTTTAGTATTAAATTGGTCACATTAAAAGGTTTACGACTGAATTGGCACAACTGCAATTGATTTTGGATTTATTATGTAATTTTTCCGTGTTTGCTTGGCAATTCATTAGATTTCACTTGGTGGTTCACCTTTGAGAAGATCGCAACAGAAGTCTATCCAATTGTATCCATCGATGAGGAATTTCACGAAAGACATAAAGTGTATCAAACTGTTATTGCTGAGTTGGGAATTAGGGGATGATCAAATCTAGTGGAGTGGACATATTCTTTTACTTAATCATTCGCCATAATTTATCGTCACAATATATCTTTAGGCATAATTAAGACAAACTATATTATCGGTAAAATCTGCCTCTTTGATTTCTTAAAAGTGTTTCAGAATACTCGTTAACAATCAATTGAAATTATGCAGGGACTAGGCGCAAGCGGACCGCCTCCTCGAGAAATTCTTAGTCAAATATATATGCAAGACCCGAAGCTTTCTGCTCTTGAAAATACATAATTTCATCTTCTGCATCGACCTGAAGAACCAAATAGACAATAGAAATTCTTTATCTTATCACAAAATATACTGGCAGGATAATATATCAGGACATGTAGAGCTCTGGAGTAGACAGTCTCGGTCTAGGAATGGCAACCAGGGGATTCATTTTCTTGACCACAATCCCAAACTTGTCCAATAGCTCCAGCTCCGTCCCTAGGGGAAGTTCCCACTCAAACGAATGCAAAAGAGAGGCCAAGACATACGCTAACATCCTCTCTGCCAGTGGAAGCCCCGCACATATCCTCCGACCGGACCCGAAAGGCATGTACATGAAGTTGTTACCTGACAGATCATACTCGCTGGGATCTTCCAAGAACCTCTCGGGTCGAAAGTCTGATGGTTTGTCCCAAATCTTGGGGTCCTTGTGGATATAACCCATGTTCAAGAATATGTTGCTGCCTTTCGGTATTGTGTAACCCCCAATGGCACAGGTAGAGTCTGGGGTCCGAGGTACCAATAAGGGCAGCGCCGGGTGCAAGCGAAATGCCTCCTTGATGACAGCGTTGAGGTACTTTAATTTGGGCAACTGGTGCTCTTCGACCATCTTATCGTTTCCTACAACTTCTGTCAATTCGTGGACTACTCTGTTCATCACATTTCGGTTCAGCAGCAACTCTGTCATCACCCACTCGACCATTGTTGAAGTTGTATCAGTTCCACCAATCACGATGTCCTATTCCGCACATTCGAAATTTCATCAGAAAGTATAAATTGCTGTAATGTTTGATGAAGCTGAATACTTAGTGAAACGCTGTAATAGAGAAGAATCAACGTTCTAGCCGAAATTTGAAGTTTTTTGTGATGGAGAGGGCATGGTCGGACGTAGCCTATGTTAGACGATAGGATGCAAAACAAGAGGCATGGAAAAAATATTAAAATCTTGACATGATACGACCAAATTCATCCGAACATATGCACACAATCATTGAAATACCTTTGCATTATATCAACTTTGCTATATTTGTTCACTATAAGACGCGGAAGGACTACAATACTCTAGTAATAATTACTTGACATTACTAAGTCATGATTATGGAGGCCAAAATATGAAATGACATCTGCAAAGAACAGAGTTGCATAGGAGGATTTACTAGGGGAGCTGCTAACCTGACGGTCCGACAAGACTGTCGGTTATTTTTTACCACACGATCTCTCAATTAATGAGTGCTGTATGCAAAATACGCGATGATGATGTGTAGATCTATAATTGAGATTGTACTATCCCCGACAGTACATTAGGAAAGCATTTCCCATGAACTATACTTTTTGGTGCAGCATGTCATGATTAAACTAGTCAGTTAGCTTAATAAACTTACCATAAGAATAGCTTTGAGTGCTCTATTCTTGTCCAATGGAGACTGGTCATCTTCAAGATCCATCTCCGTTTCCAGGACAATTTGCAAAAAGTCCTTTTTTTGTTCATTGGTTTTAGATTCTCCTTCCTTCTGCCCGAACGGTTCATTTGTTCTTCCTTGGGTGGCACATTCGACAACAGACTGAATAAAAGCATCAAGCCAGTGATGCACCCTTTTCATGTCCCTTTCCACTCCCTGTAGGTCAAGCCAAGCAAGTGATGGAAAAAAGTCCGAAACATTCGGACAACCTAAGAGCCCCATGTGTTTGGCCAACACCTTTCTGAACTCAGCACCCATGGCTTCGCTCTTCTCTCCTGGAAGCGTCCCTCCCCACAGCATCGCCATCACCGCGTTAATCAAGATCAGAAGGGCCCACTCGCCGATATCCACTGGCACCCCAGATTTTCTGTAAAGATCGCTCAAACCTTTCCTGACCTCCTGCCTTCTCAAATCGTAACAGGCATCAAGGCTCGCGTTGCTCATTATCTGCCGTACAAACAGTTTGCGAAGATTCCTCCAATAAGGCCCCTGGCTTGAGAAGGCAATATTCCTTGCGCCGTATGATGCGATGATAGCGGCAATGTTCGGGTCCCGATTGGCGAACGTCACGTCCTGGTCTCGTACGATTTCTTTGGCCAGCAACGGGGAGTTAACCACAATATATAACTTGCTCCCGAGCTGGAGTTTGTAGATGGGGCCATAGGACTCAGCCAACTTGGCAAATTTCCAGTGGAGATCGGTCCCCAGGAATGGGAGGTACCCAAGGAATGGCAAGCCTCGGGGGCCCGGAGGCAATGGAGCCGTCGTGTCTTTTTGCCTCCTGAACCAAGCGAAAAAAATAAGAGCTGTGATTGCTATGACCAGCAGTGTTATAGTAGCTCCAGGAATTGCATCATTCGCTTCTTTAGCATGCCACAACCATGGCCAGGGGCCGCCGGAGTCTCCGTTTGACATCTCAGCTTGTGACAACGGGAAGAGCACTGGTGGAGCAAGAATGAGGGTTTGGTTTTGATAGATGACTTAGGAAAGGCTGTTAGGGAACAATTATTAACTTGTTTACATGATCAGTAACATTTCATATAAAATGGAATTTTCTATGTTGATTCTTATCGTCCCATATGAAATAAAAAAAAAAGACAAGTTTGAAGGTAACTAATATTATCTGCAATGTAAAAGTAAGATTCAATGTAGAAGACTCAGAATTTACCTGAGGTTAGAAATTTATTCACAAGACTAATAAGCTTATTTAAAAGAAGCTAATCGCCCCCACGCTGTCTAGGATGTAACAATCAGAGGCTTCTTTTTCTCAGCAGATGCGAATAAAAAATTAATTAGGTAAGATACGCGCAATCTTCAAGCAAAGCACGACGCCAATAAAACAATTCAAGTTAGAAGATAATGTTTGCATGATGATTGAGAAAAATGAAATTTGTTTTTGTCTTGTTCTATCCTATGCTGTTTGTAGGTCGTGAAACCTGCTCCTTCACTCACGTGTTCTCACTTCCAACCCCTGAGAAAGTGGAAGAAGATACATACTTCGAAAACAACAGGGATCGGGGCCATTTGGTGGATGATGCACTTGGCTTTGAATAGATTTGAAAAGGCAAAAAAACATATGTTAGATGATTGAAGAACCAAAATGGTAAACTAGCCGCTCCATCATTTTTCTGCCAATAATAGAGCATTCGTGGAGACATATTTCTGCCAATGCTTTCACCGGCTTTCAAGATGCAACAATAACAAGAAATTGAGTTCTAAGTAATGGAAAGAAATTTTTTTTTTTCGAAGAACACTAAATGGTTTTCATCTATTTTGAGATTGACACAAACCTAGTTTAGGCTTCGGTTTCAGAGTGTTCATTGTTTTTATTTTTGCAGCCGAATGGTAGATGTTTTTCTTCTCCTTTTTTTTTTTTTTCGAGCAAATGATTTGAGTACTTTCCAATTTAAGAGACATAAATTGATTTGACTGACTATTTTTCTTTTGTCACAATACATTACTTAAACGGACAGTTGAGATGTATTTAACGAATGGCGTGTTGGGATCTTGTCTGTCAATTGAAATGAATAATAAAGGGTATATAATGTACTGATACAAGCTCCTGCAATGAGCTTATCTTAAATGTGGCTGATTGCAAGAAAGCATACTGCTTTCTGTGAGCCTGTGAAAAAGAGAAAATAATGGGTTCACTTGACTTGGTGGTTTTCTTTTTCCGTAGTATTGTGGTGGATCTCACAATTTCAGTATTATCCTCCCGCATTTGCTCATCCTCGGGCGTGCTGGGTCATTTCTAATGTGGGGGTGGCATGCTTGCTGATTTTTTCTAACTATTGGCATTTTCACTATTTTTTTTTACAGTGCACTTGTTGGTCTCTTTTTTTCCTGCTGTCACTGGAATTATGGCTGGTTCAAATCGATGAGGCTCCTTGAAGGATACACAGCGGTCAATACCCGTTGGTACACTTGCTGCAACTCTTACAACTACCACCCTATTACCAAAAAAAATTCTAAATCTATTGCAATTATACCAATTACGTCTTAAATTTTTTTTTTTTTTGTTAATTGTGTCATAAACCTTTTTCAATTGTGCCAATTCAGTTAAGTTTGTCGGCCAGTACTGACGTGGACAATCTTTAATAATAGTTAATATTTTTTTTTTCCGGAGCTTGCCGGCCACTGGGCGAGGGTAGCCTTGCCGGCAATGCGCAAGGCCCCGATGAGGCGGCCACGCCCAATGCCCGGCCCCGGCCATAGTAGGAGAAGGAACAAAAAAATAGAAAGAGAAAAAAGGAAAAAATATTAAAAAATATTAAAAATTATCCTCGTCAACGCCAACCGTTAAAGTGGACTAAATTGTTTTTAATTGCAAAAGGTGTAGGACAGAATTGGCACATTTTGCAATAAGTTTAAAACTTATTTGGTAACTACCCCGGCCTATGTCTGATTTCTGTTTTAACTTTTGGGGCTCTGGCAAGTTGGAGAAAAGCTACTGACTGACAGGAATTGTTAGTTATTTTGTTGTGCTTACTCCTAAATTTTTTTAACCATCTTGAATTTCCGCTTCTCTTCTTTTCCAAGGAATACCTTGCAGAATTTTCTTTTCAGCAGACATTACTTGCTATAATGCCTTGGATTACCTTAACCTTGGATTTTGGACATTCTACCATCTTTAGTTAGATATATATGTACCACACTTGCAGTTTGTTTCATTCAGCTCTTACTGAATTTGTTTACTCAGGCTGCTTACAGCTACAATTGCTTGGCCTCTCCCTGCCATCGTGTACACTGGAATTATCCTTTCGAGTTTAGGTGCATCTCTCCAGAGCCTCACGGGCCGACCTCGCCTTCTCGCAGCAGTTGCGAAAGATGATATCCTGCCTATTCTCATTGACTTCAATGTTGCAGAAGGGAGTGAACCTCACATTGCTACATTTTTTACTGCCTCTGTCTGGGGTGTGTCATAGTTGGGAATCTCTGGATTTGATCACACCAACTGTAACCTACGAAGCACCGATACTCCTCGGAGGCTTCCTGTCGTGTCGATCGGTCGACGCTCTCCGACATGCGATCGACACATGGCAACACTCTAGGCACACAAGCGACTTGCGAGTTCAGCATCCCGACACACCATTTTGACACACACGTCAATTTTAAGAATTTTCAATAAATTAGGATCAAAACATAAATTTAAAAAATTATATGTACTTAGTTTATATATCCAGTCATCCCAAAATTAATATACCCAGCTAGCCAAAAAAATAATAATTGTAAATCCCTAACAAAAGAAGAAGAAGAAGAAGAAGAAGAAGACGAAGTTCATTGCTAATATTTTTATATATACATGAAAATTTACCATGTATATATAAATATATATTTAAGATACAATGTGTTTCAACATGTCGAAATTCTCTATATTTTTAGAAATAAAGTGTCGGTATGTCGTGTCGTGTTGTATAGTGTCACGTCGCGTCGCGTATCGGTATCGGTGCTACTTAGACTATAACCATCTTGCTTCCTCCTGGATCCTCTAGAAGCACCCAATTGGCGTCCACGATGCACCCACTGGAGCCTCTCTTTTGCTTGAAGCATCACTCTGCATTGCTTTGCCTCAGTTCCACTCGGGAGCTTATTGATCACATAGTGGATTGCTACTTTATAGTGGTGCATTAGTGGGAACTACCGCAAACTTGTTTACCTCTTCTTTGGTGCCTGTGTGTATTTGTGAGCCTTCCCGCATTGTATTCATTTTGTTCAGCAGAAGGACACTTTCAGTGATAATATTTGTGTACGGCCCTCATTGGCCCTCATTTTAGTGTCAAAATTTTTCGCCGGCTCACTTAAGTGCCAAATTAGATTAAAAACGATAACTTAAGTGTCAATGGAGAGGATTCCAGCCAAAATAAATACATGGATGGTACTTTTAATTTAAACAATTTAGCGACAGCGCTTTTTTAAATAAAAAATCAATTCCACGTGTGCAAAGAGAATGATGTCGCTCGGTCGACATGGCTGGGATGTCTTAAACTTATAGCACTTAAGTGATCACTTTCATAAAAACTTGGCACTCAAACGATCATAATTTACAACTTATGGAATTGAAAGTCACTCCACAAAATTGGCTAAACGACGTTGTTTGTGCTCCGGAAGCTGACTAGGATATCCAGCGAGCCTCGTAGGATTAGTTAATTAATAAAAAAAAACTGCCACATATGATTTCCGATCAGGCTCACCGGAGTTGGCACTGAAATAACCGTCTTTCAAGAAAATTGGCTCTTAAGTAATTTGAAATTTTTTTTTGGCATCAAATAGAGCACCGTATACAAATATTATCACTTGATATGTCCTTCTGCCTATTTTGTTCTTTTGTTATCTGCGCACGTTAGCATAGCATTTCCCATTGAAGAATTGGAACTTCGGAGAGGAGGAATACGAGGAGGACGATGTTGTCATGGTTTGAAAAGTGACGGTTTAGTTTTCGTCACGAAATCATTTCTTGGGAATAGGATGACTTGTTCATCCGGTTTCCATAAAAGTGACCTGAGTTAGATTACAAAAGTAACAACTCAAACAAAAGCAACATGGATTAGGGACGTGATATGAAATTAAAGACGAATCTAACTTCCTACATTATAGAACTTTACTCAAATAACATAATCTTCTCTTGAGGTTATGCTTGTTTTGTAGAGAATGAATGAGCTGAAAAATATTTTCCTAAAAATGATCGCTTAAAATAATTTATCAATAAAAAATATTTTCATTATTGATAGATTTATGTCTAAATATTTTGTAGAGAATGAAAATATTGCTTGTTCATTAACTTTTATAAGCGATACTAGTAGCCATTTCAAGGATAATATTTTTCAAATGATTCATTTTTTTTTTGTGAAACAAACGAAGCCTAAGTTATTTACGAAATAGTCCCTCAAGTTTGGTATATTTGCAATTCGGTCCTTGAAAAAATATTTCTTCTACACCCTTGGATGGCTGGCCAGCTTGTGGCCTCGCTCGTGGGCTCGTCTGCTCTTTTCTAGACTTAATTAGGCCTTTTTTAATTAATTAAGCATTAATTAAAGGCTTTTTAATTAATTAACTTGAACGGGATGAATTAAGCTCCAAATAAGCCTTGAGGCCATGTGAATTTCGGTCAAGTAGCACCCTTGTGCTCGTCGAATTCTTTCGTGAGTTCTGGCCCAGTTCGCATAATTTCAAATTCGTTTCTGTTGTCAGTTCAATTTAAATACAAATGCATGCATGCTAAAATTAAAATTAATCTAAATAAAAAAAATATGAAAATCATATGAGTAATTTTGCTAGGGACTAAGGTTAGTCCCTAATTTTTTTAGTGAAAGTAATCCTAAATGTTCAGCCAAAATTTAGGTTTCAACAATAGGGTACCTATACTTAATGGTGATAATGTTGATGGCTCGATTATCTAGCACATTCTGCAAGAAGCATCCTTCTTGGGCAGGAGTAGAGCTGGAATAATACATGGGCTCATGCTTTCTCGGACATATCCTCTATTGATAAGTTCATCGACTTGGCTTTGTAACTCCTTTTGTTTCCTTCGGATTGCATTGGTAGGCAATTTTGTTTGACACAGAAGCACCAGGAAACAAATCGATTTGATGCACAATACCTCTTACGTGAGGTAATCCAGGTGACAAATCTTGCAGAAATACATTGATAAATTATTTCAATAAGGAATGCATGGGTCACTGCATCTCACTAGAAGTTTTCTTGTATTTCCCAACCCATGTTGAAGTTTAAGAATCATAGACGGATTCAAGGGTGTAAGAGTAATGCATTTTTGTTCCTTGTGAAAAGAGTACATGTTTTTACAGCTATCGTGTACGGCTTTCCTATCATATTGCCAAGGCCTTCCCAATAACAAGTGACATGCCTCCATGGGAACAATATCACGTGGAACATGATTTTGATAATTCTTTCCAATCGAAAAAAAATATGAGAACTTGTTTGGTTAAAGATTGCTTCCTTCACTAAGTCATTGAAGCTTGTACGATTGAGGATGCTTTATGTAGGCAACTTCAACTTGTTGATCAAAGTTGTCCCTATAACATTGGTGCAGCTTTCGCCATCAATAATCATTGCACAAACCTTCCTATTAATTGGGCAACGGGTGTGGAATATATTCTCCCTTTTTTCATCTATATTTGGAGAAATTACAGCATGTAATGCCCTCCAAAAACCAATAGCTCGCCATCATGAAATTTTCCATAACCTTATCTTGATCTTCAGATTTGGAATCAATCTGGTTAGGATCGTTTTCAGCCTCTTAAAGTTTCAAATCGATCTTTTCAATTACTTGAAGGGTCATAACCCTCTGATTAGGACAATTAACTTGCAAATACCCAGACCATTGCACTTAAAGCATTTGCTGCCTTCACCATCAGTTTTCTTGTTGAGCTCTTTGATAAACTTCATAAACGTCTATTTCGCCTTTTCCTTTTTCGAGTATTCATCGGTCTTGCTAGAATGAGCACCTTAAGGGACGATGTATCCCTTGTCGAAGATCTGGCAGACAAACCCTTGCCACACTTCAATTGTTTGTCCACCTTCACGGACAATTTGCAAATATCTTCAAAGACCTGATATGGTTTTAATTAAACGAAATCGATATGCCCCAGTTCTAGGCACCAATGAAATGAGCGATGGTTTGCAATAACAATTTGGGATATCGCACCTCATAAGGAGTTCAACAGAACCTCTTCTTCATAAGTTTCCTAAGCTTTTCCCAAAGCTGGATCTTTCTTTTTTCCGTCTCTGGTTCGCCGATGCTTTACAGTCTCCCACCAAACAGAAGCATTTTTGGTCATTTTCAGGACAACAATCTTACATTTCTTCTTATCCGAGTATGACTTGAGTCAAAAACTCGCTCGGTGGCATGTAGCCAATCAACAAAGTCATCAAGATTGAGATTACCCTTAAATTCAGATGCCTCCACTTTCATTTCACAATCATTCTCCTTGTCCCTCCCTCTTCTCCACCTAACTTGTATTTGGAAGAACTGGAGTCGTCCTAGTGGAGTCAGAATCGTTACCAGAACTTTGACGAGAATTTGAATCATCACTTCGATGTTGATCATCAGGGACTCTTTCTCTCTAGATTCTCTAGGCAGTTGAGGACTCGCTCAATTTGTTGATAAAGTTCAATCTTAGCACAATCTCGCCTCTTATTGTGTGCTTGCTCCAAAGTCAAGCCTCTTGAAATCAAATTATCCATTTTTAGTAGGAGATAGATTATAGAAGGAACACTCAAATGAGTTCAACCTTGAGCTATAATACCAATTTGATGCGTACGCAAGACAAGTAATTCTAGAACGGGGATTTTCTGCGTAATGTATGGACGGGAAATCTGCGTTATGTATGGATGGGTGTATAGGTGATATATATTGGAATGATGTGTATAGGAGGAAGGCTATGGGAGGTTCACCACCAAAGTGTAAATGTACAAGCCACCAGCCAAGGATAAAGAATCGGATAGATGGCAGCACACCACCAAAGGCGTAAATGATTGCTCCACAGGTCAAGGATAAACTGTTTGTTTCACCACTATAACTCGAATAAAGAATTGGATAGAAATTCACGTAGGATTCTGTTATATTCATCAAAATCTTCTTACTTTCAATTGAGTACTCTAATTTATAGAGGGACTAAAGCACAAAAAATAGACAAGCATTAAAGAGACATAGGACTATCCAAATAATAAAGACATGAGAACCAGAAAGCAATTAAAGCCCTAGGACCTAGGAAATGTATGAAATGACATGGAGACTTGAAATCTTGACTTTTCGATCTTGGGTTCGTATTCCAAAATTCGTCCACCAGCCTTGACCAGAAAATAAGCATCTTGAAATATCAACAAATATCTAGGGAAATGCTCAAACTAGCCTCCCAGTCGATATGTTCTTGATTAGCTTTGAAATCGGCAACTATTTTAGTGAATCGATAACTTAAATTTGATCGGCATGAAAGAATAGATAACTCCTGAATGATATCTTGGTAGTCTATTAACAACCATGCTTGTGTATTGATAGCATATTCGGGGCCCATTGGAGCAAGTTGTGACGACAATTTGGCTTTGCTAGAATAATCATCTATTGGGCTGGATTAGTTGATGGGATCTCGCTGGACTTGGACTTGTTCCACAAATTAGATGCTCCTGCATCATCAGTGGTACGTCTTGAAGAAGATCGACCTGTTGGAAACGTGGGAGGACTTATATGGTAGTATGTTGGCATAGACTTTATTGATGATATAATTTTTGGATCGATTAACGAGTCTCTATGAAAAGAATTAACAAGTATCATGAAGAGTAAATTCGAAATGAGCATGGAACAACTGAATTTCTTTCTTAGTTTACAAGTTAAACACACCAAGGATGGAACTTTAAATATTTCCAAGAAAATTATGCCATAGAATTTTTGAAGAAATTTTGGAATGGAAAGTTGCGAAAAACAAAGAATGTTACACCATTGGCACTATCAACCAAACTTGACAAGGTTGAGAAAGGTAAGTCTGTTGATTCTAAACTCTATAGAAGCATGATAGGGTTACTATCTAGACTTGACCTTGTTCAATGAATGCATGTGTGCTCGTTTTCTGTCTAATCTTAAGGAATCTCTTCTAACAGCTATAAAATCATTTAGTACATTGGATCTTATGAAAAACTAGGTTTGTGGTACCCCCAGAATTTGGACTTCATAGTATTAGGATTCTCATATGCTAACTTCGCATGGTGCAAAATCGATAGGAAGAGCACCTTTGGTACTTGTCAACTAATCGGTTGTATGCTTGTCTCGTGATATTCAAAGAAACAAAATTCAACTAATTGGCTGTATGCTAGTTTCGTGATTTTGAAATGAACAAAATTCAATTGTTCTTTTAACTGATGAGGCTGAGTATATAGCTCTAGGAGTTGTTGTACTCAACTCTTATGGACGAAACAACAAGTGATTTTGGTGAATTTTATGTTATAGCTAAAGTGCAATTAATTTGACTAAGAATCCAATCATGCATTCTAGAGCCAAGCATTTATTAGTCATCATTTCGTCAAATATCACCTAAGTTGTGGTGATACATGCATTTATTTTGTCGATTCTAAGTATTAATTGACCGATATATCCACTACGCCACTCGACAAGAGCACATTTGAGTTCATTAGAAAAGAACTTGGAATATGTGATCCTTTTCAGTAAGGATTATCTTTGATAATTGCAAGAAAATCACAATAATCTCAAGGAAAAATAACACAAATGATCCTTGAATATTAAATGAATTTGCAATGTGATCCATGAACTTTTAATGGGACAACATTGAACATTTCATACGGTTCAAAAACTAAATTGAATATGTATCAAAAGTTTATAGAACAAATCAAAATTTTATGAAGCACATAGAACAAATTAAAAGTTTATCAATTAGATTACACATTGAACCAAAATTCATAGACCGTTTGTGTTATTCACTACTATCATAATGTGATAAAAAAAAAATATTCTCGAAAACCGGGTACGCTACCGTATTTCAAAACGTTGTCATTACATTCACTTTCTCTCTCCTACTAGTTTACCATTCTGACGATGTATGTTAGAATTTACTACCGAGTGATTGTGTGATAATCCAGTAATATTATTGTCCTTATTGTCACTAATTCTTGTTTTAAATTGGCTTCTCTCTCTCTCTCACTCTCCTTGAACCTGGCTGCTCTTATTTATACGGAGTGAGCGGGCGAAGTCGGTCACCGGCCTACATTAAAAAATAATCGCCTCTTGAGCCCTCTTCCAAAATCAAACATTCATCCTTCTCCTTCATGCACTCCGATTTTCATGGCTCCCAACAATATCTGGCAGCACTCGCAAAAAGGCCAGTACGCGCAAATCGAAACAAGCCCGGAATTTTCTTCAGCAAGGACTGCCCTCAAGGCTTGAAGGAAAATATGGCGAGCGAATTGAGAGTACCGATCAATGGTTTTATTACCAGAGAAGATGGCCACCGGAAAAAAAAAAAAAAAGGGTCCTTGAGAGATCATTTCGATGATCAAACAGTTTGCGAGATCTTGGCGACACCAATTCCCACACAGGAAAAGATCAGAATTGAGACTTCAAATCGCAGAAACTGGAGGATCAGCCATTGCCAATAGTGAGCGGCCGTCCACCACTGAAGGGAGAACATCATCTACAAAACCACCAGAATTAAGACTTCAACCCTTGAAACAAATATCAAGTGATGTTGTTCCACCGGAATGGACTCGAAGCGTTCAGGAAACAATTAAAACTGTCGAATCTGCAACTGTCGCGTGAGAGCAATTGCAAGAGGCTCACGCTCAGCAACAAATCGCTCGCTGCAATCTGCTTAATCTGAGCAAGCTCCGCCACCAGTGACAATGGAAGGTTTTGACAGTTCTATTTGCCCAGTTTCTACAACAAATGTGCATACTTATTGTTGCGCCCACAGAAACTGAGATGACCAAGTGACGATTTGCTGTCTGAACCTGAAGGAATCACCATTGAACCAGAGGAAGTAATCATCAAGAGGTTGACGGCTTAATTGGCAAATCATCAAAAGATTTATGATTAGATTGGCTCAATTCAAAGGTTTAGAGAATTTTTTTTTGACAAATCGTCAAAAGGTTTAGGACTAAATTGGCTAAATTGAAAGGTTTAAGACTAAATTGGGACAAGTGCAATAGGTTTAAGGTTTTTAACTAATTTTTTCTCGCGTTTGCATAGCATTCCATTAGTTTTCTCTTGATCGTGACACTAGCCTATACCAGTTGTATCCATTGGACGAGGAATCTCCAAAGATCTGAAGTATAACAAACTGTTATTACTGAATTGGGTGATGATCAAATCTAGTGGATTGTACGTATTCTTTTGTTTCTCATTTGCCATAATTTATTGCCGTAACAAATAACACATGTTTAGGCATAATTAAGATAGTCAATTGAAAATACGCAGCGACTAGGGGCGAGCGGACCGCCTCCTCGAGAACTCCATAGTCGAATATTTATGCAAGACCTCAGGCGCTTTGCTCTTAAAATACATGATTTCATTTTCTGGTCTAGTTGACCTGTCATGACCCGAACCCCGCGAGCTCATCGACATCCCACCTGGCCACACTTATGTACAGTTCTCCAGGATCCAAAGGCCAACAAATTCATGCGGAAGCAAAAACAAATCCCCGTACAGAAACAATTAACATCACGATGACTTGGGACGGTAAAAACAAACTTATATACATATCCACACGTTCTATACAATTTTCCAAATCTACGGCTTCGGAGGCCACCGTACAAGCCTATGACCACTAAAACAAAAAGATTACGTGGTCGAAGCCTACTATACATCCCAAATAAAACAGCCAGCAAAAGTCAAGAGGCCAACTACCCTAGGCCTCGTTCTCGTTATCCGGTACTATATCATCTCTCGCCTCCAGCTCATCCTCGTCAAGCTCAGGTGGCTGTTCCGCATCCGATGGCTCTACAACCTCCCATCTTCTCCCGGTACCATGACATTAGGGAATACCGAATCTCCCGGGCAGAACACTCATGGCTGAGGCGGGTGGTCTGAAAAACAACGAACCCACGACGGGGTGAGATAAAATCTCAGTAAGCTAACCCCTAATCCTAGATTAGGGCTCTAGTGCCTCCAGACACATTTTTCAGTGAACAATTTCCAATAATTCTTCTTTCTTCCCAAAAATTCCACAATTTAATTCCAGAAAATTCCGTTCTTTCTCCGAAAATTCTCACACCTTCTCCAATATTCTACGTTACTCCCGTTTCGGCGTTCCACGCCTCAGTCTAACAATAAAATATTCTACGTGCTCCCAGGGCCCGTTTTTAGCACACCAGGCCATAATATAAATGTCCACCTTACTCCAAAAATTTCCACGTTACCCCGAAAATATTCCACGGCACTCCGAAAATATTCCACGTTACTCCGGAAGTATTTCACGTCGCTCCAGAATATTCCACGTTACTCCGGAAATATTCCACGTTACACCAGAATATTCCACGTTACTCCAGAAATATTCCACGTTACTCCACCGCCATCAAATAAGTTCATAATATTGAGCCTCGGACCTTTATGGAACACGGCTCTATATATATACCAGGGTCTCAGACACATAGGAATACGACCCACGGATCTCGGTCTCGGACACATAGGAACACGACCGGATCAAGTCTCGGACAATTAGTCGAACACGACTCACTTTGGTCTCGGACGACTTAATTGAACACGACTTTCTTACTTTCTCGGTCCCGGACAATCAGACGAATACGGCTCACTTTGGCCTCAGACGACTTGATTGAATACGACCCTCACATTTCCTCGGTCTCGGACAATCAGACGAATACGGCTCACTTTGGCCTCGGACGACTTGATTGAATACGACCCTCACATTTCCTCGGTCTCGAGACAATCGACGAATACGGCTCACTTTGGCCTCGGACGACTTGATTGAATACGACCCTCACATTTCCTCGGTCTCGGACAATCGGACGAATACGGCTCACTTTGGCCTCGAACTGACTTGATTGAATACGACCCTTCTCATTTTCTCGGAATAGATCGGGACCACGTGATTCACTCACGTTAGAGAATTAATAATTCGGGATCACCCGATTAATCCACACTAAACCAAATATTAATTCATACTACCCGATCAATTAACACTACCATAGTATCCAATCCACGTCATGCGACCATATTACGCTAACATAGCAATTTATAAATCACGTACCATTAAAATTATATCAACGTGGAAATTTATCACGGCCGAACAATAATAATTTTCTAACATATAAAATAATTCTACTATAGTACTAATGCCACATTTATTTAGTACCATGGCATAACAACTTTATATCACATAAAAGTAACCCTAGTTAATATATTAACTAACCATGGTTCAAAAATTAACTAGAGTTAAATACTAACCTAACCATGATTAAACTATAGCATAAAGTAACTCTAGTTAGGGCATAAAGTAACCATAGTTAAACTTTGACCACTATTATGTTCTTGACTTTACTATTCATGCAAGAACAAGCTTTCTCTCTCCTCCAAATATTCATTCTCGGCCAAGGCATAAAAATGGCCAAAAACAACCAATTTTTCACCCAAATCTACCAAATCTCAAGTCCATTAGCATCCTAGATACCTAATATAAGGTTAGGGACCAACTTACCACTATTTTAGCAAGTTTTCCGGCGAGAAACCAAGAAAAATTTTGACCCTAATCCGGCGGCTCCGGCAACTCCTCTTGACCGGCTTTAACCCACGGAAATCCGGCGACTCCGAGTAGCTCACGGCGGTAGTCGAGCTCCGGCGGTTCAAGGCGACACCGGCGGTTGTTTGAAGAATTTTCGATGAGGGAGAGAATGAGCAAGGGTGAGTTCGGCCAAGAGAGGGAGTGAGCTAGAGAGAGAAAGGGGTCTTGAAAAATGAAGAAGAAGAAAGCCAAAATAATTAATATAGGTTAAAATAATTATTGGGTGGGATATTTTGGTGTCTTGAAAGTCAAGAGGGACAAATTGGTGATTTTCTCCACCAAAAGTAGTCAAAATTCGGCCAAGGGGTAAAATGACCAAAATACCCTTCGTTCCAAGTTAAAAATGGGGTATTTTTCGAGGGCAAATGGGTCCTTTCCCATATCCAGTCCAAATCTACTTTTCCTGAACCTCTTTGGGGTGAACCGCGAAGGAATTGCACCCAGGATGAGGAAACGTCCAAAATTTTTATTTTTTTGAAACCCCTAAAGGTCCGACCTGCCGGATTACAGGATGTCACATGACCTGAAGAACCAATATTTCTCCTATCCCAATATACTGGCAGGATACTTTATTCCGTAGAACTGAAATGAAGAGTCTCGAGACTCTAATACAAGATCTATCTGGCCATGTAGAGCTCCGGAGTAGACAATCTCGGTCTGGGAATGGCAACCAGGGGATTCATTTTCTTGACCACCAGCCCGAACTTTTCCAAGAGTTCTAGCTCCGCCCCTCCTGGTAGCTCCCACTCGAACGAATGCAGAAGAGATGCCAAGACATATGCTAGCATCCTCTCTGCCAGCGGAAGCCCGGCACATATCCTCCGACCGGAACCGAAAGGCATGTATGTGAAGTTGTTGCCCGAGAGATCATACTTGCTGGGATCTTCCAAGAACCTCTCGGGTCTAAACTCCAACGGTTTGTCCCAAATCCTGGGATCCTTGTGGATATAACCCATGTTCAAGAATATGTTACTGCCTTTCGGTATCGTGTAACCCCCAACGGCACAGGAAGCATGCGGTGTCCTAGGAATTAATAAGGGCAGCGCTGGGTGCAAGCGGAATGTCTCCTTGATGACAGCGTTGAGGTACCTTAATTTGGGCAAGTGGTGCTCTTCGACCATCTCATCCTCCCCCACGATATCTGTCAATTCATGGACTACTTTGCTCATCACATTTCGGTTCTGCAACAACTCTGCCATCACCCACTCGACCATTGTTGAAGTCGTATCGGTTCCGCCAACCACGACGTCCTATTCCGCACATTCGAAATTTCATTAGAAAGCATAAATTGCTGTAATGAAAGTTTTGGTACTCTAGTAATAATAACTTGATATTAACTCATGATTATGGTGGCCAAAATATGAAATGGCATCTACAAAGGACAGAGTCACGGAGGAGGATTAACTATACTTTCTGGTGCATCAGGTCATTAAACTTACTGTAAGAAACTTATATGTATATTCATATAAGAACAAGTCAGGTAGCGTAACAAGCTTACCGTAAGAATGGCTTTGAGTGCTCCATTCTTGTCCTTTGTTGACAGATCATCTTCAAGGTCCATCTCCATGTCCAGGAAAATCTGCAAAAAGTCCTTTTTTTGTTCATTGGTTTTTGGTTCTCCTTCCTTCTGCTGAAACAGTTCATTTGTTCTTCCTTCAGTGGCACAATCTACAACAGACTGAAGAAAGGCATCAAGCCACTGATGCACCCTTTTAATGTCCCTTTCCACTCCTTGCAGGTCAAGCCAAGCTAGTGCTGGGAAAAAGTCTGAAACATTCGGACTACCTAGGAGCACCATGAGTCTGGCCACCACCTTTCGAAACTCGGCACCCATGGCTTCGCACTTCTCTCCCTTAAGCGTCCCACCCCACAGCATCGCCATCACCGCGTTAATCAAGATCAGAAGGGCCCATTCGCCGATATCTACTGGGACCCCCGATTTTCTATAGAGATCACTCAGAGCTTTCCTGACTTCCCGCCTTCTCAAATCATAACAGGCTTCGAGGCTCCCGTTGCTCATTATCTGTCGTACGAACAGTTTGCGGAGATTCCTCCAATAAGGCCCCTGGCTTGAGAAGGCAATATCCCTTGCGCCATATGTTGCGATGGCAGCAGCAATATTTGGGTCCCGATTGGCGAACATCATGTCCTGGTCCCGCACGATTTCTTTGGCCAGCGAAGCGGAGTTAACCACAATATATAACTTGCTTCCGAGCTGGAGTTTGTAGATGGGGCCATATGTCTCAGCCAATTCGGAGAACTTCTGGTGGAGATGGGTCCCTAGGAATGGGAGGTAACCGAGGAACGGCACACCTCGAGGCCCCGGCGGCAATGGACCCATCGTGTTTTTTCGCCTCCTGAACCAAGCGAAAAAAATAAAAGCTGTGATTGCTATGACGAGCAGAGTCGTGGTAGCTCTAGGAATTGCATCATTCGTTTCTTTAGCATGCCACAACCACGGCCAGGGGCCGTCAGAGCCTCCGTTAGACATTTCCGCTCGAGACAACTCGAAGAGGACAGGGGAAGCAAGAACGAGGAAGTTGCTTGCCACACTAAACGGAGAAGGTCTTTCTAGGGACAGTTTGGTCTCTGATAGACGATATAGGAAAGTGTCATGGGCCGGTGCTCGGGACCGAGACCACGCGGCAACTTAGGCTCTTTGTGATCGATGGATCTCCTTAGCCAAACCTTGCCCAAGGATGGATCGCTCACACTCATTAACCTACTTGAACTGTAGAGAGAGAGAAGGAAGCTTGTGGGAGAGAATAAGAGTATTACTTCATGTTGATTCTTCCAAATGAGGGGAACACGAACACCGCCATTTATGCAAGAATGTGGACGGAATGTGTGACTTCTTGGATCCCTAGCCATTGTCCTTTTCCTCTTGTTCTATAGGCCTTGTCCATTATGTTTGGACCCCTATGCTTTGTCTTGCATGAATTGCCTCTTGTAAGGGCTCTTAACCTCCCTTGCTTTAGAGGATCCTCTAGTTGGGGTGCAATCGTTGCTTGGCTCATCCCTATGAAGATCTCGGAACATTCCAGGACACTAGGGATCGTGCCTAGCTACGCGCCCGACCACCTTGGATCATGCTCGGCCATGTCGGGTCCGCTCGTGGGCCATTGTGCTTGGTCGATGACCACTGTGATGCGTTGTATGAGGATTTTGTTGGGCCGTGACAAAAGTCTATTAAAGAAAGTCAACCGCTCTAGTTAGACACACTGGCGTACGAACGGTTTTTGTATGTATTGAATAATGCTTCATGTAGTAAGTATCTTTCTACAACAAACTCGACTTTAATCTATGAACAATTACGAGCTTGTTTACATGGTTAATAATATTTCATATAAAGTGGAACTTTCTATGTTGGTTATCATCATTCCATATGGAAAAAAAAAAAAGCGTGACAAGTTTGAAGGTTAATAACGATTTATGTGTTGGAATAGTAAGTTTCAATATAGAAAACTAAGCATTTACATGAGGTCAGTAACTTATTCAGACGATTTAGTAAGTTTTTTGCGTTAAATATGGAACTGCCAGCACAACCCGGTTTACTTAAACGAATGTTAGGTGTCGGCAACCAATAGCTAATCGCCCCACGCTGTCTAGGAAGTAACGATCAAAGGGCGAATAACAAATTAATTAGATAAGATACGTGCAATCTTCAAGCAAAGCATGACACCAACAAAACAACACAAGTTAGAAGATAATTTCGCATGTTGATTGAGAAATATGAGTTTGAAATACAAGCTTTGAAAACAACAGGGATTTTGGCCGTGGAAACTGGCCCACTTTCTTCACGGGCTTTCAAGGAAGAAAAAGTAAAATATCCACTTGCCATATATTTTGAATAATTTGAAATTATATATATATTTGCTAATAATAGATGTCTGATTGAGAAAGTCGTATACTTGAAAAAGTAAAAGTCGCTCCGAATTAGCTTTATCAATTTGAATGACACAACTCATTGTTTATTTTGCGGGAAATGAATGATTAAGAAAATAATTTGCTAAAATAAATTTTTTATATCACTTATAAAAATGAATAAGTAGAAGATATTTTCATAAGTCCATGAAAATATTTGGACATAAATTATTATTTTTGCGAAATAAACGAAGCCTATGTACCAACATTCATTCTTTGACCATGTCTAGTTCTTAGAGAAAATTTCAAATAACGGTCTCAAATGCCCTTATTTTCTCAATAAGGGCCTAAAGTGGACATTTGTTTTTAATAGGAACTAGAAGTACCCTCGTTGTTTCAAATAAGGGCCCGAAATGGTGGTGGTTGTTTCAAATAAGGGCCTGACTTAGCCAGCTGGCCGATCGGCTAAATATCCCGACTAATCAAGGACATTTTTGTCAAAATATAATATTAACTTAATTTTTACTTAATTAAATTAGGAAATACAAAAAAAATAAATTAAAACATAAAATACAAAAAAAAAAAAAAAAAATGAAGCACAAGCCGATGACCCCTCCCGCTTGTGGTTATGGCCCCACCGTTGGTAGGGCAGTGGTGACGGTTGACGGGGTCACCGATGACCCCACCAATCAGAGGCAAAGGCTTGTTGGCCCTCGCCGTAGACAAGTGAGGATCGCAGCCCTCCCCCGGTGGAGGGTCGCCGCCTTCTATCGGACCTAAGTGAGAGTTGATGACCCTTGCATTTAGTCGGCGAGGTTGCCAGCCCTTGCCGAGGGGCCGGTGACCTTGACAGCCATCACCGCCGCTCCACTAGCGGTGGGGCAGCATCAACAGTGGCCTCCCGCCCATGTTTTTTTATTTTTTTTTATTTTAAAAAATAGAAATTGGATAAAACAAAGAAAAAAGAGAAAAAAATATATAAAAAAAATTAAATGACAAAAATGCCCATAACCAACTGGTGAGAGACCCTTTTTTGAGATTGATATGGTCACTTCAATCCGATATTTGAAATAATAGTCTTTTCAAGTCCTTGTTTGAAACAATGAGGACACTTCATGTCTTTATTTGAAAAAATGATGATACATGATGTTTTTATTTGGGATTTTTCCTATTTCTTATTAGGAAGGCCGCAAATAAGTCAAGTTAAACCTGACTTATAGTACCTTTAAAGGATGAAACTTTCTTTTCACTTGTTGAACTTAAAACTCAATTTCCATTGTTGACTCAGAATGATATATATGGCAAGTGAATGTCTTATATTTTTCTCCTTGAAAGCCGGTGAAGAAGTGGTCCAGTTTTCATGAAACATGAGTGGTCATGATTGCTCCCTTATTGGCATTTGGCAGACTAATGTTGTCATTGATTGAAAAGCGACGGTTTACTGTTGATCACGAAATCATTTCCTCGTTGTTCATCCGGTTTCCACGAAAGTGACCTTCTTTGAACACCACGTGGGAGATTACGCACAATTAAAGGAAAAAAATAATAATTAGATCATAGCCAATTGTCTAGAGAGTTAAAGAAACATTATAATGCCAAAATATTATTTGTCTCATTTTATGTAGGCGCTAAAACATTATAATATACGACGTAATAAATTACATGACTACTATAATATTTTATGCTTAATATCATCAGCCAAGACTATCGCTAGCTCAATACTATTTCCTCTAGTTCCATGTTATAGAACTTTACTCATATAATATAATCTTCTCTTCTCCTGAGGCTATGTTTGTTTTCCAAAAAATTTTAAAAATATTTTTCTAAAAATGATCGTTTAAAATGATTTATCAATAAAATATATTTTTATTACTGACAATAATATATATTTAAATATTCTTGTAGAGAATTAAAATATTTTTTTATCATTAATTTTTGTGAGCAATACAAGCAGACAATTTTAAGAAAATATTGTTCGATTCATTCATTTTCCGATAAACAAATGGAGCCAAAGCTTTCGTTGAATTTTGTCATATTTCTCGCCAGAAACTAAAGCTTTAAGAAATATTTTGTTTCGCTTTTCAGGCTATGACTCTTCATTTCCCGTTATGAAGTGTACTATCATTATAACTTTGAAGTCTGTCACGAAGCTAGCAATACAGTCACGTATCTTTTTAGTTCTTCAATTCAATTAAAACTTTCATTGCCCTTTTGGAAATTGTGCGCGACGTTTTACAAATTAATCTGAGTAAAAAGCGCGAAACCAAAATAAAGACTAAAAGCTGGGTTTCATGTAAATGTTTACAGCATAAGGGCCATATCAATTGCAGAAGTTACACATTCTGATACCCAACACGAGTCCAGCTAGAATCATATGCTATGAAAATGGACCATATTAATGAGAAAAAGTCAGTCAATCTACGGAAATCTCCAAAAAGTTCTTAAAAATGCTTTATACACCATCATAAATAGACTGTGTTTGATCTACGAAAAACTTAAGATTTGTTCAATAATTTTTTTAAAAATAATCGCTCAGAGCGACATAACCAATCCTTTTTTGAAAATATTTTTCAAATCTTGAAATTAGGGAAACAAATGCACCCTCAATTGAAATTCTTCCGCTTCCAGTGCAAGCACAAATTCTTTTATGGGAAATGCTTTTAGCCCAGTTCGGGTTTCAAACCCGGGTCTCATGCATGAACCCTCACTCCTTGGTGCTTGTCTGTCTATTTTTTTTTTGGTCGAGTCTGTCTAATTTAGTAGATGCTTAAAACATGATTAATACTAGCAAGACATCTTACACTCCGTTTGTTTCGCAAAAAATGAATGATTTAAAAATTAAAAAGTTCATTTGTATCGTTTAAAATAAATAGTTAACGAAAAATAATTTCATTTTTCACAAAAATATTTAAACATAATTTATTGTCGATAGTAAAAATATTTTTTGTTAACTATTTATTGTAAGCGATATAATTAATTACTTTTCTTAAAAAATATCTTTTAAAATTATTTATTTTTCGCTAAATAAGCCTTGCATTCTTGTACTGGAGGATGGGATGGACGTGAGATCATCACGATTTGGGTGTAAGTTCTCTGTTCAGCCCGTGAACGTTGACCAGATAGCGGGGCTGTGTCTTTCTCTTCTCTGTTTTCTCTTACCAGCACTCTTATCTCTCTTTTTTATTTTCATTTTTCCTTTTCGGTTGGTGTGCCCGCCATGTCTGCACTCCCTCAGCATGAAGGAGTGTCAGTTCTTTGTCTTTTACCACCTGGGGAGATTGGAGCTTGATGACGTGACCAAAAACTCTCAGACATTTGATTCAGCATTGCATATAGGCTTTAGGTTTCTAAAGTTTTTTTGGGTAAATGCAAATAGTACTTTAGTTCGTTTTTTAGCCAACTTTAAAGAAATGCAATTGCATTTCCAAAGGCCTCAATAGGCCTTTGGCTCAAGGCAATGTTGGAGCTACTTTGAAAAATAACATTTTCGGAATAGTCATTTTTTTTCTTCTAACTTTAATCTCGCTCAACTTTCACCAGCAAGTGGCGGACAAGCCGAATCGACCGCTGTCCAACCTCACTTGAGGTGGCGCCAACCCCTGAGGTTGGTCCCTAGGCGACATCGCCCGGGTCGCGCGACTCGATTGTTGCCTGGGGTGTTGCGACCCAAGCCTCCACTGTGGTCGGGTGACCTCAAACGAGGCTGAACGCCAGCCAATTGTAGGAGGCCGATTTGGCTCGTTGGCTGCTAAGTTCATTTGGCAAATAATTTTAATTTTTTTTAGAAAAATATATTTAATGAAATCCTACGCATAGTATAGCTTTCACCAAACGCCATTTAGGTCAAAAAAATTGTCTTCCCAATTTGTTTCTAAAATACACTCTGTCAAAAACGATTTGCATTTCAGAAAAGCCTTTTAGACCGAAGGCATTTGCATCTTCCCAAAAGTCCTTCACGAAGTCAATTCATTTGGCTACATTGTAGCTAGAGGTGAGCGGTTCCCAGTCTGATCCGGTTTTCCTAAAAAATCAAGAACATAATCAGTGTTCCTAATTCTCCATTTTTAGAATCGGGGATCGGACCGGATTGGCCGACGGATTCAGTTCTCGGACGGTCGAATGAAACCGATAAACTGTCTAATAATAGAGGAATAAAGTATCAAATAAAGCAACAAGATCACCGATGGCGAAACAATCTCCCTGTGTGAGGTTTTGTCTCTGGACAAATCATCACCAAGCCCTTTGAATGACACAAAACCATCTAATTATTACGATGGCCACAGCATTGATTCTGGCAACAGCAGTACTAGACCATCATACCAGGCAACAATATCATACTGCACTAATGCATCAACTATCAAGTACAGAAAAACATAATAAGATTGCTTGAAGGGTGGACGAATTACTCCACCAAATCAGCCCAAGCTACACAATCATCGCCAGGGACTAATCACCACGCTGCTCAAGATTATTCCTTCACCAACAGTTGCATTCCAACTAGTGGCTCAAGCTTAAGTGAAGGTGAGGTCTTACCAATACTAACATGCCTTGAAAAGCAAATAAGAAGGCTGGGATGAAAGAACAGAAGCCATGTTACGTTAAAAAAAAAAAAATTTGAAATCGACCGATTCGATCCGAGCTTTCTAATTCTGTCTTGTACTCCAAGAAGCGAGAACCAGACCGCCCGGCCACTAGTTCCAATTTTAAGGATCGGGAACTAGACTGCTGCCCTTTAGAACCGGAAACCTAATCACTGATTCGGTCCGGTCCGAGCGGATCCTGATTCGGTCGGTTTGACTTGCTCACCCCTGGTTGGGGCATGCTATGACAAAAGTCCTTCACAAGTCAATTCATTTGGCCGTGGTCTAAAATATTCACGTGCTTTTAGGCATGCATTTCACACCATTTAACAAAAGTCGTTCACAACTCACTTCCCCATCTGCAGCTGCAGCAATCTTCAGCCCCTCCACGAAGAAAGCAAGCGAGATGGGTTTCAGATGCTGTGTCTAAGCTGGAGCAGAACCACTCTTTCTTGCTCTTTCCAAATGAACGTGGGAAGTATGCCATGAATCGTCTAAATACAAGTGTGAGCACTTGACAACAATATCTCATCTTGAGCAACGAGGGAGAGAATGAGTTTATGCTTTAGGGTGTGAATGAGAGAGACCAAAGTTGGTCCGAGGTTTGTGGGCTCAAGACAAGCTTCGGGGTTGTTTCCATCTGGCGCAAGAAACTTTTGGAATGGATCGCATAACGGACCGGTTTACAAAAATTCGTTGTCTCGCCATAAGTCGATGTTTGATGCAGCAACGATTGCGAAATGCAAGACTACTCGGAACCCAAAAAAAAAAAACAAAAAGAAGTGTGCCTAATATTCAGTTGTGGTAAAAGCAGCAACGATTGCAAAATGCAAGACTACTCAATATTAATGAATTTTGTTGGGAGTCAAAATTTCATCTTTCTTCAACAAGTTCAATTCCTTATGTATAATTTTTCATTGACTAAATTCCACGTATCATCGTTCCTAATCCGGCTTACATTAGAGTGTGCATCCAAAAACAAGATGAGATCATGATGGGGGCATGCCCAGCAAAACCACAAAATAATGTATACACTTCCATTTTCTCAATATGAGAAATAAATTGGAAAAACGAAACGAAGTATATACATTCCAAGAATTCTGCCCCTGTTTTTTTATCAAAGAAATTTCTCTGTCCGCAATTTCATCTAAGCCAAAATAATTCTAACAGTATTTAACCAGTTACGAAGGAACCAAATCAAATCTGAGGTCTGTAGGATACGAGGAGCTCAACAATTTTAGGAACCAAATATTGCTACAGTTACTTTAGCTCATGCATCTTTTTGGGATATGTGCACTTGAAGTCTTAAAACTTATCATGAAAATATAAATGAATTATAAAACTTGCAAAAGTGCAATCGAGTCCTAAAACTTATTAAATTGGTGCAATCAAGTCATTCTATTAACGCCGTTTAACTTGACTGACGAAAATGCTGATGTGGCTTTTTTTAATATATTATCTCCTTTATGTGGTGATGACGTGACTTAAACATAAAACATAAGGTCGAAACGACGTCATTTTAGGCCAAATATAACTTTTTATATAAATCTTATTTATGCTAAATAAAAATTAAGGTGAAATTATTATCTTTTTTTTAAAGAGAGAGTTGGAATCTAGGACCACCACCCCACCATCACTAAGAAGGGTTGGCCTGATGACCTTGCCGATTGCAAGCGAGGGCCCGTAGGCCGTCCCCGAGATCTAGGCAAGGATTGCTGGCCTCAACCAGAACCGGGCAAAGCCGGCGACCCTTGCAACCTCTAGGCAAGGGCCTGCAGGCCTTCACATGTAGTCAACGAGGTTGCCGATCCCCGGCCCTCTGGCCATTCTCACCGGGCCTTCCCAACGATGGCGGGGCGCGGCATTGAGGGCTTTACAGTCGTGCCGTTTGGTTTTCAACTCCTTATTTTCTGCTTATTGGTGGTTGTGGACACTATTCTAAATCCGTAGAGATAAAATAACAAGTATGTCCGACGATGGAATATTAAACCAATGCTGACCCATTTAGGCCACAAGGCTATGAAACTTGGGTGATGGTCTTTTGAGGAAATTTAATGGCCTTTTGTTTTTCTTATTATCTATGATTTCTTGTCAAGAGCTGAAATGAAGTATAGTATGCCCTGACACACACACACACACACATATATAATTAAAATAACAGAGCAAGTCAAGAATAATATATCTTGGTTTCTCCACCCCCCAAAGGGTGGCCGTATGGCCGATCCGAGATCGCTGCCTCACTATTATTACTGTTTTCTTTTTTTTTTGCCGTAGACATCCTATGCTTGGAAGCCCCTTTCCGGTAATTTCCACCATATAAATCTAACATAGACATCTCCGTTCGATGACCAATGCTTTCGCGCTGTCCCCTAAAAGGAGACCATTCAATTTCGATATGAATTCACCTATTGTTGAAATTCTCGTGTGCGGAAAGAGTAATTGAAAAAAAAAAAAAGGTTAAATGATTGCAAGATGAGAGATACATGTTGAATTATTTGACGATGATCTTGGTTTTGTCTTATTGAGTTTATTCGACTTGCTTTCTATCTACCTAGAGATGATCAAGCGACCTTCTGAAAGCTTCATGATCCATTAAACTATGATCTTGGGTTTGTCATATCGAGTTTATTTGACTTGCTTTCTAACTACCTAGAGCAGCAACGAATTTCACTATAGATCGAGCGATAAAGTAGATATTACAACCACACTCGAGTTATTCAGATACTTTCAGTGTTTTTCAGCCTCAATTATATCTAATAACCCATAAGTGTTTAACATCACAATTCCTTACGAAACAATCTATCAATCTCATAAAAGAATTAACAAGTAAATCTTACAACGAAACTTAATATGCTCAAACACTTAATTTCTTTATGTAATTTCACGAACAAAACCTATAGAGATAACCTCTACGAAGAACTCAATGAAAAAACAGCGCTTCAATATACTTCACACGGCCAAGTGAAGGATAATATATATCTTCAAGAAGTCATCATGACCAACTTATCCAACCCACGAGTACATATTGCAATTGTGAACCCAAAGTGAATTCTGCAGGAAATAATTCAATATATTTTATTTTTCTTTTTTGGAAGAAGAACACCTGGAGTGCCATAACTTTCATACGGCATTCATATGAGCACCGTCACTTTGTTTTCGTTCAATTGAGTGCTACATTGAAGTAAATCGTTCACTTGAGTATCATTTCCGACAAATCATCCTCGATGGACTTGTTATTTTCTTTTCAATTTTTTCATTTATACGTGGATATTTTTTATTTTTTATTTTTTTTCTCTTGGCCTACGAGGATCACCGATGACCTTGCCGGCCATGAAACCCTCGCCTAAGGGCGAGAGCAACCTTGCCTCGGTCGATGGGGTAGCAATGGCCCTTGGCAAGTGCCTTCGCGGCCACGCTAGCCATGGGCAAGGCAACCCTCGCCCGAACTTGGCGAGGGCCATTACGCCCTTGGCCGTAGTTGGCGGGGCTTCGATAGCCCTCGCCAAATCTACGCAAGGGCCGCCCGGTCCCCGGCAGGCGGGGCCATGAAAGCCCTCCTCCATGGTTGGCAAAGCCGCGACCCCAAGGCTGTCGCTGTCCACCAGCCTCTAGTGTAGTGGCCTGAGTAGGGTTTTGTGGCTGGCGAGGGTCGCCAGTGACCCTCGTTGGCCCAAGAAAAAATGGAAAAGAAAATTAAAAATTAAAAAATTAAACATTTTAAAAAATATTAAAAAATTCCAAAAATATTAAAAATTCAAAAAAATTGGTCCAATGGTGCCATATCAGATTTTCCTATGTCGACGTCAGATTTCTTGAGAGGCAAATCGCTGATGGTGCTAAAATGATCAATATTTCAAGTTTATGACACTCAAGTGAGAAAAAAAATTATGGCGGTCCATATGTCCTCCTCTCTTCTTCTTTTTTTCCCTCTAATCCGCGCAAGTCCAAGTCCAACCATGCTTTCCCTTTTATTTTATTTCCTTCTTTTGTTGACCGCCAACTCTGGCAGACATATATAATATGAAGACAAAATAGGAATGCCATTTTACCTTCTCCAACACTGAACAGAAAATTTATATTTCCCCAGTGGACGTCCACATACATTCAATGCTTGGACTTTTCTTTAGTAAATTTCCGATTGGGTTTCGATGACGGACTCAAATTCGAGACATATTTTAATAGAAAACCAAGGATAAAGCCAACCCCCACGGAAATTGGGAAGACCGAGCAAATGAATTTGCTAGTTGAATCCAAAGGAATCACCATTGGGTCAGAGGAAGTAATAATCAAAAGGTTTAGGAATAAATTAGCCAAATTAAAAGGTTTATGATTGAATTAGAACTAGTGCAATTGGTTTTGGATTTTTTAGGTAATTGTTGTGTCCGATTAGCTAGTTGGTGAGGCAATTTGCCTAGCAATCCGTTGTATTTCTTGTGGTGGTTCACCCCTGGGAAGGATGCAACATGAGTCTATCCTAGTTGTATCCATTAATGAGGAATCTCACGAATGATCTAGACTATATTAACTGTAAAATCTACCTATTTGATTTCTTAAAAAGTGTTTCAGAATACTCGTTAACACAGTCAATTGAAATTATGTAGCAACTAGGGGCAAATCGTCGATGGTACTAAAATGATTAATATTTCAAGTTTATGGCACTCAAGTAAGAAAAAAAATTATGGCGGCCCATATGTCCTCTCTTTTTTTTTCCCTCTAATCCGCGCAAGTCCAAGTCCAACCATGCTTTCCCTTTTATTTTATTTCCTTCTTTTGTTGACCGCCAACTCTGGCAGACATATATAATATGAAGACAAAATAGGAATGCTATTTTGCCTTCTCCAACACTGAACAGAAAATTTATATTTCCCCAGTGGACGTCCACATACATTCAATGCTTGGACTTTTCTTTAGTAAATTTCCGATTGGGTTTCGATAACGGGCTCAAATTCGAGACATATTTTAATAGAAAACCAAGGATAAAGCCAACCACCCATGGAAATTGGGAAGACCGAGCAAATGAATTTGCTAGTTGAATCCAAAGGAATCATCATTGGATAAGAGGAAGTAATAATCAAAAGGTTTAGAAATAAATTGGCCAAATTAAAAGGTTTATGATTGAATTGGAACGAGTGCAATTGGTTTTGGATTTTTTAGGTAATTGTTGCGTCCGATTAGCTAGTTGGTGAGGCAATTTGCCTAACAATCCGTTGTGTTTCTCGTGGTGGTTCACCTTTGGGAAGGATGCAACATGAGTCTATTCCAGTCGTATCCATTAATGAGGAATCTCACGAATGATCTAGACTATATTAACTGTAAAATCTACCTATTTGATTTCTTAAAAAGTGTTCCAGAATACTCGTTAACACAGTCAATTGCAATTATGTAGCAACTAGGGGCAAATCGCTGATGGTACTAAAATGATTAATATTTCAAGTTTATGGCACTCAAGTTAAAAAAAAAAAATTATGGCGGCCCATATGTCCTCCTCTCTTTTTTTTTTTCCCTCTAATCCGCACAAGTCCAAGTCCAACCATGCTTTCCCTTTTATTTTATTTCCTTCTTTTGTTGACCATATGAAGACAAAATAGGAATGCCATTTTGCCTTCTCCAACACTGAACAGAAAATTTATATTTCCCCAGTGGACGTCCACATACATTCGATGCTTGGACTTTTCTTTAGTAAATTTCCGATTGGGTTTCGATAACGGACTCAAATTCGAGACATATTTTAATAGAAAACCAAGGATAAAGCCAACCACCCATGGAAATTGGGAAGACCGAGCAAATGAATTTGCTAGTTGAATCCAAAGGAATCGTCATTGGATCAGAGGAAGTAATAATCAAAAGGTTTAGGAATAAATTGGCCAAATTAAAAGGTTTATGACTGAATTGGTACGAGTGCAATTGGTTTTGGATTTTTTAGGTAATTGTTGCATCTGATTAGCTAGTTGGTGAGGCAATTTGCCTAGCAATCCGTTGTGTTTCTCGTGGTGGTTCACCTCTAGGAAGGATGCAACATGAGTCTATCCCAGTTGTATCCATCAACGAGGAATCTCACGAATGATCTAGACTATATTAACTGTAAAATCTACCTATTTGATTTCTTAAAAAGTGTTTCAGAATACTCGTTAACACAGTCAATTGAAATTATGTAGCAAGTAGGGGCAAGTGGACCGCCTCCACGAAAACTCCTTAATATAATAAATATGCAATAACTGAAACGTTCTGCTCTTAAAAGGTACAAGATTTCATCTTCTGGCCTAATATGCTGGCCGGATACATTTATTTCGTACAACTGAAAATGAAGAGCCTTGAGACTCGACTCAAAGATCTATCGGGACATGTAGAGCTCCGGCGTAGAGAATCTCGGCCTGGGAATGGCGACCAAGGGATTCATTTTCTTGACCACGAGCCCGAACTTGTCCGAGAGTTCCAGCTCCGTCCCTAGAGGAAGTTCCCACTCGAACGAATGCAGAAGAGAAGCCAAGACATACGTTAGCATCCTCTCTGCCAGCGGCAACCCCGCACATATCCTCCGACCGGAACCGAAAGGCATGTACTTGAAGTTGTTACCGGAGAGATCATACTCGCTGGGATTTTCCAAGAACCTCTCCGGTCGAAACTCCAGTGGTTTGTCCCAAATCCTGGGGTCCTTGTGGATATAAGCCATGTTCAGGAATATGTTACTGCCCTTCGGTATCGTGAAACCCCCGACTACACAGGAAGCATGTGGTGTCCGAGGCACTAATAATGATACTGGAGGGTGCAAGCGGAACGTCTCCTTGATGACAGCATCGAGGTACTTTAATTTGGGCAAGTGGTGCTCTTCGACCATCTTATCCTCCCCCAAGACTACTGTCAATTCATGGACTACTTTGCTCATCACATTTCGTTTATGCAGCAACTCTGCCATCACCCACTCGACCATTGTTGAAACCGTATCGGTTCCGCCAACCACGATGTCCTATTCCACACGTTTGAAATTTCATCAGGAAGCATAAATTGTTGTGAGGTTTGATGAAGTTGAAGACTTACTGAAATGCTGTAATAGAGAAGAATCAACGTTCTAGCCTAGATTTTGAGCTTTTTGTAACGGAGAGGGCAAGGTTGGACACAGAACAGAGTCGCAGAGGAGGATTAACTGTACTTTCTGGCGCATCAGGTCATTAAACTTACCGTGAGAAACTCTAGTCAACTAGCTTAATAAACTTACCGTAAGAATGGCCTTGAGTGCTCCATTCTTGTCCGTTGGAGACTGGTCATCTTCAAGATCCATCTCCAGGTCCAGGAAAATCTGCAAAAAGTCCTTTTTCTGTTCATTGGTTTTAGATTCTCCTTTCTTCTGCTCGAACATTTCATCGGTTCGTCCTTCAGTGGCGCAATCGACAACAGACTGTATAAAATCATCAAGCCAGTGATGCACCCTTTTCATGTCCCTTTCCACTCCTTGCAGGTCAAGCCAAGCAAGTGCTGGGAAAAAGTCCGAAACATTCGGAGTACCTAAGAGCCCCATGAGTTTGGTCACCACCTTTCGGAACTCGACGCCCATGGCTTCACCCTTCTCTCCCGTAAGTGTCCCTCCCCACAACATCGCCATGATCGCATTAATCAAGATCAGAAGGGCCCACTCGCCGATATCCACTGGCACCCCGGATTTTCTGTGTAGATCGCTCAAACCTTTCCTGACCTCCTGCTTCCTCAAATCGTAACAGGCATCAAGGCTTGCGTTGCTCATTATCTGTCGTATGAACAGTTTGCGGAGATTCCTCCAATAAGGCCCCTGGCTTGAGAAGGCGATATCCCTTGCGCCGTATGTGATGATGCTTGCAGCGATGTTCGGGTCCCGATTGGCGAACGTCATGTCCTGGTCCCGTACGATTTCTTTGGCCAGCGACGGGGAGTTAACCACAACATATAACTTGCTTCCGAGCTGGAGTTTGAAGATGGGGCCGTAGGACTCAGCCAACTCGGCAAATTTCCGGTGGAGATTGGTCCCCAGGAATGGGAGGTACCCAAGGAATGGCAACCCTCGGGGGCCCGGCGGCAATGGAGCCGTCGCGTCTCTTCGCCTCCTGAACCAAGCGAAAAAACCAAGGGCTGTGATTGCTGCGACAAGCAGTGTTACAGTAGCTCTAGGAATTGCATCATTCGCTTCTTCAGCATGCTGCAACCACAGCCAGGGGCCGCCATCGGAGTCTCCCTTAGACATTTCAACTTGTGATGACGCGAAGAGGACCGGGGAAGCAAGAATGAGGAAGTTGCCAGCCACATTAAACGTAGAAGGCCAGTGTTTCTAGGGGCTGTTTAGTGTCTTGATAGATGATATAGGAGAAAGGTTGTTGAGGAAAGTCAACCGCTCTTGCTAGACACAATGGCTCATCGCCCCCCACGCTATCCAGGAAGTGACGGTCAAAGGCTTCTTTTTCTCAGTAAATGCGAATTAAAAAAAAAATTAATTACGTTAGACGACCGTAGTACGAAAATGTCATGCTAACGGCCCCTTCATTTTTCTGCTAATAATGGAGCACTCATGGAAACTAACTAGACATCGAGCCCTATTGAGGAGGAGGTGCTAGGGACCTATTATCCTATCTGCTAGGCCCCATCATTCGAGCGAGAACAAAGGAAATCAAGCAAGCTGTCGGCGTTATGGTTCAAGATTTTTAGAATAAAGACAATATGGATTCGAGACTTGAAGATTCTGAAGCTCTTTAGCACATCAATATCACTTTTGGTTCCAACGACTTCGAGATGCTTGGAAACGGGCCACTAATCAATACTCACTACTTTAGTAGTGATTGACTACGTTTTTCAGCGATTCAGAATCATTTAGATGGACTTTTAGGCCTTTTTCTATTTTTAGGCGCATTTTCATTAATTAAGGATATTTTTGTAATTTTGCGTTATTATAGCTAGCATCCTATATAAGGGAGCTTATAGGTTTCTGATAACTTAACTTTGATTCAGAATATTATACAGAGAGGTTTTCTTCTTTGAGTTCTCTTGAGGACTAGATCTTATCAAGGTTCCTTGTGGCGATCAAATTCAACTTATCGAGCAAGATTACGAATTCTCTTGTTCGTGGCGTTATAGCGTTGATTGGTTGACACAGGTTCGTCAACAGGTCGTGTTCATGCCGAGATTACCAGTCACAAGTTCGATTGGGGGTTGAGGTTAGCAAATTCGCAACTCCTAGATCTTCGTAAAACGATTACATTCCGCAACGATTCACATTAGAAACTCGGACCCCCTATTTTACAAAGTCAACTCCTCGTCCTCGTATTCATCTTCTCCTAGGCTCCAATTCTTCGGTGGGATATGCTATGCCATGGTAATAGTTCCGTCGTTTCTCTGAAAACCCGGAATGGTTTTCATCTATTTCCGGATCAACACAACCTAGTTTAGGCTTCGGTCACGGAGTGTTTATTGCTTTTAGTTTTGGAGCCATCGAATGGTAGATGTTTCTCCTCCTCCGCTTCTTCTTCTTCTCCTTCTCGAGTTAATTATAAAATGATTTGAGTGCTTTCCAATTCAAGAGACATAAATTAATTTAATTGACCTTTTTTGTATCGCGATACAGTACTTGAAAGATAAACGGAGGGTTGAGATGTATTTGACGAAGGGCGTGTTGGGATCTGGTCTGTCAATTTAGTTGAATAATAAATGGCGTGCCCCGTGGAAGTTTCGCCATTGGAGCCTCTCTTTGCTTGGAGCATCACTCTGAATTGGTATGCCTCAGTTGTCCACTCAGGAGCTTGTTGGTTATTCAAATCCATTCAGTTTTGACTCTAGATGTCCTTTTAAATGTTTGTTTAATTTATGTCTAAATGTCTATTTAGAGGATAAAAATAATTTTTTCTTTACTTTACTAATTTTTGTAAGCGATACGAGTGATCGTTTTAAGGAAAATATTTCTATTTTCTGCGAAAAAAACGGATCCCAAATTTCCGTTCAATCTTCTCATGTTTCAACCCAAGAAACTAAAACTTTTGAGGGTTTCCCTTTTCAGGCTGTAATTCTTCATTTTCCATTATACATTTGAAGTCTGTCACGTAGCTAACAGTACGGTCACGGATCTTTTTAGTTCTTCAATCCAATTGAAACTTCCATTGCCCTTTCGGAAATTGTGCGTGACGATTTACTATTTAATCTTAGCACAAAGACGGAAAGCTGGGTTTTATGTTGACTTTTACAGAATAACTTGTCAATAATATTCCGGTTCCCAAGAGGAGTCCAGCTAGCATAATATCATATTGCAAGTGGACCGTACTAATGAGAAAAAGTCAGTCAATCTATGGAAATCTGCAAAAATTTCTTAAAATTGCTTTATACTTCACCATAAATAGTCTGCGTTCGTTTCACGGAAATATTTAATAAAGATTTTTTGAAAAACAATCGCTTATACTCCTTGCAAGAATAAATGAACAAAGATATTTTATTACATAACTAGGTAGGAATTGTTACCGATAGTGAAAATATATTTTGCCAACTAATTTTTTTCGAATGGTGTAACCAATTATTTTTTGAAAAACATTTTTAAAATTTTAAATTTTCCGTGGAACAAAAGGCACTCTCAGTTGAAATTCTGCCACGTCCAGTGCAAGCGGACCATCTCCTTGATAACACCGTAGTCGAACATATATGGAAGACGCGAAACATTTTGCTCTTAAAGTCACATGAATTCATCTTCTGAAAGAATAATTATTTAAATTGCTTGAAATAAATGGTCAATGGAAAATGATTTTATCAAAACACAACATAAATTATGATACAGGAGAGGGATGAAATGGACGTGAGATCATCATGATTAGGATGTGAGGGTTGACCAAATAATGTGGCCGTATCTCTCTGCTTCCTCTGTTTTCTCTTACCAGTACTCTTACCTGTCTGTTTTTTATTTTCTTTTTTTTGGGGGTGAGGGGGTGGGTTTGGAATTGTCAGCTATGTAGCACGGACTCGCCTGATAGGGAGATTTTTCTGTGTCGGACACACTATCAACGCGTGTCCGAGCTCCGACGCATGGTCAACCGAACGGACACGCGTGGGACTCGCGTGTCCAGTGTGTAGGTGAGTCAAAATTGAAAAAAAAAATCCAAAATTTTCTGATCTAATCTCTTTCTCTCGCATTCTCTACCTGTCGCGCTCTTCTCTCTCTCTCATGTCGCTGTTCTCGGCTCAGTCGCGACTCGCCGCCTCACCTCGGAACAGCAGATGCATGGAGAAGACCATAGATCTAAAAACCCTAGAGGGGCGTTGCCAAAGGGAGGGAGGGAGGGCAGGAGAGATAGAAGGAGGACCTGACCCCAAGAGCAAGACGGAGAAAGCACGCTTGGAGAATGAGTGAGAAGGGAAAGAGTGCCGTTGGAGAGTGAGGGAAGCAGGTCAGTGAGGAAAAGAGAGAGAAAAGAAGAGGCGAATTTAGGGTTGGCTGATCAGTATACTGGACCCGTGGATCGGTTCAGTCGTTTAGTCCGTTGATCTGATTTCAATCTGGTTTCACATAAAAAGATGAAAATTTAAAATTATTCGGAATCTACGTGGTTTGTTGTCATGTTGATAGAAAAATATATAAAAAATATATATTTAATATATGACGTGTCACAGCGTGTTGAAATTCTTTATTTTTTAAGATTTCACGTGTCGGCGTATCGTGTCATATCATTTCCGTGCTACATAGATTGCTAATTCTTTGTCTTTTACGAGAAAATATTATCTAAGCCGGTCCTCCTCGTCACTATGGGCCGGTTCGATCAATGGACGATAGGTTGTTAGAATATATTTCAAATATTCAATATGGGCTTTATTAATTGTTATTGTGAATATAATTTGGTCTAATAAAGATAGATAAATCCTAATTCAAATTTGATATGGGACTGGATAAGTATGGGCCGAGATAAGCTTTATCCGTAATGAGAGGATAATGTTTCAATCTCTATAAATAGAGCTCAAGTCCCTCCTCTAAACCCCGATGTCCACACAACCTCACATCAAGAGTCGTCAGAAGCGATACGTGAGGGGCCGTCTCATTGAAGCCGGTGTTAAAGGGGGTTCATAGAGGAGAAGCTCTTGAGCAACGGATCGTCGCAAATTCCGCATCAAGAACGATGGATCCAAAACAAGGTGCGTCAACGCTTTAACTCTATGAATCTATGATTCGTGTATCTAAACGTGATTATTTTAGATCGCTGCATAAGGGTATAAATCGCAGCTTATATGTGGTATCAGAGCCAACTCGTTTTAGATCTCGAATTATGTTCCGGTGTATTTTCGAAATTTTATTTTCGTCAAAATTGAAAGAAAATTATATATTTGGAACCTACACAATGAGACGAGCAAAACCATATAAAGATCGTCGACAGAGACCACCGCACGCGCCGCCACGCGCGGCCACGCGCCGTAACACGCCCCACGCGCCGACCCCGGCCCGCACGTGCTCGGCACGTGCGGGGCTGACGTCACCTGACGTCACCTCGGCCGGGGGCAGATCCGACCTGACACAGGACCCGACCCGACCCGTGACCCGACCCGCTCCGGTTGACCGTTGACTCGGACTTCCCGGTCGAACCGGTCATTGACCGGTCGAGCCGGGTTAAGACCGACCGGGTTCGCCGGTTCGGTTAGGCGAGCGGTTGGATCGGACAAACCGGTCAGACCGGTTTCAGAACTGGCCGAGATGCAGAACACGTGCCTCGCACGTGTGCGCGCGTGGGCCTCACGCGCCGAAGCTTCAGGCGGCGCGTGAGGGAGCGTGACAGGTCCGATTCAGGTGTTCCAGGTACCGACGTGCTCGTATTCTCATGCTCTACAATGTGGTATATTTATTTTACATGTTTGATGCTTTTATGAATGAAAAATACCTATAGAATACCAAATACGTGTATTGTTTGGGGTATTTTTGGCGTATTTCAATGTATTTCTATATGGTTTTGTGAAATACGGGTGTAATCTCACATGTAAGTACCACATACATATATGGGGAGCATAATTTATCAATTACATGTATATAGTTTAACATGTATTGCTGAGTGAATTAGCACGGCATGTAATTTTGTGGATGATTGCCCCCATTTTCTGAAGTTACATGCATACGGTTAATGTGAAATATAAAGATTATGTCCCAATTTCAGAAAAATCTAATTGGGTTGTGACTGCCAAAGTGGCACACTTGATTGGATTTAAATAAATAACGGTTTATAAATTATTGGGATGTCTCCCGCTTTAATGCTTAGTTATACTCCCAAAGGAGGTAATTGCGTGTTGTTGCATGGAGGGTTGCATATACAGCATATGGTTGAGAATTGGTTGGTCTAAGCGAATTCATACACCCAAAGGTGGTGATTAACGAAGATTAGAATAAATTCTCATGGCCATTGTAATGCGGAGAGTATACAACCGCATATCATGTCTTCTGCCCAAAGGTGATTATATGATGATGTATGTAACTCTCAAGGTAAATTTTCACATTATGCTAATTATAAATATTGATTTTTTCAGTCACCTTTTACGTGAACGGCAACTCCATAGCTATTGAGATTCTTACTGGTTCTAATTTTAAGAAGTGGAGAGAGGATTTTCTGTTTGGTATGGAATTAGCGGATGTTCATGTCGCTCTTAATGAGGATAGACCGATAGCTCCCACTGATGCTAGTACGGATGCCCAGAAAGCACGGTTCTTTGCTTGGGAAAAGAGCAATAGGATTTGCTTATTGTCGATGAAGCGATCCATACAAGAACATCTTAGAAGTGATTTTGATGCTGATATCACTGCTAGGCAGATGATGGAGGCCTTAGTGGCTAGAAATCGTGACTCGCCTAATGCTGAAGTAGGCACACATATGTCGGGATTATTCGGTTTGAAGTATGATGGTTCTGCTGGTATTAGGGATTACGTCCTAAGGATGGTTGATCTGCAATCAAAGCTTAAGGCTCTTAATGTTGCTATCCCCGATGCTTGTATTGTGCATCTTGCACTTAACTCCCTTCCACCTGAATTTGGCATCATCCAAACACAATACAATATGGCTGATCAACCATGGACAATCAATGACTTGATTGCAAGGGTAGTGTCAGAGGAGACTAAGCTGAAGAAAAGTAAAACATACATTGCTATGTACACTGCTTCTAGTTCTGGTGTCAAAAGGGGTAGGGGACACACAAATCGTGCTCACAAAGAAACTCATTTATCTGCTGGTGCATCCGACAACTTGGGTTCAAAGAAGCCGACCTTTAAAAGGGACGGTAAAGCTGGTAAGGATGGTCTCTGCTTCTTCCGTAAAAAGGGAGGACACGTAAAGAAAGACTGCGCTAAGTATAAAAATTGGTTGTCTAAGCGGGAGCCTAAAGGTAATGATTCTTTGGCACTGGTTTGTGAATCTAATCTGTCAGAAGCCCCATCTTGGTCGTGGTGGCTAGATAGCGATGCAACTAATCATGTTGCGTTTACCATACAGGGATTCATAAACCGGAGGAAGCCAAATAAGGAAGAATCAAAGCTCACCGTAGGAAACAACAAGAAAGTTGACGTCGAGTTCGTGGGAGATGTCATTTTAATTCTAGATTCTGGTTTTAATTTGATGTTAAGAAACACATTTTATGTACCTTCCTTTAGACGGAATTTTATTTCCGTATCAAGTTTGGACACGTATGGTTACTCTTTTGAGATTTCAAACAATGCAATTTCTATTTCTTTTAATTCAAATAAAGTTGGGTATTGCACTATGTCCAATGGATTGTACAGATTATGTTTGTCTCCCAATGAAATATACGTCGCTTATACAGCCGAAAATGTTGTTTCTAAAAGACCTCTACCTAAGGAACAGTCTTACGCATTATGGCATAAACGTCTTGGTCACATCTCTAAGGAAAGAGTGGAAAGATTAATAAAGGCGGACATTCCGCCCACTCTCAAAAGTGATCTAGACGCATGCGTAGACTGCAGTAGGGGTAAGATGACCAAAATAAAGAAGAAAACTGCAGTCCGTAGTTCTCATTTATTAGAGATCATCCATACGGATATAAGTGGACCCTATACAGCAACATTGTGTAGAAATTTTTATTTCATCACATTCATAGATGATTATTCCCGATATGGTTATCCGTATTTGATTAAGGAAAAGTCTGAATCTCTTGATAAGTTCAAGATTTTCCGGACTCAAGTCGAGAAACAACTGGGAAAAGTCATAAAAATTGTCAGATCTGACCGCGGTGGTGAGTATTATGGGCGACATGGCGATCTTGGACAGCTTAAAGGGCCATTCGCCAAGTACTTAGAGGATTCAGGGATTGTGGCTCGGTTTACTATGCCCGGTAGTCCCGAATGTAACGGTGTAGCGAGAAGGCGTAATCGTACACTTATGGATATGGTGAGATGTATGATTAGCAGAACTAATTTACCTGGTTTTTTGTGGGGTGAAGCTTTGAAAACAGCGCTTTATATTTTGAATCGTGTTCCTACGAAATCTGCGCCTCTTACTCCATTCCGGTTATGGACTGGACGGAAACCTAGCTTGAATCACCCGAAAGTTTGGGGATGCCCTGCTGAAGTAAAATTGTATAATCCGACTTTGAGCAAGTTAGACTCCAAGACCACTCGATGTTATTTCGTGTCTTATCCAGATCATTCAAAGGGATATCGATTTTATAATCCCAATGGAGGAATGAGAATTGTAGATTCACAAACAGCGAAGTTTTTAGAGCTTGATGTGGCAGAAAAATGTGATTGTTCGCGGACTATTGAAGACAGTGGTACGGTGAGTACTTCTATGTCGTTTTCTATACCTATGCAGACAATTGTGGAAGTTCCTACTCCACAGATCGAACCCGTTGAGGCTCAAGAACCTGTTACCGCAGCAGTTCCTGATGAAATTCCTCAAGTCTCTCAAGAACAGAATGAGGTTGAAGATGCTCCTCTAAGGAGATCCGTTAGACAAAGACGATCGGCTATACCGCCGTACTACATTGTTTATTTAGTCCGATTTATGGCTAGATGCGATGAAAGATGAGATGTTATCTATGAAACATAATGGTGTTTGGGAGCTTGTTGAATTACCCGAAGGATATAAACCCGTCGGTTGTAAGTGGGTATTCAAGACTAAGAAAGACTCCACAGGAAAGATTGAAAAATTTAAAGCCAGATTGGTAGCTAAGGGATTCACTCGGAGAGAAGGAGTAGATTATGAGGCAACTTTTTCTCCTGTTTCTTCTAAAGACTCATTTAGAGTAATCATGGCTTTAGTAGCTCATTTTAATATGGAGCTTCACCAGATGGATGTTAAAACCGCTTTTCTAAATGGAGACCTTGATGAACAAGTTTATATGGCACAACCTGAAGGTTTTGCAGCAGATGATACTGGTAATTTAGTTTGTAGATTGAAAAAGTCTATCTATGGTTTGAAGCAAGCTTCTAGACAGTGGTACTTGAAGTTTCATAGTGTTGTTACTTCTTTTGGGTTCATTGAGAACAAATTAGATCGGTGCATTTACTGCAAGGTCGGTGGGAGGAAATTTATTTTTCTCGTTCTTTATGTTGATGACATCTTGCTTGCTAGCACCGACATTGAATTACTGCATGAGACAAAGACAATGTTGTCACGTAACTTTGATATGAAGGATCTTGGAGAAGCGTCTTTTGTTCTTGGAATTGAGATCCATAGGGATCGTTCTCGTCGCATATTAGGCTTATCTCGGAGGGCATACATTGATCGTATTTTGGAGAGATTCAATATGCAAAAGTGCAAACCAGGAATTGCTCCTGTCTGCAAAGGTGATAAATTGAGTCTTTCACAATGTCCTCATTCAGATATTGAGAAAGCACAGATGAAGAATGTACCTTATGCTAGTGCACTTGGTAGTATCATGTATGCACGGGTTTGTACTAGACCGGATATTGCTTTTGCAACAGGACTTCTAGGCAGATATCGGTCAAATCCAGGACACGATCACCGGGTTGCTGCCAAGAAGGTTTTGAGGTACTTAAAGAGGACCAGAGACTATATGCTAATTTATAGACATGTTCAAAACTTGCAGCTAATAGGCTATTCAGATTCAGATTATGCTGGTTGTCGGGATGACAAGAAGTCGACAACAGGGTACGTTTTTATGCTAGCGGGTGGTGCAATATCATGGAAAAGTGAGAAACAGAAAACGATATCATCCTCTACTATGCAAGCGGAGTTTATAGCATGTTTTTCAGCTGCTACTCAGGCTATTTGGCTCCGGAATCTCATTAGGGAGTTGACCGTGTTTGATTTTGTTGATAGACCCATACGGTTGTATTGTGACAATAACTCTGCGGTGTTGTTCATTAACAACAACAGAGGTCTCAAGGGGTCTAAGCATATGGAGGTCAAGTTTTTGACCATAAAGGAATCCGTACAGAATGGTGACGTTGCGGTAGAGCATATTACTACGGATGCTATGATTGCTGATCCACTAACTAAAGGTCTACGTCCTTGCGTATTTGAACGACATGTTATTAGCATGGGCTTAGAAGCATCGTGGGATGCCATTGTTTAGTGGGAGCTTTCTATTTTTGCTCTAATAAAGTTTGCATTTGTATTATGTTACTTTTAGTAACTGTTTTGATATGTATTGATTCTTTTACATTCAATTGAGTATTTATGAATGTGTTATTGAATACATATCTGTTAAAATCTCAAGGTATTGTGTACACCTTGAGTAATGGCTGGGGCATTTATTTTTGGCCATGTGCATATGTCTTGTTACACATAAAGTATAGTTAACTATAAAGGTAAGATATATATGGGTTCGTTGGAACCATAAGGATGTTCTCTTGTGACACATCAGGTTTCGTGACACATAAAGTAAGAGAATGGTGACCGACAAAGAGGATAACATATAAGGTGTCTCTTTTGAGATGTTATCCGTTTGCCATACTACCATATCAAATCCATATCAATAAAGTTAAGAGCATTTGTGACCATGGATGGCTCTGTGTCTTTTGATGCGATTACTACTATGATTCGGTGCTTAAGACTTTATGGGATCGGATTGACTATTGGGTATTATCTCTAGACCAATATAAAGATGCGCATATACAGTACAATTTCAATTAATTTAGCCCAAGTGGGAGAATGTTAGAATATATTTCAAATATTCAATATGGGCTTTATTAATTGTTATTGTGAATATAATTTGGTCTAATAAAGATAGATAAATCCTAATTCAAATTTGATATGGGACTGGATAAGTATGGGCCGAGATAAGCTTTATCCGTAATGAGAGGATAATGTTTCAATCTCTATAAATAGAGCTCAAATCCCTCCTCTAAACCCCGATGTCCACACAACCTCACATCAAGAGTCGTCAGCAACGATACGTGAGGGGCCGTCTCATTGAAGCCGGTGTTAAAGGGGGTTCATAGAGGAGAAGCTCTTGAACAACGGATCGTCGCAAATTCCGCATCAAGAACGATGGATCCAAAACAAGGTGCGTCAACGCTTTAACTCTATGAATCTATGATTCGTGTATCTAAACGTGATTATTTTAGATCGCTGCATAAGGGTATAAATCGCAGCTTATATAGGTGGCACTCCACGTGTCGTCCATGGGTCCCACTCTCTCTCCATTTACCGAAGCAACAATGGTCTACAGACCTTTCTTTCCTCTGAACAACTTGATCGACGATTTGAACCAGATCACGCTTGACGGTGCTTGACGGCCTCGCCTTCGCGGCCATCAAGCTCTATAATCCCGACTCCACCAACCATCCATCGTTTTCCAACAGCTGAGAGAGAGAGCATCTAGTGGTGGTCGATTTTGTGAAACAGTGAGGATAGAGAGGTGTGAAGTGTTTGGAGTGAAATTTGAAGTAAAGGAAAACGGAAAGAGAGAGCGTGAAGGCAGAGTGGGACCTATGGATGACACATGGTGCCACATGTCTTGCATTGATTAGGCTGGCCCATAGTGACATGGAGGGAGCAACCTACCTAATATTTTCTTGTCTTTTATCAGTTGGGGAGATTGGAGCTTGATGACATGACCATAAAATCTATCACAAGCCATCTATCCCATCTATAGACGTAGCAATCTTAGGGCACAAATGGTAACACTTCTATTCTAGAAATTCACTTTTGGCTAGAAGTTGATTTTTCTACTTTTAGAGAGAAGCAATTTTTTTTTTACTTCTTCAAGTAGCTCCGAAGCGAGAAAAATGAAGTTGGATGACCAAATATATTTCTTCTCCATAAGTTTTTGCATTGCCAAATGAATTTTTATTTCAGAAACACTTCTCGAACAGAAATTCTACTCTAGAAATATTGTCATGCGCACCGTTGACCTTTTCACGAAAAAAGCAAGCAAGATGGGTTTCCGACACGTTATCTAAGTTGGAGCAAAGCCTCTCTTTCTTGCTCTTTTCGAATGGATGTTGGAAGTATGCGATGAATCATCTAGTGAGAGCACTTGACAATGATATCTCACCATGAGCAACAAGAGAGAGAATGAATTTATGATTTAGGGTGTGAAGCAGAGAGATCAAAGTTGGTCCGAGTTGTGTGGGCTCAAGACAAGTGTCACGAGCCAGGAGATCATGATCGATCCGTGCGGCGACTCGGGCTTCCTTTGTATCGTTGGAGCGCCCGAGCTAAGCCTTTTATCTTAATTCCACCTGGATCGCGTAGAGAGAGAAACGTTAGAGAGGAAGAGACTCTAGGAAGAAGCTTTGTATTTGTATTTCTTGTGGATGATCAAATGACAAGGAGGATACCTCCTTATATAGGAGAGGCCCTCGAATTACAACCGTACATATCCATCTAACCTAACGGCTAAGATTGCACCTCCTATCTTCCTAACCCCGGACATTAAGTAGGAAGGTTCCAGAACAACATATAATTACCGACTCGCTTGTCCCTGGATATCTTCTACAAACCCTAGGGGACCAAGACACAGCAAGTCTTGAGGATCATCTCGGCCATATACACAATTGGTTGGGGCACGAAAACTTCGGCCCGTGTCATTCGCATCCACCCATTTGAGCACCGTCCTCGGTGCTCTTGGCTCAGGGTGCTTTTTCACAGCGAAATTTGAACGCCGTCCTTGGTGATCTTGGCTAAGGGTGCTTTTTCACAGCGAAATTTTTGCTTTTGCCGCCTGCACTCTTCTCCTAGAGGGTGTTTGAACCTGTCCTCCGAGTTGATGTTGTTGTAGTTGTTCTAAGGTCTGTTGTCTCGATGTTAGTAGGGTTGATTTCCGGAAGACCTTTCTCCCCGGTTTCTTTTTCTTCCTTTGTCTTTATTTTTTGTTCGGCCACAGCCGGAGTGGTTTTCATCGTCTCTGCTATCTGCGTCTCAATCGTTCCCTCCATTTCCCTTGGACTTGGATGAATCAAGCTTGCTGAAGTCGACCGGTGACTCAGCCATGGATATCGCCTTTGTGAGGCTTTGGATGTCTTGTTGTTTTAGCTCGAGCTGCGCTCATTGCTTGAGTCCGTCCATGAATGCTCTAAGAACCTCCTCCTCGCCCAGGTTGGGGATTTGGAGTTTGAGCTTGGTGAACTCCTTGATGTACTCCCGGATCGAGCCCTTCTGTTTACGGTGATGGAACTTGCTGCGTGCTTCTTTTGGGGCAGACTCGGGATAGAAGTAATCCCAAAATGCCTTTTTGAAATCATCCCAACTACTCATGGGATCGGTTGTACCTTTCCTGGCCTCATCGACCGTGAATCGCCACCACAATATGGCGCTATCAAAGAGATATAAAGCAGCAGTTTGTACCTTCGCCTCCTCGTCATGAATCCCCACGGCATCAAAGTACTGCTCCATGCTCCAGAGAAAGTTATTGACCTCCATAGCAGATCGTTCGCCTTTGAAGTCTTTTAGTTTGGGTACCTTTATCTTCGGCACCGCTTGAATGGCCAGGGCACCAGTCGCGATTGTACCTATATGCTGGTTTTGCACAAGACTAACTCTGTCTTGAGCTCTTGAATCTCCACCTTCAGCGCTTCAATCTCAGCTTGGTGGGTGTGGTCTTTTTCTTGGACATCCAGCTTCAAAGCTTTGATCGACGCTTCGAGAGCTTCGTCCTTCATTTGTAGCGGTCCTATGGCTGCGTTGAGTCCGATGGTGAGGTCTTCGCGAATCTTCTCGTCCATGTTGGTGATACGGTCCTTAGCATCTTCAAGACAATCGAGTAACTCTTGCACCATTCTTCTCATCGTGTCGAACTTGTCGGCAAGCGCGGACACAACGTCCGACGATGCTTCTCTTCTTTTTGGTTTAGCCTTTTTCTCCTACGGGGCTTTGTTGTGGGAAGTTCCTCGTCTGTAACAGCATAGATATGATCCACTTCTGAGTTAGACATTACCTCGACCGAGTTGATGCTCGTGGATCGGGTAGAGAGAGGATCGTTAGAGAGGGAGAGACTCTAGGAGGAAGGGTTGTGTTTATATTTCTTGTGGACGATCAAATGACAAGGAGGATGCCTCCTTATATAGGATAGGCCCTCGAATTACAACCGTAGATCTCCATCTAACCTAACAGTTAAGATTGCACCTCTTATCTTCCTAACCATCGACATTAAGTAGGAAGGTTCCAAAACAACGTACAATTACTGACTCGCCCGTTCCTGAAAACCTTCTAAAAATCATAGTAGAAAACCCTAGATAAACCGTAGGGGACCAAGACACAGCAAGTCTTGGGGATCATCTCGGCCATCTGTACGATTGGTTGGGGCACGAAAACCTCGACCCGTGTCACAAGCTTTGGGCTTGTTTCCATTTATCGCTAGAAACTTTTGGAGTGGTTCACATAACGGACTGGTTCACAAAAATTCATTGTATCACCGTAACTCGATGTTTGATGCAGACCCACTATTTCTGAAAAAAAAACAGTCCCTAATTTTTAGTTGTGGACAAAACAGCAAGGATTGCGAACGCAAAACTACTCAATATTAATTAATTTTGTTGGTCAAATTTTCATCCTTTTTCAACAAGTTCAATTCATTATTTGTTTTTTTTTATTGACTAAGTTCCACGTATCGTCCCTAATCCGCCTTACATCAAAGTATTCCAGATGTTTGTCTACGGGATTATTATTCTCTTTGTACATCTATGTCTCACTCATCTTATTAGAGTGTGCATCCAAAAACAAGATGAGATGATGACGGTGCATGCGTAACCCAGCAAAACCACAAAATAATGTATACACTTCCATTTTCTCAATATGAAAAATCAATTGAAAAAACGAAACGCAATATATACATACCAAGAATTCTGCTCCCGTTTTGGATTAAATAAATTTCTCTGTCCGCAATTTTATATAAGCCAAAATAATTCTAACAGTATTTAACTATATACCAAGGAACCAAATAAAATCTGAGATCTAATTGATACGAGGAGCTCAACAATTTTACGGATCAATTTACGAATTTTACTATAGTTATTTTGGGTCATGCATCTTTTTGGGATATGTGCACTAGAAATTTTAAAACTTGTCACGAGAATGCATTTCAAGCCTAAAACTTGCAAAAAATACAATCAAGTCCTAAAAAAAACTTGTCGAATTTGTGCAATCAAGTGTGGAAATCAGAAATTCCACAAGTTAGATTACTGTAGCACTCAAGTGCATGATATTGCTCCAACGTGGCACTCAAGTGAACGATTTTTGAAAGTTATGGCACTTAAGTGAACGTTCTGAAAGTTATGGTACTCAAGTGAACGCCGTACACAAATTATAGCACTCATGATGTACTTATCCCGAATCCGACTAAAGACCCGAGGTCCTGTCTACCTATGTCCCATCATAGACGATATAATATCCGCCTATGTCCAGATAACACCTCGTAACAGCCTGAGTGAAAATCGGGAAATCAATGGCCCATGTCTTGTTGGAATAGAATACTTGAGGCCTATGTCCCTCGAAAGCCTTAGAGTTGGGGAGAAATTGAGGCCCGTATCCCTCATGATTCCCATGGCCGTTGTCCCATGGACGAAAAGTTGAGGTGTGTATCCCTCATAATCGAGATTAGTATCCCTTGGAACGATAAATGAGGCATGTGTCCCTTATATAATAATGGCCTATGTCCTGTGGTACTCTGTTCAAAAGTGGAAATTAAACAACTGGTCAGATGCATGATCATACATGTGGCGTCCATTGCGAGGTCTTTGTTTATGATGCGTGGAGTTCGTCAACGAGTTTCATGTTTATTTGTCTTGGGAGTTGTCTCATGTTTATCTCTTATCGGTCTTGTGCGTATAGTATGCATGTGAAGTCTTGGTTGGCGTCGAGCTGTCATTTTGCTTAATCGAATGAGAAATAGATAGTTTAGTCATTTGGTTAGACATATTTCTTGCCAAGCCTTCGCTCACCCCTTGTTGCTAAGCTTTTTTCAGCTATGTAGGTTCTTCTGGCTGCAATCGAAAGTGACGATTTCGGGGCTGCTGACGGAGATGGCAAGTAGTACTCGGCATAGACTTCCCTTGAATCATCTCAGTGTATTCTTGTGTTATGTTTAAATAACAGAAGATGTACATAACTTATTTTACAGTTACATATAAAATATTATAAAACAATTCGTTAAATGATCTTACTGCTGGTGTATGATACTGAACCCTACTAAGACCATACCCTTTAGAAGTGCCTGCCATTTCTTTTCTGCATACACTTGTATGTGATTGTATGGCCCCTGTTTGTTTCTAATTGGTTTAGCTTTTGCCTGCGCCCATTAATTATCTATAATACAAGATTAAATCAAAGCTCGTAATTAGTGTAAGCTCGTAATTAGTGTTGGACAACGGCCTGGGGCGTTAGAGCTCTAATGATAAAGACGTCACATCAAGTCATTCCATTAACTTTGTCCAAATTGACTAACGAAAAATGCTAACGTTGCTTCTTCTAATATTTTCCCTCTCCTATGTGATGATGACGTAACTAAAACATGAAACATAAGGTCGAAACAACGTCATTTTCCTCCAAATATGATTTTTTTATACAAATTTTGTTTATATCAAATAAAAAATAATTTAAAATTAAAATTCAAAAACAAAAAGTGAGTTAGAATCCAGGGCCGCCACTCCATCATTGTCGAGAAGGCCCGGCTCAATGATCCTCGCCGATCGCAAGCAAAGGCCTGCACCCCCTCACCCGGATCTAGCCGTGGGCCGCCAAAACACTCGCTAGTGGGGTTCGTCGATCAGAATTAGGCAAGGGCCGATAACCCTCGCAACCTCTAGCCGAGGGCCTATAGGCATTTTCATGCAATCAACAAGGGTCACCGGCCCTGCGGCAATTTTCCCATCGTGGGCCCTTCTCGGCAATGGCGGGGCATAGCGGCGAGGGCTTTGTATTCTTACCACTTGGTTTCCAACTACTAATTTTTGGCTTATTTTTTATTTTTATTTTTTTAGGTTTTTATTTTATTTAAATGAAACTTCTATGAATATTAGATTTGATCCAAAACCGCATCATTTTGGCCGTGTCATTATCACGTAAGAAAGAGAAAATATTAAAAAAGGCCACATTAGCATTTCCAATAAGTCAAGTTGGACGAAGTTAATAGAAAGACTTGATTGTACCAATTTGACAAGTTGCAGGACTTAATTACATTTTTTACAAGTTGCAAGACTTTTATGACAAATTTTAGGAGTTCCAGTGAACATATCCCAATTTGTTTGTATTTTTTCAGTTTTTTTTTAGCTGAACAATCCTATTAGGAACCAAGCACCGTACTTTATGGTCCTATCGTCTGCCTTGTGAAATGCACCTTTTTTTTAGAAAGTAGACCTATCAAATAGGTAAGTAGGATCATGTTTTAGATGAGTTGAAATTGATCAAACTCAAATTGATCCATTTAACCCATTTTGCACATTTTTATGTAACACAAATTTAGTGATCTATATCCGACTCAACTCATACCCGATTTGACCTAACCAATATTATTATACCACTTTTATATTTAACCCAATTTAGGAAAATTCAGAACCAAACTAAGGTGAGAGCACAGTTTGAGCGAGAGAGAGAGAGAGAGAGAGAGAGAGAGAGAGAGAGAGAGAGAGAATATAGAGTCATAGAAAAGGGTTGGATCTAAGTAAATTGTGTACCCATTTGACACCCATACTAATTTGGGCTTTGCCATCTAAACCTTTTTATAGCTCATTTATTGAATATAACTTGTCCATGTAACAATCAAGACCATGAAATATAGGTTAAGAAATGAGTTTATGACCCATTTTGATAGATCGCTAGCAGGTAAATAGTGCAAATGTCATAGTAAAAGATCCAAATTCGAGAATCCTCTCAAGCAGGCTTAGTTATTGAAATCATGTCACCTTTGTGACAGGCAGGATAGCAGGTTCCTCTTAGCTTGCCTATTTTCCCCGGAATGTGATTCATTTCACACTGCTCTTGGTGGTGGTGGACACTGTCCTGAATCCGAAGAGATAAAAGAACAAGTATGTCTGACGAAGGAATATTAAATCAATGCTGACCCATTTGGGCCACAAGGCTATGAAATTTAGGGTGTGGGTCTTTTGTCGAAATTAAATGCCGTTCCGTTTTTTTTATTATTTATGATTTCTCTTTAAGGTCCGAAAAATGAAATATTGTATGCCCTAATATGTATATATATATTTTCATTCCCCGTAACTCTTCCTCAATCATGCTTGGTGAAAATAATAGAGCAAGTGAAAATATTAGCTGCATAAAAATAAAAAAAAAAGCGTTCCTTGTCGTTAATATGTTTGCTCACGATAATTGTGGCTTCTCGAGAGAATCAATAGTTGCTTCTTTGATGCACTTGCTGGTGCTAATACATATAATAATTTTTAATTGGCTAGTTATAAATGGCCCCATTCTAGGACTATGGAACACATGGTTATCCAAAACCTACATCAAGATGTTAATTGTGATTTCCAAATATCCAAGAACAAAATGCAATTTCATGAGAGTAAAATGCTATAGAAACTAAGAAAAAGGGAATGAAAGGGCTACCTACTCTTAACGGTCAAAGAGAACCCTTTCATTATGAATTCTTTAATTAGAAATGACGTTAATTTCAAATGATTCATATCTCCCAAAGTAGGATTCGAACTTATGACCAATCAATTAACAGTCAGCCGCTCTACCACAAAGCTATTGAGGAACAATGGCACATTAGATCTCATAGAGTTCAATTCCCGTTACCAACTCATAACCAATTGTTTATTGCCTATAGCATTAGAGAGTTTCAACAGTGAAAGAACCCTCAGTGAAGGAACTTTCACTTCCACTGGTAAAACTGCTTCCATATCATATAATAATAAAAAGGGGTTGCCTCGGTTGAAGTACAAATTGTGGTCCAATATGTCATCAATGCATATGGAAGCCTTTCATGCCAATCACGATAGTCGTCAGCCTTTTTTTACAAGATCTTCGGTTAAAGTACACTACGAGTGCCAAAACTTGTGTACGGCGCTCACTTTAGTACCAAAACATTCAAAACAATCACTTAAGTGCCAACTTTTTTTAAAAACGACCACTTTAATGCCAACTCCAATTTGAGCTAACGTGTCTCGCCGGAAATCCAACGTAGCCTTTTTTTTTTTATTAATATTTGAGCTGACGTGGCTTGCCGGAGTTGGCACCGAAGTGATCATTTTGAAAGTTTTGGCACCAAAGTGATCATTTTTCAAAAAAGTTAGCACTTAAGTGATCATTTGAAAATTTTGACACTAAAGTGAGCGTCGTACACAAGTTTTAACACTTGTAGTGTACTTAAGTCCAAGATCTTCTTTATATATTTTTATTTGCCGCTTCTAGTCATTTTGAAAGTTTTGACACTAAAGTGAGCGTCGTACACAAGTTTTAACACTTATAGTGTACTTAAGTCCAAGATCTTCTTTATATATTCTTATTTGCCGCTTCTAGTGCTCCATTTATTTGTGGGTGGTATGGCAAAGAATTCAATCAATAAATTCGAAATTCATCGAACAATTCGTCCATGATCTTGTTGTTCAAGTTCGAGCAATTATCAGTGAAGATTGTTTTTGGAACTCCATAACAAGCAATAATATTGCTGTGAATGAGTTTAGCCACGTTTTTTTTTTCTTTTGCAATAACATTAACATACGAGTTAGTTTCAATCCACTTCGTAAAGTACTCTATAGCCACTAGGATGAATTGATGTCCATTCTATGCTTTAAGATTAATTGGCCCAATTATATCAATGCCCCACATAGAGAATGGCCATGCTTCGGACATTTAATGAAGTTCATTTTGTGGAGCATTAATCTCATCTCCACAAATTCGGTACCAGTGGCAGTAACTTTCATGTTAAATGCATTCAGTTTCCATAGTCAGCTGAAGGTAACTGAGCCTCATGATCTTCCTTGCTAAAAGGTGATTATTCATATGATGGTCACATTCTCCTTCGTCCATTTCCTTTATTAACTGATTGACTTTTTCTGCTCTTTTACTTTGAGCTTTAAATATTTAGATGTTCATTCCTGCACTTTAAATAAATTGGATGTTTCTTTTCATTGTTTCAAAGATAGAACTACCCTTACGATTATAACAACTCGAAGATCTTTAGGATCATAATTGATAACGTGTTTGATCACTTAGATGAACAATCTCACCTAGTTACTATTGGGGATTTTATCCCTCTAAGGGTGAATGAGAAGGAAATGTGGGAGTCCCACATAGGATGAGAGGTAGATGGGAGATGGGTTTATTAAGTGGAACCTCACAAATGGGTTTGGGCCCCAAGGGGCACCCCACTTTTGTGGAGGAGGGAGGACCTACACAAATGGATTTCGGCCCACGCGCGCGCGCCGCCGCCGCCGTCCGTCCGGCTCAGTTCGGGCCTGGGTTCTCTTATTCCATTTAATTTTTTTTATTTGCCCATTTGTTTATTTTACCGAATAGACACTTAACATAACTGTTGGACCTTCGTGCCTCTTCGTTTTTTCTCAAACTTTCAATATAAATAGTCTTCGAAGCAGTTTCATTTTCGAGTAACTTCATTTTTTTCCCGAAATCTGCACCCTCATTTTTCATTATGTGCGATCCCGTTCCACAAAGTTAAGTTCGCCGGAGCCCTTTGAATAAGTGCCGATTCAAAGGGACGCGATCCGTTCTATCCTGGGAGACAATTGTCCGACGTCCTCGGGTACCAAATTGAGGGGACAAATTTGTCTTAAGGACACATCGAAATTCGTTGGGCTCGGATCAATATTCTGATTGCTGCGTTTGCTTTTTCAATCTGGTTAGTAATCGATTTTGTATCTTCATTCTATATTGTACTTTTGTTATATATATATACGAACATAGCCATCAACAATCTTAAGACAAATTTGTTTTCGTTCATTCATGATCATTGTGCTTAGTTCGTATAATATTTTTAGTGAAAGTATTCTGTTCAACCATTATTGTGTCGTGTGCAAGCCTGTTGTATGATATTTTTTGTTGAAAATATTCTGTCCTCCATTACTATATCATGGCAGTTCTGAATCAGAATTAGTGCACATATGTTTTGTCGAAAATTCTATTGCATCGTTCAATATCAATCTATTTGTTTCTCATTCTGTCTTCGACGTATAATTCCTCATTAGATTGATTTTCGTTCCGGTGAATCTCTGTTCTCGTGCACTTAACATATTTAATAGTCCATTGTCACTTAGTTCAATTCTTGCCGAGCAACTAACATAATCACGGTATTATTTTTCTGTTTTGTGCCGAGACTGTTGCTTGTTTATTTTGTTAGTACTCGTTTGTGTTTTATAATTATCATTCCGTGATTTGTTGTATAATAGAAATGGCTTCAACTTCGACGCCGGTCAATCCTATTCCGAATCACGGAGAAAAGCCAGAAAAGTTCAATGGTATAGATTTCAAGAGATGGCAACAAAAAATGTTGTTCTATCTTACGACATTGAACTTGGCAAGGTTCCTCAATGAGGATGCTCCTAAGTTGGATGAAGGAGAGGTAGACAAGGAAAGGTTTGCTGCAGTAGACGCATGGAAGCATTCTGATTTCCTGTGTCGCAATTATGTCCTCAACGGTCTGGATAATACACTATATAACGTCTATAGTCCACTAAAAATGGCTAAGGAGTTATGGGATAGTCTGGACAAGAAATATAAAACTGAAGATGCCGGACTGAAGAAATTCATTGTCGATAAATTTCTGGACTTCAAGATGGTTGATTCAAAGACCGTATTAAGTCGGGTTCAAGAGCTTCAAGTGATTATGCATGATATTCATGCTGAAGGAATGACTCTAAGTGAGTCATTTCAAGTGGCTACCTTCATTGAAAAACTGCCACCGTCCCGGAGAGATTTCAAAAATTATCTCAAACACAAGAGAAAGGAATTGTCACTTGAAGACTTGATTGTTCGGTTGAGGATAGAGGAAGATAATAGATCTTCCGAGAAGAAAGTTGGAAAAAATCTGGAGGTCTCAAGGGCCAATGTTGTCGAAGAAAGATTGAATCCCAACAAGAAGAGGAAAATGCCTAGCAAGTCCGGAGAGGGATTCACCCAAGGTCTGAAAAAGTTTGTTGGCAAATGCTTTAACTGTGGAAAGCCCGGACATCGAGCCAAAGATTGCAGAGCCAAGAAAAGACAGAAAACTCAGGCAAATGTGGTGGAAGAGATTTCCAATGGTGTTGACGATATCAATCTGAATGCTATGATATCCGAGTGTAATATGATGGGAAACCCCAAGGAGTGGTGGATTGATACTTGAGCAACTCGTCATATCCGTGCGAACGGATCGATGTTCTCGTCCTACACAACTATGGGGGGTGATGAAAAACTCTATATGGGTAATTCATCAACCTCTAAGGTTGAAGGTGTCGGAAAGATTGCTCTGAAGATGATATCTGGAAAGATTGTGACACTAAATAATGTTCCGCATGTGCCAGATGTTCGCAAGAATTTAGTGTCTGGATCTCTCCTTAGTAAGAATGGCTTCAAGTTGGTTTTTGTATCCGATAAGTTTGTACTCTCCAAAAATGAGATGTATGTAGGAAAGGGTTATCCGAGTGATGGTTTGTTCAAGTTGAATGTAATGACCGTTGTAACCAAAGATGATATGAATAAAGTCGCTTCTACTTATGTGCTGGAGTCTCCTAATATTTGGCATGCTAGACTAGGACACGTTAACTATAAGTCGATAAAGAAATTAATTAGTATGGGACTATTGCCGAAGTTTGATTGTCCAAGTGAAAAGTGCCAAGTATGTGTTGAATCTAAGTTTTCTAAGCCTCCTTTCCATTCCGTAGATAATAGAGTTACGGAACCTTTAGATTTAATACATACAGATATTTGTGATATGAAAGCAATACCTTCTAGAGGTGGTAAGAAATACTTTATCACGTTTATAGATGACTGTTCGAGATATTGCTATATCTATCTACTTAGTAGTAAGGATGAAGCTGTGAATGCTTTTAGAACTTATAAATCTGAAGTTGAAAATCAGTTGAATAAGAAAATAAAAGTGTTAAGAAGTGATAGAGGAGGTGAATATGAATTTCCTTTTGAGGAAATTTGTACTGAGTTCGGTATCGTTCACCAAACTACCGCCCCTTATACACCGCAATCGAATGGTGTGGCGGAAAGAAAGAATCGATCCTTAAAGGAAACAATGAATGCATTGTTAAACAGCTCAGGTTTACCGCAGAATTTGTGGGGGAAAGCTGTCTTGACAGCAAATCTTATTTTAAATAGAGTACCCCACAAAAAGACAAAACAAACTCCCTATGAGAAATGGAAAGGCAGAATGCCTAACCTGAATTATCTTAAAGTGTGGGGGTGTTTGGCTAGGGTTGCGGTTCCTAAGCCTAAAAAGGTTAAAATAGGACCAAAGACTGTTGATTGTATTTTTATCGGATATGCTCAAAATAGCAATGCATATCGTTTTCTTGTTCACAAATCAGAGATCCCAGATATACATGTTAATACGATCATTGAATCAAGGGACGCTTCGTTCTTTGAAAATATATTTCCATATAACATAGTATATGAGCCAATTGAAAATAATAAGAGGTCTCGAGATACTACATCTAGAAGTGATCCAATGGAGGATGAACCTAGACGTAGTAAAAGGCAAAGGACTTCTACGTCTTTTGGACCCGAGTTTCTGACATATTTGTTAGAGAATGAACCTCGGACATATAAGGAAGCTATGACATCTCCAGAAGCCTCGCTCTGGAAAGAAGCTATCAATAGTGAAGTTGAATCCATCTTGTCAAATCATACTTGGGAATTGGTTGACCTTCCTCCTGGCAATAAACCATTACAATGTAAGTGGATATTTAAGAGGAAAATGAAAGCGGATGGTACTATTGATAAGTATAAGGCTATGCTTGTCGTAAAAGGTTACTGAAAACGTGAAGGTTTGGATTATTTTGACACTTATTCACCTGTCACGAGAATTACATCTATACGGATGTTAATTGCTATAGCAGCCTTATATAGACTTGAAATTCATCAAATGGATGTCAAAACAGCTTTTCTAAATGGGGATCTGGAAGAAGAAATATATTTACAGCAACCTGAAGGGTTCATTGTTCCGGGACAAGAGAATAAAGTATGTCGGCTTATCAAGTCACTATATGGCTTGAAACAAGCACCAAAACAATGGCATGCTAAATTCGACCAAGTTATGTTGTCGAATGGTTTCAAGATTAATGAGTGCGATAAATGTGTATATGTTAAGAGTACTCATAATAGCTTTGTCATTTTATGTCTCTATGTAGACGACATGCTTATAATGGGTAGCGATAGTGAGGTCGTCAAGACGACCAAACGCATGCTCACAAGCAAATTTGATATGAAAGACATGGGGGTTGCGGATGTTATTTTAGGAATTAAAATCCTCAAAACATCTGAAGGATTAGCACTATCACAATCTCTCTATATAAAAAATATTTTTGAAAAGTGCAAGAATCTAGACATCGTACCAAGAAAGACTCCGCTAGATATTAATCTACATCTTTCAAAGAATACCGGTGAAAGCAAGGCTCAAAATGAGTATGCAAGTATACTAGGCAGTTTAATGTATGTCATGAACTGCACTAGACCAAACATAGCTTGCGCGGTAAGCAAGCTAAGCCGATTTACAATTAGTCCAAATGAAAATCATTGGAAAGCTATGAAGCGTGTATTGGGCTACTTGAAGCATACTCAAGATTATGCTTTGCATTATACAGAGTATCCAGCGGTACTTGAGGGATACTGTGATGCAAATTGGATAACTGGCACTAAAGACACAAAATCGACAAGTGGATATGTATTCACACTTGGTGGGGCAGCGATGTCATGGAAATCATCCAAACAAACTTGTATTGCTAGATCAACTATGGAATCAGAATTTATAGCTTTGGATAAAGCCGGTGAAGAAGCAGAGTGGCTTCGGAACTTTCTGGAAGATATTCCTAATTGGCCCAAACTAGTGCCAGCCGTGTGTATACATTGTGATAGTCAAGCGGCAATAGGAAGGGCAAGGAATGTCATGTATAACGGTAAGTCTCGACATATTCGTCGAAGACATGATACTGTAAGACAACTTCTTTCTAGTGGAATTATCACAATTGACTATGTGAAGTCAAAAGATAATATTGCGGATCCATTAACAAAAGGCCTAACTAGAGAGATAATTGTGAAAACATCGAAAGGAATGGGTTTAAGGCCTATAAATAAGTCCTCATAGCGGATACCCTACCTTGTTGACTGGAGATCCCAAGATCTAGGTTCAAAGGGACAACCAAGTTATGAAGACCGTGTAGAGTATTGTAATTTATTACTCATTCCTAGATGAAGACAGTACTAATATGTGAAGGTTAAGCGAAAAGCTTTTAATGATTCCGAATTGAGTATATGATATACTATATGTTCAGAAATTACCTATGTGAGTGTGAAGTGAGGGCCGCTTCTGTGAGAATTGAAAAGGCCAAATTCTCTAAAACACTCATGAGACCGAGCGGTGTTCATGGCCAAAACGAACACAACAGTGAGAACTAACTTTGTTCGAGAGAAAGTTATGTGATTTTTATTGTCTAGGCTTACACCAAAGGTCGACGGTTCAAAGACATCAAGTCTACCGATTGACCGAGTAAGTCCGATAGGTTTCACTAGGGAAAGTTCAAAGTTTCGGACTACTTATCCCGATGTAACTATTTCTCAAGGAATAATCGCACATTGCATTTCATGCATATATGAAGAGTCGTGATGTCTGAATATCTCATTCATGTGGGGGATTGTTGGGGATTTTATCCCTCTAAGGGTGAATGAGAAGGAAATGTGGGAGTCCCACATAGGATGAGAGGTAGATGGGAGATGGGTTTATTAAGTGGAACCTCACAAATGGGTTTGGGCCCCAAGGGGCACCCCACTTTTGTGGAGGAGGGAGGACCTACACAAATGGATTTCGGCCCACACGCGCGCGCCACCGCTGCCGTCCGTCCTGCTCGGCTCGGTTCGGTTCGGGCCCGGGCTTGGGTTCTCTTATTCCATTTAATTTTTTTTTATTTGCCCATTTGTTTATTTTACCGAATAGACACTTAACATAACTGTTGGACATTTGTCCTTAAACGAACAGATGCGTTCGTTCGGAAATTCTTTTGAAGAGTTATGTCTGTTCAAGAAGAAGTTATATTCGGTTATGTTAACCATCATCCGGACCCAAGCTTCGTGCCTCTTTGTTTTTTCTCAAACTTTCAATATAAATAGTCTTCGAAGTAGTTTCATTTTCGAGTAACTTCATTTTTTTCCCGAAATCTGCACCCTCATTTTTCATTCTGTGCGATCCTATTCCACAAAGTTAAGTTTGCCGGAGCCCTTTGAATAAGTGCCGATTCAAAGGGACGCAATCCGTTCTATCCTGGGAGACAATTGTCCGACGTCCTCGGGTACCAAATTGAGGGGACAAATTTGTCTTAAGGACACATCGAAATTCGTTGGGCTTGGATCAATATTCTGATTGCTGCGTTTGCTTTTTCAATCTGGTTAGTAATTTCAATTTTGTATCTTCATTCTGTATTGTACTTTTGTTATATATATACGAACATAGCCATCAACAGATACAGGTACTCGAGGGGTGTTAATTAGTCCTCCGACTTAATAATCTCTGGTTGCATAGTAAATAAGACAAAACTCTCGTGTCTCGTTTGGTTTCTAGCCATTTCCAAAAAAGGCTAGTAGCAACTCCCAAAATTCCTTAGGTTATTCAAAACTTAAAATAAAATCCAACATCTGGTGAGGTATAGGCTTGGAGAGCCCGCGCTTAATCGAGGGCCATTGGCTCACCTCATTCAATACCCCTAAACTCGAGGAGCGTTGCGACACCAATATGAGTTCCAAGTCTCCTTCGTAACTCCCGGAAGTTCTTCTTAGTTTATGGTATTTGACTCCATACTTTTATAAATCTATTTGACATTAGAATTGCATACATAGACATATCTTTTGATTTCTCCAGCCGTATGAGGTGAAAACTTCGTATGTGTTTTTAAGGGGTTCTAGTTTATCTACTCTCTCCCAATGAGCCATTTACGAATCGTTAAAATCGATATTCAATCCCAAAGAGAAGGAAGAGATTTTTGGCAAGTGGAATTTTATTATCCGACAGATAATCAAATGAATTTAAATATTCATGCTATTATATATTTTATTGAGAAAGGCGCTTAACTTACATGATATGTTCATGTTATATAAAGAAAGAGGGGTCTATTTTTATTAAATTTCGTCTTAATTAAATGAAAGTCAATTAATGAAGTACAAAAGAAGAGGGTAGCAACAATGATAGCCCAGGGAATGTCACACCCTTTTGTCGTCAAGTGACATACTTAATCGATAATAACAGAGTTTCGTGAACAACATATATCATCGACGAAAAAAATAGTCAATGACTCGTCAAGAAAGTTATCAAGAACAAACGCCAGTGACTGATGAGAACCTTCATTGGAGATGAAGTCATTGACATCGACATATAACTTCCGAATAGCGATACTTCCGGATATGTAGCTTCTTTTAGGTAAGTGTTCCCAGATATTAGGAAATTGTGGATAATGTAGCTTGTTGTAACAGCAGATAACAGAAGGAAGTTATTTGTTGCGGTGACAAGATTAGCGAGTTATCTTTTCAAATTGAATAACCACTTGTAAATTCTTACTTTTCCTCAATATAAATGACTAGACGAGATTGCTTCCACTTTGTGTAGCTTTAAATTCTTTGTTATTTACTTTCCCACTTAAAATCAAAGTCCTTGACAACTTTGTCGATGGACTCATCGATATCCGAAAGATATTTCATGGACACAGTTTGGGTGAAATTACATAAAACTCGCTTCCCAGCTGGAGTTTGTAGATATGGCCGCAGGTCTAGGCCAGCTCGGCGAATTTCCAGCGAGGTTGGTCGCTAGGAATGGGAGGAATTCGAGGAACGGCATGCCTCAAGTCCTTAGCGGCCATGTAGCGGTTGCAATTTTTCCACCTCCTGAACGAAGTGGAAAAACTGGGAGCTGCGATTGCTATGACAAGCAGCGTTGTAGCAGCTCTAGGAATTGCATCATTCGCTTCTTTAGCATGCCGCAACCGTGGCCGGGGGCCGTCGGAGTCTCCCTTGGACATTTCAGCTTGTGACTACGCGAAGAGGACAGGGGGAGCAAGAATGAGGAAGTTGCCAGCCACCCTAAACGTAGAAGGTCCTTCTTGGAACTGTCTGGTCTCTGATTCATGATACGGGAAAGGCCGGTAAGGCAAGTCAATGGTTCTAGTTACAGACTCACAGAAACAATTATTGTATGTAACTTTCCATTTCATAAGTAGCTTCCATAATTTTCAATTATGATATAGGAACGCCAATAAAAAAAATTATACTTTTTTTTTTTTTTTTTTCCCTTAAACTTTGGCTGGCCAGCGTTACCGGCAACCATCGCCAGCCAAAGCCAAAGTTTAAGGGAAAATAATTAAAAAAATAATTTTTAGAAAATATTATTAAAAAATATCAATGTCACCGCCGACCATCCTATGTGGCACCACCAGTGTCTATGTCATTAATTTCTGATCAAAATTGGCAGAATGGACTGAATTGGTAGTAATGCGAAAAGGTTTAGGACAAAATTGGTCCAATTGAAAGTTTTAAGATTGAATTAGTATCAATACAATAGATTTATAACTTTTTTGGTACTTTTCCCAACTAAAATATGTTGGTATTGACAACCAATAATTAAAGTTTCTCTTTCTCAGCAGATGAATAAAATCGAATTAAATAAGATATAGGGAATCTTCAAGCAAAGCATTATAGTATATGCGTCGAGTTTGAGCTCGTGCACGAGACACAATCTGAATTGGAGGATGCAGATTGATCCGAACGATTTCAAAAGTGCGACGGAGCCGTCCAGGTTGGTCACAATATCTTGACCAACTCCATAAGGGAAAAAAAAAATCCCAAAATTTCTTTCTTCAAAGGCCATTTCACGTGAACATGCAGAGAGTTGTTGCTTTTGGCCTTTGGTTGTTAACTCTTATTATCCCTTGGAGCTCTCTACGGCGGAAATTTTAGGATAGTCAGAGGGAATAAGGAAGGCGTGCGAGCTTGTGTCTTTGTCTCCTTCCGCATTGGAAACATAATCACGACTTCACATGCAAAGTCTAGCTCTCTGTAAAATAAACTACAAGTTGAGCTCCCTCTCACTAATTGCCCAATGGAGAGGAGTTCGTGTAGAGTTACAAATCCAAAAGAGGCGGTTTAGTGGTGAGGTAATTCTCGTGATTTATTTTCGAGAAATTACATGAGGCTAAACACTTTGGATTTGAGTATAAATTAGGGCTGGGAAACACTCGAGTGTGTGAGCAACCGTAATTCTGTAATTCTCCAATTTATTAGTAGATTATTGGCGGTTGGCTCTCTCCGTGGACGTAAGTTCCTACACTCGAGCCGAAACACATAAATCTATTGTGTCCTTTATTGCTTCTCTTTTATTTTATTTTTCTAATAATTTCGTGTCCCGATAATTGCAAAGATCCGGTCAGTTTTCATAACCCAAAGCATGATGGGAACAAACAAGTTAAGTTGAAAGATGCACTCGAGTGTGTGAGCTACCGTAATTCTGTAATTCTCCAATTTATTAGTAGATTATTGGTGATTGGCTCTCTCCGTGAATGGCTCTCTCCGTGAACGTAAGTTCCTACACTCGAGCCGAAACACATAAATCTATCGTGTCCTTTATTGCTTCTCTTTTATTTATTTTTTTCTGATAATTTCGTGTCCCAATAATTGCAAAGATCCGGTCACTTACTCGACCGTTGTCGAAATCGTATCGGTTCCGCCAACCACGATGTCCTATTCCTCAAATTCAAAGTGTCATCACAAAGAGTAAGTTGCTGTCATCTTAGATAAAGCTGAACACATTATGAAGCACTGTAATAGAGACGAATCGACGTTCTAAGCGAAATATGCAGCTTTTCGTGATTTAAAGGGCAAGGTTGGACCCAGTCTAAGTTAGGAAGCAGGAGGTATGCAAAGAGATTCCAATCTTGAAATGATAAGACCAACTTCATACGAAAAGCACAAAATAATTGAAATGCCGTTGTATTATATCAACTTTGCTATGTTTGTTTCACTAATGTATAAGATGCTGCCTGAAGAACTAGTCACCTAGCTTAATAAACTCACCATAAGAATGGCTTTGAGTGCTCTATTCTTGTCAATGGGTGACTGGTTATCTTCAAGATCCATCTCCATGTCCAGGAAAATCTGCAAAAAGTCCTTTTTTTCTTCATTGCCTTTAGGTTCTCCGTCCTGCTTGAACAGTTCATTTGTTCTTCCTTCAGTGGCACAATCGATAGCAGACTGCATAAAAGCATCAAGCCAGTGATGCACCCTTTTCATGTCCCTTTCAACTCCTTGCAGGTCAAGCCGAGCGAGTGCTGGGAAAAAGTCCGAAATATTCGGGCTACCTGCGAGCACCATGAATTTGGCCACCACCTTCCGAAACTCCGTGCCCACGGCTTCAGTTTTCTCTCCCCTTAGCGTCCCTCCCCATAGCATCGCCATTGTCACGTTAATCAAGAACAGAAGTGCCGACTCGCCGATATCTACCAGCACCCCGGATTTTTTGTACAGATCGCTCCGACCTTTCCTAACCTCTCGCCTTCTCAAAATGTAACACGCTTCGAGGCTCGCGTTGCTCATCATCTGCCGTACGAACAGCTTGCGAAGATTCCTCCAATAAGGTCCCTGGCTTGAGAAGGTAATGTCCCTTCGGCCGTATGACCCAGTGGTTTGTGCGATGTTCAGATCCCGATTGGTGAAGTCGGTCTCGGTCAATTCGGCAAATTTCTGGTGGAGCTCGGTCCCTAGGAATGGGAGGTACCCGAGGAACGGCACCCCTCGCGGCCCTGGTGGCAATGGAGCCATCCCATTTTTCCTTCCACTGAACAAAGAGAAAAAAACTAAGAGCTGCGATTGCTATGACAAGCAGCATTGTAGTAGCTCTAGGAATTGCATCATTCGCTTCTTTAACAGGCCACAACCGCAGCCAGGTGCCGCCTTTGGAGTCTCCGTTCGACATTCCGGCTTGTGACAACGGGATGAGGATTGGTCGAGCAAGAATGAGGAAGTTTCCGGCCCCACTAAACATAGAAGGTCTTTCTAGGGACAGTTTGGGGGCTTTTTTTTCAAATTGCATAAAAAAAAAATTATATTTACCAAATAAGGGAAAAAAAAACTTAATTACCGATTTGGGGTTTGCTCGGCAGTCTAAGTGCCGAGCAGAACCCGCTCGACAGTCATAACGCCGAGCGGGGGCCACCACCACCGCCCTACCCCCTGCCGCCCCTCCCCACCACCGGCCCAGACTCCGGCCCGGCGATTTCGTCCTTGTAGGAAATTATCTTCTAAAAAAATTATAAAAGCTCGCAAAAATTAGTAAATGGCAACAATCAACTAGCCATGGACGATTCAGGGTATTTTCGCCGACGACTTTTAAAAATGACGATTTTGCCCTTCCGGCAAATTGTCTTCGAAAAAATTTGTAAAAAATGTCAAAAATGGCCATAATGAACATGTCATGCACGATTCAGGGTATTTTGACCAACGACTTTTAAAAAATAACAGTTTTACCATTCTGGAAAATTGTCTGCAAAAAAATTGTAAAAAATGTCAAAAATTAATAAATGGCCACAATCAACTGGCCATAGACGATGAGGGGTATTTTGGCCGATGACTTTTAAAAAATGACGGTTTTGCCCTTGTGACAAATTGTTTCCCAAAAAAATTGTAAAAAATATTAAAAATTAGTAAATGGCTACAATCAACTAGCCATGGACAATTTATGGTATTTTGGCCAACGACTTTTAAAAATGACGATTTTGCCCTTCCGGCAAATTGTCTTTTAAAAAAATTATAAAAAATCTCAAAAATTAGTAAATTACCATAATCAACTGGTCATGGACAATTGGGGGTATTTTGGCCGACGACTTTTAGAAAATGACGGTTTTGCCCTTCTGGCAAATTGTGTTTCAAAAAAATTATAAAAAATCTAAAAAATTAGTAAATGACCATAATCGACTGGCCATGGACGATTCAGGGTATTTTGGCCGACGACTTTTAGAAAATGACGGTTTTGCCCTTCTGGCAAATTGTCTTTCAAAAAAATTGTAAAAAATCTCAAAAATTAGTAAATGACCATAATCAACTGGCCACGGACGATTCGGGGTATTTTGGCCGACGACTTTTAGAAAATGACGATTGTGCCCTTCTAGCAAATTGTCTCCCAAAAAAATTGTAAAAAGAAAATTGCCACAATCAACCGGCCATGGACGATTCAGGGCGTTTTGTTACGCTCGGCGTTTTTTTAAAAAGGAAATCATTATTTTTGTTAAGTTTTTAATAATTATTATTTTATTTATAAATTGTTTCTTTTGAAGCTTATTTTATTAGTGTAATTAATTAAGAATATTGATAAAATGAAAGTGCTGAGATATATGAAAAACATGTTATTTTCATAATAGATAATAATCGGACTGTCGCAATTACATGTACTAACGATGTCGTCTTCCCACATGACCTCTTGTTCCGCAACGTGGCTCTCTTCGGTGCTCGGCAGCTCTAGTATTGTACGGACGAGGAGGAGGCCGAGGAGGAGGATCCGACCGAGGAGGATGTGTAGATGATGAAAGCATATCTTGTGAAAATATGCCCCGCCCGGACGGTACATATCCTTCCGCAGAGAAGTCCGAATAAAAAGGAGGGAAATCGGATACATACGAAGTAGGAGAAGGAGCTCGAGTCCGCGAATTAGGAAATACAAAAGTAGATCCCTCGGGAAATGGGGTAGCAAAATGGGTGAATCCAACATTGAAACCATGCTGGTCTAATCCTCAAGTGAAACCCGAAGCGAAATCCGTCGTATGACACTCGAAGGTGTAAGGGACGGCATCGCCAACTACATGAGCTCGAGGAGTCCTCCGGGTCGACCGAACAGGCTCGGGCGGATCGTCATCGTGAGGGCCAACGGGTGCCGCCGTAGTTGCTGGTTGGGGTGGTGGCATCATCATGAAACGCCTCTCCTCATCATGGGCGTATAGCATTGCCTTAGCTATCCTCCCCCCATCTCCCCAAGTCCGACGAGATGGACGTGAATTTAATATACGTAAGATTTGTTCCACGCCATCGTCCCGGTAATGATATGACAAGTAACAAATGTTATAAAATTACAATAACTTATGTTAGTAAAAATATAGTTAATGAATTAAATTGAAAGTATTTGCACAAACCATTGAACCCATTGCAGCTCCCGTAATAGAAATCCACTTCCGTGTATGTCTCAGGAACCACTCCATATATCCCGAGTGAAAGTGGAGTTCCTCCGCGGCGGGATCGGCATGGACTATATATTCGATACATCCGTCCCACATAGCGATCCATCGTCCGTGCTTAGCTGCCCAATCCTTCCCGGGTAGCCTATTGTCAATATCATGCAAGGCTTTGTGATCACCGGGAGGAGTAGGTATCGGCTGCTGCATACCAAACCGGCGAAGTACCCGATCTGGATAATGCCACTCAACTATCCAAAAACAGATGAGTGGCACACGAGCCCTCCAAATATCCCGTCCCTGCAAGCGATAAGCCGGTACATTCTTCAGAATGTCGCCACCATAGGGCTCCCAAATAATCTATTATCATAATAAAACATATGAAATTAAATGAAGAATTAATTTAAAAGCTAACATTATATTAAACTCATTCGTTGCTATTATTACTTACATCTTCGGATGCCAATCTATCAAGTTGGTAGCGCAGATGTACCAACGTATGCGTGGGGATCTCCGTCGTGCTTCGACCTTGACTCCAACCGTGTAAACAAAAAACATTCAATTTTCATATATTATACGCACCGCAAGGAATTAATGACGCACGAACTGAAAATGCAATAGATCACATATCGACTACCGAAAGGTGCAAGTCCTAAAGGAACCTCAACCGTCGGGGATGGGGAGACACATCTGAAGCGCTCCCACGCCCAAATTTGCAGTATATGTAAGGCACCGCCCATTTGCTTCGCCTATGGGTCGGTTGCACGACCTAACTCTCGATACAACCATGCAAGTGTTGCTGAACCCCAACTATACTGCGTAGGGACATTAAGGTTCGCCAATAATGGAAGAAACAGCAAACTAACTCGGGCACCTGATTTGTCCGAGAAAATAGATCCTCCTAGCAAACGGAGAATGAAAGCCCGGGAATGCTGCACTATGGTGATGTCATCGGCGTCCGGCGGAAGCTCTTCAAAGTGCGGTCTCAACCAGCTCAAACTGATCTGTGTGCCCCGCAAATGGGCTGGGTGAGCACCGAGTAGATCATCACGGACAGTGGCCCAATTCACAATATCGGGGCCGGTAATCGCACGTCCATCTATAGGAAGGCCCGTAAGCACCGCAATATCCTGCTGCGTGATAGTGCATTCACCTTCCGGCATATGGAAGGTGTGGGTCTCGGGTCTCCACCGCTTGACCAATGCAATAATTAAATGCCAATCCAGCTGCACGAATCCCATCAAATAAACGCTAAAAAATCCTGAAGCTTGCAGATACGGGACTATCCGCGGATCAAGATCACCTACGTATAGCATCGTTCGGCGACATCGAAGGGCTTCTGTTGGAAGTATCCGTGACATGTAACATGAACAGTTAGTGGCAATTTTGATGATATTGTTATAAAGTACAGATCAACTGAAAAATCTTCAATTACCTTAGCGTCTCATATAGCCTGAGATCTATGTCGGGCTTGCCTAGTAAGTAGTGAATCATCCTCTGGGCCCGGCTGAATGTAAGTACTCAGTGCTATATCTACATAATTATGATACTATAACATTACAACAAATTCTCATATGTATATATAACATGGAACACATAAACTGAATAAATATCGTGCAATTGTGATATTATAACATTACAAAAAAAATCAAATATATAATGTAAAAATCCGGGAAAAATTAACTTCATAAATATCAATCCAATAATAATATTATAACATTACAAAAAATTCATGATACTTATCATGCCCCGTGTCCTTTTTACGCGCCAACAGCCGTTATTCGTTTATTTCCCGGGATCGATACGGCGACGGACTTAACGTGATGCGATATGCGCAAGCGGAAGCAATACAATTTTTTTCCCATATGAAGAAATTCATTTGATGACTTCAGAAGACAAAGAGATTTTATAACATAGAAATACGATCATCCTTACAACGCATAGGAACGAAATACATAAGGATCGAGCAAGTATGATATACTCTCCGGCCAATCTGTGTGCACAAGTTTTCCTATTGTGCCCCGATTTTCCACAGTGTGTGCAATGATTTCGCGAAGTGCTATTGCTCGCGCTTCTCCGATCCATCTCATTCCGGATCCGTGATGTACGGGGCCTTCCTTTCTTCCGAATACGACTCGGGTCCGGCATTAATGGCAGCTCGTCGGGTTCAAGCTCGTAATGAAGATGCCCCAACGGATTAAACATATACTGATAGCACTGAAGGGTTTTCTCTAAAGTATATCATTCATCTACGTATGGTTCGTAATAAATGCCATACGCTTGACATGCTGCCATTACGTGTGAACATGGGATTTTCAGTCCTTCAAATTTCCCACATGTGCACGTTCTCAAGTGTAGGCGCACTATGTGTTTGTGGCCCCCTGAACCTCTGGATTTGTCACGTCCAGTTGTTACTTCAAAAACGCCTCTATCAGAGTCGAAACACGTGACGACATGCCTATTTGCTTTTTGACTGTTCTGCTGGAGCGTGACACCGGTAAATTCCGTATATTTCCACCGGTTGTCTTTTTGCATCCTATACATTGTTCTTCTCGTATCAAAATAGTGCACCAACTGATAGAATATCTTGTCGACCATGGCTGCTATTGGTAGACCACGGAAACCCTTCAGCATACCGTTGACCGATTCGACTAAATTTGTCGTTATCGATCCATATCTCCTCCCTTCATCATAAGCCTTTGTCCATTTTTCCCTTGGAATCTGATCACACCATGCGGTTGTGGCTGGATCGAACTCCCTAAGTTGGCTCATGAATTGGTCGAACTTCCGCCGTTGGTTCGCGTAAGCAGTACATTACAACATTAATTAGTACTTCATACTCAGATTTTTCCATACGTATTTTCCTAAAATTTACAAATTCAAGAATTTACCTGCCAACTGAATAAGTTTTTTCCCTTCGGCATTTTTGAAATGTTTATTGTAGTTGCTGGCAACGCATCGAATGCCATATCTATGGTGGCCATGTGGAGGACGCCACCGTGTTGTCTCCATTGCTCGTTGAATACCGATATGTCTGTCGGATATTACACAAATATCATCCCTCCTAGTGACATATCTCCGCAATAGATTCATAAACCAAGTCCAATTATCAATATTTTCCCGATGGACTACAACAAATGCCAGCGGGAAAATATGATTATTTCCATCAAGGGAGGCTGCACAAAGGAGGGTTCATTCGTATTTTCCGTACAAAAATGTACCATCAACAAAAATCACAAGACGACAACTTGCGAAGCCTTCAATCGTCCGCTTGAAAGTCCAAAACATCCGGTTGAAAACCGTGCGGCCCCGATCTAGGTTGATATGATCATCGATCACAAAATGTGAACCTGGATTCCGGCTTTTCATTTCGATCATCCACGTCCTCAACCTACCGTATGATTCATCCCAATCTCCAAATTGTCCGGCGATCGCCATTTGTTTGGCCTTCCAGGTTTTACAATAAGTAAGTTCGAATTGCAGCTCATCTTGAATCTCCACCATCGGTGGCTTGATTTTGATATCTAGTTGGGCGGCGACCATTGCTTCTATTTGGCTGCAGAGGTACTTTTGGTCAAGGTGCCGATGATCCCGTGACATTTGTGGAGAACCGTATGTATGTGACCCATTATATTTACTTATTTTCCAAAACATGCCACTTGATTTAGCAATCGCGTGGAGCCTCCAACCACACGGTCCATTTGGATTGCCACACCTTATCACATATTCGTCTTTCTTTGTCAAATAACTGCAAAAATTTTGATTTCTCCTAAGGGAGTACTCTTTTGCAGCCAACCGCACCGCGTCCCGTGATGGAAACAACATGCCAACATTAAATTCTTTTGATGGATCAAATAGCATACGGCCCGGCTTGGCTCTTGTGTCGTCTTACATCATGTCAAAGTTGATCTCTGAATAAGGCGGTGGATGTACCAACGGCAAAATGGGATTGCTGCACTGCGTATTATAGTAAGCCTCCATATTGTTACATCCGACATCTTCTTCATCATTGTCATCGGAGTCCATCCAAGGATCATCTTCTTCATCACCATCATCATCATCATCATCAGCAGCAGCAGCAGCAGCATTATCAGCATTATCATAACTATCATCGGCCTGCACGCATCGATTATGCAAACCATCATCATCTTCACCAACATTCGAAGCTTCCTCTGCGAAATCATCTCTCATTTGGTGTTCTGCTACGATTGCATAAAACCGCAAGAACCCCGTACCACCAGCCTGAAGTGCAAATTGCTGAATCATAGTAACTGTGGCATCATCATGCACCTCCGTAATGTTATATGTAACACAATTGCGTGTTACATACGGATATAGATACACCACTGTTTGAACATACTAGTTTCCTGTTATATTCAATGCGCTCTCAATCGACACACGTAACTCATCAAATGTCCATATATTTGCAATCCCGAACATGGTAGTTTGTCCGCCTTCGTAATCAATTCCATATTCGGTTCGTACTATTGTGCCTCCCAGTAGCACAATCGTAAAAGATGTAGACGACATTCTGAGATTTAAATAAATTAGAAATTATTTCTAAACTACAATTTCCTAAATATTGTCTCGTATATGTTATCAAATTAACATACCCACTATCAATATATCAAATGAAATAAATGTCTTAGTATAGGCCTAAGGGTTTAGACGACATTTTGGGATTTCTTTCAATTTCTTGGGAGACAATTTGCCAGAAGGGAAAAATCGTCATTTTTCAAAATTCGTCGGTCAAAATACCGTCAATCGTCCATGGCTAGTTGATTGTGGCCATTTCCTAATTTTTGAGATTTTTTTGATTTTTTTGGGAGACGATTTGCCGGAAGGGCAAAATCATCATTTTTCAAATGTTATCGGCCAAAATAGCGTCAATCGTCCATGGCCAGTTGATTGTGGCCATTTCCTAATTTTTAAGATTTTTTTTGAATTTTTTGGGAGACAATTTACCAAAAGGGCAAAATCGTCATTTTTGAAAATTCGTCGGCCAAAATATCATCAATTGTCCATGGCCGATTGATTGTGGCCATTTCCTAATTTTTGAGATTTTTTTGAATTTTTTGGGAGACTATTTGCCGGAAGGGCAAAATCATCATTTTTCAAATGTTATTGGTCAAAATACCGTCAATCATCCATGGCCGATTGATTGTGGCCATTTCCTAATTTTTGAGATTTTTTTTGAATTTTTTGGGAGACAATTTTCCAAAAGGGCAAAATCGTCATTTTTCAAAATTCGTCGGCCAAAATATCATCAATCATCCATGGCCGATTGATTGTGGCCATTTCCTAATTTTTGAGATTTTTTTTTTGAATTTCTTGGGAGACAATTTGCCAGAAGGGCAAAATCGTCATTTTTCAAAATTCGTCGGCCAAAATACCGTCAATCGTCCATGGCCGCTTGATTGTGACCATTTCCTAATTTTTGAGATTTTTTTGATTTTTTTGGGAAACGATTTGCCGGAAGGGCAAAATCGTCATTTTTCAAATGTTATCGGCCAAAATACCGTTAATCATCCATGGCCGATTGATTGTGGCCATTTCCTAATTTTTTAGATTTTTTTTGAATTTTTTGGGAGACAATTTGCCAAAAGGGCAAAATGGTGATTTTTCAAAATTCGTCGGCCAAAATACCGTCAATCGTCCATGGCCGATTGATTGTGGCCATTTCCTAATTTTTGAGATTTTTTTTTGAATTTCTTGGGAGACAATTTGCCAGAAGGGCAAAATCGTCATTTTTCAAAATTCGTCGGCCAAAATACTCACAATCGTCCATAGCCGCTTGATTGTGGCCATTTCCTAATTTTAGAGATTTTTTTTGAATTTCTTGGGAGACAATTTGCCGGAAGGGAAAAATCGTCATTTTTCAAAATTCGTCGGTCAAAATACCGTCAATCGTCCATGGCCAATTGATTATGGCCATTTCCTAATTTTTGAGATTTTTTTTGAATTTTTTTGGAGACAATTTGCCGGAAGGGAAAAATCGTCATTTTTCAAATGTTATCGGCCAAAATACCGTCAATCGTCCATGGCCAGTTGATTGTGGCCATTTCCTAATTTTGATGATTTCTTACAATTTTTTTGGGATATAATTTTCCAAAAGGGAAAAATCGTCATTTTTTTAAGTCACCGGCCAAAATAATCTATGACCACTTCATTGTGGCTATTTTCCCATTTTCTCAAATTTCTTAATATTTTTCCTTCATTTTTTTGAAAGTCTTTATGATTTTTCTTTATTTTTAATCCATTTTGTATTTTCTAATTTTCTATTATTCGAATTTTGAAATTATTAAAAAAATATTTTTCAGACCGGGTCAAACCCCGCCCCCGCTTCTCGAGCCATCCGATCAACTTTTTTTTTATTTTCGCAAAAAATCATTTTACACTCCTAATTTTGTTTTTTAAATTTTGAAAATCGTCAAAATAAATATGGACGTAGTTGCAAAAATGAATCCCGAAAATTTGTTTTTATGAGATTATGGTCATTTTTTTTATTTACCGCAATTTGTAAACATTACAACTATTCAGTCTACAACTAATAATTAAATAAATAAAACAATACTTACGAAACTGCAAAAACTAACTATAACAAGGTTTACCTCAAACTAGTAAGAAGGTCGGCTTTGCTTTTCTCTCGGTTTCTGCAAAAATAAAAAAGTCCCAATTTAATTTAAACATAACAAAAATATTTGCAATAAAATCAAACACTAATATCAATAAAGGCACCCGAGGAGAGGGGGATATGAGAAAATCTTCGTGAGCTATATAGAAGAAAACAAGAAATGAGGTCTTAGAGAGTCCGATTAAAACTTGATCGGGATATTAAGAACAAATCTCGCCGAAGTTAATCAAAGCGAAGGGAGGGCTCCCAGCGGACTCCACACTCTGTTCACTTAATATCCAGATCACTTAAAATCAGAGATTCCGTGGAGGAGGCTTAGCAAAGGAGGGACGAGCTTTTGTGGAGAGGTGAAATGCAGAGGAAAGTTGAGCTTCTGTGGAGAGGCGAAATGCAGAGGAGAGATGAGCTTCTGAGAGGAGGCGAAATGCGGAGGAGAAATGAGCTTCTGAGAGGCGAAACGCAGAAATGCAAAGGAGCGATGAGCTTCCTTGGAGGAGCGAAATGCGGAGAAATGATCTTCCGTGGATAAACTTCTCAACGGAGAGCCTTCGGCTTTGCTTAAAGTAGAGCCGAAGGCTCAGTAGCACTCGTGAAAGGTGCTATAGCACCTTTCACGTCGTCTACCAGCGCCTGATTAAAGGCGCTGGCGACGTAGGGGCCCCTACCCGCTCCGCAGTATTACCACCGAGCGGGTAGGGGCCAGCATGCAGAGAGAGCAGAATCTCTGCTTTCTCCGCATGCTTTTATCTTGCTAGCACCGTGAGTGCCGAGCAAGACACAACATGTGCAGAGAGAGAGAGAGAGCAGAATTCTGCTCTATCTCTGCACGCTTTTATCTTGCTCGGCACTCACAATGCCGAGCGGACCCCTAAACGGTAAATAAGTTTTTTTTCCCTTTATTTGGTAAATATAATTTTTTTTTATGCAATTTGAAAAAAAAGCCCACAGTTTGGTCTATGAGAGACGATATAGGAAAGGCTGATATAGAAAGTCAACGGTTCTAGTTACACACTGACACACGAACAACGACTATAGTGGGTAACTAAATTTTTTTTATGTGATGGGTTGCATTGTACAAGAAAGAAACTCGACCTTCAATGTAAGAGGAATTACTAATCTATTCTGTTCATTTTTATCATTCCATATAGAGAATAAATTGACAAATTTGAACGTAACTAATAAATTTTGAGTTAATACCACGAAAAACATTAAATCGGTACACCTGTGACAAACCTACCCCAACCTATTGTGGGTATCTATTAATTTTTTATGTGATCAGTTACATTGTACAAGAAACTTGTCCTTCAATTTATGAATATTAAATAAATCGACCAGCTTGAACTAATTAATAGTTTTTGCAATGTAGCAGTAGGTCTTATTATAAATTGACCGCCTTCGGAGTCTCCAATCAGGCCGGAGGCGAAAGACCTCGCTGGCCTCATGTGAAGCTCGCCCCCATCCGCTAGAGAAAGAAGAAGGAGAGAGAAGAAAAAAAGGAAAAAGAAATAAAAATTCAAAAAACTATTACAATATTATGTTGCTGGCCCACTGGCATCTACGTCGGTGCCGATCGATCGAAATTGATTGGATGGACTGAATTGGTACAATTGCAAAAGGTTTAGGACTGAATTGGTAAAAAAAAAAGTTTAGGACAAAATTGACACAATTGCAATAGGTTTAGAACATTTTTGGTAATTTTTTCAAGACTAAGAATTTACATGAGGTTTGTCATTTATTCCTGTGATTAGCAACATTGCGCATAAAAAACGTAGGTAAAACCGACCCCGTTTAATTTATAAATGTCTGGTATTGGCAACTGATAGTTTATCCCCACTAGTGGTCTTGTAATTAACAGCTGAATTCTTTTTTTTTTTTATCAGCAGATGCGAACAAAAATTGAATTGGATAAGAAACTGGAATCTTGATGCAAGGTATCATAAGAAACTTAAAGATAGAAAATGTTGACTTATTACATGCTTCGGAAACAACATGGACCTGCTTTTGCGCAGCTGGGCTAAAAATAATAATAATAAGTTAAGGAGAATGAAGAATAGAAATGGTTAGTTTAGTGACGTTCATGGGGAAGTGGGTGATATTGTTAGTTTTGAGTTTCCTTTATTTGATATGTTAAATGCTTAGGCTTAGTGATAGAAATGTTGTCACATCAGTTTTTTTTCATTTTTGGGTTAGAGAGACAATTTCCATTGCACGTGAAATAGAGGTACCTAACTTCTAGATAGAGATATAAATGTAACAAAATAAGCAAATCTGAAAGATAATTTAACTCGGTACGATCCGCAGAGACCGACTCATTCATGTCATAGCACTAGAGCACAACGGGCGGCCTCATCAACATCCGCGAGGAGCACACGCCGAGAGTTCTCTGTCCGATAGCTATGGTTTTGCCAAAAGGCAGTGTGCGCCTAGGTACGATGTACCCAGCGCCATCGCCGTATAGAAAACTTTTTGTAAATCTATTTCTAGATCAGAAAAAAAAAAAGAGCACCCAAATCAAAGTCAGTTCAACATGTCGGATCTTTTGTCCAAATAATCTAAGGTATTTTTCTTTTTTCCTCTTGTTATTTCTGGACATTAGATGTCGCTTATTGAGTTTTAATAAAAATCTACTTCTGAAAAGGAATATATAACCAAAAACTAATGTAGCATACTTTTCTTTTTCTCTACAGTTATTTTGAAGATATTCATTGTTATTTGAATTCAGTTGCGCGCACAACCTCCTTGTATTTCATGTATTGTCACCGATTTCTTTTTAATTTTTCTTTTTGGCTAAGTGCATGGATGAAGCTTTTACTTAAACAAACTACCTAAAACACATGGAAGTTACAACATAACGTGTACCTTAAGTAATCAAATTCTAGGGTCGATCTAGGCTGCAAGGATGATCAGGTCTAGCTCGGTGATACCCTTGCCACAACTCGGCCACATGGTTTCGAATCAGGAGGATTCATCCTCTATTCGCACTACATTGTAATGAAATTCAAGCCGTACAAAGAAGCTATGTAAGACTCACGAGAAGATTCGCGCGTTATACGTTGAATTATGTGAAAAATACATGACAAGTTGCGACAGAACTCTAATTTAGATAACTTCCATTTAGTGAGGTTACCTAAGCCTCGATCCTGGATTCCCATAGTTCAATGAATAGTGTGAATTCCCAACTTCCCTGGTACTAAAACTGATGAGCAAATATTCAGAAGGGTGTTATAACTGCATCTTTCGTTGTCTTAAGGATGTTGTCGCCATCGTTGTCATCGTTGTCGATATTTGAAATTTGAAGGGCGTGGTTGGAAGTGAGGCTGACTGCTGGAGCAAAATCGCCAGCGACAACCCAGTAGCAAGAGGCCGAACGTCATCCCTTGCTGTCTGAATATTTCGTTTCCAGCCATAACTTGGTTCATTTCCTTTGGAGGACTAAGCTGCGTAGATACTGCGCATTGGCAGAACCGGTGCTTTGAATCATCTTAGAGAATGCGCTCGCTTCATTTGACAGCAGATTCTCTGGAGTATCATGTTCTGCTACCTGAAGTGAAAGTTGAAAGCATCCCAATTAGTACGTAAGTAAGAAAGTAGAAACACAATGACATCGAAATGTTTGACTTGCCATTCTTCAAAAGTTTTAAGCCCCGTAATTATTGTATTTCAGAGAAAAGTGTGGTTTTCGCCTTTCCGTATTAATGATGAGAAGCTGGGAATATGCAATTCTTGCAAGAACTGATGTATGATGAATAGCAATGACAGAACATACATGGCCAGAATCGAGCACAAGGATTTGGTCAGTGTCAATGATGGTGTTAAGTCTGTGAGCAATGATGAGCATGGTGCAGTAGTTGAATTCTTCACGGATGGCTTTCTGGATGAGAGAATCGGTGCTAACATCGACGGCCGCAGTTGCTTCATCGAGAACAAGAATCTTTGATCTTCTTAGTAATGCTCGAGCAAGGCATAGCAGTTGCCTCTGTCCGACACTGAAGTTCTCTCCTCCCTCGGAAACCTTGACAGGACGCAACCAATATCAATATCAGTGAAGATTTTTAGCATATCCTTTCTTAACTAACAAGAAAGAACTGATGGATGCATTCTGAAGCCAGTAGAACAATGAAGAGCATTACATCGGCCTGTTGCATATAGGCAAGTCCAAACATATATAGAAATCGACTAGCAACTTCAATTAAGACAAAACATCTAACATATCTGGAAAATGTTATGCAACGGATGCCTTGTATACATTCGACTCGATGTCTCTCGTTTCTCTACCAAAGGGCATTAGCCTAGTCATTGTCATTGTCACCATCTCAACACATGCATGCTTTAGACAACCTCTAACAATCCTTGTCCTTCACAGTACAATTTTCATAACATCAATATTTTCCCTTTTAACATTGTAGGTGACTACCGATAAGTAACTTCATTGCAAGCTTACCTCAGTATCCAGGCCATAAGATTTCCTCTTGATAACATCCTCCAAATGTGCTCTCTCTAGAGCCTCCCAGAGATTAGCATCGTTATGCTCGTTGAAAGGGTCGAGATTGAATCTCACAGTTCCTACACAGGATTGAGAACAGATAAGCCATTCCAAATGATATTTAGTCTCCACAAACAATGGAGTCACAAGGTTCATTTTGGTCTATTGTGGAAGCTCCTCAATTCGCAGTAATGGAGTTCAGTGCATGCAGTTATGACTCGTATGGTATCCTTTTTCACATGAAATATCGAACAGGTCATGAAAAGAAAGTTGGCCGATTTTTATCTAGAATGTTACTTGTAATCAAACCAAAGTAGAAGAACGGTAAAATAAGACATTTGAACAGACTAGGACTGGTCAGCAGAATGTTCACGTCCAAAGAAATTTACTGCCTAAGAGTTGTCGGGTAAAGAATTGGATTGCAAGAATAGTAATTAGCTCTTGTGAACATGATTGGTCCAAGGAGTAAAGAGTTCTGGACCTCCAATATCAGACATAATAAGTGAGAGAAAACTCTCAGATGTGAAATGGTTAGAGGACACAGCCATATCAACCAGCGAGCAGACTGACAAGCATGAACTTGTTAGCAGAATCTCCTACAGATTATCAGAGAACTTGAAGGAAACGGGGAGGGAAGAGCAAAGCGATTTTAACAAACAAGTCAATGTGATAAGAGCATTTCACAATGCCTACCCGAGAAAAGAACCGGTGATTGTGGTATGATGCTAAGGACTTTCCGCAAATCTTCCAGTCCTATTTTAGAAGTGTTGCACCCATCGATCAAAATTCTTCCTCTTTCCAGCTCAACGATTCGGAACAAAGCATTTATCATGCTAGATTTTCCAGCACCGGTTCTTCCAACTATTCCCAGTTTCTCACAAGGTGCTGCCGAGAAGGACAATCCATGCAAGACGGGAGGAAGTTCAGGTCTGTAACGAAGGACCACATCTTCAAATTTGATTGATCCTGATGAAGGCCAGCCAGGAGGGGGCTGGTTGCTCTCTACTATAGCTGGAGCCTCGGAAGGCAATTCTATGTACACACCCACACGCTCTACAGCATTTAGACTATTCTCAGCATTGCTCGCTTGTCTCAGAACACCGCCCAAAAGGCTTGTTATACTCAAAGTGTAGCTAAGAAGGAGACCTACAGTTGAAGCAAACCCTGCTCTGTTTTCTGCCTTTCCGGTCTGCATAACTGCAAATGTCGCAGTCAACCAGATCATTATGCCTCCTAGAGTCTCCAACCTTATGTTGAGCCAAATGTTGGCACTGATATTGACAAGGGTGAATCTGATATTATTGTCCATGGCCTGGGCGTTAATGGTGGCCAACCTATCATATGCTTTATATGCACGTATCGTTGACAAGCCGTTCAATGCTTCTCCGAATTGCGCATAAACTGGAGATCTGGTGATTGAATCTAAGCGTTTCACTTCACGAGATATAGTCTGTTAACAACCGCAAAGAAAACAATTAGAAAGACAATTATTTCCAGACTTCCAGAGGACTTAGCTATATGGTAAGAGGACAAAACATGCGTTAGGAAAAGAAGTGTAGTTCTATCGAGAAATTGAAAGGATTTTCTGTTAGCCTTGACAATTAAGGCCCCTTCTACCACAAAAAAATGACAAAAAGATGGCTAAAAGAAATTTTTATTACTGAACTGTTGGTGATTATTCACTGTTTCAAATGAATGAAGGAAATAAAGTGTTGCTTTCTCCTATAGAAGGATTATGGAAATTTTGATTCAGAATTTCCACTATGGAACATCTAAATGGAGTTGCATAATGTCACAAGCGTTACAAAAAATGCAAACACAACGTGAAACTGTCAGTTAATGTAGAAGAAGAAAATTGCCAACCCCGCCTAGTGGGACAAGGGTTGGCAATTGTTGCTGTAAGTAGCAGAGAACATATTGGTATGCATGCAAAAGCATTATGGCACGACCAAAACTGCACTGACCTGGTAATACAGATAGGCGGCATAAAACAAGATCAAGAGCGGCATTATCGCCCAAAGAGAGATTGTGCTCACAATTCCAATAAGCACTAAAGTTGAAAGTAGCTGGCAGACTTGGCCCATAAACAGATCTACGAATCGCGCGACATTGCGATCTATGTCGCCTAGATCCTTGGCAAACCTGTTGATTATTCTACCCATTGGGTTGGTGTGAAAGAAGAGCATTGGAGCCCTTAATATAGACTGGAGCATAGAATCATGCAATCTTTTCGCCGCATGAAGACTCGAAATAATCAACCAATAAGCATTAGCCAGCATCACGGTCACCTGACTCACAGAAAAAGCGGAGTTGTCACAGACATTGCTAAAAAGACCTTCCCTTCAGTTGACATATACCCTCATCCACCAAAGATTAAAGTACAGAAATCTATAAATATAGTAAAGTTAACAAATAGTCTGTTTCATGGTATGATAACTGAGATGCTATCTGAAAATACAATACTGATTCTGCACCATAAGCAAGAAGTTTTAAGCCAAACTCAAGCACTAAGAGGAAATGTGGCACTTCAAAAAGAAACAAAAAGAAATTATAGAAGCGCAAGCTACTGCACGAAAGAAAGTAACATTGGAGAAACTGAACAGGAGATCTATCTACGGCATTGACGTACTTGACCAAAGGAAAGGACTGCGTAGATCAATATGTAGAATCCTGGTCTGTAGTTCTCTGAAGTGATTTGATCTGTCCAGAAACTCAACCATGTGCTACTTGAAATTCGAAGGACTTCAGTTAAAATATAGAAAATAAAGAGTACTGCCACCACCCACAGGCCTCCCAGTGCCCCTTTGTACCTAAAAATGTATTACGTGAAAAAGGAACTAAGATCATATTCATTTCACAGACAAGTAGCATTGTCGCTATGTAATTCTATGTGGTTCAGATTTATGAGTCATGACAGAAAGAGGGAGAAGACCATTTTACAAAACAAAACAGAGTGTTCGGGTTTACAATTAAGGAGATGGCGAATGCAGGGACATTAGGTGTTTATAAGCCTTTAGTGATATGGAGGATACCTAAGCATCGCAGAAAAAGCCACCTATAGACTTTTGAGTGATGTCAAGTGAAGCTGAGAAAGAAATGTTGCACAAACTTACACTACATCGATATTGCCTCCATACTGTCTTAGGTGTTACATGGACTTTCTTGAACTTAGAGTTCAAGATATCACATGCATGTTTGATGTCATTTAATTGGCTTATTTGAACCCTAGTTCCACTGTAGAGTTCAAGAAAGTCTTTAGGTCATCCATAAATAAGCCTCTTTTGGTGTAATATGGCTATGCGACAAGCGTTAGAGATGAAGTTTCATATCATGCATTTCAGTACCTCATCAGGACTTTCCAACTCACAACGCCAGTTTCCCGTTCCTCTTGCTTAATAAGTACCAACTTCCCTCCTTTACCTTTCTTCCCATGGCCTCGATCTTTAGGCAATTCATTAACAGTGCTGTTAGCGGCTGGTTTGGATATTTTCTCCTCTACATTTTTGTTCTCCCCCTCCTCGTCCTCTTCTATTTCTTCCTCCATTTTTCCTGCATTCTCCATGAGTTTCTGGAAAAGTACCTTGCTTCTAGAGAGCTCCTCAAAAGTCCCCTCCTCTTTGACCATTCCTTCATGAACTAAAATGATTCGATCCACTTGAGGAAGAAAATGAAGCTGGTTCGTGACAAGAACCCGGGTCTTCCCTCTCAGCTCTTCCTTGATACAGCTATTGAACACCTGTACTTGACTGCGGATTAGTATAAGATAATACAGAAATTGGCCTCATTTCTGAAAATTCAGGCAGAGATTCTACTGAATGGAACATCTACAAATCTGAAACTAAAGTTCACTTCAGACATGGAGAGCAGTGGAGCAAAAGGCTCGGACACCCCAAGTTACTAAAAATATAAAAGTAGTAGGTGAAACAAACACAACAATAGAAATACCCAATTTTAAGTTAAGAAGTCCCAAATCAGAAAATGCTTAAGAGTATCGAAAGTAGCAGATGTTGCTTCGATTATCCCCGGATTGATTGCAGTAAGTCATCTTAAGGGCAGGACTATGATCAAAATTCTTGTCCTTGCTTAACCGAAGCATTTGAGCATACTTTGCGCAAAAATCTTTCCGAGTATACAGGTAATTGTTGAAGCTGTATAACATCAATTGCCACATCTGTGGTAATCTGAAGTGACAGACATTGTCTCATGAATTTCATACCTGTCGACCAACATGAGCATCTAGCGCACTTAAAGGGTCATCAAATATGTAAACATCTGAATTCGAGTAAACAGCCCTGGCCATGGAAACCCTCTGCTTTTGGCCTCCACTTATATTCACCCCTCTTTCACCAATCTCTGTAAGATCGTGACCCTGAGGAATAAATGAAACAGAGAGTTAATGGATCATATCCTGTGTTAATAAGAGATTCTTGCAAGGCACTGAGTTCCACTTAACTGGAAGCAAATCAAGATCATGCTCCAATTGAGTAACACTGACTGCCTTCAAATATCTTTCCGCATCAAATTCGGACCCAAATAATATGTTGTCACGGACCTGATATCACACACTGGGGATTAGGACATGAGATGAATTGATGATACGGCGGCCAACATCAACAGAAAAATAAAACCAGCACTGTGCAACTTACAGTTGCATTGAAAATCCACGACACTTGAGGAACATAAGCAACGGTTCCCTGTATAGAAACACATCCGTTGGAGACAGGAGGGAGTTCCCCGAGCATTGCGGATATGAGGGATGTCTTTCCTTGTCCAGTACCACCAACAATAGCAACTAAGCTACCCACTGGTATTTCCAGGTTGACGTCAGAAAGGGTGGGTTTTTCTGCCTGGAGTTAGCTGAAAGTTTAGCCTCCACTTGAAAAAAAATGTTGCAACAAAAAGACCGGGAACCACCATAAATGACCATTTATTTATGCTGAATCATCGAATATCAGTTAGAATGACACAGCTACGTTAACTAGAACCTTCAAATTGGCGGCAAATTGGCGGCAAAAGAGACGCATTCTCCCGGAGAAATTATGTTCTCCTTGGAGTTTCGAGTTCAGTTATTTTCCTTAGACATTTAGCAAGAGTAAATTTACCCCAAAAAATTACAATTCGAAAATTAGCACAAGCTTCCTTGCAAGATGGTCACCTTTATAGAAGTTGTGAGAACACTACTCACTTAACAAAATGCTTAAGTTGTTCAATGAAGGTGTGGTTTAAATTTCGATTATGGCATCAGCCAACTTCGGGGTTCATAAATTTATATTTATGTGCCCCGATCGTTCAAACATATCAGTGATTATTACTGTTTATAAACGCATTTTGATGGTGTTACAACCCTTAAAACTTAAACATTCTAAAATCAACAGTTTATTCACATTGAAAAAAGTTAGGTAAGTGATTTTTGACAAAATGAAGCATATATTTATTCACCTTTGAGTTCCATGAGAAGTGCCCATCCTTAATTGAAATAGCTGGCTCTCCTGGCTCAATCGGTGAATTTGGAACCAGTATTCTCTCTTCAGTTAAAAATAATTCCTCCAAACGTTGCAGGGAAACATTCGCACTAACAACCTGGGACAGAAAATAAAGATTGGAAACTAAAAGATGACGAAGAAATGTTTGCAAGCACTGTCATAATAAAATTGCTGGATCTAAGATGGGCACTATGCGTCATTTTTTAGAAAGCAAAAGTGAAAAACTGTAACAAGCACAAAACAGAAACTCTGATTCCCACTTTCCAAATATTGTAAAAGCCATTTAATGAAAAGATAATCTGTTACAGATTAGTTATCACAACATCTTTAGCCTTCAATTCAATTATCACATTGATGTAACAGGTTTAACCTTCAACTAATTAAATGTCTATCGGTTATTCTATTTCAACAACTAGACAATTTAGTTCAGGTTAAAGGAAAATGTAATATATGAGAAATGCTTGTCAAAATTTTCTTACTCTGTATTGTCCAACTCAAAGAGTCAACCCCATCGGTATGATGATTTACTACAGTTCACCTTTGATATTCTATTATTATTTTTCTTGCAGTTTGATATGGTCAATTATTTTCTTCTTCGCTTAAGCAATATGAGTAAATGCTTAAACTGAACAAGGGTATCATGCCAACATATCTGAGGTACACAATTAGGAGCAAAAACAAAATGATAGATCCTCTATCCACATAATAACCACACATGTTGAAGTTGACGAAGGGGACATCGGTGGACCATTCTATTTGAGTGAAAGAGACACAGCAATGAGGGTAGGATGAAGTGAAAGAACCTGAGACATCAAGCTAGGGAGCATGTTCAAAGGAAACCGTAGCACCACAAAAAGAGAAAGTGATGTAAACGCCCTTGCCGGTGTCAAATCCCCACCAAGCAAAGTGAATGTCCCAAATGAGACAACGGTTACGATGACGGGAATGCTGTTCAGTAGAAAGCTGTTGAACTGCCACCAAAATTGAACTCTTAGACAAATAGAACACCATCTAGAATTATGGAAGGAGAAAATGTCATGTCCTATAGCTCTCATGCACGCCTGACAAAAAGGGTTTAAATTCATTCAGCTATTGCTACTTAAGAAACAAATGAAGACTATTTTCATTGCACTCTAATAAGTCTGCTCATTCGAAAACAGCTAGTATAAGTCTATGACTACTTAGCTTACATGCAACGGTGAAAGGAGTCCAAGACCAGATGGATAATTTTACAAGGCAAACCAATCACCTTTCTCGATGTTACACTACCTTATTCTCATGATGTATGATTCATTGCACACGAGCACCTATGAAAGTATTTTAGCTGCTGTCAGTCTGCTTGGTTTCTTTAACTGTGCATGCGCGCGTATGGGTATGTGGATGCGCTTGTGTACATGCGTACACATAGATTTTATACCGACATAGACATGAAACTGGGGAAAGCAAGAATTTTCCAACTGTCAATACAGATGATATTTCCACAATCCAAAGGCATACAATTATCTTAATTTTGAAGTAATCCATACCGCAGATACTAGTTGCGCCTTACGGAACCATAAAAGCTCATCACTTCGTACTTCATGAACTCTATATTGGAAGCTCTTTTCCCAAGCATAACATCTGCAAGAATTTTTTGGGTGAATTCAATTCATTATAAAATGAACACAGCCATAGAACGTAGGCCATGGCTTCTCGCCTATTCAACATACTTCACAGTCTCCATTGCTCCAAAAATTTCATTCATAAGGCTGACTCTCTTGTCAGTCCGCTGCAGCCCTTCCTTGGTCAGCTTTTGCATTTTGCTGATTATGATTGTCTAATTCACCATAATAAGGATTAGAACTTGAAAACAATAGATTGTCAGATAATGGATCAATCATCATGATATAAACTATAATCGATGAGTTGAGAGTGACAATGCGGCACCAAACCTCGTTTAGTTAACCACTTGTAGCATAATATAGAGATTGTGATAGTTAACGAGCAATAAGCAGAGGCGGCAGAGATCATTAATTTTAACTCATGGAACTCTTTACTTGTTAGACCATTTTTCTTCGGTCAGAATGGCAATAAGAAATAATTGCCTTCATATCTTAAGCAACCGTATTAGGCTTTCCTATAGCATGCATTTTAGCACAAAGGGCCATGCCAACATGATATTGCCGTATGAGCATACTACTGATACAACCATTGCTATGTTGAAGTTTCAAAAGATAAACAACCTCTAATTAGTACCTAGATCAGAATGCCCCTTAAAATTTAAAATCGAAGAGACCTTGGCCCCCCAAGTCAGCAAAAATACATGGACAAGTAGGTATTACTATAGAGAGGATAACTTTTGAGGGAAAGAGAGAGCACAAGGTTACTTGCAAGGGGATCATGAGGACAAGCATGAGAGATCCAAGCAGTGAAGCAACGCCTAATTGCTGGTACAGAAGAACCATGGCAACAACAATACGAAACGGAGCTGACCATAAGTTGTGAAGTTGTCGGCATGTTTGCTGAACAATATCAGGTGTCATGTCAGATGTTGTTCATAGAATTTGCTTTTGCAAAATCAGAAGAGTGGGGCATATGTACTAACCACGATGTCAACATGGACTTAACTAAATCACATTGCAGCAGTAAGAGAACTATGGTAACAATGTCATAGACATGTCTCAGGTGAGAAATCTCACCTCAAGTGCGTTAGCATCTGTTGTTATCAAGTTTGTTATCTTTCCAGATTGGAACTTCTGGCGACCCTCATGCGTGAGTCTCAAGGATTTGCAGAAAATGACCGCCACCTACCAATTGGTTGAATAAGCTTAATAGTTGCTCTACTATGACAAACGATGGAGAACAACCTAGATGAGCATCTGATACTGAGGATCTGTACAAATCTGCTTGAGGTTTTACCAAAGTTGACCTCAGCCTAAATCCAGTCCGAAATGAATTCTGAAAGTACTGGGCTTCACAAAGCACACCGAACAACTGAACAGAGTCCAATCAGAAGTTAATAACATATCCAAAACAGTAATTCTCACATATCTTATTGAAGAAAGGGTACAATCATGGAATAAGAACCACAAGCCAGAGGCACCGACGATTACAAGTAACACAGACAATATTGGCATATGCAATAATCTCATTTACCATTTACAAAGGTGATAATGATATTTACTCCACGTAGTGCACTACAAAAATTTAACAGTGTGCAAAATTAGAAGGATAGGACTGTTTCCTAACATAAATTGCACACTCGACACAAAACAAAGAAAGGCTCATACCACACCGACGAGAATAAAAAGGGCATAGATGTAACCAATCCATGCATGGTCCCCTCTTTGCATTGACTGCATGTTGCAAAGAAAGACACATTAGAAAAAAATAAGTTCCTGGAAAAGTAACCTGTACCTAACATAATCCACCAAGGTGTTGAATGAAAATGAAAAAGTAAAAGGTCAGTCCATGAGCAGAATATTCTTCACCACGGAAGGCATGGCAATTGAGACTTCAAGATAATATACCCATAGAACAGAACCAATGAGATTCTTATTGAGCTGATCATAGTTCCTATAGTCACTACGCCATTGCTGTTCATTTGTTGTCCTATGTAAATCAGAGCAACTTCTCTGTCACAACAAGGAGCACACTGGAATAATTACCGCAGAATGACATTTGACCCTAAGATAAGCGCATGTTAACTCTGTTTCTGCCAGGGTCTGCCCTCCCTGTGAACAACTAACAAGTTTTCCATCCAAAGATGGTCTATTGAACAATATTCTAGTCATTTCAAGAGGAAGGTTCCATGGAAACAATTCCGTAATGAAGCACTCGTTCCTAGAAGATAAAAATTCACAATTCTAGGATTTCATCGAAATCTTAAAAGCAGAGTCCATCATTGATTATAAAATTGATGCCTAGGCATTCATCTGTGAGAGAGAGAGAGAGTTGGAACAGCTTACCTGAAGGAGGTAGTTCAGCAATATGGGCCCTGCAAACTCAGAAAGATCGCTCCCGATCTGTAGTGATTCATGTAAGAAAGGGTTACTAAGCTTCCAATGAGCGTTGAATACGAAGTCAGCAGTATGCTCTTGAAGGACGATTATTATAGTGATTGCTCAAGCTTAATCACGAGACGAAGCCTCAGAGACTGTCCTTTAGAGACTGCTTTTCTTATATCAGATTCGCGAGCTTCTAAGGTTCTGCTCAAGCGAAGTTTTTATATAACGGGGCATGCATAGCATATGGCCATCATTAACCTATTAGGAAAGGAGATGGACATTTGATTGAGCAACCATTCACCATAACTAAGTGTTGGAATATATAAATATTAAACCACGCCTTCTTCTATCAGCTTAAACTTTTAGAGCAGTTGGCTATGGTTCCATAAAATCTTCACATGGTATCAGAGCAGGAGGTCCCAAGTTCAAATCTTTCCAAGCCCCTATTTGCATCCCCAATGAATATTTCCACGCTTAGTACTAGGCAAAAAGATCAGACTAAGCGCGAGGGGGAGTGTTGGAATATATAAATATTAAACCACGCCTTCTTCTATCAGCTTAAGCTTTTAGAGTAGTTAGCTGTGGTCCCATAAAATCTTCACACTAAGGAATCTGAACAATTTGGAATGAGTCTGGCGATCAATTACATCATGAAGGCAAGTATGATACCTTAAAGAAGCCTCCCAACCAAAACCTGAAGCAACGCAGACAAGTAAACATTCAAACAATGAGGACGCTTACGAGTAATGCTGCACAGATGTCAGTGCACTGTCAAATCGAAAATGGAATGAACAATGGGAGATGAGATGCAATTCAACCGATACATACCTTCCCCCAAGGCTGCTGTTCAAAGCTCTTAAAAGCCACGGGTTGGGCCTTTGAGACTCTTTGGCCCAGCATTTCTGGAATCTGGAAAATAAGATAAGATTGCAATGCTTTAGGAATGTATCTGTGTTCACAAAAAAATTTTGGTAAGAGAAGTGACTGACGCGAACCTTTTAATCAGCATCTCAGTCTGATCCCAATAGTCTAACTTCCAAACATCCTTTTCGGTAATTGGTCTTTTGTAGCCTTGCTGCATAAGTGGAGTCACCCACCCAAAGGATATCCCTTTAAGAGAGAGAGAGAGTATTATTAAGGATGCAGCAATAAGCAGCTAATTAACAGAACGCCAACCAAAGTCCAACATTCCATTTCGCTAGACCCTCAAAGAAGTGTGTCATCTCACTTTTATTTTCAGGCTTGCTTCAGGGAGGAGGAGATGTGTGTAAACAGGGAACCAATGAATGCCACCATCAGAAACCAAGCAAAAAACAACCAAATTTGACTCATTAAGCAGACAGAATCTGAAAATGTCAATTTACAGGCTTATTATCAGTGCTTATTGGAGAATGACAAGCAGTGCTTTGGCATGTCAATGCATAAAGACTAGCTGAACTGGTCTGGTCATATGAAAAACAAGCCGAACTGTTGGATAAGACAAATGAAGTTCAATTATTACTCACTGGAAAATATGTTGACATGCCTTTCAGGACAAACTTGCTCCTCTCCTGGAAGAGCCTCGTATTCAACACTATCAAGAGGCTCAGTGTGGATCATAGTATACCCCGGATACGGGTCCAGATTGGGAACATAGACAAAAAGAAGAATCCCAAATATAACCTATAAAAAAAATAGGATGAAGAAGAAGAAGATTTAGTTGGGATTCTTTAGATCAAGGTGGCCCATGACACAAAGAAATCTCACTAATTGACGATCAAAGGGATTAATTGATGAATCCCAGCAGGAGCTGATTGTTCAAAAGGCTAGGAAACCTATAAACAGATGAGTCAAGAGTAACGGTAAATTCAAAGAGGCGTAACCTGGCAAAAAACCGTGCTGATGTACAGATAAAGTGCAGACCTGCACAATAAATATAGATGGATATTGGGTCCTCCCTGGAACACACTGAACATGGATCTTAAATTTTTCAACAATGAGATGAATTGAAACAGAATAACCTGCTTCGAAAAGGTTTTTTAATTCCCCAAGCTCAGATATCCAATTCAAGTATTTGATAGGGTAAAGCAACTAACCCTACAAGTGGCTATTAAACATGACATATTGCAAATATGTATCTGTGATGATTTAGCGATGACATAATTTTCAGCAATGCAATGTCGCCACCAAGGAGGGAAAATGCGCACTCTAAAGCATCTTGAGAGTAGAAAAGTCAATTATGTCAACTATTTTCCATCAATCTGCATAGTTTGAGAGAGAGAGAGAGAGAGCATCTAATAACATTACCATTTTTCTCTACTTGCATTCAAGTGAATGAATAGGAGAATATAAGAGGTAGATATTCTGAAGCATGAACAGTTATGTTAAATGTCTGCTGAACAATAGAAACGAACCTATGATGTTGATAGTGGTCTCTCATTGAGAGAATGAGATTTAGCATCACAGCTTCCCCCACCAGAACATAAATGAGTCCAAACCTCACATACCACTTGAACTCCCGGATGTAAGCGTGCATTTCTAGGAAAATCGTAACTAGCATGGAGCACCAAGCAAGAGACTCTATGGTTAACGAAACGATCTGCCAAACAAAAAAGGTGTTACTAAAATGCAAATTAGACTCTCAGTTTGCCAGCCAGTGTGAAACAGCATTATTTGAGAATGTTACAGACTGGTGCCCTGAAAACTTATCAGACATTAGTCGCCAAACGGCATTGAAATTCAGGGTATGGCAGCAGTAGAAACAGACTTGCAGTATTGAAAAGTCAACTGTAACCCATAGCTGATTTGCTTACTCTGAGGGTTAAACTTGGAACCTACGGAAGTTGAAAAGCTCACACGTACAAAGAAGGATGTTTTCCATTAAGTTCATTGCTTTTATCATGAAGTTCAACATTACACAGAATAAGCAATGAGGAATGCTGTAGTCCCACGAGGATCTACTGGTGCCAAGCTTCTTCTAAGAGAAACCAGTTGAAAAAGAATATACAAAAGGAGAATCAATGTGCTAGTGAATACTTTGGTATTATGCTTTCTTATATGTTAAGGTTGAGCAACTAGCCATTAAATGCAAGTTTGTTAATAGCACTACATATGGGACTGTCGATGTGCGTGATTGCACATTAAACAAAATAACCAGCTAATCAAGATTGTTCACCAACCAAAGAAATATTACGTGAATGTTGGAGAATCAAATAGGTCCTTGATACCGTAAAATTCTTACCTCATATGGAAGACGGCTTGTCTGACCATCCAAATTGAAAATCGAGATGCCCATCACCAACCTCAGCAGAGGCTCGGCAGCGCAGTAAAAAGAAAGCAATCCCAACATATAATTGTAGCATCTCGACCTCAGAAGGTATCTCTGGACTTTCAAGGTCCTCTTGATCAACCAAATTCGGTAGCAGCAGAGACCCAAAAGAACCAAATGGGATATGGAAATGACCAAGGAATCAACAGCGCAAGGTGTGTACGCACCAAAAGCACTGTCCGTGGTCCTTGCCCAAATCCCAATCGCCACCGGCCCGCAATACCAATCCAACACCTCAAAACCCATCTTTTAGATGATCAAGTAAGGCATCCGCTCTTAGTTCATCAAGGGTCCATCACAACTTCTTCAGCTTTGAAACTTTTTTCACTGAGAGATCTCATTAAGGAAAATTTCCCTGAATCAATGCACATGTTCAGAAACAACCATCATGAATACTGCAGGGAGTTTGTGATTGAAAGAAGTTAAGCAAGAAAACCCACCATGGTGAAATCACAAGAAGTCACTGCGTTTATGTAGATCGAAAACGGAAAGCAAGCAAAGTCACAGTCCATTGCTCTTTGTTCCAAACTAAAACGCCAGTTAAATTTCCTCAACTTGACATGACCCAAAAGAAATTAGAACTCCCATTCATTATACAGTGTCAAGCAATCGCCCCAGACAAATTTAGAAACTGGAAATAGCATATGACTCCACAAACACACAGGGGGGAGAGAGAGAGAGAGAGAGAGAGAGAACCTGCAACACTCTAGAGCTGCTTCTCGATGAAATGGCTCGTGAATTTGAAAATATAGGGAGTGCTTATAGTGGGACAACAAGAGTCAGTGAATGAAATAGACCGTTAAGGCAGGTGAATGATCAACAAGAAAAAGGGAAATAAAAAACAAAGGAAAAAGACTGAAAGAATGGTCAAATGGGACATTTCAAGTTTGTGGCAGTTTCTGTGGAAATAAAGTAAAGGAGGACCAAGAAGACGAGGACAAATTTGGCGCGGTGCATGCGTCACCGCTTACGTAGGCAGCCGTCTCACCCGAGCTGAAGGAGGGGAGGACGTGATGGAGAAATCTTTGCAAGAGTTCTAAACGACATGAGAAATTGAGAATAAGATTCTAGATATAACACATCCAAAGGGGTTCGCAGGCTTGGAGCTCCGGGAGTGCTTTTGAAATAGAAATTCGTCTAGTTATACAACTTCATTTTTGTACGTCTGGAGATTTTTTTTTTTTTTTTTTGCTTCAAAAGTATGTTTTGGAGCCACTTCAAGAAGTAAAAGAAATTTACTTTTTTTCAGAAGTAGAAAAATCAACTTCAAGTCAGTTGATTTTTAGAGCAGAGCTGTTACTATGTGCACGCTTGGTTAGCCACTTAGATGGGAGATTTCCTATTTGGTTGTATTTCGCAATCCAATCCGCTACTTGATTGAGCTCTCGGGAGCAATAGTTAATTGAGATAATTTGTAGCGGGGCCTGCAGCACCGTACATTCCTAAAAAATGCTTAGGAGGGCCTGGTTGTCACGGTAACTTTCACTTTCAAAACTGAACTGGAGTTAAACTTAAGTACATTTCCTGTCTCTGCCAAACACCACAAGCGCTCCTTAAGAGCAAGGGTTTCGACTCCCATGGCAGAAGCAGCTGGGATGGTCTTCACAAAACCTGAAACAATCATCCCCATTCACTTCATTATGGCACGGTCAATGTAACGGAGATAAGAGGAGCTTCTGCGATTGCATACCGCCCATTGATTTTTTTTTGTCATTGGTCACCTCTCGTAAGTGAGCAAGTTCATTGCCTGTGCAGAAGCTCTTGAATGCAAATTTCGTGGGTGGAGGAGCTTCGTGATGCGGCCGGAATCAAGAGGCAGACTCGTGAGGGTGGTCGATGTGGTTGCGGTGCTCGAAGACAAGCCCAATTGGAGTCCGAATCTCTTCGGACCCATAGGGGTAGGGCGTAATGTTCTACAACCTGGAGGACGGTCGCCGGTGGGCCGTCGACCAAGAACTACACGCTTGACCGACTGAGCCCGGGGTGGTCCGAATAGGATTTTGCCTCCTTGGTACCGCTGGGTATAGAAAAAAAAGGTCATAGCCAAAGAAAAGGCCCGGCAGATCCTCTAAAAAGAAAAAATGCCATCCGAAATAATATTCATCGTGAGATCTAACTTTTCAATGCCAAGCGCCTATTTCTTGGTCAACAGCCCACCGGCAGTCGTCCTCCAGGTTCTAGAACATTACCCCTGCCTAGACATGGCCATATGGAACCGTGGGCCGAGAACCGGCGGTTCCGTGGAATCGGCCACGTCTACCCCTGCCCCTATGAATCTGAAGAGATTCGGACTCCAATTGGGCTTGTCTTCAAGCACCACAGCCACATCGTCCACCCTCACGAGTCTGTTTCTATATTCCAGCGGCGTTCGGACTCCACCCACGAAATTTGCAGTCAAGAGCTGCTGCGCAAGCAGTGAACTTGCTCCCTTAAAGAGAGGTGACCAATGACAAAACAATCAATGGGCGGTATGCAAACACAGAAGCTCCTTCTATCTTCGGGAAACCCACAACGAAAAGCAAAAAATCAGTTAGGCAGAGAAAACATACCTTAAGATAGATTCGAAAGACAAAAATGAATTCGGCCTACTCAGTCAATACTAATTAACCCTAGTCATATTCGGTGAACCTTGGTCAAACTCGGTCAAATTCGATCAAAAATAGGCTAGGACATCCTCTCAACACTTTTGACGCAAATGAGCGAGTCTTAAATGCTATTAGTACCTTAAATACAAAGAACTGTAATGCAGATTGCAAGTGCAAAACATACAATATCAGTATTTTTTTTTTTTTAGGGATCGCGTTTGATCCCTAAATTATTTATGAGATAGATGATAAATCAAATGGCTAAAATTTATGTGTCAACGGTCCCAAATTAGAAAAAAAAAAATCAATAGTCTTGTCCTTCAAATCTTTCTACTTCAATTATGTTTCATTCCATTAAATGCCAAATCTGTAAATGCTCATTCAATAAATGAAGTTAGGCATCCATTCCTAGTTTTTTTCCTTAAACAGAGCAATAAACTGATTAGCTGATTCGTTATTTTATGGAAACACCCTTGCCAAATTGATGACTGGCACTTTAGGTACGACTATAGAATTGAGAATGAAATTATCTCACCATTGGTACTTTCATTCTCTCCATTGTTACCCAATTATTAATCAAATTGGGAGGCAAGTAGAATATCGGGTGAAAGCGTTCTTCGATAAAGATAGAAAATAACATTAGTTTTAAGAATTCATCAGATACATGCTTCTTCACAATCGGCTAGGAATCAACCAATATGGCCGACGGTCGGTTGCTCATCTTCGCCAGCGACAGCAAAGTTAGCAGTCTTAAATCCTCTAGGATGAGATCCTTTCTAAAATTGCCTAGATATGTGCCCAATGCCTAGAATATACCACTCATCTGGAAGAAACTCAATCACCGGGAGCAGCACCAACCAGGCCGGATCGCCCGAAAACAGCGGTAGACCCTAAATTAATTTTGAGAATTGCAAAATTCCCTTTGATTAGATTTATGTGTTTTACATAATATTTAGTTATTGCACGTTTTGCACAAGCTTTTCAGCCCTTGTGCTGTCAGGAATACAGGGCCAACGCACGTTATATTGGCTTGGTCCGTAGGCATGCAAGTTGAGTTGAGGCCAACCCAATTTGCTATTCGAATTCCACTCGAATGTACGAGATTTCGGTACTCAATTCGTGCGCAAGCTCAACTGGATTCAGCTATGACTCGGCGCGATATTTTGTAAAGTCTTTTCCAAGTTGGGGCTGGACTCGACTCGATTCAGTTTGACTCAATGTGCAAAAGTTAAAATTTGGGTCTGAACCAAGTAAAGCTCGAACATAAGCTTAAACCTGGGAACAACCTTAAGGTTTTGTTCCTTTTCTTTCTTTCTTTTGTTACACATTCTCCTCTTAGAAAGAGAGACTCCACAAACCTAGATCTAAATGATTTCACAAAATAAAAGTTAAGATGTCGACCCTCGACCCCTACTTTGAATTTGTTCTATACCAAACTCTGCAATTTCGAATTGAGAGGATTCATGATCTATCACACTTGCAAGATGCATGCACTGCAAGGAAATTCAAGACGTACGAAGAAGTTATGTAAGACTTGCATAAAGATTCATGCGTCATACTTCGAATCATGATAAAAAAAAAAAATTACATAGACAAGTTGCCACAGAATGCTAATTTTAATAGGAGTTGTCTCCAAACTCGTGCTCCAGTCGTTCTTATCTACTGTCAGCCAGTCTGCTGGTCAAACCTAGACCTGCACCAAGGAAGATTAATTAGATACAATGTATGAATGAAAATGCAGAAAATGATACATAAGAAGAAACAGAAGATTCCGTATAATATTTGTCGTCTCTTTCCTAATACTTTCACAATTCCACCCATCTATAAGCAGGAACAACCTTATGTTTCGAAGGTCCTAGTACTTGATCTCACGCAACAACTGTAAGCAGCAGAGAGCCTAATTAAAATTCAGAATAATGAGGTATGTGCAGGAATGAAGCACTAACCTTCAACTATCTAGTAGAGAGCAGACCACCAGCTATCAGCAGGTAAGTTGACAATGGCACAAAGCATTTTCTATATCTTCCTTGTGCATCCCTTCCCCTGAAGGGTTATAACTGCATCTTTCGTTCTCTTGAGGATGTTTTCGCTGCTTTTGCTGTCTTCATTGATATTCGATATCTGAAGGGCGTTATTGGAATTAGAACTGACCACCATAGCGAAAGTGGCAGCTGCAGCCCAATTGGAAGAGGTCAATCATTGTCTCTCGTTGTCTAAATGTTCCGTTTCCATTCGTAACCTTGTCTCTTTCCTTTGGAGGACTAACCCGCGTAGATACTGTGCATTAGCAGAACCGGTGCTTTGAACCATCTTAGAGAATGCACTCGCTTCATTGGACAGCAGATTCTCCGGAGTATCATATTCTGCTACCTGAAGTGAAAGTTTGAAAGCATCCCAATTAGTACTTACATAAGAAAGTAGAAACACAGCACATTGAAATGCCTGAATATTTCAGTGGGGATGCATGGTCCTTTTATGTTGAATCAAATATGACGGGTAATTTCGCTTCTCATTTTTAAAAAGTTCCAAGCAATAACAACCATTCTTCAGAGACTAGAGCAGTTTTCACTTTTACACATACATGAAGACAAATCGTATGCATGATGTAGAGCAGTGTTCAAACATACTTGGCCGGCATCGAGCACAAGTATTCGGCCGGTGTCAATGATGGTGTTAAGTCTGTGGGCGATGATGAGCATGGTGCAGTAGTTGAATTCTTCGCAGATGGATTTCTGGATGAAAGCATCCGTTCTAGCATCAACAGCAGCGGTTGCTTCATCTAGAACAAGAATCTTTGATCTTCTTAGTAATGCTCGAGCAAGACACAGCAGTTGCCTCTGTCCAACACTGAAGTTCTCTCCGCACTCAGAAACCTTGACAGGACAAGTCGGGAGATCTTTAATTTTGCCTTTCTTAACTAACTAGAAAGAACTGACAGGAACATTTTAAAGCCAATAGAGTGCAGACCATTGCATAGGCCATTTGTGTATAGACAAGTCAAAACATATGTAAAAATCAACATATCAATTTCAATTAAGACTTCAGATGCTATAACATCTTATCTTGCTAGATATAATGGCTCTTTTAGCCTGCCTTGTGGTCTATAATTTAGTTCAGGAGGATATTATGCATTCAATGGAAATTCTGCAGATATTACGAAATTAGTCTCTCTCCGAAGATTTCTCCGTTGAGATGAGCTAACCATAGTGCAAGCAGTGCATACAAACAAAAGTATTTATAATCATACATAGAAGACTATAGCAACTTATGTGTCGCGAATCTCGTCTCATCTCCTTTTAACTTCAAAAAGTTTTACATCCATGCTAATTTTAGATACAAAATTTGTGTTTCTAAAAGTATAGTTGTTTTCCTGGACTGTCAAACTTCTTCGCTGAAAGCTAATTCATGTCACTTGCCTTGTATCAGCTCCACTCAATTTCTCTCCTCTCTCTGCCAAAAGGCATTGACCTAGTTGGTTGTTATAATCACTATCTCAACTCTTGCCTGCTTTAGACAACGTCTAACAATCCTTGTCCTTCACATGACAAGTTTCGTGACTTTTAACATTTACTCTCAATCATTGTTAGGTAACTTCCAATAGTTTCGTCAGCATAGACCCGAATTCAATAGGAACTGCAATGATCCCTTCATCACCATTTTAAATCTAGTAACTTTATTGCAAGCTTACCTCAGCATCCAAACCTTTAGAGTTCCTCCTCATGACATCCTTCAAATGTGCTCTCTCCAGAGCCTCCCAGAGGTCAATGTCATTATGTTCATTGAAAGGGTCGAGATTGAATCTCACAGTTCCTGCACAAAATTGAAAAGAAAGAAACTCTTGGAGATGATATCTAGTCCCCACAAATAATGGTATCTCCACAGTAATGGAGTTTAGTGTATGCAGTTATGATTCGTACTGTAGCCTAAGAAGAGAAAATTCCAAATAATGATAAGAGGTGCTCTCATTTTCTCAAATAAGGGCTTGAATTGGACCTTGATTCAAATAAGGGCTTGAAGTGGATCTTGTTTCAAATTAAGGCCTGAAGTGCCCTCATTTTCTCAAATAAAGGCCTAAAGTAGACCTTGTTTCAAATAGGGGCCTGAAGTGGTTATGTTAGTCTCAAAGAAGCCATCAAGCTGGTCAAGGGCATTTTTGTCTTTTACTTTTTTTTAATTTTTTTTTCCTTTTTTCCTTTTTCTGCCTTTTTTTTATTTGATTCGATGACTAGCACTAACCACCGGCAATGCCCGACGAGGGCTGGACGAGGGTCACCCTTGCCGACTACATGTGAGCCCTAGGCAAGGCCGCCCTCGAAAGTCACAGGCGAGGGTCGGCCTTGCCTAAGCGAGGGTCGTCCTTGCCCAATTTGGCAAGGGCCACCCTCACCTGCCACAGATGAGGCCGGCCCTTGCCGGATCTGGGCGAGGGTCGCCTAGCCGGCGGCCGGTGAGGACTCCACGAGCAACCTACAAGGGCCTCGCAACAAAGACGGAAAAAAAAAAGAAACCAGAAAAAAGAAAAGAAAAAGGTAAAAAATTTAAAATTTTGAATTAAAATTGTCTCTGGATGCCCATGACAGGCCGGGATCTTTAGCCGATCGGCGTCAAGCCCTTATTGAAATTGCCATAACCACTTCAGGCCCTTATTTGGAATTTTCCCTTAAAAGAAACTTGGTCATTTTTATCCAGAATATTTTTTGAAATTAAACCAAAGTAGAAGTACAGAGAATGAAGACATTTGGACTCAATAGGACTCGTCAGCTGGATTGTTTATGTAAAAAAGAAAGTAACCATCCCGGAGTAGTTCGTTAAAAAATTGGATTGCAAGAACTGCAAGTAGCTCTTGTGAACCGATGCTTGCTCCAAGGAGTAGAAAAGTTCTGGAGCTCCAATATTGGACATAATAAGGGAAAGAGAAAACTCTCAGCTATGTATTGGTTTGACGCCATAGCAATGTCAACCAGTAAGAAGACTTAAAGCATGAAATTGTTAGCAGAATCTCCTATAGAAACATCAGAGAGGTTGAGGGAAATGGGGGAGGGAAGAACGAAGCGATTTTAACAAACAAGTTAGGGTGATAAAATAATTTCACAGTACCTACCCGACAAAAGAACCGGTGATTGCGGTATGATGCTAAGGACTTTCCGCAAATCTTCCAGTCCTATTTTAGAAATGTTGCATCCATCGATCAAGATTCTTCCTTTTTCCAGCTCGACAATGCGGAACAAAGCATTTATCATGCTAGATTTTCCAGCACCAGTTCTTCCAACTATTCCCACCTTCTCACGGGGTGCGACCGTAAAAGTCAGTCCATGCAAGATGGGAGGAAGTTCAGGTCTGTAACGAAGGACCACATCTTCAAATTTCATTGATCCTGATGAATGCCAACCGGGAGGGGACCGGTTGTTCTCTATTATAGCCGGAGCCTCGGAAGGCAACTCTATGTATGCACCCACACGCTCTACGGCATTTAGACTATTCTCAGCTCTGCTTGCTTGGCTGAGAACACCGCCCATAAGGTTCCTTATATTCAAAGTGTGGCTGAGGAGGAGACCCATAGTTGAAACAGACGCTGCTCTGTTTTCTGCTTTTCCGGTCAGCATGACTGCAAATGTCGTGGTCAACCAGACAATTATGCCTCCTAGAGTCTCCAACCTAATGGAGCACCAATGGTTGGAACTGATATTGACAAGGGTGAATCTGATATTATTGTCCATGGCCTTGGCATTAATGGTGGCCAATCTATCATATGCGTTATATGCACGTATTGTCGACAAGCCGTTCAATGCTTCTCCGAATTGCGCATAAACTGGAGATCTGGTGATTGAATCCAATCGTTTCACTTCACGAGATGTAGTCTGTTTACAACACAAGGCAAACAATTAAAGGACCATTATATCCAAACTTCCAAAGAACTCGGCTATGGGTAGAGGACAAAGCATGCTTTAGAACAAGAGGGGATAAAGACACACAAGTGCTATAACTTTTGTACGGTGCTCAACTGAGCACTGTAACTCCTTTTGCAATCACTTGAGCATCATTAACTTCTAAAGAACCTTCAACTGAGTGTCACAACTTTCAATTAATCACTTGAGTACCATAACTCTTTAAAACTTTTGCCCAAGTGCTGGAAATCCAAAGTGGCATGGTACTTGTGCTGAACGTTTAGAAATATGACACTCAAGTGATCGATTCAAAAGTTATATGACAAAGCGATCGGAGAAAAAGTTATGACACTCACTTGATCAAAACAAAAGTTTGAGCGTAGTGTGAAAGTTATAGCACTTGTGGTGTCCTTTTCCCGAACAAGAGATGCAATGCTATCGAGCAACATTTTACTCTTATTCTTGATAATTAACACCCCCTCGACCCAAAAAATGACAAAAGAATGGCTAAAAGAGATTTTCGTTCTGAGCCATTTGTGCTCATTACCTGGTCACTGTTTCATATAATGGCAAAAAGAAGTGTTGCCTTCTACTATAGAAGAATAATGGAAATTGTGTTTCAGAACTTCCACTATGAAACATCTAAATGCCAGCTCGTAGTGTCACAAGCATAACAAAAAATGCAAATACAACATCAGGTTGTCAGCTTATGTAGCAAAAGAAAATAGCCAACCCCACTTAGTGGGACAAGGCTTGGCAATTCTGGTTGTAAGTAGCAGAGCACATATAACCTTGTATGAAAAAGCATTAGGACCAAAACAAGACTGCATTTACCTGGTAATACAGATAGGCTGCATAAAACAGGATCAAGAGCGGCATTATGGCCCAAAGTGATATTGTGCTCACAATTCCTATAAGCACAAAAGTCGAAAGTAGCTGCCAGACTTGGCCTATAAACATATCCACAAGTTGTGCGACATTGCAATCTATGTCACCTAGATCCTTGGCAAACCTGTTGATTATTCTTCCCATTGGATTGGTGTGAAAGAAAAGCATTGGTGCCCTTAATATAGACTGGAGCATAGAATCATGCAATCTTTTTGCCGCATGAAGACTCGAAATAATCAACCAATAAGCATTAGTCAGTGTCACAGTCACCTGATTCAAGGAAACACAGGAGTCATCATGGGAGTTGCTAGAAAGACCTGCACTTCAAGGTGACATATATCCACATCCACCAAAGACTCTAAAATGCAGATATCTAAAAAATAGCAGAGCTAGCAAATAGTCTGTTTCATGGTATCAGATTCTCATTAAAATTTCATTTCCTTTTCTGCACTACAACAAGGTATTGAAATCCAAACTCAAGGACTGAGAGGTAATGTGGCTTTCCCACTTCATCAATAATCAAGAATGAAATTATAGAAGTGCGAGCTACTGTATAAAGGATAGTAAACTTAGGAGATCTATCTACTGTTTTGACGTACCTGACTAAAGGACAGGAGTGCGTAGATCAATATGTAGAATCCTGGTCTGTAGTTCTCTGAAGTGCTTTGGTCTGTCCAGAAACTCAACCACATGCTACTTGAAATTCAAAGAACTTCAGTTGAAATATAGCAGATAAAGAATACTGCCACAACCCATGGACCTCCCAGTGCCCCTTTGTACCTAAAATAGATTAAGCGAAAAAGAAACTCAGTTCATATACATGTCACAGATAAGAAGCATTATTGCTATGTAATTCTGTACAATGTGGTCCAGATTTATGAGTCCTAATAAAAATACAGGGAACAAAGCATTTCACAAAACAAAACACAGTGTTCGATTTTCACGAAAAAGGAATTAGCAAATGCATCGACCATAGGTGTTTAGAAGCATTTAATGCTATGTGTGACACAATAGTTATCATGTGGAGGAAACCTAAGCATTGCAGGAAAAGGTACCTAGAGACCACATTTTGAGTGATGTCAAGTGAAGCTGAGAAACAAATGTTGCACAATCTTACATCAATATTGCCTCCATAGAGTATTAAGCATTGCATGGACTTTCTTGAACTTATTATCTGACATATCAAACATATGTTTGAGGCCATTTAATTGGCTAATTTGAACCTAGTTCCATTGTAGAGTTCAAGAAAGTTTTTAGGTCATGAATTTCTCATCCAAAAGTAAGCCTTTTTTTTCGTAAATAACATGTCTATACGATAAGTATTAGCAGTTAAAGCTTCATATCCTGGATTTCACTACCTCATCAGGACTTTCCAACTGACGATACCCGTTTCCCGTTCCTCTTGCTTAATAAACACTGACTTCCCTCCTTTACCTTTCTTCCCACTGCCTTGATCTTTTGGCAATTTATTGATAATGCTGTCAGCTGCTGCTTTGGATGTTTTCTCCTCGTCTTCTGCTTGTAACTTCATTTTTCTTGCATTCTCTACAAGTTTCTGGAACAGTACCCCGCTTCTAGAGAGCTCCTCAAAAGTCCCCTCCTCTTTGACCATTCCTTCATGAACCAAAATGATTCGATCGACTTGAGGAAGAAAATGTAGCTGGTTCGTGACAAGAACCCGCGTCTTCCCTTGCAGATCTTCCTTGATACAGCTATTAAACACCTGTAGGTGACTCTGGGTTAGTATAAGCTAGTAAAGGAATTGGCCTCATTTCCGAAATTTCAAAAAAGAGATCCTATTGAATGGAAGATCTATAAATAGGAAACTAAAGTTCACTTGAGACGTGGAGATAAGTCCAGCCAAAAGTTTGGATGGGTTAACAACTATTAAAAAAATGGTGAAACAAAGACAATAATAGATATACCTAAATTTAAATTAAGAAGTCCCAAATCAGAAAATACTTTATGAGTTTTGAAATTAGCAGACATTTCTTCAATCATCCTAAGATTGATTGCAGCAAGTTATTTTAAGGGCAGGACTGTAGGATCAGAATTTTTATCCTTGTTTAACTGAAGCATTTGAGCATGCTTGGCATTAAAAGCTTTTCAAGTACAGATAATAGTGAAGCCCTATTACATCAATTGCTACACCTATGGTAATCTGAAGTGAGTAATATCCTGTGTCATGAATTTCATACCTGTCGACCAACATGAGCATCCAGAGCACTTAAAGGGTCATCAAATACGTAAACATCTGGATTCGAGTAAACAGCCCTGGCCATAGAAACCCTCTGCTTTTGCCCTCCGCTTATATTCACCCCTCTTTCACCAATCTCTGTAAGATCGCGACCCTGACGTATTGAGACAGATAATTAATGGATCACATTTCGTGTGAATAAGAGAATCTTGCAAAGCACTAAGTCCCACTTAACTGGAAGCAAATCAAGATCATGCTCCAGTTCAGTAACGCTGACCACCTTCCAATATCTTTCTGGTTCAAATTCGGACCCAAATAATATGTTGTCACGCACCTGATATCCCACATTAGGGATTAGGACAAGAGATAAAATGATGATATTGTTTCCAACATTGACGGAAACAAAACCAGCACTGTGCAACTTACAGTGGCATTGAAAATCCACGATACTTGAGGAACATAAGCAACGGTTCCCCGTATAGTAACGCATGCATCGGAGATAGGTGGGATTTCACCGAGCATTGCAGATATGAGAGATGTCTTTCCCTCTCCAGTACCACCAACAATAGCAACTAAGCTCCCAACTGGTATGTCCAGATTGATGTTCGACAATGTGGGTTTTTCTACCTGAAGTTAGCTGAAAATTTAGCCACCAGTTGAAATAAGATATGGCAACGAAAAGACTGGAAACCACCATAAATTATCATATATTATATCAGTGAGAATGACATAGTTACATTAACTTGAAATTTCAAAACGATGGAAAAAGAGACACATTCCTCTGAGTTTTGAGTTCAGTTATTTGCCTCCTCAGACATTTAGCAAGAGTGAATTCACCCCAAAGAATTACACTCTAGAAATTCGCACGAGTTTCCTTGCACGATTGGTCACCTTTGTAGAAGTTGCGAGTGCACCAATCACTTAACTAAATGCTTAAGTTGTTCAATGAAGCTGTGCTTTAAATTTTGATTACGGCATCAACTAACTTCGCGGTTCATGAAAAACTTCTAAGATGCCCTCATGCTTCAAATCGCGGCAGGGGTTATTTTTGTTTATAAATGCATGTCGATGGTGTTACAACCCCTAAAACCCAGACAATTCGCACAAACTGAAGTCAACAGTTTCTTCACATTGAAAAGGGAAAATGTAAGTGATTTGCCAGAAAAAAATGAGGCATATGTTAAATTGACCTTTGAGTCCCATGAAAAGTGCCCATCTTTGATTGAAAAAGCTGACTGTCCTGGCTCAATCGGTGGATTTGGAACTACAACTCTCTCTTCTGTTAAAAATAGTTCCTCCAAACGTTGCAGGGAAACATTAGCGGTAACAACCTGGGACACAAAAGTACGATTGGAAACTAAAATATGACATACAAATGTTTCCAAGCACTGTTAAAATAAGGTTGCCGGATCTAAGAGAATACACATCATCTTTGAGAAAGCAAAGGTAAAAAAACGTAATAAGCACAAAACAAAAATTCTGATTCCCACTTTCCAAATATTATAAAAGCAGATTAATGAAGAGATAATCTGATACAGATTTAGTTATCACAACATGGTTATAGCCTTCCCTTTCAATTATCACATTGATATTACAGGTTCAACCTTCAACTTATTAAATTTTTATTTTTATGCTATTTCCACAACTAGAAAATCAGTTTAGTTTAGACAAAAATTTAGTATATGAGAAATGATCGTCCACTTTTTGCAAGCTGTGTTGTCCAACTCAAAGAACCATACCCATCAGTAAGATGATCTACTGCAGTTCACCTTGGATATTCTATCTCATTTTCGTAGCAGCTTAGTATTGTCAATCATTTTCTTCTTCGCTAAAGCAAGATGAATTAATACTTAAACTGAGTGAGGATATCACAAACAACATATCCAAGGTACACAATTAGGAGGAAAAACAAAATGACATTTTTCACAAACCACATTATAACCACACATGTTGGTCGACAATGGAGTAGATCCATAGACTATTCTATTGCGTACAGAGACACAGAAATGAGGATAGGATGAAGTGAAAGAACCTGAGACATCAAGTTAGGTAGCCTGTTCAGAGGAGACTGTAGCACCGCAAAAAGAGAAAGTGATGTAAATGCTCTCGCTGGTGTCATATCCCCACCAAGTAAAGTGAATCTCGCAAATGAGACTACGGTTACGATGATGGGGATGCTGTTCACTATGAAGCTGTTGAACTGCCACCAAAGTTAAACTCTCAGACAAATGAAAATGCCATGTCCATTAGATCTCTCTCCCACCTGACAAAGAGGGTCCCAATTCATTTGTGTATTGCAAATTGAGAAACAAATGGAGACTATTTTCCTTACACTTTTTGGTAATGAATCTGCTGATTCAAACAGCTAGTATAAGTCTATGACTACTCAGCTGACACAAAATGGTTAACAGAGTCCAAGACCAGATGGATGATTTGACACAGTAGATCAATCACCTTTCTTCAAATTTACACTTACTCTCTGTACGAAAAGAAATAGAGAATTTGAATTGCTAGCACATGAGTTCTTATGAAAGAAATTTAACTGCTGTCGGTCTGCTTGGTAAGCTTACACCGAACAGAAAGTCAAAACACGTCGCTCCATGAAAAGTGTTTTCACAATTCTGTTTTTATGCAAGCAATATCCTGCCACAAAGGATTTTCGATCTCTGTCTCTCTCTCCCTCTCTCTCTGTGTGCCCGCGCGTGTATGAGTGTGTGTACGTGCGCACGCACGTACATATGTATTATTTACTGACATGGACATGCATATCGGGGAAAGCAAGATTTTTCAACTGTCAATACAGAAGATAATTCCACAATCAGAAGGCATAAGATCATCTTCATTTTGAAACCATCCATACCGCAGATAGTAGTTGTGCTCTATGGAACCATGAAAGCTCATTATTTCGTACTTCTTGAACTCTAGATTGAAAGATCTTTTCCCAAACACAACATCTGCAAGAATTTTTCCAATGAATTTCAGTCATTATAAAAAGAACACAGCCATAGAGAATGTAGGCCCGAGCTTCCCATACTTTGCAGTGTCCATTGCAGCCAAGATTTCGTTCATGAGGCTGACTCTCTTGTCAGTCCACTGCAGCCCTTCCTTGGTGAGTTTTCGCATTTTGCTGATTATGATCGTCTAGTTCACCATGGAAAAGATTTAGAACATGTAAGCCAATTGATCGACAGATAGACAATTAATCATCATGATAGAAATGTTAATCCATGAGCTGAGAGTGACGATGTCGCGCAGAAAACATCTCTTAGCTAACCACATGGCGAATAATATAGAGATTGTGAGTCTGGGAATTTATTAATGAGCAATAAGCAGTGTAGGCAGACATCACTTATTTTGGGTCATGGAACTCTTTACTTGTTAGACCATTATCCTTTGGTCATAATGGCAATAAGATATAATTGCGTTCATGTCTTGAGCAACCACATTAGGCTTACCTAAAGCATGCATTGTAGCACAAAGCGCCACACCAGTATGATATTGCCTATCAGAAATACTACTCCTATACAACCGTTAGTATATAGAAATTCAGAGGATAAACAACCTCTTCTGAGTACCTAGATCAGAATGCCCTTCATAACAATTAAAGTTCAAGACAAGTGGAACCTCCAAGTCAGAAAAAAATATTAGCATATATATATGCATTTAACTTAAATTGGCAAACCGTTACTAATCATGGAAGAAATTGGTATTACCGATGTTATACAGATGATCAACTTTCGAGGGAATAAGAGAGCACAAGCTTACTTGCAATGGGATCATGAGGACAAGCACGAGAGATCCAAGCAGCGAAGCAACGCCTAATTGCTGGTACAGAAGAACCATGGCAATGACAATACGAAATGGAGCCGACCACAAGTTGTGAAGTTCTTGGCACATTTGCTGAAATGTCAGGTATCATTTAAGATGTATTTTCACAAAATCCACTTTTGCAAAATCAAAAGAGCCAGGTATACGATTTCTGAACTAAGGAAGATGTCACCATTGACTGAACCAAATCACGTTGCAGAAATAAGAGAACTATAGTTGCAATGTCATAATCATGTCTGCGGTAAGAATCTTGCCTCAAGTGCATTAGCATCTTTTGTTATCATGTTTGTTATCTTTCCAGATTGGAACTTCTTGCCACCCTCATGAGAGAGTCTTAAGGATTTGCGGAAAATGGCCGCCACCTACCAATTAGGTTGTATAAGCAATGGTAATTGCGCTAGTACGACAAAAGACGAAGAACCATCTAGACTAAACATCTGATAGTGGGGACTAGTACACATCAGGTAGAGGTTATACCAAAGTTGACCTCAGCCTAAATCCTGTCCGATATGCATTCTGAAAATACTGGGCTTCACAAAGCACACCGAACAACTGTACAGAGTCCAATCAGAAGTCAATAACATATCCAAAAACAGCAATTTTTGCATTTCTTATTGATGAAAGGACATGATCATGGGATCAGAACCAAAAGACAGAGGCACCGGTAAATATGAGTAAAGCAGACAATATTGGCATATGGTTACAAATTTACTTTCGAGATAAATGCAATAAAAGTGGGAATTTACCATCTACAAAGGTGATAATTATTTTTACTTCACATATTGCACTATGAAAATTTAACGGTATGCAAACTTAGAAGGAAAGCATTCTGTGTCCTAACATAAATCAAAGCCTTGACAAAATACAAAGAAATGCAATAAAAGTGGGAATTTACCATCTACAAAGGTGGTAATTATTTTTACTTCACATATTGCACTATGAAAACTTAACGGTATGCAAACTTAGAAGGAAAGGATTCTGTGTCCTAACATAAATCAAAGCCTTGACAAAATACAAAGAAAGGATCATACCACACCAACAAAAATCGAAAAGGCATAGACGTAACCAATCCACACAGGGTCCCCTCTTTGCATCGACTGCACGTTGCAAAGAAAGAGGCATCAGAAAAAAAAAAAAAATCCATTCCTAGAGCATCGATCATAATCCACCATGATGTTGAATGAAATACAAAAACAAAATGTCAGTCTCTATGCAGAATATTTTTCGTCATGGAAGGCAAGGCAATTGAGACTTCAAGATCAATGTGCCATAGAAAAGAACAGTGAGATTCTCACTAAATTAATCGTAGTCCCTATAGTCATTATGCCATTGCTGTTCATTTTGCCCTGTGTATATTGGAGAAGCTTCTCTGTCACAACAACACATGGAGCACACAGAGATAATTACTAGAAAATGATATTTTACCCTAAGAAAAGCATGCAAAGTCTGTTTCTGCCAGGGTCCGCCCTCCCTGTGAACAACCTTTCAAGTTTTCCATAGAAAGATGGCCTGTCGAACAATGTTCTAATCATTTGAAGCGGAAGGTCATCGAAACACTGTTCCATAATGAAGCACATATTTCTAGAATATAAAGATTCACAATTCTAGGATTTCATCAAAATCTTAAAAGTATAGTCCAGCATTAATTTGAAAATGGATCTGAGAGAGAGAGAGAGAGAGAGAGAGAGGAGGGGGTCTTGGAGCAACTTACTTGAAGGAGGTGGTTCAGCAATGTGGGCCCTGCAAACCGGGAAAGATCTGTCCCAATCTGTAGTTATAGTGTAAGAAAGAGTTACCAAGCTTCCAATGAGCATTGCATATTGAAGTGAACAAAATGCTCTTTAAGTATTGTTACTATAGTGATCGTTCAAGCTCAATCCCAAGATGAATCCTTAGAGCTCCAGTTTTCTAGAAAACGATTTTTTTTCTTTCAGGTTCATCAGTTTCAAATGTTCTGCTCAACCAAACTAATGGTGTAATGGGCATGTATAGTATATGATCATCTTATTAGGAAAGGAGTCACAACATGTGATTGAGCAACTATTCACCACAACTAAGGAATCTGAACATTTTAGGATGAGCAAGGTTTTCAATTAGTTCAATTAGGTCATCAAGGGCACGTATGATACCTTAAAGAAGCCTCCCAACCAAAACCTGAAAAAGCAAAGGAAACAAGTAAAATGAGATAGGGAACATTTGAACAATGAGGAAGCTTACAGAATAATGCCGGACAGATGCCAGTGCACTGCCCAATCAAACTTGTTTTGAAGAATGAAACCTTCCCCCAAGGCTGCTGTTCAATGCTCTTAAGAGCCACGGTTTGGGCCTTTGAGACTCTTTGGCCCAGCATTTCTGGAACCTGCAAAATAAGATATGATTGTGATGCTTTAGAATCGCATCTGAATACACAGGAAGTTAGGAATACAGCTACAGAAAAGTGACAGACGCGAACCTTTTATACAGCGTCTCAGTCTGATCCCAAGAGTCTAACTTCCAAACATCCTTCTCAGTAATTGGTCTCTTGTAGCCTCGCAGCATAAGTGGAGTCATCCACAAAAAGTATATCCCTTTAAGAGAGAGAGAGAGAGAGAGAGAGAGAGAGAGAATGAGCTAGTATCATTAATGACAAAAGAATAAGCAGCTGACTAATAAAAAAAACACTAAAGAAATTTCACTAGACCCCCAAAGAAAGGTCTCAGTTCACTTTTCAAGCAAAGCAATTACATTTTGCTTCAGGGAGGAAGAGATATACACAAATAGGGAACCAACAAATGCCACCATCAGAAAGCAAGCAATACAAGCAAATTGGACTCATCAAGCAGACACAATCAACAAATGTCAAATTATTGGCTCATTATCTGTGCTTATTGGAGAGTGACAAGCACTACTCCGTATGTCAATGCATAAGGACTAGCTGAACTGGGCTGGTCTTATGGCAAACAAGAAGCACTATCGGACAGAAAAAAATGAAGTTCTGGTATTACTCACTGGAAAGTATGTTGACATGCCTTTCAGGACAAACTTGTTCCTCTCCCGGAAGAGCCTCGTATTCAACACTATCAAGAGGCTCGGCGTGGATTATTGTATACCCTTGATAAGGAACCAGATTCGGAACATAGACCAAAATAAGAATCCCAAACAGAACCTACACCAAATGAAGCAAAAAAAAGAAGAAGATTTAGTCAGGATTCTTTAAGATCAAGGTAACCAGGACAGAAAGAAATTACAATAATTGTCAAATGTTTATCAAATCTATTAATAAATGAATCCCAGGAGGAGCTGTTTGTTCAAAAGTTTAGGAAATCTATAAACAGATGATTCAGGAGTAACGGTTTATTGAAAGAGAAGTAACCTGGCAAAAAACCTTGCTGTTATACAGATAAAGCACAGACCTGCAGGATAAAGAAGATGGAAATTAGGTCCTCCCTGGAACATCTGAATATGGATCTTAAACTCAAACATTATGATGCATTGTAACAGAATAACCTGGTTCCAAAAGGTTTTTAAGTCCTCGAGGAAGATTTCCAATTCTAGAGTTGACTGAGTAAGGCAACTAAACCTATAAGTGGCTATCATCTTTGACCAATCAAAATTAGTTTCACATTCCCAAAGTGATATCACAGTGTCACCTTAATTATGGCTACTCAATAGAGACATGCTTCCAGAAAATACGTATAGCCACATGCACCAGTTGAAGGAAGAAATTTAACCACATTGCAAGACATGGATGGAAAAATCTTGCAAATATGTCTTTCTGCAATGATATTTTAGCAATAGAAAAGTTAATTCCTTTGACTGAGCATCTAATAACAACATTTAATATCTCTACCTGCATTCAATTGTACACATAGAAAATATCAGATGCATATACTCTGAAGTATGAACAGTTAAATGTCTGCTGATAGGATAAAAACTAACCTATGATGCTGATAATTGTCTCTCTTCAAGAGGATGAGATTGAGCATCACGGCTTCCCCCACCATAACATAAATGAGTCCAAACTGCACATGCCACCTGAACTCCCAGATGTAAATGTGCATTCCTAGGCCTATCATAACCAGTATGGAGCACCAAGCAAGAGACTCTATGGTTAACGAAACCATCTGCCAAAGACAAAAGGAGGTGTTATTAGACTCTCAGTTTGCCAGCCAATGTAAAACAGCAACATTTGACAATGTTATAGACTGGTGATCTGAAGACTCATAGTATGACACAGATTGCAATCTATTATGGTCAGACATTAGTCCGCAAATGGCATTGAAATGCACATTATGGCAGCAGCAGAAACAGAGTTGTGGAATTTAACAGTTAACTATAAATGATAGCAGAACCTATGAAAGTTGGAAAACTCGCATGTGCAAAGAAGGATGTTTTTCATTAAGTTCAATGCTTTATCCAAACACAAAGTCCAACATTACACAGAATGTTGCAGCGAGGAGGACAGCTGTAGCCCCGCGAGGATTTGCTGTTGCCAAGATTCTTCCAAAAGAAAGCTACAATTTCAGTCTAATGCTCTCCTTAAAGGAAAGAGGTAACTGTAAGAGTTCACTTACTTCCCCAAGGTTGATTTTTAGTTTGTCACGGCTGAGCAACTAGCTACCAAATGTAAGTTTGTCAATAAGACATTACTATATGGGACTCTGTCGATGTGCATGACCACACATTAAACAAAAACAAGAAGAAAAACAAATCAAGTGTGTTCATCAAAAGAAGAAATATCATGTGAACGTTGGAGAGTTTAAGCTAGGAACTCAGTACAGCAAAATTCCTACCTCATGTGGAAGGAGGCTAGTCTGACCATCCAGATTGAAAACCGAAAAGCCCATCACCAACCTCAGCAGAGGCTCGGCAGTGCAGTAAAAAGAAACCAATCCCAACAAATAGTTGTAGCATTTCAACCTCAAACAGTATTTCTGTGCTTTTGAAGCCCTCTTGATCAACCAAATTCGGTAGCAACAGAGGCCCAGAAGAACCAAATGAGATATGGAAATGACAAAGGAATCCACAGCGCAAGGTGTGTACGTGCCGAAAGCGCTCCTTGCCCAAATCCCGCTCGCCGCAGTCCGGCAATACCACTCCAACCGCTCAAAACCCATCTTTTAAATGATCAAGTAAGGCATCCGTTGTTACTTCAAGTAAGTACTTCTCTGCTTTTCCAATGGCAATGAATCCTTCCCTACAACAGCAAGAGTCCATGACAGCTGCCTCAGTCAGCTTTGCAACTATATCCTACGCAGAAGTCTCGTTAAGCAAAAACTTCCCCCCGAATCAGTGCACATGTTCAGAAACATCCATCATGAATACTGCAGGGGAAATTGGAATTGAAAGAAGTCAAGAAAGAAAACCCACTATGGCAAAAATCACAAGAAGTCACAGTCCATTGAAGATTGCAATGCTAGTAAAGTCACAGTCCATTGCTCTTTGTTCCAAACTGAAAACCCAGTTAAATTTCCTCAACTCGACATGAGCTTTGACGTCTCCACGATCCCCGAAACAATGCTTTGAGCCATGACCCAAACGAAATTTTGAACTCCCAATTGATTTCAAAAGGCAGTGCTTTGAGTGAGCCAACAAGAGTGAGGGAGTGGGAAATGGACCGCAAAACGCTGAGGAATCATCACCAAGAAAAAGGGAAGAAAGACAGAGGGAAAAGGATGAAAGGAGGGACAAATGGGACGTTGGAAGTTTGTGATTTGTTTCCAAGGAAATAAGGAAAGTGGTCCGAGACGGACAAAGAACATTTGGCGGTATGCATGCGTCACTGCTGACGTAGGCAACCCTCCGACAAGCTATGTTACACGGACACACTCCCAAATAATTTTCGCGTGTCGGACACCGGCATGTTTCCGACACGCGATTCAACAGCAATCTAAAATTAATTCCCGCAAATCTTGTACTTAAAACTCATAATCTGCCCCATTTCCCATGAGCCTTTAGCCCATCAACCCAAGCTTTCACATAGGAGACACGCTAGACCTTTCTGATAACCCATCAAACCCAAATGTTTTACCACACGTGATTGAGCCTCCTTTTTATACGAAGCTTTCTCTTACTTTCTCTGTTACATGGCCGATGCGAAACAAGGAAGTGCACAGACAGACATAATTCTTTCATAGAGCATTATTATTTAATTCTCTTAGGAGGTCATCCCTCCCTCATAGGAAGAGTTCCTGGTCATGAAACTAAAAAAAGTTTAAGAGAATTATTATATAAATTCATTCAAGCGCTTTTTTATTATTTATTTTTTTTTTACTTCAAGAAAATAATAATTTATGATGTATGTATAAAAATATATATTTAATGTACAACGTGTCTTGGCTTGTAGGAATTCTTTATTTTTTTAGAATTCACGTGTCGGCGAGTCGTGTCGTGCGCGTATCGTATCGCGTGTCGTGTCCCGTGTCGATGTAACATAGCCGACATGAGCTGAAACGAGAGGAGGATGTAATGGGGGAATGTTCGCATGATTGATTAGGTTACAAGCGCTTTTGATGTTTTCGGCTTCTTCTTGGACTTACAATAATACTAATTAACAAAGATAGGGATTTTTACGCAAATGATCCATGAACTTCGACTCATTTACAATATCATCTTGAACTTTTAATTTATCCAATGTTGTACCTAAACTTTTTATACATGTTCAATCCGATCACTAGGTTATATGAAAAAAGTTCAATACTGTCCCCGAAATTAAATTAATAGAGGGACAACATTGAATATTTTCTTATAATTCGAGGACTAGAATAAATATGTACCAGAAGTTTTCAGATCGTATTAAATAAATTAAAAGTTTAAGAATGACATTACATATTTGGTCAAAGTTCATGAACTATTTATGTCATTTTTTCTTAAAGGCATGCATGCATTCTAAGATTTTTCTTTATAAAGTTGTTGAGCTTAAAAATCATTGGGAGGGAACCTCTTCTTTAGGGTTAGACGTTGGCCGAATTGGCCCTTGATTCCTAATTTCTTACTGCTTCAGCATCGTAAGCAGAAGGGGCTGGAGGCCGCTGCCGACCGTCGCGCCATTGACCAAGCGCAAGCTGCGGCTGCTGAAGCAGGAGCGAATCAAGGACTACCATGGAAGACGCCATGGAGGAGTTCGTGACAAGCCACGGAAGGGAGCCAAATCAAGGAGGAAGAAGAGAAGAAAAAAATTGACTTTTTATTGTAACTCAGTGGACACATGTCGATATATTATTGGACATGAGAACTAAATGCGCGCCACGTCAACCACCGAACATTTTCTGGTTTTACTCCGACTCTTCAGAGTTGAACATTTACCTGAGTTGACTTTTTCTATGTTTTTTAAGGAACCAAAATTTGATCTAGAATTACAATGATCAATAAGGACCACATCATTTGCGAAAGTATTCGTCCCTTCGAATGTATCCGGGTAATTATTTTCAAGAGCGGTTACTTCTAAAGATCATTTAACTCGCTTTGTTACCAATACCAATTGTATTGCACAAGGCCCGACAATGAATACCAAGTTACTAACATTGTCCGGTAATAACCTATAAAATCAATCCAGAATCAATCTCATAAATCCGTTTCACAAAAACTTGTTCCCACAAAGTAAAACATTTAACCTTTCACAAATCAATTAATCAAGCAGAGTACATTCGTAAACGAAGTTGATAAAGTAACTAACACATGCAGCTTTTTGCAATTCCTTTTGTAAGGAATCCAGAAATAATCAATTCAAATTTTTGAGATCATATCGTTCACTATGGGTTGACAGAACCTCATGAATGGCCACTTTGCTTTCCAATTCGAGCGACAACAACCACTCGTGCAATGAACAACCACTCGAGCGACGAACTTTAACGCATCATATTTCTCTACACCGAACTCAAATTCAAGCGAGCTTACTATCAAAAGAAAACTCCTTCGAAATTTTATGAGACCCTAAGCTTTGCCAAGCCGAAGATGGTAGTAGACAGGGCGAAAATCAATGACAAACACAGGAACCTCGAAACTGTTCTGGCAACGCGCGTAAGAGTTCAAAAAATTCATCCCCGGCAAAACAGTAACTCTAAATCGACTTTCGGCAAATCCAACGACACTGCAAACTTTCATTATTACGCGATCTTAAAGCTAAATGGCTCCTAAATCGAAACTAGCAACTCAGAATTCTTTCTATCAAATGAATAAAGGCTACAGATTCTTTTACACCGATGGTGATTAACAAGTGTGGCATATTTTTCTCCACCCATCGTTGGAAGCTGTCTTGTAAGAAGTCCAAATAACAAGTGCAATTTGATGTACAGTGATCTCAATCGTATCAAGTACCATGGCCCCAAAAAACAAAACAGTATGAATTACCAGGAAAGATATTGTCGCCGGCATATTGTTATCCTTCAACACGTAAGAAAGAATTTCGATCTTTTCTTTTTTTTCGGACAAAGAAACATGAGATCAAGAAATGAAAGATTGTACTGTCTGATAATCTGATTTAATCTTTTCCCTTAAGAAAGAATACAATGCCGACGATCTTCCTTTATTTTTGCAATGTTCAACTTCAACGTGAACGAGGCAAAGGGTGACAACGATGACGACAACAACAACAACAACAACCGCAACACCCTTTCCCTTGACAATGCCGGCAAGTATTGCTTCGTCCACACCTTTGCTAACAGTAAGTAACCATTGCTCTCAGGATGGAAAATTATGGGTCGCAATCAGTGAAACTTCCACCAGCCTGACCTCACGCCAGCCGGATCCCCTTCAGTACCGAGCCCAACCACCGGCACCACCGTATCTACGCGACCACCTTGGAAGCAATGCTTCATATCTTTGTGTTACGCTGCTAGTGCTGTTCATAGCCATTGCCATAAGCTTATTATGTAAGTTCATGGATCAGTATTTCTAGTTGATTTAGGTGGACTACTGACAGGTTGTGCCAAAGCAAAGTGAAGCTCGAACATGAGCTTGAACCCTGGAACCACCTTAAATGATCAAATTCGAGGGTCGGTTCGGGCCGCAAGGATGATCATCAGGTCTAACTTGGTGATACTCTTGCTTCAATTCATCCACATAACCAACGTTCCAATAGCCAAAGATATGGTTTCGTTCCAGTTTTTCGTTACATATTCTCATCTTTTGTTTTATTGATTTTTTATGTCTTCTAGAAAGCGAAAAACGTCACAAGCGTAGATCTAAATGATTTTACAAACTAAAGTTAAAGATTTTGACCCCTTCACTCCTGCTTTATTCTTGTTCTTCATCAAATCGCATTTTGATGTAAGCAAGGGCTTTTGTAATTTCGCAACCAAGAGGATTCGTTGTCTATCACACTTTCCAGATTCTTATGTTGCACGGAAATTCAAGGTATACTAGTAAGACTTCCGAGAAGATTCACTAGTATACATTGAATCGACTATAATACAGAGAGGGCCTTTATGCTTTGAATCAAGAGGTATCATAATCTATCACACTTACGAGATTCATGCACTGTAATGAAATTCAAGGCCTACAAAGAAGTTACCTAAGACTTACGAGAAGCATCACGTGTTATACTCTGAATCATGTACAAAAATACATAGACAAGTTGAACAGAAGGCTAATATAAAATACTTCCATTTGGTGAGGTTAGCCAAGCTCTGATCCTGGATTCTCAGAGTCCAATTGAATAGTTTGAATTTTCACATGCTCGTACTGAAACTAATAAGCAAGCATGAAGAAGAATTATCGCCTGCTTAATGGCTTCCTGCACATTCACTGGTGTAAGAGTACGCTAATACTGAGCATAACCAAACTTGGGGGAAGATTTAACCTTAGCTCAGTTTCGGGAAATATAAATGATACATTGATAGAAGTACGTACGCATGTACAGATTCAAGATTGTTCTCCACTGAGCGCAATATCTCTGCTTTCGGCTTCGCATGTAAAATCCTTCGATTAGAAATGAAGAATTGGGTTAACGTCTCCACTTCTTTTATAACATTTCCACAGCATCCCAATCTGAGTTGTCTCCAAACTCGTGCTCTAGTCGTTCGTATCTACCATCAGCCAGTCTGCTCATCAAACCTAGACCTGCATGAAGGAAGAGCAATTAGATGCAACTTTCGAGTGAAAATGCAGGAAAGGATACATAAGAACAAAAAGTAGATAACATATGATCTTTGTCGTTTCTCTAAGCAGGAACAACCTCATATTTTGAAGGTCCAAGTACCCTCAATCTCAACCTTAAGCGAGCGGAAAGCCTAATTGAAATATAGAATAAGGTATGTGCAAGAATGAAGCACTAACCTTCGACTATCTTGTAGAGAGCAGACCACCAGCTATCAGCAGAAACTTGATAATTGTACAAAGCATTTTCTATATCTTCGTTGTGCTTCCCTTCCAAGATACCCTGAAGGGTTATAACTGCATCTTTTGTTCTCTTAAGGATGTTGTCGTTGCTGTTGTCATCGTCCTCGATGTTCAAAATCTGTAGGGCATTGTTGGAATTGAGGCTGACCGCTAGAGCAACATTGGCAGTGGCAGCCCAGTAGGAAGAGGCGGATCGTCGTCTCTCGCTGTCTGGACGTTTCGCTTCCATCCGTAACCTACTCTCTTTCCTTTGGAGGACTAAGCCATGTAGATACTGCGCATTGGCAGAACCCGTGCTTTGAACCATCTTAGAGAATGCGCTCGCTTCGTTTGACAGCAGATTCTCTGGAGTATCGTGTTCTGCTACCTGAAGTGAAAGTTGAAAGCATCGCAATCGATACAACAATTAGAAATGTAAAAGCAATGGCATTCGAATACTTGAATATTTTCATTGGTGAGTCACGGTCCTTTTATGTTGAATCAAATGAGATGGTTAATTTCAGTTCTTATTTTTCAAAAGTGTCAAGCTCCATAACAATCATACTTCAGAGATAAGAGTGGTTTTCACTTTTACATATTCATGATGACAAACCATTAATATGCATTTCTTGCTTGTACAGATGTGTGCATGATGAATAGCAATGTAAGAACATACTTGGCCGGCATCAAGCACAAGAATTCGGTCGGTGTCAATGATAGTGTTAAGTCTGTGAGCAATGATGAGCATTGTGCAGTAGTTGAATTCTTCACGGATGGTTTTCTGGATGAGAGCATCGGTCCTAACATCGACGGCTGCAGTTGCTTCATCCAGAACAAGAATCTTTGATCTTCTTAGTAATGCTCGAGCAAGACACAGCAGTTGCCTCTGTCCGACACTGAAGTTCTCTCCGCCCTCAGAAACCTTGACAGGACACAGGCAACATCAATATCGATCGTCTTTCTTAACTAATTAGAAAGAACCCACAGGATACATTTTAAAGCCAACAGAATAATGCAGAGCATTACATCAGCCACTTGCATATAGACAAGTCCAAACACATACATAAGTTGACATCTCAACTTCAGTTAAGACTTCAGACACTATAATATGTTATGTATTGAGAAAACGTTATACAAGGGACGCTTCAGTTCTTTTCGCAGGTAAAACAATTCCAATGTCTGCTCGCTATACCACCAAGTCCTGCCCAGACTGGAGGCTCTTTTACTCTTGCTTGTGGTCTGTAATTTAGTTCAAAAGGCGGGACGTTATGCATTTTATGGAAATTCTGCAGGTATCATAAAATTAGTCTCAATTCAGAGATTTCTCCAGTGCGATGAGCTTAACCGTAGTGCAAGCTGAGCATTCGAGCAAAAGTAGTTATAACCATACAAACAAGATTATTACTATTTCTTTCTGACCAATCTAGTGCACATCTCCTTCAACTTACATGCTAAATTTAACTATATAATTCGTGCTTCCAAATGCTTGTATTTCCTGGATGGTGCTTTGCTGAGAATGCATTGCATATGCATGTCAAACTTTTTTGCTGAATACTAACTCATGTCGCCTACCTTCTATCAGTTCAACTCGATTCTTCTCTTTCTCTGCCGAAGGCCATTAACCTAGTCAACTGTTGTTGTCACTATCTCAACACTTGCATGCATTAGACATCTTCTAATAATCCTTGTCCTTGACGAGACAATTTTCAAAACTTGAATAATTTTCCCCCTTAACATTGTTAGGTAACTTCCAATAGTTTCGTCAGCATAAACCCGAATTCAATAGGGACTGCAATGATCCCTTCATTAACATTTCACATCTAGTAACTTTACGAAAGCTTACCTCAGTATCCAGGCCATAAGAGTTCCTCCTGATGACATCCTTCAAATGCGCTCTCTCCAGAGCCTCCCAGAGGTCAGCGTCATTATGTTCATTGAAAGGGTCGAGATTAAATCTCACAGTTCCTACACAAAATTGAAAAGAAAGAAACTATTTGAGATGATATTTAGTCTTCACAAACAATGGAATCTAAAGGTTATGTGGTATATACTGTAGAAGCTTCTCAGTTCATAGTAATGGGGTTCAATGTGCCCAGCTGCGATTCATATTGTAGCCCTTTTCACATGAAATGTCAGACAGAACACAAACAGAAAATTGCTCATTCTTATCCAAAATGTTCCTCAGAAACGCATTAAGGTAGAAGGACAGTGAATTAAGACATTTGAACTGATTAGGACTTGTCAGCAGATTGCTCAGGTCAAAAAGAAAGATACTGTCCAAGAGTAGTTGGGTAAAGAATTGGATTGCAAGAACTGTATGTAGCTCTTGTGAACCGATGCTTTCTTCAAGAATTAAGAGTTTGGGAGCTCCAATATTGGCCATAATAAGTGAGAAAGAAAACTCTCGGCTATGAATTTGTTTGAGGAGATAGCAAAATCAACCACTGAGCAGACGGACATGATCATGTCAGCAGACCTTTCTATGGAATATCACAGAGGTTGAGGGGAACAGTGGAGGGAATAATGAAGCTGTTTTAACAAACAAGCTAAGGTGTTAAAAGAATTTCACAGTGCCCACCTGAGAAAAGAACTGGTGATTGAGGTATGATGCTAAGGACTTTCCGCAGATCTTCGAGTCCCATCTTGGAAGTGTTGCACCCATCTATCAAGATTCTTCCCTTTTCCAGCTCGACAATTCGGAACAAGGCATTTATCATGCTAGATTTTCCAGCACCGGTTCTTCCAACTATTCCCAGTTTCTCGCGGGGTGCTACTGAAAAGGACAATCCATGCAACACGGGAGGAAGTTCAGGTCTGTAACGAAGGACCACATCTTCAAATTTAATTGATCCCGATGACGGCCAGCCAGGAGGGGGCTGGCTGCTCTCTGTTATAGCTGGAGCCTCGGAAGGCAATTCTATGTACACACCCACACGCTCTACGGAATTTAGACTATTCTCAGCTCTGCTTGCTTGTCTCAGAACACCGCTCAAAAGGCTCGTTATATTCAAAGTGTAGCTGAGGAGGAGACCCATAGTTGAAGCAAACGCTGCTCGGTTTTCCGCTTTTCCAGTCTGCTTGACTGCAAATGTCGCTGTCAACCATATCATTATGCCTCCTAAAGTCTCCAACCTTATGGTGAGCCAACGGTTGGAACTGATACTGACAAGGGTGAATCTGATATTATTGTCCATGGCCTTGGCGTTAATGGTGGCCAACCTACCATATGCTTTATATGCACGTATACTGGACAAGCCATTCAACGCTTCTCCGAATTGTGCATAAACTGGAGATCTGGTAATTGAATTCAAACGTTTCACTTCACGAGATGTAGTCTGTTGACAACCACAAGGCAAACAATTAGAAAGACAATCGCATCCAAACTTCTAATGGACTCAGCTACGAGTAGAGGACGAAACTTGCGATAGAACAAGAGGTGTAATGCTATCAAGCGATTAAAAGGATCTACTGTTAGCCTTGATGATTAACGCCCCCTCTGGCCAAAAAAATGACAAAAAGATGGCTAAAAGAAATTTTCATTCTGAGCCATCGGTGCTTATTACTTAATCACTGTTTCATAAAAAGAAAAAAAGTGTTCCTTTCTACTGTAGAAGGATTATGGAAATTGTCTTTCAGAATTTCCACTGTGAAACATCTGAATGGCTGTGCATAGTGTCACAAGCATCACAAAAAATGAAAATACAACATGAAATTGTCAGCTTATGTAGCAGAAGAAAATAGCCTTCCCCACTTAGTGTGAGAAGGCTTGGCAATTGTGGCCGTAGGTAGCAGAGAACATGTCATTTTGTATGAAAAAGCATTATAGCCCGAACAAATCTGCTCACCTGGTAATACAGATAGGCTGCATAAAACAAGATCAACAGGGGCATTATGACCCAAAGAGAGATTGTGCTCACAATTCCTATAAGCACAAAAGTCGAAAGTAGCTGCCAGACTTGGCCCATGAACATGTTTACAAATTGGGCGACATTGCGATCTATGTCACCTAGATCCTTGGCAAACCTGTTGATTATTCTTCCCATTGGGTTGGTGTGAAAGAAAAGCATTGGAGCACTTAATAAAGACTGGAGCATAGAATCATGCAATCTTTTTGCCGCACGAAGACTCGAGATAATCAACCAATAAGCATTAGTGAATGTCACGGTCACCTGGTTCACAGAAACACAGGAGTCGTCATCACGGAAGTTGCTAGAAAGACCTACCCTTCAGTTGACATATATACCCACATCCACCAAAGACGCTAAAATGCCAAAGTCTACAAAAATAGAAATGTTAGCAAGTAGTCCATTACGAGGTTTGATAACTCAGATTTTCTCTATAATTACATTATTGTTTCCGCACTATATATGAACAAGTAGTAGTAATCCGAACTCAAGGACTAAGAATGTGGCTTTCCCATTTCATCAATAATCAGAAAAAAGTATAGAAGCACAAGCTACCACATAAAAGATAGTACACTTGGAGAGGAGATCCATGTACTGAATTTTGATGTACCTGACCAAATGACAGGAGTGCATAGACCAATATGTAGAATCCTGGTCTGTAGTTCTCTGAAGTGCTTTGATCTGTCCAGAAACTCAACCATGTACTCCTTGAAATTCGAAGAACTTCAGTTGAAATATAGCAAATAAAGAGTACTGCCACCACCGACAGGCCTCCCAGTGCCCCTTTGTACCTAAAAAGAAAATCAGTTAATATGAATGTCGCAGATAAATATCATTATTGCTATGTAATTCTATGTCATGCAGATTAATTGAGTCCAGACAACAAATGAGGGAAAACAGCAATTTACCAGGAAAAAAAAAGCCTCGGGGTTATCAACAAAAAGGAATAGGCAACTGCATGGACCTTAGGTGTTTATAAGCATTTAATGATACACATGAAACATATTTATCGCAGAGAGAAAACCTAAGCATTACAGAAAAAGCAACTTAGAGACCGTGTTTTGAGTGATGTCAAGTGACAGTGAGAAAGAAATGTTGCGCATACTTACACTACATGAGTATTGCCTCCATAGTCTTAGGTTCCATAGTCTTAGGTGTTACGCGGACTTACTTGAACTCTTTGCTCAAAGATATCACATGTATGTTTGAGGTCATTTAATTGGCTTATTTGAACCATAGTTCCACTGTAGAGTTCAAGAAAAATTTCAGGTCATGAATTTCTTATCCACAATTAAGCCTTTTCTGTAAATAATCTGTCTACGCAACAAGCATTAGAAGATGGAGTTTCATGTAATGCAATTTAGTACCTCATCAGAACTTTCCAACTCATGATGCCCGTTACCCGTTCCTCTTGCTTAATAAGCACCGACTTCCCTCCTTTACCTCTCTTCCCACGGCCTTGATCTTTTGGCAATTCATTAACAATGCTGTTAGTTGCTGGTTTGGATGTTTTCTCCTTTACATTTGTCTTCCTGCCCTCCTCGTCCTCTTCTGTTTGTTCCTCCATTCTTCCTGCATTCTCCATAAGTTTCTGGAACAGTACCCCGCTTTTAGAGAGCTCCTCAAAAGTCCCCTCCTCTTTGACCATTCCTTCATGAACCAAAATGATTCGATCGACTTGAGGAAGAAAATGAAGCTGGTTTGTGACAAGAACCCGGGTCTTCCCTCGCAACTCTTCCTTGATACAGCTATTGAACACCTGTATGTGACTGCGGGTTAGTATAAGCTCATTTCTGAAAATTCGGAAAAGAGATCCTACTGAATGTAAGATCTATAGGAATGAAACTAAAGGTCGCTTGAGACGTTGAGAATAGTGGAGCCAAACATTCAGATACGCCATGCTATAAAAAGTGAAACAAAGGCAATAGTAGATATACCCAAATTTTAGTTAAGTCCGAAGTCAGAAAATGACTATGAGTTTGCAATTAGATGTTGCTTCAATCATCCCAAGATTGATTGCAGCGAGTTATCTTGAGGACAGGACTGTAGGATCAAAATTCTTATCCTTGTTCAATTGAAGCATTTGAGCATGCTTCGCATAGAAAGGTTTTTGTGAGATTTGAACACTGGACCTCCTGCTCTGTCAACTATTTTAAAAGCTTAAGTTGTTATCTTGATTTAATATTTAATTACTCTTAACACTTTTCAAGTATAAATGTAATGTTGAGCCTTACAACATCAATTGCTACACCTGGGGTAACTTGTGACTAATATTCTGTGTCATGAATATCATACCTGTCGACCAACATGAGCATCCAGAGCACTTAAAGGGTCATCAAATATGTAAACATCTGAATTCGAGTAAACAGCCCTGGCCATAGAAACCCTTTGCTTTTGCCCTCCGCTTATATTCACCCCTCTTTCACCAATCTCTGTAAGATCGCGACCCTGAAGTATTGAGATAGATAATTAATGGATCGCATCCGTGTGAATAAGAGAATCTTGCAAAGCACTGAGTCCCACTTAACTGGAAGCACATCGAGATCATGCTCCAATTCGGTAACGCTGACTGCCTTCCAATATCTTTCCTGTTCAAATTCAGACCCAAATAATATGTTGTCACGCACCTGAAATCATACACTTGCGATTAGGACACAAGAAAAGATGATAAGGCGCTCAACATCGACAGAAAAACAAAAACAGCACTGTGCAACTTACAGTAGCATTGAAAATCCAGGACACTTGAGGAACATAAGCAACGGTTCCGCGTATAGTAACAGAAGCATTGGAGACAGGAGGGAGTTCCCCAAGCATTGCGGATATGAGGGATGTCTTTCCTTCTCCAGTACCACCAACAATAGCCACTAAGCTACCGAATGGTATGTCTAGATTGATGTTTGACAACGTGGGTTTTTCTGCCTGAAGTTAGCTGATAATTTAGCCTCCACTTGAAATAAAATATTGCAATAAAAAGACTGGAAACCACCATAAATGACCATTCAGCTATGCTGAATCATCGAATATCTACATTAGCTTGAATCGTTCGCCATAAATGATTACACTTAGAGCAAGTTTCCTCGCACAATCAGTCACCTTTATAGAAGTTGTGAGAGCATTACTCACTTATGTAAGGGCTTAAGTTGTCCGATGAACAAGTGCTTTAAATTTTTATTATGGCATCTACTAACTTTGGGATTCAATAAAAAATTTGTAATATGCCCTCGTCCTTCAAATCATGGTAGTGATTACTATTGTACTTGATGCATTGTCGATGGTGTTACAACCCCTAAAGCCTAAACAATTTATAGTATAGTCAACAGTTTATTCACATTGAAAAGAGAAACGATAAGGAATTTTGCCAGATAAAATGAGGAAGATGTAATTTGACCTTTGAGTCCCATGAAAAGTTCCCATCCTTGATTGAAATAACTGGCTGTCCTGGCTCAATCGGTGGATTAGGAACTAAAATTCTCTCTTCTGTTAAAAATAGTTCCTCCATACGTTGCAGGGAAACATTTGCAGTAACAACCTGGGATACAAAAGTAAGATTGGAAACTAAACAATGACAAACAAATGTTTGCAAGAACTGTTAAAATAAAATTGCTGGATCTAAGATAGAGAACACGCATCATCTTTGAGAAAGCAAAGGCAAAAGGCTGTAATAAGCACAAAAGAAAAACTCTGACTGCCACTTTCCAAATGTTGTAAAAGGAGGCTAATGAAGAGATAAACTGTTACAGATTTAGTCATCACAATATGGTTTAGCGTTCCATTTCACTTATCAAATTGATATTACAGGTCTAACCGACATCTAATTAAATTTCAACTGTTTATGCTAGTTCAACAACTAGATAATCAGTTTAATATCAACATTAATGTAGTATGTGAGAACTGATCCTCCCCTTTTCGCACGCCGTCTTGTCCAAATCAAAGAATCAAATTTATCAGTGAGATAATATACTGCAGTTTTTTTTTTTTTTTTTATCAAATATATACTGCAGTTCACTTTTGATATTCTATTTGATTTTTCTAGCAGTTTGATATTGTCAATCATTTTCTTCATCATCAAAGCAAGATGAATTGATACTTAAACTGAGTGATGCTATCATGAACAACATATCCAATGTACACAATTAGAAGCAAAAAGAAAATGCTAGATCCACTAACCACAAAATAACCACCCACGTTGATGTTGACAATGGGGTAGATCAGTAGACTATTCTATTTGAATGACAGAGATATAGAGCTGAGGTTAGGATGAAGTGAGAACCTGAGACATCAAGTTAGGGAGCATGTTCAAAGGAAACCTTAGCACCGCAAAAAGAGAAAGTGATGTAAATGCTCTCGCTGGTGTCAAATCCCCACCAAGCAAAGTGAATGTCCCAAATGACACAACGGTTACAATGACTGGGATGCTGTTCAGTATGAAGCTGTTGAACTGCTACCAAAATTAAACTGTCAGACAAATAAAACCACAAGGCATCATGGAAGGAGAAAATGCCAAGTCCATTAGGTCTCTCGCCCTTCTGACAAAAAGGGTCCAAATTCATTCATCGACTGCTATTTGAGAAACCAATGGAGACTATTTTCCATGCACCTTTCGGTAATAAATATGCTGATTCAAGAAGAGCTAGTATGAGTATGACTACTCAGCTTACAAAAAACGGTGAACAGAGCCCAACACCAGATGGATAATTTGACTCAGTAAACCAATCCCTTTCCTTGATTTTAGACAAACTTATTCTCATGATGCTTGAAAAGAAATGGAGAATCTGAATTGCTTGCACATGAGTATCTATGAAAGTATTTCAACTGCTGTCAGTCTGCTTGGTAAGTTTACCATAGACAGAAACACTCTCTCTGTGTGCATGCGAGCGTGTGTGAGTGTGTGGATATGCTCGTTGTCGTGTGTCGGTGTGTGGATGTGCTTGTGTCGGTGTGCATGTGTGTGCGCATACACTTTTTGCACATTGGGGAAAGTGAGAATTTTCCAACTGTCAATACTATAGACAATTCCATGATCAGAATGCACAATATTATCCTAATTTTGAAATAGTCCATACCGCAGCTAGTAGTTGCGCTCTACGGAACCATGAAAGCTCCTCAATTCGTATTTCTTGAACTCTAGATTGAAAGCTCTTTTCCCAAGCATAACACCTGCAAGAATTTTTCCAATGAATTTCAGTTGTTGTAAAATGAACACAGCCAGGGCTTCCCCATTATTCAACATACTTCACAGTGTCCATTGCTGCCAAAATTTCGTTCATGAGGCTGACTCTCTTGTCAGTCCACTGCAGCCCTTCCTTGGTCAGTTTTCGCATTTTGCTGATTATGACCGTCTAATTCACCATGAAGAGTTATTAAATGTAAGACAATTGATTGACAGAAGGAAGATTAATCATCATGATGTAAATGCAAATTCATGAGTTGAGAGTGACACTGTGGTGCAGAAAACCTCATTTAGCTAATCAACGCTACTCCTGATACAACCGTTTCTACATAGAAGCTTCAGAGAAAAAACATCCTCTACTTAGTGCCTAGATCAGAATGCCCTTCAAAAAAATTAAAAGGAAAGGTACCTCCAAATCAGCCATCAATTAACAGATGGTTACAATGATCATGGAAGAAATAGGTATTAACAATGTGATAGGGAGGATAACTATCGAGGGAAAGAAAGAGCACATGCTTACTTGCAATGGGATCATGAGGACAAGCATGAGAGATCCAAGCAGTGAAGCAACACCTAATTGCTGGTACAAAAGAACCATGGCAATGACAATACGAAACGGAGCCGACCATAAGTTATGAAGTTGTTGGCATATTTGCTGAAAAATATCAGATATCACATCAGATGTAGTTCATAAAATTTCACTTTTGCGAAATCAGAAGAGGTGGGCATATGAACTAAGAAAGAAATCACCATTCACTTAACTAAATCACTTTGCAGCAATAAGAGAACTATGGTAGCAATGACAGTCATGTCTGAGGTGAGAATATCACCTGAATTGCATTAGCATCTGTTGTTATCATGTTTGTTATTTTTCCAGATTGGAACTTCTTGCGTCCCTCATGAGTGAGTCTTAAGGATTTGCGGAATATGGCCGCCACCTACCAATAATGGTGAATAAGCTATTTAATTGCTCAACTACGATAAACGACGAGGAGCGGTCTAGACTAAATATCTGATACTGAGGATTTGTACAAATCTGGAAAAGGTTTTACCAAAGTTGACCTCAGCCTGAATCCCGTTCGTAATGAATTCTGAAGGTACTGGGCTTCACAAAGCACACCAAGCGACTGAACAGAGTCCAATCAGAAGTCATTAACATATCTAAAAACAGCAGTTTTCACGTATCTTATTGATGGAAGGACATCCTCATTGAATAAGAACCAAAAGCCAGAGGCAACAGCAATTATAAGTAAAGCGGAGATTTTTGGCATATGATAACAAATTATATAGGAGCTAATTGCAATGAACTTGTTTTGAAATTTTTACAAAGGTGATAACGATAATGAATGATTTAGAAAATATTCTCCTAAAAACGATCACTGCCGAACATGTACGAGCCCCCATCTAATGGAATCCCAAACAATTTTATGAAAAAGGTTATTCATAAAAGAGAACAAATATTTCTGTTTTTCGATGCGAATTTGACTCATGATGAAAGGAAATCGCTCTTGCAATTTTGAATTAAAAAATATATATTTATAATATTCTAAAGAAAGGAAAATATTTTTATTTCCCATGAAAATGTTTAGACATAAATTGTTGTCTGTAATGAATACATTTTTCATTGACTTATTGGTTCAAGCAACACAAGCGATCTTTTTCTGCAAAATGTTTTCCAAATCATTCATTTTTTCCGAAACAAACGGAGCTTTACTTCACTTATTGCACTATAAAAATCTAACGGTGTGCAAACTTAGAAGGAAAGGACAGGACTCTGACTCCCAACATAAATCAAAACCTTGACACAAAACAAAGATAGGATCATACCACGCCGACAAGAATTGAAAAGGCATAGACATAACCAATCCATGCAGGGTCCCCTCTTTGCATTGACTGCATGTTGCAAAGAAAGACATCAGAAAGACAAATCCGCTCTTGGAATAGTAACCTCCATATAACATAATCGACCATGATGTTGAATGGATACAAAAATAAAAGATCAGTCTATGTGCAGAATTTTTTTGCCATGGAAGGCAAGGCGATTGAGACCTCAGATCAATCTACCCATAGAACAGAACAGATGACATTCTTATTGAGTCTATCATAGTCCTTACAGTCATTATGCCATTGCTGTTAATTTGTTGTCCTGTTTATGTTGGAGCACCTTTTCTGTCACGACAATACATGAAGCACACCCAAATTAATTACTAGAAGATGACATTTACCCTAAGAATAACATGCTAACTCTGTTTCTGCAGGGGTCTGCTGTCCCTATTAACAACCCTTCAAGTCACCCATCCAAAAATGGTCTATAGGTTCCAAGGGAAAAATTCTCCGTAATGAAGCGCATATTTCGAGAACGTAAAAGGTCACAATTCTTGGATTGCATCAAAATCTTAAAAGCAGAGTCCAGCATGGACTAAAAAAGTTGATGCCTACAAATTCATCTGAGATAGAGAGAGTGATAGACACTTGGAACAACTTACTTGAAGGAGGTGGTTCAGCAATGTGGGCCCTACAAACTGGGAAAGATCACTCCCGATCTGTGGTTATCCACGTAAGAAAGAGTTACTATGCTTGCAATTAGCATTGCATAGTCAAGTGAACAGTATGCTCTTGCAGGATCATTGTTCTAGCGATCATTCAAGCTCAACCACGAGATGAAGCCTCAGAGACTTCAGTCCTTTAGATACTGCTCTATTTCTTTCAGATTCATCAGTTTTTTATGCTCTGCTCAACCAAAGTAAATTAGAAGGCGCATGCATAGTGTGTGGCCATCATCATCATACTAGGAAAGGAGTTACAACATTTGATTAAGCACCCAATCACCACATCTAAGGAATCTGAACATTTTGGAATGAGTCTGGCATTCATTAGATCATGAAGGGTAAGTATGATACCTTAAAGAAGCCTCCCAACCAAAACCTGGAGGACCAAGTAAACTAGGGAAATGAGAAGGCGAACATTCAAACAATGAGGAAGCTTACAGAATAAAGCTGTACAGATGTCAGTGCACTGTCAAATCGAAATTGGGATGAAAAATGGGATATGAGATGCAAGTCAACGAATACATACCTCCCCCCAAGGCTGCTGTTCAAAGCTCTTAAAAGCCAAGGTTTGGGCCTTTGAGACTCTTTGGCCCAGCATTTCTGGAATCTGCAAAATAAGATACAGTTGTGTTGCTTTCGTAATTTATCTGACTACACAAAAAGTTCAAAATACAGCTAGAGAAAAGTGGATGCAAACCTTTTAATCAGTGTCTCAGTTTGATCCCAAGAGTCTAACTTCCAAACGTCCATTTCGGTAATCGGTCTTTTGTAGCCTTGCTGCATGAGTGGAGTCATCCACCCAAAGTATATCCCTATAAGAGAGAGACATATGTTTCATGAACGATACAACAATAAGCAGCTACCACCAAACAAAAACCAATGTTTCATTTCACTAGACCCCCAAAAAAATGACTCATCTTACTTTTCAGTTTCTCGCAAAGAAATTATTTCAGGGACGAAAGAAAGACGCGCTAACAGGGAACTGATGAATGCCACCATTAGAAAGCAAGCAAAAAACAAGCAAATTGGACTTGTTAAGCTGACAGAATCTGAAAATGTCGAATTATTAGTTCATCGTCACTGCTTGCTGGAGAATGTCAGGCAGTTCCCTGATGTGTCAATGCATAGCGAGTAGCTGAACTGGTCAGATCTTATGAATAATAACCGGAACTGTTGGATAGAATAAGTGAAGTGCAGGTATTACTCACTGGAAAATATGTTGACATGCCTTTCAGGACAAATTTGCTCCTCTCCCGGAAGAGCCTCGTATTCAACACTATCGAGAGGCTCGGGGGGGATCGTCGTATAGCCTGGACAAGGGTCCAGATTCGGAACATAGACAAAAAGAAGAATCCCATATAGAACCTTCATCAAAGAAGCACAAAAAAGAAGAAGATTTAATCAGAATTCCTTAGATCAAGGTGACCAATGTCAGAAAGAAATCTCAATAATTGCCGATGTTCACATAAAGTTTATTGACTGATGAATCCCGGGGGGTGCTGTTTGTTCAAAAGGCTAAGAAGTGATAAACAGATGAGCGAAGGAGTAACAGTTTATTGAAAGAGAAGTTACCTGGCAGAAAACCGTGCTGATAAACAGATAAAGTGCAGACCTGGAGGAGCGAAAAATATAAATATTAGGTCCTCTGTGGAACATACTTCGAAAAGGTTTTGGAGTCTCCAAGAAAGATTTCCAATTATAGTAGTTGATTGCATAAGGCAACTCAACCTACAACTGGATATCATCTTCAATCAATCAAAATTAGTTTCACAATCCCAAAGGGAGATCAAGGTGTCACCTTAATTGTGGCAACTCAACAGAGACATGCTTTCAGAACACTTATATACAGTATGAAAGATGTTTAACATGAAAGGTATTGGTAGCCACATGCACCAGTTTAAGGGAGCAATTTAACCATATTGCAAGACATGGACGGGAAAATCTTGCAAAAATGTCCGTCGCGATGATTTAACAACCGTGAAGTTAATTATTTCGACTGTTTTCATCAATATGCATAGCTTGAAGAGAGAGAGAGAGAGAGCATCTAATAACATCACTATACTCTAGTGTCCAAGTGTATACATGAATATGAGACGTTTATATTCTGAAGTATGAATAGTATATTAAACGTCTGCTGAAGGATAAAAACTAACCCATGATGTTGATAGTGGTCTCTCATGGAGAGGATGAGATTGAGCATCACAGCTTCCCCCACCAGAACATAAATGAGTCCAAACCGCACATACCATCTGAACTCCCGAACATATATGTGCATTTCTAGGCTAATCATAACTAGCATGGAGCACCAAGCAAGAGACTCTATGGTTAACGAAACCATCTGCCAAAGATAAAATGAGGTGTGATTACAAACCAAATTAGACTCTCAGTTTGCCATCCAATGTAAAACAGCATCATTTGAGATTGTTACAGACTGGTGTTCTGAAGACATAGAGTGCAAACTAGCATGGTCAGACACTAGTCGGCAAATGGATTGAGATCCGCAGTATGGCAGCGGCAGAAACAGAGTTGTGCAATATAAAAGTTTAATAATAAATGGTAGCTGATTTGCTTACTCAGAGGGTTAAACATGGAACCTACAGAAGTTGAAAAACTCACATGTGCAACGTTTTAATAAATTTGTGCCTTTTATCAAAAGACTAAGTTCCACATTACACAGAATGTAGAAGTAATGAGGAATGCTATAGTCTGACAAGGATTTACTGGTGCCAAGCTTCTTCCAAAAGAAAGCAGTTGAAACAGGAAAAAAAAAAAAAAGGACAGCCAACGTCCTAGTGAACAATTTCAGTCTAATTTTCATTTATACTGGGGTTGAGCAACTAGCTGCATAAGTTTGTTAATAGCATTTACAATATAGGAGTCCCGTCGATGTGCAGGGTTGCACATTAAACAAAATAACCAGCTAATCAAGATTGTTGATCAAACAAACGAAGTATTACATGAACATTGGAGAGTTGAAGCTAGGAACTCAGTACAGCAAAATTCCTACCTCATATGGAAGGAGGCTAGTCTGACCATCCAGATCGAAAACCGGAAAGCCCATCACCAACCTCAGCAGAGGCTCAGCAGCGCAGTAACAAGAAAGCAATCCCAACATATAGTTGTAGCATTTCGACCTCAAATGGTATCTCTGGACTTTCGAAGTCCTCTTGATCAACCAAATTCGGTAGCAGCAGAGGGCCAGAAGAACCAAATGGGATATGGAAATGACCAAGGAATCAATGGCACAAGGTGTGTATGCACCGAAAGCACTGTCCACAGTCCTTGCCCAAATCCCATTCCCCACTGGCTGGCAATACCAATCCAACAGCTCAAAACCCATTTTTTAAATGATCAAAGTATTAGCACTTAGTTCATGAAGCAATTTCTTTTTTGCATCCCAACCAAAATGAAGCCTTTCCCTACAAGAGCAAGAGTCCATCACAGCTGCTTCAGTTAGAAATGCAACTATATTCACCTAGAAGTGTCAAAGTAAAAATTTCCCCTGTACTAATGCACATGTTCAGAAACATCCATCATGAATGCTGCAGGGCATTTGGAATTGAAAGAAGTTAAGCAGGAAAACCCAGTATGGCGAAATCACAAGAAGTCACTGAGTTCATGTAGATTGAAGAATGCACTCCAAGCAAAGTCAAAAGAACATATAACTCCACAAACACACGCACGGGGACGGAGGGGAGAGAGAGAGAGAGAGGAGAACCTGCAACACTCTGGAGCTGCTTCATGTTGAAATGGCTCGTGAATTATATACATAGCGAGGGAATTGAGTGGGACAACAAGAGTGAGTGCGTGAAACAGGCCGTTACGGCAGATGAATCATCACCAAGAAGAAGGAAGGGAGATAAGAAATAAAAAAAGAGGAAAAAGGATGGAAAGAAGGGTCAAATGGGACATTTGGAATTGGAAGTTTGTGACAGTTTCAAGGGAGGACAGAGACAACAACGTTTGGCCCTACGCACGCGTCACCGCTTACGTAGGCAGGCCTCTCACATGCACATAAGCTGACACGAGGGGCAGACGTGATGGAGAAAACCCTTGCATGATTGATTAGTTTACGGTTTTACGTCACTATGTTTTGGCTTTCTCCCTTGGACTTACAATCATACGACTGGTTGACCCAATCCGCCAGTCGTAATCGGGTCAACTCACCACCACCCGAAGGGCGGCGAAGACCCTTTCCGACGACAACTATACCTGGAGGGAGGCTAGCCCCGCAGCCCACCAGCAAGGGCCCCCCACTTAAGTCCGAGAAACGCGTTGGGAGGGTTTTGAACTTTCGACCAGCTTACGCCTTAAGGCCAAAAAACTCAAAGCTCACCAAACGCGCCATGCCCGTGGTGGGTACAATCATACAAATCTTTCAAGTATAGTCATTCGGATTTTCTCGTCTCTTGATTCCGCATACTCTTCTTTACAGATGAGAACATCCCCAGATCTTTCTTTATGTTCTTAAGATAACATATCATTAGGGTCAACCTCTTCTGAATTGATTTCTTGTCTTGTATCTTGCGGTATCATAAGAGGTTCCATGATCCCAAATGAATTGATTGATAGCAATAGTTTTGAGTTTAGAGGGTGTCAATAGTTCTCCTACCATAAGGGCTATTCTTCTAGTCTTTCTTTGAACTTGAGGTATACTAATTGCTCTACATACTCCAAAGCTGCATTTGAGAGTCTGAATTTAAGTCCTGATAGGATAAAAATATTCGTATCCAATATTTGGAGACGTCCTCCAGACCAGATAAACCAGGATAAGTCCGAATAAAATGGCAAATAAGGAATTTTGGGTAAGGGTGAAAGGATCCAAATCGGACAAGAAAAAGTAACAAAAAATACTTAAGAAAAACAACAAGAAGAAGATATTTGACAGTAATGGTGGCTCCAGCGTGTGAGTGGTGCCGATGGACGAGCTGGTCGGAATAGCTCTGGCTCATCGGGCCGCGTTGCGACGGTTTATTTGTAATCGACACCAGAAGCAAGGAAACATCAGCAATCGGCTTATGATACATCTGTCTATAGTGCTGACCAATCTATAGATTATCATAGTGTCATAATTCAGATAAGTGGCCTAAGGGATCATTCTGTCTGTGTTTAAAAATATTACCCTAAGCCTTGATGAATTCCAAGAACAACGATCATTGATTGATGTGCTAAATTGACCTGTACTTCCGATATAAGCTAGTGTATGAACTCTCTTCAATTTTTTATTTTTTTATTTGTGGCTTTTTTAGTATAACCACTATCTTAGGACTCTAAATTGAATAATAGTATGAATTCTCTATGGATTAACGCTATTCTTTTTTGACCCCCAAAAAAAAAAACTATTCTTTGTAATTGTATGTACCTCTTCCTTTTTATCTAATCTTTTGGAGATTAAATATGCGTTCGTTTCGTGAAAAATGAATGCTATGAAAAATATTTTCCTGAAAAATGATCGTTTGTATTGCTTATATAATAATTAGTCAATAAAAAATATTTTCATAATCGACAACAACTTATGTCTAAAAATTATCGTATTTTCAGCTAATATTTTTGTGGTCGATAAAATGTTTTTCAACCATTCATTTTTGTGAGTGATACAAGTGATTATTTTTAGAAAAATATTTTCCAATTAATTTTTTTTTCGCCAATAAAAAAATGAGCCAAAACAATGATATATAATTTGCTTTAGGAGTCATCACTAACCTATGAGGGCAATGTTGAGGATCTTGGATATCGAGGAAGATAACAACAGCAGCGACAACATCCTCAAGAGAACAAGAGATGCAGTCGTAACTCTTCAGGTCTAGGTTTGATGAGCAGACTGGCTGACGGTAGATATGAACGGCTAGAGCACGAGTTTGGAGACAACCCGGATTGGTATGCTGTGGAAATGTCATAAAAGAAGTGGAGATGTCAACCCAATCTTAATTTTTAATCAAAGAATTTTACAAGTGAAGGCGAAAACAGAGATATTGCGCTCAGTGGAGAACAATCTTGAATTTGTACATGTACACATTCTCATCTAAGGTTTTGTTCCATTCCTTTCGGTTGCACATTCTCAAAATTAAGTTAAGATTTTGACCCTTGACTCCTTCATTACTCTGGTTCTTTGTCAAATCGCATTCTAATATAAGAAAGAGTTCAGCGGTTCCGAATCGAACATCTATCACATTTATGAGATTCAAGCATTGTAAGGAAATTCAAGGCGCACAAAGAAGTTATGTAAAACTTATGAGAAGATTTACGTCAGCATGCTTCGACTTTGATATCGAGAAGGCCTCTATAATTTCGAATCGGGAGGACTCTTCATGTATTACACTTACAAGATCACATGTCGTGAAATTCAAGACGTACAAGAAGGTTAGGAAAAATTTTAAATAAGAGTTTAAGTACTCTCATTTTCACAAATTGGGATATGAAGTGGATGTTGTTCCAAATAAAGGTCTAAAGTGCCCTTTTTATTTCAAAAAAAGGTCTGACCAAGGGTGTTTTCATCATTTCCTTTTGTGATTTATTTTTCCTTTTTTTATTTTTTTTTAAAAAAAATTTTCAGCCCTCGCTGGTCATTGGCCTAGACCAGTGAGGGCTTGCTGGTGAAAATATAAAAAGGAAATAAATGACGAAAATATCTGGGATTGAGAAAACATAAATAAAAAAAGGAAAAATAAGTGGCGAAAATATCCTTTTCATGAAATTTTTTTTTTAAAACAAAGATGGCGCTTCGAGTCCTTATTTGAAGAAAATCCACTTCAAGCCCCTATTTAAAAAGTTGAAATCAAGCCCTTAATTGAAAATTTCCTCAGAAGTTATGAAAGACTAAGGAGAAGAATCTCGGGCTATACTTTGGATCATGGACAAAAGTACGTAGACAAGCCAATTTAAAATACTTTTATTTGGTGAAGTTAGCTGACCCTTGATCCTGTATACCCATAGATTAGTTAAACAGCGTGAATTTTGATTTCTACTAGTACCAAAATGGGATAATTACCAAAAAAATCATAAACCTATTGTAATTATGCCATTCAGTCCTAAATATTTTGCATTTGTGCTAATTCAGTCTTGAACATTTTGCATTTATGCCAATTCAGTTCATCCATTCAATTTTAGCTGAAAATTACTGATATGAAACGACCGACACTAATGTGCTAATTAAATCCATCCAGCCTCGCCCATCCCTAACGAGATCGCTAAAACACTGCCAAAATTGGCCGGATTGACTGAATTGACACAAATGCAAGTGGTTAATGGCTGAATTGGCCACAAAAAAAAAAAAGTTTAGGACTGAATTGGCATAATTATAATAGGTTTATGATTTTTTCGGTAATTCTCCTGTACTAAAACTAATAAGCAAACATCAAGAAGAACTATCGCCCGCTTAATGGCTTCATGCACATTCACTGACTGATGCAAGAGTACGCTGACATTGACCATCTCCAGATTTGGGAGAATATTCAACCTTAGCTCAGTTTTATACGTGATTGATTGATTGAAATACACGTTAAATAAAAGATTGCTCTCTACTTGGAAGTTTCCACAGCATCCCAATACGAGTTGTCTCCAAACTCGTGCTCTAGTCGTTCGTATCTACCGTCAGCCATTCTGCTCATCAAACCTAGACCTGCATGAAGGAAGATTAATTAGATGCAACTTACCAGTGAAAATGCAGGAAAGGATACAGAAGAACAAAAAGTAGATAACATATGAATATGATCTTTAGCGTTTTTTTTTTTTCTAATGCTTTCACAATTCTACCCGTCTATTAGAAGGAACAAACTTGTATATTTTTAAAGTCCTGATACTCGATCTCACGAATGATCTTAGGGTGTGTTTGGTTGGGGGGGAAACTTCACAGAAACAGGAAAATGCTTTTCGAGAAATCATTTTCTAAGAAAATTGTTAGTTTTCCTTTATTTGGTGATTTATGACCGAAAACAGTTCCTGATGTTTGGATCTCATTTTGAAAATGATTTCAATTTCATGACTTTATCTCATCCTAAAAAACAAAAAATCAAACTCATCCAAGCATTCTTCTTACGGCTAGATCCAATCTCTTAGTCCCCGCGAAAAAGAAAAAGAATTTCACGTTCTTCCTTTCGGAAGGGAGAATTAGGAAAATTCTATTAATTACAACTTTCTCCAGAACTTCGGGAAAAGCATGAAAAAAAAAAGGCATGTAAAATTGTATTTTCTTTTTCTGTTTCTTTCTCACGCCACCACAAGCGGCTAGCAACCGTCACGGGCGAGGTCGAGCTCGAGCTCGGCGGGATCCGACAAGCCTCGAGCTCGCCAACCCACATCTATGGCCAATTGCCGGTCATCGCCAAGGCCCAACGACCGGCAAAGGAAGAAAAAAAGAAAACATATTAGAAATAAGAAAATAAAAAATTAAATTAAATTACTAAAAAATTCGAGATAGCAATTCTAGAAAGTGTTTTTTACCTCTTTAGATTTAGGAATTTACTTTTCTAATTGTATGCATGAATTTTTAGTTGGCTGGAAAGTTTTTTCATTTGATTAAGTCGTTTTCGGCAAACCAAACGAGTCAAAGTCCGAAAAAGCAATTTCAGGAAAAAATACTATTTAAGATGGTATTTATTCTCCACAAATAATTGAGTCTAAAGCTTCGTTTTGTAGAAACTTCTCATTTCACAGTGATGGAATTCAGTGCACGCAGTTATGATTTATATTGTAGCCTTTGTCGCATGTAGAAACTTCTCGTTTCTAGTTACACACTGACACACGAACAATAACTATTGTGGGTAACTAAAATTTTTTTATGTGATGGATTACATTGTACAAGAAAGAAACTCGACCTTCAATGTATGAGGAATTACTAATCTATTCTGTTCATTTTTATCGTACCATATAGAGAATAAATTGACAAATTTGAACTTCACTAATAAATTTTGGATTAATACCATGAAAAACTCCAAACCGGTACATCAGTGACGGATCTACCCAAACCTATTGTGGGTATCTATTAATTTTTTATGTGATCAATTACATTGTACAAGAAACTTGTCCTTCAATTTATGAATATTAAATAAATCGACTAGCTTGAACTAATTAATAGTTTTTGCAATGTAGTAGTAGGTCTTATTATAAATCGACCGCCTTCGGAGTCTCTAGTCAGCCCGAGGCGAAAGACCTCAACGGCCTCATGTGAAGCTTGCTCTCGTCTGCTAGAGAAAGAAGAAGGAGAGAGAAGAAAAAAAGGAAAAAAAAAACAAAAATTCAAGAAACTATTATAATATTATGTCGCTGGCCCACCGGCATCTACATCGATCTTGATCGACCGAAATTGACCGGATGGACTACATTGGCACAATTGCAAAAGGTTTGGGACTGAATTGACAAAGAAAAAAGTTTAGGATAAAATTGACACAATTGCAATAGGTTTATGACATTTTTAGTAATTTTTTCAAGACTAAGAATTTACATGAGGTTTGTAATTTATTCCTGTGATTAGCAAGATTGCGCATAAAAAACATAGGTAAAACCGACCCCGTTTAATTAATAAATGTCTGGTATTGGCAATTGATAGTTTATCCCCCCTAGTGGTCTTGTAATTAACAGCTGAAGTCCTTTTTTTTTTTAATCAGCAGATGCGAACAAAAATTGAATTGGATAAGATACCGGAATCTTGATGCAAGGCATCATAAGAAACTTAAAGATAGAAAATGTTAACTTATTACATGCTTCGGAAACAACATGGACCTGCTTTTGCGCAGCTGGGCTATGGGGGTTATATATATATAGTGGGTGATATTGTTGGAAAAAGTACACGAGAAGTGCTTAACTTTTGTATGACGTTCATTTGAGTATCATAATTTTCAAAATGTTTACTTAAGTGCCATAACTTTCAAAAATCGTTCACTTGAGTGCAATATTGACGTGAACGCCGGAAAATTTGACGTGATAGCCGGAAAGCCGACGTGGCTCGCCGAAAAGATGACGTGGCACGCTGAAAAGCTAATGTGGCGCATCGAAAAAGTTGTTGTAGCACTCAAGTGAAAGATTTTGCTCCGACGTGGCACTCAAATGAACGATTTTTTAATGTTAGGACACTTAAGTGAACATTTTGAAAGTTATGGCACTCAAGTGAACGCCGTACATAAGTTATGGCACTCATGGTGTACTTAACCCGATATTGTTAGTTTTGAGTTTCCTTTATTTGATATGTTAAATGCTTAGGTTTAGTGATAGAAATGTTGTCACATCAGTTTTTTCATTTTTGGGTTAGAGAGATAATTTCCATTTCACGCGAAATAGAGGTACATAACTTCTAGATTGATATATAAATGTAACAAAATAAGTAAATCCGAAAGATAAATTAACTCGGTACAGTCTGTATAGACCGACTCATTCATGTCATAACACTAGAGCACAATCGGCAGCCTCATCAACATCCATGATGAGCACATGCCGAGATTTCTCTGTCCGATAGCTATGGTTTTGCCAAAAGGCGATGTGCGCCTAGGTATGATGTCCCCAGCACCATCGTCGTATAGAAAACTTTTTATAAATCTCATATCTATTTCTAGATCGAAAAAAAAGAGCACCCAAATCAAAGTCAGTTCAGCATGTCGGATCTTTTGTCCAAATAATCTTAGGTATTTTTCTTTTTTCCTTTTGTTATTTCTGGACATTAGATGTCGCTTATTGAGTTTTAATAAAAATCTACTTCTGAAAAGGCATATAATCAAAAACTAATGTAGCATACTTTTCCTTTTCTCTACAGTTATTTTGAAGATATTCATTGTTATTTGAATTCAGTTGCGCGCACAACCTCCTTGTATTTCATGTATTGTCCACGATTTCTTTTTAATTTTTCTTTTTGGCTAAGTGCATGGATGAAGCTTTTACTTAAACAAACTAACTAAAACACATGGAAGTTACAACATAACGTGTACCTTAAGTAATCAAATTCTAGGGTCGATTCAGGCTGCAAGGATGATCAGGTCTAGCTCGGTGATACCCTTGCCACAACTCGGCCACATGGTTTCGAATCAGGAGGATTCATCCTCTATTCGCACTACATTGTAATGAAATTCAAGCCGTACAAAGAAGCTATGTAAGACTCACGAGAAGATTTGCGCGTTATACGTTGAATTATGTGAAAAATACATGACAAGTTGCGACAGAACTCTAATTTAGATAACTTCCATTTGGTGAGGTTACCTAAGCCTTGATCCTGGATTCCCACAGTTCAATGAATAGTGTGAATTCCCAACTTCACTGGTACTAAAACTGATGAGCAAATATTCAGAAGGGTGTTATAACTGCATCTTTCATTGTCTTAAGGATGTTGTCGCCATCGTTGTCATCGTCGTCGATAATTGAAATTTGAAGGGCGTGGTTGGAAGTGAGGCTGACTGCTGGAGCAAAATCGCCAGCGACAGCCCAGTAGGAAGAGGCCGAACGTCATCCCTTGCTGTCTGAATATTTCGTTTCCAGCCATAACTTGTTCATTTCTTTTGGAGGACTCAGCTGCGTAGATACTGCGCATTGGCAGAACCGGTGCTTTGAATCATCTTAGAGAATGCGCTCACTTCATTTGACAGCAGATTCTCTGGAGTATCATGTTCTGCTACCTGAAGTGAAAGTTGAAAGCATCCCAATTAGTACGTAAGTAAGAAAGTAGAAACACGATGACATCGAAATGTTTGACTTGCCATTCTTCAAAAGTTTTAAGCCCCATAATTATTGTATTTCAGAGAAAAGTGTGGTTTTCGCCTTTCTGTATTAATGATGACAAGCTGGGAATATGCAATTCTTGCAAGAACTGATGTATGATGAATAGCAATGACAGAACATACTTGGCCAGAATCGAGCACAAGGATTTGGTCGGTGTCAATGATGGTGTTAAGTCTGTGAGCGATGATGAGCATGGTGCAGTAGTTGAATTCTTCACGGATGGCTTTCTGGATGAGAGAATCGGTGCTAACATCGACGGCCGCAGTTGCTTCATCGAGAACAAGAATCTTTGATCTTCTTAGTAATGCTCGAGCAAGGCATAGCAGTTGCCTCTGTCCGACACTGAAGTTCTCTCCTCCCTCGGAAACCTTGACAGGACGCAACCAATATCAATATCAGTGAAGATTTTTAGCTTATCCTTTCTTAACTAACAAGAAAGAACCGATGGATGCATTCTGAAGCCAGTAGAACAATGAAGAGCGTTACATCGGCCTGTTGCATATAGGCAAGTCCAAACATATATAGAAATCGACTAGCAACTTCAATTAAGACAAAACATCTAACATATCTGGAAAATGTTATACAACGGATGCCTCGTATACATTCGACTCGATGTTTCTCCTTTCTCTACCAAAGGGCATTAGCCTAGTCATTGTCATTGTCACCATCTCAACACTTGCATGCTTTAGACAACCTCTAACAATCCTTGTCCTTCACAGTACAATTTTCATAACTTCAATATTTTCCCTTTTAACATTGTAGGTGACTACCAATACGTAACTTCATTGCGAGCTTACCTCAGTATCCAGGCCATAAGATTTCCCCTTGATAACATCCTCCAAATGTGCTCTCTCTAGAGCCTCCCAGAGATTAGCATCGTTATGTTCGTTGAAAGGGTCGAGATTGAATCTCACAGTTCCTACACAGGATTGAGAACAGATAAGCCGTTCCAAATGATATTTAGTCTCCACAAACAATGGAGTCACAAGGTTCATTTTGGTCTATTGTGGAAGCTCCTCAATTTGCAGTAATGGAGTTCAGTGCATGCAGTTATGACCCATATGGTATCCTTTTTCACATGAAATATCGAACAGCTCATGAAAAGAAAGTTGGCCGATTTTTATCTAGAATGTTATTTGTAATCAAACTAAAGTAGAAGAACAGTAAAATAAGACATTTGAACAGACTAGGACTGGTCAGCAGAATGTTCACGTCCAAAGAAATTTACTGCCCAAGAGTTGTCGGGTAAAGAATTGGATTGCAAGAATAGTAATTAGATCTTGTGAACATGATTGGTGCAAGGAGTAAAGAGTTCTGGACCTCCAATATCAGACATAATAAGTGAAAGAAAACTCTCAGATGTGAAATGGTTAGAGGACATAGCCATATCAACCAGCGAGCAGACTGAAAAGCATGAACTTGTTAGCAGAATCTCCTACAGATTATCAGAGAAGTTGAAGGAAAGGGGGAGGGAAGAGCAAAGCGATTTTAACAAACAAGTTAAGGTGATAAGAGCATTTCACAGTGCCTACCCGAGAAAAGAACCGGTGATTGTGGTATGATGCTAAGGACTTTCCGCAAATCTTCCAGTCCTATTTTAGAAGTGTTGCACCCATCGATCAAAATTCTTCCTCTTTCCAGCTCAACGATTCGGAACAAAGCATTTATCATGCTAGATTTTCCAGCACCGGTTCTTCCAACTATTCACAGTTTCTCACAAGGTGCTGCCGAGAAGGACAATCCAAGCAAGACGGGAGGAAGTTCAGGTCTGTAACGAAGGGCCACATCTTCAAATTTGATTGATCCTGATGAAGGCCAGCCAGGAGGGGGCTGGTTGCTCTCTACTCTAGCCGGAGCCTCAGAAGGCAATTCTATGTACACACCCACGCGCTCTACAGCATTTAGACTATTCTCAGCATTGCTTGCTTGTCTCAGAACACTGCCCAAAAGGCTTGTTATATTCAAAGTGTAGCTGAGAAGGAGACCTACAGTTGAAGCAAACCCTGCTCTGTTTTCTGCCTTTCCGGTCTGCATGACTGCAAATGTCGCAGTCAACCAGATCATTATGCCTCCTAGAGTCTCCAACCTTACGTTGAGCCAAATGTTGGCACTGATATTGACAAGGGTGAATCTGATATTATTGTCCATGGCCTGGGCGTTAATGGTGGCCAACCTATCATATGCTTTATATGCATGGATCGTTGACAAGCCGTTCAATGCTTCTCCAAATTGCGCATAAACTGGAGATCTGGTGATTGAATCTAAGCGTTTCACTTCACGAGATATAGTCTGTTAACAACCGCAAAGAAAAGAATTAGAAAGCCAATTATTTCCAGACTTCCAAAGGACTTAGCAATATGGTAAGAGGACAAAATATGCGTTAGGAAAAGACATGTAGTTCTATCGAGAAATTGAAAGGATTTTCTGTTAGCCTTGACAATTAAGGCCCCTTCTACCACAAAAAAATGACAAAAAGATGGCTAAAAGAAATTTTATTACTGAACTGTTGGTGATTATTCACTGTTTCAAATGAATGAAGGAAATAAAGTGTTGCTTTCTCCTATAGAAGGATTATGGAAATTTTGATTCAGAATTTCCACTATGGAACATCTAAATGGAGGTGCATAGTGTCGCAAGCGTTACAAAAAATGCAAACACAACATGAAACTGTCAGTTAATGTAGAAGAAGAAAATTGCCAACCCCGCCTAGTGGGACAAGGGTTGGCAATCGTTGCTGTAAGTAGCAGAGAACATATTGCTCTGCATCCTCACCAAAAAAAAAAAAAAAAACATATTGCTTTGCATGCAAAAGCATTATGGCATGACCAAAACTGCACTGACCTGGTAATACAGATAGGCGGCATAAAATAAGATCAAGAGCGGCATTATCGCCCAAAGAGAGATTGTGCTCACAATTCCAATAAGCACTAAAGTTGAAAGTAGCTGGCAGACTTGGCCCATAAACAGATCTACGAATCGCGCGACATTGCGATCTATGTCGCCTAGATCCTTGGCAAACCTGTTGATTATTCTACCCATTGGGTTGGTGTGAAAGAAGAGCATTGGAGCCCTTAATATAGACTGGAGCATAGAATCATGCAATCTTTTCGCCGCATGAAGACTCGAAATAATCAACCAATAAGCATTAGCCAGCATCACGGTCACCTGATTCACAGAAAAAGGGGAGTTGTCACAGACATTGCTAAAAAGACCTTCCCTTCAGTTGACATATACCCACATCCACCAAAGATTAAAGTACAGAAATCTATAAATATAGTAAAGTTAACAAATAGTCTGTTTCATGGTATGATAACTGAGATACTATCTGAAAATACAATACTGATGCTGCACCATAAGCAAGAAGTTTAAAGACAAACTCAAGCACTAAGAGGAAATGAGGCACTTCAAAAAGAAACAAAAAGAAATTATAGAAGCTCAAGCTACTGCATGAAAGATAGTAACATTGGAGAAACTGAACAGGAGATCTATCTACGGCATTGACGTACTTGACCAAAGGAAAGGATTGCATAGATCAATATGTAGAATCCTGGTCTGTAGTTCTCTGAAGTGCTTTGATCTGTCCAGAAACTCAACCATGTGCTACTTGAAATTCGAAGGACTTCAGTTAAAATATAGCAAATAAAGAGTACTGCCACCACCCACAGGCCTCCCAGTGCCCCTTTGTACCTAAAAATGTATTACGTGAAAAAGGAACTAAGATCATATTCTTCACAGACAAGTAGCATTGTCGCTATGTAATTCAATGTGGTTCAGATTTATGAGTCATGACAGAAAGAGGGAGAAGACCATTTTACAAAACAAAACAGAGTATTCGGGTTTACAATTAAGGAGTTGGCGAATGCAGGGACATTAGGTGTTTATAAGCCTTTAGTGATATGGGGGATACCTAAGCATCGCAGAAAAAGCCACCTATAGACTTTTGAGTGATGTCAAGAGAAGCTGAGAAAGAAATGTTGCACAAACTTACACTCGATATTGCCTCCATACTGTCTTAGGTGTTACATGGACTTTCTTGAACTTAGAGTTCAAGATATCACATGCATGTTTGATGTCATTTAATTGGCTTATTTGAACCCTAGTTCCACTGTAGAGTTCAACAAAGTCTTTAGGTCATCCATAAATAAGCCTCTTTTGGTGTAATATGGCTATGCGACAAGCGTTAGAGATGAAGCTTCATATCATGCATTTCAGTACCTCATCAGGACTTTCCAACTCACAACGCCAGTTTCCCGTTCCTCTTGCTTAATAAGTACCAACTTCCCTCCTTTACCTTTCTTCCCATGGCCTCGATCTTTAGGCAATTCATTAACAGTGCTGTTAGCTGCTGGTTTGGATATTTTCTCCTCTACATTTTTGTTCTCCCCCTCCTCGTCCTCTTCTATTTGTTCCTCCATTTTTCCTGCATTCTCCATGAGTTTCTGGAAAAGTAGCTTGCTTCTAGAGAGCTCCTCAAAAGTCCCCTCCTCTTTGACCACTCCTTCATGAACTAAAATGATTTGATCCACTTGAGGAAGAAAATGAAGCTGGTTCGTGACAAGAACCCGGGTCTTCCCTCTCAGCTCTTCCTTGATACAGCTATTGAACACCTGTAGTTGACTGCGGATTAGTATAAGATAATACAGAAATTGGCCTCATTTCTGAAAATTCAGGCAGAGATTCTACTGAATGGAAGATCTACAAATCTGAAACTAAAGCTCACTTCAGACATGGAGAGCAGTGGAGCAAAAGGCTCGGACATCCCAAGTTACTAAAAATATAAAAGTAGTAGGTGAAACAAACACAACAATAGAAATACCCAATTTTAAGTTAAGAAGTCCCAAATCAGAAAATGCTTCAGAGTATTGAAAGTAGCAGATGTTGCTTCGATTATCCCAGGATTGATTGCAGTAAGTCATCTTAAGGGCAGGACTGTATGATCAAAATTCTTGTCCTTGCTTAACCGAAGCATTTGAGCATACTTTGCGCAAAAATCTTTCCAAGTATACAGGTAATTGTTGAAGCTGTATAACGTCAACTGCCACATCTGTGGTAATCTGAAGTGACAAACATTGTCTCATGAATTTCATACCTGTCGACCAACATGAGCATCTAGAGCACTTAAAGGGTCATCCAATATGTAAACATCTGAATTCGAGTAAACAGCCCTGGCCATGGAAACCCTCTGCTTTTGGCCTCCACTTATATTCACCCCTCTTTCACCAATCTCTGTAAGATCGTGACCCTGAAGAATAAATGAAACAGAGAGTTAATGGATCATATCCTGTGTTAATAAGAGATTCTTGCAAGGCACTGAGTTCTACTTAACCGGAAGCAAATCAAGATCATGCTCCAATTGAGTAACACTGACTGCCTTCAAATATCTTTCCGCATCAAATTCGGACCCAAATAATATGTTATCACGGACCTGATATCACACACTAGTGATTAGGACATGAGATGAATTGATGATACGGCGACCAACATCAACAGAAAAATAAAACCAGCACTGTGCAACTTACAGTTGCATTGAAAATCCACGACACTTGAGGAACATAAGCAACGGTTCCCCGTATAGAAATGCATCCGTCGGAGACAGGAGGGAGTTCCCCGAGCATTGCGGATATGAGGGATGTCTTTCCTTGTCCAGTACCACCAACAATAGCAACTAAGCTACCCACTGGTATTTCCAGGTTGATGTCAGAAAGGGTGGGTTTTTCTGCCTGGAGTTAGCTGAAAGTTTAGCCTCCACTTGAAATAAAATGTTGCAACAAAAAGACCGGGAACCACCATAAATGACCATTTATTTATGCTGAATCATCGAATATCAGTTAGAATGACACAGCTACGTTAATTAGAACCTTCAAATTGGTGGCAGAAGAGACGAATTCTCCCGGAGAAATTATGTTCTCCTTGGAGTTTCGAGTTCAGTTATTTTCCTTAGACATTTAGCAATAGTAAATTTACCCCAAAAAATTACACTTAGAAAATTAGCACAAGCTTCCTTGCAACATGGTCAACTTTATAGAAGTTGTGAGAACACTACTCACTTAACAAAATGTTTAAGTTGTTCAATGAAGGTGTGGTTTAAATTTCGATTATGGCATCAGCCAACTTCGGGGTTCATAAATTTATATTTATGTGCCCCGATCATTCAAACATATCAGTGATTATTACTGTTTATAAACGCATTTTGATGGTGTTACAACTCTTAAAACTTAAACATTCTAAAATCAACAGTTTATACACATTGAAAAAAGTTAGGTAAGTGATTTTTGACAAAATGACGCATATGTTTATTCACCTTTGAGTTCCATGAGAAGTGCCCATCCTTAATTGAAATAGCTGGCTCTCCTGGCTCAATCGGCGAATTTGGAACCAGTATTCTCTCTTCTGTTAAAAATAGTTCCTCCAAACGTTGCAGGGAAACATTCGCACTAACAACCTGGGACAGAAAATAAAGATTGGAAACTAAAAGATGACGAAGAAATGTTTGCAAGCGCTGTCATAATAAAATTGCTGGATCTAAGATGGGCACTATGCGTCATTTTTTAGAAAGCAAAAGTGAAAAACTGTAACAAGCACAAAACAGAAACTCTGATTCCCACTTTCCAAATATTGTAAAAGCCATTTAATGAAAAGATAATCTGTTACAGATTAGTTATCACAACATCTTTAGCCTTCAATTCAATTATCACATTGATGTAACAGGTTTAACCTTCAACTAATTAAATGTCTATCGGTTATTCTATTTTAACAACTAGACAATTTAGTTTAGGTTAAAGGAAAATGCAATATATGAGAAATGCTTGTCAAAATTTTCTTACCCCGTATTGTCCAACTCAAAGAATCAACCCCATCGGTATGATGATTCACTACAGTTCACCTTTGATATTCTGTTATCATTTTTCTTGCAGTTTGATATGGTCAATTATTTTCTTCTTCGCTTAAGCAATATGAGTAAATGCTTAAACTGAACACGGGTATCACGCCAATATATCTGAGGTACACAATTAGGAGCAAAAAAAAAATGATAGATCCTCTATCCCCATAATAACCACACATGTTGATGTTGACGAAGGGGACATCGGTGGACCATTCTATTTGAGTGAAAGAGACACAGAAATGAGGGTAGGATGAAGTGAAAGAACCTGAGACATCAAGCTAGGGAGCATGTTCAAAGGAATCCGTAGCACCACAAAAAGAGATAGTGATGTAAACGCCCTTGCCGGTGTCAAATCCCCACCAAGCAAAGTGAATGTCCCAAATGAGACAACGGTTACGATGACGGGGATGCTGTTCAGTAGAAAGCTGTTGAACTACCACCAAAATTGAACTCTCAGACAAATAGAACACCATCTAGAATTATGGAAGGAAAAAATGTCATGTCCTATAGCTCTCATGCACGCCTGACAAAAAGTGTTTAAATTCATTCAGCTATTGCTACTTAAGAAACAAATGGAGACTATTTTCATTGCACTCTAATAAGTCTGCTCATTCGAAAACAGCTAGTATAAGTCTATGACTACTCAGCTTACACGCAACAGTGAAAGGAGTCCAAGACCAGATGGATAATTTTACACGGTAAACCAATCACCTTTCTCGATGTTACACTACCTTATTCTCATGATGTATGATTGATTGCACACGAGCACCTATGAAAGTATTTTAGCTGCTGTCAGTCTGCCTGGTTTCTTTAACTGCGCATGCGCGCGTATGGGTATATGGATGCACTTGTGTACATGCGTACACATAGATTTTATACTGACATAGACATGAAACTGGGGAAAGCAAGAATTTTCCAACTGTCAATACAGATGATACTTCCATGATCCAAAGGCATACGATTATCTTAATTTTGAAGTAATCCATACCGCAGATACTAGTTGCGCCTTACGGAACCATAAAAGCTCAGCACTTCGTACTTCATGAACTCTACATTGGAAGCTCTTTTCCCAAGCATAACATCTTCAAGAATTTTTTGGGTGAATTCGATTCATTATAAAATGAACACAGCCATAGAACGTAGGCCATGGCTTCTCGCCTATTCAACATACTTCACAGTCTCCATTGCTCCAAAAATTTCGTTCATAAGGCTGACTCTCTTGTCAGTCCGCTGCAGCCCTTCCTTGGTCAGCTTTTGCATTTTGCTGATTATGATCGTCTAATTCACCATAATAAGGATTAGAACTTGAAAACAATAGATTGTCAGATAATGGATCAATCATCATGATATAAACTATAATCAATGAGTTGAGAGTGACAATGTGGCACCAAACCTCGTTTAATTTACCACTTGTAGCATAATATAGAGATTGTGATTGTTAACAAGCAATAAGCAGAGGCGGCAGAGATCACTAATTTTAACTCACGGAACTCTTTACTTGTTAGGCCATGTTTCTTCAGTCAGAATGGCAATAAGAAATAATTGCCTTCATATCTTAAGCAACCATATTAGGCTTTCCTATAGCATGCATTTTAGCACAAAGTGCCATGCCAACATGATATTGCCGTATGAGCATACTACTGATACAACCATTGCTATGTTGAAGTTTCAAAAGATAAACAACCTCTACTTAGTACCTAGATCAGAATGCCCCTTAAAATTTAAAATCGAAGAGACCTTGGCCCCCCAAGTCAGCACAAATACATGGACAAGTAGGTGTCACTATAGAGAGGATAACTTTTGAGGGAAAGAGAGAGCAAAAGGTTACTTGCAAGGGGATCATGAGGACAAGCATGAGGGATCCAAGCAGTGAAGCAACGCCTAATTGCTGGTACAGAAGAACCATGGCAACAACAATACGAAACGGAGCTGACCCTAAGTTGTGAAGTTGTCGGCATGTTTGCTGAACAATATCAGGTGTCATGTCAGATGTTGTTCATAGAATTTGCTTTTGCAAAATCAGAAGAGTGGGGCATATGTACTAACCAAGATGTCAACATGGACTTAACTAAATCGCATTGCAGCAGTAAGAGAACTATGGTAACAATGTCATAGGCATGTCTCAGGTGAGAAATCTCACCTCAAGTGCGTTAGCATCCGTTGTTATCATGTTTGTTATCTTTCCAGATTGGAACTTCTGGCGACCCTCGTGCGTGAGTCTCAAGGATTTGCAGAAAATGGCCGCCACCTACCAATAGGTTGAATAAGCTTAATAGTTGCTCTACTATGACAAATGATGGAGAACGACCTAGATGAGCATCTGATACTGAGGATCTGTACAAATCAGCTAGAGGTTTTACCAAAGTTGACCTCAGCCTAAATCCAGTCCGAAATGAATTCTGAAAGTACTGGGCTTCACAAAGCACACCGAACGACTGAACAGAGTCCAATCAGAAGTTAATAACATATCCAAAACAGTAATTCTCACATATCTTATTGAAGAAAGGGCACAATCATGGAATAAGAACCACAAGCCAGAGGCACCGACGATTACAAGTAACGCAGACAATATTGGCATATGCAATAATCTCATTTACTATTTACCAAGGTGATAGTGATATTTACTCCACATAGTGCACTACAAAAATTTAACAGCGTGCAAAATTAGAAGGATAGGACTCTGTCTCCTAACATAAATTGCACACTCGACACAAAACAAAGAAAGGCTCATACCACACCGACAAGAATAAAAAGGGCATAGATGTAACCAATCCATGCAGGGTCCCCTCTTTGCATTGACTGCATGTTGCAAAGAAAGACGCATTAGAAAAAAATATGTTCCTGGAAAAGTAACCTGCACCTAACATAATCCACCATGATGTTGAATGAAAATAAAAAAGTAAAAGGTCAGTCTATGAGCAGAATATTCTTCACCACGGAAGGCATGGCAATTGAGATTTCAAGATAATATACCCATAGAACAGAACCGATGAGATTCTTATTGAGCTGATCATAGTTCCTATAGTCACTAAGCCATTTCTGTTCATTTGTCGTCCTATGTATATCAGAGCAGCTTCTCTGTCACAACAAGGAGCACACCGGAATAATTACCACAGAATGACATTTGACCCTAAGATAAGCGCATGTTAACTCTGTTTCTGCCAGGGTCTGCCCTCCCTGTCAACAACTAACAAGTTTTCCATCCAAAGATGGTCTATTGAACAATATTCTAGTCATTTCAAGAGGAAGGTTCCATGGAAACAATTCCGTAATGAAGCACACGTTCCTAGAAGATAAAAATTCACAATTCTAGGATTTCATCGAAATCTTGAAAGCAGAGTCCATCATTGATTATAAAATTGATGCCTAGGCATTCATCTGTGAGAGAGAGAGAGAGAGTTGGAACAGCTTACTTGAAGGAGGTAGTTCAGCAATATGGGCCCTGCAAACTCAGAAAGATCGCTCCCGATCTGTAGTGATTCATGTGAGAAAAGGGTACTAAGCTTCCAATGAGCGTTGAATACGAAGTCAGCAGTATGCTCTTGAAGGACGATTATTATAGTGATTGCTCAAGCTTAATCACGAGACGAAGTCTCAGAAACTGTCCTTTAGAGACTGCTTTTCTTATATCAGATTCGCGAGCTTCTAAGGTTCTGCTCAAGCGAAGTTTTTATATAACGGGGCATGCATAGCATATGGCCATCATTAACCTACTAGGAAAGGAGATGGACATTGGAATGTATAAATATTAAATCACGCCTTCTTCTATCAGCTTAAGCTTTTAGAGCAGTTGGCTATAGTCCCATAAAATCTTCACATGGTATCAGAGCAGGAGGTCCTGAGTTCAAATCTTTCCAAACCCCTATGTGCCTCCCCAATGAATATTCCCACGCTTAGTACTAGGCAAAAAGATCAGACTAAGCGTAAGGGGGAGTGCTGGAATATATAAATATTAAACCACGCCTTCTTCTATCAGCTTAAGCTTTTAGAGCAGTTAGCTGTGGTCCCATAAAATCTTCACACTAAGGAATCTGAACAATTTGGAATGAGTCTAGCGATCAATTACATCATGAAGGCAAGTATGATACCTTAAAGAAGCCTCCCAACCAAAACCTGAAGCAACGCAAACAAGTAAACATTCAAACAATAAGGACGGTTACGAGTAATGCTGTACAGATGTCAGTGCACTGTCAAATAGGACGAAGAAGAAGAAGATTTAGTTGGGATTCTTTAGATCAAGGTGGCCCATGACACAAAGAAATCTCACTAATTGACGATCAAAGTGATTAATTGATGAATCCCAGCAGGAGCTGATTGTTCAAAAGGCTAGGAAACCTATAAACAGATGAGTCAAGAGTAACGGTAAATTCAAAGAGGCGTAACCTGGCAAAAAACCGTGCTGATGTACAGATAAAGTGCAGACCTGCACAAGTAAATATAGATGGATATTGGGTCCTCCCTGGAACACACTGAACATGGATCTTAAATTTTTCAACAATGAGATGAATTGAAACAGAATAACCTGCTTCGAAAAGGTTTTTTAATTCCCCAAGCTCAGATATCCAATTCAAGTATTTGATAGGGTAAAGCAACTAAACCTACAAGTGGCTATTAAACATGACATATTGCAAATATGTCCTCTGTGATGATTTAGAGATGACATAATTTTCAGTAATGCAATGTCGCCACCAAGGAGGGAAAATGCGCACTCTAAAGCATCTTGAGAGTAGAAAAGTCAATTATGTCTACTATTTTCCATCAATCTGCATAGTTTGAGAGAGAGAGAGAGAGAGAGCATCTAATAACATCCCCATATTTCTCTACTTGCATTCAAGTGAATGACTAGGAGAATATAAGAGGTAGATATTCTGAAGCATGAACAGTTATGCTAAATGTCTGCTGAACAATAGAAACGAACCTATGATGTTGATAGTGGTCTCTCATTGAGAGAATGAGATTTACCATCACAGCTTCCCCCACCAGAACATAAATGAGTCCAAACCTCACATACCACTTGAACTCCTGGATGTAAGCGTGCATTTCTAGGAAAACCATAACTAGCATGGAGCACCAAGCAAGTGACTCTATGGTTAACGAAACAATCTGCCAAACAAAAAAGGTGTTACTAAAATGCAAATTAGACTCTCAGTTTGCCAGCCAGTGGGAAACAGCATTATTTGAGAATGTTACAGACTGGTGCCCTGAAAACTTATCAGACATTAGTCGCCAAACGGCATTGAAATTCACGGTATGGCAGCAGTAGAAACAGACTTGCAGTATTGAAAAGTCAACCGTAACCCATAGCTGATTTGCTTACTCAGAGGGTTAAACTTGGAACCTACAGAAGTTGAAAAATTCACACGTACAAAGAAGGATGTTTTCCATTAAGTTCATTGCTTTTATCATGAAGTTCAACATTACACAGAATAAGCAATGAGGAATGCTGTCGTCCAGCGAGGATCTACTGGTGCCAAGCTTCTTCTAAGAGAAACCAGTTGAAAAAGAATATACAAAAGGAGAATCAATGTGCTAGTGTATACTTTGGTCTTATGCTTTCTTATATGTTAAGGTTGAGCAACTAGCCATTAAATGCAATTTTGTTCATAGCACTACATATGGGACTCTGTCGATGTGCATGATTGCACATTAATAACCAGCTAATCAAGATTGTTCATCAACCAAAGAAATATTACGTGAATGTTGGAGAATCAAATAGGTCCTTGATACTGTAAAATTCTTACCTCATATGGAAGACGGCTTGTCTGACCATCCAAATTGAAAATCGAGATGCCCATCACCAACCTCAGCAGAGGCTCGGCAGCGCAGTAAAAAGAAAGCAATCCCAACATATAATTGTAGCATCTCGACCTCAGAAGGTATCTCTGGACTTTCAAGGTCCTCTTGATCAACCAAATTCGGTAGCAGCAGAGACCCAAAAGAACCAAATGGGATATGGAAATGACGAAGGAATCAACAGCGCAAGGTGTGTACACACCAAAAGCACTGTCCGTGGTCCTTGCCCAAATCCCAATCGCCACCGGCCGGCAATACCAATCCAACACCTCAAAACCCATCTTTTAGATGATCAAGTAAGGTATCCGCTCTTAGTTCATCAAGGGTCCATCACAACTTCTTCAGCTTTGAAACTTTTTTCACTGAGAGGTCTCATTAAGGAAAATTTCCCTGAATCAATGCCCATGTTCAGAAACAACCATCATGAATACTGCAGGGAGTTTGTGATTGAAAGAAGTTAAGCAAGAAAACCCACCATGGTGAAATCACAAGAAGTCACTGCGTTTATGTAGAGTGAAAACGGAAAGCAAGCAAAGTCACAGTCCATTGCTCTTTGTTCCAAACTAAAACGCCAGTTAAATTTCCTCAACTTGACATGACCCAAAAGAAATTAGAACTCCCATTCATTATACAGTGTCAAGCAATCGCCCACAAATTTAGAAACTGGAAATAGCATATGACTTCACAAACACACATGGGGGGAGAGAGAGAGAGAGAGAGAGAGAGAGAGAACCTGCAACACTCTAGAGCTGCTTCTCGATGAAATGGCTCGTGAATTTGAAAATATAGGGAGTGCTTGTAGTGGGACAACAAGAGTCAGTGTATGAAATAGGCCGTTAAGGCAGGTGAATCATCAACAAGAAAAAGGGAAATAAAAAACGAAGGAAAAAGACTGAAAGAATGGTCAAATGGGACATTTCAAGTTTGTGGCGGTTTCTGTGGAAATAAAGCAAAGGAGGACCAAGAAGACGAGGACAAATTTGGCGCGGTGCATGCGTCACCGGTTACGTAGGCAGCCGTCTCACCGGAGCAGAAGGAGGGGAGGACGTGATGGAGAAATCTTTGCAAGAGTTCTAAACGACATGAGAAATTGAGAATAAGACTCTAGATATTACACATCCATCCAAAGGGGTTGGCAGGCTTGGGGCTTCGGGAGCACTTTTGAAATAGAAATTCGTCTAGTTATGCAACTTCATTTTTGTATGTCTAGAGATTTTTTTTTTTTTTTGCTTCAAAAGTATGTTTTGGAGTCGCTTCAAGAAATAAAAGAAATTTACTTCTTTTCAGAAGTAGAAAAATCAACTTCTAGTCAGTTGATTTCTAGAGCAGAGCCGTTATCATGTGCACGCTTGGTTAGCCACTTAGATGGGAGATTTCCTATTTGGTTGTATTTCGCAGTCCAATCCGCTACTTGATTGAGCTCTCGGGAGCAATAGTTAATTGAGATAATTTGTAGCGGGGCCTGCAGCACCGTACATTCCTAAAAAATGCTTAGGAGGGCCTGGTTGTCACAGTAACTTTCACTTTCAAAACTGAACTGGAGTTAAACTTAAGAACATTTCCTGTCTCTGCCAAACACCACAAGCGCTCCTTAAGAGCAAGGGTTTCGACTCCCATGGCAGAAGCAGCTCGGATGGTCTTCACAAAACCTGAAACAATCATCCCCGTTCACTTCATTATGGCACGGTCAATGTAACGGAGATAAGAGGAGCTTCTGCGTTTGCATACCGCCCATTGATTTTTTTTGTCATTGGTCACCTCTCGTAAGTGAGCAAGTTCATTGCCTGTGCAGAAGCTCTTGAATGCAAATTTCGTGGGTGGAGGAGCTTCGTGATGCGGCCGGAATCAAGAGGCAGACTCGTGAGGGTGGTCGATGTGGTTGCGGTGCTCGAAGACAAGCCCAATTGGAGTCTGAATCTCTTCAGACCCATAGGGGCAGGGCGTAATGTTCTAGAACCTGGAGGAGCGTCGCCGGTGGGCCGTCGACCAAGAACTACACGCTTGACCGACTGAGCCCGGGTTGGTTCGAATAGGATTTTGCCTCCTTGGTACCGCTGGGTATAGAAAAAAAAAGGTCATAGCCAAAGAAAAAGCCCGGCAGATCCTCTAAAAAGAAAAAATGCCATCCGAAATAATATTCATTGTGAGATATAACTTTTCAATGCCAAGCACCTATTTCTTGGTCAACAGCCTACCGGCAATCGTCCTCCAAGTTCTAGAACATTACCCCTGCCTAGACATGGCCATATGGAACCATGGGCCCGGAACCGGCGGTTCTGTGGAACTGGCCACATCTACCCCTGCCCCTACGAATCTGAAGAGATTCGGACTCCAATTGGGCTTGTCTTCAAGCACCACAGCCACATCGTCCACCCTCACGAGTCTTTTCTATATTCCAGCGGCGTTAGGACTCCACCCACGAAATTTGCAGTCGAGCTGCTGCGCAAGCAGTGAACTTGCTCCCTTAAAAGAGGTGACCAATGACAAAAAAATCAATGGGCGGTATGCAAACACAGAAGCTCCTTCTATCTTCGGGAAACCCACAACGAAAAGCAAAAATTCAGTTAGGCAGAGAAAACATACCTTAAGTTAGAGTCGAAAGACAAAAATGAATTCGGCCTACTCAGTCAATACTAATTAACCCTAGTCATATTCGGTCAACCTTGGTCAAACTCGGTCAAATTCGATCAAAAATAGGCTAGGACATCCTCTCAACACCTTTGACGCAAATGAGCGAGTCTTAAATGCTATTAGTACCTTAAATACAAAGAACTGTAATGCAGGTTGCAAGTGCAAAACATACGATATCAATATTTTTTTTTTTAAGGATCGCGCTTGATCCCTAAATTATTTATGAGATAGATGATAAATCAAATGGCTAAAATTTATGTGTCAACGGTCCCAAATTAGAAAAAAAAAAATCAATAGTCTTGTCCTTCAAATCTTTCTACTTAAATTATGTTTCATTCAATTAAATGCCAAATCTGTAAATGCTCATTCAATAGATGAAGTTAGGCATCCATTCCTAGTTTTTTTCCTTAAACCGAGCAATAAACTGATTAGCCGATTCGTTGTTTTATGGAAACACCCTTGCCAAATTGATGACTGGCACTTCAGGCACGACTCTATAGAATTGAGAATGAAATTATCTCACCATTGGTACTTTCATTCTCTCCATTGTTACCCAATTATTAATCAAATTGGGAGGCAAGTAGAATATCAGGTGAAAGCGTTCTTCGATAGAGAGAAAGAAAATAACTTTAGTTTTAAGAATTCATCAGATACATGCTTCTTTACAATGGGCTAGGAATCAACCAATATGCCCGACGGTCGATTGCTCATCTTCGCCAGTGACAGCAAAGTTAGCAGTCTTAAATCCTCTAGGATGAGATCCTTTCTAAAATTGCCTAGAGATGTGCCCAATGCCTAGAAGATACCACTCATCTAGAAGAAACTCGTGGTCCGTATGGTAACACTCCCTGGAAAGTGTTTCCGTTCCGAAAAGTGTTCCGGAAACACTTTCGGAACAGAAATGCGTATGATAAAAAAATGTTCCAAAAGTGTTCCGAAGAACATTTTTGAAAAAAAGAACACTTTTGAAGCAAAATTAAGGAACAAAAAAACTTGTTTCTTGTTCTTCGGAACACTTTTTGGAAACAACTCGAGGGCGAGTTTGTGCAAGCCATCACAGCCCACCATCGTCCGCGAGTAGTTGACGCGCTGCTGCCCGCCGCCGGTCGCCCGCCGCCGCCCGCCGCCACCGCCGGTCGCCCCCCCCCGCCGCCGATCGCCGGCCTCCGCCCTTGCCGACCGCCGGTTGCCGGTTGCAAATCCTTCCTTTTGGTAAAAAAAAGTGTTTTTTTTTTTTACTTGCCAAACACGTTTCTATTCTTAAAAATCGTAGCCGGGAACAGAAACAAAAAAAAAATGTTTCTGTTCTAAATATGTTCCCAAGAACAGGAACGTTACCATACGGACCCTCAATCACCGGGAGTAGCACCAACCAGGCCGGATCGCCCGAAAACAGCGGTAGACCCTAAATTAATTTTGAGGATTGCAAAATTCCCTTCGATTAGATTTATCTGTTTTACATACTATTTAGTTATTGCACGTTTTGCACAAGCTTTTCAGCCCTTGTGCTGTCAGGAATAACGGGCCAACGCACGTTATATTGGTTTGTTCCGTAGGAATGCAAGTTGAGTTGAGGCCAACCCAATTTGATATTCGAATTCGACTCGAATGTACGAGATTTCGGTACTCAATTCGTGCGCAAGCTCAACTGGATTCAGCTATGACTGGATGCGATATTTTGTAAAGTCTTTTCCAAGTTGGGGCTGGACTCGACTCGATTCAGTTTGACTCAATGTGAAAAAGTTAAAATTTGTGTCTAAACCAAGTAAAGCTCGAACATAAGCTTAAACCTGGGAACAACCTTAAGGTTTTGTTCCTTTTCTTTCTGTCTTCTGTTACACATTCTCCTCTTAGAAAGAGAGAAACTCCACAAACCTAGATCTAAATGATTTCACAAAATAAAGTTAAGATGTTGACCCTCGACTCCTACTTTGAATTTGTTCTATACCAACCTCTGCAATTTCGAATTGAGAGGATTCATGATCTATCACACTTGCAAGATGCGTGCACTGTAAGGAAATTCAAGACGTACGGAGAAGTTATGTAAGACTTGCATAAAGATTCATGCGTCATACTTCGAATCATGATAAAAAAAAATTACATAGACCACTTGCCACAGAAGGCTAATTTTAATAGGAGTTGTCTCCAAACTCGTGCTCCAGTCGTTCTTATCTACTGTCAGCCAGTCTGCTCGTCAAACCTAGACCTGCACCAAGGAAGATTAATTAGATACAATGTATGAATGAAAATGCAGAAAATGATACATAAGAAGAAACAGAAGATTCCGTATAACATTTGTCGTCTCTTTCCTAATACTGTCACAATTCCACCCATCTATAAGCAGGAACAACCATATGTTTCGAAGGTCCTAATACTTGATCACATGCAACAACTGTAAGGAGCAGAGAGCCTAATTAAAATTCAGAATAATGAGGTATGTGCAGGAATGAAGCACTAACCTTTAACTATCTAGTAGAGAGCAGACCACCAGCTATCAGCAGGTAAGTTGACAATGGCACAAAGCATTTTCTATATCTTCCTTGTGCATCCCTTCCCCTGAAGGGTTATAACTGCATCTTTCGTTCTCTTGAGGATGTTTTCGCTGCTTTTGCTGTCTTCATTGATATTCAATATCTGAAGGGCGTTATTGGAATTAGAACTGACCACCATAGCGAAAGTGGCAGCGGCAGCCCAATTGGAAGAGGTCAATCATTGTCTCTCGTTGTCTAAATGTTCCATTTCCATTCGTAACCTTGTCTCTTTCCTTCGGAGGACTAACCCGCGTAGATACTGTGCATTGGCAGAACCGGTGCTTTGAACCATCTTAGAGAATGCGCTCACTTCATTGGACAGCAGATTCTCCGGAGTATCATATTCTGCTACCTGAAGTGAAAGTTTGAAAGCATCCCAATTAGTACTTACATAAGAAAGTAGAAACACAGCACATTGAAATGCCTGAATATTTCAGTGGGGGTGCACGGTCCTTTTATGTTGAATCGAATATGATTGGTAATTTCGCTTCTCATTTTTAAAAAGTTTCAAGCAATAACAACCATTCTTCAGAGACTAGAGCGGTTTTCACTTTTACACATACATGAAGACAAATCGTATGCACGATGAATAGCGGTGTTCAAACATACTTGGCCAGCATCGAGCACAAGTATTCGGCCGGTGTCAATGATGGTGTTAAGTCTGTGGGCGATGATGAGCATGGTGCAGTAGTTGAATTCTTCGCAGATGGATTTCTGGATGAAAGCATCCGTTCTAGCATCGACAGCAGCAGTTGCTTCATCTAGAACAAGAATCTTTGATCTTCTTAGTAATGCTCGAGCAAGACAGAGCAGTTGCCTCTGTCCAACACTGAAGTTCTCTCCGCCCTCAGAAACCTTGACAGGACAAGTCGGGAGATCCTTAATTTTGCCTTTCTTAACTAACTAGAAAGAACTGCCAGGTACATTTTAAAGCCAATAGAGTGCAGACCATTGCATAGGCCATTTGCGTATAGACAAGTCGAAACATATGTAAAAATCAACATATCAATTTCAATTAAGACTTCAGACGCTATAACATCTTATCTTGCTAGATATAATGGCTCTTTTAGCCTGCCTTGTGGTCTATAATTTAGTTCAGGAGGATATTATGCATTCAATGGAAATTCTGCAGATATTACGAAATTAGTCTCTCTCCGGAGATTTCTCCGTTGAGATGAGCTAACCATAGTGCAAGCAGTGCATACAAACAAAAGTATTTATAATCATACGTGGAAGACTATAGCAACTTATGTATCATGAATCTCGTCTCGTCTCATCTCCTTTTAACTTCAAAAAGTTTTACATCCATGATAATTTTAGATACAAAATTTGTGTTTCTAAAAGTATAGTTGTTTTCCTGGACTGTCAGACTTCTTTGCTGAAAACTAGTTCATGTCACTTGCCTTGTATCAGCTCCACTCAATTTCTCTCCTCTCTCTGCCAAAAGGCATTGACCTAGTTGGTTGTTATAATCACTATCTCAACTCTTGCCTGCTTTAGACAACGTCTAACAATCCTTGTCCTTCACATGACAAGTTTCGTGACTCTAACATTTACTCTCAATCATTGTTAGGTAACTTCCAATAGTTTTGTCAGCATAAACCCGAATTCAATAGGAACTGCAATGATCCCTTCATCACCATTTTAAATCTAGTAACTTTATTGCAAGCTTACCTCAGCATCCAAACCTTTAGAGTTCCTCCTCATGACATCCTTCAAATGTGTTCTCTCCAGAGCCTCCCAGAGGTCAGCGTCATTATGTTCATTGAAAGGGTCAAGATTGAATCTGACAGTTCCTGCACAAAATTGAAAAGAAAGAAACTCTTGGAGATGATATCTAGTCCCCACAAATAATGGTATCTCCATAGTAATGGAGTTCAGTGTATGCAGTTATGATTCGTACTGTAACCTAAGAAGAGAAAATTCCAAATAACGATAAGAGGTGCTCTCATTTTCTTAAATAAGGGTTTGAATTGGACCTTGATTCAAATAAGGGCTTGAAGTGGATCTTGTTTCAAATTAAGGCTCGAAGTGCCCTCATTTTCTCAAATGAAGGCCAAAAGTAGATCTTATTTCAAATAGGGGCCTGAAGTGGTTATGTTAGTCTCAAAGAAGCCATCAAGCTGGTCAAGGGCATTTTCGTCTTTTACTTTTTTGAATTTTTTTCCCTTTTTTCCTGTTTCTGCCTTTTTTTTATTCGCGTCGATGACTAGCACTAACCACTGGCAATGCCCGATGAGGTTTGGACGAGGGTCACCCTTGCCGGCTACATGTGAGCCCTAGGCAAGGCCGCCCTCGAAAGTCACAGGCGAGGGCCAGCCTTGCCTAAGTGAGGGTCGTCCTTGCCCAATTTGGCAAGGGCCACCCTCGCCCGCCACAGACGAGGCCGGCCCTTGCCGGATCCGGGCGAGGGTCGCCTGGCCGGCGGCTAGTGAGGACTCCGCGAGCAACCTACAAGGGCCTCACAACAAAGAGGGAAAAAAAAAAGAAACCAGAAAAAAGAAAAGAAAAAGGTAAAAAATTTAAAATTTTGAATTAAAATTGTCTCTGGATGCCCATGACAGGCCGGGATCTTTAGCTAGTCGGCGTCAGGCCCTTATTGAAATTTCCATGACCACTTCAGGCCCTTATTTGAGAAAATAAGGACACTTCAAACCCTTATTTGGAATTTTCCCTTAAAAGAAACTTGGTCATTTTTATCCAGAATATTCTTTGAAATTAAACCAAAGTAGAAGTACAGAGAATGAAGACATTTGGACTCATTAGGACTCGTCAGCTGGATTGTTTATGTAAAAAAGAAAGTAACCATCCCGGAGTAGTACGTCAAAAAATTGGATTGCAAGAACTGCAAGTAGCTCTTGTGAACCAATGCTTGCTCCAAGGAGTAGAAAAGTTCTGGAGCTCCAATATTGGACATAATAAGGGAAAGAGAAAACTCTCAGCTATGTATTGGTTTGATGCCATAGCAATGTCAACCAGTGAGAAGACTTAAAGCATGAAATTGTCAGCAGAGTTTCTTATAGAAACATCAGAGAGGTTGAGGGAAATGGGGGAGGGAAGAACGAAGCGATTTTAACAAACAAGTTAGGGTGATAAAATAATTTCACAGTACCTACCCGACAAAACAACCGGTGATTGCGGTATGATGCTAAGGACTTTCCGCAAATCTTCCAGTCCTATTTTAGAAATGTTGCATCCATCGATCAAGATTCTTCCTTTTTCCAGCTCGACAATGCGGAACAAAGCATTTATCATGCTAGATTTTCCAGCACCAGTTCTTCCAACTATTCCCACCTTCTCACGGGGTGCGACCGTAAAAGTCAGTCCATGCAAGATGGGAGGAAGTTCAGGTCTGTAACGAAGGACCACATCTTCAAATTTCATTGATCCTGATGAAGGCCAACCGGGAGGGGGCTGGTTGTTCTCTATTATAGCCGGAGCCTCGGAAGGCAACTCTATGTATGCACCCACACGCTCTACAGCATTTAGACTATTCTCAGCTCTGCTTGCTTGGCTGAGAACACCGCCCATAAGGTTCCTTATATTCAAAGTGTAGCTGAGGAGGAGACCCATAGTTGAAGCAGACGCTGCTCTGTTTTCTGCTTTTCCAGTCAGCATGACTGCAAATGTCGCGGTCAACCAGACAATTATGCCGCCTAGAGTCTCCAACCTAATGGAGCACCAATGGTTGGAACTGATATTGACAAGGGTGAATCTGATATTATTGTCCATGGCCTTGGCATTAATGGTGGCCAGTCTATCATATGCTTTATATGCACGTATTGTCGACAAGCCGTTCAATGCTTCTCCGAATTGCGCATAAACTGGAGATCTGGTGATTGAATCCAAGCGTTTCACTTCACGAGATGTAGTCTGTTTACAACACAAGGCAAACAATTAAAGGACCATTATATCCAAACTTCCAAGGAACTCGGCTATGGATAGAGGACAAAGCATGCTTTAGAACAAGAGGGGGATAAAGACACACAAGTGCTATAACTTTTGTACGGTGCTCAACTGAGCACCATAACTCCTTTTGCAATCACTTGAGCATCATTAACTTCTAAAGAACCTTCAACTGAGTGTCATAACTTTCAATTAATCACTTGAGTACCATAACTCTTTAAAACTTTTGCCCAAGTGCTGGAAATCCAAAGTGGCATGGTACTTGTGATGAACGTTTAAAAATATGACACTCAAGTGATCGATTCAAAAGTTGTATGACAAAGCGATCGGAGAAAAAGTTATGACACTCACTTGATCAAAACAAAAGTTTGAGCGTAGTGCGAAAGTTATGGCACTCGTGGTGTCCTTTTCCCGAACAAGAGATGCAATGCTATCGAGCAACATTTTACTCTTATTCTTGATTATTAACACCCCCTCTACCCAAAAAATGACAAGAATGGCTAAAAGAGATTTTCGTTCTGAGCCATTTGTGCTCATTACTTGGTCACTGTTTCATGTAATGGCAAAAAGAAGTGTTGCTTTCTACTATAGAAGAAAAATAGAAATTGTGTTTCAGAACTTCCACTATGAAACATCTAAATGCCGGTTCGTAGTGTCACAAGCATAACAAAAAATGCAAATACAACATCAGGTTGTCAGCTTATGTAGCAAAAGAAAATAGCCAACCCCACTTAGTGGGACAAGGCTTGGCAATTCGGGTTGTAAGTAGCAGCGCACATATAACCTTGTATGAAAAAGCATTAGGACCAAAACAAGACTGCGCTTACCTGGTAATACAGATAGGCTGCATAAAACAGGATCAAGAGCGGCATTATGGCCCAAAGTGATATTGTGCTCACAATTCCTATAAGCACAAAAGTCGAAAGTAGCTGCCAGACTTGGCCTATAAACATATCCACAAGTTGTGCGACATTGCAATCTATGTCACCTAGATCCTTGGCAAACCTGTTGATTATTCTTCCCATTGGATTGGTGTGAAAGAAAAGCATTGGTGCCCTTAATATAGACTGGAGCATAGAATCATGCAATCTTTTTGCCGCATGAAGACTCGAAATAATCAACCAATAAGCATTAGTCAGTGTCACAGTCACCTGATTCAAGGAAACACAGGAGTCATCATGGGAGTTGCTAGAAAGACCTACACTTCAAGGTGACATATATCCACATCCACCAAAGACTCTAAAATGCAGATATCTAAACAATAGCAGAGCTAGCAAATAGTCTGTTTCATGGTATCAGATTCTCATTAAAATTTCATTACCTTTTCTGCACTACAACAAGGTATTGTAATCCAAACTCAAGGACTGAGAGGTAATGTGGCGTTCCCACTTCATCGATAATCAAGAATGAAATTATAGAAGTGCAAGCTACTGTATAAAGGATAGTAAACTTAGGAGATCTATCTACTGTTTTGACGTACCTGACTGAAGGACAGGAGTGTGTAGATCAATATGTAGAATCCTGGTCTGTAGTTCTCTGAAGTGCTTTGGTCTGTCCAGAAACTCAACCACATGCTACTTGAAATTCGAAGAACTTCAGTTGAAATATAGCAGATAAAGAATACTGCCACAACCCATAGACCTCCCAGTGCCCCTTTGTACCTAAAATAGATTAAGCGAAAAAGAAACTCAGTTCATATACATGTCACAGATAAGACGCATTATTGCTATGTAATTCTATACAATGTGGTCCAGATTTATGAGTCCTAATAAAAATACAGGGAACAAAGCATTTCACAAAACAAAACACAGTGTTCGATTTTCAGGAAAAAGGAATTAGCAAATGCATCGACCATAGGTGTTTAGAAGCATTTAATGCTATGTGTGACACAATAGTTATCATGTGGAGGAAACCTAAGCATTGCAGGAAAAGGTACCTAGAGACCACATTTTGAGTGATGTCAAGTGAAGCTGAGAAACAAATGTTGCACAAACTTACATCAATATTGCCTCCATAGAGTATTAAGCATTGCATGGACTTTCTTGAACTTATTATCTGACATATCAAACATATGTTTGAGGCCATTTAATGGGCTAATTCGAACCTAGTTCCATTGTAGAGTTCAAGAAAGTTTTTAGGTCATGAATTTCTCATCCAAAAGTAAGCCTTTTTTTTCGTAAATAGCATGTCTATACAATAAGTATTAGCAGTTAAAGCTTCATATCCTGGATTTCACTACCTCATCGGGACTTTCCAACTGACGATACCCGTTTCCCGTTCCTCTTGCTTAATAAACACTGACTTCCCTCCTTTACCTTTCTTCCCACGGCCTTGATCTTTTGGCAATTTGTTGATAATGCTGTCAGCTGCTGCTTTGGATGTTTTCTCCTCGTCTTCTGCTTGTAACTTCATTTTTCCTGCATTCTCTACAAGTTTCTGGAACAGTACCCCGCTTCTAGAGAGCTCCTCAAAAGTCCCCTCCTCTTTGACCATTCCTTCATGAACCAAAATGATTCGATCGACTTGAGGAAGAAAATGTAGCTGGTTCGTGACAAGAACCCGCGTCTTCCCTTGCAGATCTTCCTTGATACAGCTATTAAACACCTGTAGGTGACTCTGGGTCAGTATAAGCTAGTAAAGGAATTGGCCTCATTTCCGAAATTTCAAAAAAGAGATCCTATTGAATGGAAGATCTATAAATAGGAAACTAAAGTTCACTTGAGAGGTGGAGATAAGTCCAGCCAAAAGTTTGGATGGGTTAACAACTATTAAAAAAATGGTGAAACAGACAATAATAGATATACCTAAATTTAAATTAAGAAGTCCCAAATCAGAAAATACTTTATGAGTTTTGAAATTAGCGGACATTTCTTCAATTATCCTAAGATTGATTGCAGCAAGTTATTTTAAGGGCAGGACTGTAGGATCAGAATTTTTATCCTTGTTTAACTGAAGCATTTGAGCATGCTTGGCATTAAAAGCTTTTCAAGTACAGATAATAGTGAAGCCCTATTACATCAATTGCTACACCTATGGTAATCTGAAGTGAGTAATATCCTGTGTCATGAATTTCATACCTGTTGACCAACATGAGCATCCAGAGCACTTAAAGGGTCATCAAATATGTAAACATCTGGATTCGAGTAAACAGCCCTGGCCATAGAAACCCTCTGCTTTTGCCCTCCGCTTATATTCACCCCTCTTTCACCAATCTCTGTAAGATCGCGACCCTGACGTATTGAGACAGATAATTAATGGATCACATTTCGTGTGAATAAGAGAATCTTGCAAAGCACTAAGTCCCACTTAACTGGAAGCAAATCAAGATCATGCTCCAGTTCAGTAACGCTGACCACCTTCCAATATCTTTCTGGTTCAAATTCGGACCCAAATAATATGTTGTCACGCACCTGATATCCCACATTAGGGATTAGGACACAAGATAAAATGATGATATTGTTTCCAACATTGACGGAAACAAAACCAGCACTGTGCAACTTACAGTGGCATTGAAAATCCACGATACTTGAGGAACATAAGCAACGGTTCCCCGTATAGTAACGCATGCATCGGAGATAGGTGGGATTTCACCGAGCATTGCAGAAATGAGAGATGTCTTTCCCTCTCCAGTACCACCAACAATAGCAACTAAGCTCCCAACTGGTATGTCCAGATTGATGTTCGACAATGTGGGTTTTTCTACCTGAAGTTAGCTGAAAATTTAGCCACCAGTTGAAATAAGATATGACAACGAAAAGACTGGAAACCACCATAAATTATCATATATTATATCAGTGAGAATGACATAGTTACATTAACTTGAAATTTCAAAACGATGGAAAAAGAGACACATTCCTCTGAGTTTTGAGTTCAGTTATTTGCCTCCTCAGACATTTAGCAAGAGTGAATTCACCCCAAAGAATTACACTCTGGAAATTAGCACGAGTTTCCTTGCACGATTGGTCACCTTTGTAGAAGTTGCGAGTGCACCAATCACTTAACTAAATGCTTAAGTTGTTCAATGAAGCTGTGCTTTAAATTTTGATTACGGCATCAACTAACTTCGCGGTTCATGAAAAACTTCTAAGATGCCCTCAGGCTTCAAATCGCGGCAGTGGTTATTTTTGTTTATAAATGCATGTTGATGGTGTTACAACCCCTAAAACCCAGACAATTCGCACAAACTGAAGTCAACAGTTTCTTCACATTGAAAAGGGAAAATGTAAGTGATTTTGCCAGAAAAAAATGAGGCATATGTTAAATTGACCTTTGAGTCCCATGAAAAGTCCCCATCTTTGATTGAAAAAGCTGGCTGTCCTGGCTCAATCGGTGGATTTGGAACTACAACTCTCTCTTCTGTTAAAAATAGTTCCTCCAAACGTTGCAGGGAAACATTAGCGGTAACAACCTGGGACACAAAAGTACGATTGGAAACTAAAAATGACAAACAAATGTTCGCAAGCACTGTTAAAATAAGGTTGCCGGATCTAAGAGAATACACATCACCTTTGAGAAAGCAAAGGTAAAAAAACGTAATAAGCACAAAACAAAAATTCTGACTCCCACTTTCCAAATATTATAAAAGCAGATTAATGAAGAGATAATCTGATACAGACTTAGTTATCACAACATGGTTATAGCCTTCCCTTTCAATTATCACATTGATATTACAGGTTCAACGGCTTAAGTACACCACAAGTGTCATAAGTTGTATACGGCGCTCACTTTAGTGTCAAAACTTTCAAATCGATCACTTTAGTGCTAAGTTTCTGTAACTTCGATCACTTAAGTGCCAATTTTTTTTAAAAACGATCACTTTAGTGCCAAAGTCGACGTGGCTTGCCGAAAATTCGACACGTGTTATTTTTTATTAATATTTGAGATGACGTGGCTCGGTGAATTTGACACTAAATTGATCGTTTTTTAAAAACATTGGCACTTAAATGATCGTTTTTAAAAAAAGTTGGCACTTAAGTGATCGTTTTGAAAGTTTTGGCACTCAAGTGATTGAAGTTACAAAAACTTAACACTAAAGTGATCGATTTGAAAGTTTTGGCACTAAAGTGAGCGCCGTACACAACTTATGGCACTTGGGGTGTACTTAAGCCCAGGTTCAACCTTCAACTTATTAAATTTTTATTTTTATGCTATTTCCACAACTAGAAAATCAGTTTAGTTCAGACAAAAATTTAGTATATGAGAAATGATCGTCCACTTTTTGCAAGCTGTGTTGTCCAACTCAAAGAACCATACCCATCAGTAAGATGATCTACTGCAGTTCACCTTGGATATTCTATCTCATTTTCGTAGCAGCTTAGTATTGTCAATCATTTTCTTCTTCGCTAAAGCAAGATGAATTAATACTTAAACTGAGTGAGGATATCACAAACAACATATCCAAGGTACACAATTAGGAGGAAAAACAAAATGACGTTTTTCACAAACCACATTATAACCACACATGTTGGTCGACAATGGAGTAGATCCATAGACTATTCTATTGCGTACAGAGACACAGAAATGAGGATAGGATGAAGTGAAAGAACCTGAGACATCAAGTTGGGTAGCCTGTTCAGAGGAGACTGTAGCACCGCAAAAAGAGAAAGTGATGTAAATGCTCTCGCCGGTGTCATATCCCCACCAAGTAAAGTGAATGTCGCAAATGAGACTACGGTTACGATGATGGGGATGCTGTTCACTATGAAGCTGTTGAACTGCCACCAAAGTTAAACTCTCAGACAAATGAAAATGCCATGTCCATTAGCTCTCTCTCTCCCACCTGACAAAGAGGGTCCCAATTCATTTGTGTATTGCAAATTGAGAAACAAATGGAGACTATTTTCCTTACACTTTTTGGTAATGAATCTGCTGATTCAAACAGCTAGTATAAGTCTATGACTACTCAGCTGACACAAAATGGTTAACAGAGTCCAAGACCAGATGGATGATTTGACACAGTAGGTCAATCACCTTTCTTCAAATTTACACTTATTCTCTGTACGAAAAGAAATAGAGAATTTGAATTGCTAGCACATGAGTGCTTATGAAAGAAATTTAACTGCTGTCGGTCTGCTTGGTAAGTTTACACCGAATAGAAAGTCAAGACACATCGTTCCATGAAAAGTGTTTTCACAATTCTGTTTTTATGCAAGCAATATCCTGCCACAAAGGATTTTCGATCTCTGTCTCTCTCTCCCCCTCTCTCTGTGTGCCCGCACGTGCATGTGTGTGTGTACGTGCGCACGCGCATACATATGTATTATAAACTGACATAGACATGCATATCGGGGAAAGCAAGATTTTTCAACTGTCAATACAGAAGATAATTCCACAATCAGAAGGCATAAGATCATCTTCATTTTGAAACCATCCATACCGCAGATAGTAGTTGTGCTCTATGGAACCATGAAAGCTCATTATTTCGTACTTCTTGAACTCTAGATTGAAAGATCTTTTCCCAAACACAACATCTGCAAGAATTTTTCCAATGAATTTCAGTCATTATAAAAAGAACACAGCCATAGAGAATGTAGGCCCGAGCTTCCCATACTTTGCAGTGTCCATTGCAGCCAAGATTTCGTTCATGAGGCTGACTCTCTTGTCAGTCCACTGCAGCCCTTCCTTGGTGAGTTTTCGCATTTTGCTGATTATGATCGTCTAGTTCACCATGGAAAAGATTTAGAACATGTAAGCCAATTGATCGACAGATAGACAATTAATCATCATGATAGAAATGTTAATCCATGAGCTGAGAGTGACGATGTCGCGCAGAAAACATCTCTTAGCTAACCACATGGCGAATAATATAGAGATTGTGAGTCTGGGAATTTATTAACGAGCAATAAGCAGTGTAGGCAGACATCACTTATTTTGAGTCATGGAACTCTTTACTTGTTAGACCATTATCCTTTGGTCATGGCAATAAGATATAATTGCATTCATATCTTGAGCAACCACATTAGGCTTACCTAAAGCATGCATTGTAGCACAAAGCGCCACACCAGTATGATATTGCCTATCAGAAATACTACTCCTATACAACCGTTAGTATATAGAAATTCGGAGGATAAACAACCTCTTCTGAGTACCTAGATCAGAATGCCCTTCATAACAATTAAAGTTCAAGACAAGTGGAACCTCCAAGTCAGAAAAAAATATTAGCATATATATGCATTTAACTTAAATTGGTAAAACTGTTACTAATCATGGAAGAAATTGGTATTACCGATGTTATACAGATGATCAACTTTCGAGGGAATAAGAGAGCACAAGCTTACTTGCAATGGGATCATGAGGACAAGCACGAGAGATCCAAGCAGCGAAGCAATGCCTAATTGCTGGTACAGAAGAACCATGGCAATGACAATACGAAATGGAGCCGACCACAAGTTGTGAAGTTCTTGGCACATTTGCTGAAATGTCAGGTATCATTTAAGATGTATTTTCACAAAATCCGCTTTTGCAAAATCAAAAGAGCCAGGTATATGATTTCCGAACTAAGGAAGATGTCACCATTGACTGAACCAAATCACGTTGCAGAAATAAGAGAACTATAGTTGCAATGTCATAATCATGTCTGCGGTAAGAATCTTGCCTCAAGTGCATTAGCATCTTTTGTTATCATGTTTGTTATCTTTCCAGATTGGAACTTCTTGCCACCCTCATGAGAGAGTCTTAAGGATTTGCGGAAAATGGCCGCCACCTAGCAATTAGGTTGAATAAGCAATGGTAATTGCGCTAGTACGACAAAAGACGAAGAACCATCTAGACTAAACATCTGATAGTGGGGACTAGTACACATCAGGTAGAGGTTATACCAAAGTTGACCTCAGCCTAAATCCTGTCCGATATGCATTCTGAAAATACTGGGCTTCACAAAGCACTCCGAACAACTGTACAGAGTCCAATCAGAAGTCAATAACATATCCAAAAACAGCAATTTTTGCATTTCTTATTGATGAAAGGACATGATCATGGGATCAGAACCAAAAGACAGAGGCACCGGTAAATATGAGTAAAGCAGACAATATTGGCATATGGTTACAAATTTACTTTCGAGATAAATGCAATAAAAGTGGGAATTTACCATCTACAAAGGTGATAATTATTTTTACTTCACATATTGCACTATGAAAATTTAACGGTATGCAAACTTAGAAGGAAAGGATTCTGTGTCCTAACATAAATCAAAGCCTTGACAAAATACAAAGAAAGGATCATACCACACCAACAAAAATCGAAAAGGCATAGATGTAACCAATCCACGCAGGGTCCCCTCTTTGCATCGACTGCACATTGCAAAGAAAGAGGCATCAGAAAAAAAAAAAAATCCATTCCTAGAGCATCGATCATAATCTACCATGATGTTGAATGAAATACAAAAACAAAATGTCAGTCTCTATGCAGAATATTTTTCATCATGGAAAGCAAGGCAATTGAGACTTCAAGATCAATGTGCCATAGAAAAGAACAGTGAGATTCTCACTAAATTAAACGTAGTCCCTATAGTCATTATGCCATTGCTGTTCATTTTGTCCTGTGTATATTGGAGATGCTTCTCTGTCACAACAACACATGGAGCACACAGAGATAATTACTAGAAAATGATATTTTACCCTAAGAAAAGCATGCTAAGTCTGTTTCTGCCAGGGTCCGCCCTCCCTGTGAACAACCTTTCAAGTTTTCCATCGAAAGATGGCCTGTTGAACAATGTTCTAATCATTTGAAGCGGAAGGTCATCGAAACACTGTTCCATGATGAAGCACATATTTCTAGAATATAAAGATTCACAATTCTTGGATTTCATCAAAATCTTAAAAGTATCGTCCAGCATTAATTTGAAAATGGATCTCTGAGAGAGAGAGAGAGAGAGAGAGAGAGGGAGGGCCTTGGAGCAACTTACTTGAAGGAGGTGGTTCAGCAATGTGGGCCCTGCAAACCGGGAAAGATCTGTCCCAATCTGTAGTTATAGTGTAAGAAAGAGTTACCAAGCTTCCAATGAGCATTGCATATTGAAGTGAACAAAATGCTCTTTAAGTATCGTTACTATAGTGATCATTCAAGCTCAATCCCAAGAGGAATCCTTAGAGCTCCAGTTTTCTAGAAAACGAATTTTTTTCTTTCAGGTTCATCAGTTTCAAATGTTCTGCTCAACCAAACTAATGGTGTAATGGGCATGTATAGTATATGATCATCTTATTAGGAAAGGAGTCACAACATGTGATTGAGCAACTATTCACCACAACTAAGGAATCTGAACATTTTAGGATGAGCAGGGTTTTCAATTAGTTCAATTAGGTCATCAAGGGCACGTATGATACCTTAAAGAAGCCTCCCAACCAAAACCTGAAAAAGCAAAGGAAACAAGTAAAATGAGATAGGGAACATTTGAACAATGAGGAAGCTTACAGAATAATGCCGGACAGATGCCAGTGCACTGCCCAATCAAAATTGTTTTGAAGAATGAAACCTTCCCCCAAGGCTGCTGTTCAATGCTCTTAAGAGCCACGGTTTGGGCCTTTGAGACTCTTTGGCCCAGCATTTCTGGAACCTGCAAAATAAGATAAGATTGTGATGCTTTAGAATCGCATCTGAATACACAGGAAGTTAGGAATACAGCTAAAGAAAAGTGACTGACGCGAACCTTTTATACAGCGTCTCAGTCTGATCCCAAGAGTCTAACTTCCAAACATCCTTCTCGGTAATTGGTCTCTTGTAGCCTCGCAGCATAAGTGGAGTCATCCACAAAAAGTATATCCCTTTAAGAGAGAGAGAGAGAGAGAGAGAGAGAGAGAGAGAGAGAATGAGCTAGTATCATTAATGACAAAAGAATAAGCAGCTGACTAATAGAAAAAACACTAAAGAAATTTCACTAGACCCCCAAAGAAAGGTCTCAGTTCACTTTTCAAGCAAAGCAATTACATTTTGCTTCAGGGAGGAAGAGGTATACACAAACAGGGAACCAACAAATGCCACCATCAGAAAGCAAGCAATACAAGCAAATTGGACTCATCAAGCAGACACAATCAACAAATGTCAAATTATTGGCTCATTATCTGTGCTTATTGGAGAATGACAAGCACTGCTCCATATGTCAATGCATAAGGACTAGCTGAACTGGTCTGGTCTTATGGAAAACAAGGAGCACTGTCGGACAGAAAAAAATGAAGTTCTGGTATTACTCACTGGAAAATATATTGACATGCCTTTCAGGACAAACTTGCTCCTCTCCTGGAAGAGCCTCGTATTCAACACTATCAAGAGGCTCGGCGTGGATTATTGTATACCCTTGATAAGGAACCAGATTCGGAACATAGACCAAAATAAGAATCCCAAACAGAACCTACACCAAATGAAGCACAAAAAAGAAGAAGATTTTGTCAGGATTCTTTAAGATCAAGGTAACCAGGACAGAAAGAAATTACAATAATTGTCAAATGTTTATCAAATCTATTAATAGATGAATCCCAGGAGGAGCTTTTTGTTCAAAAGTCCAGGAAATCTATAAACAGATGATTCAGGAGTAACAGTTTATTGAAAGAGAAGTAACCTGGCAAAAAACCTTGCTGATATACAGATAAAGCACAGACCTGCAGGATAAAGAAGATGGAAATTAGGTCCTCCCTGGAACATCTGAATATGGATCTTAAACTCTAAAACATTATGATGCATTGTAACAGAATAACCTGGTTCCAAAAGGTTATTAAGTCCTCGAGGAAGATTTCCAATTCTAGAGTTGACTGAGTAAGGCAACTAAACCTATAAGTGGCTATCATCCTTGACCAATCAAAATTAGTTTCACATTCCCAAAGTGATATCACAGTGTCACCTTAATTATGGCTACTCAATAGAGACATGCTTTCAGAAAATACGTATAGCCGCATGCACCAGTTGAAGGAAGAAATTTAACCATATTGCAAGACATGGATGGAAAAATCTTGCAAATATGTCTTTCTGCAATGATATTTTAGCAATAGAAAAGTTAATTCCTTTGACTGAGCATCTAATAACAACATTTAATATCTCCACCTGCATTCAATTGTACACATAGAAAATATCAGATGCATATACTCTGAAGTATGAACAGTTAAATGTCTGCTGATAGGATAAAAACTAACCTATGATGCTGATAATTGTCTCTCTTCAAGAGGATGAGATTGAGCATCACGGCTTCCCCCACCATAACATAAATGAGTCCAAACTGCACATGCCACCTGAACTCCCAGATGTAAATGTGCATTTCTAGGCCTATCATAACTAGTATGGAGCACCAAGCAAGAGACTCTATGGTTAACGAAACCATCTGCCAAAGACAAAAGGAGGTGTTATTAGACTCTCAGTTTGCCAGCCAATGTAAAACAGCAACATTTGACAATGTCAGAGACTGGTGATCTGAAGACTCATAGTATGACACAGATTGCAATCTACTATGGTCAGACATTAGTCCGCAAATGGCATTGAAATGCACATTATGGCAGCAGCAGAAACAGAGTTGTGGAATTTAACAGTTAACTATAAATGATAGCAGAACCTATGAAAGTTGGAAAAACTCGCATGTGCAAAGAAGGATGTTTTACATTAAGTTCAATGCTTTATCCAAACACAAAGTCCAACATTACACAGAATGTTGCAGCGAGGAGGCCAGCTGTAGCCCCACGAGGATTTACTGTTGCCAAGATTCTTCCAAAAGAAAGCTACAATTTCAGTCTAATGCTCTCCTTAAAGGAAAGAGGTAACTGTAAGAGTTCACTTACTTCCCCAAGATTGATTTTTAGTTTGTCAAGGCTGAGCAACTAGCTACCAAATGTAAGTTTGTCAATAACACATTACCATATGGGACTCTGCCGAGGTGCATGACCACACATTAAACAAAAAAAAAAAGCAAATCAAGTGTGTTCATCAAAAGAAGAAATATCATGTGAACGTTGGAGAGTTTAAGCTAGGAACTCAGTACAGCAAAATTCCTACCTCATGTGGAAGGAGGCTAGTCTGACCATCCAGATTGAAAACCGAAAAGCCCATCACCAACCTCAGCAGAGGCTCGGCAGTGCAGTAAAAAGAAACCAATCCCAACAAATAGTTGTAGCATTTCAACCTCAAACAGTATTTCTGTGCTTTTGAAGCCCTCTTGATCAACCAAATTCGGTAGCAACAGAGGCCCAGAAGAACCAAATGAGATATGGAAATGACAAAGGAATCCACAGCGCAAGGTGTGTACGTGCCGAAAGCGCTCCTTGCCCAAATCCCGTTCGCCGCAGTCCGGCAATACCACTCCAACCGCTCGAAACCCATCTTTTAAATGATCAAGTAAGGCATCCGTTGTTACTTCAAGTAAGTACTTCTCTGCTTTTCCAATTGAAAAAACTTCCCCCCGAATCAGTGCACATGTTCAGAAACATCCATCATGAATACTGCAGGGGCAATTGGAATTGAAAGAAGTCAAGAAAGAAAACCCACTATGGCAAAAATCACAAGAAGTCACAGTCCATTGAAGATTGCAATGCTAGTAAAGTCACAGTCCATTGCTCTTTGTTCCAAACTGAAAACCCAGTTAAATTTCCTCAACTCGACATGAGCTTTGACGTCTCCACGATCCCCGAAACAATGCTTTGAGCCATGACCCAAAAGGAATTTTGAACTCCCAATTGATTTCAAAAGGCAAGGCTTTGAGTGAGCCAACAAGTGTGAGTGAGTGGGAAATGGACCGCAAAACGCAGAGGAATCATCACCAAGAAAAAGGGAAGAAAGACAGAGGGAAAAGGATGAAAGAAGGGACAAATGGGACGTTGGAAGTTTGTGATTTGTTTCCAAGGAAATAAGGAAAGTGGTCCGAGACGGACAAAGAACATTTGGCGGTATGCATGCGTCACTGCTGACGTAGGCAACCCTCCGACAAGCTATGTTACACGGACACACTCTCAGAGATAATTTTCGCGTGTCAGACACCGACATGTTTCCGACACGCGATTCAACAGCAATCTAAAATTAATTCCCGCAAATCTTGTACTTAAAACTCATAATCTGCCCCCATTTCCCACGAGCCTTTAGCCCATCGACCCAAGCTTTCACATAGGGGACACACTAGGCCTTTCTGATGACCCATCAAACCCAAATGTTTTACCACACGTGATTGAGCCTCCTTTTTATAGGAAGCTTTCTCTTACTTCTCTGTTACATGGCCGATGTGAAACAAGGAAGTGCACAGACAGACATAATTCTTTCATAGAGCATTATTATTTAAATCTCTTAGTAGGTCATCCCTCCCTCACAGGAAGAGCTCTTGGTCATGAAACTAAAAAAAGTTTAAGAGAATTATTATGTAAATTCATTCAAAGGATTTTTTTTTATTTATTTATGACTTCAAGAAAATAATAATTTATTATGTATATATAAAAATATTTATTTAATGTACAACGTGTCTCGGCATGGCGGAATTCTTTATTTTTTTAGAATTCACGTGTCGATGTGTCTTGTCGTGCCATATTATGTCACGTGTCGTGTCTCGTGTCGATGTAACATAGTCGACATGAGATGAAACGAGAGGAGGACGTAATGGGGGAATGCTAGCATGATTGATTAGGTTACAAGCGCTTTTGATGTTTTCGGTTTCTTCTTGGACTTACAATCATACTAATTAACAAAGATAGGGATTTTTATGCAAACGATCCATGAACTTCGACCCATTTACAATATCATCTTGAACTTTTAATTTATTCAATGTTGTACCTAAACTTTTTATGCATGTGCAATCCGATCACTAGGTTATATGAAAAAAGTTCAATATTGTTCATGAATTTAAATTAATAGAAGGACAACATTAAATATTTTCTTATAATTCAAGGACTAAAATGAATATGCACCAAAAGTTCTCATATTGTATTAAATAAATTAAAAGTTCAAGAACGATATTACATATTTGGCCAAAGTTCATGAACTATTTATATCACTTTTTCTTAAATGCGTTCATGCATCCTAAGATTTTTCTTTATAAAGTTGTTGAGCTTACAAATCATTGGGATGCAACCTCTTCTCAACTGATTTTGTCTCGTGTATGCCGGAAAGTTGAGTCTAAAGAAGGAAAAAAAAAAAAGATAGTTGAACGTCTTGGCTCTTGATTCCCAATTCCTTACTGCTTCAGCATCATAAGCAGAAGGGGCCGGAGGCCGCTGCCGACCGTCGCGCCATTGACCAAGCGCAAGCTGCGGCCGCTGAAACGGGAGCGAATCAAGGACTACCAAGGAAGACGCCATCGAGGAGTTCGTGACAAGCCATGAAAGACTGCCAAATCAAGGAGGAAGAAGAGAAGAACAAAAATATTTTTTATTGTAACTCAGTGGACACATGCCGATATATTATTGGACATGAGAACTAAATGCGCGCCACGTCAACCACCAAACATTTTCTGGTTTTACTCCGACTCTTCAGAGTTGAACATTTTACCTGAGTTGACTTTTTCTATTTTTTTAAGGAACCAAAATTTGATCTAGAATTACAATGACCAATAAGGACCACATCATTTGCGAAAGTATCCGTCCCTTCGAATGTATCCGGGTAATTATTTTCAAGAGCGGTTACTTCGAAAGATCATTTAACTCGCTTTGTTACCAATACCAATTGTATTGCACAAGACCCGACAATAAATACCAAGTTACTAACGTTGTCCGGTAATAACCTATAAAATCAATCCACAATCAATCTCATAAATCCGTTTCACAAAAACTCGTTCCCACAAAGTAAAACATTTAACCTTTCACAAATCAATTAATCAAGTAGGATAAATTCGTAAACAAAGTTCATAAAGTAACTAACACATGCAGCTTTTTGCAATTCCTTTTGTAAGGAATTCAGAAATAATCAATTCAAGTTATTTATAAAGATACTTTACTATGCCATAACCAAGACCATAATAAGTGCCCGTTCGGAATATATGTAACTAATATGTTCTAAAGACTTAATTTTCTTTTAGTAAAATCGTACCCTACAATGCCTTTCATAATTTATAACATAGTTAATTCTTATCATTTTCAAGACACGAGTTCTCAAAATCATGGAAGAGTTAAGCACCACTTTCCGCAAATCAAGAGCCCAAATCGGAAGCTACACCGCGGAAAGCTTCAAAATCTTATCAAAGAAAGTATTGTTCAAACATCAAACTAACACACCAACTAATATCGTTTAAGACTTTACTAGGCAACGCTATTTTTTTAGGTCAAGTCGTTCACTATGGGTTGACAGAAAACCTCATGAATGGCCACTTTGCTTTCCATTTTGAGCGACAACAGCCCCTCGTGCAATGAACAACGAACTTTAACGCATCATATTTCTCTACCACGAACTCAAATTCAAGCGAGCTTACTATCAAAAGAAAACTCCTTCGAAATTTTTAAGAGACCTAAGCTTTGCCAAGCCGAAGATGGTAGGAGACGGGGCGAAAATCAATGCCAAACACAGGTACCTCGAAACTGTTCCAGCAACGCGCGTAAGAGTTCAAAAGATTCATCGACAAAACGGTAACTCTAAATCGACTTTCGTCGAATCTCACGACACCGCAAACTTTCATCATTACGCGATCTTAAAGCTAAACAGCTCCTGTATCGAAACTAGCAACTCAGAACTCTTTCTATCAAATGAATAAAGGCTTCAGATTCTTTTACACCGATGGTGATTAACAAGTGTGGCATATTTTTCTCCACCCATAAGTCCAAATAACAATTGCAATTTGATGTACAGTGACCTCAATCGTATGAAGTACCATGGCCCCAAAAACAAAACACTATGAATTACCAGGAAAGATATTGTCGTCGACATATTGTTATCCTTCAACACGTAAGAAAGAATTTCGATCTTTCTTTTTTATTTTTATTTTTCGGACAAAGAAACATGCAATAAAGAAATGAAAGATTGTAATGTCCGGTAATTTGGTTCAATCTTTTCCCTTAAGAAAGAATACAATGCCGACGATCTTCCATTATTTTTGCAATGTTCAACTTCAACGTGAACGAGGCAAAGGGGTGACAACAACAACAACTGCAACACCCTTTCCCTTGACAACGCCAGCGAGTATTACTTCGTCCACACCTTTGCTAACAGTAAGTAACCATTGCTCTCAGGGAGGAAAATTATGGGTCGCAATCAGTGAAACTTCCACTGACCTGACCTCACGCCAACCGGATCCCCGTCAGTACCGAGCCCAACCACCGGCAATGCCGTATCTGCGCGACCACCTTGGAAGCGATGCTTCATATCTTTTGTGTTACGCTGCTAGTCCTGTTCATAGCCATTGCCATAAGCTTATTATGTAAGTTCATGGATCAGTATTTCTAGTTGATGTAGGTGGACTATTGACAGGTTGTCCCAAAGCAAAGTGAAGCTCAAACATAAGCTTGAACCCTGGAAGCACCTTAAATGATCAAATTCAAGGGTCGGCTCGGTCTGCAAGGATGATCACCAGGTCTAACTTGGTGATACTCTTGCTTCAATTCATCCACATAACCAACGTTCCAATATCCAAAGATATGGTTTCGTTCCAGTTTTTCGTTACATATTCTCATCTTTTGTTTTATTGATTTTTTGTGTCTTCTAGAAAGCGAAAATCGTCATGTTACATTACTTAAGATATAGGGTTTATATCTGTGTTTTATTTCTTTTAACATAAATAAGGATATTATGGTCAAATACAATTTCTTGTCAATATAACGATAGGAGTAGGGTTTTTATAACACAGAAAAACCGAGAACTCATTACTGAAATTCACGATCTGTTTTTCCTCCTCTCTTCTTCTCTTCTTCTTCTTCTTCCTCTTGCTTCTTCTCTCTCGGCTATATTCTACAGATTCTCTAATCAGCATTGTCACATGGAATCAAAGCAGATCTAATCACGTGATTCCTTCATCCTATCGCTGGTTTGAGAGTCCCCCAAATAAGCCTTTTCCTTCTCCGGTGTGCATCCACCTAAAGCTGTAAGTTCTACTTGTTCTCTCTCCTAATCTCGATATGTATAGACCAGAAGACATCAGATCTACCAGAATCTAGTTGTGGATATGGATTACAATACTTACCGATCAACGGAATCAAGGATCGGTTCATTGATTATGCAGCTTGAGATTTTAGCATCCGGTATATCAATTTCAGCACCCTTTTTCTTTTCTTTTTTGTGAAATCGATGGAGCCAATTGCGTTTAATCATACGTCGATATTAATTATGTTGAACCAAGGGCTGCTTTGTTCCTTGCACTGAAGTTTCAGTCTTCTTGGTCCGTGATATATATTTATATCGAGATTATCACCATGAGTGATGCGAAGTCTTCTATAGCTAGTGTCAATGTTCAAATTACCGCCATTAAATTAAATGGGACTTCCAATTACTTATTATGGGCTCAAGCCGTCAAGGTCTATATTAATGCCAAAGGGAAACTCATGTATCTTACAACAAACCCTCCTAATGCAGATGCTAATGACTATGGTAATTGGATGAGAGAGAACGATACACTTTCGGTATGGTTATGGAACAACATGGAACCAGCCATTGCTGCTAATGTCATGTTTCACAAAACTACCAAGGGAGTGTCGGATGATCTTAGAGAGAGCTACTTACAAGACAAAAATATGTCTAGAGTCTATGAATTGTATGAGAAAATATTCAATTTTAAACAAGGAGACAAATCTCTTGGAAAGTATTACAGTGCTTTGAAAGGCATGTGGGAAGAACTCAATCTTTATCAACCTATCACTACTGATCTTGAGAGACTAAAGACACAAAGAGCTGAATTTCAAGTTGCTAAGTTTCTATCCGGGCTAAATACTGACTTGCAGCCTGTGAAGAGCCAGCTTCTTGCCGGAGAGCAAGTTCCTTCTATGAATGAAGCATTTTGTCGGATTCAACGCATTGTCTATCCATCTTCTACATCATCTAGAGATAGTTTAGCACTTTTAGCTACTAGTGGTGGTCGTGGTGGATTTTCTAATAGAGGCCGTGGTTCATGGGGAGGTTACGGCCGTGTTGGTGGACGTAGTGGATAGAGTTATGATCGAGACAGCCGTCGGTGTACATACTGTGGAAAATCTGGTCATATGGTTGACACTTGTTGGGCCAAGCACGGCAAGCCCGAGTGAGCTCAACAATTGGCTATTGCAAATGTTGTTGCATCCGAAGGGAGTGTTGGAAATGTGTCTTCCGGCGACATGAATCCATCTATACCAACTGGGTGTAGTTTATCCGAGTCTTCGGCTCGAGAAGATCTTGTTACACAACTTATCAAGCGAGTTCAGCAACTAGAGGCTTCCGGTTCCTCAACCACTGCCACTCTTGCACGTACGGGTAACATGGTCCTTCTCTCTACTTTGTCTCCTAGCACCTGGGTCATTGATTCAGGAGCTTCTAGTCATATGACAGGTAAGCAAGAACTATTCTCTTCTCACCACAACTCTAGTTACGTATCCCAAGTAATTTTAGCTAATGGTTCCTCTACTCAAGTGGTTGGATCGGGGGCTATTTCTCTCACACCTTCCTTATCCTTGTCCTCTGTCTTATATGTTTCACAACTTCCTCTGAATTTGTTATCTATTAGTCAATTAACTAAAGCTCTTGGTTGTTCTATTACATTTTACCCCTCTTCTTGCACTTTTCAGGACCTTCGGACAAAGAAGACGATTGGTGGAGGGCATGAACGTGATGGACTCTACTATCCGGATGGTGTCTCTCTCGCTGACGCCAATGGTCTTGCGGCTAGTTCTACTACCCCTATGTTATGGCATTCCCGTTTAGGACATTCATCTTTATTTAAGTTACAACAAATAGTTCCCGAGTGCAAATCGGTTTCTACTCTTGAGTGTAAGGCTTGTGAACTTGGGAAACATCATCGCAGTTCTTTTCCTAAACGTAGTGATTCTCATGCATCTATTTTACTTGAACTTGTTCATTCGGACATTTGGGGACCTTCACGTATTGCTAGTAGAAATGGTTTTAAGTCCTTTGTTACTTTTGTGGATGATTATTCTCGCCTAACATGGCTCTATATGCCTCATGACCGTTCTGAATTTTTATATGTTTTTCAGTTATTTCATAGTGAAGTTACTAATCGCTTTAATACATCCATTAAAATTTTGCGAACCGATAATGCTCTAGAATATTCACAGAAATCAATTTCTTTGTTTTGTTCTAATTTTGGCATTATAGATCAAACAAGTTGTACTTATACCCCTCGGTAGAATAGTGTGGCCGAGAGAAAGTACCGTTATCTTCTAGAAGTTGCTCGTTCACTCTTGATTTGTATGAATGTCCCAAAATCGTTTTGGAGTGATGTTTTATTTTACTGCATGTTATCTCATAAATTGTATGCCTTCTACTATCCTTAATAATCGGTCACCGGTCGGTGTTGTGTTCCCCGACAAGCCGTTGTTCCCCTTACCCCACGTGCCTTTGGGTGTGTCTGTTTTGTCCATAATTTACGTTCCGGTGCCGATAAATTATTTCCTTGTGCCACTAAATGTGTTTTTCTCGGGTATTCACGTACTCAAAAGAGATATCGATGTTATGATCCTATTACTTGTACCCAATATATCGGTGCTGATGTCACTTTCTTCGAGGGCACACCATACTATTCTATTGAGGGTAAAGAGTTTTCAACCGACATTATGGCCGATCCTCCTATTCCACAGCTTATTCCCTTAGTCTTGGTTAATCATTCTCCTGTGTCTCCCCCCTTGCAGGTGTATCGGTGGTGAAAATGGTCTACGGCACAACCAGTGTCCAGCTCTTCCATGCCCTCCGTCCAATCTCCCGGTCCGGACGATCTTCCAATTGCCCTTCGCAAAGGTACTCGTTCTTGTACACCAAAATCCTCTTTTGCTTACCCTCTCGAGCGTTATGTTTCTCTCTCACATCTTCCTTCTCCATTACAAAATTTTGCCCTATTATTACATATTCGCACAATTCCTAGTTCTACCACTAAGGCCTTATCGTGCCTTGAGTGGAAGAGAGCTATAGATGTGGAAATGGAAGCTCTTATGTCTCGCCAAACGTGGTCTTTGATTGATCTTCCACTTGGGAAAGATGTCGTGAAGTGTCGGTGGGTGCACATTATCAAGTACAACCCGGATGGCTCGGTTGAGCATCTTAAAGCCCGACTTGTTGCTAAAGGTTTTACTCAAACCTATGGGGTGGATTATTTTGAGACATTTTCCCCTGTGACACTTCTTAATTCTATTCGTGTTATTATTTCCCTTGCTGCGAATTTTGATTGGCCATCATATCAATTGGATGTGAAGAATGCTTTTCTTTACGGTGATTTGTCCGAGGAAGTATATATGGAGAAACCTCCAAGATATGTTGCTCGGGGGGAGAATCATAGTAAAGTATGTCGGCTGCATAAAGCTATTTATGGGTTGAAACGGTCTCCAAGAGCATGGTTTGAAAAATTCAGTTCGGTGATTTCCAAGTGTGGGTTCCACTAGTGTTATTCCGATCATTCCGTTTTTGTTCGCAAGAAGGAGTCAGGAGTGGTTATTCTTGTTGTGTATGTGGATGATATAATTGTCTCCGGCAGTGATGTGACCGGCATTTCTGAGGTTAAGTCTTTTCTTCAGTAGCAGTTTCAAATTAAAGACTTGGGAGCTCTTAGGTATTTTCTGGGTATTGAAGTCTTACGAAGTAAGAAAGGCATTAATTTGTCTCGGCGAAAGTATGTTCTTGACCTTTTGTGTGAGACCGATACACTAGCTTCCAAGCCGCTTGATACTCATATGGATCCAAATCAGAAGTTTAGAGTTCATGATGGAGATGATATTGAAGATAAGCATCAATATCGACGTCTAGTTGGGAAACTAATTTATCTTACTGTTACACGTCCCGATATTTCCTTTGCTGTTCATGCAACGAGTAAGTTTATGGAGTCACCCAAGAAGGCTCATTGGGATGCTGTTTGTCGAATTGTTCGATACCTTAAAAACTCTCCTGGTAAGGGACTGATTTATAAACCGAACGGTGCTTCCACTCTAATTGGCTATTCTGATGTTGATTGGGCCGGGTTAGCATGTGATCGGCGGTCTACAACTGATTATTGCACCTTTCTTGGTAGTAATTTGGTTACTTGGAGAAGCAAGAAACAGACTACCATTACCGGATCTAGTGCTGAGGCCGAATATCGTGCTATGGCACATACCGTGGATGAATTGTTATGGTTGAAATCCCTTCTTCAAGAGCTTGGATTTTCTATTAATCAACCTATTGATATGATGTGTGAGAATCAGGTAGCTATTTATATTGCTAGAAATCCGGTTTTTCATGAGTGAACTAAGCATATAAAAGTTGATTGCCACTTTGTTCGTGATGCTGTGAAGCGGGAGTTGATTGCTACTCCTTATGTTGCCTCTAGAGATTAGTTTGCTAATATCTTCACTAAAGCATTGTTTCGTCCTGCCTTTGTTGTTGATTGTTCCAAGCTGGGCATGGGTGACCTATATGCTCCATCTTGAGGGGAAGTGTTACGTTACTTAAGATATAGGGTTTGTTTCTGTGTTTTATTTCTTTTAACATAAATAAGGGTATTATGGTCAAGTACAATTTCTTGTCAATATAACGATAGGAGTAGGGTTTTTGTGACACAGAAAAACCGAGAACTCATTATTGAAATTCACGATCTGTTTTTCCTCCTCTCTTCTTCTTCTTCCTCTTGCTTCTTCTCTCTCGGCTATATTCTACAGATTCTCTAATCAGCATTGTCACACGTCACAAACGCAGATCTAAATGATTTCACAAACTAAAGTTAAAGATTTTGACCCCTTCACTCCTGCTTTATTCTTGTTCTTCATCAAATCGCATTTTGATATAAGCAAGGGCTTCTGTAACTTCGCAATCAAGAGGATTCGTCGTCTATCACACTTTCGAGATTCCTCCGTTGCACGGAAATTCAAGGTGTACTTGTAAGACTTCCGAGAAGATTCACTAGTATACATTGAATCTACTATAATACAGAAAGGGCCTTCATGCTTTGAATCAAGAGGTATCATAATCTATCACACTCACGAGATTCATGCACTGTAATGAAATTCAAGGCCTACAAAGAAGTTACCCAAGACTTACGAGAAGCATCACGTGTTGTACTTTGAATCAAGTACAAAAATACATAGACTAATTGAACAATATGCTAATATAAAATACTTCCATTTGGTGAGGTTAGCCAAGCTCTGATCCTGGATTCTCAGAGGCCAATTGAATAGTTTGAATTTTCACATGCTGGTACTGAAACTAATAAGCAAACATGAAGAAGAATTATCGCCTGCTTAACAGCTTCCTGCACATTCACTGGTGTAAGAGTACGCTAACACTGAGCATAACCAAACTTGGGGGAAGATTTAACCTTAGCTCAGTTTCGGGAAATATAAACGATACATTGATAGAAGTACGTACACATGTACAGATTCAAGATTGTTCTCCACTGAGCGCAATATCTCTGATTTCGCCTTCGTGTGTAAAATCCTTCGATTAGAAATGAAGAATTGGGTTAACATCTCCACTTCTTTTATAACATTTCCACAGCATCCCAATCCGAGTTGTCTCCAAACTCGTGCTCTAGTCGTTCGTGTCTACCGTCAGCCAGTCTGCTCATCAAACCTAGACCTGCATGAAGGAAGATCAATTAGATGCAACTTTCGAGTGAAAATGTAGGAAAGGATACATAAGAACAAAAGTAGATAACATATGATCTTGGTTGTTTCTCTAAGCAGGAACAACCTCATATTTTGAAGGTCCAAGTACTCTCGATCTCAGCCTCAAGCGAGCGGAAAGCCTAATTGAAATATAGAATAAAAGCACTAACCTTCGACTATCTTGTGGAGAGCAGACCACCAGCTATCAGCAGATACTTGATAATGGTACAAAGCATTTTCTATATCTTCGCTGTGCTTCCCTTCCAAGACGCCCTGAAGGGTTATAACTGCATCTTTTGTTCTCCTAAGGATGTTGTCGTTGCTGTTGTCGTCGTCCTTGATGTTCAAAATCTGTAGGGCATTGTTGGAATTGAGGCTGACCGCTAGAGCAACATTGGCAGCAGCAGCCCAGTAGGAAGAGGCGGATCGTCGTCTCTCGCTGTCTGGACGTTTTTCTTCCATCCGTAACCTACTCTCTTTCCTTTGGAGGACTAAGCCATGTAGATACTGTGCATTGGCAGAACCCGTGCTTTGAACCATCTTAGAGAATGCGCTCGCTTCATCTGACAGCAGATTCTCTGGACTGTCGTGTTCTGCTACCTGAAGTGAAAGTTGAAAGCATCGCAATCGATACAACAATTAGAAATGCAAAAGCAACGACATTCGAATACGTGAATATTTTCATTGGTGAGTCACGGTCCTTTTATGTTGAATCAAATGAGATGGTTAATTTCAGTTCTTATTTTTCGAGAGTGTCAAGCTCCATAACAATCATACTTCAGAGATAAGAGTGGTTTTTACTTTTATATATTCATGATGACAAACCATTAATATGCATTTCTTGCTTGTACTGATGTGTGCATGATGAACGGCAATGTAAGAACATACTTGGCCGGCATCAAGCACAAGAATTTGGTCGGTGTCAATGATAGTGTTAAGTCTGTGAGCGATGATGAGCATGGTGCAGTAGTTGAATTCTTCACGGATGGTTTTCTGGATGAGAGCATCGGTCCTAACATCGACGGCTGCAGTTGCTTCATCCAGAACAAGAATCTTTGATCTTCTTAGTAATGCTCGAGCAAGACACAGCAGTTGCCTCTGTCCAACACTGAAGTTCTCTCCGCCCTCAGAAACCTTGACAGGACACAGCCAACATCAATATCGATCGTCTTTCTTAACTAATTAGAAAGAACCCACAGGATACATTTTAAAGCCAATAGAATAATGCAGAGCATTACATCGGCCACTTGCATATAGACAAGTCCAAACACAGACATAAGTCGACATCTCAACTTCAGTTAAGACTTCAGACACTATAATATGTTATGTATTGAGAAAACGTTATACAAGGGACGCTTCAGTTTTTTTCGCAGGTAAAACAATTCCAATGTCTGCTCACTATACCACCAACTCCTCTCCAGACTGAAGGCTCTTTTACTCTTGCTTGTGGTCTGTCATTTAGTTCAAAAGGCGGGATATTATGCGTTTCATGGAAATTCTGCAGGTATCATAAAATTAGTCTCAATTCAGAGATTTCTCCAGTGAGATGAGCTTAACCGTAGTGCAAGCTGAACATTCAAGCAAAAATAGTTATAGCCATACAAACAAGATTATTGCTATTTCTTTCTGACCAATCTAGTGCACATCTCTTTCAACTTACATGGTAATTTTAACTATATAATTCGTGCTTCTAAAAGTATATAAATCACATGCTTGTATTTCCTGGATGGTGCTTTGCTGATAATGTGTTGCATGTGCATGTCAAACTTTTTTGCTGAATACTAACTCATGTCGCCTGCCTTCTATCAATTCAACTCGATTTTTCTCTTTCTCTGCCGAAGGGCATTGATGTTGTCACCATGTCAACACTTCATGCGTTAGACATCTTCTAATAATCCTTGTCCTTGACAAGACAATTTTCAAAACTTAAATAAATATCCCCTTTAACATTGTTAGGTAACTACCGATAATTTCATCAAAATAAACCCAAATTCAATAGGAAATGCTATGATCCCTTCATTAACATTTCACATCTAGTAACTTTACGAAAGCTTACCTCAGTATCCAGGCCGTAAGAGTTCCTCCTGATGGCATCCTTCAAATGCGCTCTCTCCAGAGCCTCCCGCAGGTCGGCGTCATTATGTTCATTGAAAGGGTCGAGATTAAATCTCACAGTTCCTACACAAAATTGAACAGAAAGGAACTATTTGAGATGATATTTAGTCTTCACAAACAATGGAATCTAAAGGTTATGGGGTATATACTGTAGAAGCTTCTCAGTCCACAGTAATGGGGTTCAGTGTACACAGCTGTGATTCGTTTTGTAGCCTTTTTCACATGAAATGTCGGACAGAACACGAACATAAAATTGCTCATTCTTATCCAAAATGTTACTCAGAAACGCATCAAAGTAGAAGGACAGTGAATTAAGACATTTGAACTGATTAGGACTTGTCAGCAGATTGCTCATGTCAAAACGAAAGCTACCGTCCAAGAGTAGTCGGGTAAAGAATTGGGTTGCAAGAACTGTAAGTAGCTCTTGTGAACCGATGTTTTCTTCAAGAATCAAGAGTTTTGGAGCTCCAATGTTGGACATAATAAGCGAGAAAGAAAACTCTCAGCTATGAATTTGTTTGAGGAGATAGCAAAATCAACCAGTGAGCAGATGGACATGAACATGTCAGCAGACCTTTCTGTGGAATATCACAGAGGTTGAGGGGAACGGTGGAGGGAATAATGAAGCTATTTTAACAAACAAGCTAAGGTCTTAAAAGAATTTCACAGTGCCTACCCGAGAAAAGAACTGGTGATTGAGGTATGATGCTAAGGACTTTCCGCAGATCTTCGAGTCCCATCTTGGAAGTGTTGCACCCATCTATCAAGATTCTTCCTTTTTCCAGCTCGACAATTCGGAACAAGGCATTTATCATGCTAGATTTTCCGGCACCGGTTCTTCCAACTATTCCCAGTTTCTCGCGGGGTGCTACTGAAAAGGACAATCCATGCAACACGGGAGGAAGTTCAGGTCTGTAACGAAGGACCACATCTTCAAATTTAATTGATCCCGATGAGGGCCAACCAGGATGGGGCCGGTGGCTCTCTATTATAGCTGGAGCCTCAGAAGGCAATTCTATGTACACACCCACACGCTCTACAGAATTTAGACTATTCTCAGCTCTGCTTGCTTGTCTCAGAACACCGCTTAAAAGGCTCGTTATATTCAAAGTGTAGCTGAGGAGGAGACCCATAGTTGAAGCAACCGCTGCTCGGTTTTCCGCTTTTCCGGTCTGCATGACTGCAAATGTCGCTGTCAACCAGATCATTATGCCTCCTAAAGTCTCCAACCTTATGGTGAGCCAACGGTTGGAACTGGTATTGACAAGGGTGAATCTGATATTATTGTCCATGGCCTCGGCGTTAATGGTGGCCAACCTATCATATGCTTTATATGCACGTATACTGGACAAGCCATTCAACGCTTCTCCGAATTGCGCATAAACTGGAGATCTGGTAATTGAATCCAAGCGTTTCACTTCACGAGATGTAGTCTGTTGACAACCACAAGGCAAACAATTAGAAAGATGATCGCATCCAAACTTCTAATGGACTCAGCTACTAGTAGAGGACGAAACTTGTGATAGAACGAGAGGTATAATGCTATCAAGCAATTAAAAGGATCTACTGTTAGCCTTGATGATTAACGCCCCCTCTCGCCAAAAAAATGACAAAAAGATGGCTAAAAGAAATTTTCATTCTGAGCCATCGGTGCTCATTACTTAATCACTGTTTCATATAAAGAAAAAAAGTGTTCCTTTCTACTGTAGAAGGATTATGGAAATTGTCTTTCAGAATTTCCACAGTGAAACATCTGAATGGCTGTGCGTAGTGTCACAAGCATCACAAAAAATGAAAATACAACATGAAATTGTCAGCTTATGTAACTGAAGAAAATAGCCTTCCCCACTTAGTGTGACAAGGCTTGGCAATTGTGGCTGTAAGTAGCAGAGAACATGTCATTTTGTATGAAAAAGCATTATGGAACGAACAAATCTGCTCACCTGGTAATACAGATAGGCTGCATAAAACAAGATCAACAGTGGCATTATGGCCCAAAGAGAGATTGTGCTCACAATTCCTATAAGCACAAAAGTCGAAAGCAGCTGCCAGACTTGGCCCATGAACATGTTTACAAATTGGGCGACATTGCGGTCTATGTCACCTAGATCCTTGGCAAACCTGTTGATTATTCTTCCCATTGGGTTGGTGTGAAAGAAAAGCATTGGAGCCCTTAACATAGACTGGAGCATAGAATCATGCAATCTTTTTGCCGCACGAAGACTTGAGATAATCAACCAATAAGCATTAGTCAGTGTCACGGTCACCTGATTCACAGAAACATGGGAGTCGTCATGGAAGTTGCTAGAAAGACCTACCCTTCAGTTGACATATTTACCCACATCCACCAAAGACACTAAAATGCCGATGTCTAGAAAAATAGAAATGCTAGCAAGTAGTCCATTACGAGGTTTGATAACTCAGATTGTCTCTATAATTACATTATTGTTTCCGCACTATGAACAAGTAGTAGTAATCCGAACTCAAGGATTAAGAATGTGGCTTTCCCATTTCATCAATAATCAGAAAAAAGTATAGGAGCACAAGCTACCACATTAAAGACAGTACACTTGGAGAGGAGATCCATGTACTGAATTTTGGCATACCTGACCAAATGACAGGAGTGCATAGACCAATATGTAGAATCCTGGTCTGTAGTTCTCCGAAGTGCTTTGATCTGTCCAGAAACTCAACCATGTACTACTTGAAATACGAAGAACTTCAGTTGAAATATAGCAAATAAAGAGTACTGCCACCACCCACAGGCCTCCCAGTGCCCCTTTGTACCTAAAAAGAAAATCAGTTCATATGAATGTCGCGGATAAATATCATTATTGCTATGTAATTCTATGTCATGCAGATTAATTGAGTCCAGACAACAAATGAGGGAAAACAACAATTTACCGGAAAAAAATAAATCCTTGGGGGTTAACAAAAAGGAATAGGCAAATGCATGGACCTTAGGTGTTTATAAGCATTTAATGATACACATGAAACATATTTATCACACAGAAAACCTAAGCATCACAGAAAAAGCAACTCAGAGACCGTGTTTTGAGTGATGTCAAGTGACACTGAGAAAGAAATATTGCGCATACTTACACTACATGAGTATTGCCTCCATAGTCTTAGGTGTTACACAGACTTACTTGAACTCTTTGTTCAAAGATATCACATGCATGTTTGAGATCATTTAACTGGCTTATTTGAACCATAGTTCCACTGTAGAGTTCAAGAAAAATTTCAGGTCATGGATTTCTTATCCAAAAATAAGCCTTTTATGTAAATAAACTGTCTACGCAACAAGCGTTAGAAGATGGAGTTTCATATCACACAATTTAGTACCTCATCAGGACTTTCCAACTCACGATGCCCGTTTCCCGTTCCTCTTGCTTAACAAGTACAGACTTCCCTCCTTTACCTCTCTTCCCACGGCCTTGATCTTTTGGCAATTCATTAACAATGCTGTTAGTTGCTGGTTTGGATGTTTTCTCCTTTACATTTGTCTTCTCCCCCTCCTCGTCCTCTTCTGTTTGTTCCTCCATTTTCCCTGCATTCTCCATAAGTTTCTGGAACAGTACCCCGCTTTTAGAGAGCTCCTCAAAAGTCCCCTCCTCCTTGACCATTCCTTCATGAACCAAAATGATTCGATCGACTTGAGGAAGAAAATGAAGCTGGTTTGTGACAAGAACCCGGGTCTTCCCTCGCAACTCTTCCTTGATACAGCTATTGAACACCTGTATGTGACTGCGGGTTAGTAGAAGCTCATTTCTGAAAATTCAGAAAAGAGATCCTACTGAATGTAAGATCCATAGGAATGAAACTAAAGGTCGCTTGAGACATTGAGAATAGTGGAGCCAAACGTTCAGATACGCCATGTTATAAAAAGTGAAACAAAGGCAATAGTAGATATATCCAAAATCAGAAAACGCCTAAGAGTGTGAAATTAGCATATATGATTGATTGCAGCAAGTTATCTTAAGGGCAGGACTGTAGGATCAAATTTCTTATCCTTGTTTAACTGAAGCATTTGAGCATGCTTAGCATAGAAGCTTTTTGTGAGATTTGAACTCAGGACCTCCTGCTCTAATACCATGTGAGATTTTGTGGGACCACTGCCAACTATTTTAAAAGGTTAAGTTATTAGATGAAGGCGTGATTTAATATTTAATTACTCTTAACACTTTTCAAGTATAAATGTAATGTTGAGCCTTACAACATCAACTGTTACACCTGGGGTAACTTGTGACTAATATTCTGTGTCATGAATTTCATACCTGTCGACCAACATGAGCATCCAGAGCACTTAAAGGGTCATCAAATATGTAAACGTCTGAATTCGAGTAAACAGCCCTGGCCATAGAAACCCTTTGCTTTTGCCCTCCACTTATATTCACCCCTCTTTCACCAATCTCTGTAAGATCGCGACCCTGAAGTATTGAGACAGATAATTAATGGATCGCATCCTTGTGAATAAGAGAATCTTGCAAAGCACTAAGTCCCACTTAACTGGAAGTACATCGAGATCGTGCTCCAATTCAGTAACGCTGACTGCCTTCCAATATTTTTCCTGTTCGAATTCAGACCCAAATAATATGTTGTCACGCACCTGAAATCACACACTAGGGATTAGGACACAAGAAAAGATGATAAGGCGCTCAACATCGACAGAAAAACAAAAACAGCACTGTGCAACTTACAGTAGCATTGAAAATCCAGGACACTTGAGGAACATAAGCAACGGTTCCGCGTATAGTAACACATGCATTAGAGACAGGAGGGAGTTCCCCAAGCATTGCGGATATGAGAGACGTCTTTCCTTCTCCAGTACCACCAACAATAGCCACTAAGCTACCGACTGGTATGTCTAGATTGATGTTTGACAACATGGGTTTTTCTGCCTGAAGTTAGCTGATAATTTAGCCTCCACTTGAAATAAAATATTGCAATAAAAAGACTGGAAATCGCCATAAATGACCATTCAGTTATGCTGAATCATCGAATATCTACATTAACTTGAATCGGTCACCATAAATGATTACACTTAGAAGTTAGAGCAAGTTTCCTCGCACAATCGGTCACCTTTGTAGAAGTTGTGAGAGCATTACTCACTTATGTAAGGGCTTAAGTTGTCCGATGAACATGTGCTTTAAAGTTTGATTATGGCATCTACTAACTTTGGGATTCAGTAAAAAATTTCTAATATGCCCTCGTCCTTCAAATCATGATAGTGATTACTATTGTACTTGATGCATTGTCGATGGTGTTACAACCCCTAAAGCCTAAACAATTTATAGTATAGTCAACAGTTTATTCACATTGAAAAGGGCAAAGGTAAGGAATTTTGCCAGATAAAATGAGGAAGATGTTAATTTGACCTTTGAGTCCCATGAAAAGTTCCCATCCTTGATTGAAATAACTGGGTGTCCGGGCTCAATCGGTGGATTAGGAACTAAAATTCTCTCTTCTGTTAAAAGTAGTTCCTCTATTCGTTGCAGGGAAACATTTGCAGTAACAACCTGGGATACAAAAGTAAGATTGGAAACTAAACAATGACAAACAAATGTTTGCAAGAACTGTTAAAATAAAATTGCTCGATCTAAGATGGAGAACACGCATCATCTTTGAGAAAGCAAAGGCAAAAAGCTGTGATAAGCACAAAAGAGAAACTCCAACTACCACTTTCCAAATGTTGTCAAAGGAGGTTAATGAAGAGATAAACTGTTACAGATTTAGTCATCACAATATGTTTTAGCATGCCATTTCACTTATCAAATTGATATTACAGGTCTAACCGTCATCTAATTAAATTTCTACTGTTTATGCTAGTTCAACAACAAGATAATCAGTTTAATATCAACATTAATGTAGTATGTGAGAACTGATTCTCCCCTTTTCGCACGCTGTCTTGTCCAACTCAAAGAATCAGATTTATTAGTGAGATAATATACTGCAGTTTTTTTTTTTTTGGTCAAATATGTACTGCAGTTCACCTTTGATATTCTATTTGATTTTTCTAGCAGTTTGATATTGTCAATCATTTTCTTCATCGTCAAAGCAAGATGAATTAGTACTTAAACTGAGTGACGCTATCATGAACAACATATCCAAGGTACACAATTAGAAGCAAAAAGAAAATGCTAGATCCACTAACCACAAAATAACCACACACATTGATGTTGGCAATGGGGTAGATCAGTAGACTATTCTATTTGAATGACAGAGATATAGAGCTGAGGTTAGGATGAAGTGAGAACCTGAGACATCAAGTTAGGGAGCATGTTCAAAGGAAACCGTAGCACCGCAAAAAGAGAAAGTGATGTAAACGCTCTCGCTGGTGTCAAATCCCCTCCAAGCAAAGTGAATGTCCCAAATGACACAACGGTTACAATGACTGGGATGCTGTTCAGTACGAAGCTGTTGAACTGCCACCAAAATTAAACTGTCGGACAAATAGAACCACGAGGCATCACGGAAGGAGAAAATGTCAAGTCCATTAGGTCTCTCGCCCTTCCGACAAAAAGTGTCCAAATTCATTCATCGACTGCTATTTGAGAAACCAATGGAGACTATTTTCCATGCACCTTTCGGTAATAAATATTCTGATTCAAGAAGAGCTAGTACGAGTCTATGACTACTCAGCTTGCGAAAAAGGTGAACAGAGCCCAACACCAGATGGATAATTTGACACAGTAAACCAATCCCTTTCCTTGATTTTAGACAAACTTATTCTCACGATGCTTGAAAAGAAATGGAGAATCTAAATAGCTTGCACATGAGTATCTATGGAAGTATTTCAACTGCTGTCAGTCTGCTTGGTAAGTTTACCATAGACAGAAACTCTCTCTCTCTCTCTCTCTCTCTCTCTCTCTCTGCACGCGAGCGTTTGCGAGTGTGTGGATGTGCTCATTGTCGTGTGTCGGTGTGCGGGCATGCTTGTGCCAGTGTGCATGTGTGTGTGCATACACTTGATGCACATTGGGGAAAGCGAGAATTTTCCAACTGTCAATACTATAGATAATTCCATGATCAGAATGCATAATATTATCCTAATTTTGAAATAGTCCATACCGCAGCTAGTAGTTGCGCTCTACGGAACCATGAAAGCTCCTCAATTCGTATTTCTTGAACTCTAGATTGAAAGCTCTTTTCCCAAGCATAACACCTGCAAGAATTTTTTCAATGAATTTCAGTCGTTGTAAAATGAACATAGCCAGGGCTTCCCGCTTATTCAACATACTTCACAGTGTCCATTGCTGCCAAAATTTCGTTCATGAGGCTGACTCTCTTGTCAGTCCACTGCAGCCCTTCCTTGGTCAGTTTTCGCATTTTGCTGATTATGACCGTCTAATTCACCATGAAGAGTTATTAAATGTAAGACAATTGATTGACAGAAGGAAGATTAATCATCATGATGTAAATGCTAATCCATGAGTTGAGAGTGACAATGTGGTGCAGGAAACCTCTTTTAGCCAAACAATTCTACTCCTGATACAACCGTTTCTACATAGAAGCTTCAGAGAAAAAACATCCCCTACTTAGTACCTAGATCAGAATGCCCTTCAAAAAAATTAAAGGGAAAGGTACCTCCAAATCAGCACATAAATTAACAGATGGTTACAATGATCATGGAAGAAATAGGTGTTAACAATGTGATAGGGAGGATAACTATCGAGGGAAAGAAAGAGCACATGCTTACTTGCAATGGGATCATGAGGACAAGCATGAGAGATCCAAGCAGTGAAGCAACACCTAATTGCTGGTACAGAAGAACCATGGCAATGACAATACGAAACGGAGCCGACCATAAGTTGTGAAGTTGTTGGCATATTTGCTGAACAATATCAGGTATCACGTCAGATGTAGTTCATAAAATTTCACTTTTGCAAAATCAGAAGAGCTGGGTGTATGAACTAAGAAAGAAATCACCATTCACTTAACTAAATGACTTTGCAGCAATAAGAGAACTATGGTAGCAATGATATAGTCATGTCTGAGGTGAGAATATCACCTGAATTGCATTAGCATCAGTTGTTATCATGTTTGTTATCTTTCCAGATTGGAACTTCTTGCGTCCCTCATGAGTGAGTCTTAAGGATTTGCGGAATATGGCCGCCACCTACCAATAATGGTGAATAAGCTATTTAATTGCTCAACTATAAATAGCTCAACTATGATAAAAAACGAAGAGCGACCTAGACTAAATATCTGATATTGAGGATTTGTACAAATCTGGAAAAGGTTTTACCAAAGTTGACCTCAGCCTGAATCCCGTTCGAAATGAATTCTGAAAGTACTGGGCCTCGCAAAGCACACCGAGTGACTGAACAGAGTCCAATCAGAAGTCATTAACATATCTAAAAACAGCAGTTTTCACATATCTTATTGATGGAAGGACATCGTCATTGAATAAGAACCAAAAGCCAGAGGCAACAACAATTATAAGTAAAGTGGAGATTTTTGGCATATGGTAACAAATTATATAGGAGATAATTGCAATGAACTTGTTTTGAAATATTTACAAAGGTGATAACGATAATGAATGATTTAGAAAATATTCTCCTAAAAATGATCACCGCCGAACATGTACGAGCCCCCATCTAATGGAATCCCAAACAATTTTATGAAAAAGGTTATTCATAAAAGAGAACGAATATTTCTGTTTTTTCGATGCGAATTTGACTCATGATGAAAGGAAATCGCTCTTGCAATTTTGAATTAAAAAATATATATTTAGAATATTCTAACGAAAGGAAAATATTTTTATTGCCCACGAAAATGTTTAGACATAAATTGTTGTCCGTAATGAATACATTTTTCATTGACTTATTGTTTCAAGCAACACGAGTGATCTTTTTCTAGAAAATATTTTCCAAATCATTCATTTTTTCCGAAACAAACGGAGCTTTACTTCACTTATTGCACTATAAAAATCTAACGGTGTGCAAACTTAGAAGGAAAGGACTCTAACTCCCAACATAAATCAAAACCTTGACACAAAACAAAGATAGGATCATACCACGCCGACAAGAATTGAAAAGGCATAGACGTAACCAATCCATGCAGGGTCCCCTCTTTGCAATGACTGCATGTTGCAAACAAAGACATCAGAAAGACAAGTCCGTTCTTGGAAAAGGAACCTCCATATAACATAATCGACCGTGATGTTGAATGGATACAAAAATAAAAGGTCAGTCTATGTGCAGAATATTTTTTCCCTGGAAGGCAAGGCGATTGAGACCTCAGATCAATCTACCCATAGAATAGAACAGATGACATTCTTATTGAGTCTATCATAGTCCCTACAGTCATTATGCCATTGCTGTTAACTTGTTGTCCTGTTAATGTTGGAGCACCTTTTCTGTCACAACAACACATGGAGCACACCCGAATTAATTACTAGAAGATGACATTTACCCTAAGAAAAGCATGCTAACTCTGTTTCTGCAGGGGTCCGCTGTCCCTATTAACAACCCTTCAAATCCTCCATCTAAAGATGGTCTACAGGTTCCAAGGGAACAATTCTCCATAATGAAGCGCATATTTCGAGAACGTAGAAGGCCACAATTCTTGGATTGCATCAAAATCTTAAAAGCAGAGTCCAGCATTGATTACAAAAATTGATGCCTACAAATTCATCTGAGATAGAGAGAGAGAGAGACTTGGAACAACTTACTTGAAGGAGGTGGTTCAGCAATGTGGGCCCTACAAACTGGGAAAGATCACTCCCGATCTGTGGTTATCCATGTAAGAAAGAGTTACTATGCTTGCAATGAGCATTGCATAGTCAAGTGAACATAATGCTCTTGCAGGATCATTGTTCTAGCGATCATTCAAGCTCAACCATGAGATGAAGCCTCAGAGACTTCAGTCCTTTAGATACTGTTTTATTTCTTCCAGATTCATCAGTTTTTTATGTTCTGCTCAACCAAAGTAAATTAGAAGGCGCATGCATGGTATATGGCCATCATCATCATACTAGGAAAGGAGTTACAACATTTGATTAAGCACCCAATCACCACATCTAAGGAATCTGAACATTTTGGAATGAGTCTGGCATTCATTAGATCATGAAGGGTAAGTATGATACCTTAAAGAAGCCTCCCAACCAAAACCTGAAGGAGCAAGCAAACTAGGGAAATGAGAAGGCGAACATTCAAACAATGATGAAACTTACAGAATAAAGTTGTACAGATGTCAGTGCACAGTCAAATCGAAATTGGGATGAAAAATGGGATATGAGATGCAATTCAACGAATACATACCTTCCCCCAAGGCTGCTGTTCAAAGCTCTTAAAAGCCAAGGTTTGGGCCTTTGAGACTCTTTGGCCCAGCATTTCTGGAATCTACAAAATAAGATACAGTTGTGCTGCTTTCGTAATTTATCTGACTACACAAAAAGTTCAAAATACAGCTAGAGAAAAGTGGATGCAAACCTTTTAATCAGTGTCTCAGTTTGATCCCAAGAGTCTAACTTCCAAACGTCCATTTCAGTAATCGGTCTTTTGTAGCCTTGCTGCATAAGTGGAGTCATCCACCCAAAGTATATCCCTATAAGAGAGAGAGAGTTGTGCCATGAACGATACAACAATATGCAGCTACTGCCAAACAAAAACCAATGTTCCATTTCACTAGACCCCCAAAAAAATGACTCATCTTACTTTTCAGTTTCTAGCAAAGAAATTATTTCAGGGATGAAGAAATACGTGCTAACAGGGAACCGATGAATGCCACCATTAGAAAGCAAGCAAAAAACAAGAAAATTGGACTTTTTAAGCAGACAGAATCTGAAAATGTCAAATTATTAGTTCATCATCACTGCTTGCTGGAGAATGTCAGCTAGTTCTTTAATGTGTCAATGGATAGCGAGTAGCTGAGCTGGTCAGATCTTATGACTAATAACCCGAACTGCTGGATAGAATAAGTGAAGTGCAGGTATTACTCACTGGAAAATATGTTGACATGCCTTTCAGGACAATCTTGCTCGTCTCCCGGAAGAGCCTCGTATTCAACACTATCGAGAGGCTCGGGTGGGATCATCGTATAGCCTGGACAAGGGTCCAGATTCGGAACATAGACAAAAAGAAGAATCCCATATAGAACCTTCATCAAAGAAGCACAAAAAAGAAGAAGATTTAATCAGAATTCCTTAGATCAAGGTGACAAATGTCAGAAAGAAATCTCAATAATTGCTGGTGTTCACATCAAGTCTATTAACTGATGAATCCCGGCAGGAGCTGTTTGTTCAAAAGGCTAAGAAGTGATAAACAGATGAGCGAAGGAGTAACAGTTTACTGAAAGAGAAGTTACCTGGCAGAAAACCGTGCTGATATACAGATAAAGTGCAGACCTGGAGGAGTGAAAAATATAAATATTAGGTCCTCCGTGGAACATACTTCGAAAAGGTTTTTGAGTCTCCAAGAAAGATTTCCAATTATAGTAGTTGATTGTATAAGGCAACTCAACCTACAACTGGATATCATCTTCAACCAATCAAAATTAGTTTCACAATCCCAAAGGGAGATCAAGGTGTCACCTTAATTATGGCAACTCAACAGAGACATGCTTTCAGAACTTATATATACAGTATGAAAGAGTTTAACATGAAATGGTATTGCTAGCCACATGCACCAGTTTAAGGGAGCAATTTAACCATATTGCAAGACATGGATGGGAAAATCTTGCAAAAATGTAAGTCGCAATGATTTAACAACCGTAAAGTTAATTATTTCGACTGTTTTCATCAATATGCATAGCTTGAAGAGAGAGAGAGAGAGAATCTAATAACATCACTATACTCGAGTATCCAAGTGTATACATGAATATGAGACGTTTATATTCTGAAGTATGAACAGTATATTAAATGTCTGCTGAAGGATAAAAACTAACCTATGATGTTGATAGTGGTCTCTCATGGAGAGGATGAGATTGAGCATCACAGCTTCCCCCACCAGAACATAAATGAGTCCAAACCGCACATACCATCTGAACTCCCGAATGTATACGTGCATTTCTAGGCTAATCATAACTAGCATGGAGCACCAAGCAAGAGACTCTATGGTTAACGAAACCATCTGCCCAAGATAAAACGAGGTGTGATTACAAACCAAATTAGACTTTCAGTTTGCCAGCCAATGTAAAACAGCATCATTTGAGATTGTTACAGACTGGTGTCCTGAAGACATAGAGTGCAAACTAGCATGGTCAGACACTAGTTGGCAAATGGATTGAGATCCGCAGCATGGCAGCCGCAGAAACAGAGTTGTGCAATGTAAAAGTTTAACAATAAATGGTAGCTGATTTGCTTACTCAGAGGGTTCAACATGGAACCTACAGAAGTTGAAAAACTCACATGCGCAATGTTTTAATAAAGTTTGTGCCTTTTATCAAAAGACTAAGTGCCACATTACACAGAATGTAGCAGTAATGAGGAATGCTACAGTCTGACAAGGATTTACTGGTGCCAAGCTTCTTCCAAAAGAAAGCAGTTGAAACAGCGAAAAAAGAAAAAGGACAGCCAACTTGCTAGTGGACAATTCCAGTCTAATTTTCATTTATACCGGGGTTAAGCAACTAGCTGCATAAGTTTTTTAATAGCATTTATAATATGGGAGTCCCATCGATGTGCATGGTCGCACATTAAACAAAATAACCAGCTAATCAAGATTGTTGATCAAACAAACAAAGTATTACATGAACATTGGAGAGTTGAAAGCTAGGAACTCAGTACAGCAGAATTCCTACCTCATATGGAAGGAGGCTAGTCTGACCGTCCAGATTGAAAACCGAAAAGCCCATCACCAACCTCAGCACAGGCTCCGCAGCGCAGTAAAAAGAAAGCAATCCCAACATATAGTTGTAGCATTTCGACCTCAAACGGTATCTCTGGACTTTCAAAGTCCTCTTGATCAACCAAATTCGGTAGCAGCAGAGGACCAGAAGAACCAAATGGGACATGGAAATGACCAAGGAATCAATGGCACAAGGTGTGTACGCACCGAAAGCACTGTCCGCAGTCCTTGCCCAAATCCCATTCCCCACTGGCTGGCAATACCAATCCAACAGCTTGAAACCCATTTTTTAAATGATCAAGGTATTAGCTTTTAGTCCATGAAGCAATTTCTTTTTCGCATCCCAATCAAAATGAAGTCTTTCCCTACAAGAGCAAGAGTCCATCACAGCTGCTTCAGTTAGAAATGCAGCTATATTCGCCCAGAAGTCCCATAGCAAAAATTTCCCCTGTACTAGTGCGCATGTTCAGAAACATCCATCATGAATGCTGCAGGGAATTTGGAAGTGAAAGAAGCTAAGCCGGAAAACCCAGTACGGCGAAATCACAAGAAGTCACTGAGTTCATGTAGATTGAAGAATGCACTCCAAGGAAAGTCACAAGAACATATAACTCCACAAACACACACACACGGACAGGGGAAGAGAGAGAGAGAGAGAGAGAGAGAGGAGAACCTGCAACACTCTGGAGCTGCTTCATGTTGAAATGGCTCGTGAATTATATACATAGCGAGGGAATTGAGTGGGACAACAAGAGTGGCTGTGTGAAACAGACCGTTACGGCAGACGACTCATCATCAAGAAAAAGGAAGGAAGATAAAACAAGAAGAGGGGAAAAGGATGGAAAGAAGCGTCAAATGGGACATTTGGAATTGGAAGTATGTGGTAGTTTCAAAGGAGGACCGAGACAGGCAACAACGTTTGGCCCTATGCACGCGTCACCGCTTACGTAGGCAGCCCTCTCACATGCACATGAGCTGACAAGAAGGGCAGACGTGATGGAGAAATCCCTTACATGATTGATTACTCTATGGTTTTACGTCTCTAAGTTTTGGCTTTCTCCCGTGGACTCGCAATCATACAAATCTTCCAACTATAGTCATTTGGATTTTCTCGTCGCTTGGTTCCGCATACTCTTCTTTACAGATGGGAACATCCCCAGATCTTTCTTTATGTTCTTGAGCTCACATATCATTAGGATCAACCTCTTCTCGATTGATTTCTTGTCTTGTATCTTTCGTTATCATAAGAGGTTCCACGATCCCAAATGAATTGATTGATAGCAATAGTTTTGAGTTTAGAGGGTGTGAATGGTTCTCCTACCATAAGGGATATTCTTCTAGTCTTCATTTGAACTTGAGGTATACTAATTGCTCTACATACTCCAAGGTTGCGTTTCACAGTCCGAATTTAAGTCCTAATAGGATAAAAATATTCGTATCCAATATTTGGGGACGTCCTCCAGACTGGATAAACCAGGATAAGTCCGAATAAAATGGAAAATAAGAAATTTTGGGTAAGGGTGAAAGGGATCCGAATTGGACAAGAAAAAGTAACAAAAAATACTTAAGAAAAACAACAACAAGAAGATATTTGCAGTAATGGTGGCGCAGCGCAACGTCGCCAGCGAGTGAGTTGTGCCGATGGACAAGCTGGTCGGAATAGCTCCGGCTCAATGGACCGCGTTGTGACGGTTTATTTGTAATCGACACCAGAAGCAAGGAAACATCAGCAATCGGCTTATGATACATCTGTCCTATGAAGCACCGACACGCCAAACCCCCTGGCGTGTCGGTGTCGGACACGTGTCGGATACCGACACGCGTCCGACACGCCCCGACACGCGTGCGACACGCGGTCAACGCGTGTCGAAGATCCGACACCCGGTCAACGCCAGCAACACGCCGGGGACACGCGAGTCGGTGAGGAGAGAGGGCGGGGAAAAGCAGATCCGAAGGGCAGAGAACGGTAGGGGAGGGGGAAGAAGAGCGTCTCGGGCCATGAGAGAGATGAGGGAGGCAGCCGGCGACGCGCGGCCAGTGCCTGAGCAGGGAACGGCCTTCGTGTGCGCAGAAGCAGAGAGAGCGAACGAGCCGAAGGACAGAGGGAGAGAGCGCCGGAGGAGAGACGAGCAGCAAAAATCATAGTGTTCGACGTCGGGGTTGGTTTAGCGGGACAGAGAGGAGTGACACAGAAGAAGGGGTGTGAGATTTTTTGAGGAAGTAAAGAGACAGAGGGGTGGGGGATTATTTTCTCGCAGAGAGGAGAGAGAGATGAAAAGTGTAAGATGTTTTCGGTGATGTTTTCAAAAAGTAAAGAGAGAGAAGAGGGGGAGACAGAGAAGAGAGAGAGAGGAGGAGAGAGGTGAGGCGCGTGTCAGAGATTTTTTCAAAAGTAAAGAGAGGAGGGGAGGAAACGTGAGAGAGGAGGGAAAGCGGGTAGACCGCATATTACAGGATTTTTTTATTGTTTATTCATTTTCTAGGCTGATTGAGATCAAATTACGAGAGTATTCATGGCATTAGATTTATTTTTATTATAAGAACTATTTTTGTAAATAGAAATAATAATATATCATACATATATAAAAATATATTTAATATACAACGTGTCCCCAACGTGTCGAAAATCTCTATTTTTTAGAAATGACGTGTCGACGTGTCGTGTCGTGTCGTGTCGTGTCGCGTGTTCCGTATCAGTGTCGGTGCTACTTAGCATCTGTCTATAGTGCTGACCAATCTATAGATTATCATAGTGTGATAATTCAGATAAGTGGCCTAAGGGATCATTCTGTCTATGTTTTAAAAATATTACCCTAAGCCTTGATGAATTCCAGAACAACGATCATTGATTGGTGTGCAAAATTGACCTGTACTTCCTATATAAGCTGGTATATGAACTCTCTTCAAATTTTTTTTTTTTTTTTTTGGGCTTTTTTAGTATAACCACTAGCGGAGGACTCTAAATCGAATAATAGTATGAATTCTCTATGGATTAACGCTATTCTTTTTCGACCCCCCCCAAAAAAAAAAAAACGCTATTCTTTGTAATTGCATGTACCTCTTCCTTTTTATCTAAACTTTTGGAGATTAAATATGTGTTCGTTTCGTGAAAAATGAATACTATGAAAAATATTTTTCTAAAAAATGATCATTTGTATTGCTTATAATAATTAGTCAATAAAAAATATTTTCATTATCGACAACAACTTATGTCTAAAAATTATCATATTTTCAGCTGATATTTTCGTGGTTGATAAAATGTTTTTCGATCATTCATTTTTGTGAGTGATACAAACGATTATTTTTAGAAAAATATTTTCCAATCAATTTTTTTTTCGCCGATAAAAAAATGAGCCGAAACAATGATATATAATTTACTTTAGGAGTCATCACTAACCTGTCAGGCAATGTTGTGGATCTTGGATATCGAGGAAGATAACAACAGCAGCGACAACATCCTCAAGAGAACAAGAGATGCAGTCATAACTCTTCAGGTCTAGGTTTGATGAGCAGACTGGCTGACGGTAGATATGAACGGCTAGAGCACGAGTTTGGAGACAACTCGGATTGGGATGCTGTGGAAATGTCATAAAAGAAGTGGAGACGTCAACCCAATTCTTCATTTTTAATCAAAGAATTTTACAAGCGAAGGCGAAAACAGAGATATTGCGCTCGGTGGAGAACAATCTTGAATTTGCACATGTACACATTCTCATCTAAGGTTTTGTTCCATTTCTTTTGGTTGCACATTCTCAAAATTAAGTCAAGGTTTTGACCCTTATTTCTCAGGGCAAGGATCTAGGGTTAGTGCCAATTAATAAGTTGGAACAACTTCGTAAATGTAGTCTAGTCTATTTTCGATTTCTAAATCGAAAGGATCCAATTCGAGCAAGTTTCAAATTCAAAAAAGGAAAATTTGTTGGAATTAGTGAAATTCTTTTGATCCAAAGTGTATCGTGCGGGAATCAACCGTTTATGATTCTTTGATAGAAATAAATTAGAAAAAGAGGTATGTTGCTGCCATTTTGAAATGATTAAAAATCACCGAAGTAATGTCTAAACCCGGACTCCATCATTACTCTCGTCCTTTGTCAAATCGCATTCTAATATAAGAAAGAGTTCTGCGGTTCCAAATCGAACATCTATCACATTTATGAGATTCAAGCATTGTAAGGAAATTCAAGGCGTACAAAGAAGTTATGTAAAACCGAGGGAAAAGTACATTAGAAGTGCCATCACTTTTATACGGCGTTCACTTGAGTACCATAACTTTCAAAACGTTTACTTAAGTGCCATAACTTTCAAAAATCGTTCACTTGAGTGCCATGTTGACGTGGACGCCGGAAAAGCTGATGTGGCAGCAGAAAAGTTACTGTAGCACGTCGGAAAAGTTACTGTAGCACTCAAGTGAACGATTTTACTTTGACGTAGCACTCAAGTGAACGATTTTTGAAAGTTATTGCACTTAAGTGAACTTTTTGAAAGTTATGGCACTCAAGTGAACATCGTACACAAGTTATGGCACTTCTAGTGTACTTTTCCCGTAAAACTTATGAGAAGATTTACGTCGGTATGCTTCGACTCCGATATCGAGAAGGCCTCTATAATTTCGAATCGGGAGGACTCATCATGTATTACACTTACAAGATCACATGTAATGAAATTCAAGACGTACAAGAAAGTTAGGAAAAATTTTAAATAAGAGTTTAAGTACTCTCATTTTTACAAATTGGGATATGAAGTGGATGTTGTTTCAAATAAAGGCCTAAAGTGCCCTCTTTATTTCAAAAAAGGGTCTGACTAAGAGCGTTTTCATCATTTCCTTTTGTGATTTCTTTTTCTTTTTTTAATTTTTTTAATTTTTTTTCAGCCCTCGCTGGTCACCGGCCTAGACCGGTGAGGGCTCGCTAGTGAAAATATAAAAAGGAAATAAATGACGAAAATATATGGGATTGAGAAAACATAAATAAAAAAAGGAAAAATAAATGACGAAAATATCCTTGTCATGAATTTTTTTTTTTTAAACAAAGAGGGCACTTCGGGTCCTTATTTGAACAAAATCCACTTCGAGCCCCTATTTAAAAAATTGAAATCAAGCCCTTAATTGAAATTTTCCTCGGAAGTTATGAAAGACTTAGGAGAAGAATATGGCGCTATACTTTGGATCATGGACAAAAGTATGTAGACAAGCCAATTTAAAATACTTTTATTTGGTGAAGTTAGCCGACCCTTGATCCTATATACCCATAGATCAGTTAAACAGCGTGAATTTTGATTTCTAATAGTACCAAAATGGGATAATTACCAAAAAAATCATAAACCTATTGCAATTATGTCATTCAGTCCTAAATATTTTGCATTTGTGCTAATTCAGTCTTGAACATTTTGCATTTGTGTCAATTCGGTTCATCCAATCAATTTTAGCCGAAAATTACTGATGTGAAATGACGTACATTGATGTGCTAATTAAGTCCATCCAGCCTTGCCTGTCCCCGACGAGATAGCTAAAACATGGCTTAAGTACACCCCAAGTGCCATAAGTTGTGTACGGCGCTCACTTTAGTGCCAAAACTTTCAAATCGATCACTTTAGTGCTAAGTTTTTGTAATTTCTATCACTTAAGTGCCAACTTCTTTTAAAAACGGTCGCTTTAGTGCCAAAGCTAACGTGGCTTGCCAAAAATTCGACCCGTGGTATTTTTTATTAATATTTGAGATGACGTGGCTCGGTGAATTGGACACTAAAGTAATCGTTTTTTTTTTATAAATATTGGCACTTAAATGATCGTTTTTAAAAAAAATTGGCACTTAAGTGATCGTTTTGAAAGTTTTGGCATTGAAGTAATCGAAGTTACAAAAACTTAGCACTAAAGTGATCGATTTGAAAGTTTTGGCACTAAAGTGAGCGCCGTACACAACTTATGGCACTTGGGGTGTACTTAAGCCGCTAAAACATGGTCAAAATTGGTCGGATTGACTGAATTGACACAAATGCAAATGGTTAAGGACTAAATTGACAAAAAAAAAAAAGGTTTAGAACTGAATTGGCACAAATATAATAGGCTTATGACTTTTTCGGTAATTCTCTTTTACTAAAACTAATAAGCAAACATCAAGAAGAACTGTCGCCCGCTTAATGGCTTCTTGCACATTCACTGACTGATGCAAGAGTACGCTAACATTGACCATCTCCAGATTTGGGAGAATACTCAACCTTAGCTCAGTTTTATACGTGATTGATTGATTGAAATACATGTTAAATAGAAGATTACTCTCTACTTGGAAGTTTCCACAGCATCCCAATCCGAGTTGTCTCCAAACTCGTGCTCTAGTCGTTCGTATCTACCGTCAGCCAGTCTGCTCATCAAACCTGGATCTGCATGAAGGAGGATTAATTAGATGCAACTTACGAATGAAAATGCAGTAAAGGATACAGAAGAACAAAAAGTAGATAACATATGAATATGATCTTTATCGTTTTTTCTCTAATGCTTTCACAATTCCACCTGTCTATTAGAAGGAACAAGCTTACATATTTTTGAAGTCCCGATACTCGATCTCACGAATGATCTTAGGGTGTGTTTGGTTGGGGGGAAAACTTCATAGAAATGGGAAAATGCTTTCCAGGAAATCATTTTCCAAGAAAATTTTTAGTTTTCCTTTGTTTGGTGATTTATGACCGAAAATATTTCTTGATGTTTGGATCTCATTTGGAAAATGATTTCAATCTCATGACTTTATCTCATCCGAAAAAAAAAAAAAAAAAAACTCATCCAAGCATTCTTCTTACGGCGAGATCCAATCTCCCGATCCCCGCGAAAAGGAAAAAGAATTTCACGTTCTTCCTTTCGGAAGGGAGGATTAGGAAAATTCTATTGATTGCAACTTTCTCCGGACCTTCGGAAAAAGCATGAAAAAAAAGGGCATTTAAAATTATATTTTCTTTTTCTTTTTCTGTTTCTTTCTCACTCCACCACAACTGGCTAGCAATTGTCGTGGGCGAGCTCAAGCTCGACAAGATCCGGCGAGCCTCGAGCTCGTCGCTAGAGAGCCCCGACCTCACCGGCATCAGCTCACCGACCCACATCTATTGCCAATTGCCGGTCTTCGCCGAGGCCCAACGACAGGCAAAGGAAGAAAAAAAGAAAACATATTAAAAATAAGAAAATAAAAAAATAAAATAAATTACTAAAAAATTCGAGATAGCAATTCTAGAAAGTGTTTTTACCTCTTTAAATTTAGGAATTCACTTTTCTAATTGTATGCATGAATTTTCAGTTGAATGGAAAGTTTTTTCATTTGATGAAGTCGTTTTCGGCAAACCAAACGAGTCAAAGTCAGGAAAATCAATTTTCGAAAAACACTTTCACCGAAACAAACGCACCATTAACCCGAGTCGAGAGCCTAATTGAAATATTGAATAATAAGGCATGTGCAAGAACGAAGCGCTAACCTTCAACTATCGTGCAGAGAGCAGACCGCCAGAGATCAGCAGGTACTTCATAATGGTACAAAGCATTTTCTATATCTTCGTGATGCTTCCCTTCCAAGTATAACTGCGTCTTTCGTTGAGGATGTTGTCACTGTGGTTGTCATCGTCCTCAATATTCAAAACCTCAATTCCAGCAATGTTTCGTTTCCGTCTGTAACCTGTTCAGCTTGTTTTGGAGGACTAAGCCGCGTAGGTACTGCGCATTGGCAGAACCGGTGCTTTGGACCATGCTAGAGAATGCGCTCGCTTCATTTGACAGCAGATTCTCTGGAGTATCGTGTTCTGCTACCTGAAGTGTAAGTTGAAAGCATCCCAGTTGATACTCAAATAAGAAAGTAGAAGCTTGACAAAACAGTAATGCATAAATAGTTCGTTGGGATCGCGGTCCTTTGAAGTTGGATCAAATTAGACGGTTAATTATCACTTCTCATTTTTCCAAAATTTCGAAGCGCCTGAAGAACATACTTCAGAGATAAGAGTGGGTTTCAGTTGTACATATTCATGGTGACAAACTGAAAATGCGCATTTCTTGCCAGTACTGGTGTATGCATGATGAATAGCAATGTCAACGACATACTTGGCCGGCATCGAGCACAAGAATTCGGTCCGTATCCATGATGGTGTTAAGTCTGTGAGCGATGATGAGCATGGTGCAGTAGTTGAACTCTTCACGGATGGTTTTCTGGATGAGAGCATCGGTTCTAACATCGACAGCCGCAGTTGCTTCATCGAGAACAAGAATCTTTGATTTTCTCAGTAATGCTCGAGCAAGACACAGCAGTTGCCTCTGTCCAACACTGAAGTTCTCTCCGCCTTCAGATACCTTGACAGGACACACCCAACATCAATAACAACGGAGATCTTTAACTTCGCCTTTCTTAGCTCACAAGAAAGTAACCGACAAACACATATTAAAGCCAATAGAATAATGCAGAGCATTACAAATGGCTGCTTGCATATGGACGATTCTTAACGTATATGAAAGTCAACCTAGTCAATTTTTCTGGACAGCATCTTCCAATCTATGCCCTTCACAAATCAATTTTCAATGGCTAAAATATTTTCCCATTTTAACATTGTCAGGTAACTACTGACAATGTCATTGACAAAAACTCGAATTCAGTAGGAGTTGCTATGATCCTTTCATTAACATCTTACATCTAGTAACTTTATTACAAGCTTACCTCAGCATCCAGACCGTAAGAGTTCCTCCTGATGACATCCTTCAAATGTGCTCTCTCCATAGCCTCCCAGAGGTCAGCGTCATTATGTTCATTGAAAGGGTCGAGATTGAATCTCACAGTTCCTACAAAAAATTCAAAAGAAAAAAAAACTATTTAAGATGGTATTTATTCTCCACAAATAATTGAGTCTAAAGCTTCGTTTTGTAGAAACTTCTCATTCACAGTGATGGAATTCAGTGCACGCAGTTATGATCTATATTGTAGCCCTTGTCGCAGGAAATATCGGACAGCACATGAAGGACAGTGAATTAAGATATTTGAACTGATTAGGACTGTCGGCGGATCGTTCATGTCAACAAGAAAGCAACCGTCCATGAGTAGTTGGCTAAAAAATGGGACTGCATGAACTGTAAGCAGCTCTTGTGAACCAATGCTGGCCCCAAGGAGTTAAGATCTCTGGAGCTCCAATATTGGACATAATAAGTGAGAGAGAGAAACTCTTGGTTATAAATTGGTTTGAGGACATAGCAATATAAACCAGCGAGAAGACCGTAAAGCATGAACTTTGTTAGCAGAATTTCCTACGGAAGATGAGAGAGGTTGGCGGAAATGGGGGAGGGAAGAAAGAAGCGATTTTAGCAAACAATGTTCAGTTGATCAAAGGATTTCAGTACCTACCCGAGAAGAGAACCGGTGATTGCGGTATGATGCTAAGGACTTTCCGCAAATCTTCCAGTCCTATTTTGGAAGTGTTGCACCCATCTATCAAGATTCTTCCTTTTTCCAGCTCGACAATTCGGAACAAGGCATTTATCATGCTAGATTTTCCAGCACCGGTTCTTCCGACTACTCCCAGTTTCTCACGGGCCGCTACCGAAAATGACAGTCCATGCAAGATGGGAGGAAGTTCAGGTCTGTAACGAAGAACCACATCTTCGAATGTAATTGATCCAGATGAAGGCCAGCTGGAAGGGGGACGGTTGCCCTCTATGATGGCCAGAACCTCGGAAGGCAAATCTATGTACACACCGACACGCTCTACGGCATTTAGACTGTTCTCAGCATTGCTTGCTTGTCTCAAAACACTGTTCAAAAGGTTCGTTATATTCAAAGTGTAGCTGAGGAGGAGACCCACAGATGAAGCAAACGCTGCTCTGTTTTCGGCTGTTCCAGTCTGCATGACTGCAAATGTCGTGGTCAACCAGATCATGATGCCTCCTAGAGTCCCCAACCTTATGTTGAGCCAACGGTTGGAACTGATGCTGACAAGGGTGAATCTGATGTTATTGTCGTTTATGGTGGCCAACCTATCATATGCGTGATATGCACGTATTGTCGACAAGCCATTCAAGGCTTCTCCGAATTGCGCATAAACTGGAGATCTGGTGATTGAATCCAAGCGTTTCACTTCACGAGATGTATTCTGTTAACAACCACAAGGCAAACATTTAGAAAGACAATGATATAACTTACAAATAGGTAGGCCACTGGTAGAGGACGAAACATGCATTAGAACAAGAGATGTAATGCTATCGATCAATCAAAAGGATGCACTGTTAGCCATGATGATTACTGCCCCCTCTTCCAAAAAAAGAAAAATGACAAAAAGAGGGCTAGCATAAGAAATTTTGGGTCTGAGCCCTTGGTGCTCTTAGTCACTGTTTCATGCTTTCTATTGTAGAAGGATTATGGAAATTGTGTTGCGAAATTTCCTCTTTGAAAACATTTAAATGACGGTGTGTGGTGACACAAGCATAACAAAAGAAGGCAAATAGAACATGAAAACGTCGGCATGTGTAGCAAACAATAGCCGACCCCACACAGTGGAACGAGGTTTGCAATTTTTGCTGTAAGCAGCACAGAACATATCACTTTGTATGAAAAGACATTATGGTCCGGGCAAATCTGCGCTCACCTGGTAATACAGATAAGCTGCATAAAACAAGATCAAGAGCGGCATTATGGCCCAAAGAGAGATTGTGCTCACAATTCCTATAAGCACAAAACTCGAAAGTAGCTGCCAGACTTGGATCATAAACACATTTATTTGTATGGCGATATTGCGATCTATGCCGCCTAGATCCTTGGCAAACCTGTTGATTATTCTTCCCATTGGGTTGGTGTGAAAGAAAAGCATCGGAGCCCTTAATACAGAGTGCAGCATAGAATCATGCAATCTTTTTGCTGCACGAAGACTTGAAATAATCACCCAATAAGCATCAATCAGTGTCACAGTCACCTGATTCACAGAAACATGGGAGTCGTCATCGAAGTTGCTAGAAAGGCGTACCCTTCAGTTGACATATTCCCACATCAACCAAAGACTCTAAGATGCAGAAATATAGCGAAGCTAGCAAATAGTCTATTTCGTGGTACGATAACTCAGATTTTCTTCAAGATTACATCATTATTTCTGCACTAGAAACAAAAAGTTGTAATACCACTCGGGGACTATGAGGGATTGTTGTGGCTTTCCCACATCATCAACAATCAAGAAGGAAATTATAGGAGCGCAAGCTACTGCATAAAAGATTGTAAACTTGGAGAAACTAATTTGAAGATCTAACTGAATTTTAACATACCTGTCCAAAGGACAGGACTGCGTAGATAAATATGAAAAGTCCTTGTCTGTAGTTCTCCGAAGTGCTTTGATCTGTCCAGAAACTCAACCATGTGCTACTTGAAAGTTGAAGAACTTCATTGGATACATAGCATACAAAGACCACTGCCACCACCCACAGGCCTCCCTGTGCCCCTTTGTACCTAAAAATAGATTTAGCGGAAAAGGAAAGTCAGTTCATATGCATGTCACAGATAAGTAGCATTAGTGCCGTGTCATTCTATGCAATGTGGTCCAGATTTATGAAGCCTCATAGAGATAGAGGGAAAAAAGCATTTTACAAAATAAAACACAGTGTTCGGGTTTCAATTACGAAATAAGCATTTAGTGATGAGCACAAAAAATAGTTATCACGTGGACGAAACCTAAGCATCATAGGAATAGGTACATTGTGTGCTTGAGATCATTTAATTGGCTTATTTGAACCCTGTTCCTGTTGTAGAATTCAAGAAAAATTTTAAGTCATGAAGTTCTTATCCATAACTAAGCCTTTTCTGTAAATAACCTGCCTGTACAACAAGTGTTAGAAGATGAAACTTCATATCATGCATTTTAGTACCTGTTCAGGACTTTCCAACTCACGACGCCTGTTTCCCGTTCCTCTTGCGTAATAAGTACTGACTTCCCTCCTTCACCTTTCTTCCCACGATCTTGATCTATTGGCAATTCGTTAACAATGCTGTTAGCCGATGGTTTGGATGTCTTCTCCTCTACATTTTCCTTCTCCCCCTCCTCATCCTCTTCTGTTTGTTCCTCCATTTTTCCTGCATTCTCCGTAAGTTTCTGGAACAGTATCCCACTTCTAGAGAGCTCCTCAAAAGTCCCCTCCTCTTTGACCATTCCTTCATGAACCAAAATGATTCGATCTACCTGAGGAAGAAAATGTAGCTGGTTGGTGACAAGAACCCGGGTCTTTTCTCGCAGCTCTTCCTTGATACAGCTATTGAACACCTGTAGGTGATTGCGGGTTAGCATAAGCTAATACATGAATTGGCCTCAATTCAGAAGAGATGCTACTGATTGGAAGATCTATAAATGTGGAACTAAAGCACACTTCAGACTTGGAGTTTAGTCGAGCCAAAGGTTATGATGCGCCATTTTATTAAAAATAGAAAAAAGAAACTGGTGAAACAAAGACAATAACAGATATACCCAAATTGAAGTTAAGAAGTCCCAAATCAGAAAATGCTTATGATTATTGAAATAAAGGGAAGGACTGTTGGATCAATATTCTTATCCTTGTTTAACTGAGAACATGCTTCGCATGAAAAGCTTTTCTGGTATACAAGTACTCATTAATGTCGTTCAACATCAATTAATTGCTACATCTTTGGTAATCTGAAGTGACTAATATTCTGTGTCATGATTTTTATACCTGCCGACCAACTTGAGCATCCAGAGCACTAAAAGGGTCATCAAGTATGTAAACATCTGAATTCGAGTAAACAGCCCTGGCCATGGAAACCCTTTGCTTTTGCCCTCCGCTTATATTTACCCCCCTTTCGCCGATCTCGGTAAGATCACGACCCTGAAAAGTAAATGAAACAGATAATTAATGGATCACATTCCATATTAATAAGAGAGTCTTGCAAAGCACTGAGTCCCACTTAACTGGAAGCAAATCGAGATCATGCTCCAACTCGGTTACACTGACCGCTTTGCAATACCTTTCCGCGTCAAATTCAGACCCAAATAATATGTTGTCACGCACCTGATATCACATACTTGGCATTAGAACAAGAGATAAAATGATGGTAAGGCACGTAACATCGACAGAAAAATGAAACCAGCAATGTGCAACTTACAGTGGCATTGAAAATCCACGACACTTGAGGAACATAAGCAACAGTTCCTCGTATAGCAATGCGTGAATCGGAGACAGGAGGGAGTTCCCCGAGCATTGCGGATATGAGAGATGTCTTTCCTTCTCCAGTACCACCAACAATTGCAACTAAGCTGCCAGCTGGAATGTCCAGATTGATGTTCGACAATGTGGGTTTTTCTGCCTGAAGTCAGCTGAAAATTTAGTCTCCGCTTGAAATAAGACGTTGCAACAAAAAGACTGGAAACCACCACAAATGACCATTTAGTTTTCCTGAATCATTGAATATCAGTTAGAAAGACATAGTTACATTAACTTGAGCCTTCAAAAATGAAGGCAAAAGAGACAGATTCACCCGGAGAAATTATGTTCTCTGAGTTTTGTGTTCAGTTATTTGGCTCCATGGCCATTTAGCAAGATGAATTTATCCCAAAAAAATTACACTTAGAAATTAGCACAGGTTTCCTTGCATGATTGGTCACCTTTTTGGAAGTTTTGAGAGCACTACTCAATTAAATGCTTTAGCTGTTCAATGAAGTGTGCTTTAAATTTTGATTATGGCATCAATTTCGGGTTCAGAAAAAATTTATAATATGCCCTTATCCTTCAAATCATGACAGCAACAATTATTGTTTAAAAATGCATTATCACTGGTGTTACAACCCCTAAAGCCTAGACAATTCATACATACTATAGTCAACAGTTTATTCACATTGAAAAGGGAAAGGGTAAGTGATTTTGCCAGACAAATTGAGGCATATGGTCATTTCACCTTTGCGTCCCATGAAAAGTGCCCATCCTTGATTGAAACAGCTGGCTGTCCTGGCTCAATCGGTTGATTTGGAACTAGAACTCTCTCTTCTGTTAAAAATAGTTCCTCCAAACGCTGCAGGGAAACATTCGCCATGACAACCTGGGAAACAAAAGTAAGATTGGAAACTGAACAGATTTTTGCATGCACAGTTAAAATAAAGTTGCTGGCTCTAATATCGAGAATATGCATCAGTTTTGAGAAAAGAAAATGTCAAAAACCGTACTAAGCACAGAGCAGAAACTCCGACTCCCACATTCCAAATATTGTAAAAGCAGTTTAATGAAGAGATAAAATTGCAGATTAAGTTACCACAACATCACTTTGACATTACTGGTTTAACCTTCGACTAATTAAATTTCTTTTGTTTATGCTATTTTAACAACAGACAATCAGTTTAGCTTAAACAAAAATGTAGTATGTGGCAAATGATTGTCCACTTTTCGCACGCTTTATTGTCCAACTCAAATAATAAAATGCATAAGTAGGATAATCTGCTGCAGTTCACCTCTGATATTCTGTTTTATTCATCTAGCAAGTTTGATATTGTCAATCATTTTCTTCTTCGCTAAAGCCAGATTAGTTAATACTTAACCGAGTGAGGGTATCACGAACAACATATCCGAGGTACATAATTAAAAGTAAAAGCAAAATGATAGATCCATTATCCACATAATAACTCCAAGTTAGACATTGACGATGGGGTAGATTAGTAGACTGTTATATTAGAGTGACAGAGATGAAGAAATGAGGGTAGGATGAAGTGAAAGAACCTGAGAAATCAAGCTAGGGAGCATGTTTAAAGGACCCCGTCCGCAAAGAGAGAAAGTGATGTAAACGCCCTCGCTGGTGTCAAATCCCCACCAAGCAAAGTGAATGTCCCAAATGAGACTACAGTTACCATGACGGGCATGCTGTTCATTACGAAGTTGTTGAACTGCCACCAAAACTAAACACTCAGACAAATGAAAACCACCTAGCATTATGGAAGGAGAAAATGTCATTTCCATTAGCTCTCTCGCCCGCCTGACAAATGGGGTCCATCCAAATTCATTTGTCGACTGCTATTTGAGAAACAAATGGAGACTATTTTCCACTCACTTTTTGGTAACGAATCTGCCGATTCAAAAACAGCCAGTATACGTCACTGGCTACTCAGCTTACACAAAACGGTGATCGGAGCCCATGACCAGATGCATAATTTGACTCAGTAAATCAATCACCTTTCTCGATTTTACACTAACTTATTCTCATGATGTATGAAAAGAAATGGAGAACTTGAATTGCTTGCACACGAGTTCCTATGAAAGTATTTCAACTGCTTTCAGTCAGCATGATAAGTTTTCTGCAGACCAAAAGCCAAGACAGGTCGTTCCATAAATAGAGTGTTTTCACAACTCTTTATAGACACAAGCAATATCCTTCTCTCTGTGATGCGGACGCATGCATGTGGAGGTGTGGATGTGCATATGTGGGTGTGCGTGCGTGCATGCGTACATATACATTACGTCCTGGCATTATTGGGGAAAGCAACAATTTACCAACTGTCAATGCAGATGATAATTCCACGATCAGAAGGCATAAGATTTTCTTAATTTTAAATTAGTCCATACCGCATTTAGTAGTTGCGCTCTACGGAGCCATGAAAGTTCATCACTTCGTACTTCTTGAACCCTATTTTGAAAGCTCTTTTCCCAAGCATAACATCTGCAACAATTTTTCCAATGAATTCGTTATATGATAAAAGTAGCCATAGAGAAATGAGGCCGGGCTTCCTGCTTATTCAACATACTTCACAGTGTCCATTGCTGCCAAAATTTCATTCATGAGGCTGACTCTCTTGTCAGTCCGCTGCAGCCCTTCCTTGGCCACTTTTCGCATTTTTCTGATTATGATGATCTAATTCACATGGAAATGACAAGAACATGTAAGACAATTCATTGACAGAAAGAGGATTTAATCATGATGTGAATGCTAATCAATGATTTGAGAGTGATGATGTAGCGCAGAAAACCCCTTGCAGCTAATTACATATCGAATAACATAGAGTCTGTGAGTTTGAAAATTTTTTACTGAGCAATAAGCGGAGTCGGCAGAGATCACTAATTTTAACTCATGGAACTCTGTACTTGCTATTTTTCTTGGGTCATAGAGGCAGTAATCACTAATTGCATTCATATCTTAAGCAACCAGATTAGGCTTTCCTAGAGCATGCGTTGTAGTACAGAGCGTCCTGCCTACATGATGTTGCCATTTCAGCAATACTACTCCTGATACAGCTAGATCAGAACCTAGATCAGAATGCCCTTCATAAAAATTAAAGTTAAAGAAAAGTGGGACCTCCATGTCCGCACAAATTCTAACATGTATATGCTTTAACTTAACTGGCTAAATGTTACAAAGATCATGGAGAGATGGGTGTTACAGATACGGAGAGGACAAACTCTCAAGGGAGAGAGAGAGCACAAGCGTACTTGCAATGGGATGGTGAGGACAAGCATGAGAGTTCCAAGCAGCGAAGCAATGCCTAATTGCTGGTACAGAAGCACCATGGCAATGACAATACGAAATGGCGCCGACCATAAGTTGTGCAGTTGTTGGCATATTTGCTGAACAATATCAGGTATCGCGTCAGATGTAGTTCATAAAATTTTCTTTTCCACATGAAGATATCACCATTGACTTAACTAAATCATGTCGCAGCAATAAAGAACTATGGTACCAATGTCACACTCATGTCTGAGGTGAGAATCTCACCTGAATTGCTTTAGCATCTGTTGTTATCATGTTTGTTATCTTTCCAGATTGGAACTTCTTGCGACCCTCGTGAGTGAGTCTCAAGGATTTGCGGAAAATGGCCGCCACCTACCAATGCGGTTGATTAAGCTATTTAATTGATCTACTATGATAAACGACGAAGAACGAACTAGACAAAATATCTGATACTGAGGGTTTGCACACACATCTGGTAGAGGTTTTACCAAAGTTGACCTCAGCCTAAATCCCGTCCGAAATAAATTCTGAAAGTACTGGGCATCGCAAAGCACGCCGAACAACTGAACAAAGTCCATTCAGAAGTCAATAACATATCGAGAAACAGCAATTTTGACATATCTTATGCATGAAAGGACATGATCATGGAATAAGATTCAAAAGCAAGAGGCACCAACAAATTTATGTAGACAATATATGCATATCCAACAAACTTGATTTACCATTTTACAAGGGTGATGACGATATTTGTTTGACATGTTTCACTATAATAATTAAACAGTGTGCAAACTAGAAGGAAAGGACTCTGTCTCTTAACATAAATCAAAACCTTGACATAAAACAAAGAAAGGATCATACCAAACCAACGAGAATAAAAAAGGAACAGATGTAACCAATCCATGCCGGGTCCCCTCTTTGCATTGACTGCATGTTGCAAAGAAAGATACTTTAGAAAAAAAAGGAGGAGAAAAAAACAACTGATACCTGGAAAAGCAACCTGCGTCTAATTGAATCCACCATGATGCTGAATAAAATACAAAAATAAAAGGTCAGTCTATGTGCAGAATATTTTTCGCCATGGAAGGCAAGGCGATTGAGACTTCAGATAATGTACCAAGAGAATACAAGAAATAAGATTCTTATTGAATCAATCATAATTCCTGTAGTCATCATGCCATTTCTGTTCATTTCTTGTCCTGTGTATACTGGAGCAGCTTCTCTGTCACGACATTACATGGAGCACACCGAAATAATTTCTAGAAGATGAAATTTTACCCTAAGAAAAGCATGTTAGCTCTCTTTCTGGGGGGTCTGCCCCCTATGAACAGCCCTTCAAGTTTTTCATCCAAAGAATGGTCTGTCAAACAGTATTCTAATCATTTGAAGAGCAAGGTTCCATGGAAACAATTTTCCGTAACAAAGCGCATATTTCTAAAAGATAAAAACTCATAACTTTCATCAAAATATTAAAACCAGAGTCCCGCATTGATTTAAAAATTGATGCCTACACATTCACCTGAGAGACACACACACACACATGGAACAACTTACTTGAAGGAGGTGGTTCAGCAATGTGGGCCCTGCAAACTGGGAAAGATCACCCCCAATCTGTGGTTATTCATGTAAGAAAGAGTTACTAAGCTTCGAGTGAGCGTTGCATATTGAAGTAAACAGCATGCTCTTGAAGGATCGTTGTTATAGCGATTGTTCAAGCTCAATCACTAGACAAAGCTTTAGAGACTCCAGTCATTTAGATATTCTTTTTTTCTTTCAGATTCATCAGATTTTGTTGTTGTGCTCAACAGAAGTTATTATGCAACGTGGCATGCATAGTATATGGCCATCATCATTCTACTAGGAAAGGAGTTACAACATTTGACTGAGCACCCATTCAACACATATGAGGAATTGGGATGAGTCTGTCATTAAAATAAATCATGAGGGGTAAGTATGATACCTTAAAAAACCCTCCCAACCAAAACCTGAAGAAGCAAAGCAAACAAATAAAATGAGAAGGGGAACATTCAAACAATGAGGTAACTTACAGAATAACACTGTACAAATGTCAGTGCGCTGTCAAATCGAAATTGGAATGAAGAATGGGAAATGAGATGCAATTCAACCACTACCTTCCCCCTAGGCTGTTGTTCAAAGCTCTTAAAAGCCACGGTTTGGGCCTTTGAGACTCTTTGGCCCAGCATTTCTGGAATCTGGAAAACAAGATGAAATTGCAATGCTTTAGGATTGTACCTGTACACACAAAAAAGTTTGAAATACTGCTAAAGAAAAGTGATCGACTCGAACCTTTTAATCAGCGTCTCAGTCTGATCCCAAGAGTCTAACTTCCAAACATCATTCTCAGTAATTGGTCTCATGTAGCCTTGCTGCATAAGTGGAGTCATCCACCCAAAGGATATCCCTTTAAGAGAGAGAGAGAGAGAGAGAGAGAGAGAGAGAGAGAGAGAGAGAGAGAGTTACTGTCATTAACGATAAAACAATAAGCTCCAAATTAATAAAACACAACAAAATCCAAGGTTCCATTTCACTAGTATCCCAAAGAAAGGTCTCATCTCACTTGTTTTTTCAAGCAAGGCAATTATATTTTGCCTCAGGGTACAAGAGATAAGCCCAAACCGGGAACCAACAAATGCCACCGTCAGAAACCAAGCAAAACACAACAAAATTTGACTTGTTAAGCAGACAGAATCTGAAATGTCAAATTACTAGTTCATTATCAGTTCTTATTTGAGAATGACAGGCAGTTCTTTGACATGTCAATGCATAAAGACTAGCTGAGCGGTCTAGTCCTACGGAAACCAAGTCACATAGTCGGAAAGAAAAAAATGAAGTTCACGTGTCACTCACTGGAAAATATGTTGACATGTCTTTCGGGACAAACTTACTCCTCTGCAGGAAGAGCCTCATATTCAACACTATACAGAGGCTCAGGTCGGATCATTGTATACCCTGGATAAGGGTCCACGTTCGGAGCATAGACTAAAAGAAGAATCCCAAATAGAACCTACATCAAAAGAAGCACAAAAAATAAGAAGATTTAGTCAGGATTCTTTAGATCAAGGTTCCAAATGACAAAAAAAAAAATATCAATAATTGCCGATGTCCATATCAAGTCTGTTAACTGATGGATCCCAGCAGAAGCTGTTTGGTCAAAACGTTAGGAAAGTTATAAACAGATGAGGCAGGTGTAAGAGTTTATTGAAAGAGAAGTAACCTGGCAAAAAACTGTGCTGAGACAAAGACAAAGTGCAGACCTGCAGGAGCAAAAGAAGAAGGATGTTAGTCCTCCCTGGAACATGCTGAATATTGATCTCAAACTCTAAAACAATGTGATGCAATATAAGAGAAAGACCTGGTTACAAAAGGTTTTCGTGTCCCTTAGGAAGATTTCCAATTCTAAAAGTTGATTGAGTAAGGCAACTAAACCAATGATAGGCTATCATCTTTGACCAATCAAAATTAGTTTCCCATTTTCAAAGGGAGATCAGAGTGTCACCTTAACTATGGCCACTCAACAAAGACATGCTTTCAGAACTTACTTATACAGTATGAAAGCTATCAAGTATGAAATAGTACTACTAGTCACATGCGCCAGTTGAAGGAAGCAAATTAGCCATATTGCAAGTCATGCATGGGAAAATCTTGCAAATCCCTCTTTGATGATTTAGCAATTACATATATTTAGTAAAGCAGTGTTGCCACCAAGGCGAAAAATTGCACACTCTAGAGTTTTTTGTTTTTTCGGTCGAAACACTCTAGAGTATTTCACCATTAGGAAATTTTATTCTTTTGACTATTATCATCAATCTGCATAGTTTGGAGAGAGAGAGAGAGAGAGAGAGAGAGAGAGAGAGACTAACGACGTCACTATAGTTCTCTACTTGCATGCAAGTGCATGTATAGGAGAACATAAGTTGCACATGCTCTGAAGTATGAACAGAAATGCTAAATGTCTGCTGATGGATAAAAACTAACCTATGATGCTGATAGTGGTCTCTCATCGAGAGGATGAGATTAAGCATCACAGCTTCCCCCACTAGAACATGAATGAGTCCAAACCACACGTACCACCTGAACTCCCGGATGTAAACATGCATTTCCAGGCCAATCATAACTAACATGCAGCACCACGCAAGAGACTCTACGGTTAGCGAAACCATCTGCCAAAGAAAAGAAGAAGATTTTATTACAAGCGAATCAGACTCTCAGTTTGCCCACCAATGATAAACAGCATCATTGGAGATTGTTACAGACTGGAGTTCTGCAGACTTACAGTAAGACACAGATTACAAACTATGATGGTCAGGCATAAGTCGGCAAGCGGCACCGAAATTTGCAGTATTGGCAGCAGCAGAAACACAGTTGTGGAATTTAAAATTTAACCGTAAGTGGTAGCCAATTCGCTTCCTCAGAGGGTTGAACTTGGAACCAACGGAAGTTGAAAAACTCACATTTGCAAAGAAGGATGTTTCCATTTAGTTCATCGCTTCTATCAAAAGACTAAGTTCAATATTACCCATAATGTAGCAGTGACGAGGAATGCTGCAGACCCACGAGGATTTACTGGTGCCATGCTTCTTTGAAAAGAGATCAGTTGAAACAGAAAACGGAAAGGAGAGTGGATGTGCTATTCAACAATTTCAGTCTATTGCTTTTTCATATGTTAAGGTTGAACAGCTAGCTAGCAAATGTAAGCTTGTTAATAGGTCTTACAATATGAGACTCTGTCCATGTGCACGATCATGCGCGTTAAACAAAATAACCAGCGTATCAAAATTGTTCATCAAACAAAGAAGTACTACATGAATTGAATCTAGGTTCTCGATGCAGTAAAATTCCTACCTCATATGGAAAGAGGCTAGTCTGACCATCCAAATTGAAAACTGAAAAGCCCATCACCAACCTCAGCACAGGCTCCGCAGCACAGTAAAAAGAAAGCAATCCCAACATGTAGTTGTAGCTTTTCGACCTCAAACGGTATCTCTGGAATTTCGAAGTCCTCTTAATCAACCAAATTCGGTAGCAGCAGAGGCCCAGAAGAACCAAATGGGATATGGAAATGACCAAGGAATCAACGGCACAAGGTGTGTACGCACCGAAAGCGCTGTCCGCAGTCCTTGCCCAAATCCCATTCTCCGCTGGCCGGCAATACCAATCCAACGGCTCAAAACCCATTTTTCAAATTAGCAAGTAAGGTATATGCTCATAGTTCAACAAGTAATTTCTTCTTTGCTTTCCAATCAAAAATGAATCCTTTCCTACAACAGCAAGAGTCCATCACAACTGCTTCAGTCAGAATTGAACCATACTCACTTCAGAAGTCTCATTAATCAAAAAGGTCCCCCGAATCAATGAACATGTTCAGAAACATCTCTCATGAATACCGCAGGGAATTTGAAGTTGAAATAGGTTGAGCAAGAGAAACCCACTATGGTGAAATCACAAGAAGTCACTGGGTATATGTAGATTGAAGAGTGCAATGCAAGCAAAGTCACGGTCCATCGCTCTTTGTTCCAAACTACAAACCCAGTTAAATTTCCTCAACTTGACTTGAGCTTTAACGAGTCCACAATCACCAAAACAATGCATTGAGCTATGACCCACAAGAAATTAGAACTCCCATTTGCCTCAAGCATAGTACCAAGCAATCGCCTCAAACAAAATTAGAAACAAGAAAGAACATATAATGCCACAAACACACGCAGAGGGGGGGGGGAGAGAGAGCGAGGAGAACCTGCAAGACTCTTGAGCTGCTTCTTGTTGAAATGGCTTGTGAATATACATAGAGAGTGACTTGAAATAGACCGTCAAGGCAGATGAATCATCACCAAGAGAAAGGAAAGAACAGAAAAACAAAAGGAAAAAGGAATGAAAGAAGGGTCAAATGAGACATTGCCCGCTAACACAGGCAACCGTCTCACGCGTGCTGAAACAGAGGAGGACGTGATGGAGAAATCTTTTGCATGATTGATTATGTTTTATAGTTTTCTACGTCCCTATGTTTTCGGCTTCTTCCTTGGACTCACTATCAGATCAATTTAAAAAAAACTAAGGACGGGAACTCTCTTTCGGAGTCCATTATGATCATCTGGACATATTCGTAGACCGGCATAATCTACCTGCATCATTTTGGGATGCAACCTCTTCTCTCAAACGATTTTTTGTACCGTCTCTAGTAGTATTGTAAATTCATTAACAGATTGCAGCCTTTTTAAGTGTAGAGGATGCTGATGGTTCCCCTCATATAACATAAGGGCTATTTTTCCAGTTGTCTGTTGGGCTTGAGATTATCTTCCCTTTAAGCGTCCCTTGGTAGATCACCGGTCCCCCATCAACTAGCGTATGAGACACGAATTTTGATGAACCTTGTCGACATTTGTCTCGAACATCCACTATCGAGATACTGCAGGAAAAGTGTCGAAAAAGTCCTAAACATTTTACATCGATGTCAATTCAGTCATAAATCTTTTATTGGTGTCAATTTAATCCTAAATATTTTCCATTTGTGCCTATTGAGTCCATCCGGCGAATTTCGGCTGGAAATTACCGACATGAATATTGATCGTTCCACGTGGCACGGCCAACGCCGACGTGAGTATTTGTTTATATTTTTAATATTTTTTTCTTTTTTTCTCTTTTCTTTCTTTTCTGTATTTTTTTTTTTAATTGAGGGCCGGCGACGGCCCAAGGTCAAGGTTGACGCCAAAGGGAAAAAAGATAAGGAAAAAAGTGAAAAAGAAAACTAGAAAAAAATAAAAAAACCAAAATGTTATAAAAAAATATTTTATTATTTTTTATAAATTATCCACGTCAGTGCGGGAGGTGCCACACAGGACGGTTAGCGTTCACGTTAGAGATTTCTAGCCAATACCACCAAATTGACAAAATGTAAAAAAAAAATTAAGACTAAATCGGTAAAAGTTCAAAAGGTTTATGACTTTTTTGACAATTTTTCCCGTCTTTTTTTATTGTTGTAGGATTGAGTATCTATAAAATTACACAAATTAGTTCTGTCTTTGGTACCCAAATATATTTGGGTCCTTTCACGTTAGATAGAGACAAATAATGGAATTACTTCCGTTATGCGAGAGTTCTTCTCATGCACGTCGTGCATTTTCACCGTATGTAACAACATATGGTTCTACCTTATCAGCTTCTCATTCTACAGGCCGGCCTTTACATTTTTTTGGTTTTTTCCTCACGAAGATTTTGAACCTTTTTGGTAAGTAAGGCTACCTTTTCCATCGGTGTCTTCGTTCGATGATGTATTATCATCTGCATCAAAAGGGTTAGCATTTGAGAAAACAGCAGCCCTTTTTTACCTCTCTGAGTTGTAACTCTTTGTTTTTCAAGCTCGACCTCGTAAGCTAGGAGAGCTCCCACGAGCTCGTCCAAAGACGGCGACTGGATTTTAAGGGTCTCCCGAAACTCGGGGGGCGAATCCCGAGGAATGTGAGCCCTACGTATTCCAACCCCGGGGATCTTGTGCCGGGTTTAGATGTACTGAGCTCACATGCACATATATTGCTCGAGAATTTCGCCGTACCAACAGCAGTAATAAATAAACTTTGCTTGCTTGGTGCAGCTGACGGGTACGTAAGGCTCAAATTCGCTTCCTCAAATTGTACACATTATATCATGAGAATATCCACGCTTTGCACGAAGTGAAAAATGGCCAGTTCAGTACATAATGGTTTACATCCACGGGTAATCTTTTTGTTTTCTTTTTTTTTTCTTTCTTTTTGGTGAAAATATTTAAGTAATCGTCTAGGTCCGATGGGCGACAGCATATATTTCTCCTCATAGGGATAGGACATTAAGCTAAAAGGAAAAATGACACAAATGATTCATAAACTTTGGCCCGATGTGCAATATTGTTATTGAACTTGTAATTCGTTTAGTGTAGTCCATGAACTTTAACCCAATGCGAAATATCATTTCTGATCTTTTAATTTGTTCAATGTTATTCTTAAACCCGTGGTGCATGTTCAACTAGCCCCTATACTATACGAAAACATCACATTCGCTAATTTAAGTTGATGAAATTTGTTAATTTGGCCTTCAATATGATAAGTTTGAACAGTGAAAAAAATAATTAAACGTGGATTGTCCATGTAAAATATTCAACTTAAATTATAGTATAATCTTCAAAAGATAACAATCATTTCAATTTGTTTAATTTGTTCAACTTGAAAAAATGATTATCCATGTTTTTTGATGGCATTATCTTTACATCGTGATTTAAGTTTAATATTTTATGTGGACTATCCACGTGTAAGTTTATCCACCATTCAAACTTACCCGATTCTAGGGGGGCATGGAAGGACACGTGAAAAGGGAATGGGGTTTCGCAACTTGCGCACGGCACATAACGCACACAGTGTGGCTTGTATAATAGCATATGATAGAATAGAATTAGACCAAAAAAAAAAAAAAAGGAAAAAGCTTACCTGATTGGAAGCCAAAACGACATAACTTGAATTAATGAAATGATAACATTAAATATTCTCACATAGTCTAGAGACTAGATTGAACATTTACCAAAAATTCAGGAATCACATTTAACAAATTAAATATTTTAGAGATGACATTTCATATTGAACTAAATTTCATGGACCATTAAGCTAAAAATAATCTCTATGCTAGATAGCATAAAAGATTTTTGCTTGAAAACACATTATTTATTTGAAGTTATTAAAAATATTAAAAAAAGTTCGCATCCGAGCGCCCGTGGCCTAATGGATAAGGCGTCTGACTTCTAATCAGGCGATTGTGGGTTCGAGTCCCACCGGGCGTGCTACTTTTCCAATTTTATTTTTCCTTTTTTATGTTGCAATTTCCATAATAATTAGGTGAAATTTTATCTTCAAAGAAAAAGTCTCAGTTGCATCCTAGGCTTTGGTATTATGTCATGCGTTTTGAAATGAGTCATGACTATCCTAGATTAAATAACGAATTAAGAAAAAAATTAAAGACAACAAATAAATGATGAAGGATGTTTTCCTTTTTTTTTTCCCAGCTTATGAGAACTTTTTTTTTTTTTTTGGTCGAACCGGCTTATGAGAATGTACGAAAACATCGAAACATTGTTGTCGAACATGCTCAGCATTTTTACAGTTAGTATTTATCGACAACGAAAAAGCCTGTCGGGGTCATTTTCTCGAGCGACAGTAATGGCAAAAGATTAGGAAAATATTTTCCATTTTTTTTGACTTTTCGTGAAACAGACGTAAATCACAATCTCAAGCGCCTTTTTAATCTCCCAAAACCCTTCCCATTTTTTTGTAATTGTTGCTAATAGCTTCATTTGTGTGGAAGACTTTTAAATGGACAAGAGACAGGGGCACGACGAAAGGTCTATCAATCTATGAACAAATCGAAAAATCGGTATAATATTTGTTTTTAATTTTTTTTTAAATCGATGTCAATTGTCGGAACTGATTATCTAAATCATAAATGAGATAATTTGAAGTTTAATTTAGAAAAAAAAAATGAAGAGGAGAGGGGTTTTAACATGTTAGACATAAATAATCGTTTCAAATTAATGTTACATAAATAGGATAAAGATATATTACTGGGAGAAATAAAAGTATGGACAGGAGGATCATGAAACTAAAACAAAACGAGTGCAGATTTTTCCTCAACATCTTGTCTTTACAGAGCACCTATGTTCTTGAGGCCAAGAACAACCCCCACACCGATGATGTGGCCGACAGAGCCGCAAGCCAAAGTGTCGGCGAGAGTGAAGCCGGCCGGGTCGCCGGTCTGCAGCCCCGAGTCCCTCGCCTCCAACTTCAGCCCCGCGGTGGCCTTCCTGTTCGCCGACGGCGCCAGCCCGAACCTCCCGGCAAACAGCATCAGGCTTGTTGTGGTCACCATGATCTGCACGCGCATACACGTTATGCACCCACTTTTCTCAATCCACCAAAGTCTCAAGCTCCTAAACAATTCGACCCGAAACGAATTGAACTCCGAAGACAGACAGGGGTCGAATCGGGTCAGGACTTAGTCCAATCTTGAACTACATTTCATTTTACGGGTCTGGATCTTAACACCTTCACAACGACCCGATTCGATCCACCTGGGACAAACACCCTTTACTAAAAAGACTTAACTCCGCCGCAGTTTTACGACGGAGAATCTTATAACTAGACCCGTGATCTCGGGGTGCGACAGGTATAAATTTCCAACTCAGAAGGAAGAATTTATGTGGCATCATTGAATTCTCCGGAAAAGGATGAACATTACATGATGAAATGCAATGTAGGCTTTACGTGCTGCTTACCAAGTTAGTGGGCGAACCGATGTAGTCGCAGCGGGCACCCAACGCTCCCGTTCCCTTGCGCTTCATCGGCTGAGCAACCGCAGCCTGAAAGAAAAAGCATGAACACAGACTTAGCTACTCGAAATCTGGCCCAGAAATGGAATTGACAAGGCAATGCAGAAGCAGCAAAATCTACCAGACTCTGCACAGGAGCTGCAGAAACAGAGGGTCTGAGGCCATTGAACTGAGGGAGAGAAGCCATGACTGTTGTCGCCATTTGTTAAACTGAACTTGAGAGAGAGATCAAGCTACAGATTTTCTGAGTCTCTCTCCTTCTTCAAGCTGTGATTTGGTGATTTTGACTTTACAAGATTAGTTCTTTTCTGCAATCCAGAAAGGGTTATAAGCAAAACTCAGTGGCAGATTCTGCATCACAGCCACACGAGCATTCTGTGGCCTCCAAGAGCCAGCACTGGATACATCAAGATCTACGCTGCCGACGTGGCGCTTCGCCATTGGGTTTCGCCGGTTCGGATATGGTTTTGGTCGTTTGAGGCATCTCCTCTGGATACAATAGTTGTAATATGTCTCCCCCAGCTTAGGATTTATTCTTTGTTGCTTTTAATTTTTGGAGAACGTATTTAAACGATGGAAGAGCTTAATTTGCATGAAACTCGTGCCGTCCAAGGGCCAAATTGTATTGGAGGTTGCCATTGTTAGATAAAATCATCTAATCAAAGGTTTATACTCTCTAAAAACACTTTTATCTCCTAAGTCTTATCAAATGTATGATTAGATCTACGAAATTATTTGGTTTTGTGATCTAATCCTCTAACTTAATAACCTGATTTTTTTATCCAGTGTTTTTCTCCATCACTTACCATCAATTTTGCTCCCATGGGGCGATTTGATTTGGCATGAAATTGCCAAATGTTTGCTGTCGTTTGCTGACTTTGCAATTTTTCACCGGGCAGCAAATTTAACAAAGATGTTAATGGCTGGTGATTGAAGGAATCAATTTCATTAATCACATAACGAAGAGGATTCGATTGAAAAAAGATATTTCCAATAATTAGTCGAGAATAAGAGCATCACCTCCATTGTTTTTTTTTTTCGTCGAAAATAAGCTTTTCATTCATTAAGGAACAAAATTAGAGCATAACATATGAGTTTCTGAACACAAAATATCCCAAAAATGCTGAGGTGATAAAGTTAACCAATTAGAGGGGTAAGATGTTTCGGCGGTGGGCTTTGGCAATCCAATCGGCAGCTTGATTGGACTCGTGGGCAATGGACAATCTTCACGAACTTCAACTAAGCCAGACACTCCTTGCATTCTTCTATGATTGCGCACTTGGCCCATGGTCTTGGAGAAACGTCCAAGATGCTCTCTCAACAAGTCATCAGCTATCGCACTCAAGCACTGTGCACAGATTAGTTCGTTCTCTCAGTTCAATTCCAGTTTGCAAGAGACGAAGTACCTCTCGCACGGCTAAGCATCACCGCCAGCCATAGTTGGAAATGGGAAGTTATGCCATGGAGAGCCCGAGTTTCGTCTTCCTCAATGCATCCTAGTGGTTCCGAAGGGGAGAAAATAGAACCAAACTTCAAAAACGGTTGAAGCCATTGCTTCATCAGTGTTAGGATTAACGGTGTCGCTGATTCTTTCAATCTGGCGGGTTACGAAAAAAAGACACGATCCGGCTTCAACCTCTTCCAAGAGATCTCTTTCATCGGTGTCTTGGCGAAGCCCTTTCATGGCGTGAGCGTGAGGCATTGAGAAACATCAGACATTGTAATCTTGTGAAGAGGTCATGACATCTTGTTCAGGAATTGACAAATGATGTGGACGATTTTAAGGCCCTAGTCTACGAATTTATGGTCAATGGAAACCTGGAGGATTGGTTACATCTAACTCCTGGAGAGAACGAGGGATGTGACAAGCCAAGCAACTCGAGCCTTTTAAAGGCTAAGCATCGGTATCAACGTTGCTTATGCTATACATTATCTCCATCACCATAGCAAGAAGCCTACAGCTCACTGTGATCTCAAGCTTAGTAACGATCCTCGATAATAATCCTCGAAGATGAAATTATCGCACATGTTGGTGATGAATTGGCGAGATTAGTTCCGGTGCCAAACAACCAAGTCTTTGCAAATGAGTCGAGTTCTATCAGGATAAGAGGCTTTAATATGTAGCTCCAGGTGAGTTCTATGTGCTTTCTCCTCCCAGTCTTTTTGCTTCCCTCTTGTAGTAAAATCGGAAGTAAACAGGTCAAAAGAATGAGAATCCTACCTCAACTGCAGCTTTTGCTTGCCGATTCACTATGCTTCCTCAAACAATTCCTAGAATTGATATGTTAAATCTTGACAAGTACATTCGGGGTACCATTCTTCAGGGTCCTTCAAATGAAGCTGTGTCTTCGGCATCATATTGGCCAGTAATTGAAATCTTGGGTTGTGAAGTGGCGCTGCACAACTGAATCTGATCTTTCCCGGGGGCTATAATCCAATCAAAATGGGGTGGATTGACAAGGTTGAAAGAATGATCTCTAGGAATTGTTCTAGGGACATGGATGACAGACATGCATCTACTTAAGGAGAAGATGAGATGATTAGTAAGATAGGTCGAGATAAACACATATACCCGCATAAAGCAAGGTAGTTCATCAATTACATTTGAGTGCAGCGCAGAGCATTCGCATAATTCATAGAACAGTATGCTTCTATATTTGCATAGGTCCTGTTTTCTCCTTTCCTTCTTTCACTTGTTTCCAGAGTATGGAGTGGGAAGTCAAGTGACTAGACGTGGATATATGATATATCTACAGTTACGGCATCATCTTGTTTTCAACTGGAAGAGGCCCACTGATTCGAAGGTTTCGACCTCCATAACTTTGTTGAGAAAGCATTATCTAGTTAAGCGGAAGAGATTGCAGACCCCGGGCTGTTCCAAGGTATGCAAGAAACAGAAGCAGTCAGATACAAAAACCAGATTTGAACTAGCATTGGGAGATGCAAATCTTCTGTTCCTATCGGTAGGCAACACTGTAGTCTTCTGTCCAAGAAATAAGCGATTTTTTTCTCCTCTTTTTTCCTTTTGGATAGGAGAAGTGATTATTTTCTGGCAACAGAAATCGGGCATCGATTTTTGAAGTTGTGATTAATCTAAGCATTTTTTTTTTATTAGTGAAAATGAGAGAGGACAGAGGTGTAAGTAGGAGGAGTGAAGGTGGAAGAGGCTGCTCTAAAAGATCCATTGTTATTACTCTAGCAGCAGTTATCGACTTTAGTATTTTGGTCATAATCATAATAAGGAGACATCTGCCAAAGAGCAAATTATCACACCTGAAATTCAACAGATACTGCTGGAGCAATAAGAGGTCCAGCAAGCTAGTAGTACCTTTCATGGGTCGATTAAAATCTAGTCTTTTGGTCACTGAGAACACAGCCCCTGATACATTCCCAGAGGGTCTTGTTAACAAGTAACAGCACCAGTTAAAAGCTTCAAAAACAGAAAAGATGCTCATCAAATCACATTGGATACCGAAAAAGTACACATTTTAAGGAACTAATTGTACCGAACATCAAAGTTGCAATAAAAAAAATATTTAATAAGTTCAAACAAGTGTTCCGAGACGCTCTACCAACGATTTCTATAAAGCACCTGTGGCCTCCTGCACATGGTAACATTTATTTTTGACTGGTAATAGGGTCCAATCAACCCATATGGAAGTTAACAGAACATTGGAGTTTGTTCAACATCTTTCATAGATGACAATCAATTAGTACAACTCCTACAAAAGCAGAACTGAACTTCAGGGTTTAAAATATGATACTCCGGCACTTAGCTTACAGTTCTAGTTTCGTCATATCCTTTGTCACAGCCGAATCTGTTTTGACCAAGTCATAAGTGCAGGGTGGCAAGGTTCTTTCTCAGAGGAAGAGCTCCTCCTTTGGAGTGTGCAAGAAGAAGCTGGAGCTTTTCTGACTACAATAGTGAAGTCACAATAAATAAAGACAGTTTGTGAACATCCTTAACCTGTGACCATAAGAGAAACAACTCACTGTTGAGCAATTATCGACGTGATAGCACTAGCATACAAACTTTTCGATGAAGACAGAACAGGTCGTAACTTCTTTCGACATTTCTTCAGGAAAGAATAAGAATGCCCTACCCATCCATATGTGGATACTCACAGTATTTTCATTACTTTGACCAACCTGAGCAGCTACTCCGCAGCGAAAAAATCAAATGCAGGGTTTAAGAGCCATCTTTGTACAAGCCAATCAACTAATCTCATTCCACTTTAGGCATAGCGCTTATGTGTATATCCTCACAGAAATTTGAGCAGCAGCATTTCCTTTTTGCAAGTCTAATGAGAGTAAAACTTTGCCATCTTGTCAAGTCCTCAATTTCAATGTTTCTGTTTTGACCAACCTACAAAAGGCAAAAGCAACCACACGAGGAAAACGCTGCGCCTCTCATATTCCTCCCTCCCTCGGGGATTTGTTTCAACCACCCTATAGAAGCTGGGTTGCATAGACATGGCCCAAGTCTCAGCAATAACTTGAGTCAAGACTGCACGGTGAACACAAACGATCAGAGTTTCTCATCGCATGTGCATCAGCCCTATAGACTTTGAGGAGAACCAAAAATGACAAACCATCCAAATATCCAGTAAGCAGAGGTTGTACTCAAACAAAGTCAACCTGAAAACGTCCTTTCTGCATTAAATTCTAAGGAATTAGCTATACCATCAGCATGCCCTTTTGACAGAGGCAGAACAGCTTTTAACGTCTTTACCAGTTGATTGAGCTTCCTCAACTTGTCGGCCTCGCCAGCCTGCAGCAGTAGCCCCCCTAACATCCGAAATGTTGCTTCAGTCATTAGCCTTCCTCTCTCCAGCATCTGTTTGGTGCACTCAAAAGCTTCTAGTTCTCTTCCACGAGAACATAATCCAATCACCAAAAGATCCAGCGCATGCCCATGAGGACAATGCCCTTTGCTCACCAGGTATTCCCATAAATGCAATCCCATATCAACTTGACGATTAATACAAAAGTACTTCATCAGCATGACCACCGTCCGAGTTTTAGGCACAAAGTTTCTCTCCACCATTTTATGATATAACTCGTATACTCTGTCTATTTCTCTTGATCTCATCAGTCCAAGGAACAATGTATGATAGGTCATGTTGTCATGCCTAATTTGCTTCGCCTCCATCTCATCCATCAAGGCAATGGCAGCTTTTACATATTTTGCTTTTATCAGAACACTGATCATCGCATTATAGGCTGCTGTATCTGGTTGCATATTTCTTGTAAAAATCCCATCAAACAATTCCTTTGCCTTTGTTAGATTGCGAGCAACCCCCGCACCATGAATCAAAGTAGTAAATGTCTCAACAGTAGGTAAGCAACCGGCCCCTTCCATTTCTTCAAGAAGCCTTAGACCATCACCCACACAACCTCTCTTACCATTCTTACAGTAAGCATCAATCATGATGTTATATGTCACTGTATTAGGTTTAAACCCTCTTCTAACCATCTCATGGTAAAACAACTCCATTGAGGTGACATCGCCTGAATCTTTAAATCCTAAGAGCAGTATATTCATGGTCTTCGTATCAGGAGAGAATCGTGAATGCATCTTATTGAACACGGATCGTGCTTCCTTCATCTGCCTATGCGTGCAAAATGCCCGAAGAAGTATATTGAACTCATCCGTACCAAACTTCCTTCCTACAAACACATCATTCTCCATCCTTTCAAATGCCAGGAGAGTATCCTCATAAGACTTGAATTTCGCAATCTTCAACATAATGATGCTCATCGCCTTCAGCGTGAGCACCGAAGGGTGCGTTACCCGCATCTCGTCCATCAATTCCCAAGCTTTCTCAAAGTACCGCATCCTAGCAAGAATGTGGAGAGTTCTTTCGAACGCCACCGAAGTTGGACCGCATGGCAAATGGCGGACAGTGTACCTGAAGAACTCTAGAGCTTTGAGACCATTGGAATGAGCCCCAAATAAATGGCCAAGCACATCCTCTACGAAACCAGCTGAAAGAGTATGCGGCGGGATGTGCTTCTGGAGGACGGTTTGAAGCGTGCTATCAGGAAATGGGTGGTCGTTTATGACTTTGGCGATTTTGACGATCTCGTTATCCCTTCCCAATGGAGCAGTGGTGCAGAAAAGTCGGGACAAGAAGCGCTGGTGTGGAATTCTAGCGAACTGATTCTGGGTCAGTAATTTCATCGAGCAGCTCATGATCAATGGGATCTCCGATGGCAAAACCAATCAATTCCCTTGTGGGTTCTTCTGGAATCTGCAACCACGTTAACCAGCAGTCGCATGCTCGGCTATCTACGGCCACCCATCACCAGAATTTCGCCATTTGAACACGCTCGAGAAGCGATTTAATCAAGCGATACTGTATCGCGAAAACTGGAACGAGAAAGGGACACTCCCTCCTCGTCTTCTTCGCGACCGTGGCACTCTGGAGTCTGAATCTCCGCCAATTTGCAGGGGTCCAGTCCACTGTTGGCCAGGCTGCGATGGCCGTCGCGCTCGAAATCTGGAGACTTCGCGTGTTTATCTTGCTTTGGAATGGGCTATTGCTCCCGCACCCGCACCCGCAGCGTCTACTCTTACTGCTACCTGAGTTTTATGGGATGTTCGAGGAATACAGACACGAAGATGATTTACGCAAGAAAATTTACGAATAGCAACAGAAATGATCGACTCCTAAGTCTCATAATATTTGCAAACAGTAAAGGTAAAAAAGAAATTTACTATTTCTCGTAAAAAATTACGAACAATGGGAATAAAAGATCTTACTAGGAATGACCGATTCCTGGATGGTTGGTTCCCACCCTAAAACCGAGAACTGCCTGCTATGGACCGGTTCGGCAAAATGCGAAGCGTGAACCATCCACTCGTTCCATGAACCCACTCGGGAACCGGACCACCCGTCCGGTTCGATTTCTGGTTGGATCTCGATTACGGTCCTAGCGAGCACCAACATCAATTAAGAAAGAAAAGGGAACGAGTCTCTAACGGTTGAAGGAGGAAAAATTTTAATATGCAAAATAACGACGGGGACAATGATTTAGTAGCATTGCCAAATAGAAAAATTTCAATATGCAAGATAACAAGCATCGTAATATTTGCAAAAGTTATTTCAAAAGGCACAAATCCACTTTAGTGCAGCTATCTAGCTAAGCCTAAACCAACATGCCACAATCTCGCCGCGTCACTACATTAATTCCATGTTCCATATTTCATGAAGAAAGCATATCTAAAGTAATGCACTCAAATTAAAAGAATATACATTTGTATCATATAAAAAGACTTATTCGGGTGGGCCGATTAGATGGTTTCCACCGGGAAATAGGGAATCGAATCGATACCCACCGATTCCAGAAAATTAAAATCGAGAATCGGATGTACCGAACAGTATCCACCGATTATCATCCAAATGAGCTGATTAGGTACGATCCGATCCGAATTGGATGGATCAAGGTTTTTTTGCTTACCCCTAGATCTTACTACCATCAATTAGGACCGAACGTAAAAGGAAAGTAACAATCAACAAGGCGGTTCGATTACGAAAGGTGAAGAAAAATTACAAGTAACGTTGATAGTTTACCATTCTTTTGTGGAATATTACACACCATAGGTACCCCGTACTTAGGACGAAGAAAGCAATATTTCGTCCTCTAAAGAAGGGAATTAGTTAGTTTAGTTAATAATAGAAGAAGGGAATTTGCAATTCACTTTGGTTAGAGTACTATATTTGGTGGAATATTATCAACCACAGGATCCACATAACTTACTACGAAAGTAACATTACATACTCTAAACATATGTTACAAAATGATATTTCATAGGTAAATTCTGGCCGTCGATAATGCCCGATTGGAGCCCAAAGCGATTTCTTAGGGTATTTTCGGGCCGGGTACTTTTCATGTTCGGGTAATAGTTTAACATACACATATCTTAACGGTTACAAATGATGCTCGAACCGAACCGAAACATTTGATGTTAGGGCTTGAAACAAAACAGAACGAGAAAATTATAAATAAGGGCTTGAACTGTCTCATTTTTCTCAAATAAGGACATGAAGTTTGCATTATTTCCAAATAAGGGCCTCAAACGATGACCGATTACCGACAAGGACTAGGCGAGGCCAGCCCTCGCCCGATCTACGTCATCTTCTTCTTCTTCTTCTTCTTCTTCTTCTTCTTCTTCTTCTTCGCGGCTATGATCGACTATGATTTTGACACCTCTTCACTTCACAAAACACATTTTCGCAGCCGGCGACGACCCGCCCTCACCTGTGGTTGTTAATGCGAGGCCGCCTCGAAGGATGGCATTGTGCTACCCAGGCGAGGCCACCCATGATGGCCGCGAGGGACTGCCTTGTCGGCTGCAACAACGAAAAAATAAAGAAATGCAAAAAAAAAAGAGAGTAAATGACAAAAATACATTTGGTTATGCTATTCTTTGAGACATAAACGACATTTGAAGCCCTTATTTAAAATTTTCCCAAACATAATACATTAAAATACACTTCGAAACCATAATACGCTCTCTCTGGCGAAATTCCTACTCCGCCTTCCTCATTCATCGGCTCCGACACCGTCGACTCTTCCACAAATCCAGTAAACCCTAGACGGCGATTCTTCAACTCCGGAGGACAGCCCTTCAGCTCGGCTATTGACTCCATCCTCATCTTCACTTGGATCACCTCTCCGTCTTCGTCATCGAGGTCCAACTACTCGATCGCCCACTGATGTTGCAGTTGGTTTGGAGGCGGCTGGATTGTGTGTGCTTCACTGCTTCCTTAGTTAATTGTGTATGTGTGTAGCTGCTGTTCTCTTCTCCGGCTAACGTCGCCTATGAGCACGAAACCTACCATTGAAGGAGCACTGTGATCATGCGCGTTGCCGAATTTTTCGAAGAGCATAATCTTTCGATTCCCTCCATTTCTCTCTTTCTGAGTGCAGAGCACGCATCGACTCCTTCCTTGGATCTGCTTTTGTTTTGCTAAGAGCGTATATTCTATGGTTTCGACTTTGGGGTCAATTCATTGCGTTGAGTTGTGCGTCTTTTCCTGAATTTTCAGAATTTACAGAGGCTTCTTCATCGAGTTCTATATTATGGGACCTCATTTGTTGGTGACAATCTAAGTAGCATCGACACCGACACACGACAGCTAACGGCGACACATCACTTCTATAAAAAAAAATAGATAAGTCAGACACATGAGGACACGTTATATATTAAATATATAATCTTATATATATAGAGAGTAAATTATTGTTTTTTATGACTATTTCTATCAATTTAATTTAATGATTCTTATTCACAAATAAATAACTAATAAAAAATAGCCGATAATGTATATACACTAAAAATATTAATTAGGGTTAGGGCAATTAGGGCCGAGCCGATTAGGGAGGAGGAATTTAGAATATTAGGTTTTGATAGATTACATTTTGACCCCCTAAAATATCAAAAAATTTTAAAATTCACCCATGCCTGTTGGAATAGCATGCTGGGATTCCGGGCTTGCGTGTCGCTGATGTATCGAGAGCGTTGATCACGTGTCGGACGCGTGATGGGCACCAACACATGTCCGACACCGAGACGAAGGCTCCCGGAGAGTATCCGTCCTTCCTAGATGATCGTAATGATTGAAGTGAATCGCACTTGAATTTGGCATATAAGTTTTTTAACTCAAGGACATTCCACATGTTCGACAGAATGAATGCCTGAATCATGGATAGTTAATTCCTATTGCATTCTGTTCACAAACATTCTGATGTCCATTTGAAGTTGCATTGGCTGTGTCTTATTGCATTCCCTGTATACAGTTGATTAAAATGCGAACAAAGTTAGACATATAAGCATGTTGTAGTGCTTGTTGTTTACGCGTGCTTTTAATATGTCAAATGTTGGCCCTGGGTGTTAATTATGTTGCGCTGTTCATGTGTGCATTTGCCGTGTCAATTGACGTTGAGCTCGCTTAGGAAGACTGTACATGGTATTACTCATCTAAGCTGCTGGACATGAGAAGTTTTCGTATCGTATATGATGTTATCTACATAGTCCTTGAGGTGCATAAATATGCATGGCGAGATGGGCATTTACAATTCTTTATCGGTATTCATTTCTCATCAAATTGTCTATGAATTACAATCACCATGAACAGCCGTAGAATTTTATCTGTTTGGTTATCTCTAAATTCCAGTCATTCGAGCGCATGCTCCAATTTCACTTCTCCCAACTTTTTCCAACGTGTCAATAAGTATTGTACCCTGAATCTTCTGATTGTCATTTGTACTCGCGGCACTCATCAATAAATACCGAGACAAGTTGCCATAAAGTCTAGCAGGTGTCAAGTTTAGAACTTAGGATGTAATACTACTTTTCAGTCATCTCGGTTAGTATATGATATCGTATGACTGCATATGATTAATAGTTAATGTATAGGTTCTTATTAATGAGTTGGTGCTTGCTAAAATTGACAAACCCGAATAAACATCAACACAAATATTAAACCGGAATTTACTAAAAATGACTAAATTTCAAAAGACTTGCGCTTTTTCCACTCATCATATAGCTCTGACACTTCATTATGTGGCCCATCACTTTTTGGTATAAATTTGTATGCTTCATTTTTTATTTATTATTTTGCCAACTCTTTTGTTTCCTTTTTTCTTTTCTTTTTTTTCTCTTACAGGTCCCACTTTCCTCCCCCTCCTTCTTCTTCCTTTCCACGCCTCCCACTCCTTCTTGTTCCAAGACGTCCCCGGTTTATTATCTATGATGCCAATCCCGTCGTCATCCCGTCTCTCTGTTCTCTTAACTTCACAAGGTGATCAATTTCTTTACAAGCTCCTCCTCGTTGACTAAGATAGAAGGGTGGTGTGGGAATTAACCCTTTGCGTCCGCATGATTTTGAACCTTCAGATTCTCAAGAACCACATTGAGCCTTTGACAGATCAACAATTGATGGGCATATGTAATTTGCACCGATCTTCGCAACAAGCCAAAGATGCTCTATCTCAAGGAATGGAAGCGCTACAGCAATCTCTCGTGGACACACTTTCTTCGACCACACCGAGTCCTATTGCTTCGGGAAATGTCGCAAAATACATGGGCCAAATGGCTATTCCAATGGAAAAATTGGCCACTCTTGAAAACTTCGTTCACCGGATGCTACGTAATTATACAAGGCATGTCTTCGAAATATTGAAAGTTATGCTTACTGTATTCAATATGAATTGTGTCGTTTGAAAGAAAACCCAGCATATGCGAGGAAAATCCATTTGGTATTGAGACTCAACTATTTTTGTTCCTTTTCTTATAGGCTGACCTCTTGAGATAGCTATTGGATGCATCGGATGTTAACCATCTGTCAAGTAAGCCTCACTCTTCTCGTTGTCAACAACTACATCCCCCTTCTCAGAGCACTAAGTTCATTAGTGTTAGCTCAACCTAGGACCGAAAACATTTTTTCTTCTGAACTCTTCTAATTGTAATTAATAGTTTTGATTAAAATTAATGTTTCCAGTGGGGATCCCCTTATGAACACCGATTGCAACCATAGTGATTCGAGCCGCCTTTGTTAGTGGAAAAAATTTTCACGTGATTTCCAACTTTGAGAATAAAATCGTATGAAAAGGGTATCATGGAAAGGATGGATGAGGATGAACATGTCATTAATCAAAATAGAGGACAGAGATACGGGAGGACGACGGGATTGTCATAGGGAAATGCTTTCCTAACGATATTGTCGGGGACAATGCAATTTTAACAATAAATTCACACACCATCACCATGTGCTTTGCATAAAGCTTCATTGGGAGATCGTGTGATCAGAAATAACCGACAAGTACTATCAAAATGTCACGTTAGCGGCTCCATTGCCATAATAGATTATAAACAGGAGACATCGGGGTTTTTGGAAGAAGAAAAAAAGAAGAAGTGGGAGGCGTGGAAAAAGGAGGAAAGTGGGACCCGTAAGAGGAAAAATAAAAAAGAAAATAAAAGAGTTGACAAAATAAAAAATAAAAAATGAAGTATATAAAGTTGTACCGTAAGTGATGGCCATACAAATGATAAGATGGTCAAAACATATACAAAAACGAGTATCAAAGTCATAATGGGAGTAGAAAAAGCGCGAGCCAATCCAAAACTCACAACAATAAGATGTTTTAATGAAACACTTAAAATCATATATCTTATTTTAGTAAATAACCACAAGGATGACGTTATTTCCACACCAATTTTAGTTAAAGCACATCTTTTGACCAAATTACTCTCTCTCTCTCTCTCTCTCTCTCTCTCTCTCTCTCTCTAACTGCACAAAGGCAAATGTACATGTAAAATATATATAACTGAAGATCTTTGTTTAAAGAGATAGTTGATTATCATTTGCCATCCGATTCTGTACGTATTTCGAATTAAGCATAAGGCTTGCGATGCGCACACATTCTTGAGCACTGTCAATTTACTAAGCCCTCTGTTTTGGTGTTATAGTGTTTTAAAATAAATCCAAATCAAATTACCTTGCTTCTTTTTGTCATTTTACTTGTATGATGCTCCTTAAGACGAATTCCAAATCAATTAGCCGTTGGGAATCGGATTCAAAGGACAGCTTGGATTCTGCAGCTTGACTAGGAATAGTGGCTTACCACCGCTTAATTTTAGAACAAAATAAATGGATATCGGGGACTGCTCTCTAATGCGAGAGCTATAAGTTCAGTCAGATAAGGGCAATCACGTTACTATGGTGGGTGTGTTAAGATACACATGTGAGTTATGTTAGAGAAGTCTTACGTCGGAGAAATGGTATGGTGTTGAGCAATTAATATATTCAAGTTGTCCGATAATTCATTGGCTTAACCTTTTGAATGAAAGTGGATCCAACTTGATATAAACAGTCTCGAATTTGGGCTCTCTTTTGGCGATCTTTCCCGATGAAGCTTCTGCTGCGCGCTCTCAACAAATGGTATGAGAGCCGATGGCGGATTGGTGGGCTCCCAATCTATCTTAGTGTTTAGAAAATATCTCAAGAAAAGAATACCGAATCGATTTTCGGGGGTGTGCATTGTGGTGTAGTAACACGCGCCCAATGTTAGAATTTATGGTTCTGTCCGGAAAAAGAGAGAGAGCATACCTAATATAAAGGATATCTAAATTAAGGGAGAGCATACCTAATATAAAGGACGCCTAAATTAAAGGAAAGCATACATGAAACCGAGCTTTCACGTGGATGGGAGACTTATTCGGTCAACAAGCCCAAGTTTGGACTTTACCTTTTCCTTTTATTGCATCGGTGACTCCAGTGCATGATCAAAAGTCGACCACGTTCAAAGACTCAAACTTGAGACATATTTTAATAGGGTGAATAAGGATATATAGATTTCAAGTCGAGCCCTCCGGCATGCTGCAATTAAAAGGATATGTGTCGACACTCGATACGCATAGCGAGTGTTGTTTAAATATGCCTCGGTATAATCAGTCCCACATCTCAATAATGTAACTTCTGTGTATTGGATTTTTCTAAGGGTGTAAGTGCGAATTCTCCGACACTGCTCTTTTGGAGGCTTACTACTTAATCAATTTTGCTAATACGAAGGCTTCAATTTGTGCATCGACAACCCCGAATTCATCTTTCGGCCAATTTGGTCCTTGAATTATTTATTTTTCGTTGTTTGGTACCGTTAAAATCTAAATGAAAACGTCGGCGAGGCTTTGAAGCTATTGGGGAGTGCTGCGGTGGCATCCTATGTGGCATTCCACATGGCGGACAGAGAAAAGTTTTAAGGAAATATGAAATAGGACCAGCGTTATTTCGAAAATTCAAAAACTAAAAAAAATATGGAGAAAAGGGAAAATGAAATGTGCAAAATAGAGGACGGAGGAGTTTCCACAGAATCATACGAGTGTTGATAAATTATGGAACATGACAACTAGGATTGGATTGTCCTGTCACCACGCAGATATAGAGATACGTGCATGCATCAACGTCATCCGGTGACTCTGGATGCATACGTAGCTAACCTATCAAAAGTCCTTTCCAACATGGAAGGAAAGAATGGGAGTGACCAAGTCTACCGGGTCTACTTACGAGAAAGAATGGGAGCCACAAACTTGTGGGCGGCAAATAACAAAAAAAAAAAAATAGAAATTGTGAAAAAAAAATTGATGGCAAGCTTAACACGATTAGTATCTTGTGCGATCAGGCAAGACTTTTCCTAAGGTTGGCAGTGGGCGGTGGGCAGTGATCGGTGATTGGTGATTGGTGGCTAGTGGCGACGGTGGTTAGCGATCGCGGGCGGCCGCCAATGGAGATCGGCAATGGTTGGCTATCGGGGACGGTCGGCGGGTGGTGGCCGGCGAAGGTCTGCGGTGGACGAAGGCGGGCGATGGTCGATGGTGGTCGTGGGCGGTGGTCAATGAAGGTCGGTGATGGATGGTGGCCGACAAGAGTCCGCGGCTGGTGGAGGTTAGCGGTAGTTGGCTATCGGGGACGGTCAACCGGTGGCGACCGGTAGAGGTCTGCAGTGGGCGAGGGCAAGCGATGGTCGGCGGTTGGCGGTGGTAGTGGGCGGTGGCCGGTGGAGATCGGGGATAGGTGGCGATCGGCGATGGTCCACGGTTGCGGAAGTTGGCAAATGTGGGTATGATCGAAAAGAAGGTGAGGGCGTATTAAAAAGAAGGTAAGACGAATAGTACTTCTTAAGTTGAAAAAACTATTTTTTTAACTTCTCAAATTGGGGGGAAAAACAACTTCAAAAATAGAAATTTCTTTCAAAAGTAAAAATTTTTATTAAATGGATTTAAGCTTCATAAGTTAAATTACCAAACCGATTTCGCCTTCAGAAGCACTTCTGGAGCGAAAATCCATTTCTATAAGTGTATCATGCGCACTCTTAGGATCAAGTGCGGTCGAGCAAGACTTTTCCTACGAGAAAATATTGGTACATGCATTAACATCTTCCAGCAACTCTAGATGCACACATAGCCTGTCAAAAGTTTTTTCCAACGTGGATGGAAAGAATGGGAGCGACCGTGTCTACCGGGTCTACTTGCAAGAAAGAGGCTTGCTAGCCTAACCATCCACATGGATAGTGTCGAGACCCTCTCGAGAGCTCTTGAGTATGAGGGCTAATGGGTCGTCTCTCCGACCCAGCTGCATGTGGACCTTCGAACGTGAGCCCCTCCCAAGGCCCATTACCCAAATCGCAACGGAGGTTACCTTCGGTGCGGTCTAGTGACATGTGCTACGTGTGCATGCCAAGGAGTGGCCACCAATCATTTCTTGGAGGGTATGATTGGAAAATCCTATCGAGTAGTTGGGAGCTTCTATTCGATTTTATAAAAACCAGAGAAATGGGATCGGGAACTTAGTTATGCCAACTACCAGAGTTAATGCCCTTTCGGTGCCTAAGTTGACTGAATTTTCTAACCTCGAAATTTCATGCGGATGAATAGGATACGAATCCTAAATCTAGGAGTTCATGCGGATGGGAATAACTACCCTAGCAAACACAATGAATAAAGAAAGTGCTCAAATCAAGGAATCGGATCATGCGGATAAATCGCATCAAATCAGCATGGCATTCCTAGTAGAGCCCTATTGGATTAGAGGACATCCAATCGCGCTTCGGAGGATAAACATGAGTGCTTTGGACATGATTTACCCATGAGGGGCAACATCGTAATTTTGAAAAAATTTAGGGACAATTGGCCAAAAAGGGTAAAATTGTCATTTCGGATGAGATCCGTAGTGAAAAGCGTCAAAAATAGGATTGGCCACCTAAACTAACCCATTTCTTAATTTTCGATATTTTTTAGAATTTTCTAGCATTTTTTGGAGACAATTTACCCTTGAGGGGTAAAATCGTCATTTTCTTAAAGAGAATGAGATGTGAAAGCCCCAGATAAAAGGATTGGCCACCCACCTGACCCAAACCCTAATTCTAAGTAATTTCCACAACTCATTGGGATATCAAAGGCAATTTACCCATTGAGGGGTAAAATCGTCATTTCAAGAAAAGACGAGACTTGAAAACCCAAATAGAAGAATTAGTCACCTAACCTGACCCAAACCCTAATTTTGGCATTTTCACAAATCTCAAAAAAATTTGGAAACGATTTACCCCTAAAGGATATGATCGTCTTTTCGGGCATATCGGAAGGAGAGACCTCAAAAATAGAATTGGCCGCTTAAGCGTGGTCATTCCTCAATTTTTGAGAATTTCTGAAATTTTTTAGGAAGTTTTCAACGAACTTTTCCCTTTTTTATTTTTGAAATTTATATCACACATATTCATATACAGAACTCACACAAACCACTAGCATGAAACTCGATCTTCCGATCTTGGGGTATGAACGAAAAATAAATTGCTGAAAGTAAATTTACAAACCACCAGTAGTAGGCTCAACCTTTCTGATTCTTATGATCCAATCGCTTGGAATAACATCGGTAACGAGCTTGACGGCTCAAGGTGTATTCGACAACCTTGATCGGTTATAAAATGAAGATCCGAAAAGTTCGTGGTGCTCGTCTAAACCTTATTTTTTTTTTTTAAAGAATCGAGAGCCCAAAGCGTCGAAAATAGGATTGGCTAGTTGATTGAGGTCATTTCCTATTTTTTGACATTTTTCTGAATTTATAGGAATTTTCGGGGACGATTTACCCTTAAGGGGTAAAATCGTTATTTTCAGAAGGGATTGGGACGTAAAATCCCAAAAATAGGGTTGGCCAGTTGAATGTGGCCATTTTTTAATTTTTGGGATTTTTTGGAATTTTTTTTAAAATTTTTATTGATTTTTTTTTAATTTTTCTGAATTTTTCACAATTTCTCATTTTTTGGATATTTAATTATCCGAATTTAAAAAAAAAGGGTTTGAAATAGCCCCTGGCGATGTGGCGCCACGTCGCCGCAACGTTGATGGTTGACCGGTCAATGGACGTTGACTTCTCTCTTTCTTTTTTCTGGCGTGAATCTTCTACGAATGGCCTTCGTAATTGTTTTGCTCTTTTAGCGTCTCTACAAGTGAAGTTCATGAGCAAAAGCTTAGAAAAAGAAGGATCAATAGAGATGCAAATAAGTCATCCTCCCGGAAGACCACCCTCCCTGTTTTTCTCCATGAAAAATCTACATCAAGCTTCCTTCCCTCGCTCCTTTGCCCCAGAATTCCTCTCTCTCTATCTTTATCTTATCTTAAAAATGTTGAGCATTTTTGAATCGGTGCTCTCCAGCTCCCCCCACAACGTAACTTGGACGAAGATGAGAGAAAAAAAAAACATCCTCCTCTGCAACGTGCTCTCTGGATTGTTGTCCACCAAGTCCGAAATGCTCTCCAACTCACCCCCACTTTTTCTATGGCCTACCGGCTTATTTTCTCGTGCTCTCCGGAGTGTCGGGAGAGTGGTTGAGTGGTAATCTTCGTCCGAAAATCACTCTTGTTCCCCGCACTCATTCTCCACTTAAAGGGGTTTTAGTTCGAATCCCACTTTCTCACCGAAAGTATCAAACAAAATCCTTCAAATACTCTTCCCCTTTCATGATTATGTCCACCAAAACATAACTCCGCTTCCTCTTTTGATCGATGATGATCACTATCGGTCTATTTGCCAATTTAAGCTTATTCTCTCACTACCGACCCAACGAAATGCGAATGCAATTTATGTAAAAATTAAATATGAGAGATATTTTTTTGTTTAGAATTAAAATTAGTTCTAATTTTTACGCAAAAATAACTAAAAAAAATTAGTCAAAATTTAGATGTCAACATACGGTCAAATGCGAGCCACAAACTTGTGGCTGGCAAATAACAAAAAAGAAAAAAAAAAGAAATTGTGAAAAAAAATTGATAACACGGTTAGTACCGTGTGCGATCGAGCAAGACTTTTCCTAAGTGAAAATATTAGGTACATGCATCACCGTTATCCAACGACTCCGGATGCAAGACATAGCTTGTCCAAAGTCTCTTCCAATGTGGATGGAAAGAGATGAGAGTGAATTATTGGGTAGGCCGCCTTCACTCGCTTCCCAATCACGACCCGAGTCAAGCTTCGTTACGCTTGGGACGGTTCGGACGAGAAAGTAGTGCAACTTGGATGCACGAGAAAGCCTACTCGGTTAGCTGTTGTTTCGGCTTGTCCGCAACATTGGACAAAGGAAAATCCAGAAAGGTCCTTCACAGTTTCCTCTTAAAGTCTTAAGCTCTCTCCCTCCCTCCTTTCATTTCTACCAACTTCCGCTCGAGCTATGGAACTTGGGCACTTCTGTTTTGTGCGATATCTGGCACCGGCTTGCCGTTTCCTTCTCTCGTCTCTCGCTCTTGCACTGTGCTTTGTCCAAGCCTCCTCCGCCACAAATGAAACCGACAAGCTCGCGCTGCTCGCATTTAAGGCGGCGGTCAAAGACCCTTACGGGGGGCTTGCTTCATGGAATGACACCGTCGGGTTTTGCCATTGGTATGGTGTCAAATGTGGCTCGAGGCACCAGAGGGTCACGGTCCCGAACTTGCAATCGCTAGGACTCACGGGACCCATCTCTCCTCACATCGGAAACCTAAGCTTCTTGAGTGAAATTCATCTCGAGAATAATAGTCTCGTTCGAGAAATCCCTCCGCAAGTCGGGCGGTTGCGCCGCCTGCGTTTTCTACGGCTAGACAACAATTCACCGGCCGGCGAAATTCCCAGAAACTTGTCGGCTTGCTCAAAGCTCGAAGTCCTCGGCATTGCATTCAGCCAACTATTCGGAGCAATTCCCACGGAACTCGGTTCATTATCGAAGCTACGATTTTTGTCCTTTTATAAAAATGCACTCTCTGGGAATGTGCCTTCCTCCTTTGGGAATTTATCTTCGCTGCGTGTTCTTGAACTCGCGGGAAATAACTTGGGCGGGAGCATTCCCGAAGATCTAGGCCGCCTGACAAGTTTAACTTACATCACTGTCCCAATAAGCAGATTGTCCGGTACAATTCCGTCTTCATTGCTCAATCTCTCCTCTCGATCCAAGTTTGACGCTTTAGAAAACCAGATACAAGGGAGTCTTCCTGCAGACTTAGGCTTGACGCTCCCAAATCTTCAATTATTCAGCATTGCCACGAACCAACTTGAGGGACCGATTCCTCCCTCGGTGTCCAATTGGGCAAAGCTAGAGGTTATTCAATTCGGAAAGAACAAGCTTTCGGGGAAAGTGCCTTCTTTTGGAAATATGCCTAGGCTTAGGCGTTTTGAATTCTCCGATAACCAGGTGGGAAGTGGGAATTCCGAAGACTTGAGCTACGTATGCTCATTGACAAACTCCACCGGACTAGAGCTCTTCGGAATTGGTCAGAACAGACTTGGCGGGGCACTGCCCAAATGCATAGGTAATTTCTCGCGCTCTCTCGGGGTGTTCGTCGTGAATGAGAACCTTATGTTTGGTGCGATTCCTGGAGAGATTGGAAGTCTAGTCACCCCGAAGGTGTTAAATATGTATGGCAACAAGTTTTCGGGCGAGGTCCCCTCCAATTTCGGGAATCTGCAAAATCTAGTGGAATTGCGGTTAATCGATAACAACCTAGGAGGGACGATCCCAACTTCTTTAGGAAATCTAACCAAGTTGATCATACTAAGTCTCGGTTGGAACAACTTTCATGGGGAAATTCCTTCACATTTGTCAAAGTGTCAATCTCTGCAGAGGCTTGATCTTTCTAATAATAATCTCGGCGGTACCATACCCCCACAGCTCATAGGTCTCTCCTCAATAACAATCTTTTTGGACTTGTCTCGGAACCATCTAAGTGGGGCTCTACCCATGGAAGTAGGGAACTTGAAGACTCTGACCGAGTTAGACATCTCCGACAACAAGTTGGTAGGTGAAATCCCAAATAGTTTAGGAGATTGTCTTGGATTGACCTCACCGAGGATGGGGGGAAACTTTTTCCGTGGGTCCATTCCTCAATCGATCGTATCGTTAGGAGGTATTGAAGAGCTAGATCTTTCACGTAACAATTTGACGGGTTAGATTCCGGAATTTTTAGCATTATTTCGGTCCCCGAAACTTTTGAATTTGTCTTACAATAGCTTTGAAGGCATGCTACCGCGTGAAGGAATCTTTAAGAATGCTACCGCGACTTCTATTATTGGGAACGATGAGCTTTGTGGGGGATTGCCAGCATTTCACCTCCCCAAGTGCATCTCCAAAAGCTCCAAGCGAAGAAAAATCCATGTATTTGTATCGTCGGCTTGTGCTACTTTTGTCATTCTTGGAATAGTTCCTGTTATGGTTTTTCTATATCTTCGTTGGTTGAAGAAGAAAGTAAAAGAACCGATTTCAACTTCCATGGACGATTCATGTCCAAACATATCTTATCGAGCACTCTTAAAAGCAACCGATGATTTTTCTTCAATGAATTTGATCGGTGTTGGAAACTTTGGCTCTATTTACAAGGGGATACTTGAGGAGAATAGTACAACCGTTGCGGTGAAGGTGCTACATTTAGTGCATCGTGGTGCGTTGAAGAGCTTCCTGGCGGAGTGCGAGGCATTAAAGAACGTGAGACATCGAAATCTTCTAAAGATATTGACGGTTTGCTCGGGTGTTGATCATCAGCAAAATGATTTTAAGGCCTTAGTTTATGAGTACATGGAAAATGGAAGCCTCGAAAGGTGGCTACATCCAAACCCAACACCATCTCACAAGAATGAGCCTACCCGGACATTGAATTTCTTTCAAAGGATAAACATTGCTATTGATGTCGCCTCTGCACTGGATTATCTTCATCACCAGTGCCACATCCCCATCATACATTGTGATCTAAAGCCGAGCAATATCCTCTTAGATGCTGAGATGGTCGCCCATGTTGGTGACTTTGGATTGGCAAAGTTCCTCCTTGGATCATCCTCCGATACCGTGGCTAATCAGACGAGCTCAATGGGCATAAGAGGAACAATCGGTTATGCTCCACCCGGTAATCTCTCTTTCAAAGCAAGAAAGTTTATTTAGGTAAAAGATGTTGATGGGTCTTTTTGTGAGTTTTGTAGCCACATGATAACTCTTACGTCCATTACACTCTGCTTTAATGATCCGCACTCCGAAAGTTCACCCGCACTATGATCTACATTTGTGGCAGAATATACGATGGGATGCAAGGTGTCAAGAGAAGGCGACATCTACAATTACGGCATCCTCTTATTGGAGATGTTCACGGGGTTGAGTCCCACCGACGACACCTTCGGAGACAATTTGACTCTTCATAGCTTTGTGGCAGAAGCTTTGCCCGAACGAGTGCTGGAAATTACGGATCGCATTCCGCTCCAAGAAAGAGAGAATCATCCAAACCCCAGCTGTCCTCGGCATTGGCTCTCCGAAAGCGACGGCAGATTTCAAGAGTGCTTGGTTACAGTATACAATATTGGAGTCGTTTGCTCCGATGATGTGCCTTGAAGGCGGATGAGCATCGGCGGAGTTGCAAATCAGCTGCAAAAGATTAGAGAGAAACTCTTTGCTCGGGGTTTGCGCGGACAACAATGAAACAACAGGTCTATACTCTATAGCATAAATACATAACTCAAGATCTTTCCTTAAAGATGATAGTTGTTATCTTTCACCATCCGTATCTGTACATGTTTTAAGCTAGCATAAGGCCTGTAATGTGCATGCACATTATTGAGTACTGTAAGTTTACTAAAACTTTGTTCCGGAGCCGTAGTATAACAAAATGAATCCGAAATAAATTGGCTTGCTGCTTCTGCTTCTTTTTCTTTTCTTTTTTTATGGCTTCTAGTACGAATTGCTATCAATTAGGGTGCATGTGGTAATGTTTATGTTCCGGGAATAATTTCTAAGTAGAAATGATATTTTGTTCATTTCTATCCTGGGGAACTGTTTTTGAGCGTAAGAACGCGTTCGGTAATCGCATAAAATTTTTTATTCTCAAAATTAAAAAGGAACAGAAATGTGTTTGGTACGGCCCTAAAAATTTATATTCTCAACTTTTTATATTTAATTATAAAAAAAAAAACCTATGGAGGCAACTAGGATCGGTGAGCTACAACGGCGGCGACCGTCGACAAGAATGGCGATCGGTGACAGACGATAACCGGCGGTGGACTTGTGATTGTAAAGACGAGCATTAAGTTATATTGAGCTTGTTTTTCTAAAATGGCATTTTATTTGTTTTTTTTGTTTCCGGGAACAAAGAAGTTACTTTCTTTTACTTCTTATTTTTGTTCCCGGGAACAAAAAATCAATGAATGTACTGTCACGACCTGCTTTTCCTCTATCAGCACGTACACAAACGGGTTTATGTTTTTTTTTTCTATTCCGGGAACAAAAGAGTAGAAAAACACATAATCAAAAATGTTACCAATTACCAAACAGATCCTTAGCTATGGGAAATTTGATTCAAAAGGAAATCTTGGTTTGTGCAGCTTGACTAGGAAAGGCTCTCTGTTGCTGAATTGTTGCACGAAATACTAGGATGTCAGCAATTGCTCTATGTTCCTAAATGTTAACACTTAAGTTTTGGCAATTCTTTTAGTCATTTATTGCATAAAAAATTAGGGACTATAGTTAGTCCCTAGCAAAAATATTTAAATCATTTTTCATATCGTTTAGTTTAATTTATGCATACATGTATTCCTGCATTTTAATCGGACCGGCGACGAGAACGAACCCGAAATCAACATGCGGACCAGGCCGAAGCCCAAAATAGAATTCAGCCAGCCGGGGGGTGGGGGGGTGTTGTGGTTGTCGAAATTCATAAGGCTATCAGGGCCTAATTGGAGCTTGATTCAGCCCATTAAACTCCAAGTAGGGAAAAGGGGCCTTTGACCGCCGACCTCGACTAGCTTGGGATAAAGGTGATATTGATATTGATGTTAATGTTAATGTAGGAAAAAGAGGCATTTAGTTAAAGCTTAATTAGTTAGAAAAAAGAACCCGATCGAGTCTCCATCCCTACCAAGCGCTGGTAGCCATTGCGGTGCGACAACGGTGGACAACGAATAGACAGAGACCCTCGCCGGTCCAGCTCTTGCACCATCGAGAAATCACTGTCCGCTGCAATCTACAGCTCCATCTGACGTCGTCGATTGCAGCCACAGCAGTCGCCACCCTCGACCAACGTCACCCGTGCTTTTGTTTTGTAGATCAATCACGTGAACTCGAGAGTTGCCGAGCCATCACCAAACCGCGGGCTGCTAATCGTCGCAGATTGAAAGCCCCACCGTGAGTCGCCGCGGTCTCGCCGTCGTTCAGCCATGATAACCCCGTGAGCTTGCTGCTGTGTGTCTTGCCACAAAACACCGTGAGCCCTGTCGCGAACTAGCTGAGCTAGTCGACCGTCGTTGTCCAACTCCGACCATACTATTCAAAAAAACACATGCTACCTATCCAATCTCGAAGGAAGGTGTCTTTTTATGCACTATTGATCAAACCAAATGTATAGATTCAAAATTGTGATTACCTGTAAAAGTTATGTGTAAGCCATCTCATCAGGCTCATAATGTTTATCAAAATTCAGTAAATGAAATTTGTAAACATACTCTTCTTTTGAAGAACTCTGTATCTCTCGAGGTCTGGGAATTTCAATAGGCAATTTAGAAGAAAAGTGAAGCGGGCACAATAGAACGAAATTAACCTGTTCCAATGAGAATTTAAAGAAAAAATGTGATAACGAAGAAGATGTGGCCGGCCAAATGTTGTATACGACTTATGAGTGCATCCATGAAACTTACTGTATCCCATCTACATTGCGGGATCTTCATGGCACAAGTAACATGAAAACTCTTGCAACAACTTTTCTCATAGCATCCAAGAGCTGCCCCTTTGATTCCACAACAACAGCATTTTATTCTTCGACTCCTGACTAATTCAGCTTCAAGATTAATAGCTTGACGATCCACAAAATAGACGTTAGGAGCCCTGCACATGTAGAGTTTAGCCTTGTTAGGCTCAGCCAGATCAAAAGTAACAGCAGCCTTGGACATTAGACAATCACAATTATGAAGTTTGAAGCTTCTGCAGCCACTGTTTTAATATAATTTAAAGGTGGAAGGATGCAGAAAAATATGATATGATCACCATCAAGAAATTCCTCTGATTACATTAACCAGATTATTTGGCTGGATATATAAATGTAAACTGGTTGTATTTTTGTCATATTTCAAGTGTTTCTTACCATTCAGTGCAATTCTTGTGTGAATGTATGATCCTAGATCCTCCATTGTAATCTGCAGGAACAGGCTCACCATTACTGTAGTGGACCATCTCTCCTGAAGCCTGCCATCATAAATTGCATATGTAGCATTTAGCTTCTGAGTCTAAAGCATTACATTCCGGATCAAACCCAGAAGATAAAAGTTGCATGGAAATAAAGCAAATGGACCTCTGAGCATTCTGATGACTGGCAGAAAGCACACTAGACAACCCTGGGAATGGTCCCACATTTTCGCAAAACCATTTCATCTAAATCTTGAAGTTTCTCAGCTATCGAAAACTCAGTTGCAAGTCTCACATCATGATTTTTCCGAGCTTCCTCAACCTGGGCATTATCACCAGCCTCTGGATTCCCATCATTCACCCCAGCATCTGAGATTACCAGAGAATAACATTTCTCACTTTCCTTTAGTCTTAATCCTCGATCCTCTGTTAGCAACTTTCCAGACTTCATTCCCTCCATGTTGTCATCCTTATTTTCCACTGTAGATGGCTCTTTGAGATTCGAAGTTGAAAGGGATGAGTTGTAAACCAAGTTTTCTTTGGTTTGGTCTTGGATGGCAGGCCCTTCAAAATTGAGTCTCTCTTCTACAGATATCGGCTTCCTTTCATTCCACATTGTAAGACGATCTTTCTGGCTGCTTCCAGTCTTGAAAAAGCTAATATCATGGCCATTATCCTGTTTCAGAGATGGGGTTTCAGCTACTTCAGTGATGCTGCAGCCCTTGCCTGGAATCTCAGCAGAAACATCTCCATCTGTTGTCTTAATTTGACTAATAACAGAATGCAATTTCAACGATAGATTCACGCATCATCACCATATGCTTTGCATAAAACTTGATTGGGAGATCGAATGGTCGAAAATAACTAACGATACTATCAAAATATCACTTTAGCAGCTCCATTGCCATAATAGATTATAAACAGGAGACATTGGGGTTTTTGGAAGAAGAAAAAAAGAAGAAGTGGAAGGCGTGGAAAAAGGAGGAAAGTGGGACCCGTAAGGGGAAAAAGAAAAAAGAAAATAAAAGAGTTGACAAAACAATAAATAAAAAATGAAGTCTATAAAGTTGTACCAGAAGTGATGGCCATACAAATGATAAGATGGTAAAAACATATACAATAAAGAGTATCAAAGTCATAATAGGAGTAGAAAAAGTGCGAGCCAGTCCAAAATTCACAACAATAAGATGTTTTAATGAAACAATTAAAATCATATATCTTATTTTAGTAAATAACCACAAGGGTGACGTTATTTCCACACCAATTTTAGTTAAAGCACATCTTTTGACCAAATTACTCTCTCTCTCTCTGCACAAAGGCAAATGTACATGTAAAATATATATAACTGAAGATCTTTGTTTAAAGATGATAGTTGATTATCATTTGCCATCCGATTCTGTACATATTTCGAATTAAGCATAAGCCCCGCGATGCGCACACATTCTTGAGCACTGTCAATTTACTAAGCCCTCTGTTTTGGTGTTATAGTGTTTTAAAATAAATCCAAATCAAATTACCTTGCTCCTTTTTGTCATTTTACTTGTATGATGCTCCTTACGACGAATTCCAATCAATTAGCTGTTGGGAGTCAGATTCAAAGGACAGCTTGGATTCTGCGACTTGACTAGGAATAGTGGCTTACCACCGCTTAATTCTAGAGCAAAGTAAATGGATATCGGGGACAGCTCTCCGATGCTAGAGCTATAAGTTCGATCAGATAAGGGCAACACTGTGACTATGGTGGGTGTGTTAAGATATACATGTGAGTTATGGTAGAGAAGTCTTACGTCGGAGAAATGGTATGGTATTGAGCAATTAATATATCCAAGTTGACCGATAATTCATGGACTTAAGCTTTTGAGTGAAAATGGCTCCAACTTGATATAAACAGGCTCGAATTTAGGCTATCTCTTGGCGATCTTTCTCGATGAAGCTTCTGCTGCGCACTCTGAACAAATGGTATGAGAGCTAATGGCAAATTGGTGGGCTCCCAATCTGTCTTAGTGTTTAGAAAATATCTCAAGAAAAGAATACCAAATCGATTTTCGGGGGGTGTGCATTGTGGTATAGTAACACATGCCCAATGTTAGAATTTATGGTTAAATGCGGAAAAAGAGAGAGGGCATACCTAATATAAAGGATATCTAAATTAAGGGAGAGCATACCTAATATAAAAGGATGCCTAAATTAAGGGAAAGCATATATGAAACCGAGCTCTCACATGGGTGGGAGACTTATTCGGTCAACAAGCCCAAGTTTGGACTTTACCTTTTCCTTTTATTGCATCGGCGACTTCAATACATGATCAAAAGTCAACCAACTTCACAGACTCAAACTTGAGACACATTTTAACAGGGCGAATAAGGATGTATAGATTTCAAGTCGAACCTTCCGGTATGCAGCAATTAAAAGGATCTCGATACGCATAGCAAGTGTTGTCTAAATATGCCTTAGTATAATCAGTCCCACATCTCAATAATGTAACTTCTGTGTATTGGATTTTTCTAAGGGCGTAAGTGCGAATTCTCCGGCACCGCTCGTTCGGAGGCTTACTACTTATATCAATTTTGCTAATACAAAGGCTTCAATTTGCGCATCGACAACCCCGAATTCATCTTTTGGCCAATCTGGTTCTTGAATTATTTATTTTTCGTTGTTTTGTTCCGTTAAAATATAAACGAAAACGTATGCGAGCTTTGAAGCTGTTGGGGAGTGCTGTGATGGCATCCTATGTGGCATTCCACATGGTAGACAGAGAAAAGTTTTAAGGAAATATGAAATAGGACCAGCGTTATTTCCAAAATTCAAAAACTGAAAAAAAAAATATATGGAGAAAATGGAAAATGAAATGTGCGAAATAGAGGACGGAGGAGTTTCCACGGAATCATACGAAGGTTGATAAATTATGGGACATGACAACTGGGACTGGATTGTCCTGTCAGCACGTAGATATAGAGATACATGCATGCATCAACGTCATCCAGGTGACTCGGATGCATACGTAGCTAGCCTGTCAAAAGTCCTTTCCAACGTGGATGGCAAGAATGGGAGTGACCAGGTCTACCGGGTCTATTTACGGGAAAGAACAGGAGTTTTTGTGAAAAAAATTGATGACAAGCTTAACACGGCAAGTACCGTGTACAGGCAAGCAAGACTTTTCCTAAGGTTGGCGGTTGGTGGCGATGGTGGTTGGCTGTCGCGGGCGGCAATGGGCGATAGCCGATGGAGGTTGGAGGTGGTTGGCTATTTGGGACGGTTGGCAGGTGGCGGCCAGTGAAGGTCTGCGGTGAGTGGGGCAGGCAATGGTCGGTGGTGGTCGTGGGCGGTGGCCGGTGAAGGTCGGTAATGGACGGAGGCCGGCGACGATCCGCGGCCGGCGGAGGTTAGCGGTGGTTGGCTACCGAGGACGGTCGGCAGGTGGCGACCGGTAAGGGTCTGCGGTAGGCGGGAGCAAGCGATGGTCGGAGGTTGGTGGTGGTCATGGGCGGCGGCCGGTGGAGGGCGGGGATAGGCAGCGACCGGCAACGGTCCATGGTTGTGGAGATTGGTAGATGTGGGTATGGTCGAAAAGAGGGTGAAGCGAGAAAATATTGGGTACATGCATCAACGTCTTCCAGCAAGTTCGGATGCACACATAGCCTGTCAAAAGTCTTTTCCAACGTAGATGGAAAGAATGGGAGCGACCAGGTCTATCGGGTCTACTTGCAAAAAAGAGGCTTGTCGGCTCGACCATCCACTTGGACGATTAAATGCGAGCCACAAACTTGTGGTTAGCAAATAACAAAAAAAGAAAAAGAAAAAAATTGATAACACGGTTAGTACCGTGTCCGGTCAGGAAAGACTTTTCCTAAGAGAAAATATTGGGTACTCGCATCACCGTCATCCAGAGACTCCGGATGCAGAAAATAGCTTGTCCAAAGTCTCTTCCAATGTGGATGGAAAAAGATGGGAGTGAATTATTGGGCAGGCCGGCTTCATCGACTTTGCAATCGCAACCCGAGTCAAGATTCGTTTTGCTTGGGACGGTTCGGATGAGAAAGTAGTGCAACTTGGATGCCCGAGAAAACCAACTCGATAAGCTGTTGTTTTGGCTTGTATGCAACATTGGAAAAAGGAAAAACCGAAAAGGCCCTTCACAGTTTCCTCTTAAAGTCTTAAGCTCCCTCCCTCCTTTCATTTCTACCAACTTCTGCTCGAGCTATGGAACTTGGGCACTTCGGTTTTGCGCAAAGATCCGCACCGGCATGCCGTTTCCTTCTCTCGTCTCTCGCTCTTGCACCGTGCTTGGGCCAAGCCTCCTCCGCCACAAATGAAACCGACAAACTCGCGCTGCTCGCATTTAAGGCGGCGGTCAAAGACCCTTACGGGGGGCTTGCCTCGTGGAATGACACCGTCGGGTTTTGCCATTGGCACGGTGTCACATGCGGCCCGAGGCACCGGAGGGTTACGGTCCCGAACTTGACATCGCTAGGACTCTCGGGGCCCATCTCTCCTCACATCGGAAACCTAAGCTTCTTGAGTGTAATTGATCTCCGGAATAATAGTCTCGTTCGAGAAATCCCTCCGCAAGTCGGGCGGTTGCGCCGCCCGCGTTTTCTACGGCTAGACAACAATTCACCGGCCAGCGAAATTCCCAAAAACTTGTCGGCTTGCTCAAAGCTCGAATCCGTCAGCATTGCATTCAGCCAACTAACCGGAGCAATTCCCACGGAACTCGGTTCATTATCGAAGCTACGATTTTTGTCCTTTTATAAAAATGCACTCTCTGGGAATGTGCCTTCCTCCTTTGGGAACTTGTCTTCACTGCGGCGTCTTGAACTCACGGAAAATAACTTGGGCGGGAGCATTCCCGAAGATCTAGGCCGCCCGACAAGTTTAGATACTATCACCGTCGGGGGAAACAGATTGTCCGGTACAATTCCGTCTTCATTGCTCAATCTCCTCCTCTCGACCCGGTTCGACGTTTTAGAAAACCAGATACAAGGGAGTCTTCCCGCAGATTTAGGCTTGACGCTCCCAAATCTTCAATTTTTCAGCATTGCCGTGAACAAACTTGAGGGACCGATTCCTCCCTCGGTGTCCAATTGGACAAAGCTGGAGGTCATCGAAGCCGGAAAGAACAAGCTTTCGGGGAAAGTGCCTTCTTTCGGAAATATGCCTTCGCTTTGGTATTTTGCCATCTTTGATAACCATCTGGGAAGTGGGAATGCCGAAGACTTGAGCTTCGTATGCTCATTGACAAACTCCACCAGATTAGAGTTCTTCGGAATTGATCGTAACGGACTCGGCGGGGCATTGCCCAAATGCATAGGTAATTTCTCGATCGCTCTCAAGTGGTTCGGTGTGAATGAGAACCTTATGTTTGGTGAGATTCCTGGAGAGATTGGAAGTCTAGTCAACCTGGACCATTTAAATATGTATTCCAACAAGTTTTCAGGCGAGGTTCCCTCAAATTTCGGGAATCTACAAAATCTAGGGGCATTGCGCTTAATCGATAACAACCTGGGGGGGACAATCCCAACTTCTTTAGGGAATCTAACCAAGTTGATCATACTAAGTCTTGGTTGGAACAACTTTCATGGGGAAATTCCTTCACATCTGTCAAAGTGTCAATCTCTGCGGTCGCTTGATCTTTCTAATAATTATCTCAGCGGTACCATACCCCCACAGCTCATAGGTCTCTCCTCGATAACAATCATTTTGAACTTGTCTCGGAACTATCCGAGTGGGGTTCTACCCATGGAAGTAGGGAACTTGAAAACTCTGACCAAGTTAGACATCTCGGACAATATGTTGGTAGGTGAAATCCCAAATAGTTTAGGGGATTGTACTGGATTGACCTCACCGAGGATGGGGGGAAACTTTTTCCGTGGGTCCATTCCTCAATCGATCAAATCGTTAGGAGGTATTGAAGAGCTAGATCTTTCACGCAACAATTTAACGGGTCAGATTCCGGAATTTTTAGCATTATTTCGGTCCCTGAAACTTTTGAATTTGTCTTACAATAGCTTTGAAGGCATGCTACCGCTTGAAGGAGTCTTTAAGAATGCTACTGCGACTTCTATTATTGGGAACGATGAGCTTTGTGGGGGATTGCCAGCATTTCACCTCCCCAAGTGCACCTTCAAACGCTCCAAGAGAAGAAAAATCCATATATTGGTATCGTCGGCTTGTGCTACTTTTGTCATTCTTGGAATAGCTCTTGTTCTGGTTTTTCTATATCTTCGTTGGTTGAAGAAGAAAGTAAAAGAACCGATTTCAACTTCCATGGACGACTCATGTCCAAACATATCTTATCGAGCACTCTTAAAAGCAACCGATGATTTTTCTTCAATGAATTTGATCGGTGTTGGAAACTTTGGTTCTGTTTACAAGGGGATACTTAAGGAAAATGGTACGACCGTTGCGGTGAAGGTGCTTCATTTAGTGCATCGTGGTGCTCTAAAGAGCTTCTTGGCGGAGTGCGAGGCATTAAGGAACGTGAGACATCGAAATCTTCTAAAGATATTGACGGTTTGCTCGGGTGTTGATCATCAGCAAAATGATTTTAAGGCCTTAGTTTATGAGTACATGGAAAATGGAAGCCTCGAAAGGTGGCTACACCCAAACCCAACACCATCTCACAGGAATGAGCCTACCCGGACATTGAATTTCTTTCAAAGGATAAACATTGCCATTGATGTCGCCTCTGCCTTGGATTATCTTCATCACCAGTGCCACATCCCCATCATACATTGTGATCTAAAGCCGAGCAATATCCTCTTAGATGCTGAGATGGTCGCCCATGTTGGTGACTTTGGATTGGCAAAGTTCCTCCCTGGATCATCCTCTAATACCGTGACTAATCGGACGAGCTCGGTGGGCATAAGAGGAACAATCGGTTATGCTCCACCGGGTAATCTCTTTCAAAGCAAGAAAGTTTATTTAGGTAAAAGATGTTGATGGGTCTTTTTGTGAGTTTTGTAGCCGCATGATAACTCTTACGCCCATTACACTCTGCTTTAATGATCCACACTCCAAAAGTTCACCTGCACTATGATCTACATTTGTGACAGAATATACGATGGGATGCAAGGTGTCAAGAGAAGGCGACGTCTACGATTACGGCATCCTCTTATTGGAGATGTTCACGGGGTTGAGTCCCACCAATGACACCTTCAGAGATAATTTGACTCTTCATAGCTTTGTGGCGGAAGCTTTGCTCGAACGAGTGCGGGAAATTACGGATCGCATTCTGCTCCAAGAAAAAGAGAATCATCCAAGCCCCCGCCGTCCTCAACATTGGGTCTCCGAAAGCAACGGCATATTTCAAGAGTGCTTGGTTACAATATACAATATTGGAGTCGTTTGCTCCGATGAAGTGCCTGGAAGGCGGATGAGCATCAGCGGAGTTGCAAATCAGCTGCAAAAGATCAGAGAGAAACTCTTTGCACGGGGTTAACACGGACAACAATGAAACAACATGTCTATTCTCTATAGCATAAATTTTGTTAGAACTTGTCTCTTCTCTCCTTGCTATACGTTCAGTTTTGCTTATGCAAACGCAAACGTGCGGGTAAAATACATAACTGAAGATCTTTCCTTAAAGATGATGGTTGTTACCTTTCACCTCTGTATCTGTACATGTTTTAAGCTAGCATAAGGCACGTAATGTGCACACACATTATTGAGTACTGTAAGTTTACTAAAACTTTGTTTTGGTGCTGTAGTATAATAAAATGAATTCGAAATAAATTGCCATGCTGCTGCTGCTGCTTCTTTTTATGGTTTCTAGTACGAATTGCTATCAATTAGGGCGCGTGTGGTAACGTTTCGGTTCCGAGAATAATTTCTGAGTAGAAATGATATTTTTTTTATTCTGTCCCGAGGGCAGCTTCTAAATAGAAGAACGCGTTTAGTAATCGTACAAAGTTTTTATTTCCAAAATATAAAAGGAACATAAATTTGTTTGGTATGAACCTAAAAATTTATAGTCTTAACTTTTTATATTTAATTATAAAAAGGCCGATGGAGGCGGTAAGGACCGTCAGCTGCGGCGGTGGCGACCGTCGACGACAGTGGCAATCGACGACCTACAATGACCGGCGGTGGTCTCGTGGTTGTAAAGATGAGTATTAAGTTGTACTGAGCTTGTTTTTCTAAAATGACTTTGTTTCGCTTTTTGCTCCCGGTAATAAATAAATTACTTTCTTTTACTTCTTGTTTTTGTTCCCAGGAACAAAAAGTCAATTAACGTAGTGTCGCGACTTGCTTTTCCTCTATCAACACGTGCACAAATGGGTTTATATTCTTTTTCTATTTCGGGAACAAAAGAATTACCAAACAAACCCTTAGCTATAGGAAATTTGATTCAAAAGGAAAGCTAGGTTTGTGCAGTTTGACCAGGGAAGGCTCTCTGTGGTTGAATTGTTGCGTGAAATACTAGGATGTTAGGAATTGCTCTATGTTCCTAAATGTTGACATCTAAGTTTTGGCAATTCATTTAGTCATTTATTGCATAAAAAACTAGGAATTAACTATAGTCCCCAGTAAAAATATTTAAATCATATTTCATATAGTTTAGTTTAATTTATCCAAACATGTGTTCTTGCATTTTAATCGGACCGGTGGCGAAAATGGACTCGAAATCGACGCGTGAACCAAGGCAGAACTCAGCCTGCAAGGGGGGTGTGTGTCGAAATTCATAAGGCTATTAGGGCCTAACTGGCGCTTGATTCAGCCCATTAAACTTTGATTAGGGGAAAAGGGCCTTCAGTTAAAGCTTAATTAGTTAGAAAAAAGAACTCAATTAAGCACAGAAGGAGCAGACAAGCTGCGAAAGAAGCCACAGGTCAGCCAAGCCGATTCAATCGGCGGGCCCGCCACGCGAGGGTCTAATTGATCAAACTTTCGTCCCTGATGATCAAATTGCAAAGACCCAAAATTTGGGGGACTATTCCATAGATAGACAAAAATTGAACCTAGCAAAAACTCTAGGTCGGAAATTCAGTCTCAGAAAATACACGTGAGAATTAGACAGAGGAAGAGCACAGTCGAGAATCCCCGGTGGCCGCCCCCGGTCGGCTATCACCTCGCGCAGCCTTTGCTGCCGCTGACTAGCAGTCATCGAATCCCCGACACTGACGACGTCCATTGCTGTCGGGCCTTCAGCCGCTACCGTGCCTCACCTAATGCCACACTGCCTTCGCCCATGGCGAGGTCTGTTGCCTCCTCCTCGAGTAGACACCGCCTCGCTCCGGCTGCCTCGCTCGTACCAAAGCCGACAGCCACCAGTGGCTGCTCGACCACCCGACAGGTCGAGTCTCCATCCCTACCAAGCCCTGCTAGCCATTGTGTCGCGACGACGGTGGACCGTGAATAGACAGAGACCCTCGCCGGTCCATCTGCCACGCCAGAAATCACTGTCGTTGCAATCTGCAGCTCCACCCGACGTCGTCGGTTGCAGCCAGAGCAGTCGCCACCCTCCATCGACGTCACCCGTGCTTTTGTTTTGTAGGTCGGACCGTGAATTCGAGAGTTGCCGAGCCATCACTGAACCACGAGCTGCTATTCATCGTAGATTGAAATCCCCACCGAGTCGTGTCGTCCTTCAGCCGAGGACTTTGGCCCAAAGTCGAGGCCGAGGCCTCGATGATCGATCTCATCGTTTATGAACAGTTCAACTCCCACTCCAGCCTCACCTCCCTCTGCTTCGGCTTCGGCTTCTGCTTCTGCTTCTGCGTTAGCATCAACCTCATCCAGAGGACAATGCTTCCACTTTCACTCCTCCCCATCTCGCTCCCTCTTCAAACTCAAAAGCCTCGCGCTCTTAGTTGCAAAGCCACTCTCAACCTCGTCACCGACCCCGATTCCTTCCAGGTCGGACGCCTTCTGGGCAGCTATGGCTTCATCAACATCACCAGGTAATTCCATCCTCCTCCACTATCAGTCTTTTCACTTCCCTCTTCTCTTGTCTTTACTCTGTTCGCTCCTCGGGTCGCAGCTATTCGGGCCTCCAATCGAGTTCAACTTCCGGGCAGTTCAAGACCCAGGACGTCGGTGAAGGAAGCGTCAAAATCAGGTGCCACTGCATCCCTCCCGAGTCTTCTCCTCCTCTTAATCACTGTTGACCCTCTTTCTCACTCGCGTGGCAGTCTTCTTTCAGGCTTTACGAAGGCAGAGTCGTCCAGGGTCCCCTCTCTGGCTCTTCCGTCGTCTTTAAGGTCACTGTTTGAACTAGTCCTAAGGCCCTGCTAGATGCATTCGTCAATCCTTTCATTGTAATCATCATTCCTACGACTCGAACACTATACACAGATCAGTTCGTTCTCTCAGTTCAATTCCAGTTTGCAAGAGACGAAGTACCTCTCGCACGGCTAAGCATCACCGCCAGCCATAGTTCGAAATGGGAAGTTATGCCATGGAGAGCCCAAGTTTCGTCTTCCTCAATGCATCCTAGTGGTTCCGAAGAGGAGAAAATAGAACCAGACTTCAAAAACGGTTGAACCCATTGCTTCATCAGTGTTAGGATTAACAGTGTCACTGATTCTTTCAATCTGGCGGGTTACGAATAATAGACATGATCCGGCTTCGACCTCTTCCAAGAAATCTCTTTCATTGGTGTCTTGACGAAGCCTTTTCATGGCTTGAGTGCAAGGCATAGAGAAACATCAAACATTGTAATCTTGTGAAGGTCATGACATCTTGTTCAGAAATTGACAAATGATGTGGACGATTTTAAGGCCCTAGTCTATGAATTTATGGTCATTGGAAACCTGGAGGATTGGCTACATCTAACTCCTGGAGAGAACGAGGGACGTGACGAGCCAAGCAACTCGAGCCTTTTAAAGGCTAAGCATCGGTATCAACGCTGCTTATGCTATACATTATCTCCATCACCATAGCAAGAAGCCTACAGTTCACTGTGATCTCAAGCTCAGTAATGATCCTCGATAATAATCCTCGATGATGAAATTATCGCACATGTTGGTGATGAATTGGCGAGATTAGTTCCGGCACCAAACAACCAAGTCTTTGCAAATGAGTCGAGTTCTATCAGGATAAGAGGCTTTAATATGTAGCTCCAGGTGAATTCTATGTGCTTTGTCCTCCCAGTCTTTTTGCTTCCCTCTTGTAGTAAAATCGGAAGTAAACAGGTCAAAAGAATGAGAATCCTACCTCAACTGCAGCTTTTGCTTGCCGATTCACTATGCTTCCTCAAACAATTCCTAGAATTGATATGTTAAATCTTGACAAGTACATTCAGGGTACCATTCTTCAGGGTCCTTCAAATAAAGCTGTGTCTTCGGCATCATATTGGCCAGTAATTGAAATCTCGGGTTGTGAAGTGGCGCTGCACAACTGAATCTGATCTTTCCCGGGGGCTATAATGCAATCAAAATGTGGTGGATTGACAAGGGTGAAAGAATGATCTCTAGGAATTGTTCTAGGGACATGGATGACAGACATGCATCTACTTAAGGAGAAGATGAGATGATTAGTAAGATATGTCGAGATAAACACATACACCCGCATAAAGCAAGGTAGTTCATCAATTACATTTGAGTGCAGCGCAGAGCATTTGCATAATTCATAGAACAGTATGCTTCTATATTTGCATAGGCCCTGTTTTCTCCTTTCCTTCTTTCACTTGTTTCCAGAGTATGGAGTGGGAAGTCAAGTGACTGGACGTGGATATATGATATATCGACAGTTACGGCATCATCTTGTTTTCACCTGGAAGAGGCCCACTGATTCGAAGGTTTCGACCTCCATAACTTTGTTGAGAAAGCATTATCTAGTTAAGGGAAGAGATTGCAGACCCCAGGCTGTTCCAGGGTATGCAAGAAACAGAAGCAGTCAGATACAAAAACCAGATTTGAACTAGCAATGGAAGAAGATAATCTTCCGTTCCTATCAGTAGGCAACACTGTAGCCTTCCGTCCAAGAAATAAGCGATTTTTTTCTCCTCTTTTTGCCTTTTGGATAGGAGGAGTGATTATTTTCTGGCAACAGAAATCGGGCATCGATTTTTGAAGTTGTGACTAATCTAAGCATTTTTTTTTTTATTAGTGAAAATGAGAGAGGACAGAGGTGTAAGTAGGAGTGAAGGCGGAAGAGGCTGCTCTAAAAGATGCATTGTTATTACTCTAGCAGTAGTTATCAACTTTAGTATTTTGGTCATAATCATAATAAGGAGACATCTGCCAAAGAGCAAATTATCACACCTGAAATTCAACAGTTCAACAGATACTGCTGGAGCAATAAGAGGTCTGGCAAGCTAGTAGAACCTTTCATGGGTTGACTAAAATCTTGTCTTTTGGTCACTGAGAACACCGCCCAAGATACATTCCCAGAGGGCCTTGTTAACAAGTAACAGCACCAGTTAAAAGCTTCAAAAACAGAAAAGATGCTCATCAAATCACATTGGATACCGAAAAAGTGCACATTTTAAGGAACTAATTGTACCGAACATCAAAGTTGCAATAAAAAAAATATTTAATAAGTTCAAACAAGTGTTCTGAGACACTCTACCAACATTTTCTTTAAAGCGCCTGTGGTCTCCTGCACATGGTAACATTCATTTTTGACTGGTAATAGGGTCCAATCAACCCATATAGAAGTTAACAGAACTGGAGTTTGTTCAACATCTTTCGTATATGACAATCAATTAGTACAACTCCTACAAAAAGCAGAACTGAGCTTCAGGGTTTAAAATATGATACTCCGGCACTTAGCTTACAGTTCTAGTTTCGTCATATCCTTTGTCACAGCCGAATCTGTTTTGACCAAGTCATATGTGCAGGGTGGCAAGGTTCTTTCTCAGAGGAAGAGCTCCTCCTTTGGAGTGTGCAAGAAGAAGCTGGAGTTTTTCTGACTACAATAGTGAAGTCGCAATAAATAAAGACAGTTTGTGAACATCCTTAATCTGTCACCATAAGACAAACAACTCGTTGTTGACCAATTATCGACGTGATAGCACTAGCATACAAACCTTTCAATGAAGACAGAACAGTTCGTCACTTCTTTCGACATTTCTTCAGGAAAGAATAAGAATGCCCTACCCATCCATATGTGGATACTCACAGTATTTTTATTACTTTGATCAACCTGAGCAGCTACTCTGCAGCGAAAAAATCAAGTGCAGGGTTTAAGAGCCATCTTTGTACAAGCCAATCAACTAATCTCATTCCACTTTAGGCATAGCGCTTATGTGTATATCCTCACAGAAATTTGAGCTGCAGCATTACCCTTTTGCAAGTCGAATGAGACTAAAACTTTGCCATCTTGACAAGTCCTCAATTTCAATGTTTCTGTTTTGACCAACCTACAAAAGGCAAAAGCAACCACACGAGGAAAACGCTGCGCCTCTCATATTCCTTCCTCCTTCCGGGATTTGTTTCAACCACCCTATACAAGCTGGGTTGCATAGACATGGCCCAAGTCTCAGCAATAACTTGAGTCAAGACCGCACGGTGAACACAAACGATCAGAGTTTCTCATCGCTTGTGTATCAGCCCTATAGACTTTGAGGAGAACCAATAATGACAAACCATCCAAATATCCAGTAAACAGAGGTTGTACTCAAACAAAGTCAACTTGAAAACGTCCTTCCTGCATTAAATTCTAAGGAATTTGCTATACCATCAGCATGCCCTTTTGACAGAGGAAGAACAGCTTTTAACGTCTTTACCAGTTGATTGAGCTTCCTCAACTTGTCGGCCTCACCAGCCTGCAGCAGTAGCCCTCCTAACATCCGAAATGTTGCTTCAGTCATTAGCCTTCCTCTCTCCAGCATCTGTTTGGAGCACTCAAAAGCTTCTAGGTCTCTTCCACGAGAACACAATCCAATCACCAAAAGATCCAGTGCATGACCATGAGGACAATGCCCTTTGCCCACCAGGTATTCCCATAAATGCAATCCCATATCAACTTGACGATTAACACAAAAGTACTTCATCAGCATGACCACCGTCCGAGTTTTAGGCACAAAGTTTCTCTCCACCATTTTATGATATAACTCATATACTCCGTCTATTTCTCTTGATCTCATCAATCCAAAGAACAATGTATGATAGGTCATGTTGTCATGCCTAATTTGCTTCGCCTCCATCTCATCCATCAAGGCAATGGCAGCTTTTACATATTTTGCTCTTATCAGAACACTGATCATCGCATTATAGGCTGCTGTATCTGGTTGCATATTTTTTGTAAGAATCCCATCAAACAATTCCTTTGCCTTTCTTAGATTGCGAGCAACCCCCGCACCATGAATCAAAGTAGTAAATGCCTCGACAGTAGGTAAGCAACCGGCCCCTTCCATTTCTTCAAGAAGCCTTAGACCATCACCCACACAACCTCTCTTACCATTCTTACAGTAAGCATCAATCCTGATGTTATATGTCACTTTGTTAGGTTTAAAACCTCTTCTAACCATCTCATGGTAAAACAACTCCATTGAGGTGACATCGCCCGAATCTTTAAATCCCAAGAGCAGTATATTCATGGTCTTCGTATCGGGAGAGAATCGTGAATGCATTTTATTGAACACAGATCGTGCTTCCTTCATCTGCCTATGCGTGCAAAATGCCCGAAGAAGTATATTGAACTCATCCGTACCAAACCTCCTCCAACAAACACATCATTCTCCATCCTTTCAAATGCCAGGAGAGTATCCTCATACGACTTGAATTTCGCAATCTTCAACATCATGATGCTCATCGCCTTCAGCGTGAGCACCGAAGGGTGCATTACCAGCATCTCGTCCATCAATTCCCAAGCTTTCTCAATGTACCGCATCCTTGCAAGTATGTGGAGAGTTCTTTCAAACGCCACCGAAGTCGGACCGCATGACAAATGGCGGACAGTGTATCTGAAGAACTCTAGAGCTTTGAGACCATTGGAATGAGCCCCAAATAAATGGCCAAGCACATCCTCTACGAAACCAGCTGAAAGAGTACGCGGCGGGATGTGCTTCTGGAGGACGGTTTGAAGCGTGCTATCAGGAAATGGGTGGTCGTTTATGACTTTGGCGATTTTGACGATCTCGTTATCCCTTCCCAATGGAACAGTGGTACAGAAAAGTCGGGACAAGAAGCGCTGGTGTGAAATTCTAGCGAACTGATTCTGAGTCAGTAATTTCATCGAGCAGCTCATGATCAATGGGATCTCCGATGACAAAACCAATCAATTCCCTTGTGGGTTCTTCTGGAACCTGCAACCACGTTAACCAGTAGTCGCATGCTCGGCTATCTACGGCCACCCATCACCAGAATTTCGCCATTTGAACACACTTTGTGAGGCGATTTAATCAAGCGATACTGCATTGCGAAAACTGGAACGAGAAAGGGACACTCCCTCCTCGTCTTCTTCGCGACCGTGGGCACTCTGGAGCCTGAATCTCGGCCAATTTGCAGGGGTCCAGCCCACCGTCGGCCAGGCAGCGAAGGCCGTCGCGCTCGAAAGCTGGAAACTTGCGTGTTTGTCTGCTTTGGTATGCGCTGTTGCTCCCGCAGCATCCACTCTTTCCGTTTCCTGAGTTTTCCGGGGATGTTCAAGGAATACAGACGCAAAGATAATTCACATAAGAAAATTTACGAATGGTAACAGAAATGATCGACTCATAATATTACAAACGGTAAAGGTAAAAAGAGAAATTTACTATTTCTCGTAAAAAATTACGAACAACGGGAATAAAAGATCTTACTGCTATCAATTAGGATCAAACGCAAAAGGAAAGTAACGGTCAACAAGATGGTTTAGTTACGAAAGGGGGAAGAAAAATTACAGGTAATGTCGATAGTTTACCATTCTTTTTGTGGGATATTACACACCATAGGTACCTCGTACTTACGACGAAGAAAGCAAAATTACGTCCTCTAAAGAAAGGGAATTAGTTAGTTTAGTTAACAACAGGAGAAGAGAATTTGCAATTCACTTTGTGTAGAGTTACTTATATTCGGTGGAATATTATCAATCGCAGAATCCGCATAACGACGAAAATAACATTGTATGCTCTAAACATATGTTACAAAATGATATTTCACGGGTAATTTCTGGCCGTTGACAATGCCCGATTGGAGCCCAAAGCGATTTTTTTGGCTATTTTTGGGCGGGGTACTTTTCATGTTCGAGCAATAGTTTAACATACCTATATCTTAACGGTTACAAATGCTGCTCGAACCGAACCGAAACACTTTGATGTTAGGGCTTCAAACAAAACGAAACGAGAAAATTGTAAATAAGAGCTTGAAGTGTCCTCATTTTTCTCAAATAAAGATCTGAAGTTTGCATTATTTTCAAGTAAGGGTCTCAAGCGATGGCCGATTACCGGCAAGGACTAGGCGAGGCAAGCCCTCGCTTCTTCTTCTTCTTCGCGGCCATGATCGACCATGATTTTGACACCTCTTCACTTCACAAGACACATCTTCGTAGCCGGCGATGACCCATCCTTGCCCGTGGCTGATCATGAGAGGCCGTTCTCAACAGTAGTTGAAGCGAGGTCACCATGAGGATGGCATAGCGCCACCCGTGCGAGGCCACCCATGATGGCCGCAAGGGACTGCCTTGTTGGCCGCAACAACGAAAAAAATAAAGAAATGCAAAAAAAATAATAAAAAAGAGCAAATGACAAAAATACCTTTGGTTAAGCCATTCTTCAAAACATAAATGACATTTGAAGCCCTTATTTGAAAATTTCCCCGACAAAATACATTAAAATACACTTCAAAACCATAATACGCTCTCTCTGGCGAAATTCCTACTCCGCCTTCCTCGTTCATCGACTCCGACACCGTCGACTCTTCCACAAATCCAGTAAACCCTAGACGGCGATTCTTCAACTCCGGAGGAGAGCCCTTCAGCTCGGCTACTGACTCCATCCTCATCTTCACTTGGATCACCTCTCCGTCTTCGTCATCAAGGTCCAACTACTCGATCGTGCGATCGCTCACTGACGTTGCAGATGGTTTGGAGGCGGCTGGATTGTGTGTGCTTCACTACTTCCTTGGTTAATTGTGTATGTGTGTAGCTGCTGTTCTTTTCTCTGGCTAACGTCGCCTATGAGCACGAGAACTACCATTGAAGGAGCACTGTGATCATGCTGGTTGCCGAATTTTTCGAAGAGCATAATCTTTCGATTCCCTCCATTTCTCTCTTTCTGAGCGCAGCGCGCGCATCGTCTCCTTCCTTGGATCTACTTTTGTTTTGCTAAGAGCGTTAATTCTATGGTTTCGACTTTGGGGTCAATTAATTGCGTTGAGTTGTGCGTCTTTTCCTGAATTTTCAGAATTTACAGAGGCTTCTTCATCGAGTTCTATATTATGGGACCTCATTTGTTGGTGACAGTCTAAGTAGCATCGACACCGACACACGACAGTTAACGCCGACACATCATTTCTATAAGAAAAAAATAGAGAATTCCGACACATGAGGACACATTAAATATTAAATATATAATCTTATATATATAGAGTAAATTATTATTTTTTATGATTATTTCTATCAATTTAATTTAATGATTCATATCCACAAATAAATAGCTAATATAAAAGAGTCGAGAATGTATATACACTAAAAATATTAATTAGGGTTTGGGTAATTAGGGCCGAGCTGATTAGGGTGGAGGAATTTAGAATATTAGGTTTTGATAGATTACATTTTGACCCCTAAAATGTTGAAATTTTCTAAAATTCACCCATGCGTGTTGGAATAGCATGCCGGGATTCCGGGCTTGCGTGTCACTGATGTATCGAGAGTGTTGATCACGTGTCGGACCCGTGACGGGCACCAATACGTGTCCGACACCGAGACGAAGGCTCTCGGAGAGTGTCCGTCCTTCCTAGATGATAGTAATGATTGAAGTGAATCGCACTTGAATTTGGCATATAAGTTTTTTAACTCATGGACATTCTACACGTTCGACAGAATGAATGCCTGAATCATGGATAGTTAATTCCTATTGCATTCTGTTCACAAACATTCTGATGTCCATTTGAAGTTGCATTGGCTGTCTTATTGCATTCCCTGTACACAGTTGATTAAAATGCGAACAAAGTCAGACATATAAGCATGTTGTGGTGCTTGTTGTTTACGCGTGCTTTTAATATGTCAAATGTTGGCCCTGGGTGTTATGTTGCACTGTTCATGTGTGCATTTGCCGGGTCAATTGACGTTGAGCTCGCTTAGGAAGATTGTACATGGTATTACTCATCTAAGCTGCTGGACATGAGAAGTTTTCGTATCGTATATGATGTTATACACATAGTCCTTGAGGTGCATAAATATGCATGGCGAGATGGGCATTTACAATTCTTTATCGGTATTCATTTCTCATCAAATTGTCTATGAATTACAATCACCATGAACAGCCGTAGAATTTTCTGTTTGGTTATCTCTGAATTCCAGTCATTCGAGCGCATGCTCCAATTTCACTTCTCCCAACTTTTTCCAACGTATCAATAAGTATTGTGCCCTGAATCTTCTGATTGCCATTTGTACTCGAGGCACTCATCAATAAATACTGAGACAAGTTGCCATAAAGTCTAGCAGGTATCAAGTTTAGAACTTAGCATGTAATACTACTTTTCAGTCATCTTGGTTAGTATATGATATCGTGTGACTGAATATGATTAATAGTTAATGTATAGATTCTTATTAATGAGTTGGAGCTTGCTAAAATTGACAAACCCGAATAAATATCAACACAAATATTAAACTGGAATTTACTAAAAATGACTAAATTTCCAAAGACTCGCGCTTTTTCCACTCATCATATAGCTTTGACACTACATTGTGTGGCCCATCACTTTTGGTATAAATTTGTATGCTTCATTTTTTATTTATTATTTTGCCAACTCTTTTGTTTCCTTTTTCTTTTCTTTTTTTTCTCTTACAGGTCCCATTTTCCTCCTCCTCCTTCTTCTTCCTTTCCACACCTCCCACTCCTTCTTGTTCCAAGACGTCCCCGGTTTATTATCTATGATGCCAATCCCGTCGTCATCCCGTCTCTCTGTTCTCTTAACTTCACAAGGTGATTAATTTCTTTACAAGCTCCTCCTCGTTGACTAAGATAGAAGGGTGGTGTGGGAATTAACCCTTTGCGTCCGCATGATTTTGAACCTTCAAATTCTCGGGAACCACATTGAGCCTTTGACGGATCAACAGTTGATGGGCATATGTAATTTGCACCAATTTTCGCAACAAGCCAAAGATCCTCTATCTCAAGGAATGGAAACGCTACAGCAATCTCTCGTGGACACACTTTCTTTGACCACACCGAGTCCTACTGCTTCGGGAAATGTCGCAAAATACATGGGCCAAATGGCTATTCCAATGGACAGATTGGCCACTCTTGAAAACTTCGTTCACCAGATGCTACTTAATTATACAAGGCATGTCTTCGAAATATTTAAAGTTATGCTTACTGTATTCAATATGAATTGTGTCGTTTGAAAGAAAACCCAGCATATGCGAGGAAAATCCATTTGGTATTGAGACTCAACTATTTTTGTTCCTTTTCTTATAGTCTGACCTCTTGAGATAGCTATTGGATGCATCGGATGTTAACCACCCGTCAAGCAGCCCGCACTCTTCTCGTTGTCAACAACTACATCTCCCGTCTCATAGCACTAAGTTTATTAGTGTTAGCTCGTCCTAGGAGCGAAAACATTTATTCTTCTGAACTCTTCTAATTGTAATTAATAGTTTTGATTAAAATTAATGTTTCCAGTGGGGATCCCCTTATGAACACCGATCGCAACCATAGGGATTCGAGCCGCCTTTGTTAATGGAAAAAATTTTCACGTGATTTCAGACTTCGAGAATAAAATTGTATAAAAAGGGTATTATGGAAAGGATGGATGAGGATGAACATGTCATTGATCAAAATAGAGGACAGAGATACGGGAGGACGACGGGATTGTCATAGGAAAATGGTTTCCTAATAGTATTGTCGGGGACAATGCAATTTCAACAATAGATTCACACACCATCACCATGTGCTTTGCATAAAGCTTGATTGGGAGATCATGTGGTCAGAAATAACCGACAGTACTATCAAAATGTCATGTTAGCGGCTCCATTGCCATAAAAGATTATAAACAGGAGACATTGGGGTTTTTGGAAAAAAAAAAAAAAAAAGAAGTGGCAGGCATGGAAAAAGGAGGAAAGTGAGACCCGTAAGGGGAAAAATAAAAAAGAAAATAAAAGAGTTGACAAAATAATAAATAAAAAATGAAGTATATAAAGTTGTACCAGAAGTGATGGCCATAAGTGATGGCCATACAAATGATAAGATGGTCAAAACATATACAAAAAAGAGTATCAAAGTCATAATGGGATTAGAAAAAACGCGAGCCAGTCCAAAACTCACAACAATAAGATGTTTTAATGAAACAATTAAAATCATATATCTTATTTTAGTAAATAACCACAAGGATGGCGTTATTTCCACACCAATTTTAGTTAAAGCACATATTTTGACCAAATTACTCTCTCTCTCTCTCTCTCTCTATAACCGCACAAAGGCAAATGTCCATGTAAAATATATATAATTGAAGATCTTTGTTTAAAGATGATAGTTGATTATCATTCGCCATTCGATTCTGTACATATTTCGAATTAAGAATAAGGCCTGCAATGCGCACACATGCTTGAGCACCGTCAATTTACTAAGCGCTCTGTTTTGGTGTTATAGTGTTTTAAAATAAATCCAAATCAAATTACCTTGCTTCTTTTTGTCATTTTACTTGTATGATGCTCCTTAAGACGAATTCCAATCAATTAGCTGTTGGGGGTCAAATTCAAAGGACAGCTTGGATTCTGCGACTTGACTAGGAATAGTGGCTTACCACCGCTTAATTCTAGAGCAAAATAAATGGATATCAGATCTTGCTCTCTAATGCTTGATATATAAGTTCGATCGGATAAGGGCAATCATGTTACTATGGTGGGTGTGTTAAGATACACATGTGAGTTATGTTAGAGAAGTCTTACATCGGAGAAATGGTATGGTGTTGAGCAATTAATATATTGAAGTTGTCTGATAATTCATTGGTTTAAGCTTTTAAGTGAAAGTGGATCCAACTTGATATAAATAGGCCCGAATTTGGGCTCTCTCTTGGCGATCTTTCCTGATGAAGCTTTTGCTACGCGCTCTCAACAAATGGTATGAGAGCCGATAGCAGATTGGTGGGCTCCCAATCTGTCTTAGTGTTTAGAAAATATCTCAAGAAAAGAATACCGAATCAATTTTCGGGGGGGTGTGTATTGTGGTGTCGTAACACACGCCCAATGTTAGAATTTATGGTTCCATCCGGAAAAAGAGAGAGAGCATACCTAATATAAAGGATATCTAAATTAAGGGAGAGCATACCTAATATAAAGGACGCCTAAATTAAGGGAAAGCATACATGAAACCGAGCTTTCACGTGGATGGGAGACTTATTCGGTCAACAAGCCCAAGTTTGGACTTTACCTTTTCCTTTTATTGCATCGGCGACTCCAGTACATGATCAAAAGTCGACCACGTTCAAAGACTCAAACTTGAGACATATTTTAACGGGGTGAATAAGGATATATAGATTTCAAGTCCAACCTTCCGGCATGCGGCAATTAAAAGGATATGTGTCGACACTCGATACGCATAGCAGGTGTTGTTTAAATATGCCTCGGTATAATCGGTCCCACATCTCAATAATGTAACTTCTGTGTGTTAGATTTTTCTATGGGCATAAGTACGAATTCTCTAGCACTGCTCTTTTGGAGGCTTACTACTTATATCAATTTTGCTAATACGAAGGCTTCAATTTGTGCATCGACAACCCTAAATTCGTCTTTCGGTCAATCTGGTCCTTGAATTATTTATTTTTCGTTGTTTTGTACTGTTAAAATCTAAACGAAAACGTCAGCAAGGCTTTGAAGCTATTGGGGAGTGCTGCGGTGGCATCCTATGTGGCATTCCACATGGCGGACAGAGAAAAGTTTTAAGGAAATATGAAATAGGACCAGCGTTATTTCGAAAATTCAAAAACTAAAAAAAAATATGGAGAAAAGGGAAAATCAAATGTGCAAAATAGAGGACGGAGGAGTTTCCACAAAATCATATGAGTGTTGATAAATTATGGAACATGACAGTTGGGATTGGATTGTCCTGTCAGCACGTAGATATAGAGATACATGCATGCATCAACGTCATCCGGTGACTCTGGCCGACGGAGGTTAGCGGTAGTTGGCTACGGGGACAGATTGGCTGGTGGCGACCGATAGAGGTCCGCAATGGGCGGGGGCAAGCGATGGTCGGCGGTTGGCGGTGGTAGTAGGCGGTGGCCGGTGGAGGTAGGGGATAGGTGGCGATCGGCGACGGTCCACGGTTGCGGAAGTTGGCAAATGTGGGTATGATCGAAAAGAAGGTGGGACGTATTAAAAAGAGGGTGAGACGAAAAGTACTTCTTAAGTTGAAAAAACTATTTTTTTAACTTCTCAAATTGAAGGGAAAAACAACTTCAAAAATAGAAATTTCTTTCAGAAGTAAAAATTTTTATTAAATGGATTTATGCTTCATAAGTTAAATTACCAAACTGATTTACGCCTCAGAAGCACTTTTGGAGCAGAAATCCATTTCTAGAAGTGTATCATGCGCACTCTTAGGACCGTATGCGGTCGGGCAAGACTTTTCCTACGAGAAAATATTGGTACATGCATTAACGTCTTCCAGCGACTCTGGATGCACACATAGCCTGTCAAAAGTCTTTTCCAACGTGGATGGAAAGAATGGGAACAACCAAGTCTATCGGGTTTACTTGCGAGAAAGAGGCTTGCTAGCCCGACTATCCACATGGACGGTGTCGAGACCCTCTCGAGAGCTCTTGAGTGTGAGGGTTAATGGGTCGTCTTTCCGACCTAGCTGCATGTGGACCTTCCAACGTGAGCCCCTCCCAAGGCTCATTACCCAAATCGCAACAGAGGTTACCTTCGGTGCGGTCTAGTGACATGTGCTACGTGTGCATGCCAAGGAGTCGCCACCAATCATTTCTTGGAGGGTATGATTAGAAAATCCCATCGAGTAGTTGGGAGCTTATATTCGATTTTGTAAGAACCAGAGAAATGGGATCGGGGACTTAGTTACGCCAACTATCAGAGTTAACACTCTTTTGGTACCTAAGTTAACTGAATTTTCTAACCTCGAAATTTCATGCAGATGAATAGGGTATGAATCCTAAATCTAGGAGTTTATGCGGATGGGAATAACTACCCTAGTAAACACAATCAATAAAGAAAGTGCGCAAATCAAGGAATCAAATCATACGGATAAATCGCATCAAATCAGCATGGCATTCCTAGTAGAGCCCTATTGGATTAGAGGACATCCAATCTCGATTCATAGGATAAACATGAGTGCTTTGGATATGATTTACCCATGAGGGGCAAAATCGTAATTTTGAAAAATTTTAGGGACAATTGGCCAAAAAAGGTAAAATTGTCATTTCGGACGAGATCCGGAGTGAAAAGCGTCGAAAATAGGATTGGCCACCTAAATCAACCAATTTCCTAATTTCCAACATTTTTTTTATAATTTTCTAGCATTTTTTGGAGACAATTTACCCTTGAGGGGTAAAATTGTCATTTTCTTAAAGAGAATGAGATGTGAAAGCCCCAGATAAAAGGATTGGCCACCCACCTGACCCAAACCCTAATTTTAAGTAATTTCCACAACTCATTGGGATATCAAAGACAATTTACCCATTGAGGGGTAAAATCGTCATTTCAAGAAAAGGCGAGACTCGAAAACCCAAATAGAAGGATTAGTCACATAACCTGACCCAAATCCTAATTTTGGCATTTTCACAAATCTCGAAAATTTTTGGAAACGATTTACCCCTAAAGGATATAATCGTCTTTTCGGGCATATCGGAAGGAGAAACCTCAAAAATAGGTTTGGTCAGTTGATTGTGGCCATTCCTCAATTTTTGAGAATTTCTGAAATTTTTTAGGAAGTTTTCAACGAACTTTTCCCTTTTTTATTTTTGAAATTTATATCACACATATTCATATGCGGAACTCACACAAATCACCAGGAGGAAACTCGATCTTCCGATCTTGGAGTATGAATGAAAAATAAATTGCTGAAAGTAAATTTACAAACCACCAGTAGTAGACTCAACCTTTCTGATTCTTATGATCCAATCGCTTGGAATAACATTGGTAACGAGCTTGAATGCTCAAGGTGTATTCGACGACCTTGATCGATGATAAAATGAAGATCCAAAGAGTTCGTGGTGCTCGTCTAAACCTCTTTTTTTTTTTTTTTTAAGAATTGAGAGCCCAAAGCATCGAAAATAGGATTGACTAGTTGATTGCGGTCATTTCTTATTTTTCGACATTTTTCTAAATTTACAGGAATTTTTAGGGACGATTTTCCCTTAAGGGGTAAAATCATCATTTTCATAAGGGATTGGGACGCAAAATCCCAAAAATAGGGTTAGCCAATTGAATGTGGCCATTTTTTAATATTTGGGATTTTCTGGAATTTTTTTACAAAATTTTCCTTGATTTTTTCAATTTTTCTGAATTTTTCACAATTTTTCATTTTTTGGATATTTAATTATCCGATTTTTATAAAAAAAAAAAAAGGGTTTAAAATAGCCCCTGCTGATGCGGCGCCACGTCGGCGCAACGTTAAAGGTTGACCGGTCAACGGACGTTGACTTCTGTCTTTCTTTTTTCTGGCGTGAATCTTCTACGAATGGCCTTCAGAATTGTCTTGCTCTTTTAGCGTCTCTACAAGAAAAGTTCATGAGCAAAAGCTTAGAAAAAGAAGGATCAATAGAGATGCAAATAAGTCATCCTCCGGGAAGACCAGCCTCCCTGTTTTTCTCCATGAAAAATCTACATCAAGCTTCCCTCCCTCGCTCCTTTGCCCCAAAATTCCTCTCTCTCTGTCTTTTATCTTATCTTCCTCCAGAAAGTCTTTTAAAATGTTGAGCATGTTTGGATCGGTGCTCTCCAGCTCCGCCCACTATGTAACTTGGACGAAGATGAGAGAAAAAAAAAACATCCTCCTCTGCAACGTGCTCTCCGGATTGTTGTCCACCAAGCCCGAAATGCTCTCCAACTCACCCCCACTTTTTCCATGGCCTACTAGCTTATTTTCTCGTGCTCTTTGGAGTGTCAAGAGAATGGTTGAGTGGTAATCTTCGTCCGAAAATCACTCTTGTCCCCCGCACTCATTCTCCACTCAAAGGGGTTTTAGTTCGAATCCCACTTTCTCACCGAAAGTATCAAACAAAATCCTTCAAATACTCTTCCCCTTTCATGATTATGTCCACCGAAACATAACTCCGCTTCCTCTTTTGACCGATGATGATCACTATCGGTCTATTTGCCAATTTAAGCTTATTCTCTTACCGCCGGCCTAACGAAATGCGAATGCAATCTATGTAAAAATTAAATATGAGAGATATTTTTTTGTTTAAAATTAAAATTAGTTCTAATTTTTACGCATAAATAACTAAAAAAAATTAGTCAAAATTTAGATGTCAACAGACGGTCAAATGCGAGCCACAAACTTGTGGCTGGCAAATAACAAAAAAAAAAAAAAAAAGAAATTGTGAAAAAAAATTGATAACACGGTTAGTACCGTGTGCGATCGAGCAAGACTTTTTCTAAGAGAAAATATTAGGTACATGCATCACCGTTATCCAAAGTCTCTTCCAATGTGGATGCAAAGAGATGAGAGTGAATTATTGGGTAGGCCGCCTTCACTCGCTTCCCAATCACGACCCGAGTCAAGATTCGTTTTGCTTGGGACGGTTCAGCCGAGAAAGTAGTGTAACTTGGATGCACGAGAAAACCAACTCGGTTAGCTGTTGTTTTGGCTCGTCCGCAACATTGGAAAAGTAAAAACCAGAAAGGCCCTTCACAGTTTCCTCTTAAAGTCTTAAGCTCCCTCCCTCCTTTCATTTCTACCAACTTCTGCTCAAGCTATGGAACTTGGGCACTTCGGTTTTGCGCAAGATCGGGCACCGGCTTGCCGTTTCCTTCTCTCTCTCGCTCTTGCGGTGTGCCTTGTCCAAGCTCGCTCCGCGACAAATGAAACCGACAAGCTCGCGCTGCTTGCGTTTAAGGCCGCGATCAAAGACCCTTACGGGGCGCTTGCTTCATGGAATGACACCGTCGGGTTTTGCCATTGGTACGGTGTCACATGCGGCCCGAGGCACCCGAGGGTCACGGTCCCGAACTTGCAATCGCTAGGACTCTCGGGTCCCCTCTCTCCTCACATCGGAAACCTAAGCTTCTTGAGTGAAATTCATCTCGAGAATAATAGTCTCGTTCGAGAAATCCCTCCGCAAGTCGGGCGGTTGCGCCGCCTGCGTTTGCTACAGCTAGACAATAATTCACAGGCCAGCGAAATTCCCGGAAACATGTCGGCTTGCTCAAAGCTCGAAGTCCTCAGCATTGCATTTAGCCAACTAACCGGAGCAATTCCCACAAAACTCGGTTCATTATCGAAGCTACGATTTTTGTCCTTTTATAAAAATGCACTCTCCGGGAATGTGCCTTCCTCCTTTGGGAACTTCTCTTCGCTGCGTGTTCTTGAACTCACGGAAAATAACTTGGGCGGGAGCATTCCCGAAGATCTAGGCCGCCCGACAAGTTTAAATCACATCACTGTCTCGGGAAACAGATTGTCCGGTACGATTCCGTCTTCATTGCTCAATCTCTCCACTCTGACCCTGTTCGACGTTTTAAACAACCAGATACAAGGAAGTCTTCCCGCAGACTTAGGCTTGACGCTCCCAAATCTTCAATTTTTCGGCATTGCCATGAACAAACTTGAGGGACCGATTCCTCCCTCGGTGCCCAATTGGACAAATCTAGAGGATATTCAAGCCGGAGTGAACAAGCTTTCGGGGAAAGTGCCTTCTTTTGGAAATATGCCTTGGCTTTGGTATTTTGCCATCTTTGATAACCAGCTGGGAAGTGGGAGTTCTGAAGACTTGAGCTTCGTATGCTCATTGACAAACTCCACCAGATTAGAGTTCTTCGAAATTGGTGAGAACAGACTTGGCGGGGCATTACCCAAATGCATAGGTAATTTCTCGAGCGCTCTCAAGTCGTTCGGCGTGAATGAGAACCTTATGTTTGGTGCAATTCCTGGAGAGATTGGAAGTCTAGTCACCCCGAAGGTGTTAAATATGTATGCCAACAAGTTTTCGGGCGAGGTCCCCTCCAATTTCGGGAATCTGCAAAATCTAGTGGAATTGCGGTTAATCGATAACAACCTGGGAGGGACGATCCCAACTTCCTTAGGAAATCTAACCAAGTTGATCAAACTAAGTCTCGGTTGGAACAACTTTCATGGGGAAATTCCTTCACATCCGTCAAAGTGTCAATCTCTGCAGTGGCTTGATCTTTCTAATAATAATCTCAGCGGTACCATACCCCCACAGCTCATTGGTCTCTCCTCAATAACAATCATTTTGAACTTGTCTCGGAATCATCTAAGTGGGGTTCCGCCCATGGAAGTAGGGAACTTGAAGACTCTAACCGAGTTAGACATCTCCGACAACATGTTGGTAGGTGAAATCCCAAATAGTTTAGGGGATTGTACTGGATTGACCTCGCAGAGGATGGGGGGAAACTTTTTCCGTGGGTCCATTCCTCAATCGATCAAATCGTTAGGAGGTATTGAAAAACTCGATCTTTCACGCAACAATTTGACGGGTCAGATTCCAGAATTTTTGACATTATTTCGATCCTTGCAACTTTTGAATTTGTCTTACAATAGCTTTAAAGGCATGCTACCGCGTGAAGGAATCTTTAAGAATGCTACCGCGACTTCTATTATTGGGAACGATGAGCTTTGCGGGGGATTGCCAGCATTTCACCTCCCCAAGTGCATCTCCAAAAGCTCCAAGAGAAGAAAAATCCATGTATTGGTATCGTCGGCTTGTGCTACTTTTGTCATTCTTGGAATAGCTCTTGTTCTGGTTTTTCTATACCTTCGTTGGTTGAAGAAGAAAGTAAAAGAACCGATTTCAACTTCCATGGACGATTCACGTCCAAACATATCTTATCAAGCACTCTTAAAAGCAACCGATGATTTTTCTTCAATGAATTTGATAGGTGTTGGAAATTTTGGTTCTGTTTACAAGGGGATACTTAAGGAGAATAGTACAACCGTTGCGGTGAAGGTGCTTCATTTAGTGCATCGTGGTGCTTTGAAGAGCTTCCTGGCAGAGTGCGAGGCATTAAAGAACGTGAGACATCGAAATCTTCTAAAGATATTGACAGTTTGCTCGCGTATTGATTATCAGCAAAATGATTTTAAGGCCTTAGTTTATGAGTACATGGAAAATGGAAGCCTCGAAAGGTGGCTACACCCAAACCCAACACCATCTCACATGAATGAGCCTACCCGGACATTGAATTTCTTTCGAAGGATAAACATTGCTATTGATGTTGCCTCTGCCTTGGATTATCTTCATCACCAGTGCCACATCCCCATCATACATTGTGATCTAAAGCCGAGCAATATCCTCATAGATGCTGAGATCGTCGCCCATGTTGGTGACTTTGGATTGGCAAAGTTCCTTCTTGGATCATCCTCCGATACCGTGGCTAATCGGACGAGCTCGGTGGGCATAAGAGGAACAATCGGTTATGCTCCACCAGGTAATCTCTCTTTCAAAGCAAGAAAGTTTATTTAGGTAAAAGATGTTGATGGGTCTTTTTGTGAGTTTTGTAGCCGCATGATAACTCTTACGCCCATTGCACTCTGCTTTAATGATCCGCACTCTAAAAGTTCACCTGCACTATGATCTACAATTGTGGCAGAATATACGATCGGATGCAAGGTGTCAAGAGAAGGCGACGTCTACGATTACGGCATCTTCTTATTAGAGATGTTCACAAGGTTGAGTCCCACCAATGACACCTTCGGAGACAATTTGACTCTTCATAGCTTTGTGGCGGAAGCTTTGCACGAACGAGTGCTGGAAATCACGGATCGCATTCTGCTCCAAGAAAGAGAGAATCATTCAAGCCCCGACAGTCCTCAGCATTGGCTCTCCGAAAGCGGCGGCATATTTCAAGAGTGCTTGGTTACAGTATACAATATTGGAGTTGTTTGCTCCGATGAAGTGCCTGGAAGGCGGATGAGCATCAGCGGAGCTGCAAATCAGCTGCAAAAGATCAGAGAGAAACTCTTTGCACGGGGTTAACACGGACAACAATGAAACAACAGGTCTATACTCTATAGCATAAATTTTATTAGAACTTGTCTCTTCTCTCGTCGCTATACATTCTGTATTGCTTATGCAAACGCAAACGTGCAGGTAAATTACATAACTGAAGATCTTTCCTTAGTGATGATAGTTGTTATCTTTCACCATTCGTATCTGTACATGTTTTAAGCTAGCATAAGGCCTGTAATGTGCACGCACATTCTTGAGTACTGTAAGTTTACTAAAACTTTGTTTTGGGGCTGATGTTATATGTCACTGTGTTAGGTTTAAAACCTCTTCTAACCATCTCATGGTAAAACAACTCCATTGAGGTGACATCGCCTGAATCTTTAAATCCCAAGAGCAGTATATTCATGGTCTTCGTATCGGGAGAGAATCGTGAATGCATCTTATTGAACACGGATCGTGCTTCCTTCATCTGCCTATGCGTGCAAAATGCCCGAAGAAGTATATTGAACTCATCCGTACCAAACTTCCTTCCAACAAACACATCATTCTCCATCCTTTCAAATGCCAGGAGAGTTTCCTCATACGACTTGAATTTCGCAATCTTCAACATCATGATGCTCATCGCCTTCAGCGTGAGCACCGAAGGGTGTGTTACCCGCATCTTGTCCATCAATTCCCAAGCTTTCTCAAAGTACCGCATCCTAGCAAGAATGTGGAGAGTTCTTTCGAACGCCACCGAAGTCGGACCGCACGGCAAATGGCCGACATTGTACCTGAAGAACTCTAGAGCTTTGAGACCATTGGAATGAGCCCCAAATAAATGGCCAAGCACATCCTCTACGAAACCAGCTGAAAGAGTATGCGGCGGGATGTGCTTCTGGAGGACGGTTTGAAGCGTGCTATCAGGAAATGGGTGGTCATTTATGACTTAGGCGATTTTGACGATCTCGTTATCCGTTCCCAATGGAACAGTGGTACAGAAAAGTCGGGTCAATAAGCGCTGGTGTGGAATTCTAGCGAACTGATTCTGGGTCAGTAATTTCATCAAGCAGCTCATGATCAATGGGATCTCCGATGGCAAAACCAATCAATTCCCTTGTGGGTTCTTCTGGAATCTGCAACCACGTTAACCAGCAGTGGCATGCTGGGCTATCTACGGCCACCCATCACCAGAATTTCGCCATATGAACACGCTTGAGAAGCGATTTAATCAAGCGATACTGTATCGCGAAAACTGGAACGAGAAAGGGACACTCCCTCCTCGTCTTCTTCGCGACCGTGGCACTCTGGAGTCTGAATCTCCGCCAATTTGCAGGGGTCCAGTCCACTGTTGGCCAGGCTGCGATGGCCGTCGCGCTTGAAATCTGGAGACTTTGCGTGTTATCTTGCTTTGGAATGGGCTATTGCTCCCGCACCCGCAGCATCTACTCTTACTGTTACCTGAGTTTTATGGGATGTTCAAGGAATACAGACACAGAGACAATTTACGTAACAAAATTTACGAATAGCAACAGAAATGATCGACTCATAATATTTGCAAACAGTAAAGGTAAAAAAGAAATTTACTATTTCTCGTAAAAAATTACGAACAATGGGAATAAAAGATCTTACTAGGGATGACCGATTCCTGGATGGTTGGTTCCCACCCTAGAACGGAGAAGTCCCACCTACGGACCAGTTCGGCAAAATGCGAACCCTGAACCACCCGCTCGTTCCATGAACCCCCTCGGGAACCGAATCACCGGTTCGGTTCGATTTCCGGTTGGATCCCGATTACGGTCCTAGTGAGCACCAACATCAATTAAGAAAGAAAAGGGAACGAGTCTCTAATGGTTGAAGGAGGAAAATTTTTAATATGCAAGATAACGATGGGGACCATGATTTAGTAGCATTGCCTAATAGAAAATTTTCAATAGGAAAAATAACAAGCATCGTAATATTTGCAAAAGTTATTTCGAAAGGCACAGATCCACTTTAGTGGAGCTATCTAGCTAAGCCTAAACCAACATGCCACTATCTCGCTGTGTCATTACAATAATTTCATATTCCATATTTCATGAAGTAAGGCATATCCAAAGTAATGCACTCATATTAAAAGAATATACATTTGTATTATATAAAAAAAATGATCTGGTTGGGCCGGTTGGATGGTTCCCACTAGGAAATCGGGAACCGAACCGATACCCACCGATTCTAGAAAATTGAAACCTAGAACTGGATGCATCGGACAGTATCCACCGATTACCATCTATAATAAGCCGGTTAGGTACGGTCCGATCCGAATTGGATGGACCATGATTTTTTTGCTTACCCCTAGATCTTACTAGCATCAATTGGGACCGAACGTAAAAGGATTGTAACGGTCAACAAGGCGGTTCGATTACGAAAGGTGAAGAAAAATTACAGGTAACGTCGATAGTTTACCGTTCTTTTGTGGAATATTACAATCCATAGGTACCCCGTACTTAGGACGAAGAAAGCAATATTACGTCCTCTAAAGAAGGGAAATTAGTTAGTTTAGTTAACAATAGGAGAAGGGAATTTGCAATTCACTTTGGTTAGAGTACTATATTTGGTGGAATATTATCAACCAAAGGACCCACATAACTTACGACGAAAGTAACATTACATACTCTAAACATATGTTACAAAATGATATTTCACAGGTAAATTCCGGCTTTTGACAATGCCCAATCGGACCCAAAGTGATTTTTTAGGCTAATTTTTGGGTAATGGTTTAACATACAAATATATTAACGGTTACAAATGTTAACCGAACCGAATTGAAACGCTTGATGCTAGGGCTTGAAACAAAATAGAATGAGAAATTTCTAATAAGGACCTGAAGTGCTATTATTTTCTCAAATGAGGACTCGAACTTGGCCTTATTTCCAAATAAGAGTCTCAAGCGATGGCCGGCCACTGGCAAGGACCGGGCAAGGCCGACCAATGCCGGATCTTGGCGAGGGTTGCCCCACCGCAGCAGGCGAGCCCTCGTCGGATCATTACGTCATCTTCTTCTTCTTCGCAACCATGATCGACTCTGATTTTGATACCTCTTCACTTCACAAGACACCTCTTCACGGTCGGCGAGGGCCCACCCTCGCCCGTGGCTGTTAAGACAAGGCCGCCCTCAACAGCTGTCGAAGCAAGGCCGCTACGAGGGCGGCATCGTGCTACCCGGACGGGGCCACCCATGGATGGCCACGAGGGACGGCCTTGTCGGCCACAACAACGAAAAAATAAAAATAATAAATAGAGCAAATGATGAAAATGGGTCATTCTTTAAAACAAAGGGGGCATTTCATTGAGGCCCTCATTTGAGAAAACTGAAGGCACGAAGTGCCCTTATTTGAAATTTTCCCAAACATAATACATTAAAATACACTTCAAAACCCTGATACGCTCTCTCCGGTGAAATCCCGATACCGCTTTCCTCGTTCATCGACTCCACCACCGTCGACTCTTCCACAAATCCGGTAAACCCTAGATGGCGATTCTTCAACTCCGGAGGAGAGCCCTTCAGTTCGGATATTGACTCCATCCTCATCTTCGTCTTCGTCTTCGTCGTCAAGGTCCAGCTACTTGATCGCGCGATCGCTCACTGACGTTGCAGATGGTTTGGAGGCGGCTGGATTGCGTGTGCTTTCCTAGTTAATTGTGAATGTGTGTAGCTGCTGTTCTTTTCCCTGGCTAACGTCGCCTATGAGCACGAGAACTACCATTGAAGGAGCGCTGTGATCATGCGCATTGCCGAAATTTTCGAAGAGCATAATTTTTCGATCCCCTCCATTTCTCTCTTTCTGAGTGCAGCGCGCATCGTCTCTTTCCAATTCCTAGGATTTGCTTTTGCTTTTCTAAGAGCGTATGTTCTATGGTTTCGACTTTGGGTTCAATTAATTGCGTTGAGTTGTGCATCTTTTCCTGAATTTTCAGAGTCTACGGAGGCTTCTTCATCAAGTTCTATATTATGGAACCTTATTTGTTGGTCACAGTCTAATAAGTTACGCCGACACCGACACTCGACACACAACACGACACATCGACATGTTATTTATATAATAAAACACATAGAGAATTCGAATACATTGGGACACATTGTATATTAAATATATAGTGTTATATATATATATATATATATAATAAGTTATTATTTTTTATGATTATTTCTATCAATTTGATTTAATGATTCAATTCTACAAATAAATAAATATTAAAAAAGAGCGGAGAATGAACTTACGCTAAAAATATTAATCCACCATTTCCTAATATCACTCATTGTTTCGAATTGACAAATTCAATTAAATCCCATTCCAACAATCCATAAAACTTGAAAAAAAAAATTAAAAAAAAAAAAAGGTAATCCTCGTCTATGATCAGGAAATCGCCTGGAGAAACTCTCCGCAAGAAAACCCAAGAAATCGCCCGGAGGAAAGGAATGCGAACTTACTCAGTCAGGAGTTGCAATCGCACCGGAAGACCTAGAAGATTCACGTCGATGCGTCATGGGCAGAGAGCATATCAGAAGCCTCAATAGCCGGAGTAGTGAGAGACAGCCAAGGCACGTTAATTGACGGCATTACGAAGACAATCCGTGCCGATTCCCCCCTCACGGCGAAAACTATAGCTCTGAAGCAGCAGGGGCTGCAAGCTAGACTTCAACTGACGGCGTTTTCTCTCCCATGGAAGTCGAAGTCGAAGTCGAAGTCGAAGTCTTCAAGTGATCTGCACGTGGGGTCTTTCGATCTGCAGTGGGATATATTCAGCGACAACTCATCACTCGTGGAGTTATTGGTAGAACAAGCCCATCTGGCCCTTGGCCCATGGCCCATTTCGAACTTACTTGCAGATTGTGGGTTTTTTTCCAATTTAATTTTTAAAAAAATAATTATGAAATTATTTTTTAAAAAAAAGTATTTACAAGTTTGGGCCTCGCTCGGCAGCCCAACTGCCGAGCGGGGCTGGGCTTTTTTTTTTTATATTTCATTTTTTTAAGTGTTTTAATTATTTATGCTTATAATATTTAGTTTATTTCGTATTTTTTTAACATGTTTATATTTATTTTATTTATAATTTTTTTCTTGCTAAGCTTATCTTTATAACATAATTAGTAATAATTAATATAAAAATTATTAAGATCTACAATTCATAAATAATGTTGTAATTATGTAATTAATTGAAAATATTCATAAAATAAAATTGGTAAGATATATGAAATTAAGGAGGACGAGGATCTAGATGTCATTCTGTAAATATTTTTTTTAAATTAAATTGGAAAAAAAAACCCTTCTTTACCCTTTTCCCTACATTTCATAAATGACAAATTTTATCAACTTTTATAGTTTTTCCGGAGTGATGCGGAATGTATTAGTAGTGCGTTTCTAGATCGATTGGACAGAAAAAAATCTAATCGGAAGGTGAAACAGTGATGTGTTAAGAACCGGCGGATCAAGTCGACGATATCGGATAGGGCTCAAATTTGATCGGCGGAAGCGAAATGGCGTCCTAATCAATATTCACGGCCGTTGGCGGTGATGAACGATGGATTTTTGCGATTCGGGGTCTAGATGGGTTTTCCTATTTTTTTTAGTATTTTCGGGATTTATTAATGGTAATTTTTGCGATTTGGGATCGTCTAGATGGGTTTTCAATTGATTATGTTATAAAGATATTGAATTAAGAAGGGGGTTCCTTAATTTCATATATCTTACCAATTTTTTTTTAATATTTTTAATTAATTACATAATTACAACATTATTTATTAATTATAGATCTTAATAATTTTTATATTAATTATTACTAATTATGTTATAAAGATAAGCTTCACAAGAGAAAAAATATCAATAAAATAAATATAAACATGTTAAAAAAAATACGAAATAAACTAAATATTATAAGTATAAATAATTAAAACACTTAAAAATATGAAATTAAAAAAAAAAAAAAGCCCAACCCCGCTCGACAACCCAACCGCCGAGCGAGGCCCAAACTTGTAAATACTTTTTAAAAAAAAATAATTTCGTAAATATTTTTTAAAAAAAAATTAAATTGGAAAAAAAAACCCGCATATTGTATAGAGATGTTGGGCCAGCTAAAGGAAGTCCATATTGTTTTCTCTCCTCGTGAAGCTAGCTCTTGTGCGGATTGGTTAGCTAAGGCTCATAGATTAGGTTACCTCTCTTCTAATTGGTTGTCTTTGCCCACCCTCCACCCTTCGGGATATGTTATGTTTTGATGTTAGTTCTGGTTGTTTCTCAAACTTTGTTAACTGAACAAAAGTACTCGTCTTTTGACCCAAAAAAAAAAAAAAGTAATCCACATTCCACAATTAAATTTAATATTTAACAATAAGTGAAAAAAAAAAAAAAACAATCTGCGGGGTAGATAATGCAAGGTGATTAGGGACGCCGTGCGAGAGCCAAGAGGGTGAGAGAGACCGAGAGACGAGAGGGTGAGAGACGGCGATTACGGTTTCGACAATTAGGACCGAGCCGATTAGGGTGGAGGAACTTAGAATATTAGGTTTTGATAGATTACCCCTAATATATTGAAAATTTTTAAAATTGACCCGTGTGTGTTGGAATAGCGTGCCGGAATTCCAGACTCGCGTGTTGCTGATGTGTCGGGAGTGTTGACCACGTGTCGGATGCTTGTCGAGCACCAACACAAAGGCTCCCGGAGAGTTTCCATCCTTCCTAGATTATAGTAATGATTGAAGTGAATAGCGCTTGAATTTGGCGTATTAGTTTTTTTAACTCAGGGGCATTCTACATGTTCGACACAATGAATGCCTGAATCATGGATAGTTAATTCCTATTGCATTCTGTTCACAAACATTCTGATGTGCAATTGAAGTTGCATTGGCTGTGTCTTATTGCATTCCCTGTATACAGTTGATTGAAATGCGAACAAAGTTAGACATATAAGAATGTTGTGGTGCTTGTTGTTTACGTGTGCTTTTCATATGTCAAATGCTGGCCCTGTGCGTTATGTTGCGATGTTCATGTGTGCATTTGCCGTGTCAATTGACGTTGAGCTCGCTTAGGAAGATTTACATGGTATTACTCATCTATGCTGGACATGAGAAGTTTTCGTATCGTACATGATGTTATATACATAGTCCTTGAGGTGCATAAATATGCATAGCGAGATGGGCATGTACAATTCTTTATCGGTATTCATTTTTCATCGAATTGTCTATGACCAATACATTACAATCACTACGAACAGCCGTGGAATTTTATCTGTTTGGTTATCTCTAAATTCCAGTCATTCGAGCGCATGCTCCAATTTCACTTCTCCCAACTTTTTCCGTCGTATCAATAAGTATTGTGCTCTGAATCTTCTGATTGCCATTTGTGCTCGAGGCACTTATCAATAAATACTGAGACAAGTTGCCATAAAGTCTAGTAAGTATCAAGTTTAGAACTTAGGATCTAATGCTACTTTTCAGTCATCTTGGTTAGTATCTAATATCGTGGGACTGAATTTGATTAGTAGTTAATGGATAGATTCTTATTAATGAGTTGGTGCTTGCTAAAATTGACAAACCCGAATAAATATCAACACAAATATTAAACCGGAATTTACTAAAATTGACTAAATTTCCAAAGACTCGTGCTTTATCCACTCCTCATACAGCTTTGACACTACGTTGTGTGACCCATCACTTTTGTTATAAATTTGTATGCTTCATTTTTTTTATTTATTATTATGTCAACTCTTTTGTTTCCTTTTTTCTTTTTTTCTCTTACATACCCCACTTTCATCCTCCTTCTTCTTCCTTTCCACGCCTCCCACTCCTTGTTCCAAAAACCATGATGTCCCATGTTTATTATCTATGATGCCAATCCCATTGTCATTCAAATGATAGGATGGTCAAAACATATACAAAAAGGAGTATCAAAGTCATAATGGGAGTGCAAAAAGCGCGAGTCAGTCCAAAACTCATAACAATAAGATGTTTTAATGAAACAATTAAAACCATATGTCTTATTTTAGTAAATAACCACAAGGGTTATGTTATTTCCACACCAATTTTAGTTAAAGCACATCTTTTCACCAAATTACTCTCTCTCTCTCTCTCTCTCTCTCTCTCTCTCTCTCTCTCTCTCTCACAGCGCAAAGGCAAATGTACATGTAATATATATATAAAACTGAAGATCTTTGTTTAAAGATGATAGTTGATTATCATTTGTCATCCGATTCTGTACATATTTCGAATTAAGCATAAGGCCCGCAATGCGCACACATTCTTGAGCACTGTCAATTTACTAAGCCCTCTGTTTTGGTGTTATAGTGTTTTAAAATAAATCCAAATCAAATTACCTTGCGCCTTTTTGTCATTTTACTTGTGTGATGCTCCATAAGACGAATTCCAATCAATTAGTTGTTGGGAGTCAGATTCAAAGGACAGCTTGGGTTCTGCAGCTTCACTAGGAATAGAGGCTTACCACCGCTTAATTCTAGAGCAAAATAAATGGATATCGGGGACTGCTCTTTGATGCTAGAGCTATAAGTTCGATCGAATAAGGGCAATACTATTACTATGGTGCGTGTGTTAAGATACACATGTGAGTTACGTTAGAGAAATCTTATGTCGGAGAAATGATATGGTGTTGAGTAATTAATATATTCAAGTTGTCCGATAATTCATTGGCTTAAGTTTTTGAGTGAAAGTGGATCCAACTTGATATAAACATGCTCGAATTTGGGCTCTCTCTTGGCGATCTTTCCCGATGAAGCTTCTGGCGCGCGCTCTCAACAAATGGTATGAGAGCCGATGCCGGATTGGTGGGCTCCCAACCTGTCTTAGTGTTTAGAAAATATCTCAAGAAAAGAATACTGAATCGATTTTCGGGGGGTGTGCATTGTGGTATAGTAACACCTGCCCAATGTTAGAATTTATGGTTCTGTCCGGAAAAAGAGAGAGAGCATACCTAATATAAAGGATATCTAAATTAAGGGAGAGCATACCTAATATAAAGGACGCCTAAATTAAGGGAAAGCATACATGAAACAGAGCTTTCGGGTGGGTGGGAGACTTATTTGGTCAACAAGCCCAAGTTTGAACTTTACCTTTTCCTTTTATTGCATCGGCGACTCCAGTACATGATCAAAAGTCGACCACGTTCAAAGACTCAAACTTGAGACATATTTTAACGGGGTGAATAAGGATATATAGATTTCAAGTCGAGCCTTCTGGCATGCGGCAATTAAAAGGATATGTGTCAACACTCGATACGCATAGCAGGTGTTGTTTAAATATGCCTCGGTATAATCAATCCCACATCTCAATAATGTAACTTCTGTGTATTGGATTTTTCTAAGGGCGTAAGTGCGAATTCTCCGACCTTGCTCATTTGGAGGCTTACTACTTATATCAATTTTGCTAATACGAAGGCTTCAATTTGTGCATCGACCACCCCGAATTCGTCTTTCGGCCAATCCGATCCTTGAATTATTTATTTTTCGTTGTTTTGTACCGTTAAAATCTAAACGAAAACGTCGCCGAGGCTTTGAAGCTGTTGGGGAGTGTCATGGTGGCATCCTATGTGGCATTCCACATGGCGGACTTAAAAAAGTTTTAAGGAAATATGAAATAGGACCAGGGTTATTTCCAAAATTCAAAAACTAAAAAAAATATGGAGAAAAGGGAAAATGAAATGTGCAAAATAGAGGACGGAGGAGTTTCCACGAAATCATACGAGTGTTGATAAATTATGGAACATGACAGCTGGGATTGGATTGTCCTGTCAGCACATAGATATAGAGATACATGCATGCATCAACATCATCCGGTGACTCTGGATGCATACCTAGCCGGCTTGTCAAAAGTCCTTTCCAACGTGGATGGAAATAATGGGAGTGACCGGGTCTACCGGGTCTATTTACAGGAAAGAATGGGAGTTTTCGTGAAAAAAAATTGATGGCAAGCTTAACACGGCTAGTACCGTGTACAAGCGAGCAAGACTTTTCCTAAGGTTGGCGGTGGGCAATGATCGGTGATTGGAGGTTGGTGGCAACGGTGGTTGGCGGTCGCGAGTCGCAATGGGTGATAGCCGATGGAGGTTGGCGGTGGTTGGCTATTTGGGACGGTCGATGGGTGGCGGCCAGCAAAGGTCCGCAGTGGGCGGGGGCAAGCGATGGTCGGTGGTGGTCGTGGGCGGTGGCCGGTGAATGTCGGCGATGAACGGAGGCCGGCGACAGTCCATAGGCGACGGAGGTTAGCCGTGGTTAGCTATCGAGGACAATCGGCAGGTGGCGACCGATAGAGGTTTGCAGTAGGCGGGGGCAAGTGATGGTCGGCAATTGGCGGTAGTCGTGGACAGCGGCCGGTGGAGGTCGGGGATGGGCGGCGACCGGCGATGGTCCATAGTTGTGGAGGTTGGCGGATGTGGGTATGATCGAAAAGAGAGTGAGGCGAGAAATACTTTTTGAGTTGGAGAAACCATTTTTTTAACTTTTCAAATTAGGAAAAAAATAATTTCAAAAGTAAAAGTTTCTTTCAAAAGTAGATTTTTTTACCAAACAAATTTCTACTCTAAAAGCATTTTTAGAGCAGAAATCTGCTTCTAAAAGTGTTATCAAGCACACCCTTAGTACCGTGTGCGGTCGGGCAAGACTTTTCCAACGACAAAATATTGGGTACATGCATCAACGTCTTCCAATGACTCTGGATGCACACATAGCTGTCAAAAGTCTTTTCCAACTTGGATGGAAAGAATGGGAGCAACTAGGTCTACCGGGTCTACTTGCAAGAAAGAGGCTTGCTAGCCCGACCATCAACTTGGACGGTCAAATGCCGGCCACAAATTTATGGCTGACAAATAACAAACACAAAAAAGAAAAAGAAAATGTGAAAAAAAAATTGATGATAAGCTTAACATGATTAGTACCGTGTGAGGTCGGGCAAGGCTTTGCCTACGAGAAAATATCGTGTACATGCATCACCGGTCATCCAAATGCTCCGGATGCAACACATAGCCTGTCGAAAGTCTTTTTCCAATGTGGATGGAAAGAGATGAGAGTGAATTATTGGGTAGGCCGCCTTCACTCACTTCCCAATCACGATCCGAGTCAAGATTCCTTTTGCTTGGGACGGTTTGGAGGAGCAAGTAGTGCAACTTGGATGCTCGAGACAACAACTCAATCGGTTGTCGTTTGGGCTTGTCTGCAACGTGGGAAAGAAAAACCAGAAAGGCCCTTCACGGTTTGCGTCGGCACTCACCACATCTCTTGTTTCCTCTTAAGTCTTAAAGGTCCCTCCTTTCATCTCTACCAACTTCTGCTCGAGCTATGGAACTTGCGCACTTCAGCTTTCCGCAAGATCTGACACTGGCATGCCGTCTCCTTCTCTCTCTCGTTCTTGCACTGTGCTCCGTCCAAGCCTCCTCCGCCACAAATGAAACCGACAAGCTCGCGCTGCTCGCATTCAAGGCCGCGGTCAAAGACCCTTACGGGGGGCTTGCTTCATGGAATGACACCATCGGGTTTTGCGGTTGGTACGGGGTCACATGCGGCCCGAGGCACCGGAGGGTCACGGTCCCGCGCTTGAAATCGCTAGGACTCTCGGGGCCCATCTCTCCTCACATCGGAAACCTAAGCTTCTTGAGTGAAATTCATCTCCAGAATAATAGTCTCGTTCGAGAAATCCCTCCGCAAGTCGGGCGGTTGCGCCGGCTGCGTTTGCTACAGCTAGACAACAATTCACCGGCCGGCGAAATTCCCAGAAACATGTCGGCTTGCTCAAAGCTCGAAGTCCTCAGCATTGCATTCAACCAACTAACCGGAGTAATTCCCACAGAACTCGGTTCATTATCGAAGCTACGAGGTTTGTCCTTCTATAAAAATGCACTCTCCGGGAATGTGCCTTCCTCCTTGGGGAACTTATCTTCACCGCAGATTCTTGAACTCACGGAAAATAACTTGGGCGGGAGCATTCCCGAAGATCTAGGCCGCCCGACAAGTTTAGATACTATCATTGTCGGGGCAAACAGATTGTCCGGTACAATTCCGTCTTCATTGTTCAATCTCTCCTCTCTAACCGAGTTCGACGTTTTAAACAACCGGATACAAGGGAGTCTTCCCTGAGACTTAGGCTTGACGCTCCCAAATCTTCAATATATCGGCATTGGCATGAACAAACTTGAGGGACCGATTCCTCCCTCGGTGTCCAATTGGACAAAGCTAGAGGTCATCGAAGCCGGAAATAACACGCTTTCGGGGAAAGTGCCCTCTTTCGGAAATATGCATCGGCTTAGGCGTTTTGCCATCTTTGATAACCAGCTGGGAAGTGGGAATTCTGAAGACTTGAGCTTCGTATGCTCATTGACAAACTCCACCGGACTAGAGTTCTTCGGAATTGATCCGAACAGACTCGGCGGGGCACCGCCCAAATGCATAGGTAATTTCTCGCGCGCTCTCAAGTCGTTCAGCATGAATGAGAACCTTATGTTTGGTGAGATTCCCGGAGAGATTGGAAGTCTAGTCAACCTGTACCGGTTAGGTATGTATGCCAACAAGTTTTCGGGTGAGGTCCCCTCAAATTTCGGGAATCTACAAAATCTAGAGGTATTGCAGCTAATCGATAACAACCTGGGAGGGACGATCCCAACTTCTTTAGGAAATCTAACCAAGTTGATCACACTAGGTCTCGGTTGGAACAACTTTCATGGGGAAATTCCTTCACATCTGTCAAAGTGTCAATCTCTGCAGTGGCTTGATCTTTCTAATAATAATCTCGGTGGTACCATACCCCCACAGCTCATAGGTCTCTCCTCGATAACAATTATTTTGAACTTGTCCCGGAACCATCCGAGTGGGGTTCTACCCATGGAAGTAGGGAACTTGAAAACTCTGACCGAGTTAGACATCTCCGACAACATGTTGGTAGGTGAAATCCCAAATAGTTTAGGGGATTGTATTGGATTGACCTCGCCGAGGATGGGGGGCAACTTTTTCCGTGGGTCCATTCCTCAATCGTTCGTATCGTTAGGAGGTATTGAAGAGCTAGATCTTTCACGCAACAATTTGACGGGTCAGATTCCAGAATTTTTAGCACTATTTCGGTCCTTGAAACTTTTGAATTTGTCTTACAATAGCTTTGAAGGCATGCTACCGCTTGAAGGAGTCTTTAAGAATGCTACCGCGACTTCTATTATTGGAAACGATGAGCTTTGTGGGGGATTGCCAGCATTTCACCTCCCCAAGTGCATCTCCAAACGCTCCAAGAGAAGAAAAATCCATATATTGGTATCGTCGGCTTGTGCTACTTTCGTCATTCTTGGAATAGCTCTTTCTCTGGTTTTTCTATATCTTCGTTGGTTGAAGAAGAAAGTAAAAGAACCGATTTCAACTTCCATGGATGATTCATGTCCAAACATATCTTATCGAGCACTCTTAAATGCAACCGATGATTTTTCTTCTATGAATTTGATCGGTGTTGGAAACTTTGGCTTTGTTTACAAGGGGATACTTGAGGAAAATGGTACAACCGTTGCAGTGAAGGTGCTTCATTTAGTGCATCGTGGTGCTCTGAAGAGCTTCCTGGCGGAGTGCGAGGCATTAAGGAACGTGAGACATCGAAATCTTCTAAAGATATTGACGGTTTGCTCGGGTATTAATCATCAGCAAAATGATTTTAAGGCCTTAGTTTATGAGTACATGGAAAATGGAAGCCTCGAAAGGTGGCTACACCCAAACCCAACACCATCTCACAGGAATGAGCCTACCCGGACATTGAATTTCTTTCAAAGGATAAACATTGCTATTGATGTCGCCTTTGCACTGGATTATCTTCATCTCCATTGCCACATCCCCATCATACATTGTGATCTAAAGCCGAGCAATATCCTCTTAGATGCTGAGATGGTCGCCCATGTTGGTGACTTTGGATTGGCAAAGTTCCTCCTTGGATCATCCTCAGATACCGTGGCTAATCAAACGAGCTCAATGGGCATAAGAGGAACAATCGGTTATGCTCCACCAGGTAATCTCTATTTTAAAGCGAGAAAGTTTATTTAGGTGAAAGATGTTGATGGGTCTTTTTGTGAGTTTGGTAGCCGCATGATAACTCTTACGCCCATTACACTCTGCTTTAATGATCTGCACTCCAAAAGTTCACCTGCACTATGATCTACATTTGTGGCAGAATATACAATGGGATGCAAGGTGTCAAGAGAAGGCGACGTCTACGATTACGGTATCCTCTTATTGGAGATGTTCACGGGGTTGAGTCCCACCGATGACACCTTCAGAGATGATTTGACTCTTCATAGCTTTGTGGCAGAAGCTTTGCACGAACGAGTGCTGGAAATTACGAATCACATTCTGCTCCAAGAAAGAGAGAATCATTCAAGCCCCAACGGTCCTCGGCGTTGGCTCTCTGAAAGCGACGGCATATTTCAAGAGTGCTTGGTTACAGTATACAACATTGGAGTCGTTTGCTCCAATGAAGTGCCTGGAAGGCGGATGAGCATCAGCGGAGCTGCAAATCAGCTGCAAAAGATCAGAGAGAAACTCTTTGCACGGGGTTAACACCGACAACAATGAAACAACGGGTCTATACTCTATAGCATAAATTTTATTAGAGTTTGTCTCTTCTCTTGTCGCTCTACATTCAGTATTGCTTATGCAAACGCAAACGTGCGGGTAAAATGCATAACTGAAGATCTTTCCTTAAAGATGACGGTTGTTATCTTTCACCATCCGCATCTGTGCATGTTTTAAGCTAGCATAAGGCACGTAATGTCCGTAATGTGCATGCACATTCTTGAGTCTTGTAAGTTTACTAAAACTTTGTTCCGGTGTTGCAGTATACTAAAATGAATCCGAAATAAATTGGCTTGCTGCTACTGCTTCTTTTTTTTCTTTTTTTATGGTTTCTAGCACGAATTGCTATCAATTAGGGTTCGTGTGGTAATGTTTCTGTTCCGGGAAATAATTTCTAAGTAGAAATGATCTTTTTTTCATTTTTGTCCTGGGGAACTGTTTCTGAGCAGAAGAACGTGTTCGGTAACTGCATAACATTTTTATTCCCAAAATAGAAAAGAAACATAAATGTGTTTGGTACGACCCTAAAAATTTATATTCTCAACTTTTTATATTTAATTATAAAAAAAACCATTGGAGGCGGCGAGGACCGGCAAGCTACAACGGCGGCGACCATGGGCGGCAATGGCGATCGGTGACCGACAATAACCGGCGATGGACTTGTGATTGTAAAGACGAGCATTAAGTTATATTGAGCTTGTTTTTCTAAAATGACATTATTTTTCTTTTTTGTTTCCGGGAGCAAAGAAGTTACTTTCTTTTACTTCTTATTTTTGTTCCCGGGAACAAAAAATCAATGAATGTCTTGTCACGACCTGCTTTTCCTCTATCGGCACGTACACAAACGGGTGTTTATGTTTTTTTTTTCTATTCCGGGAACAAAAGAATAGAAAAACACAGAATCAAAAATGTTTCCAATTACCAAACAGACCCTTAGCTATTGGAAATTTGATTCAAAAGGAAATCTTGGTTTGTGCAGCTTGACTAGGAAAGGCTCTCTGTTGCTGAATTGTTGCACGAAATACTAGGATGTCGGGAATTGCTCTATGTTCCTAAATGTTAACACTTAAGTTTTGGCAATTCTTTTAGTCATTTATTGCATAAAAAATTAGGGACTAACTATAGTCCCTAGCAAAAATATTTAAATCATTTTTCATATCGTTTAGTTTAATTTATACATACATGTATTCCTACATTTTAATCGGACCGGTGACTAGAACGAACCCAAACTCAATGCGCGGACCAGGCCGAAATCCAAAATAGAATTCAGCCAGCCGGGGGGGGTTGTCGAAATTCATAAGGCTATCAGGGCCTAACTAGAGCTTGATTCAACCCATTAAACTCCAAGTAAGGAAAAGGGGCCTTTGACCGCCGATTTCAACTAGCTTGGGATAAAGGTGATGTTAATATTGATGTTAATGTTAATGTAGGGAAAAGAGGCCTTTAATTAAAGCTTAATTAGTTAGAAAAAAGAACCCGACAGGTCGAGTCTCCGTCCCTACCAAGCGCTACTAGCCATTGAGAAATCGCTGTCCGCCGCAATCTGCAGCTCCATCTGACGTCGTCGATTGCAGCCACAGCAGTCGCCACCCTCCACCAACGTCACGCGTGCTCTTGTTTTGTAGATCAATCACGTGAACTCAAGAGTTGCCGAGCCATCACCGAACCGCGGGCTGCTATTCGTAGCAGATTGACAGCCCCACCGTGAGTTGCCGCGGTCTCGTCGTTGTTCAGCCATGATAACCCCGTGAGCTTGCTGCTGTGTGTCTTGCCACAAAACACCGCGAGCCCTGTCGCGAACTAGCTGAGCTAGTCGACCGTCATTGTCCAACTCCGAACATACTATTCAAAAAAACACATGCTACCTATCCAATCTTGAAGGAAGGTGTCTTTTTATGCACTATTGATCATAACAAATGTATAGATTCAAAAAATATGTAAAATCTAGACTGCCATTTAATGCGTAGAGATATGTCTCTCTGAAATTCAAACACCTTATTTTGTACAGTATCGTTAGTTCATGCAATGTAGAAAAATACTAATTATTGGCACTATCTCAAACACACGTGTTATTTCGGTGAAATTAAACTCAGAAATTCAATGCCACGGTTTTTTTCATTTTTTTTTTTATATTTTGGTCTGTGCGTGGGAATATAAGAATATATTTGGCAACGATTCTGATTTTATGATACTTATTTGGTAAGTAAATGATTCTGATTCTCAAAGAGGCTATTTTTAAAACACATGTCATATAAAATACTGCCTAAATTTTGAGTATAGGGATGTTTAGCGTACTCTCTTGACGAGAAACATAGGTTTGTGCAACTATGCATTCTAGTACTGAAATTAGAAATATCGATGGTGATGAGCTCGGCGATAAAATGCATCTTTCCAACATTTCATACTCCGCAATGAGAGAATATCTCGTGCTCATTTGAAAAATTGGTAGAATTACAAATTTAAAAATACAAAATAGAATGAGCAAATTTTAGAAAAACAATTACAGGTTAATAAAAAAAGTTATCCATATAGTCAGCTAGAATTTCATGCCAGATATGTATCGAAACTTCAATTTATCGGCCTGTATTAACAACTATGTGTTAAAAGTTCTTTAGGACTATCTACAAATGAATAATTAGGATTGATCGGTAATATAGTGATTTTTGGAGCTTTATAATTTGAAGTCAAATGGGGCATTTAGGAAGCGCTAAATAGGCAAACATTCAATGATCAAATCGATCAAGTAATCAGTAAAAATATCTCCCAAATCATAGAACAAAGTCAAATAACGAGTTTAAATAAGGTGGTTCAGGAAGTCCTGCCCTGCATTAGGTGGTTGAACTCTTTCCCAGAAAGGATGTGCAGCAAAGCTGAATGTCCCGAGGACAAGTATCCTGAATCCTGATTATTCAACCGAGACACTGTAGAACTAGACCAGGAATTAAACCAGCAGAGGCTCTCTGTTTCTCTGTTTGGGTTAAGGATGCATGGAAATCCTCTTGTCAGGCCAAATATCAGTACTAACCTGAGGTAGTACTACACCAGATAGAAATTCTAGCAAACCAAGTCGCGACCAACTAGACATGGCCAAATGGAACCAGGGACCCGGAACCACCTGTTCCGACCCTTATAAAAAAAAAAAAGGGGAGGGGGGGGGGGGGGAAAGAGCCATTGGGCCTAGGAACCGGCGGTTCCGAACCGGAACTGGAACCAGCCCGGAACCAGAACCTTTTCTAGGAACCGGACTGGCAGTTCGGACAAACCGGCCACGTCTACAACCAGCGGAGAAAACTTCCCATCCACATGAATCTGTACTTCTTTGACAGACTGGATAGATATCCTGCTGAAAGCATTGCTTTACAGGAAGTTAAGAGATACCCCAAGAGAAGGGTTTTTGCAAATTCACCTAGTTTTTTTTTTTTTTTTTGGTCAAACAAATTCACATAGTTTAGCGAGCAGTACTTTACAAGAAGCTTAGATAACCAAAGGGAATTGCAATTTTTTACCAAGTTAGAGAGTATAAAAAGATAAAAAAGTGCTTGTCTATATCATATCAATAACGAAAAACATGGAAGTTTCATTTTGAAAAGCAATTATTCAAAAGAGCCCAGATCCATTCACTTTGTCCTTTATGATGAAAAGAAAGAGCCATGAGGATTGGCAGAGCTCCTTAAATAACAAACGAGGAACATTTTCATCATTCTAACTTGCAGGATGCAATAGAATCCAAAAGCCATGAGTTGCTAGCCACTTTTGCTCCTGTTGATCTAGCGAGAGCTTCTGCACCAGACAGCCTGCGCTTGATGATCATATCCCTGCTTAGACTGCAATTTTCTGGCATCTCAAGGCTATATATTATGAAGGTTGAAGGAATGGATGCAGGAAAGGGGGCTAGCTCATCGCAAGGAATGGGCTTTCTGTGAAGCACAGTGCCTCCGGCAGCAACAAGAAGATCTTGGAAGTGTCCTTTGAGTGAAGTATCGAAATCCCCCATGAAATAGAACTTAAGCCCGTCAAATAGTTTTGGTTGCTGCACAAGAGGAAACACCAACCAATATTAGATGCAAGTCCAAACCGCATGAACGGTAAGATGCCCACATGAACGATAAGATGCTGTTTGCAAATTCCATAGCATAGCATTAGCATGCCTAGAACGGTCATATTAAGAGAGAAAGTCATGTGGATGCTGATTTGGTCTATCAGATTGGATGACAGAACTTCAAGCAAATTGACTTTTCAGTTAAATGACTCTCTGCAAGAGAAATGTGTGAAGCCCTTCAATACTGCTATGCATGGAACCTGCTTGAGGCGCAGATATGCTGCCATGACAGTCTACATGGCAGCTAGTTCAGTCAGATTGCAATACAGCACATGCAAGCACTCTTACTATAGAATGCCAGATTTTCTTCAGATGAAGTACTCCCATATATTTGAGGGGCACATCAGTTGTAGAGACAACAAAAATTGTATACTGAGGTCTGAGAATGTTAAATAACCAACAATATTCAAATAGACGATGCAGTTGAGTGAAAGAAATAGATACCAATCATGTTAATGACTCTTTGTCTTCCAAGTTGAGGACCGTTCCTCATTCCATGAATGTCGACATTGATTTCATATCTCTCCTCATTGAGATGTTCCATTGCTTCCATGCAAGCTTTTATCCCTGGGCACAAGCACCCAAAAGACACTCGCCTTAGCAACATAAACACCCCATGGACCAATTTACTAGGATTTGACTACTGTATCTGATGTTTACAGCTCTGTACTCACATTCAACGCTCAGTATCCACTTGCCCTCCAGGATACCCATCAAAACTTTGAATGTCCTTTTGCAAGCTCCATTTTCATCTGTTGATGCAATCACATGAGTCACAGTTGGATTCCATTTTTGCACTACTTTTGCTCTGGATGCCTTCCCAAATTGAGAAACCATATCCTGAGATTCATGCACTCAATCCTTTCAATAATACTGAATGATATATCCAAACATCAACAGACTCTACTTCATAATTTAATTTTTACCCTCTCAGCTTCTGTTAAAGCTGAACAACACAGAACTATTTTGTTGTGAGATCCACAATACATCCGCATCGAGCTTGCACCATGCTGATGCTTCTCATCATTTTCATCATCAATGAATTGTGATCGCCTGTAAAACTTATGTGTAAGCAATCTCATCAGGCTCTTAATGTTTATCAAAATTCAGTAAATGAAATTTGTAAACATACTCTTCTTTTGAAGAACTCTGTATCTCTCGAGGTCTGGGAATTTCAATAGGCAATTTAGAAGAAAAGTGAAGCGGGCACAATAGAACAAAATTAACCTGTTCCAATGAGAATTTAAAGAAAAAATGTGTTAACGAAGAAGATGTGGCCGGCCAAATGTTGTATACGACTTATGAGTGCATCCATGAAACTTACTGTAGCCCATCTACATTGCGGGATCTTCATGGCACAAGTAACACGAAAACTCTTGCGACAACTTTTCTCATAGCATCCAAGAGCTGCCCCTTTGATTCCACAACAACAGCATTTTATTCTTCGACTCCTGACTACTTCAGCTTCAAGATTAATAGCTTGACGATCCACAAAATAGACGTTAGGAGCCCTGCACATGTAGAGTTTAGCCTTGTTAGGCTCAGCCATATCAAAAGTAACAGGAGCCTTTGACATTAGACAATCACAATTATGAAGTTTGAAGCTTCTGCAGCCACTGTTCTAGTATAATTTAAAGGTGGAAGGATGCAGAAAAATATGATATGATCACCATCAAGAAATTCCTCTGATTACATTAACCAGATTATTTGGCTGGATATATAAATGTAAACTGGTTGTATTTTTGTCATATTTCAAGTGTTTCTTACCATTCAGTGCAATTCTTGTGTGAATGTATGATCCTAGATCCTCCATTGTAATCTGCAGGGACAGGCTCACCATTACTGTAGTGGACCATCTCTCCTGAAGCCTGCCATCATAAATTGCATATGTAGCATTTAGCTTCTGAGTCTAAAGCATTGCATTCCGGATCAAACCCAGAAGATAAAAGTTGCATGGAAATAAAGCAAATGGACCTCTGAGCATTCTGATGACTGGCAGAAAGCACACTAGACAACCCTGGGAATGGTCCCACATTTTCGCAAAACCATTTCATCTAAACCTTGAAGTTTCTCAGCTATCGAAAACTCAGTTGCAAGTCTCACATCATGATTTGTCTGAGCTTCCTCAACCTGGGCATTATCACTACCCTCTGGATTCCCATCATTCATCCCTGCATCTGAGATTACCAGAGAATAACATTTCTCACTTTCCTTTAGTCTTAATCCTCGATCCTCTGTTAGCAACTTTCCAGACTTCATTCCCTCCATGTTGTCATCCTTATTTCCCACTGTAGATGACTCTTTGAGATTCGAAGTTGAAAGGGATGAGTTGTAAACCAAGTTTTCTTTGGTTTGGTCTTGGATGGCAGGCCCTTCAAAATTGAGTCTCTCTTCTACAGATATCGGCTTCCTTTCATTCCACATTGTAAGACGATCTTTCTGGCTGCTTCCAGTCTTGAAAAAGCTAATATCATGGCTATTATCCTGTTTCAGAGAGGTTTCAGCTACTTCAGTGATGCTGCAGCCCTTGCCTGGAATCTCAGCAGAAACATCTCCATCTGTTGTCTTAATTTGACTAATAACAGAATGCAATTTCAACGATAGATTCACCCACCATCACCATATGCTTTGCATAAAACTTGAATGGGAGATCGAATGGTCAGAAATAATTGACAGTACTATCAAAATATCACTTTAGCAGCTCCATTGCCATAATAGATTATAAACAGGAGACATCGGGGTTTTTGGAAGAAGAAAAAAAAAGAAGTGGGAGGCGTGGAAAAAGGAGGAAAGTGGGACCCGTAAGGGGAAAAAGAAAAAAGAAAATAAAAGAGTTGACAAAACAATAAATAAAAAATGAAGTATATAAAGTTGTACCAGAAGTGATGGCCATACAAATAATAAGATGGTCAAAACATATACAATCAAGAGTATCAAAGTCATAATGGGAGTAGAAAAAGCGCGAGTCAGTCCAAAATTCACAACAATAAGATGTTTTAATGAAACAATTAAAATCATATATCTTATTTTAGTAAATAACAGCGAGGGTGACGTTATTTCCACACCAATTTTAGTTAAAGCACATCTTTTGACCAAATTACTCTCTCTCTCTCTCTCTCTCTCTCTCTCTCTAACCGCACAAAGGCAAATGTACATGTAAAATATATATAACTGAAGATCTTTGTTTAAAGATGATAGTTGATTATCATTTGCCATCCGATTCTGTACATATTTCGAATTAAGCATAAGCCCTGCGATGCGCACACATTCTTGAGCACTGTCAATTTGCTAGGCCCCCTGTTTTGGTGTTATAGTGTTTTAAAATAAATCCAAATCAAATTACCTTGCTCCTTTTTGTCATTTTACTTGTATGATGCTCCTTAAGACGAATTCCAATCAACTAGCTGTTGGGAATCGGATTCAGAGGACAGCTTGGATTCTGCAGCTTGACTAGGAATAGTGGCTTACCATCGCTTAATTCTAGAGCAAAATAAATGGATATCGGGGACTGCTCTACGATCCTAGAGCTACAAGTTCCAGCGGATACGGGCAACATTGTTACTAAGGTGGGTGTGTCAAGATATATATGTGAGTTGTGTTAGAGAAGTCTTACGTTGGAGAAATATTGTGGTGTTGAGTAATTAATATATCCAAGTTATCCGATAATTTATTGGATTGAGCTTTTGAGTAAAAGTGGGTCTAACTTGGATATATTAACAGACTCGAATTTGGGGTGCATTATGGTGTAGCAACACGTGCCCAATGTCAGATTTTATGGTTTTGTCTGGAAAAAGAGACCACGTATGAAGTTAAGCATTAATGGAAATTCAAGTTGACATAAATGATACCTAAATCAAGGGGAGAGCATACCTAACAAAAAGGACACCCGAATTAAGGGAGAGCATGCATGAAACCGAGCTCTCATGTGAGTGGGAGATTGATTCGGTCAACAAGTCTAAGTTTGGACTTTCCCTTTTCCTTTTATTACCTCGACGACTCTAGCACATAATCAGACTTTGACTGGAAAACGTCAATTAAGGAGAATATAGAAATAAACCTTTAGAAGATTCATATTTGTCCCATCGCAAAAGATAATCAAAAGTCGACCACCTTCACGAACTCAAACTCCAGGCATATTTGAACGGGGTGAATAAGGATGTATAGATTTCAAGTTAAGCCTTTTGGTATGTGGCGGTTAAAACGATATGTGTCGACACTCGATGCGCATAACAGGTGTTATCTAAGCATGGCTCAGTATAACCAGTCTCACATCTCGATAATGTAACTTCTACGTATTGGATTTCCCTAAGGGTGTAAGTGTGAATTCCCCGACACTGCTCTTTCGAAGGCTTACTACTTATATCAATTTTGCTAATGCAAAGGCTTCAATTTGTGCAACGACAAGCCTGAATTCGTGTTTTGGCCAATCTGGTTCTTGAATCATTTATTTTTCATTGTTCCGTTCCGTTAAAATCTGAACGAAAATGTAAAGCGAGGCTTTGACGTCGTCGGGAAGTGCCGCTGTGGTATCCCACGTGGCGCACAGAGAAAAAGTTACAGGAAATATGAAACAGGACCAGCGTTATTTCCAAAATTCAAAAACTAAAAGAAAAACGGAGAAAACGGAAAACGAAATGCGCAAAATAGAGGACGGAGGAGTTTTTCACGGAATCATGCGAGCGTCGACAAATTATGGGACATGACAGCTAGGATGGTCCAATTGACTTTGGATGCATGCATAGCTTGTCAAATCAAAAGTCTTTGCCAACGTAGATGAAAAGAATGGAAGTGTCAAGGTCTGCCGGGTTTGCTTACGGGAGAGACTACGAGGTCCGCTTAAGAGAGAGAGAGAGAGGGGCTTGTTAGCCTAACCGTCTGCTATCATTTGACGGTGGACGGTCAAATGCCGGCCACAAATTTATGGCTGACAAATAACAAACACAAAAAGGAAAAAGAAAATGTGAAAAAAAATTGATGATAAGCTTAACACGATTAGTACCGTGTGAGGCCGCGCAACGCTTTGCCTACAAGAAAATATCAGGTACATGCATCAACGGTCATCCAGCAGCTCCGGATGCAACACATAGCCTGTCATAAGTCTTTTTCCAATGTGGATGGAAAGAGATGAGAGTGAATTATTGGGTAGGCCGCCTTCACTCGGTTCCCAATCACGATCCGAGTCAAGATTCGTTTTGCTTGGGACGGTTTGGAGGAGCAAGTAGTGCAACTTGGATGCACGAGACAACAACTCAATTAGTTGTCGTTTGGGCTTGTCTCCAACGTGGGAAAGGAAAACCAGAAAGGCCCTTCACAGTTTCCTCTTAAAGTCTTGAGCTCCCTCCCTCCTTTCATTTCTACCAATTTCTGCTCGAGCTATGGAACTTGGGCACTTCGGTTTTGCGCGATATCTGGCACCGGCTTGCCGCTTCCTTCTCTCGTCTCTCGCTCTTGCACCGTGCTTTGTCCAAGCCTCCTCCGCCACAAATGAAACCGACAAACTCGCGCTGCTCGCATTTAAGGCCGCAGTCAAAGACCCTTACGGGGCGCTTGCCTCGTGGAATGACACCATCGGGTTTTGCCATTGGCACGGTGTCACATGCGGCCCGAGACACCCGAGGGTCACGATCCTGAACTTGACATCGCTAGGACTCTTGGGGCCCATCTCTCCTCACATCGGAAACCTAAGCTTCTTGAGTGAAATTCATCTCCAGAATAATAGGCTCGTTCGTGAAATCCCTCCGCAAGTGGGGCGGTTGCGCCGCCCGACAAGTTTACATACTATCACTGTCTCGGGAAACAGATTCTCCGGTACAATTCCGCCTTCATTGCTCAATCTCTCCTCTCTGACCCGGTTCGGCGTTTTAGACAACCGGATACAAGGGAGTCTTCCTGCAGGCTTAGGTTTGACGCTCCCAAATCTTCAAATTTTCAGCATTGCCAAGAACCAACTTGAGGGACCGATTCCTCCCTCGGTGTCCAATTGGACAAAGCTAGAGGTTATTCAATCCGGAGCGAACAAGCTTTCGGGGAAAGTGCCTTCTTTCAAAAATATGCCTTGGCTTTGGTATTTTGCCATCTTTGATAACCAGCTGGGAAGTGGGAATGCTGAAGACTTGAGCTTCGTATGCTCATTGACAAACTCCACCGGATTACGGTTCTTCGGAATTGATCGAACAGGACTCGGCGGGGCATTGCCCAAATGCATAGGTAATTTCTCGCACGCTCTCAAGTGGTTCTATGTGAATGAGAACCTTATGTTTGGTGAGATTCCTGGAGAGATTGGAAGTCTAGTCAACCTAGACCATTTAAATATGTATGCCAACAAGTTTTCGGGCGAGGTCCCCTCAAATTTCGGGAATCTACAAAATTTAGGGGCATTGCTGTTAACGGATAACAACCTGGGAGGGACGATCCCAACTTCTTTAGGAAATCTAACCAAGTTGATCACACTAGGTCTCGGTTGGAACAACTTTCATGGGGAAATTCCTTCACATCTATCAAAGTGTCAATCTCTGCAGTGGCTTGATCTTTCTAATAATAATCTCAGCGGTACCATACCCCCACAGCTTATAGGTCTTTCCTCGATAACAATCGTTACGGACTTGTCTTGGAACCATCCGAGTGGGGTTCTACCCATGGAAGTAGGGAACTTAAAGACTCTGACCGAGTTAGACATCTCCGACAACATGTTGGTAGGTGAAATCCCAAATAGTTTAGGGGATTGTACTGGATTGACCACGCTGAGGATGGGGGGAAATTTTTTCCGTGGGTCCATTCTGCAATCGATCAAATCGTTAGGAGGTATTGAAGAACTAGATCTTTCACGCAACAATTTGACAAGTCGGATTCCGGAATTTTTAGCATTATTTCGGTCCCCGAAACTTTTGAATTTGTCTTACAATAGCTTTGAAGGCATGCTACCGCTTGAAGGAGTTTTTAAGAATGCTACCGCGACTTCTATTATTGGGAACGATGAGCTTTGTGGGGGATTGCCAGCATTTCACCTCCCCAAGTGCATCTCCAAACGCTCCAAGAGAAGAAAAATCCATGTATTGGTATCGTCGGCTTGTGCTACTTTTGTCATTATTGGAATAGCTCTTGTTGTGGTTTTTCTATATCTTCGTTGGTTGAAGAAGAAAGTAAAAGAACCGATTTCAACTTCCATGGACGACTCATGTCCAAACATATCTTATCGAGCACTCTTAAAAGCAACCGATGATTTTTCTTCAATGAATTTGATCGGTGTTGGAAACTTTGGCTCTGTTTACAAGGGGATGCTTAAGGAGAATGGTACAACCGTTGTAGTGAAGGTGCTTCATTTAGTGCATCGTGGTGCTCTGAAGAGCTTCCTGGCGGAGTGCGAGGCATTAAGGAACGTGAGACATCGAAATCTTCTAAAGATATTGACGGTTTGCTCGGGTATTGATCATCAGCAAAATGATTTTAAGGCCTTAGTTTATGAGTACATGGAAAATGGAAGCCTCGAAAGGTGGTTACACCCAAACCCAACACCATCTCACGGGAATGAGCCTACCCGGACATTGAATTTCTTTCAAAGGATAAACATTGCTATTGATGTCGCCTCTGCACTGGATTATCTTCATCACCAGTGCCACATCCCCATCGTACATTGTGATCTAAAGCCGAGCAATATCCTCTTAGATGCTGAGATGGTCGCCCATGTTGGTGACTTTGGATTGGCAAAGTTCCTCCTTGGATCATCCTCGAATACCGTGGCTAATCGGACGAGCTCGGTGGGCATCGGAGGAACAATTGGTTTTGCTCCACCGGGTAATCTCTATTTTAAAGCGAGAAAGTTTATTTAGGTGAAAGATGTTGATGGGTCTTTTTGTGAGTTTGGTAGCCGCATGATAACTCTTACGCCCATTACACTCTGCTTTAATGATCCGCACTCCAAAAGTTCACCTGCACTATAATCTACATTGTGGCAGAATATACGATGGGATGCAAGGTGTCAAGAGAAGGTGACGTCTACGATTACGGCATCTTCTTATTGGAGATGTTCACGGGGTTGAGTCCCACCGATGACACCTTCAAAGACAATTTGACTCTTCATAGCTTTGTGGCAGAAGCTTTGCTCGAACGAGTGCTGGAAATTACGAATCGCATTCTGCTCCAAGAAAGAGAGAATCATTCAAGCCCCAACGGTCCTCAACATTGGCTCTCCGAAAGCGACGGCATATTTCAAGAGTGCTTGGTTACGGTATACAATATTGGAGTCGTTTGCTCCGATGAAGTGCCTGGAAGGCGGATGAGCATCGGCGGAGCTGCAAATCAGCTGCGAAAGATCAGAGAGAAACTCTTTGCACGGGGTTAACTCGGACGACAATGAAACAACATGTCTCTACTCTATAGCATAAATTTTGTTAGAACTTGTCTCTTCTCTCGTCGCTATACATTCAGTATTGCTTATGCAAGCGGAAACATGCAGGTAAAATTATGACGAAAGAAAAAGAAACTTGCGGGTAAAATACATAACTGAAGATCTTTCCTTAAAGATGATAGTTGTTGTCTTTCACCATCCGTATCTGTAAATGTTTTAAGCTGGCACAAGGCCTGTAATGTGCACGCACATTATTGAGTATTGTAAGTTTACTAAAACTTTGTTTTGGTGCTGTAGTATAATAAAATGAATTCGAAATAAATTGCCATGCTGCTGCTGCTTCTTCTTTTTATGGTTTCTAGTACGAATTGCTATCAATTAGGACACGTGTGGTAACATTTCAGTTCCGAGAATAATTTCTGAGTAGGAATGATATGTTTTTTATTCTGTTACGAGGGCAACTTCTAAATAGAAGAACGCGTTTAATAATTGCACAAAGTTTCTATTTCCGAAATATAAAAGGAATATAAATTTGTTTGGTATGAACCAAAAAATTTATATTCTTAAATTTTTATATTTAATTATAAAAAAGCAAGTGGAGGCGATAAGGACCGTCAACGGCGGCGGCGGCAGCCGTCGACGGCAATGGCAATCGATGACCTACAATGACCGGCAGTGGACTCGTGGTTGTAAATATGAGTATTAAATTATACTGAGCTTATTTTTCTAAAATGACTTTGTTTCGCTTTTTGTTCTCGATAATAAAGAAATTACTTTCTTTTACTTCTTGTTTTTGTTCCAGAGAACAAAAAGTCAATTAACGCAGCGTCGCGACTTGCTTTTCCTCTATCAACACATACACAGATGGGTTTATATTCTTTTTCTATTTCGGGAACAAAAGAATTACCAAACAAACCCTTAGCTACAGGAAATTTGATTCAAAAGGAAAGCTAGGTTTGTGCAGTTTGACTAGGGAAGGCTATCTGTGGCTGAATTGTTGCGCGAAATACTAGGATGTTAGGAATTGCCCTATGTTCCTAAATGTTGACACCTAAGTTTTAGCAATTCATTTAGTCATTTATTGCATAAAAAATTAGGGATTAACTATAGTCCCTAGCAAAAATATTTAAATCATTTTTCGTATAGTTTAGTTTAATTTATCCATGCATGTGTTCTTGCATTTTAATCGGACCGGTGGCGAAAATGGATTCGAAATCGACGTGTGAACCAAGGCAAAATTCAGCCTGCAAGGGGGGTGTGTGTCGAAATTCATAAGGCTATTAGGGCCTAACTGGAGCTTGATTCAGCCCGTTAAACTTTAATTAGGGGAAAAGGGCCTTCGGTTAAAGCTTAATTAGTTAGAAAAAAGAACTCAATTAAGCACAGAAGGAGCAGACAAGCTACGAAAGAAGCCACAGGTCAGCCAAGCCGATTCAATCGGCGGGCCCGCCACGTGAGGGTCTAATTGATCAAAATTTCGTCCCTGATGATCAAATTGCAAAGACCCAAAATTTGGGGGACTATTCCATAGATAGACAAAAATTGAACCTAGCAAAAACTCTAGGTCGGCAAATTCAGTCTCCGAAAATACACGTGAGAATTAGACAGAGGAAGAGCACAGTCGAGAATCCCCGGTGGCCGCCCCCGGTCCGCTATCACCTCGCGCAGCCTTTGCTGCCCATGACCAGCAGTCATCGAATCCCCGACACTGACGACGTCCATTGCTGTCGGGCCCTTCAGCCGCCACCGTGCCTCACCTAATGCTACTCTGCCTTCGCCCATGACGAGGTCTGTTGCCTCCTCCTCGAGTAGACACCGCCTCTCTCCGGCTGCCTAGCTCGTACCAAAGCCGACGGCCACCAGTGGCTGCCCGACCACCCGATGGTCGAGTCTCCATCCCTACCAAGCCCTGCTAGCCATTGAGTCGCAACGACGGTGGACTGTGAATAGACAGAGACCCTCGCCGGTCCATCTGCTGCGCCAGAAATCACTGTCGTTGCAATCTGCAGCTCCATCCGACGTCGTCAGTTGCAGCCAGAGCAGTCGCCACCCTCCATCGACGTCACCTGTGCCTTTGTTTTGTAGGTCGGCCCGTGAATTCGAGAGTTGCCGAGCCATCACTGAACCACGAGCTGCTATTCATCGTAGATTGAAAGCCCCACCGTGAGTCGTGTCGTCCTTCAGCCATGATAAACCCGTGAGCTTACTGCTGTGTGTCTCCGCGAGCCCCGTCGCGAACTAGCTGAGCTAGTCGACCATCGTTGTCCAACTTGGAGCCCCATGAACATAACATATCAGTTTCTGAACGCAAAATATCCCAAAGAGGCTGAGATGATAAAGTTAACCAACTAGAGGTGTAAGATGTTTCGGTGGTGGGCTTTGGCAATCCAATCGGCAGCTTGATTGGACTCACGTGGGCAATGGACAATCTTCACGAACTTCAACTGAGCCGGACGCTCCTTGCATTCTTCAATGATTGCGCGCTTGGCCAATGGGCTTAGAGAAACGTCCAAGATTCTCTCTCAACGAGTGATAAGCTATCGCACTCAAGCACGGTGGACAGATCAGCTCGTTCTCTCAGTTCAATTCCAGTTTGCAAGAGACGAAGTACCTCTCGCACGGCTAAGCATCACCGCCAGCAATAGTTGGAAATAGGAAGTTATACCATGGAGAGCCCGAGTTTCGTCTTCCTCAATGCATCCTAGTGGTTCCGAAGAGGAGAAAATAGAACCAGACTTCAAAAACGGTCGAACCCATTGCTTCATCAGTGTTAGGATTGACGGTGTCGCTGATTCTTTCAATCTGGCAGGTTACGAATAAAAGACACGATCTGGCTTCAACCTCTTCCAAGAAATCTCTTTCATCAGCGTCTTGACGAAGCCATTTCATGGCGTGAGTGCGAGGCATAGAGAAACATCAGACACTGTAATCTTGTGAAGATCATGACATCTTGTTCAGGAATTGACAAATGATGTGGACGATTTTAAGGCCCTAGTCTACGAATTTATGGTCAATGGAAACCTGGAGGATTGGCTACAACTAACTCCTGGAGAGAACGAGGTACGTGACGAGCCAAGCAACTCGAGCCTTTTAAAGGGTAAGCATCGGTATCAACGTTGCTTATGCTATACATTATCTCCATCACCATAGCAAGAAGCCTACGGTTCACTGTGATCTCAAGCTTAGTAACGATCCTCGATAATAATCCTCAATGATGAAATTATCGCACATGTTGGTGATGAATTGGCGAGATTAGTTCCGGCGCCAAACAACCAAGTCTTTGCAAATGAGTCGAGTTCTATCAGAATAAGAGGCTTTAATATGTAGCTCCAGGTGAATTCTATGTGCCTTCTCCTCCCAGTCTTTTTGCTTCCATCTTGTAGTAAAATCGGAAGTAAACAGGTCCAAAGAATGAGAATCCTACCTCAACTGCAGCTTTTGCTTGCCGATTCACTATGCTTCCCCAAACAATTCCTAGAATTGATATGTTAAATCTTGACAAGTACATTCGGGGTACCATTCTTCAGGGTCCTTCAAATGAAGCTGTGTCTTCAGCATCATATTGGCCAGTAATTGAAATCTTGGGTTGTGAAGTGGCGCTGCACAACTGAATCTGATCTTTCCCGGGGGCTATAATGCAATCAAAATGTGGTGGATTGACAAGGGTGAAAGAATAATCTCTAGGAATTGTTCTAGGGAATTGGATGACAGACATGCGTCTACTTAAGGAGAAGATGAGATGATTAGTAAGATTTGTCGAGATAAACACATACACCCGTTTCCTTACCAAAAAAAAAAAAAAAAAACACATACACCCGCATAAAGCAAGTTAGTTCATCAATTACATTTGAGTGCAGCGCAGAGCGTTCGCATAATTCATAGAACAGTATGCTTCTATATTTGCATAGGTCCTGTTTTCTCCTTTCCTTCTTTCACTTGTTTCCAGAGTATGGAGTGGGAAGCCAAGTGACTGGGCATGGATATATGATATAGCTACAGTTACGGCATCATCTTGTTTTCACCTGGAAGAGGGCCACTCATTCGAAGGTTTCGACCTCCATAACTTTGTTGAGATAGCATTATCTAGTTAAGCGGAAGAGATTGCAGACCCAGGGTTGTTCCGGGGTATGCAAGAAACAGAAGCAGTCAGATACAAAAACCAGATTTGAACTAGCAATGAGAGACGCAAATCTTCCATTCCTATCAGTAGGCAACACTGTAGTCTTCTGTCCAAGAAATAAGCGATTTTTTTCTCCTCTTTTTTCCTCTTGGATAGGAGAAGTGATTATTTTCTGGCAACAGAAATGGGGCATCGATTTTTGAAGTTGTGACTAATCTAAGCATTTGTTTTTATTAGTGAAAATGAGAGAGGACAGAGGTGTAAGTAGGAGGAGTGAAGGTGGAAGAGGCTGCTCTAAAAGATCCATTGTTATTGCTCTAGCAGCAGTTATCGACTTTAGTATTTTGGTCATAATCATAATAAGGAGACATCTGCCAAAGAGCAAATTATCACACCTGAAATTCAGCAGATACTGCTGGAGCAACATGAGGTCCAGCAAGCTCGTAGTACCTTTCATGGGTCGATTAAAATCTAGTCTTTTGGTCACTGAGAACACAGCCCCTGATACATTCCCAGAGGGTCTTGTTAACAAGTAACAGCACCAGTTAAAAGCTTCAAAAACAGAAAAGATGCTCATCAAATCACATTGGATACCGAAAAAGTACACATTTTAAGGAACTAATTGCACCGAACATCAAAGTTGCAATAAAAAAAATATTTAATAAGTTCAAACAAGTGTTCTGAGACGCTCTACCAACAATTTCTATAAAGCACCTGTGGCCTCCAGCACATGGTAACATTTATTTTTGACTGGTAATAGGGTCCAATCAACCCATATAGAAGTTAACAGAACATTGAAGTTTGTTCAACATCTTTCATATATGACAATCAATTAGTACAACTCCTACAAAAGCAGAACTGAACTTCAGGGTTTAAAATATCATACTCCGGCACTTAGCTTACAGTTCTAGTTTCGTCATATCCTTTGTCACAGCCAAGTCTGTTTTGACCAAGTCATAAGTGCAGGGTGGCAAGGTTCCTTGTCAGAGGAAGAACTCCTCCTTTGGATGGTGCAAGAAGAAGCTGGAGCTTTTCCGACTACAATAGTGAAGTCACAATAAATAAAGACAGTTTGTGAACATCCTTAATCTGTCACCATAAGACGAACAACTCGCTGTTGAGAAATTATCGACGTGATAGCACTAGCATACGAACCTTTCAATGAAGACAGACCAGCTTGTAACTTCTTTCGACTTTTCTCCAGGAAAGAATAAGAATGCCCTACCCATCCATATGTGGATCCTCACAGTATTTTCATTACTTTGATCAACCTGAGCAGCTACTCCGCAGCAAAAAAAATCAAGTGCAGGGTTTAAGAGCCATCTTTGTACAAGCCAATCAACTAATCTCATTCCACTTTAGGCATAGCGCTCATGTGTATATCCTCACAGAAATTTGAGCAGCAGCATTTCCTTTTTGCAAGTCTAATGAGAGTAAAACTTTGCCATCTTGTCAAGTCCTCAATTTCAATGTTTCTGTTTTGACCAACCTACAAAATGCAAAAGCAACCACACGAGGAAAACGCTGCGCCTCTCATATTCCTCCCTCCCTCCGGGATGTGTTTCAACCACCCTAGAGAAGCTGGGTTGCATAGACATGGCCCAAGTCTCAGCAATAACTTGAGTCAAGACTGCACAGTGAACACAAACGATCAGAGTTTCTCATCGCATGTGTATCAGCCCTATAGACTTTGAGGAGAACCAAAAATGACAAACCATCCAAATATCCAGTAAACAGAGGTTGTACTCAAACAAAGTCAACTTGAAAACGTCCTTTCTGCATTAAATTCTAAGGAATTTGCTATACCATCAGCATGCCCTTTTGACAGAGGCAGAACAGCTTTTAACGTCTTTACCAGTTGATTGAGCTTCCTCAACTTGTCGGCCGCACCAGCCTGCAGCAGTAGCCCTCCTAACATCCGAAATGTTGCTTCAGTCATTAGCCTTCCTCTCTCCAGCATCTGTTTGGAGCACTCAAAAGCTTCTAGTTCTCTTCCACGAGAACACAATCCAATCACCCAAAGATCCAGTGCATGACCATGAGGACAATGCCCTTTGCCCACCAGGTATTCCCATAAATGCAATCCCATATCAACCTGACAATTAACACAAAAGTACTTCATCAGCATGACCACCGTCCGAGTTTTAGGCACAAAGTTTCTCTCCACCATTTTATGATATAACTCATATACTCCGTCTATTTCTCTTGATCTCATCAATCCAAAGAACAATGTATGATAGGTCATGTTGTCATGCCTAATTTGCTTCGCCTCCATCTCATCCATCAAGGCAATGGCAGCTTTTACATATTTTGCTTTTATCAGAACACTGATCATCGCATTATAGGCTGCTGTATCTGGTTGCATATTTTTTGTAAGAATCCCATCAAACAATTCCTTTGCCTTTGTTAGATTGCGAGCAACCCCCGCACCATGAATCAAAGTAGTAAATGTCTCAACAGTAGGTAAGCAACCAGCCCCTTCCATTTCTTCAAGAAGCCTTAGACCATCACCCACACAACCTCTCTTACTATTCTTACAGTAAGCATCAATCCTGATGTTATATGTCACTGTGTTAGGTTTAAAACCTGTTCTAACCATCTCATGGTAAAACAACTCCATTGAGGTGACATCGCCTGAATCTTTAAATCCCAAGAGCAGTATATTCATGGTCTTCGTATCGGGAGAGAATCGTGAATGCATCTTATTGAACACGGATCATGCTTCCTTCATCTGCCTATGCGTGCAAAATGCCCGAAGAAGTATATTGAACTCATCCGTACCAAACTTCCTCCCAACAAACACATCATTCTCCATCCTTTCAAATGCCAGGAGAGTATCCTCATACGACTTGAATTTCGCAATCTTCAACATCATGATGCTCATCGCCTTCAGCATGAGCACCGAAGGGTGCATTACCTGCATCTCGTCCATCAATTCCCAAGCTTTCTCAAAGTACCGCATCCTCGCAAGTTTGTGGAGAGTTCTTTCGAACGCCACCGAAGTCGGACCGCACGACAAATGGCGGACAGTGTATCTGAAGAACTCTAGAGCTTTGAGACCATTGGAATGAGCCCCAAATAAATGGCCAAGCACATCCTCTACGAAACCAGCTGAAAGAGTATGCGGCGGGATGTGCTTCTGGAGGACGGTTTGAAGCGTGCTATCAGGGAATGGGTGGTCGTTTATGACTTTGGCGATTTTGTCGATCTCGTTATCCCTTCCCAATGGAACAGTGGTATAGAAAAGTCGGGACAAGAAGCGCTGGTGTGAAATTCTAGCGAACTGATTCTGAGTCAGTAATTTCATCGAGCTGCTCATGATCAATGGGATCTCCGATGACAAAACCAATCAATTCCCTTGTGGGTTCTTCTGGAACCTGCAACCACGTTAACCAGTAGTCGCATGCTCGGCTATCTACGGCCACCCATCACCAGAATTTCGCCATTTGAACACACTTTGCGAGGCAATTTAATCAAGCGATACTGCATTGCGAAAACTGGAACGAGAAAGGGACACTCCCTCCTCGTCTTCTTCGCGACCGTGGGCACTCTGGAGCCTGAATCTCGGCCAATTTGCAGGGGTCCAGCCCACCGTCGGCCAGGCTGCGAAGGCCGTCGCGCTCAAAAGCTGGAAACTTGCGTGTTTGTCTGCTTTGGTATGCGCTGTTGCTCCCGCAGCATCCACTCTTTCCGTTACCTGAGTTTTCCGGGGATGTTCAAGGAATACAGACGCAAAGATAATTCACATAAGAAAATTTACGAATGGTCACAGAAATGATCGACTCATAATATTACAAACGGTAAAGGTAAAAAGAGAAATTTACTCTTTCTCGTAAAAAATTACGAACAACGGGAATAAAAGATCTTACTGCTATCAATTAGGATCAAACGCAAAAGGAAAGCAACGGTCAACAAGATGGTTTAGTTACGAAAGGGGAAGAAAAATTACAAGTAATGTCGATAGTTTACCATTCTTTTTGTGGGATATTACAGACCATTGGTACCTCGTACTTACGACGAAGAAAGCAAAATTACGTCCTCTAATGAGAGGGAATTAGTAAGTTTAGTTAACAACAGGAGAAGAGAATTTGCAGTTCACTTTGGGTAGAGTTACTTATATTCGACGGAATATTATCAATCGTAGGATCCGCATAACTTACGACGAAAATGACATTATAGACTCTAAACATATGTTACAAAATGATATTTCATAGGTAAATTCTGGCCGTCGATAATGCCCGATTGGAGCCCAAAGCGATTTCTTAGGCTATTTTCGGGCCGGGTACTTTTCATGTTCGGGTAATAGTTTAACATACACATATCTTAACGGTTACAAATGATGCTCGAACCGAACCGAAACATTTGATGTTAGGGCTTGAAACAAAACGGAACGAGAAAATTATAAATAAGGACTTGAATTGTCTTCATTTTTCTCAAATAAGGACATGAAGTTTGCATTATTTCCAAATAAGGGCCTCAAACGATGGCCGATTACCGACGAGGACTAGGCGAGGCCAGCCCTCGCCGGATCTACGTCATCTTCTTCTTGTTCTTCTTCGCGGCTATGATCGACTATGATTTTGACACCTCTTCACTTCACAAAACACATCATCGCAGCCGGCGATGACCCACCCTTGCCCGTGACCGATAATGCGAGGCCGTTCTCAACAGCGGTTGAAGCGAGGTCGCCACGAGGATGGCATGGCGCTACCCGGGCGAGGCCACCCATGATGGCCGCAAGGGACAGCCTTGTCGGCCGCAACAACGAAAAAAATAAAGAAATGCAAAAAAAAATAATAAAAAAAGAGTAAATGACAAAAATACCTTTGGTTAGGCCATTCTTTGAGACATAAACGACATTTGAAGCCCTTATTTAAAATTTTCCGAAACATTATACATTAAAATACACTTTGAAACCATAATACGCTCTCTCTGGTGAAATTCCTACTCCGCCTTCCTCGTTCGTCAACTCCAACGCCGTCGACTCTTCCACAAATCCAATAAACCCTAGACGGCGATACTTCAACTCCGGATCGAGGAGAGCCCTTCAGCTCGGCTACTGACTCCATCCTAATCTTCACTTGGATCACCTCTCCGTCTTCGTCATCGAGGTCCAACTACTCGATCGCCCACTGATGTTGCAGTTGGTTTGGAGGCGGCTGGATTGTGTGTGCTTCACTGCTTCCTTAGTTAATTGTGTATGTGTGTAGCTGCTGTTCTCTTCTCCGGCTAACGTCGCCTATGAGCACGAGACCTACCATTGAAGGAGCACTGTGATCATGCGCGTTGCCGAATTTTTCGAAGAGCATAATCTTTCGATTTCCTCCATTTCTCTCTTTCTGAGTGCAGCGCGCGCGTATCGTCTCCTTCCTTGGATCTGCTTTTGTTTTGCTAAGAGCGTATATTCTATGGTTTCGACTTTGTGGTCAATTAATTGCATTGAGTTGTGCGTCTTTTCCTGAATTTTCAGAATTTACAGAGGCTTCTTCATCGAGTTCTATATTATGGGACCTCATTTATTGGTGACAATCTAAGTAGCGTCGACACCGACACACGACAGTTAACGCCGACACATCATTTCTATAAGAAAAAAAATAGAGAATTCCGACACACGAGGACACGTTATATATTAAATATATAATCTTATATATAGAGAGTAAATTATTATTTTTTATCATTATTTCCATCAATTTAATTTAATGATTCACATCCACAAATAAATAACTAATATAAAAGAGCCCATAATGTATATACACTAAAAATATTAATTAGGGTTTGGGTAATTAGGGCCGAGCTGATTAGGGTGGAGGAATTTAGAATATTAGGTTTTGATAGATTACATTTTGACCCCTAAAATATTGAAATTTTCTCTTTTCTCGTATGTTGTGCTGTTCATGTGTGCATTTGCCGTGTCAATTGACGTTGAGCTCGCTTAGGAAGATTGTACACGGTATTACTCATCTAAGCTGCTGGACATGAGAAGTTTTCATATCGTACATGATGTTATACACATAGTCCTTGAGGTGCATAAACTATGCATAGCGAGATGGGCATGTACAATTCTTTATCGATAGTCATTTCTCATCGAATTGTCTATGACCAATGCATTACAATCACTATGAACAGCCGTGGAATTTTATATGTTTGGTTATCTCTAAATTCCAGTCATTCGAGCGCATGCTCCAATTTCACTTCTCCCAAATTTTTCCGTCGTATCAATAAGTATTGTGCCCTGAATCTTCTGATTGCCATTTGTACTCGAGGCACTCATCAATAAATACTGAGGCAAGTTGCCATAAAGTCTAGCAGGTATCAAGTTTAGAACTTAGGATCTAATGCTACTTTTCGGTCATCTTGGTTAGTATATGATATCGTGTGACTGAATATGATTAATAGTTAATGTATAGATTCTTATTAATGAGTTGGTGCTTGCTAAAATTGACAAACCCGAATAAATATCAACACAAATATTAAACCAGAATTTACTAAAATTGACTAAATTTCCAAAGGCTCGCGCTTTTTCCACTCATCAAATAGCTTTGACACTCCTTTGTGTGGCCCATTACTTTTGGTATAAATTTGTATGCTTCATTTTTTATTTATCATTATGTCAACTCTTTTGTTTCCTTTTTTTCTTTTTTTCTCTTACATATCCCACTTTCATCCTCCTTCTTCTTCCTTTCCACGCCTCCCACTCCTTGTTCCAAAAACCATGACGTCCCTTGTTTATTATCTATGATGCCAATCTCATTGTCATCCCGTCTCTCTGTTCTCTTAACTTCACAAGGCGATCAATTTCTTTACAAGCTCCTCCTCGTTGACTAAGATAGAAGGGTGGTGTGGGAATTAACCCTTTGTCGTCCACAGGATTTTGGACCTTCAGATTCTCGGGATCCACCTTGAGCCTTTGACGGATCAACAGTTGATAGGCATATGTAATTTGCAACAATCTTCGCAACAAGCCGAAGATGCTATATCTTAGGGAATGGAAGCGCTACAGTAATCTCTCGTGGACACACTTTCTTCGACCACGCTAAGTCCTACTGCTTCGGGAAATGCCACAAAATACATGGGTCAAATGGCTATTCCAATGGACCGATTGGCCACTCTTGAATACTTCGTCCACCAGCTGCTACTTAATTATGCAAGGCATGCCTTCAGAATATTTAAAGTTATGTTTACTGTATTCGATATGAGTTGTGTCTTTCGAACGAAAACCCAGCATATGCGAGGAAAATCCATCTGGTATTGAGACTCAAGTATTTTTGTTCCTTCTCTGATAGGCTGACCTCTTGAGACAGCTATTGGATGCATCGGACATTAACCACCCGTCAAGCAGCCTGCACTCTTCTCGTTGTCAACGACTATATCTCCCATCTCCAAGCACTAAGTTCATTAGTGTTAGCTCGTCCTAGGACCCGAAACATTTATTCTTCTAAACTCTTCTAATTGTAATTAATAGTTTTGATTAAAATTAACATTTCCAGTGGGGATCCCCTTATAACCACCAATTGCAACCATAGTGATTCGGGCCACCTTTGTTAGTGGAAAAAATTTCCACGTGATTTCCGTCTTCGAGAATAAAATCATATGAAAAGGGTATCGTGAAAAGGATGGATGAGACAATTAAAATCATATATCTTATTTTAGAAAATAACCACAAGGGTGACAGTTATTTCCACACCAATTATAGTTACGTTAAAGCACATCTTTTCACCAAATTACTCTCTCTCTAACTGCACAAAGGCAAATGTACATGTGAAATATCTAAATGAAGATCTTTGTTTAAAGATGATTGTTGATTTGTCATTTGTCATCCCATTCTGTACATGTTTCGAATTGAGCATAAGGCCTGTGATGCGCACACATTCTTGAGCACTGTCAATTTACTAAGCACTCTGTTTTGGTGCTATAGTGTTTTAAAAGAAATCCAAATCAAATTACCTTGCTTCTTTTTGTCATGCTACTTGTCTGATGCTCCTTAAGACGAATTCCAATCAACTAGCTGTCGGGAATCGGATTCGGAGGACAGCTTGGATTCTGCAGCTTGGCTAGGAATAGTGGCTTACAACCGCTTAATTCTAGAGCAAAATAAATGGATATCGGGGACTGCTCCCCGATCCTGGAGCTATAAGTTTAGTCAGATACGGGCAATACTTTTACTATGGTGGGTGTGTTAAGATACGCATGTACATTTGTATACACAGCCTGTGAAAGTCTTTCCAAACGTAGATGAAAAGAATGGGAGTGACCAGGTCTACCGAGTCTACTTACAAGGAAGAGGCTTGCTAGCCCGACCGTCCCGTGGCTGGCAAATAACAAACAAAAAAAAAAAGAGAAATTGTGAAAGATAAATTGATGGCAAGCTTAACACGGTTTATACTTTGTGCGGTCCGGCAAGACATTTCCTACGAGAAAATATTAGGCACATGCATCAACGTCTTCCGGCGACTCTGGATGCACACATAGCCTATCAAAAGTCTTTTCCAACGGGGATGGAAAGAGATGAGAGTGAATTGGCTTCACTCACTTCCCAATCACGATCCGAGTCAAGATACTATTAGTATCGATATCGTGGGGCCCGACATGAATTCGATTAGTAGTCAATGTATAGATTCTTATTAATGAGCTGGTGCTTGCTAAAATGGACAAACACGAATCAATATCAACACAAATATTAAACCGGAACTTACTAAAATTGACTAGATTTCCAAAACTCTACAACAATAAGATGTTTTAACGGAACAATTAAAATCATATATCTTATCTTAGAAAATAAACCACAAGGGCGACGTTATTTCCACACCAATTTTAGTTAAAAGCACATCTTTTGACCAAATCGCCCCCCCTCTCTCTCTAACAGCACAAAGGCAAATGTATAGGTATAATATCTATCTTAAGATCTTTGTTTAAAGATGATAGTTGATTATCATTTGCCGTCCGATTCTGTACATGTTTCGAATCGAGCATAAGGCTCGCGATGCACACACATTCTTAAGCCCTGTCAATTTACTTACCACACTGTTTTGGTGCTATAGTGTTTTAAAATAAATCCAAATCAAATTACCTTGCTTCTTTTTGTCATTGTACTTGGATGTTGCTCCTTGAGACGAATTGCAATCAATTAGCTGTTGGGAATTAGATTCGAACGACAGCTTGGATTCTGCCGCTTGACTAGGAATAGTGGCTTACCATCGCTTAATTCTAGAGCAAAATAAATGGATATTAGGGACTGCTCTCTGATCCTAGGGCTACAAGTTCAAGCGGATATAGGCAACATTGTTACTAAGGTGGGTGTGTCAAGATATATGTGTGAGTTATGTTAGAGAAGTCTTACATTGGAGAAATAGTGTGGTATTGAGCAATTAATATATCCAAGTTATCCGGTAATTCATTGGATTAAGCTTTTGAGTAAAAATGAGTCTAACTTGGATATATTAACATGCTCGAATTTGGGGTGCACTATGGTGTAGCAACACGTGCCCAATGTCAGACTTTCTGATTCTGTCCGAAAAAAGAGACCATGTATGAATTTGAGCATTAATGGAAATTCAAGTTGAGATAAATGATACCTAAATCCAGGGGAGAGCATACCTAACATAAAGGACACCCGAATTAAGGGAGAGCATACATGAAAATGAGCTCTCACGTGAGTGGGAGATTGATTCGGTCAACAAGTCCAAGTTTGGACTTTCCCTTTTCCTTCTATTACCTCGGCAACTCTAGCACATAATCAGATTTTGACCGGAAAACGTCAATTAAAGAGAATATAGAAATAAACCTTTAGAAGATTCGTATTTGTCCCATCGCAAAAGAAAATAAAAAGTCAACCACCTTCACGGACTCAAACTCAAGGCATATTTGAACATGGTGAATAAGGATGTATAGATTTCAGGTTAAGCCTTTTGGTATGCGGCGATTAAAAGGATATGTGTCGACACTCGATGCGCATAGCGGGTGTTATCTAGGCATGGCTCAGTATAACCAGTCTCACATCTCGATAATGTAACTTCTATGTATTGGATTTCCCTAAGGGTGTAAGTGCGAACTCCCAAAGACTGCTCTTTCGGAGGCTTACTACTTATATCAATTTTGCTAATGCAAAGGCTTCAATTTGTGCAACGGCAAGCCTGAATTCGTCTTTTGGCCAATCTGGTTCTTGAATCATTTATTTTTCATTGTTACTGTTCGTTAAAATCTGAATGAAAATGTAAAGCGAGGCTTTGACGTTGTCGGGAAGTGCCGCAGTGGCATCCCACGTGGCGAGACAGAGAAAAAGTTTCGGAAATATGAAACAGGACCAGCGTTATTTCCAAAATTCAAAAACTAAAAAATATGGAGAAAACCGAAAACGAAATGCGCAAAATAGAGGACGGAGGAGTTTTTCACGGAATCATGCGAGCATTGACAAATCAAAAGTCTTTGCCAACGTAGATGAAAAGAATGGAAGTGTCTAGGTCTACCGGGTCCGCCTACGGGGAGAGACTACAAGGTCCACTTAAGAGAGAGAGAGAGAGAGGGGCTTGTTAGCCTAACCGTCCGCTATCATTTGACGATGGACGGTCAAATACCAGCCACAAATTTATGTCCGACGAATAACAAACACAAAAAAGAAAAAGAAAATGTGAAAAAAAAATTGATGATAAGCTCAACGGTCATCCAGCAGCTCCGGATGCAACACATAGCTTGTCAAAAGTCTTTCCAAAGTGGATGGAAAGAGATGAGAGTGAATTATTGGGTAGGCCGCCTTCACTCACTTCCCAATCACGATCCGAGTCAAGATTCCTTTTGCTTGGGACGGTTTGGAGGAGCAAGTAGTGCAACTTGGATGCACGAGACAACAACCCAATTAGTTGTCGTTTGGGCTTGTCTGCAACGTGGGAAAGGAAAACCAGAAAGGCCCTTCACAGTTTCCTCTTAAAGTCTTGAGCTCCCTCCCTCCTTTCATTTCTACCAACTTCTGCTCGAGCTATGGAACTTGGGCACTTCGGTTTTGCGCAGTATCTGGCACCGGCTTGCCGCTTCCTTCTCTCGTCTCTCGCTCTTGCACTGTGCTTTGTCCAAGCCTCCTCCGCCACAAATGAACCCGACAAACTCGCGCTGCTCGCATTTAAGGCCGCGGTCGAAGACCCTTACAGGGGGCTTGCTTCATGGAATGACACCATCGGGTTTTGCGGTTGGTACGGGGTCACATGCGGGCCGAGGCACCAGAGGGTCACGGTCTCGCGCTTGAAATCGCTAGGACTCTCGGGGCCCATCTCTCCTCACATCGGAAACCTAAGCTTCTTGAGTGAAATTCATCTCGAGAATAATAGTCTCGTTCGAGAAATCCCTCCGCAAGTGGGGCGGTTGCGCCACCTGCGTTTGCTACAGCTAGACAACAATTCACCGGCCGGCAAAATTCCCAGAAACATGTCGGCTTGCTCAAAGCTCGAAGTCCTCAGCATTGCATTCAGCCAACTAACCGGAGTAATTCCCACAGAACTCGGTTCATTATCGAAGCTACGGGTTTTGTCCTTTTGTAAAAACGCACTCTCTGGGAATGTGCCTTCGTCCTTTGGGAACTTATCTTCACTGCAGGTTCTTGAACTCACGGAAAATAACTTGGGCGGGGGCATTCCCGAAGATCTAGGCCGCCCGACAAGTTTAACCGACATCATTGTCCCAGTAAACAGATTGTCCGGTACAATTCCGTCTTCATTGCTCAATCTCTCCTCTCTACTCCGGTTCGACGTTTTAGAAAACCAGATACAAGGGAGTCTTCCTGCAGACTTAGGCTTGACGCTCCCAAATCTTCAATGTTTCGCCATTGCCATGAACAAACTTGAGGGACCGATTCCTCCCTCGGTGTCCAATTGGACAAAGCTAGATGTCATCGAAGCCGGAGAGAACAAGCTTTCGGGGAAAGTGCCTTCTTTTGGAAATATGCCTTGGCTTTGGCTGTTTGGCATCTTCGATAACCAGCTGGGAAGTGGGAATTACGAAGACTTGAGCTTCGTATGCTCATTGACAAACTCCACCAGACTAGAGTTCTTCCAAATTCAACGGAACAGACTCGGCGGGGCACTGCCCAAATGCATAGGTAATTTCTAGCGATCTCTCAAGTGGTTCGGCGTGAATGAGAACCTTATGTTTGGTGCGATTCCTGGAGAGATTGGAAGTCTAGTCACCCCGAAGGTGTTAAATATGTATGGCAACAAGTTCTCGGGCGAGGTCCCCTCCAATTTCGGGAATCTGCAAAATCTAGTGGTATTGAAGTTAATCGATAACAACCTGGGAGGGACGATCCCAACTTCTTTAGGAAATCTAACCAAGTTGATCAAACTAAGTCTCGGTTGGAACAACTTTCATGGGGAACTTCCTTCACATCTGTCAAAGTGTCAATCTCTGCGGTGGCTTGATCTTTCTAATAATAATCTCAACGGTACCATACCCCCACAGCTCATTGGTCTCTCCTCGATAACAATCATTTTGGACTTGTCTCGGAACCATCCGAGTGGGGTTACGCCCATGGAAGTAAGGAACTTGAAGACTCTGACCGAGTTAGACATCTCTAGCAACATGTTGGTAGGTGAAATCCCAAATAGTTTGGGGGATTGTACTGGATTGACCACGCCGAGGATGGGGGGAAACTTTTTCCGTGGGTCCATTCCTCAATCAATCAAATCGTTAGGAGGTATTGAAAAAATTGATCTTTCACGCAACAATTTGACCGGTCAGATTCCGAAATTTTTGGCATTATTTCGGTCCTTGAAACTTTTGAATTTGTCATACAATAGCTTTGAAGGCATGCTACCGCTTGAAGGAGTCTTTAAGAATGCTACCGCGACTTCTATTATTGGGAACGATGAGCTTTGTGGGGGATTGCCAGCATTTCACCTCCCCAAGTGCATCTCCAAACGCGCCAAGAGAAGAAAAATCCATATATTGGTATCGTCGGCTAGTGCTACTTTTGTCATTCTTGGAATATCTCTTGTTCTGGTTTTTCTATATCTTCATTGGTTGAAGAAGAAAGTAAAAGAACCTATTTCAACTTCCACGGATGATTCATGTCCAAACATATCTTATCGAGCACTCTTAAAAGCAACCGATGATTTTTCTTCGATGAATTTGATCGATGTTGGAAACTTTGGCTCTGTTTACAAGGGGATACTAAAGGAAAATGGTACAACCGTTGCGGTGAAGGTGCTTCATTTAGTGCATCGTGGTGCTCTGAAGAGCTTCCTGGCGGAGTGCGAGGCATTAAAGAACGTGAGACATCGAAATCTTCTAAAGATATTGACAGTTTGCTCGAGTATTGATCATCAGCAAAATGATTTTAAGGCCTTAGTTTATGAGTACATGGAAAATGGAAGCCTCGAAAGGTGGCTACACCCAAACCCAACACCATCTCACAGGAATGAGCCTACCCGGACATTGAATTTCTTTCAAAGGATAAACATTGCTATTGATGTCGCCTCTGCACTGGATTATCTTCATCACCAGTGCCACATCCCCATCATACATTGTGATCTAAAGCCGAGCAATATCCTCTTAGATGCTGAGATGGTCGCCCATGTTGGTGACTTTGGATTGGCAAAGTTCCTCCCTGGATCATCCTTCGATACCGTGGCTAATCGGACGAGCTCGGTGGGCATAAGAGGAACAATCGGTTATGCTCCACCGGGTAATCTCTCTTTCAAAGCAAGAAAGTTTATTTAGGTAAAAGATGTTGATGGGTCTTTTTGTGAGTTTTGTAGCCGCATGATAACTCTTACGCCCATTACACTCTGCTTTAATGATCCGCACTCCAAAAGTTCACCCGCACTATGATCTACATTTGTGGCAGAATATACGATGGGATGCAAGGTGTCAAGAGAAGGCGACGTCTACGATTACGGCATCCTCTTATTGGAGATGTTCACGGGGTTGAGTCCCACCAATGACACCTTCAGAGACAATTTGACTCTTCATAGCTTTGTGGCAGAAGCTTTGCCCGAACGAGTGCTGGAAATTACGGATCGCATTCTGCTCCAAGAAAGAGAGAATCATTCGAGCCCCAACAGTCCTCGGCATTGGCTCTCCGAAAGCGACGGCATATTTCAAGAGTGCTTGGTTACAGTATACAATATTGGAGTCGTTTGCTCCGATGAAGTGCCTGGAAGGCGGATGAGCATTAGCGGAGCTACAAATCAGCTGCGAAAGATCAGAGAGAGACTCTTTGCACGGGGTTAACACGGCCAACAATGAAACAACAGGTCTCTACTCTATAGCATAAATTTTGTTAGAACTTGTCTCTTCTCTCGTCGCTATACATTCAGTATTGCTTATGCAAACGCAAACGTGCGGGTAAAATACATAACTGAAGATCTTTCCTTAAAGATGATAGTTGTTGTCTTTCACCATCCGTATCCGTACATGTTTTAAGCCGGCACAAGGCCCGTAATGTGCACGCCCATTATTGAGTACTGTAAGTTTACTAAAACTTTGTTTTGGTGCTGTAGTATAATAAAATGAATTCGAAATAAATTGCCATGCTGCTGCTGCTTCTTCTTTTTATGGTTTCTAGTACGAATTGCTATCAATTAGGACGCGTGTGGTAACGTTTTAGTTCCGAGAATAATTTTTGAGTAGAAATGATATTTTTTTTATTCTCGTCCCGGGGCAGCTTCTAAATAGAAGAACGCGTTTGGTAACTGCACAAAGTTTCTATTTTCGAAATATAAAAGGAACATAAATTTGTTTGGTATGAACCCAAAGATGAGTATTAAGTTATACTGAGCTTGTTTTTCTAAAATGACTTTGTTCTTTTTTTGTTCCCGGTAATAAAGAAATTACTTTCTTTTACTTCTTGTTTTTGTTCCCGAGAAGTGTGAGAATAGGGAAGGCTCTCTGTGGCTGAATTGTTGCGCGAAATACCAGGATGTGAGGAATTGCTCTATGTTCCTAAATGTTGACACCTAAGTTTTGATAATTCATTTAGTCATTTATTGCATAAAAAACTAGGAACTAACTATAGTCCCCAGAAAAAATATTTAAATCATTTTTCATGTAGTTTAGTTTAATTTATCCATACACATGTTCTTGCATTTTAATCGGACTAGCGGCGAAAATGGACTCGAAATCGACGCGGGAACCAAGGCAAAATTCAGCCTGCAAGGGGGGTGTGTGTCGAAATTCATAAGGCTATTAGGGCCTAACTGGAGCTTGATTCAGCCCATTAAACTTTAATTAGGGGAAAAGGGCCTTCAGTTAAAGCTTAATTAGTTAGAAAAAAGAACTCAATTAAGCACAGAAGGAGCAGACAAGCTGCGAAAGAAGCCACAGGTCAACCAAGCCGATTCAATCGGCGGGCCCGCCACGTGAGGGTCTAATTGATCAAAATTTCGTCCCTGATGATCAAATTGCAAAGACCCAAAATTTGGGGGACTATTCTATAGATAGACAAAAATTGAACCTAGCGAAAAATCTAGCTCGGCAAATTCAGTCTCGGAAAATACACGTGAGAATTAGACAGAGGAAGAGCACAGTCGAGAATCCCCGGTCGCCGCCCCCGGTCCGCTATCACCTCGCGCAGCCTTTGCTCCCCCTGACCAGCAGTTATCGAATCCCCGACACTGACGACGTCCATTGCTGTCGGGCCCTTCAGCCGCTACCGTGCCTCACCTAATGCTACACTGCCTTCGCCCATGACGAGGTCTGTTGCCTCCTCCTCGAGTAGACACCGTCTCTCTCCGGCTGCCTCGCTCGTACCAAAGCCGACGTCCAACAGTGGCTGCCCGAGCACCCGACAGGTCGAGTCTCCATTCCTACCAAGCCCTGCTAGCCATTGCGTCGCGACGACAGTGGACCGCGAATAGACAGAGACCCTCGCCGGTCCATCTGCCGTGCCAGAAATCACTGTCGTTGCAATCTGCAGCTCCATCCGACCTCGTCGGTTGCAGCCAGAGCAGTCGCCACCTCCATCGACGTCACCCGTGCCTTTGTTTTGTAGGTCGGCCCGTGAATTCGAGAGTTGCCGAGCCATCACCGAACCACGAGCTGCTATTCATCGTAGATTGAAATCCCCACCGTGAGTCGTGTCGTCATTCAGCCGTGATAAACCCGTGAGCTTACGGCTGTGTGTCTCCGCGAGCCCCGTCGCGAACTGGCTGAGCTAGTCGACCATCGTTGTCCAACTTGGAGCCCCATGAACATAACATATGAGTTTCTGAACACAAAATACCCAAAGAGGCTGAGATGGTAAAGTTAACCAACTAGAGGTGTAAGATGTTTCGGCGGTGGGCTTTGGCAATCCAGTCGGCAGCTTGATTGGACTCACGTGGGCAATGGACAATCGTTACGAACTTCAACTGAGCCAGACGCTCCTTGCATTCTTCTATGATTGCGCGCTTGGCCCATGGGCTTAGAGAAACGTCTAAGATGCTCTCTCAACAAGTGATAAGCTATCGCACTCAAGCACTGTGCACAGATCAGTTCGTTCTCTCAGTTCAATTCCAGTTTGCAAGAGACGAAGTACCTCTCGCACGGCTAAGCATCACCGCCAGCCATAGTTGGAAATGGGAAGTTATGCCATGGAGAGCCCGAGTTTCGTCTTCCTCAATGCATCCTAGTGGTTCCGAAGAGGAGAAAATAGAACCAGACTTCAAAAACGGTTGAACTCATTGCTTCATCAGTGTTAGGATTAACGGTGTCGCTGATTCTTTCAATATGGCGGGTTGCGAATAATAGACACGATCCGGCTTCGACCTCTTCCAAGAAATCTCTTTCATTGGTGTCTTGGCGAAGCTTTTTCATGGCATGAGTGCGAGGCATTGAGAAACATCAGACATTGTAATCTTGTGAAGGTCATGACATCTTGTTCAGGAATTGCTAAATGATGTGGACAATTTTAAGGCCCTAGTCTACGAATTTATGGTCAATGGAAACCTGGAGGATTGGCTACATCTAACTCCTGGAGAGAACGAGGGACGTGACGAGCCCAGCAACTCGAGCCTTTTAAAGGCTAAGCATTGGTATCAATGTTGCTTATGCTTCACCGTATCTCCATCACCATAGCGAGAAGCCTATAGTTCACTGCGATCTCAAGCTTGGTAACAATCCTCGATGACGATATTATTGCACATATTGGTGATGAATTGGGGAGATCAGTTCCAGCGGCAAACAGCCAAGTCTTTGCAAATTTGTAGAGTTCAGTTAGGGTAAGTGGCTTTAATATGTTGCTCCAGTTGAATTCTATGTGCTTTCTCCTCCCAGTCTTTTTGCTTCCCTCTTGTAGTAAAATCGAAAGTAAACAGGTCAAAAGAATGAGAATCCTACCTCAACCGCAGCTTTTACATGCCGATTCACTATGCTTCCTCGAACAATTCCTAGAATTGATATGTTAAATCTTGACAAGTACATTCAGGGTACCATTCTTCAGGGGTCTTCAAATGAAGCTTGTGTCTTCGGCATCATATTGGCCAGTAATTGAAATCTTAGGTTGTGAAGTGGAGCTGCATGACTGAATCTGATCTTTCCCAGGGGCTATAATGCAATCAAAATGCGGTGGATTGACAAGGGTGAAAGAATGATCTCTAGGAATTGTTCTATGGACATGGATGACAGACATGCATCTACTTAAGGAGAAGATGAAATGATTAGTAAGATATGTCGAGATAAACACATACACCCGCATAAAGCAGGGTAGCTCATCAATTACATTTGAGTGCAGCGCAGAGCATTCGCATAATTCATAGCACAGTGTGCTTCTATATTTGCATAGGTCCTGTTTTCCCCTTTCCTGTTTTTCACTTGTTTCCATAGTATGGAGTGGGAAGCCAAGAGACTGGACATGGTTATATGATATATCTACGGTTACGGCATCATCTTGCAAGAGATTTTCACCGGGAAGAGGCCCGCTGATTCGAAGGTTTTGACCTCCATAACTTTGTTGAGAAAGCATTATCTAGTGAAGCCAAAAAGATTGCAGACCCCGGGCAGCTCCAGGGTATGCAAGAAACAGAAGCAGTCAGATACAAAAACCAGATTTGAACTAGCAATGGAAGACGCAAATCTTCCGTTCCTATCAGTAGGCAACACTGTAGTCTTCTGTCCAAGAAATAGGTGATTCTTTTTCTCCTCTTTTTTCCTTTTGGATAGGAGAAGTGCTTATTTTCTGGCAACAGAAATCGGGCATCGATTTTTGAAGCTGTGACTAATCTAACCATTTTTTGTTTATTAGTGAAAATGAGAGAGGACAGAGGTGTAAGTAGGAGGAGTGAAGGTGGAAGGAGGCTGCTCTAAAAGATCCATTGCTATTACTCTAGCAGTAGTTATTAACTTTAGTATTCTGGTCATAATCATACTAAGGAGACAACTGCCAAAGAGCAAATTATGACACCTGAAATTCAACAGATACTGCTGGAGCAATAAGAGGTCCAGCAAGCTAGTAGTACCTTTCATGGGTTGATTAAAATCTTGTCTTTTGGTCACTGAGAGCACAACCCCTGATACATTCCAAGAGGGTCTTGTTAACAATTACCTTAACAGCACCAGTTAAAAGCTTCAAAACAGAAAAGATGCTCATCAAATCATGTTGGATACCGAAAAAGTACACATTTTAAGGAACTAATTGTACTGAACATCAGAGTTGCAATACAAAAAAATATTTAATAAGTTTAAACAATTGTTCCGAGACACTCTACCAACATTTTCCTTAGAGCACCTGTGGTCGCCTGCGCATGGTAACATTTACTTTTGACTGGTAATAGGGTCCAATCAACCCATATAGAAGTTCACAGAACATTAGAGTTGGTTAAACATATTTCATATATGACAATCAATTAGTACAACTCCTCCAAAAAGCAGAACTGAGCTTCAGGGTTTAAAATATGATACTCCGGTACTTAGCTTACAGTTCTAGTTTTGTCATATCCTTTGTCACAGCCGAATCTTTTTTGACCAAGTCATAAGTGCAGGGTGGCAAGGTTCTTTCTCAGAGGAAGAACTCCTCCATTTGAGTGTACAAGAAGAAGCTGGAGCTTTTCTGAGTACAATAGTGAAGTTGCAATAAATAAAGACAGTTTGTGAACATCCTTAATCTGTGACCATAAGGCAAACAACTCACTGTTGAGCAATTATCTACATGGTAGCACGAGCATACAGACCTTTCGATGAAGACAGAACAGCTCGTAACTTCTTTCAACATTTCGTCAGGAAAGAATAAGAATGCCCTACCCATCCATATGCGGATACAATATTTTCATTGCTTTGATCAAACTGAGCAGCTACCGCGCAGCAAAAAAAATCAAATGCAGGCTTTAAGAGCCATCTTTGTACAAGCCAATCAACTAATCTCATTCCACTTTAGGCATAGCGCTTACGTGCAAATCCTCACAGAAATTTGAGCAGCAGCATTTCCTTTTGCAAGTCAAATGAGAGTAAAACTGTGCCATCTTGTCAAGTCCTCAATCTCAATTTTCTGTTTTGACCAACCCACAAAAGGCAAAAGCGACCACACGAGGAAAACGCTGTGCCTCTCATATTGCTTCCTCCCTCCGGGATTTGTTTCAACCACCTGCAGAAGCTAGGTTGCATAGACATGGCCCAAGTCTCAGCAATAACTTGAGTCAACACCGCACGGTGAACACAAACGAACAGAGTTTCTCAGCGCATGTGTATCAGCCCTATAGACTTTGAGGAGAACCAAAAATGACAAACCGTCCAAATATCCAGTAAACAGAGGTTGTACTCAAACAAAGTCAACTTGAAAAAGTCCTTTCTGCATTAAATTCTAAGGAATTAGCTATACCATCAGCATGCCCTTTTGACAGAGGCAGAACAGCTTTTAACGTCTTTACCAGTTGATTGAGCTTCCTCAACTTGTCGGCCTCACCAGCCTGCAGCAGTAGCCCCCCCAACATCCGAAATGTTGCTTCAGTCATTAGCCTTCCTCTCTCCAGCATCTGTTTGGAGCACTCAAAAGCTTCTAGTTCTCTTCCACGAGAACACAATCCAATCACCAAAAGATCCAGTGCATGACCATGAGGACAATGCCCTTTGCCCACCAGGTATTCCCATAAATGCAATCCCATATCAACTTGACGATTAATACAAAAGTACTTCATCAGCATGACCACCGTCCGAGTTTTAGGCACAAAGTTTCTCTCCACCATTCTATGATATAACTCATATACTCCGTCTATTTCTCTTGATCTCATCAATCCAAAGAACAATGTATGATAGGTCATGTTGTCATGCCTAATTTGCTTCGCCTCCATCTCATCCATCAAGGCAATGGCAGCTTTTACATATTTTGCTTTTATCAGAACACTGATCATCGCATTATAGGCTGCTGTATCTGGTTGCATATTTTTTGTAAGAATCCCATCAAACAATTCCTTTGCCTTTGTTAGATTGCGAGCAACCCCCGCACCATGAATCAAAGTAGTAAATGTCTCAACAGTAGGTAAGCAACCGGCCCCTTCCATTTCTTCAAGAAGCCTTAGACCATCACCCACACAACCTCTCTTACCATTCTTACAGTAAGCATCAATCCTGATGTTATATGTCACTGTGTTAGGTTTAAAACCTCTTCTAACCATCTCATGGTAAAACAACTCCATTGAGGAGACATCGCCTGAATCTTTAAATCCCAAGAGCAGTATATTCATGGTCTTCGTATCAGGAGAGAATCGTGAATGCATCTTATTGAACACGGATCGTGCTTCCTTCATCTGCTTATGCGTGCAAAATGCCCGAAGAAGTATATTGAATTCATCCGTACCAAACTTCCTTCCAACAAACACATCATTCTCCATTCTTTCAAATGCCAGGAGAGTATCCTCATACGACTTGAATTTTGCAGTCTTCAACATCATGATGCTCATCGCCTTCAGCGTGAGCACCGAAGGGTGCATTACCCGCATCTCTTCCATCAATTCCCAGGCTTTCTCAAAGTACCGCATCCTCGCAAGTATGTGGAGAGTTCTTTCGAACGCCACCGAAGTCGGACCACACGACAAATGGCGGACAGTATATCTGAAGAACTCTAGAGCTTTGAGACCATTGGAATGAGCCCCAAATAAATGGCCAACCACGTCCTCTACGAACCCGGCGGAAAGAGTATGCGGCGGGATGTGCTTCTGAAGGACGGTTTGAAGCGTGCTATCAGGAAATGGGTGGTCGTTTATGACTTTGGCGATTTTGTCGATCTCGTTATCCTTTCCCAATGGAACGGTAGTACAGAAAAGTCGGGACAAGAAGCGCTGGTGTGGAATTCTAGCGAACTGATTCTGGGTCAGTAATTTCATCGAGCAGCTCATGATCAATGGGATCTCCGATGGCAAAACCAATCAATTCCCTTGTGGGTTCTTCTGGAATCTGCAACCACGTTAACCAGTAGTCGCATGCTCGGCTATCTACGGCCACCCATCACCAGAATTTCGCCATTTCAACACGCTCGAGAAGCGATTTAATCAAGCGATACCGTATCGCGAAAACTGGAACGAGAAAGGGACACTCCCTCCTCGTCTTCTTCGCGACCGTGGCACTCTGGAGTCTGAATCTCCGCCAATTTGCAGGGGTCCAGTCCACTGTTGGCCAGGCTGCGATGGCCGTCGCGCTCGAAATCTGGAGACTCTGCGTGTTATCTTGCTTTGGAATGCGCTATTGCTCCCGCACCCGCAGCATCTACTCTTACTGTTACCTGAGTTTTATGGGATGTTCAAGGAATACAGACCCAAAGACACTTTACGTAACAAAATTTACGAATAGCAACAGAAATGATCGACTCATAATATTTGCAAACAGTAAAGGTAAAAAAAAATTTACTATTTCTCGTAAAAAATGATGAACAATGGGAATAAAAGATCTTACTAGGAATGACCGATTCTCGGATGGTTGGTTCCCACCCTAAAACCGAGAATTGCCTGCTATGGACCGGTTTGGCAAAATGTGAAGCGTGAACCACCCACTCGCTCCGTGAACCCACTCGGGAACTGGTCCGGTTCGATTTCCGGTTGGATCTCGGTTACGGTCCTAGCGAGCACCAACATCAATTAAGAAAGAAAAGGGAACGAGTCTCCAACGGTTGAAGGAGGAAATATTTTAATATGCAAAATAATGATGGGGACAATGATTTAGTAGCATTGCCAAATAGAAAAATTTCAATATGCAAGATCACAAGCATCGTAATATTTGCAAAAGTTATTTCAAAAGGCACAAATCCACTTTAGTGCAGCTATCTAGCTAAGCCTAAACCAACATGCCACAATCTCGCCGTGTCACTACAGTAATTCCATGTTCCATATTTCATGAAGAAAGGCATATCTAAAGTAATGCGATCAAATTAAAAGAATATACATTTGTATCATATAAAAAGACTTATCCGGGTGGGCCGGTTGGATGGTTCCCACCAAGAAATCGGGAACCGAACCGGTACCCACCGATTCTAGAAAATTGAAACCGAGAACTGGATGCATCGAATAGTATCCACCGATTACCATCTATAATAAGCCGGTTAGGTACGGTCCGATCCGAATTGGATGAACCCCGATTTTTTTGCTTACCCCTAGATCTTACTACCATCAATTAGGACAGAACGTAAAAGGATAGTAACGGTCAACAAGGCGGTTCGATTACGAAAGGCGAAGAAAAATTACAAGTAACGTCGATAGTTTACCGTTCTTTTGTGGAATATTACACACCATAGGTACCCCGTACTTAGGATGAAGAAAGCAATATTACGTCCTCTAAAGAAGGGAAATTAGTTAGTTTAGTTAACAATAGGAGAAGGGAATTTGCAATTCACTTTGGTTAGAATACTATATTTGGTGGAATATTATCAACCACAGGACCCACAAAACTTACAACGAAAGTAACATTACATACTCTAAACATATGTTACAAAATGATATTTCACACGTAAATTCCGGCTTTTGACAATGCCCGATCGGACCCAAAGTGATTTTTTAGGCTAATTTTTGGGTAATGGTTTAACATACACATATATTAACGGTTACAAATGTTACCCGAACCAAACCGAAACGCTTGATGTTAGGGCTTGAAACAAAACCGAACAAGAAATTTCTATTAAGGGCTTAAAGTGCCATTATTTCTCAAATAAGGACTCGAACTTGACATTATTTCAAAATAAGGGTCTCACGATGGCCGGCTCATGGCGAGGACCGGGCAAGGCTGGCCATTGCCAAATCTTGGCAAGGGTCGCCTCGCCGCGCGAGGCAAGCCCTCACCGGATCATCACGTCATCTTCTTCTTCTTCGCAACTATGATCGACTTTGATTTTGATACCTCTTCACTTCACAAGACACCTCTTCGCAATCAACGAGGACCCACCCTCGCACGTGGCTGTTAAGGCGAGGCCGCCACAAGGGCGGCATCATGCTACTCGGGCGAGGCCACCCATGGATGGCCGCGAGGGACGGCCTTGTTGGTTGCAACAACAAAAAAATAAAAATAATAAACAGAGCAAAAGACGAAAATGGGCCATTCTTTAAAACAAATGAGACATTTCATTAAGGCCCTCATTTAAGAAAACTGAAGGCATGAAGTGCCCTTATTTGAAATTTTCCCAAACATAATACATTAAAATACATTTCAAAACCCTAATATGCTCTCTCTGGTGAAATCCCGACACCGCTTTCCTCGTTCGTCGACTCCGCCACCGTCGACTCTTCCACAAATCCAGTAAACCCTAGACGGCGATTCTCCAACTCCGGAGGAGAGCCCTTCAGTTCGGATATTGACTCCATCCTCATCTTCGTCTTCATCTTCGTCATCAAGGTCCAGCTTCTTGATCGCGCGATCGCTCACTGACGTTGCAGATGGTTTGGAGGCGGCTGGATTGCGTGTGCTTTCCTAGTTAATTGTGAATGTGTGTAGCTGCTGTTCTTTTCTCTGGCTAACGTCGCCTATGAGCACGAGAACTACCATTGAAGGAGCGCTGTGATCATGCGCATTGCCGAAATTTTCGAAGAGCATAATTTTTCGATCCCCTCCATTTCTCTCTTTCTGAGTGGAGCGCGCATCGTCTCTTTCCAATTCCTAGGATTTGCTTTTGCTTTTATAAGAGCGTATATTCTTTGGTTTCGACTTTGGGTTCAATTAATTGCGTTGAGTTGTGTATCTTTTCCTGAATTTTCAGATTCTACGGAGGCTTCTTCATCGAGTTCTATATTATGGAACCTTATTTGTTAGTAACAGTCTAAGGAACGCCTAAATTATGGGAGAGCATATCTAACATAAAGAATACCTAAATTAAGGGAAAGCATACATGAAACCGAGCTCTCCCGTGGTCGGGAGACCGATTCGGTCAGCAAGTCCAAGTTTGGACTTTACCTTTTCCTTTTATTGCATCGGCGACTCCAGTACATGATCGGACTTTGACTGGGAAACATCAATCAAGGAGAATATTGAAATAAATCTTTAGAATATTCATATTTATCCCATAGCAAAAAATAATCAAAAGTTAGATCACGTTCACAAATTCAAACTTGAGACATATTTTAACAGGATGAATAAGGATGTATAGATTTCATGTCAAGCCTTCTGGTATGCAGCAATTAAAAGGATCTCGATACACATAGCAAGTGTTGTCTAAATATGCCTTAGTATAATCAGTCCCACATCTCAATAATGTAACTTTTGTGTATTGGATTTTTCTAAGGGCGTAAGTGCGAATTCTCCGGCATTGCTCTTTCGGAGGCTTACTACTTATATCAATTTCACTAATGCAAAGGCTTCAATTTGTGCATCGACAACCCCGTATTCGTCTTTCGGCCAATATGGTCCTTGAATTATATATTTTTCGTTGTTACGTTCCGTTAAAATCTAAACGAAAACGTAAGCAAGGCTTTGAAGCTGTTGGGGAGTGCTGCGGTGGCATCCTATGTGGCATTCCACGTGGCGGACAGAGAAAAGTTTTAAGGAAATATGAAATAGGACCAGCGTTACTTCCAAAATTCAAAAATTGAAAAAAAAATATGGAGAAAAGGGAAAATGAAATGTGCGAAATAGAGGACAGAGGAGTTTCCACGGAATCATATGAGTGTTGATAAATTATGGGACATGACAGATGGGATTGGATTGTCCTGTCAAGACGTAGATATAAAGATACATGCATGCATCAACGTCATCCAGTGACTTTGGATGCATACGTAGCTAGCTTGTCAAAAGTCCTTTCCAACGTGGATGGAAAGAATGGGAGTGACCGGTCTACCGCGTCTATTTACGGGAAAGAATGGGAGTTTTTATGAAAAAAATTGATGGCAAGCTTAACACGGCTAGTACCGTGTACATGCGAGCAAGACTTTTCCGAAGGTTGGTAGTGGGCGGTGATTCCGTGGTTGGCGGTTGTTGGCAACGGTGGTCGGCAATCGCGGGCGGCAATGGGCGACAACCGATGGAGGTTGGCGGTGGTTGGCTATCCGGAACAATCGGCGGGTGGCGGCTAGCGGAGGTCTCCGGTGGGCCGAGGCGGGCGATGGTCGGTGGTGGTCGTGGGTTGTGGCCGGTGAAGGTCCACGATGGACGGAGGCCGGCGACGATCCACGGCCGGTGGAGGTTAGCGGTGGTTGGCTATCGAGGACAGTCGGCAAGTGGCGATTGGTAGAGGTCCACGGTAGGCGGGGGCAAGCGATGGTCGGCGGTTGGCGGTGGTCGTGGGCGGCGACCCGTGGAGGTCGGGGATGGGCGGCGATCGACGACGGTCCACGGTCGCGGAGGTTGGTAGATGTGGATATGATCGAAAAGAGAGTGAGGCGAAAAGTACTTTTTGAGTTGGAGAAGATATTATTTTAACTTCTCAAAGTTAGGAAAAAAATAACTTCAAAAGTGAAAATTTTTTTCAAAAGTAAAAATTTTTACCAAACAAATTTCTGCCTTAAAAGTATTTCTAGAGCAGAAATCCCCTTCTAGAAATGTTATCATGCACTCCCTTAGTACGGTGTGCGGTCAGGCAAGACTTTTCCTACGAGAAAATATTGGGTACGTGCATCAATGTCTTCCGGTGACTCCGGATGCACACACGGCCTGTCAAAAGTCTTTTCCAACGTGGATGGAAAGAATGGGAGCGACCAGGTCTACCGGGTCTACTTGCGAGAAAGACGGTTGCTAGCATTACCATCCACTTGGACGGTCAAATGCGAGCCACAAACTCGGGGCTGGCAAATAACAAGAAAGGAAAAGGAAAGGAAATTGTGAAAAAAATTGATAACGCGGCTAGTACCGTGTGCAATCGAGCAAGACTTTTCCTAAGAGAAAATATTAGGCACATGCATCACCGTCATCCGGAGATTCCGGATGCAGCAAAGCACATAGCTTCACCGACTTTGCAATCGCGACCCGAGTCAAGATTCGTTTGGTTGGGACGGTTCGGACGAGAAAGTAGTGCAACTTGGATGCCCGAGAAAACCAACTCGGTTAGCTGTTGTTTTGGCTTGTCTGCAACATTGGAAAAAGGAAAAACCAGAAAGGCCCTTCACAGTTTCCTCTTAAAGTCTTAAGCTCCCTCCCTCCTTTCATTTCTACCAACTTCTGCTCGAGCTATGGAACTTGGGCACTTCAGTTTTGTGCGGTATCCGGCACCGGCATGCCGTTTCCTTCTCTCGTCTCTCGCTCTTGCACCGTGCTTTATCCAAGCCTCCTCCGCCACAAATGAAACCGACAAACTCGCGCTGCTCGCATTTAAGGCCGCAGCCAAAGACCCTTACGGGGCGCTTGCCTCGTGGAATGACACCGTCGGGTTTTGCCATTGGCACGGTGTCACATGCGGCCCGAGGCACCCGAGGGTTACGGCCCCGAACTTGACATCGCTAGGACTCTCGGGGCCCATCTCTCCTCACATTGGAAACCTAAGCTTCTTGAGTGAAATTGATCTCCAGAATAATAGTCTCGTTCGAGAAATCCCTCCGCAAGTCGGGCGGTTGCGCCGCCTGCGTTTTCTACGGCTAGACAACAATTCACTGGCCGGCGAAATTCCTAGAAACATGTCAGCTTGCTCAAAGCTCGTAGTCCTCAGCATTCCATTCAACCAACTAATCGGAGTAATTCCCACAGAACTCGGTTCATTTACGAAGCTACGATTTTTGTCCTTCTATAAAAATGCACTCTCTGGAAATGTGCCTTCCTTCTTTGGGAACTTATCTTCACCGCAGGTTCTTCAACTCACGGAAAATAACTTGGGCGGGAGCATTCCCGAAGATCTAGGCCGCCCGACAAGTTTACATACTATCACCGTCTCGGGAAACAGATTCTCCGGTACAATTCCGCCTTCATTGCTCAATCTCTCCTCTCTAACCCAGTTCGGCGTTTTAGACAACCGGATACAAGGGAGTCTTCCTGCAGGCTTAGGCTTGACGCTCCCAAATCGTCAAATTTTCAGCATTTCCACGAACCAACTTGAGGGACCGATTCCTCCCTCGGTGTCCAATTGGACAAAGCTAGAGGTTATTCAATCCGGACCGAACAAGCTTTCAGGGAAAGTGCCTTCTTTCGGAAATATGCCTAGGCTTTGGCATTTTTCCATCTTCGATAACCAGCTGGGAAATGGGAATTCTGAAGACTTGAGCTTCGTATGCTCATTGACAAACTCCACCAGACTAGATTTCTTCGAAATTGGTTGGAACAGACTTGGCGGGGCACCGCCCAAATGCATAGGTAATTTCTCGTGCACTCTCGTAGTGTTCGACGTGAGTGAGAACCTTATATTTGGTGCGATTCCCGGAGAGATTGGAAGTCTAGTCAACCCGCACCGGCTAGATATGTATTCCAACAAGTTTTCGGGGGAGGTTCCCTCAAATTTCGGGAATCTGCAAAATCTAGGGGTATTGCAGTTAATGGATAACAACCTGGGAGGGACTATCCCAACTTCTTTGGGGAATCTAACCAAGTTGATCATGCTAAGTCTTCGTTGGAACAACTTTCATGGGGAAATTCCTTCACATCCGTCAAAGTGTCAATCTCTGCGGTGACTTGATCTTTCTAATAATAATCTCAGCGGTACCATACCCCCACAGCTCATTGGTCTCTCCTCGATAACAATCATTTTGAACTTGTCTCGGAACCATCCGAGTGGGGTTCCGCCCATGGAAGTAGGGAACTTGAAGACTCTGACCGAGTTAGACATCTCCGACAACAAGTTGGTAGGTGAAATCCCAAATAGTTTAGGAGATTGTACTGGATTGACCTCACCGAGGATGGGGGGAAACTTTTTCCGTGGGTCCATTCCTCAATCGATCGCATCGTTAGGAGGTATTGAAGAGCTAGATCTTTCATGCAACAATTTGACGGGTCAGATTCCAGAATGTTTAGCATTATTTCGGTCCTTGAAACTTTTGAATTTGTCTTACAATAGCTTTGAAGGCATGCTACCGCTTGAAGGAGTCTTTGAGAATGCTACCGCGACTTCTATTGTTGGGAACGATGAGCTTTGTGGGGGATTGCCAGCATTTCACCTCCCCAAGTGCATCTCCAAACGCTCCAAGAGAAGAAAAAATCCATATATTGGTATCGTCGGCTTGTGCTACTTTTGTCATTCTTGGAATAGCTCTTGTTATGGTTTATCTATATCTTCGTTGGTTGAAGAAGAAAGTAAAAGAACCGATTTCAACTTCCATGGATGATCCATGTCCAGACATATCTTATCGAGCACTCTTAAAAGCAACCGATGATTTTTCTTCAATGAATTTGATCGGTGTTGGAAACTTTGGCTCTGTTTACAAGGGGATACTTAAGGAAAATGTTACAACCGTTGCGGTGAAGGTGCTTCATTTAGTGCATCGTGGTGCTCTGAAGAGCTTCCTGGCGGAGTGCGAGGCATTAAAGAACGTGAGACATCGAAATCTTCTAAAGATATTGACGGTTTGCTCGAGTATTGATCATCAGCAAAATGATTTTAAGGCCTTAGTTTATGAGTACATGGAAAATGGAAGCCTCGAAAGGTGGTTACACCCAAACCCAACACCATCTCACGGGAATGAGCCTACCCGGACATTGAATTTCTTTCAAAGGATAAACATTGCTATTGATGTCGCCTCTGCACTGGACTATCTCCATCACCAATGCCACATCCCCATCATACATTGTGATCTAAAGCCGAGCAATATCCTCTTAGATGCTGAGATGGTCGCCCATGTTGGTGACTTTGGATTGGCAAAGTTCCTCCCTGGATCATCCTCTGATACCGTGGCTAATCGGACGAGCTCGGTGGGCATAAGAGGAACAATCGGTTATGCTCCACCGGGTAATCTCTCTTTCAAAGCAAGAAAGTTTATTTAGGTAAAAGATGTTGATGGGTCTTTTTGTGAGTTTTGTAGCCGCATGATAACTCTTACGCCCATTACACTCTGCTTTAATGATCTGCACTCCAAAAGTTCGCCCGCACTATAATCTACATTTGTGGCAGAATATACAATGGGATGCAAGGTGTCAAGAGAAGGCGACGTCTACGATTACGGCATCTTCTTATTGGAGATGTTCACGGGGTTGAGTCCCACCAATGACACCTTCGGAGACAATTTGACTCTTCATAGCTTTGTGGCAGAAGCTTTGCACGAACGAGTGCTAAAAATTACGGATCGCATTCTGCTCCAAGAAAGAGAGAATCATTCAAGCCCCAACGATCCTCAGCATTGGCTCTCCGCAAGCGACGGCATATTTCAAGAGTGCTTGGTTACATTATACAATATTGGAGTCATTTGCTCCGATGAAGTGCCCGGAAGGCGGATGAGCATCAGCGGAGCTGCAAATCAGCTGCAAAAGATCGGAGAGAAACTCTTTGCACGGGGTTAACACGGACAACAATGAAACCACAGGTCTATACTCTATAGCATAAATTTTATTAGAACTTGTCTCTTCTCTCGTCATTGTACAATCTGTATTGCTTATGCATCCGCAAACGTGCGGGTAAAATACATTATCGAAGATCTTTCCTTAAAGATGATAGTTGTTATCTTTCACCATCCGCCTCTGTACATGTTTCAAGCTAGCATAAGGCTCGTAATGTGCACGCACATTATTGAGTACTATAAGTTTACTAAAACTTTGTTTTGGTGCTGTAGTATAATAAAATGAATTCGAAATAAATTGCCATGCTGCTGCTTCTTCTTCTTTTTATGGTTTCTAGTACGAATTGCTATCAATTAGGGCGCGTGTGGTGACTTTTCGATTCCGAGAATAATTCCGAGTAGAAATGATATTTTTTTTATTTTGTCCCGAGGGCAGCTTCTAAATAGAAGAACGCGTTTGATAACTGCACAAAATTTCTATTTCCGAAATATAACAGGAACATAAATTTGTTTGGTATGAACCTAAAAATTTATATTCTTAACTTTTTATATTTAATTATAAAAAAGCCAATGGAGGTGGTAAGGACCGTCGGCTACCACGGCGGGGGCCGTCGACGGCAATGGCAATTGACGACCTACAATGACCGGCAGTGGACTCGTGGTTGTAAAGATGAGTACCAAGTTATATTGAGCTAGTTTTTCTAAAATGACTTTGTTTCGCTGTTTGTTCCCAGTAACAAAGAAATTACTTTCTTTTACTTCTTGTTTTTGCTCCCGAGAACAAAAAGTCATTTAGCCTGGTGTCGCCACTTGCTTTTCCTCTATCAACACGTACACAAATGGGTTTATATTCGTTTTCTATTTCGGGAAAAAAAGAATTACCAAACAAACCCTTAGCTACAGGAAATTTGATTCAAAAGGAAAGCTAGGTTTGTGCAGTTTGACTAGGGAAGGCTCTCTGTGGCTGAATTGTTGCGCGAAATACTAGTATGTTAGGAATTGCTCTATGTTCTTAAATGTCGACACCTAAGTTTTGGCAATTCATTTAATCATTTATTCCATAAAAAATTAGGAACTAACTATAGTCCCTAGCAAAAATATTTAAATCAATTTTCGTGTAGTTTAGTTTAATTTATCCATACATGTGTTCTTGCATTTTAATCGGACCGGTGGCGAAAATGGACTCGAAATCGACGCGTGAACCAAGGCAAAACTCAGCCTGCAAGGGGGTGTGTGTCGAAATTCATAAGGCTATTAGGGCCTAACTGGAGCTTGATTCGGGCCATTAAACTTTAATTAGGGGAAAAGGGCCTTCAGTTAAAGCTTAATTAAATAGAAAAAAGAACTCAATTAAGCACAGAAGGAGCAGACAAGGAGCAGACAAGCTGCGAAAGAAGCCACAGACCAGCCAAGCCGATTCAATCGGTGGGCCCGCCCCGTGAGGGTCTAATTGATCAAAATTTTGTCCCTGATGATCAAATTGCAAAGACCCAAAATTTGGGGGACTATTCCATAGATAGACAAAAATTGAACCTAGCAAAAACTCTAGGTCGGCAAATTCAGTCTCAGAACACGTGAGAATTAAACAGAGGAAGAGCAGAGTCGAGAATCCCCGGTCGCCGCCCCCGTCCGCTATCACCTCGCACAGCCTTTGCTGCCCCTGACCAGCAGTCATCGAATCCCCAACACTGACGACGTCCATTGTTGTCGGGCCCTTCAGTCGCTACCGTGCCTCACCTAATGCTACACTGCCTTCGCCCATGACGAGGTCTGTTGCCTCCTCCTCGAGTAGACACCGTCTCTCTCCGGCTGCCTCGCTCGTACCAAAGCCGACGGCCACCAGTGGCTGCCCGAGCACCCGACAGGTCGAGTCTCCATCCCCACCAAGCCCTGCTAGCCATTGCGTCGCGACGACGGTGTACCGCGAATAGACAGAGACCCTCGCCGGTCCATCTGCTGCGCCAGAAATCACTGTCATTGCAATCTGCAGCTCCATCCGATGTCGTCGGTTGCAGCCAGAGCAGTCGCCACCCTCCATCGACGTCACCCGTGCTTTTGTTTTGTAGGTCGGCCCGTGAATTCGAGAGTTGCCGAGCCATCACCGAACCACGAGCTGCTATTCATTGTAGATTGAAATCGCCACCGTGAGTCGTGTCGTCGTTCAGCCGTGATAAACCCGTGAGCTTACTTCCGTGTGGCTCCGTGAGCCCCGTCGCGAGCTGGCTGAGCTAGTCGACCATCGTTGTCCAACTTGGAGCCCCATGAACATAACATATGAGTTTCTGAACACAAAGTATCCCAAAGAGGCTGAGATGGTAAAGTTAACCAACTAGAGGTGTAAGATGTTTTGGCGGTGGGCTTTGGCAATCCAGTCGGCAGCTTGATTGGACTCACGTGGGCAACGGACAATCTTCACGAACTTCAACTGAGCCAGACGCTCCTTGCATTCTTCTATGATTGCTCGCTTGGCCCATGGGCTTAGAGAAACGTCCAAGATGCTCTCTCAACAAATGATAAGCTATCGCACTCAAGCATTGTACACAGATCAGTTCGTTCTCTCAGTTCAATTCCAGTTTGCAAGAGACGAAGTACCTCTCGCACGGCTAAGCATCACCGCCAGCCATAGTTGGAAATGGGAAGTTATGCCATGGAGAGCCCGACTTTCGTCTTCCTCAATGCATCCTAGTGGTTCTGAAGAGGAGAAAATGGAACCAGACTTCAAAAACGGTTGAACCCATTACTTCATCAGTGTTAGGACTAACGGTGTCACTGATTCTTTCAATCTGGCGGGTTGCGAATAATAGACACAATCCGGCTCCGACCTCTTCCAAGAAATCTCTTTCACCGGTGTCTTGACAAAGCCTTTTCATGGCGTGAGAGCGAGGCATAGAGAAACATCAAACATTGTAATTTTGTGAAGGTCATGACATCTTGTTCAGGAATTGACAAATGATGTGGACGATTTTAAGGCCCTAGTCTACGAATTTATGGTCATTGGAAACCTGGAGGATTGGCTACATCTAACTCCTGGAGAGAACGAGGGACGTGACGAGCCAAGAAACTCGAGCCTTTTAAAGGCTAAGCATCGGTATCAACATTGCTTATGCTACACATTATCTCCATCACCATAGCAAGAAGCCTACCGTTCACTGTGATCTCAAGCTTAGTAACGATCCTCGATAATAATCCTCGATGATGAAATTATCGCACATGTTGGTGATGAATTGGTGAGATTAGTTCCGGCGCCAAACAACCAAGTCTTTGCAAATGAGTCGAGTTCTACCAGGATAAGAGGCTTTAATATGGAGCTCCAGGTGAATTCTATGTGCTTTCTCCTCCCAGTCTTTTTGCTACCCTCTTGTAGTAAAATCGGAAGTAAACAGGTCAAAAGAATGAGAATCCTACCTCAACTGCATCTTTTGCTTGCCGATTCACTATGCTTCCTCAAACAATTCCAAGAATTGATATGTTAAATCTTGACAAGTACATTCGGGGTACCATTCTTCAGGGTCCTTCAAATGAAGCTGTGTCTTCGGCATCATATTGGCCAGTAATTGAAATCTTGGGTTGTGAAGTGGCGCTGCACAACTGAATCTGATCTTTCCCGGGGGCTATAATGCAATCAAAATGTGGTGGATTGACAAGGGTGAAAGAATGATCTATAGGAATTGTTCTAGGGGCATGGATGACAGCCATGCATCTACTTAAGGAGAAGATGAGATGATTAGTAAGATATGTCGAGAAAAACACATACACCCGCATAAAGCAAGCTAGCTCATCAATTACATTTGAGTGCAGCACAGAGCATTCGCATAATTCATAGAACAGTATGCTTCTATATTTGCATAGGTCCTGTTTTCTCCTTTCCTTCTTTCACTTGTTTCCAGACTATGGAGTGGGAAGTCAAGTGACTGGACGTGGATATATGATATATCTACAGTTACGGCATCATCTTGTTTTCACCTGGAAGAGGGCCACTGATTCGAAGGTTTCGACCTCCATAACTTTGTTGAGAAAGCATTATCTAGTTAAGCGGAAGAGATTGCACACCCCGGGCTGTTCCAGGGTATGCAAGAAACAGAAGCAGTCAGATACAAAAACCAGATTTGAACTAGCAATGGGAGACGCAAATCTTCCGTTCCTATCAGTATGCAACACTGTAGTCTTCTGTCCAAGAAATAAGCGATTTTTTTCTCCTCTTTTTTCCTTTTAGATAGGAGAAGTGATTATTTTTTGGCAACAGAAATCGGGCATCGATTTTTGAAGTTGTGACTAATCTAAGCATTTTTTTTTTTGTTAGTGACAAAGAGAGAGGACAGAGGTGTAAGTAGGAGGAGTGAAGGTGGAAGAGGCTGCTCTAAAAGATCCATTGTTATTACTCTAGCAGCAGTTATCGACTTTAGTATTTTGGTCATAATCATAATAAGAAGACATCTGCCAAAGAGAAAATTATCACACCTGAAATTCAACAGATACTGCTGGACCAATAAGAGGTCCAGCAAGCTAGTAGTACCTTTCATGGGTCGATTAACAAGTAACAGCACCAGTTAAAAGCTTCAAAAACAGAAAAGATGCTCATCAAATCACATTGGATACCGAAAAAGTGCACATTTTAAGGAACTAATTCTACCGAACATCAAAGTTGCAATAAAAAAAATATTTAATAAGTTCAAACAAGTGTTCTGAGACGCTCTACCAACAATTTCTATAAAGCACCTGTGGCCTCCTGCACATGGTAACATTCATTTTTGACTGGTAATAGGGTCCAATCAACCCATATGGAAGTTAACAGAACATTGGAGTTTGTTCAACATCTTTCATATATGACAATCAATTAGTACAACTACAACAAAAGCAGAACTGAACTTCAGGGTTTAAAATATGATACTCCGGCACTTAGCTTACAGTTCTAGTTTCGTCATATCCTTTGTCACAGCCAAATCTGTTTTGACCAAGTCATAAGTGCAGGGTGGCAAGGTTCTTTCTCAGAGGAAGAACTCCTCCTTTGGAGTGTGCAAGAAGAAGCTGGAGCTTTTCTGACTACAATAGTGAAGTCATGATAAATAAAGACAGTTTGTGAGCATCCTTAATCTGTCACCATAAGACAAACAACTTGCTGTTGAGCAATTATCGACGTGATAGCACTAGCATACGAACCTTTCAATGAAGACAGACCAGCTCGTAACTTCTTTCGACTTTTCTCGAGGAAAGAATAAGAATGCCCTACCCATCCATATGTGGATACTCACAGTATTTTCATTACTTTGACCAACCTGAGCAGCTACTCCGCAGCGAAAAAATCAAGTGCAGGGTTTAAGAGCCATCTTTGTACAAGCCAATCAACTAATCTCATTCCACTTTAGGAATAGCGCTTATGTGTATATCCTCACAGAAATTTGAGCAGCAGCATTTCCTTTTTGCAAGTCTAATGAGAGTAAAACTTTGCCATCTTGTCAAGTCCTCAATTTCAATGTTTCTGTTTTGACCAACCTACAAAAGGCAAAAGCAACCACACGAGGAAAACGCTGCGCCTCTCATATTCCTGCCTCCCTCCGGGGATTTGTTTCAACCACCCTATAGAAACTGGGTTGCATAGGCATGGCCCAAGTCTCAACAATAACTTGAGTCAAGACTGCACAGTGAACACAAACGATCAGAGTTTCTCATCGCATGTGTATCAGCCCTATAGACTTTGAGGAGAACCAAAAATGACAAACCATCCAAATATCCAGTAAACAGAGGTTGCACTCAAACAAAGTCAACTTGAAAACGTCCTTTCTGCATGAAATTCTAAGGAATTAGCTATACCATCAGCATGCCCTTTTGACAGAGGCAGAATAGCTTTTAACGTCTTTACCAGTTGATTGAGCTTCCTCAACTTGTCGGCCTCACCAGCCTGCAGCAGTAGCCCCCCTAACATCCGAAATGTTGCTTCAGTCATTAGCCTTCCTCTCTCCAGCATCTGTTTGGAGCACTCAAAAGCTTCTAGTTCTCTTCCACGAGAACATAATCCAATCACCAAAAGATCCAGCGCATGACCATGAGGACAATGCCCTTTGCTCACCAAGTATTCCCATAAATGCAATCCCATATCAACTTGACGATTAATACAAAAGTACTTCATCAGCATGACCACCGTCCGAGTTTTAGGCACAAAGTTTCTCTCCACCATTTTATGATATAACTCATATACTCCGTCTATTTCTCTTGATCTCATCAGTCCAAGGAACAATGTCTGATAGGTCATGTTGTCATGCCTAATTTGCTTCGCCTCCATCTCATCCATCAAGGCAATGGCAGCTTTTACATATTTTGCTTTTATCAGAACACTGATCGTCACATTATAGGCTGCTGTATCTGGTTGCATATTTCTTGTAAAAATCCCATCAAACAATTCCTTTGCCTTTGTTAGATTGCGAGCAACCCCCGCACCATGAATCAAAGTAGTAAATGTCTCAACAGTAGGTAAGCAACCGGCCCCTTCCATTTCTTCAAGAAGCCTGAGACCGTCACCCACACAACCTCTTTTACCATTCTTACAGTAAGCATCAATCCTGATGTTATATGTCACTGCATTAGGTTTAAAACCTCTTCTAACCATCTCATGGTAAAACAACTCCATTGAGGTGACATCGCCTGAATCTTTAAATCCCAAGAGCAGTATATTCATGGTCTTCGTATCAGGAGAGAATCGTGAATGCATCTTATTGAACACGGATCGTACTTCCTTCATCTGCCTATGCGTGCAAAATGCCCAAAGAAGTATATTGAATTCATCCGCACTAAACTTCCTTCCAACAAACACATCATTCTCCATCCTTTCAAATGCCAGGAGAGTATCCTCATACGACTTGAATTTTGCAATCTTCAACATCATGATGCTCATCGCCTTCAGCATGAGCACCGAAGGGTGCATTACCCGCATCTCTTCCATCAATTCCCAAGTTTTCTCAAAGTACCACATCCTCGCAAGTATGTGGAGAGTTCTTTCGAACGCCACCGAAGTCGGACCACACGACAAATGGCAGACAGTGTATCTGAAGAACTCTAGAGCTTTGAGACCATTGGAATGAGCCCCAAATAAATGGCCAAGCACGTCCTCTACGAAACCGGCGGAAAGAGTATGCGGCGGGATGTGCTTCTGAAGGACGGTTTGAAGCGTGCTATCAGGAAATGGGTGGTCGTTTATGACTTTGGCGATTTTGTCGATCTCGTTATCCCTTCCCAATGGAACAGTAGTACAGAAAAGTCGGGACAAGAAGCGCTGGTGTGGAATTCTAGCGAACTGATTCTGGGTCAGTAATTTCATCGAGCAGCTCGTGATCAATGGGATCTCCGATGGCAAAACCAATCAATTCCCTCGTGGGTTCTTCTGGAATCTGCAACCACGTTAACCAATAGTCGCATGCTCGGCTATCTACGGCCACCCATCACCAGAATTTTGCCATTTGAACACGCTCGAGAAGCGATTTAATCAAGCGATATTGTATCGCGAAAACTGGAACGAGAAAGGGACACTCCCTCCTCGTCTTCTTCGCGACTGTGGCACTCTGGAGTCTGAATCTCCGCCAATTTGCAGGGGTCCAGTCCACTGTTGGCCAGGCTGCGATGGCCGTCGCGCTCCAAATCTGGAGACTTTGCGTGTTATCTTGCTTTGGAATGCGCTATTGCTCCCGCACCCGCAGCATCTACTCTTACTGTTACCTGAGTTTTATGGGATGTTCAAGGAATACAGACACAAAGACAATTTACGTAACACAAAGACAATTTACAAATGCATCACCAAGATTATGGCTAATAGGATCTGTGGGGTTCTTTCTTCTATTATTAGTCCGATGCAAAATGCTTTCGTCAAAGGCCGTCGTATCAGTGACAACATCTTTTTGGCACAGGAGCTGTTTAGTGGCTTCCATCACGACCCTTACTTGCCAAAATGTGCTATTAAGGTAGATTTCGGGAAAGCCTATGACACTGTCGATTGGGAATTCCTCCGACTAGTCTTGCACGCTTTTGGGTTCCCGGTTGGCTTTATCAACCTTATTATGACTTGTGTCATGACTCCTAAGTTCTCCATCTCCATCAACGGAGAGCTTCATGGATTTTTCGCTAGTGGTAGAGGATTGCGCCAAGGGAACCCAATGTCGGCTTACTTGTTCACACTTGTAATGGAGATCTTCACTGGAATTATCAACCTCCAAACTCGATAGCCCGACTTCAAGTTCTATTGGAGATGTAAAGCCACTCGGCTTTCCCACCTCTTCTTCGCAGATGTACTTATCTTCACCGAAGCTAATAGTAACTCGGTTGCTCTTATTAAAGCGGGACTGGATAGGTTTTCCGATTAGTCCGGACTTAGACCGAACATGAGTAAAAGTGAACTCTTACGCTCGGGTGGCTCGCCCCAACTTCGGCACCACCTACTTTCTCTGCTGGGTTTTCGGGAAGGAGTTTTGCCCATCCGTTATTTGGGAGTTCCACTCATATCCAAACGACTTAGCAAAGGAGATTGCATTTCTCCGGTTAATACTATCACGACTAGAGCTCATTCGTGGACGCAGCGATTCCTCTCCTTTGCGGGACGTCTCTTGCTAGTAAAGACTATACTTCATGCGACCCGGGTTTTTTGGGCTAGTGTCTTTATTCTTCCAAAGTCTATTTTGCTTCGTATTGAGCAAATTCTAAGGCAATTCCTCCGGAAAGGACCGGACCTAAGCACCGGAGGGGTGAAGGTGTCATGGGATAAGGCGTGTTTACCTAAAGAGGAGGGAAGCCTTGGCATTCGGAGGCTCTCGGATTGTAACAAAGCGGCAATGCTTAAACATATATGGATCCTTTTCACGGATAAAGAATCCATTTGGTGTAAGTGGATACACTCGAACTTCCTCAAGTATAAGAGCTTTTGGGTGGCTACGAAACCGACTCTTTGCTCTTGGTCTTGGAAAAAGATCCTCGATCTTAGAAAGGATAGTGAGCATCTCTTCCATTGGCGGGTTGGCGATGGTAATATATCGTTCTAGTTTGATTCATGGCATACGAAGGGTCCTTTATACAAATTGTTCTCCGACCTGGATATATATCGGTCCGGTATATCTCGTAAGGCCACGGTTCGGGATTTCCTAACTACAACTCACTTCCCCTCGAGGGTGAACACCGTCATGGGAGCTTGGTCTGACCCCATGCCGTCCATCACCCCCGAGAGCCAACAGGATACCCTAATCTGGCTCGGACATTCCTCCGGTGTCTTCTCCTCGGCTTCGGCTTGGGATCTTTTTCGGCGCAAGGGACAAGTTGTTCAATGGCACTCGTTCATATGGGATCGTCATCTTGCTCCGCGGTATTCCTTCATTCTATGGCTTATTACCCTTAACGGACTACCCACCCTAGTCATCCTCCTTGCCTATCATCGTATTGCGGAAGGTCTATGTGGTTTTTGTAATTATCGCCACGACTCTATTGACCATTTATTTTTTGGTTGTAGTATTACAAATGCCCTTGCTCTGTTTTGGTCGGCTAAGTGCAACTTTGCTTGGCATAATGCTTCTTGGCAAGACAACCTTAGGTGGGTGATGAAGCACTTTCGGGGCCACCTCTTTTATCAATGCATTGCAAGATTCTCATTTGGCGCTCTTTGCCACGTGATTTGGACGGAACGGAATCACATCCTATTCCGCAACAAGCAACTTAATTTGACTGCCATCAAGGAATGTCTTCAAAAGGTGGTCAAGGATAAGGCTACCACCTTCGGGCGTGTTGACGACATCCCCGTAAATCGAAGAATGCAGATTTCTTGGGGCATCTCCTCCGCGATTTTTGGGAAGTTTTGTCCTTCCTGTTATCATTTTGGACCACGGTGCTTGGTCTACTTTATCTTATACAGCTACTTGCGTCACTCTTGTACAGGTTCTTGTATAGTCCCCACGGTTTGGTCTCGGTTGTTGGCCTCTCTGTGGCTCTTGTCTAGTTAGATTTTTCTACCCGAGCTGCCCTTACGCTTTTAGCGACACTCCGGTGGTGTGCGGTAGAGGTTTTGTTTTGTAATCTACGCTTTACTCAATATATATCTTACCTTTACCAAAAAAAAAAAAAAGACAATTTACGTAACAAAATTTACAAATAGCAACAGAAATGATCGACTCATAATATTTGCAAACAGTAAAGGTAAAAAAGAAATTTACTATTTCTCGTAAAAAATTACGAACAATGGGAATAAAAGATCTTACTAGGGATGACCGATTCCTGGATGATTGGTTCCCACCCTAGAACGGAGAACTGCCTTTTACGGACCGGTTCGGCAAAATGCGAATCCCGAACCATCCGCTCGTTCCATGAACCCTCTCGGGAACAGAACCACCGGTCCGGTTCGATTTCCGGTTGGATCCCGATTACGGTCCTAGTGAGCACCAACATCAATTAAGAAAGAAAAGGGAACGAGTCTCTAATGGTTGAAGGAGGAAAAATTTTAATATGCAAGATAACGATGGGGACAATGATTTAGTAGTGTTGCCTAATAGAAAATTTTCAGTAGGAAAAATAACAAGCATCGTAATATTTGCAAAAGTTATTTCGAAAGGCACAGATCCACTTTAGTGCAGCTATCTAGCTAAGCCTAAACCAACATGTCATTATCTCGTTGTGTCATTACAATAATTTCATATTCCATATTTCATGAAGTAAGGCATATCCAAAGTAATGCACTCAAATTAAAAGAATATACATTTGTATTATATAAAAAAATGATCTGGTTGGGCCGATTGGATGGTTCCCACAAGGAAATCGGGAACCGAACCGGTACCCACCGATTCTGGAAAATTGAAACCGAGAACCGGATGCATCGGACAGTATCCACCGGTTACCATCTATAATAAGCCGGTTAGGTATGGTCCGATTCGAATTGGATGGACCATGATTTTTTTGCTTACCCCTAGATCTTACTACCATCAATTAGGACCGAACGTAAAAGGACGATAACGGTCAACAAGGCGGTTCGATTACGAAAGGTGAAGAAAAATTACAAGTAACGTCGATAGTTTACCGTTCTTTTGTGGAATATTACACACCATAGGTACCCCGTACTTAGGACGAAGAAAGCAATATTACGTCCTCTAAAGAAGGGAATTAGTTAGTTTAGTTAACAATAGGAGAAGGGAATTTGCAATTCACTTTGGTTAGAGTACTATATTTGGTGGAATATTATCAACCACAGGACCCACATAACTTACGACGAAAGTAACATTACATACTCTAAACATATGTTACAAAATGATATTTTACAGGTAAATTCCAACTATTGACAATGCCCGATCGGACCCAAAGCGATTTTTTAGGCTAATTTTTGGGTAATGGTTTAACATACACATATATTAACGGTTACAAATGTTACCCGAATCGAATCGAAATGCTTCATGTTAGGGATTGAAACAAAACAGAACGAGAAATTTCTAATAAGAGCCCGAAGTGCCATTATTTTTTCAAATAAGGACCTGAACTTGGCATTATTTCCAAATAAGGGTCTCAAGCGATAGCCGGCTACTAGCGAGGACCGGGCGAGGCCGGCCCTCGCCGGATATTGGCGAGGGTCGCCTCGTCGCAGCGAGCAAGCCCTCGCCGGATCATCACGTCATCTTCTTCTTCTTCGCAGCCATGATCGACTATGATTTTGATACCTCTTCACTTCACAAGACACCTATTCGCAATTGGCGAGAGCCCACCCTCGCCCGTGGCTATTAAGGCGAGGCCGCCCTCGATAGCTGTCGAAGCGAGGCCGCCGCGAGGGCGGCATCGTGGTACTCGGGCAAGGCCACTCATGGATGGCCGCGAGGGACGGCCTTGTCGGCCGCAACAACAAAAAAATAAAAATAATAAATAGAGCAAATGACGAAAATGAGTCATTCTTTAAAACAAAGGGGACATTTCATTAAGGCTTTCATTTAAGAAAACTGAAGGCACGAAGTGCCCTTATTTGAAATTTTTCCAAACATGATACATTAAAATACACTTCAAAACCCTAATACGCTCTCTCTGGCGAAATCCCGACACCGCTTTCCTCGTTCATCGACTCCACCACCGTCGACTGTTCAACAAATCTAGTAAACCTTAGACGCCGATTCTTCAACTCCGGAGGAGAGCCCTTCAGTTCAGATATTGACTCCATCCTCATCTTCATCTTCGTCTTCGTCTTCGTCTTCATTGTCGAGGTCCAGCTACTTGATCTCGTGATCGCTCACTGATGTTGCAGATGGTTTGGAGGTGGCTGGATTGCGTGTGCTTTCCTAGTTAATTGTGAATGTGTGTAGCTGCTGTTCTTTTCTCTGGCTAACGTCGCCTATGAGCACGAGAACTACCATTGAAGGAGCGCTGTGATCATGCGCAATGCCGAAATTTTCGAAGAGCATAATTTTTCGATCCACTCCATTTCTCTCTTTCTGAGTGCAGCGCGCATCGTCTCTTTCCATTTCCTTGGATTTGCTTTTGCTTTTGCTTTTCTAAGAGCGTATGTTCTATGGTTTCGACTTTGGGTTCAATTAATTGCGTTGAGTTGTGCATCTTTTCCTGAATTTTCAGAGTCTACAGAGGCTTCTTCGTCGAGTTCTATATTATGGAACCTTATTTGTTGGTCACTGTCTAAATAACGCCGACGCCGACACCGACGCCGACGCCGACACTGGACACACAACATGACACGTGGACACGTTATTTATATAAAAAAAATGTAGAATTCGGATATATTGGGACACGTGTATATTAAATATATAATAAGTTATTATTTTTTATGATTATTTCTATCAATTTGATTTAATGATTCAAATCCACAAATAAATAAATAGTATAAAAGAGCCGAGAATGAACTTACACTAAAAATATTAATCCACCATTTCCTAATATCACTCATTGTTTCGAATTGACAAATTCAATTACATCCCATTCCAACAATCCATAAAACTTGAAAATAAAAATAAAAATAAAAATAAAAAGTAATCCTCGTCTATGATCGGGAAATCGCCTGGAGAAAATCTCCGCAAGAAAACCCAGGAAATCCCCCGGAGGAAAGGAATACGAACTTACTCGGTCAGGAGTTGCAATCGCACCGGAAGACCTAGGAGATTCACGTCGATGCGTCATGGGCAGAGAGCATATCATATATGGATTCGGATCCCCTAACATTGGGGATCCATATTAAAAGTAACATAACCCATCATCGGCCGTCCATTTTCCATCGGACAATCAATAATCAATCGCGTCAATCAAAAAAAAATTCCCATCCAAAATTTGCCTCCTCTCAAAATTTGAATTAACCGGTTGTTGACCTTCCGATGAGAAATGGACGGCCCGATGGGGGGTTATGTTATCCCTATCATGGATCCCCAATGTTAGGGGATCCATTTCCCATATCAGAAACGTCAATAGCCGGAGTAGTGAGAGACAGCCAAGGCACGTTAATTGACGGCATTACGAAGACAATCCGTGCTGATTCCCCCCTCGCGGCGGAAACTATAGCTCTGAAGCTGGGGCTGCAAAATGTACTTCAACTGATGGCGTCTTCTCTCCGATGGAAGTCGAAGTCTTCAAGTGATCAGCACGTGGGGTCTTTTGATCTGCAGTGGGACATATTCAGCAACAACTCATCACCCATGGAGTTATTGGCAGATCAAGCCCATCCGGCCCTTGGCCCATGGCCCATTTCGAACTTACTGGCAGACTGTAGAGAGATGTTGGGCCAGCTGAAGGAAGTCCGTATTATTTTCTCTCCAGCTCTTGTGCGGATTGGTTAGCTGAGGCTCATAGATTAGGTTACCTTTGTTGACTGAACGAAAGTACTCGTCTTTTGACCAAAAAAAAAAAAGTAAAGTAATCCACATTCCACAATTAAATTTAATATTTAACAATAAGTATATAAAAAAAAAAAAAAACAAGGTGATTAGGGACGCTGTGCGAGAGTCAACGGGGTGAGAGAGACCGAGAGACGAGAGGATGAGAGACGGCGATTAGGGTTTGGGCAATTAGGGCCGAGCCAATTAGGGTGGAGGAACTTAGAATATTAGGTTTTGATAGATTACATTTTGACCCCTAAAATATTATTGAAAATTTCTAAAATTGACCCATGCGTGTTGGAATAGCGTGCCGGAATTCCGGACTCGCGTGTCGCCGATGTGTAAGGAGTGTTGACCGTGTGTCGGATGCTTGTCGAGCACCAACACAAAGGCTCCCGGAGAGTTTCCATCCCTCCTAGATTATAGTAATGATTGAAGTGAATAGAGCTTGAATTTGGCATATTAGTTTTTTAACTCAGGGGCATTCTACATGTTCGACAGAATGAATCATGGACAGTTAATTCCTATTGCATTCTGTTCACAAACATTCGGATGTCCATTCGAAGTTGCATTGGCTGTCTTATTGCATTTCCTGTATACAGTTGATTGAAATGCGAACAAATTTAGACATACAAGCATGTCGTGGTGCTTGTTGTTTACGTGTGCTTTTCATATGTCAAATGCTGGTCATGTGTGTTATGTTCGCTGTTCATGTGTCCATTTGCCGTGTCAATTGACGTTGAGCTCGCTTAGGAAGATGTACATGGTATATTACTCATCTAAGCTGCTGGACATGAGAAGTTTTCGTATCGTATATGATGTTATATACATAGTCCTTGAGGTGCATAAATATGCATAGCGAGATGGGCATGTACAATTCTTTATCGGTATTCATTTCTCATCGAATTGTCTATGACCAATACATTACAATCACTATGAACAGCCGTGGAATTTTATCTGTTTGGTTAGTCCTAAATTCCAGTCATTCGAGCGCATGCTCCAATTTCACTTCTCCCAATTTTTTCCGTCGTATCAATAAGTATTGTGCCCTGAATCTTCTGATTGCCATTTGTACTCGAGGCACTCATCAATAAGTACTGAGACAAGTTGCCATAAAGTCTAGCAGGTATCAAGCTTACAACTTAGGATCTAATGTTGCTTTTCAGTCATCTTGGTTAGTATCCGATATCATGTGACTGAATAGGATTACTAGTTAATGTATAGATTCTTATTAATGAGTTGATGTTTGCTAAAATTGACAAACCCCAATAAATATCAACACAAATATTAAACCGGAATTTACTAAAAATGACTAAATTTCCAAAGACTCACGCTTTTTCCACTCATCATATAGCTTTGACACTCCATTGTGTGGCCCATCACTTTTGGTATAAATTTGTATGCTTCATTTTTTATTTATTATTTTTCCAACTCTTTTGTTTCCTTTTTTCTTTTTTTTTTTCTTTTTTTTATCTTATAGGTCCCACTTTCCTCCTCCTCCTTCTTCTTCCTTTCCATGCCTCCCACTCCTTCTTGTACCAAAAACCATGATGTCCCCAGTTTATTATCTATGATGACAATCCCGTCGTGGTCTCGTCTCTCTGTTCTCTTAATTTCACAAGGCGATCAATTTTTTTACAAGCTCCTCCTTGTTGACTAAGATAGAAGGGTGGTGTGGGAATTAACCCTTTGCCATCCGCATGATTTTGGACCTTCGGATTCTCAAGAACCACCTTGAGCCTTTGACGGATCAATAGTTGATGGGCATATACAATTTGCAGCAATCTTCGCAACAAGCCAAAGATGCTCTATCTCGGGGAATAGAAGCGCTACAGCAATCTCTCGTGGACACACTTTCTTCAACCACACTGGGTCCTACTGCTTCGGGAAATGTCGCAAAATACATGGGCCAAATGGCTATTCCAATGGACAGATTGACCACTCTTGAAAACTTCGTTCACCAACTGCTACTTAATTATGCAAGGAAAATCCAGCATATGCGAGGAAAATCCGTCCGGTATTGAGACTCAACTATTTTTGTACCTTCTCTTATAGGCTGACCTCTTGAGACATCTTTTGGATGCATCGGATATTAACCACCCGTCAAGCAGCCCGCACTCTTCTCGTTGTCAACGACTACGTCTCCCGTCTCCGAGCGCTAAGTTCATTAGTGTTAGCTCGTTCTAGGACCAAAAACGTTTGTTCTTCTAAACTCTTCTAATTGTAATTAATAGTTTTGATTAAAATTAACGTTTCCAGTGGGGATCCCCTTATGACCAATGACTGCAACCATAGTGATTCGAGCCGCCTTTGTTAGCGGAAAAAATTTCCATGTGATTTCTGACTTCAAGAATAAAATCGTATGAAAAGGGCATCATGGAAAGGATGGATAAGGATGAACATGTCATTAATCAAAATAGAGGACAGAGATATGGGAGAACGATGGGATTGTCATAAGGAAATACTTTCCTAACATTACTGTCGGGAACAATGCAATTTCAACAATAAATTCACACACCATCACCGCGTGTTTTGCATAAAGCTTGATTGAGAGATCTTGTGATCGAAATAACCGACAAGTCTTATCAAACTGTCACGCTAGCGATTCCATTGCCATAATAGATTATAAATAGGAAACATCGGGGTTTTTGGAAGAAGAAAAAAAAGAGGAAGTGGGAGGCGTGGAAAAAGGAGGAAGAAGAAAAAGGAGGAAAGTGGGACCCGTAAGGGGAAAAAGAAGAAAGAAAACAAAAGAGTTGACAAAATAATAAATAAAAAGGAAGTATATAAAGTTGTACCAGAAGTGATGGGCCATATAAATGATAGGATGGTCAAAACATATACAAAAAGGAGTATTAAAGTCATAATGCGAGTAGAAAAGCGCGAGCCAGCCCAAAACTCACAACAATAAGATGTTTTAATGAAACAATTAAAATCATATATCTTATTTTAGTAAATAACCACGAGGGTGACGTTATTTCCACACCAATTTTAGTTAAAGCACATCTTTTGACCAAATTACTCTCTCTCTCTCTCTCTCTCTCTCTCTCTCTCTCTCTCTCTCTCTCTCTCTCTAACCGCACAAAGGCAAATGTACATGTAAAATATATATATAACTGAAGATCTTTGTTTAAAGATGATAGTTGATTAGCATTTGCCATCCGATTACGTACATATTTCGAATTAAGCATAAGGCTCGCGATGCGCACACATTCTTGAGCACTGTCGATTTACTAAGCCCTTTGTTTTGGTGTTATATATAGTGTTTTAAAATAAATCCAAATCAAATTACCTTGCTGCCTTTTGTCATATTACTTGTATGATGGTCCTTAAGACGAATTCCAATCAATTAGCCGTTGGGAGTCAGATTCAAAGGACAGCTTGGATTCTGCAGCTTGACTAGGAATAGTGGCTTACCGCCGCTTAATTCTAGAGCAAAATAAATGGATATCAGGGACTGCTCTCCGATCCTAGAGCTATAAGTTCATTCAGATAAGGGCAATATTGTTACTATGGCGGGTATATTAAGGTACACATATGAGTTATATTAGAGAAGTCTTACATGGGAGAAATAATATGGTGTTGAGCAATTAATATATTCAAGTTATTCGATAATTCATTGGCTTAAGCTTTTGAGTGAAAGTAAATCCAACTTGATATAAACAGGCTCGAATTTGGACTCCCTCTTGACGATCTTTCTTGATAAAGCTTCAGTTGCGCGCTCTCAACAAATGGTATAAGAGCCGATGGCGGATTGGTGGGCTCCCAATCTGTCTTAGTATTTAGAAAATATCTCAAGAAAAGAATACCAAATCGATTTTCGGGGGGTATGCATTATGGTGCAGAAACACGCACCCAATGTTAGAATTTATGGTTCTATCCGGAAAAAGAGATCACGGATGAAGTTCAGCATTAATCGAAATTCAAGTTGAGATAAATGATAACTAAATTAAGAAAGAGCATACCTAATATAAAAGACACCTAAATTAAGAGAAAGCATACCTAACATAAAGGACACCTAAATTAAGGGAAAGCATACATGAAACCGAGCTTTCACGTGGGTGGGAGACTTATTCGGTCAGCAAGTCCAAGTTTGGACTTGCCCTTTTCCTTTTATTGCATCGGCGACTCCAATACATGATCGGACTTTGACTGGGAAACATCAATCAAGGATAATATAGAAATAAATCTTTAGAATATTCATATTTATCCCATAGAAAAAAATAATCAAAAGTTAGATCACGTTCAACGACTCAAACTTGAGATATATTTTAACGGGATGATAAGGATGTATAGATTTGAAGTCGAGCCTTCCGGTATGCAGCAATTAAAAGGATCTCGATATGCATAGCAAGTGTTGTCTAAATATGCCTTAGTATAATCAGTCCCACATCTCAATAATGTAACTTCTATGTATTGGATTTTTCTAAGGGTGTAAGTGCGAATTCTCCAGCACTACTCTTTCGGAGGCTTACTACTTATATCAATTTTGCAAATATGAAGGCCTCAATTTGTGCATCGACAACCCCGAATTCGTCTTTCGGCCAATTTGGTCCTTGAATTATTTATTTTTCATTGTTTTGTTCCGTTAAAATCTAAACGAACACGTCGGCGAGGCTTTGAAGCTGTTGGGGAGTCTTGCGGTGGTATCCAATGTGGCATTCCATGTGGCAGACAGAGAAAAAGTTTTAAGAAAATATGAAATAGGACCAGCGTTCTTTCCAAAATTCAAAAACTACAAAAAAATATGGAGAAAAGGGGAAAATGAAATGTGCAAAATGGAGGACGGAGGAGTTTTCATGGGATCATACGAGTGTTGATAAATTATGGGACATGACAGCTGAGATTGGATTGTCCTGTCGGCACCCGGATATAGAGATACATGCATGCATCAACGTCATCCATCCGGTGACTCTGGATGCATACGTAGCTAGCTTGTCAAAAGTCCTTTCCAACGTGGATGGAAAGCATGGCAGCGACTAGGTCTGCCGGGTCTACTTGCGAGAAAGAGGCTTTCTAGCCTAATCATCCATTATGCGAGCCACAAACTTGTGGTTGGCAAATAACAAAAAGGAAAAGGAAATTGTGAAAAAAAGTTGATAACACGGTTAGTGCCATGTGCGATCAGGCAAGACTTTTTCTAAAAGAAAATATTAGGTACATAGCCTGTCAAAAGTCTTTTCCAATGCGGATGGAAAGAGATGAGAGTGAATTATTGGGTAAGGCCGGCTTCACTCACTTCCCAATCACGACCCGAGTCAAGATTCGTTTTGCTTGGGAGTTGGGACTCTTCGGACGAGAAAGTAGTGCAACTTGGATGCAGGAGAAAACCAACATCGGAAAATGAAAAACCACAAAGGCCCTTCACAGTTTCCTCTTAAGTCTTAAGCTCCCTCCCTCCTTTCATTTCTACCAACTTCTGCTCGAGCTATGGAGCTTGTGCACTTCAGGTTTGCGCAGTATCTGGCACCGGCTTGCCGCTTCCTTCTCTCGTCTCTCGCTCTTGCACTGTGCTTTGTCCAAGCCTCCTCCGCCACAAATGAAACCGACATGCTCGCGCTGCTCGCATTTAAGGCCGCGGTCAAAGACCCTTACAGAGGGCTTGCTTCATGGAATGACACCATCGGGTTTTGCCATTGGTACGGTGTCACATGCGGTCCGAGGCACCCGAGGGTCACGGTCCCGAACTTGACATCGCTAGGACTCTCGGGGCCCATCTCTCCTCACATCGGAAACCTAAGCTTCTTGAGTGTAATTGATCTCCGGAATAATAGTCTCGTTCGAGAAATCCCTCCGCAAGTTGGGCGGTTGCGCCGCCCGCGTTTTCTACGGCTAGACAACAATTCACTAGCCAGCGAAATTCCCAGAAACTTGTCGGCTTGCTCAAAGCTCGAAGTCCTCCGCATTGCATTCAGCCAACTAATCGGAGTAATTCCCACAGAACCCGGTTCATTATCGAAGCTACGAGTTTTGTCCTTTTATAAAAATGCACTCTCCGGGAATGTGCCTTCCTCCTTTGGGAACTTATCTTCACCGCAGGTTCTTGAACTCACGGAAAATAACTTGGGAGGGAGCATTCCCAAAGATCTAGGCCGCCCGACAAGTTTAAATCACATCACTGCCCGTGGAAACAAATTCTCCGGTACAATTCCGTCTTCATTGCTCAATCTCTCCTCTCTGACCGTGTTCGACGTTTTAAACAACCAGATACAAGGGAGTCTTCCCGCAGGCTTAGGCTTGACGCTCCCAAATCTTCAATATTTCAGCATTGCCATGAACCAACTTGAGGGACCGATTCCTCCCTCGGTGTCCAATTGGACAAAGCTAGAGGTTATTCAATCCGGAACGAACAAGCTTTCGGGGAAAGTGCCCTCTTTTGGAAAAATGCCTTGGCTTAGGCGTTTTGAATTCTACCGATAACCAGTGGGAAGTGGGAATTCTGAAGACTTGAGCTTCGTATGCTCATTGACAAACTCCACCGGACTAGAGCTCTTCGCAATTGGTTCGAACGGACTCGGCGGGGCACCGCCCAAATGCATAGGTAATTTCTCGCGCGCTCTCACGGTGTTCGACGTGGGTAAGAACGGTATGTTTGGTGAGATTCCTGGAGAGATTGGAAGTCTAGTCAACCTGAACCGGTTACATATGTATGCCAACAAATTTTCGGGCGAGGTCCCCTCCAATTTCGGGAAACCGCAAAATCTAGGGGAATTGCGGTTAAGCGATAACAACCTGGGAGGGACGATCCCAACTTCTTTAGGAAATCTAACCAAGTTGATCAAACTAAGTCTCGGTTCGAACAACTTTCATGGGGAAATTCCTTCACATCCGTCAAAGTGTCAATCTCTACAGTGGCTTGATCTTTCTAATAATAATCTCAGCGGTACCATACCCCCAAAGCTCATAGGTCTTTCCCCGATAACAATCCTTTTGGACTTGTCTTGGAACCATCTGAGTGGGGCTCTACCCATGGAAGTAGGGAACTTGAAGACTACGACGAAGTTAGACATCTCCGACAACATGTTGGCAGGTGAAATCCCAAGTAGTTTAGGGGATTGTACTGGATTGACCACGCTGAGGTTGGGGGGAAACTTTTTCCGTGGGTCCATTCCTCAATCGATCAAATCGTTAGGAGGTATTGAAGAGCTGGATCTTTCACGCAACAATTTAATGGGTCAGATTCCGGAATTTTTAGCATTATTTCAGTCCTTGAAACTTTTGAATTTGTCTTACAATAGCTTTGAAGGCATGCTACCGCGTGAAGGAGTCTTTAAGAATGCTACCGCGACTTCTATTATTGGGAACGATGAGCTTTGTGGGGGAGTGCCAGCATTTCACCTCCCCAAGTGCATCTCCAAACGCTCCAAGAGAAGAAAGATCCATATATTGGTATCGTCGGCTTGTGCTACTTTTGTCATTCTTGGAATAGCTCTTGTTCTGGTTTTTCTATATCTTCGTTGGTTGAAGAAGAAAGTAAAAGAACCGATTTCAACTTCCATGGATGATTCATGTCCAAACATATCTTATCGAGCACTCTTAAAAGCAACCGATGATTTTTCTTCAATGAATTTGATCGGTGTTGGAAACTTTGGCTCTGTTTACAAGGGGACACTTAAGGAAAATGGTACGACCGTTGCGGTGAAGGTACTTCATTTAGTGCATTGTGGTGCTCTGAAGAGCTTCTTGGCGGAGTGCGAGGCATTAAGGAACGTGAGACATCGAAATCTTCTAAAGATATTGACGGTTTGCTCGGGTATTGATCATCAGCAAAATGATTTTAAGGCCTTAGTTTATGAGTACATGGAAAATGGAAGCCTCGAAAGGTGGCTACACCCAAACCCAACACCATCTCACAGGAATGAGCCTACCCGGACATTGAATTTCTTTCAAAGGATAAACATTGCTATTGATGTCGCCTCGCAGCCGGATTATCTTCATCACCAGTGCCACATCCCCATCGTACATTGTGATCTAAAGCCGAGCAATATCCTCTTAGATGCTGAGATGGTCGCCCATGTTGGTGACTTTGGATTGGCAAAGTTCCTCCCTGGATCATCCTCTGATACCGTGGCTAATCAAACGAGCTCGGTGGGCATAAGAGGAACAATCGGTTATGCTCCACCAGGTAATCTCTCTTTCAAAGCAAGAAAGTTTATTTAGGTAAAAGATGTCGATGAGACTTTTTGTGAGTTTGGTAGCCGCATGATAACTCTTACGCCCATTACACTCTGCTTTAATGATCCGCACTCCAAAAGTTCACCTGCACTATGATCTACATTTGTGGCAGAATGTGCAATGGGATGCAAGGTGTCAAGAGAAGGCGACGTCTACGATTACGGCATCCTCTTATTGGAGATGTTCACGGGATTGAGTCCCACCGATGACACCTTCAGAGATGATTTGACTCTTCATAGCTTTGTGGCAGAAGCTTTGCACGAACGAGTGCTGGAAATTACGGATCACATTCTGCTCCAAGGAAGAGAGAATCATTCAAGCCTCAACGGTCCTCATCATTGGCTCTCCGAAAGCGACAGCATATTTCAAGAGTGCTTGGTTACAGTATACAAAATTGGAGTCGTTTGCTCCGATGAAGTGCCCGGACGGCGGATGAGCATCAGCGGAGCTGCAAATCAGCTGCAAAAGATCAGAGAGAAAGTCTTTGCACGGGGTAAACACCGACAACAATGAAACAACAGGTCTATACTCGATAGCATAAATTTTATTAGAGCTTGTCTCTTCTCTCGTCGCTTTACATTCAGTATTGCTTATGCAAACGCAAACGTGCGGGTAAAATGCATAACTGAAGATCTTTCCTTAAAGATGATGGTTGTTATCTTTCACCATCCGCATCTGTGCATGTTTTAAGCTAGCATAAGACCCGTAATGTGCATGCACATTCTCGAGTACTGTAAGTTTACTAAAACTTTGTTCCGGTCTTGTAGTATAATAAAATGAATCCGAAATAAATTGGCTTGCTGTTGCTGCTTCTTTTTTTTCTTTTTTTATGGTTTCTAGCACGAATTGCTATCAATTAGGGTTTGTGTGGTAATGTTTCCGTTCCGGGAAATAATTTCTAAGTAGAAATGATCTTTTTTTCGTTTTTGTCATGGGGAACTGTTTCTGAGCAGAAGAACGTGTTTGGTAAGCGCATAACATTTTTATTCCCAAAATAGAAAAGGAACAAAAATGTGTTTGGTACGACCCTAAAAATTTATATTCTCAACTTTTTATATTTAATTATAAAAAAAACCTGTGGAGGCGGCGAGGACCGGCAAGCTACAACGGCGTTCACCGTGGGTGGCAATGGCGATCGGTGACCGACAATAACCGGCGATGGACTTGTGATTGTAAAGACGAGCATTAAGTTATATTGAGCTTGTTTTTCTAAAATGACATTATTTTGCTTTTTTGTTCCGGGAGCAAAGAAGTTACTTTCTTTTACTTCTTATTTTGGTTCCCGGGAACAAAAAATCAATGAATGTACTGTCACGACCTGCTTTTCCTCTATCAGCACGTACACAAACGGGTGTTTATGTTTTTTTTTTCTATTCCGGGAACAAAAGAATAGAAAAACACAGAATCAAAAATGTTTCCAATTACCAAACAGACCCTTAGCTATTGGAAATTTGATTCAAAAGGAAATCTTGGTTTGTGCAGCTTGACTAGGAAAGGCTCTCTGTTGCTGAATTGTTGCACGAAATACTAGGATGTCGGGAATTGCTCTATGTTCCTAAATGTTAACACTTTAAGTTTTGGCAATTCTTTTAGTCGTTTATTGCATAAAAAATTAGGGACTAACTATAGTCCCTAGCAAAAATATTTAAATCATTTTTCATATCGTTTAGTTTAATTTATACATACATGTATTCCTGCATTTTAATCGGATCGGCAACGAGAACGAACCCGAACTCAATGCGCAGACCAGGCCAAAATCCAAAATAGAATTCGACCAGCCGAGGGGGGGTGGTTGTCGAAATTCATAAGGCTATCAGGGCCTAGCTAGAGCTTGATTCAGCCCATTAAACTCCAAGTAGGGAAAAGGGGCCTTTGGCCGCTGATCTCAACTAGCTTGGGATAAAGGTGATGTTAATATTGATGTAAATGTTAATGTAGATTGATGTTAATGTTAATGTAGGGAAAAGAGGCCTTTAATTAAAGCTTAATTAGTTAGAAAAAAGAACCCGACAGGTCGAGTCTCCGTCCCTACCAAGCGCTGCTAGCCATTGAGGTGTGACGACGGTGGACAACGAATAGACAGAGACCCTCGCCGGTCCAACTCCTGCACCATCGAGAAATCGCTGTCCGCCACAATCTGCATCTCCATCTGACGTCGTCGATTGCAGCCACAGCAGTCGCCACCCTCCACCAACGTCACCCGTGCTCTTGTTTTGTAGATCAATCACGTGAACTCAAGAGTTGCCGAGCCATCACCGAACCGCGGGCTGCTATTCGTAGCAGATTGACAGCCCCACTGTGAATCGCCGCGGTCTCATCGTCGTTCAGCCATGATAACCCCGTGAGCTAGCCGCTGTGTGTCTGGCCGCAAAACACCGCGAGCCCTGTCGCAAACTAGCTGAGCTAGTCGACCGTCGTTGTCCAACTCCGAACATGCTATTACAAAAAACACATGCTACCTATCCAATCTCGAAGGAAGGTGTCTTTTTATGCACCATCGATCATAACAAATGTATAGATTCAAAAAAATATGTAAAATCTAGACTGCCATTTAATGCGTAGAGATATGTCTCTCTGAAATTCAAACACCTTATTTTGTACAGTATCGTTAGTTCATGCAATGTGGAAAAACAATAATTATTGGCACTATCTCAAACACACGTGTTATTTCGGTGAAATTAAATTCAGAAATTCAATGCCACGGTTTTTTTTCATTTTTTTTTATATTTTGGTTTATGCGCGGGAATATAAGAACATGTTTAGCAACGATTCTGATTTTATGATACCTATTTGGTAAGTAAATGATTCTGATTCTTAGAGATACTATTTTTAAAACACATGTCATATAAAAAACCACCTAAATTTTGAGTATAGGGATGTTTAGCGTACTTTCTTGACGAGAAACATAGGCTTGTGCAAATATGCATTCTACTATTGAAATTAAAAATATTGATGGCGATGAGTTCAGCAATAAAATGCATCTTCCAACATTTCATACTCCGCAATGAGAGAATATCTCGTACTCATTTGAAAAATTGGTAGAATTACAAATTTAAAAATACAAAATAGAATGAGCAAATTTTAGAAAAATAATTACAGGTTAATAAAAAAGTCATCCTTAATTAGCTAAAATTTTATGCCAGATATGTATCGAAACTTCAATTTATCGGCCTGTATTAACAACTACGTGTTAAAAAGTTCTTTAGGACTATCTACAAATGAATAATTAGGACTGACCGATAATATAGTGATTTTTGGAGCTTTATAATTTGAAGTCAAATGGGGCATTTAGGAAGCGCTAAATAGGCAAACATTCAATGATCAAATCGATCACATAATCAGTAAGAATATATCCTAAATCATAGAACAAAGTCAAATAACGAGTTTAAATAAGGTGGTTGAGGAAGTCCTGCCCTGCATTAGCTGGTTGAACTCTTTCCCAGAAAGGATGTGAAGCAAAGCTGAATGTCCCGAGGACAAGTATCCTGAATCCTGATTATTCAACCGAGACACTTCAGAACTAGACCAGCAATTAAACCAGCAGAGGCTCTCTGTTTCTCTGTTTGGGATAAGGATGCATGGGAATCCTCTTGTCAGGCCAAATATCAGTACTAACCTGAGGTAGTACTACACCAGATAGAAATTCTAGCAAACCAAGTCGCGACGAACTAGACATGGAAAAATGGAACCAAGGGTCCAGAACCACCGGTTCCAGGCCGGTTCCGACCCTTTTAAAAAAAAAAAAAAGGGGCGGAGGGGGGAAAGAGCCATTGGGCCTAGGAACCGGCGGTTTCGAACCGGAACTGGAACCAGCTCGAAACCGGAAACTTTTCTAGGAACCGGAATCGGCAGTTCGGACGAACCAGCCACGTCTACAACCAGCGGAGAAAACTTCCCATCCACATGAATCTGTACTTCTTTGACAGACTGGCTAGATATCCTGCTGAAAGCATTGCTTTACAGGAAGTTAAGAGATACCCCAAGAGAAGGGCTTTTGCAAATTCACCTAGTTTTTTTTTTTTTTTGGTCAAACAAATTCACATAGTTTAGCGAGCAGTACTTTACAAGAAGCTTAGATAACCAAAGGGAATTGCAATTTTTTACCAAGTTAGAGAGTATAAAAAGATAAAAAAGGTGCTTGTCTATATCATATCAATAACGAAAAACATGGAAGTTTCATTTTGAAAATCAGTTATTCAAAAGAGCCCAGATCCATTCACTTTATCCTTTATGATGAAAAGAAAGAGCCATGAGGATTGGCAGAGCTCCTTAAATAACAAACGAGGAACATTTTCTTCATTCTAACTTGCAGGATGCAATAGAATCCAAAAGCCATGAGTTGCTAGCCTCTTTTGCTCCTGTTGATCTAGCGAGAGCTTCTGCACCAGAGAGCCTGCGCTTGATGATCATATCCCTGCTTAGACTGCAATTTTCTGGCATCTCAAGGCTATATATTATGAAGGTTGAAGGAATGGATGCAGGTAAGGGGGCTAGCTCATCGCAAGGAATGGGCTTTCTGTGAAGCACAGTGCCTCCGGCAGCAACAACAAGACCTTGGAAGTGTCCTTTGAGTGAAGTATCGAAATCCCCCATGAAATAGAACTTAAGCCCGTCAAATAGTTTTGGTTGCTGCATAAGAGGAAACCCCAACCGATATTAGATGCAAGTCCAAACCACATGAACAGTAAGATGCCCACATGAACGATAAGATGCTGTTTGCAAATTCCATAGCACAGCATTAGCATGCCTAGAACGGTCATATTAAGAGAGAAAGTCATGTGGATGCTGATTTGGTCTATCAGATTGGATGACAGAACTTCAAGCAAATTGACTTTTCAGTTAAATGACTCTCTGCAAGAGAAATGTGTGAAGCCCTTCAATACTGCTATGCATGGAACCTGCTTGAGGCGCAGATATGCTGCCATGACAGTCTACGTGGCAGCTAGTTCAGTCAGATTGCAATACAGCACATGCAAGCACTCTTACTATAGAATGCCAGATTTTCTTCAGATGAAGTACTCCCATATATTTGAGGGGCACATCGGTTGTAGAGACAACAAAAATTGTATACTGAGGTCTGAGAATGTTAAATAACCAACAATAATCAAATAGACGATGCAGTTGAGTGAAAGAAATAGATACCAACCATGTTAATGAATCTTTGTCTTCCAAGTTGAGGACCGTTCCTCATTCCATGAATGTCGACATTGATTTCATATCTCTCCTCATTGAGATGTTCCATTGCTTCCATGCAAGCTTTTATCCCTGGGCACAAGCACACAAAAGACACTCGCCTTAGCAACATAAACACCTCATGGACCAATATACTAGGATTTGACTACTGCATCTGATGTTTACAGCTCTGTACTCACATTCAACGCTCAGTATCCACTTTCCCTCAAGGATACCCATCAAAACTTTGAATGTCCCTTTGCAAGCTCCATTTTCATCTGTTGATGCAATCACATGAGTCACAGTTGGATTCCATTTTTGCACTACTTTTGCTCTGGATGCCTTCCCAAATTGAGAAACCATATCCTGAGATTCATGCACTCAATCCTTTCAATAATACTGAATGATATATCCAAACATCAACAGACTCTACTTCATAATTTAATTTTTACCCTCTCAGCTTGTGTTAAAGCTGAACAACACAGAACTATTTTGTTGTGAGATCCACAATACATCCACATCGAGCTTGCACCATGCTGATGCTTCTCATCATTTTCATCATCAATGAATTGTGATTGCCTGTAAAAGTTATGTGTAAGCCATCTCATCAGGCTCATAATGTTTATCAAAATTCAGTAAATGAAATTTGTAAACATACTCTTCTTTTGAAGAACTCCGTATCTCTCGAGGTCTGGGAATTTCAATAGGCAATTTAGAAGAAAAGTGAAGCGGGCACAATAGAACGAAATTAACCTGTTCCAATGAGAATTTAAAGAAAAAATGTGATAACGAAGAAGATGTGGCCGGCCAAATGTTGTATACGACTTATGAGTGCATCCATGAAACTTACTGTATCCCATCTACATTGCGGGATCTTCATGGCACAAGTAACATGAAAACTCTTGCGACAACTTTTCTCATAGCATCCAAGAGCTGCCCCTTTGATTCCACAACAACAGCATTTTATTCTTCGACTCCTGACTACTTCAGCTTCAAGATTAATAGCTTGACGATCCACAAAATAGACGTTAGGAGCCCTGCACATGTAGAGTTTAGCCTTGTTAGGCTCAGCCATATCAAAAGTAACAGCAGCCTTTGACATTAGACAATCACAATTATGAAGTTTGAAGCTTCTGCAGCCACTGTTTTAGTGTAATTTAAAGGTGGAAGGATGCAGAAAAATATGATATGACCACCATCAAGAAATTCCTCTGATTACATTAACCAGATTATTTGGCTGGATATATAAATGTAAACTGGTTGTATTTTTGTCATATTTCAAGTGTTTCTTACCATTCAGTGCAATTCTTGTGTGAATGTATGATCCTAGATCCTCCATTGTAATCTGCAGGAACAGGCTCACCATTACTGTAGTGGACCATCTCTCCTGAAGCCTGCCATCATAAATTGCATATGTAGCATTTAGCTTCTGAGTCTAAAGCATTACATTCCGGATCAAACCCAGAAGATAAAAGTTGCATGGAAATAAAGCAAATGGACCTCTGAGCATTCTGATGACTGGCAGAAAGCACACTAGACAACCCTGGGAATGGTCCCACATTTTCGCAAAACCATTTCATCTAAATCTTGAAGTTTCTCAGCTATCGAAAACTCAGTTGCAAGTCTCACATCATGATTTTTCTGAGCTTCCTCAACCTGGGCATTATCACTACCCTCTGGATTCCCATCATTCACCCCTGCATCTGAGATTACCAGAGAATAACATTTCTCACTTTCCTTTAGTCTTAATCCTCGATCCTCTGTTAGCAACTTTCCAGACTTCATTCCCTCCATTTTGTCATCCTTATTTCCCACTGTAGATGACTCTTTGAGATTCGAAGTTGAAAGGGATGAGTTGTAAACCAAGTTTTCTTTGGTTTGGTCTTGGATGGCAGGCCCTTCAAAATTGAGTCTCTCTTCTACAGATATCGGCTTCCTTTCATTCCACATTGTAAGACGATCTTTCTGGCTGCTTCCAGTCTTGAAAAAGCTAATATCATGGCTATTATCCTGTTTCAGAGATGGGGTTTCAGCTACTTCAGTGATGCTGCAGCCCTTGCCTGGAATCTCAGCAGAAACATCTCCATCTGTTGTCTTAATTTGACTAATAACAGAATGCAATTTCAACGATAGATTCACCCACCATCACCATATGCTTTGCATAAAACTTGAATGGGAGATCGAATGGTCAGAAATAATTGACAGTACTATCAAAATATCACTTTAGCAGCTCCATTGCCATAATAGATTATAAACAGGAGACATCGGGGTTTTTGGAAGAAGAAAAAAAGAAGAAGTGGGAGGCGTGGAAAAAGGAGGAAAGTGGGACCCGTAAGGGGAAAAAGAAAAAAGAAAATAAAAGAGTTGACAAAACAATAAATAAAAAATGAAGTATATAAAGTTGTACCAGAAGTGATGGCCATACAAATGATAAGATGGTCAAAACATATACAATCAAGAGTATCAAAGTCATAATGGGAGTAGAAAAAGCGCGAGCCAGTCCAAAATTCACAACAATAAGATGTTTTAATGAAACAATTAAAATCATATATCTTATTTTAGTAAATAACCACGAGGGTGACGTTATTTCCACACCAATTTTAGTTAAAGCACATCTTTTGACCAAATTACTCTCTCTCTCTCTCTCTCTCTCTCTCTCTCTCTCTCTCTCTCTCTCTCTCTCTCTCTCTCCAGCACAAAGGCAAATGTACATGTAAAATATATATAACTGAAGATCTTTGTTTAAAGATGATAGTTGATTATCATTTGCCATCCGATTCCGTACATATTTCGAATTAAGCATAAGCCTCGCGATGCGCACACATTCTTGAGCACTGTCAATTTACTAAGCCCCCTGTTTTGGTGTTATAGTGTTTTAAAATAAATCCAAATCAAATTACCTTGCTCCTTTTTGTCATTTTACTTGTATGATGCTCCTTAAGACGAATTCCAATCAACTAGTCGTCGGGAATCAGATTCGGAGGACAGCTTGGATTCTGCAGCTTGACTAGGAATAGTGGCTTACCACCGCTTAATTCTAGAGCAAAATAAATGGATATCGGGGACTGCTCTCTGATCCTGGAGCTATAAGTTTAGTCGGATACGGGCAATATTGTTACTACGGTGGGTGTGTTAAGATACGCATGTACATTTGTATACACAGCCTGTCAAAAGTCTTTCCCAACGTAGATGAAAAGAATGGGAGTGGCCGGGTCTACCAAGTCTACTTACGAGGAAGAGGCTTGCTAGCCCGACCGCCCAGTGGCTGGCAAATAACGAACAAACAAACAAACAAACAAAAAAGAGAAATTGTGAAAAATAAATTGATGGCAAGCTTAACACGGTTTATACCGTGTGCGGTCGAGCAAGACTTTTCCTACGAGAAAATATTAGCACATGTGTCAACGTCTTCCGGCGACTCTGGATGCACACATAGCCTGTCAAAAGTCTTTTCCAACGTGGATGGAAAGAGATGAGAGTGAATTGGCTTCACTCACTGCCCAATCACGATCCGAGTCAAGATACTATTAGTATCCGATATCGTGGGACCGAATTCGATTAGTAGTCAATGTATAGATTCTTATTAATGGGCTGGTGCTTGCTAAAATTGACAAACACGAATCAATATCAACACAAATATTAAACCGGAACTTACTAAAATTGACTAGATTTCCAAAACTCTACAACAATAAGATGTTTTAATGGAACAATTAAAATCATATATCTTATCTTAGAAAATAAACCACAAGGGTGACGTTATTTCCACACCAATTTTAGTTAAAAGCACATCTTTTGACCAAATCGCCCCCCTTCTCTCTCTTACAGCACAAAGGAAAATGTACAGGTATAATATCTATCTTAAGATCTTTGTTTAAAGATGATAGTTGATTATCATTTGCCGTCCGATTCTGAACATGTTTCGAATCGAGCATAAGGCCTGCGATGCACACACATTCTTAAGCACTGTCATTTTACTTAGCACTCTGTTTTGGTGCTATAGTGTTTTAAAATAAATCCAAATCAAATTACCTTGCTTCTTTTTGTCATTTTACTTGGATGTTGCTCCTTGAGACGAATTGCAATCAATTAGCTGTTGGGAATTAGATTCGGAGGACAGCTTGGATTCTGCAGCTTGACTAGGAATAGTGGCTTACCATCGCTTAGTTCTAGAGCAAAATAAATGGATATCGGGGACTGCTCTCTGATCCTAGAGCTATAAGTTGAAGCGGATACGGGCGACATTGTTACTAAGGTGGGTGTGTCAAGATATATGTGTGAGTTGTGTTAGAGAAGTCTTACGTTGGAGAAATAGTGTGGTGTTGATCAGTTAATATATCCAAGTTATCCGATAATTCATTGGATTAAACTTTTGAGTAAAAGTAGGTCTAACTTGGATATATTAACAAGCTCGAATTTGGGGTACATTATGGTGTAGCAACACGTGCCCAATGTCAGATTTTATGGTTCTATCCGGAAAAAGAGACCACATATGAAGTTAAGCATTAATGGAAATTCAAGTTGAGATAAATGATACTTAAATCAAGGGGAGTGCATACCTAACAAAAAAGACATCCGAATTAAGGGAGAGTATACATGAAACCGAGTTCTCACGTGAGTGGGAGATTGATTTGGTCAACAAGTCCAAGTTTGGACTTTCCTTTTTCCTTTTATTACCTCGGCGACTCTAGCACATAATCAGACTTTGACCGGAAAACGTCAAGTAAGGAGAATATAGAAATAAACCTTTAGAAGATTCATATTTATCCCACCGCAAAAGATAATCAAAAGTCGACCACCTTCACGGACTCAAACTCAAGGCATATTTGAACAAGTTAAATAAGGATGTATAGATTTCAGGTTAAGCCTTCTGGTATGCGGCGGTTAAAAGGATATGTGTCGACACTCGATGCGCATAGCAGGTGTTATCTAAGCATGGGTCAGTATAACCAATCTCACATCTCGATAATGTAACTTCTATGTATTGGATTTCCCCAAGGGTGTAAGTGCGAATTCCCCGGCACTGTTCTTTCGGAGGCTTACTACTTATATCAATTTTGCTAATGCAAAGGCTTCGATTTGTGCAACGACAAGCCTGAATTCGTGTTTTGGCCAATCTGGTTCTTGAATCATTTATTTTTCATTGTTCCGTTCCGTTAAAATCTGAACGAAAATGTAAAGCGAGGCGTTGACGTCGTCGGGAAGTGCTGCAAGGGCATCCCACGTGGCGGACAGAGAAAAAGTTTCAGGAAATATGAAACAGGACCAGCGTTATTTCCAAAATTCAAAAACTAAAAAAAAAACGGAGAAAACGGAAAACGAAATGCACAAAATAGAGGACGGAGGAGTTTTTCACGGAATCATGCGAGCGTCGACAAATTATGGGACATGACAGCTAGGATGGTCCAGTTGACTTTGGATGCATGCATAGCTTGTCAAATCAAAAGTCTTTGCCAACGTAGATGAAAAGAATGGAAGTGTCAAGGTCTGCCGGGTCCGCTTACGGGAGAGACTACGAGGTCCGCTTAAGAGAGAGAGAGGGGCTTGTTAGCCTAACCGTCTACTATCATTTGACGGTGGACGGTCAAATGCCAGCCACAAATTTATGGGCGACAAATAACAAACACAAAAAAGAAAAAGAAAATGTGAAAAAAAATTGATGATAAGCTTAACACAATTAGTACCGTGTGAGGTCGGGCAAGGCTTTGCCTACGAGAAAATATCAGGTACATGCATCAACGGTCATCCAACAGCTCCGGATGCAACACATAGCCTGTCAAAAGTCTTTTTCCAATGTGTATGGAAAGAGATGAGAGTGAATTATTGGGTAGGCCGCCTTCACTCACTTCCCAATCACGATCCGAGTCAAGATTCGTTTTGCTTGGGACGGTTTGGAGGAGCAAGTAGTGCAACTTGGATGCACGAGACAACAACCCAATTAGTTGTCGTTTGGGCTTGTCTGCAACGTGGGAAAGGAAAACCAGAAAGGCCCTTCACAGTTTCCTCTTAAAGTCTTGAGCTCCCTCCTTCCTTTCATTTCTACGAACTTCCGCTCGAGCTATGGAACTTGGGCACTTCGGTTTTGCGCAAGATCCGGCACCGGCTTGCCGCTTCCTTCTCTCGTCTCTTGCTCTTGCACCGTGCTTTGTCCAAGCCTCCTCCGCCACAAATGAAACCGACAAACTCGCGCTGCTCGCATTTAAGGCCGCAGCCAAAGACCCTTACGGGGCGCTTGCCTCGTGGAATGACACCATCGGGTTTTGCCATTGGCACGGTGTCACATGCGGCCCGAGACACCGGAGGGTCACGGTCCCGAACTTGACATCGCTAGGACTCTCGGGGCCCATCTCTCCTCACATCGGAAACCTAAGCTTCTTGAGTGAAATTCATCTCCGGAATAATAGTCTCGTTCGAGAAATCCCTCCGCAAGTGGGGCGGTTGCGCCGCCCGCGTTTCCTACGGCTAGGCAACAATTCACCGGCCAACGAAATTCCCAGAAACATGTCGGCTTGCTCAAAGCTCGAAGTCGTCGGCATTCCATTCAACCAACTAACCGGAGCAATTCCCACGTAACTCGGTTCATTATCGAAGCTACGATTTTTGTCCTTTTATAAAAATGCGCTCTCCGGGAATGTGCCTTCCTCCTTTGGGAACTTATCTTCACTGCGGGTTCTTCAACTCACGGAAAATAACTTGGGCGGGAGCATTCCCGAAGATCTTGGCCGCCCGACAAGTTTACATACTATCACTGTCTTGGGAAACAGATTCTCCGGTACAATTCCGCCTTCATTGCTCAATCTCTCCTCTCTGATCCAGTTCGGCGCTTTAGACAGCCCGATACAAGGGAGTCTTCCTGCCGGCTTAGGCTTGACGCTCCCAAATCTTCAAATTTTCAGCATTGCCAAGAACCAACTTGAGGGACCGATTCCTCCCTCGGTGTCCAATTGGACAAAGCTAGAGGTTATTCAATCCGGAGCGAACAAGCTTTCGGGGAAAGTGCCTTCTTTCGGAAATATGCCTTGGCTTTGGTATTTTGCCATCTTTGATAACCAGCTGGGAAGTGGGAATGCTGAAGACTTGAGCTTCGTATGCTCATTGACAAACTCCACCGATTTACGGTTCTTCGGAATTAATCGAAACAGACTCGGCGGGGCATTGCCCAAATGCATAGGTAATTTCTCGCACGCTCTCAAGTGGTTCTATGTGAATGAGAACCTTATGTTTGGTGAGATTCCTGGAGAGATTGGAAGTCTAGTCAACCTGGACCATTTAAATATGTATGCCAACAAGTTTTCAAGCGAGGTCCCCTCAAATTTCGGGAATCTACAAAATTTAGGGGCATTGCTGTTAACGGATAACAACCTGGGAGGGACGATCCCAACTTCTTTAGGAAATCTAACCAAGTTGATCACACTAGGTCTCGCTTGGAACAACTTTCATGGGGAAATTCCTTCACATCTATCAAAGTGTCAATCTCTGCAGTGGCTTGATCTTTCTAATAATAATCTCAGCGGTACCATACCCCCACAGCTCATAGGTCTTTCCTCGATAACAATCGTTTTGGCCTTGTCTTGGAACCATCCGAGTGGGGTTCTACCCATGGAAGTAGGGAACTTGAAGACTCTGACCGAGTTAGACATCTCCGACAACATGTTGGTAGGTGAAATCCCAAATAGTTTAGGGGATTGTACTGGATTGACCACGCCGAGGATGGGGGGAAATTTTTTCCGTGGGTCCATTCCGCAATCGATCAAATCGTTAGGAGGTATTGAAGAACTAGATCTTTCACGCAACAATTTGACAGGTCGGATCCCGGAATTTTTAGCATTATTTCGGTCCCCGAAACTTTTGAATTTGTCTTACAATAGCTTTGAAGGCATGCTACCGCTTGAAGGAGTCTTTAAGAATGCTACCGCAACTTCTATTATTGGGAACGATGAGCTTTGTGGGGGATTGCCAACATTTCACCTCCCCAAGTGCATCTCCAAACGCTCCAAGAGAAGAAAAATCCATGTATTGGTATCGTCGGCTTGTGCTACTTTTGTCATTCTTGGAATAGCTCTTGTTCTGGTTTTTCTATATCTTCGTTGGTTGAAGAAGAAAGTAAAAGAACCGATTTCAACTTCCATGGACGACTCATGTCCAAACATATCTTATCGAGCACTCTTAAAAGCAACCGATGATTTTTCTTCAATGAATTTGATCGGTGTTGGAAACTTTGGCTCTGTTTACAAGGGGATGCTTAAGGAGAATGGTACAACCGTTGCGGTGAAGGTGCTTCATTTAGTGCATCGTGGTGCTCTGAAGAGCTTCCTGGCGGAGTGCGAGGCATTAAGGAACGTGAGACATCGAAATCTTCTAAAGATATTGACAGTTTGCTCGGGTATTGATCATCGGCAAAATGATTTTAAGGCCTTAGTTTATGAGTACATGGAAAATGGAAGCCTCGAAAGGTGGTTACACCCAAACCCAACACCATCTCATAGGAATGAGCCTACCCGGACATTGAATTTCTTTCAAAGGATAAACATTGCTATTGATGTCGCCTCTGCACCGGATTATCTTCATCACCAGTGCCACATCCCCATCGTACATTGTGATCTAAAGCCGAGCAATATCCTCTTAGATGCTGAGATGGTCGCCCATGTTGGTGACTTTGGATTGGCAAAGTTCCTCCTTGGATCATCCTCAGATACCGTGGCTAATCGGACGAGCTCGGTGGGCATCGGAGGAACAATCGGTTTTGCTCCACCAGGTAATCTCTCTTTCAAAGCAAGAAAGTTTATTTAGGTAAAAGATGTTGATGGGTCTTTTTGTGAGTTTTGTAGCCACATTATAACTCTAACGCCCATTACACTCTGCTTTAATGATCCGCACTCCAAAAGTTCACCTGCACTATAATCTACATTTGTGGCAGAATATATGATGGGATGCAAGGTGTCAAGAGAAGGCGACGTCTACAGATACGGCATCTTCTTATTGGAGATGTTCACGGGGTTGAGTCCCACCGATGACACCTTCGGAGACAATTTGACTCTTCATAGCTTTGTGGCAGAAGCTTTGCACGAACGAGTGCTGGAAATTACGGATCGCATTCCGCTCCAAGAAAGAGAGAATCATTCAAGCCCCAACGGTCCTCAGCATTGGCTCTCCGAAAGCGACGGCATATTTCAAGAGTGCTTGGTTACAGTATACAATATTGGAGTCGTTTGCTCCGATGAAGTGCCCGGAAGGCGGATGAGCATCAGCGGAGCTGCAAATCAGCCGCGAAAGATCAGAGAGAAACTCTTTGCACGGGGTTAACTCGGACGACAATGAAACAACAGGTCTCTACTCTATAGCATAAATTTTGTTAGAACTTGTCTCTTCTCCTGTCGCTATACATTCAGTATTGCTTATGCAAACGCAAACGTGCGAGTAAAATTATGACCAAAGAAAAAGAAACTTGCAGGTAAAATACATAACTGAAGATCTTTCCTTCAAGATGATAGTTGTTGTCTTTCACCATCCGTATGTGTAAATGTTTTAAGCTGGCACAAGGCCCGTAATGTGCACGCACATTATTGAGTACTGTAAGTTTACTAAAACTTTGTTTTGGTGCTGTAGTATAATAAAATGAATTCGAAATAAATTGCCATGCTGCTGCTGCTTCTTCTTTTTATGGTTTCTAGTACGAATTGCTATCAATTAGGACACGTGTGGTAACATTTTAGTTCCGAGAATAATTTCTGAGTAGGAATGATATTTTTTTTATTCTGTTCTGAGGGCAACTTCTAAATAGAAGAACGCGTTTAATAATTGCACAAAGTTTCTATTTCCGAAATATAAAAGGAATATAAATTTGTTTGGTATGAACCAAAAAATTTATATTCTTAACTTTTTATATTTAATTATAAAAAAGCAAGTGGAGTCGATAAGGACCGTCAACGGCGGCGGCGGCGGCCGTCGACGGCAATGGCAATTGATGACCTACAATGACCGGCAGTGGACTCGTGGTTGTAAATATGAGTATTAAGTTATACTGAGCTTGTTTTTATAAAATGACTTTGTTTCGCTTTTTGTTCTCGATAATAAAGAAATTACTTTCTTTTACTTCCTGTTTTTGTTCCCGAGAACAAAAAGTCAATTAACGCAGCGTCGCGACTTGCTTTTCCTCTATCAACACGTACACAAATGGGTTTATATTCTTTTTCTATTTCGGGAACAAAAGAATTACCAAACAAACCCTTAGCTACAGGAAATTTGATTCAAAAGGAAAGCTAGGTTTGTGCAGTTTGACTAGGGAAGGCTATCTGTGGCTGAATTGTTGCGCGAAATACTAGGATGTTAGGAATTGCCCTATGTTCCTAAATGTTGACACCCAAGTTTTAGCAATTCATTTAGTCATTTATTGCATAAAAAATTAGGGACTAACTATAGTCCCTAGCAAAAATATTTAAATCATTTTTCATATAGTTTAGTTTAATTTATCCATGCATGTGTTCTTGCATTTTAATCGGACCGGTGGCGAAAATGGATTCGAAATCGACGTGTGAACCAAGGCAAAATTCAGCCTGCAAGGGGGGTGTGTGTCGAAATTCATAAGGCTATTAGGGCCTAACTGGAGCTTGATTCAGCCCGTTAAACTTTAATTAGGGGAAAAGGGCCTTCGGTTAAAGCTTAATTAGTAAGAAAAAAGAACTCAATTAAGCACAGAAGAAGCAGACAAGCTGCGAAAGAAGCCACAGGTCAGCCAAGCCGATTCAATCGGCGGGCCCGCCACGTGAGGGTCTAATTGATCAAAATTTCGTCCCTGATGATCAAATTGCAAAGACCCAAAATTTGGGGGATTATTCCATAGATAGACAAAAATTGAACCTAGCAAAAACTCTAGGTCGGAAATTCAGTCTCAGAAAATACACGTGAGAATTAGACAGAGGAAGAGCACAGTCGAGAATCCCCGGTGGCCGCCCCCGGTCCGCTATCACCTCGCGCAGCCTTTGCTGCCCCTGACCAGCAGTCATCGAATCCCCGACACTGACGACGTCCATTGCTATCGGGCCCTTCAGCCGCTACCGTGCCTCACCTAATGCTACACTGCCTTCGCCCATGACGAGGTCTGTCGCCTCCTCCTCGAGTAGACACCGTCTCTCTCCGGCTGCCTCGCTCGTACCAAAGCCGACAGCCACCAGTGGCTGCCCGACCACCCGACAGGTCGAGTCTCCATCCCTACCAAGCCCTGCTAGCCATTGCGTCGCGACGACAGTGGACCGCGAATAGACAGAGACCCTCGCCGGTCCATCTGCTGCGCCAGAAATCACTGTCGTTGCAATCTGCAGCTCCATCCGATGTCGTCGGTTGCAGCCAGATCACTCACCACCCTCCATCGACGTCACCCGTGCTTTTGTTTTGTAGGTCGGCCCGTGAATTCGAGAGTTGCCGAGCCATCACCGAACCACGAGCTGCTATTCATCGTAGATTGAAATCCCCACTATGAGTCGTGTCGTCGTTCAGCCGTGATAAACCCCTGAACTTACTGCTGTGTGTCTCCGCAAGCTCCGTCGCGAACTAGCTGAGCTAGTCGACCATCGTTGTCCAACTTGGAGCCCCATGAACATAACATATGAGTTTCTGAACACAAAATATCCCAAAGAGGCTGAGATGGTAAAGTTAACCAACTAGAGGTGCAAGATGTTTCGGCGGTGGGCTTTGGCAATCCAGTCGGCAGCTTGATTGGACTCACGTGGGCAATGGACAATCTTTACGAACTTCAATTGAGCCAGACGCTCCTTGCATTCTTCTATGATTGCGCGCTTGGCCCATGGGCTTAGAGAAACGTCCAAGATGCTCTCTCAACAAGTGATAAGCTATCGCACTCAAGCACTGTGCACAGATCAGTTCGTTCTCCCAGTTCAATTCCAGTTTGCAAGAGACGAAGTACCTCTCGCACGGCTAAGCATCACAGTTCAATTCCAGTTTGCAAGAGACGAAGTACCTCTCGCACGGCTAAGCATCACCGCCAGCCATAGTTGGAAATGGGAAGTTATGCCATGGAGAACCCGAGTTTCGTCTTCCTCAATGCATCCTAGTGGTTCCGAAGAGGAGAAAATAGAACCAGACTTCAAAAACGGTTGAACCCATTGCGTCATCAGTGTTAGGATTAACGGTGTTGTTGATTCTTTCAATCTGGCGGGTTGCGAATAATAGACACGATCCGGCTTCGACCTCTTCCAAGAAATCTCTTTCATCGGTGTCTTGGCGAAGCTTTTTCATGGCATGAGTGCGAGGCATTGAGAAACATCAGACATTGTAATCTTGTGAAGGTCATGACATCTTGTTCAGGAATTGCTAAATGATGTGGACAATTTTAAGGCCCTAGTCTACGAATTTATGGTCAATGGAAACCTGGAGGATTGCCTACATCTAACTCCTGGAGAGAACGAGGGACGTGACGAGCCAAGCAACTCGAGCCTTTTAAAGGCTAAGCATTGGTATCAATGTTGCTTATGCTTCACCGTATCTCCATCACCATAGCGAGAAGCCTATAGTTCACTGCGATCTCAAGCTTGGTAACAATCCTCGATGACGATATTATTGCACATATTGGTGATGAATTGGCGAGATCAGTTCCAGCGGCAAACAGCCAAGTCTTTGCAAATTTGTAGAGTTCTGTTAGGGTAAGTGGCTTTAATATGTTGCTCCAGTTGAATTCTATGTGCTTTCTCCTCCAAGTCTTTTTGCTTCCCTCTTGTAGTAAAATCGAAAGTAAACAGGTCAAAAGAATGAGAATCCTACCTCAACCGCAGCTTTTGCATGCCGATTCACTATGCTTCCTCGAACAATTCCTAGAATTGATATGTTAAATCTTGACAAGTACATTCAGGGTACCATTCTTCAGGGGTCTTCAAATGAAGCTTGTGTCTTCGGCATCATATTGGCCAGTAATTGAAATCTTAGGTCGTGAAGTGGAGCTGCATGACTGAATCTGATCTTTCCCAGGGGCTATAATGCAATCAAAATGCGGTGGATTGACAAGGGTGAAAGAATGATCTCTAGGAATTGTTCTAGGGACATGGATGACAGACATGCATCTACTTAAGGAGAAGATGAAATGATTAGTAAGATATGTCGAGATAAACACATACACCCGCATAAAGCAAGGTAGCTCATCAATTACATTTGAGTGCAGCGCAGAGCATTCGCATAATTCATAGCACAGTGTGCTTCTATATTTGCATAGGTCCTGTTTTCCCCTTTCCTGTTTTTCACTTGTTTCCATAGTATGGAGTGGGAAGCCAAGAGACTGGACATGGTTATATGATATATCTACGGTTACGGCATCATCTTGCAAGAGATTTTCGCCAGGAAGAGGCCCACTGATTCGAAGGTTTTGACCTCCATAACTTTGTTGAGAAAGCATTATCTAGTGAAGCCGAAAAGATTGCAGACCCCGGGCAGCTCCAGGGTATGCAAGAAACAGAAGCAGTCAGATACAAAAACCAGATTTGAACTAGCAATGGAAGACGCAAATCTTCCATTCCTATCAGTAGGCAACACTGTAGTCTTCTGTCCAAGAAATAAGTGATTCTTTTTCTCCTCTTTTTTCCTTTTGGATAGGAGAAGTGCTTATTTTCTGGCAACAGAAATCGGGCATCGATTTTTGAAGCTGTGACTAATCTAACCATTTTTTTTTTATTAGTGAAAATGAGAGAGGACAGACGTTTAAGTAGGAGGAGTGAAGGTGGAAGGAGGCTGCTCTAAAAGATCCATTGCTATTACTCTAGCAGTAGTTATTAACTTTAGTATTCTGGTCATAATCATACTAAGGAGACAACTGCCAAAGAGCAAATTATGACACCTGAAATTCAACAGATACTGCTGGAGCAATAAGAGGTCCAGCAAGCTAGTAGTACCTTTCATGGGTTGATTAAAATCTTGTCTTTTGGTCACTGAGAGCACAACCCCTGATACATTCCAAGAGGGTATTGTTAACAATTACCTTAACAGCACCAGTTAAAAGCTTCAAAACAGAAAAGATGCTCATCAAATCATGTTGGATACCGAAAAAGTACACATTTTAAGGAACTAATTGTACCGAACATCAGAGTTGCAATATAAAAAAATATTTAATAAGTTTAAACAATTGTTCCGAGACACTCTACCAACATTTTCCTTAGAGCACCTGTGGTCGCCTGCGCATGGTAACATTTACTTTTGACTGGTAATAGGGTCCAATCAACCCATATAGAAGTTCACAGAACATTAGAGTTGGTTAAACATATTTCATATATGACAATCAATTAGTACAACTCCTCCAAAAAGCAGAACTGAGCTTCAGGGTTTAAAATATGATACTCCGGTACTTAGCTTACAGTTCTAGTTTTGTCATATCCTTTGTCACAGCCGAATCTGTTTTGACCAAGTCATAACTGCAGGGTGGCAAGGTTCTTTCTCAGAGGAAGAACTCCTCCATTTGAGTGTACAAGAAGAAGCTGGAGCTTTTCTGAGTACAATAGTGAAGTTGCAATAAATAAAGACAGTTTGTGAACATCCTTAATCTGTGACCATAAGGCAAACAACTCACTGTTGAGCAATTATCTACATGGTAGCACGAGCATACAAACCTTTCGATGAAGACAGAACAGCTCGTAACTTCTTTTAACATTTCGTCAGGAAAGAATAAGAATGCCCTACCCATCCATATGCGGATACAATATTTTCATTGCTTTGATCAAACTGAACAGCTACCGCGCAGCAAAAAAAATCAAATGCAGGCTTTAAGAGCCATCTTTGTACAAGCCAATCAACTAATCTCATTCCACTTTAGGCATAGCGCTTACGTGCAAATCCTCACAGAAATTTGAGCAGCAGCATTTCCTTTTTGCAAGTCAAATGAGAGTAAAACTGTGCCATCTTGTCAAGTCCTCAATCTCAATTTTCTGTTTTGACCAACCCACAAAAGGCAAAAGCAACCACACGAGGAAAACGCTGTGCCTCTCATATTGCTTCCTCCCTCCGGGATTTGTTTCAACCACCTGCAGAAGCTAGGTTGCATAGACATGGCCCAAGTCTCAGCAATAACTTGAGTCAACACCGCACGGTGAACACAAACGAACAGAGTTTCTCAGCGCATGTGTATCAGCCCTATAGACTTTGAGGAGAACCAAAAATGACAAACCGTCCAAATATCCAGTAAACAGAGGTTGTACTCAAACAAAGTCAACTTGAAAAAGTCCTTTCTGCATTAAATTCTAAGGAATTAGCTATACCATCAGCATGCCCTTTTGACAGAGGCAGAATAGCTTTTAACGTCTTTACCAGTTGATTGAGCTTCCTCAACTTGTCGGCCTCACCAGCCTGCAGCAGTAGCCCCCCTAACATCCGAAATGTTGCTTCAGTCATTAGCCTTCCTCTCTCCAGCATCTGTTTGGAGCACTCAAAAGCTTCTAGTTCTCTTCCACAAGAACACAATCCAATCACCAAAAGATCCAGTGCATGACCATGAGGACAATGCCCTTTGCCCACCAGGTATTCCCATAAATGCAATCCCATATCAACTTGACGATTAATACAAAAGTACTTCATCAGCATGACCACCGTCCAAGTTTTAGGCACAAAGTTTCTCTCCACCATTCTATGATATAACTCATATACTCTGTCTATTTCTCTTGATCTCATCAATCCAAAGAACAATGTATGATAGGTCATGTTGTCATGCCTAATTTGCTTCGCCTCCATCTCATCCATCAAGGCAATGGCAGCTTTTACATATTTTGCTTTTATCAGAACACTGATCATCGCATTATAGGCTGCTGTATCTGGTTGCATATTTTTTCTAAAAATCCCATCAAACAATTCCTTTCCCTTTGTTAGATTGCGAGCAACCCCCGCACCATGAATCAAAGTAGTAAATGTCTCAACAGTAGGTAAGCAACCGGCCCCTTCCATTTCTTCAAGAAGCCTTAGACCATCACCCACACAACCTCTCTTACCATTCTTACAGTAAGCATCAATCCTGATGTTATATGTCACTGTGTTAGGTTTAAAACCTCTTCTAACCATCTCATGGTAAAACAACTCCATTGAGGTGACATCGCCTGAATCTTTAAATCCCAAGAGCAGTATATTCATGGTCTTCGTATCAGGAGAGAATCGTGAATGCATCTTATTGAACACGGATCGTGCTTCCTTCATCTGCCTATGCGTGCAAAATGCCCGAAGAAGTATATTGAATTCATCCGTACCAAACTTCCTTCCAACAAACACATCATTCTCCATTCTTTCAAATGCCAGGAGAGTATCCTCATACGACTTGAATTTTGCAGTCTTCAACATCATGATGCTCATCGCCTTCAGCGTGAGCACCGAAGGGTGCATTACCCGCATCTCTTCCATCAATTCCCAAGCTTTCTCAAAGTACCGCATCCTCGCAAGTATGTGGAGAGTTCTTTCGAACGCCACCGAAGTCGGACCACACGACAAATGGCGGACAGTGTATCTGAAGAACTCTAGAGCTTTGAGACCATTGGAATGAGCCCCAAATAAATGGCCAACCACGTCCTCTACGAAACCGGCGGAAAGAGTATGCGGCGGGATGTGCTTCTGAAGGACGGTTTGAAGCGTGCTATCAGAAAATGGGTGGTCGTTTATGACTTTGGCGATTTTGGCGATTTTGTCGATCTCGTTATCCCTTCCCAATGGAACGGTAGTACAGAAAAGTCGGGACAAGAAGCGCTGGTGTGGAATTCTAGCGAACTGATTCTGGGTCAGTAATTTCATCGAGCAGCTCATGATCAATGGGATCTCCGATGGCAAAACCAATCAATTCCCTTGTGGGTTCTTCTGGAATCTGCAACCACGTTAACCAGTAGTCGCATGCTCGGCTATCTACGGCCACCCATCACCAGAATTTCGCCATTTCAACACGCTCGAGAAGCGATTTAATCAAGCGATACCGTATCGCGAAAACTGGAACGTGAAAGGGACACTCCCTCCTCGTCTTCTTCGCGACCGTGGCACTCTGGAGTCTGAATCTCCGCCAATTTGCAGGGGTCCAGTCCACTGTTGGCCAGGCTGCGATGGCCGTCGCGCTCGAAATCTGGAGACTCTGCGTGTTATCTTGCTTTGGAATGCGCTATTGCTCCCGCACCCGCAGCATCTACTCTTACTGTTACCTGAGTTTTATGGGATGTTCAAGGAATACAGACCCAAAGACACTTTACGTAACAAAATTTACGAATAGCAACAGAAATGATCGACTCATAATATTTGCAAACAGTAAAGGTAAAAAAAAAATTTACTATTTCTCGTAAAAAATTATGAACAATGGGAATAAAAGATCTTACTAGGAATGACCGATTCCTGGATGGTTGGTTCCCACCCTAAAATCGAGAATTGCCTGCTATGGACCGGTTTGGCAAAATGTGAAGCGTGAACCACCCACTCGTTCCGTGAACCCACTCGGGAACCGGTCCGGTTCGATTTCCGGTTGGATCTCGGTTACGGTCCTAGCGAGCACCAACATCAATTAAGAAAGAAAAGGGAACGAGTCTCCAACGGTTGAAGGAGGAAATATTTTAATATGCAAAATAATGATGGGGACAATGATTTAGTAGCATTGCCAAATAGAAAAATTTCAATATGCAAGATCACAAGCATCGTAATATTTGCAAAAGTTATTTCAAAAGGCACAAATCCACTTTAGTGCAGCTATCTAGCTAAGCCTAAACCAACATGCCACAATCTCGCTGTGTCACTATAGTAATTCCATGTTCCATATTTCATGAAGAAAGGCATATCTAAAGTAATGCGATCAAATTAAAAGAATATACATTTGTATCATATAAAAAGACTTATCCGGGTGGGCCGGTTGGATGGTTCCCACCAAGAAATCGGGAACCGAACCGGTACCCACCGATTCTAGAAAATTGAAACCGAGAACCGGATGCATCGGATAGTATCCACCGATTACCATCTATAATAAGCCGGTTAGGTACGGTCCGATCCGAATTGGATGAACCCTGATTTTTTTGCTTACCCCTAGATCTTACTACCATCAATTAGGACCGAACGTAAAAGGATAGTAACGGTCAACAAGGCGGTTCGATTACGAAAGGTGAAGAAAAATTACAAGTAACGTCAATAGTTTACCGTTCTTTTGTGGAATATTACACACCATAGGTACCCCGTACTTAGGATGAAGAAAGCAATATTACGTCCTCTAAAGAAGGGAAATTAGTTAGTTTAGTTAACAATAGGAGAAGGGAATTTGCAATTCACTTTGGTTAGAATACTATATTTGGTGGAATATTATCAACCACAGGACCCACAAAACTTACGACGAAAGTAACATTACATACTCTAAACATATGTTACAAAATGATATTTCACAGGTAAATTCCGGCTTTTGACAATGCCCGATCGGACCCAAAGTGATTTTTTAGGCTAATTTTTGGGTAATGGTTTAACATACACATATATTAACGGTTACAAATGTTAACCGAACCAAACCGAAACGCTTGATGTTAGGGCTTGAAACAAAATAGAATGAGAAATTTCTAATAAGGACCTAAAGTGCTATTATTTTCTCAAATGAGGACCAGAACTTGGCATTATTTCCAAATAAGAGTCTCAAGCGATGGCCAGCCATCGGCGAGGACCGGGCAAGGCCGGCCATTGCCGGATCTTGGCAAGGGTCGCCTCACCGCAGCAGGCAAGCCCTCACCAGATCATCACATCATATTCTTCTTCTTCGCAACTATGATCGACTTTGATTTTGATACCTCTTCACTTCACAAGACACCTCTTCGCAATCAACGAGGACCCACCCTCGCCCGTGGCTGTTAAGGCGAGGCCGCCCTCAATAGCTGTCGAAGCGAGGCCGCTACGAGGGCGGCATCATGCTACCCGGGCGAGGCCACCCATGGATGGCCGCGAGGGACGGCCTTGTCGGCCGCAACAACAAAAAAATAAAAATAATAAACAGAGCAAATGATGAAAATGGGTCATTCTTTAAAACAAAGGGGGCATTTCATTGAGGCCCTCATTTGAGAAAACTGAAGGCACGAAGTGCCCTTATTTGAAATTTTCCCAAACATGATACATTAAAATACACTTCAAAACCCCGATACGCTCTCTCTGGTGAAATCCCGACACTGCTTTCCTCGTTCATCAACTCCACCACCGTCGACTCTTCCACAAATCCAGTAAACCCTAGATGGCGATTCTTCAACTCCGGAGGAGAGCCCTTCAGTTCGGATATTGACTCCATCCTCATCTTCGTCTTCGTCTTCGTCATCAAGGTCCAGCTACTTGATCGCGCGATCGCTCACTGACGTTGCAGATGGTTTGGAGGCGGCTGGATTGCGCGTGCTTTCCTAGTTAATTGTGAATGTGTGTAGCTGCTGTTCTTTTCCCTGGCTAATGTCGCCTATGAGCACAAGAACTACCATTGAAGGAGCGCTGTGATCATGCGCATTGCCGAAATTTTCGAAGAGCATAATTTTTCGAACCCCTCCATTTCTCTCTTTCTGAGTGCAGCGCGCATCGTCTCTTTCCAATTCCTAGGATTTGCTTTTGCTTTTCTAAGAGCGTATGTTCTATGGTTTCGACTTTGGGTTCAATTAATTGCGTTGAGTTGTGCATCTTTTCCTGAATTTTCAGAGTCTACGGAAGCTTCTTCATCAAGTTCTATATTATGGAACCTTATTTGTTGGTCACAGTCTAATAAGTTACGCCGACACCGACACTCGACACACAAGACGACATGTTATTTATATAATAAAAAACATAGAGAATTCGAATACATTGGGACACGTTGTATATTAAATATTTAGTGTTATATATATATATATATATATATAAAAAATAAGTTATTATTTTTTATGATTATTTCTATCAATTTGATTTAATGATTCAAATCTACAAACAAATAAATATTAAAAAAGAGAGGAGAATGAACTTACGCTAAAAATATTAATCCACCATTTCCTAATATCACTCATTGTTTCGAATTGACAAATTCAATTACATCCCGTTCCAACAATCCATAAAACTTGAAAATAAAAAAAAATTTTAAAAAAAAAAAGTAATCCTCGTCTATGATCGGGAAATCGCCTGGAGAAACTCTCCGCAAGAAAACCCAGGAAATCGCTCGGAGGAAAGGAATACGAACTTACTCGGTCAAGAGTTGCAATCGCACCGGAAGACCTAGAAGATTCACGTCGATGCGTCATGGGCAGAGAGCATATCAGAAGCCTCAATAGCCGGAGTAGTGAGAGGTAGCCAAGGCACGTTAATTGACGGCATTACGAAGACAATCCGTGCCGATTGCCCCCTCACGGCGGAAACTATAGCTCTGAAGCAGCAGGGGCTGCAAGCTAGACTTCAACTGACGGCGTTTTCTCTCCCATGGAAGTCGAAGTCGAAGTCGAAGTCGAAGTCTTCAAGTGATCTGCACGTGGGGTCTTTTGATCTGCAGTGGGATATATTCAGCGACAACTCATCACTCGTGGAGTTATTGGCAGATCAAGCCCATCCGGCCCTTGGCCCATGGCCCATTTCGAACTTACTTGCAGATTGTGGGTTTTTTTCCAATTTAATTTTTTTTAAAAAATAATTACGAAATTATTTTTTAAAAAAAAGTATTTACAAGTTTGGGCCTCGCTCTGTAGTTGGGTTGCCGAGCGAGGCCCGCTCGGCAGCCCAACCGCCGAGCAGAGCTGGGCTTTTTTTTTATTTCATTTTTTTAAGTGTTTTAATTATTTATACTTATAATATTTAGTTTATTTCGTATTTTTTTAACATGTTTATATTTATTTTATTTATAATTTTTTTCTTACGAAGCTTCTCTTTATAACATAATTAGTAATAATTAATATAAAAAATTATTAAGATCTATAATTCATAAATAATGTTGTAATTATGTAATTAATTGAAAATATTCATAAAATAAAATTGGTAAGATATATGAAATTAAGGAGGACGAGGATCTAGATGTCATTTCGTAAATATTTTTTTAAATTAAATTGGAAAAAAAAAACCCTTCTTTTACCCTTTTCCCTACATTTCATAAATGACAAATTTTATCGGCTTTTATAGTTTTTCCAGAGTGATGCAGAATGTATTAGTAGTGCGTTTCTAGATCGATTGGACAGACGGAAATCCAATCGGAAGGCGAAACAGTGATGTGTTAAGAACCGGCGGATCAAGTCGACGATATCGGATCGGGCTCAAATTTGATCGGCGGAAGCGAAATGGCGTCCTAATCAATATTCACGGCCGTTGGCGGTGATGAACGATGGATTTTTGCGATTCGGGGTCTAGATGGGTTTTCCTATTTTTTTTAGTATTTTCAGGATTTATTAATGGTAATTTTTGCGATTCGGGATCGTCTAGATGGGTTTTCAATTGATTATGTTATAAAGATATTGAATTAAGAAGGGGGTTCCTTAATTTCATATATCTTACCAATTTTTTTTTAATATTTGTAATTAATTACATAATTACAACATTATTTATTAATTATAGATCTTAATAATTTTTATATTAATTATTACTAATTATGTTATAAAGATAAGCTTCACAAGAAAAAAACTATCAATAAAATAAATATAAACATGTTAAAAAAATACGAAATAAACTAAATATTATAAGTATAAATAATTAAAACACTTAAAAATATGAAATTAAAAAAAAAAAAGCCCAACCCCGCTCGGCAGCCCAACCGCCGAGCGAGGCCCAAACTTGTAAATACTTTTTTTAAAAAAATAATTTCGTAAATATTTTTAAAAAAAAATTAAATTGGAAAAAAAACCCGCATATTGTATAGAGATGTTGGGCCAGCTAAAGGAAGTCCATATTGTTTTCTCTCCTCGTGAAGCTAGCTCTTGTGCGGATTGGTTAGCTGAGGCTCATAGATTAGGTTACCTCTCTTCTAATTGGTTGTCTTTGCCCACCCTCCACCCTTCGGGATATGTTATGTTTTGATGTTAGTTCTGGTTGTTTCTCAAACTTTGTTAACTGAACAAAAGTACTCGTCTTTTGACCCCAAAAAAAAAAAAAAGTAATCCACATTCCACAATTAAATTTAATATTTAACAATAAGTCAAAAAAAAAAAAAAACAATCAACGGGGTAGATAATGCAAGGTGATTAGGGACACTGTGCGAGAGCCAAGAGGGTGAGAGAGACCGAGAGACGAGAGGGTGAGAGACGGCGATTACGGTTTCGACAATTAGGACCGAGCCGATTAGGGTGGAGGAACTTAGAATATTAGGTTTTGATAGATTACAATTTTTTTTTTTTTTTTTTTTTGGTAATCCAGGATCCGCCCGTCGTAATCGGGTCAACTCACCACCACCCGAAGGGTGGCGAAGACCCTTTCCGACGACGACTATACCCGGAGGGAGGCTAGCCCCGCAGCCCACCAGCAAGGGCCCCCCACTTAAGTCCGAGAAACGCGTTGGGAGTTTGATAGATTACATTTTGACCCCTAAAATATTGAAAATTTTTAAAATTGACCCGTGCGTGTTGGAATAGCGTGCCGGAATTCCGGACTCGCGTGTTGCTGATGTGTCGGGAGTGTTGACCACGTGTCAGATGCTTGTCGAGCACCAACACAAAGGTTCCCGGAGAGTTTCCATCCTTCCTAGATTATAGTAATGATTGAAGTGAATAGCGCTTGAATTTGGCATATTAGTTTTTTTAACTCGGGGGCATTCTACATGTTCGACGGAATGAATGCCCGAATCATGGATAGTTAATTCCTATTGCATTCGTTCACAAACATTCCGATGTGCAATTGAAGTTGCATTGGCTGTGTCTTATTGCATTCCCCGTATACAGTTGATTGAAATGCGAACAAAGTTAGACATATAAGAATGTTGTGGTGCTTGTTGTTTACGTGTGCTTTTCATATGTCAAATGCTGGCCCCGTGCGTTATGTTGCGATGTTCATGTGTGCATTTGCCGTGTCAATTGACGTTGAGCTCGCTTAGGAAGATTTACATGGTATTACTCATCTATGCTGGACATGAGAAGTTTTTGTATCGGACATGATGTTATATACATAGTCCTTGAGGTGCATAAATATGCATAGCGAGATGGGCATGTACAATTCTTTATCGGTATTCATTTCTCATCGAATTGTCTATGACCAATACATTACAATCACTATGAACAGCCGTGGAATTTTATCTGTTTGGTTATCTCTAAATTCCAGTCATTCGAGCGCATGCTCCAATTTCACTTCTCCCAACTTTTTCCGTCGTATCAATAAGTATTGTGCTCTGAATCTTCTGATTGCCATTTGTGCTCAAGGCACTTATCAATAAATACCGAGACAAGTTGCCATAAAGTCTAGTAAGTATCAAGTTTAGAACTTAGGATCTAATGCTACTTTTCAGTCATCTTGGTTAGTATCCGATATCGTGGGACTGAATTTGATTAGTAGTTAATGGATAGATTCTTATTAATGAGTTGGTGCGTGCTAAAATTGACAAACCCGAATAAATATCAACACAAATATTAAACCGGAATTTACTAAAATTGACTAAATTTCCAAAGACTCGTGCTTTATCCACTCCTCATACAGCTTTGACACTACTTGTGTGACCCATCACTTTTGTTATAAATTTGTATGCTTCATTTTTTTATTTATCATTATGTCAACTCTTTTGTTTCCTTTTTTCTTTTTGTCTCTTACATACCCCCACTTTCATCCTCCTTCTTCTTCCTTTCCACGCCTCCCACTCCTTGTTCCAAAAACCATGATGTCCCATGTTTATTATCTATGATGCCAATCCCGTTGTCATTCAAATGATAAGATGGTCAAAACATATACAAAAAGGAGTATCAAAGTCATAATGGGAGTGCAAAAAGCACGAGTCAGTCCAAAACTCACAACAATAAGATGTTTTAATGAAAAAATTAAAACCATATGTCTTATTTTAGTAAATAACCACAAGGGTTACGTTATTTCCACACCAATTTTAGTTAAAGCACATCTTGTCACCAAATTACTCTCTCTCTCTCTCTCTCTCTAACTGCGCAAAGGCAAATGTACATGTAATATATATATATAACTGAAGATCTTTGTTTAAAGATGATAGTTGATTATCATTTGTCATCCGATTCTGTACATATTTCGAATTAAGCATGAGGCCCGCAATGCGCACACATTCTTGAGCACTGTCAATTTATTAAGCCCTCTGTTTTGGTGTTATAGTGTTTTAAAATAAATCCAAATCAAATTACCTTGCGCCTTTTTGTCATTTTACTTGTGTGATGCTCCTTAAGACGAATTCCAATCTATTAGTTGTTGGGAGTCAGATTCAAAGGACAGCTTGGGTTCTGCAGCTTCACTTGGAATAGAGGCTTACCACCGCTTAATTCTAGAGCAAAATAAATGGATATAAGGGACTGCTCTTTGATGCTAGAGCTATAAGTTCGATCAGATAAGGGCAATACTATTACTATGGTGCGTGTGTTAAGATACACATGTGAGTTACGTTAAAGAAATCTTACGTCGGAGAAATGGTATGGTGTTGAGTAATTAATATATTCAAGTTGTTTGATAATTCATTGGCTTAAGTTTTTGAGTGAAAGTGGATCCAACTTGATATAAACATGCTCGAATTTGGGCTCTCTCTTGGCGATCTTTCCCGATGAAGCTTCTGCTGCGCGCTCTCAACAAATGGTATGAGAGCCGATGGCAGATTGGTGGGCTCCCAATCTGTCTTAGTGTTTAGAAAATATCTCAAGAAAAGAATACCAAATCGATTTTCAGGGGGTGTGCATTATGGTATAGTAACACCTGCCCAATGTTAGAATTTATGGTTCTATCCGGAAAAAGAGAGAGAGCATACCTAATATAAAGGATATCTAAATTAAGGGAGAGCATACCTAATATAAAGGACGCCTAAATTAACGGAAAGCATACATGAAACCGAGCTTTCACGTGGGTGGGAGACTTATTCGGTCAACAAGCCCAAGTTTGAACTTTACCTTTTCCTTTTATTGCATCGGCGACTCCAGTACATGATCAAAAGTCGACCACGTTCAAAGACTCAAACTTGAGACATATTTTAACAGGGTGAATAAGGATATATAGATTTCAAGTCGAGCCTTCCGGCATGTGGCAATTAAAAGGGTATGTGTCGACACTCGATACGCATAGCAGGTGTTGTTTAAATATGCCTCGGTATAATCAGTCCCACATCTCAATAATGTAACTTCTGTGTATTGGATTTTTTTAAGGGCGTAAGTGCGAATTCTCCGGCACTGCTCTTTTGGAGGCTTACTACTTATATCAATTTTGCTAATACGAAGGCTTCAATTTGTGCATCGACAACCCCGAATTCGTCTTTCAACTAATCTGGTCCTTGAATTATTTATTTTTCGTTGTTTTGTACCGCTAAAATCTAAACGAAAACGTCGCCGAGGCTTTGAAGCTGTTGGGGAGTGCTGCGGTGGCATCCTATGTGGCATTCCACGTGGCGGACTTAAAAAAGTTTTAAGGAAATATGAAATAGGACCAGCGTTATTTCCAAAATTCAAAAACTAAAAAAAATATGGAGAAAAGGGAAAATGAAATGTGCAAAATAGAGGACAGAGGAGTTTCCACGAAATCATACGAGCGTTGATAAATTATGGATCATGACAACTGGCATTGGATTGTCCTATCAGCACGTAGATATAGAGATACATGCATGCATCAACATCATCCGGTGACTCTGGATGCATACGTAGCCGGCTTGTCAAAAGTCCTTTCCAACGTGGATGGAAATAATGGGAGTGACCAGGTCTACCGGGTCTATTTACAGGAAAGAATGGGAGTTTTCGTGAAAAAAAATTGATGGCAAGCTTAACACGGCTAGTACCGTGTACAAGCGAGCAAGACTTTTCCTAAGGTTGGCGGTGGGCAATGATCGGCGATTGGAGGTTGGTGGCGACGGTGGTCGGCGGTCGCAAGCGGCAATGGGCGATAGCCGATGGAGGTTGGCGGTGGTTGGCTATTTGGGACGGTCGATGGGTGGCGGCCAGCGAAGGTTTGCGGTGGGCCGGGACAGGCGATGGTCGGTGGTGGTCGTGGGTTGTGGCCGGTGAAGGTCGGCGATGGACGAAGGCCGACGACGATCCGCAACCGGTGGAGGTTAGCGGTGGTTGGTTATCGAGGACAGTCGGCAAGTGGCGATCGGTAGAGGTTGGCGGTGGGCAAGCGATGATCGGCGGTTGGCGGTGGTCGTGGGCGGCGGCCGGTGGAGGCCGGGGATGGGCGGCGATCGACGACGGTCCACGGTCACGGAGGTTGGTAGATGTGGATATGATCGAAAAGAGAGTGAGGCGATAAGTACTTTTTGAGTTGGAAAAGATATTTTTTTAACTTTTCAAGTTAGGAAAAAAATAACTTCAAAAGTGAAATTTTTTTTCAAAAGTAAAAATTTTTACCAAACGAATTTCTGCCTTAAAAGTATTTCTAGAGCAGAAATCCACTTCTATAAGTGTTATCACGCACTCCCTTAGTACCGTGTGCGGTCAGGCAAGACTTTTCCTACGAGAAAATATTGGGCACATGCATCAACGTCTTCCAGCGACTCTGGATGCACACAAACTTGTGGTTAGCAAATAACAAAAAAGAAAAAGAAAAAAAATTGTGAAAAAAAAAATTGATAACACGGTTAGTACCGTGTGCGATCGAGCAAGACTTTTCCTAAGAGAAAATATTAGGCACATGCATCACCGTCATCCAGAGACTCCGGATGCAGCACAGAGCCTGTCCAAAGTCTCTTCCAATGGGGATGGAAAGAGATGAGGGTGAATTATTGGGTAGGCCGGCTTCACCGACTTTGCAATCGCGACCCGAGTCAAGATTCGTTTGCTTGGGACGGTTCGGACGAGAAAGTAATGCAACTTTGATGCACGAGAAAACCAACTCGGTTAGCTGTTGTTTTGGCTTGTCTGCAACATTGGAAAAAGGAAAAACCAGAAAGGCCCTTCACAGTTTCCTCTTAAAGTCTTAAGCTCCCTCCCTCCTTTCATTTCTACCAACTTCCGCTCGAGCTATGGAACTTGGGCACTTCGGTTTTGTGCGGTATCCGGCACCGGCATGCCGTTTCCTTCTCTCGTCTCTCGCTCTTGCACGGTGCTTTGTCCAAGCCTCCTCCGCCACAAATGAAACCGACAAACTCGCGCTGCTCGCATTTAAGGCCGCAATCAAAGACCATTACGGGGCGCTTGCCTCGTGGAATGACACTGTCGGGTTTTGCCATTGGCACGGTGTCACATGCGGCCCGAGGCACCAGAGGGTTACGGTCCCGAACTTGAAATCGCTAGGACTCTCGGGGCCCATCTCTCCTCACATCGGAAACCTAAGCTTCTTGAGTGTAATTGATCTCCCGAATAATAGTCTCGTTCGAGAAATCCCTCCGCAAGTGGGGCGGTTGCGCCGCCTGCGTTTTCTACAACTAGACAACAATTCACCGGCCGGCGAAATTCCCGGAAACATGTCGGCTTGCTCAAAGCTCCAAGTCGTCGACATTGCATTCAGCCAACTAATCGGAGTAATTCCCACGTAACTCGGTTCATTATCGAAGCTACGAGTTTTGTCCTTCTATAAAAATGCACTCTCTGGGAATGTGCCTTCCTCCTTTGGGAAATTATCTTCAATGCAGGTTCTTGAACTCACGGAAAACAACTTGGACGGGAGCATTCCCGAAGATCTAGGCCGCCCGACAAGTTTAGATAGTATCATTGTCTCGGGAAACAGATTCTCCGGTACAATTCCGTCTTCATTGCTCAATCTCTCCTCTCTGACCCGGTTCGACGTTGGAGGCAACCGGATACAAGGGAGTCTTCCCGCAGACTTAGGCTTGACGCTCCCAAATCTTCAATTTTTCAGCATTGCCATGAACCAATTTGGGGGACCGATTCCTCCCTCGGTGTCCAATTGGACAAAGCTAGAGGTTATTCAAGCCGGAGACAACAAGCTTTCGGGGAAAGTGCCTTCTTTCGGAAATATGCCTTGGCTTTGGCATTTTGCCATCTTTGATAACCAGCTGGGAAGTGGGAGTTACGAAGACTTGAGCTTCGTATGCTCATTGGCAAACTCCACCGGACTAGAGTCCTTCGGAATTGGTGGGAACAGACTTGGCGGGGCACTGCCCAAATGCATAGGTAATTTCTCGCACTCTCTCGAGTGGTTCGGCGTGAGTGAGAACCTTATGTTTGGTGCGATTCCTGGAGAGATTGGAAGTCTAGTCAACCTCAACCGGTTACAAATGGATGTCAACAAGTTTTCGGGCGAGGTCCCCTCAAATTTCGGGAATCTGCAAAATCTAGTGGTATTGCAGTTAATCGATAACAACCTAGGAGGGACGATCCCAACTTCTTTGGGAAATCTAACCAAGTTGATCATACTAAGTCTCGGTTGGAACAACTTTCATGGGAAAATTCCTTTAGATTTGTCAAAGTGTCAATCTCTGCAGTCGCTTGATCTTTCTAATAATAATCTCGGCGGTACCATACCCCCACAGCTCATAGGTCTCTCCTCGATAACAATCGTTTTGAACTTGTCTCGGAATCATCCGAGTGGGGTTCCGCCCATGGAAGTAGGGAACTTAAAGACTCTGACCGAGTTAGACATCTCCGACAACAAGTTGGTAGGTGAAATCCCAAATAGTTTAGGGGATTGTACTGGATTGACCACGCCGAGGATGGGGGGAAACTTTTTCCGTGGTTCCATTCCTCAATCGATCACATCGTTAGGAGGTATTGAAGAGCTAGATCTTTCATGCAACAATTTGACGGGTCAGATTCCGGAATTTTTAGCATTATTTCGGTCCCCGAAATTTTTGAATTTGTCTTACAATAGCTTTGAAGGCATGGTACCACGTGGAGGAGTCTTTAAGAATGCTACCGCGACTTCTATTATTGGGAACGATGAGCTTTGTGGGGGATTGCCAGCATTTCACCTCCCCAAGTGCACCTCCAAACGCTCCAAGAGAAGAAAAATCCATATATTGGTATCGTCGGCTTGTGCTACTTTTGTCATTCTTGGAATAGCTCTTGTTCTGGTTTTTCTATACCTTCGTTGGTTGAAGAAGAAAGTAAAAGAACCGATTTCAACTTCCATGGATGATTCATGTCCAAACATATCTTATCGTGCACTCTTAAAAGCAACCGATGATTTTTCTTCAATGAATTTGATCGGTATTGGAAACTTTGGCTCTGTTTACAAGGGGATACTTAAGGAGAATGGTACAACCGTTGCGGTGAAGGTGCTTCATTTAGTGCATCGAGGTGCTCTGAAGAGCTTCCTGGCGGAGTGCGAGGCATTAAAGAACATGAAACATCGAAATCTTCTAAAGATATTGACGGTTTGCTCGGGTATTGATCATCAACAAAATGATTTTAAAGCCTTAGTTTATGAGTACATGGAAAATGGAAGCCTCGAAAGGTGGTTACACTCAAACCCAACACCATCTCACAGGAATGAGCCTACCCGGACATTGAATTTCTTTCAAAGGATAAACATTGCTATTGATGTCGCCTCCGCACTGGACTATCTCCATCACCGGTGCCACATCCCCATCATACATTGTGATCTAAAGCCGAGCAATATCCTCTTAGATGCTGAGATGGTCGCCCATGTTGGTGACTTTGGATTGGCAAAGTTCCTCCTCGGATCATCATCCGATACCGTGGCTAATCGGACGAGTTCGGTGGGCATCGGAGGAACAATCGGTTATGCTCCACCAGGTAATCTCTCTTTCAAAGCAAGAAAGTTTATTTAGGTAAAAGATGTTGATGGATCTTTTTGTGAGTTTTGTAGCCGCATGATAACTCTTACGCCCATTACACTCTGCTTTAATGATCCGCACTCCAAAAGTTCACCCGCACTATGATCTACATTTGTGGCAGAATATACGATGGGATGCAAGGTGTCAAGAGAAGGCGACGTCTACGATTACGGCATCCTCTTATTGGAGATGTTCACGGGGTTGAGTCCCACTGACGACACCTTCGGAGACAATTTGACTCTTCATAGCTTTGTGGCAGAAGCTTTGCCCAAACGAGTACTGGAAATTACAGATCGCATTCTGCTCCAAGAAAGAGAGAATCATTCAAGCCCCAGCGGTCCTCAGCATTGGCTCTCCGAAAGCGACGGCATATATCAAGAGTGCTTGGTTACAGTATACAATATTGGAGTCGTTTGCTCCGATGAAGTGCCTGGAAGGCGGATGAGCATCGGCGGAGTTGCAAATCAGCTGCAAAAGATCGTAGAGAAACTCTTTGCACGGGGTTAACACGGACAACAATGAAACAACAGGTCTATACTCTATAGCATAAATACATAACTGAAGATCTTTCCTTAAAGATGATAGTTGTTATCTTTCACCATCCGTATCTGTACATGTTTTAAGCTAGCATAAGGCCTGTAATGTGCATGCACATTCTTCAAGATTGTAAGTTTACTAGAACTTTGTTCCGGTCTTGTAGTATAAGAAAATGAATTCGAAATAAATTGGCTTGCAGCTGCTTCTCCTTCTTTTGTTTTCTTTTTTTCTTTTTTTTATGGTTTCTAGCACGAATTGCTATCAATTAGGGTTCGTGTGGCAATGTTTCTGTTCCGGGAATAATTTATAAGTAGAAATGACATTCTTTTCATTTCTGTCCCGGGGAACTGTTTCCGAGCGGAAGAACGTGTTCGGTAATCGCATAAAATTTTTATTCCCAAAATAGAAAAGGGACAGAAATGCGTTCAGCCATGATAACCCCCGTCAGCTTGCTGCTGTGTGTCTTGCCACAAAATACCGCGAGCCCCGTCGCAAACTAGCTGAGCTAGTCGACCGTCGTTGTCCAACTCCGAACATACTATTCAAAAAAACACATGCTACCTATCCAATTTTGAAGGAAGGTATCTTTTTATGCACTATTGATAAAAAAAAAATGTATACATTCAAAAAAATATGTAAAATCTAGACTACCATTTAATGCGTACAGATATGTCTCTCTGAAATTCAAACACCTTATTTTGTACAGTATCGTTAGTTCATGCAATGTAGAAAAACACTAATTATTGGCACTATCTCAAACACACGTGTTATTTCGGTGAAATTAAACTCAGAAATTCAATGCCACGGTTTTTTTCATTTTTTTTTTTTATATTTTGGTCTGTGCGTGGGAATATAAGAACATGTTTGGCAACAATTCTGATTTTATGAAACCTATTTGGTAAGTAAATGATCCTGATTATCAGAGAGGCTATTTTTAAAATAAATGTCATATAAAATACTACCTATATTTTGAGTATAGGGATGTTTAGCGTACTTTCTTGACGAGAAACATAGGTTTGTGCAAATATGCATTCTACTATTGAAATTAGAAATATCGATGGCGATGAGCTCGGCGATAAAATGCATCTTTCCAACATTTCATACTCCGCAATGAGAGAATATCTCGTGCTCATTTGAAAAATTGGTCGAATTACAAATTTAGAAATACAAAATAGAATGAGCAAATTTTAGAAAAATAATTACAGGTTAATAAAAAATTTGTCCATAATCAGCTAGAATTTCATGCCAGATATGTATCGAAACTTCAATTTATCGGCCTGTATTAACAGCTACGTGTTAAAAGTTCTTTAGGACATGTACAAATGAATAATTAGGATTGATCGATAATATAGTGATTTTTGGAGCTTTATAATTTGAAGTCAAATGGGGCATTTAGGAAGCGCTAAATAGGCAAACATTCAATGATCAAATCGATCAAATAATCAATCAAAATATATCCTAAATCATAGAACAATGTCAAATAACGAGTTTAAATAAGGTGGTTGAGGAAGTCCTGTCCTGCATTAGGTGGTTGAACTCTTTCCCAGAAAGGATGTGAAGCAAAGCTGAATGTCCCCGAGGACAAGTATCCGGAATCCTGATTATTCAACCAAGACACTTCAGAGCTAGACCAGCGATCAAACCAGCAGAGGCTCTGTGTCTCTCTGTTTGGGTTAAGGATGCATGGGAATCCTCCTGTCAGGCCAAATATCAGTACTAACCTGAGGTAGTACTACACCAGATAAAAATTCTAGCAAACCAAGTCGCGACCAATGGAGAAAACTTCCCATCCACATGAATCTGTACTTCTTTGACAGACTGGCTAGATATCCTGCCGAAAGCATTGCTTTACAGGAAGTTAAGAGATACCCCAAGAGAAGGGCTTTTGCAAATTCACCTAGTTTTTTTTTTTTTTTTTTTTCAAACAAATTCACATAGTTTAGCGAGCAGTACTTTACAAGAAGATTAGCTAACCAAACGGAATTGCAATTTTTTACCAAGTTAGAGAGTATAAAAAGATAAAAAGTGCTTGTCTATATCACATCAATAACGAAAAACATGGAAGTTTCATTTTGTAAATCAGTTATTCAAAAGAGCCCAGATCCATTCACTTTGTCCTTTATGATAAAAATAAAGAGCCATGAGGATTGGCAGAGCTCCTTAAATAACAAACGAGGAACATTTTCATCATTCTAACTTGCAGGATGCAATAGAATCCAAAAGCCATGAGTTGCTAGCCACTTTTGCTCCTGTTGATCTAGCGAGAGCTTCTGCACCAGACAGCCTGCGCTTGATGATCACATCCCTGCTTAGACCACAATTTTCTGGCATCTCAAGGCTATATATTATGAAGGTTGAAGGAATGGATGAAGGTAAGGGGGCTAGCTCATCGCAAGGAATGGGCTTTCTGTGAAGCACAGTGCCTCCGGCAGCAACCACAAGATCTTGGAGGTATCCTTTGAGTGAAGTATCGAAATCCCCCATGAAATAGAACTTAAGCCCGTCAAATAGTTTTGGTTGCTGCATAAGAGGAAACACCAACCAATATTAGATGCAAGTCTAAGCCACATGAACAGTAAGATGCCCACATGAACGATAAGATGCTATATGCGAATTCCATAGCACAGCATTAGCGTGCCTAGAACGGTCATATTAAGAGAGAAAGTCATGTGGATGCTGATTTGGTCTATCAGATTGGATGACAGAACTTCAAGCAAATTGACATTTCAGTTAAATGACTCTCTGCAAGAGAAATGTGTGAAGCCCTTCAATACTGCTATGCATGGAACTTGCTTGAACCGCAGATATGCTGCCATGGCAGCTAGTTCAGTCAGATTGCAATACAGCACATGCAAGCGCTCTTACTATAGAATGCCAGATTTTCTTCAGATGAAGTACTCCCATATATTTGAGGGGCACATCAGTTGTAGAGACAACAAAAATTGTATACTGAGGTCTGAGAATATTAAATAACCAACAATAATCAAATAGATGATGCAGTTGAGTGAAAGAAATAGATACTAACCATGTTAATGACTCTTTGTCTTCCAAGTTGAGGACCGTTCCTCATTCCATGAATGTCGACATTGATTTCATATCTCTCCTCTTTGAGATGTTCCATTGCTTCCATGCAAGCTTTTATCCCTGGGCACATGCACACAGAAGACACTCGCCTTAGCAACATAAACACCCCATGGACCGATATACTAGGATTTGACTACTATATCTGATGTTTACAGCTCTGCACTGACATTCAACACTCAGTATCCACTTGCCCTCCAGGATGCCCATCAAAACTTTGAATGTCCTTTTGCAAGCTCCATTTTCATCTGCTGATGCAATTACATGAGTCACAGTTGGATTCCATTTTTGCACTACTTTTGCTCTGGATGCCTTCCCAAATTGAGAAACCATATCCTGAGATTCATGCACTCAATCCTTTCAATAATACTGAATGATATATCCAAACATCAACAGACTCTACTTCATAATTTAATTTTTACCCTCTCAGCTTTTGTTAAAGCTGAACAACACAGAACTATTTTGTTGTGAGATCCACAATACATCCGCATCGAGCTTGCACCATGCTGATGCTTCTCATCATTTTCATCATGAATGAGTTGTGATTGCCTGTAAAAGTTATGTGTAAGCCATCTCATCAGGCTCGCAATGTTTATCAAAATTCAGTAAATCAAATTTGTTAACGTACTCTTCTTTTGAAGAACTCTGTATCTCTCGAGGTCCGGGAATTTCAATAGGCAATTTACAAGAACAGTGAAGCGGGCACAATAGAACAAAATTAACCTGTTCCAATGAGAATTTAAAGAAAAAGCTTGTTAACAAAGATGTGGCCGGCCAAATGTTGTATACGACTTATGAGTGCAACCATGAAACTTACTGTATCCCATCTACATTGCGGGATCTTCATGGCACAAGTAACATGAAAACTCTTGCGACAACTTTTCTCATAGCATCCAAGAGCGGCCCCTTTGATTCCACAACAACAGCATTTTATTCTTCGACTCCTGACTACTTCAGCTTCAAGATTAATAGCTAGACGATCCATAAAATAGACGTTAGGAGCCCTGCACATGTGGAGTTTATCCTCATTAGGCTCAACCAGATCAAAAGTAATAGCAGCCTTTGACATTAGACAATCACAATTATGAAGTTTGAAGCTTCTGCAGCCACTGGTTTAGTATAATTTAAAGGTGGAAGGATGCAGAAAAATATGATATGATCACCATCAAGAAATTCCTCTGATTACATTAACCAGATTATTTGGCTGGTTATATAAATGTAAACTGGTTGTATTTTTGTCATATTTCAAGTGTTTCTTACCATTCAGTGCAATTCTTGTGTGAATGTATGATCCTAGATCCTCCACTGTAACCTGCAGGAACAGGCTCACCATTACTGTAGTGGACCATCTCTCCTGAAGCCTGCCATTATAAATTGCATATGTAGCATTTAGCTTCTGAATCTAAAGCATTACATTCCAGAGCAAACCCAGAAGATAAAAGTTGCATGGAAATAAAGCAAATGGACCTCTGAGCATTCTGATGACTGGCAGAAAGCACACTGGACAACCCTGGGAATGGTCCCACATTTTCGCAAAACCATTTTATCTAAATCATGAAGTTTCTCAGCTATCGAAAACTCAGTTGCAAGTCTCACATCATGATTTGTCTGAGCTTCGTCAACCTGGCCATTATCGCCAACCTCTGGATTCCCATCATTCACCCCAGCATCTGAGATTACCAGAGAATAACATTTCTCACTTTCCTTTAGTCTTAATCCTTGATCCTCTGTTAGCAACTTTCCAGACTTCATTCCCTCCATGTTGTCATCCTTATTTCCCATTGTAGATGACTCTTTGAGATTCGAAGTTGAAAGGGATGAGTTGTAAACCAAGTTTTCTTTGGTTTGGTCTTGGATGGCAGGCCCTTCAAAATTGAGTCTCTCTTCTATGGATATCCGCTTCCTTTCATTCCACATTGTAAGGTGATCTTTCTGGCTGCTTCCAGTCTTGAAAAAGCTAGTATCATCGCCATTATCCTGTTTCAGAGGTGGGGTTTCAGCTACTTCAGTGACGCTGCAGCCCTTGCCTGGAATCTCAGCAGAAACATCTCCATCTGTTGTCTTAATTTGACTAATAACAGAATCTGATCTCTTACACATCTTCAATTTATGTATTTGGGTCAACATGTTTTCACCGCTATACCATGATGGCTGTTCATGACAGGTTTCAAATGTTTCATTTGAACTAAGACGAACTGCTGGACTGTTCTTGGTGTTGCCTTTCATTAAGTTCATCTGGGATTTTCCCCTCCTATTTCTTCTTCTCTTTTTGGATGCTACTTTCCTCCTATGATCATTTCCAGTCATTGACACAGAAGGGAAATCTGGTGATGGCACATCATCAGTATCAATTTGACTATCTAAATTTCTAATTGTTTGAATAGCAATATTTCGTTGCGAGGCTTCCTTGAAATCTTTCTTAGTACCAGTGACCTGCATCGCATCGAAAATGTCACAATCAGCAAAATATGCACAAAAAGAAATCATGAATCTGATTAGCACAACAAACAGGGCCTGATTGATACCTGAACTTTAATTGGACTTGAACAAAGTTCAGGGGAGCAAGGTCTTTGCGTCCATTCAAACATCTCACTGTCGTAAAATTCTCTGGCTGCAGGATTACCATTAGTGTTTCCCTGTAAAATTTGTGTCTAGCGGTGAGGTAATTAAGAAAGTTTGAGTCCAGTAATCTACTATTCAACTGAAATTAACTCTGGAATATCAAGACAACTGCGCCTACTGCAAAGAATGATTTGTTAAACAAAAAAGTTGTAGTTTTCCAAAATTAGTGAAGTTCTTGCAAGACATTGAGATGCAAGTTTATTTGCAGCCAGCAGCTTAAAAGACGATTCCAGATACAGTTTTAATTATGATCAAGAACCACATTCACCAAATTTCCTGCTACTTTGAGATAAAACAATTGACAAATGAGATGGATTTAATAGAGATTGATGGAAACTAACCTCAGTAGTCAACTTAAAGGGCAACTCATCATCTGAGTCCTTCATATCACTGAAAGAAGGAACATCAGGAGGTGATGTGCCTGTGAGCTGTTCCTTTTCGGAAGATTGAGAAATCTTCTCAACATCTTCTTCCTCCCTCAACCAGAAAAAGGGCAAAAATGCCGGTTCTCCCTTGTCATTCAGTGCTAGCTTCTGCTTCGCAGAAGCCAAATTGGTCTTCGTTTCATTGTCTTTGGTTTCACATAATCCAGCTTTAGGAGTTGTATGACATACTAAAGATTCATCAGAAGGATATTGTGGCACCTGCACCCTCTTCTTCGTTGGAAAGGAAGGTTTCACACAACCAGGACTGGAAATTATCATGTTGGACTTTTTTGTTTTTCTTGACTCTTTCTTTTTCAATGTCCTTTTTCCCTTTGATACTTGATGACCAGCCACGTCAACATCTCCACTACCCCCAATATCACGATCCTCTAGTTGGTTTTCCCCATCTGTAGCTTGACGTGAATGAAAAAATAATGAATAAAGAGAAGTAGCAGGATACAAAAAGTACCAGCAAAAGAATGTAACCTTTCTCTACATGATGGCATATATTTACTCTACAGCAGCCTCCAAAAGAAGCTGATTGCTATTTATCTCAGACATGCAATAATCTCTTTTGCATTGTTCAAGATTGTACAGTTAGATTATTTGTGGCAACTATACAGAGCCAAAAAGAAGCATCACCTGATAATTTATTGGTTGCCGCATTTTGGGAGACAAACATGTTTATTCCTGAAGCCACTTCAAAGTGTTTGTATATGCTTACCAAGTTGTCCATGTGTGGAGCCGGGCGAACCTCTGTTTAACAAGACAAATTTAGCATACAAGAACATCCAATTCAACTCTAGAAGGTAGACAGACAATGCATCATGTATTTCCAGATTTTGAGACATGAAAATGTCAGTTTTACAATTCAGAATTTGCTTGACAAAAATTCGGGATCCAATAATATTTTCACAGCTTAGTAACTCATTCCTCTTACTGCAGGTACTTATAAAAGTTCAAAAACTCCCATGTTCTAGATAACCATCATACCCATCTCAGAGAAGCAAAAGGTGCAGCTCTTTTGATTTGGGAAATTGGAAGGGGTTAATTCTCACAAATTTTTGCAATATGTAGGGAACAATTTATAAGTGGAGAGCAATCTTCCAATCACTTGTCTCATCAAATTTAGGAGTCTAGGATTCTTTAAGAATTGTTTTTGCTGATCCAGGGGCATGTGCACAGGTACACAGCTCTTTAAAGAGCCCGTGGAACACCCTACGAGTCTCATGAACTGAAGTTCAGACAATTTGTCCTGTGGAGGTGGCCTAACCTAGAGCACTTTGCGCACAGTTGGTAATTTGCGCCCAAATAAATCACAGACCATGAATTGAGAAGAAGAGGAAATTGGCCTATTGTCAGATATGGTGAACAATAAATCATTTACTAGCAAAATAATTGTATGCGATATATAGAGTGGATCTTATTGTGGATACAACCCCTAAAGAAAAGCCCGAACTCATGGTAGTGAAGAGTCCCTCTTAAAATGCTCCAGTTTTATCTTCTAAACAACACGATTCCAGATTCACACAGCAATCTAAAATAGCATCAATGTACCTCTACGACGATAGGGCACCTTACAAACTGGACAAGTATAGCCAGATTTCATCGATTTCAGAATGCATGAGCTGGACAAAGAGCAATGAGAGATGGTTATCAAGTATCCAAACATATGGTTTTGACAACATTTCATCCAAGGAATCAATGATGAGAAAAAAAGACATGGTCAGCTTACTTGCAGAACACGTGATTACAGAGGAGTGAAACTGCAGAGTTCAACAGGCTCAAGCTGCAAAAGATCGACAACACTGCAATCAACACTCCGACGAACCCAATCACCCAACAGCAAGAAATAAAGGGTTCACGCTCCAATTTTTGTTTCAACTTGAAGAGTGTCAATGGTCACGCTACTTCAATGGCCTCGTTCAGTACTGATTCAAATTCAAACTTGACAAAGCATCCAAACAAACATGAGCGAAGCCAAAAAAAAATAAAAACAGTAGGAAAATCGATCCGTCTCAAGTCGATCAATCATATCGATTACGAATCAAACTAACAGAACTTCTAAGCAGAAATGACTCTGGGAAGTCGCTATTGACAAAGAAAAGGAGAGAAGCTCTATGCTTTTTCATCTGGGTATGGAAGATTCACCAGATAGGACACTTGAGCTCTCTGCCCATCATCTCCAGTTGACTCGGAATCGGGTCCGCCATGTCCGACTCAGAGAGCTCGAGCAAGCGAGCGAGCGAGAGAGAGTAATGGTTTAGCAGATGAAGCTACGAAAGCCGATGAGAATGAGCATCTGGACTGGGATTTCAGTGTGTTTAGGAAGCTACGATTCGCCAATTCTTTTGAATTTTAAGCCGCCAAAAGACAAATCGTGACCCGCCAACTCTGCAAGTTGGCGGGCTCCAAAACACTTGTTTTTACATGGGCAGACATATATTTCATATGATTAAGGTATATGCCAATACATTAACCCGACATAAATTGATTTTAAAAGTTGCGGTTATTGCATCTATTTACGTTAAGGATGAATTAGGAAATGTAAAAAGAGGTGGAAACACCTTTAATTTCTTTCAATCTCAAAGATTAAAAAAAAATTCTTAATTTGGAAGCCAATATGGATTTTTTTTCACCTAACCAATCTCGAACTTTTAAGTCAAATATTTGTATATCATACTCCTATTATATGCCTCTCTCGATATTCGCTTGTTAGAAACAAACCTTCACAAAAGTGCACGCACATGCTAGGGCTCTATTTGTTTTGCGGAATTTGGATTATGTGCTAAAAATAATCGCTTACATCGCTTGAAATAGTTAATTAGTGAAAATTTATTTTATTACGGGCAATAATCAATATTTAAATATTTTTGTAAATGATAAAAACGTATTCTTTTGTTCATTTTTATAAGTAATATAGGCAATCATTTTTAAGAAAGTAATATCTAATTCATAATTTTTTTGCGGAATAAATGGACCACGGATAACTATCGAGTAAAAACACATTATTTGAATCAAAAAATCAATCATGTTTTGAAAGGACATGACTTTCATGGGAATATACATATACTTCCCAGTGCCCACCCCCAAATTAACTTTTAAGCACGTTAAGGTACAACAAAAAATACCAATATATAGATCAAACATAAATTGATTTACATATCGAAAATGGAAACACCTTAAACCCTTTAAATTTCAAGATTAAAAAAATAATCATCCTAATTTTTAAGCCTATATTTATCTTTCCACGCAAAACGCATGTTCTTATAACATGCTCCTGTTATATGTTTATCATTAGGGAATTTACAACAAAAAAAAATCGTAAACATATTGCACTTGTTCCAATTGAGTCCTAAGCGTCTTTATTTGGCCAATTTAATCATAACATTTGGAGAATGTGTCAAGCGAGCCCTTCAGGCAATTTTGCTCGGAAATTGGTGATGTGATGATTCTATTTAGCACCGCCGACACTGACATGGACAGTTATTGTATTTTAAAAATATTTATTTTTAATGTTTATTTTCCTTTGTTTTTTTGCATTTTTTTTCCTGTGCTACGTGGCCTTGGTGGAGTCCATACAGACCGCGGGCCTTGCTCCTGGTCGCAAAATTGCGATGGCCTCACCCATGAATTTCGTCACCCCACCTGCCGCAGGAGGGGTGACCCTCACAAGCACAGAAAATAAATGCAAAGAAAAAAATGAAAATTAAATAAAAACATCATAATAATTTTCTATATTATCGCCGACGGTGCCACATAGGACAATCAACATCGATGCCAGCAATTTCTGGCATAAATTATTTGAAATGTCTCAATTGATAGACTGTCAAAAAACTTAGAACTAAATTTTCCGAATTAAAAGGTTTTGAACGTAATTGGCACAAGCGCAATAAATTTTGAATTTCTTTGGTGATTTTCCAAGCCTATCCTGACATAGTCACGTCTTTCATCAATAACAAATCTTCGCAAAAATGTACGTGTATACCAATGTTATAATGTCATTATATTTTCGAAAGAATATAGTGCTTTGTTAATAGTATTTATTTGATGCAGAGGACGTGTCTTTTTTTTGGTGCTCCTTTTTTTTTTTTCTTTCTTGCACATGTAGTTAGAAATTAAAATACTTTTTTACGCAATAAAAGGAGAACTTCCTATCTTCGTGATTTTTCCAATATAAGCACCACAGATCTATACATAAAACTCGTACAAATAAAATCAAGCATAAATAATAACCCAAAATTACTTTCTTTTATAATCAATTCACTTGTATGTGGTGCCAAAACTTTTCGTCGGCTTACTTACTTGCCAAATTGAAGAAACACAAGCACTTAAGTGGCTCTCGTTATAAATCCTGGCAAAAAGTCCTACGTGACCTTTTTTCTTTTAAATTTAATTGTACATATATATATATATATATATAATGTGCACTATGAGGTAGCTAGTGTCGACCTAAACGATGTTGCATTGAGTTCTTTTCTTCAAAAAGAGAGAGATCTAGTCGCTGGTTGCCCTCGCTCTCTTGCTTGTCGCTGTGTGTGTGTGCGTCTCTCTCTCTCGGCCATCGTCATTCTCTCTCATCCCCTTGCTCAACTGATGCCGAAAACAATTAGGGCTTGGCGGTTAGAGGGAAAAATTAGGGCTCAGTTCTTGGAGAAAAGAAAATTGGGGGTCGGTACCGGAGGAAGGAATCTTGTAACAAAGGAAAGGGTGAGCGTTCCGTCGGCGGTGAAATTAATCGCGCTGCCTGTTGAAACGAATTTGAGCCGCTTATCCTGCTCCTGCGCTCCATTACAAGATTCAACTTGTACTTTTGGGGTTTTCCAAATTAGGGTCTGAAGAATCTGGGGAAATAAGCTTGATTTGTCCAAATTGAGATATATTATTAGGCCAAAACACGTAGACCCTGTCGTTTAGGGTTATTTATGACGACTGGGCATACCAACAAGCCACATCGATTATGGAAGTTGCTAAAATGCTATTACGTCGGATGTTTGGGACTTTAGTGATCGTTTCTTTTTAAGCGGCACCAAGTGATGCGGCGAAAAGATTTGGCACCAAAATGAACGTTGTATGAAAGTTATGATACATGTGTAGTAAAATATGCAAACACATTAAGACTTACAAACTAATGTAAGTTGTGCATCTCATATGTTGCTTTTTTTTTATATATATTTTTCATTTTTTCTAAAGTTTTCAAAATGAAATTTAGCACAAGAATTTTCGCGCCTTTATTTTTATGTTTTAAAACTAATAAGTAAGGGAAAAAGAAGGAAATTTGAATTCAAATAGAAAATACGAAAAAGGGAAATGAATATAAGTAGATCACACGAGGCATAGTTTTCTAATTCATGCACACAAACCATGAATTGGACCTGAGCAAGTCCTTAAAAGGCTTAAGGAGAGACAAGAAAACAAACTCCCCGGTATGATAGAGAGGTCTCCCCGATATGATGGAGAGGTCTCCCCATAAGTTCTCTCCGTATTTTAAAAAAGAAAAATATATAAAGAGAACTTAGGAGCCTACAGCTGGAAGGTAGACCCCAAGTTAACTTCGGTTGACGACTATTGGGTAGATAGGTATAGTAACCTCCTATGTTTGGAGCCATGTTGGGGAAGCTTTGGCTTCCTACTAGGTAGACCTGTGCTTTGCACAGTGTCGAAATTGACTTGTCCACCTCGTACTTTGGTTACTAGATACCGTTAAATATTTTACCGTAATGTAAGGGAGACCGTCATTATTCTTATTCTGAAAATATGAATCTTACCTGTATGAATGAAGCCAGCTTTCAGGGGAAAAGAAAAAAAGTAATTTTAATAGCGCTGGTAAATTATAAACGTGACTACTACCTACAGCAAAGAAAGTTGCAATATCATATACGAAGTACGTCATTCACCATTCCCAAATCCCTTCTTTACCAAGCACAAGAAACCCTGGGGCTGCTTGAACTTTCTCATAGAAAACTGCTAACTCAAGCTACATATGGACACCAAATCAAGCAAAATAACCCGCAATACTTATAAATTATCTCCGTCCCTAATATCCATCAAAGACTGTAAGAATAATAACATCAAAATTTCATGATAACTATTTGTCATAAGAAAGGAAGAATTCTGTCGACAGATCCCACGATTTCAAGGTGACCCTGCAGTTTAACTGGGTTTCTATCCGTCAGTCTCTTTTAAACTGTGTCATCAGTTATAAGCGAACCACAAAATTACCGCTATCTTCTGCGCTTGGATTCTTTTCTCATCTCCATGAAGTAGTCATCCAAGTTCGACTTGATCCATAGACGTCTTTTGATCAGATCTTCTTTGGTCGGTTCATCTGGATTATAACATGCACCGTAATTGAGTCACCACAAAAACTCAGTATACAAATCTTACATTTATGGCAAAAATATCAGTATTGACTCAGTAAAGCGTTCACTTTATGATAAAGTAACTCATAAAGTAATTGTTACCAAACATTTTAGACCATACATTTTACATCGCCAATCTATCATTTAGTCCAACTATCACAAAGAATTTAAAAATGATCTGCCACCCTTTAGTTTTTAAGCAAGCATCCTTGCACTTTCTAAAGGCTTCTTTTGGCAGAAAAAGAGAAAAAAGGGCCATGAAATATTTACCTATATTGCTCCAGGCATCAACGGGAATGCTAAGTGCTCTCTGTGTGAGGTAAGCAGCATCTTCCCAAGAATATGGAGCCTCTTTCACCTTGTACCTCCAAAACCAACATCCGTACCATACTAATAGCTGAGGAAAAGAACCAAATTAGTCTATTCAATTGCACACGCTAAAAACCGAGACACAAGATGAGAATGATAAGTAGTGAACCATTATACCAGCGTATTAGATATATCCATTAGCTGATAATATATAAGTCTTTACCTTGACAAATGTGTAAGGTAGAAGTATGAAACGCACTCCGACAAGGTTCCACATAGAGGGTTTCTCAGTCCCTTTTATTTCCAATTCAAGTTCTTTGCTAATTTCTTCCTCCACTTTTCTGCAATAACACATGACACTTCTTTACCTCAATCACAAAAGAAGAACCATGCCAGGATAATAAGAACCTGCAGTTAACTCCAAGAGAAAAAGACACTAAAAAGCAACTTTACGTTTTCCAAATAAATGCCGCATCAAATGCTTATGACAGTATTGCAGAGAATTGTGATTTATAAATCCCATTAATCGAAGGGCTATACTGTTGCAAAACAACTAAGTCTCCAACTGATGCATCAAAAACTCAATATTTGGCGAGAAAATAATGCTGATTTGTCAAAAGAATATTAAACTGGGGGTAAATAATAAACCAATGGAAAAAAGGATAAAAGACAAAAAGGAGTCACTACTTTGCCCTTAAGTCATGCAAATTAGGAGTGATCCTAGCGTTCGATCTACTCTGTTTCAGTCAACATATGTCACCAAGTCACTCAATCTACTCTGTTTCAGTCACCAAGCTATTCATCAGTTCAGAACATGAGACTACATACTTGTCCATTTGTCTCTGGTTCTTTTTCTTATTTGTCACTCCTCCACTACGTTCCAGTTCCAAAGCTCGAAGTCTGTTTTTGTATGCTGGAGTCTTTTTTACCATGGCTACAGCCTGCAACATAAAAAAGATGCGATTTATTTATCAGTGTCATTTAAGGCTTAAGGATTATCAATTATACCAGAAAAAGCAAACTTGAAAGTTATCCAAATTATTGTTCCCACATATGATGCTTGCCTCGGTTTGAGAGTACGATGAAGAAAATAAACGATTAGCAAACTCTCGACTAAAGTGCATGTGGACACAGGGCCAGCATTAATATTCATAGCAAGCATCATTATTTAATATGACACTGAGAAAAACAGGAACTTAATGTATGAGAGTACCTGGTTGTACCTTGTACACTGGTTCAAGTATTGAAATCCTGAAAGAATAAAAAGGAGGCCGACAAGGACAGCACGAGTATCCTGACAAGTGAACCGTCGGTTGATAAGATGAAAAATATGCTAGAGAAAGAAAGTTCGACAAGAGGAGCAATACGCCATCGAAAGATGACAAGGTCTTACTGTTTTATGACCATAATATGCCTGATAGTATCTTGCCGTATTGAAGAATACCTGAATGGTGTAACAATAGTAAGTACTCATCGCAATAACAAATGATTGAACATATGCTTCTTAATGACAGAGGACATTTGCAGCCTTGCAGGCCATATTCCTACTTTAAGAGAATGGAGAAGAGAGAAAACTCAATTCGTATAGCGGTATGACACAAAAGTTGTAAACATACATAGATTAGACCGACTGAAATGTAACAAATCATAAATGGAGTTGGGAACCAAAATCCACATTGATGACACAGTAATCAAATCATTTTGCTCCATGATGATCCTAGCGCTCCATGAATCAAAGCAACAATTTGCTGAGCCACATTATTTTCCAAACAAGGGAGCTGCCTATGTCAATTGCCGTCAAACTAAAGTTAGTCTTGCAGGATCATGATGTCGTTTTGTCCTTAAACTAACACAAACACAGAGTAAGCAATGTATTCAGCTATAGAATGTGCATCAAGATGATTACTGCTGGATAACAAGTCAAATGCTCAATCAATTTGAAAACAATCCACAGAATTGAAGTAAACAAACCCATTTGGTACATTTTGAGTTGCACAAAAAAGGTTAACAGTACCTCCTCTGGATGCGCAATAGCATAGTCATACTGCTCGCGAGTTGCTTCATCTTTCAAAATCTGCAATTTCATCACCATTTGAGCTACACACCGAAGCTAAGCAAGGGTAGAAACCACACTAGTTGGCTGATGCCTCACGGCATATAATTCATAGAGCAGTAAAAAAAATCTCGAAACTCAGATAACTTGAGCATGATTGGCACAAACTTTGCTGCATCAAAGTCACATCACACTTCGCAAATCACAAATTCATAGGACTTGATTTTCAAAACAAGCTGCATTGACCAATGAAATTGAAAACTCCACCGACCAACACTATTGTGATTGAGCCAAAAGCAAGAGTCCCACAATGCTACAAACCTCGTAAGCATTGGCTATCTTCACGAACACCTTCCTTGACTCCGGATCCGGGTTTTTATCAGGATGACTGAGTATTCATGGCATCAGATCAGAAACGAAATGCGCAAAACCATCACACCAGAAAAAAAGGAAACAAACCCAGAAGGGCATGGACAGCGAACGTACTATTTCAAGGAGAGCTTGTAGTAAGCTCTCTTGATCTCGGAAGCATTCGCACTCTGCGAGACCCTAGAAATAACAAAAGCAACGATGAATCCCCAAGGCCTCCGATAGCGTAATGAGGTTAATTTCACGGTCAAATGAGCGAGCACTGAGCAGAGAGCTGAGCTGACCCTAGGAGATCGTAGCAGTCGTCCTCGTCGCAGTAGATGGCCGCCGATCGAGCGGCGAGGATTGACAGCACGAGGAGACCAGTGACCGCGCGCCACCCGGTCGCCGTCGCCGACGGTGGTGGCGCCATTATTCTTCCGGTGGCCTTCACGTTTGGATCCCCTTCGACTTCTAGCCCTTCCCACGGAATGGTTTGTGACGGCTTAAGTTTTTAGCTCCAAAAAGCAAAGAGATGGGAAAAAATAACAAGAATGCCATTGTTAGGAGAAGCGGAAAAGTCAACGAACTCCCTCGTTGACTATCTTGTTGATTCGGATCGAGCCCGAGCCCGAGCCCGAGCCCAAGCCCGAGCCCGAGCCCAAGCCCGAGCCCGACCGTCATGGCCCAGACGGAGTCGTCTTCTCCCTCTCTCTACCCTAATACTCAGGACTCCACCGGCAGAGGGTGGGTTCTGGGGTCTGCTGTAGAGAAATGGCCGAAGAAGCAATCCTAGGGTTCTTGGAGAGCCACGCGGAGATCGCCGATTCCGGCGAGTTCGCGGCGCAGCATGGGATCGACCACAACGAGGTGGTCAACGTCATCAAGAGCCTCCACGGCTTCAGATACATCGACGCTCAGGTCCCCCTCTCCTCAGTCATTTCCGCTGTCCAGGGACCACCGCTTGTGCTTATTGTCCTGCGCGCATGTGCGTCAACTTTGTGTGCTTTCCTGCGTTTTTTCCTTGTAGTAAGTGTAAAGGGCATGTGTACGGGCAATGCTTGTCCGTTGTCTTTCTCGTACACCACGAGAGTTTGATTGTGGGGTTGGACATGGCGGAATTGGTGTTGATATGGGTACATTGGAGTGTGGACGCCGATGAATTTCATTGAACATACAACTTGTCTTTACTTCTCTGGTACACCAAGGTGAACGTTATGGACTGGATGTGCAGGACATTAAGAGGGAAACGTGGGTGCTTACAGAGGAAGGAAAGACATATGCCGAGGCCGGATCACCAGAGGTGCAGCTGTTTTTGGCTGTACCACCAGAGGGTATCTCTCGTGAAGAACTTCAGGTCAGTATTTTGCCATTTTCAATCTGATTGGTTTTGCGATGCTGGCGAATGTTGTGCCCGGCAAGTGAGTCTTTCTTAGCAAGCTTGCTTTCTTGGGGGTCAATGTGGATTTCATCCTGTGGTTGTGTGTATAGCATCTCGAGCTGTTTTCTAAAACAGTTCCCTTTCAAATTCCACGTAAGAATATCTAAGAATGGATAGATTATCACTGAATTAATTTGTGGATGCAGAAAAGGCTTGACCCCTCAGTTTTCAAAATAGGTACTGCACAAGCAGGGAAGAATAAATGGGTCGAGATGGGAAAACAAATATCTAGAAAGGTAAGCAACTATGGTATTTTGTTGATGAATTTTCTAGTATGGTATTTTTTGTTCAAAAGCTTTCTTCTTTGCTTATTTAGGTTACCTTAGGGTGTGATACTTATGGAATTGATTAGATCCTCTGATCTGTATGCCTCCAATTTGTAAGAGCGTGATAGTTCTTTCTTATTAAATGCTTTTTTCTTGAGTTTCATGGAACACGTTAAGTACGTATTTTATAGGTATCTGGTTCTTGATCTATAAATGTTCTGACTGCAGATGTGTAGATGCAATTTCATTCATAATGGCGCCTCATTATAGTTATTTGGATGCTACTGAAACTTACTGACTTTAAAGTTGGAAGAATTGAACTAAACATTCTGCTAATTGCTGTAAAGGTGTATTCCTGCCTTTCAGTTCAACATCCAATGAAAGCCATCTTTTTCTGGAGTATCCATAATTGAAGAAGAAAGCACTACAGAAAATCTGTTGTTTCTTATTCGCTGCTACTTACACATTGCCTTTGGCATTGACTTTTACTGAAAGCAGCTGAGATAGAAGAAATTTGCCCCATTTTCGAGTCATTAGGATTTCTCTGAACATTTTTCTGCCTTCCGTCCATGTTGGACTTTCAAGTTACCCAGTGCATTCTTTCCCTGTCAACATTTGGGCTTTCTCATTAGCTATTGTTTTTCTGTGTCCATAGTTGTACTTGTAGAATCTATGATGTACTCATCCTTTGCACATTTGTAATTTGTATCACAGTCAATGCCTTATGGTACACTAAATACAGAGCGCTAAGATTTACATTGCCAAAGTTTTTGTGGAGAAACACAGGAACACTTGTATTGAATCTTTAAATATCTTACAACTTAGGGTATTCATTTTAGCCTGATCTTTTCTACCATTTAGCCTTTTGAAATGTTTTCTTCCAACAAATAATTCATTTAGCATTTCGTTTTCATATGCCAATCATATGCCAATCGGCTGCCATCCTTGCTCTTGGCGATGTTGGTTTCCTTCTAATTTTTTTAATGCATGGCCTATTTAATATTTGTAGACTAAACTAAAAAGGATGAAGCATACGAGCAAAATAAATGGGCTTGAGATTTACTTGAGAGCTATAAAGTATTTTCTTTTAGGTTCTACGATGGAATATACTGTTTGAGCTGCAGCCGGCTCTTCATGTTTAACCTTCTACTTTCCGAGATTGTAAGCATTTGATTGTGGGTATTTAAGTTCAATGTGACTTTTCTTTGTACCAGTGGTATTATAAAGTGCTAAAGGAAGAATCACTGTGTTTTGGATGTTATATAATCTAACATCAGACAGTTTGGTGGTTTGCCTTATTTGGTTTGCTTCTTCAAGTGGGTTTTTTGTTTTTTGCAACATTACTTTTAGCATCAGTTGTCTTCATAAGTTTTAAGAGTGAAGTCAAATGTTTGATGCGATTGTGAAGAGCTTGTGGCTGGATTTGAATTTTAGTTGGTGATTTAGTTTCTGATACATAGTTATTGGTTGATTTTTTTTTTCAAGGAAAAAAAGGAATACTTGTTCTGGGCTCCAAGTTGTGAATGCACCCCATTTAGTATTTCTTTTTTTTTTTTTTTAATTTTTTAACAAAGAAACGGAAGACTTCTTGTAGGTTCAACACGTCGATGACAAAGTCAAAGATATGCTTACACGGATAAAAGATGGACAGGTGAGTGAACTGTTCATGAATTCTTTCTTACGACTTCATGTTTTGCCCTTTTCATTGTAAACCGTCATACACTTTTCTTTTGTCATTGTAAATACTTTCCATGTAATAAGCACCATCTAGTATGTAATGAGAGATCTCTCTGAAGTTTGAGCATATAACAGTAAGATCTTCTAGTAAGTGGGTTTCTTCAAAAGATGCATACGAATAATATCAAACACTCGAGAAAATTATTGTGTAATACATCCACGTCGTATATCTTTTGGTATGAAGTCACAAACCTCATTAAGCCAATTGTGGCAAATGGTCTCAGCTTTTTGCTAGAGATACTCCTGAAATTCCTGTGGTTAGTCAACATGCTACTGTTTGCGTTGCAATGGGTGCTGTAACTTATTGAGGTTCACAATGTGGGCTTATCCATCCAGGAGAAGTATTTTATGTGTTGGTCATACGGCTGATCTGGTGTGATTGACCAATCATGTTGCTATGCATTTCATTTTATTTGGCACGTAGAATTTGAAATCACTTGATTTTAATTGGCTTGTCACACCACGTATTATTGGGAAGTGGTGTACTTCTCACATGGAATAACTTTCTTGTCCACCAAAGAGGTTAAGTCATGCACAATAGGCTATGGATATTTGGTAGGCTTTTGTGAGTATGTGGTTGCTTGTGCATGGATGTGAGCTTAAGGATAGGTAGCATGAGGTTTACTACAATAAAATGGACACGTCAGTAATTTAAGGACTTGTTGCCCTCTTGTTGTTCTCTGTTTGATCCAGATGTATATTTGAGTAGTTTATACAGACTATTTTGTCCTTTTTTTTGCTTCCCGCTTATCTGATATTTGAAAGTTCTCCTTACCTAATATCCCTTATCCCTTTGTCTCAGTGTATTGATGCAGACAACATAAAAGCTCTCAAAGCTAGAAAGCTTATTACTCCGCAGTAAATACTATCTTTTGACTTTTGGTTTTCAAATCACTTGGTTGGTCGAGAAGTTGTAAACTTTCTTGGGATTTTTGTTCTTGATGATCACATCCATGTAAAACCTGTTATTTTCAAGGACATGGAAGGGTTACTCAGTGAAGAGAGGTCCTAATTATGCCCCTAAAAGGAAGAAGGCTGCTACAGATTTGACTCGGGAAAATATCCAGAGGTATTAATTTTACGTTTTAGTTAATTTATTGAGAAAGTTGTGCATTAATGTTGCTAAATTAGTTGGCATATGAATGAAATTGTTTGACATGTGAAAGTTTCTGTTTTCCCTATGTCTCCTACCTTATGGCTACATATTCCTAAAGATTTGAACGTCCATTTGTTTCAGGAAAAGTTTGGGATCTCTGTCGTATGAAAGTCTTCGGATTTATCATTAGAGAGAGGAAAAGGAACATATATTTACCTTTTAAGTGGATTTCAAATGCTTCTCACTTTCCTTATTGACAGAGGAAATGGAATTACCTCAAACAGCAATTCAGTTGAAGGCTGATTTTTGCCTTCCAGACATAACCTTGTCTTATTGTGCTTACGTTTTTGCATTTTCTGTTGCTAATCTATTCACTTTTTCTTGCTTTAGCAGCCAAGCAGTTCTCACATTGTTAGAATCTATAACACTATTACCTAGTAACTTTCCACTCTTCATTTTCGTAAATAGTCGGGTTATTTATGCTATTATGGGTTGTCTTTGGTCATATACATGTAACTTGGCTATTTTAAATTGAGGAAATCACACAAGGCTGAGTGGTCGATGGATGTAGCCTCTGAAATTGGTAGCTCATACTGTTTTAGATGAGATATCATGTGCTTGTGTCTGATTCACTTTTGTTAACTGATAAAGCATACACTTATATTGCAGGGGTGACTGGAGGGAGTTAGAGTTCAAAGAGTATAACTTCAGCGCCAAGGGTCCACCTGCCGAAGGTGGCCATATTCATCCACTTCTCAAGGCAAGGATTTTATTCTTTAAATGTTTTTTATTGAGGAGATTATATTGCCCTTAGCCTGTTCCAGTCTGTTTGATCCAAGATAATTGGACGTAGGGTCTAAGGAGAATGTGAATTAATGATACATATAGCTTTGACCTCTGCTGAAGGGTCCCTACTTGGTGGTCAAATCAACACAATGGACCAGCTACATGAGAACCCTGGTTACATTTGGTGACAAAAGTAGAACCATGAGTCATCATGGCTACTTTTAATCTCGTAGACAGTTAAGGTGCTTAGTGCCAAGGAAACTGTGGCTTCCCCGGGCATGAATCGAGATTTTGATGTTATGTTCTACTCAACTGGTTGTTGCATGTATCGTTTTATTAATTATCGTATTGCTTCTAAATTTCGAGCTTTAGTAGCATCTCCTTTTCATGACATTGATGTGGAAAACCTTAATCAATCATGAGGATGAATTCTGTGTCAATTGCGTAGAGAAATACAGAGCTAGGTACTCGGTGGGTCCTGCAAGAATTGTAAAGAGCACATTTAGTTGGACTGTTTGTCATTTTCATAGGAACTGGCCGTCTGGATCAATAAATTGGCATCTCTTGAAGAAAATTAAGGGAATATGATAGAGGAGATGAAATCTGAACAAAAATCTACGATATGTTTTAACCTGAAAAAGGAAATTATGGAAAGTCTATTTTGTGACATGCTGAATGTGTTGAACTAGTTCTTGATTATTTTTTATGCGGGCCTTGTGTCACATGTTGTTGACAACACTCCATAAGGTCCGAAAAGTTTCAATTTTTAATTGAGCACACTTTACAAACTGTGCTACCCATCAAAGAAGTGAGGACAGTAGCTGAAGTCAAGTAACATGACATGAGAAACATTCTTGAACTTCTTGATGACTCATCTAAGTTTTTAGATTGGCTGTCAAAAGTATTAATTGATCCTTGGAAGATAAAAAGCAATTATAGCTGCCCAAAAAAGAAGTCCATGTGATTTATATTTCCTACCATCTTGCTTTGTCTGATTTTTATGGCAACTAAAAGCTACTCCATTTGTAACGTTCATTTGAAATCCTTCATAAACATAGTGGAACTTCCATATGACAGTGAGTTCTTTGCAGTATCATCCTTAAGTTCTTGCTGTTGCCACTGATATTTTCTCATATGTCCATCATTTAAAGTTTTTGCAAATTCGACATATGCAATTTAAGCTTAATTTCTTAAATTTGAAGTTTCAACTAGTTATAGATGCTCATCAACTTTGAATAGTCTGACTTCCCCATCACTTTTCTTAACTTTGGTTACAATTTTTTTTTTTTCCCTCATTTTCAGGTGAGGCAGCAGTTGAAGAATATATTTCTTTATATGGGGTAAGACTTGGCAATTTCTCATGCTACTGAAAGTATGACAGTTTGTTTACCCTTTTGTTGCTTGGTTCCATTGTTGCTTACGGTGGCTCTTTTGTTGCTTGTAGTTTTGAGGAAATGCCCACAAACAACTTTGTGGAAAGCAGGTATAGGTTCTCATCTCTCTGTTTTGCAGCTATGATTCATGTTGTAGTCTGTGCTCAGTGATATGTTAGCACTTGTTACTATGATCACAAAACTTACACTAATTGGTCTTATGTAATACATCTACAATAAGGTATTACTATATGTTTAGATATTTGGTAGAAAATGATTATCATGGTAAAATTAGTTGGTAATTTTATCTGCCAAATGACAACATTCTTCGATTCCCGGTTTTTGCATGCTCTCCAGACCCAGAGATTGATAGGAGAAAGAATATATTTATGTACACGGTACACAAAATGTCCGTGAATAAAAGGCCATCTCAATTGTCTGTGAGTTCTATCAGTTTGTGCTCAACATGGGGGGTTTTGATGCCTACATTCTTCAACTAAACTCAGGCTAAGCAGATGCATGTGAGCCCACATCTTGAAGGCTAAGTTAATGAAAATGAGTTTAGTTGTTTATTGTCTACTTCGTGAAATAAGTAATGAGAATAATGAGATCCACCATGCATGAGGTGCTTTTGCGCTGTTATTTACTGTTGTCTAGCTTTATTGTAGAACACCAGTCTATGGGGATTTTACCTATTTCTGGTTAATGTGCAGTTTCTGGAACTTTGATGCTCTGTTCCAGCCTCAGCAACACCCTGCTCGTGATTCACATGATACTTTCTTTCTGAAAGGTCTGTCCTAATTGATTTCATAATCGGTAGTTTCACTTTATGTGACGATGTTCTGATAATTATGTGGCTTGTAAAATGCATATAGTTCCTTCCACCACAAGAGAACTTCCTGAAGATTATGTTGAACGTGTGAAGAGAGTTCATGAATCGGGTGGTTACCAGTCTCGAGGGTATCATATTTATTTGTTCATGTTCTTATCAATTCATTTTCATTTTTAACTCCAATCCTGCATTTATCTCTCTGATTGATGTGAGATTTGCCTCACATTTTTTTTTTGGCTGATTTTTGGGGTGAACAGATATGGATATGAGTGGAAAAGAGATGAAGCAAATAAGAACCTTTTACGAACTCACACGACTGCCGTTTCCACGCGGATGCTTTACTTGTTGGCACAGGTGTGGTTGTGCTTTATGTTTTCCTGTCAGAAAGCTTGCTCTGCAATTGTTTGGCCAACCCTAGATTTTGCATTTCTCTTCCTCTGCAATAATTGGGCCAATCCAGGAATTTGCATTTTCTGTTTATTGTCTCGTTGCATAGTGTTGTAATGGATCACTTCATCTAGAATAAGTTGCAACATTCCATTTATGAGTCTTTCATTTTTGCTCCCTTGCTGTACCATCTCATAGCTAGCTATAGTATGTAGAACATAACAAATTTGGTTTAGACACTTGGTAAATACCGTCAACATGTTTTCTGCTGTTCTTCATGTTGCTACAGAACTGTTACATATCCACTTTCAGCTGTTTCTTTCTCACCAAAAAAATAAATATATAAAAACAATTACATGATTGCAATTGTGAAAATGAATTTAACTGTCCATAATTTTGAAGAATCAAGGTGTTCAACATTGAATAAAAGTACAATATCGATTGATAAAAAGTAAAACCCAGAATAGTGAGGTGAACCTCGATTCACACACTAAATGACTTTGTGATGTCATTGTGCAATTTGTCCTAGTATGTTCTGCTTTGAACTAGAAACATTATGGGGCCTCTTTGGAAGCAGAAGAAGAACTGATTTTTTTTATGTATGTGATTCTGTCCAGATGATTTGAAATGAAAGAAATTAATCGTTTGTAATTATGAAAAACTAATAAATGTCAATGTTTACATACTTTGAAAGATTTTGGGGAGTTCAGAATTAGATAAAGCCAAATGTGAGTCGCAAATCAATTCAAATGGACCATTTATTGTTTTATTTCTTGACATTTCTTGCAGAAGAAACCCTTTGAACCAAAGAAGTACTTCTCAATTGATCGTGTTTTCAGAAATGAAGCGGTAGATCGAACGCATCTTGCAGAGTTCCACCAGATTGAAGGTAATTATTGGAATATCCTGGCATATCGAGAACTATCAGAGTATATCTGAATTCTATGGGATGTTCAGTTACACTGCTTTTTGAATAAGTAGAATAAATATTTCGTTGGAATTCACGTCCTTTCTTCATCCCTAGTTTTCCAATCTCTACGGTAAAAAAAATGGTAGATCTGTGGGATCAGGAGTCAAATTGTGTCCAACGTACAGATATGCTGTCTCTAGATAGAACTGTGTTGAAGTGAGAATGAGTAGAAACAAATTTGTGTATTCTGGTGGAAATCACATTGGTTCTTTGTATTAATAACCTTTCTGAATCATGTTTCAGGTCTTGTATGTGATCGAGGACTTACTCTTGGAGACTTGATTGGAGTCCTGCATGATTTTTTCTCTCGTATAGGTAAAGAGTGTTTCCACGATAACAGCCAACAAAAAGATCTTGGGGAGCCCTCGTACAATGATGTGCAGGTTTAAGGTAGTCTTGGTAAACTATGTATATTTGATGTACCTCAATTCCTTATCCAGGCATGTCGAAGCTCCGTTTCAAGCCTGCTTACAATCCATATACCGAACCTAGCATGGAGATTTTCAGGTGAAGTAAATACCTTTACATAGCTTGTTTAGTATGGAATAGGGATCGATCTAGTAGCGGTGGTCCTCCCCATTACAAGACCTGTCTTCCGTTCAATTCCTACCTTTCTTCTCCCTATTGCTTACCTTCCCACCCCTATACTTAGCTAAGTAAAATGTTTTACATTTTGGCCAGTTACCATGAAGGCCTTGGGAAATGGGTGGAGATAGGGAACTCTGGCATGTTCAGACCTGAAATGTTGCTTCCAATGGGACTTCCTGAGGATGTTCGCGTTATTGCCTGGGGACTCTCCCTTGAAAGGTACATAGTGTCTCTTCATATCCTTTTTTGTGGCTTAATTAGCTGGTGAAGTTGTGGGGGTACCATCACATTGGGGCATGTTGTGTTGTTAGGATAAATCCAAATGACATTGATTTCCGAAGTAGCTGTGATTTTTCCAGTTTCTTTCGTTACAAAATGTTTAGGCTGCTTGGCATATTTGTTACTTAACTCCTTTCATGTTTTGTGGTTTTTGAACCAGACCCACAATGATACTTTATGGGATAGATAACATCCGGGATCTGTTTGGACACAAGGTATGATCTCTCTTTGTTCTTCCTTTTCGCGAGACCTATCTAGTGAGCTGCCCCTACTATAATCCATATACTTTTGTGTTGTGCAGGTTGATCTCGGTCTTATTAAAAAGAACCCAATATGCCGTCTTGGAATTAACTAAGTTTTATGCGGAACTCATTTTTTGGGCACATTTCAATTCTACACCTGTTTTTACCTTTCTGAACAAGCAAGCAGAAATTCTTACACAGGTCAAAAAGGGCGTTTCTTTTGAAGAACTGAACGTGCTGTAGAAGCACCATACTTCAATTTTAGTGGTTGCTAGTGAAATTGTGTTTCAAATCCTTTTTGCCTCTCTTTTTATCTTCGTAGATGTCCATTCCGCTGGCTAGTATCTGAAACTTTCGTCGAAGAAGGTGAGCCATGGTCACAGATCAGATATCTAGTAGGAGGTGTTGAATCTCATGATATCTGCGATCTTGGCTCTGTTCCTCCTCGCCATTTTGCTGATTTATAAAGAAAAAAGATAAAAGGTGTTTAAGCATAGATCTATCTCCGAACTTGTCCATCTTCATTACAGGATCTTAGATCTCTTTATATTTCACATTGTGACCCTCAGTAAGTGCATAGTAGTTGTATTTTTCCGTTTTCGTATGAACACTCGGACAACTTTCTGGATTCTCTCTCCTGGCGTAGGCTGTTTGTCATCTTCCGTGAGTTTAGTTAATCCAATCCTACTTATTCAATTAAATTGCATAGTCCTCTGTCGTGGGGTTCGCCGATCGTCTGCGAGAATTATAATTCTAAAGTTGATTTTGCATATAGAAATGATGGATTTAATTGGAAAATGTATGTATAATCAACCCTTTTATAGATATGTATATTGTGGAGACAAAAAGGGTTCGAGTAGCACATTGCAAAGATTTACGAGTTGTGTCTGATATCTATACTTACAATCATCGAAGATCATTGGTGAGACGAGGAAAGACATAAAACCTAAAAATGCCAATAATAACGGAACTTACCGGAGAATATGGAATTAGCTTAGTTTAATATGGCAAATTCTGTCTTTGTGCTCCTGTTTTTTGAAAAAAAAAATGGAGGAAAATTCTAAATAAGAGCTCAAAGTGCTTTCATTTTTTTAAATAAGAGATCAAAGTGGTCCTTGTTTGAAACAAGGACTACCTGAAGCGCCTATATTATTTCAAATAAAGGTTTGAAGTAAATATTTCAAATAAAAGTTTAAAGTTGTCTTATCGGTTTCAAAAAAGGGCCTCTCACTAGTTGATTAGGGGTATTTTCATCATTTATTTTTTTAAAAAATTTAATTTTTTTTGTTTATTCCTCTTTCTATTTTCTAAAAATTCAAAAAAACTCAAAAAATAAATAAACACAGGCAGGAGGGGCTGCCTCCTGCTTGTGGGTGCCGTCCCACCACCAATAGGGTGCAATGATTGCCGGCGACCTTAGGCCCTCGCCATATTCGAGAGAGGGTCGGTGACCCCAACAGCAACCCGTGGGGCGGCGTCCATAGGCAGGGGGCGGCCCATTCCCCCTTGTGTTTCCTCTTTTTCTCCATTTTTTATTTTATTTTTTGTTTTTTAAATTTAATTTAACTAAAAACAAAATTAAAATTGTATTTTGACGAAAATGTCCTTGAGCGGCCGATGAGGTCATGCCTTTATTTGAAACAAGTATAATCATTTCGGGCTTTTGTTTGAAGCAAACAGGTACTTTAGGCCCTTATTTGAAATAAGGACCATTTCGGACCTTTATTTGTAGAAAATGAGGGTACTTTGGGCCCTTTATTGAAATTTTTCCAAAACCTGAAGATAAAATCTAACATGACTAAAGTGGGGAGTCGTGGTGGTGGACTCATGCGCTAGCCCCTCTCGAGGACAAGTCGTATTCCATCGCTGTGTTAAGCGAAGCTCGCCCACTGCGCGGAACCTCGGTCATTAAAAAAAAAAAATCTAACATGACTAACTCACCCATGGGTGATTTAGTTGGTTATGACACACTTGGGATTGTGTGGTTATGCGCACCGGACTCGGATTTGATTACCCAACCGAGCACCCGTGATTTAAGTGGGGGGGCCATGGCAATGGATTACTATGCTAGTCTCTTCCGAGGAATAGTCGAGGTGCGCCCAAGCTGGCTCGGACACCTCGGTTATAAAAAAAAAAAAAAAATCTAACACAACTACTCTTCGTCATATTCTGCAGCAAAATCTCAAGGTCTTCTTCATCTTCCTTCCATTTGATTGATGTGTCATTCCTATACTTGGTTAGCACAACTTAATTGTCACAATGACAATAGTTCTTTCAACATCGTAATTTTGGTTGGCATTGATCAGCGCACCAACTTCAATTTGCTGGAATTAGCGACCGAGGTACTTGATTTTCTCTTGATTTTCTACCGAGGTACTTGATTGCACAAATTACAAATCGGAAGATCGAATTGAGGAAAAATATAAAAAATAAGCAACACAGTGGAAAGAGAGTACGTTTGCTTCTTTCCAATCCTCAAGGAATCTTAGTACCCTTTCCACACAAAAGAGAGATGCACTTTCTGTTCCCACCACGTGATTTCTAGCAGTGCCCCACGGTGGAATGCTTGAGTGGTCTTGCTGCTACGATCCACGATCTAGTACCAAGTTTAGATCCGCCCACGATCAAATGTCACTCAGTGCAATGTAAAAATTCATTGAAATCTCTTCTGGTTACTCTAAAATGTTAAATTGTTAGATGAATGTATGATAGAAGAAGGGTATACGGTAGACAAACGGAGGAAGTTTTGGGATATGAATCTTTTCGGTGCCCTTTTCCTCCCGCCCTTATCGACCAACGGTTGCTTTCTCATACTTAGGCTTAGGCATGAGAAGATGCTTTATTTTAGGGTTGAGCATTTGCATTTGCTTCCTTGGACGTGAACCCTTCCTTTCCCGTTAAGAAATTCGAATAAAGGGTGGGTTTATTTTACTAAAAATTGCATGGTGCAGAAAAATACTTTTCGCAAAAATCATTTTCGAGGAAAACGGATAGTTTTCATTCATTTTGTAGTTTGTGGAAAGTGATTTAGTTCTTAATAGGAGAGAAAGTCGTTTTTTCCAAATCTAAACTGTTTGTTTTCGATCCATAAACATGTTTTCCGTTCATTTAAGCACGGAAAGCAAGAAATTTTTTTCTCGGAAACAGTTTTCATTCAAATAAACCGAGCGAAGTTGCGCTTATCAATTGGTATAGTTATTAAAATTTGTCGATTATGAACTCATGTATCATGATTTCATTAGTTTCAAGACCTAAACAAGGTGTTCTCGTGAAAAAAAAAAAAATGAGAACACCTTGTTTCTATGGTTGCCTTTTAAACTTTTGATTTAGGAAGGCTAACGATTTCCTATTCAAACCCATTCACAACTCATTTAGTTTATAAAGGGTATTAGTTGAGTCAAGTCATTTATGTGCCTCTTGAACAATTTCGATTTTATTATTACAAAGAAAGATAATTTTTACATATTTCATATTTTGAAAATTTTTGATTTTTTTTAATTAAAACCGATGGTCAACAGAAGCATGCCGGCCGATCCTTGTCCCACTCCGAGCGCTTTTGTTGGGAGACGCATCTGACACTCGTCATGCTTTCACTGGTCGAGGAATGGCCGATGCTTTATCAAACATTGATGTTCTACTAGATCTACTTGGATCTTTGAGCGATTTCGATGATTCATCAACCTCGTGCTGTTATCCTGAATCTTTCTGTACAATTTGTAAGGTGAGCAATGAGCAGCAAGCTTTTAGGACAAAAGATCCGTTTTGGTCACTAATATTGAAGTATTTTAACTGTATAGATCGGGTCAGAAATAAGTCGCTAGATTTGTATTGCATGAAAATGGGTCAAAATAGATTAAATGGGTTAATATGTATAGGACAATTTTGAACCCCGAATTGTCCATTTGACACGTCTAATCACAATAGAAATTCTATCTAAAAGGAAACAAATGCTTGAACGCAGAAGTTGGCCGACAGAGCTGTAGCCATGAAAGATTTAGGATAAATAGACAGCCAACGAAGAATTGGAAAAGGCTGACAAGAAGAACTAAATAATATTAAAAGACAGTGGCAGTTCAGCTAGAAGAGGTCCCATGGTCTAGTGGTCAGGACATTGGACTCTGAATCCAGTAACCCGAGTTCAAATCTCGGTGGGACCTTTCCCCTTCTGATTTTTTTTTATTTTCATTTACATTTAATTTTAGTCTTCTCCGAGTTTCCAACCACACCCGTCCTCCGCTTCCGTCGTCACCGGCGAACGAGCCGCCGATTCGTTGACTCTGTTGTCTTCGCCGTCTCTCTCCGTTGCCCTCGTCTCCACAAACACAGCTCACGGCAGAGGGAGAGCTCAGCGGCTGGTCATGTTCTGTCTTATCCGTCCGACTCGTCGACCGACGTGCTCTGCAGGTCCTGAGCTCCTCGGTTGCCACAGAGCTCGGCATGCATGGCTCTTCAAGGCTCGGGCCTTGCCGGCACACATGAGCGGCTCTTCAAAATGGGGACAATCGATGGGGGAGCTCGACATGCCAGGGCCAAGCTCCGCCGTAGGCGACGAGCTCGACATCACCAGCGAGTGACCAGTAACAGAAGGGTGAGAAGAGAGCACGGCGCAGACGCTGGGTGTCGGTGATCGCGATGGTCGCCATCGCCGAGGTAGTTATTCCGCCAAAGATAGAAGTTACGACTAAACTTAAGCAACAATCCCCATTTTGCTTCTGATACAAGATGAATGTGCAACGAACATCCTAGGATTAATAAATCCTTATTGGCGAAAAGACCATTGGAGATAAAGCTCTAGGTTTTCTTCTGTAAACCACAAGCATGCAGCTCGCTTATGTCTCTATCTCTCTCTCCAGCCAATTTTACACAACAAAGATCAAGGGAAAGAAACGTAGTTAGAAGAGGAATACTATTATATGTCGAGATCAATCGAAAAATTCCCACGGGTTGGTGGCGGTGGCCGCCACCACCGCCCCCGGCGGCTCCGGTGGATGATCGAATGTCTCCCACTTTGTCGTGACGATCACGGGCTTTATTCTGGCATTCGATACTTTCAGCACGTCTAGGGTTTCAACACATTTCTGCACTCTCTTTCCCTGTAGAGAAAAACACAGCCATGGAGAATCACATCCTCTTCAATCCGATCCTAGTACTAGCTTCATATCATAAACCACATACTGCTCGGCACGAAGATACACGTCGATCTCGAAACCATCCGTGCCTTATAACCATCGGTAAAAAACCGGGAAGTGAGAAAGAGAGGAAGACTCAAATGGGGTCGCTGCGGCGCGTACCTGCAAGTTCTTGAGAGAAGCGGCGTCTCCCTCGGCGAAGATGCCGTCGAGCTTGATGGCTTGCCGCATCAGCATCTCTATCAGCGTCGTGATCTGGACATCCGGGACCTTATTTCCTTTGGCGATTGATTTCTCTATGGCGGAGACCTGGTAGCCAGTTAGCCACATTACGTACGCTTAGCATCATTTCGTCTTCAATGTACAACAAAACAGGCAGAAACCATTTGAAATAGTACAGAGAAAGAAAATGCTATTACTATAGAACCCTAGCGGTCCACATTTTATATTCGATTAGAGTCGGGGAGACAAAAAGGACTGAATAGATTGACCCAAATCGAAAATCGGTAACCGGATCGAACAGGTCTGGACAGCTAAGGTAATAATCCTCAAGGGGTGGTGCCGCTTGCTCGAGCGCTGGCCACCACGCCAAAGAAAGACATTCCAAATGGACCGTCCCAACCCGATCGATGGACCCAAAGACATCGCCAAGGTTTGGCGGCGGACCCACATTGATCCGCTCGATCTATGGTATGGTATTCACCATGCACCGCCTCGTTTCCATCTAGGCCAAGTATTGCACGCGCTCGGTGCATATGAGCCCACTCCATCTGATCTATCGGATCATATAGAAATCTCATACCGAGTCTGCGGTATTCGACGATCGAGACGGAGTGGTCTCACGTGATCTTGATGCACACGAAAACTTCTCCCAATTGGCATTTTTTTTTTTTTTTTGTGGTCGGCCCAATTGGCATTGATGGAGCAGAAAAGCCACCTATGTTTGGTGCTTCCATTGCAACATTGGCCCGCCCCCAAAACAAAACAATGTTAGCCAGCTATGTCGTGATCATGACAATGCAACTGTTTTCCACCCACTCTTTGTCCCTCTCACTCTCAGCATCTCCCCAATTTAGAGACCCTTGACATATCAACCCAAACACAAATAATAAAAAAAAATAACAGTACAAATAGCCTCGTAATGGCAGCGGAAAATTCGTTTTGAAAATTGAAATTACTCGGGATCGTTCGTATGCCCATCCCTTTCGTTTCGACTCGACGAGGTGCCAGTGCAGATCGAACATAGCGCGTTATAAATTCCGAACACGGAAGTGTTATGGCTCCATTCCCCTCCGAGTAAGGCCAGGCGGCGATGAGCCCCGGCCATTCGTCCCGTGAAGGGTTTCGATTCGCCCCCTCAACCCCGATTTCAGCTCTCCCATGGTGGTTGCAGAGCCCCTAGTATGACCCGGGTGGTTTCAATTTTACCTCATTGCCAATTTTGTCAATTGGAAGGCCAAAAATTGGAGGATACATGTCCCTAAAAAAAGACTCTATAACATCAAGTCAAAGTTTCCATTTTGACTCACTTTTTCCATTCTTCCAATTTTGCCCCCAAACCCCAAATTTGTTCTTGGTGGTAAGGAAAAGCCCACGAACTTTTTTTTTTTTTTTAATGAGCAAAATAGTAAGTTGATGCTCATGAAAGTTCACATCGACCGATCCACGTTTCGGCCACGTTTTGCTTTCACTTTCCAAATGTACCAAAAATTCGAAACTCTTTAAGAGGAAATTTATGTTAAATGATCCTCAAAATTTTATTTTAGGAAGATCTCTCGAAAGTAACGCTGATGCTCGAATCGAACATTCAACTCTAACCATAATTAATTCAAATTAAACGATCGCTTGGATACCACAAGGAAAGATGCGTTAAGGTGCAAAATGCGAAATTGATTGACTTTGCAAACATTAAAATAGTTGCCCGCCCCACGAAAAGACCGAAATACCCATGGCAAAATCGTAAAACCGGCTTCAAAAGTGCTGAGGTGGCAAAAATTTAAATGTGGATTATCTGATGGGTTAGTTCCTTGGTAATTACTATTAGGTTGCTGTCAACATAAAAGGGCAAAATATCATCTTCGACTATTTAATTTCCGCGATCACTTTTCAGTGGAAATTAGAAATACCGGTGAGAGAATGAGATTAATGGAGAAGAGTTTTCACCTGGTCGGCGAGCTTGTCGACCTCGGCGGCGACGTCGGAGATGGCGCGGCGGACGGTCTGGATCTTGGCGTTCCGGCGCATCTCGACGAGCCGCCGCTCGATGCTGATGGGGTCTTGGATGAGGTTGACCTTGGACCGGTCCTTGACCCCGCAGGAGTCCAGGTACTCGCCGTCGTCCCTCTCCTTCCCGCGGAACACCAGCCTCTGCTCCCCGGCCTGCAGCCCCGTCTCCGCCGCCAGCAGCTTCTTCAGCTCCCCTGTCCCCGGACGTCCCAAATGCGGGTCGATTCAGCATCGTAAACGAAAAAAAAAAAAAAAAACTGAAGAAAAAGAGTGATTTTTAAAAATTAAAAAAAAAACGCATGTTTTTTAGACTGATATCGCCGATCGACATAGCGTACCGAACGTGGCCTCGGAATTCATGGAGATCTCGTGCCGGATCGCGCCGTGGGCGACCCGGACCCGGACGTTCGGGGCGGGGAGGCCCGAGTTCTCGGTCCGCTTCTGCACCAGCATGCCTCCCGGCCTCACCTCCCACTCAACCTCTTCGTCTCTGCTCGTAGCGCTCGAGGACGACGTCGTCGTGGCCGCCGTAGCCGCCGCGGAGCTCTCGCGCGTCCTTGCGTACACATTCGACCTTCTCTTCATCATCTCTCCGCCCCCCACAAGAAGAAAAACACAGAATCCCCGACGGTTTCTCGTTGGCTTTCCCGATTGGGCCGAGGCAGTTTGCTCGGGAAAACGAGAGAAAATGTCGCGTCTCTCTCTAGACTCTTAAGACATTGACTGACCCAGGTTCCTCTGCCGACACAAGCTGGATCGTGTGGAGTGGTGATGGTGGTCTTTGGTCTATCTAGTACAGACATGTGACGATGAGAGAGAGAGAGAGAGAGAGATACATGTGGAAAGAAACCATGGAAGAGAGTGTTCTTTCTTTGTTCTTGGGTGGACCAATGGGAGGCGTGCCACGTGTGTTGACTTGTCCGATGAGCTTGTGGTGACAGCCAAGCACAAAGAAGGGAGGGAGGAAGAGAGAGAAAGGGAGAGATTGCCGACGGTCCAAGGAAGGAAGCATCCGCGCGTCCGGCGTGCAATTGGGGTCCGGTGCTCGGCCGCCCGGCGTACACCGACACCGTCTCGTCAGTGTAGTTCCGTCCCTTTCGTTCGAATTTTATTCCCTCGTGCTGAGTCGCTTGCAGGATCAAATCCTGTTCCACAAGATCCCATATCCGCTATACATCTGCTTTGCATTTTATGTCGAAGGCCACCTTGTCTCTCTCTTTTTTCCCCCCAATGCCGGGCATACCGGATAGCGAAACGAGTGGTGGGTCACAAACCGACCCACCACATTGTGGTCGTGGAAACTCATTTCAATTATATCAATAGCGGCGAAATTGGCTCATTTGCCTATCGACTCAATCGATAGAATGGATACATACATTCTATCAATCGTGTTCCAAAAAGTACAATACATGTGCCCGTAGTCATTACAGCCTTTCCCTATGAATGTAGGAAACTTATATTCTCATGTCTAGATAAGACTAATGTATGTTGTGATGCGGGATGCCATCGTTATTTAACTTACAAGTATACAGAAAAAAGAAATTAAGTTCTTATAATGGGATTTAACATGATGTCATCGTGAGCTTGATTCACTTGTATAATGTATGAATCTTGTCGCCACACAATCCTATCTGATGGGAAATAAAAAAATAATGTATTTGTTGATGACATCATTAAATAATTCTGACATAAAAGAAAAATAACAAGTTGAATAATTAATTACTTTAGACCAAAAATAATAATAATTAATTACTGAAAAAAAGAATGAGATAAAGTCCAAAATTAAAGTATTTTTAGCCAAGCAAGAACGCCTTGTAGGACGCAGATGACAACACTTTTGGAGTAGAATTTATGCTCTAGAAATGCTTCTGGAGCAAAAATCCATTTGGTAACGTAACATTTGGAGCATAAATCCGTTTGGTTAAGCAAATTTATTTTTCTATTTATATAGCATTTTTTTTACTTCAGAAATAATTTTAAAGCCACTTGAAGAAGTAAAAGTATTTACTTATCTCCATAAGTATAAAAATTAACTTTTGGCTAAAAATTGGTTTTTGGAGCATAATGCGCGCCCGGTTTACATGTTTATAGCTCAGTTTATTTTATTAAAGACAATTTTTCTTTTCAAAATTCAGCAAATGCTTAGTAAACTTTTCTTAATTAAAATTACCGACATATGTGTATTTTACGTTGAAGTACGAGTATAATATTAGGTGTGAGCATGGTCCCGTTCCTCATGAACCAAAGATCGGATCGGTTCTTGGGCAGTCCAATGTAACTGGAAAAATGGAAATAAAAGGGAAATGTATCCAAAAAAAGGGGATTTGTTCGATACTCACATATCTACGTATAATATTCTTGTGATTCATATGGAGGATGTCCATGACACGATGAATATCAGATACAATGTTCTATACCGTACGGAGATATATGAATCTCATTTCTATGTACAATATTTTATTTAACAACAAAATATTTAATCGGAAATTTTTCCTCTTGTGCAAATCCATTTCTTTGCCTAAAATCTCATTTCTACGTATATCAAATGTATTTAAAAATAAAAAATGTTGAAAATATGTCAGTCCAGATGGGCGGTCCATCGGTCCGTCTCCCCACTATAATTGGGAACGGAACCGCTTGGACATTGATTTTACCTTGAGGAACCGGGAACCGGACCTATAACATCCAGAATCGGACTAAACCCGTGAGTCCAGTTTGATCAAAGCAATCGGTCCATCTTGCTCATTCATATATAATATCGTGGGATAATAACACAAATTATCCTTGAACTTTGACCCAATGTGCGATGAAGTCCTTAAACTTTTAATTTGCCAATACGGTCTCCGAACTATTAACTCGATGTGCAAAATTGTCCACGGGCTTCTAATTTGACCAATACGGTCCCTAAACTATAATGAGATATTCAATGTGACTCTTCTCTTGATTCAACTTCGGGGACTAGATCGAACATGTCTCAAAAGTTGATTGATCATATTGGTCAAATTAAAAGTTCATTGATCATATTGCACATCGAGTTAAAGTTCGGAGATCACGTTAATGAAATTAAAAGTTCAAAAATTACATTATATGTTGAATTAAAGCTCAATGACTATTTGTGTTGTTTTGCCTAATATTATGGCAACAGAAATGCTTGCACAACAGCAGCGATGCCATAGTGCTTAATGCTTCTCGCCACGCGGAGGAACGTGATTGGTCAGACAACTGCAGGTGTTGGCCCTGGTGGTTTCGATGGAAGTGTCATGTCTAAATTTTTAGCACTTTTCGCTTTTTTTTTTTGTACTTTTTATTGCCTTTACTTTTATTTATCCAATTATTTATTTTGCCAATACTTTCTCCTACTTTGATGAGACTGGCCTTTGAAGTATTTCTTTCTTTCTTTCTTTCTGTTTTTTCTTTTGATGGGTGGCTTTTAAGTATTTCGAATTCACTGGAGAAGGTGGGGAAATCAAGTATTTTCACACGCAAAGTCGTGTTGTGGGGCTGGGGCCCAAAGAATTTGATGTAATTTTAGGTGAGCATTCGATGAATGCCTGCTTAAAAAAAATTAATTATTTTACATTTTGAGACTTGATTGGACGATAAATCCCGTATGAAGTTCTTTTTGTTTATCTCTTAAATATATATATAAGAGCGATTTTTGAAAATCATGAACAATTTGCAGATAATTTTATGTCCGAATGTCGAGATTTGGATCATCCGGTGTTAATAAATTCGAATATTAAGTGCTGAAAATAGAAAAAAAAAAGGAATTGGAAACAGCAGAAATGAAAGCCTACAAACACCCTCGAAATAACCGTGTTCCGCGCATCAATCGAGTTAAGAAGGAACTATCTTTGACCGGAATGATTATCCCTACTCTCTCGACGGGTCTAAAAGCGATCGACCGAACCGTCCATGCGAACGGCTCATTCCACGAATACCGAAAGGATAGAGGAGAATTGGATTCAAGAATTACAAAAGACATGGAGCTGCCGAGAGATATAATCGAGAGCGGGTTTTTGGATCTAATCGTGGCCGATGGAATAAGTTGAAGCCCGACATTTTTTGGATTTACGACAATGCGGTTCCCATTGCGTTTTCCAAATGGATTCATTCAAGACGTGAATTTTCACATGGCGCGACTACTATAAAATATTTTTATCACGATCAAAGATTTCACAATAATATAACTTAGGTATAGGTACGAGTTTTGAGATTGTACAACAATCCGGGCGGGAGGGAGGTCAAAAGGGGCATGATTTTGGAGTCGGTCGATGAGGGGTCGGTTCGGCCATAAGCGGTTGGTGGTGGTGCCGTATCAAGTCCGTTGCTTAGGTCCACCGCTTTATTACGGTTCAAGTTCGTATCATTCAAGCAGTTAACAACTTCCAAAGCCAACTCAAACATCCCAACAAACTCAGGGTTGGTGGTGATGTGGAAACTGAATCGAGTCCAGGTACCGTCCAAGGTTCGAACCCTCGACCTTGTCCCGGCGTCTCCAAACTCCTACCGTTCGGGCGGGCGGGCTCCCTATGCACGAAAAATGAGAATCATGGAAGGGGAAAATTTATCAAAATCGAATGCCAATTGACCAATTTAGTCATAAACCTTTTGAACGATTTACCAATTTAGTCCTTCCGACCAATTTAGACCGAAAATCGCCGATGTGAACACCGACAGTCTCACATGGGACCGCTGATGCCAATGTGAACAATTTTTGTAATTTTTTTTTTCCATTACTTGCATCTTTGGCGGATGCATAGAAAAGGATGGTTACATGAACAAAGTTACACTCACATCTGAAGGCACATGAGACGCTCGAAACTAAGTTTTGACAACATGCCCGCCACGCCATTTCCCAACGAGGGACATGAGTGGGTAGCGGCCGTGTCGAAACGGCCCATACATTTCGACATCGTATCGTTCTAAGCTTCTAATGGCGTCATAGCCAAAAGTCTACCCGGCAACCATCCACGACGGACTCGAAGCTCGCGGTAACGGACTTGAAGGGGACGGCGATGGATTTGGAGTCAACAACGGAATTGGAGCTCGCGACGATAGAGTTGAGGTAGCGAGAGAGGGAGAAAACGTGAGTCGGTTAATTTGCTTTCGGTGTTTTTTGGTTTTTAGGGTTTTGTCTATTTTTCAATTGGTTACGGGAACCTTGATTCAATCTAGGTAAAGCCACCAAATTTTGGACAAATTTGCCCTACTTTCGTTGCCGGAGCAAGCCGGCTAGCGTGTTCGAGCCTTTATTTGAGACTAATTTTGTTACTTTAAGCTTTTTATTTGAGAAAAGATCCACTATGGGCCCTCTTCTAAGTAAATAGCCAAACTTCGAACACTTATTTGAAAGTTCTTAGTATTTTCAACATACAGGCAATGAGTTCATTAAGTGTAGTGTATGGATCTGGATTTTAAGTTATTCACAAAATTACTGCAGGATTTCACAATTTAAACATAGCAAATAGCGCATATAGTGTGCATTCTAAAATAGATTAGGATAGAATAAAATCATAAAAACAAAAATCTAATTGTTTCTATTTTATACGACATATGCCTATGTAATGCCAATCACCTTTTGTTTGCCACCTCCAACACTAGGAGCGCGCATAATGACACTTCTACTTTACAAATCAATTTTTTGTCAGAAGTTGATTTTTCTACTTCAACTCAAAAGCGAAAATTAATTTATGATCATAGAAATTCGTTTGGTAATAATTAAAAATTTTTACTTCTAAAATATTATTAACATAAAATCTTCTATGAAGAATTATTGTCGATTGTCAATAAATTTCTTAAATTTCTTTAAAAAATAATTTTTATTATTAAAAAATATTATTTACTTTTTAAAAATAAAAAATTATTATTTATTTTTTATTTCGGCGGCCAGAGATGGTGACTTGGCGACAGTGGTGGTGGTCGGCGATCACGACCGGCGGCAAGCGATGGACGATGGTCGGAAATCATGGCCGGTGGTGGGCGGGGTCATGGCCGGTGGCGAGCAGTGGTCACGGCTAGCGAGGGGCAATGGTCGACGGTTGGCGGTAGTCGTGGGCGATAATGGGCAATGACCAGCGGTGGTTGGCAATGGCGGTTGTCGGCGGTGGCGGCGGGTGTTGTGGTTAGGGGTGGGCGGCGATGGAAGTCGGCGGAGACGGGCCTAATTGAAAAGAGGGTGAAGGCGTAATAAAAAGAAAGTGAGGCAAGAAGTACTTTGTGAGGTCTTTTTTTATTTATTTGAGAAGTACTTCTTGAGTTGAAAAGTTACTTTTTTTAACTTCTCAAATTGGGAGAAAAACAACTTTAGAAGTGAAAATTCACTTTAGAAGTAAAATTTTTTTTTAGAAGTAAAAGTTTTTACTAAACGAATTTACGCTTCAGAAGTTACATTACCAAACGAATTTCTACTCCAGAAGTATTTATGAAACATACATCCACTTCCAGAAGTATTATCATGCCCCCCCTAAGTAGGCACATCTTAATGGGAATTTTAACGGTGGCCGGACCAGAATTATCGCTTGGATGAAAGGTAGATGCCTTTTTGTACGCGCTTGAAAATTTGAGTCAGAATCGTCTATTAAGGTTCTGTTTGTTACATGAAAAATGTAATATTTACAAAGAGTCATTTTTTTTATGAAAATGATAATATTTTCGGTATTTGGTTGATACGTGAAAATGAATTGAAAATTATGTTCCGCTTTATGGTAAGGAAAATCTAATTTAATTTTTTTGCGTTATTGTTTAGCTGAAAATTACTAATGTGAACGCCGAATATCTTAGGTGGTTTGGTCAGCTAACATTGTCTTATAATTTAAAAAAAAATGAATTATTTTTTGAAATACAATGAATACCTGTGTTGCATTTTAGTTTGGAAAATTTTTAAATAAGAGTCCGAAGTGTCCTCATTTTCTCAAACAAGGATATGAAGTGAATATTATTTCATATAAGGACCTGAAGTGCTCAAATTATTTTAAAGAAAGGCCTGACCGAATGGCATTTTCATCATTTACTTTTTAACTTTTTTCTATTTTTTGTCATTTCTTTTTTCTATTTTTTTCTATTTGCCTTTTTTTGCCTTTTCTTTTCTTTTTTTCCTCAGGCAAGGAGAGTGACCCTCGCTTGAAGCTAGATGGCTTGGCGAGGTGAGGGGAGGAAAAAAAAAAGAAAAGAAAAGGCCAAAAAAAAGAAAAAAAAAGTAAAGAACGAAAATGCATTTTGATTAGGCTTTTTTCTGAGAAAATTTGAGCATTTCAGATCCTTATTAAAACAAGATCTACTTTATGCTCCTATTTGAAAAAATGAGGGCATTTCAAATTTTTCCAATAATTTTTCGTGTGAAAAAGGATTAAAGCCGAATAATTTATATATATTTTTGGTAATACCTCGACTGACGAGGTACACAGTAAAACCTCAGTCCGTATAGCAAATGGATTTACGTCCAACGTCGGATGTCAGCATCCATTCGAAGCCACTTGTCCGAAACCCTAATCCATTGCATAACTACAGCGTAATCTTCCGTTCCTCCATTTCTCAGCGCAATGTGCCATTGCTGATGGCGGGGAAGCAAGACCCGGCTCTCTCTTCTTCAAGTTAGGCAAAAAGTTCGTAACTTTTTTGTTCTTTTTTGGGTGATTCTTGATGATGTGTCGAGTTGATAACGATGATTTGATGCCATGTTTTCCTCGATCTCTGGATTGTTTGATTTGGTGTCTCTGTATCAGTTCGCATCCTTGGTGTTTGAGTAAATTACTTTGAAGCAAGTACCGTTTGGGTCCAAATCCTGAAGGGAGGAGATGGGTTCCACGAATCTGCCTGTTCATGATGGGTATTCGTTGGGAGTGCAAAGAATTGAATGTGAGGAGTTTGGTTTAAGTATCGCCATCGGATGGTGGCATTTCCATCCGTGGTGACCTGTCGTTGAAACTTTTAGCGATTAATTTTATTGTCGTCCTCAATGACCATTTGCCTCTTTCCTTATCGGAAAGGAAGATGCTTCCTGCCTTGACTTAGCGAGCGGAGACGCATGGCAACATGGCCACAAATGACCTGTGCCATTGAAATTGCCAAAGCTACCGGTTGACCTTCCTGTGAGTGGCCAGCTTGTTTTAGCGGTCCAATTTGTGGGAATGAGTAGCATTACTCAGCATATTATTGTGGCTTCTAGAACCTTTCACCGTGGTTTGGTGCTTTCTTTCAAATTGTATTTAAGGAGATTATGGCTGAGTTTGCCATTTTATGTTTGTCATCCACAAATGGCGAGCACAAAGTTAGTAGATGGTGTTGCGAGCTATATAAGTTTCTTATTGGCTCCATCTTGACAGTAAGTTATTTTGACAGTTTTATAATGACTCTGGTAAAATCTGGTTGTCGAGATTAAGTATCTGGAATCTCTATATTATCCTTGGCAAGAACTCTTTATGTTCTCCTCTCTTCCCAATGGAACTTTTGGACTTTATCATTGCAGAGACTGCTGGTCACTATTCCCTACATTGATGAAATGATGGATCACGAGGTGGATAGAAGGTTTGGAAGAGGTGAGTTACATTTATCTAAGGTTGATTTAACTTTCTAGTTCCTACAATGGGAGATTGCTACTTTTCTTAGCTTATGTTCTTGATGATGTTGGTTAATAGTACTTCTTTATGAGAAATCATTTCGTCATGCTGTCTATCAATTGGGATGTGTTTTGTTTTCTTCTGGTTTTTACATCAAATCACATATCATAGGCATTACTATTACAATATGGCAAGAAAAGCAAATTCTGGATTTGCAAGGGATGATTTGAACATAAGGAAGTAAAAAAAAAAAAAAAGAAGAAGAAGAAGCACTGTAGTGTGCTTGTTGGTTTGCTTTTTCCCTGTTCTCATCCTATCAGTGCTCTTGAGGTAGAGCATATTTTGTGAGCAAGAGCCTATCATTTCTTCAAATTTTGTGTTTACACTCCCTCTACCAGTTAATGCTAGATCTCCTAGCTTCTGTCATTTGCTTACTTTCCTTCCACATTCACTGTTTATTGGAGCTTCACGTTTTGAAGATTTTTGCGTGAAGTTTAGACGCAGTGAAATAACAATTCGAGGATATATCCCCTTCCGGACAGGAATAGATCGGTTGGGGTAGTTCTATGAAAGGTATACCTCAAACACGGAAAATGCGTTGCCAAGAGGTTTTTTGATCAGAAAATGGAAGATATTTGAGATTAATATTGTGTACAAAAATTTGGCAATTGATAGCAAGGTCAATTTGGTTTATCTCTGGGGTCATCACAAAGTATTCAACGTCCTTTATCTAGTCATAGTAAAAGGCCCTTTTGGAGTCCTCCCTCCTTCACTTGTGATAGAACCGGTCTTTTTGTACTTACTGTATGTCAGTTTAAAGACGATTGAATCTATTTTATGCTCCAGTCTTGATTTTGGTTTTCACGAAAATTTCATCTCAGAGAAAATTCTTATAATTATTACCTCATCATTTTGGTTTGTGATAACCGATGTGGTCGGGAAGTTTTGTGCCTAAAAGAGAGAAGGTTCAGATTAAAAAGGATTACAATTAAGAGCTGTTCACTGAACATTCTCCAGCGATCCTTAATGCTATGTTTGGGAAATGCGGGAAAATGGGAGAAGTGAAAATTTTAGTGGAAAAAACTTTTGAAGAATTAGAAATTTTGTTAGAATGAGAAGGGAAAATTTAAAATTGTGGGCTTTTTCTTTCCACTTTGTTCTCCTAGGGTGCTTCCAAACAGAGTGTAAATCTTGAGCTATCTGATGAGCGTCGGCATTTTCAAATTTTGCTCTTTCATGGGAGAACGATGTCATTTCACTGATTAGAGAATGCTGTCACTCCCCCTCATTGTGCTTTGGATTATCTTTGGGGAAGGAAACTGCCAGGTGATACGGCAAGCTTATCTTTATATTCATTAATGGGTCCTTGATACTTTCCCTCAAGAGTCATGCTGCAGCATCGTTTGTTTTTTCCTTTTTTACCTATATATGTGAAACAGTCAAGGTCAAAGTCATGTGAATAAACATGGATGCAAAAGGTTATATCTCGACGTTCATGAATGTTGTGTATGATCAGCAACATGCAAACATAATTAATATCTTATTTCCAAAAGTAGGATGTTACCAATTTATGTAGATTGTTCTAAAGTGTGGTGGATGTGCACAGTTTGTGTGGTTTTTTCTCTGTAGTTGGGGGGTTTGGGACTAGGGAATGTGGGTGGGCAGGATGGTGGACTGGCTGCTGATCTTTGGAAATTCATTTATAGTGACACCATTGGTTTACTTGGAAAGGGTAATAGATAGTTATGCAATTATAAACATTCATTTGCTACTCACAAGATAAATCTACTTAGTATGCTATTTATGAAAATTTTCTAGCCTACGAATACTATCAATACGAATCATTGGGATCGATCAACTTGATTACTCTAAATTAATACTGAGTTTGCCTCCTTTAAGAAAAATTTCTAGGCATATCCCTGATGCCAATTGCTCTCCTCCTTTGTCTAATGTACTATATCATTCAATTTTTAATTTTTCTACATTCTTTTACATGTCATTCAATTTTTTTTTTTTTTCCTTAGATGTTGCTATAAGGTGGTATTATGGGATGTTTTCTTTCTTTTTCAAGATTATGTTTAAATTACAGGACCTAGGGAGCTTTGTGGTGCTGTTGATCTTATAAGCAGGTTCAGGCTTCAACCTTACCATAAATTCTTTTGCAAGAAAGCACTTCCTTCATCAGTTTCAGATACAAATTATCTCAAAAGTATCGTGGGAGATAGAGAAATTAGGAAAGGAGAAAGGCTAATTTCGGACCAGCTACCTCTAAGCCCGCCTCATGTAAAGAAAGGAGGCTCACAAATCCATGCATTCGACTTGAAAGTTCTCTGGGAAGCTTTTGAGATTAGACAAGCACCATCTTTATGCCTATATCCTGTAAGATGCCTTTTATGCTTTCTCTATACCTTTTCCCTTTTGAATTTGCTATAAGATTGTTGCGCTTGCATTTCATGGTCCGTTGGCATGTTTCATGAATCACGTTGTTGCTTTCGAATTTCTTATGTAAATTAAGTTACCAATGTTGTGATAGCGACAGGGAGTGGAGAGGGCTGACGCTGCAGTTGCTAAGTATGGATACAAGGGCAAGAGGAAGCACAATGGCCACAAGACTAATAGAAAAGATAACAAGAGAAGCAAACATCATCATCATCATCATCATCATAAAAGGATGCGATCAAAAAGTAAATGGGCTGGATAGGTCTTGATCTATACTCGGAAGGAACGACCTGACAAGGTGTGTAATCCCTCTCTTTTTTTACTAGTAATATGCTTTGGAAAAGGTAGACACATTATGAGCAAATTTCAATTATCTCTAAAGCTAGGATGGACTAACCAGTAGAAGTTATTTCTCGCCATATATTTGGTCACACTATTAGTTGACCTTTGCTCTATCGCATGATGTGGTTACTATATGCAAGTCTTGAGATTGTTCAGGCCGAGTTTTTGATAGACATTGTGGTATTATCTTGTTCGGCGTACTTTTTATCATGCTATATTCTCAGTCTCCCCTACTTTTGAGTGTGTTTTACTTGGCCCTTCTTGTGCATTAGATATGCAAGTGCGCTGGTGCTCCTTCTGAACATTCTTTTCTGTTTCACTTATGATCAGCAACTTATTGTCTTTAAGCATGTTGTAATAGTCCAAAATTTGGCGATGGTTCCTTTCTTGTAGTGCATTCTCAAATACCTTTAGCTTCCTGCCGTTTTAGCTTTACCAACAGGTGAGAATTTGGTGGTTCGGAGCTCGCTTGCCAATAAATGAAGAGAGGAAAGAAAGAAGGCAACCTGAAAACCTCAACGGAATTCTCTCATTCTCTTTTTCTTGGTTTAGATTATTTAGATCCGATGATTTCACCTATGTTCTAGGGCTTCACTTCTTTCTCGCCCTGATCTTTTTCTGCTTGGCTTTTGTTCCTGTTTCAAAGGACTTGAGCTCGTTCGCATATATGGCTGGATTTTTCGACAGAGACCAGACATTTCTGTTCATTTCGTTTTGGCCTCAAATTCTGCTACTGAATGCTGATGCTGCATCTCTGTGCATAACTCTGCTATTTGAGAGATAATATTGATTCAAGCCTGAAGGTTTGTGCCTTTAGTTTTAGCACGCTTTGCTCGCTGTGCTAGCGAATCCCGTATTGTTTGCCTTCTCTAGGCCAGATTTTGTAGATTCTGTGGTGTGACATTGCCATATCAAGGCCTGTTCATCCTGGACATTTCTTCTTGAGGTATTATTTGCCAAGTTGAATAATGTTCATTAAGCTAACTTCAAATATTCGAACTAAATTGCGGATGAGTTCCTGTATAATAATTGAAATCAAATGACGAGGTTTAGTCAAACTAGTGCAATTTCTGGTTTTGGCGGCATTAGACGCTACATGAATCTTGCTACTTTAAAAACCTTTATTAAAGGCTTCAGTCTTGTGTTCTAATACGTGTGCCATATTTGTAATTTCTAGTTGTTGCGATCAAATTCATAATGCAAAAGAAGCCCTTAAAAGCTCAAACCTGTGAGATTGACAAGTTACGAATTTCACAAAGGTTGCGGAGCTTATGCTATAGGATTCAGGTTCGAAACATGTTCAAACCATATTCCATAAGAATTCAATTTCGAACTAGGATTTATGTCCCAAGGTAAAGCCGAACTGTATCGACACGCACTATTTCCTCCAAAAGAATTCACCCATGGAGTAGGAAGCCTTTTTCTTGGACTCTATGTTGATGACTTAAAACGAAAATGTCAAAGAGCTTTCCCGCCAAATGGACAGATTCCTAAGATGGTCACCATATAAGCCTTAGCACTTGAGTAAACGATGGAGAGAGAGCAATTCACCTTCTCAACACAAGCAGTGTGCACAATACTACTTTGTACAGTTACTCTCCCAGCCATGGACTGCCATCTCCCTAGTTCAAACACTTTGCATCCAGTTGCTGAGTCCACTCAAAGAAGGCAATGCTCAACTTCAAAATTATTACAATGCACTATAGCTCCACATTTAAGTGGCGTTGTTTGGTTCATCAATGAAAATGAGCATTGGGGCTTTAAAGTCCCTTGTCCAAATACAAATGGTGTTTGGTTACTTTTTTAACTCACTTTGGGAAGATGCAATTGTATCTCAAATGCTCTTCGAAGTCCGTTAGCCCAAAGTACCAGTACCTCTAGAGGTGCTTTGGGCTAAAAGATTTTTGCGAAATGCAACTAATTTTTTTTCTTTTAACTTTGTCACCTTTGCTTGCCGGCCCCCGCCCGCAAGCCCCCGCCGCTTGTCGATCGACCGGCCGCCCCCCGCCGCGGCAATCGTCGATCGCCGCCCGCCATGGCCGTCGGTCGCCACCCTCCTAGGCCACCGCCGGCCGTCGTTTTTTTTTTTCAAAAAGTAAAAGTACTTTACAAAATTTATTTTTCACCAAATAACTTTTACGTCAATGTTATTTTCCAAATGTGTTTTTAAAATATATTTTACCAAACACTACTTGCATTTTGAAAAAAGTCTTTAGCCCAAATATATTTACATTTTCTCAAAGTCCCTTGGTCAAATGCTGAACCAAATAGGGCCAGTATTCTGTTTGAGAACACTGCATTGGCATTTGCAGATTAATGAGCTAACCCTTGGATTTTTCGTTGGTAGTCTTATGTTGAAGCACATACTCTCTACAGCTTACACACGGAAAAGAGTGTTGATACACATCAACTTATTGGAGCCTAATCACTGAAATCCTCAGTTGTATTGCAGAGATTTTCTTCTGAAGTTCTTCAAGAGCTTTCAACAATCTCTTTCTGGCTACATGAACTTCTGCTGGAGCACATAAGTATCGAAGGGGAGAACCAAACAATTGTAGTAACTGAAATTAAAAAACCAAATCGACCAAACAAAAAAAAAAAAAAACCAAAGAGGAGACAGATGAAAGATAAAAGTGCGCATATAGAAGCTCAAATGAGACTCTAGGACTTCAGTACAAACATGAATTGTGCTCACTACCGCAGGTTATCGCCATAAAAAAATAAGGAAAAGAAAGAAAAATCCAAATGGTAACATTCTAGTTCTTGTCTATCATGTTTGCAATATCTAATGCATTTAAGGGAATTTTCATCAGTATTCTGACAAAACCTAGAAAGAGGAACAACTCAGTGCCTCCTTGTCTTAGATTCGCTCTTAGAAAGTGCCGACCCTGAAATCTTGTTGACTTCGTAAAGCAGAGCAGCTGAGAACAAGAAGCTGCAATAAAGCACAACATGTCAGCACCTTCTTCTTCCAGGCTAGAAAGTCTGCATGCAGTTAAATTTTCATACTTAGTATCACAAATGCTGAAATAATCCTATACATATTCCACTGATTCTCTCAGTGGCTTGCTCTTTCCTTAGCACAAAGGATATTGGAATGACTTATAATTGCAGTTTCCAAGAGGGTATTTTTCCTGCAGGAATGCCGATAAACCTGAGACTTGCTTGCGTTTTTAGCTTGTCTAACTAATGACACAACTGGCCATGAAACACTAGAGGAAACCTAAACAACTGGAGCATAAACTTTGCAAATTCAATGAACAGAGATTACGTGGTACAATGGATAGCGATGGTAATGGTAGCCCGAGGAATAATGACCTACACTGGCTCTCTGGAGAATAAACCAAGTTTTAAGGCAAATAGCACAGAGGTACATATACTCTGGTCATTAAGATCACTTGTCAATGAAGTGTTACAGTTCCAAATTCAGGTAAATGTATGCATTGAAGCATTCTTTTGGGGTCATTTACTGTTTCTCCTTCAGAAAAATAAGTGTTGAACCTAAATCAACTAGGATCTTCTGAGGGTTAGACCATTACCAAACTATTCACTACAGTTGACTACGACAAACTTGAGACAGTAGTTTAAAAACTACAAATAGAAGAGTAGAATACACTGTAATACTAAGCATTAATCACTGAAGGTTTTTTCTCCATAGATTGCAAAAGCTCAACATTTATGTTTGAGAGCTAACACAATTAGATTTAGGTCGGCCTTTACTAATTGCGTAGGTCAGGTGCAACCACATCATGGTTTGCAGAGGGTAGAGAGATCCAGACGCATTTTAACAAGCACACGAAGGAACTAGTTTGTAGCCTAAAAATAAACAAGACCATCAAAGGCATGATCCATCGTAACCAGCATGGCATCCGCAATCATGCTTTTGGGAGAAGCTTGGGGAATAAGAAATACCACCTATGCTAAGAGCTTCTGATTAAAGGAGTGCAATCTTCACAATGACAATAAAAATTACCAGGTTGTGATACAAACTCGGTGAACAGTGCCGGCAGCAATGAGAGCTACTGCTTCAGCCAGTATAACTGAAAATAGAAGAGAGAAAAAATAGATTTGAATGATACACTTGTTCCACTGCCAAGCAAACTATGTAATGCTGAATTATGTGGAAAATCCGTGTAATTTCTAGCAGGAAAGCTTTCAGTGCAGTAGCAACCAATGAGGAAAGCATCATTCTCACACGTCGATTGCAACATGATAAACACACAAACTGTAGCGATGGTCAGAACTAATGTTCAGGCAAAGAAAACAGCATACAAGCCACACGGAGTATGTCAAGAAGCATTACTTTTAGTAAGAATGGTGCATTATGATAAACACACAAACTGTAGCGATAGTCAGAACTAATGTTCAGGCAAAGAAAACAGCATACAAGCCACACGGAGTATGTCAAGAAGCATTACTTTTAGTAAGAATGGTGCATTACTTACTGCATACAGAATTTTCAAGTCAATAGTTGAACAATCACTGAGTGTGCACAAGTGGACGATAAATTGTGGCTAGGGTGTAAAAGAGGCCCATATATCCTCCTATTAATGATAGAAATCTACATGGGGAAGAACCGTTCAGGATCATAAGTTTTAAACTCCTATACCACATTACTTCGATGGCCACCAACCATGTCATGTTTGTCAACACATATCATCATTGTAAAGTGTCCTGTGCCCTTAAACAGCCAATAGGCAGAAAAATTTAATCGGCCAAGTGAATTCAGATACTCATGCCATTCAAAGTTCATTTACAGGGCAAGAGGGATGCTTGGTGATGAAATGCAACAGCTTGTGCATTCCTCCATATCTAATCTGCCAGTTCTCTAGTAGATATCTTGATGAAAGTAATAAGCGAAAACAACAAAGAAGAAAGAAAACCACTGTCTGCTTACCAGCACCCCAACCAGTTCTCACGCCACAGGATTCCTGGAAGTTGCCAATGAACTGCAAGAGCAGCATTTCATCAATGCAGAAAACAGAGATTTGATATAAACTACGGATTATCATCGCACTATGTGCAATCACAGTCACGGAGGGACTAGAAGGCACATTCCTTGGTTTTGTACATTCCCAGCAGCAATAACATGTTACAATAATTGCTTAAACAGTACATTAGGACTCACTGTAAGCAGGACAAGGAATATGATAGAACTAGTGAACCCTCCGAGTATCGTGAACAACTCCGAGGACGCCAACTTCCCTCTGTACATTTCTTGAAGGGAAAGAACAACGGTAAACAGAAGGAAGGAGTATACCATGGAACTCCCTGACCCTGCCATTGGACTAAGTACAACAACAAATAGAAAAAACAAAAAAACAGGCAACCCATCATCAGAGAGTTGAACAATACGAAGAAAATCAGCAAACACAGTCAATATCACCAGAAAATTTGCAGCTAAATTGACACAATCAATCTTAAAACCAAGAACCGAGTACAATATAAAAGAAGAATCTTTTTAAGAATCAACAAATATTTCACAGTAATTAATTTATTTGAGAAGCTGTTCAATTGCAATCTCAACAAAACCACAACGAATCGGATTCTGCAAGAAGTAAAACAACCAAAGACCAGATTTGTCCCCAGTGCATCCATCAAGCATCAGCACACGAATCGACTGTAAAAGAGGACACAAACGCCAAATTGGCTGGACAGACAACTAGCAGAGAGCCTCAAACCACAAAGTCACGTCCCTGAAAACTCAGTAAAATTCTCGACTACCCATTACTCAAGAACGGCGACCCAAATCAGAAGGCCTGGTTTTAACTTGTTGGGTGAGATCCAATTCACCGAGAATGTAAACTCGTATGATCGGAAGATGAAAAAGATTCGATTACCTGAGAAGGGTGAGGTGATGGTGGTGCCGCCTTAGTCGGAGCTAGCGCCTAGCGGCGGCGACGGCTGTGACTGAAGATGCAGTGCGATCGAGAGAGATGGAGGTGGACTAGGTGCGCGGGGACTTTCCAAGGTACTGTGACGGATCGCACACCCCCAAATGTTTTACAGAGATTTACAATAATAGTGCATCGTAAAATAACGATTTTTTTCCGAATAGCTGCGACAATACAGTGTTACGAGGAGCAAAACGCCGTAAGATTCTTTAAGACGACAAGACATAAGCAAGACCAAAAATGTACCTCATGACATATTTTTTTTTTCCTCACATATCTTTGAAGAAAAATGTCACGATCACGATAGTGTCACGTAGGATGATTCGGTCTTTACGTTAGTGATTACCGGCTAAATTTAGCATAAATAACTACATTGATAATTTGTTAAAAGATTTATGGCTAAATTAACGAAATTAAAAAAATTATGGCTATTGATCTCTATATTATTCCAAATAAGAGTTTGAAACAATCTTATTTTTTTAAATAAAAGCCTAAATTAGACTTTATTTCAAATAAGAGCCAAAAATAGCCATGTCAGTCTCAAAGAGGGACTTGACCTCTTCGGCAAACCAAATATGGCATTTTCGTCCTTTATTTTTTTTTTAATTTTCTTTCTTTTCTCTTTTTTTTTCCTTGTTTTTTCCCTCTCGTTTCACCAGTGGGCGAACTTAAGTGATAGTTGGCCACCTAAGAGGGCTAGCCACATCAAAGAAAAAAAAGAAAAAAAATGGGAAACGAAAAAAGTAAAAAAAAAGTAAAAACGAGAAAAGGAAAATTAAATCAAAAAAGCAAAGAACGAAAATGCCTTTGATTAGCCGATGGAGTCAAACCCTTTTTTGAGCCACTTTATATCCTTATTTGAGAAAATAATGATATTTTAGACCCTTATTTGAAACAAGATCCATTTGAGGCCCTTATTTGAAAAAATGAGAGTACTTTAGCCCTTTATTTAGAATTTTTTTTCCCATAGTTTATGACTTTTTTGGTTATTAACCCTATGAAAGATGAACCTACTTGTCCTATTAATTTGAACCCAACTTGCATTGCCAATACAAGATCGTCCAAGTCTGCTTTGTTTAGTATCAATAGCATTATCTAATGCACTGATGAGCGGAGTAACCTTTGGTTCTGCTTTGATGGTTATGTTTCCGCTTGGATTAACATCCCATGGTTTATTCCATCACTCAAACCCCAAGCGAGACCCCCAAATGGAAACTTGCTTAGTGAAAACACTAAGGGTGTGCATAACAACATTTCTCGAGAAAAAAATGTTTGATAGCGCAATTTCTAAAATTGAAATCGGTTTGATTACGCAACTTTATTTTTCTACTTTTAGAGCACTTTTTTGCTCCCGTAGTAGTTTTGGAGCCTCTTGAAAAAGTATAAAAAAAAAAGAAAATTACTTTTCTCAAAAATAGAAAAATCAGCTTCTGATCGGAAGTTAATTTCTAGAGTAGAAGTATCGCCATGCATTTCTCTAAGGAAACCTATGTTGAGTATATGTTTCTCATATGCAAGGGGGCTCCGATTCCTTGTGCTATTCTCATCTACTTTATCTCCAGGTTTTTTTGGCAACTTAATGCCAGACTAAAAAACCCTAGACCCCCTCTCTCTCTCTCTCTCTCTAGAGAAATCATCAGTAATAAGCTTCAAGCCCTTTTTTGACAAGACAATACAGTTCGTCTTTCCTACGCACCTATATTATTGTATTTTTGCAATTTGTTACAACATTTTGTACACAGGTTACTCTCGTCGAGTAGAAGTGACTTAAGAATTGTTATCTAATGCGTCCGGCTATTCACATTTGAATTAAATTATATTTAACTATAGACACGACCTTTGCATGATTCAAAAGAAACACGGGTATGGATCGAGGCCAATTCAAGATGTTGTTTCCTTATTCGGCGGAGTTGTGAGTTAGATAAGCAAGAGATAGAGCACGATTGCTTCATCTACTGTTGAGGCAGAGTACATGGCTCTTACTCATGCTGCTAAGGAATTGATATGAATGCACAAATTATATAAATAGCTTGGTTTTACACAAGGTGGTGTGAAGATTGGTTGTGACAGTCAGAGTGCTCTATTCTTGGCTAAAAATCCTGGATTTTATGCAAGAACTAAGCTCATTGTCATACAATAACGCTCCATCAAAGGAAAAAGGGAAAAGAAAGTTGTAGCACTAGATAAAGTTGAAACATAGATAAATAGTGCAGATTTTTTTACCAAGACAATGAGCACAAAAAAGTATGAATGGTGTACAAGTGAGTCGAGTTTAAAGAATGTTGGAGATGTGGTTCATATTCTCTATCGACATAAAAGCACATGGGTCCCGTTGAATGAGAGGTGCGAGGTGTTGCGAGAAAGAATATGTATTGCTATATACATTTTTTTTTTTTGCTTGTATGGGTATGATTAATACTTCTCATCATTTGGGTTTAGACCAATGAATAACTGCTATAATATATACTCTTTTTCGCTTGTAATTAAGTGATGTAACGAGAGGTGAGAGGTGCTAATTATAATGGAATGTTCTACTTGGACGTAGCTCTAGTTTAAGGTAAACAAGGATAAAATATTGTGTATCGATTTCTCTTTCCCACTTTTACTCTTTACTTCATTATGATTTGCATCGAATCCTAACATCTATTTCTTCCCATTTTAGTCCAATGTTAAGAAATAGAGTAGACTATGAGATGATTGCTTTTTATTTGGATCTACTTTTCCAATATAAATTGTATAAAAACCAAAGCTTTTGAGAGAATGAAGTTGTCAGTTTTTTACGAGAAAAGAGTAAGAAGTAGATAATTTTTATTGCACACTTATTTATCCTTATTTGTTCACAATTTCAATGATATTTCCAAAAAAAAATATTTAGGGCATCAAATAAAGTAAAAATATCCTTAAAAATAGGACAGAGTTATACATGACTTTCTAAAACAAACCTTATATTGCACATTTATCCTCATTAATGTAATAGATTCAGGAAATCCTGATAATATGGGCGGACGAGGACTGGAAAATAATCCCTCAAATAAATTTTTTCCAATTATATAATAGACAGATCGATAGAGGGCATTGATGTTAAATTAGAGTTATGGTTTCTATATTATTTGTCGACTATATAAAAAAAACTGAAATGAGACAATTTAGGGGCGCAAAATGAGATACTGTCAAAATAAGAAAAACCGAACTTCTTGCATGTAAAATTACGAAAAACGTCTTCGCCTATATGTCTGCGGTCACCCGCGTTCATAAAGAAAGCTTCTTCTTCAAGGGCTGAAGTTGCGAGAAAGAATCTGGAAAACTATGTCCAAATGAAGGCGGTGATCGACGATTCGACGCTCGCAGTACGCCTTCGCTCGCATTGAGAACAAATCTGAAACTTGTACTGCGGAACGGTGTAATTTGTAGCGCCTTGCCTTGGCTTTGGACCACCTGTCTTTTGTTCTTTAGCACTTCTAAAACCCTAGTGATTCACTTTGAAGTCCAGGAAAGTATGTGCATTGTGATTTACTTTGTGCAGTTCAATTCAAGTTGTTCATCAGGTTGTTTCTCTACGAGCATATGGATCTGCTCTCCACAGTCCAATTCTCCTCCTATTTTCTCCTTCCCGAGATTGTGATGAGTGTCCGTCTTGCTTTGGTTTTCTCGCTTTCAAGTGATTCCCGCTAAACCCTATCATAGACCGCTCTAGTTTCTCTCTTCCTCTTTCTCCTCAGCCATCGTGCCCGATGATCGTTGCATACCTCGCGGTCATCAATGGCAAAACATGTCGTCGTCGTCGTTGTTTCCAATCGCCGCTGCCACCACCTTATCGTGTTGTCTCCGTGTGTCCCTCAGCGTTGTCCCCCACTCTTGCTCTAGTTTAGGATGGCTCTCTCTCGGCCATTGAGACGGCAAAGCTCGACGCTACATATGCTTGGAGCTCCTCCGTGGCCATACCTAGGGCTCTTATGGCAATACAATACCTTCCATGAGGTCGTGTGCCACCTAGGAGTGGCCAGGAGGTGGTGGTGACAAGTGGTGTTGATTAGACCTTATCATGCACCTGATGATCTATGGGTGCGATATGTTAGGAGCATGCAACAAAATTCCGATACCTTCATTTAGGAAAATCTCCTAGAGAGAGCTCAAGTTCGAATCCGTCAACTTGCTAATTTGTCTACATTCACTTGAAAACTTAAGGCAATGAGCTATGAGCCAACTTTATATATTAATTACTCTACACCACACCAATTCTTTGATGTATAACTTTTCTAATGCAACTCACACATGCATCTCAACAATCTTCTCTCACATTTGAGCTCAGTGTAAAATTTGCTACCCCTTAATTCAAGTATACTTCTTCATCAATACATCTCAACTTGAATCTCCATTTTATTGCCTTATGAGGACCGTAACAATCACAATGCTCACATTCATCGCTCGCCTCTTTCTCCGAATCAAACCATGGTAGATGTCATTGAGACTACATTTCTACACCATAAGCCCACCTTCACCCCAAGCCTCTTTTGCCAAACCAAACCATGGAGGCTGTCGAAAAACACGTTGGTCATGAGATTCATTCCTTGAGATATTCACAAAACACTGATACACACGAGAGTGGACCACTAATCAACTTCAACTTTGATACTCACTTGTTGAGGACACATCAAAAGACCAATACCTCTATTTAAGAAGATTATCAAGAGCGAGTTCAAATCCAAGCGCGTCAACATTTGCAGTTGTACCAACCTTTACCAAAAAGTTCAAGGCAATGAATTATGAATCAATTTGAATATATTAATAAGCTCACACCACATCAGTTCTTCAATGAGACCTGTTTAATACAACTAATGCATCTCAACACAACAACCCATGAGCTCAAATGATACTTTTACATAGTTTTGGACAAACCTACTTAGTTGTAAAGTACCACTCGACTCTATTCGGCACGGGCAACTCGTCCTAGCCCCAAAACTTTATACATGGGGTGCGTCTAGAATCACTTCCAATTTTTTTTGCAAAATGAAATCAAAATTTTTTTTTTTTTTGGTCTTTAAAATGAAATCAATTGGCTTGTGTGCTTTTAGTACTTTCAAGAACCCTATCGAAGATACGAGACTCTGAGTATTTCTATGAACTAATTTAATAGAAGCAACTGCCCACTATCGAAAAAAAATCAACCGTTCAACTTTTATTTTTATAAAATTTATCACTCCACTTATATTATGAAACATCAATTGATGTAATGTATAAATTTAAATATATTGTTAGATTCAATTAGTTATTGTAAATGTATGAATTAAATTAAATATGGATATCGGTCCAACGTTAACATTAATAGCATATCTTGAGTGACAATTATCTTACTAAATTAATAATGTGTGTATGAATTGACATAGATCAATTATAAACGAATGTTTTAGTGTTACGGACATTAGATGAAAATCAATTTATTAAACTAATTATATCTGTGGCCAAAAAATAATTATATCTAATATTTATCTCCATTATTCGTGTATGATTATTGATGTACTTGCTCACTATAAGTAATGTACTTTTTATTATGATTACGATTTTTATTTGTTACGATTGCAATAAATTCTATATTAAATTACTTCGTGGTAACCACGCATAAAGTTTTCTCACTTCCATTTGTACATCTTATCGTAAGAAAGTGATATCCTTCGTTATGTTCCATTCCTTTACTTTTTCCTCCTCAATTTTTCATTTCGCTTCGTTATGTCGAGGAAAGCATGAAAATTCATTTCTTTGATATAACTTCGGATCCCAAATTTTGAATTTCCAAACGTCATTCTTAATTGAGTTAATATCACGAAAAATCTCAAATTAATACATCTATGATAAATTTACTCTTATTTATTTTTTTGACCATAAAAAATTTCAAATTGATATACTTATGACAAATTTATCCCATGTTATTTTTTTTACAACGATAAACTTTAAACTGATATACATGTGATAAATTTATTCCAAATTATTTTATCAACCATAAAAAATCCCAAAATAGTTCACCTATAGTAAATTCATCCCAAATTAAATTTTTTAACCACCAAAATATCCAATGCAGTACAGACATGACAAATCGTTAGTTTCCGATAAATCAGATTAATATCATAAAAAACTCTAAACTGATACATATGTGACAAACTAATGATAAAAACCCCAAACTGATACACTTATGAACTAATGTCATCCAACTTAAAATTTGATGGTAAAATTTAACAAAAAACAAATAAAGGATAAATTTGTCACAAATGTGTCACATGTGTACTCGATCGAAATTTTTTGTGGTACAAAAATAGTTTGGGGTAAATTTGCCGCAAGTATATCAATTTAGAATTTTTATGATAAAAAAATAATTTAAAATAAATTTATTATATGTATACCGATTTAATTTTTTTTTTTGGTATTAACCCTTGTTAATTCCGTCAGTTGAATAAGAAAACAACCTTGGATTGCCCAAAAATGAAGAAAAGAAAAATCATTCATATTAATAAGAAAAAGAAAAGAAAAAACTCTCTCTCTCTCTCTCTCTCTGTCTCGCGCTCGCCTTGCTCGAACTGAATCGGATCGCAGTTGCTCCTTGCTCTGCTTGGATGCATCATAGTCTTCGTCTTCGTTCTGCGATTTGAGATACGAGGAGGCGTTCAAACATGGGCGAGAAGGAAGGAGAAGTGCTCTACGAGATTCGTCGTCACGCGTCAGGGCCTTGCGTTTCCAATTATCCTCCTCAGCAGGTTCCCATGCGATGATTCTCTCATCCCCATTTCTCGTGAATTCTACGCCTTTTCGGGTTCCTGATCTTCTTCCTCGTTTTCTTCTGAGTTCAGGTGAATGAGGCTTCGAGTGGGAGCTTCCTCTCCTTGATTTCAGGTACCAAAAGTCTAATTTGATCTGTTTCTTGGCGGTTGTGAGGGTGAGCGATGGTGGTCGTCCATTGAGGTTTTTTTGATGCATTGCTATCCATTTCGAGTTCTGGGTTGGCTGTGTTGGGATTTTTCGAGGGTTAATGACTGTTCCTGGTTTTTTTTTTTGGGTCTTGAAGGCGTGAGCCGACTTAAACAGAAATGGAACGAGTACAGGGAGCCCAGGAAGCTGAAAAAACTGATTTCATTGTTCGTCTCACCGAGTGGCGAGCACGTTGCCGTGGCCGTTGGAAATCGCATAACCATTCTGCACAAGAAGGACGATTACCGGGAACCTTGTGGAATCTTTATCAGTAAGATGCCTCTTAGATTCTAAGTTTGGCTATGTTGATGGAGTAAAGCAGCTACTTAGTTTTTTTCCCGCTGAGAAAACATTTGTTCGGGAATTCTGATGCTTAGGATACATGCTTTTCTACTGTCAAAAGGTCCTGATTTGGAGGTGGGGTTATTCTGTCATGTGAATTGATGGCAATCGGAAAGGGTATGTAGGGTTTAGTTAGCACAGAGCACAGTGTTTGGACCAATGTTTGTTACTCCAGCACTTTTCCTTTGTCACATCCGACAAACAATGCCCCATTGAGAAGAGGGAACAGACCACATCTTATGAACTCAAACGGGACATCCTCTAAGATTTGTTATTTCTTGATGAAGCTGGTTTACTGTTGGCAGGATATGATGTTTCTTCTGGGTTTGATTAGATTTTATTTGATAGGGTCAGACTCTGTGTTCCTAATAAATATTTACCGTGGCTATTTCAGTGTGGTTTTGTCGCTCAAGCCCCTGATCAGGAACTTTAGCAACATAAAAAATAAATGGTCTTTGTCTTCCTATTTCTACGGCCAATTTAACATGATTATTGAGTCGGTTTGAAGCTTGACAGTACTTTAGCAATATGGTCTTTTTCTTCCTACTAACGTTTTTTCTACGGCCAATTTAACATGATCATTGAGTCGGTTTGAAGCTTGACAGCACTTTAGCAATGTAATGAATGATAAACCTGTTTCCTCTAACTTCTACTCCATGCATTAGATAGAAGCTTCTGTACCTTTACTGCTGGAGCCTGGTCAGATTATCATGATGTTCTTGGAGTTGCTGATGACTCTGAGACACTGTACTTTATCAAATCAAACGGTGACGAGATAGGGAGAATTATGAGAAGACACCTGAGAGTGCCTCTACCAATAATTAGCTTGATTGCACCTGACGATCACGATATGCAGAAATCTTCCTTGTAAGTACTTCCTTGTTGTTCAACAGCTCTGCTGAAGTTTGTGACATCTCAGGTTTAACAGATATTTATCCAGGTGCGGCTTTACGGTTGTTACATGTGATGGTTCTCTTCAGCATATTGAGATTTGTCAAGATTCAACTGCCTCTGTTTCTTCCACTCAATACTTGAATACTAGTTCAACACTAAAGGGGCAGTTGCATGATATCATCTGTCTCGACTACCATCCTAAACTTTTTTTGCTTGCCGCGGTGGGTAGAGATGTTGGGGGCTTGTCTCTGTCCAAGGGTAGCTCTGGTATATTTTCTACGACCATTATTTTTGTTCAATATCTTCTATTCATACTTGATATGTTTTTGCACATATTATTCGCATCCAAAAGAAAAGGCTGTAACTTTTCCTGCACATCTGTATCCAAGAAGGCAAGACATGATTTATGAATTTGGATCAGCCATTTGTTCTGATAACTGCTTTTACATTTCATGCCAATGATGAGAGTCTTGAACCCTGCAAAACCCGACTTGTCTTGACTTTTTGGCTAGAAAGATTGATGGGTCCCTGTAGAAGTATAGAGCAGCCGTTAAAAATCTTTAAAATGAGGTTTGGGTTCAAAGTATAGCTTTCTCCTTGCTTAATGAAGTTGTGGAACTCTTAATCACGAATCACATTACCAGTCACTCCCAGACAGCTTGCTTTAGAGCACAAAGAGCACAATCTGATTGTATCATGCTAAGTCTCTTTAGTAACTTGGAAACCCTAAAATTGCAGGATGCTATGTGCTCTCTTTCTGGCATAGAAATGCCACGTCGGATCTGGAACATCTATACGCTGCTGAGTTTAAAGGTGTCTATTCATTACCGAAAGGTTACCAATGTCACCAATCATATCCAAAGGTGTTGATTTCACCGCGAGGCACATTTGCAGCTGCTTTGGATGTGGCTGGAGAGATGCACATTTTTAGGCGGGATACTAAGGGGCTTTCTTTGGTGAATAGCTCTCTAGGCGGAAGAAGTGAAGTACAGGAACTCCTCAGTGGTACAGTGGATTTTACTTGGTGGTCCGATTATGTTGTTACTGTTACAAAAAGGGGTGGAGTAACCACTATGATTGATGTGACAAATGGTTTAAATGTAAAGGATAGTGACCCTGCATATAGTATCTCAGTCTTACAAAGAGTGCAGGAGGTCGAAGGACAATTATTTCTTATAGAGACGACACCATCTGACAACTCAGCTATTAATAGGCAGAAAAATGGCTCATACATCGTAGAGCAGATTACTGAATATAACTTTGATCAATTTGATCTATCTAGGCTCCAATGGAGCTTGATATCATTTTCTGAGAAATCTATCCAGGAGATGTATAGAATCTTAATTTCGAATAAGAAGTATGAGGCTGCCATGGAGTTTGCATATCATCATGGGTTGGATAGGGACGATGTTATGAAGTCACAATGGTTGCATTCTGACCAAGGAAAGCATGCAATAAAAGATTTCTTGATTATGATCACAGATCAGGACTTTGTACTAGCTCAATGTGTTGAGAAAGTTGGTTCAACAGAAGATGCTGCCAAGGCCTTGCTTGAGCATGGTCTGCGCCTTACCGACCAGTATGTTTTTTCAAAGTTGGAGGATGAAAATCGTGTCATTTGGGATCGCCGTATGACTAGACTTCAGTTATTGCAATACAGGGACAGGTTGGAGACATATATGGGGATCAACATGGGCAGGTAAAATGTTCTTTAAAAGCCTAAAGTTGCTTCTTGTAAGAAGTAGGGATTATATAATCTATAACCTCCTTTCTTTTTCCTCGAAGTATTCTGTTTATTTTTTGATTCAATATTCACAATTCTTGCAAAATGCGAAATGTGATTGTTAGAGCGACTTGAACTTTCAAATGTTATGACGCCAGTATGCATGGTCAAGAGTATTGTTACTTTCAAGAGTGGGAGCCCTATCTTATGGATATATATTTGTCTGCCACTGGAAGGGTCTCCTCAGATCTTGGCCATTCTGGGAAACAAGTGTGGAGTCCTTTTGTCTGAGCATGCTTTAGCTGGAATTTCCTCTGTATCTAAGAGCTGGGAATTTGAATGAGTACGTTTAATGTTGCATTTCGTATTATGGAGGATGGTGCCAACTTTTTCTGTTTCTAATGGTTAAAAAATTTCAATTTGCTCCCACCAGAAGAAAATGTGAACCTGGAGACACGTGTTCCTCACACTACAGGGGCTCATGTATTTGGCTTTTATCTGTGCTTATTTTATTCATAGTAATCTATTTGAACAGTAGCACAAGTGTGGTTATTGTAGATAGATGATGGAGGCCTAGCCAGGAATTTCTACTCTTCTTTTTAACCCCTTTGAAGGCAGTGTTTAGTTATTGTGTGTTTATGTCGGAAGATCCTGAATTTCTTTGGCGTGGTCGTCCATGCAAATGGTTTAGTCACATAGCACTGCTTCATGGGCTGTTATATCTATTCCAGTCATATTGATTGCTACAATAAGAAAAGTTTCTCTAGACCTCAGATTTGTCAGCTTTAATTGAGAAGTACCTATTTGCCCTTTACATACCACGCAGTCACATGTATGTGTGGGCATGGCTTCTGTATGATATCTTTTGTAGTTTATTTCAAACTTTCCTTTGTCCTTTGAACTTTTGATTATTTAATTACCTTAAATAACCAATGGCATGATAGGATTCATTTTGCTGATTCCACTAAAGGGGAATTATCCACCATGTGGAATGCTCTCCTTCTTTAGTGTGGTTGTGATACAAACTTAGAAGTTCCTCATTCACTGAAACTCTATTTTGGTGACCAGAATTTTGTGTTGATGCCCGTATCTGGCGGCTGCTATCGTGTAGTTTTCATCTTTGTAACACAATAGTTTTTAGACCATTTTTGTGATGGTTTCTACTGACTTCCAATGACAATGTCTTCTGCAGGTTTTCTGTGCAGGACTATTTTAAATTCCGTGACATGCCTCTGAATGATGCAGCTGTAAAACTAGCTGAAAGTGGGAAAATTGGTGCCCTCAACCTATTGTTCAAGCGTCATCCTTATTCTTTAATTCCTTTCATGTTGGAAATTCTTGCTGCAATTCCTGAAACAGTTCCAGTGCAGACATATAAGCAGCTTCTTCCAGGGAGTCGGCCTCCTACTAATATTGTTTTGAGGGAAGAAGATTGGGTTGAATCTGAGAAGATGGTAAACTTCATCCAGAAATTGCCGATGGATGATGAGGCTGCTTTCAAATTTAAAACTGAACCTATTGTCAAGCGATGCCTAGCATATTGTTGGCTGCCAACTGATGAAATCTTAAGCTGGTATAAGAAGAGGGCTATAGATATTGATAGTTTCAGCGGGCAGCTTGACAACTGCCTCTGCTTAGTTGATGTTGGTCGGAGCACAGGCATCAATGCATTGCAGCACCTCTATGAGGATATTTCATACTTGAACCAGCTTATTTACACAGATGATGTCGATGCTGACTTGAATATTAGTCTGAGTCTTGTTGCATGGGAGGACTTGTCAGATTATGAGAAGTTCAAAATGATGCTCAAGGGAGTCAAGGTTGAAACTGTGATTGAGAGGTTACACAACAGAGCAATGCCCTTTATGCAAAATAGGTTACATGGAGCAGCTTTGTTTTCTGAAGATGAGGTTGAGTCATTTTTGGTTAGATGGCTGAAGGAGATGGCTTTGGAAAATAAGTTAGATCTTTGCTTGGTGGTCATTGATGAAGGATGCAGAGATTTTGGACATAATGGCTTTTTCAAGGATGAGGTTGAAGCTGTGGACAGCACTCTGCAATGCATATGTCGATGCTCCAGTACCAATCAATGGAGTAACATGGCTGCCATATTGTCAAAGCTTCCACAGGTGCAAGGTGAGTTTTTGTGTTTTCATAGAGATGATTTGTGAGAAACAAAAGGGTGATCATTATAATGGCTAGGTGAGTTTTGTCTTTACATAAAAGTACTAGTAACATGCCAATAAATAAATGTTACTAACGGGTAAATATGCGAATGGAAAAAAAGGGGGCATATAATCTCCTTTTTTGGTTTTTTGAGCTCGATACCTTTTAGAGGGGCAAAAAGAAGGATGTGACTAACTGTTGTGCATGACACTTGAGATGCAGTACAACATGTTGTAATGGGGCTTCTCTGGACTCGGACTCCCATGGAATACGGTATAAAAAATCTTACGGTTGATCTAAACTGAATTACAATGTTGCAACAACATGAGCCAAATTATGTAAAGCTAAATGTAGCCAATTCAATATTAGAATAACGACTTTGTTCTATTTGAGTAAATTAATTCACCAAACTGTGTACTTTGAATAATGCCCACCTGTTGTATTTACAATTTTCCGTTTTTCTGATGATGTTTTCTGGTTTTTGTTATTAGTTAGTGGAAACACAGAATAAGCAAGTGTTATTATGATTGCTAAACTGGTTCCACTGTGGTTTGCAATAGGGTAGTGGGATTATATTGCAGACTTTTATGAGCTAGATACTTGAACTTAGAAGTTAGTGGCAAAGTTTGATTTAACTGCATAGGCAAACTTGCCCTGGGACTTGTTTAGAAAAGTTAGGAGTACATGTTCTTCATATTTGTGTGGTATCAGATGTTCCGTATAATTTTTTAATTAGCCTTTTTTTTCCACTCAAGCCAATTAGAGAGAATTTTTTACATATCATGTTTATCTTAAGTATTATTTTTCTTAGTTGAATATGTAAGACAAGATGTACAGAGCAAACCAAGCTTCTCTAGAGGTTTTTATTATTCATTGTGATGGACTGACAAAATATATTGACCATCAGGATTGATCTAGTTGTTTATGAAATTTACTTTTGTTTGTGGATATATTGCAAACCTTCCTATTATTCCATGCATTATCCTGCTTTTCCTTTGTTCTGACAAAAATCATATGAAACATAGAATAAGGTTGGATAGAAGTTTCATTCATGGTAGTGGTAGACAACAAAAATATCTCCGTGTATGTGAATTTGATGACTACTTATACTAATGAGTCCATGTGTTTGTAAAATATCGCCAGTGCTTTGGTGCAAGGATTATCGGGCATTTAGCTAGCGGATATCCCATAACTCTCTCTCTCTCTCTCTCTCTCACCCACACACGCACGGGCACACACACACACACACACATCCTTGCATCTTCCCAGCAAAATGGATTCATGCACTATCCATACCGTATGCTTAGTTGATGGGATCTGCATGCTTAACAATCTGAGGTTGGAATTTGATCTAGCTAGTTGCTTTGCGCTCAAAGCGAAAGCCAGTTCTTGAAGTTTGGATGCATCAGCACTAGAACATACAGTTAACGGAGCCCGTAGGAGCCACATGTTTTATGAACAAAAATGGCTCACTTAGGCCTTACACCAGGACTTTTGCTGTCAACTAGAATAGCCTGGAAGACATGTGGAGAGAAGAATATGAACCGTAGGCCAGGGCTAACAAAGATACTTCTAGCTGATGGTAAAATCTTGGTCTTTGCCTATTGTTGGGACGTGCGATTGATGAGGCGAGTGGAGGCCTCTGCCCAAAGGACCCTCAGTGAAGTAAAGAATGTGTCAAATTTTACTGTCGACTTTCTTATTGTACAGCTTTTTGGTTGATGATTAGTATTGAGGGAATGTGGATAAATATGGTGGGGTAAAGCAGCTCATTCTTATGGCTATATTCTTGACATTGGACCAGGCTGTTGGTAGACAGTCGACTTTCATATTGTACAGCTTTTTGGTGGATGACTAGTATTGAGGGAATGTTGATAGATATGGTGGGGTAAAGTGGCTTATTCTTTTGGCTATATTCTTGACATTGAACCAGGCTGTTGGTATATAGTACTGATGAATGTGCATTTTGAGTAGCCAAATTTGCTTGCAAAGGTACTACAACCTTCTAGCTGATGGTAAAATCTTGGTTTTTGCCTATTGTTGGGACGTGCAATTGATGAGGCAAGCAGAGGCCTCCGCCCCAAGGGCCCACCATGAAGTAAAGAAAGCATATTTCAAATTTTATTCAGTCGACTTTCATATCGTATAGCTTTAGAGTTCATGACTACAATTCAGTGCAGATTAATATGGTGGTGAAGTGGCTCATTCTTATAGCTATATTCTTGACATTGGACTAGGCTGTTGGTATATTGTAATGATGAATGTGCATTTTGAGTAGCCGAATTTGCTTGCTCTTAATAATGTAGAATAATAAGGTCATAGCAGGCCTTCTAATGTCTATAAGAAACTGATTTTAGGATAATGAAATAGGTAATGCTGATCTTGAGGGAAGACTCAAGCTGGCAGAAGCCCACATAGAAGCAGGGAGAATATTGGCATTTTACCAGGTCTGTCTACCTCTGTCTTTACCAATGCATTATTAGCCTTAGGCCTCTTATGTTTTTATTAATCAATCAGTTGTGCTGATATTATCTGAAAAGTTCTTTGGTAGGGAACTTGCATGAGTGGTAACTTCTAATTGTGTTTAGACAGTTGGGTTTACTCCATGCAGCACATGCATCTTTCCTCCTTGAGTAATGAGCTCATTATGAAATTGTTGATGAACATCTCAATTTTTAGTGCTTGTGTAGACAAAATTTACGGCCATGTGTTTCTTCTTCCTTAATTAGAGAATTTCCACCAACCAGTCTTCTGATTGGTGGTTGCAAATATGGACATCACTCATATTTACATTTAACTGAGTTTGCATGTGGATGATATTTATAAGTTGTAATCCATCAATGAAAGGCATGGTTAGAGTAAAATATAGCCTTAAGTCCTATTTGTTAGCATTATGGTTCATTCTAATACTTTTAAGCCTATATGACCATAATTGGTCATTCTCTTTATCGTTTATGAAAGTCTAACGAGTGTCCTCTTTCTTTTTGAGCATTAATTTTGTCATGATGATGGATAATCCTGACAATGCATAACAGTTGAAGCCTCAGCAGCATATGTTGATGTTATAGTCATGTTTATCAGGTTCCAAAGCCAATAAACTCTTTTTCTGGAGGCACATTCAGATGAAAAAGCTGTGAAGCAGATATTCCGCCTCATACTGTCCAAATTTGTTCGTCGCCAAGCTGGCCAATCAGATAATGATTGGGCAAGTATGTGGCGTGATATGCAGTCATTGCGTGAGAAGGCATTTACTTTTCTTGATGCAGAGTATATGTTGATTGAATTTTGCAAAGGACTGCTAAAGGCTGGCAAGTTCTCTCTTGCTAGAAATTACTTGAAGGGTACAAGTACAGTTGCTTTGGCACCAGAAAAGGCCGAGAACCTCGTTATTCAAGCAGCCAGAGAGTATTTTTTCTCTGCATCCACTCTTGCTTCCTCAGAAGTAAGCAAGTTGTTCGATTATTATGGAAAATTAGTGAGGCTATTTTGGTTGTGACTTGTCTGTTCTAATTTTTCATTTACCAGTTAATTCTGGGAAAATGAAGGCAATTTTTCAAAGGGCCTGCCCCATTAATTATAGCCTACTGTTTTTTTCATTGGTTAGTAACAAACACTATACCTTCAAATGAATTCAGGAGATTGGCACACGGCATATGCAAAGGAAGAATTTGCTGTGTATTGTGTGCACTTATGGTGGTCTAACCTCCAGAAAAGCTTGCCATTTCATTTATGCTATATGACTATGTTTCCACCTTTCATCTAGATGTGATGAGTTTTGCAACAAGACAAAGTCATGGACGTACGACCATGTCTCTTTGTTTTTTTTAATGTTCCTTGGGCAAACATATGCGAATGAGCCTCTTGTTTGCAGATTTTAAGGACATCTTATAGATCAGTGAGGAGTGCCTGTCAATTACATTTTTATTTTTGGACCCAGTATTTTAGAGTGAAATGGAGAGCTTATGCCATGTAGATGTTCTAAAGCAATTTTTGCTACATGTCTATATTCTATCCCATCTAACTTACTAATTTGGGAAACTTTTTTCAGATCTGGAAGGCCAAGGAATGTTTGAATCTGTTTCCTGGCAGCAGTGCAGTTAAAGCAGAGAATGATATAATTGATGCACTTACAACCAAGCTTCCAAGGTTTGGCGTGACTCTTCTACCTATGCAATTCAGGCAAATAAAAGATCCAATGGAGATTATTAAAATGGTGATAACAAGTCAGCCTGGAGCTTATTTAGATGTAGATGAAATAATTGAGGTGTCCAAGCTTCTTGGATTAAGGTCTAAGGATGACATATCAGCTGTTGAGGAAGCTATTGCTAGAGAAGCTGCAGTTGCTGGTGATCTGCAATTGGCATTTGATCTATGCCTCGTTTTGGTTAAAAAAGGACATGGTCTCGTGTGGGACCTATGTGCTGCTATAGCTAGAGGTCCTGGCCTTGAAAACATGGATGTTAATTCCCGAAAATTGCTGTTAGGTTTTGCTCTAAGCAACTGTGATGAGGAGTCCATTGGTGAGCTGCTCCATGCATGGAAAGACCTAGATATGCAAGGCCAGTGTGAAACCTTGATGACTTTGACAGGGACTGGTCCCAACTTTTCAGTTAAAAGTGCCCTGGTGAACTCGAATCCAGTGGAGCTGACTGAAGGAGCTTCTAGTTTGACTGCTGGCAAAGTACCTATTAATAGAAGTACAACAGATGATCGATTAGTTCATCTTAGTAGTACTGAAAATATAGTTCTTAGTGTTGCTAGAGACTTGCCACTTGAGACTGGGAGTATGTGGGACTCTCTTCTGGAGAATGAGAGGATATCATCTTTTGCTGCTTCAGAACTTCCCTGGTTGATTCAATTAAGTAGGACAGTGGGATCCAATAAAAAATTGAATTCTGGCTTAATTTTCGGAGAAAATTATGTAAATGTTAGAGCCTATGCTGGGGCCACCATAATGTCATGGCTAGCAAAATATGGTTTTGCTCCCAGAGATGATCTGATTGTCTCTCTGGCAAAGTCAGTCATTGAATCACAGGCGACTGAGTGGGAAGACATATTGGGATGCTCAGTCCTGTTGAACCTTGTGGATGCCTTTAATGGTGTAGAAGTAATTGAGGAAGAGCTGAAAAGAAGGCAGAATTACCAAGAAATATGTAGCATTATGAATGTGGGGATGAAATATGGTTTATTGCACAACTCTGGAGTGGAGTGTGAGGATTTCAACGGGAGGAGGGAGCTGCTACAGAGGTTTTTCAAGGAGAAGCACATGCCAGTTAGCTCAGGTAATTAACTTCATATTCTCATAAGATCAGTATCCAGAAAATGTGTGCAGAATACTTTGTGTTGTCTTTCCTTTTTGCGCTCACAGATATTATTGTCAACTTCTTTGCAGATGAAATAGAAAAATTTGGAAATGTACAGTCTACATTCTGGAGGGAATGGAAACTGAAATTGGAAGAAAGAAAGCATGTGGCTGATCATTCTAGGGTGCTGGAACAAATTATTCCTGGTGTTGACACTGCACGGTTTTTGTCTGGTGATACTGGCTACATTGAAAGTGTTGTTTATTCCTTGATTGAAAGTGTGAAAATGGAGAGGAAGCACATCTTGAAGGACTTGTTGAAATTAGCAAACATGTATAGCTTGAACCGGTCTGAGGTAGTCAGAGCTCATTCATATTATTAGAGATAATCAAATGCATGTTTCTGTCAGTAACTGAAATTTGTTTCTCGATTTTCTTTTCTTTTACCCCCCGCAGGTGCTTTTAAGGTTCCTGAGTTCTGTCCTTGTTTCTGACATATGGACCAACGATGACATCACAGCTGAGATAGCTGAAGTTAGGGGAGAAATTGTTGGCTTTGGTCAGAGAACTGTTGAAACTATTTCAATGATGGTCTATCCTGTTATTGAGGGGCACAAAAAACATCGGCTTGCTTACCTATATAGTCTGATCTCGGACTGCTGCATGCAGTTGGACGAAAAGAAAGAGTCATTGCCACTGATTCACCCAGATCAAGCAATCATAACTTCCTCTGGGTTGGCAAGGTTCTACAAGGTAATTGAGCAAGAATGCAGGAATATTTCTTTTGTGAAAGATCTGAACTTCAAAAACATTGTCGGATTAGGTGGCTTGAATTTAGAGTGTTTCCAAGATGAAGTCTATCGGAATATTGATGAACATAGTGTGGAAGCCTTAGCTAACATGGTACAAGCTCTTGTCAGTTTGTATGCTGGCATCCCACCTGAGGGACTTATATCATGGCAGGACGTTTACAAATATTACATCCTCAGTTTGTTGATGCCATTGGTGGGTGATGAGAGAACTAATTTCACTGTCGAAAGGCCTGAAACATATCAGGGATTTATTGGTCAGGTTGAGCACAAATATGAAATGTGCAGAAAGTATATAAAACTCTTGACAGATTCAGATTTTTTTGAAATAATGAAGCGGTTCTTTATCGTCAGCATACCTAATACTGCAACCCGTGGAAGTTTACTGGATACCTCAGCTTGGCAAGAATGTCTAATCCTCCTCATGAACTTCTTTATCAGATTGACTGAAGATATTGAGGAAGTTTCATGCCACAAGAGATCAGGAGAGATTCTTAGGTTCAATCCAACATATTTCATGAAGTGTCTTAAAAGTTTTACGAGGCTAGTGATTGAGGATAGTGTCTCCCCAAGTCAGGGATGGGGTACCATCCTTGGTTGCATCAACTCTGATTTTATGGAGGGTGTTGCTGCCGAGTCATCAATTTTTTGCCGAGCTATGATTTTTTCAGGTTGTGGGTTTGGAGTGATTTCTGAAGTATTCTCTGAAGCAGAAGTGCTGTGCTCGTCCAGTTTGGAAGCTGAGAAAGGGATGCAAGGTCTTCCTGCTTTATATGTAAGTATATTGGAACCAATTCTACAGGGCCTAGCTAGTGAAGTCCCTGAATATCAGAATTTGTGCAATTTGTTGTCGTCTTTGAGTAAGCTGGAAGGCGATATGGAGAACCAGAAAAGGGTCAGACGCATGGTTTGGGAAAGAATGGCCGATTACTCAAATGATTTGAAGTTACCTGGCCATGTTCGAGTTTATGCTCTTGAACTTATGCAGTCAATCGTTGGTAGACCTATTAAGAGCACCTTTTCGCAGCAACAGTTAAATGTTCTACCATGGGAGGGATGGGATGAGTTGCATGATACAGGTGAAAGGAGAGTAACTAGCCCAAGTCAAGGGGTTTCTGATTATCCTGATACTTCTAATAGGTTTACAAGCACTTTGGTTGCCCTTAGATCATCACAGATAATGGCACCCATCTGCCCCAGCTTAGAGATAACTCCGGATGACCTCTTGGACATTGACACGGCAGTTTCTTGCTTCTCAAAATTATGCAGAGCAGCTGATACGGACTCCTATCTCAAAGCTCTAGTTGCTGTTTTGGCAGAGTGGGAAGGGCTTTTCGTGGTTGGAAAAGATGGCAAGAATTCTGCAGAAGTGACTGATGCAGGAAATGACTGGGAGAATGATGATTGGAATGAAGGCTGGGAAAGCTTTCAGGAAGTAGAGCCACTTAACACAGAAAACAAAGGAAGCTCTTTGTCTCTCCATCCCTTGCATGTTTGCTGGTCTGAGCTAATCCAAAGACATGTAGCTCTGTCCCTTTTTGGGGAAGTTCTACAATTCTTGGATCTGTCTCTGTCAAAACCAAATGGCATATTACTCGACGAAGATAATGCTCGGAGCTTGTGCGAGATGGTGCTGGGAAGGGACTTTCTATGGGCTTTCAAGATGATGATGTTGCTTCCTTATGGAGATTTGCAATTGAATTGTCTGGATGCAGTTGAAGAAAAACTGAAACAAGAAGGCATGACAGATGGAATAGGCAAGGATCTTGATGTCCTGATTCTTATGCTCTATTCAGGGGTCATCTCTAAGATAATTTCCGGGTCCTTGTACGACAGTTCTTTCTCTTATATCTGCTATTTGGTCGGATACTTCTCTCGTCAGTGTCAAGAAGCATGTTTGTTGAGGCTTGCACATAAAGAAACGAGCTCAAGTGAAGATGAGAGGCCATCCTTAATTGTTTTCGAAAGAATCCTCCTCCCCATCTTCATATGTGAACTTGTAAAGGCAGATCAGAAGATGCTTGCCGGATTTATTATCACCAAATACATGCACACTAATGCATCTCTTTGTCTCATCAATATCGCAGAGGCCGGTCTTCGAAGTTTTCTTGAAGGTCAGCTGAATGAACTGCATCACGGAGACTTTGATCTTAAGACAACGTTTCCTGATATAGCTCTGAGGCATGCTATTTCAAGTTTGTTGGGTAGGTTGGTTGATCTGATCCCTTCTGCATTATCTTTCCTTTCTGAACGATGATAGGAGCCTGTCTAGATGGCCTTTCATGTTTAGGTTATTGCTGATTTCAAGACTTAAGTTCTTCCAATATGCCTCTCCCCAGCCCAAATTTTTGTCGCAGATCACCCCTGTAGATTTTGTCAATCCCTCAGTTCTCTCTGTTAAAAATAGCGTCTTGTAGAAAAGAGATGCGTGTGATATTTATACACAAAATGGTAAGACATTGTCTGACATGAAGTATGAGTGCACCTGCACAACTCTCATCTTTGGCCAGCCATTCTCTGAGTGAACACATGTTGAACGCCCTTGGTTAGCCTCAGACTTACTGCTCAAGGAACTTAGATTTGGATCATTTCAGTTCTCCAAGAGAGCTTCATTAAAACTCTTTTTCTGAAAACAGCTCTTGATATCTGATAAGACTGTTAGGTGCTTGTTTTGCGCTCTACCTTGTAGGGGCAAAACACTCGGAGTAGCCTGCTTTAAGCATCAAACCTTATGAAAGCTGTTACCCACTTTAAACAGCGAGATGAAAAGCAAAAACATCCCAAAAGAAAGGGAAACAAAACGGGGAGGGTGTTCCTTAATCATTCACGAAAGGCAAAGGTTGTTAGTCTTCTCTTGGTGTCCACTGTTCTAACTGCATTAATCCTTTGTAGGGGGGATGATTGTAAAAGGTGCGTTTTTCAGATGTTTCCGTCAGTTTGATCCTCTGGCGAGACAAGTGAATCTATACTGGCTTAGAGTTAATAATGGCATATAGAAGGTCGAAACACAACCTCTCGGTCTCGTTAAATAACAGTAATTCTCACATAACTAAGGTATTCAAATTCAATGTCGTTTGCCATATTTGGAATGGACGCACAAAATTCAAGGTGGTAAAAAAAAGCTTTAGCCAGGAAGTAGTACTTTAGGTTAGAGGTGAGTATGGTTCTAGGGTAGAACCGGGAATTGGAGAATTGAACCTGTGGTTCCCGGTCCTATTCCAAGTTCTAGTAAACTAGGGTCCGGTGTTTGATTCCGCATTTTGAGAAACCGTCGGTTTCGGTTCCGGTTCTCGATTCTCTATGGAACCGGAACTGTTATTTTTAAACCTTAACTTCGACTTTGGGTCGATTCGCACTAATCATTTAAAAAGTTTTTAGAATTTTTTTTGTGGGTTTGACCCGGCGAACCAAGAATTTTGGGTTGAGAGTGTATTTGCTGGGAAGATGTCTCTGAATTCTATCCTCTGGAGCCAGAGCCCTTCTCTCTGCCTTCGCCTCTTCCCAAGTGGCCTCAAGGTGCGGTTTTTTTTTTTTTTTTTTAATGTTCCCTTGTTTTCCTCCTTGAATTTTATGCAGAAAGTGAAGAGCAATTCCACCTTTTCCTAATTAAAACGTTGTCTTAGATTTTGGGTGTTCCTTGTTTGCATTCATGCTTTTGATGTGTTTAAGATCGGGGTGATTGATGAAGAAGTTTCGTTTAAGTTGCTTTGGAGTTTTCTTTGTTCACGCCTTTTATTTTATTCATTTATTTTGATAATGCATTGGTTTGTTTTTATCAAATGCTAATCACTCTCTAATTAACAATGATTATGTGGATGTTGGATTTGCTTTTCTTAAGTGTTCTTAGTAAAATTGACAGGTCTCCCGGGTATCCCTAGAGCCGGACCCCGAAACTTGTGCCAAGATAGGTTCCAGGTTCCACGGTACGTAGGGTAGGTTCCGGGTTCTAAAAAATGAAAAATCTGTACTAGCGGGTAGGTTTCGGGTTCTAGGTAGAACTTACTCGGAACCCGAAATCGCTCAACCTCACTTTGGGTACCTATGAGAATCAACATTACTAGTGATCTTTCATCAGAAAATACTTGCTTGGATTTAGGTCAAGTGGATCGGGTTCATCATAGGCATTAATGTTATAGATCTTGAATGATTAATGATCCAGTGGACCTGAATTTAGGCAAGACTTTTTTCAACTAGGTAGTGGATATCTAGCTTCAATTTACCATAAATGTTAAAATTAAATGCATTATTTGAGAGTTTTTAAGATATTGTTGTTCCTTCTCGATAAGTTTTAGAATTTCAAGTGCACTTATTCAAACTTTTATGATTAATAACATAATGTCTCGTGGTTATTCTTAAAAAACTATATTCTAGTAGCATAAAAGTTTTCTTTAAAACTTGTTAATTCTTGAACTTATGTTTTATAAAACATTCTCAACAAAGATTACGCCACTCTTTTTTTCTTAAACCAAATTGAATTTCTTAAATTTTCTAAATTTGGTCCGATCGTTAGTATGACTCAATTAATTATGTGCCACCTGGGCTTTCTCATTATGCGGACATCAAGCTAAGTAAAATTTGGTCCAAAATAGCTATGGCTTGATAAAATCGAACAGGAAGTTGCTGCGGTTACAAAGAGTCCAAAGCCAAGCAAGCATAAAGAGATGGAGAAAGCAAATGCAGATCAGAGTTTCAACTCGCTAAGATTTCCCAGTCGAGCATGGGATGGCGTTCTTTGTGGAAAGATTCCTGGAAAAGTGACTCTTCCTTCCAATTTCACTTCAATTGAATGCATTGCATATGTGGACTAGCAATTGTCCTTGTGGTTGTAATATAATGAAATGAAGTAATAGAATTACGACCCGCTCTACTTAGATCAAGCCCTCAGAATAAGAATTCTAGTGACCCACACAAGGTGGTGGTCATTTGGGAATCATGAATCGCCCAACGAGGCCTTACCCTAAACCAAAAAAAAAAAAAAAAAAAAGGCTTACCCATTTTATGTCACATGCCTCCTCACTTGAATTGATGTCCTCCTCAGTGCTGGCTTATTATCAGGTGGTACTTTCCCTAGTCATCACGTACATTTCTACACCTCCTTTTACAAGGATGCTAGGGTTCCCAAATTATCCGAGCCCCATGGTCCCGTCCTACTATCTTCTTGTCCGACTGATCACTTGCCGCTCTCATTGAAGGTGGCACGGGCCTAGTGTGTCCATAGACACAAATCTACTAGAGAGCGTCCTACTCTGGTACCATTTCTAACAATTTGGACTAGTTCATGCAGGTCAAATCCCAAAAGAAGTATTCTGATGACCACATAAAATAGTTATCATTTGGGATAAGTGTTTACTTTTAAATCACTCAATAAGGCCTCTCCACCTGACGTGGGACTTTAAGACCCCAAAAAAAATATGGTACTTGAATTGGTACACTAGGTAGGGTGACAGACTACAAGGGAACATTTAAATAATTAGTTCATAGCTAATGCTCGACCAAAGACCATCATATTATTTCTCATACCAATTCTTTCACAAAAATATGAGCATACCTAGTATTATTACTGTGTCAACTTTCTAGTATGACAACCCTCGCGAGTCATGGCTCCTCAGTATTACTGAACAAGTTAGTTTTCAAGCTGGCGGCAGGACAATCTTTAATTAGTTCAAATCGACACTTCAACCTAGTTATCGATCCAACGATGCTTGATTCTGCCTTTAATGTTAAGAGTCAAATGTTATTATTTCTGAACTAGCATCTAAAAGAGAATACCATACCCTAAAATGCAATGAACAAACAACAAAACTTCCCCCAAAAAAGAATCTCTCTATTTCATTTAAAGACTGCGCAAGAGTACAAGTCCTTCATGGCCTTCTTGGGGCCACCTCAACAACAAAAATTTTGCTTGTGTCCTACTCCAATGGGCGAAGGTATGTCTTCAGGGTCTCTTCTAGGCTTCACCCATCTTCCATGCTCATTGCACACAAGACCCTTGTGGGCCAATTGGTGCCAAGAGTGAGGCACCCTCAGCTCATCCACCAACATGTCGCATGCCTTGTTGACCAAAGCCACGTCCCTCTTGGCATCTGCCCTAAAATTGGACCTTGTGCTGAGGAACCCATCCACCAGATGGAGGTAAGTCTCCATCATGTGAAACCCTAGCAAGTTAAACCCATGTTTCAGGAAAGGTGATGACTGGACATCCAGCTTCAATTCAGCCCCAACATGAGTGTAGACCCACTCCAATGCCCCAGTTATGTGCTCATCAAACCTATCCAAGCTTTCATTGAAGACAAGCCCTGGCATCTTTGGGACTAGGTCTTGCTTCACTACTACCCTTAGGGTTTTGACCCCGTTTCCGCGTAGCTCGTCTCTGAATGCACTGTTCCCAACTCTTGGTGCACCGAAGGTTATGACGCTTGTGGGGAGGTTTGGGATGGCGGATGAAGCCTCGTGAGCATTGAGGAGAGCCAATGCGCCTCCTAGGCTATGGCCGGTTATGGTGAGGCTCACTTCCTCTCCCCTATCTCTGTAGAGATTCACGAGCTTGCGTATCTCGCTCATCGCTTGCTCCGACGCGCTCGACTTGTTGTACCTCGTGGACTCGCTCCTGGAGGTGTAGATGCTTAGGAACCCACGCTCTACCCTGGCATGATGACCGTCCTTATTCCCAATTGGCTCTAACTCCCTTTGGAAGTCCTCGTACCACTCCGACGGAGCCACCGTGCCCCGCCACGCCACCAAGATGTCCCGGCGCCCGATCCGGCGTGTCTCCTCGTCGTCGCTATGTGCTACATAGCCGATCCAATTAGAGTCCTTGCTCCACGTGTCCGCCACTTGGGACCTCTCCAGCCATCTCGGGATCTCCACGTGGGACATGGCGTAAATATACTCGGCGACTTCGTAACCGTTTTGGTTCAAGCCCAGCTCGTCGAAGAGCTTACGCTTGTTGTACCTACAACTGCCGCAGTACTCCGAGAAGGAGTCGAAGTCGAACGCGTCGTAGGTCGCCTGCGCAAACTCCCCATACTTGATTATCTCCCTCCGGAGCCCAGGGTGGAGGGGGTCGAGGAGGTTCTCCCAATCCGACGACCCGTGTATTTCGCGCCACTTATTGCATATCACCTCCTTAGGAGACTTTGTCGGGGCGGAGTATTTCTCGTCGATATCGCGTGAACTAACCTGCCTGGAGAAGCGGAGATCCTCGGTTCCCGGGGGCGCTTCGACGTGAAGATGGAGGAGGTTCAATAGCGATTTGGCGAGACGAGCGGCTTGGCCCGACGAGCTTGTGTGTGGTGGATTGAGAACTATCTCTCTTGGGGCACGGGCGATGGATGGTGATCTCTTCTTGGTGGATTGAGGGACGGGAAGTGGGTTATAGAGCACGGAGGAAGTTGCCATGGTTGGAGTTGTGATGATGATGGAGAGTTTTGAGTTGAGAGATTGGAGATGTATGAGCATGTCAGTTTGGAAATCGAGGGGGGTTTAAATGGTTTTCAGTCTTTGACTCAAAGTACGCGATTTCTTTCAAGGGTTTCATTTTGATTTTTTTTTAAAAGCTTGTCGTGCCCGGTCAAGGTGACCAAAACCGAAGCTGTTCAAACAAGAAATGGCAATTTTTCCAGAATTGACCCCAGCAAGATGAAGGTTCTTGTGTTTTATTTGTGAGACTAGCAGCTTCCCGGAAGGGAAATGCTTTCCTGACATTATTATCAGGGACAGTTTAATCTCAATCGTAGATCCACACATTATCACTATGTATTTTGCATAAAATATTCATTGATTGGAGAACCGTGTGATTAGAAATAACCTGCAAACTGTCATGCTACTAACTTCCTAAAAGAGAAATGTTGTTTTTTCTACAAGATTGTCGGAGATAGTATAATCTCAACCGTAGATCCACACACCATCATCTACGTATTTTGCATAAAACATTCATTGATTGGAAGATCGTGTGATAAAAAAAAACCGACAAGATTGTCAGACTATCAGACTAACGGCTCCCTCTTTCGAAAATGGACTGTGTTATGGTCCCCAAAAACAAAATAAATAACAAAAAAAAGGGAAGAAATAAAGGGAAATAATTGGGTGACGAGGGGTATTTCCGGCACTTCGCATGACCCTTGACTACCTAACCATCTTGAATTAGCATGGAGGAGAACTTGGACCTTCTCCTCCTCGTTTGACTTTCAACGCGTCCGCCTTGCGTTCGCACAAAGAAGCATCATTATTCATACTCGTAGTCGTATGCTTGGTCCAAAGCCTCATTTTATGTTTAAAATTGGACTTCGTAGAAACGAAAACACTTATAGAAGCATCATTATTTTTCCATCATTTACCGGTAATATCTTCATTTTTCCACGGACTCGCATTTCCACGACAAACGGAAAAAAGATATCGTACCTCAGAAATTGATTTAATCATAAGTAAGCAAGTGTCGCGATGTAACTGTTGCTCACGAATTTTATTTTCATTTTGACGTCGCCCGCCTCGCAAAATTCTTGATATGTTTTTCCGTCGACATGGTAGTATCGTATTTGCTAGGAATATATTCACTGGATATAATAAGGGAGTAATGCTTCTTTCCGGGTACTTCAGTTCGTAAGAGGAGTGGATGATACACTTCTAAAGTGCCCCTTTCTTCCTCTATTCCGGTTGAATTTGAAGATTTTGTGGTTCCATTGTTGAAGAAGAATCCACCAAAACGGGAGTTATATGCCTCTTCCTTGTGTATTTTATTTTGTATTGATTTTTTATGTTGATATTTGTAACTTGATCTTTTCTTCTATTCGTCACGTTTCGAACTTGACTTTTATTTATCTTACACGTTTCCAAATATAAGGTAGATATTTGCATATAATTTTTTGCATTTGAATCATTTTTTTGGATGCCCAATCTTGGGGGGGAGGGAACACATTTGCTATGACATCTTGAAGTTTCGCCATTTCCTGATATTATTTTTTGGGATATTAAGATGATATAATTGGTTTTTGTGTTAATTATTCGATAACTTCGACAAAACTACGACGTTATCATTAATCATATAACTCGGGAAAGTTTTCAGAAAACTTTGTTTCGGGGGAGCTGTGATAAATAAGAATGTGAATTAAATAGACGGGCATCAATGGGGCAATGCGGAGTCTGCATCAATGAAAACGCATGGAGGATTTATCGGCATTACAGGTCTTATAGAACATCAACCTGGTGGTTTTCGCAATATCCGAATACACCGTGCTTGCAAAATAAAAATTAAATTAAAAAAATCAACCAATAAAATGATTTTTTCTAATTTTAATACGCATAAATAAATAAATAAATATCGGCAAAAATTCAAAGGAGAAATTTTATTTAACAGAAGATTGCTTCTTCTTTTCTTTTTTGGCGCATTGACTTGTTCTGCTTCGATGATTGTTCGTAGAGGGACTAAAATTGAGAGAGGTAATAAAATAAAAACCTCAGCGAACCAAAAAGAAAAGAAAAGCTTGGGCAACATTTAAGCCTGATTTATGAACTCGGCCTAACTCGACCCTGCTCATTGATCACCTCTGCTTGCGGCCCATGGGATGTCAGTATATACTCCAAGAGGATCCCAACTCATGTTATATATCCCATCTCATGTTGTTCTTAATCCTGATTTCAAATTACAAAAAAAATTTGCTGAATATTAGTGTTGTGCAAGACATTTGATCCTTCCGAAATGAAAGAAGAAAAGACTGTCCAAAGTAATCTAATTAGAAATGGAGATCAAGATCCATAGTATAAAACTTACCGCACAAGGACGAACTATAGAATTTCGAAGAATTTCCACCTCCTTATGTGCAAGCCGACACATTCGGTCATCAATTTCTACCAAAATCACAGAATCGCGGGTTTTATCCCCTCCATTAGAGACGGGTTTGATGCCGGGTACTTATTAGAATATGTCGGATGGTCACTCCCAACTATTTGGGACACAGTCTACTTAGTATTTTTTTTTTTTCAAAATGATTTGAACAATACCTAGGTTCAGTAGTTAACTGGTCAAAAAGCAAACACCAGAGACTAAAAGAGTAGTCTTATCATGTCACCTCTCGGAACGTAAGGAATTATCTTCTTCTTCTGCATGTGGGTTTCGTTGTCTCCGGTATTGGGTGGGGGGCGTTAAGAGTAATCAATTTTGTATAATGGGAGATAATTCTTAGACTTGAGGTACAGTATTGACTTATGTGTTAGATGGCTATGATTCATGAGGACACATATTGACGGTTCGTCGATCCGTCTCCGTACTTGATTGTCACGGTTCATGCACATACGAAATCACATGTGTGCGCAAAATGAAATATTTCTTCTTGTCACGTGCAAGGTATGATGTCCTTTGCGATTTAATTATGACAATGCATTGGAAATTCTCGGCGAGGTTGTAATCGAGAATAAAATGTTTATGTCTTGTATAAATGCATGTTGATTGAATTTGTACATATGATCTAATTGGTGACTTGACAAATATTACATGGTCTTTGTTCGATCGGGATATAATAAGACGAATGGATTGAATTACTTTGTAGCCAAAGCCGACAGGTTCGTTATGTTCTTAAAAAATTCACACTGTCTGAGTAGTCATGACATATTGCTAGATGTCACTCATGGCTTGTGGAACCTAGAGGTTAATTGGGACAATTAATTATCTTGGAAGTACTAATGTGTTAGTGCATATCTTACTGCTAGCTCAATAATAAACATAAGGATGTCACACACCTTAACCGATACATAACGACGTTAAACGGAAAGACGATATTGTAAATATGTTTGCAATCACGACTATCGAATTAGTCGGACTAAAATTAGATTAAATTTTATTTTATTTTATTTTATTTTCGATCATTGACATACGTGCATATAATGACAAATATTGATGTGCCCAATTTGCGCACATAAGGGTGGTGTACCTTTTATTTTTATAGTAATAATAATTGTTATTATTATTAAAAAAAAAAAGGGTAATGCACTACGTGGTCGGCAAGTAGTTGTTGACCATACTTGCTGACCACATGGTCAACAACTACTTGCTGACTGCTTGCGCAGTGCACGATCAATTGTGCCCAACAAAATGCACAACGCGCACGATCAGCAACCGACATGATCGTGCGCGTGATGCATTGCAGACCGGAGAAATTAATCTGCAAAACGTTGCAGAGTTTAGTTTTCTTAAGGTGTGCACATGTGTGCGGAAAAGTGAGAGAAAACCAGAAAATTCTCTCTAGACTTTTACTCTTATGGTGACCAAAATTTTGATAGCGTGGAGAATTGATTCCGTAATATTGCTAGCACAATTCAAGTGGTGATTCTTGTGAATTCGTTCTTTCATTCGACGTTGCAATTTGTGATGTGTTTGAACTAGAGATCCGATATTTGTGAGGCTCGAACAATGAACACCCGAATCAATTTGTTTTCAAGCACGCTATGAGAGGTAATCCTTTAACCCTTTTAATCAATATATGATTTTCGATTGAAACGCATGACCTACGCCTCTGGAGATATGTGTATAGATTTTTATTTATTTCCGCTGCGTTTGATTATTTTATATGATATTTTTACCTGTACATGTCATGCGATCCCAACGCAACTGGGCAGAGTTGATCCCGCATCAACTCACTTCTCCTCGGCCTGCCAGGCCACCAAGACCCCGCCGCCGATACAGACCTCGGCTAAGAATACTTTTCAACTGGGCAGAGGTGGTGGCCCTTAGGCTTAACGTGTCGTCCATCTTATTAGCAGACCCCAGAGAGGACCTTGGATGCCCAGGACATTGTGGACGACGACTGCCTCACCTTACCGGACTTGGGTAGCAGCAATATACTAGTTTATCTCTGGAATGCTTCCGATGGCTCTACCTCAGAACTTGTCACCATCGACCATGAAAACGGCCCAGTCACCAGTGTCTGTTGGGCCCCAGATGGTGACAAAATTGCCGTTGGATTGAACAATTCTGAAGTGCAACTGTGGGATTTGACTCGTAGTAGTCTGGTCAGTGGTTTTCTCACGATGAAATTTTGTTTGTATAATCATCTCATGAAACGCCTGCCTGATAAGTTGTTGTGGTCCCAATTTGGGTCGAATTTTTCATTTGCAGCTAACGACTTTGAGAGGTGGCCACACATCTCGGGTTGGGTCTCTGGCATGGAACAATCACATCCTTACAACAGGAGGAATGGATGGACGGATCGTGAATAGTGTAATTACGAGAGTGGGATCTCCCATTGTTGATACCTACAGGGGTCACACCCTGGAGGTTTGTGGGTTGAAATGGTCAGCATCCGGAAAGCAATTAGCTAGTGGAGGGACTGATTACATCCTCCGCATTTGGGAAATGTTCGTGGCATCTTCACTTCACCGGCTCGAAGAGCACAGAGACACTGTTAAAGCCCTTGCCTGGTGTCCCTTCCAGGGGGATTTGCTGGCTTCCGGTGGAGGTGATCGGACCATAATGTTTTGGGACATCCACATTGGTGCGTGCTTAGACTCTCTGTATTCTGGTTCCCAGGTCTGTGCTCTTCTATGGAACAAGAATGAGAGAGAGTTGCTTAGCTCTCATGGATTTACTCGCAATCAGCTCACTCTCTGGAAGTACCCTTCAATGGTAACGATTGCAGAGCTGACTGGTCATAATTCTAGAGTGCTTTTCATGGCCCAGGTATGTTTGCAACTCACTAATTTCTGGTTCTAGAAATTGCATTTCTGCATTCACTACTTTCTGATGAGTTTTAGATCCTCAAGTAGTAACATTGTCTCTTTCCTGTCAGAGTCCGGATGGTCGCACTGTAGCATCGGCAGCAGGGGATGAAAAGCTGATGCTTTGGAACGTGTTTGGTCTTCTGGAGCTGGCTAAACCAGCTCCAAAAGCTAATCCGGAGCCTTTTGCTTGCTCGAATGGCATTCGTTGAAGGACTTCAAGAGATGCCCGACAATGGGATTGACAAGACAAGAAGACCATCACATCGTCCAAGTATTGTGGATTAAAGACAATGCATACATACAAACCAAACCCAGTGATGGGTGCTCATGAATATTCAGTAGCAGTCGCCCTGAGTGTGCATTTGTACATTTTATAGTCAAAATAAGGTCAAACATAGTGTTTTCCCAATGGCTGTAGTCACTGATGCGTGACGTGCCATGTATTTTTTTTTTTTTTAGTTGGAGGGTGAAAATCGTGCCATTTGGGATCGCCATATGACTAGACTTCAGTTATTGCAATATAGGGACAGTTTGGAGACATACATGGCGATCAACATGGGCAGGTAAAATGTTCTTTAAAAGCCTGAAGTTTTTTCTTGTGAGAAGTAGGGATTATGTAATCCATAACCTCCTTTCTTTTTCCTCGAAGTATTCTGTTTATTTTATGATTCAATATTCACAATTGTTGCGAAATGCGAAATGTGATTGTTAGAGAGACTTGAGCTTTCAAATGTTATGATGCCAGTATGCATGGTCAAGAGTATTGTTACTGTCAAGAGTGGGAGCCCTATCTTATGGATATATATTTGTCTGCCACTGGGAGGGTCTCCTCAGATCTTGGCCATCTGGGAAACAAGTGTGGAGTCCTTTTGTCTGAGCATGCTTTAGCTGGAATTTCCTCTGTATCTAAGAGCTGCGAATTTGAATGAATACGTTTAATGTTGCATTTCGTATTATGGAGGATGATCCCAACTTTTTCTGTTTCTAATGGTTAAAAAATTTCAATTTGCTCCCACCAGAAGAAAATGTGAACCTGGATACAAGTGTTACCTCACACTACAGGGGCTCATGTATTTGGCTTTTATCTGTGTTTATTTTATTCGGAGTAATCTATTTGGAAACAGTAGCACAAGTGTGGTTATTGTAGATAGATGATGGAGGCCTAGCCAGGAATTTCTACCCTTCTTTTTAACCCCTGTCTAGGCAGTGTTTAGTTATTATGTGCTTATGTTGGATGATCCTGAATTTCTTTGGCTTGGTTGTCCATGCAAATGGTCCGGTCACATAGCACTGCTTCACGGGCTGTTATAACTATTCCAGCCATATTGATTGCTAGAATAAGACAAGATTCTCTAGACCTTAGATTTGTCGGCTTTAATTGAGAAGTACCTATTTGCCCTTTAATTGATATCTTTTGTAGTTTATTTCATACTTTCCTTTGTCCTTTGAACTTTTGATTATTTAATTACAATAAATAACCAATGGCATGATAGGATTCATGTTGCTGATTCCACTAAATGGAAATTATCCACCATTTGGAATGCTCTCCTTCTTTAGTGTGGTTGTGATACAAATTTAGAAGTTCCTCATTCACTGAAACTCTATTTTTGTGACCAGAATTTTGTGTTGGTGCCCGTATCTGGTGGCTGCTATTGTGTAGTTATCATCTTTATAACACAATAATTTTTAGACCATTTTTTGTGATGCTTTCTACTGACTTCCAATGACATTGTCTTCTGCAGGTTTTCTGTGCAGGACTATCTTAAATTCCGTGACATGCCTCTGAACGATGCAGCTGTAAAACTAGGTGAAAGTGGGAAAATTGGTGCCCTCAACGTACTGCTCAAGCGTCATCCTTATTCTTTAATTCCTTTCATGTTGGAAATTCTAGCTGCACTTCCTGAAACAGTTGCAGTGCAGACATATAAGCAGCTTCTTCCAGGGAGTCGGCCTCCTGCTAATATTGTTTTGAGGAAAGAAGATCGGGTTGAATGTGGGAAGATGGTAAACTTCATTCACAAATTGCCGATGGATGATGAGACTGCTTTCAAAAAACTGAACCTATTGTCAAGCGATGCCTAGCATAATGTTGGCTGCCAACTGATGAAATCTTGAGCTGGTATAAGAAGAGGGCTATAGATATTGATAGTTTCAGTGGGCAGCTTGACAACTGCCTCTGCTTAGTTGATGTTGGTCGGAGCACAGGCATTAATGCATTGCAGCACCTCTATGATGATATTTCATACTTGAACCAGCTCATTTACACAGATGATGTTGATGCTGACTTGAACATTAGTCTGAGTCTTGCTGCATGGGAGGACTTGTCAGATTAAGAGAAGCTCAAAATGATGCTCAGAGGAGTCAAGGTTGAAACTGTGATTGTGAGGTTACACAACAGAGCGATGCCCTTTATGCAAAATAGGTTACATGGAGCAGCTTTGTTTTCTGAAGATGAGGTTGAGTCATTTGGTTAGATGGCTAAGGGAGATAGCTTCAGAAAATAAGTTAGATCTTTGCTTGGTGGTCATTGATGAAGGATGCAGAGATTTTGGACATAATGGCTTTTTCAAGGATGAGGTTGAAGCTGTGGACAGCACTCTGCAATGCATATATCGATGCTCCAGTACCAATCAGTGGAGTAACATGGCTACCATATTGTCAAAGCTTCCACAGGTGCAAGGTGAGTTTTTGTGTTTTCATATAGATGATTTGTGAGAAACAAAAGGGTGATCATTATAATGGCTAGGTGAGTTTTGTCTTTACATAAAGGTACTGGTAACATGCCAATAAATGAATGTTACTAACTGGTAAATATGCTAATGGACAAAAAGGGGGCATATAATCTCCTTTTTGGTATTTTGAGCTCAATACCTTTTAGAGGGGGAAAAAGAAGGATGTGGCTAACAGTTGTGCAAAACACTTGAGATGCAGTACAACATGTTGTAATGGGGCTTCTGTGGACTTGGACTCCCATGGAGTACGGTATGAAAAAACTTACGGTTGATCTAAACTGAATTACGATGTTGCAATAACATGAGCCAAATTAAGTAAAGCTAAATGTAGCCAATTCAATAGTAGAATAACGACTTTGTTCTATTTGGCTAAATTAATTCACCAAACTGTGTACTTTGAATGATGCTCGCCTGTTGTACTTGCAATTTTCCGTTTTTCTGTTGATGTTTTCTGGTTTTTGTTATTAGTTAGTGGAAACAAGAATAAGCAAGTGTTATTATGATTGCTAAACTGGTTCCACTGCAGTTTGCAGTAGGCTAGTGGGATTATATTGCGGACTTTCATGAGCTAGATACTTGAACATAGAAGTTGGTGGCAAAGTTTGATTTAACTGCATAGGCAAACTTGCCCCGGGACTTGTTTAGAAAAGTTAGGAGTACATGTTCTTCATATTTGTGTGGTATCAGATGTTCCGTATAATTTTTTAATAAGCCTTTTTTTTTCCACTCAAGCCAACTAGAGAGAATTATTTACATATCACGTATATCTTAAGTGTTATTTTTTCTTGAATATATAAGACAAGATGTACATAGCAAACGAAGCTTCTCTAGAGGGTTTTATTGTACATTGTTATGGACCGACAAAATATATTGACCATCAGGATTGATCTAGTTGTTTATGAAATTTACTTTTGTTTGTGGATATATTGCAAACCTTTCTATTATGCTATGCATTATCCTGCTTTTCCTTTGTTCTGACAAAAATCATATGAAACATAGAATAAGGTTGGATAGAAGTTTCATTCATGGTAGTGGTAGACAACAAAAATATCTCTATGCACGTGAATTTGATGACTACTTATACTAATGAGTCCATGTGTTTGTAAAATATCGCCGGTGCTTTGGTACAAGGATTTTCGGGCATTTAGCTAGCAGATATCCCATAGCTCTCTCTCTCTCTCTCTCTCTCAACTACGCACACATGCACACAAACACCCCCCCCTTCCCCAACACACACACACATCCTTACCATCTTCCCAGCGAAATGGATTCATGCACTATTCATACTATGCTTTGTTGATGGGATCCGCAAGCTTAACAATCTGAGGTTGGAATTTGATCTAGCTAGTTGCTTTGCGCTCAAAGTGAAAGCCACTTCTTGAAGTTTGGATGCATCAGCACTAGAACATAAGGTTATTGGAGCCCGTAGGAGCCACATGTTTTATGAACAAAAATGGCTCAGTTAGGCCTTACACCAGGACTTTTGCTGTCAACTAGAATAGTCTAGAAGACATGTAGAGAGATTAATTTGAACCGTAGGCCGGGGCTAACAAAGATACTTCTAACTGATGGTAAAGTCTTGGTCTTTGCCTGCTGTTGGGATGTGCAATTGATGAGGCAAGCGGATGCTCCTGATCTTGTTGGCTTTGGTCGGAGAACTGTTGAAACTATTTCAATGATGGTCTATCCTGTTATTAACGGGCACAAAAGACATCGGCTTGCTTACCTATATAGTCTGATCTCGGACTGCTGCATGCAGTTGCGTGAAAAGAAAGACTAATTGCCACTGATTCACCCAGATCAAGCAATCATAAATTCCTCCGGGTTGGCAAGGTTCTACAGGGTAATTGTGCAAGAATGCATGAATATTTCTTTTGTGAAAGATCTGAACTTCAAAAACATTGTCGTATTAGGTTGCTTGAATTTAGAGTGTTTCCGAGATGAAGTCTATCGGAATATTGATGAACATAGTGTGGAAGCCTTAGCTAACATGGTACAAGCTCTTGTCAGTTTGTATGCTGGCATCCCACCTGAGGGACTTATATCATAGCAGAACGTTTACAAATATTACATCCTCAGTTTGTTGATGCCATTGGTGGGTAATGAGATAACTAATTTCACTGTCGAGAGGCCTGAAACATATCAGGGACTTATTGGTCAGGTTGAGCACAAATATGAAATGTGCAGAACGTATATAAAGCTCTTGACAGATTCAGATATTTTTGAAATAATGGAGCGGTTCTTTATCGTCAACATACCCAACTCCTGGAAGTTTACTGGATACCTCAGCCTGGCAAGAATGTCTAATCCTCCTATATTGCGGAAGTTTCATGCCGCAAGAGATCAGGAGAGATTCTTAGGTTCAATCCAACATGTTTCATGAAGTGGCTTAAAAGTTCTATGAGGCTAGTGATTGAGGATAGGGTCTCCCCAAGTGAGGGATGGGGTACCATCCTTGGTTGCATCAACTCTGATTTTATGGGGGGGTGTTGCTGCCGAATCATCAATTTTTTGCCGAGCTGTGATTTTTTCAGGTTGTGGGTTTGGAGTGATTTCAGAAGTATTCTCTGAAGCAGAATCGCTGTGCTCATCCAGTTTGGAAGCTGAGAAAGAGATGCAAGGTCTTCCCGCTTTATATGTAAGCATATTGGAACCAATTCTACAGGGCCTAGCTAGTGAAGTCCCTGAATTCCAGAATTTGTGCAATTTATTGTCGTCTTTGAGTAAGCTGGAAGGTGATATGGAGAGCCAGAGAAGGGTCAGACGCGTGGTTTAGGAAAGAATGGCCGATTACTCAAATGATTTGCAGTTACCTGGCCATGTTCGAGTTTATGCTCTTGGACTTATGCAGTCAATCATTGGTAGACCTATTAAGAGCGCCTTTTCGGAGCAACAGTTAAATGTTATACCATGGAAGGGATGGGATGAGTTGCATGATATAGGTGAAAGGAGAGTAACTAGCCCAAGTCAAGGGGTTTCCGAATATCCTGATACTTCTAATGGGTTTACAAGCACTTTGGTTGCCCTTAGATCATCACAGATAATGGCACCCATCTGCCCCAGCTTAGAGATAACTCCGGATGACCTCTTGGACATTGGCACGGCAGTTTCTTGCTTCTCAAAATTATGCGGAGCAGCTGATACGGACTCCTATCTCAAAGCTCTAGTTGCTGTTTTGGCAGAGTGGGAAGGGCTTTTCGTGGTTGGAAAAGACGGCAAGAATTCTGCAGAAGTGACTGATGCAGGAGATGACTGGGAGAATGACGATTGGAATGAAGGCTGGGAAAGCTTTCAGGAAGTAGAGCCACTCAACACAGAAAACAAAGGAAGCTCTTTGTCTCTCCATCCCTTGCATGTTTGCTGGTCTGAGCAAATCCAAAGACAGGTAGCTCTGTCCCTTTTTGGGGATGTTCTACCATTCTTGGATCTATCTCTGTCCAAACCAAATGGCATATTACTCTACGAAGATAATGCTTGGAGCATGTGTGAGATGGTGCTGGGAAGGGACTTTCTATGGGCTTTCAAGATGATGATGTTGCTTCCTTATGGAGATTTGCAATTGAATTGCCTGGATGCATTTGAAGAAAAACTGAAACAAGAAGGCATGACAGACAGAATAGGCAAGGATCTTGACGTCCTGATTCTTGTGCTCTATTCAGGGGTCATCTCTACGATAATTTCCAGGTCCTTGTACGACAATTCTTTCTCTTATATCTGCTATTTGGTCGGATACTTCTCTCGTCAGTGTCAAGAAACATGTTCGTTGAGGCTTGCACATGAAGAAACGAGCTCAAGTGAAGATGAGAGGCCATCCTTAACTGTTTTCGAAAGAATCCTCCTCCCCATCTTCATATGTGAACTTGTAAAGGCAGATCAGAAGATGCTTGCCGGATTTATTATCACCAAATACATGCACGCTAATGTATCTCTTAGTCTCATCAATATCGCAGAGGCCAGTCTTTGAAGATTTCTTGAAGGTCAGCTGAATGAACTGCATCACGGAGACTTTGATCTTAAGACAACCTTTCCGGATATAGCACTGAGGCATGCTATTTCAAGTTTGTTGGGTAGATTGGTTGATCTGATCCCTTCTGCATTATCTTCCCTTTCTGAACGATGATAGGAGACCGTCTAGATGGCCTTTCATGTTTAGGTTATTGTAGATTTCGAGAGTTAATTTCTTTCAATATGCCTCTTCTGGACCCAAACTTTTGTCGCAGATCACCCCCCGTAGATTTTGTCGATCCCTCAGTTCTTTCTCTCTGTTAAAAGGCGTCTTATAGAAAAGAGATGCGTGTGATAGTTATACACAAAATGGTAAGACATTGTCTGACATGAAGTATGAGACGAGTCTCATCTTTGGCTAGCCATTCTCTGAATGAACACGTACTGAACGTCGTCGGTTAGTCTCAAAACTTACTGCTCAAGGAACTTAGATTTGGATCATTTCAGTTTCTCCACGAGAGCTTCAGTAAACTCTTTTCTGAAAACAGCTCTTGATTTCTGATAAGAATAGCAATAGAAATGCCACTGTTAGGTGCTTGCTTTTGCTTTCTACCTTGTAGGGGCAAAATTACTCAGAATAGCCTGCATTAAGCATCAAACCTTAGGCAAGCTGGTACGGACTTTAAACACGGCGATGAAAAGCAAAAACACCCCAAAAGAAAGGGAAACGAAACGGCGAGGGTGTTCCTTAATCATCCACGAAAGACAAAGGTTGCTAGTCTTCTCTTGGTGTCCACTGGTCTAACTGCATTGATCCTTTGTAGAGGGGATGGTTGTAAATGGTGCGTTTTTCACTTGTTTCCATCAGTTTGATCCCCTGGCCAGACGAGTTAATCTATACTGGTTTTAAGTTAACCGCATATGGAAGGTTTGAAACACAACTTTAGGTCTCGTTGAATAACACTAATTCTCACCTAACTAAGGCATTGCCATTCACAATGCCCTTCGGCCTACGCTATTTGGAACAGACACACACAATTCAGGGTAGTAAAAGGAACTTTAGCCCAAAAGTAGTACTTCTGGTACCTATGAGAATCAATATTACGAGTAATCTTTCATCAAGAAATACTTGCTTGGATCTAGGTCAAATGGATCGGGTTCATTACAGTCATTGATATTGTAGATCTTATGAAGGACTTATATGTGGGATTCACGATCAATGATAAAGTGGATCCAAATTTAGGCAAGAATTTTTTTCGCTAGGATAGCAAATATTGGACATCTAGCTTCAATTTACTGTAAATTTTAAAACTTGATTACATAATTTGGGAGTTTTCAAATATGGGTGTTTCTTCTTGATAAGTTTTAGAATTTCAAGTGTACTTATCATTAACTTTCATGGTTAATAATGTAATGTCTCATGCTTATTCTTGAAAAATTATATTCTAGTAACATATAAGTTTTCTTTAAAACTTGTTAATTCTCGAACTTATGTTTTATAAAACATGCTTGACAGATATTATGCCCCTCCTTTTTTTCTTAAATCAAATAGAATAACATAAATTTTCCAATTTGGTCCAATTGTTAGTTTGACTTAATTGATTATGTGCCACATGGGCATTATAATGATGCGAATATCAAGCTGAGTAAAATTTGGTCCAAAATAGCTATGGCTTGATAAAATCGAATAGGAAGTTGCTGCGGTTACAATGAGTTCAAAGCCAAGCAAGCATAAAGAGATCGAGAAAGCAAATGCAGATCAAAGCTTCAACTCGCTTGGATTCCCCAGTCAAGCATGGGATGGTGTTCTTTTTGGAAAGATTCCTAGAAAAGTATCTCTTCCTTTCAATTTCACTTTAATTGAATGCATTTCATATGTGGACAAGCAACTGTCCTTGTGGTTGTAGTGTAATGAAATGAAGTAATAGCATGCATACCGTAATAGAATTACGACTCGCTTTACTTAGGTCAAGCCCTCGGAATAAGTGTTCTAGTAACCCACAAAAGGTGGTGGCCATTTGGGAAATGCACAGTTATGAATCACCCAACAAGGCCTCACCCATTTGATGTCCTCATCGTTGCTCTCTTGTATTATCCAGCGATACTTCACCTAGTCGTCCCGTACATTTCTACAACTCCTTTTACAAAGGATGCTAGGATCCACACCTTATCCGAGCCCTATCGTTTTGTCCCACTGATCACTTGCCGCTCTCATTGAAGGTGGCATGGGCCTAGTGTGTCCATAGACTCAAATTTACTAGAGAGCATCCTACTCTAGTATCATTTCTAACAATTTGAACCAGTTCATGTGGGTCAAACCCCAAAACAAGTGCTTTGATGACCACATAAAATAGTGATCATTTGGGATCAGTGTTTACTTTTAAATCACTTAACAAGATCGCTCCGATCCGACATGGGACTTTTAAAAAAAAAAAAAAAAATGATACTTGAATTGGTACACTAGGTAGGGTGACGGTCTACGAGTGGACATTTAAACAAGTAGTTCATAGCTAATGCTCGACCAAAGATCATCATATTATTTCGCAGTACCAATTCTTTCACAAAAATATTAGCATACCTAGTATTATTACTGTGTTAAATTTCCAGTATGACAACCCTCGAGAGTCATGGCTCCTCAATATTACTGAACGAGTTAGTTTTCAAGCCGGGAGGCAAGACAATCTTCAATTAGTTCAAATTGACACTTCAACCTAGCTATTGATCTAATGCTGCTTGATTCTGTCTTTAATGATAAGAGTTAGATGTCTGTATTTCTGAACTAGCATCTAAAAGAGAATACCGTACCCTAAAATACAATGAACAAACAACAAAACTTCCCCCAAAAACAGAATCTCCCTATTTCATTTAAAGACTGCGCAAGAGTACAAGTCCTTGATGGCCTTCTTGGGGTCTCCTCAACAACAAAAATTGTGCTTGTGTCCAACTCCAATGGGTGAAGGTATGTCTTCAGGGTGTCTTCTAGGCTTCACCCATCTTCCATACTCATTGCACACAAGAACCTTGTGGGCCAATTGGTGCCAAGAGTGAGGCACTCTCAGCTCATCCACCAACATGTCGCATGCCTTGTTGACCAAAGCCACATCCCTCTTGGCATCTGCCCTAAAATTGGACCTTTTGCTTAGGAGCCCATCCACACAAGCAACGGATAATTGATGTGTGTGTTAATATATCTTAGTTAGCCCAATCCCTCTGGGATCTCCTGGCAAAGTATCGGACTTTTGCTGCGCACTCCCTACAAATGGTATCAGAGCCGATGGTTGATTAGTGGCTCATTCCCAATATATATCGGTGCTTGGTGAATATCTCAAGGAAGGAATCCGGTGGCCAACGCGGTTTCCGGGCCGGTAAGCGTTGTGGTGTAGCAATGCGGGCCCGATGGGTGTTGATGGAGATTCAAGTTGAGATAAGTTGGTGCGGAAGGATACTTGGATTAAGGGGGAGCAAAACCTAATACTGAAGCTCACACGTGATGGGGAGATTGTCAAGATACACGTGTGAGTTGTATTAGAGAAGTCCCACATCGGATAATTGATGTGGTGTGGAGCGGTTAATATATCTTAATTGGCCCATAACTCATAAGCTTAAGCTTTTGAGTGAAGATGGATCCAACTAAATATGTTGACGGGCTTGAACTTGGGTTCCCTCTTGGTGATCTCCCGGGCAAAATTATCGGACTTCTGCTGCCCGCTTCCTACAAGATGGAGGTAAGTCTCCATCATGTGAAACCCTAGCAAGTTGAACCCATGTTTCAGGAAAGGTTATGATTGGACATCCAGCATCAATTCAGCCCCAAAATGAGTGTATACCCACTCCAATGCCCCACTTGTGTGCTCTTCAAACCTCCCCAAGCTTTTCATTGAAGACGAGCCCCGGCATCTTTGGGACCATGTCTTGCTTCACTACTACCCTTAGGGAGCAACATTAGTTCCCAATTTTTTATGCAGTAAATGAACAAATGAACAGCCAAAATTTAGGTACAAAAAAATATGGACATAGCATTATGACATGGCAAGAATACAAACTATATTATATGATATGCAAAAAAAAATACCGAATAAATGCCTAAGCTCTATGCATGATATAAAAATGACTTAAACTACATGATATGCATGCAAATGATATTCTTTATAGTATTTTTAATGAATTTCAGAATTATGAATTGATGAAATCAAATCTACCCCAAATAAAGATTGTCCCAAACGTCTAGGAAATAAGTTGAATTAAATCCTTGAATTATCTAGGAAATCTTATCCTCAAATCTAAATGTTTTTAAGAATTGCAAATCTTATCTATATAGAAATGCAATCCTAACCGATATACAAAACAATTTAAGACGCACCTACCTATTAGATGATGGTATCTTTCCATATGCAATGCAATTTATGAGATGACGATAATTCCAGCCTTTCGAATTTCGACTGGAAACTGCGATTCCTAAGGCCTAAAAATCAACGGATTTTGGTTCAAATGAGGCTTCCGATCAGCATCCTGTGCGACACCTAGAAGGAGCCAGTCATCACCCCCACCACCAACCAATCAGATCTCGTCCGTCCGTCCATCCGTCCCGGGAAGCATCCGATTTCAAAATAAACCGCGTGCTCAGCTAGAAACTATAGGGTTGCGGAAATACTCATAGCAAGCATCATTTATTAATAAATAATATTTTTGCCGAAACAACAATTTATGTCTAAATTTTTTGGCGGACGGCGAAAATATTTTTCGTCCATTCATTTCCGTAAGCAATATAAGAGATCATTTTTAAAAAAATATTTTTAAAATCACTTATTTTCACGAAACAGAGCCTAAGTAATAAAACAATGTTGCATAAATAATGCAAGAGATTCAACCTCCAGTTGCTAGCTAGTATGATTAGTAGCCTCAAAGTAGACGTCAAACTTTTAAATTGACATCTCGATGATCCATCGACATGCCTGAAATCGGCAATTAGTCTTGCGAGTCGACAACTAGCAGGTTGAATCGACATCTTCAAATCTGGACACATTGAATCAAACTAGAGCCGAAATCGGCTTTTGCTTGCAGGAGTGAGATTGGGTCGGATCGATCAACGAGACCCGGGTTGAGCTTGAGAGTTGTTTGGTAGGATCCAGGTGCTCCCACATCAGAGACACTTCCTGATTGGTCAACTTCATAAATACGCATCGAGGTGCCCAGGCTACGGTCCAAAGCATGGTATGGCAATTATTCCCAGCAGAAGCACGATGATGGATCAGCATCATGAAGGACTTACGCTACTTCCTTATCGACAACTCGGGAGACCATTTGTAGAACCAAATGAAACTACACAAAGCATAAAAAAAATGCTGGGGCAAGCATATTATAAGTAAGAAAATCGTTAGTAAAGCCACTAAAATTGAGTTTTTGTGAGGCTGTCTTGGAGCAAGAAAATCGTTAGTAAAGGCACATTGTGTTTGGCTAGCTGCTCCCATCTGCATTATCCTCACAAGTCACCGTTGCGGCGGTTTGCGACAATTTCTGACTCAGTTTTGGTTTAAAATGTTTCAGCTTTAGAACACACACTACAAAACACCCAGAGGATCGCATCTCACAACACAATTATTACAAGGAAAAATACCCACAAAAAAAAAAAATCTGAACATATTGCATTGAAACCAATTTAGTCTCCTAAAACCTTTCAATTAGATCAATTTAATCCTACATATTTTTGCATTTGTGCCAATTCAGCCTATCCCGCAAACTTTGGCTAAGAATTGCCGACATGGATGTTGATCATCCTACATGGCACCGCCGACACTAACATGGGCATTTTCATAATTTTTTCAATTTTTTTTCATAATTTTTCAATTTTTTTCTTTCTTTCTTTTTTGCTTTCATTTTGGTTGGCGAGAGTCTCCGATGACCCTTGCTAGCCATTGGGCAAGGGCCAGCAAGCCCTCATCAGATACCGGCAAGGCCGTGAAGGCCCTCGCCCAAGGCCTTCGCGGCCCCACCGACTCTAGGCGAGGCATGCCTCGCCCAAATCTAGCAAGGGCCTTCATGCCCTATCCAGTGGTCAGCAAAGGCTTGTTGGAACATAAAAAGAAAAAAATATAATGAAGTACATTTTTTTTTTACAAGCCCTAAAAAGATGTCCACATCGTAGACGATTGTACCACATAGGATGATCGCATTCACGTCAGCGATTTTTCTGCCAAAATGAATAAATGGATTGAATTATCATAAATGAAACTAGGATTTAATTGGTCTAATTGAACTGTTTAGGCCTAAATCTGTGCCGATCCAGGTTTAGGATTTTTTCGTATTTTTCCCCAATTATTACTTATATCAAGCAAGGGCTGTACAAAAAAAAAATATTTATGTCCTTGACCAAGGCTTTTGGAAGGGGATTAAAAAAGAGGGTAAGAACTCAATATTCAATTTTCGTTGTCCCCTAACAAAAACCAAAAGCGTGTACTGAAGCTATTCGTGCTGACCGATTGTAGTCAACGGAATGTGTCTTGCTATTTTAGGTTAATCTTGCCAATTTTGTCGCCCCACAATTATGCAAACTTTGACTTGTGGTAGACACTAGATATTTAACTCAAATAAATCATATTCCACGATGAATTAGCTTTTTGGTCACTCATGTTTAGTTGATTGACAAACACAAATTGATTTTTTTTTAATTCATTTCTTCCGTTAACTTAACTTGTTTCCAAATATCTCCATTTTCTTAACATCTTACATGAAAAATAATAAATGGATCCATATCCAAAATACTTCTCTTGATTGATAAATTAAAAAAAAAATTACCAAAAAAGAAAAAAGAAGAAAGAAAAGAGCCATGACCATTTTGAAAAAAATAACACCACCACAAGTGCCATATAATTTTAGTGCGTCGCTCACTTTGATGTCATCATATTTCAATCGGACACATGAAAGTTGTAAATTAAAAAAAAAAATTCACTTTGATACCGTAATTGATTGAGAAGTTATGACATCAAAGTAAATGAAATACATGCGAAAGTTTTATGACAATTGGGATATCCAATCCCATCATTTCATCTCTCTATCTCCTTTCATGCGCTAGAGGGAGAAATCACAAATTACAATGCCACTTGTTGCAAAGAGAATTACCAAAAGAAGTCCTAAATATATTGTATTTGTGTTAATTCAATCCTAAACTTTTTTTTGTGGGCCAATTGAGTCATAAACCTTTTGCAATTGTGACAATTTAGTCCATTTTGCCGATCGGCGATGACGTGACAAATTTTTAAAATTTTTAAATTTATTTTTTCTGTCCTTTACTTTTTCTTTTGGTTTGGGCCGGCAAAGGCTATCGACCCTTGCCTAGTGGCCTCCTGCCGGCCCAACCAAAAAAAAAAGAGAAAAGAGAAATAATTAAAAAATAAAACATATATACATTAAAAAGTTAATAAAAAATTTCACATCAAGACCGGCCAAAGAAAATGAACCGAATTAGCACAATTGCAAAAAGTTTAGGACTCAATTGGAGGAAAAAAAGTCTAGAACTAAATTGGCACAATTGCAATAGGTTTAAAACTTTTTTGTTAATTTTTGCCACTCTATGCACTCTAGTATAAAACATGTTCAAAGGGCACTTGTTAAGGAGCATTAAGCAAGATTTAGAAATGTAAATCCTTTAAAAATTTAGAGCAGGCTATTCTTTAAGTATCTAGCTAAATTGTGTTTTCCCACCTATATTTCCCCATGATTAGTTTTGTAAAATTAGTTGTTAACAAGTCATTTTAGTTAAATTATATGGTGTAATTTCTACGAGTGTTCTTTGTATTGTAGCCGCACATCAAGAGTCAATCCCTTAAACAGTTACCACCCAAATGATTAAATGTGCAGCTAGAGAAGACTTGACCAAAAGCACTCTTTTATCTTTCCCTGAACATATAACACGTTTACAAAAGATGCGCAAAATCACACTAAAAACTACACAGATGAAACAGAAACAGAAACAGAAACACTACCTATGACATATACTGAACGAATCTAGTGTAACTTCCTACAAGCTTGGCCTGCTTTGATAGACACGGGGAAGAAACATTTCCAGTGGGAAAAGGACATATACTGATTTTTTACATCAAGCAAACGAGCCCGCCCTCGAGACTTGAGACATGGCATCCTCGAACTGGTCATCTTCGACTTTCTCCGAGCACAAGCTGGGAGGGACGTACGTCCGGAAGATGCGCTCCATGTGTGGCGTCTCCTTCATCTCGTGTGAGGCGACTTCCAGTGCCGGGTAGCGGAAGAAGCCATAGAACTTCTTGTTACACACGTAGCAAAAGATAAGGGTCGCGATGATCACTGGAACCAGTAAAGGAGCATAGTAGAATTTCTTCGCCCCAAAGTAGGCAAGCATAGTCAGCTGGTAAAGGAGAAGAGCAGCTAGGATTCGCATATGCATGTGCGGCCACATTCTTCCATAACTCTCATAGGATGGAACATAAACCTTGAGCGCCTGTCAACCAAAAAACAATCATATGAAGTTAAGGAATGCTATCTAGAAGAGGCAAAGATGGGCAAAAGTTTGACTCAAAACTAAGTACAACGTGGAGTTAGCCCAGAAAACTCGTACTCAACCTGATTTCGAAGAATAAGCCATCCTAAGCCGAAGTATACAACACCAAATGGGAGGATCAGAGGAGCAATGACAGAATAGCAGAGAGTAATTGTGACTATCAGCATGTCACCGGGAACTCTAGTCGCATAGCCTAGATCTCCGGGATACCATGCTTCTTTGATATCAGCTTCAGTCTTGCATAGGTATTTCCTCTTCAAGTGAAAAATAATCAGAGGAACAATCCGAGAAAGCTCCAGACCGTAGCCAACAAAGAACCTGACAGCCATTTCCCCAAGTTCAGACATTAGCACCATCACTATAACAAGAAAGCAGAGGAAAAGGTCCATGAAAGGGCTATGAAGTGAAACTTAACCATACTATTGATTAAATGGTGGCTGTATGAAACTGGAATCATTTTAAGGAACATAGAAAGTGCAAATTATCTCAATATCCATTTGCTTTTTTTTTTTTTTTTGTCCCCTTTCTCATCAAGGAAGAACCAGAATGTGTCACTCAGCAAGTTAGAAGTTAATAGAAGACTGAGGAGGAACAAATATATCTTACTTCAGAGCAACAAAAGTGAGGAAAAATGTTGCATTTCCAGGAAGACTGGCCGCCAGTACTGGGAGCAGAGAGTTGGGATGTTTCTCAATTGTCTTGAATGTAGCGAACAAGGTTCCACCCACAGTAACGCCAATAAACACATTCAAGACCGTGAAGTAGAAGTATTTTCCAGAGGCAGCACGTTCTATATGGCTCTGGGAAGGAATCCCCTCTAGCTTTGACAGAAACAACAGCAACTTGGGCAACAAAGCCAGAAACACGATGAGTGCAATCTGAGGGAGATAAGCTTCCAACACAGTTCTGATCGCTGCAATTTTCACAACTGGCTTTAAAAAGGGGAGATATTTCTTCAGATTTTGCATTGTTGTGAAGGCGGAAACAAACGTGATGGGAATCATGTAGAAGAATATGGTCAGAGCCACTATAATGTAGATAATGTACTGCCGTGTTTGTCGCTCAAAAAACTTGATGGTAAGATTAGTCCATATGACTTGACGAGGTTCAGGTGCCTCCATCACATTCCATGTGTCAAGCATTGTGGCATGCAGGCTCTGTGCTGCAGAGGCTGCAGTCACCCTGCTAGAAAAGAAGACCAGAGCCGCTGCTTGCTGCTTATCTCTCAAGGTGGCTTTCTGCTCAGCTTCAAGCTTTGGAATGAGTTCACGGATCTTCTCACTGTAGTATTCTATACTGTCCACCTTTTTCCCAATAAGACCTAGGAAGCCGATTTTGTTTGTGGGTCTTGTTCCTTCTGGGTTGCCTGTTGTCTTCGATTCTGCATATATCGTTTCGGCGCGTACAAGCTTTTTCTTGCACCCTTCCAACTCTTCGTAGAGTTTGTTAACCTACATGATAATTTATCACAAGGAAAGGTCTCTCAGTGGACGGAAATCAAAAGAAGAAAAAGCAAGTTGTTCTAGTATGACTACATTCTCTGTCATGATACATAACCGAAACTTTCATGCGCGGAACTTTAAGTATACGACAATTCTTTATTCCTCCAAGTATTTCTAGGCATGCATGAGATAATGCCTCTATGAACAATAAGGGGTTGCTGTGGTGGCACAGTAAAGAAGTTCATAAACCATGATTGCTTTGTTTTTTTTTTTTTTTTTAAAGATGAAAGATAAATTTTTTTAATTTTTCAAGAGAAATCAAAGGAAAAAAGCAAGTGTACATTTCCCTGAATAAGGTGAACAGAGCTCTCATGCCCCAGGCTGGTGGCACAGTAAAAAGTTCAAAACCATGATTGCTTTTTTAAAAAAAAACTACAGTCTATACTGAATACTGCATTCATTATCACACTCTTGGTACCAAAAAACACCTATTTTGTCCTTTAATAAATCCAGTCTGGGAGGGGGCCTAGAATAAAACTCGAAACTATGGGCCTGGTCAAAAGCACTGTTGGCTAACCAGTCAGCACAACTGTTTCCTTCCCGGGCCGTATGCTGGATTTGCACATTCCATTGCCAAGAGAGCAACTGTATAGTGGTAGGGGTCAACTATGATTGCTTTGATACATATAAATGAAGTCATTACCCTCAACTATTTGTGTTCAGTGAGCCTGTCTGTCTATGACAGTCTTATTTTGGTTCATTAATAGCAGTCGGCTACTTCTGCCATATGACAAACCACATAAATGCACTTCCTTGTTTTGTGACTTGATATAACACTACAACTTAAAACTGCCCGAGTGAACTGGGATCTGCCCTTCTACTTGGGTCATTCCTTGAGAACCTCTACATAACAAAAGGGTTCATTACTCATCCAGCCCCACAATATTACATAATCCTCCTCAAATGGAAGCAATTATGAAAATGGTCCAAAGCCAGGTCAGCAGTTCCTAACCAGTACCATAATCAATAGAACGAGCTGCACAGCCACTGTAGTGGAGAAATCATTAAAAGACTTGACCATCAGAAACCACACAACTTTTTTTATGATATTCTTTCACCTCTGTGTATTCTAACCATCAACCAGATACTTAAATAATTGCAATATATACTCACAAACATGTAAATATAGTTATAAAATGGACAAAGTTTGCAGAACTTATAGCAAGACTTAGCATAGCAACATCTGAGGAACAAACTGAATATTCTAAAAAGAAACACCATAAAAGCATACCTCTTTATTATCAGTCGCTATCATCGACCTGTAAAATGCATCGGGATAAATAGACTTGAAATATGAATCGACTTGCTGCTTCCTCGTTTGACCTTCTGGGCCGGGAGGTATGTCTCCTCACAAGGACAGCAAATTGTTCTGCTCTCACTTCGGGAGACATTAAAGCAGCTTCTCTCAAAGCAGAAACGTGTTTGTATGCCTTCCATAACAGGTAGTATGCAACGATTGAGACCCAGTAAGTAGCTATCAGGAATGCCCACAGCCTTGAACTTTTCTCCTGTACATACAAAAGGATGTGACTTAGAAATTTAGCACTGATTTTCTCTACACAACAACATTGTCCACCAATTCCTTCTCCACCAAGTATGATATGATGATTAATAAGACTGGAAACCTCCATAGTTTCCAAGAACTACTTCAGTCAATTTCCTAGAAATCATTGACAAGAAAAGGAAAAAGAAAATCCTTGTACAAGAGTTCTAAAACTTACTGCCAGATTTCCCATTGACAACTTGTCAAGATCACTGAATGTCCCATTGCTGGTTGTGTCTGAAGATGTGTTTGGAGCTTTGTCAGTGGCAGCAACAGGTAGAAGAACCGGTAGAAGCACAATGCCGGATAAAACCAATATCCCCAACACTGTCACAGAGTACAAGGAGGAAAACTCTTCAGAATTTGTCTCTTCCACAGACGGCGGAGTGTTTCAAATATAAAGCTCAAGTGCTCATTGATAACAACACAAGGAAAACTAAAGCAAAAGCTTCCACAAGTACGGATTCTCAAACATGCAAAACAGAGTTCTAACCATCCAGGGGAGAGCTTGATACGGATATGTATGCCACAATCAAGTGATTGTAGAGAATACACAAACAAGAAGCAAAAAAAAAAAGAAAAATGGCAAACTTAGGCTTCCTCATGAGCCCCACCTCATTGTATCAAGATTTTCAATCGACTGTAATCACTAATAGCTGACAACAGATATAATTAGATTGCCTGCTAGTAGGTGAAACTTTTGCCTCACTGAGAATGCCAAAAGCAAAATGAATACATGACCGTTACACTTCCCTATATGTAGGATTACACAGGTAAAATTCTTTGGAAATGCATAGAAGATGCTACTTCTCTTTTCTCCTTATAATTCAGAATACGTCGCACCCCCTCCCCCTTCTTTTTCTTTACCTCTCCCCAGGTCACAAAGCCTAAACTATTTGAGAGGTTATAAACATATGAATGGTCATCGAAATGCGATTATAGTTAATTTCCTGCAACAAAAAAATGCAACTGTGGTGAGTGCCTGGTTATCAACTATTCCGATTATGCACAGCTAGTAGAGCAAGCGGTATGTATCACCAGCCCCAGTTACATAGCAGATGTAGTCATGTATTATACAAGGATGGGTTCAGTAACCTCGACACGAGAAGGAGCGGTGACAATCAGCTAGACAATGCATCAGCACAAAATGCAGGTGCTGAAGGCTATATGCTTGAGTAAAGGGATAAATATTTGACCTAGAAACTCAAAATCCAATCACAACACAAAGTGTGCGCTTTAATCAAGTGATGCTGGATAGAATTCCGGCAAGGGAATGAAAGTGAAATGCTGCTGAAAGTGTTGATGCAGCACTTGAAATCTATTGTCCTAAAAGGCATGAGAATTACCGACGAAATCAACCTCTAAAATTCATGGAAAAGACTGAAAATCACACCATAAACGAGCATAAACAAACCAACACCCACCATAAAAGGAAGGTTAACCAACAAAGAATGAAACAACCTATTCACCTGAGAAACACCAGAAAACACGAAAAGAAGGAATCATATTCTGAAAGAACAGCCCACAACTGCCACTCTGCAAAAGACACGCGAAATCGCATAGTTCAACCATATCATAAACAGCGATGGACGCTGCAGCCTCCGGCAGCCAGTACTCTATCTCCCCGCCAAGCCTCCCCCTCTTCCCTTAATCCAAGTTTTCCCCGAACGAAGATATCACATAAGAAGAACCACCAACATCACACCGCAGACACCCGAACAAAGGGAGAAAGAAACAGACAAGCGAAAAAGGGAACGGACCGGTACTGAGGAAGACGAAGTAGACGGCAGTGTCGACGCCGGACATGGTGATGACTTCCTGCTCGGAGGAGGAGAGGGCTTCGCGGATCCAGACGAAGGGGTTGCGGGAGGCGTAGGAGCCGCCGTCGAAGGGGTCCATCCCCTTGAGGAGGCGGCTGGGGTAGTAGATCACCTTGTTCCCGGGCCTGCTGGAGAGCCACGCGAAGAAGGCCATCAGGACGACGAAGATCACGAACGACGTGATCAGCGACGTCAGGAACGAGCTGAAATCCATCTGGGTCTTTGTTCTGCTGCTGCCTCCTCCACTTCCTCGTCACTAAGCTCTCTCACAGCGTCGCAGTGCCAGAGAGAGATTTCTCGTGGAATGCGAAATGGGTTTGAAAGGAAAGGTCAGAGAGAGAGAGAGAGAGAAGTAACCGTTGAGGAGAGGGAAGCGAGGGGTGGGGGTGGGGGTGGGGGTGGTGGTTATGGTGGTGGTGGAGTGGAGTTATTATAACGCGAAGATGTCGACGGAAGAGAGAGAAAGCTTGCTGGGCTTAGAGAGGGAAAGAAGTGGGTGGTGTTGTGGTTGTTGAAGGGGGGCGATGAGCTGGTGGTGGGCCGCCTTGCTTCTTGCTTGCGCTCGCCGGGTCACTTATCCTTTTTTCCCCCCATTGTCTTTGGATTCGTCGTGGATGAGGTCGCATCATTCTTTAATCGCAGACGGAGAGACAGAGAGAGAGAGTGTGATGAGGAAGAGAGGACGCGGGGGATAAGACCGTTAAAGTTGAGGAGGAGGAGAGAGCGTGTGAAAGGACGAAAATAGCCTTCACGTTCGACACTCCCTTACTTTCTTGACGCGCTTGACCCGCTTTCCTATGGGTCGGTTGGGATGTTCTTGTCCGTGCGGCAATCGAGTCCCACGGTCCGCACGCGTAGGTAACGGATCTCATTACTTCTACGATCTCCGTAATAGCCACAATAATAATGATAATGAAAATAATGACGATAATAATATATTGTAATAATTAATACCACGAAAAAAAAAAATCTTAATTGGTACACATGTAACACCAAACCAATGCCCACTTTGACAAATACGAGATAAAAATCCCGAACTAGTACACCTTGCCAACCGTCACGTCTCATCTAACTAAACAATTTGATAGTAAAATTTAGAGTGAAATTTGATTAGCGGAAGGCTCCATGATAAAGGAAAATGATTAGTTTTCCTATATTTTGATGACATGTGACTGAAATTTTTTTCTATGTTTGAATCTCATTTTGAGTTTCAATTTTATGACTTCGTCTAAGGCAAGAAAACTAAATTTTCAAATAAATTTTATTTTTATTTCTTTTTTATTTCTTTTCCTTCTTTATCTGTCAATGTCGGCCACGGCAATGGCCGGCAACCGATCACAGGTGAGGACGAGATCTCCTCGCCGGATCCGATGATTGCCAACCTCCGGTGAGGCATCGAGCACACTCGAGGTGGACGGGCTCAATTGGCCGGAATACGGCGAGGCCGAGCCTTGTCGACCTTGGATGAGCTCGTCCTTGCCTGTGGCCGCCCACCGGCCGAGGAAGAAAAAAAATTGAAAATTGAAAATAAAAAGAAAAATATTTATTTTAATATGTAAAATTATTGAAAAATTCAAGAGTTGCAATTTCGAAAAATGTTTTCAGCTCTTTAGATTTAGGAATTTACTTTTCTAATTTTATGTATGAATATTTCGTTGATCAAAAAGTAATTTCGGTTGACCAATCATTTTCGACGAATCAAACGTGTGAAAGTCCGAAAAACACTTTCCCTCAAGCAAATGCAGCCTTAGTGGAAACTAACAAAGAGTAAATATGTCACAAGTATATCAGTTTAAAATTTTTTGTGATATTAAATCTCAATAATAATTCGATAATGATCTTTTTTTTAAATAGAGTCATTACCTCGACAGTTTGATTGTACGATCGGTTATTTCTGATCATACGATCTCCCAATTAATGAACGCTTTATGCAAAACACGTGATGATAGTGTATGGATTATGATTGAGATTATACCGTCCCCGATAATATCAAGAAAGCATTTTTTTCCCTTTTTTAATTGCCTTCCTCACTTTTTGAAACTCGTTTACGATCGGCCAATTTTTGCTGAAAATTCACTAACGTGGCGTTGTTTGTCACACGTGATACGGCTGACACAGACGTGGATATTTTTAATATTATTTTAATATTTTAAATAATTTTAAATTTTTTTAATGACTGAGAATAAAAAATCAAAATATTTACTAAAAAAATATTTAAAATATCAAAAAATATTCACGTCGGCGCAAATCATGCCACCCATGACAATCAATATCCACATCAGCAAATTTCTAGCCAAAATTGGCCAGATTGGCTCAATTAACAGAAATACAAAAGATTTGGAACCGAATTGTCATCAATAAAAGATTTATGACTGAATTGTATCAATACAATAGATTTAAGACTTTTTTTAACACTTTTCCCCAAATGTTCATCAAACCCTGACCGTAAATATAGGATTAGCAGCAAAATTAAAGTCGTTTTGTGATGACTGACGAGGGAAGTTCATTGCCTCACTAAAAAAGTGTTCGATAAACTTTTCAGAAAAAATTGCGTCCCTCTTCTCCATCTGCTCCCTCCCCCTAGGGTTTCTACTGCGCTGCAATCCTAACTTGCAGAAGCAGAAATCCCTAAGAGAGACAGAGCCTCCCCCCCAGCTCCATCTTCTGCTCCCTCCCCTCGGGCCACCAAACCCATCTGCTCTTCCTCTTTATTTCTATTTTTGTTTCTTTGTTTTCTCTTTTTCAGGCTTCTTTGGCGATCTCGTATCGTCGCGGTCAACACCATTCACGGTAGTGAGCTTTAAAAATCGAAGCATGTGTGTCTCAAAAGAATCTACTATATTCGAATATGCTCGCTCTAACCCCGGGTGCTTGCTCCAAATAATCGAGCACTTTATAAATCTTTGAGGTTTCTTTGCTGCTATTTCAGTAGTCAACTTACTTGAGAGTGATTTTATGATCAATCGCCATCTATTCTGTAGCCATTCTCCCACGATCTAGAGCTATATCTAGATTTGGATACACTTCTATCCCCGCCTAGATATAGATCCGGGATTCATTATACATTTTTTGTGTTTGTACAGAATATTGGTATTCTTGCGGTCTCTATACAACGATGGTGCTTGTAATACCGAAACTAGGCACTCACCGCCTTTTAGTAAAATCGTAATTACTCAAGAGGAATTTCTCGGTGTGTGTTCGTTATCGATGATGATGTGAGATTCGATGATTGATCGCCATATGAGCTCTAATGCTTCAACAGATCCGTCTTTAGGAAATGAGCCAGTCTTCGCAAGCAATATTAAGTTGATTTACTTTTCAAATTTACTTATTTTACTTATTTTGTGGGATTTATATCTTTGTTTCGAAGTTATGTACTCATTATTATTATTTTTTCATACGAAATGAAGATTTTTCTTCCGAGAAGAAGAAGAAGATGAAGTTGATTGCCTCTCGGCATTGGTCACGGTGAAGCCATCTGTTTGACAATGGTCAATCCCTCCGTTGGAGCTCGTGGGTGGGAGTAGCTCTAGGCTTCTATCAGTGGCTATGTTAGAAAAAACAAGAGGTGGAATAATAATAGAGAAAGGAAATACAAGAAAATTAAGAGAGAGAGAGAGAGAGAGAATCGGTTTCTTTCAAGTATCGTCCTCTTGGACTTTCCAACCGCCAATTTTGTCCATTGTCCACTTTGGACTTGATTTTTTTATCCCCCAAAAAAAAAAAAAAAAATACGCCGCCAAGATTTAGCCACCCATCGGCCCGACCCGGGCGAGGGCGGAATTTGGACGAGAGTCGCAACCCCATTGGCCATTGCCCTATCATCGGCGGTCCATTTCGAAGATGATGGGGTGGTCCTTCCCCGATTTATTTTAAATTTAGCTTGTTTTTTAAATTAATTTAAATGAAGTTTGGGTTGAAAAAATAAATTTTAGACAAAAACGACGTTGTTTTAGTCTTATGCTTCATGTTTTAACTACACCATCATTTTTCTTGTTAGCCAAGTTAGATTAAGTTAACGGAATGACTTGATTATACCAATTTAACAAGTTTTGAGACTTGATTGCACTTTTTTAAGAGTTTTAATGCTCAATTACACTTTCGTAACAAATTTGATGACTCTCGGTTCACTAATCCAAATATTAATTGAGCCTCCCTTTTAAGCGAGGCAACAAATTTAAAAGATTATTAGTTGAGTGCGACTAATCTTTTTAATAGCAAACATCATTATTATTAGGGTGCAAATCTCCTTGATTTTAGGGGAACTTCGTTGTTAATTACTAAATTTTAGGTTTTTTTGGCAGTTAGGTCATCATATTGCGAATTCAATCGTCCAGTATACTTAATTTGTTCCGAAATAAATGCACTTTAATCGTATTTTTACACTAATCCTCCTGTATAGTGACAATTCTAGCAACCACGTGGCCCAATGGTTGCTTGCAAGTTCGGAGGGTTGCTCCACCCTCTAATGCCATCACGAAGGGTGGAAACGGCCCTTCGAAACGGTGGCGCCAGCGGAGAGGTCCGAGGCTCGCGGGGTCCTCCAATTCCGTCGCAAAGGGGTCATGGGACCCTTTGTAGCTGCGAGTAGAGGGTTGCAATCTTCTACCACTCTCTTTTTTATCATCATTTAAAAGGTCTTTTGAATTTTCACATATCTTGGACGCCATATCAATGTCCAGGGTCCCGTGAGGGCAGCGGGTGAGGGGGTCAATCTTTGTGGCGCGGATTGGGGTGGGGGAAGAAAATGACACTGGCTCATTAGTTATTTGTTTTGCGAAAATGAGTTATTTGTTTAATAAAATGAATCAAGGGAAAATATTTTGACGTAAATTGTTGTCGGTAACGGAAATAATCTTTTTTTGACTAATTATTTTAAGCGATGTGAGCAATAATTTGTATGAAAATGTTTTTAAAATCATTTATTTTTTTTGAAATAAACGGGGCCAAAAAAAAAAGGGGGAGGGAAATGTGAACCGCACATTTTCAGCTATCCAGCCTTCAATGATTGAGATGTGTTCTCCCAAAAAAAATCCTACGCTCAGAAAATTCTCATCCAAGCCATAGGATAAGGAATATAATATGATTTTTTTGTTTTTGTTTTTTTTTTTTTTTTGGGGTCTTGGAAGGGAAATTCACTTGTAAAAAGAAAAACAAAAAAAAAATATGACAGAGTTTAGAATTACTACAATACCCCCCGAAGCCCAATTCTGTCATTTTGCTCCGTCTCTCTCTCTCTCTCTCTCCCTCTCCGCACATGATCTTCTTCAAAAGCGCCCCCATCCCTCCCGCTCGATTGACTCGCCTTTTTCATAACGCGTCTGCCACGCGTCGTCTCCGCACAGGGTCTCTTCAAACACTGTTCAAGATCAGGCTTCACTCCCCCCAACGACTCTGGATTTGCTCTCCTTTCCGCACGCGCGCGCGCGCGTACCCACCCTTTCCGCACTCGCTCATCCCACCACCAGCTATAGCGCTCGTCCCCATAGAATTACTGTCCATCCGGATACGGCCGACGCGGCCTCTTCCCTCGGCGCGTACCGCTCCTCTATCCCGAGCTCGCGAGTGGGCGCCGTTTCGGGACCCCCCGGGGAAAGCTAACCGTCAAAGCATGGCACGGAGCGCCAAAACTTGACCTTGACCGACACGTGTCCCGACGAGGTGGTGCCGACAGATTACGAGGGGGCGCCTTGTTTCCCATCTAGATTCTCTTTGCGCGGAGAAATCGCGGCCGTTGACGGGATAACGTGGGGCCCGCGTTGCCTTTGTACTGCACTGCTCTTAATTCTACTTCTTCTCCTTTCCCTGTCTTAAAGAAAAATAAATTAGTTTTTAATTCGGATTCAATCGACATACTCGTCCGTTGGCTATAACCGCTGTTTTGTCGCCATCGTGACATGTCGGCCAGAGCGTTATGCGGTCGAGCACGATTCGCTTGATTTGATTCAATATTCATTTTGTTCTGTCGCCATACATGATGTATGTTGGCAAGAATTGTAGTTTTACAACTACATGTTACACGTTTGAGCTCAATTTATGTGTTAGAAATTAGGGTTATAAAGGGCATGACGTAGAGATATGGCGTTACGCTTAATTTAGAATATAAAATATGCATACACAGATTTTATCAAGCCCATCTAGCAATTGGGGTTGTGTTAGAGTTGAGTCTAGCCCACAAAGTAATTTTGAGCTACGTAATCCGTTTTTGGTAAGTTTGTAGTTTGTTCGAATCTAATATGCATTCCAAGAATCACTGCACTGTTTCCGTGTCTCCGGAGCACGTCAAAAATACGTGGATATAAGCATAATTGTCACGCATTTTTGAAAGATGATTAAAGAATAGCCTTGAAATTCTTATACGTGAAATGCACATAGTTCAATTGGACTGCGGAGAATGATGTGGAGAATCGCGGAAATTATTCGGCTCGTATAATGATGTGTATGGACTTTTCATCGCAATCATATCCTTAAAATCATGTATTTATTTATACATGTCACGCCATCCATAAAAATGAAAAAAAAAAATCAATCGAAATAGTGACGTGGCCATTAAATGTCATGTTAACACATGGCGCCAACATGGCTATTAAACACTATGAAAATTGAATACCAAGGTTAATTCTTGTACAAATAATTCATCTTTTTAATTCATTTTATATTGAATTCCACATTAAAAGCTTTCTGGAGGAGCTTGCTAATAATGCAATGTCAACGCGAATGGCCATCCCGTGCCAGCTTTCACGTCTAAGCATTTTGATAGCAGAAGTAGCGTGTACACATTAATATATTTAGAGAAACGATTGAGAAAGATATATCCTGAGACGATATTACACGAATGAGAAATTCGAGGCTCTCGAGTCACCATCGAAATTCATGCAAATGAGAACCACAGAAAATTTGAAATCGCCACGAACAATGGGAAGTACAAAAGTAGTAAAACGTCGCGTTAAGTTCACCTTCAATGTGAAACAAAAAAAACACAGGCACATTATTATGTACGTGTAAAGTTTAATTTTGCAAATGAATTCTTTTACGTGTTAATAGTCCAACTGTGAATCCAACAGAAATCCTACGAAGTACACCAAACTTACCAAGCAGATTTACAAAAACGATATACTAAATGATGTATAACGAATGCCATGGCTACTAGGAAAAATATTTGTAAGCAACTTAACCCATCCCTGATTTGAGAGAACCATTAAATCAAGGATATAAACAAAGCCCAAAAAAAATTTCCTTTGCCTTTTCACAACGGACATACGTGTTCTTCATATAAACAAAATCATGAAATTTTTGTATTTGTGTCAATTCGGTCATTTGGCTAGAACCGACGTGGACTTTGTTAATCATATTTTAATATATCTTTTAAAATTTTTGTTCTCCAAATTATTTTTTATTTAATTTTCCTTTTTTTTTCTTTTTTTTTTTAGCTTCTTCTTTCTTTAGCCCGTTGCCGAGCTAGGCTCGCCCTCGCCGGTGCCCTCGTTTCTGACGGATCGTCGGAAAATTAAAAAACAAAAAAAATTATAGAAATATTAAAATATTATAAAAAAAATTGATTACGTCAATAATTTTCGGCTGAAATTGACAAAAATGAGTTGTTACAAATGCAAAAAAATCTAATGTGGAATTGCCAGAAAAAAGCTTAAAATTGAATTGATATTTCCCGAACACGTGACATGCCAAGGCGTGCAAATCTCGGACTTCTCCAGAACCCTTCATTTCCACGCTGAACTCCTATAGACAGAGATAGCGTGTCCCAATCATCATGGGGTTGTGGGGGAAATCATGATTGAGAGGCCGGACCCACGGTGACGGAAGATGGGCTGCCAATCATAATCAACTTCCCGTTCCGATCCGACTGGGAACCTTTTTTTTAATAATAGAAACAAGCTGATTTTCATTTAATTAGTAGCAAAATGAGAACAAAGCTGATGATTATCTGAACAAAATAAATCTCAAAAAGATAAGAGAGGCTTAGTAAGCCAATTAAGGAAAAGAGATCCTTTTCGATGGGTCCTTGCTATCCAATCTGCCGCTTGATTAGCTTCACAAGGACAATAAACTATTGAAACACGTTTAAATCGGGCCAACAATTCCTTGCACTCTTCAACCATATTTCAGATAGCCCATAAGCTTTCTGATAAGTCATTTAACGTATCAACTACAGATAGGCTATCTGAATTTATCTCCACGTTCAGATCAAGTGAAGCCTCATGTTTGTGCATCTTAGTCAACAAAGAAACTACTTCCTCAACTGCTAGGGTTTCAGGTGCAAAAACGGATGGGGCTCGCTCTTCCTTGGGAAATCCAGCAACCAGCAAACCAGAGTCTTCATCGGCATAACCCGGCGACGAAGCACGCCTCTGATGCATCCACCCAAGATCAGTCGACATTAAATTGCAGAGCACCCTTCTTCGCTAGTGTCCATCGCCCAGGTACCAAGCTTCTGCCTTTGCTTAAGTTCAACAAGGATGAGTGCCATCTTGCAAAGGACTAGTTCAGGGCGAATGCATCGTCAATGATTGTGCTCGGGTTGAGTCTCCGCTCCCGAAACACGAATACTTAAAGGTATCTATTTTTTAAATGGGGATTTTTAGAATGCGAAGAAAGGTTCTCAGCCCTCCTAGAGATGACAGAGTTTATTAATAGGGAGAGAAGTGACTAGTCCCCATATTAGATGGTCGGTGAGAGACGGGAAAGATTTTAACATTAGAGAAGATAAATGGTTGAGGATGGGAGTGCTAGGAGGACCAGCAAACCAGGATGATCCCCTAGTGGTTGCGGATTTGGTTAACCAAGAAGAAAGAACTTGGAATATACAGAAACTGGTTGATACGTTTGAAGAGGAGATAGTTCAAGAAATCCTAAAGATTCCGCTCAGCCCGAACTCTAGGCCAGACAAGTTAGTCTGAACTAGAAATAGCTTAGGGATTTATTTTGTTAAAGGCGGTTATAAGCAACTACAAGCATATCAAACATTTCCTAAATTAAACAGAGCATCCTCTTCCTACTAGCCACCCTGAGCCCTTTGGACTATGATTTGGAAGTTATCATCCTACCCTAAGATCAGATTCTTCATGTGGTGCTTGTGCCAAAATGCATTACCCACTAGAAAAAATCTGTACAAAAGAAAACTCTTACCAAACCCGCTTTGCCCCTTTTGTCGCCAAGCTCCAAAAACCACAGAGCACCTGTTTACTTTGTGCGACTAGACAAAGAAAGTTTGGTTTGATCCAATACTCAATATCAGGATATCTCCGACAAACATCACCAGAAATGGAAAATTGGGTCTTCGAGACACTAGAAGAATGCACAAACTTACTCACGCATGAGCTGGTCGCTAGTGTACTTTGGCTGATGTGGAAAGCACGCAATTGCTCCGTGATATGATTGGGAACTTGACTATACAGAAGAAGAAACGGACCAAAACGATGCCGTAGTGTACGTGTTCCCGTTGTCCGGGAGCACGAAATGACGTGTTGACCCTTGCCCAAATTAGTAAAATGGAATGGAACAGTCGACAGAATGCTGGACGGAGAGAGATTGTTTTTGCCGACGTGGAAGTGGGTGCGCCGTCCGTTTACCGAAAGAGGCGATTTTTGCAAATACGATACGATGACACGAGGACCTCGCGGGACAGGGCCACGACGACGACGTATTCACGTTGTGTTCCTCCTCAGTGAGTGGGGCCCTGCCTGCCGATGATATTAAATGGACACGTGGTGGACGAAAGGAAGAGGACTGTGAGAGAGAGCGCGCGTCCCGCGTGACGTTATCTTCCCTCCGCCTGGGCAGCATCTGCAAGAGAAGCGCTCTCGTGTGCTGTTGGGCCACGTTCGCAGGGCCAGCTCATCTGAAGGATAATTAATGATCCAAATGGGTTGGCTTCTGTTAACACACAATTTCAACGGTTCTCCATTAAGGGAAGTTGGGAGGACAGAGCAGAAATTCGATCCAGCCAATAATGAAGATCACCAGAAAAAAAGAAAAATCTAAATCGAACCTATTAACATATTCAATTGGATCCACTTTCTCTCGAAAACTTCGAGCTGAATATGTTAGTGAGCTCATATTCAGACTCACTCTTTGCAATTTCCTCGGCTGAAGATATTCGATCTACGCTACGCACTTTCAATGAATGGTATTGAAACCGATGGTTAATTGATAGCCCATTCTTAATGCGCATCGGTGTTTGGTGAATTTCTAGAGGAATCAATCCCATAACCAGCACGATTTTCGAACAATCTTCATGATTAGGTATGGCGAAGGAGGCCTAGGGGAAGGTGGTCATTTAATGGTGTAGAAACGCAGTCCCAATGACAACCTTTATGGTTCGATGTGGAAAAATAGATCAGTAATGAAGGTTGGCATTGCTGTTGTTTTTGTGGTCCTCAGCAACAAAATGGATATGATACGTGAATTAAGGGAGAACGGCCCTAAAACCGAACTTATAAGTGAGGAAGATAATTATTGAGATATACATGTAACATTGTGTTAGAAAACCCACCGTATCGGATGATTAGTGCGGTGTGACGTAGTTAATATAATCTAGTTAGCTTTTCATAATCATTAGCTTAAGTTTTTCAATGAACGTAGATTCAATCGAATATGTTAATAAGTTCGCACTTGGACTAACTTTTAGCGATCTTCTATCAAGATACTAATTAATTACCAATGTTCAGCATAGCAACCTCAATCTATCATCATCAGCGTTAGCAAAATTTCTATTTGACTAATTTTGAATAGAGCTGGTTCGATCCGGCTTAGCCGAAGAGATATTTTTGCAATGCAACATGATCACCACGAGACCATGCGGTTGAGGACAGGACAGTGCGACGGGAGACGACGTCGTTTTCGTCGGGGCATGGGGCTCCGCTTGGTGAATATGTCAAAGGGACACGTGGGCACGTGACGTTCTCTTTCCGCCCAGCTCAGCATCCACAGAGAAGCTCGCGTGGGTTGCTGTGCTGGGTCTCATTTGCCGGGCCAGAAACTAACTAATTACGATGTTTAGCATAACGATGATCAAGACAAATTTATGATTAAGTAGGAAATAGGGAGTTTCCAAACAATCTCATTCTATCGTCCTCATAAAATTTAATGGGATCTGTATCAACTGTTTTAAAAACTTAAACCATTAGATGATGGTATGGTTTGATATTTAATTATTTTATTATGCCCCCTCTCGCTTGATTTGACTTTTTTTGTCTAGTACTAAGGGTTGACATGTTTTATTAGGGAGGCAAATAGGGCCTGGAAGCATTTGAACTACGAATCCCATACTCTAATACCATGTCAGATTTGGTGAGATAATTGTCTAACTGTTTTAAAAACTTAAGCTATTAGATAAATATATGGTTTAATAATCTGGCCTTTTTGCCTAGTCCTAAGGGTCGACATATTTTATTGCGGACGCAAATGGGGCCCGAAAAAATGTGAACTCTAGATCACATGTGTTGATATGAGGTAAAATTTGATGGGATAACTGTCAATTCTTCTAACAGTTTAAATTATTAGATGAATGTATAGTTTAATATTTAATTATTCTATCAGCACAATCAATGTCGAAATCGCGAAATACTCTTGTAGGCATAATGCATACGCATTAATTGGAGCCGAGAGCGTCCGTTCACTTAGGCTTAAAGGTGGGGTGGCCTAAAATTACACCAGCTTTAACATATAAATGGGCTCGAGATTTCAGGCCCATTAGACCCATTCAACGTCCAATATAGGTGAAAGGCCCACCAGGAGACCATAGGTTGGGCAGTCGCGTTAATTCCAACAGGGAAATTGCATCCCAAATGCATCGCAAAGACTAGGGAATGGTCTTCAAGTTGCGCTCACGTCTTCCAAAAAGCTCTCTCGATCTCTCCACTGACTTAGAAGCACCAAGGATATGATAGTTGTCTCCGGGTTAGATGCATCATCGGAAGAGGATGATTACTTAAGAATAAGGGCACAAAAAAAAAAAAAAAATTCTTATTTCAATGAACGAACGCGTTTGGCTATCGGGATAATTTTACTGAATATGATAAGATTGGATAGGATAATGATAGAATAAGATTTGGAATATCCTACGTAATGTTTGGTGATGTCCGGATATGCATGGACACAATTAGATTAAAGTCAAACATAAAATATGTATTCCTTGAGATTTGAAAGAAAAAAAATTAGATTCCTTGGATCAGACCGTTCCCTATCGGAAGACGCCACAAAACTTCGATTTCGCTAGATATTTGTGGACGGTTTTTCCTTTAAGCAATGATGCGATTGATGAAATCACAGCAAGTACAGTCGTCGTAGACACATAATCTAGGGCTCGGATCGAGCACTAGTCTTAGATTTTGGCTCGTCGATGCTCGATCCTTGCCTCGGGTCCACCTTGGCTTATTGGCTCTCAAGGTCGATCCCAGATGAGGTTGGGGCTGCATGTGATAGAGTTGGAAGTGGCGCTTTAAGGCGACAGCAGTCGAGTTCGAGGGTAGTGTTGGCGAGAAGATAGATAGATTAACTGAGAGGTGCAGACCTGGTGCGGATGAAGGCGGGAGAGGGCGATGAGAGAGAAGATGATGGCGGCGGAGAGAGAGATGGCACATGATTGACGCGGAGATAAAACTTCAGGATAGCTTCGATTTGGGTCACATTTATAATTTTTTTTTCGAATAGTAGATATCCTATCTGGATATATCCTACCTACTATGTGACATTTTTTTTTTTTTTTATCATGATTAATATATGGATCACTTCCTGTATATCCAATTCTTGCATCGTCCCAAACAGCAAATTGGATACAAATTATCCTATTCGAAGTTATATCTGGCCTATCAAATAGCTTTATCGTTAATCATCTTCCATTTCTTCATTGCTTAGCCAAAACTCCTCCGGTGCTTGTCCGTCGCCCCACTGCTACTTGGACCTCCGGTGGCGTGCTGCCATTATTGTCGACCTCTGCTTGACCACTACTAGCCGTCATCGTTGGTAGGAGGCCGTCGTGTTTAATCCGAGGGAACGCCACCAACTCACTGGCGGTGGTCGCAATCCCTGGCAATGACAATGTTGCAACTCGGCGTGGCGGGGGCTATGGTTGCCGCCATCATGGTTTGTAGGAGATCGTTGGTGTGTTGGTTTAGGATTGCGAAATAGGGGCTATTTTGTAATTTTGAAAAGTTAGAGGTCTCACACTCTATAACTAGAGATTTTGGGGGCTCTTTACATATGAAGGACGCTTATGATGCTAGGTTCTTGATTAATTATACAATTAATTGTTTAATCTAACAATTCATCCAACTTGATTAAAAAGTGGGGTTGCTTTTGGTAGTTTCACAAAATCTAGGACATGTATATAGTGCGAATAAGATATTTATAAGGATCAAATAGCAAATGAATGGCCTCAGCTAATAAATTTAATTAGTAGAGCTAGATTAAGAGAAAATTGGAGGTGTGAGCCGCATTGAGAATTAATGGCATGTGATTTGCGCCGCTGAGATTGCGCAATACGTACATTCATGCGCTATTGTGAAGGGAAGGTACATGGTTGTGTAATTGTTGAGGGCATGTGATTCATGCCATGTCCGAGGTGAAATGAGAAAGCTAAACGTGCTTTGTGTAATGGATCACGTGGCCTGGCTTTCATTTTTAGTTTCTGTTTTTTTTTTTTTTTGACAAACTAGGAAAAAGAAATCCCATCTTTGTCGATTATTAATTAAAAAATAATGAAAAGATGAAATGGGAAGACTTTGAGGCTTCAAGTCCTCTCTTGATCTAAAAAAGTCCTCTCTTGATGGTTGATGGATGAAGCAAAAGAGCAGCCAAACTGCAATGAATATAGGTGGTCACCGAACATTAGTTTTAAATTAAAATCACTAGAAATCGAACTCAAATAATTAATGAAAAATCTCACCATATATATTCCTTTCACTTCAACTTGTAAACCCTATTTACCGGTAAGCTCCGAGTGAATATCATCCAAAATTAACAAAAATAAGATATTAAATAAACCATTCAATCATTAGATGTATGAAAGAATAACAAGATATATTCATGACTTACTCCACTCAAACTTTTCCGCATCCTCGATGCACTTTTCAACATTAATCGGCTTGTTAACCACTCTCTGCAAATCAAAGCTTCCACTACTCTAGGAGTCAAAGAACTTCGAAAGCCATTAGGCACACGATTAGATGTACTGAATGTTGACTCCAAAGGAATGTTGTTACATGAATAGACAAAATATCTTGAGCCATCAAAAGAGTGTAACAGAAAGCCTGCAGAAGCTAGCTATGCTTTGCAAGTACTAAAAGCCAAGAAAAGAAAGTATACATAAGTGAAAATGCTTATTGCATTCATCCTTTATTGAACTAACAACTTATCCTTTAAACAGGCCATACACCAACAAATAAACCCATAAAAATAGCAACTACTTTTGACCCACTATGCTAAACGTATGTGCATCAACATGCCGCAATAAATTCCTATAAACTAGGACAACTCTACTGACTAGGATTTATTGAAAAAAATCAAACGCATGCTTTTTGACTAATTCAACACCTTCCCTTAAAGTGATGTTGTAGACAACCAGTTTAAAGGACTAAGAACATACCCTCCCTTAATCTGGAGCTTCCAATTAACAAACACCAAGAAGCTTTCTCAACTTATGAAATGTAGACAATTTGAGATGTTTGGTGAATAAATCAGCAAGCTGATCTTCACTCCTATAGAAAACAAGATCAATCACTTTATCTTTTGTGAGATCTCTCAAGAAATGGTTCTTCACATCTATATATTTGCTCATCCCATGTAGAACTGGATTCTTTGATAGTTCAATAGCTGAGTTGTTGTCGCAATAAATTTTCGCTGCTTCTTGATGTTTAAACTGAAGTTCTCCAAGAATCTTCCTCAACCAAATAGCTTGATAAGCACTTGAGGTGGCAGCTACAAACTTAGCTTCGGTTGTTGATAGATTAACAATTGGCTACTTCTTTGACACCATGAGACAGCCCTTGAACCAAGCATAAACACATAGCCAAAAGGCTTTTGCAATCATCCACATCACTAGCATAATCGCTATCGGTGAAATCAAGCGAGTTTGATCTTTCTCCCTTCTTGTAGAACAATCCAAAAGTTGCAATCCTTTCAAGTAGCGAAAAATTCACTTTGCAACTTGCAAATATTTTTCGGCTAGGTTTTCCGTGTATCTACCGATAAGGCTTACGGCATGTATGATATCGGGCCTTGTCGCTTTTAAATACATTAGACTCACCACGATTTGCTTGTGGAGAGTGCTATTTACCTTTCTTCCACCGGGATCCTTCAACAGCTTCAGTCCAACCTCAATTGGTGTGGTCACCGAATTGCAATGCTTCATCTGAAATTTGTCTAAATCTCTTGAACGTATTTCTTTTGAGACACTAAAATTCCAGCTTCAGATTGAATTACTTCAATGCCTAGAAAATAATGCATCAATCCAAGATCAATTAAGTCAAAATTTTCCATCATAGACTTCTTAAATGTGTCAATCATGACACTATCTTTTCCTGTGAAGATAAGATGATCCACACACAAACATACCAAAAGCAATTTTCCACCATGACTAATCTTAATAAACAGCATATGCTCATAAGGACATTTTGTAAATCTATCCTTCAAAAAATAAGTATCAATCCTACTATTCCAAGCTCTTGGAGTTTGTTTCAACCCATATAAAGTCTTGTTGAATTTATATACTTTATGTTCATTACGTGGCTTGACATATCCAGAAGGTTAATTAACAAATACCTGTTTTTGAATATCACCATGTAAGAATGCTGACTTCACATCTAACCGGTAGATGGGCCATGAATTCTATGTTGCTAATGCAGTAACCAATCGTATTGTATCAAGTCTTGCAACGAGCGCAAACACCACTTTGTAATCCACTCCACATTCTTGCTTGTAATCTTTTGCCACCAATTACACCTTGTATTTTTCAATTTCCCCATTCTTGTTCAATTTTGTCTTATACACCCACTTGGCTCCGATTGTTTTTGGCCTTTTGGCAAGATCTGTCAATTCCCACGTATTATTTTTCTCAATTGCTTCGATTTCTGCATCCATTGCAACTCTTCAGTTTTTATTTTGTACTGCTTCATCAAAAGTGGTTGGGTCACTATCTGCAAACAAAGCAAAATGGATCAGTGGGTCTTTGGTTTGCTCAACTCCCGACACTTCATAATCTTCCATCCATGCTGGCCTTCGTCGAACGCATTGTGGTTGTTCTTCAAATGTTACAGTTGTTGTGGAATTTCCAACATTTTCACTTGTGACTTGGCTAGTAGTGGGTTGCTCTTCCAGCTTGATATCGTCTTCAAAATTTGTTGGAATTTGTTCACCACCATCTTCCTCACTTCACGACGAGAATCTCTCTTCATCAAAAATCACATCACGGCTGATGATGATTTTCTTGATTATAGAATCATAGAGTTTGTAGTCTTTTGAATGATCAATAATGCCAAGAAAAACACATTTTTCTCCTTTATCATCTGTTAGGAAATTTCGTTGAGAATAGGATGAACAATGAAATCAGACTTTGAGGCGTGATAACACTCTCTTTAAGGATTTATTTGCCCCACAACGTTGCTAATGGTTTTTGACAAATATCCTTTAGAATACAATAAAGTCTCGGTGAGAATAGTAGATATCAATTTTGATATTTCTCCAAGATCTCTCTAGGAAACAATTGGAAAGAGTGACTGTACTTCTCTTACAAGAAAAATGAAAATGAAAGATGAAGTTACGAATTGAACAGACATGTTTGGTAATATATAGAGAAAGTATTTGAACAGACATGAACTTTCAAAGGTGAAGGAGTTATGTCCAAAGAGAAACGACTTTTCAAAGATTAAAAAGTTATGTCCGAACAAACATAATTAGAATACACCTCTTCAAAGGTTGTAAAAGCCCTTTGTGAACAGTTGCATTATTTTACTAGAAAATAATGGTAATTGTTGATTAATGCCAAATATAGTCCACGTGTACACTCACATCTTTTCTATGTAGGACAAGGTATCTCTTAGTTTGTTTTTACAAACAAACCACCAACATCATCTAACTTCTTCCTCTTCTAGTCCGGAACATGGGCATATGCAATAAACCCAAAAATTCTGAAGTAATCAACTACATGCCTTTGTCCACTCCAACCTTCTTCAAGTGTTATATTTAAAACAGCAAAGGTGGAACTTCTTTTCAAAATATGAACACTCCAATTGATCGCCACCGACCAGAAGCTCTTTGGAACTCTACTTGACGTCAAGAGGCTTCGGACCATATTTAGAATGGTGCGGTTCTTCCGTTCACAGACACCATTTTGTTGTCATGAATAAGCTGCAGTGAGTTGTCTTTTAATCCCATGCTTTGCATAGAAATCTGCAAACCGTATTGACCACCACGATCCGTATGGAGAACTTTGATTGGATTTCTACTGTCTTTTTCAACAAGAGTTTTGAAGCTCTTGAAGGCTTCAAAGACTTTAGAACTTTCCCGCAAAAAATAAACCCAAACTTTCCGACTGAAATCATCAATGAAGGTAATGATATATTGCTCACTTCCATTGAAGATTGGAGAAATTGGTACACAAACTATCTAAATGGACCAGTTCCAGCCACTTCTTAGCTCTCTATGCTTTGCCTTGTGACAAATGAGCTCGGTGTTGTTTGCTAACAACACATTCTTCACATATTTCGGACGGCGTCGTGATTGAAGGAAGTCCCTCCACTATCTTCTTTTGATGTAATGTCCGCAATCTACCAAAGTTGAGATATCCATATCTTGGTTTGAAACCAGTTGAGTGTTGATCTTGATGTCCTCGTCCTCTACCTTGAGCTTCACAAGAAAAATAGCCATCAGATTTTTGATTGAAATTGCGGCATTCATTGGTTCCCCTTCCTCTACCATTGCCACTATTCGTTCTTGCTGCTAATGAAAGTGGTCTATAGTTGCCTTCAATGCCTTCTCTTCCGGCTCTTGCTATAGAAAATTTTGTCCATGAGCCAACAACGATCCTTGCAGCTCATCAATTGAGAGGTCTTTAATGTCCTTGGCTTCTTGTATGGAACAAACAATAAAGTTAAACTTTAGTGTCAAAGATCGAAGAATCTTCTCAACGATGGTTATATCCTCCGTTTTGTCGCCATGAATCCATATGTTATTGACAATTGCCATTGTCTTGGAGAAGAAATCGGTGATTGACTCTCCCCACATCATTCTTAGTGATTCAAACTCCCCACGAAGCATTTGAAGTTGCTTCCTTTTTGCTCTTACAGTGCCTTGATATTTTTTCTTCATGGAATTCCATATATTCTTGAAGGTATCCTTGTAGAGAATTGTCTCCAAGATAGATCTATCAATAGCCCGAAAAAGATAGTTTTTAGCCTCAAGATCCTTCAATCTTGTTGCTTCTAGAGCTGTCCATTCTGCTGCTATCAACATAGCTCCTACTTTTGGTTCGGCAATTCCAAAGATAACAACATCTCAATATTCCTTGGACTTTGGGAAGTTCTCCATTAACATGCTCCAATGATCATAATGACCATCAAAGCATGGAATAGCGGGCTAGATAAAGGTTTATGAAGCTATTGTTGTTGCTGCATATAAAAGAAAACTCATGGACAGTTGCTGCAAAAGTAGGACCACTATTGAAGTAACCTACTATTGCTACGAATGAGACTCTTTCCTCACATGTCTTAACTCTCAAACTCACTTTTGGCTACTGCCTTTTACTCTTGCTTTTTCCTCTCGTGTAACACTCTAGACTCACTTTTGTCTTCTTTGAATACTCAAAACACTCACTTTTCCTCCTTTAGGGGCTCTGATACCCCTGTTGCAAAAAGCCTACGGAAGCTAGCTATGCTTTGCAAGCACTAAAAGCCAAGAAAAAAAGTATACATAAGTGAAAATGCTTACTCCTTTCATCCTTTATTGAACTAACAACTTACCTTTAAATAAGCCATACACCAACGGATAAACTCAGAAAAATAGCAACTACTTTTGACACACTATGTCGAACATGTGTGCAGCAATATGCTGCAACAAATTCCTATAAACTAGGACAACTCTAATGACTAGTCTTTATTGAAAAAATCAAACATAGAGGATTTTAAACTTTTTACTTGCAGTATATCTCCACATCAAAAGGTTAAGATTATGACTTTCTTCACATTCATTTTTAAGAAACTTATCAAGCTTAGATAAGTGGCCCTTGGACCTTTTTTTTTTGTACCATTCCTCCAAAACAAAACTCACATCAAAACCAAGCTCCTTTCGGTTATCCTCCTCGTGGCTATGAGGATCCCAACTAATACTAGTATTGCTCAAAATTTAACCACCCAAATATTTGTCATAAGAACCAAGATAAGATTCCTAAAAAAAATAAAAACAAAATTTCCACGGCATTCATCAAATATTCGTACATCTCATTAACTTTCGCACTATCATCACAGATTAGTTTATAACAATACCGCACAAAATTCATCTTTTTTCTTGGATTCAATATTACTGCAATCAACATTATCATATTTATTTTATCGAAACCCCCATAATACTTGTCATACATTTCCTTCATCTCCGCACTCATAGCTTTCACCCTAGGAATCAAAGTCTTCTCCGTTAGTTTCAGAGTTCTATATAAACCAACTATCCCCCGAAAATAATCATTTAAATTCATATACAAGTCTCGAATATCTTATTAGTGGCATCATATGATCGCTTAAAGAATTTGGAAAGAATTTTGGCATTTTCCCAATCTTCATGTTTAGTACTGTCATAATCAAGCTCGATCAACAAAGAATGATCGTCTTCTTCCATCATTTCAAAAGCTTTTCTTAGCTTTAATGTGATGTCCAATACGAGGTAAGCGAAATTCCACCTAGTGCTGATATCAAGACAGTTTAGACTCTTATTAGTGATCCTAGCACTCTCAATGCAAGCTTGGAATGATTTTGCTCTCATGGGAAAACTCCTCACATACATAATCCCAATACTTGCAATAAATCATGTACCTCGATCAAGCTATCCCTCACAATCAAGTTTAATATAAGAGCTATGCTCCTTATGTGTAAAACCTCGCCATCTAAGATCAACAAACTCTCTCTTAACAATATATCTTTGACAAAAGCAATTGCTACATCATTCGAATTAGCATTATCCATAGTGATTGCGAACACTTTTGTCTCTATCCCCACTCGTGGATGCATTTTTCAATCATTTTTCTAGTGTCCTTACCCTTGTGACTATTCATCACCACAAAATTGTTGATCCTTTTGTATAATTTTCAATCATCATCAATAAAATGTGCCGTGAAATAGTGCAAATTCTGAATGGAATTCCATGTATCGATCATGAGTGCGACCTTAAACTTAAGCTTGCTAAAGAAAGTATTCAAATTTTTTTTTTACCAAGATACAACTTCATGCAATCTCTAGCCATTATAAATCGTGATATGTGATTGAAGAGAGGTTATAACTCATTGATAGAATTATGGAACCCCACATGCTCAACCAACGAAGAAGGTTGTTCATCCATTATAATCATTTGAACAAGCATTTTTCTACAACAATCCCGATCAAATTTACAAGTCAATAAGACATTATAACTACCGATATTAGTATTCCTCATTGGCAATTGACTCCCATTTACTATAGGCGCAACAAAATTTTTTTGCTTCTTATCTATATTGCGAGGATACTTATTGCATCTTCTCAAGTGCTTCAACATAACAGAATTATCATTGTCAACATTATACATATACTTGGCCTCATAATACCGACAAAATACGCCAGTTTTCCCATTCTCAATTTTATCTCTACGAAAATGAAGCCAAGCTACCGATTTTCATTTACCCAAAGGACAAGCATGAGATATCTTGTTTATGTTAGATGCCTCTTCGAGGTCTTCTTCACCTTCATGTTCTAGTGAGGCAATATACAAAATTGAAGTCATCACATAATTCATGTCCACTTCCATTGACATGTAAATAGATCACCCGAATCAAGCAAAATTGGTTTATTATGTCATATCGACATGTAAATTTGATCAAGATTGTTGTAGGAAAATGCTTGTTCGGATGATTATAATGGATGAACAACCTTTCTCGTTGGTTGAGAATGTCGGGTTCCATGATTTTATCAATGAGTTACAAGCTCTCTTCAATCAGATCTCACGATTTAGAGTGGCTAGGGATTACATGAAGTTGTATCTTGATGAAAAAATAAGTTTGAACACTTTTTTTTAGCAAGCTTAAGTCTAGGGTCATACTCATGATCGATATATGAAGTTTCATTCAAAACTTGCACTATTTATGCCTCATTGCACATTTTATTGATGATGACTAAAATTGCACAAAATGATCATTAATGTAGTGATGGCTAGACACAAGGGCAAGGATATTGAAAAAATGATTGAAAAATGTATCTACAAATGGGGAATAGAAAAAAAATAAGGTTCATACCACAAAAATTCTAAACTGGTACATCTATGACAAATTTGTCCCAAATTATTTTTTTAACCATCAAAGACCCCAAACTAATATACCCTTGATAAATTTACCTCAAACTAGCACACCCGTGATAAATTTACCTTATGTTAATTTTCATTAAATTTTAATGTCGGTTGCTGAGTTGGATGACACGTGACAATTGTTAAGGGTACACGTTTGGGGTTTTTAACATCCGTTTGTTACATATGTATCAATTTAAGGTTTTTCATAGTATTAGTTCAATTTAACGGAAACCAACGGAAGGTAAGTCTGTCACATGTGTATCAATTTAAGATTTTTTATGGTCAAAAAAATTAGTTTAGAGTAAATTTATCATAAATATACCAGTTTGAAGTTTTTGGTAGTCGAAAAAATAATTTGGAGTAAATTTGTCACATGTGTGCCAATTTGAGATTTTTTGTGATAAAAAAATAGTTTGAGGTAAATTTATCGCATGTGTACCGGTTTGAGATTTTTTGTGATATTAATCCAAAAAAGCATATGCACTCACTGTGGATAATGCTAGTTCGAATGATGTAGCCATTGTCTTTGTGAAAGATAGATTGTTAAGAAAGAGTTTGTCAATCTTTGATGGTGAGATTTTACACGTGAGGTGCACAGCTCTTACATTAAATTTGATTGCGAGGGATGGCTTGACCGAGGTATGCGATTTTATTGCATGTATTCAAAATGTGGTTAGGTATATGAGAAGAGTTCTCCCATGAGAGCTAAAACATTCCAAGCTTGCATTGAGAGTGCAAGGTTTACTTATAAAGTTTCAGTTTGTTTTGATGGCAACACTTGGTAGAATTTCACTTACCTCATATTGGACACTGCCTTAAAGCTAAGAATTTTTTTTGAAAGGATGGAAGAAGATGATCATTCTTTCTTAACTAAGCTTGACTATGACAATCCTAAACATGAAGGCCGGGAAAATGCTAGAATTCTTTCCATATTTTTGAAGTGTTTTTATGATGCCACTAACATGATGTCCGAGACTTTGTATATCATTTTAAATGATTATTTTGAGGGGATAGCTGGTTTATATAGAACTTTGAAACTAACGGAGAAGGCTTTGATTCTTAGGGTGAAAGCTATGGGTGCGAAAATGAAGGAAAAGTTTGACAAGTACTATGGAAGCTTCGATATAGCAAATACGATGGTATTGATCGCGGTAATTTGGATCCAAGAAAAAAGATAAATTTGTTTGGAATTGTTATAAACTAATTTGTGTTGATAGTGCGAAAGTTGATGAGATGTGCGAATATGTGAGGAATGCCATGGAACATTTGTGTTGGTTTACGAGAAATCTTCTCTTGGTTCTTGTGATGCTGGTAGTAATTGGGATCCTCATAGCCATGGGGAGGATAACAAAAAGGAGTTTGATTTTGATGTGGGTTTTGATTTGGAGGAATGGTACGAATGCTTTCTTAATGAAGAAAAAAATATGTTGGAATGCTACTTATATGAGCTTGATAAGTATCTTAAAGCTGAACGTGAACAAAGTCATGATCTTAACCTTTTGATATGGTGATATATTATTGGTCAAAAGTTTGAAATTATCTCTTTGATGGCTGAGGATATTTTGTCTATTCTTATAACAACCGTTGCTTCAGAGTCAACTTTCGGTACATCCGATCATGTGCTTGATGGTTTTCAAAGTTCTTTGACTCCTAGAGTGGTGAAAGCTTTGATCTGCACTCAAAATTGGTTGAGAGTAGTTAATAAGAAGATTAATGTTGAAGAATGCATAGAGGATTGCAGAAAATTTTAAGTGGGGTAAGTCATGAATATATATTTTTATCTTGTTATTCTTTCGTACTTCTAATGATTGAATGTTTTATTTAATATCTTATTTTTGTTAGTTATGGATGATTTTGTGTATTTTAGAAGAATGAAAGTAACATCGATAATAGTTCATTGGACTAGAGTGATAAAGAACTAAATATATCGGATGATGAAGAGTCTATGACAAAGGAGAAAGATGAAAGAATTCGAAGAAGCTGAATGGAGGAGGTAGATGATGGTCGAGCTTTAGTTGTAGGTTCCACCAATAAATGAAGATAGGATGCTGATGATTTTCGAGATTTAGTTTTATACGAAAATGAGGCAACCGACGAAGACGGGGATTTTGATAATGAATCTCCGAGTGGACCTAATATTGACGATTTTGAAGAAATTAGTGGCATATCATGCCGGGCGACTTAGAGGTATGATCCTATATGTAACTATAACAAGGAATTGTTTAGTCTAGGTATGAGATTTGAACATGAACAGGTTTGTTAACGTCGAATTTTGCCCAACAAGTCTTTAAGTCTTAAAAATTGAGATTTTGGGCATATCGATTGCGATGCTTTCACTTCAACATGCCTTCGTTCGTGATAGCTTTGAAGTCCGTTTCTTAGCCAAAAAGATTTATACTAGTTCTTGAATGCCATTTTTTTGAAAAGATTCGAATAAAATCAAAGTACATGTCTTTCTCATTTGCTGCCACTCAATAACAGCCTATTTCACTCATTGATTTAGCACCAGCAAATTGAGATCTAAAGCAGCTGGTTGGATAAGTTTATATTAGGAAAATGCTCTTTTGAATGAATCCTAAGAACAATTGGAATGCTTTCAATGGCCTAACAATCGATTAGGTCCGCAGCGGAATGCCATTTGACCTTGTCGAGAGGTTCAAGCGCTAATAGTTTCCTAGTTGGAGTTGGTACACGTAGGCCCAAACTATATCATACTCTCCTCCCTATCTCTCTCGACCCATTCATCGGATTGAAGCTCTTCCACATAGCGGAGCAAGGGAGGACTATAACTATAATGGACTATAATGAGGAGGACGATAGACCCACTCATTTCCAAAGAATTACAGTTTCGAAAAAGTATAATGCGGGAGTAGGAAAAACGTTAGCAAGTAATCCCTTTTCGTATTCCCCCTTATTCAAAAGGAATTGATAAGTTGACTTTTTGGTTAATTTTACCTTAATTTGAGTTAAAATCAGCTCAATTTTACCTTAATTAGACTTTGGCATTCTCAATTTCAAAAATTTGATCAAAATTCGACTTTTTCCTAGAATTCGAAATTTTAATTTAATTGATCAACATCAAAATTGAATTATTTTTTACTCTTTTTCTTATAATTTTTTTCATGGCATTGGACTGGGGATTGTATATCATAATTTCAAGCCAATTTTGTCAAATTCAAGCTCAATCGAAATGGCCATTTGGTGAAATTACCAAATTGCCCAAAATTGCCTCTAGAGCCAACAATGAGCAAAATGTCCTTGCATTAATAAAATGGCCTAATCTTAGCCATTCATTAGACATATAGTCATGGCCATCTAATCATTCCTTATTCATCAAGTGTTCACATGAGCCGTTAAATTAATCATAGGGCCACAATTATAATATGTCCAAATGACATGAACAAAACCTAAGATAAACCTTAGAGCCACCATTAGCTCTCTCTCAGCCGCAAATTGTATGACTGATCTAATGGCTCTTGTGAACACTTGATGAACAAGAAATGATGTGATTAGCTCCTTTAAGGTGACATAGCTTGGTGATAAGTATGAGTTGCAGCTAAGAGAGGGTTGATAGGGGCTCTAAGGTTTGCCCTAGGTTTTGTTCATGTCAGTTGGAAACAATTTGATTTCAATTGTGGCCCTATGATTGATCTAATGACTTATGTGAACACTAGATGAGCAAGAAATGACGTGATTGACTTATTTAAGGTGACCTAGGTTAATGTCATGTTATCTTAGATGGCCATGATCATATGTCCATTGAATGGCTAAGGGCATTTTGGTCATTATTGGCTTTAGAGAGCAATTTGGTAATCTAACCAAACGACCGTTTTGATCGAGCTTGAATTTGAAAAAATTGCCTTGAAATTATAATTAATGACAATCCCTAGATCAAATGTTATGAAAGAATTTAAAAAAAAAAAAAAATGAATGAATTTTGATTTTGATCGATCTAAAATCAAAATTCCGAATTTTAGGGAAAAGTTGATTTTTGATTGGATTTTGTGATATTGATGATGCGAAAGTGAAGTTGACGTAACAATGAGCTGATTTTGAGTCTTTTTGTTTTTTTTAGAAAAGTTGACCGAGGGTTGACTTTAGGGGTTTGATCAAAAAGTTAACTCAAAAGTTAACTTTAGGGGTTTGATCAAAAGTTAACTTATGTCTTTTCAGAAAAATGGTATCTAAGGAGTCATGTGACTCTTTTTGGTCGAGAAACGGGTTCTGTCATGATTGAAATGTCCAGAGTCTCGATTTTAAGACTTAAGACTTGTCGCCCAAAATTTAGGTGTCAACATAATTCAATAATGATGTATGAAGGAATGCCGTAATTAATGAATTTGACACTCTTTTTTTTTTTTTTACAAAAGAGTGAATATAAAAGAATGGAAAGTGTATAAGAGGATGCGGTTGGAGGTAATATGATGGTTAGATTTACAATGAGAAAACTTTTGTTTTAAAGAGAATTAGATAGCTCCATATTTGCAATAGATCTAAAAAATAGGCAAGTCACTGCTAAATGGCTTGCTCAAGAGTACACGTCTAAGATTAGAGCCAAACTCACTTACTCGGTTGCAAAAATGTGGGCAGATTCAAGAGAAAGGTTTGCCCTAACACTTGAGAGAATAAATGTACAGAGCTATATGGAAAGCTCTTAGGATACAAGGGACCCAATAGAGGAGCAATATGACATGTCGAGATCTTATTTGACGGAGATCAAGAGAGTTAGCATGGACGGAACATTTGACATAGAAGTCGTCCAAACAACTAAAATATTTGAGAGGTTTTATGTGGTTTTTGATGAGTTGAAAATGAGATTCTTACTAGGATGCGGGTGTATCATAGGCTTAGATAGGTGCTTTCTTTATACTGGATTGAGTTGTATGTTGTTGTGTGCTATAGGACGAGATTGAAGTCAAATGTTTCCAATAGCTTGGGCAGTTGCAAAAGTTGAGTTTGAGGCATCTTGGACGTGGTTTCTCACCTTGTTATTCACAAACATGAGCATTAGAATGGGCGAGGGTTAAACTTGTATCGATGATCAATAAAATATTGTGTCATCTTTTGTCTTTATTAGCTGTTACACCACAATAGTGCAATTATTGACGTGAGTTATTTATTTTTTATCAACTTATTTTTTGTTTGCAAGGACTAATGAATGTAGTTTCATGCCTATCTCCACAAGCAAAGCATCGATATTGTGCAAGACATATGTATGCCAATTGGGAAAAATTGTACAAAGGAGACACTCTTAAGAATCTCTTCTGGAGGGCTACGAGGTATACATTTAGAGCAGAATTTGATCAAACAATAGTGGACTAAGGTAGAGTACCATAAATGTTATGAAGACTTTATGAGACGGGGCCTTGAACACTTTCGTGGAGCTTTCGGGTACCAAGTGTAATGCGATTGATAATAACTTAAGTGAGACCTTCAACGTATACATTTGCATACCAAGAGCAAAACCCATACTTGAAATTCTTCATGCAAAAAGAACTATGTTATGTAGAGGATGGCAGAGAGAAGTCACTTAATGGTGGATCGAAAAAATCCAATTCGCCCAAGGATTAGAATGAAGTTGGAGAAGACTAAGTTGGAGTCTACATATTGTATTGTTAGATCGGCAATGGGAAATAACTTTGACGTTCAAGTATTTGATAATAGATGTGTCGTTGAATTGGCTGGAAAGACTTGTGCTTTTAGGGAATGTGATATATTTGGAATGCCATGTGAACGTGCTATATGTTGCATTAGTTTGATGAAGTTACAATATCAATGATCTCATTGATGACCGCTTCAAGAAAAATGCTTACGAGAGATGTTATCAATTTCCTCTCCCAGCCATGAATGGACAGTAAATGTGACCCAAAGTCAATGGTGAGCCAATCAAACCCCCACCTTACAAAAGGAAAAGGGGGAGAGAGAAGAAAAACATAATCAAAGATAGAGATGAGCGAAGTAGTGATGGTAAGAAATTGATGAAAGTTGGAGTCCAAGTATAATATTGCGTTTAGTATTGGCGTAACAAGAAAACATGGAAGAATCCTACAACAACTAGACCATTTAAAATAACATTTATTTGAATATTTTGTAACTTTGAATAATAATTTTTTTTGGGCTATCATGATCATTAATGCTAGTGCTCTTGCGTTTCTTCACATGTAGGCAAAAAGAGGAAGACCAAAAAAGGGGGATAAGTACACCATGAGTGTTATAACTTGTGTACGGCGTTCACTTGAGTGCCATAACTTTTAAAACGTTCACTTAAGTATCATAATTTTCAAAAATCGTTCACTTGCGTGCTACAACAACTTTTCCGGCATGCCACGTCGGTTTTCCGGCGTGCCACGTCATCTTTCCGGCGAGCCACGTCGGCTTTTCCAAAGTCCACGTTAACATGGCACTCAAGTGAACGATTTTTGAAAGTTATGACACTTAAGTGAACGTTTTGAAAGTTATGACACTCAAGTGAACGTCGTACAAAAGTGATGGCACTTCTAGTGTACTTTTCCTCCAAAAAAGGCTACTGATGTGTGGGATGGTGCACAAGCTAGTAGACCATCTAATAGAGACTATGCTATCATTAGGAAGAAGAGAGCACGGGTTAGTGTTTTCTTAGCCACATTATGTCTTTATAACACTTGCGTATATTATGATTAATGTTTTATGCTCATTTTGTATTTTCAGGCTCGACAAGGATATGGACTTTTCATGCCCGAAATTGGGAGTTCATATTTAAGAGTAATATCTTTGTCTAATGTTTTATATATACACACACAACAAAAACAAGTTCATATGTCATTCTTTTTTTTACTGCATATGCTTGGTAGTGATATAGTTATTGCCATTGAAGGTCCATCCTTCTTGTCGGGACCTAAATTAGTCTAATGGATTTCTAAGTTTTTAAATCTAGCTCGGACTCCCAAGTCCATGCCAATTTGCAACTGAGATTCAGATATTTAACATGCGAAAGATTCAAACACGAATTCTCCATTAATAAGTTTTTTTGATAGGTCGATTATACACATAAGTAAAATAAGGAAGCATTATTTTACTCATACGAACTAGAGATTTGGAGTTCGGGGACTTGATTGCGCTAGATTATTCTAACGACCTTTCGGTACCCATTCCTTTTAATTGTTTAAAATATTTTTGGCAAGCAGCTTGGATTGATTTTAAGACCTATCTCCCAACATGTGAGATGTTCATGTAAGTGAACAACCATTAAATGAAACACTCATAAACCAAAGAGCTTAAATAAATTGTGCAAAACAATGAATTAAACACCAAAGATGAAGAAAAATAGAAACTACTCCTATCGTAACCATGGTTTCTAAAAAAGATTTTATATGGTTTTCTTAATTTTTACTAAAACTAGGTTGTATGCAATGCATGTTATGCAAACCTAATTCTAACTACAGTCTACATGACCTACTCTATTATGGCACACGACCTAATTGAATTAACCTAAGACATGTATTTAACCAAATGACATACAAATGGTATCTTAGGTATTTTCTCCACTTTATTCGTTAAAAAGGCCATACATTAAACATGCAATCTTAACCTATCTTAAGAAGATATTTTTTGGTATCTTCCATTAAAATTCCGATATCAATTAATGAAAATTGATCATCTACATTTAGATATTATCTAATTTAAACTAGGAATTAACCTATCTTTAATCCCAATTTAAAGCAAAATCTAATTCAACTATATATAATATCCTAACATGCAGATTATATCCAAATAAACTAAACTATCCTGTCAGGAAAGTTCAAATCAAAATCTTATCTCCAAACTATCCAATCTAAATGTGTTTGATATATTTTATTACATTCAGAATAATGAAAACCCTAAATTAAACTATCTATAAAGAATGATTATCTAACCTAAATTAGGGTTTAATTTCAACTTAACCCCATCCTAACTTAGATATCCATTTTAAACATGCAGTTTATCCTAAAATATGCAGTTTTATCTAAGACATGCAACATTTATACAAAATGTATCTAAATATTATCCAACATGCAAGTGTTATCTAAAATCTATAATTTGATCTCTAGAAACTATCCTAACATGCAATACACGTCAAATTAGGAAATTTTCCTAATTTAGAAGATATGCCTATAACCTCAAAACATACGCATTAGATCATGAGATCGACAAGTTAGGTAATAAGATATTCAATTTGAATAGGATGAGATTTTACCTAAATTGAGGATTATGCTTCCAAATTGAATTCGACGGACAGATCGGGATCGGCGGTGTATCGCGGCTCGTGACCAGCAGTTGACGGTGGCAAGGGACACGTGGAAGAATTCCCGGTCAAGTGGCTACTCGACAGGTCTCAGCGAGGACTGGCCGGTGATAGTGTGCTCACGGTGAGGTGCGAGGTGGATGAGGAGCGCCTCCTGGTGGTGCTTGCAGCTGGCTGCTTCACCGCCGGTTCAGTGCAGGTTACGGCTGAGAAACCTGCAGAAGATAAACGAGGCAATAGATCTAGCTGGAAGCACTCGATGGGACTCGCCAAAGGCTGGCCGGTCAGTGCTGTATACCCGGCAGCTGTGCAGCAAAGTACAGCGGAGGCGCGAGTCAAGGAAGCGAATCTGAACAAGACCGGCAAGAGGTGAAGCAACCCGTCGTGGCTGAGCAGGAGTGCCGAAGACTAATACTGGTGCCGAGCTGGACCGATCCGGACAAGCTGCAGGATGCACTTTGAGGATGCTGAGACGGGCCTATGCTTGCTAGATAGACATTGGATTCTCACCGGAACACAGAGGGGGGGACGTAGCGGGGATGGTCTGTCGCCGGACTCCGAGGATGGACAGCGACGACTGCCGGTGGTCGTGAGAATAACGCTATCGATCGAAAGAAAGGAGCCCTCTTGTCCGTGGTGGATCTGCTCTTATATAGAAGGGGATGGCTCAGGGTTTCGAGGAATTTTTCACTCTTTCCTCGTATTCTCAAATGCACGTACAAGTTCCTCGAAGATTGTTGCCGATTATTCAATGTGTGTCCAAATCTTGGTAATAACTTGAAAACCAATTTTTTTACCTGGCAAACATAATTCCGGTCACCGCAGGCTTTAGTCCAGTCAATTAAGTTTAGAACATCGAATCGAATCCGATAAATATGCAAATGTATGGGCTTAACTATTAGTGCAAATGTTAGAATATCCAATGCTACTTAATTGATTTCTGCCTTCGCCTTCTTTCTGAAAGTTTCTATTATACATATATTTTGATCTACGCTGAGTGGATAATAACCCTTATCACTGTAGATGCTTTTCACCGGTAATAATGAAAAGGAAAATTGACATAATTACTTTCATCAGTATATGCCGCGCTGTTAAAGAGGAAACTCCGAAGGCCTATAGAACTTTATTTGGGTCTTCATACAATCGAGTCTAAAATTCGTCAAATTAGTGCAATCCTATTATTCCGTTAATTATGTCTAATCCGGCTAACGAAAAATTATTGATGTTGTATTTTTTATTACTTTCTATCTGCTATGTGGCACTAGCGTGGTTAAAACGGTAATGAAAAGTCTAAAATGAAACACATATATAAATTAAACTAAATTAGAAAACAAACTAAATGAAAAGAAAAAAAAAACAAAACCGGGCCCTTGCAGCCGCATCGCCCCACCAACCATCGCCGGAAGGACCAGCTAGGGGCCCTAGTTGGCGTTGCTGTGGGCAACGCTGGGGACGACTCTCATTGGTTTTGCTTTTTTTTTTTAAATAGCAAATTTCATTTATCTTTTTAATTTAATTTGATTAATATATTATTAAAAAATTAAATTTAACCAAAAAACGAATTCGTTTTGAAATTATCTTTCTTGTTTTAGCTATGTAGGAAATAGAAAAAAAAATATCATGTCAATATTTTTTATTAATTGAATTGGACATAATCAATGAAAAAACTCGATTATATCAATTTAATAAATTTTGAGGCTTGGCGAATTAAATTGCATTCTCATAATAAATTTTAGGGAAATTTTCAAAAAAGGACCCAAAGTGCCATCATTTTCTCAAATAAGGGCCTGGAGTGAACTTTGTTTCAATTAAGGGCCTAAAATGCTCAAATTATTTCAAAAGAAGGCCTAATCGAAGGGCATTTTTGACTTTTACGTTTTTTTATTATTTTAATGTTTTTCTTTTTACCTTTTCTGTTTTCTCCTCCCCTCCCTCCTGTTCATCATCTTCCCCACGCAACTGATGGATCCCGCCATTGAATTCATGTAGATTCCACATAAAGAGGGAGAGAAGCCATGACTGGAAAAAGCTAAAGTGGTAGTCGCCCTCTCTCTATTCAACACCCTCTCTCTCTACCTATGCTTCCGCCCTACCCAGAAGCGAACCCTCGAAGCTTCTTCCTAACAAATCCGTGACGACGATCCGACCGGTTTCATCCCTCAATCAACCATCCTCGGGCCAATGGTAAAAAAATATAAGTCACGAATTCAAAACCTTTAATTTCAAAAGAAAGAAACCTTCAAGCCTCTCTCTCTCTCTAGCCGTGGCAGACCTCGTCGGCAACGCCCTCCGGGCCCTTGACTGGCAATTTTGTGAAGCAGATGACGACCCCATGTCTTCGCAAGTCTCTCAGTCTTCTTCTTCTTCCTCTCAAGCATCCACCTCCGAAACTTACCTCCTCGACTTCATCATCGCCAACAAAGTCGGGCTCCGCCACTATTCCGGCACCATCAGCGGCCGCGAGATGGTGGGCCTAGTCCGCGAACCTTTGAATCCCTACGACGAGAACACAATCCGCCATCTGGGTCCTCAACACCAGGACCATCCAGGTCGGCCACGTCGAGCGCAACATCGCCGCTGTCCTTGCCCCACACTCGCAACTGCGGTAGCAAGTTCAGGATACCCTGCCTAGTTCACATTTTTGCAAGGCTCGAGGCCTTCGACCTCGTTAAGTCGGCTATTTCACGAGGCGGGTTAGTGCTCATTTTGGACGTGGGTGCTTCGTTTGCCTTGTCGGAGGCGGTCGTGGTGATGGAGAAGAAGGGTCAAAAGGAGGTGAGGTGTGTGGATGAGATTTTTAAGCTGGTGGACAAGAATGTCAGGAAGAATGCGACGATGGAAGCCCTGGAGCCACCGAGGGAGGTGATAAAGTTCGCGCTCTTCGATCACCAGAAGAAGGGGTTGGGTTGGTTGGTTCATAGGGAGAACGCCAGGGAATTGCGTGGAATGATGATGAACAGGAGGGAGGGGAGGAGAAAAAGAAAAGGTATAAAGAAAAACATTAAAGAAATAACAAAAATGTAAAAGATAAAAATGCCCTCGGTTAGACCCTCTTTCGAAACAATTTGAGCACTTCAAGCCTTTATTCGAAACAGAGTTCACTTCAGGCCTTTATTTGAAAAAACGATAGCACTTTGAGCCCTTTTTTGAAATTTTCCATAAATTTTAAGGCACTTGATAGTATCATTATTACTGCGGATGAACTCTTATCTGGGACTTGACTTACGAAAGTCGGCTGAATTCTCCTTTCTTGTCATGCCGTAGCCTCAACTCTCAACAGTACACTCGAGAAGCTTTATCCAGCACGAGTCGGAACAAGAAATTCCCCGTCCAAGCTCTTGACAATCTGAAAATCCTGTGGCACGAGGAAACAAGGGTCGTCCTTAGGTCGTTGTGGGGATGGCTTCTTTGTCAACCGCCTGGTCGTGTTTCGGTAAAGCTCTGGTTTTCCTCTTTCTTTGTTCCCCTCTTGGTTCGTATCAAAATGCTAGACCTTATAGGCAAGTGTCTCGAGACAGGTTCGTGCGAATCTATGAGTTCGTGTCGGCGATTCTAGGGTTGTTTGGTCTATTTCGTTGTTTCAATGTTCGACTGAGGTTCGTGTTTTCTGCGAGTGCGAGAGGCTTTTTACATTTTTCCGATATGGGTCTCTTATCTTTGGTTGCTAGCTCTTACTTTTTCCCTTTTCCGAGGAGAAATGTGCTGTCTTATTGGTCCGAGAAACCGTTTTTTTGGTACTTGATTCTGTAAGCAGATAATTTAGTTGTGGCAGGTAGCGGATTGAGGCGTGCGGTCAAAGCTGATGGTGATGATCCCGGGAAGCCAAATTCCAATTACTTGCAGGTATGCATATATAAGAAAACGAAGAAGAATTTTTTGCACTCATCAGGTTATACAGTTTAGTTAGTGTATTCTCTGTTTTTGCGTAGCATTTCACAGATGTTGTTGATACCGGGACTTGCTCTAGAGCTCAAATTCATAACTTGCTTTGCTTTCTCTCAGTTGTGCTCATGTGTTTGTATTATCAGTCATCGGTAGTTGAAGTTCAAGGAAGAAGAACGAAAGTAATCTGCATAATGGGTTTTTGAACATCTAGGGGCTAAGGAGTAAAACCTGAAAAGATTTGACTCGGGGTATACTCTCTGGATGTGTCGGTTCATTTCTCTAGCAAAACTGGAGACCTAGAGGCGCTTTCTCTCATCTAATTAGTTTCTCTAGTTAGAATTATTTTCACCTTTTCTGAGGTTCCTATCAGTTAGCATACTGTTGCAGGATTTTAATGTTTTTCTTCTGTGGGAGCCTGATGCAGAATGTGATCAGGATTGTGTTTTGGGTTGTGTAGTCCTGCATTGACATGCGTATGTGCACTTGAGACTGAAGTTGAGCATGATAAATAAACTTTTTGAGCTTGAATTTGAGAATTTTTGTCTTTTTCAGCTGAGTCCGAAGCACGAGAAGAAAAAATGATCAATATAGTTTCTACCAATAGAGTGAAACGCTTACCCACTTTCTTACAGATGATTCAGTTGGTGTGCATGTTGAATATCTTTAGGTTTTTAGCTACAATGCATCCGCTTTAATGAGAAAATTCCTTTCTCTAATTGAACTACCATGCAATATCTTCCTAGCTACATTGATCCCTTAGAGCAAGGAGGATGATTGTGGGCCATTTCCACTACTGAACAGAGAATGCTCAAGAGATGGATTGCTCAAATTAAGACATCAAAACTATAGAAGTTTTTGTATGTCAGAAGAGTATGAAAGCCGTCCACAGAAAAGTATGGATCTTGTATGAAAGTGATGTCTTAGGAATATTCGGAAATCGTGTCACTGTGGAATGTAGATTTTGATCATCATACTGTACTTAGTGTGTTGTAATACGAAACAATTCTAAAAGGAACATAAAAAATTTCCTTTCTAGACTCGTTCTAATGATGTAAATATGATGCCAGCATTGGTCATTTGGATTCTGAAAATTACTGTGCTGTTGAGATCTATTCGTCAAAGTGCTCCTCCAAGTATTATTTAACAAGCTACTGGAAAAAAGTTTTTGCAGAAACTTTTTAACACGTCACTTCATTTGGATTACTGATGATATTTAAACCAGTGCATGCTCATATGTAAGTTAACTTTGCTGGTCTCTGAATATAGTCAGCAAGAGACTAATCATGGTCCAATGTCAGTAATGTCCAACTATCAATGCAGCATACGGTAGTTTAGTTTTATAGTGCAACTGCCAGATAAGGTGCCTCATTACCTTCATTGACATCATAATCCTACATGTTCAATGTGATTGCTAATTGTTTCTTCCCTCCCCAACTGTGCAGACATCATTTCTGGGCTCATTTCCTGCCAGAGTTGCACAAGTTAGAGGTGGCTCAAGTAGTTCTCGTAGGCGGGGGCCTTCAGTACCTTTTGTAAAGTGCGAGAACGCCCAGAAGGATGAGTTTGAAAATGTATCCGTCGAGCGTCCTCCATACTATAGTTACCTGGACTCCACATCTGGGCAGCTTGAACCAGCTTCTGGTGCTCGTGCTGCTATCCCTGGAGAGGAGTACTGGCCAGAAGGAACTGCTAGCCGTGTCAGGGCTGCAAGGGCTCCTGAGCCAACTGGAAAATCTTTAGGCTCTCCATCTTATGGGAAAAGTCCGGGAAGCAGGAGGAAGAAATACAAAACATCAGTTGCTGCTTCTGAATCTGCTGGAGGCCATTCGCGATCAAATGATTTACTTGTCCCAGAAGCTGCATCTGGATCATCTCAGACCGATCTCATACTGTCTGATTCGGAGACACCCGAGACTTCCGACGATGCTACGGAGGAGCATAAAGATAGCTCAACTGAGTATGTTGTTTATCAAACAGAACCTGAGGAAGAAGAGACTGGGTATGATTTAGACAAAAAGCTAGGGCGTCCCCACTCTTTCATCAATCCGAAAGTGAGGAAGCCGATAGAGGAGCCACTTACAAGTGAAGAATTATGGTGGAACTGGAGGAAGCCAGATAAGGAACAGTGGTCTAGATGGCAAAGGAGGCGGCCTGATGTTGAAACGGTCAGTATTGATATAAGGGAAATGAAGAAAACAAATTTTGATGGTTCTTGATGCTGTAAAAAGGTTTCATGGCAAATGTTGTTCCTGTTTCAACCATATTATTCGTTTGGATAGTAGTAACTTGCATATTTCCTTTTGAGTGATATCACGAGTATAAAGCTGATTTCTGGAACTATAATTAAGTTGCCATGTATCAGACTTCCCAATCACAAAAAGAAAGTCACTATCAAACCTGATCTTCTTTGAAGCTTGAATTTGCGACATTGATACGAATTACTACCTAGTTTGGATTCCACTTGCTTTATATTACAAATCATTGATTCGGATCAACTGTGTGGTTTGCACCTCTCATAGGATATGCTGTTTTGCAGGTTTTCCTAAAAGCAATGGCAGAGACTGGACAAGTAAAGCTTTACGGGGATCATCCAACATTGACTGAGACATCTTTATATAGAGCCAGACGGCATCTATTCAAGGAAGAAAGGCATGCATGTTTAGAATATCATATGGTTAACTACTTCTGCAATTTGTGCTGATATGGGTGCTCCATCTGGTTGTCTTTGTGGACAGTGGCATATGTAGGTTTTAAGTTTTGTCGCATGATTGTCCAGGTCCATTTGTATTTTAGGTCCGGAGACTGCATTGCATGAGAATATTTTACCTTTTGACATACAGCTACTTGATTTTCTTGATAACAAGTCTCTGTATTATTGATGAGAAATCCTTTTCATCTATTCTCAGTTCTCATTCCTATATGGTGAGAATTCAGTCCATAACTCAAAATCATTATGCAAATTATTGGAAGTGGCTATAGTTGATAGCTCTCCTTATGCCACTATAGATTGGTACTGATCAATCATCGACTTATAAGCTCTTCTACATCCTTGAGTTTGTCAGTGTTTTTAACTCCAGTTCATCTATAAGTGCCTTCTTATAAGTAGACCCTAGCCCATTCCCATTTTGGGCGGAATTCATGCTTTTGACCCTTGTGCTTGATTCCTAGTCAAACCAAGTGTAAAATTCCTTAGATTGCCTTGTTCATCCATCTACTTGCTGCTTAGTGGCACTTCACTCTTTTTGTGTCTACAGTCTTAATAAATGTTCATTACGTATATAGGCTTCAAGCTGAACAGGATAGACTGGAAGAAATAGGTCCATTAGCGTACTACTCAGAATGGGTATCAGCTTGGAAGCAAGACACTTCGCGTGAAGCCGTTCAAAAGCATTTTGAAGAAACTGGTGAAGATGAAAACACTCAACTTATTGAAATGTTTCAGCACCAGACTGATCGAGAATATCGCATTATGATGGGTACTGATATGCGCATTCCGAGGGATCCTCTTGCAATGCGTATGAGAGAGGATCAAATCAAACAAAGTAAGTTTATTGAGTTCCTTTTTTTTCTGTTCAACTTTTTTACATACCATGTTTATAGTTTTCGTTCGATATTGAGGTCCTACGACTGAAAGGTTAGAAGGGGTCCCTCCTATTGTGCTGCTACATTCATGTGCGACTGTTTTTTTCTTTTCCGTTGCTGGTCGGGAAAGTTTCAACATCATCCTATCCTTGTTCAATACTTCCATGACTGACTCATTCTGTTTATTGCTCTATGCAAAAGCATATTTTTTAACTATTCCATCTTGTGAAACACCATTCATCTCAGTAATGAGATGAGAGTATTGTTCTCTTCATTTTTCTTTTTCTTCTGGGCTTCGTGCTGGTTGTTGAAATCCTGTTAACTGTTGCAGTTTGGGGTGGAGATCCAGTATATCCTACCATAAATTATATTCAGGATCCGAATGAAATTATTGATTACAGAGGTCCAGATTTTCACGAACCAACTCCCAATATGTTGGCTCATCTGAAGGAGGTTAGTACAACGTAATAGTTTCATTTTTCTTTCTTGTCCTGGTATGATGTGCGAAATAATCATAATGACCGAAATGGATATCTTGTATGCTTTTACTAGCAAGTGACTTGTGGAAGGATATGTCGGTCTCCACAGAATTGCTTTGCGGCTTCTCTCTTACTTGCTTAATGGGGAAATAATATCTGTAAAAGCGTCCGATAATTACCTGATCTGTTAGTTATGATGTCTGCAAAGATGCATGCAAATCGATTTGCTGTTACTGCTTTTTTCACATCCTTGAGTTCTCTGATGTTAGCATCAAAGTCCAATATTAGTTGTAGCGCCTTTTCCAAATTGTCTTCTAGCCAGTGACTTCCTTATCTTTGATCAGCAAGGCAAGATAATATCAAGGGAGGAGCTTGAGAAAATTCTGGCAAAGGAGAAAACGGAGGAAATTGAGGTGATGTACCATCGATTATGAATTAACCCTTTAATGCATCATGACTCATGAGTACTTTTTCCTGTCGTCTTGTCAATTGCAAACCTACTTTTTGAAGGTTATGTTTAAATGCTTCTTTTGCGACTCCAACTCTCAAGTTTCTTTTAACTTTTTCCCTCTCAACTCTGCTTAATAAAACGGCTTGAACAACCAGAACCAAGAAGAATGGTTTACATGCTTGCAAATTCATGTTATAGAACCAACTTGGTTCTCCAATTGTTTTGGCGAAGAAAAGTGAGATGCATTGGTTGAGTGAGGGAATGTCTGCTTGAGGACTTGAACTCTCGTGTGAATATACGACGCACTTTTTGTTAAAAACTTGTAATTGAGAACCAAAGAGAAGCCCTATCAGGAAAAAGGACAAGCCTAAAATCAGTTGGAACTAGTTTTTGTTCCAGATGGAGCTAGTCTTGAGTCTTTGGTATTAACAGCTGCCCTGTTTGTTGATATGCAAGAAAAGTTCCTTGTAGTACCATGTAGAAATTGCGGACCAACTCCTCTTACCTGTTTTTGGATTTGACTCTTTAAATATTTCTTTTTTATCTGGTTAAGCTCAACTAATTACAAGTCTTGGAAGGTTAGGTCTTTGCTAATAGGATTACCTGGGAAATAGTGCAATAATAATGAAAACAGCTGATAATGCAAATATTTAAACCCCTGATCTTTGTGATCAATGCAGATAACAGACATGGATGAAGCGATGGCACGGGCTGTCGACATCGGGGAAAATGATGTGAGTCTATCTGCTTAACACATCTCAATGAGTCATGCCCAATCCCAGACTTTCTGATGTAATCTGATTCGTTATTGGGCTCTTTATCATGCAGGAAGGAGAAGACAGCGAAATTGAGGGTGAGCAAGAGCAGGAGAAAATAACACGCAACTGGAGTGTTTTGAAAAGCACCCCCGAGCTCAGCAAGTCGAAGGTAATTGTCACATGTGCTCTAGTGCATTATTCCCGCAAACAACGGCTGTTTGGCCGGGTGAAATCCAGCATCTACTCGTCACTTCGTGTTCATGATTGTTAAGACTTTCCTCTTCCCATGGCAGCATTTGCCTCTGATAACATTTTGCATATCAAGTTTTTTCCTCAAGCTCATAGTTCTTCCACGGTCGGGGTGACGCGTAGCTTTTTCTTTTTTTTTTTTTTTTTTCCTGTTCACACTACGAATTGCAGGACAAAAAGCCAAAAATGGATGGTCGCATGTCGTTGGAACAGGCCGTAGAGGATTCCGAGAATCTTACAGATTTTCTCTTAGATTTTGAAGAAGATGAATGAACCTTCCCGTAAGGAAGAACCCCTTCCCCTCACTACCTACACGAGTCCGATCGGCACTCTCGCCCAGCATACCATCGCCGTCGATCATGAATTCAATCTCAGTCAAACAGGAACTCAGTGGTGGAAGAGTGGAGAGCATTGCGTGCTTCCGAAACTTCTCTGTAGCACATTTGGGGCTGTGCTTGTGGAACTTGTTGCCAGAGGACGTCGACCTCTTGAAATTCAAAATTGCTGAGGGATTAGTGCATTCTTGCGTCTATCTTGGTGTCCATCACACAGCAGTGGACTTGCAATTTCATAATCGCTCGTATGTCCTGCAGTTAAAATGCAGTTAATTTGTCACCTTTTCCCAAACACCTTGATGCAGGTCTAAGCCTTTCGTTCCCCTAACGTGGTTGTAATTCAATCAACCATGCCGTCATGGGGTGTTTTTAAGATATATGAAATGACAATGGATGAATCCCAGAGACTTCTTCTAGCGTGCCCTTTCCATATCCTCGGGCTACAAGTACAGCAATGGGGGATCACGATTCTTTCAGGACTTGCCTGAAGATGGGTCCGATGCCCAGACGACCGCTGGTCTGAAGTGTGTCTCGGCGAAGGAACTCAAGCTCTTGGAGCAACTGGAACTCGATAGGGAGGCCAAAGACAGCGGGTGCTGACCCTAATTGGATTTTAATCAGTCACACTTAAAATATTATCTGAAAATGTGTTTGTCGTGTTAGTTTCACGCTAGTTTCGGGGGCCTTGTGCTAGTAGGAAGATAGGGCCGGGCGCCGGCCGAATAAGGGTCGGGTTGTCTGTCAGTGTGCAGGGTCCGGGCAACCGGACTACCATAGCCGGGGGACCACGAAGTTGAGTAAGATTAATCAACCCATTCTGTGGACTCGGCCTTTGACAAGAACATCTCTCCCCACTCTTTCGGTCATCTTTCAATTCTTTTCCTTCTCACTTTTGGAATGAACTAGGATCAACAACTAAGAGTGAGGTGAATTGGTTGGTCGAGGAAATTAGAAAAACATTTCGCAAAAGACGTGACAATAACCGTGTAGAAGATGCTGTTGAAAAAACCATTTATGCAGAAGCAGAATTTGCTATTAAATGGAGATTGAAGGGGTTAAAAGAGATAGAAGAGATTGAAAATCAGAATTGTCGGGGTTTGGCCTCTCCGAGCTCTTAACAGCCTCGACAAGGCCGAAATCTCTACTTGGTCAACCTCGGTCTCCAAGCTCGAACGGCCTCGACAAGGTTGGAATCTCCAGACTTTGCCCAAATTCTCGCAAAAGGATCTGTTCACCTTCTACAAACAGGTCTTTCGAAGCAAATCAACGTCCTCGTGTCTGTTCACATCCTATTAATCCGTTCAAACTACGACGAACCCTCGTTCTATAACTTGCTCATCTTCTACAAAAAGTCCTTCAAACTTGGACACATTTCCCGTCCAGTACTTTGTTCTTCTTCCATAGAGCAAACCCTTTGCATGCTCTTCAACGTCCGGCTGCCGAACCCTGTTGGGGGAGAGACAACATTAGTATTATAGATAAAGAATACAGCTGGAGACCCCATATTGGCCATGAAGGGAAGGGTGATCCATTGCGATAGAAGCAAACATTGGGTTTCTTCTGTTTTTTTTTTGGTGAACTCATGATATTTTTCTTCGAAGTTGCAAAAATGAAAAGGAAGATTCAAAAATTTATTAAAAACTAGTGCGTGCTTTAACATGCTCTTCATATATTTGAGATATTTTAGGTGCTTTGCATGTGTTTGATGTAAGTGATTAGAAAGGAAGAGAAAGGACATTTGGATGAAGGAATCACGAATGGGAAGCATTTTGGAGAGATTGCTGTAGCTAATGTTGTGTGATTTTTAATCTCTCCAAACTGTACAAACTGTAGGAATTTGAAGTGATTGGTAGTTGCTTAACTGTAGGATCTTTTTCTTCTTGTTATTATCCGAATTCCTTTTTTTTTCACTTTGTGATCACATCTAACAAATCCAATGTAAAATGAAGAAAGGAATTCCTAAACAACGAGGCTGAAAAAGTGAGATAACTACTCAATCAATTCTAAATCTATTGTACGGATGTCAATTCAATCCTAAATTACGTCGAACGATTTTCGACATCAATTTGCAGGATTGCATTGAAATTCCAAGTAATGGTTCAGGACCACATTAATAAAATTGAAAAGTTTAGTACTAAATTGACATATGTACACTAAATTTAGGAATGAATTGCTAATTTTTCCCCTATAAAGTTAAGACAGACAAATTTCAACACAGCTCGTTGAAACAAAACACGCAAGGCACATGGTTTAGCATCTTAGGCTCCATTCATTTTTTATTCTCTATGTCGTTGTTTGGTTGTAAATTGCTAACGTGGACCCAATTGTCTTACATGGTACAACTGATACTAAGATGGATAATTTTTATAATTTAATAGAAAAATCCGAATTTTTCATGATCTTATTATTATTTTTGAATTTTTTAATAATATTTATTTTTTTATAGTTTCTTTGTTTTCTTTTTTTTTCCTATAATTTTTTTTTTTTTCTGTATACCTTTGCGGTCACTGGCCACGAGCAAGCTCGTATCTCGCCAATGGCCGGTGAACAATAGAGGAAGCAAAGAAAATGAATGTGAAGAAATGGATGGTCTTTTAAAGGTGTTTTTTCTAGAAAAAGTTTCAAATAATGACTCGAAATAATCTCATTTTTTCAAATAAAGGTCCGAAATGAATATGGTTTCAAATAAGTACATACAATGGTATAACAATTTCAAATAAGAGTCTACAGTGACCATGACTATTTCAAAAAGGGCTTGAAGTGGCCATAACTATTTCAAATAAGAGCCCGACAACACTAGCTGGCCGGCCGGTTAGCTAAATGTTCTTGCCGGCGGCTAAATATTCGTGTTGGTCAAGGGTATTTTCGTCAAAAATAATTTTTACATAATTTTTAAAAAAAATTATAGGCAAGAGCCCACGTCGGGGACCCCATCGACTAGAAGTGAGGACCGGCCCGAGTGAGGGTAGCCTCCCATAAGCCCAACCTTATCCGGGCAACACTATTGGCTGGCCACCGGCAAAACAAAAGAAAAAAAGGAAAAAGAAGAATAATGGAAAATGGAAAAAAATAAACATAAAATAAAAGATTAAAACCATCTGGTTAGGCCCTTATTTGATACAAATATGGCCACTTTAGATCCTAATTTGATACAATATCCACTTCAAGCCTTTATTTGAGACAATGAATGCACTTCGGGTTCTTATTTGAAATAAGGTCCACTTCGGGCCTTCATTTGAGAAAATGAGGATATTTCAAGCTCTTATTAGGAATTTTCCCTTTTTTCTTTGGGTGAAAAATGTTTTCCTTGACTCATTTATTTTCCATAAACAGAACGCCCGAAAATCCGGAAAACATTTTATTGGAAATTATTTTCCCCAAAACGAATGGATATGAATAATTTAAAAAATATTTTCTTAAAAACAATCGCTTGTATCTTGTAAAATAAAGAATTAATGGAAAAAACAAATCATCATCGATAGCAATCCATGTCTAAATATTATCGTTGACGGTAAAAATATTTTTGTTCACTCATTGTTATTAGCGACACAAAAATCGATCGATTTTTAACAAAATATTTTACAAATTATTCATTTTTCGCGAAACAAACAGAGCCTCAATGCCAAAAAACCGAATGAAATATTGTTGTAAAGGATGATACACTCCGTGTACGAGATGCTATATACATAATCGATTATACGGGCTTTCGAGTCATAAAGATGCGCCTATAGACCACCCACTTCCTTAAAGGTGAGTGTTCAAATCGAGCGTCGGGTGACTTACCGGCACGTGTGTGGTGGAGCACGTGTTGCCAGGGGTTTACCTCCCGCCTGCCGGCCGTGCGGGGGTTCCCTAGGTCATCAAAAAAAAAAAAAAAAATGCGCCTATAGACATTTTTACAGGCTCGTGGGCAAGAATCAAAGATGATAAACAGGTCGTGCTGGAGAAATTATTGTATGTACCCGGACAACGTGAGCTCACTCAATCTTAGTAACTGAATATCGTTTGCTCGACGTGGGGCTCACACGATTTAAAGATTGAGACAAAGCGCGCTCACATGTGCCGCAATACAAGCAATTACGTTCTCCACACAACCTAAATGTCGTTGGTGGTGCTTTTCGACGCAATGAGACCATTGATAAAGAAAGGCGATTCCATAAACTCCGAGTTACATCGTGCCCTTACCATCTTTGGTGAAATTTTCAAATAAGAGCCTGAAATGATCATGTCATTCTCGATGAAGGGCCTAAACTCATCGGCTCATCAAGGGCATTTTCGCCCTTTATTTCTTGATTTTTTTTCTTTTTTTCTATTCCCGTTTCTTCTTTCTTTCTTTTTTCCTTTGTTGCGGCCGACGAGAGCTCGGCAACCCTCTCTAGCCTTCTTCGGTGGCTGGTCATCGCCTAAGACCGGCCACGGGTGAAAAGGGAGGAAGAACCCAAAAAAAAAGAAAGAAAAATGAAACAAAATTCAGAAACCTAAAGGACGAAAATGCCCTAGATTGGCTGAGAGATTTTGTTGACCGGAGGGGTCAAGGTCTTCTTTGAGACTAACATGGCTACTTTATACCTTTATTTGAAATCAGATTCATTTCAGGCGTTTATTTAATAAAATAGAGATATGTTCACAAGAAGTCCTAAAAATTGTCATAAAAATGCAATCGAGTCCTAAAACTTGTCAAATTGGTGCAATCAATTCATTTCATTAACTCCATCTAATTTGGCTAACGAAAAATACGAACGTGGCTTTTTTATTATTATTTTCTCTCTCCTACGTGGTGATGACGTGGCTAAAATAATGTTAGTTTGGTCCAAATTTGATTTTTAATATAATTAGCGACGAGGGCTTGCGGGTAGTTCTAGTTTTTTCCAGCTTATTTTTAAAATTAATTTAAATAAATAATTTATTAAAAATCAGATTCGGATCAAAACAACATTGTTTTAGCCACGTCATCGTTACATAAGAGAGTGCAAATTTTAAAAAAGATACGTCGATATTTTCTATTGGCCAAATTAGATGAAGTTAATGAAATGAATTGATTGCACTAATTTGACAAGTTTTATGACTTGATTGCACATTTTGTAAATTTTGGGACTCAATATTAAGACTATTAATGTACATGTCCCAAGAAAATAACGATACTTCATGCCCTTCTTGAAAATTTGCCTTTATCTTTAACCGTTAAATTGAAATAGATTAGGTTTCAGCCGTTCGATAAAATTCAATTTGTACGGTTGTGATTTTTTGTTTTTCCAGAGATAACGGGTGAAAAGTTGAGGAGGCGAAAGAGGACAGACCCTCACGTGAGGGGAGTTTTGTCCTAGGGTTCTGTCTCTGTCCAAACGGCAGGAGTCGCCGTGGTTGAACCGTCGAAGATGGATCGAAGCTTCTGCTGAAAGGGTCGCGCACTCGTGTCGTGTCTGAACACCGGCGCTTCGAGGGGGAAATGAGGAGTTCCAGCGACAGGGTTACAGTCTCTCTTTCTCTCAACAAATTCACTTCTGGTAGAAGTTTGGGATGAATCGCGGTCAGAGGTCGCCAATTGAGCTCGATCTCAGTTGTGGGTGACGCCCAAAGATCCTCTTTTTGGCGGGCTGGGTCCTCTCCGACAATTTCATCAAAGACAGTGAAGAGGGAGGGAGCGAGGGAGGGAGAGGCGATCATGTCGTTCTCGTTCTTTAGGCCGTCGAGGCCGAAGACTGCGCAAGAGTTCGTGAAGGCGGTCAAGGATGGTCTCATGGGCCTCGACACCAAAACTGTCGTGGAAGTTAAAGCCCTCGAGAAAGTGAGTTTCAGCTTGCTTCTTGCCTTTCTAGTGCTGATAATTGGTGTCACCCTAGCCATCGTGTTCAGTTAGCTGCAGTTTTTCATCTTACTGTGTAATAGCGGGACCTGATCGATGGATTTAGGGGTTTGAATTCGGGAATTATCATTCTGAGTCGACAAATAGTTGTTTTCGCTGCTTTGGAGAAATACTCTTGTGTAGATTGTGTTTAGTCTGGATATAGACGGAATATCAATATGCAATCTGTGAAATTAACCTTGGAGTTCTGGAATGTGAAGAAGCTACATGATGTATTCGTACTGTCCTTTGTTATTCTTATCAGACGACGTTTGCGTAAGATTTTATTAATGAGAGATGGGGAATTAGCAGGAGTTGTTATTTGCCAAATCCAACTGTGAAAAGAGCTGAATTCAATCAGTGGGTTCTTAACTTGAGTTTCATCTTTCTTGAAATTACAGAAGCTCCCAGCCAGTGTACTATCTTCTTTCCATAGAGCCTCTAACATGGCGACTGCTGAAAGCATTAGCTGATTCCGACTCACATCCTTGTTTCAGAATTTTTGTATAGGCTTAACCGATAAGGTCCTGTATGGGTCACAATTCTCCATAGGTTCTCTTGCGACAACACTTGGGCAAACATTCTTTGGATAATTAAGTAGCATTATCTTTTGCAGTGTGGCATAGTGGGCGGACTGTCAGGCTTCTTAATGTAGCTTTTGATCACAGATCTGAAAGGGAGTACCACCAGCCAGCCTCCATAGAAGTATCTCGTCTTTCATATAGTTTAGCTTGCCATATTAGACTATTATACCTTGGACCACTGTTGATTCAAGTTGTTCCAAAGCAAGGGATGAGAAAATCCCTCAGTATACTGCTTGCGCATCATGGTATTAATTACGTTTGATCTAAAGAAGGAGCTCTTAAGTTTCAAAATAATCCTAGCAGATTCCTCAGTCCTCCTCACAGATCTAAATCGTACTTTGAGAGATTGACATCGAAATGTGAGAGACTTGTGTTTGATTTGATGTGTTTAAGTTTGATATCTTTAGCCAAGCTCTAGTGAAAACTTGCGATCAAGCTTGGACTCAAATCTTCAGTGTACAAACAGAACTAAAACCGTGTGTGTGTGTGTGTGTGTGTGTGTGTGTGTTTTTTCATGTTTCTTGTTTTGCTAATGCATATCTGTGTAGAAAGAATGCTAGTATTCAATCTAGTTCAGAAGCTGCTCTAAGTCAAATATCTGCCAATCAGAGATAACTTGATTTGATCTTGATACGTGGACTCTGCATGTACCACTTTCGCTCCAGAGTTGACATGACCTGACCTTAGTAATGACATGAGATCCGTGTACATTAAAGAACTTGGAGTCATCTACCTTCCATAGTCCACCTGCTTCTGATGAATTGATAAAGGCCACTGAGGTACAAGATATGAAGTCGAAGCTCGAGAACAAAGTGCATGTCGCATGCAAAGTCAAGGATCACGTGGGTCTTGAATCATCTCTAGAATGATGGGTATTAAAACTTGGGTCAGGTGAAGAAAAACACAAAAGTAATGTTCCAGAACTGCACAGAAGTTTATGGCTAGCCATGAGCATTGACCATTTGCAGGCCCTGGGAAAAGGGCCATCTGTGAAATAACGAAGGTTGACTCAAAAGCTGCTGGAACCACAGGCCCAGTGGCTGAATTATCAAGTAATTTGAAAGGCACCATGTGCTCTTTAGTCGATAATGCAGTCTCTGAGATACCAAAAAACAGTTTTATGATTTAATTATGAAAAATTAATAGGAGATGAATTGCATTGTTATTACTTGAAAGATACAAAAAATGTTCAAATTAAAATACGCGTTCTTACTAGTAATGTAGATGTGTTTGGGCAACCATATCCATCTTATGGACACTTTTTGGGCTAGTCAATTGTCGTAGAGTTTTTTCAGTTTTGGTGATCAAACACCGGGAAGTGTCCATATCCGACTCCTGCATTAAAGAATTACTAACATAGAATTTGTTATTGGAGATTAACTCAATTAGAACTGATTAATGCTTGAGTAGTCAGCAAGTTGAGTTTGACTTGTTGGCAGCCTAGTTGGGGTCATGCTGTGCTTGGATTTGGAGTAATTGGGCAATTAAATTTTTTGCGTGTGAAATTGGAGAACATGGTCTTTGGATATTCATGGGTTCAGCTTAAAAATTTTAAAATCATGTTCTATCCATTTCCCGAAGATTAATCAATCTTGCTGTTCACTCTCCATGTTCAACTGCAGGCTTTGGAAGAAGTTGAAAAGAATTTTGCAACTATGAGATGCATGATTTCTGGAGATGGAGAGGTTGAGCCTAATGTCGATCAAATTTCCCAGCTTGCTTCTGAAATATGTAAAGAGGATGTTATTGCCCTTATAGTTCACAACTTGCATATCCTAGGGTGGGAGGTAGATTATTATGATGCTTTGGACTCTTGAATATCATAGACTATTCAATTTCCTTAATGAAGTAATGACATAATGTTTACGCAGGCAAGAAAGGATTTGGTCTATTGTTGGGCCATATTGCTAAAACAAAAGGTCGGCTCCACGTATTGTTGTGTGGAATATCTTGAGAACCATTTCGAGTTGCTAGACTCTCTTGTTGTAAGGTAAGAATTGTCGAGACATATTTTCTTTCATAATAACTAATTTTTTGTCAATTCTTCCAAGCTAATGAGTCTATACTCTCTCTCTCTCTCTCTCTCTCTCTCTCTCTCTCTCTCTCTCTCTCCGTGGAAGCAAAATGTAACAAAATCATCAGAATATTTTTAGGTGGTGATAGCTATTTATAGATTCTATTTGCTCGAATTCTGCCTTGACCATATCGTGTTATGATTGTCTGTTAATACTTTGACTGCTCTCTCTCTCTCTCTCTGTATGAGCAAAATGCAGGAAAAACATCAGACTTTTTTAGGTGGTGATAGCTGTTTATAGATAGATTCTATTTGCTCGTATTCTGCCTTGACCATATTGTGTTATGATTGTCCTACCTAGTGTTAATACTCTGACTGCTTTTGACAATTGGGAACTTACACCATGCTGATATTAAATTCGTAGCTGGTTATTAACAATTCTAATTACCTCATGCAGCTATGATAACAAGGAAATTGCATTGAACTGTGGAAATATGTTGAGGGAATGCATCAAGTTTCCTACGCTTGCAAAGTAAGATATTCGTGCTTTTTGGGAGGAGAAGTTTATTGTAAGGCCTTGAGGTCTTTAGTTGTGCAAGTTTACTATTGACTTTTAGCAAATGTTTCTATGTTGTCTTTCACCGATGGTTGCTGAGGGAGTTTGGAAGAGCGGAGGAGAAGTTTATTGTAAGGCCTTGAGGTCTTTAGTTCTGCAAGTTTACTATTGACTTTTAGCAAATGTTTCTATTTTGTCTTCCACCGATGGTTGCTGAGGGAGTTTGGAAGAGCAGAGGCATGCAGCACATTATGCCCACAGTCACATGCTCAAACATACAGAATGCGAAATAACTGCTCCATTAATCAATAAAGGAGATTATTGCTACATAGTGAGCATGCAGTTTTTGTTGTGCTGATGCATCTATATCAAAGAACTTCTTGCATTTTTTCTCAAATTCAAAATGAGTGCTGTTTGCACTATCACAATCTTTCCTATTACCGAATGATATGTTGGTATTCTAGAAGCAATGAGTAGACGGATGCTTGTTGGTGCTTGGTGCTTGAGATTACGTAAAGAAGTGTTGAATATTCCATTGTGATCCTCTTCTTCTCTGGGGTATCATGTGAATCTGAAATGCAATTATGTTGGTGGTGAAATAGAGCACTCCTTTACCTGTAACCAATTCCTGTTATCCTTGGAGTATCTTTTGAGCTCTGTCTATTCGAGATATCAAATTTCCATATAATCAAGTGACATATTTTAATCTAGGGGAACATTTTTTTTTTGCTGCAGTTATCTTGGTGTATACTTGTTGATATTATCTTCTTTTCACTAACAGGCGACACACTTTATACTGTTGTTTTTTAGGTACATTCTGGGGTCAGCAAGCTTTGAATTGTTCTTTAAATTTGTGGAGTTGCCTAATTTTGATGTTGCATCTGATGCATTTACTACTTTTAAGGTGAGAGCTATGAGTTTTGAGTGCTTGAGATTTGTATTGTGTCCTTACATTTATTACCGGGCTTGAAGAAAGATATGACAGGATCTGCTCATGAAGCATGGAGATATAGTTGCTGAGTATCTGAACATTCACTATGACGAGGTTAGCTGCCTAATTACAAACCTTATGTGTTTTATCTTGTTTCTGAACACGTAATGTGCGCCTTCTTTTGAGATGTTATCTTTGAAAAAACACTACATGTGGCTGCCATGTGTTCTCCGTTCTATTGTTCTGATTGTTTGGCATACTGCACCTTCTTTTGGCACTCGACCAGTACTTTTGTAATGCATTATCTCAATAAACACAGTCAACTTAATAATTTAATTGGTAGTAGGACTTGTTCGATTCTGACTCTTCATTTTACATGTTGGCACTCATAATAGGATGTTTTGACAATTGGCACTTGTAGTTTAACTTGTGTTATTTTCAAAGCATTTACCTAACAAGCGTTGGTTTTTCCAGTTCTTTATCCTATATGAGAAACTTTTGAGTTCAGCTAATTATGTCACCAAAAGGCAATCTGTGAAGGTTAGTTGCAACTTAGTGTTTTTACCTCAGTTTTGTTTTTGAATTGTCATGACATAATACGTGTGTTTTTTGAACTCAAGCTTCTCTCGGAGTTTCTCTTGGAGCCTCCTAATGCCCAGATAATGAAGCGATATATTTTAGAAGTTCGTTATTTCAAACTCATGATGACGTTGTTGAAGGTATTGTACGTCTGGCTATATGCTTGTCTTGTCTTGTCTTCCACTGTGCACCTAAAATGCAATGTCTCCTCATGTTTCCAGGGACAAGGTCATTATCTAGATATGTGAATGCACTTGCAGACGACAGTCTTGGAAACATGTTGTGTCAACACTGGTGTTCACTTTTACTGATTAAATAGTGTTCAACTTCTTCCCTGCCTTTTCTTATTCCTAGCTCGTAGATATTTCTGCATAGGTAAATTTTTCGGGAGAATTCTGCTTGAAAGTTGGGTTAGATATGCTGGGCGCATTAGGTGGTTTGTTTTGTCAGATATCTCATTGACTAGGTTCGAACCTAGGTGACTTCTAAAATCATCATGGCCTAGTCACGGTCATGGATGAGCCCATTGACACAATAGCATTGATATACTGGATTTTAGTGTATTATATCTATTTTCTGACTGAGGGATGTTATCATTTCATTCTCCATGCTATGAGGCTTCTGATTAGTCGCTGTCTTTTTCCCTTGCTGAACCAGGACTCGAGCAAAAACATTCAGATGACTGCTTTCCACATCTTCAAGGTTTTTCTAGTTCTTTCATTGACCATACGTTATCATGCTTTTGGATACAAATGCTCAGGAAGATAGCCTTTGTCTTTGCTAACTGTACTCGTCCTATCATTTCTGCAGGTGTTCGTCGCAAATCCTAACAAACCACATGAAATTAAGGTTATCTTGTCCAAAAATCATGAAAAGCTGGTTTCTTTGCTTCATGATCTCTCAGGTGGTAAAGGTAATCGTGAGAGTTAATCCTGTATCTTCTGGATGCAGGACTAAATTTGCAGTGAGACATTTTCAACTGGTTTTTTCTGTCTTTATATTTTGGGACTTTAGGGCACATCCTTTATTTTTCAGGTGCTGAAGATGAGGAATTTGAAGAAGAGAAGGAGATAATTATCAAAGAAATCAAAAGAGTATCTCACCTTCCTAATCTTGAACACTAATTCCTCATTTAGCCAATTTCATTGCGACAAATGAGAGGGATTTCTGTGGATCCACTGCTCACCTGACGGGAGAAAGAATTAACGATGAAAGGCCTAAATCTCGGCCGATGAAGATGTATAGTAAAAGGAAATGTTTTTTGTATCCGCCCCTCCCTCACCTAGTTTGGTCCGACCAAAGGTACTGGTGCCAAATTCTTTGTAATTACCGAGTTATGCGCACTAAACTCTTCAATGGCTTTCTCTTGCCCTAATTGCGCAAAGGATTTGTTGCTGATGCCAATCTTGTCTGATTTCTGGGTTGATTCACTATAGGTTCAGTTTGGTTGCGAGATGAATAAAAGTTGAATTGTGTATTGACTTCGTACGCAGAGACTTTCTTCATGGCTGCATCATTGTTGTTATTGTTGATTAAAGATAAATATAACGCCTAAACGGAGTAGACTTAGCTATTCTTGGGGCGGTTTGACTCTGGAGTAAGTCGGATTACTGCCGATAGAGTTAAATATACCGCTGAGATACAGTTTGTGTTATAAACTCATGCATCTGTGCATGTTTTTGTAATTACATTGCCATTCATCATGAACACAATTCTACCCTTTCTAACTATTGCCAGTGTCAAAACTCTTATCATCTTTCTGACAATGGTTCTGCTTTTTTAGATGAGTAATCGTTTCCGAAACACTAATATTTTCCTCTTGATTGTCGATTTTGAATCATTAACTCTTTCTCAATCCGAACTCCAAGCAAGCTCTCTAACTCACAAACTGGGGACTTAAACGCCAAGTATGTTCTTTATTATGTTCCCGCCAAAACTTGTATCGGGAAGTTCCCGATCAATCGGTAACGCAACTCTGATGGTGAACTTGTGGGTAATGAATTTAGAGTCAGATGTCGATTACGAATGGATGGTTTTACCAACCCTCGGCTTTACCTCGTCATATATAGAAAGTTAACGAGAAAAGTAATCGTCACATTTGCTAAATTATTTGCTCTTATTAAGAGAGATTGCGGATGCTTAATCTGTGATTTTATGCGCGGACACGGATACACGGCTCGGACCGAAGAACTTCGCATCAAAGGCTCTCTTAAAGTTCTTCAGCACCCGAGGCCTCTTTCGAGGCATGTAAATTCAAGTAATTTCATGCACGGGCAACTTTACCAACTTCCATCTTCCAGGAGAAGCCCGGAAAACATGCTACGGGTCGAATTCTCACATCCTTATGAGCTGAAATGGGGAGCTTGTGGCATCATGGTGAAGAGCTAGCGACATAGAAGGGATCGTGAGAACGAACGTAGGGGGTGTTTGTGCTAGGAATTCTTGAGTGGAAACGAATACCATCTCAAAAGATCTCCATAAATAGAGTTGGCCTCTCGTGGATGAACTGATCGAAAAGTTGATGTGATTCTTTTAACGAGGTCATGGCGGGTCGAAATTTGTTACCGCACCGAAATGATCCGCACGTCTCGAATTATCACCACTCTTCCCCACCCTATCCCGAGACCCCAGCATTTTTTTATGGCAGGGATCTATCACGGGAATTCCGAATTTCAAAAGTAAAATTTGATTTTGTACATCGGCCACTTACGTCCCATCAATTATATGAATTATATACAAAACATATATATACATATATGTATAATTAATTCAACAGGTGGAAGTAGGTCCCACAGGTTCTTTGTAAGTGGGGACTTTTTGATGGGGGAATGATTGATGGGGAGGGATGAGAGGGAAAAAAAGGGTTTGGCGATTTCAAAAGGGTCACCATCGTCGTGGTACGATGGCGAAACAGCACACGGAAATCAACCACAAGTCTACTTCGATAGGGAACTTGACGGCCATGAAGTGACCCTTACATTAAAAGAATAATGAAAAATCAAATCAAATCAAAATAAAAAGAATTAGAAATTATATTGCAAAGATTTTATTTTATCTTTTTTGAGCAATCGCTGTCCTCCGTTACCCCACTTCACCTAGGATTTGAGAAGAAAAAAAAAAGGCGATGATTGAATTATTACGTTAACGATTTTCGTCGAAAATATATTTAAATTGTGGGTTTGAATTGACTATTTAAATAAATCCTTGTGTTGACACAACTTATGTTTAGTTGCATTTAAAAGTACTCACGATAGATAACATATATATATAGAATCTTTATTGCATAAGAGCCCATATAGATGTTTCATGTTGTGCAATTCACTTAACTTACATGTTATGTTTGGGTTTTAATGCCTTGACATAATTTTTTTTTTTAAAGCCCAAACATAACATGTAAATTTGACACGACGCTATTGAAAGAACGGAAAAAAATATATAGAGATGGAATTGAACAAAAATAATAATAATTCGTGAATTAAATGGAATATTCTCTTCATATTTCGTCAATAACTTTAATACAATGATCCATCAAATCGATTTTCAAAAAGTTCAATGACGGTGCTGAATTAAAAAAAATTTGAAGGAGCACAGTGAGCAACGAGCAAAATTGGTCTTTAACATATCCAGTCACATTGTATTTTGTGGCAAGAATTCATTGGTTATCTTTGGAAAAAAAAAATTCTATTTTTTACAAGAACTACATGGATGAAAACAAATAAAGTGTATTCCATTTATACTAAACAAGTCTTCTTTTGTTCTCTCCAAAGCAATTTCTCTTTATGACTTCCATGATACGGAGAAAGAAAAAGAAGAAATTAACCCAAAGGAAGAAAAAAGAAAGTGATTCTTTCCGCATTTGATCGTTGAACGAACAAAAATCACATCGTTTTTATCTTGAAAACTAGGCTTTAGATAGACACATAAGTTTGGCCACCTAGGCACACATGTTAAGTGACTTCTTCGCCTAGAATGGTACATAGAAATCAACATTTTTAGGTTCCATTTGTTTCGTGAAAACTGAGTGATTTGAAAACTATTTTCTAAAAAGTAATTGTTTATACCACTTATAAAAACTAGTAAATGATAAATGTTCTCATCATCTATGTAAATATTTATGACATAATGTGTTGTTGTGAATGAAAATATTTTTTTATTGGCCAATTATTTCAAGTGATGCATATGATTGTCTTTAGAAAAATATTCTTCGTCTTACTTATTTTTCGCGAAATAAACGGAGCTTTATACTCTTATATATATATATGGTTTGGATGGAATTTTGACCTACTTCACCGAGGCTAAGATGTTCGGTTCAAGGCGCTAACAACGCACCAATCACCCAATGGGTGAATCCGTCATCGAAACCCCCACCATGTGCGAGCGGGGAAGTGCAACACCGGTAACCACCCACCGGGATGAATTCGTCCCCAAAGTTCCTCCGGGCACGGGTGGAGACGTCCGATACCGGCCGCACGCGCTCTCTCTATCTCTCTCTCTTTCTGTCTCTCTCATAATGTGAATGACTTTAGTGATAGGAGCCATTCCTCTTTGAACTAGAAGTCAAATCCGTGCCTCACTCAATTATGGTAAAATCTCGGGGAAGAAAATTGTTTAAAAGTGTAGAAAGAAAGAAAAAATAGAACTTCCAATGAGCAACGTGGTGTGTCTTCGATGGACGAAAATGGTCGAGGACGCGTTAACAAAAAATGTTGGATTCACTTTGGTGATAGGAATCAACCAAAGAACGTGATTATCGTTTGATGGATTGGAGCAGCAGCATGTGGGATTTATGGACATGGGCACCCACACCACATTCATGCAAACCCTAATTTTTGTCTTTTTCTTCTTCTTTTTCTTCGTTTTCTTTTTATTTTTTTTTCCTTATATTATATAGTTGGTCATTTGAAAAGATGGAAGTTATCGGTATTCGGAAAAGTGGGAGTCGAATCCCGCGACCCATGATACTAGCGTCCCCATCCCCCAATCCATTTACCAACAATGCCTCAAATTTTTTAGTATCTAAAATTGTTAATTTTAGGAAAGTAAAATCCGAGATCCACGTCGTCTAGGAAAACAAGGTACCATACACATATCATGTCCCGACATGTTTATCCGTATTTCAAGCGGGATTAAACTGATCGGACTCGAATCTACTGGATCGGATCCATTAAGGACACACCCATGCATGCACAAATTCTCTCCTCCAGGTCGAAAGTCAAGAAGGTGCTCCTTCCGGAGCGTGACTATTACACAATAACACAATTCAATTCGACGAGTCTCGCCGACAGCATGGTACGGTGTCATTGTCCTTGGCTAGGGCTTTGATACCCTATCGATCTTGGTTACGACATTACAAAGAAATTGGAGGAGACCGACATGCGTCGGATAAGAACGCCGGAAGGTAAGATGTGTCCCTTTCTCTTCGATTCGCTTGAATGTCTCGAATCAGTGAATAGCTCTTTTGGAGGCTCCAACTAAAAGCTGTGCGGGCCAATGCAAAACTGAGTCCACGGATCCAGGTGATCATACATGTACTTGCCATCTGGCTTCCAATCTTGTGGATGACCTCTTATTTTTTATTTTTTTATTCCTGAAAATGTTTGTAATTGATATGGGTGTTTTATAAAAAGGTTAATGGCATTGATGAAGGAAGTATAAGATATGGTGCAGCAATTCCTTTTTAGATACTGACTGGTTCAGACTAGTTCTATCCTGGAGGCGGCTTAGTTGGTACGGTTCTTAAGTAGATCGGGGCGGGGTTTATGGCTCAAACCGAGAATTGGAGCGAATCTAGTCAAGACCTAGATTTTTTTCAACCGTAGACCTCCTCCGTTTACTTGGGAATTGGCCTAGAATGGGCCGATTCTGCTCACTTCTTGAATTGAATTTGGACCGATGCTTCACCTCCTAAATAAAAGTATGATGAGTTGGATTGAGTAGTGCTTCATTTGACTTGTACATGAGTGAAGTAAGTAGCCACTTCATGGTTCGAGATACACGATTATTTGACTCAAATCGATCTAACTCAAGTCACAGGCCTAACTCTTCGCTTGGCTTGTACATGAAAATGACTGCCGAAGATTTTGACGTTATTTGATATGAAGATTTCAATAATTCTGGTATGAATATTCCACCATCCGCCTAACCTTAGAGGGCCTTTCAAATTGTAAATGCACAATATTCGGGATTTGAATAGTCACACTTGCACATTTCCCCTCCGGAGCCAACGCTAAAAAAAAACTCACCACCAATTCAACGGAAATTAAACGGGCACTCAAATAGCCTCTCAATACCTCATTATTACCGATTCGCCAATCACGTCTCAACTTAAGTTTTGAATCCGGAATTATTTTAAACAAGATGCATTTCATTTCTCCGTTCTTATCTTTAACAAAAATTACATTCTATACCTTAAATAGAAGAGAATGCTATCATTTCATCCCCCAACACAAAATCAAATAGTTCGATTTCCTCCGAGTGCGGTGGGGCTCCCATTTCAAAAGACAAAAATGCTGATGAAATTCACTCATAAGACAAAACAAACCTAGACAATAAAAATAAATTTAAAAAAAAAAAGAACTCCGTATTAATAATGGGAATATCTACAGACGACTATAATATTTATTATTCTCTCTCCTGCAACCTTAATTTTGTCGAAAACAAAAGGGTGTAACAGAAGAGAAAGCAGCTGCTGTTATGGGCATCAAGTATGGAGAGAGAGAGACAGACAGACAGAGAGAGAGAGAGAGAGAATATCCAAAAAGCTGGTCAAGATTATCATTTTTATGTTTGCTTAAACTATTCTCAATAATTTCGGTCGGCTAAGAGATATTATTGACTAATTCGAGGAATTTTCCTCCACGCCGGGGCGTGGCATTTCCGTAATAAACGTGGGTGGATGAGGGCAGAAATGGCACTGAAATGGGGGTGACTAGGAAAAAGTTGCTTGTTTTGTCTTAAAAGGAGCGGCGATAAATGAGCGCAGATATTGATGAAAGGATGATGGAAAATGGTGTTGTGGTCAATGGAGGGGGGTGGGTGGAAGATAAGGTCACATTCCTTACTGACACAAACTTTATATGTGATTTTTCAATTAATTTTATTTTTATACCCAAAAAAAAAAATTATTTTTTTCAATAACCATATTAATGAGTATAATAAAAATGCATGTAGAATATACTAAATTGAAAGACTCGATATCCAAATAAAAAAAAAAACCTCACACTTTTAGCATATGTCTTAATTATATCTAAAACTTTTTTACTCGTAAAAAATTTTCAACTTTTACTTTGGTCTCAATTCTATCTCCATTAGTCTTCTATTCATAAGGGTTTAAAGTACCCTTGTTTTCGAGTATTAGGTTGAATAGTTCGATTTCTAATATGAAATCAATAAATTGGAATTGGGTCTTAATTTCTTTTCTAGACTTTATTAGGCTATTGAAATGGAATGGGAATGAAAATGCTTGATTAATGTACTTTCATTAACATAGTAAGCAGTAAGAATGACTGTTTATTTTTCTTTGTTTTCATAATAATTTGAAATGATGAAATTCAAGATATAGGAAATATACACGTCAAGTCTAAAACGTCGCTGGATATGATATTTTCAAATTAGTCGCTATTGGAGTTTTCACGGAACGATGTCTCGTTCAAATTCCATTCTTATTGTGATTTTTCCATTTTTTTTTTATCAAATGGGCCTTAGTTTCACGTACGTCGGTCGATGCATTAAAATGACAATTCTTTATGTGGACCATTCGGTGTCAATTTGAAAGTTTGGGGCAGCTTTCATTTTTTATTTATTAAACTCATGACTCACAATTTAACTTCCACTTATTTAAATCAGCCAGGAGGCCGAGAGGCAATGGGCTATTATTGATTCGTAGACATCAAAATATATGTTAGAAAAAATTTCAAATAAAAGTCCGAAGTGTTCTTATTATTTCAAAAAAAGACTTGATCAAAGGAATTTTCCTCATAAATTTTTTTATTTTTTCCATTTCTTTTTTTATTTGTTGCGGTCGGTGAGGGCCTTCACAACTAGGGATGGCCTCACCCAGCCCTCGCCGGTGGCAGCCACCGCTTAAGATCGGCTACCAATGAAAAGAAAGAGAAAAAAAAAAAAAAGAAATCAGAAAATATAAATAATGAAAATATCTTTGATCATGCCTTTCTTTGGAATAATGAGGACACTTCAGATTCTTATTAGAAATAAGATCTACTTTTTTTTTTTGGTTGAAAATAAGATCCACTTCGGGAGGCATTGTAGGACCTTATTTGAAATTTTTCGTTTATTTTATAAATTAATATTCTTTTAGGTTTTATCAAAAGAGAAAGTAAAAGTAGACAATTTATTTTTCCGGGGACAATGTTGAGGAATGCCCTTATGCATTTACTAAGGATGCGTTTGGCAACGATTCTGATCGAAAATATCAATTCTAATCATAATTTATTTTTTCTGATTCTGTTCCTCATATGAGTTTTAGAGAATCAAAATCCGTTTGATAATTGTACAAAATTTCTGTTTAAAAAATAAGATAGAAGAAGCATTAAAAATTAAAAATATTTAAAAAAATTGCCACGTCCGCACCGACCTGCCAAATGAATTGAATTGGAACAAAATAGAAAAATAATTAAAAATTTGTCATGTCAATACCAGTCGGTCAAATAAATTGAATTTGAATTGACACAATTCATAAGGTTTAGGACTCAATTGGCTCAATTATAATAGGTTTAAAACTTTTTGGTAATTCTTCCCTTAGTTCTCAAAGGTGATTTTGGAACAAAGAATCAAGTTTTTTTTTATTCTTATTTCTGCTCTAAATTTGTTCTCGGTAACGGAATTTGAGAATTAAAATCATTTCCGTTACCAAACAAATTTATCGCTTTTTTCTGATTCGAAAAATAGAATCAAAGAATTTGAATCATTGTCGAATAGGCTCCAAGTCTCGTTAAAAGTGTTTTGGAAAATGAAGATCTACAAATTGAAACAACTGGACTTATTGAATGTATTTATTTTTTGTTACCATATTTTTTTAAGGAGAGTTTAAAAAAATCTCTTTTAGACTTTTCTTAAAATGACCGTACTCTTTTTCTCTCTCTTCCTCCACGATATTGATTGACTACATTGAAGAGAGAGAGTGTTTTGAGCGGTATCCGTACAAGTACTGTGTGGGGGTAAAGTGATGGCTGTCGATAGAAGCAACAGCTCAACCGATTGGATTTGCGGGTCCCACGCGATTCCTCCCACTAGATTTCGTTGCAAAACGTTGGTTCCACGCGACGTCGTGGGCGCGTGCGCGCGTTGCCCGCGTCCCTTTCAGCCGACTCCGTCGGCACAAGCCGCATACGCATGTGACGTCTACGCATAAATCCGGAGGAAATTACCCAAAAAAATTCCTAAAGCCATAAATTTATTTTATTTATTCTAATTCTTTCTTAAATCATCAATTTGTCAATTTAGTCCTAAATCTTTTGACGATTTATCAATATAGTACCTCTTTGATCAAATTTCGAAGTTAAAAAAAAGTAAAGAAAGTAATGAAGAAAAAAAATCAAAGCAATTACAAAAAAAAAAAAATATTGAAACTCATAATAAGTATAGCTTTCTTGAAATAAGAATAATGATCTCTTGATGTTTCATACTTCTCTTCGAACTTTGTGCTCTTTATATATTACTCGTCTCCAAGCTTCCCGCCGGATAGGACCACTCCAAGATCAATCCCTAAAAGTAGCTATTGGCAAATTGAAGGATAAAAATCATATAGCTGTTGAGATACAAAGAAGCAGATATTTAGGAGGATCTGTTCGCCATACAATCAAATCCTAAAATCAAACTTCTAATAAAGGAAATTATCTACAAGAAATTGCCAATCAATCAAGAATCCTCATATTTATAAAGTTACGAGAATACCTTTGTGATTGTTGGTCAATCAATTTAACTTAGGAACTTCCGACCAAAAAAAAAAAAAAAATTAGGAACTAAATACCAAACCAGATAATTGACCGTTATTGCGAAACATTAATATGATAAACAATTAAGAATAAGATTGCATAAACAACGAGGATCAATTTGAAGATCGAAACACATCTCACCATAGATATCTTGTATCGGTTTGTCATACACGACTCCCGCTTCTATCAGAATAAAAGCGTTAAGCATATTAAGTATAAAAGGCGCAGAGATATATTTGTACAAAATCCTCAAAATATATTTCAAAATTTTTTTAACAACGTATGGTGGTTTTGTTTCTTTCAAAATCTAATACAATTTCCCAACAAATCGATCATAAGATGCAACTTCTAGAGCAGTCAAAGGGGTGGTGCAATTTAAATTGGGTCGAAAATGGTCTAACCCCAATTGACTCATTTATATGCAACACAAGTTTAGTGGTTTATAGCCGACCCGACCCGTATTCGATTCATACATGACCCAACCTTTTTATTAAAATACTTTCATATTTTAATCTAGACTATGAAAATCCTTATCCACCTAGTTAACACATTTTAAGCTCTTCATGTTTATATGTTATTTGGGTAAAATCGCTATGTCAACTATATGATGCTAAAGAATTGGCTTAAGACATTACACAGAATTTTTCTATTTATGTATTGATTCACAATGAAGAATAAAATAAACTTAGTACTTAGTAGTGAATTTATTAAACCATAGCTACAAATAACGTGGAAGAATTGAAATTTTAATTGAATGGAAGGAAGATATTGAATAAGATGATTTATGTCGACCACGCATTGCAATGACAAGAACTAAAATTCGAATATTACATAAGAATAACAATTCCAAAGCGCAACCAACAAAAGATATACTCCAATACTAATAGCTGAAACTTACAAGATTCATACAAATGAAAAATAATGGGGAAAAATGGAAGCATCCTTAATATTTTTAATAAGGTGAAGTCAGGCACATCTTGCGAGCTCACCGATACTTCTTTGAACATTGAACGGTCTCAATCTCAGGAGCCCAATATTTTCTTGTAAAGGGTGAAGAGAGAGTCACGAAAGGGAATTGAGTTTGCGTAATCTATGAACTCCTAATATCCATATGTTTTTTAAATTTGTCATTCTAAACTCATTCATAACTTATTTCCTAATTAAAACTAACTTATATAACAACTTAGCCAATCAAGTACGGGTTAAGAAATTGGTTTATAATCCATTTTGACATGTGAAGCAACTTCAAAGCAATTAATGTGAGCACATTAATTGTGTAAATTCTACTTTTAAGTGGAATTGCTATGCAAAGACTGAAAATTATCTTAGTTTCTTTTTTCTTTTTAGATTCATTTTCTATCTTTGTACGTAGTATTTTCTCATTAACAAACTTTAAGGATTGTTGTCAAGATGCACCCATGATTTTGCTTAGATGTTTTTGTTGAGCTTAATTTAATTTCTAGTTCTGTTATTATTTGTAAATCCCTCGTATATAATTGAGTACGGAAAAATAAAATTCACGTGAATCCTACATAGAAGATATTTCTTCATAATGGGAAAACATTCATCGTTGGAGATATCAATAAAATTGACTATGCTATGCGTATCATAATACGTGGTAAAGAGAAAATATAACAAATAAAAACGCAAGCATACATTTAATTAGAAGTATTGGGACAAGCATTGATTTTATTGCATGCAATGCTATATATAGTATAACCAAGATTAGGCTGAATTTCAATTAGATAATAGATTATGTAATAGATTCGTTCAATCTTTAAAAAGGGAAAAGGAAAACTTCATATAGAGGAGAAAAACAAAGAAAGGCATATGGGAAAATGACCAAATTTTTTTTTAACCAATTGCAATTGTGTTAATTAGGTCCCAAACCTTTTTTTTTTTGTCAATTGAGTCTTAAACCTTTTGTATTTGTCAATTCAGTCCATTCGACCAACTTTTGTCGGCTGACACTAACATGGCGATTTGTAATAATATTTTTTTTAAAATTCCTCGTTATTTATTATTTATTATTTATTCTTTTTTTCTTCTCCTTCATCCTCCAGCCAATCGCCAATCTAGCGACAAGCCAAGGATGAGGGTCGGCGTCGTTGGGCGAGCTCGGCCTCGAAAAAAAGAGAAAGAAAATAAAAAATAAATAAAAAATTTAAAAATATTAAAATATTACTAAAAATTGCCGTGTCAGCGCTAGCCTACTAAATTTGACCAATAAACTGAATTATCACAAATGCAAAAGGTTTATGATTCAATTGGTAAAAAAATAAAAAGTTTACGACTAAATTAGCACAATTGAAATAGGTTTAAACGCTTTTGGTAATTTTCCCAAAGGAATACACTAGGACATTCCAAAAGAGAAGGAATATACTATGCACTCTTACATAAGAGTACAATTTGAGAATAGTTAATAAGGACAAAGTTTGATGAATGTGTAAGTGAACAAGGTACATGACTTTACCAGTCTAATATTTATGGGGTATGATTTTCTCTAAACACGAAACTACCAAACTAGGGAAGGAGAGGAACAATTCCTAGAATACGAAAATATTTACAACTTGAAAAGGGATAAGGCAAGCAAGTCATAGAAATGTTGAAGAGGATAACTCGCTATTGAACTTTATGCAGTGTGCGTCGCGTGCTCGACCTTGGACAATTACTTTAATGAACTGTCATTTCGTCTGTCATATCAGCTTTTAAAAGAAAAGTTGTGTTTTGAGAATCACGCGCTAACACGAGCGTCTTTATAATAAAATCAACTATCCGACGAGGTATTTGTCAAGAACAAGTGATAAACTTTCATTTCATCGAAAGGTACACTCGAGTCCATGCACGTCAATCCTCTTTCTCTCGTACCACTAATCCCATATCTAATATAGACATTCTTAACGAAGCGACACAAATATAGAGACACAAGATGATTAGGGTGGAGCCCAATTGTTAATGATGTTTTTGTGTGTGTAGTAAGAACCAAGAAAGCAAAAACATCAATTGGACAAAGAAAAGGATGAAAGCGAAACCATTTGATGTGCATTAATTAAAACAAGAATGGGTCATTAGCGACCCCTTTTCCTCCTTAATCAATCCCCATCTGAGCAGAGAGAGAGACACAGGGAGAATGAAATGATGACAGAAACATACATAAATAGGAAGACATTTGACCTAATGCTTCGAATTTCTTGGGCTCTTTTTGGCAGGCTCTCTAGGAGGGAACAAAACAAGCCAACAAGCCAGCAACCTTCGATGTTTCATTGACCATGTTTTGGGTGACACAAAGAGAGAGAGAGAGACTGATCCAACACAACCACGAAAAAACCATCAACACCAAGTTTTGCCCTAAAAGTGGTGTTTCCTCACCAGCAACAATAATGATTCCTGCATCATCTTGTGGGTTATGAGCCAAAAAGGTCATGTAGCCCAGTCTCCATTTGACCCTGCTATGTTGGATTTTGCTTCTCCACTTCCCATGAATTATCACATTCTTTCTTGTTTAGATAAATCTTTTCTTCTATTTCCTCTCGAGCCCTACTCCCTAAACTAAAATATATATTTTTTTACGTGGGTTTAGGTTTTTTCCTCTTCTTCTTTTTTGGTGGGGTTACCAAGTGGGTCAAGATTTAGAAAAGGGCATCGTTTGACACTTCCAATCTACTCTTACTAAACTAATGGGAAGTTGTTTTCTAGGGAACATGAGAGAGATTTAACATGGTGCTGAATCTTTTTGAATGAGAAACAGCCAATTTTAATTCCCCCCACCAAGAAGAAGAAACGGAAATCATCACTAATCACCAATCATGACTCTGGCATAAAAGGGTAAACTTATGATCAAAAGCTGTCATGGGCAAAGATCCTCCAATTTTTCAGAAATTTCCGTCCAATTGGATGGTTTGTGGGTGATATGAAGCGGATTCTAGTATTGGAACGTGATATTGCTGCCTTTTTGGCCAGTGGGGGGAGAAGAATTGTTGCCTTATGGAAAGGGAAAAAGCTTAGTTGACCGTCCCACCGTCGTCCCACCAAGTCAGACGGTGGGACGGTCAACTGTTTATAATAAATAGTTTGCTGAAACCGGATCAACTTCACTTCACATTTTTTTTTATTGTAAGTTAAAATTAGAAAATAAAGTATACAAGATAATTATGTTTCTATCCGCGTGAACGCACCACATATCCACGTGATAGGCTTGTCGGCCAAAAATCTACGTCCGACATATATGCACCACATATTCCCGTGATATGCTTGTCATTCAAAAGTCCACATCCGACATGATACATCACATATCCAAGTGATATTCTTGTAGGCCAAAAGTCCACGTCTAACATGTACGCATCACATATTCGATTGATATGCTTGTCGGCCAAAATTCTACGTCTTACATGTACGCATCACATATCCGTATTGTATGCTTGTCGGCCAAAATTCTATGTCTGACATGAGTGCACCACATATTCACGTGATATGGTTTATCAAAACCTTGATTGTGTGGGCCCTCTTATAATTTTATCTTCTAATTTTTAGCTTACAATAGAAACATATAATAGTTAAAATAAAAAAAATGTGAAGTGAAACCGAATTAACAAGTGATGATCCGATTTCAGCAAATAATATTTTTGGTAAAAAGTTACCGTCTCGCCGTCTAACTTGGTGGGACAATCGGCCTAAACGATTCCTCCGGAAAAAGTGAACTTTAGTTGCCAATTTGGATGATGTTAATTCTACGTCTCACATGTACGCATCACATATCCGTATTGCATGTTTGTCGGCCAAAATTCTATATCTGACATGAACGCACCATATATCCACGTGATATAGTTTATCAAAACCTTGATTGTGTGGGCCCTCTTATAACTTTGTCTTTTAATTTTTAGCTTACAATAAAAACATATAAAAGTTATAAAAAAAAAAAAAAGAATGTGAAGTGAAACCGAATTAACAAGTGATGATCTGATTTCAGCAAACAATATTTTTGTAAAAGGTTACCGTCCCGCCATCCGACTTGGTGAGACGGTCAGCCTAGCCGGTTCCTATGGAAAAAGTGAACTTTAGCTGCCAATTTGGATGACTTTAATTCTAACTTTTTGTTAGGGCACGTTTGTTTTCATTCGAAAAGAGAAAGTAAAACGTAATTTTTTGACTTTTTCGCCAGCATAGAAAATGTCATTTAGATTTAAAAGTTGCAAAAATGTTATATAGCAATTTATACGCATGTCAATGTCTGTATATTGTGAAAGGTTTCGGATGTTCCATGTTGAATACAAATAAAAATGTAAATCCGGTAAGATTTCAAAAATGACAAACTCAAGAGAAAGTAATTATAATCCAACTACACTTCTAGTGTTTAAAATTTGACTTTATTAACATTGAGTATCTAAAAAATCTTCTATTAGCATTTTTAAGTCATTTAAAGTCGCGAAAAAAAATGGTAATGTCTTGTAATTTAAAGTAAGGAAAAAAATATTGAAAACCATTCTCTACTTTCAACCCCATTCCATTTTTTTATTTCTCATTCCTCGACTTTGCTTCTTAGAGAAAAGTACACTGCTAGAAAGATCCAATTGCTCTCCCCACGGAAAATCTCCATATTCGCCTGAATCCCCTTTCCACCGACCACAAATCTTAAGCCCCAAATCTTCAAATCCTGATTTCTTACAATCCTACAAATACAAATCCTAAACTCTCTCCATCAACCAGGCCACTGCCCCACCACCTCCGACCGCTCTGGCATCTCTGCCCGCAACCCCCTTGCCTCTCTCTTTAGGTCGACCCCCCTCTCTCGGACAGACACCATGACCTCTTCGTGTTCATTGACGACCACCAATCAAGGTGGCCGACACCGTTGAGATCTCAGTGTGAGGTCATCATGTGTTATTGACAACCTAGTCGAGATCATTGACGCCATGACGGCCTCGATCTAAAGTGGTTGATCACAACAACGGTCTTGACCAGAGGTTGTCATGGTTGTCCTAGAGGGAGGAATGGAGGGAGAGGCTCCGATGATGATGCCTTATAGCGCGGCGGCAGTGGGGGACAGCGGCACCGATTGATTAATGGTTAGGGCGTTGGGGGTTTTCTCATGGTATATGTAATTTCGAACCTAATACCAAATATTCAGTGTTAATGATAATGTAAAGTGATTATGGTATAAAAGATTATGATAATTTGAAGTTTCTCTTAAATAATCTTTCTTTATCGAGAGAATGGGGAAGTTATAATGATCGCTAAAGAAATGCTGTACAATAGAATTTTTCAAGTTGCAACAACATACTGCACATTGTTGTCATTCAATGACCGAGAGACTATACAGTTATAATTTTCAAAGTTTCGCTTCTTTTCTTCAAATACCTAAATAAGTAGGGGCTTCCAAGCTTGACTAACAAGCGAGAAAGTTGACTTCGAGAAAGAAGGGAGGTCGCTAGTTGCAATCAAAAGTTAGTGCTAACGAGTAAGAAGAGGCCCCCTTGACTATAAAATAGGGCATAAAAAACCTAATAAGTGAGAGCGTTTACAGCTTGATCGGGATCGATCGATCATTGACAATGTAAATTATAGTATTATATCTACGATAACACGCATCGTAAGAGAACCACTTTCTTGAATCCCGGGTGAACAGGGCCCGGCTTGACAAAATATAATATCAATGGCCTTCGTGCATCTTATAGTTTATCTTAGTGACTTCTATTATCGATAAGGTATTCTAAGGGCATATATAAATATAAGTGAGAGAGAGAGAGACGAGCGTAGAAATAATAAGAACAATTTGAAGATCTTGATAAAGTGATCACTTAGATTTGTAGGCCCCAGAAATAAATTTCGGAAGATGAGCGAAGTGGATGACCACAGTTGATTTTATTCTCTGATGGGCAATGGTGGGCGCAAATTAGGGTTTAGCTTTTTGCGTTTTCTTCTCATCCCTATTTTTAAAATTGCTTCTTTTTGGACTGGAAATCCCTTCAGCTTAGAATTTCAGAAATGGTATTTGAGAATGGTGTTTTCTTCGGCTTTGATCGAAATGATTATATTAAAATTTCGCGAAAGAATTTAGAAATAATTTAGTAAAATCGAAATGTTTATGACTGAATTGATATCCATAATATAATTGATGATTGATCGAACAATTTCCTCTACAATGATTTTTATCTTCTTGGACAGAATCTTGTACGTACAAGCCGCAAGGCACCATACACATTTTTCTAATGGAAGATGCATATGCATATTGGGGACCAAAGAAGAAATCCCACATTGAATAATTTTCAATATTCAAAAGGAGTTACAAAAGAGATTTAGATCTTTCGATAAATTTAAAATCTAAATAAAAAAGTTAATGAAGTTTAGACTTCAACTCTATGATTTTTTTTTGAACTGACAACTCTATGATTTCACACCATGAGATATCGGCACATTTACACACTCCTACCTATTAGTTTTGTCCTTTCTCGTCAAAATAAGAAATTATTGTGAACGAAATTTCAAATTGCTTAAAATCACGACTTACGTATAAATAGTCATATAAGTTTAAACTCTGAGAATTTATTGAATGAAGTCAACTCTAAAACACTAAACATAGAATATATAAGTCAATATCAAATCTAAAAGAATATGAACACGATATGATCGATGTTGTGTGTGGCCTAAATTAACTAAGATATTCATCCATATAGGGCCACCATGTGCGCATTTTGTATAATAAATCATCACATTTCACGTGGGTCAAACCCACTAAAAGAAGTATTAAGTTGTAACCATTCAAGGTAATGATTATTAATTTGCGTGCGAATTTTACTTATGAATAAGTCAAGAAGGCCGCCACCGTCTAATATTAGGTTTGGGGTGTCATTAACTCACTCATTTAGCATCGATGTCCTTCTTATTGTCGACCAATACCGCCTGGCAATATTCTCACTTGAGGTGATGTGTGCTATGGTTCACTTATTTTCCTTCACCATTCCAAAGTATTCGTCAAGAACTGCACTTTATCTAAACTCTCTTCACCCAGCGATCACTCTCCGTTCTTCATTGATCAGCCGAGAATTCAAGCCGATCAACATATCACACTCTACTGTATCAGTCATGGCTCCGATACCCCTTTCGGGGTGAGATTCAATCCATCGCGTGTGGGTCGAGCAAGAGCATTCGGACATATTCAGTCAAGATAATGACCATTTGAGGATAAATCTTACGAACCGACAAACAAAAAATCTCTCGCTCTCCCTCGTTCGATTGTGTCGAGGTATCACTGTTCAGACGTTGCATTGGATGTGAACGCGGAAAGATCTTCGCGTCTCCCTCGCTGTTGGGTGAGGCACTTCAGCAAGATTGTCACTTTGCAGTATTTTTCAACACTGTCTGCGAAAAGCAACGTGGGAGGCTCCACCACAGAAAAAGCAAATGCCACCGACTTGATTCACTTCAAGTCTTCCACATTGCTTTCTTTGGCAAAATCAAACCCGATTAAGAAAAATATAATAAAACAAATAAATACGGCATCAACACTTCCCAAAAATTAAGTAAATGCAATGCAAATGCTACGACCTCCTAATTTGAAACCTCTACTATTTTTCTACATCAGTGTCGTATGAGAGAGCTAGAAAATTTTAATATATATATATATGAATGGTATGAACGTGCGTTATTTGCGGATTGTAATCATCGCAAATTACGTAGTATGCAAAGCACTCTTTCCTCCCATCGTTATTGAATAATTAAAAACTTCCGATTTGCCGCCTGAGGCGAAGATGAGTTAGACAACTTTTCTTATTAAGGGGAAAAGAAAAACATTAGAGTTTATTAGGAAATACACTTGATGTAAAATCAATTGAGTTTTCGACACTGAACCTCTTGAAATTATTCTTTGGATGCTGACCGAGTAATGGAGCGCTTTGAGGCAACGTCCGCTACTTAAGGATGCAATTGGATGCGGCTACCTATGTCCAATAGCGAGACTAATCGAGCCAAAAGCTGGGATACTCATGTTATCTGAGAAAGAACAGCCGCTTGAAGTGGTCTTTTTTTTTTTTCCGAAGCTCTTCGATTGTCGATATACATGCCCTCAAATAGCTATTGTTATAAAGTTTAACTCAAAAACTTAATAGGTAGAGAAAGATCACATGTATACAAAAAGCATATATGCTCCCATTATCAAACAATACGTGATAATACACCCATTTTCAACGTGCAAGCCGAATTAGGAGTGTCATATCGAATTTGACTAACGAGAATAAGGGACAGAACCTGGCTTTGATAACATGAAAGGAAGTCTAATCTAAATATATAATTTAATAAATGAAGAGAGACCACATGTATATAAAGAGCGTATAAACTTTCTTATCACGTGATGTGGGATAAATATTTCAACTGCTACATTTGGTTGCCAATACATTAAATCGATATAGGAGAACTTGATTCTATGTGTTTAGGTTGTGTTTGGATGTATGGTTTTTAAGTTAGGATATGACTGGATATGATATGATATGAAATTCATTAATATGTTATGCCATATGTAAAAGGGAGTCCCACACTGTCCCGTTACTACCATTCCCCTTTATTTCAAAGCCTCTGCGGCTACCGTCCACTTATAGCTTAAGTTTTTGGTGCGCGACTCGTGATTAGCATCATAGCCAAATTGTGGTGCTAGGGGAGTATGTTATGCCCTGTATAAGGAAGTTCCACATCACCCTTCCATTACCCTCCCCCTCTATTTGAAAGTCCCCCCATATTTTCATATCATATCATGTACATTGTTTAGTAAAAATTGCATGCTAGTGTAAAAATGCACGAACGAATATGGTAAAAATCTTTCACAATTCACAATTAAAAAAAATCACAAATGCACAAACTGAGACAATGCGCATCAATCTATTGATTTGACCATGGTGAGAAATATAAATGGATTATAGCAATATCACTTTAACTCTTTCGTTATTTTCGTGAAGTTTCAACACAAATAAAAAAACAACGAAGGAGAAGGAATTTCGACTCCCTCACCATTTTTGTGCAATGTCAAAAGGAACAAAAGGGTTATGGAGGAATCGTGAAACTGCATCGTAGAGCTACGGAGGAGAAAGAGAATGATTTAGAGCAGGTTTGTTTAGAGTTATGGAAATGACCTCCCAAACCTGAAAAGGTGAAAAATATCTCAAGTAAAATGATTTCCTAAAAAATAGTTTTTTTTATCACCAAAACTTTTTTTTGAAACAAACAAAATAGTATTTTTTTTTTCTTCATCCCACGTAGGCAAGATGTGAGAGTATGACCTTATATATAAGTGAAAGGCCTCTCTAGTCTTCCCAGTGAAGGCGATGTGATAGATGGGCTAAATCTTACTATACTCGCATGCGGATGCACAATAATTAAGCTCACTTAGGTTCACAAAGGAATTGCAATTATTTTTTATTATTTTTATTTCGATTTCGGACACATCTTTTCAGATTTTTTAAGAGCCCCAAATAATCATTAACAACATTTTAAGAGAAATAATTTCTTAAAAAAAGTGAATTCACGTTTCAAAATTTGATTTCATTTATTTCCTGTCCATGATTATATTTCTTGACAAACACATCCTTAATTCCATTTCCAACGAAATTTAATTTTCGTGCGCGGTCTAATCAATCCCAGCACGAACTCCACTGGCAAATCCATCACACGGTCAAACTCAAATCGAGTCAACATTATGGGCATGCATGAGTGAAAAAGCAACTTGAAAGCTCCAGCAGAAACTGTCACTTTACTTCTGTACAAGCGTCAGCTCATCCCTTGGAAGGATGTTTTTCCATTTTTTTTAAATAATACTTGCTATATATATATATATATATATATATATATATATATATATATAAAATTGCGTTCCCTTCCGTATTTTTGTCTGGAAGTTCAAACAAATTCTACGTCGTTTTCATGCACAGATTGCCGTAATAATTTGGGGACAGTCACCACAATTAACTTCGATTTTCACAAATATTTAAGTCTGATCCGACCTCTGTGTTTTTAAATTTCGAGAAAATTTAGAAAGGTCATTGGCCACTTTTTTTTCCCTTTTTTTTTCTCTTCTTTGTTAGGAGTAATTTTCCAACGTCGTAACTTTCTCGTAATTGGACTACTAATCCTCCTTTAGTTCTTTGGGACCTCATCTGTTCGGAGGCCCAAATATTATGTAATGCAGATTTATCTTGAAATAATGAAAGGAAACTATATCTGAACCCCAGAAAAAAAAAAAATTTCATCATGATGGCGTCACTTGAGGTGCAAAAGTGTTTAATGATCCGAAGTCAAAAAGTTCCAAAATGTAGGTAATTAAAAGGAAAAGTTTCGCAAGATTTTCATTGCTTTCGTTAAGGTTTTCATACTATGTGCTCGGCTTTTGCATCATAGTCTCTAACTTTTACCGGACAAGCACACAAAGAAAAAACCAATTGTTGACACTCAAAATAATCCAAGAGAGACTCGTGACAAGCACGTGAGGAAGCGATAATCAGCTACGGGAAGAAACACCGAAGCAAGGAACGTTTCAATCAGAAAGGTGCCACGTGTCGGGATAAATTCTGGCGCCACTTCCTTCTAGAACAAGAAAAGCGCGCGGAGGGAGGCCACGATCAAAGCGGTTGGCGGTAATCCCCACGAGGTAAAAGAAAAGGCGCGAAGACTAGGAAACCGTCATTCCACGTGGCTTATGGAAAAAAGCAAAGCGTGGGGCCAAAGGAAGAAACCGCTCAACGGTTACTAAAGAGCTTGGCTATAAATACATCGCAATAGCAAAGATACAGAGACACACAACAAATCCAAAACACCTGCATTATCAAACTAGCTCTTAGCTCTTAACCTTTAGCCTTTAGCCTAGCCTAGCCGTAGCTTTGAGATTCCCGTCGTCGATTCAATTCCGGCGAGTATCATATCCAGAGTTAGGTGTCGTCGATTAGATTCCGGCGTCGCTCGTTAGGTTCGATGCACCGTCGATTAAATTCCGGTGTTGCACCCTTCACCCATCCCGTCCAATACCGTCGATTCAATTCCGGTATTGTGTCCTATAATTCCCCTGTCCAAGGTCTTGTCGATTGAATTCCAGCATTGTGTCCTACGTTATTCCCCGATCCCGTCGATTCAATTCCAGGGTCACGTCGAAGTCTGTCAACATACCGTCACTATTGCGCATTGGGCCGTCGAAGTTGTCGAAAGCCCGTTTGTAACGCGCCCTTACGTGTAAATCTATTACATTTGACACTCTCTGTCCAAAACCGACCCAGAACTCCTTTTTGGAAAACGAACGGATTAAGTTCGATAAAAGATTCTCGCGCAAGCAACCTTCTTTGGGCCATAGTCAATCGGGGCCTAGAACCCATAACGAGCAAAACCTTGTCGAAGGATTTTAACGCGCAACAATCTTTTTTGGCACGCCCGGTGGGACCTTTGGTGTCGGTTCGAGAGAAGTGCTATGCCACGCACACGAGGACGTAACAACATAGACGGTGGTGGAGACGAGCCCCGGGAAGAAATACAACAAATGGAGTCATCCACGGCCCATCAAGAGGACGTCGAGGTCTCTCGACGTAACGTTGAGGAGCCAAGGAGAAATCCCGAAATGACGCTCGTCATGCTAACATCGATAAGGCGGACCATCGAAGAAGTCGAGAACGAGTTTGCTGATCACATGGTACAACGGATGACCGAGGTTGTCGGGCCATTAATCATCAACACGTATCACGAATGTGCTGCGGGACAACATGGGATTACAATTAACCCACCTCATGCTCGGGAAGGGAATGGTTTCGTACCGGTAGCAAGTGGCGGTTTACCGGTAACAACACCGCCAAATATAGGCCTTGCAGGGCGAAATACTCAGCCTTTAGCACCTCCGCGGATTCCGCAACGAGGAGAGGCGTTACCGGCCAACGAACCCGGACCCCCGGTAAATGCGGACACGGGTATGTTCCCTAGACATCCTATTCGACAAGATATACCTACGGATCTTGTTATGCTTCCGGGACACCCTGTTCGACAAGACGAGAATATAGCTCGTCGGGAAGTAGCTGCCCAACATAACCTTGTCCCTATCAATGAACAACCGGTACCCATGATTGTCGAAAATCGGGGGGCAATACCCTTTAGGGGGCAATGGCGAGCTAGGGGGCAAGATCAATTACCCCAAGCCGGGGGGCAAGGACAAGATGGATACCGGGCCATACGACCTGGATATCGCCAGATGAATCGGGCCTTTCAATCACCAGGTCCTGAGCCGATGTTTCAGCCCGTTGTGCAACCCATATATCATCCTCCACAACCTGGATATCAAATGCCATATCAACCGCAGTACCATCAGCCAATGTTTGACCAGGCACCCGTATACATTGACCCAATGGTAGGATACCGGGCTAATGTTTACCGAAAACCATACCCGGATTGGATGGATACGATCCCATATCCAAGAGGGTTTAAAATACCCGAGTTCACACTTTTTACTGGGGAGGATGATCGGTCCACGTATGAACATATCAACCGTTTTCTAGCACTATGTGGGGATGCTACACATGCGGATCACTGGAAATTAAGGCTCTTTCCATTATCCTTGTCGAAAACAGCCTTTACATGGTATACTGCATTACCACCCAATTCGGTGTTGACATGGGAACAGATGGAGCGTTTGTTTCATGGCCGGTTTCAAAGAGCGGTGTCGAACTTGTCGAGAGCAGATTTGTCGACGATGAAGCAAATGACAAACGAGACGGTCGACCGGTTTGTTGCAAGGTTTAAACGGGCTAGGAACAAATGTTTAGTTCCTTTACCAGAAAAAACATTCGCTGAGTTCGCTTTCAACGGGTTGAAATTCGAAATACGAGATAGGATGGTGGGTCATCCATGTGCGGATCTATTCGAATTATCCACGATGGCAACAAAGCACGAAAGTCCGCTCAAGGAAAAAGACAAAAGGCACACCCGAAGAGGAGATGTAAGTTTTGTCGAGCCACCCGATTTCGACGAAGAATCAACGGAGCCCGTCGAAGTGGCCGTCGCCCAATTAACCATCGACAAGCCATACACTTGCCAAGCACTGAAGCCAGCAAGGATGAAAGAGAAGTCAACTATAATGGCTAAAGCAAAAGAAGCAATGTATTATTCATTCGATGCGAATCGGGCAGAAGAAATTTTCGACATACTTTGGGCCGACGGACAAATCAGGCTGACGGAAGGGCGAAAGATACCGTCCAAAGAAGAATTAGCGGGGAAGAAGTATTGCAAATGGCATCACTCATGGAGCCATAACACATCGGATTGTCTAGTCCTTAAAAAGAACATTCAAGAAGCGATTCGACAAGGAAAGACCAAATTTGCTGAAGACAAAGGGAAACCCCCGATGGATGTAGACGCGGATCCTTTTCCAGTGATGACTGGAATGGTATCTTTAAAGCGATCGAGTAAAAGCCATACGTCAACAAATTTATGCGCTTATTGCAGGCGAAAATTGGAAAACATGAGTACACCCGAGGAAGGGTACCAAAAGAGCGGTCAAACCAATCATAGCAATAAGACGCCTTTTCACACCGAAAGTGCCGGACCTTTTAAGTTCCAATCATCGGAGAGTTTATAAGTCGTTTAAGCGGAGATACGATAAAGGGGACCCTACAATTGGTACTTTAGGTGAGCCAAGTGGCAAGTTTGATTATTACGTAAGATATGGTCCATCGACCCCACATCCCCGGGAAAGAGTCCACTATGGATGGGGAAAGGAGTTCGACAGAGATTTTCGACAAGGCCTTCATGAGCCACATCGTCGACGCACTCTTAAGATACCAAGCAACCTTGTAGAAGGGTCATGGTATGAGGTGACGGAAGACCAAGAAAAGGAGAAAATTTTGACCCGAACTCAGAAGAGAATGGTGCAAAGAAAGAACAGGGTCCGCATACTACGGCAACGGGAGATTCCAGCCAGTCATAACTCGATGGCGGCAGCTCCTAACCACACCAAACTGCGGAGGCCGAGAAATCCGGTTTGGCGACGACGACCAAAAGAGACACACCCAGCTCAAGAAAAAGAGGACAAGGGTACAAAGACACGAAAAACATCCGCATCCAAATCTCGATTTAAAACCCACGCTTAGCGAGTCGGTTTCCCCCTAAGCTCTTGTATGGTACGAGTTAAGTTACCACACGAGTTTCAACTCGAGTCGACCTCGGCTGACGGCGGCTATAAAGAAACGACGCAAGAAAAGGAAGGGGCTCGGTTTTGCTTCAGCGATGAAGAGACCATGGAATTCGGGGAAACCCATGGAGGATCTCTCAAATCACTTGAGGTCGCTCAATATAAATGCCAAGATCAACGGGCGGCCGGTAATGAAAGTTCTGGTGGATGGCGGTTCAACGTTAAATCTCATTCCATACCGCTTCTTCAAGAAAATCGGGAGGAATGATGATGAAATAATCCCATTGAATATACAATTATCCGATTTCACCGGCGAAATTACTCAAGTAAAGGGAGTATATGTCGCCGACCCGACCGTCGGATCTAAAACATCGAGGACGTCTTTCTGCGTTGTCGACGCCGACGGATCTTATAACTTGCTGTTGGGACGAGATTGGATACATGGAAACCAATGTGTCCCATCGACACTTCACCAGATGCTAGCATTTTGGAATGGGGACAAAGTGGAATATGTAAAAGCAAATCCCCGGACTTGTGTTACCTGGACCCGTATATCCAATGGGACAAAGTGATGCCTGGGATGATTGCCTTCGCATATCTAAGCCGCTGAAGTGGACCCAAGAGATATTGCATTATGCCGTTTCGACAAAGGGAGTACCGAGTGGATCCCAAGAAAGGAACCGGTGGAACCGATCGACCCGCTTTCCGATGGAAAGTCGGTCATTTGCGCAAAACCTCGGCGAGAGGTATGCGGCCTACGGGAGCCGAGCAAAGCGATCAAGCCCGACAGCTTGCGAGACGGCATTTTAGATTTTGAAGACTCACCAATTAAGGAGGACGACAAGGTAATTCAAGCTCAAGACCCATTGGAAGAGGTCAATCTCGGAGATGAGGCCCGTCCTCAACCTACTTATGTGAGCCAACTACTCGATCAGAGATACAAGATTCAAATGGTAAACCTATTGAAAAAATATAAGGATTGCTTTGCCTGGAATTACCATGAGATGCCTGGACTCTCGAGGAGCATAGTTGAGCATCGATTACCAATTAAAAGAGGATTTCGACCACACCAACAGGCCGCTAGAAGATTCGCTCCCGAAGTGATCCTTAAAGTTAAGGAGGAAATCGAGCGTCTCCTTTCAGCCGGATTCATAAGACCAGCAAGGTATGTCGAATGGTTGTCAAATATCGTGCCTGTCAAGAAGAAGAACGGCAAACTCCGAGTGTGCGTTGATTTCCGAGACATTAATGCGGCCACCCCTAAAGACGAGTACCAGATGCCCATCGCCGATATGTTGATCGATTCGGCATCCAATAACGAAATGATGTCCCTCATGGACGGGCATTCTAGGTACAATCGGATATTCATAGCGGCGGAGGATGTTCACAAGACAGCATTTAGATGCCCCGGGGCCATTGGTACGTTCGAATGGGTCGTCATGCCTTTCGGTTTGAAGAATGCTTTGGTGCTACGTATCAAAGGGCAATGAATTATATCTTCCACGATATGATTGGGGAGTTTATGGAGGTCTACATCGATGACGTCATCGTCAAGACGACCCGGGTAAGTCATCCGGACCACTTAGAGCAAGTTTTTGAGAGAATGCGCAAATTTAAGTTAAAAATGAACCCTTTGAAATGCGCTTTCGGGATAAAAGCTGGCAACTTTCTTGGCTTTTTGGTTCATCAGAGAGGTATAGAAGTAGATATGAACAAAGTTAAGGCTATTTCAGAATTGCCATCTCCCGATAATAAAAAACAGCTGCAAATGTTAATCGGGAAATTAAATTTCTTGCGGCGTTTTATAGCTAACCTCTCGGGAAAAATCGAAGTTTTCTCCCCGTTGCTCAAATTGAAGAATGAGCGAGAGTTTATGTGGGAAGAAAAACATCGGGTGGCTTTCGACGGAGTTAAAAGAGTATCTCATCAAGCCACCGGTGTTGACGCCACCAAAGGCGGGACGGCCATTAAAGTTGTATTTATCGGCCGGCGATACAACGATCGGGAGTATCTTGGCTCAAGAAAACGACGAAGGGAAAGAGCAGGCCGTATACTACCTAAGTAGGATGCTCAACGATGCCGAGAGACAAGATACACGTCCATCGAAAAACTATGTTTATCACTGTACTACTCCTGTACAAAATTACGACATTATATGTTGCCGACTACGGTACATGTAATTTGTAAAACAGACGTGATTAAGTACATGTTGTCCAGGCCAATCATTAGGAGCCGGATTGCAAAATGGGCGTTTACTCTAATAGAAATCGATCCGATTTATGTGCCGCTCAAAGCGATAAAAGGGCGAGGCAATATCCGATTTCATTCTTCGAATATCCTTCAAGTTTAAAAGTCGAGGATGATGAAAATTATCTGGGTATTGCGCCTTGGATATTATATTTCGATGGGTCGGTGGCATCCGGTTCAAGAGGCGCAGGAATCATGGTCATATCACCTTTTCGACAGAAAAACAAAACTCATATTCGGGCTTGACTTTGAATGCTCAAATAATCAAGCCGAATATGAAGCCCCGATCGTGGGTCTGAATGTTTTAATTGACATGGGGGTCGGGTCAATTAAAGTGAAGGGCGATTCTCAGCTGGTGATCAAACGGCTAAATGGTGAGTATCAATGTTTGAATGAAAACATTATTAGGCATCACCACCTGGCAAAAGAATTGTTGTCGAAGTTCGTCGAATACGAGCTAATCCATGTCAAGAGGAGTGAAAATTCAGAGGCTAATGAATTGGCTCGGATGGCGTCGGGATATCGTATATCGAAGGAATTAGCGGACCACATCATTACTCAAGTAAGAACCTTACCATCAATAGATGCCCGGGTAATGATGATTAAGCGATCCGAAAGCTCGGGAGAAACCAACGGCCAACAAGATTGGAGAACCATTTTGGTAAACTACTTGAAGAACCCGGGTTCTGGCGGTAGGGACTTCAAAAGGAAAGCCTTAAAATATTTGTTGATCGACAACGAGTTGTATCGAAAGACAATCGACGGATCGCTTCTCAAGTGCTTAGGGCGGGAGGAAGCAATGCTAGTCATGACGGAAGTCCATGAAGGGATCCGTGGTGCACATCAGGCTGGATTGAAAACAAAGTGGTTGTTAAGACGACATGGGTATTTTTGGCCAACAATCACCCAAGACTGCATTGATTACGCGAAGGGGTGTCAATCGTGCCAAAGGCATGGACCAATCCAGCAAGTACCTGCCGCACTGATGAACCCAATTATTAAGCCATGGCCATTTCGAGGTTGGGCAATGGACATAATAGGGAAAATTTATCCTCCCTCGTCGAAGAAGCACGGTTTCATTTTAGTAGCCACAGATTACTTCACAAAATGGGTTGAAGCGGCGTCATATAAAAGCGTGACACAAAAAACGGTTAGGGAGTTCATCGAAGAGCGAATTATTCATCGATTTGGAATTCCAGAGTCTATCACTGCCGACCAAGGGACGGTCTTCACAGGCCAAGAAATACGAGACTTTGCTAAGTCGAGGGGTATCAAGATGATTCATTCGATGCCCTATTACGCTCAGGCTAATGGCCAAGCAGAAGCCTCCAACAAAATAATCATCGGATTGATTAAAAAGCATTTGGAGGACAACCCAAGGGAATGGAACTCATTGTTGTCGACGGTGTTATGGGCTTATCGAACTTCCAAAAGATCAAGCACTGGGGTCACTCCCTACATGCTAACATATGGACAAGAGGCCGTGTTACCCCTGGAGATTACGGTGCAATCATTGAGAGTAAAACTCCAGGATGGTATGGCTAAAGAGCAATACGATGAAATGATGTACACCAATATTGATGAATTGGGAGAAAACCGAGCCACAAAGACTTTGGAAAAATTGATGGCTCAGAAGCGAAGAGTTGCCAAGGCTTACAACAAACACGTGAAAGCCAAGCGTTTCGACGTGGGAGACTTGGTGTGGAAGACTATTTTGCCTATGAACCTCGACAATGAAAAATTCGGCAAATGGTCGTCGAAGTGGGAAGGACCATACTTGATAGTAGACGCCCTCCGAGGAAATGCATATCGAGTAATGGAAATTGATGGAAGAGAACTACAACGCTCAATCAACGGGAAGTATTTAAAAAAGTTCCACCCATCGATGTGGGAAATGCGGGAAGCGTTAGAGGACAAGGAGTGAGAAAATCCAATTCATTCATAAAATTTCAATACATCCCTCACTCTCTCTCTTTCCCCCTCTTTCTCTCTTTCTCTCTCTTTCTCTCTTCCTTCCTCTCTCTCTTCCGCTCGCCCCAGCAAACCTTCACCGGAAGTGCTCCACGAAACGAACCACGAAGCCCCGTAGCCGGCACTCCAACTTGGCGTTCTCTTCCCGCGCGCGGTGATGGGCTTCAGCCAACTCTTCCAGTGTCGCCTCCAGCCTGTCCTTCTCGCCCTCCAGCCGCTGAAGGTGCTCTTTCTGACCTTGCAGAAGACCATTGGTAGAGTCCAACATGGCCTTCGGACCCTCCAAAGGGGGCCCTATGGAAGCCAAGGAACGGGTTTCACAGGCTTCAGCCGGTTCATGTTCCCGCGCTGCTCGGTTTCCTTCAGAGACCTTCGCAGGTGTCGCCGGCCGGTAGTCGGGCGGTTGGAAACAATGTTCCGAAGTTGAAGGACGCTAGCATGAGAGGCATGGAGAGCTTCTTGGACGTTGCAGAGTTCCTTGTGCACCACTTCTCCGTTCTCAATCTCTCCGATCTTACACCAAACTTCATGTTCGGTGAGATCATCTTGAGACATGGTCGCCAGATTCCGGCGAAACTTGTCTAGCCCGTAGTCGAAGAGCGTGACAAACTCTTCGTAGTCCGACCGGAACGGATGGTCGGAGGGAAGATTTTGAGGCGCAGAACGGTTGAGCAGGTTGTGAAGTTTATCGAGGGCTCGCGGTTTCACCACCAGCATGGTGTAGGTGTAACTCGGAAGGGAGATAATCTCCCTCCGGATAGCCGAGAACTCACGGCTGAAGTATGTAGGGGGAGACGAAGCCGTAGAAGAAGAAACACGCTCCATTAAGGCTTTGAGGAAGTTTTCTCTAAGAATCAAAGGACAGAAGGGTTTGGATGAAGACGCACTCCGGGCAAGTAACCCTATTTATAGATGAAGGCCAAGGAACGGTTCGCCCCACGATGCAGAGTATCCGCCCACGACCTTCCGACGATCGAGGCGATAAAGGATAGTGGACGGTTATCGAGGCGAGAAGGTATATCGCGATTGGTGAAACACATAAGCAACCATAATGGCGCAAGTAGCGGGTTTTCCGCTGGCTATTAACCTTGATGAACCGTCATGACGATTTGAATTCAGAAGAAGAAATCGGAAACGACGCCTTTCATTAAATGCCGCATGGAAAAAGGGTGATCCCGAGAAGATCGCGTCATGATGAACTTTGGAGAATTGACACTAAGACCGGCAGTTCAATAATAGAACAAGATGATAAGGACAGGTGGCATTAATATGGAACTAGCAACAATGGACTACAATACGTCTTTGTTCAAGACTCAAGACGAAACTATGAAGTAGCATTTCACTTTGTTGCGGTTAGGCGTCAACAATTGCCTCCTTTCGATGACCGGGCTTGCATCATATCAAGGTGCGGTGATTCGCAAATTGCCTCTTGCTTTGTTTGATTGCCTTCAATTGTGCGAGATAGTACTTGCGGGGTGGTACAACCGTCACTTTCCAGGGTATCAAGAACACTACGTCGATAAGCCGGCTCATTGTCGGCAAAGAAGGGAATCTGTTTCCAACTTATCGATAATCGCTAGTTCACGCCGCCTTATCCCGAAGGACCGTAAAGTCGAGCTAAATGTGAGGAAAAGTTCATTAATGACAAATCCAAGGGCACGACATTGGACCGGATATGGCAAATGGGCCAGAAAAGCAAGGAGAGCTTTGATCTCATCCTCGATCGACGCTTGGTTACATATGTAGGCATATCCTCCTCCTAGTAAGTCATGCGGGCGTGACCACTTGCCGCGAAGGTATGAATAGTCGCAGCGAAGAGTATTCGATGGGCCGGTAGAGGCACTCGCCATGTTCATGTGAACAACCCACGATTTGTTGGGTAAGTCATCCGTGCGGCCATCAGAAGCCGGTGAATCATCCGGGAAGAAAGTCGGATCAATAATTACATCAAGCAAGAATGCGGGGAGTACTCACTTTCATTATCAGATTGCTTATAACAACAGAGGGTTTACCTTCATCAATTGGTTGTTCAAGTATAATGCTCGGAATAATGAAAGAAGCAGGTCTTCTTAGAGGATGCAGTAAGCCCAATGAGTGTCGACGGACTTTCGAGAGAACGTCCATTGCACTGGTTGAGAACAAAGAGGAGCGATAGGAGAGCCACCACTTGTCGAAAAATGAGGTGCTACAAGGATGGTCAGAGAAGCGGACAAATACAAAGCGCCCGAGAGCGGCATGAACAACTTCGATATGGCCCATCATGTCGGTTACCTCTTTCTTGCGGCGAGAGAAAGGGAAATTCATGGAATACACCACCGGCATTGGGATCCCCCGAGTAAGCCCGAACCGGCGAGCACAATAATGAGGATTATAAATCTCAAGTCTCGATGAGAATTTGCCCCCACCGGACAAATTCATAGCTAAGTCGGCCGAGGCTAACACGCTCATCCAGAAAAGACAAGAATCGGGATCTGCACTGGAAGAGCTATAGATATCATTATCGACGTGCAACCTGGAGAAATCAAACCTGGTAAGAGACAACGGTTCGATAAGGAAGTCATCGAAAGCGGTAAGATTGTCGGGGGCACAGCGAAGGGCCCGATTGAACGCCATGGGTACATCACCCCTTTTCGAGGATTCGATCGTCGAAGTGAGCGTTTGATCAAAAAACATATGAGGAAAGTACACTCGGACCCAATGGTGTAGAATCCATAAAGGACCCGAAAAGGGGGCAGGATGATTATCCATCAGCGAAGATTGAGCATCCGACAATCCCCGATATAATGCAGCCAGGAACATTCGGCCTAGGCCAACATCAACACCACATGCCGGTTCATAGGCCATATCAAGAAATTCCGAGGAAATTCGACATGTGGGGAGACAAAAGACATATTTGCAAAGCCAACATAAAATGAAGGCTGTATGTTCCTCGAGAAGAATGGGTCCCGAAGGTTTAGCATGTCGATCTATGAATTCGCCATATGGCGTGTCAAGGCAGCGGGACATATCAAGGGAAAATTGGTCGTCCGGAGGTTGAGGGTCACCATCGATAAATGGAGAAAGACCAGTTAGAAACCAAATATCAAGAAGGGTATGGGTCACTGGACCAATAGGCAAAAAGAAACAGTTCGATGACGGTGACCAAAAGCAACACAAACTACCGACGAGGCCATACTCCGAAGGATCAATGAATGTACCGCAAAAGGACAGAAGGACATCTATCCCGGCCTGTGCCCACGTGGTAGCCGCTTCTCCTTCTAATCGTTTGTACCAGTTGTAAAACCGATGGTCGAAGCTTGGGTATGAAGAAAATCTATAGTTACTCGACGACCAAGCAAAGGCACAGATAATAGATTGCTCGAAGGGTAAGACTTCTTCGGAGAAGCGGGGAAAGCAATTAATCAAGAAAGAGGGAGGTGGCAAACTTGTGAAATGCGGACCCAAAATTATGTGACCATTGCTGGGTTGGTGATCCATGAAGGATAAGGAAAGTTCCCTTTTGGCCTCATTGTGAGAGAAGGCGTCGAAGCGCGACAAGCGGGAAGCTGCGCGAGTACTCATGTGAACTTGATAGCAGAGTTCATTTGGAGGCAATCATTATTTATAAGGGATTTTGAAGTAACCGACTCGGGGTTGTGATGGCGATTACTCGGACGTGGGCAATTATATGGATCGTGGCGAAATGCAATACGGAAAATAAGGAGAAAGAAAGGGAAATTTTATTGACGAAAATCGGGATACAAAGCCGCCTTGATTCCCTCAAGCGGTTCACAGAGTAAACGTTCAAACTTCTTATTTTTATCTATGTACATATTCCTAGTATGACGTCGGTCTACTTCTGCCTGCATAACCCGAGCGCAATCGGCTCGTTTCCTCTCTTCTAACGAAGCCGCGAGCGTTTTCAGTTGATCTTCTATAGAGGATCGACGAGAGAGTCTTGTCGATCGCCGACTTCGAGTCTCCTCTAGTTCTCTCTCTATCACCAGCCTTTGTTGCTCCAGGGTAGCCTCCTTCTTATCTAAAGCGGCAAGCTCGTCGACAATGGATTGAAGGGACTGTTCTCCTTGAGTTACAAGTTGCCTCGCCTCTTGGGTCTCGGAACCGGGAGAAAAGAGCCGATCGGGAAAGTTCGACAGAGCAAGCACCTTGTCCCGACACCGTCGAAAATGCATGAAGGGAGTAGGAAAGTGCTCCAAGAATGCTTTCAGCCGGCGGACTAAGCCTTCGGGAAGCTTCGCGCCGATTTCCTCTTTGACCGACCACTCCATCACGGATTGGATGTTTCGAATATTCGATGGGTTGTCAACAAAAGAGGCTACCCCCGAATGAACAAGGTCGAGGGAGCAAGATAACATGATTCCCGGTTGCTTTGAAAATCTACCGAGTCGGGTGAGTCGCTTGATTCGGGCATACTCGGGTGATCCGAAGAGCGAGAAGAGCCACTTGGATGAGCTTGAACGTCTTCGATGGGCGACGTAAGAAGAGAAGAAGCGGCGGGGAAGATCCCAGATAATATCCGCAGGTGAAGGATCTTCGGGTGTTGAGGAACTTTCAGCTATCAAAGGAGCTTCGACTATCGGGGTCGGGACAATAGCAAGGGTCATCGAAATAGGTTCCCCTTGAGGCTCAGTAGGCGAAGGAGCCGCGGGTGCAAACAGATCCTCAGCAATGGCAATATTGCTAGACACCCCAATGGGTGGATCAAGATCTACCAAAGGATCTTCGGGACAAACAATTGAAGACGCTTCGACAGGCCGAGGGACTATCGGAGATTCCACCGGAGATTTGCTCTTCTTCGCTATCATCTTTCGCCGTTTAAGAGAAGTGAGCGTCTCCTCATCAGCTCCATCGTCAGAATCATCACCTAACGGCGAAAATAAAGTAAAAATCACCTCGGGCTAGTAATACTGCGAAGACCAGGGAGAAAAAAGACCCACCGAAAACAGTCGTCGGACGTTTGCGACCACCAATCGAAAGGGCTCTGGTGGCACCCTTTTTCCCGGTTTTCTTCAAAGCGGGACCGAAGGGTTGTATCCGACTGCTCTGGAGGATGGATGAGATGACATTTTCGAAAGGGCTTTCGAAGGCAAAGGACGTCCACCAGGTCGTAAACTCGGAAGTCACGCCAGGGCTGGAGCGAAGTATTGTTGGGATATCCCCCGAAAACCGCCGATGCATCATGGTGGTAATTTCGGCACAACAGGTGAATGGCCCATCAATCTTGATGTTATAGATCTTCTTGTCCATCGATGGGAAATCCATGAGATAAGGGATGGGCATGGGTACTGCTTGTCGAAGGCCAAACCGCCTAGTACAGTATTGGGAGGAATATGGTTCAAAACCAGGATAGAACCTTCCCTTGAGACATAGCCTAATTGGAAGGTCCCGAGGAAATAGGACAAAGGTCCAAAAATCACGGTGGTTGAACCGTTTTAAGGTTCGAGAGTTAAAACAAAAATCGAATTCACACGAACGGTAAGGAAAGAAATCTATTCGATCAGCCTCAAGAGATAGAAGTTGTCGAAGAAAGAACCGAAAAGGTCGAACATCACCGGGGACCTTCAAGGGAACAACTTGGAGTAGTCGTATGCCAAGCTTCAAGGGAACCATGTTGGGATTGAAGGAAGGGACGCTCTCAAACATGAAAGGGAAGTAAAATGCAATCCAAGATTGAAGAATCCAGAGCGGCCCCGACAATACACCATCCTCTTCAGAATTCGACATTAGCCGAGCGGCATAAGAAACGCTCCTATACAGAGATGCAAGAGCAAGAGGGCCAAGGGCAACTAGATTCCCTTTTGCTAGAAGAAGGGCGAGATCGTAATAGTCCTTGGACACTTTGAGTGTTGGGCTAAAGAATAGATATTTCGACAACCGAAAAGAAGGAAGGCTATTCGTTCCTCGAGGGAAACATCCCCGGACGTTTTACTATGGGCATCGATGAACTTCCCATAAGCAAGAGAATCGTCGAAATGGGGCAATCCTTAGTTTTTCCTAGATTCTTGACTCGAGGCCCCATAAGGAGAGAGACCAGCTATGGCGAAAGTATCCGAAGGGTTACGAGACATAGGAACCCACGGGAAGAAGAAGCAATTAGTGGAGTAGGACCAAAAGCTTGTAACGGACCCTAGCGAGACCTCTATTCAAATCATGAGACAACATGCGACCTCAAGTCTTTGTCCCGATTTGCGCTGTTTCCTTCGAGGCCAACCGTTGGAGTATCCTCTTGAAGCCTTTGGAACCAAGTATAAGCCCCGTCATCAAATGACGGAAAACTCCTAAATCGCTGAGCCGGCATGGACCAAATGTCCTTTAGCGAAGAAGCTTGAATGGGAAGGCTCGCTCATCGGCTCGCATTGGAAAGCAAGACCGAAGAGATGATGGAATATGGTGGTGATCATGGAGACTAGGCCCGAGAATGAGACCGGCGTGCTCTCGTCGAGAGTTCAACAACTTGAGAAAACAATGATCAGCGTTATCACTATTAACGATCCCATCGAAGCGGGCGATGAGTTGGTGAGGAAGGAACTCGGGAGTTTCGGTCGCCATGAAAGCTTGGAATGCTCGGAGAAAAGGGTTTAGGGTTTAAGGGAAAACTGGCGATGAAAAAAGACGACAATTGGGAGCTTTTTTAAGATCCTTAAAAAGCAAGGTGAAAAAGGGCCAGTGGACGGTACGAAGTCGAAAAGGTTGCGTTTCGGGAAAAGAGATCAAAAGGAGAGCTTAATCATCATTTGTACAGTTGGAGATCACCAAACCGGAGGAAGATATTTTAAAAGAGGTAAATCTTCGATTTACATCTTTTAAGGGGGCATATGTTGACACTCAAAATAATCCAAGAGAGACTCGTGACAAGCACGTGAGGAAGCGATAATCAGCTACGGGAAGAAACACCGAAGCAAGGAACGTTTCAATCAGAAAGGTGCCACGTGTCGAGATAAATTCTGGCGCCACTTCCTTCTAGAACAAGAAAAGCGAGCGGAGGGAGGCCACGATCAAAGCGGTTGGCGGTAATCCCCACGAGGTAAAAGAAAAGGCGCGAAGACTAGGAAACCGTCATTCCACGTGGCTTATGGAAAAAAGCAAAGCGTGGGGCCAAAGGAAGAAACCGCTCAACGGTTACTAAAGAGCTTGGCTATAAATACATCGCAATAGCAAAGATACAGAGACACACAACAAATCCAAAACACCCGCATTATCAAACTAGCTCTTAGCTCTTAACCTTTAGCCTTTAGCCTAGCCTAGGCTGTAGCTTTGAGATTCCCGTCGTCGATTCAATTCCGGCGAGTATCATATCCAGAGTTAGGTGTCGTCGATTAGATTCCGGCGTCGCTCGTTAGGTTCGATCCGTCGATTAAATTCCGGTGTTGCACCCTTCACCCATCCCGTCCAATACCGTCGATTCAATTCCGGTATTGTGTCCTATAATTCCCTGTCAAGGTCTTTGTCGATTGAATTCCAGCATTGTGTCCTACGTTATTCCCCGATCCTGTCGATTCAATTCCAGGGTCACGTCGAAGTCTGTCAACATATCGTCACTATTGCGCATTGGGCCGTCGAAGTTGTCGAAAGCCCGTTTGTAACGCGCCCTTCCGTGTAAATCTATTGCATTTGACACTCTCTGTCCAAAACCGACCCAGAACTCCTTTTTGGAAAACGAACGGATTAAGTTCAATAAAAGATTCTCGCGCAAGCAACCTTCTTTGGGCCATAGTCAATCCGGGCCTAGAACCCATAACTAGCAAAACCTTGTCGAAGGATTTTAACGCGCAACACCAATATTGACTGTTCAAGAATGGCGTATCCAATTGATCAAATTGTTGTTTCGAATAACACACTAAAGTACTTAGACAGAATTTGCAAGATTTGATGTAAATTGCTTTTGTCTAAGGGTCAAGAGTTTTGTCATCCAATGATTGATGATTATCGATTTTTACTCTAATGCTTGAGATCGCGCACAATAATTTTAGAAAAAATTTCAAATAAAGGCCCTAAGTACTCTCATTTTTTCAAATAAGGATCCGAAGTGGATCTTATTTTAAATAAGGGCCCGAAGTACATTCATTGTATCAAAAAAGGGCCTGAAATACAGATTGTTTCAAATAAGGACCTAAAGTGACTATATTAGTATAAAAAAAAGGGCATGAGTCACTTCGATTAAGGGCGCTTTGATCATTTACTATTTTATTTTATTTTTTTATTTTTCTAATTTTTAAGAGATTTTGAAAAAAGCAAAAGTTAAAAAAAAAAAAAACAAAGAAACACAAGAAGGAGGTCCCGCTTCGATTTTTTTCCCTTTTTAACTTCTTGTTTTTGTTTTTTAATTTAATTTAACAAAAAATTATATTAAATTTACATTTTGACAAAAATGCCCTTGATCGGCCTGCTGACGAGATCGAGCCCTTATTTGAAATAACCATAGCCACTTCAGGTCCTTATTTGGACAATGATGGTACTTTAGGCCCTTATTTGAAATAAAGTTCACTTCATGCCTTTATTTGAAAAAATGAGGGCATTTGAGGCCCTTTTTTTGGAATTTTTCCATAATTTTATCGTGCGGAGGAGCACAACGCCGAAAAAAAAAAACCTATGTTCGATTTCAATTTGAAAGATATAGAATGGCATTGTACAGAAGCTAGGACGAACAATATTCCATATAGATTGCTGTGAATGGGTGGGGAACACTACTTGGGTGGTGAGGGTTACTCCATAATTTTCCTTTTTTTTTTTTCATTTGGTCGAGGGTTGGTGTGTGAGTTTACCTTATTTTTCCTTTAAATTTTTGTTTATTAAATTTGTGATATAAGTGGGGGAAAGAGTGATTTTCCAATATTATTTTCTATTTCCAGTCCTCGAATCATATTGGAAATTCAAGCCTTGCCATTGTTCTTCTGCTGTCAATTTCAAAACAGATATCAAAAGTTTTATTCAGGTAAAAGTTCTACAAAGACTAATATATCCTTGAATGTTGTTGTTAACATATTTAAATAATAAATTACACATTCATCTAATAATTTTAAGTTTTTAGAATAATTGATAGTGGTCTCACAAAATCTCATATAGTATCGTAACAAGATATCCCAGAGTTCCGAATCTTGCATGCCTCTATTTGCCTCTCCTATTTCATATTTCCACACCTTCAACTAAGGCCAAAGTGCAGTGTACATGGTTTGATTGTCGAAAGAATTTGAAAAAGGTTATGACGTGACACTCAAATTCTTTCGAGTTATGCATCACTTCTTAGAATTCATTTAATTTAACCACTATGTACAAATGATATGTGATTATAATACAAGAAATGACTACTTTTAATTGATAGAGTTCTGTCGTTTTAAAAGAATGTCTCATGTGAAAATTGGCCTTTTGACTAACGATTTCGAATTTGGAAGGAAAAGAAATAACTCCCAGACTCCGAGGGCTATTCAATCTAAGTCACGAATTCCGACCAAAGAAAAAAAAATCTAAGTGATGAACAATTCATTTGCTTTGCTTTCTCATACAAACTCGTAATTAGTTGATCTATCTTTCATAGAATAAATACATGGTCTTTTTTGGACATTTATAATGTTACTCAGGCTATGTTCATTTCGCGAAAAATGAGATGCTTATGAAAAATGTTTTTCAAAAAGTCATTTTTCAGGAAAATGACAATATTATCCCGTGCTCGACAGAAATCTAAAAATGACCTAGCAAATATTTTTTGCCTGTATGAAAAACCGAATTTGATTTTCCTTCATGCATTCATTTTAATAAATTTTCTTTTTATTTTTATTTTTTTCTCTTTTATTTTTTTCTTTCTTTTCCCCCTCTTCGGCTGATCGCCGGCCACAGAGATAGATGCAAGTGAGTTCGAGCCTCACCTCGCCGGATCTAGCGAGGCTTGGCCTCGCTTGAGGTAGGCGACACCGGCCTTACTCGAGGCTGTCGGCACTTGGCTACAAGGCGAGGAGGTTGAGCTTGTCGACCTTGCCATAGGCCTTGCCTCACCTCGCCACATCCGGCGAGGATGGGCCTCGATCAAGATCGAGGTCACCGGCCGTGGTGTGCTACTAACCGAAGGAGAAGGGAAAAGAATAAAGAGGAAAGAGAAAAAATACAAAATAAAAAATAATTAAAAGAAAAAGAAATGTGAAAGAGTAGAGGAAGGAAAGATAAGCAAAAATATTTTTCTTTTCTCAAAAAGATGAAATCATTTTCCTCACTTTGAATATGTTTTATTTTTTCATGAGAGGAAAATGTTTTCCTTGACTCGTTTATTTTCCGTGAACAGAATGCGAAAAAATGTTTTCCTAAAAATTATTTTTCGCGAAACGAACGAAGCTTTAAACTCCGTTTATTTCACAGAATATGAAGGATTTGATTATCATTTGGATCGCATGAAATAATTAATCGATAGAAAAGTTTTTTATTATTGACAAATGATTTATGTCTAAATATTTTCGTAAACCAAGAAACTATTTTTCATTTATTCGTTTTGGTAAGCGATACATGCAATGGTTTTTCGTAAAATATCTTCTAAATCATCCATTTTCTATAAGTAACCTTATGAAATATATATTTGGACTTCTCTAGACATTTCTCGTGTGTGTGCCTTCTCTGTTGGTGTGCTTAAAAAGGGCCAATCTGCCTTGTTGTAGTTGTGTGGGCATCAAATATTGAGCCACCTTTAACTCAACCCTGCTTTTAAGTCATTACCCTGATCAGTGCCCGCATTTATATTCTGTAGATTTTATAGAGACAAGAATACCACAAGTGGCATTACTTTCAATGACGCTCATTTAAGTATTACAAATTTTTTCGATCATTTGATAAGCATGAATTTTAAAAATCATTTATGCGAGCGACATCCGCGATTTTCCCCACCGAAAAAATCGGACGTGGCGTTGATTTACTTTAAGTTAGGTTACGTGACTTGCTGGAGAAATCCAATTAGCAAAAGAGGGCAACAACGACGTCGTTAGCTCTTTGTTTTTTTTTTTTTTCCCATGAATTGATAATCGGGGCTGACAACTTCCATTGAAACCCTAACCCAAATTTGCAAGTCAAGATTCCCGAGGACTGAAGTGTTATTCTTCACCACTCGGTTTGATGATATGCAGAAAACAACATGGGGAAGCTGCTTTTTGTCTTCCCTCTTCCTCTTCTTGGTTGAGAATGGTCATGTCTCTTCCTCCTCCTCCCTCCTTTATCACCTCGCGACATCATTTTCTTCTTCATCACCTCCTGCGATCTCTTAAACTATCATCATCTCCGTCAATTATGCCATGTCAGACGAAGAATTATTCACGTTGGACTTCAATTTCATTGTAAAAGGGCATATCGAAGTGAAGATTTAATTTAAAAAAGACGAGTAAGGCGAATCGCCGCACTCAAGTTAATGATTTTTCACCTATACGAATCACCCAAACAATACTTATAGATGGTATAAACTGCCTCCATTTTATCTTTCATAAGAAACTGCATAACAGTTTGGGATGACCTAACCATTAAGTCCTCGTACTTTTTCGGTATGTAGAGTAAAATACTTCGCACTAAATTCGGCCGGTGCGATAATGTAAACGAAACTCAATATTTTATACAACAAATATTTTAGTTAACTAGACCTAAGTAGGTCTTTAAATTGCTTCGTTAGCTCATTCGGACCTTAGATCCATTAGACGTAAAGCAAATAGAGGGCATTTCGCGTCATCACGGAAGAAAAAGATATGATTGTTAATAAAAGATGTAAGGCGCGCGCGCACCGTCATGTTAAAGTGAGGAACGCATCTGTGGAACCGTCTATCTCGATATATCAGAAGGACAAGGCCTTGTAGGAGAGAGATGATTCCGACATCATTTACAAAACAATGTTTTTTTTTTATAGGTCTATGCAAATTTCACACATTTGATGTTAGAAACAACCGAAAAATCCAAAACCAAAGGGAAGGCAAAACCCAATCCCGTAAAAATGAAACTTATCTGGGGGCATTTCAGGCTTATTCACTGAAATTTTCCAAAGGTTAAGAAGGGGGAGCCTCTCCATCAACAGACGACTGCCATTTCTTGCTGTCTTTTGTACCTTGGAGAGCCCGAAAAAGAAAATTGAAAACAACAAAAAACGAACGGTCTTCTTAGAGAGAGAAAGGAGGGCGTGCATGAGAGAGAAATGATTGTCAGATTTTCTCTCTCTTCTTCTCTTCTTTTTTTGCCTTTTCTCACACACACGAAAACAGGGAGTCCAGACAGAGAGAGAGAGAGAGAGAGATGGGTAAAAGCGCAGGTAGCAGAACTACCACCCACTAGCAGGTACTACAACTACAGTCTTCAGCTTCTTCTTCACCACCATTATCAGTGACAGCTCGCTGTTCCTTTTCCATTACTGGAAACAAAAACCGAACCCCCCATGTTCATATTCATCCCTATCCTTTTCCTTCAGAGAAACCCCTCACGTGTACCCCTACATGCCTTGTGTATGTAAATATATATATGCACTTCCTCTGAGTAACCTCTCTTCCTATGTTACAGGAGCTCAAACTCTCGAGTTTCGTCATCTCCGTCGTCGTCCTCGTGCTTGGATCGTTCGAATTCTGCTAGTCGTCATCTGGGTTTCTCTGCTTCAGAAAAAATCTTGCTTTCTTGAATCTCGGGATCCAGTTTCGTGGTTGCCTCTGTCTTTGGGGGTTGTGCTTTCTTGAGTTTGGAGTTATTGGCTGTCAATCTCGTTGAATCAGAAGCTTCTTGAGCAGTTGCAGATGGTGGATTCTGTTCTCTGAGGTCTTGGGGTATGAAGTTTCTTGCTCGAGCTTCGGAACGTTTTGTGGGGGTTTTCTTTGGGTTTTAAATGAAATTAACTGAGAGCGAATGAGGCGGAAATGGGTTGTGTTTTGTAGCGGAACCGGGTTTGGTTGAAGGTTCTGGGATGGATCATTATACGTGGTTTCAGCATTATAAAAACGTCTTGAGCTAGGCCAGCTTTGAGTAGTTTGAAGCTGTTCAATAAGATGGTGTTTGTGGATTTGATTCTGTGGGTTTTGTCAGTGAAGGTGATGGAGATGCTAAAGTCTGGTGTTATATTATGAAGAGAAAATTGGGGTAAAAAGGAAGAGAAAAAGAAACTTTTCTTGGTCAGTGCAGTGGTTGTATACTTAAACCCAGAGAATTCGAGTGAAAATAAGAGAAGGTTCGCAATTTTGGATCTCCTTTAGTTGGTGTTGAAATTTTCTTAAAGACGTGTTCAGATTTCAGAGTTCCGCTGAAATTTGGATTTTGCAGTTCTGATTGCCAGAAAAATGAGGCTGTCTTCAGCTGGTTTTTCTCCCCAAACCCAGGAAGGTATGTTTCTTGTTTCCTGGATGTAACTTTTGTGCTTGAATTTCTCTCTCCTCTCTGGTCTGAGTGACCTATGCAACTAGAAATTTTGTCTTCAGATTTCTACTGGCACAAGTTGTGTCATGTTCTAAAATTTGGGGTGGCTACAATTTCCCTTGCTCAGGAGTTTTTCGAAAATGATTTAGAAGTGGAAGGGCCAAAAGCTTGACCATAAAGATGTTGGCTGGCTTGTTCAACCAAATTCTTGCTTAGTGAGCAAAAAGATGTGACTTTTTTCGTGTCTTTGCTTTTTCCTCCCTTAGTGTGAATTGCTTTTTTGGATGCCCCAGCAGATGGGGTTCATTTTTCTTGGTCCAGCTGAATTTGCTTTTTCTAAATTCTTGGATGCTGGATTTGGGTTCTTGCTGTTACCTCTGAGAAGCCACGATTGGGAAAAAAAAGAGAGAGAAATCAATCTATTTTCCGCACTATGGCCGTACCAAGTGGCCATGTTATCTTGTGTGCAGCTGGTTTTCACCACTAGCCTTTCTCGTTTTCGATTTTCGAAACTCGTAGTTGTTTTCATTCATCTCTTTTGAAATATTGCAGGTGAAAAGAGAGTTCTGAATTCTGAACTTTGGCATGCTTGTGCTGGTCCTCTTGTTTCTCTGCCTGCTATCGGAAGCAGAGTTGTCTACTTCCCTCAGGGTCATAGCGAGCAGGTCAGTAGAGGATAATATGGATGCGACAAATTAGTGCAAATTGATTTTGGATTGGGTGATGTATTCTGTATGTCAGCTTGTGTTTTCTGAAGAAGAGTGAAGTATGTAAACAAGCAAATCAGTAAGCTTGCTTAAGTGTGGAGGGTGCCTTAATTAGCCTGCAGTTTGAGATTGCTCTGTAGTTTAATCTTTACTTTTGCTGCGCTGATCATGAGCTAGATAAGCTATTCATTATGCGTTTTATGTATGATCAGAGATTACAAACCCACCCAACAGGCTTATTCGCAAGTGTCTGTTTTGTGGTAGTAGCTGGCGAAAAATTGCACCTCGAACTTTTTATGTTGGACACTTGGCATCGTTTTTCTTCTTTTCATGGACAACCAGTGATCATACCCCAAGAAACTCTCCTGTTTTTTAATCTTAATCTGCATAATCAGGTTGCAGCATCGACCAATCAAGAGGTAGATGCTCAAATTCCTAACTACCCAAGCTTGCCTCCACAACTTATCTGCCAGCTTCACAATTTGACCATGCATGTAAGATTTTTTCCTCTCTACCTCTGATGAATCATGAGAATGTGCCTAAAGTTTCAAGCTTTTGTTAACTTCAGGCAGATATTGAGACGGACGAAGTATATGCTCAAATGACATTGCAACCACTTAGTCCAGTATGCTACATAACTTCCTTAGTATTAATGTAATGATCTTTTGTGACTATGCCCTGTGTTTCTCAGAAGTATATTTCTTTTGTAGCAAGAGCAAAAGGAAGCATACCTTCCAGCAGAATTAGGCTCCCCCAGCAAGCAACCCACAAATTACTTTTGTAAAACATTGACTGCCAGTGATACCAGTACACATGGTGGTTTCTCGGTTCCCCGCCGGGCAGCTGAAAAAGTGTTCCCACCTTTGGTCTGTCTGTCTGTCTGTCTATCTCTCTCTCTCTCTCTCTGCACGTGTGCTTGTGGCATCTGAAAATCAGCGATAGAATCCACGATGTATTACTGACTATTATGTGTAATTTTCAGGATTACTCCCTACAGCCTCCAGCACAGGAATTAATGGCAAGGGATCTTCACGACAATGAATGGAAATTTAGGCATATATTTCGCGGTAAGTATTCTCAAACGTTTCATTTATTGTGCAAGAAATATGAGCAAAAAATGGTGACTTATTTCTGTCTTCTAGCCATTTACTTCTAGGCTTGAAGCCGCATTCTTATCCTTCTTGAAGTTAATCTGTGTGTATTTCTCGCTGATGGCTAAGTACATGCAGTATATGCAGTTTCATTGTTTATTAAGGGCGAAATATGAGCTTCCTTATTATAAGAAAAGAACTACGGCCAGTGAGGCTGATGAGAAAATTGCATAATGAAAGTTCCGCCGTGGTTAGTGACAATCGATTGTTCTGTTTGTCGCCCATATGTGAGCCTTAATCTATTCATCTTGGAGCCTTGTTTTTTCCTGTCAAATTTATTCTGTGTGTATTTCTTACTGATGGCTAAGTATATGCAGTTTCATTGTTTATTAACGGCGAAATATGAGCTTCCTTATTATAAGAAGAGAAATACGGCTTGTGAGGCTGATGAGAAAATTGCATAATGAAAGTTCCACCGTGGTTAGTGACAATTGATTGTTCTGTTTGTCGCCCATATGTGAGCCTTAATTTTTTCATCTTGGAGCCTCGTTTTTTCCTGTCATTGTTCTGAATTGTTATCATTGTGCAACAAGTCTAGATCAGTATTGTTACGTATGTGCTTCTCACCAACCTCTGCCTCTTATTTGAGCAGGCCAGCCAAAGAGGCATCTTCTTACAACAGGATGGAGTGTGTTTGTTAGCGCTAAAAGGCTTGTTGCTGGTGATTCGGTGCTCTTTATATGGTAAGCAGTGCAATGAGGTTGTATTTGGCATCGTTACTGCAATTTTCTTTTACCTACTACATTATCTAACAGTCGATCTCAAGAGTTCTCCACATGCTGAGACTGTTCTTTTGGGAAATTTCCAACCCTGAACATTCACTGTCAGAATTATACACAGAAAATCTATTGTTGAAAGGAGCCCTCAACTTGCTTGTAATTTGCCTCCTCTCTGCTGATGCTTTCTGAATGAGTTGTTGCGGGTGAACTACCTTCTTGTTCCTCATACTCAATTGTGTCCAAACCTTTGCAACAAGAATATGGAATTGATATTGTGTGGTGAACATAGTTAGAGTTTGCCCTAATACCATGGTCGGATTTGTTTCATCAGGAACGAGAAGAACCAATTACTTCTTGGGGTTAGACGTGCTAATCGACCTCAAACAGTGATGCCATCATCAGTTTTATCATGTGACAGCATGCACTTGGGTCTTCTTGCAGCTGCAGCCCACGCAGCTGCAACAAATAGCCGCTTCACCATATTTTATAACCCAAGGTACATATACAACTTGATCCTTTGAGGGAGGTGTGAATTCTTATAAATTCTTCTAAAGCTCATGACATTTTGCCACAGGGCTAGCCCATCTGAGTTTGTCATATCCCTGGCCAAATACATCAAAGCAGTTTATCATACACGTGTTTCTGTTGGCATGCGCTTTAGGATGCTTTTTGAAACAGAAGAATCTAGTGTCAGGCGGTAAGTTTTTCATTCTTTTCTGCTATGATCCATTATGGTTGCCATAAGTTTAGACTGTTTATTGGCAGTATACTTCTCATTTGCGTACTGTTGGGTATTTTTTCCCTGTAATAATGGCTCTATGTCGAAGAACATTTTAGCTACAGTATATGATGTTCGTGAATGGAGGACTGCTGAGTTTACTTCATGTTATTCTTTTCCCTTGATTTCTTTGGCAAAACTGTTTCAACTTGCATTCATTTTACAGTTTTGCTTTAGTTCCACCTCCTGTAATGCCTCAATAGAAAAACCCCATCAGTTTTCTTGATTTATTGTTGCAAAGAAATAACTTTGGAGGAGTCTAATGTAACACTGAATGAAAAATATTTTGGATGTACAGCTATATGGGAACTATTACAGGCATATGTGACTTGGATCCCGTTCGATGGCCAAATTCCCATTGGCGGTCTGTGAAGGTATATGCTTTCACCAATTTGTTGGATAGGTAGTTTTTTTTTTTTTGGTCCAAATTGGATAGGTAGTTTAGCTGGCTATATTTGGAACCTTTTAGTTTAACTTAATGGCAATTGACGAATGCATGCAGGTCGGATGGGACGAGTCCACAGCCGGGGAGAGACAGCCAAGAGTGTCATTGTGGGAGATTGAACCACTTACAACATTCCCCATGTACCCGTCTCCCTTTCCCCTAAGGCTCAAACGCCCTTGGCCAACTGGACTACCCACTTATGGTATGTTTTAACCATGCACCAATGTTGATCCTTTGCTATATGAATCGGCTTTCCTCTACAATAAATTTGCCACTAAGGCTTCGTTCTGAATGTCAGATCAGCTTCATGTTTCTCCTTTGCACAATTTATTTACTGCAAGTGATGTTTCATCTTTCCCAGAGATGCCTGTTAAAGGATTTATATGAATGGTTTCATCTCTTTAAAAATAGCTTCTTATTATGGTTAACGCTTTCATATTTGTCGATGTTAAACGGAACCTTTCTAGAGTTATCAAGATAATTAAGCTATTGTGTTATTAGTAAGTTTAAGTTATTCCTACAGGGATTGTCTACGTTTTGAATATACTCGCACATTAACATTACTATAACCATGAGACTATCCTAATAGCCTTCCGTTTCTTCTGTTGGTGTTCTGATTGGTTTCTTCTGTTGATCCAAGGCCTCAGGGACGATGACATGGGAATGGCTTCTCCATCAATGTGGCTTCGAGATGGAGACCGAGGAATTCAGTCCCTAAACTTCCAAGGAATGGGGTTGACACCGTGGATGCAACCGAGGCTGGATGCGTCCATGCTCGGGTTGCAAACAGACATGTACCAAGCTATGGCCGCCGCAGCTCTACAGGAAATGAGAGCCGCTGATCCCTCCAAGCTGGCTGCCACTTCCCTTATGCCTGTTCAGCACATGCAGAACATACCAAGCGCTTCCGCTTCTTTGATGCCATCCCAAATGTTGACATCAACTCAGCCTCAGCAGTCTCTTCTCCAAGGGAGTCGAGCTAGCCCGCGTCATTCAGTTTCTCAGGACCAAGTGCAGTCTCACCTTCTTCAGCGACAGCTGCAGCATCAGAACTCGTTTACTAATCACCAGCAGCCACAGCAAGAGCAGCTGCGGCAGCAGCTGGTCAACCAGGACCAGATTCGTAGTGATTCTTCCCCGTCTCAATTCACTTTGTCCTCTCAGTCTCACACCGCATCACTGCAAACCATGCCTTCCCTTTGCCAGCAACTGAGCTTTTCTGATTCAACTGGCAATCCTGTCACTAGCCCCGTCGTCTCTCCCCTGCAGACCCTCTTGGGCTCTTTTACTCAAGATGAGTCAACCCATCACCTCAACTTGCCCAGGACCAATTCCTTGGTGTCCCCTTCTTCCTGGCCGTCAAAGCGAGCTGCAATCGAATCTCTTGTTCCTTCAGGGGCTTCCCAAGGCACTTTGCCTCAGATGGATCAGATGGATCAGCTGGGCCCGCCCCAGAATAATCTTTCTCCAAGTTCTGTCTCATTGCCACCTTTTCCTGGCAGAGAATGTTTGGACCAAGAAGTCACTGACGTGCAGAGCCATCTTTTATTCGGAGTTAATCTAGAACCCTCATCACTACTGATGCAGAATGGGATCTCAAGCATAAGGGCTGTTGGCAGCGAAAGTGACTCGACATCCATGCCCTTCACTTCTAACTATATCAGCAACACTGGTGCAGACTTTGCACCTAATCCATCGGTGGCCCCTCCCGGTGGCATCGACGATTCGGGTTTTCTGCAATCACAAGAAAATCTGAATCAAGTAAACCCACCGACGAGAACCTTTGTTAAGGTAACTGACCTCCTAACTTCTGAAACGTTCATCACGAGGATGCATTCATTTATTAACCTTTTTGATTTGTTATGTTTTGTATATGCTTATAATGACTTGCTGGTTTTGAATATGGTGATTGGTCTATTTGACAGGTTTACAAGTCAGGGTCCTTCGGCAGGTCACTAGACATCACGAAATTCAGCAGCTACAATGAGTTGCGGAGTGAGCTTGCTCGCATGTTTAGCCTTGAAGGCCAGTTGGAGGACCCTCTGAGATCAGGCTGGCAGCTTGTATTCGTAGATAGGGAGAATGATGTTCTTCTCCTTGGTGATGGCCCTTGGCCGTGAGTTCACATCCTCTCTATTCTTATCGTGCTTAAAGTTTCATTTTTTCCTTACAATGAATTTCAAATTTTTCGGAGAGTTGTATGCTGCTGCTTCCGGGAAGGATGAATCTATCCCGAAAAGGAATCTATTGATTCTCTTCCAATTGGTTGGATTGTAGATTAGTTAATCAGATGCTCTGTCTTGTTCTTTCTGGTGCACTAGCATATGCATGCATGAATATATTTGATCGCACAGGTAGGGTTATACACTTTCTTTGTCTACAGATCATCTTCCTAAGATGTAGGATCTTGTGAAATATCCAAGTGCTTGTGATGCATATGGGTTTTCTCTAGCAGCTTAAGGGTCTTGAATGCTGATTTACCCCTTGTAGCTATCAAGATTATCTGTCCTCTGCAACTGGTCTTGATGTTATTCCGTGAATGATTATCCGATGGACTTGTTAGACAAATTCCAATTTTTGTGCTCTTCTCGATTTTATGAATTGAATTGTTTCTTGCTGCAGGGAGTTTGTGAACAGTGTTTGGTGCATCAAGATACTCTCACCTCAAGAAGTCCAGCAAATGGGCAAACGCGGTCTGGAGCTTCTGAATTCCGTCCCTGTTCAAAGGCTCTCGAACGGTACTTGCGATGAATTCACAAACCGACAGGATTCTAGAACCATGAGCTCCGGAATACCATCAGTGGGGTCTCTTGATTATGGAACTCTATGACCAGTTAAGATGCAATTTCCTCCTGTAATATTCAGTCTTTGTCCAAGCCATGTGCGGTTGGAAAGATGACTTGCATTAGATGGTAACACTATGCATAAGTTAGCACTGTAATGATATTTGCGTCTCCCCCATGTATCCGAATTGTGCTATATGCCATATCGCTACTAGGAATTAGTTATCGTAACATTAGATATGCTGGGTATTGCAGATGTTCTGATCTCTTATTCATCAACGTTCTTTCTGTGTAGTCTGTAGTGTTCGTGTGGCATTATTTGCAGTCGAAGGAACTGGAGACCACGAAACTTTCTCTATATTTGGCTTTTATCTTTTTGCGTCTCTGGGCATGTCATGGACGTATTGTAAATGAATCTCCCTGAAAGTAATGACTAAGGTAAAGTGATTTTCTCATCTACGTGACAGATTTAGGTAATCATGTTTCAACTGTGTACTGGGAGCTTCAATCTGTTCTTCCACTGTGAATCTGTGATTATTTGTGTCGAGCAGAGCGAGTCTTGACAATAATTTCGCAACATGGTCTTTCGAACTTTGAAAGTGAAATGGCATAGTAACAGGACTGAACGACATTTGGGTGAGGTGGGAAAGTAGATCAAAGTTGTACCGCAGTAGTTCATGTCTCGGCTCAAACTTGTCCCCAATACACGACTTGGGATGAATTTTCTATTCATGTTGGAAGTCTAGCTTAAAATTTTGGTCCGGTTATGTGCATTCTTTGCACCCTAGTGGGTAGAATCCTAAGTTCAAGAACCATGGTTTCTGAAGAAATATGCAGTTAGCTTGTGCCAGATCAGGTCACTATTACAGCTAAAATAAACTATGTTCTTTGGCCCTCTGGATAAACATGTTACCTTGTGTTTTTTGTTTATAAAGATACAATTATGTTGATTGTTGTGATTTTATGTTGGCCAGATCTTTCTTCATGAGGATTCAGCTTGTGAGGGTTTCATGTGCTGCATCTGATTAACACCCTACAATGTGTTTTTCCACGTATATGGACCCAATGAAGTGTCAGTGGATATGACAAATGAGAGGAGTGTGGCCCTCCTAATTTCATTGTACCTCTTTCATTTTCTTTTCCTTTTTCTGTTTTTTCTTTTTTTATTTTTTATTTTTACCACCACAATCTTGTCATCTAAAGGTAACGCAAAACCCTCCTTGTCCCATGAAAACAAGTCCAACCAAATTAAGGTTTTTGGAGATTGTTGTCCGGATATTCCTTATTAGGTTTGAATTATGATAATATATTATGCTGATTATAGGGTACATGGACTTTTATAGATTGCATTTTTGTAAAAAATGGCTATTTTAAGGTACTTTTAATGCCTCTGAATAGCCTTTTGCCAACTTGATTTATCCATGACGAAAGGCATAAACTCTTCCATTTATAATGGTGCTTGATATGCGTCTCTTGTTTTTTCAATAACCTACGGGCATGACCATAATTAACCTGCCGCTAGAAAGGGAACTAGCACGGTAGATGTAAGTTTCGTAGGGTGATAATCGATCCGACAATCATAAGTCCTTGAGTTGAAAGTACGAGAGCACTCATGACACTTGGTCATTATAAAATAAAGTCGTTGTTTCTTTTTAATAGATCAAAGCTAGCCAACACAATATACATTTGAGAGAAGTTAGAAATTTATGCATGTCTTTTATTCTTTGTGACTTTTTGGAAAGGAAAGAAAGATAATGCAAATTGAGCTCCCTTCACTTGGGGGGTTGGGTTGGACACCAGCTAAGTTGAAAGGTGGGACATGATTATGAAGGTATGGGTTTTGGTGTTTTTGTGCATGTGGTGGGGTTTGGTCACTTTGATAAGAGCCTCTTTTGTTTTGGACGGTGTTGGAATGGTGACAAGGTAGGGCACTATCTCAATGATAGCCCCAATATGAATTTTTTTTTTTGGGGAGGGGGGGAAAATTCTTGTGTTGGTGGAGAGAGAGATAATTTCCTCTCTCTCTCTCTCTCTCTCTCTCTCTCTCTCTCTCTCGTTTTACATGTGCCAATGAAAATGAGTGACTATGTAAATCTTAGGTGACGCCAATGTATAATCGAGAAAAACATGCATCCGACATTACTACCGCAAGTTAATATCAAACCGAGATGTGCTTCTGGTTAAATTGAGAAGAGACAGTGATGGCTAATGAAGAATTTCACAATTAACCCATAAATCCCCCGGGGAAAAGCAAGCATGACAAAACTTGGATACTAACAGTTTAAGCTTTTAAAGCAGTTGATAGTGATCTCAATAAAATCTCAAATGGTATTAGAGCAGGAGTTTTGTAAGTTCTAATCTTTCTAGCTTACGTGCGAGGGGAAGTATTAAAATAATTACATATAAAACTTAACTTCAAGATCACTGGATAGTGGTCCCACGAAATCTTGCAAGAATTGGGGGTGGTTTAGAAGTCTATCATTAGATTGTCATGATAAATTAAAGAACTATTATTATTATTATTAAGGAGATGGTTAGAATATCTCACATTGCTTATCTAAGCCATTTTTAAATGGTATCATAATCAGGTTTCGCCTCAATTTATTCTGCTCGTGTGGGACTCATTCATCAATTTCCACATGCCCCACGTGAGATGGGATGTTAAAGTATCCAACGTCGCTCTACAAATTCGAATATTCGGATTGGAATTTTTAACAAAATAACGCGCTCCTTCTTCAACGTGCCTCTGCATTTATTTGGATCTAAGTGCTGAATGAGAGATACGCTAGAGATTCTTGACAAGATGTTTTGGTGGTATCTTTATTGTGATGTTTAATTTTAAAAAAGATGTGTCCATCATGTTAGGCCATTATTAGCACAGGCAGTGAGTCATATGGGTAACTTGCTTCTTGCGAGTCCATCCACCCACACATGCCTTGCCTTACAAAATATATTACTTTTTTTTTTCTAATTAAGGTAATCAATCGGAGTATCGTGGTTAAAGTTTTCATTAGTCGGTATTGCTTCACATTATGTGTTCTGGTCAACAGTTTAAATTAGGAAGTTCAAGTAAAATAATTACGGTGATTTTGTAATGAGTTGCGATGAATTGACTTATTTTCTTGACCACTGATATTGGTTTGTTGGGTTTGATGAGAGAGAGGACCAAAAAACAGAAGTGAAAAAAAATAAAGGTATAATACCACGAAAAATCCTAAATCCGGTACCCATATGATAAATTTATCATCGTCAGTTTCCGTTAAAATTTTACCGTCATATTAGCTAAGTAAGATAACACGTGACAGTTGACGGGTGTATTAATTTGAGATTTTTACTCTCCGTTTGTCACTCGAGTACCAATTTAGGGTTTTTTTTATATTAACTCCATTTAACGAAAACTAACGGAGGGTAAATTTATCACATGTCTAGTAGTTTGGGGTTATTTTGTGATAAAAAATGAGTTTTGAGTAAATTTTTCAAAGATGTATTATTTTGAAGTTTTTCATGGTATTAAGTCAAAAAAGAAAAAGAAAAAAGCGAGCGGAATTTTTTTTTAAAAAACTCAATGAAGCAGGCCACTTTTTTCAAAAAAATTCGAGAGATTGGGATTCGTCTCAATCGACCTTTCATCTCACTGTGCATGCCACGTGCTGTATTTCGAACGAAATATATAAGCGTAGTTTTGTCCCTAAATATCTTATTTGATGGGTCACAATCCAAAGGGAAAAAATTGACCCCAAAAACTTCCCGAACGTCGCCGCCAGCATTATGGCAGTGGCTCGGCCACCCATCGACGTCGACGGCGCTCCTCCAGCCGAGGTTGTGATGCAACCCCACCGCGACAATGTCTTTATCGTTGACAGAGCGGACGCGATCTCTCAAATCTACTTCAGTGGCGCACCTAGGCTGCTCTACTTTTCTAATTAATGATTGTTATGGTTTGCTTTAAGTTGTGATGTGAGAAACCATGTTTTTCAAATCTCGGATGCAATTGTGCTCTTTATGATGGCCAGAAATTTGCTGAGTGTGCAATCGCTTTCTCTATGGATGAATGAAGCATTGAAATTTGGGGACGATAGGGGATTTAGATTTAGTTTAATTGGAAAAAGAGGGGGTGTGCACAAAGAGAGAGAGGCCACAAGAGGAGGTGAAAAGGTAAAAAAAAGGGAAAAAGCATCGATAAAATAGTGTTAAATATCAGGATAATTATCCAAATAGTCATAAACTTATTGTACGTCAATCAATTCACTCCTGAACCTTTGGGCTAATTTAGTTATAAACTTTTTGATGATTGGTCAATTTAGCCTTAAATATTTCAATTGTGCCAATTTAGTAATAAACCTTATGCCTAATACCCTAACAAACCTCCAACTTTAACTTTTGTCCAAATTCTACCTTTTTGTCTCATAAAAAACCTTTAATTTTAGGTCCAGTTTCAATTCTACCCTAAACTTTTTTTCGTCCCATAAAAAATCCTAAACTTTAGGTCAAGTCTCAACTCTACCCTAGACTTTTTTTTGTCCTATGAAAAACTCTCAACTTTAATCTTGTCCTAATTTTACAGTCCAATTTCAATTTCATCCTAAAATATTTGCAGTCTCCCAAAAGACCACAAACTTTTACTTGCATCACAAATCTACCCCATCAAACCTCCGTCCACAATAACTCCTAACCACAAGCTATTTGAGTGTCCCGAGCGCAAGCTCTCTAGCTGCAAGAGATGGAACATTCCCAAGCACGGGAAATTGAAGACCGAGTGCAGAATCGCCAATGGCAATTTTGTGGGGGGGTTAATGGAAGCAAATCCAAGGTTCAAGTAAAAATTGGTGATCTTTTGTGGGAAAAAAATTAGAGTAAACTTGAAACTGGACTTAGAGCCGAGACTTTTTTTTGTATAAGGATAGAATTGTGACTGCACCTAAAATTGAAGGTTTTTTATGAGACAAAAGGTAAAATTAGAATAAGAGCCAAAGCTGGATTTTTTTAGGGTATTAGGCCATAAACCTTATGATAATTTGTCAATTTAGTCTCAAACCTATTATTTAGATAATTAGCTGGAAGACTATATTGACAATTCATCAAAAGATTTATACCTAAATTGGCAAATCATCACAAAGTTTAGGACTAATTTGACACAATTAAAAAGTTTATGATTAAATTGGCAAATTTTGAAAATGTTTAAAACTAAATTGGCACAATGAAAATGTTTAAGACTGAATTAGCCGTCATACAATAGGTTTAGGACATTTTAGACAAATTTCCCCTTAAATACCTATTAAACTTTTATATTGTTAAAAATTAACAAGACTGAGAAACAATCTATATAAAAATCTGCTTGACAAGTTAATGGCAATATATCTAGAATCGTACTCTATTCCTTTCTCAGCCTTTTGGCTATAATCAAGTGAAATATCTAGTCTTGTCAATTAATATCTAAAATCATGTTTAAAATGACATGATGGCTATGCTAAAATCTTATTGTAGCTCTTGTTTTAGGTAAATTATTTATGACATCTTTTTTCAATCGTATAAAAGAGGAAAACATAACTGATGTCATGGAGAAATCGTTTATTTATCAAGTAATTCCTTTTAAAGTTAAAGGAACTAGTTACTTAAATGAAATTTTACTGAAAAATGACTCGCTTAAGTGACATCAGATTTTCAACCAAAAAAAAAAAACGTGCCATCGATGTGACTTTTCTTAAGATTGACAATCTTTAAAATCTGTATCGAATAAAAAAACTCTAAATTTTTTTTTTGACAGCACAAAAGTTTTTCTTTTACCAAATGCTGAAATCGTGTGCGACAAAATAAAGTTTCCTGTTAAAAAGAGGCAATTGTTCTTAAAACTAGAACAATCATTGTCATTACCAATACAATGTAATAATTATGTTCATAAAACTGCTTGCAAATATAGCTATATATATATATATATATATATATATATTTTGGGTCACAAAAGGTGGCATAGAACCTATCCGCATCTATATAAGAGTTGATACCACGAAAAATCCCAAACTAATAGATTTATAATAAATTCATCCCAAACTATTTTGTTGATCATAAAAAATCCAAAATTGATATACATGTGATAAATTTATCCCAAATTATTTTTTTGTCTACTAAAAATTTCAAATTGGTACACACACGATAAATGTACTAGAAACTTACTGGAATACTAGGCGGTAAAAACGTAATAATCATTTGAAAGTGATTACATATTAATATAATTGAAACCGTGCGGTCGATTGAATTGTATGCTTAGTTATGCATTATTTAGTTCAAAGCGTCGAACACAACCCGTTTGATCGAGTGGCTCCATTAACATGTTGATGATGATATTATAACTAACATAGTTAGCTAATTTCTTTTTACCCGGCTGGAATATTAGGCAGTAAAGACATAATAATCATTTTACAGTGATAAAAAAAAAATTAATATAAATGACATCCATCCGTGGCTGTGCACATGCGATTTCCAGTTTAATTTTACATTTTGCTTAGGTATACGTTATTTAGTTCCTATAAAGTTTTACGTCTGTTTAGCCAATCGTCTTAAATTTTGAGTAAACTAACAAAATTCACTTCTAGGACGACTTAAATAATTGGAAGTCGATTATAATTAGCTAATTTAGATTTTGGATTTTGAGTTTTTTTAGGAATATCACTATTAAATGAGATGGTATATGTAGAGATCATAATCTAGTCTACACTAAGAAATATGGATTCTGTGACGATTTTAATTTCGTTATACACTATGTTTAATTATTAAATCACTCATAAAGCTACATTAAATATGAAAGTTATCATACGTAAGGTAAGATGAATTAATTAATATCTATGCTAATCATATTATGCAAAATTTTAAGATTTATACGTACACTCACAAATTATAAGATATTATAAACGTTTTCTATGACACAAGTATTACAGTTAACTACTTATTCAAATGTTATTCATAATAATATAATCTGTCGTCATTTGTAAGATGTCACTAAAATGTTACACATCCTACAATAAGAACATTATAACGACATCCACTATTCTACCAAAGACAATTGCCTTTTTCCAAATCAAGATTATTTGATGAGATTATAAAATCTTAAGTAATACCAAACATAGATAATATTACTATACTGATCATCGTGGCTTGTAAAAGTAGTTGCCTCCTTTTAAATAGAGATTTTTTTTAGAATTGTATATAACTATACGTAATATAGAACAAAACAACTAGTAATCCTTTTAAGTATTGTATTTTTTATGTAGTTGCCTCCTTTTATTAGGAAAATTTAGTTTATAAAAGATAATTTCAATCTTTTCCAAGATTTTTATTTTTATTTATTTTTGCTATTGGAAAGGCAAGTTATTAGATTTTCTCCTAATTGATAAATCTATTAAAAACTGAAAATTTGGAAAAGGCCATATTCATGCTTACAGACACAAAGTGCTTTCAATAGGTAAGTAAGGTTGAAAGGAATCTCCCAGTTAAGTCAATATGATCATGTCTGCCAAAAAGATACTAAGAAATGTTATAACTTTCGACATTTATTTTAGTGTATAAAATTTTCGTCGAATCACTTGAGTACCACCTTTAAAAAAAAAAGTTCACCTAAGTGCTTTCGTCGAATCACTTAAGTACCATCCTTAAAAAAAAGGTTCACCAAAGTGCAAACTTTGATTTAGGACGCCGAAAATCCAATGCGGTAATATCTTATAAATTTTCCTGGCTAACTTGGCTCGCCGGCGTGCCTAGTCAACACTAATAACCCTATACGACCGCGTCTAGAATATAAACCCCAATGTGGACAAACCAAAGTTATTTCCCCAAATTGTTCAAACCCAAATTCAGAAACCCCAAAATTAAGAGTTGAATCTTGTGATGGAATGCAGGAGTAGGACAAGCGGCTCAAATCCGTCTCCACAAACACCAAAATTAGTTTCAACGTGGACGGGGCACTCACCTTTTCCTTTGTTATGAGATTCCTTCCGGACCCCAATTTATTTCCTCCAAGAACCGTGCCCTAATTGTTTTCGGCACCGGTTGAGTAGTCACCTCATAATCCACATTGGACTTTTGTGTTTGGTTAAAAAAAAAAGTCAGGACTTTAGGCCGGAATTTGTAGCCAAGCGATTGTTTTTTTCACGATTTGTCATTTAAATAATCCGACGAAAATTTCGACATCAAAATGAACGCCATAAAAAAAATTACGACATTACTAGTTATAGTGTTAAACCAAAGACAATCGTAATTCTCATTCCTTTGTCGAAAATATTTTTTTCGTGCAAAGCTGGGATTGACGCACTAGCAATGCACAAATACAACCCGAAACCTTCAGCATCACAAATCGTTGGCCCTGCCATGGAAGACGATTGGAGCAACCTATGTTTCTTCACATACTCAAACCACTAAACATCATCATGACCAACATGTCATGTGAGATTTTAAGAACAAGTCTCTGCATCTGAAGCCAAGAAACAGGTGAGCTTGATTGATACGTACAAGGGTACACGTTCCACGTATGCATGCCGTGGGAACTCTTTTGGGCCACTTCCTCTGTCTTGTCTTATCCTTTGATGTTACTTGTCACAACCAACCACCACAGCAGATGTGAGGAGACGACGGCATTCGTCCGGTTTGACGAATGTGTTCCGCCTGCGCGGCAGTCTTCTCCGCCTCGCAATTCCTTCTGGCCTCGGCGGCAGCCCGTTTCTCCTCCGATCTCTGTCTTGCCATTGCGATCTTCTTCACCATCTTTGCTTGAGCTTGGGCTCTCATCTGCTCCACTTGAGCCTGCAAAAGGAGTCACTCCAACAATGAAGAGATGTGCTAAAATATTAAGAAACCTAGTTGACCTGCTGCTCTTGGCTTTCTATATGCTACACTGTAGCTGCACTAGGCCTAAGGAACTAGATGAATACTAGCAAACAAATTCGATCAGCACCCGGTTGAAGTAATTAATTTCGGGCTCCTATGAGAACGGTTCTATCTATCGACGACTGGCATCTTCAGCGCTAATGATTTTAAGTACCTCTATTCTCCGCATTTCTGCTTCCAATTTTGCCTTCTGCTGACTTTCCCATGCTTGCAGCTTGATCTCTTCACGCTTGTATCTGAGAATGCGGGTTATTATCATCAGGCTAATAGATTTTCCTACTGCAGAAACATACCTTTGTATCCTACATTTTTCAAGAGAGAATACGAAGAAGCGGTATGAAATCCAGTCAGAAGGGGAGCAATTTTTAACAAGAACCTTGCTGTGTGTTTAGATTTCTCAGCTTCCTCCCAAGCAGCTGCGCGCTTTTCAAATTCGATCCGTTCCAGTTCTACCAAAGTAGCTTTTTCCGAGGAAGATTTGTTCTTCTCGGATTCTTCTTTACTTGCCCAAGCAGCAATATTCATCTTACCCAGTTGGACACCGAGGGCTACTATTTCTCTCCTCGTCTTCAGCTTCATTTCTTCCTCGGACAATTCCTTTCTGCGCAATTCTATCGGATGCTGAGATTCTTCATCGGTGGTGTTCCCCGCAGGTGTGGGAGCTGGTGCTCCTCTTCGAGGAGTTGATGGCACCGACGAAGTTGGGCTACGAAGTGGGGTAGCTGAACCCACAGGAGTTGCTGTCCTTGAAGGCTCTTGACTAGTGGCAGGAGTCATCTCCGTTCCCATATCTCTCATGGAAACTTCTCTCATTGTAGGAACGCCTGCGTAATGGATTCATCGAAACATCATTGGCAAGAGTAAATAAATATCGCTCCGAACAAAAATCCCATGATATTAAAAAAAGAGACAAGATGTACAGCACTTTTCAATGCAGGGATGAGCAAATTTCCCTTTTTTTGAGTATACGCATTTATGACCAATAGCAATATGTACAACAAAATCAGCAAGAGATGGTCTATATTTTCGTTTTCTGCTCTCGGTAGTGAGTGGCTGGGGAAGAATATGGAGAAATTGGCAAGCACCGGGAGATTTGAATATGCAGACAGATTGATGCCAACAGAAAATCACAAAATCTTATGCGCTACGACTACTGCGTTAAGCTCGTGCTTTATGCTGATTTTTCCCTCTTAACTTGAGACTTAAACACTCTTAAGCCTACGTCCTATTATCAATCCATCTATCAATCTGCAAATGAATACACATAGCTGTGCTAATGGCACTGTCGAGCCACCTAAACTGCCGGTGTCTCCTTGCAAAACGATTGCTATGCGCATCCATCCAGCCGCCCAGTTAGTGATTCATAAATATATGACGCAACAGAATCACATGGAAAGCAAGTTTCGGTGGAGATTGATGAACTTACTAGAACTGCCTAAGTATAATTTTTCAAAGATAAGGGACCCTCTTAATCTGAAAAGCGCGAATGCGTTGATTACCTAGAACTAAGCTTACATATGATGCTTCACAAGAAACAGTTTCATACCTGTCGATTCTTCTGTTGAGCTTTCTATGCAAGAGGAATCTGCATGAACCACTTCCATCAAATCCTTAGTTTGAGAATTTGCATCAACCCGTAAATTTCCATCATTAGATTGACCTGAAGTCGGCATTCCCCCAGAAGGGCCGAAAGAGAACTTATCAACTCCCATTTGATGAGTAGGATGGCCAAAATCAACTCTCTTGGTGTCGGACCCCCTAGCAAACAATAACTTACTCTCGCACCCTGCATGCTCAGGAGCAACTCTTATTGTGTTCATCACCGGCAGGCGATTCGTTTGGTTTTGCAGAACGGACTTCTTCCAATAATTAGCTTGGCCGCTCTGCCTGTTCATTATCCATTTCTCGGCATCGTTCCACTTAGATGGCATCGACCTCGAGAGCGACCTGTTGACATGGTGATGAACCGACTTCTCCCCTTTGTGAAACTCGAAGCTGGATGAGCTGGCATTGCTATCGTAGTCGAGATTTTCATCCTCCAATATTCTCATAGGATAAACCGCACTGGAATTGCTGCCATCTCCCTTGGCGAATTGTTCGATGCGAGCACGGCCTACATTCTCATTTTCTCTCACGACTGCCGCTCTGAAATTGAGTGAGGCCTGATTAAAGTGGCCTCGTTCCGAGACAGATGACTGAACAGGTGCTTTAACTAATGTGGTTTCTACCCTGGTAGCTGCAACTGAAGTATTAGCTTCCAATCAGTGCAAGTTCTGGTTTTAAGAACAAAAGCACGATTCTCTTTCACAAGAAAATAATGCATTTGCAAGAGAACGAAGAACTGTTTCTCCAATAATCACATCTTAATCTAAACCAGGAACTCACAAAATCGCCAGCGCTCGTTTAGACAATCTAAACATTCCAAGAACAAACTAACACAAACCAAACTCAAAGCACCTCATCAATTTGTTCAGAAAATAAAGTGGTTTTCAAGAGCAGCTTTCCCTGAGAAGTGCGTGCCTGGAAAACTCTGTTCAAGAACGCATTCAAGACAATCCAAAACTCAACCTCTCGAAAACGAGAAGCGGACAAGGTGAAAGCCACGCACCTTCCTCGTCGAATTCGGCGCCATTGGAGGCCAACAAGCTGTTCTTCGCGAAGTCGGGCTCCTCGACCTTGGAAGGCGATGTTCTTGAAGAGTTGCTGTTGGACCCGTCCTTTTTCCTATGATGGTGAGGACCCATCAGCTTCATCCTCAGTTTACTCGGAGAGATCATACCAGTCTGTACTTTGAAGGATCAAACCCAGAAACGGAAAGACCACCGTCAAGCACTCAACGAAATCATCAACCAGATTAAAGCTTGTAAAAAAAAAAAGAAAGATCACACGAACAAACCATCGTTTTAATCAACAACTACTGCATACACAACCGCAAATCCGAACGCTAAACACTGTCAAACTTCAACCAAACAGCAAGTAACTCGCTCAATCATCACGAGCAGAGACCAGTCAAACATGTCGGCGGGACCAACTCAACCCAGAAGCGAGATTCACCCACACCACAAACATTTCTTCAACACCTCGCACCGACACAGAAAAAAGACAGGGGAAGAAGAAAGAGCAGAAGAAAAATCGCTACCGATTGGAAGATGGAAAAAAACAGGGGAATGCATTAGCGAACCGGCAGAGTTCGAGTCGGCTGACCAAAAGGGTGATTAATTTTACACACCCAAGTCGAAGAACATGGCGTTTACCTGAACCTTCTCTATCCTCTCGTACTCCATAGCCGGCCTCCCTCCCTCCCTCCCTCCCTCTTTCTAAAACAGAGGTGAACACTTTCTCTCTCTACGGGTGGAAGGGGAAGAGAAGAATTTGTAGCTCATTGGACAGCAACACCGTACTTTAATGACAGTCTCGCTCAGTATAGAACAGAACGAAAAAAAAAACAATAGCAAATTAAAAAATATGCGTGGTCCATCTCTTTTATTATACAGCCAGTTACACCTTTTTGCCAAATTTATAGGATAAATGGATCCGGCCAAATTTTGACCAAGCCTAAATATGGTCTATTAATTCTTAATTAATGATTCGTTAATTTTATTACATTTTTCGTATTGGCGATAATAATAGAATCCAATAGAAAATGTTCGATTCATATTTCCCGTTTGAAAGATGGACTCGAACGAATGCCTATCATATGTGGACAAGACTAAATTAATTACAATTAAGCAAAAGTTCATGCACATTCACAAATCAAACACGGATTGGACATGAATTTTTATCTTTTAAATCGAAAATAAGAGATTATCGATTTTATTATATCAATTCGGAGTGTGAAATAGTTTTTTTTTATATCCGGTTTATCGTCGGATCTAAATTCGACTATTTTCTACTTATCGTGCAATTAACGACATTTATGAAAGATTTTATGATTCTAGATATTTTTCAAATTGCAATGAATCGGATTTTTCAATCTAAAAATAGGGGAAATCTCGAGAATTTCTTTACGGTCAAAACCAAACCGACCGTGGTCAACGGTCTACAATGGACATCGGGGCTTAGTGTTCAGACGGGGACCAACATCCCAGTCTTCTCACCTTTCCAAAACAAAGTGCGGTCCTTCGCCAGATCTCTCCACGTCATCGTCTTTGACCGCCCGAAGCTGGTCAATGATGACGTGTCGGAATCTCAGTGTGCGCACTCGTGCAGCCGTGTCTCCGCCGAGTAAGCCGAGGAATTGCCGCTTCGAAATTTCGATATTTCTCGGAAGAACTTTATTTTTTTTAAATATATTTTCTTCTATATAAGTCTTATAAGACAAGGAAAATCGTTGAAATGATGAACTCCGAGGGGTTTCGAACTGGGGTGGGGGGGGACCAAATGCAATGATGAAAAGTTTTTGGATTTTTTATTTTTTTGCCCTTTCTAATTTTTTTTTGTTGCTTTTTTGGGAGGTAAAGATGTCATTATCAATCAATCAATCAACATAAATTATTCATTTTGATCAATCTAATCGAAGTCACGTTTACAGCGATGTTGAATCTTGCCTTTAGTATCAGTTATCACGAACCCACGAAGCTTTCCTCGATCAGTTCCATGACACGTGGACTCAATCTCATTTGCTTTTTTATGTGAGAAATTTTACTTTTTTTTTAGGAAAAAAATTACCAAAAACCCCGAACTATGTCAACTGTGATACATTTACCCCAAATTTTTTTTATGACACCAAAAACCCCAAACTTTTATTCATGTGACACATTTACCCTAAACTTTTTCTTGTGACATCGAAAACCCTAAACTTATACCCGTATGACATATTTACCCCAAAATATTTTTTTGTGACATCAAAAATCTTAAACTTATATCTATGTGACACATTTACCTCAAAATTTAGGATAAATGTGTCACATGCCTATAAATTTGGAGTTTTTAGTGTCACAATAAAAAATTTAGGGTAAATGTGTCACATGCATACAAATTTAGGATTTTTTATGTCACAAAGAAAATTTTAGGGTAAATATGTCACAGCAAGTATAGTTTATGATTTTTTGTGGCTTTTTCCCTTTTTTTAAGGGCCAATGCTATAAAAAAAATATCAAACTGATACATTCGTAATAAATTTATCATTAATTATTTTTTTATCACAAGAAATCCCAAATTAGCACACCTTATAATAAATTTAACCTAAACTATTTTTTTGGCCATTAAAAATCATAAACTGGTACATTTATAATAAATTTACACTAAACTAAATTTTTTTATCACCAAAAATTTCAAACCGATACACCTCATTAAATTTGGTTAATAATATGAAAAATTCTAAATTAATACATCTGCCATGAACTGACACATGTCATCCAACTCACCAATTTAACGGTTAGATTTTAAAAAAACTAACGTAGGGTAAATTTATCATGGGTATAGCAGTTTATGTTAAATTCATCATAAGTGTACCAATTTAAAATTTTTTGTAATAAAAAAATAATTTGAGGTAAATTTATCGCTAGTGTATCAGTATGAGATTTTCCTTGGTATCAACCCTTTTTTTAATCTCTAACTCCATTAGGCAGCCAATTGGAAAAGCATCTTTAATGAATTGACTATGGCTTATTATATGAAATTAAAAAAAAATCAGAATTATTCCAATTAAAATTACATTACATTATAAGTGCGTTAAGGACATTTGTTAAGAAAACCCTCTTCATTTAAGGCATGCATTTGCGAAAAAAGAACTTTCTTAAAAAAGTATATTCAAAGGAAGTTACTTTGAAAATATCCACTTTTTGTTCATATACTTTCATATATTTTCAAGTCAAGCTCCTTATATGTTTAATCAATCTAATTAAGTTTTTATACTTCATAAATTGTCCAATCAAGCCCCTTCCATGCTAAATTTGACTAGGTTCAGCTAAGTTGACCGTCGAACATTGCAAATATTTATCCCTAGTCCAAGCAGCAAGGATATGGGTCTAGTGTTAGTAGGGGTTAGCATGATTCTAGGACAAAATCAGAGAATTGATTCAAACATAAAATTATTCATAGATCTTTACGATATGTTCCCTATGGTAACTGGGTTCATGAATTACGGTCAACAAACAGTACGAGCCATAAGGTACATTGGTCAAGGGTTCATGATTACCTTATCCCACGCAAATCATTTACCTGTAACTATTCAATATCCTTATGAAAAATTAATTACGTCCGAGCGTTTTCGTGGCCGTCTGCTGGGGAATTGATTTCGAAAGATTTCAAATAGAACTTGGAACAAATCTTTGTGTCTTCTTGCCCTATGTCTTTGCACAATAATCCAATAGTTTATGACGTCCGATGGTGAGTGTATAATTTGGAACTACAAGTCTGAGTTTCCATTTTCATTGTTATCGATGACCAAGACTAGGTTCCACGTTCTAATGTATGCGGTAGAAAGTTCAACCCAAAAACTTAAGCTAATAGATGGAGGGAAACTACATGAATATAAAAAGCATTTAGAGCGCGTTGTCAAGCAATGTGGGACAATACTTCAACACTCTCTCGCGTGCAAGCCGGATTATGAGTGGCACATGAAATTTTTTACTACGCACATTCACGTGGAATTTTACCATGCACATTTGCGAAAGGGTTAGTACTACCTCCGATCCAATATTAGAAAGTCAAACTACAAAATTTAAGCTAATAAGTGGAGGAAGACTACATAAATACAAAGAGCATTTAGGATTCGTTGTCAAGTAATATGAAATAATACTTCAATAGTATGTAGGGTAGATTTCAGGTTCCAAAAATTGAAGAATCGATTCAGATAGGCAGGTTCTAGTTGTGGGACTCGAATCAATCTTGGAACCGTTCACGCTTAGGTGCCAGGACCCAAAAAAATAAGGGTCGTTGGTCTTAATTTCATCTTGTTCGAATTTTTTTCATATGAAAATTTTTATTTTAAATCACAAGTCGATCTCAATAGTAAAATGATGTTATATTCAGAAAAGTGTCTTAACTATATTAATTAAGAAGAAATAGTGTATGGTGCATTCAAATATGTTTGTTGGAGAAAACATGGTATAGCAAAGTATGTTAACTTCGATGTGGGGAACTTTCTTTCTTTCTTTCTTTCTTTTGAAAAGAAGTATCAAATTTATGTTGGGCAGTACCAAAAAATCTTAAATCTATTGCATTGGTCCCAGTTCAATTTTAAACATTTCAATTGGATCAATTTTGTCCTAAACCTTTTTATATTGGTACAAATTTAGTCCATTTAGCTAATTTAGGCGGAAAACCGTTGACATGAACGCTGGTTGCCCTATATAGCATCACTAGCACTCGTGCGTAGAATTCTTTTTTAATAATTTTTTGAATTTTTTATTGTTATTTTTTCTTTTTCCCCTCTTACTTTTATTTTCTTCCCCTTGTTTTTATTGTTGGTCACCAGCCAACCACAGGCGGGGTTCAGCCTCACCAGGCCAAGGGGGAGTGTCGACAAGGCCCCGCTCAGCGACCATGGCCGGTGTCCGGTTGGCAACAAACAGGGGGAAGAAAAAAAGGTAAGGAAAAAAATAACAACAATAATTTCAAAAAAATATTCAAAAATAAAAAAAAAATTACACATCAGCATTGGCGGTGCCACGTAAGACGGTCTCATCCACGTTAAAGGTTTTTAGCCTAATTTAGGCGGATGGACTGAATTTGTACCAATGCAAAAAGGTTTATGATAAATTCATATAATTTAAAAGTTTATGAATGATTTAGTATCAATGCAATAGATTTATGACTTTTATTGTACTTTTTATGATTTATACTAACGATAACAATAGGAGACTTATCAATAATTTTTTCGAGAAAGGTGTGAAAGTATGTGAAGGAATTTCTCAAAATTTCTCGAATGAACATGTTCGTCCTATACTTGCACAATATATAGTTTTTTTTTTTTGTCAAACCACAATAAATAATTAGCCTCATTGAAAGTGTGACATTTTTGTAGTCGAGAACATGCTCTAATACCAATATATCATATCCAAATAAGCAACCAAGAGGGAGGTAACTTGATTTTTCAAGTATGCATTGCTTTTTGTAGAACTAAGGCCTTTTCAAAAGTTTGCTTCTAAATGTAATGAGCTAGCAATATGTGAACAAATTAAAGAGTTTAGATAAAGAGAAATCGCAAAATGATTTTATTGACTTTGGTTGGGTTGTCTACTCATCTATTCCTGATAAACTAAAATCCACTAATTAAGCAAAGAGTGCAAATATGATCGTATTACAAATGTAAAACCTTTCACTGTGCGAATTCAGACTCCTTCTACCGCGACCCGCTATAGACTAAATAACTATCACACCCTTCAATAGTCGTTGTCAAATCTTGTACACACATCACAATGGGCTCACTCTCCGAAACCCGTAACTAAGCGTTCATGAAAATTTCCTCTCGCACCTTGTCTCCCATTCAACCAAAATATTTTACCCTAAGCACAACCACTTCTCTTGTGTATTTAAAAATAGGCTTGTCACTTCTTGCTAACTCTTAGGATCGGCACTCAATTGACTATAACGTAGCAGCGAAAAGATAGATTGAGACTGCCTGTTATTTTCTTTGGTCCTTTTTATATTAACATTAATATAATCTCGTCCGACCTTTAGTCAAATTTATTAAAATACTCAACTATGTTTTGTTAATTTTGAATACTAGAAATGTACATAATATAGTATGGTCCTCCTAGGTTACGTAGGTCAATCGACGATTGTCCATGTTAATGAATGAGTCGAACCCTTTTACCTTAGATTCTGCAAATCATTTAGATACTCTCCAACAGTGTGTAGACCGCAGAAATGATATATTTAATAACCTCGAATCTTGCAAAACATTCCTCCAAAATATTTTATAGCCTTCACTTTTTTGTGATGGTAGGGCAACAAAAACAATGAATTCAGAAAATAGTTTCGTCCAATTTGAATCAGATGAAGCCAAGCCGGTTCAGCTTTTGAGATTAGACTTATCGCTCACCAACATGAGATATATCCCTCGTTCATTATGTGCTGTTTTGTGCTTGACTTGCAAAGCATTTATTCCAATTTCTTCAATGGGCAAAGAAATATTAAAAAAAATTTATCCTCTACAAATCTGGGATAGGATCAGTTGGGAAGTTCGACTGTAGTGAATTTCAAAAGAACCCCGCGATTTTGAATGATATTTCTAATAGAAAAAGAAGATAATGTTGCAAGTTTCGACCCACCGGCTCTTCTCGTGATACGCACGATCCATATTTTGAATATCAAATACTTCACATCAAACATATTTAAGGTGAGCAATCAATTATAACAAGATGAATAGTAAATATCCGAATATCTTTGGCATCTGTTCCTTGGTAAATTAACTCATTAGATATTTTTTTTTTTTAACTTTTGCTTTACCTGTTCGCAGAACGCAAAAGCTAGGAATGCCAAAAAATCAACACTAATTTTTTCAGGCACCGGCATATGTCCTTTCTTGAATGAAGAAAATAGAGAGAAATTACATCCCGGGTTGTTGACTTTCCAAATTCCAAAGTGATGTGCCATTTATTAATTACAAGAGAACGCAGATCGGGGGAAGACCACAAATTTTTGTTCCCCGTACAAATTAGGGTGGGAGCAGTTACGAATTTATTGAATTCGAGAGATCTTTTTCCTTCCCTTTTGTGATGTGAGGACTTTAGATAGTATTTGGTTATATTTTCTTATTGAATGATGGGGCCTGACACGACTCTTGACGTGCGTGGGTGTAGAAATCGTGGCAGCACTTCAATTCATACTATTTCTGTCCATCTGGGAAGGTTTGTCAGGCATGTGATATGATTGGACAAACCCTAAATAAATATGACAAACACTATCCGTTTTCCTTTTTTTTTTTTTTCAAGAACAAAATTGTGGCTGAAGTAAGGAAAAATTACAAATAAGTGTCGGAAGTAAATTTTATTTCAAATAAAAATTTAAAATATTTTTATTTTTTAAATAAAAATTTGAAGTGAACATAATTTTAAATAAGGATTTTAAATTGCCATGAAGTCTAAAAAAAAAGATAGGGTCTCAAGGCATTTTTGTCATTTCTCTCTTTTGACATTTTTTTTCCCTTTTCCTGTTTTTGGAAAAAACAAAAACAAAAAAAAACACACACGCACAAACACAATCCGTCAGTAGGGCGTTGGCGAAGGCGGGCAGGGTTGCCGGCGCCCTCTCCCGGATCCAGGCGAGGTAAGTCACGTAAATGCGCAATTGACTTACATGCAACCTAAACAAATAAAGCAGAGAATTTCTAATGTCAACAGAACAAAAAAAAAAAAACCTAAACGATAATAACAAACCACCTAAAAAAAAAACATTCCACGGCTGATAATTCCGCCAGCATTGGCGTGGCTGCTTCTGAGCACCAAAGGCTCTTCTGAATTCCTCGCCGCGGGAGTAGATTTTCCGGCGATTATTATTATTATTATTTTTCTTAATCAGGGGGCGAAAAATGTCTTAAATTTAATATTAAAAAAAAAGGGAAATTTTCAGTGAAGTCATCAGTCAAAGATACTTTCGGTAGGCACGTCCACCGATATGCCCCACTTTATATCTCTGGGTGGGTGAATTTGCAAAATAAAATAAAATAAAATAAAATAAAATAAAAATTATATTTTGAACAGTGACAGCGTGTCAGAGACAGACGAGGGGGTTCAGAATTCTATAGTTTCTGCCCACCCAATCGAATTCCATTTCCATTCATGGTCAGATTCATTAAATTCCTTTCAAAATGGAAGAAGTGTGCAGCTTCTTTTTCAAGCTACTTCTGTTTTTTTTTTTCCTTTCCTAAGTTAAGATTCTTTTGATGGATTTAGTAATTGAGACTCGAATTTTTTTTAAAGGAATACTAACGTAGGAAACGAAATTTATCTGTGATGTTTCTCTAAAGTTTAATCCGGAATAACTCCTCGTAGTATGCGATTCTCCGGCTCGAGGGAAATTCTTGGTTAAAATTATGAATTCGTTAGACCGTACTAATTTATAAAGATCGTCAACAAGGTTCATATCCATGACGGGTTTTTTCTTTTTTCTTTTTTGTAAGTCAGCTTGAGCACATTAGTAGATAGAAGAAAAATTAATGAACTTTGTACAAAGATGAATACAAAATAACATTGAGATGGTGGAATAAAACACCGCTAATATGATCAGTAGAGGTCAATCTTGTGTTCTCATGACAATGTGTGGTTTTTGCACTTAAATAAACAGCCATTTCCACTTATCCCGTTTGTGATTTTGATTCTTTAATTCTATTGAGATTAGTTTCATCGACTTGACAAGCTAGAGAGTTTCATAGCCATTGAGAGAACGAAAGTAGCACGAGCTTGATAATTTTGAGGTGCGTGAAAACCTACGTCATCGAATAGCGGGTTATTGATTGTTCATTTTAAGGAATACCCTCTATTTGTTTCACCTTCGAGGAATTTTGAAGTTTGGAAGACGCCATAGACGAAGCAATTTTAGGATTTACTTAGGTTGATTCCGTTACTATGCTAGGTGGAGAATTTTCTCTAGATCCTTTATGTATCAATAAGCTACTATCGATAAGGTGTTAGCTTAGATGGCATCATGTCCCAACTAAAAATTTAGACTAGTAAATGTTTGTTCCACGTTATTTTAGGCCGAATTTCCGTAGTATTTAACATTGACAGTGGCCTAATATCCAAAAAAATCTCCGGTTTTAGCATTTGTGATAATTATATCCAAATTTTTTTTGTCTAGTAAAAAAACCTCTAACTTTTATTTTGTCCCAATTCTATCGGTTTAATATACAAAAAAAAAACTATCAACTTTAGCATATGGCCCAATTATATCCTTTTTTTTTTTGTTTCATAAAAAACCGTAAACTTTTACTTTTATCCCAATTTTACCACCGTCGACCTTTTGTCCATAATCACCATTAGTTAATTCTACGTAGATCAAATATTCTCCTTGAAGTTATCAATGAATCTTTGAAATCTAGAAATAGTAGATTTTAGAGACAACGAGTTTTTAGATCATTTTTCTAAATATCTCAATGTCTAGCCATTTTTTGAGCTGTTGAATGTCGAAGAGAATACAAAATGCATCGCCTTGAATGACTCTATATCTTCCGGCAAACAATAAAAGAGAAGTTCAGAGTTTTTTTTATGCCAGCTTTGTTGATGTGTAATTTATTAACGACATGAAAATGCCATTTAGAATTAACTAATGGTAATTATGGATGGAAGAATAATAGTGGTAAAGTTGGAACAAAAGTAAAAGTCGAAGATTTTTTATGAAACAAAAAAAGTTTTGGATACAATATACTAAAGTTGGAGGTTTCTTTGGCACTAGGAAGGTAAAATCGAGATAAAAGTAAAAGTTTGGGGTATAATTGAGATAAAAATAAAAGCTGAATGTTTTTTACGAGAGAAATTTTTTTTGGATGTAATTATTGTAAATGTTAAAATTGGAGGGTTTTTTTTTTATTTTTATATTGGGTCGTTTGGCAATATGCTGGCCGTACAAAATTCTACCTGTAAAACGACATCGCACGATCTATTTCTCACCTTTTTATAAGTCATGATGATGGTCTGAGCTGTAATCAATTTCATCTAATAGCGTAGAGATCCTGAGCCCTTTGACTGTTCAGTGTTCCATCTCCATTTAACTTTTGCTACACAGGACCCAAGACGAACACTCAGTGTTAATTATGATGCTAATTACTTTTTCCCCCCCCCCTCAGGCATGTCCTTCTGGGTCTACTCTTTACTTTAGGCCCGGATAATATTTTTTATTGGATTAAAAAAATAATATTTGTCTCTCTTTCTTTTTTTTTTAAATCCCTGTTTCAATTTTTCGTAACCGGCCGAGAAGATTTAGGGTATTATTTAATGACAGTGTACATTTCTCATGTCATATTGATGCATTTCCGCTTTGCTTCTACACAATAATCGCACAAAATTCATGTTCGTAGATTTCTCTGTTCTTTACGTGTGTATGAAAAATCCGATTTGATTCTCGTCCGTGCAGTCAATTTAATAATTTTTTTTATTTTTATTTTTATTTTATAATTTTTAAAAATTGCATTTTTTATTATTTACATTTTTTTCATTTTTTTTCCCACCTTCTGGTCTTCGCAAGCGACGGCCGGCCACCCGAGAGCTCGAGCCTCTCACAAATCGTCGACTGCCTGAAGAAGAAGGGAGTAAAAAAATTTAAAAAAGAAAAAGAGAAAAAAAAATACAAAATTTTGGAAATAAATAAAAATGAAAAGAAAGTAAAAAATAATTAAAAATAAAAGAAATGTGAAAGAGCGGAGGAAGGAAAGATGGAGAAAATATTTTCCTCCTTTTGATTTTATGGGGGAAAAAATATTTTTCTTGACTAACTTATTATTACGAACCAAACGCCAAAAAATTCGAAAAATATTTTTCTGAAAGTTATTTTTCATGAAACAAACGGTGCCTACGTATCAATATTCGTATACCGTAAAAGTCTTGGGTGTCTCGGATCAAGAAAATTTCAAAGTGCGTAAAATGTAGTATTTTAGTTAAGTAAAAAGTAAAAAATTAATCCAAACAGACAATTGTCTTGTGAGAAATTTCTGGCCTCAAACAATTCTAGTCAAGGTCACTCGTGTGAGCATTGTCATTTGTTTGTTCCTTTGATGGGGAGAGAATCATAACTTCATCGAGTGTTTCCTGCCTCGGCAAAGTTAACCGCACTGCCGCACAGGCGCATGATGGCTACCAGAGGATAATATAAAGCATCAGCGGATCACGACCCTATATCGTGTGTGAATTGGAAGGAGAGGTGATTAGTTTCCGATCTGGTCTAATTTTTTGGTGATTTAATGAAATCGGTGGATTATTGATAGGAGTGAACAACACGGGCTTCAAATTTAATATAATAATTAAGGACAAAAGGACATTAAAAGTGCCAATTTTCTGTACGGCGCTTACTTTAGTGCTCATATTTTTTTCTGGATCGCTTAGGTACCAAATCGGAGAACAAACGATCACTTTAGTGCCAATTCCGGTCAAACAAGACACGTGGTATTTTTATTAATTTTTTAATATTATGTAGATTTTTTTTTGAAAAGGCAGTCCACATGTCTTCCATGTGGCAATTTTTTAAAAAAAATCAGTGTGCGTGGACCCCATGTGTAATATCTTCTACAAAATAAGCTAAAATATTTAAAAATTTAAATTAAATTTAAAAATGATCTAAATAACTAAAAAAAATTTTAAAAAAGGAAATTGATTTGTTGCAACAGTGAGGGCTTGGAAGCCCTCCCGCTCTTGAGTGGCCGGCGACCAACGCCGACCACGGGCAAGGCCTCACCTAGTTCTGCGAGGGCGAGGCCAAGGCCGAGGCCTCGCCTACGGCCAGTGAGGGACATCGACCACTTGACAACCCTCGCTGGCCATCCCCCACCCTCATCAGACATTGTCGGCAATGGCGGGCGGTGGTGGCAAGGGCTTTTGGAACACAATTTTTTTTAAAAAGTTTTTTAGCTTTTTTTTTTTTTTAATTTTTTAACTTTTGGCTTTTTATTTATTGCTGACTTGGAAGCTCCGGCGAGCCACGTAGATGTCACATCAGATTTCTAGTGAAGCTCACTGGAGTTGGTACTGAAATAAACATTTTAAAAAAAATTGGCACTTAAGTGATAAAAAAAAGTGACATTAAAGTGACCACTGTACATAAATATTAACATTCCTAGTGTCCTTATGCTATTAATTAATATTATGTTTTCTTTTAAGAAATAAAAATCGGTCCAATTCTCCCTAGAACAGGAAACTGCACCGAAAATCGCAGGTTACAATTTTATGAAATCGGGAATCGGACCGACACGCCTAGAATCCGAACCGTATGGACTATTCCCGATACAGTTGGGTCCTGTTTTCTCATCCCTAATTATAAGATCCCTTGTCCATATTAACTTCATAGAGATCCGTCCGGTAATTAGATGGCATTCGATGCTTTCATATATTCCATGCATGCACGGACACATAAACAAGAGATTTCACTTTTGATGAACAAGCCGCGAAGAAAATCCTTAATACATGGCATCCAACACATGCAACATGACAATAATTCAGCGCGTACATTTCATTCTCATAATGCATTAAATGTAGAATACAATTTTCTCTTGACAATTTCGATATAGTAATTTAAGCATCTCATAAGCATAGGAAAAATTATCAAAAAATCCCTAAACCTCTTGTAGTTTTGCTAATTCAGTCATAAACATTTTCATTTTATCAATTGAGTTATAAAGATTTTTACGTTTTGACTGGAAACTACTTACGTGGACTACTTTTAATAATTTTTTGAATGATTTATTTATTATTTTCGCCTTTTTATCTTCCCTTCTTCCCTCTATTGGTCATCGATGGGCCTGGCAAAGGGTCGAAAGGAAGAAAAAAGAAAAAAGAAATAAAGACAAACATAGTAAATAATTCCTTACAAAAAAAAACATAATAAATAATAAATTAAAAGTTTGAAAAATATTAAAATATAATTAAATATTTTCTGCATCACTACCGGCATCCGCATCAACGATTTTCGGCTAAAATTAATTGGATGGACTCAGTTGGCAAAATATGAAAGGTTTTAAGACTCAATTAATAAAATTAAGAGTTTTGGGACTGAATTAACAGATTTAAGGTTTTTTGGCCAATTTTCCCCATTAGCTAAGCGCCATAACATTTCAACGCCAAAGTTTAACACATTCTCATCGATACATCTTGCACGATATTGATCTCTACATAGTGCACATATCATAAATTATCATAGTGCATAAAAGACAAAGAACAGATAATTAGCGCACTAATATCTTGAAAATTTTCATTTATCGTAACGGAATCCTCCTCATTTTTTGTATCATAGAATTTCCAACAATTCAGTAAGAACGAATTATTCCATATATTTGGATAGAAATCCATGTTTTTTTGGTAAAAAATAGAAATCCTTGTTAAGTAATCTCATTTATTATACCCAAGAACCTTACTATCATATACACACAAAATCCATTTTCATATCCGTGACTACTTATGCCTAATCATGGTTATTAAAATTCTCATCTCCTATTTTTTTTCAAAGCATGTCTCGGTCCCATTAATAAACTTAGGGACCAGATCCTAAATTTGTTAACTAGATCCTCGAATTCTTTGATTTGACCAATTTCACCTTTATAAATAACTTCGGCTTTTAAGTCTCCTTTTCCATTAAATTTGATAATCGAACTCACAGATTAACTCACGGTAGAAATTTCTCATATTTGATAAAGTTTCAGACCCAGAAAATTTGCAAAACAGCCCTTTAAGTCGTCCTTGGTTTTACACATTTAATCACAAATTGCCGATTTTTCTACAATTAAACCTACGATCCCGAATGGAATTATTCTAAGAAGCTAGGCCGTGATCTAACCATATCCCCCCTAAGAAATGTTCACAACATGGCATCAAGGCATAGTCAAAACAGTTTTCAGAGATGCAACACTGATCAATTCGAGAAGACATATTTCCCAAATTAGCATATTTCATCAACTACATTAATCTAATCCGATCCTCCAATCACGATAATTGAAAACATTACTTTTTGTGCTGGTGTCAGCTTTATCTAACTTTGGAAATTACTAATTTACCCCCTTAACTAGTTGAAATCACAAGTTTACCACTAAGGGCCCGCATGGTAATCATTCTCATTCTCCGATCCGAAAAAACCGATTCTGGTTCAAATGAATTTTTTGATTCTGTTATCGAATGAGTTTTAGAGAATCAGAACATGTTTGATAACCGCACAAAATTTATGTTTAAAAAAAATGATCTTTCCCTATTTTTTTCATTTAAGTCAAATAACTATGCGGTTAATTTATAAAATTTCATCCTAAATTAAAGACTAATTTTCAATGCACACTCAAATAATTTAAAATACATTATTTTTAGCATGTCATGAACGAAATACAAATTTTAATACATAATGTTTAAAGTTCTTTAAATGTTGCGTTTTCTAAATACATAGAAACATCTTGTGACGCACGGCTACCAGTATGCATGTTGGATGCCCTCATCCTCCGCAATATTCTTTGTAGGAGAGTGAAATCTATGAAATTTATGAAATTTAGGCCCAACTTTATGAAAATAAGGTCAAACTAACATAATCTAAGCTTTTTCTATATTTTAGGATTTTCTAAATTTTTTGTTATTTTTTTAAAAAATTATTTTTTATTTTTATTTTATTTTATTAGGTAGAGGGGAAAGAATGACGAGAAAATTACAAGGAAAAAGTGAGAGAAGTGAGACTTTATTCTATTTGCTATTTTCAAAAGTCATTCTTTTCCCGAAAACAACTTTTTTTTACTTCTGGATTTTACTCTAAAACCGATTCTGATTCTCCAAAATTGATTCCGGGAACAGAATCAGAATCAAAATTATTTACGTTACCAAACAGCATTCTCATTTTTTACTGTTCTGGGATGAGAATTAGAGAATGAGAATGGTTACCATGCAGACCCTAATTGTATTATTCCTCTTCAATAACTTGTTTTTAATGTTCATCCACAAACTTACTTAGAGATTTAGGACGCCCAGATAGATAATCGGGGATTGACATGTTAGTGACTCGGGTTGTACCAACTCAAAAGCTCATAATTTTATATTCATCATAGAGTAAAGGTTTAAGACTTGATTACATAATTAAAAAAAATTGAAAACCTAATTAGATTCTGAATATACGATTTTAGCTTTCGTCTCGACCCCTCCTCCTTCCCATTCCCACATGTGGATGTGTGTGTGTATATATATATATGTGCATATCGATCTTATTGTCAATGTTTATTATATATGCATGAATTTATGCTCTCATTATGATTCTCTTTGCTTGAGTCTCATAGAGAGAGAGAGAGAGAGAGAGAGAGAGGGGGGTTTTGTGTTTAATCAATTCCTAATTATCGGATAAGGTTTAACTAATCTCCCTTAATTATCGTCAGGATCACCAGAGCTCTCGTTGGAGCGACAAAAGGAGTCCCCGATTCAACCTCATCCTCTTCATCTGCTCAAAACCCTAGGCAATGCCCTGCTGAAGGGTCCCCCCAAAGCTTCAAATCTTCATTAGCTTCATGTGGTCCTAATCAAATTGACTGATTTCACTTCCTTCTAAACCAGATCAGGCAGGATAAAACAAAGTGCGTGTGTCCCCAATACATTCTTTTGCATAAATCGTTAATAAATTATGAAAAATTAGGGTTATTTTTTGGAAAATTTTTAATAAATAGTGGTCCTATAATTAGTACATTGAAGTAGCCCCCATGTTAGTTTCTACTTGTCATTGGGCCCATGTCCTTTGGTACTTTGGTGGGTAATGCACGGCAAGTGTATTGTCTGTCTCTCTCTCTCTCTTTAGGGTTATGACGAAAGTTGCCTTCATACGCATTTTGTCAAAGTTATAAAGAATGTGTTGTCGACTCTGAGTTGACTACTAGCATTCGACTTTTCTTCTTGTAACCATGCTCTCCACATTGCAAAGACGAGAGATCAAAAAGCCAAGGTGAGGAGAGTCCAAGCCTAAGTGCCGCTGGCCTCGCCACTCATTTGTTGGTTATTTATGTTTAACCAAATAAATACATAGAAACAAAGGTTAGAAGGGAAGGGCCACTCATTTGTTGGAGGATCTTACACGTGGCATGCGGAGAGGAGCCTCATTAGGCACTACGAGTACGATTTTAATGAATTGTTTATAATGCAGATCAGATGTACCAAAAAAAAAAAAAAAGAGAACGTTTAAAATTTAGATTTATTAGATTTTGTCTATGTTCTATTGATTCTCTTTTTGATTGACGATGTGGCTCCACCACTGAGCAGAAGTGGCCACGTAAGTTTTCCAACGAAAATTAGTCCAAGAAGGAAGATGGGAAAAAAGTGCCAAAAATGTCCTAAATCTATTACATTGATATCAATTTAGTTTTAAACCTTTCAATTAGATCAATTTAATCCCAAACCTTTTTGTGTTAGTACTAATTCAGTTCATTTGATCGATTTTTACCGGAAGTCGCTAACGTGGACACCGACCGTCCGTAGTGCGACCGACGCCGACATGGATATTTTTTAAACTATTTCTTTATTTTTTAGAAAAATATTTGTAATAATTTCTTATTTTTTCATTTTTTTTTCTTTCACTTTGGCTGGAGAAGATCACCGGCAACCCTCGCCGGATCCGGGAGATGGCCGGTGAGGCCGTGATGGCCCCGGGTGAGGCCATTGTGGCCTCGAAGGCCCTCTCGGTGGCCAACAAGGGCTAGCTAACCCTCGTGTCGCCGACCGAAGTGAAAGAAATAAAAAAGACTAATAAAGAATATATGATTTTTTCAAATAAAAATTTATTTTTTAAAAATTTATTTAAAAATATCCATTTTAGCTTCAACTACGCCACATAGGACGGCCATTATCCATGTCGGTGATTTTAGGGACTAAGTTAAAATATTTAAGACTGAATTGGTTTGATTAAAAGATTTAAGACTAAATTGGTATCAATACAATAAATTTCGAACTTTTTTTTTGTATTTTTCCAAAAAGATGGTGCATCAATTGCAAATACATGGAAACATGGTGCATTCAATCGACAAAAATTCAATGTCGGTTTGTTTGGTGTGACCTTGTTTTTGACTTTCTTCCAAATTTTATGATGCATGCATTTCGCATTTATTTAATGTAAAGTAATTGGAATCTTTCAAAATCGTTTTGTATTAATTTTTGAAAATTCATATATAATTAAGAATTACATTAGAAGACTTAAATACCTGGCCCAATGAACAATAATATCAAAACATTTTAAAAAGTACAATCGAATTTAGAACTTTGGAATTAGGTATAACTAAGTTCTTCTAACGATCGCAAATTACTGATGGTGCTCTAATGTTTTTTAGCCGTACGTCTTTGACGTGGCACCGTATTAGAAAACGTAATTTTTTTCTTTAAAGAGAAGAACGAAAATGGTGGGAGAAAAAAGTTAAAAAAAACAAAAAAATAAAATAAAATCAAGTCCACAGAGAGAGGCACTGTACGCGGGCCCTGTGAAGAAGATTGTGGGTGGTGCCACCCCAAATTTATCAAAGGTATACCGGTTTAAGATTTTTGGTTGTTGAAAAAATAATTTGTGATAAATTTGTCACATGTATACTAGTTTAAGATTTTTGGTGGTTGAAAAAATAATTTTGGGTAAATAATTTGGGATTTTTCGTGGTATTAACCCTAATTCTTTTTTATCATCTTTCCAAATTATTGGATTTATTAATTTATATATTTTTTGATTTTATGGTCTTTCTTTTTTCTTAAATAAAAATAATTGATTTTTCCTGATATGGTGCCACACTAGCTCCATGTTGGATTCCAACATGGTAAGCCAGCAAAATTGATTGCGCCATAGCTGGAAGAACTTAATTACACTTTTTCAAACGTTTAGAAATTGAATATTGAGCCAAACGACCAAGAGCTATTAATCCAATTTTAACTTCTCTTAGAATTCAGAGAACGTTTTGCATTTTGGCGGCAAAGTAGAAAATCGTTTTCGTCCTTTTAGAAGTTGCAACAAACAACTCAAAGCAGGTCATTGGAAAAAAAAAAAAAAAACATAGCCTAGTCAATCATAGCCTTTGGTTTATAATTTTCTTCATATAGCCTAAGATAGAACAAATGTATAAAGCTACTTTAATTCGAATTCAATGTCCAACCATTCAAAACATGTATCCCTCGAACTTTCTAACGAAGAATATAAAGACATTTACCTTTTGCTGCTCCACCATAGGATATGCAGTAGCACAATAATGAAAAACTTCACAAGACCTGCTTCAGTCTTAATTATTTTCTTAGAGGCAGGGGAGATCTCGACAAATCAAAATGAATCGTAGGCGGCCCACGTTTATTATGTGGGGACTCCCTAAGAGGATGACTTTGACTAGAAGCCCACCTTGTGCATGATCATTCTCATCTTTCCCAAATGGTTTTTTCGGCCATCAAACGAAGACAGGGATGGTCCTTTCATTTTATTTTTAACCAAGGGAAAAATGAAAGTTATTACGAGATATGTGTGTCGCGCGATATTTCGATGTGGTTTTGCATGCCAATTGCGGTCATCGATGATTTCGACGCATGTATCATAACAATTAACAAAGAGATTGTTAGAGTTAATTGAATAATCGCGGGACATCAGGCGACCTATGAGTCGCCGTAGCAAGTTCGTTTTTCTTCGTGGGTTACTTTTCTCCATCTTTGAAAAGTTCAAAACGATTTGTAAAGTCGTGTTTTTTTTTTCCTCCAAGCACAATGACAGAACATTTCATGGTGCATGGCTCTCGATTATTCTTTGGAAGGGTCCCTATTGCTTTGCATGTGATCATGGGCATATGTGGAGAGAGAGAGAGAGAGAGAGAGAGAGAGTTAAAAGCGGTTTTTTTTTGTTGGGTCGAACAAGTCTTTTGATGTTTGATTGCCCCAAAAGTAAGGCTTTTATTTGTGTCCACTCGTGGAATGTAGGACAAATGAGATAGGTATCTATCTTATTCGAATAGCGCGATTCACGCAACAACGTTAGGGTTTTTCTCGCACATGAAACGTCGACCTCAACGCCCATGACATGCATGCTCTACTTTGAAATTTTTTCTCATCCTAGTTTTCCCTATGGTTTTGATTGTGATGGACCGACCTACTAATCCTATAAAGTCATGAGTTTTCAAGGTTTTTTGCACTTTATATTCGTCCGTGGCATCTATTGGGCGGCCACAAGATTTGAAAAAGTGCTGACTTTCTTAAAGCTGCCGATTTTTAGGATCAATCAGTTCAATTCAAAATCAAGACAGTGTGAATTATGAAAGTAATGGTAGCGGGAAAGGGTTTTCTTTAGGCTCCGTGCGTTTTGTGAAAAAATATTTTGTTTGAAAAACATATTTATCATTTTCCGGCACTTTGATCGCTTGGGTAAATGACTCAACTGGAAATTTTTTTCATAGTCAATAAAAATCTTGTACTTCAAAAAATCGATTCCCTTTTCTAAGAATTAGGACTCATATTATATAATATGACTATATAATGATGCTTGGCCCCAACTCCCGTGCCGGGTTCTCGGCGGCCGGGCTTGGGTGTATAGAGATAAGGCCTTTGGTGGCCGGGCCTGGGTACCCAACTCTCATCCCCAAGTTATTGACCATCGGAATCGGGTCCACAACGGCTAGGCTCGGGACTCCGGTGCCCGTGCTCTGGTCCCTAATGCCTAGGTATCCTACTCTTGCGCTGAATTCATCGGCGCCTAGGCTTGGGTCCATAGAGGCCGAGCCTAGGTTCTCAAAGGTCGAGCTTGGGACCTAGTTGCTCGTGCCTAGGTCCTTGATGGCCATGGCCAAATACTCGACTCCCGCCCCCAAGTCACTAGCGCCAAGGCCCAGGTCCACGTGGCCGGGCGTGGGTCTAAGGAGGCTGAGCCCAAGACTTCGGTTATCATGTTGGTTCCCCAACAACCATGCCCCGGTTCTCGATTCCCATGCCCAAGTTATCGGCGCTGGGGCTTGGGACCTCAATTTGGTGCCTAACTTGGGATTTCAATTGACACTCGAGCCTGAGTCCATCGATGTCAGCCCTAGGTCTATAGAGGCCAGGCATGGGACCCTTGTGCTCGTGCTTCGGTCCCTAATGGCCGTGTTGGACTACTTGGCTCTTGCCCCTAAGTCAAATGACACACGAGCTTGAGTCCACGGAGGCCGAACCTCGATACCCTGACGCCCGTGCCTGTTCTCTAGTGGCTATGCCTAAGCACTCTATTATCGCACCGAATTCACCGGTACTTGAGGTACGCCCATATAGGTCAGGTTCAAGACCTCGGTTTGGCACTTGGCCCCTGTCCATAGAGGTTGGGGTCGGGCCCTCGATGCCTATGCTCGGGTCCTTATAGCATGCTTGGGTACCAGCTCCCATGTCTGGACACCAATGCCTGTGCCTGCGTCGACTGAGTCCAAACCTAATTTTTTGAAGTCGAGCCAAAACCTTGGTGTCTATGCGTGGGTCCTCCACAGTTGTGCTTGGGTACTCGACTCCAGTGCCCAACTACGATCATGTCTCTTAAGACTAGGCCCAAGATCCTGGTGCCCAGGTGTAGCATTGGGCTTGAGTCCATCATGGCTAGGCCATGGTCCCTGATGCTCATGCTTGGGTTCCTAGTGGCTGGGCCGAGAAAACCCGGTTTATATGATTAGGACCCCGATGGTTGAGTGTCCTTTATATCACACGAACAGTGCATCTGTTTATTAAAACAAATCCAAGTTTTCCTTTCCAAATCCGAAAATAATCTCTAGTTCATTTTCATATTTTAGCCAAACCGAAAAGTATCGTCATTTTCCAAAAAGATGATTCTGTAGAAAACATTGTCCTAAAACGTCAAGTGTTTTACCAAACAAATGTAGATGGAAAACTATCGTCGAGTATAGGAAACTACCCTCCCTTTTTTTTTTCCTTTTGATTTTTGAAAGAACCTAAGTTGAGGGAGATATCTTCATAACTAGTAATGCATCAAACCCAATTTTTCTTTAGTTTTCTTTATAAAAGGAGCATTCTTCATGGTTTCGTCAATTACTCTTGAAATGAAAATTACAAACTGCTACCGTTTTCTTAACGACGATAATTCTTATTTTAGATAGAAAAATGTTCCTGCTATGAAAGGAAAATATTCAGACTAAATGTCTAAGAAACAAACTAAAGTGCGCAACAAACGGTCAATTGGGGGTTCAGAAAAAAGAAAAGAAAACATATGCATGTAGGTACGTACGTATGTATGTATGTGTTGCGATCGAAAATTCACTTCCGATGGGCTGGACTATCTGGCGTTACTATGTCCCATTGGGCCTCGGTGATCCGAAGCTCAAGTTGTGTGATTTAAGCAGATTATTCTGCATCGCCGATGCAATAAGGGTCAAGTATAAATTCCCCATGCTAAGACAAGCTCCTATTACGAAAAAAATAAGAGATCGAAAATTAATATAAACAGAATGAAAGAATAAATCAAATACCGGATTTACGTGGTTCGTTCGGTATGACTTACTTCCCTACTTTTTCGTTGGCTACTCGCACCTTACGATATTTTGAAGACTTTGTCTAACGAGTACTCATCCCAGATGACATGCGACTTTTCTTCCTTTGACTTTGATACAGGCGGGAATTTTACCGCAGGAAGACCAGCATAGTGTTTCATTTAGATCAAGCGATACAATGAATATTACAATCACACTCGAATAACTTAAACGCTCTCGGTGTTTTCGAGCCCCCGATTATACCTAATAATTCACACAGTGTTTAGCCCTCACCATTTCTCGAAAAACAATCTATCAATCTCACGAAAAGAATTGCGCAAGTCTTACCACAAGACTTATTTAGCTTCAACATTCTCGGATACCTTCAGCTATGACTTAAGAAGAAACAGTCTCTTGGATGCAATTCAAGGAGAAGACCCACTTCTTATATAGAACATATTTTGGATCCTAAATAGAAAACCTCCTCAAACTAGGAAACCTACTTGGATAGGGTTTCCTTTTACGGAGAAATATTTTCAATATTTTTGTTGACACCTAGATTATGGCGATCCGGTTATTCATTTGATTGCACAAAAAATTAGGGATCGAACTCGGCCCAGAAACAAAATATTAAGTTCATTATACATATGTATCAGGAGCATTTGCTTTAGTAGTTAATTAAGCTCATAGGTCTGCATATTTATTGGACTGTGTACCGATTTCCTGTTTCCTCATTAGGTTACAGCATTGCATCACAGCATTTGAAACGCAAGAACATGTCAAGATCTTCTCCAGTGATAACCTGAACATAAAACTCATTCAAGATGGAGATACCTGCGCTAAACATGGACGATCTGTAAAGGTGACGATCATTAACCATCTAACGGGGTAGTCAAATGATACACACTCCATCCTTAACATCCGACTCGAAAAATAACACCGAAGGCGGAACCCCACATGGATGAAGAGTTAACTCAGCTTGCCAGATAATAATGACCGCTAAAGACCGCGTCGAATTCATCAAGCGATAACTATCGCAAGACGTAACCATCGGACACTAGATAAGGGAGAAAATGAAAGAGCAACTTTCTATTCATTTCTAGAGTCTGAGAATGCCATTCAAGCACTGCAGCAGTTAAGTTATGAATTGTTCTACCCCAGCCAGTCGGTAATTGCAGAAGCTGAATGCCGGCATCTTTCACTTTCACATGTATCTTCCCCCAATTGCTGGCGTAGATCACTAAACGAGCCCTCTGTGCAATGCGTTGGCTGGGTCCGCCTCATTTGTGGGGCCCAGCTAGCAAAATAAAAGAAAACAGAAAAAGAAAAAAAGAGGAGAAAAGTCAAAAGAAAAAAAAAAGGACAAAAGCAAGGAAAAAGCCAAAAAGAAAGAAAAGAGGTTGGCTGCTGTCTTCGTGGATATAGTGACCGAGAGTGTGAAAATCAACATGGGAGGAGAGAGAATCGGTTCGGTGGAGAGAGAAACCGAGAGAAAAGAAAAGAAGAAAAAGAGGGCCATTACTTTCCGGTCTCGATTCGAAGGTCAATTGTTGACCGAATTAGCTCAAATTTGAGTACGTTGTTCGTGAGGCCGAGGTCTACGAGTTCATCTATTTCGTTCGTTGAGATTCGTCTTCAAATTTTCCCATTGCGATTAGGGTTTTTTTTCCTATTTTGTATTGTTCTACCTTTGTGGTCAGTAAATGCTCTTATAATGTTAATGTTGAGCCTCTAGTGTGTGACTAGAGAGAAATATTTTGTGTGCCTATTATTCTTCATGATTAGTGAAATTTTTTTGGGTCGTCCGTGGTTTATCCTGTTTTGGGTTTTCCACGTAAATCTTGGTGCGTTGTCTCTTAATCATTCTGCTATCATATTTACATGTTACGAGGTTGTTTTTGTTGGATATATATATATATATTGTTAGTTGATGCTGGATTAAGTTAGAGTAGTTTCGGGGGGAGAGTTTGATCTTGGATTGGCTTAGTTTATGCTGAAGTGCTGTCCGTTTTCCCAACAAAGTGGTATCAGAGCTAGTGTTGAGACTTTAGTGTTAAACGGAGAATACAATTGGCATTATGTTTAAGTTAAATGCCTCAAATTACTCCATATGGAAGCCTCGGATGGAAGACATGTTATATTGCAAAAATTTGTTTGATCCCATCGATGGTAATGAAGCTCAAGGAGATAAGGAAGACAAAGAGTGGGAGCGAATAAATTGAAAAACGGTTGGGTTTATTCGACAATGGATTGACGATAGTGTGTTTCACCGTGTTGCTCAAGAAACGAAGGCGGATACTTTGTGGAAGAAACTACAAGATCTCTACGAGAGGAGAACTTCACAAAGTAAAGCTCTTCTAGTTAAACGACTTATCAATTTGAGATACAAGGAGGGGAGTAGCATGTTGGAGCACTTGAGTGAATATCAAGATGTTGTAAATCAATTGACAAATCTTGAGATTGACCTTAGTGATGAATTGCAATTATGTTTGTTGCTAGGTACTCTTTTCGATAGTTGGGACACTTTGGTTGTGGCGTTAAACAATTTGGCTCTTTATGGTGTGCTTTTTATGAGCATGGTTAAAGAAAGTTTGTTCAATGAAGAAACAAGGAGAAAAGACTTGAATTATGAGTTTAGGTCGGAGGCACTTGTCGTAGAAAACAAAGCGATAAAGTTTATCAAGAAAGTTTCAAAGTAATGAGAGGGGCAAGTCAAGAGGAAAGTCGAAGTCAAGGCCGATGACAAGTGTGAAGTATTACAATTGTGGCAAGATGGGACATCATGACAAAGAATGTTGGCAACCAAAGAGAGATAAATCCCATTATAGAAATAGAGATAGAAAGAAAGAAGAGAATTAGGCTCTTGCGGCAGTTGCATCCAATGGTGATATTGTGTTCATCTGTGACGACGGTTGTGTAAACCTCACATGCCAAGACTCTAGCTAGGTTGTTGATTCCATAGCTTCTTTTCATGTCATCTCACGGTGTGACTTCTTTACATCCTATCGCAGTGGTGACTTCGGTTGTGTTAGGATGTGAAACAGTGGTGTTTCTAAGGTTATCGGCATAGGAGACGTTTATTTGGAGACCGATATGGGATGTACTTTGCTTCTGAAAAATGTGAGACATATTCCAAATGTTTGACTTCACTTGATTTTTACAAGTGCCTTAGATGACGATGGTTATTGCAATTCCTTCTATGATGTTAAATGGAAATTGACTAAAGGCTCTATGGTAGTGGCAAAAGGCAAGAAGACATGCACGCTCTATACCATGCAAGCAAATTTGATGCGAGAAGAGCTAAATGCAGTGAAGAACTCCTCGCTTGACTTGTGGCATATGAAGCTTGGTCATCTTAGCGAGAAGGGGCTTGAAACTCTTGCTAGGAAAAATTTTCTACCATTGAAGGAAAGAAATTTGACGGAATGTATTCATTGCTTAACGGGTAAGCAACATAGATTCTCATTTCATAGTTCATCTCCACACACAAAATCAAATGTACTTGATTTAGTTCACACCGATGTTTGTTGCATGGATGCTAGAACACTTGGTGGTGCATTGTACTTTGTGACATTTATCGATAATTGCTCTAGAAAAGTTTGGGCTATTGATTTGAAATCTAAAGATCAGGTGCTTGCGGCTTTCAAACAATTTCATATTAGTGTTGAAAGGGAAACCGGGAAGAAGCTGAAATGTGTGCGGGCTGACAATGGTGGAGAATATAGAAGCCCATTTGAGTATTATTGCAAGGATTATGGTATCAAGCTTGAGAAAACTGTTCCAAAAATACCACATCAGAATAGAGCACCCGAGAGAATGAACCGGATGATTAATGATTGGATTCGATGTATACTATCTCATGTGAAATTACCTAGGTTATTCCGAGGTGAAGCGATGAAAACAACGATTGACTTGATAAATCTTTCTTCATCGATTCCTCTTAGGGGGGATGTTCCGCAAAGAGTATGGAATGGGAAAGATGTCTCCTACAGCTTATCGAAGGTGTTCGGTTGTCGGGCATTTGTGCATGTTCTAAGAGATGAGAGATCCAAGCTTGATGACAAGTCTAAATAGTGTATCTTCTTGGGTTATGGACATAAAGAGTTTGGCTACATGTTATGGGATCTAACTACAAAGAAAGTCATTAGAAGCCGAGATGTGGTGTTCTTTGAGCATCAAACCATTGAAGATATCGATAAGTCAAGAAAACCAAAAAATGTAGCTCAACACGTTATTAGTTTTAGCCCAAATCCTCCTGCCATATTAGGTGGAAATCACGGGGGAGAAGTGCTTGAAAATCATTAAGAGGGTGAATCCTCACGGAATATTGATTCTTCGATTAAGACAGGTGAATCAATTAAGCAAGAGTAACCAGTTGAGCCATTTGAGCAAGAACAAACGGTCTTACCTTAAGTTAGAAGATCGGAAAGAGAACATAGACCCTCATAGAAATATCAACCGCATGAGCATGTGTTACTCACTGATGCGGGAGAGCTAGAAACTTATGAAGAGGTTATGTCATGAGATCAAAAGAATGAGTAGCATGAAGCTATGCAAGATGAGCTCAAATCTTTGCATGAGAACCATATATTCGAGTTGGTAAAGTTGCCTAAGGGCAAGAGAACACTCACAAATAAGTGGGTGTACAAGTTAAAGACAGAAGAAAGTAACTTGTAACCACGAGACAAGGCTAGGCTTGTTGTAAAGGGCTTTTGTTAGAAGAAGGGAATTGACTTTGAAGAAATCTTTTCACCGTTGTAAAAATGCCTTCTATTGGAGTTGTTCTTGCGTTGGCCGTTAGTTTGGATTTAGAAATCGAATAGCTTGATGAAAAAATAGCTTTTCTTCATGAAGACTTAGAAGATGAAATATACAAGGAGCAATCGGAGGGTTTTAAAGTTGAAGGCAAGGAGCATCTTTTATGTAAGTTGAGAAAAAGCCTATGTGGTCTCAAGCAAGCACCAAGACAGTGATACTTGAAGTTTGATTCATTCATGGAAGCTCATGGATACGGTAAGACCAACTTTGATTTTTGTGTCTTTATGAAAAGATTTTCAAATGATAATTTTATTATCCTCCTACTCTATGTGGATGACATGTTGATAGTTGGCCGTGATACTAACAAAATCAAGAGCTTGAAAAATGAGTTGAGTAAAGCTTTTGTGATGAAGGATCTAGGGCCGGCTAAGCAAATCTTTGGCATGAGGATCACTTGTGATAGGAAGAATAGAAAACTTTGGCTATCTCAGGAGAAGTACATTGAAAATGTGCTAGAAAGATTCAACATGAGGACATGTAAGCCGGTAAGTACTCTACTTGCTGGTCACTTTAAGTTGAGTAGTAATGAGTATCTTACGAGTAAGAAAGAGAAGGAAGATATGATGAAAATTCCTTATGCACCCATCGTGGATAGTTTGATGTATGCCATTGTTTGTACGGGACCGGATATTGCTTATGTAGTTGATATTGTGAGTAGATTTCTCTCAAATTCGGGTAATGAGCATTGGAGCGCCGTGAAATGGATTTTGCGGTATCTTAAAGGCACTTTTAGATTTTGCTTGTGTTATGAAAATGGAAAGCCTAAGTTGAGTGGCTATTCAGATTCCGATTATGCTGATGACAATGATTCCCGAAAGTCCGCTTCGGTTATATGATGACCTTTGCGGGGGGAGCAATTTCATGGAAATCAAGATTGCAAAATTGTGTTACTTTGTCTACGATTGAAGCGGAGTATATCGCTCTCACCAACGGAGGCAAGGAACTCTTGTGGATGCAAAAATTCCTACAAGAGTTGAGCTTGAAGCAAGAGAATTTTATTCTATATTGCGATAGTATGAGTGCTATCTATCTTAGCAAAAATCCGGTGTTGCATTTAAGATCGAAGTATATTGATGTGAAGTATCATTGGGTCTGAAAAAAGTTAGAAGAAAAGTTCTTTCTACTTAAAAAAGTCCATATCGAGACAACGGATTTGACATGATGACCAAAATTTTGCCCATGGTGAAACTTGATTCTTGTATAAACAAAGTGGGCATGATGGAACTTCCTACATGAGATGGAGGGGGAGATTTGTTGGCTGGGTCTACCTTATTTGTGAGGCCCAGCTAGCAAAATAAAAGAAAACAGAAAAACGACAAAAAAAGAAGAAGAAAAGTCAAAAGACAAAAGCAAGGAAAAAGCAAAAAAAGAAAGAAAAGCGGTGGGCTGCTGTCTTCGTGCATATAGTGGCCGAGAGTGTGAAAAACATGGGAGGAGAGAGAATCGGTTCGGTGAAGAGAGAAACCGAAAGAAAAGAAAAGAAGAAAAAGAGGGACATTACTTTGCGGTCCCGATTTGAAGGTCAATCGTTGACGGAATTGGCTCAAATTTGAGTTTGTTATTCGTGAGGCTGAAGTCTACCAGTTGATCTATTTTGTTCGTTGAGATTTGTCTCTGAATTCTCCCATTACGGTTAGGGTTTCTTGCCCCATTCTTTTATTGTTCTATCTTGTGGTGAGAAAATACTATTATAATGTTGATGTTGAGCTTCTAGTGCATGACTAGAGAGAAACACTTTGTGTGCTTACTATTCTTGATGATTAGTGAAAGTTTTTTGGGTCGTCCGTGATTTTTCCCATTTTGGATTTTCCACGTACATCTTGGGTGTGTTGTCTCTTAATCATTTCACTATCATATTTATATGTTGCGAGGTTGTTTTTGATGTGTGTGTGTATATATATATTGATTGTTGGTTGATGCTGAATTAAGTTAGAGTAATTTCAGGGGGAGAGTTTGATCCTGGATTGGCTCAATTTATGCCGAAGTGCTGCTCGTTTTTCCCCAACACAATGAAGTGGCTATAACTTGGATCTGGTGCGCAAGAAAGCGTATTCTTCGTCATCGTCCGTCTGAGGTTGACTTCTAATAAGACTAAGAACCAGATCTTTTCCAGTACTTGCTCTGTGCCAAGCTGAAGAGGAAGTCTGTGAAAATATGCTCATATTCTGGCATTTTTCCCATACCCTGCAATGGGGTATGAACCTATTTTATAACCCAAATGACACCCTACAACAGAGTAGTTAAAGCAAAGATCATGGCAGAGAATTCCTGATGCCAAGGCAGCATTCTTAGTCTTGTCTCCCCGAAGCAATTAAGAGAGATTGCACAGGGCGATTTGCCGACGAAAGTTGTTTGGTTGCATGGAAGCTTATGTAGAGGCAACCAACATACTTGATCTAATGGCAAAGATTTGAACGCATCCAAATCAGCACCAAGAAACAACTGACCAAACATACCGAACACACTCAGCTTGAATTAGGACCAGAAATTAATAGAAAAGAGAAAAGATAGCATCGAATGTACCTTGCGACGACGGAGGCTAGGGTTTTGACGTAAGGTTGATCATCTTTCCTTGGAGGGCCTGGGGTCGGTGGGGAACTCCATGACGGTGAGCCAGCGATCGCAGTCGCAGCCGTCGAGGAAGATGGTCTCCTTGTCCTTCAGGGGCACGTAGTGAGACCCGGGGGGTCTTGGGCAGGTTGGGGTTCCGATCTTGGGCAAGAGCGACAGGTGTTGAGGATGAAGGAGCTCTCGAGGGAGAGGATGAAGCAGCGTCGCGTTTTTGGTCGTGCAAAGGGTGGGTTGAAGGAGGAGAGAAAGGAGCTCCGCGGCCATTTCAATTTTTCCTTTTATAAAGTTGCCTTGCAGTAATTATTGGAAAATGCTTTCATGAAAATTTGATGGTATTTTCAGTTATTTCTGATTGTAGATCCACACACCATCACCGCGTATTTTGCATAAAACACTCATTAATTGAAAAATCGTGGGATTAGAAATAATGACAATATTGTCTGGTCAAATCTTAATCCATCCTAGGTATTTTTATAACGAATCCTTGGATTTTCATTCAATATTCACGAATCAACATCATTCAAGCGATCAACAAGTAAGATCGGATTATTCTTTTCGAAATCACCTAGGGAATTACCCTAACGTCGCCTTTTAGGGGCAGACAAAAGTGGTAAGGATTAAAAGATTATAAGAGGAGAATATGATCCCAAGACTTGGAAAGACTAGGGACAAGTCGCCATGTGTCAAATTCTGATTGGATCTGACTTGATACCGTTAAATATTTTCTCAGTTGATTTCTGCATACGTCAATTGGCTCGAATTTTAATTATGCCTATACTCACAAAGTAGCCAAAAAAAAAAAAATTATACTCGAAATTTCTTACAAATATACTGCAATTTATACTCACAAACAAAAATTAACCACTCTCAGTCAGTTACTGCACGACCGTCCTCTCATTGCTTTCTCCCTCATGCCCTAACATGGGATGAGGATAGACATGGCGATGGTAGCCCGCTGAACCTTCACTACTCACGTACACCACCTTGAAGATGTCGTACTTGAGGTCGAGAGAGAAGCGGTCGAGATACGGGCGGACCGCGTTCCGGTACTCCGAGTTCAAGATCCACGAGTAGCAGAACTGAAGCGATCTCCACACGTGGATGCATGCCACCCTCGGCCGGCTCTGCGATCTCAAGCACACGCCAGCGTCCACGCCCTCGATCTTTGCGAAACCGAGACTTGAACAGCGCTAAGCACGCATAGGCCAGGTCGCCGACCTCGTCGGCAGTGGACTCGGCGGCATCGACCGATATGATGTCGCCCGTCGAGAACTTGGCGGCCGGCGAGCCATCCCGTGACTCGCCCGCATAGGGTTCGAAGAAGCTGTACTCGACGAGGATGGCCATGCTGGATACATCCGTCAACATCGATAGCTAGGAAAAAAGAGGGGGAAAGTTTTAGGAGTTGGTCCATTTTGACATGAATACCGGCCATTTTGACGGGGTCGCCAACGTTGTCGATTTTTTTTTTTTCTAACTATGGCTGATGAGAATCGCCGGGCCCTTGCCAGCCACAGGCGAGGGCGTCGCTGCCCTCTCCAATGGCCGGCCTGGGCATTCCGGCCGTCGAGAAGAAAATGAAAAAATAAAACAATGAATTAAAAAATATCAAAATATTGTTAAGAATTGTCAATGTGAGCGGCTTTTAGGGGTAATATTAAAATTGGCTTTGGTGAGATATCTTGGACCATATTTGAAGTTCAAGACACGATCCATCCACTAAGAAGGGGACAAAACTTGCCCAAGTGTTTGGACAATGGAGAACTCACCAATTTAGCGTTCAGCGACTCTTTGTCGCCGCTTGATTTCCTCATCCATGCTGCGTACCATATGATCTGGGAAAAGCACGCTACCATCAGTTAATGTAAGACCTCGGAATGTTGAGGAAATTCACGACCTCTTCATAATGTTTTCTGAGAAAACAAGGAAGAAAAATGATCTCATAGACACATCTGTTCCGAATTTTATCGGATCGGAGATGGTTTTCGAGATGGGACCGAGTTCTAACACGGGTTAAAATCGAAAAGCCCCTACCATGTTCCCGTGAATGCTCCTGAAAATGGAACTTTGGATGCAGCCGAGAGTTCCCGTGGACGCGGCGAATCGCTTCAGAGCCTCGACGAGCTCGTCCACGAGAACCAAAGTTGGCCGGAACACGAAGAAGCTTATGTCTAGATTCCTCCTGTTGAAAGGCACGAAGCAAGACATCTTCTTCCTCCTTATACTCTCTTCCTCTCTCTCTCTCTCTCTCTCTCTCTCTCTCTCTTCCAAAATGAATCGCAACAGATGGAGGAAGCTTGAATTTGAGAGCGACGATGAGGTGTTTTTATTAAGTGGGTCGTGGCAAACTTTCTTGGGTCTAATTTGGCGTCTTCATGGGGTTTGAACTTTAGGGAGAGTCACGGAAAGTCAGGTCGTAGCAAAGAGAAAGTGGCAAGTGACGTGGTGCAATTTGCTTCTTTCGAGTTCTAGATGATGATGGTGAAGTATGCTGGAGAAAATTCCTAGTCAATGGCTTCGACTGGAGATGTAAAGGGATTTCTAGTAGGTCTTTCTATGTTACTAGACCATGTCTATGTATGTTTGAATGTGTGTGCCAGGGCAACCTCGCCGGTCCAGAGACAGGCAGGAGAAAGAGGGGAAAGGAAAAAAAAAAGAAAAATGTTGAAATATTATTAAAAATTCACACATCAGTGTGGACTGCGCTATGTCTTAACTTCGGCAGAAGTGAACCCTCGAAGTGAATTGTGATGTTTGCCCAATTCCAACATTTCAAGATTTGATTTACCGAGTACTCTTACTTGATGTCATGTTACATGTTTTCTCCGGCCAGGGTATGTAAATAATAACATGAATCGCTCAACCACGCGAAATTAAAATGAAAAGCCCGAGCCATCCAACGACGACGTTGATAAGATTTCGGACACATTGAGGTAAATGGAACTCAGCTTTTATGTCGATGCAAGCCTCTTTACAATAATAATTGGTCAGTCTTTGCCTTCAACTTTGCAGGAAAAATCACTCAGGATGACATAAACCAGCCATAAAACATCGGGGACTCACTGTGCCAGGGCTGCCGAGTAAACCCTAAAGATAACCCAAATTGCTTTTCTGGCCGGCTTCCAAATCATTACTCTATTTCTAGATTTTAGCTATGGTGTTTCCTGGATTGTCGTTTTCGCGGCTTACACCGGACCCATTTAAGGAACTTCGTGCTTCACTCGAACTCACCTGCTGGATTAACTAAAGGACATTTAGTTGTGTTATTCCTGCTCTTTTTCTTTCTTACATCATTGTCTATTCTAGTAAAATATCCACGACAGTGACGGCCTTCGGCGATGAGCAGATGATTAAAAATCAATTTATGTAATAATTGTGCAAGAGATAAAAGTAGGGTTTCAAGTTTATACGTTGCGCTTTGCTTAGGAGAAATGAGTGGGTGGCAAAGAGAATCTCAAGTGAAGAAATTTGAGGTGGAGTAGATTTTTTTTTTTTTTTGGTCATAAAGGTGGAGTAGATGAAAGAAATGATTTCCTTGGAAGTTGTTTGGAAGGGTGAGGATTGGGAGTGAGGAAAAAGGGGGTGAATTAACGGCCAGGATCTTGCCAGGCGTCCCCTAATGTGAATTGGTCGCATCACACCACCATGTAGGACGGCATCTAGACTGTTTGATCTTACTATATACTGAAAAAAAAATAAAATTGAAAACTTCAATGGACACAGGCATGGACGTTTCACTGATTGACTTGTTCTTTAAAGTAGATGGGAAATAGAAATTTAGATAATTGGCGAGAAATCGCTGGCGTGGATGCCGGTCACTAGATGTCACCGTGCCACGTAGGATAACCGACACGGACATAGACATCTTTTTATTATGTTTTGGAGTTTTTTTTTTCTCTTTTGTTTTCTTCTCTTTATTTGTTTTTGGGGGATTGAGGGCCAGCAAGGATCATTGGAAGCAAAGGCCGGCGACCCTAGCTAGAACCGGGCGAGGGCCGTGATGCCCTCGCCAATTATGGGGAAACAAGTAATAAAAAGGTCCTAAACCTATATTGCATTGGTACTAATTAAATCCTAAACCTTTCAGTTGGATCGAGTTAATCATAAATCTTTTCACATTGGTATCAATTGAGTCTATTCGACCAATTACGGTTAAAATTACTGACGTGGATGCCGGACCGATCCTATGTGGAACTATTGGTGCTGACGTGCATAGTTTTTTTATTTACAATTTTTGAATTAAAATTTTTTGTCCGACCATGAGGGCTGGACTTGCAATGTTGTCCTAGCCAGATCTGGCAGAGGCTTGGCAAGAGAGCCAAGCAGGGTCGTCCCTCAACGAAGGTGGAGCGGACTCTGCTCGCGAACTGAAAAGGAAGCATGGTGCAAGCAGCGGCTGGAGAAGAAACCCAGCTGAAATTTAACCGAGGACCGCCTATCCAGTTCGTGATGTTTGATCTGCTGCGTTGATTGATCGTCGAGAAAGGTGATGGGCTTATTGAATTACAGGCGGTTCTTGTGATCGGCAAAGCTTAGCTCGAGCCTGGACAGAGGATTTGTTTTCAATTCAATGTCGACACCGCCCGACGATGAGGGACGGCCTACTTGTTCCCACGGCCTCGCCCAGACAAGGCCTGGGGAGGCGACCTTTGCTTTAGCGAGGCCAGGCCTTGTCGGCCATAGCTTGTGCTGGCCTTTGGTACAGAAAAAAAATTCAAAAAAACTACCGCGAAATTATAATAAAAAATTATCCACGTCATTTGTCAATGATTGGCCTCCACATCAGTAATTTTCAACCTAAATTAGCCAAATGAACTCAAGTGATACCAATATGAAAAGGTTTAAGACTAAATCGATCCAATTAAAAACAATTAATATTGACTTTTTTAGTACTTTTCCTCAAATCTAGGCCAAGAGGTTTATGGCCACCTTTTTTAGGGTGAGGTTGCCTCGCCTAGATCAGGCAAGAGCCTTGCAGTCCTCACTTGTGGCTGGCAACTACCCCTTATACATATATATATATATATATATATATATATATATATATATATATAGAGGGTAAAGAGAGAGAGAGAGAGAAGAAGAGGGAGAGGGAGAGGAGAGGGAGAGGGAGAGGGAGAGAGAGAGAGAGAGAGAGAGAGAGAGACAAAAATTCAAACAATTTTTAAAATGTCCACGTTAGGGCCGACCGCGCCAAATATGACGGACTAAAATTGATCGGATGGATCAATTGACAAAACATGACAAGATTTAAGACTAAATTGGTTCAATTGAAAGGTATAAAACTCAATTGATATCAATATAATATGTTTAGAACTACGTGATTATTTTTCCCTTTTTCATCTATGGGCTCAAACACTCATACATCTCTTGCCCACAAATGTGTTTCTCTCACAAATGCAGGCCAACAGACCCTGGAGGACGCCACATGGTTGTGTGAATAGCTCGAGTATCGTTCGCCGGCCACGATCTGTCTGAATACCTAAGAGTTGCAGTTTCCTCGTTTTCGTGACTGCGTTTCTTGACGAATCCGCTAGGAATACTCTCTGCATGCATGCCCATGAAATTCGTAACAACAGATTTGTAGAAAGAAAACAGTATCAGCACGCATTCACAAGGGAATCGCACAAGAATTTCTACTGTCAGAAATTTTATGGACAGTCTCTACAACCTAATGCAGGCAACGTGCCTTAACCAGCAACGCGAAGGCGAAGCATCAATATTTATGCTCCTAGACTCTAATCTGGGACAGGGTGCATGATCTGAAGTCATTAATCTTGTGATCTCATGATCTGCATGAATAGCAGCCGCAGCCGAATGGAAGAAAAAGAATAAGAACATATCGATGATTCGACTGTGGTTTCATCAACTTGCTGCTTCAATGTTGGCTTTATGGCATGCCGATCACCTAAAACAGAAGCCAAATACATAAGAGTAACAAAGGTTTTCCGTGCTAATTTCGTGCATCTGCCGTCGCTTTACCGCCAACCAACGCTCGGGTGCGGTAAAGCATCGCTTACCTTTATTGTCATCATCAAGCATAACCGACATTGATTCGTAAAAACCCTAGGCATGCTTCTGCACTCCGCTCGTCCTGTCTGTAGTCATATGAAATAGTTCAAAGCATATGGCTATGGAGCATCAAGTTGAGCATAGGTGATCGTACCAACACCATCACACATCAACACCCAACGATCACTTTAGCGGTCGGCTCAACCAACACTACTAACCAGACTAATCTACAAATATATGAAGAAACTCACTCACAATCAACAAGCTTCAAAGCATAAAATCTCACTCACACAAGCTGCCTTCTCTTCTCTTCTTTTCTTTCTTCTTCCCCTGTTTTTCTTCTGAACCATCGATATATGCGGTTGGGAACATTCTGGTTAAAGTAGATTTGCATTCTTTGGTTTGCAATTTACCTGGAAACAAGATGATTTGTCGAGCAAGCAAAAGTGAGCTCTTCATTGATTAATCACAGTGTATAGATAAAGGAGGCATGAACTAGTGTCAGCTAATCTGTTTCTTGTGTTCCTCTCAGAGCCAAAAACAGCCTAAAGCATGACACCTCCGTCCTTAATCTCAATCGATGTGAATCACTTCTTTATCCGCACTACGGAAAATGGAGACTCTGAACATGATATTGTCCTTATCGATGAGCTTGAACACGCAGACATCTCCTTCACGCAAGCAAGCTTCACTTGCGAACGCGGACCAACCGACTGCCAAGCTTGCAATGTGGAATTGTGGATAGCTCCGGAGCTTCAACTCCCACGATCGGCCCGAATAAACAAGCATCACCATTTGCGGTTCTTCTGGAATATACATCTTTATGAACTCCCAGGGAATGTGCTGCTGACATAGTAGTTTGATGACCATCCAATGTATGAGAAGTAACAATCATGATATAAGCATGCAAATTCATGAGAGAAGCATAGAAGATATAGATAAGCTAAGCTCTGGCTTACAAATTTTCTGTTAACATGAGTTGGCTCTATCACAACATTGAAAAACGGATGCTCCGATTCAAATTTGTTAGCTTTTTCATAAGCAGTGACAGGGCTCAGACATGGAGAACTGTGGAAAGCTGGCTCTGAAGAGCTCTCTCGGCATTGCGACTGTTCAACTTGGATCCGACCTGCATTACAAAGAGGAGAATTCTCATAAGCACCAGTATGAGCTCCTCATGAATTGGCCATGAAAGTGTTTAACATGGATTGCAAATCAATATGCTTGATCATTTTCTTGCTCTTCCCAGAAGATGTAACCATGTAGATTTCGCACCTCCCATCCCATATCATTATCTCTCACTGAACGAAGAAAAAGCTTCATAAAAGGTTTATTAGGATTTGAAAATTGATTAAGGATAGAAAGCACATTAGCAGAAACATAACTTATAAAGCAGCTAGTGACTGACCCCTGAAAATTTAGATTTGAATGTGGCGCCATCAGCGAGTGTGCATTGGATTACTATGAACCTCATAAATCATACAGAAGAGTTCATCATCTTGGAAAGCTCATACTAGGGAAAAAAAACAGAAAAAGTGCTCTTTTTATCGATTCATCACTACTGAACTGAACAAAGGAGTCATAATTAGGAACACTGGATTCCTAGGTAATCTAGACAGGGTATAGTGACACTTCAAGTGTTCATCTCAATCAACATAAATCAGGTCCTTACTATCGTTGCTGAAAATGGAGACTCTAAACACTGTGACATCCCCATCAATGAGCTCGAACACGCGGACATCTCTTCCATGAAGACCAGTTTCTCTCGCAAATGAGGACCAACCAGTAGTGAGAAATGGCAGATGTCTGTTCATAGCTCGTCAGCTTCACCTTCCATGATCTGTCGGTGTACCTAAGAGTCGCACTCTTCTTGTTCTTTTGGACATGTTTCCTAAAGAATCCATTAGGAATGTTCTGCCCAGTAGGTGTTCCAACTGTCGAATATCTAAATTCGATCCTATCAACGATGCAAGAAAGTAATGGAAATTCGCACAACACAAGAATTTACGTGGTTCGACAGCGAAGATGTTCCGCCTATCTACGTCCACGGGGAGATGAGATCTATTTCACTAATAACGTAGAAAAGTGTACAGCCGCTCTTTCTCACATCCTCTCTATAAAATAGAGACCTGTTTCGCCCTAAACATATATAGCGAAACCCTACATGGCACAAATTACAAAATTGCCCACATAGCCTAAAATATTTAATTTTTCCATAGAAAACCTTCTATAACTGAACATAAAACGCCTCTGGCGGCTCGGGGGCGCTACCCCCGCGACCTCCACCGAGGCGGCCCCCCCGGACCCCCGCCCGCTCACCGGGGGAGCGGGACCCCCGTGCTGTTCGGTCATAGGGGGCCTTTCGGAACCGCCTCATAATCTCTTCAATAACAGAATATAAGACATCAACCTCAACACCAACCACCAATATATGATAAGGAATTGGATACAATAAGGTTACAATCACAAGAGAAACACGCAAGAAAAGAAGATTTATGATCAACTTTTGCTAAGTTCAGGAGTTTGAATCAACCGTTTTCACTTGCTATGGGAGTTATTAATCATAACCAGTTAACGTTAAGCTTTCGCGTCTAAATGGGGAAGCACATGCTCATGGACAAAAGCTGAAGCCATCAATTTTCAGACAAGATATAGATAGGATTCATATTTGAGTTTGACTCATCCCGTGAACATTTCAAGCAAAACAACGTGTCATGTGGTTTCCTACGCAAACCAAATCAACTTGGTAGAAACTAGAATATAAGGCAAAATACAAACAGTGGCAGTGTTTGAATTCGACATGGGACACCAACAAATAAAGCGCCGGATCCTACCAAACGTCTGTGAACACAAGTAGGCCGCATCACCAATTTGAAAAACGGATGGTCCGACTCGAACTGGCTGGCTAATTCAAGAGCGGTGCAACGCCTTGGACCTGTAGAACCACAGAAAACCAGCTCAAGATGACTTACCCTGCATCCAAATTGTTTAAATTTGTCTGCACTTATGAGATGAGAACTGCACCAGATTTTATCAATTCACTGATAATGACATTTGCAGCGACGGAAAAATAACGTAATCCATAAATTCGAGATAAAGATAACTCGATGTAGTAAATTTGTCATCGCCTACTACGATTTTTCCACATACTTCGTCAATCAACATAGAACAATAGCTTACTAGAAGTTTTGAAGAAACACGAGAAGAACTGAGGAAGGAGCGCTATGCCGATAAGGAACACAGCTTAGAACACAAGTCGCACCTCCAAATTCTCGCGACGAGCTGTTTGGACTTGGCTGCGAACAAGGCAGGAAACCCCCCCGAAATCTTCGATTTCAATGACATTTTCCTCTTCTTGCGAGACCAATTCGCCCTCAGGGCCCGAAAAATCACTATTGATGCTCAAGGGATAATCATTCTCGGAAGCACTCTTACCGAATATTATCACATGGAAAGTGGAGTCCCCTTCATACTTGAACATTATGACGTGACCGTGACCGATCAAATGATGCTCCATGGATTTCCGCCACCCTTTCCACAACCAAACCATGTCATTGCGACTTTTTTTCTAGTTTCACAGGCCAGGTGGAACCCCCTGGAACCTTGAGAAGCACCAAACCTGAGATATCTTTTCCATATCTTCTTAAGAAGCTTTATGGAATTCCCTGTCATGAGTATCTATGGTAAATCCATTGCCCTTACTTGAAGCTAGATTCAAAGATGCCAAAAATGAAAAACAGGAAACTTTACATATTAGCCTGTAGATGAACGATCAATTAGCATACTAAATAGGCTCGCGCTTTTTTCACTCCTATTATGACTTTGACATTCGTTTTTATTTGTGTTTTGACCATTTTATCCTTTGTATGGCCCACTACTTTTAATACAACTTTATATGCTTCCTTTTTTATTTATTATTTTATCGATTCTTTTGTTTTCTTTCGACAAAAAAAAAAAAAAAACTCTTTTGTGTCCTTTCTTCTTTTTCACGGGTCCCACTTTCCTCCTTTTTCGTTTTTTCCTTTTCCACGCCTCCCACTCCTACTTCTTCTTCCTCCGAAAACCCGACTCCCCTGTTTATTATCTATCATGGCAATCCCATCATTCTCCCGTATCTCTGTCCTCTATTTTGATTAATGACATGTTCGTCCTCATCCATTCTTTCCATGATACCCTTTTGATAAGATTTTATTCTCTAAGTCGGAAATCAAATGGAAAGTTTTTCGACTAACAAATGCGGTTCGAATCAGTATAGTTGTAGTCAATAGCCATAAGGGGATCCCATTGGAAACGTTAATATTAATCAAAATCATTAATTACAATTAGAAGAGTTCAGAAGAATAGATGTTTTCGGTCCTAGGATGGGCTAACACTAACAAACTCCGAGCTCGGGGACAAGAGATGTAGTCATTGACAGCGAGAAGAATGCGGGCTGCTTGACGGGTGGTTAATATCCAATGCATCAAACAGCTGTCTCAAGAGGCCAGCCTATAAGAGAAGGAACAAAAAGAGTTGAGTCTCGATACCAGATGGATTTTCCTCGCATATGATGGGTTTTCTTTTAAAAGACATAACTCATATTGAATATAGTAAGCATAAATTTAAATATTCCGAAGACATGCCTTGTGCAATTAAGTAGCACCCGGTGAACGAAGTTTTCAAGAGTGGCCAATTTGTCCATCGGAGTAGCCATTTGGCCTATGTATTTTGTGACATTTCCCGAAGCAGTAGGACTCGGTGTGGTCGAAGAAAGTGAGTCCACGAGGATTGCTGTAGCACTTCCATTCCCCGAGATAGAGCATCTTGGGCTTGTTGCAAAGATTTGGTGCAAATTACATATGCCCATCAACTATTGATCCGTCAAAGGCTTAAGGTGGTTACCAAGAATTTGCAAGTCCAAATCATGCGGACAACAAAGGATTAATTCCCACACCACCCTTCTATCTTAGTCAACGGGGAGGAGCTTGTAAATAAATCGATCGCCTTGTGAAGTTAAGAGAACAGAAAGACGGGATGACGATAGGATTGACATCATGGATAATAAAAACAAGGACGTCGTGGTTTCTAGAACAAGAAGGAGTGGAGGCGTGGAAAGGAAGAAGAAGGAGGAGGAGGAAATTGGGACCCGTAAGAAAAAGAAGAAGAAAGGAAACAAAATAGTTGATAAAATAATAAATAAAAAATGAAACATATAAATTGTATCAAAAGTGATGGGCCACACAAATGATAGAATGGTTAAAATACATATAAAAAGGATTGTTAAAGTTATATGAGGAGTGGAAAAAGAGCGAGCCTATTAAATAATATGACAAATTGTAAACGAATTTCCGAACAAGCGGGTCATGTTCAACTTCTTAAAAAAAAAAATTTTTAGAGATACCCATTGTCTTGTTTACAGGAAAAAAAAAAAAACGAATGAACTTGGCCTTAAAGCTTTGATTTTTATTGTACATTTTGCCCTTTCTGCTAGAATTAAACAGCTCGTTGCAAACCAGGGACGTCCTTGACGAAACAGCTTGAGCTGTGACAGGTCATTCAAGATGTCGCGCCATGCGCAATACAACAAGAGACGCGATGATTAATGGGCATGCGACGAACTGTGAAGCAGGGACGAACTTACGAGCTTTCCCGATTCGAGCGTGTGAGAGAGTATGATCTTGAAGAAGTGGGGACGGCTTGGTGGACTAGCAGGAGTTATCTTCTGCTCGGGACCTTCGCCTTCTCTCCGGCGATCACGACGGAGTTGTCGGCGACGGCAAGCCACGATCAATCGCCGGTGACGGTGACCGGCTTACTGCTGCAGAAGGGGGGGAGGAAGAAGGTGGAGGAGAAATGATTTGGTGCGTTTTCGTCATTTCATTCCCCCCCAATGCACTGTCAGCTTTGCACGTGGCTTTTCCTGATTTGGTGCCTTTCCCAAAACAATTAGTATTATTATTAAAAGGGTTAATATCACGAAAAACTTCAAACTGATATATTTGTAATAAATTTATCCCAAATTATTTTTTTGACCATAAAAAATTCCAAACTAGTACATTTGTGACAAATTTACCCTAAACCGATACATACTCGACAAATTTACACTCCGTTAATTTTAATTAAATCTAATCGTCAAATTACTGAATTGGATGACATGCGATAATTGATGAGTATACTAGTTTAGGGTTTTTACTCTATATTGTCACAGTTGTATCAATTTAGAATTTTTCATGGTATTAACCCAACTTTACAAAAGGTAAATTTGTCATAGGCACATCGGTTTGGGGTTTTTCGAAGTTAAAAAAATTAGTTTATGGTAAATTTGTCACATATATACTTGTTTAGGATTTTTTATGGTAAAAAAATAGTTTGTGGTAAATTTGTCACACATGTACCAGTTTGGGGTTTTTCGTGATCAAAAAAATAATTTGGGATAAATTTGTCACAAGTATACCGGTTTAGGGTTTTTCATGGTATTAACACTTATTAAAAACACTGGCAAAAATTAAATTATTACTTCTTCTTTTTCATTCCAAAACAGATATGTCTCAATTGCGAGTTGATTATCGGTAAATAAAGCGCCCATCATGTCGGCTAGACGTGGTACTCGCAAATCACTAAATATTTTCTCTCCCGTCATAGAACGTAGATGAATGGAGAACAAGGTAAATAATTTAAGATTAGAAAACCAACTTATAATCAAGGAGAAAAGGTTGCTAGCGTTTCATGTTTTTAGCTCATTCAGTTAATTTATTGTTTTCGTTAATTTAGTTTTCTCTCATTTTGTATGTTTTTGTCGGAGAGAATTTTTTCCGCCTAAGTGAGATGTAAATGTACTTTTTACCTCTTAAAAGCTATCCGCGTTGCGCATGCAAATAGAAAATATTACCGAGTTAACAAAAGTTCGGGGCTGTACTGTGTAAGAATTAAAAAGTTTAGGAGCAAGCTTGTCCTACCACAAAAGTTCATAAGTTTTTTTTTTTTTTGGTAATTTTCGCTTACATGCTGATTCATTAAAGGCAAACAATATTATCATGCAAATCAAAGTAGAAAATAGTTATTTCATTATTGTTATGGAAAAGTGTCCAAAAAGTCTTAAAATATTTGTAGTTGTGCCAATACAGTCCAAAATGTTTCAATTATGTCGATTTAGTCTTAAACCTTTTGTATTTGTATTAATTGAGTCCATCCGACCAATTATTCGGAAATCGCTAAACTGGGCATCGTCTGTCCCATGTGGGATGACAGGCACTGACGTGGAGGTTAAAAATATGAACTTTTAGTCCTTTTGTTTTTTTTGCCTTTTTTTGCCACGTGATACTATGCTTGCAGAGTGTGCTGGCGACTGGGCCACAGAGGGCCACAACCTGCGAGTGCCCGACTCGGGTCAAGCCCAGCATTGGGTTTGTCGCCCAATGCTTGGGCACATTGGAATGGGCCAGTTTGGCCCACTATGAGACTTGGGAAGCATTTCCCCTTTTACTTCCATTTTAACCCTACAAATAAACATTTCTTCTTCTTTTTTTGTCAAATATAAATAAACATTTCGAGTGCGTTTGTTTCATGAAAAATAAAATATTTGAAAAATATTTTCAAAAAAAAAAAATGCTTGTATCTTTTAAAAAAATTAGTTAATGAAAAATATTTTCATTATCGATAACACTTTAAGCCTAATTATTTTTACAGTGATAAAAATATTTTACATTCATTCATTTTTATGAGTGATACAAGCATTTATTTTTTGAAAAATATTTTTCAAATCTTTGATTTTTCATGAAACAAGCACACCCTTCATTTGCTCATTTTCCTCACAATTTCAAAGCTCTCCCTATCCAAGTACGCGTCCCCTGTCTTCTCTCTTTAGTTAATAGTTTGAAAAAATGACATAAATGGTTCTTAAAATTTGGTTCAATATGCAATGTGATCCTTGAAATGTATGAAATCTTCAGTGTTTTCCCTTCCAATAATTCAAAATCGGGGACAACATTAAATATTTTTATATAGTTTAGGGACTAAATTGAATAAATTTCAAAAGTTCATGGATCAAATTACACATTACGTTAAAGTTTATAAGTCATTTGTGCCATTATCCCTAATAGTTTCGCATGTTAAAGCGAAGCTCTTTGAAAATATGTTCTCATTTTAATAAAAAGTTGTTCTATTACTGAAATGGAAGGATAAGATTTTGATGGAAAACATGTTATTCTACGATAAATATCGTATGCATTCATATAAAAAAAGTAGGAGTGAGCATGGTTCTAGGGTAGAACCGAGAACCGGATAATTGAATCGAAGGTTCGGATCCGGTTCCCCGTTCTGACGTGCCAGGGTCAAGTTCTTGGCTTTGACGTGCCGGCGTCCGGTTTCGGTCCGTTTCCTGATTCTAATGTGCCGGGGTTTGATTCCCAATTTCAAAGTGCTAGGGTTCGTTTCTCGGTCCCGCATTTTTATGAAGCATGAGCTTCTTTAATTCAGTTCTCATGGCCAGGAAACAAATCCTTCCTCGCAACTTCATTTGGCTCTATATGAATGTCTTCTATTTTGATGTAAATGGAGTTGTATTGATAGGTTTTCGGATACTTTGGAACCGGACCCGGAACCCGTGACAGGGTAGGTTCTAGGTTCCATGATAGGTTTAGGTTTGGAAAAATAAGAAACCTATACTAGTAGGTAGGTTTCAAGTTCCGGGAGGAACTTACCCGGAACCTAAAACCGTTCACTCCTATGGAAAAGCCAATGAATGAAGTTGTGCGAATGGATTGGAGAGGTGGAAACCTTGAAGACCAATAGTGTACTTCCACCAAATTTCAAGAGTTTTTATTTTTTATTTTTTGAAGTACCTTTTCCCTTATCAAGTTCACTAATTATTTCACGAACCAAACGACACAAATTGGCCTAAAGGAAACGGTCTTTTCAAAAAGAGAAAAATTAGTTTTTCGAAAAGTGAAAATCACTATATTTGATTATTATCAAATGCTCGTTATTTATCCGTTAAATAATTACCCGATCAATCAATTGCCATTACATCACATAATAATTCTTCAAAATATGAGCACTTATCTTTTTATTAAGGGATAATGACATAAATAATCTCTAAATTTTGACCTACAATGTGATCCTTGAATTTTGTAATTTGACCAATATGTTTCCTAAACTTTTGAAATAATGTTCAACTTAGTCCCTAAGCTATAGGAATGTGTTTAATATAGTCATTCTATTAATTCAAGTTCAGGACAACACATGACATTTTTTTATAGTGCAACGACTAAGTTGAACATGTTCCAAAATTTTGGAGGCCATGTTGAGCAAATTGAAAGTTCATGAACCACATTGTCCATTAAGCTAAAATTCAGGGATCATATTGGTCAAATTAAAAGTTCAAAGACCACATTACATACCGAACCAAAATTTAGAAATCCTTTGTGTTATTTTCCCTTCTCTTTAACCATAGGGTCACTTACCTCTTCTCCCATACTTTTGGCATAAGAACATGGTACTGCGATTTCCTCCACCACTCGAGCATGGGATAATTTCCAATTCGGTCCTAAAGAAAAAGAAACGAAAATGAAGAGGTACATCATTTGTTTCATCTCTCCTTTACCTTTTAGCTCTCTTTGTTTTTCCTCTCTTTTTTTCCCTCCTTTTGAAAACCAAAATAAATGTTGTTTTACAAGATCCTCGCTTGGACGATTGAAGAAAGGAAGAAATGAAAATTTGAAGAAATTGTGAAATTACACAAGATTGAAAAAGTCAAACAAAAAAAAAAAAATTATGATAGACTGGCACAATTTGGTCGCACATCGTGAGAGCTTTCCAATGACACCCGCAATCGGATTATTTGAGAAATGATTATGTAATTGTCTCTACTACTCCTTTTCCCCTGGAAATCGGGTAAGAATATGAGCTTTACTACATTCTTCTTCCCCTGTTGTTCTTCTAAACCATCAATGACTTGTTCTCATGAACCTTCTGATTCAAGTAGATTTGCAATTAACATAAAACAAAGATTTATGCTAGAACTTTCCTAAAGGACGACACTTGCCGTTGTTATTCAACGCGGATCAATTACTTTATCCGCACTCCTAAAGATGGAGACTCTGAACACAATATTGTCCCTATTGATGAGCTCGAACATGCAGACATCTCCTCTGTGCAGGCTAGCTTCTCTTGCGAACGCGGACCAACCGACCCCCAAGGATGAACTACAAGAGCGCCAATAGACCTGGAGCTTCACCTCAAATGATCGGCCCAAGTACACAAGAGTCGCCATTCGATAGTCTTTCTGAATGTGTGTCTTTATGAATTGCCATGGAATGGTCTGCTCACATAGTAGTTTGATGACGACCCGATGACAAGAAACGAACATAATATAAGCATGCGAATTCATGAGCGAAAACATAGAAGACGTGGACAAGTTAAGCTCTGGCTTACCATATGATTTCTGTTCAAATGACTAGGGCGCATCACAATATTGAAAAACGGATTCTCTGATGCAAATTTGCACGACTTTTCAGGAGCAGTGACAGGGCTCAGACATGGAAAGTGTGGAAAGCTGACTCTGAAGAGCTCTCTCGGCATTGAGACTGTTCGATTTGGATCCGACCTGCAATGCAAAGAGGAGAATTGACATTGAAAGAATTTAGAATGGATTGCAAATCAATATGCATGATCATTTTCATGCTCTTCCTAGAAGATGTAACTGAGCAGATTTTGCACTTCCCAAATCATTACGTCATCAAGACAAAATGCTTCTTAAAAGGCCTTTTGGGATTGGAAAACAGATCAGGAGTAGAAAGTACATCAGCAAAAACATAACTTAGAAGCAACAAGTGACTGACACCTGCAAATTTAGATGTGAATGTGGCATCATCAGCGAGTGTGCATCTGATTTATTACGAAGAATTCATCATCTTCGAAGGCTCATATCTTAGGAACAAAAAACAGAAAAAGAGTGCCCTTATAATTGATTCATCACCGCTGAACTGAACAAAGGAGTCATTATGTGGAATACTGAGTTCCTAGGTGACTTAGACAATGTGGAATACTGAGTTCCTAGGTGATTTAGACAGCGTCCAATGGAACTTCTAGTGTTCATCTCAATCGACACAGATCAGGTCCTTACCATTACTGCTGAAAATGGAGACTCTGAAGATAATGTTATCCCTCTCAACGAGCTCAAACACGCAGACATCTCGTACACGGAGACCAGTTTCTCTTGCAAATAAGGACCAACCGATAGAGAATCCCCTATCTCTGGGTTCATATCTCCACAGCTTCACGTACCATGATCTGTCTGAGTACCTAAGAGTCACGATTTGCTTGTTCTTTTGAACATGTTTCCTGAAGAATTCACAAGGGATTCTCTGCCAGTAGGTGTTTGAACAACCAATATATGATTAGAAAAGGTGATAGAATAACGATACATTCACAAAGACAAACACGCAAGAAACGTAGATATATGATCAAACTTTGCTGAGTTCAGGAGTTCTAATCAACCGTTTTTACTTGCTATGAAAGTCATTAATCATAATCAATTAACCTGCAATTTCAAGTCTAAAATGGGAAGTCTATGCTCATGGAAAAAAACTGAATCCATCAATTTTCAGACAAGATATAAATAGGATTCATACTTGACTTTGACTTCTCCCAGGAACATTTCAAGCAAATAACATGTCATGTGGTTTGCTACACAAACCAAATCAACTTGGTAAAAACTAGAATATAAGACGAAATACAAACAGCGACCATGTTTGCATTCGACATATGAAACCAACAAATAAAGCTCCAGATCCTACCAAAAATTTCTGGACAGAAGTAGGACGTATCACCACTTTGAAAAAGGGATGGTCTGACTCGAATTGGCTGGCTAATTCAAGAGCGGGGAAACACCTTGGACCTGGAGAACCACGGAAAACCAGCTCAAGAAGACTTACTCTGCATCCAATTTGTTTAATTTAGTCTGCACTTAAGAGATAGAACTGCACTATATTCTATCAATTTAGTGATTATGACATTTGCAGCGATGGAAAAATAATGTAATCCACAGTTTCAAGATAAAGACCACTTGATGTAGTAAATTCGTCATCACCTTCAAGTTAGAACACAACTTAGAACACAACTCACACCTCCAAATTCTCGTGACGAGCTGTTTGGACTTGGCCACGAACATGGCACGAAACCCTCTGAATCTTCAATTTCAATGATATTTTCCTCTTTCTGCGAGAGGAATTCGCCCTCGGGGATCGACACATCACTTTTGATGCTCGAGGGATAATCAATCTCGGAGGCACTCTTATCGAATATTATCACATTGAAGATGGAGTCCCCTTCATACTTGAAGACTATGAGGTGACCATGACTAATCGAATAATGCTCCACGAATTTCCTCCACCCTTTCCACAACCAAACTGTTATAATGTGTCTCGAGTTTAAGCCCAAAGAGAAAATCTATCTTAATTGTGAAAGTTATCTTAAAGATAACGGATATTATTTTGAAGGTGCGATCAAGATTAGATAAAGTTTGTTGGAAATTTCTGAGCTAATTCGGATGTGGACTTTGACTTGGTCAAAGAAAATAAATAAAAGAGGAATTAAGAGACGCCAACTTTTAGTGGGACTCTCTGCAAAAGAGAAAAAAAAAGTTTTTTTATTCGCTTATATATAAGTCAGGGGAGGATTCTGAGAAACAAGACTGAAGTGCCGCTTCTGTGCGAGTGCTTGTTATCCAAAGAAGTGCAGAGGAGTCCTCGTGAGTTTCGTTGACGTTGCATCCAACTTGAAGAAATTTTGTCGCAAGATCAACTCCGTGCGAGACAATTGTTTTCTTCGGAAATTTCATGACTACGTGTTCTAGCCAAGAAATTCTTGTGGTAAGAATATATATGTAATTCCTTTACGATATTGAAAGATTAATTCGTGAGGAATTGGGGCTAAACCTTGTGTGGGTTCTTGAATGTAATTGGGGCTTGGAAAACACTGAGAGTGTTTGAGTTACTCGAGTTTGGTCCGTAATCTCCGTGTATCGCTCGTTCTATAGTGGAATTCGTTGCTGCTCTTCTCGTGGACGTAGGTCTCTACGACCGAACCACGTACATCCAGTGTCCGATTTATTTTCTTGTTCTATCTATTTATTGTTCGATCGCTTGTTCCGCGCAACAATTGGTATCAGAGCTAGGCTTATCGAGTTGAAGCGAATCGATGGCGACAGAAGAAGTAAAAGTGAAAATCGACAGATTTGAGGGGAAGGACTTTGGTTTTTGGAAGATGCGAATTGAAGACTATTTATATCAGATGAAGCACTTGCCCTTGTTCGGGGAGAAACCGAGACGATGAAGCAAGCGATTGGGAATTCTTTGGATAGACAGCGCGGGTGTTATTCGACGACGTTGGCTCGTAACGTCGCGTTTAATATCGTCAAAGAGAAGACCACTGCGGGTTTGATGAAAGCCCCATCGGATATGTACGAGAAGCCCTCTGCGATCAACAAGGTCTATCCGATGCGACGTCATTTAATTTGAAGATGAGCGAAGGTGCGTGCATTGCTAATCATATCAATGAATTCAATGTGATTGTTAGTCAATTGAGTTCGAGTTGATATTGACTTTGAAGATGAGGTATGTGCTTTGATTCTATTATCCTCATTGCACATAGCTGGAATACTACTATATTCTGTTAGTAATTCTTCCGGGTCAACAAGTTTGACGTTTGATGGTATTCGAGATTTGATTTTAAGTGAGGATATCCGTAGAAGAGAATCAGCGAATATGTATCTACGCTTTAGTAGGTGAAAATAGAGGAAGAACGATACTCGTGGTAGTAGAAGTAGTATGAACTCAAATAGACGCGATCGATCTAGGATCAAGCGGTCTTTGTCTGTTGAACCGTGGCAAGAGAGGGCATCTTAGAAGGAATTGTTTAAAGCTGAAAAACGAAACAGGTAAGGGAATTAGAGTTGAATCTAGACAGATGATGTTGCAATGTAGCGGATGATGTCTGATGGTGTCGATAGGGTTTTGTCTCATCACGAGAATTCGTCATTTGACGGATGGATTATGGATTCTGGTTGTTCTTTTCATGCTACACCAAATAGGAACCGGTTTGCTACTTATCAGTGCACGGATAGTAGTAAAGTGCGGTTGGGTAACAACGCCGAATGCGATATTGTAGGTGTTGGTGATGTTAAAATCGGGATGCATGATGGTATTGTCGGGACATTGACTGGAGTAAGATACGTTCCAGAATTGAAAAAGAACTTAATTTCCTTGGGTGCTCTAGATTCATCTGGATGCGGGTATTCTTCACAAGGTGGAGTTCTGAAGGTTGCTCGAGGTGTCTTGGTGATAATGAAAGGAATCAAGCATGGAAGCCTGTATGAACTTCAAGGTGAGACATTGATAGGTTTCGCTCCAGAGACGTCGGTATCTGTTCGAGGGTCTAACGATTGCTCGAGGAAGACTTGGGTGTCTGTGCCGAAGCACAAGTTTGATCTTTTGTCGAGGAACACGCGGTCGAGAGCTTTGATCGAGGTGGAGACTAATCGATCAAGCATGTGCGAACCGACGGAGCATGTAGTTCTGCTCGAAGCTGGTAAATAAATTCTGCATGATAAATGGCATAGTGAAACACCGCACTAGTGCCGGTAGATCACAACAGTTTGCGAAATTGATGAGCAGAACATTACTAGAGACATCTCGTAAAATGATCTCTAGTGCTGGTATGGCTAGAAGAGTTCTAGCGGACGCGCTTAGTATGGTGAGCTACCTAGTGAACAGATCTCCATCGATCGCAATCGGCTATTGGACTCCCAAAGAAGTGTGGTCGAGTAACGTTGCTAATTATTCTAATTTTAGAATATTTAATTGCCCGTGTTATTATCGAGTAAGTGATGGTAAGCTCGATGTGAGGGCAAGGTGCATATTCTATGGCTATGCACGAGGTGAGCGGGGCTATATGTTGTGGTGCTCAAATATAAATTCACCTCTAAAAAAAAGATTACCTTTGACGAGTTTCCGATACTTCGGGCTAGGAGTGTTTGTGGCGGTATCAATACGGATCTGGACGGTGTTCAGCTTGAGGTGAAGTTGCAACCGGAAACTCCTAAGGTAGCAGATACTAGCGCAATAATCAACACGGATGGTGCTTATAGCGAGGTGGAGCCCGTAGAGCCAACGGTTGTTCTTAATCCTGATATTGATAAGGTACGTGTTCGATCTCACGACAGATATGGATGCAACAGTGGTTTTGCTTTATCTGCGATTAAGGAGCTTGTGTCAGAATGTCCTTGTAGAGCAGTAAAAGGTGCATGTTCAGTTGGTATTCTGATGAGGTCCAGGATTACGGCGAAGTTCAAGCGCGGCTTGGACTTGGATGATATCTGTGGCGGTTGAGCCCATTGGGGCTATTGGGAGAGTAGTAGCGATGGAGTTCGGATACTAGCGAAGCGATTGGATTTGGCTCTCAAACGTCAAGCCAAGGTGGAGATTGTTATAATGTGTCTCGAGTTTAAGCCCAAAGAGAAAATCTATCTTAATTGTGAAAGTTATCTTAAAGATAACGGATATTATTTTGAAGGTGCGATCAAGATTAGATAAAGTTTGTTGGAAATTTCTGAGCTAATTCGGATGTGGACTTTGACTTGGTCAAAGAAAATAAATAAAAGAGGAATTAAGAGACGCCAACTTTTAGTGGGACTCTCTGCAAAAGAGAAAAAAAAAGTTTTTTTATTCGCTTATATATAAGTCGGGGAGGATTCGAAAACAAGAGGCCGAAGCGGAGTGCTTGTTATCCAAAGAAGTGCGAGGAGTCCTCGTGAGTTTCGTTGACGTTGCATCCAACTTGAAGAAATTTTGTCGCAAGATCAACTCTGTGCGAGACAATTGTTTTCTTCGGAAATTTCATGACTACGTGTTCTAGCCAAGAAATTCTTGTGGTAAGAATATATATGTAATTCCTTTACGATATTGAAAGATTAATTCGTGAGGAATTGGGGCTAAACACTGTGTGGGTTCTTGAATGTAATTGGGGCTTGGAAAACACTGAGAGTGTTTGAGTTACTCGAGTTTGGTCCGTAATCTCCGTGTATCGCTCGTTCTATAGTGGAATTCGTTGCTGCTCTTCTCGTGGACGTAGGTCTCTACGACCGAACCACGTACATCCGGTGTCCGATTTATTTTCTTGTTCTATCTATTTATTGTTCGATCGCTTGTTCCGCGCAACACAAACCATGTCATTGCTACTCTTTTCTAGTTTCACAGGCCAGGTGGAACCACCTGGAACCTTGAGAAGCACCGAACCCGCAAGACCTCCTCCATATCTTCTTAAGAAGCTCTTTGGAATTTGCTGTCATGAATATTTATGTTAAATCCATTGCCCTTATTTGAAGCTAGATTCAAAGATAACGAAAAAGAAAAACAGGGTTCTTTACATTTTACGCTGTAGATGAACAATTTCCACAGACAATGCGGTCACGTTCAATTTCTAACAAAAATCCACTGCATAACTTGTAATACAAATTTGTAAGACCAGACTCAATATCCTTTTGGTTTGGTGATACCTATTACCTTGTTTACAGAAAAAATGAAGAAGAAAAAGCCCCGGATGAACTTGGCCCTAAGGCTTTTACATTTTTGGTTTTCATTTGTGATTTTTCCCCTTTTGCTAGAATTGAACAGTCCCTTGAGAACCAGAGACGTCCCTTGACGAACCATCATGAGTGGTGAGAGTTCATTCAAGAAGACGCCAGGCACAATGCAAGAGACGCGTGATGGTCGAGGCGAAATCGAAAATGTCGTGAAGATGATTGATGGGCATGGAGCGAGCGGTGAAGTGTGGACGAACTTACAAGCTTTCCGGATTCGGCCGCGCAGGAGAGTACGATCTTGGAGAAATGAGGACGGCTTGGCGGGCTAACAGGAGTTATCTCCGGCTCGGCACCTTCGCCTTCTCTCCGGCGACGGCGACTGCGTTGTTGGATAGGGCAAGCCATGATCAATCGCCGGTGACTGCGACGGGCGGACTGCTGAAGAAGAGGAGAGGAGGAGGAGGAGAAACGATTACTTTGGCGCGTTTCCGTCATTTCATTTTCCAACGTACTGTCTGCTTTACACGTGGCTTCTCCTGATTTGGTGAAAATTAGAAATTAGAAATATAATTGAAATGTGTAAATTTATCCTTCAATAGCTAGCCGTTGGAGAGGACCATGGATGTCAAGTTGGAATGGTACCGTCATTCACTCTTGTAACTAGAGAAATTCTTAAATAACTAGCAAAATGAGGAGAATCAAAACGTCTTTCTCTTCTTAAAATACTAGCAAAAATCATATTTCTTTTTCTTTATTATTCTAAGTCAATGGCCATGTCTCAGAGTTATGAGTAGATATCAGTAAATAATCGCCCACCAAGTCAGCTGCTGATGTGGCATTTGCAAATCATTAAATATTTCCTCTTCAATTACAGAGAAGTAACTTGCACAACGTGGATGAATGGAATTACCGTGATGACTACGTCGAGAGAATGTGAATTTTGCTAGGGGCGGTGGTGGTTTCCATTTAGAACATAGAAGAGATAAACAATTTAAGATTAGAGAAGTAAATTGTAATCAAAGAAAAAAAGTTACTATTATACTTAACGTTTGATGTTTTTAAAATATAGAAGAGATAAACAATTTAAGATTAGAGAAGTAAATTGTAATCAAAGAAAAAAAAGTTACTATTATTCTTAATGTTTGATGTTTTTAGCTTATTCAGTTAATTTATTGTTTTTGTCATTGTTTACGGTAGGGCAATAGAGAGAATTTTTCGGCAAAAAAGAAGGTAATAGAGAGAATTTTTACACCAAGTGAGATGAAAATATGCTTTTACCACCTTAAAAGTCATTTACGTTGCACATACTAACAGAAAATATAACTAAGTTAACGAAAGTTTAGGGCCATATTTCATAATGATTGAACGTTTGGTAGTAAACACGTACTATCACAAAAGTTCAAAAGTATTTGGAAAATTTTCAACTAAGGTTATGAAGTGCTCTCATTTTCTCAAATAAAGGTCCCAAGTGGACTTGTTTTCAAAGAAGAGCTTGAAGTGATCTCATTGTTTAAAAAAAAAAGAATTGACCAAGGATTTTTTCTTATCTTTTACATTATTTGATTTTTTCCCCTTTTCCCTTTTTTTTTCCTTTCTAGTTTTTCCCTTTCCCCCCTCCCTTTTTGATGGCCAATTGGCCACCGGTGAGGGCTGGGCAACCTCACCTCATTGGCCATAGGTGAGGATGGCCCTCGCCAAATCGGGCGGGGGCTTACCTCTCCTAGGCGGTCGTCGAGGGTGGTGGCCTTGCTTGGGCTCGCCTAGGAGAGGGTTGCCCTCGCCTAGGTAGCTACATCGAATTATATGTGAGTCATGTTAACAAGTAGGTAACGGGTTTGTCAAATAGATATAATTAAAAAAAAAGCCCCAATTCTTAAGACCGGCCAATATACTCATTTTCAAAAGAAAAATTTTGTTTTTTCGAGAAGTGAAATATCACTTTATTTGGTTATTAAATAGCAAGTTTCTATCCGTTAAATAAGTGCCTACGAAATATTTATTGCTAATATTCCTATACATTGACGTGTTCTTCTTAACTCTCAAAATTGAATAATTAGCATCGTATCTCATATTGATTCTTCCAAATAAAATTCACTTACCTTTTTAAATATTTATTGCTAATGTCTTCATATTCTTTCCATCTCATAAAGTTTTCAAAATTACCTTTTTTCTCATGCAAATTTTCATTCTGTGTGTGTGAGGGTTCAACGGCACGGCTGGCCTCAAGCTCAATATCGCTATGAGATGAGCCCCCAAAGGCTAGACGCACAATTTTATATCCATATTTGAACAAATTTTGATCAAAAATGCAACCTCGATAAAACCTATGATATAGTAGTACAATTTTGTTGCGATTTGTAAGAGGCTTTTCAACGGCGCCCATTTGCTAGAGGTGAGTAAATTGGACTAGATTGGCCCGGACTGGCCTTGGATTAGACTAGACTAGCCGGGTTGGTTTGGTTTTCGTTCCATGGTGGATAGGACCGGATCGGACCACCTAGAATATATGTAAATACACACAAAAAAAATTAGGAAAAAATTAGAAAACTTTGAAGAATTAATTAACCTAATTTCTCCATCTTCTGCTTGACACTCACTCCTCTCTTCTTGCTCAACGCTTGCGTCTCCCTTCCCAACGCTAGCTCTACTCGGTGCTCACTCCTCTTGCCTTTGCCTCTTCGCTCGCTCCTCTCGCAGTCCTATGTCTCGCTCGTCGACGTCATTGCTCTTCTCTCGTTTCTTACTTGGATTCGGTGAAGTACAAGTGTAATCCCACTTTGAGTTTGATTCTTTTCAACTCGAGGAGAATGATGTGAGAGCATAATCCTGTTTCAGTTGTTTTAAATATTTTTCTTCCTAATTTAGTCTTTTCTCATTATTTTAGGATTGTAAGCACTCATATAATAATTGTATGATTGTCATACGTATGTATTATTATATTGGATGATTGAGATTAGAAATTATTAGTTTAGATCCTAATGATAGATTTTTATAAGTAGCTGGTGTTAGTAGTTTCACTGGGATCGAATCGGATCGGACTGCCGATCTCGAAAATTTGGGGACCGAGACCAAATCGGCCCGGACCATGCACACCTCTAGATATTGCAGCTTGACATTTTTAAAGTTTAAATAATAACATCACATTGATTTGGCCATAAGCTTTGCAATGCCTTGAAAATCGCTTCGATGTGAGTTTTCTCGATAGAGAGAGGTGTTGTGATTTTTCATCTAGATCCGGTTTGCTCATTCACGAAAACCATGATGCTGGCACTCTTTCGGAGATTTGCATTTTTGGAATATTCGTTCGCTAACTTTCGTTCATCTCGGTAATCAAATTGATCAGATAATAAATGAAAAAGTTATACTCAATCAAATTTAGTCATCTGTTATTTTTAAAAATCAAGCCCTGTATTATACTTTCACGTGTCTAGTCAAGTCCCTGTATTTCAAATTTATCCAATCAAGCCCTTTTACTTATACAAATTTTATCCAGTTGGCATAATCGGCAGACAACGCGGTCGTTGGCGCTACCTAAAAATCAATTTCAGCTAATGGATTACTAGATTAATTAAAATTAACTAACCTACTTTGTTATGTTTGATGTTTTTAGCTGATTTAGTTAATTTAATGCTTTTGTTAATTTAGTTTTCTCTCATTTTGTGTGTTTTTGTCATTGTTTATGGTAAATAAGGTAATAGTGAGAATTTTTACACCAAGTGAGATGAAAATGTATTTTACCTCTTAAAAATCATGCTTATTGCACATGCTAAACGAAAAAATAACTGAATTAACAAAATTTCAGGTCTATATTGTGGACTGATAGAGAGTTTGGGAGCAAACTTGGACTACCACAAAAGTTCGTAAGTTTTTTTGGAAATTGCTGACATTCTGATTCGTTAAAAGGCAATCAATCTTATCTTGCAAATCAAAGTAGGAAATAGTTCTTTCATTACTATTATGCGAAAGTGTTCAAAAAGTTCTAAACCTTTTGTATTGGTGTCAATATAGTCCTAAATTTTTCAATTTTGTCAATTTAATCCTAAACATTATGCTTTTATTACAATTGAGTCCATCTGCCAATTATAACATGAAATAGTTGACGTGGACGTCGTTTGTCTTATGTGACATGACCGCCGTTGACTTGGACATTTTTTAATTTTTTTTAAAAGAATTTTTTATCAATTTTTTTTCTATCTTTTTACTTTTGGCTAGCGGGGCCTAGATGCCCTCGCTAGATCCGGGAGAGGGAGGGCACTTGAGACCTTGATGCCCTCGCTAGGGGTGAGCGGTTTCAGATTCCTTACAAGTTCCACTTGGAACCTAGAACCAACCCGTCGGAACAGGTTCCTCATTTTTTGGAACCCGAAACCTACCTGTCACACCTTCGAACCCGGAACCTACCCCGTCACAGGTTCTAGGGTTGGTTCCAGGGTACCCGAAAACCTATCAATTACTTTTATTTTCCTTTATTTTTTCATTTTTAGTTAAGCAAAATGAGAGTGAACGCTACAACATCTAAGAGAAAGTAGAGGTGAGTGATTTTAGACTTTGTACCTGTTACATTTAGAACCCGAAACCAATCCATTTGAACACATTTATCATTTTTTGGAACCTTAAACATAAAAAATTGTTTGGCTCCAAATTCTACACTCATCATCGGATGCTATATAACATTATATGATTGTGCAAAAATATATACCAAGAAAAATATAAAAATTTATTTCAGAATTTAGGGTCTAGGTTCCGGGTTCTAGGTAATGGAACCCGAAACCTACCCGTTGGAAAAAGTACCTCAATTTTTGGAACTTGGAACCTATCCCGCATACCTTGGAACCTGGAACCGGAGCGGGTCCTACAGGTTCCGGTTCCGTGTTCTTGGTTCTACCCTGGAACCATGTTCACCCCTAGCCCTCGCAATCCCAAATAAATAAATAAATAAATGCCAACATCAATGCCGGTCACACTATGTAGGACGGGCGGCATCCACGTTAATGATTTCCGACCAAAATTGTTATTTCATTGCTATTCCTTACTCTGCACTAGTATCGCAGAGTCACTATGTTATTCCAATTATTGAGCTTTCTGACATTAATTATTTCATGAACCAAACGACACATATTGGCCTAAAGGAAACGGTCTCAATTTTGAATATACCCATTTTCAAAAAGAGAAAAATTAGTTTTTCGAAAAGTGAAAATCATTGTATTTGATTATTATTAAATGCTTGTTATTTATCCATTAAATAAGGGCCCGATCAATCAACTGCCATTACATCTCATAATAATTCTTCCAAATATGATCGCTCGTCTTTTTATTAGGGGATAATGACATAAATAATATCTAAATTTTGACAAACAATGTGATCCTTGAATTTTTAATTTGACTAATATGGTCCCTAAAATTTTGTAATATGTTCAACTTAATCCCCGAACTATAGGAAGGTATTCAATATAGTCTTTCTATTAATTCGAGTCGGGGACAACACTATAGATTTTCTTATTGTGCAAGGGCTAATTTGAACATGTTCCAAAAGATTGAGGACCGCATTGAGCAAATTGAAAGTTCAGGAACCACATTGCGCATTGAGTTAAAATTCAGGGACTGTATTGATTAAGTTAAATGTTCAGAAATCACATTGCATACTGAACCAAAATTTAGAAATCATTTGCATCATTTTCCCTTCTTTTAACCATATGGTCACGGTCACTTACCTCTCCTACCATACTTTTTGGCATAAGAACATGGTACTCCGATTTCCTACACCACTCGAGCATGAGTTAATTTCCAGTCCGGTCCTAAAGAAAAAGAAACAAAAATGAAGAGGTACATCATTTGTTTCATCTCTGCTTTACCTTTTAGCTCTCTCTCTTTTTCTTTTTTCTTTTTTCTTTCTCCCCTCCTTCTGAAAACCAAAATAAATGTTGTTTTACACGATCCTCGCTTGGACGATTGAATACAGTAAGAAATGAAAATTTGAAGAAATTGTGAAGTTACACATGATCGAAAAAGTCAGACCTTGAAAAAAAAAATTACGATCAATTGGCACAATTTGGTCGCACACCGTGAGAGCTTTCTAACGATACCCGCAATCGGAGTTTTCTCAGGGCAGGAATCGTGTTCGGCTCAATTCATGGAATTTGTAACACTTTATCGAAAAATCAACGTTCAGCACGCTAGATTTTGGCTAGCTCAGGACGTTCCATCGAACGTCGAATGGAAAAGTAGGAGCTCTTCTTTTTCTCGCATAGCTTTTCTCGGGTGCTAGCTCATGTGACGAAATATCTACATTTTCCTATCATTTGAGAAATGGTAATGTAACCGTCTCTACTACTCATTTTCCCTTAGAAAACGGTCAAGAAAATGAGTTTTACTACATTCTTCTTCCCCTGTTTCTCTTCTAAACCATCAATGACTGTTCTCATGAACCTTCTGATTCAAGTAGATTTGCATTCATCTGATTAGCAATTAACAGAAAACAAAGATTTACGCGAGAACTTTCCTAAATTGCAACGCTTCCCGTTGTTACTCGACGCAAATCACTTCTTTATCCGCACTCCTGATGATGGAGACTCTGAACACAATATTGTCCGTATTGACGAGCTCGAACTTGCAGACATCTCCTTCATCAAGGCAAGTTTCTCTTGCGAATGCGGACCAACCGGCCCCCAAGTATGCATTGTAATAGCGCCGATAGACCCGGAGCTTCACCTCAAATGATCGCCCCAAGTAAACAAGAGTCGCCATTCGACGGTCTTTCTGAATGTGTGTCTCTATGAACTGCCTTGGAATGGTCTGCTCACATAGTTGTTTGATGACGAGCCGATGATGAGAAACGAGCATAATATAAGCATGCAAATTCATGAGCGATAGCATAGAAGACGTAGATAAGTTAAGCTCTGGCTTACCACATGATTTCTGTTCAAATGACTAGGGCACATCACAATATTGAAAAACGGATACTCTGATTCGAATTTGCAAGCCTTTTCATGTGCATTGACAGGGCTCAGACATGAAGATGTGTGGAAAGCTGACTCCGAAGAGCTCTCTCGGCATTGAGACTGTTTGATTTGGATCCGACCTGCAATGCAAAGAGGAGAATTCTCATAAGCACCGGTATGAAATTCTCATGAATTGACCTTGAAAGAATTTAGAATGGATTGCAAATCAATATGCATGATCGACTTCATGCTCTTCCTAAAAGATGTAACTGAGTAGATTTTGGCAACTCCCAAATCATTATTTCATCAAGACAAAAACCTTCTTAAAAGGTTTTTTAGGATTGGAAAACAGATCAGGAGTAGAAAGTACATCAGCAGAAACATAACTTAAAAGCAACAAGTGACTGACACCAGCAAATTTAGATGCGAATGTGGCGTCATCAGCGAGGGTGCATTTGATTTATTATAAAGAATTCATCATCTTCGAAGGCTCATATCTTAGGAACAAAAAACAGCAAAAGATGCACTTGTAATTGATTCATCACTGCTGAACTGAACAAAGGAGTCATTGTGTGGAATGCTGAGTTCCTAGTGGTGATTTAAACTTCGTCCAATGAAACTTCTAGCGTTCATCTCAATCGACATGGATCAGGTCCTTACCATTACTGCTGAAAATGGAGACTCTTAAGACAATGTTATCCCTATCAACGAGCTCGAACACACAGACATCTCGGACATGGAGACCAGTTTCTCTTGCAAAGAAGGACCAACCGATGGAGAGACATCCCATATCTAAGGGTTCATGTCTCCTCAGCTTCACATACCACGATCTGTCTGAGTACCTAAGAGTCGCAATTTGCTTGTTCCTTTGAACATGTTTCCTGAAGAATTCAGAAGGGATTCTCTGCCAGTAGGTGTTTGAACAACCATTATATGATCAAAAAAGGTGAGAGAATAACGATACATTCACAAAGACAAACACGCAAGCAACATAGATTTATGATCAAATTTTGCTGAGTTCAGGAGTTTTAATCAACCGTTTTTACTTGCTATGGAAGTCATTAATCATAATCAATTAATCTGCAATTTTGCCTCTAAAATGGGGAAGTATATGCTCATGGGAAAAACTGAATCCATCAATTTTCAGACAAGATATAAATAGGATTCATACTTTAACTTTGACTTATCCCATGAACATTTCAAGCAAATTAACATGTCGTGTGGTTTCCTGCACAAAACCAAATCAACTTGGTAAAGACTAGAATATAAGACGAAATACAAGCAGTGACCATGTTTGCATTCGGCATATGACACCAACAAATAAAACTCCGGATCCTACCAAAGAATTCTGAAGAGAAGTAGGCCGTATCACCACTTTGAAAAAGGGATGGTCAGACTCGAATTGGCTGGCTAATTCAAGAGCGGGGAAACAACTTGGACCTGTAGAACCACAGAAAACCAGCTCAAGACGACTTACTCTGCATCCAATTTGTTTAATTTTGTCTGCACTTAAGAGGTAGAACTGCTCTATATTCTATCAATTTAGTGATTATGACATTTGCAGAGATGGAAAAATAATGCAATCCACAGTTTCAAGCTAAAGATAACTTGATGTGGCAAATTCATTATCACCTTCAAGTTAGAAGTAAATGATTAACTACATTTTCCACATATTTCATCACTTTGACATATGAAAATAGCAAGTATTGAAGAAATTGAACATGAGAAGAAACAGAGTTATGCTGAGAAGGAACACAACTTAGAACACAACTCACACCTCCAAATTCTCGTGATGAGCTGTTTGGACTTGGCCACGAACAAGGCACGAAACCCTGTGAATCTTCAATTTCAATGATATTTTCCTCATTCTGTGAGAGGAATTCGCCCTCAGGGCTTGACACATCACTTTTGATGCTCGAGGGATAATCAATCTCGGAAGCACTCTTATCGAATATTATCACATTGAAGGCCGAGTCCCCTTCATACTTGAAGACTATAAGGTGACCATGACCAATCGAATAATGCTCCACGAATTTCTGCCACCCTTTCCACAACCAAACCATGTCATTGCTACTCTTTTCTAGTTTCACAGGCCAGGTGGAACCATCTGGAACCTTGAGAAGCACAGAACCCTCAAGATCTCCTCCATATCTTCTTAAGAAACTTTTTGGAATTCCCTGTGATGAATATTTATGGTAAATCCATTGCCCTTATTTGAAGCTAGATTCAAAGATGCCGAAAAAGAAAAACAGGGTTCTTTACATTTTACCCCGTAGATGAACAATTTCCACAGACAATGCGGTCATGTTCAATTTCTAACAAAAATCCGCCGCATATATAAACTCGTAAGACCAGACTCAATATCCTTTTGGAGATACCCATTACCTTGTTTACAGAAAAAATGAAGAAGAAAATACCCCAGATGAACTTGGCCTTAAGGCTTTTACTCATTTTGTTTTCATTAGAGACGTCCCTTGACGAACCAGCATGAGTAGTGAGAGTTCATTCAAGAAGACGCCAGGCACAATGCAAGAGACGCGTGATGGTGGAGGCGAGATCGAAAATGTCGTGAAGATGATTGATGGGTACGGAGCGAACGTTGAAGTTTGGACGAACTTACAAGCTTTCCAGATTCGAGCGCGCAAGAGAGTACGATCTTGAAGAAATGAGGACGGCTTGGCGGACTAGCAGGAGTTATATCCGGCTCGGCACCTTCGCCTTCTCTCCGGCGACGGCGACGGCGACGGCGTTGTTGGCTCCGGCAAGCCATGGTCAATCGCCGGTGACTGCGACGGACTGACTGCTGAAGAAGAGGAGAGGAGGAAGAAGAACGGAGGAGGAGAAAACGATGGCATGGTGCTTTTACTTCGTTCCATTCTCCAATGCACTGTTCTCTTTACACGTGTCTTCTCTTGATTTGGCGAAAATTAGAATTAGAATTATCATTCAAATGTGTGAATTTGTTTCTTTATTTCTTATATATCCTTCATCAGCTAGCCGTTGGAGAGGACCATCTCCAAAACTAGCAAAATGAGGAGAAGATATCTTTTTCTTCTTAAAATTATAGCAAAAATAATATTTTTTTCTTTTTTATTCCAAGTCAATCGGCCATTTCTCAAGTTATGAGTGGATTATCGGTAAATAGGCGTCCATCATGTCAGCTGGCGATATGACACTCGCAAATCATTGAATATTTCCTCTTCAATTATAGAAAAATAATTTGCACAATGTAGATGAATGTAACCACCGTGATGACTTCGGTAAAAGAATGTGAATTTCGCTAGGGGCGGTGGTGGTTTCTATTTAGAATACATAAGAGGTAAACAATTTAAGATTAGAAAAAAGTAAATTATAATCAAAGAAAAAAAGTTACTACTATTCTTCATGTTTGATGGTTTTATCTTATTTAGTTAATTTGTTGTTTGTGTGATTGTTTACGGTAAGTAAAGTGATAGAGAGAATTTTTCAACCAAAAAAAAGGTATAGAGAGAAAAAAATAAAAAAAAAGGTAATAGAGAGAATTTTTACACCAAGTGAGATGAAAATATGTTTTTTACCTCTTAAAAGTCATGTGCATTCCACATGCTAACAGAGAATATAACTAAGTTAGCGAAAGTTTAGGGCTATATTTCGTAATGAATGAAAGTTTGGGAGCAAACACGTACTACCACAAAAGTTCATAAGTATTTGGAAAAAATTCAAATAAAGTTTGGGATATGAAGTGGATTTCGTTTCAAAGAAAAGCTTAAAGTGTCACGTCTCACACTCATTGGCATGTCAACATCCTTACGCAGTCGTTTAGTTGTGACTTCCCATGATGCGTGAAAAATGAAAATTTTAATGGATTAAGGTTAATTATTTAACTAACCAACACAAGTCCAACCAAACAACAGGCAATGAGAACATGTAATGTATTCAATGGAGCGCCACAATCATTAGGTAGTGATAAAACCAAAAAAAACGAGAACTATTTATCCACGAGGTTCGGGGACTGATACCGATACTCTAACGCCCTTTGTACCATTTTATTCATGAAAAACATTGAAAGGCAATATTAATGATTTTAACCTAACCACTAACAAAGGTTATCACGGGTGCACAATCAATTAATGAATATCCAGTCAATATAATCAAGGGAGCATCGCCACATAAGATGGTTCTTTTCAATTTCGATTTTTATAGAATGCATGAGAGACACACTATACAATGGCATGAATTAAATGCAAGACTAAACTAGATTACATGCAAACTAAATGAATGCACGTGGACCAGAATAAATAACACGACACGTGTATTAATTAAAACGAAGACATGCAATTCTAATAGCAATTTAAGCTAAAATGCAACCTAGTATGACATGGCAAAGATGACGTGGCATAGATAACGTGGCATGTAATACGTGGCATGGATGACGTGGCAAGGATGAATGATTTTTTTTATATTTTCGGATGAATTAATTTCCTAAAATAGAATTATGTCAAAACAATTTTATCTTGCATATTTTAGAGTTTACATTGACCTAAACCCTAGTTTATTGAAGATATATTATTTTAAACATAAGATTCTATTTAAACATGCAATTTCTATTCTAAGATGCAATCTACCCTAAATATTTACAAAAAGGATTAGATATGCAATTATCTACATGATGTTATTGTTAAAAGATATGCAATTTTTAAATATGGAAAATGGATGAATGCAAATCTTTTAGAATTTTCGAGATTACATCATACGACGGAGATATTCTAAAAAAATATGACAATCAAACAATTCAAATCAAATGAGGAAAGTGAATATGCCAATCAATGTCAATCAAGAAAGTGGATATATCAATCAAGTTTTGAAATATTTCGCGAATATTTGAGTCAATCTTTAATTCGTAATCTTACGATTAACGATTGAACTCAAATCCTTGCCTAATCGAGTATTCCATCAATAATCTTCAAGATGGACTTTCTCGGTCATGTGACAAGTTGCGGATTAGGAAAGGAAATTTTCCTAATCTACCTGCATTTTGAAAAAGATATCCACTTTGATGCAATATGGGTAAGATATGCAAGATATGTTTAAAATATGCAAATATATTCCAAGATAAGCAATAAAATATTCAAAAGTCCAAGGTAGGAAATTTACCTTAAACAAATTGTTTTGCCAAGATTCGCTCTCCTAATTCGAACTACTAATATCTTGACGACCAAGCTTGGACCGATCGCCTAGGCCAGGAGGCACGCTCGGCTTGGGAATCCTCGGAACAACCACGAGTTTGGGACTCCTTAGAACGACAACACTTCACGGCTGTGCTCGGGAATGCTCTTGCGCGGATGATGAACGATTATTATGACGTTGGTCGGAATTCATTGATCGCTTTAGCACGAATTGAAATCTGCTTGGTCGTTGGCGTAGGCCTATGAAGAGAGCGACGTGGTTGTTCCTTGGAGAGATCGTCAAAAGGCTCGTGAATATGGATGTGCGAGCACAAGTGGACAAATTGGAGAGAATGAGCAGGAGCAAACAGCACTTGGACTCACGTATATGAATTTGACTAATCTTAATGCCACCCCCCCTGGGAACTTGTGTAGACAAGTGTTGATGTCAGAGAATTCTTTGACTCTCTCGTGGAACACTCTTTTGAGTGCGTAGCCGTGAACTCCGTGGATGAAACCCTTTGAGCGAGGATGAAAACCACCAAAGAGACACCTCTCTCCTACTCTCGTGTTTGCTCTCCCTTTTTTTTAAAGAACATTGCCGACCCCCTCTTCAATCGCTCATGGGTCTCATTTATAAGCGACAGAGTCTAGGTTAATGAGAAAGAAAGAAGATTTTGTTTACTTTTGTGGCTTTTTTTTCTTTCTGCTCAAGCCCATGGACACGTGAAGATATCTCTTTTCTTTATTTTATTATTATTTTTTGTGTATTGCAAGTCCATATGCCCTCAAGAAGAACGTGCCATGCTTTCATAAAAGATATATTGCTCAAATAATAGGGTGAACTATGTCTGAGCAATATTTCTTTCCGTCCTCTCAAATTTTTTTTGTGGCTATATACCGACAATGAAAGTAACCCCCTAATGGCATTGTAAATTTCGAGGATTTCCTCCAATTATTGCTAAAAATTACATGGAAGCTCGGGTCCACCGCTTGTCAATTTAAGCTCCATTTTTCTACCGTCGATCCAAACAAATGTTAATGCAATGCTTGAGAAAAATTAAATATGTTATGCATGAAAATTATTTTTGGTGAGAACTAAAGTTAATTCTCTTTTTTTTTTTTATGAAAAATGAATAATTTAAGAAAAATCAAAATTTAGGTGTCAACAATGCGTCACCTACCCATTTAAAATTTTTATATTTCAATTAATCGTACGCAGAAGGGACGGAACAAACATATCAATAGGGATAGTTAGAAGGAAAACAACAAACAACGGAAGCACTTTTTATTTAATTACCATTAACCCCGGGAGTACTACAATATATATAGGCTTATCACAAGGCCACTCCCTACTAAACCACAAATGCAAAAAGGAGCGGGTGGTTGGGTTAACTTAACTCCGCTACAACAAGGACATCCCCAAAAGATAAGCCTTCACCACTACTCATAACTCGGGGAGGCTCCGGATCGAGACTCCTCCTTGTCTTACGGACGGGTCATATTCAGGGGTCTAAAAATGTTTAGAACAACAACAATGAGAATAAATCTCAGCAAGTTAACGGTCTAAACCTCGATTAGATGGTCAACTCAGCTCGGATGCATTTAGAACTCGCAATGCAATACAATATATATACGAGTTTACTATCATATAATCATATGCAACTTTACGTGCCTTGGCACGCGCCTTGCATGTTATAACTCAATATATGCAGTATAATGCAATAAATGAATGGCACAATCAAAACATATGTCACTTTTTCGTGCATAGTGTGCTCAAGCATATTCTCATCATTATGGCTACTCGTGGCATGTCCGTTCACACACGGAGGTCTTCCGACTCTGCCGGATATTTATTTATTCAATCAATCACGACTGATCGAGGGCACGCTTGTCTTCCTATAGGGGTCTTCCGGCTGTACCGAGGATTTATTCTTTCGATCAATCACGGCCCATTGAGGGTACGCCCATTTTTCTACTTGGGTCTTCCAACTCATTCGGATATTTATCCTTTTGATCAATCACGGCTAATCGAGGGCACGCCGGTCTTTCTATGAGGGTCTTCCGACTTATTTGGGTATTTATCTTTTCAATCAATCACGGTCGATCAAGGGCGCGCCCGTTTTTCTATGGGAGTCTTCCGGCTTATCCGGGAATTCTTGAATTGATGCAACTCTTACGTCATGTATGCAGTAAATAAATTGCACATGATCAAATATGCGATAAATAAATTACACGTGATCACATACATACAATTCAATCACCATCCTTGAAAGTTGCCAATCAATTTAGTACATAAGCCAATTTATATGGCTATTCCCAATATCGACATCATAGTTTAATATTAGATACTACAAAATAACACATAAATAAATATAATGTCTAACTATCGAAATTAATTTACTTAATTAGAGAATAATAATTCTTAAATAATCCGATAACTTATCATAAAAATACTTGATAGCTTATCGTAAAATATCAATAGTTTATTATAAAAATGCTGACAACTTATCATAAAAATAATGATAGTTTATCGTATAAAATAACGATAGCTTATCATAAAAATACTAATAGCTTATCATAAAATTCGATAGCTTATAGCATAAAATACCGATAGCCTATTGCATCCTCAACAACTTATCAAGCCTACTTATCACTTATCATGATAGCCTCTCGACTGATCACTAATTAAATTAGTACTAAACATACTTAGATTAATCTAAACTCATCCTAATCGAGTTTAATATACTAATCAAGGGATTATGGTGATAACTCACCCAATCACAAATTCAAGGACACCGGCGTGTCGGCGGTGGCAAGGGCTACGCATGGCTTGGTCCGACAACAATCTGGAATCACCTAAGACAGTCGACCAATAGCAAAAAGAACCGGAGGGGGCTGTTTTTGGCTTGACGGTGCTCTAATCGGCACGGAAATAGCTAGAAAAATAATGAACGGCAGCGGGAGGTCACATCAGCGCTTGTTGGTGATTTCAATAAGTAAAACAGTAGCAAAAGAGGCTGAACGTGAGAGAGCAAAGAGAGGAAGAAAGGGGCGATTTTGGGAGAGAGAGAGAGAGAGAGAGAGAAGAGAGAGAGAGAGAGAATCAAACCCTATCTCCTCAAAGCTTACTCCCCAAGATAAGATCAAGAGGTGATCTTCTTGAAAGACTTGGCCAAAAAGTCTCCTTCTCATGATGGTGCCTTGTTTCTTGCTAATAATGCAAGAAGGGCACTTATGTAATTTCACAAGGTAAGAATATTTTGAAAATTTCACAAAATATAGTATGAAGTACTATATGCGTATTTGAGCTAGTATTTTGTGCGAATTCGTATAAATTAGATTGGGCTCAAATGAATAGAGTTTGGGCTTTACAATGGCTTAATGGGCTTTAGAAAGCTTAATGGGCTTTAGTGGGCTTACTTGGGCCCAATTGGGCTTAGCTTGGGCCCAATGGCCAAACCGTACATGGGCTTGAGGCCCAATGGGTCCTCGTCCAACCCGCCTTCTCATAGGCTCCAAATCTCGGCCCGTTGATCCTTAAACAGAGAGTATCGAGAAATTGATAAATATGTAGCTCAATGAGGCAACATCCAATAGTTTGGTCATGAGATTCTTGAAGATTCAATACCTATATTCGGATTCTACTCCATGGTAAAAATTAATTGATTGCGACTATAGTTCATCTCGAGCTAACAGGCGGCTTCCAAGAGTTATACATATTCAACTCCGTAGTTGATTCGACATCAATCCACGTTCAAGCTTTCTCAAACCATGGATGACCTCGGTTGTTATGTAACTGCGAGAGATTAATTACTAGTTCTAATTTACATAATCATTAGGAATTGGTTTAGGATCGTTTGTAATCCATACAACGGTCAAGCGGAATCACTGCTGCTACGATTGTATACCATTGTCAAAATGTTCTATAGCAGTTCCTTGATCGGTCTTTATGGCTCAAAATTGTCCCTCGTCAATCCTTGTGGTCAATTTGTCAGTCCATGGTTGAGTTCTCGGGTCGTGCGTACTTAAATTCTTAATAGCCTTTTTCTTTTGGTTAGCCTCTCACGAGTTATCAATTCGGAGCGAAAATTACTAATAGTGCATAGATTAAAAATCGTCACTTCATTACATTCTAAATAGGGTCGAATTTGAGGACGTCACATGAAGTGCCTTCGTTATTTCAAAGAAAGGATTGACCAAGGGTGTTCTTTGTCTTTTATATTATTTGATTTTTTTCCCTTTTTCCCTTCTTTTTCCTTTTTGTTTTTCCTTTTTTTCCCTCCCTTTTTGTAGACCAACCGGCCACCGGCGAGGGCCGGGCGGCCTCGCCTCATTAGCCACAAGTGAGGTGGACCCTTGTTAGATTGGGTGAGGGCTCGCCTCACCCAGGCGGTCGTTGAGGACAATGGCCTCGCTTGGGCTCACCTAGGGAAGGGCTGCCCTCGCCCGGGTGGTCGTTGAGGGCGTTAGCCTCGCTTGGACTCGACTGGGAAGGGCTGCCCTCACCCAGGTGGATGTCGAGGGTAGTGGCCTTGTGAGGTATAAGTATATCGCACTATATGTGAGTCTTGTTAATGAGTAGGTAAGGGGCTTGTCAAATAGATCTAATAAAGAAAAACTCTTAATTATGAAGACCGAGCAATACACAAAAGAATTTTTTTTTTTTATAGAAGTGAAAAATCGCTTTATTTGATTGTTGAATAGCAAGTTTATATTCGTTAAATTTGTGCCCACGAAATATTTGTTGCTAATATTCCTATACATTGATGTGTTCTTAACTCTCAAAATTGAATAATTAGCATCGTATCTCATATTAATTCTTCCAAATAAGATTCACTGACCTTTATAATATTTATTGCTAATGTTTTCACATTCTTTCCAATGTTTCCATCTCAGAAATTTTTCAAAATTGTCTTTTTGTTAACTCATGCAAATTTTCATTCTCTGTGTGTACGTGTTCAATGGCGCGGCTGGCCTCAAGCCCAATGTCGCTATGAGATGAGCCCCGAAAGCTAGACGCACAATTTTATATCAATGTTTGAACAAATTTTGATCGAAAATGCAAACTCAATAAAAACTATGATTCGGACCGGATCTCCCGAAAAATCGAACCACCCAAATATATACACACACACAATGAGAAAAAAAATAGAAAATTTTAAAGAATTAGTTAACCTAATTTTCCCATCTTCTGCTTGGTACTCACTTCTCTCCTTTCACTCAACACTCGTGTCTTACCTTTGTAACACAGCTCTTACTCGCCGCTTGCTCCTCTTGCCTTCGCCTCTTCCCTAGCTGCTCTCTCGGCCTTGCCTCTCGCTCGTTGTCGTCGACGCTCTTCTCACCTCTCGCACTTGGATTTAGTGAAGTACAATTGTAATCCCGCTTTAAACTTGATTCTTTCCAACTCGAGGAAAATGAGCAAGAGCATAGTCTTGTTTTAGTTATTTTTAGTGTTTTTCTTCCTAATTTGGTCTTTTCTCATTATTTGAGGATTTAAGTACCCATGTGATAGTTGTACGATGATCATGTGTATGTTTTATTAGGTTGGATGATTGAGATTATAAATTGTTAGTTTAGACCCAAGGGTTAGAATTCTATAAGTAGCTGGTGTTAGTAGTCCTATTGAGACTGGATTGGACCGTTGGTCTCATCCCCGTCTCGAAAATTTGGTAATTGGGACTGTCGGTCCGATCCTCGATTCCATACCGAGATCGGACCGACCCAAACCATGCACAACTCTAGATATTGCAGCTTGGGATTTTTAAAGATTAAGTAATAAGATCACGTTCATTTGGTTTAAAGCTTTGCCGTGCCTTGAAAATCGTTTCGATGGGAGTTTTCTCGATAGAGAGAGGTATCGTGACTTTTCATCTCAATCCGCTTGGCTCATTCATGAAAAACCCATGATGCTGACACTTTTCCGGAGTTCTGCATTTTTGGAATATTTGTTCGCTAACTTTCGTTCATCTCCTCATATAATAAATGAAAAAGTTGTACCCAATCAAATTTAGTCATCTATCGTTTTTAAAAGTTCTACTTTTCTTCGTTATACTTTCATGTGTCTAGTCAATTCCCTGTATTTTAAATTTATCTAGTCAAGCCCTTTTACTTATGTAAATTTTATCCGGTTGGAGCAACCGTCGGATGATGTAGTCGTTGTTGCTACCTAAAAATTAAATTTTGGCTAATAAATTATCAGATTAATTAAAATTAACTAGCCTAGTTCATAATGTTTGATTTTTTTAGCTGATTTAGTTAATTTAATGCTTTTGTTAATTTAATTTTCTCTCATTTTGTATGTTTTGTCATTGTTTGTGGTAAATAAGTAATAGTGAGAATTTTTACACCAAGTGAGATGAAAATGTACTTTTACCTCTTAAAAATCATGTGCATTGCACATGCTAAATGAAAAAAAATAACTAGGTTAACAAAAGTTCGGGGGAAAAGTACATTAGAAGTGCTATAACTTTTGTATGGCGTTCATTTGAGTGCCATAACTTTTAAAATGTTCACTTAAGTGCCATAACTTTCAAAAATCGTTCACTTGAGTGCTATGTTGACGCGGACGTCGGAAAATGTCACGTGGCAGTTGAAAATCTGACGTGGCATAGTCGAAAGCTGATGTGGCTCGCCAAAAAGATGATGTGGCACGCCAAAAAGCTGATGTTGCATGCCGAAAAAGTTGCTGTAGCACTCAAGTGAACAATTTTGCTCCGACATGACACTCAAGTAAACGATTTTGAAAGTTATGGCACTTAAGTGAACATTTTGAAAGTTATGGTACTCAAATGAACGCCGTACACAAGTTATGGCACTCATGATGTACTTATCCCAAAGTTCAGGACTATATTGTGTATTGATAGGAAGTTTGGGAGCAAACTTGTACTACCACAAAAGTCCATAAGTTTTTTTGGGTAATTTTTCCTTACATTCTGATTCATTGAAAGGAAATCAATATTATCTTGCAAATGTAAGTAGAAAATAGTTCTTTCATTAATATTACTGGAAAGTGCTTAAAAAGTCCTAAACTTTTTGCATTGATGTCAATGCAATTCTAAATTTTTCAATTTTGCCAATTTAGTCATAAACCTTCTACCTTTGTTTCAATGGAGTCAATTCGCCAATTTTAATAGGAAATAGTTGAAGTGAACGTCGTTTATCTTATGTGACGTGACCAACGCTAACTTGGACTTTTTTTAAAAGAACTTTTTATCATGTTTTTCTATCTTTTTCCTTTGGTCGGCGGGGCCCAAATGCCCTCGCCGGATCTAGGAGAGGGAGAGCACTTGAGGTCTCGATGCCCTCGCCGGCCCAAAAAAAAAAAAAAAAAAAAAAAAAATTCAAATTTGTGGGAAAAAAATGCCAACATCAATGTTGGTCACACTACGTAGGACGACGGCATCCTCGTTAGTGATTTCTCATCAAAATTGGCTGGATTGACTCAATTGGCATAAATACAAAATATTTAGGACTAAACCGACCTCAATACAAAAGGCTGAGGACACTTTTCCCTTATTATTACATTCCTACTTTGCTCTTATGTCATTTACATTATTAAAATTTTAATATTAATTTATTCCACGAATCAAACAACGTGTAAGGGCGTAAGTCCATTGCACTATATGCGAGTCATATTAATGAGTAGATAAGCTAAGTAGCTCCGACACCGACACGCTACACGCAACATGCGACATGACTCGACATATCGGCATGTTATTTCTAAAAAAATTGAGAATTCCGACATGTTGTTTATTAAATGTGCATAAAAATATTAGTAGCGAGTTTGTTCTTATTTTTATATTAGGGATTCACGATTATATTTTTTGGGGGTTGGCTAGGTATATTAATTTTGGAGTGGCTGGGTATATGACTTAAGTATTTATACATTTTTTTGACCCATAATTTATTGAAAATACTTAAAAATGACCCTATGCTTGTCAAAATGGTGTGTAGGGATGCTAGACTCATGTGTTGCTGGCATGTCCGAAAAGATGACCACGTGACAATCGCATATCAAAGAATGTTGAAAGAGTGTCAAAGAATGTTCGACACGATAGTTAGGCGTTCGGAGTGTGTCGGTACTTCCGATAAGGAGCTTCTCAAATAGTCTAATAAAAAAAAGTCCCAATTTTGAAGATCGACCTATACACTCATTTTCAAAATAAAAAATTTATTCTTGAGAAGTGAAAAATCTCTTTTTTGATTATTAAATAACGAGTGTATATCTGTTAAATGAGTGCCCACGAGATATTTACTGCTAATGTTCCTTTGACGTGTTCTTAACTCTTGAAGGCTTAGCATCATATCTCATATTGGTTCTACCAAATGAGATTCAGATACCGTTTTATCTACCATAACATCAACTTACCGTACCTCCAATACTTTCCACATAGCAACATCGAATACTTTTGTGATAGAAATTCGTTTGGATAAATTAAAAAAAAAAAAAAAAAAAAAGACAAAGGAAAATTTAAAATGGAAAAAAGAAGAGGAACAGATACATCATCGGTTTCCTTTTTATGTTTTGCTGGAAACCAAAATAAATGTTGTTTTACAAGATTATCCACTAATTATTTGGAATCTTCATTCTGGTTTGGACAATTAGACAAATGAGAGGAAAGGAAATTTGGAGAAATTTTGAAAATTCACCTTCTTTCCATCTCATAAAGCTTTCAAAGTTTTCTTTTTTCTCATGCAAATTTTTGTTCTCTGCAAGTCCAATGCCACGGAAAAACCTCAAACTAATATATCAGTGAAAAATTGCACCCCAAACCAATTTATTGACTATCAAAAAGCTAAAACCGACACATCTGTGACAAATTTACTTTATGTTACTCTATTAAATTGGGTTGATATCACAAAAATCCCAAATCGATACACCCATTAACAACCATATATCATTTAACTCAGTAATTTGATGGTAAAATCTAATGAAAATTAACGAAAGGTAAATATGTCATAGGTGTACTAGCTTTGAGATTTTTGATGATAAAAAAAATAATTTATGATAAAGTTGTCGCACGTGTACCAAATTGAGATTTTTCGCGATATAAACCTTTCTTTATGTGTACGTGTTCAACGGCACATTTGGCCTCAAGTCCAATGACGCTATGAGAGGTCACCCTAGATATGGGCCATCAAAGGATGAACGGACATTCGTGGTCACCGTAGGCGCACAATTACTTATCTATGTTTGAATATATTTTGATAACACAATGCAAACTCGATAAACACCTCGACATAGTGGTCCAATTTGGTCGCACAGCATTGTCAAAGCTTGCCAATGGCACAAATTTGCTTACTTGGGCGGCCAAATCATTCAATATCGCGACTTTGATTGTAGTCATTCAATCTTGATGAAGTCGGAGAGAATTGCGGTTTTTATGGGTTAAATAATGACATCACGTTAATTTGGTTGTAAGCTTTGCAATCCCTCGAGGATCGCTTCGACAGGAGTTTTCTTAAGAGAGAGGTATCGTTACTTTTCACTTCTATCTAGTTGGCTCATTGGCGGAACCCATGATGCTAAAGTCTATTCAGATACGCATTTTTGGAATTTTCGTTTGCTAGCTTTCGTTCAACTCGAGAATCGTGTTGATCCGACAAAAGCAGTTGCACTCAATCAAATTTAATCATTTATTATTTTAATATATTTTGCTTTTGGTCGTTATGGATGCACATAGCAATACTTCTGCTTCAAAAATCAATTTCTGATCAAAAGTTGATTTTTCTATTTTTGCTCTAGAAGTTAATTTGTGATTAGAAAATTTCATTTTATAACAGTTAAACATTTCTACTTCTAAAATATTATTAACACAAAATCTTTTATGAAAAAAATATTATCGACAATCGAAATTTTTTTATTTCATTTTTAAATTTTTAAATTTCTTTACAATATATTTTTTATTCTTTAAAAATATTATTTAAGTTTTTTTTAAAACAAAAAATCATTATTTATTTTTTACTTCGTTGGTTGGAGATGGTGACTTGGTGGCGGCGGCTAGCAGAGGTCAGCGTTAGACTACGGCGGCGGACAGCGTGGAGGTCAAATGTTGGCGGTGGGGGGCAACAGGTGGTCGGAGTGGGTGTTGGTTGGTGGTTGTAGCGGGGGGTGGTGGTCGCGATTGGAGGTGGGTGGAGGTCGGCGAAAGTCGGTGGTCACGGGCGATGATGGGTGGAGATCGACGGGAGGTCAGAGGCTACCGGTGGAGGTCGGCAGGCGGCGGTGATGGGTGATTGTTAGCAAGCGACGGCGAGTGGCGACAGCCGCATGCGGTAGTGGGCAACGGGTGATGGTAGCAATTTGCGGTGGTCACGGGCGATGATGGGGGGCAACGCCGACAGCTGGTGGTGGGTGGCAGTGGTCCCGACCTCAGCAGGGGGGGAACCGAAGTCGGCGAAGGCGGGTGTGGTCGAAAAAAAGGTAAGGCGAGAAGTACTTCTTGAGTTATGTTTATTTTTTTTTTTGCCCAAGAAATAAGTATTTCTTGAGTTGGGAAACAAATTTTTTTAACTTCTCAAATGGAGGAAAAATTAACTTTAGAAGTGAAAATTCACTTTAGAAATAAAAAAATTTCCAAACGAATCTTTGTTTCAAAAGTTACATTACCAAGAGAATTTTTGCTTTAGAAGCACTTCTTAAGCAGAAATCCACTTGCAAAAGTGTTATTGTGCGAACCCCATACTTTCACATTTCTAATCATGTTCGTGTACTTTAAAATTATCTAACCAAATCCTTCTACTTTCACAAATTTTTAATCAAGTCCTCTCTAACACCGAAGCCAACTGGTGTTACCGTCGTATGACGCAGTCTTGTAATGTAAGTAAACTTTTTCCAATGTGAACGTCCCCCATGATCATCAATGTTAGCTAAATTTTATCCATGTTGCATTCTGAAATTGTCTACATTGGCTAAAGTTTTCTATGGACGCCCATGTTGGCATCCGCATATTTTTTCCGCACTGTACTTTGGCATTGTTCCGCATATATGACATCTTAATTTAGTCGGGTTTGGTGTCTGAGGTACTTGACTTGAAAAATTGTGAAAATAGGAGGACTTGATTAAACAAATGAAAAGTATTGAAAATTGCTGATGCAACACGCTGCGAGTAATCAAGTATTTGGGGTGCTCGTGGCGTTGGCGCGTGTAGGGCCCTAGTGGCGCCACATCATAAGGCCTACTACTCGTTCTTTGCATTAATCTTTCATTAGTCAGAGTACCTAATGCATGCGAAAGCTCTAAAATAGAAAATCAAGCAAAGTGGCCATAGGGTCACAAGTGCATGGAATACAAAACATCAAATGGTAGGTACACCTATATATAGGGTATGACCATTCATATTTTCACTAATCGGATGACACACATGATTCACAAACAACAAATCCACACAATACCAAATTCATATTATATATATGTATGTATATACATCTTTTAGCCGATTCTTTACAAAAGTTCAAAGATTCCGGGAGAGCTACAAGATGCGATAACTACTCCTAGCCTAACAGCATCTTCGGCAGCTTCATATTCAATATCAACATCCATGGGCTACTCCTTGTTGCCGACATGTTAATCTGAAAAATAGTTATCCCGTGAGGGGTAAGCTCAATCGCTTTGCAAAAGAACGTATAACCCAATAGAATGGAAGTATTGAAATCAGAACATAGCATTCATAAATCACAATTTCAATGCATGTACAAGATGATATATGCATGAGATTCTCTTCCAATCTCGTTGGTTTCGTATGCAAAGCAATGTCGGCTCACAAAGAGACCATCCTTTCTGAATCACACAGTGAACCCAGCGGAGGCATCCTCGAATCACATAACGGAGGCATCCCGATTTTGTACTGACTTCACGAGGCATCATCGGATAAACCTCACGACGAGATAACCACTTGTTTTATCGTGAAGTGCCATGCAATGCATACACAATGTAATCCTACCCTCATCAGCGTTTGGAAGATTTAATGTAAATCAATGAATCACATCATTCTCATGATTGTGCTTTTTGTTTTTTTCAAAAATTCAATGTAGAAATCATGTATAACGGACGAGAATTCAAGGATACAATCAGGATTTCAAACCATCGATGTATGATTCTAACATCAATCCAAACAAGTTACAAAAGCTAGAAATCTACTCGTCTTTTCAACTGAAATCTCGAAAATCTGTAGACGATGGACAAAAGGTTTGTGCACGAACAACAACAGGGCAAGAGCGTGAACGGGGATCAGTGCATGGACGGCAGACGTGGATGGCAAGAGGCATGGACGGCTTGAGGGTTTACGATGGACGGGTAACAGTGCGTTCTCACAATCGTACGTTGAAATAAACTGATGTCAGAGGTTTATATAGGAGAAGCAGAGTGAAGACAGTCAGCTTTGAACGACTCCGCAGCCGAAGGACCGCCTAATGACACGTGTCCCGCCGCCACATCGGTGGTCGACACGTGTTCACCGCCTTCTTGCGTGTTGACACGTGTTCAACACGTTTCGGTGTGTTTGATATGTTTCCCCCCCTTTAACACGTGTCCAAACCGTCTGCCACACGTTCATCCTCTTGTCCTCGTTCGGTCCCAATTTCTCTTGTATTTAGAACAACCGAGACTTAATTCAGGTATAACTTGCTGCCATATCATATTGTCGTCAATTTATAACTAGTCAACAAAATTTCCAGAAAAGCTAACTAAGGATTTAGGGTAATCACACTACGCCACGCAACACTTCCAGTGCCAACTGAGCGTCGTTCCATGTGGCGCAATGCTTGTAGCGTCACATGTGGCGACTGGGCCACAATGGGCCAAAACGCGCGAGTGCGTGACTCTGGTTGAGCCCAACATCCATTTTCGCCCATTGCTTGGGCACATTGGAATGGGCCGGTTAGGTCCACTATCCAGCATCCTGGGCATCTTGGGAAGCATTTCCCTTTTGCTAGGGATGTCCATGGTCCAGGCCGATCCGATCTCGGTATGGAATTGAAGACCAGACCAATAATCTCAATCCCCAAATTTTTGGGATCGGGGATCGGACCGGCTCGGGATCCGTGGTCCATCCGATCCCAAGAGGAACGCTTACACCAACTACTTATAGAAATCTAACCCTTGAATCTAAATTAACAACTTCTAATCTCAACAATCCAACCTAATAAAACATATACATGACTATTGTACAACCATCACATGAGTACTTATAATCCTAAAATAATGAGAAAAGACTAAATTAGGAAGAAAAACATTTGAAATAAATTGAAACAGGATTATGCTCCTGTATCATTCTCTTCGAGTTGAAAGAATCAAGCTCAAAGTGGGACTACACTTGTACTTTACTGAATCCAAGTGCGAACAAAACAATGGGTTTGCATAATATAGTCAATGAAAAACACAGATTAAGTTAAGACAAAATACAATCGGAGACTATATATCGAACAAACATGATCGTAGGCTGTGTTTCAAAGGTGAGACGCAATCGTCGAGCGAGAGAAGAGTAGTGAGTGTCAAGCATAAGATGGAGACATTAGATTAACTAGTTCTTCAAATTTTTTTTTTATAATTGTGTATATATATAATTATATATATTATGGCGATCGGGTGCAGTCCAGGCCGGGCTGATCCAGTTTGCTCATCCCTATCTTTTACTTTCATTTTAGCCTTATAAATGAATATTTCATTTGCTCATTTCCCTCGTAATGTTAACGCTCTCCTTGTCCAGGTATGCACCCCAACCCTCTCTCTCTTTAGTAAATAGTTTGGAAAAATGACATAAATAAACGGTTCTTGAGTTTTGACTCAATATGCAATGGGGTAGTTGAACTTTTAATTTACTCAATATGGTCCCTCCAATCTAGCCAAATGTGTAATATGACCCTTGAATTTTTTATATGTTCAATATCGTCCATGGACTTCTTATATATGTTCAATGTGGTCCATGCATTATGTGAAAATGTCCAATGTTGTCCTTCCATTAATGTAAAATTTGAGACAACATTGAACATTCTTATATAATCCAAAGGGTAAATTGAACATGTACCAAAAGTTCAAGGACCACATTGAACAAATTAAAAATTCAAGGACCACATTTCAACATAGGGCTGAAAGTTCACGGACCACACTGGATGAATCAAAAGTTCAAAAAAAAATTGCACATTAGATCAAGGTCTAGGGACTATTTGCTTCATTATCCCCAATAACGAGCTCTTTGAAAATAAGTTCCCATTTAAATAGAAATGTTGTTATGCTGCTGAAGTGAAAATAAGATTTTGATAGAAAACATGTTATTCTGCTGTAGATATGGTATGCATTCATGCAGAAAAGCCAATAAACAAAATTGTTCGAATGGACAGGAGAGGTGGAAACCTTGAAGAACAACATTGTACTACCCTCAATTTTAGTGCATATGTCTATCTAATTCATTAAAAAAAAAACATTTTTATCATGCAAATAAAATTGTTAAATAGTTATTTAATTGCTATTCCTACTATGCACTGGTATCACGGAATCACTACCTTATTTCTATTATTGAAACTTTCTAACATTAATTATTTCACGAATCAAAAGACACATATTGGCTTAAAGAAAAGGGTCTCAATTTTGAATATCCAGTTTTCAAAAAGAAAAAATTAGTTTTTTGAAAAGTGAAAACAACTTTATTTCATTATTAAATAACAAGTGTCTATCCATAAAATAAGGGCCTAATAAATCAACTGATCTCCTAATAATTCTTCCAAATAATATCACGGTTCACTTACCTCTCTTGATAGGAAAAATTATTCAAAAAGTCCTAAACCTATTGTATTTTTGCCAATTCAATCACAATTTTTTTAAAAAAAATTTTGCTAGTGACTCCTAGACATTTTCATGCTTTGTCAAATGAGTCCAACCGTCAAATTATGGTTGGAAATGCCGGACGTGGACGTTAGTGCTGATGTGAATAATTTAATGATTATATTCTCTATTGGATTTTTTATGTTTTATATTTTTTTTCAGTTTGTTTGTTTGTTTGTTTGTTCTTTTCTTTTGTTTGTTTTTGAATTAGATTAATACTAAAAAAGATCTACATTTTAATTAAAACATTGAAAAAGAAAAATAAAAAGAAAAAGAAAAAGAATGGTAGGTGCCCATGGGACGCTATTGCCGCCCATCGCGCTGACGTCGCTGGCCCTCGTTGAGGGTGGCTAGCTGTCGCTAGGCCAGAGCGAGGCATCACCGACCTGGGCGAGGGCATCTAGATGTGGATGATGCCGGCCCTTGCTTGGGACCGGCGACCATCACTCCCCCTGGGCAAGGCCTCGCTAGATTTTAGTCGGCTTAAGAATTGGGTTGCCTGAACGTCGAGCGGAAAAGTAGAAGCTCTTGTTTCTCGCATAGCTTCTCTCTTATGCCAGCTCATGTACCGAAACATTCACATCTTACCATCATTTAAGAGATTACTGCGTGACGGCTCCATCTCTGCAACTCATCTTCCCCTAGAAAACAGGCGAGAAAATGAGCTTTAAGACATCCTTCTTCCCCTGTTTTCTCCTAAACCATCAATGACTCTGCTCAGGAACGTTCTGATTAAAGTAATATTTACATTCATCTGATTTGCAATCACAGTTATAGGAAAAGGTAGCATGACTTATAGTGTTAGCTAATTTATTCCTCAAGTTCCTCCCAGCACCGAAAACTTTCCTAAAGCGCGACACTTCCCAGTGTTAATCTCCCTCAACGCAAATCACTTCTTCATCCGCACTCCTGAAGATGGAGACTCTGAACACGATATTGTCCCTATTGACGAGCTCGAACACACAGACATCTCCTTGGTGCAGGCAAGCTTCACTTGCGAACGCGGACCAACCGGCCCCCAAGGATGCACTGTAAGAGCGTTGATAGACCCGGAGCTTCACCTCAAATGATCGGCCCAAGTGAACAAGAGTAGCCATTCGATGGTCTTTCAGAATGTATGTCTTTATGAACTGCCACGGAACGGTCTGCTCACGTAGTAGTTTCATGACGAACCAATGATACGAAACGAGCATAATATAAGCATGCAAATTCATGAGCGAAAGCATATAAGATGTAGATTAGTTAAGCTCTGGCTTACCACATCATTTCTGCTAAACTGACTCGGGGACATCACAATCTTGAAAAACGGATACTCTGATTCAAATTTGCAAGCCTTTTCGTGTGCAGTGGCAGGGCTCAGACATGGAGAACTGGGGAAAGCTGGCTCTGAAGAGCTCTCTCGGCATTGAGACTGTGCGATTTTGATCCGACCTGCAATACAAAGACGAGAATTCTCATATCATGAATTGACCTTGAAAGAATTTAGCATGGATTGCAAATCAATATGCATGATCATTTTCACGCTCTTCGCAGAAGATGTAACCAAGTAGATTTCACACCTCCCATCGAATTATCTCATCCATGAACAAAGAAAAAGCTTCATAAAAGGTTTATTAGGATTTGAAAATTGATTAAGAATAGAAAGCATATTAGCAGAAACATAACTTATAAAGCAACTAGTGACTGACACCCGAAAATTTAGATTTGAATATGGCGCCATCAGCGAGTGTGCATTTGATTACTATGAGCCTCACAAATCATACAGAAGAGTTCATCATATTGGAAGGCTCATAACTAGGGGAGAAAAACAGAAAAAGTGCATTTTTTATGGATTCATCACTACTGAACTGAACAAAGGAGTCACAATTAGGAACACTGGCCTTTGGTAATCCAGAAAGGGTAAAGTGGCACTTCTAGTGTTCATCTCAATCAACTAAATCAGGTCAGTCCTTACCATCGCTGCTGAAAATGGAGACTCTGAACACTGTTTCATCCCTATCAATGAGCTCGAACACGCAGACATCTCTTTCGTGAAGATCAGTTTCTCTCACGAATGAGGACCAACCGGTAGTGAGAAATGCCACATGTGTGCGTTCATAGCGCATCAGCTTCACCTGCCACGATCTGTCGGAATACCTGAGAGTCGCATGCTTCTTGTTCTTTTGGACATGTTCCTTAAAGAATCCACCAGGAATGTTCTGCCAAGTAGGTGTTTGAACAACCAATATATGATTAAGGAATTGGACACAACAAGGATACATTCACAAGAGAAACACGCAAGAGAAGTAGACTTATGATCAAATTTTGCTAAGTTCAGGAGCTTGAATCAACCGTTTTTACCTCATAACCAATTAACCTGCGATTTCGCATCTAAATGGCGAAGTATATGCTCATGGACAAAAACTTAAGCCATCAATTTTCAGACAAGACATTGATAGGATTCATATTTGAGTATGACTTATCCCATTTCAAGCAAAACAACATGTCATGTGGTTTCCTACACAAACCAAATCAACTTGGTAAAAACTAGAATATAAGACTATATACAAAGAGTGACCATGTTGAATTCGAGATAGCCACCAACAAATAAAGCTCTGGATCGTACCAAATGACTCTGAATATAAGTAGGCCGCATCACCATTTTGAAAAAAGGATGGTCCGACTCGAATTGGCTGGCTGATTCAAGAGCAGTACAACGCCTTTGACCTGTAGAACCACAGAAAACCAGCTCAAGATGACTTACTATCTGCATCCAAGTTGTTTAATTTTGTCTGCACATAAGAGATGAGAACTACAGTAGATTTTATCAATTTACTGGTAATGACATTGGCAGCGATGGAAAAACAATGTCATCCATAAACTCAAGATAAAGATAACGTGATGTGGTAAATTCCTCATCACCTTCAAATTAGAAGCAAGTAATTGACTACATTTTCCACGTACTTCATCAATCAACATATAAAAAAGGCTTACTAGAAGTTTTGAAGAAACATGAAAAGAACCCAGGAAAGAGAGTAATGCCGAGAAGAAACCCGACTTAGAACACAAGTCACACCTCCAAATTCTCGCAACGAGCTGTTTGGACTTGGCCATGGACAAGGCACGAAACCCTCTGAGTCCTCAATTTCAACGAAATTTTCTTCTTTTCGCAAGAGCAATTCGCCCTCAGAGCCTGATAGATCACTTTCGATGCTCAAGGGATAATCGATCTCGGAAGCACTCTTATCGAATATTATCACATGGAAAATGGAGTCCCCTTCATACTTGAAGACTGTGACGTGACCATGACCGATCGAATAATGCTCCATGAATTTTCGCCACCCTTTCCACAACCAAACCATGTCATTGCCCCTCTTTTCTAGTTCCACAGGCCAGGTGGAACCACCTGGAACCTTGAGAAGCACCGAACCCTCGAGGTCTTTTCCATATCTTCTTAAGAAGCTTTTTGGAATTCCCTGTCGTGAAGGTTTATGGTAAATCCATTGCCTTTGTATAAAGCTAGATTCAAAGATTGCCAAAAAAAAAAAAAAAAAACAGGAAACTTTACATATATTAGCCTGCAGATGAATGATGATTTTAGCATAAGAAATAACACGACATATTATAAACGGATTTCCTAACAAGCGGGTCATGTTCAACTTTAAAAAAAAAAAAAAAAATTTAGACATACCCATTACCTTGTTTACAGAAAAAAAAAGGGAATGAACTTGGCCTTAAAGCTTCGATTTTTGTTTTTCATTTTGCCCTTTTTGCTAGAATGAGACAGTTCGTTGCAAACCAGAGACGTCAAGGACGAACCAGCTTGAGCTGTGACAATTCATTCAAGAAGTCGCCAAGTGCAATACAAGAGACGCCTGATGATTGATGGGTATGTGACGAACCGCGAAGCGGGGACGAACTTACAAGCTTTCCCGATTCGAGCGTTTGAGAGAGTACGATCTTGAAGAAGTGGGGACGGCTTGGTGGACTAGCAAGAGTTCTCTCCTGCTTGGCACCTTCGCCTTCTCTCCGGCGACGACGACGGCATTGTTGGCTACGGCAAGCCATGATCAACCGCCGGTGACCGTGACTGGCTGACTGCTGACGAAGAGGAGGAGGAGGGAGAAGAAGAAGAGACGATGACTTGGTGCGTTTTCGTCCTTTTAGTCTCCAATGTACTGTCATCTTTACACGTGGCTTCTCCTGATTTGCTGAAAAGTAGAATCAGAATAGTCATCGAAATGTGTAAATTCGTTTCTTCAATAGTTAGCCGTTGGAGAGGACCGCGTATGTTGGCAAGGGGTGTCAACGGGCCGGGTCTCGGCCCGGCCCGAGCTTGCCCGAAACTGAATAATGCTCAAGCCCGATCAGGCCGGAATCCTCTTCGGGCAAGATCGGGTCGGGCCGGGTCGGTTTTTTTTTGAATCAAAGTCATTTGATATGTCCATAGAATGAAAAAATATAAAAAATATAAAATGAAAATAAGATAAATTAAAAAAAAAATATGCGTGAAAAACAGAGAGCCAAAATCGTGTCGCCCTGACCCGACCCGATCTTAACATTACCAAGCCGGCTCGAAAGGCCCAAAAATTAGGGTGAATTTTCGGGCTAGGGCGGGTAGGGTCGGACCAGGTCGGATTGGCGCGAGCTTTTTTGACACCCATAGTTGGCATGGTACCGATATTCACTCTTGTAACAAAAGAAATTCTTAAAATTCTAGCAAAAATAAGATTTTTTTCTTTTTTATTCCAAGTCAATGGCCATGTTTCAAGTTATGATATTAGTAAATAAGCACCCACTAGGTCAGCTGCTGATGTGGCAACTCGCAAACCATTAAATATTTTCTCTTCAATTACAGAGACGTAATTTGCACAACGTAGATGAATGGAACCACCGTGATGACTACGGCGACAGGACGTGAATTTTGCTAAGGGAGGTGGTGGTTTCTATTTAGAATGTATAAGAGGTGAACAATTTAAGATTAGAAAAGTAAATTATAACCAAAGAAAAAAAGTTACTATTATTCTTAATGTTTAAATGTTTTTAGCTTATTTAGTTAATTTGTTGTTTTTGTCATTGTTTATGGTAAGTAAGGTAATAAAGAGAAGTTTTTCAACAACAAAAAAAGGTAGTGGAGAGAATTTTTGCACCAAGTAAGATGAAAATATACTTTTACCTCGTAAAAGTTATGTGCATTGCACATGCTAACAAAAAATATAACTAAGTTAACGAAAGTTCATGGCTATATTTCATAATGATTGAAAGTTTGGGAACAAACACGTGCTACCACAAACGTTCATAAGTATTTGGAAAAATTTCAAATAAGGACATAAACTGCTTTTATTTTCTCAAATAAAAGCTTGAAGTCGATTTTATTTCAAAGAAAAGCCTGAAGTGCCCTCATTATTTTAAAGAAAGGACAATGTATTTTTGTCTTTTACATTTTCTGATTTTTTTCCCTTTTTTCTTTTCTATTTTTTTTCCTCCCTTTTTGTCGACCAACCGACCATCGGCAAGGGCTGGGCGGCCTTGCCTTGCTGGCCATAGGTGAGGTCGACCCTCGCAAGATCGGGTGAGGGATCGCCTCTCTCAAGCGGCCATCGAGGGCAGTGGCCTCCCTTGGGCATGCTTGGGGGAGGGCTGCCCTCGCCCAAGTGGCTGTCAAGGGCAACGGCCTCATAAAGTGTAAGTACATCGCACTATATGCGAGTCACGTTAAGGAGCAGATAAGGGGCTTGTCAAATAGGTCTTAATAAAAAAAAAAAGTCTCAATTCTGAAGATCGACCAATACACTCATTTTCAAAAGAAAATTTTGTTTTGTTTTTTTTTTTATGTCTAGAAGTGAAAAATTGCTTTTATTTGATTATTAAATAGCAAGTTTATATATGTTAAAGAAGTGCCCACGAAGTATTTGTTGTTAATATTCCTATACATTGACGTATTCTTAACTCTCAAAACTGAATAATTAGCATCGTATCTCATATTGATTCTTCCAAATAAGATTCACTTACTTTTTTAAATATTTATATCGCTATGAGATGATGCCTCCAAAGGCTGGACGTGCTATTTTATATCCATATTCAAACAAATTTTGATCCAAAATGCAACCTCCATAAAAACCATGATATGGTTGTACAATTTGGTCGCACATTGTAAGAATATCACGTCGATTTGGTCGTGAGCTTTGCAGTGCCTTGAAAAATCGCTTGGATGGGAGTTTTCTCGATAGAGAGAGGTATCGTGACTTTTCATCTCGATCCGGTCGGCCCATTCACGGGAACACGTGATGCCGACACTTTTTTCGAAGATCTGAATTTCCGGAATGTTCGTTTGCAGACTTCCGTTCACCTCGAGAATCATATTGATCATATATCGAATGAAAAAGTTGTACCCAACCAAATTTGGTCATCTATTATTTTTAGAAATTCTACTTTTTACCGTTATACTTTCGCGTGCCTAGTTGAGTCCCCGTATTTTAGATTTTATCTAGCTGGCGTAATTGTCGGTTGATGTAGTCGTGTGACGTAATTAAACTTTTTTCAATATGAATGTCCGCTTAGTCATCGACATTAGCTAAGTTTTATCCATGCTACATTCTGACATTGTTGATATTGACTAAAGTTTTCTATTCACGTCCATGCTGGCATCGGCATTGGCATATTTTCTCCGCACTATACTTTGGCGTCGTTTCACATATACGACAGCTAAATTTAGTCGAATTTGGCGTCGGACGGACTTGACTTGATAAATTGTGAAAATAGGACTTGATTAGACGTATTAAAATATAGGGAATTAATTTTTTAAAAAAAGATGAAAGTATTGGATTATTAGTTTTGCAAATAAAATCCATGTCAGCACCACGCGGCGTGCGGCCAAGTGGTCGAGGTGCTTGGTGTTGGCGCGCCACGTGGCATTTCTAGTGCCAACTCGGCGTCGTGCCTCGTGCCTCACGCTGTCAACAGGGCCACAGTGGGCCAAAACGAGCGACTCACTCGGGTCGAGAGCCCAGCATGGGTTGTCGCCCAATGGTTGGGCACATTGGAATGGGCCGGTTTGGCCCACTATCCAGCTTTTGGGGACCTTGGGAAGAATTTCCCTTTTACTTCCATTTTAGCCCTATAAATAATAATTTCATTTGCTCAGTTTCCAAGTAATGTCAAAGGTCACCATGTCTAGGTGCGCGTCCACTTTGATCGTAAAATAGAATCTCTGAATTTTTGATTTGTTCAATATAATCTCTAAATTTTAACATAACATGCTATGCGATCCTTAAATTTTTGATATGTTAAATATAAATATGTCAAAAAAATCCGTCCTGGCTCGACCCAACCCAACCAGGCCCAAAAATTCATCCTAATTTCCGGACCTTCCGGACCGGGTTGGTACCGTTAGGATCCGGCCGGCCCGATTCCGATTTTTTTTTCACCCATGTTTTCTTTTTAATTTATCTTATTTTCATTTTTATTTTTTATATTTTTTCATTCGACGGACATGTCAAGTGATTTTAATTCAAAAAAAAAAAACCAACTGGACCCGACCCGGCCCAAAGATGGTTGGCCAGATGCTGGCACTGTTTAGTTTCGCGCCGGCTTGGATCGGGCCGAGACCTGGCCCATTGACACCCCTATTTAAATATAATCTTTAAATTTTCGATACATATTCAATGTGATATCCGAAATATATGAAAATATTTAATACTATCCTCCCGATTTTTAGAGTGGTAAAGTAGAAGCTCTACTTGTCCTCGCAGTGTCTCTCTTATGCCAGCTCATGTACCGAAATATTCACACCTTACTATCATTTAAGAAAGTAATACGTGACGGTTCCGTCTCTGCTGCTCATCCTCCCTTGGAAATCGGGCAAGAAAATGAGCTTTAATATATTCATCTTCCCCTGTTTTCTCCCAAGCAACAATGGCTGCTCTCGTGAAGTTCTCATTCAAGCAGATTTACATTCATCTGATTTGCAATCACAACAATAGGTAAAGGGAGCGCAAACTAGTGTCAGCTAATTTGTTTCTCAAGTTCCTCTCAACATCGAAAACGGTCCTAAAGTGCGACACTTCCCGTTGTTAATCTCAATCGATGCAAATCACTTCTTTCTCTGCACTCTTGACAATGGAGACTCTGAACACGATATTGTCCCTATCGACGAGCTCGAACTTGCAGACATCTCCTTCGTCAAGGCAAGCTTCTCTTGTAAACACGGACCAACCGGCCCCCAAGGATGCATTGTGACAGCGCCAATAGACCCGGAGCTTCACCTCAAATGATCGGCCCATGTAAACAAGAGTCGCCATTTGACGGCCTTTCTGAATGTGTGCATTTATAAACTGCCATGGAATTGTCTGCACACATAGTAGTTTGATGATGAACCGATGACAAGAAACGAGCATAATATAAGCATGCAAATTCACGAGCGAAAGCATAGAAGATGTAGATAAGTTGAGCTCTGGCTTACCACATCATTTCTGTTAAAATGTCTTGGTGACATCTCAATATTGAAAAACGGATACTCTGATTCAAATTCGCAAGGCTTTTCATGAGCAGTGACAGGGCTCAGATATGGAGAAGTGTGGAAAGCTGATTCCGAAGAGCTCTCTCGGCAATCAGACTGTTCAATTTGGATCCGACCTGCAATGCAAAGAGGAGAATTCTCATAAGCACCAGTATGAAATTCTCATGAATTGACTTTGAAAGAATTTAGAATGGATTGCAAATCAATATGCAAGAAAGTTTTCATGCTCTTCCTAGAAGATGTGACCGAGTAGATTTTGGCAACTCCCAAATCATTATTTCATCAAAACAAAAAGCTTCTTAAAAGGCTTTTTAGTATTGGAAAACAGATCAGGAGTAGAAAGAACATCAGCAGAAACATAACTTGAAAGCAACAAGTGACTGACACCTGCAAATTTAGATGTGAATGTGGCGTCATCAGCGAGTGTGCATTTGATTTATTACGAAGAATTCATCATCTTCGAAGGCTCGTGTCTTAGGAACAAAAAACAGCAAAAGAGTGCACTTATAATTGATTAATCACTGCTGAACTGAACAAAGGAGTCGCAACGTGGAATACTGAGTTCCTAGGTGATTTAGACGGTGTCCAGTGAAACGTCCAGTGTTCATCTCAACTGACATAGATCAGGTCCTTACCATTGCTGCTGAAAATGGAGACTCTGAAGACAATGTTTTCCCTATCAATGAGCTCGAACACGCAGACATCTCGTACGCGGAGACCAGTTTCCCTTGCAAATGAGGACCAACCCATAGAGAGACATCCTGCATCTCTGGGTTCATATCTAATCAGCTTCACCTGCCATGATCTGTCTGAGTACCTAAGAGTCGCCATTTGCTTGTTCTTTTGAACATGTTTCGTGAAGAATTCACGAGGGATGCTCTGCCAGTAGGTGTTTGAACAACCAATACATGATTAAGAAAGGTGATAGGATAACGATACTTTCACAAGACAAACAGGCAAGAAACGTAGATTTATGATCAAATTTTGCTGAGTTCAGGAGTTTCAATCAAACGTTTTTACTTGCTATGGAAGTCATTAATCACAATCAATTAACCTGCAATTTTGCGTCTAAAATGGGGAAGTATATGCCCATGGGAAAAAACTGAAACCGTCAATTTTCAGACAAGATATAAATAGGATTCATACTTTGGCTTTGACTAATCCCATGAACATTTCAAGCAAAATAACATGTCATGTGGTTTCCTACACAAACGAAATCAACTTGGTAAAAACTGGAATATAAGATGAAATACAAACAGTGACCATGTTTGAATTCGACATATGACACCAACAAATAAGTAGGCCATATCAACTCTGGATCCTACCAAAAGCTTCTGAACATAAGAAGGCCGGATCACCACTTTGAAAAAGGGATGGTCAGACTCGAATTGGCTGGCTAATTCAAGAGCGGTGAAACGCCTTGGACCTGTAGAACCACAGAAAACCAGCTCAAGATGACTTCCTCTGCATCCAATTTGATTAATTTTGTCTGCACTTAAGAGATAGAACTGCACTATATTTTATCGATTTAGTGATTATGACATTTGCAGCGATGGAAAAATAACGTAATCCATAGCGTAAAGATAAAAGATAACTTGATGTAGTAAATTCGTCATCACCTTCAAATTAGGAGTAAATAACTAACTACATTTTCCACATACTTCATCAATCAACATATAAAAATAGCTTACTAGAAGTATTGAAGAAATTGAACATGAGAAGAAAGAGAGTTATGGCGAGAAGGAACACAACTCACACCTCCAAATTCTCGTGACGAGCTGTTTGGACTTGGCCACGAACAAGGCACGAAGCCCTCCGAATCTTCAATTTTGATGATATTTTCCTCTTTCTGCGAGAGGAATTCGCCCTCAGGGCTCGACACATCACTTTTGATGCTTGAGGGATAATCAATCTCGGAAGCACTCTTATCGAATATTATCACATGGAAGATGGAGTCCCCTTTAAACTTGAAGACTATGAGGTGACCATGACCAATCGAATAATGCTCCATGAATTCTCGCCATCCTTTCCGCAACCAAACCATGTCATTGCTACTCTTTTCTAGTTTCACAGGCCAGGTGGAACCACCTGGGACCTTGAGAAGCACCGAACATGAGAGATCTCCTCCATATCTTCTTAAGAAGCTTTTCGGAATTCCCTGTCATGAATATTTACGGTAAATCCATTGCCCTTATTGGAAGCTAGATTCAAAGATGCCAAAAAGAGAAAAACAGGATTCTTTACATTTTACCCTGCAGATGAAACAATTTCAACAGACAATGCGGTCATGTTCAATTTCCAACGAAAACCCGCCGCATAACTTGTTATACAAATTTGAAAGACCAGAGTCAATAACCTTTTGGAGATACCCATTACCTTGTTCACAGGAAGAAAGAAGAAAAACCCCGAATGAACTTGGCCTTAAAGCTTTGATTTTTATTTTTCACTTTGCCCTTTTTGCTAGAATTAAACAGTTCGTTGCGAACCAGAGACGTCCTTGACGAAACGGCATGAGTTGTGAGAGTTTCATTCAAGAACACGCCACGCACGGCACAAGAGACACATGTTGGCGAAGGCAAAATCGAAAATGGTCATCAAGATAATTGACGGGTATGTGACGAACTGGGAAGAGGGAAGGGACGAACTTACAAGCTTTCCCGATTCGAGCGTGTGAGAGAGTACGATCTTGAAGAAGTGGGGGCTGCTTGGTGGACTAGCAGGAGTTATCTCCTGCTCGGCACCTTCGCCTTCTCTCCGGCGACGCTGACGGCGTTGCTGGCGACGGCAGGCCATGATCAATCTCCGGTGACCGTCACTGACTGGACTGACTGAGAGCTGAATAAGAGGAGAGGAGGCTGGAGGAAGAAGAAGGAAGAGAAACAGTGGTTGGGGAAGCGTGCGTTTTCGTCTTTTCGTCTGCCAATGTACTGTGTCAGCTTTACACATGGCTTTGCCTGGTTTGAGGCCTTTCCCATTGTGTACGGAGTTGACTCTCTCTCAGTCTCTCTCTTGCAGTTGCAGGCATCATTGAGAAAATTTTTAAACAACTGACTGAAGTGTACTAAACTTTTTAAATGCGGACCTGAATTGGATGCATAAGCGCTTGAGGTTTCATTATTTTTCCTGCCTGACAAGGATATCCATTCCAACCCGTTTTTAAAAAAAAAAATAATAATAATAATAAAGAGCAGTAGGCAGGACATTGCGACAGTCAAGAGTATTTTCATCTAAAAATAATTTAAATTTAAATTTAAATTTTAGTTAAATTACACTAAAGATTAAGCAAGTTTCATTAATTTTTTTAAACAAGGATCTCTTCGACCAAAAAAACAAAAAAATAATAATAATAAAGACATTGCGACAGTCAATATATCTTTCATCTAAAAATAATTTAAATTTAAATTTTAGTTAAATTACACTGAAGAGTAAACAAGAGTTTTCCTTTCAAATAAACGCAAAAGGGGTACGAGGGGCATTGGCTATGTCTTTAATGTTTGTCTATTTTCTAAGTCCGAGTCCCTTTATAAAGAGAAGAAGAGTGCTCCACTATAACACAGGTTGGTGAATGAATGAGAATTTGTTTTCGTGAGTTAAAATATTAGTCCTTGGTTTCCTTAGCGTTGGAAAGAGGATTTTTCCTGGTGGAGAGTCAAAGCACCTTGTTGAATCTTGATTGAGATGTTTTAACCTTTACACCTTAAAATGTTAGTCCTTGATTTCTTAAGCCCTAGAAAGTGGATTTTTTTCCTGTGGTGTGTCAAAAGCCTTTTAATCCTAGTTGGTGGTAATCGTTTTATCCCGCATTTGCATACCATTTTCTACGTTCCATTCACATCATCCCATATTTACACACCGTCTATACACTTGACTAGAAAATCCCCATCAACGGAACACGCACGTATCAAGTTGTTATCGGAGCTCAAGGTTGAACTTGTTTGAGTGATTCCTTTTTTGTTATCTATCTCATTCTACAAAATGGATGATCATGTTCCAAGAGGTTTGACTTTAGAACAAGCGCACAACAAAAGGCGAGATCATTCAATAGAGAATGTCCAAAGACAAATGAAAAGAATCCTTGGTTTCGTAGAGAATTCGGTGAGACGGGAACAACCAACAAGGCGTTACGCTAATCGATATCAACGTGATGATTCCGATTCTCATTGAAGCTCTAATGAAGGATTTTTTGAAGGTTAATGTGTCACACAGAGACAAGTGTAAGATTTTTTGTGTCATAAGAAAAAGTTTGGATAAATATGTCAAACGAGTACAAGTTTAGGGTTGTTTGTATTACAAAAAAATTTAGGATAAATATGTTAAATTGGGTATAGTTTAGGATTGTTGGTTACTTTTTTCCAAAAAAAAACAACATTCTTGAATGATCAATATTTAAACCGCCAAATTAGCATACTAAATAACGCATTGAATTATAAACGGATTTCCCGAACAAGCGGGTGATGTTCTGTAAAACAAAAAAAAAAATTCCCCCGCATAACTTATTTTACCAATTTGGAAGATCCGACTCAACAATCTTTTGGAGATACCCATTACCTTTAATACAAAAAAATAACCCCAATAAACTTTGCCTTAAGGTTCTTATATTTATTTTTCGTTCTTCATTTTTACCTTTTTGCTAGAATTAAACAGTTCGTTGCAAACCAGAGACGTCCTTGACGAACCAGCTTGAGCTGAGAGTTCATTCAAGAAGACAAAATCGACGATGTCGTGTGAAGATGATTTCTTCGCGTATCTTAGCGTGATCATATGCCACCCATGGCATCCTTATCCCATGAGTTGTCTTAGTTAATCTTTTGGTTGTACTTACCTTAAATGTTGGAGAAGATTTAGGAAATATAGTCTGTGAGTGGTGTATAAATATGTATATTTAGAACACAAAATTATTGTATCAGTTCACATTGTGATCTTCCCGTTCTCTGCCATTTTTTATGGTATTAGAGTCAACAACGATCCAGGTGGAGTTTCTTCTTCATGGCTGTTCAAGTCAAGTGATCATCTCCATGTAACACTATCTCTCACACGATCCATGTAGCTTCTTCATATTTTCTTCACTCAAGTGATCATCCGATTATCCCTCTACTCTCTCCTTCTTTAGATGGAGACAATTATCCAACATGGCATCAAGCCATGCTCATGGCCGTTGGGGCAAAAAATAAACCCTGCTTCTTTTTTTTTTTTGCAGAATAAACCGTGCTTTGTTGATGGGTTTTTTTTGCGTCTCAGTTCATTCTACTATACCAGCCATGTCACATAGCAACTCTGGCATAATTCTGCAAATGATGTCTAGAATGATCTTCTCGAGCGTTTCTTCCCTCGTAACACTACTTGGATTTTTGAGATCCATAGGGCTTTATCTACACATCAACAAGGTACAACTTCGACATCTGCCTATTACACCGTGTAAGAACTAGTGAAGGTCGAGGGTTTGTAATTACTTACAAGAAATGGAGCACAATAAGCACGTGACCGCAAAAGTGATCGGTCCACAACTCAATCTGATCATCCCCTTTTTTCCGGCTTGATGACATTCTTTTGTTTTAAAATGGGAAAATAATGACCTCTGACAACTAGGAAAATAAATGCACAAATTGAAAGTAAATTCTCTGAAAAAAAACAAATCTTCCTTTCCTTTTTTTCAAAGGGCTCAATGGGTATAACTTCCGAAATGAAATGACCATGGTGGAAAATCTATAGCCGACCTACACTTATCACGGACTGACCGAATGCATGGTAAAGAAAGCAAATCACAAAGCAAAAGATGAGAACACTTCCTCTACCAAAAAGGAATGAGGACAATCACATGGGTATGCACAAAAGACCTTTGAGTCAATTTCTACTCTAGATGGCTTAGCAAAGTGGAGCCACAACCATTATCAGACTGAATCGATGTGGTCGTTACTAAGTCGGGTCCTCATGACTCCGACCTAGTTGAAGGTCCGACCTGTGTCGCATGGTCGTGAATAGAGATGGTAAACTTTGACACTAAGGAAAGAATTTCAAAACTGAGATGGGCGATTCGTGCTACATGATTGTAGTTGGGCTGGCTTTCACCTTAATACCATCCTAATTAATCCTATTCTGCCCAGGTTTGGCGACAGGTTATGTATGCTAAGTATAGTGTAAATGCAAAACAGACACAACAACTTGTATCAAACACGGCTTTTAATATTTAACTTAGAAAAATCATTCCTACACCTCCCTACAAAATAAGGGTTAACAATCGCACCACCCCTTGTCACTTCAATTCTGCAAAAATATATAGCACCTCAAACGTTAGGGACTTACTTGGAGTCCTCACTACAAAACAAAAATATTTTCAACAAATGAAAATGGGCCTAAGTCCATTAAGGTTTTTTCAAGTCCCTAATGGAGTGGTCAAGCTGTGACGATCTAAATTCTACCAAATTAAAGCTAATAGATTACTAAGTTCATGAGCTTAGCTTGAACTCTCCTAAGTTCATACTAAATAGCAACTTGGGATTTAATATTTATCATGCAAAAAAATTTCAATAGGAGTCATCTCTAATCAATTTTTGATAGGTCCATTAGACACCTAAATAAACTAGCTGGAGAAACTAATTTTCTTCTACGAACTAGAGAAAAACGAGTTCGAGAACTTGATTATATTAGATTTCTCTAATGTCTTTGTGCTACCTTTTCTTTTATGAAAAACATTTACGTGGGCAGCCTGGATTCATTTTAACCTATCCTAACAAGTGAGGTGGTCATGTGAGTGTGCAATTATTATATAACACTCAATAAGCAAAGTGCTAAATAAAATGCAAAGATAGGGATAGAAATGACATATCTGGATGCCATAGCCTAATTCCCAAGCTTTTTATCAAAACATTCTTTTTTGAGTTTTCACTTATTTCAATAATGAAAAAATGCATTCAATGCATCAATGCAATTATACTAAAATGCAATCACAAAAAAAAAAAAACAGTTATTCTAAAATGGCATGCAACACATTTATCTAAATGGCCTAATTATCATGACATGCAGCAAGACATACAAATAATTGTGCATTACATGGGATGCAAAACTATATTATGCGTGAAATGATATGTAAACTAATTGACATGCAATTTTAGATTGAGTGTCCTAAACGTATAAACTAAATTAATGAACCTGGACATGCCTACTAAATAATATGCAAATAATGACGTCATGAAAATGACATATAAGACTATATGACGTGGCAATGTGCATGCGGCATGCGAAATGACATGGAAAGATGCAACATGCAAAAATAATGTGACTAGAATGTATGACATGGCATAAAATGAACGATATGACAACCATAAATGACATGGTAACTTAAATGTCGTGGCAAAATAAATGACATAACATATGACATGGTTGCATATGCAAATGATGTATATTGTATTTTTCATGGAAATTCAACTTAAGAAATTAATGAAACAAAATCTGTTCTAAATGAAGATTTATCCTAAATTGTATAGAAAATAATTTGGATTAAATCCTAATATTATATAGGAAATCTTATCCCTATTTCAAAATGTTTTTAGATATACAGATCCTGTCAATATGCAAATGCAATTTTAATCTATATGTGATTTTTTAAAATGCAACTATCTATTAGATAAGATTTCTAGTGAATCTTATCTTTCAATATGAAATGCTATCTATGGGATCTTACTACTACATTTAAATTAAAGATGATTCTTTTTATTTTTTGGGGGGCTTTTGAATTGAAAAACAAATATAGAGGAATATGCATTCAAAATATGCGAAAATATGCAAAAGACAATGCATGATTTTTTAGAAAATATCTACTCCAAATTTAGTGACGAATAAAATCAGCGAATCGTATCTACATGGTTGTGGATCGGATTATCCGGTTTACCATGCTATCGATGGTGTATCTAATGGTGGAGATTGGACTACCGATATTGCGCACATTGTCGATAAGGGAAAATTCTTTAAATTGAGTTAGTTTTCTAATGTGCTAGAAAATATGCGAAATTTGTTGAAATTAGGAAACATAGTCAAGAAAATCAATTAAATGTCAATAATTTCTAAAAATAGGTAACATTGTCTACGAAAATCAATCGAATAATGAAAATTACATATTTCAAATATGGCGTGAATATGATGTTTCCAGTTTGAACTCAATGGATCCAGATGGAACCGGTGTTGGACTCGAGTGGTGGCACATGGCGATTCACGGCGGTCCACCACGCTCAGCGCAACTTGTTTCATGATGGTGAGGCTCACGGTGGCTCACGGGTGATCAGTGGGCTGCCTGAGGTGGCTCGCGGCGGTCGTGCTCAGATGGATTGTTCTGGAAAACCGAAGCAAAGATGGCGCCTGTCTAGTGAGGCGGCGGTCAAGATCGTAGCAAGGAACGGCAGGCAGATCTTTTGACTACGTCTTGGTGGTGAAGGGACAGCAGTAGCAGAGCTACATGTTGCCTCGGTGCAGGTTGCGGATCGAGGCACGACCGCGTTGCAGTGGGGCTGCTCACGGGATGCTGCTTGTCCGGATCGTCTGCAACACGGTCCCCCCCGGGGGGCAAGCAAACAACAAGGTTCCACCTCAGCTTGGGACTGCTTGCCGTCAAGGAGCAGCAGGCTGGGTCATCGGAGGTTCGGCAACGGTACAAGGACAGCAGCAGCAGCAGCCAGTGACCGGAGAGGCGGTGTCACGGGCTGAACTGGACGTTGCTTGAACGTAACCAAAATGTGGCGTTGAAGCTTTTGCTAGGCCGCTCGATAGAGGAATGGAAACTGAGAGGGGTAGCCTTGATGTGCCATGTCCTTCGTTGGTTTGTTTCTTTTTCTTTCTTCAAGCACCGAAATACTTGGCTGGTTTTCTTAATCAAGGTCTGGACGAAATCCAAAGAAAACCAGCCCCCTCTTCAAGTCCTCTCTTCCTTTTGTTCTCTTGTGCCCTGCTGATCCCGAAATGTGACGTAAGGCTCCATTTATAGAGCTTTTGCTATAGTCTCCATTTTCATATACGTGCAATACGATCCCTGGGGAAAAGATGCTATTCAATTAGGTCCATATCTGGATGAATTGAGGTCAACCCCAACGTGCGGGCTTGACCGAATTACGGCTCCTCTGGACATTTGGGACCTATTGTAATTAAATATAAGGCCTTTAAACTTTATGAGTTAAACCCAACTCAATTAAGCAATTTTTGTTTAGAGGCTGGGGTCGATCCCTAATTTTCTATCCAAAAAAATATCTAAACGAGTCCCCAAAATTTAGGTGTCGACACTGCTAATATAATAAGAAAACAGATGGCATCATTTGCAACTTAATCCAGGTCATCACTGCTTTTTATTTAAATATCCTCTTCAATTCTGGAGGTTGGAGAGCAGCTTCCCTTCGTTCCACTTCTGTCCAGTGATCCAACAGAACTTCCTGCTGAATATTAACAAAAATACGAGTCAATGAACAAGGAACAAAGACATGAGTTTCTACACATCCGTCATCCAGACAGACGATAATACCATAAATACCTCTGTCAATGTAGAAAACATGTTTGGAAAACATGACATACCTCTGTCATTCAAGTTGGTAGTAGGTGGTGGCTTTTGTCAAGGAATCTGTTGGCTTGTTGAGAGATTCCTCAGAAAATTCTCTCTTCTGCATTTCGAATCAAACCCGCATATAAGTAAGCTTTTCTCTAGGCCTCGACAGCAAAAAGACAACTCCATATTAAATCAACAACTTACGCTCACATCGGATTAAAAAGACCTGCAAAAAATATCCTAACAGATCACGTAAAGAGAAAGAAACCAACTTGGTAACATGTATTCTTAGGTAGAGGGCAGATTTAAACAACATTAGGAATTTTTTTGAGAAGCTTCAAGAAAGCGCATGGAAGATGATCTAAACCACAAATGAGGTCCACCTTTCCTTCTCATCGAATCTAGGAACTATCAGTTTTATCAACAGGCAATATAAAATCAGCAAACCAGTAAACCGTGCTCTTTGTGAGAAGCTTAGCAGATCCTTGCGTCAAGAGTTGGCAATACATGCATGTACTGGCAATTAATGGGCTCATCTTTTCCATTAGATGCATATGCAATGAGGATTTGATCTGGACTTTTGCATTAGATGCATATAGACTGAGGATTTGATCCGGATAGCATGCTTTACTTTGCTTAATCCATGTCAACTTATGTGCTTATTCCGTGTCATGCGTATGGTCAGACATTTGCATGTTTCTTGAAGAATCAGCAACTTCAAAGAGTAAGGAGTTACGGAAAATTACTTTGAGAACTTTGAGAAGGACCTAACCGAGGATACACCAAGTAAAGCAAGAACAATTGTAAACTTAATCCATACTGAATCAGGGACTGATTGTCACAAAAACAAAGCATTTGCAATAGAGTACCTTAAAACGAGCCCAAACTTTTGGATATGTCGATGGATTATGCACAGATTAGAGTACCATATACAGTGGGAACCTTATTTAAGAAAATGACCAGTTCAGCCAGAACTGATGCGTAACAGGTTTGAAAAGAGCATTACTGACCTTGAGAGCTTTGTTTCCCGCTTCGTCATAACTAGCACAAGGTCGAGTCAGGTCTTCCTCATCCTCAAAATCTTGGTCTTTGTATTTCTGAGAGAAAGTATCAGGGAAGCAACGAGTAAAGATAAAATGGATGAAAAAGAGGGTTAAATGAAATGTAGATAGATGCAAAATAGACGGGAAACCAAATTTACAAAAGGGTAGTTAAACAAATAGGAAGGAATACTAATGATTTAATGAGCGCTTCATCCTCTAGCTCCGATTTCTTTGTCGGGCAGGGATAGGAATAGGACCACGCAATGGAGAAAGAGGGTCTGACCATTGAGTCATAAACGCAACCAAACTTAACAACGGAAGTAGAAGCAAGAAGACCAGAGAGGCCAAGAATAGTGATATGAAATTTTCTAAGCTCTCCATGGAAATAATGCTATATTTTTGCGACCCTTTGGTGATAAATCAATTATCAGTAATAGTATCAGTTCAGGTACTGCACAAATCCATACTAAAACAATGCAGAAAGTTGGAATGACTTACCCTGATGGAGTTAATGTCATCAATCTGGATGGGATCGCCAATCTCTTGAACCTCCTCCTCCCTTATCTGCCCAAACCCAAAAATAAAAAGAAGACGAGTCACATCCCCAAGTCCAACCAACTCTGAGAAACCCAACAATTCAAAATGGCAGAATCTTTCTACCCTCGTCGCCCCCGACTCCACCACCAAATGGGGAACATTCGGGTAGTCTTTGAGCGAGATCTTAGCAGAGCACTTGCTGCAATCGAAGTAAAACCTAAATATCCTGATCCCCCCGCACGACTGCAAAAGATAAAGAGAACGACAAGAAAAGAACAAACTCAAACACCAACAGATACGAAACCCCACCTCACAAAACATCATCATCAGATTCGCAACTTGGGAGATTGGAAAACACAATTGAAGTGCACCGACCTCGCCGACGACTGGCTCCCTCCAGGATTTGAGGTTGCTTCCCTCGCAAATGCGATTCCTGCAGGTGTCGCATCGGATGCTGATCGGAAGCTCGATATCAAGTTGAACCAACGTCTTCGGCCATTTGAGCTTCACAAATCCCATTCTCGAGGCATGAATCGCAAGGAGGGAACGTCGGTACGGGTGATACGACCTCATCTCCTTCGGCTTGAAGATGTCACAAGATCTCTCTCAGATCGATTTGAAGACGACCCGCCAAAATTGATTGAAGAAGAAGCAGAGTCCCGGTTACTCTGGGAACCGCCAAGCCCAATCCCGATCCGTGGCATTCAAATCTTGTGCATATTTTCTAGATTTGAAAAATTAATCCGAATTGGGGATTTATTGCACATGTAGGCAGCGACCGTGAAATAACATTACATAAGTAAGATAAAATTTTCTAAAAATATCATCTCATATATTACTTTGCATATAGAAAGACAACATTAGAAATCTTAGCTATTGACCAAGAAATTATCGACTTAAACTACATGGTTACGTTTGGTAAACAGGATAAAAATCGATAAAATTTATCTCATCCGGTGTTTGGTACCCGCCTAGGACAGGATAAAGTGTGATATAAAAGGGATATAGCATGGATAAAATTATCTTGTGGAGGAGGTGGGATAAAGGTAGATAGGATTTCTTTTCTTTATGGTATAAAAACTAATTTTCTGGATAGCAAACTTTTTGAATTATAAAATTAAAATAATAATAAATATTTCAATTATATATTAAAAAACTCAAAATAAAAAAATATTCATTTTTATTCATCCTGTTTTTATTTTATATATTAATTTCTTTCTACTTTATAATATATAAATTTATATACATACATACAAACATACATACGTACACACACCTAGTATTTATAAATATTACATACTTTAAGTGCAATAGTATATTTTATCACTTGATTAAAAATTTATTGAGACATAATATAAGGGAATAAAAATAATGATAAAATAGATTTAAAATAAAAAAAATAAGTAAAACAACCCAGATTTTAAGTGGGCATATTCAAATTTGAAAATGATCTTTCTAATTCTCGAAGAATGAGAAGTTATGAAATTTCTATTAAAAAAACACTACCATCTCAATCTACTTCTTCTTTGTATCTCTAGAGTATGTTGAAGTTTCAGGACTCTTTTGTAGATTTTTACTTCACGGCAAAACTCTACAAAAATGGTGAGAGAGTGAAAACTTATTCGCCTTCTTAGCTTTCTGGTTTACGTCAAAAGTCTATGAAAGCGAAAAGAGAGTCATAACTCTTCCTCCTTCGTAGTTTTGTGGTTCATGATGAAGTTTAACAAAAATAGACCAAAACTTTCTATAGTCGCAAACGTGAATGATTATATTTTCTCTATATTACTAGATTTGACAGTGAATTATAAAAGATTCTTATAGTCTCATTTATAAATTTCCAAATTCATTTACATTGCTACATCGTAAATAACAAACAATAAACAATATAGGATATGAACATATTCGGCTTTATTACAGCAATTGCCTAAACAGTGGATAGGATATGCCAAAATCCTCGGATTTCATATCCAATCCTATCCCGACTAGAAATCCAGATGACCAAAGACAGTCTAAAACCTTGACATGCCTCCTTGTCAATGGGAGTATGAGTCGGTGTAATTATCTTCCATTAGAAAACAACTTGATACTTTATTTACCAAAACTAAGAGGTAAAGGTTAACCTTTTACTTTCTCAACATATTTCAAATATTATTTTGATTTCGAATTAAACTTTGCACTTGTCCGGTTCAACACTTCGAATTATGTCAATCGAAGTTTTTTTTTTTAGCCCTTGTATATCCAGGTTTAGACCACTCACGATCTACGATGGATATAGCCATTCATGCTTTAGTCAAAATTCGAATCTTTGATTAGATTAAGAGCTTGCCTTGTTAGTTGTTACACAACTAGACTCCTCACCGATTATAACAAGTGCCTTTGGACATGGATGGCCACAGGATTAAATGGAACGTCCAAGGTAACTTTTGAGAGATTGAATTTGTTGGAGTTGGCGAATATTTTGGAGACCCTTGCTTCTCATACCGGGCACACCCACGTAAGTTTAGGGAAATTGAAGTATGAACCGACAACATATGACCCCAACGCTTGAATGAAGGGGGTCCCGCTACTTGGTCGGCGGGCGGGTATTCGACTCAAAGGTGGTCATTTTAGTTTGTACAATTCATAGGCTTGCAAAAAATCCAAACGACATTTGAAAATTTTGAAATCTTTAGAGCCAGAAACTATTTAATCTACGCTTATCCACATGTATTACCCATTATAACGACCAATATGAAACAAAGGGGGAAAAACCTAAAAGAAATTGTCTCTCCGAAATTTCTTTTCCACAATGGAATCGTTGTGGTTAGCATGAATCATGTGTGGACTGTATACTTGAAAAAATGTCTAAGACAACAACCTTCCTTTCGGCCAATACAAATAAGTAGCTATTAGGATAGTATTATGCCGCATTTTGCATAAAGCCTAAACGTTTGAGTAATGCATCCCCGAAATTCAATGAAAACATGAGTATAGCAAGATTAGGAGTATATATGGTTTACATCATGTGTTAGGTCAATGAGATGACAACCATGCTTAAGCGATTATGGAATTTATTATTCGTGGCCCGGTTTGAAATTGATTTGGAGGCTATTTTACACAGCGAATGGCACTCTGCTGACTAACAATCATTGTATATCATTATAAAGGTGGTTTTTTCAGTTTGTACAATTTATAGACTTGCAAGAAATCCAAACGACATCTGGAAATTTTGAAATCTTTAGAGCTAGAAACTGTCTAATCCACTTTTATCCACATGTATTATCCACTATAACTACTAAGATGAAATAAAGGGGGAAAAGCCTAAAAGAAATTACTTCTCTAATTTTTTTTTTCCACAATGGAATCGTTGTAGTTGGCATGAACCATGTGTGGACTGTTTTTTTGAAAAAATGTCCAGGACAGCAACCTTCCTTTTGGCCCATACGAACATGAGTAGCCATTAGGTAGTATTATGCCGCATTTTGCGTAAAGCCTAAACGTTTGAGTAATACGTCCCCAAAATTCAGTGAAAACCTGGGTATAGTAAGATTAGGAGTATATATGGTTTACATCAAGTGTTGGGTCAACAAGACAACAACCATGCTCAAGCAATTACGGAATAATCCATGGTCTAGTTTGAAATTGATTTAGAGGGTACTTCACAAAGCGAAAGGCACTCTGCTGACCGACGATCATTATATATCATTATAAAGGTAGTCATTTCAGTTTGTACAATTCCTTGACTTGTAAGAAATCAAAACGACATATAAAAATTTTGAAATCTTTAGAGCTAGAAACTGTCTAGTCTACACTTATTCACATGTATTACCTACTATAACGATCAATATGAAATAAAGGGGGGAAAAACCTAAAAGAAATTGTCTCTCTCAATTTTTTTTCCACAATGGAATCGCTGTGGTTGGCATGAACTACGTGTGGACTATATACTTGAAAAAATGTCCAAGATAGCAACCTTCGTTTAAGCCCATACGAACATAAGTAGCCATTAGGACAGCATTATGCCGCATTTTCAATAAAGCCAAAACGTTTGAGTAATGCGTCCCCGAAATTTAGTGAAAATCTAGGTATAGCAAGATTAGGAGTATATATGGTTTATATCATGTACTTGGGTCAACGAACGACAACCATGCTCAAACAGTTGTGGAATTTATTATCCGTGGCCCAGTTTGAAATTGATTTGGAGGATGCTTCACATAGCGAACGACACTCTGCTGACTAACGATCATTGTATATCATTATAAAGGTGGTCATTTCAGTTTGTACAATTCATAGACTTGCAAGAAATCCAAATGACATTTGGAAATTTTGAAATTTTTATAGCTAGAAACTGTCTAGTTTGCGTTTATCAACATGTATTACCCACTATAACCACCAATATGAAATAAAGAGAAAAAATTCTCAAAAAGTTTGTCTCTCTAAAATTTCTTTTCCACAATGGAATTGATGTGGTTGGCCTGAACTACATGTGCACTGTATACTTGAAAAAATGTCAAGAACAGCAACCTTCCTTTCGGCCCAAACGAACGTAAGTAGCCATGAGGACAATATTATGTCGCATTTTTAGTAAAACCTAAACGTGTGAGTAACGCGTCCTCGAAATTTAGTGAAAACCTGGGTATAGCAAGATTAGGAATATATGGTTTACAACACGTATTAGGTCAATGGGACGATAACCATGCTCAAGCAATTACGAAATTTATTATCCGTAGCCTAGTTTGAAATTGATTTGGAGGGTGCTTCACATTTTGAATGGCACTCTGTTGATCGACGATCATTATATATCATTATAAAGGTGGTCATTTTAATTTGTATAATTCATAAACTTGCAATAAATCCAAATGACATCTGGAAATTTTGAAATCCTTAGAGCCAGAAACGATCAAGTCTATGTATATCCACATGTATTACCTACTATAACGATCAATATGAAATAAAAGGGAAAAAACCTAAAAGAAATTGTCTCTCTGAAATTTCTTTTCCACAACGGAATCGTTGTGGTTAGCATGAACTACGTGTGAACTGTATACTTGAAAAAATATCCAGGACATCAACTTCCTTTCGACCAATTTGAACGTAAGTAGCCATTAGGACAGCATTATGCCGCATTTTCAATAAAGCCTAAGTGTTTGAGTAATGCGTCCCCGAAATTCAGTGAAAATCGGGGTATAACAAGATTAGGAGTATATATGGTTTACATCATGTGTTGGGTCAACGGGGCGACAACCATGCTCAAGCAATTACGAAATTTTTTATTCGTGGCACAGTTTGAAATTGACTTGGAGGGTACTTCACATAGCGATGGCACTCTAATGACTTACGATCATTGTATATCATTATAAAGATGGTCATTTCAGTTTGTACAATTCATAGACTTGCAATAAATCCAAACGACATCTGAAAATTTTGAAATCGTTAGAGCCAGAAACTATTTAGTCTATGCTTATTCACATGTATTATCCACTATAACAACCAATATGACATGTAGGAGGGAAAAGCCTAAAAGAAATTTTCTCTCTGAAATTTCTTTTCCACAATGGAATCGCTGTGTTTGGCATGAACCATATATGGACTATATACATGGAAAAATGTCTAGGACAGCAAGCTTCCTTTTGGCCCATACGAACATAAGTAGCTATTAGGAATTATTATGTCGCATTTTGCGTAAAACCTAAACATTTGAGTAATGCGTTCTCAAAATTCAATGAAAACTTGGATATAACAAAATTAGGAGTATATATGGTTTACATCGTGTGTTGGGTCAACGGGACGGCAACCATGCTCAAGTAATTACGGAATTTATTATCCTTGGCCTAGTTTGAAATTGACTTGGCGGGTGCTTCACATAGCGAATGACACTTTGCTGACTTACGATCATTATATATCATTATAAAGGTGGTCATTTCAGTTTGTATAATTCATAAACTTGCAAGGAATCGAAACGATATCTAGAAATTTTGAAATCTTTAGAGCCAGAAACTGTCTAGTCCACGCTTATCCACATGTATTACCCACTATAACGACCAATATGAAATAAAGGAGAAAAAGCCTAAAAGAAATTACCTCTCTAAAATTTCTTTTCCACAATGGAATCGTTGTAGTCGGCATGAACCATGTGTGGACTATATACTAGAAAAAATATCCAAGACAACAATCTTCCTTTCGGCCCATATGAACGTTAGTAGCCTTTAGGACAATATTATGCCGCATTTTGCATAAAGCCTAAACGTGTGAGTAATGCGTCCTCGAAATTCACTAAAAACTTGAGTATAACAAGATTATGAGTATACATGGTTTACATCATGTGTTCGGTCAACGAGATGACAACCATGCTCAAGCGATTACGGAATTTATTATCCGTGGCCCACTTTGAAATTGATTTAGAGGGTACTTCACATAGTGAATGACACTTTGCTGACTAACATTCATTAAAGGTGGTCATTTCAGTTTGTACAATTCATAGACTTGTAAGAAATCCAAACGATATTTGAAAATTTTGAAATCTTTAGAGCCGAAAACTATCTAGTCTACACTTATTCATATGTATTACCCACTATAACAACCAATATGAAATGAAGGAGAAAAAGACTAAAAGAAATTGTCTCTATGAAATTTTTTTCCATAATGGAATCGCTATGATTGGCATGAACCACATGTGGACTGTATACTTGAAAAAAAGTCCAAGAAAACAACTTTCCTTTTGGCCTGTACCAACGTAAGTAGCCATTAGGATAGTATAATGCCGCATTTTGCATAAAGCCTAAACGTTTGAGTAATGCATCCCCGAAATTCAGTGAACAACTGGGTATAGTAAGATTAGGAGTATGTATGGTTTACATCATGTATTAGGTCAATAGAACGACAACCATGCTCAAACAGTTACATAATTTATTATCCGTGGCCTTGTTTGAAATTGATTTGGAGGGTGTTTCACATAGCGAATGGTACTCTGCTGACTAACGTTCATTAAAAGTGGTAATTTCAGTTTGTAGAATTCATAGACTTGCAAGAAATCTAAACGACATCTGAAAATTTTGAAATCTTTAGAGCCAGAAACTATCCGGTCTACACTTATCCACATGTGTTACTTACTATAACGACCGATATGAAATAAAGGGGGAAAAGCCTAAAAGAAATTGTCTCTCTGAAATTTCTTTTCCACAATTAAATCGCCGTGGTTGGCATGAACAACGTGTACATTGTATACTTGAAAAAATATCCAGGACAACAATCTTTCTTTTGGCCCATATGAACGTTAGTAGCCTTTAGGATAGTATTATGCCGCATTTTGCATAAAGCCTAAACATGTGAGTAATGCATCCCTGAAATTCACTAAAAACCTAAGTATAGCAAGATTATGAGTATATATGGTTTACATCACGTGTTAGGTCGACGAGACGATAACCTTGCTCAAGCAATTACGGAATTTATTATCCGTGGCCCAGTTTGAAATTGATTTGGAGGGTGCTTCACATAGCGACGACACTCTGCTGATTGACAATCATTGTATATCATTATAAAGGTGGTCATTTCAATTTGTACAATTCATAGACTTGGAAGAAATCCAAATAACATTTGAAAATTTTGAAATCTTTAGAGCCGAAAACTGTCTAGTCTACGCTTATTCTTATGTATAAGCGTGTGGCATGAATCGCATGTGAACTGTATACTAGAAAAAATGTCCATGATAGCAACCTTTGTTTTGGCCATACAAACATAAGTAGCCATTAGGTCAATATTATGCTGAATTTTGCATAAAGCCTAAATGTTTGAGTAATGCGTCCTCGAAATTCAATGAAAACTAGGTACAACAAGATTAGGAGTATATATGGTTTACATCACGTGTTGGGTCAACAAGACGACAACCCCGCTCAAGCGCTTATGGAATTTATTATCCGTGGCCCAGTTTGAAATTGATTTGTAGGGTGCTCCACATAGCGAATGGCACTCTGCTGACTTACGATCATTGTATATCATTATAAAGATAGTCATTTCAATTTGTACTTCATAGACTTGTAAGAAATCCAAATGACATCTGAAAATTTTGAAATCTTTTGAGCCAGAAACTGTCTAGTTTGCGCTTATCCACATGTATTATCCACTATAACGACCAATGTGAAATAAAAGGGGGAAAAGCCTGAAAGATATTGTTTCTTTGAAATTTCTTTTCCACAATGGAATCGTTGTGGTTGGCATGAACCACGTGTGGACTGTATATTTGAAAAAATATCCAGGACATCAACCTTCCTTTCTACCCATATGAGCATAAGTAGCCATTAGGACAGTATTATGTCATATTTTGCGTAAAGGCTAAACATTTGAGTAATGCGCCCTCGAAATTCAATGAAAACCTACGTATAGCAAAATCAGACGATAAAGACATCAAGCAGAAATTAAAACATAGGGAGATGTCACATAGAGGTGAAAGCTAAATAGGAATCATATACTAATAGTAAACAATGAAATGCGAACAAATAGCAAGTGTAGAAGATGCAAAATTACAACTTCCAAACTTCTGATGCAGCTTTTCCACCTCCAAGACCAAGAATCGTCTTTCGAAACCTTAGCCTACCTCTCTAACGGCCTGTCAATTGATCATGATAAAAACAACAATGAATTCCAAAAATAAAAGCAATACTTTGGGAGGGGCATTATAACTGAGCAGTATTTGACAATGAAAAACAAGACAATCCATGCGCAATATTTTTGTACAACTTGTTGAATGACAAGAAACAAAGTTGTCTAAGAAGAGTAGATAATGCACAAATTATAATTCTAACACTAGCCCAGAAAATCTTTCTGTATGTCACGTGATGGAATTACTATGTGCTATCAATGGTCCAATGCACCTCCGTTTAAGACATGAAACTTCCGATAGGACTTAAAACCTGGCTGAATTATCATGTTTGTAATTTTTCTACTCAAGAACTAGAAAAAGCTCAAGAAAACCTTCCGAACCAGTCAAATTCTTGGGGCTCTGCATCTCACATTGGGAAATCCCCCCATGGGGTTTTTTTTTTTTTTTTTCGGATAACACGAGAGCGGAAGCCAGACACTAATAACAGAGAAACTATATTTGAGATGTTGCTCACTTCCTCCTTGTTCAAAACTTTGGGAGCGACACGGTCATGCTAATTCATGCATGTCGCGACCTAAAAATTGATTTTCCAGATTAACGGATTATCGGGTTAATTAAATTAACTAACCTAATTCGGACTCTCCCAAGTCCTACCGAATCACAACTTATGTTTAATTATGTGTAAAATTTATTCATTCGGAGTCGCCACTAATCTTTTATGGTAGGTAGATTAGAAACCTAAATAAAGTATTCGGGAGAAAATACTTTATTTCATACAAACCAGAGATTAAATGGATTCGAGTACTTGGTTACATTAACTTTTCAATTAATGCCCTTTCGATACCCAATTTCCATTAAAAGATCCTTAGTTTGATGATTTGAATTAATTTTTTTTTTTTGGGATTTTCTTTTGTTAAATACAATCCTAATGCAATCTAACTATATGACATATGGGGAATAATGACATGGCAAAGATGCATGCTATGGCATAATGACGTAGCAAATATGCATGACATGGAAAATATGATAATACGGACGAAACTATATGCTATGCAACGTGAATGATATTTTTGGTATTTTTTATGCATTTTCGGATTTATGAAAAGTTAAATTGAAAGACTACCCTAAAGTGAAATAACATCCAATTTAATTTAAGAAATTGACTCCTCAAAGTCCTAATTTTTATTAGACACTATTTTACATGCAAAGGTATGAGAGAACATGATTTAACCTAAGAAAAATGCAACATATTTTTTGGATTTTTTAGGAATTTATTTAAACCATGAAAACAATGAAATTTGAACAATATTGCCCATAAAACACCTTTAAATCCGAAATTCTAATTTTATTCACAACATCCCCCGAGATTAGGGTTAGTAAGTGAATATATTATAGAATTACCGTTGTCCCTAGATACATAGCGCAAACCCTAAAATTTTATTTAGGAATTAGCAATCCGCTCCTCGAAATTGAGGATTTGATATCTAATTCATATGTACGGGCACAATCATACTTCAAGATCAAAGTCATATGTTGCCATTAATGTACGTTTTCCGAGGGAAAAGGCGCGAGGGAGCATGTGTTATGGGCAATATTATTTTCTAATGTTCAAACTTTATAAAAATAAACAGAACATATAATAGCAAACAAGATGCAAAAATAAACATGCTAAACATAGAAGTAAAAGTCAATCAAGGCCGCATGAATTTCGAAAATCCATAGGGGATTACCAAAATTTTGAAGGGCATATGGCCCTATCCACAAAGGATATTCATATATTTTAAAATTAGAAATTATCTCTTGAGACTTGAAAAGAATTTTGAGATAACTATACAAATTTTAAAAGATATGATGAAAATTTTAGAGGATTTCAATTTAGACCATAAAATAATCTCGAATATTCCAAAAGATGTGCACAATATCTTAAAGACAAAATTGGGATTCAGATTATCTTAAATTCAAATAGAATATCTAGAGATATACATATGAATTTCAAAATATGTTTAAAATATGTATGACATCCCCAAGATATGGTCAAAACCCAAATTATATTCAAATCTAATCACATGATATACAAAGATATGCCAATATCCCAAAGCCGAATTCAATGATACTCGAGATATTCGCAAGATAACTTCCGATTCAGATTTTTTAAATTAGGTAATAATCTCGTCATATCCGAAAATCTCATTCATCTAAACATTCAAATTGTGCAATCAACTTTCAGAATATCTTGAGATAAAGATGTTACCTAATTCAAGCTTAAATTGAAAAATGGCACACCAAACTTGGATGATTGTACTGAACGGCTATGGGATGTTGCACGACAAGGATAGTTCAGCTAACACCATTTTGACGCTTGATGGAACACAATTGCAGCAGCAAATCAAGCTTTAATTGGCACAAAACAATGAGGGAATCGCCCAAAAGAATTTGCACTGAACCGGCAACAAAAGTTCCCCAAAATCTGCACTTGAAAGTTAGTTTAAACATTCAAACCAAGACTGATTTGGACCTCAAACAGTAGCTAATTTGGCACCCAAAATAGCAGCAGGTTTTTTGGATATTTGATGACGAAACCAAGCCCACTAAAGCGCCAATCTGGGACAGTAGCTTTTCGGCACAAGCAGCAATCTTCACATGGATGCTCGGACCAGAATTTTTACTTTTTCCACGTTCCTTTTGTTCTCTTCCTTTTTGGAGCTTTCTGCTTAGAATGTGTAGCTTTTGCCTTCTCTTCAACTCTAGAGGAGTTGATTTACTGGTAGTACTCCTCCACTGGAACAACTTGCATTGTGGCACACGGGGAGGTGTGAAAGGATTGGTGTCGATAAGGAATCACCATTGAGAAGGATTTCCCCGACCTTCCCTTTCTCTCTATTCTCAATCTGCCATATTTTTCAATTGAATTGGCCTCCCCCAAAACCTAAGCATAAGCTAGTATTTATGGAGAAAATTGTTGCAAGCTTGGGGCCTAAAGCTTCTCAATTTTTCCAAAATAAACCCGAGCTCAAAATACAACTTGAATTAAGTCCCAAGGGACCAAATTGTACCAAATTAATTTCTTTTTCCCTGAAAATTTCGGCTAAGCCCATTGTACTTTAGGTTAACCGAAATTCATGTATTACATGGGCTTATTGTGCATTTTCTAGACTTAAATTAGGCTTTTTATAACTAACCAAATATTAAAACTAAAGCCTTGTTCTAAATTATAAGCTCCAGAATTGGTTCAAATTTTCGGCACAAATACTCAAGAATTTGCTCGTCAATTTAAGTCCAAATCACCAGTCAACCTAAGTCAATCTCACATCACCAAGGTGGATCGATGCTAATGCAGTACATACGTGACAAAAATAAAATATGTTATGCATGAAAACTATTTTTGGCAAGAACTAAAGTTAATTCTTATTTTTATAAAATATGACCGATTTAAAGTAAAATTAAAATTTAGGTGTCAACAATGCATACAAAAGAAATCTCATTGGTTGCAATTGAAGCTAAAGTATATCGAGGCTTAAACGGTATGGAAATAGGATTCAGGCTTGTCCACTGGACGAAGATAAAGCACCTGCCTTACACACGAGAAAAACAAACATGAAAATGTCCAAAAACCTCGTGGGCATACCTCATCATTGTTTAAATCTATCTCCTCAAATGCAGAGAAAGCGTCCATAGCTAGCACATTTGCCCATTGAAAACCAATACATTAAACCACACGGAATAAATCAATCTCAAGCACAAGGAAAAGGGGGCTTGTTATGTTTAGAGAAATTATTTCACCATCTATTAGAGATTGGCCAAATAGGACCTTGTAACCAAGGGAAAGGAATATCCTATACCTGGTAGCCATTATAACTAGTTGCATATTCACTTGAATGTAAGTGAAAAAGTAAGATTAAAATGATCCAATAAGGTATACATACTCATTTTGACCGTTAGGAAGACGAACCTGAAAATATATTGTCGAATCTGCGGAGAGATCGATCGTCTTTATGTAGAGGGATCACCGTCCTATCTTTTCAAAGCTCTCGATGCACCCGATGTACCAATTTGGACTCACTAGGAACATAATGTGCGTGAAGCTCTAGATCTACAATTCCTTCTCTTACCTAAGAAGTTCCACAGACAACAAAGTAAGTAATAAAAAAGTTTTAGCTAAGTCTACATTGGCATGATTCCCGAAGACAAAGCAACTTTTCAGCATATACAATTTTCTATTTCCCGATAATCTGAGTTTGCTTTGCCAATTTTCATTACATCAATGAGCAATGATCTTCTCCGGAAACATATATTTGATCTCCATCATGTCAAAGTATTTATAGTAAACATGATGGTAGAAACCATGCTTGCACTAAGGTTAAACAAACGAGTAAAATTTTTGTTCCCTCTCTGACATACGGCCATGAACTGATGACGGAGTCCTCCCCTTTTCTATTATCATTTCAAAATTATGTGCTTGGATGGCCACAAATAGGATAGATGGTGGCACCTCAATAAACATGAAGTGCAGCATTCAGCTTTTAACAAATGCAGCATCACGAGGACAAAGTTTGCGTGAGATAATTCCCCCACAGACAGAGGAATACATGCCAGAAAAGATTTTTTTCCCGTGATATGGGGTTTGTCATGCCTAAAAACCATCGGCATCCAACCAAGTGAAAGATGCCAAAGGGAAAAGAGAGGAAGATAGATTGGAAAGGGAAAATTTGATGACATGAACAATTTACGGATGGCGTAATATGCTAAGTGTCGATAGGCTCCCATGGTCTTATTATGTCTACTTTTCAGCTCATATAAACGTCCTTCAAGACCGCCCGGAAAAAGTTCACTTAGTTTAGCTAATGAATAACCAATGATCCCAGCTAATTATTAGTTGGCTTAAGTAAACAACATAAAAAAACTAGAAAGTTTTGGAAGAAATTTTCTGTATGCCAAATTATACAATTTTTTTCTTGTAGTGAAAATACACAAAAACGGAAAAAAAAAAAAAAGAACAGTTCATGCCTAAAACATCAGCAGTGTATGTACATGGGTACAAAAGAAGAAAGAAAAACAAGTTTTCATTTGTTAGAAGTAACCTGTTGAAGGAGGCTGGTGCCCTTTTGAAAAGTAGTATCGATGAGCGATGTTAATGAATCTTTTGGGAAACTCTTACCAGTTTTCTAGTGTTTTGAGATTCCCTTCAATGTGTTTCTGTGGTTCAAGGGTAATACAAAGATTTTTCCAGGTTACCACAATACATGTGTTAGAGTAATTAAATATTAAATCATGTCTCCATCCAACAGTTTAAGCTTTTAGAACAATCTAAAAACATGCACTCAACATAAAGTTCTTTCTTCAAGCAAACGCTTAGTTCATTTTACAAAAAAACTTTTTGAGAAACATAATACTCAATGTTTTTCATAATCTACTTCATCAAACAAAGGATGGCAATTTGTTTTCTTGTCCATATTGTTAATATGTCGGATATTAAGTTGAAAGTATAAATTTTGCCCATTTCTTCCTTATGCTTCATGTATATAGTATCCACGAATACAAAAAAATAGCATTAATAAAAATAAAATATGAAATCACCATAGATTCAAACATTCTGACACTGTTGACATTGAATGTAAGAGAAAAGAGTTTAAACAATCGGGAAACGAAATCAGGATATTCACTCTTTGAAAAATTTACAACATTAATTACTGAAAAAATTGATGTATTGTTTCTCTATATAAACCATTACATTTATATGCTTAAAACCTAAATAATACATACTGATGTGGACATAACTATAAGTACGCATTCCTAGTGAGGTTTCTTTACTACCCATTCTTTTGAGCAATCATTGTTGCAAACCACAGGATATGCTTACATTTTAAATATTTGTGAAGTGCAAACACATCCAACCAATGGCACAGTTAGTCAAAGACAAGAAGTACAGAATACCAAACACCATTTCCCAAAAAGAGGGAAACACACCGTAATCATTCATGCAGCCACAAGACCGCAAGTTAGATGTGTGAAGTATGACCAAATTCATAAAAAGAGATACAACCCCAATTAGGCACAGGGTTACCAAATGCTTAATGGAAGACACAAAAGAGGATGAAGATATTAAGAAGGACAAGTAACCACAAGGAGCAAAGGTCACTAATCTCATCATTCATCTAAGCAACAATGACAATCATCTAAAAGGGTAAATTCATTGTGGCACAAGAATGGCTAAATTGATCATATAAAACGCAGGTCAATCGAGGACCACCAAGTACAAAGAGAACGTTTCTAGAAAGGGAACAAGTAATATCGAAAGTTGAACAAGAGACCCATTCCGACAAGGAAAAGTCGATCTTAGGCATTATACATAGAAAAAAATTAGCACTATACGGATTCCGTGAAATCACATCAAAAAATAGATTGTCATCACAAAATTCTCAAACAAAAAATGCGGCATTACATCATTATCATTTCAAACAATCTTCGCTAATTCATATGAACCACTCCAATCTTCAGAATCCCCCAAGTAGGTGGAAAATACAAAATTTACAGGGCAATCTTAATGTGTTTACAATCACACTTCGAACCCTATTTAAACTAGAACGAGAGAAGTTACCAAAATCCATTCATGAAAACTAAGATCATTGAAACCAGAATTAAAAACCTTTATCTACTTCCCTGGTGGAAATATTTCATTCCCACCGGCTTGCATTAGCTTGTGGTTGCACTAGTTAACCTCCATCCGTTTGGTTCGAACTTAAATAGTAGAAAAGAAGGCCAATAATCCAAGGAAAAAGACCCTCAAATGTCAAAGGGCGTGTCACCCAAAGGTGGCATCTGGTTACACACAATGATTGCAAATGGCAATCTTAGTTTTTTTTACACCTCCAAACAGCACATATCATTGACCAACAACCTCGGGTGTCCAGGATCTGCTTCTTAGAGCGAAAAAGGGATCATAATAAAATATCCAATGTTTCCCCAATTCCTCCACGGAGCATTAATATCGAGATCGAAGAAATAAAAAGCATTATCGAACATAACAACAACAGGAAAGGCAAAACAAACAACACACTATACCGGATTCCATCACAACCTCAATCACGATTCAAAAAGTCTTTAGCAAGTTGAAAAGGCCCCCATCAAGAGAAAGAACTATCCTGGTAATCAAAAGTGTGAGGCATTCCACCAAAAAATAGGTTTTCAAGTTAATGGATTATCGGCAATAATGACAACACACTCCCCAAGCCCACCAACCGCAACTTGGTTAATGATGATTTGAATGGAGTGCACAACCATTTAGAGGGATAGAAACCAAAAAAAAAGCATCTATTCACAACAGTGTGATCGGGACTGATTACATTAACTAATAAACTAAGCCCTTCGGTACCTTAAATTCCATAAAATCCAGGTTGGCACGATAGTTCACTTAAAGTCAAAATGATGGAATAAATTTTGTGTGTTGCTTATTTAAATGAATCAAGATGATGCTCAGACAAAATCACCAAATGACAATAGATACGCCAGCAAAAACAAACAAACAATGATACAAAGTTTAAATGACTAATTAGTGCACAAAATGATGTAAGATAATCTATCCTAATGGCGCAAAAACAGAAAAGCTACCAGACCCACACATACACAAAACATATTAGCCAAGGACATCCAACTTAGGTTAAAATTAAACAAGAATAATTTAAACCAGAATGCATGGTCCTAAACGCAACACAGACAGCGAATGACGGTAAAAAAAAAAATGACACAACAAGATACGTAAGAATAGATGCAAATATTTTAGAACAGAACAACCAATGGGATATAAAAAAATGCAGGAGATATATCAATTAAAATAGGAAAGGACAAATGGTAACAAAAAGATGTATCAAAAAAAGCAATCAAACGAGCAGATTTTATTTTAAACACAACTAAAGATAGCAAGTATATTAAAATAGGAATCAATATATGATACTAAAATAAGAAGTGAATGGCTAGATAAAAAAAACGAGAATAGAACAGAACAAGATAAAAAACATGTAGATACAACGAAGTTTTCAATTTTTTAAATAAGAGAGATACATGAAATCACACAAGATGACAAGACATTCATTCGAATTTCGCCAAATAAGATACATGATCGATTGAATTTTCAAAATAAACTAAGAAACTTATCCCCTAAAGATTAACACATGGTTTAAGAAACCAACACAACTTAGATTTTTAAGTTATCGGAAATTTAAATCAAACAAGATCCAACCAATCGAATATCAACCAAGATAATCAAGATAGCAATCAAAAGTCAAACGAATCAAACCCCATCCTCTGCATTTTTCAAAGGATATTCAAAATCAATGGGTTAAGATACAAATCGATCAACCAAGAGATAACAAATTCCCATCTTACAAGTTGGAGGGTGACCGAAGCGACGACAAGTTATCAACAACGTAGATGTCCATAGAATAAATTCCAATTAGATTAGGATTTTATTCGAAAACATGTCCAATGAGTCCAATAAAACCAATTTTGAAATTGTGAAAAATAAGGTTGATATTTAGATCATACAAAAGTAATGCTTCTCAAATCAAAGCCTGCATTTTCCCAATGATAGCACAAAACAGCAACCAACACATTAAAAAGTATAAGACAACAAAGACACCATTGGCCCCAAAACACAGAGTAATACATGAATTCCACAAAACACTTTCGAAAAACACAGAACAGTGGCAAAACAACAAAAACACTTCAAAAGAAGACCAAGAAAGAGTACCGAATACCCAAAAACACTTAGAGTAAATCAAAACCCTAAACGTGCGTTTTACCCAAACAACAGTAGAACAGCCCAAGAGCACAAAAACACAGCACCCGGAATAGGACAATGGCTTTGTCCAAAAGCACAAACAAGCGGATGCCCCAAAGTACGTTTACTATAGCGCAGGGATAGACAAACTCAAGGATAGCAACCCCAGGGCACTCGGACTGAACCTCTACCGGGACTTTAAGGAACAAGAACACCACAATGATGAGCACTTTCACCACCACAGAACCGGGACTGTAAAAGATTTGTCGAAGTCCTAGAGCAACAATTATACACCATCTCAGGCAGGCCAGAGCAAACAATAGTTGCGTCAGTCCGAACTTGGATGGCGATCGAGAAAAACTCCCTCCCACGTTTCTCTTTTCCGTCTCCAATGTGCCGATGTAATAATGTCCCGCACCTAGGTTTAGGGTTCTATTTATAGAGACCAAGTATTCAAACCAGTGGAGATAGGATGAACGGACCTTAGATGGGAGTCCTAGTAAGACTGATGAGTTTTAACCATTGATTAAAAATCGCACTAGGAGTCCACTGGTTGCACCTCAAATTTTGGCCAAATGAATGAGAAATGGGCTACTTTCAATGTTTATGGGCTGTTGGATCGGACCCGGACCTAACAAAAAATGAGTAATAATAAGGCCTTTCAATTTAAGACCAAACGGGCTGTTTGAGTCCAAAATTATAGTAAAAAATATGCACCCCCAGTACTTACGATCTAACGATCGTCGTGAATCATGCCAATACCATCCCACTACGAAAAATAAATAAATCAAAAATTTTGAGAATAGAATAACATTTTAAATATTTCAAAATTAAAATTAGGTGTCAACAACGACTCACATAGATAAATAGGGTTGATAGATGTTCCTAGAATGTAAGGAAAAAAAAATAACCAAAAACATGACGGAAAGCAAAGCATATAAAAGCCCATATCATGCCACCCACCCCCCTATACCCAATGCCCAACCCCCAAAATTCCCCAAAGAAAACATTACCCCATTGGCCCACAACACATAACATGTGTATATTATATATGTGTTGACTATATCAAAAAATGGCAGTTCATTACTACAATCAACAATGCATCAAGACACCCAAACATATTGGAGACAAAGGTTAACCCACGATGTCTTCGCATGTGGAGTATTGGTCCCGCATTCATCACCATTCTCTTCAGTTTCAAAGAGCAAGATTCCACTCTAAAAGGAAATATCCCAACTTTTCAAGGAAGCATGATATTTTGCTCCTCAATCGGTGGTTAATTCTCTTAGGTCCTTAAAGTCTAAATAATCAAGGTAACACATATCAAGTTATGGATGTTGAGTTAAAAGTAAACAGAAAATCTCTAAAAGCAACCTAATATTGGCCGTCCACATCATCAAACTAAATTAAAGGTTCAGCCCTGCCCCACTTACTTTTCCAATGCCCATCCAACTTATTAATCCACCCCACTACCCTCGTTACTATCTTTGGCACATTCAGATTAAATGCTAATGATTTTAATTGCATGGCTCAACGAAGGGGGCATCAATGTTGCATTTTAGGGTTCCATTCACCGGAGGGCTCCATTTGCTTGGTAAGGTTTAGCCTCTCCCCTTAAGTTTGAGTCTTTTGAGTTCCATCTCTCGTAGTTGTTAATCATAGCCTCAACGGACTGAAAAAGGGTTAGAAAACTGCGTCGTTGATGGTCGCGATAAACTAGAAAGATGGAGCATTTATTCCTGTCTAAAGCCATTTATCCACCACTTGTGTAATTTGGCTTTGCAGGGAGGGGATGAGGTCCTTCCATATCCTCCTTGTCCACGGAGAGAGGAAGAATAAGTGTTCCTCTATTTCTTCCCGTTTGTTACAAATAGGGCATAGTGGCTGATGGATTAACTTTCTCCTACAAAGATTGTCTTTGTAGGAAGAGCTCGCAACACCATACAGATCATTTTAGGGAAGCTCGTATTTCTATTCCACGCATACGACGGCGAAAGAAGTGGAGACTTATACCGAGCTTGCTTCTCCCTTTCTCTAAGTGCGTATATGCACTCTTAACCATAAAATCTCCAGTCTTTTCAGTTGTCCAAACCAACCTGTCTTCCTATGAAGGGAACTTAGAGGAATAGACATAATCTCTTCAACCACTTGCTTGTCAAAGAGATTACTGAGCATAGGTTCATCCCATTTGGCATCTTCTTTGGTGATCAGTTCTGCCATTTAGAAGGATCATTGGTTAGCCGGGCCTCCTAAGATGCCCCTTGAGCCATAAATCTTCCCCGATATTTATATCATTTCCAATCAACGGACCACCTCACACTGAGATAGTCTCTCCGCCCACAGAATGCTCCCGCCCAAGAAGGTCTGGATCCTCTCTCCACTTGCCCCAACTTTTGGTTTTGGAAGTATATCCCTTTCACTAATCTACACCATAACTAGCCGTGATTCTGGGCTAACCTACAAGCCTACTATGGACACACTACCACAAAAAATCGATCTATTCATGATTTCTACCGCGTAACATTACTAGTAGGACATAGCAAGATTTGGCACCCACCATCTTTCCATCCAAAAAAAAGAATCATTACAAAAAAAGGTGGGGTAAGGTGGACAAAACCCACATTTCCTATTGTCCGTCCTCCACACCTATCAAGACTAAGTGTATTAGCCAACAATATAAAAAGATAAAGGGATAAAGGGTCCCCTTGGCGTATTCCTCTTGAAGGCTAAAAATAGGTGAGTGGTTCTCCATTTAGCTTGATACTTAAAGAGGCTGAAGTGATGCATTTCATAACTCTTTCCACCTACATCGTACAAAAGCCCATTTTTAGCAGACATGCTTTTAGGATATCCCATTCCACCCTATCATAGGCTTTTTTCATATCAAGTTTGAGGATAACCTAAAATTTATTTTTCCTTTTTCGTATTCTCACCTGATGTAGAACCTCTTGCACAACTAGAATGTTGTCCTAAATTTGTCTACCTCTTACAAAAGCGCTTTGTTCTTCCCCTATAAATTATGGGAGCCGAGGCTTCAACCCGTTGACCAACACCTTTGAAATGATTTTATATGCAAAATTATATAGATTGATTAGTCTAAACCGGTCGAGTTTCTCCGGATTTCTGACTTTGGGTACAATGGTGATATGTTCTATCACCTCCTCCCCCCCCCAATTATGGTAGAAAACTGTCAATTTAAGCCATTTGGTCCCGAGGCCTTTAAAGGGCCTATCTCGAAGACCGCTTTCTTTACTTCCATCATTGAGATTTCTGCTGATAAGGCTTCGTTCATCTCATTTGTTACCACTATCGGACACTATTGAAGTACTTCATTAAGATCTTGGGGGCTTGCTAAGGTATAAAGATCTTTGAAAAAGTCAGAGATCATCTCCTTTAAAGTGGTTGGATCTCTAATCTAGGCTTCTCCATCACCCTTCTTTAACATAGAGATTTGGTTCCTATTTCTTATCCGGATTGTTGTTGAGTGGAAGAATTTAGTATTCATATCTCCCCAATTCAACTCATTAATCCTCGACCTTTGGCCCCAATACATCTCTTCTCTTCTCCACAACTTACTAATCTGTTCCCCGACCCGCTTCTTTCTTCCTCTATATGAGTTTATATTCGAGTCGTTCGTCAGATTCTAGTGCTCTAATTTTAAGTTGTTGATTTGTTTTTTACGGTTGGGGAAACTTTTCTTGCTCCATCTTTCCAACACGACCGAGACTGCCTTTAGTTTCTAAACAAGGTCAGAATCGATTGATTCTTGAGCTTCCCATGTATTATTTATAAGCCAATCACATTCTTCTTTCTCTAACCAAAAAGACTCGAATTTAAAGGCTTTTTTCCTTTTGATTGGCTTTGAGGAAAGGGTTAGCAGAATGGGAGAATGGTCTAAGCCTATTACCCGTAGGGAAAATATCTCCGCTTGTAGGAAAGCAGTCCTCCAGTCAAGATTACTAACCGCCCTATCCAGTCTTTCTTCACTAGTTCTTCTCCTTCTCGATTATTCGACCAAGTAAAGAAATAACCCTTGCTTTCTAGGTCCATCATTTCATAATAGTTAAAGAAGTCCTTGAAAGCCAACATTATGTAATTCTCCGGCTCTCTTTTTCCAACCTTTTCCCACCGACATAGCGTTTCATTGAAAGCCCCCATCCAAACCCACAAAAGCTCATTACTTGTTTTAGTATGCTGAATGACTTCCTAGGTTTTCATTCTTTCTTGGAAAGATGTTGGAGCCTGAGTGAATGTCACCCCGAAGAGGGGCTTGTGAGTTAGGTTATCATACATCACGTTTATAAGTTCATGGGTTGCTGAATTGATGGTTACTCCTACCCCTTCTCTCCAAAATAGGGCCGGACCGCCCCCAATCCCCTTTGGATCCACAACAAACCGGTATTGGAGCTTTAGTCTCTTCCGCACATGACTAATTACTCCCTCTTGATTCTTTGTTCCACTCAAGAACACTAGGTTGGGCCTATCTTAAGCCATGATGGCTCGAAGGGCTTCAACTATCAAGGGTGTGCCCAACCCTTAGCGAGTTCAAGCTAAGATACTCATTTGTAACCCGATGGTTTATTTGGGCAAGCCACCAATGCCCGTACGGTTGAATTCCCTGTTGAGGTTACTGGGATATCAAGTGGTTTGGACTTCTCCAACAATACAACATCCACATTTTGTTCTTTGCCAATTGCGGGTTTCCTTCCCTTCTTCACGGCTCTCACTTTGGACTTCTCGGGATTCTTCTTGTTGTGTTCGAGCCATTTTGGAAAGAAGGAAGCTCTATCATAAGAGGAAGATGTTTTCAACACATATATCTTCTTTGTTCAAGTTTGTTCTCCTCAAGGTATGATCATCCCAGTCATTCATTTTCCTTTTACCTCTCTCCTCTTTTGAAGAAACTCCCCACTCTTCTTGGCTATCTTTTCTTTCCTTTGCCATGGTATAATGGCCAGAATTTTCTGGTATTTCTAGTATGCTCTCTTCCTCCATAAATTCATTGGTTGGTGTCTTGTAAAAGGCTTTCCAAAAGGGACTAAATGTATTCATCTCCGTTTTTAGCAATGAGCTATAGTAGGTATTTTTGTTAACGGAAAAATCATCTTCGTTGTACGGAATTTCAACACGGTTTTGGGCATAGTGTCCCAATTTTCCACATGAGTAACAATATATGGGAAGCCTTTCATATCGAAAATCTAGCCAATGTTCTTTGCCTTTGAAACCGTAAATCATCCCAGGCTTTAGAGGGGAATCTAATTTTAAGACTACTATAGTTTTCCCACCATCAAAGCAGCATATGCTCTAGCTTCAATTTTTATTGCTACCACTTTGCCAACTTTCTCAGCATTACTCCTTATAACTTTCTCTTTTCTTCCCTCTATAGGTAGGCCGATAATGCGCATCCAAAGGGCACATAAATCAAAGGTAATACAATGGGGGTAGAATACTACGTTCCCAAGGCTCGAGCACCGGAAACCGGCGAGAGAAAGACTATGGCCCAGACTCTAGAATCCCATTTTTCTCCTCCACACTTTCAAAAACAAAGGAAAACAACCCAAGTATAAGGTGATTACAGATTACCTTTTCTTTCTTCCAAGCTTTCTTCATAAATAACTCCAAAGCTAGGAAATTAACCTCGAGACAATAGGGAATACGGCCAAAGATAGTACGTTGACCCTCTTTCAAGCTTTCCACAGTTACTACCTCATTTACCACTACTATCTTTGTGTTTATCCATAAACTCCCTAATCTTCTACAGAGCTCTGTCATGGGCTTATCTTGCTCCATTTTCTGTTCCAGCTAGAGAAATGAAGGAGATCCAAACCAGGTCAACAAGAGTGTAATTTACATATAGCGACTAGAAAGGGAGGAGACAGAACCACATCTCAATTGAAGAGGACTTTGTTGATTTTTCTTCGGTGGGTGTGTCTGGAATCTAGATACCGATGTTAAATGCTATCGTGTGAAAGACTTTGATGGAAGAGAAATTGGATATTTTTGTTATGATCCCTTTCCTCGACCAACTTAGAAAAGCGAAGGATCCTGGACATCCGAGGTTGTTGGTCGACGATATGTGTTGTCCGGAGGTTTAAAAAAAAAGTAAGATTGCCAATTGCAATCATTGTGTGTAACCGGATGCCACCATTGGGTGATAAACCTACCCCGATGATATTTGAAGAGGTCAACTCCTTTCCTTTGCTTATTGACCGTCTTTTCTACTATTTGAGTTCGAACTAAACAGATGGAGGTTAGCTAGTGCAGCTACAAGCTAATGCAAGTTAGTGGGAACGAAATATTTCCATCGGGAAAGTAGATGAGGGTTTTTAAGTCTGGTTTCGATGATCTTAGTTTTCACGAATGGATTTTGGTAACTTCTCAACGATTCCAATTTAAATAGGGTTCAAAGTGCTGTAATTGTAAACACAATTAAGAATATGCCCACATGTATATTTTGTCATTATTCCACCCGCTTAGTGCGGAACTGCTGAAAGAATTGAGAAGTAGGTTCAATAACGGTAGTTAGCAAGAGAAGATTAGTTTACGGAAATGAAGGTCAATAAGCCAAGGAAAGGAGTTGACCTCTTCAAATGTCATCATGGCAGGTCTGTCACCAAAGGTGGCGTATGGTTACACACAATTATTGCAATTGGCAATCTTACTTTTTTTGACACCTCTAGACAACACATATCATCTACCAACAACCTCGGATGTCTAGGATCTTTTGCTTTTCTCAAATGGTCAAAAAAAGGGATCATAATAAAAATATTCAATTTCACTTCTATCAATGTCTTTCACACGGTAGCATTTAACATCGGGTTTCCAGATTTGGAGAATAAATAAGTATTTCATCGGATATATGGACTAACAACATGGAAAAGGTAAAAGCAACGCATTACACTTATTTATCGGGATTCCATCAACAGCTTCAATCACGATTCTAAAAAGTCTTTTAGCAAGTTTGAAAAGGCCCTCCATTACCGATGAGAATAAAAAATTTATCTCCTGGTAATTGCAAAAAGTTGTGAGGCTATCCGTACTCACATAGATAAATCGGGGTCCGATTATGATGTTTCTAGAATTGTAAGAAAAATAAAAATTAACCAGAAAAGGGTAACATGACTTGGTAAGAAGCCTAAAAGCACATTCAAAACGCCTTTGCATTTATCATGTCCATCACCACCCCCTTCTCCTCTACTCTCATGCCCCCAACCCCCAAAATGCCCCCAAAAGAAAAATTATTACCCCATTTAGGCCCTACAAGCACATACACACGCGTATATCCGTGTATATATGTGTTTGACGTACATCTAGAGCATGATTCAAGAGCAAGTATCTCTATTTACTTTATAATCATCAATGCAATTTTTGCTAGATAGACTTCTCCATATACATATTTGTGAGATGAAAAGTTAACCTCATCAATGTCTTCCGCATGCAGAGTATTAGTCCCGGATTCATCACCATTCTCTTCGGTTTCAGAGAGTAGGATTCCACTCCAGAAGAAAATATCTTAACTTTTCAAGGAAGCATGATATTTTGCCCCTCGATTCTTGGCTAATCAAGGGAACACATATCAAGATATGGATGTTGAGTTGAAAGTAAATAGAAAATCTCTAAAAAAAACCTAATATTGGTTGTCCACGTCATCAAACTAAATTAAAGGTTCAGCCTTGCCCCACTTACTTTTCCAATGCCCATCCAACTTATTAATCCACCCCTCTACCCTCATTGCCACCTTTGGCACATTCAGATTTGTATGAAATGCTAATGATTTTGACTGCATTGCTCTTGCAATTTTCTAGATGTGCACCTAGTTTCCCCATCTCTCACTAAAACTATGTTTGCTTGAGTTTTTCTTTTTTTTCTTTTTTTTTTTTTTTGTGTCGGCAAACAAAGTTTTCATTTCTAAGTGTCAAGGGTGCTAACAAAGGAGCCCAAGAAAGTGGCATCAAAATAAAGGAGGTCCCAAAGAGTTTAGGGAGGGATCGCAAGCCAAAAAATAGAAAAATTATTTAGGCGATACGACTTCGCAATATAATTAGCTACTCTGTTTGATGATATGCTGCAATGGGCTATAGAGAGATGCTTGAAATGGGTTTTTAAGGCCCGTATCTCCATAACAAGGGCCTCAATCTCCCAAAGTATACAGTCTTCTTGATTCACCGCCTTCACTAGCTGAAGGGAATTTGATTCAATCTCTAACATACTTCTCTCTCCTCGAGCTCAATAATGGAGGCGCTACCACCATGGCCCTTGCTTTCGATTGAACTAGCGAGAAAGCTCTAACCTTTTCTACAAAACCATCTAGTAGGGTGCTCGTGAAGTCGCAAAGGACTCCCGCCACCGAGCCTATGGTATCACCGTCAACGAAGGAGGCATCAATGTTGCATTTTAGGGTTCCATTCACCGGAGGGCTCCATTTGCTTGGTAAGGTTTGGTCTCTCTCCTTAAAGGTTGAGTCTTTCGAGTTCCATCTCTCGTAGTTATTAATCATAGCGTCGGTGGATTGAATAAGGGTTTCTGGATTGGTCTTTTGCCCCTAAAAACTGTGTCATTGATGGTCATGATAAACTGGAAAGATGGAGCATAGATTTGCTATTCCAGCTAGTCTTGAAGCCATTTATCCATGCGCGTGACTTGTGTAGTTTGGCTTCGCGGGGAGGGGATGAAGTCCTTCCATATCCTTCTTGTCCACGGAGAGAGGAGGAATAAGTGTTCCTCTGTTTCTTCCCATTTGTTACAAATAGGGCATAGTGGCTAAGGGATTAACTTTCTCCCGAAAAGATTGTCTTTTGTAGGAAGAGCATTCTGGCTAACACTAGATAGGAAGATTCTGACTTTAGGGGAAGCTTTCGTATTCCAGATTCTATTCCATAGCCTACGAGACAGTTAAAAGGAAGTGGAGACTTGTACTGAGCTCTGCTTCTTCTCCTTTTCTTTGAGTGCGTTATATGCACTCTTAACTATAAAAGCCCCAGTCTTTTTAGCTATCCAAACCAATCTATCTTTCCTACGAAGGGAATTCAGCGTAATAAACATAATCTCTTCGACCGGTTGGTTGTCGAAGAGATTACTGAACATAGGTTCGTCCCATTTGGCATCTTCTTTGGTGATCGGTTCTACCACTTTAGAAGGATTGTTCCGGTTGGTTGAGCTTCCTAAGATGCCCCTTTTGAGCCATAAATCTTCCCCGATATTTATATCATTTTCGGTTCCAACGGACCACCTCACTTAATCCGAGATAGTCTCTCTACCCATTAGAATGCTTTGCTAGCCCCGGGAAGGTCTAGATCCTCTCTCCTCTTGCCATAACTTTTGGTTTTGGAAGTATATCCCTTTCAATAATCTACACCATAACGAGCTTTGATTCCGGGCTAACCTCTAAACCTGTTTTCCCAACGTTGCTTTGTTGAAGGCAATAAGATCTTTAAAGCCCTTTTCCCTTCACCTTTCCTGATTTTAAGAACATCCCATCTCTTCCAATGCAACCCTATTTTTGATTCACTGTTTTTCCACCAAAATGTCACAACTATTTTCTCTATTCCTCGATAAATTGAGATTGGAATTTTAAAGATGGACGTTGCATATTGGGGTAATGCTTGGATGACAGTTTTAATTAGGACTTCCTTCCTAGCCTTTGAAATTAGCTTCTCCTTCCATACCTTTAATTTCATATTTGCTCTAGCCAATATCCAAGAGAATATTTGTTTCTTGTACTCCTTCCAATGGTATACCCAGATGATTTCCTCTTTTTTCCATCACCGGAACCCTCAAAATGCTGGCTAGGTTGTTTTTTAACCTTTGTGGACAACTATTGCCAAAGAAAATGCCTGATTTGTTCCGGTTGATTTCTTGACTAGTAGCGTAACATTATTGGTTGAGGATCATAGCAAAATTTTGGCACTCCACCATCTTTCCATCCAAGAAAAAGATAGAATCGTTAGCAAATAAAAGGTGGGGAAAAGTACACTAGAAGTGCCATAACTTGTGTACGGCGTTCACTTGAGTGCCATAACTTTCAAAACATTCACATAAGTGCCATAACTTTCAAAATCGTTCACTTGAGTGCTATAGTAACTTTTCCGCGTGTGCCACGTCATCTTTCCAACATCTACGGTAACTTTTCTAGTGTGCTACAGTAACTTTCTCCGACGTCTACAATAACTTTTCCGATCGCCACGTCGGCTTTTCCGGCTGCCACGTCACCATGGCACTCAAGTGAACGATTTTTAAAAGTTATGGCACTTAAGTAAATGTTTTAAAAGTTATGGCACTCAAGTGAACGCCGTACAAAAGTTATGGCACTTCTAGTATACTTTTCCCTAAAAGGTGGGATAGGGTAGGACAAAACCTGTTCGGCTTGATTCCCTTGATTGTGCCGTTTTTCCACAACTTCCTCATCAAGACTGAGTGTATTAGCCAACAATATAAAAAGATAAGGGGATAAAGGGTCCCCTTGGCATATTCCTCTTGAAGGCTGAAAATAGGGGAGTGGTTCTCCATTCAACTTGATACTTAAAAAGGCTGAAGTGATGCATTTCATAACTCTTTCCACCCACATCATACAAAAGGCCATTTTTAGCAGACAGGCTTCCAAGATATCCCATTCCACCCTATCATAGGCCTTTTTCATATCAAGTTTAAGGATAGGCTGAAATTTGTTTTTCCTTTTCCATACTCTCGGTTGATGTAGAACCTCTTGCACAACTAGAATGTTGTCCTGAATTTGTCTACCTCCTACAAAAGTGCTTTGTTCTTCCGCTATAAGGTCTAGGAGCCAAGGCTTCACCGTTATCTAGGAGCCAAGGCTTAAGCCTGTTAGCTAACACCTTTGAAATGATTTTATATGCAAAATTACATAGGCTGATTAGCCTAAACTAGTCGAGTTTCTCTGGATTTTTTACTTTTGGTACAAGGGTGATATGTGTTCTATTCACCTCAGAACTCTCCCCTTAATTTCTTCCCAATTATGGTAGAAAACTGTCCATTTAAGTCGTTTGGTATTGGGGCCTTTAAAGGGCCTATCTCGAAGATCGCTTTCTTTACTTCCATCATTGAGATTTCTGCTGATAGAGCTTCATTCATCTCATTTGTTTCCACTGTTGGACACTATTGAAGTACTTCATTAAGATCTCGGCGGCCTACTGAGGTATAAAGATCTTTGAAAAAGTCAGAGATCATCTCCTTGAATCTTTAATCTAGGCTTCTCCATCACCCTTCTTTAACATGGAAATTCGGTTCCTTTTTCTTCTCTAGATTGTTGTTGCATGGAAGAATTTGGTATTCCTATCTCCCCAATTCAACCCTTTAATCCTCAACCTTTGGCCCCAATACATCTCTTCTCTTCTCCACAACTTCTCAATCTGTTCCTTGATTTGCTTCTGTCTTCCTCTATCCGAGTTTATATTTTGGTCGTTTGTCGGATTTTGGTGCTTTAATTTTAAGAAGTTGATTTGTTGTTGACAATTGGTGAAACTTTTCTTGCTCCATCTTTCCAACGCGACCGAGACTGCCTTTAGTTTCTGAACTAGGTCAAAATCGGTCAATTGTTGAGCTTCCCATGTATTCTTTATAAGCTAATCACATTCTTCTTTCTCTAGCCAAAAAGACTCAAATTTAAAGGCTTTTTTCCTTTTGATTAGCTTTGAGGAAAGGGTGAGTAGAATGGAAGAATGGTCTGAGCCTATTGCCGGTAGGGCAAATGTCTCCGCTTGTGGGAAAGCAATCCCCCAGTCAAGATTACTAACCACCCTATCTAGTCTTTTCTTCACTAGCTCCTCTCCTTGGTTATTCGACCTTGCTTCCTAGGTCCATCATTTCACAGTAGTTTAAGAAGTCCCTAAAAACCAACATTCTATAGTTCTCCGACTCTCTTTTTCTAACCTTTTCCCACCAAAATAGCGTTTCATTGAAATCCCCCATCCGAACCCACGGAAACTCATTGCTTGTTTTAGTATGCTAAATGACTTCCTAGGTTTTCATTCTTTCTTGGAAAGATGTTGGAGCCTGAGTGAATGCCACCCTAAAGAGGGGCCTATGAGTTGGGTCATCATACATCACGTTTATAAGTTTATGGGTTGCTGAATTGATGGTTACTCCTACCCCTTCCCTCCAAAATAGGGCCAGACCGCCCCCAATCCCCTTTAGATCCACAACAAACTGGAAATGGAGCTTCGGTCTCTTCTGCACACGACTAATTACTCCCTCTTGATTCTTTGTTTCACTTAAGAACACTAGGTTGGGCCTATCTTGAGCCATGATGGCTCGAAGGGCTTTAACTATCAAGGGTGTGCCCAGCCCTTGACAACTATCTTGAACATTTATCACTCCCCCTAAAGTTTTATAAGGTTTCCCCAAAGAGGGTAAAAAAAAATTGTGAAGCACAAACCAACATCTATTGCAATTTAAATTTTCTATGCACGGACAAGACTAACATATATTAGGTATGTTCATCTACATTATACCTTGATCTGCAGCACCCCGCGAAGCCCTCATAAGTTTTTCCAGGAGCTCCATCGCTGTACCATAGGTAGCCATTTTCGTTTCCATGCTGACCTGATGAAACTCTCGCATTAAGATGTGATGATAAAGCACTATCAATGAATTGTTCACCCATGCAAATGGATTCTCCTCCAGGATGATTCGAGGAGAACGGAGAAAAGAGACGTTCCAAAGCATACTTAAGAATTTTTTTTTAAGAGACATCACACGCACGCATATAGTATAATAGACAGATGCATACATACAATTCCATAAGTACCTGCAATAACCATTTTGTCTGCCATAAATTTTCCTTTTCACCCTTGTAAATCATAGACTTGTGACAACAGACAAAAACAATTGGAGGTGGACCACGATCGAACAAAGATGACAAAAATATTTCGTCTAACAAGCCTCACACTTGTCCATTCAAACATCAAACAGAAAAAATTAAGAGAAACATAGATATTGAATGTCTTAGAAATAGCCCTGCAGGCTCATACCTCAACATAATCGTCGTAACCTAGAAGCTTTGCTTTTCGCGATCTAAGCTTGAAGATTCTATCAATGACTGCAGTGTTGTCGGTATCTCCGCTAAAGGCCCGCTTAACATTCTCAACAAACATGTTCTTGCGTAATTCTCTTCTTTGGGCATTACCCATTACGTCCGATTAGCTTGGTGCATCCAAGGTCATCACCCAGGGTCCTTTTTTCGCCGTTGCAACCGGATGGCCCTCGAACATGACACAAAATGATAAGACTCTTGGATAACAAAATGCTCAAAGAACTATAAGAAAATAGCACAGCAAAATTGGAGCTGTTGTGTATCACCTGTGACACCGCTTTTTCTGCAGCCGAAGCAAGAAATTTAGGAGACAATCCTTTGACCCAGCTCTTACCTTTATACATCTTTGTAAACTTCCTTGTGGAATCCGTGAGATCCTGATCAAACTCTCTATATGACATTTGAAGTTCCTGTAATCAACTAATTAATCGAAAGGCAACAATATGCAAGATCTTAGTTGTTCGGATGTTATCGTTCATACGTTGGCGAAAAGGCACTTTACGTTATCACTATGATTGCATTTCAATTTATGTGACGTGTGGATAAAATGCATCACTCCTGCTCAATTTCGTTAAACTCTTCACTTGCACCATCTTTCAAGCCAACCCCATTCAGAATTCCATTCCTTATTAGGTCTGCAACACATAATTTCAAAAACCAAATTCAATATACAAACAACACACTACTAGGTTACCGAAAAAACAAACGTCTTACTTTCCAGCACACGTTTGTTAGCATCGCTGGATGTCTTCCAATTACATGACTCCGATTTTTGTTTCTTTCCTGATCTAGAATCAAGCGACTCTAAGAGCTTGAAAAGCGTCGGGAATTGGCTTACTTTGATGAAGTTTAAGCTCAAACTTGACCTTCTCTACCTGCAATAAAATTTTGAGACAAGGAAAGCATTAATCTTCTAATTTCGCCCCTTTCCATCATCCAATGTTATTTGAACTATTTAAGAGATCACACTATAAGTCATTACCTGAACTTCCTGTACCGCAGCACGCAGCTGAGGTGTATCCTTGATGAGCTCGAGATGATTAATTATATCCCAGATCACATTCCATCGATCTAGTACGTTCTCAAACGGCTCGACAAAGTTCAACCATGACGGCATCGCGGTCTTCACGTTCTTCTCTAGTTCTTCCAAATTGCTCCCCCGATGGCATAACACACATACAAACGTCAAGCAAATAGAGACAAACAAGGCATTAAGCGGGTTTCAGAGTCGAGGAAGATCGAAGCAGTCACCAGCCAAACCTCCTAAGCACTATAGAAAGTTATGCAGCACACATGAAGTAATTATGAGTAGCATTCACCAAATCATAACAACTAGAATAAAACCCACCCAGGAAACAAGAAAAGAAATTGAAGCCGGCAGATCATATGACATAACTTATGGCAAGAGGGTGGTAGATTTTTACTTCTCTTAGCCGTACAAAAGTATAAGCATGAAATCGGTGCTTCATCGGTGTATAATTTCAGGACAGCAAATTGTACAAAATCACATCGGTTCGTGAAGACATAATTGCAAATACTTAAAAGAATCCGGCTAAACACAATGTGGGAAAGAAAGCAAGAACGAAGAATCTCCAACAACAATCTACATGTATAAAAATCATTCTTACCTACTCCTCCAAAAGAGCAACAATGGCAGGACAGACATGTCTGGGCTCAACGACATCATAGGGCCGAAAGATGAAGTCCCCCAAGAGAGGATTGCTCTCGCACAGTGTGGAGGCAGAGGAGCAGGTAGCAGAGAGGGCGGCGTCGGCCATGGCAAAGAGAGAAAGCTGGATTTGCAGCGACAGAGGGACGAGGATGAGACAGGGCAATGAGAAAAAACCACTTGATGAAGTTTATACTAATTGTACTCCAGATGAGAAAAACTTACATGCAGAAATTGGATCATTCAAATTACAAGACTTTGTAAATCTCACTTCTAACAATTAATAGTATTGGAATTTCCTATCATCTAATGAGAAATCAAACTAAAATTAACTTTATATATATGTATGTGTGTGTGTCACGACCCTCTCAAATTTTTCTCAAGTTGGGTGTTGAGTGCAAGGGTTAATGGTTCATCATCGTCCACTACTCACAATGGTGTGGATTTCGGACGCGGGCCCCTCCCAAGGCCCATTACCCAAATCACGACGGAGGATTTTAAAATTGGGATCGACCTTAGTGTAGTCGGGTGACATGTGCGTAGTGTGCATGCCAACGGAGCCACCACCAATCATTTTTTGGAGGGTATGATCAGAAACTCTATCGAGTGGTCGACCGTTCGATTCACAAAAGAAAAAGTGGGTTGATAAATGTCATCAACGCCTATGCCAAGGAGTGATTTCAAATAAGAATCACAAACGGAGAGGGTAAGTCAAGATCAGGGTATCAGCAAAAAACCAAACACAATCAAAAAAAACAAAACAATAACCGGATAGAACAAAATATCAATCAATTGACCACATGTATGCCTGGTATAGCTTGATAAGCTTAGGGAATGACTCATTAAAGTCCGAGGTTGGTTCGGAAAAAATTTGGGATCAAATGTTCAGAGGGGTAAAATGTCATTCAGACTCAAAAATCACAAATTAGGGTTGAACCAGTTAAATGTGCCCATTTCCTATTTTTTGTGATTTTTGAAAATTTTCTGAAAATTTTCTTTTTTTAAACTTTTTTTTAGCAATTTTTATGATTTTTTGAATTTTTTATTGATTTTATAATTTTCTGATTTTTATTATTATTTTCAAAAAAAAATTTATAATTTTTCGAACCAGTTTGACCCGACCCACGCCTCGCAAGCGCCCGACCCAGACCATAGGGGTACCGGGTCAACACTAAACGACGTAGCTTTGGAATTTTTTTTTAAAATTTTAAAATTTTCTGATTTTTTATTCAATTTTTGCCATTTCCCTCCTCTTATTAATTCTATGGATTAGAGAGTGCCACGTGGCCAACCCATGGCCTTCTGATCTAGCACTTCAAACCTACGGCCAAGATTGAATTGCACGGCTAATCCACAGCCATTTGATCAACAATTTTATATCAGAAAATCCATTTTTATTGCCAAAAACCCTAAATCTTGACATGTGGTACCTCTCCGAACCATCGGATCATTTTTTGTTTTATTCTCAAATTACCATTCGGATTGCTGACGTGGATGGATGTCGCCAATCCGTGGGCGCCACGTTATCAATGAAGGGTCCTACCGATCAACATGACCGAGGTTGAAGACGACCGGAGCAGCCACCGGCTCCATGGAGTCCGCCGGTGAGTCGCTGGAATGCTCAAAACGTGCCCAAACAGATCCAAAACTTCCCGATTTTAGCATTGATCCGATCCTAGCCATTCTAACATGCATATATCTCAAATTCGGAGCAAAAATTGACTTAAACCTATCCTAACAATGAGGACTATGCTGAACTAAAAACCTCAAAGAAAGAATGCCTCTATGGAGGTTCACCAATTGACGGACCTCCGAGAGCTCGACGACGGTGCTTTCCAATTTCGGAAATGAAACGAGATGCCACGGGGTTGAGGATGTTCCTCGAAGTTCCAGAAAGCTTCTCCGATGGATTTGAAAGCTTAATCACTCCAAAAATCCCTAGCAGACTTGAACTCTGAAAATTTTATTTCCCGCCTGACGTTGGTTACGGGCCAGATAGCGACGCGTATATTCACGGGTCGACGTCGGTCCAACTTGGGTTAATGATCGGAGGAAGATCCGCTTCTAGGTCTTCCTATTTGGTGTCCCATTTGGCGTTGTTTATCGGATGGTTCCTGCGTGCGAAGAAGAGAAACAAGGCAGAAGATTCCGCACACACTTCAGTTCAAGTGTACTAATAAACACGAGCCTGGAGCTATAATTACTAGGACCAACCGGCAGCAGAACAGATGTAATTTGTAGTATAGTACCCTCTTTTGTGCTAAGAGAATTTTGTTTTCACTATAAATGTCTCTTTTGATCAGCAATTAGGACAACAGAAGTGTCCAGATGTGGCGAATCGAGATCGTTTTAGCAAGGCGACAGGTTAAGCCTTTTCTGGTCTAGTTCTTTTGGGAATTGGTCTTGTGTACGAGAACGGGTGCTGCTGCGAGCTGCGAGATACGAGCATGAGTGTAAATCATGTAAACGCTGGTCTCATTTTAAACTTTGGGGAGAGAGCGCATGTCAAATTTGGATAGAGAAATAGGCTCACATGGGCAGGCTTTTTATTTCCTTGGTGGAACATTTTGGGTACGAACCGTTCGGCAATTGTCGGGCCAAGCGTTGTAATAAATTCGAAGCCCCATCTCGGCACCTCGCCTTGGGAAGAGAAGGCCCTTCCATTGGAAGAGGTTGGCTTGCTTGACTTAAAACCGGCACTGCCTGCCCATTGATCAAGTCTAGCGGCAAAGCACGGATATTTAATTTATAGCAAGTGTTTTTGCCCCTTTCTCAGTGAATTGTTAATGGTCAAATTACATTTAGAGCCAAAAGGCCTCTGCAAGGCTGATTGAAAGGACCTTGCTTCGAGCAAACACCGAATGTAAAAAAACTATCTTATGCTTATAAAGTTTCCCCCTTTACTGTTTCCTCTTCTACTTCTCCTTTGAGGGATTCAATCAATGTCATAGAACAGGTGAAAATCGTACTATGCAAAGGCGTCAAACTCCTTGGTCTCAGAGCATTAACATGGTAATGATATAGTGATGGTCGAGTCAGCAAAGTGCTCTTGGCTATGTGAAGCACCTTCCACAAATTAGTTTGAAACTGGGCACGGACAATAAATTCCGTAACTGCATGAGCATGGTCACCATCCCGTTGATCCAACATGGATTGTGAACCGTCTATACTTATAATCTGACTATTCAATATCCGATCTGCATAGAGAACATATCTTGCAATACATCAGTTATCTACATGGGTGAGTGTGCAGAGAGAGAGAGAGAGAGAGAGAGAGAGAGATGTTCTGAGCCAAGACTAAAGCAAATCAAAATGTTATGATCCAAAACTAAAGATATAAATCAATAATTGTATTCAATCTAACCTTGCCAATCATCACAGATCTATGGGAACCCTCAAGCCATCACGTGCCAGTTGCACATCAATTCCTTCTCTGATTCAAACAATTTTGAAGTGAAGATCAGCCTTGTTCTTGATCACTGAACTCATAATTAGAGGAAAGGGAGAGGAGGGTGGCAGAACTACAGATACCACTACGGAAAAGCATGCAAACTATATCCTCGCCTTGGAAACACAGTTTTTTAAGGCATACAAACAGCAACGTTTAATGGACAAAACACGGTTTCTGTCAATCAGATGTAAAAAGCCACTGACAAACTCTTGATGAGTAGGCTACCTTCTTGACCACTCGATAAGAGATTCATTGTCCTTATGGTGGTCGAACTCATGAGTCATTCCAATTAGTAGAGCTTGCTTTGGACGTATCCTCTTGATGGCTTCAAGAGTCTGTAAAAAAATAAATCTCATGTTACTCAGATGCATCCTCAGGAGATTGTTCCTTCAGGCTCAAATCAGTTACAGTAATTAATAACGTAAGTACAGTGTTAAACCTGAGGCAAGCATAAGTGAACATTATGAGATCCTGCCTGCAAAAGAAGAGATTTTGAGTACAGGATGATGCTGTCATGAAATTAAAAATGTAATGTGCAATAACAAACCAATACTGCTCACACAGAAAAAAAGGGTATGAACAGATACATGTAATAGTAAAATGAAGAAAGAGTCCCCAAACTTGTGCGTAGGCCGTAAGTCAAAATACAAATCTATAAATTTATACATTAAAAATTACTCAAACGGCCACCAACCTAAATAATCTCCATAAATAGGGGTCAGCACCAAATCATATTGCTTTAAGGGGACCCCATTCTAAAGATTGTGTTCCATGATTTAATATGAAAACAGCCAAACAAGGAAATCTGCCATCAGAAAAGATACAGTTCAACAATAGCATCTGTTGTAATGACTTCTAACAAGTAAGGAACCCAACTAATAGTCGTACTTGCTATGATATGACGCTAAAATAAAATCGACCCTGATAGCCTAATAGGTAAGGGAATCAGCTGGGAAGTATGATGATTATAGGCACTTGGACTTCAAAACCTGCTAACATTTGCAAGAATGACTATTACAATGCAGAACTTTACCCACAAACACTACTCTTCCAGATCAAGTATTGTAGCACATGGATTGTTGATCTTTTTCGATATGCCTGATGCATAAGGGCGTGATAATGGAAAGGAAACAAATTCCCCCATATTTCTCTCATTTTCCAAACAGAAAGACAGCCGCACTCAAGTTATCTACAACAATCTTCTTTTTCTATTCCCCTCAAACAACAAAAGATTTATCTATTTTGGAACCCAACTTATTTACGGCTGGTATTTTATTCGCTTGCACATCAACCACAAGGAGTCTGGAATAGTTACTGATGTTGGAACAAGCTCCATGAAACGAAACCAGAGAGTGATAGACTTTGTGAGCACATATTTCAAATGACCACTTACCATACAAAATAATATATGTTTGGACATATCTTATTCAGTACCACGTCCTTGGATCCCTATTCTCATGGTTCTTACATAGTAAGAAGCAGACAATCACAAGATAAGTCAAGCAACTAAACCAGCCAAATCGAGCATGCTCTACACCATAAAGTGCAACTTGAAAGTATGAACTATAAAGGCACATCAAAATGAAGTAAGACATTGAAAGACTAAAATTCATAAGCCTATAAATTGTAATTGCCACAGAAAATAATCAAAAATCTACATGAAAGCAAGGTTTTATTGGTAGCCTTCAATGCAAAAGATGCCATCAGGAGTAACCAAAAGATTCAAGACCTTGTAGAGAGTGTCCAAGATAAGAAGATCCAGCTGCCAATCCCCATTTTTTAAAATAACTGCAAAACGACAAGTTGCTTAATCTTTTATGCAAGAAATCTCATGCTGTGTCTTCGTGTGGTGTAGACAGGAATAAACTTATCAACATCTCTAGCTGTCTATCAGCATGTGTAACTTCGTGCTCGCAGTGCGTTTCTAATGTCCATGCGTTTTTCTTTCTTTCTCCATATACTTTCATATCTGTTGTCATCCTTCCATTCAGTTACAGTAGGATCTTCAGAAATAAAGGAGCGTCGTCTATTGGTGGCATTAAGACTGATTGACTGGTTTCCTTTGTCTTCCATCTTTGATTTTATAAATGGGGTAGTAGTAATAAAATTTTCACGAACAACCAGTCTGCTGCACAAGACCACATCTCAAGTAACATATTGTCTTCACGCATGTAATACAACTAAGCAGGAGCAGAACCATCATATGAGACCATGTCCATATTTGAAGGAAATATTGATTTTGCATCCCTTCCCCTGATTTTGCATCCTTTCCCCTTTTAATTTTGCCGTGAACATGTATTAAGCAAATTACATAGCTTCAAGTAATCAGCTGTTAAGCAACCTCTGTTTGATGGGTTAACTCATCTTGGAAGGAACAGAATAATGTACTTTCATCAACAATACCATTATTCTAAAGAAACTTGAGTATAAAAGTGAACTATCACTTAAGTCAATTATCCATCATTTCTACAAAGGAAACCATTGTTTGATAGAAAACCATTCAAACCGCTTTTGGGAAAGCTCAAGTTTCAACTATGCACTTCACTTGAAAACCCAAGTCAAAATGTTTTTTGCTGCTTACGAAACCTCCCAACATCAGTAACTACCCCATATGATATAGTTACTTGTGCCTTGGAACAAGATTTGAATTGCAGATTCATGTTCTTACACTCACCTTGTTCTGTGCTTGGGGGGAAGCGAGATACATCAGATATGTAAGCGACCTTACATTTTTCTCCAAAAAGAAATCCAAGGCATACATAATCTTCTCCATGCATAACCTACATCCACAAGACTGAAAATGAAAAAAACTATTACTGAGAAAGACTGTAAATAAAAGAGCTATATGAGAGATGTTGGCAAATCACCGGTAGAGGAAAAAATTGGAGGCCTGAAGCAACAAATGATTTCTCACAATTTTCCTCAATAATTGTCCAGTCAAGCTGTGCCACTCGTCTCACCTCCTGACCTTCCTTAAGTTTCTTCCGAACCAAGTATGGGAATTTCTCTGCAATGCTGTCTCAAAGAACATAAGCAGGATCATTTAAGTAGCACTTCTCATATTAAAAACCTCAACATGACGTGTCCAATGTAAACAAGTACAAAAATCTCCAGTAACAGAAAAGTGAGACAAAACTAGCCTTTTGTAGTACCCAAACGATCCACCATGACTAAGTTAACCAACAAATCAGATAAATCAACTTTCGTTGCTAGAATGAACATTAAGAGAAAACAAGCCATGAGAGCTCAGTTCTTTTAGGCCACTCATCATCTGTAGTACCAGAAGCATGAAGATACTGGGCAGCATGAACATGAAAAACCTGAGGTCTTGTGGCTCAGCAACAAAGACCTCACGCAGGAGTACAACATTGGGGTCATGCACACAGTGATCAAATTGAAAGGATGCTTGGGAACAGAAAGAGACTTCCAAGACAAGAAAACAAAAAATGAAATAGATGATGATCTCAAGACTCATGCAAAAGAAATTCTTACATTTGACTGATGCTCTGCTCAATGAAAAGCATGTAAGGTCACTGACAGTGATTCAAAAAACAGGGCACTTTACAGAAATACTAGTCCTGTTGGTGCCACAATAATTGCCAGACTTTTATTTGACCTCACAAAGCCAAGCATAAGAAACACAAAACAAGGGAGCTTCTACTGAAATAAATTCAGGCACAATAAAAAGAATATATAAGGCAGAAATGATTGCAGCAAAGTTGAGAAAATTGTGCTCACTTTTTTTTTTTTTTTAAGGGTGCTTAGTAAAATATATACTTCCTTAGTTCATACAACTTGTGGTAAAAGCAATCAATCCGCTATGGTAGAAGCATAATGCTTTTAGAAACAAGGCCCAGTGAGAGTATAAAATAGTCACAAGTACTAACTCTCGCGAGTCTAGAAGTGTACCTGTCCATTGCATGCTGACTCAAGTATAAAGGAGTTGGATCAATGTCATTCGTGGGACTAAAAGGCTGTATGGCACGAATATCATCCAGACCAAGAACTGCATCAGCGTGTTCATGAGTCAAGATTATCTGCATTGTACAACTACTAGTTTTAGGCTCTAGCACTTAGACATTGCTTCTATTACAAAGCATTTGACATGACGGTGATAAACAGATAACCAAGAAATTGAAAATCCTAAAAGAGTGTCCGAATGGGATATTATGGAGTAGGTAATATCGAATATGCTGCAGTAATCATCACAGCCTACTACCATGTGATATGAGTATTCTCTGTATGAATAGTTTTTTAAAGATAGAACCAGCCACAGCTGACTAATGCTCCATGATAATAATAATGATATTTTCCATTGGGTGTGGCCTAATAGTAACATTGTCAGGAATATCCAAATTCTCTCCTAGCTATAGCCGGAATGTTAGAGAACGCTGATAGCAGAAATGATCTAACATGAATTAAAAACAAAGTCCACTGAAGGAACACCGTAAGATATGTGCTGCCATATGAAATTTTAAATCTGTTACAATAGCAGTGAAAGCTCTGGAATCTCTCAGAAAGAACACAAAAATAGCAATAAATCTGTTTCAAACACACGGCTATATTTTCCCCATAATGGAATTTGGTACTGCTGCTAGTCAAATTTTTTTACATTTGATGCAACTCACTAGTTAGGCCAACATTGTTCACTTTTCTAGAACTTCAAAGCTTCCAAATTGGAAAAAAAAAAAAATTCTCAGTTTGTGCAAGCACAGTTTTCATCGTATAGTCAAATCCTAGAGTTACTACAATTGATAGTCCAAGAAGATTTAAGACTAAAGGAGCCATTGTATCCACTTGTCCCCTCAGGAATACATCCTTCAGAATAGAAAAAAAGCTATAACCTTGATAAGTCTCCAATGTCAGGGAAAAAGAAATTAAAACTTCAAATCATTTACTTATTTGACAAACACGACCCATACCAGCATGAAACTAGCTGGCCCTGAGTTTTATAACAAAATGGAAAGTTCTTACTGTGTCCTAGCTTATGATCCACATGAGAGGAAACAACAATATGTCTAATGCAACAAGCTGGAGGAATGAAGATGTGTGGGTGGGTGGGTGGTGAGTGGGGGAGCTTAAAATTCTTCAGTCTACGGCAGCAAAGTTAGGTCTCTAAATATATTACTCATGTTACCCCTGGTATGTATGGGTGAAAAATATTTTATCACATTGCTTTGATAATTTCTTGAGCCCAATTTCGGATGAGGCCATTGAAAATATCTCCTTTAGACACTGAGTTACGTGGATGAACCAATCAGCAAGTCCAATGAGAACATTTTCCATCTGTTGATCGAACTGCACTTATACCTCCCCGCATCAAGTTGACAGCCAGGGTTAGAATCATCTTCATCTGTGAATTGCAGAATTATCGATATAATAGTGGCATCGTTTGTTCAATCTGTAGAGAGATTTGCATACATATGACAGCCTAGAAGATAACCCTTCTCATCGAGTGACGTATGTGGACATAAAACTACTGACACTAATATTTCCACGTCATATAGTATTCATGAATGATCTTGTGCAAAAAATGATCATTCAGCAGTCCACATGTAGAAGCAACAAGCACAATTAACAAACTGGAAACTTGATGCGAAGAAATCCACCAAGATCAGTCACATGCCAACAACTGGAATTCAAAAGAGCCAATAATTAGCAAATAAAAATCACTCATATATGCACAAGAAATGCATGGGGATAACTCACTGAATCAACATGGGGAATCTTATACAATGTAAACCACCGAAGTACTTGCTCCCTGAATGTCTTCCCAACATCAATCAATATATAGCTATGCTTAGTATTGTTCGGGCAGTAATCAATAAGAAGGGATGTATTGCACCTGCAATTGACAGGATAAACTATTAAATCTTCATTTTCAAGGTATGAGATATCATTAAAACACAACATCAAAATTTCACCATGATCTGCCTTGGAGGCCAGAGTAAATAATAAGCAACCTAACAAGTGGACAGGCGACAAGCAATTGTCTTAAACTAATCAGCAGGGCTTTTCCCAGTTTTCCTGAGAAACTGGTGCAATGAAGATTAATGCATCTCACAGAGTTAGTTTATCTACTTTAGATAACGAAGCCAGCCAAACAACTCTTTAGTTTTTACCAACTTAAAAGTACTGGAAATGAGATCATACTGTGCAAAAAGGAATTCAAACCAGTAAAGGACAACTATAGGACATAACTTACCCTGTACTAGAAATATTAAGTTGGCTGCAGAATTGCAGGTGACGGCGCGATAGTAGTACTTCTTAAAGCAAGTTCTTTTCATTAACAATTTAAAATGGTCAAAGGCAAACCGTTCAACTTATCTTTCAACACTTCAAAAAGGTGTGTTCCTATTGGAAGCATTATGAGCTTTATGCACAAGAATCTGTCGGCCTTTTTGGTCAATATCATTCTGAAAAATGTCATTTGCCCTGATGAATACTAATCTATTGGTTCAGAACACAATTAGACTTTAGCTATGAGCTACTGCAGACTATCTAAATTGCATAAGCCATTCAACCACAATCTGTTTAAAAAGGACCACTTTAATAAGGTGAATAACAGCAAAACAAGATAAACTGTGATATAGCCACGTGAGTACCATGAATACAAAAATAGGCGACGTTCCAGTCCAAATGAGGGTCCAACTAACCAGTAGAAGATAATGAGCCTCCAACAAAGTCACCAAACACCAAATGAGACATATGGTCAAGGGAAGAATCAAAGTTTCCAAGTTGCACTCAACTACTACTTTACTACGCCTCTCTCTTAACAGATAAAGGCACTGCCAGTTTTAACCTGCTTAAACTCATCTAAATGGACATATTGATGTTTTCTCAAAATACCCAATGCGCACCATCAGCGCAACACATCCATTCTTGCAACAGGACATCTGCACAACACCGCTCTAACACATTCAAAAACCAACGCACAGGAAAACAATGACCCCCAACAAAAAATTCAAAAATCTATTCCAATCAAAGACCGAATGAAACACCACAATCAACCACATTCACCGATCTTGGTCCGAAAAAACAATGCGTCAAACCCCAAAAGCGCGCAAGAGAATAAACCAAGGGAAAGAAGCAATCAAATCAACAGAAGCCAGAAGGCAAACGAAATCGAACCAGTAATTAGGGTTAGCGTCCGGCTGGAGCAGAAGCACCATCAGCACAACACATCCATACTTGCAAACAGGACATCCGCACAACACTGCTCTAACACATTCAAAAACCAACGCACAGGACAAAAAATGACCCCCAAAAAAAAAAAAAAAATCAAAAATCTATTCCAATCAAAGACCGAATGAAACACCACAATCAACCACATTCACCGATCTTGGTCCAAAAAAACAATGCGTCAAACCGCAAAAGCGCGCGAGCGAGAATAAACCCAGGGAAAGTAGCAATCGAATCAACAGAAGCCAGAAGGCGAACGAAATCGGACCGGTAATTAGGGTTAGCATCCGGCGGGAGCACAAGCGACTGAGAACAGACGCCGCACGGCGGATCCGACGGCTGGATCAGGCACGTTGCATAGGGGACGGCGCTCGAACACCCGGTCCCCAGAAAGATCAGAGCGGATCCGCTGCCATCGCCCGCCATCGGCCCATTCGCGGCGCGGCTCGAGCCGATCCCCACATCTTCGACCTCCATCAATCCAAGGAAGCGAGAGAGAGAGAGAGAGAGAGAGGAGAGGCGATGGCGTGAAGAGATCGGCGATCTTGCGGGAGATTCGGGAGTCACTCGTGATCGATCACGCGCGAAAGCGGGCATATGTTAAAACGGTTTTGGCGGTTTCCACGGTCGGACACGTGGCGGATTTGGAGGGGGTTTTGCAATTTTTCCTTGCTCATATGTTTGGCAAAAGTACGACAAAAGTTTGGAAATTTTGATTATGCCGCCGGAAAATATTGGCATTACCCCGTGATTCATGAACCCTTTCTTTTTTCTCTTTTTTCTGTTCTTCTTGCTTGCACGACCCGGGTTCGAAATTTTCCCTTTTGCCGCCGGAAATTGTTGACATAAACACAATTCAAATTGAAAAGTATACATCACAATAAAGTGGTGGCGATGTACTCCTAGCATCGATTCCAGCTCAATTGTTCTCACGTATCCAATGGCGCAATTGCACGCGACCAGTTATAAAAGATAGATCGGTTATATAATTATATTTACCATCTGTTAAAGGAGGACAAAATATAGAAAGCACTCGAAATTGTATTTTGAAATTATATATCGATTCTTGCATTGGGGGTTAATTCTGATCAAATTTTCGCGGGGACTTTGATCGTATGTTCAAAACATCATTAGGGGTTATGAAAGGCAAATCGATAATATTTACGGAATTACCATTCTCGATATTTCTCGTAGCATAGTGTCGTGGACGAATCATTTATGCTGACAAGATAAAACGTCCCCAGAATAAGGAAAAGGAGAGCCTTCGATGAACTGCGACAATTTTACAACGGTACAAGTTTAAGGATTACTTTTAATCTATAAGTAATTATGGCGAACATTAAGACCATTTTATAGTAAGATGGCCATTTTACAGTGTGTAATTATGACTTGCTGGTCAGCTTTTGCACAGTATTTTTGCTCTCGTTGAGCAATGCGACGGTGCTGTCCATTGCAATTCTGGCGAGCATGAGGCGAGAGCATCATATTCTCTCCGTTTTCCCTACGCTTGAATCTTAAAACTACGAAATTGCCACTTCCCCACATTTCTCGTAGCCGAGAAATGTCGCCACAAAAAGGAAAGGAGAGCTTTCGATGAACTATGACTATTTTACAATGTTACAAGTTAAGGACTACTTTAATCTACGAGTAATCATAGCATACATTAAGAACATTTTACAATAAGATGGCCCTTTTGCGGTATGCAATTGTAACTTGCTAGTCAGCTTTTGCAGGGTATTTATGCGACGGCGACATCCATCGCAATTCCTACAAAGACGAGGCGAGAGCATCTCATTCTATCCATTTGCCCTCCGCTTGACCAGCTAACTACGGAATTTCTGCTCTCAGATATTTCTCGTGGCAGAGTGTCGTGGATGAACCGTTTTTGTTGAGACGGTAAAATGTCGCTAGAAAAAGAAAAGGAGCACACATTCAAGAACATTTTACGGTAAGATGATCGTTTTACAGCATGAATTTAGGACTTTGCTGGTCGGCTTTTGCAAAGTAATTTGCTCTTGCTGGGCAGTGCGATGGCGACGTCCATTGCGTTGCAATTCCTGCGTAGACGAGGCAAGAGGATCTAATTCCGTCGGTTTGCCCCCGGCTTGGCTCTCAAACAACGGAACTGCCACTCCCGATGTTTCTCGTAGCAGAGCATTGTGGGCGATCCGTTTTTGGCTGAGGTGATAAAAATGTCCCTAGAAAAAGAAAAGGAGAGATTTTGATGGAGTATTACTATTTTGCAATGTTACAAATTGAGAACTACTTTAATCTATGAGTCAAGTATACATTAAGAATATTTTACAGAAAGATGTCGGACTGTCACGACCCGATCAAAAATCGATTTTACAGGTGATTGCCGAATGAGGATCTAGAACAATCCTAAATAGGCTTGGACTCTTCCAAGCCCACACCTCGACGGGAGAAACTAGGATCCCATCTTTGTGTGATCGGTGACATGTCAATGTGTACATGCAAAGGAGTCACCACCGATTTATGAAGAAGGTAGATCGAAAATCTTATCTAGCTGTTTGGAGAAACCATTTAATTTTACGCAACTAGAGATTAAGGGTTTAGGGATTTGGTCAAGTCAGTATTTCCACCTATATTCTTTCGGTACCAAGGTTAAGTTTTTTTCTAAAGATGTCCATGCAGGTTTTCAATTCATTTTAAACCTATGAGGTAAGCTAGTACAAAGTGTCCACACAAATTTTTTTTTTTTTCATTTTTTCAAAAATCTTTTTAGTCTAAAAAATTCTAATCTAAAAATGAAATCTAAACCAATAAGGAATCATTGAGAAAAATCGCATCATGAAAACCTAGTACCTAAGGGCTTAGAGAGGTGTGATTCAAATTTAATTTCAAAGATGTTTTTGATTTTCCTAAAAAGGACAAAACTTATGAAATCTGGGGAATCTAGGCTCTAATTTATGGAAAATAGGTCAAATTAACCTAATCTAGGCTTTTCCTATTTTAGGGATTTTTCTGGATTTTTCTGATTTTTTAAGAATTTTTTTCAATTTTTTTTAGTTTTATTATTTATTTATTTTATTTTTATTGTTTATTATTTTTATATTTTATTTTTTGATTTATTTAATTCTAGGAAAATAATTTGGATCGGGTTGGATGAATCGACCCACACCATGGGCGCTCGACTTGGACTAAAAGGGTCTCTGTTGGCTTAAAACGACGTAGTTTTGAATATTTTTTTGTTTTATGTTTTCTTATTTTTATTAAATTTCTAATGTCTTTTATTGAGTTTTTATTCCACTTTATTCTGGAGCACGACACATGGCAGGTCGATTGCCCCTCCTCACACTCAGTCAAAACACGGTAAGAACGGATTTTGTTTTTAAGTTTCTGATTTTTAACAATTTTTTATTCTTTTCTTTTATTCCCTATTATCCTATGTGGAGCCTACGTGTGTGCCACGTGGCAAGTCAACCAACGTTGACCAGTCAACTGGTCCACCGGAGCAGATGATGGGAGGCCCTAGATTCTGGCCAAAATGGCCGGAATCTCACCAAAGGCCTCAAACCGAGCCTAAACCTCACAAGTTTTCAATCAAACTCAACCAAAATTGACTAACTAACATCTTGAGACTAACACGTCAAAAAACATCTTGAGACTAACATCTAACAAAAACAACCAAAACTTGGGCCTCTAACAAACTACCATAGTCCGACTAGTCACAATTTTTCAACAACTAGTTTGTCAATGATTTTCGATAAAAATTGGGTGGATGGACTCAATTGGTACCGATACAAAAAATTTTATGACTAAATTGATATAATTAAAAGGTTCATGACTGAATTAGTATTGATGCAATAGTTTTGAGACTTTTTTGGTATTTTTCCCTCTCCTTTTCCGACACAATTTTAACTTATTTTCTTTGTTTCTTGCCAACAAAAGCTATTTTAGTGAGGGTTAATACTATGAAAAATCCCAAACCGGTGTACTTGTAACAAATTTACTCTAAACTATTTTTTAGATCACGAAAAATCTCAAACTAGTATGCATGTAACAAATCTACCTCAAATTATTTTTTTTACCACAAAAAACCCTAAACTGATATACTTGTGACAAATTTACCCTCCGTTAAATTGGGTTAACACCTCAAAAAATTTTAAATTAATACATATATGACAAATATAGGGTAAAAATCCTCAAATTGGTACACTCATAAACTGTCACGTATCATCCAACTCAGCAATTTGATGGTTAGATTTAACGACAACAAACGAAAAGTAAATTTGTCATTGTTGTATCATTTTGGAATAAATTTGTCACAAGTGTATCAATTTAGGATTTTTTTGTGGTCAAAAAAATAGTTTGGGATAGATTTGTTACAAGTGTATTAATTTGAGATTTTTCGTGGTATTAACCTTTTTATTAAAGCAAAACTCTTTAAGTTCATCATTCAATCTCTTTCTTTACAGCAAGAAATGTTTTGCCAGGACTAAGAAAACTCTTAAGTCATCATTCAATCTCTTTCTTTTTATGAGGAGTAACATTATGGTAGTCTTTCTGCCGAAATCAATTTATTGCAGGAGTTCATGGTAAGCTCAAATTTCCAGGGGCAACTCAGGAGTCATCAGTCAATTGGTCTTCATTAAGTCCATCACCGATGTAAAAGGTAACTTGTATATATCACCGTTACACGGTTGACAAGCGGACGTGTTTGGTTGCAATACTAATCCTATAGATACATCATGCATGTCCTCCATCCAACGATGAATGTGTAATGATACTTTTATACTAACGGTGGACTTAAACACATTATCCATTTATCTCCGATGATTAAGATCTTGTATGTCGTGCATTTAAAATCGGTAACGGTACATGTTCTAGATACAACTAGTAACATACTCGTGTGCTGCGCGAGGGTGAATTTCTTTTCATTTGTATGAATTAAGTTGAATTACGTAATGTCTAGCTTAAGTTGTATCCTATTTCAAATGGATATTCCTCTTTTAAACGAAATAAAGATGTAATTCTTAGTTCATATTGTACAAAATGTAAAATATAGGAATCAGACAAGTCAGAAAATTATTAATGTCGTCGTAATCTGACATTGGGAAATTTCATATGTCAGTCAACTACAATTTCGAATATTGAGAGAAGACGATAAATAAACTTTTGGAAGAGTTACACAAAAGCTAGGACTTCTACTAATGGCTAACTTGCAACATTGAAACTTGTCGAGTCTAATGTTCTTTTGTTGGGAAAAACTGGGATAATATATGACTTTTCACAAAATGGTAGTTGTAAAGCTTGTCAGAATATCATCTTAGAACAATCATAGAAGACGTATAAAAAATTCACTCAACTATTTTTTCAGTGCAAAAAAAGGAAAATAAAATTTTATGCGCTATTGTCGGTCACGTTCTTTTTGTTAACGAATTTAACTTATCAACCTCTTTTTAGTAATAAATTAGTGGTCGATCAAAACACATGAATGCAGATCTCAGTTAACCAAAAGAAAATGAAAACAAAATCGAAAAGAAGAAAAGCAAAAGTTGGAACTCACTTATTAAAAGCACATTTTAAATGTATAGACAATAGTCATGAGCCTTTTGTCCATGACCCCTGCTTTTTCGGGCTAAGAAAGGGTAGAGAAAATGGCAACCGACAAGGTCTATCCAAATAAGAGGTTTAGTTGTTTGGTTAAGGGAACCCATCGAAGCCGTAGCGAAATGCACATGGAATCCCGCGTGAATCAGCAAGGACCACCTTGCATTTTGCCAATACATTAGTGCTTGATTAGATAAAAAAATGCAAAAAATCTAATTAATCAATAGGAAAACAAAACAAAAACGAACTATAGATTGAAACTTGGGTAATTAAAACAGAGAAAAGAATTACAACCGTATTTTACGGTTAGAACATGAAAGTCAAAACTTCAATATCCGTTGAATCATAACCCAATATCTATAATCAGGAAAAATTATAAAAAATTCTAAACCTATTATAATAATATTAATTTAGTCCTAAACCTTTTTTTTTGTCAATTGAGTCCTAAACCTTTTCGTATTTGTGCCAATTTAGTCCATTTGACCGGCCATCACTGATTTGGATAATTTTTAATAACATCTTAATAGTTTTTATTTTTTATTTTATTTTATCTTTCCTTTTATTTTAAAAATTGTCATGGCAATGGCGACCAGCCAAAATCGACTAAAATGGCACACTTTACAAAATGTTTAGAACTCAATTGACAAGAAAAAAAGTTTAATACTCAATTGACACAATTACAAAAGATTTAGAACTTTTTTGGTAATTTTCCCTCTATAATCATCTTGCTTCATATTCACATTCAACTGCCTCAAAATCTATATGCATCTCTCCATCTTAACACAGAATATATTCCCCATGAAAAAAAAAAATTTGCGTCAGTCATTTGGCACGTACTGTTCTAGGGAAATTATATATGTGATCTAAAGCAAAAGTATTTATACAAAATAATAAAATCTTTTGAGGTAAATACTAAGCAAGAAGAATTGTGGGACATGTTAAAATTTTTCGTAATTCTTAATTTGCAAATTAAAACTCACCAAACATTGATGTGAGGCAAGCAAATATTGGAAGCAAAAACAGTGGATGATGCAAGAAAAACACTCCTCGCGAGAAGAATGATCGGTCTCTCGTTATCTAGAGTCCTACGTGTCCAACTTTAGAGGCAACCCTTTGAGAAAAGCTCGTGATTACATAATGCATTTTTTTTTTTTTTGGGTCAAAAGATAGACGCATTAAAGAGCGAGGGATTTTGGAAAACAGAAGACTCGAGAAATTTATGGAGGTCTTCGCATGATCAATCGAGCATCGATATTTACACAAAAATGAGCTAAGAATGTAGTGTCGGATGCGTACATTCAAGGAAATGTGTACAAATGTTAGCTTGGCCTTGAGGTTAAGATATACAAAATGAGCAGATTAAGCTCCGTCTAAGAGGGTTGGCCATAAACGGGGAAATTGATTTCAATCGGTTCTAAACCTATCATGCAATGTAAATTCAATTCTAAGTCTTTGTGCGGAATTTCAATATAGTTCTTCCGGTCAATTTTTACTGGAAGTTGTTATTGTGGCGGTGTGCCACATAGAACAATCTGCAATAACTCAACGAAAATTGATCGGAATGATTAATTTTGTGCAAAGGTTTAGGATTAAATTGATCAAATTGAAAAGTTTAGAATTGAATTAGCATCCATGTAATAAATTTATGACTGATATGAGCAATTCTCACATGAGTGCAGTAAAATGAATTTTTGTCATTAAAAATGGTGGGTTTCCATGTGGGTCCCATTAAATTAAACGGTCTAGCCTCAATATGAGAAAATTGGCCAAAAAGTACTAAATTTATTGAACTTTTGTCCATTAAATCTTAAATCTTTCAATTTTTCCGATTGACTTATGTACCTTTTCATTTTTTTTTTTTCGATTGAGTCAATCTTATCAATTTTGGCTGAAAATCACTTACGTAAACTCTGACCATCCTACATGGTATGGCCTATATCGACGTAAATAATTTTTAATAATATTAAATATTTTTTCAATTTTTTTATAGTCATGGCTTCCAACCTCGCTAGCCACAAGCAAGTGGCTTACAGATCCTCACCAAGACCAAGTGGGGATGTCGCATCCCTTGCCGGCCAATATGCAATGTTTCGGCTCTTGCCTATGGTCGGTGAGGGTGTCGGCCACGATTGTAAAAATAAAAAACAAACAAATGAAATAATTATTAAAAATTGTCCACTACAGCACGGTCGGTTATGGTTGGTGGGCAACCTCATTAGCCACAGTTGTATAAATAAATAAATTAATTAATTAAAATTTAAAAAAATATTAAAATATTATTGAAATTTGTCCATACAAGAGGACAACCGGCGACCTCACCGATCACAGTTGTAAAAAAAAAAAAAAAATGAAAATATTAGACAATTAAAAAGTTTTAAAATATCGTTGAAAAATTATCTACACTAGCGCCAGCGATGATATAGAGGATGACTAGCATTTAAGTCAGAGATTTCCGGTCAAAAGTGGTTGGATAGACTCACTTAGCAAAATTTGAAAAGGTTTAGGACTCAATTGGCAAAATTAAAATATTTAAGACTTAATTGTCAAAAGTGCAATATATTTAAGATTTTTTGGACAACTTTACTCCCGATAATCTTACTATTGCAATTGACTCTACTCGTTACATCATTCAGATAATATGAGTTCGTCCCACAATTTGCAAAGTTTATTTGGTGGGGATTGTTGTGTTGCATGGGCGGTATGCGTTGTACTTCCGGCAGGAGGACACTGCTCTTCCTTGGGCCATGTATCTTTCTTGGTGCTAGCATCCCAAATGCACAACTCCATTTACAATGAGACATAAAAGTCCTCTTCCATGAAATACATTCTCAACCACTAATTTCAAAAAAAGAATCTCTCTCTCTATAAAAATAATTTAAAAAAAATACGCAAAATATGATAATTTGTAATAATGACAATTACATACATAATTACAAAAGGTAATATAACTAGGGGTTTATCATAAAAAAAAATATTAAAATGGATGTTACCAGCCACGATTGCAACTCACGACTCAAGTTGATGTAATACCGATGCCCATGATGATGTCTCTTCCTCCACCGTTTAAAGCTGTAAAACCCCGATTCTCTCTTCAATACTTTGTCCTCGGCTTGTGATCCGGACCACCCGACAAGAGCCAAAAAGCTTCGAGCTTTTCCTCGGAATAAACAAACTCTTAGACTTGGTTTATTTCACGTAAAATAATTATCTAAAAAATCTTCCCTTTGAAAGCGATCGTTTGTGTTGATTATAAAAATAAATGAACGATTAAATATGTTTATCGTCAGATGTTTCAATATCAATTGTTGTCGATGCTAATAATAATTTTTATTGACTAATTATTTTTGTGATTGACACAAGCGATCATTTTAGAAAATATATATTTTAAATTAGTCATTCTTCGTGAAATAAATGAGACCTTAATTGGAAAATAATCTCTCCCTCTCTCTCTCTCTCTCTCTCTCTCTCTCCTTGTGTGTAAAGCGGGAAATTTCAAATAAAGGCTTGAAGTAGACCTTTTATTTTCAAATAAGAGACAAAAATGCCCTCTTTGTGTCGAAGAAGCACCTGACCAAGAGTATTCTCGTCATTTACTTTTTTTATTTGCCCCTTTTTCTTTGTTCCCACCCCCGATCATGGCCGAACTCGGGTGAAGGCCACCCTCGCTAGATTTGGCGAGGGTTTACCCTCACCGGACGCCTAGGGGCAACCCTCGTTGATGTAGGCTCAAGCAAGAATCCCCCGAATGCCGGCGATGGCCAAGGAAAGGAAGATGAAAAAAAAAAAAAAAAAAAAAAGGAAAGGAAAGGAAAGAAGAAAAACGGAGAAAAAAGAAAAAAAAAATGACGAAAATACTCTTGATCAAGCATTTCTTTGAAATAAATAGGGCAATTCAAGTCATTCGTTGAAATAAGATTCACTTCATGCTATTATTAAAAAAAATAAAAGTATTTTAAGTCTTTATTTGAAATTTGTCTATGTAAAGTAAAAGAGAGGTATACAATGGGGCCTCAACTTAGTCGAGTCGGCCCTCAGGGCATGCACTGTCCCCTCGTGAGGTATCAGCCATCCTTGCCCTCACCTGCCTCTGCCACTTTTTTGTCCATCTCCCCAGCTTGGATTGTTCCAACCAATCCATGGCATTCATTTCTATAATAATAATAATTATCATACTGATATTCAAAACAATTACAACCGGAGCCTTAAAACTTGTCAAGATAAATCACCCGAGTCCTAAAAGTTTCATTCCGGACATTTAGGTTTTAAAAACTTGTTATAGAGATACCAAGTGATTTTCCCTTTATTTTTCTCAATCTTATATGTCGCGTGGATTTTTTATCCGCTTAAAACCGACGGAGTTCTATACGAAGCGAATAAGTAAGACCGTCATTTCTCTAAAATGTTGTTCGAAACGAAAGTAAGAGTGGGACCACCTATTTTGCCCTTCATAATAGCAAGTGCAAAAGACAATTTAAAACAAGCAAACTAAGTGACTGGCTAGTAGTAGACAAGCCAAATTTGCAAAAATCAGAGTAACGTAATCTCTCCAAAAATAGAGACACGTACATCTTGATTTGATGTCATCGACATGCGGCTCCCTCCCCCTCTAATGTCTTGTCTTTGCCGAAAGAAGTAACGTACGGGATATGATAATCCATGTCGCATCGGTTGAGATTGGGAGCCACACAGGACTAAAAGCATCTCAAAAAGGGAAAAAAACAGCTCAAAAAGTAGTTAGTCGAGGTGGCTGATGAGCCATATCCGTCGAAAAGTACGAGGTCTTTATTTCTCGAAAAATAAATTTTATGAAAAAAATTTGGATTTTTCGACTTTTGATTGACAGAAAATAGACTAGTCAAAGAATACATTTTCTATTAATGGAAAAAACATCATCAAAAGTGAAGAAAATGATTTCCATTTTTAAAAAGAGGAAGTTATTTTCTCTTATCGTTCCTCCCTTTACTCATTCACGTACCTTTTCTTTTTCTTTTTTCTTTCCTATTCTTTCTTTTTCATTTTTCCTTCTTTCTCGATCGGTTATGGTGGAGGAAGAAGAAAAAAAAAAGAATGAAAAATAAAATAAAAAATAATTAAAAAAATCGATTTATTTTTAAAAAATTTACAAAAAATATTCATGTTAGTGGCAATCGTACTACTATATAGAATGGTTGGTGTCAACAACAACAAATTTTTGGTCAAACAATAATTTAAAAATCAAATTAGATTATCCTTATGAAATGACGGAAAATATTTTCTAATCTTTTTTAGGTCTCAACCAAATATCGAAAATTATTTTTATTTTCTTGAAAAATGACTTCTCAAAGATCATTTTCCAAAAATGTCACATTTTTCGGGAAACAAACGAAACTTTACAAAAAATAACTTTTAGGAAAAAGTTTTTCCGGATTTTTCCAGCTTTTAGTTAACAGAAAATAAACTAATTAATCAAAACATTTTCCATCAATGAAAAAAAAAAAAACTCCCTCAAAAGTAGCGAGAATGATTTTTTTTTTTTTAAATAAAAAAAATCATTTTCCGTCATCTTTCCTCCCACACTCCTTCACATTCTTTTTTCTAATTATTTTAAAATAATTACGTATTTTTTAATAAGTTTTTTTTATCTTTTTTTTCATTTCATTCTTTCGAGGCGAGGGACGAGCCTTGCCGAACCTTGGGTGAGGCTTGACCTCGCTAGATCGGGCGAGGCGGAGCTTGCCCGTGGCCGGGGAGCTCGAGCCTCACCGAACTTGGGCGACCTAGTCCCTCGGTGGCGGCCGATCTTTGGCTATCACCGTGACCCTTGATCCGTAGAGGAAGAAAGAAAAGAAAAAGAAAAAAAATTAAAAATTCGATTTATTTGATAGTTTTCTCTAGAAAAAGTCAAATCAAAATTTTCATACCAAACGGTAAAAAATATTTTCCTATTCATCTTCAAGTTGTAGCCAAATATCAAGAAATATTTTTATTTTCCTGAAAAATGACTTTCTGAAAAATATTTCTCAAAAACGTGTTATTTTTCGCGACACAATCGGAGCGTTAAATTCGATTTTCTTCCTCGGGGCTAGATCACGGATAGGCCTGATCCAATTCGGAAGATGAGAATTTGGTTCTTGTCTTCAAAAGAAAAAATGCAGAATAAATTAAAAGCACGAAGCAATAAAAGGGGAGAAAGAATAAAGGAGATCAAGAAAGATAAAAATTCCACTTAGTGATGTGTTATGATCATTATACTTCATCGAGGAGGGAGGCTTTGGGCCCCACCATCCAACCGATAGGACGCCTTTCCAGGTTAGCAACAAGCGTGATACAAAAAAGTCATAATAATATCATCACACGATTCCCATCCCATCATTCATTTGCCCACATCATTCCACAGTCAAAAGCGTACTAAAACTTGCTTGCTTTACATGATTCTGAACGAGGATTGGTAATTACTAATCACTAGCAAATACCCAAAGGCTAATTACAGCCAGGGTAGGTTAATCTAGCGGTGTGTAAAGGGCCGGTCACACGTATTTTGCAACATCGCGGGATTCAATTTGTCTCGTGAATGAATCTCTAAGCGGCCCGTGCTGCGTTGCCTAACCGTGACACACCTCTTGTGTGGAGGAGCTCTGATTGCTGGCATCTTGGTGGCGTGCGAGGGCGATGAACCCACCAATCTTGGACCTTCGGGGTCGGCGGTTTGATAGATGGTACCTATGACTCGATCCGATCTTTGCGTAGTGGGCATGGGACCCTGATGGTAGCATTCAAAGGTGGTCGCCGACGCCGATCGCTCCATCTTACCCTCTTATCCATTAGCATTCTAAATTCTTGTTTTGTAAAGTTTGGTTTGAAGGGTACAACTAGAGGATAAGCTTGCCTTTTGCTAACAAAAAAGAAGAAGAAAATAAAGCACTAAAAGAACATCAAGCACATGAATAGAGCCCCACTCAAACACCCACCCTCAATCAAGCACATCAATAGCCAACTTATCAAGCAAACATCTCAATATACAAAGAATAATTCTCTCAATCATATCGAAATTTTATTTACCAAAGAGAATTGATTATATAACAGTCTTTCGGTGGCTCTTTTAAAAATTTATGACTTGTAACATACGATTATTCTCATAGTCGCTTGAAAACCGTTATGGTGACAAAACTTTTGTCGAATGGTTAGCTAATAAATCAAATTTTATAAATATCAATATCAAAATTAGACGATCATACAATCCATTTCGATTTTTTTTGGGTTAATATCACTGCAATTTTATATGATGATTATTAGCCAACAAATAAGAAAGTAAAATCCCATTTCATATAATATAGTTCATAAAACATGACCCAAACTTTTTTCTTTTTTTCCTTTTTCGGTCCCAAAAGTTGGACAAAGTTCTTTTTCATACATGCAAAAAAGTCCCTTTTCCTCCACTCGATATCTATACGAAACAACACTTTGCTCCTCTTCCCTGTGTGAGCAGCAATGGACGAGTCTTGGCGGATGCGCATGGGAATGCACGTCCGTTCTCCGCCGCGGCCCACGGCCAGGACTCCCCCGCCGTCGGACTTCGCGAGGAGGACGCCGCTCTCCGAGAACCTCGACCCCGACGACTTCTCCGACGTCTTCGGCGGCCCGCCACGTACTGTCCTCCTCCGCAAGTTCTCTGGCGACTTCGCGCCCTCCGATCCTGCCTCCAGCTTCTATGACGAAGTGTTCCGGCCGCCGGAGTTCGCCTCTCCTGCGAAGAAGTCTGGCCGTAGCCTGCCGGCTTTCAGGATCCCGGCGGCTGCAGCGGAGCTGTTCTACGGCGACGTGTTCGGGTCGGATGGGGACCGGAGGTCGAGAGAGAGGTCGAGGCCGGGGTCGAAGGTAATGTCGGGGTCGAAGTCGAAGTCGAATTCGTCGTCAGCTTTGAGCTCGGAGGAGCTGAGCCCTCTCCGGCCTATGATCGGAGACGACGTGGGACTGTCATCTTTCGCTTCAAAGCTCAGGTAGTTACTGAACTTTTACTGGCTCTGTTTCAAGGTTAAACAGTTGCGACTAAAGAGAGATCTCTGTTTCTCTGATCATCAAGAAAATCAACGTACTGCGAAAGTTATAACGAAGATAATGTGAGACCCAAACTTAATTTCGTGTTGATCGATATTGACAGGCCGATCAACGTGCCGTGTCGATGGAATTCGATCGCAACTGCTCCTGGTGATCATCTAAAGAAGCAAGGAATTCCAGCATTTCCCTACAGCCAACCTTCATGGCCCGAAGAGCGACTTACCGAACAAGAACACAAATCGAACTCAAGATGCTCGTACAATGGCTTTGCGCGGACGCTTCCGTCGCCGGAATCTGTTACCGAAGAACCGAGCTCGCGCCACCAAATGAAAATACCGGTCGAGGATGATGACATGGAGATCAACTCTCCCTCGTCCGTGATCTCTTCGCTCTGTCAAGATCCTGAAGGCAACAACCTCAGCATCCGAGATGGGGTTCACGTGGTCCGGGAACGAGAGATAGAGGACCAAGACGAAGATGAGATATCGGGTTCTTTTGTCATTGAGATCGGTGCTTCGAATCGCCGAGATGGCTCAGGCGAAGCATTGGGGATCGACGAGGCGATCGCGTGGGCCAAGGAGAAGTTTCGAGCACCGGGCAACGGGAAAGACCGATGGAGCGTGACAGAGCTCCAGAACCAAAACTCTCCGGAAACTGAAGGTAATGTTACTGATTTTAGCTCGAGCTGCACTCGGGCCAATTTGTCTAATTATTTTTGGCGATGCGAGGCTGACGATCGATCTCTTTAATGTCTGCCATTCCGAAGAGAGATCAAAAGCTAGCGAATTTCTTGACACAAGCAGACATAGCAAGATGCAATGTTTAGAGGTAAACAATCTTAAGCAAATCAATCTGTACTGATGCACAAGATATGCACTTATGTAGGTGACATTTTGTCCCCTCACATGATTAGAAATAGGAAGTGAAATCGACTGCAAGTAAACCATGTCGGTCCGAATTCTTATGAGGCCTTTGGTTTCCGTATTTGACAGGAAGAACAAGATGAGCAGAAGAGAGAAGATGGCAGCGCGCAATCAGAGAACGACGTAAGCTATTCCTTATCTATGTCTATTGCATCAAACTGTACTGTGCAAGAAACTTCAAATTCATGAGAAGGCAACAATGCCTTCGAAAGAAAATAACTGTTCTGTGCGGCCATTAGTCCCTTGGCCTGAGGAAGAACATTCGATCGAAAACACTGACTCTGCATTTGATGGATTTGAGAATCCCTGGCATAATGTCTTTCGACGATGTTGTCACTAGCTTTTGTACAAGTAAAGGCAAAACTTCGAGCATTTGCTCGTGGTTTGATAGATAATAGATTCTAACTGCTCTCGTTGTATAGAAGGAAATGGAGCTGTTGGATCAGAACTTACGGGAGTGGTCGGCCGGCAAAGAAACAAATATCCAGCTAGTCCTCTCGACACTGCATCAGGTACTTAGCTCTCACTCTTTCCCCGATCCCATCTTGCATTTTTGTGTTTTAGCCTTTAGTCTTTGCTCACATTGGCGTTCGTGGAGCGTGGCCGGATTCAGATCCTCTGGCCGAACAGCGGTTGGAGCTCGGTGCCCTTGACGAGTCTCATAGAGAGCTCTCAAGTGAAGAAGGCTTACCAGAGAGCAACGCTGTGTCTCCACCCGGACAAGCTCCAGCAGAAAGGAGCGACAGTTCGGCAAAAGTACGTCGCCCAGAAGGCCTTCTCAATCCTCCAGGTAAAACCCAAGATTCGTTCTTCTCGACTTAACTGCAAGCTTGTTCGATGCAGGCGTCAGTAAGTGACGCTGTGCGATTGCTGCTATGATTTTCAGGAAGCTTGGGGTGTGTTCATCTCTCAGAACGCCGTCTTTAGCTAAGGGCAAAAATGGGTGGGATCTGAACATTCTTCGTTGCCTCGGAAAGCAGATGGATCTTGAAGTTTCGGCTAGGAGATCGAGTTCGAAGCAGCATCTTAACGATCACCATGGCTATTCCCATACCGGACTCTCCGTGCGCTTGAATCACACCTGAACATCGCTCGGATAACTGTTGTAACTATAGTTCTCTGTTTGCGTTTGGTGCATCTTGACATATTCCAGTCTGCCTTCTGCTTTGTCAATAGCTAGAAAAGGAGATGAAAACTGACTGTTGATTTTGCGAATATGATGTGAGTTTCCGCTTTGGCTTGATGTAATATGGACATTCTCCAGACAGTGAGTTCTTTTAGCAAGATGACTTTATAGTGAGGATTGAGAGTCAATATCATAAATTGATAGTACATGGTGTATTCTTTTCTTTTCTTTTTCCTTTTTTTTTTCTCTTTTGCTCATATGCAAATTCTAACTTCTATATAAAGTCTAACAGAAAGACAATTTTCTCATGGTAAAGTTTTCTCTGAGATCATGAATTTCTCAATTGGGATTGATTATGCCTAGATCTTTGAATCGTTGGCTCCATAAATAAGAGGGAAATAAGTTGAGAAGTAAAAGAAGAGAGCGACGCCTTTATGACGATTATTGTTAATTTTGTCCCACATCGCTTGTAGAACCCCGTTTAAACATCTTCATAAGCCGATCAGACTCTCAAGCCAGTAGCTCGAGTTGTTAGGATAACGAGTCAATAATGTATATCAAGCATATTGATTTGTTGTTAGCTAAAATGCGCTTGATATACATTGTTGGCTCTTCGTTCTAGCTTCTTAAAGTTTTTTGGTAGGACTATTGTTAGCCTTATTATCTTCTAAGATGGTTTTTTTTTTTTTGTTTTTTCCTTCTCAATTTCGTTCCATTTGTATCGAATGTAATTAGATGTATTTGCGTTATGGAATTGGTTAATAATGGTGCCCAATCTCTAAACCGTTGGCTCCACATATAAGGGGTAAATAAGATGAGAAATAAAAGAAGAGAAGCGACGCCTTTATGACAGTAATTGTCAATTTTGTCCCATATTGCTTGTAGAACCACGTTTAAACATCTTCATAAGCCGATCAAACTCTCAAGCCAATAGCTCTACATTGTTGGTTCTCAGTTCTAGCTTCTTACGCTTTTTTGGTAGGACTATTGTTAGCCTTATTATCTTCTAAGATGGTTTTGTTTTTTCTTTTTTCCTTCTCAATTTCGCTCCAGTTTTATTGAATGTAATTACATGTATTTTTGTTACAGAAAATGGCTAATAATGATACCCATATCTTTGAATCGTTGCCTCTATAAATAAGAGGAAATTGTTGGTTTTGTCCCACATCGCTTGTAGAACCCCATTTAAACATCTTCATAAGCCGCTTAGACTCTTAAGCCAGTTGTTACGATAATGAGCCAACAATGCATATCAACCATATTGATTGAATGTTAGCTAAAATGCGCTTGATATTCATTGTTGGCTCTCTTTCTAGCTCCTTAAGCTTTTTTTATAGGACTATTATTATCGTTATTATCTTCTAATATGGTTTTGTTTTTCTTATGTCCTTCTCAATTTCGTTCCATTTTTAACTAGTGTAATTAGATGTATTTTTGTTACAGAAATGACTAATAATGATGTCCAGATCTTTGAACCGTTGGCTCCATTAATAAGGGGGAAATAAGATGAGAAATGAATGAAAGAGAGGGTTGCCTTTATGATGGTAATTAGTAATTTTGTCCCACGTTGAGAATCCCGATTAAACATTTTCAGAAGCCGATCAGACTCTCAAGCCAATAGCTCAAGTTGTAAGGATAATGGGTCAACAATGTATATCGTATATCAATTGATTGTTAGCAAAAATGCACTTGATATATACATTGTTGGCTCTCTATTCCAGCTACTTAAGCTTTTTTGGTATGAGGGTTGTTAGCCTTATTATTTACTATGATGGTTTTGCTTTTCTTTTTTCCTTCTCAATTTCGTTTCATTTTTAGCGAATGTATTTATCACGATTATGAAGATGTATTTTTGTTACAGAAATAGCTAATAATGTAATAATACACATTGCTAAGTTTATGAGGAAAATGAGATGTGAATAATTTGTATCATTGTTTATTCTACACCGTGAATAAGCGAAAAATCATCATAAGCTTTGGTCTGTCCCATCCCTTTTTTTTTTTTTGTAAAAAAAATCTTTCAGTGCATAATTTTTTTATTTTCGGAAAAGCACGAGGGATAACAATTTGAGACACGGCTTTATAACATGGCTGGATATAACATTGAGCCGGTTATGGTTAACTACGAGTCAAGTACTTAAAAACATCATGGTTCGTTCTAAGAGATCTCGATTTTTAATCGTACTAATCATCGAATGCATAAAGACACAACAAAATTCGTATCATTTCAGTGGATTATATGAAGTTTTCGTATTTTTCGAACAACTTCGTACAATTTTTGAACCTATTCAAGTGATACATCGACTATATGCCTCACAATTTCATGCAAATACAACTGAATAAAGGCATCAACGGTTACAGTCAGAAAAAAAATGAAGTTCGTCATAAACTTGAGAATAGAGCAGGAGAGTATGATTGGAAAGATTAAGAGGATGGGAGAATGTGCACCTAATTAACAGATCTGGAGGTCTTTTTTGTTCAAGGGTTTTGGTATCATTTGCCACGGGAAAATTTACATAAAAAGTCCTAAAACTCACGCTCAAAATGCAACGTCGTTCGAAATTTTTTTAATTGATTTAATTAAGTCTCAAACCTTTCTCAAAAAGTACAGTCCAAATCTCCTAAAACTTACGCTCAAAATGCAACCTAGTTCGAAAGTTTTTTAATTGATTTAATTAAGCCTCAAACCTTTCTAAAAAAGTACGGTCCAAATCTTTTCGACAAAACGGTGCCTAAAATTGTTTAGCTTCACTTAAAACTTGCCTACATAACATATTTAGAATGCACTTTTACCGTGGACTTGATTGCATTTTTTTGCATTTTTCACTAGAGATTTAAGACTTTATCAAAGCAATTGAAAATTTTAAGATTAAATTGCACTTTTTAAGAAAGATTTAAGACTCCCATACCGTGCACCAGACTTTTCAGCACCCTACAGAATGGTTTCTTTCTCCCTTTCATCAGCTAAATTTCACGCATGATCAATGGGATCTTCCGTGCCTCATGCAAACGAGTTAAGGAACTTTGATTCGATTCTTTGTACACCAACAACACACTCTAAGAGAGAGAGAGAGAGAGAGAGATGAGGGGAGAGGGCACGCTCGACCCCGCTGACGTTGAGGGCTTCTGGGGCCTCACCTCATAACATCGGGGGATCGCTGGTCCCCCCCCATCGTCGGACAACCAAGGAATCTGAATTCCCTTCCCAATTTTGTCTTTTCAGTTGCTTCTTTCTCAATTCCAGGTTGAAAACACAAAAAACTAAAGTGAATTCAACATATAAAGTAGAGACCAACCTTTTTACTCATGTCATGAAGGAAACAAAAAAGCCTAGAGATGAATGGTCAATGGCGGAATGCGCGGCACACAAATATATAGAGAAAGTTTCAAATCCAACATTACTATGATTCACAGAATTCCACGCGAAAAAGCCAGGAAAAGCAAGAATAGTCTGATCTATGATACATACCAAGTTTTCGACCCAGTACAGAAAAATAAAAAGCAAAGAGCAAGCCAATTCGTTTGTCCACCAACATTTTAAGCATGTGTGGTAAACAACCATCAAGATCTGGCATCCACGGCACCTGTAACGGGACAAACCACACGAAAGAGGAGTCAATTCGTCACACGCCTTCGACAGTAACTAATCAAAAAAGTGTCTCAATTGGCTGAAGGCGGGGTTTAATGATGTCGCAGTTCAGACAAATACCAGAAACCACTCGCATTTGGTGCATGCATAATTTGTGAAATAATTTAAGTGAGTGCATGTGTGCCGGAATGGGGTTATGAACATGAACATTTGATTCATGTTCAACTTAATTTATCTACTAGGAAAGCAAGCATAGAAGGCAACCCAAATGATCGCACTAAGTCACGATTTGCAACCTTGTCTAAGATGCAATTAGAGGATGATTACGTGACAGAAACAAAGTGCTGAAACTGTCCATGTGCTTAAGGCAAATAAAGACCGAATACCATGTAACCAAAAACGGGAAGAAAATTTACACCCAACATCTGCAGCACACTTACCACCGACAGTTTCTTCCTCAATTGCTTCATCTGTTTTCCAGACAATATCCTTCAGCCCAGTTGAAAGGTTCTTGTAAAACTGCAGAAAATTGGTTTGTGGTGCATAAGGTTGGGACCCAAATTGATTTGAGAGAAAAGTGGAAACTTCAATTTTTATGAGTCAATTAAATAAAACATGACCATGATACAAACAAAAGTCTGCATTCCAGTAACTTGTTCAGGAAATGTATCTCTCCCTTTTTTATTTCAAGCTATTGAGAATTACAAATATCTTCCTCGACTGTACTCCTCAGACCAAATACCCTTCTCATATTTCAAAACCTACAATTACCATCCTCACCTTTAGCATTGGAGTACTTTTCAGTTGGGGGATATACAATGTGCAGGTCTTAAAATGTGAGGAGAGTATTTCATCTTAGGGAGCAAAGTTGAGGATGGGTTTTGTGATTTTCCATTTAAGTGATCTGTGTACAAAGATGTCATCATAATTTGCTAGACCAACTTAGTGCCATTGGTGTGTGTTGAAGGACCACACTGCATAGATGAAGTTCGTCAGAGACTCAATCAAAGAAAAATAAATTAAAGGACGGAAAAAAGAAAAAAATTGCGAGTTACAAAATTAATAAGGTCTATCTTCAAAATGAATCTGTGTAAGAAATGCCACATCCATTTGAAAGAGTAATTTGCACAAGGAACAATATATGGAGAGCATAATGATAAAAGAACCTCTTAATGGAGTACAAATAATTTATTGACCTAAAGATCAATGTTGAGATTGAAACTCATACCTTGTGAAACTCCAGTGTATCTCCACCAGACTTCCGCAGTTCAACCATGTAGAGTGAAGGGGCCACCTCAAAAATCTAAAAACAAGAGCTTGTCACTTGGTACGAATAAGTGATTTAGTTTAGCATAGAATTGTTTGCGATCACCATAGACCCCAAATAAAAGGAAAAAAGCATACCTCTGTTGCAACAGCCAAATGACCTTTCCGTCCAGTCTTCTCTCCAAGCAGCTTCATCTGCAACAGGAAACCCAGCGTAGGTTAAACGTTTAGGGTCTTTTGAATTCTACATGGTTCTCCAATATATTCCTTCAGCTGATAATGTAGAGAGAACTATGAACATCGAAAACCAGGTCAACGCAGGAATGGCGTTAATATAAAACTGAAACAGGTCATTAGTGTGCCAAACAAAAGATGGCTCCAGCTAAATGCTCGTAAAGAAAGTGGGGTGATAAGAGAGAGAGAGGGGTCATCGCATACCTTGAAGTTATTCTTCTGCACGTCAAAACCTAACGGCATAGCAGTTTGTTCAATCTTCGAAATTATCTCGTTAGCTGGACGTTTTGATGTGAATCTTGTTTCGCGTTTGACAAGTCCCTAGAATATAGGGTACATCAGCTGTCTAATTTCTCACTGATTGATCTAGTTTCAACTATCAATGATGGAAAAACAAGGTAAAATGCACAATAAAGAGGAATGCTTGTTGGAAGATGAACAGAACAATCATTCAAAATGTTTTGTTTTGAGTGACTCAAGGCTTGGAATCAGTAACAATGGCAAGATCTACTGTATTGAGCATGAGTACCCATCAAAGTAAGTGATAATTTAACGAAGAACGACCCTGAATTACTCCTAGTCTTCATTTAGCACAGAAACAGAGTCCAAATCAATTTCATTGATAGAGTAATTAGCAATGGTGGAAATGCATTCATAGGTCTCAGAGGAAGAGATTCATCTTTGTTCATAGACATAAGGAAAATGTTCCAATTATCATCGTCATCTCAGAGATGAGCAAACATACCATTTGCTTTTCAAAAAGTGTACTAAGGTTGAGACCCTGCGATGTAGAGATGAGTTCGAAAGCATTCATAGTGGAAGGGGCCACCGGCCCTTCTTCACGCCTTTCCACTACAAGGTTTTGTGGGTCCTGATGCCAAGAACACGTCAAGTTTGAGTCATATTCTGATGCCACAAGACTAGTAGAATATCAAGGCAAAATGTTGAAAACTGAAGGAAAGAATCTTACAACAAATTCATTGAAGATTGCATTCACGTCATCGAGGCTCACGTTGGCTTGTTCAAAAACTGGAGGTTTATATCCTTTCTTGAACCAGTCATTCTCAATGACCTCTGCAATTGTAATCCGCTGTTCCATGCCATTATGGAGATGTTAAAGCAAATGAAACATGAACAAGAAGTCTCTAAAATAGGACCTTCCTATCCTTTCTCAAAGCATAAGAGAAAACCTACCACATTCAAATTATTAGAAAAAGCAAGAGAGAACAAGAAATTTACATACAGTCGATGGATTAGGATCCAGAATTCTTTTAATGAGCTTCTTTGCACTTGAGGAGAACCATGAAGGACATGTGAAGTCGGCTTTGAAAATCTGCAATGACAGAGAATCTGATACAGCCAACTTCACTTGTGACGGATGCAATACAAGCAAAACAGAAAATTGTGGCAAAAATAAAGCGCAAAGATGCAGTGATTTTGGTGAATAAAACCTTCCAAAGCAGCAAATGACAAGCCAACTGGCAACTTGCTGATACACATGACCCAGCCACCATAAGCTCTCACTTCTCGGATCTGATAAAAGCTATACATGTACTTGTATAAAATCTTTTTGATCCTTTGATATTTTATTGGTTTGTTGATTCTCTTCTGGAATGAAATAAGCTTTACAGTTCTTTGCGCAGCTATTTGAGGTTTAGCTTTTAAAATTAAACTATAACATGTGAAGTGACCATGTTCCTATGACTATCCTCATGGCATAACCACAACACTGATTAGATTTCGGATTATATATCTCTAATCTCTCCCCAAACTGACTTAATAGCTTAAATTCCTGTTTTGATAATAACTGTAGGAAGCGCCAACCTTTTTGTACAATGCCATGAGGTTGGATTCTTCAAAGGGCAAAAAGCCAGCCATAAGGACAAACAGAATCACGCCGCATGACCACAGATCTGCCTTTGCCCCATCGTAGCCCTTGTTGTTAATAACCTGGAATTGAGGAGGGCAAATTGAAGTAAATGCCTAATGGCAAACAAGAATTGCAGTTTAAATTTGCAGAAGATCTTATTATACCTCAGGAGCAACATAATTTGGTGTTCCACAAGTCGTATGAAGTAGTCCATCATCCTAAGGAACACAGAGAAGGAACAGATTTCAGAACTTGTCTTATGACTTAAAGTATGCCTGATGCTATCCAGCTGTAAATGCCAGAAAGAGTTGGTAATACAGTAAATCAATGACAAGTGCTAGTTTCATATCACTGCCGAACATCCTACTATAAGCAGCTCTCAGCCAATTTCGTGCTGTGCAAACAAAAACAAAGATCCTACGAATGGTACCGCCATTCAAACTTCCGATAAGATAATAAAGGTGTGCATGCAAGATGCTACCTTTTGTGTATGAATGATTACAAGACTGGAGTGATGAACCAAATCTTACCCGAACTTGCTGAGGTAGGGCACTCAGTCCAAAATCTGAAACTTTAAGACTTCCATTAGCATCCAACAGCAAATTTTCTGGCTGTGATTTTCAAACCAAGTTAATCAATGAAAAAACTGAGTACTTAATGTACAACTCTTGTGAACAAGGTACATGCTAACAATCACCATATCAGAAGAGAAATGTCACCTTCAGGTCCCTGTGGAAGACGCCTCTGCTATGACAGTAATCCACAGCATTGATGAGCTGCTGAAAATACTTTCTCGCTTCATCTTCTTTCAACCTGCCTTTACTTGCCTGGCTCGTAAAGTAAAAGATAGGTCAGAGACCTAATTGTAACTGAAAGGAAACATGAACTTGCAACTATCGCCTTACAATTTTGTCAAATAGCTCGCCACCAGTTACTAGCTCCAACACGATGTATATTTTTGTCTTGCTAGCCATCACCTACAGCAGTTTAAAGTACATCAATCACTCTGTCATGAAAACGTAAGAACCAAAAACATAAATAAGCATACAAGTTACGTTCCAGGCATAAAAAGGTAAAAATGTAATCATGAGGTCAGTAAGATGATCGAAAGAAACAAGGGAAAAAGTAGCTATGCAAACCTCAAACATGCGGATGACATTTGGGTGCCTGATCAATTTCATCGTTGAAATCTCTCGTTTGATCTGAAAAAAAAAAACAACAACAGAAGATGGAAAACATCAATAAGACAATGCTACACAAAATCAAGCAACATAATCTTCTGATTTGAAGAAGAGAAAAACTGCATCACAAACAATGTAATACCAATATGTAAAAAGATATGAAGAGATTGAAGGATGTTTAATAGTAGTATCTTTAGTTGACACACAAACCATAATAGTTAATTATTACATAGAAAGACATAGCAATGGCTAACTAGCTTCTTCTGGTTGCAGAGAAGCCAGATTAGCACGGAATACAGCACTGAATCTTCCTGAAAAAGATTTAGTGACTGTTCAACTCATGATTTATATTTTTGCAGAAGTGACTGTGCAAATCACATATGTGATTACAGAGAGAGAATCCATCATCCTATCCTGTAATAAGGACCGTTGTAACAAACGAGTGATCATGAATGATCAAGTGAAATATCAGCAATTTCAAAGAAAATAGCACAAAATCAAAAGGCCAGAGTAAGATAAATTTGCTCTGTTGATCCATTTCCAGATAAAAGCACGTTTTTCAGTTTACAATACCAACTCTTTTTACTTTTCCAAATTTCAGGGTTCGTAATCAAACTATATATACATTGACATGATGGGTATGTATTATTGTTGAACTATGAATCATGACAAGCCATTTCCCCAGAACTAACAATAATACGTAAGATACTCTGCCAGTTTGAGATGTTAAAATTCACAGCCATAAAGCATGGGAAAGGAAAATTACTTGTTGTAATAGTTAGCTACCACCAACACTAATGACAATAACTACAAAGAGGCAGAGTGGCAGCGAAAATCTCGCGTTTTCCAAGGGTCTACACATGATATACTCAGATGTAATTGTGTGTCTATGGATTTGGTACTCAAACAAAGAATGTGCCCTGTGAGAATAATTTGAAGGAGAGAAAGGCAACAGAACAGTGTTACAGTACCAAATACCAAAGAATGCGAAAATCTCGCATTTTCCAAGGGTCTACCATGATAGACTCAGATGTAACTGTGTATCTATTGATTTCGTACTCCAACAAAAAATGTGCCCTGTGAGCATACTTTCAAGGAGAGAAAGCCAACAGAACAGTGTTACAGAACCAAATACCAAAGGATGCAAAAACATTCCTGTAGGATTGCACGGATGATTGACAATATCAGCCATGTCACCTCCTCAAATATAATAAGATTCTTGTTCGTACATTATCTATTTGCTTCTCATTAGTCAAGAATGGCAGAAAAAAATTAGCCTCCCATCATCGATTTGAGATGCAATTTTCTTCTTTCAAATGAGCTACCCTGCCTCTACCTGTTTGGACAGTACTAAAATGGTTCAACTCAGAATGTTAAGTACGTTTATTACCCGGTTTTCTTTCTTCAGCACACCTGGATAATGGGATGAAACAGCTGTATATATAACATCACCACTATCAGGATATGAGGATATACTTAAAAAGGCAAAGTATCAAAGTTTCACATCACGAATAGCATTTCCCCATCCATTCACATGATCTCCATTTAAAGGATCCATCAAGCAAGATTACCTCGAACTTAAACAACTCAATATGCTTAGATAAGAATGCAGTAAGCCGCGCGTCCCACTTCCTTACAATCTTCCCTCAACCAGAAAAAAGATCAGACAACATCTGTGTAATATTCTTTTCTTGTTTGTTTGTTTTTACTGCTAGTGGCGGGGACCCTCTTCTAGCACCCGACTAATCTCATCATCGAGCCGCCATAGTCCCCACCATACCATACCATCCTACCCCAATCAGGTAATCACCGTAGACTTTGGTTCTACAATACTCATCGCCAAGCCAACGCATGATAATCTCATCGTACAAGAACGTTATCAAACTTTAAGGGAAAAAAATAAGAAAATACCATACCTGACCAATCATTTTGTGTTTCAAAACCTTCTCTTTATCCAGGATCTTGATGGCCACATTCTCTTCCGTCTCGGTGTTCCTCGCGAACTTCACCTTCGCAAAAGTCCCCTCTCCCAGAGTCCTCCCAAGCTCGTACTTCCCGACTCGTGTCCTCCCGCTAGTGCTCCCTCGTGACGTCATCCTCCCTCCCTCTCCCTTCCTCTCCCTTGTCTAAAACTCGTCCTTCACTCTCCCTCTCTCTCAAGAGTCACAATTCAAGCTCGAGCTTAAGCAGGCGGATCAAGATCTCTTCTTTTTGCATGGCTGCCATACCTGCGTCTTCGCCACCTTCATTTCTCTCTCTTGCTTCATTCAACGCCAAGATTCAGAGCCAAAAAGAAGATGCCCATCAAAAAGGGGCGCGAGAGAATCACCCGGAACGTATCGAAAAATACCAATCCGAACCCAGGAAAGAGAATCCCCAGATTCGTTACCCAAAAGGCCACGAGGAACCCGGCGAGTGAAATGGCTCTGTCGCGACGAAGTAGGGATGAAACCCGGACGGGAAGCTTTGATGGATCGGGTTGATTTGTCGTCAAAGATTCAAACTTTGTCAGAACTTTCAGCGTGGGGAAGATTTGGGACGGAATTCTTTTGGGGAGTCGGTATGTGGAAATGAGAAGTTTTGCGATGAGCGTCGATCCCTTTGACTCTCCGGACGTGAATCAGGCGATGCGATTGACGTTGGGACAATAATTGCACATTTTAATAATGTTCCATAGGACAGTGCTCTTACGAGGGAGGTTCATGTGGTCATTCCTCGAATCTGTATTGTTACCTTTTCAATTTGGTGAAATTACAAAATTGGCCCTGCACTATTGCCCCAAATCAATATCTTCTATGATAGATTTGACCCTTAAACTAATATCTAGTCATGATTGGGCAATCACGAATAACATACGGCAAAATTGCAGGTGAAATTACAGTATTTTTGCAAATGTTCCAATTTCATTTTTGATCCGTGTTCTACAAACTCCTTAAAGATTGATCAATAAGTGCACTGAAAGTTCTAAACCTTAAGATGGAACTGCAATCGAGTTTTATTATCTATGTCGGGGTCAAAATATATATACCTTAGGTGGAAAAGGGTTAAGACAGTAAGACCCTTTATCTGATCATCTCTTTGTCACTGTGATGGTGGAAAAGCGTGCATGACTTTTCCATCTCTTGAGGAGAAGTCATGCACGCCTTATTGGGTGAACAAGCCCCTCAGGCACTCGGATGGTTCTTTGGAAACAGACAAAAGAATCTCACGGATGACTGAGTCAAAGGCTTTCATCAACTTTGCCTTTACCATAGCTCTAGCAGAGGCTCTCTTGCAATGGTAATGTCTGACTAACTGATGAGCAAGACCACATTCTCAGGAATGCTCCTATCGTTTACAAATGCAGACTGACTTGGACCGATAGAGGCTGGGCAAATTTAGCTGAAGCCTATTAGCCAAGATCTTAGTTATGCACCTCTGTACATAACATTGCAGCATGAAATTGGTCTGCATCTGGATTCACATTTTCATTCGCTTTGAGAGGAGAAAAATCAATAATGTGCTCTAGTGAATTCCTCACCAACTACCGACCAAGTATCGGTGAAAGATATGGGGAGTACGTCATCTGAATCCGGAGATTTGTCTCCACACATGCTCCAAAGAAAAGCTCTAACTTCTAATGGAGTGACATGTTCAAGGAGAGAAGAAGCTTGGAATGAATTAAATCTGAATTGCAAAACGCCCCTTATCACCACACCAGAGGACACGATCAACTTTCCATTGTATTTCATAGCCTCCACAGCAATGTGTTTGTGGCCTTCAGTTTATCCTTTCATCCTCAGTATACAGAATTCTAACAGAGTTCTTTAGAAGTTCTAAATTTAACCTTCTTATGAAAGAGAGCCTTTTTTTTATTCCCCAGTCTAAGCTGGATACTCTTGACTATTGTCTATACAAAACCTCCTTAGAGTTCCTCAACTTCTTGTATTCAGCTCTACCTCCTTAAGCAACGTATCAATGATAACGACTAGACAATAAATGATGCAAACGCTGTAATTTCTCATGAGCTTGCAGAACTTGTGAGGGCAGTTGCTCAAAATGCTCTCAATTAAAAATAGGATTAATACCATGAAAAATCAAACTGTGACAGATTTACCGTAGAGTAATTTATTTTACCACCAAAAGTCCCAAAGTGGCACATCTATGATAAATTTGTTCTCTGTTAATTTCCGTTGAATTTTTCCGTCAAATTACTGAGTTGAGTGATACATGGTAGTTGACGGGTATACTAATTTAGGGTTTTTACCTTTTGTTTGTCATAGGTATACTGATTTGAAATTTTTTGTGGTATTAACCTAATTTAACGGAAACTAATAGAGGGTAAATTTGTTATAGGTGTATTAATTCAAGAATTTTTTATGGTAAAAAAATTAGTTTGAGGTAAATTTTTCATGAGTGTACTAGTTTGGGTTTTTTTTTATCAAAAAATTAATTTGAGGTAAATTTGTCGGGTGTACCAGTTAGGAGTTTTCGTGGTATTAACCCTTAAAAGTAAGGCCATGTTTGTTTATTGGGAATGAGAAGAGTAAGATATGAATAAGATTTCATTCCGGTTAGTTAATAGTGTATGGTAACTTGGAATATAAAGGAATGGTAATCAATAATGAAAATGAAAAAGACTTCATTGCCATGTTTTCACTGAAGTGGAAGAGACAAGAACGAACGAGAAGGAATACCCATGACTTAACAAAAAATTTAAAAAAAGAAGAAGAAGAAAATTATAAGAGGAATATTAAGGGAGAAGCACACTACAAGTGCCACAAGCTGTGTACGACACTAACTTTAGTGTCAGAACTTTCAAAATGATTACTTAAATGCCAAAATCGGAGAAAAACGATTGCTTAAGTGCCAAATGAGAGAAAATCCTGTCAAATGAAATATGTGGCTTTTACATTTAAATTTATTATATGACGTGGCATATTCTTTATAAAATTCTGGCCACGTGGACTTCCACGTAGACTATAAAGCTAAAAATTTTAAAAATAACTAAATAAAGGAAAAGTAAGGTGAAAATAAAAGAAAAAAGAAAAAAAATTAGGATTTATTCGGGTGACGAGAGCTTGCATAGCCCTCACCGCCGCTGGCCTACCATCGTCGGTGAGGGTCATTGAGCTCCGACCAGTGGTTGATAACCCCGGTCGATAGCGGGCGAGGCCTTGCCCGGCCTCGCAAGGCCCAACCTCGCAGATCTAGGCGAGGTCGAGCCTCGTCGTGGCTGGCCTTCCCCAACGACGGTGAGGCTTGACTTGAAGGTGGCGAGGTGCCGGCCAATCCCCATCCTCGCCGGCCTTTGTCGGCGATGGTGGGATTGTGGCGGCAAGGATTTGCACAATCCTCGCTGCTGAACCAAACTTTACCCTTTTTTAAGGAAAAAATTCAGCTTATTTTCCTTCTATTTAATTTAGTTTTTTTTAGAATTTTTTAGTTAATTTTTAAGTTTAAGCCTATGTGGAAGTCCACGTGAAATTCTAGGAGCCATGTTGGCTTAGCTAATAATAAAAAAGAGCTCACGTAAGATTTTCGGCAAGCCACATTGGCTCAAATCAGAATTGGCATGTAAGTGAGCGTTTTTCGAAAAAAATTTCCACTTAAGTGATCATTTTGAAAGTTTTAGCACTAAAATGAGCACCGTACACAACTTATGGCATTTCTAGTATACTTCACCCGAAATATTTATGACAAGTGAACAATTAAATCAAGTAATATGACATAATATCTCTCTCATTCCTTATTTTTCACCTTCCTTTCTTTGGCCACTTTTGAAATGAATCTCCAGTGATCTCTTCATTATTATGAAATTTTTTAATGATTCCCAAATTATTAAAACCACAATACGATAATTTAAAAGTTTATTTGCCATTTGGATTACTGAAAATTTATTCCCATTCCTAAGTCATTCCGATTGTTTTATTTAGACAAATCAAACGTGCATGATCTATGAGCAATCTTAACCCTTCTAAGCTTCTCCAAAAGTCTGAATATATGACAACCGGTCCATCTCATATGTAGGGTAGGTTATTGCCTTCTTGGTGGATTTTTGTAGGTTTTCCTCCTTTTCACGAGTGGAGGTGAGCCATTCCTCGTGTTAGGACGATTTTAGAGCACTTTAAGATTTTGTTTGATAATGTCCCAGTAAAAATTCTTTTATTAAGTCAACGATTGATTTCATCATAATGGCGCTTTGTTGGTCAAAGTATTTATACTAGGAATTACATTTGGTGGGATAAAAAGGGGATCTTAAAAAATGAGGGAGAATTATCAAAAAAATTCTAAACTTATTGTAATTGTACCAATTCTATCCAAAACATTTTCGCCAATTCAGTCGTAAACATTTTTCATTTGTGCTAATTCAGTCCTTCCGACCAATTTTAGTCGGCCGGCACCGACATGGACTTTTTAAAATAATATTGTTAAGAATTTTGTGAGGTTTTTAATATTTTTTTCTTGTATTCTTTTTGGTTTTCTTTCTTTAGTTTTTTAGGTTAAAAAAAGTATAAAAAATATTATTAAAAATTGCCACTTCAGCGCCGACGGTGCCACGTCGATATCGAAAGTGCGACGTCAGGGCTAGCTGGCCAAAATCGGCTGGAAGACTGAATTATCACAAATACAAAATGTTTGGGATTGAATTAACAAAAAAAAAAAAATTTAGGATTGCATTGACATAATTGCAATAGGTTTAGGGCTTTTTTGGTAATTTCTCCTAAAAAGTGGTATAGGTAGAATTGTAAACTTTATCTTGTTATTAGAGCTTGCAAAGAAGTGAAATCCCTCCTCAACTATCAGGTTTCTTTTGTTTGTGATTAGACCAATTTGTTCTGTAATAACAACCTATAAATCATAGGCTGGCTCTGCTTGATAATTGATGTTTCACATGGACTAACAGTTGTCGGTTATGAATGATTAACGTAAATTAGAAATGAAATACCTAATTATTGTGTTTATACTAAAAAACAAGGCTAAACAAGTCGAGTCACTCGTTTAAATTGCAAAGTTTATTCCATTGAATTGGCTAATAGAGGTAAAAAAATATGACATTAGTGTGTGGATTAGGCATACTATACGAGTTCGATTCTGTATACATAGAAGTATCCACCCTGGCTGGTTGCATTTACCTGATAAATGAGTTTAGTGAGGGTATTTCATGGGCTCATGAGATTAACGGGTATTTGGATTTACGAGATTTACCAATTTAAGGTGGGCTTCCGCGTCAACAAAAAATTAAAAAAAAAAAAAAACTATAAGGTTGAGACATTTAATTTGATGCTAGTTACGAAGGTTGTCATCTTATCCTTAAAATGATAATATCAGATAAATTTAGCAAATAATAACTACAGCATTATCAAAATATCAGAACATGTGTTGCTTGGCAAAAGTAAATTCATGCTAAACAATTTTATAAGATCCTTCGTTAGGGCCGGAGATAGTTTACACGAATTCGATTGTATGAGAAAAAGAAGAAGAAGTGATATTACGAAACCATATGCTAGTGCCCATAATGATTTCGTAAGATCCCTTGCAAGTGCCCATAATTAATTTATTAAGGGCACTCAAGGCTTTTGTATAGTCTATCAAAAATGATCATCCGAACGCTACATATTCCTGTACTTTGTCTATTCTTTATTATTGGAAACCCTTAGAATTCTAATTAGGGCAACCCAAAGTCAAACGCCCAGCTAAAGTTATGGTGTGTTGCTCAAGAGGAATTAGACAATAAAAGAATTTCAAAAGCAAGGGCAAAGATTTAAGTGGGTACCCTTTTCCCTCATCTTATAATATAATCACTTGCCTCCTTTCTAACTGACCATTTTTTTGTTCTAATTGACATTGACATGTGCCCAATAATGATGAATAGGAAATTAACAAAACAAGTATAACTTTGAATGAAAGAAAGGGATAAGATGCTCCATAAGAAGAAATAATCCATCGGGAGCATGATCCAAACGAAAATGGGGCCGGCTTTGCATGTTCTGTAGAGGGGGAGGCTCTCCCTTCTGTCTTTATATTACAGATATGATGTTAGCCAAAGTAGTTGGAATTATTATCGTCTTTCAATCAAGTACACGGGCCTTTTTGTTTATTCAATCGAGTGGCCGAAGTTTTTCGAATGAGGGTTCCGATACGATGCTTCTGTTAAATCCATGGACGGAAATCGCTGATGCGAAACTAGCGTTGTTAGGTAACCATTTAGTAGTATGAAGTGACATGCTTGTGCAGCAAAAGTGGGAACTAGGTGTTCGGTGAGTGATGTTGGTGTTTGGAGGTTGGTGGGAGGAATGGTGGGGGGTCTGGTCGCGATTGTTTGGGGGTTGGTGGCGGTGGTGGTCATGGTGGCCAATGGTGGGTGCTGCTGTTTGAGCCGGGGCAGTGGCGGCTGGAGAGCGGTGGATTTTGTGACGGCTGTGTTATGAAGATAAAATGAGAGAAAGAAGGGGGTGAAGGGGACGGCGGCCATGGCTGCACAAAGAAGAAAAAAGCTGGCATGGTGCAAAAAGAAGAAAAGGAAAAAGAAAGAAGAAGAAAACAATTTGCCTCATCAATAATTATGGACAAAAAAATTACCAAAAAAATCCTAAACCATTTGACAACTTGCCAATTCCGTCCTAAATTTTTTAATGTGTTAATTTAGTCGTAGACCTTTTGACGATTTGACAATTTAGTCATAAATCTTTCAATTATATCAATTTAGTCATAAATCTTTGAAATTGTGCCAATTTAGTCATAAATCTTTTGAAATTTTGTTATTTTGGTTTTAAACTTATTATTTGAGTAATTGATGGAAAAAGGAATAAATTTGCAATTCGTTATAAGGTTTAGGACTAGTTTGGTAAATCATTAAAATGTTTAGGACTAAATTAACATAATTTATAGGTTTAGGACTGAATTGGCAAGTTGTCAAAAGATATATAACTGAATTAGCACAATTGAGAAGTTAAGGATTGAATTGACACAAACGCAATAGGTTTAGGATTTTTTGGACAATTTTCCCGTTATGGACAATTTTTGCTGAGCAAGTAAGACACATCTCTAAATAAAGGACATATGACATGACTTCTCCTCTTTTGACGGAAGTATAAAGTTGAGCTTAACTTTTGAAAGTTGAGATCCGAGGAGAGAAAAATGGACTGCACATAGAACAGAAGAGAGTCGTGAGGAGACAGACAGGGCGTTGGCCAAAGTGAGGTGGCCATCGCATCCTGGTTTTTCCTAGTGTTTTTTCTCATCTCGCTTCTCTAAATTGAAAGGCTGAAAATATCATCAAATTGGGATGGAAATAGGTCTGCTAAAACCAAGAAGACCCATTCTTAGTTTGGTTTTTGCTTAGAAGCTATTTTTACTAGTTATGTAAAAAATTAAGCGATCCATTTTTCACCTGACCTAACTATTAGGAGTTGAAGAAATCGATTTTCGACCCATTTTTCCATTTATGATCTTCATTTAAAAGTCTGCCTCGTTAAATTATAAAACAACTTACCTAGGATTGACCTGATTGTAGGTTGTTTACATACTTTCAACTTGAAAACCGACAGTCAAATGTTTGATACGTGACATGGGAAACTAAGGGCCCGTTTGATAACAATTCTATTTCTCCGATTCTATTTTCGGGAACAAAAAAAAAGATGAGAAACCTGTTTGGTAACGTAAATGATTATGAAACTCTAATTCTTTGATTCTATTTGCGTGAATTGATTTGGAGCAGAAATAAGAATATAAAAAAAGTTCGATTGTTTGTTCTAGATTGAGAAACAAGACCAACAAAGCGAGAAGACTTAAGGAAGGTTATCATTTTGTTCTCTCCACTCAAAAAAAAGAACAAGCCTCAGGGAAGAATGCTCAATCAACCAGCTCCCGTCACTCGTCCGCCCTCCCATCACTCGACTAGCTAGCTCCACCACCGCCGTCCGTCGCCCTCGTCTCACAACTCCAGTTAGTTTCGTTTTGTCATTCAGTTCCCTCGTTGCCTTATCATCTCTTTCCCAAGGATCCCGCTAGAGACGGCCCTTGTCGGCCTCTAGCGAGGGTGGCCCTCACCAATCCGGGCGAGAGCCGACCTCAAGTGAGGGTCGCTCACGCTGATCTGGCCGAGAGCCTCTCTAGTTGGAATTGAGTGGGGGTCGCCCTCGTCAATCTAAGTTCAACTTCGAGCAAGGATCGCCCTCACTAGCCTTTCATTCGCCGATTTGGGTGAGGGCCGCTTTCGTTGGCCTCGAGCGAACACCGAACGCATTTCTATTATGAGAACATAAATTTTGTACTGTTATCTAATGCATTTTGATTCTCTAAAAGTTGTCCAGTGAAAAGAATGAGAAAAAAGAATCAATACTGAACAGAATTGATGTGGTGGTTTATCTTTCCCTATCGTGATGGTATCACGTCAAGTATGCTCATTTTTTCATTTAAGAATGTCTACGTAGGCGGATGTCTATTTGTTTAAGGACACGATCGCAATTATAGCAACTATAGTGCAGTTTTCAAGGGAAATTTTACACATTCTCCCTAGACTTTGGAGTAGCATACGTTTGTTCTTGAATTTTGAACTATCACACAATAGCCCATAAGCTTTCATTTTATAAGAACGGTTAACTCTCAGTTATTTTTTTTTATTAGCATTTGTGACGCACATGACTTTCAAGGGTGAAAGTATATTTTCATTTGAGTTTTGAAGGCAACCTCTCATTTATCCATAATATCTGTGAAAGTTGAAAAATTTGTTGAAAATGCAATATATATAGTCAAGATAATACTAATAATAGATATAAAGAAAAAATATTATGGCAATATAAAACAATAAGATTGGCATAATTATCAGACAAGTCTTGAATTAGTTGCACGGAAGTCAATTCAGTCCTAAATATTTCAATTTGGCCAATTTAGTCCTAAACATTTTAATGACTTGCCAATAAGTCATTCTGACAAATTTGGCCGGTAATTGCTTACGTGGAAGTTCACTATTCTACGTTGCATGGCTGACGCTAGAAAGAAAAGATGGATGTTGATGGTTTTGTGGCTCACTTGCATAGATAATATGTATTACTTTTTTCTGAATATTTCTATTTATTATTTATTTCCTTTTTTATTTTCTTATTCTTTTCCGTCTCTGTTTTTTTTTTTTTTCCTTCTTTCTCCATCGATTGCCTAGCTAGCGATCGAGCACAAGGCTAGGGTGGGCGAGGAGAATTCAGAAGCATTGGGGAAATTACCAAAAAAAAGTCATAAATCTTTTGCAACCTTGCAAATTCAATCTTAAACTTTCTTTTTTGTCGGTCCTAAACCTTTTGCAATTGTACAAACTCATTCTACTTTGCTGGCCGATGCTGATGTGGATAATTTTAACAATACTTCTTATTTTTATTTTAATATTTCATTTTATTTTATTTTTAATCTTCCTACTCCTACTATGGCCCTCGCTCGGTGGCCGGCAAGCTTCGTTGACCCTCGCCAGCCACAGTAGGAGTAGGAAAAAAAATAGAAAAAAGAAAAAAAGGAAAAAAACCAAATTACAAGAGGAATATTTACGATAAGAAGACAACTAAATCAAGTAAAATGACATAATATTTCTCTCATTCCTTATTTTTCACTTTCCTTCCTTTGGCAACTTTTGAAATGAATCTCTAGTTTCAACCAAAAAAAATGAATCTCTAGTGATCTCTTTATTGTTATGATAATTTGAATAATTTCCAAATTACAAAAACCTCATATTCCAATTTCAAGGTGTTACCATATATGATAATTTAAAAGTTTATTTACCATTTGGATTACTGAAAATTTACTCCCATTCCTAATTCATTCCGATTGTTTTGTTTAGACGAATCAAACGTGATCTAAAAGCAAACTTTAAACATTCTAAGCTTATCCTAAAGTCTGGATATATGACAAAGGGTCATCTCATATGTTGGGTGGGTTCTGGCTTCTTGGTGGATTTTTGTAGTTTTCCCTCCTTGTCACGAGTGGAGGTGAGCCATTCCTCGTGTTAGGAGGATTTTAGAGCACTTTGAGATTTTGTTTGGTAGTGTCCGAAGAATAAATATTAATCAAGTCAGCGATTGTTTTATGTCATATTGACACTTTGTTGGTCGAAGTAGTCATACTAGGTATTGCTTTTGGTGGGATAAAAGGGGATCTTAAAAATTGGTATAGGTAGAATTTGGTAAGATATTTAAATATTAAACTACACATTCATGTAACATCTTAATTTTTTGAATATATTGCAATGGTCCTAGCAAATCTCATGAATAGGAGGTCCTAAGTTTAAAATAGTTGACAATGGTATTACAAAATCTTACTATGCGATTTCTTTTGTTTGTAATTAGACAAATTTGTTCTGTAATAACAATCTAACAATTATAGACTAGCTCTGTTTTATAATTGATGTTTTACAAGCACTAACAGTCATGAATGATTAACGCAAATTCGAAATGAAATACGTAATTATCATGTTAATACTAAAAGCAAGGCTAAACAAGTCATAAAAAAATATGAGTTTTGTTTGTGGATTGGGCATACCATACGAGTTCGATTGTATATATAGAAAAGTGTCCAAAAGCCTGGCCTAGGCTTGCATTTACCTGATAAATGAATTTAGTGAGGATATTTCACGAGCTCATGAGGTTAACGGGATCTTTATTTGGAGTTACGAGATTTACCAATCTAGAAAAAACTATAAAGTTGAGACATTTAATTTGGTGATAGATACGAAGGTTGTCATCTTATATTAAAGGACATGCATGACAACACTTTTGGAGTAGAATGTCTACTCTAGAATTGTTTTTGAAGAAAAAATCTGTTTGGTAATTCAATTTCCGGAAGAGAAATCCATTTGGTTACGCAATTTCATTTTTCTTCTTTTAGAGCATTTTTTGCTCCATAAATAGCTTTGAAGCCACTTGAAGAAGTACAAAAAAAATTACTTCTCTCCAAAAGTGAAGAAATCAACTTCTGCTCATAAGTAAAAGTAGAAAAATTAACTTTTAACCAGAATTTAATTTCTAGAGCAGAAGTGTTGCCATGCATGCCCTAAAATGATAATATCAAATAAAATTAGCAAATAATACCAACATCATTATCAATTAAGTAATTGCAAATGCGCTCGGCACATGTGTTAAAACTATCAAATTTGTTGTTTAGCCTTCAATATCACAATGCCTCTATTTTTCATGTGGGAGCATCCGACTCATAAAAAAAAATCTTAATTTTTGACTTGGTTTTAGTAACTAGTCTAACTACATCGATGTTTATTCAAGCAAAGTCAAATTTCGGCCACAAGTTGCTTCGAAGGGTCCAAAATGAGGATAAAAATGTGAAACCTATTGACCGAGTTATCAATTGAAGAATTATAGCTTTTTTCCTAGCTGATTAGGTTACTGAGAATCATTGCCGATTATAAGGCGTATTGATCGGAGACCATTCTAAGTCATTTCCTTGGTTATTTTATGATCTCCCAAGATAGTTATTTGCTTGGTCTAGACTGGTGGACTCATTTGGGAGGCATAGCTAAAGAGTGAAGATTGCAAGTCTCTATGTCATTAATGCATTTTCAAGTTATTAGGATTTTATTTGCTTTCTAGTTCTCATATCTGTTTAATATTATGGCTGTTCACATGTCTCTTAATTTAATGTTTGTTTATTTCCTATGTCATAGTCCACTTATAAATACAGAAAGTGTTCTCCATTGTAATGCATATTATTGAATGAATGAGAATTCCTCTTCGTGAGTTGAATTGTTAACTTTCGGTTTCTTTAGCCCTGGAAAGTGAATTCTTCCTTAGTGTTGAGCCAAAAGAGCTAAAAGCCCTTCGCTTCGAATGGTGGTTATCCTTTAGACCTTGGTGGTGACTGGAAGATCTTTATCCTTAGTTGGTGGCGTGTCCTATATGTCTAGGTGATGATCGTATTCTATCATACATTTCCCTTCGTCCTTTATACATCATTCCATCTTCATCGATACACCCATCCATACACTTATCCATAAAAATCCCTATCGACGGAATCACTCGCCTATGCACACATCAATTTTTTTTACATAAGAAGTTAAAGAAAAAAAGTTATATTTTTTTTATGAAAGTTCGATGTCTTTGAACAGTTACCCAACAAATATCCTATTTTCACATAGCACATATCCAAAGGGAAAATTACCAAAAAAATCCTAAAACTATTGTAATTGTGCTAATTCAATCCTAAACTTTTTTTCTTATCGATTCAGTTCTAAACCTTTTGTAATCATGTCAATTCAGTTCATCCGGCGAATTTCAGCCGACGACCTAATATTTTAATAATTTTTTGAATTTTTAAATTTTTAAATTTCTTTTTCATTTATATTTTTCCTTCCCTTTCTCTTTCCCCTCCCTTGTTCTACCTCCAACGGATCGTCGGACCTTAGCGACAGGTGAGAGGACAATCGGCAAGGTTCTTGTTAGCCTCTTCATAGGCGGGCGAGGCCCGACTTCACCGTGGCCGGGCGAGGCTAACCTCGCCAACCTAGATCTAGTGAGGATGGTCGAGCCTCGCCCGGCTACGACGAGGTTGAGTCTCGCCATGGCTGGGCGAGCTCGACCTTGCCAAATCTAGGCTTGCGAGATCAGGCCTCACCATGCTATAGCTAGGCCAGTGAGAGCCTTGCTAGTTGTCCTCTAGTTGGTCGTTGGGGAGGTAGAATAGGAAGGGAAAGGGGACAAAGAAAGGGAAAAAAAAAGGGAAAAGAAAAACAAAATTCAAAATTCAAAATTAAAAAAAAAATATTAGGTTGTCGGCCGGCTAACATCCATGTCAATGCTGGCAGGCCAAAATTTGCCGGATAGACTAAAGTGGCACAATTGCAAGATATTTAGAGTTGACTCATAAAAAAAAAAGATTTAACACTGAATTGACACAATTTTGATAGGTATAGGACTTTTCTAGCAATTTTCCCCATATCCAAACCTTTGAAATTCGCATCCATTTTAGGTAAAAAGTTGGAAATTTAAATAACGTTTAAGTTTACTTTGAATATAGTAGAGACGTTCTCTATATTTCTTCCTTGAAAATATTATATGCAGATTCAAGATTCAAAACAAAAAAAATTCATCAACTATACTATCTTGACATATATTATCACCAAAACACTTCTATAAGATCCTTCGTTAGGGTTGGAGATAGTTTACACGAATACGGTTGGATGAGAGAAGAAGAAGAAGTGACATTGTGAAGCCCTATGCTAGTGGCCTTAATAATTTCATAAGATCCCTTGTTAGTGCTCATAATGATTTTGTTAAGGGCACTCAAGCTTTTTGTATGTTTTATGTCAAATGATCCTCCATTGGAGGAAAGCCACCTATACCTGTATTCTGTGCATTCTCTATCATTCCAAGCCCTATGAAGTCTAATTAGGGAAACCCAAAGTCCACACCCAGCTCAAGTTATGATGTTGCTCGAGAGAATGAGTCAATCAAAGAATTTCAAAAGCCTGAGCAAAGATTTAAGTAGGTACGTTTTCCCTCATCTTATTAAATAATCACCCGCCTCCTTTCTAACTGACATTTTTTTTTTCTTAATTGACATTGACATGTTCTCAATAATGATGAATAAGAAATCAACAAAACAATGATAACTTTGAAAGAAAGAAAGGGATAAAATACTGCATAAGAAGAATAATCCATCGTGGTCATGATCCAAACCAAAATGGGGCCGGCTTTGCATGTTCTGTGGAGGGGCAGGCTCTCCCCTCTGTCTTTATATGACAGAGATAATGTTAGCCAAAGTAGTTGGAATTATTATCGTTTTTTGATCAAGTACATGGGCCCCTTTTTCGTTTTATTCAATCGAGTTACTCAGCTTTTCCAAACTTCGGTTTCGATATGGTGCTTCTGTTCAATCTATGGACAGAAATCGCTGATGCGACACTAACGCTGTTAGGTAATAATTAGGTGGGCGTAATGGTGGAGTCTGGGCGCGATTGTTCGGCGGTTGGTGGTGGTGGTAATGGTGGCCAATAGCGATGCTTCCGTTTGAGCAGTAGAAGTGGTGGGTGGAGCGCGGTGGATGCTGACGGTGAGTGGCGGCTGTGTTCCGAAGACAAAAGGAGAAAAAGAGGGTGAAGGGGACGACGGCCATGGCTGCACAAAGAAGAAGAGGCTGGCATGCTGCAAGAAGAAGAAAAGGAAGAAGAAACAAGACAAAAAGGAAAGAAGTATTGTTTATTGTAAATGAGTTAGCATCTAGTCCATAACTATGGACAAATTTTTGCTGAGCAAGTAAGACACGTTACTAGAAAACATATGACATGACACCTCTTTAACGGCGTATTAAGTTGAGATACTCCGTTGGAAATTTTTTTTTTTTTACTTGACAACTAAAATTCCTCCATAAAATTCTTAAGGATTTGGTTGACTGATCAAATGCTTGATTCGGATGCAGTAACTTTTGTAGTCAAATCACAACATTTTTCACCTATATTAACGTGGAAGCTCCACACGTCACCTTGTGAGCGGAACCTTACTCAATCAAATGGACGAAGCGAATTGTGTGTATCCACGAAAATTAGTTGAGTTGAAATGTTTGGGTATACGTCATAAAAGAATAAAAATAAAATAAATCTGTGAATGAGTAAAATTGATCAATCAGACAAATCCGGATGTATCTACTGTATTAATACCTCATTGATTCTTGAAGAGCAAGATTATCCAGCATTAAAGTGTGCAAAGGCGAAAAGACAAGTCACATTGAGGTTAAGATTATTCTAGTTGACTCATGTCCCATTAACTTAAGTTCTCGAGTGTAGGTGAATCCCACTAAAAATATTACTAAGTTTGGACTTGAATTTTCTCTTGACGGTTTCTCTGGAAAAAAAAAAAAAGAAACAACAAAAATGGGGTAAGATATTGATTTCACAATGTAAATAGAACAATAAAGTTAGATGTTTTGTGTTCGTGATATTGTCCTTGGATTGACATTTTCTAAATATATGTTAAGAGGATTTTGAAAGAAAAAATAAAGAAAAGAAAAGAAAGGAAGAGATCTGTTAAGAGTAGGAGGATCTCTTTTCTTTAGGATAGCAACCACTCACGCTGCTGTCTCTGACAGAACAGAAGAGAGTCGTGGGGAGACAGACGGGTTGGCCGAAGTGAGGTGGTCTTCGCATCCTGGCTTTTTTCCAGTGTTTTTTCTCATACTTTTTCTCTAAATTGAAAGGCTGAGAATGTAAATGTCCATATATATATATGGAATGGTAGAGGGGTAGCTTTATATATTCACGATAAAATTTGACGAAATTATTTAGTATGTAAGATCAGTGAACTCTCCTAGAAGGGAAAATTGCCAAAAAAAGTCCTAAACTTATTACAATTGTGCTAATTCAATTCTAAACCTTTTTTTTTTACCGATTTAGTCCTAAACCTTTTGCAATTGTGCTAATTCAGTTCATTCGGTGAATTTTGGCCGGTTGACGCCGACATGAATGATGGCCGGCCGATCTTGACGTGGATGCCGACCAACCGACGATCTAATATTTTAATAATTTTTTTTACTTTTTATGAAAATTTTATTCTTTGCCCTTTTTTTTTCATTTTTTTCTCTTCCCCTTCCCCTCCATCTTCCCCTTCCCCGTTCTACCTCTTCACTTCCCCTTTCCCGTTCTAACTTTAGCAGCCAACGACCGGCCGGAGGACGAACGGCTAGCCTCTCGCCGGCCTTGCCATGGTTGGCCCGGGCGAGGCCGAGCCTCGCCATGGTCGGGCAAAGGCCGACCTCGCCACCCTAGATCCGGAGAGGTCGAGCCTCACTAGATCCGGTTTGGCGCGGCTCGACCTCGCCTCGGCGAGATCCAACAAACACGCAGTCGTGCGTGACGTGGATCGGTGCAACGACCCTTGACACGTATACCCACGGCCGGGGCGCAATGATTGTTGCGGCGAATAGGTGCGACAATGGGGTAGGGGCGGAGGCGGAGGTGATGGGGTTGTGGGTGTAGATGGTCTCATGGCGGGTGGCCTGCAGCTGGGTGCGCTTGAGCTGTTGTCGCTCCTTCTTGTAGGCGTTCGGGTGAAGTTGAGGCTAGACATGGCCACGGGCCGGTTTGGGCCCGGAACCGGCCTGTGGAAGAATTGAAACCGGCCGTTGACCGGGACCGACGATTCCGAACCGGAACTAACCCGGCCCCTCACGGCCGGTTCCGATTTTATAAAATTAGGAACCGGCGGTTCCGGTTCCAAACCATAAAAAAAAAAAATTAGGGAAAGAGCCGTTGCTCTTTCCCTCCCCCTTGGACCCCACCCCCGAATCGGAATCAGAATCAAATTTAGAACTGCCGGTTCCATAGTGGCCACGAACCGGAACCAGCGGTTCACGACCCGTGGCCATGCTTAGTTGAGGTCCATGAACAGATGAAGAAAAAGTTAAAGTCAAGGAATAGGGAAGGGAAGGGAAGGGAAGAGGGAAGAAAAAAAATAAGAAAAGGAAATAAAATTAAAAAAATTAAAATATTATTAAAATATTAGGCCATTGGCCGACTAGCGTCCATGTGAGCATCGATCGAACAAAATTCGCCGGATAGACTGAATTGACACAATTGTAAAAGGTTTAGAATTGAATCGATAAAAAAAAAAAAGTTTAGAACTGAGTTGATAAAATTATAATAGGTTTAAGACTTTTTTGATAATTTTCCACTCTTGGAAGGTTAGAATTTGTCTTCTCTTTATGGAACTTGAAGTGGTCCCATGGGTTGTCTTTCTTATCATGGTGGTACCCCGCCAATATGCTCATTGTTTTCATTTAACAATAGCTACGTTGATGGATGTCTATTCATAAGAGATCACGATCACAATTATAACAATTATTGTGTAGTTTCCAAGGCAAATTACACACATTCTTCCTCAACTTTGGAGTACTGTACGTTGGTCCTTGAATTTTGAATTATCATACAATACCCCATGAGCTTTCATTTTATCAGAACCGCTAACCCTCAGTTATATTTTTTTATTGACTACATGACCTTAAGGGTGAAAGTATATTTTCATTTCAATTTTGAAGGCAATCTCTCATTGAAAACTCAAATAAATAAATAAATAAATAAATAAAAAGTAATACTAATAATAGAAAGAACAAGTATCATCATAATATTAAACAATAAAAAGTGAAATAATTACTTAAAAAAGTCCTAAACCAGTTATACGAATGTTAATTCAGTTCTAAATCTTTCAATTTGGCCAATTTAGTCTAGAACTTTTTAATAATTTGTCAATATAGTCATTCCAATCAATTTTGGCCGATAATCATTATTGTGGGCTTCAACCACTCTGCATGGCGTGGCTGGCCATAATATTTTAAATTTTCTTAATCGTTTTTTATTAATTTTTTCCTTTTTTTTTTATTCTTTTATTTTTTCTCTTTTTCTTTGCTTATACCTTCGGCGATCGACCATAGGTGAGGGCAAGCGATGAGAGTCAACCATGCCCACCCTCGCCTATGGTCCATTGTCGGCCATGGCGACCGGCAAATCAAGAATGAAAAAGAAAGAAAACGAAAATAAAAAAAAGGAAATAAAATATTAATAAAAGAGTTCAAAAAAATAAAAAAATATATTAAAAAATTATCTATGTCGATGCTAGTTTTGTCACGTCAAACAGCTGATGTCCACGTTAGCGATTGCCATCCAAAATTAGTTGAAAGGACTATATTAGCAAATTGTCAAAATGTTTAAGACTAAATTTGTCAAATTAAAAGTTTTAGGACTGAATTGACATATGTAATAAATTAATGAATTTTATTTTGTAATTATCCCATAAATTTTTGTTAACATTTTACAAATATAGCCACTTTTTTCGACAAAATAAATATAGCCACCTTAATAGACCTAAATAAGATATTTTCAGTATTAGGATAAAGCCAAATTAGATAAAAAGGGAAAAAAAGTGCTCAATTACAAAGTCTCGAAAAGGACAAAATTAGTTACTTATTATATACTTTTGAAGTAACAATCAATGTAAAAAATGATCGATTAGTAAGTACAAGATATGACATATAATTTAGTGGTTAGTCACTTTTTGGCATTAATCAACCATTTAAAAATACACCGTTATCGAACTTTTGCAATTTAATATTTTTATTATTACGGTCTTTCTCCATTTTACTTAATTGTGAATCTCTATCTCAAAGTATCTTATTATTTCTGTTAGTACACTCATGAACTCCTAACAATTTTATTTTTTGAAATTATTTTTTTAAATTTCATTCTTCTAGTATTGATATTCCACTTAATTTATTTTTCTCCATACCTTTATTTTTTAAAAGTCTATACAAATCAAGGGTAGAGATCTCCTTTAAAAAATGAGATAGAAATTGAGTTTTATCCCCTAAAAGTCATGTAATTGCACTGCTAAGGAAGAATATAGCGGAGGTTAACAGCTACAACGAAATGAAAGTTCAAAAGGGTAATGTCCAACAGATGAAAATTTAGGGGCAATTGCTACTATCCCCAAAAACTTCGTTTAAGTTTTGTGTAATATTCCCTAGTTTTCATATGTTTATGGTGATGTGAACTAGTTTGCTGAGTCAAATTTTCAATGAATAAAGATTAAGATATCAAGGGTGAATTGCTTCCTTTGCTGTTTTAATATATTTTCGTTGATATGAACTAGTTTTCTCAGTCAAATTTGTCAATCAACATGGATTAAATTTATCAAGGTTCAAAAGCATTCTTTGACTTCAATAATGTTGGAGCTGCGTGCACCTTTGATAGAAACATCAAAGAAAGAGAAGAAAAGGCATAGTTTCCCCGGTTGAATGAAGAAGTTGGACTAAACTATGTATAAGGAATTTGTAAATTCGTGGTGTAGTAATCAAGTCATAGATCTAGCTTAGCATGAAAAAATGATGTGTATTAGTTTATTACATGTCACAGAAAACAGATATTGTTATCAATGACATGTGGATGGTGCATGTTTACATTATATATAATTTCTTGAAATAAATACAACATATAATCGATGATTTAGAAGAAGTCAAGAGTCTGTTTAGCTTGCCGCCCTTACGTCCTCAATCAGTGATCACATTGAAATGTGCAATTAAATAGGAGGTCTGGCTTCGATAAATAAAAGGTCCCTTACATCATAGGGCTTATGCTAATCCAACTTACCATGTTTAAGAACTCAAAAACAAGAATTGATGCTTTTCTGGCATGACTTCATAAGATTCCAACTATACATTAGTGTAGAAATTAAGTTTTTTCAAATTCAAAGAATGCATTTGTTTCCCGAAAAATTAATAATTTGAAAATATTTTCTTAAAAGTTATTGTCTGCATACAAAAATGAACGAACAAAAAAAAAATTCATCATCCACGAATATTTTATTAACTAATTATTTCAACATATACAAGCTATCATTTTTAAAAATTATTATTTCAATTATCTATTTTTTGCGAAACAAATAGAACTTCGATACATAATCCTCCGCCGTAAGAGAAACAAATTCTACTCGTGGAGAATATGCTGCCATGAATACTTGGAAGGACAGAAAATCTGGGCCGGATCGGGCTGAAGTTTTGGGTCCTAGTAAAATCGGGCTCTGTCTTTGGTCATGTCTTAGATTCTCATTGAGACTAGTCCGGGTTGTCGGGTCTAAGATGCACGGGGTTGAATTGCCCAAAACCGACTCAAAATATTGTAAACAGATAATATATATCTGTTATGACATAAATTAATTTTAAAAATATAGGTGCTAGTCATTTATTGTTTACAGACCTCTATAAGGTAATGACAAATAACAAGTTAACCATCAAACTTCAGATGGGCCATGAAAAGTAATGTCAAATTTTGTTAAGTAAATATTGGTTGATTACTGGGTAATGTTATATTGGAGTCCTGAAATTTGGTAAGAAGTAATATCTAAAAAAAAAAATCATAATAATACGTTTCGGCCTGAAAGCTCGAACTGGCCCAGACCAAACCAAGTAACTTCCGTTTAAGCCATTTTTTTCCTTTTGGGATCGGCCCAATAGACCATGCCCAAAAAAAAAAAAAAAAGTCAAACCCCGGATAAAAACATCATGCGACCGTCCGATGTCGATGTTCTTGTCTTTGATTGAATCCGAAGAGGTGGATCTAGTGTGGTATGTACAAGCTAGTTCGTGCTAAATGACGAATTAATTCTATTCTATCATTCGCTCAATTTGACAGAGAATTTGCCAGTTTTCTAAACGGGCAAAATTTAAATAACTATATGTTTTTTCCGTGAAATGATAAGACGGTTAGGTAAGATGAGCGAGAGGCAGTTCTGATTTACAAATAAAAGTGTCAATTTTATTCTCCGGTATCAATTCATTGGGTGTCAATTTGGGCCTCTAAGCAGTTCGAGAATTTAGATCATCGTGGGTCAAATTTGTAGCCTTGAGGCTCTGAGCACCATGTGGATCCATTCAAGGTTTCTAAGCCCTATTTGATAGAACTAAAAAACTAAGTATTGAAAATTTAAATACCGAATGTTCAAGTGTTGTTAATAGTCTTAAGTGCTGAAAATAGAAAGAAAATGTTATATGATAATTAGCTAAATGTTGAGTAATGATCGGTTTCTTACCGAATGTGATGTGATGGAATATAATTGGTAGGCTTTATAGGCTTTTAGCAATGTAATAGGCATGATTTTGATTCCTATTTAGATGCCTATTCTACTGAATTGATTAAGCAACCCATACTTTACTCAACAAATTAAATGATTTTTACTTATGGAATGCTTTAAATCAGAAGTACTTATGGTTATTAATAGTGCCTCATTTTATTTAGTGCTGCATATATTTATTTTCAGCACTCATCAAGGTTATAGACAAGGCCCCAGAAAAGGAATCATGTTTTGCTATTCCCCTTGCGGGATCACCCACTATCCATATAGGCTTATACCAAAGATCATGAATCCGTCAGAACATCAAAATGGCATTGGTAATTATCCGGGAAAAGTGTCCAAAAAGTCATAAACTTATTGCATTGGTGCCAATTCAGTCCTAAACCTTGTATTGGTGTCAATTCAATCCTAATTTTTTTTTTTTTTGTATTTGTGCCAATTGAATCCTAAATCTTTTGTATTTTTGTCAATTGAGTCAATCCAACCAATTTTGGTTGAAAATAACTGAAGTGGATGTCGGCGATGCTACGTAGGAGGGTCGGTGCCGACCTAATGGTTATTTAATAATATTTTTAATTATTTTTTTCCTGAAATTGAGGGTTTGGCCGATTAGGGTGGCCGACAACCCTTGTCAATCCCTGGGGGAGAGCCGGCATGCCCTTGCCGGCCCTACGGGAGGGTCGTGCCTTCTCCGGCTACCGGCGAGGGCAGATAGGCCCTCGCTAGTGGTCAACAAGGGTTGGCCAGCCCTCGCCTAGGGGTTAGCAAGGGTTCCCGGCCACCCTCGCCAGCCAAACCCTAAATTTGAAAAAGAAAAAAAAATATAACTAAAAATATATTTTTTTTTAAAATATTATTAGATAATGGTCACGTCAAGACCGACCATCCTATCCAGCCAAAATTAGCTGGATTGATAAAATTAACATAAATGCAAAAGGTTTATGACTCAATTGGCACAAATGTAAAAGGTTAGGATTGAATTACGCAATAGATTTAGAATTTTTTTTGACAATTTTTCCGTAATTATCCTCATATCTTGAAACAAGGAATCTGTTTTTTTATTCGTGTACGATCATGTTGCTCTTAATTCAGATTGGTATTTGACGGGACCATCTGATTTAGCTGCAAAATCTAGACTCCATTGTTTGTTTCACGAAAACGGAATTACACCGAAATTAATTGTAAAGGAAGTGATTTGCGATTAACTGATGTGTCCATTGGCCGGGCACCTTTTATGGTGATGCGGGGTCAAATTATGTCATAGAAAATGATTTTTGATTTTCAAAAGAGAGATTTCATTTTTCTGAAATTAAATAAAAATTTCTCTTCGGCAATGAAAATATTTTCCCCCGGCTCATTTTCCCTAGATGATTTCAATGCAAAAGACGATGAAAATATTTTCTTGTAGTCTAATTTTTTGAGAGAAGAACGGAGTCAAACTCACTTTTTTTTTTCCATTGACGTCCATACGACAACTCGTTGTCTCACTTTTATTTTTTGTTATGTATTTATGTCCTTGTACGAGTACCACTAGCTAGAGAGTAATTTCCATGGAAAACCAAAGAATAATCTGTATTTTCTTTAGGTACCGTTAGATACAGATGGCTGCAACTCATCTGGTTCGGCTCAATTAAGGCCAACACTTCACGCAGGCATCACCGACTCAACTATTACTGTTATCCTCTTTTGTGTTATGAACTACTATCATTTACACATGCAAAACATGCACATGAAAAGGAAGTTCTTGTCATGACAAAAAAATAAAAATAACTGGTCCTGTCTAAATTGACTATTTCATGTGAGGGGCCCTATCGAGATAGATGCTATAAGTATAGTGTTGATCAGTTTCATAATATCATGAATTTTTTTAGAAGTACGATTTGTACAACAATGTTAAATTGAGACTCAAAAGGCGAAATTAAATGGAAAATTATTAAAAAAATTCTTAAACATATATATGACGGCTAATTCAATCCTAAATATTTTGACAATTTGCCAATTTAGTCATTCCGACTAATTTTGGCATCAATTTGATAATGCAGAACACCGGCAAAGTTACATGGCACGATTGGCGTGAGTGGATAGTTTTTTCAATTTTTAAATTTATTATTACTTTTTTCTTTTCTATTGTTAGTGGCTTGATGTCCCCGTCAACCACTAGGCAAGGGCCGTGACGACCAAGCGAGGTTGAACGGTGTCCACGAAAGCGATTTCAGCCAAATTTTTTTGGGAGAATTGAATTGACAATTGTTAAAATCTTTAGGACTAAATTAGCATAATTAAAAAATTTCGGACGGAACTACCAGTTGTACGATGAATTTAGGACTTTTTGTATAATTTCTGCTAAAGCTGTTTTTGAATGAAATTATGTAATTCCCTGAAAAGGCGACTCGAGCTAAAATTTTCAAAGTGGTTCTAGTTTCGGTTTATTTGCAAGTGTGTATTAGAGTTCATGTGTTTTTTTGGTTGCAAGATTAACCAACAGGAATTTTGTAGCCCGACGAATCTAGTGATCAAGGACCCGAGGATTCTCAAATCTCTTAAGAAAGAAAAAGAAAAGAACACCGTCCATGATGGAAGTCGGTTCTGCCATGCCAGCCTCTTTGTTTCTTTCATTAGTTTACACCCCAAAATTGATCATCACATCTTACACAGGATACCAAAAAATGTCATAAACCCATTGCAATTATGTCAATTCGGTCTTAAACTCCTCGTTACGCTTCGGATTGTAATCTCTAATGAAAAATATAGCCTCATGAGATGGCCAATTGAGTCCTAAATCTTTTGTAATTGTGCCAATTCAATCCACTTTGCTGGTCAAGATTGATGTGGATAATATTTAATAATATTTTACTATATTTTTATTTTTCTTTTATTTTCCTTTATTTGTTGTTTCTTTTTATTTTCTTCCTACTCCTGTTGTGGCCGGCATGGGTCATTGGAGCTTGCCGGCCACTAGGCAAGGCCATCGCCTTCGCGGGAGAGGCCGTGCGGGGGCCACGAGGTCCTTGTCGGCCACGGTAGGAGTGGGAAGAAAAAAAATAAAGAGAAAATAAAATACAAATAAAAATATGAAAATATTATTAAAAATTATCCTCGTCAATTTCGGCCGGCAAAGTAGACCGAACTAGCATAATTGCAAAAATTTTAGGACTAAATTGATAAAAAAAAAATTACGACTAAATTAACATAATTGTAATAGGTTTAGGATTTTTTTGGTAATTACCCCCATCTTACACACCATGACATGCATTGAACCATGTAAAGGACCAATTTGTTGGGCAATATTTGCCTAAGTGAAAGGATTAATCCTTTATGGAGGCTTGTGAAACCTCCTATAAGCTTCATAAACCGGTTAAATTTAGGTTTTTGACACAGCTCAAGCATTTGGCTTTTGCAAGTGGCCTTTACTCATAGTAGTTTGCACACGATTAATGAGATTTCAATAAGTAATTGATAATTCATAAATTAAAATCCCCTCAATGTCCCAACTAATTGCATCAACCACAGGAGAGTTGAGTTGGATTATTATGTGCTAGTTTATGTTTGTTCTACATTTATGTTGGAACCATTTCTATGTATGAACACTTTGTTAGTAATATGATTAGGGATAATTATAAAAAAAAATATAAACTTATTATATGGATGCCAATTCCATTGAAAATTTTTCATTTTAGTTAATTTTAATCATGAACTTTTTGACGATTTGTCAATATAACCCGTTTAGCCAAAATTGATCGGAAATCGGCGATGTGAACACCAACCGGTCGCTAAACCTCGGCGACCAGCTATAAGTGAGGGCTGATGAAGCCAACCTCACTAGTGGCTAGATGACCTCGTTAGATCCGACGAGTGTCCGGCAAGGGTGATCCTCCACCGGCCCTTGGCAAGGTCGTCCTCTCCCAACAATAGAGAGGTCGGTCTTGCCGGGCGACCTCGCCTTGTAACGATGAGATTCTTCTCCGGCCGGTTGCCACACTAGCCAGAGAAAGAGGGGAAAAAAATAAAGATATTAAAATATCATTATAAATGTCATGTTAGCATCGATAGCACCACATCAGCGATTTTCGATTAAAATTGATCGAAAAGAATGAATTAGTATAAATACAAAACGTTTAGAATTGAATTGTCAAAAAAAATTTTAGTACTCAATGAGCATAATCATAATATGTTTAGGCGTTTTTTTTTTTTGGTGGCAATTCTTCCCAATCCCACTCGACACCAAGGAAAAGTGAAAATCTGTGAGCCTTCGAAGGCGACAAAATCTAAACCTATCCGCGGATATCCAAGTTTCCACACATTCGTCGACACCTACCTAAGGATGGGTCCCCCCATCGAGGGTTTCTCTTTCTCCTTCTGTTGCCACCGCACGCGTCAAGACGCTCTGCAATTAATGTCCAAAGCAAGTGGCGGCACTAAAGGCTGAACCTTTGATTGAAACCGGGTTGATGAGACCATAGACTCCATCTTGGCCTCAGCTTAGCCTTATAAATCTCGCTCTCTCCTTCTTCCTCATCCACAACCAAAGCCAGAGCCTCCCCAATTGAAAGAGAAACAAGAAACCACTGTTTTCTCCTCTACTTCAAAACCCGAGAGGTTGAAAGGAGAGAATGGCGAATTCGAGGATTGCGAGGTTCGTCATGGAGGCTGCGCCCCCGCAGTTTGTGAGCGTCATGAGACACAGGACGTCGCAGATGCTGGATACCATCAGCGAGGAGGAGAGAGATGTTGGTCCGAGTGGCCCTCGCCGCTCGCCTCCGAAAAGCCTGGCCTCTGCTTGCATGCCTTCTTCGTCTCTGACTGCTCGTGCTTCGGGTACCGCGTCCTTCGGAACTGCCACAGCTAATTCGGGCAACTTTTTCCGCGGGGTAGATAGATCTTTGTCCATGTTTGAAAGCTAGATATATTCTCAAGAGATATGGGTTCTTGTCATGATGAAGAACGAGGACATTCCCTTGTTGAAAAGGTCATAAGGGTTGAAACCCTTGAGGCTGTATTCGGTATAGTAGTAAATTAAGTGGTAATAACTCTATATATTGAAGTTCCCTTTTGTACAATGGAGATTTCCGAGCTGATAATAATAGTAGCGGTTTCTGATGTTTCCTTGCATCAATGACTCGGCGCATTTTCATCTTGTCTATTCTAACTTTAACGAGATAGAATTCAATCGACCATCATAACTACTTCACAACCACGATCTTAAGGTAAAGAACAAGTACCCTTTTTTTGGCTAGGAAATGTGGAAGAACGGGATCGACAAAGTCCTATTTGTTCGTGAATACACGAATTGAGCTATGATAGTATAAGATGAGATCAAAAAATCCTTCAGTCTCCGGATAAATCGTATCAAGTGAGCGCACTCAATTAGGATAGTATTGAAGAAAGAGTAAAAAGTTCAACTATAAAGCTGAAAAAGGCAAGTATAAGAAAACTTAAATGTAAGAATTGCAGCAGCCCACACGGCAAAGACGGCCAGCAGCAGCGACTGCCATTTTCGAAGGTGACCAATGCAGTAGTGGTCACCTCTGTCTTGTTCGTTCGATCCTCAGAGAGAGAGAGAGAGAGAGATGGATGACTGAGACTAGAAAGGATGGCGAGCATGGCTATGGTGGTCCGTTGGAGAGTGCAACCACCATGGACGGCCGCCTGGGAAGTGCAACCATAGTGGGTGGTCGCCTGAGAACGCAACCCTTGCGGTAGTTGCGCAGATTTGAGGCCATGAGAAACACAAAGAAGACTCGGGCAACCACCGAGCAATGACGATATCTCGGTGTTCACTCAGCAGCGCCACCATTGACGTCCAAACTCAATATTATATATCGGATTTTGCGTTGCATCAAGTGTCAGATCAGATAGTAATTATTGTAATCGAAATTAGATCCGGTTCGAGCACAGCCTAAAGTATCCCTAGTACTTGTGTCACAGATGTAGATAAATAAACACATGGAAAAAGATAGATAAACAAACAGACACTGTGTCGAAGTTCTTACAGAACACAACAATTTTTGGCTCACGAGCTTAGAGAGCTCAAGTTTCAAAAGAGCCATAAGAGTTTTACCACAGAACAGAACACAGGTTAGTTTATAGGCAGTAACAGCTTGCATTGATACTTGGCAAAATTATTGTATTTTTGCCACCAACTCTTTAATCGTTGATTTCTACTTAAACTTATGCAGACTGCAGCAAGATATGATTTCACGAGATTAATTTAGTCTCTCAACGTTCTGCCGTATGTTAACATGTGATGCAAGAGCATTGGGCTCTATCGATCAACTCGAAAGCTTAATTTAGACCTTATCGATTAATCCAGCTCAATCCTCACGTTCGGAAGCAAAATGTCAATTTGGCTACATTCTCCTTGATGGAAGCAAGTTTGAAGATGCCGATTCTCATTGTGAGAATAGTTGTTGATTTCAGGGTTTGCGATCACCTTGATATCGAATTACAGGTTTATTGCAGACTCCAAGGCTACTAACCTAGCAACTGGAGGCTTCCTGGTCGATTTGCTGTTGGTTGATCTTCGTCTATTGGTTTGCCCAGGCTGGTGAATGAACTTAAAGTCTAAGTTTAATTACTATATAGCTGCTCAAATATTTTAAGTCCCAAGTGTGTTGTAAGTTTCAAACGTCAAAATTTCGTCAATCCCAATCTCTATCCTTAGCTGGTAGCGCATCCTCTAGGCCTTGATGATGATCGTAATTTATCCTTCATCTATCCTATAGCATTCTATTATCGCTCAAAACACATTTGCCTCCCCGCACCCGCAACATCATGGTTGTGCAATTTATTTCTTACTAGTCCATGTTATGGTCGGGAAAGACGCCCTTGTGAATGAACTAAACCCTATACGGTTTGTAACTCGTATCCTGTTCTGCAGAGAGTTATTCGGCTGAATCAGCAGATTATGCTTAATTTTCCCTCCAATGTTCGGTTGAACCATTTGTTGAGGCTTGAGAGTACTGATAAAAAGATTGAGGCCATAGAGAAGAGCATGTGGATTTGTACGAGAGATCAATTCAGCTTGCCGGTTGAGAGTAGTCGGTGAACATAGGCTATGAATTCTCTCATTCACTTGCATAACACTACATCCCTAAGGGTACTATATACATCTCTATGCATAAACGGTAATCTGCATGTATTTGGGGAGCATCCTAAAGGTAACCAAGGTATATAGGATAAGCATCCTAAAGAATATATTTACATTCCTAACGAGCAAAAGAGTTCAATTTGTTAAATGGTATATGACTAAATTGGCATTGTTTAAAATTTAGGACTAAATTGCCCATCGTACAATGGATTTAGGACTTTTTGGACTATTTTCCCTGAAACTATGAGAGAACGAAATTTTGTAATTTCCCTCTAAAGGCTAAGTGAAGGAATTAATCTACTTTGGAGGCTTATGAAACATCTTATAAGCTCCACAAATTGGTTAAGTCTAGGTTTCGGCACGGTTCAAGCGTTTGGTCTCTGCAATTGGCCTTCATCCAGAGTAGTTTGCATCTAAGTAAAACCGACACCGACACGCGACACGCCGACCCATCATTTCTCATAAAATAGAGAATCCCGACATGTTGAAACATGTTGTATATTAAATGCATATCTTTATATATACATGATAAATTGCCATGTATATATAGCGGTGAGTTTCTTCTTTTCCTTCTTTCGGGGATTCACGATTAGTTTTTTTTTTTTTAATGGCAAGGTATATTAATTTTGGGGTGCATTAATTTACTAAAAATGCTTAAAATTGACTCCATTTGAACTGGCATGTTGGGATGCTAAACTCACGTGTCGCTGGTTTGTCTGGAGCGCCGACCATGTATTTGTCGCATGTCAGAGAGTATTGGAGTATCAGACACAACACACATGACACGTAGACCCCGAAGAGTGTCGGTGATTCCTAAGTTTGCATGCACTTGATGAGATTTTAATGAGTAATTTATACCCCCAACGTCCCAACCAATTGCATCAACCGTTGGGGATTGAGTTGGATTGCTATATACTTGTTTATGGTTGTTCTACATTCATGTTGTGACCATTTCTGCGTATAAACACTTTGTTAGTGATGTGATTAAAGATAATGATCGAAAAAGTCCTAAACATATTATATAGATGCTAGTTCAATTCTAAATTTTTAATTTTGGCTAATTTAATCCTAAACTTCTTTACGATTTGTTAATATAACCCTTCCGTCTAGTTTTGGTCAAAAATTATTGACATGAACGTCGGCGGTCCTACATGGTATGGCTAACAAGTGGCGCTGACATTGACGATTTTGGAAAATTTTACGAAAATTCTATTGAATATTTTACTTTTCCTTTTTCTTTCATATTTATTTTATTCTTTTGTTTCCTTCTCCTTCGCTTATCATAGGGTCTCATTGATGGCCGACAAACCACAAGCGAGGGCTTTTTAAAAGATTATAAAAACAATTCACACTAGCGTTGGCTTTGCCACAAAGAAAGGAAGGCATTTGCCTTAGCGATTTTTGGCATATAAAAAAATAAAAAAGTAAAAAAATTTATCGAAAATTAAGAAAAAGTGAAAAAAAATGCAAAAAAAGTATCCACGTCGGTGTTGGCCGGTGCTATGCCTGATTTTTCATGTTCACATTAACACTTATTAGCCAAAATTGACCGAAAAAACTATATTTATAAATCTTCAAAAGATTTAGGGTTAAATTGGCGTAATTGAAAAGTTTAGGACCTAATTAGTATCCACATAATAGTTTTAGGTTTGATATTTTTCCCTATGTGATTGTGTACATGAAGTTGGTCTAATTGGTTTTGAATTGATAAGATTATTTTCAACCGATAATAGGAATAAGTATAGGCAACATGACACAAAAAGTGCCAAATCTTGTGCCAAAACTTTTCGTCACTTCACTTAAGTGCCAAATCGGATAAAAAAAATGATCATTTAAATGCTAAATCGAAGAAATTTTGGCCAAACAGATGACCTTCACCCTCAAAGCCCCTTCTCTGTCTCTAGCAGCTTGCATTCGATACCATATTCCTTATGTCACTTTATTTTCTTAAATAAATTTATAGTTGGAGAAAGGAGATTGGTGTAAGGGAGACCGAGTAATTGGGAATAAGTTCTTCCAACTGCAGAGTTTGCCTATAAAAACGATGTGAATCGTCCTATGTTAAGTAAGGGGAAAGTCGCTAGTGTTGGAAAGGAATTTATAATTATGTTTTTAATATGACGTGGCATATTTTTTTAAAAAAAATTCAATCCACAAGGACTTCTAAACATAAAAAAAGCCAAAAATTTTAAAAATAAATTAAAGATAAAAAGCTAAAATTTAGGGGGGGTGAGCAATTGGAAAGCCCTCCCCATTGCAGCCTCACCATTGTCGGCAAGGGTGGGGGATGGACAACGAGGATCGCCAACCCCAACCAGTGGCCGGCGACCCTTGCCTATTGCAGGCAAGGGCCCGCAAGCCCTTGTCTAGATCTGCGTGAGGGTCGCCGACCCTTGGCAAATTTGGGCGAGAGTCGACATCCCTCACTCAATGGGCTGCTAGCGGCGACCCTTGCCCGGGTCTAGCTGAGAGCCCGTGACCCTTGCCCGATCTAATTACGTTTGTATTTTTAATATAACCAAGTTTGTATTTTTTTTTTTAATGCCTTTCTAAACTTTTAGTTATTTTATTGGTGCATGGACCTCCGGAGAGCCACGTCAACTTCAGGTATTAATAAAAAAAATGTTGCATCGTATTTTCGATTAAACAGGTTAGAGTCGGCACTAAAGCGATCGTTTTTAAAAAAAAGTTGGCATTTAAGTACGAAAAAAATTTTTGACATTAAAGTGAGTGCCGTACATAAATTTTGACATTTTTGATGTTTTTTTGCAAAAAAGCAGAATAAAAAATTGTATAATCGCTTCCATTAAACATGTCTTTCACATTATTATTTGGACCTCACGAGTTTAGATAACTTTGAAGCGTGTCGATAGAAATTCAGGTCGTGACACAACCGGAGCTAGATGGTTCTACAGGCCTTTGCCTTATCTGACACGTGTGGTAATTGGCTGCTCTAGGAGTCAATCGCATGCCATGCGACACCCAGGAAAAGTGAAAATCTGTAAGCCTTCGACGGCGACAAAATCTAAATCTGCCCGAGGACATCCAATTTTCCACACATGGGTCGACACGTACCCAAGAATGGGTCACCGCCATCGAGGGTTTCTCTCTCTTTTTGTTGCCCTTGCACGCATCAAAGCAATTGACGTCCAAAGCAAGAGGCGGCACTAGAGGTTGAAGCTTCGATTGAAACCGGGTCGATGAGACCATTGACTCCATCTTAGCCGAAGCCTAGCCTCAGCTTAGCCTTATAAATCTCGGTCTCTTCTTATTCCTCATCCACAGCCAATTCAGAGAGAAAACAAGAAACCCTTGTTTTCTCTTTCTCTTGGTTCTTCATTCTCTAGGCCTCCATTTCAAACCCGAGAGGTTGAAAGGAGAGAATGGCAAATTCGAGGATTGCGAGGTTCGTCATGGAGGCCGTGCCCTCACAGTTTGTGAGTGTCATGAGACACAGGATGTCGCACATGATGGATACCATCAGCGAGAAGGAGACGGATGTCGGTCCGAGCGGGCCTCACACATCGCCTCAGAAAAGCCCGGCCTCTTGCTTGCCATCGTCTCCATGAGCTTGTGCTTCGGCTATCGCGTCCTTCGGGACCACCACGGCTATTTCAGGCAACTTTTTCCGTGGGGTAGACAGATCTTTGTCCATGCTTGAAAGCTAGGTTTGGGTACTTGTGACACTGCTAATGAAGAACGAAGACATGGCCCAAGATGATACGGGTTGAAAGCCTTGAGGCTGCATTAGGAATAGTAGTACATTAAGTGGTAATAACTCTACATGTAGAAGTTGCCTTTTGTACAAGTATGGAGATTTCCGGGCTAATAATGATAATAGCGGTTTCTGATGTTCTCTTGCACCAAAGACTACGTATTTTCATCTTCTTCTATTCTACTTTAAGGAGATAAAATTCGGTTCATCATCATAACTACTTTGCTACAAAGATCTTCAGCTAAAGAACAAGTACCATTTTTCGGCTCGAAAAAGTAAAAGAACAAGATCGACAAAGTCCTGCTTGTCCTTGAATACAAGAATTGAGCTATAACAGGATAATACGAGATACCAAAATCCTTCAGTCAGGGGATGAATCTCATCAAGCGGTCCCTTGGAGAGTGCAACCACCACGGATGGCCGCTTGGGGAGTGCAACCTTAGCTGGTGGTAGCCTGAGAAAGGCGACCCTTGCGTCATGTGTCACTGACTGACACTTTCCCTGTCACGGAATGGTCCGTACGGCGCCTAGCGAGTCGTTCACACCAAGTCACCATTGTTTCTCGTATTGTCCCATAGAACACTTAGGCGAATAACTTTCTCTTGTTGGATTATACCACGCTCAGCTTAGCTCGAGCATTCGTTATATCGAGTGAGAGCAGATTACTTTAAGCACCACAACTTGTTTCGGCCTGCCATGGCCTTATCGGGAGAGCGACATCGGTTCCCGACTAGTTTGTACACAATAGGCCAACCTCGCCTTCAAAGCTCCTAAGATAATATTCTTTATATCCTAAAACCCAGTTGCATCTTCTCCTTTGCACCGCTTACTCACCATGATGACACCAATAAGCTCCATTTCAAAGTTATATGAGTGTGGGAGAACCCAGGGACACGAGTCTTCTGGTTTGCTGCATCATACATTTGTACGGATGGAGTCACAGAACAACCGATCCGTGTCACATGCATGCTAGACACTCTTGCCCAGCTTATGGACAGTGAGGTCTCAGCGTCGTGTTAAGAAGAATATGCGTATTAAGGTGTCTTTGGGATTGTTCCGAGGGCCTGCTGTCGTGTTGAGACGTTTCTGGGTTTGCTCGGGATTGTTTATTGGGTACTAAGGAGTTGCTATCCAGCAAGCTTCAAGGGCTGGACACAAGCCATGAGGTCTTATTAGGCCATTTCAGGAGTTCCGGGCGGCCCCAGGGTGGTCCCATAACATTATTGTCGTTATCTCTAAGTCGGGCTAGCATGTTTAACTCATATCATAGGTAAATTTGCATTATCGTTGTTGGTTTGTGACTCCTTTGGCGTATTTAATTTAATACTAGTGTAAGGCTTGAAAGACCTAGTTTGTCATTTTTTGTGATCGAAAAAATTAGTTTAGGGTAAATTTGTCACATGTGTACTTATTTAAAGTTTTTCGTGGTATTAACCATGTGAATTTCCACATGGACTTACCACGTCACCATGTGTCATTCACGTCAACAAATTTAACGGTAAAGTTGATTGAAGGTAACAGAGGGCAAATTTATCACACGTGCACCAGTTTGCGATTTTTATTGATAAAAAAATTAGTTTGGGGTAAATTTGTGATAAGTGTACTGATTTAAGATTTTTTGTGGTATTAACCCCTAAAATTAAAATGAAATTCTAATGTTGTAGTCATATATCAATTTTAGCTCAACGTTCAAATTTGAACAAGCAGCCACCATGACAATGTAACTATGATTGGGACAAGGACATAATAAGTATCATGAATTTTGTATATCATTTATATGGAGAAAAATTACCAAAAAAGCCATAGACTTATTGTATGGATGCCATTTCAGTCATAAACTTTTTAATTTGATGAATTTAATCCTTAAACCTTTTGACGATTTTTCAATATAGTTCTTCCAACTAATGTTGGCCGACAAGCGCTAACTCGAACACTGTTCGTCCTACGTGGTAGGGCCATTTCTAATGTGGACAATTTTTGCCATTTGTTTTTATAGAAAAATATTCTGAAATTTTATTTTAATTTATTTTTTCTTTTCCTTTTCCTTTTCTCCCTCTCCCTCTCTTCCCACATGACTAAATTTAGCCGAGTCAATATCTGGCATGTCGATGAAAATAAAATAATGACACGATGCGGATAGACATCATCTTAGTTAGGGAAAATCAATTGCAATAAAACCGATCGCGCGAAGAAAACCCTTTCCAAAACCTATGCTATAGATGCCCCTTCCTTGAAAAGTTTGGCCACACTTAGCCCTATAAATATCTCATAGTGAGCAATTCCATCTCCTCACCTTTTTCAACGTGCGATCCTTCTCCGATAGATCAGGAAATAAAACTTGAAATTTTGATCATGATGGCCAATGATATCCAAATCAATGCACTTTCTTTTATAACTTTCCCCTTTTGCAATCGAATAGAAAGCTGTTGCTAACTGTCAATGGCTATGTATTCGATCCAAATCTTCAAATTGCTGCATCAGTTTCTCTCTACGCCAGTGAATTCTTCTTCTCACATCACCTAAGTTTGTACTGATGTCATCCATTCGCGCACGCTACGAGCACGCATGAACGAACAGAGACTCGCAAGCGAAGGCGAGCAAGCCATGGAAAATGCGGATCACTGTTCTGTCGGAGAGCATCAGAGAGAGCCAACAAGAAGGTTAGAGGCGGCTCATGTCTCTCGTAAACTAATCTTCGTTAGGGTTTGTATCACCATGCCCGTACGGTCTATAATTTGGGAACATCCTAGAGAGATGGGCATGCCCGTGTTTCGATTATTGTCAATGATCGTCGCACCTGATGAGCGATTCCGGGCACTCAAAGAGCTCTGAGTGCTTGATGTGCTTGGACCGAAATTAATGTATGTACATGTATAATTGCAAGTTGCCCTTTTTTCTTTAGGGTCTTATCTTGAGCGTGCAGGAGAGGGCTGTCCAAGTACTACAATGGAAAATCCAGGGCATTTTGGGACCTAGCAGTCGTGAAGACCGTTCAGGAGCTTGCTAAGGAAACGAAGAAGATGGCCGACGAGGAGGAGATTTCAGACCGCCCCAAAGGATCGTACAGCGTCTCGAGACTTTAGTCGATTTTAGAAAATCATGATTTGTTTCCGATTAGGGAATGATAGTACCAACGTATTTGATAGATGTACATTGGTGATGCTGTATGAAGTGGAAGAATCAAGGTACTGGGAAGTGACCCCCATCCTCGGTTTCAAAAGATTGAAATCGAGAATGGAGTTGCATCACTTTAGTATAATAATATACATTGGTTTAGTGGCTATGCTGTTGTTTCTTGAAAAAAATAATAATATACCAAAAAAATCTGAAACCCATTTTAATTGTGTCGATTCAGAACTAAACCTTTCGATTGTACCAATTTAGTCATAAACATTTTCACAATTTGTTAATTGCGTCCTTTTTGTCAATTTTGATCGGAAATTACCGACTTGAACACCAATCGTGACATGGTCGGTGCTGACGTGGACAATTCTCACAATTATCTTTTAAAAAACTTGAATTTTTTGTTATGTTTTGTTTTCTTTTTCCTTCTATTTTTGCCGGTGACCCTCATGGGCCCAAATGAAAGGAAAAAAGAAAGAAAGAAAGAAAGAATAAAGAAATTAAAGAAAAGAAAAGACAAAAACAAAAAAAAATTCAAAAAAATTCAAAAAAATTCAAAAAAATTCAAAAAAATAAATAATTTTTATTAAAAGATATCTACATTAGTGCCGACTCTGCCAGGTAGGATGATTGTCGTCCAAGTCAGCAATTTCCAGTCAAAATAGGCCGGGTGGACTCAATTGGCAAAATATGAAATAGTTTAGGACTAAATTGACATAATTAAAATGTTTAGGACCGAATTAGCATAGGTGTAATAGGTGCGGAAATTTTTTGATAATTGTCCCGTTGTTTCTTCGCGCTGAAGATTATTGTTCAATTCTCGATGGGGCCAAAGTATTTTTCTTTTTCTAAAAAAGACTTCAAAATCGGTTCAACAAAGCGGCGGTTCTGACCTTAGACTCGGGAAGCCAAACCGGTCCTAAGCTGCGTTTACGTCGATAGAACCAAGAGCCAAATCAGTAGTCCTGGATTGAACCAAACCCTGTTCGTTCTCTTGATGGTCCTTTTAATTTAGTTTTTGTGCTTAAGCAATATCTCTTTCCTTTTTCAGAATACTTGCCAATAAGAATTTCATTCAGGCATTTATAGCATTATCCAGGCATCATTCAACTTGAAATCTAAGGTGCAACAATGTGCGATAATGGCTTCAGAACACAACCCCAGTTGGAAATGAGCACTATGCAGTTTGATTCAGTTCCGGTGCCAAAACGATTTGAACTGTATTTATAACAATTGAAAAAAGTAGTGAACCAAATCAAATCCTAATATAATTTGAAATGGAATAGCTTAGGAATAGTAGTGATTTCATTAATAGTTTCAATCACGTACTCACAACAATCATGGAATCACGAATTACGATAATCTTAAAACTATTCCGACAGCAGGGTTAATTTGATTTGTGAATGTCAAATCCTGTTGATGACCGAAAATTGACTATCAACTTGCTTGGCTTGTCACACGTTAGCAACTTTACCAACTATTTTAAAAAAAAAAAGTAGCATTATTTGACTCTTATAAATTACCAATTATTCCAAAGACTGACAGGTAGTTGTTTTCGTAGGTTCCAATGCGGTTTATTTCTTCTTCTACGAAATTACCAATATTTATTTGAATTATGTACCGACATTTATTTAACTTTTCTTACATATTGTCATAATAATGTATCAAAATTTAGCTGAGCCATTTTACAACGGGTTGAACATACCAAATAAGAGTTCTTAATTTTGTTAGTAACCTCATATGTTGGTAGATTATTGTAAGAATTGGTAATTGAAGAACAATCGAATAAATATTGGTATTTGACTCAAATAAAATTAACGCTTTCATAGAAAAACCGGTAACTTAGACTCCGAAAATTAATATTGATGATTTATTAGAATGATTGATAATATAAAAAAAGAGTTGATAATATTTTATGATAGATGGTAACTTTAAGTTTCCCCAAAAAAATGTTGATAAGAGTTATTTGAAAAACGTTTTGTTAAAACAATTGGTACTTTGGAAACAATCAAATAAAAGATGGTAAGTTGGTGACTTTAACACATTGAAAAACTATGCAAATAAATGTTCGTAAACTAAGGGAACAATCAATAATTTCGAAAAATCAACTGTGTTAAATGACAATTTAAGTTTTCCAAATAAACATTGACAAATTATTGGAATAGTTGGTGACTTTGAAAAGAGTTTGTAATATCGTATAGCCATTAGTAACTTCAATCTATGAGGTATTATCTAAAATTGACTTTTGAATGTTTAATATGGTTTTGTTAATGCAACTAAAAAACGCTCCAAAATAGACTTTTTATTACTAACTTCTCATTTCCTCTCACACTACCTCAAATTCTTTGTAAATTAACGGATAATCTCTCTAGCACGACACCATAGATTTCTGATGAAAGACCGCTGATTTGTCTTTTTCCAATGCTATTGTCAAGTCTTTTTGTCAAGTGTCTATTATATTGTCAACTTGAAGTTCTTGATCTCGTCCATGATTATTTCTTTTCTTGGTCATTTTATTTTCAGAAAAACGCCATTGTAGATTCATGACAATATCGACTTTGATGGAGACAACCTTTCTTTAATCAAGTACGAAGATAAGTCGGTTTTTCAACAAGGTTAAGATTTCTCTATCTTTTCGTGATACCCAGCACATAGTACCCTTTGAAGGAGCCCTATGCATGATTACTTTACCATTTTTTAAAGATGCTAATCCTAGAGTCCATGGAAAAAAGGCATATGACAAATGTTGGGAAAACTACAAAATAATAATAATTATAAACCTATTGTAATTGTATCAATTCAGTCATAATTATTTTTTTGTCAATTAAATCCTAAACCTTTTGTAATTGTTCCAATCCATTTGGCCGATTAGCGTTGATGTGGCGATGCCGGCACCGATTTGGCAAATTTTTAATAATATTATTTGAGTTTTTTAATTATTTTTATTTTTTAAAAAAATTTAAAAAAACTCTCTTTTTTTTACCCCTCTAAAATTTAGTTTTCAATACCAGGTTGCAGAAAAACTTAATAAGCTACTATTACAGTGAAGGTTGTTAGTCGCCAACATGGATACCAAATTGCGTCAACGTACCTAGACATCCGTTAACGGTCATATCTTATTGGCAAATTTACTTTTTCATCCCTATAAGTTCCTTATAGAATATTTTTCACTTCACTGGTGAGTTACTATTTACAACGTTGAGATTGAATTACGATTATTTGACTGTCCTTAATTTACTGTGAGATTAACAGTCCATTCAGGGCCACATTACAAATAATTAGAAATTGTTGTGGGGTCCATTGTTTTAGGCCCACAACATGCTATTACTCTCATAGTCACTTAAAGACTGCTATGATTGCAAAGTCTTTCCTATAACAAAAGCTAAAGATGCTGCCACTTGCAAGGGGCTAAAACTCATATTGCCCTGCATTTGTGTGCCCTCAATATGGAGCTCTTTCAAAGATTTTAGCCTATGGATCTCATTTGACAAGTCACAAAACTGCGAACAGAACTTGACCTCCAAGAAAACCAAGCGCTGTAACTAACCAATCATTTATCGATTCTGACCAAGCTTACACAGTCCTTCATGATCAGTCGTTCTAAATTTGCAAGTCTTGAGAAGCAGACATAATTTAGTTTGGCAATGTCAAAGTCGGGAGGAATGTTATTCCAAGAAAGCCATCGCAATTCTGGACGGATGCGAATTCTTTCGGGAAAAAGTCGATCTGAAGTTGAAAATTCTGCAGTAATATGTTCACTACCATTCCAAAAGCGATTCCAAGGTTAACTTTCTGCCCTATAAGATCCGTAAGCCAGTTCCTTGAATTCCTGCCATTAACTGCAAGTGACCTTAGATTTGGAAATGAAATCTGATGAGGTCCTTCTCTGCAAGAGGTGTTCTGAATCATGCTTTAACCGGAGATAGAGTTTTTCAAGTTTTCCTTTTGCTGCCAAAAAGGAAACACATTATTAACCCCTCGTGTTTCATGCCTTCATAAAAGAGAAAATAGCCAAATTGTAGTGGTAGCAGGGAGCTTTTACCTGGCTTGTCATCAGCAAATCTAACGCTTCATCAGCATTCCACACCCCGGTCTGCTTCTCTGTTACCATATTACCATCTTGGCGGATGATTTCTCGCCCCCAGGCCCCTTAATAGATTATGCATCGACAACGTATTATCTTCTTTGATCTTAATCAAGGACATATACTGCAGAACTTCCAAAGCTTCTTCTGGAAAAAATAAAGTGTCATCCCACATGTAGATGGTAATTTTTTTGTCACATCCAATGAAAAAACAAGCTATATCTAGAAAGACGTGCTTTTGCAGAGCATTTAGCGCCTTGTAACTTATCTTCAGCTCACTGCTGACTTCCTCATAAGGAACTTTTTCCAACTTTTTCAGTTTGGCATCCCACTTTTCTTTATTCTTGGCCAATAAAAGCGAACCTATAACCTCGAGGGCAAGAGGAAGACATCCAGCAATGCCTACCGCCTTTTTGGAGTGGGCAAGATAATCATCCAAAGGATGATCTCTTCTGAAAGCATATTTGCTAAAAAGTTGAAGAGAACTGTCGAAATCCATGCAATTAAGTTCATGGGTCCAATCCACTTTAGGAACGTTAAGAACCTCTTTGTTTCTACTAGTGATGATAAGTCCTTACTTCCTTCACCGAGCCAATCGCGCTTGCCCATAAGTGCATTCAATCGATTCTTTCTGTCAACATCATCAAGTAGAAGGAGAAGTCTTGTACCACACAGCCTGCCTTTAATCATCACAATCCCTTCATCTTTGTTGCTTATGCATATATCTATCCATTTCTTTTTTAGGATGCGGGAGATCAGCTAATTCTGCAAGTGCTCAACACCATTTACCTTTGAAGTTTCTCAAATGTTAGAAAGGAAACAACCTACTCAAAATCAGGTGAAAGATGATTGTAGATGATTTTGGCAAGCGTGGTCCTTCTAACACCACCCGTTCCATGGGTACCAGTGATCTGTGTTGCATGTGTCCCAGGGCCAATTGTTCTCATGATTTTACTCACGTGATTGTCACAACTTTAACCAAGCAATTTGATAATGCCAAACAACCTTTTTTCAACTCACCGAAAACCTTCTTGATGACTATTTTTACGAAGTCACCTTCGAGCGTGATATTTTTGGAGTTGCAAACACATGGAATTAGAAAATTGGTCAGGCCAAACCAAATTAGAAAAATTAACAACCGGTTTGTTTAGACTCCTTCCTGAAACTATATGAACTAGTAAATGTTATTTGAAAACAAAATAGTGAAAATGGACTAATAGTATAGTTAAGCTTAGAAAAAGTTAATTTCCGGTGAACCATACCACTTTTGGCATGATATCCGAATGATTTCTAACTTTTCTAGAAATGGATTCTACTTCGATACTCGAATAACACAAACTCAGCAAGGACTCGATCAGAACTAAGTCGCATTCCAAGGAGTCTTAATCTTAGAAATAATCACCTGTTGGGCATGCTTTGAATTTTCCATCCCTTCAGTGCCTGAACTTCACTAAGAGCGGCCTTCCACTCACTAATAGTTCCATCACTGTATCGCCCCTTGCTTTCATGCTCAATGAAGGCCTGTTCGTACCCGCTGGTTTGGGACCGAACCTCGGAAGGTTCCATATCATAGAAAATGTGCATGATCTTCTATCCCATGTTTTTCTTTCACTCGACCATCTAGACCAACCTTTTGAGACACCATTTACTAGAGGCTTAACGTTTTGAGAAGATGGGTATGGAGATTCTTGATTGCTTGGAGAAGCTCCAGGCTAATTTTTACCTAGATGCACAGCTCTTCGTCATCTCAGCATGCACGGATTCCCACATCAATTAGGCTGGTATAAAGTTAGCCGGTAAAACTTATTCGAATATTTGATTCTCTAAAACTCAAGAACAATTCGTATTCAAATCTCAATGAAACCGCCACATCCTCAATTTGTTTCAAGTGCAGATACAAGCAGCCGGATCGGCTATTCCATTGTTTGCAGTTACATCATTTATGTGTAACGGCGGTCTCAAGCGATGCCTACTCAAAGCCTTTGGAAGAGATCCTTGAACTGAACAGCTGAAAAGACAATCGCCATAATCAGAAGCTCCGAGATGACGAGAGCCACAAAGGGGTCAAAGTCAGAAGCTCCGAGATGACTAAATTGCTACGTAATTTGACTGGGTCAAAGTCAATAGCCCGTTTCTGCCCCCCAAAAAAAAAGTCAATGGCAAGTTGTTTTGTGTTTTTTCAGCATTTAATGTACAAGATAAAGTTCTCGAGCAAAATATATAAAATGGCGGTGGTTGAGAGCTTCCTCTATCCGCAGAAAACATGGATAAAAGATATTTAGCGTCCTATATAATTAATCCATCAAAATTAGGAAAGGCAAATGCCAAAATTTTCAGGCATTTTAGAAATAAAGATGTCCACTTGGAATGGTTATTTAAAATATAATAGCACTAGGCTCCAAACTCATAGACTATAGGGTGCGTTTATTTCGTTAAAAAGAATATATGTGGAATTGTTATTTAGATTTTTAGGTATTTGAAATATTAAAAATGATATGTCATCGATAGAATAATTTACTCATAAACTATAGATTATTTTTTCTGATTCTGTTCTCGAAATAGGTTTTAGAGAATTGGAACGTGTTTGGTAACTACACAAAATTTCTGTTCCCGGAACAGAAACGCGTTTGATAACTATACAAAAAAATTTCTCCCGAAAATAATTTCTCTTCCCAATTTTTGTCATTTTATCAAATAATTACATAGTTACTTTGTGAAATTTCAAATTAATTAAAGATTAATTTCTATTGATTCTCTTATCTAACATATTGCATATTGCTTATAATATTTTTTCGTGCTATTATGTCTAATTAGCATGTCATAATGAGTCATTTTAAGTTTTAAAGAAGATATATAATGTTGGGTTAGTGTGTGATTTCGGATTAGCTCGAGCCTTCGTAGGCCTATACCTAATCGCAATGAAGGAATATCAAATTCGATCTTAGTGTGATTGATGGCATGTGTATGTGTACATGCAAATAGAGTTGACACCACTCTTTGAGGAAGTAGATCTATAACTTTATCGAACAGCCGAGAGAAACCGTTCGATTCTACGCAATCAGAGAAATCTAGAGTCCAGGAACTTGATTAAGTAAGTGTTTCCACCGACACCCTTTCGGCATAGAAGTGTATTGTTTTCTAAACGTATTTCATGCAAATTTTCAACTCATTTTTAAATCTATGAGGTAAGTCAATGCTAACTGTTTACGCAGGTTGTTTTTTTTTTTTTTTTCCAAATTTTCTAAAATTAGGCTAAGTCTAAAGCACTTAAACCTAGGAAAATCACAACCAATGAAATCAAATGCGCAATTAAGGAATCATGACATTGATAAATTGCATTATAAAACCTGATGAAGCCCTAAGGGCTTATATAAACGTGATTCGGGTTTAATTTCAAAGGTATTTATGATTTTTCCAAAAAAGAATAAAATCTATGAAATCTAGGGAATCTAGGCCCAAATTTATGAAAATGAGGTCAAACTAGCCTAATCTAAGCTTTTTCTATTTTTATGGATTTTCTGAAATTTTTCTGATTTTTTACAATTAAAGAAAAAAGTAAGTGATGTGTTCTGTTTTGTGATTCTCAAAAGTGATTCTTTTTTCAAAACCAATTTTTTTTTAATTTTTGTTTTTGTCTAAAACTGTTCTTTAGAACAAAATCAAAATCAGAATAATTTACGTTACCAAACATGATTCTCATTCTTTTTGTTCTAGGAAATGGAATCGAGAGAACCAGAATTGTTACTATCGTTCTTTTGTTTCATGAGACATCGTAAAACTTCAACCACGTTTAGAGCTTCAACAGAGCTCTCTCTCTTTCTCTCTCTCTCTCTCTGGCTTCTAGAGTCCATTTCTTATTGATAAAAAGAACGAAGAAACTGAATATTTTCATGTATGTTTGTGGTTATGATTACTAGACTATATAACTTCTATTTGCCATATTTACTCTATAAAAGTACTATATTAGAAATTTGTCCGTCTTTTATCGTTCACTCGATTTCTCTATACTAACAGTTGTCACTTCATGGTTCATATTTCAGTGTACAATCTATAATTTCCTCCGTATAGTATAATAGCATTGCATAATCTATCATATTTTCAGAATTAATAATCAAATATCGTAAGACTAATTCCTCTCATTTTTATGGTGACAATTGAAGAAGGGAAGATGGGTCGCTTTCCTAGAATGTAAAATTTCGTATATACTCAACACGCTTTAAAATTAGGAAACAAAATGGCTCTTCTCGCATTTAAGTACGAAAATCGATTCTTTCTTATTTTGGTTCCGGAGATGTGGCCCCCCACTTTCCATAAGATTAGGCTGTGTTTATTTCGAGGTAAATGATTCTTAGGCTGTGTTTACTACGAGAATCTAATGTTTAATATGTACCGAAACCCACGTGCCAGGCCCTCATGTCTTCCTTAGCATGATCGAGTAAACTATCTTTCGATAATAGGGATTGTCCAAGGGCGGCGACATGGTGGACTTTAATTTCTTGAATAATATCAAGCTTGTTCTTATTTCTTTAATAAGATTTTATTTGCTGAATATATACTTTTTAAATACGTGCACTTGTTTAAACACTCAATGTCGCTTTCGCGTTTGGAAACAAGTTTTAACAAGAAAGCCTCGATACATCTACGATCGACGCTCGTTCCATCAGCCGAAACCGTGCGGGATTGATTCGATAATAGGGATTGTACAATTGCTGTTGAACAGTCAATTGATTCAATCTGAACCGCGCGCATCACTGGTTTGACCGAACACACCCTCAAGTAATCATGCAAAGCCTGGAGCGAAAATAACTATTTTCCTTTTCATCTATTTTTAAAAACTATTATTATTACTTGTCTATCATATAAATTCATAATTAATATTTAAAAAGTTACTTAAAAGCGTATGAGTTTCATCCAACAAAAACAAGGAAATTTCCACGTGCCAGCTATGAAATATCATAACTTTTGACCGAAAAGCGTCTGAGGCATTTTCATGCTTGAAAAAAAAAAAATTTAGCACGTTCGGCCCATTTTCTCGAATTCAACTACATTTTTTTACCTTACATAACAATAGCTTATTCTATTAGTAAGTTCAATTAAAGCTGTAGATGTTTTTTCTACTTGAGAATGAAGAGGATTAAACATTTTTAGAAATAAGCAATTGAGATCTCGGGCCAGCCCATTTCTGGCCCGACTTGAAATAGAAATTTAAAACCTGCCCTAAAATTGGACTGGATATTTCGGCCTTACTCGTTTGCATTTTCAGGCCTTCACTTTTTTATTTGCACCCCCACCGTTATTTATTTATTTTTTTTGTCCATCCTATTTCTAATTCTCCTCTCTCTGATTTTTACTCTGTCTCTTTACAAATTGCAGAAGTCGAACTCCGTATTTATGATATTAAAGTCTCCACCCTCCTCCAATCCCTTTGTCGGTAGAGTCGAATGCCTATCGATGCCTAAAATTAAAATGGTATCGAAATGGAAGAAAATAATAATAATAATGACTATATTAGAGTTCAAGCAAGCACAATAAATGGGCTTGTATGGGCGGGTATGTACAGACAAAAAAATATGTAATTAAAGAAGTTAAGCATAGAAAAATGATTTTTTCGGTGAGCGGGTATTATATATAGCAAGGGCAACTTTAAAGGGTTAAAAATGAGGCAAATTACATTTTTGGTTTCATATAAATGCAGATGTGTATGTGTAATTTAAGAAGTGTGTGATTTATGGGCCGATCTTATCATATGACAAGAGTAGACGCGATAGTCGTTCAGTTAACTACTTTACATGATTGTGAAGTCGGTCTCATTTAAAAGATATTTGTGTTTCTCAGTATATGTAGTCTTGCGACAATATTTTGTTTCCCAATGTATGTCGGATCTCTTCATGAGGACACATTTTAGGAAACTAGATTAGCCAATAATATCTCACTAATCAATGGAATCAATCATAGTCGGGATCGTTCATTTTTCGGTTAATTGATATCTCACGTCGGTATTATCTGAAATGACAGACCGACGATCTCAAGTTTCGAGGAATTTGGAGGATGCCACGTGATGGTCCCCAACATCTTCACGGATCAAATCTCCCCTTGGAATGCAGAATTTATGTATGATTGTGATGCGTTGCTTTTTGCAACACACGCCTCACAGATCTAGTGCAGAAACGGTCATGAACATCAACATGCCTTGGCTGCAAGGAAACCGTGGCGAAGGCATTTCACAAAATGAGTTGATGGGGTACTTTAGGGTTTGTTGTTTTAAGGTAAGAATCCGTTTGTTTTGCAAAAAATGATTAATTTGAAAAACGTTTTTCAAGAAATGATCGCTTATGTCGCTTATAAAAAGGGAAGAACTGAAAATAATTTCATTGTCTACGCAAATGTTTAGACACCAAATTGTTATCGGCAATGAAAATACTTTTTTTTAACAAACTATTTCAAACAATACATAACGATCATTTCTAAGAAATGTTTTCCAAATTATTCATTTTTCGTGAAACGAACGGAACCTACCTATTTGTTTGATCTGGATCTCAATCGCAGTGGTCATCCGAAACATCAACGTGCCTTGACTACGAGGAAACAGTGGTGAAGAAGTTTCATGAAACGAACTGAAGTCTGGGGACTTCAGGGTTTATTCTTTTAAGGTAACTATATGTCTGATTTGCATGCTTCGACGTCTTGCGATCTGTGGCTAAGTATTGATTGGTAGTATTACTGGCCTAACTGATGATAGGAAAATCATATTATTGCTTGCCTAACCTACTAATCTACAAATGTACATGAAAAATGGATTTGTCTTTTAAATATGGCTTTGTAGTTAAAATAATCCATTGTGAGTCTTTTTTTTTTTAAGACTTTTCTTCATGGAGATCATTGAAACTAGGGATTTGTTTGATAAATCTCAGAAATTAGTATGGATAGTTTTAGTTATAGGGTTTTGTTTGTTTCGTATAAAATGAATGAACAAATTTCTTTTCATTGTCCATGAAATATTGTATTTCGTAATGAAAATATTTTTATTGACTGATTATTTCAAGTAATATATGTCATTATTTTTAAGAAAATATATTTTAAATCATTTATTTTGCGTGGAATAAAGGGAGCCCAAAATTTTAGTCCATGAGATAACGGCAACACACTTTGGCAGAGAACATTGTTCTGTTCAAGAACTTATCCTCCTCTTAGAGTGTATTGCTGTCATTTCATGGAGTGAAATTTTAGAGATCTTGTGCCAAAGAGTACGTGAAGAGACATAAAATGCCAATTGCATATGTTTTTACCTATTTTACTAGGAAAACGACATGTTGACCCACTGTCAGAAAGAGGAGGAAGTGTACCTGTTCTATGAGAATATTGCAATATTGGAAATACAGGAAAACATCTTCTAATTTGGCCCATGTTTAACTTGACACCCTCAAGTTGTAAAACCACCCTTTTGCATCACAAATAACTGCATAGCTAGCATTGACGATCATGAAACTGATTAGAATCTCTCTCTCTTTTTTTTTTTTGTCTGCCACGATCCCACTAGAGCGCCTACTGTGCCCAATAAATCCTAGCTCTGGTATCACTCAAAACAATCCTCGGCATAAAACCCTAATCTTGGTTTCGCTACCAACATCCGTCGCCAATGGTTCCCAACGTCTCTAACCACCTCATTGAAGACGTCACAAGCGTTCACCTCACAGAGTACCTTCATTGCGACATCGAGTGGCTTGGAGGCCGCCATAGCCGGTCATACATTATCGGTAGGACGAAAGAAGTCGGTCCCAATAAAAAAGAAAAACGTGTGTTCCCGGTAATAAGAAAGTCGGGTTTTCTATTTTTATGTATTGAACTCCGAATTGATTAGTTCAGGAAGGATGATGTACTTAAATGTACTCGTACAGTCATACTTGCTCAGCCGGTAACTGAGTAAAGCGGCCGAAACACCTGACTCGTCCCTCGCAATTTTCTCGTCTCATCCTGAAAGACGCATTTGAACAACTTCATCTAGCATGAGGACCACAAGATGCAGCCAAAACTCGGAAGGTGGAGATAAAAATAGGACCACATTTCCTCGCTTTACTATGTTTTTTATTCCTGTCACATCATCAAATAAAAGTCTAAAAGCCAATATCCACTTAATTGCATCATAAATTTTGAATTATTGTGTTTCACCCAATGGTTCTCCTCATCGGATAAGTTATATAGGTCGTGGCTATTACCCAGATGCAAAATGAACTAAGACTAAACGTGGATTATGTCCATAGTTAGAACCCAACCCATCAAAAGGGCGATAGTAGTAAGAAAGCGTGGTCCAAAAAATTATGATTGAAATTGAAAGTTTTGATTAGTCAAAGGATTGACCGAGAAACAATCCCTATACTAGATCTCTCCTCTTTCCTTTCCACCTAGCTGCAAATGTCGGTGCAGGCATTGCCCCGACGACGTCCCGTTCGGGACCGTTGTCAATGGAGCACCAATGGCCTCAAGGTGTGTGTGAAGAGGGAAGGGAATGGCAATGTACATGACCTTAATTGAGAGTTCGAGGGCTGGCTAAAAGAATTAATAGTTTGAGCAAGAAAATGAAATTGTGTATATCGAATAGGAGATTTGATGTGGTGGTTTTACCTATTTTTAAATATCTCGGGGCCGTAACTTGCATCCCAGCGAAATTTCTGGGGCTTCAGTGTTATAACCGACAAAAATTCAGGGACGTCATTTCACGTGACAAAAGTTTTACGGACCGGTACCTTTGTCGTCCCAAAACTAATCCACGTAAAGAAAGCAATGAAATTAGAAATGAAGATAAAGATAATAATTTTGTTTTTTGTCCTCTTTAGTGTAATTAAGCCCAACCCACAATCTAACTAGCCGCTTGAATGACTCTCCGCACTTGTATTCCGATGTCCCAAACCGGATGGGAAAAGGTCATATTAAGTAATATTCAAAGTTAATAACTCACCTAATTTCGTTACCAAGAGTACTCCTCTTGAAAGCTTAACATGTTGGTGCAAAGGTAATCATAACAGCACCCACACACTCGCAATCAGTTCATGGCACGTTCACCGTTTTCCATTTCGATGTGCTTCCTATTAACGTAATTTGCTTCTAATTGCACCTTAGATTTCATGCGTTTTGGTTTTCATTACCGTACTTAGATACATAGAAGTTGCGCTCCAAGCCTTGTCAGTCTCATTCGCGGAGCATGTTGGTTTGATGTCAATCGAAAAGTTCAAATCGCCGATGCAATCTCGCTCTCTCTTTCTCTCTCTCAATCTCTTATATATATATATATATATATATATATATATATGTATGTATGTATGTAGTGTGTCAACATTGCTTTTGGCATGCTTGATGTTCGTGAACAGCTGTAGGAACTGATATCAACATTTTCAAATTTTGAAGGACATGTAAAAGAATACCAACCGATGCGAGCGATTCTGGTTATTTGATTTAGGGTTTTTTTTGTTTTTCCAAAGAATATCATCGATGATCGATTTCAAGATGGAGTGGTTCCTATTTTGGAATAGAAAATAGAGCCAGAAGGTCTGGTTCCTAATTTGTGGAACCGAGAACTACCCACTTGATCCTAGACTCACACAAGAACCGGACCGATTGATTCAATCCGGTTTGGTTCACGGGTGAGTGTAGCAATCGGCGGCATACTCCTTTTTTTTTTTCCTATTTTCTGCAAGATTGCAAGTGTTGTTGGATAGTACAAAATATTGTACAAGTGTTGTTAATAGAACAAGCTTGTAGTAAGCTAAACATGTGATCATCTCCAGGAATGAAGTTATAATAATCATCAAGAACTAAGTCTGTGAGCTTGGCACAAAGTTTGACAATTATAATAATCATTATAGGAGTTAGCCGCAAAGTTTCAGGCTTCGCTAATCAAATTAGGAAGAGGGAATTAGGGTTTTCAACGTGGAAGAGTGAAGATGAAGAATGAGAAATTAACAATGGGGAATTAGCAATTTTTTAGTTTTGCAATAATAAGAACAAAAAAACGATCCAATTCTAGATGACCTGGATGAGTGGGTCAACATCTAAAAGCGGGAACTAGACCGATATTCACCGATTTCAAATTTTAAGATTCGAGAATCGAGATTGATAACCTTGGGAACCACACAGAACATGCCAGTTCGGTCCTATCCCGATGGTTCCTAGTTTGGTATGGTTTTTTTGTTCACCCCTAATTTGAATGTGATCCATTTGTTGAAAAACTCAGTTTTACTTTACATTATTACTTAATTAATTTTGTAGGTTAATTTGAAACAACATAAAAAATATGATATACAAGAAAGGCTTCACTTAACTTGCCTTGGATAGTGCCCCGTGATTAGGATGGATCCCTACCATAAAGTTGCAAAATTGTCCTTTCTTTTAGTAAAATTCCACATGCATTTAAGTCGTCAAGCCCACTCTCTGCCCCTCTCACGACGAGATTCAGTAAATCCAACTTATGGTACAGCTTATATTTTTAAAGTGAACAAAAAAATTTGGTATGCTCGCATCACATTTATTCTAAATTAATTTTTAAGTCACAAATAATCTTAGATATGGCATGAGTGCATCGGTTTGAGGTAAATGTAATATGAATGTATCAGTTTGGGAGTTTTTGTGATACAAAAATTAATTTGAGGTAAATATGGCACAACTATACTAATTTAGAGTTTTTTTATGACATTAACCCATTCTTTAAAAAAAAGACCGATTCCGATCTCTTTTCTTGCATTTGAATTACAATTGTACATTCGGTCTTGTTTCACCCGCAAATCGGTTCGGTTCCCAATTAAAAAAATTGGAACCGAAGGTTCTTGGTCCGATTTTGCTTCTGACTAGAACCACCCTAGAAATCAACCTGGTCATGGTTTCGGGGTAGAACCAGACCTACCGGACCAAACTGGGAAAAACCCTACTTTCTCTATTTTCCCACTTTTGCTTTTCTTTGCTGCTTTTCTTTACAGGGAAGAACAATTAACATCTTGTTGATTCTTCAAGTTTCAATTGGAGTTGAGCTGGCCAACTCTAAATACCAAAAAAGATAGCTTGATCTTTTCATTTAGTAGAAAAACTTAACTATTTCAAAGACAAATTATAAAGGTCCCTTTACTTTGTATATGCCTGTAGTTGATCAAACTTGCTGATAATACCTTTTTTTCACTCTCCACAGGCAATGAGCTTCATGTTGATTTACTTTTCTAGTAAATAAGGTGGCGAAAGAACCCTAGATCACCCCAAAAATCAACAGTATTGATCGGGCAAATATTATGGGATTTAATTGAAGAAACACTTGAAGTCCGAACTTATCAGGCTTGAATCCTTCTTTGTTCATCCCAAACGAAAAGGAACTCTTGGCCTTGGTCAACTATCTTTCAAGCAATGTCTGACGTGGTTCGTCCCAAAGCCACACAAAGGATGTGGACAATCCTTTATGAACGAACGAGCAATGAAGTTCTACGATTGATGTTTTTTGTTCTATGTTTGGAATTTATTTCATTTTATGCGTTCATCTTTTATTGATTGTTGTTTTTGACGGATGTTGCTTTAATTTTCATTTTGATAGAGTGAGCGATGAGTTGGACAATTCCCTATTTATTTATATTTCTGTTTGTTCTGTATCTAAATTTTACTTCCCGTAACTAAGATGTAGTTTTATTTCTCCCCGTCTAGTAAACTAAAAGTTTAGTAAAACATACGACGAGAAGCTGAGAAAAAGTGTGTGGTGGAGATGGCACCCATAGCGACATGCTGGTCGAAGGTGGCTATACTTGTAATGGCGTCTTGTTGTGGTGTTTTGATATGCATGTATAAGTTGCATTTTTTAGTGAATATGGGTCTAAGTGAATATGTTGACGAGATCGGACTTGGAGTCCATCTTGACAATCTCTTCAAGTGAATGTATTGGATTTTTGTAGCCCACTAGTTATATCCAAATTGATGGTTGATTGGTGGCCACTCCCACTGTTACCATTGTTCAGTAAATATCTCAGAAAAAAAAAAAAAAAAATTTGTGATCAATGCAATTTACGTGCAAGGGAATTGTGGTGTAGCATGCGCTCTCGATGGAAAATTTTATGCTTCGATCTAGAGAAAGAGACCAGGGATGAACTAATAGTAGACTTCACGGTTCGGTTTGTAGAAAGCAACTAGAGATGAATATGGGCATTAATGGAGATTCAAATTGAGATATGTTGGTACAGAAGTATACCTGGATTAAGGAAGAGCACTATATTACGCGTGAAGGGAAGATTAGGTGTGAAGGGGACAGTTGAGATATGTTGGTAAAGATACCTAGATTAAAGGGGAATCAAACCTAATATTGAGCTCATAGATGATGAGGGGATTGTTGAGATGCACATGTAAGTGTGTTAGAAAATTTCCCCCATCGGAGATGGTGATATAAGGAGTAATAAACATATAATATAGTTCATAAATAATTGGCTTAAGCTTTGTTTTTTTTTTTTTTTGTGTGTTAAAATTGACTTAACATTTTGAGTGAATGTAGATCCAACTGAATATATTGACAAGCTCAAATTTTAACTCTTTCTTCAAGTAAAGGTATCGGACTTATGTTGTGCACTCCCAACATGGTGGCGGTGGTGGATAGTGGCACAAACTAGATTAGAGTTTGTGGTGGATGATTTCAGGCTTGGGTTGTTGAGAAATTTGGGAAGTAAGACTTTTTAAAAGAGGGCGGTTTGGTCTTTCTAGTGATGCTATTTTAAAAGTAGAGAATGGAAAGCGGAAACGGAGTGAAAAGTGAATGTGACGGTACTTTCCCTTTTTTTTAACGAAGATGGAAAGAACAGGCGAGTTAACATTTGCAATTTCTTGTTCTACATCTGCTGTCTCCACCGTAAGATCGTAACACATGACCATCCAACTCTTGTCTTCACCATAGCTAATCTAAATTTACCACCCCCGCAAACTCAGCCCCCACGATCTGCCAATAGGCAGTGGCCACTTCCAAGCCGATCTATCACCGATCGCTGTCCCGATCTTCCTTGTCTATCTGCTTGTGCTTCGCCGTGTTGATCTCGGCGGCTTCTCCGTGGGCCGACATTATCGGTGCATTGTCGAGTCTAGCATCCATGGAGGTCAAGCCTCCACATGTAGAGTTGGCAACATGTGGTTGGCCGGGACCAGGGATTAGTAAATCTTATTTCCGTGCGAATCTGCAAAAATTAGGACACGGGGAGGGGACCATGAATGTCCTTCCGTACGACCCCGCTTGTCGAAATCAGGCACGATAATGACGCTTCCTTGAAAATAGAAACACTGCATGTCAAAACAAAGTTTTGCTTTTTCCCTACCGGCCAATCGAGATTTCTTAATTGCACATCCTATGCTGATCAACTTGCAACCGAAGTTGCACTATGAAAGCTCCATTTCCTCGCACAGCATGATCCCATCGAGTTTGATGACATCCAACCGCTAGAAATGATGATAAGCCCTCAAATAGCTCCAACAATGGCTTCTCCGATCACGCCGGTTCCAAAACCCTCGTTCCTCCGACCGTTGTCGGAAGCTTTACCTCTTTCCCCATTATCCGCTCTTGCGCCGTCTCATGCTGCTATTGCCTCGAAACACCATCATCTTCAGAGAACCTTGGAGACCATCTTTGAAGAGGAGGACGAGGACGATGATGTCCCCAGGACTGGTCGGAGCTCATCGGGTACATTGAGGTTGTCGGAGACGAGGGGATCAACCTGTTTGCTCGAGCTGAAGATGTCGTTTCTGTCCTCGCATGGTGGTTCTGAGTTTGCTCAGGACTCTTTCTTGATAAAGTTCTCATGCTTCTTCAAATAACCTTTGTACTTACTTGAGTATCACTAGTAGAGCGTGGACATATAGTTCTAGGATTCATTTCATCGGAAACTATTTGCGTGTGTGGGTTTATCTGCGAATGTTCTGAATTCTTATGGTGTATTTTTGGCAATGCCTGTGAGCTTTCACATCTTCTTAACCCGAAATGTTGGGGAGAGGAAAGGTTTCTTTAATTTTTAGGGTACTCCCAAGAATAGATCCAGTAGAGACGAGACGGGGCCTGTACCTTTCCCTTTTTTTCTACCATTGGCGATCTGAACGAGTCGCATGTACGCCCTAGTACATGTGTTTCCAATTTTCTTCAACTCACTCTTTAGTTGTGCTTTCACATGATACATGGTACCTGTGCTTGTGTTCGTGCTTAGGTTTCGTTAGTTGCCGTATAGAGGTAGCAAAAGTCGATTTTGCAGAGAAAAATAAGCTGAAAAAGCATCTTTTTTCATACGAGTACTGCTATATTACTGAAAAGAAGCCTTCTAAATTTTGTTTTCAAAGTGATGTGCCAGTTAGTTTTTCGGAATGGGAAGCTATACTCTTTTCGTACGAGACTTTCTCCTGTATAGAGACAACAGAGTAATATTCATTGTAAATCCTAATTCCTTAAAACAAAATCAACTTTAGGTCATATTCCAATTCTAATTTGAACGGCTTTGTCTTATCCAAAAGGCCCTAAACTTATTTCACTTTTATCAATTCAATCCTAAACCTTTTTTAATTTTTCCAATTGAATCTTAAACTTTTTCTACGTTTTGCAAATTGACCAATTAAATCTATCTATCCAATTTTAGCGAAAAATCGCTGACAAGGATCCCGGCCATCCCAGGTTGCACGGCTGGCGCCGACGTAAATATTTTAATAATATTTTAATTTTATCCAAATTTTTCATTAATTATTTTTTTCTATTTTCCTTCTTTACTTTATTTTTTTTTCCTTTTTCCTTTTCCCTTTGCCCTCGCTCCGCAACCACCGTCCTTCACTTGGGCTGGCGAGAGCAACCCTCGCCCTTGTTGATATGGCGAAGGGATGCTCTCGTCTGCCCAAGAGAGGGTCACCCTCGCTAGGGCGGAAAGGGCCCGATCTAGCAAGGGCGGCCCTCGTCCGAGGTCGGTAACCTCCGTCAACCATATACGAGGCATGGCGGTAGCCGGCGAAGGGAAAAAAGGAAAAGGAACAAAGAAAAAAGGAAAGAAAAAGAAAGAAAAAAGAAAAGAAGGAAAGATGGAAAAAAAATGAAAAATTCGGAAGAATAATAAAATATTATTAATAGTTGTCCACGTTAGCATTGGTCATGCCACATAAGACGGCCGACTTCCATTTCAACGATTTTCTGCCAAAATTGGCAAAATGACTTAATTGACAAAATGTAAACATATTTATAACAGAATTGGCAAAAGTGCAAAGAGTTTAAAGCCCAACTTTTACTCTGAACCCAAATTTATCCCCATTATCGTTCTGTCCAATATTGCATGAATGATCCCCAGTGGCAATTACAATGTTTTTTTTTTTTAAAACCAGAATTATATATGTGTTTTCTATTTTTTTTTTCTACCTTGTTTTCCCTCTCTTCTTCTTTTTACGACTCAACCCCACATAGGACACTACACTCCGACACGTGATTTTTCAAAAATAGAAAATTCCGACACGTTGGGACACATTGCATATTAAATATATATTTTGATATATAAATGATAAATTATCACTTTCATGATTTCACAAATAAATAAATAATAATAAAAAGCCCTAGAATGAATTTACATAATAATTCTCTTAGACTTTGTTTTTAATTTCTCACAAATAAATTTTTCACTTGACCATGTTCAACGCTTTCTAGTGAATTAAATTGTGGATTTATACACATGATAAATCCAATCTAAGTGCTCTTTTTGGATTGACTCAGACTCCAAAGTTTGTCTCAACTAACCACCGCCTGCCCTTCCCTCACGAAGGAAAGGGTTGACATTAGGGATCTTAAGCGTGGCATCGAGGCGGTGGGTCCCGCTTGCCTCCCCGGTGTCGGCCGTGGGGGTTCCCCGGGTTACCACAAAAAAAAGGAAAAAGGTTTGTCTCAACTATTTGTCTACTTTTTCTTCCTCCCTTTCCATGTCCCGCATCGGGAGAGAAATAGAGAAAGAGAGGGAAAGCTTCTTCTAAAATGAGGGCTCAGTGCCTAAAGCAATATACTAAGTTGGACTGGGTCGATGGGCCATCAGGAAGGCCCATGGGACTAGGGCAGATTTTGGTTTCAAAATATGAGATTTGCCTAAATTAACTTGAGACATGCGAATCCCAGTGTGTCCCATTCATTACCCGTGTGTCGGAAGCTCAGAGACATGCTGACCGTGTGTCGGAGCATGTCCGACCGTGTCTCAGTGTCCATACCGACACGTGTTCAACACGCCGATGCTTGCGGGGGCGTGTCCGTGTAACATAGCCCTTAACCCGCCTTCCACCCCCCACATCACCATCGTCCCAGGCCTCCATTCATCACCACCCTGCCGCTTTCCACCACCACCATCGTCCAGAATTGGCGGAAGTTAATCCATGGAAGTTCAACCTTGCAGACATATCATATTGAAAAAAAAATGAAAACCAAAAATTAACATCCAAGACTCGCATGAAAATACTCGAGCTAGTCTTCTATATTCTCCAGAGCAATGCGGATGGCGTTAAGGCTCTTGGCCTCTTGCACCGCCACATTTTCGACTCTGAGCTCCTTAACGGACATGTGCCCACTGGCTGCCGCCCGATTAGCCTCGGCCGCATCACTGGAACTGCTACTTATTCTGCTGCTTCTAAGGCTGCTCCGATTTGCGTAGGGTTCTAATGGGGTTGAGGAAGTTAGTTAGAGAATTCGATTAAATGGCGTCGCTCAGCTTGTCGTGCAAGTCCCGGTTCTTCTCCAGAACCACATCCACATCATCGATCCATGTCTCACCTCGCGAAGAACAATGATGAGGAAAATTTGAGAAAAACTTGGAGGGGGAAAATGGATCCAAATCCAATTTCACGGATTAGCTTCCACCACTGCCGGCGGAAGTGGTGGTGGAAGGCGGCGAGGTGGTTATGAAAGGAGGGGCTGGGACAGTGGGGAGGTGGTGGGGGATGGCAAGTCAGAGGGTTGAGTTGTCCATGGTGGAAGTGAAAGGAAGAAAAAGAAAGTCAAAGTGAGGGTAAAATAATTCTAGGATATTCAAGAGAGAGAATTAATAAAGACTATATTTTACTTGATTGGCTTGTCATTACACTTTATTAGGGAAGGGTATTTGTAACCGAACAATATGCATAGTAAAAGAAAACAATATATTGTAACAAGAAAATAGGAAATCATGAAATATCAAATAATATCTCTAATATCTAATAATATCTCTAAGAATATTCTCTAATAGAAAAATCTTCCATATTCATAAATATACTTCAACACTCCCCTTTAAGTTGGACCATCCAGCTGGCATCCGATAAGTGCAACTTTCATCCAAAGTAACCCAGAGCCGTGTAAGCCGGACCTTACACTAAACAAGAGATGTGGACACATCATATCGGATTCAAGATAATGATAATTGTGTAAGCCAAACCTTACACAACAAATTAAATGTAATCCACATTGTCACCGGATTTGACATGTGCTGAAGAGACACATAATCAAAAAGTTGACACATATTTCTTACACAACATTGATAGAATCATGAGGAAATCCAACTTGAATTGCGGTAACTAAATTACATCACCCCCACAATGCTCAATTTTAGCTGCTCAATAAAGATGTGCTTGACTCTGGCGCTCAATTAACATAACATCATTGTTGAGTGTTGACAAAATAGAGATTTTATTGAAAATGAGATGACAAAAAACAGTATAAAAGAAGAAAAGGTGAGGGCTTAATTTAGTTCCTCCTCTCTGGTGGCTCTGATACTTGTAAAATAATTCTAGGATCTTTAAGAGAAAGAGGGAGAGAGAATTAATGAAGACTACATCTTTACTTAATTAACTTGTCATTACACTTTATTAGAGAAGAGTATTTATACCCGAACAATATGCATAGGAAAAGGAAATAATCTATTATAACAAGAAAATAGGAAATCACGAAATACCAAATAATATCCCTAATATTTAATAATATCATTAAGAATATTTTCTAATAGGAAAATCTTCAATATCCATAAATATACTTCAACAGAGAGAGAGGGAAGCAAAAAAAAGGAGAAAATATTTAATTCTTTGAGTTGGCAAAAGAAAATGACATAAATAGCCACGCCAAAGTCAGATTTGGGGGGAAAAGTACACTAGAAGTGACATAACTTGTGTACGGCGTTCACTTGAGTGCCATAACTTTCAAAAAGTTCACTTGAGTGTCATAACTTTCAAAAATCGTTCACTTAAGTGCTACGTCGGAGCAAAATCGTTCACTTGAGTGCTACAAGAACTTTTCCCGCGTGCCACGTCATCTTTCCGGCGTTTACGGTAACTTTTTCGTCGTGCTACGGTAACTTTTCCGGTGTCTACAATAACTTTTCCGCCTGTCACGTCAGCTTTTCCGATTGCCACGTCAACATAACACTTAAGTGAACGATTTTTAAAAGTTATGGCACTTAAGTGAACGTTTTGAAAGTTATGGCACTCAAGTGAACGCCGTACAAAAGTTATGGCACTTCTAGTGTACTTTTCCCCAAATTTGGGTATGGAGTGAAGCTAATGATTTTTTGTTCGGGTCAGAATTGACATTCAATTGAAAATTAGTTTTCTTTTAGAAAATTAGGCATTCGTTATGGTCGTTTGTTTAAGCTTTCATATGCGGTCAACAAGGTACGCTAATTTGTTGAGCGGTCTCGGTTGTCAACGAAGGATATCAAAGTATAATAATAATAGCAAATGGGAAATGTTTATATGACAGTTTTTAATTTACTTGAAAATGACAGCTGGTTTTGGGCCACAAAAACAAATAATGAATAATTAAAAGTTATTGTGGGGTTCACTTTTTTAAGAATTTGTAGTTTACAATATATTATTACTCTCACAGTAGTCAAAGGCTATTATGCTAGCAAAGCCCTTAAAAAAAATTAATGCGCATATGGAGGCTCAAAAGACTCGAAAAAGGGAGGCCTAGACAGCCTCACTTCTTGTGAAATTGAACATATATATTACCCACTTATGCATACTGATGGGATGCGGGCATATTAAGCTATTAACCTTTATTTGAATGAATCTTCAACTTATCTCTAATTAAATTATCCACTAATTTTGGATATTCAACTCTCACTTAAACTACTTACCCACTGTTTTTTTTTTTTTTAACTTTACGAGCTTCTCTTTCGGTTTACCGACTTTTATTTCTCAACAGCTTTTTAAAATTACAAACTCTTCTTTAAAATTACCAATCATTATTAGAGAGATTACTAACTTTTCTTGATTAAGTTGCCAACTCGGCTTATGTTACCAGTTCTTATTTGAATTGCTTCGTAATTTTTTCTTTATTTACCAGCTTCTCTTCTCTTACAAAACCAGAAAAAAAAAAAAAAAAAAAAAACCTCTGTGGCCACCAACTTTATTTATTTTTCTTGTGAACGCCCAACAAAATAAAGTTGCTTTTGTTTAATAGCTTTTCTCATATTTCTTATCAACGGCTTATATTTACCAATTATTATATCGAATTACCAATATTTATTTGAGTGACTTACCAATTTTTCTCTAGTTAAGTTACCAACTCTAATTTGAGTTAGTTATCGTAATGTATATTTGATTCTTTTTCACTCAACGTACTTTTCTACTGGGTTGCAACCTTTTTTTTAACTACTTATCAATAGAAAAAGCTGGTAAATTAAAAAAAAAACTAAAAAATTGTTAAGCAACTCAATTAGAGCTAATAACATAAAATTAATTGGCAACTTAATTAAAGAATAGTCCGTAAATCGTTCTCAAACAAAGGTTGGGTCCCTTAAACATACGACCCACTCGCCCACTACAAGGACTCGCTTGTCTAAGGTCATTGGAGGTCGACACTGCACAACGTCCTTGATCTAAGGTTGTGGACCTTCGATGGCTCGATTACAAGAGAAAAAGACGGCGATCATGGCTGTGGGGAGAGAGAGAGAGAGAGAGAGAGAGAGAGAGAGAGAGAGAGAGAGATGAGAGAGATGGCTGAGAACAACTGTGTTGGCGATCGAGATGATGAACAGAGGTGGCCGTGAAGCTTTCCATGGTGGTTGTATCATGTTGTCCACAAAGAGATGGCTGAGAACAATTGTCGCCACCAAAGTGGCCGACTTACTCTTTCCTCGCAGGTGCTTCAGCCTCCTTCGAAACCCCTTTCCCATCCTTGACAAAGACCCCATCGTGGTCGGAGACAACGCCAGGCTATGCTACCAGCGACTCGACCGAGGGGAGCTTCAAGGGGTCGCTGTACCTCTTGGACATGCCGACGAACAAGGTCTTGACCAAATTCAAGTAGTTCTGCAACCCGCCCTACGAAAGCTGCTTCGAACTAAAATCGTTGGAGAAGAAGCTCTTAGCAATTTTACCATGCGAAGGACTCGAGGTTCGTTCTCCTACGTTCCATTTGACATATTGAATGTATTAGGAACAATTTCTGTATTTGGTCATTTTCTTTTAGTAACAAGTACCTTTGACTACAATATTCCATTTTACAACATGTTGTATTTTGATCGAATAAAAGTGATTTTACCTTCTATGGTGTATTATATAATTTATATTGTAAGTGCGTAAGTCAATTTTTTTCTCCATTTTATTTTGTATCACATCGCATATCATGTGTAATAAAATCAATTTTGTGTGCAATTTTGAATGTAAATACTGTCTCATTCTTGCATAGTATCAAATAGATGTAATCTCTATAACCATGTCAATAATTTAAAATGAAATTTCTTTTATTTTTTTTTATAATTTCTGATTTTTATAGTTCAGTTTTTCTACTTATTGTAAAGAGATTTTCCTCTAAGCTTTAACCTTTTCTTGGCCAAACTCTTAACTTTTTTTTTGGAGAAGAAAAGACTCGCCTCATTAAATTTTAATGCATTTTATGCACATAAATCACTTTTAGTGTGATACCTTAGATATAAGGTTAGATGTCCTAGCAACAAAATGGCCTAATGACGGTGGCTAAATAATTTTTCTCACAAGTGTGATATGGGATTAGCACATTCACAAAGGAGTCATTCGAAAGGACTAATTAATAATACATGAAACAATTCAAAGGGAAAGAAATCAAATAATTGGGCCTTCTAGAGGGATATGTAAATTCCTGTCAAAAAAGGGGGAAATGAAAAAAGTAGATTTTCCCACAAGCTTAGGAGAGTTTGGAAAAAAGTTGATGACTTAAGTTGGTCGTCTTGGGTCCGACTTTAGCCACAACCATCCTAAATGAGTGTTCTTACATTGACAATTCACAAAAATCTCATCTCATGATCCATTATAAAACAATCTAAACATTCTGATATCAAAAGCTAACAAAATGATCTGGAAAATCATGGGGAAACACACTAGGTAGAGGAGGATTACCGGAAGACAAAGACTAATTAACTTAAGGATTGACAATAAACAAAAACATTTTATAGTTTATTGCATGGGAGTCATTACACTTCATGATTTAACAACATCTCCCAATCCACAATGCCAACCCGAGTACAATGATGCACACCCATCTATATAAAAAAATCAGTCCCTTTGAAATTGGCAAAAACCCTAATTAACATGCTAAAGCTATTTTATAAACTCTCCTTTCATCTTACTTGTAATTCTCAAGTGGTGCATTTCTATATAGTAGAAAGTAGGAGATCAAAGAGAAGAGCACCAGAAGAACAACCAACATCCGCTTGTTCACAATGAGCTGGAACCCCTCCAACCCTTCTTCGAAAATGGTCTCTAATTTGGGAGAACTGGACGACCTCCGGTGAGACAAGAGAAGCGTCGGCGTGACCTCGCCCCAGTTGTTCATATATCTCACATCCCTCGCCATACCGATAATCTCTCCTGTCTCTTTTGCCTAATAATGAGTACTTTGAGCTGAGGGAGAAGGAGAATTCTATGATCTAAGAAGAGATAGAGATGGAGTACCTATCAAAAGATGAAAGAATAATGGCCTTTTATATAAAATGGAGAGGTGGCTAATTAGAGAAAGGAGGACAACGAATTCAACATCGAAATGTCCTGCAAGTTGGTTGGCAAAACGATGTGGACATGGCTATTTTAAGAGAAAAAACAAAAACAATTTCCTATTTCCTTTACTTTTCCAGAAATATACAAAGTTGGGTGGCGTTGGACATCCTGGTCGACGATGTTTTCCCTAATTGAGGGTTGTTTCATGTAAGTAAAAAAGGCTTCCTTAGTTAGGGAAGGATTCTATAAGATGGTAGCCAACAAGACAACAACACATATATTGCCTCCAAATTGATTAGCCAACAAGCTGAAGCAAAATAGTCAAATTGTAGTTATTTTGGTGGATCAATCTACTAGTTTTGTGTAGCAAGCATCATGATGTATCTGCAATGGGATTGCTTTGATCAACTTCCCCTATAACAAAGAGGATTGTGTGAGAAATTGCGTCAGGTAAAACATTTGATAAGAGAAAATCACATCATGAGCCCTAAATCTTATGTATATAAATGCAACTGAGATCTGAAACTTTTAATTGATTCAATCAAGTCTTAAACGAGAAAATCGTCCAAAAAGTCCTAAACTTTTTGTACTTTTACCAATTCATTCGTAAACCTTTTAAATTTGTCGATTCAGTCATAAAAATTTTCACTTATTGTCGATTCAGTTCTATTAGCAGAAAATCACCGATGTGGATGCCGGTTGTCTTATGTGGCACTTCCGGTGATGATGTGGATAATTATTATTGATAATTTAATCATTTTAAAAATTTATTTATTTATTTATTTATTTTTCTATATTTCCATTTTCCTTTTATTTTCTTGTTCCCTTTTCTACTTTTTTTTTCCCTCTCCGCCCTATCTCAACCGCCGCCACCTCGGGTGAGGGCCACCCCCCACCTGTCCCTACCGAGGGCCACCCTCGTTAGCCCCTAGTGAGGGTCGCCCTAGCTTGTGCTAATATGGATAAGACAATTTGTATATCATACATGTAAAATGATTAGCACTGATATAAATAAGGGAGAATAAGTACAAATGAAAATATGTTTAACAACATATTCCCACGTTTGGAACTAGAGTAAGATGTTTAGAGGAAAATAGAAATTTTGCAAATCCACTTATAGAAGGAGAACTATTATATGCCTCTCTAATTGGTAAGTAATTTTTATTAGGAACTATGTGACTTCATATAGTGACTATGTTTAGCCACTAAAAGAAGATTATCAAAGTCTAAAAAACACAAAATTTGGTTTGCAAGCCCAAGGTAATACGTTGGATTTCATAGTCTATTTCAGGAACTTTTTTTTTTTTAATATCGAATATGGAACCTTGGTTAGCCTGCCAGTGATACGCCTTAAAGGGCATCACTAGTCTTTTGCTTCCCCACTTGCTCCTGGTGAAGCAAGTTTTTCTACTTTGCGCAAACTTTCTAATCAAGTCCAATCAAACATCAAATTCCACCAAATCCAACTGACGTGGTCATCAAATGACGTTAGAGTATAATTTGCGTAAAATTCTTCTAACGTGTATGCTCCCTATGTATAATAGATGATCAACCCCAATACTTTCACACTTTATTTTTTTTAATTATGATCTAAGCTTTCCGCCCATTTGTTATTCATGTCCACGTAGATCAAGTTGTCATACTTCAAATGTCGTCTAATGGTCATGACAGCGGGCATTTAGCCTAATTTGCTGCGGAAGAACTTATTAAAAGACTTGGTTAGACAAACAAAAGATTGAGACTCAATTAGAAAATGCGTTAAAATTACATGAACGAAAAGTAAAACTTCTTCTAAAAGATTTTCAATAAGAAAATAAGAAATAATTTCATGTGAATGAGTCTCTCCCCATTATGCCATTGTCCTCATTGAAGAAAAGCATAAGAAGGAAGTGAGCTTGAAATAATTCTTGGATATCTGTCATTATTTGAGATATCTAACCATGCTTAATTCGTCAGAGACTCGTAAATGCATGTAACCACTTCACCCCATCCATCACGGATGTCTTTTACATCATAGAGGATAAATACATTTCGATAATAGAATAACATTTTCCCTTTCACGGAAAGCTATTTTATTTACATGAGCGGGGGAAATGAACTAGGTAATTGGAAGGTATAGCACGACCAATCACGAATAGTTGTCACACTCCTAATTGCCATGCCATGTTGCAATAACATTCGGTTGCACTAAGATCCTCCTAATCATATTATGTCTTGGAAAGAGAGACGCCTTCATCGGTTGGTCGCAATGGCATGAGCTGCAATGGTGGTCATCGTCTTTGCTGTCATGGAGGCACTGCTTTCGGCGCCAGAAAGAGATGTAGTCGGGTTCCAAACTAGAGAGAGAGAGATATGACTAGAAAGGGGTTTGGTGGAAATTATCTATAAGCCGCGAAAACGGCATACCAAGAGCACCATAGTTAGAATCTTGAAACACAATAATAGAGGTAAAGAGATTTGTGCACCTGATTTGGATTTTGTAGTTCTTGATGCAGAATAGCAATGATCCAAAGCTCAAGCACTTCTCATTTATCGCCCTTTGTATTATTAGCTCAATGAAACAGCCCCTCACCACCCAATTTTGTGACTGCCCCTTATATGAGTTAGTTTGTGCATTAGTTAGTTCTAGAGGAGAAACTTAAGCACTATTTATATAGTTTTCAGTCAGGCTCTCTCATCATGGGCCAGGCTCAACTCAGCCAACATAAGCTAGACCCATAATCTTCATATTATTTTGTATTAGACCACCCTATAAAATGGTGAATTACAATATCAATTAATGTAGCCCACATTGAAAAACACTTACATTATCTTCTCATGTACTTAGAAAACAACATACACATTTCCCATGTATCAATATTTTAATAGGATGTTTATGCAAAGTTGAGCTGATCAAGACCAGCCCAGCTCTAACCATTCGATTCCCGGGGAATTTCCCTCTCGCTGGCCAGTGGTTGGATTTTATCTCTCTCTTACAAACAGGATCCTAAAAGATACCGTCTGAAAATGCCAAAAGTGAAACAAGCTAAAGAGGGGTTGTTGAGAATATTTATAATATATAGCTAAAATAATAATAATTTAATTATGTACTATTTCATTCACAGACACCCCACGAGGAGACATTATAACAAAGAAAATATACAATTTCCCGTGACACGCGTGATCCACTTTTGCATGCTAAGTTTTATATAATTTGGTCACTGAGTAGTTGTATTTCTATTCACCACAATCATCACAGCCTTGTGAAAGAAACAACAAATGGTGGAGCTTTTAAAAAAAAAAAATGTGGCGTCATCTTCTTCCTTATCTTTCTCTTGCTCATTGCGTAACATAAACTTCCAAAGCAATAACTCGAGCAACGCAACATAAATTACTGATGGAATTATCCCTGTAAATCATGTTTGGATAAATAATAACTTGGCTGACCCATTCACTAAGGGACTCTCGAGAGGTTTAGCTAGCAGTGTTGTCAAAGGAATAGCTCTTAAACCAATTGATAATAGTCAAGTATAGTGGAAACCTAATTTTATAATTTTGACAAAAACAGATATAGTTCAATGGGTAATAACATGCTATTTTATCTTGAATGTGATTGAGTACTGGGGCACAAGGTTGGTACTCATGAAAAGTTAGGAGAATGAATTCAAGAGAACACTCTTAATGAAGTTCGAGATTTTAGCGAAGGCAATGCTAAAATAATAAGTTATGATTTACATATATGAACATAAGAAGAGGTACTACTTCTATCAAAAGTCCGATGAAGTTTTGTAAAATGTTCATGAATGCAAGAGGCAACACATGGCCATAAAAGTACTAAGGCATAAAAAATTTCTAATCGAATGGGTATAAAGTCATACGTGGTATAATTCAATTAACAAATGGAATCATGGTTTAAATATTTTTTCTGCCACTAATTTGGTTGATGAAATTGTTCAGTAAATGAAGGTTCAAATCTTAATAGATACCTTCTTGTATAGGTGGCCGGTTCCTTAGAACCGCCGGTTCGGTCAACGGTTCCGAAAGGTGGAATGAAGGGCTGATTCCTAGGCACAATGATTTTTTTTCCCCGGGCCTCCTCCCTTTTTTTTTTTTTAAAAAAAAACCGGTCGGAACCGGCCCTTGAGAGCCGGTTCCGGTTCTGGGTTGGAACCGTGGGCCCGGTCAATGGGCCGGTTCTGGGCCCACGGTTCATTTTGGCCATCTCTACCTTCTTGTATCTATAAATTTATGTAAGTTATTACATATATTAAATTAAGTGGGCGATTGTTAAAATAGTTTGTCATCATGATAGTAGGTAACTTTTGATTATGAAAAGAGGTGACTTTTGGTTATGAAAATAAGTCATTATTGACATGAAAAGTGGTGATGGTTCATCATAAAAAGTGGAGATAGTATGAATAAGGTACCTATTCCTAAGAGATGTGTTGATTGGTTGTATATAATACTACCATATCATACATTGTTCATAACAGCTATTCAAAACAATAATTTCTTTTTCGTAACTCTCTTTTCTTCTTTTTTCATGCGCACAATTTTTATAACATGCTCAAGATGAAATTCCAATAGAGAAATTGACTAATTGGTGAACTCGTTTCTCTGCGATTTTGGTGTATATCCTATGGGTATATTTGTTCTATACCCCACAACAATAATAGTATGGACAAATAATACTTTAAGGACGGTATCATCATCACGTATTAAAGCATCAAAGATCTATGCTATATCATCACTAGCAATCGAGTTTCCCCAATAGAGATGAAAAATTGGGTGAGCTAATTAACCATTTGTCAGGTTATCTTGTCCTGTATCCACGTTAGATTCCCCAGGATTATACCTCTCACTGGCCGATGGTTCAATTTTATCTCTTTCTTACAAACAGGATCATAAAAGATACCGCCTAAAAATGCCAAAGGTGAAACAAGCCACAAGGGGAGGTCGTTGGGAATATTTATAATATATAGCTGATGTAGTAAGAATTTACGGATTAATGTCACGAAAAACTCCAAAGCTGGTACACTTATTACAAATTCTTCTCAAATTACTTTTTTGACTGTTAAAAATTTCAAACTAGTACACATGTAATAAATTTACCCTCTATTAATTTCCATTAAATTAAGTTTACACCACGAAAAATTTTCAAACTAATATACATGTGTCAAACAAAAGATAAAAACCTCAAATTGATATACTCACAACTGTCATATGCCGTCTAACTCAGTAATTTGACAGTATTTGGACCAAAAAAAAAAAAAATTTGACAGTATAATTTAACGGAAACTAATGAAAGGTTAATTTGTCACTAATGTACCAATTTGAAATTTTTTGTGATTAAAAAATTATTTTTTGATAAATTTATCACAGATGTACCGGTTTGGGATTTTTAGTGGACAGAAAAATAGTTTGGGGTAAATTTATTATAGATGTACTAGTTTGAATTTTTTTTTTGTCAAAAAATAATTTGGGGTAAACTTATCATCGGTATAACGGTTTAGGATTTTTCGTAGAATTAACCCTGATTAAATTATGCACGATTTCCTTCATAGAGGGCCCACGAGGATACATTATAACAAAGAAATATAGAATTTGACTTGACACATGTAATCTACTTTTGCATGCGAAATCCTATATAAGCTGATCACTGAGCAGTTGGAAATCCTATATAAGCTGATCACTGAGCAGTTGTACTTCATTTACCGCAATCATCACAACCTTGAGAAAGAAACAGCAAATGATGGAGCTTTCAAAAAAATGTGGCGTCTTCTTCTTCCTTATCTTTCTCTTGCTCTCACTTGCCTCACAACTTTCACTAGCCAGGCCTTCCAAAAAGCTCAAACCGTGTAAGCACTTTGTGTTGTACATGCATGACATAAACTTCAAAGGCAATAACTTGGCCAACGAGACTGGAGCTGCTATAACGAGTTCGGTGACCCTATGACCAAGGATCGGAACCTGCGTTCTCCCCCAGCAGCCTAGGGTTCATGGTTTCTATTTTTACCATATGAAGACTACTCCGAGCGTCTGGTTGGCCTATACCTTGGTTTTCAACTCGACCGAGTATGAGGGCACTATAGACGTCATGGGGTCCGATTTTATACTGGCAAAGACTAGGTATCTCCCAGTGGTTGGCGGAACTGTAGATTTCTTCATGGCTAGAGGGACTGTTGAGCTTGAGACAGATGATTTGGTTCTATTTGAGTATTTTTGGTTGAAGATGGAAGTTAAGTTGTACGAGTGCTATTAGGAGCTAAAAAAGTCGCTAGTCACATATTCTTTGGAGTCTTAGGATTTTGGAGGACGTACTTGACTAGGGTTTAGGAATAGCATAGGATTTCTCTTCAAGTTGCAATGTTGGTCACTAGCTATCCAAGGTAATGCTTGTCAAATTGTCATCTTCAGATATATGGTCTAATAAAGACACTTCAAATGGTCACTCATTTAACTCGATGTCATTGTTTCATTACCGTCCATTTTACGTCATGTTATAGATACAAAACTCGTTTACAAGATTGATTTATTCACAGTGATGCGATATATTTTGTGGGGTGTTTAAGTATGTTGTTTCTGCTTATAATGCTCCCTCAAAAAACTATCTTAATTAGTTTGCACCTAAATCTTTAAAATGATTTCAATGACCTTCATATTTTATACCTTTTTCTGATAATCATAGGGTGGGTCTTAAAATATGTCACGATAATGCAATTGAGTCAAATAATTACAAGTAAGTTTACTGAATGGCTCGAAAAAAGATAAAGATATGTTTTAGTTGAATACTATCAAAGCATGGTTATACGCTCTCCCGTAGTATATTGTCCTTATTGATTTAGAAATTCACAAACGATTTTTTCCGCCCGCTCTATCGGAAAGGAAGTTTGACTTTATTGAAAAATAAGGTCTTCCTCGAGAAAAATAAAAGCATATTGCCTACTAATATCTTGTAGGGAAAGGCATATTTGATAATTTTAGCGACTTCCTATTGCAGTTTGTAAAGAAATTTTGCAGGCAATAAAATTGATTCAATTTTACGTGCGTAAATGCTCGATTTGACTGACTCTCATCTATACGGAAAGTTCACGATCCATATGTTCCATACAGTGCTCAATCAGAGTTTTGTTAGTACATTGTTCTTTGTTTTCTATTTTTTACTTCGTTGCTTATTTTCTCTAGAAAGTAAAATAATGGGTTATTACCGCGAAAAACCCCAAATTGGTACACCCGTGATAAATTTACTCCAAACTATTTTTTTAACCACCAAAAACCCTAAACTGGAACATATGTAACAAATTTACCGTAAATTATTTATTTTGAATAGAAAAATCTCAAACCGATATGCTTGTAAAAAATTTACCTTCCGTAAATTAGGTAAATATCACAAAAAACTCTAAATTGATATACATGTGACAAACATACGGTAAAACTCCAAATTGGTATACTTGTTAACTGTCATGTGTCATCAACTCAACAATTTGACAGTTAGATTTAACAAAAACTAACGAATGGTAAATTTGTTCTGAGATGTACCGGTTGGGATAAATTTATCACCAAATATACCAGTTTAGGGTTTTTTGTGGTCAAAAAATAGTTTGAAATAAATTTATTGCAGGTATACCAGTTTGGGATTTTTCGTGGTATTAATCCTAAAATAATTGAAGATGGAATATGTTGTTGAAAAGAAGTAAGATGAACGAGTACCAACGAGTTCATACTATGCCTAAACCTACCTTTCATTAGGCAAGAAATTGTCTCGACGTTCACAATAACTTGGAGAGTGAAGTTGAAGGGAAAACCTTACCGTAGATGTCAGCAAGCCCCTCATAGGGAATATTTCATCATAAGACTGCAGGAGAATACCGACCTTGCAAAACTGCAATGATCCGATTTTTGGAGAACCGCATTTCATCGGTGGAATGAAAAATTGCCAATTGAGGCTGTTATTCAGTCGATAATTGCAGAGTTTCCCTAAGAAAATTATGGATGAGAACCTTCACTGAGGATGAAATCATCGATATCGACATGCAAGTGTCAACTGTCAAGTAGCAATGTTTTCGTATACGTAACTTTTTTTGAACAAGCATTAGGATAATAGGTAACTGTTAGGTGGTTTTGTTTAGTGCCTTTGTCTTAGGATTTTGGTGATTTCTCGTGGATAAGTGTGGTTATAACTTGTTGTCACCGCAAATACGATTAAGAAGTTATTTTTGTAAATTCACTAACAATTTGCAATGGTCATTTATAGGCTTTTTAAATAGCTACATTGCACTCTTTGTAAAATCCCCCAATCAATCACAGGACACGAGGTCTTTGCAAATTATCTTTATCTTTACTTTTCCGTAATTTAAATGGTTGGCCATGATTGCCTCCAATTTTCATACCTTTAAATTTCTCGTCATCTACTTTCCTATCCAAATTCAACAAAGGAACCATTCATACCCTTTGTCGATTCACACATAGATTCATGTAAATTCGGAAGTTGTTTCATCATTAATTCAATTATGGGGTAACAAAAAATATTTCATCATCGATTGAATTATGGTGAAATAACTTTTTGGCACACTTAGTGGGACGCATTATATTAATTCAAGAAGACTACGATAGCGAGAACTAGAAATCAACAAGAGCCCAATAATGTTTCTAGCAGTAATAACCCAGTGGCTTAAACTGGTGAAGAATTTGATGCACACTCTGAATATTCGACCATTAACCGAGCGGCAGAAAGAGGCCAACTCGGGGGGCCTGACATTCCGCAAGGTCTCACCGAAGAACAGTCAAGAGAACACCAAATTCTCACATGTTGGCCATCATGGAGAGGTTATTCGAAAAGCAGTTAAATGAAAAAGACAAGTACGTTGTGAGTCCCATGTCAGACGTAATAAGCGGGTCGTTTTTAACGAGGTGAGTGATGTTCTCTCGAGGCTAGAATCATCCATTCAGCCACAATTAGTCAATTCATTGGCAACAGGTACGTTCCTTTTCTCTCTCCATTTGTTGCTGCTAATAGTGTTCCTCAAATCGACCAAATTAATGACAATGACTTGGCAAATCAAACTGGTCGACAAGCCCGTTGTTTCGACAAATGTTGAAGATGTAAGGCTAGGGGTGTTGAACGAGCAAGCAACAACAAATGGTTCAATGGCCACAAAATAATTTGATAAGCTTTGGAGAAGAAGACGGTAGAGAGAGTTTCTGCTCTATCTCACGTTACTTTTATTCATCAAATCAAAAAACCTATTAAATAGGCATAACATCCAAAACCACTTAGCAAGAAAATAGCAACAGAATAGCAATAACAAAAACCCACTAACATATCCCACTAACTAAAATATCTGTAGAAACAAACCCCTACAAACTAGGATCCCACGTAAAACAGAAAATTGACAATCCTTATAGTTTAGGATTCATGTAAAAAAAACAAATAAACATAAATAAGTAATCCTTGATCACGATGACTCGCGTGCGGGTTGGTGTTGTTTTATTTAACAATAAAAAAACTTTCGAACTTGTTGCTACTCAAACTTTTCGTAAACAAATCGCAGCTTGATGTTCCGTTCCAACATGCTCCAAGTCAATTTCTCCTTGCAAGACTTTTTCTACCGATAAAATGATAATGCACCTCCACATGCTTAGTCCTTGCGTGAAAAACTGGATTCTCCGCTAAACGTATTGCCGACAAGTTATCGCAATATAAAGAAATACCAAACTTTGTTGGTTGATGCGGGTCTTTCAATAATTGCATAAGCCAAGTGCTTTTGCTGCCATTTTTTTTCTTTTTGGTGTTCTTCTTCCGTGGTTGACAAAGACACTGTTTGTTGTCTTTTGCTACACCAAGAAATTACTCAAGCATGAAAGCATACCCGGTAGTTGAGCCGGGTATCATGATCACCCCGCGTACGCAAGCTCCACCTTTCTTATACATAATGCCATAGCCAAGTGTGCTCTTCACATATCTCGGATTACTGATTCCAAATGAGTTTTCTTTGGATTTTGCATTAGCGACTCATCACACCAACCAAAAGAAATATCCGGTCTTGTTAAAGTTAAGTAGATAAGACTACCTACCAGATTACATGGTGGCATCTTCTAAATCTTTCCCTTCATGAGCACACATTTTAGCATTTGGCTCCATTGGTGTCGAGATTGGCTTACATTTAAGCATTGCAAATTTCTTCAACAAATCTTTGGAATACTTTTGCTGATGGAGAAACATCCCTTCCTCGAATAAAGTCGACCTCTAAACCAAGAAAATGCTTGAGCTGTCCAAGTTCTTTCATCCAAAGCGAACCGACAAATTCTTCTTGGTTTGAAGAATTTTTTCTTCACAATCTCCTGTGATGATTAAGTCATCCACATACACCAGCACAATAGCTACCTTCCCTCCTTTAGCCTTGACAAACAAGCTAGAATCCGCACATGTCACCGAATAACCACAAATTCAAGAAAACCCTTGGTGCTTGTTTCAACCCGAGAGAGCCTTGATTTGATGTCATCGGTTGATCATGTAAATCTCCCGATCTAGCTCCCCATGCAATTAATTTTTTTTGAGAAGTGGATTTTTAAACTTTGCAAGGATTATTTCATCATAGTCTAGTCCATATTGTTTGAGAGAACCCTCGGGCTACCGGGGCCTTTTGCCTCTCTACTGATCCATCCGTGCGGCGCTTTATCTTAACACCCATTTACAAGAAATAGGATTCACATCTCTTGGCTTTGGTCCCAGAGTCATTTGCAATTTCCTCTTCCATAGCTTTAATCCACTCCGAACTTTGAAAGCTTCCTCAAATGTCGGTCTTTCCTTCTTCCCTTCTTCAACAATGGCAGCATACTTGGGATTTGGCTTTGGCTCTTGTTGATATTCTAAGTGTAGCGGTGTATCCGTCCATTCGGCTCATCTTCTCCACTTGGTCTTTGGTATACACGTTTGCCAAGAATTTTGAGCTGCCTTCACATCTACATCATCATCTACACTTTCACTTGAACTCAAATTGAGAAATTCTTTCCTTAAATTCAACAATGAACCATTCTACATCCTATACTTTCCATCTTGCTACGTAAGTAAAATACATAGCATACACATCCAAAAACTCAAACCAACAACATCATGTTCCATATTTTTTCAAAAGGTGAAAGGAAACGTAACCTCTTGTTGAGGAAGCCTATTGTTTTGAAAACCGCCGCCTTCATTGCTTCCGCCAAAAACGCCCCAACATTCTTCGCATAAGCATACTTCACACTTTCTTTTCTCCGCTACCCCGTTTCTGTCATAGCACATGTGAATTGATGGCGTATTTTACCCTCTCGAAGAAAACGTGAATTCATCCGAGGTGTACTCTCCCCTGTCGGTGCGTAAACAACGGATTCTTTTATCAATCTCCTTTTTCTACCTTCTCGAACTCTTTGAACTTTGAAAGATTGGATTTTTCCTTCATAAAGTACACCCATACGTACCTCGAGAAGTTCAATGAAGGTCACCATGTACTTCATTCCACCAATGGAAGCTTGCTTAAAGGTCCAAACATGAACAACTCTAATGGTTCCTTCGCTTTGAATTTTGAGTCTTCAGTGGCTGGTTTGATTTTTTTTTTTTTTATTCCAAAAAAAAAATTTTTTTTTTTCTTTTTTTTGGGGGGGATCCCGTCAACATCGACTTCTTCATCATCACATCTAGCTTAGAATAGCTAACGTGACTTAGCCGCATGGCACAGCGCTCATTCCTTCTCGTCTTGTTCACATATCATCACATAGACACTCCGTTCTTCGTCCCTTCATTACCGAGCTTACTCAAGGTCTCGATATATTTTCACATCTCGTGGACCAAATAGGACAAAATGGCCGATGATGTTAATTGTGCTACCGAGAGAAGATTTTCTTCATACAAACGTGATAGACATTTTGGAGTGGCACCCGGCATCACTACATTGAGCTAAACCTCTTTTTAATTTATTTTTATTTTTAATTAATTTTATCCCCCCTCACCCCCACCTTTTTTTTTCTTAAAAATTCCTAGAGGTCGCCTTATTACCGATAACGTCATATGGTTTGAGCAACCGAAATCCAATCATTCTCATAATCGATTTGATTGAATGTTGTTGCCGTAAAGGGTAACTCCTCCTCATCTACACAGGAAAGCCTCAAGCCTTTTTTAAAATTCCCGGCCTCCTTTTCTTATTCGACCAATCCTTCGCCATATGACCCTTCTTCGGCAGCTCTCCCTTCAAATTTTTGGCCATTGCCTTACTTCTTTGAACCATCCATGACAATTTACACTTCTCACCTTGTCTTCACCTTGATGACTTCTCACCTTGTCATCATTCTTTTTAGATCCACCGTAAGCATCTTTGCTTGGAATTCCACTTGCCTTTGTAGGCATAGAGTGCCTCTTCTTCATTCTTCAATGAGACTCCTCCCATTTGCTTAGCTAAGGCTTCTTGACCAGCTAGCAAATTTTCGATCGACAAGCGATAATTTTGCCATCCTTGTATGGCAAGCGAAAATCATCCGAATTCAGCCACAATTTCTCCATAGTCTTCACTTTGTGAAAAATTTTGGGGACCCTTTATTAAGAATAAGGCCACCGACAACAACTCACTTTCTAAAAGTTGGAGCTTTTCGTTCTTCTTAGAGAACAGCTTGATAAACGTATCCCAAGCTTCCTTGGGAGTATCCACATCTCGTATATGCTAAAACATCCTCTTCAACCGTCGTCTTCAAAACGAACATGGCTTTGCCCGCTTTAATCTTCCATTTTCGCAATGTCCCATTCACATCTTCAGCCTCCGTTGTTTTCCACATCGTTTCCATTCACAACCTCCCACAAATTCCCCATATAAGACACTATGTGTGGAGAAAAAATTTTAGCTCGGGTTGTTGAGTTTCTTGATTCCGCCAACGACTTGAAGATCACCCATCTTGACAACAGATGCTCACGAACGCCCGAAAGAAGAAGAAAAGAGATTGTTGAACGAGCAACAACAACAAATGGTTCAATGGCCACAAAATAATTTGATAAGCTTTGGAGAAGAAGACGGTAGAGAGAGTTTCTGCTCTATCTCACGTTACTTTTATTCATCAAATCAAAAAACCTATTAAATAGGCATAACATCCAAAACCACTTAGCAAGAAAATAGCAAATTAAGCAATAACAAAAACCCACTAACATATCCCACTAACTAAAATATCAAACAAAAAACACCCTACAAACTAGGATCCCACGTAAAACAGAAAATTGACAATCCTTATAGTTTAGGATTCGTAACGAAAAAAACAAATAAACATAAATAAGTAATCCTTGATCACGATGACTCGACGTGCGGGTTGGTGTTGTTTTATTTAATAAGGGGCTCCATTGGTACTACCCAATGTGAATATTCCAAGAAAACGAAACATGCCGGTTAACGTAGATAGTCTGGCAAGATCAGTGTTACCGCATAGGGAGAATAGATGGCAAACCAAATTCACAACAGAACCCAGCATAGTTTGTCAAAAAGTTTGACAACAATTGGGGTTAAACAGAGGTGTTATCATACCACATCCGGAGTCAAAATTCATCATTTTCCAAGAGGCTTCGAAACCCTAACTTTGTCATTTTTACTGGTGAAGATGAACAATCGATCATCAAACACATTGGTTGATTTATAGCCTAGTGTGGGGAAGCAGGGATGACTGAGTTATTAAGACTGAACTTTATTCTTTATCTTTGTCGAAAACTAATTTCACTTGGTACTCTAACTTACCACCCAATTCTAATGGAAACTGGGCTAATCACGTTCTCAATTTTATAGAACGATACATGAGGCATTAATTGCTAAGTTGGCCTGACTCTACTTGAGTATCTATGTTGGGTACCGATTACTTAGTGTTGTTGATGCAATCATTTACTTTATAATAGGCCACGACCTACACTCGGGTGCAAATGCGCTCTAGGCATATTGGGCTCTTGTGTCGACGATGCTTTACGGGCCTTCTTGCCTGCTTAGACCCACATCAAAACTAATTTGGTTTGTAAAGAATTTTTGGGATACTTGTCCAAAAAGTCCTAAACCTATTGTACGGTAGCTAATTCAATCTTAAACTTTTTAGTTAGAGATGCAATGTTATTGACCTACAACTTAGATGGTCATGCAAACATTTGTCCCAGTTGTTTCTACATCTCCGGCCCCCCCTTTTAGTTTCATTCACTCACAAACAGCTTGTAAGAACTCTTAGAGATTCTCACTCCCAAAAATGTCGTGCAAAGGTTGCTAAGGGGACAAAAAGGGGTTTAAGTTCAGCACAATATTCCATAAAAGTTGAAAACGAAAAGGTCCAATAGCAGAATTAAGATGAAGTAAGATGCATTCCCGTGAGTTGCTAGGTCAAGTCTCTGAGTATTAATTAAGTTAAAAATGACTGCTCGACTGCATTGGCCGGCCCGAGCTCTTCTTGGCTTCTCCACATTATACTAGCTGGGCCTATGGTTGGATTAGGGAGCTCTAGGCATATTCTAATCGTCCCTCGTTAAAGAGCGGCCGGCGAAAAAACATGAATGCTTGATGATGAAACGACGACACCTTTAATTAGGCTCCCGACGAAATTGGTGAAAATTTGACCCTTAATCTTGACGAAATGCATGGACGGCCCCCTAAATTTCTTGGCGCGAGATTTGAGATCCCTAAACTACATCATGCCCAGTTTCTAAATGCTGAAATTTGAGAACGGAAGTAAGGGTGAGCGATGTCGCAGCATGTTGTCGGCGAAATCGAATCGTAAATATCTATGCAATGAGTAGTTATGTAAGTTGATTGTCTTTTTGTTGGGCATCGAATTATGCCGACATTAGCGAACCCCGAGATCCTTAAACTACATTATGCCGCCGTCGTTGGAACGACAAGGTAGTGAAAGACTTGTATTCCGTGCCATTGTTGTTCGACCACTCTCGCTTTTGAACCATAATTTCTCTCGTTCCTAACAATGTTAAAGAATAACGAGAAACTACCAAATCAGTCGTAAACTTATTGTGAGGATGCCTATTTTCAATCTTAAAAAATTGTTAATGTAGTTCTAAACGTTTTTACGAAATTTCCATTTAATCATTCCGATCAATTTTCGCGTGAAAATGTTAACTTGGCGATCTAGTCAATCACCAATCGTCTCATGATGCGGGAGCGTCGGATCTTGTCAACAAGTTCATAATGAAGATTTCAAAGATCGGGAGAACGAGTTATGCCCATAGAGATTTCATCACGACAACGAGCAGAAATTTCAGTTCTGCGCTAGCTCGGGGAGAATGATCATAACTCTTTTGATACATATCGAATTGGCTTGATTCCAACGCCAAAAGTTCAAGAACTCTTAGATCTACAACTTTTGAGATTTGAGATTTTTGAGATAAGCATTGTAGGCTCATCGATGATGAGGAGAAGTTGTCTATCAGGAATGGACAAAATTGGGAAAAGCAAGGATGACGAACAAATTTAGAGTCAAAGTTCAAGTCTCTATATGTTTAATGTATTTTCTAATTTCCATATCTCTTTAATATTCTATTAGTCCCCATATGTCTTTATTGTTCGGGAAGTTCCTATGGTTGTCTAGTCTCCATGCCTTTTATTATTATCTATTTTCTATTTCGATGTCCCTATGTAAATCAAGGAATAACTCTCCATTGCAAGGCCAACAATTTTTATGAATGAAAATATATGAGGCGACCGAGCCGCCTCTCTCGATCTCTATCTTACCCGGCCTTCACGATCTATGATTGAGGATGGTTTGAGATCACGCACCTTTAGCAACCATTGACTAAGGCAGATCAATCACCACTAGCCTCGGGCGACCTCGAAACGCCTCAATCGAAGGTCGCATAGAGACTCTAGAGAGAGAGAGAGAGAGAGGGGGAGATGTGGGGTCGGTAAGTGGTGGCAATGGGTGTCAAAAGTACCTTAACTTAATCGAATAAAAAATTTCGATTTTTTTCAATTCGGGTAACAAGTAAAGGAATTCGGGTAATTTTTCGATTTCGGGTTTTCACCTTCTTTTTTATTTATTTTTATTTTTTTAGCTTCTTCTTCTTCTTCCCTTCGCTTCACCATAGGATCTCCCTCTTCCTGCCCTTAGCGAGCTCTCATCCTCGTCATCCGCCTTCGAGACACCCACGTTTCTTACGGCGAACAAATCACGAGATGTTTTTATGCATGTTAGCTTATTTTATTTACATTCGTTAATTGAATAAGTAAATGTTTTAGCTCACGTAATGTAAAGATCCTCGATCGATGTTTGTTAACTACTCGACGATAAATGATGTTTTTGAAATTTTAGCCAAAAGAAAAACAGGATTTCGTTAACGGGTGCCCTGATCGCTTGCTAAACATTTAAAAAACAAATGTTTTTTCGTTTTCAATTAATATAATAAAATAATAGGAAAACCGCTACCTTGCTTTCAATTAATGTATTTGACAAGATCGTCGATTATTTCTAACCCCATAATTTTTCAATTAATGAGTGATTTATGCAAAATACGCAATGATGATGTGTGTGGATCTCATTGTAAAAAATTATAAAAAAAAAGATTAAAATCATAAAAGGAAAACAATAGAGCAAAAAAAAAAATTATGTTAAGATAGTTATAAATAAATTAAAATGATAAAAGGGAAATAATAAAAGAAAGCAGTGTCGCCTTCCTCTTCCAAGGGCTTAGGTTTCCATTCAGTTTCTTCCTGTCCCTCTTCTCCTTGTCTCGCCTGAGAACGGATCGCCGGCGGTCTCTGGCTAGCCGGCGATTTTGGTAAACCCTGGACTGGAGTACACCAACCGCACTGTGTGGTGGTGTCGGCGCTGAGCGTTGAGAGAGAGAGAAGCAGAAAGCTGCTGACTTGTGCTCCTACAATCGCGAAATCACAACCCTGGATGGTGGAGCGCCAGAAACCTCCGTTGGAGCTCCCTCCTCCTTCCACCACCGTCCAGCCCTCCGCAACTACAGTCGATCCTCCTCCGCCGCCGCCGCCGCCTCCGCCTCCGGCATTCGATCCGAGTCGAAGTAACTCTCTCTCTCTCTCTCTCTCTCTCTCTCTCGTTATCCTTGTTCTATTTTCAGTGTATTGGATTTAGTTACTCCTTCTTGGTGTTTTAGTTTGTGCAAGTTCTGTTGGATTGCTAAGTGTTCGCTGCTTTTGTGCCCATGGATTTCTCTTTCTTTCCCTTTGTTGACGCATTGGCCGTCTTTGAGACTAAGTTGCGGTATGCATATGGGGTTTTCGAAATGCCCAGGTCTTCGTTTACTTCAGCAACTTGGGGGGAGCAGTTTTTTACAGGTAATGATCCGAAAGTGTTTGCGGACGTGCTTATCCAGTTAATGTTGCGTCATGTTTCGTTTCCTTTTTCCTCTTTCTTTGGTGATGCGTGAGGTTGAGTAGTGAGGAATGTATTGGTAATTTCTCAATCATGAAAGCGATTTGTCCTTTCGCCAATCCATTGCGCGACCCACGGGTCCAATGAATAGCGGGGCTCGCTCATTGAATGAATTCTTCTACCCATGATGATTAGAAACCAACTCTGGTTAGCTCATGAGGTTCTGGCAATGTGATTTTTACTTTTATCCTGAATTTTTTGGCTGATTTGGAGTGCTTCTGTGCGTAATACATCGTAATCTGATAGTGGGTATAAAAAATTTGTAGATGCTGTGGAACTACTTACTGTATAAAATCAAGGATCAAGTTCATCATGATGGCCTATCTTCCAGTTTCATGTCGAGGACTGGCGGTTTTTGAGAAGCCATCTTCCATTCGTATTCCTAGCTATGTGTCGTTTTCGTATCTCAGGTACTACTGCTCAGTACAATCGGAAGGAAAGAATGTTGAGCCGCGAGGCAAATTGTCTAAGAGAGCTAAAACTAGAAAAGTTAATGCGATCTCACAACTCATCAATAGAAGCAAGTGGTCAGACAAACTTGAATCTTCTCTAACACCTCTTGCTGCTTCTCTATCCAAAACCAATGCTCTTAGAACTCTTCAGCTCATCAAGAGTCCAGCAAGAGCACTCTTGTTCTTTAAATGGATACAAGGCAAAATGGGTTTTGTCCATGATCATCGGTCATACTTCTGTATGCTGGAAATGTTAGGTCGATGCAGAAATCTCAATGCAGCACGCAATTTCTTGTTTTCAATTGAGAGAATGTCTAATGGAGCGGTTAAGCTCGAAGACAGATACTTCAATAGCTTAATTAGAAGCTATGGTAAAGCTGATTTGTTTCAGGAATCTCTTAAGCTTTTCGAGATGATGAAAGAGATCGGAATATCACCATCAGTGATTACATTTAACAATCTCTTCTCTGTTTTGCTTAAAAGGGGTCGAACCACTATGGCAAAGCATGTGTATGATGAGATGCTTAACACTTATGGTGTTAAACCTGATACGTACACATACAATATTTTGATTAGGGGATTTTGTATGAACAAGATGGTTGATGAGGGGTTTCATTTTTTCAAGGAAATGTCGCAATTTAAATGTGAACCAGACGTTATTACCTATAATACTTTGGTTGATGGGTTGTGTAGGGCAGGGAAAGTCAATATTGCAAATAATGTGGTAAAGGGTATGAGAACGAAGAATGTGAACTTGAAGCCTAATGTCGTTACCTACACAACTTTGATTAGAGGATATTGTATGAAAGGGGAAATTGATGATGCATTAGCCGTTATAGAAGAGATGGTTAATGGAGGTCTGAAACCAAATAAGATTACTTACAACACGCTTATTAAAGGGCTTTGTGAAGCACAGAAGCTTGATAAGATTAAAGAGATATTGGAGGGGACAGTTGGGAAGGTGGACAAGGTATTTATTCCCGATGCATGTACATTCAACACATTGATGCACTCACATTGCAACTCAGGAAATCTGGATGAAGCACTAAGGATCTTTGAAAAGATGTCAGAACTACAGGTCTCACCAGATTCAGCTTCTTACAGTGTCTTGATCCGCTCTTTGTGTCAGAAAGGTGAATTTGAGAGGGCGGAGGTACTCTTCAATGAGTTATCTGAAAAGCAGATTTTGTTAAGTGATGCTGGGTGTGTCCCTCTAGTTGCAGCATATCATCCGATGTTTGTATATCTATGTAAAAGCGGGAAAACTAAAAAGGCTGAGGAAGTGTTCAGGCAGTTAATGAAAAGGGGTACACAAGACCCTAATTCTTACAAGACTTTAATCATGGGGCACTGTAGAGAAGGTAATTTTGAAGTTGGATATGATCTATTGGTGTTCATGTTAAGGAGAGATTTTGTTCCAGATCACGAGACCTATTTGTCCTTGATAGACAGTCTTCTAAGCAAGGATAATCCTCTTCTTGCCCATAAGATTATAGAGAAGATGCTCAGAAGTTCGCATCATCCCAGGTCATCTACATTCCACGCGATACTTACAGCACTTTTAAAAAAAGAGTGTGCCCATGAGTCAGCCAGCTTGGTAAAAGTGATGTTGGAGGAGCACATCAGACAAAATATCAATCTATCAACGCAGACTGTGATGCTACTCTTTAGTCAGGGACTAGGTAGTAAAGCATTTGAATTAGTCAATCTGCTCTACCAGAATGGATATGTGATTGCAATAGAAGAATTAACCAGTTTCCTTTGCCAGAAAGGAAAAATTGTAGAAGCAGGTGAATTGTTGCTGTATGGGCTGAGAAAAGATTCGAAGAATAGATATTAACTTGTGCAGCATGGTTATGAAAGGCCTCTGTGAAAAGAGGCAATTGTCTCAGGCATTTACTTTATTTTATGAATTGGTGGAGAGAGAAAGCTTCCAAAATCTGGGTTGCTGTGAAGAACTGAGAGCCGCTCTTGTGGCTGATGGAAGACATGCTGAAGCAAACTTTGTTTCCAAGAGGATACCATCGAACTTGTGGTAGATCACAGATCCTTATTTGGTCTACATGCGCAGTTTTTTGTTGGATTTTAATACTGGGATCATTTGGCGGAAGTTTTTCAAGCCTCATATATCTGAATGTGCTTCTGAAATTAGGGATTGGTCTTTTCTTAAGAAAATAGAAATTACTTTCCCGGCAGTTGGGGTTTAGACTCAGATGTATCCGCTAGTGTTTTGAGTCGTACTTTACATAGTCGCCATCAATCACTTGAATATAGAAAGGACGGGAGAAAATAGCTATTGAGGGCACATTCTTCTGTATATTCATTTAGAAAAACTGTTGTAAAACATTGTAATCTTGATTAGGCAGGACTTTTTCAAGGATTTAGATGCATTGAATGCATATTATGGACTCTCTTTCTTGAGAAGATATGTTCACCGTTGGTTTAGTGATGATCTTTGTATGCTATCGCATGCTTCTTTGTGTCCTCAAATTTTTTTGTCAGAAAAAAGACTAGAAAAGAAAAGGAGAGGTTATGTCTTTCTTGAAAATGAGCTCTTTTAAAGGCCTTTTCTTGCCTTTAATGGGACTCATCTTACTGAGAAATCCAGTATCAATACAGAAGGAAAACTCGTAACATGTTGGAACTGAAAATTTGACCTTATCTCATTCTCTGGCTCTGTTTTCTTCTTGATGGTTAAATTTTTTAGTCCTTTTTATGTCGGCATAATGACTTGAAGTACTGATGTGCCTGGGCATTTTCAATGTCTAATCGCAGTGATAGGCATCATTAAAAGAAAAGTCTTGATAAAGGAGTTAGCGGCAGCATACCATGCAGAATGCCTATCATATTGTCAAGAACTCCTGGATCTCCAGAGGAAATGGGATGAGGTTAGTAAATGTGCCATTTTTTGCATCTCCGCATGTTATATATCTAGGTAGATAAAAACAGAAGTCTGCGCATTACAAGTTATAAGCGATGTCGTTGGTTCGAAGCTTGAAATTAGAATGCGGTAATTATGCCTCAAAAGCCATCGACAGCCTCAACAACAGCTGTCATTAGCACTACGGATTGCGACGTCGGTGTGCTAAATGATCTCTCCTGCATGTAACCCCATTGAAAAACAGGATTGATGTGCTCTTCTTTTTGACTAACTATATTGATCGTGACTGGTTGAGCTGAACTGTCTTCTACTGGGTTTCATCAGTAGCTGTTTGGTCACCATATGGTTGCATCTATTAGTCTCTATTCTTTTGATCTTGTAAGCCAATACATTTGGACAATTGCACCACGGAAATGCAATTTTACGGATATGTAAACCCAACAATACTACCTATGAGTATGAATGTACCCCATATATTTAATGGATACCTTACATTTCACAAGACCTTTGCTAATATGAACTACTTCGCTAAGCATTGACGACCAGTCAAGCAATGCTTCTCATTCAGAAAAACATTTTGTTTCAAGTCATCAACCTGAACAATGGATCCTTCATGTATCTTCTTGATCCTAGATCACAAGTGTGGCTCATTGCTGCCGCCGAAGCAATTTTCCAGATCAAAGCTTGTACATAGTTGAACTTACGGAGAGATCTAGCTCGTGAAAACTCGGCACTGACCCTCACATGCAAATCTGTGGGGTCCGTGCTTATAAAATCTGCATCCCTAACAATATTGGTTGTTAAATCTCTAAATTTACTGCATATCTCTGATTTTCTATCCTTCCTTTTGTCTCACCGTACTGTGGTGGTTGTTGCAGCCTTACATTGATCTAAAACCTCCAGAGGATGCAAGGAAAGAACCTACACGGCCATCAAAACGGGTGAAGAAATCTCGTTAGGTGTAGAGATCGCCATATGATTTGACGCCATACACCAATGTATAGTTTCACGGGTGACAAAATAGAGTTTGCCGGATACCATCTTTTCTTGTTAATATGGAGTACTGTTGCATAACTATGAAGTTTGGCAGTTTGTAGTATTACAGAGGACATCTCTTAGTCCGAAGTACTCCTTGTTTCAGCAGCACCAGGAGATTCCATTAAGTGGTACCCAAAGTTTCTCTGTCTTTGCAGTATGATCACTGCTCTTCTGAAAATTCAGATTTTTCCTCCTGTCCTTTAATATTTGTGCATCGATGCTCATATGTCTCGATGTCAGGAAGATGTTTATATGATGTTAAGGACCATCGAGTGTAGATAATTGATTGGAGTGGACTCAATTGATAAAATTAAAAGATTGATAGCTGAATTGATAAAAATACAATAAATTTAAGATTTTTTCGACAATTTTTCTAAATAAACACTGGCTATTGGCTATGTTTGCAAGTACATGAAGTTGCAATTGGTGCGTGTAGAATAGACAATTATCCAGCTCTTTATACGGTTTTATTAACGTAGGCTCCATTTGTTTCACGGAAAATATTTTCCAAACCCCAATTTCCGGTGTTTGGGGGGCGGAAAATGAGCGGTCAACGGAAAATATTTTCCGGTCAACAAAAAAAACCTTCTAAAACTAAGGAAAATGATTTCCTCATTTTGAGAAGAGGAAAACATTTTCCACACTTTTCATTCCTCCTCTCTTTCAACTATTTTTTTCTTTTAATTATTTTTTTGTTTTCTTTTCGTTTTTTATTTATTTTTTCAAAATTCAAAAATTTCATTTTTTATTTTTTAGATAAAATCTATTTTTTAATTACTTTCTTTATTTATTTTTTTTTTTTTTTTTTTTTTAGTATTCCTTCTTCTCCCTCGGCGGGTTGCCGGCCACGGCCGCAACCGGTGACTCCGGCCTCGAGCAAGGAAAGCTATAGCGAGGAACAAAGTCGTAACATCCATCCCGAACTTCTCATGCCCCACGCAGAGCTCGGCGGCGGACTCGCCGCGCAAGATGACGTCGACCTTCCGGTCTTGAGGCTCACCGCCCCGACGTAGTTGACGTCGGCAAGTGGGTCGATGAGGCATTCAAAAGTCGATTTCGAGTCATCGCCAAGGGTGGCCTCCAGGAGGCGTTGCAAGACCTCCGCAGCGTAGTTGACGTCGGCAAGTGGGTCGATGAGGCATTCAAAAGTTGATTCCGAGTCGCCGCCAAGGATGACCACCTTCATTTGTTTCCACAAAAATTAGAGTCACATCTCTCTCCCTCTATTCTCGCACTTTTACTAACGGCCAAGTGAATCTCCATTTTCTCTATTTTCACAAGTTTGCCCGATGGTGAACATTCGCCTAGAAAACGATTCATAGCAGTCACCCATGAGCTCCCTTACTAAGCAATGACGACAACTAGGCAACTCTTCCCGCAGATTCCGATCACGAGAGACTTTTAAGGCCACGGAAATTCATTGAAGACTTCACGGCCACAATAGAGAGCACGGTTGCGAGTCCCCCGCCTTGCAAGGTGGCAATTTCCGTGGGCACAAGAAGTTGACATACGAAATTGATTTTGATTTGAGATTGCCGAAACATCCCTAGAACTCACCATGAACCGTGAGGCTCCTTTGCTTGAGACATCGCCGTGCACACCATCGCCGACCCTATCTACAAGTAAGATCGAATCGATTTGATATTGTTTCAAATTCGGAAAGATAACCTTGAACCAATTCACTTTAATTTTCCTTTATTTTTTAATTTCAAAATATAAAAAAGAAAATCATAAAAAGAAAATCCAAAAAATCGCACCTTTGAACTTCAAGTCAAAATTCATCGAAATTGCCAAATTGAACTTTTTTCATGAAATTAGTACCGGAAGGACATTAATTAAAAAATTAATATAATCAAGTCTCCGAACTTAAAATAAGACGAATTTTCTTTACCAAACGGGGGAAAATATTTTCCGGAACTTTTTCAAGTTTTTGCCAAACATCGAAAAAGGAAGTCATTTTCCTGGAAAATATTTTCCGGAAAGGTCATATTTTCCATGAAACAAACGGAGCAGTAGCTCTAATTGATACAGAGAAACGAAGACTACAACATTTTAGTCCTTATTCGTACGTTTTTGCCTGTTGAAGAGAAATGGAATAGTGTCATCTGTGTAAGTTAGTTGAGCTTATAAGGAAAACTTAACCTAAATAGATTGTCCCTGTCACAGAATCAATCCAGCTGCAAAAATCAAACTGTAAAAGAAAAGAGAATCGTGCACATTACTTACAGTGGCGCAACCATAGAACCATGAGAAGTTTCTTGCATCAGTCAAACCTAAAATGCTTGCCGCCGCATATACATGCATCGTTCGATGCAGAAGCCCAAAAGCAAAACCTAATACAAAAGCTTCCCCTCTTTCTTGGTTCCTTCAGTTGCTTTCAAATCTGTCTATGAAGTGTATCTCTGTGGTGCATAGGCTTCGAAACCCAAAGGGTCAATTTACTGTGGCACAACTCAAAATCCCATATGTTATCTAATACCATCTACCTAAATGTTCTTAGACTACATGTGATTTCAAGGATGCCAACATCTTGTGGAACGGGCAACTTGCGGCTTTCTGTTCAGAAGTCAGCCCAATCTTTTCGGACGAGCGTCCCGTTTCATGAACCAATTTGACAGATTCAGAGAGACGGTTAAGCAGGTTCATCAAAGCAATTACTTCGTTCCGTTGCAGCTGCAGCTGAAGGCAAAGGAGAAAAAAGAAGAGCATCAACTAATTACATTCCAATGATATCCAAATGATTAATCTCAGTTGCATTGTGATTGGTTGAGGTTTGTGTCAGTGTGACATCAAAGGACAATTTCATTCTAGGCAGAATAAGCTTAGAGGTATATATATCAAACATAAATGCAAACCGTGCTATGGAGCAGATCCACTATTTGCACAACATTGTTCGCCTACTTTTATAAGAAAAAAGAGACGCTTTTGTTTAAGTTTTCCTGTTATGTTCCAAATTGGCCCATCAATTAAATTTTTTCAAATTGAGAAAACTGAGTCAATTGAAATCATTCAACAGCAAACTGCGAAAACTATCGACATTTATCGACTTTTCTTGGTTTCCCAATTCATCTTTTAATGCGAATGCCTAAAAAGCGCCATGAGTAGCTTAAAAAGGACAGCAGGTCATTTCAAAGAGAAGACACTCACTGTCTGGTGCAAGTTTTCCTGACCATCAACAGAGAAGAGAATCTTCAATGCAGTTCCAAGCCCAAGAACTTGAAGTTTTCCCCACAACCGACACTTTTCACATCCTACACAGTCCATAAGCGCACTGCACATTCCATTAAAAGAATGTCAGCGTCCCAGGATGATTAAAAATAAGACAAGGAAATATAAACTCAACATCAGAAATCTAGAATGACTACTTTCCTTTAAAAAAAAAAAAGGGGAAAAGAAAAGAGCCAAATGCAAATTTTCTGATTGTGCTACACTTTCTGGATTGGTCACTTCAATTCAATTATAAGAAAAGCTATAGAACCTGATATTTCTGAATTGATTCTGAATTTTCTGCTTCAGTTCAGGTCCATTTTGGCCTTTCCACAGCTTTGCCTCATCAAATGGGATTGGGCAAGCAGCTTGAAGTTTCGAATTATACAAGAGCTGTCTCATCAAGGAATGCGTCTTTAAATCCTCATTAGGATTGCCTGTATCATATGATGCTTGTTCCAAATACTCTGCCGCCTAAAATCAACATTAAATCGCCACAGATATGCCATGGTCAGCTTGGAGGACTTTTCCAGGATAGGATGACCGAACATCAATGTAATGGTTCTTCAAAATGAAAACAAACTTCCTGATTCACCTTCGTGACAGCACGGAGAACAAAGAGAAAAGTGAAGTACAAGTTTCTGACACGATCTGGGTATCTCAAAACACGATCATGCAGCAACATGAGATTTTGGCCCCACTGGAATAGTATAAAACAAAAAAATGTAATGATAGTCAGGTACTTAAAGCATAGCAAGTTCTTGTAGAACTTGAGAAAGCACGATTACACATAAGAGATGGCTAACTTCATCCTACAGTAAAAGAAAGTAGCAGGAATCTGAAAAGGACAATGTAGAAGAATCATTAGAAACCAAAAGGATTGATCTAGATCATATAGAGCAAGACTTACCATGTTTTTAGTTTCATCAAGAAGAAAATCTGCAGCAATGTGAACTGAAATGGAAGAGTGAAGACCAGATATCAACTTGTACAATATCCGTTCCTCTTGGCACAACTCTTCAGATGGATCTGTTAAACAGGTTGAAAATTTAATGTGCATTATTTTCACCATAGCAAGAAATCAGATCGGGAAGACCCACAGCTAATGCAACAAATTATTTCACTGGAGAAACTTAATTTGAAATTAAAGTACTTTGTAGAGAGACAGTTCTTAAGGTACAAGATGAAACTTCTGAGTAACTTCACACCAAAACTCCTTATATTCTCTTATTGTCTTTTGCATGAAGTGCAGCTGCTCTTGCACACTAGCACATATGCAACCACCACCATGCAGAGAGAGAGAGAGAGAGAGAGAGAGAGAGAGAGAGAGGGGGGGGGGGGGGAGAGGGAGAGAGGAGGGGAGGAGGGAGAGGGGAGAGGAGGAGGGAGAGGGGAGGGAGAGGGAGAGAGAGAGAGAGAGAGAGGGGAGAGGGGAGAGGGGGAGGGAGAGGGGGAGAGAGAGGGAGGAGAGGGGAGAGGAGAAGAGGGGAGAGAGGGAGGGAGAGGGGAGGGGGAGGGGGTCACATTTGGGACAGTTTTCCGCATAAATAGCATCCCAAATTCTTCTGGCCGATGGGCCAGTGTAGCCAGTGTAGCGTTCAGGATTGAGTTGGAGATTCACATATGTCATTTCAGCTGCAAAAGGAAAACAACAGTATATAATCCATATGGATGCCAAATGCCGACCTCAAACAAACAACAATTAAATGAATTCCATGAGCAAGCATAATTTGAAGTTCGAACAAGTGATCCCCAGCCAAAATTAATTTAAATAGCAGGAACTGTTCAAAATAGAAAATGAGATTCGGGCTTTTTACACTCATGCGCGCTCGCTCAGAGAGGGGCAGAAAGGAACATAGACACACTACATACCATTATCAGTTTCATCATCAATTGTCCATGGATTGTCTGTTTCTGACCAGCCTCTAAAAGCATTGCTATCCAAAGTACGATCCACAGCAGCTTCAGGTTTTCCTTCTTGACACATGAGATCGTCAGACGGAAGGATAGGATTGGACGGACGTTTAAATGATTCTGGGAATTCACTCTCTGGGCATTCACAAACACTACAATCCCGCAAACGACACATTCCATCATCGGGCCAAAAGGGGCAGTCACACCACAACTTGACCTACAAAATTATATTTACAGACTCATTTCAAGTAATTGTAGTAAAACCTGACCTGTTGAAGACACCACAACCCGAGCCTTTTGCTTTTCCATGACTCTACATATCCGACAGCATCACTAGGCAACATTCAACTTTGCAGAAGACAGCTTTTACTTGCAGAAATGAACATGTTTCCACATATAGAGAATAGACTACATGTACAAAAGAATCTTCACACCATTAAGATTGAGGACACAACTGACAATACGAAGACTGTTTTCAAGAGAATGCTCAGTAATATCTTTGGGCTCTCACTGGATGACTTACGATTGCTACCAATGGTTCACCAGAACTGTCTAAAGATATAGGTGGAATGATGGAATGACAAATAAAACCATGATTTTGCATTAATTAGCCGTTATATAGTGCTAGTAACAAAACAGAAATGACCTGACAAAATGTGAGATATAACATCTGAAATGAAGCAGGGAGAGACTCCTCAGCAATCTCTCCTAGTGAGCCCATTGAGCTTGATACCAGAATCAGTGTTACTGGGATGGTAATGAATCAGCACTGACTGATATAAGTTCATTGCGCCAAATTCAGATACTCTTACTTCTGTTTTGCTAAAACTGATTTGCCCAATTGACCACACCACATACTCATACAATCAAAAAACATTGATAAACGTAATGTCATTAATGTATTCTAGAACAAATTATCACACAATTTTAACCTAATTTAGATTTTCAAAACCATAAGAAATAACTTAGATGCAACATGGTATTATTTTATTGGACTCATAGTAGTCAATGTTGGCCTGCCTTTGTAATTTCCAATGTACATAAGTACAAAAAAGTACAACATTCTCATATTACCCAGTGAGTGACTCAAACGAATGCATCAAACCATACCACAACAACAATGACTGAAAAAGCATGCCTTTCCGTAAGACACCACATTCTCAGTAAGCGGTGCATCTAGTTGCCATTCCGGAACCACAATCCATAGCATACAACAGTGCAGGTCACCATTGTTAAATTGTACTGCCACATGGATAATGTGACCTTAAAAGTAGTTGCTTGGATGATGCCTACCGTAAGAGTACCTACTCTCTATTTGCTTTCTCATAGTTGTCATTTAGCACATTCTTAGCATCTTGAGAGAGCTAACAAACAGGCCAAGTACAGCAAAAATGGGTATATACAGCTAAGATGACTTCTTGATCACTTCACTTCCTTAAATAACGCAATGACAAAAGCAATTTTGAATCAGCAAATAAACAATCCCAAAGTGATACAGTAAACTGACCTTGAAGTATCGAAAAAATGGGGTCTTGACCAGATCCTGGAGCAGGGGATGCAGCACTTCCTCATTGAGATGGTCTACAGTCTCATATTCACAACAACAATCCTCCACCATCCCTCTATACGTATGCCCATCCTGCAAATTTTACAGATCAGAACAGCTGAAAAAACTACAGATATCGGAAACACCCATGCGTAGACCATTGCTCACTCTAACAGAGGAGAAGAGGGATCCTCCAACAGTATACCCCAATTCGATCATTTTGACCTACTCTGACTCTATGACTGTACCCGCCTCTACAAGATATGTCTCAGCGAGGAAACATGGGCAAAACCCACATGCAAAAGAAACGATGGAGAGCTAAAACTCGACAACAACGGGATACCAAAAACGCAAAGGCGCTTCCATTCACTAAGAGCCCGAAAACCAGAAATGGTAAATGTTTCCTCCTTAGAGACTGAATTACGCATGAAATCAAACAAGAATCATGCAGAAACCAATACCTTGGCACAAGGACAAGGATTGTTATTAATGCGCGAAAACAAATTCATCTTCGGGGCAGCTGCCCAACTCATTCCCACAGCGAGTAAGACGATGATGAGAGCACCGATTGCGCCGTTGCTCCATCGATTCCCCTTACCCTTCGTCGCCTTCTTCTTCTTCTCAATCTCCTCCACCATCACTTCTGTATGAACAAATATGCCAAAACTCTACAAGAAAACAGAGAAACCCCTAAACCCTTCAAAACCCCCCACCACGCGAAAATCAAGAAAACACGAAAGAGAAGGGAAATGGGTAATGGTGGGATCTGATGAGGGGTTAAATTGAGGAACTGGGTCGATGAATGAGCAGACAGATGGCCAAGCTGGATTGGTCGTATGACACAGTAAGCGTGTTCAATGAGGTGGGACCGAACCAGAGTTGGGTTTCTTCTTCGCAGGTGGTGGTGGGAGCTGAGATGGAAAAACTTTGACGAAGAAAAAATCAATCGACAAAATGAGGGGCGTGGTCGACGGTTTTCCTTTTAAACCGTGGAATGATGTTGGTAATGCTCTGCTTCGATTCTAGAAACTGAGGGCGAAGGAGAAGATCCCCGGACAGGAGCTGTGCTGGATCCAATCTGCGTACTTGCAAGAAGACAAATTACAAATTTGGTTCTGCCCGGAAAAGGCGAAAACAAAAGGGAAAGAACGAGAACTTGGTCGCCAAAGAAGAGAACTCTGACCTTTTTTGACTAGAACATCTTCTTTGGGCCCTGAAGGCTCATGAGAAAGACATCTTGGGCATTATAAGCTTCTGATGGGGCTGACTCAAGAGCACAGGACATTCTTGAGGCCCAGCTAGACAGGCTGCCTTACCAAAATTCTACGCATCTTGTGTTTCGGAAAATTTTCCAAAAATTCATAAATCTATCGTATAATGGCTAATTTGATTTTAAATTTTGTAATTCTCTCAATTTGGCCCTCAACCTTTAACGATTTATCAATATAATCCTTCCGGCCATTTACGATCGAAAATGGCTGATGTGACGGTCCAATCGATCTGGGCTGTACTATGTAGCCGGAGCCGACATTGACAATTTTTTAAAATTTTATGAATTTTTTATTTTTTTTTTGTTCTTTCTTTTCACCGGTGATCGATCTAAGATGATGGTCGGCAACCGGTCACAATGAAAAAAATGAATAGAAATAACTAAATTCATAATGAAATCTCTAAAAATAATAAAAAAAATTGTAAAGTGTCCACATTAAAGTGGTACATAGGACAGCCGTTGTCTACATTAGAAATTTTCATCCAAAATTGATCGGAAGAGGGCTACATTCACAAATTGTTAGCACAATGTAAAAGTTCAAGACCGAATTAGTATCGATACAATAGGAGAAGAACTTTTTTTTGGTAATTTTTTTGCATATCTTTCTCCTCGGTTAATGCTTCCCTTACAATGAGACGACACAATCTCAACCGTCGATCCACACACCATCATTTTGCATAGGAGAATGCTTTCCCGATAGTCCGACAATATTTTCAATTATTTCTGATCATAAATTCACATACCATCACCACATGTTTTGCATAAAGCACTCATTAATTGGAACATCGTAAGGTCAAAAATAGTGACAGATCTGTCAAACTCTCGGATTAACGGCTTCCTTTTGCATAAAGCACTTATTGATTGAAAGAAATAACCGATAGTACTGTCAAACTATCAAGTTAGCAGCTTCCTTTCTCCTCCGTTGAAATGGATTGATTACAGTGGAAGATGTGAGATGTGTCCATAAAAGTTGAACTTGATCCATGTTGCTAAAGACTAAACCAGTACTTTTGAGCCAAAGTTTCGAGCAACTTCGAGCTTTCAAAGGCTTTTGAGCCAAAGTTTTGGTGTTTTGTAACGTAATCACGAGGGCCCTTAGTGGAAAATCCATCTTTGGAAATGCTCCAAACTCAAGACAAGTCTCCCTAGCTTTGAGTTTTTAGCATTTTCGAAAAGCCGCTTGAGAGGTTTAATGAATTTTTTTGTCTTCCGATCTTTGCCCTTGCTAATATATCGGTATTTAGGTTTTGTTTCTATTGCTTGGACATTGACGGAGACCATTGTGGTTGGGAAGCTTCGCGGAGGAGGTCAAGGGATGCCGACTTCGCCTCGCCCAATATGGCACGGACCTTAGCAACCTATCGCCTCGATCGCGCAGCTTTTGACACGCTTGTTTTAACAATTTGTTGTTCGCGCTTGTTATATATGTGGCTAAATTCGTTGGTTCATGTATTGTCATTTTACCTTTTTGTTAGCGAGGCCTTTTCCCTTTTTATTTAATCCTTTTATTACTTTTCACAAAATATGTTCTTAGTTTAAGTTGCTATACTTCTCAAATTTTAAGAATTTTTTAAATATTAGTAGCTTAACTTTTTGACACTTTAAATACATATATGTGTTTATATGCATAATTTTACCTTACATTTTTCATTTAAGAAGACTTCACCTAATACTAGATGCATTAGTTTATCTTTTAAGTGATCCAAAAATACCTCAATTATATTTCAACACTTAGAGAATTCTATTATCAACTATATGTTAGAATATATATTTTTATGTGAGCTTTATAAATTGTTATTGTAAATATTAATTGATTTAGTAAAGAAAAGATATACAGTTTCCTATTTAGTCTAATATGGAGTTGGATAGTGTGGGCTGAGATAAGTCTTATCTATAACGAGGGAATAGGTTACAATCTCAATAAATAGAGCTCAAGTCCCTCCTCTAAGTCCTAATGTCCACATAGCCTCATATAAAGAGTCATCGGTAGCGATACGTGAGTGGCCATCTCATTGAAACATGTGCATAAAAGGGGGTTTATAAAGGAGAAGTTTTTTAGCAACGGATCATCGAAAAGTCCACATCAAGGACATTGGATTTGAAAAAAGCTTCGTCAATTTTTCTACTCTATGAAATTGTGATTTGCCCACACACACACACACACACACACACACACACACACACACACACACACACACACACACACACACACACACACACACACACACACACACACACACACACACACACACACGTGATGATCTTGAGTTATTGTATAAGGTTATTAATCATAGTATACATATGATATCAAAGCCAATGTGTTCTACATCTCAAATTATGCTTTGGTGTTTTTCGAAATTTTATTTTTGGTAAAAGTGAAAAATAATTATATATTCGAAAAGTACTCGTCCATATGAGAAAAACCATATGAAGATCGCCACCGAAGGACGCTGGACACGCCGCCACGCGAGGCTACGCGTCGGCGGCCATTGGGCTCGTGGCAACCACGGGCCAAGAACGTCCCATGCTCTAGACCCGAGCCTTGCACGTGCTGCATGACGTCATTTCAATCCAGAGCGGATCCGACCCGACCCGGTTGACTATTGACTAGGGCTTCCCGGTCGAACATATTGTTGATCGGTCAGATCGGGTTAAGCATGACCCAGCTCACAAGTTCGGTCGGGGGAGCGGTTAGACTGGAGAAAACCGGCCAAACCGGTTTGAAGAACCGGCTGAGAGCCGAACACGTATGCTGCACATGTCGGCGCGTGGGCCTCACTCGCCGAGGACTCGGGTGGCGCGTGAGGGAGCATACGATGTCCGATCGGAGAGTTTTAGGTACCGGCTTGCTCATATGCTTATGCTTTACAATGTGGTATATTTATTTTATATGTTTGACGCATTTATGGATGGAAAATACCAACGACACCCTAAATATGTGGATTGTTTGGAGTATTTTTGGTATATTTCTATGTATTTGTCTATTGTTTCATAAAATACAGGTGCAATCTCACATGTAAGTACCACATACAGATATATGGAGCATAATTTATCAATTACATGTATATGGTTTAACATGTATTGTTAAGTGTTTTAATGTAAATTAGCACGACATGTAATTTTTGTGAGAATTACCCCTAATTTCTGAAATTACATACGGTAAATGTGAATTATGAAGTTTATATCACAATTTCATAAAAATTCAATTAGGTTGTGATCACCAAAGTAGCACACTTGGTTGGGTTTAATGAATAACGCTTATAAAGTATTGGGATATCTCATATTTTAATGAGTAGTTATACTCTCGAAGGAGGTAATTGTGTATTATTACATGGAGGGTTATATGTACTGTTGACACCTAAATTTTGATTTTTAGAAAATCATTCATATAAGCATAAAATGAGAGTTATTCATAATTCTCACAAAAAATAAATTTTCATGCATTGCATATTTAATTTTCGTCGGTTAAGTGTACGTCATGTCGGCTAGAGCCAGAGATAAGTCAATTGAGCATGATTCCAACGGACGTCCGAGTTAAAATCGACTCGAAAGTCACTAGAGAGGGTGCAGAATTTTTTACTATAATTTTGGACTCAAAACAGCCCGTTTGAGCTCTTAAAATTGCAAAAAAGCCTTAATTAATTACCCATTTTATTAGTTAAGGTCCAAGTTAGTCCGAAATCACAAAACGAGCCCATAAAACATTGAAAAGCAGCCCATTTCACTCTCCTCATTCATTTGGCCGAAAATTGTAAGAGTCTAAGTCCAATAAGACTCCTCAAGATCAGAATTTTCGATTTAACGATCGATATCTAATTTGAGCTTTTGATCTAACGGTTTAAATGAAAACCTACGCTTACCTTGCATTCTATATAGTCATCATTATGTCTAGGGTTATAAAAAAAAGGCCAATTCATTGTCAAACCCGGCAAAAGTGTGAGAAAAGGGGCCACGCAATTACACATGCAAGGCATACCGATAGAGAGAGAAAAAAAGACGACCCCATGGAAGGCGCTTCTCGATTGGCCTTAGAGTTTCTCTTTTTCCTGGAGCCAATGGTGACGCCACATACGGGAGGCTTAGCTTCCTGATCTTCTCTAACGCTTCAAGGGCCCAGAGTCAAAGAGAAAGAGAAGATGGCTATGGCTACACATGAAAAAATAAAGGGTTTTATATTTGCAGCCATGCCAATTTTCTTTTGCAGGTTCTAGCGATCCTTTATACCTTCGATCGTGGTCTACTTGTCCAGACAAAGCTACCGCACTGATGTGATCCGTAGCCGGTCACTCATCAACGCAAGCAGTCCACGAGTCCTTCGCCAGGCACGAGTCCATGAGCTGCTTTCCGGCCATCAAGAACAGGCTGCACGATTCGCTGGTTCGTGGGACCACAAGCACGAACCCACAGTCGTCGGTACCTATGGCAGATTAAAAGGAGCCCAAGCGGTAGAGCCAAGCGTGAAAAGGTTTCGCGGAGGAAGACTTTGAGCACACCAGCACGAGCCTGCGAAGATACCCACGGTGTTAAACTTCTCACCGCGCCAAGCTACCCCAGACGTTCGAGCTCATCAACCTCGGACCATTGTAGAGTCCCGTCATCCACCGTTGCCATGAATCCTCGTCGAAGCAACCACCGAGAATTAGTCAAAGATTCCATCAGTATTTAAACTCTGGAAAGTCTCTCTTGATTTCCACCGTTTCCAGTGAGGGCACATGGTTCAACAGTCCATGGTAAATCCCAGAACTTTATTGCCTCCCATTGTCTCGTTTCATGATAGCTTTGCAGGAATCTTTGGCGCAAATTCTTTCCTCGACGCTCGTGAATATTTTGGAAATTCATCATAATTATCGACCGTCTGAGAAGACTTCCTCCTGTCGTCGAAGTTCCCCCTTGCTTCGGTATGCCGCGGGGTTGAGCCGATCCGTCATCCGCAAGTCAGTCCAAGATTGAGTTATGATTCGATTCAGTTCAAATTCGAAAACACAATCTTTGGACTCTTTTGGAGCGTTTTGGCGATACATCATCCTAAGAGTGGATTGTTTTGGGCGAAATTCCAACTTGCACACGTGCAGGATTTTTCAGCTTGAAAAAGGTAAATTTCTTTAACTCTTGATTGCGAATCCATGCTTGTTTAATTGATGAACATAAACGATTTGCGGTAAAAATTGAAGAAGTTCAAACCTTTTTCATCAATCCATGGTCAAAACTGAAAATTGCAATCTTTGGGATGAAAGTTCTGTTTTCTTTGAACAGGTTCGATTTGATCTTAAAGGGTTGAATTTTCTTTGAGAATTGATAAAAGTAAAACTTTGAACCATGTCTTTTCTCAATATAACGGACCATTCAACGATTTTTAAGGTCAATTTGAATTAAATAAAAGATGGAGAATTTTTATGAAATTGAATTCAAATCTTCGTTTCAATGGCTAGTGGGCTGAATTACGCAGGTGGATGAATTCTTGTTGTGATAATTATCTTTTGCTCTTGAATTGGTGAATTGCATCTATCCGTTTGATGTTTAATGTTACTTCTATGCTATGGATAAAGTTTTGAGCCTAATCGGAATATATCCGAAATTTGAAAAGTTATCTATAGTTCTTATCCGAAATTTGAGTAAAGATATGAATTGTGAAGATAAGATTTGATCTTAAAGATAACTTTCTCAGGATGCAAGATAGGATTTCATTCAAATAAAGATAACTTTTAAAATTTTGGAAATTATCTAAAATTCTTTGAAAATTTTAAGGGATAACTTTCCTAATTTAAAAGATTCGAATAACCAAAAGATTATCTAAGATTCTCAGAAATATCTCAAAAAGATAATCTGAATCCCGATCATATCTTTGTGCATATCTTTTGGAATATTCAAGATTATCTTGTGGTGAATTCGGATCCTTTAAAATCCTGACCATATCTTTTAAGTTCGGATAATTATCTAACAAATTCATTCCAAATCTCAAGAGATAATCTTTCCTAAGTTTAAAAGATATGTAATCCCTTGCAAATAGGGGCTTATCCCCTTTAAAATTTGGCATCTATCCCTAGTTAGCCGACATTTTTAAATTTGAATATTTTTAAACAAACATGCCCGTAATATATGCTCATTTGTGCCTAGACCCTTCGAAAAATTAAATTGCAAGCCTTAACCATGATCTTACGGGATGATATGGCAATTTAGTATAAGATTTCATATTCTACCTTTTGGCGAGAAGGGATGTTGATATCTTATACCACTATCCGCATACTAGCTCAAATCTTCGAAAATATAGCGGATAAAATCTCGTTTTAGCCTAGATCTTTGAGAATGAGAGGATTTATCCGAAAATCGGATTACAAGGTATATTATGGGCATTTTTGTTTAATCTTGTTCAAATTCATGTGCTTAAATTCAAAAATCCGAAAATGAAAGAAAGGAAATCGCAAATCGCAAATCATCAATCAAGAAAAGGCATTTTCATGAAATCGAGTACCGAAATGGTGTTAATTAAAAATTAACATAATCAAGTCTCTGAACCCTAAATCTCTTATTAGCAGAAAATAAAGTATTCTCCCGTACTTTATTTAGGTATCTAATGTACCTACCAAAAAGATTAGTGGCGGCTCCTAAAAAAGGAAAAAATCAAACCTAAGTTGCGAATTGGTAGGGCTTGGGGGAGTCCGTATTAAGTTAGTTAATTCACCTAATTAACTTAACAATCCATTAACCTAAATTAGAAGCCTAGGTCGCGACATGTACAGCGTATGATTGAGATTGATTAGTCAAAGTATCTTCATACACTCAAAGATGGTGATTAACGAAGATTAAAATAAATTCTCATGACCGCTGTAATGTAAAGAGTATACAACTACATATCATGTTTTCCGCCCAAAGGTGATTATATGATGATGTATGTAACTCTCAAGGTAAATTTTCACATTATGCTAATTATAAATATTAATTATTTTTCAAACACCTTTTCTATGAGCAGCAATTCTATAGCTATTGAGATTCTTACTAGTTCCAATTTTGAGAAGTTGAGAGAGAATTTTCTATTTGGTATGGAACTAGCGGATGTTCATGTTGCTTTTAATGAGGATAAAATGATAGCTCTCATTGAGGTAGTACAAATGCCCAAAAAGCACATTTTGCCGTTTGGAAAAATAGCAATAAGATTTGCTTACCGTCTATGAAGCAATTCATACGGGAACATCTTATAAGTGATTTTGCTGCTGACATCACTGCTAAGTAAATAATGGAGGCCTTTGTGCCAAGAAATCGTGACTCTCTTAATGTTGAAGTTAGGACACATCTATCGGGGTTATTCAATTTGAAATATGATGGTTCTGCTGGTGTTGAAGATTACGTCCTAAAGATGGTAGATTTGCAAACAAAGCTCAAAATGCTTGTTATTAAAATCCTTAGTGCTTGTATTGTGCATATTGTACTCAACTTTCTTCCACCTAAATTTGGCATTATCCAAACACAGTATGATATCGTTGATCAGACATAAACAATTATTGACTTGATTGCAAATGTGGTGTCAAAGGAGATGAAGTCGAAGAAAGTTAAAGCGCATATTGCTATGTATGCTACTTCTAGTTTCAGTGTTAAGAAGAGTAAAGTGCATAAAAATCGTACTCATAAAGGAACTCATTTATCCGTTGGTCCATCCGACAACTTAGGTCCAAAGAAATTGACCTTTAAAAAGGACGACAATGTTGGTAAGGATGGTATCTATTTCTTCCGAAAGAATTCCGTAAGAAGAGAGGAGGCGTAAAGAAAGACTGCCTTAAATATAAAAATTAGTTGTCTAAACATGAGCCTAGAGGTAATGATTTTTTGGCATTGGTTTGTCAATCTAATTTATCAGAAGCCCTATCTTGCTCGCAATGACTAGATAGCAGTGCAACTAATCATGTTACGTTTACTATACATGGATTCATAAATAAGAGGAAGCTAAATAAGGAAGAATCAAAACTCACCATAGGAAACAACAATAAAGCTAACGTCGAGTTCGTGGGAGTTGTTATTTTAATTTCAGACTATGCTTTTAATTTAATGTTAAAGAATACATTTTATGTACCTCCATTTAGACGAAATTTAATTTCCGTATCAAGTTTGGACACGAGTGGTTACTCTTTTGAGATTTCAAACAATGCAATTTCTATCTCTTTTAATTCGAATAAAGTTGGGTATAGTATTATGTCTAGTGGATTGTACAGATTATGTTTATCTCCCAACGAAATATAGGTCGCTTATACAACTGAAAATGTTGTTTTCAAAAGATCTCTGCTTAAGCAACAGTCTTACGCATTATGGCATAAACTTCTTGGTCACATCTCTAAGGAAAGAATGGAATGACTGATAAAGGCAGACATTCTATCCACTCTCAAAAGTGACATAGACACGTATGTAAACCGCTGTAGAAGTAAAATGACTAAAATAAAGAAGAAAACGGCACTCCGTAGTTCTCACTTATTAGAAATCATCCATACAAATATAAGTGGACTTTATATAGCAACGTCGAGTAGAAATTTTTATTTCATCACATTTATTAATGATTATTCGTTATATGATTATTTGTATTTGATTAAGGAAAATTCTGAATCTCTTGACAAGTTCAAGATTTTCCCGACTAAAGTCGAGAAACAACAAGGAAAAATCATAAAAATTGTTAGATTTGACTATGGTGGTGAGTATTATGGTCGACATGGCAATGCTGGATAGCTTAAATAGCCATTTGCCAAGTAATTAGAAGATCTTCTGGGATTGTGGCTCGGTTTACTATGCCCGGTAGTCCCGAACGGAATGATGTAGCCGAGAGGCGTAATCGCACCCTTATGGATATGGTGAGGAGTATGATTAGTAAAACTAATTTACCTAATTTTTTGTGGGGTGAAGTTTTGAAAACATCAATTTATATTCTAAATCGTGTTCCTATGAAATTTGCGCCACATGCTCCTTTTGAATTATGGACTAGACGGAAACCTTGCTTAAATCATTTGAAGGTTTGGGGATGCCATGCATAAGTAAAATTGTATAATCCAACTTTGAGCAAGTTGGACTCCAAAATCACTCGATATTATTTCGTGTTTTATCCAGATAATTCAAAGGGATATCAATTTTATAATCCCAATGGAGAAACAAGAATTGTGGATTCGCGCACAGCAAAGTTTCTAGAGCTTGATGTGACCAAAAAGGTAATTGCTCACAAACTATTGATGATAACAATACCGTGAGTACTTCTATATCATTTTCTCTACCTATACAGACAATTGTGGAACTCCCTATACCACATACTGAGCCCGTTGAAGTTTAGGAATCTGTTATTGAAGCGGTTCCTAATGAAGTTCCTCAAGCCTCTCAAGAACAAAATGAGGTTGAAGATACTCTTCTAAGAAGATCCGTTAGGCATAGACGATCAGCTATACCACCGGACTATATAGTCTATTTAGGAGAGTAGGATTACGATATTGGTTATATTGTTGATCCGATAACTTCTACGGAAGTTATTTCTTATTCTCAATCCGATTTATGGTTAGATGCGATGAAAGATGAGAAGTTGTCCATGAAACATAATGATGTTTGGGAGCTTATTGAATAGCCTAAAGATTATAAACCTATCGGTTGTAAATGAGTGTTTAAAACCAAGAGGGATTCCAAATGAAAGATTGAGAAATTTAAAGCTAAACTAGTAGCTAAGGGATTCACTCAGAGAGAAAGAGTGAATTATGAAACAACTTTTTCTCCAATCTCTTATATAGACTCTTTAGAGTGATCATGGCTTTAGTAGCTCATTTTGATATGGAGCTTCACCGGATGGATGTTAAAACTGATTTTCTAAATGAAGACCTTGATGAACAAGTCTATATGAAACAATTTGAAGGTTTTACAACAAATGATACAAGTAATCTGGTTTGTATATTAAAAAAGTCTATCTATAGTTTGAAACGAGTTCCTAGATAGTGGTACTTAAAGTTTCATGGTGTTGTTACTTCTTTTGGGTTTATTGATAACAAGTTAGATCGGTGTGTCTTCTGCAAGATCAATGGAAGAAAATTTATTTTTCTCGTTTTTTATGTTGATGACATCTTGCTTGCTTGTAGCGATATTGAATTACTACATAAGACAAAGAAAATGTTGTCACAGAACTTTGACATGAAGGATCTTGGTTAGACGTCTTTTGCTCTTGACATTGAGATCCATAGGGAATGTTCTCGCAGCATATTGGGCTTATCTCGGAGGGCACATATTGATCGTATTTTGGAGAGATTCAATATGCAATAATGCAAATCGGGAATTGCTCATGTCTGCAAATGTGATAAATTGAGTCTTTCAAAATGTCCTCATTCAGATTTTGAGAAAGCACAGATGGAAAATGTACCTTATGCTAGTGCACTTGGTAGTATCATGTACACTCAAGTTTGCATTATGCCAGATATTGCTTTTGCAACATGACTTCTAGACGGATATCAGTCAAATCCAGGACACGATCACTAGATCGCTGCCAAGAAAGTTTTGAGGTACTTATAAAGGACTAGAGACTATATGTTGATTTATAGATATGTTCAAAACCTGCAACTAATAGGGTATTCAGATTCGGATTATACTAGTTATCGGGATGATAAGAAGTCAACAACACGGTACATCTTTATGCTAGCGGGTGGTGCAGTATCATGAAAAAGTGAGAAACAAAAAATGATATCATCTTTTACCATACAAACAGAGTTTATAGCATGCTTTTCGGTTGCTACTCAAGCTATTTGGCTCCGGAATCTCATTAATAAGTTAACCATGTTTGATTTTATCAATAGGCCCATATAGTTGTATTGTGACAATAACTTTATAGTGCTGTTCATTAACAACAATAGAGGTCTCAAGGGATCTAAGCATATAGAGGTCAAGTTTTTTTATCATAAAGGAATTCGTACATAATGATGATGTTGCGGTAGAGCATATTTCTACAGATATTATGATTGTTGATCCACTAACTAAAGGTCTACACCCTTGTATATTTGACCGACATGTCATTAACATGGGCTTAGAAGCATTGTGGGATGCTATTGTTTAGTGGGAGCTCTTTAGTTTTTGTTCTAATAAAGTTTACATCTGTATTATGCTACTTTTAGTAATGATTTTGATATATATTTATGAAGTATTTATAAATGTATTTTAATATCTTTACTCTTTTACATTCAATGAAGTATTTATGAATGTGATATTTTTATATTGAATACATGTCTATTGAAAATCTCAAGGTATTGTGTAAATCTTGATTAATAGCAGGGGCATTTAATTTTTAGCCATATACATATGTCTTGTTACACATAAAGTACAGTTAATTATAAAAGTAAGATATATGAGGGTTCATTGGAACCACAAAGACATTCTCCAGTGGCACATCAAGTTAGTGGTAGCCGCGGTTCGAAATCGGCCGATTCCGGTTCGTAGCCACCTATGAATTGGAACTGGGACCTTAAGGAGTGGTTCTAGTTCCTATTTTGAACTTGTGGTTTCGGGCCGGTTCAAGGCTCAATTTCAATTTTTTAATTGAATTTTAAATAATTAATTATGAAATAATAAAATAATTTATGAAATAATAAATTATCAAATATAAATTGTAATCAAATTGTACATTATAATCAAATTTGGGGGGAAAAAAGGGGAGGAGGAAGAGGCTTGAACTTAATGAATTATTATTAAGCGCATACATATCTTTTTGGGGATAGAAGAATCAAAGTCCATGTAGTTCTTTTAGCTTTAATAACCATAACTTATCTCATCGTCAATCGTCGCTACCCATTTCGGTACTCGTGGCGATGGTATCTCTATCATCATCGAAGAATCGGCTTCATTGTTGTAATCCATATCTTATTGTCGATGTTTAGCCTTTGTCTAATCATCAACATAAGTTTGAGCCTCCACCAAATCTGGATATAATCTTGAACGTCGGTCGTCCAAAATGTTGCCTCCAGCACTAAATGCTTGTTCAACTGCAATTGTTAAACAAGGGGTTGCTAAAACTTGTCTTGCGATGAGGGCCAGAATTCGGAATTAAGTCAAATGCCTCTTCCACCACTCTAGAATTTTGAAATCAGTATCGTTTTCAGAATCACCAAACTCAAAAGAAATGGTTAAATAGGTCTTTATTTTAGAAATATTACCTATTGCTCCATTTTATCTTTTTTTCCTACTCATCAGTATTTTGTACCCTCTACTCATTCTATCTAGGTCCCCGCTTTGTACGTCACTATGTTCGAAGATCCACTTGTCACCTACTAGATTATATTTACTACAAAATTCATTGTACAATTCAACTATTGTGTCTTTAACCTTTGCTTGTATAGCTCTAACATTTACCGCTACATTGAAATGTAAACATTCATAATAAATATTTAGATAATCACCTAAATCATCTAATTTGGTACATGGATCAGAAACAAAAGCAACCAAATAAATAAGAGGAATGTCGGTATAATAATGCAGCCATTTTGTTCGCATTGCTATAATACTCGGAGTTAATTGATCATCTTGTTCATATTCTTCAAAAACACCATCAATATTAGCATACTCTATTAAAAATAAATGTGTAGTAGGATAATAAACACCGGATAAAGTATAAGTTGCATCGTTAAAAACTTTTAAAAAAATCTGAAAAAAAAATTCAAAATATCCCACTCTTTTGGGAATAAATTAATTTCAGAAATATTATTTGAAATAAAAGTACATAATAAATATTTATATGCAAAAGATTGATTAAGCAACTCGTGCGTATAATTCCAACGAGTCGGAACATCTTTTGAATTTTTTTTATTTTCTTTTATTTTGTTTACAAAATCTGCCCCAATCTCTCATAATTTGGGGATGTTTCAATAAAAATTGGATTGCTCTTTTTATTGGGTCGAGAAAAGTATCAAGAGTTTGTAAACCATCTTGTGTACATAAATTTAAAATATGACAAACACATCTAATGTGAAAAAATTATCCACCAAAAGCGAGTTTACAAATCTTTTCTAAATCGGGAATGGAAGCAGTATTTGTCGCGGCATTATCAAAATCAACTAAAAAAAATTTATTAATCAAATCATATTCTTCGAAAACTCGCCTAATTACTCTATAAATATTATTGGTTGTATGCCTATCATCAAAAACTCGAATTGCAATAAATCTTTTTTAATGTTCTAATCGTCACCTATCCAATGATATATGATACCCATATAAGAATGAGTTTGCCAAGAATTACTCCAAATGTCGCTACCTATATGTGCACATCCATTAAAATTCATAAAAAAAAATTTCAAATCTTTTTTTCCTTTTTTATGAAGCCAAATAAGTTGGCGTTTAAGCATATTTCTCGGAACATGTTATGCTTGCGAAGTACATGCAGTGTTTATAAAATAATTAAAACCAAAATTTTCATCAAAATTAAACGGTAAACGCTCAATAGCAGCAAATCTAGATAATTCTTCTTTATAAATTTTTTCATTATAACGAAATAAAGGAAAAGTGTTAGGATTGACGTACCCATAAATTTATTGTTGACCGGTGTCGATCTCCACTTGCGTTGCATGTTTTGACCTCGGATGCCGTTTAAATGTTCCATAGCTGCCTCCACCTATAAATTTGTATGTTGCCCCACAATATTTACATTTTACTTGATACTTATTTTTGCCTAAATATTCATTCGTGAAGTGTTCCCATATGTTGGATGTACCCTCCCATTCTGGCTCCTTTGTTATTGATATTTCTTCGACACCGGTAGGAGGATGAAGACTTTCTTGCGTTGGGACGTGCTCGACATTAGGAATAACATTGATATTATCATCCTCGTCTACCCAATATGCAAAATCACGAGGATCATATTCATGAGGATAATCGGATTCTTCCATCCGAATTGGGTTCTTTTTCCTGTCACCACCACCGCTTCCACTTGCCATTTTTTTAGAGAATTGAGTGGAAAGCGGATTGAGAGAATTGAGAGAATTGAGCGTATTAAGATAATTGAGAGAATTTGAGAGAAAAAATGAAAGATGGAAAGGGGTATTTATAAAGATTTAGGATAGTTTTAATAAATTAAGAAAAAAATTAAAAGGGGGGCCGTGGGGGGGAGCCGTTGCTAAGAGCCGTTGGGCTCTTTCCCAAATTTTATTTTATTGTTTTTTTTTTGCCGTTGGGTTCGGGCAGCCCAACGGCTATGGGTGGTTCGGAACCGGCCCGGAACCGCCGATTCCGAGCTGGTTCCGATTTGAAATCGGCGGGGCCAGGTCAACGGGCCGATTCCGGGCCCAAATTGGCCCGTGGTTGCCACCACCACATTAGGTTTCGTGACACTTAAAGTAAAAGAATGGTGACTGACGAGGATGATAACATATAAAGTTTCTCTATCTTTTAAGATATTATCAATTTGCCACACTACCATATTAAATCCATATCAATAAAGTTAAGAGCATTTGTAACCATGGATGGCTCGGTGTCTTTTGATGTAGTTACTGCCATAATTCGATGCTTAAGACTTTATGTGATCGGATTATTAGAAATTATATCTAGACCAATATAAATATGAGCATGTACAGTACAATTTTAATTAACATAACCCAATTGGAAGAATATTAGAATATATTTTTATGTGGGCTTGGTCTAATAAAGAAAAAATATACAATTTCCTATTTAGTCTAATATGAAGCTGGATAGCGTGGGCTAAGATAAGCCTTATCTATAATGAAGAGATAGATTACAATCTCTATAAATAAAGCTCAAGTCTTTCATCTAAACTCTAATGTCCGCATAACTTCACATAAAGAGTCGTTAGTAACGATACATGAAGGGTCGTCTCATTGAAGCCAGTGCATAAAAGGGGTTCATAGAGGGGAAACTCTTGAACATCGGATCTTTGCAAATTTCGCATCAAGAACGATGGATCCGAAACAATGTTTTTCAATTTTTCTACTCTATGAAATTGTAATTTGCATATCTATACGTGATAAGCTCGAGTCATTGCATAAGGTTATTAATTGCAGCTTACTCTATAACCATCTGAAATACACGTACATTTTACATCCTTACAATTTACGATGTCCAATGTGCACCCGTGGCAATATGAACACGAGGAAAGAAAAAATGCGACTACAATTCGAAATTAGTGAAGCTCGGTCTATGTTGATTGCATTCGTGCTTCAAATCAAGTCGACTCGCTTGACATTATTGCTACTTAGTTCCAATTTGAGTTTTAGGTAGAAATCTGAAATTGACCAATGCATAATTTTTAACTATAAAAAAATAGTATTTTTATTAATACTTATGTTTTAATCATTACTATATGACTTCATTTGGTTTAATCCCTCTTTCTATATTTTTTTCCCTCCCTCATTTTTACAGCAATTGAGGGGAAAAGAGAGATCTCCTTCACAAAATCATACGAAACCCATAAGTACGTGTGCATTGCATGCGCTAACTGAAAAAATTACAGAGAATTAACAGTTATTTAACACATTGAGCATTCAACACAAAATATTAGCTTCGAGGGTAACAAAAAACGAAGAAATAAATCACTTTCCTCCCGTCATTTGAATAGATCAGCCTACATGAAAGTCTATCACACTCCATTAAGGACATAAATTAAAAATTATCCCCTCATGGGATTGAAGATTGTCGATCAAACAGCGTGAAAATTTCGTAACTAAAAAAATTTAGAAAGTATTACATTCCTAAGTACAACATAAGTTAATCAAGAAATATTACCCATGAAATGTATAAGCGTGGTATGGATCGAAACACTGGGAGTCACCACGCGTCTCGGTTTCGATATTTCGGAATTCCGACCATGTCGGTCCGGCAGCTTCCGCAACACCCCTGATTCCCTCTCATCTCAAAAAAAAAAAAAAAAAGAGAGAGAGAGAAAGAATTGCTCCCTTCTGTTACGAAGCAGTACCGACCGGTGACGTAACGGTCAACAATTTCTTGCGAGCCGATCCACGGACCGCACTGATCTTGCTCGCCGACATCAGCAAGCTTTAATCGGTTGTGTCCCCCCCAACATTTGAAACTGCCCGTTGGATCGACACTCCCCGCCGTCTAATCCTTCCACGTCCTCCATCCATATCAAGGGAGGTCTCTCTTTGACGACGACAGCGGTGATGAGGTCACCGTCGATCATATATCATGCAAGGGAATGGAGGACTACAATCGACGGCGTACGACAGTGGTCAAAGGGTCAAAAGAAATGAGCATCACAAAACGGTCAAGAAACCATAAAGCATGACTCTCTATCAATATATTATTATATGGATTCACGTATACAGAGATACACATAAAAATATACTATCTACTCATTTTGGTGAACATGAGAAGAGGACTTGAGTGTATATTTAAATGGCGTGGCCAAAAGTATTATTATTATTTTTTTTTAATTTGATGAATACCCCTAAATCGATAATACCAACGACCGAAACCGGTAGCTATAACATAGAGAGGCCGAGGAACGATGAAAGGATGCATACATCTCGAATTACATTGACGGTCCATGATCGGTACGCATTCACACGGTCGGTTTATCGAAGATTTTACGTCTTTAGAGTGCTAGACCTTTGAATCGAAAGGACTTTACATTGATGTGGATCGAAGGTGCACCCTTTAAACTTCATGGCTTTAAATGTGAGAATTCGAGATATTTCATCGATTTTTGAAGCAAGACAATCGTCAGCTTTGCGGAATCCGGTCATTTCGGCACGTAGCTAAATTTCTTCGCGACGGTCTGTTGATGATAGGCTCGTGTACCTATTAATTAGGCATTATTGTCGTAAATGTCTGCACAAGTAGGAATTAACCCAAGGCAAGAAAATAATTAAGCGATGTGAACCGTGAAAGAAGAATGCTTTAATTGATTTTCTACGTCATAAATACCTCATGCATAATATATATGTCGGGATCAAAATGATTGCTCGTGGCAAGCATTTTTGGGTTCACGCTTCTCGCGAGCTTAAAAAGCAGAAAAGAACTAAGAAAAAATTTGAAAGAGGGGAAGAATGAAAATGGGATACCGTTAGTCAAAACTACATGCCGTTTTTGCAAAGCGCCGGACGTTGTCAGAGCCTCTGACGTATCACGCTCTGTTCCTCAGCTGCCACCCTGCACTGCATGCTTCGTACGCCGGCCGGACATTTAAAGTCACTCTAAATCGATTTTAATTGTAATTAAATACCCCAAAAAGGGTGGCAATACCAAGAATCGATATACTAAACATGAGTAATTCCTTTTGATATGTTAGCCTTGATTGTTTGATATTTCGCATAACACTGTACCAGTCCAGTTTCTTGAGGGGGTAAAAAAGGAAATTTAATAGAGAAATACAACTAAAACCTAAGAAGAAGAAGAAGAAGAAGAAGTAGCTAAGATCTACATATAAAGAGTGCATATGCAGCAGCGGCAATGGCGTCGAAACATGTTCCGGCGAGGGGCGGGAGAGACGTCACAGCCAAAGAGCACCGGCGTCCTTGAGAAGCGGGACGAGGGTTCCGTTGATGTGGCAGGCCATCAGGGTCTCGAGGCCGCCGAGGAGCTTGCCGCCCACGAAGACCGCCGGGAGCTTCTGCTGGTCGCGGGCGAGCTGGCGGAGGGCGGCGTGGATGTCGCGGCTGGCACCGCCGAGCTCGTCGAGCTCGACCACCGTGGGGCCGACGCCGAGGCTGAAGAGGAGACTCTTGGCCACGGTGCACATGCAGCAGCCGCTCATGCTGAAGAGCACCACCGCGTTGCCGGCGGCCAGGCGCCTCACCGCCTCGTAGGAGCTCCCGGGGTTGCTCAGCATCAGGCCGTCGCTCACTGGGATTCCTGCAGCACCTTCCTCAGGCATCAGTTGCATGGTCTCTTCTTTTCCAGAGAGAGAGAGAGAGAGAGAGAGAGAGAGAGAGAGAAGATGCTAATAATGAGGGAAGATCATGTCTAGGGTTCTTCCGCAGGGTGTGGGAAAGACGAACGGTTGAAATTAATTTAATCAAAAAACGAGAAAAGGCAAAGATGAAAAAAGAGAGGTTGGTTTGGTTCGGTTCGTACCTGGCAATGTCTGCCCATTGTTGACCGATTGCTCATAGTGGGGGGAGAGAGAGAGAGAGAGAGAAGTAGTCTTGACAGTAAGTATATTGCGATCGTATAGTCTACTGTACAGACTAAGTATAATCGTCGAGGGAATAGTGTATTTTACAAAAAAATTAACTGTCGGAAAGTGGGTTTTTTTTTTCCTTCATAATCAATGAATAATGCGCATTTACATGGGAAAAAAAATGATTTAGGATTAGGGATGATCGGTCTCCATCCAGGAACTAGGAAATGGCCCATCTAGTTATGGAATAGGATTGGACCAGCCGGTTCAGGCCATTCCGGGATCCGCACTGGTCTCACTCGCCGATATCAGCGGGCTTTAATCGGCTACAATCCCCCGCATTTGAAAACACCCGTTGGACCGACACTCCCCACCGTGTGATCCTTCCACGTCCTCCACATCGGGGGAGGTCTCTCTCTGACGACGACTATAGTGGTGAGAACACCGTCGATCATATATCATTGAGGGGGAATAGAGGACTGCAACCGACGGCGCACGACAGCGGTCGAAGGGTCAAAAGAAACGAGCATCACGAAATGATCAAGAAACCATAAAGCATGACTCTCTCAATATATTATTTGTTCCAAGAACAAAATAACAAATATGTATTTTAGCATTGTTATTATTGTTATTATAATTATTTCATTTACTCATTTTGGTGAACATAAGAAGAGGACTTGTCTGGATATTTGCATGGCGTGACCAAAAGCATTATTATTATTATTATTATTATTATTATTATTATTTGTGAATTTGATAAGTGCCCCTCAATTGATAATGTCGGCGAGCTAAATCAGGAGCACCTAATGTTAAGAAGTGATTCAAAGTTGAGTTCCTTGTTTTTAGGAGGCGGTTAGCTAGTTCTAGTCAACAATAAATTAGTTTGTTAGCTGATTTTTAGGAGCCATATCTAGTTTAGTTCCTGGTATTACGCTATGTGATTTCTATTTATTGCTGTTTTGTATTTTCAAAAAGTGAGCTGAATAAAAGTCCTCCACTTTCTTAATCTCCTCCATTTTACGTGTGGTTTCTGTCTAGTGAGGTTGGTTTGCATTAAGTTACCTTCTTATTGATCCAACGAGTGTGGTATCGAGCCGAGTTGAAGGTCTCTATTGCAAATCAACATGGCAGCAAGTGGATCCAACTTGCAGCAATCGATGATACCCATTTTCAAGGGTGAAAACTATGAGTTTTGGAGTATTAAGATGAAGACTCTCTTTAGGTCTCAAGACCTATGGGAGATCGTGGAAGATGGTGTGCCAGAGAATGAAGAAGAGGGCAGAATGCGGGAGTTGAAAAAAAGAGATGCCAAAGCTCTTTTTTTTATCCAACAGGGGCTGCATGAAACTGTCTTCTCTAGAGTTTTAGCCGTGGAAACAGCAAAGGAAGCATGGGAGGCTTTGAGAAATGAGTTTCGGGGGACAACCAAGATTAAGGCGGTGAAACCGCAAACCTTGAGGAGAAATTTTGAGACGTTACAAATGAATGGTGGAGAGTCCATTCAAGATTTCTTTTCAAGAGGCATGACGGTGGTAAATCAAATGAGATCGTATGGAGAAGAGATCTCGAATGAAACCATTGTTTGCAAAATACTCAGAAGCTTGACAACAAGATTTGATCACGTAGTGGCAGCAATTGAGGAATCAAAAGACTTAACAAGCATGTCTGTTGATGCCTTGATGGGTTCTCTTCTTGCTCATAAAGATAGAATCAACAGAGCTGGAGAGAGAATTGATGAAAGGGCACTCCAAGCTCACCGCAATTCGGGACGAAATTGGAGAAGATCGGGAAGCTCGGGGAGAGGAAACGGAAGAAGTGGGATGCGAGGCAGAGGTAGAGGCGAAAACGCACAACAAGAAATGAGAAGATGTTTCAATTGTAACAAAGTGGGACATTTTGCAAAAGATTGCAAGGAAAAGGTTAACCATGCAGAATTTGCTGATGCTGAGGAACAAGAAGAGGAGGAAGAAGAGTGTTATCTGTTTATGGCACATGAGGAGACAATGCAGAACAAGAGGTCCATTTGGTTTGTGGATAGTGGCTGCTCCAATCATATGACCGGAGTGAAAGAGCTATTCAAGGACTTGGATGAGTCTCAAAAACGAATGATTAGTCTTGGGAACAACTACAAAATTCAGGTGGAGGGAAAAGGCACAATACTTATCAAGACACATCGGGGAAGAAGCAAGTTGATCGGGGATGTCTTGTATGCACCTCAATTGGCACACAACTTGTTGAGTGTAGGCCAATTGCTGAAGTCAGGATTTATAGTTCTCTTTGACAACAACGCTTGCACCATCAAAGACAAAGAAGGAGGACAATTGGTGGCTCGAGTAGCCATGACAGAAAATCTTATGTTTCCTTTTAAGGTTACAGCAGTAGATGAGCTCAATATGGTAGTAATCGGTTCCTCGTAGCTATGGCACATGAGATACGGCCACCTGAATTATATGAGTATGAAGGAGCTGTCAATAGATGAAATGGTCAGTGGAATGCCAATGATAGGTGACAAATACAAGTAGTGCGAGGAATGTATTTTTGCAAAACACAGCAGGAAGTCCTTTCCAAAAGAAGAAGCCTGGAGAGCCACCGACACGTTGGAGTTGGTGCACGTGGATCTTTGTGGACCAATGAGTACAACCTCATTGGGTGGAAGTAAGTATTTCATGTTGTTGATTGATGATTTCAGTAGAATGAGTTGGGTTTTCTGCCTCAAAGTTAAGTCCGAAGCATTTGAAACATTTAAGAAGTTTAAAGCTTTTATTGAGAAGCAAAGTGGGAAAAATATCAAAGGGATAAGATCGTATAGGGGAGGTGAATTTCTTTCCACAGAATTCAATCATTTTTGTGAAGAAGCAAGCATAAAAAGGCAACTTACAGCACCTTATACACCAGAACAAAATGGTGTAGTGGAGAGGAAAAATAGAACAGTGGTGGAGATGACCAGGGCTTTGCTGAAATTGAGAGACATGCCTAATCTTTTTTGGGCAAAAGCGATTCACGTTGCTGTCTACATTCTCAACGTATCCCCAACCAAGGCAGTGATAAAGAAGACCCCATTGAAATGTGGTATGGCTTTAAACCTACTTTTAGTCATTTGAGAATTTTTGGATGTGTGACATATGCTATGAAAAATCAACAGGATAGAAAGAAGTTGGATGAAAAATCAGAAAAGTGTGTGTTCATTGGGTATTGTACAGAAAGTAAAGCATACCGATTGTACAATCCTGTAACTAGAAAAGTGTTCATTAGTAGAAATGTGAAGTTTAATGAGGAGGAAGGGTGGAATTGGAAAGGAAAGGAGAAGCGGGAAGTGATACAACCGATAGATGAAGAAGGTGCTGAAGATGAGGAGCATGAAACACAATCGGAAAGTGGACCTGCACATAGCAGCGCATGTGCAGGTGGATCTTCAACAAGCTCGGATACAACGAGTTCGGATGAAACACCACCAAGGAGGATGACCACAAGAAGCTCAAGACGAATCCAAGAAGCAGCAACTTCTAGTTCAAAAGAGACACCTCCACGAAAGGTGCGCTCCTTGGGGGAAATCTTTGAGTCTTGCACATTTGCTCTCTTTACAGCTAATCCGGGCTCTTATGAAGATGCAGTTGGTATAAAAGAATGGGAGGATGCAATGAAGGAAGAGTTAGAAGCTATTGAGAGGAATCACACATGGGAACTTACAGATTTGCCACAAGGAAAACAAGCAATTGGATTAAAGTGGATTTTCAAGACAAAGTTTCATGCGGATGGGAGAATTCATAAGCACAAGGTAAGGTTGGTGGCCAAAGGGTACTCACGGACCCCAGGTGTAGATGTAGAGGAAACGTTTTCACCCGTAGCCAGATTTGAAATAGTAAGATTAGTCCTGGCATTAGCAACTCATATGAGATGGAAGGTGCATCAGTTTGATGTCAAATCTGCCTTTCTTAATGGTGTGTTAATGGAAGAAGAGGTATTTGTCACACAACCTAAAGGATTTGTTGTGAAGGAAAAGAAGGACAAAGTGTACAAGCTTCACAAGGCTCTATATGGTTTAAAATAGGCACCAAGAGCATGGTACTTGAAAATCCATGAATATTTCATGGAGTATGGCTTTGTGAGAAGTTGCAGCGAACCAACGCTTATGTGAAGAGAAATGGAGCCGCAGATCTGTTGGTGGTGTGTATTTATGTGGATGATATGGTATATTGTGGGTCAAATGCTACTGCAATTTTAGACTTTAAGCAAGCAATGAAAAGTAGATTTGAGATGACGGTTCTTGGCCTTCTTCATTATTTTTTGGGAATTGAAGTTCAGCAAATGGAAGGTGGCATATTCATAACCTAGAGAAAGTATGCGAAAGATATGCTCAATAAATTCAACATGAGCAACTGCAAATGGTCTATAACCCCTATGAATATGAATGAGAAATTGCAGATGGAGGATGGTTCACTAGCACGTGATGGAAGCATGTTTAGGAGTCTTGTAGGAGGGCTTATGTATCTGACTCATACTATGCCAAATATAGCCTTTCCCGTAGGTGTTGTATCAAGGTTCATGCATAATCCTTCACAACATCACCTAGGAGCAATAAAGAGGATTCTTAAGTATGTTGTTGGCACCACTGATCTTGGAATTTTATACAAGCAAGGGTCCGAGTTGAAGTTGCTAGGGTATACGGATAGTGATTGGGCTAGGTGCGTTGAAGATAGAAGAAGCACATCCGGTTATTGCTTCACCTTGGGCTCGGGAGTAGTAGCATGGAGTTCTAAGAAGCAAACAACAGTTGCCTTGTCCACTTGTGAAGCTAAATATATAGCTGGAGCAGGAGCGGCTTGTGAGGCAATTTGGTTGAGGAAGGTCTTGAGTGAGTTGGATCAGAAATAAGTAGAGGCCACTGTTATAAAGTGTGATAGTGCTTCAGCCATAGCTTTGAGTCGAAATCCAGTCTTCCATGGTCGATCCAAGCACATAGAGATTAAGCATCATTTTTTAAGGGAGCTGGTAGCTAGAGATGAAGTTAAGCTCGATTTTTGTGGGACGGAACAGCGGGTAGCCGATGTGTTAACTAAAGCTTTATCACGTGGGAGGTTTGAAGATCTTAGAAGTCAACTTGGCCTAACCAACTTTGAATCAAGGGGGGATGTTAAGAAGTGATTCAAAGTTGAGTTCCTTGTTTTTAGGAGGCAGTTAGCTAGTTTTAGTCAACAATAAATCAGTTTGTTAGCTGATTTTTAGGAGCCATATCTGGTTTAGTTGCTGGTATTATGCTATGTGATTTCTATTTATTGTTGTTTTGTATTTTCAAAAAGTGAGCTGAATAAAAGTCCTCCACTTTCATAATCTCCTCCATTTTACGTGTGATTTCTATCTAGTGAGGTTGATTTGCATTAAGTTACCTTCTTATTGATCCAACACCTAATAATATTTGGGGGACGAGGAGGAACGATGAAAAGGTGGAGACCTCTTGAATTACATCAACAATCGATGATATGTATGCGTCCATACGGTCGATTTGTCGAAGATCTTAACTCTTTTCGCCTGCAAGGACTTTACGTTGATTTGGATTGAACGTGTACCTTTAACGATTTTACATATGAGAATTTGAGATACTTCGTCGATTTTTTAAGCAAGATAATCATTAGCTTTGTGGAATACGGTCGTTTTGGTACGCAACTAATTTTCGTTGCGTGAGTTCATAGAACGATCATGTGGAGACTCTTCCCGACTTCTCGCACGTCTCGGGATTTGCGAGCGGTTGCTCATACACCTATAGGTGAATTGAGCACTCACATCGATTTTACGCTTCTCCGGTTGCGGCTGGCGGCTTCTCCGACGGAGGTGGGGCTGTCGTTGGTGGTTCCGATCTAGTTCGTCTTCCCTTAATTCGGCCCCATAGACTCAACCGTCGAATTCCTCCTCGTCAACTTCACATTCTATATTTCTTTTGTATGTGGAGAACTATCTTAATTGGTTCTTGGATGTCTTAGAATCTCAAACTAAATCGATAGCACTATACTTCCCGGTCTCTGCATGTAAAGGATCCTAGATACCACCACTAAAATAGTAAGCAAAAACAAAGCAATTCACAGATTTATCGGACCCAAAATATATCTCTTTTCTCTTTTATTTATCTTCATTTCTCAAGAAATTTACAAGAACAAATTCTCAACTTCCCATTTGGTTATGTAATATATCTTCTTCCCTTACCACACTCCAACAAGTTCGAATGTTTCATTGTCTCGTCATCCGCCAAACATTGCGACACTCAAACCCAATCAATCCCCGATCAACTCAAAGCCTCCCCATTTCATTTTTTTCATCTTTTGGGCTCCTCTTTTCATTACCACATCTCCATAAACAAATCATATCACTTTCATAACAAAAAAAAATTCAACATTTCATTTTGACCCCTTCAATTCAAGTACATGACATTCCTCGGCGACTCATCAACTTGTTGCCGCCTCTTGTCCTTATCGCGGTAGTTCCCGGTGGCTATCCTCTTAAGCTCCGATCCGACGTCCTCGGGAGCAGGTAGAAATTTACCGCTTCGGTTCCAGATAGTACAAGTCAAGAATCATTATATTGATATCTAATTTCTACCAAATAATGTATAGGATATGATATGAAGATATCCGACTTTAAATCCGTAGTTCACCAAACAACAAATATGATATGATCAAATCTCTAGATTTCTTATTCTCCCCTACCCGGTTCTATCATGACTAAAAATCCGAACGATCAAACGTAGCCAAAGAGTAATAGCTACTCCAATCATCCTTTCCTAATCCCTTCACCATTAAAAAGGAGTGTTCACTAAATTTCTTTGTTTTTTGTGATTAGGACTTAGGAGCATGAAGAATTTATTTGACTCTTACAGTTTCCAAGTGATAACCTAATCCACCTACTTAGTAGTAACAACTGTAGTAAACGTTTCGATGCCATCGCATGTTTTGCTCCCCTGTTCGACTTAGTACTAAATGAAAGAAATATCATTATCTTCTCTCAAATTCCCAATATTAAATTACCTATTAATTGATTTTCCACGTCATTAATACTTATGGCCTCTTCATTCCTCGACACATAAGATATGGATATCGGGATCAAAATGATTGCTTGTGGCAAGCATTTCGGGGTTCACGCTTCTCGCGGGCAGTAAAGATAGAAAATGGGGATACCGTTGGTCAAAACTACATGCCGTTTTTGTATGAGATTGGCATATTTGCATGCGTTGGACGTTGACAGAGCGTGACGTGTCGCCCTCCATTCCTCAGCTGCCACCCTGCACTGCATGGGGGCTCGTCTGTTCAAATCGAGAAAAAGAGAAGGCAAAAATTATTGTACGAAAAATTGTCTCCTTTTTTTTTCTTTTTTCTTTTTCCTTTTTTCAAAAGTTTCAACGCCGGTCGGACATTTATAAAAAAAAAAATTAAGATAATAATAACTGTCTTTTTAGGTTGATTTTAATTGTAATTAATTAGACAGAAAGAGACAACAATACCAAGAATCGATACACGAAACGTGAATAATTCCTTATATATATTAGCTTTAACAGTGTCGTTTTCACATAACACTGTACCGGTCCAGTTTTGGAGACAGTAAAAGGAGAAATTTAAAAGAGTAATACAACTAAAACCTAAGAAGAAGAAGAAGAAGAAGAAGAAGCAGTAGCTAAGATCTATATATAAAGAGTGCATATGCAGCGGCGGCAATGGCATCGAAGCATGTTCCAGCGAGGGGCGGGAGAGGCGTCACAGCCAAAGAGCACCGGCGTCCTTGAGAAGCGGGACGAGGGTGCCGTTGATGTGGCAGGCCACCAGGGTCTCGAGGCTGCCGAGGAACTTGCCCCCCACGAAGACCGCCGGGAGCGCCTGCTGGTCGCGGGCGAGCTGGCAGAGCGCGGCGTGGATGTCGCGGCCAGCGCCGAGCTCGTCGAGCTCCACCACCGTGGGGCCAACGCCGAGGCTGAAGAGGAGGCTCTTGGCCACGGTGCACATGCAGCAGCCGCTCATGCTGAAGAGCACCACTGCGTTGCCGGCGGCGAGGCGCCTCACCACCTCGTAGGAGCTCTCGGGGTTGGGCAGCATCACGCCGTCGCTCACTGGGATTCCTGCACCAGTACCTCCCTCGGGCATCAGTTGCATGGTTTCTTCTTTTCCACAGAGAGAGAGGCGAGAAGATGTTAATAATGAGGGAAAATAATGTCTAGGGTTGTTGAGATTAATATAATCAAAAGCGAGAAAAGGCAAAGACGAAAAAAGAGAGGTTGGTTCGGTTCGTTTCGTACCCGGCAACGTCTGACCATTGTTGACCGATTGCTTAGAGAGAGAGAGAGAGAGAAGAGAGAGAGAAAGGTAGTCTTGACCGTAAGTGTATTGCGACCGTATAGTCTACCGTACTGTACAGACTAGGTACAATCGTTGAGGCTCTCATGTTTTTTTTTTTTTTCAGAAAATCAACTGTCGAAAAGTGGTTTCTTTTTCTCGTTTTTGGCGTTCAGATCACTCGGGGAAGAGGAGCCGAAGAAAAATTTTCTTCATAATCAATAAAAAAAAAATGTGCATCGATTCTGAGTAGTGATCAACTTGGCTCTCATGTTTTTTCAAAAAAAAAATAATAATAATAATTTAGTATTAAGGCTGATCGATTGTCGAGTGATCCGATTTTCACCCAAAAATCGGGAATTGGCCCATCGAGTCCTGGAACAGGATCGGACTGACTGGCCCGGTCCAGTTCTTAAATGGGCCAGTGAAACCGGTGAAATGTTTTGTTTTTCTTTTTCTTTTGGATTTGCCATGATATGCTTGAGGTCGGGTTAACAAGAACAATAACCGCGCCTTCTTTCTTAATCTCCTTTAATTTAAAGTTTACTTTTCTTTCCGAGCATAAACTTCCCGTTACAGTCGCCCGCCCATTGGCTTTCCACCGCAGTAAAAATCAGACAACATCATAGTCATGGACAGAGGAGAGATATGTCCCCGTTTGACCCCGGTCAGATCAGCAAGTTTTTTTTTTCCCAACACATCTAGCTTTGAAAATAATTACTGACATGCATCTTTTTCTGTTTTTTGAAATGCTCTCTCTCTCTCTCTTTCTGACCAAAGAAAAGATGCTCTCTGTCTCAAATTACAAATCCCTCCTCAAGAGCCAAGACCCTACTAAATCTAAAGCCCTCAAACTCTTAAATCCCACAAAAAAAAAAAAAAAAAAAGCTCAAGTGACCATGACAGCCGCTGGCTTAAGCGTTAATGGTTGCGAGCTTGGAGCTTGAACGTCTATGGCAACCGAGCTCGAAGCTCTAGTGATCATGAAAACCCAAGCTCGAAGCTCAAGCGTTTATGGCGACTAGAAGCTTTGATATTGAGGTCATGGCAAGCTTGAGCTAGAAAGTCAGGCATCTATGACAGCGAGCTTGAGCGGCCATGGCAGACACAAGCATGAAGGTGGAGCATTCATAGCCGCGAGCTCGAGCTCGAGCTCGAGGCTCGCTAGATCGCCTGTGACTGTCGTCGGCCAATTGCGGTGGAGGAAGGAATAAACAAAGAAAAAAAAGGGGAGAAAAATTTGAAATTCAATTTAAAAAAAAAATGAACAGATAAAAGAAAATAAAAATAAGAAAATTAATAAAAGGAGTGCATATCCAACTTTTCCATACCAAAAATATTTTTCTATTCATTTTAAAAATATCGGATTTTCTGCAAATCGGAAGGAGCCATATTTTGCGGACAAATTCCAAATTACGGCAGCTTGTTAATGGAGGTAACTGTAAACGGAGTGAAACAAAGAAGGATAGATGGCAACTAATAGTAAGCAAAATCAACTAAAATAAAGATTAGCATGAAAACAAAGTTGGAAAGATCGCAACAAACACTCTCTCCTCAGGTTCATCACAGACCACAACAAAAAGAAAACTCCTATAAATAGTATGATGCCCTAGGCCTTCTCCATCCTTATTCATCCCCAATGTCAATACTTCTCTGCCATCTTCAAACGGAATCAGTCCGTTTTGTTCCCTCCGAATCATTCACCAGCCACTGACCATAAAAAAAATGACAACCAAAATCCCACCGCTCTTCGACAAATCAATACGAGAAAGAAATAGCAAAGCCTCTCCCGACGAGACATGCTTTTCTTCTCCTCGCAAACTTCGCTCAGTACCTGTAGTGAGCCGGCTTGTATGGACCCTCGACAGGCACGCTAATGTAGTCAGCTTGGTCCTTGCTGAGCTTGGTGAGCTTAGCACCTAGCTTGCCGAGGTGAAGAGCAGCCACCTTCTCATCCAGGTGCTTGGGCAAGACGTAGACCTTCTTCTCGTACTTGCCCGAAGCCTTCTCCTTCCACAGCTCGAGCTGAGCGATGACCTGGTTTGTGAAGGAGCAGGACATCACGAAACTAGGGTGCCCAGTGGCGCAACCCAAGTTCATGAGACGCCCCTCGGCCAACACAATGATGCCCGATTTGGTGTCGGGGAAGACCCACCTGTCCGTTTGGGGCTTGATCGTGATGCGCTTAACGCCGGGATATGTCTCGAGTCCAAGCATGTCGATCTCGTTATCGAAGTGACCGATGTTGCAGACAATGGCATTGTTCTTCATCTTCCTCATGTGATCAACCATGATGATGTCCTTGTTTCCGGTGGTGGTAACAAAGATGTCAGCCTCGGACACGACATCCTCGAGTGTTAGGACTTGCAGACCTTCCATGAGAGCTTGGAGGGCACAGATGGGATCGATTTCAGTAACAATGACACGAGCACCAGCTTGCTTGAGTGCTGCGGCACAGCCCTTGCCAACATCTCCGTATCCCAAGACCACGGCAACTTTTCCGGCAATCATGACATCAGTAGCCCTCATCAGACCATCAGGGAGAGAGTGGCGACAACCATACAAGTTATCAAACTGTTTCCAGAAAGAATTATGCTCATCAGAATTATGCTCATCAGTTTCCAGTGAACAGGAAAGGAAAACCATACAGCCACTTTTCCTAGACAACAGAACAAACGACACGAGAAATACAGTATCTGTTCACCAGAGAAGCAAATTTCGAGACAAATACAAGCTTCCTCAAGGTAGAGAGTTCCTCAAAGTGGAAATACAAACTCGACCCAAAGTTCACTCTTACCCGGAAGAGAAAAAATCATGTGAAATGAAATTCATTGAAACAGGCAGTTCCTTTCAGCGGAGTGCGACATGTTTTAAAGTGGATGATTATAAGTTAGAAATTCATCACTTCCAGTCTTCCACAGGTCAAATTGTATGACAAGGTTACACGACCACTACACAGAACATTGAGACACTCGAGCATTCTGAAACCAAACACTGCAAATTTTCATCGGTTCTCTGATTCTACTTCATAGTGCTTACAACTTGAATCTCTACTCCTACAATTATGGTCATAAGCCACAATGACGGACTAAAAATCCCAGATCTGATGAGCCAGCACACGGGACAAGAAGAATATCCGAAATCTCCTTACAAGATCAGTGCATCAATTTGTACTATTGGCTAAAACATGAAATGTGTTTCCACGAGCAGACCATAAGTGCACATTTCTTATATCAAACATATTAAATAGACCAAACGACATTACGTACTTAACAACACCAGATACATCGTATGATGTATCTGCCAATTGATCAGAGATGCAGACATTTAATAAATATTGGTCCTATGAATGATTCATGAATTATGAAGCCTAATGTTCAGATCCAATGTGAAACAAGAAAAATCAGAACTTTAACAAATGAACAAATAGACCACACATAACAAAGGACAAGCATTGCCCGGATGCATTGATCTATAGAGAAATAGTACAGATCTAAAGCAGATCCAAACCAACGAGCCAAATGAGATCCACTGGAAACGTGAAGAAAAAGGGTACCTTGCTCTTCGTGACGGAGTCATTGACATTGATCGCAGGAAACAAGAGAGTCCCATTGAGCTGCATCTGGTACAACCTCTTCACTCCAGTGGTCGTCTCCTCCGAGACACCCACCAATCTGTCCTTCATCTTGCGATACTTCTTCGGATCCGCCTTCAACCCGTCCCTGATGATCGTCAACACGATCTGGAACTCCGCGTTGTCCGTCGAGGCCGGGTCGGGCACCTTCCCGGTCTTCTCGTACTCCTCCTCCGCCTTCACGCCCTCGTGGATCAGCAGCGTCGCGTCGCCCCCGTCGTCGACGATGAGGTCGGGGCCGCCGCCGGGTCCCCAGTCTAGCGACCTCTCGGTGCACCACCAGTACTCCTGGAGCGTCTCGCCCTTCCAGGCGAAGACTGCAGCGGAGTCGCGGGCGATGGCGGCGGCGGCGTGGTCCTGGGTGGAGAAGATGTTGCAGGAGCACCAGCGGACCTCGGCGCCGAGGGCGGTGAGGGTCTCGATGAGGACGGCGGTCTGGATGGTCATGTGGAGGGAGCCGGTGATCCTGGCGCCCTTGAGGGGCTGCGCGGGGCCGTACTCGGCGCGGCAGGCCATGAGGCCGGGCATCTCGACCTCCGCGAGGTCGATCTCGAGGCGACCGAAGTCGGCCTGGGACATGTCCTTGACCTTGTACTCACGGCCGCTGGAGGTCTTCTCGACGAGCAACGCCATTGTTTCGGGCTTCTGGATCGAAATCGAGATCTGAGTCGAGGAGAAAGAGAGACAGAGAGAGTGAGGGCGAGGGAGATGGCAGAGGTTATAAATCTGGTTTCGAATGGAGAAACGGACGGTCAGGATCGAGAGTCGGGGGTCGGGTGGGTGATCTGGTAGAATTGCTGGGAGGAGCGGTGGCGTCGAAGGCGGGACAATGGCGTGTGGGCCCCGCCTAAGTGTGGGACGTTGAGATCTTGTTGGGACAACAACATTTGATTCTATTACAACTAGAATACCACAACATTATGACCACATTATTGCAAATTTAATTCACTTTTTTTTAGTTGGATTTTCCAATCTTGAAGCCTAGGAGCCGCACCTCGTTCGAATCTCAACGACTGCTACGATACAAATTGAGTAGGTGATTGGAAGCATCATAGCTCCGAACTCAAAGCAGGGATTTAGGGAAGACATCTGCCGCTTTAGGATTCGAGCCTCGCTTAATGCGCTTGGATAATTTACGGAAAATTGATTGGGTGAAAAATTCGAGCGTCCTAATAATATTATTCAAGAAAGGAATGGATGGAGGGGTTATGAATAAATGTTAGGTGAAAGTCGATAGACGTGGGCCATCGTGGGTAGGTTTGTATAAGATATGAGCCAATGAGCAAAGTCCTAAGCTTGAGGGAGGTGCTAGGAAAGTGACAATGGATGTTGCGGTTAGTGCCATCTCCGGTTAAAGAGCATTACTTCGCCAACTTCAGAAAATTTGATCTGGACTTGGGGGACTTTGTTAGAAAAAAAAAAAAAGTACTTTAAGTAAGATGGTGGGTCGAACAATTGATTGGAGACTAATTTGAAAGTGTTACTTGGAATATCATCTTATAGTTGAATGGGTCCTCAAACGCTTCTTGTCAAGTGTTGGGTCCTCCTTTCGAATGGTCAGTTTACTTCTAAACTTTGAGACGAATTACGCGACCATTAGATGAGGTCGCGTGACATTGATGAGCACTAAGCTCGGGGTCGCGCGACACCGGCAAGACAAAGAAGCCCGAGAACACAAAAGAATGGAGAAGCTCAAGTAGGACATGCTTAGGGCCTCATCGAAGACGCAACAGAATCTTGCTCGAACCGAATCTTAGATCTTTGATTGTTTTGTCGCGTTGATTACCTAACGCTATATGTAATCTGATCGGAGGCGATGGCCTCCTCGTCCCGGCCGGCCCCTCGTTCTTTCTATTTCTGTTTTTCTTAGGGTTTCGATTCTTTAAATTCTTAGTAAGTTATCCCACTCAAATCTTTTTGTGTGGCATTAACATGGCAATTCGCTTCTTCTTCCACGCTTGTAATTTCAATCGAAGAACTAACTTGAACGAAATTGACCGCATTGGCCAAAATTTGTATAGGAGTGATATTGAACATCACTGAAAAAATTATAAGAAGTAGCGACGACATTCCTTTTATAGAAAAATATTAGGAAAATTGTCGAAAAGCTAAAGTTTGATTTTTGCAAATTTCCGTTAAAAATATATATATTAATACACCATTTTGACCGATATATATACATACGCGTTTGCGCCAAAATTTATAGATGCCCTGAATTGTATTCTTAGTATGATAAAGTGTAGAGAATTTAACAGTCACATATAAAAGTACAAAGGATAATTGGTGTGGCCTCGGCTAGGAGGTGAGATTTTTTGGGACCCAATATCTCATGCATGATATCTTTCGTTTTTGCTAGAACATCTAATGCATAACATTTGGACCACACTCCATCATGGGATGCTACATGCTATAGAGTATAGCATATATAAATTTCAGATTTTACGACATTTTTGCCCTAAAACAAAAAAAAATGATTTAATCCTCTGAAAAATTCATAACTTTATGCTCAATCCCAACTTTGGCTCTTACTTGCTTTGTAAAAAAAAAAAAACTATGAACTTTTACTCTAGTCTGTCACATTCGAAAATCGCTTCAAAATTATCAACTTCAAAGCCATTTAAACATTCATTATTAGAATCCACGTCTTCAACAACACTCACATCTGTATGAAACGATAGCAAACCCTCAATGTTGATAATTTTGAAAACACCAGTGGTAATTTTTAGACACGAGTCGGGTTTGGGACTAAAATGCAAGTTGGTGATTTTTTTTTTTTTGACAAAACTAAAGTTCAGGATGGATTTGGAATTGCATTTAAAGTCGAAGAATTTTTAGGGAATAGGCGGGAAAAGAGTAGTAGGAACATCATAACTTTCATATAGCGCTCACTTGAGTGCCATAATTTTTTTTATGCTTACTTAAGTGCCACACGGAGTAAAATCGATCATTAGATTACTATTTCCAGCAAAGTGACCTACGTGGAATTTTACTTAATTTTTCATCCTATTTAAAAATCAACAAAAGTGCCATGTGAATTTTTTTAATATTTTAATATTTTAATATTTTATTTTTTTATTCTTTTCCTCATTTTCTTTGTTTTTTTCTTTACAGGTGAGGGTCACCGTCAACACCAGCGGAATCGCCCGTGGCCGGTGGAGCCACAAAAGCCTTGGGCGAGGGCTTCGTAGCCCCATCGGCCACAAGCCAAGCAACCTTGCCCGGATCTTGCGAGGGCCTTCACGCCCTCGGTTGCAATTGCCTCGCCCAGCTGGGGGAGGCCTTTGTGGTCGGCAAAGAATGAGAAAAAAATCGTCCACGTCAGCTTTTTGGGCTTCCATATCGGATTTCAGCAAGGCAAATTGCCGATGGCATTTAAGTAATCGATTTGTCAAATTTGTAACATTTAAGTGGGCGAAAAAGAAAAAGGTATGATATTTAAGTGAGCACCAAACAAAAAATATGATATTCATGCTGTTCTTATCATGAAGTTTGGCCCTAGAGATTCCTCTCTAACAATTTTCTTTCTCTCACAAGAGGTGCCTATTTGCACCATCTGCCTATGCATGAAGCCAAGTAATTGCAAGCGATTTGCCAAATTTTGCCCTATCGGATTGGTAGCTGCGTTTCCTCTTTTGTGTGTGTGTGTGTGTGTGTGTGTGTAAACTAATGGACGTAAAACACTTAATAGATCCGAGGGACAACAATTTGATTCCTTGTTACACAAGAGTTTGGCCTTGTTAGGTTTGTATAGATCAATGAACAATCGGAGTGTGCAATGGTTCCGATCTAATCGGAGAACTAGATCGGACCGACCGGTTCTGAGTAAGAAAGTAGTTTATATCGTTTTCTAACACAAAGATTTTAAATAAGACGGCGGGTTAATTGGGCATTGATTGGAGAGTAATGCCACGAAAAAGATCAAGATCTTGATGTATATCACCTCACAAAGGGATCCTTCTCGCGTGCTTCTTTTCAAGTGTTGCGTGCTCCTTTGAATGAGTGAACTTGCTCCCGAACTTGAAAAATAAAATCGTACTTATTCGTGCAATCCCGGCAATCGCCGGATGGGGTCACGCGATATCGGCGAGGTCCGGCAAGGGGGTCGCGTGGCACCGGTAAGACAAAGCAGTTCGAGAACACAAAAATACAAAGGAAGCTCACTTAGCGCGGCGAAATAAAGCTCAGGAAGGTTTTTACAACACTTGGAAAAATATGAGAAAAATTGCGTGGAGAAGAAGAGCTTTCAATGGCGCACCAAAAGCTCCAAAGAGAAAAGCTTCACAGGTTTATCATATTCCGAGGTTCTACCTCCAATGGCGTCTCCTCCCTCCCCCACAAAATTGCTCCGCGCCTCGCGCTTGGCTAGGACTTCAAGCCCCGTAGCGAGTGCTCGCCGCCCGAGGCCCGAGGGCAAGGGCCGCCGGTAGAGGTGGCCGGTTCCGGTTTAGGGGTTCCGCCTTGCCTTCGGTCCGGTTCGGTTCGGAACCGCGGTTCCTAGGCCCAATAGCTCTTTTTCCCGGGCCTTCTCCTTTTTTTTTTTAAAAAAAAAAAACGGGTCGGAACCGTGGGCCCGGTCAATGGGTCGATTCCGGGCCCCGGTTCAATATTGGCCATATCTAGCCAACGGTGTCATTATCCTTATAATAAAACAAATAAAAAATTATGAAAAAAATTATGAAAAAAATCATAATCCTATTACATTTTTGACATTTCATTGATTTTTAGCCTTAAATCTTTTACTTTTACTAATTGAGTCATATTGGCTGAAATTGGCTGATATGGACGCCGATCATCCTACATAGCACGACCGGTGTTGAAGTGGACAATTTTTATTTTTATTTCAATTTTTTATTTTTTTTCTTTCTTTTTCATTTTTTCCTCCTTGTTACTTTTTCCTTTTTCCAACGGTCGGCCCTCGCCCGCAGCTTTCATGGGCCAAGCGACCCTCGCCCACAGTCGGAGAGGCCTAGATCTTTGATTGTTTTGTCGCGTTCATTACCTAACGCTATATGTAATCTGATCGGAGGCGATGGCCTCCTCGTCTCGGCCGGCCCCTCATTCTTTCTATTTCTGTTTTTCTTAGGGTTTCGATTCTTTAAATTCTTAGTAAGTTATCCCACTCAAATCTTTTTGTGTGGCATTAACATGGCAATTCGCTTCTTCTTCCGCGCGTGTAATTTCAATCGAAGAACTAACTTGAACGAAATTGACCGCATTGGCCAAATTTGTATAGGAGTGATATTGAACATCACTGAAAAAATTATAAGAAGTAGCGACGACATTACTTGTATAGTAAAATATTAGGAAAATTGTCGAAAAACTAAAGTTTGATTTTTGCAAATTTCCGTTAAAAATATATATTAATACACCATTTTGACCGATATATATATACATACGCGTTTGCGCCAAAATTTCTAGACGCCCTGAATTGTATTCTTAGTATGATAAAGTGTAGAGAATTTAACAGTTACATATAAAAGTACAAAGGATAATTGGTGTGGCCTAGGCTAGGAGGTGAGATTTTTTGGGACCCAATATCTCATGCACGATATCTTTCGTTTTTGCTAGAACATCTAATGCATAACATTTAGACCACACTCAATCATGGGATGCTACATGCTATAGTAGAGGGTGCCATTTGGGCCCGTGGGCCCGGAACCGGCCCATTGACCAGCCCGGAACCGGCCCGTTGACCGGGCCCACGGTTCCAACCCGGAACCGTGGGAACCGTGCTTTTTAAATAAATAAATAAAAAAAGTGGGGCCGGGGGCGAGAGCCGTTGGGCTCTTCCCCGGCCCCCGTGCCCCTCCCCCCTCTCTTTGGGCCGTTGCCAAAGCCAAAAAAAAAAAAAAAAATTAAAATTAATTCTTGCTTATAAATACATATGCTCCCCCTTTCATTTTTGTCACAAATTCTCTGAACAATCTCTCGAATTCTCTCTGAAATCCTCTCAAATTGCTCAAATTCTCCCAATTATCTCAATTCCGACTCAATTCTCTCAATCGGATTTCCGATCAATTCTCTCAAAAATGGCAAGTGGAAGCAGAAATGCCGACAATGGCAAGATGACTATGGGAGATTCCGAGTATCCCATTCCCGAATATGATCCTCGTGAGTATGCAAGTTGGGAAGACGACGACGATAATATCAACTATGTCCCGATTCCGAACGTCGAGCACATCCCAACACAAGAAAGTCTTCATCCTCCCACCGGTGTTGAAGAAGCGTCAACAGCAAATGAGCCGTAACGGAAGGGCCGAGATAATACATCCGACTTGTGGCTACACTTCGACAAGGTACGTGATGAAGGCGAAGGTAAGTATAATATAAAATGTAAATATTGTTCGTAAACATATAAATTTACGAAAGGAAACGGCTCCGGAACATTCCGTCGGCATTTGACGAAAAAACATCCAACGCAAGCGGGAATCGACAATACGCAACAACAAATTTTCGGGTACGCCACTTCTAATTCTCATCCTATATTTCGTTTCACCGAAGCACTTTATAAACAAACATTAGGTGAATATGTTGCCCTTGATCATGCTCCGTTTAATACCGGTGAAAATTTTAATATGAAATATTTGATAAATACAGTGTTGGTTCCCCAAGCGCCAACTATTCCAAAAAATACTCTTAAACGCGAAGTTTTTCATCTTTATAAAAAAGGAAAAAAATCTTTAGCAAAATTTTTTGCGGAATTCAATGGACGTGTGCATATAGGTAGCGATATTTTGAGTGATCCTTGGCAAATTCATTCTTATATGGGTGTCACGTGTCATTGGATAGGTGACGATTGGAGGATTCAAAAAAGACTTATTGCATTCCGAGTTTTTGATGAAAGACATTCGGCTCATAATATTTATAGAATAATTAGGCAAGTTTTAGAAGAATATAATTTAATAAATAAAGTATTTTCAATTGGTTTTGATAATGCCGCCGCAAATACCGCTTCTATTCCCGAATTAGAAAATATTTGCAAACCCACTTTTGGCGGACAGTTTTTTCACATTAGATGTGCTTGTCATGTTTTAAATTTATGTGTACAAGATGGTTTACGAACTCTTGACACTTCTCTCGCCCCAATAAAAAGTGCAATTAAATTTTTATGGAGTCGTCCCCATTGTATGAAATCGTGGGGAAATTTTGTAAACAAAATGGGAGAAGGCCAAGAAGATTTCCAAAAGATATTCCGACTCGTTGGAATTCTACGTACGAGTTACTTTGGCAAACTTTTGAATATAAAGATTTATTATGTATGTTTATTTCACAAAATATTCCCGAAATTATTTTACTTCCTCAACATTGGGACGTTTGCAAGAAAATTTTAGATATTTTGAAAATTTTTAATGATGCTACTAAAACTTTATCTGGTATTTATTATCCTACTACGCATTTATTTTTAATAGAATGTGTTAATATTGGTAGTGTTTTTAGTGAATATGAAAATGATACCGAATTAGGTCGAACTATTTTAGTAATGCGAGAAAAATGGTTGCATTATTATTTGCAAATTCCTCTTGTCTATTTAGTTTGTATTGTTTTTGATCCACGTATTAAATTAGACGGTTTACATGATTATTTGAATGTGTATTATCATGATTGTTTACATTTGGAAGATTCAATAGATATTTCAAATATACTAGGAGATGTTAAAGAATCTATAGTAGCATTATATGGAGAATTTTGTAGTAGATATGGTTTAAGTGATTCCGGATCTTTACAATTTACTGCCTCACGTAGCGAAGGTGGTAGTTCACTTAGTAGAGGGTATAATATGCTTAAGAGTAGGCAAAAAAAAAAAAAAGGGGCAACAGTGTAGTATTTCCGAATTAGAAAAATATTTAACCACTCAATTTGAGTTTCGTGATGCGGAACATAGTACAGATTTCGACATCCCGAATTGGTGGAAGAGTCACCAAATCGATTATCCAGTTCTCGCCCTCATCGCTCGTCAGATATTAGCAACCCCTTCTTCAACGATTGCAATTGAACAAACATTTAGTGCTGGAGGATTAATTTTGGACTCTCGCCGTTCAAGATTAAGCCCGGACTCTATGGAAGCTCAAGCTTGTGTCGGCGATTGGACGAGGGCGAAATATCGACACTAAGAGTTAGATCGTAAACACGAATTTTTTAGCGATGATGTTGGAGATACCACCGCCACGGGTACCACAACGGGTAGCGATGATTGACGATGAGGTAAGTTGGGGTTCTCAAAGGTAAAAGAACTACATGGGCTTTGATTCTTCTATCCTCAAGAAGATATGTAGGCGCTTAATGATAATTCATTAAGTTCAAGCCCATTCCTTCTTCTTTTTTTTTCCCCATATTTTATTACAATGTACAATTTAATTGTATTTTATAATTTATAATTTATTATGTTTATTTTATTATTTATTATTTTAAAATTTATTATTAAAAAAGGAATCGGAATGAACCGGCAGTTCCGAAGCGGAACCGGCCCGGGAACCGGCCCGGAACCGGAAGTATACATGGTCGGTTCCTAAACCGGAACCGGCGGTTCCACCGAACCGGCCACCGCTATGCTATAGCATATATAAATTTCGGATTTTACGACATTTTTGTCCTAAAACTAAAAAAAAAAGATTTTATCCTATGGAAAATTCATAACATTATGCTAAATCCCAACTTTGGCTCTTACTTGCTTTGTAAAAAAAAAAACTATAAACTTTTACTCTAGTCTGTCACATTCGAAAATCGCTTCAAAATTATCAACTTCAAGATCAATTAAACATTCATTATTAGAATCCATGTCTTCAACAACACTCACATCTGTATGAAATGATAGCAACCCCTCAATGTTTATAATTTTGAAAACACCAGTGGTAATTTTTAGACACGAGCCGGGTTTGGGACTAAAATGCAAGTTGGTGATTTTTTTTTGACAAAACAAAAGTTTAGGATGGATTTGGAATTGCATTTAAAGTCGAAGATTTTTTAGGGAATAGGTAGGAAAAGAGTAGTAGGAACATCATAACTTTCGTATAACGCTCACTTGAGTGCCATAATTTTTTTTATGCTTACTTAAGTGCTACACGAAGTAAAATCGATCATTAGATTACTATTTCTAGCAAAGTAACCTACGTGGAATTTTACTTAATTTTTCATCCTATTTAAAAATCAGCAAAAGTGCCATGTGAATTTTTTTTAATATTTTAATATTTTTAGTTTTTTAGTTTTTTTTATTCCTTTCCTCATTTTCTTTGTTTTTTTCTTTACAGGTGAGGGTCACCGTCAACACCAGCAAAATCGCCCATGGCCGGCGGAGCCACAAAAGCCTTGGGCAAGGGCTTCGTAGCCCCGTCGGCCACAAGCCTAGCAACCTTGCCCAGATCTTGCGAGGGCCTTCACGGCCTCGATTGCAATTGCCTCGCCCAACTGGGGGAGGCCTTTATGGTCGGCAAAGAATGAGAAAAAAATCGTCCACGTCAGCTTTTTGGGCTTCCATATCGGATTTCAGCAAGGCAAATCGCCGATGGCATTTAAGTAATCGATTTTTCAAATTTGTAGCACTTAAGTGGGCGAAAAAAAAAAGGTACGATGTTTAAGTGAGCACCAAACAAAAAATATGATATTCATGCTGTTCTTATCAAGAAGTTTGGCCCTAGAGATACCTCTCTTACAATTTTCTTTCTCTCACAAGAGGTACCTATTGGCAATGTCTATCTGCCTATGCATGAAGCCAAGTAATGGCAAGCGATTTGCCAAATTATGCCCTATCGGTTTGGTAGGTGCGTTTCCTCTTTTTTAACTAAGGGACGTAAAACATTTAATAGATCCGAGGGACAACAATTTGATTCCTTGTTACACAAAAGTTTGGCCTTGCTAGGTTTGTATAGATCAATGAACAATCGGAGTGTGCATTGTTTCCGATCTAACCGGAGAACTAGATCGGACCGACCGGTTCTAGATGGGAAAGTCGTTTATGTCATTTTCTAACACAAAAATTTTAAATAAGATGGCGGGTTAATCGGGCATTGATTGGAAAGTAATGCCACAGAAAAGATCAAGATCTTGATGTATATCGCCTCACAAAATGGATTCTTCGCATGCTTCTTTTCAAGTGTTGCGTGCTCCTTCGAATGAGTTGATTTGCTCCCGAACTTGAAAAATAAAATCCTACTAATTCGTGCAATCCCGGCAATCGCCGGATGGGGTCACGCGATATCGCCGAGGTCCGGCAAGGGGGTCGTGCGATACCGGTAAGACAAAGCAGCTCGAGGACACGAAATTACAAAGGAAGCTCGCTCGGCCACATCGAAATAAAAGCTCGAGAAGGTTTTTCAACGCTTGGAAAAAATATGAGAAAAATTGCGTGGAGAAGAAGAGCTTTCAATGGCGCGCCAAGAGCTCCAAAGAGAAAAGCTTCACAGGTTTATCATATTCCGAGGTTCTACCTCCAATGGCGTCTCCTCCCTCCCCCACAAAATGGCTCCGCCCCTCACGCTCGGCTAGGACTTCAAGCCCCGTAGCGAGTGCTCGCCAGCCGAGGCCCGAGGGCAAGGGCCGCGAGCCATCACCGAGCCTAGGCCGGTGGCCGCCGGCCCTTAACAATAAAGAAAAAAAAAAAAAATGAAAACAATATTCAAAAGAATAAATAAAACTTGAAAATAGGAAAATTCACGTTAGCGCCAACAGTGTCATGTAAGACAATCGACGCCTACGTCTACGTCGTCAATTTCAACAGCTTCAATTGTATTTTCAATAGAATAACTAAAAAAAATATGTAGTTGAGAGCACAACATTGGCCTTTAAAAGAAAATGCACGAATTGCGCTGAACAAATTGATAAAGTGCAAGTGCCAGCAGTGTCATTATCCTTAAAATAAAACAAATAGAAAATTAAGAAAAAATTATCCCAAAAATCATAATCCTATTACATTTTTGACATTTCATTGATTTTAGTCTTAAACTTTTTACTTTTACTAATTGAGTCATATTGGCTGAAATTCACTATCATGGACATCGACCATCCTACATAGCACGACCGGTGTTGAAATGGATAATTTTTTTTTATTTCAAAATTTTTGAATTTTTGAATTTTTCTTTCTTTTTCATTTTTTCCTCCTTGTTACTTTTTCCTTTTTCCAACGGTCGGCGAGGGCGTCGTGGCCCTCGCCCGCAGCTTTCAAGGGCCAAGCGACGCTCGCCCACAGCCGAGAGGCCTTGCGACCCTCATCGGCCCTTGCCAACATTCTATTTAAAATGTCTGTGAGTTATAATATTTACTATAGAATTGCGATAATTTTTTTTTTTACTCAATTATTACAACATGTGGTGATTCAGGATCGTTATTCGGAGGCGGGAAGAGTCTCTCATCCTGAATAAGGGTACGGTACACTTGCTATTTTTTTCCTTTCGGGTAAGACTTTTTTTTTTCCTTACATTTGCTATATTCCAAATCAAATAAATATAATAAGTATAACGTGATTTAACATAGGGGTGTGCAAAAGAATTGAAAATAACCCGACTTAGACCGGACAGGATTTTGGACGGTTCCATGAGATTTGGTCCGATTCTTGATTTTAATTTATTGGAACCAGTGAGTACCGATTCGATTTCAAATTCTATCTATGGAGCCGCCCATCCGGGCGGACCGGTATATATATAAATGTTTTCAAAATCAAAAACTTATTCCTAATTCTCAGTCGCCGCCTTGCGACGCAGTCACGGCCTCGTAGCTCCCTCTCTCGCTCTCCGCCGCCTCCTCTTCTGCTCTGCTGGTTTGTATCTCGTCTAGATTCTTGGGTTTCGTTTTCGCTTTTGCTTCCGCTTTCTTGGTTTTCCCATGCTTCCGAGTGATCGAGATCGGTAACTATAGCCATGGCCAAGTGCGAGGGAAAATTAGGGTCGATTCCTTTTGAGCTGTCAAATGCGTGGGACTTTGGAGTTTTCCATAGAAAGCAAGGGTTTTTGTGTTGCTTCGGGGGTGTCTTGCGAGGCGAGATTTGATCTGGGTTTTCAAGCTTGAGAAGAGATTTTGTGGCAAGGGTTGTGGGTTTTTGTGGGATAGAGATGGAGATAGAGATAGGTGGTGGGGATGGGCCGTGGAATGATGAAGAGAAAGCTGTGGTAGCTGCAGTCTTAGGAGCTCGGGCATTTGCTTACTTAGTGCCGAGCTCGGTTTCGAATGACAATCTCTTGATGACCATTGGGAGTGGCGAGAATTTGAATTTGCTCCAAGAAAATTTGCATCGGCAATAACACCTCTCTCTCTCTCTCTCTCTTCGTGGAGTGAGATATCACCGTCACTATGCCACCATTGTTGCCGTCAGCCCTTCACTGGAGCACCACACGTCGCGGCCTCCTTGTAGACCACCCTCTCTCCCTGTAATTGTAGGGTAGTTCTCTATATCGAACATGGCTTTTCCCTTCACGTGAATAGTTTTATCTTGGGTGCCCACTAATCGCTGCGATTTCTGCAATTGTTAAAATTATCAAATTACTATGCTATTTTTCACTGTCGAACCCCAAAGAAAGCAAGACAAATTCATACCCCTTTGACTTGAGTTTGGGCTGTTGTCTGAATGTTTGTGGCTTTTCCGCAGTGGTGAAGAAAGGTCTTGGCTTTCTGCAATTAGATAGGCAGCTTGCCCATGGCGACTGAAGAAGCTTCCCAAGATCAGAGAAAACGCACGCTGGAGGAGGCACTGGAACGGCGGTTCGCAGTGGCGAGAGCTGAGGCTATGCAGCAGCAAGAGAGGAGGAGTAATAACCGCAAGTTTGATAGAGGAAGTGGAAGAGAAGGTGATGGAGGGACTGGCATTACTAGCACAGTGTCCTCCTCCATTACTTCACTGAATAAAGGTCCTTTCCTTGATAGCCCATATGAGTTTCAGTTGCAAATTTTGATTGTTGAGTGTGAACCTTGAAGGGTTTTTCCCGAGGTTGCTAGAGTCTCGTGTAATTAGCACCGAAACACCTTTTGGCCAGATAAGATTTTGCTCCTTGTAGTTTGGTTGTCAATGGCCCTGCTTTTTGTTGTTCCTTGATTTCATTATGCAGCTCTAGTTTGGCGGTTCGATAAATTTGTATGACTTTCTTAGATGATTTTTCTCAGTCAGGTGTTCTATATTCATTAGTATCGTGTGTGCGTTGCTTTTTTTTTTTACAGCTTCGTGAATCTATTTTCAGTTTCTGTTCTGTTCCATGCTGTGCTATAAACCATACAGCTTTTTGACATGCATTTCTTGATGTCATGTAATTGTGATGTTCATCCTTGACCCACGTTGTGATCTGACTCTTGAGATTCATCTGAAGTGGAGAATGTTGGTTTTGTTATTTGTTCTTTCAAGAGGGCAGAGATATTCTGAGGGAGTTCGCTAGATAAAAAAAAAGCTTATTGCTCAAGTATATTGTCGTTTAGGCATTCAGAGCCTATGAGATGTTATTCTTATTTCTATATGTGCTTCTTTTAATGTATTGATTGGCTTCTGAGGTATATAAGGGGAATATAATGGTTTATTTGCTTATATTTTGATGGATCCTTGTTAATAGTAATGGATGTGTTAGGGTTTTTGAAGGCTCGGAGAAGTATTTATTTGATAATCTGCAAATTTAGTGCTGAACTTCTCAACAGCAATGATATTGTGATTTAAGTTGTTGATACCATTGTTCTTTTGAGTTAAGTCCTTTTCCACCTTTCATGGCCATTATTGTTTCATTGTACCTCAGGTTTCGATGTCCTGTGCACAGTTACTTGTTTATTAGGTACAGATGGTTGCATGCATTGAATTGCAGATTAACTTATATGCATAGTCTGACAGACTCTATGCTAGCTTAATTTTGTGCTCACTAAAGGATTCAACTGCTCATGTTATATGCTGTTAATGCAGATGCAGAGGCTAATGATCCAACTTACTCACTGTTATCTCAAACCATGCACGAGAATCTGTTAGTGCAGAATTTGGAGGTATTATGTTTCCTGGGCTTTACAGTTTATGGACTGACTAGCAGGGCTACTTTGCCTACTGGCGTTTCAGGATTAGGAATCACTTGCTTTCTCTAAATTAGAGTGATCATTGGTCAGGGTTCGCACCTCTTTTTTGCCAAGTGCCGATGACATGGTATATATGTAGTTTTCTTTGCTTTTTTTACTGAGATAGCTTTTCATTTGTGCAGATTTCTAGCAGAAGAGGAACTGGAGTTGACAAGGTATTGCATGAACTTCTCCAGAAGGGCGATTCAGCTCAGAAATACATGCAGGGTTCTAGAAGTATGAGACTGAATGATGTGATCCTTCTTGATAATTTTGTACCAAAACGTAGCACATTGGCTGGTGCTCGCCTCAGGGCTTTGCGGAGCCACTCAAAACGGTCTAAAACTCGCATGTCTATGAAGCAGCATAAGAAATGTGGATCATTTGATTTGCCTCAAGATCTCAAGTAAGTGTGCCTATTTGCTTAGAGGTCACTTCAATCTGGCTTTTGTATGGTACCAAATCTTGCTATACATGATCAACCAATTTATTGCTTATTCAGGGTCTCATCTTTGAGGTTTGATTTCGTAACGTTAAGTCGAATGTGAGTGAACACAGACGAATGATCAATTAGGATTTTTTGTGTTAGACAATATGATATCTGGTGGCATCATTTGGTCTTGGTTCCTTTCACATAGTTGGAACTTTTATTTGTTTATTTATTCGTTTGTTGAATTGCAGATTTGACTTCTTTAAGCCGATGCATGAAATTTGGAAAGGCTACATAGCAGAACTTTTGAACATCAGTGGGTAAGATATATTTGGTCATCCATATGTGTGTGTTGCCAATAATGCATTCTTGGTCAAAACCTACCATAGTAGAAGTATTAAGCTTTTGTAGTCACATCTCTTCATATTCTATTGAAGGAATCAGCTGGCTGAGTGCCTCCTCAGTGCGGATTTACATGGGGCTATTGTTCGAGGTCAGACAATCTTTCCGATTCTTGTTCTCTTCCCACCTTGTTTATGAGCATTTTGGAAGTTGGAATTACTGTTATCATCTATGGCTATGCTTCCATAAAGTTACACTACATAAAAAGTTGTTTCTTCTAGCTTGGTCACCAAAGTACTCATCTCTGACATTGGAGTTTATGTACTTTTGGCTTAATTATGTTCTTCCTTATGTTTATTTCTGGTCTGTTTCGTGGCAGTTGCTGAGTGTAAAGTGACTTCACTTTCTGGTGCAAGTGGTATTATGATACGTGAAACTGCAGAAACGTTTGGATTAATCACAAAAGATGATAGATTTCAGGGTAAGTTCAAATTTTGACTTGTAAGTTTAGTAAGATTCAGATTGTGATATCGGTGTTACACCGAGATTGGATATGCATTTACAACCTATGGGTTATTTATATTTATTGCAAAATCTCAAGTTACCAGATATTGAAGGCCGATGGGAAAAATGAGTTGATATACTAGATTTGTACCTTTGTGCAATTTTTTCGATGTTCTAAACTCTGTATTTCATAACACTAGCACAAAAGCACTTCTCTATTGTGAACTTGGCACCATAAAGTAAAATAGTTTCAAAATCGATTTAGCAGGTCTGGGCATATACGTGCTTGCCTATTGTGCTGATGAATGCATGCGTATAAAGGTGCTTAAATTTCTAATCTAGAATTGTCAGCTTGCTGCTTCAACAACTAGGTTAGCATCTTAAGGTTATCGTGTCACTATAATGGAGTCCGATTATTAAATAGTTTAGAATTATATAGCAGGTCTCTGTTTCAATTTTTCCTTGCTTTATTGCACTATTTATTGTACTTTTCTGGGAATAGCTAAAACTTGTTTCTGCCGGCTTGCAGTTGTGCCCAAGAGAGGTTCTGTTTTTCTGTTCCAAGTTGATTGCTGGAAGATTACATTATGTGGAGACAAGCTTCTTGCAAGAGATTAGAATTTGTCACCAGGATAATGTTTGTTTCTTGACAAACAGTATAATTTTGCTACTTAGATCCTGTATCTACGATTTTGTATGTACACCATCTTTAGAGTATGGGGCTTTTGACTTCAACTATCTATTTTTGTTGCAGCAATTAATTATCTAAAGGAAAATTTGTAGTTTACAGCAACCGGTTCTTACCTTTTTTTACCAAGTTTTGATATATTGTAATTTTTGGTTATCCACTACTGGTTGCTGGCTCAAGATAGCTTTACCAAGTACCTTTTGCTCTATCAGGAGGCAGAAGCTCGATTGTAAGAGAGTACCTAGTTCTTCAGAAATAGTTCTTCGGAATTTACACGGCACCTATTGTTCATTGCAGATTGGTTTTAAACTGTGTTTTCACATGTCATGAGAGATTTTGTTTCTCTTGAGCTCTCACTAATTACTTTTTACCTCGAGCGGCCTTCTTCCTACTTGTTCTACTATTGGTCTTTCTTGTACTTCTTTCTGTTTTGACCTCTTGTATTAGTGAAGTTTCAGTTGCTCGGGGAGTTGGAGCACGTTCTGTTCTTTCCCCTACTATGTCAAGTTTACTCATTTCCCTGCCATCATGTAAGTGCAGGAACTCTGTAGTTAGAGTGTAACAATTTCTTGCTGTATTCATATTAATTACCCGAGCATGCAATGAGAGAAATACACCTATTCTGTAACTGTCTTGTCATTTATTAGTGTTTTATATGACAGTATGGTATATATTCGCAATGGGTAAATTAAAAACTGAATCCTTGAATCTCAAATTTTGCGAAAACTTTAGTATCTCTTGCATTACTTGGCAATAAAAATCTCACTTACTTGGAGATGTTTCTTTTGGATAGGGTGCTGAGTTTTGAAAAATGGAACGCGATGAGATCATAGTTATTGTATCATCCAGAATCATATGGGGAGGACAGGTTTGCAATTCATTTGTCTTGCTTTTTATTGCTACACACAATTGCAAATCTTGATGGAATTTACGTAGTCCGTCCAATCGTCCATTGTACAGTTTTCCGATACCCTACTTGCCTTATGAAGCAGTCATGTAGGGATCGGGCAAGTCAAGTCTGTCCTCTCTAGTGGATACCTATCACTTCTTTGCGGCGAGTGACTCTTGGATTTGTGCATACACTGCCATAATCGACACAGGCATTCTTAAACTTGCACCCATGAATGCGTCGAACTCCATTTAGTTCGATTGGTCAGCTCGTCGATGGCCGAAAATGCCATTGAATCAAGTGTTAATGGATTGTTCTGCCTCATAGAAACTGAGGAAGAACTTACAAGAAAAATGTTGATAAAGGTAGGATGGCTGGCACAGTAGGTCGTATTGGCAGGTGCAAACGCAGCATACTAGAAGTCTAAAGAAGACTTCTAGTAGAAAGACTTGTAGTAGAATGCGTTTGTTTTTGTGGGGTTCTAATCTACCGAGGGCATGAGCATCTGCAGGTGATGTCTGAAGTCTTTTCTTTGCATCCAGAAACACTGAAGTGGCCGGCTACACGTGATGTCTGAAGCCTTTTCTTTCCATGTTTTGCCAAAGCAAGACAGGCGTAGAAGTGATTTCCATGCTTTCGTGCGACAAAAAGGTGGGGTGACCCCTAACCACATTGACTCTACCATCCTAATTTTGACGATCCGCCACAAGACGAAAATGTCTTTCGTGAGATATGTAATGCAACCTTGTCGTTCGGGGACTATAATTTAGGTAGGAGGAAGATTAAACATAAGTCTGATGATTCTTCTTGTCCCTCGCGTGTGTGCTTTGACAAAAACTTACACGCAAATCGGATTGGCGAAAGCCCGAGCCATACACGACGTTGTGTTGCATATGAGAACGTGAAAACTTGGTCTAACATCCATCTTAGGCCAGCTCATAAAAACCGAACCGACAAGGTCCGGTAAACTTAAAAACTCAAACCGGTTTATGCCAACTATGACCCATTCACTTGAATGCTCCCTCACAATTTGTCACTTTATTTTCAAACCGTAGGAAGTCAATTAGCATTTCATATCCGCTGGATCATTCACATGAACCAGCAATGCCCAATTCGGCTCCAAATAAGCCCAAGAGAAAATGTGAGGCCATCTTCTTCGAGAAAATATTGGGTGAGACTGGAGTGCCACGTTATCTTTGAGACAGTCCATACAAAAATCGACACGTGTCTTCTTGGGTCACACTGTCAGAAAATTTTTCAAAACCCTCTCTTCCCCGTCTCGTCTCTAGAGGAGTCTTGGCAACGTGAGAAATGACTGATGGTGTAAGTCCAAGTGCATGTCCCTTAGGCGATGCTGCACCTGATAACAAGCAGTGACAAGATGATTTTGGACGTTTAAATTTTGGCTCCTGACATGCCCTCGTTGACAAGAAAAAAAACAGCTTCATGAGGCTGTTTGTAGCAGTACAAACTCAAGTGAAGAGAGAGAGGAACAACGGAGGAGGAGTTCATGCAGAAGCAGATCCCTCTACTTTCAAGGTGGGCTTCTCTAGGACATGGAAGAACCCGTACATCCTCTTCCTCGCCTTCTGCGCCAGGATCTGGGGTCTCCGCCTCCGGTTACGATACTGGTCTCACTTGCCTCTCTCTCTCTCTGACCATCGGGATAAATGTTTGTCCGCAACTTAAGGCTTAAAATGATGTTAGGAGTGAGAAAAGAGAGGAAGAAGGAAAAATAACATTACATTCTTGACAGATTGTGTTTCATATGCAGGAGTGATTTAAGGAGCCTTGCTTTATACCAGAAACGACTACGAATCCGTGGATAGAAAAACCGTCTTGCAGGTATTCTTGCTGCACAATGTGTTATATCATCAGCCCATAGAAACTTGTTCATAGTTCCTCAATTCGCTTAATTGATGAGATCAGCTTTGCCCGAACATTTAGTCCACAATGACCTGATCCCAACATCAAGTTCCTTTGTTTATTTACAATAATCGCTTGTTAAAGCGAGTTGATTCCTATATTTTCACCGCTTACTGGAACTATATATGCGAATAGGAGAGCATAGCAAGCATGGCAGTTGCCGGGGTGATGGGTGGCTACTGGCTGCGGTCGTGGGTGGCTGAATGACAAGCTGGGGAGGAGAAGCCCGATGCCGATCGCAGACTTCCTCTTCTTCATTGGAGCTGAGATGATGGCTTTGGCTCCGGACCCTGCTCTCCAGATCATTGGCCTAGTCTTCCTCAGGCTCGGAGTTGGGATGGCATCGATGTCAGCCCCACTCTACGTCTCGTAGGCATTGCCCATGAAAATCTGAGGTGCTCTCGTCAGCACCAACGGCTTCTTCATCACCGCAGGCCAATTCCTGTCGTACCTCGCCTACTTTGGTTTCACCAAGGCGAGAGCAAGTAAACGAAACATCGACACATATTGGCTATAAAACAATATGCCAATGAAACAAGTAAATCATCAAAGGAAACCATGACACCGGTGTCTGTTTTCTCCGGCAGGTTCCGAGTCACTGGAATTCCAGCTCTGTTGCGGTTTCTTCTCATGCTTCTTCTACCTGAGTCCTCCCCATTGGCTCTACCGCTGCTTGGTGATTTGAAGAAGCCAAAGCCATATTAAGGAAAATCTACCTGGTGAGCCAAGTCTAGAAAGAAGAACAACTAAAAAGACTCAGTCGAAACGGAGTACGAGACAGGATTGCAATGTCGGACCACGTCAACTTCGCGAACTTGATCAAGACAACAACGGTGGGACGGACTCATTGCTGGTGTCATGTATTGCAGCCACACGATAGTACAGTTAGCTAATTTTGCCATTAACCCTTTGGAATAGGTTTCTCATTTTTTGGAACATGAAACCTAAAAATTAGTTTGGCTCCAAATTATATACCCATCATCATCGGATGTCATAGAACATTGTAGGATCGTACGAAGATATATACCAAGAAAAATATAAAAATTTATTTCAGAATCTAGGGTCCTGGTTTCGGGTTCTAGGTAGTGAAACTAGAAACCTTCTTAATTTTTGAAACCTAAAACCTATCGTACATACCTTAGAACCTGGAACCGAACTGATTACCACAAGTTCCGATTCTAGATTCGTGGTTTTATACTAAGGCCATGCTCACCTCTAGTTTGCTGCTTATACCTGCCTCGTTGCAGCTTGGCCAACGATCCTCGTTCGTGGGATTGCACCAAGTGCTTGAAGGCCTCGTCGCCAAACCGCAGCTCCTGCTCTTCGCGGACTAACAAGGTAAAGCGTGGCCTAGTACGATTCAACGGATCCGTGGCGCCTTCTCGAACCGGATTTGAATCAAAAGCAGAAGCAATGTCTCAATCACCATTACTTTTGTGCAGCTCTTTCCAGGGGGCATGCTGGGTCTCAAATGACCCTGGGAAGCAGTTTCATGCTGGAGCGATACCGGCAGCTCACGCTCATCGGACTAGCCATGTAAATTGCATCCTTTTCCCCGGAAACGGGGACGATCTCGAGGACTGTGAACTCCAAGATCTGCTCTTGGCCAAGAAAGAAGCACGCCAAAGCTGGACTGAAGAACATGTAGAACCGATCAGAATGCAAGAGAATCTTGAAATCAGCACGTTTTACATCATGTGATCTTGTTGGATTACCACCAAAAGAAAATCTGCCTATGGCGTGGGAACAACACTCGACCATCTTATCCTCCTCTTAAGCTTGCAGGACACTGTCCTTGATGCTGATTAGGTTGACAAACTTATTTGGCACTGTGAACATAAACCAGTACAGCCTATATTAATAGAAGTTTGCCCTTGTTAACGAATACCTCGAGACACTTGTTAAGCATATAAAACTTGTCACAAATCCAAACCCGTACTTGTAATTTAAGAAATGACTGACCATCCTTTAAAATAAAGGACGAAGCCTTAATCAAAAGCAGTGATTTTATGAAATTTATTGTCCGAATAAAACCCCTTATCCACCGGAAATACTGACAAGGTCCGGCCTTCCTTAAATTATCCAAAACTAGAAATACATAACAATCGCGATTCCGTGGGATCAAGCAAAGAATAACGCAGCTCTAGAAGCGATTATGCGTTCATACGTATTAAGAAAATCACATTCGACGCCTTTCCCACGTATCAAGCATCAGGAGAGACTTAACTATCAGAAAATACGTTCTTTTTTTCATAATATGCCAACAAAAATTGAATTGTTCAGATTATAATTTTACAGTTCATTTTCCTTGTTAAAATAGCTCTCAGCATTTCAGAGATTACAAAACAGGAAATTCCACGCTAAATAGTTGGAAAATACACATTCAGAGATTTGATTAAAAAAATTTCGCATTGTCGTAACACTAATTTCTTGGATTTTGAAAATTTCCGTAGATTCCGCATACACATTTCTTTTCGTTATAGAATACCCAGAACCGTCAATATGGGTCCATGACCCATTTTTTACCTATATATATATATATATGGTTGCATATGAGCTCTAAGTTTTCAAAGGGCTAAATAAAAATATGTCCAAAATTTTAAAATTGAATCAGATGAGTTGAACCCATTTTGACCTAGGCCTATGGCCTGTAACTTCCACAAGTTGTAAATGAGCCTCAAAGGCTTAGCTTGATTATTTAATATTTTTTATTTAAATTTTACATTTTAAATTAAAAAATAAATAAAAATTTATTTTTTTGGTCTGAAAAGAAAAAATATAAAATATAAAAAATGTTCAGCGGCCGTCCGTGGCTGAAGAAAAATGAAAAAAAATAAAATCAAAAGAAAATAAAAAATATTAAAGAAATTTGAATAAAAAATATTTTTCAAAAAAATTAAAAAATTAATTAGAAAAACATGAGAAAAAATAGTTAGATTTTTATTTCATGAAACTATTTTAGTAATATCATTTTTAATTTATTTATTTACTTTTTTATTATTTAATTTGCTGTTTTTATTTGATGTGAAGTTTTTATCCGGATAACATGTACATGTGAAGAGCTTAAAACATGTTAAATGAGTTGTACAGATTTTCTTAGAGTATTAGTGTTTTTTGATAATATGGGTCAAAATGGGTCGGGTCGGGTATGAGTCATTATATACGGGGTCAATATGGGTAGGATAATATTCGACCGGACCCGACCCAACCCATCCATTTGACACCTCTAAGAATACCCAACATAAAAAAAATGAACTTTCTTATTTTTCCATGAATGATAACTTAAAAGACACCATTCTCGATTCCCTAAAAGCAGCAATATCCCAATTACATACCATAACTTCGTAAAAATTCTAGAAAATCACCAAAAATTACCATAACTCCAAAAAATTCCAAAAAATTCACATATCAGAGTATCTGTCGTGCCCTGTACAATGGTAAAAGTGTCATTACAATCCGATGTAGGGGTAAGTTGCGTACATCACCGTCCATTGCACCGACGACAAACTATCTAGATTTTTTCAGAATTTCAAATCTCACGTTGCTTACTTTAAGGCTTCGATTCTCTCTCCACATATAGCCAAATCGGGTCATTTTTGTATCGTTAGAGAGGTATCGTGTAGTACTACAAGTTCATAACAAAGATCGATCCTAAAACTAATCTAAACAAATTGTATTTTTGCGAGAAATTTACCTGTTGAGCAACATAAATATTATAAAAACATGGATTTCTGCAAGGCCCAACTCGTAGTCTTGGCCCAAAATATTACTTACCTACCAATACTAAAATGGGCCGTGATTGTGGTTCTGTGCTTATTTGATAGGGGTGTTAATGAAAAACAGAAAACCGATAAATCGAACCGAACCGATAAGTCAGGTTTATCGAGTTGGTTTTTTTTTTTTTTTTGGCTTATAACTTCGGAAACCATAAAACCGAACCAAATCAATAAGTTTAATGAATAAGTTCGTTTTCTTTTTAACAATTAAAATTTGTAGTTTGGCCTAAGCAAGAATGTTCACTATGTCTAAGAGATTCTTATATACTATTAAATAAGTTCACAAGTTGACCATTATTGACTAGTTTTTAAACTCAAACAATACTTACGAAGGAGTTTTCGATGATCTTTTGTATTTTCCCATTTTAGTTAAATAGTACCTTTTTTAATGTTCCAATAATTCAATATGATTATATTCCCTTTGTTCCAATAAGTGCGTAGACAAGGTGTTTTTTTTTTTTTTGTTTGTAAATTTGCATTGCATGTTGAAGTTAGATTTTCTAGATTGTTAGGATTAGGTGCCCAAATACAAAGAAATAGAGCATAAAAGCGAGAAAAAGAAATCGAGACGTAAGATTTATCTTAATTCATCGTTAAATTAAGGGTACATCTAGCAAAAGATTTCTTTATAATTAGCACATTCAATCTCTTTACTACAACTCTCAATTACAATAAAAAGATACCATTTATGACAGTAACTATTTGTGGGCTCAAACTCAAACTACTAGTAAAATACGGGCTTAAACTATAAAAGCCATCTGAAACCTCTAGAGCGCTATCTTGGAAGCCTCACCAAAGCGGCTCCCTTGGATCTCAACCAGTTCACAAGAGAGCGAGACTACTGCGATTTTCTATCGATAGGGCGTATGAACCACACCCTAACATGTATGATGTATTGAACTTCATATTCGTAAACCGACTTGATGGTGATGCTTTGAATCCAAGCCAAACCGCTAACAAACCAAAGTTATCGGTTTGGTTCGAGGTGAAATTTCATTGGTTTGGTTTGGTTTGGATCGAAATTTCCCCAAACCAATGAGTTCGACTCGGGTTGAAAATACCTCCAAACCGAACCACGAAAACCCTCAAAATCGGAGCTAGGGTGAGCCGTTTTTATTAGCTTATCTCACCAAATATCACCAGGGGTTTCAACTTTAATCCCAGCACGAATCAAGGTTGAATATGAGTACAGTTTGAAGTGTTTCGCTTGACTCGGTGATTGACAACACGACAATAACCGAAAGTTTTTTCTTTTCTCCTTTTTCAAGAAGCGATGTGAATAGTACACAAAAAGCACTTGCTATAAATATCTTATCAAGCTTTTGATGTAAGGACTATTGAAAGGCTTGAATCGTTTTGTAGCCCTTGCATAATGGAATCCGAAGCATACGATGTCACATGGCATATTCAAGCCATCGTTAAAGTTATCATAATTAACACGTACTTATTTCATGATCGTAAGGCATTCGAATCACTTTCTAATCGCTCCAAAATAGATGAAGAGGACAAATCCAATTCCTAAAGACATCCACCGATGAAACTTTGTAAGCAAAGGTGGACTTCATCTTAACCATAAGATTAGCTAAAACTCAGGCTTTGATCACCTGGTTCCCAAAAAGGCCGACCATTCTTAATCCCATCGAAGCAACACGACAACAAACAAGAGCAAAGGTAACGAAAATAGCACGTCTCGAATGAAAAACAATATCGAAAGGGATCGATTAATCAATACGGATCCAGAAGGGTAACTATCGAATTATTGTGCATCGGAAAGATACGAAACAAACATCATTGCATTGCGGGCTCAATTGAGACTAGCATTAACTTCTTCTTGCGTCCCTCTTGAATTATTGGTCAAAATCATGCGACCCAAGTTAGGGAAATGTTGGGGAAATGTCCATGCCTTTACGTAATCTTTTTACCCTTTAGGTGGGTTCAAAGACATTGCTTTCTTTTGACTTCAACAATAATGATGCTAAAGCAAAAGCTTCAGCGACTCAACGAGAAATCAAACCAGATCAGGTCAGATCAATCGGTCGCATAATTGAGAGTCAACCGGCCTTCCTTGCCCCCACCCAGGTTAAATTCAGGAGGCATCTCTGAAGTGACTAGTCGTTTTGGTGGATTGCCTTAGTGCTGCCCATTGTTGCAAAAGCGGAAAGCCGCTTTTGGAAGTTTTTTTTTATTTTTTATTATTGGGTCTTCAGCTTTGTGGTTTTTTTAGGTTTTGCACCCGGAAAAGGATGTGAAAGTGACGATCCCATCCTTTGCCGATAGGAAGAGGGAAATGAGTGTGCATTCAGTTGGTTCTCATTCCTACACAATTAGAATTCGAGTCGAATGGGATAGAGCATCGGCAACAGTAAAGCCGCCTAACTACATTGTTGATGCACGTTGTGTTTGATGCACGATGAGTTGCTACTGCTTTTCCAACACGCTCGATACTAAGCTCTTAAGGTTAGACCTGTCAAAATAGATCATAAACTCGTTTTTTAACTTATATACGATGGACCGAGTTATTATACGAGCTAGTTATATTCAATAAATACTTCAAAAAATAGTTTAAACATAATATTAGTGTTAAATGAGTAATATATGGGTCATGTATGAGTTTACAACTCATTTAGACTCAACCTACCTCTACGACTCTCTTTTCATTCTCTTTTATTCTCGCTCCGATCTTGCGCTCTCTCGCTCATCAATCTCACCTCGCTTTGGGTACAAGTTTTTTCTAAACTAAATTAATTATAAAAGTGTTTTATAAATATGGGTATTAGATCGAGTAAAATAGGTTACAAAAAACAGTTAAAATGAGCCTATTTCGATCGGATCGTTTATGACCCGCCCCACACATTTGACGGGTTTACATAGAGTATGTATCAACGGAGACAGACCTAAGGTGCTAGCGGTAGCCGTCTGGTTGCCCACCTCCCTCTATTTTTTTTTTTTGTGGTTTTTTTTCACTTATTCTAAGTTGAGATAATTTGCCGAAGTTGTTAACCCGCCCGTCTTAACTTCGACTGATTCCTCTTTGATTCTATAGCCAAAGTCAGTAGGATTTCTCGTCCGGTCATACACCACTCTATGCTATCCTTTTCAATCAAAGTCTAGGTTGTTAGCATTGGCTCACGCCACCTCTAACTAGCACCGCAATTTCAAAAGCCTTGTGAGCGCGGGCGAATTGCAACTAATTTAACTATTTGCCGTGTGAACCGAACTCGTTGTGAAATTGCCGGTGCCCGGCAGAGCCTACTCGACCGAAGATGTGAAAGAGTCCGGTGGTACGTGCACGCTTGAGATAACCTAGAAACTTCAACTATCATAGACCATCAGTACCATTTCGATCCTAAATCTATCTGTTCACCCTGGCAAGCGTCGCTCGATTACCAAGATTCAGTTCGACCGCAACGACCGGACAATTAAAAAAGCAAGGCATGGAAAGGTGCACGCTCGTTAAACGCGACGAATCAAAGTCATGAGGTCTCGGACGTAACCACAACTTATACATAACATCTTAAGCTGTAAAACGAACGCGGGTTAATCGGGGATAGCTGCCGCCGCTGCCGCCGCGTTGAGGATCGTAAGCGGTGGCCATCCAGCAACTAACGAAGCTAGATTATTGTGGCATGCCAAGTACCAACATCAACATGTACAAAAAATTTGTCTAGAATGTGCACTAAGCCCACCATATGAAGATGTGTGTGGCGGGGGCCTCCTCGGCTTTAATGGTACAGACTGACACCGGCCAATGTTGAACGAGATGCCGTACAACGTGTCCTAATAATTTATGACAATAATGGTCTCCGATTGCTTCCTCATGTAACCTTTTTGGCAGGAAAAATAGGAATAATTGCGAAAACATTATTTAATTTTCAGGAAATCTATGCTGGTTGTACGGCCATTCTTATCCAAATCATAGACATGTCACATCACTCAATTACCCAAAATTAAAATAAAAAAACAAAACCCTTTTTTTTTTTTCGGATAGCAACTCTACTCGTTGTAGTGAGAAAATCTAGGGAAAATTAAAAAAATGGTCTTTGAACTTTTTTATATATAATATGATCTCTCAATTTTAATTTAATTAATATAATTTCTAAATTTTAATTCAATATACAATGTGGTACGTGAACTTTTAATTTGAACAATATGATCATGAATTTTTTAAACATGTTCGACTTAGTCAATAAATTATATGAAGATGTTCAATATAATCTTTTCACTATTTCAAGTTCAGATACGACTTTGAACATTTTTTTCATAGTTCAGAAACGAAGTCGAACATGTTTCAAAAGTTCGGGAATCACATTGTACATTGGACTAAAGTTTAGATATCACATTGTACATTGGACCAAAGTTCATGAACAATTTGTGTCATTTTTCCGAAAAGCTATATACCGAATTGACATTTCATGATTTACTCAATTATGTTTCACCTACTTTTTTGTTTTTTGTTTTATAATCTAGAGACACGAGCAAGCTTGACCACGGAGTCGGGCCTAAGCCGTTACGGCTCGGGTACGCCAAGCTTGGGCCAAGGCCTTTTTAAAAAAAAAAATTATTCAATCTCTTCTTAATGAAATAAACTGTAAGAAATTTAAAGTGTTTTTTTCCAAATGTTAAAGACAATAAGAATTAATTGAGGAAAGTAACTGAAAATCATTTGTACAATTTAGCACGGATGAAGTGCAAATATATCTCCAAATAATTTTTTTTTAAACTTACGCGTAAAAATTCGCTTGCAATAATTACTTTCAGATTATATCCAAAGAATGTCTAATAAATTTGGTGTCTTCGGTGCCCTGTCTCTTGCTATGATTCAGATCACACAACATCCTCTCCTCTCCCTCACAAACCCACGCTTACATTTTGAATCATCTACACCCGCCCGAAACACTCTAAACAACACTAACCATCCGAGCCTCGGTCAAGCCGATGTCGCCAACACCTGTCGCCACCCACGACCGGAGCCTCTTGGCTCACCATCGTTCCCCAATGTTGCCATGGGAACCTCAGATCGAGGTCGCAAGCCATGGTTAGAGCCCTTAAGGGAGGCAATTACAAAAAACAAAAGTTACAAACCTATTACAATTGTGCCAATTCAATGATAATTTTTTTTTTATTTTTGCTAATTGACTCCAGAGTCTTTTGCATTTGTGCCAATTCAATCTGTTTAGCCAAATTTGACCAAAAATTGCTAACGTCGACACTAGCTTATAAAAAAAAAATTAGGGATTGAATTACCATAATTATAATAAATTGATGACTTTTCTAGTAATTCCATTCCATTGAAGGTCATGGACAGCCTACGAGTTGTATAATGGCCATAGAGGGAGATGAGAGAGATTAACAGACAATAAAATTGAGGGGACATGCATGCTAAAGAACAGGTATGAGGAGGGGGTTGATAGCGGGGGTAGGGGGGACGGGGGGAGTCAACGGCGACAACTGCCGCCAACGGCGGTGTCGAATAGTGGTGTGTGGTAGAGGAGAGATGGGGTTTTTGGGGTGATGGGAGTTAGGGTTTGAGGGATACTTTGGGGGTTTGGGGATTTGCAAAAGGGTAATTTTGTCTTTTAAAAACAGAGATTTTGTCTAAAAATGGCATATTAGTAATTTAAAACAGAAAGGTATCTTATAGGTCATGCGGTGAAAATTAAGGCATGTTTTTTTTTCTTTTGAATTTTAGAAAATGAATATTGGTCAGGATGTTTGGGGGCGGTTAATAACTTTCAGGCCACTCGCATCAATCATTGCTAAAGCACAGAAGTATTACCAGCATAATGAATCTCAAGAGAATGCATAAACACGAAGATTTGAATATGTATTTTAAAAAAAAAATAAGAACACCTTTTCCATTTGGGTCACGATCCGCCACTTGCTGGGATAAAAGAAGCCAAAACATAAATAAAGCCACACCAATCTAACCCATTTGCATCATAGGCGGCTTACGTAATTTCAAAATTACTTCTAAAGCAAAAAAATAAAAGAAAAATAAAGTTGTGTAGCCGAACGGATTTCTGCTCTAGAAATTACATTACCAAACAGATTTCTACTTTATAAGTATTGTCATGCGTGTCCTAAGTAGTCATGCCCCGATCTCCTTTTCATAGATTTGACTCACGAGGAAATAACCCTATTATTGTAAATTGTGTGAAACTGGAGTCTCGCCAGTAGCTTTGTGGTTTGAGAATGGAGTAAGCCCTAGCCTTGTTTCTGATAAGGGTGAGGGGAAATCATCGAGGCAAGAGATCTCGAAGGGGAGAAATGGACAGAGCCGCACATTGAATCAGGAGCAGCATCACGTAGCAATATGACTTGCATTGACGATGATGTTGATATTTCAAGTAAAGAAGTTTGTGACAACTCAAATTAAAAAAAAAAAAAAAGGTGCGAAAGGTCGAGAAGCCATTACACAGTCCATTAACCAGATGAGCTAATACGATCGAATCGCAATCATTAATTATGTGGATCCTATTATGCGACCCACGTGATCGCCAGCTAATCTTAATCTACATTTCGAAAGGGCCTGTGGAGTAAACAAAGTTACTCTCCCCATGGATAATTATCTTGACTACTCGCATCGGATCGTTAGAACAATAGATGATGACGCAAAGAATCTTTAAACTTTGGCCCAATATGCGATATAGTCCATGAACTTTAAATTCATCCAATGCGGTTCATGAACTTTAGCCCAACATGCAATATCATCTCTAAACTTTTAATACGTTCAATGTGATCTCTAGACTTTTGATAAATGTTCAATTTAGTCATGTTCAATGTCGTCCTCGAACTTGAATAAATAGAAGGACAATATAGAATATCTTAGTACAGTCCGGAGACTAAATTGAATGTTTACCAAAAGTTCATGGCGCGGCACGACAAGTTGAGCTAAAATTCAGCTAAAATTTAGAGATAATTCATGTCATTATTCTTTAGAAAAATCCCCCCACTGCTTTGAGCAACCAGAGAGCCAAATCAAATAGAAAGAAAAAGATAAAAGAAAGCAACGAGGAGAATCAATAGATGCCGTTTCCCTCCATGGCTGTGTTTCCGTGCTGCTGCTGCAACTTTTTGCAGAACAACACATTCTTTTTCATCTCTTGTCATCTGCTGATAAAAAGAGGGCGGGAAAAAAGGCCGAAAGGGGGAAAAGAAGAAGAAGTGGGGAAGATGGTGGAAAGGGCAAAAAGCGGCACGTGCCCCAATGCAGAGATAGAGAGAGAGGGGAGGCAGTGGCACGTGTCGTGGTCTGAGGGAGGAGTCAGGCGTGTAATCTATCAATGGCGTTGTTGGGGCTGACTTCTCGATGGCCAGCACGTGTCCCCGGTCCCCCTTTTCGCGAACCCATAAAGTTCCTAAAAATAGAAATAGAAATAAAAATAAAAATAAAAATGAAAAACTCATTCTCTCTCTCTCTCTGAGTTGTACTTACCACAGGTAATTTTTTTTTTTTGGCCGTGATTCTGAGAACCATCATTCTCATTTGACTCACTTTAACTTCTGTCCGACGCACGAGCTTTGGTTTGTAATAATGGCGATCGAGAATTTAGACTTGCCAAGGTACTCGAACCCTACGTTGGTTTTCACTTGAGATCTTTCGAATTATAATGCCTTGTTACTTTGGTAAGGAAAGAAGTTGACCGAAATGTCGGAACTTTGGTAAGAAATTAGAGACACAAATTAGAGGTTGTGGTAAGAAAGGAGTTGACTGAAATGTCAGAACTTTGGTAAGAAATTAGAGCCACAAATTAGAGGCTGTGGTAAGAAAGGAGTTGACTGAAATGTCAAGCGTCAAGCTTTTTAGTCGTGGAGGCCTTCCGTCTCTAAGATTGCGAATAATAATCATTTTATTTATGGAATCAGTTCCTAGCCATAAATAATTTTTTTTTTATTTTTAGTTTATGAGAAAATAAACTCGTTTGATAACGACACAACTTTTCGATTTCCGAAACAAAAATTCGTCTAATAGCAACATAAAATTTATAGAGTTGCTGGTGACCGGTGAACCGAGGGACAATGGATAGCGGACGGGCAGATGATCGACAGACCACCATACGGCGGACTGGAGAACCAAGGGAACGGGGATCGAGGATCGGCGATCGGGATGCGTAAGAGATGGAGTGAGCAATAAGAAAAATTATTATTTCTTATTTTTGTTTGTAAAATATAGAAGCTGAAAATTTTAACTTCCCATTTCTGTTCCAAAATTATTTACGGAACAAATTTTTGTTTCAGAAATAGGAAAATGAAATTGCGTTGCTAAATGGATTTTTATTCCAAATCTATTCTAGAAACAAGTTTGGAACATAAATAGAGAAACCGAATAGTTATCATTTGCGCCCTAAATCCATTTTTTTTTTTTTACTTTGGAGCAAATAAGTAAACGAGAACATTTAAGATTGCCTATGTACAAGAAATTGCTCCATAACTTGTTTTTGAAATTTAAACCCACATTAAAAAGTGAATTAAAAGTTGAACACCCCGACATTTTTCCTTCTATTTGCCGATGACGCCTTGTTAGTTACTAATTATCTCCGTGTGGAATACTTATGTTGCTGAAAATTAAAACAAAATATTGATGCCGATTCCTCAAATTAATTTTGTGCATGTTGTTGTTGCGTTTTCCATTAATACCAAACAGAAGCACACGATAAGGTCTAAAGAATGCCCTCATAGAGCCGAAAATGGAAAGTCAGGATGGCGACCATTCAGCAAAAAAGGTACCATAAGCCTCAAAAGGTACTATTAGCGACAAATAAACTCACTTTTATTTATTTTTATATATATATAAAGTCCGATAAACTATTGATTTTTTTTTATCAGAACCGCTAAACTATTGATGGAAGATACGATTAGAGGCAAAACTATTTAACTTTATCAGATGTCATCAAGCGACTTATATATAATAGTCTCCGATTGGCCTCTCAATAAATTTAGAAATGGTAATATCCGATACGATTGTTTTATCTGCCTCTAAATCATTCAGGTGCAAATAATGGACTTATAGAGACATTTTTATATGCCTTAATGACTAATTTTTGTTGTAGTATCCCCATCCAAAACAATGATAATAGTGTAGTTCGTACGAAGTTATGGAACATTCTAGGTGACTTTAGATCACTAATATTTGTAAATCTCTGACAATTTGGGATATTGAACACAACCTAAAAGTCTCAGTTCTAAAATTTAAGGAAAAATAGATAAATTTAAAAGTAAATATATGGTAAACACCCATCAAGGGAGTACACCATGGACAAATAGCAGAAAAAAACTAGTGTTATATAAGAGTTGTAAAATTCTGACCCGAAAAAAAAAAGAAAGAGAGTTGTTAAATGGCAGAATTCTTTGAGGTGACGGTTTTTTTTTTTTTTTTGGGTCAAAAGGTGATGGTTTTGCTAGGCAGCCAATGATTGTTTGATGCGAGTATGAGGCTGATCTCCATTCATGTTCATGGTTGATTTTTTAAGGGGAAAATGTCATAAATAATTTATGAACTTTAATTCATTATGCAATGTCGTTTATGAATTTTTAATTTCTTCATTATGGTTTTTGAACTTTTGTCAAAATATGCAATGTTATTGTTGAATTTTTAGTTTGCTTAGTGCAGTCCCTAAATTTTGATCCAATGTTTAATAAGATCCTTGAACTTTTAAACATTTTCGTACAGTCTAAGGACTAAATTGAGCATTTACCAACAGTTTAGGGACTGTATTGAACACAATAAAAGTCTAGAGACTACATGGCACATTGGGCGAAAGTTCATAAACCACATTGCACAGAAATTAAAAGTTTAAGGCCAATATTACACACTGGACTAAAGTTTAGAGACCATTTAGATTATTATTCCTTCCTTTGGCTAAGGTTATAGTTTTCTTATGCAATCAACCATCCACCTACTCAACTGCGAGGCTGATCTTTTTGCTTGTTTGAATATTTTGTAATGGATTTAGTTGTTTTGAGACTTCATAATGTGACTTATGGATCATTTGACGCCGTGATTTACAGAGGAATTGGATCGTTACACTAGAAGTGCTATGTGGCACTACGAGTTTGATTGTGCCCATAAATCTGAGTCCCAAATAGGTACCCTCGTATACATGTATCACAAATCAATTTTCATCACACCAAAAATCATGAATTTGTGCTCTTATGATACATTTACTCAAAATTAGTTTTCGTCTTAGAACCAATACCCCTGACCTTAATTTACCCCCCTTTAGCATTCCTTCCAACATCCCTTCAAAACGCATGAGTTTCAATACTAGTAGACGACTACAAGACAGATTTGATGCAAACATGGAAAATGATACATCTAAAATGAAAAACCCATGTGTGTTGACATGTATGCATCCAATTGAGGTTGGACTTGTGCCAGGGTATCGGTTTAGGATTTTTTTTTTGCAAGATGAAAAATTAATTTAGGATAAGTGTGTCATAAGGATATTGGTTTGTAGTTTCTTTGGCGAAATAAAAATTAGTTTGGGACAAATGCGTCTTGGAGGCACCGGCTTAGAATTTTTTATGAGACCAATGATAGTAGTGGTACATTTACTGTGGGGGCACTAATTCTGGATTTTAACAGCATCAACGCCCATATTTTATTTGGAATAGATAATGTCGTATGTAGAGTTCATCTTATCCAACCTTTATTTTCACAAACATTGGCAAAAAGATTTAATCGTCCATATTTTTCTTCCCCGTATCTTTCACCGCCAACTTGCAATAACTTTTTAGAGCGCAGAAAAATTTATTGGGTGCTCGACCTCGTGACTCCATCAAGATCAAGCGATCACGCCGAAGGTACTCTTGACAACTTCACAGGCACATAATACCAAGGCGGCGAGGTGTAAAGTGGATTTTAGAAGGCAAAATTCAGGGCACAGGCTGATTTTTTTCAGCAGTAGAGGAGCGTAGGGTGGCCTCCGGATGGAGGGTTTTTGGTTTTTTCCCAATGGTCTATCTACCAAGTTTGATTCAACGGGACATGCATAAATGTACACGGCTGTGTGTGACGGAAACTCGGCCCTTTTCGTTAAATACCGAAAGTAGAGATAACTCAAATTTTTTCTGCTCTGTAATATGAACTCATTCTAATAGGCCTAATGTCCTCGAATGCTCCCAACTTTAGGTCCAATCCTAAGTTCGCCACGCACTTTAAAAATTTTCAACTTTTATTCTAGTCTCAAATTTGCCTACGCTTGCAAAAATTGTTACAAAAAATGTCATAAACCTATTACATTTGTACCAATTCTGTCATAAATATTTCAATTGGATCAATTTAATCCTCAACCTTTTCACATTAGTACCAATCAAGACCATTCGATCAATTTCGACTGGAAATTACCGACGTGGACGTCGATTGTCCTACGTTGGCATGGTTGGCACCGACGTGGGCATTCTTTAATATTCTATTTTTATTTTTATTTTTGTAACTTCTTCTTCCCCTTTACTTTTTTCCGGTCAACGGCCACAGGCCATGGCAGGCGAGGGCTAACCTCGCTTGGGTAAAGGTTGGCCTTGTTGGGTCACGCGTTGGCAAAGGAGAGGACCGGCGAGGCCCCTTCAGCAGATCTGGAGAGGCCAACCTCGTCCAGGCCAAGGTGGCCTTGCTGGATGTCGCTTGGGCAAGGGCATGGCCTGGCTAGCCTCGCCCGGGCGACGCCCAATGAGGCCAACCTTGCCGGTGATTGGCCACTAGCAAAATGAAAAGGGTAAAAAACAAATAATAAAGGGAAAAAACAAAATTATTTACTTAAAAATTTCCATGTTAGCTCCAACCCCTACATTCAAATTGCGGGAAAATGACATAAATGGTCCTAAATTTCGGTCCAATGAGCAATGTCATCTATAAAAATTTAATTTTTCAATAAGGTCCATGAACTTTAGTCCAACATGCAATGCCATCGTTGAATATTTATTTTGTTCAAGGTGATATCTAAACTTTTGATAAATGTTAAATCTTATCCTAAAATATATGTGAACATCCAATATTATCCTTCCGTTAAATGAAATTAATGGAATTTACAAATTTGGCTTCCCATTTGGTATGTTTGAATGGTGGGCAAAAAAACAAAAAAAAAATTACACGTGGATTATCCACGTCGGATATTCAACTCAAATCAGGATAATGAAATTATTTTAGTATGATTAATTTGTTCAATTTGAAAAAATGAGTATCCATGTCATTTGATGATTCAAGTAAGATATTCAACGCAAATCAAGTATCATAATCCACGTCATCAAATAACATGGATACTCATTTTTTCAAATTGAACAAATTAATCATATTAAAATAATTTCATCATCTTGATTTGAGTTGAATATCTTACATGGATAATTCATGTGTAGAATTTTTTTTTTGGGTCCACCGTTTAAACGTACCGATTGGAAGCCAAATCATCAAATTCTGTTAGTTTGAATTAATGAAATGATAACATTGGATATTTTCATATAGTTTAGGGATTAGATTGAACAAATTAATCATATTAAAATAATTTCATCATCTTGATTTGAGTTGAATATCTTATATGGACAATTCATGTGTAGCATTTTTTTTTTTTTGGGTCCACCGTTTAAACGTACAGATTGGAAGCCAAATCATCAAATTCCATTAGTTTGAATTAATGAAATGATAACATCGGATATTTTCATATAGTTTAGGGATTAGATTGAACAAATTAATCATATTAAAATAATTTCATTATCTTGATTTGAGTTGAATATCTTACATGGATAATTCATGCGTAGCATTTTTTTTTTTTTTGGGTCCACCGTTTAAACGTACCGGTTGGAAGCCAAATCATCAAATTCCGTTAGCTTGAATTAATGAAATGATAACATTAGATATTTTCATATAGTTTAGGGGTTAAATTGAACATTTACCAAAAATTCAAAGAATCACATTAAATAAATTAAAAATTCAAGAACAATATTGTACATTGGACTAAAAATTTAGGTGTTTACTTGCCACAACCGGCACAAATAAGGACGGCACGGCTTTTCCCTCGATCATAAGAGATAAAATCTCTCTGTCTCTCTGGCACGGGCTAGCATGGACACATATTATTGTGTTAAGTGAAAACCCAACCCGAACGAGGTATGTGGCTTGACAACTGAACAAACAAGCACGATTTTCATGTTCGAGTCCAAGCAGATTTGGAGTGGGTCAAGGGATTCCGTGCATTACACTTCATTTATTTCGTGAAAAATAAATAATTTGTAAAATATTTTTAAAAAAATAATTGCTTGTATAACTTAAAATAATTAGGCAATGAAAACTATTTTCATTATTGACACGAATTTATATCTTTTATTTTCGTAGATGATGAAAAGATTTCTCGTTCGTTCATTTCTGTAAGCAGTACAAATGATTGTTTTTAGATATTTTTAGGCTCCGTTTGTTTCACTCAAAATGAATAATTTAACAAATATTTTCCTAAAATGACCGTCTATATTGCTTGAAATAATTATAGGCAACAGTTTAGGTTTAAACATTTTCGTCGACAATGAAAAATATATTTCGTTCACCAATATTTGTAAGCAATAGATACGATCGTTTGTTGAAAAATATTTTTCAAATCGTTCGGTTTCTGCGAAACTCCACTGGAGAAAACTAGTCAATTGATAATATTTGCACTATTGACAACGATTAATATCTAAATATAGACATTTTTTAGCCTATAAAAATATGTTTTGTTTATTTATCTTTTGTAAACGATATAATCGATCATTCATAAAAAAAAAAAAAAAAGAAGAAGGGATTTTTCAAGTTGTTCATTTCTGGCAAAACGAACGGAGCTAGAATAGAAACGTTTCTTGTGTTGGAGTTGTCCATTTTATGCTCGTTTTGCCGCACAAGAAGATTGGTCTTCGAGCCTTGTGCGTGCTGCAAGTATGGCGACATCTAAGGCGTGGCTTCATCGTGATTCAATTACATTCTAGAGCCAATTCAAGAGTCTTTCGAGCCGTGAAATAAACGCATTTATTAATTCATGCTTTAATACACGAATATCAATATTTTGTTCTAGGGTCTCCCAAACAAACATAAAAAAAAAAAATCAATGCTACCTTAATTTCTGCCAGATTTTAGCCATGTAAACTCACAATCTTTTCATAGTCGCTCATTTCCGTATATGCATTTAGCTTGTGAATGTTTTTGCATCACATTTTGGTTTGACTTGACTATAAATGCAAGTTTTACCTCTTGATTTCCATTATTACTCTGAGTTGGATAAGTTTGTGAATAATGGGTTTTGAATTAGATGTTGTACTTTCTATAAAATAAGATTCATCTACAGTTTATGGATGTCTATCAAAAGTAGCTTTGCATATTATACTGGATAGTATTAGTTTTTTTTTTTTTTGTCGAACTGGATAGTATTAGTTAAAAAAGTGGAATAGTAAGGAAGTTTTGAAAATATTTTTCCTATGAAAAGGAATATGGCTTCGCTTAATTTGTAAAACGAATTCATGCACATGCATTGCCTGTCTGTTATATATTAGTATTTCAATTCATGGGAGTAGTTTCAGCTGTGAAAATAAATATTTCATGTGATGATTTACTATATAATTCTATGAAAACAAATGCAAGCAAGTGTATTATAAAAAAAAGGATAATTGAGATGGTAATGCTTGATTTGCTCAAACAACTAATATTTAACATATATAGATGGAAAAAACTCTAAAATAGGGTCTTCAGAAAGATCATAAATGAAGAAGTCTCTCTGGTCATCATATAACAGATGTATACTAGATAGAACTTATATGCCCAAGGTAAAAAAAAAAAAAAACATTTGTTGCATTGAAACTATTTAGATACCGGCAGGAATAAATACTTTAGTGGTTATGAAACAATATTACATTATAATTATTATTATTAAAGTAATCTGAAAAATAAATAATTGTATTGTGAGCTGGCTTCAATAATTAGTTTGTTTGTCATGAATAAATGTGGTGTGCAATTTGTTTATTCATTCTTGCAAACAATATAAACGATCAATTTCACGAAAACATTTTTCAAATCATTCATTTTCGTGAAACCAACGGAGCCTAACAACGTAATCTATCCATTCTTGTAAAGGACTGATATTAATAGGTGATGTTTAGTGAAACTTAAATTCCGGTCACAGGATAAATCATAAGATTAGCTGATAATAATATCGGTCGTCTCTATTATTACTTTGCTCCTACCAATTCTGACATACTTTTAGGCAAATGCTAGGCATACATAAAGAAATCTTACTAAACCTTTCTCCCCAAAATATGTTGCAATTTTCTATTAACTGTTGAAATAAGTTGAAATGAATGATAAACAACCGATAAAAAGTGGCCACATCTTGATAAGATTTCTTGGTACACAGATATTTCTCTTCTCATGTTGACCCTATTAATGTCTCCTACCATTTTCAGCCAATTAATTCTTAATAAAAATTCTTGGTACACATACTATTATGGAGAAATGCTAGACATACTAAGAATGTTACTAAAGCTCTTATTAAATGACGTGGCAATATTTTATTGGATCTTGAAATAAGCGGAAATCATGAAACCTCTACACTTTTTAGCACGACATTTTGAGTTTCGCATGTCTACCGTTTCACCACCAAGGCAAGTTGGGAGAATCCAAGCTATTCAGGAAATATGGCATCAATTCCCCAATTCTTAGCTAGGGCTAGGCCACCTGCTTGACTATCTATTATCTCGGGAGGATATATATATGAAAGAAAAAAGGGTAAGCGCCTGGTAGTTTATTTTCCCACCAATCATACAACACGATCATCCACCGATGTGCTCTCTCTCTTCTATGTTACTTGTTGTCATGGATCGATCGCCCCTCGAAATCTACAACTATTAAGATAGACGGCCAAGAATAAGGTGAAACCTTTCCTATTGCCAATGCCGTCCCCTCGGGACTACTAGTAGCTTTGGTTGTTGAATCTTGTGCAAGTTAGGTTGTGGTTACATTGACAGCACGAGAAGTAGATCCCAGCTTTATCAGCAGCATAGGTAGAGGCACCAGTACCGGTTATGCCACGCGATACCTTATTATTGTATATATTGATATCAGGCTCTCGATCGAACGTGATTGCACCTCTCCTCTATTGATCATAACAATGATGGAATTAAGGTTCAATTTATTTCGCGAAAAATGAATGATTTGAAAAATATTTTTTGAAACTTATCGCTTGTATCACGTGCAAAAATGTACGAACAGAAAAAAAAAATGTCATCATCCATGAAAATATTTAAACATAAATTTCTATCAATGCGAAAAGAAAAATTCAGTGGCTAGTTATGTCGAGTGATATAAGAGATTATTTTTTGAAAAATCATTTATTTTTCACGAAATAAATGGAACCTAAAGGACTACTTTCATCCAAATAGTGATAAACCTCTTTTGGGGAAATTGCAAAATCAACATTCACTTTTGGTCCTTATAGTCGTTTATGATGCTAATTTTTTATACTATTCTCCGACGACAATCTAAGGTCCTTCAATCGAATTACCGTTTGAAATGTGTCGGAAATTGCCTAATCAAGATCAGGCTATTTTCGACCAAAAAAAAAAAAAAACACATCAGGGTATTGTCTGACCCAAAAAAAAATAATAATAATAAGGCTATTGACACGTGGCGCTTACATGTGCAAACCTTTAAAGCAACATAAGCTTTTGGTCCGCTCATTATAACGAGGTTGATCAACTTTAGTATGTGTATTTTGTTGGAAGTGACAAAAACCAAGTCCCTGTATTCTTTTCTTACTTCCATAGTGTTAACATTCGAAATCTTATGAATATCAGATCAAGACCAACTCTCAATTGGCGATTCCTTATTTTCAGTTTAGATCCACGTAAAAAGTATGTAAAAAATATTTTCCAAAAAATTATTATTTGTACCGCTTGAAATAATTAATTAATCAATCCAAAAAAATTAATAAATGAAAAATCTTTTCATTACTAATAACAATTTATGTCTAAATATTTTCGTGGACGATAAGAATCTTTTTCCTTCATTCATTTCATTTTTTTGTAAGCGGTATAAACAATCATTTTTAGAAATTTTTTCTTTAAATTATTCATTTTTTGCTATATAAATAAAGCCTAAACATAACTTTATGTTAAGTGTCGTTAGAGATGTTGCTCCAATTATTACTAGTAAAGAAATTAATATTTTTATAAACACCGATACACATACATATCATGCATTTTGGAACGAAAGTGTGAAAAAGTTTTACTCAAAAACCTCATCGACAAATTGCACGAGGATTAACATTGTTATAAAAACAAAGCATATGGAGTAAATTTGAACATTACAAAGAGTACTCCGAGAAGTACACGTGATTAGAATGATAAGTTTTATTTAGAGGTTTGTACGGGACTCCCTATCTCACTAGCTGGTGTTGGCTTAGCGATTTCCGCCCAACTTTTTGTGCTGAGATTTGACGGAGGGGCATAAGCTGATGTGGGAGAGTAGTATAAGGACTAGGTTTATGACCAATTGAAGGGGAATAATGATATCACAAGTGTCATAATTTTATACGGCGCTCGTTTGAATGTCATAATTTTTTTTTTACCACTTAAGTGCCATGACTTTAAAAAGTATTTATTTGAGTGCCATAACTTTTAATCGATCACTTGAGTGTCGAGACTTCTAAATATGTTCATTTTCGAATAAATTAAATACATACATTAAGGTACGAATGCTTCTTATTCCACAACAACGAAAGTACTTTTTCACTCTTCTATATGTTAGGGGATTTCACTTGGAAAAGAAAATGTTTCATACTAGTAGATTTGGAACATGAACACGGGTGTTGGATGGCTGACATTAGCGGTGAAATGCGTAGAGATCGGAAAGAAATTGCTTTGAGTAAAAGTGCATTAGCAGCTTATTTGCCATGGGAATGTTACAACTTTGAAGATGCAATACACATTAGTGAGCATTTGGTGTATGAATATATTTATACTTGTTTTCACATACACAGCAATATGAAATTTACTCTACAATCAGATGTTAGAATAAATAGGTTTTCAAATTTGGACTTCTGGTTCTGGCGAAAGAATAATCATTGAGTCCTTCTATTTCTAGACAATACATATAAAGAAACCCGCCAATAGTTAAGTAATTAGTGAACCTATAAAAGATGTTTACAATTAGTTTCTTTAAGCATCGAAAATCGGAAGTAACGTGATATTTGTGGTGAACATTTTTAAAAAGTGATGATACTCAAGTGATCGATGAAAAGTTAGACGGTACTCGAGTGATCGGATAAAAAGATATGACACTCAAGTGAGCTAAAAAAAAATTATGACAGTCAAGTGAACGTCGTACAAAATTCATGACTTTTATGGTGTTCTTTTCTCCTAAATAAAGTATGACGATGAAAAGAGAAATTCGATGACAACTTTGGACCAAAAACACAATTTCTCCCTTTTTTAAGGATGCTAAAGAAAGGGTCGCAGGTTGCTGTTGTGTTTGCCAGCATAAGGTCCATGGTGGCTTCTTTATCACCGGTGCTTCTCGTGGCCCATGATATTGGTACCTTCGCACGAGCAAATTTTATATTCATTCATCGAAATTGGGAGGCAATGAGACACATCATTACTTGCACGGATCATTATGTTTCTTGATGGTCACTAAACAAATTTCACTAAATTGATATCTACACTAAACGCCCATCAAATCCTTGCTTTAGAGGGTGCATTAAGATAAGCAATAAATAAATAAACAAATGAATAAATAACTTTTTTTTAATAAAATTTTATGATTGGTTTAAAGTGAGAATGACTTCCCAACTCGACATTTGGGTGGCGGAGATGAAAAGCCTTTTTTTTTTTGGGGGTCCATTAATCAATTTAGGGAAATTTTGGTGCCCTAAGCTCCCCCTGGCATCATCTTGGAACTTAACCCATCCTTTTGCTTGTATTCACCAAATTGCCATGAGACATATAGCAAAGAGCATGGTTTCTGAATTAAGCCTAGGGCCTTGCTTTATAACATAGAAAAGAGTGTGATTGATGGTAAGTTATGCCCTCTATCCCCCTTGCGAATGTCTTATAGACATTGTTTTGTTTGCAATATTAGTTATGTTAAATAGATTATACAAATATTCTATATACAACAAATTTTGTGTTCAGATCACATCGTCTCCCATTCAGATGAATTTAAGTAGTGACATGCGCCACCTTATGGTCCTTTGCTCCATCCACCAGATTGATGGAGTCTTTTTCAGTGCATTTTGAAAATTCGCCCGATACATTTAATGCGACTCGCATATCTCTGCTCATAATTACTAAATAGAACAAAAAACAATCAGGCATAAGTTTGGAACCAACAATTTCACTGGCCTTTTTGCATATGGTTCAGTTGATCCCCTCCGCTATTAAGTGCAATGAATTCCATGTTTGGGTTATCTATATGAATTTTGGCTCGCATTGTACTTGATTTGGGGGATTAGTAGGGTATTTCATAGTTAGGGTCTAAAATAATTTTTCTTTGGCAAAAGTATAGCAGGAGTGCCAATATTTATGTATAACGCTCACTTTAGTGCCAATATTTTTTTTTCGGATCACTTAAGTGCCAAATCGAAGAAAAAACGATCACAGAAGTGCCAATTTAGGGCAAAAATAATTAGTTAAGTGCTAACTCCGGCCAAACAGTACACGTGGCATTTTTTATTAAATTTTTAATGTTATGTGTCAATTTTTTTTAAAAAAAATCAACCCACGTGGACCCCATGTGGATTGTTCAACATAAAAATAATTATTTTAAAAAAATTAAAATTAAACAGAAAAATAGCCTAAAAAAAAAAGGGAACCATGAGTTTGCAGCGACGAGGGCCGTGAGCCCTCGTTGCCGCCGCCCCCACCATCACCGGGAACGCCGAGGGCTCACAGCCCTCACCATTGCACCGGATTTTTTTTTTTATGTTTTTAACTTTTTGCTTTTTTTTTTATTGCTGACTTAGAAGCTCCGATGAGCCACGTAGATGCTATGTAGGATTTCCGGCGAAGCTCACCGGAATTGGCACCGAAATAACCATTTTTCAAAAAAATTGGTACTAAAGTGAGCATCGTATATAAATATTGACACTCCTATTGCACTTTTGCCCTTTTTCTTTACATAGAAGTCCATTGAGTGATCCTCCGAGTAGTGTATAAAAAAGTCAATAAAAGGGAAGAAATCCATAAACTACGGAGTGATGGAGTAGATGTTATTGCGAATGTTATTATCAATTTTCATAGTAAACATATATATGCTAGTCGGACAAAAAGTGGTGTTTCCAATGATGGGTGAGGGGAAAATTACAACAAAAATTCTAAATCCATTGTAATTACGCCAATTCAATTTTAAACTTTTTTTTGATCAATTGAGTTCTAAACCTTTGCCATTATGTCAATTCAGTCTATTTGGCCAACTAGCGTCGACCTATTTTAATAATTTTTTACTATTTTTGAAAATTTTAATTATTTTTAAATAAATTTTTATGTCTTTTTTTGTTTTCTTTTTTTGGTTAGAGCTGGCTGGAGGCTGCCGGCTCCTGGGTTAGGGCCTGCGAGGGCTCGCAGGTCCTAGCAAAAAAAAAAAAAAAAGGAAAAGAAAAAAAGACAGATTTTTTTAAAAGAGACGAAAAATATTAAATTTTATTAATGTTTATCCACGTTAGTGCTGCTCAGCCAATGGACTGCAAAAGGTATATGATTCAATTGACAAAAAAAAATTTAGGATTGAATTGATACAATTGCAATAGGTTTATAATTTTTTTTGGTAATTATCCCATGGGTAAGTGACTTGTAAGAACCTATTCTTAATCCTTATGGCTGCTAATGTCCTGTTGGCTAAGGACCAAAAAGAGGAGTTCACCCAAGGAAGGGTTCGCATTTGAATAGCTAGCTAGTGAGGCATTAACTTACTAAGGTGACTGATCAACAGTTGAATTTCCAAGCATTCTTTTATCATGTCATCTAATGAGTGTTTTCAGTCAAGAAAATGGGGGTTTCCATGGCTATCCTAATCCATCGATGTTTCTACGGGTTAGGGTTCCAAACCCGCCCTGCTACTAAGTCCATCTAGCCCGGAAATTGCCAAGTCCTAAAGGGCCATGTTGGCGAATTTGGATTAATCTTGTGTTTGATAGCTATCTTTCTAAACAAGATAGAAAAATGACATCCCTAAACAAAGTTGAAAAACTGAGACTGCATTTGCTTTTCTCTCCGATCAAAAAGTAAGAGCTCTTTCAATTCTATGAATTTTTTCAGAATAATTTTTTTTAAATACGAGCTTAAATTTTTTTTTGGATTGCCTAGTATTTCACCAATTAGTAATCCAAGATTAGATAGAGTTATGAAACGGGAGAGCGATATAGAAGAGGAGCATGCTTCGAACCGTTCGATCGACCGGCCCTTTCATAGTCCACCAATAAGGTCGGGGTCGGACGGAATTGATCGGAAGTGGAAAGTCGCGCAAGAGAGGATTGGAGTTGGGGGTTGGGGATGGTGTTTCATCGCGCGCAAATTCATCGATGCAAGACGCCCGCCAAGCTTTTTTTTTTTTTTTTTTGTGATGAGTTATAAGAGACATAAGGGGTTAGAGGATCAAGAGCAATCGAACGTTATTACAAAGGCGTACGGAAATTTAGAGGATGCAACTGAGAATGGCATTCCGGACAAATAGTTGGAGACGGAGGGGCGAATAAAAGATTGTAGAGAGAGAGAGAGAAGCTCGGGGTCAAATTTTGGTGGAATGAATGTGGATCAACGAACGAAAGTGAATCGTAACCCAACCCAACCCAAACCTCTCTCTCCTCCCTCTTTAGGGCAATCTTGAGCTCATAACTCTCTCTCTCTCTCTCTCTCTATACCTCTGTGTCTGTCTGTGCAGATATTTTCTCCTCCGAGACACTTGGATTTTTTCTTTCGGTCTCAGCCATGAAAACCAATCCCAAACCCCACTTGACAAGACAGACCGAGCTGTAGCATACCTGTCTGGTACTGTCTCCCTCTTCTCTTCACTCGCTAAAAGCTTGAGCTCAAGAATTCTAGTTGTTGTTGTTGTTGATGATGATGATGTCCATCTCAGCTCAAAGGTCCGTCCATGGCGGGTCATGGATGAGCAGCGAAAGTCCTTAAGAGCGTGTGCGAATCTCGAGAGCCGCAAAATCTGCATCTTTTGTCTTTTCTTTTAATCTGCTTGCTGGAGAAGTAGTTTGCCCAAGAAGGTGTTTCACTTTGCCTTCCTCTAATTTCTCACAAGCAACACCATTGTCTCTCGATGCTAAAAGCTCAGTAATTTAAAAGAAAATCATGGGTTTGTTTCGTTCTTGTGTTGAGACTTGAGATTGCTGCTGATGCTGCTGCTTCTTCTTCTCCTTCTTCTTCTTGGAATTTGGTTTCAAGATTTTGAGACCCTTTGAAGAGGGGCACGCAGAGAAGCACAGATTGATGTTCGATTGGAGAGGGAACTAATCAATCTGAGGAAGTTTTTGGATTTGCACGGATTAGAAGGCAGATCTGTGAAGTGCGAGCTTAGTTTGGTTAATTTGGCTCCAATTCTTGCTTTCCTTCAACTTCTTCTGCCACAAAAACAAACAAAGGAACAAAAAAAAAAAAATCTATGAGGGCCTTTTTTTTTGGCCTTGAGAGCTCAACACCTGTCACAAATCCGACCCACCAACAGCAACACACATTGTTTCCTTAGTATCAAGATTTTCCTTCCTTCCTATTCATTTTTGTTCTTTTTCGTGGGGTTTTTTTTTCCTGTTCTGTGGGTAGTTTAGAAACAGCGCTCAAATTAATTAGTGCCCATTATTGTTTATTGACCTTCTGGGGCTCAACACCATAACTCATCTGGGCTGTTCTTGTGTCTGCCATTTTTAGGTCAGCCAGAGCTTCTTCAACAAGAAAAAGGGTCAGCTGTAGGAGCTCAGATCAAACGAGCCGTACCAAGAATTGACTGGTATTTCAGCTTTGCTTATTGAGCTTTGAATCTGACAAAAAAAAAGGTGAAATTTTTGAAACCTTCCAGATCAAGGCTTGATATGTAGCGAGCGGCCACCACACTAGCCATTACTCAGTAGCCCCCCTTCAACTCTCTTTTATAACTTCAATCCACCTTTTTTCTTTATCTTTGGGGGTCCTTGGAAGCTTTTATCAAGCTGTGAGATAGGTTTTGAGCTGTTGCTAAAAGCTTTGTAGCCACAATAATGCTCATAGGTCTGGGGTGGGTGTAGTATGCGAGTGTATCATAACTAAGTCAGATCTCTCTCTCTCCCTCTCTCTCTCTATCTGTGGTCAGCTGAATGAGTAAGGTGAGCCTGTGTGTATGTGTGGTTAAAGCGACGTGTACGTATCAAGCATCTGATGCTTGCTGTTTTCATTTTTCTTTCTCTCTTTCTTTGTGAATTATGATGATGATGCTGAATGGTTAAATTTTCCTTTTTTTTCTTCATTGTGGCTCTTTTGGGCTTTCTGGTTTTTGCAGTGCTGAAGGCTGAGGCTTCCCTGCTGAGACATCCTTCTCAGGCTTTGCTTTTGAAAGAGGCACACACTGCAAAAAAACCTGCAAAACTAGTGATAGAGAGAGAAGAGAGAAGCTGCTACTGCTCTGTTGTTATTTGACCTCTCTCTCTCTATCTTCTCACACAATCACACAGACATACCTGACTTGGACTTTGATATGTCGAAGGCGTAAAACAGGCTCTTTTTATCGCTACACAGCCAAAGTACTCTCTGTATTATCGTCATCAATGCGTAGGACATCGCAACCCCACCTGCACTCTCCCCATTACCACCACCACCACACCCCTCAAAATCCCTCCTTTTTACTTCCAAGTTCAACCCACCACTTCTCTCTCTGAGACTCACTTCCTCAAATTTCCAAAACCCCTTCCTCCTTCTCTCTCTAGAACAAGCATAAATTCGAGTAAAAAGCCAAAGGGTCTCATCAAGTTCTCAGTCCTTGCTGTTTTAAGGCATGAAAGTGGCATGGAGGTGGAGGAGATCTTGACACAAGCCTGCAAATTCCCTAGAGTTGGAAATGGAACCAGCAGGAACATGGATTCGGCCAAGATTGTGCTGAAAACCGGTGACCACCAGTACCCAGATGACGAGGAAGATGGGGCACAGCACAAGCATTCCATGAGCATTGCCGCTGCCGCCGCAGTGGGGATCGGTCTTGCCGGCAGTGGCACCAATAGGCTCCGGGGTTGGCCCAACTCCCGGATCATTAGGGTTTCACGGTCCTCCGGCGGAAAGGACCGCCACAGCAAGGTCCTGACCTCGAAGGGACTCAGGGACCGGAGGGTCCGCCTGTCCGTGGCCACTGCGATTCAATTTTACGATATCCAGGACCGGTTGGGCTATGACCAGCCGAGCAAGGCGGTGGAGTGGCTTATCAAGGCCGCATCCGACTCCATTGCGGAGCTTCCTTCACTCAATGGCTCGTTCCCCGACACACCGCAGCAGTTCAGCAATGAGAAGAGGGCCAGTGACGGGGGCACGGAGCAGGAGCACGGCTTCGATTCGGCCGAGGTTGAGCTGGACGGTGACTCAAATTTCCAGCAACAGCAGCAACAGAACCAGAACCTCTCATTGTCCAAATCCGCTTGTAGCAGCAACTCCGAGAACAGCAAGGGTTCGGGTCTCTCTCTGTCCCGGTCGGAGCTCCGGGTTAATCGGGTGAGGGCGCGCGAGAGGGCAAGGGAGAGGACTGCGAAGGAGAAGGAGACCAATAATCAAAACCTGAACCCAATTTCTCAAAACTCTTCCTTCACTGAGCTCCTCACTGGGGCTATTAGCACTGGAAACACCACCACCACCACCACCAATACCACCACCGTTGCCACCACCACAAGTAGTCCTTCCGGCAGCAGCGAGGCCAATCCGTTCCACAAGACTACGGCGAGGCAGTGGAGCTCGATGGCCATGGAGTACTTCAACAGCGGGCTATTAGGTGGACAATTCTCCAGGGGACATCCTCACCACACGTCTGGTGGATTTCCCGGGCAGATTCAAATGGGGAACAGCACAAATTCACTGCCACAAGCGATGCAAGTTCCAGCCTTTACCATCTCCACTGAAAGTGGTGGAGGGGGCAGCCACCACCTGGAGCTCCCGCATATCTCCTTCGTGCACGACCACCTCATCCCAGTGGCGGCAGCCACGGGCACGTCGCAACCAGAATACAATCTGAACTTCAGCATATCTTCAACCTCTTCTTCTTCTGGCCTTGGCGGCTTCAATAGGGGGACCCTTCAGTCCAATTCGTCATCACCGTCTCTTTTGCCTCACCACCTCCAGAGGTTCACTTCTCCTGTAGACGGTCCAAGCATGCCATTCCTGCTTGGCACGGCCATGCCCGTAGCTGTTGAGACTAATCACCACCACCAAAACCACCACATTGCCCAGTTCCAATCTGGGATCGATGGCCGGTTGCAGCTCTGTTACAGCGACCGTACCCAACACGCCGGGGCCGCTGCCGCCGCAGCCAGCAACCACAAGGGAAAAACAAAGAACGAATGAACCCCATCAAGATTCCATTCGTATGTAATCCATCTCCTTTCGGGTAAGATTCCAACACTTCTTTTGTTTACTTTCGTGAGTCCTTGGTCGATGATGCCTATTGCGTAATAGCCTTTGCTTGCTCTAACTAAGTGGCTGCTTGTTTGGGTCCTTTCCTTCGCTCAATTCTTGAACTTTCATGGGTTTTCTTGTTTCTTCATTCTCTCTCTTAATTTTCTGTTTCCTTAGGTTTTAGCTTTTTGGATTGATGTGCTGGGGTATCCTTCCCTGAATCTTTATGATTTCTTTATTGCTAATTTCTTTAAAAAAATTCTTGGGAAGCATTAAAAAAGAATAATCTCATTGGGGTGGGGTAGTATTTTCATGGTTGTTATGGTATATTTTACTTAGGTTTCTCTCTCTCTCTCTCTCTCTCTCCTGATTCTCTGTTCTGCATAGGTTGCTGTGAAATATTATAAGAGACCGGCTCCTTGTCTCCTCCTTTGTTTCTGAAATTTCTTCGGTTCCCTCTCACTCTAGCAAGCACTCTCTGCAATTCTTCGAGCCAGGTGTTGCCATTGCTCTGGCTCATTGAGCAAATGTAGGTCATCAGGTCATGACATATTATTCCACAAACACCAAAAAAAAAAAAAAAGATGGGCTTTTTAAGGTTTTGGTTTGGTTTTGTGCTTGTGTTTTTGTGCCCCTCTCATGATCGTGGGCCTTTCTAGCAGCTTTAACAAAAATATCTTGATTCCCTGTTTATTAATTTCCTCTTTTTCCTGTTGTTGCTTTTTATTTGTTTTTTTTTTTTTTTGGGTTAAAGTGCCTCTGAGCTTGCCACACATGGCTATGAATCGGCGCACTGTCGGGTTTTATTCTTTTTCCGGCTTACATGGATCCTAGAAAATCATATGTTATACAGTTTCAAACTCCATGCACGTAGGCATATCAACTTTATTGATATGGAGCTTTTGGTGACGCTACTGTGGTGATGAGAATAATGTTGATTTCCTGCTTTTAGGCAACATATCAAATCTTGAGTTGGGACAAAGGGGATGATTACGAAAGGGTTCTTTAGTAATTTAAAAAAAAAATTGATCCTTTCTTTTTCTGATCCCTCTTTCTCCTTTCCTTCTCTCTGATTACAGAGGTGATTGATTGCTCTAAATAGTAAGTGAAGCTTAAGTACATGATTAATGCCTTTCAATTAGGGACAAGGAAAAATGTCTAAGTTTCTCTCTGCTTGCTTGTTTTTTTCTTTTTTGGGGGAGCTAAGACCAAAAAATGTCCAAGTTTTCTGGATTTCAATTAGGGACCAGGAAATATTTCAATTAGTTCTCTTATTTTGCGGGGGCAAAACACTAGTTAGAGGATTTGGGGACCTGGAGACTCTTCTGGCTTATTCTTTCATTAAGGAAAAGGTAGAAGTTCTGTCATGAACAGGCAAAGACATAGCGAGCAAGAGTCGTGTGAACTCACATTGATGAAGAAGTTTAAAAATGGTAAATATCCAACTATCTAGAAACATTCTCATCAGCAATCTCATCCATGAATTTGATAAAATTTCCTTGTCTTTCTTAGGTCTTAAAAAGAACCGGGTATTCAGGAAAAGAGCCTAAAAAGCATTTTTTCTTTTCATTTTCAGGTTTTTGAGAGAACTGTTTATAAAAAAAAAAAACGAGGTCTAAAGAAAGTCTATTCTTGAGAAGTCATCTCAAAGTCTTAATCCTCACTAGTGTTAAAATTAACAAAGGGGGCCGACCCTTCGTATTCATGTGTTAAATATGTTTGGTGTCACAAAACTTAGCCAACACGAAATTTCCATAACATGAATCTGTCATGAAAGTGGCCGCATGATTCAATCCTAGTACCAAATATAATATTTTTGAAATGTCAATCTTTTTTTTCTATGGCATCACACATCTCCTCGTTACCCTGTTTATCTAAGTTAATTATCTTAGTTTATTCGAATATTATTCATTTCCTTATTTTATTCGAATAATGCTCGGGGTTCAATTGATCGGTGTTTCATGATACATGGCTCCTGCAGCATCGAAGCATGTACATATATTGGTTTTAAGACGTTTACGACATGCTTAGAGCATCTAAGAATAAACTCAACAAAGGACACAGCATATGAAAAGGGCTAATCGTTGCTGTGTGTTGTTACTTAACCAAGAAAATGAACTCAAGAGACTCTGGTGTATCGTCTTGTTTTGTCATTAGTTAATAAAGAACAACCTATTTTATCCTAAAATACATATTTTTCCTGCAAAAACCAAAGTAGCCAATGTTAACTTATGTCTACTGGGACCTTGCCAAGTGCTATGCTCAATACTTGGTAGTTCTTTTTCTGGTCATCTAGCAGAATAATTTTGATATGACGTGCATTATCTCGCATGCTTGATAAGGGGGATAATTGTCCAAAAAAGTCCTAGACCCAATGTACAGCGGCCAATTCATGCCAATTCAGTCCTAAATATTTTGACGATTTGCCAATTTTGTTCTAGACCTTTCAATTATGTTAATTTAGTCTTAAATATATTGAAATTTTGCCAACTTTGTCCTAAACTTATTATTTGATTAATTAACCGAAAGGACTACATTAGCAAATCATTAAAAGGTTTAGGACTAAATTGGCAGAATTGAAAAGTTTATGATTAAATTAGAAAGTCATCAAAATTTTAGGACTAGATTGGCATAATTAAAAGGTTTGGGACTAAATTGACCGTCATTCATTGGGTTTAGGAATTTTTGGACACTTTTTCCCTTGATAAGGTGTCTCTTCTTTCGACCAAAAAAAAAAAGAAAAAGGTGTCTCTTCTTGACACTAGCAAGGACCTCGAGGACACTTGCTAACAGAAGACTTTAACTATTTAAACGATTCATACCGTCGGGACTCCTGAATTCAAGGCATTAATAGTTATGCTGCATGACTAAGTGTCATGCTAAACATTTGGAACAAAGCCGGGACCTCATGAGGGAATAGAGGTTTGGATTAAGGAGTCAAGATAACATTTGATCCAGTGATTTTAGTTATTTCAACGTGGGTTGAAGAAGAGGATCATGGAGATGAAGAAAGACAGAAAGCATATGCTTCTCTAATCAGACCAACTCCTTTGGTCTCTGTAAGTTCTTAGTTGAAGAATGGAGAAAGTTGTCTCTTACATCGACTACACAGCACACATTTTTCGTGCGCAATGGAAAATGAGAGCGGCAAATATTCAATAAATAAATCGATAAGATGCTTTAGACTGGTTGAGAGTTTTTTTTTTTTTTTTGAAATCGAATTTAACATCAACATCACTTTTATCCCAAACTAGTTGGGGTGAAATCGAATTTAAATGGTAGAGAAATGAGACAGTATAGATGTGTACAAAAGTATGGAATCTGGGAGAACTTAACAGTCGTGGAAGTTGAATATTACTGAATATGGGATGAGGAAAGGTACTAAATTTCACACATAAGGAAACAATTTTTGAATAAATGGTGGAGATATTTCCTTTTCTGATGAGTAAAAGCAGTAGCAGACAGTATCATTTATCACTGAAGTCCAATTTTGAGGTCATGAACTGCCTCTCAGATTGCTTTATGTATAGCCGAGTCTCTTATTTTGATTTTCCATACTTTCACAAACTTTACAAAAAAGGAAGATCGACTGTTCTTAAGCTGGTAATTAGTATAAGTAGTTTCTGTGGCATGCAAAGGACTAGAGATTTAAGTTCTTTCCTTCCACATTTTTTCCTAATCACCGGTCAGAAATATGTAATTCACAGAAGGGCAACTTACACGTGTCGCCCATATAATGGTGAATATGTAGAAAAACCTTTATACCTACATCAGACATAATAATATAGTTGATCTTCTTCATTCAAAATGGAAATCTATTAAAGCAGTACTTTCCTCTTATAAGTTGTTGCAGAAGCTCTTCTTGTTCATGCTTTATTTTCAAAAAAAGGAAAAAGAAAAAGAAAGAAAAAACCTCGTTTTGTTTTCTAATGTCAACAAAAAGGAGCCAATGCGGGTATCATGGATTAACCTCCTACTTCTATGTTCTTTGGGCTATTGCAGAATTGCTCCTGAAACTATGAGGAGACCCGAGTTCTTTGTTGAATAGAGAGGATGAATTAAATTAGATGTGAAAAATCTACCAAAAACTGTTCTTGCCACTCCCATCGCTTTCCTATGTTCGATTTTCTGTAATTCTTTTTTGGAAAAGTGTCTTAAGGGATTGTGTTTTGTTAGTGTTTGAATATTAAATCATTTCTCAATATATTAGCCTAAACTTTCAGAAAGTTGTTCCAAAAAACTTTACATGCTATTCAAGTAAGAGGTCCCCGAGTTCAAATCTTTCTAGATCCCTTATTACTTTTTTTTTTTTTGGTCATAGATCCCTTATTACTTCATCATATAGGTTTTTACACGTTAGTTTTAGGCCAAAGTTGCCTTCATAACTTTTAAGTTTTTAGAATAATTGACGCTAATTTCACAAATTTTACAACTAACTTTCCAACGACAGAACACAAAAAGGTAGTATACTTCAATGCTGGTTTCTCTCGCTCTCTCATTCTTTGTCTAATGGAAATTTTGGACATTAATTCCTTTGAATTTCCTCACTATACATAGTTAGAATTAAATCTAGCAAATGTAACCCTTATCTCATTGGTGTTGTCTTGTCATATCGTTTTTTGTCCATTGAAAGATCCCAAATGTGATCACTGCCATATATTTTGTAGGATGTGGCTTTAAGGCAGTTACTAAGAACATGGAAAAGGGTTGTGAGTTGATACTGTGTAGAAATTCATTCTTCCATCAAAAGAAATTGTACATACCAAGCTGTAATAGTTGTTGGTCTGCTGCTTTGAAAGATGAAATAGTTATTAAAAAAAAAAAGTGGAAGGTAAAACGAATCGTTCTATGGTTATCAATGGCTTCAGTTTTTGGAGATGTAAATCCTTTGTTTGGCATTTAAGGGAAGCAACCAACACATCCTTTCAATGTTGGTTCATTCCATTTGTCAGGGTCACTATTTCCTCATTGTTTCCATGAAAATTATTTCATCTCTACCATGATTGAGAAGTTTGGTCTGCATTGTGCTATTTGTTAGGAGTAAGCAGTTTTAAAGCCGGTTGGGCAATGAAGAGGCAACCCATTCTATCCCAATCTCAAATTGGAAACATGTTGCCCTCAATATGGTCCTAGTTTTGAAACATGCTGCACTCATTCTGGTCTTAGTTTTGAAACATGTTATTGCTTTCAAGAACCGTATTTTCTCGAATAGCATTGAATTCTTCTGTAGATTATTCTTTTGACTTAAAGAGGCATTTCTTCTCAATCTTAGAAGAAATGAACAAAAACGTGTTGCCTGTCTCGAGTACCGAGTACCTGGAAACCGACTTCAAACACTGCATTAGTATCTGGGTGTTCCTAGGTCATGTTCAGCCTTAGTTTGGAACTTGTCCTGTAAATCTTAGAGATGACTAACACTTAAAACACGTAACATTCCCCTTGGACCCCGTCCATCCTTGTGAATCTTGTCGGTTCTAACAGGTTTTTCTTACCTTCTTTTTCCAGAATCGGTGCAGCACATCATTCTCCTTCATCCATTATTACCGCATGTATAGACTTAGTTTGTACTTCTCTTTCATGCTCACTTTCGTTGCTGAGGTTGGTCCCTATTGGTAGCTTGCCTTAAACTTAGATTCATCATGTGTTGGTGAAGTAGAAATCCAACACAATGGGATGAGAAGAATACCGCTCATTTCTGGATTTGGCTCTCAGCACCTACTAGTAGTGATAGCTTTAGTTCCTTCAAATATTTTCCATTAGGATGGTTGTAGTGTCTAAGTACAAACCATGAAGGGTTAACTGAATTTTGAAAGAGAGAGCACTAGAATTTTTTTCCCATTAGTTGAACTTGGCTTAAACAGTGCAAGGGAGCGGTCAGCTAAATTCACATACTTTTCCTATGTATCACATTAATGGTGATTGTTGATGTACTGGTTAAATAATTGATCTTTCTTATTTATTCTGATCGACGAGTGAAGATATCTAATCTTTATATATTTTCTATGACAAAGATGTTGCTCAAAACCACAGTGTACCATATGGTCATAGGTCCTTGCTGTAGCTAATCTCTGGGGGTTTAAGTATTTCTAGCCAGCAAATTCCTTTTATTACCATTGAATTTTGGGCTGCAGAAAACCTTAGTCCTGAATCTTACCCCACGTTGGCACGTCACCTATGCTTTCTGCTTTATGCGAGCTTGTGCTGTTGCTTTACCTTTGTAATAAAAGGACCTTTCTTTCCAGGAGAATATGCACCTATCCATTTTAGATGACAAACTACTATAAAGTCTAATTTAAGGAATATGAGTCTTGTTTTCACTGTCCGTTAGAGCATAGTAGTACCCAACACAAGCAGCAGAGTGCAAATGTCACCGGCAATTCTTTGCAGATCAGCTGGCATTTGCCAGAAATTCCTATTAAGTCACCAGTTGGAATTACTGTTGCACTTTCTGATGGCGGACTGACTTCCAATGACATTAAACATATCATACCTGAATGAGGTCATTCCATCTCCGTATGAAGTAGAAAGCTTCATAGTGCTGATGGAGTTGCAGTCTCTTGTCTGTCAATTGTCTTCTTGAGCTCCGTAGTGCTAATGGAGTATCCATATATCTCTCATCTTTCGTACTGGGCTGGCTTATTTCGCTCATTCATCTTCGCTACCACTGGTTATTTACGAATAGGGTAGTTCTTTTGGACTAGCACTTGTTTAGCCACTCTCATTTGCTTCAATGAAGGCTATCCTTCATTTCTCACATTCTAGTTACCAAAATTTCGGTTTGACTTCTTCTGGGTTTGCGGCTGTAGATGTTTGCCATTTCACGAGTGTTTCGAGTTTGTGGAAATAAAAGCAGATTGATGGTATGTCCTTTTGTATTTGGTCCTTGCCTACCGTCCAAATATGTGAGAGTCAAAGTAATTCTTGCTGAAAATATCATAACTGAACAGAAGAAAGTGACAACAAGTACACATTTTTAAGTGAAGATTCCAAACAAGAACGTGGAGTCTCGCAGTCACATCTCTCTATTTTTTTGTTTTTTGCTCCAACAGCCGCATCTCTCTTTGTTCCTAAACAGTCCAATTCTTGCTCTGGGGAACAGAAAAGGCTGTATGTTGTTGAGTGATGCCCTTAACATGAGACATATGTTCTATCACATTGTTCTAACCATTTGAAGTCTGCAGTCGTTCATCGCACAGATTGCTTTTGCTCATGTGTTCCTGTAAAATGTACAGATTACATTCATATAATTGTTTGCTTGTTTCTGCTATTTCTTATTTCACGACGTATCAAAGTATTTACTCGTGAAAGGTATTGGTTGGAAGATTTCGGGATGTTGCTCAGTTTCATTTCTTGTGATTCTTTATGGAGTTCCATTGAAATAAAACTAGTTTAGACCTTATTGTCTTCATAATCTTATTTCTTTTCAGTTGATGCAGCTGGATGCAATCGCGAAGAGAGTGAAGATGTAGATATGGTGGCGAAAAGCCACGAGCGGATCGGAATGCGACCTTTTTACATCTTTCGTCATCTATGGATTTATTTATGTTTAGTTTGCTTATATGTCGATTTGGAAGTAATTTCGGCTCGAGTCCGAGCATTCGATCTGTATTATCCCCCCGTCTCATTGTGTGCTTTCCTTGTTTTTCCCAGAATATGAATCGAGAAATGTGATTGTTGCTGTTATTCATTGTTCTTGAAACTGTTTTATATACAGTCAAATCAGCCACAGCATGAATCATGGAGATCGAGCATTGCCACAATCCAATTTCACATGCCTTGTCTCATGACCCGCATTCTTTTAATTCTATTTGCAAAATTAAAGTCCTTCAGTTCGTTTACGCTTTCTTTCTCTCTGCCAAATTTCAGATCTTTGCTTTGAAGGAATTTCTTGAACTACACATGGAGCCATAAAGATATGCAGTGGAGGGTGCTTATCAATGTCTGTACGTATTATGTATAACAATTATTAAAGGAACTCGCACGCGTGGTCAAGATAATTTATCGACAATTGCGTGTCACGTGACTAGATGATGTGGGTTTGCGATGCCCGTGAAATCGATTTTCATGAGAAGCACCGATACGAAATGCCATGACAGAAAAGAACTACGTGGAGTATAAGGATAGACGATTAACACACCAGAGAGAAACAAACAACGGATGTCACATCGACATCAACCGATCTACCCGAAACTTTGACGAGGTTTGATTGATTTACATACGTTGACACAAAATGATTATGTATGCAGTAATGACTATCCAATCCTGCGATTATAAAAAGGAGTTGGGTTTGCTGGACTTGATTGCCAGAATCGAACTGCATATGGGTATTGTTCCAGCTCAATCGAACAGTCCTTCAGCACCAAAGACTGATAAAGTATGATTCGTGCTCTTATTTTTTGAGGTGTCTGATTATTTTCCATTGGCCACTTAACTAAATTTAAAGTCAAAATATTAGCAGCTGTCGCTTTCCCAAGAGATAAAAATGAGAGAGAGAGAGAGAGGTAGAGAGAGAGAGAAATTGGTGACACCATCGATAATTCAGGGGTTGCTAATGATCCATCATGCCGGTTAAAATAATGAAACAAGGTGCAGACTCACAATGCAGAGAGGGACATTATAGCAAAGATAACATGGCGTGGAACCTGACGAACATGAAGTAGTCCAAACTTGGTCCACATGGATTTTTTATATTCTTGGCAATGCAAGCTAAGAAACCTCGTGTGTACATTAACAAAAGAAGCAACCCGAACAGATCAGAGATCGGCATCAGACCAATAATTGAAGGGATATAGTCATCTCTCCCTCTCTACTCAGACTACTCAGAATCAACTCTTTTAAATGAGAATGGCCAAAATCTGCTCCGAAAATGGTTCAAGAAGTGAACCAAAGTGACTAGTGGTAGTGCATGAGGACTTCTCAAGACAGCAATCATTTCCTCAACCTCAAGACAGTGAGGCTTCAACTTCATATTTTGACATCACAACTACCTATGCTATTACTACTCTTCAGGAAGAATGCTCGTCGGTGAACCTGAAGGTGGGCACCCCTAGGACCTACTTAAGATAAACACAACTCATTTTCAGAATATATCCAATGAACCCAACTACTGCTTTTGGCCCAAAGCAGCACAGATCAATCATTTAGAGCGCCTCCAGTCACCTTCTAGCCATTTTTCAACCGCCCATATTACAGCAAAATGCTTGCTAGTGAGAAGCAAACCATCATGAACACTACAAGATTACGGGGAATGGAAAACAACAAAAATAGGTAAGACCCTGCGAATCATCTGAAACTGCACCCGTCATTATGACATGTGAAAGGAACCAACCACTTCACCTTATTAGATGTCTGCAAGACAAGGTATCAACGAGTCACACATAAAACAGCATTGCAAGAGAAGCAACAGAAAGGGGGGCGAAGAAAAACTGATACAAGCATACATCATATCACAAGGTCTCATTGATCCCTTTGACTATTACAGCTTTTCTATATAACAAGCTTTGAAAGAAGGATGAAGTTGTTAAACATGACGTTGCACACCCTGTCCCGTGGGACTGGAGCCTACACTCCCGCATTCCATGCTACATCACCCTTGCAATTAAGAACTTGCGTTTTTTTTGTTACCATAACTCGTCATAAGCTCAGAATTCCACCTTCAAATCCTTTATAGTTCACCCCTACCGACTGTGCTGGCATGAGCATCAGGAACTCAAAGGGCCGTGGAGAGTGCACTGGTCAGTGAACTTCTAGAGTATATGTTCTTCACTACACTATTCACATAGCATGCGATGATAAGTTCAAAAGCCTACAAACTCAGGAATAGAACATCATTTTCTATAGCTGCACGTAGTCATTGCAAGCATATGCCTGAGAAAATTAACGAGCAGATGCATCTCATTATCAGAGCCCCATACAGAACAAGAAACTTGCCGTATAGGGCCACCCAAAAAGTACTTTCCATACACAGCACATTTTGGCTCGGTAGAAGCTGCATCGGCTGCTGCTTAGCACAGACAAAATTGTGGTCCGATCCTTCACCTACCAGAAGGGTACAACTTGTTTTCCTTAAAGAAATCAGCTTACCCTGAAAATATAATAGGTTCAACTATAGGTGAGACGAAAAATAGCTAAATTAAATAGGAATTGTCTTTATATGTTTTCTAATGAGATAAAGAGAGTAAGATAAAGTCGCTCAAAATTAAATGAGCAAATATCATAAAACTTCATTTATACGATAGTGTAATAGCATCATACGGGTACTCAAACCTAGAAATTTGGCTGACTACAATCGAAGATCGCTAAAAGGTCAAGCATTGTCTTGTCAGAGTGCATGGCTTAAATATCTCCCAACCAAGGACAAATAAACATGCTCTACCAAGTTTACAGAATCTACAGCTCCCAAAGAAGCAGGTGTTTGGAAGAGCTTATTGAGAAGCAGCTTCTTCCAAAAAGGTGTAGCCACTCCATGAAAGCATTTGGCAAGTAAGTAGAAGCTAATACACCCTTATCCAAACAAAAAACTAAGACGATTAACCTAGGCAGACTGTCAAGAATTGGCATATGAATGTTATTGCCATTTTCTCTACCCCAATATAAAAGCTTTTTTCAAACTAATATGTGCATAACATGTCATCCATAAAACTTCTTTTTCATACATGAAAAGATTGACTAATCCTCTGACCACAGAATGGACACCAAATTTGGCTCTGCCAAATGTTAAAGCAATGATAATCATTCGCTAAATTTGGCGGTTGACAGTGCCTTTTTTTAATTCATTTCCGGAAAGCTGTAGCAACTCTATTTGGTCAACTGGTAAAACTTGATAGGCAAAAGAGGTGAATTTACAGCAGTCCATATTTGATCTTGGAAAGCAGCCTCAGGTGGCTTCAGTAGTTTCTGCATCTCTTTTTGTTACAATCAAGATATCTCTCACGTCAGTAGACATTCCAAACTATAGGTATCTAAGGTATCCATTGAAAGCAATTTGCTCATAACTTTGACAAAAATCCTCTACATAATACTTACTAATCACTATGGAGCAACCTCAACACCAAAAGCTGCATTAAAACAAGCAGGCTCCCAAGAAAGACATTGAAATTATCGTGCAGAGTCAAGTGACAACGTGAAAACCAAGTCCTTGGAAAGATGCACCTTAGAACATTTAAATTATGCTCACAACAAGAGACAGACTTCCCTGCGGAGCTCAAACAGAGAAATCATACACAATTGACCATCTGAAAACATCCAAATCTACAAGATCTATAGGGAGGTTCCAGTCTACTAGTAAGGGTGCATCAGGAGAAGACGATGGTCAATCCACACCCAAAAGAATGCCAAACAAAATTTTGTCTGGCAATTATTTCTTTTAATAATCTACAAACTAGTCAGGCTGCAAACAGACTTATACCAATACAGAAACAATATGCAATGCCTCTATCGTATCAAACAGAAAATATGAAGCAAACAAACTATCAGAGATGTACCTGAACTTCCAGGGGTACATCAAAATGAGTTCATCTCCAAGCAGTAGGTCCTCCTTTTGACCAGCATTCTAGCTGCAGTTCCATAAGGCTCCTCAAATGCAGTTGAAATCCAAGAACCATCAGCCATGTCCTTCTTCAACCCAGACTGGTCACTAGGTCTAATTGCAACCAAAGTTGCCCCTTTAAGTACAACCCCATCGGGCAATTCCAGGTGAGGCGCATACCAGAGCCTCATATTGAGCGCAGGAACTAATGTCCTCTTCGAAGCTGAAGAAGCTGACAAGGGTTTCACCCTCAGCTCCTCGAGCTGCTCTCTGTTCATGCACAACACTCCTTGTCCATCAGCATCCGTTAAAACCAAGCTATCAAGAGTCTTGTGCTCTGCAATTATGGGCTGCAATAAGTAGTGCCTTGCAGATGCAGCAATCAAAGAGCTTATTGTCCAAACAACCCTCAATTTGAGGCCTCCATTTGTGTAGAAGGACTCAGGAATACTTCCATTATCGTCATTGGCGCAACCCGCATCTGTTCCATTCTCAAAACCCACGAGATTCTTGAATGGAAGAGGCCGCACAACCGAAGACGCACCCAAAATCACACAATTGTCAAGCGTAGACCCGAAATGCGCCCTCCACTTCAACAAAACCCCACCGTCAATCCCCAACTCCCCGCTCGGCAATTCAATGCGAAGGAACCGAATCTCATTGAAATTCTTCAAAACCTGAGTAGGAGAGTGGTGAGTGACGCCACCTTGGTCCATTTCGCCATCGCATTCCCTTCCGACGGCGAGGGAAGACGAAGAGGAAGGACCCAACTGGGACCTACACGCTCCGGAAAACAAGCCAAGAGCCTGAAGAGGCTTCACTATGTTGCCCAGAACCACGCGGAAGAAGGTCGAGAGCGGGTTGCGCGCCTTGTCGGAGAGAACAGGGGAGGCGGACTCGTCGTCGGAGATGACGCAATCGACGCGGACGAGAACGGTGTCGACCTGGGGGACCAAGTGATGGAACCGGCGGGAGACGACGCCGCAGCGGCCGAGGGCCTTGACGTCGGCGACCCTGTTGAAGATGAGGAGAAGGAGGGGGTCGGGGAGGCGGTCGAAGTGGTCGATCGGGAGGGGCGCCGGGTGCACTCGGGAGGGATTCGGATCTGACCTCGGACACGACATGCTCGACATCAATCGAGACAGCCCCGCGAAAGATGGCGAAGTCACCAAACGCTCATGCCTTGCACTTGCCGCGGATCTAACCAGGGCATCCCTATTCTCGAGTGACAGACTCGAAACCTAGAGAGAGAGAGAGAGAGAGAGAGAGAGAGAGCTCGAGCAGAGAGGAGGTCGAAGATCCACGCCAAGGAAACGACTTTTTAGAGAGAGAGAGAGAGAGATGACGATGAAATGAATGTGAGCTGTTTGGTCTAGTGGACGGGGTAGTCGCGGCGTGGGACTGCACAGGTTCGGTTACCCGACCCGAATCGTAAACGGGTTTCGATTTTCTTTTAATTCAAAGTATCGCTGCTCGTCTCAGACTCCATATGGATGACCATAAAGATTCCTTTATTTCCTTTATATCTACTTGAGGGAAAATTCCAAAAAAAGGGGCCTGAAATTTTCTTATTTTCTCAAATAAGAACTTCAAATGAATCTTATTTTAAATAAGAGCCGGAAGTGCTCTTATTTTTTAAAACAAGTATTTGAAGTAAACGTTATTTTAAATAAAGGCCTGAAGTGGCCATGAAATTTAAAAAATAGCCTGATTTTAAGGGCATTTCAGTCTTTTTTATATTTGATTTTTCTTCTTTTTTATTAAACTTTTCCTTTTTCTGTTTCTTTAAAATTAAAAAAAAAAAACTTATAAAGGCGAGAGCCTCACCAAGCGGGGGAGGGGGGCAAAGGCCCGCGCTATCGTCGATAGGCGAGGGCCGACTAGCCCTCGTCGACCCTATCTCGAATTTGGGCGGGGGGTTGCTCGCCGCAGCCTTGACCAAGCGAGGGTTGGTGACCCGCGCCCTTGTCAAGGAGAGGGCCATCGACCCTCGCCTAGTCCCGGGCGAGGGCCGTCGATCCCCGCTCCTCGGCCCTCGCCTGCGGTTGGCGAGGCCGTTGGCCCTCACGGAGGCGCTAGCCTTCGCCGCCCATGCCGACCCCCACTAGCCGTGGGTTGGCTTTCATAGGTGGGCGGGCAGCCCTCTCGTTGGTGTAGCTATTTTTTTCAATTTTTTTTATTGTTTCATTTTTAAAAATCAAAAAAGGAAAAAAAATATAAAAAAATAAATAAAAAATCAAAATGAGAAATGACAAAAGTGCCCTTTAGGCCATGCCTTTTTTTGAAACTCTATACCACTTTAGGCCCTTATTTGAAACATATTGTGCCACTTTAGACTTTTATTTGAAATAAGGTTCACTTGAGACCCTTATTTGACAAAATGATAGGATTTCGAGCCAATTTTTTTGAAATTTTCCCTTTACTTAGTAAATAAAATTAAATTTTTTAATCTCGATTAGAGTTTTTTTTTTTGTTTTTCTTATTTTTAAGACTCATCTCTCTTACTTTTTACTCTGCGAGAGTCGAATCCGCACCTATAATACTAGCGTCCCCACCTCCCAATCTCTTTACTAACATGGTAGCATGCCTATTGGTAATCTCAATTAGAGCTTGGTGAGCCTTTTGAAATTTACGGAACTGCTCTTATTTTTTGTAAAGAAAAAAACAAAGTCAAGGTTGGTCGTGAAATTTGCGAGAAAAAGTTTATTTCAGTACATATTTTGGCATTAGAGCATGGGTTTTAGCATTAGTGTTGGATCTTGTATTTTTTTCATTGTTTGTTCTGAAATCTTTTCGCCTTTATATATATATATTTTTTCCGACTCCGTAGGTTTCATAATTGAAGATATATAGTGCACTAATACTGCATTAATGGTTGCATTTACACATTTGAAGAGCTCGTATTGTTTAGTTCATGTGCAATAATTTATTTATTAAAAGAAAATTTACGCGGTTGATGTTACCGACTAGTTTAGCAAGTCGGGTTTAAAATTTCTCGGACGGGGTTTATGAAACAACAAAAAGTTGACAGGATAAGCATTCCTAAAATCATTCTCACTTTTGATGATTTAAAAAAAAATACTCTTTTATGTGCATATATATATTTATTTTTTTTACTTTGAAAAAGGTATTGATCAATTTTTCAGTAAAAACAAAAGTATATGGTCCGGGGTTATAATGTTAGGTCTCTTTTATATGACATCCTTTCAACACCACATTTTGCATTTTGCTCATTGAAAACAATTTATTAATATTATTTAATAAAATATGAATGCAATTATATTTTCCAGAGACATGATCACGTGAAAATTTCACATCCCTTCAGCACGACTCCTTGCGACATCCTTGTTTTTTTTTATGTATGACTCTTTCGAAAATGTGAATTAATGGCAATACTTATTTGAACAAGATATAAAAAAAAACATTTTCTTTGTATTTTTCAAAACTTTACTTGGGAATAATAATAACAACTAGTTTATTAAAGTGAAAGAGCATTAGCAATACTTATTGAAGTCCCCAACTTTATAGGTGACTTCATGTTTGACACAGAAAGAAGAAGTTCAAAGTTCAGGCTACTGAGGTTTAAAGTTAAAAGGTTCATGTTTTTTTTTTTTTAATTTTTGTTTCCCTCTTATAATAACTCTAGGGCTTACTTGATTGATGGACATTTCACATATTATACACTTCAATGGTCACCTTATGAACTAGGGTTGTGCTAGAGACTAAACGAATGTACAATTCATAAATCTCACAATTGTACCCCTCGAAAATTATGTTGGGCTCGGTACAAGAAAAAGATTGATGGAGTTAGAAAAAGAGGAAAAAAATTTTTGAGCGTGTTGTTAGAAAGCATAATTCAAAAGTTTAATTTAATAAGTGAAGGGAAACCAGAATAGAATGTATATAGCATGTCCAATAGAATCCGATTAAGTTATATCGAAAAGTCCAATCCCGAAACATAAGCTAAGATGTGGCAAGGATGTAATGAAACATATGCTGAGGAAAAAACCTAAAATCTGATCCAAGGCAACGCAAGTTGAGAGTCAATAAGAAAATTCACAATGCTTGATGTACAAGTACTTTGCGAAATATAAATGATTTGAAAAACATCTTATTAAAAATGATCGCTTGTATCGCTTAAGATATTTGATCAATGAAAAATATTTTCATTATCGATTAAAATTTATATCTAAATATTTTTTTTTAACGATAAAAACATTCAACATTCGTTCACTTTTGCAGGAAATACGAGCGATTAATTTTAAGAAAAAATATTTTTCAAATCATTGATTTTTCACAAAACAAGCGGCACTTCGCCATCGATATGTCGATTGTTACTTGGTATAAATGACTATGAGTTTTGAGTACAACCCAAGTTGATGGTTTCACGTGAGTCTTCAGGAGTATGGCAATACAAGCAAAGATGTCCTTAGGCGACAAACCAAGTAAATCGATGCAAAAGATTGTGATTCCCGTGAAGCAATGTGTTCGCTCCGTAGCCCAAAATTTCAATTGCAAGAAAAGCAATAACTCCTCTCTCTCTCTCTCTCTCTCTCTCTCTCTCTAGAAAATTCTATAATTGCCTGTATTTATTACGAGTATTTAATGCAACAAAAAAAAAAATGATCCCTTATCCCTATATGTCCCCATAACTTGATAGCTACATAAGATGGTCGCATATCCTTTTATATTAGTGATTTATAGTTAGTCTAGACAATAATATCGTAGCGTCGACGTCGACAATTATTTAGAATTGTGCTCATTTGTGTCGGAAATCGCAAGCACCGTTCGGTCGGGAGCTATGTATGGCTATGGAGAGCTACTTAAGGGTCCATACTCCTTTTTTTTTTTTTTTTTTTGAGGTCCATACCTTGGAAAAGTATGCTTTTTGGAAAATTAAATTCGAAGACTTTAACATGAAAGGCCACTTTTATATTGAGCTTTTTTCTGGGAGAAGAATGGTAGGCAACAACATTTCAATACAGCATTGTATTTCTGGTGATGTCATGGGCAAACCATACCAAGACATGATATTGCTTAGGCTAATATCGCCCAAAATTTCAAAATGGTACATCCACGCCGATAAACTAATTTTTGGGTCACGAATATAACTAAATCGATACACATGCCGCATTTAATTAGTTTTTGTGTCACTGAAAATTTCAAATTGATGCATTTATGCCACATTGATGCAAAATTAATTTATGCCGCACAAAAAAATCCCAAATCCCAAATCACCAAAATCTTATAGTGGGAAATTTCTATTCTGCTAATTGTGCACTAAGAGCTCCCTCAAGAATATACTAAAATCTCTACTTTTTTGTGGCGCAAAAATTAGGTTGGGGTAAATGCGGCATGAGTGTACTGGTTTAGGATTTTTTTGGCACAAAAATTAGTTTTTTTTTTGTCGTAAACACAAAAATTAGCTTGAGTTCTTTTTTTTTTTTTGTTGACAAATTAGTTTGAGTTTAATATGGCACAAATATACCGGTTTGAGATTTTTCGTCGTATTAACCCAAAATATTACTAATAAAGTTTATAATTCTATGTATGCATTGATATATTTGATATCCGATAAGCTCACGTATTAGTTATATAATATTATGATATTTAAATAGTAAATTACGCCTTCATTTATCATCTTGAACTTTTATAACAGTGGTCTCACAAAATTTTTCATATGAGACCTGCTAATTCATATTTATTTATTTGTAGTCAAATTTATGAATCATTGATATTTATAACTCGTAACCCCTCAATTAGAGCACAGTCGAAGAAAGCTCTGCAATCGGAACTATTGAAAATGAATTATATATTTGGTTCAAATATATATATATATTAGTAAATGAAATAAAAGCAAAAAGATTATAATTGAGAAATCCCTTGATGACTGTCGCATTGAAAAGGAGTAAGTCTCGCCTGTTTTTGTATACGACTTAGGAAAAAATACAAGGTGTTACGGCTTAAGGATCTGTCCTTTCTCTCTTCAAGCATGTTTTTGCGTGTCCGAAAACTAATGCTACAGAAAAGTGAAAAAGGGTTGGTGAGATAAAGAAGGTAATAAAAATTACTTGAGGAAATTGCTCGTGTTCTTCATTTCGTTCTCTCTAAATTTAATTTAACAAATGCTAGTGTACGAGGTATGAGAAATATAAGTTAACGAACGCTAGTACTCCGAACTTTTTGAATTTGGCTAAATGTGAAGTTTCCGTTTGATTGATTAACACAGAAATTGCTGATGTGGTACTAACGTTATTAGGTAATCGTTAGATGTCTAGATTGATTGACACAGAAAATCATGTTATAGACCACCACAGGAAGGCTCGGCCATTGCCTCTTCCACCATTGCCACTGCTTGGCCTCACCGCCACCAGCCACCACAGATCGTACCTCGCACAACCGCCAATGACAACGGCCTCAGTACCACAGACGACTCCTTTGCCTTCGCCAATAGGATCGCCGGAGGCATTTGTAATTACAAAAGCATGTGAACATTCCAATTACAATCTGGCAACAATAACATGACCAAGCATCTCCCAAATTGACCACAGATAAATGACAGAGTAAACTATATAATGTCTAGTTCTATTACTAGATTGATTTTGCATTAAATATAATCTAAATCTAGCCACTTACCCATTCTAATTGAGTAGCATATGGATTTTCTTTGTGTGCTTGTGATGGGTTGGCTTGGGTTCATCGCTTCGTCATTTGGCCAGCATTTGGGGAGCTTCAACATCTTTATTTAATTAAAAACCATAAAATATTTGAAAAAAAAAAAGGTTGTATCTTAATGATGGTTGAAAGCTTCATGTCGACTCTAGAAGCTACGTGTTAACTCTGGAATTGTGATCGCCAATAAGCCACATGTCTTGCTGGTAAAGGGATTGGGAGGGTGGGGACGTTAGTATAAGATGTGTAGAGTTCGACTCAGCGCTCTGCAAAGAGGTAGAGCAAAAGTCAAAGAGATAAGAATTAAAGATAGAATAAAAAATAAAAAAAGAACTCTGGAATTGTGGTAGATCAAAGAAAGAAAAGAAAAACTCTAAATTGTGAGAAAATCAAGTAACCCGTTTCTTCTTAACACATTAAATGCATTTTTACGTAATGAAATCGTCTAAATCATAATTAGCTAGAACAACCAAGCTTGTTTTAATTTTATTAAGCACTCAATGTTTTGATTTTAGCACTTCTGAGTTATTGAATATGATTACCTTTTTACCCACTCTTAACATTTTGCCCGGGTGATTTCTTGAACTAGATTTAGAGCACAAACGAAGGTCAACTCCCTTGCCCAATTGGAAGACAGTCATGAGGATTTTATGAGGATAGCTTTTGTTTTTTCTAAATCAAACTGAAATCCAAATAAAATAATCTTTCTTGTTCGATTATAATTCTGGGACACAAGTGTAAAAACCCATCTATCTTAAGACTCATGGAATATTTGCAAGTCTTCTGAATCGGTTGAGTTGAGACTTTTAACTCGTGCATGCGCCACGGTTTGCATGCGACTCGTTCCCGAGCTGGGAACGCTCTGCGCCCCAACCAACTACCTCACGAGCATTTGACCTATCTCGAGACATAAAGTTAGGGTTAAATTTGCTAATTTAATCGCTTATGGTTTTCTAAAGCTATTGGCGATGTACACTAGACCATCGCTCAATTCACCAAAAGAATTGGCAATCTATTAAGAGCACCACTTATATGAATTATGGCTCTCCAAACGCAATGTTAATGCATATGGAAAACTAGAGACTTGAAAATTTGTGCAAGCATGCAACCTGAAAATTAGAGGCAATGACACCGGTAGTCTTTGAATTTTTACTCTTTATTCAATTTCAACGTCATCTCTTAACTTATTTTTTGTTCAATATCGTCCCTGAATTTTTTGAAAGTCCTTCAGAATGATCCGTTTGTTAAAATCATTAAAGGAATTTGTTGACATTGACAGACTATTCCCTTAGGTTTTGACTTATCAATAACTTTGTTCAATTTCGTCCCATATTTTGTTTATTTATTCAGTTCAGTCCACGAACTGCTTTTTTTTTTTTTTAATTCTCTCTCGGTTGTGCCATCTCAAATTTAGATCTAATCCCAACTTGGATATTTATTAAACCCCAACATAAAACGCCCGTTAAATGGATTACATAACACAAAAACGTTCATAAATTCTTACGTACAAGAATGCTTGTTCTTACAAGTTTGTAATGATATCCAAATGTATTTTAACATATTATGTTTGCATAAACAACATTTTAAATTATTCTAATTAAACGTGTCTAACCGTGCAAATAGGTTGGTGCATTCATACCAGAACACGTTTATTATTCATCGTGATTTATCTTCTACAGACACATCGACAAATGCCGTGTATATGTCTTGTCAAGGGACCGCACCTAATGTTACTGGTCCTAAATAAGCGATGTCAAGGTTTACCTCGAAGAATATTTAATGATCCTCACCTTGTTCAAGTGAAGGCTATAGAGATACAAGTAAATTAAAATAGCTTAAGGACAAGATCGTGCAAACTAATAAAATTCAAGAAGGACGAAATGGAAATTTTTTTATTTGACAAGTCAGTAAATAATGAGCAAAAGCTGAAGAATTATTGGCATCACTACCAAAAAAAAAAAAATTATAATTTTTGAAGACTAGCCCAAAAAGTTTGGATCCTTTAATATAGCACCTATACCTAATGCCAGAACCACATTGATTATTGTATTGAATGTCCCTGTTATGTGCAAACACTTAGTTTTTTTTTTCTTCTAAAGCACTATTAATTACTTGATGAGCTTTCTTCAGAACATTAAAAGCTGCAAGCACCAAGCGACATGTGATCCGAGCAGAGGTTTGATCTGTCTGAACAGCCTTGTATTATTTTCCTCGTTTTATGACAGAACGCAAGAGGAATACCCGCACGTTGAGGCATGTGTTCATGTTATGCGACCCCCGACTTTCTCGAGAAAATGGCGGAAAAGTTGCAGCGCCGTGGTGTCCGGACGATCTCGGAGAACCACCTCCCCCTGGTCGAGGGAGACGACTCCGTAGGTTTGGATGATCGAGTGTCGAGATCGGATCGCCGGTCACCTTCCGACTTCGGGTGCGCCGGAAGTTGTGGTGGAGCAGGGCTTCAATGGCCAGTCGTGACGTCGGCAAATTTGCTTTAGATAGGAGGTGGCTAGCGTATTTGTGCTAGGGTCGCGTTGGTCAAAACTCAAAAGTAAGCTGGACTATATTTATCACGAGTCTATGCTAAATCTTGAATTTATTGTATGTATTAATCCTACCCAATTGCACGAAAGTTTAATGTGACCTTTCTGACTGATTTTTGGTGGAAGTCATTGATGTGACGGTGTGCTACATAGGATTGCCGATGATAATCGAACTGCCATGTCAGCGATCTCCGATGAAAATTAATTAGAAGGACTATATTGAAATTTCGCACAACAGTTTAGGATTAAATTGGAAATATTGCAAAAAATTTACAATTGATTTGACATTCGTACAATATGTTTAGGATTGATAGGGGTAATATTCCCCAAGTATTAACGTCTAGGCATGTGCTAAGACACGCCATCGAGCAAGGTCCGAGGTTTCTCCTTGTCTCAAATTCGATTCGCTCTCTCTCGTGATTGTATTGCTAAGGTCGTTTGTGTTGACCAATTTATGTTTCGCCCGTTCAAATTGCTTAGTATCTTGTTTGGAGATCGTATGCCCACGGCACATGTTGTTCAATGTAATCATGGCATGTAAAAATGGGAAATGTGGCAGCTCATAGCTGTATCGGTTGTTTTATAGATCAGATCGTTTTACAAATTCTTTTTTATTTTTTTATTTGATTTTATTTGTTCGTTGCCCCTTTTATTAAGAGAAAAAAAATTGTGTTATTATATTAAGTGGATAAGTAACTTCTGCGGGAAATAACATATTCATTGACTCGTGGCTCGAGCATCATTTTCAAGCCAATTTGAGCCATTGAGATCAACTTTTCATGGTAGTTCATCTTATGGGAAAAGTGTCAAAAAAGTCCTAAACCTATTGCATTAGTGCCAATTCAGTCCTAAACCTTTTTTTAGTGTCAATTCAATCCTAAACCTTTTGTATTGGTGCCAATTAAGTCCTAAACCTTTTATTAGTATTAATTCAGTCCTAAACCTTTTACAATAGTGTCAATTTAGTCCTAAAAATTTTGTATTTATGCCAATTAAGTCAATTCAGCCAATTTTGATTGGAAATCACCGGCATGGATGTCAATTATCCTACGTGGCACGGTTGGCGTTAACGTGGATTTTTTAAATATTTTTTTGATATTTTAAATAATTTTTAAAAATAATTTTGAAAAAAACCAAAAAAATGCTTAAAATATTATTTAAAATATTAAAATAATATTAAAAAATGTCCAAGTTAGCGCTAGCCGTATCATGTAAGACAATCGATATCCACGTCAACGATTTTTGATCAAAATTGGCCGGATTAACTCAATTGGTATAAATATAAAAGATTTAGGACTGAATTGGCAACAATACATAAGGTTTAGGACTAAATTAGCACCAATAAAAGGTTTAGGATTGAATTGACACCAATGCAAAAGGTTTAGGACTAAATTGACACCAAAAAAAGGTTTAGGACTGAATTGGCACTAATGCAATAGGTTTAGGACTATTTTGACACTTGTCCCTTCATCTTATCATCATTCATCGCATTAATAGTTATGTTAATAGAAGATAACATAAATGGTCTCTCAATTTTAGCTTAATGTCTAGTCGTTTTTTTAATTTGTGCAGTATGGTCCCTAAATTTTGGCCCAACACGTAATGTCATCCATGGACTTTTAATCTCTTCAATGCGGTCCTTAAAGTGTTGTTAGATGTTCAATTTAGTCCCCTAAACTATATGAAAACAACGCAAAATGGAAGGACTATATTGAATATTTACCAACAGTTCATAGATCGCATTGAACAAATTAAAAGTCCAAGGACAATATCGCGCATTGTCCCAAAACACAAGGATCGCATTGTATAAATTAAAAGTTAAGAGGCGACATTATGTATTAGACTAAAGTTCAGAAACGAAATTTTTGATTTGCAAAAGTGAACGGGCTCCCACACTTCACACTCGATTCCTAACCGGCCTAGAATAAGCTAGCGGCGGCTATGATAAGCCAACTTCAAGGATTCGAGAGAATTCATGCGAAGTACAAAGCGTTGTCTCAATAAAGGACATCGGCGCCCGCCTAGCGATCCGCTTTCGAATTCATCGGGGGAAGGCCGAGACAACACCGATCTATTTGTACATAACCGCCGATCTACTCGTAAATGCCTGTTCCATCATACTTGGTCAATCCACGATATTAATGAAATTCAATTCAATCTATGGTAGAAAAAAGCCTCATGTATTATGATAGTACTGTCAAGAATAATATAATTTCAACCGTAGATCCATACATCATTTATGAATATTTTGCATAAAAAATTTATTGATTCGAAAATCATAATTAGAAATAACTAATAATATTATCAAGACGATCATACTAGTAAGGAAAATATTTGTCCGACGGTACTGTCGGGAGTACGATCTTAACCGTATATTTTATAGGTACCTGCAAATCGTTGCTGTTCACTGCACGCCTTCCTCCCCCACCGGACCAAACGGCTCACTCTCTCTCTCTCTCTCTCTCTTCTCTACAAGATCAAGAAGACGTCGCCATGTACATACAGACATTAGCCATAGGGGATCTTCCTCATCCTCCTCTCTCTTTCACCTGAGCTCGTTCCTCTCTGTCTCTGTTCTCTCTCTCTCTCTCTCACTCTCACTCTCACTCTCCTCTTCTTCATCACCTTTAAGCTCTCTCTCTCTCTCTCTCTCTCTCTCTCTCTGTAGGTTTCATTGGTTGTGTCGTAGATCTACTGCAAGGAGGAGCCCTACCCATGTCGCAGTTCCTTCGGATGAGCGTCGTATGACTTCACAACCTTCGAAAGCTCTATCGAATCGTGTCGAAAAATGTCGTCTTCGAGGTCAGATCCGAGTTCCTCCCGAGTACACCCCGCGCCCGTCCTGGTCGACCACTTCGACCGACTCCCCGACTCCCTGCTCCTCCTCATCTTCAACAAGATCGCCGACATCAAGGCCCTCGGCCGCTGCGGCGTCGTCTCTCGCCGCTTCCATCATTTGGTCCCCCAAGTCGACGCCGTCCTCGTCCGCGTCGATTGCGTCATCTCCGACGACGAGTCCTCCTCCCCTGTTCTCTCCGACAAGGCGCGCAACCCGCTCGCGAGCTTCTTCCACGTGGTTCTGGGCAACTTAGTGAAGCCTCTTCAGGCTCTTGGCTTGTTTTCCGGAGCGAAGAGGGCCCAGCTGGGTCCTTCCTCTTCGTCTTCGCTCGCCGTCGGAGAAATGGACCAAGGTGGCGTGACTCACCACTCTCCTACTCAGGTTTTGAAGAATTTCAGTGAGATTCGGTTCCTTCGCATTGAATTGCCGAGTGGGGAGTTGGGGATTGATGGTGGGATTTTGTTGAAGTGGAGGGCGGATTTTGGGTCTACGCTTGACAATTGTGTGATTTTGGGCGCTTCTTCGGTTGTCCGGCCTGGGCCATTCAAGAATCTCGTGGGTTTTGAGAATGGAACAGATGCGGGTTGCGCCAACGACGATAATGGAAGTATTCCCGAGTCCTTCTACACGAATGGAGGTCTCAAATTGAGGGTTGTTTGGACTATAAGCTCTTTGATTGCTGCATCTGCAAGGCACTACTTATTGCAGCCCATAATTGCGGAGCACGAGACTCTTGATAGCTTGGTTCTGACGGATGCTGATGGACAAGGAGTGTTGTGCATGAACAGAGAGCAGCTCGAGGAGCTGAGGGTGAAACCCTTGTCAGCTTCTTCAGCTTCGAAGAGGACATTGGTTCCTGCGCTCAATATGAGGCTCTGGTATGCGCCTCACCTGGAATTGCCCGATGGGGTTGTCCTTAAAGGGGCAACTTTGGTTGCCATAAGGCCTAGTGAGCAGTCTGGGTTGAAGGACATGGCTGATGGGTCTTGGATTTCGACTGCATTTGAGGAGCCTTATGGAACTGCGGCTAGAATGCTGGTCAAAAGGAGGACCTACTGCTTGGAGATGAACTCATTTTGATAGCACCCTGGAAGTTCAGGTACATCTCTGATAGTTTGTTTGCTTCGTACTTTCTGTTTGGTACGAAGATGCATTATCCCTTTACATACTGTTGCTGATTCGTATAGTCTGCTCGTGCCTTGACTAGCTTGTACATTAATTATGGAAACGGAAGCTGGATTAGTTCGGAGATTAGTTATTGCATGTATTGCCAGGTGCATCTTCAATTGTTTGTTTGCTTTATTTTTTCAGTTTCGTGCAATTTGAGGTAGTATTGCTTTACGTACTGTTTCTAGATTGGTATAGTCTCGACATGGCTTGGCTGGTTTTTTAAGATGCAAGGAATGTTGCTTCATATTTTGTGGCTTGGTATTCTTTTCGGGTGTGGACCGAGTCTTGGTTCCTCCCAAAGAGCCATCACTAGCAGACTGATCCTCTTTATGTCTTGATTTTAGATTTGATGGTGAATCTCTAATCACTTTTTTTGATGACTCTTTTACTTATAGGATTTTGACGTGAACATTAAACTCAATTAAACCTTTGGTAGTCTTCCGGTAGGTTTTGACGTTTTCAGATCGTCATTTCTGTATGAAATTCTAGTTTCAAGTTCCACAAGGAAGTTTGTCTCTTGTTCTAAGCATGAACTTTACTTTCTAAGGTGGACCTTTCTAAGTTCTTGGATATTAATGTGGCCACTGACTCCGCGCCATAATTTCGAAGTCTTCCTTGGGTACCTGTTTTTCCTTACTGCATCTTTTGGTATCACATTTGCTCTTGTAATTACATTTACAATAGGTATTGGAAATGATATGTTGTATTAATATGCGAGTTTTATGTAGAATATTTTTGTCTAAGTTATGCGTTAATTGCTTTCAATGGATTTCCTTAGCTACTATTGTTTGAAAAATTATTGAGGTAGAAGATGTCTTGATTGTAGAAAACAAAAGATGCAGAAACTACTAAAGCAAAAGTTGTCTGCTTTCTAAGATCAAATGTGGACTGCCATAGGTTCCACCTTCCTTTGCTATGAAATTTTACCAATCATCTAATTAGAATTGCGATGGCCTTTTGGGAACAAAACTAAAGCACTCTTTTAAGGATTGATTCCAAGTGCTAAGAAAATGATATGTCAGTGTAATGGTGTGTAGAAGCAAATATTGTCTCTTGTATGGTTAAAGAGTTAGCCAATCTCATTGGGAGTGAAAATAAAGTTCCTCTGGAGACATTATTCAGTGACTATTTTTTTTTGGTCGAAATTCAGTGACTAGTTGGAGAAGCGACTTTTACATGTGAAGGTGGGGTGAGTTAAAGATGCGAAGCATTCCTCCGCAAATTTTATTGGTTCATCATATTAGCTGCCGCTGCTTGGGTTTGGGGTGGGGGTTTGGGTGGGGAGTTGTGGTTTAAGGGTGTATTTATAACCTGTGCTTGTTTCCATTTCAACCTTTCTGTCCAAATGCTTTGCTGGAGTTACTGTACCTTTTTGAAAGAAGCTACTGCCATAGAATGCTCTGTGCTTTTGGGACCTGTAGATTCTCTAACATGAGAACTTGGTATGTTGTCATGATTTCTTTTCTGTCTTGGAGATGACATGGGGATTATTCTAAGACATGCAGTGTGATTTGATTGCATGACCTTCTACCTGTCTTCAATAGTTTCATCACCAACCATTTAGGTGGGAATGTCTATTCTGACAGTATCACGCTATCCTATGAAAAAGAAAATAATGCTGTTTCATGTGGGTGTATGCCTATTATTTTCAGGGTAAGCTGATTGCTGAAAGGGAAGACAAGTTTGCACCCTCCCGCTGGGTGAAGGATGAGACCACGATTTTGTCGGTGCTAGGAGCAGCCAAATGCAGCTTCAAGTGAGCCAAAGGGCGCTGTCTAGGAGAAGTACTTTTTTTGGGGGGCTCGGCAAGTCTCTTATTTCTGTACTAAGCTCTGATATTTGAGATGCATCTGCTGGTCGATTTCCTAAGCTTGCAACGAGCACAACAACTATAAAAATGATGTTAGGTTCCTGAGTTTGTAGTCTTCTCAACTTGTAATCTCATACTATGTGAATATTGTAGTGAAGAACATATAGTCTAGAAGTCCACGAACCAGTGTACTCTCTGTTGGTCTTTGAAATCCTGATGCTTGTGCCAGCACAGTCGGCTGAGTTGAATTATAATAAAGGATTTTGAAGGTGGAATTCCGAGCTTATTTGTAAGGATCGAGCAGATGTAGTGATCTGTATTGCTCATGTTGGCTTTCTTCTCTCTCTTACAATATTATTTCATGTGTGACTCGTTGATAACTGATCTTGTCTACCTAATGAGGTGAAGTGGTTGCTTCTTTTCACATATCCTAATGATGCAGTGGTGCACTTTCTGATGATTTAGGGTGTGCCTCTTCTACCATTGCCCTAATTGTTACAGTGTTGTTCATGCTGAAGCAGACTCCTAGATCAGAGGGCGATACTGCATATTACGTTCGAGCATTGTTTGAAAATGGGTCCCTCATCACTAGGTTGCATTTTGCTGTAACACAGGCAGTTGAAAATGCCCTGAAAGTGATGAAGTGCAGGCTACAGAAATGATTTTTGCTGCTTCGGGCCAGTAAACATTTTTTGGATTCATTGAATATATCCTGAGAATGAGTTGTATTGTCTAAGTGGGTCCACGAGATGCCACCTACAGATTCGCGGGCGAGCATTCTCGAGAATAGTCATATGTAGAGGCGGTTATTATGTCGAATTTTGAAGTTGAAGCCTCGCTTGCTGCTGTTGAAAAAAGGATGCTGTCTTGAGAAGTACCTATATGCACTTGCTCTTTGAGAGTGGGCAAGACCTTAAAAAGTGCACTGCTCTTTGAATTTCTGTTGTGTCACTCGAACCCACTTTCAGAGCAGTTTCGAAAGAGTTGGTTTTGAATGATAAGGCGAACTGGGTATTGAGTCTTCCAGCTCCATGTCATTGTAGATCTCTGCTGTTGTCTTATCTTTTTCCTTTTGGCCTTTCATTTATTGGGACTGATGTAGATTACTGAGCTGTCTGTGCTCCTTCCTTTTGTTAATAATATACACAGAGGTTTCTTAGCTTGCATTGCCACGGCCTTCAACCCATGTGAACAAAGCTTGAGCTTTTTGGATTGCGAGCTACGGTCGACTACGTCGGCTTCTATTATGCCGTGCACCTTTCTACATTGTCCTCCTCTTATGGAGCATCTGCATCTTGTTTCTATTATACTAACCAACACAGACGGATCAGCAAATCCCCCCTGCATTATTGATGCTGTCACCAGCCTTTTTTAATCTTGGGAAAGCGACAGTGACAACATCACGAAACTGGGGCAGTTATGTTAGAATCAAAAGTGGTTGAAAAGGGGGGACAGCATTGTCGATTTGCCCTCCTTTTGAGCGCCAGGAAAAGCCAGCCCCAAGAATAATTTCAGCTTGGTGGGGCTGCTGCAGAATGTGGCCAGAATCGGAAATGCGTGTCGATCGCTTCCCAAAATCACACGTGCAATACTTCACTATGACGGAAGGGTCGTTTGTCCTTGGGCTGCTTTCTCGTCCATTATGGTTGCGCTACCTGTTTGCTTAAATTTAACCTTCGTGTCTCCTTGAGCTTAATCTAGCTAAAGCTTGGACACATTAGGTATACGAAAATTGTTCAAATTCGAATTTATGCCCCAATTTCGGAGATTCTTTTTGAATAGACGAATAGAGGCTTTGATTACTTGCGGAGTGCTACGAAGCAATGTTGATTCGGTTTCGGATCATGAATGTGCGATGATTTTTTTTTTCTCCATCTCTCTTTTCTGCTTTTGTTCCTTTACGGAACAACATTTCTCGTTTTTCTTCTTTTACCTTCTTTCCTCTTTATCTTTTTGTCTTTTCTTTTTCCTTTTTGTTTCGGCGTGAGTTTCAGCCTCTTTTAACTGGAATGTCCACCACAAAGGTTTTTGCAACTAAAGTATCCATTCTAACGTTTCATGTTCTTTTTCTTTTTGTGGGTCGCAGCCGCCTTTGACCTAGTAAAAAAGAAATGCTAATATTACATCTTCTCGCTCCTCGGGTCGGCGTTGGCAAGGCGGACCTTCAACAAGATTGATCGCCGCCACAAGATCATGTTGGCGAGGGCCATCTTCTTCATCGGGCCCCTCCTTATTAGGTTTCCCCCAACTATGCCTCCTTCCTGTTGGGCCACTATGCCAGTGTCGGTATCAGCTACGCCCTCATGATCACCATCTATATCGCCGAGGTCTTTCTTGCCTTCTCCCACAGCTTCCTCGCCTCCTTCCATGAGGTACTAACTCATTTTCTTTCTTTTTTTTTTCTTTTCCCCTAATTTAGCAGCATATTTTTAAATTTTTTGGTCATAAAATTTTGTCTTCTTCATGTTCAGCGTGCATTCTTCTTGTTAAGGTAAAATTAAATTTTGAAAGGTGATTGCTTTTATATCGGTCATAATAGATTTCTCATTCATAAATTTGTAGAAGGTGATCATGAAGGTATAGCTGACGCCGACACCGACAAAGCGGCCGAACATAAAGGAGTCATAGTAGGGGGCAAGGCCCATAGAGAGAGGGGCCGGTGAACAAGATGGCCCCTGCCAACACCATTGTGCAGTGACAACCGATCCAATTGGAGGTTCCCCTCGCCATCGTCGACACGAGGAGCGAGAACAGGCCGAGCATCCCCGCAAAACTTAACCTGCACGTCGTGTTATCTTCATATGTTTCTTTATGTATATCGCCACCCTGATTATCATTCCTATGTGTGCCCAATTTTTTTTTTTTAAAGTTCTTATTTATTATTAAACTTTTCCCACGTAAATAGTAACAATATAGAAGAAATCTAAAAAATAATAAAAACTAAAAAATTATTTTGTGCTGTATTTTCCGCCCTTTTTTCTAAATTTATTTTCCTAATTTTATGATTATAAGATAAGAATGAAGAAAGTTAATAAGTGCAATGAATTTTATCCGAAAATTAAATTGATTAGCTAAGAAGAGAGAGAAAAGGTCGATGATGTTATGCAAAAATATGTGTTCTTCTTCTTTTTTTTTTTTTGTAATCCAGGATCCGCCAGTCGTAATCGGGTCAACTCACCACCACCCGAAGGGCGGCGAAGACCCTTTCACTATATGTTTAGTTCGAGAAACGCATTGGGAGGGTTTTGAACCTTTGACCAGCTTGCGCCTTAGGGCCAAAGAGCTCAAAGCTCACCAAACGCGCCATGCCCGTGGTGGGTTTTTGCTTTTTTTTTTTTTTGTTTCCCCCTTTTTGTTTTTTTCTTCATTTCCTACACAAAAAAAAAGTGATCATTGGCTATAGATCTATCACGAGTCCATTTATCATGCAGTCCTTTTATCCAATTGTGAGTCCTCAAAGTTCTTCTCCGCTGAGTGTCTATGCAAATGTTATGATCTTAGCGTGTAACCTAACTATCCGACCGCGCGAAATGACATGGTCAAAACATAACCCAAGAGAAACAAACACAAAAGAATCGAAACCCACGAATCGAAGGCAGTAATAAAAGGTAAGTAGGGAACGAAGCGCGTAAAATAACTCGTGTGATGTCGGGTAAAGTATATTGCATGGCCTTGTTATGAACATCGAGATATATCATTCCCCGTGAGCTTGACCCAATACAAGTCGGGACGAGGCATATACGCCGCCTAATTCATGTAGCCCCGGGGGACACGAACGCTGTGAGCTAAGTCCCTGAAACCGATATTACATGCTAGAGATGAATTATTTCCTAGAAGCAGATCTAACATTAAACAGTAACGATTTTTTTTTAATGTTTTTATTATTACTCTGATTTTGTTTTTATTATTTCAGTATTTTTTATTTTATTTTATTTTATTTAATCTCAATAACGACAATCTAACAGATCAATTTACCCTAAAAACCAAGAAAAAGATAACAAACTCTACTTGTTTGTTAATGGGTTCTTTGTGCTTTTGTTTAGTCTCTTAATCCCTAAACACACGAATCTTCTCTTCCTTTTTTTTTTTTGGTTTGGTCTAGCTTTATTACCTATGAAAATGGTACATCTGTCGCCAATGGTCATTTTTTTTTCTACATCTGTCGCCAATGGTCATTTTTTTTTCTCTATAGTAGACGCAAAACAGCGAAAAAGAAAAAAAATACTTATTTTCAAATAACATTATCAACTTTTTTTCCCTTTTTTTAGCCAAAAATATTAATTTCCGATAAATTCCATCGCACTTATTATTTCTCATCATTCGTATATTTAACCATATAAATTAGGAAAATAAATTCTCAAAGAAAAGGGAGGAGAATAGGGCACGAAGTATTTTTTTAGTTTTACTTTTTCAATTTTTGTGCCAACATTGCGATGATAAATAAGATTTTTTTTTTTTTTTTTTGAATTTGGGTAGACATAGAAGTGCCGAACGAGGCGGTAGTACACATAAAGAAGGACAAGAGGATAATTGACTTGTAGGGTAAGTCCTCACATGATGCTCAACGATTCTCGCTCTTCGGATCGGTGATGACGGGGCCGCCGATCCAATCGGAGGTCCACCCCGCCATCACCGACTCGAGAAGCGAGAACTTGTTGAAGATTTCCGTGACTTAACCTGCACGTTGGTTATCTTCATGCCCTTTCTTACGTATGCCACAAATCCACTCACTATTCCTATTTCTGCCCAAACTCAAAATAAAAAAAAGGAGAGAAGATGATCTTATTTATCATCACAATATTTTCAAGTAAGTCGTAATCATATTCCAGAATTTAAAAAAAAAAAAAATCTAAAATAGATATTTCGTGCCCTATTATTCTCCTTTTTTCTTTGAATTTATTTTCTTAATTTGTATGGTTATAAGATAAGAATGACGAGAAATAATAAACACGATGGACTTTATCCAAAATTAACTTGTTTTGCTATAAAAAAGAAAAAAAACTTGATGATGATATAAGATAAGTATTTCTTTTCCTTTTTTTTTTTTTTTTCGTTTCCTAAGCATAAAAAAATGACCATTGGCGCTTGATGTGTCATTTTCATCGGTACTAAACCTAGAAAAGATGTACAATGATTAAGATACCACCTAATTATTTTATTTTTGCAATATAAGATCGATTCATTATATGGTAATTTTTTTTGCGGTGATATATAAGCTTTAAATTCGGGCACTTTTATATAACTAGCGCCCTTTCAATATCTTAACTTTTTGACCAAAAAAATATTTTAACTTGATCGAGTATCAATATTATAATCTTATTGTGTGACCTAACTGTTCAACGGACGAAAAAAAAAATAACAAAAATCAAATCGTATAAAAATCAGAAAAAGTTCATGAACAACATAAAATGATCGAGTAAAGTATATTACATGACCTCGTTAAGAACCCCGGGACATAATCCCCATGAGCTTGAATCCCATAAGCTTAAGTCCCCAAAATTGAGTTGGAAGTTTTAAGTTTGATGAACGGAAATCTCGTGGCAAAGATCTTCGCTAATGACATTGAATGCTAAAGATTCTCGGCCTCTGTTTTCGTTCTCAGACATCTAAAACGGAAGATGATCGAGTTCCATCCGGCAGAAGGTTGATTACCTGCAGCAACGACCGATCGCCTTTGAACGAACCCAATCACGGAGGCGACGTAGAAGGCTTGAATCTATGGAGGAGTCAAATTCGCGGGCACCGTTCGAACTCTTCAAACAATGGCACTCCAAAAACAGGGGATGAGCAGGAATCCTCTGCAAAATCGAATAAACCCGGTGAGAGCTTCTGGGAACTCTCAGCAACACCAAAACTGATGCTCTGTTTTCGCTTTAGCATCAATGGTGGCCAGAGACTGGTGGTAAGGCTATCGGAGGTGGTAAACGGCGAGTGTTGGTGTCGGCGATGGGAGAGAGAACCGGTTTCTGAATCGTATAATGCCCCCAAAATCTCCTTTTATAGGAGAAGGCCCGTCAGTTAGACAAGAGCGCTTCCCTCGGTCACCACCTGCACGCACAGCTTCGAATGCGAGAGAGAGAGAGAGAGAGAGAGAGAGAAAGAGAGAGAGAGAGATGTGGAACAGAGTCTTAGGATGTCAGTTAGAGAGCGCTTCTCTCGGCTTTGTAAATTTGAAGTGTTCAACGTGGTTAGTAATATCTCCTCTCCTTTGAAAGATCTCGATTTTTCACGAAAGACATTTCAATCATCAACACCAAACTAGCTGAGTAGACATCTGTTTTAGGTCCAGAATTAAAACCATGTTGTGCTTGTCTTATAGTATACTAAGAGGAAAGAAGTAGTAGTAATGTAAGAAACCCATCTCCATTAATTTGCGCATAGACAAAGGGAAATCAGATAACAAGATCTACTCTTTTTTTCGTCATAGCATCGTGGTAACACAGAAAGCACAGGCCAACAAGCTAATTATGACTTTATTGCTGCTCGCGACTGCTTCTTGATTGAACTTCACCGAAATTGGACTCCTAGCAGAGTACTTCTCGGAATCCCACCTCAAGTATCCTTGGGCGAAATTGGCGACCTCGTGAGTGGAGTTGGCACAGCTGAGTGTGATAGAATATGTTGCTTTCTGTTTCAATTTTAAGAAGCTGAGTTTGTCAGGCTTCATGGTGACAGACGCTACATAAGGCGAATAGTCTGTTCCGACATTAGTCACGGTCCTGGTAAATGTCTGTGGAGGTCTTAGGATGACCGAAAATGAAGGGTAGTTCAGCTCTCCCTCAGGAATGCTGGACACTTCCAAGCATTTGACTGGTTTGTGAGCAATTGTACCCACCTGCTTGTCTGTGTATCCCAGACCACAGAGACAAGGAATGTAGGCGTTGGGCTGAATGTCGTAAACGAATCCAGGGTCGATGGCCTTTACGGGATTGACATGGCCTGCTCCAATGGCAAAGACATCCACAGGTTGAAGCCTTTCGTCCAGGATCAGGTTTTGCTTGACGTTCAGCTGCTTAGCCGAAGTCATCATAGCCGATTTGATCGCTGCTGGAGAACAGTCCGGATGAACGCCCTTTATCAAAGCCGCGATGCTGCTGAGGTGAGGGCAGGCTATGGAAGTGCCAGAAATGATGTCGAAGTAATACTTCGCTTTTGTGTCATTTCTGATGGGAGACGGCCAAGCTGCTAATATGTTCACACTAGGACTGATAATGTCTGGCTTCAGAATTCCTGGGCTAACCAAGCTTGGGCCTCCTGAATAGAAGGAAGTAACCGCGGGGGTGGTCGGATTTCCAAACACGGTTCCACTGAACAGGATGGTAGCAGTAGGAGTTTTAGTCGCATTGATGTAGGCTTTGATCTTCTTACCAGCGAAGTAGCTGACATGAGACACTGGGAGGACATAAGCATCGGCCAAGGTACTGAATCCATCCATTTCATGGTTCATCATAATCATAGCGGGGCCACCGGCTCTTTTCACCTCTTCGGCTTTCGAAAACTGGCTGACCAATCCTTGTTCACACAAGACAACCTTTCCTTTCACTCGACTGCTTTTTAAATATCCTGGGACACAGTATATAGATCCTCCTGTACCGTCGATTCCAGGACACACGAGAGGCAGTGAAGTTGAAGAGAAGGAGGGTTGGTATATTGTCTCGCCTTCATATTCCGCTCCATTCCCGAGTTTTACAATGGAGGCAATGTTCCTATTGATGGTGCTCGCCCCGACGGTGAGAATCCATGGAGCCATGTTCGATAGCGACCCTGGGAAAGGGCCTGAATTCCCACCAGCACAGCTCACGAAGATTCCTCTCTGAATGGGTGCAAAAGTGGCTACCGTGAGACCGTCCATATAAAATGGAGGGGAGTAACCGCCAAGAGACATTGAGATTATGTCAATGCCGTCAGCGAAGGCCGCATCAAGTCCAGCAAGTATGTCGCCCATAGAACAATCTCTGGTAAAGCACACTTTGTAGATTGCCAGGTGAGCATATGGAGCCATGCCACCTGCCGTGCCTTCGGCCATCCTGAGCATATTGGCTTGCTGCACAGAAGCGCCAGCTGCAGTGCTGGCTGTGTGAGTGCCGTGTTTGACATCGTCGATCGGTGGCACGGTCAGATTTCTCTTAGTCGAGCTGTTGAAGGTCCTGGCACCTATCAATTTGTTATTACATCGGGAAGGCTCGAAGTCGCACCTCCCTTTCCATTTGGCTGGCAGGGTCTGGCGTTACACCCGTATCCATTACGCCAATGATAATTCCCTTACCCATAGCTGAACCATTGAGAGATCCCTGAGGCAGTGGTAAGCCCAAGAACTGGGGGCTGTGCGTTGTCTGGAGGCTATATATTTGCTCAGGGTGAGCCGCCGCAAATCCAGGCTTATCCTGCATTGCGGCGACTTCATCAGCGGTCAGCCTTGCTGCAAAGCCGGTCATCACATGCTGGTAAGAGTAAAGCACCCGCCTCTGGTTCTCTGAGGCGGTAGAATTTGCGGGCAGAAACGAGTAATACCAGGACTCAATATCTTCCAACTCAGAAAGGTGCTGGTCGTCAGGGGGGTCAGGTGGACAATGTAGGTTTTCAAGTCACCGCTCTTTGATTGAGTTGGAGATGACAGGCCATCGGCAAGACAGAACTCGACACTGGAAAACAGAACAATTAGGCAGAGGAGATGGATGAAAGCCATTGGTCGTCTTAGTTCTAGACTGCGGATTCAAAGTTTCGGAAATGGTGGGGTTTGTGTTCAGCGACTAACCGATGCGTCTATTTATACAGAACATAGGATGGAGATACGGCCAGCTTGTGCATATCCATTCAGCTGAGCACTGCATCATCTTGGTCAGGCCTGTGGAATACTTTGTTGGAAGTGGCTTCTGTATCTTTTGACCGTCCAACGTAAGAGCTGCGGCAAGAATTGAAATTTGCAAGATTTTTACTTTCAATAGGGTGATTTGATTCTCAGTTCTTTCCTGCTCTTGATAGTTTGCATATGGTGGAGGTTGTCGCACTGATGAGTATATGGTGAGCAGGACCAATTCATTAGTTGTAGCTTCGAACCTGCTCTCGTGGGCATTTCGCCATCTGATGTGCTTTCTAAATCAGGATTTTAAACAGAATGGCCTGAAAAACCGGCAGAGCTTGATCAAAAAGTGAAGGTTATTCACTTCTCGCCCGCTGTTAACTAATCCTTGTCCTAGTTGCAGCGCTCACTCGACATTTCTCTAATGAGATTGCAAAATACGTTTTCCATACCAAGTTTGTAAAATCTGCAGATGGTGCAGACAAATTACCAAACTAAAGTACCCCTAATCTAATTGATGAAGGAATGTTAGCTTGACGCTGTCGTCTGTCTTGTGAGGTTGGAGCGACGGCTTTCATGTTTTGATGCAGTTAAGCTTGTCAAATCTGATCATCGTGTGCCGATTCCCTCTAATCTAGTAATAGGCAGTTTTGGAGAAGTACGTGTTCAGCACCTAAGCAGAATGATTAGTTGCTCACAATCAGCATCAGGATCAGATTATGAGTCAGCAAGACTTCAGTTGATGTTCTAATTGCTTTGAGCCTAGTCATATGGATACCGTGGTCTTGTTTGGGGAAGGAAGATTGACTAAAACTCAACCAAAATGGACATTTCCCAAAAATCTATGCTTAATCAATAAGAAAACTTGGAAATGAATGGCAAGAACTGTAGCAATTGGACATCTCGACACGCCGAATCAACGTCGTTTCGAAGTGCTTGGAAAGTATTCCAAGCTTTGATTCTTTGAATCGGAGAAAATTTCTTGGTGAAGCTGTCATTTAGGATTGTGTTGGATATCGAGTTGCCGGGGTTGATTCCAAAGGTTACTAGGCTATAAAATCATGTTGTAAAGAAACTTTATGGTGTCGTGGAACCATGAAATTTTATACAAAGTCGATTTGGTATGCTTGTTTAGTCCAAGTGGAATTTCGAAGCTTTTTGTGCACTATTAGAACCACATTCAAACTATTGTGTTTGGTGCCAAGGTAGTTTTGTACTCGATTTCGATACTTGTTTATCCACTTAATTGATAGGATTTCGAGTTTTTCGCTTGAAGTAGCTTTTATTGGTTGGTTCGTATAATCTATCTTTTCAATAATTTGGATATTCATGCCTTCTAAATCAGGATTTCGAACAGAATGGCCTAAAAAAACCGGCAGAGATTGATCATAGTGAAGGTTATCGCTTCTCGCCCATCGTTAACGGTGGGTGCTTGTGCACGGTTCTCCGATTGCTGATGTACAAGTAAGTGACACCCAAGTATTGTATATCTATTTAGGAAAATATTTTCCTTACCAAACAACGGAGAATACTTTCTAATTTATTTTTAGGTTTCAGCCCTCCATCGAAAAAATTATTCATTTATTTGGAAAATGACTGCCTAGAAAATATTTTCTAGAAAGGTCGCAATTTTCTGCGAAGCAATCAAAGCCTTAGTGAAATAGAACGCGTCGAGTGCTTGGTCTATGCTTTTTTAAGTGTTGGGTAGCATGACTATTTGCATAAAAACTCATAATGTGTCTCTTGCTTGAGTAGCCTTGGGCTAAGAAAACGTGCGATGACCCTTCTGCATTTTGAGATTGTTCAAGCCCATTGCACGCATATCCCCATGATTCATCCTGTCAATGTGCTTAGATTTCGTTCACTTGTCATCATAAGCCCTCCTCTATAGAATCCACAAACAAGTGCTGGAAGAAGTACTGCGAAATTGAGCTGGAAGATAACTCATTTGCCAGTTCGATTTGGCGACCAAGTCGAGCTAACACGAATGCTTTTATGTCGTACTAGGAGATGATATCCATAGACAACCACACATCATTTTGACATTTCTAAAGCTGGTTCCAAGTGCCAACATTCACCTCGGTTCTCTATGATGATATCATCGTTTATACCGAGTGTTGGGTCTACTGTTTCTGTCGCACCAGAAGATTGCATAAGCTGTTTGCATAAACGAGTAAGCACACTTTTAGAAGTCAAGAGTGGAACCATGTGATCAGCAAGGATAAACATAAGCCTTAGTTTAATTTAATCTCATCCATATAAACAGGGTGATTAGGTGAAGACTTGCTTTCGAGTCGAGAGCAACCAAGTCCGAATGTAACACAACCGCGCCACTGTCCATATTTGTCTAGAGAAAGAGAATAATATATAGACATTTATTTGAGATGTATATCGAAGAGTCAATACATTTCCCGCCCACAACGATCACATGCGCTAGAAGTGGGGGATGACTTCTCTGGTTTCACCTTTGGCATCTTCGGGAGGTCCAGCTCCAGAACATCATGAAGTGCTTTTGAACCTTGCTGTAGCTCAGCCACACTAAAAATTTCCAAGCAAAGGTCAAATACAGCAGGTGTTTTAGCTGATGGAACTACTTTAGTATGTAAAGTAAGAGCACGCCCATTCAAAAGCCATACTAAGCAATCAGAAAGAATACGCGTGATATAAGAGTCCAGTTAAAAATTATTAATTGTTGATAAAGCTGAATCTGTAACCAGAGACAAATATCAGAAGCATGCATCTCTAGATGATAGTTTAAGATGCTCTTCATAAATTGTTGAGTGCATGGATCCCATTTGCGGGCACTTTCATCCATGGTATGTTAATAGAGAATTTGGTTCCCATTTTGTCCTCAATCTGCAAATTTAAGAGCCGTCTATATCCATCTACTGGTATGGTCTTCTGTTTTTAAAAAGAAGAGAAGTTCCAAGAATAACAGGTAATGCTGCACCCAGAACTCTTTCAAGAAGATCATCATAACCAGAAAATTTAAGCGTTTCGATTTCTACTTATTTCTGGCTGAGGCTTTATAGATTAGATACATCCTAAATATACAACCATCATAAGTAGAAAATCAAAGAGAGACGCGATTTGTATCTCTCTCTGGCTGAGGCTATATTGATCCTTATTCAAATGTGATTTCATTGTTCATCAATCACATTTACTAACTGTAAGCATCTATAATATTACCTCATTGACAGCGGAGGGGTCAATCTGATGATAGTATCATGCGTAGGCTTGGCAAGAACCCCCCTCTCCTTTAACTTCAGACAGATGTCATATGCAGAGATGGGGGACAAATTGGAGCTGTTCAGCTCCACAGCATTGAACAATCCTCTCCCCCGTACTTCTTTTATGTACTCTGGAAATTTCTGCTGAACTTTAATTAATTGAGACCTTAACTCCTCTCCTAATTGGGCTGATCTGTAAAAGAGTAGCAGGCATGAACTAGAAATATAATTAAGGTAAGACACTAGCAGAGAACATGAAGGCATGCAAAAATTCTTCCAGCAGAAGAACCAAATTTAAGTCATAAATCCTTCATTCAAAGGTGGTTGTGACTACAGAACTGCTCAAGAGACATCACAAATTTCCAAAAAGTTGATGAGCCAATGATATGCATAAGATTGAATTGTTTGGCCCTTTTTCTTGGTGATCACCCTTCAGTACAGCCAATATGCCGAGATGACAAGAAAGCACTGATGAATAGTTTATAACTGTACTTTTGGATTGAGATTACTATGGTGTAGACTAGTTAGATTGTCCCTAAGGATAATCCAACATAAGAGCCAGTGAAAATGCGCACACCTCTCAGCAAGCCCCTCACTCCTGATTACATCTAGAGCAGCAACTGCTACTGCACTGGCCAGAGGATTTCCTCCAAAGGTGCTGCACACAACAACGAAATGGAGAAAGGGTTGTGAGATAGATTACCAGACAGCCTTAAACCAAAACACACCACCCACACCACACACCCCCCCCTCCTTTCTTTCCAACGGGAAAAAAAAAACTCAAAGACTTAGGAAAGAACCAAAAAATAAGTGACAAAATGACCTGAAGATCCGTAAAAGCAAAGTAGCATTGTTAGACAAGCAGCAGTTAAACTCTATAACAGGTAAGAGAATAATGTGAGAGGTTCTGATACATGACCATGGTCATAGGCTTCCCCATACAATATACTTTTTGACTGTTTCTGTGGGAGGAGCCCATTGTACCTCCACTTTGTCAACTCTTCATTTCATTCAGTGTATAAGCTCTAGATACTGGCTGAACCGCCATCAAAGAGAACCTCAAACCTAATCTTAAGGGCAGAAAGCTAATGTATCAACCAACTACATGTTTGTCTGGTCAGCGGGTCTAAAAATCTGCATGGGATGGATTAATAACACTATAGCACCTCAAAAGTTGGACCAACAAAATATGGGGTTTAACAAGTGTCTGCAGCCAGAACTCCCTGCATCATATACTAAGTAATATAGCAAATACAAGTTTCAAGAGAGCTTTATTCAAAAAAGGGACAAATTATTATTCACGAAAGGCACAATTTTCAAACCTTCCATGCTCTCCAGGTCGAATGCAGAGCATTACATCTTTATCTGCAAGCACTGCACTTACAGGTATCACTCCACCACCCAGTGCTTTGCCTAATATCTGTTTAAAAACAAAAGGATCAAATAAAGATGCATGGAGGAAAACATGACCAAGCACTAATTTGTGGACTGATCCCCATCCTTCACATGAAAACCATTGTGCCATCACGATTCCAGAAGAAATGTACTGTCAGTCCTCAAATGACTATTGAGGTGTTGACTGAATTCTTGACAAAACTAGTAAATATTCTGCTTGAAGTGGTTTGATTTGATAACTTCCAATGTGAACTTTGACTTTTGTTTGGACAGATTCTATGCATGTTAAAGATTAAAAAGTGGATTCCTCTAGCCTTGTACTCTCAGCTGAATATCTGAGGAATAGAATAATTCTCTCATTCTCTAGCGCACATCAAACACTATATCTGCGGTCAACCAGCAAGAAAACAGATAGAAAACAATTATAAGGTTTCAGTTTGTTCAACTTTAAAGGAGCTTCATAGGAAATAGCAGAGATGCACATTCTTCTCTAAGGGCACAGAAATTAACATAAATTTCCTTAAAACAAATAAACCCAGAGGACCTAACCAAATTTAATTCAATTGAACAATTCTTGAGTAATAACTGCAATGAAAATAAATCATCCATCAGTCAAAAGGCAAAAGATGAAGAGGAAGATCAACAGCGAAAGTAATACCTATGAGCTGAAACACACAATCATTATATATATGTCAAAATGATAAAAATGGTGATTGATCTGAGTAATTCAATGCCTTACCACTATGTCAGGGCGAACTTCCTCCCAGTCACATGCCAGCAATTTTCCTGTCCTTGCTAAGCCAGTTTGTATCTCATCAGCAATCATTAGAATGTTATACTTTGAGCAAAGGTCTCTGACAGCCCTCAAATAACCATCTGGAGGAAGTATAACCTGCCAATAATGTGGCAAGAGTAATATAAAACTTTGGGGAGGGGAAGAAGGAACAAAGAGAGAACTCAATCCCAGAGCCTGAACTTTTTAGGCCATATTGGAATACAGTTGACCAGATTTCCTTGTGAAGCAGGAGTCAGGAGTCTGACAACTGACTGGTTTAAGAAGACAGACACAGAGTTCTTACAATCAAGAGTGCAAATCTAACAAAGTTGTCCATTTGGGATATTTGAATCACAAATGCTCCTAGAGACGTTGGTCAGGCTCAACAAATACAAAGGTTGCATAGAGCTGAAACAAATATTTGCGCACAACAAAAGTTTCCATCCATATGAATACCGCTAGCCACAGAGGAAGATAGTGTGGCACCAGGACAAGGCCAAGATAAGTCCCCAACATTTCACTCTAAAACAGTTCCATCCCCTAAAAAAGATAACCTTCTTATTATAATTGGTTGAGATTGTTAGTCATACATACCCCAGCTTCTCCTTGAATAGGTTCAAAAAGGAATCCAGCAATTCGATCTCCACTTTCTGACCTTGTAGAAAGAAGAATGATAAGTCCTCATAGATAGAAGAATGATAAGTCTCAGATCACTAATGTCACAACATAGTTGTTTCCATAGATTAAAGGTTAATATCAATGGAAATACCCAGTCTGAAGCTCATATATTTGAATTATTAAGGCCAGTCAGAAGAAATATATTATGAAGCATGACCAACATACTATGAAACCATAGACTAACTAAACAAAAGAGACTGCGTATTGGTTTAGACCTTTAAAAATTCTCTCCAGCACGACCTGATCTCCAAAGTCAACTTTAAGTTGGCCGGGCAACAATGGCCCAAAACCACGTGTAGCCTCATTGTCACAACTCATAGAAATAACAGCCAATGTACGACCATGGAAGCAGCCACAACACGAGACTACGATAGCCTGCAGGTGACTTCATTAGCGCAAGAACGATATTTGGACCAAAAAACTCAATTAGTCTTATGGAAGTCGTTCAAATGAAGAAGCATGGCACATAAATAAACAACCAACACCACTAAGGAGATAGCTGATCAAATGGTTTGGTGTCATCCACATTATGTACTAAAGAAAAGAAACAATAGGACATAAAACCGCCCTCTGGCAAGTTCTTATGTGCAAACACATTATTTATATCTCCTGGCATAGGGCCTTGGATCAGAAAGTGGAAGTAAAAACTTTCCTGAGACAGAAGTGCAACAATCAAGCTCAAGTAATGCATTCTTGCATATGTTCAAGACGTTAATAGTTCTTCAGAGTGTATTGAACTAAATAGATAAGCATCATAGGCAGAGACAAGACAAGGACATTCATAATGGCAATAAGAAGAATGGGATGGAAACTCATTATAGTACTAGCCTTTTCGAGTTCTATGTTCCCAATACCATGTTTTGGTTCACCTGTTTTGTTTCTTGCTTCTTCACTAATTTGAGAAACTTATGGATTCTCTGTACTAAATGGATTTTAGCTAAGTTCAAAGAGGAGCAGATGAAGTGTGAGACCTGCAAGTAGCACCTAGCAGAGACATCTGCTGATCCAATAGGATCAAGCCGTTGGAGGCTCTAAGAAATAGGAGACAAAAGGTTCTCCTCCAAATGGAAATTGAAAGATGTTTCCCACAGATCCAGAAAACAAACAAAGTTCAGGACATTAGACAGCTTAGTTAGGTGGATATTCATCTGAATACGGACAAGTAGGCTCATTGAGGAAATCAGTCGGGTTAGAAAGAACCAGACAAAGCGTATTGGTACAAGCCAGATCAGACAGAAGAAAGAAAGTTGCTAAAATGATAGACATTCAGGCAGCAATGTGAAATCAAATGCCCTTCAGCCTCTGACGGATTGTATATTCTTGTTCCCACGAATGATCCTTCAAGATCAAAGAGCTATGAATCATGCATACAAGAGTGTTTTTGCATTACCTGTTGTAATTATCCTTCTACATGCCTAAAACTGACAGAATTAACCTTCTTTTTCTCCTGTAGCCTAGAAAACTTCTGAAAAAGTCTCATGGTTTTGCCTTCAGGGAGAGAGGAAAGGCATTGCTGAGGTTTGTTGCCTTTCATAGTGTGATTGCTAGCTAGTCCTTGTATGTTTAAAATGGAAAAGCAGAACCCATGTGCACAAAGATACATAATGTGTCTCTGAAAAATAACTGCAATCACCATGCATGGAGATGGTTTAGTACTTGGTCTGCTGTGACTAGTCCACTCTTAGTTAAGGGATGAAAATAGAGATCTGTCTGGTTCTCAACAAGTATCTACCAAACAAAAGAGGTTTCTCCAAACGAAGATAAATGCAATAATCAATCTGAACACCATCATAGTAGCATAACCATGTAGGCATACCGCGTCTTTTGGTATCCTTTTCTTTTCATAACCCCATTTTCTCGCTAATTTCAAAGCTGTTTCCACACCTTCGGCGCCGGTATTCATGGGTAGCACCATATCATAGCCAAAAATGCTGGTTAAGTGCTCGGCCAAAAGTGGAAACTTATCATTGTAGAAGGCTCTGGAGCTAAGGGTAAGCTTTTCTGCCTGCTCTTTTAATGCTCTCAAGATCTTTGGATGACAATGTCCCTAGAGAAGGAGGTCACAAAACTGAACAGATAAGTCAAGTCAATTCGATGCATAATAAAGTTTATAGAGCATTAGCCACGTCAGTAATTCAGATTGGATACGTCTATCCACTAATAAGAAGCTTCTTAGCTATTTATCTCTTTTCAAGAATTCATCTGATCCAGTATAACCAGATAAGGTAAATACCATTGATTCATTCAAAAGGCATAGAGATTCGCATCCAGGTTTTATTACCTGATTCACTGCAGAGTAAGCAGACAGGAAATCCAGATACTTGTTACCCTCAGGATCCCATACAGATGACCCCCTAGCATGAGAAAACACCATAGGAACTGGGTGATAACTGCATTTGAGCCAGAAAAATGATTAAGAAGTTAGAACAATGTATAAGTTGTCTGAATAAGAGAAACCCATTCATCTATGAACTCAAACCAGAACTCCACTAGCATCATTCATCAAAATGCTAAATCATACAGACTGATAATTCACTTGACACTTGAAAAATTGTAGCAATAAATGGGTACATGCACTTCCGAAATTCTAGCAAAATCCAACAGTATTTAATTCCGAAATGTGAAAACCATACTCTGCCATGGTAGTTTCCTTTAATTGTTAATGAGTTACATTGGTAAAGTAATTTCGCATTCGAGAAATTCTGGTACAGTTCTACAAGAACCCATCAATACTATGCCACAATAGTAATCTCAAACTTAAAGGCCATAAACTGGACAAAGAAGTCTCTGTGCAAAGCACATTATCATGATTCTAGAACCAGAAAGCTACCCAACAATTGATGATTTTAGCAGAACCATTATCTTTGGGACCATGTGCTAAGGAAAGAGAACACGTTGTAGCTATATGCAAGACTAGTTTTCCACAAATCACCAAAACGTATTAAAACAGAATCCAGTCTTCACACACTCATTAACAGACTCCAGCAGCCAGAACAGAGTCTGAGAAAAATCAAAGAATCTACTCCTTTTCTTCAATGAGTGATTAAAGAATCGACTCTATGGCGCGCTTATGATTGCATATTGCGCGAAACTAGGCCTGTCTATTTCGCCAGAAACCAGCTTCTGGAAGAGATTTTCAATCTTCCATCGTTAGGCATTGATTACGAAAACTAAGGAACAAAAAGATGTCTTGACGATCTGCAAAAACTTAGGCTTCAATTCCAGCACCGGCTCCCAGAGGTGGCGTCTCTTTAAGGCCCCTTCTTTGGAAAAAAAAAAAAAAAAGGTCCCTTCTTTGAACACATTGTTTATGGTGTGAGGAAAATAACTTATACTCATTTGACAATTCCAGCCAAAGATAATAACCCAAAAGGAAATATACGCCAACGATATCCCATTCTCCGCCAAGAACAACTCTAAAAATTCTGTAGAAGCAGAGAACCGGAGCAACGCAGGAAGTCGGCAAATGAACGAACCCTTCAGCAAAAACCGACTACTCTCCGAACCATCCAAGCACGGAGGCGCAAAAATTGCTACCGAATGGCGATGACCGAGAACGAGCAAGCAAAACCAGGAACCAGCGACAACGAAGAGAAAAAGACGATTTTAGAGAGAGAGAGAGAGAAGAGAGAGGACTGACTTGTGTGCGCTGTACTGGCACTCCAGGTTGATGAGGTCTTGCGAAGAGGACGGGTTGGTGCCTTCGGGAAGAGCTCCGAAGCTCCTCCTGCCACCGAGAGTCCTGCTCAACAAGCACTTCAACGGCCTCCGCGCCGCCGCCATTGATCGGGGATTCGAAGCTTCTGCGACTCTGTTTCGAGTGAGGGATGAGGCGATTGAAATTGAAATGACGTGCGCTTTCTTGTATCTCCGTCGTCTGAGCTTTGAAGAAGAAGAAGATGATGATGATACGTCTCTCTCTCTCTCTCTCTGAATCTGACTCAGAGAACACTTGCCAAAGCAAATCCGCTGATCCGAGCCGGAACAGACAACTCTGGCCCACACCACTGACGGGGACATCCATTTTTACTGATTTGCACTCGAGGTTTTGGATAACGGCATTTCTGATTATAAAGAGTTAATATTACATAAAATCACAAATCGGTACATGTGTGATAGTGATACTCTAAATTATTTTTTTAAACACAAAAAATTTCAAACTAGTATGTTTATGATAATTTTACCATTTATGATTAATTTGCCTTCTATTAAAATTTTTTTTTTAAATCTAACCATTAAAATGTTAAGTTGTGTGATAAGTGGTAATTAATAAGTATATCAGTTTGAACTTTTTATCTTCTGTTTGTCACATATGTATCGGTTTGAAAATTTTCGTGGTATTAACCTAATTTAACCGAGGGTAAATTTATCATAGGTATACCAATTTGAGAATTTTTTATAGTAAAAAACAATTAGTTTATGATAATTTATCACAAATGTACGTACTCGTTTAGGATTTTTTGTGATAAAAAAAAATAGTTTGGGGTAAATTTATCACAATTGTAACAGTTTGGGATTTTTCATGATATTATCCCAATTGTAAGCAGCAAAAAGGCATCGTTCGAATAAGGAATCGCCGGATCAATTTTCAATTTCATTAAATTGAAATTGGTGATTTTTTATTCACTTTCCAATTTATTTTTTGGTCGAATCCACTTTCTTAATTTAGGGGGAATCAGATGACCTATTATTTTTTATTTTTTATTTTTATTTTTATTTCTTAAATGTAACCTATTGATTCACCGTTTATTTTTTTTTTTATTTCTTAGATGTAAACTTAATTTTAATTAAAATTGACGCTTGTGTAACCCACCCCTACTAATAATCTACTAATTCCATTGGACCGCTTGAGAACCGATCACCCCTATCCATAGAGTATGGGCCTAAGACTTGAGTGCATCCCCTGTTTCACAAAGAATGGTCCTTGGACCCTAACACCCGACACTTCGATCATAGAGGCTGAGTTCGAGACCATAGTGCCAATGCAAGGCTCTCTAGTATCTAGGCTTGGGTCCATAGAGGCCAAACATGGAACCCCAATTCATGTGCTTGAGTCCATTAAGGTCGGTCCCTAGACATCGATGCTCATGCTCACATTCTTGGTGGGGGCCTCAATGTCCACGCTCGGGTTCCTTGAGGCCTAGGTTTATTGAGGTTGGGTCTAGGTCCACAAAGGCCGGGCTCGAGACTTTGGTGCCCATGCCCAATTTCCTCGACTGTAATGCCCAAATGAATGACAAAAAATAATTTCAAATTCATTTTCACATTTCATCTAAATATCGAAAAATATGTTATTTTATTGAAAAATGACTTTTTGAAAAAATATTTTTCAGACATATCAATATTTAACAAAATAAAAGGAACCGACCTTTTCCTTTTTAGACTTGATTAATGTCCAAAGAAAAGGCAAAATTGTCTCGTTCACGTGTATTAGATAAGCCTCCGCTCCCAAAGTAGTAAGCATGGTGCAAAATTATTTTGAACCCAAAATCTGTATGTCCAAATCAAAAGTTGAATCACTCATTTAACTCTTAAGGGTTAATTTTAATAACTTCCGGACACTAGTCAAGCATAATTTACAGGGGAACTCTCATGTTTCAGCACACTTATTACACACTATATAAGATAAATTACTACAATGAAAGCTGTAATATTATCTTATTTAATAACTTACGAAGTTGTCTCTGTGGCGTTTCATTAATAAAATATTATTTAATCTTGGGCCAGAAATTATTCCCTTAATATTGCATGCAAATTCATAAGAACTAATACTATAGCACAATTTATAAAAAGGCAGCAAAAATCTAAACCAACTTTCTCCATCTGTTGTTATAGATGAAATAGCTGTTTTTTCTCATCTCATTGGCTTAGTTGGGAAAAAAAAAAGCGATGGCAATGAAATTAAGGGTGTTTGTTTCAAGAAAAATATTATCATAAATGAAAAGGTTTTCCGAGAAATCCTCTTTCAAGAAAATGTTCTGCTTTTTAGGTTGGAAAATTTATAATATTAAGCATGCATATTTTCTTTGACTGTAAATGATTTTTTGTTGACAGATCATTTTCAACAAACTAAATGCGTGGAGGTCCGGAAATTAATTGGCGAAAAATTTTTTCACTCAAGCAAGCACATCAAAGTTATTTTAATGAAGCTCGCTATTAATTTCTTTCTAATTTAAGGTTGTAATGTGATAGTATAGTTGCAGAAGCTGTAGGAGTGCTTACTCTATATATTTCAATCTTATCTTTTGTCTTGAAAGCACTTGTTTTTACAAACCTCACGAATGATAATGATCAAACAGATCAAATAATGCGAGTTCATGAGGACCATCACACTGTCTTACCATTCATCAACACATGCCGCTTCTCGTAAGACATGTTTCTAGCCAAAAAATAAAAGTAAAAAGTCAAGCATATTTCTAGTGATTCATATGGTATCAACTAAAGATACAAATCTTGGATAAGAATTTTGAAGGCAATCTTCTTTAGGATGTACATAGTATGATTAGATATTGAAAGAGTAAATATTCGCCCGCCGGCGTCACTATCATATCACTCAATCGTCACGCTCCGACCAAAAACCTAAAAAAATCTTCACGCGAGCCTAGCATTTGGTGTCCTAAACTAGTTTAAAACCTGTTTTGAAGGTTGAAATCATCAAAGCACCAAATTAGATAACCTCGGGTCGCAATATTCTACTAATTAGTCTCTCCAATCCCCACATGCACAAAAATGGAAAGAAAAGCAATCCCATCATTTGCTAATGTAAATTAGCAGCAAGGATTGATAACAATAGATAGAAGCTTATTTTTAAGGTGTGCTTATTTTGAGTAAAATAAACGATTATGAAAATATTTTCTTAAAAATAACCAATTACATTATCACTTATGAAAATGAATGAATAAAAAAAAAAAATCTATCCTTTACAAAAATATTTAGACGGTAATTGTTGTTGATAATGAAATAATTTTCATTGACCAATTATTTCAAGCGATAGAAGGAATTATTATTTTTAAAAAAAAATTTAAATCATTTATTTTTTTACCAAATAATGAATGAAAACATTGTTTCTTGTCATATATAATAAAAGCCTTAAAATCAATTTTTATGATAAAAGCCTCTTTAAAATACTAAAGTGATTTTTTTTTCCTCAAATAACTTAAATGGTCCATGAAAACATCGTTTTCTTGGAGGCAGCCGGACACCGTTGATGAGATCGATTAGAGAAAGGATTGGGTGAGCACCGAACGACCCGAGATCCGCCTTTAAATCGGTTGAGGCCTATGTGCGGTCCATCTCATCCAACAATGTAGCTCGCACTCGCCGGGCACAGCCTAGAAATGATAAAAATCATGCTCCATTTGTTTCACGAAAAATTAATGATTTAAAAAATATTATTAAAAAAAATGAGCGTTTTTAATGCTCACTAGAATGAATAAACGACTAATATTTTTATCATATACAAGAGGATTGGTTTGGACCAACCTATGGTGTACCGATTGATATGCCAATAGCAATGCCGGGGTAGCTAGGAAAATATTTCATAGGTCATTCGTTTTTCATGAAGTAAACGGAGTCTAAAAGTAAGCTTCTAATTACGAGTAATTTTATTCTTTTGAGTGAGAGCAATATTTGATGTTGAACTAAAGAACTTACGCACCATCCGATGAACATTAAAACTAACCAAAGATCAATCTCTCCCTGCTCGTTGTTTTTTTTTTTTCCTCGATAATTCAATCGACTAACTTGTTCGTTTAACTTAATTAAGTTCTTTCCTCGACCGCTGAAGTACATTCATTCTTCCTTTCTACAGCACATTTAGATTTCCATCATTACCTATTTTGTGGGCTCAATACCCAAAAAAAACTCCAACTTTAACATATGTGACAATTATATCAAATTTTTTTTGTCTCATAAAAAACCTTCAACTTTTACTTTTGTCTCAATTCTATTCCAAATTTTTACTTTTATTCTAATTCTACCTATCTAATACAAAAAAACCTCAACTTTAGCATATGTCACAAATATATCCAAAACTTTTTTGTTTTATAAAAAACCTTTAACTTTTGCTTTTATCCCAATTCTACTACCGCTAACCTTCCATCTATAATCACAATTAGATAATCTTACGTTGCATTTCACGTCGTTAATAAATTACACCTCAGCAAAGCTGAAATGAAAAAAATCCTTGAACTTCTCTTTTGTTGTTTGCTTCCTTTACATATTACCGAGAGATGCAGAATCACTCAAGACGGCGCGTTTCGTTTTCTCTTTGGCGCTCAATAACTCAAAGAATGGCTAGACATGGAGATATTTGGACGAACGACCTAAAATCTTGTATTCTCTAAAACCTACTGCTTCTAAATTTTGACGATTTATTGGTAAATTCGGAGAGAAAATTCAAGCCATGTAAGATTAATTAAGGTGGTTATCGACGGAAGGCATATGGTGGTAGAATTGGGATAAAAGTAAAAGTTAAAAGGTTTTTTATGAGACAAAAAAAGTTTCAGATCTAATTGGGATAGATGCTAACATTGAGGGTTTTTTTTTTGGGTATTAGACCGGTAAAATTAGGACAAAAATAAAAGTTGAGAGCTTTTTACGAGACAAAAAAAAGTTTTGAATAAAATGTTCGCTAATGCTAAAGTTGGAGATTTTTTTAGGTATTAGGCCCTATTTTGTGTAATTAAGTTTTGTAATTTTTCCTCTTTAATTGAAAATGCGTGCACTGGGAATCGAAAGGTTGCCAAAAATGTAATTTAGTGCGGGTAGAAATTAACGAGGAAATCAAAGATGAAGTGCATAAGAATGCGTGCCACTATTGGTTATATGCGAGGGATAGTTACAATGATTATGTTCATGACAATCTTCTATTATCTTGAATTCATAAACAACCTCCTAGCCTCGTACGCAATTACTGATAAAAAGTTACAAACTTCAAACACAATCTAATATTAACTCGCAAATATTACCCCAAAAAAGGTCACAGATTCGAGAATATTGACCTAATCTCTCGGCAATTATGTGCTCGTGTCGATTCACTATCTCTACCTTCGACTGATGCGTCGGCAGACCTCTACTCCATCCATGGACAACATCGCCATAACACCCAATCAACGTCTGAGATCGTTCGCCGTCGATGACTCCGTCGATCAATTTTTCTTAAGTTCAGGTCTCTGGGCAATAACTGCACATTAGGTGTTATGGCTTTCTTCACTGTCGATAAAAAGCTCGTATATTGCCCCATTGTTTTGTTTCCCTTATGACTTCTGTTCTATTCTGTTCAAACTATGCTCTTCTCAACCGCGCTTGCTACTCATCGATAAGAAGTCAAGAGTTGGGTCAGTTTTTTTTTTTTTTTTTGGTTGGTGTGAACACGAATGATGAAATAGATTATACCCAACGAGTTGGTCATAAGTATTTGTGGTGTGGGTTCTCTAGCCCTTCTCGAGGACTAATTGTGCTCCATTTCTGTGTTGGGTGAAGCTCACCGGCCGCGCGGAATATCAGTTATATAAAAAAATGATGAAATAGATTGTTATCGAAAAGATGAATATGACTTAATTTTAAACGTTCACTTGCATTTGATCACGTCATTTGATAAACTAATTTTGTATTTGCTCTTATAATTGAAAAAGGACAAAATTGACATTTAAAATGAAAACTATTTCGAAATGTTGGAAATAAAAAAAATTTAAAAATCATGGTGAATGATTGTTTCTGGTTTATATTAAATTAATTGAAGATAAGCACGGCAGAGAGCTCGCACTTCCATGAAGCAGAGTTTGGCATCTCTCTCTCTCTCTCTCTCTCTCTGTTTTTGTCTGTATCTTGTGTTTTTTTTCCCTCTCGTGCTCTTCTTCTTGTTTCGTCCTTCGCTCTTACCATTGCTGAATCCTCGCCGAAGGCCATTTCAGGTAGTGCCAAAGCTAAAGGTTCACTCTTTAAACTATGCTGAATTTCTTCACTCCCGTCAAGTCTTTCACTTGGTGCGTGCTGGTGAATCACCAGAAGCGAGCGATTTCTTTTGTTTTGGTTTTTTTTTTTTCCTTCTTTCAATCGAGATTGTTTCGACTTTTCGCGTACTTGGGCCGTCAATCCGAGCTTCGCTTGTTGGCTTCGTTGAGTTCCTGGGGTCAACTTTGAGTCCCTGGTTTGGCTCTGATAACGTGACGTGTTCTGTGAAGGAGTTGAGGTAGGTGTTTGCTTTTATGTCTGTGCCACATGGATGCGTCGGGAGAGCATGTTCAATCGTCTCCTTTTCAATTGGGTGTAGCCAGAAATCGGCGGTTATCTGCCTGAAATGATCAAATTTAAGAGCGGTTCTTGCCCGGGAGTTTTGTGTGAGAAAACGGAGAGTTTTGCATTGTTGTGCTAGCGCTGTTGCTTTAGTCCCTGGTGATCACTGATGGTTATTTACCACACGCAGAAAAGTCTTGTGTGAATATGATTCCGGACAGTGACTGTAAGGATTTAGTCCATCATCCTACTTTCTCGAGAACTTTATGTCGTCTACCCTGTTTTCCACCCTCCCAATCTTGCAGATATTTTGAAGATTACGGAACGAGTGCAGACCATAAGCACACATAATAGTTTTGCAAAAAGAGAAAAGATACGGATATACGAACTCCGAGGCTCTTCCTGGGCAAGCAGGTGGAACAAGTTGAATTCGGCGAGATGGAGATCACTAACGTTATGGAGTATGAGGAGATCGCAAGGCAGAAATTGCCAAAGATGGTGTTTGACTACTATGTGTCGGGCGCAGAAGACCAGTGGACTCTTCGGGAAAACCGAAATGCATTTTCCAGGATCTTGTGAGCCCTTGTGTTCTCATTAGCTCTTGCTGCTGTGAGAAACTGTTTGCTCCTCTGTATCAACTTTTTTGCTAGCTTAATGCTTTTGTAATAAGTTCTGGGGGCTCTTCGATAAATATATGTTCCTCTTAATGGAGTTAGGTTCCGACCTCGCATTCTCATTGACGTGAGCAAGATAGACATGGCAACAACTGTGCTGGGTTTCAACATTTCGATGCCGATCATGATTGCACCAACAGCCATGCAGAAAATGGCTCATCCTGAAGGTAAATGTATCCTTTCTTGACCTTCTTCTTTTTCAGGGATTGACTTGTGCTTCAATACATGTTGTTCTACTTGCCTCTTTTACATAAATATAGGCAACACGAATTTGACTCTGGATCCCGGTTAATCAAAAAATTATTACTCACTTAAATTGCGGACTTGTCATATGAAATCAGTCGTAATACAGAAGAAGAAGTGGTGTCCAACTACTTCACTCCGGGGCATGCTGTTGTTCCCACTGGATTTTGAATCAATGATGCCTATATGCATTTCGATGAGTTTAGGAGATATCTGTTATCACTCTTACACCCATAGAGGACATTGGAAGTGCTCTAAAGTTAACTACTTTGTCATTGCATCTGATTGCTCTCCAAGAGGAGCTAAAATCAGCATTGCAGAGGACGCTTTTTGTGTTATTCTAGTAGTTTGATGCAGAGTTTGTTATTCTGGTGGAATTCTTTGTAAAAAGGACTGTTCTTCTCAACTTCCTGTATATCAAGCCAGTTGCCTTCCACAATTTACCCCGACAGCAATTACATGCTGTGACGTTAAATTGGCATCAGTTTTTCTTGTTTGTAGAAACACTGAAAGAAAATGCACTTCTGTCTTGGTATAAGAAACCGATACTTTTTGCAGGAGAGTATGCAACAGCAAGAGCAGCCTCAGCAGCTGGAACAATTATGGTTAGTTTTTCTTCAGAATTCTTGTTTGTTCTCTTAGATGCGTCCGTCTTGCCACCGAGAACCCAATAGATACAGGGTGTTTGGCTCCTGGCTTATGAATCTTTCTCCATAAAAGTCAACTTCGATGTCTGCCTCTTACATAATCATTTTCATGGTTTCAGACTTTGTCCTCTTGGGCTACTTCAAGTGTTGAAGAGGTTGCCTCAACAGGGCCGGGCATCCGATTTTTCCAGCTCTATGTGAGTTTGAACGTCTGATTTTCTAATAATTATATTTGCGTCCTTGGTTTTCGGCTTCAGTATAAGTAGTTGCTCTTGCTCTTATTCTCCTGATAATCTGCTTGTTTTTGGGCGAATCATTATCTACTGATCTGCAAAATACCTAATCATACTAGTGCATGTTGTTCCACCAGTTTAATCGGTCATCTTATTCACTTTTTTTTTATTAAGATGCATGTACATGCGTTTCTTGATCGTCTTCTTTTACCATTCATTCTTCAAGCACTTAGTGTGATGTTATGTGTAAGTGTATGAACTTTGTGCTGAATGAATTTCCAATATTTTCCCTAAGTTCAAAATATTTCAAGCTACTAATGAAGTGTAAGAATATTGCATGACAGAGGATGCAATAATAATTGATATAATGTCACCATGATTAATGTTAACTTGCTGGTTTCTTTTTCTTCGATGATTGAATATAAGTAGGTGTACAAGGACAGGAACATTGTTACACAGCTTGTGAGAAGAGCTGAAAGGGCTGGCTTTAAAGCGATTGCACTGACTGTTGATACTCCAAGGCTGGGTCGCAGGGAAGCCGATATCAAGAATAGGTGAGCATCTGTTAGAAGATGATCAGTCGTGTGAAAGGGTTACTTAGCTGAGTAAGGGAAAAAGATCTAGATGTACTATTCCATTATATTTCAGAGATTTAGCTGAGCAATCATTTTCTATTTCCATAATCGTATGCAATAGCTTTGATCGACATACTATGCTCTGCAGGTTCACGCTGCCACCTTTCCTGACATTGAAGAACTTTGAGGGATTGGATCTTGGCAAGATGGATAAGGTGGGGATTAGATCTTTGTTTTAACTCATCAGTACACCGGGCAAGCTAATTTGCGATTTGTTTTTCATATCTTCACTCTGCCTTTGAGTCACGCTTGGGTCTTTGGGTTTGATTGCCTTTGCTTTCGCTTTCACTTTCGTCCATGTGAGAGTACAACTGAGTTCATTGTGCTTTGCTTACTGTTCAGACCAACGACTCCGGATTGGCATCTTATGTTGCCGGACAAATTGACCGGTCCCTTAGCTGGAAGGTAACGCCGCTTTCTTTTTGCATTAGACTCTGTCAGCCGACTATTATTTAGCTGAACCTGTACTGATTTTGCTGGTTCAGGATGTCAAGTGGCTGCAAACAATCACCAAATTGCCAATTCTAGTCAAGGGTGTGCTAACAGCGGAAGATGGTAAGTGGACGACGAATTTTAGATCACCAAGTTGCCAACAGTACACCTGGTGTGGATTTAGCGTTATGTTCTTGTACTTGTCTCTGAAATTGCCCTTTGGTAACAATCGCAGCTAGGATAGCTATAGAATGCGGAGCTGCTGGGATCATAGTTTCTAATCACGGAGCCCGACAACTCGATTACGTCCCTGCAACAATCATGGCTCTGGAGGAGGTATCGGCCTCTCTCTACCTCTCCGTTTAATCATTTTCAATACCGTAATCCCTAGAGTACTCACTTCGCATGACTTTTCAGCCTTCCCTAATATCTCAATGCAATACCACCACCTGTCGCTGAGCCGTCGATATGAAAATATTGTCCTTTCCTCGGATGATTTTATATTAGATTTCTGAATGCTGCAATTTAGACACAAATCTCAAGCATGTCCTTATGTTCGTCGCCTCTATCCTTGGATTGCTTGTACATTTCAAGTCTCTTACGGAGTCATTTTTATTACCCTTGATCAAGTCTGCATTTACAGGTTGTGAGAGCGGCTCAAGGCAGGGTTCCTGTATTCCTGGATGGTGGAGTCCGTCGTGGAACGGATGTTTTCAAAGCACTGGCACTTGGAGCATCTGGCATATTTGTAAGTGCCGAATTGTGAAGCAACTCTGGAGCATTTATCCTCTATTGCTTAGCGACTCCACTACTCATTGGAACTTGATTTAGGAAATTGTCCCGAAAATAAACCCATAGTTTTGGTTTCCTATATGTCGAAACGTTATTTCTCCAACACTGTTGTGCCCTTATCTTGATAATGTGATCCTCAATTTGATCTCCAGATTGGAAGGCCGGTACTTTTCTCGCTCGCGGCCGAAGGCGAAGCAGGCGTGAGGAAAGTGCTTCAAATGCTTCGCGATGAGTTTGAGCTGACTATGGCGCTAAGCGGGTGTCGCTCGTTGAAGGAGATCACCCGAGACCACATCGTCACAAATTGGGACGCTCCACGCAACATCACTCCGAGATTGTGAGATGACGATGCTACGGGTCTTGTAGCTGGATCGGCCGGGCACAAAGTCCAGCATCTTAAGTTGCTGCTCTGAGGCACTTGCAGTTGTTGGAAATGAATGCATTTGTTGTTTCGTTGGCAACTCAGTGCTTTGATCTGCACTGTCAATTGAGGACTCACCATTTTTCCCATTATTGGATACTAATCCAAAACCATGAACAAGGTTTTATATCACTGCCCTTAAGCATAAATTTGGTAAGGTCTGGTCATTCATGTTTCTTTTTCATAATCTTGTTGCGTCAAATCAAGATAAGTACTTCTTATACTTGATCAAACATGATTAGTATATGAGAAGTAATCACTTACATAGCACATTTACATTCGTCTTACATATATTTTTACTTGAATAACCATCATTACTTAATTAATCAAACGTGTCTTAATATATTTAAACACGGTTAAGGGCCTAATACCATAACGAGACATTTTTTCCTGGTATAAATAGAATCTTAGTCGACTAATATTGATTCCTTTTCTTAATTCGATTTTTCCTTTTGTCTCCGTATGTGCACCGAAAAGATTGGGTTACTAACACGGATCCTCTTACCACGTATTTACATTTATTAAAATGTTAGGTTGATCTTGACTCAAATTATTTACTTTGGTAAATTAGTGTAAAATTATTGCTTTTTAAACATAAAAAAATTGAAGTTTTTTATTTCTCAAAATTCCGATTGCTCCTTTATATTCTTTAGAATCTCCATGTGCATGCTCTAAAAATTCAAAGCGCATGTGTGTGTATGGATATTTCACATGCTTAATTTTCTATCTCATGTTGCTTACCATACATGTATTTCTTGTAATTTCTTAAATTTGAACATTATGTGGATTTTCCAAAACTATTTAGTAGCATAGAGAAAATTAATATTCACAACATTGGAGTGTTGTTCTATGTATTTCTTTTTTCTACTTTCCTTTTGTCTATATATGAATTCTCATGGATAAATTCTTTCAGATTACTTTTCAAAAGCGTGATCCATTATAAATTTGCCACATGGAATGAAAGAGTAATTTTTTTTTATTTTTGCTACTCAGACAATGCCTGGACCACGTCCATCCTCGTCGATCAAATTCAAATTCTTTATGGAAAAAAAGGGTTTTTAGGAGAGTTCCTGTGAAAAGATGTCGAGACATTAAAATCCAAATTTAAATAATCTTTGGCTAGTCTTTTGCACGGACCAACGTTTAAAGACCAAGTTACGTGCACCTTAAGAGACTCACCTCCTGATATTTACGTTGTCAGTTGACATTTAAAACACATGGAATGAGTTTGTGAGGATTTCTCTTCGTTTTTCCACATCGGTCAAGATAGATGGTGGGGACCATGCTCGAAGCTTCCCATGTGAAAAAGTCCATTTTGAAGCTTCTCTTTCAGAAAACGTGTGTCCAACATATTGTGGCACGATTTCTTCGCTGTCTTGGACGTTCAGCTTTGCCATGCGGTAGTTCATTTAGTGGAACTTTAGTGTGGGCCTACCGAGAAACCCCTACTAATTCTATCTTTTCACACTCGTCGACAAGGAACAACAAAACGAAAAGTTCGACATTGAGATCCATCCATAGATGTGATAGATAATCCCGAGGATTGCTGTCGCTAGTGGGTGTCGTCGGGTGTTGAAGTATTGTCCGACCTGGCTTGACGACGGTCCTAAATGCTCCATGTATTTATGAGGTTTTTCTTTACTTATTAATTTAAATTTTTGAGTTGGATTTTCTAACGTGGGTATTAGAATCGATGCCAATCCTTTGGCGAATGTGCATCCTCCCTTCATTGTTCAGATACTATGCGATGCTCGTAATTCGGATTGCACATGAGAAGGGTGTGTTGAAGTATTGTCATGCATCACTTTCATTTCATGTGGTTTCTTTGCACTTGAGAGCGGATGCTGAAGTATTATTGATTTTTTTCCACCTATTAATTCAAGCTTTTGGGTTGGATTTTCTAATATGAGATTTAGTGCAAAAATTGGTAGTTAATCGACTTGCAAACTGCTCGTGATCAGGAACAGTTGCACATGTTAAAAAGATCAGACTAGGAATTGGTGATCCTTGTCCCCACCCTGTTGCGGGCGAATTTGCCCTCCCATTGCCTCTGGTACATCTTGTGTCGGCCAACATTGCCCCGTAGGGCGCCGCCTAGCGATAGGTCAAACTTTGAGCAACATTGTGAAATTGGTGCACGTATTCCTCTTTTTGCCATATGTTTGAGTAATAATCCCAAAAGAAAAAAAAAAAAAAAACTACTCGCAACTGTCTAAACATAGCGGTTTCATTTAGCGTATAAGTGGGCACTATCTTAAGAGATCATCCATCCTGGTAGTCTCTTAACATTTCGGTTAATATCCTACGAACGTTCTCTCCTTATTCTGTGCATAGTTTGGTTCATTTTTGTCCCTTTCGCCAATCTAGAAGCCTGCCGGAAGTTGCTTTTTGTCCACCCTATGAATACTCCTCGCCCTTTGACGGATTGAGTCGTTACATGTATTCTGGAGGATAGCTGTGTTTTTCCTTCTGCGCTCGTTGAAGCGTGAAAAGTGCTTATATGCCTCAAAAGATAGTATATTCTATGTTTTCATTCGGTGGTTCTCGGATTTCTACGGCGTATAATTAACATTACCGCTCTCTACTCATGAAAAATGAGTTTTGTTTGATACACTACCAGTGAAAAGATCTAGAGACACTTTTACAAGGGGAAAAGCACAATAACGAGTTTTGTTCCATAGAGCATTGGTGTCCTAACTTTCGTACGTTTACTTTGATGAAAAAAATTTTTGAGCGATCATTTGAATATCACATCGGTGAAAAATGATAATTAAAGTGTCATCTTGCCTTTTTACAAGCAATGTTGGATTCTCGACAAATGACCGTATACATCGTGGCGAATATTAAGCTAATACCCAAAAATCATATTTTCTCAAAATTGGTTTTACATCCAGATCTGCAGCTATAGCTCTTACTGATCCATAATAAAATCCGAAGCCTAAACGAAGAATCCATCCAAATCATGAGGGGTCAACAAGGAACTTCAATCATGAGCGGCATGACACATCTGACTTGAAACTTTATACACCATATGTTTTTTAAAAAAAACCAATCAAGAAAAGGGTCAAGTCTATTAGTTAGGGCCAAATAGTCTTAAAAGAAATGGGCAAGGCGACCCACATCGGGGCGCGATTCGCATATAGACGCACAGCACTTTCAGCTGCCCCCGGACGGAAATAAACCTTAATTATTATTTTCTTTTAAATCAATTTGTTTTATTTTTATATTATTTATTATTAATCATGACCGTTCGACAGAACGCCCAATGCGGTTGTCTCTCACGGTTGTGTGAATATGTTATCACTCACAAACATATGTCCAAATGGTAATGTTTGACATGAATTGGTGCGATGTTACAGAAAAGGTGCGTCGACAGGGCGTTGACACCAAGAGGGGTTCCATAGTATTATATAAGGACAATTTTCAATCAATCATGTTTGAGAGTTTGGAATCGATGCTATCAAGAATCCACACTTGACGAGGAATGCAAACCTAAAACGGGCAAATGATCTAAAAAATACAGCCAAGACAAACAACCATTATTTTCAACAATTTAGGATCAATTAACAATGGAAAACCATCAAAGTATGAATGATAGCAAAGATGGTTCGAAACAACTTCTCACGTGGAAGACAAATGATGTTCCACGGCTGAAGATATCAAAACCAATTGGCGCCAAAGATCCTATTCTACCACCAAGGCAAACAAAAAGAAATAGAGGGGAATAAGGCAAAGAAAAAGGAACAACACTTGTGCGGCAATCCAAACGCCCGACGAAGACTGTCACGAAATGAAGTGCAGGAAAAATGCACAATCAAGTACACAAACAAGGACAACAAATATATCAAATAGATTCAAATTCATGATGCAAACCCGAGCAAGTCCACGAACACAATCAGTGAACAAAATTGTTCAAAAACAACCATTTCAAGTGGACAATATTCCAAATGCCTCAAGTGGAGGACTATGGAAAACAACGGACAAACTTGTCAACCAAACACATGAGAAGCACGCCAAAATACTATAAAAAAGAAGTCCACGATGGATTACCAAAATAACCCAAATTAACCAGGAAATAAGAAGGCACAAAAAAAAAGGGTGTTCAAAGGGGCCATTGCAAGGGAGCAGCAAGAACAAACTCAAGGAAAAAAACACCAATCCAATGGGCGAACCAACTAAAAACATGCCATGGTTACAATAAGTTCAAACTAATCAAACTGATGGTATGGCCAATAAACACGGGGGTGTGGATGACAACAATCCACGCAGAAGTCCAGACAAGAACTCAAGAGGTGACATAACAGAAGGTCCAAAGCAAACACCTCAAAAAGGCCAAGGCCCGGAGTAGACACGAAGTACCCAGTATAGACGAGATAGGAAGAATAATGGATTTTATGAAAGGGATTGTAACGAGGTTATCTTGAAAATGGAATATTGTGGAAAGGGTTATGCCAATGATGGCAACAACTAAGTATCAATAAAAGATAATCTTATCACCAATTAGCAAGGATAGCCATTTAAATTTCGATATTTAAAGAATAGAAAAATAACGATCAATTTAATGGAGAATAGATAAATAATGAGTCAAAAAGAAGAACCTTTCGAAAAGGATGAAGTAGATGGTCAAAAAATCAATGGTTAACTGGGGAAATATTATTACCTGATGACAATTACGTTATCTCTAAGATCAAGGATGAAGCATACCATGTTTAAGAAATATAAGAGAAAAACAATTGGAAAAAAAATAAAGTCACGTGAAGGGGAAATGATGAATTCATCATTGGAAGAACATGGTATTATTACAAACAACCACACCAAAATGTTAAAGGAAAAACTCTGGAAATGATAATGTATGCTTCAACCAAACACCAATTAATTTATGGGGAAGCATACTACCGCATGTCATATTCAAAAAACCACAAGAAGACTAACGTAAGTCCATATGAATGTGGAAAGGTAGAAAGCCAAACTTCATATTTTAAAGTGGGGGTCGGCTATTAAGATCCAACCAAGAAACAAACTGGTCCAGACAATAAAAGTTTCCGATATCAAAAAAGAAGGCATTAGAATCAAATGTCATAGTGGAATCAAGAGTGTGAGTTTTGAGAATAAGTATTCACGGACTTAAATAGTGGAATAATAATTCAAAGCCTAAGAAAACAAGTAGATTCAAAAAAAAAAAGGATGAAAATTAACAAGAAGAAAGACCAAGAAAAAAAATTAGGTCGACTATACCATATTTCTGTAAGGAGACAGAAAAAATGGGTAAATAAATACCCTTAGTATTAATTAAAACACCAAATGTTTAGTGATGCTATGTCTAGAGATGCTCTTGAAAGAAGCATAGATAAAATGACAAAGTCAATAATACGGGTATAGCATTCCAAAAGGATCAAACCTATGGGGTAAATGGGTTTCGGAAAAAAACAGGACACAAACTTTTAAGGCAGGTTGGTGGCCAAGGATAAACAAAAAAGGAAAATATATACATCCACACGATAACATCATTGGATTCTTCTCTCATCCATTATGATCTGTTCACAAATGGTGCAAACGGAGATTAAAGAAGAAATTTACATGGAACAACGAAGGTTTTATACTTCCGGGACAAAGAAAGTGTGTGTTGATAAATCCTTATGACTAAGCAAGCCCAAAGAGAGAAATGATCAATGTCAATGGTTTCAAACATAATAGTCATAAGTGATTACTAAGTCACAAAGACTATGGAGTCTGGTGCTAATGAAAGCTTATTTGAACCAATAACGAGTAAAGAACAAAAGATCAACAACTTAAAAGAAAGATTGGAAGAGATACATATATCAAAGTAAAAAGCAAGTGGGGTTACTCGTTGAGTCAAGGAGATTACATTGAAAAAATGTTAAATAAATTTCAGCATCTTGGTTACAAAGTGGCGAGTACTCCATTTGATCCCAATGTGAAGTTAAATTATATCGTAGCACAACTAATACAGTCTATAGGATCTTAATGTATGCATGCATTTACTAGACCCCATCGCATTTTCTGTGTAAATTGAGTAGATACACTAGTAATCCAAGTATAGAACATTGAATTTATTTGGCTATCTTAAGAGAACCAAAAATTTGGGATTGTTCTATAATAATTATCCGGCTGCACTAGAAGGATACACCGATGCTAGTTGGATTACAAGCTAGGAGATAAACATTCTACCCGGATGGATTTTCACATTAGAGGATGTGCTATATCTTGGGCAAGCAAAAACAGACTGTATATCTCATTCAACGATGGAATCAATTTATAGCTTTAGCACATGGGAAAGAGGCTGAATGGATTAGAAATTTGTTTAGATATCAAATGTGGCTTAGTCCAATGCCTCCTATTTCTATCCATTGTGATAGTCAAGCTACTTTGGCAAGAGCATATAGTAGCACCTATAATGGTAAGTCTAGGCATATTAGTCTAAGACATAATGTAAGACAATTGATTAAAGATGTACCATAACAATTGTCTATGTAAGGTCAAGCAAATTTGGCTACCCTTTCACAAAGGCACTACCAAGAGAGTAGTAATAATGAGCTCAAAGAAATGGGGTTGAAACCATTTAATTAAATCATCGTAATGGTAACCCACCAAATACTAGCACATCACTAGTAATATGGTTTAATGGGTAAAACAAGTTAAAGTGATTGTATAATACATATAAGCCCCGAGAAATCAGTATTGTTTTTTAGAGGCTGAATTATATTCTTAATGAAGTATAATACATTAATGTATCGTGTTCATTAGTAACGATTGATACTTCACCTATATGAGCTTAGAAGTGGTGCCGCTTTTAAAGTTATGGTTGCTTTCTAGAGAGCTCATGAAAAGGTACAAGCACAAGGCCATAATCTAAGTATATTATAAACTTCTCGTTGAAACAAGAGGTTAATATATGTCGTATTTCGGTAATATTACTAAAAGTAACAAGTTTAACGCCAGCCTACTTGACTTGATAGAACTTTGAGATACTTCACTAAATGAAGGTTTAACTCGAAAAGACCTTCATGTATGTATACCGATCTCATGAAATTTTGCTGTATCACTTTTAAAAATACATATTATTAAAAAAAAAAAAAAAATTATTATTATTTGTTTTACAAACAAAGTGGGGATTGTTGAAGTTTGTTTGTTAAAACAAAACCCTTCAATCCCACAGATAGAAGAGGGTGCAAGTCTCTTTATAGTAGAGCCACAATAGTCTTTCTAATATGGCGTATTGCGCATTTGATTATTAGACGCACTAGCACTTTGCACGCTGCGCGCCGCGGACGGAAATAAACCTAATTATTATTTTCTTTTGAAATCAATTTGTTTATTTTATATTATTTATTATTAATCATGACACATAACCCCTACGAACGGTTGTTCGAATGATTGTTATCACTCACAAACATCATGTCCAAATGGTAATGTTTCGACATGAATTGGTGCGATGTTTCGACATGAAAAGGTGCGTGACATGGGCGGTTGGACACCAAGAGGTGTGTTCCATTAGTATTATATAAGGACAATTTTGTTCAATTGACAACTTTATTTCTTTCGTTTTCCTTCAAAAGAGAACACAATCTTCATTGTTTCAGAGAGTTTTGGAGAATTACTGCTATCCAAGAATCTCATCGCGACTTTGTTGTATCCCGAAGGAATTCCAGAAACCTATAGCAACCGCAAATTATCCTAAAAGAGAGTGATTACACGCCTCAAAGTCCGACCACATTGTTACTACATTCCATTATTTTTCCAACACCATATTCAAGTTAGTCGATCAAGAACATATCTTATCCAAGAGGACGAAGAACATATCAATTCACAACTCTCTCAGAAGCTGAAACGATTAAAATTGCTAATGGTGATAAGGAGATGTGGCTTGGATCCGATGCTGCCGCTTCTGGAGGAATTTCTGCAGAGACCTCTTCATTGAGAGGCCTGTGGAGCTGTAGACCTGAGGCTGCACATTCGGCGTTGAGGGTTGAGACCATAAACTCGGCGTCGAGGGCTCCGAGCCCAGTTGGAGTCTTGCTGCTTCTCTCCTCCGTTTCTCTGTTTGCAAGCAGAATTATTTGTCTGGCCTGTGGAAAACCATAGGATTCACCAAAAACATCAGCTAAGGCGAAAAACGACGTAGTTGTCGAGATGGATAACTAAAATGATATATGTTCATGGCGTCAAAACTAGTTAGTAAACGATTACCATTATACCAAGAAATGTTCCATCTAATTCACCTAATCCGATCGCCTCCGAGGCATTAAAGCCGAATTCGCAAAACGATTGACAAAGTGACGTGAAAACGAGCGTGACCGAGACGGGGTTTAAATTAGGGTTTTCATCTCTATTAACAGTTAACCGTGCCATAGTATTGTCGATAAGATACTTTAAGACCGACCAAGCTTGTGCGAAAACGATGTGGAGGATGAGAGGTGTTGAGGTCACGTGGTCATTTACATTAGGAAGAAAGTGCGATGAAGATGCAAGTGAACACCGACTGCTGCAGCAAAAGCCACGGGTCTTTCAATAACCCCCACACTTTTAGAATCAGAAGCCAAAGTACACGCTTCTTCCTCCTGGTTACCTACTACTTTCTAACTCATTGCCATAAGTAATTAACCAAAAAAGGGGAAAAAAAAGGAAAATTCCCTCGAAATTTCAATGAAAATCCAATCTAATACAAAAAATTTAGTTCGAATTGTCCTACAAATGACTTGTCGAGTGCGAAATATAAATGCCCAACTGGAGCGATTCTTGTTTTAATCTTGCGGCTATCGTAACCTGATTTTATCTAACGAAAAAATAATGATAAATATCTTTAAATAAGTGAATGTTGAATTGGAAAAATTAATTGTAAAATTCCATAGTTTTCAATTTTTTTTTTGGTCGAATCATAGTTTTCAAAATTTTCACCTGCTTCAAATCTTTGAAGTAAAAGTGAAAAGTGAGAAAAAATTGTAAAACAATCAGACCCAAAACCTAATTTTGCTTCCGTAAGCATCTCTCTCTCTCTCTCTCTCTTATATGCCTACTCTAAATTGCAATATGATTATTCGGAATTTCCTCCATCAAGAAAGGATTCGACACTTCAAATTTATTCTTTCCCGTTAGAGAAACTAAGAACAAAGAAATGGAACATAATCATAACAATGAAGGAAGCACAAGCGCACCTGCAGTTCAGTAACAGCGGACGCACAGACTTTGCCATCATAGAATATGGTCAACTTCTGCTGCTCTTCCGGCGAGCACTCAGCAGATCCCGTCGACGACGACGACGACCCCGACGACGCCAGGAAATCGGGGATGGAATACGGCTGGAGCCGAAGCTCGAGATCGAAGCTCCTCTTCATGACGACGACGGCAGCGGCGGCGGCGGTATTCGGAAGAGGCCCAGATCGAGCACGGGCGCAGAAGCTGATCGAAAAACTCGAAAAGGGTGTCCGACTTTGCTGTTGCAACGGCGAGCGGGTGGGAGGAGGAGAGGGAATCGTGATGCGGCTCAGACGAGTCTTCCTGCTCTTCTTTCTTGGGTTCTAGTGGCGGGGTTTGTGTTTAAATACGAACCGGTCTCTTCTCCCGTCCCTTTTTTATTATCACGAGCTTCAAGTTGTGTCTCTCGGTGTCCTAAGAAACGCATTTCACACGGACAACCCACGGGAAAGAAGGAGAGGAAAAAGACAGCGAGAGACGACGCCAGTTGTAATGGGAGGCGGTGAGGCGGGCGGGGGCTTGTATTTAAGCACGTGCGCAACGTTTTTTTCCGGCAGGTGCGCCAACCTTTCCCCGATTTTACTGTTGTTGTCGTTGTCGTTTTCCTTCTTTTTAAATTTTTTTTTTCCTTTTTGTGATGATCGTGATCGTGATCGTGTTCGTGTTGTGTTGTACTTCCAGAGGGTCGACATGCATTTTCCTTCCTTATCCTTGGCACACTTTTTTGCCTCCATTGGAATGAAAATATCAATATATGGCGTGACCACTTTGACATTTGGGGAAATTTCTCTTTGCCCCGTTGTAAATAATTCTCGGTACTTTATTTTTGTTCTTCTTTTATAATGATGGGTATTTGAATTTGCGATCCGATATATTTTTAATGTATTTTCGATTATGCTGCACCGATACGACACGTGACATAACACATGAAACGACAAATTGACACGTGATTTCTAAAGAAGTAAAAAATTTCGACATGTTAAGACACGTTATATATTAAATGTGTATATATTTTTTTTATATATACGTGATAATTTATCATGTATATGTAAGAATATCATGTATATTTGAATTTACGATTCGACATGTTTGTAATGTACACAAATCTCTATTTTCGGCTATGTTGCACCAACATGACACGTGACATAAGATATGAAACGACAAATTGACACGTGATTTCTAAAGAAATAGAAAATTTAGACATGTTAGGACACGTTATATATTAAATGTATATTTTTTTATATATATACATGATAATTTATCTTGTATATGTAAAAATATCAATGGTGAGTTCCTTCTTCTTCTTCTATTAAGGATTCACGATTAGATTTTTTTCGGCTAGTTGGATATATTAATTTTGGGGTGGCTGGATGTATGACTTAAATAAATATATATATTTACATTTTGACCCTTAATTTATTGAGAATGCTTAAAATTAATCTCGTGCGTGTCGAAATGGAGTGTTGGGATGCCGAACTAGCATGTTGCTAGCATGTCCGGAGCACTGTCATATGTTGGAGAGTATCGAAGAGTGTCAGAGTGTCGGAGAGTGTCCGACACGATACGACACGAAGGCCTCCAGAGAATGTTCGTGTAACATAAATTTTCAGCGGGCTATATGTAAAATAAGTATCGAGTTGAGGGTCGTGGGAGAGAGATGGAAATCTATATGCAAGGGCCGTGGCAGCGGGAAGTGCAACAAAGGCGTCATGGGATGGCATGCTCCGCCTACAATAATCGCCAATACAACTAATGAATATGGATAAACGAAAACATCCTCATCGGCCACGGATTGTTTCTACTTTCTAAATAAGTTGTTGTTGATAATGTAAATATTTTTCATTGGCTAATTACTTCGAGCGATACAAAGCTATCATTTTTAAGAATATGTTTTTCAAGTAATTCATTTTTTGCGAAACAAAGGAAATCTTGGTATCGAAACATACGGAGGAGATTCTACGGGTGTGCCACGGTTAAGACGTTTAATCTATGAATTTAGTATTAAAGCATGTGCGTAGTTGTGTCGTCCCCTCTCTATCTCTCTAGCAATTTTCCATGGCAATTTCAGTGAAATTGAGTTCGGCAGCTCGATACCAAACGGTAGACCTTTAAGTCTTGACTATTCTTCACGGGAAAACCCTAACTTCATTCAATATTATTGACCAAGACAAAGTCAGCCGCTGGGAACTCTGTTGGTTTGCTGGGTTGGCCGTACATATAGTGTTTTTTTCTTTTTTCAAAAGAAATGTCTCTTTCACTCTTAATTGTTGCAAGAACGACAAATATAGAAAATGGAGAAAACTAAATTAACTACAACAATAATAACAGAAAAAAGTACATTTCAATTATATTTATGACAAGAAAAAAGTTATTAACAATGATAACCATTTCCACTTTGCTAGAACTAAATAACAAAATTGAAGAAAAGAACAACGCCATCCAAGCACGCTTGCAAAATCACTTGGTGCGACGGTAAGAAGTTATGCCCTTGAAAATCTCATCATATTCCCCACTTGTATGGCTTATATTTGACCAAATCGAACAGATGATCTTAGTCTGATAAGCATAACCAACCTCCATAGAAGAAAAAAAACAAGGAACAAAAAAGAGCAACAAAAAAAGAAAACCACAATTTTGTATGGCTTCAATAACCACGCTTAACTTGCACTTGCATGTATATAAATTTTTAATCATTAGGGTTCCGCTTGTTTCGCGAAAAAACGGTTGAATCTTGACATGTCCCTTAGGGATCGTTTTTCAGAAAAAATATTTTCTAAATTATTCATTTTTCGTGAAACAGATTGAGCCTATATCCTTACGCATTTCTTTCTATTCCATATGCTTGGTGAGGGAGAATATTCTAGTGAACATGCAAAGAATATTTCGTGAGAGCCTTCCCACGTTGATCTCAACCAAATTATTTATTCTATTAAGAAATCAACTCAGAGAATTTATTCAAAAATATATATATAAAAAAAAAGGAAAAAAGGAAGAGGTGGGTCTGCGAGATAAAAATCGGATATGATAGGGTCCGGGAAAGATCGCGTTGACCCATCCTTGCTTGAGAATCTTCTTGGCTTCTTCTCCTTCCTGAACACCTCCGTATGTGGGAATAACGAAATTTGCGCCCATCAATCAGCAACACTCAATCATTTGCTAACCGTGTTAGAGATATCTAGATATTTTCTAAAGATATTCTAAGGTATTTCCTTTAATTTTTCACGCGTCTATTTTAGTTATGCATATGTGATTTGATTTTGCTTAAACAGTGATATCGTCCAATTCTTTCTTCCGCTGTAATATCTTTAACTTGGCTGCAAATCCTAGCGCATCGGTGCACTTCGCATTCGGTGCACCACCGTGTATCTCGTAGCAAAATAAATCCCATCCCCGTAGTAAAAATAAATCCATCCCACCGCCACCTGCCATCTTACCCAACGCCATGGTGGTTGTGTTATGAGTCGGTGACGATGTTGCCAAGTCGAACTTTTCCTTTTCAAGGCTGTGTTTTCCGGCACCGTCTTCGCACATTGACCTTCGCTCGATATCGGCCGTGCACGTTCAGTTACTGTTGGCCGCAAAGGACGCATGATGTTGGCCTCCGATTCTCGGACTTTTCAATTCTGGTTTCGAGAATCTGACGCCACCGCCAGATTCATCGCCATTAGATGATCAACATACGGAGATATCGGTGCCAATGGAAGCCGAAGCCAACACACACCCCATTTGTGTAGCTGCGCCATGGATTGCCTGACGTTGTGCAGCGCTGTCGACCATTTTAGCCGTTTGATTTCATGGCGGTCTAAGATTTTGGTACATGCAGGTGCATGGGTAGGTATTTAAGATATTTGGATGTCTTCTGGTGGTGGTTGCCCTGGTAGGTAGGGTACAACAGAGCATGAACCTTCGCCAACAACTGCAATCTGCAGCCACCTCCTAACCTCTCTCTATACCTCGCGATCTGGTGGATGTCGCGGCCTCCACGTGGCCGTGCATTGCATTCTAAACGTGCGGGTGGAGGAGACTTATTGCCTTCACGGCCCTCCTCCAGTGACCCGCAATATCAAGTATAAATTAAAATTAACCCCCCACGGGCATGGCGCGTTTGGTGAGCTTTGAGTTCTTTGGCCTTAAGGCGTAAGCGGGTGGAGGAGACTTATTGCCTTCACGGCCCTCCTCCAGCGACCCGCAATATTAAGTATAAATAATAGTTAATATTTTGTAATTTATTTCGTGCTCCGATTACTCAAATGAACATCCGACGAGGTAAAATCATCTATAACAAGATGATAGACCCATTTTTAAGACTATCAATAGGATCAATTATAACAAGTCGTATGCTCATATTCCAAAAAGACATAAAGAAAGAAATTCCATGATCGAACTATCAATAAAAAAATAATATAATGAGATAAAAATCCGAAACCTAAATGATTTACTTTGTATTGAAAACCATGCATGAGACTTTCATCTCGTACCTATGTAGCAAAGATAGGAAACACGAGAAAAACGCCTTAACAAAAAATTTTTTTTATTAAATTTTTATATAGCATGATATATTATTATTTTTATAATTTTTATAAAATAGAAAATTTACTAAAAGAGTTCTTATAATCAAAGAAAGCTCATGGCATGAATACTTGTAATTGATCCCAACACCTAGAAAATGAATAAAAACAAATCGTTCACGCTTCTCCCTCTCTCACGTCACCTCCCTTCTCTCTTACTTTTAAAAATCTCACACCTTCCCCTCCCTCTCTCTCCTCTTGCCCCCTCTCTGTCTCTTCACTTCCGAAAAATCTCACCCCCTCCTCTGTCCTCGCGAAACCAACCACGGCGTCGACCACCATGATTTTGCTACCTCTTCTCGCTCACCCTCCCTCTCTCATCTCTCCCATGGCCCGAAACGCTCTCCCCCTCCCCCACCGTTCTCGCCCTCGGATTAAATGTGTAGAGCGTGTCCGAAGAGGACACGCCAAAGGGTTTGGCGTGTCGGTGCTTCATAGTCTCGCACGGCTTCTAAGTGATGAAAGATTTCTCTACGCTCTATAAATAAAGAGAGACCCTATAAGCCTTTGTGCTCTCTATAAAAGACAATACAATAAAAGAATTTTATTTCTTAGCATGGTTGACGAACTATGAATGTCATTGTAGAAACGCTCGCTCAAGTTGGACAGGAAATACACCACGTAGAAAACGAACTGCACTGACACGCTCAACAACCTTTAGCATATGAAATACAATAAAAGAGAAGATAATGCATTTCCTTCTCTTCGAATCAACCAACGTATCTTGTGGCCTACTTGGTGTGAACCACACACACCATCGTGAACTTGCCACAAACGATTATCAGCTTCAACTTCTCCAACACATCTTAGTTGGCGATTCTTGCCTGGCCATAATGAGTGAAGGAAGAAAAATAAAAAAAATAAAAAAATAATATTAAAAATTGTACATATGAACGTCGGTCATGCCACGTTGGCGCTAACCGACCAAAATTCGTCATATGAACTTGGCACAAATATAAAAGATTTATTATTTTATTGACAAAAAAATGATTAAGATTGAATTGACATAATTACAATATGTTTAGGATTTTTTTAGATTATTTTTTGGTATAACAACGATGCACGCTTTGGAGTATGTTACGAAGTAAAATAAAACATGAGTATTTGTATCGGAGCGGACGGCCCAATACAAATGATCACGATACCCATCATATTCTAACAAATCAACGTTTTAGAGGAAATGATCTTGGAACCAGAATTAGAGTTTCACCTATTTATGGCTGCCTTCATTATATGTGATAGTCATAATGCTCCAACAAATTAGACACTTGCAATAAAAGTTGCGCACTTAGCTACATTTAAGTAGTCAAATGAGTAGTGCAAATTGATGTGTGTGTATATTGATATTTTCAATATACAAAATTAATCTACTAACTTGGGTATTTTACTGACTTAAATGATGAGGGAAAAATGTCAGAAAAGTTCTAAACCTATTGCATTGGTGCTAATTTAGTCATAAACCTTTTGACTTAAAATCAATTCAGTCCTTTTTGCTAATTTCATCCGATATTGCTGACGTGAACGCCGGCCGGTGTACGTGGCATGGCCAGCTGGCTGTTTATTTCTTTTTTCCTTTCTTTTTTTTTCTACTCTTTCCTTTGGTGATCGGCGAGGCTGATCATCGCTAGGTCTGGCGAGGGCGGCCTCGTCGGCATTTGCCCTCGCTCAGGCGAGGCCAGCCCTTGCAGGCCATCGGAGGAAAGAGTAGGAAAAAAGAGAGAGAAATAAATACAGGAAAAAATAAAGAATATAAATTTTAAAAATTATTAAAATAATATTTTAAAAAAATCTACGTCAACGCCAACCATGACACATAGGTGAGGCAGCGTCGAAGTCAGCAATATCCGGCTACAATTAGCCGAAAAGATTGAATTGACTTTATGTCAAAAAATTTAGGACTAAATTGACACAATTAGAAGGTTTAGGACTAAATTGGCATCAATGTAATATTTTTATGACTTTACTGACATTTTTTTCGATTCTTTACTGTATGTTTCATAAATTGGGACAAATCTAAAAATTTTCTTCATGGGGATTAAAATTTGATACATAATTATGGTTCTCATATGCTCAAAAGATCATGCAATTATCATTGGGCATCGTTTGTCTATAATAGTTACAATTTCTATGATTCTAGAATTATTCGTTAAGTTTCATCAATTTGTCGGGGGGAAATTCAGATGGAGACCTTTACTATTTACCTAGTTGTATATTTATTGGGCCAAAATAATCTAGTCGTAAAACTTAAAAAACCCCTGACTAACTCCAAGTCTTTTGAGAAATTGAGTAGGGGCAAGAGTCCTCGCATCTAAAAATAAATGTTTGTCCTTGTCGTAAACAACCATCATCTCTCGGTCTCTTAGTGATCGGTTGTCGATTGTGCTTGAATGCTATGATAAATCCGTCCTTGAGGAATGAGCGAGTCTATATAGGCTATATCAAATTGATTCATGTTTCAGGTTTGCTTGCTTTATGAGATTTTTATTTTTATTTTGAAGTGATGCATCTCTCTTTGATATGAAATGAATATCTTTCTTTCAACCGAAAAAAAAAAAAAAACCATCATCTTCGATGAATTGACCAACATCATCTTCTCAATCAATGAAAAGAAATAATAGGATTTGCAGGTTTTTCATGTATAATTAAATTTTTCTAGGAAAATTACCCGGAAAGTCATAAACCTATTGCAATTTTGCTAAGTGGATTCTAAACAGTCAATTTTGGTCGGAAATCGTTAATGTGGACTTCGACTGTCCCACATGTTAAGACCAAAGCTATCGTGAATAATTTTAATAATATTTTCATATACTTTTTAATTTTTATATTTGTTTTAATTTAATTTATTTTTCTGTTTTTTTCTTAATTTTTTCTTGGAATTGGCCGGCGAGGATCGTATCTTTTGAGGCATATCCCTCCGTGGGGTAGGATAAGGCCATAAACAGTATCCTTTGTAATTTTGGTCCTCGTCGGCTCTTGCCGCCCGCTGACGCGGGTTGTGCTACCTTGGTTTGGCGTCGGGCCCTCGCCGGCCGCCGGCGAGGATTGCGATGCCTTGGCCTGGCCTCGGGCGAAGCCAGCCTCGTTCAAATGGCCTCGGTGCGTTTTGGTGGGTCAGTTCATGTGACGTGAAACCACCGAGATAAGATAAGTCAACGAGATTATGTTGGGTTTCTTTCCCGACCGAATCGAACCGGTCTTTCTTCGCCATTTGGATTGCAATTGCGGACTCGACGTTCCCACGTGTGGGGGGTGGCTGCAGCCCTAGGAATAGTAAATTATTTGCATGAAACACGTGCATGATTTCTTCTTTTTGGGTTTAGAATCCTTGAACGTGCCTCGTCCGTCCTCCGTTCAATGTGCACCTAATTAAAAGTGTTGCTTTTAAGACCAAAAGGAAAAATGTTGATTTCACGTTTTTCAAGAACTTGTTTATCATATGTGGCATCGCTCAGTATGAACACTATAAATACGGGATTGAGATTTTCTAAATTCGTGGATAAAATCGCATCCTAAATTTATAGGGGTCAAACGGTTATTGCATAAGCAATTAATTAAGATTATGCTACGTCACCAGGAGTGCCGCGACTTCATGAAATGTTCTTGTATTTGATGGCAATCATATATATATCCATTGAGCAAATTATAATCGGATTCTCCCTCTCTCTCTCGCCACTCGCCCACCAACTCCGCTATTGTGAACACCCGAAGAGAGGGAAAATTGTAAAAAAAATATTGAACCTATTGTACGGTGACCAATTCAGTCATAAACCTTTTAATTGTGCTAGATTTGCCGATATAGTCATAAATATTTTAATTGTGCCAATTAAGTCCCAAATTTTTTGGCGATTTTTCAATTTAGTCCTAAACTTTTTGACAATTTGTCAATGTAGTCATTGGGCCCAAATATCCAAATAATTGATCGAGGACTAAATTGGCAAAACTTTATAGGTTTAGAACTAAATTGACAAATTGTTAAAAATTTTATATTGATAGTAAGTTGAAGCAAATTAATAAATATTTGAAATTACATTGATGATTATGCTTGGGCTCAAGCTAAAGGTCAATAATCTATTTTGTCTATGAGTAGATAAAACATTGAAAATTAGTATCTTGAAAGTTGTCTGGTGATAACGTGTTTGTTGGAAAAATACGGCTAAAAAGAAAGGATTTCTTACTTTTTTTTCTTATATGGTTAATACCATGAAAAATTTCAAATTGGTATACTTATGACAAATTTATTCCCAAACTATTCTTTTGATGACTACCAAAAATCCCAAATCGATACACTTGTGACAAATTTACCTTTAATTAATTTTTTGACCACCAAAAAACCTTAAATCAAGATGCCCGTGATAAATTTACTTTCCGTTATTTTTTGTTAAATTTAATCATCAAATTGCTGAATTGGGCGGCATTTGACAGTTGATGATGTATTGCTCTCTATTTGTTACAAGTGTAACAGTTTGAGGTTTTTCGTGGTCAAAATACTAGTTTGGGGTAAATTTGTCATAAGTGTGTGTACTAGTTTGGGATTTTAGTGATAAAAAAATAAATTTGTGTTAAATTTGTCACAAGAATACCAGTTTGGAAATTATTGTGGTAAAAATAATAATAATTTAGGGTAAATTTGTCACATGTGTTTTAGCTTGTGATTTTTGTATGATAAAAAACAGTCATGAGGTAAATTTGTCACAAGTATACCAATTTCAAATCTTTCGTGATATTAATCCTTTCTTATATTACTTTTCTCTAGGAGTAAACAAGATGTAATGATCTTTTTTTATTGTTAGATGGGCTTTCCCCCCTTTAACAAGCGGGTATTGCCTGCACCTGAAGCATGTGAGCCTAATTTTATACGTTCGCTCCAAACGTCTCATTCGCACTCCCATGAACATTAGGGATTGCATGCGCCCATAAAATCAGAATTCGATCCGTCAAAAAAAAAAAAAGACAAAAATTCGTAGTGCATGGTCCGACATTTGCATTTCTTACTGTGTTACCTTGCAATTAGAAAATAGAGGCATTTGAGTTCATGGGGAACGAGGGTCAACGACAATGTCGGATCTCTCAAATCCCTCAATTATTGAAATTGGACTTTTCTTGCGTTGATGTTCCCCATCGGGGGAAAATTTGTCCAAAAAGTCTTAAAACTGATTGTATTTTTGCCAATTTGGCCCTAAACTATTTCATTTTACCAATTGAATCCTCAACCTTTTTATAAATTTTTAATTGAGTCCATTCCGTCAATTTTGGCAGGTATGTGGCAGAGATGACACTGACGTGTATACTAAATAATTTTTTTCTTTGATTTTCTTTTTTTTTTTTATAATTTTTTTGAACTTGTTTTTTTTTTCTTTATTTTCTTCTGTGCCGATGAGGGTCACCGGAGCGACCCTCACCTAGGGCCTGCGTTTGCTCGACGGCCACGGGCAAGACCTCCGAGGCTGTTGGGGGTTGCTAGATTTGTATTTTTTTTTTTACTTTTTTAGAAACGTAATTTTTCTTATTTTGAAATGTTTTTTCCCCACACAAAACATGATTATGCAATCGGGCCACTATTACCATTTCATTTTGGGCCAAGAGTCGGACCACTATCAACTGAACCATGTGAGAGCTTCCCATCTAAATGTTTGCTCAACTTGGCCCAATTTGAAGTCCAGCCTTTTGAGCCCAACAGGAAAAAAAAAATCAGGTATTTGGACTGGTTTTGTCCTAATTTTAGGAAACGGTATGAGCTGAATTCAGTTCATCACTCAATGTTAAACTACTCAATTATAGGATCCATTAAGAGGAGACATACATATAATTGTGACAGAGCATTGTAACTACAAGATGGGAATGCTCTGCGATTAAGCAGCGTATGGACTTGGCCCAGCTACTCTCCAAATTGAGCAGAATGCTCCTAAATTTTGACGGGTTTCTCCGACAAATCCTAGTTTTATAGTGAATCCCCCCGCTAACAACACCGTTTGAGGAGGTGCACATGCCGCATACACAAGACTCGACAAACGGACTGGTCGGATCAAGTAAAAAAATGGTCCAATCCAAACCGATCCATTCAACCCATTTTCCAATCAATTTCAATGCAATACAAATCTGACATCCATATCCAATTCTTATCCGATAGGATCCATATTGTTAAAACACTCCATTTTAACCCAATCTATGACTTTTTTATTTTTATTTTTCAAAGAAATATATTGCTAAAATAATTTTCTGCAATACAAATTAATTGGACAAGTTTTATAATTTTTAAAAAACAATTCTGAAATTTTTATTTTATTTTCCTTTTTTCCTTCTAAGTCCGGAGAGGGCCAACCAACCCTCGCCGACCACAAGCGAGGGCCGGCGACCCTTGCCCCGTGGCTGCGTCCTCGCTAGACTACCTAGAAAAAAGAGAGTAAAAGATAGAAAGAAAAAGAAAAAGAACAAAATAAAATAAAATAAAATAAAAAATTGATAATTCAGAAAATATTTTGAAAAATGAAGATTATAACAATTGTCTTGACATCTCCAACTCCACTTAACATGGGTTAGAAATAGGTTAGTTCTATATGTTTCATATGGGGTTAGAAATGGATTAGTTCTCAACCCATTAAGTTGTTAAACAATCTATTTATGATCCAATGAAGATTGATTTTGAAATTTAAGGCCATCATTTATGACCTGCATCATCAAATATGGATTAAAATTTGAGTTCTTGACTCATTTTGCCACCTCTAGCACACACATGCACATCCACTAAATAGTTGCCACCGGGGCCATAGTGTCCTTATTTCTAATTAGAGAAGATTTCCTCCTATCATGTTTCTGATTGATTGGACCTTAACTACATTCCAACTCAACTAAACTGAACTTAAGCGAGGTCTGTTTGTGTAGCACGATTCATCGGAGGTGCGGCCGGAGAAAGTTGCCTCCAATCAGGACGGAGGAAAAGCCGGATCATAATAACCACCGCCAAGTTGCAATTTCGAGCTCTCTGACACGACACTGTAGATGCGGCGGCGGGGCCCCATGACACCTTGAGATCGGAAGAGTGGGGGCGGTTGAAACGAGGTCGATTTGTCCGAGACGGTGAGTAGAGAAACGTGCTTGAGAGGGAGTTGTGGTCCACGGATGTGGGAACCCGACATGGCCCCTTCTCACATGGCCCCTTCTCACGTCTGCGCAAGTGGGCGGCGGAGTTGATTGTACGATGATCCACTTGCCTCCTTCTCTCTCTCTCTCATCCGTCACCGTCTCACGACCAACTTGCCAAACAACAGAGCACAAGTTGGGCCCGAGGGATGGTCAATAATAGTAGTGGTAGCTCGGAGAGACGTGAACATCCCCATTTTCGTTTGGAAGCAACGTGCATGGGCCATGCAGTGGGAGGCGCACCCCCTTTGAGGTTTTTGACATGAACATCGTTGTTGAAGTTGAATGGTTCTGCTACACATAAATTTAGAAATGCCTACATCTGGCATTGAAAAAACCAAAAAAAAAAAAAAAAGTTGGGCAACAGCTTAGAGACCGAAGGACGTTAGAATTAGGATTTAACTTTCTCGAGGGCCGATTCATTTTGTCCTTAGATTTGCGTCGCATTACATACAAACATCAAGAAAGTAGCCCCCAATTTGTCATCGTATTGCTTGCCACTGAATGCGGCCTCACACAGAGAGAGAGAGAGAGAGAGAGAGAGAGAGAGAGAGAGAGTTTTCATTGGTTGTCATTTAGTGCACATATGTTGCGTCTTAAGAAAGGTATTTTTCTTTGAAAAATAATTGCTCATCGCTCACAAAAATAAATGAATAAAAAATAATTTCATAATCCACAAAAATAGTTAGGTATGTTTTATCGTCGATAATGACAATATAATTGTTGTCCGATTTCTTGAACGATATAACCAATCATTTCTTGAAAAATGTTTTACAAATTTTGAGTTTTCCGTGAAACAAATGCACCGCACAAATATGTTGCTTCTTGAGAAAGGTATATTTTAGGTGCATTCGATATCCATAGTTGTGTTACATCATTAGACGAGTAAATATGAAATTTGAATGCTATGCTTGGAAGCAATATGGGAGAAGAAAACAATCACTTTCCCAGACATAGCATAAGAGTCTCGATTGTTAAAGTGTATGATAGGCAGTTGACAAGGCATTTGGACTATTTTGGACAAAAACTCCTTACTACAGGCAACAAATCGTTATAATATAGCTTAAGACAAGATAACTTGCGACAAATGTTGATTAAGAAAGATTCCTAGTTAGAGTCTTCGTCAATCGTTTCATTCACTTTACTATAGACTTGTTATTATTAATTTTTTAATACATTGTGGACCTAAAGTCCTATCTGAATATACGATCAATATGATGTTTGAACACAAAGACCGAACATGGAAAGTTTCGAAAAGCAATGTGCGATCAATATGGTGTTTGAATTTTAGAAACAATGATGCACAGAACGAACACGATGGATTGGTTGTCTTGTACGAAATGAAACTTCCACTGTTTTACCAAGAATCTAGCAATCGGTTAACTCCCAATGACACTACTCCTTTTCAAGATTTCCACGAGCATATTATTAACAAAGCAAGAAAAGGGTTTCCTATGAGCATAATCACGTGTCACGACAATGCCATGAAAGCAACGAATGGAGGATGTACCATTGACTTTTTTGTCCAAATTGATTTGAAAGAGAGGAAGCGTGCCAAGTTCTTTACTTCTGTTTTCTTCTTTCTCCGAAGTATATTCTGGGTTATGAAGTTCAGTCAGAAGATTCGTCCATATCTCTTGGGAGAGAAAAAAAAAAAAAAGGAGCAAAAGAAGTTTATAAATAAGAAAAATCGAGGGCTGGTTCATGCATGGAACCTAAGAAATTATGGGTATATTGAAACCAAGGACGACTAAACTAAACTAAACCATCAATGTTGTGGAAAATCTTGTAAAGTTCCCTTCATTCACGCAAGGAAAAGATAAAAAATGTTAGAAAACGTGCAAAACTCTTTTGCTATGGAATGCGTGATTGTCTGAAATACACATTCACACAAAGAATCCACCCAATCGCACGGGTTTATCACTACGGCACTCAAGTGAAAGCAATGGAGATGACCATCATTGTAAATAGGTTAAGAGTGGTGGATTCTTTTTTTATTTTTATTTTTTTTTGTCTGGTTAATATATGGTAGTATCATGTACTTTATGTGGTTCGGCGGCGTGGATTGACGGAACGGTTCCACCGTAATCAGCAAAAATGAGATTACAATCGCTTAATCACACTCATTCATAAATGTTTCTGGTTCTAAATTGAACCCGAATCCAAAAGAATCAACATAAGAAAGGAGTTCTCTTACACTCTCAACTCTCTTGAATGACGGCTTTCAGTACTTTGACACATAATAAGCACAAGGGCTATCCACGCAAGAACAAACTCAACAACAAAGTGTCCGTGCTTTCCAACTAACGCAAACAATTGTCGACAAAGCGACAATCGGCTGTAATTGTGCCTTCCAACAAACGCCACAACCCACAAAACTGAAAACAAAACCCGTCAAGGATCTCTGTTCATCCAAGTCACTAGCAAAAATCCGAATTCTCCTGTTATACCCTCTTGTATATGTCTTTTGCCAAAAGGCAAATCAATGTCAGCTGCCCCTCTCCAGAACCTCGGAATTCATTTAGAGTTCGCTAATATTACTTTTAAAAGTAGTCATATACATGCTCACAACACTAACAATATGCACAATATTAGACTTATTGCAGACCATATAATACATGACACTATCGATAACACTAGCACAGGGAACGTGGTACATATATTCCTTCTCATCTTTTGACTATGGTCCAAGGTCAGCAGAAAGCTTAAAGGACGCAGCTAGCATGTTACATAGGGGTTTGGTGCTATACGTGTTAAACCTCCACAACGCTTAATGTATGTAATCACCCTGTGATAGCCGAAGCATCCTTGTAAACCTATCTCTCTAGATCTCGGAACCCTCTACCGTTTTCATTGCACCTATGTCTTTGATCTCGAACTCACTATTCTTTTACCGTTTGAAATCATCAATATTAGACATTTTCTTAACTACTATCAACATATTATCTATATGAAAAGAAATAAACTTGAATAACTGAATGCTCATAGCCTCTACTTAAGGTTTACACACACCTTGAGATTTTTACCAAATATATGTATTCAACATCAATAAAGTCATAACCACTTTATTGCATGCAAAAGATTAAGTACATATCAAAATGTCACAAAACGTAAAAAATACAAATGTAAACTTTATAAGAGCAAAACAAAATAGCTTCCACTAAACAACAACATCCAATGATGCTTCTGAGCCCATGTTAATGATATGTCATTCAAATACATAAGGGCGAAAACCTTTAGTTAGTGGGTCCGCAATCATATCATTTGTGAAAATATGCTCGACCGCAATGTCACCATTCCGCACGGGACTCCTTTGTGGTAAAAAACTTGACATCCTTGTGCTTAGACCCTTTGAGACCTCTGTTATTGTTAATAAATAACACTGCAGAGTTATTGTCACAAGACGACCGTATGAACCTATCAAAAAAATTAAATATGGTCAACTCTCTAATGAGGTTCCGAAGCCAAATAGCTTAAGTAGCAACAAGAAAAACATGCTATAAACTCTGCCTACATGGTAAAAAAGGATGATATCGATTTCTATTTTTCGCTTTTCCATAATACTGCATCGCCCGCCAACATAAAAATGTATCATGACATCTACTTTTTGTTATCCCGATAGCCAGCATAGTCTGATCCGAATGCCCTACTAGTTGTAGGTCCCGACATGTTTGTAAATTAGCATATAGTCTTTGGTCTTCTTTAAGTACCTCAAAACTTTCTTGACAGTAACTAATTGATCGCGTCCTAGATTTGATTGAGCATACATGATACTTCAAAGTGCACTAGCATAAGGTACATTCTTCATTTGGGATCTCTCAATATTTGATTGAGCACATTGTGACTGATACAATTTATCACCCTTAATGATAGGAACAATTCTTGGCTTGCAATGCTATATGCTGAATCTTTCCAAAATATGATCAACATAGGCCCTCTAAAATAAACCCAATATCCAGTGAGAAACATCCCTATAGATCTTAATGCCAAGGGTAAAAGATGCCTCGCCAAGGTCCTTCATGTCAAAATTCTTAGATAACATTCAATTTTTTTGATGCAATCATCCAAGATCACTGCTCACAAATAAGATATAATCCATATAAAGTATGAGAAAAATAAATTTTCTCCCACTAACCTTGCAGTATATACATTGATCCACTCTGTTCTTGACAAAATTGAATGAAGTGATAACCCTATGAAACTTGAAATACCATTTCCTAGAAGCCTACTTGAGATCATAAATAGACTTTTTCAGTCTACACACAATCTTACCCGAACCATTAGTTGCAAAGTTTCGGATTGTACCATATAGACTTACTCATCAAGGTATTCATTCGGAAATGTAATTTTAACATCCATCTAGTGTAACCCCGTATCAAAATGAACTACTAATGCCATGATCACTCTGAAAGAATCTTTCGAAGAGTCTAGAGAAAATGTTGCTTCATAATCCATTCATTCTCTCTAAATGGAACATTTAGCTACCAGTCTAGCTTTAAACTTCTAAATCTTTTCTTTGGAGTCCCTTTTAGTCTTATACACCCATTCATAGCCGATAGGCTCGTGACCCTCATGCAATTTCATGAACTCCTAAACACCATTATGTTTCATAGACTACATTTCGTCTTCCAGTGCATCCATCTACATATATGATCGAGGATAAGAAATAAAATCTATATAAGTCACTAAATCAAATACACAGCCGATATCGTAGTCACGTTCACGTTAGATAGACTATATAGTTCGGTGGTATAGTTGATCGTCTCTGCCTGATAGATCTTCTAAATGGAACTACTTCAATCTCATCTTGCACTTGTGGGGCTTGAGTAGTTTCATCATGAACTGTCTCAACAACGGGATCCTAATCCCCAACATGTTTAGTATGTGGTATGGAAGGCTCCATCATCGTTTATATTGGTATAAAAATGACACAATAGTCTCCACCGTACTACGATCTTCAATAGTCTATGAGCAATTATCCTTTTCAGCCACATCAAATTCTAGGAACTTTGCTATCTGCGATTCCACAATTCTTGTGCCTCAATTGAGGATATAAAATCAATATCCCTTCGAATAATCCGGGTAAGATACAAAGTAACACCAATTAGTTCTAGAGTCCAACTCACTTAATGTTGGATCAAATAACTCCACTTCTCTTGGACAATCTCAAACTTTAAGATAGTTTAAGCTAGGTTTATGTCCATTCCATAACTCAAAAGTAGTTGATAGAATAACTTTAGTAGGAACTTGTTTCAAAACATAAAGGGTTGTTTTCAAATCCTTACTCAATAGAAAATCGGGTAAGTTTGGTTCTCCTAATCAAACTCCTCATTATATCCATAAGGTTACGATTACGCCTTTCGGCCGCATCATTGTTTTCAAGACTCCTAGGCATAGCAAACCGAGCTACTATCCCAAAATCCTCTAAGTATTTGGCAAATGGTCCTTTAAGTTGTCCAGCATCGCCATGTCTACCATAATACTTACCACCTCGGTCAAATCTGATGACCTTTATGACTTTTCCAAACCGTTTCTCAACTTCAATAAAAAAATCTTAAACCTATCAAGAGATTTGGACTTTTCCTTAATTAAGTACAAATAATCATATCTGGAGTAGTAATCAATAAATGAGATGAAACAAAAATTTCTACACAAGGTTGCAATATAGGGTCCACTAATAACCTCCTACAAGTGAGAACTTAGTATTGCAATTTTCTTCTTTATCTTGGTCATCTTACCTCTATAATAGTCTATGCAAATTTTTAGGCCACTCTTAAAAGTATGCAAGATGTTGGCATTTATCTACCTTTTTACTCTTTTCCTAGAAAAGTGATCAAGATGTTTATGCAATATCGCATAAGATTGTTCATGAGGTAGAGTTCTTTGGGAGATAACTTTTTAGTTATATAAGGGACGTATATATAATTGAGAGTTAAACACAATCTGTATAATCCTATTAGACATATTGCATCAGTCAACATTATTTGTATTAGAAAACATATGAATCACATTGTTCTTTATTAAAAAGAGTAACCACACATGTTCAAACACGATACGGAAATTAAGTTCTGTTTAAAGAAATGTACACAAAAAGTGTTCCTCACATCAAATTAAAATTAGAATGTAGAATCAAAATGACATCTCCCACTTTATTGTTATCCCCCACTGCGAGCTTTAATTCACCATGATTAGGATTCTTCCACTTTATGAATCCTTCTATGGTATACACAACATGATTAGTTGTATTGCTAACTAGCCACCATGGACTGGATGATGCTTCTGATAGGTTAGATTCATAAATAAATGCCAAATAATCAATACATGCTTCCTCACGCTTAGACAATCTAGTTTTATATTTGGCGTAGTCCTTCTTTATGTGGCATTTCCTCTTGCAAAAGAACCAGCAATCACCATCCTTCTTGAAGGATGCTTTTTTATGGCCCTAAATGTTAGAATGACTTGTGATCACGTAAGTTCCTCTATCGTTATGAAGTTTGAATCTTTTACCAAACTTAACATTAGCACTAGAAGCAAACATGGCAAAGTTTCCTCTGTCCTTTTTTAGCTTTTCTTCCTCTGTTACCACCCCAGCTATCAAATCATTAATAGACCAGGTCTCATCCCGGGTGTCGAAACCGGTCTTGATGATCACAATTTAGGGGGAAGACTATTCAAGGCTTGATGTACCAAAATTGCATCAGAATGACAATATCAATAGCCCTAAATTTGGTTTGCAAGTCTATCATTCTCGGGATGCAATCCCTAACTCCTCATAAACCATCATATCTCATGTTAAAAAGTACACATACGAATGTCCCAACTTTAGCATCGGATGAGACACGATTTTTGGCTATTAAGGCTTCTATCATTTGCTTCGTGGTGTAATCAACTAGCAGGTTGCTCTTTAATGAATAGATCGCTTCATAGATAACAAACAAATCTTGTTGCTCTTTTCCTAGGTTGTAAAATGTGCCTTCTCGAGTTCCATACTGGTCCGAATGAAATCAGCTGGCTTATCTTCAATAAGAGCAATATGAACATTCGCTAGCTCCATAGTAAACATTAAGAACCATTAAGAGCCTCAATTGTAATGAAGTTTCCATTCTCAGAGAAGGTGACTGAAAAAAATAAGCAATGTATACAATAAACATCAAGTGAGTATTGTGCAACTTGAAAACCATGTAAGTTCACATCCTAAGAGTTACATGCACCATTGTATAGTTATCTTTGGGTAGAATACGTGACGAACAATTGCAAACTTTCCACATGACTATGGTTATTAGAATATATTCCAATTTTCATGAATCACCTCCTCTGGGTGTATGATTCACTAGGATCAATCATTCCTCAACCATTTGCTGTACATGTTACCTTCCAAAAACTAATGCGAGAATCACCTTCTATTGGAGTATAACCATGCATTGAAATAGGAGATATCCCACCACAATATGAGATCGATATTTCTCAAAACCCAATTAAGTGTGTCACTTTGGTGGCCACAACTCAATCGAATCTTGAAAACTCTCCCATGCTAGGGCTATCAACATTATGTTTCACATTTATTATATACATGTAATTTTAGACTTGAATACATGGTCAATTTGTCATTAAAATGACATATGATGCCACTTACATTGCTCTATTTATCGATACATGTTAAACCTTATACATGCTATCCATGAATCACACTTTACACATACTTTATGTGATCATATACATGTGAGACAGCTTTTGTATTTCCATAACCGTAGAGAAATACGGGAAAAATGCAAAAAACACCCTAAAAATGTACATATATGGGGTTTCATATGCATTTTTCCTATCCTTAAAGCATAAAATATGTGAAATAAATATACAACAGTGTAGAGAATTTTGATACGAGCACGCTGATAGCAAGATAGCTCCAAACGAAGCCCGAACGTGCCCTCAAGAGCTTCATGTGCCATGCACGTACTTGGGTGCGCCACCCGATCCAATTCCTGGTTCAATCGATCAACGTTCAAAGTAGATCAGGTCAACCCAATGAAACCCGGTTCGGTTAATGATCAAAGAGGGTTGAGTTGACCCGGTTAAACCCGGGTCAATCAATTGGTCGAACCCATACCGGGTTGGGTCTGACACGGATCCCCATGGCAGTGGCTCGTTGACGTCAGATGACATCAACTTGCTTCGTGTCACACTTTGTGCGAGACATGTCCCACGAGGTGATGACATGTGTTATATGCTCGGCTTGCACACAAGGCGGTTGCTGGCTCTCTCTTCGCACATTCAATGCACTCGCCTAAGGTGGTGGCTGCGTGTGTTTCGATGCGCCGTCTTCCTAGTAGCATGTGGGGGCGCTTGTGCTGTCTGCCGGAGGTGTGTGACCTATCGAAACATTCATTTCATCGAGACGGACCCAAATATGTGGGCAAATCAATTTTCATTGGATAAAAATTCTGAAACGGGCAAAGATCAATAGTTACAAATTTATACTATAGAAAGTTCTAATACCAAATGTAAGCCGCTAAAAATTTTATGACGACAATCCCGAGAACACCACAGCTAGATAGAGAACAATGTATGGAGAAAGAAAGTTCATTCACTTGATTTCAAATCTATCTTTCTTTAGGCGGTAAAACGACGATTTGAGCTCGAGTTCTTCTTCTCTACTTGATAACAAGGGAGCCAGCGACGGGAGCCCCGATGAACAGTGGCTGTAACTATAATGTTACCTTTCGTATGACTCGCTTGATGAGCTGTCTTTCACTATTCTCTTATTTTCTTATGTGAGGTGATTTTTGAGTCGTTGGGGCTAGAGGAAGGACTTGAACACTATTTATAGAGTTTTCAACTAGACCCTCTCATCATGGGTGGGGCTCAACTCGACCCACACTAACTAGGCCCATATTGGACTAATTAAAAATCCTTATATTTTACCTTATCAGACAAGCCTTGTAAACGACAAAGAGCAAGGCTACATCATAGCCTGCCATTGACCAAATATCTTCTCATCCACATTTTTTAGATTATTGATAACTTTATTAAACTCATCCGGGTCATCTTAAATTAACATTTCGTAATCATCTTGGAAGTGAAGAAAAATTTTCTTTGAGGGTGATTTTAATATATGCAAATTTTCATGTTTTTGTTCAAACTCTCATCTTATCCGCTACTTAAACTTAAAAAAAAAAAAAAAAATACTCCTATCTTATTTCAATGTATCAACCTTTTATACCGCTTTCATAATTTGGAGAAACTTATCATCTTTCTCCAAAGAAAAATCCAATTATGTATCTCCTAGTAGAGGACGTATCTTAATGTGTCAAAAATTAAAATGATCTTTGACAATAAATTTTTTCAGCTCAAACTTCATAAAAGCCATAATGATAATTACGGATAAACAAAAATTCATAGAATTGTCGATGAAAAGTCACCCCGCTCTAGTAATAGCTTATTACCACTAAGGTGGAAGAGTGAACAAATCGAACAACTAGAGTACAGAAATAAATTGAGACATAAAACCCGAACGCATCGAATGTACGTTGTTCGGTGGTTTCACTATACTTGGCAAGGCAATGATAAGATTACAATTGTTTAATTACTCACTTAAAAGTGTTCTTCAATCCTAGATTAAACTCAAATCGTCATGAAAATTAATCACAAGAAATGAATTTTCTTATACTCTCAATGCTCTTTGGGCCTCTCGAAAGTTTTCACACATTTTAAGCATACTCACTTGTTAGGATGCACATGTGAGTGAGTTGTATTAGAGAAATTTCATATTGAAGAATTGATTTAGTGTTTGGCGGTTAATATATCCTAGTTGGCCCATAACTCATGAGCTTAAGTTTTTAAGTGAAGGTGGGTATAATTGGATATGTTGAGAAGCTCAGACTTCGGCTCCCTTTTCACGATCTCCTTAGGTGAATGTATCGGACTCTTGTTGCGTGCTCCCAACAATGGTATCAAAGCTGATGGTTGGTAACACATGCGACTTTTGGATAGTGGGCGTTATGGTGTGGCGACATGGGCCCAATGGCAAACTTCATGGTTATGAAGTTGGACGTTGATGGAGATTCAACTCGAGATAAGTTGATACAGAAGAATACCTAAATTTAGGGGGAAGGGACATAATACTGAGCTCACATGTGAGATGAGGATTATTACGATGCATGTGTGGGTGATTTATGTTAGAGAAATTCCCACATCGAAAAATTAATGTGGTGTAGAGTCGTTAATATGGTCTAGTTGACCCATAACTTATTGACTTAAGCTTTTTACTGAAGAGGGGTCCAATTAGATATATTGATGGTCTCGGGCTTAGGTTTCCTCTTAGCGATCTCCTTGGATGAAGGTATTGGACTTATACTGCACACTTCCAACATCACTATGCACACAAATCAGCAGTAAAATATCCGCATGAAGAAAACTATAAGCCACTCTTCAATGTCAACATAGACTACATCTTCAACAAGAAAAAGAAGTTTCGTGGGAAATGAATTTCCCTTTTTGCATCATCTATAATCCTTTGGGCGAGAGGTTCCTTTAAACTTTTCTATTGTAGATTGATTTCCTTTCTATTTAATTGTGGGTCAGATTTCAACAAAATAAAAAGGCAAATAAGATACTCGGATGAAAAGAAGCATTTCAAAACCAAATATGAGTCCAAAGAAAAGAAGTAGTTTGCTATGAATGTAAAAAAATGGACACATTAAGCCTAATTGTCCTCTCTAAAAGAAAAAGTAGCAAAATTTAAAAAGAAAAAGCATGCAAGCTGAAATCTGGCGTGAGTTGGAATGTGAAAGCATAGATGTAGATGCTGATCATGTCAACATATGTCTAATGGTTGATTTTGAAGTCGATGAGAAACTCTTGAACTCACTTATGAATAAATGCAAGAGTTTTTGAAAGAAGTTTTTGAGGAACATAGAAAAGTTTTAAAGAAGATATCTGATTTTAAAAAAGAAGTTTCAAAACTCAAAAATCAAAACCTTTCTCAAGGAGAAGAGGTTGAAAAATTGAAGAAGGAATACTTATTTTTCAAAGTGAATATAAACTCTTTTAAAGTGAAAACAAATTTCTCAAGAAAGAGAATTCACATATTTACTCAAAATTCTCTCTTGGTTAAAAAACACTTGAGCAATTCTTTCAAGTCAAATTCCATACTATAGCAAGTCCTATCTAGGATGCGAAGAAAGTGAAGAAGAAAGTGAATCTTTTCCAAAAGAAAAAGTTAAAATAACGAAAACTTGTATTCCAATTCAAGTTTACAAAAATCATTTTGCTAAACATTTTGTTAGACCTATTGTTGGAAAATGCAGCTGGAGAATTGGCCTAACCAGCTATGCCAGGCTATCAAGTCACTAGGCCCACAGATGTGCCATTTAAAAGTTCATGATAGTCACCTCCCAAAAAGCAAAAGCCTTAAGAAATCTTATCATAAACTTAGCTAGAGATTCTAAAATTCAAAAGGCTTATGAGGGAGTACAAAAAGAAAAAAAGATGGTGACATCTTAGACATTTTATATGATGAAGACAATACTGAAGAACTATTTTATAAACATAATCTGCAATAATACTCCATGTGGCCATTGTCGGCCACATATCTCTAGGATTGGTGTGTGATGAATCATTGGCCATTGTTGACCAAGAGTTTGTAAGAATTGGGTGGGTCTACAGGACCACCAATTAGTATTGTCTTGTTTGTTTCCTTTCAAAATGTCTATAGAAGGCATCATTGTAATTGGGTGAAGGCAGAGAACTTCGACTCCAGAAATACAAATTGTTTTCGGTTATCATGAATCATTGAACTGCTACCTCTTTTCTTTCTACTTTCTTTAATGGAGAATACATCTTCTAATTAATCTTGGTAGTATGTTATGTGTTTGCCACTATGTTGAACTTGTGCATATAAATTCTGACACTAATGATCAAAGATAAGGTTGTTGATTAAAATGAAGTCTCTAATGAAGGCCATGAGAGTCGTGTGAGGGATAGAATACTTATAATAGGCTTTGTCTTCGTTTCCCTTTATTTGCATCATAAGCCCTCTTTATGGTACCAAAGCCATGGAATTAACCATAACATGTTATCTTTAAAGAGGTGAATAACGATCTTGAAAAGATGATCTTACTAGTCATGAGTGATGCTTTGAATTTTAGTCCTCCAGTTACTATTATGCTCCTATTTCCTTAAAACCTTTAGTAGAACTGCGAACTTCTAATGTTTCTAAGATCAAATATCTCTATTAGGTTTCTTATATCAATGAGGATAGTAACGTCTTAGAAACTCACCTTCCACTCAAATCCATATTCTTCATTAGCTAAACCATCCTCTTTTTCTCCTATCTATTCTATCAAACACCTCATTAAGCATACTTTTCGAGAAGTTAATGTGTTCAATCTGTTGAGAAAAATCCCAAATTGATTTTGAAGTTGATAAAACAATCCATAATCTATTCTATTTAAGTTAATGCAGTGAAATGCCATTTTGCGGATTATCCATATGCATGGGTTACACGGGATTAAATCAGGCAGAAAAAGACTCGGACATTGTTACGAGGGACTTAGATGTTGTATGGAGCTATGACGTGATGCTCAAGCCCCGAGAGGAGTATTTCACGAGCAACGAATAGAATATCAAGAGATCTATTCAAGATGATTTAATTGATATATTACATCATCACAACGGCTAGCAATCAAAGCTGGATTCGTATTTGGAGGTTCTCAATCATGAATATCAATCAAGGACGTGGATTAAAGGAGATGAGGATGACTCACCTAATGAAGTAATGTATCTATGGAAACTCATGATCATGATTGTATGGACAATTTGATCCAAAGGGGATTCTTTTCTCTGTCAACCTCAATAGCTACGAAATCCTTTGTATACGGTCTCGTCCAAACGGGAAAGTTTGGAGAACGATCCTCTGGAGATTTTACAATGGGTAGTTGGAGATGGATGAGTATAAAATGACACTTTAAGGCTGAAAACTGTACACAAAAGACAATAGAATTCAAAATTCTAAGATCAAGAGAGCTTCACATCATTTACGTATCTTTAATCATATATAGTAATACTTAGAGGAGAACATATGAGTGTAAGAGCATTAGACAAGAGATCTACTCACCAAATTGTAAACCTCTGAGTTATTCACTAGTGGAATCCAGCCGATTGGCTACCGGCGTGAAGAAGTGGATGTAGGCTTGAACAAAGTCGAACCACTATAAATTCTTTGTGCACATTCTCTTTCCCTTACTCTCTTTAATTGCGTACTATGATAGTAAAATTGTGCACAGCGCTGCATCCGAGGATATCTCGGATCTTAATAGCTATCATTGTCTGAATGAAGCTCTAAGCATACTTGCTTATATTCCGTATTAATTTCTATCAAATCACTTATTGACCCCCCTCTAGGTGATAGCGCTAGCCTCAACACAATCCTCTAAATTTGATTAACATTCTATCCCTACAACCCATTGAGAACATTTTATCACTTTGCAAATTCCTTATGATTTTCCTCATCAATAGATACAATAAAGACTGTACGCATCTCTATTTTGGTGCTATACATCTTGCTCTATCTTTTCATGCCAGGAAAAGCTTTTTAATTGTTGCTCGAATGGCACTCCTAGATACTCGCTTTTTTATTACAAACATGCTTGTATTCATACCATCTAGACCACCCCTAATGCTGGAATATTTTTGTTATGCTTTTTCTAAATTTCAATAGGGCTTTTCCAAACCCTCAACTTCTTTACGCCAATAAGTGTTGGAAAAATCATCAATGTGGTGATTATTGAAAATTCCCTTATATTGTTTTGACGATGACAAAAAGATTCAAAGGCCATTAATGTGTGTTTTGGTTGAGAATTACCATGTGATATAAGCATAAGTTTATATACAAATGATGTGATATGATGAGGGCTTTTCCATTAATGCTCTATCTATATCTTGGGACTAGTGCCGATATGTGAGGTGATTGAGCATTGAAGATGTTTACAAGTTGGAAGGATCTTTAGATAAGGTGCACATATGGAAGAACCTGTATTGAGGGTAAACAAGCCAAGACGAATGGGGATGTTCGTGAGCGTTTGGAGGTGCAAAGATTATGTGAACGTTGGATGGAGGTAGTGTTGATGAACAAACCTAGAACAAGGATGTTCGGTAAAGTTTGGAAGGATAATGAAGATGAACAACTTGGTACAATTGAAATTTTCAATATGCTTGAAAGGACCAGAAGAAATATCTAGATGATCTTTATTGGGGGCAGCAGATTGGTGGCATAAGAGCAACTGCCGATTCCGGATGAGGTCGAAAACTGTGATAATATCGATGATCCGTGTGAGTTCAGTGACGATGAGGAATCAACGTGTATGTTCAGAGTCAACGTGGTGTCCTTAGAGATCTTTGGAAGCTAACTTAGTCAAATCAGCAAATAGGAGGAATCGGTTGGGATGTTGATGTCTATGGAGGTCTTTGGAAACTAATATGGTTAATAAGAAAAGATAAGGAATCAACGGGGAATGCCAATGTCCTTGGAAATCTTTGTATGCTAAGGAAGCCAAGAGGATCGTTGGATGACCGATCACAAGTCATTCCACAATGCTTTTTAGTGGGTAACATCAACAGGCTAGTAAAAATTTGCATGTCTTGATTATGGGTAAGAGATTGTACTAATATCGAATCCCGAAAGGTGCTGGCCCTTGATCACCTGATGAGAATGTTAGATATGAAGAAAATAGCCATTACAAAGGCTTGGAGTTTGCTGAAAGATCACCGGAGTTGATCAAGAGCATTTATGGCAAAAATGAGCAAGTTTGACAAAAGTACACTAATCTTGTTTTGGGAAACTATCACCGTTAGAGAGTCATTCCAACCATTTTTGGCGACATCCAGCTATTGACAACGGTAGAATCAATGGCTACTAGATGATTTCAATAAGGAAGGTCATATGAGGATATATGGCTATATATAGAAAAGAACTTGTGTATGTGCTTTGAGTCTTCTTCTTTGATCTATTTTTGTTGTTAGCTGCTATTTGTTCTTGATGTCAATGTCTGAGTGATGGTACTGTCTGTAATCAGTGATAAGAGCAAGTGCACAATAATGATAGTAGTACATGAATCGTGATAGTGTGATTTATTGGAAGGATGCTAATGTAACTTACAAGTGGATTCCAGCCTTGTTGCGGCTATTAGTGTTGACAGCGGACATAGGCTTGGGAATAAAATTGAACAACTATATATCTGCTTGTAATAACTTCTATGTCTTCACTATTAGCATCACATGTTCAATATCATCACCATCACTAACACTCGATTATGCACCTGTCACTACATTATTTTCCTGCCGATATTTGTATTTGAACAAGATGTCTCGTTGCTGTGTGCTATCTTTAAGGATGGTGAGTGTATCGAAAAAAGCAAGAATGAATCGCAATCCTTCTTAGGAAAAGGCAAAGAAATATCTATGTACTCTATATTGACTACGACACTACCTGTTGTCTAATTTCTGTCAAAGAGAAACAAGAGTCGTTACACAAAAAGTTAGGACCCATAATCTTGACACAAATTTCGAAGCAAGCTATCAAATATATAATGCGTGGGCTACCTAGTATCATGTATGAGAAGACTTAGCTGTGCAATGCATGCTCGTTAGGTAAACAAGTAGAAGCACTTTCAAATGCATAGACACTATTGCTACTAACAAAAGAAAGCATACATTATTTCGTCATTGTAGATGACTACTCCAGATTTACATGGGTAATATTTTTGGTTCACAAGGATGAATCATCCAAGTCCTTTGTGAAATTCATGAGGTTGATCCACAATGAGAAATGACACAACATCACAACAATCTGCAATGATCATGGTGGAGAATTTCAAAATCAAAGCTTTGCAGATTGTTGTGAAAAGAACGGACTTGAGCACAACATTTCAACTGCCTACACTCCACAATAAAGTGGTGTTGTTGGAAGGAAGAATAGATCACTGCAAGAGATGGCAAGAACAATGATAATTGAAACCGGTACTCCTGCTTATTTTTGGGGCTGAAGCAATCGCAACTGCATGCTATTTCATTGACAAAGTTTTCCTACGATCATTGTTGGAGATAACACCCTATGAACTCTTCAAAGGTAGAAAGCCAACCATCTCATACTTTCACACTAGCAATTGCTCAATGACGCTCACCTTCTCTGACATCAACATGGGCTTCATCTTCAACAAGAAGAAGAAATCTCGGAGGAAGTTAATTTCCCTTTTTGCATCACCCGCAATCCTTCCGGCAAGAGTCCATTTTGGATTTCCCTAGTATGTCCCGGTTGTCTTGCAGTTAAATTATAGATCAGAATTTAAATCAATCGGGAGTAAGTTCGGGCCATAATAAATAAGACATGTTCAAGGTACAATTTTTGCGGCATAACTGTTACTGCATAAGATGACAAGGCATCTTAGATTAAAAGATCTCTATTAGGTTTTCACGGTCGGAGACTAAATTACATTTTTACTCAAACATCGTTGATTTTCTGGGACGTGTTAAGTAATAGCTTAGTTAATTTGATTAAATCTACATGAATATTGTCATACATTGAGCAATAACAAAATGTTATCAACTATGTCAATGGACCTAATAATAATAATTCTTAATCGAATATAACAAACGTCACTCTTAATCGAATATAACAAACGTCACACACATACCATGTTCTACATACATGATCCCATATTCTTCATCTCTCTCTTTCTCATTTTGTCTTGTCACCTTTCAGACGAAGAGGTCTAACATCTGTAATTTTTCCATATCCTTTCCTGATGTAACCACCACAAAAATACCTAACAAACTGATCATATCTACGCAAAGATCCTTGACTTTCTAGACGAATTTGAACCTCACTTTTCTTCTACGAGTGCACGTCCATTATAGGAGTCCAAAGCTGCTAAGAAAGAGCCAATAAAAGATGAAAAGTACATAGACCCGCCCCATTCATTATTTATTTAGTAGAGATTGATTTTAGGCATCAATTGTGAATTAGGTGTGGACATCGACAGTTGTGAGTTTCTTTCTTGTCAGTCTATTCAGTTCAAGCATCTATGCCTTATAGAATTGCATCTATTTTCCATTTCTTGATTAGTTATTATACTAAATGGAGAGAGAGAGAGAGAGAGAGAGAGAGAGAGAGAGAGAGAGAGATTGGAACAAGAATCCAAATCTCCATGGTTTATTCTTTCTATGATTGTGGGTGCCTCGACACATACATATGGTCAACATGACAGAGATGTTTTGACCAAAGGAGTCGGCAGGTACCTGAAATTTGGATTCAGCTCAAATCCTACCTGCCAAACATGGAGAAAAGAGTTTTGCAGCCACTTGATCGGAAGTCTGGTCGGATGAACTTCCTTATTTGCATTTTTCGACACAAGCAACGCCTACTTATCTGACCTAAAACACTTGCTTATGTGACTGCCAAGAAGAAATGTGCAAGTCTCGAAGCACAAATACATGCCGCGGTTTCCGTTCGTGCATTAGAGTTGGCACAAATAGTCAAAGAGAGCACCTTTTGTGTGTGTGCGGATTAAGCGCACAGCACGTAATCGATGTTTCAGACCTCCAAATATAACTAACCTTATGTTTGAGCCACCTATTAAGGCTCATTACCTAGCCCATGAGATTCACTAGGATATTTCACAGGCAGTCGGTTTAGGTTTGCCCACCTCAGAACTCCTTGGTTAGGTTTGCCCGTGCGCTCGACCTTGCTTGTTTGTGCACCCTGACTTCCTTGTTCAGGTTACTAGAGTCTTCTTGACATCAGGCTTTTCAAATTACTGTATTTCCTATGCATATTGTTCGCATATAAATACCCCTTCGATTTAGCACATTATTCTGTCAAATAATGCATGGTTCCTTTTTCGAACTCTAGTATACTGTTGCGTAGATAGACTGGTACATATTCGTTATTGAAGAGAATTTTCACGGTTGCCAAACATAAGATTTGGCCAACGCAACTTTTGCGGTATCTTTCAACGATCAACTTTCGGTGGTCCTATCTTAGAGCAATCGACAGTTTAAAAGACGGGCAAGTAGATTTTAAGCATGATTACGCAATATTTAACATCGTGGAATGTGCAGACCACAATAGCCTAACACCTAAATATGGTCTTCAGACAGGGACGTAATGCTGCTGTTTGAATGACAAGAGACAACCTTTTAAGTTTCATTTCTCTCTTTCTCCACTGGCAAATTTAGTTTGATTGTAGATTATAATATCTTTCCAATTTTCAACTCCAAGTAATGTATGATATCGTGAACGAAGTGCTTGACGAATTCTTCCTGGGGATCAGCATTTTGTATGATCATGTTCACCCATGTGGACTCGTCAAAGCTCCTCGCCCAATTGCCAATGACAATCTTTGTCAATAGAGAGGCTCTTGGTTTCTTTGCACCTGCCACACAGATGGGATTCGTGCATTGACTGACATGGCGATGATGCTAATGATTGTCCCTATGACCGGTGCGACTAAACCTTCCATTTTGATTTTGCCTTTACCAATTTATTGTTATTGTTAATCTTATTGCACGAGCGAATTTTCTCTAATTCTTGTTTTTAAATCACAGTCTTGCGTGGAACAAACAAGACTTTTACAAAAAATTTTTGAAAACTAATCAATAAAAGTGATGTTTCAGGCTACTAATGACCCCACTTGGTTTAAAGGATTGTTCACAATCTGACTCAATATTTACTAAAGTGATCTGTACCATTTGGAAACTTGGTTACTCTAGATTAATCTAACACTCTTTCGATACCTTTTCAAAATATTTTAGGAGTCAGTCTTGGCAAGTTTTAATCTTAAGCCACTAGCATGCAATGGGTGATCATGCGGGTGCGGAATCAATTAATGTAACACTCTACAAATCGAAGCACACTTAGGGGGATAGAAAAACCTGATGTGCTAAGCAAATGACAAGTGAAGCTTTATTATCACTTAATGCAACAGGTATTCTGCAAGATGTTAACTAAAAATCAAACAACACATGATTTCTACATGCAATGTCAACTAATTATTTTTGGGTTTTTCTTTTTAAGAAAATTAAACTATATGTAATGCATGAGATGCAATTATTAATTACATCTATATAAGTATGTAATGCATAAGAAACAATTATTAATTATATCTATATAAGTGACGACCTAAATTAAGCTATGAAATAATTTATATCAAATCCTAATCTAAATGAAGAAACATATATATATATATATATATATATATATATATATATATATGAATATGACCTAATATGCAACACGTATGAATATCTAATAAAAGAACAAAATTTGATGAAAGCACAAAATATCTGATGGAAGCGCAGTATCAGAGAATAATTTCAAGAATTATGACTATGCATAAATGCTCATGGAAATTATGTAATATAATCAAAGGGTCATCAATATCAATCAAAGATACACAATTACCAGATTATGATGGAGAGATAATATTCTTGATTAATCCTAGTGGCAAACTATGTGACTCTTAATGTATCTAAAATATATAGTTTCTAAATTGGGAGACATGCAATCTACACTAAATGCAATGAAATTCTATTTTTATTTTCATAGTACGAATATTTCTTAAACTAATGAAATGCAATATATAAGACCATACAATCAAATACTCGTCACATCAAAAATAGGAAATAAAGGTAATCGGGGATCCGGTCTTATCTCTTAAAGAACGAAACCCCCATTGTAACGTTTTAAATGAGGAAATTTCTTATTTGGAAAACACCTAAAACATCAAACCAAATCGTTTTAGAATCAAATAAACACAATTCAGGCAATTGGGTATTGAATCAAACATAACTTAGGAAATTGTCTGAATTGTATTTTGACTCAAACAACAACGGCAAGGGCTCACGTGGAAGATTCACGGCGTTGGTAATCGCCAACCAATGACAAGAGACGATGAACATCAATGTCGGGGACTGTGAACATCAAGAGGAGATCTCTGGATCTTTGATGCTCAACTGCTTTGGTGAAGTTGAAGAACTATGTATCGTAGAGATCTCAAAATTTCACTGCCTTGTGACTTAGAACCATTGCATAATCACCATTTTGTGAGACTACACATTGAGCTCTCTAGTCCCGATCCACAAGTCAGACCGGTTCTGTATTATCCATCAAAGACATACTTCTAGTTGTTTTCTCATAAATCCCACCGGACAGCTGTACTCACACAAAATTTGGGCACAATCGAACAGTTAATAATTGCGTACTCTTCGATTTCGTGAAACTGCACACTTGAACATTTTTGGGGGCTGCGGTAGAGAGAGCTCGTGTGTGTATTATTTTTTTTAGGTGTAGTCTCGTGTCCTTTTTCTTTACTACTGTGTATTCCCAAACCCTTTATGGACCCTCAAAGCACATTTTTATAGGAGTGAGTTTAGGGTCTCTTTTAAGATCAAAATCCACTACTTTCCTATCTCGGACTCTAAGAGTTATACCCATTCTTTAACAATAGGAAACTCTCCTATTATCACTTATGATTTAAATTATGATAATATCAAGAGTAATTTCTCTCCAAGTTTACTTTTAATAATCTATTCCAACTTGGGACCCCCACATACAAATTTTCTGCCACCATGAAGATTTAATGGGCTCAATTTGATTTTTCACCTTATGGGCTTAGTACAATTAATTCAATTAAGCTCAGAACCTCCCTTGCTTATTCTCTTAGCTCCAACTCAATACAATTGTATGGGTTTAATTACAAAATGCAAATATTGACATAAAATTTAGCTAATATTTTTGTTTGGGGGTCAAGAATGACTCCTAATATTTGTGTACAATAGGTCTCAACAATGTCAACAGACTTGGGGTCCCGCTACTACCTATTTGAAGATCTCGGACATTTGTGTGACATCCCTATTACTTGTATAGGTCATCCGGAACGGTTTCAAGCTTATTTGGGCCAATTACGGTCCTGAAGGAGCTCGACCAAAAAAAAAAAAAAAGGTCCTGAAGGAGTGCTTGAAGCCCAATATACAACAACTTGAGTATGCTGGATAGTGGGCCTCAGGCTCTCATTTGGCAAATTGCAACCTAGAGTTGATGGACCATTCAGAGTTCTTGAGTGAATTAATGACAATGCTTATAATATTGAGTTGCCAGGTGGGTACAATGTATCTAGGACTTTTAATGTAGCAAATTTGTCACCTTACCATGCATATGAGGAAGAACCCGAGGGGATTGAAATCAATGAAGACGAAGCAAATTCAAGGGCGAATCTTTTCCTAGCGGGGGAGGATGATGCACTTAGGGTTGGCCGAACTCAGAATGGGCTGAAATTCGGTTGGCTGCATGAAAACGGGCCAATGATCAAAACTCACGGCTATGCCATGATTGACGTCGTTTTTTCGTGTTTCGAAATAGTTTTCGTGGGTTTTTAGGCCTTTTTTTATTTTATTTTATAATTTCAGCTGTTTTTAGGCATTTTATAATTTATTGGCATTTTTGTAATTTTGCGTTTCCTAGGTTAATTAGGGTTAACACCATATAAAAGAGTGTTTTAGGGTTTTTGAAGGCAAATTTTAGACCTTTTGATATTATTCTATCGATTTGATAATCGTAATTGAGAGAACAATTTGTTTCTCTTTTCAATCCCAAATCACTGTTTAGCCAATTTCCGTTACGTTTTGGCATCAAATAATAGTGTATAACGGTCTCGGGGTGCCTCTTTGACCTTGGTGAAAGTATCGGCGTTGGAATTGCATGTGGTAGTGTTATCACGCTTCGATCATTGTAACCATATTCTATTTGTGGTTAATCGTGCTATACGATTTATGTAAATGAAATTGTTTTTAAAAAATGGCAATTTGGGAAATATTGCGTTATTAAGTAAAAGTTTTGAGTCTATGTTCAATCCTGTAATGATCTCAGTCTAGTGTAAGGTGCATCTACTATTTCATTGCCATGCAGATATTGGCTCATGCTATTTTGAGTAAATTATTTAGTTCGGAATTGTATCTAGGGTCGACTTAATTTGTTGATTTGAATTTTGATGCCATTGCTTAGCTGATCGCTTCGTATAGTCTACTTCATGACCATTTCGTGTTGTTCAGTTTGAGATGTAGGCATAAGTAGTTTAGGATACCGCTTATGGGGGTAATGTCATAATAAAGTTACGTATATTCTTTGCCTGATACCAAACCGAATTTACTTTATGTACTTTTGTTCATTCTCGCCCTTTGTTACTAGTTTTGATTTGTTGCTTTGATTTCCTCATATTGCTTTCATGTTGTGATTTCACTTGATGGGTAGATTACACTTTAGGATTTAAAAATTGAATACAACCGGGCATGGACATTTAGTCGGAATGAATCTTAGTACTCATAACTTGGCAAAGACTGCATGAGTCACATAGTTGACAAATGATCGTATTAAGGTACCGATAGCGCATTAAAAATCTGTGTGACCAAATCTCCAAACTTAAATATTTGGTTTCGTAGGAAGTGAGATATTTTCTCATGTCTCACTTGGTTCCTAGCCAGCCTCAATAAACTAGTGGCAACTTTGAAAATAGGATATAATCCCATAGATAGATCAAATCAAAAGAACTGCCTCATGTTGCGTGAGGTACTAATAGTGCATGAAAAATTGGTGCAACCAGGTCTCCGAACTCAAATCTCTCCGAAGGAATTGAATTGAGATATTTTCACATCTCTCACTTGGTTCCTAACTGGTCTCAATAGACTAATGGCGACTCCGAAATAGGATATTATCTCATAGATAGATCAAATCAAAAGAACTTCCTCATGTTGCGCGAGGTAATAGTTTGGGAGAACCCGAGCCCAATGACGGAGAGCACCTTGATATGAGGACCGTTCATCCCCACTCGACATTACCTCTAAATTTGTTTCTTCTGAATGCCAGAACGGCTCTAGGAGGGTCGCAACAAACCCTAAGGCAACAAAATAAACGATGTCACTTTTGGTCAACCCTAAGGTCACAAAAGTTTATTTGGTCATAATGAAATTTTATCACCTTAGGGTGACTTTTTTGTAGCGGGTGTTTGAATATTTTGAGATCGGTTGTAATCATTGTTGTGTTGCTTGAGTTATGGATGAATCTTATGTTGTAAATCACATTGATCGAACCGCATGAATCCGGTGTCCAATTTATTTTTCTTATTCTATTATTGTTCATGTATGATCTATCGTTTACGCAACACCCCACGTATTCTTTGCGACATAACAATTTTGTCTTCCTATATATGAACTGGCGTGCAATTGAAATTTTAAAAAATAGAGCTCACATGTTTGGAAGACAATGTTTCAGTGCGCTTGATGCACGGTTCGGCCTCCACACCTAATAACTTCGAAGGTCTGAATTATCCCACACAAATTAAAGCATGCATGTAAACTGAAGTACATGTCTCTTTGTCTATATAAAAGATGCCAAAACTTTGATTTATATTGTTGGGGTATCGTTCATACTCCCCATCAACATGAAAGTACAGGATTCCGCTCCCCGATGAGCAGGCGGGAATTCGAGAGAGCCGCCCCGGTGTGGTCACGGGGGTAGCGCCCTTGAGCAGTCAAAAGGCTTTTATAATTTGAGCCCATATTTTTCATTTGGGTTTCAGCCCTTAAACAGCTAATGCTATATATTATTTCTTTTTCTTGTAGTTGAGGGGTATAATGAGAGGTTTGATGTGCTAATTATAGTGAAATCTTCTGCTGGACGTAACCTTAGTTTAAGAATGAATTAGAATAAAACTTTGTATCTCGATTTCTCTTTCTTGCTTTTTATTCTTTACTTCGTTATGATTGTATGCCAATTCCTAACATATATAAAGCAACCATGGTTGGACCATTTCAGGGAATCTTCATGGCCATATATTGAGAATCCAAAGAATGCTTAATAAATCATGATTAGCCACCTCGAGGGACATTTGATAGGAAGATTTGCTTGGTTGACGTTCAATAATTAGTGAGAAATTTAGTATCAATGGACTCCTAAATAATAATTCCGGGCAGTCCAATTTAATTATGGACTATATTGTGATCATGCACCTAGATTGCTTTCCCCTTTTTTTAGGCAAGAAAAGTTTCATATATATTAGATGCTCTATCATCCGATGATTTGTCGGTCCGATACTCATCGAATAATTATCAAATATTTCGACCTGGTGAGGAGTCAAGATAGCCCTCGAGTTCATCATCCTTCAAAGTTATTGAGAACTTCGGAGTTTTTTCTTTCTTTTCTTTACTTTTTAAACAAGGATTATATAGTTTGATCTTTTCCTACTCTAACATTTTTACACTTCGGACTGGAGGCTTAGATAGTAATAAGTACAGTGTTGCGAAAACAAGCAATCGAACTAATAATAGCAAAACAAGAAACTGAACCGAAGATTAAATTTAAGTAGCTTGGTCAATGTGGCCAACTCCACATAAAAGTACAAGATTCTACTTTAGATTAAGCGATACAACAGAAGTTACAATCTTGCTCGAATAACTCAAGCATCGTCACTATTTTCCAGGGCCCAACTACATCTAACAATCTCACGGTGTTTAGCCCTCATAATTTCTTGCGAGATATTTTCTTCAGAAATTCACAACTCTTTGTTCACGAGTAAACCTCACTTGAATTTCATGCCACAATTCATCACATATGAAACATGAAAATCAATCAATCATGTAGCAAAAAAAGGGAAAGTTACGCAAAATTCTTAAAGCTATTGCAATTGTGTCAGTTCAAAAATCAAAATAAAATTAAAAATACTAAAATATTGTGTCGCCAAATGGCCGACACCGGCCATCATCCACATTAGTCCCGGTCGGCCAAAATTGACTGCATGGGCTGAATTGGTACAATTGGAAAATGTTTATGATTGAATCGGCTGAAAAAAAGTTTAGGGCTGAGTTAGCACAATTACAATAGGTTTATGAATTTTTTTTTTTTTATAATTTTCCCGCAAAAGAAGGCATCGGAAAAACAAAACAACCCCAACCTAAATATCTGTACATATACCAAAAATGAAAAAATTGCCCCAATTACTCCCGAACTTCGTCTAATGATATCAATTCAGTGCTAAACTTTTCAATTTTTTCAATTTAGTTCCAACCCTATGTGCGGAAATTCAATGTAGTCTTTTTGATCAATTTCCAACAAAAGTCACATCATCATATAGCAATTCCCGGCCAAATTTAATTGGAAGGATTACATTGGATTTTTGCACAAAGGATTGAACTAAATCGACAAAATAAAAAAGCTTGGTACTGAAGCTTCGTACAATACACCTAGGATTGATTGGACAATTTATCCCATAGGAAACCCTCCTTGAAGCAACCTCATCCACGGTAAAGGAAAGTCTATTCTCTTCTTTCCAAGACTGAACGTCCACCATGTCATGTCCTGTCGCCCCACTTGCATTCGGATTTCGAGCCTTCACATCACACGCTCCAATTTTATTCATATCAGTTCCGGCTTCATCAACGAGTTTAAACTCGGGACATAATCTCAATACAATCCAATTTCAAATGAGAGATTAAACCCCACATAACGAACAACGAAAACAAGCGGACGTAAAACCAAATTCCCTAAAAGAGTGAAGTAATCCGTTTTAATCTTCTTTCATGGACCGAACATTCGTCTGGCTAACTCGGTCATTATGGGGCTGACTACGTAGCAATCAAGAGTGAAACACTCAATCGATTGTGAACCGCGAATTCAGTGGAGGACATGAAGATATAAATGATCAAACGCGATGATGTACTGCCTAGATCACGTTGCAATAATGGAAACCAAGCGTCACCTCTTGCTTTTGTTCCTTTGGCTACACCGGACATTGCCATCGCATGCTTCGGACAATTACGTACGACCCCGAATCTATCTCAGCCTAATCGAGAGGCCGCAAGATTGGCGCAGTACGTTTACGTTTGCCCTCGTTTCACAAATGGCCAATGGAGTGTCAATTTCTCTCCATCAAGTGGACGAGAACCCAACTGTTTCCCTTTGGCTTTGTACTGGAAACACACGTCCTATCGCACCTTCGTACAATGTTTTGTTTCCACAACTGGAAAGAACAGCAATATTTAAAACCGGCTATATGGCCAACTTAGGAAGCCTTTGGTTCCCACTACTTTAGCCGGTTGTGCAAGTTGGGCTACGGCTTCCATACGCCCTCTTGATCGGTCACAGCCACTAGATAATGTCCGAAATATAGCGGTTCTCAAAGAGATAAGAGGTTCTAGGTTTTAAGTACTTTGAGGCAAGTGAGATGATTAACATATAGAAGAGTTCAAATCCAGACGTGCTCTGTCAATTTTCTCCAGCCTGTTATTCCTATTCTTCTGTCGATCTTCATGATGTCTGATTATCTTGTTGATGTTGCTACGACGTCACATACACTTCCTGTATTGTGTTTGTTAGGGATTGGACAGGCTAGCGAGAGAGTTAAGTAGCACGTTGAGTTTGTGACAGAAGTTCTCGCCAAATCGGAGTTTGGATTTAAGCCTGGAGATCTCAGATAGGTCCGACAAGAGTTTAGATGAGTTCTAGGTGAAAGGAGAGATGGAACGGGGGCCTAGGAGTCCGACCAGAGCTGCCTTATAGCTTGTATTTGTGCATGACCGGCAGCCCGTCCAGCCCCTCCGGCCACCCGGGAGAACATGGTTGGGCGCCTGGCTCCGGGCCTGGATGGCCAATTTGCTACTGCCCATCAGGCGGGCACCTGCTTGACACACATAAGTTGGCAAACTCGCGTTTTAAGTTTGTTATTGAATGATTTCTCCATGAGAACACAAACACAACTAAGATGCAGTGCAAATGCAGAGAAACGGTATATGGATCCTAAATGCAATGCAAATGCAAACCCTGCAAATGACATATTTTTATTTAGAGTCAGGGTCGATCCCTAATTTTATTTCGATGGATGACTAAGAGGAATAGCCAAAATTTAGGTGTCAATTTGTGTTATCTCACAACAAGTAATATACATGCAACATATACATTGTCGATGCCGCTGTTAACAACATGAACTTTTCCAAAAAACAGTTTGTGTAATACTTCATACGCCGACGTCTCTTACACCGAACTAGTCTCTACGGGGTCGTGCTACCATATGAGGCAGTGGCACCTGGTTATTTTGATTAATGACAAGCAATAGTATCAAAATTCGAATGCAAAAATTGATTGGAATACATGTTGAGCATGGAATACAATTGGTCGGTTGCATTACGTCAAAGCCATATAAGTAATACATAAATATACAAATTTCCACTATTCTTGTGCTAGGTATCATGAATTATCTTGTTGTTCTGTATATTAATAAGATTTAAGTCGCCGTGATTGACATGAGTAGACGAGAACAACTTCATCCTCCCGAACAATTAAAAATCTCTCCAAGGTTATGGTGAAGTTTATGTGGGTATAGTGACTTTTGCATTCAAAGTATAGTCGTTGTGTTTGTTTTTCTGATGTTATGTTTCTTGGATGTGGAGCTACTGGCGCAACAACAGTAGTTTGGCTAATGGCAGTTGGTTCTACGGGCACAGGAGAACCTGGATTTCTTTGTTTTAATACGTAAAGTGTGACATAGTGTGGGATCACGAACTCAGGATCTCCTGCTCTAATATCATGAGAGAATTTGTAAGACCATTGTCAACTGTTCTAAAACCTTAAGCTGTTAATGAATGAGTGATTTAATATTTAATTATTCTATCATGTATGTTACGGAAAATGCTAAGAGATGCACAAATTCAAGCGTAAAATAACGAAGGATGAAAGTTAAAAAAAAAAAACACACGAGACACAATATATGTGGAAAACCCAAAACAGGAAAAACCATAGGGAGAGGGAGGGATTTCACTATCTTCAATAAAGAGTACAATCATCAATCAATGATGTAAAGATCTAACAAGAAGAAGTAAAAAACAAAGGGTGTCGGGATAGATCGCTCGGATAGAAGCAAAAGCAAGTGTTATAATATAATATGCAACATATCCTTTTTATAGCCTTCTCTAAAAAACCCTAAAACAAAGTAAATGGTCCCAAGTAACCTTATCACTAATTTGAAAGTCAAAATATAACAATGTTGTCCATCTTCTACTACATTATACAGATCATAAATAATAGACTGCACAAAGACTTTCATTCCACATTTCCAATTAATGTAGTTGGTTCCATCTGACATGGGAGGTCCAGAGATACATTGCCCCTTACTTAAAAATGCTCCTATAATGCTGGCCACATGGATCTTTTACTCCGAAACATAACACTTCAAAATCAACCAATCCGCTTTGATGCCAATTGAAATGACAAAGCACAACAATCAACAGGGTGGTGAATTGGTTATTATAAAAAAATTAAAACTTTTTTGTGAAAGACAACAATATAAGAGTGTACAAAAAACTTCTGAAATGAGAATAGTTATGTAGAAAGAGTTAAAGAGATAGAAGAGATGCAAATCAAATTTATAAGAATTCAGCCTTTCAATTGGCCTACTCGAAGTGGTCCTTCCATGACTTTTTAAGCTATTCACATTCTAGAACTTTCAGCATGAGTTAATTCGGCAAGGCGGTCCTTCTAGACTTTTCTTGAACTTTCGCTGATTAGTCTGTTCACCTTCTATAAGCAAGTTTTTCCAAGCATGTCGACATCCTCGTATTTGAAAAGCTATTTACATTTTATTGGTCGGCCAAACTTCAACGAGCTGTCATCTTATAGCTTATTTACCTTCTACAGAGGTCCTTCATGTCTTCGACACATTTGTCGTCCAAAGCATTTCCATACTTTTAGACTACATATTCCAATACCATCTACATATGGCTTGTGTACATTGAAGAAGCTCTGCAAATTTAAATGGAAACATTAGCAACCTTTGACCATCTTGTTATTTTCGAAAGGGAATTTCTTGAAGTCATTTTCGTGGAGTTTATAGTGAAATTGATTAATCACTAGGCATGGACAATGAGGGCGGTTGATGTATTGACAAACTTACATTGGAAAGAATCATGTGAAAGAGTCCCCCTAGAGTAGGGAATCTCCATAGACCAACGAAGTCATCCTAATCAATAATATATAACGATAAAGTATTGAGATGGCAATAAAAAATTGTCAAAAGAATAAAAGTTCCACGTTTAAATAAAAAATCCCGGATCTACCGCTTTGCTTTGGAAAGGCTGTATTATTCAAACAGGGTAAGTATAGCTTGCACAAGATCTCCAGCATCCATGCTTGGTCCCAATGTGACATCATTGTAACATAAGAATTTCTTTCTTTCCATAACTCTAATAACATAAGATAGATAATGTTCAAACACTACATGTCTTTATAAAATATTGTAAAACTACAACATTAATTATCCGTGGGACCTAGACCTAAGCTCGAATGTTCTACCATTTAATTAACCCAATATTAAAGTACTGGACCTGTCAGTCGGTCCAACATATGCTCGCTATAAATTTTCTATTTTTTTTTTCTTTTTGGGTATATTAAACTCTCCAAGAAGCACTCGACATGTGGATGAAAGAAATTGGTCGGTATAGAAGCACTTTGGTTCTTTTCTTGAGTCATCCATGACATTAGATTGAAGCTATGGTTGTGTGGAAGTTAATAATTGGTCGGCATTGACTCTAAATCGTCGTTAAAAGAGATTGAAATGACCCCCTTTTTTAAATTAAAGCAACAGAAAAATCTCCACACTAGAGATCTGCTCACCAAAAGTGTCGGCATGGTCAGATGTTTCAATGTGTGATCTTCAATTGATTGGCATTGCGCAGGTAAGATATTTTCCTGAAAAGAAGCTTTTGACAAAACGAAAATCTCATACATATGTAGATTATTGATCATTCATTAATAGATTAGTGTTAATTGTCTAATGGTTTTGCACCCTCCATCCGGCTTGCCCTAAAGATATCATGCTTTTGGCTCCTCAATTGATCAGGACGAAAGCAACAACGATTAAAAAAAAATTAAATAAATAAAAATTCACGGTTTTTATTTTATTTTAAGATGGTAGTGAGTTACATCTTCGAAAGGGAAGCGAAAAACCACTTTTCGAATGTCGATGTCTAAAGCTCGTAGCGTACACCGGCAACAAAGAAACATTGAAGGGTGTATGCGACATGGATCCATCGAAACGCGTCGCTTTCGTCCCTCTCCTTTCATGGTGGCCCTCGACAGCGCCGTCTCCGCAATTGGATCATTCCAGAGGACCGCAACCAGGCGTCGGAAACCACCATCGCCACGCAGATCCAAGGGAAAAACACAGCACCGAAAGTTTAGTCTTCAGTCGTGTTCTCGGACATGAGAGAAGGTACGAAGCCACCATCGTCTTTTGAAGAGACCGAAATAAGTCGAGAGCAAGTGAATTGAAATTGTTCACAAATTGGCGACTTTGAATGGGGGACCTCCCACGAAGATGCCGTCGGCGCAAATTCTGGGTAACGGGCAAAAAGGCAAAAGTATTAAGGTTGCTTTCCTAGATAAGCTACATGTGTCGGAAATTATGTGGATAATCCCAACACGTAACTGCTAGGTTTTCTGGTGTTCCCATCAAATGATATTGAGAGTACACACTAAATAATTTAAAGAGAAGATGATCATCGTGGCTAAACCGTTTCCATAGTTATGATTTTGTTCCTTTCCCATGGATAATTAAAAAGTCAAGAATTTCATCGTAACAAGTTTTGGAATATGCAGACAAGTTTTAGAATATGCAGTCAAAGGGCCCCTCGAAACGACATAATGAAATAATAATCAAGAATCATTCGTATAATAATCTCATTAACTTCTGCTTAACTTGTGCTTTTTGAACTTTGACCGCTAGAAGCCATTTTAGCTAGGTGTGACCAGCCATTTAGGAAAGTAGGTACCTGTCTGTGTTAAAAAAACGACCCAACTAATCGAGTTATTAATTGTCATGCTGCCGGGAATGTCGGGTTAAATGGAAACGAGTGAGCCGCTTTCCACGAGATCATTAGCTCAATTTACTCTATGGACGTAACTCCGAACCGCTTTTAATTCCTCACCTAGTTGCGGCATTCCTATTGTAAGTAGCGCTCGTAGAAAGTCACTACCGCGGGTCATCTCTTCCGATCCTTTTTGCCAATGGAAGGGAGCCGCTGAATGTCACGACAAACCCCATAAACAAGTTTGTTGGGATAACTAAGACGCCCGCCCGCACTTTACAATCGAAATGATAAACGTGGGGGGTAGAGAATAAGGAGTAAGGTTCACAATACGAAATATAACAAGAAAGGGGATAATAGCTGATTAAGACTTGACTATGATATGACCTTAAAACGTATAGAGTGACGGAAATAATATCTTATTCCGTAAACAGCTGATGTGATATAAAAAGAAAAAACGTGAGATTTTAGGGTTACGATGGATGAGAGGTCGCCTTTCTGTCGGGTCCCTTTTTTTTTTTTTTTTTTTCGTTTGGTTGGAACCGTGGTTTTACACTATGGGGACGAGTGATCGGAACGGGGCTAGTCATATGGACAACAAACGGGGCCTAACGAAAACGTGGATGGAGGAACAGGCCATTTATGTTGTCCATAGCTGAGGCTGCGTCCGAGAGTGTGTAGAGGGGCGTGTGGGGTCAGCGATGTGACCAAAGATTTCGTGGTTGAAACAGAGTAGAAAAAGGCCCATGTGGGTGTTCTTCATTCGAAGCATATTCCTTTAAAAAAAAACAAACAAGGGACCCATAATAGAAATGGAAAAAAAAAAAAAAACATTGGAGAGGGAGGGACGCGGAGTTAGGTTAAATAGATAAAACATTGAATGGTATATCCCTCGGAATCATCACATAAATCAAGTTCATCTCAACAGTCGATTATATGAAACTCACGATTTAAAGAGATTGAGAAATGACACCCATTAGATTGAGTTGCCAAAAATGTCACAAACCTATTGCGATTGTGTCATTTCAGTTCTAAACTTTTTTTTAATCAATTGAATTTTAAACATTTTGTAATTGTGTTAATTCAATCCATTTGGTCGACTAGCGCCGACGTGGCAAAATTTTAATAAATTTTTATCTTTTTTTGCATTAATTTTTTATTCTTTTAATTAATTTTTATTCTTTTCTTTTTATTTTATGGTTTAGGGTTTATTGGCAGGTAGAAAAAAAAAGACAAAAACTCAAAAAAATAATAAAATATTATTACAATTTTGCCACGTCAATATCGACCGATCAAATAGACTAAATTGTCATAATTAAAATGGATTTATGATTTTTTTTCAGTAATTTCCCATTAGATTGAAGATGTGTCTTGACTCTAATCCTCGCTCTTATTGGTCCTTAATTTCAGAGCACCCTCCAATCATTACCAATATATTGGTAATGTTTCAAACTATTTATTACCACGCAATTTCAAAGTTCTCACCCACTTCACCTTTGGTAGCACCACATTTCCCACCTTTGTGTCAATTTTTTTTTTTGAAAAAATTTCAAATAAGGTCCCGAAGTGATTTCCTTTTCTCAAATAAGGTCCGAGTTAGATATTATTTCAAATAAAGGTATGAAGTGTCATAACTTATTTTAAACAAAGGCTTGAAATGGTAATATAGTCAAAAAATAGGGCATAGCCTCAAGGGCATTTTTATCATTTTTTTTAATTTTTTTTTTGTCCTTTTGATCTTTGTTTTGTCCTTTTTCTATTTTTTAAAGAATTTAAAAAGTTAAAAAAAAAAAAATACAAAGCCCTCTGCTTTGTGGCCACCGCTCCCGCTTGTGGCCACCGCCCCATCGCTAGCGAGGTTTCGACGAGGGCTAGCGACCTTGCTAGCGAGAGATGAGGGCCTAGGCGAGGGCCGGCAACCCTCGTCTAGATTTGGGAGAGGGTCGCATTTGTCTCCCAATCTCGGCAAGGGCTTCCTAGCCCTCGCCTCCGGTTGGCGACCATGCCGGCCGTTGTCGATGCCGCATCGGTGGTGGGACCACAAGCGGAAGGGTTGCCTCTATTTTAAGGGCGCCATGAAAATGGGAAAAAAAAAATCAGATTTAAGTTTGGTAAAGGACTAAACTTGAAAAAGCGAGGATGGAGCTTGAGCGAGAGATGAAGTGACGAGGCGAGAGGCCGAAGACGAAGTGACGACGCACAATTTGAGTTTGTACTCTTTGAGGACAAAAGAGAAAATAGTACCAAGGCATGTCCCTTTGAATCCCATGCCTCTTTTTTTTCACTTTTATTTATTTATTTAAAAAACAAGAAAAGACAAAAAGAAAAATAACATAAAAGTAAATGACCAAAAAGTCCTTGAGGCCGGACCCTTTTTTTTAGACTAAATTCACTTCAGACCATTATTTAAAAAAATAAGAGCATTTTAAAATTTTATTTAAAATAATATTTATTTTAGGTCTATATTTAAGAAAATGATGGCATTTTAGACCTATATTTAAAATTTTTCCATTTTCATGACTAAGCCCTTCCAATCGAATGTCGATCCTCCTCAAGTTCCCTCCCCCACAAATCTGCCACGTGGTCTCCTTCTAAATGTCCGAGGTGGACCCGTGACACACACACTCACACAATGACTCTCTCTCCCTCTCTCTCTCTTTTGCACCGCCAACTCTATTTATGCCCATTTTTCCTCGTTTCTTCTCCCCCAAATCTCCCTCTCTCTCTCTCTCTCTCTCTCTCTCTAGAATTCCTTGTGATTTCTCTCTCTCCTTCCTCCTCTGACGCGAATCTTAGACCAACCCAGAAAAAAGAAGAAGAAGAAGAAGAAGAAAAAGAAGCCATGGCTCTTCCGACAATATCACCCAACTCTAGTTGCAGTCGTAGCAGTTGGGCTAGTTATGAACACCTCCCATCATCTTCTTCTTCGTTATCGTCTTCGCTAGCGGACTTGGGCTTCTTGCCCATGGCCAGCAAACAGAAGATCAAGCCCATCAACACCACCACCAGATCCACAGTAAATGGTGCTTTGCAATCTCCTCCCATCCTCCATTTCCCAAGGCAATCCCACCAACCCCTACCACCACCACCACCACCTGCAATAACTATTATAGGACAACCCTGCAGCACCTCCACCGCCGCCGCCGCCACCACCGAGAAGACCCACCACCCCCACCACCACCTTCCACAGTGGAATTTCCTGCAAAAGGCTGCCGCCGACGCCTTGGACTTCGTCGAGAGCGCGCTGATTTCGAGAGAGCTCCACCACCCGCTCCCCAAGACTGCCGACCCCCGCGTTCAAATCGCGGGGAACTTCGCCCCCGTTCCTGAGCAGCCCGTCTGCCGCCACCTCCCCGTCGCTGGCAAGATCCCCGATTGCATCAATGGTGTCTATGTGCGGAACGGCGCTAACCCGCTGCACGAGCCCCTTGCGGGGCACCACTTGTTCGACGGTGACGGCATGGTCCACGCGGTGACGATTAGCGGAGGTTCGGCCAGCTATGCCTGCCGGTTTACCGAGACGCAGCGGCTGGTCCAGGAGCGGGAGCTGGGCCGGCCCGTGTTCCCGAAGGCCATCGGTGAGCTGCATGGCCACTCCGGTATCGCCCGCCTCCTCCTCTTCTACGCGAGGGGGGTGTTCGGCCTTCTCGACCACAGCAGCGGGAGCGGAGTCGCCAACGCCGGCCTTGTCTACTTCAACAACCGCCTGCTGGCGATGTCCGAGGATGACCTGCCGTACCAGGTGAGAGTCAAGCAATCCGGCGACCTTGAGACGGTGGGCCGGTACGACTTTGACGGCCAGCTCGAGTCCACTATGATCGCCCACCCCAAGGTCGATCCCATCACGAAGGAGCTCTTTGCCCTGAGCTACGACGTTGTCCACAAGCCTTACCTCAAGTACTTCAGGTTCTCGCCGGACGGCGAGAAGTCGCCGGACGTCGAGATCCCCCTGCCGCTACCGACCATGATGCACGACTTCGCCATCACCGAGAACTTCGTCGTAATCCCGGACCAGCAGGTCGTGTTCAAGCTCCAGGAGATGCTATGCGGCGGCTCGCCGGTGATCTACGACAAGGACAAGATGTCCCGCTTCGGGATCCTCGACAAGAGGGCGAGCGACGCGTCGGGGATCCGGTGGGTCGAGGCACCAGGCACGTTCTGCTTCCACCTGTGGAACGCGTGGGAGGAGCCGGAGCAGGGCGAGGTGGTGGTGATCGGGTCGTGCATGACGCCGGCCGACAAGATCTTCAACGAGTGCGACGAGAGCCTCCAGAGCGTGCTCTCCGAAATCCGCCTAAACCCGACGACAGGAAAGTCCACCCGCCGACCCATCATTCACCCCTCCGAGCAAGTGAACTTGGAGGCCGGCATGGTGAACCGGAACCTCCTGGGCCGGAGAACCAAGTACGCGTACCTCGCCATCGCCGAGCCGTGGCCAAAGGTCTCCGGGTTCGCCAAGGTCGACCTCGAGACGGGGGAGGTCAAGAAGCACTTTTACGGCGACAACAGATACGGCGGAGAACCATTCTTCTCACCGGCCGGCAACGACCCGGCGAGGGAAGATGACGGCCACATTCTCGCCTTCGTCCACGACGAGGAGACGTGGACGTCGGAGCTCCAGATCTTGAACGCCGCGAGCCTGGAGCTCGAGGCCTCGGTCAGGCTGCCGTCCAGGGTCCCCTACGGCTTTCACGGGACGTTCATCGAGTCCCAAGACTTAGCCAGCCAAGTATGATATAAATCTTCAGTTTTGTCTTACTTTCGTGGGTTTTCTTTCTCTTCTCCAGCCGGTGTAGTGTTACGTGGTGCTGCAGAGCGAAGCAGGTCTTCGCCGGAGAGACACGTCGTCCGGTTCCTGGTGGGACACGAAACCTGAAACACGAGCACAAACCAGACTTCCTGGTTTTGTTTGTTGTTTTTTAAGTTTTATGTTGGGGGAAAAATAACAACAAAAAACTGGCAGAGACCAGCTAGTAGCTTTTGGACAGTGTGCAGTTTTTGAGCTCAGCTGGTTTCTGTTTTTATTTTTATTTTTTTTGTCGGCTTTTTTCCTATTATTATTGTGTAATGTCATTTACACACACACAAAAATGTAATTTTATGATTAATTAGTTTATTTCTGCATTCTGTAAATTTCTCTCTTCATTCTCCAAATTGCACTTCTAGTTTTCCCTGGATTTGTTTAGTGAAAATTATTTGACTGAGACTCATACGGCCCAGTTTTTATCTGCAGAGTAAATATGTTTTCCCTTGTTCTGTTGCCTTTTGTTTTGGTTGAGGGAGAGCCAAATATATATTATTAGGGGTGAGCCACAAAACCATGATCCACCCAAACCGGGTTGAACTGTACTCAATCGGCTGATTTTGGATGTAACCGGCGGGTACTGATCCGGTTCTTGATTCTAATTTTTTGGAACCGGCGAAGACCGATTCGGTTCTTGGCTTGGACTGGGAGCCATCCAACCGGTCCCCTTTTTTCCAAAAATCCAAGATGGCTTTCTTGTTCAGAGCCTTCTTCCTCTGTTTTTTCCTTTGTCATACGAAAGCAGAAAGTTTCCCAAGTCTCACTGACCAGAGTCTCATCACCACTAACTTCGGCGCAAGAAAATTACTTGCTGTAGGCTGCAATTTCCTCCCAAGGAAAATGGGTGTACGATGCTTCACACCCTCTCTACGGCTCCTCTAGTTGTCCCTTCATAGATCCACAATTTGACTGCATCAAGTACGGAAGGCCTGATAAAAAGCACCTCAAGTACAGATGCCAAAATTCGACCCAAAAAAAAAAGTACATATGCCAAAGTCCCCAGTTGAGCTCTCCTACTTAAACTGCTTGGGGCTAATTCCATTTTCTTTTTTTAATTGATATTGATGCGCGATAAGACTATAACTAGAATCTAATCGGAAGCCCAATCGGACCGATGATTCGGTTATCGGGTGGATTCATAAAACGAATAGATGATTAACGATTCGTGTTTTGCTAAACCGGTCCCTAGCAAGTGGTTCTTAGTTCTAGAGTGAGAATCATCTATCCCGAAACCGATCACCCCTACATATTATTATGCCGTTAGAGTTGCCTATGCATTATCATATCCCTAAGACATCGCATGTACATTCGAAACATCATATTATAACGGTATTGATTATACAACGATTTTTAAGTGGCTGTTATGCTAACGATCGGTTTTAAATTACAAAAAATAAATAAAAATTAATTAAAAAATATTATAGGATGTGCTCTTTTAAAATTTTGTGGCTCACAACTTACTCTCACAATTATCCAAAAACTATTATGCTAGAAAAGTCCTATATTTATTTACCAAAATTGGATATCATGTCGTCGTCTATTATATTCTGTATAAGAGTATGGTCGAGTTGCTTGGCTTTAAATTCTTTTGACGTGTGAAATCACATTAGAGAATGACGTTATCACTGTCATGGGTTGATGGTTAATGACAATGACTAATGTCAAAAGATTTAACATTTTTAGCGACCGTTTATTCTACCATGTGCACTACTATAACATTTGAAGACGGGCTATGGCTAGTTCCATTAGGCTGTCAGTACTCCAGTTTGCATATGGAGAATTATTTTAGAATTTCTAGACACAATAACTTATTCTATTTTTGTTTTATTTTTGAAAATTAGGGCCATAGTGGAATCTATACGAACTTTAATTCTCAATGTGAATGCAAGCCCCGGGAGGCCAGGGACTCCCTAGCCTCCAAAACTTTTTGGAATTTGCTCCACGACCCCTAAGATTTGGGTAATTCGCGGTATGAGTCCAAACACCAAAAGATACAATTAACACTATCTTAGCAGCCATACCCTATCATGCTTGATTACTATTCTCCTGATACAACTACACTAAATAATTATCACAAAAAGAAGAACGTGGTGAAAAAAACTTTTATTAACTATATGGGAAGCATTTACGAGAAAAACCACATTTAATTGCAGACCGAACCGACGACAAGTGTTCATGGAATAGCTTTGGCTTAATTTTATTTGGTGAACAATTTAAATGTCGTCAATCTATTTTGGAAAAAACCAACTTCAAGAATTGGCCACTATCTTCGTTAAAGACTACTAATTCATAGATTAATAATCTCTACGTGTAATCCATTCCAAGTTCGACTTCTTCTTCTTCTTCTTCTTCTTCTTCTTCTTCTTCTTTTATAAAAAATGCGGAAATTTAAGTTTGAAAGCAACTCACTTAAAAAATTGGCAACTATCATCGCGAAAGAAACTATCTCCAAAACTTTTTTTTATGACGTATAGTGGACTAGGTTGGGGATTTTTTTACTAACGAGCTAGAGGTCACATGCTCAAATCCCATCAGCTAAGTATAGATCACTTCGAGCCGTGATCACCTGTCTGGACCAAAAGCTTGAACCTAACCGGTTTACGATACTTGTAGGGTGTTCATGGGTTTCCAAATAGTTTAACCTCCACGCTCCTGCCATGGAGTATAAAATAATGGCAAACGTTAGACCCCTTATGAAGTAAGGCATCAATTAAGCAATTTACCAAGGAAAGCCCAATCTAAGTTATGTTTAAATTGATTTTTATTAACTTTTTTGCTTTACAGTAGTTCAATCTAAATTGATTTACATTGACTTTTAAGAACCTCAAATCGACCGAAACCAATACATATTAACGATAAATTTGAATTTTTTTTCTTTGATAGGAAGGTCAATTAAGTGTAATTTGCTTAACACGTATCTAGGAAAATGGCCCCTCAGCTAAATTATGTCCACAGAATAACTCGTTCCGTCTAATAACGTGGATATAATTTCTGATTAATGAAGAAAGATCAACTCACTGCTTTTCTTTTCTTTTATTTCTTTTGTGCATTCCAGAAAAATAGAAGGGAAAATTATCCAAAAAATATTAAATATATTGTACTTTTCCAAGTAAATCTTAAACCTTTTAATTTTTTCAATTCAGTCCTAAACGTTTTAATTTTTCCAATTCAATCATAACCTTTTTTACTTTTTGCAAATTGAGTTCATCCGATCAATTTTGATCGAAAATTGCTGACATGGCCATTGGCCTTTTTACGTTGCATGGAAAACATTAACGTGGATAATTTTTAATAATATTTTAATATTTATTTCGAATTTATTATTTTTTTTACTTTTTTCTATTTTTCCTTTTTTTTTCCCCCTTTTTTGGTTCAAAAGGTCGGCAAGGATTGCTGGTCGTTGCCCAATCCCTCGCTGTGGCTCGCGAGGGCCTGCGCAATGGCATGTGACTCCCTCACCGGCCTTAGCCGGGGGCCGCGATTGTGGCCGTCGAAAGCTTTGTGGCCCTCACCCTTAGCTAATGGCTAGTAGCCCCTGCCGACCTTTTGAACCAAAAAAGGGAAAAAGGGGGAGGGGGGGGGAAGGGGAAGAAAGAAAATAAAAATAATAAAAAATATTAAGGTACTATTAAAATTTGTCCAAGTCGGCTCTAGCTTGTCGCGTGGGACGGCCGGTGGCTACGTCGGTACTTTACGGTTAAAATTGATTGGATTGACTCAATTAGCAAAACGTGAAAAGGTTTAAGACTTAACTGGTAAAATTAAAATGTTTAGAACTGAATTGGCAAAATTGCAATAAACTTAAGATTTTTTGGGCAATTTTTTCCAAAATTCAAACACATCAAGTCCAAAATCATTTCACTTTCCTTTTCCCACCAATCCAAAGTTTCTTCTTTCAATGCGTGCGGACTTTTTGCCCCCTCACGGTCGCCAGAAAAACGTATAATGGAGACATAGAACAACGAGGAGCGTGGAATAATTCATTGGACAATGACAAGCAAATCCACATCTTAATTCGCAGTTTTTGCTATTTTGCCGCGGATTGAATGCTGGCCATAGGTTATGGGGGGGAAAAGGTGTTTTATGGAGACTGACGCAGAGAGAGAGAGAGAGAGAGAGAGAGAGTTGGCAAAAGGCAAAGAAAGTCGCACTTAAAGTTTTGTCTTGTAGATGTTAAAAAAGTCTTTAAGTATTCTCTTTAGAAGAATGCATTTTCTTCGTCTTGTCCTTTTATTATAGTAAAATCAAATAAACTTTGGCCAACAACTAAAGTTACCACGCCTTGATTCTTTTTCGATTTTTCCTGGAAATTCGGGAAATACATAGTTACAAATTAAAGTTCTAGGAAATTCACCAAAATACATAGTCACTAGCTGGACGGTCGGAAATCATGAATTTTTCAAGTGCTATTTTATATCATTAGTCAAAGGAAAAATGCATGGAAACTAGGGTGTAAAAAATTGTAAAGAACGAGTCAGATTCTAAACTTACCTAATCGTACTAAGATTACACCAATCCATGCCTACATCTAACGGAAAGAGATTATTGTTAATTTTTCTTAGCTTTGATTATTGTGTCGGCACCAAAATTTGACATGACTGACGTGATCAATAGATGTCATGCCAAATCTCCACTATTGGTCGAGCTATATGGCACGTGCCATATAGCTCAAGACTTGAAGAAGGATACATGTAAACAAGCTCAAGACTTGAAGAAGGGTACATGTAAACTCAAGACTTGAAGGGAAAAAATGGTATAAAAACAAGCTCAAGACTTGAAGAAGGATACATGTAAACTCAACCAAATGGAAAGATTTTACTTCTTTCATCCAAGTTTTTGTTCCTTTTCTTTTATTTTGTCAAGCTCTCGCCCTTGTGTGAGTTTGTTGTGAGCTTGCCTTCTTGCTCGTTTACGCCTTATCGCTCGTTTACTCCCATTCGCTCATAGGCTCAGTTCGTTTCCTTTTTCTAACCAGTAAATCGTATGATCAACAATATAAGGATCATGAGCATTGCACATTTACCAATTTCGAGTTGGTTCTTTCGTTGGTTTTCGTTAAGGGTTGGGCATTCATTTGCCAAATTTGGAGGAAATAATTAATTTGTGCACCATCGGAATTATTAATTGGTATATGGCGCACCATTGGAATTATTCCAGTCTCAATTAATTTGCACAGTATGGCTCTCGTATTATTACAATTTTTTTGGGGGGGGGGGGGGTGGGCTGCAAAAGCTTCTTTGGCTAGAAAGAAAGGTCTAAGCAATATCTTTTGGCTAAGATTTCTTGAGAATATTAATTGGTATATACGTGTTTTATACGTGATGGGTACTTACTAAATAAAGCCAAGACCGAGTGGATGTTGATTTTGATCTTAACAAGCAACAGTTTTGCTTGTCGGAACTGAGACTGCTTTCTCCATCAAGCAATGGACATCATCAAGAATTGGTCCAAGATTCCGAGCTTGCCGACTCTTGAGAAGATTTTTAAAAGAAAGAAAAGACAGCTATTTCTGGAGCAACACTTTCTTTGGAGGAAGAAAAAAAAGGATATATTCTTCTAAATGGGAATGATTTCGTTTACTAAAATATTGTTAGGTACACAAACATGGGGAATCCTCAAATATGTCGGGAGTAGGACATACATCAAGTCCCTCTTTGCTGGAATTTTTAGCCTAAGGATGTCCATATCGTTTACTCTGGATGTATATTCATAGACAAAACAGTTCATCTACATGCACGAATAAGGCTTCATTTGTGGGACGACGTACGTGATTACCGAGCTTACCCTGAATGGCAAACTCAATAAGATTTATAATGCACTGTCATGAGAATTTTCCTCTGTCTTGGGTTAGAGAGGGAAATTCCTTCTCCAACCAACATTTTATTGGCGGGTTAGAAATATGAGTATCACTCACTTTGAATGTCAGCTAACTGTCCAGGTACGATGACAGGCAAACATTTCAACAAAACAGCGATGGAAGGGAATACATTTTGGGTGGCCTTAGGCCTTTTTCATTCCAGAAGCTAGCTTAAAGGTTGAGGTTTTCTCTTATACTTATAAACCGACTATTAGCCCCTTCCCCAACCAATGTGAGACAACCCCAACAATCTCTCCCTCACATATCAAGAGATGGGTCGGAGCGGCAACAACCTACATCTTTCCCGTATGACTTTTGTTGGAGTTGGCGAATACTTCGGGGACCCTTATTTCCCACATTGGGTACGCCCAAATGAGCTTAGGGAAACTAAAATATAATCCGACGACATGTGACCCATGCGCACGGGATGTGGGGGTTCGGGGGCAGCGCCCCCGACACGAGTGTCCCACTGCCCGATCAGCGGGGCGGGGGTTCCGCTATAGTTTGGGCTTTTGTCTAAGCTAGCCCATTTGTTAATGGGTTAAAAAGGTTTTAGATATATTAGGTTTTGGGCCCGTTTAGAACACACACACACACACACACACACACACATATATATATATATATATTTGCTCATTTTTGGTTGATCATTGTAATGAGTTATGCGGTTATAAACCTAAAATCATAGTGAAATCTCTTTAAAGGACATAACCCTATTCTGGGGTGAATTTGGGTAAACCGTGCGTCGTCTATTTTTCTTATATTATATGTGCGATCATTCCGAATCGGTTTACATTACAACCCTTCAACTTTTGGATCCCGGGCTCTGATACTAGTGTTGTGTGATTTTGAGTTTCTCTCATATCAAAAGCTAGCTCAAACGTTGAGACTTTCCCTCACACTTATAAACCGAGTACCAGCCTTTCCACAACCGATGTAGGACAATCCCAATAATATAGGCGTTGTCGAAAATGGTTAATTACTTGTAAGTTTGGTTGTAATTTCTCGGGAATCAGAATGGGCTACAAATAGGAACTGAGAAGGTTTCGAATGTGGGTGGAAAAGATTAGAAGAGAAGAGATCGTTGACATGAAAATGGGCAAGACAACTGTTCCTACAAAACTTAGACACATTCAATCCTAAGAACTTACTCATAGTAAGTTCTCAAGCATTAGTGACACCGACCATAGAATGGTGGCGACGGGGACCACGATTGAGGCAGTCGCTATTAGGGACGGGAATGAACAGAATATGGAGACGCCCAAGAACAGGCACAAAAACACATGCGAGTGCTCCTTGACATGGTCAAATTGGCCTCTCTCATAAATGTATGGTCCATTTCCTTCTGATTAGTCTCTCGCAGCCTTTGAAATTTTCGTACCTACTACGCCTTGAATTTTCACGTGCTTGTCTGTCATTCCCACCCGGAAACTCCTCTTCAAAGTAACTTTATTTTTATGAAAGTTTAGTTGATTCTCTTGTTTTGGCTTTTCTAAAGACTTGTTGCTTCCATATATCACAAGTTCATTACATTTTTATTCTCATTTTTTCTTGGATTGGATGGGTTATTAAACGCTTGATTTGGATTCACTATATCTTATAATTCAAATCATAGCACCGCTGGCTCATATTAAATTTGGCTAATGGCCCACTCTATTCTGTTTATGATGAGTATCAAGACATTTGATATCTTCAGACTTCATGCAAAAGCTGAATATCATCAGTTTACGAAGTCTATTTATGAATTTATATTGAGACAAAAACCCCATTACTTATATCATCATAGCTAGTAATCTGGCTCGAATTTCTCATTGTAGCAAGTGATGATTGACCTTCAATCTTAAAGATTGTTTTGCAACGCAGATTACTTATGCAAAACATCTTGATTGATTAGCAATTATTCCCAAGAAAAACCTACCTTCCTTAAACGAAGAACTCTACTTATGAAAATCAAGATTTGCTTGTCTTGGCGACCAAATCGTTGGGAATTCTGATTTCATCCCTCAACGACTACTCAATCTTTTTTAAGAAAACTCATCCAATGGATTAATTGGAGAGTGATCCTCTAAAGACAGTCTAATGGGTAGATTGGAAGTGGAGGAACATAAAAAGAGACCAAGGCGCTGAAGAGAAAGAGAGATTAAGAATAATAAATTCTAAAGTTCAAGAGAATTTCATACTTGTCTTCTGTGAACTACAAATTGTAATCCTTGAGAGGCATTAAAAGAGTGATTTTGGGAGATAGTAAGACCTATCAAACTTGACTGTCATCATTCAATTATGTAACCTCCTTTTGATTGTCTAGTTGAAATCCAGCGAATAGGCTGTAGGCTTGATCTAAGTCGGACCACTTTAAACTCTTTGTGCAAATTTCTCTATCTCTCAACCCCTGTTATTACTTTTGATGTGCGCACCGGTGAATATCATTATACCATTGAAAATATTTAGACTCTGTGCTTCATCGATTTTGATAATACTCAACTTGATTGTTTTATTTTCACATTAGCTTGTCGAGTTTTGTAAAGATAACATATTCATCTCTCTTTAGGCGGTCTTCTAACCTACAACAATAACATGTGACCGATCCGGAGGCACAATGACATAAAAAAAAATTCATCAAAGCAGAGATGGGAGGAAATAGCCCTTATCGGAAATGGTTAATTGCTCCCAAGTTTGGTTGTAATTTTGTGGAAATTGAAAAGGGCTTTGGAAAAGGACGAGAAAGTTTTGAAGGTGGGTGGAAAAAGATTAGAAGAGAAAAGAGATTGCTGATGTGAAAATGAGCAAGATAACTGTTCCTGCAAAACATAGACACATTCAATCCTAGGAACTTACTCATAAGAAGTTGTCAAGCATTAGCGACGCTGACTATAGAATGGTGGCGACGGGGACCACGACTGAGGCAGTCGCCATTAGGCAAGGGAATGAACCGAATATGGAGACACCCAAGAACAGGCACAAAAACATGCAAGTGCTCCTTGTCAGGGTCAAATTGGCCTCTCTCATAAATGTATGGTCCATTTCCTTCTGATTAGTCTCTCGCAGCCTTTGAAATTTTTCGTATCTACTACGCCTTGAATTTTCGCGTGCTTGCTGTCATTCCCACCCGGGAAACTCCTCGTCAAGGTAACTTTATGTTTATGGAATTTTAGTTGATTCTTTTGTTATGGCTTTTCTAAAGACTTGTTGCTTCCAATTATCATAAGTTTGTCACATTTTTTTTTTCATTTTTTTCGTTCTTTTTTTGCCCCAAGAAACGTGGTTCTTGTTTTGTTCTCTCAGGTACCATAAGTTCCACCAATATTTTTTCTTAGTGGGTTACCCGAGATGTTAAACGCTTGGTTTGGATCCACTAGATCTTATAATTCAAATCATAGCATCGTTCACTCAACTTGCCTAGCGACCCACTTTATTCCGGTTATGATGATTAATAGATTTAATTTAAATGGAAAAAATAGAAACTGTTTACATGTATCTATGCGGATCGAGCAACAAGGTTTCGACACCCATGCTAAAAAAATACTCATTCTTGGTCCGATAATTAATTAAATGAAAAGATACCCACAAAGTTTTGGTAAGGGAATTTTGGGACAATGTCTATTTTCTATTTTCTCTTATAGTAAACTCAAATTTTCTGATAATTCAATTGCAGAAGGATCGGAATGGGATGATTTTTCATAAACTAACAAGACAACCTTATTAGGAGAAAACTGTGGTACACAAACTCATAAGTATATGGTCAATTACAATGTACAAGTATATAGACACTCATATATTATTAGTAATCCAAAAACAAGTATAAAAATTAAGCTTGTCCGTAATGTATAATCACATTCGAGTTCAAAACGTAATGAACCAGCTTAGTTCATATTTTTTATGTTGAAGTCCTTAAAGCATACCAAGTACGTCCCTTTCACAATTAAAAGAAAGGCCAAAGGAGATATCTCGGGCACTATTTTCCTTGTGAAACCTTTGGAGCAATTTTTCTTGCGGAAACTTGAAACACACTCAATAACTTTTCTGATCAGGTTTGTCCCATTGGACAGAAATCTCTCCCGACCACCAGCCCAACATCCCCACAAAGCTACCGTGTCTCTGGGTGCCTTCACACAATCAATCAATCTCTCTCTCTCTCTCTCTCTCTCTCTCTCTGGGAAAAGTAGTTGCCTATTTGAAGATACAACGTGGGTTTTATTAATTAGAGGAATTCGAGAGGCTTTTTGGTTTTTTGTAGGAGGAGGTGGGGGCAGTGGCGGCAAATTAATTATGCAAAAGTGGGGGGAAAAAAGGTGAGCTGCCGTTGCTTTCATGCAGTCCTGCTTGCGGACTTATGGCAGTCAAGAAAACCCTGTTGAAAAGGCAAAGCACTGAGACCAATTGAGAGTGATTTGTCATGTTTTGATCAGCATCTGAAAAATCTCCATCACTTGCTGACAGCCGACCAAACTCCAGATTCAATGCTCTCTCTCTCTCTCTCTCTCTCTCTCTCTCTCTCTCTCGTTTTTAGTGTCATCTCAGAGCTCTCCATTGTGCTGTTTCTTTTCCACCTTCTAAAGCTTGCGGTACTTCACAAAATTCATTTTGCTATGTCATCGTACCTATCATCCTTCTATCTAATGATATGTAATTAGGAGACTCGTCTTCTAATTTCACTGAACTATCTATGAAATATATCATTCTTAGCCTTAGTTATCTCATTAGTCCTTTTGCTTAAAGTAGTTCAGTCTAAACTATGTGAAATCTCTCGTGTGTCCATCTTTGATAACTTGATTTTCTATAGGCTCATTTTCTTAATTATAGTCTTCTTTGGGACTGTGAACAGCACGCTACGCGAAGAGGTGCTATCTTTTGTTTGGAACGTGCAATAAAAGTTTGAATACTCTAATTGGAGAGATGTCCAAGAGGTCACCCGGATTTGACCCGACTAGCTTTTGTATTTGGATCCCTCTTAGCTCAAAAATAATTTAAAGCATTATTGCATTTGTATCCAGTTAGATATATTAAATGCTCAACCCTACATTAATTGATGAGAAAATTACTAAAAAAATCCTAAACTCATTACACTTGTGCCAATTCAGACCTAAACATTTTGATGATTTGCTAACGTAGTTCTAAACCTTTTGATGATTTGCAAATTTAGTCTTTTTGCAATTTTCCATGCCAAATTTTTTCACAATTTATCTTGCATACTTTTCTTGAATTATGAAAGTACCACTCTTAGTTTGCTTCACTTGTAGTCCAAGGAAGAATGTAAGTTCTCCCATCACACTATCTCGAATTCATTTTGCATGATCTTTAAAAATTTCTTGTAGAGATGTTCATTAGAAAACCGAATGGGATATCATCAACATATATCTGAATGATATCCTTACCTTCCCTTCTAATGGAGAGTGTGGTATCTATTTTACCTTTTAAAAATGATTTTGTGCTAGGAAATTGCTCAATCTTTCATACCAAGCACGAGGTGCTTTACGACCACATGGAGCTTTCTTCAGCTTGTAAACATAGTCAAATTTTCTTGGATCTTCGGATCCAAGTGGTTATTCCATTATAAACATCTTCTTTGATGTTGCCTTGGAGAAATGCACTTTTGACGACCATCTAAAATGGTTTCATCATTGTAATAAGCATAAGCTTGAAGAAGCCTTATGGCTTCTAACCTGGCCACTGGGACATATGTTCCATCGTAGTTGATTTCTTCTTCTTGTGAGTAACCTTTTGCCACGAGTCTTGCTTTATTCATCATTACTTTGTTGTTGTTATCTAACTTGTTTTTACTGACCCATTTGGTTCCAATTATTGGATGATCTTTAGGTCTAGACAAGCTTCTATACTTCACCGATTTTGAACTAATGAAGTTCGTCTTGCATTGCCTCAATCTAGCTTTCATCAGTTAGAGCTTCATCAATTCCTTTTGGCTCTATCTCGGAGATAAGTGCCATAGTACTTATCACCTCATTGAGTTTGGATTTGGTTTTGATTCCATCATTGAGATTTTCAATAACAAGATTCTTAGGATGACTAGATTTGTGCTTCCAATTCTTGTCAAATCTTTCATGTTGTTCTTCATCTGACTTATATGATTTAGATACGTCCACCTTTTCATTTGTAGGATCATTATGAGAGAAATCAAGATTTTGATTTTGATTAGTTGAGTCTGATGCCACAGCTTGTTTAGGTACTTGTGCGGTTTTAGATTCTAGCTTAAGTTAAGATGCTTGAGCATATTCAGATTCATCCAATTGAATCTAGTAGGATTCTTCAAATTTTATGTTCATTAATTCTTCCACCGTACGATAGTTTTTGTTAAAAACTCTATAAGCCTTGCTTGTTGTGGAATGTCCAAGGAAGATTCTTTCATCCGATTTCTCATCAAACCTACCGAGACGATCATTAGCATTTATGAGAATAAAACATTTGCATCCAAATACATGAAAATATGATATGGCTATTTTTTGCCTCCAAAAAGCTCATAGAGGGTTTCTCAATAATTGGTCTAAGAAAAACATGATTTATTATGTAACAATTAGTTGACAGAGCTGTTGGGGCTAACAATGCAACCTAGAAGGGGTGAATAGGTTGTTTAAAAAAAATTTGAATAATTCGTGCAACAAAGGTTAATATGGAAAAGATCGGGAGAGTAAATGTTTCACTAAATAGTATCTGAGTGTGTGCAAATAGAGTAATGACTTAGAAAAGATTTGCACACCAAATATATAGTGGTTCGGGTTATATACCAAGCTTACGTCCACTCCACACAACTAACAGCCACAACACGAGCTAGAATGCACTAGTAAATTGCCTTATAAATTACAAACAGTACGTGAGTTGATCTTTCATACGATAAATCACACTATCTTGATACAACCTCACTACTTAGGGGTGTACACTTGATTTTACACGATTACAAGGCAACCGATGATCACAAGATCTTTCACGGTTAAGCTTTCGAATATTCATTTGGTTATTCGGGTCTTGTTACTCCTTGGCCTTCACGACTTCCTCCTTTTATAAGCCTCGGTGATCTAGCTATTTAAGTATCCATGGAGAAGCAAAAGAGCCATTGGAGTTCGATGGTACATCTTGTCCTTACGCTGGAGCAACTTTTTCCATGTTAGACTAGACTTGCCTAAAATAGGTGCTGAGCTGCTGTTCCACGCCGACAACTTTTTGTTGTACTTCGACACGATAGTGTCTTGTTCCCGAGAGCGTAAAAATCCTCCCTTTTCCATCAAGCATGGGTTACATTGCCCGATCTTTCTCAAACATTAGCTCGTATGGACTTTATACTCCTTGTTTGACCTAATCCTTCAAGTTTTGATATCAAATATTCGATGACCAGATCTTTTGGGGTCCTCGGAGGATGTTTTCATGAAAGTGCTTCAGACTTCACGCGATTTTTACTCGATAGCCACAATGTGATCTTTAGCCATGTATATCAAACATCTGCACACCAAATGTAAATAAAATATCAAAACATATTTTGGAAATCATCAAAATATTTTATAAGATGTCTCTCCAACAAGAGCCCCAACCAAAAAATGAGATGCAACATTGCTTTTACTCAAGAGGGTTCTTACCATTTCTTGCAAAGAACTATTTTTCTTTTCTACTACACCATTCTGTTTATGTGTGTGGGGAGAAGAAAAATTGTGCTAAAGACCATTTTCATCACAACAATTAGAAAAATTTTGATTTTTAAATTCTCCCCCATGTTCGGTTTTGATACAAGGAATAATATATCTTTTTTTCATTATGAACTTTCTTTGTAAACTTTGTGAAACATGAAAATGCATCACTCTTATGAGCAAGAAAGAATACCCTTTACTTGGGTAGTCATCTACTATGACAAGATAATATCTCTTACCACCAAGCTTTTATTTCCGTGGGTCACAAAAATGTCCATGTGAAGAAGCTGCAGGGCACAACTAATGCTAACAAGATTTATTAACTTGAAAGAACTTCTTACCTATTTACCTAATGTGCAAGCAGAGCATAACTCAGATTTCTCAAATTTTATTTTTGGTAGCCCTCAAACAAACTTCTTAGATGAAAGCTTTGAAATTTTTTGATTCCGACGTGTCCAAGACTTCTATGCTATAGATCAAATTCACGTTTAATAGAGATGAGCCATTGGATATCATCATACTTCACATCAAGAGATAGATGTTCCCATGTCTTCGCCAAGGGGCTTAAGTATACTACAAGTGTCAAAACTTGTGAACGATGCTCACTTTAGTGCCAAAACTTTCAAAACGATCACTTAAATGTCAATTTTTTTGAAAAACGATCACTTCAGTGCCAAAACTTTCAAAATGATCACTTAAGTGCCAATTTTTTTTTAAAAACGATCACTTAAGTTCCAAATTTTTTTAAACACTCACTTCAATGCCATCTCCAGCAAGTCACATCGGTTCAAATATTAATAATAAAAAAAGGCCACGTCTGATTTTCGACGAGCCAGGTCAGCTCAAATTGAAGTTGGCACTGGAGTGATCATTTTATAAAAAAGTTGGCACTTAAGTGATCGTTTAAAAAAAAGTTGGCGCTTAAGCGATCGTTTTGAAAGTTTTGGCACTTAATCGAGCGCCGTACACAAGTTTTGGTACTTGTAGTGTACTTTAGCCTTGCTAAGGAAATGAATGTTTGTTGTCTCAACTTAATCTTGAGCATTTATTTTTTTGAAAGTTTATCTTGTATCCGGCATCACATAACTAACTTATGCTCATCAGATTGTAATTGAGCCCCTACATCATTGATGGTGAGACTTCCACTTTTAATTGTTCCTTTTCCTATGATCTTTCCTTTGTTGTTTCCTCCAAAGGACACACTTTCACCATTGAATTTTGTAAATTGGGAAAATCTTCTTGGATCACAAGTCATACGCTTTGAACATCCACTATCCAAATACCACTTGTTCTTTTTTTTTCTTGGGGCCTACAAAAATTTTGTAAACTCAAGCTTTCTTTGGCACCCAAATTTGTTTAGGTCTTTTTGGGTTAGAACACTTTGTCAAGCTCAAAATTCCTCGAATTGGTCTCCAGACTTTTGGACATCCATTCTTAGAATGATTTAAATCACCACAGTTTGAACATTTGGGGAAGCTTTGGCCGATAGGTCTTGTAAATTACTTCTAAGAATGATTTCGATAAGCAAGTTTTGAGGGTCTCCATCTAAGTCTTTCTTTGACTATGGGAAAATCATTTTGAAAATCAATTTCCTTTTCAAGATCAAGTCCAGATTTGTTGTACTATGGAACTTGTAAGGTTATATGTTTTAGTGTTTTTGAACCATAAGAAAAATTTCTGGTGATATTTCAAATTTCCTTTTCCAAATATTTAATTTCTTTTTAAACCAAATCACAATGGTCCTTGATTTGCGTAATTCCTTTTGTAAAAACTAAATTTTGTCTTTTTGAGAAGATCTCGAAGATTTTTTTGAGTGCTGATTTATAATCCAAACACAATTCATCTTCGAACTCATATACCTCTTCAGGAATTTTAAGATGACTTACCTTCATTTCACCTTCTAATTCTGAGTCCGCTATTAGACAGATGTTTGCATATTCGTCATCAATTTCCTCACATTTAGTATCACGCCAAGAATCTGCTTTGACAGCCTTTTTAGACTTTTCAAATTTGCCTTTCTTCTTCTTTAAAAGTGCACAATTGGTTTGATGTCCATGTTTTTCGCATTCAAAACAAACAATATCTTTACCTGTTTCTTTGTTGCTGAGGGTCTTCTTCTGATCATAATATTTGAAATTCTTTCTATGTTTGAACTTTCTTCCTTTCTTGGCTATTCTTCTGAATTTCTTTACCATGAGTGCAAGTATTCTTCATCCTCTTTATCATCTTCAAAATCCGATCTGCGGATGAAGCGGGCAAAAGGCTCAAGGCCAGGGAGGAATTTGCCATGATAGATCCATTTTGAACTCTGTTCATGGAGATTCTTGCTAAATCCGAGTTTGCTGCTCCAACCATAACCAAACTAATACCCCACTGAAAGTCATAGCCCCGGGGTAATAATAAGTCCCACTGTAAGCCATTGGCCAGCCTGCTCGGATGCATCAATCCGCTTATCTTTATCCTTTTCCTCGCATAGAGAGCTCTAGTAGCCCGTACCTTAGCTGTTCCTTAGCTTTCGAAGAAGGTAAGCTGTCCAAGATTCCTATCCGGTTATGTTAGCATTCCAAGTCGGTTGGACTCCTTTTCCCAATATGCGGTAATATAGGGACTGCCACTCTTTCCACAAGCAAGAGGAGCATGGGCAACTTCGCACGGAGAAAAAGGCCTGCATTGCATTAAAAGTTCACGTGCTACTTTATTCAAAACAAAAATAACACCTCCACTATACTAGTTATGGAGGGGGTTTGGGAATAAGCGCTAGCTAAGGGCGCTGCTATGCCCTACTAGTTTCTTTGTGATCGCCCCGAACTATGCAAAAGAATTTGGTTGCATCCTTTAAGGGGGCGGCTTTCGAGTAAATTTTCCTCTTGTATATCTCATTTTATAGAAAGTTGAAACTCTTTTCGTCAATAGTGGGATTGCAGGAAGAATTTTATAAATATAGAAATTCTCAATCAATGCTATCAATGGTCGCCTTTTTCGGTTGATCTGAAAGCATGGTTCTTGCCTTCCTCTCTCCTCCCTCCTTGGAGCTCGTCCATTCGTTGGGAATTGAGGTTGACAAGACCAAAGGAGCTAATGAACCACTTGGTGAAATTCTTGAGGAAGTTGAGAGGTTCAATCATCATAATGAATGTTAACTTTCAAAGGGCAAAACAATAATAGAAGTGCCAAAGTTTGTGTATGGCGCTCACTTTAATGTCAAAATTTTTTGCCATTCCACTTAAGTGCCAAATCGGAGAAAAAATGATCACTTAAGTGCCAAGGACGAGAGTTTCTAGTCAAATTAATTGCATGGAATTTATTATTAATTTTTTAATATTACGTGGAAATTTTTTTAAAAAGCAAAAAAAGTCCACATGGAGAATTTTTTAAAAAATTAAATTAATAAAAAATCTTCTAAAAAGATAAAAAAAATTTTAAAAGAGTAAAAACAGGAAGGGCTTGGTTGTGGCGAGGGCTTGCACAGCCTTTGCCACCGCACCTCACCCTCATCGGCCATTGTTGGTTATGGTGGGACAACGGTGGGGAGGGCTGTGCAAGCCCTTGCCACTGCAAATCCCAACTTTCTTTTAACTTTCTTTTACTTTTGTTTTTAGCGTATTTGTAATTTTTTAATAATTTTTAACTTTTTTAATTGTTGATTGGGATCCTCTGGCGAGCTACATAAGATTAAATTGTAAATAAAAAATGCCACATAATATTTTCGGCAAAGCTCACCGGAGTTAGCACTCAAATAATCATTTTTCAAAACAATCAGTACCTAAGTGCTCCAAAAGAAAATTTTGGCACCAAAGCAAGTGTCACACATGGACTTTGGTACTTCTAATGTCCTTCTGCCATTTTCAAAGTAATTGACATTTTACCTTTTGAGTCTCCTTCTTCATTGATTCGTTCATTGTTGTATCATTGAAGAGCTCCAATAAGTTCATCAATGGATGATGGTATGATCCTCTAAGTTTATTGAGTGGATGTTTTGATATGTTTCCATTCCTTTGAGAGTCCTCCTAAGAGCTTGTTCACTTTCATTGGTCCTAAGACTAGATTTACTTTATGCAAGACCATTGACTATCTCAGTGAGATTCCTTTTCACATAAAGATTCATTTTCGATGTTTTGCCCTATAATCTGTTGAACATTTTAGAAATCGATTTGTTTGATTTCATCTTGAAGGATTCATGTTGACCAAGAAGAATGTTGATCTTGGTTTCTTTGACTCTATTTGTTCCTTCAAAAGTCACATGTAATCTGTCTCATATTTCTTGTGCTAATTCACATTTAGATACATGTTTATATTCAGTAGGAGATAATGCACATTATAGAGAATAAATAGCTCTAGCATCTAAGGTATCTCTTTTAGCTAATTAAGTTGTAGAGATCGTAGACTGAATAGTTGTATCACTTACCAGTAGATCTTGTAAAGTGTTATGCACAATGATCTTTATAAAGTCGTACAGGGTTTTTATTTCGATCCATCTTTGACTTTTGGAAAAGGATTCACTTCATCATTTCTCTCACATCCCAAACTAGATTTGTTGTAATGAGGAATCTGAATTGAGAGAATGTGATGCAAAGTTTTTGAACCAGGAGAAAATTTAGTCCTGATTTTTGAAATCTCTTCCTTGATAGAGTTATTTTCATCTTGACAGGTCAATGTCCATTTCGGTGAACATTTCCTTTTTCAAGTCTTCAAGAGCAACTCTTTGAAAAGGTTTTCAATTGAGAATTTAAAAATCTCCTGTTTCATTTCATAAATTCCTTTAGAAGTATTCTTGTGCTCTTCAAACCTTTGTTTTAGAAAATCCCGCATCTCTTCATAAGATAGTTTAGAATCATTTACCTCATTTTCTTCTTCGCTTTTAGAATTTAGCATGAGACAACTATTTGCTTCATCTTCATAATTGGATTCACACTCCGTGTCACTCCACTTTTCAGCCTTTAGAGCATGTTTCTTATTTTCGAACTTGCTTTTCTTTTTCTTGATGAGTGGACAATTTGGTCTTATGTGACTTGGTTTCCTACATTCATAATAGATAATATCTTTACCTTTGCTTTCTTCTTTGCCCTTAAATGGCATTTTTTTTCATCTGAGAATGGTGCGTCTTCTTCCTTTGTAATTTCTATCCTTTTCATTAAGTTCTTGAACTTTCCCATGAATATCACCATATCCTCATCATCTTCATCTTGTGATGATGTTTCTACACCTGCATTATCATTGTCAGCTTTAAGTTTAATAGCTTTGTTACCTTTGGAGTTGCTTTCCTCATTCAAATGCTTCGGTTTATATGACATTATTGTTCCTATCAACTCATCATGGAAATGGGTTGTATTCTTATAGTTTCTTGTACTAAAGTCTTTATGTTGCTCCAATCTTCGGGAAGTGCTCTTAGGAACTTGTTCATTTTTTCTGCACCAATGAAGATTTTTCCCTCCTTTGCTAGACCATTCAATTTCTCAATGAATCTTGCAAACATCTTTGTCACCTTTACTCTATCAGTTCCTTCAAATGTCAGCAGGAGTCGATCTCAAATTTCCTTATTTATTACACAAGAGGAGATTCTATTAAATTCAGATGGGGATAAAGCACAATAGAGGAGAATTTTAACTTTAGCATTATTATTAGCTCTATTATGAGCTTCTTCTACATGAGCAACAATAGCTGCGACTTCAGCAGCTTGAGCGTCTTCCCCCTTCTTGTCGAATAGGAGCTTGAGCTTGATCCAATACTGCTAACCCATTTTGGATTACGTCGAATATGATGAGATATGCTTCAAAGTAAACTTGCATTCTTTGCTTCTACTAGCCATAGTTTGTTCTATCAAGTAAGGCAGCTTACTAGGAGCTTGTGCATCATTTGTAAAGAAACCGCCAATGTTAGCCATATGTAAGAATCTTTATGCTTGGAAGAAATACACTTCAATTAACAAGCGATAGAACTCCGATGGCAATTATTAGGGCTAACCAAGCAAAATAGAGTGGGTGAATAAGTTGTTTTTAAGATTTTGAGGAAATTACCAAATAAAATTTGAAAATCAGGTGTAGCAGATATTAGAAATATTTGGTGGTGCTAATGTGAAAATATCAGTTAAAAATAGAAGTAAAGATAGTGTTAGGCTAACAATAACCTAGAAGGGGGTTGAATAGGTTGAGTGTTGATAATTTAAATTTTTTTGCAAAACACTAAACAATCAATACTCAAGATGGTATTACAAACAGATTAGTGTGTGTGATGTTGGTAAGTAAATAATAATAAGATAAGCAAATCACACAACAAGCATCATTAGAACAAAATGTACTTCCACTCTCAAACTAATCGCCTTAATAGCTGTTCGATTCCATTATCAAGTAGCAATATAAGTTACAACTGGCTAGTGTAGTTCCCTTCACTTGATAGATCGCACTATCGGGATACAAGAGCACTACACTTACTCTTGTACACTTGACACGTTGCTATTATAGTGCTAGACCAAATATATAGAAAGATTCAAAAGGAAAAGTACACTAGAAGTGCCATAACTTTTGTACGGCGTTCACTTGAGTGTCATAACTTTCAAAATATTCACTTAAGTGCCATAACTTTCAAAAAGCGTTCACTTGAGTACCATGTTGGCGTGGACGTTGGAAAAGCTAACGTGACCGCCGAAAAGCTGACGTGGCATGCCAAAAAGCTGATGTGACACGCAAAAAAAGTTACTGTAGCATTCAAGTAAACGATTTTGCTCCGACATGGCACTCAAGTAAACAATTTTTTAAAATTATGGCACATAAGTGAACGTTTTAAAAGTTAAAGCACTCAAGTGAATGCCGTACACAAGTTATGGCACTCATGGTGTACTTATCCTAAGATTCAAAACAAGATCAATGACAATTTTAGCCTATTTGATAATGACAATATTTCGTGTAACTAACTCTTGTTCTCAGCACCATTGGTTATTTATATAAGGAAGTCTTTAATGTATCTGTTGGAGTCCTTAAGGGACATCCAGCTAGCCGTTGGAGAGTTGTTGGGAGTTTTCTACCGGTATTGGGATTGCTCTTGCAGTCACTTCAAAGATTAGCATAGTTTTCCAAAATGGCTACTGCTCTAGCTATCCTATCTTCAAAAAACTATCAGCTCTTTTTCTTATACCTAACCTATTTTGTCTACTATGGAATATAGAGCTTCAACGGTTATTTTATGTGCCATCAACGTTCTTCTTCCAGTGCGTATCTCACCCTCAACAAACCTAACGTATCATTGACTCAATGTAATGCACACTGTCATCGGTGCAGATCATAAGTGACTTGGCTGATCATCGTTAATGAAGATACAAACTGTTTGACGCATGATGTTGAAATCAATGAACTTTTCCATCTTCATCGGTATTAAAAGGCTTCCAAGAACACTATCTTCACTGGTACTTCCAAGCTGCCATGAGATATCACTCTCATTGATAATTGTTTACCAAGCGGCTAGAGATCTCACTTTTGCTAATGTCTAGGATCATTGATACTGATAAACTGCTTAACTATCTGCATTCCTCATGATAATGATTAGTACTAAAGATAGTTTAGTGATCATAAAAAATATAATAAAAATATTTTTCGATGTATAGCACATAACAAAATAGAGTGGTTCGGCTTATTCACAAAGCCTACATCTATTCTCAGACTAATAGTTAAGCTGGATTGCACTAGTGGTCACCAAAATAAGTTACAATCAGCAAGCACCGATCCTATTAATCGATAGATCACGCTATCAGGACTCAAGTGCTGCTATCATATACGTATAATTAATTTGCCCATGATTACAATATAGCAAGAACATTACATTGGAAATCTCAAAGAATAAAACACAATTTGCTCAAAATATAATGAAGAATACTTTTGGCTTTTTTTAGAATTTTTTTTCCAGAAAAGAAAATAGTATTTAAGAATCTTCACTAGATGTTGTTATGAAACTAGACTACATATGCAGTCTTTTCCTGCGAACATCTAACATTTGGGAGAACAAGTATCAATGAGAAAGGACCAATCTAGATAGTGATCTTGGGAGTCTATATTATTGATGAAGGTGGAAAAGATCATTGGTGTGATGCTAGTGAGATACGCACTAGAAGAAGACCATTGATGGTATAGAAAATAGTCGTTGAAGGTATGGATTCCATAGATGATAAACCGAGTAAGGTATTAGAACAACAGCTAATAGTTCTCTGAGATAAGATAGCTATTGTAGTTGCCATTTTGGGAAACCTGCTTGAGCCAGTAAAGAGACTGCAGGAACAATCCCGATACTGGCAGATAAACCCCCCAAGGACTCTCAAATGGTTAGCTAATCATTCTTGAAGGTCTCCAAGGGATATATTGAAGACCTCAGTATATAAGGAGTAGTGATAATGTGGAGGATCACGAGATACATGAAAAACTGCTATTATCTTCTAAGCTAGAAATTGTTACTGATCTTATTCTGCATATCTATCTATATTTGCTTTAGCACTGTAATAGCTAATTGTCAAGTGTACAAGTGTAAGAATAGTGTTCTTAGATCCCGGTAGTGTGATCTATCAAGTGAAAGGAACTACACTAGCCAATTGTAACTTGCATTGCTAATTCCTTGTGGAATCGAACCTCTATTAAGGCTATTAGTTTGAGAGTGTATATAGGCTTAGGTATAAAGCCAACCCACTATATAGTGCTGCAAGATCTATTTACTTCACTCTGATTTACTTACCAGCATCACACACGTGGATATGTTTGCAACACCATCTTGATTGCTGATTGGTTGATCTTCTGCAAAAATTTTAAACTATCAACACTTAACCTATTCAACCTCACCTTCTAAGCTACTTTGTTAGCCCCATTAGAGGTAGATAACTTTCTCGTTAGTATCGGCATCGATTTTGGTTGATTGCGTGAAGGAGTTGTCGATGTGTGCCAAGAGATCGTATCCCACAAGTAAGGACATGAACTGGGGCACACCACGAAGTGTAGTTGGATGGTGAGAGCTTCATGGGGAGTTGGGTGGCTGCATTGATGTCTATGAGGGTTGGACTTTTAGCATCAGTGGTGGAAGAAGATGAGACACTTACCTAAATGGCTTTTTCGCTCATGATGGGAACGTTACTTGTTGAGTACTTTGGGGTCTCCGACACAATGTAATGAAGATGAATTGCAAAGTCCAAATTATGAGTTCAATTGAGTTATTATACAATATATACAAATGTTTGTTTACAAAATCAAAAGCAAAATAAAATGGTAATATAAAGCAAACGACCTAAATATGTGTGATTGAGTTTAGTGGATTGTTATTCAATCTTAGGGATTACAATTTAAATTTTGAATTGGGAATCCCATCTCTATATCAAATTTAATACCGTGGGGATGTATGATCTCCCGAGCATTAGAACTAGCAATGTTACCTAGAGGGGGGGGGGGTGAATAGGTGATCTCAAAAACTTGTTGTTGAATTATGCAGAATTAAAACAAACAAGTTCAGAACTTAGTTCGAGAACTAGGTCGAGTCTACTCAAGATAAAGATCTAAAATGGCTTCTAAGTTTGTCTGTGTGCATAATTTTGCTATAAAAAGTAATATAGAAGAATATAAGGGATGAAGAAATTGTACACAAAATTTACGGTGGCTCGACTTAGATCAAGCATATGTCCACTTTTTCACGATGATAGTCAAATGACTGGATTTCACTATTGAATTACTCGGAGGTTATAATTTGGTGACAATCTTGGAGTCAATAGACCACTCCGTCTTACACTTAATCACTCGAATAAGAACCCCTAAAGGATTACAGCGTATACAGCGTATGGATCAAAATGAGAAGATAATGTAGAAGTTTTCTTGCACTTTGGAATTTTGGATTACGGACTCTCGTACTCTTTTCAATATTGAAGTCTCCTTTTATACTCCACTTTCAATTTGGCCGTTAGAAGGTCTTTAGATGATTACTCTCCAATCTACATGTCGGATAAGATCGTATAAACATGATTTCATAGTTGTTGAGAAACAAGATTAGAATCTCCCATTAAATTAATCGCCCATACAATTGAATCTAGGTTCCAAAAGATAGAATTTTTCGTTTGGTAATAAACTTCTCTTCCTCAATCCATGTCTTTGTTAAATAATCCTTAGAATTGATAATCTTCAAATACGAATCCGGACCAAATTGCTAGTCGTTACGATAATACAAAATATCTCAATCAGAGTCTAAGACTTAATATCATATATGTATATGAAGATTGCTTTTGAAATATTCCTCGGAGTGCGAGCTCCTCGTACTCGGCGTCCGAGTCTAAACTACAGATTTACAAATATTCTTGTTTATTTCTCAACATTTGAATGTGGTTAGTACAATCTGTAAATGAGTATTTCTACATTCATCAATCATATTCTAAAAGATATGAATTGTTTTGTCAATTTTCAATATCAATTAAGACGTTTTCTCAATACCGAGGCGTGGCCTTGGTGGGGATTCTTGTTTCTTTGCCACGTAGAGTCCTCTAATAGGTTACATGAAAATTCCTTTTATCGTTTGCCCCACTTTAAAGTCCGCGAGAATCATCGAGGGTTTGAGAGTAGATAAAGGCTGGTGTCACATCTCGTATTTTAGTCTCAAAATTAGCGGGAAACGTGCTACATCCTAAATGAGCGTATTGAGACAAGTGAAATATTCTTTTCTTGATGACTATTGATTATAATTATGCAAAAAGTATCTTTTGAAAGCGTTAATTTTCAACTAAAATGTCCCATTGGGATTGGCTTCATTCATATTAGATAATATGATTTAAGGACGAAGAAATTTATTTAAACAAAATAGGCTATCATATGCACAAAAGCGAATATACAAGGTACATGAAAAAACTCAGTCTCTTACATGAAGATTATTACGAAGGAAAGAAACTTTAATAGAATGGTCGATACATATAAAAAGATATAAGAGGACATGACATCAAATGATAATTTTAGTCAGACATGACAAATGCAATTTTAGTTCCTCATTTGTTGTGATTCTTTCAGCCAAAGTATACTAAATTTGTCGTTACTCATGGATTTGATATAAAAAATGATTTTTCAGGCTGGGATATCGGGAGGGTACTCGAGGCTGTTCCAATTTTCTCTTTTATCGATAGTGTGATATGTATCAAGGAGATGTTCCTTGCGTACTATTTTAATCCCTGCGGAACAATAAAAAAAGAGCTTACACTGCAGGGAAAATAATATTGGATTTCGTTTTGCAAATTTTATTCCTCATTTTCCTTCGCCACGTGCCTTTCTCGTAGAGATCCACATCGCGTCATGTTTATGTCGACGCACGTACCAAGCATCATCAATGGAGATCGAAGGGGCACAGGGTTCCTAGTCCCGAGGATTGCTAACTTTCTTGCGCTCCCAGGGAAGGGAGGCTCTAGACTCCGTCATATAGCAAAAGATGCCCTGGGCACTTTTGCTTTGTACGTCGACATTCATAATTGCATTGTATAGAATATGCTCCCCTCGAGAAGAGTGTATCGACACATGTATTCACGAAAAGTGTTTGAGCTAAAATATTGTAAAGATATTATTTATTAAATCACTCCTAGATATGACAATTTAAAATTTTAAAACAGTTAATAATGATCTCATTAAATTTAACATGATATGATATCATAATAAAAAGTTCTAAGTTGGAAACGCAATTAAATATACCATGCTTAGTACCGGACAAAAAGATCAAATTAAGCCTGAGGGTGTGCTATAATATTAAATACTAAATCACGCATTTATCCGACAACTTAAACTTTTAAAATAATTGACGGTGATTCCATCAAATTTCACATTAAGTCGTTACACCGAACCAAAGAAATAAACTAAAGAACTTAATGGCTAAACTTAAAAGGAATTATATGTTACCAACAATGAAAAGTGACAAATGAATTTTTTCACTCTCTCAACAAAATCTAAAATATTATTCGAATTTCAAAAGATCATAATATAGTTATTTATGAATCTATATGTCCAATATTTATATTTGATGAAAATTTTGGGTTCTTAATATTAAAAAGAAGGACAAAGTGGGTGTTGCGAGAGATTTGAAGAAGTTATAAATCAAAAGTAAAAGTCAATCAAGACAAACTCCACACCTATATTTGTTGTCCAATCGAAACCTGTATTTAAAAGACTCGAGCATCGTAGCAAAGTCCTCAAGCTACATATATTTATTACAAATATGATGTGTTGAGCGAGCTCGATACCTTCAAATAAGAAAGATCACCGAAGAATAGCTCAAGTCCGAGCTCCTTAATAAATTTAGTTGGATCTTCCTTCGATCAAAACTTAAATCAAGGAGTTTTGAATCAGCTAAAGTATTTTAATTGCTCAATGACACATCAAATCTTCAACGTGAGACTTGTCTACTACAAGTTACACTGGCATTGTAGTTAAGTACAAGGTATTAATCCTAGACATTGCACTAACTGCAATTTAAATTTGTATTATCTCATAAAATCACGGTGAATATGAATTTGGAAACATATAAAACCTGTTCTTTTGGCTAACTATTCTAATAATAAAATGGGCTAATGTCATGAAAATCCCAAACTAATACATATTCGGTAAATTTACCTTAAACTAATTTTTTGACCACAAAAAACTCCTAACCGGCACATCTACGACACGATTACCTCCATTAGTTTCTCTTAAATTAAACAGTCAAATTCATGAGTTAAATGACACGTAATAGTTGACTGGTGTACCAATTATGGGTTTTTACCATTCGTTTGTCATAAGTATATTAGTTTAGAGATTTTCGCGATATTGACCCAATTTAATGAAAATAACGGAAGATAAATTTGTTACGGGTATATCGGTTTAGATTTTTTGATGAAATAAATTTGTCACAAATATATCAATTAATGATTACCGGTGATTAGAAATTAATTTAAAATAATTTTTAATTTGAGATTTTTGATGATATTAATCGTAACAAAATCACGAGGAAGTACACATTAAATGAATTTCAGCAAAGCTATCGAAAGAGTTGCTTTTATCTATAATCTAATTTTCCACCCATTCTGATTTCACTCCCACAGGGACACATGAAGTTCACGTGGAACGGACGTGACGTGTTGACCTGCTGCCACGAAACCTCGCGTGCGCAACACCGGGGAAAAGCGAAAGCACGAGTGGATCCCACGAGCCCACGTTTTCAAGTCGGGCATAGGCAGTAGGATCGGTCGTGTCTGACTCCGACAATGGCCGTCATTGGTTAGCAGGTGTTGCTTCCTGCTGACAAAGACGAAAGGCCGAAATTGCAGGAGAGAGAGAGAGAGAGAGAAGAGAGAGAGAGTAATCAATTTTTTGTGTGTGGGTAACGTGTGGTCTACGTGTTTGGTGTACGACATCGGCACATGCGTTGACGCTTCACGTATTGGATTGGGGCTCAAGTGGAGAGAGAGAGAGAGAGAGAGAGAGAGAGAGAGAGAGAGAGAGTAACGTCATCTTCTGGTAGCTCAAATTGTGGAGGATGACGAACCAAATGATGCAGGCAAGAGCAATAGGTTCGTCAAAAGTTTGGAGAATCCATATTTAAAAATTTAAGACAATGAGTTAGTAGTTAAATAGATATATTACATGCTCCACCCCTCACCGATTAGCTCTTTGGGGACTCCATTTTACTAATATCTATCGAGGCAAAAAATACAATCTAAAGAGGGAGTGAATAGATTGAATGAGGATTATGAAAAACTTTTGCTAAATATAACAAGTTAAACTTCACTAGTAATAGAAACATATTAATGAAATCATGTGTGAAGTTGATGAACAGATGTTGATAATAATGAACAGTTGGTGCTAATAATAAAAAGATAAAAGATATCACACTGAGATATATAGTGGTTCGATTTTATCTCCAAGCCTATGTCAATTTTCCACCTTAATGGAATCTGCTAATAATCAACACTGCAAGTTACAATTGACAAGTATTATTTTTTTAATACGATAGATCACACTATGAGGACACAACGACAGCTCTCACTTGTGCGCTTGACTATGTGCTATCACAATAACTCAGCAGCAACAAAAATAGAATGAAGAAGAACACGCAAAACATAGACTAGATTAGTTTGTTTCCACCCAATCTGATCACTTTTCTTAATTAAACATATAGCTGTCCAACCTTAGATGACCGTTTGCAACTCAACTCCATGAAGTAGCCATTGGATCTCCTGTTTCTAGCAACAAAACACCTCTTTGTCTCCCACCGTCATCAGAAGGCTCTTTACGGCAATACCAATGTTCCCAAACCAGTTAGATTGCTCTTGTCAGAGTCTGTCTTCTGCTCAGCATTGTCAAAAATGCTCTTGACCAACTCTAGTGCTCTCTTGATGTGAATTCCAAGCCTTTGTAATGTCCAGTTTTATCTTGATCAACGTTCCAATACGATGAGCAAGAGATAACAACTTCCATGACCCGATATCATCACAATTCCTTACCCATAATCGGGACTGCTGGTTATCATCCGTTTGTTAGGTTGTCAATGATCAAACCATTTGGAATAACTTGCGACCAATCGTCTAATGGTCCTTTTGGCTTCTTCAATATAAAAAGACTTACAAGGACATCAACATCCTCGCCAATTCCTCATCGTCGTTGGTAATCATATCAATTTCCAAAGACCTCTAAGGACATCGGCATCCCCATTGATTCATCGTCTTCACTAAACTCACTAATATCAATCTTCCACATCATCCGATAAGAACTACTCCGGCCAACAATATGATGTCCTAATAACAATTCGCACTTCTATCTTCTAGTCCTTCCAAACATATTGGTGATTATGACTCTATCAAGTTGTTCACCTTCATAGCCCTTTCAAGCTTTACCGAACGTCATTGTTCTAGACTTGTTCACAAGTGCGATCCTTCCAGGCTTCAATGAACATCACAGTTCTATGCTTGTTCACCATCACTAAGGTCTATCTAACTGCTCACCTTATCTTGGTTCTTCTATGTTCTCATGAATATCCCGGTTCTTTCGGACTTGTTCACCCTCGATCAAGGTCTTTCTAGCTTATTCACCTTCGTAGAGATCCTTTCAACGTATAGACAACTTGACACCTAATACCTTGTTCACCTCATATATAGGTAGTGATCCTTGCATATTTGTAGAGTATTCCTGATTGTGACAATGCCCTTGACAAATCAGGATCACACCTGATTGGACATCACCTGCATTGTGCCTTATGCATATATCACCTAATACTACTAAAAGAATGCACACATTTGTAGCTTTTGATTATTTTATCATTTTCAAAACATCATAGGAATTTTATCAACACTATCTTCACACATGCATCTTAATAGTTAGAACAATTTATGGAGAGGATAATTTGAATAATTCTAAACCCTCCCAAAATGATCTTTTTAGGGGGTGATGAAGCCCCCCCAAATGAAAGTCGATAATCTATATTTTAATAAGTGATTGGTTATTAAATCTAGTAAATTATTTTGTTTTATCCAGACTACACGGGAGCTCCTCCAAGTGTTCCGGTCGGCGCATAAACCACATTGATATCATTAAGGACTAATCATATTCACCTTTCCATATTGTTTAATCTGCATCGTACTATGAGATAGACATGCTGCTCTTTTCTATGTCAGGATCACACTAAAAAAAAAAAAAATTGCTCTCCACTCAAGTAGATAGAATGGGAGTGGCCACTTTTGCTCACTTCCGTTGGTTTAATAGGTAACAAAACTTCCTCTCTAATGGCTGTAGAGGATAACTTAAAAGAAATAAACCTAGAAGAGAATAACATCCTTGGGTGCTAAATTTGTTTGTTGTGTGGCTTCTAAGGAAAGGGCAAGCACTTGAATAATCAAAAGAAATGCTCAAGTGTGTCTCACTTTTGGTCGGTCAAATGCTAATATATTGGCCTCATCGGCCGCCTCTTGTTTGTGGAGCAACCTTTGGTAGCATCTATTTTATTAACCTTCCCTATTAAATGAAAAAAAAGTGCCCATTTACCTTTTTGATCCAAGGGTTGTATAAATCGTATGCTCACATATTAATTGTGAAGGCACACAGGAACTTAAGGAGATCAACAAAAGAGAGGCTAAGTCAGATTTCAATAATTTATTTTCACTCAAATTACCTAAACCGACGGGTCATGGCCAATTAGAATATATTAACCGCTCTACCTTCCAATGTGGGACTTCTTAACATTCTCTCCCAAGTGTAACTTAACCTATAAGCATAATCTCATTGAACACACTTTATTTTTTTTTTTTTTTTTTGGTAAGGATGAACACACTTTATTTGGACTCCAAAGTTCAATAATAAAGCTGATCGGTCACAAGGTGGTTTGGTTCCAAGATCGGAACTAGAACCTACCACATAGATCTCGTTTCCAAAAGTTTGGAATCGAGCCTATTATATGTGGAACCAACCTTGAAGTGAAGTAGCTGGCCGATTCTAGACTATTTCCTAGTTCTACCTGAGAATCGGAGAATCTGATTTGTTGTGTATAAATCACATAATTGACATGATATATTGTTTTTCTTAGCTTAAAATTAGTAAAGTCGTGTAAGTGGAGTGGTCATCTGTGCCTACTTCAAGTAGGAGGTCGTTAGTTCAATTTTTTTTGCTTGGTTCCTTGGTCGTTTGGTTGAGGGTCAAACCGGCAATCCAAACATAAGCATCGAGAACCATATTGGTTCTTCTCGTAACCAGCTTGGACCTTGTTATGTAAGGTAGGTTAGGTGCGGTTCTTGGGTTGAATCGGCCATGTTGCTCACCTCTAGTTTATAGCATTTTTCACGCCTCCAACGTTCACCTTTTTTCCCCCCATTTATCCTTTTTCTAAGTTACTTAGTAGAACTTTTAGCAATCGATCAACGGAGTTAATTCTTGAAGTTTGAGGCATTTGAGACTCCCGGTTTTTTTCCTTTTTGCACTCTGAAAAATATTAATTCTGTACATCAAGTCGCATGAATTCCGATGCAACATGGGATTTAACTGCAAAGACAGAACTTGGTCCAAGGCATTGGTCGGATGAGCTCTCTCCCATCTTTAATTGCAGACAGCAAACAAAAAAGTTGATTGCAGACAGCCATGCAAGCTTGTGCCACCTTTACCCATAGCAATGAAGTCCTAATACTCCCAAAAATGAAGTTAACATAGCACACAGAAATGGCAGTCCGGGGGCGCCGAAACCACAGTTCAAATCATTCTCAAGATTGACTAAAACCCGACGAGTTTAATGCAAAATTGCTTGGGTGACATGTCTAGTGAATTGCTCTCGCAAGCTCTATTTGTTTTGCGAAAAACATGTGATTTGAAAAAATTTCTCAAAAAATGATCTTCTATATAGCTTATAAAAATGAATGAACGAAAAATGTCGTCATCTTTACGAAAGAGAATAAACAAATTTCGGTAAGCAACTAAAAAAAATTAGTAAGCTAAAACTAGCTGGTAATGTAATTTAAAAAAAGTTCATAAGTTCAACAGTTGGCAAACATTCAATTTTTTACATGCATCCAAGATTAAAGTGATTTAGTTTAGTGTACTCCCGAAAATAAATAACAAAAGGATTAGAGGCAAACTAATTGTTTTCCCTCGACGATTTCGTTTGTTTCGTAGAAATGCTTTCCATGAGTTACCGACTCTTAGTGACGATGACGATGAAGGTGATGTGAACATTAGCGAGGATGAAGAAGAGCTATAATGGTACTAAGTTCTTCAGCTACAAATGGTGATTGAATATCTTTTTAAGTTGTCATTTCTTTTTAACTAACTTTATATATAATCGGTCATTCAAGTTTGATTTCAGCTTGTTGGAATTAATTAATAAATTAAAATTAATTAAATCTTTCCATGATGCCCATGATGTGTCCATGATGGCCATGATGTGTGCCCATGATGGGCTAATAACCCACGGCGGTTATCGGAGGTTACTAGAGGGAAGTCATCTCTTTTTTAATAGAAGATAACATAAGAAAAGAGGAATGTACGTCAGTTTCCTCAACGTTCATCATTCTCTTCCAAAAATGCTCTCAAAGGATGGTAACTCTCCCGAGATTTTCTCGTACTCGAACGGACGACGATTTCTCACAATGCTGCATTTTGGAGGCATTTAATATGTGAACAGTGTGTACATTTCATTGTGTGAAAGTATTCCGATCAGTGATACAAGTTTGAAATTCCATTGAGCATGTTTCGTTTGTTTTTCTGCACGTTCTTCATTGTAGAACTGGAATTTGTTTCCTCCACAACTATATTTACACATATATGGGCATGCACGAACGATCCATCTGTACCTCCGCTAAGCGTCCCCCTTCGTAGGACGACGCTTCAAAGCGAGTAGGCCGAGTTACAGGGCTAGGACCACCACCTTCTGAAAATAGCGCAGGTACATACTTAAATAATTTGTAGGCTGCGATCAAAATCTGGCGGCTTGGATGGATCTTGTGAATCATTTGCACAAAAATCATCAAAGTTAGCCATAAAGGAAGATCTTTATGGTCAAAAGTAACACACTTCAAATAACAACCAACAAAGCTCTAATATTAATTGCTTGGGCTAACTAAAAAACCTAGAGGAAGGCCGAACTGGTTGTTTTCAACAAATTTGAAAATTATGGAGAAATCAACAACCAATTCTCGGGAATCAGGAGAAGCAGATAATAACAAGATCTAGTGAAGCTGATGTGCAACAAATAGATAAAAGCAATTTGAGAAGATGGCGCTCAACAACTTACAATGGTTCAGCTTTATTTCAAAGCTACATCAACTCTTCAAACTAACAGCTGCAACTTAGGTTGGAATACACTAGCAATCACCAAGATAAGTGATAATAAGCAAGTAATGATCCTATCAAATGATATATCACACTATTTGGACTCAGATACCACTATTACACTAGTATACTTGATCTTCTCATGATTACCAAGTGTTGCAACCTAAAATTTCTCAATATTAGGCTAATGGATTACTAAACCAATTATTCAATTGACATAGCTTGGACTCTACCATGTCAATACAAAATCGCTACTTAATGTTTGTGCCTTAAATGCAACATATCAAACTTTGGAATTGCCACTAATCTACTTATGGGAGGTCCATTAAGCATATAAGTAAAATAGTGGCATAACTAATTTACTCCTATGAACCAGAGATAATGGATACGGGGACTTGGTTACGCTAAATTACTCTAACGCCTTTTCGATACCGTTTCATTTTATTCATGAAGATGTTTAAGCAGGCAGCTTTGATTGATTTTAATCTAAACACTAAGGCATATGTTATCATGTGGGTGCGCAATTAATAAAATTAAATGCCCAATCTCAAGGTAAATATATTGAATGGAGCATGCACCAAGCAATTCTTCTCTATTTTTGGTTTTCACTTTTTAAATGAAATTTAATCTATATGACATGCATACATTCTAATCTAGATGCAATGACATGAATAAATGCAAACTATCCTAAGAATACATTAAATTAAACTAAACCACATGACTATCGATATGCAATTCAATCGAAACTAATCCGAGCATGCAATTTGCATGATGAATCAACTAACCTAAACACGCAATCCTAAATGACATGGCAAATATGACATGTAATGCATGATGACACGGCATGGGTGACATTTTTTTTTATATAATTGTCAATTAATTGTGACCCTAAATAAATTATACCAAAATTATAGTTATCTTGCACATTTTACAATTTAAATTGACCTAAACCCTAACCTATTAAAGATAAACTATTTTGGGCATGAAAATCAACCTAGACAAGCTTATTTTAACCTTATATGAAATCTAATCCAAATTCTTGTAGAAATCAATTAAACATGCAAATTATCTATATGATTCTATCCTAGAATGCAATATTTATCTAAACTATTCTAGAAATTTAAACATACATAGATTATCTATATGATTCTATTCTAGAACGCAATCAAATTGAGACATACAATTCTATCTAGAATGATATGCAACCCCAATCTATATGCAGAAATTATCTAATGTGATATCTCTTAAAAATTTTAAATCAAGTAGATAAAGATACGCATAATAACGATCCAATCCAAAGCAATTTAAACATGGAAAGCGGATAAATCAACTCGAGGATTTCAAAATTTCTTTTAAATATGGTTATTGATTTAAGGTTTTATAAATCAACCTATCAAATGTAATATGCCCACTAACTCAATAATCTATCCAGTGTCGTATAGATAGAACGAAAAATTTGTGTGATTGCGAATTAGAAAAGATTTCCTAATAAATTACCTAAAACTCAAAAGATATTGTCAGCTAATGTTATGTACCAAATAGGTAACGGAATATTTCAAGTCAAATAAGATATGAAATCTACCTTCTCTTAAAGATAACCTTTCAAATTTGAATTCCGATATCAACTCAGGATCTTGGACTGATGGGGGTTAGCGGATCTCGGCGCCAAAGGCACTGCCACCAGGATTGTCGGCGGGGGGTTAGCGGCAACAGCATCAGTTCATGGTCAGCAGCGGTGTGAGGTCTGATGGACGTCAGTGGTGCTGGACAGACTTTTGGAAGACGCTGTAGCTCGGTGAAGGACTACGACGCTGGAAACCTCGGGATCGGCAGAGGCACAGTAGCAGCGCCGCGACTAAAGGGGCCATCGGAAACCTCTCGTCTTGGTGGTAGCAGGCTCGTTGAGTGGCTGAGGACGGCTAGTCAGCTTCGTGTCTCAGTAGGATCAGCTTCATGGCTGTAGTGAGAAGGAAGATCTCGAAACCGACAAAGGGAACAACGGCTAGTTACAAGTCATGGGGCACGGAAACCATGACTCATGTCGGGGTTGATGGCTGGCGTCACAGAATCAATGTAGAGGGATGGCATCGGGTGGCTGATGGTGACGCAAGGGCTAAGGCCGAGTCTCTCGATTTCTCTCTCTCGAACTCGTGTTTCTTACATGGTTTTTTTTGTGTGAATTTTCCAACCAGGAATAATGAAGCTTATGGCTTATATGACAATGATTCCGATCCTAAAAAGTAATTCTAATTAAAATTATTTTTCTAATCCTGTTCTCGAGATGAGTTTTAAAGAATTGGAACGTATTTGGTAAATGTACAAAATTTTTATTTCTAGAAAAGAAACGCGTTTGGTAGCTACATAAAATTTTTATTCTCGAAAATAATTTCTCTTCCCAATTTTTGTCATTTAAGTCAAATAGTTACATAGTTACTTTATGAAATTTCATCTTAAATTTCGAATTAATCGAAGATTAATTTATATTGATTCTCTTATCTAACATATTGCATATTGCATATAATATTTTTTTTTGTGCTATTCCGTCGAATTGTCATGTCATAACGAGTCATTTTAAGTTAAAAAAAAAATAGACCATATCGGGTTGGTATGTGATTTCGGATTAGCTCGGACCTTCGCAAGCCTATACCAAATTGCAATGAAGGAATATCAAATTCGATCTTAGTGTGATCGATGGCATGTGTATATGTACATACAAATGGAGTTAGCACTAGTCTTTGAGCAAGATAGATCGAGAACCTTATCGAACAATCGGGGAACTACGCAATCGGAGAAAACTAGGGTCCACGGACTTGATTACGTAGGTGTTTCCACCAACGGCCTTTTGGCATCAAAGTCGATTGTTTTCTAAATGTGTTTCATACAAATTTTTAATTCATTTTTAAACTTATGAGGTAAGCCAATACTAACTGTTCATGCAGGTTCTTTTTGTCTTTTTCCAAAATTTCTAAAATTAGACTAAGTAAAAAGCACTTAAACCTAAGTGAATCACAACCAATGAAATCAAGAGTGCAATCAGGGAATCTTGACATTAATAAATTGCATCATAAAAACCTAATGAAGCCCTAAGGACTTAGAGAAATATGGTTCGGGTTTAATTTCAAAGGTGTTTATGATTTTCCTAAAAAAGAATAAAATCTATGAAATCTAGGGAATCTATATCCAAATTTATAAAAATGTGGTCAAACTAGCTTAATCTATGCTTCTTCTATTTTTAGGGATTTTTTGAAATTTTTTATTTTTTTTTTAAAATCGAATTTTTTATTTTCATTTTATTTTTTTATTATCTTGTGTGTGTATATATACATATTTGAAAATGAGACATCGTTATGTTTTAGATTGAGTGAAAAGCAATAAAAGAACTGAAGAAAAAAAATGATAGATGTGTTTTGTTTGTGATTCTCAAAAGTGATTCTTTTTCCAAAGCCAACCTTTTTTTTTGTTCTTGTTTGTGTTCCAAACTATTCCGGGGAACAGAATCAGAATGAGAATCATTTACGTTACCAAACATGATTCTCATTTTTTTTGTTCTAGGGAATAGAATCGGAGAACCAGAATCATTACTATGCAGACCCTTATCAACAATGTCCCTAGGGAATATTTATTTTCCAAGCAAGTCCTTGGGTGGTCGGATAGCCCATTGACTAGGCTTGGCCGGCCTGTGGCCTCGCTCATGGGCTCGGCTACTCTTTTCTAGGCTTAATTAGGCATTTTTCCTTTAATTAAGATTTTAATTAAAAGGCCTTTTTCCCTAATTAAATTTTAACGGATTGAATTATGCTAAGAACAGCCCCTGTGGTCCTTATAAATTTAGGCACATGACCTGCTATGCTGGCCATATTTCTCTGCTGGTTTTTGGCCTATAAGTGCGTCTGTTTTCACTGTGACAAAAAAAAAAACAAAATGATCCATTCTTTAGGCACATGACCCGCTATGCTGGCCATATTTCGCTGTCGGTTTGATTAGATGCAAATTGCAAATGTAATTCATGCTGAAATTAAGACTAATATAAATAAAAAAATTTACATATTTTTACTAGGATGTAAGGTTAGTCCCTAATTTTTATAAAATTAATCCTAAATGGTTAGCCAAAATTTAATTGTCAACACAAAGCAACAAGAACACTACTGTGGAAATCTCAGAAGAATGGATCATTTTTTGCTCGGTAAAAAATCAACAATGAATAATTTCAGCTTGGTCTATTTTTGTTCAACCTTTTTTGGCTTCAATAGTCCTTTCTTATGTAGGCATCTTCAATCTTGTCATTGGAGATTGTCTCGAGGAGCAAAGAGTCACTAGGAGTCGTTGGGAGTCGATGTTTCTGAAACTAGAGTGACCACACAATCTTTTTCCGTGAACATCAACAAGGTTTCCAAAAATATGTTCTGCTACTGCTGTCACATCATCAATCATACTGACATTTCAGACTAAAGTTGTTTACCGTTTTTAATGATTCCCGATTCTTTTGCTGCGTTGTTCCAATTGCCAACGGTGAGATAAGTACACTATTAGTGCCATAACTTTTGTACGGCATTCACTTGAGTGCCATAACTTTTAAAACATTTACTTAAGTGTCATAACTTTAAAAAATTATTCACTTGAGTGCCATCGCTGATGTGGAAGCTGCAAAGCTGACGTGAATGTCGGAAAAACTAACGTGATACGCCATAAAGCTAACGTGGACGGCGAAAAGTTGACGTCACATTCAAATGAACGATTTTTGAAAGTTATGACACTCAAGTGAATGATTTTTAAAAGTTATGATACTCAAATGAACGCCGTACACAAGTTATGGCACTCACGGTGTACTTATCCCACCAACGGCTATAGTTTTCTATCTTTAACTATCATTCTGAGGCGAGCGTTAAACCATCATCATCAATGACATGATATTCTCACATATCTTACTCAAAATCATCATGAGCAAATTAACATAGCAATTCAATATTTTTTTACGGACAAAACGAAAGTGATTGCTATATCGTTTCCAAGAAGATACTAAGCAAATCAGCTACCAGACATTTCTTGATGAGACACGAAACAATGTCATATTTAGTTTGTCCATATCTCATCAAGATCTTCATTATCTTGACTAGTTAAAGCTGAGCTCTATAGCAATCATGGATAACATCACAGTCCTTTAGATATCATCACGAACATTTACCCTTATCATGTTAGATATTATATGAAGGATAGTTTTGGAATCAACAGGATTTCTAGGAATGTTTCTCCAACGCATAGCCTTAGAGTTGACGGAGGTTTTCCTCAAGCTTAGGGATTCATTTAACCTAATCAGTCTTCAATGGTTCCGTAGGTGCCACTAGGGTCCCTTTTTTTCGGCTTTAGGAAAAGTCTTGGGAAGATGCAAATACCCTTGAGCTAAAAATATTTTCTAAAGTGCTGTTAAAAGGCTTTTGTAAAGCAACTTTGAGTTGAATAATGTTTGGCAAAATTCTTCTTGCAAAGTACTTTGGCTACGTTTTTTTTTTCTCTATGTTTTAGTAAAAATACCTCAAGCCCTTCAATGGCTCTGGTGAAGGACTCAGGCCGTTGGTAAGCTATATCCGACATCTGCAGCTGTCGTTTATGTTGAGATAATAACGCGGAAACGCTAACGAATCTTGCAAATAAATCAATACGAAATCAACTGAGAAATTACATGGAACAATAAAGGACACTGGATATTTACGTGATTCGGTCCGAGATCGGTACCTACATTGACGGGAAGAGTTAGCAATATAATTCACTATAATCGGAGAGTCAGATTTACAATCGCTCATGCACTTGAGTATCTCCTGCACCTAAATTAAGCCCAAAGCAAACCTATAAGTATTATCTCACAATCTCTCACAGAGAATTCACTTAGAAAACTCATAGAGAAAAAATGATACTCATCTTCTTTGCTTACGTACGGCGGAACCAAGAATGCCCTTGACGTTCTTTTCTTCGTTCTACGAGCCGCTTCAAGAAACGCTCTGTACGGCTTCGTTCTTTTTCTTCGTGCGGCTCAGAACCACTAACTTATTTATTCTCTGTTCATGCGACTTTAACCCACGGAACCATCCACTGCAAGATTTGGTGAAGAAAACCAAATCTTGGTGAACCAGTCAAATCACATATTCTTCTTTCCTTTTTTTTAATCATCCTTGGGCCCACAAGATTCCTTTTTATACGACTACCTTGTTGCCCTTGTGTGGCTTCAAGAAGTCAAAGGAACAATTCCTTTGTTGACCAACAATCACAGGACCAGACAGTCCACTGTACAAGCCAAGAGATGAAGCCTACTCAATAGAAAACAAAACCCCGCGTACATATATCAATATGTCTTCAAAAGCAATTCTAATCTAATTAGAATACTTTGGATTTCCTTCCTATCGGTTAACGAAACCGGTATATATCCTTCAATCACATTGAATTCCATAAACGACTTAAACTCGAGACATTAATTTAACAATCTCCACTTTGGCTCGATGTTTGAAGCCAAGTTATAGTGTTCATCATTCATGCTGCTCTCTCAATGGCCCGACGGGCGCTCAACCATCACAGATGTCTATCAAGTTCAAGTAGAGCTTGAACTTGTTTAGAGGAATGAAGTCGATCTACATGTCCATAGGATTCTCCATCACAAGAAACTTGTTCTTGGTCACATCTCCTCTTGACATGCTATATCTGATACAAAAATTTTGGTTACCAATGAACTCGATTCTCCAGTGATGTCTCTAACTTTTACCGAACACCACATCAACCGAATGTCCTAAGTCAACATCACTAATCAAGTCATTAGACCATACCGCCTCTTCAACTTTTTCTGTTGCTATCATGTTTCCGGTCTCGGTTGTCAATGAGACCATAGTGTCTCCCAATGGCACTTTCAAACTCATAGCACAACCGACAAAAATAAAGGCATAATTGCTCAGAAGTCAACCATCTTTCGGGTTCCCTACGTGACCTAGGTTCACAAACCTAGTTACTGCCACACTACTTGAACTACATTCTCCAACATATACCCCAACGTCTATCGTCCCCAACAAAATCAGGAGTATCCATTTCACATCATGACAATGTATACTTAGATTAACCATATTATTTTTCTAATTGCATGTAATAGATCAAGCCTAGTACTTTCCACGGTATAATTCGGACAACCAACAGTATTAGCATGTGAAGCATGGGACAATTGCTCCACCTCCATCCAAGTACACTGTGACAAACTAGACAATTTATAATGCGCAGCAAGCGAGGTACTTACATAATTTTTTCCGGTAGTCTCTCTCTGTTTCTCCATACCCGAAACCGTCTCGCTGCACCCAAACCTAGTCTATTTTAATATCTGCATACAACTGTCGCTCTATCTCATCCACTTCCATCGACCACCTCAAAGCTTCATCAATCAGGACCTCGGAACAACCGTCGCCTATTATGGAAACTAGCAACTCTGCAGATTTCGTTATATCTCGTTGTACTTTGAACATCTCTAGGCTCTACCCGAAGCTCCACCTATGTCCGAACACCGTCTAGATTTTTCTCCTCAATTGATCCTTCACTCCTTTTCTAAAATAGAGCAGATTCGTCAAAGGTAACATCAATGCTAAACATAAAATCGGGTGAATCTTTATCGGTGCACCACAACCTGTATCCCTTCACCCCATATGCATAACCTAGAAATATGCACTTCTTTGCCCTCGACTTCAATGCGCCATCACTCACACGAGCATAGCTTGGGCAACTAAACATTCTCGGTTCGGTGTAATCAACAGGCTTACCTAACCACGTTTCCTCAAGAGTTTCCAATCAATTTCTGGTGATGGTGATCCGTTGACTAACCAACAAGCGATATTAACTGCTTTAGCCCAGAAATCTTCATCTAATCTAGCATTAGAGAGTAAAGAGTGAGTTCTCTCTAATACAATTCCGTTCATCAATTTTGCAACTCCGTTCGGTTGTGGTTTATCAGCAATAGTGCGGTGTCTCACCAAGCCTTCCTCTGCGCAAAACCGACTAAGCTCATCAGAACAGAATTCTAACCCTTTATCAAGTACTTAGGCACATGTTCTTTTTTCCTATCTCGCTTTTCAATCATCGCCTTCCATGACTTGAACCTACTAAGCACTTCGCTATTGTGCTTAAGAAGACAAATCCATACTTTTCTTGAGATGTCATCAACTAAGGACAATACATACCTGGCACCTCCCTTAGACGGAACTGGAAAGGGTCCCCATAAGGCCGAGTGTACACGACCTACAATCTCCGAGGCCCGAGGAACCTGTCATACTGAACTTCACTCTCCTCTAACTACCAATGTCGCAAGTAATCACGCAATCTGGCTTCTCAATTCGATGACCTCCTAGTAGACCCCTCTGCATGACCAATTCCTTTGTTGACCGACCAATCACAGGACAAGACAGTCCACCGAACAAGCCAAGAGATGAAGCCTATTCAACGAAAAACAAAACCCCGCGTTCATATATCGATATGTCTTCAAAAGCAATTCTAATCTAATTAGAATACTTTGGATTTCCTTCCTATGGGTTAACGAAACCGATATATATCCTTCAATCACATTGAATTCCATAAACGACTCAAACTCGAGAAATTAATTTAACAATCTCCACTTTGGCTCGATGTTTGAAGCCAAGTTATAGTGTTCATCATTCATGCTGCTCTCTCAATGGCCCGACGGGCGCTCAACCATCATAGATGTCTATCAAGTTCAAGTAGAGCTTGAACTTGTTTAGAGGAATGAAGTCAGTCCACACGTCCATAGGATTCTCCATCACAAGAAACTTGTTCTTGGTCACATCTCCTCTTGACATGCTATATCTGATACAAAAATTTTGGTTACCAATGAACTCGATTCTCCAGTGATATCTCTAACTTTTACCGAACACCACATCAACCGAATGTCCTAGGTCGACATCACTAATCAAGTCATTAGACCATACCGCCTCTTCAACTTTTTCTGTTGCTATCATGTTTCCAGTCTCGGTTCTCAATGAGACCATAGTGTCTCCCAACGGCACTTTCAAACTCATAGCACAACCGACAAAAATAAAGGCATAACTCGCTCGAAGTCAACCATCTTTCAGGTTCCCTATGTGACCCAGGTTCACAAACCTGGTTACTATCACACTACTTGAACTACATTCTCTAACATATACCCCAACGTCTATCGTCCCCAACAAAATCAGGAGTATCCATTTCACATCATGACAATGTATACTTAGATTAACCATATTATTTTTCTAATTGCATGTAATAGATCAAGCCTAGTACTTTCCACGGTATAATTCAGACAACCAACAGTATTAGCATGTGAAGCATGGGACAATTGCTCCACCTCCATCCAAGTACACCGTGACAAACTAGACAATTTATAATGCGCAGCAAGCGAGGTACTTACATAATTTTTTCCGGTAGTCTCTCTCTGTTTCTCCATACCCGAAACCGTCTCTGCTGCACCCAAACCGTCTATTTTAATATCTGCATACAACTGTCGCTCTATCTCATCCACTTCCATCGACCACCTCAAAGCTTCATCAACCGTGACCTCGGAACAACCGTCGCCTATTATGGAAACTAGCAACTCTGCAGATTTCGTTATATCTGTTGTACTTTGAACATCTCTAGGCTCTACCCGAAGCTCCACCTATGTCCGAACACCGTCTAGATTTTTCTCCTCAATTGATCCTTCACTCCTTTTCTAAAATAGAGCAGATTCGTCAAAGGTAACATCAATGCTAAACATAAAATCGGGTGAATCTTTATCAGTGCACCACAGCCTGTATCCCTTCACCCCATATGCATAACCTAGAAATATGCACTTCTTTGCCCTCGACTTCAATGCGCCATCACTCACACGAGCATAGCTTGGGCAACTAAACATTCTCGGTTCAGTGTAATCAACAGGCTTACCTAACCACGTTTCCTCAAGAGTTTCCAATCAATTTCTGGTGATGGTGATCCGTTGACTAACCAACAAGCGATATTAACTGCTTTAGCCCAGAAATCTTCATCTAATCTAGCATTAGAGAGTAAAGAGTGAGTTCTCTCTAATACAATTCCGTTCATCAATTTTGCAACTCCGTTCGGTTGTGGTTTATCGGCAATAGTGCGGTGTCTCACCAAGCCTTCCTCTGCGCAAAACCGACTAAGCTCATCAGAACAGAATTCTAACCCTTTATTAGTACTTAGGCACATGTTCTTTTTTCCTATCTGCTTTTCAATCATCGCCTTCCATGACTTGAACCTACTAAGCACTTCGCTATTGTGCTTAAGAAGACAAATCCATACTTTTCTTGAGATGTCATCAACTAAGGACAATACATACCTGGCACCTCCCTTAGACGGAACTGGAAAGGGTCCCCATAAGGCTGAGTGTACACAGCCTACAATCTCCGAGGCCCGAGGAACCGTCATACTGAACTTCACTCTCCTCTAACTACCAATGTCGCAAGTAATCACGAAATCTGGCTTCTCAATTCGATGACCTCCTAGTAGACCCCTCTGCATGACCAATTCCTTTGTTGACCGACCAATCACAGGACAAGACAGTCCACCGAACAAGCCAAGAGATGAAGCCTATTCAACAGAAAACAAAACCCCGCGTTCATATATCGATATGTCTTCAAAAGCAATTCTAATCTAATTAGAATACTTTGGATTTCCTTCCTATGAGTTAACGAAACCGATATATATCCTTCAATCACATTGAATTCCATAAACGACTCAAACTCGAGAAATTAATTTAACAGTCTAAGGTTGCACAACCTCGGTTGACCCTCGATGAGGGTTACAATTACGTGACACGGGCGAGGGCCACCCGAGGTCGCGCGATCCAAATGTCCCTCGTTGGGGTCCTCGCCCGCTCCTCACGATCGCCCTCCCATAGAGATGATGAACGACAACAACGAGGGCAAAACTAAAAAATGAGAAAAAAAAATGGTAATGGTAGTTTCGAAAGAAAAGAAAATTATCCTTACCAAAAAAAAAAAAGAAAAGAAAATTATTTTACCCTATGAATAGCTTTTCGCAAATGCTTAAAGCCTAAGGTAGATGAGGAAACGTGTGTCGAAAGTCCGACACACGGTCAACAAGCCAGAGTTGCTGGTGACACGTGATTCTAGAGGGAGATCTAATGGAGGTTGGAGGAAGACAGGAACTGAATGACCACATGGTAGTGGAGGACGTTGGCGAGGGAGGTGGGGGAGAGGTGGCACATGAGGTCGGAGGAGGCGAGGTAGGTGTTGTGGATGACGAGGACGGTGACTGCACAACACTTGGCTAAATCTAAGGCGATGGTGGTGGAGAAGAGGGCAATGAAGGCAAAGAGCTCCGGAAAGGTGGAGAGAAGGGATATGATGTTGAGGCATGCCATGGGGTTGCGGGGAGGGTCCAGAGGAACACATAGAGGAGGTGGAGGGTTGTTGAAATGGGAAAGATTGTTTGTAAAGCAAGAGAAACTAGTATAACCTTAGCGCTCGTGATGGACGGTGTAGATTCGATTCCCCCATATTTGATTTTTCTCTTCTTTTTTATTTTTTGGTTAAGCTTAGGTCCCACAATTATGACGAATTAATTAAATAATGCCCCTTCCTACCCAAGTAATTTCCAAGTGAAGTATACTATATGTTATATTTAAAAAAAAATTAAAACAACTCATTTATGTATTTGAATCAAATTAATTTGATTGAAATAATCATAAAAATGATAATTTATTATGTATGTATACAAATATATATTTAATATATAACGTATCCCAACGTATTAGAATTCTCTACTTTTTGAAAAATAACTTATCGGTGTGTGGTGGTGTCCGGTCGTGTCGTGTGTCGCGTGTCGGTGCTACTTAGGGGATAAGCACACTACAAGTGCTATAACTTTTGTACAACACCCTTTTGAGTGCCATAACTTTTTTTCGACTATTTGAGTGTAGATGCTTTTTGAAAAATGTTCACTTGAATGCCATAACTTTCAACCGATCACTTGAGTGCCGTAACTTTTTTTAAAAACGATTACCCAAGTGCTGAAAATCTAACGTGGCATAGCATTTGTAGTTAACGTTTTTGAAATTTATGGTTATATGACACTCCGGTGATCGGAAAAAAGGTTATGGTACTAAAGTGAGCGTTGTACAAAAATTATGGCATTCAAGGGATCAAAAAAATAGTTAATGGCACTTAATTGAGTGCCGTACGAAAGTTATGTCACTTGTAATATACTTTCCCCTAATTGTGACAAAACACACAACATATCAGGATCACACCTGATATCAGGATGCCATCAGCATTGTGGCTTGTGCAATATCACCTAGTACTACTCAATCAACACACATATTAGTAGCATTTTATTGTTTTTGCCATCATCAAATCAACACAGGAGATTTTCTCAACAAGGATTTGTACTTTTTTTTGGGTTAAAAAACAAGGATATGTACTTTAATTTGACAATACATTTAACTTATGAAATAGAGCAAACTCTTAGCACATTGGATTAACTCAACACACATTGTTGTAAATTTTTTTATTGCAGTCAAACTTCTATAGTAGAGTAAAGAAACAAAAGTGCAATCAATAATTGACAAATTATAACATGTCCCAACCAATCACTCGTACTTTTTTTTTGTTCAAACAATTAAAAATTTTCGTTATTTCAGCAAAATCATTGTCGTTGGAGGCCCAATATCCCAAAAAATCTCCAATTTTAGCATTTGTGATAATTATATCCAAAACCTTTTTTATCTCATAAAAAACCTCTAACTTTTATTTTTATCCCAATTCTACCCCAAATTTTTACTTTTGTCCCAATTCCGTCGATCTATTACAAAAAAAATTCCAACTTTAGCATATTTTTCAATTATATCCCATTTTTTAGTCTCATAAAAAACTTTTACTTTTACTTTTGTCCCAATTGTACCACCATCAGCCTTCCATCCATAATCACCATTAATTAATCATACATGGCATTTTCACGTTGTTAATGAATTACATCTCAAGAAAACCGACATGACAAAACCCCTTGAACTTCTCTTCTTTTGTTTGCCAGGAGATACAAAGTCACTCAAGACTGCGTGTTTCGTATTCTCTTAGGCACTCAACAACCCAAAAAACGGCTCTACATGGAGATATTTGGACGAACTATCTAAAATCTCGTTGTCCTTGAAACATACTATTTCTAAATTTAAAAGATTCATTGGTAAGTTCAGCGAGAAAATTCGAGCCACGTAAGATTAACTAATGGTGATTGTAGATAGAAGGATGACGGTGGTAGAATTGTGATAAATGTAAAAAATGAAAGTTTTTTATAAGTAAAAAAAAAGTTTCGGATAAAATTGGAACAGTTATTAAAGTTGAGGGTTCATTTGGGTATTAGACCGATAGAATTGAGACAAAAATAAAATTGAAGGGTTTTCTGTAAGACAAAAAATATTTTGGATATAATTATCACAAATGCTTGAATCCGAGTAAAGTCCTTAAATTGCTTCATTTGAAATTTGGGATGTAAAATTCGAGGGTATTCCTTAGGATGAAGGAAAGAAAAATATTTTATCTCTATTTAGGGGATGATAGTAGGGAAGGTAGACTCCACGTCATCTTTGAATTGTTACCGCCGGGTAGGACCGTATAGTAGTGTCCCGTGCCTAGGGTGAGTCATTGACGCTTTGGTTCCTGCGTCGTTGATTTGTGCTTTGCATAATGTCTTTGAACCGACCTATCGGTGATGCATCCCTAGTTCAAAAACATTATTTGTACAATTATCACAAATGCTAAAGTTGAAGGTTTTTTGGGTAACCGTTATTCGGTTTAGAAGTCACTAGAGGACGCCAGCTGGCATTTGTGCTTTATGGTCAATCCATTTATTTATCATGAATATCACCGAAAATCTTCTCCGACGTGTTAGGAAAAGTCCATGTGTCCAGGCAGGTTGTAGCTTTATGATATTAAGTGAAATGAACATGTCGGACAGTCCGAATGCCACGTGCCCTTTATTCACAAATTGAACACCGCCGATTTCCTCGAATCCTCCTGTTGGTACGTGGCGGACTCTCGCACTGGTACGTCCAAAAAAGGGAAAGAAATATGGTACTCAATACAGGACAAAAAAATAATTCGTTTACGAAAAAATTATTTAATTCATAATAAAATAATTACTAAAAAAAATTTAAATATATTATAATTATATCAATTTAGTACTGCATATTTTTTTTTTAATAGATTGAGTTCCTAAACCTTTTTTATTTCTACCAATTCAGTCATCCGGCTAATTTTAGCTGAAAATCTCCGATATGGATGGTTAGCCGTCCTATGTGGTGCGGCCGGCACTAACTTGGACAATTTTTAACAATATAGATAGAGGGAAAAAAAAAACAGAAAGCAAACGAAGACAAAAAGACAAAAAGAGACGATTAATTGTCCTACGTGGCACGATCAATTTTTCTTTTTTCTTCTCTTTTTGTCTTTTTTTTTTGGTAAGGAAAAAAAAAAGACAAAAAGAGAAGAAAAAAGAAAAATTGATCATGCCACGTAGGACAATTAATCGTCTATATCCGCGATTTTTGGTCAAAATTGATCGGATGGATCGAATTGATCTAAATTCAAAATGTTTAGGATTAATTGACAAAAAAATGTTCATGACTAAATTGACATAGCTATAATAGATTTAAATTTTTTTTTTAATAATTCGAATATTCGGTAAAAGATTTTATTTTATTTTTTCATTGTCCCTTGAAGATCTTAGGAGTCATGGAAGCCACGAGCACGTGTCGTGGAGGTTTTTTTTTTTTATATTCCTTTTTTATAGTGAGTTTTCGAAGTTAGCTGAGCTCATATATCAGAGCGATATAAGTATATGAATAGCTGCCTACATTTTGCCTACGCCGTTCGATGCTTTCCACGTTGTGCATGCATGCAGATGCCAAGTCGCAGTTCCTGGAGTTCGGGTTTGAAAATATTTATGCCCTCGTTAGGAGTCGACGTGAATGCAGGAGATAAGCGCAGTTTCTCCGGAATCTATTCAACGCAAAATCAAATCTTATTCTTTTAAGGAAAAGGATTCTTGTGGGAGCCATTAATTTATTTTCTAGATCGATCAAGAACTAAAAGTCTTTAAGTGTCGTGCTGGGAAGAGCTAGAGATCGAACAATAAAATAAATAGAATAAAGAAATCAATTGGACATCACATTTATGTGGTTCGATCAATATGACCGACATCCACAATAAGAGCAGCAGCAGGATCCCACTATAGATGAAGCGATACAACTGAAAATAAAATCACAGTCAAGTCACTCAAGCACTTTTAGTATTTTGGAGCTCTCAATTACACCAATAATTACACAACATGTAGCCCTCATAATTATTCACGAAACAATCTCTCCATTTGATGAAAGAATTCACAAATTTTACCCAAAAAGTTAAATTGGCTTCAACGATCTAAAATTGCTTCAAGGTTTAATTCGTGAAAAAGCAGCTCTTGGATACTCTTCACTCAGAATACCCACTTCTTTTATAGAAGAGACTCGGATGAACAATAGAAAAACCTATTGAAACTAACAATCCAACTTAGAAACTGCTCAACTCAGAAAATTTATTCAAACTAAGTAGTCTATGCAAATTAAGAAACGCACTTCGATTGGGTTTCTTTCATGATCTCAAATTCGACACATATTTTCCACAGACTCCACAAAGGTTGGAATTATTAGGTCTAAAAGGTTCGAATATGTATTGGGAAATGTGAGCAGTTTAGAGCAGCTCTTCGAAGTCACATTTTTTTTTAATTAGATTATTAAACACATGCATCTGTTCATCCTAATATTGGAGTGACCAGATGCATACCGTGACGTCCCGACATTTCCGACGATTTTAAGATAATTGAATTTGATGGATTTTAACCATGAATTCCTTTTTCATTAATAATATTGGATTTTCGATGATTGAGAGACAATCGATGGACGTTGATTATTGAGTTGAAAAGGCTATTGGAAAATCCTAAAGCGTTGGATAAGGGAAATCAAGTTGGATTAAGCGAGCTGGGATAATCGAGCCGTCGAACCGAAGCATTGAGACAATTTATGCCCAAACCGAGCCCTAGCGGAATTTGAGAAGTGAATTTACCATTTCGCCCCTCAAGGTAAATTTACTATTTTGACCTTTCCTTGAAATTACAATTCTACCCCTTTGCAAAATTACCTTTTTACCCCATGGTGATAAATTACCTTATTGCCCTCAATCATTGGTTGCAAATTGACCAAGTTGCCCCTTCTTGTAAAATTACCCTTTTGCCCCTAGCATTATTGAAAAAGGAGAAAAACCATAATTACAAAATTTTTGGCTTGGCCCCACCATTTCTTCTTCCTCCTCTCTCCTTGCCCCTCCATTCGGTCGGCCACTCCTCCTCCTACCTTCATTGCCGTTGTCCCCCCCCCCTCGGGCCCCCAAGCTCCATCCGCCCAAGCCTTACCATCCTCTGTTGCCGCGCCGCCACGAGTCGTCGCCGTCCATCCCCCCACCATCCGTCACCGAGCTACCCCACCATCATCACCACCGTCCGCCGTAGCCACCACCATCCACTATCCAACCACCGCCGTTGAGCCACAGCTACGCCATCATCGCCGTGCAACCAAGCCGGACCATTGCCACCATGTTGTCACCAAGCCACCCACCCGAGCCGAGCCACGTACCGCTGACCAGCCACCACCGCACGTCGTCCGTAGCCGCGCCGCCCGTGTCGCCGCAGCCGTTGTCGCCGTCTTTGCCGTTAGCATTAATTAGTGAGTCAACTTCCTAATCTCCGATTAGGCTTTTAATTGTGTTTAGAGATTAGTTTGGTTAATGTTAATCGTGGTTGGAATATGTTAACCTTGGTTAGGTTAGCTAACCTCAATTAAGTTAGTTAACCTTGGTTAGGCCAATTAACCTCGGTTGGGTTAATTAGCCACGCTTGAGTTAATTAATCATAGTTGGTTTAGTTAACTAAGGTGAATTAGTTAATCATAGTTGAGTTAGTTAACTAAGGTTGAGTTAATTAACTGTGGTTGGGTTAATTAACCGTGGTTAGATTAAATAATTATTATTTGGTGATGATTTGGTGACTGTTTGGTGTCCTTTAATGCGTATATTGACATGAAAATAATCACCTAGATTGGCATTGAATTGCTATACTGAAAAATCAATTTTTGAACGCGTAATTAAGGACACACTAGGAGGTGGCGTCAAATTGTCGTGTTTTCATGTCTGAAAAGTCCAATACGGTGAAGAAATGAGGAATATTAACTTTGACGAGAAACGTATGTCCCCGTGACCACGTGTAAATTTTTTGATTGCATTTTTAAGAGTGAAAAATTGCAATAAGTTGAGTTGTGAGCACGACCGTGTTTACATTGGGCTAAATACGAAGATATTAACCGGTATGATTGTCCGGTGTGCTCGTGTGGTCACATGATGAAAACCGTCACCCGAGGGTACTTGGGGACGATGCTTGATATGTCCGTGCCGGCGGGAGTTCGGAATCACACTCTTGGACAAATGCCGAGTGGCGGCTTGTGCCGGGCTGATGCTCCTTACAGGAATGCTTGATATATCCGTGCTGGTGGGAGTTCGGAATCACACGGCTTACGGTTGCTATGCTTGATGGAGCGAGACGATGCCCGGTCATACTAGAAGACCACCAACCTTCGGGTTGTGTCGTAGTTGAGAGTGGTTGTAACAATCGAAACATGTGTGATGCATTTTGCAAGCGAGACCGTGATGGGTGTTCTAGTTGTGTGCCTTGGCTAATGTGTGTTTATATAATACCATGACGGACACTATTTAAGGTGTGTACAAAGGCGAGGTGAGTGTGTCCGTAATTGATGGTTGACTTGTTGAGTCAAGTGTCCGATCACGTAGTAACTAGGGCGTTCCGGAACTCGCACACTATTGATCCGCCATCGACATTAACTTGCGTGTTTAGGCCACCCCAAGCGAATCAGCACCCTATTTGGGCTTAGGGCGTTGACTCACGGAGATTTTATATCTCATTTGTTGTTGTTAATTGTTTTTAGGCCCTTAGCCATGGAGAGCAAATAGTTCGGTTTGGGATGCTTGTCGATCAGACCCACGATGCCACGTCACATTCGGTCCCCGTGTCATTTCATGTTTGGGAGCATCACGTGATAACGCTTTGGGTCGAGGAGGGGTTGGGGTACCTGGTACCTCACCGCTTCATGGCCTAGTTTGTCTGTCACGGAGAGGTTCTCTTCAGGCCAATTTGAGGTTTTGACAGACCTCGAAGCGCGACCCCGAAGATCCCGACCTGGGACCCGATGGACATTGACACCCCTAATGGGGAGGTGGAGGACCCGGGCCCTGATCCGGATGATGATCTCGAGACCTCAGCCGACTCACGGCTCTAAAGAGGACATGGACATCGATCCCTTTTAAAAAGCTCTTTTTAATGGTAAATAAATAAAAAGAGCTTTTGCCGCATGATGGTTGTTGATTTCTTTTCTAAATATACATGTTGTTATGTTTGTTTGGGGATGAGAATTATTTCCGCATGCATTTAATTGAAAGATAAAATGAATGGGTCGACGATGTGCCCGGGACATCACCTTTATATGACTCAAGGCATTTGGTAGGATTGTTGCGTGCCCAATGGTGGGTAGAGGTGTGATACATACTAAGTAACGTGGAAGGGGAAATTGTCCAAAAAGTCATAACCCTTTTGCACTTTTATCAATTTAGTCATAAGTATTTTAAGTGTGCTGATTCAATTCCGAAATCTTTTTATCTTTTGCCAATTCAGTCTTATTAGCTGAAAAATTGCTGACGTGGATGCGGACGGTCCAACATGGCACCACCGGCGCTGATGTGGATAAATTATTATAATATTTTCATTTTTTTGAATATTTTATATTTTTTTTCCTTTTTTCTTTTTTTTTGTTTTACTTTTTCCTTTTTTTCTATTTTTCTTTTCTTTTTTCCCTCTGGTCTCAACCTCCGCCGCCATCCAGTGAGGGCAGTCCCTCACTAGGGGCCGACAAAGGTGGCCCTTGCTTGACGCCGGCGATGGTTGAGGCCAGAAGGAAAAAGGAAACAAAAAAAAGAACAAAGGAAAAAAATAAAAATAGCCATAAAAATATAAAATATTATTATAAATTATCCATGTCAGCGACAACAGTGTCATGTAGGACCGCCAGCGTCCATATCAGCGGTTTCGAGCCAATAAGACTGAACTGGCAAAAAGTGAATAGGTTTATGATTGAATTTGCGAACTTAAAAGGTTTAGGATTAAATTGACAACAATGTAAAAGATTTAAGACTTTTGTAACAATTTTTCCCAAGTTGGAGTGACCAACAAAGATCCGAATAATTCCAGGAAAAGAAACTAAGAAAGCACGTCTAATGTCGAACGTAACTCACGAAACCAACCACACGCAAGGAACAACGAAAGACCCATGCATTAAATTCTGCACCGAAATAATACTAGTTAATGCCATGAGATCTAATAATAATAATAATAATAATAGGATTTGCCTGGTCGTTGGACAAAAAGTTAGGACTATCTCTCTATCAGCAACTTCAGACGTAATCTCTGAACCGTGTTCAATCGATTATATTTTCATCATATGTGTTTCCACTGAATTTCTGGAATAGTCATATATCTTCGGTCGATTTCCTATAAAACAGTTGAGTTATCCAAGAATTACGTGAGCTCGACGTATCAATCACTTAAAAATGTCATGACTGTTTCTGATAAAAGTGGGATCGTCTAGACTTTCCTTTTAGCGTAATCTTTTCTCTGTTATACACTATCTCTGCCTTTCAGAGTTTTGTCTTACTAATATCTTTGAGCTTTGCGCCTTTATCACTAATAAAATAAATTCAATTTCTCGAATTCAAGCTTGACTTGATTCAATTATTGCTTGACTAGAGCAGTTAGCATGGTTCATTAACTAATTAAACTCTTCCATGACGTATAGTGCGGCTTTTTTTTTTTTTTAATACAAAAAACCTCAAACCATACCTTTTGTGATACATATACTCTAAATAGTTTTTCTGCGACACCATAAAACTGAAACTTGTATCTGTGTAACATATTTGCCCCAAACTTTTTTCTATGGAACCAAAATTCACAAACTTATACTTGTGTGATACATTTATCTCAAACTCGTACCCATATGGCATACCTTAGTGAAAATTCTGCTAACAAATGCCGCTAAAAATCTTGTGTGGCTGAACGTGGATGACAAAAAGCAAATGGTGCTAACGTGGCAAAAATGTAAAACCCATTGTTTTTTTCCTTTTCTCATTTTTTCCTTTATTTTTAACTTCCCCCTTTTTTTTTTTTTGGTCAGAACTTCCACCTGTTTGCTTCCTTGATATAGCAACGGTGGCGACAGTGACGGTAAGGATGGCAGCGGCAGGGGCAAGGGCCGCAGTGAAGTCAAAGGCGGAAGGACAAAAAGAAAAAAGAAAAAAATTCCTAATTGAGGATGAATGTGTGGTGTGGGTCTAACTTTGAGATTTTTGGTGTCATAAAAAATTAAGTATGAGGTAAATTTGTAACATGGATACAAGTCTGGGGTTATTTATGTCACAAAAACAAGTTTCAGTTAAATGTTTCACACAATTTTAAATTTAGGGTAAATATGTCACATGGGCACAAATTTGAGATTTTTTATATTACAAAAATAATTTTTTAGTAAATGTGTCACAATGAACATAGTTTAAGGTTTTTTGTGGCTTTCACCCTTAATATAATAGTCCAACTTACTTTTTTTTTTTTTAATCTAGTTTTATCCTATCCTATTTTATATAAGTCACACTGTGTGCGCTCACTCGTCCCCACCCCCAATCCCCCTAAGAAGGTAGGGAATCGAACTCCCCATCTACCGCTTCCCAAGTGGGAAGGGTAGCCATTGAGGCAACACACATTAAGAAGTCAAATAAATAAAAAATGCATATACATCCATGTAATCACTCCTTGAAAATCGGAAGTTTCTTTCTCAAGAATGCTTAGTATGTATCTTACTCGTTCACATCGACATTTTTTTCCTCAAATTAGATTCCTCTCGAAAAGAATTTTCCACGGCATAGACTCCTCGTCAACCAATTATTTCTCAACTTAGACATATCATACCACATCACCCTTAAAGCCTTTGAGTTTATCACCTTGCTAATTACTAACTCCTGCATATTTATTCCTAAAACTCAAGCATATTTAGAGGTTTTATTGGATGACTATCTAAGATAACATAATAATCATGATATATGCACAATTTCAAGAGATACGGATAATCAACAAAATTATCAAAATATCTCTAACATAGGAAATTATCCTATAGAAATCCCTAATTATCTCTAACATCCACTTTCAAACTTAAGGTGAATAAATTAGTTTGAATTAAAATCAAGTGTAACAATACCACGAAAACTTGTTTCTCCATGAAATCAGCACTCAAGGGCAAGCTTGGTGGATCTACGGCAAGGTGGTTGTACATGAGGCAGCATCTGATGACTATTCGTGGTGAAACTTCTACGTCTAGCTAGTCTAAGGTCAGTGAGTGATAGTGGCATTAGCTCGACAAGACGCATGAAATGTTGGGAATTAGATGCGGTTGGCTTGCGAAATAGTAGCTAAGCAACACGGCCTATCCGATTGGTGTCATAGCATCAATCGATCAATAGGTTGACTTGGGAAAATAGTTATTGAACAATGCGGCCTATGTGACTGGCATCGAACGAAAAGCCACCTCTATGAAAAGGCTGAACCGGGCGATGCGACAGGTGCAATTGGCGTCGAAATACAAACAGCATGGGATAGACTCGACTAAGTACTTGACTTGTGTGTAGGAAGTGAACACTTGAAGGTAAGGGATTAATTTATTTAGGTGTAAACCAGGTGCGCTGGGGTTGCCTTAGGAAAGGAGGTTCTAATATACTAAGTTAAAAATTGAGGTGACAGGAAAATGGGGAAAAGTATCAAAAAGTCATAAACTTATTGTACTTGTACTAATTCAGTCCTAAATCCTTTTATTGATGCCAATATAGTCATAAGCATTTTGTATTTGTGCCAATTGAGTCCATTTGCTCAATTTGCCTGAAAATCCCTAATGTAGACATTTTTAAATAATATGTTAATGAATTTTTGAACTCTTTTCTTTTCATGTTTTTGTCTTTTTCTTTCCCTCTTCTTTTGTCGGTGGTCATCAATTGGCCACCAATTAGAGGCCAGGAGGGTTGGCCTCGCCAGCAGCATCGCCCGATCCGGCTCAGGCGTGGTTGGCCTCACCAAATTTAGCCCGGGCTAGGCCAACCTTGCCTAGGCCAAATCCGGCGACGCCAACCCATGTGACCTCAATTGATGTGTGGCTTGCGTGACCTTTATGAGCGGTGAGAGAGAGAAAAATGGAGGGACATAGCGATGACTCAAGTGGGTGAGAGGCTGGTGTTGACGACGGATGGAGGAGAGATAGCGTGGCCTCAATTGGCCGAGTAATGCCTTGCCAAGCCTAGCCTTGCGAGGCCGCCTTGCCCTGGTTGAGAGGAACCCTCGCGCCGCTCACCCTTGCCAATGTGAGGCTAACCCTCCCGGCCATGGGATGTGGTCGACAACCGACGACCGACAAATAGAAGAGGGAAAGAAAAAGAAAGGAAAAAAATAAAATAAATAAAAAAATAATGATAAATTTATTAAAATGTTATTACAAATTTTCCATGTTAGCGATTATGACACGTTGAATGATTGGCATCCACATTAGTGATTTTCTGTGAAAATTGACGTGATGGACTCAATTGATACATTAAAAAATTTATGACTAAATTAGCACCAATAAAAAGTTTATGAGTGAATTGGCACCATTGCAATACATTTATGACTTTTTTGGTACTCTTCCCCAAAGAAATGTAATGTTATGTACATTTCTAATGAAGAGTACATAAGCCCATATATAGGCTTTAGATGATGACTATATAAAGTAACAAAATATCAATTACAATCAATTATAATCAATCAAGAGAAATCTCCTATATATATATATATATATATATATATATATCTAACATTTATTAACTCGAGGTGGTGGCGATGATAGTGGCTGTGGCCAACTCCACTAATGGTGGTGGCGCTCAAGTCATGCTGGTGGGCAGCTTGTGGTGGTGGATGATTATCGATGGCGTAGGATGAAAATTAGAGATGGTGGTGTTGATTTTCCTATTAACGAAGCGATCGGATTGAACCTGATTTGAGTGAACAATATAAAGTTTAGGTAATCGATTAGACAACGAGCAAAAGCTTGTACTTAACCACCACCAACACCCACACCCCCCCCATGAAATGGATATGCCCTTGTTCAATTCTCATTAATTGAGTGCCAATTATTTGGGCTACGGCTTACTGCATCAGCCAAAGATCTGGATTTAGTCGGTTCAGAGGACTTGCAGAGTATTCTATCGGTGTCCAAGCAGCCAGGACTCTGAGCTTGTGCCCCCAGGCATTGTAAATATAATTAATTCCGATATCTCCGGTTTAATTTTTCCGGACGATATCAGCTAATTATATGAAACTTCTATGGTGATAAATGATTGCGGCACTAAAATAAGTAAATCTGGTATGTTACGCGGAACAAGCGAACAAACAATAAATAGACAAAACAAGAAAATAAATCGGACACCAGATGTATGTGGTTCGGTCGTAGAGACCTACGTCCATGGGGAGAGCAGGAACGAATTCCACTATAGAACGAGCGATACACGGAAATTACAGAACCACACTCGAGTCACTCAAACACTCATAGTGTTTCTCAGCCCCAATTACATTCAAGAACGCACACAGTGTTTAGCCCCAAATTCCTAACGAAATAATCTCTCAATCTCGCAAAGGAATTAAAACAAATCTAACCTCAAGATTTAATCGGCTTCGACACTTAAATTCTTGATGTAATTCCACAGAATAAATCCCACGAGCAAGCACTCGATAATCGGTGCTTCAAGAACTCTGCATCAACTTCGGCACACCAAGCACTCACACGAAATCGGTGCTTCAAGGCCTTCGTACAATCAACAACGGCACTCTCTGCAAATATATATGCCACTTGCCAGAAAAACACCCTAAAGAAGAAAACCCTTAGATACGTTAATATATGCCACCGCCCGAGGAAGTCCCAACTTTGACCCGAGTTTTATTTGATAGGCTTAAATTCAAGACATATTTTAACAATCTCCACCTTGGCTCGATATTTGAGCCAAATCACAATCGCTTCACTATAATCCGAACTCCACCGCTACTACTCTCCCACAGCCCCAATGGGCTCAACCATCACAGACGTCATCCAAGTCCAAGCCGCGCTTGAACTTCGCCATAACCGTGGACCTCATCAGAATACCAACCGAACATGCACCTTTAACTGCTCCACAAGGATAGTCCGACACAAGCTCCTTAATTGCAGATAAAGCAAAACCACCGTTGCATCCATATCTGTCGGGAGATCGAACACGTACCTTATCAATATCAGCAGTTACAGCAACCATTGGCTCTACGGGCTCCACCTCGCTACAAGCACTATCTGTGTCGATTACCACGCTAGTATCTGCTATTTCGGGAGTTTCTGGTTGCAACTCCACCTTAAGCCGAACACCGTCTAGATCCGTATTAACACCGCTACAAACACTCATATCCTGAAGTACTGGAGACTCGTCAAAGGTAACTTTTCTGCTGCGAACAGGTGAATTTATATTTGAGCACCACAACCGATAGCCCCGCTCACCTCGTGCATAGCCATGGAATATGCACCTTGCCCTCATATCGAGCTTACCATCACTTACTCGATAATAACACGGGCAACCAAACATTCTAAAAGTAGAATAATTAGCAACATTACCCGACCACACTTCTTCGGGAGTCCGAAATCCGATCGCAGTCGATGGAGATCTATTCACCAAGTAGCTCACCATACTAAGCGCATCCACTAAAACACTTCTAGCCATACCAGCACTAGAAATCATTTTACGGGCCATCTCTAGTAATGTTCTGCTCATCAATTCTGCAAACCGTTGTGGTCTACCGGCACTAGTGCGGTGTTTCACTATGCCCTTTATCATGCAGAATTTATTTACCAGCTTTGAGCAGAACTCCATGCTACCGTCGGTTCGCACATGCTTGATCGACTTAGCAGTCTCCACCTTGATCAAAGCTCTCGACCGCGTGTTCCCGACAACAAGATCAAACTTGTGCTTCGGCACGATCACCCAAGTCTTCTTCGAGCAATCGTTAGACCCTCCAACAGATACCGACGTCTCCGGAGCGAAACTTGTCAATGTCTCACCTTGAAGTTCATATAGGCTTCCATGCTTGATTCCTTTCATTATGACTAGGGCACCTCGAACAATCTTCAGAAGTCCACCATGTGAAGAATACCTGCATCCAAATGAATCTAGAGCACCCAAGGAAATTAAGTTCTTTTTCAATTCCGGAACATGTCTTACTCCGGTCAATGTCCTCACAATACCATCATGCATCCTGATTTTAACATCACTAACACCCACAACATCGCATTCAGCATTGTTCCCCAACCGTACTTTACTACTATCCGTGCACCGATAAGTAGCAAACCGCTTCTTATTTGGTGTAGCATGAAAAGAACAACCAGAATCCATAATACATCCGTCAAATGACGAATGCTCGATGACAGACAAGACCCTATCGACACCATCAGAATCATCGGCTACAACTGCAACATCATCTGTAGATTCAACTCTAATTCCCTTACCCGTTTCGTTTTTCAGCTTTAAGCAATTCCTTCTAAGATGCCCCCTCTTGCCACGCTTCCAACAGACAGCACCACCCGTCCTAGACTGATCACGTATATTCGAGCTCATATTACTTCTACTACCACGAGTATCAGTTCTTCCTCTATTTTCACCTACTAAAGCGGTAGATACATATTCGCCAGATTCTCTTCTACGGATGTCCTCGCTCAGAATTAAATCTCGAATACCATCAAACGTCAAACTTGTTGACCCGGAGGAATTACTAACGGCAGTAAGTAGTATTCCAGCTATCGTGCAATGAGGATAATAGAATCAAAGCACATACCTCATCTTCAAAGTCAATATCAACCGAACTCAATTGACTAACTATCACATTGAATTCATTGATATGATTAGAAACAGACGCACCTTCGCTCATCTTCAAATTAAACAGACGTCGCATTAAATAGACCTTGTTGATCGCAGAGGGCTTCTCGTACATATCCGACAGGGCTTTCATCAAACCCGCAATGGTCTTCTCTTTGACGATATTAAACGCGACGTTACGAGCCAACGTTAGTCGAATAACACCCAACGCTCGTCTATCCAGCAATTCCCAATCGGTTTGCTTCATCGTCTCTAGTTTCTCCCCGGACAGGGGCAAGTGCGGCTTCATCCGATAAAGATAGTCTTCAATCTGCATCTTCCGAAAACCAAAGTCCTTCCCCTCAAATTTGTCGATTTTTACTTTTACTTCTTTTGTCGCCATCGATTCGCTTCAACTCGACAAGCCTAGCTCTGATACCAATTGTTACGCGGAACAAGCGATCGAACAATAAATAGACAGAACAAGAAAATAAATCGGACACCGGATGTATGTGGTTCGGTCGTAGAGACCTACGTCCACGGAGAGAGCAGGAACGAATTCCACTATAGAACGAGCGATACACGGAGATTACGGAACCACACTCGAGTCACTCAAACACTCATAGTGTTTCTCAGCCCCAATTACATTCAAGAACGCACACAGTGTTTAGCCCCAAATTCCTAACGAAATAATCTCTCAATCTCGCAAAGGAATTAAAACAAATCTAACCTCAAGATTTAATCGGCTTCGACACTTAAATTCTTGATGTAATTCCACAGAATAAATCCCACGAGCAAGCACTCGATAATCGGTGCTTCAAGAACTCTGCATCAACTTCGGCACACCAAGCACTCACACGAAATCGGTGCTTCAAGGCCTTCGTACAATCAACAACGGCACTCTCTGCAAATATATATGCCACTTGCCAGAAAAACACCCTAAAGAAGAAAACCCTTAGATACGTTAATATATGCCACCGCCTGAGGAAGTCCCAACTTTGACCCGAGTTTTATTTGATAGGCTTAAATTCAAGACATATTTTAACATGGTAAATGCTCTAAAAGCCATTACCAAATAAATTTTGGACAACTCGACATATGCTGATAAATCAATTATCCAGATGATGAGAGAACGAAAGGACCCTTGACACGGTGTACCCCAGGTATTGCCAAAAATGCCAAGCGCAACCACATAACATGGAGTTCATGGAACAATATGACTCGTCTCCGTCTTAAGCTCATACTCCAGGTAGATTTGGTGATCGGAAGAATGAACAAAAAGATCATTTCCTCAATCTCATTCCCACTTTAAATTTTGTAACTAGAATTATATCATTTCCCTCTCCACTATCTTAGTTAATTATTAATAATAGAAAACACTTATGTTACAAAAATACTGTCTGTTGTCAATCAAAATATGTTGGCATCTAAATTTTGGCGACCCATTTAGCTATTCATTGTAGACACAAATTAGTATTCCCCCTATTAAAGAATATTATTAAATAGCATTTGCATATTAGAAGCATATTCGTGGTAATTAAGCCCACATAAACTGCACTGGAGACAATTGGACGTCTATGCTAGTCAAAATAATTTGAATACGAAACCCTCTTGACTGTTAAGTTCAGTCTATTTCAACACAAACACACAGAGTCCTATAGAAAGGGGATGGGTCAAAATCGGGATCGGAGGTCGTTAGAGGCAGGTCGGTAGCGTAGTTAAGGGTGATCAAGGGTGATCAGATCTCTCTCTCACACACATACGTTTTAGAATTAACGGGTAATTTTTTTTTAACAATGAACTCAATTTCAATAAATTACACGCATGTCATGGTGTATTTAACGGGAGATAGGAAATGGGCAGTGAAGTGATTACTTCTTCTACCTTGTAAAGTGGAGCGCAAATCTCTCCCATTGGAGTGTTCTTGCTGAAGGAAGATTCCAAAGGAATCGTGTTCTAAAGAGGACGATAACTCTTAACGAACACAGTACGTTCCCAAGGAAATCCATCCGTCAAAGGGATGGTGTTATAGGAGATATGATCCAGTCAAAAATGTTAGGATTAGGCACACAATTATAAGGAAATTTAGAGTAAATGCGAGAAAAAGAAATCGAGGTAAGTGGTTTAGCACATCTCACTTCTTTATTATAACTTTAGTTACAAAAGAAAGATATTATATATAATAATAATTATTCATGGGTCTAAGCTCAAACTACCAATAAAATGGGGGCTCGGATTATAAAGACCCTCTAATTTTATGAGAACGCTGCCCCCTAAGACCCCGTGTCCTTCTGTTGATGGAGAGTATCAATCAAACACAACGATGAGGAAATCATAACTGCCATAGAAAAAGATCAAGAGAAATAAGAGTTTGGCTGGGGAAGAAATCCATTAAATCGAAGAGCAATCCGATTAGATTCCACGTTCCTTTCACATGGGAAGATTTAAATGCGCATTTAGCAATCACGAGGGGACCAATGTTAAGGGAGAGCAACTTCTGCTTGCCTTGTTTGTCACCTATTAAACATCTTCACAGACATACATAACGTGCTCTTGTTTCTTTACTGTTCTTTCTGGTCTGTGTTCGCGAATCTACGCACACACGTACGTGCGTAGATGCTGAACATGCATATTCGGGACAGGGATCTATGGAAAGTTAAGTTATGCTTTGGGCTGAACAATGAAGTGAAGCGACACAAATCATGGAAAAATTGTCCAAAAAATTCTAAAATTATTGTACGGCAGTCAATTCGGTTATAACCCTTTCAATTGTACCAAATTAGTTATAAACCTTTTGATGATATGCCGATCCAGTCCTAAACCTTTCAATTGTGTTGATTCAGTCCTAAACCTTCTAAAGTTTTGCCAATTTAGTTCTACACTGGCATAAAAGACTACATTGACAAATTATCAAAATATTTAGGACTAAATCGGCAAATCATTAAAAGGTTTAGGACTAAATTGAGACAATTAAAAGGGTTATGACTGAATTGGCAAATTATCAAAAGGTTTAGGACTATAATGGCATGATTGAAAGATTTAGGACTGAATTGACCGTCGTACAAAAGGTTTAGGATTTTTTGGACAGTTATCGTGACAAACTACCATCAGAAACTTCATTGTTGGATGCAGAAAAGCCGGTGTGGCCTCCTTGTATGGCTCGATCACATGCGCTCAAATATGGGCCACCTGAGGACATGTTTAAGCATGTTTGTTGAGGTACATAGATGGTGAGATTTGATTAACTTTGCATGGCCAAATAAATGACCATGTCCCACGCGCATCTCATCATGGGTGTCTCAAAATTGTTCCAAGCGTAGCCCAATGAGTTGGTGCGGGACGTCAAGTATTGCCCAATTTAAAATGATAATGAATTTTTTAATTCTTAGATTTTGTCCAAGAAGCAGAAAGCCTGCTTGCACTATTCTATGATTGATAATGTGCATTTCTTTCTGGGAGTGAAACTCTGTAGTAAAAGAGCTAATTTGACCTCTCCGGGTTTCCTTTCGCATGAAATGAGTGACATTAGCAAATTAACACTGAAGGATACGTGTGGTAGCCAAGACAAAATTCGGGATATGATAAATCTTATCTTATCTTGTGTTTGGTTGTTGTCTAAGATAGGATAAGGCCGGATATCGAAGCTGCCCAAGAGAGAAGAGAGACATTGCCTCTCTTCCATTTGCAAGAATCGCCGCTTCCTCTATGCGTCTGCTAAAGGAATCACAGACATTGCCCCCTGCTCTCTCTCCTCGTGTGCGTTTATGCGTGTGTTTGAATGCATGTTCGTCCCAAACACAAAAGCGTGTCCTTTTAGTTTATGGACAAAACCAAATGAAAATGCTCAATGTTTTTCCTTTCATTAAGTAAAGTTCAGGGATAATTTTGAACATTTCATATAGTTCATGGATAAAATTGAACATGGGATCACATTGAATGAATTAAAAGTTTAGGAGTTAGATTACACATTATGGCAAAATTCAGGGATCATTTGTATCGTTTTTCCTATCCAGAACGGTCAAAAATCTAACATTCCCCATCACAATGACAACATTAACAATGAAAGACATAGCAGATAGCGAGAGAGGTTGGGCATTTTCTGAGGGCTGTGTTATCATCCATCTTTCATCGGAGAAAAGATCCTCTCCAACCAGTTATTATTGGTGAATCACAAACATATTCATTACCCACAATTATTTTTAGTTACGTTTGCATGCAGGTGATGTCCACATTTGTAACTCACCAAATAAAAGCCCCATTGGTAGAAATTTCCTATAACTAAGGATGGAGTAAAAATACGACTGCTTAAGAGCCTTCATTGATTCAAGAATTAGGTTGTTTGTTCATTAGTGAGATTTAGTGAATTTAAGCCATTAGATTAGTAGGAGTTGATGTGTCACCCTTCCAGTTATAGATGAAATCTTCAATTTACCTCCTAAGTAAAAGGACTCAATCCTTTTTCAAGAATCCATACGTAAATAGTTAGGCTTTTTTTTTTTTTTGGCCTTTTGTTTTAGCTTATGTGCATTTAGTTCCTTTATCAATTTATCCCATCTTCGATCTACTACAAACATGCAAAGTCCGTCTACTTGCAGTAAGATAAGAAAGAAAACCAGCTGGACCACGTTCAATTTAAAACCCTCGACATGCAGAAAATGCTGATCCTATCTCACTGTTTCTTTGTAGGCATAATAAACTTTGAAGCTGATCATGAAAAAGCTCTGCTCTAATGTCTGTGTCGGAAGTCAGACACAAAGTAATAATAATTTCTCTTCCATTTTGTTGGCAAAAGCTCCCACTTGTCGAGGCACAAGTGGGATATCTCTAAATCCGCACAAAATCAATTCCTTAACTGACTTCTTTGGCTGTGTTTGTTCGTCGGGATATAAGCCAGGATAAGAAATGTTTTATCCTATCTTGTGTTTGGTAGCTATTTAGGATAAAATAAAGGAGGATATAGGAGAGATATACCCTGGATAAAACTAACCTATGGGTGGAGATAGACCAAGATAGTATTTTTCAAGAGAATAGACACAAGGAGAACCGGATTGTTCTCACAACCACCGCCTATCCTCCACATTGGGCTGCCTCTGTCGCACTAGGCCGCATCTCTGCCATGCCAGGCCGCCTCTCTGGCGGCGGCAACCATCAAGTGTGGCCTCCTCTCCTATGACGCCAAGCTTGGGTCTCCAACCGCAAAGTCGGGTATCTCCACGACCTTACTCTTTAAAATATTTTTTAGCGTGATATGAGATCATATCCCTCGTTCTTTAACTGCTCGAACATTTCCAACATTCGAAAGGGGTCTCGACATATTATGAAGAACCCGAGATTGATCATTGACATTCAATGTATCTCTCTTGAACGACCTGCATGAATGCATTTTCAACTTGTGAAAAGAGGCTTAATAATTAGTTTGTTCAACACTCATTTACTCACTCAACAAGACAATGAGCAAGGCCAATGGGTCATTCTCAAAGTATTTGACTCCAAATCAAGACCCCTGCTTCTACATGATCCATTCTGTTGATGTTGTGCCCGAATTCGCATGGAAAAATTCTATGGTCAACAACAACTCACTTATAAGAACTCATCATTAAATAATTTCTGGAGCATCCTAATGTTTTAGCAAAATAGAGTCAATCTCATTCACGTCTTGCTTATGTTTATCCGACTTTAAATCCGTAGTTTAAATAGGATATGATAAATTTATTAAATTTCTTATCCTTTCCGATCCAATCCTATCCTAACTAGAAATCCGAACGACAAAACACAACATTTTTGTCTATTTGTTTAGATTGCATTTTATTCTCAAAATAAAAATTATGATATGATAAAATATATCCTATATTGTATTTGGTAGATGTCCAGGATAGGATAAAGGGGATATAGCTGGGAAAAAAAAAATCCTAGGGAAGGGAGTAGGATAGATCCGGATAGGATTTTTTACACATGAGAAGAACCAAGTTTTTTACACAACCACCACCTCTCCTCCGTGCAGGGCCACCTCTCCATGGTGCTGAGCCATCTCTCCGGTGGCGCTAGGATGGGCTCTCCGGCGGCAAAAAATGGTATCTCCACAACCTCGTTTTTTAATCAATAGTTTGGCATAATATGAGATAATGTCCATCATTCTTTAATCGCTTGAACATTTTCAACATTTGAAAGGAGTCTCGACATATTATGAAGAACTTGAGGTTGATAATTGACTTTCAATATGTCTCTCTTGGACAACCTGCATGAGTGCATATTTGACTTGCGAAAAGAGGCTGAATAATTATTCATTACTCGTTTACTCATTCAACAAGACAATAAGTGAGGCCAACGAGTCATTTTCAAAGGATTTGACTCCAAATCAAGCCCCCTGATTTTACTGGATTTGCTCTATTGATGTCATGGCTGAATTTAGATGGCACAAACCTCTGCTCAACAATAACTCATTCATCAGAACTCATCACTGAATAATTTATAAGTATTATGATGTTTTAGCAAAACAAAATCAATTTCGGCTATGCCTAGCCTCTACGTATCCGACATTATATCCATAGTTCACCAAACAATAGATAGGATATGACAAAATCTTTAGATTTCTTATCTTATACTATCCAGTCACATTCTAATTAGAAATACAGATGACCAAGTGTAGCCTTAGGGTTTTGGTTCTCCGGGGAGTGGTATCACCATTGATGCTCAAAATCTAGAAGACTGAACTTAACCTTCCTTGTTTATTCGCAAATAGGTTGAACTTGTTCATGAAAGCAAATATCATTAGGTAGAAGCAAGTCAGAGCGAAGAAATTTGTGTAGGGATCACATGCAGCAAGTCAGAAAACATGTTGGGGCCGACCAACATACTCCTGATGGGCTCAAAAAGCCCAAGATAGTCAAGGGAACTTGTACTTCTCCTTAGCTAACATCATTACCGGAGAACGTTGTCGACCAGTAGAGCTTAAGGTATTAGAAGTCCGCTGTTGAGTCGGGGCTTGAGATTTGACCGACCTAAATAGGAAGATGAAGCCCAAATTAGGCTATTCTTGTAATCAACTCTTGCACATTTTAGATGGAGATTTTTCCCATATAAAACTCATTGCTCCTCTAATCTTCATCTTCTTCAATCCATACCTAGTTAAATATCGGAGGGTTCTTATGACGAAAATCAATCCAAGGCCCGGTTTTGATTTTCGCTTCATCATTTGGCTGATGCTAAAGATTTAGGTCTTGCTTCAAGATTTTGCTGGAGGGAAAAATAAATAAATTTTTTTATTATATACACCTTAGCTTTGAATCCGGTCTTTCCCAGTTGATTCTTTGTTATAAATTGCTTTTTTGAACTATTTAAACAACAAATAGTCATCCACCTAAATAAGAAATTGATTGTACTAGGCTAAATCAACCATATATCAAGAATCTGAACTATCCTAGATTATAAGTTCTCCTAAAAGACTAGGGTCACCACACATCTATTGCAATGTGAATAGCCAGCCTAACTACCAAACTATCATAGATTCATGTGTATGTATCAAACTCAACTATACATTGTGTATTCTTTACATGCCAAATGATTGCGAGATAATGAACTCCAACAATTATGTAGATGATGCCGTTTATTGCTTCTTTTGATGGGGAACTCGAGTTCGGCTTGCATTCTAAATGGCCATGGAACTAAAAGTCATGATTTTCTTTTTCTTGTAATCCAGTGCTACGAGCATAGAGACGCGACTATTTGGAGGTATACAATGCACCCTACAAGCTCGATAAAGGTTATGTCCAAAACTTTGGCCTATGCAGTTAGGAACTCAGAGCAAATTATACCCGGTCAATGGTAATAAACTCATGCAGCACTCTAGATGAACCTAGTGCCCTTTCTCATGAGAAGATAAGAAAAGGAGCACAAAAGCTCGATCCCATTATGGTATCTAGGTTTTTGGACCTAATTTGACTAAGTTACAAGCCGAGTAGATATATCAATTGCTTATTGCCACTGCAAACATTCTATATGAGAATACTGTGCACATAGTAAGTGATAGTAATAGGGTGACATAGAAAATCACTCCATGATAGATTAAAATAGTCAGATGGGCGTGTTAGGATTGACTTTAGTTTTACTTTGCTATGCATACATTTTGACTTGTTTTCATCCAAAACACCATAATTTGACAACATATATATATTATTGTTCACATAGATTATCATATACTGTAGCGCAACTTTTTTCAAATTTGGGTAATATTTAATATTTTGGCGGGAAAAGCAAAAGAAAGCGCTTTTCATTTAAACTGAAGTGCAAATAAAAAGGAATATAAGGATTAAAGATCATGAAATTTGAAGATAAAGGATAGAAATTATGTGATCCTATTTGCACAATCAATTTCACAGATGTGGTATACAACGAAGACAAAAGTTTTGTTCTCATTTTTTTTTTAATTCTATTGCAATTGCCCTTAACGTTTTTAGAAGTTTCTCCTTCTTTATTTTATATACTTCAACCAGTTTTTCTCCCACTCTTATTGAGTTATCTCCTCTTAGTATTTTCATTCTAAGGCTCCCTTTGTTTCACAACAAAAGATTTCCAGAAAAATATTTTACGGATTTTTTGGCGTTTATTCATGGAAAATAAGTTGGTCAAATGAAAATATTTTCACCCGTGAAAAAAATAAAATCAAAAGTGGGGAAAATAATTTCCTCTTTTTGAAAAAAGGAAAACATTTCCCCCATCTTTCCTCCCTTCACATTTGTTTTTTTAATTATTTTTCTTTTTTCCTTTTTCTTTTCTTTCTTCCTATGCCGGTCACTGGTGACTAGCCACAGGCGAGGAACAAACTCGCTCTAAAGGCACTGATTTATCAATCAAGGGAGAAGAATCTAGCAATATCAATCAAAATCACAAGCATCAACTCTTGCAAATGCTAGAATCAAGGGATTGATAACTTTTGTAATATAATTACCTCTTTATTATTATTTTCCATTGTTGTATTGTTTCCTTATGTAATACTTTGTAATATCTTTATATAGTGAAAGTCATCTCAACAATTGTACGTTGAGATCAAGAATCAAATACTTTTGTACTTTTATGTTATCACAACATATTTTCGAAAGAAATTGATCATTAACCATGGTTTACGCCAAGTATCCATACCCCCTCGTCTTTGAACATTAGCAATTTTGTGTCACCGAAACTGATACAAACAAACTATTCTTATTGGAGAGCACAAATGCTTGCACTGATTGAAAGTCAAGATCTGGTGGGATTCATTGATGGCGAATACCAGATGCCGAGTCCAACAAACAACTCCTCTCCTAACAAAGGAGAAACTGGAGTCTTAGAGAAAGTGACAAATCTAGAGTTTTTACAATGCAGAAGGTCCGATCGCCTTCTGCGGGGATGGATTATTGCGACGCTCTCCGAAGAAGTTCTTGCTCAAATAGTAGACTTAAAAACATTTGCTGAGGTGTGGTTAGCTTTACAAAATATTTTTGCCAAGGTATTATGAGGAACGTGAAGTTTCAATTTTTTACAAATCCAAAAAAGTCATAGAGATAATTTTTCATCTCTTTACGAGTATCTTGGTGCTTTTCAAAAATATCTTAATGAGTTATCTTATCGGATGCCCCCTTGAGGACAAAAAGAAGGATTTCTTTGTTTTGAATGGCTTAGGTGATCAATATGATTCATTCACAACCTCCATGTTGAAGCTTCCAATGCCAACATTATCTAACTTGATTTTGCAATTGCAAAGCTTTGAGAGTCATCTCGCAAATAAAATTTCTCCTGTAATTCAACACGGGACAGCTTTCTTTGGTTAGAGAAGCAATTTTAAAAGTAGCAAGAAGGGAAAACAATTCCAACATTCCAACAACAATTATTTTTCTTCACATCGGAGGGGGTTTTCTCACAATAGTCTAAGAATAAAAAAATTCTAGGCTGATTTTATGCATTCGCAGGATCACAGGCCACAATTTAATCAAAGCAAGATCAAGAAACTTGGGAAAGGAACAGACAAAATCGTTTCCTGTCAAATCAGTAACAAGCATGGACATATTGATTTAGATTGCTTTAATCAATTTAACCAGTCTTTCCTCCCATCGGATGTACCAAAGGCATTTGCTACACTTATTGTTCAAGATAGTCGGGATTCATAGTGGTTCACCGATACCGAAGCTTCAAATCTTATGACTAGCAATGAAGGTAATCTTTTCAACTTACAACCATATATGGGAAAAGATAGTGGCATGGTTAGAAATGGTGATTCACTTAAAATTTTCCATATTGGTGATGCTTAAATCAATTTGGGAGTGTTGACTTAAAAAGTATTCTTCTTGTTCCTCATATGAAAAAGAATTTATTATCAATAAGCTAATTTACAACTGACTATCCTCTAACTTTTGAGTTCTATGCCACTAGTTTTGTGATAATGGATAGGAAAACGGGGAAGGTTTTAACAATTAGAAACCGTGAAGGTGATCTATATACCTTAAAGACGCCATTTGGCATCGAAGGTTGGGACATCCACAGCCAACGACAATATGTTATATGCAAAATAAAGGCGATATTACTATTACTACTTGGAATAAACCTACTACCATATGTAGTAGTTATCAAATGGGGCGAGCATCCAAACTTCCCTTTTTGCCTTCCATACTAGTACTACTAAGCCTTTCGAAAAGATACATTGTGATTTGTACGGAAAGGCTTCAATAATGTCATTTCAGAGTTTTCAATATTATGTTTGCTTTGTGGATGATTATATGCGTTATACTTGGTTGTTTCCATTACATCAAAAATCTGATTTTTATGCATGTTTTCTCAATTTCGAGAAATATTTGGAAAGGCAATTTGGAGGGCATATTAAAAATTTTCAATATGATGGAGGAGAGTAGTTAAACCTAGCAGATTTCTTGATCCACTTGCAAAGAAGTGGGATTGTTGTCAAGTATCTTGCCCAAATACTCAATAACAAAATGGAGTTGCTAAGCGAAAACATAGGCACATATGTGAAATTGGCTTGATGATGCTTCATCGAAGTGGAATTCCTAAAAAGTATTAGGTCGAAAGCTTTCAAACATCATTTTTTCTGTTGAATCGGCTCCCTACAAGGGTGTTAAGAATGAAATCACCTTATGAATTCTTATTTGGCTGAAAACCAAATTATAATTTTTTGTGACTTTTTAGTTATAGGTGCTTTCCTTATCTTAGGGACTACACCAAGAATAAGTTGGATCCTTGGTCGTTACCACGCGTATTTCTCGGCTATAGTGATCACCATAAGGGATATCGATGTCTCTACCCTCCGAATGGTCGAATTTATATATGTCGTAGCACGTCGTCGTTGATGAGACCATATTTCCCTATCTTATACTTAGCTCGTTATTTCAGGATCAAAGTGATAAAGCGGAGATATTTGAATTTGTAAGCTAGCCAAATGAAGACACTTCGGCATCTAACTCAAAATTTTCACCTTTGTATTTGCAACAAGGTGCGTCCTCTGCTATCTCGGATCAACCGTGTGATGACTTATTGAATTCTACTACTTAGAATGATTCTCATGAAGACAACATTCATGGAGGTGAATCACATGTTCGCCAAAGTCATGTTGAAATTGGTGACTCATCCGGTACTCCGCTTAATTCTCGATGCAATTTGACAAATGAAGATTCCTCTTTGGATGTTCTTCATGATTCTTTAGTAGCACATTCTCCCACTCGAAATCATTCAATGGTTACTCGAGCATGTGCTGGTATTGTGAAGCCTAATCCAAAATATGCCAATTTTCATATGATGGACTTGATACCGACATAACCGAATAATGTATGCTCTGCTTTAAAGCATCCGGGGTGGTCGGCGGCAATGAAAGAGGAACTCGAGGCATTGCATCGGAATAATACTTGGACTCTTGTTCCACGTCCTCCAAATACTAATGTTGTCGGATGTTGATGGGTTTTTAAGTCTAAGTTAAAGGCCGATGGTACAATAGGAATATTAAAAGCAATACTGATCACCAAAGGATATACTCAAGTAGTAGGAGTAGGTTTCATTGAGACATTTTCGCCGCTTGTTCGACCGGGAAGCATAAGAACGGTCCTCACCATTGCTACTGTTAAAGGTTGGCCCATCAAACTATTAGATGTTAAAAATGCATTCTTACATGGATTTTTATAGTAGCCTGTTTATATGGAGCAACCGCTCGATTTTGAGGACAAAAATCATCCGTCTTAAGTTTGCAAACCGGAGAAAGCTTTGTATGGTCTCGAGCAAGCACCAAGAGCATGGTTTGATTGCTATAGTTTATTTCTTTTGGCATTTAGTTTCTTCTGCAGCATTTCGGATCCTTCATTATTTATTCAAAAATTGGATCATGGCATTCTCGCTCTACTTTTATATGTAGATTATATGATCATTATAGGTGATAATCTGAAATTACTTGATGAGTTCATCTCTATGTTGAGTAGCAAATTTGCAATGAAGGATATGGTGCCACTACACTATTTTCTAGGTGTGGAGGTTAAGATATTCTCCGGTGTTCTTTATCTATGCCAACGAAAATATGCTTTATCAATTCTTAAACATGCACAAATGGAGGGCCGCAAGCCGGTTTCCACGCCTATGGCCACTAGTTCTTATTCTAGTACCGGTGCAACACTATTTTCGGATCCTACGCTATATCATAGTATCGGTGGAGCTTTTCAATATCTCACGATTACACTGCCGCATATTTTATATGCAATCATTTTTTCTGTCAATTCGTGCATCAACCTACTATGAGTTATTTTCAAATTGTGAAGTGCATTTTGTATTTTATTAGTGGCACAACAGATCTAGGAATGTAAATCTCGTCCGAGTCAACTTTGGACTTGTATGCTTTTTGCGATGTAGATTGGGCAGGTTATCCCTTGACTCGACGATCGACTATTGGATTTTGTACTTGCTTAGGTAGCAACTGTATATCGTGGAGCACTAAAAAGTAACGAATGGTTGCTCAATCCACTGCCGAGGCAGAGTATCGTGCAATGGCGTCGATAGCTGCAGAGATTACTTGGATATCAATCCTTTTGAGAGATTTGGGTATTCATCTCTCGGGTCCACCGATACTATTTTGTGATAATATCATTGCACTTTATATGTCGATTAATCCAGTGTTTCATGCAAGAACTAAACGTATCGAATTAGATTATCATTATGTGCAAGAAAAAGTGGCTCTTGGAACAATTGTGACTAAGTATGTTCCGTCTATGCATCAAATTGATGATCTCTTCACAAAACCCCTGTCTATGCATACATTTGGAAACTTATGTTGCAAATTGGGAATTTGGGATTCTCCCATTCCCAATTTGAGTGGGAATAAAGGCATTGATTTATCAATCAAGGGAGAAGAATTTAGATATATCAATCAAAATCACAAGCGTTGATTCATGGAGATGCTAGAATCAAGGGATTGACAACTTTTATAATATGATGATCCCTTTATTATTATTATTTTCATTATTGTATTGTTTTCTTATGTAATACTTTGTAATATTTTTATATAGCGAAAGTCGTCTCAACAATTGTACGTTGAGATCAAGAATCAAACACTTTTATTCTTTTACACTCGTGGTCGGTGAGGTCGAGCTCCCTTGAGGCCACGAGGCTCAAGCTCCCCTACGACTAGAACAGGTAGAAGAAAAGAAAAAAGAAGAGAAATGAAAAGAAAAAATATAAAAATATAAAGAATAAAAATTATTTTAAAAAATAAGAAATTGAATATTGTTTAAAAAATTATTTTTTAAAAAAATTACAAAAATTGTCCGCATTAGTGCCGGTCGTGTTCATAGGACAAGTAAGTCCACGTCAGCAATTTTCAACCAAACAACGATGTCTAAAATCAAATAAGATTTCTCATACCAAATGATGACCAGTCATTTTGAGATGTCAGCCAAATACCAAAAAATATTGTCATTTTCCTAAAAAATGACTTTTCAAAAAATAATTTCAACAACATCACATTTTTCACCAAACAAACGCAGCTTAAAACTAAAACAGCTCTTTTGCTTTATCTACTCTCTCTCTCTCTCTCTCTCTCTCTCTCTCTCTCTCTCTCTCTTTTTAACTTTCCTGGTAATATAATGTTTCTAAGCTGCGAATGGGAGTTTGCCGGACAAAAAAAAAAAAGCAATGCAACAAGTTGTCATATCCATTTTTATACAATAACCCATTTTTTTAATAGAACTACTTCCATCACTATTAAAATGGATAGTCGTAGTTTGAAAAACTGACCAACTATCTATATCAATGGTGATGGGGTGAATTCTGGTACATAAAACAATCCATAGACTATCTACTTACAAAAAGTAAAAATAAAAATCGTTATCTTTATTGTTGGCGAGTGTCGTACTTCATGAACATAAACTGTTTTTTTTCAGTCAAAAGAGAGAGAAAGCTGCCCTACCAAAACCGGTGTTGCCTTCTCTCCCCGTGGTACCTGCTGTACTGGAGTTCATCATCGATTCAGCAACCTCCTGATGTTATGTGGCTCCCCTCAAGCTTGGTTTCAGTCGGCCGATGCGAGCAATGATCTACCGAACCTACCACTGTTTTTTTTCTGTTTCTTTGTATATTTCCCTCGAAGCCAGTCCTTTTTTGGAAATTGTTGCTGCTCTGTTGCTGGTTTCCCTGTGAGTTCTTCACCATATGCTGACTCCACTGCTGCTTCCCCAACCCTCTACCCGGGTGGATTCCGAAGGTCTACATATTTCCACCCGTACTGCCCATCTACTGTTGCCACTCGGGGAACTTTGCCTCCACGGATGCTGCTGGCGTGATGTTGATCCCTCCGACAGATGCCACCCTCATTGATGCTGCCCCTATGCTGCTGTCTTCTCAACACTTTACCCGCGTGATCTGCTGTTGCGGATGTCTCCACATAGTCTCCTTGGCGACTCTCTGTCTCCCGGTGTTCATCCGTTCCTGCTGTTTCTTTCGGAAGCTGCCACTTACTGCAGTCTCCTTTATCTTCCAGCTTAGTTCCTTTGTTTTGTTGGTTGGTTTTCTTGGTTGGCCACTTGTTTGGCCTTTCTTTTCCGCTGTTAGCTTGTTAGCCTTTTGGCTCTTGCCCGTATTTTGCGACCGGTCACCGTTGAACTCTCCATGACACCCCTCGTGCCATATTGAGTTCATGGTTTTTGTGCCCGGTATCTTTTGTATCTAGCTTTTTGAAAGATCTATACATACTTGCCTTACCAAAAAAAAAAAAAAAAAAACCTATCATCCGTAAACCACGCTTCTTCACAGCAAAATCTACAATCTTATATATTTTCTCACTTAACTTAATTGGCTATCAATCTCTCGATCCCTCTCTTAAGAGAACAAATGCGGGTCTTAAAAAGAAAAAACCTATCAATTTCTTAATATCACGAAAAACTCCAAACTTGTACACGTACAAATTTACCCCAAACTAATTTTTTGACCACCAAAAATCCCAAACTATTACATCCGTGACAAATTTAACCTCAGTTAATTTTCGTTAAATTGGATTAATACCATCAAAAATTTCAAATTGATACACCTATGACAAACGAAGGTAAAAACCCCAAACGGGTACACTCATCAAGCGTCACGTGTCATCTAACTTAACAATTTGACAATAAAATTTGACGAGAACTAATAGAGGGTAAATTTATCATATGTATACTAGTTCGAAATTTTTGGTGGCCAAAAAGTTAATTTGTCGCTAATTTGTCGCAAGACTACCAATTTAGGATTTTTCCTGACATTAATCCTTTTAAAATCATCCGGTTTGTGTAGGAAGCGGAAACTGCATAACTGGTACGGATTAATTGGGTGCTTAAAGGTGTAGACACCCATGATGTTTGAATATTAATAAAGAAATTAGGAAGCGATCGTCGGTTTCTTATTAAAAGAAAGAAATGAAGGCAACTGCTATCAATGTTCTCAAGGCAAAGAGTAAACACATATAATTAATCAGCACCCAGACTGGTGAAATCATAGGAATTGCACATTGTCTGATCGCAATATAGTATAATTTTAGTTAAGGTTTCATATTTATGATAGGTAAATGATGCCGGAGCAATCCTTGATGGCGTCGAAGGGCATTAATAATTTTTATCTTTTCAAAAGTAGTTGAGTAATCTTTAGATTTCCAAGTCCTATTAAATTGTGTCGCGCCTTTCCTAAGAGTCAAGTTGTAGTTCCTAGACTTTAATTATATTTTCTATTTTCCAAGTGTCTTTCAATATTTCCTAAGAGCCTCATTTACTCAAGCTTGGAGGGTTGTTCCATGCTCGCCTATATAAGGGCATTTCGATGAATGAGAACGGCAGACTTGTTGAATGATAAATTTATTTGAGCCTTCGGCTTGTTAACAAGAAGGAGTTCTTGTTTCTACTCTTATCCTCCGGGTGGATTCCCACTGGTGGCGAGTATTCTATCCCTTAATTCCTCACTTGTGTTACCTCCTACTTCTCTACGCTTTTCTCCCGGTGTCAAGTTGGTATCGGAGCATCGGGTTCAATGGTTGGTCGTCTTCGACGTGGACCAAACGTTGATTCCCCGACGGCTCGACAGAGAGACCTACGAGACGTGGAGGTGGATGATTTAAGGAAACAAGTGCAGCAATTGCAGGAGCGTTTGCAATGCTTCGAACATCCGAGACATGATGATCTGCGTCACGATTCAGATGGTATTCCCTCCGACGAAGAAGATGTCAACCCCTTTGCTAGCGCCCGAAGTGATGCTTCTAGTGAGGAGAGGCTTCCTCGACGTCAGCATCAAAATCCTCATGGATTTCATCGAGATTCATATGTGAAGATTGATATTCCCGAATTCGAAGGGAAGCTTCAACCCAAAGAATTCATAGATTGGCTACACACGCTTGATAGGATTTTCGACTATCAAGACACACCGAATGATCGAAAGGTAAAGCTCGTCTCCATTAAGCTTAAAAAGCACGCGTCTATTTGGTGGGAGCATTTGAAGAAGCAAAGATCTCGTGACGGAAAAAGTCGTATCGTCACATGGGAGAAAATGCGAAAAGAATTGAAGAAGAAGTTCCTACCAATGAACTATCGCCAGAATACTTTCCTCCAATTCCACAATTTGAAGCAAAAGGAGCTGTCCATGGAGGAATATACTGCGGAATTCGATCGTCTTATGATGCTCTGTGATGTTTCCGAGGCGGAGGAGCAACCTGTTGCTTGGTACCTTGGCGGACTTCGATATGAGATCGGTAATGTTGTCCAACTTCAGCCTTATTGGACTTATAATGATGTTTGTCAACTTGCTCTTAAGGTTGAACAGCAACTTAAAGAGGCTCATGCGAGTTCGCGATATTGAAACAAAGAAAACTATTCCAAAGGGGAGAGTTCTTCTCTTCCTAAATCAAAAGTTATCGCCGCGAAACCCGTGTCGAAGAATAGTGGAGCATCGAGTTCCAATCGCTCTAATTCTATCAAATGTTTCAAATGCCAAGGGTTTGGACATATTGCTTCTGATTGTCTAAATCGTAAGATTGTCTCTCTAGTGGAGGAAGAACTTGAAGAAGACAATCATGAAGACTCCCCTAGTTTCGACGAAGAACCAAAGGAGGGAGATGGGGTTATCTATGGCGACCAAGGAGAGTCTCTAATCCTTCGTCGAATCTTGAATGTTATTCCCGACGAAAACGGTATGTGGCTTCGGAATAATATTTTTCACACTCGATGTACCTCTCATGGAAAGGTGTGCAATGTTATCATCGATGGAGGAAGCTGTGAAAATGTTGTGGCAACAACGATGGTGGACAAATTGCGCCTTAAAACGGAGAAGCACCCGTAACCATACAAGCTTTCTTGGCTTCGCAAGGGAAATGAGGTACGAGTCGATAAATGATGTCTCATTGATTTTTCCATTGGAAAGAAATATTTCGTTGAAGTATGGTGTGATGTTGTCCCCATGGATGCTTGCCATTTGCTTCTCGGGAGGCCTTGGCAATTCGATAGAAAAACAAAGCATGATGGGTACAAAAATACTTATGCTTTCGAGAAAGATGGAGTCAAGATCATCTTGGGTCCTTCCAAAATGGAGAGTATTCCTAAACCATCTATTGGGGAAGGAAATAACTTGCTCTCTAAATTTGAAGTCGATAAAGCTTTGGAGGATTCGATGGAGACATATGCTCTTGTGGTGTTAGATGAGAATGAAGAACATTATGATGTTCCCGCTCAGGTAACACCCGTACTCCGTGAATTTTCGGATGTTGTTCCAAAAGATATTCCACCTGGTCTTCCACCCATTAGAGATATCCAGCATTGTATTGATTTCGTTTCGGGAGCTGTTATTCCTAACAAAGCAGCTTATCGAATGAGTCCAAAGGAGCATGAAGAGCTACAACGGCAAGTCGATGAGCTTATGGCTAAAGGTATGGTGAGGGAAAGTATGAGTCCTTGTGCTGTCCCCGTCCTTCTTGTACCGAAGAAGGATGGTTCCTGGCGTATGTGTATTGATAGTAGAGCGGTAAACAAAATTGCTATCAAGTACCGCTTTCCTATTCCTCGGCTCAATGATCTTCTCGATCAACTCTATGGTGCTACCATTTTCTCCAAAATTGATCTTCGGAGTGGATATCATCAAATCTGGATGAGAGCTGGAGACGAATGGAAAACCGCTTTCAAAACCGGAGATGGCCTCTATGAATGGATGGTTATGCCTTTTGGCCTCTCTAATGCTCCTAGTACTTTTATGGGCCTCATGAATCATATTTTCAAATCATTTATTGACAGCTTTGTTGTTGTTTACTTCGATGACATTCTTGTTTATAGTTCAACACAACAACAACACTTGGAGCATCTTCGACAAGTTTTTCAAGTTCTACGGGAGCAAAAATTGTATGCGAACTTGAAGAAGCGTCATTTCTTTACTGATAGCCTTATCTCTTGGGCTATGTCGTTTCTGAAGAAGGCATCAAGATGGATCCTAGCAAGGTGGAGGCGATCTTGAGTTGGCCGGTGCCATCATCAATTCATGATGTCAGGAGTTTCCTTGGCTTGGCTTCTTTTTACCGTCGATTCATCAAGAATTTCAGCACCATCATTGCTCCTATCACAGAATGCTTGAAGGGAGGAAATTTCAAGTGGACGAAAGAGGCACAGCATAGCTTTGAACTCCTTAAAAAGAAGGTAATCGAGGCTCCTATTCTTGCACTTCCAGATTTTACTAAAGTCTTTGAAGTTGACTGTGACGCCTCTAATGTCGGAATTGGTGCGGTTCTTAGCCAAGAAGGAAAACCACTTGCGTTCTTTAGTGAAAAGCTGAATAATTCCCGTAAGAATTACTCTACTTACAATAAGGAATTTTATGCTATTGTTCGGGCTTTGGATCATTGGCAACATTACCTGTTGTTCAAAGAGTTTGTTCTTTATTCAGACCATGAAGCCTTGAGGTATGTAAATACTCAACATAAACTCAACACTCGACATGCCAAATAGGTTGAGTTCCTTCAAGCTTTCACTTTTCTCATCAAACATAAAGTTGGAGTTCTTAATCGTGTTGCGGATGCATTAAGCCGTCGACATTCATTGCTTTCCACTATGAAAGTGAACGTTATAGGCTTCGACATGATCAAGGAGCTTTATGAAGATGATCAAGATTTCGGTAAGATTTGGAAAGATTGTTCCAAAGGTCCAATTCAACAATTCTTTCTGCAAGATGGATTTCTTTTCAAGAATAGTTGTCTGTGCATACCAAGAGGTTCTTTGAGAGAAGCCATTATCAAAGAAGCTCATGAAGGAGGCTTAGCGGGTCATTTCGGAAGAGACAAGACGTACTCTCTTGTCAAAGAAAAATTTTACTGGCCTCGAATGGAGAAAGATGTCATGCGGCATGTGAATCGTTGTCGAACTTGTCATATTGCCAAAAGTCATGCTCAAAACACTGGTTTGTACACTCCATTGCCGGTACCAATGGCTCCTTGGGAAGATGTGAGTCTTGATTTTGTGGTTGGCTTACCTCGAACACAAAAGGGTAAAGATTCAATCATGGTGGTCGTTGATCGATTCTCCAAAATGGCGCATTTCGTGCCATGTAGCAAGACATTGGATGCGACTCATGTGGCGAATCTCTATTTCCAAGAGATTGTGAAACTTCATGGCATTCCAAAGACAATGACTTCCGATCGGGATTCCAAATTCGTCGGTCATTTTTGGCGTACACTTTGGAAAAAGCTCGGCACAACTCTTCAATTTAGTTCTTCTCATCATCCTCAAACCGATGGGCAAACTGAAGTTGTTAATCGAAGTTTGGGAAATTTATTGAGGAGCTTAATTGGAAGTAATTTGCGACAATGGGATCTCACTTTGGCTCAAGCTGAATTTGCTTACAACTGTTCTTCAAGCCAAACAACCGGAACAAGTCCTTTTGAAATTGTGTATGGGAAAAATCCTATTAGTCCATTGGACTTCGCTCCACTTCCCATGACTCATCATTTTAGCGGAGATGCTGAAGCACATGCTGATTATTTAAAAGGGCTCCATTCCCGGGTTCGAGAAAGAATTATGAAGCACAATGCCAAGTATCAAGAAAGAGAGAACAAGCATCGACGGCATGCGGCTTTCAAAGAAGGAGATTTGGTTTGGCTTCATCTTCGGAAGGAACGATTTCCTCGAGGTCGTCATGGAAAATTAAAGCCTAGAGCTGATGGACCTTTCAAAGTTCTGCAAAGGATCGGTGACAACGCATACAAGATCGAACTCCCTGGTGAGTATGCTGTTTCTGCAACGTTCAATGTTGCCGATCTTTCTCCTTACCATGAAGAAGACAACAAGGGAAACTCGGGGACGAGTTTTCACGCAGCAGAAGCGTCCGATGCCGGAGCAATCCTTGATGGCGTCGAAGGGCATTAATAATTTTTATCTTTTCAAAAGTAGTTGAGTAATCTTTAGATTTCCAAGTCCTATTAAATTGTGTCGCGTCTTTCCTAAGAGTCAAGTTGTAGTTCCTAGACTTTAATTGTATTTTCTATTTTCCAAGTGTCTTTCAATATTTCCTAAGAGCCTCATTTACTCAAGCTTGGAGGGTTGTTCCATGCTCGCCTATATAAGGGCATTTCGATGAATGAGAACGGCAGACTTGTTGAATGATAAATTTATTTGAGCCTTCGGCTTGTTAACAAGAAGGAGTTCTTGTTTCTACTCTTATCCTCCGGGTGGATTCCCACTGGTGGCGAGTATTCTATCCCCTAATTCCTCACTTGTGTTACCTCCTACTTCTCTACGCTTTTCTCCCAGCGTCAGTAAATCGAGAATCAATTTTTTGGTATAATATCCAATAAAATTCAAAAAAGTATTTTCTTTGAGTAAGTACATATGAGTTAAGAAAAATATAAATGCACGGTAAATAATATTATGAAAAGGTCAATGCTCAAAAGCAAAAGTATCTTTCCGAGAAAACGTTGTGATTCTTGTGTATGAGATATTGCAACACGTCTCATCATAATGAGTATCATATGTAATCTTAGCGAAAGAGTTTGTATCATTTCATTCTACGAATCAAATGTTGATTCACCAATTCACTTATGCAACGAGCATAGGGGTTCAAGCAATCTCTCTTTCTCTCTCACGCAGACATAGAGGAGATTAAATTGAAATTTCACGCAAAAATTTAGGATTAAATTGATAAAATTAAAAAAAGCTTAAGAGATAAATTAGATTTACAAAATAAATTTATAACTAATTGGACGATTTTCCCACTAAAGCCGTGGCAACTACAATCCACGAGTGACGGTTGCCGGCAGATGAGGGTCCGGTTGGTGGGAAAAATCGGAGAGCACACGTCGGCCGTTGAAAGTTAATATCCACATATCTACTCTTCTCATGACGTGAGTTTATCCTTTAAAATTTAGAGAATCTCCTCCAATTATACCAATTTATGAATGATCAAAATCGACCATATGGAATTTGTAAATTTTCTGTTAGATCAATTTGGCTTATGTTAGTTTTTCTACTGATATTATCAAGGAAAAAAGAACATAATATTCATACGGAGCTTACTTGAATGTCATCATTTTTTTCTTTTAGTAGTTGAATGTCATAATGTATGTAGAGCGCTCCCTTAAGTGCCATAACTTTTTTTTTCAATCACTTGAATGCCATATAACTTTTCAATCGACTCCTCGAATGCTATACCTTCAACCAAAAAAAAAACATTTATCACAAGTATCATATCACGTTAGACTTCCAAGTGCTTGGATGAACGTTTTTACAAAATTATGCCACTTAAATGATCAACTGAAAGTCATGGCACTGAACCGAGCATTTTAGAAGTTATGATACTCAAATCAGTGTCGTACTATAATTATGGCACTTGTGATGTCTTTTAAATCTAATATCCATTGAATTTAATTGCTTGTATTCTAGAGAAGTCATGATGTTGGTTCCTACTTCACAAATAGTGATTCAAAGTTGTTAACTTCTCAGCCATGGGCAAGGGAAGTCATTGAATGTGTTCGAGAACAATATGCTGCAGAGAGAAATATGCAATTTGTGTATATTTTTTATGTACCGTACTATAGAGTACATAAGCTTATTTATAGGTTTTATAAGACGACTATCTAAAGTGATAGAATATTATAATATTAATTACAATCAATCAAGAAGATAGCTAGAATATCCTAAATATCTCTAACATCCCCTCCGAAGCTCAAGCCGATAAAAAAGGAAGTCAATTGGAGTTTAGAGAAAAGATCTTGAAATGCATGGGTGGATATGAACATCAACAATCCGATCAACAGTGCCATGATATATGCAAAGAATACGAAGAACATCAGTAAAATAATTTTTACGTTGTGCGGTCATGAACTGGCTAATTATGTGAATGATATGGATGAGGTCACGATGAGTAATAATGAGATATACAAGATTGTCAACCAACTATCAACAAAACATAGGATTGGAAAGAAGTATCCCATCTTTGTCATAGAATTTTTCATTTGCATTAATGAAAATTATAGCATCTTGTTATTAGTGAGTCTCACTTGAGAAATAAGATACATATTTTACTTGAGAAAGATAATAGTGGGAGGAATCTGAAGCAACTCCAAGCCTAGAAAGTGATTGAGTAGCCCGAGATCTTTCATTTCGAACTATTGAATGAGATACTTCTAGAGTTCTATAAATGCTGGTATGATCGTCGACAGTAATAACCATGTCGTTGATATATAATTGAAGCAGAATGTCCACTAAACGGAGAGAACAGTTGCATGGAGATTAGATTTGAAACCAAGTCGTTCGGTGGTGGAACTAAGCTTAGGCTACTATGGTCGAGGAGCCTAGTTCAGTCCATATGATGCTCTACGTAATCGACATACTTTATTAGAAGGAGGAGTTTACCCAAATGGAGGTTCCATATATACTTCCTCAATAAGATCATCATTAAGTGAGAAAAACCCTTTCTATTTAGTAGCATTCATCTAGAACAAATGACATTGCTTAGTAGCGGCAACAACAAGAAAACTTTGAATAGAAGTAAAACATGCAACTGGAGCGAAGGTCTCATTATAGTCAATCACATACTTATAAAGCCTTTTTGGACTAGTCAAGCTTTATAGCATTCCAACATACCATCTGCCTTAATTTTAATCTAATACATCCATTTACAACTTATAGTATATGTACCATAGTTAAATCAATCAAATTTTCAGTGTGATATTTTTTAGACCACTTGCTAACAATTCTAAAAGTTTAAGCTGTTAAAAAGATGTTGTTAGTAGAACACTTTTTCCCATGCATAGACTTGTGTTGGAAATAATTGCGGCCATTAATGGCAAACATAAAGATTGCTTTTGTATGGTATCGATTACGGTATAATATAAGACTAAAATAGGTAAGTCTTATTTGATTGCAATAATCAGAGATTTGATTCTGATTCTAAAAGAGGAGAAATACATTCATTCCCTCTGTCAAAACGAACGTAAGTCTAAAGTAATTATGGTATCCAAAAAACTCTTTGTGGTTTTCTCTCGAAGAACGAGCGATCTGTGGATCCGGATTCTTTCTCATATGTGATTGGGGCTCTTAATCTGTGGCTATCGAGGTATGTTTGTTCTACGTAATATACTTCTCCGATCGGTGATTCAAGTTGATATAGAGCATGTAATTTAATGTAATCCGTTGCGAATATGTATGTATATTATTGGGATTTGCTCCTTTAATTGGTATTAGATCATAGTCGTTCTTGTTTCCTGATCGCATTGTGTTTTTTCGTCAATTCGATCGTAAAAAACCATTTTTCAATGGTACTATTCACAGCTCGTTCATGAATTTCTATGTAATAAAAACTATTTTTGAGCACATATTCAGAACGAACTCAAAGAGACAAGAAATTTGAGTGGTCGTTAATCGCTAAGTGACGCCGACAGAGGCCATACGCGCGCTACGCCCCGCGATGGGTTCGGATCCCCGAGGCAGCGGCAAAACCTTGCCTTTTCGTGTAATTTCTCTCGGTGAAAATGGAATATAAGTATACCATCGGACTCGTATCGATGAGACGAGCATTTTAAGGGGTGTTTCGTTGTTAGAGGTGGCCGAGCAGAGCCACATGCGCCCCCAAGCGCCGTAGTGGTCCGATGCACGTAGGCGTCATGCGCCCACATGAGACACACGTGCGGTCACCATTGCAACCACGTGGGCGACGTCGGTGAGTCGGGAACCGGCTTGACCCGTGACTCGATTCCGAACCGATCCACGACCCCTTCTTGAATCAGGCTGAAAATTGCAATTTAGTCCTCAAACCTTTTAAAAATTACAATTTGATCCCCGAACTTTTTGAGAATTGCATTGTGGTCCCCAAACTTTCTTTGAAATACAATTTGGTACCCAAGCTTTATGAAAGTTGCAATTTGGTCCTCAAACTTTTTAAAAATTGCAATTTGGTCCTAGAACTTTCTAGAAATTGCAATTTTGTCCCTCAATTTTTTAGAAGTTGCGATTTGATTCTCGAATTTTCGAGAAATTGCATTTTGACCAACGTTGACCGACCGTTGACTAATCAACACGTAAGGTTTGACCGGCGAGTGCGGGAGCGTATGAGCTCCGTTGGGGGCGTGTGAGGTACCATTGTGTTCATATTGAAATTATTTACAATTTGATATAGATATTGTACATGTTTGATGTATTTAAAGTTGTGAAAATACGTGTGAAACCCATGATACACGTATTTTGAGGCATTTTTCGAGTATTTTTACCTGTATCTCTCTATTTTTTAAAAAATACAGAATATATCTTACATATGGATAGCTACATGGAAATTGTGTAGAGCATGTTTTATTGGTAGCATGTGTAAAGTTTAGTGTACTTGCTATTTACATCCGGTACTCCGTGATTTGAGTATAATTCGATGAATAAATTATTTATATATTAGCTTAAATCATGTCATGCAATTTTATGATTACAAGATGAGGAGATCATTATTTGATTTATAATCTTTATTTGAGTGGGGAGTTCTAGAAAGTTTTTGTAACTTTAGTGAACTCAATTTTACATAGATGATTATATTAATGGTAATTTCATACGAGGATTCTTAGACGATGATTACGAACATAGTAAACTTTCAAATTTGTGACCTTATGTGAAACTTTTTATTAATATAATTAGTTAGTGTATAATAGATACATAAATGTTAGTCATTAATAGTTTGTGAATACATGTCTATAAAACTTCATGTTTAGATACAATGGCTACGGAATTTTAGAATATCGTAGTTGAGCTGAACAAAGAAGAGAAATTGAACGGAAAAAATTACGAAAATTGGAATATGAAAATTCCATTTGTGCTAGAAGAGCTAAGCACTAGAAGCTCTTAACATAATTATGGAAGAACCTGACGATGGAAATACTACACATCATAAAAAGTATAAAGAGGCATTTGTTGTATGGAAAAAGATTAACTATATTGCTCGCAATATGTTACTGAGTAGCATGGAAAATAGTTTTATGCGTGAATTGAAGCATTAATGAAAATGCCAAAGTCAAGTGGGAAGCATTAAAAAATAAATTTGGTCAGTTACCAAGTTGAGACAAATCACTATAAGGTCCGACACTTATATGATGCCTTATGAGCAGAATATGAAACAACTTTTGGGGCATATGTCAACAATAACAAGTGAACTGTAAGATGTAGGCCACATTTTAACTAATGAGCGGCAAGTGCAAGTAGTAATTTGTTCTTTGCCTCATAGGTGGGTGCATTTGAAAATCCACTTGATCCACAATAAAAAGTAAATACTTTTGAGGATGCTATGCGCCTTCTTGAACTAGAGGTGGACCCCCTTCGGCGAGATAAACCAAAAACCAACATTTGTTATGCTAGTTCTAGCTCAAATGGAGCTTCGTGCTCCAAGCATAAGCATCAAGATGGGTTCAAAAAGTGGAAGGACAAGGGAACAGATTCTTCAAGATAGAAATCAAAGTTTAACCAACATGGTAAAGGAAAGTATCATTTCAAGAAAAACATCTCAAAGGTGAAATGTTTTAACTATGGTAAGAAGGGTCACTTTGCTCATGATTGTGGGGAGCCAAAGAAGTTAGAAACCCTTTATACACTCGAGAGTTTTACTTATGTCTCCAGTTCAATTTTCATAACTGAGTTTCATCCTTTGTGAATTGTAGACATAAGGGCCACAGGCCATGTAGCGAAGGACAAAAATGCCTTCGTGGAATTTCGACAAGTTTCCCATGGAACGACATGGATAAATGTGGGAAAACAATTCCTATGTGGAAGTTAAAGGGATTGGCACCTACCAATTGAGTATGCACTATGGTTGCATTTTGTTCCTACATGATGTGTTATATGCTCTAAAAACTCGACGGAATTTAATTTATGTGTTAGGATTGGTTAAACTTGGCTTTAGTTTGAACTTTCATAACGTTGGTGATAACTTGTCGTTGGGAACAAATTAGTATGGTTCTGGATATTTTCTGGGTGGTTTTATTATTCTGATTGTTTGGTACAATAATGTGAATGTTTGTTATTCCCTATTTACATCTTCTATAATGATGCAAACATATGGCATGCTAAGCTAAGTCATATTGGCCAATAGCGAATGTTTAGATAAGGCAAAGAGGGATTATTAGGCAATATTGAAAAAGTTGATTTGCCTATTTGTGAGCATTGCCTAGAGGAAAAAACAACAAGTAAGTCATTTGGAAAAGGAACAAAAACTTATTTTCCTTTGCAGTTGATCCATTCAGACATATATGGTTCAAGGAACGTGAGAGCAAAGCATGGGGCTGCTTATTTCATCACAATTATAGGTGATTACACTTGATTTGGACATGTCATTTTTTGATTTCTCATATATTTGAGACATGAGAGGCTTTAAGAAATTTATGAGCCTAGTAGGAAATCAATTTAACCAAAAAAAATTCAATCGAGGTTGAGAAAAATCTATCCGATCGGTTCGGATGTTTACGTGAGAAAAAGGAATAAAAAGACAGTTGACTATTCCAGCAACTCCTCAACGGAATGGAGCTGCAGAGAGCAGAAACAGGTCACAATGAAAATGGATAGGTCTATGATAGCGCAGACTAATTTGTCCATCACCTTTTGGGGTGAAGATTTGTTGATTGTTGTCTAGATATTTAACCGCATGCCTTTTAAATCGGGTATTTGCACTCCATATGAGTTGGAGACTGGTTGAAAATGTTATAGACTGGTCAAAAATGAGATTTGAGTTTTCGTAGACCTTGATGTGCTTCATATACACACGAGTTCTCCCACGGGTATGGGAAAATGGGCCCTAGAGGCAAAAAGATGATCTTCATGAGATACCGAGGGCGCTCGAAAAGATATGTGTTAAAGGTGAGCAAGAAAGTGGGGGTTTAAATAAATTTGAATCACGAGATGTCACATTCTTAGTGAATGAATTTCTCAAAAGGGACGGGACGAGGTAGGAGAAAACTATTCTCTATTTTAAATCTTGGATAGTGATAATGATTTTACTAGGGTATCTCATCTAAGTGGGAGCAATATGAGAAGTGGGGAATTTGTTTCAAACCAGTCTCAACCGCAACTACTTGATGTGAAGATCCGGTAGGAACGTAATAGAGAATGATGTATTAAGTGTACGATCTTTAATACAACAAACAAGTCACCGAAGTGGGAGCGCAATAGAGCATGATGTACTAAGTATACAATTTTCAATTTGGTGAACAAGTAACAAAAGCGTTCTCCATCGCTCGTCGACGTTTAGACTTTAAAGGTAAAGCTTTCATGGTCACTCCACAAAAAGAGGATAAGTTAAGAAATGTAAATAAGGCTCTAACTTGCCTTGGTAAGGAAAAATGGATACAAACAATGGAAGAAGAGATGGAGTCAATGAGATCAAACCAAGTTTGGTAATTGGTCGAACTTCCGAACGGACCCAAAGCCATTGGGAACAAGTGGGTTCTCAAAATAAAGCATAAAGCCGATAGCTCTATTGAGAGATATAAGGCTCGTCTTGTGATGAAATTGTATAATCAACAAGAAGGAATTAATTATGAAGAGGTTTTTTCTCCTGTGATGAGATTTACCTCAATTCACCTTATTCTCATAATAGTGATTAGTATGGATCTTGAATTACATCAAATTGATGTAAAAACTACTTTTCTCAATAGAAAATTAAAATATAAATTTTATATGAAACAACCCATTGGGTTTGTTAAAAAAAGTCAAGAATAAAAAGTATATCGACTTTTGAAATCGATATATGGCCTTAAGCAATCGTCGACACAATGGTATATACTTTTTCGTAATACCATAGTAGCATATGATTTTGTAATGATTGATGAAGATCATTGCGTATATATCAAAAGATTCAAAGATCAACATGTGATCTTATCATTATATGTTGATGATATACTAATTACTAGGAACAATATGAAGTTTTTTAATACAATCAAGAACTGATTGTGTTCCAATTTTGAAATAAAAGATATGGGTGAAGCTGCATGTATTCTTGGAATTAAGATTTCAAGAGATCGTCCAAAGAGATTGTGATCTCTTTGACAAGAGACTTATATAGATAGAGTATTTGAATGATTTCGTATGCAAGATTGTAAACCCAAAGATACTCCTATTACAAGAGGTGAAGACCTGAATCGCAAAATGTGTCCTAAGACTCCACAAGCAAATTAAGAAATGAAAAGTGATCCATTTGCTAATGCCGTGGAAGCTTAATGCATGAAATCATGTGTATAAGACCTAATATTTGTTATGTAGTTGAATGGTAAGTAGGTACCAATCCAATCCAGGTCAAGCACATTGGATTGGCATCAAGAGAATCCCGAGGCATTTGAAAAGTACTACCAATTTTTGCTGAGCTATCAAGGTAAAGATCTGTGCCTTGAAGGCTATATTGATATTGACTGAGGAAGAGTTTTAGATGAAGGGAAATCTACCTTTGGATTTGTATTCTTACTATGCAGGGGTGCAACATCTTGGAGTAGTAAGAAGCAAACATGTATAGCCTTATCCATGATGAAAACCGATCTCGTAGTGTTATCGCAGCGAGTGCAAGAGGATATTTAGCTCAAGAGATGTTTGGATCAATGAGGTAATATTGAGGATACTGCAGGTTCAATTATTTGTTAATTGTGAGAGCCAAACAGCAATAGCTTACACTAAGGATCTATTGCAAGACCAAACATATAGTCACGAAGTATAATTTTGTGAAAGGCGTGGTTGTATGAAAAAATATGCACATACGGTACATATCTACGCATAGAGTGAAAACAGATCCTATGACGAAATTAATTCCTAGAGATGTTTTCCTTGGTCATGTGTTGACAAAGAGATTACTGTCCTACATTAAAATCTCTGGAAGTGCGTTGAAGTTGGAGCACTGGATATTTATATTTTTCAAAGTTCATAGTTAATGATATTTGTTATCATTATTGATGCCTATGAGTTTGGATGACATTTATGCATATTAATGGTTAGTGCATTTATTGAGAAAGTATGTCGAGCGGATTAGAGATTAACCCAATCACATGGGTAATTGCCTCTATTTACTATGTGATAAATAGAGATGAGATGATTTCAAGCTTATTATCTAGGTGATATTTGAGAACTTAAGCTTGAAATTCTGATGTTGCCTTAACAAGAGTGGTAAGATGAGGTCATAATAAGTTACACCCGAAAGTTAAAAACTACGTATTTCACTTTATTTGTCTTCTAGATGTTAGTTCTAATGGATTCTTTGAGAAGAGTAGATTTGTGAACTCAAGTTGGACATTCGGAATCTCCGAATTATCATATGTACGGTATTAAATGTAGAGACATGCGCTCAATGGGAAAGTAAAGAATATCGTAATACGTACTTCATATTACGCATACATGAGATGACCAAGAAGAGTTGGCAAGAGTATTGATCTCAACTCTATAGCTGTGTGAAACTCTTGAAGATATGAGTTCCTCAACTAAGTGCCCTCACAACTCTGACCTATTCTTGAAATTTTGCTTCGGTGTTTGCTATCCTAAAGTGTAACCAATGATCATGGATGATTCAATCTAGCGGACCATTTCTAGAAAAGCGAATTGAGTTGAAATTGAGAGATTTCAAGGAAGAAGGAAGATCAATTCATTGTTGACGTCATGTTATGATTTTGTATTCACAGGTCGACCAATTATGATTGTATGAGTATAATCGTAATCGTGAATATAATAAATATAGAACTTCCGAAGAAATCATGAGAGATGCAAATATGACTGATTGATTTAGGGTATAGCATACTGGATCTACTCTAAATTATAATGCCCAATGTGAGATGCTATATATTCCTAACAGATGTATAGCAACGAGCTCTTAGAGTATGTTGTTCACACGGATTATTTGCTCATATGAACTTTACTGTGAGAAGAGAAATTGAGATGTTTACCTTATGGGCGAGTAGAAGATGTTGGAAATAATTGCTGCCATTAATGGCAAACATAAAGATTGCTTTTGTATGGTATCAATTACCATATAATATAAGACTAAAATAGCCGAGTCTTATTTGATTGCAATAATTAGAGATTTGATTTTGATTCTAAAAGAAGAGAAATACATTCATTCCCTCTATCAGAACAAACGTAAGTTATGAAGCAATTATACTCTCCAAAAAACTCTCCATGGTTTTCTCTCAAAGAACGAGCAATCGGCGAATCCGGATTCTTTCTCATCTGGGATTGGGGCTCTTATTCTACAGCTATCGAGGTATATTTATTCTACGTGATATACTTCTCCAATCAGTGATTCAAGTTAATATAAGGCATATAATTTAATGTATCCATTGTTATATGTATGTATATTATTGGGATCCGTTTCCCTTATTGGTATCAGAGCATAGTTGTTCTTATTTCTTGAACATATTGCAATTGTGCCAATTCAGTCTTAAATCTATCTCTTTTTTGATGATGTAGTCCTAAACCTTTTGCAATTGTACCAACTCAATCCATCTAGCAAAAATTGGCCTGCCAGCGCTAATGTCAATGCTATCCGGCGACAAAATATTTTAATATTTTATATTTCATTTTATTTTATTTTATTCCTTTTTTTTTCTTTTCTCTCTTTTCTTTTTCTAACCTTTTCCTCCTCCCTCCGTCACTAGGCAATCCAACAACACTAGGTATTCAACCAATGTGAATAGAAGCATATTGAATTGAGAAATCATTGCCTTATGACCGATTGTAGTGGCAATGGTTCAAAAAAGTCATCATGAATTTGCATTAACTTATAGAAGAACACTAAGTTGAGAAACTTATAGTAGTGGCGAATATATCTTTAAAGCTATGGGGGTTGGCAGAGAACTTCGTTGGACTTCAAGTCTCGTGGGGAGCCTCGCCGTCACCGGGCGAGGTTGACCTCACCAAGGATCTACAAGGCTTGCCTAGCCATGGCTACATGGGACCAAACCTCGCCAACCCGGATCCGACAAGGCTTGACCTCGCCATCGCCGGACGAGGCCGGTAGAGACCTCACCGGATCCGGGTCGATGAGGCTCGTGGCGACCTTCGTCTGCTCATCGGTGACACCTTTGGTTAGCAACCGGCTAGAGGTAGAAGAAGAGGGCAAAGGAAAAAATGAAAGGAAAAAAATGAAAAAAAAAAAAAGAACTAAAATAAAAAAATTCAAAAAATATTAAAATATTATGCCGTTGAACGGCCGACGCTATTCAGCATCCATGTTAGCGCCTATCAGCCAATTTTAGCCGAATGGATTGAATTGACACAATTGCAAAAGGTTTATGACTAAATCAGCAAAAAAAAAAAAAAGATTTATGATTGAATTGGCACAATTGCAATATGTTTAGGACTTTTTTATAATTTTCCCCATGGACTTTGACCTAAGCGTGAAAATATGTAGTTGGGAAAGAATATAGAGGCCTAGAAAGATTTGAACCGATGATCTCTTGCTTGGTAACTATGTTAGAAAGTAATATGCAGAAGAGAGAAATATGAAAATTGTGTACATTTTTTATGTGCAATAATATAGAGCACATGAGCCTATTTATAGATTTTGAAGGACGGCTATCTAAAGGGACAGAATATTCCAAAATCAATTACAATCAATTAGAAAGATATTTCGACCAAAAAAAATTATGAAGATATCCAAGATATGCTGAATATCCTAAATGTCTCTAACAGAATACCACACCATATTCTTGCTAGTGTCTCCATAAATTATCATCCTTTTATTAAATGACCATAGTTTCCTCCGTGTTAGACGATATTTTTTCATTTAGTTATCACAAATATTTTTTTATAGCTAAGTTAGCGGATGAGTGATAGTCATATTTGTAATATATCAATTGAAAGTCTGATTGGAAGAAATTTCCTCCAATCACCGATGGAGATATACGAGATCCTTTACAAATACAATAAATAAAACTTCATGATTAGATAGGCGATAATTTCCAAAACTTGGGTTTGACTAGGGTTTTTGTTTAGAAATTAAACCTTTCCATTTGCTCACGTAGGAAGTAACCACTATGGCTGCGTTTAGTCATTCGGATTTCTAGTCGGGATAAGAGTGGATATGATAGATAAGAAATCTAAGGATTTTGTCATATCCTATCTACTGTCCGGTGAACTATGGATTTAAAGTTGGATAAGCAAAGCCAAGGCTCGACTGAGATCGATTGTATTTAGCTTAAACATCAAGATGCATTAGAAATGATGGGTTTTAATGAGCGAGTTATTTTTTAGCAAAGGTTTGTGCCATCTGAATTTGGGCACAACATCGACGAAGCAGGCTCCGTAGAATTGGGGGTCTTGATTTGGAGTTGAATCCTTTGAGAATGACCCCCTAGCCTCGAGTGACTAAACAAGTGCTAAACAATTTAATTATTCGACCTCTTTTCGCAAGTTGAAGATGCACTCATGCATGTCGTCCAATGAAATCCTTTCAAATGTCAAAGAGAGCCCTTTCGAATATCGAGACCTCTTTTGAAAGTCGATGATCTGCCTAGAGTTCTTCATAACATGTCGAGACTATTTTCGAATGTTGAAAGATTCAAGCGGTTAAAGAAGAAGGAACATGATCTCATATATCGCCAAACAATCTATTAAAGAACAAGGTCATGGAGATACCCGGTTTGTGGCCGAAGACCCCAGCCTAGCGTCCTTGGAGAGACGGCCACACTTGATGATCATCGTTACCGAAGAGGCAGCCCCTTGCTAGAGAGGTGGCCTAGCGTGGCAGAGAGGTAGCCCAACACAAAGGAGATGCGGTGGTTGTGGGAAAAACTCAATTCTCCTCGTGTCCGCTCTCTTGAAAAATCCTATCCTGGTCTATCCCACCCCCTCCCCCGGGATTTTTTATCCTAGCTATATCCCTTATATCCCCCATTTATCCTATCAATAGCTGCAACACACAAGACAGGTTAAAACATATCATATCTTGACTCATATATTGACGACCAAAAGCAGCCTAGTTGGTTCTTAGTAGGTTTACTTAAAAGTACTCGACAACGTGGTAATCTCCAGCTAATTCCCAGAGATTTTTAATAAACTTCATGTAACACCGCATCTCATTGACATGACAAGAAAACAAAAAAAATTGTCCAAAAAGTTTTAAACCTATTGAATAGCAGTCAATTCATTCTTGAACTTTTCAATTTTACCAATTTAGTCATAAATCATTTGAAAGCTTGCTAATTCAATCCTATAGTCAAAAACCTTTTGAAGATTTGCCAATTTAATCCTAAAACTCTTAACGATTTGTCAATTTAGTCTTTCCAACGGTTTTTGTCTAAAATCACGGATGTGGCAGTCTAATCAGCTGGTCAACATATTGGTGCTAAGGTGAATTTTTTTTATATTTTGTGAATTTCTAAAATTTTTGTAGTTTTTTTTTTCTTTTCTTTCTTTCTTTTTATCTTTCCTACGTCCTTTGGCTGGCAACCGACCATTAGTAAGGCTTGACCTCGTCATCCTTGCGCGTTGTTTGCCCTCACCCGGGTGGCAAGGTCATCATCACCGGTGGCTTAGCCAACCTCGGGAGAGGTTGAACCTCACCAATGGTAGGGCAAGGTCGACCTCACGAACCTCGAGCGAAACTCGCCCTCATCGGAGTTGGCAAGGGTTAAGCCTTGCCAATGGCAAGGCAAGGTAGACCTAACCCAACAACATGGAGTCTCACCTTCACCGGGCTGGCAAGGTCGACCTCGTCTGCTTGTCAATGTGGGGGCGAGGTTCGCCCTCGCCAATGGCCTACAAAGGGCAAGGTTGACCTTGCCATCCCTTGCTTTTAGGCGATCATTGGCCATCATCGTGACCCGACGACCTGTTAGAGCAAGAAGGAAATTTAAAATTTAAAATTAAAATATAGAAACAATAAAATATATATAAAGAATTATATGAAGTACAAAAATAATTTAAAAAAAATAACTACCCATGTCGGCGCCGGCCGTTGCCAGTATTGCCACATAGAATAGCCAACGTTGACTAGATCGCCACATTGACTATTTTTCAGCCAAAAGGACTAAATTGGCAAATCATTAAAAGATTTCGGACTAAATTAATAAGTTTTCAAAAAGTTTGGAACTAAATTGACATAAAGGTTTAGTACCAAATTGATAAGTTATCAAAAAGGTTTATGACTAAATTAACACAATTGAAAGGATCGTGACTGAATTGATTGCCATACAATGAGTTTATAACTCTTTGAATAATTTTTCCCAAGACAAATGATTAAAACTAACATATATGCACTAAATGACACCACATCAATATGTCACATCATGAAAACGCTACACTAATTATCGCAATTAACTAAGTGCATATTTTACAATAGAAAGGATAGCCATCCACACGGGGCTGAGCTCAGGTCCTACCTGATCCATGAGGTTAATCAAGTATAATCATGGGTTTAGGATTTAGACTCGGAGGACTTTCTCGTGATATAAAAAAAAGGGAAGCAGAAAGGATGGTCATCCAATTTTGAAATGAACTTAATGGGAACATCCATTAGTCTATCTATGTTTTGTGATAAATCAACATTCCGATTATAATTTCTGTGAAGTGCCGAGTTCATGGTGTGTTGTGGAATATTCTCAAACAAACAGACTCGGGTAAGCAAACCACATGACTTTTGTCAACTCTCTCACTGCTTGCCCACCACCCGTACATGCACCTCCCGAAGCTTTCTCGCCCAATTCTTCCACATCTTGATGCTCCCTCTTTTGCACCAGAAACGCCTTTACCAAAAGGCAATGCATGTTCTTCAAAAGAAACCCCTCCTTCATTTCTTTCAAAAGCATGCAATTAAATCTTTGGATTGGGAAAAAGATAGATGGAAGAGAGAGAGAGAAAAAAAAAACCATTTCATTGACCCAGCCGATTTGGTTAAACTTTAGGTCGGGTTCAATTCTACACCAATTTTTTTAAAAATTTTTTCATTAAAGAACAACAACTTTAGCTCGTGTCCCAATTCTTGCCCATACTTTTCTTGTCTCATATAAAAAGCACCATTTTTCAGTCAGTATATGACCCCCCACCAAGTTGCCCATCTAATGATATCAATCCTATTGACATTGAATGAAATTTGTTGTTCTTTAAGGGAATTGAGCCATTAGATAAGAATCATTGACATGGATTGGAATTGACCATCCATGTTACCAGTAATTCCTTCTCGTCCTTCCCCCAAGGCCTTCTTTTCTTCCGCCAAACCTTGCTTCGCATAGCCATACTTATGCTGCTTTTGTCCTTTTCTCCCCATAAATTTTCTTTTTATGCTAATTTTATTAAGATCCAGACAGTCGAAGAGGAAGGAAAAGCAAGCATGGCCCACGTAAATTGATACAAAGCAACGCAAGATCATGTTCGATATGAAAATCCATATGGATGGACTGTTCCAAAAGGGGTTGGTGACGGTTGTTGCTTTTCTTTGAGAGGACCTTTTTGAACTGTAGGCCTGTCTTTTTTATCTCTTTTACTAGTCAGTCCACGTGAATTGGCAACAGGAAGATAGCCAGTAAGTTTGTGGTGCCTAAGCGATGGAATAAATGGAGAACTTAAATTATCGAGCGTTTGCTTAACTCCAAATGCTTCTCTCTCTCTCGACCAAGCGAGACTAAACACGAGGGTTGCACTCGTTGCGGGATACTTTCTGGCTTTCGTTTCCTCAAGAGGTGTCTATCAGCTATACTAGTACTGAAGTGAATTATTGGAAGTACCTCTATACTGATAAAGCATGCGGTAATTCTACTTGTTTGTCCTCTTTGACCTTTTGTCATCTTAATTTCTAAAGCACTCTAACATTGGAAGTACTTATATACTGATCGAGTATGACTCCAGGCTGCACTGTTGGTCATTCACAGATGGATCTGCTATATCTGAACCAAGCGCAGAATTACTTAACCAAAGAGATCAAGAACAATGAAATGCCAGATTTATGGTGATTCGTTAACATTGTTGATGGTTTCTCGAGGAAGGTGCGGGTGTTTGTGCTAAGGAACACACTTGATGTTATCTTCAGGGTACTATAGAACTTCTATCAAGGTGCTGACCAGTAAGAAGATCTAGTAAATACGTAATAACATTGGGATGGAATTCTATTCTCAGTTGCTCCGCATGAATAGGGTATTGGAATATCGCACTTTTATCAATGAATGACAACACATTAGAGTTGCAAAGTTGGTAAGGGGAACATAGTTAGAGAATGCCCATAAATGACTCTCTAGGAGTGTTTTTTACGAGCGCACTCAGGACAACTTGTTAGGACAGATCTCCATTGATTGCAGTTGAATGCCAGATTCATAAGGAAGCATGGTCAAGTGAAGTTGCCAATTAGTGGCGTAGTTTAGGTTATGTACTAGTAAGTTGTGGTAAGTTTGAAGGGAGGGCAATGTGGCACATATCTCTGACGAAGAGTGGGGCTATCGGTTTTGCGCTGGCCTAGGATGAAGGGACAAATTATTATCTAAAGAGCCTTTACCTTCGACTTGTTTATCGTATTCTTAGGTAGAAGCCTCGAAAGCAATGCTGGTGACCTAGATACCAATGGTGTTCAACATGAGGTAGAGGTAGAATAGCAGTTGTCACAAACAGTGTGAATAGCCAGTTAGAGCCTAAAAATGTGGTTGTAATGATAATTTGGGGTTATTTATGATATAGGAAATTTTTTCTTACGGTTCTTGTGAATTAAATATAGGTTCATGTGGAGTCGGTGTTCAAAAGTCGGCCCACGTTTTTTTTGCTATGTTCAACCACGGTTAGGAACATCTGTAACGATTCAACAGCAGTATGACGGGCCGTTGAAAATGGCAAGGTGGATTGTTAATTTCAAGTAGCCATTGTGTAGTGGCGTTGCAAAACGATCTTGACTTAGATTACAAACATCGAGGCAGGTTGGAGACGTTGAAACTATGATCGGAGTTTGGCCAGTTGAATGAAAAGCCAATTTAGATAAGGTGCTAGGAATGGCCTGAAGTGTGAAAAACAAAGATGGGCTAAAAGAGGCAGGTGCCCCGTAGATCGGATCTAGGCTCCCGTAGAATGCACAATGCCAGAGCTAATCTAGGTGCCCAACTATTAAGTTGCAACGTGAGCCCGGCCGGCACAGGTCGAGCGCCCGAGCTTGCCAGGGCACCTAGACCAACATGGCCAAGCACCGAGGATGCGTCCTCGAATTTTCTGGATACCCTTTCTCGGTTGCAGTAGGATTAATCTCAAGACCCAAAGCACGACCAGGAGGGTTTTCTAGTTCTTCTTTTGTACTTTTTTGAGTCGCTTACGTTGTTAAGATCAACAGGAATAGCCATTTGAGAGGATTTTGTAAGCCTTTTCTCTAAGATTTGGTTGAACTTTCGTGGAAAGTCTAGTGAGGGCTAATATTTGTACCATTGCATATAACTAGGGGTGTCACCAGTTCAATTCGATTTCGTTTTCAAGAAACCAAACCAAACTGAATCATTGAGTTGTAAACTTGAACATAATCGAATCTCGCCTTGAGCTAAACATGAACTGAACCAAAAATCCAGTTCGGTTCGGTTCGGTTCGGTTCGGTTTCTATTTTTCTTTTCTAATTTGTACTTTTATTTTCCCTTTTTCTTTCTTTTTTGGTTCAAATCTGGTGGAGCCGCCGGTCCTTTGCCCTAAAAAAGAAAAATAGAAACGAAAATAAAGAAAAATGAAAGAATTTTTATTTTGAAGATTTTTAACACGTTCTAGTTAATCAAACCGAATCGAACTGAACTAAAAAAATGAGATTATTTTCAATTACCTAAACCAAAAACCGAACCAAACTGAAATGCGCAAATTTTCAATTTAGTTCGATTCGATCCGCGGTTCGATCAGGTTTTCCAGTTTGGTTTTGACACCCCTAAATATAACCAAGGCTCCAGTAATTGCCATGTAATTGTAATGTACTTTGCATGGCTGGATTCTGTAATTAAATTTTCTGCTGCTCTCTTGGTGCATATAAATCACATCGATTGAATCACATAAGAAATCTCATGTTCAATCTATTTGCTACTTTCTATTTAATTGTTTTCGGCGGCTTGGTTTCGCAATGTTTGGGCCTATTTTCTGCACTATTTCAACCCGTTAATTGATAGTTTCCAACTTCTTTTTATTTCTGTTTAGGGTTTTGGGAGTATTTAACTCTTGTTACGTTTGTGATGACAAGACCGACAGAATAATTAAATATTAAACCATATCTTTATCTAACAGCTCAATCTTTTAGAACAGTTAATTGTCCCACAAAATCTCACTAGACTTCATTTGCCTCCTCAATTAAATATTTGTACACACTAGGCAAATAGACCAAACAAGCTTGAGGGGAGTGATAGAATAATTAAATATTAAATTACGCATTCATCTAACAATTGAAGTTTTTAGAATGGTTGACAGTGATCCCACAAAATCTCACAAACACAATTTTTGACATCATTTGGCCGCATCTTATTGGATTTAATCTGGTTCAGCAACTTTCGATGTCGTGTTTATCATTTTCAATGTCTTTGCCTTCGTAGTTGGCCTCTTCTCTACGGAACTCCGCCGGTGTTTTCCTTGGCCAGTCTGAACGGGGTTTTGGTCCTATTGCATGACATCTTCATGGAATTTTGGAACAAACAGAAGTTATGCCAATCAACCTGGCTCAAGACTGCCCAGATTCTGAAACCAAATTGCTATGATTTCAAACTCAGGGAAGGAATACTTTTCTTGGTATGAATAATGGTTTTTTTATTACAAGTGATTAATGGAAGACATATACATTCAAAAAAAAAAAAAAAACTTTTAACATACCACACACAATCTAATGCTTAAACACTGGCTGAAAGACGGGATCTTTTTTCCATACTGGTAGATTTCTACCAGAGTTTGTGAGATTGAAAAACCTTACGTGAAAAGAGTCATCGATCACTTGATTTCCTGATAATTTATTGATGACTTACTGATATATTCTTTTGTAAGATTACCAACTTTTATAATAGTTTGCAAAGTACAAAATTTTATTATCCTTTATAAATTTTTATTTATTATTCTTACCAGAGCCTAATTTATCAGCCCTTATATTTAATTTACTAACCTTTATTTGCGTGATTTACTAACTTTTTGCTCATTAAATTGCCTACTAATTTTGTTTACAAACTTCCATTTGAATTATTTACCAATGTTTATTTGGTATTTTTAGCTTATTAACTTTTGCTACCATTCACTTACTTTTATTTGTCCCTTTTTTCAACCAACGAATTACATTTATCAACTCTTAGTACTGCAAACTTAGGAAAATTGAAAATAAGGATAGGGTGTGCCAACTTTTGCTCTTCAATAATACTGCATCTTATCATTAACTTTGTTTGACATGAAACTAGTTTTACGACTTGAAGAGGATTACACTATTGATACCGCTATAACCATTAGAAACTAAAGTTACTCATTGTGAGATATTGTAACAGTGTTCATATAACATAGTCATAAGAATAGTGTTAAATTTTCATATTGTTAATACAATCATTGCTATACGAATTGCCAATACATTACTAGTAAGACACTCGTATGAGAATATAGTACAAACACTCTTGTGAGAATATACACTGCTCAATAATCTTGTTTAATGAAATTCATTATTCAATGGTGTTATTAATAACTCTAATTATTATGTTAATACAAATTATAGTACGTATAATGTTGTAATACGTAATTTAATATATATATATATATATATATATCAATAAAAAAAAATTATGTTACTATACTTGATGTTCAATCGTTGCTGCCCTAGGAACATTTAATTTGGTTGTGTTTTGAAAAAGTCAAGCTTTAATTTTCTTTTAATTCCTTTAAAATTTGATAAAAGCCATCTAGATGCATGGCAAGAAGTGCCCCTAACAAGTAAGATCAAAAGTGCCCTCTTTTCGCCATAAAGCTCGTAAACTATAAGGGTTTCGGATAAAATTCGCCAATACACGCACATTATACATACGTATAAATAAGTTTAGATGAATTGATTTATTTTTGTCCTTTTTTTTATGTGATGCTATAGATGATTTATAGGTAAAGTAAAAGTGCGTCGACATCTTTGACAAAAGAAAAAAAAAAGTGTGTTGATATTATCCATGTGGGTAATAGCCTAAAGCAATATGCAGACCATAGAAAAGGGAAGCACAATGGGTCGGGGGTCCTATGAGTGATCTTGTGCCTGCTCACGATTTGACTCATGCGTCACCAAAAAGAGGAAGGGCAAAGAAAAAAAGAAGGCTGCTTTCAGATAAGGGCAACTGCGTCTCACATCATTGGCACGTCCAATTCCATTCCTTATCCACTCGCCAAATCTCTTTTGCCCTCTCTTTTTGCCCTTCTTGATTTTTGGCCAACCCCCACGTTAGCTTGTCCACGAATTTTCTAGGGGTTACTTGAATTTCGACTCTTGCTCTTCCCTTTGTTGTTCCCTCGTCAAAAGTGGCCTCGCTAAACTTCAATGAATCTCTTTGACCCGCAACCAATGTGCTAATGGTTGGTTCTTCATTTGATTCTTGTCGATGGTTGAGGAGATCTTATAGCAAGGTTCCTCCTAAATTATAGCTTCAATTGAAGAATTTTGTTAACGAGTACCACGTAGGCACTGGTTTGAGGAACTAAATTAATAAAAAAAAAAACGAAGTGTGATTTTTACAATGCAACGAAGTTTAATTCATCTTAATAAGTCGAGCATTTACTTTCAACTTTCAATTGAGAGCTTTTAATTAAAGAAATTACTTCGTTAAAGAAATGGAATTTTACGTTGTTCGCTAAAGAAGGAAAAGTTTTACCTTTTAAGCGATGTTAATCTAATATCACCTATACACTTAAGTATTGAGAAGAAAGAGTACTTCCAACTCTAGATGCGAGTAACTGGCTATATTTTCTTTAGAAATTGATTATGTTACTGTTTTTGAGTGACTAACAGTCTGTTTTTTGCCACAAAAATAATAAAAAAATAATTAATTAAAAATCATTGTGGGTTCTACTCTTTTAAGAATTTGCGGCTCACAACATACCGTTATTTTTACAGTAACCTAAAAACTGTTATACTAGCAAAGTCTATTTTCTTTCATTCCAAATTAGAGGAAATTCCATCTAACCATATGTCTTATTAGGGTGTTACAATGTCAGAGACTTTGCGTACATACTAACTTAAGTAAATATAAGCAAGGGCAATGCCAATCTTTATGTTCATGCACCCCTCAAAAAATAAGGTTGGAGGAAGTTTCCCTAATTAGAGATGAACAAAGACGTGGGCTGCCAGTTGATCATGATTAAGGTCTAGTAGATACCCTCGCCACTAATGGACCGTCTTTCGCCCGAAAGCCACCGGCTTGAGTAGTTCGAGAAATTTTTAAGGATTACTAAAGCTGATTACCTGGATAAAAATGGATTTTTTTTCAGATTAAGCTTTGAAAAAATGATACTTTCATTTCTAGATAATTAAAGAATTGAAGAGGTCATCTTCATGGGATTTAACGTAGTTGAGGTCTGATAATTAAGGTGTTCATGCGTTTCTTAGTCATTTAGATGGTAAGACACGTGACCAGTGACACCATAGGCTTCTTCATGTTTGATGTCTTCCACCGCCTGAGAGAAAGATAATTGTTATAGGCGATTCTCTTAACAACCCCCCCTCCCAAGAGAGATGGTCGAAAGGACTACATTAAAATTTCGTGCAAAGATTTAAGATTCAATTGATAAAATTAAAAAGTGTGGGACTGAATTGGTATCTGTACAATAGGTTTATGATTAATTAAACAATTTTTCCGGAGGATACGTGGTATTGCAACATCATGTGTTATCATGTTCATCCTGTGTATCCCAAAAGAGGTGATGGATTACTTGGTCAATCGGATCTGCTTCCTCGACGCTGCGACTAATTCACCAAGAATGATCGAAAGCCTATCTAAATTGAAGAGTTATGAGCATGAGGTCCAAAAGTCAGAATGTGCAGCGAGAGTTAAGTAGATTTCAGGGCATTACTTCTTCAACAAGCTGTTCACTTTTGCCTTTTGGCTTATTTATAGTCTTCTTCAACAAGGCTGTACTATCAATCACCACAATGGGATAGTTCCATATCACACGTTACTCGGATCAAAAATCATGCAGATTATGCGTTTACAAGGATAGGTTTGTTATGAAAATTTTTATGACAAAAATCAGAGCGACTACAAAGAATTTCCTAAAACCTATAATGAAGACATAATCGACCATTAAATTTTTTAAAAAGTGCAATTATGTAGGAAAAATAGTATCCAAAACGTTCAACGGATTGCTTCCCATTGTTTCAGCCATTTTGAGTGATGGAAGACTTCCATATGGCTATTTATAAGGTTCATTCTTGATTCGTGGCGTTGATGTGGCACCAAGTAGGTTCTGATGGAGTGCCAAGCAGATGCCACAGCAGCAAAATGACTAAAAAAAGAAGGAATGCATTCACCAGAACACCTCAAACTTATTATCAAAGTGCAATTGAGTCTCAAAAACTTCTAAAATGTACAATCAAATGCTAAAAATTTTCAAATTAGTGTAGTTAAACTCTCCTGTTAGATTCGTCCAATTTAGCAAACAAAAAATATTGAAGTAGCTTTTTCCTTACTACTTTCTCTTTCCTACATGGCCATTACGCCAATGAGGCGTGCAACAATGACCTAAACGAGGTTGTTTCCCTCCTTATATTAATTGGTAATAGATAAAAAGGCAAAAATAAAATGAAAAATACAGTCTATCCAAGGAAGCTTAAGGGTTAAGGTGGTTGATGAGTCTTTGAGGTGCAGGCAAGGGCTGGCGACCTCGCCAAGCCACAAGCGAGGGCCGCTGGCACTCACCACTAGTAAGAACACGAAAAAACACGCGCACGATAGGTAAAGAGCTCCGAGCCCTTGCCTGCTCGCTAGGATGACCGACGGCCCTCGTCGGCCCCAGCACAATAAGGGTCAACCACCAACCCAACCTCGAATCTGCATTTATTCTTTTTTCAAATTTATTGGCTTTTTTCATTGACTCTTTTTCTTTACTCTTTTCCTTTTTATATTATTATCTCTTTTTCATTTTTGAATTTTTTTTTATGATGTAGCAGCTAATTGGTGCCATATTGGCGCTACATGTCTAATAAAAATACTAAAATGTGTCTCGTTAGTATTTGTTAGCCAAATTATAAGAAATTAATGGAGGGTTCATCGTACCAATTTGATAATTTTTCTTACTTGTTTGTACTTTTTAAAAGTTTTTTTAACTTAATTACACTTTCGAAACATATTTATAGCTTTTGGTGCACTTATTCAGAAGAAAAAATTTGGCACACCCATACACATATAGAGAAATGGTTTGTCATATAGAGAAGTGGCTTGTCGTTACCACCTCTCTGCCTTCTCTAATGAGGTTTACCTCAAACCAGGGTCTCACCCAGATTTGGTTAGGGCGGGTCTCACCTAGGCAGGGCGAGGTGACCCATCCAGCCCTCCCCTCAGTATGGCTAGCCAACGCACAAAGGAAGGAAAAAAATAGAAGAAAAAAAAAGAAAGAAGAAAAAGGAAAATAAGTAAATGACGAAAATACCATTGGTCATGCCATTCTTTGAAACAATGAGGACAATTCAAGCCATTATTTGGAATTATTTTTTTTATTATGATGTCGGCGAATTGGCACAACGTGCATTTGAAAATATTAAATAAAAAGTCATGTTAGTATTATTTGTCAGCCAAATTACATAGAACTAATGGAAGGATCGATTGTACCAATTTAATAAATTTTAGGACTTAATGAAAAAATTACCAAAAAAGTCATTAACCTATTACAATTGTGCCAATTAAGCCCTAATTTTTTTGCAATTGAGTCCTAAAAATTTTGCATTTGCGCCAATTCAAACCATTTGATTGACCGGCTCTGATGTGGATAATTTTTAATAAAATTTTAATATTTTAAATTATTTTTGTAATAATTTATTTCTGGCTTTTTCTTCTTTTTCTTTTTTTCTGTTAAGCCTCTTGCCGACCACCAACCTCCACAGCCCATTGGGCGAGGGTCGGGACTCTCGCCCACCTAGATCTAGAAGGGGCTTGCACCTAGTGGTCAACAGCCTCTTTTCGGCCCTAACAAAACAAAAGAAAAAAACTATCAAAAAAAGTCAAAATATTATTAAAAATTATCCATGTCGGTATTGACCAGCCAAATGGACTAAATTGGCACAATTGCAAAAAAATGTGGACTCAATTTGTAAAAAAAAAGTTTAAAACTGAATTGGCACAATTGTAATAGATTTAAAACTTTGTTGATGATTTTTTTGGACTTGATTGTACTCTTTAAAAATTTTATAATTCTATTACACTTTCAAAATAAGCTTTATGACTTTTCATGCACTTATCCTGAAAGGGAAAATAAACACACTCATACATATATAGAGAAGTGGTTTGCGGCCGCAAAATCTTCTCTCTCGTATATGTCCTTAAAAAATGGAAACTACTTAATTGCTCTTTTTATACTTGTTTTAAGATTTGACAATTTTTTAATTTTATTTCATTTGCCTTATATGATATATTTAGGTTATCCAAAAATAAAAAAAAAACCGCAGACACAAAGCGTAGGATCACAAAAAAATAAAAATAAAAAACCCAAAAACGATGTGGAGTAAACCAAGCTTTTTGGCAGCAAGTCTACAAGCCACTGCAGTGAGGTTTTGGTCAACATGGGTAAGAAAGACTCACTCAGTGAATCGGTGGACCAATTTCTTATACAATAAATTCCACTTTTCTAATGGATCGTGTTATTTTCACCCTCTTATTAGCTCATGATACTCCCTATCTTATTGATTTGACTACATTAACCCTTGCGGTCTTAATATAACTTAAGATTATTTCTTTCCTTTTTTTCTTCGTTTTCTTTTATTTCAATTTTGCCATAGACGAAACTACCCATGCTCCTCTCAAACAATATTTATTAATGTCAAATGCTGGGCCCACTCTTGATTTAACATTATTTCCTGTTTTTTTTTCTTCTTTTTGATTTTTTCCTTTTCTTCTCCATTTGGAACAAAATCAGTGTTCTCGTCTTCCAAAAGAAATAGTTTATAGCTAAAAAATTATTGTGTTAATGAGTTGACATTTCTCTTTGTTTGTACTAAGAAACTACAAAAAATAAACTAAGCATAAGTAAGAGTTAAAAGAACCATTTACCAGTTTTTGAACGCATTTCGTTTAATTATAACATTAATATGTGTCATTACCATATAACTTGTGTACTTTAATTGCTCAACTTTCATTTTATTCGGCAAATGTAGTATTCCTATAACCATTTAGTTTTCATGCCATCATTGCAGGATGTTTTAAAAGATACTTTCAAAAAGATTAAAAATATGACAAAGTTAAGCACATAAAAAATTTTAAACATCCATTATTATCAGTCAAATGCATAAGAAAATACTCCTCAAACATCGTTACATAGAATACTATCTTTCCCTTGATTACTGGTATAATTAGCTGTTGACAAGAAATTATAAGAATTGTAATCACATTATAAGACAATACATTCAAACCTTTTGCGAAAACAAATTTTTTGTCAATTCTAAATGTGTAAGAATATTATAAAACCATCCATGAAAAGGAAAAAAAAAATGGATAAATTATATGTAACGCATGCATAAACCATAATATTCAATCTTTGAGTAAATTCTTGCGAACTTGTATTGAAAATCAAAATTGAAAATGCCCTCGGGAGAAAGTAGTCCCGATTGCCATGAATGCTGCCCACACCCGGTTAATAAAAGATATTCACATCAGAGTCGGCAATACCATGTAAGACAGTTGGCATCCACATTAGCGATTTCCAACCAACAGTAGTGGGATAGGTTCAATTGGAAAAAGATGAAAATGTTTAAGATTCAATTGACAAAATTAAAATAATTAGCACTAAATTGGCAAAAGTGTCGTAGGTTTAGGATTTTTTAGACAATTTTTCCTCTATAAAGAGAGAACACAATTAAGGTATAGGCATCGCCTCCCGATCCAAGCCAGATAAAGATTGAGGAACTATTAGTGTTAAGCAACGAGCATCTTTGTCCGACATCTAAACTCCAATCAACGATGCTTTTAATTGATCCTATGTCCTATCTATAGGAATTATTAGGAGAAGAACACCGGGAGTACCAAAAATTATGTACAGCGTTCACTTTAATGCCAAAAGTTTATCTCAAATAACTTAAGTGCCAAACTTTTTCAAAAACGATAACTTAAGTACCAACTCCGATCTGCTTGGTCAAAAAATCGATGTGGCCTTTTTTTAATTAATATTAGAAACCGACGTGGCTCATTGGAGGTCTAGTCAACAATAAAAAAGATAAAAAAAAAATTGGAAAATAAATAAATAAATAAAACACAAAATACAAGCTTAATTAGATTAAAAATAGAGAGACAAAAATTCCAAAAAAAACCAATTCTTTTTTAAATTTATAAAAAAAATTGGATTTAAAATTTGCAAAAAAAATAATTTTTTAAAAAATTAAAAAAATAGATTTAAAATTTTCCTAGAAGCTAATTTAAAAAAAAAAAAGACAAATTTTATTAAATTTAAATTTAAAAATAGGCTTAAAAATTTAACGTAAAAAGGATAAAATTAAAAAAAAAAAAAAAAAAAAAAAAAAAAGGAGGGTGGGGAAGAAATAGGAGGCAAGAATTTTTTTTTTTAAAATTTCAAATTTTTTTAATTTTAAAATTTATTTAAAATAATTTATAAAAAATTTTAATTTCCCCTTTTTAAATTTTAGAATTTTTTTTTAAAATAAGCTTATTTTTAAAAGTTAATTTAAATAATTAGAATTTTTTTGGTCAAAAAATAATTAGTATTTAAAAAATTAGTTTCTAGCAAATTTTTAAATTTAAATTTAATTTATTTTAATTTTTTAAAAGTTGAGAAGTCCATATGGACTTAATTTTTTTAAAATTTATCTCACCGAAGGCACTTAAATGACCGCTTTTTCTCCGATTTGGCACTTAAGCAATTCGGCAGAAACTTTTGGTACTAAAGTGGATGTCGTACACAACTTTTGGCAATTCTGGTGTTCTTCTCCCGAAATCATTCTAAGGATGACTCAGCTTTGAACAATAAGTACTTAAGGAACTATAACAACAGGTCCAACTGGTAAATTCTTGGTGGTCATTCAATCACCTATGATACTAGAATAAATAGGTTAAAAATGGCCTTATGCTGGTGGAGTCGACCGATCTACTATACACAACTGTGGGCATACAAGGCCAAGGCTCAACAACTCTTTCTTTCACCTTAGGCTCCATTCATTTCATGGAAAATATTTTCCACAAAGTCAATTTTCAGAAAAATGACAATATTTTCCGGTGTTCGGCTGAAATCTAAAAATTAACTGAAAAATATTTTCGAACATTTGGCATGGAAAATTGGATTTTTTTTTTTTATCAGTGTGCACTCCTTTTAATAATTTTTTTTTATTTTTATTTCATTTTTTATTTTTTCTATTGATAAAATCAAAATTTTAATTTTTTTTATTTTTCTCTTTTCTCTTTTCTTTTCTTTACTATTCTTTTCACTCCTTCCTCTACCGCGATCGACCGATGATGGCCATTGGCGAGCTCGTGGCTCGCCCAATGGATGACCACGAGCAAACACAAGCTTGTTAGGATCCGGCTATCCTCAAGCTAGTCGGCCGCCGTTGCCACCGGTGTCCGGCCAAGGAAGAATGAAAAAAATAAAAAAATAAAAGAAAAATAAAAAATTATTAAGAATAAAAATAAATAAAAAAGTTTTGAATTCTTTTAAAAATAAATAGGAAGAAGTGGAGGGAGGAAAGATAAGTAAAAATGATTTCCTCTATTCAAAAAGAGAAAGTCATTTTCCCCACTTCTGGAGTGTTTTTTTTCATTGACGAAAAATGTTTTTCTCGATCGATTTATTTTTCGTTAACCAAACTCCAAAAATTCAGAAAATATTTTCTTAAAAAAACATTTCCGCGAAGTGAACAGAAAAACTTATATCTAAAATAACTCATCAGAGCCATCTTTTAGTTCAACGATTTTGTTGAGCATTGAAACTCCCATATCAAGCATGCTCAACAGAGAATACTAACTTGATGTGTGGTTGCTTCGGAAGTACCTACCCATGTACCAAAGCACAAAACCGTAAGGGGCATTATGGAATGAGCCAAAGTTGAATATACCCCATTGTCTCTTCTTTTTTTTTTGGTTTTATACCCCATTGTCTCTTTCACTAAACATGAAAGATTGATCAAGAGGCATCTTCATTAAAGCAAAACTATCCTATATTGCAACCGACACACTTTTTCTTCAAATGATGAACCCTAATTGAACGCATTGGCCTAAAAAGTGAAGGAATCTACGGCATAGATAATCTAAATTAAAGCAGAATCTCCCACCATGAAGGTTAACCACTATTTACCCTCACCCCAAAATTTCGGGATCCCCACCCAATTGGCTTCCTTATAATAATTATCCAATCTTGTGGGGGGATTGCCCTTTGCTTTTCGTTGAAGAAAGTGGCCGGGGCATTTTGGTCGTTTCGGACGGGATTTGGCGTAGGTTGGAAACAGACAAGCCGGTCCAAAAGAAGCCATTCAGCTGAAGAAATGTGTTACAAAGAAAACCCTAAAGTACATTTATAAATACGAAAATCATTTATGAGGGACAAGCCAAAAGGCCCAAAACAAAGGCAACCTTGTAAGGCAAGCTAAATACAAAACCGAAGCCAAAATTATCTCAAACAAGTAAAGAAAAGAATTCGTGGCTTCTCTCCTCCCTCAGCATCGAGCTTCTCTCTCTCTATATAACTCCCTCCTCTGCTTCCTCCTCTCTCTCTCTCTCTCTCTCTCTCTCTCTCTCTCAAGATGGCAACCCTTTATAGTAGAATCGCCATGGCTTATGCTGTAATTTTGTTCTCTATCTATTTATCAACAGGTGCCAACTTTTTTAGCTCTTTACTAATGTTCTTGATTCTTTCTTCACCGGCTCTTTTGGATTGGGCTTTGATCTAGCATGTTACTGCACATCTTCTTCTTCTTCTTCTGGAAAATTTAGCTGCATGTTCAGATTTGATCACTACATTCATGGTGTATCGTGTTGTAGGAGTTGCTTCACTTGGGATCAACTATGGGCAAGTTGCCAACAATTTGCCCCAGCCGGAGCGAGTTCTCGAGCTCTTGAGATCCCTGAAGGTCACCAAGGCGAGAATCTACGACACCAATCCGCAAGTCCTGACCGCATTCGCGAATTCCAACGTCGAGCTCATCGTGACCGTCGAGAACGACATGCTGGGCCAGCTGAGGGATCCCCAGCAAGCCTTGCAGTGGGTGAGCGCCCGCATCAAGCCTTACTTCCCCGCCACGCGGATCACCGGCATCCAAGTAGGCAATGAGGTGTTAACCGACCCGGACCCCACAGTCACGGCCAATCTCGTGCCGGCGATGGGTAGCATCCGCGGAGCTCTAGTCCAGCTAGGGTTAGATTCCTACATCCAAGTCTCCTCCCCCAATTCCTTGGCGGTCCTCGCCCAGTCGTTCCCTCCTTCAGCCGGTACCTTCAAGAGCGAAGTCTATAGCGTGGTCTATCAATTCTTGCAATTCTTATCGACTACCAAGTCGCCATTTTGGATCAATGCCTACCCGTATTTCGCTTACAAGGACGACTCATCCCAGATATCCCTCGACTATGTGCTTTTCAACCCGAACCCGGGCATGTTGGATCCGTACACTAAATTGCGCTACGACAACATGTTGTATGCACAAGCGGACGCGGTCACTTTCGCCATGGCGAGAATGGGTTTCGAAGGGATCGAAGTTAGGGTTTCCGAGACCGGATGGCCATCGAAGGGCGACCCGGACGAGGTAGGCGCAACCCTCGAGAATGCCGCGATCTACAACAAGAACTTGCTGAGGAGGCAGTTGAAGAATGAAGGGACGCCATTGAGGCCTAACATGAGGCTCGAGGTCTATGTGTTCGCCTTGTTCAATGAGGACCTGAAGCCAGGGCCAACTTCCGAGAGGAACTACGGACTTTTTCGGCCGGATGGGACAATGGCTTACAATGTCGGCCTCTCCGCTCTGTCTACCTCGTCGTCCACCTCCTCAGCCTCCATTTCTCTCACTTCTTCTGCCACGAAGGTAAAGCCATGAAAAATCCTTGATCTTAAAACTTATATATCCCATCCGACCCAGATGGAAAAAATAGTTTCCGGAGGCGGTGTCAAGATTTAGACACAGTGTGCAGTTTGAGTCCTAAACTTGTTGCGCAAGTGTCTGAATCCTAAGGCCGCTTGCGAAAACTCTCTTTTCCACCCGACATACAAACCCTTTTCTTTCCTTTCGTTCTCTTCCACTTATTCTTTCGAATTTCACATACAAACACATGTTCTAAGCAATAAACTTGTACAAGAATTAGGGTTCTGTTAGGAAGTGAATGTTTAGAAGCTAGGCATTGAGCAGAATTTGTTTGTAGTTCTCAGAAGCTTTGTGTTGGATTTATACGAAGAAAGGTTTATGCGATAATATGAGTTCTAATTCCTTCTTTTTTGTTTGTCTTTTTCTTATGAAATGGGATTTACTCTAAAACAGGATGCACGTAAGGAATATCAAAGCTTGGTCTACTGGATGTTTGTGTTTTTGCTGACTTGTCAAGTTTTTATTCGAAGACAGTTTTAAATGCTGATGGAGAGATGTGTCGTTTGTACATATGTTGCTTCTGGTAAGATTTACTGTAGGGTCTCTTCGTGTGCTCCAAAGTGTTACATGGGTGGGTCCAATTTCGTCGGTCCATGCATCACAATATTCGCAAAAGAGAGAGAGAGAGGATAAACAACTCCAATTATAGGAGCACATAATCGAAGAGGATTCAAATCCTGAGCAATTCATTGTGCTATTATGACCTTCATTAATCATATGAACGATTTATTTTCCGAATTTTGTCCGTCTCTGATGAAATTGAACTTTATTTTCCGTCCACATTAGTCGGCAACCGAGAATGACTTTTTTTTTTTTTTACTTACCGTTGTCACAATAAAATGTGTATAGTGTATAATTTGGGCTATGCAATACACGAAAGTCAAAAGTATTCTTTTCTTGCTTTTGCCTTTACTTTTAATTTTAAGAATACAGAGCTAAGAGACCATATGTCGCCCGAATGTAATTGGTTTTCAACAAAGCACTTTGCTTTTGGACGTGGAATCCATACTGTTCGTCCCTTCCCAAAACGTAAAATTAAGCAAACCGCCTCAATTGTCTTAATGAGAATCAGTCAATAGACTTTATAAAGCAAAAGCACCCATTAAGTTCAAGAAAGCAAAAAATATGACAGAAGAAACCACGTAACTCGCAACTCCGTTTCATATCTCCGATCCAACACGTCGTTATTTTCGGCCGGTCATGTTTAGTTGCCACCGTTGAGTTTGGAATCCTGAATAGACTACCAGTGATAAGCCGGAGGAAGGAGAGGGATCATATAAAATGGATATTCTTATTTTGGACCCAACCAAGATCTCCTGCGGGAATGATTTGAAAGATCCAAAACCAATTGGTACAAGAAGCCGTGGATACACTTCTTGATAATTCGAGCAGTGTCACTAGGCCACTCTTGTGAGATTGAAATATAGAATGGATCAATCGTTTTCTATTCGAGGGTAGTATGGGATCCGTAGTGGGCGAGAAACGATGATCAAAAGGGCTATATTTGCCAGAGAATTGGGACTACTCATAAAATCAGATAAATGATAATCGATGCATCCGAGATTGCTTTCCATCGAGTGTGACGGTCCACCCAATACTTACCTAGAGGTATTCTGTACGAATGTCGGCATCACGATGATCAATTTGTTCTCCTTAATCCCACCAAAATACATTAAACAATGATTCTTAATCTTATCTCTATTGTTCGGAGAAAATGTCCACCACCATGACATTATCTAGAATTAAAGAAACGAAAGTTATTATTAAGCAAAGGGAGAGATGAGAGATGACAATGAAGAAGATTAAAAGGGAGTTGAAAAGGGGAAGGCTTTAGTTGAGAGGGCGTTTCCCTCCTTTCTATCCTCAACCGGCGAATGGGGGGGGCCCCACGTTTATTCTCTCCGGGTCAGATAACCGTCAGCATATGGCCTCCCATGACAACGCTTTGTGGAAAAAGGAGCTTTTTTCCCCTTTTCTCTTTTCTTCTTTTAATTTTTTTTCGCCATTTGTTTTTGTTTTTTTTTTTTTTTTTGGAGGGGGGGCTTTTTTTTTTCTTTTTGGTGGAGAAGTGGAGAGGGAGACAAAATAAGATCAGACCACGTAATACTTGACGAGGATGGGCTTCCCAATTTCGTATTGTCCGACGTGGCGAACATGCGCCCAACGTTGTGTTATATTCGATGAGAAAAAGTCTGCCCCAAGCCTCGCTGGCTAGACCTCGCCATGACTGGGCAAGCTCGACCTTGCCTTGCGACGAAGAGGCTCGGCCTTGCTAGATCCGGTCGAGGCCGACCTTGCCATGGCCGGGCGAGCTTGGCCTCACTAGAACCGGGCAAGGCCGACCTCGGCCGCCATGGTTGCCTAGCCCGAGCTCGCCCGCCACGGCAAGGTCAACCTCGCCCAAATTTGGTGAGGCCAAGCCTCGCCATCGTCAACGAGCTCGCCCGGCGAAGGTGGCGAGGCTCGGCCAAGCCCCCCCTCACCCTCGCCGGTTGCCGATCCGTCGATAGGCCGGAGGAAGGAAGGAGAAGAAAATTTACAAAAAAATTGAAAAAAATTGAAAAGTGAAATAATATATTAAAATATTATTAAAAATTATCCACGTCAGCACCGACGCCCACATTAGCACCGGCCATCCAAAGTTGATCGGAAGGATCGAATTGGTACAAATGCAAAAGGTTTATGACCGAATCGACACAATTGCAATATATTTAGGACTTTTTTGATAATTTTCCCCTTATATGATGTACCAAATAAAGAGAGAGATTTGTCGTGGTCTACGAAAGATTTTATGGGACCACGACTAATAGCTCTAAAAACTTAAACTCATAGAAGAAGGCGTGGTTATTTATATATTCCAATACTCCCCCTCCGAAAGATTTTATGGGACCACGACCAACTACTCTAAAAGCTTAAACTCATAGAAGAAGGTGACCAACTGCTCTAAAAGCTTAAACTCATAAAAGAATGCGTGGTTATTTATATATTTCAACACTCACCCTCCGAAAGATTTTATGGGACCACGACCAACCGCTCTAAAAGTTTAAACTCTTATATATTCTAACACTCACCATCACGCTTAGTCCGGTCTTTTACCTAGTACTAAGCATGGACATATTCATTGGGGAGTCAAATAGGGGTCTGGAAAGGTTTAAACTCGAAACATCATACTCTGATATCATGAAAGATTTTATGGAATCACGACCAACCGCTCTAAAAACTTGAGCTCATAGAAGAAGGCGTGGTTTAATGTTTATATATTCCAACAATCTCTCCCTTTCAATTACTAACATGGCCTTTAGTTAGGACCGACAGTTCATATCGGCGTGTCATAATCGTGTTTGTAACTTAAAACATCTTGATTTTTTTTTCTTTTATCTAAGTGCCAAATAAATGGCTTGTAATGAAAACGTGTTGATCCATGTCGATTCAGCGCTACATGTGCTCTGTAAGCCGTACTCATCCTCTTCCTAACGAGCCCATTTGCTCTATTTTGTTGAATATGCATAGCCGGAAGAATGTTTTTGTGATATGCCTAGACTGTGTTTTCGGGCATAAAAACCGAGACCTGGTTAATACGGCAAACCCCATAGACGTGCTATCACAGTCAGGTATGTTGTATCATGTCATATTCGGATTTTCTCCTCTGTGTAATTCGTGTTTTATCTAGTGTCGTGCAAACGGGTGGTGTCCGGCATTGCCGACCCTACCTTTACTATGCATGATTTGCATAGATGAAATGAAGGAAAATTATCATTGTGGGAGTTATTTCCCCGCTAGGAAATGGCTCATGTGCGATGTGTTCCTCTCTCCGACTACAATCCACGTTCTCTCATACTCTTTCAGTTTCCTCTTCATAATCCATGATCTTTAACATACGGTAAGAAAGTGAAATACCTTCCTATACGTGATATATGCATGACAAATATTGGTGTCGACAACCTAACCACGATTTCGCGGTTGGCCGTCCAGCACATGTTTGTGCTAGTTTAGGATAAAGAAAGAAATGTGGGGGTGTCTCATAGTGTCATGGATTTCTACGTTGTTTTTTTCTCTTGCCGACGTGACGGTGCTTTCAATTTGGGCAATCGATATGGATAAACCTCGAACCCGCATTTAAACAGACAAAAGGGTTTGTGGTGTGGAAACACCTCAAGATCTATCTCGATAAAGAAAGAAAGAAAGAGAGAGAGAGAGAGATAAAGGGAGCTGACCTCTTGATCACCTTTTTTTATGGTTTGCTTCTTTGAACATTGTGGTCAGAAACCAACGCATTGTAGGCAAGAACCAAACGGTAGCTGTAGCTCGGCGTTTTGTGAACCTTTCTGCGCAAGAATGACGCGTCCCAAAGTGTAGTGCATCATCACCATGAAAGCTTTTACGTTCTAGCATGTGCTTTTGACTCGTAAAGACAGATGCGTGGAGAGTAGCAGATATACCGATCGGCGATTGACCCCCTGTTACACGGTCATCTACAGTTAGAAATTTCTGTCCTCTTCCTGTGATTCAGTGTCCGGTGATCGTGTGTTTGCCCCCACTTTGTGAATTCTTGAAGTTGGTTGAAGGTAACCCAAGTATTTTATGAGTTTTGATAAAGATCTCTCGCTGAGGCTGGCTATTATCTTGTGGACTAAGATTACCTTACCGTCAAGGAGAATAGCGTTATGTAGGGTCGACTGCAAAATGTTGACGGTTGCTTTATATCGGTAGGGACGAACCAACCGAACCAACCGAACCGGGAATCGTTCGAACCGTACCAAACTAATCCAGTCTATTTGGTCCAATTTCTAGGAGCGCCGGTCCAGTTCTCGGCTCCATAAAATTGAAACCGATGATTTTCGGTCCAACTCCCAATTTCAAGGAGAACCGGACTGGATCGATTATTTTTTACTTATTTATTTATTTTTAAATGCAAAACCTAACAATCCATCAATTATTTCTTAATTTCATAAATGCAAATCTAACTTTAATTAATATATTAAAATTAAATTCTTCAACAGGTTCCATTGGACCGCTCGAGAACCGAATCAAACCAGGAACCAATCACTCTTAGTTTCTGAGATAAGGATATTGGGCTGAGTTCACTCCCATGTGAAGGAAGCCCAATGAAATGCAAGACAAAGGTTTGAGCCCATTTATATGAAAAGATTAATGGGAGGATATATTTGGCCTAAATAATAGGGTTTCTCTATATTTTATGACATAGAAGAAAAGAAGGATCGACGTGAGGCAGTAGCAAGAGGGAAAGAGAGGCAGAAAGTCTGGGAGAGATGGTGTTGTCCAATTTTCATCAAGCGAACAATTGGAGGTTGATTCGTGGTCCGATTGCTCACGACACATTATTCTCGAATCTGATCGGTTTGATTTTCATCCGAATCTTCATCAAGTTTTTCATGGGTATAACTAAACCTGCATTTTAGTGAGATTTATCCTTGACCTCTTGTAAAATTCATGTGTACTATCAAGAATGGTTGTCTTGATGTTCTTACTGTTATCTACCTCTAGTATTGACTAGAGGAGAACTTTGTGCACCCAATTTTGTTGATAGTGAAGATTTTGGGAAGAATCCGATCTTGTGTTTTTGATCTCCTCACACCAGAGGGATTTCCATGTGAAAACTATCTCGTGTATGTGAATGATTGGTATTTATATTGTGGTAGATATATTGCTCTATTATGTTTGTTTCCTATTAGGTTTGCACAAGAAGGGAGATTTCTTTGTTCCGTTGCACTAATCCGTGATATTGTTTGAGTGGGTGAGGTGTTCATGTTTTAAAGTGTTGCACCATATACTTTGACGGCGTTCAAATCGTGACACTATCCTCGATCTGTCTTGGTCTTCTCCTTGCGCATCAAATATTCAATCGCATGATCGTTACATCATTTTTTTTTTTTTTTTGCTTTGTTCCATTGCACAAGAAGGGAGATTGCTTTGTTCCATTGCACTAATCCGATATTGTTCGAGTGGGTGAGGTGTTCACCTTTTAAAGTGTTGCACCCTATACTTTGATGACGTTCGGACCGCGACACTGTCCTCGATCTGTCTTGATCTTCTCCTTGCGCAACCAATATTCAATACGCGTGATCTTCACGTCATTTTCTTGTCAAAAGAAACATACTTTCATTAACTTACAAGTCCCGGCAAAATAAACATAACTAGCGTCAACACATAACAAATTCCTAAAGGGTTGGGGGGCTTAAAAACCCAGTTAAGGGGGAGATAACCGAGTCTATGGGCCTTTACGATCCAATCCACACAGCGAGATTTGGCTTCCCGTGGAGCATAAATGACTAAAACAATTTTTAATTGGGCCATCATGTCTCTGCAATTTTCCAACACGTTTCTTATGGGCCATGGGCTTTGTTCCATGTTATGAAGTCCCTCCACCGTGGAAAGACAATCCGAACTAAGTACCCCTGGTGTTAGATTTCTCTCAAGTACAGGTTGATCAGGCATATTCCTCTTCGTTGCTTGAAAGAAGTCCCGCATGTGATGGAGCATCTTGGTTGTATATGCTTCAACAGGTATCACACAAGGGTAGATCGAATCGACAGATTTGGATTCCTATATATCTACTCATGGATCAATCATTCAGTGAATAATAAATCACTACAAGTGATAGAGATACTTTTTTTACATTACGCAATCTTGTTCGATTCAATATGATAATATGATCAAAGGCAAAACAAAATAAGGATGATATCATAACGGTGAAATTCCAGCCACAAAATCATAGGAGAGTCCCACTTTGATATCTATCTTTTCGTTTTCATTTTTGCAAATTTGTAGCCGAGATTTGATCGCGCAACGTTCTAATCAAATAGAATATAGATCGGTGGAAGCATAGACTTGCACCATCTTTTACTCTTTGATTGTGCGGTGTTCTAATCAAAAGGAATTTATTTTTATTACATTGAGAGGATTTATTCCTCATAAATATGATGCAAACATCAAAAACGTGTTTTATCCTATCTTTCAACAGACTACCAAATTCCAGAAACAACACCACCCCCCACCCCGGGCCAAAAAAAACATACTACCAAACAAATAAAAATTAACTATTTTTATTGAAAATTAGGAAAATCATTCTTCTTTTCTTCTCCGCCTTTGCTCTCCACGCTTCTAAACATTGAGGGAAAAATAATTAATTTCTCCACCTCGTATTTTTCTCCCAAAATGGTGTTAATGAATTGCCGACAATATAGGGGAAAAAATTCTAAAAAAGGACATCAAGTGTCCTCATTTTCTTAAATAAGAACCCGAAGTGAATCTTGTTTCAAATAAAGGCCTGATGTATCATGATTATGTCAAAAGAAGGCCCGAAGTGCATATTGTTTCAACTAAGGACTTAAAGTGACTATATTACTCTAAAAAAAAGAGCCCGAGTCATTTTAGCTAGGGACATTTTGATCATTTACTATTTTATTTTATTTTTTCCTTTTTCTATTTTTTAAGAAATTTTGAAAAAAACAAAAAATTCAAAAAAAAAAAAAGAAGAAAGGAAGAACACAAGGGGGAGGTTTTTTACCTCAAAAACCTCCCGCCTGTGTTTTTGTTTTTTTTTTTTTATTTTCTGTTTTTTTTTTGTTTTAATTTAATTTAATAAAAAAAATTAAGTTAAATTTATATTTTTACGAAAATACCCTTGACCAAAGGGAAAATTTAGCCAGCCGGTAGTTAAGGCTAGGCCCTTATTTAAAACAACTATAGCCTCTTCATAGGCTTCTTTGACACGATTAGAATACTTCAAACCCTTATTTGAAACAAAATCCACTTCGGGCCCTTATTTAAGAAAATAAGAGCACTTAAGGCCATTTTTTGAAATTTTCCCACAATATGGGGCAGCTTCTTAAAAACCCTAGCAGATGTAATAAAATTATAATATAAAAAAAAAGGAAAATCCAAAGTCTGGAACCATCTAAGTCTCAAAATCCCCGAAGTGTCCCCGCAGCTCTGAGTCGGTTCTAGCATCTTCCTCGGAGAGGATTTATCACCTCCGACCTCCCCCGCCTCTTCTCTCTCTCTCTCTCTCTCTCTCTCTCTCTGCGCAGAAGAACGAAAATGGCGGATGAGTACGCCCTCGACTTGGAGGAGCTCCGGCAACTTCAGAGAATCGCGAAGCGTCCTCGCGTCGTCTCTCTCATCTCCTCGGAGATACGCAACTTGGAAAAGGTCTTTCCTTTTCTCTTCTATCTTGTTTTCGTCACCGTTTCATTTGGTTAGCTGGTTTTTTTTTCCTGTAGTTCCCTTGTGGGTCTCTCCCCCTTTGTGGAATCGAAGTAGTGGAAAAAGGAAAAAAAATGGGATTTTGGGGTCGATGATTCGTGTGTTTTGCAAGTATTTTCTTGACCATAGCATTTTTCCACCATGTTTAGTTGTTGGCGGTGTGCATTTGAAGAGTGCTGCTGTTGCCGATTATCATAATGTTTCGCAGCGATTGTGGTGCTTTTGAGTGGCTGTTTCGATGTTGCTTGGCTTCAGTACTGTGAATTGATGTGAGCTTGCGGGGTGTTGTGGTTAATCTTCCGACTGAGCTGTTGATATTGGGAGCGTCTGGACTGCATTCTCAGGAATTAGAACAGATTGTAAGATTGAGAAATTGAAATTTGTAGTCTCTCTGCAAGGCTTTGAGACTTCTAAATTTGTTAGGTGACCCAATTGCTAAATCATCATCAATAATCGGAATGCGAGGGTAACTGCTGTTTTTAAATTTTTAATTTTGATAGTATGTTTTCACTGGGGTCCCTTGTACTTTATCTTCTGTAGCCATATCATTCTTACACGAATTTCATTAAGAGTAGCACAATGAGTAGAATCTGCCTTATGTGAACCACCTACCGCTACCTATTATTTCAGTTATAGTCTGGATATGATGTTGTAATTTCCTTTCAGCTATCTGAGCAGCTCATGACATACTTTTGTTCTTGAGCATATTGTCAAAATATGAAGCTCAGCATCAGCTATTCATATTAATTGAGCTGTCAAACTTGATGCTTATGCTATGAATTTGCACTCGCTCTGACAATTGGCTTATGTTGAGATATTTGCGACAATTTAGATGGTTTTATAGATCTTTGAATGACTGGGGGAAATGAAAAGCAAGCACAAGTGAGATGAAACCCATATTTTAAAGGCATTTACTTGAAAATTCAATGGCGCTTATTATCATAGGTGGATGGACTAAAATGCAGTCATGCATTCTGATCTTTTTTCTAAGTTTCTATCTCTGGCCCACAGGATCACAACCTTTTGGTCAAAGGAATTTGGGTGTCTCAGAGGTGTTCTTTATGTTCCAAATGATGCTATTCAAACTTTGTTTGTGTGTTCGCATTGCTAGAAAATTGCGAGCATGTGAAAAACTTACCCCATTTTAGCCCTTTTCAAATGTTTTGTTTTTAGCTAAGAGGATTTTTATCTCATGATGCTTTTCCTCTACAGTTGTCAACAGATGCTGTTACTGCTCATGCCTCACAGACACCTGAGCCAATATCAACTCAAGCAAGGGTTCCTTGTACCCCAGCTTTGAATTATGTCACGCTTGCATCTTTCAGCTGGGATCAGGATAGTGACAAAGTCAAGGTAATAATAATCAGTCTCACTGTCAGTTCATCTTCTGTAACATTGTCTAGTAGAGACTATTTTCCCAATTTGGCAATCCGAAGGCTGAGATAGAAGAATAAAAAAATATTAGGTTGCTGAATCCAAGTGCTTGGACTGATTTATTGGTTATTTGATGTGGCTGTGATTTTTTCCCCTTCTGATGCAGATTTATCTTTCTCTGGAGGGAGTTGATCAGGAAAAAATGGAAAGTGAGTTCAAGACAATGTCGCTTGACATAAAGATCCATGATGTACAAGGGAAGAACTATTGCTTTACCATACCCAAATTGAACAAGGAGATTGTGCCAGAGAAATCTAAGGTTGTAGTTAAACCGTCGAGAATAATTGTGACATTGTTTAAGGCCTCAAAGGGGAACTGGTTAGATTTGCAATTTAAGGAGGACAAGGTAAGTGATCTGTTGTTAGGGTCAGTGGTGTAGTTTTCCTTGTATAATACTACTCCTCATGGTGCTTTATATCTTCCCGTTTTTGTAGGTAAAGCCTAGTGTCAACAAAGACAAAGATCCCATGGCTGGAATTATGGATTTGATGAAGGTATATTATTTTTCTTTCCTTTTGCATGGGTGTTCTCTTTGTTGGATTATGGACAATCTCAAAATCATTTTGTTTGTAAAGCGTGCTGTGGGGCTGATCCTGGTATCAACAGGACGCTGCCAGAGTTAGCTAGCCTAAATGATGTAGAAATCCATTAGCTATTCCACTTCATCTTTGTTTCCTGGAAATTATTTGATTTCTGAATATTCCTTGTTATCCAAGATCTTGATTGAGATAGGATTTAGGTCTGTACTTTGATCTCAAATGTGGAATCAGTCACTTGCATTAAGCTCCAATGGAGGTCTCCTTCATGGACAGAGAAAGTAGTGGTCAGGCCTGGGTCTTACCCTCGGTAGAAGAGTAAGAGATATGATTGACTAGTAACTATGCTCTAAAAGAAGGGCAATGCATTGTTTCTCTTGTGGGATGTCCTTGTTTGGGTCATCATGCACTGAGGGTCATAAGTATTGAAACCAAGTTCATGAATTTGATAAGTGACTGATATCTGTTGCTTGTAGAACTATGGAACACAATTTTTTTTTTTTTTTTTGGGGGCCAGAGAGAAGAAAGGCATCATAGGGCATGTCTCTGCCTTCTTCCGTGAAATGAAATGTGAATTATCCTTTCATAAAACACTTTTGGCGAAGTAGGTTTTGCTCACATCTATATTTCCTGATGAACACTCATGATTACCCAATGATATGGTGATTGCAGAATATGTACGAGGAAGGTGATGACGAAATGAAGAAGACAATTGCAAAAGCGTGGACAGATGCCCGAACTGGCAAAGCAGCCGATCCTTTGAAGGGATACCGTTGAAGTTAAAACACGCCGTTGTCAGGCTGAGATCAGGTTTCTGTCAAATTTTGTGGACTTTCGTGACATTTTGCGGTGAGGCCTTGGAGCGCTTTTCTGAGAGTCCTCATGAACTTTTGGTCTTTTTATGTTATTATGCATCTTTTGCAATCATCATGTATATCTTTCCTTGAGATGGGTGGTGATCTGAGCCATCCTCATTATGGAGTGTGAGTGAATTTTATAACATCAGCTCAGTGCCGATGAACCGTAACTTCCACGGAGGGAGCTCTGGCACCAATGCTACATCAGGGATTCTACTTCTTCAGACCTAATGGTGTTCTACTCATTAGTAGTTTAGGCTCAACTCGGTGACACTCGTGTCGAATGCTACATTTTTGGTCGAGTTCTTCGTCCAGTGGGCTTGCAGATACTCATCGCATCCCTTACCGAGCCTTTCCATAAGCTTTCAGCAATTGAGGACGTTTCACTAGAATTTGAAGTACTCCATAAATTCAAAAGGTTACAGCTAAATATTTTTTGTATCCCACGTGAAATTCATTTGGCTGTAAAAAAGTTGGGATGCATCTGTAGTGAGAGATGTCAAGTTTAAAGCAAAAGTAAAAATCTTAGAAAGGCTTATTGTCTTTATCGAAATAAATACAAAGTGCCTTGAGAGTAGGAAAGATTATCAAAAAAAATTTAAATTTATTGTGATTGTGTCAATCGTATCGGTGGCCAGGCGATATTACCCAATGATGGCAAGGCTCACCCCTCGCCAAGGAAGAAGGGAAAAAAAGAAAGAAAGAGCAATGAAAAAAAAATAATGATAACATATACTATTAAAAATTATTCACGTCAACGTCTATCGTGACGTGTATGGCGATTGATATTTGCTTCATTAATTTTCAGTCAAAATTTGTTTGATAGATTGAATTGATACAAATGCAGAAAATTCATGACTTAATTGACAAAAAAAAAATTAAAATAAAATTGACACATTTGTAATAATTTAAGGATTTTTTCGGTAATTCTCCCGTTCTTAGCTGAATATACGGAAGTGATGACTGAAGACTTACATCCCCACTTCTTCTCCAGATAGAATATATGAGATTATAATGCTTATGAACTCGTGCTCATTTATAACTTCTTCGCAATTGAGCCGAGCCAGATATGCTGATTTTCCATTTGAGTCGAGCTTGGGCAAGGAGTTCCATGGTCTATCAAGATCAACTCAAGTTTCATAGCGAGTCAAGTCTAACTTGAGCTCGGTACTGTATGGGCTCGACTCGGATTGATTATGCCCTCGTCTTCTCGATGGAAAACTCCTAAGTACGGAAAAGTTTCATCATCATCATCGATCTCAATCACTCTTAGCCAGCATTTCACATCTACGACCTAGACAATACAGGATTCCAGAGGCAGTGGACCCAGCTAATACATATCTACCGCCCGGACATCAAATCAAGGTGCATACAAGGACACTACAAGATGGTTTGGATTGCATCTCGACAATCCTCTCAGGGGTACGGGCTTTTCGTCATGCAACAATAACAACCAAAGATTATCAAGGGAAGCATGCGGTGACTGATGCTCGACTGTTTGATAATGTTCTGCTGGGACTGGGATAAGCAGATCCAACAAACTCGTTCCACCCACATTGCCTGGGTAATACAAGTGAGCATCCTCTTATTTCTCATCAGGGGGCCAGATCTCACCTTTACTTGGATAGCCCCACCAGCTTTATTTATATGGCCACACCGCAGTTTCCTGAATCGAAATCTCCATTTTAGTCATTCTAGGGAATTGCAAAGGCAAATTACTAGGAGGACGATCGAGGCATGGACAAGTGTACCCAGTTTTGAGAGCAGAGATGAGAGCACCCCAATGGGCATTACGATTGGCACCAGACATGGTAATACCTCATCTTCTTCGTAAAGGGGAAAACCAAACAGCCGTTAAATGTTCTGGATGCTCAAACAGATCTGGATCCATGGGAGACTAAAATCAGAAGTACACAATGCATCCACCATTTGCTGCCCACACCCCTGATGAAAACAGAGATGAATATGCAAAACAGAATCTCACAATTTAGCACTCTGGTGCCTCTCAAATTTTCCTGGGGGTATCTTCCTTCAATGAATTACCCACCTGTATTCTAGAAGCTGTAAGAAAAGGATGGACTAATTGCATGGGATCAACAAGCTTTAATTTTCCAGAGGAAAAACAAAAAGGAAAGCCCCCAAGTCCCATCTGGAGTAGAATTGAGACCATGCTGTCATGAAAGATCCCAAGGACAAGACTTTGAAAATTTGTGCCCCAATGAAATTGGGCTAATGACATTCACAATGTTGTCAATGTCAATGATTTATCACCTACACAATTGTCGCATGGGTTTAGAAACGTTATACGAAGAGTTTCTCAACCATCTATTAAGAATGTATTCAATAAGATACTATTCCTACAAATAACACATAAATTGGAAAACAATAGTACACAAGTCTATTGCAGCAAAGGAAATCCAAAATTTTCAGCTGGAAAGAAGAAGATTCGAATCAACTGACGCTGCAAATCCACTGGATTGAGAACATATAAATGTTGAAATCAGGAAGACACTTGGTGCCTTCATTGGAGGATTTGACTACCATAATCATCATTGAACTTATCATAGAGATGGGCATGCAGATGAGCTGATGGCCTTGTGTTCTTCAAAGCCACCTCAATATCTTCAGGTCTAATTGGTTCCACATTCGGTAGCTCTATAATGTAACGACATTCATTGATCAGATTAACATAATCGAAAGTTCTTAATTGTCCTCTTTCGAAGAGAATTCAAACACTTTAAAAGATATATATAAAGAGAAACTCCTGCATGTCCTATTTGAGCAGGCAGAAATACAAGACGTGTATTTACAAGTAATTGCAGAACATGAGGAACTGGAGATGTATACAGCTTTCAACACTCGAACTTTGAAGTTGAACAAAATTAACAAAACAATGTTCCCCTCAATTTATGAATTACTTTTGTCTTATCATCTACAATGTGTCTGTTTCATCGAAAATTAAAAAGTACCAAGTTTTATTTAATAACTTCACCAAATATTTGATAGGCTAGACATTCTCGTGAAATTAAAATTTTGAAGAGGCCTATAAATTAAACAGAAGTGTTGAAAATGGAAGATTAAGAATTCATCAACTTTCACAGGCATCGTATTCTATATACAAGAAAATGTGACACAATTTAATGTTTTCTTTTTCTTTGTCTCGTTTTAGTCAAGCCTTGAAGTTACTTTGGGAAGTTTTCTGTAAGCTAGGCACAATACTTTCTTCAAAAGTGCAGAAAATACAGGAAAACGAAAATGATTTTTCAAGCACTCTTCATGCTCTTCCATCTCCAAGTATGCATTGACATGGTTCAAAAGCTTTGCGGAAGCTTCAACGAAAGAGAGGTGAGACCAGCTGCTAAATGCGAGTAAGAAATAGTGAGAGTGGAAACCATCAAAAGAACAAAACATATTTTTCAGTTGAGTCTTGCAAAACTTCAGATACCAAACATGTCCTGAAGTTCTCAATACAGGAGTTGGAACACAGGTTATTGAGTAAAAGCTAACATGACTTGTTCTTTGTCCTGCTGTCAAAATTTTGATCAGAGAAGAAGTTTGACGATTACTCAAAACTAATGGTCATCCAATTTCCATGCAATGTCTTATTGAAACAAATTGTTTTGCATGTGCCATCTGATGACATTAACTTATGACAGCAACAAGTAATCTAGGAGCCAGGTTGATATCATCTTCCCAAAATGTCAAGGAGCATGCCAATCTAATTGGTTAATGGCTTACATCCCCTCAAGAAAAGTTTCAATATCTTGCAAAGACACCTACCCACCTCGATGGATATGCATGTCTAAAACTATCATGATGTTGCACAAGAATATGTCATAACAATTAACTCCGAAATTATCTGTCTATAGTCGGTGAAAAATGTGTCTTAGATAAGATGGGTACCTTCCTCTCGAACCACTTCCTGTCGGTCCTCAAGAAGTGCCATTAACCTTCTTAGAGGTTGCATAGCAGCCTCCTTGGATACTAACCTAATGTCTGAACCGGAATATCCTTCAGTTCTTTCGACCAATAAATGATATGGAAGTGCCTCTTCACCAGGCACTTGGGGTAGTAACTCCTCAAACATGGCTCTTCTTGCTTCAGGTTCTGGAAGTGGTACAAGGATCTATAGCAGTCAAAGGAGAATGAATGGCTGTACAGATCTTCATACTAATCTTTCAAGATGTTGTTTTTAGACAGAAGCCAGCTATCAAGCTAAATGTACTGAAAATACATCCTTGACGATTCTTAAGCGTGCTAATAGACTAAAAGTAATTTAACATACATCCATGAGGCACATTGACTATTTATCATGCAACCAAAGGGCATTTGATCAGGATGACAACCTCTTCGTTACGCAAATCTCGCACAAGACAGATGTTTATAAATGTGTCGGCATGAGTCATGCAGAGTTACATCTCTTTTTCTTTTAACTATGTTTATGATGGGAATCAAATCATTTCCCTGTTAAAATCACATAATAAGGATACTCGCTTTTCAAGACGACGGAGCATGGCTGCATCCAACTCCCAGGGGAGGTTAGTTGCCGCCAATACAAACACAAGTTCATTTGTCCGTGTCAAACCATCCATCTGCAGTAGATTAAGCACGCATTATTTTCAGGTGGAACATTGCAATCACATTGAGAAAATGAGAGAGAACTTTCAGTCAGGGGTTCATAAATAATTGGAGAGAGTTTGGGGACACTAATGGCCCCTCTACTGAAAAGTAAAAACAGTTAAAATCTTGCGCTCAATATCTTCAGGAAACTGCTACATATAATTGTACTTCAGAAAACTTTTACCATCAAGAAAAATGTCAAAATTCCCTGAACCCATTGAATACCCCATTAATTTCATCAACCAAATAAGAGACAGGCCAAAACAAGAGTAGGTGTTCCAAATGTGGGCTCTTTGCATTCTATGTAGTAGAGAACACAACCCTCGTCATGCATATGGGTTTATATTCACACACACAAGTTCTCTCCTCAATCACTAAGCCAACCCTGTAGGTTTACAAGCGTTTGGTTTTGGCCAATGAACTAAACCATATACTCACTCCCTCTCACTCTCGCATAACCTTTTTCTTTAATGACTTTATTTCTGTTTGTGTCTCACCCAGAATTGTCTCTAAGTATCAAAGGTACTAAAAAGTAACCAACATTTTCGAGATCAGGCTAAGTGTATGATTAGAAGAGGTAGAAGTGAGGGACAGATTTTGGGCTTAAAGAAGGTTGCTGATATCAGCAACTTTCATTTACTTGGGACACTTATCAAAAATAGAGGGTCTGATTTTGAAGAGTATAAACATTCAAACTGGTATAAAAAAAAAGTTCGCTATTTCTGCTAGTTTTGCTGCAAAAAGCCCATTCTAACCTCAGGTTGGGTTCACTAATACAAAATTGTCATCAACTTCTGTCTACCCTATTTATTATGGCTTTCAATTTTCTTCCATTAATTTTTTATCATGGTTGCATGTTAACTGTGACAACCTAGAAATAGTATTACAAGACTATCAAAATGGTCTCTTTCTTTTACATAAAATTTTCCATAACAGTCATATAACACAGAAATTTCAAACTTATGAGGGATACAGAAGTATTTCACATTAACACTACAACCACATATTTAATATATTTTCTCATATCAGCCTTTGTCCCTCCTCATCCAAAAAAACTGATTATAACAAAATTTCATCTCTCCAATTTCCATCTCCACCAATTTCTATCCTCGTTCTTTCCTTCCATAATGTGCTCCAAAACATGGCATAAGAGTAAGAGGAATGTGGCAGTTTAATCTGAAGAGACAACATGTTTTCAAAAAAGATACGTTTGGGAAAGTATAGAGGGGATGAAAATTTGGATCAAAAATTGATAAAAAATTTAAAATTGTTGATAAGGCAAAGGAGGGAAGATTTAAATTTTGAGGCATTTTCCACCCCAATTTTCTTGTTCCCCTCCTCCCAAACATAGCCTAATGCAGAGAATAATTATGTCTTTATTACACTATCTAAGCGTCACTATACTTCATCGAAAGCAGACCAATACCGGCGTTGAACTAATGTACCACTACTCATTCTGAAAAAGTGGTAGAACCGTGGAAAACGGATTCTAGAAGATTCATTTTTATTTTTATATAATTATTTATTTTCCCTCCATCGGTCTTGCTTTTATTTTATTTATTTTTGAGTTCATCGACCGCCGACCCCGACTAGTTTGAGATAAAGGTGATGTTGATGTTGATGTTGATGTTGATGTTGATGTATGTTCGATTAAAACTTGGAGATTTCCCTAAAACCAAACGTACCTTAAGAAAGTCGAAGTTTGACATTGATGCCAATTGAGAGACAATTGATGCCATTGAAAATCAATTTTATGCAGAGCCATTTTTTATGAGGAACTAACAGGGAAACAGGTCAACCAAAAACAATGAAGGATATTGCTATATAACATACCATGGGCACGGAGAGACATGTCAATCTATCTACATCATTCCAGAATGAGGACTATAGAACAGTACAGAACGAACATCACCTGAATAAGTAGCTCAGTCTTCAAACGCCTACTAGCTTCATGCTCACTACGGGCCTCACCACGGTGACTAATGATTGCATCAATTTCATCAAGAAATATTGTTGATGGTGCATGGTGCCTTGCAAGGTCAAATAGGACTCTTATCAACTTCTCTGAATCACCTGCCATATCATAAAGAAAATGGAAATCAAATTTACTTGAATTCAATTTGCATTACCAGATCATGCATGGATTTGACAGAAAAGTTACAATATAAAACAAATCTTCACTTCGCCAAAGACTGTACTTCAGAGCAGCAAGTCGAAGAAATAGATTGTGTTCGCCTTCTTCAAAATGCCTCATCCATAATAATGGACCCAACAAGAAACAGAAAGTAAGAGATGCGTGACCTGTTAATCTTAATTGACTCTTACCGCGCCATTTGCTGACAACTGATGATGCAGATATGTTAAAAAACGTAGTATTGCATTCAGTTGCAATAGCCTTTGCAAGCATAGTCTGCAACATACGAAGTTAATTCATCAATCAGTTCAACAACTAAACAAACAACAGAAGAACCATGCAACTATTCAGAGACTAATCAGCGGACCCTATTTAACCCAGCCGAGAAAGAATGGCCTTTTACCAGGCAAAAAAAGTACATACTGAAAATCAAGAACCAATTCACCAAATCCAAGTGGACAACAGTCATATGATGGCCCCCATCATCTAAGACGCCCTCTTAAAGAACGCATGAATTATTGGGTGGTCTTAGCTTCTCTCATCTCCCATCCCAAAAGTTAGGTCAAAGGATGAGACTTTTCCTCACACTTATAGACCAAACACCAACCCCTCCCACAATCGATGTGGGACAACCCCAACAATCTCCCCATCACACATCAAGCCTTGAGTTAGAGAAGCAACAACCTGTATCTCTCCCATGTGACTATTGGGTCCAGACTTGTTGATAACCTGGGTTCTCTGATACCGGTGTTAGGTGGTCTTAGGCTTCTGTCATCCCAAAATTTAGCTCAAAGGATGAGGATCCCTCACATTTATAATCTAGCTACTAGCCCCTTCCACGACCGATGTGGGATAACCCAACAATCTTCCCCTCATACATCGGGCCCTGGGTCAAAGCAGCAACAACCCATATCTCTTCCGTGTGATTGTTGAGTCCAGACTTGTTGGTAACTTGAACTCCGATACCAATGTTGCGTAGCCTTGGGCCTCTCTAATCCCAAAAGCTGGCTCAAAGTATTTGAGCCTTTCCCTCGCACTTATGAACCGATCACCAGCCCATTCCATAACCGATGTAGGACAACCTCAACAATCTCCCCCTCACACATCGGGTCTTGTTCTAAAGGAAGAAAAATAGAAGGCCCGTCTCTTAAAGATCCAAAAGAGACCATATTACATGTCTCAACATGTAATTATTTAGCAATTGTCCGAATAATATTTTGCAGCTATGGTCATTTAGAAAATTTCAGCTAACCGGAAATGAGTCGTTGTGGTGGATGACAATGACTACAACCATGAAACAACAATTATGACCACGATCATACTATTACCAGCCTTAAATACTGCATCTTCCTGCTAAGCCCTCTAATAATTGAAAGTATTTGCCAAGAGTTTCATCATTTTCTTCAACTGTTCAGAACTTGTCATCAGGAGATAACATGGATTTCTAAAACGGTGGATCTGCGAGTGTTTGACTATAATTTTGTCCTGACCTACAAGTTTAACCGAATATGTGTGCCTAGAGTAGCAGGAGAAGTAGCATTTCTTTCTCCCCTTCAACCATTTCACATGACAGTTAGGTGCTTCATGTTCGGCATACAGTAAGAATGTTGTACAAGCATTGCACTGACATCCATAGCTGCACAATGCTTGGGTATGCATTCATCTAGGAGATTTAGTAATCCATATGCTTCTTCCAAAAGCATTGTTCATCAATAAATTCATAACTTCCACAATTTCAAGGATGGCATAGCCCTGGTCCAAGTCGAATGGTCAGCCAAACTTACCCAGCATGCATGTGCATGTCTTATCCAGGAGACAAGAGCAAGTTTTTGTCTTAAAGTATCTCAGACCATACATAGCTTTCTGAATGTCTCTTAACGTTGAGACAGCAGTTTTGAGAAAGCATTGTCAAATTGATACATTCATTCGAAAAATCATTGCTTTTCCACGAAAGAAATTTGTAGTTCTGACATTTTCAAACAAATAAAAAGGGTGCTTAATAGAAAGTATGAATACCTGGTACTAAATCTACAGTCATCAAGATGCCAAAGATGTACTAAATGGGCAACACATAAAATTGGCAAAACGATCACATTTGAAGTCACACCTGAACCGAAGTGAATACAGGTGCAAAGCACAGTGTTCACGCTCAGACTCCTATTAAACTTTTAATCATCCAACACAATTTGGAACTTGTAGAAGTGTTTATATACGTCTTTCAACTTTTAACTATGAGCTCACACCAAATAGCTTCACTGATGCAATAACTACCAGAAAACAGCCTGCTGATTCCGAAGGAATGTTAATAAAGCCCATAAGGGTTTTCCCTTAATCAAACACTACAACTATAGTATAAATGTTAAAAGAAATAGAATACCCTACCCCAATCCCACTAAGTGGCTCCGCTATCTAATTTTCCATGATTCTGATGAAACGAATCACACGATTAGGAAATTGGAGCCACCTATTTAATTGAATAACTGGAAGACTATCATAATTATCTCTCCCTCCACCGCACGTCAGAATTTTCTAAAATTTTCGGTGAAAAGAATCATGAACATGCTCTGCCAGACTCCCAGCAAACCTCTTATAAATCATAAGTTAGATCTCTTACATTAGAGACTAAAGCATAAGCAACTCAACAAGCATCAGCATATGCAAATAAAAGAAGCACAAAGTTCATATGTTAAAATTCAGACCTTTCCCGTCCCTGGAGGACCAAACAGAAGAATACCCTTCCATGGTGATAGAAGACCAGTGAAATACCTAGAGTCAAAGGGGAAAACATGCTTCGGTTATTAGATATTAAGATCAAGACAAAGAATTATAAATGCAGAAAAATTATTTGAATCTTAAATTTCACGGAAATCACATTAGTCGAGCAAATCCCAATTCCTGTGCTCCCAATAAATAAATAAAATATTGGGATACAAATTTTGAAAACTCAATGCATTTTCAGTGCAGCTTGAAATAAGCACCTCTTTTAAGTTTCCCCAAGTAAAACAGCATATTAATTCCTTCAAAACTATGAACAAATTCACAATGATTATAAGGTCGATATTTATATATCTTTCAGATAGTTTGACTCATTCGGTATCAAATAAGACTTCCGAACGCTAATAGCAAAGAGCTAAAAGCATAAGTCAACCCAAGCAGTACACTCCGTTATCCTCAAGAAGGTGAATCAGTTCCATGAGAAAAACAGGAAACCAAAACTAAATCTCATCTAACCGAAAGGACCAACATATTTGCTAACAAAATTACTATTCTATCCACATTCTTTCCAAGGTTCAAACAGGTGAAAATAACCAATGTTGGAAAGCAGAAGCCATAAAAACATAAATAGACAAATACAAAGGATGAAATGATTAATAAGGAATTGCAGATGATCACTTGGGATATTTAATTGGCATGACAACTGCTTCTTTGAGTAAGCGTTTTGCATTTTCTAGGCCTTTGATGCTCTCCCATGTAACATCTCGACTCCCACGAATGATATCCCTGGTAGAATATGAAAATGGACCAAACACTCGGTATCGTGATAAGATTATCACAATGATATGAATATTATAAGTCATTATAAGGTGAAGTGTCAATCCAGTGTTCTGCATGTTACCTGGTTAAACTCTCAGCCAAAGTGAGCATTTCCGGTGATTCAAAGGGAGGAAATAGAGGCTTTTGCCTGAAAGTGGAAGGGGCAAAAGAAAACACCAAAATGATTGAAGTGTGAGAAATTGATCCAGTAACATGGTTCCAAAAGCAATTTAGTGGTCGTGAGAGAGAAATTGACTTCATGAGGACATGAATAAGTTGCTCTTATCAGCAAATGCACAGTTAAGTATCCTCGTTCAAGTCAAACTGACACTAGTGAACCACAAAGCTGCAAATGCATCGCATGATTCTGAGTACTCTTGAGCAAAGTCCTGGTTTTCATTCCCAACAGTGATGCCTAACCTAATCAAGATCAGTTATGGCAACAGAAGCTTAGAGACTGATTGAGAGTACTAATGTCGTATTCCAACACACATCGCATAATAAAAGATCGCGATAAACATGTTGGCTTGGTGATCATTATAGGATCTGAAGGCAGACAGAACCTTACATCAGGCATTCCACTCAAAACTTACAGCAACACACTACTAATCAAGAAGAGAGTACATAATGAGCCACAAAATCTTACGGCGTGGGGGCCCCGTTTGAGTGTAGAGAGCTTCCACCCTGCACGTCACGTAAACCACTTAATAATACCAAAGCAGACATTGCAAGTCAGCACTCAGCAGGGGAGTTAAAAACCTCACCTGGCCCCGGTACTGTTCATAGATCGCCAAATCGGATGCTCTCTTGACATACCCATTACCATCCGATGTGCCGTTCGAATGATTCCCATTGGATACGGCTTTCTTGTCATCAACATGACCGTCTTGCGACTCCTTCTTTTTCGCAAACTTCACATCGAAAAGACATTATAAGATTCACCCTACACAAAACACCGCCGCAACAAAAAAAAAAGCAAAGTCCACTACATATCTACAGTAGTGATTTAAATCGGATAAGACATTTTTCCACTCCAAGTCGAAGAAGTACGAAGGCTGACAAATTTTAAGATCAACCGGTGGATCATTCGTCCCAAAATCAATCCCCTCCGCGCTCGAATAACTGCTGCGCTACTAATGGGCAAGCGAAAATCGAGCCAATCGAGCTATCGCTCTCTCCGAACGGAGTTTCCGCGCGAAGCTGGGAGCCGAAATGGAGCTTCCGACATAGTTGGAGTCTCCAACAACACAATGCCGTCCTCATTACTCAACGCACCGAATGCCTCCAGAAACAGTTCGAATCGGGAGACACGAGACTCGTAGACTCACCAAGTCAACACAGGCAGAGAGAAAGAGAGAGAGAGAGAGATTACCAGGAAGGACCAGGGACCGCGCGAAGCTTCCTCCGCCATGGCCGATGATTCTCGAATGGAGAACTCTCTCTCTCTCTCTCTCTCTCTCTCTCTCTCTCTCTCTCTCTCTCGCTGTGCAGCTGGTGCGATCGGTGGCACACTCCACAGACTCTGCGAGCGATATTCACCGGGGACGGAGGGAAGGACAGGACAGGAAAGCGCTCGCCGCATGTGCGCATCCATATATATTTTATTCTTTATTAGGAAAATTCGAAACAACCAGCCAAAAATGGAGTCATTTTTTAATTTAAGGACATTGTTGTCCTTTACCTTCTTTTCTAAATTTTATCCTCTTTTGTTTTTCCTTCCTTTTTTCAGTTTTTTTTTTTTTCTGGTGGCCGTTCTCCGGCGAAGCTGAGAGAGGGCTAGCAAGGGCTGCCATCCAAGCCACACACGAGGGCTGGCCTCGCCAGCCATAAGCGAGGCCAACCCCCACTAGATTTGGGTGAGGGTTTTCCTCGCCCAATCGCAAGCCCAAGCACGACTAGCAAGGGCCCGAACGAGGCCACCCTCGCTAGCACCCAACGAGGGTGCCAGGCCCTCATCCAATGGCCAATGAGAGCTTGTAGCAAAAGAAAAAAAAATTAAAATTAAAATTATATTTGGATGAAAATGTCTTTGATTAGTTGGAATATTTAGCCGGCCGGTGAGGGAGGCAATTATTTGAAACTACCATAATCACTTCAAGTTCTTATTTGACACTATCCTTATTTGAGATTGGCATAACCATATTAGGTCCTTATTTAAAACAAAATCTTTTTCATACTCTTATTTGAGACCGACATAGCTAAGTCGGATCCTTGTTTGAAATAAGATCCATCTCAAATCCTTATTTGAGATTGACATGGCCACAATAGGCCCTTATTTGAAATAAGATTCATTTCAGACCCTTATTTAAACAAAAAAAAAAACAAGGACACTTCATGTATTTATTTGAATTTTTTTTTATTTCTAGCACGTTTATGAGAAAAAAATAACAAAAATAATAGCTAGTTTAGCTGTTGCTGGAGGCACTCGTCCTTCCACTCGCCGATGGACATGTGCCACGGCGAACAAACACGTGTCAGTCCATCAATTTTCTCGCGACACAATCCAAAGTAATTCCGGTTCATAGATAGCACGCTGCCCCCTACGCCATCGCCACCCATGCCAAGGCAACTCGGCCGCCACAATTGTGTCTTGGGGGCGGCACGGTGCTTTGAAGGAGCAGCCACGGTGGTGCCACGAGATGGGCATGTTATTTACTTTTTTTCTATGATAAATATCAAAGCCTAAACTCCGAAATAAGCAATTATAAAAAAAAACAGTAACTGCAATACGTTTTTTTAAGTAAAATTTTCATTAAGTAGAAAAGTAAGTTTCCGTTTATGCTATAAGAAGCAAGTTTGCCATATTTTGTAGTAACTTTCCCGATTGTGAAAGTGAGTTCTCTCTCTTACAAAACGGTGAGTAATTTATTAGGTTTTTAATAATTTGAAAACTCAAAAAAAGAAATTCAAATCAATCCGAAATTAAATTAAGTGATATGAGACATATCCTACCAAATTATTTTTACTGTGTTTATCTGTAATTTCTATTATTTTTTTGTGGGTAAAATATCCGTAATTTCTAAATTGGAAACGTTGGTTTCTTTCTTTCTAGCAATTAGAAGCTTTGGCCTAAGTAGCACCGACACCGATAACGAGACCCGTAATACGACACGATACGTCGATACGTTATTTTAAAAAAAATTAGAGATTTTTGACACATTGGGGATACATTATATATTAAATATATTTTTATATATGCATGATATATTATTATTTCTTACAATTTTTTTTATAAAATAGAAAGTTTACGAAAAGAGTTCTTATAATAAAAAGAAAGCTCATATCATGAATACTCCCGTAATTTGATCCCAACTAGCCTAAAAAAATAAATAAGTAATAAAACTAAAAGAAAAATAAATCCTGTTATCTGCGATCTGCACGCTTCCCCCTCCTTTCTCACGTCTCCTTCCCTTCTCTCTTTACTTTTTAAAAAATCTCTGACACCTTTCTCCTCCTCCTCCTCTCTCTCTCTCTCTCTTCTCTGTCTCCCCCTCTTCTCTGTTTTCGAAACATCACCCGAAACATCTCTCTCTCCTCTCTACCTCCTGAAAAAATCTCACACCCCTTTCTCTCTGTCACTCCGCGAAACCAACCACGGCGTCGACCACCCTGATTTCATCTCTCTCACGGCCCGAGATCGCTCTTCCCCTCCCTCCCCCACCGTTTTATGCCCTTCGGATCTGCTTTTCCCCCGTCCTCTTTCCTCACCGACTTGTGTGTCCCAGCGTGTCGCTGGCGTTGACCACGTGTCGGACCTTCGACATGCGTTGACCGTATGTCAGACGCGTATCCGTGTTCGACACCAACAGGCCGAGCGGTTTGGCGTGTCGGTGCTCCATAGGTTTTTGGCAAGTGGTTAGTAATTTTTTTTTTAACCTTATGAGCAATTTGCAGTTGCGAATAAAGTTCCAAAGTGTTCAAAAAATTTTCTAACACTACTAGATGTAATTTTCATGACATCGAGCGGTGACGTGGAAAGAAGGGATTTCTTTTGGCAGAAAGGGATTTCCAATCAATTCTGAAAGATTGCCCTTGTCTGGACTTGAAGATACGAATGAAAGCTTTGACTGACGACTCCCGTGTCCACGGAGGAAGCGAAGGAAGTCCTGTTCCAACTGGGAACATTTGAAAGTCTCGGGCTTAGACGGACTTAATGGCCAAATTTTATTTAACATCGCTCGGAGGATATTCAATCAAATGTGTCTGAAATGGTGAACCTTGGAAACCGATGCTCTTGATTCCAATTTAAATAAAGACCGTACATTTCATTCATCCCAAAAGTGCCAAGTCTAGAAAGTCCCGAGCCATTTTAGACCTATCGGTTTACGCGGTTCTCGTCGTAAATTTGTGTCTATGGCAACAGCGAATCGCCTTTAAGTCTTTGCCGTCCTAAACTGACCACCCCCGAGCAAAAGTGCATTTTTTAGTGGAAGATAAATCCAAGGTAACATTATTTAATAATCCGGGAAGTTCTGCATCGGCTACGAAAGTGGAATGTGATTTTCTACTCTGTCCTATGAGCGCGGCGAGCGAACGTCGAGGCTAAAAGCGCTCAAGCAAGGTGCAACTCTCTTGTCTAGCTTCTAGGATAACAATGGAGGCATAGGAAGGAACTGAATTAGTTACCTAATAGTATGAACGTTCGTCGATCGATGGGCAAATCTCATGAGGAAGTGAAAGAGGCCATCCGAAAATGGCTAGAACCACCTACCTTGAGCCTCTGTCGCGAGCTTTCAATTTTCCTAAGGTTGACATTTTCGGGAAAGTGGGTGCAAAAAGATTTTTCAACCATCCAACTTTTTTCCGAGGGACTTTAGAGATCCAAAGTTTCATGAAAAAGCTATTCGAAAATGCACCGTAGACAACTGGTAAACAAAACTAATGGTACATAATTGATTACTAAATTCAATCACAACTAATGAGGTCAACATACAACCTTTAAATTTTATCAATATATTATTTTTAAGAGAAATTGTCCACAAATCAAAGGTAAACAGATGAATTGGTTTCAAGAGATACAAGCAATCATTTTTTTTTTTTTTTTTGAGAAATGTTTTCCAGTTTATTCATTTTTCGTGGAACAAACGGAGCTTAAAGTGGATTACTCTTTTTTTTAGAATTGAAGTGTTACACATTGTCGATTATAAAATAAGAAAAGAAATTAAATAACTCTCTGCAATTCGATTAGTAATTAAAATCCATAAGGAAACTGATGGAGATGACTTCTACTTGAAGAAATCCAATTATGTTTCAATTCGATTTGATTTGATAAACAACATAAGTAATCATTCACTCATGTGCACATCAAAGTTAGTTTAATTTATAGAGAATGAATTATATGTTGCTTCATATAACAATTAAGTGAATTGACTTCCCATCCGTAATTTGTCATTCTTTGTAAAAAAGTACTCTTTCTATTGTAAGACAAGTCAAACGATAAAAAGGTGGAAGGGATTTACCCTTTAGTAGATTTCAGTTGAGTCACTTCACGTCGACCGCCATGACGAAACGTCCCGAGAAGAGGCCTAAAAGATGTTTTTCCAATGTAGAAGGTCTTGTTCTAAAGTTAGAGTAAGCTACGTGCAACTGGTGTAGTAATCCTTCAATTCTATCCTCTCAACAAATGAAAGTGAACGACTCTATTAATCCTATTCGCAAGAAATTGCTTAGCGATGGATATAATCCACGTGAGAATTTTCATCACTGGAAAGATTTTCAAAACATATATCTAAAAAATTTTCCCTCTCTTTCGAAAGCCATCCCGGTAATCGCATTGTGAAAGATTTCGTGAGGCAAGTGAAGTCGTTCGGATTCTTGATGGGACGATTTTAAGAATATCGCAGGACTTACGTGATTCATCAACAAGTTTTTTAAAAGTCTTCTAATTCAGTTCTCCCATTCAATTGGATGATTGAAAAAAATTTGTCCTCCTCGTTGAGCGGAGTGGCGAGTGAAGCAACCACAGACACACAAAAATGCATCGTGCACGTTACTCCGATTCTTTCCAAGATTCCCTCTTTGGGATCTTTCAAGAACGACATTAATCTAACCAGGGGAGCACGGGAATCACGACAGAGAGTAGCGAAATCAAGAAATTGGGAATCAAACGTGAGCAAAAATGATGAGTTAGAACCATGAAAAAGACGTGTCCCTCATAAGAGTCTGACCAAAGGGAATCAAACCTTTGATTTGGCAGTACAACGCACGTGGAGGAGCAGCCTGCCTGAGGACCGCGTGCAGAGTAAATGAGTTTTCAAAAGAAGCGATTCCAAAAGGGCAGGGGAGACAATGGCATTGTTTACGACCTCCGGTTGATCCAATTCTTTAAAGGGCAAAAGCCACGCCACGAAAAATCTCAAATTATACCTGCTGCAATGTACTCTAATTTTCATTTTCCATGACATGAAAAAAAAAATCTCAAACTTGTACGTGCGTGATGCATCTACCTTCTATCAATGAGTACCGTTAAGTACCTACCTATATGAATGCCGGAAAATAGACAATGTTGACACGATACCCACGTGGCTTAAATGAAACAAAAACGACGTTGCTTTGTTGAGAAATTATCCGACGGAATCTTGACGGAGGGTAAATGTGTCGTACAGGTACAAGTTTGAAATTATATATGTCACAAAAAAAAAATCAGGATAAATATATCACAGCGAGCATAGTTTCGAGTTTTTTGTCACTTTTTACCTTCTTTCTTAAGGAAATAATTTAGGGCTTGGAACATCTTTCTTTCCTTGTAATTGGACTTGGGCTTCAGATCCAGCATGGGCTCACCAGGTGAAGCCCATCTATGCATGGTGCAGATATTACTTATCCCTGGTTTGATTGGGCTCAAATGACCCCACTAAATTTCTTTTTTAATTTGCGACTTATATTTATTATATTTTTTTTGCCGTTACATTAATGCCACATATGCTAAAAAAGTACTTGAGAAATCGCACTTTAGTTTTTCTGGCCCCGCGTTAGGAAAATTGGATGAATGGTTATCGGAAGGACTTGATTGTGCCGAATTCCAAAACATTTAAGATTCAACTATACATTTTCAAACATTTAGGACTTCATCTCATGTTGGACAAATCATTTAAGACTTATGTTGCAATATTTCCCCTAGTTGTAGTTTGTCTTTACTTTTAATGAAAAAGAAAATGGATGAATTCTCGAAATGCAGTTTGTCTTTAATTTTGAAATCCCGTCGTTTGTTTATTTATTTATTTATTCATTTAAGATCATATCTAATAAAGATACGGTCCAAATTTAAGACTGTTCGCAAATTGTTAATTTTTGAATTTCCTCTCAAAATAAAGATTCATTTCACTCCAAATGTAAGTATCTCACAAAACAAATTTACGAGTCACTAGATAAATCGGAGTCGTATAACTTTATGATTAATCTCCCACATGGCACATATCAAGTGATCAGTTTTTGCGATACGACGAACGCATTGTTCAATGGTGACACTCAATTCCATTTGAAAATGTCCAAATTGGAATCTACGTGTGGATTTTCATAACGAGGAAGATGTGCGGAAGATCGGGCGGCGCATTTAGATTCTCCCCTTTCCATGGACGCCAAAACGAGCAACAGATTGGACCCCAACCGTCGCAAATGTATTGATGCCATGGCCCTTTTTGGTTGAAATCATTATCGTGTCAATGCCGATTTGCCGTGCAAAAGTTAATGGCTCTCGTCTAGGCTTCGGCCCAAGTCGAGTATTATGTGGTTTCTTGATAATACATGGGACTACCCTCTTTCGAATTCAATAATAAGAAAGAAATGCGATCCCGACGGTCCCCAACCCTTGCCAGTGATGGGGGCGGCGACAACGAGGGCTATGCAAGTCCTCGCCACCTGTGCAACCGCCTCTCTCTCTCTCTCTCTCTCTCTCTCTCTCTCTCTCTCTCTCTCTCTCTCTCTCTCTAACATTTTTAGCTTATTTTTAATTTAAAAAAATCCACGTGGTAGTCCATGTGCACTAAAATTTTAAAAAATTTGCCATGTCGGATTAAAAATTTTATCATAAGTTTCACGTAATCAATTTGATTGGAATTTCTTCTCGGAGGCCCTCATCTGCAGTTAGCGGGAGTCGCCGGCCCCAACCACCGCTGGCGATGGTTTTTTTTGGGGGCGGCGAGGTTTGTGCAACCCTATCTTTTTTTCTAATTTTTTTAAGCTTATTGCCATTTTTTTTTATTTTTTTAGCCTAAGTAAATTTGTATTTTTTGTTCTTGAACTTTTATATTTTTTTATTATTGCTAACTGGACCTCCAACGAGCCACGTCGGCTTCGGATATTGATGAAAAAATGAAACGTCGGATTTGTAGCCAAGTAAATTAGAGTTCGTACTTAAATGATGGTTTTTCAAAAAAAATTGACACTTGAGTAATCCGGCGGATCGACAAAAAAAAAAAAAAGTGATCCGACCGAAACTTTTGACACTGAAGTAAGTACCATACATAATTTTTGGGACTTCTCATGTACTTCTCCCCTTTGTGATGTCTGTCCAATAAAATATAAGTCTTGCGCGTTAGAAGCACCCTTAATCAAAGTGTCCATGTCTTTGTCAGTCGATGTGTGGTTTGAGGGGAACCAAGCCCCGAGTCGATCTAACGAGAGAATGGAATGATCCCGATCTGAGAGGGCTGGGAGAAAAGGCGCAGCAGCTTCTACCATCCTTCTAAGACATGAAGGAGGTGAGAATAGACCAAAGCACATGTCTAGTAGAGAGAATATTGCTGGGTGAAATAGGTCAATATTGACGACGATGTTTGTGCTTTTAAGTAAGGGAGTTTCCGAACAAAAAAAGTGTAAGGGCGTTCGTAAAATCTCAAGTCTTCTCCTGAGTTATGGAAGCTTTGCGAATTGATTCACAAGTAGGGCCGTCAAATGGTCGGGTCCGGTTCGGCTTAGATTGGGTAAAAAATGATCTGACCAAAATTGATCAATTTAACCCGTTTTTGACACATTTATAAGCAACACAAATTTAGCGACTCATACCCAACCTAACTCATACCCGTCATATATCCGACTCGATCCTTTTACTAAAATACTTTCGTATTTAATGCAACCTATGAAAAATCTGTGTACACCTAGTTTAAGCTCTTCATGTGTACATGTTATTTGGATAAAATTGCTATTTCGACTATAAGATGCTCCAGGATTGTCTTTCAACATTGCATAGAAAATAAGATTTTTGCATTAATTCACGATTGAAGAATAAATGAAATTTAGTACTTGGTAGTGAATTTATAAATCACATCAACGAATAACGTGGAGGAATTCCAATTTTAATTAAATGAAATATAAAATATTGAACAAGATGATTTATGCAGATCACGGATTGCAATGACAAGAACTAAGATTAGAACATAAAGTAAAAAAAAAACAATACCAAATGCAACCAAGAAAAGATATACTTCAATAACTAATAAACGAATTTACAAGATTAATATAAAAATATAATGGGGAAAAAAGAAACCGTCTTGGTATTCTTAATGAGTGTAAAGTCATGTCCATCTTATGAGCCCATCAAGACTTCTCTCAATTTCGAACAATCCAAGGAGTCCATTATTTTCTCATAGAGGATGAAGAGAAAGTCACAAAAGTGGGTTATCTTCGGGGTAAATTGTGAATCCATTTAATACACATATATTTTTTTTGGGCTTTTCCGATCTAAACCATTTATAACTTATTTAATGAACGTAATTAACCCATTTATTGACTCAGCCCATCAAATATGGGTTAAGAAATAATGACTTAGTCCATTCATAACACATTTTGACAAGTCTATTTACAAGTAAGACCCACTCCCAAACAGTTACTGCTTGAGCACTCCTGGAGGCCAATTATGTAACAGGCTAGGTTAATTATCTATTTGGGCCTATCCAATGCTAAGCAAACTTAACACTAAAATTTCAATTTCAAAAGAATATTATTGAAACCAAAATGGTGTCACTTTTAAGTTAATTCCAGATTCACATATATAACCAGTACTCTCCCCCAATTCGATGTCCAATTCCAATCCATCTAATGTCTAGGCTGGTGCTGTACATTGTGTGAGAACTCTAGCCTTGGTGATCACTCTCTACCCTTCTTGGATTAGGTTGCCACAAGATCGCCGACTTCAGCTCATCTGTAAATCCACGCACCTACTAAAGAAAATCTTGCTCAAATATTATAGCAGGATGTCTTCGTTTAATTCGGTTGATGTGTCATCTGGTTTCCCCTATTTCATATTGATTTTTTCATTCTTTTTGTACATAAGTATGTAGTTACACCTAAAGAATCTCTTTTAAGTTAATTTCAAATGCCCTTTTATAATGCAAATCACCATCTCCTTCGATGTGCAATTTGTTTCGAATCCTAAAAATTTGCCAGGAACAGGACCCTAATAGGACGTCTTACCTCTGCAACTGGTCCTAGTCCTCATCGTAATGGGTCATTACGGCAAATTTCATGGGAGTCATGGAACTTTGGCGGGTTTTGTTGTCTGGGTTTGTTTCAATCTCACAATGGAAACATCCAATTTTTTTGAGCAATTCATGCACATTGAGCTAATCCCAATCAATTTTGCATCGCGAAACTGAAATGGCGGACCTATGACCAAATTTCTAGATATTGAGTTATTGCCATGTGGTCAGCAAACAGCATTTCACCGAAAATACGACGGGCTCCAGCGAAAGTACATAAGTTGTGAAGAAACTAAAGTCTTGAGCGTGTGACGTTACGGTGGTCGAAATCAACATTTAGCGTCATGTCGTACTTTCTATACAAAGCGTTTCAAACTCATAGGATGTAAAAGATTTAACAATATATATATATGAGATCCATTGTTTGTGAACTACCATTTATTGCTCCACAAGAAATAATTTCTCGAGAGACGCCGACACCTTTTATACGGCGTTCGGCGAAGATAACAAGTAAATCCTTGTTTAAGAGAAATTTCAAAGTTCAATAATCAATAATCGTCCTTAAAAACGTGATAACAACACTTTTTATAGGATATTAACCCTAAACCTAACCCTAGTAGGATTCTAAACATCAAAATCCAAAATTACAAAACTGCCATTAATAGTAAAATAAATCCCAAAAAATACTAAAAAAAAAGGAAAATCCATCTAGACATTCCCGAATCGTCAAAATCCATCGTTAGTCACAGCTAAAGGCGGTGAATATTGATCGGGACGCCATTCCGCTTCAGCCGACCGAATTTGAGATTGATTTAATGTCGTCGACCCGATCCGCCGGTTCTTGGCACATCACCATTTCGCCTTCCGATCGGCTTTCTTCACTGTCAATTGATCCAGAAACACACTACCAATACATTCCATATCGAGCTCCCGTAGGGATTTCGGGGAGTGAAGAATCCATAAATAAAAGGCCCTCAAATGAAGCTAAAAGCAAAGATAGTTGCTCCTTAACTACACAAAAGGCAAGATTAAAGAAACTAGCCATGAAAAGGAGGGAATTGGGCTTTCCTGTGGTCATGATTTTGCTCAAGCTAAGGTTAGATATGAGGAGAAGATTCCTCAAAGATTGTTTTGCATTATTTGTGGGGCAACAGCAAAAGCACCCAAGATTGTTTTCCATACATGGTAAGGAGTACCTAAGATTTGTTTCCATTTTCATAGGACACGTTACTACAAAATCCCTTCAGAGCAATCGCTTCGTGTTCCCCGAAAAAGTAACCGAGAGTACTGCGGCCTTCAAAGCACCCAACCGCAAGTAACATGTTCGTAGCCGCGATGGCGTTAGGTGGACCTCGGCTTTGTCCTTTCATTGATTTGCCTTCTATCATAGGGGTACCGCAACCCGAACCACAGATGATTTTTTACGAGACCAATTCTATCGCTCTCTTACGTTGTTGAAGCCATCGCCGATGCTCGCCGTCCTAGGTTTAATTCAGAATTCGTTAGGAGTCTTTCGATCCCGATGTCTTTTAGTAGGTCATGTGAATGTCCGAATCTAAGATCACTATAATCGAGTTAGTGAATGGAATGAAATTTTTTTAAATGGTGTTCTAGCATCCCTTCACACTCTAGGTGATTCTATCATAGATACCTATGAGCTTCAACTAATCGTTCCGGCCAAACAAGATTGGAAGTCCGAGAGTAGCCCTTGGGATCCCCCCCTCCCCCCAAAAAAAAAGTAATGATGACGCTTGGGTTACATCCTTTGAAATATGGATTTACTCTAGAAATTCGGTCCACTTCAAGTTGGCACCGAAAAACACAGTAACTTTATCAGCAACGCCATTTAAATGCCAAATAACTGCCAAACAAAGTAAATGTCAGAAAGAAAATAATAAAGCACAGTCTGTAGCTAGAATCACACTCTTATTCCTCGAGAACAGATCTGTTACCGTAAACGATCGCCGACCGATTACCAGATTTAGTGATGAACATATGCTGAGATCTCCCCCTCCGTTTGTAATAACTTATGATGTTCGTCTAAGTTCAATCTAGTAAATAGTAAATGGCCTTTGTATTGGACTTGACTTGATATATGGAGTAAATGGTAATTCTCTTGTTTAAATTAGATCCGATGACAGCACTGGCCAAATTTAGGACCCTTAGCAAATTTTTATCTGCTTTCTTGGTACTACATGATGGTAGAAACCATTGAGCCCACACCACAAAGTCACGGGCCTTCTCTGGGTTCGAAGGATGACCACAAACCCCACCTCCCCCCCTTTTTTTTTTTTTCAAATTCAACAGCAAGAAAGAAATGCGACCCCGGCCGACGATCCCAACACTCGTCGGCGACAAAGGGAGCAGTGGCGCCGGCCCCCCTTCTTGCCGCCGCCCTTCCGCCATTTCTTTTTGTGTTTTGACTTTTTCTTTTCTTCTAGAATTTTTTTCAATCTTTTTTAAAAGCGGCTCTTATTTGGCGCAACATCAAGTGCCACTTGTGCAAATATTAAATAAAAAAAAGAATAATTCCGAGTGGACTTTGCCATCAATGAAAAATAGACGGTGCCGACGGAAGAACTTACATGTAGGACTGCGACAAGTTTTAACAAGACTTAATCGGATGCACGAACAACATATTTTAGGACTCAAGTACCGAATCGACACAAAGTTTAGGACTCGTGCTGTAATTATACCTTGAAAACACAATGCGATGCGTACCTATTCACATAAACAAATATCGATATGCTTGGATGTTGCGGGGCCATTAGTAACCGGAGATATTCTTTGATCTACATCGATTGGCGGCTTACAATATCCAAAATCAAAGAGAAATGGCTAAATGTAGCACGATCACATAGGCCAAGGTCCTAAAGATGAGAATTCAAATGGTGACGCGGTGACTATTTGAGCGTGCGTATCCCCGTACATGTTCTCTCTCCAATGCAATCTAAGGCTTCCAGAGGGGGTCAATGTCTTTGTCAGCAGATGTGTGGTTTGAGAGGAACTTGACCCCGGGGTCTGTCTGATGAGTGAATGAAATGATTCCGAGACGAGAAGGCGGGGGGAAAAGGGCGCAAACTGCTGGCAACCTTCTAAAACGACAAAGAAGTTGGAAATGGATCGAATGACACAATTAATAGAGAGAATATTGCTGGATGAAAATAGGTCAACATCGACGAAGATGTCTGTACTTTAATGCTCTGTTTGTTTAGCAAAAAATGAGATATTTCTCGAAAATGTTTTTCATAAAGTCATTTTCCAATGTTCCGCCATTTGGTAGGGACAATATGACTAGAGAAAATTACCAAAAAATTCGAATTTCTAATTATTTTTCATTTTTCCTTTCTTTCTACCTCTACTAGTCATATTAACGATCGACGACCGGCCACGGGTGAGGGACGAGCTCACCCAAGGCCAACGAGGCTTGAACTCAACGGCCTTGCGCAAGCTCCACCAAGCCGGATCTAGCGAGAGGTGGAGCCACGCCGGCCTTGGCCAAGCTCACCCTCACTTGTGGCCGATCCCCCACTATCGCTATGGTTAGTGACCAGCCTAGGAAAAATGGAAAAAAAATTAAAATTAAAATTAAATGAAAAGAAAATGAACGCGAATGAGTACAAGGAGGAAAGAGGAGAGAAAATGATTTCCTCTTTTCAAAAAGATGAAATCATCTTCCCTACTTTTGAAGGTGTTTTTTTATTGATCGAAAATATTTTCTTTGACTAGTTTGTTTTCCATGAATCAAACGTCGGAAAAGACGAAAAACTTTTCCCTTGAAGTTATTTTCCATAAAAACAAATGGAGCCTAAACGAGGGAGTTCGGAATACCTCAAGTCCTATGTCGGGTGACAAAGGCCTTTTAAATTGATTCACTAGTAAGACCCACTCCCAAATAGTTGCCACTTGAGCACTCTTGGTGGCTTAGCTCATGTGCAACAGGCTAGGTTAATTGTCCATTTAGCCAGATCCAGTACTAAGCCTCACGGTATATAAGCACACACAACACTAGATACATCGTTAAAACAAAACATGTCTCCTTTAAGTTAATTGCAGCTTTACATACATAACCCAATTCTCTCCCCCCAATTCAATGTCCAATTCCATTCTATCTCAGCCCCTTTGCCTCCTCAAGTCTAGCCAAACGCCATACCTTGTTTGCGAAAATTCCTCTGGCCATCACTTACGAAGTCACGAGAGATTCCACTTTTCTTAAAACTAGGTTAGATACGAGTTTTCTTGTCACAAGAGATTTCTCAAAATTTTTTTTTTTTCAAAGCTAGGTAAGAGATTCCTCTTTCCTGAAGATAAGAATAAAGACCTTCCTGTGGTCATGATTTTGCTTAGAGCTAGGTTAGATATGAGGAGAAGATTCCTCTTTCCACTGAGCTGACAATCGTGGATCATGGTGATGGGAGTGAGATATTGAAGTTGATATTATTTGTGAGGCAACAGCAAAGGGGCCACAGATTGTTTTCCACATATGGAGAGTACGGGCGATGCCTTTCCATTTTGATAGAAAGCCGTTCGTACAGAATCCCATCAAGGTGCCCTCTGGTTCTTGTTCCCTAAAAGTAAAACTGAAACGACTGCGGCCCTCAGTAGTACCCGACTGGGAGTGTTTGTTCGTAACGGCAACGGCCTGGGGGTGGACCTCGGCTTCGTCCTCCATTGAAAATGACTTTTCTCATAGGGCAAAAACTACGTTGTACTTGTACCACAACCCTACACACAAAGCAAACTATTAATGATAACTCGAAAAATCTTAAATCCATTACCCTCTTAGAACTGTCAATTTAGCCAAGATTGACGAATTTCTCATAGTTGGTGCTGCCGCGTATGCAGTTATTTTTATATTTTTATCATAAAAATTTAAAAATTTTAAAAATAAAAATACAAAGTTAATTGGTTTTAAAAATAAAAATAAAATTGAAAATACAAAAAAAGGACATGTCTAATAGAGGTCCTAAAATTTCTTATGAAAATGAAATTGAGTCATAAAACTTACAAAAAGTGTAATAAAGTCCTAAAATTTGTCAAACTGGTTCAAACAAGTCCTTACGTTAACTCCGAAAAATGATGAAGCTTTTAAATATTTTTTCTCTTCTACGTGGTAATGACGTGGTTAAGACGATGTCGGTTTGGTTCAAATTCAATTTTTAATACAACTTTCATTTAAATTATATTTTAAAAAAGCAAAATTAAGAAAATTTCTCTAAAATACAATTATTCATTTTAAAAAAAGTTCAAAAATTTAACAACAAAAAAAAAAAGCCAAAAATTGAAAAACAAACAACTAGATGGATTACTAAACGGCAAGGGCTATGCGGGGATCACCGAGCCACGGCTAGGGGCCTACTACTCCTGCCTAGTCTTAGGCGAGGGCTTGCAAGCCCTTGCTTGTAGCCGGTCGGGGCTTAGTGAACCTCGCTGGTTGTGCCCCACCTTGCTAGCCATTGCCGATGATGGTGGGGCGGCGGCGACGAGGGCTGTGCAAGCCCTTACTACCTAGTTCTTCATTTTTTTTTAGTTTTTTTGTTAAATTTTTAAGCTAATTTTTTAATTTTAATTTAATGAAATTTGTATTTTAAATAAATTGTTGATTTTTCCTGTTAAAATATATTTAAATTTTAAGTTTAGAAGTCCACGTGGACTTAATTTTTTTAAAAAATATCACTTAATATTTAAAAAATGACACATATTAATTTTGGCCGGATCTTCTCATCGGAGATAATAAAGTGATCGTTTTGTCTTAAATTTGGCATTCAACGAAAAAAATTTAATTCAAAATGCCATATTAATGCATCGTTGAAGCGAAGATTATACTTTCGCCAATAAAAAAGAAGAACATCAAAACAATAACAAAAAATTTGTAATTTATTTTCTTGCCAAAGTTAGAATAATCGGTTTGTTTTTCTCAAGCTTGAAAGATATTTACAAAGCTGATAGGTCTCGATGATCCATTTATTCTCGTGTGGTTTTCTTTCGATTGATCGTTAGTTAGGTGTATCCATCTTTTTCGGTAAAAAAAGATGGGTTAATATCACCAAAAATTCTAAACTGGTACACTTATGATAAATTTATCACAAACTATTTTTTTACTACAAAAACCTCAAACCGGTACACATGTGACAAATATTTACCCCAAACTATTTTGTTAACCAATAAAACTCCTAAACTAGTACAGTCATGGAAAATTTATCCCATATGCGTTCACACTGTGATAAATTTACCTTTCGTTAATTTTTGTTAAATTTCTTGTCAAATTTCGAGTTGGATGAGATGCGGCGATTGACGAATACATCATATTGTGCTTTTTATTCTCTGTTTGTCTCGAGATGTATCAATTTGAGATTTTTAATGGTATTAATATAATTTAATGAAACTAATGGAGGTTAGATTTGTCATAAGAATACCGAGTTTAGTAAATTTATCACGGGTATACTAATTTATATTTTTTTTGTGGTAAAAAGTAGTTTGGAATAAATTTATCATTAGTATACCAATTTATGATTTTTGTGATTAAAAAAATAATTTAAAGTAAATTTATCACAAATATATTAGGATTTTTTGCAGTATTAATCTAAAATAAATTGGAAATCATAAAATGGTTTTCGGCCTGAAAGCTGAGGGAGGTCGTACGCTACAAGCAGACTTGTCTAGTAAGCACGTGACTATTGTTACATGTCCTGTTCTTGGCAATTGAATTCGCGATTAGACTTGGTCAGTTTACTTGGGTCCCATTATAAGCGAGTGACCTTCCTCTTTCCTGTGCAGTGGTCGGCTGGAAAAATTATCCAAATTTTTTTATATTTATTACATTTTTACTAATTGAGTTTTAAACTTTTTCATTTTAAGAATTAAATAATAAATATTTTAAACGAAAATCGCTGATGCGGAGGCCGACCGTCTCAAGTAACACGACCGACATTGATATTAATAATTTTTAATAATATCAGCGAGAGTGATTGGCAACCTTCGCTAGCCGTGGCGAGGGCCTTTGCCGCCTTGCCTGCCAGGAGCAAGGTGACCCTCACTCGGATCTAGTGAGGCCAGCCGGCAGGGCTACAACACCCTTACCCAAGGCCATCACGATATTGCCGGCTGTAGGTGAGGGCACGAAGGCCCTTGCTAGATCTAGTGAGGGTCACCTCACTCGCGGTTGACAAGGGTCACCAGTAGCCCTAAGCCAACACAAAAAAAAAAAAAAAATAGAGCAAAGAGAAAAAGGAAAATAAAAATTCAAAATAAAAATAAAAATTATCATTAAAAATTATCTACGTCGGTATCGGTCGTGACGTAAGCCGGTTGGCATCCACGTCAAGGACTTCCAGCCCGAATTTGCAGGCTAAACTCAATTGATAAAATGTGAAAAGATTTAGGACTCAATTGACAAAAGGTTTATTACTGAATTGTTAAAAACTAAATAGGTTTCGGATTTTTTTGATAATGATCTATTGTTCATCTATTCCAATATGGTACCAAAAATTAAAAAAAAAATTGACACACTATAACACATGGATTTAAAATAAGAAAAATAATGACTTAGGCTGTTACGCCTCTTCTATTTTCGAAAAAAGGAAAAGAAAAACATTTGGAGGTGAAGCTCGAGCTCTTCTTTCCTTTTTAGCAAGTGAAATTGCATGTGGTTAATTAAATGCAGTGTGCAACTTAACTTAAGCTGAATTCGTTTAGCGAAAAATGAATGATTTAAAAAATATTTTTCAAAAATGATCAATTGTATCGGTTACAAAAATGAATAAACGAAAAAATATTCTCATCGTACACGAAAATATTTACAAATGAATTGTTGTTGCTCGCGAAAATATTTTCAGGTGACTGAGTATTTCAAGTGATACAAAAGATAACTCTTAGGAAAATACTTTTTAAATCAATTATTTTTTGTGAAATAAACAAAGCCTTAGTCTGTGAGGTTTTACTTAAATGAATCTAGTCAGATTAATTACTGCCTCGCTTGGGAAAGTTTGGTTGTTCTTTAACTAGAAAGAGAAGGTAAAAAGTAAAAGCCAGCTTGGAAGCCACGCAGAAATGCCGAGGCGGCTTGACATGTTGAAAATTCCTCGAGATTGTTGGCAGGAGAATGTGCTTCTATTTACTTCGTCAAGCCACATGAGATAGCACATTCTCCTCCAAGAAAGTATGATCACTAGAGGAATGCAATCGGATCAGGTTGAACTGGGAATCGGATCAAACTACCCAAAAAACCGATCCGATTCTCGATTCCAACATGAACATGTCCGGTTCCCAGTTCCAAAATTTGGAACCGGCTTGAACAGGTCCAATTCACGGTTCCAAGTGAAGACTCACTTGAAAATCGGACCGATTTTGAAACCGATTCTTAGCTATAGTAAAAACAACATCATTTCTCTAAATTGAGTCTAACTCTGCATCATCTCATTTATTTGTTCTCAATTTTTTGTCGCCTCTCTCCTTTTTTTTTCTTTGGAGCAATATTTTTATGGATAAATGGAGAATGGAGTTTAAAATTTTTTTTTTATGAATGTGGAACAGAGTTTTATAGTTTATGTTTTATGTTACGTGTTTGATGAATGGTGGATATGGATTTATGTTGATCATATTTTATTTTGAGCCATTTTGTTGCTCATATTATTTTACTAAAAAAATAAAATCAAAAAAGGAAAAAAAAATAGGTTCTCGAGTAGATCCCGAAATCGGACTGAAAAAATAAAGTAGGTTCTAGAACCAGTTCCAAAAAAACGGGGTAGATTCCAAGTTTCAAAAACCGATAATCGATTATAACAAAGTAGGTTCCAGGTTATAGGTCTGTCTAGGTCCGGAACTTACCGACTTAGGAACCGATCGGCGTAACGATCACCCTAACTCGAGACCAAACAATAGCTAGTAATAGAGCATACCAAATGACTACTGACTGTAGCTTTTTTAATCAAATTTGGTGAATCTCACGCGGGATCTTTACGATGGTAAAAGTTTCGAGATTTTGCGACGTGGGTATTGACTCGATTTATGGAGTGACAGTGCCTTGCGGGGGCAGAAATATTTAAGAGGGGATCTAGGATGGTTCGGTCAATAATTGAGAATTAGAAACTTTCTAATGCAACATATTTCAAATTAAAAAAAATGAGAAAGAGAAAGAAAGCAACATTTCACTCTCTTCATTTGGAAATCTAGAGAGAGAGGGAGGACTAGTATCCTTCGCCTATGAATGTTGATGTATCAAAGTATTGGTCCCAATCGAAAATGACAGCTAAAATTCATTCCCAGCTCTTCCCATGGGGAAAGTGTCAAATACATTGAGATGCCCTTCTGTCTAGTGAAAGATGTTAGGGAACTTTATAGTCAATTCGTTCAGTAACTTCTTGTGCTGCAAAATGAAGCCACATTTGGATTTTAGAAGTGCACCATTTAAGATCATTGCAAGCATCTATCCCCCATACTATTCCTAAACAGCAAAAGGATTCACCTTTGAGTTTTTCACACTCTATTTAGTTGTGGCTTTGAGAATCGAATCATCGGCGCCGCGCCAAACTAGGGACGGCAGTTCGTGTTCAAATTGTTGGGTTCGTACGATGAACCCGCGTCAAGTCATATCATGGCGAAAAATCTCATATTTCTACTAATTAAACGTGCTAGAAAGAAATCGTACGTTGAGTACACGTGGCTTTCGAACTTGCCGACATCTAGTTCCGGGAAACATATGGGATTAGGGTCAGATACCGCCGCCCGTTTGGTCGATTCACAATCAGACACATGTGCCCTCCACCGGTCAACAGCTTACATTCTTAAGTTAAGGACTTCCTTATAAAGCTGGATACTAGAGAGCACAGTTTCCTTGGACGTGCGCCCCCCACCATTGAATGAATCTGAGTTCATGCACATATGAGGCCCACAATGACAGGTTAAAGAGGAGCAATTCAGTGCAGGTGGTGGAATTACACCATATCCTCTCATCATTATTTGGGAGAAAAGGAGGTGAGCAAAACCCTAATTAAGGAGGGAAAAAGGATGGCAAAGGAGAAGCTAATCAAGAAAGAAACAATCAAACCCCTGTTTGGCTTTCCATCTTTGGCAAGCAGAACAACTTCAAATAGAGAAAAAAAGAAGAACCCTTACTATAAAATTTTGCTCCAATAGGGGTAAAATTTGTTTTTCTTCTTTTTTCTTGAATCTTGAACAAGAAAAATGATCACTGGACCCTTGGTTTCTCAAAGAGCCCAAGCCTGTAATCAGCCAGCCTAGACTTGTAAGCAGATCTCTTGTACTCAGACCATGTGAACTCCTTGTACAGGCTGCTCTCCCCCTCTGCCAGCAGGGAGGGCAAAGGTGCCATCTTTTCTTCCAAAGCTGGCCCTCCAAAGTATATCATTGAGATCCTTGGTTTTCCATGGCCAGCCAACACCCTGTGCTTCACACTTCTGAACCTTCCATTGGTCAATACCTGAGATCAAATGGAACCCCACACACCCACACACACCAAACAAAGATCTTGTCAAAACATTAGAATGGAAGAGTGAGCAAACGAGCGAGAGAGAGAGAGAGAGAGAGAAGAAATTATTGCTATGAGTGTTTTGTATACCGAGATTGAATCTGGACCGTCGAAATCGACAGGATCCTATATGGATCCCACGAGTCGAGGACCCAACATGGTATATGAAGTCAGTGTAACTTTGCGAGACGGGGGGCTAATGTCCACGTCTCGAGTGAATCACAATCATCGAAAAGCAGAGGAACCCAACCCCGAAGTGCAAAAGAAGCATGAAATGAACCCCACACGTTTTGTAAGCTGTAAGTGGCCCTAGCTAGAACATATGCCATAATCATATACTTTTGCCCCTTTGCAAGACAATGACCGTCCGACATGATCTCTTATTACCCTCGCATATATCTTATGTATCAACATGATGTTCACAGTGTAACTCTACCAATAAAAACTAATTAGACAAATGAAAGAACTCATGCAAATCCAAACTAATTTTTCACCCCCAAGATTTTTACAAAGGGATAACAAAAGGAGAAAAAAAAAAAAACAAACTCACTAGGAAAATCAAAGAGTACCTGCATAGAATCACCAACATTGATGAAAAGGGAGGAGTGATCGGGTGGGACAGAGACCCAAGCCCCATCCGGGAGGCATATTTGGAGGCCCGACGTGTTGTTGGATCTCAGGACTGAGATTATTTGCGGGTCAGTGTGTTCCCCGAACCCGATCAAGTTGTGACCGCTCGGGCTCAATGCTTGCAGCTCGGGGCACGGTGGGTAGTGGTTCAGCCTGAAGCACGAGTCGCTAGCCTCGCTCCTCAACATGCCGCTCAGCGCATCCCTCGGCTCGATTCCAAGCCCGTCAGCCATCAGTTCCACCACTCGGAACGCCACCTCCTTCACTGCTCTCACGTAATCATCCACTGCACATCTGTATTTTATTTTTGTCAACAAGAATAATGGAAATTAATTGACTGATTAAAGCTGCTCGATTAAATAAGCAGGCGGATATTTAATTTGGCATGGTTGAAGTTGACAAACCAGTAACATTTTAAAGATCGAATAACTTGACAAGGTAGGCGCATCAGATTGTGCTAATTTATGCGCTTGCATTAATGATAGCTAAAAACGAAAGATAAATGAGAAATACAAATGAGAAAATATTTCAAAAGCGCAAAGAAAAATGAATTTTACCAATAAAATAAGCTACTTAACGATGAATTATTGAGAAACTCGTTCATGTAAAATTGAAAATATGATGAAAAATTATGTACGCCTATACTAGAAAAAGTTTGATATAATCACCGGAGAAATTCCTGGTTTCCCTGAGAAAGGGGGAGAGACAGTCTCTTGTCATCCTCACTAGAGTTGGTGTGTAGGAGGAGGTATTCAATCCAGCCAACGTCGCCGTTCAGGCCAATCCGCTTGTTCCCATAACCGAAAGGGTTGGCCGGACCTACCTTGTCCTTCTCGGACTGTGGCAAGCCGAAGAAACCGATCGCCTCGTCCTCCAACCTATCCACGACCTCCTGCGAGACCCCATGGTTCACCACCTTGAAGAACCCGAACTCCTGGCACGCCCGAACCATGGCCGCGCCGGCGTCAGTCCTCGACAGGTCGACGACGGGGACCCCGTCGAAGATGGCGCTGCTCGGCTTGCACGTCTTGACGAAGGCAAGGTGGTTTGTCGCCCCTTGAGATAGAACCACCATGACTGAAGAAGAGGAAGGGGAGTTAATGAGAGGCAATGAGGATGGGATGATGGGGAGTTGAGACGATGATGAGTTGTTATTTATAAATGGGTCGAGAATATTTTGTTGAAGAGAGAGAGAGGTGGGGCGTTCCATACTATAAAGAGGGACTTAGGAGGATGTGATTGCCTTGTTTGCAAGAACCTTCTGTCATTTTCTTGACGTGAGAACTAAGTACTTTACAAAGTCTCCTTAATCTACTCAAGTAAAATTACCATATTTGACAACTCTATCATCGGATCATAACCTTATTGTAATTGTGTCAATTCAGTTATAAGTCCTTTTCTTTTTTTGGGTCAATTGAGTCACAAACCTTTCGCATTTGTGTCAATTCAAAAGGACGGCCTCGCCAAGCCGTCCTTTTGACTTGGCACAAATGCGAAAAGTTTAGGACTCAATTGGCATAAAAAAAAAATTTAAGACTGAATTGACACAATTGCAATAGGTTTACAACTTTTTTTTTTTCACGTAATTTTCCCAAAAAAATACATATAGATAGTAGACCATTCAGTTGTAGTGAGATGCTTCGGGGCACTGTCCTAGTGATTGGTACCCATTAAAGTTGATGTCATGCTAATAAGCTTTGTAAATGGATCCATAGTAATTCTTTCTAGGGTCACTGAACTCTAGGGGTTAAAGATCATTTTGTTGCTTCAACCATAGCTCCTTAGTCTATAATCTTGTTTGTATTCTGCTATAAAAGCCAAAAACATCTATTGTCTTACACTTTTCATAAGAGAGGTGTGATGACCTAAATTTCATCAGAGAGTTTAACGAGCGAAATAGGCAATGTCTAATTTGGATTATTAAGTGATGGCAATTTGGGATTTAATCTTGAACGGAGAATTATTGGGCTTTAGTTTATCATCAGGCGCGACAAAAATCTAAAAGTGGAATTGTAAATTCGCCAATAATTATTTTGGACCTCTAGGGGATTGTTCGCCCCAAAATTTGTTTCATGATTAGAGCGCGAAGCTCCCTAAACCGATCTGAGCCCATACCCGTACTATAAATAGCCATCCTCTCTCTTTTCCCTCTCATTTCTCCTCTCTTCTTCTTAATGGACAGCCCCTCTTCCTATCTAGCCTCTCGGTCTCTCTCACCTCGCCCTCCTCTCGCCCAGCTCGAAGTTTGACGGTCCTAAGCTCGATGCCGGCGGTCCCGTGAGCTTCCGAGCCTCGTCCTTGGCCTAACCGACCTGCTGCCCAACCTACATTGTCCCTCCTCCTCCGCTTGTTCGGCCACACACTACCAAAGAAGAATGAGATCGGTAAATTAAGTTTCGTTTTCTTCGAGCTTGAATCTGAGGCTAGTAGAACTCTTAACCCTTCCATTCGATTGGTTATTGTTCATCGATTCAGCGCGATATTGCCATTGGATTTTGGGTATCTCAATGAGAAGATTAGTTTGCATGTGGGGGAAAACAGTTTTGCATAGACAATCCATCGCTTGATTTAGTGTCCACTGGTCTTGGGTAACATGAGTATATGGGCTGATTGTCTTATCTATCTTTGAATCGACATGAATTGAAGTAATGACCAGAGCTTGTTCCAGCATTGATTCGAGCTCCGTCTTCTCGAGCTTAGGACCAGAGGCAAGTGGATTTCTAACCTTACTACTAACATGTCCGTTGATCACTCGATTTAGCACGAAATACAGATTTTAAGTGTGGGTATGTCGGGTTAAAGTTGTGCTTGCATGGAAGGAAAAACGCCTTGCGATTCGATGCCCCGTGAATATGATGAGATTTTTGAGCTTTAATGGACAATTATTGGTTGTTAATTTATTTCTTTTGAAACGGATTTAGAAAATCTGATAGCATCGGTCAGAGAAAGTCAAGTAGTTCTTGAAGCTTAAGTCGCCTAAGTTTTCGGGAGTATGTGATCCAGAGGCTGCAACCTTGTGGATTAGGAAGTTGGAGAAGGCCTTTGCCTTGTTGAGATGCTCAGAAGAGGATAAACCGATGCTGGCTGTTTACCAACTACAAGGTGACGCTAGCACGTGGTGGGAAGTCACGCAAGGAAGGATCTTTCCCGAAGGTATGGTCTCGGAGTGATGGAAAGTGCTTTTTAGACTGCGCGAGAAAGAAGAAGATGGCTGAGTTCTTGCGTCTTCGACATAATCAGATATTAGTAGATCAGTATGAGGTGAAGTTCGCCGAGCTATCAAAGTATACACCAAGAATGATCGAAGACCCTGTGAATAAGGCAAGAAGATTTCGGGATGGATTGAAACTCGAGATTAAGGATCAGCTGGTGTTGTTGAATCTCAAGGATTATAATGAGATGTTCGAAAGGGCCTAACTTGTGGAGAGAAGCATAGCTGAAAGGGCAATCACATTTGGATCGCGATTCGCACCTCCCGCTAAGGATGGTCATCGGTTCGGGAAAAGACCGATAATAGGAGGAAAATATCATATTCCTCCAAATCAAAGGAAAATCGTGGGAAAATCGGTATACAACCCAATGGTGAGTGTCGACTCGTAAGTGGAGGCATGGAACAGCCATGTGCCCTTTCCGAGGAGGAGCTTGTTTCGGGTGTGGTCGGCGTGAGCACCGGGTGACAGATTGCCAATAGAGGCAAAAGGGAGTTCAAGCACTGTCGTTACAAGGAGGACAACCGCAAGGGAACGCTCCGCGGGACAACCTGAATCGACGTCGCTAAGGAATAGTGTATTGTCCACGATAGGATGTCCCTATTGTAAGTTAGCTATAGGCGGTCGCGAGAAATAGATAGATTTGAATTATGGATATGTAATTGAGTATAGGTTTGAACTTGTGTTGTGTTTTGATGGTTTTAGTTATCGACTTTCATTAATGGCCCCGAGTGGTGATGTGATTGAGATTCGCAAGGAAGCGAACAAGAATTAGGAAGTTTTAAGCAGGGATTTGAGTTGGCAAATGTGCTTGAGGTTTAGTGATTTTGTTATGGATGAAAGGCTAGTTGAACTATATGATTGTGATTCCGGATTATCAACTACCGAACTTGAGGTATATAGGTCGAGCATATGCAATTGATCTTGGACAGGTTATGATCGCCTATAGAGTTAGAAGGATCAAATCGGTAAGGATCGAAGTGAAATTGAGTAACTTGTAATAAGTAGTAAGGACGATCATGCATTGCACGTGTTTATGGCATTAAAGTTGGTTCTCATAATAATAATAATAATTATTATTATTATTTATTTTTTTTGAAAATGCATAGCATTGCATCTTGAGCGACGGATGAAAGATGATGAGTGGATCAAGATGGCGCGATTACGTGATACTTCTGCGCCTTGTGGTATTAGTAAAGGTTGGTTTGTGCCTCCCAATGTGAGTCATAGAAAGCGCCTCTACTGTGTGACTAGGGTAGCCTTGGAATGGTTTCAAACCCAGGCGAGCTAGTTGACCAGCGACCCAACAATATCGTGGTGGAGTGTGTATTGTTTGAGGGCTATAACCAAATAGATAAACACCTCAACTTATTGTCCATGGGACACCGACCATGGTTATGAAGTTCATGATTTAGGCAAAGGTCATAGTTCATGACATGTGGAGTCATTGCCGAGTCTCATAATTGTTTGTGATTGGTGTTGACTAGTAGCTTGGTATCTCGTAGCTGAGATTGTCCTAGTGCTCCGGCGAGTTGTGTATTATGGCTGACCGAATGAAAAATAGATAGTTTAGTCATTCGGTTAGAGGCACTGCTTGTTGAGCTTCGGCTCACTATTGTTTGTTGCCCTCTTTTCGGATGCTTAAACAAGGCTATGGATAAGTGTGGCCGTGTGGTGGTGGATGATGAGATGGGGAGCACTAGGTTTATTTTGATTGCCTCCCGGATGTCTGTTCTTATTTTGGCTTTGGATGATGTACTTAAAATGTTTATTATATATAAAAGTAAGTATTTTACCAATTTGCTGAATAATCTTACTGTGTGACTACTACAAGTTAGTGAAAACCTATTAAGGTCATACCCTTAAGCGTCGTGCCTACCGTTTGTTCTCATGTACTTGTATGTCCGTATGGCCGTCTTGTATAGTATAGTCTTCCGCATGTGCCCTCTAATATACATAATATCATATCAAAGCATAGCACAGGTTGGTAAGCGGTGGCGAGATTGGGATGCTACAACAGGGGCTATATGTTCACATATTTCTATAAGATTCCTGTTTTCTTTGTATTTTTTGGTTCCCTTTGTTTTTCAAATCTTACTTGGTAAGATGGAATCAAATTAAGTGAGGAAAAACTAAAACAATAATATAGAAAGATGGGATTTCAACTTCCAAGTATACCATCGTCTCAAAAATGGAAATTGAAATATACAAAGAAAACAAATATACTTTCATGGAAGGTTTATATTGATATGAAAATATGGAAAGAATGGATTTCAATTTCCATCTAGTTGATCCTTTCAAAAGTGGAAATAGAAATATATAAAAGAAAAAGGGGAAAAACCACCAAATATCCTAAACTAAGTCCATTGTGATACATTTATCCCAATTTTTTATTTTTGTGACACAAAAAACCTCAAATTTGTATCTATGTGACATATTTACCTTAAACTTTTTTATTATGACACTAGTAACCCTAAATTTATGTTCGTGTGATACATTTACTCCATTTTATTTCTTTTAACATAAAAAATGCTAAACAAGACAATACTTGGAGCAAATGAGTCATATAGATACAAATTTTCAGTTTTTGTGTTATAAAAAAAGTTTGAGGTAAAAGTGTCGCAAAGCATAATTTAGGATTTTTGGTGATTTTTTTCTCTAAAGAAAACGTACGATCTTCCTTATGTTAGGACAGATTATTTTTTTTCCTTTTGCAATTACTTTCGGGGTATTTGGCAAGTGGAGTCCAACCAGTTTAGGCAAAGTATCTTTTTCAAATATCTGAAATCCGAATGAGTCCTTGAGTTGACCGGTTTGATTAGGTTTCAGCTGGGAAGGCATTATGCGTTCATGTCCATGTGAAATGGAAGGGGATACCAACTGATTATGACCTAAAAAGGAACAAAATGAATTCCATGGCTCTCGCATCTCTCCTTTCACAGACACTTTATTCCGATTGAGGGCGAATAAATCGATATCTATTGTAATAGAATCGAATACCCCCTCTTGATGTGTTGGAAAAGGGTTTAGGTCTTTTCAATGGACCATGGGTGGGTCGCAATCGTATCTGGCCAAGCTGTTCATGTGCATTGATCTCGTGATCAAGCTAGTTCGGATCCTTGGGGTAGTCCACGGTTGCAATTCAGTGCACAGCAAACTGTTTCTTCGCGAAAATTATGTTGCACTTTAAACTCAAAGTAAGAACTTAACAATCTACCAGAGTTTTTTGATTAACAAGTTCAGCAATCATTTTTGAGTCAATCTCAATGGTGAGCTTATGAAAACCATGTTGCTTGGCGAAGTTGAGTCCCAACCATTGTGCCCAACCTCCTAGCCAATCACCCCCTTCATTTCTGATTCGAAATGCAATTGCTTTTTATAGCATGGACAATTGATGCATGACAAAATTATATCGATATTTGATTGGATTAGTTTTGAAAATTTGTTATTCGATTTCTTTAGAACTTTAGGATATGTATCCTTGGTCCATTTACTAGCTTTAAAGTTATTTGTATATAATGAGAGTGCCTTATTTGTGTATAGTAACAGTGTCATTAGGATTTGCCCATAAATATAGGACAAGACAAGTGTCGCTTATGCTTTTCCAATGAACACGCTTTAATAATCAAGAAGCACCCATATAGAGGCTCGGGTACATGTCGGCATATAGAGCACTTTGTCAATCTCGTGGTCCTCACTTAGAGTAGGTTGCATGCAGTATACAGGATTTGAATCAGGCGATCTAATACTTAAACGGACCAACCCCTCACATGTGATTGGAACATTCTTGAGAATCTTAAAATGAGAATCTTGGTTGTGATCACATCCTTGGAGGAACATTTTCGAATGTTCACAGGATCGACGGACCTCTTATGTGTGATTGGAGACGGGAATGACAATTGACATTCAATTGAACCTCGACTGCTTCTCTCATCAAATTATTATAGATGGTAGGTACTTCATTGAATCAAACCTAATGTTAGTTACGCCACTCGTAAAAGAACTACTAAACGCTAAGAATTTATTTTAATAATGTAGGTAACTTTATAGCCCATCCTTCTTGTGTGAATGTTTTTCCTTGCATTTGTTTGACTTTGTGTAGGAAAGGTTGATCAAAAGAGTTGACTTTAGATTGAGAACTTTGCCTTAATAGAGGGGCGTGTGACTGAAGGGGACAACTTCTTAAAAATTACCGACAAACGCTATTGACATTTTCAAAGTGTCTTTTTTTTTTTTTTTAATGTTCTAATTGCTGGAAATGCTTGGCTAATCTTTTATTAGGAATTGCATAGAAAGGCTGACCTTTCCTAGAGTGGGAACATTGGAAAAATGGGTCGAGTCAAATTGTCAGGTTTCTAAAGAACAAATGGGTCAAAAGCGATAGTGATGCATCCTAAGAATTTTCTCGTGACAAAGATCTCACTTTGTCCAATTATCTGCTGACCGGAATAGTTGGCTACCGTCAATCATGTTGGCTAATGAATATTAGCCGAAAGTGATAGTACTAAATATTAGTACTTTTATCAATGAGAAAAGTAGTATGATAATACTCTATATAAACTTATTTGGTCACGCAAAGAGCACACGATGAGATAATCCTTGTTTTTTCAATTGAAGCTTGTAATTTGTGCATTATGATTGAAAATCATTTTAACTTGCAAGCAATTATGATATACGAACATGTACGAATGCCATGGTAAGAATCTGATTTTGGGTCTTTAAAGTTACGCGTTTAACTCCAACGCAAGCCTTAGACTGATTGAGTCGTTGTACTTACATTACTTCTCAAATCCAATAAACTAGATTGACGCGTCCATCGAGATCAACAAGAGTCCGTCAACCAGACTTCGAGCAATGGGATCTCTCGACACGCTCGAGTTAGATTCTTGTCGGCTCCAACACATCCGTTGGCTAGCAATTGCAGAAATCAAAAGAGAGTTAAAAAATAAAAATTAAAAAAGAAACCTAATCCATGCTATTTCGTTACAGCACCCTAAGCTGTCCTTGAATCATAGCATAGGATCTCAACAGTCTTCGTGCTCCCAATTATTGTATGGATGGGGAATTGAAATCAATGTCTCGAATCTGTTCATGTAACAGGTCAACGGCTCCTTGCAATTCGTCAAATACCCTTTTTTTCCTTTTTTGAAGATTTGGCAGTTAAAGCCGCCAATTTTGTAAAAAGAAAGGATTAAATTATTGGAAATTCTACTGTTTATTTCTTAAACCGAGACTCCCAAGTGTGTTGCACAGCCATCCTCTTCTTTTCATAATTTATCAATTGATTTTTTTTTTTCGTTTTATTGATGTGGACATGGGCGACAAGATCACATGTCATTGAATGAACACATAATGTTTGTTGACACATCAGAAACCAAAACAGAAAATATAATAATGGAAAAAACAAAGGACCTCATTTGCCACCAAACTTTCGCTACAAATTTTACGACGACGTATTTGGTTCAAATTTGTAATTTCATTTTGCCGACTCTTCTAAGGACAAAAGCCCTAAAGAACGATGATCCCGTCACAAATCACGGATTTCAATTTTGTCTTTTTGAAAGATTCTAGATGTTCAAAGGTTATCCTTGTTGATGAATAAAAAAGAAAAACTAGTCTCATAGAATAAAAGAGGAACTAGAGATATTTAACTGGTGAAGTTTCTAGGACAAACAGTTGGATGCTCAATTTTAAAAGTTCCTTAGTGACTCTACAAAAAGTAAAAGCAAAAGGTACTTTCTTACGTTCCCACCAAATTTTAAGTATAAATCAAATTTCAAAAGATTATGGAAAGATGATATGCTAATGTAAAAGTCCATGTTTATATTTTGTGAAAGCCTGTTAAGTAACATGCTGTAAATACATTATTGTCATGTTTCCTACTAATTTAAACTTTTAAGAAAAACGATTTGTCTAAAATAATATCACTGCACAAGTCAAGGGTTCGTATCCCGACATTCCCTGTCAATTCTCTTTTTCCTGTTTAACCAATAACTTTGTTAATGTTGTTTTGTCCACAACCCGACTTGACTCGCGCGCTAAAGACTGGCTTATACAAACGTGTGGGAGGGTTTCCTAACAACATAAGCTTTTCCCACAGACGTTTTTTTAAACCAACTCAAAATGTTAAAGGTTTTTTTTTTTATAAAAAAAATAAAATAGTCAAAATGTGTCCGCCATAATATTTAAATCTAGTAAAAAATAAATGATAAAAGTCAATCCAGACACGCCCTTGATCACCAAGATCAAAGAGTGCCAAACAGTGAGGCTCCCATGTTCTTAACATCTTTGATTATCAGCTCAAATTAAGCCTGGACTTAATTAGTAGTCGTCTTGATCTTAATGATAGCCTCAAACATTTAATAGAGAACCTAGATCAAGTCAGTGGTTTATATTCTTTGAATGAAGGAGCAATATAATTATACGTCCTATATGGGAAAATTACCAAAACAGTCTTAAACCTCCTAAATTTTTTTTTTACCAATTCAGCCATAAATGTTTTGCAATTGTGCCAATTCAATTCATTTAGTCGGCTGGCGTCGACATGGTAAATTTTTAGTAAAATTTTAATATTTTTATTTTTAATTATTTTTGGATAATTTTTTCTGCTTTTTTTCTTTTCTTTTCTTCTTTGGCTTTGGGCCTCCTACGGGTCACTTGTGGAGGTTGCCGTCCGCGAGCAAGGGTTTGCAACCCTTGCCCAGAGGCCGGCCAGGGCTCGCACGCCCTTGCCAAGGGATCGGCAACCTTCCCCAGCCCTCGGTCGATGGTCGGCAAGAGGCTATCGACCCAAAGCCAAAAAGAAAGAAAATAAAAAAAATTATTAAAAATAATTAAAAATTGGCCACATCGGCGTCGGCCAGCCAAATAGACTACATTAGTATAATTGCAAAAAGCTTATGACTGAATTGACAAAAAAAAGTTTAGGACTGAATTGGCATAATTGCAATATATTTAGGACTTTTTCAGTAACTCTCCCTCCTAGATCATTACATTAATTGTAATATTTTTATCGAAATCCTCAAGAAGAAAAATCGATGGAAGACTAAAGGAGCAATTGGAAAAATGGAGAATGGTCATAACTTTGTCGATACAAATCGGAATGACTTGATTCTAACGTCAAAAGTTCGAGGACTCTTGGATCAACAAATTTCGTGTTTTGAGTTGTAGAAATGTCAATGATGGGATGAAGTGGACGGTTTGTGAATGGACAGAATAAAGAAAATGATAGAAACTTCAATGGTTGCTCTTTTAGGCCTCCAAGGAATTTGAAAAGGCATCAATTCTTCTAGATTGATGGCTACAACTCTTCAAAGATGCAAACTTTGAAAAGTTCCAACCCTTTTAGGACGGAGTGAAAACTCTTCTAGAATTTCATGAGTATGAACTCTTCAAGGTTCAAAGGAAATGCACTAGGCAATTTTCATTAATCGAATCTGTTTGCCTGTCTAAAGACACTTGATGATCTTTTATAGAACAAAAAAAAGAAGAGTAAAAGACTAAAGTCTATTCTAGAATCTATATATTATTAAATTACATTGAAGCTAGAAACACTTAGAAACTAGGAGCTAATTAATGCTCATAGCTGTCCCGAGGTGTCTTGTAGGCTTCTGATGCATGCGAGATGACAAAGTCTTTATGATGAAGTTTATCAATGAGACTCTCGTACTTATCAACGTTGAGTTTGAATGCAGGGACTTTCCAATGAGAGGCTCATCGATATTAAATACAGGTTGGTCTTCTTGGTTGAGCACACTTGTCTTGAACACGGGCTGCATCATTCTCCCCTTCTTTAGAGGAATTTGTCTCCAAATTCGAATTATCATTACAGGAAGAATCACCCACATAAGGTGTTAAATGCCCAACATTGAACCCATTATGTATCTTTATCTAAGAAAGAAGTTTTAATTGATATGCGTCAGTATTGATTCGTTCAAGAACTTCAAGTGGACCAAGCTTTCGATCACTAAGCTTGTTGTAGCTCCCAACGGGAAGATGCTCTGGTAGCAAATAAGCCCAAACAAAATCTCTAGGCTCAAAGATAATTTTACATCGCCGCTTATTGACATCCTTTTTATAGGACTCGGCTTTGCTCTCCAACCTTTGGTGCACATCTTCATGAACTATCCTTATTTAAGAAATAATATCATCCACCTTATCAATCGGCTTTTTAGCAAAAGGAATGAGTGTAAGATCAAGGACAATCTTCGATTGTCATCCATACATCATCACAAAGGAACTATTCCGGTTGTACAGTTTACTAAATAATTTTGTGCAAATTCTCCAAGTGCCAACTATGTATCCCAAAATCAGGAGTTGTCATCGATCACCTTTTTTTTAAGAGAGCAATCCAATACACATAGACGATTACATTTGAAAAGGAAGCCATCCCATAAAGTAAAATCAGCAAGCTTCTTGTCTTGCACATCTAGAATGATCTTGAAAAAATAAGGATTTCTTTTATACAACTCATGAAAAGAGTCAAATCCAAGAACAATAAAATGCATAGTATCGAGTAAGCTCTTCTTTTAACTAAGAGCATCAGCAACATGATTTTGAACTCTAGCGTCATTGTTAGGAGTGAGGAAAATCTTTTGCATCATGAGAAGCTCGTCAGAATCAGCATGAATTACTTGTTCATCTTCAACAACAACTTCTTCATCTTTCAGTCCTTCTTCAAGTGGCACTTAAATAATCATTTTTTTTAAAAAAAAATGGGCACTTAAATGATCCAAAAAATTATCACTTAGCGCTAAATTGGAGAAAAAATGATCACTTTAGTACCAACGGCAAGAAATTCCAGTGACCTTACTAGAGTTGGCACTTAAATAATCATTTTTCAAAAAAAATTGGCACTTAAGTGATCCAAAAATAAATATTGGTATCAACGTGAGCGTCATACACAAATATTTGCACTTGAGGTGTTCTTTTGCCTAGCAGAAAGCTTTACTAGTAGATTGTGCCGTAGCTTCAACAACTTTGGCGGTGTCTATGGTACTTCTAGTTGCTCGATTTGGTGATGTAGAGGGATGTTACCTCCTAGAGCGAGATCGCTATACTTTGAGTGCATGTTGATGTGTATCTTTTAAATCCCAAATGTCAAGGTCTTCCAAGGCCTCTTGTTTATGGGGTTGAAGACCATACAAGAGGTTGTTCACAAACACCTATTCCGAATCTTGAATGTTGTTACGAATCCCTAACTCATTGAACTCATTAGTATATTGGTCCACCGTTCTCATACCTTGTCTCTGATTTTGGTACCTTTGATAGAGCTCTCTCTTGTATCCTTTAGAAAGGAAACACTTTCAAATCTCGACCGCCATTTTTCTCCATGAAGTGATTGGAGTCTTGCCGACAAATTTGCGAGTTTGCTTCTCGGGTCTCCACCAAGCTATAACCTTACCTCGAAATCGCATCTCAATGATGCCAACTCGGCAATCTTTCGGGACATTCCTATGCTCAAAAACTTCATTCACAAGTGTCAATCAACTGACAATTTCGTTAGTAGAATCAATACCTGAAAATTTTGAATGATCTCCCTTTCCCGATCCGGATCACAAACTTCTCGTGCGTGATATGGTGCATTCTTCCTTCGGGAAAAAGATTGAACATTCTTCGAAGAATAAGAAGAATCACCATTGGATTCTCCAGTTCTAGAATGGGGTGTAGGGTTGTTTATCTCAGCCCTTAGACGCTGAACTTCTCGAATCAAGTCATCAATTTATTGTTGCATGTACTGCTGCAAGTTCTCAGAAATTTTGTGCACTTCTTCTAATTGAATGGTTCTGCCACCTCGACGTCTTGTTTGTCTTGGAGGCATTGTCTTCTCCTCCAAAGCTTTGATACCAAATAATGCAGTCCTGGTATGACTACCGACACGATAGGATTGAGAGAATGAGTTATGTGCACGGAAACTCCGTCATGAAAGGAGCAAAAATTTTAGTTATGCACGAGTTCATGAGAATGGCCTTAACTTTGTCGATACATATCAGAATGGCTTGTTTCCGACGCCAAAAGTTCGAGAACCCTTGGATCTACAACTTTCGTGTTTTGAGTTTTCAAGATGATCACTATAGGAATGTCGATGATGGGATGAAGTGGACGAACCGTGAATGAACAGAATAAAGAAAATAATAGGAACTTCAATGGTTGTTCTTCTAGGCCTCCAAATAAGTTGAAAGGGCATCGATTCTTCTAGATTGATGGTTGCAACTCTTTAAATATGCAGACTTTGAAAAGCTTCGATCCTTCTAGAATGAAATGGAAACTCTTCTAGGTTTTCAATGGTATGAACTCTTTAAGATTCAAAGGAAATGCACTAGGCAATTTTCATTAATTAAATTTGTTTGCCTTTCTACTGAAACTTGATGGTCGTTCATAGCCAAACAAAAGAAGAGTAAAAGACTAAAGTCTAATCTAGAACCTAGAAATTATTAAACTACATAGAAACAAGAAACACTTAGTGTGCGCATGATAACTATTCTATTTCTAGAATCAATTTTTGGCCAGAAATATTTATTTCTAGTGTCTGAATGAGTTTTTAAGCAAAAAAACGCGTTTGATAACAGACATAAAATTTTTGTTCCTAGAACAGAAGTTTATTTGATAACGATTGAAATTTTCTACTTCTAGAATATTATTAACACAAAATCCTTTGCAAAAAATTTCTACTACATTTTTTAATTTTTTTTTTAATTTTTTATTTACTATTTAAAAATAAAAAATTATCATTTATTTTTTACTCCGGCGGCCGCAATGATTGCGGCGCCGGGTGATGGTGGGAGGCAATGGTAGTGGTTGCGGCAGCCCATTGCGGTTGGCGGTGGTGGGCGGCGACCGACAAAGAAAGGGTGACAAAGAGAGTGCAACGAGGACTTGAGAAAAAACAAAGGGTTTTGGTAAGTTATTTCTCATTTCTGTTTTTGGAATAGAAAAGCTACAATTTTTAGCTTCTCATTTCTCTTTCAAATCTATTTCTAGAACAAAAATTTGTTCTAAAAATAGAAAAATAGAATTATATTACTAAACAAATTTCTATTCCAAACCTATTCCAGAAACAAGTTTGGAATAGAAACAAAGAAATAGAATGGTTATCATGCGCGCCCTTAAAAACTACGAGCTAATTAATGCTTGTAGGTGTCTCGAGGTGTCTCGTAGGCTTGACAAAGTCTTTATGATGAAGTTTATTAATGAGACTCTTATCAACATTGAGTTTGAATGCGTGGACTCTCTGATAAGAGGCTGGTCGATCTTGAATATGGGTTGACAAAATTTCAAAAACTTTACGATTAAATTGGCACAATTGAAACGTTTATAACTAAATTGGCCTCCGTACAATAGGTTTAAGATTTTTTGGACAATCATTCCTAAAACCATCTCCATGCATTTTTATCTCAAGCATTAGGACGCGCAAAAGCACTACTATCAACCATATTGTGATTAGTATTTGCATGCATCTATCAAACATGCGCGGCCAAACGTGCCCTAAATATTGTGACGCTTATTGATGCAAGCGAAAGAGAAGCACTCTTTGGCATATGAGTCCATCACCGATCTTGTCGCCATTTTTCTTTAATTTACGAGTAGACAGCCGTGCGTTCGGTTGTCTTTCGGGAAAGGTACTTGTTTGGACCCGAGCCCATCGCAAACTTTGATCATGTCGGACAAGCCGCATAATCAATGACTGCGACTCATCCATCCGGTCCAGACAAGAATGTCTCCATTCTTGACAAAGATTACCATGGCAGCACATAGAATGTTGGGTCAAAGACTCATTCCAACTTTCTAGAGAAAAAGACGCTAACTACACCTCGCACCGGAGGAGCTGAAATTTCTGACTCACTTTCACACCAATCCCACCCAAATCACCAATCATGACAGCGTCGACGTGTGAATGTTTTCCAGCCATAGAGGTTGTAATCATAACACCCTTTCATATTCTTGCCCTAGGCCTCTCTGAACATTGTGAGATACTTGGAACGCTAGTGATGGTGGGCAAAGGCGAGGTGGCGGTCGGCACCAGTGGCGGCTGTGATTGATCTAGAGATACTTGACACAAACTCAATACATTAGTGTGGAACTAACGTTGATAAACTTGAAAGTTACACAAAATTCAAACAAATGAACTTCTTAGCACGCTCAGCAAAAATTACAATCCTATATGCAATGACAGGATTTTCAAATGAACTATGAACGGAATTTAACATGTGATCCCAACAGGCCTAATTTCAAGTCGCAAACTGTAGGGGTGCGCGTCAGCCATGAATCTTAGTATGTGATCTAAGAGTAGCCTGATCAAAAAGGATAAGTGTGAACCATAAATCTGTGGAGTAAGGAAGATATAAGTGCATCACAGAGTAGAGAAGCTCAAAATATCAAGCCGCAGTAGTCTTCAAGAATTTGATCCACCCACGTCCTTTCATCAGGAAAAACAGAGTGCAACATTGGCTTCCACCTGAAGGCAGGGAAATAGTCATAATGCAATCTATGACACAACTTACACCAGTTGCGAAATAGTCATAATGCGCTCCATCATACAACTTGCACTAAGGGTATTAACCATATCAATCCAGACAAGAGCGCATCGAATCAGCAATACATGTGACAATATACCATATATGTGCTTCAACAATTTCACAATGAATGGGCAAGGTTATTTCAATTTTATGTCACTGAAAACTTGTCGTAAAACAATTTACACATAATATGTTGAGAACACAGAGATATGAAAATGATGCACCTCAACTAGTCCCCTTAATGGGGCCAATACTGGCATAAGCCTAGCTCATTCGTGTACCAAATGGCCAAATCTTTGGACTCTTGTCATCTAAGGATGTATATGACTCAAGTATATCTCATTTAAGGTGCACAGTCGAAAATATGGAACTATACCCTCACCTGAATGTCACAAACTGCTGACTTCCTCCAATCGACAGCACTGCAACAGTTGAAATCCCTCATGTTATCATCACACCCTGCATGTGGCCCTTAGGTAGAGTGAAATCTGCTCGTACACCTTTCACATTCTCTGATGGCTGGACATCTCACACTTTTTGGACACCAGGACAAGGATGTAAATGGTTATAAGCAAATGAACAGGAGCACGCTATATGGCAGCTTAGGGCATGCATGGCAACACTTCTGCTCAAGAGATCAACTTCTAGCCAGAAGTCTAGCCAAAAGTTGAGTTTTCTACTTCTAGAGAGAAGTAATTTTTTTTTAAAAAAAATTCTTCAAGTGGCTCTATACTTCTGGAGCAAAAAAATGCTCCTGAAGTAGTAAAATGAAGTTACAAAACCAAATGGATTTCTTCTTCGAAAGCACTTCTAGAACAGAAATTCTACTCCATAAGTGTTGTCACGTGCGCCCTAACCATGACTACTATATACATGTTGCAAGACAAATTTTTTTTCCCACAACAAAGGAATTTGACAGAGTTGATGGTTCAACCTGCATAACCACAATGTCAGTGTCATTAACTGAGATGAAGACTGGCTTAAAATAAGCGGCTTTGAATGAAATAGCTCGAAATTTTCAAGTTTGCAGAAATTTATGAAAGTTACGCGGGTTGAGGAACAAATATTAAGACTTAATGCGAAAACTATGCTTCGTCAACAAAGTTGTGAAAGGTACAAGAGTTGGAAAGCGTATGAAATTTCTACACAGCTCAGAAAGGCAGAAATTTCGACAACTGTGATAGCATTTTAAATAGAGCTCGGAATATCTATAAGCAGCTAGGCAAGTGATCAGATTTTCCTCTCTGAAGTTTTTAAACATCATATCAATGTTGTCTAAGGCTAGCTATGGATCGCATAACAGCATCACAGTGAATGTACAGTTGCAAGGAGGAAATGGATGACATGGAATATCCGACTGGGATTATTAAATCTAGGGGCAAAATAACAGAACTTGGCAACACTAGCTTCTGTTAATACCTTTTTTAGAAATTTTATGAGGGCATAAATGGAAAAAAGAACTTAAAACATTAGATAGATTATTTAAAATATCACCAACATATGAGTGGGGGCAATTGCCCCCACCCCTCACAATGTGGATCCATCAGTGTGTCAGGATGGATATTTTCAGACTAGTTTCAAGCACCTGTCCTCAAAAGCATCTAAATTATATGTCCCTGTGTTAAGTCGGTTCAATAGCATCACTGTTTTCAACAAGAAAGAGTTTTACCTGGAAGGGAGAGAACTAAAAATTGCAGGTGGGACTCTAAAGGATGTTCAGAAGTTATTGCTAAAGAGCAAATCCAATCGGATGCTGTAAGATGATATGCACAGCTTTGACTCTGTTCCCTTGACGTCACTATAACTAACTCTAGAAGATTCGGGATTCCAATGAATTTTAGCAGATAGAAGGTCAAAAACAGACTAAGACAGCTGGAAGAGGGCTTTAATCCTCAACAAACTGGGTCCAGAAAGACTGGTTTACACCATCTATGTATTGCAGGCAACACAATGATATTTACATGCGGGAGTAGTAAAATATTTCTGACGCACATAGTGTTTCCCACATTTGCTACAAGCTTTCCAATATAGACCCCAATCCTTGAACGTCCAATATATATCCTACGATGAAGATATAATAAGAGACAAGTGCACTAGAAATCCTAAAACTTATTGCGAAAGTGCAATTGAGTCCTACAACTGTTAAAAAGTGCAATCGAGTTTTAAAACTAGTCAAATTGATGCAATCAAGTCCATTCGTCAATTCCATCCAATTTGGCTAACAGAAAATGTTAACATGATTTTTTTTTTTTTTAATTTTTTAAGACATTTGATGTCCATGTGGTGCCCATCAAGCGCCACATCAGAAAAAAAAGAACAATTGAAAATTAAAAATAATAATAAAAAACTAAAAACTAAAAAAAATGGAAATAATAATGAATAAAGACCAAATTTTAGACTGTTAATCTCCTTTCATTCATTGACGTCCAAGCTACAAACTGTTGATCTTCTTCCGCCATATTCTTTACATTTTCTCTTCAAGTATTCAAATGAGGAAGAGTTCCATTAAATTTGGGCTTCATGTTAAAGAGAGAAAATTCATCATGAGACAGACAAAATAACAAGATGCACTAAGTTTAAAAGGGGATTTGCCTGTCACCTCCAGTAACTTTTGTTTAGGGTTTTCAAAGATCTTTAGGAAATTTTTATTCGAAGTGGGTTTGAATTTGTAATACAACGCTTCGAATCGTGGTGAACAATTGGACGAATCTTCCTGAGGAGCTGCTCAAACTCGCAGCACAGAAGATAATCGTGGTTGATCAATTTCAGCATAGTGTGTCATTGTGGCTTCGCACTATGATGGCAATGAGTGCTCCATAGCTGATGCTCATGGAGAATTAGCAAAGGCAAGAGTGCGAGTGCTATTCCCTCTAAGACAGAAAGCTTAGGTTTGTAGAAAATAGAATATGAAAGAAACCTTGCGCATCAGTGAAAGAAAGAGAGAAGATGAACAGTGCAGGTTTTTGGTCTTTATCCACTAACTATATTTTTTATTTTTATAATTTATTTTTCTCTATTCTTTTTTTAATTACTAAGTTTTTTCCTGATATAGCGCTTGGTAGGTGCCATATCGGCGCCACTTTGTCATAAGGAAGTGACAAAAAAAGCCACATCGGCATCTTCCATAAGCAAGTTGGACAGATTAAATAGAGTGACTTAACTAGACCAATTTAATAAATTTTAGAACTTGATTGCACTTTTACGGTAAGTTTTAAGGTTTGTGGTGCACTTATCCCATTCCCATATAGTCAAGAATCGGCAAAATTTGGCATGGAGGATAAACTATCAGGGTAACAGATCCAGTACCTGGCGATTTCTAGTAACCTGAAGGGTAACCCAAACCCACATACTGAAGGCAAGAATAGAGATAATATGGAATCTCATAGGTCTCAAGAGCCACCTGGCTGTCTAATGGAAACCTTCATGCAAAGAAGAAAAAGATCCATTTGCAGCAGGGAAGATGAAAAATGACCACTCAATAGATCACAACTCTGCACTGGTTGGGGGATGGTGTTTTGGCCATTCTCTCAGTAACTTAAAGGATTCTGAACACAGGCCAAAGAGCTTAGATGGGCAAAAAGCAAGTTTCCAAGTGAACTGCTTCATTCGGCTAGCACGATGTATAAAATTTACAAATTACGACAAGATATATTTACTCAGGATCGGATGCATCTGTAGAAATTAATCATGTAATCTTCCTAAGGGCATAAGGAAATCACAAGGCCTGAAGATCAAGCCTACAATGATCACTTTTGCAAAATATGCAAGATCATTCTAATACAAACCCAGAATAAATTTACTCTTTCCCTTTTGTAAAGGCAAACTGGTGGTACTTTGTTTATGGACTGTATTTTATCGAAATTGTTTAATTTTGGCTAAGACATTTTTACTCATTAATGAAAAATTCAGATGGGATTTTTCAAGGTTTCTGACTAGAGATAGATGAGGTACATTAATGAAGATCGAAGATACCATGAACTTACCCAATTTGAGGCACTGCTCACATTTCCACCACTGCCTCTGGGATTAATAAGGCGAAAAAACTTCAACCTCACTTTTAGGAGTCCTCCCTTTGGCACCCCAGGATTTTAACTCATTCTTCCGAGGAGACTTCTTCCTATAAAATATCATAGACTGCTATTGAGAGGTAAAACTTACATAATTGATAGCAACATAAAACATCACAGGTGGAGATATGCAGAATACTTAGAGTGAGAACACAAAAATGGAACAGAAGGCTTACCTAGGCATTAAATATAGCAAGGTGGAAATTGGTAGGTTTCATAAGTCGACTAGTATGCTACAGAACCTTGAGCCAAGACTAAAAGCGTTTGATCCTTTTATCTGCAGGAAAAGAAAAGGTCGAGCTAGAATGACTTAAAAATCTGCTAAAGTTACTTTGATGTATTTCTGCACCATAAATTATAACAAATGTTATTACAGCTATCCAGTCTGAATATATCGATCTACATCTGGTAAAAAATGCAGTAGCCTATCAAGTGAATGATTAGGAAAAGGATTGACACTAGGCAGTGTTAATGGAAATTTTATTATCATTATATTCCTATCGCATTGTTAAAGAAGAGCTTGAGTGAACCAACCTTCACACATCAATTTGATGACGCCTTAAGCCACGAACTTTACAGTCCCATACAATATCAGATACCTCATCTTGAGGCAAACTCAAACCCCGCCTCTTTATCGATCTATGTATCTCACAGAAAAATTTGGGATCTTCCAGTTTGATATACTCACGCAATACCCTTTCGTGATGAGGAACCCAGTTTCTAGGAAAGGGAGTGTAATCACAGGAGGGAATCAAAGACATGTGTGAGAACTGAACGCCTTCAATTGCATCAACAAGCCCCATCCTCAAAAGATCAGAATATTCAGGCGCAGAATTGTTGCTACTCTCTCTTAATGGGCGGCTAAGGTTACGCGAAGCTATTTTATATACCTTGGCACGAGATTTTAGTCTGTACCTCGCGGCATAGAGTTTAGCTAGAGAGCTTCGAATCACATAAGCACAAAATCCCACAACTTTCTTGCGATTGTCAGCATATCTGTACCAATCTGCCATGGTCTCCAGAAACTTATTCATTTGAGCATTTGAATGAGCTTGACTGGAGTAAAGCATTGGAGTGCAAGGTAATGGCTCAGGATCCTTATCACCCTTAACAAACTTAAGACGCCTGAATTGACGAATACATTGCTGTAAGCTAGCAGTAACTGAAAGCAGAGTGCCCACACCTTTTTCACTCACGATTTTGCCTCCAGTAGAGGTGTACCTGAGTGTTGGGTGTATTACTCGACGGCAGATAATGTGGTCCAAGAACTGGATACCTCTACTGATATGCTCTATCTCCAACTTGGAATTATCCAGCCTCAAACCAAATTGTACATCGCAGAATTCAATAATTTCCTTCCGTATTTGCACTGCATCATCTCTAGGCCCTCGAATTCCTATCAAGAAATGACCCCCATACCTAATATAATCCATTTTCCTTGTCTTCTCTTTCCCACAAGAAGGAACAAACTCAGGCCAAGAAGGATTATGACATCCATCATCAATTGAACTTTTCCATATGGAATCAAACTGAGATGGTTTGAAGAACTCAATAATCTTCTGTTCCATGAAATGATCCAGTTCATTCAGACAAACATTAGCAAGTAAAGGACTTATAATGCCACAACAACCATAATCGGGTACCTTGGCAGCCTCCTCAGGTGCAAAGTCGAAAAAGGTCCTTAACCAGAAAGGATCTGGTTTTGGCTCGTTCTCTTGCAGAATCTTCTTCTTGGTCCCCTTTTTCTTCTTTGTTCTCAATTTCTCATTGTCATCCCTTGGCACTTGATTCCTGACCGTGGCTCTGAATGCTGACTTGATCAGTCCCAGCACTCTTCTATCTTTGATAGCCTTCTCCAAGAGACCCATCACCACATTTATGTCCAAACTGTTCAATATTTCAGACACATCACCCTTCAAGAACCACAAATACCCGGAAAAATTACTCCGAATTGTCCTAATAACAGTATGGGCATTTCTTCCTGGCCGAAAAGCATGTGATTTTACAGAAAACCGAGCCTCAAAAACCGGCTCGAGAATCATGAGTAGAACCTCTTGGACCACCCTATCTTGGAAACAGGGCTCGCTCGACTCCAATATGGCCCTAAGCTTAGTTTTAGAGATTAGCCTCGTGCCTGTTTTATCAAAAGGGCTGCGAACCAGCTGATGGGTCTTGTCGTTCCACTTGAATTGGTTGCGAGTAACTGCATTTCTGAGGGATAGGAGAGAATGGAGAGCGTTGAAATGAATGGCATTGCGAGGCGGGAATGTGCCAGTCGCATGAGCACAAGTCCGTTGGTAGGCGAGGACCCAGAGGTCAAATTTCGCCAGGAAGCCCGTGAGGTTCGGGAAGACAATGTTGGTCGGTGAAGAGAATGATTTCACCCATAAAGAAGAAACAAGTTCGACGGGATCCTCCTTAAGGAGAGAATACGGATCTTGAATCACTTGGTTCTGGTGAGCTCCTTGGCTGCTTTGGCGGGAAAGCGTCGGGAGCGAGGCAAAAGGCCGGGACAACGCCCGAGGGATGGCAGGAGGAACAGTGCAGGATAGGTGTTTGATGAAATTCCTCCTCGACATCGCTTATCTCCTCGACAGCATGGGAAACGACCACGCTTCAACTTCAGCATCAACCATCAAAGTCTTCGGAGCTGCTCTCCAACCTGAAGATACGAGATCTAGAAAAGCAGCCGCCGGTCGGGAAAAGCTGGGCTTCATCGTGGTTCCACTGTAGTGAACCAGACATGACTCCTCCCTCCATGGCTAGGGCAAAATGAACGACTTTAATCATGAATTGCGAAAATTTATTTATTTGATAGGGACTAAATCTCAATTTTCTCTTCTTCTTTTTTCTTCCTCAAGACATTAAAATAAAAAAAGATAATATCACAAAAAACTCCAAACCGGTACACATACGATAAATTTACTCCAAACTATTTTTTTGACCTCCAAAAATCTTAAACTGATGATTTTGACAAATTTACCCCAAACTAATACACATGTGACAAGTTTACACTCCGTTAGTTTTCGTTAAATTTTATCGTTAAATTGCTAAATTGGATGACATGTGACAATTGTATACACGTTTAGGAATTTTACCCACTATTATATCAATTGATAATTTTTCGTGGTATTGATATAATTTAACGGAAATTAACGATGGGTAAATTTGTTATATATGTATCATTTTTGAATTTTTTATGGTCAAAATAATTAATTTTGAATAAATTTATCATAGATGTATCGCTTTAGGATTTACGGAGACCGAAAAAATAGCTTAAGGTAAATTTATCATAGGTGTACCTTTTTAGAATTTTTGGTGGTTAAAAAACTAGTTTTAAGTCAATTTGTCATAGATGTATCAGTTTAGAATTTTTTGTGATATTAACTTTAAATAAAATTTAGGATTAATATAGTTCTTAGTTTTTCGACAACAAGTCATTGGAAGAGGGAGAATTAATTCGTTTCCGCTTTCGGAAATGTTGAACATCCCCACTTTAATATTTCTTTATAAGAATTTGATCTTTTACTCAAAATATAAGGGCCGATTAGGTTCTAGCAATTCCCAAATCTACCGATTAAGTTCTTGATTCGAATATTCTTTCGATTGCATGTTAGGGACCGACCACCCTAAGTTAATCAACCATATTGCATATTAGGGCATGTTTGATAACTATTTTGATTCTCCGATTATGTTTCTTCGATCAGAAAAAAAAAAGAAAGAGAAACTTGTTTGTAAGTGATTATGATTTTCAAATTCTATGATTCCGTTTCCTGGATTAAATTTGAAGCGGATCAACAATAAAATAAAATTGATTTTTTGTTCCAAAATCACTTTTGAGAAGCAGGCTCTCACTTTATTTCCTCGATAAAAAAAGAAAAAAAAAAGAACATAGTCTCAAGGAAGAAAGATTAACCAACCAGCTTCCCTCGCTTGTCCGGCATTCCCATCGCTCGACTAGCAAACTTCACCACCGTCGTACGCTGCCGACCGACCTCATCCATGAGCCAATAGAGGTCGTCGGCCCTAAGCCCCCTAAGCCCTAAAGAAAAAGAAAATAAAAAAAGACAAAAACAAAATTATCAAAAAATAATTAAGAAATTCATAGAATAATAAGATAATATTAGATTTTGCCACGCCAACACCAACCATTCAAATGGACTAAATTGACACAACCGCAAAACGTTTAAGAATCAAATGATAAATAAAAAGTTGAAGACTGGATTGACATAATTGCAATAGATTTATAACCTTTTTTATAAGAAATGCTACATGTATTAAAAACTAACTTCATTCTCCAAAAAAAAAAAAAATCCAAACTTTAGGTCCAATCACGAATCTATCATGAATTTGATTTTGCATAAAAAAAAAAATCAACTTTCAATATATTTTCAAATCTACCCCCATGTTCTAGTCCTAATTTTGACGTGACATTTCCACGTCAATAATAAATTCGCATGCAATGTGAAAAATTATCTTCAAAATGAAATCATTCTAGAATATGACAATTAGAGATGGCTAATGGCAAATTTTGAACGGGGGCCAATGGAGTAGATTTCGGACTAGAGTAAACATTGATGATCTTTCTCTTAAATAAAGAAAAGTTCGGGTAGATTTCAGATTGAATCTAAAGTTTGGATTTTTTTTTTTCCCTTTGCCAAAGAAAAGTTCGGGGTAGATTTGGAGTAAATCTAAAGTTTGAGATTTTCTAGATTAAAAAAAAATTAAAAAGAAAAGAAGAAGAAAAAACAGAGGGAACATGCGACCAAGTGGTGGGGATGGTGACTCCTCTCCACAAGCTCTCGATTTACCCACTAACGACCACCGCCCGGTCATTGACCTGCAAAAACGAAGCAACTCCCTTTCTCTCTGTTCTTGCAAGCGGCCGATCGATCCGCCTCGTAATCTCTCTCTCTCCGAGATTTGCTGCTGTCGGACTCTTGATCTCTCTCTGTCTCTGCCCCCTGCCTCTGTCTCTCTGTTGTGCATCAGGGCCTCATCGCCGCGTGGAGCAGATCGGACGGAGAGAGAGAGAGAGGAGAGAGACGCAGAGCGATCCATCCACCATGTCCAACTCTTTGCCGTATTCGATGAAGGACGTGAGCTACGACAATGCCAAGTTCCGCCAGCGATCGCTTTACAAGGTTCGTCCAGCTTCTGCTTCGCCTCCCCGTGCTCCTCGTCTTCGATTTCCTGCGTGATTGAGCTGTTTGGCTCAAAACCCAGGATTTTAGATCTTGCTCCTTTTTTTTATTTTTTATTTTTTTTGGATCGGGTTGCTTTAGAGTACTTGCATAGTTGCATAGGAAAAGACGTCCGATGCTTTTTGCTAGAAGTTAATCTGATCGGTCGGCTTCCACTGGAACAAGTATCGACTTAGTCCAGCTTTGGCAGGACTTATCTGAGCTGTGTGCGTTTCTGGTAGTGATTCTATCTGGTCAAGGCTTGCTCATTTTTGGGAATAGGTGATTAGCTTAATTCAGCTGGGAAAAATAAGTTATTGCACATGTATCATCCGTCCGCATTGTCTTGTTGGCTCTCTGCTAGGAACTTTTCTTCTTATCTTTCAGATAAATTGTTTCTCTTTGGCTTAACTTCTCCTTCAGGAATTACTCGTGAAATCTCCTCACCACCCAGTAGCCATACCATAAGGTGTGCACACAAATGAGGTGTATTTGAAGGGTTCCAGGATTCTTAACTTGTATATATTGTCCTGGGTGTTTCATTGTTAGCTAACCGATCATCTTCTAAGGGAAGAAGTATTTATGTGTCGGTCATTTGGCTTACGTGGTGTGCGGGGACCGACCAATCTCGTTGTCCGCGTGAGATGCTAGTCTAATAGAATATTTAAATATTGGGTCACACTTTCATCTAACAACTTAAGCTTTTAGAACAGTTGGCGGTGGCCTCACAAAATCTCACTTGGTATTAGAGCAAGAGGTCCCGGGTTGAAATCTTTTCAGTCCCCTATTTGCCTCCCAAATGAAATATTTCCATACTTAATACTAGGCAATAAGACCAAACTAAGCGTGAGGGAGAGTGGCAAAATATTCAAATATTGAAGGACATTTTCATATAACAACTTAAGCTTTTAAAACAGTTGGCGGTGGTCCCACAAAATCTCACGTTGTCATCTTACATGGTGCCTAAATTTTGGAGTCAGTCATTTTTTCCATTGGCTTGATGCAGCACATGTCTCTGCCTCATGTGTAATCTTCGCATGATAAGAATTACCTTCTCCTTCTAAAGGAATCTCCATCTTAAGCTTGCAAGGATTCTGAATGAGGTCATTTAGATAACTTCATGAATTGCGAATATCGGTCTTTTCTCAGTGAACTTATTAAGTAGCAAAGTACTTTTTCTAAGTCGTGATGTAGAGATGGGCTTGAGGTTGCTCAGGTGTTTTGCATGCTATGCAAAGTATAGGCTTAATTGATTTCCATCGCATGCTATGATCACGTGTTTACTCTGACATCAGTGTAATATTCTGATGCCACTGCCCTAGTTGTTCCATTGTGTACAAATGATCATGCTCTTTTGTCTTGTACGGTCTGGTAGAGCCAAAAATGATATTGTCTGGTTATGTGGGTATCACTTGAATGCTTACACAAAGATCAGAATTTTCATGATGTTTAAGTTTAGATTAAGCTTGTTAATCGTTCTTTGTTGTTGAAATTGTCCTTGAAATTTAGGATCAAAGGGTTTGTTGATGGTTGTCCACCTTACTGAGACTCGAGATGTTGGATTCAATTTCTACTCTTCCCTTCATCTGCTTTCCTGTCAGAAAAGCGAAAAGAAAAAAGAGAGAAAGACACTGTTATATTCTGAGATGTGCTTAAGTTACCGGTCTGATTTTGGGGCTTGAACTTTTCTAAAAGGAGTAGCAAGACCAATGGATGAAAATCCTGAATCTCATTGAGGTGATATTTGCTTGAAATTTAACCGAAGATCACAGAGAACCAAACCTCTGTGTATCTCAAGCTTTCTGAGAAATGAAGCACAAATGAGCGTCTTGAGCCAAGAAAAATAGCTGACTGGGATGCTTCCTAGTAATATCTAGGATGGATAAATGCATAAATCTCAAAAGATAAACCAAGCACAGACTCTTATTTTCTCCTTGGGGGATCTTGTCGCGCTTGAACTTCTCAAAAGCTTAAGTAGGAAAGTTATGTGGTTCTGTTGCCCCTTCTGGCTATGAAAGTTTGTACTGAGTTTCAGTTTTCCCCTTATCTTTCTTGTTTGTCCGCTGGCATTTACCTGAAAACTTATTCAATTTATCCTGGTCATGAATATCTCTTCAGGTTACGTTCTTGCTATTATGTGTAAACTAGATGGGATGCTTATGATGCTCCTGGACCTGGCAGGAGCCACTAGCTTTATCCAGATTACTGTCATATTTGGGGTATTCTAGATAACTGAAGGAATCCGATATTGTTGATCGTTATGAGTAGGATTGTTTATACCTCATAGGGACAGACAGACTTGTTCTACTTCTTTTACTGGTGTTGTCAAACTTATGCACTTTAGTCGTAACTAGTAAAGTTAGCGCAAACAAATGGCCTATAATGTGGTTAGCCCTCCTGAATGAAATAGTTGCTTTTTTCCTTCATGAAAATATCCTTTCAGGTTATCCTTTCTTTTGACAAATAAATTGAGCTTTTAGTTTGTCCAAGAAAAAGTATGTGATTCTGATGGAAAGTTTTTGGTTGCATTCTTTCATGTCTGGCTTTCCCAGGTGATAAATCAGACCTTGCTAACTCAAAACGTAAAGCGTGATTGGTTAAGTTGTAGTACGGGGAAGTTTCTTGCTTTGGTGATGCTCTTTGGTTTAGCATATCTTTTCTTGACACATACAAGTTCAGGACCCGAAGTTTCTGGTGGGTTAGCAAAAAATGTCATGGTAAATGAAGGGGACAAGATCAATGGTGATGGTATAAGTGGACTTAGAAAATTTTGGAGGAAACCCCCAAGGCTTCCTCCTCGTTTATCACCTGATGAGAAGGGCGGAAAAAACTCTTTGAGTCGTGAAGCTGAGAATCCAAGTTCCAGATTAAAGTGGGTAAGTAGACAACAAAAGGTTAAGGATGCTTTTATCCATGCATGGTCTGGTTACAAGAAGCATGCAATGGGCTATGATGAACTCATGCCCCTCAGCCAGCGTGGTGTTGATGGATTAGGAGGTTTAGGTGCAACAGTCGTGGATGCTCTTGATACTGCTATTATAATGGGTGCTGATGAAATTGTCTCAGAAGCAGGTTCTTGGATTGAAACTCAGCTATTAGACAGGATTAAACACAAAGGCCAAGTCAATTTGTTCGAGACGACAATACGTGTTTTGGGTGGTCTTTTGAGTGCCTATCATTTAAGTGGAGGAGATGAAGGGATGAAGTTGACAAGAAATGGTCCCAAACCAACAGTATACCTGGATACTGCTAGGGATTTGGCTGATCGTCTGTTATCTGCTTTCACTGCTAGTCCAACTTCAGTACCTTATAGTGATGTGATTTTACGTGATTCTTCAGCGCATCCGGCTCCTGATGGACTGAGTAGTACTTCAGAAGTTTCTACTTTGCAGCTTGAGTTTAATTATCTCAGTACCGTTTCTGGTGATCCAAAATACAGTTTGGAAGCAATGAAAGTCTTGGATCATCTGAAGACTCTACCCAAGGTGGAGGGCTTGGTTCCTATCTACATAAGGTTTGATAATCCTAATTTCATTCCTGCAGACATGGAACAATTACTTAAGCAACGTCAATTATCATAATGAGTGCTGCAGAATACTTTAATGATGATTTCCCATTCGTTAAGCATATGGTTTCTAGTGATTCATCTTCCATTCTCTTCTGATGACGTTTGTCTGCTGAGTGCAGCCCTCAATCTGGTCAATTTAGCGGAGAAAATATCAGGCTAGGATCTCGGGGGGACAGCTATTATGAGTATTTGCTGAAAGTGTGGCTTCATCAGGGAGGTAGTGAAAATAGTAATGTGACCTACCTATACAACATGTACATTGAAGCTATGAAGGGTGTCCGTAACCGGCTTGTGCATAGATCAGTCCCGAATGGCTTGGTTTTTGTGGGAGAACTGCCTTACGGTTCTAATGGTGCTTTCAGTCCTAAAATGGATCACCTGGTATGTGGTTTCTACTTATTGAAGTGCTCTAAAATAGTTGTATTTTCATCTAATAATTCAAGTTTTACAATGTTGGAAGTTGCCTTAGAACTTCACTATGGTATCTGACCCTCGACCCAATTTTTTACTTCCTTGTTAGTTAATAATTCCTCCTATGGATCCTCATTAGCCTTACTCCCCTGATCTTCTATTCCACATACCTCGCTGGTTCCTTTACATTGTCTTTCATCTGACTTACATATGAAAGAGGGTGTTTGAAGTCCTACATCATTGACTGTAGGAATTATAGATGTCCAGGGAGCTAACCTTTTTTTTTTTTTGGGGTCAAAGTAGGAAAATCCAAGGAGCTAACTGTTTAGAGATAGGCTTTATGCAATTTCAACTACCAGATCTAATTTGTTAAAGTAACCGAGGGAAGAAAGAAGGTTATAACAATTAAGTGGGAAAATTGTTACAGAAAATTTGAGACTATTCTTGACAAGTGGATGCTTAAAATCAGTGATACAACTAACCTTTCAAGCCATGCTAGTTTTTGCCTCTAGCTACATGATTGCTGATATATCAGCTTGCTTTGAGCAGTCAATGTCATTCCTTACGAATTATTTTGTTTGCGGAACATAAGAAGATCTCTTCAACATTTCTAGACCATGATGAAATAACCATATTATTTCAAGCACCTGCATTCTCGCATTTATAACTTCATTTCCTGTAGGCTTGAACTACAATTTGCTTCACCGCTCTTCGTGTCTAATGACACCTAGCTCGTTAATATTGAACTTGGTAGAGGCTGTTTGACCTAGTAATACTTTAGAATCTTCTCTTGACCTTGAGCGTCATCCTCTGGCCATGTGGTTGTTCATTTGTATTTATTATCCTTTCGTCATCATCAATAGATTGCAAATTGGCTGGAGTATGGCAATTGCTTGATATTTTGGCATCTCTTCATTTCATACTATTGATGCTGCTTTATCTGTCCGTTTTCCTCTGCCAGAATGCCATTTATATATTTGAGTTGCTTAACTCTTTTCTTTTCAAAAGTTATGTTTTCATTTCAAAAGTTAAGTTGAAGTCAGAGTTTATATAAATTCACTGAAATCCCGTCTAAAAACTATGGGTCGTTGTGATTGTACCCTGTTTTCAGCCACCTTTATTGAGACTGTACCCTGTTTTCAGCCACATTTTTATTGTGAATCCTTTATTCCCTCTTCCATTCTAATAAAAGTCATGGCACTATAAATTTTTCAATTATGCAGGGCATTGAGTCCCTGTATGTTAAACAATCATCTCTTTCTGAACGCTGGATGCTGCTTTTGCACTAGCTATATATGGTTCAAAATGGCAATTGGTTCATTCCAAATGACCATAATTCTGACTATAAGTGGCATCTTTCTGCAATATTTAACCTACATTGGTTATTGAGTAAATATTGCTTTGGCTATGCATTTGTCTGTGTCACCTTTTACAGTCTCTGAGACTTATGGAAGAAAGCCTTCATCAGCTGGGCCAGTGAAGAGTTCAAACTACAAATATGTATTTCTTGATACCTGAGTTCACGCCAACTAAGAACCCAGTAAACTCCTCGTTTAATTTAACACAATTTAAGAACAGACCACCATAAAATGCTGGGAAAAGATGACAGTTAGCAGTATTGAATGTAAGAACTGATTGGCAAAATTGAAAAAATAAAACATACTTTTCCCTTCTTTCAACGTTGGACATCAGGTCAGTGTACCACTATCTTTGCAAACAATGGCTGAATTAGCTGAAAGTACATCAGTTATTGGGTTTCTGATTTAAGAAAACTAACACACATGCTGAACTAACTTTGTTGGCACAATCTCTCCCAGGTCTCCATCTGTTAGATGGTTTTGTTTACGTGCTTAATTTTGTGCATGGGAAGGATCATACCTTTCAGCTTAAATCTAGAAGCCTTTCCTTAATTTTCTCTCCTCCTTGAATCCAGGAAATGTTTACGATCTTAATATTGGTAATATATAGCTATCATACTCAAAAATATACCTAGAATTGTGACATGTTGTAGTTTCAAATTTCTGCACTTACAGTCAATATTCACCCAGAGGAAATAAATCTATGTGATCTATGTGTCAAAAAATTTGAAATTCATGAAGCCTGCTCTGGAGATGGTAATTCTTTTTGTTCTCTGATTCTTTAAAGCATTTTCTGTCAGATCAATCTGAAATTCACCATAAAAATCATTTATCTTTATCGAGCTCATGTTGACGCTTTGCGCTCTCTCTCTCTCTCTCACACACACACACACGCACACACACAAGCACCCACACACACCCCACACATTACATATGAATAAGCACATTCATTTTACCATACGACTTTTTATGACTGTTAGGTATGTTTCCTTCCTGGTACACTTGCACTCGGTGCGACAAAAGGCAAGACAAAAGAGAGAGCAATGAAAGACAATTTACTTACATTTGATGACTTGGAAAATTTGAAGCTTGCTGAAGATTTGACGCATACATGCTTTCAGATGTATTCAGTAACCTCTACTGGTCTTGCTCCTGAAATTGCTTACTTCCATACAGAGGTAGGTTTTTCCGTTTAATTTGCTGTTGGATTAGAACTTCAATTTTTTGAGTTTGGTTAAAGGGAATTTTAGTAAGTCAAGTTGATTTATTGTTTGTTTTAGGAGATAGTTGATTATACGACTGTATGTCAATCAATTTGTAATAATTCTTTTGATTTGCATTGCTAATGCATCTAATGAGCATTTTAATTTGAACAGGAGTACTCTGAAGAGGGTCTTGATGGTGGAAATAAGACCTCTAAGTATTTGAGCGACATTATTATCAAACGCGCTGATACTCATAATCTTTTGCGTCCTGAAACAGTGGAATCATTGTTTGTTCTGTACCGCATTACAGAAGACCCAAAGTATGCTCCTTTAATTTCTTTCAGAATATGCTTTATTTGTTATTCCCAGGACCATTCAGCACCCTAGATTTTTGTCCATATCCACCTGCTCACCCATCTTTCTGAGTGCAGTTGTGATCGAATTCTTGTGATGCAGATACCGTGAATGGGGTTGGCAGATCTTTGAGGCATTTGAGAATTACACGAAGGTCGATACTGGTGGCTACAGTTCTCTTGATGACGTCACCCACATTCCTCCTCGAAGGAGAGACAAAATGGAGACTTTCTTCTTGGGAGAGACGCTGAAATATTTGTATTTGTTGTTCTCGGACAGTGATGTCATTTCCTTGGATAAGTTCGTTTTCAACACGGAAGCTCACCCTTTGCCTATTAAAAGTGCGGTCAGGAGTAGCTAACACATACAGTACATCGTGATCTCTCCGAAGATAATACATCAGAAAGATCACAGCCAAACTGCCTTTTTTGCTTATTGGTATCTCTAGGACCCAAAGGAAGCATGGCCTGTTTGGCGAGGGTTATCTGCAGTGAATTCTGCCATAAAGCATCATCCATCTGTTATGCGCCTTGCACAACAACGAGCTGTCCCAAATCAGAGTTTTTTTCAAATTCCCAAATTTTTCTGCCTCTTTGATTATGGCAGCACTGGTATCACGCTCTTTCGACCGGGGCTGTTCATATGTCTTATAGCTCCTCATTCGATTCTTTTCTTCTCTGTACCAATAGATAAAGGATTTTTAGCATCTCGAGTATTGGGTGGTTGGACTATATGTTATGCTTTCCAGTTCATCACGTCATCTCTACCTTTTGGAGCCCATTTGACCTGTTCTGACAAATGCAAAACAGAGCGAGCGACTGGACGCGCTCAAGTGTCAACAGAGAGCCGGATGCTAAATTCTCTGGAGTGATGCTAATGGGAGTCAATACACGATACCTTACTGTTGAATGTATACTCATGTCAGAATGTTACCTTGAGATTTTGGCGCTGAGTCTTATAGATGAAGCATAAGTTAAGACTGGTTTTATCGAACCTTTTTTCGACATCTGCTATGTATGTTAATTTTTTCAGTTATACTTTCTGGCACAAAAGTCGATGATTGTGAAATCAGAACTTTGTTTGGACATCGGAATGCCAATTCCTTTGTTCCCTCCAAGTACTTATATGAATGAGGAATGAAGCTGCTTGCTGCTCTCCAGGGTGTGATAGTTTTCTACTGACAGTTTCTGGCGCCGACTGAACAGTTTTGATCTTACAGAACTGTAATTTGAACTCTCCGTGTTGGGAATAGGAAATAGTATCTTAATATATGCGTATGCTGATTGTCTAATACGCTGTAATCTTGGGTTTCCTATATGTCTTGTGACACTGAAAATATGTTGTGCATACATGTGTGGTCTCTCCATGGCGCAGGGTATTTCTCTCAATCCTTTACCTCATTGTCACATGAATCAGCGCCCGTGTGACAAATCGCCAATTGTGCAAGTGCAGCCGCCTGCACCTTGCAAACTCTAAGACAGTACAGTGAGACCCAAGTGCAGCCCCTGCAAAGTAGCCTACGGTCGCCGGTCTTGTTGTCTCCGGCGAGCTTGTGACCACCACTGCGAGCCCCTTGACCAGGTTCGAGCTTCTCAACCAAAATCAATCCTTCTCCTGAGTTGAGCTCTTCAACCATAGCCAACAAGTGTCGATTCTCGAAATCTTAGTGTGAGCCCTCTTCAGGTCGGAAAGTTGTTCTCCGGTGAAATCGACAATGGTGTGCTCATCCTAGTTGCAAGCGCCTTTCAGTGGTCTCCTGTCTCTCATACTGAGAATTGGTTACTTATTATTTCAGAACTTGTTATCCTTTGTGGTCGCTCTAAAGGACCATAATTCAAGCAAAGGTGTCTGTCAATATCTTCTGTTGGTAAAACTTCAAATAAGGGTATCGATTTCTCCAAAGATGGATGAAAGTGAATTTTGTCTCAAATAAATCCCTGAAGTAGCCAATCTAGTCTCAAATAACACTATGAGCTCCCCCATCGGCCAAATCTTTCCTGACGGGCAAACCCCATGCGTCCGAGCGAAAGATGGGGAATTGATGAATCTAAGATCATTATACCTAAGCAAATGTCGCAGGCTTCAGATAATCAAACACGGTGCACCAAAAAGCTTAATCAACTTGGAAAGGTGACATATGGAAGGAAGCTTTGATCGATTGATGCATAGGAGGATGAAATATTCTTAGAATCATGTCATGCTAGGCTGGCCGAGTTGAAGAGTACGACAAAACTAATCGCTCTGGAAATATCAATTAAGCACATTGTCACTTCATCAATGGTTCGACCCAAAAAAATAAATTCGTCAATGGCCTCCCTCTTGCTATTTTTATGATTTTAGAGTCTTCGTTGGTCGAAAATCTAATTAATTTAGAGAGAATACATACCATGGCTCACTCGCACCGTATAGGGTCAAAAAATTTAGGACTCAATTGGCATCAATAAGCCAGCTTTTGATCGGAGCTAAAATAACTTCAGAGGGTTCTCCAATTTATGTAACGTTTCATTTTCTCCTGATATCAAGTTGTTTTATTAATACCGTATAAGTTTCCGAAGATTTAGGATAAGATATTGGTGTTGGGTGAAGATTAGTGCATATTGTGTTAAACCTTATTGTTTATAAATAATGCGCTTTGATTTGGAACACGACCAAATTTTCTATTAAATGCTGATGATGTTTCATTTTTGCCCTCTGAAGTTTCATTTTTGCATACGACCAATCTGTAGCTTTTATACTCTGTCTCTAGCAACCTTGGCAGCATCAGCAACAGTGCTAATTTCGATGTAATTCATGTGAATTCCAGATGATATAACAGACTTGTCCATAAGAATAACAAGTTTAAATTGATATTTCCACTTTTGTAGAGATTTGCTGACATTATCATCTACACATTCTATTTCCATTCCAAATAACATAAATGTACAGTCGAGATATGCAAATTGACTTGAAAAGTTAATACAGACGCGAGTCACACGATTAAATGTTAGATGAATTCAGACCGACAATTAAGTAACGCTACCTCTAATTATCACCATTTACTGCTACTCATATTTAGACACATGAAAAATATAAAATATCAACAAAGCGAAAGTCCCTAGATATCGCAGAAAATAGAAGCTCACATTAGTAGTCTTAGATTACGCATTCATCATCGTACGGACATGGGATACCGCACGAAAATACATAACAAAAAAATCATAAACATTTGTTCCCACCTGCCCATCAGAACCGGTTCCCCAATTTTTAGAATTTGGAACCTATCCTTATGTCCTTAAACTTGCAAGTAGACCAATTTCTACCGATGCGGTTCTTGGGTTCCCGGTTTTACTCTAAAACCATACTCACTCCTAATGCATACAAAAGAGTGGAGGGGACAAAATGGGGAACAAAGGGGATGGTGGGATTAGGGTTTCTTGATCTAATTGTTTGTGGTTGCCAAGCGTGAGCAACAAGTCGATGGTAATGTAGAGCGATAGTTAATCACCTACAGGAATAATTACCCAAAAAAGTCTTAAATCTATTGCAATTATGTCAATTCAACCCTAAACTTTTTTTTAGCCAATTCAGTCTTAAACCTTTTGTAATTATGTAAATTCAGTCAATCCGGTCAAATTTGACTAATCGGAGCTGACATGGACTCCGGCTGGCGTCGGCCATACGGCGACATATTATTTTAATACTTTTTAAAATTTTTCCCTTTTTCTTTTCTTTTTATTTTCTTCTCTCTTCTTTTTCTTCCTCTAGCCGACGACTAGCAAGAGATAACAACCGGCGAGGTCGACTTTGCCTGCCTCATCGACCTTGCTAGCCCATATCTAGCGAGGTCTCTACCGGCCTCGCCGACGACTACAAGGTCAACCTAGGTCTCGTTTAAGTTGGCAAGTCATTGTTGCCTTCTATACACCATGGAGCTCCCGGTAGAAGTGATTTTGAATCAGCCTAGATCTGGACCTTGCCGTCGCCAAGCAAGGCCAACCGAGACCTTGCTAGATCGTTGGCGAGGCCGACCTTGCCTAGGGACGGCGAGGTGCATCCTCGCCAATGGCTTGCGAGGGCAAGCTTTGCCTAAGGTTGGCGAGGTCAAACAAAATATTAAAATACTACGTTGTTGGATGGACTGAATTGACATAGTTGTAAAAGGTTTAGGATTGAATCAGTAAAAAAAAAAAAAAATTATGACTGAATTGACATAATTATAATAAATTTAAGAACTTTTTTTTTTTTTTGATAATTTTCCCACATCACCTGCAAGCACATGCGGCGAATTCTACATTTCGGTATGGAAAGAGCTATAGCGGTGTCTGGCTGTTCAGGATCACGTATTTGACCTAAATCCCGTAGAAAACACACAAACCTGAATAAATACCAAACAAATTAGACAGGAAAGCCCTCTTTCCTTAAATATGTCCTAAAACGCTTTGCGTTTTGACTTCATCAGGCGACAACGAAATGACCATTTTGACCTCCCTGACCCCACCTCTCTCTCTCTCTCTCTCTCTCTCTCTCTAGGGGCCTCTATGCTTTGACTATATAAAATCGCACGCGGGGCATCACAATGGAAATCGAGAGAGAGAGAGAAGAAAAAGGCGGGATCGTTCGCTCTCCACCGAGTCCCTCCGACTCCTCTCTCTCTCTCGCCCCCTCCCTCGCTCGCCCTTCTCCATGTCCCCGGACGGTGAAGTGGAGCCCGCCGCCGCCGGTAACGGCGAAGTGGCGGGTCTCCCGTTGCCTCCGCCGCGGCACGATGATGCCATCGTCGGATCTCCGGAGGAGAAGGGCTCGGAGGACCAATCGCCGTCGTCTGACGAGGATGTTGCTCCCGATCACGGCAATGATGAGGGCCTCGCTCATTCCGCTGCCACCGGCTTCCTCACTGATGATCTCAAGCGGAAGATCATCAGGCAGGCAAGCTCTCTCTCTTTCTCTCGTCTCTTCTAGTTTAAACATTTTGTGGGTTGTGTTCTTTGATATTTTCAGTGATATTAAGGCATGCTTCTTTAGCGTACGGGTTAAGATTGTGCGAGTGGAAATGACTCGACGTGCCTTCTCAATTAAGCTTTTTTTTTTGTTTTTTCTTTTTGTTGATGAAGCACTTAGTTTGGAGTTCTTGTCCTGATGGGATGCTCTTCTATTTTGCAGGTGGAGTATTATTTCAGCGATGAAAACTTGCCCACTGATAAGTACATGATGAGTTTGATTAAGAAGAACAAACAAGGATTCGGTAAGTATTTTCCTTTCATGGTTCTTATTAGGATGGGTTCAGTACAATTATCAGTGGCTTGTAGTGGCTATTGCCGATTCTTGAGTATGTTCTTTTTGTTTTTCGTATGCTCTTCTAAGCTGATCCATATCATTTAAGATGGGTAGCTGACTAAGACGCGGAGTGTTAGTCTATTTATTGAAGGGGAAATCGGGCTCAATTAGGATATCCCGTTTCCTTCGTCTATTAAACAATGGATGATAAATTCTTGATCACTAAATGACTAATTTATTGTTTTCACAACAAAAAATCTTCGCATGTGAATGCTCTATAAATTGTTATAACTCTTAAGAATCGTGAAGGAACTCTCATGTAAGGTTCCGTTCGTTTCGCAGAAAATTAACGATTTGAAAAATATCTTCCTAAATAATCATTTGTATCGCTTACAAAAAATGAATTGATGAAAAATATTTCATCATCAACAAAAATGTTTAGATATATATTGTCATTGATAATGAAAATATGTATCATTCACTAATTATTTCAAGTGATACAAGCGATCATCTTTCAGAAAATGTTTTCCAAAACATTCAGTTTTCGCGAAACAAACGGATCCTAAGTTTTGTCTAGATGGAATCTGTCCATGAAGACCTAAGGAAAGGAAATCAAGAATAACAGGAGAAACACGAGAGAAAGGAGGTTTCTCTTTTTGGGGTGAAGGGATATCTGTGTGTGGTTTTTTTTCCTTTAAGGTTTTGGAAGAGACTCTGGGGGGTGAGAGCGGTTTGGTAGAGTTCTAGGAAACATTTGAGGTGGTGGGATGCGTCAGCATTGGAGTGATGGTCCATCGCACCTTCATTCTATGTGTTAATGGTACTTGTTGTTGGAAGTAACCGGAACACGTGTTAGATTCTTCTGAAATTGTTTATTTGCAACTACACTGGCTTAATCATCTTCCATTTTGTATTAGCCCGAACAGCCAAAATTGCTGATTTTGGTGCCACTCAAATGATAAACTTTTTTTCTGCTCTCTGTTTTGTTTTATTATTCTTGTGTATGTCGGTCACGCTTTGCCTTGCTTGGTCTCATGACATTTTCAGAGTTCATGTTAACACTAACCATGGATATGTTGCACGCTTATGTGAATGGTGTATTTACACATATATTTTTTAAACTTCTGATTTATGTTTTTCCAGTACCTATTGGATTAGTTGCTTCTTTTAGGAAAATGAAAAAGCTAACCCAAGATCATTCAGCTGTTACAACTGCACTGAAGGAGTCTACATTTTTGGTGAGCTCGTTTTCATTCTGTAGTTATGTAAAGCTTGTAGGTCCTGCATTGGATTGGTCCACAACAACTTCCTCTTGTACTGCAGGTTGTGAGTTCAGATGGGAAGAAGGTGAAGCGTCTTCATCCTCTTCCAAGCACAGAGGCTCTGGTATCTTGAGAACAGACCAAATTTTTCCTTCCTATCATACTGTGTTTTGTGGATTTCTTAACTCTGAATATCTGCACTCTAGTTTCGTACTGTTCTGGTGGAGAACCTGCCAGAAGATCACTCGGTGGAGAACCTTGAGAGAATTTTTGTTGAAGTTGGAAAGTATGTTTCTTATTTTTACGTTCATTGCAAGAGTTCCTTTCCTTAAAAGAAAATCCTATGTTTCTTATTTTTACGTTCATTGCAAGAGTTCCTTTCCTTAAAAAAAATTCTGTCCACCTGCTTCACTTTTCTTCGTCTTTTTGTAACACGTGTGTGCACTTCTGACTTCTTTGGTATGTAGGGTGAAGAGTATCTCTGTCCACGATCCAAGTGCTGTAGAAGAGCCAAAAAAGCATGGCAAGTCAGAAAAACTTCATAGCACCAAGGTATTCATTTAGATGCTTTCGCTTTTCGTGTGGCTAGACTTAATGATACATGGGATTGATACTGAAGGTCTAGAATTTTTTTGCTTTATTTTTTTGTCGAGTATTGATCGATGACCAAGTGGAAGCTTACTTGAATTGTTTTAGATGTGTGAAAAGACCTCAACATACTGTAAAGCACTTTCAAGTGGAGAACTCTAAGATGACTTTAAATATGACTTTTAAGGAGCATTCTCGAGTTTGAAACCTTACTGATTGTATAATACTATGTCTAGGGGTTAATGAGGTTTTATTTGTTCGACACCTAGTGGAGGAAAAGTTACTACTTCTCAATAATATAGTTCCTCATACAGTAAGCTGGCTGCAACCTTTTCTAGGACCATAGTATTAACGAACCTCGAATTCATATTACCTTCTAATTGTGGGACTTTTCTGCATATTGAAAAAGTTGAGGTTATGTACAAAAGGGCCAAATGAGAATCTGTGTTGATTTTGCTCATCCAAATGTTAATACGATGGTTATACCGATCCACCATGACAGCCAATTGAGGCTGATATGTCTCCATCGTGTCCATTAATGCCATTGGAAGTCTAAACTAGTGTAACTAATAACATTTCTTCGCACTGCCCTCATGCTGATAGGACCCCGTTTAAAAGAACATGGACCTTTTTATGACTAGAATAAGTTTGCTTAACGTTTAGGGCTCAACCTTAAATGGATGAACATGAGCCGAGGCCTAGATGGATATCCTGGATGAACACGAAATACTTTGTTGACCTCGTGAACTCGTTAAACATGTGCCGAGGTTCAGAAGGATGGCCCCATTATATTTATTGCATTTCCTGGCGAACTTCGATATGCTGCTTATTCCAAGTCCTTTTTTTTAACTACATCCAACCCCACGAGGTTAAAATAATAAGTAATCATTTGGCCTCTTAACATAGAAAACACTGCTGTGCCGCTGGTCAATGTCTTGTACAACTTTTACATGCAGGATTAGGTTTCTTCCAAAGGCACTTTCCCACATTGTGAATACCAATCATGCCGGTGTTCTGTGTGGTCTGGAAATATTCTTAGTTAGAAAGAATCAACATTAGCTTTTGGCCAGAAACCTATGGTGGATAAACTGAATAGGTTTCGTTTTCTATTTTCTTGAAGAATGGTCTTCGTTATGTGATTGCAGGTTCTGTTTCCTCTCATAACATGAGTGCAACCATAAGATGCATGTATTGACATTTTTATCATATGGTTGGGAAGATTTTCGTTTTGTTTCCTAGGAAACCTCGCAAGACATTTTTTTTTTCAGTATTGTCTTGCATAATTTTGATCATGATTTGCTATCTAATCATCAGCGATAAATTCTTAAAAAGGATAAATGTAAAACTATGCTTTGTATAAATGTTCCTCTCTGTTACTTGAGGTGATTTCAATACATGCTCAAGTTTTCTGCCCCTATTTCTGCTCGGCCAATGTTAAATAGTGGTCTTATTTGTGCATCGTGGTGGTTCAGTGGATGTGGGTTTCGAATTGGCGGGCCCCTGACATGATGCTTGATATTATTCCTTTCTTTGAGAGTTGGCACAGTTTCACTCTGTCTAATAGTCATAGAGATGTCTTTTGTGTGTGATTCCGTGAGCCACACATTTGGGTAGGTTTGGCCAATTTTTCTCCAGCTATTTTATCCTAAGTCACTTTCGTGTCGTTGCAGTTACATGCTCTCATAGAATATGAGACTGTGGAAGCTACTGAGAAAGCGGTGAGTATCAAGTCTTTTTAAATTTAATACTGTAAAACATTTATTACTACAAAAATTAAATGAGCTGTCTCTGCAGGAATTGATTTTTCTCTGATGACTTGATTAGGTTGCTGCTTTGAATAATGAAGAGGACTGGAGGAATGGCATGCATGTCAAGATTCTTAAGCGCATGGTAGTCAGTTTCAAATTTCCTCTCTTTCTCTGCATGATCAAATATTGGACATTCGCTTTCCTTCCTCCTTTTTTAAAGGGAAGAAATTGTTCCTTTTGCTTCAGGGCAAGCAAGGGCAGAGAAAAGTAAACTGGAGGGTTACTGAATCTGAGAATAATGGTTCTGCTCATTTATTCGATCAAGTTGGTGTTGAGGAAGATCACAAGTTAAGTGAGCATCATGATCGTGTGCCTGATGAAGAGGTGAGTGATTCTGCATCTTTGATGTTGTGACTATGACTTGAGTTAGCTCTTTTATGGTCTAAATCTTATTTAATTTGGCTTTATCTGGGATGGTAATTTTTGTATAGTAATGTTGACTTAGCTTGCGGGCACCACGCTACGCATGTGTGAAGTTGAGTTGTCACTTATGAATAATAAAAATACTGGCTTAGGGGGATAGAAGTTAAATAGAGAGTGAGCGGTTAATCAACAGTAGCCGGTGTTTACTTGATTGAGTGTAAAAGGAAAAGAAAAGTGGGTACAATTTTAACCTTATCTATAGGCCTTTCTTTTATCTGTACAAGGATAATTATAGAAGTTCCAGACAAAATGGGGATTTCCAGCTATATACTAGATCAGCAATAGAATTATGCTTTCCTTCCATATTCCCAACTGAATAAAAGAGAGGGGTGACGGTTTAAAGCCAATAGAATAATCTTTTTCCTGCCTTTCAACAATGGAAAAATTTTGGGTGCATTAGTGAATGAGCAAACATGGGAAATTTTCAAGCCCTTTTTGTCCCTTTATTGTTATGTCTCTCCTTTCATATACAAGGATGGAGACCGTATTATTCCAAAGGAGAAAAATGGGGATAGAAGCCGAAACCACGGGCGACCAAGGAGATACAATCATCGTGGGATGAATGGACATGGTATGCCATAGTGAATTAATTTATTTCTGTTTGTTCTTTTGTCTTAAATGGTATAGATAGCCAATGGTTATAAATCTTTTGCCAGGGCATGGAACTACAACTTTAACACACATCGTTGAGCCCTCAAAACCTCCTCCAGGCCCAAGAATGCCTGATGGAACGAGAGGATTCACTATGGGACGTGGTAGACCTCCAGTCCCTGATTTAAGTTAAGCAGATCTACTATCATACGGAGTGAAATGTGAGGTTCATGCTCAGTTAATTAATTGCTCAAAGCTTTGATTGAATGTTTCCGGGTGGTAGTGGACTTATGGTGGATTGATTGTGCAAAAGAGATGGAGCTGGGCATTCATGTTTTGCGAGCAAAGGGATTGTAATTTAGTAGTAAGAAAATTCCGTCAACTGGTCAGCTTGTGCTTTAGCTTCTGATATTGGGACTTCATTGTGAACTTGTGACAAATGCCTATCTCACAAGTTTTTTTTTGTTCTGAGTTGGCGAAAAACTGCTACTTGTCCAGTTTCTGTGAAGTGTGGCATATACAAAAGCTGTGGAGAACAATATTTGAGGTCTTCAAAGATATGTGGAGGTTTAAAACAAGGAATGCCCCAATTTTTATGGTCTGATATCATTAACCTCTGCATTTGAAGATAAAGGGTTGGTCATCTCTTCTTCCGCATTTCGTGGCGTCAGGTTCCGTGTTGACAATTTGTCCATGTAAACATTTCAATATTGTTGGGGAAGGTGTAAGATGATTGAAAATCTAGACCAAACAATCGAAGGGGTTAAGCTATTAATCAAAGTTAAGAAAGAGAACAAGTTTAGAGACGCAAAGGAAAACAATGGACGACTCTTACATTTTAGATTTACGTAGTTTTAGACGGTGATAAGATCGCTTGTGATTTTTTGTGGGTTGTGGCGCAATTTCCGTTGGTAGTTGTCTTGTCAACAATTGAAACAGAGTTAACGGCGTCAGTAGAGGGATCAAGGAAGCTGTTTGGCTTAGAGGTTTGGCTAGCAATGTGGAATTTTTGAATTAGATGTATTAGGGGCCAGCGAAACACATTGATGTTGCTTACTGCTTTATTCGTGATATTGCGTCATAGAGAACCACGTCCCTCGAGAAAGTGGTAAGAACTTACATAGCACCGACACTTTTCAAAAACTTTCGTGTCATATTCGATACTTTTCGACATGTGATTGATGCGTGGTTAGCGCTTCAGGCACGCCAACGACACGCGAGTCTAGCATATCGACATGCCACATCGACAAGCACAGGATTAATTTTAAGTATTTTCAATAAGTTAGGAGTTTTACCCCCCTTTCGAAAAAAAAGGTAGGGGTCAAAATACAAATTTATCAAAAATATATATATGTAAGTCATATATCCAGTCATCTCAAAATTAATATACCTAGCAACAAAAAAAAAAAATCTAATCGTGAATTTCTAATAGAAGAAAAAATTCACCGCTAATATTTTTATATATACGTGACAAATTTTCTGTTTTCTCGAAGATAACTCTTAAAAGGTTCTTTTCTGAGGCATAATTATTTGATTGCAATGTGAATCGCTTGTTGAATTTTTCCAAGCATGGCTTCTGTTATAAGCCTCTGTCTTGCTTTCAAAGTTTTTTTAGCCGCTTGGCTGATTTCTTTGGGAATAGAAAACATGAAGGCTGGTTTGAGATTCCAATCTGCATCAAGTAGATAAAAGAGCATGACCATCTATTTGAAGTGCTTGTCAAGATCTTTTCTGGCCATAGAACAACACTTTCATTCAAAGAATTCCTTTCTCTTGAGCTCTATAGTGCTGTCAGGTTTGCCAATGAAGAACAAATGAATAATCTGGATAGCATTATCCAGAGTTTTGAGTTAGAAAATACATTTGGTCTTGCGCTACGGCTGCCTTCCACCAATCTTTCAAAGCTCTTGTGAATCTACTAGAAAATTCAAGAATTACTTTGTAAGTGCTGTGTTCAGTAAGGTGCCTAGTAGTCAAACAGGAATGGAATTCTTTGAGTCAATCGGGCCACTTATGGTATGAAAGATCATCTAAGGTGAAGTATACCTTGGATGACAATGAAGTTGAAGTTCTAGTAGGAAAAGTGTTTGGATGTACCACTTCTGGCTTTGAGGCCATATCTTCTTCCGGAACTAGGTATGCCATCATGACATCAGCAGACTGAGAGGATTCATCAGATAATTCGGAATCAGATGAATCAGATAATTCATTTTGAGGACATTTTGACTGGTTTATGGCAGAGATGGTAGGAATCTGGACTTGGTGTCTAAGAAAACTTTTTAGAGGATTTGACACCATACGTGATTGAGGCGGTGGGGATTTGGGTAAGGGTGGGAGGGGGTGCTGAAGGCGACACTTTGTCTTTCCCTCGAGACACTTTGTCTTTTTCCAATTTTTTCAAGCGTTCTCGGAGAGACAAGAAAATGGATTTGGGTGGTGGAGCGGCTGAGTTGAAAACATCTGCAAATAATGAAGACGGTCCTAGAGAGAATTCGGATCTTGGAGTTGGGACAATAGAACGGAATAGAAAAGATTCAGAAGGATAAAAAGACTTTTGACTCTGGAGGATTTGGAACTTACGCTTGAGCTTTTCAATTTCAGGGTCTGGCCTTCCTAGTAATGACTGGAAGGAATCTGCTTAATCTCAAGCAGATGAAGCCTTTTCTGAACATCTTCTTGGACACAGCAGTCGTCTGCTCTACTTGTTCAAGTCGGACATCGACTGTATTAAGGATCACATTCTGAGCAAGAGCATTTTCCGTCCGCCAATTCAAGACAGTCTCGGAGGGAATGGATCTTTTGAGTCGTTCGTGAGCATCCACATCATTGGAAGCAAGTATCTTGGGTGCATGATAATATCTCTACTGTGGGCTTAAGGGCTGGAGTAATGGGAAGTCTTAAGGTTGGAACATACAAATGCTGGATAATACTAGAGGTGGTTTTGGCTTGGGAGCGCATGTGTGCGGTCAGGAGAGTTCCGTGGGATAAGAGTTTTTTTTTTTACCCATTTTTGGATCGGCTTACAGAAAGGAGAAGTAACAGATTCCTTTGGCGACGAAGGTGGAGATGGTGAAGGCTTAGGTTCATCTGGACAAGAAGGTGGTGATGTGATTTTCTAAGGAGGCTTTGGTGTGTCATATTCAACCATGAAGCGGTTTGCAATTTAAAAATCAGTTTCGAGAGTATGTGGACATACAAAAGCTTTTATTTCGAGAGTTTGTGGATATCCACTACTTCTGTGTGTCTGTTTTTTTTATTTTTATTTTAAATTCTTAAAAAAAATACAAAAAGGAAGAGACAAAGAAAAAGGAATAAAAGTGAAATGACAAAAATGCCCTTGAGATCAGGCTTTTACTTGGAATTTTTTCCAAAATGACATGACACACCCTGTTTCAAAATGCACCAAATCGGCAAAGAGGGTGTGCGTGAACTCACGCTTTTTTCGGGGAAGTTAAATCGGTGGCAGCGAAATTCGTCGTCGAATTCCCCTTACGAAAATCGCAGGAAAAACGTTCAGAATTTCAAAGATCATCTCGAAATTTTTAAAAAGGAAAAAGAAAAAAGTTACGGGAGACGATTTTGCATTTCGAGCAAAATTTTAGTTCCCGACATGGACGGCAAGTTGATGCACGCTCCGGAAGGGCGCGTGATGGGACTCAAACTCAGCTACCGAACTCCAATTCTTTTCCAGTAGCGAAGATTCCGAAGCGACGTCAGTTTCCCTCTCGCTCGTATGAAAAACTGCTTTCGGATTTCCGATCGAATATTCTCTCTCTCTCTCTCCTCCTTCTTCTTCTGGATTCCCCCTGTGCTGCTGCCGCTCGTGTTCGCCGATCTTCAGGATCGCAGCCGATCGCCGGATACGCCATGCGTGCTCAGCTGTCCTCCGTCAAATGCGATCGCGCCTCTGTCGTCGGTGAGCTCCCGCCCGCTGCTCGCTCCTCCTCCGCTCGATCGCGTTGTCCTCCCGCGCGTCGCTCCGTCGGTGCTTGTTCCGGTCTTAAGGTCTGACTCTGATTCTTCTTCCCTTCGTCGGTTTTATCGTTGTTATCTTGTTTTTTTGGTATTTTCGGTGCGGGAAGAGAGATGACGAGCTTGCCGATCGGGAATGGAGTCGATGGGGCCTTGCGTCGATTGCGAAATGCTATCTCTTGCTATCAGTTAATTGAGTTGATTCGAAATTCTCAGTCGGTCATATGGAGAAAATGGAATGGAGACAGCGGATGGCTCGCTTAGAGAGGGGGGGGGGGAGGAGGATGCTTGCTTCTGTGGATTGCTATTTCGTTCTATGGACTGTGAAATCAATATGGACGTGAAGAAGACATCGTCTGAGTTCTGTGGGATTCCTTTTCTGTGCGGTCGTTTGGATGTGCTTAGGCCTGGTGCTGTTATTAATTTTTTTTGTAGCTTACAGAGTCTGAACTTGGGTGGCTATACGCTGTTTATGTGCCCCCAAATCACTTTTATCTGCTCTTTTCTCAAACAGATAGATGGTATGATTTTCCAGAGGTTTGGTTGCCGTCTGCGGCGGAGACTCGTTCCATACAGGGCATTTGATGAGGTAAACTTTTTGCACACTACTAAAAAGTATGTTTTGCTCCACGCAAGTTTCTGCTGTTTTAGGCTTTTATCCACTTGCATTTGAATCTTCTATGCTCTATGCGAATCGAATAAAATTTACTTTGTATCATCATCCATTTCAGAAAATAAACATCTTGCCTCGGTACCCCGTTTCTCTTTATCTCTGAGTAACATGTGCTAGTTCTCTAGTTGGTTCATGCCCTTGTTTAACTATTCTGTTGAAGTATCTAACAGTATTCATCGTTTTCTTTGATGTTCTCTAGGACTCAGTTGATATTCCACCCCTTAATGATTGGGATGGCAGTGAGGGTACCAGTGGTTATATGATGTCATCCAGTGATGGTGAAGACAGTGACAGTGAATTGATATTAACTGCGAGCAGTGACGTGGATTTGCCTAAGTATAAAGTATCAACGAATGATGCATTAACAATTACTGCTCATAGATTTGCACTGATTGGCAGGCGCCGGAAGAAACGCAGGTATTTAGAACTGCTTCAATCAAGTCGGATGTGACCAAAGATGCCTATGGATGCAATGCGAAGGAAGATTCTTTTCATACTAATCTGGTCTTTTCGAATATGTATACTTGCAGGATCAAATATGGGATGTTGAACAACATGGGTTTGATTACTTTTCTGACGACCTTCCTTTTATTATTGGATTGGTGTGCTTGGCGTATTGTCAGATTACCACTGCCACAATTTTACTTGACCCGCCCTTTTTTCATGTCGGCTGTTATAGCGTCCTGTGTAGGCTACATATTTGTTCCCTTACTTGATGGTTTTAATATTTACCAAATTATCCGTAAGGAAGGAACTGTGAGACATTATTTGAAAAAGAGAACACCCACAATGGGTGGATTGTTTTTTGTGCCTGTTGGTGTGGCTGTTGCACAAGCCATAGCTGGTTTTTCTTCAACTGAAGTTACTGCAGCTACCGTAGCGACTCTGGCATTTGCTGCAATTGGGTTTATAGATGATAACTTCAGCCTTCTCGAGAATCGAAATCATGGTTTATCTGCCTGGGCGAAATTGTTGTTAGAGGCAAGCTTTCTTACATCAGTTCCCTACACAGATTCAGATGTCTCCTTAAGGTGTCTTTAGTCAAAGAACCCTTTTGATAAAAATCTCAAAACTGATTCTTAATTGTTTTACAGGTTGTTGTTGCGACAAGTTTCGCTTTGTGGCTGGATTGCACGAGGATATCATCACCTTATGGCATGTATACCTTCTTGTAACTAATCTGATCAACCTTTATCTGATGGTAACTCACATATCTAATCTTGTGCCAATGTCTAACAAATTTCACTACTGAAAAATTGTCTGGTGCTTTCATCTGTTGATTGATGGAAGACACTAAAATGCTGCATGAACATTATATAAATCCCCACATTTTAAGGTACTTACTATTTTTTGGTATGGAAAGAGATTGGATGGGTATTCTTCTTCAATGTCATCGTTTGAATGGTAATGGCAAATAGTGAAACTAGGTGCACGGTGCAAATTACCTTAAGTGGAAGTTGAACAGTTTTGGGATCAAAATTAACTGGAGAGTCTGTCTGTTTGCAGACATGTTATACATTAATGACTCAACTTTCTTGATAACAGCATGTGTTCTGTCAAGAAGTACTGAGACACACTTTTTCTTGACTGATCCAGCTTTTGGAGTTCTGTGAAATTTACAATGGACTTTAGTAGAACATTGTGATTTACTGATCAATTAGACCTGAATCCTTCCACTAACAAATGATCAATCAACAACCTTCAGTACTATTTTCTTCTAAAGGAATTTAACTTATGTGATTCGCTTCTTGTATATCACCACTTGCATCTCATTCCGCATTCATGAGTTTTTCTTTATTTGATGCTCTCTTTAGTACTAGTAAAGCTGAGACTTAGGCAAGTCTTTGTCTCAACTTTTGTAATTGCTTATATCATGTTGTAAGTGTCTTTCTTTTTCAGAAAGAAAGTGCTTATTTCTGTTTTGCATAGGGACTTCTCCAATTGGATGGAGTTAAGAACATGAAAAGTTGACAATTTGCAGATCCCTATTTTGGTGGACCCTATATTATCCATTAGGGGTTCTCCCTTCCCCTTCTCTCTCTCTCCCCCCACCTCCCCCCTCTTCTCCTCCCTCTTCTTTACTATTAATGAACTGGGCTATGTACTAAAGTTATTATGAGAACATCCTGAATGTTCAGTATTAGACAGCCAAAATCTGTGACAAAATTGTTGCGAATCTGTTGAAGTAGATTATGTCACTTCATTAAGATGCCATGTTATATGTAGTTGGTTGTATTTTCAAATTTTATAATTTTTTTTTTGTTTAGCTGATAAAATGTTTACTTCCTACTGTGGCATTGCCTCTCTATTTTGTAAGCATCCATCTATTAGTTCAACAATTCACTCATTTGCCGCCTTAATGCAGGAAAAAGTTGGTTCCTCTGCCAGCGCCATTGGGCATTGTATGCCTGGGAAAGTCTTATTCTCTGTTGACATCATTTTGCTTCGTGTCTATGGGAAATGGGATTGATCTAACTGATGGTCTTGATGGATTGGCGGGTGGGGTTTCTGCACTGGCTTTTATAGCAATGTCAGTTGTCGTGCTTCCAATATGTGCTGGTGAGTACTGTGAAGAGTGCAGATAGATGCAAAGTGTCTTCTCGTGCATCTGAAGAGTTTAACAATCTGAATAAATTTTTAAAAGGAGAAACTAATCCTGAGAGTTTCATTGCGTCCGGTTCTGAGGTTAAGTAGTGGCACAGAGTCAGTTTTTTCTCTGTATGTTTCAGTATACTAACAACTGTGTATGTTGGAAGGTAGACCTTGCTATCTTCGGTGCATCAATGGCTGGAGCCTGTGTTGGTTTTCTTTTGCATAATAGGTACAAAGCATCTGTCTTCATGGGTGATACTGGATCTCTAGCACTTGGTGGAGCCCTAGCTGCAATGGCAGCCTGTACGGGAATGTTCCTTCCGTTGTTCATTTCATCTGGGGTTTTCGTTGTTGAAGCATTCTCTGTAGTTTTGCAGGTTAGTCATGGAATACTTAAATACAGTTTGGTTACAATATACTTTTTCACCTAAGAATATGCAGTGTCCTTTGTTCCTGCTAACTAACCGTAGCCTGGCTGTTTTGATATTGTTGGCATTTCATCAATTAGATGACATCAACGAGGTCAAGGAAATTTAGATGTCTGGGAATATGATCCTGTGATGCACTCATTTCTTTTACCGATAAACAGCTTGTGTTTGACTGAAGATTACTTTACAAATTTGAGAAGATCTGATTTGTGACCTCCTCTTCGGGGACCTCAACATGAGATCGACATAGGGATGTACTCATCTAGAGGAGGCTACTTACCACTAAAGAGGACCATAAATACTGGTGTATTTTTTTAACCAATCAATAGCGTATGGGGGTGATTACCTGTGCTAGGATATATATGTACCTGTATATCTCAAAGAGCAATGCTACTGCTTGGTCAGCCACTATCAGAAGAATTGATTTCTTTTTCTGTCTTAGGTAAGTTTAATCTAGAGCGAGAGTTAAGGAAGGTTAGTTCTTAGCACCGAAGATCTATTGCTTGATCCCAGAAGAAGTCGCAAATGTACTGAAGCACAGGGGCCCTGCTAAACCCTTTATCTTGGAAGATTGGTTTAAGTCACAGTACCAGGGTTTATCTCAGACAGATCAGGTCCAGGTTTCAGCTAACTTTTTGGTTTTAAGACTATAAGAACATAACCAGGAAGGAATCAGTGGACAGAATTTGGGGATAACAGGTCCATGAATATTGGCATTCCAATGCCGTATGTGATCGCCTGTTGTTGATCAGGCAAATTGATTTTCGACAGTTAGTTAGTCAGTAACAAAGCAATGGGGATATTTTTTAAGCATCACAAGAAATTTAACTCTCAATAAAGATTGTTTCGATATTTACCTTTTGACACTAATTGACATTTCTATACTGAGCGTTTTTCTGTTTCAACAGAACACGTAGGTCTTCAAGTTACTTTAATCATATGTTATCTGAGCAAGAGAGGGCTTGAGTCAAATTCTCCATCCCCTGCTTATTTGATGTAGTAGTTGAAAGATGTTGGCATTTAGGTTCATTGTGTTGTAAATCAAACTTCTTGCACATTCAAGAAGTTCCCCAGTATTCATTACTCATGACAGGTAAAGTTTCGTTACTTCTGTTTTGCATTTACCGCCAATTGTCCTGCATTGAGCGTGTACAGCCGAAAGCCATGGTGATGATTTTTCATATCACGTTGCCTTGCCTAATTCCTGGAATTGATCGTATCTACATTTCAGGTGTCACATTTCAAAGCCACCAAATGCCTGCGTGGATATGAGAATCGCATTTTTCAGATGGCACCGCTTCATCATCACCTTGAATTATATGGTTTCAAGAAACCGATTATTGTAGCGGGGGCATACCTTTTATCGTCTGTGCTGTCCTTGTTTGCTGGGTATGTGGGTCTTATATCAGCGTAACTTTTTGAGTAATTTAGAGAACTATATTAGTTAGAGCATGCTAATTCGCGTTTCATTAGTTGGAATGTTTACTTAGATACCAATTCTTTTGTTGTTATGCCGTTTTCTCTGGCTGAAATTTCATACCGAGTTAACAGATGGTCATATTTAATTTTTTGCATACGAATCGCGCTAAAAGTATCTCTCATATTTATCTGTTCCTCATCTTCAGCTGCTTCGGCTTTCTTCGGTAATTGCACTCTCTTGTCGTGCAGCAATTGCCAATTTGAGTGCAATTACCAATTTTCTTTCTTGTGCGCCATCCACAAGACGTTGAGGGAGATAGATTGGATTTGTGACTAAGCAGTAAGCAGTCCTTTACCAACGCCCTACATAATTCCTCCTCTCCTGAAGAGGGCTTAGTTCCTAGGCCTTGACCCTTCGGAAATAGACTCAATTTTCCATTATTACTTTTCTATTCCTTAGGTTGTTTGGTTTTCATCAAAGATGCCACTAGGTCTAAATAAGCCGGCCGTGTGAGGTCTAATCTTTGAAAACATCTTACCAAAAAGGGTTTTTTGATTTGATAAATTCCATACATTTTATTATCCATGCCTACTTTTCCCGCAGGATTTTCTGGTGTTTGATTTACAAAAAAAAAAAAAAATTAGTCAAAGAAAATATTTTTCACCAATGAAAAGAATATCTTCAAAGTGCAAAATAATTTCCCCTTTCTTAAGAGGGGAAATCATTTTCCCCATCTTTCCTCCATGCACTTGTTGGCGTTTCTTTTCTTTTTAAATATTTAAAAAACCTAATTTTTTTAATAATTTCTTATTTTTAATATGTTTGTTTTTGTTCTTTTCTTTTCTTTCTTCCTCTAGCGATTGACAATGCCAGCCATAGGTGAGGGACAAGCCTCGCTAACCTTGGGTGAGGTGGAGCTTAGCCGTGGCCTACGAGCTCGAGCCTTGCTAGCACCTCGCTCGAGGTCGGCGAGGGTCGAGCTCGACCTCACCGGATTGGGCGTTGCCAGCCTTGGCCAAGCTCGCCTTTGGCCTATAAAAAGAAAAAAAGAAAAAAGAAATAAAAATATTGATGTTTTGGTAATTTTCTTTAGAAAAATCACTCAGACTTTTCATACCAATTTATACCAAACGGTGGAAAATATTTTCCTATTTATTTTAAAGTTGTAGCCAAATACCGAAAAATATTGCCATTATCTTGAAGAATGACTCTGAATAATATTTTGAGTAGCGCTTTTTTCGCTCCCTCTTTGGCTACCACGCTCCCTAAGTTAGCGTTTTGACAATAATATCCGTTGTGGGTCCTATCTTTTAGTACATCATACCCACTAACAAATTATTAAATTCCAACGTGGGCCCTATTTTGTGTTTACTTTTTTCTTTTTCCTTTTTCTTCCCTATCTCTCTCTTCTCTTTCTTTGCATGTTGATCATTTTCTTCCTTGCTACCTTCTTCACGTACGTCCTCCACCGCACCTCCGACCCTAAAGGCTTCATTGGCTGCATTGTTCTCTCACTTCTCCACCTCGTCGCTCCTCGCCACCTCGATTTGTCGTCATTGAGACCTACTCGACTATTGTCTACTCCGTCGTGAAGGGGTGGCGTTTTCACCTTAAGAGCATCGTCAAGTTGGTTGCTTCTTTCTCATTTCTCTCTCTGTCTCTCAAGTTCCTTAACTTCATCATAATTAGTTGGATCTTCATCTTCAAAATCATTTAGGCACACGGTGGAGTCGAGCTACGCCTCGTTGATCTTGTGCCCCTTTGTGGAGGAGAAGACAATGGTCAAGAAGGTCTTGATGATGTTGGGTCGAGGCCGCGAAGAGTGGCAAGATGGAGAAGTGAGCAAACGACGCAACTAATGGAGCCTTTGGGTCGGAGGCGCGACGGAGGACCCACTTAAAGAAGGTAGTGAGGAAGAAAACAAGAAACACGCAAAGAGAAAGATAGTGAAGAAAAAGAAAAAAAACAAGATAGTAAACACAAAATGGGCTCATGTTTGAATTTAGTAATCTATTAATGGGTATGATATATTAAAAGGTGGGAACCACAAAGGATATTGTTGTGAAAACACTAATTCAAGGAGTGTGATAGCAAAAAAGGGAGTGGAAAAAGCTCCACCCAATATTTTTTAGAAATGTCTCATTTTTGGGAAACAAATGAAGGCTAAAACTATAAAGGAAATGAGTGAAACCATATGATGGTATTATTTATTGGTCAATCTCATTCAAAGTACATTATTTATAAGCACAGTTATAATGCAAAAAACTCTTTACACATTTATTTTTGGATGGTCAAAATTTAATTTTGGAACAAAAAATTATAAAAAAAATCTAAATTTATTATAATTGTGTTAATTCAATCCTAAATATATCAATTGTGCCAATTTAGTCCTAAATCATTTTCATATTTTGTCAATTTTGGCCAAAAGACATGGACGCCAACTGTTCTATGTAGCACGCTCGAAGCCGACATGATTTTTTAAAACAAAAATTATTAATTTTTTCTCTTTTTTTTTTTTTATTTTTATTGTTAAAGGATGGCAAGATACCGCCAGCCATTGGTCGAGGCCCACGACCCTCGACCAATAGTCGGTGAGGACTACGACCCTCGCCAGCGATCGGGGAAGGCTCACAGGCCCTTGCCCAATGGTCGACGGTCGGCCACTTTAAAAAATAAACAAAATGAAAAAAATGAACCTTTGTTGCCCAACTCTTTTCTTTTTGCCTTAGAAGAATGCTCTTAATAGTGATGTCGTGTCGGATCTTGACTTACTATACTATGAAATTATAGATGTATATGAAAATGTAGTAATAAGAATGAGAGGTGTTAAACTTTTTATCATTCAGGCGTCAAGCTATTTTAAGCCTTGGCTAAACCTTGAAAATCTTAATGCCATAATGCCTTTCATAACCTCCTAGCCATTATCCTACTGCAACAATTCTTGCCAAAAATTAAAGAAATTTCACGTTAATGTCGGTCCTACCACATAGATAGGTCGGTATCATTTTCAACAATTTCTTATCAAAGTTGACCATATGAACTCAATTGGCAAAATGTAAAAATGCTTATGACCGAATTGACAAAACTAAAAGGTTTAGTATTTTTTGGTAACTTTCCCATATAGGTAAAATTGGAAAGTTGTTTTGATACTAGTAGTGAAACTAATAAAAATTCAAAAATTCTTGGTTAAACATATGCAATTGGGTAAACTTATGCCCTGCCATCTAGAGTATAGCGTCACGGGATAAGCATAAGAAAGAGTTGGCTTTCCGGTCCAAAGTATAGTATTACAAAGTAAGCCGCGAGTTTTCAAATCATTTTTTTTTTATATGATCTTTCTTAGACATTTCACTATGTTCAAAGTCTAATGTCGAGCTAACAATTCACGCCTGCTTTTTTCTATTTGGGATCAAATCCAAGCATCGTGCCCCTCTTTTAGGTTCCATTTATTTTGCGGAAAATGAATAATTTTAAAAATATTTTCCTATAAACATTTGTATTGCTTACATAAATAAATAAACCAAAAGTATTTTCATCATCCAGAAAAAATGTTCAGGCATAAATTATTGTCCATAATGAAAATAATTTTAATTTATCAATTATTTTAAGTGATAAAAACGATCATTTTTTAGGAAAATATTCTCCAAATTATTTATTTTTTACAAAATAAACGGAGCCTTAATTTATTGAATTTAGCCATTGCATCAAATTGGATTCTAGAGCACCGTAGAAGAATTTTTGGAGCATGCTAAAAGACGGCTTGCGCTTGTCTTCATTTAACTAGATTTTTGCTCGTGTATTTATCATATGATTTTGAATCTCTTTTATTATTATAATTGAGGTAAAGCAATTGATAAAAGCACTGGTAAAGGGGAAAATATATATATATATATATATATATATATATATATATATAAAATCATAAACTTATTGAATTGGGAATAATTCAATCTTAAACTCTTTAATTATATTAATTTAGTCCTAAATATTTTAAAGAATTTGTGTTAATGTAGTTCATCGAACCAATTTTGGCAGAAAATTACCGATATGGACACCGGCCATCTTATGTGGCATTATTGATACTGACGTGGATATTTTTTAAATTTTTTTAAATTCGTTTAAATTTTTTTCAATTTTTTTTGCCTTTTTCTTCATTTTTGTCTTCTTTTATTTCCCAACCGTGGGTTGGAATTTGAGAGCTCACCTAGATCTAGCGAGAACCGTGAAGCCCTCGATCGCTAGAGTTGTAAAAAAAAGGATGAAAAAAAGATATTGAAAAATTCCATGAAAAGAATTAAAAAATTGTATGGGACAATCAGCGTCTATATTTGTTATTTTCGGTAAAAATTGTTCAGTTTGACTACATTGACACAATTACAAAAAATTCTAAGACTAAATTAGTTAAATTAAAAGGTTTATGACTGAATTTGTATCAATGCAATATATTTTAAAAAAAATTGTACTTTTTCCATTGGTAAAGGTAATGACCATGTGTGTCCCATCCCAACCCTTAGATATTCAATTTTGAAATCGAGAACAAGTTTTGGAAAACACCAATATATATATTTGGAAAATACCAATATGGAAAGGTAGAAAAATGAAAAGACAAAACAAAGAATAACTATTGTAAAGAAAAAAAAAAAGGAAAAAGGAAAATGCCAAAAGGGTAGTCTCGGGAATTCACAGCTTAGCTTCCTTCCATTTAAGATAAAAACCCTAATCCGAACTCGCCGTATAAAAACTGAGTCGATAAGCAGCGCCCTTTCCTCTGGTCTGATATCTTCGCAGCCGACGCAGCACCAAAGATCTTCCTCAAAGCCCTAAGCACTCGAGCTCTCGACTCGACAAATTTTGCAGCTATGGTGAGCAAAGATGTCCTGTATATCTCTCTCTTCTCGTTGAGTAAGAGATCTGCACAACGAAGCATGATCCTGAGGTTTCCATTGATTTGCGGGGACTTCTGTATCTTGAATCCTGCGTTCATATGGTCTGACCGAGAGATGAGATCACGCCTGTGGATAGATCTAGAGCTCGGCTTCTGGGCGTTGCGTGAATTCCCTTAAATTGTGCTTGATATCGCCATGTTCACTTAGTGGAAAAGGTTGGAGCTTGTGAGCCTGTGGCGGCGCCGCCTCTTTGTGCCTCTCAAAATGTTGAAGATTCGGCCCGTCCTTCTTCGATTAGATCTATTCCTGTTCAAGATTTTGTTTATCCGATTTTGAAGTTTCGAACTGGGCGGATCTTAGCTCACCCTTTTTTTAACTAGCCCATTTTCTTCGAGGCTAGTAGCTCGTGGGCAGTTCAAGCTGTACTGGCTCCATCCATTGTAGCGTTTGTTAAAATGGTTTGTTCAGGAGATGATATATGTCGTGTGATTTGTTTCCATTGTTCTTTCGTTGGCTCTTACGTTTTTAGGATGTTACTCGAACTTGCTGCCTGTAATCTTTTTGTGTTCATGTTTTGGTCATTTGATTGGAATTCCATTAATGATAATTCGCCTATTTGTCTTTTTACCCTGTTTTAGTCGAAAAGGAAGGTTAGAGAGCCGAAGGAAGAAAACGTCACTCTTGGTCCTGCCGTTAGAGAGGGAGAGTATGTCTTTGGCGTGGCTCACATCTTTGCCTCCTTTAATGACACATTCATTGTAAGTGTATTGTGGTCGATTTAGTTTATAAGTTTGTTTGTCCCTTTGTACACCCTTGATTGGAATTTGGTTTTCTTGCTTGAACTTCAGCATGTGACTGATTTATCTGGTAGAGAGACCCTCGTCCGTATTACTGGTAAGCAAATAATGATTATACTGTTTAATTTTGGATCCTGTGCAAATCGCGTTTTGTTTTTTTTTTTTTTGTGGTTGTATGCACGCTGAGTAGGATGTCGAACAATTGAAATCCCCTTGTAGGCACAATGATTCATTTCACGTTGTGAGAAGCAAAGAAAATGTTTGGACCAGTTAGGAGTATGGCGAGTCCTGATTTTGCCTCATTTGGTCGTTACATTTTGCTGCGTCAAAATTTTCGCAACTGTTATTTTATGTACAAATGGACTGACATATAGAAAGCTTAGAGTTGGTAAAGTAAGCTGTGGATAATGTAGTTGTGGAAAGGAAAAGGAAAATAACACAAATAAAAGATGGAAGTGGTTGCTTAGGCAAAATTAGGTGATCTAAAAAGTCTTTTCAATAAATAATTCATCACGGAAAATTGTAGCCAAATTACAGCGGCTTACTACTGTTACAAGCTGAAAGATAGAAACTTGGAATCATAAAACAGTATGCATTCTAGACTAGAATACAGTATCCATTCCGAGACTAAGTCCTCTATGATATAACACTTACAGCTTTTCGCCTAATTCTGTTCTCATTTGTTTTATGTTGTCTCTTTGAGTTGAAATGGATGTTCGGGCTCCTAGTCTAATGTGATCATTGAAGAAGAGATGCGCACCCATTAGGAATTTTAGGAGGACAAGCTTGGTTTACTGTAGCTATATTGAGGGATTAACTTTGGGCAAATGATCTATCGCCTATTCCTTTTTTGGAAGTTTTCATGTTTGCATTAAAAAATTTTGACTGCTGTATAATGGCTGTTTAAATTTTCATACAACAGGAGGTATGAAGGTTAAAGCTGATAGAGATGAGTCTTCTCCATATGCTGCGATGCTTGCTGCCCAGGACGTTGCCCAAAGATGCAAGGTTTCTTCTCATTTCTGTTAAAATATCCTGAAAGATTCCCCCATTTACGTAAAAATGTTTCCTGGAGAGAGCATGCATGCATTCTCTCTCTTTGCTCTCTCTCTCTCTCTCTCTCTCAGAGTATTCCCATGCACCCTCGTACTTTAGAGTCATTCTTCTACTTGTAGGTTTTCTCTTCTAATTTTTCTTTGAGAGGCTCCTGTTTGAGTCGATACACTGAACTACATTTTCCTAAGTTTTGTTGTAATTGTTTATTTCCTTGGATATAGGAGCTTGGCGTCACGGCCCTTCATATTAAGCTCCGTGCAACTGGCGGGAACAAGACAAAAACTCCTGGTCCTGGCGCCCAGTCTGCTCTTCGAGCCTTGGCTCGTTCTGGAATGAAAATTGGTCGCATAGGTAAGTCATTATCTTGATAATGTATTCAAAACGATGGCAACTGTTTTTGTACTTGGGTGATGGAAAATCTCAGCTATTTGGTCAAATTCGATAATCACAGTGGTATCACAGTGGTAGGTTGGACTTTTGCAAATCTTTTGAATTAAAGCAGTGAGGGTAATATTACACTGGCCTAGGACAAGCGTAATATAAACTTTGTGCAAGCATTTTCCCATGCAATTCCATAGGAATCTTCTTATGTCATTTCGATCTTGTCTATTTTTACCATCTTTGCACCCTTCTCATGTGTTGTTCGATCTTAACTCAAGTTGTTCATATTTGTCCAGAGGATGTGACGCCAATCCCAACTGATAGCACTCGAAGAAAGGGCGGTAGAAGAGGAAGAAGGCTGTAGGCCAGTGTCTTTCATCTCTCTTATCAGATCAGTGTTTCAGTATCTCATATTAGCTTCGATTCTGGGGTCGGAACAGTTTTGCTCTTAGAAACTATTTTTGTACTTCTGAAAAACGGCTAAGCTGGAATACTTGATTATTGGATTCTCTGGAGATTTATGGCGTGGATCGTGATAGTTGCATTTGAGATTCTTAATTGTGGATTGACCAGTTTCCGGAGGATAGAGTAGGATATATTTCTTTCCCCTGTGGATCTTTTGGTCTCTTCATGTATGGAGGAAAGTTGAATTTACAGTGGCACTGCGAGGAATGGAAATCTTTTCACTACCCATCTTTGTCCCAGGCAAAGATTACATTTATAATTACAACCAAGCTAAGATTAAATTTCGGTGAGGTTTGATTAATATGATCAAACCAAAATAATCTGGAAAAAACCATGCGTAAAATGACATCTTGAGCCTGAGAGAGAATGGCGACTTTCGCGCTCCGTAAAGAGGGAGAGTAGAAATCTCTCAAAAGTTGAGAGATTTCTGCTGTAACTTAAATGGTCATCTAAATTTAAGAACTTACCGAGGGGAGTGTATGTGAAATGATTGGATAAACATTAACGTCATGCATCAATTTACTACGCGAGTCAAACTCGTGTTTCCCGACGTGGTTTTTGAGGAGTTGATTCTCAATCAGTATTTTTTTTCTTGTCAATCTCTGACAGTACTTGAAAAACCACAAGAAGAGTTGCCACAAAAAATTTCAAGTTGGCACATGCATTAATGCTAATTTGGTTCTAAACATTTTAAATTTGGCTATTTTTTTTTTTGGTCCAAGCTAATTTAGTCATAAATACTTTGATAATTTTTCAATTTAGTTATTTCGATCGATTTTAGCCAAAGATTGATGGCGTGGATGTCATCCCACGTAGGACGACTAGCATTGATGTTAATAATTTTTTAATGTTGTTTATAAAGGAAATTGAATATGCTATAATAGTCGAAAATGCTGCTAAAATAGAAGTAGTCTTGAAACTTGAGTAAGGTCCTTGAGCAAGGATATCATGTATTAATTTAAGACATTCCATATATGAGCCTCTTCAAACTCTCGCCAGTCATGGGGGAGGGTCCTAGCCCTTGCCCAAGTCTGGCAAGGACCGCACTGCCCTCACCAGTGGTGGGCAAGGGTCGCAGCCCTTGCCCAAACAGCCACTACGCGACCACCCTTGCTTGTGACTAGCAAGGGCCTCGTGGCCCTCGCCCGGTTGCCGACGACCTCGCTTACGTCTAGGAAGGGCCTCGTGTCCCGTGTTCGACTAAGAAGAAATAAAGGAAAAGAAAAAAATTATAATGAAAAATAGAGAAGAAAAAATAAAAAAAATAATAAAGAAATTAAAAAAATTGGTCACATTAGCGCCGATCGCATCCATATTGGCGATTTTCAAAATAAATAAATTGCTAAATCATCAAAAGGTTTATAATTAAATTGGTCAAATTAAAAGGTTTATGAATGAATTAGCACAAGTGCAATAGGTTTAACACCTTTTTTTTTTTTTGTAATTTTTCCCTTGAGCTACATTTACTCCAAACTAATTTTTCTCTCATAAAAAATTTTGAATTGGTATACCCGTGCCACATTTGGCCCTTTTTAACTTCCTTCAAATTGCTTTGATAAATTCCCGATGTCGAATGACACGTGGCAAATCCACGTGGAAATTCATGTCTCTCTATTGCTTCATCTAGCCATCATTCTTTCAATTTAGACACATTCTCTCTCTCACTCAAAGCATGCTCTTCATCGTCCACAGTCCTTGTCTAGGCTTCGGAATTCGTTCAAGCAATACTCTTCTTCGTCGAGCACACTCTTTGTCAATCTTCTCGTCTTTGATTGTTTTTCTCAGATTTGTTTGTCGAGCTCAAAAAATCCTAAGCACTATGTATGTCGAACTCGATCTTCTGATCTTTGCTACTTGTCTGTTAGAGTTTTTGTTTTTTTTCTTTACGCTTGGTTCATAAAAAGTCGAAATTTACAGTAGATTTGCTAGCAATGAGCCTCTATGTTTCTCCTATTCCATATTTCAATCGATTAAAGATGCTCTTGTTAAGATTCACCATTTTGTTTTCTATTGATTTGATTCCTCGTTTAATTCATGTAATTCCTCTTCCCTGATTTAATGCAAGACTTGTCTAAACTCGAAAACAATTCACGCTGGGTCAGATGTGTTTCATGGAATTGTCTTGGCATGGTGGTACACTAGACAATTGAAGAAATATTGAGGCTGGCATTTGCATTGGCAATGGTTATTTGCTGTTTTCTGCTTATAATTCTTGGTTATTTGTAAATTTGTCAAACCGGAGAAATCGGATTGGATTTGGATCAGGTCAAATATAGATAGGTTCAAACATACCCATTTAACTCATTTATGAGTCATTTATTGTAATGCAAATCTAGTGACCCATACCAAACCCGATCCATATTCATAAAACACTTGCATATTTAATCAAATCTAGAAAAATTCATACCCAAACTGATGTGAGAGTGTGAAGCGGGTGAACGCGAGATTGAATGATGGTGAGAGAAAATGAAAAAAGAGTCATAGCGATGAGTTGGGATTAAGTAAACTGTAAACCCATTTATGATCCATTTATTGAATGTAATTAACCAGTAATAACAACTTAGCTCACCCAGTATGATTTAAGAAATGAGTTTATGACTCATTTTAATAGGCAAAAGTATAGCATGAGTGCCAATATTAGCGTATGGCGCTCACTTTAGTGTCAATATTTTTTTCCGGATCACTTAAGTGTCAATTTTTTTGAAAAACGGTTATTTTAATGCCAACTCCGGCAAGATTCGCCAAAAATTCTACATGAGGTCCACGTGGCTCGCCGGAGCTTCCAAGTCAGCAATAATTTAAAAAAAAAAAGCAAAGAGTTAAAAACATTAATAAAAAGTCAAAAAAGAAGAAGAAGAAGAAGTCCGGTGCGACGGCGAGGGCTATGAGCCAGCAATTGCCGGCAAGGGTGGGGGATGGCCGAGGGGGGTCGCCTAGCCTCGGCAACCCTCGCCGAGGCGTCGCTAGGGTCAGCGAGGCCCAGCCGTTGTTGGCCTCGCCTAGCGACGGCCAAGCCTTGCCGAGCCATTGCTAAGCGAGGCCGGCTGCGCCTAGCCCCGATGAGGCCTCGGCAGGCGACCCCCCTTGGCCATCCCTAGGGGTGAGCGGTTCTAGGTTCCTTACAGGTTCCACCTAGAACCCGGAACCTACTCGTCGAAACAGGTTCCTCATTTTTTGGAACCTGGAACCTACCCGTCATACCTTGGAACCCGGAACCTACCCCGTCACAAGTTCTAGGGTCGGTTCCAGGGTACCCGAGAACCTATCAATTTTTTATTTTATTTTATTTTATTTTTTCATTTTTGGTTAATCAAAATAAGAGTGAACGATACAACATCTAAAAGAAAGTGGAGGTGAGTGGTTTTAGGTTCCGTACATATTACATTTAGAACCCGAAACCAATCCATTGGAACACGTTTATCATTTTTTTTTAACCTGAAACCTAAAAGTTTGTTTGGCTCCAAATTATACACTCAATATCAGACGCAATAGAACATTGCAGGATCGTGCAAAAACACATACCAAGAAAAATATAAAAATTTATTTCAAGGTCTAGGGTCTAGGTTCCGGGTTCCAAGTAGTGGAACCTGGAACCTACCCATTAGAACAGGTTCCTCATTTTTTGGAACCTAGAACCTACCCTACATACATTGGAACCTGGAACTAGACTGGATCCTACGGGTTCCGGTTCCGTGTTCTCGGCTCTACCCCGGAACCATGCTCACCCCTAGCCATCCCCCATCCCTCGCCATTGCAAACTCACGGTTCCCTTTATTTTTTTTTAAAAATAATTATTTTTAAGTTGAACAATCCACGTGGACGCCACGTGGGTTGATTTTTTTTTTAAAAAAATTGAATCGTAACATAAAAAATTTAATAAAAATGCCACATGTACTGTTTGACCGGAATTAGCACTTAAATAATTATTTTTGGCCGGAATTGGCAACTCGATGATCGTTTTTTCTCCGATTTGGCACTTAAGTGATTCGAAATAAAAATATTGGCACTAAAGTTAGCGCCGCACATAAATATTGGCACTCATACCGTACTTTTGCCATTTTAATAGGTCTAACTAATAGTATTATTTAGATTTGGTCTTTTTTTTTTTCAATCGTGACACCAAGTAGATGTATGCACTGAGCATGATACATCTATAACAGAGCCATTGCTTTACAAATGAAGCAAAATCGGAGTGAGGATGATTGGCTACAACTAAAGCAACAAAATAACAACTTGCAGGTAAAAGTTGCAAAATTTGAAGTCCATGAGAAGATCTATAATAGAGCCATGGGAGTGACATGTCTCCACTGATGTTGTTCAAGTTGGATCGAAGAACCAGACATTGCTGGCCTTAGTTTTGGAAACAATGTCGATGCAGGGATGCCGTGATGCAGGCGAGCCGTTCGAAAACTATGCTACCTTCGAGGCCTAATCCGAAGCACCCGTCTGAAAACGGCTGCCAAAAACTTAACGAACATGATGTTAACGAGTCAAGAACCTGGATACCGACACCTTTGGTTCGAAAGTTTGCAGGGACGGTGTTTTCTGGTCTAAAAATATGCTCCTTTGGTGTCGCGACGATCAGCGCATTTGAAGGCCTTGATGTCGTGCACAATGCCGGCCAACAAAGCTCCGAATGCCATGATTTCCATGACGACGGCCAGAAAAAGATCAAAAAAGCTCAATTCATACTAGAATAGACACGCACAAGCTTTACAAAACAAGTTTTACATCAGATATCCCACTCTCTCTGCAAATTCATCGTGTTGCTTCACTTTGAGATTGTTGAGTTTGACAGGATCTAGAAACTTGGCTTGAAACATCCATTGAGAGGTTTGCACCTCTCGACGAATTTATTGTACTATGTTACTATTACGAATCAGAAAATTGGGAAAAAAAAAAGAACAGAATGATATTTTGCTGATCATGGTGGATTGAAAAGTGCTCAAGAAAATTAAGTGTTTTATCCTCAAATATGAGTTTCCAGTGACTTCAGATACCACAACCTTGGAACTGTGTATCCTTGACAAATAACAACCTCAACAATTGCATTACAATTCACTAACTTCGACTTACAACGTTGGAAATTTTCTATATAGCGGCCGGTGTACTTCGTGACGTCTCCAAACTCCTTAACTCTGCCCAAGCGAAGTGCAATTGTAAATTCGCCGAACATCTACAAGAGAAGAACAAACCAACCCTCCTAGTTTGTACGTCAAAATAGATCACGAATCACATGAAAAAGCCTAGATGAAGCTAAAAAGGTGACTACGCTCCCACCATGCCCACTCTATTACTCGGGACCCAACTATTTCTCCCAATCTAAATGAACCTTAGGATTTGATAGCTATGGTTGATTCCATTTATTCCTGCTCTCGCTATCATCCTAAGAATTAGGAATCGCTCCTTATCTGAGCTCTCTATTTGGTCCTACAATTACTCCCCGCCCTTATCGGATTGAATTGATGCGCGGTCCACCACTTTTCGCCATGTTCGTTCGCAAATGACATACCTACCGAGAGATCTCCTTTTGAGTGGCTATCTATTCGACAAATAATGTAGAACCACATACTAAATCAAACACAATATTCAAGCCCATACAAATCTCTCTCTCTCTCTCTCTCTCTCTCTCTCTCTCTCTCTCTCAAATAGAATAAGTCATATGTATTGATGGGTGAGGTGAGGTTGGTTTCGGTTATAGATTGAGTTGGTTCCGTCATAAATGGATGAGTTGTGGTTGGTTTCGGTTATAGATTAAGTTGTTAAATGAGTTGGTTGGGTCACAAATGAGTTTTTTAAGTGTTAAATGGGATCACAACTTATTTAGACCTAACCCACTTCTATGACTCTCTTCACTTGGCTTAAATATGGAAATGCCTTAGCAATATGGGTCTGGTCGGGTATGAGTTAGGTATGGATCGACTTCGGTATGGGTAATTAAATTTGCATTACACTATAATGTGTTAAATTGGTCAATTTGAGTCATACCATTTTTACCCGACCCACCCTTGGTCTAGCTTAGAGTTTAATAGGCTAAAATCGTGGGCGTAGAGAGACCGATTCGGTGGCCACATGAATAATTCCAAATCATACAATTTGTGAGCGAAAAGCTCTGTTTTAGCAAACATAAGAAAGTTCTATACATGGAACTTTCTTATGTTTGCAAAATTTTTCAACCAATTTTAAACCTATTGTATGGATGTTAATTCATTCATAAACTTTTCAATTTTATCAATGTAGTCCTAAATTTTTGCGTCAAATTTCAATGTTATCCCTTTTTTCACCAAAAATCCTGACATGGTGAATATGGGAGTTCTGAAATCTCCCCTCGCAAGTTTCTCTTTCCACTTCCTTGTTTTGTAGTTTAAGTTTTTTGCCCTTTTCTTCCCTTTTGTACTCTTGAAATTTGTATTGTAACTCTACTATGTAGTTTTGACCCCCTATGTGGTGTCTTCTGTGGGAGCAGAAAAATTCGGAAGCCAGACTTTGAACATTGCATATCCCGCAAGCAGCACATGATACGGTTAGCACTATAGCTTAGGGAGCACATAACAACACTTCTAGAGTAGAAATTTGTTTGGTAACATAACTTCTGAAGTAAAAATCCGTTTAGTTACGTATTTTCATTTTTCTACTTCTGAAGAACTTTTTGGCTCAAGAAGTAGTTGGAACCATTTGAAGAAATAAAAAAAAAAATTCACTTTTCTCCAAAAGTAGAAAAGAAGTCGATTTCTAAGGAAAAAGGATTGCCATGCGCGCCCTTACAAGACCAAGTGCACATTGGATCTCTATCATTCAGACTTGCGGCAGCCTTAGCAAGTGCAAACAAAAAATGATGCTTTGCTTAATCGTAGGCGGGCGGCCGCGGAGGTTTGGCGACCCCAACCACCGCCATGCAGAACCCTAGGCGAGCACTCACCAAGGTTGCATGACACGCCAACGCATCCACCGGCTGTAGCAAGCGGCGAGGGACTTGACTCTCGAAAGTGGCGTCGGTGTTGAGCTGGTGTTTTTTTTTTTTTTTCCTTTATAATTTTTTTTTTCATATTTCTAAATATAGTTAGAAATCACGCAGGATATCACAACAACATTACTTACTAAGTCCGTATTTCATTTTTACTTTTTAAATGGATAAATAATTTCGAACACAAAATACATATAGTTAGTTTGACGACCAAATTGCCAAAAAATCAATTATCTAAGAAAGAAATTGAATAAAATTTAAAAAAAAAATGAAATGATACAGCGTTACCTTTATCCCTATCTTAAAAGAACTTTCCAATACAAATAATTGTATCGGGTGGAAAGCGCCCTAAAAAAGTAATTGTATTGTACCATAAGATTTGTTCAATGCGGTCCTCAACCTAATTTCAAAGTGTAATGTTGTTTCTAAAATTTTAATTCGTCCAATGTGCTTTCTAAACTTTTGGTAATTTTCAATTTAATTCATGAACTATATGAAAATGCTCAATGTTGTTCCTGAACTTAAATTAATGGAAGGACAACATTGAATAATGGAAGGACAACATTGAATATTTTCATATAGTTTAAGGATCAAATTGAACATGCATCAAAAGTTTAGGATCAAATTGAACATGCATCAAAAGTTTAGGGACCGTATTGAACAAATTTATACTTTAGAGATGACATTGCAAATTGGTTTATAGACCATAGTGTACACATTAAAAATTTAGGGATCTTATTATATAATTAAGTGAAAGTTCAGATCGTGTCATTCTCCCTAGAAAGAAGGCACTTTGCAATCCACCTTGCATCACAAGAAATCGACTCACCCACGTGTGGGGGTATGTTGGTGCCCCAACAAGGTACGAGACAAAGCCACGTCAGCTTCTCACAACGCTTTTCAACACAAAAAAGGGCGAAAATAAAAAAGAAACAAAAAAAAAGGGGCCACTCATAAGACATCTTCCTTAAACTGCTTCGTCTAAGGCGTCATTTGGACCTTGGGATCTCTCCGACGTAAAGCAACTAGAAGGTATTCCTGTCATCATGGAAGAAAAGAGATAAAATCGGCAATTGGGGTGCATGACGTGCGAACATCAGCACGTTAAAATAAGGAACGCATCCAAGCAATCCGCCGAGTTATTAGACGGGCGCTGGAGGCTCCTGTAGAAGCAAAAGCTCCTTTCTTTAGTGAGGTAGCCTTTCAACTATGACTCTGTTGTATCGGCAGCCTACCTCTTTCATTTTCATCTACAAAGGCACAACCTTAAACAATTACAATTTCTTTAAAAAAAAAATTACAATTTCCTATTTTTTCCTCCAAAAATTATTCAATCTTATCCAAATTCTAAAATAAGAAAAGAAAAGGGAGAGAATTTTTTTTCTTTTTATTAATTTAATTGACAACAACAATGTCGGGTTTTTTTCCAATTTAATTTTTTAAAAAAAATATTTACAAAAATATTTTTTAAAAAAAATATTTACAAAAATATTTTTTAAAAATAAATATTTACAAAAATATTTTTTAAAAATAAATATTTACAGATTTGGGCCTCGCTCGGCACTTGGGTTGTCGAGCGAGGCCCGCTTGGCAGCCCACTTGCTTGGCAGCTGGGCCGCCGATCAAGGCTAGGTTTTTTTTATTTTATTTTTTATTTTTATAATTTTATTTTTTAAGTATTTTAATTATTTATATTTATAATATTTAGTTTATTTCGTATTTTTTTAACATGTTCATATTTATTTTATTTATAATTTTTTTTGCGAAGCTTATCTTTATAACATAATTAGTAATAATTAATATAAAAAATCATTAAGATCTATAATTCATAAATAATGTTGTAATTATGTAATTAATTGAAAATATTCATAAAATAAAATTGGTAAGATATATGAAATTAAGGAGGATGAGGATCTAGATGTCATTTCGTAAATATTTTTTTAAAATTAAATTGGAAAAAAAAACCCTTCTTTTGGCATTTTCCCTATATTTCATAAACAACAAATTTTATCGCCTTTTGTACTTTTGCCAGAGTGATGCGGAATGTATTAGTAGTGCGTTTCTAGATGGATTGGACAGACAGAAATCCAATCGGAAGGCGAAACGGTGATGTGTTAAGAATCGGCGGATCGGGTCGACGACATCGAATCGGACTCAAATTTGGTCTGCAGAAGCGAAACGACGTCTTAATCAATATTTACTGCCATTGGCTGTGATGAACGATGGATTTTTGCGATTCGGGATCGTCTACATGAGTTTTCCTTTTTTTTTTTAGGATTTTCAGGATTTATTAATAGCAATTTTTGCGATTCGTGATCGTCTAGATGGGTTTTCGATTGATTAATTTATAAAGATATTGAATTAAGAAGGGGGTTTCTTAATTTCATATATCTTACTAATTTTATTTTGTGAATATTTTTAATTAATTACATAATTACAACATTAGTTATTAATTATAGATCTTAATAATTTTTATATTAATTATTACTAATTATGTTATAAAGATAAGCTTCACAAGAAAAAAATTATAAATAAAATAAATGTAAACATGTTAAAAAAATATGAAATAAACTAAATATTATAAATATAAATAATTAAAACACTTAAAAAAAAAAAAAGCCACCTTGCTCTGCAGCCCAACCGTGAGCAAGTGGCTGCTCGGCGATTGGGCTGCCGAGCGGGCCTCACTCAAGAACCCAACTATCGAGCGAGGCCCAAATCTGTAAATATTTATTTTTAAAAAATATTTTTGTAAATATTTAAAAAAAAATAAATTGGAAAAATACCCGACAATGTCCCACACACATCCACCCAAATCGATGCCAACAGTCCCCACCAAAGAATCCTACGTCACTGAAAATGTCTGTACATTTTTAATAAGAAAAGAGAAAAATTAAGTTCATTTGACTGAAACACCCTCGAGAAATCCAACAATCACTGTACCGCCCAGGGACAACAATTCGGCGCGGAGGGGCATTTTCGACCTTTTGCTCGGGTCAACGCAGGGAGAGCCGGGGGAACTGAGCGCATCGCACGGACAGGGAGACCCTGCAACCGTCCTTGGGGCAGATGGTCGGGACATACGTGATCTCGTCGCAGCCGTCCGTCCGGTCCCGCTGGAAGTCGACCAGCGTCGCGAACATTGCGATGAAGAGCATCAGGTGGTTCAGAGCGTACCTCTGGCCCACGCACTGGTGGGCCCCGGCCCCGAAGGCCAAGAAGTTCCTCTTGTAGACCTGGTCCTCCCGCCGCTCCTCCGAGAACCGGTCCGGGTCGAATCGGTCCGGTTCGGTGAACCCCTGCACAACTCGGGGACGTCAATTTCCGGCATGCCACGGTAACGATGTCTGTCTAGCGTGGTTTAAGGTCGCTAGAGAAAATCCGACACTAACATGATAACATCACAACTTGCACCAAATTGACGCGAATTAGTAAGTTGACCAATCCATTGAATAATATAAAAGAATTCCGTCAACGGTGACTCTAAAAGCACTTGTTAATTAACTGATTAAAAATGTTTTTAAATTCTTTTCACGTGTCATGTGTAGTCGCTCATCTTGGAAAATATAGTACTCCAGTTTAAATATGCGTAATATGTATTTTGGCACATTTTTTCGCATGATTCTAAGATCCCGTTTATTTCACGAAAAATGATTAATATGAAAAATATTTTCCCAAAGACAATCTTTTGTGGCGCTTAGAATAATTAGTCAATTGAAAATGTTTGCACTTTCGGCAACAATTTATATTTGAATATTTTCATGAACGGCGAAAATATTTTTCCTTGTTTTTTAGAAAATAGTTTTCGAATCACTCAATTTTCGGCGAAATAAATGGAGCCTAACGTGAGCACGATGATAAGACCGGCACTAATAGTCTTGCCTGAAAAGAGGATTCGAACACCGAGGGAAAGACGATGGTGCCCTTCGGGACCATGTAGGTGTCGGTCAACGCGAACTCCTCGCTGGCGATGTGGGGGACCATTGTTGCCGGGGCCCGGTACCGTAGGACCTCACGCGCCACCGCCTCCGTGTACCTCATCTCCCTCAGCTGGTCGCTGGCGATCAATGGGTCCGAATCCGGCAACCAGATTCCGGCAACCTCTTCACGCACCTGTCGCAAAATGAAGAGTGGGTACAAAAATGGTTCAATTAGGCTAATAGTAAGATCAAAGATGGCTCAATTTGTTTTTGATACCGAAGCTATTCAAATTTTATGTAATCAAACCAAACCAAAGTTTGACAATTCAAACCCAAATTGGGTATCTGTCTTACTAACTTTGTCACACCCCCAAAGAAGGGTAGTATTTATTTTTCTTATTTTTTTTTTACGGTAACTGTCTTTTTGATCTTTTTAACGTTAAGACTCTGAACCAAAGAAGGAAAGAAGCTAACCTTCGCAAGAACCTGCGGATGCGAGTCAAGGAGTGTGACGGCCCACAGCAGCGACGAAGTGGACGCGTCCTGAGCCGCGAACAAGAAGTCGAAGAGGTGGCCGCCGATTTCCCTGTCCCCCGAGTGCGGCGGCAACTCCTCCCCCGCCTCCCTTGCGGCGCCGACCTCCCTCGCTGTCTCCAGCATCCAGAAGTCGATGAGGCAGCACGGCTCCTCCCCTCTCTCCATCCTCTCCTTGCTCTTCCCTGCGCACTCCGCCAGTGTCTCCACGAGCCGGTCGACGGCGAGCCTCGCCTCCCGGAAGGCGAACCCGGGCAAGTCGAAGGGCAGCGTCATCAGCCCCACGTTGAACAGGTTGTAGTCCACATTGAACCTCTCGCGAGCTTCTCGGCTCAAGTACGGCCCTACCATCCATTGAAGTGACATCAAGTCAGGACCAAAAAAAAAAAAAAATGGTTACAGGCACTTGCTGCTGCAATGTCATTATCCATGTCCGCAGCAGAGACATATTCAAAAGTTTAAATTACGAGGGATAAGATTAAAAAATTAAAAATACAAAGTTGGCAAACTTTTAGCTCGAGGGCAGGACATATACTGTTGCATAAATTTCATGAATCACCTGCAAAGACAGTCTGGGAGGTCTCAAGGTTCATGTCACGGGCGTGTAGCCGGAGCACGATGGGCTTTCGCGGCTCACCCGCCTCCGCCGCCGCCGGTGGCGAAGAAAGATCGACCCATCTCTTGAGATGCTTGAGAATTATGATCTGCTGGAGGGAGGTGTAGGTGAAGAGGGCCTTGGGGGTGAAGTTGGGGGCGATGCGGCGGCGGAGGTCCTTGTGATCCTGGCCCATCATGTAAATCAGGTTGTGCTCGCCAAAGAGCTTCTTGCCGAAGGGGTGGCCGACGAGGTGGAAGGCGTCGGGCCGGACGTTGGCGAACACCCGGTGCGACAGCTCGGAGTCGCGGACGAAGAGGATGAAGCGGCCGACGACGTAGTTGGCGGAGAGGCCGAGCGGGGACGAGGCGGCGAGGCGGGACTGGCAGTCCCAGAAGCCGGTCGGGTCGGCGACCAGCCGGACGGCGTTGCCGAGGAAGGGGAGGACGAGGGGCGGGCCGGGGAGGGAGCGCTTCTTGAGGAGGTAAGAGACCTGCTCGAGGAGGACGAGGAGGGCGAGGAGAGAGAAGAGATGGGGTGCGAGGGAGGAGAGAGAAGCGAACAAGGAGGAGGAGGAGGTCATTCTCTCTCTCTCTCTCTCTACTTTTGGGTGCTTGAAGCAATGGGCGGTTTTATCGTTTGCGACGGCGACGGAGTGTATATTCCGGTCAACCGTCGGAAGGATGTTGGATTAGAAGTGTCTAGAAGAAAAGTGGAGAGAGAGAGAGAGAGAGGTAGCGCGGAGATATAATTAGGACGGCGGACGGCGGAGGGGTGCCAACTAGATCAGCTAGGTGGGGACGATGGCGTGGCAGGTGTCTGCAAGTCTTTTTCCGGGGCACATCTTTATTTATTTTATTTTATTTTTTACTTTTTTTTCATGTTATATTTATAATAATATTTATTTCTAACGTTTATATTTATACAACTTTATAAATATGACTTTTTTTCTTTTAAATCTTCTTTTTATAACATAATTATTAATAATTAATGTAAAATTTATGAAGACATATAATTAATAAATAATTTAATATTTATGTAATTAATTTGTTTAGTATGTGAATAATTAACAGATATAGATAAAATAATAGATAAAATTGTTAAAAAAATAAAAATAAAAATACATAAAATAAATTGGTAAGATACATAAAAATGAAATATCCAGATTAAAAGAAAGTACAATAGTAAATAACAATCCATGAACTGAAAAAAAAAAAAATCCGGCAAATAGCAGTGTAATATTAAACCCGCCAAGTGACGGAGACAATCCGATTATGGAACAGGAGAACACATAGGAGGACGATATCATCATCCGTGATACTTTTGGGTTGCGGATGATGTCATCTTAGGACCCAAATTGCTTAATGGTATCCGACGCATAAACAAGAGCAAAGCGAAGGGGTTGCTTGAAATGTTGAAGCCCTGGCGATTGGGCTACTATCGTCACGCCCATGCTTGGTCAAGGGTGTGACTGGGCTAGGAATGTTTGACTGAAATCCCTTTACGAATTTAGTTTGAAATGTTTTACTGTACATGGAAAATAATGAAATGATCGAAGAAAATAAAAAAAAATTTCTTTTTAAACGTTGGAAAATATTTTCTGTTTTATTTTTAGATTTCAATCAAACACAGGAAAATACGGTCATTTTCCAAAATTGTGATATTTTCCGCTAAACAAACGGAGCATATATATATATATATATATATATATATATATATATATATATATTAATATTTCTCTAGATATGATTGAAAGAACATACTAAGTTCGAAACCAATGTTGATGTCCGTCTGGGAGGCTATCAAGATTAGAATCGTTTTAGTCACCACGAACAGAATTTTCTAATGAAAGAGCTGAAATATCTCCCTTGCATGATTGTCAGTTTTTTATGCTCATCACATGTTCAAGTTGCTTAATGGTATCCGACATCAGCCATAACCCAAAAGTATCATTGATGATGATGTCGTCTTCGTACATGGCCTTCTGTTCCGCAACCGAGTTGTCTTCATCGTTCGGTAGGTCTAGTATTACACTGTTTATTTGCAGAATTTTTTTTTAGTTCATGAATTGTTATATACTATTGCACTTTCTTTAAATCTAGATATTTCATCTTTATATATCTTATCAATTTATTTTATGCATTTTTCTTTTTATTTTTATTTTTTATCAATTTTTTCTATTATTTTATCTATATCTATTAATTATTCACATACTAAACAAATTAATTACACAAATATTAAATTATTTATTAATTATATGTCTTCATAAATTTTAAATTAATTATTAATAATTATGTTATAAAAAGAAGATTTAAAAAGAAAAAGAACGTCATATTTATAAAGCTGCATAAATATAAATGTTATAAATAAAGGTTATTATAGATATAAAATGAAAAAAAGTAAAACATAAAAAAATGTGGCGTTAAAAAATAAAGATGCATTTGCGCCTCCCACAAAGGAGCACATGCCCTATATTGGTAAATTTTTTTAAAATATACGTAAATTGGTAATTTTTTTTTATCATATTATGGAAAAAAATGCCCTTTTTTTTTCTTAGGGGGCGGTGAATACCGGGAACTACAAGGCTAGGGATGGTTAACAACGAAAGAGACCATCGTCACCTAGTTAAAATTCATCGAAAATGTCCCTTCATGTTGAGGCACCCAACTTTGTAAGGGGAGAAAGGCCTTGTTCTACCTAACAACCCAGGATTTTCATGAAGCTTCTTTTCCGTAGATATGTAGTTTCCGGAAACAAATGTTGCTTCCACGTCATTATATAGAAACATGAAAAAGAGACAAAACTATAGAGTGATTGGAATTACGAGATAATTTTGAGGGTTTTTAGAAATTCCATGCGATCTATCTATGCTAAGTTGAATTTAGACCCGTCAAATTGCGTCATGTGTCCATTTCTTAACCCATACATGTTGTTCTTATATGGGTTAGGTTTATTCAATAAATGAATCATGAATTGATTTAAACATAATATGAATCGTAAATGTGTCATAAATGGGTTTATAATTTACTTAGACCAAAATTACTTGTATGAATCTCTCTTCATTCTCTCTCGCTCTCACTCGATCTCTTGCTCACTTACCGCGCACACTCATCTCGGTTTGGATATGAGTTTTTCTAAATTGAATAAAATATGAAAGTGTTTTTTGTTAATAATGATTTGGTATGGGTCACTAAATTTGCATTGTAATAAATGGGTTATAAGCGGATTAAATGAGTCTATTTGGAGCAGACCATCCATGACCCGACCCGAATCATTCATTAGATGGGTCTAGTTGAATCCAAGCGATTGAAGATGGTGGATTGGATCCATGTGTTTGTAGAACGTACAGACATGTATACATCGATTTTCTAGTTGGATGAGACAACGAGGAAACGAGTTCTCAGACAGCCAAAATACATTCATAGTCTATGTACCGGAAATAATTATGTTTAGCTTCTACAGCCTTGTGATCTGCCGGGCCAGCTTGCATTATGGATGTTGTAGTTGTAGATCCAACTGCTTGACTTAACGACAGTGATTTAGGAAGTCGAGCAGTCGATTTCGTGGTTTCTTCTTGGCATGCAATTCGATACCTGTATGTAGGGTTATACCTTCATTTAAAAAGACGAATTCTAAAAAAGTTGGGCTCCTTCATTGATCTTGTCGGAAAATTTTTGATGAAAAAAATGATTGGCAACTTTTTTTAAGATAGCTTGCTTTTAAGCTTTGGCCAGAAACATCATTCAGTTTGAACACGAAATGCATGCACATGCATGAAAACAAAGCTCCATTACATGCAGTCGCTGTTTTTTCTCCTCTTCTTATGGTACTGAGTTCATATCTTGCTAGGTTGTTAACTTAGATGGTGAGATATTTTGCTCCTCTCCTTAGGGTATTGTGCTCGTATCTTGTTGAGAGTACTTCAGGAATAGAATACTGAATCCATCGCGTAGATATGGGTAATTGTACCGTTAAGATCGTCCGAACTAGTGAATCAATTGAGGTATGTGAAAGCTGGCCCGAGCACCACCCGAATGCTTAAACAAAAAAATCAATGTATTTTCTTCGATGATATACATAACCACATAGTAACGAACGCAAAAATAATTTCACAGAAAAACTCAAAATATATAAAATTTTAACCCAAACACACACAACTATGAAATGGAGGATCACCGGTAATTGTACATCAATCATAATAAGCTTTGCAACAAGCGATATGAAAAATTGGTAGAATTAGGAATTCAGGATATATTTTCAGCCAACTGGTAACTTTGGTCTCTTTTTAATGTCTACGTGGTTTAGCAAATCAAACCAGAACTCTGGTCACTAATATGCCACCAGCCACCTTTCTTTCACCCATCGGAACTCCCAACTCCAGCTGCGAATCCGGCATAACGTATTCCTAATTCAAATATGTTTCCTATTTTGAATATGTTTCCTAATTGGAAAAGGTTTCCTATAAATAAGAAGTTGATATTCTTTTGATTATCAAAGAGTGACTTCTGCTACTGAATTACATCTTTAGTAATTGAAGTCAATTAAATCTTGTAAGTAAGATTTGTGAATTAATTCTTGAGATTGAGATATTATTGTGTAGTAATTGAAGTCAGAAAGTTCTTGTGGAGTAGTTAAATGTGCAGGTACAGTTGGTGTTACGATGAAGTCCGCGGTTATAGTGAAGTTCAAGTGTGGCTTGGATTTGGAAGATATCTATGGCGTTTGAGCCCATAAGGAGCTGCGAGAGAGTAATAGTAATGTTCGGATTATCAACGAATCGATTGTGACTTGGTTCAAACGTCGAGTCAAGGTGGATATTGTTGAAAATGTGTCTCGAATTTGAGCCCGAGAAGAAAAGTTTCCCAATTTAAGTAGGTTTCCTAATTGATGATTTCCTAGTTGGAGAGGGTTTCCTATTTCGGATCCAACCCTCCTTGCTTATAAATAAGAAGCTGACGTTCTTTGTGAATAGTATCAAAGAGGAGCTCCTGCTAATGAATCGCATTCCTAGTATTTGAAGCTAATTAAATCTTGTGAGTAAGATTTATGGATTCTTTCTTGAGATTGAGAGATTATTTTATGAGGAATTGCGGGGTTGAACACTTGTTGGATATTAGATGTAATTGGGGGTTGCGAAACACCGATAGTGTTTAAGCGACTCGATTGTTTTTCGTAATCTTCGTTATATCACTTGATCCGTAATGAAATTTGTTGCTGCTTTCCCATAGACGTAGGTCTCACTTGAACAATTTGATATCTCACACCAGGTAAATCCTTAAACATTCCCTATGACCGAATCACGTAAATCTGGTGTCAAATTTATTTCTTACCCTGTCTATTTTATTATTCGATTACTTGCTTCACGCAATAGATATCATGCATGCTAAGACAATCAATATCTAGTGTCGTCTATCTCGTGTACGATTTCGCGATTGATGATCTGATCCAAGCGATCCCTACTAAAACCCGCCATGAGTGCCGTGATTCAGGCTCTGTCCATGGCATGTCGTTCATGTTTGCTTAGCTTGAGTGCGAGCCAATGTAGCATGCGAGTTTTTAGTATTTTCATGTTTTTTTTTTATTTTCTTAATTTATATGTTATGTCGTATTACGTACCCGTAATGTCTAATTATGCCGTGATAGATGATACATGTAAACCTTTTTAGGGGTTCAACTATTCAAAATCTCATATCATGGTAGTCTTTTGATGTGAACTGCTTGGTCGTATTTGTTAATGGATGAGTAGACATTTATGCATGCGATATACTTCCATGCTTTCTTAAAAAAGATCTTGCAAACTAGCAAATACTGCATCGAGGTGTTGCCTACTTAAATCGATTTGTGCATTACCATAGTAACGAAGGATTGTATACTCTGCATAATGCTTCGGAGCTAAACCATCGGCTCAGACCGTGACACCCAGCGGAGCAATGTCGAGCTCACGCAACCCTAGCTAAATCTTGCTCACCTGGAGAAGATGTGATGTCGACGAGATTTGTCTCGCCGCGGGTTTCATGACTTAGGCCGACTATTAGCCCAAGGCTGCGAAACCCTAACGAGGCATCGTGTTGGACCCCAACCAGACCTAGCTCATGTGGAGTCGAATGCATTCTTGGCAAGATAGGTTCATTGAAAGGAACTTGCAATTCATTTTCAAGGTAGGGACAAAAAAAAAATAAGTTGGTCGACATGAGGTCACGCGACCTTAGCAATATACAAACTTTGGCACGGTCAAACGGCCAATTAAAATTTACTCTCATTTGATCCAGCTGTTAGCTTCATGAGGATTAAGCATAAGCTGAAACAGACAAAATTAAAGGGCATTATTTGAATGTTACTACATGAACATGCAAAGAAACGATCAAAAGAGTAGTATTTACTAGATAATTGATGCTCAGGCATTTAGAGGAATACAAAGAAAAAGTTGAAAGCACTTTTCTCCACCGATAAACTAAAAGGTTAAATCAAAAAAGAGAAAGAGAGGAATCTCAAATTAGGTATTACGTATGCTGCATTGTTTACTCGCTGTAATAGCTATCAAAGTTGTAATTCACATTTCAATCAAAATGGTGTTTATAGCTATAACATATGTGTGACAAAGTACGTATCAGAAGTTATAAACCATTAGATGAGTATACCATGCCCGATATTATGGTCGACTATTTATAGTAGGTACATGCTATGAATAATTCAAAGGCATGTTTCGAAACATCAATGGAAAATCTATAATCAACATCTAAAGTCACATTAATTCCAAATAATTACTTAAAATACATCATTCGAATTAGGAAAATTCTTCCCCGATAGTATTGTCGGGGACGGTATAATCTCAATCGTAAATCCATATATCATCACCGCGTGTTTTGCGCATAGCATTTATTGATTGGGACATCCTATGGTCAGAAATATCTAACAATACCGTTAAACTGTCAAGCTAACGGCTTCCTTCGAATTATCTAGGAAGGATATGTGTTTCGCAATTTGTCAATTATATCAAACCCATGTTACTATCTGGCATAAGCCAAGTTATGTTCTTCAATATCACCAGGCACATTTTTTTTTTTTTGTCTTTTTGTAAAAAACGACATAAAGAGTAATTCTGAAGCACAAAGAATTTTTCATACGACGAAAGAGTCGGAAAATATAACTTTCGACCGTACATGGTTTGCCCAGCAAAAAGAAAGAATGAAAGAAAAAGAAGCTTCACAAAAGCAGCTACATTTGAATCTTGAAATGACTGCATAAGATTTACCTACCTCATGAGACAAACCTTTTAGATGGCTTAGCTTAGGAAAGACCACGAGAAGAACAATGTCATATCAAAACTTTCAAATCACATAGATTAAATAGTTGTCGTGAGGACCACAATTTACTATTTTAGTATAACAAAGATGCGTTAATTTTCAAAAAGTACCGATTTATTCACGAGATAATGAAAATTATGCGTAAAACAATTCACACTTATGCAAATTTTGCACATATAGAATTTACAAAATTGACAATTGCTCTTCCAAAGTGTAATGCTACGATGCAAGAAGCTTCCAGAGAGAATATGATAGTTTGGAAAAAAAAAAAAGTAATTTTGTGCACCTAACTTGTTTAAGAATCAATTATATTAATAACTTAGTCGATTAACAGCATGGTAAGGCGTCGCCAATTTTAATTATTCCCTCCTTTTCCTATTTGTAGTACCGTAGTGATATTTACAATTTTGACTTCTCTATTATATCAGTTGCAGATTTAATACCGATATTTTAGCGACAAATCCAAAGCTTCCTTCTTATCTTCATCGCAGGGTAGAGCAGCTTGGTGGCTCAGATGCTATCGCTATGTAAACCCAACTCACATGTATCGTATTGTTCATCACGCCACCCGGAATTGTGTATCAGATGGATGAGTTCTTGTGTTTTTATGCATAATTACCTAATTATGCACATGAACGTAGCACGTTAGTTATTTTTTATCAAACATTTCCTCACCTTTCTCATTTATTTTTTCTTAGCTAAAATTATATCAAGGACTTTCTATGATTCCTCGAGGGATCGACCTACGGTTCTAAAAGTATCGTATTCAAGTGCACCCCATCGTACTTCTGACACACAAAGGGTTATTTCTCGCAAACGCTTCAAAGACTTTCTATAAACATCCGACATTTCATTCCCTCGTGATCCAACGGCTATCGGGCTCGCAATAGACCGATCACCGGAGGGTTGTTTTTTTTTTTTTTTTTGTTAGTGTCCCGTTACGTTAACCTCCGAACAAGCTCAGGGGACCTCGGTCTGTCCGCGCGACACCCAATTTCTGGACATCGATTCTGTCAAAAATCACAGCATCTGTTCGTTGGGCAGGGAAAGTCAGCAGGTGAGTCGCAGGAGATCCAACACCGGATTCCCTCGTTCCCTAGGGCCTTTCCCTGTCTGCGTTTGTTGCAGACCCGGGTTACGCACCAATGGCCAGTTGTATATGTCAGGTCCGACCGTTGGTCGCGTGAAATTCAGGTGAATTCAAATATATGTAACGCGATCCATATATTTCAAGTTTATTATCATCGCCGAATTTTAGCGAAGAAAATTGAACGTGGTCTTATCCATATACTAAATTGAACACGTATAAAAAAGTCCAAGGATCACATTGAAAAATTTTAAAAAAATTATATATTGGGCTAAAGTTCTTAAAATTCATCTTGACGGGTTACATGATTGATATGATAACTCTCAATCACTTAACACTTCACATGTGGATTATCTCAGTATAATATTCATCTTAGATCACAATATGATAATCAACTTTATCAAATAATGATAGACATGTAAATACCATAATTTTTTTAAAATGTTAAAAGTATATGGTTAAAAAGATGGATGTGATGAATCCTCATTTTTATGGATCCAGCTTGGCATATAATAAACCATGGCATAAAGTAATGTCTGATTTGTCATTTGAGCAAATGGAAGCAATGTGTTGAACATTACCAAAGGTTCATGGATCATATTGAACAAATTAGGAATTCGGGGATGACATTGCACATCGAGTCAAAATTTACGGATCATTTATGTCATTTTTTCTTGGGTTATCCTGTGTTCTCTCTTGCTTGTTAGAAGGATGAAGTTAATGTCCAACATGAAATTGAATTAATCCATTGACTTGTACTTGTGGTCTAGCTCAACTCATTCTCTAACGAGAGAGAGAACTAGTGTCTCACTGATGACACATTGTCCATTTGCTGATAGAATTCAAGTTTGATTTCGAAATGCCAAAGAATCAAGTGGAATGTGCACTTAGATGCCAAACAAAATTGGACAATAAACTACTTTCTACCGAGTCATTATTGTATTGCATGACGCAACAACTGGTCAAAGTGATAGGTGCTAACTTGAAAAATCTTGTTGTGCCAAATGAATCTGGATCTAAATCGAAGTAAAGAATTCAAATCCCCGTCATAAGGCATTTGCTTTTCCAAAATCCTCTCGAGACTCTAAATGAAGATTGTAAGTTCATATGGCAATGATTATATCAGCATCACCAAGGTCCAATAGTATCTCAATCAAAATTTTGAAAAGAATGATATCGAGCGACTCGGCTATTCGCTAGGCTTGGAGACGGCTTCAGATTCTCTTGTTATTACCTTTCTCAATGGAAAAATATCACTAATTTTCTTTCTATAGCAAGACTTAGTTGATGACAAGATCGCTAAAAATTCCCAATGAGACTAATGTTGAATTTGATGACAAAGATGGGATTCATCTTCTAAATTAGACACTCTATCAACAACTAGTTGGCGGTCTTATTTACATCATTATTGCTCATACTAACATCTATTGCATTGTTCACATTGCCAGTTAATTTATGATCACACCACTTACGACTCACTTTGTTGTAGTCATTTAAATTCTTCGTAACGTCAACCACAAGTTACTACTTCTTTCTAAGTAACTAGATTATCTCATGGCATTACAAAAACAAACTATCATCACTCAATCTAGTACAGAATCATGATTTCATGCTCTTGTTGATATAATATTGGAATTATCCTGGTTGGTTACTAGAACACATAGGAGTCCTTCATAATGATGGGTCGGTAATTCACTACAACAACCAGAGTGCTATTCAAATATCGCGTGATGGTATTTTTCATGAGTGTACCAAGCACATTAAAGTAAACCATTATTTTATATCACATCACGTATTTCATGGCACTATTCGTCTCGCCTCTACTACATTAGTTGATCGGATTGTTGATGTCTTCAATAAAGCACATCCGCCTTGGCATTCTGGATAATTTCTTGAAACTTAGTTGACTTCCTTCTGTATCATCTTAAGTTACGTCACCTTGAGTTTGAAAGGATGTTAACGTACATCCCCATCTAGGAGATTCTCTAAATGTCAACCGATTCTTCATTTTGGGGTGTGGTTTATACTCTTCAACGATATGGAAACACGTGGGTCGCGTTGAGCACAGGGGGGAGGTGTTTCTAGGGGAGCCACCTGGCCTAGATCTCAAGGGGTATTCCTTGCATACTAGAGGCCTTTTACGATTTATGCCTTATATTTTTTTCATTAGTAGTTTGGGTTTTGGCTCTTGAATAACTACTGTTTTATATACTCTTGTTCGCTTGTAATAGAGTGATGTAACGAGAGGTGCGATGTGCTAATTATAGTATACGTGATTTATGTCTCCGATTAAATAGCAAAGGAGTTATGTAGACGTGAGTTATGTCTCTAATTTCTTCGTTTACTTTTTTGTGAATTTACTGGAATCTAGATGTCCAAGTATAATCTTGCCGACGATTCCACCGAGTTGTTAATGGAAAATCAAGTAAGATGACTAATTGTGAGCATGTCGGTGCTTGTCTATATTTTTGTGAGGTGCATTTCGATTTCAAACCTGTCTACATTGTCAAGAGAAATGCATACGGCCATCTCATAATGCACCTTCTCATGTACCACGTCCACCAGAATTTTTAGAGTTTCGAGGTCATTTGGGACTTTTGTGTATCAACCACCACATTAAATGGGCCAGGAGACAAGGGCGCCAAATTCCTCCAATTCCACTATGGACATCAAAGGCCAAACTTGATATTATTGAAATGATTGGTGTGTATTAGTATGTTGTGTGGATATGTTCTTTGAGATTGTATTTGATTTTTTACTTTTACTTTTATGATTCAGAACATCCATCTCATTCATATTTGTTGCGGCCTCGTGGTGCATGTGGTGCACCTTCTCGTGCACCTCATCCACCAGAACTGTCAGAGCTTCGAGATCATTTAGGACTTTTGTTTATCAACTACCACATTAAATGGGCCAAGAGATGAGGACAACAAACTCCTCTAATTCCACTATGGACATCAAAGGCCAAACTTGATATTGTTGAAATGATTGGTATGTAATGGTATGTTGTGTGAATATGTTCTTTGAGATTGTATTTGATTTTTTTATTTTTATTTTTATGATTCAGAATGTCCATCTCATTCATATTCATTGTGGCCACGTGGTGGATAAGGTACACGAGAAGGTGCACCAGAACTATCGGAGCTTCAAGGTCATTTGGGGCTTTTGTGTATCAACAACCACATTAAAAGGGCCACGAGACGAGGGTGCCAAATTCCTCCAATTCCACTATGGACATCAAAGGCTAAACTTGATAATGTTGAACCAATCGGTATGTATTGGTATGTTGTATGGGCACATTCTTTGAGATTGTATTTGATTTTTGATTTTTATGATTCAGATTCAAAACATTTCATTATCATAAAAAGACTATAAAAAGCTTTATTGAGATTAAGAGGGTTAAGGAAGAGCGTTTGACTCTCCAGCACATTAAGCTAAAGTCCTTAAAATTCATCTTGATGGGTTACATGATTGATATGATGACTCTCGATCACTTAACACTTCCCGTGTGGATTTTCTAAGTATAATATTCATCTCAGATCACAATATAACTTTATCAAATAATGGTAGACATGTAAATTCCCTAATTTTTTTAAAATTTTTAAAGTATATGGATAAAAAGATAGACACAATGAATCCTAATTTTTAAGTATCTAGCTCGGCATAACATGTCATAAAATAATGTCTAATTTGTCATTTGAATAAATGGAAGCACTATGTAGAACATTTACCAATAGTCCATAGATCATATTGAACAAATTAAAAGTTCAGGGATGACATTGCACATCGAGTCAAAATTCACAAATCATTTATGTCATTTTTTCCTGGGATACCGATGTTCTCTCTTGCTTGTTGGAAGGAAGAAGTTAATGTCCAACACGAAATTAGATTAACCGATTGACCTTGTACTTGTAGAAAGTGGTCTAGCTCAACTCATCCTCTAACGGGAGAGAGAGCTAGTGTCTCACTGATGACACATTGTCCATTTGCTGATAGGATTCAAGTTTGATTTTTCAAAATGACAAAGAATCAAATGGAATGGGCATTTAGATGCCAAGAAAAATTGGACAATAAACTACTTTCTATCGAGCCGTTATTGTATTGCATGATGCAACAACCGGTCAAAGTGATAGGTGCTAACTTGAAAAATCTTGTTGTGCCAAAACGAATCCGGACCTAAATTGGAGTAAAGGATGCAAATCCCTGTCATAAGGTGTTTCCTTTCCAAAATCCTCCCGAGACTCTAAATGAAGGTTGTAAGCTCAAATGGCGATGATCATATTTACATCACTAAGGTCTAATGGTATCTCAATCAACAGTTTGAAAAGAATGATATCGGGCGACCCGGCTAGATGGGCTTTGAGATGGCTTTAGATTATGTTGTTATTATCTTTCTCAATGGAAAAATATCATTGATTTTCTTTTTATAGCAAGACTTATTAGACAACAAGATAGCTAAAATTCCCAGTGAGACTAATCCTAAATTTGATGACAAAGATGGGACTCACCTTCCGAATCCGACACTATATCAACAACTAATTGGTGGTCTTATATACCTTAACGTTGCTCGTACTAACATCTATGGCGTTGTTCACATTGCCGGTTAGTTCATGATTGCACCGCGTATGGCTCACTTTGTTGCAATCATTCAAATTCTTCGTTATGTCAACCACAAGTTACTACTTCTTTCTAGATAACTCGCTTATCTCATGGCATTACAAAAACAAACTATCATCACTCAATCTAGTATAGAATCATAATTTCATGCTCTTGCTAATACAATATCGGAATTATTGTGGTTGCAATGGTTACTAAAACACATAGGAGCCGTCCATAATGGTGGGTTAGTCATTTACTACAACTAGAGTGCTATTCAACTACCACGTGACGGTATTTTCCATGAGCGTACCAAGCACATTAAAGTAAACCATCATTTTATATCACATCACATACTTCGTGTCACTATTCATTTCGCCTTTACTTCATCAGTTGATCGGATTGCTAGTGTCCTCAATAAAGCTCATTTGCCCGGGCGTTTTGGGTAATTTCCTAAAACTCAGTTGACTTCCTTCTGTATCATCTTGAGTTACGTTACTTTGAGTTTGAAAGGATATTGAAGATACATCGCCATTTAGGAGATTCTCTAAATCTCAACTGATTCTTCATGTTGGGGTGTGGTTTATTTTCCCCAACGACATGAAAGCACATGGGTCATGCTGAACGGGTGGGGGTCCGGGGAAGCCGCCCGGCTCGGGTCTCAAGGGGACATTTCCTAGATACTAGAGAGCCTTTGGAATTTAAGCTCCATATTTTTTTCATTGATAGTTTGGGTTTAGGCTCATGAATAGTTACTTTTATATATACTATTTTTCGCTTGTAATTGAATAATATAACGAGATGTGCAATATGCTAATTATAGTATACATGAGTTATATCTTTGATTAAATAGCAATGGAGTTATGTATACATGAGTTATGTCTCTGATTTTTTTCGTTTATTTGTTTGTGGATTTATTGCAAGTTTAGGTTGTCGAAGTATAGGCTTGCCGACAATTCCATTGAGTTGTCAATGGAAAATCAAGTAAGATGACTAGTTGTGAGCATGTCGGTTCTTGTCCGTATTTTTGTGAGGTGCATTTGGATTTCAGGCCTATCTACATTGTTAGGAGAAATGCATATGTTCATCTCATGATGCACCTTCTCGTGCACCTCGTCCACTCAAACTGTCAAAGCTTCGAGGTCATTTGGGACTTTTTTGTGTATCAACCACCACATTAAATGGGCCAGGAGACAAAGTCGCCAGCAGGAAACTCCTCCAATTCCACTAGGGACATCTAAAGCTGAACTTGATGTTGTTGAGCTGATTGGTATGTATTGGTATGTTGTATGGATATGTTCTTTGGAATTGTATTTGATTTTTTTTATTTTTATTTTTATGATTCAGAACGTCCATCTCATTCATATTCGTTGCGGCCACGTGGTGCACGTGGTGCTCCTTCTCGTGCACATCGTCCACCAGAATTGTCATAGCTTCGAGTTCATTTGAGACTTTTGTGTATCATCCACCACATTAAATGAGCTAGTAGACGAGGGTGCCAAACTCCTCCAATTCCACCATGGACATCAAAGGCCAAACTCGATAATGTTGAGCTGATTGGTATGTATTGGTATGTTGTATGGGTATGTTCTTTGAGATTGTATTTGATTTTTATTTTTGTGATTTAGATTCAAAACATTTTACTATCATAGAAACACTAGAAGAAGCTTTATTGAAGATTAAGAGGGTTAGGGAAAAACATTTGACTCTCCAGCACAATGGGTTAAAGTTCGTAAAATTCATCTTGACGGGTTACATGATTGATATGATAACTCTCGTCACTTAAGAGTGCGCATGATAACACTTATGGAAGTGGATTTCTGCTCTGGAGCAGAAATCCTTTTGGTAATGTAACTTATGAAACATAAATTCGTTTGGTAAAAATTTTTACTTATGAAAGAAATTTTCACTTCTGAAATTGTTTTTCCCCTAATTTGAGAAGTTAAAAAAGTAACTTCTCCAACTCAAGAAGTACTTCTCGCCTTACCTTCTTTTTATTACGTCTTCACCTTCTTTTCGATCATACCTACCTTTACCAACCTTCGTCCCAGCAGACTGTTGCCGATCGCTGCCCATCGCCAATCTCCATCGGCCGCTGCCCATGACTACCGCCAACCCCCGACCATCGCTCGCCCTCGCCCACCGCGGACCTCCGTCGGCCGCCACCCGCGGACCGCCTCCAATAGCCAACCAACGTCGACCTCCGCCGGCTGCTGCCCATCGTAGCTCTCAACCGCCGATCGATGTCGCTACCTATCACCGCCGACCACTACCCACTGCTAACCTTCGCCGGCCGCGATTGCCGCAACCACCGATCCTCGCCGGCCACAACCACTGCCGCCTCCTACCGCCAACCATCAACTACAGCACCGACCGCCACCGCTAAGTCGTCGTATTTGGCCGCCGGAGAAAAAAAATAAATAATAAATTTTTATTTTTAAAAATTAAATAATATTTTAATAATAAAAAATTATTTTTAAAGAAATTTTAAAAATTTCAAATATGAAGTAGAAATTTTTCGGCTGCCGATAATAATTTTTCATAGAATATTTTGTGTTAATAATGTTTCAAAAGTAGAAATTTTCAACCGTTACTAAATGAATTTCTCTTATCAGCAATAACTTCCGGAGTAGAAGTAGAAAAATTAACTTTTGCTTCTAAGAAGAAGTAGAAAAATCAACTTATGGTCAGAAATTGATTTACGAAGTAGAAGTGTTATCATGCGCGCCCTTAACACTTCAAGCATGGATTATCTAAGTATAATATTCATCTCAAATCACAATATAACAATCAACTTTTTCAAATAATGATAGACATGTAAATATCATAATTTTATTTAATTTTTTAAAAGTATATGTATAAAAAGATGGATGTGATAAATCCTCATTTTTGAGGATCGAGCTCGGTATATAATTGAAGCACTATGTTGAACATTTACCAATAGTTCATGGATCATATTGAACAAATTAGAAGTTCGGGGATGACATTGCACATCGAGTCAAAATTTACGGATCATTTATGTCATTTTTCCTTTGTTATCTATGTTCTCTCTTGCATGTTAGAAGGAAGAAGTTAATGTCCAATATGGAATTGAATTAACCCGTTCAACTTGCACTTGTAGAAAGTGGTCTAGCTCTACTCATCCTCTAATGGGAGAGAGAGCTATTGTCTCACTAATGACACATTGTCCATTAGCCGATAGAATTCAAGTTTGATTTTTAAAAATGCGAAAGAATCAAATGGAACGGGAATTTAGATGCCAAGCAAAGTTGGACAATAGACTATTTTTTGTCAAGTCGTTATCATATTGCATGAAGCAATAAATGGTCGAAGTAATAGGTACTGACTTGAAAATGTTGGGCTAGCTTTATCACTTAGGAGGAGGTGAGTAGGTGATTTCAAACAGCTTTTGAAATCAATATGGAATTTAAACAAGTAAGCTCATATCTTATTTTAAAGTATGATCGATAGCAAGATCTGAAACATCCTCGTATTCGGCAACGTGCACAATGCAACTATAAAATTAAAATGACAAGGAGATGAAGGGATAGCAAATTTGCATAGATTGTTTATAGTATTTCGGCTTTATTCAAGCCTATGTCTACTTCTTCATTCTAGCAGCCAATCGGTTGGATTCCACTAGTAAATAGCTAAGAGGTTACGATTCGATGATGATTCTCGAGTCAATAGACTTCCCATCTATCATGCACACACTTGAACGAATTTCTCTAAGTATTACAGTGTTTGGATCAAGAATATATGAATGATGTGACACTCTCTTGATCTTGAAATTTAAGATTCAACTCTCTCTTGTGTTTGTTGTTTAGCCTTGAGGTCTCCTTTTATACTTCTCCTCCAAATGCCCGTTGCAAGATCTCCAGAGAATCACTCTCCAAACTTCCTATTTGGACAAGATTGTATATAAAGATCTCGTAGCCGTTGAGGTTAACCAAAGAAAGAATCTTCCATTAGATCAAATCGTCCATATAATTATGATCTTGTGTTTCCATATATAGATTTCTTCATAAAGTTAGTCATCCTTGTCTCCCTTAATCCATGTCCTTGATTTATCTTCATAATTGATCATCTTCAAGAGCGAACCCAACTTGATTTGCTAGCTATTGTGATGGTATATATTCTCAATTAAATCATCTCGAAGATATCTCATAATATTTTGGTCGTTGCACATGAAATACTTTCTCGGAGCTTGAGCTTCGTATTAACGTCCGAGCTCTTCAAATAGCGTCCGAAAATCTTAGACATTGTCCGAGCCTTACCCTGCAGATTCAATCATGTGTAACCATTCTTTAACACTAGAATATACATTAGGACAATATGCAAAATAAGTATTTCATTGCATTAACTCATATATTAGAGAATATGGATTGTTTTGTCAACTTCAAAGTCAACCGGCAATTTTTCCCAACAGAAAAATCTTATTGTGCCAAATGAATCTAGATCTAAATCGGAGTAAAGGATTTCAAATCCTCGTCATAAGGCGTTCCTTTTCGAAAATCCTCCCAAGATTCTAAATGAAGGTTGTAAGTTGAAATGTATTTCGTGGGCGATGATCATAACGGCATCACCTAAGGTCCAGCGGCATCTCAATCAATAGTTTGAAAAGAAGAACATCTTGACTATTTGCTAGGTTTTCTCTGGTTATTAACTTTCTCAATCGAAAAAATGTCATTGATTTTCTTTCTAGAGTAGGACTTAGTTGATGAGAAGATCGCTAAAATTTCCAGTGAGACTAATGCTAAATTTGATTACAAAGATGAGACTCATCTTCGGAACTTACACTCTATCGATAATTAATTGGCGATCTTGTGTACCTCATCATTGCTCGTCTTGACATCCCTTGTACTTTTCCCATTATTCATCAGTTTATGACCACGCTACGTACAACTTACTTGGCTGCAGTCATACAAATTCTTCGTTATGTCAACCACAAGTTACTGCTTCTTTCTAGGTAACTCGGTTATCTCATGGCATTGCAAAAAAAAAAAAAAAAACTATCATCACTCGATCTAGTATATAATCCGAATACTATGCTCTTGCTGATACAATATTGAAATTATTATGGTTGCGATGGTTACTAGAACACATAGGAGTCCTTCATAATGGTGGGTCAATCATTTATCACGACAACCAGAGTGCTATTTGAATAGCACATGATGGTCTTTTCCACGAGCGTACCAAGCACATTAAAGTGACCGTCATTTTATATAATATCACAAACTTCGTGGCACTATTCGTTTCACCTCTACTTCATCGGTTGATCAGATTGTTGATGTCTTCACTAAGGCACATCTACTCGAGCGTTGTGGATAATTTCCTCAAACTCAATTGACTTTCTTCCATATCATCTTAAGTTACATCACCTTGAGTGTGAAAGGATATTACGGATTCATCCACATCTAGGAGATTCTCTAAATCTCAATTGATTCTTCTTATCTCTTAAGATTGTGCATATATTTTTCTTGATTGTGCATATATGTGATTGAAGGCCACAAGACCGTTCCGGCATTAAGTCCACAATGCTCTGGTGATAAGTTTATGAAAATAAAGTTATTTTACCTATTTTAAGCAACAAATAATGTGATAGTTGTGAGAAAATATTTGGATTTTCTTCTATTGATTCAAAATTTCCTTGTTTATGCAGGATAATAAGATATGGAGAAAATAAGGAAAAAAGAAGGAAATCAAGATGCCACATACAAAATCGTTAGAAGATAGAGACCAAACCAGAAGTTCTGTGATTTATTGCCTAATTTTATGCAAAAAATTAGGTATTGCCTTTGTTTTAGGAACTCTTAATGTTATGCTTAGGAATTTGTTTATTTTTAGGAGCTCTTAATGTCATCCTTATGGATTTATTTATTTTTAGGAGTCTTGGATGTTATCCTATAAGTAGGACAACTTTGAGAGCTTCAAAAGACGTCAAGGTTTTTTATTGTTCTTTTATTGTTCTTGGAGATTTTCAAGTATTTTGAAGAGAAGAGATGAAAGTGGTGACACAACTCTTGTTCTTTGATTTAAGATGTTGGGTTTAGTTTATATTTTCATTTCTTCTTCTATTATGTTCTAATTTTCTCGATGTAGCCTACTACAAGTGATTTCATTCATGTGAATTATATATTATTGTGCTTAATACTTTTAAGTGACTAGCCACCATTTAAATGATCTGATGTGCATGTTTGAGACTAAAAAGTGATAATATACAATTGTACCTTATAATATATAACCATGAATTAAATGTGGATAGAAATATGTCATGTTAATTGTGTGTCTTTCGGTGATAAAGTGATCCAAAAGATTCATTGTAAATCAATAATATTCACAAATTTTAATGCACTTATGTTTATTTAAATTCACATAGAGATATGGTGGATTGATAAATTGAGTAGGTTTACTATACCACCTAAAGAAAAGATAGTAAATAGAAGAGAAAATTCCGCTATCACATATTTGATATCATTCTAGTATGCATAATGATCTGAAATTCATATCTAGTGGTTATGGTAAAATCGGATGCTCTAACGTATTTATTTGATTGATTTACTGCATCTATTTTCGAACTTTCGCTTTTAAGATTGACAATTTTATATTATTTTCAATTCTATTTTTATTTGTTAGATAAATTTTAGAATTAGTCCCTTTTTAGTATTTAATTAGTTTATTAATCATCAATCTCTATCGGACGATATCTTTTCTCATCATTATATTACTTGTTCGACACGTTCATTGGCGCGTACACTTGCATTGAGAATTTTACGATTGATTTTTCGTATCTCTTAAGATTATGCATATTTTTACCTTCATTGCACGTATACATGATTGAAGGCGACAAGACGTTCCGGCATTAAGTCTACATTGCTCTGGCAGGAGCATTGCGTGCCAATTCACGATGTAATGAACTCAACTTACCCATAAAGAATTCGCAATACAGAAGTTGATTAAGATAACTAGAAGGTGCTTTTTGAAACGTCTCACCCTTTCCACATATCGCATCTTTCCCCTCCCATCCCACCAAATCCTAAAATGGATCAAACCTTAAAACGTCATGCATTCTTTGTCTATTCAAGAATCTTTTATTATTGTTTTTATCCTTGCATGAGCTGGCGCTACGTGCGTGCTCTATTGCTTGGTTTCTTAGACGAAAGAAGTCAATTTCCAACATGGTGTTTCGACAATCTTTCCCTTTCCTCTTCCGAGGAACGACAGACGGCTAGTTACATCACAAACGACGCATTGTCGTTCAATGTGTTTGCAGGTGACAGGGTTGGAAGAAACCCCGAGCGAGTTGATCCGTGGAAGAAACCCCGACCGCGTCCAATTGCGTGACGCAAACAACCGTGCCAAGGGATTGGTGTTTGACGGCTCAAACTCAGCTCGCGGCTCCTCCCTCCTGTCGCATTTTTCAACATACCATTCGTGCGTATTTATTTCGCAAAAAATAAGTGATTTTTCTTAAAATATTTTTTTTAAAATGATTACTCGTATCGCTTATAAAAATGAACGAACTAAAAAGAAAAGTTTCATGGTCACGAAAATGTATAAACATAAATCACTGCTGATAATGAAACTCTTGTCATTGGCTAATTGTTTAGAACGATACAAGTGATAATTTTAGAATAATAATTTATAAATCATTCAATTTCCCGCTAAACAAACGGAGCCTTAAACTTATATTTACATCTTACAACAATATATTACAATAAAATACTAGAGTCAGCAATACTTTGATGAAAATTTACAAGAAAGAATCAGAACATAATATGGCCAATAAATTATTATATTAAAATTGTGTCAAAAAAATTATTATATTAAAATGTTTCTAAGCTAATAAATTTAAAATTTAAAAACCAGAATTGGTTTGTGATAAAGGATTTTGTTAGAGAAAGAGTTTATTGTTTCTATAACGAAATATCTTCATCGAAAGAAAAAAAATGGGGAAAACCATCCAAAAAATCTTAAACCTACTGTACGGTGGCTAGTTTAGTCGTGAACTTTTTAATTGTGCTAATTTAGTCCTAAACCTTTTGAATATTTGTCAATTTAGTCCTAAGTCTTTTAACGAATTACCAATATAATCATTCTGACTAATTTTAATTGGAAATCGCTAATGTGCCGATCCGATCAATGCCGTCATCCTACTTGACGCGGTCAAGATCGACGTGGTTAATGTTTTGATTTTTTTTATAAAACTTCGAAAACATTTATGGATTTTTTTCTTTTTTTTTTCTTTCCGAGGGCTAACGACATCCCCTAGCTAGGTGTGAGGTTTGCAGCCCTCACTATGGCCAGTGAGGGCCCGGGCGAGGGCTTTATGGCCCTCGACCATGGGCTAGTGAGGTTCACCGGCCCCGCCGGTCCCGTGAAGAACAAAGAAAATAAAAGAAAAGAAAAAATAAAAAAGTCTATATATATTGATAAAAGAATTGGATTTCTTGTAAATTAGAAATTAACAATGTTGGCGCCGGCCACGGTACATACTGCCACGTCAGCGATTTCCAAGCAAAATTAACGGAAAGGACTACATTGGAGAATCGTTAAAAGTTTTAAGACTAAAGTGACAAATATTCAAAAGGTTTAGGACTACATTAGTTGCCGTGCAATAGGTTTAGAACTTTTTGAATAATTTTCACTAAAAGCATAAAGTATTATGTCGCAAAAGATTTGGGGTGAACCCACACATTAAAATTTTGGGTTGGCGGGTTTGAAAGACAATTATAATTGACGACAATACACAATTGTCAATAGTTATCACCATTTTGAGACGAATGTGCACTTTTGGAATATGATCACAAGAAATCATAAAACTTGTCATGAAAGTGCAATTGAGTTCTAAAACTTGCAAAAAGTGCAATCGAGTCCTAAACTTGTCAAATTGGTCCAATCGAGTCATTCTATTAACTCCGTTCAATTTAACTAACGAAAAATATTGACGTGCCTTGTTTTAATATTTTCTCTCGCCTAAGTGACGATGACATGGCTAAAACGATATTGTTTTGATCAAAATCTAACTTTTAATATAATTTTTACTTTAATTGATTTTAAAAATAAGCTTTAAAAAAAAAAAGAGCAACCAAAAGCAGAACCAGCAGGCAAGGGCCCTTGCCGCCGCCGCCACACCATCGCCGGAAAGGGTTGGCGATGGGTGGGAAAGTGGTGGGCGAGTTCACCGACATGAAACATCCATTCTCCCTCGGTATATTTAGACTTGAAGCAATATTCTTCTGTAGCAACAAGCAGATCCCATCCTACGAAAGAAGCAAGGAAACAATCGCTCCTCGTCAAGTTTTCCAGAACTCAGCAAGCACATTTTTCCTTCTCTTTCAGGAGATTGAGATCCAAGGAGACCAAGCCTCAATTCAGTAGCCTTTAGATTCAGATTGCTTTTATTCTTAGCAGACAAGCTTGAGACTGCAGAGCTATCAACTAGAGAACAGTCGCTGCAGATCTGGACAAGGCCCAGTCGGCCCCTGGTCAGGGCCTGGTGACCCCTACCGACCACTTCCCCACCATCGCCAGCCCTTTCCGGAGGTAGTGGGACGGCGGCAGAGAGGGCTCCCTCGCCGCTAGTTCTGCTTTGGTTTTTTTTTTTTAAAGTTACTTTTTTAAATTAATTTAAATAAAAATTATATGAAAAAAAATAGATTTTGACCAAAACAACATCATATTAGCCACGTCATTAATCACGTAGGAGAGAGAGAATATTAAAAAGCCACGTCATCATTTTCTGTTAGCCAAATTGGACGGAGCTAATAGAAGGACTCAATTGCAATTTTTGAAAGTTTTAGGATTCAATTGCACTTTTGTGATAAGTTTTAGGACTTATGGTGAACCTATCTCGGGCACTTTTATATGATACAATATGAAACTGTCACCCAATTGTTAGGACAAAGGCCACAAAATAGTCATTTGTCATGTTATTAACTTTCAGTGATGATTTCTTAACCCCAAAAAAAAAAAAAAAACTTTCAGTGATGATATTTGTGTCTTCGCTAAAAATTGTCACGAAAATTTTTATTTTTTGCATTATGTAAGATAAAAAAATTCTTTATCATCTGATTTTATGGATCAAATGTCACTCTATATATATATATTGATTGTTTGCTGAGGTCTCGATTCAATGTTTGTTGGGAGCACAAAAATAAAGTCAAAGTGGGTGAGTGCAACCTTTAAGATCGCGCAAGGAGGTGGACCAACCGAGGTATGTGAAAATTTATCCAAATATCACCCAACCATTAAAGCAAATATATATTATACTTCAAATCATGTGAGTATGTTGTCACGCAAATCACAAATTGATTGGTCATAGGACTAAAGTACGTTGTCGACGACTGAATGGGAAAATGACTAATGTGTTCTTTCATAAGTAAAAAAGGATGGGGAAAACAGCTGGCATACTTATCTCCTTCAGGCGTTACCGTGAAAAAAAGAAAGATAAGTGTACTAGAAGTCTTAAAACTTGTCATAAAAGTGCAATTGAGTTTTAAAACCTTCAAAAAGTGCAATCAAATCCTAAAACTTATCATGAAAAGTGCAATTGAATCCTAAAACTTTCAAAAAGTATAATCAAGTCATAAAACTTATCAAGTTGATATAATCAAGTCCTTTTATTAACTCCGTCCAACTTGATAAATGAAAAATGCTAACAAATTTTAGGATTGATTGCACCAATTTAATAAGTTTTAAGACTCAACTGTATTTTTTGAAAGTTGTAGGATTTCATTGCACTTTTGTGACAAGTTTTATGACTCGACTGCACTTTTTAAAAGTTTTAGGACTCAATTGTATTTCCGCGATAAGTTTTAGAACCTTCAATGCACTTATAAAAAAAAGAAGATAAAGACCAATTCTAAACATTTATTGTAGCAAAAGTACAACTACATGTTTGGCTTGCTACTCGTCCCAAGCACATTTTACTCCTAACCAAAACAAATTTGCCCCGTATGTTTTTAAAAGAAGAATCGCATGATGATGTATCACTATCCAGATGATAGAAGAAACGGTTCCTCTAACCAAATTTTTAAGGCTTGTTTTAATGCGTAATTGAATCTTAGTTCATGGCTATAAGTCTATTAAATAGTTTAAGCACGCACTACGCGATAATATGACAATTTATCATATATGAAATGATTTATCATAATACAGTGATACTATATCGTAACAATCATATCTTCTAATTTGTAATTACTATTGTATAAAAGTCCAGTAATTTTTTTTTTAAATATCACTACTCTCAAATTATCATCTATTTTTACACAGTATATTTTTGAAAAGTAATTTTGTAGTTTAAACGTATTTACGCATGGTAGAATTATGATGACAAAGGGTAATAGACTGTGGTGGTAAACCGAAATGATGGTTATTAGAAATCAGAGCTTACAATTATCCATAAATTCTAGTATTTTCTCTTGAAAGTATGGAATATAACGAATTAGGTTTGATTGTATCTCTTCAAGGGGTTTTATCGTCATTTTCCTTTATATTTTTCCTTGCTTATTGCCAACGAAATTCCGGTTACTAATAGCTACGTTGTCTTGACATAACCATTAGATTCTTCTTCCAACCAAACTAGAAAATAGCTATTGTTCCGGTGGAATAACCAGTCCACTGTTGCCTTCTCACAATTCGCACATCAAATGTCACATTGGATGCTTTTTGGCAACTTGATAGGACATCTAGGGGTAAATGACTGTTTTAGCGTGGATCGCAATCATATCATAACAATGTTCGGTATAATAAATATGTAGAAAAGGGTAAGCCACATAACAAATAAAGTTATAGGCAATAGCTGTATCCACTAGGATGGATTTTAGAAGACAGAAAACTAATCGATTTGTAGAACAGTTTTTCATAGACGGAAAATAACAAGTTTATATTGGAAAAACGACTTCCTCTTCTGCCAAGAAGGAAATCACTTTCTCTAAACTACCAAACAAATGAAAACTATATATTTTCCTTGTTCCATGAGAGATAATTTCCATTATCATGAAGTTTTCCGTGAAATAAATGTATTACAAACCTTTCTCTGTTTTAGCCGATTCTCCTCTAACTGAAATAACTCTAGCATGATGATAGACCGATTGGCTTGCGAGACTAATGCTAACAAATTGCTTGGCAACTCGCTTCCGGTCTTTTGCTCTCCAACTCTAACTCTATTTTTGTGTTTGCCTCGAGCGTACTAAAGAGCTCGCTTGTTCTATCAGTCTAGGCGTGGACATTCTTTCACCCAAGAGCAGTATTGCACGCATGACTAAGCGAGATGCCATTTCGTTCCTTCGCCTATGGTAAGTCGAAACTAAGATGGAGAACACACACTTAACGTATACACACCATAGGCAGAATGCCTCATGTCCTCTCCCGGAGATCTTATCATTTCCGAAGGAATTGGAGTACGTTACCCTAGTCACCCATCATGCCAAGTTTCCCATTTTAATAATATTCTTTAAACATTGAAATATTTTTGCAAGCGTGGATTGACTTGGATAAACTAAAATTGTCTTTGCCGGCGGACCATCCAAAACTCCCTTCCTCGTTGGAGCCCAAATCTTGTAGCGACAGCAAGGTTTTATTGGTTGATCAAGCGAAGGACTTCCTTTATTATGGTTGGGAAATGCCCTAGACTTCCTTTGGAATCCCCTCCGTGGCCGGCCCACTATCCATATAACTCTTTTCAAAAGCCCATGCGCATTCCCATTTGGTGGGCTAGATGATGAGTCCAAGCCTTCACGAATTTGTAACTGGCCCATTTATTTTTTGCAATCCAAATTCATTACCAACCAAGGATTTAGCCCTTCCTAGCATACATACATACATACATACATACACACTGCATTTTTCATGCAGGTCTCTTGCGTTGTTTGCCGCACAAGGTTGAACAAAACAAAAGAAACCAAAAAAAATTGTGCTTACCGTTATAGAAATTTTCACGGGCATCACAAGAAGTACAGATAGATTTTACTTTTTCAATATATGGAAGCCCATCTTAGCTAAGACAGTTAAAATTCATAAAGGGCCTCAGAAGAGATCTCCTGAACGTGTTGGTACGAAGAATTAAATTTGTCATGTCATTGATTTTAGGGAAAAACGCAAATAAGGGCACAAAATATTCTCATTTTCTCAAATGAGGGTATAAACTAGATATTGTTTCAAATAAGGGCATAAAATTGCCAAATCATCACAAATAACATACTAAAGTGGTCAAATCGTCTTAAATAAGGACTTTTGGCCGGCCGGCGAGCATGTAACCATTCCGGTTGTCGAAGAAAGGGCATTTTTGTAACAACCCTAGAACTTGCCTCGTTATTTTTTTTATCTTAGACATCTAATTTACTAACTCAATTTCGGAGAGTCTCTTTCTCTTATAGAGTTGCCTAAAGACCCTTAGTTGTTAGTTCCCTCGATTTCTCAACTATAGGACACTAAATTTAATTATAGTATAATTCCTTATTTTCTACTAATCTTTATTCTTAAACGTAGAGGATTTACTACTCCATCTACTTAGCAGACATAGAAGCTTCCAACACATTTACAAACCTTCTTATTATTATATATAGTGGGCAGACCATACCATTTGTACATCCCTTAATACTCCTCATATCAAACCTAGCTTTCCTATTCTATTTTACAATCCAAAATCTAGGAAAGCTACACATATCAAACATCCTCATATACCCACAGAACTTTACCTCCTAACTTATCTTATACACCAAAAATTGTTGGAGGCTATCCGATCAATCATACATCTCACAAGTCCGCCAGACCATCGACTCATTAGAGGATAAGATGACCCTACTTCTTAGCAAGCTCTGCTTCAAGACATTGCTCCACCTTGAGGACTAGATGGGCCGTGGATATTAAGGTTTTGCAGTGGTCCTCTCGTCATGCCCTCTCTCATTTGTTCATGCCACGAAACGAACTCAATGGGTATCTGGTGTGCCAATCCCACATTGATCCATACGGTTGCAGTGATACAGACATATGTGATGCCGGTTTCCACATCAATTAAAATTTGGCATAGGTGAGTCATATGGACAGGATAACCAAACAATGGATCTCATGGAAACTTCATTTTCTTTCCCGAAAAATATTAGGGTGAGCAAATAGCCTAGTAAATGAAATTCTTAGGCCTAAGATAGGAATATCATAATAGTACTCACTTTAGCAGTGTAAAAACATTTGACATGAAGCTATCTTGTGATCGGTTTTAAGAATGTCAAGCATCATCAATCGAATCATTTTCATGTAAATCAAAGATGCAACAAAACATGTACTTTTCCCAATCGAATCTTTTCCATGTAAGAAAAACATGCAACAATACATTTACTTTTCTTTTCACTTTTCGGGCATCCTTGTTCACGAGGTTATATCGAGACTCTAGTACCGGGAAATGTCGACACTTTACATGACCGACGGCACATAAGTTCAATCACTTGATAATGATAAAATGATGTATACGCCATCGCCTTAAGTAAACTTTTGGCCGCACTTGGTTTCCATTTGAGACCAACGGCCACTTGATAAATACGTCATTTACCCCCGAGCCCCTACCCCGAAGCTTCTTGAGCTAACGGAGGTGCGTAGATGTCTTTTAATGCCAATCTACAATCTAGCACACGTATGCGCCGATTATTATCTTTTCATGTTATCCAACGTGCAAAACGTTTGGACGAAGGGGAGACGAGGGTTTAATCAAAATGTTTCAAAATCGACAAACCATTCCGGTAGAACTCGAAATCAAGTCGAACATTGGAATCATCCAAGACAGGGCTAATCATCCCCGGTTTGCATCAAGCCAGGTTGAACCGACTCGGTCCGGTCCGGACCCCATCCAGATCGACCTGGTTCCTCCCAGCAGAGCGGAACCGGTTCTATTTTGACCGGGTGGGGCCGGTTCTAGACCCAACCAAGTCTGGGATCGGTTCTTTACCGGTCCGATTGGCCTTGGCAACTCCCAATCCATCTTTGATTATTCCCCGCTTGACGTCCTCAAACTCCTTGCCATGTAATTTTAACTAAAAACTTGTTGTTAATGCCATGAAATGCATAAACACATGCAATCATGTGAAAATGCAACACCAAATCAAGTAATAAACAGATATTACCATATTAGATATAGAAATCCCTTTTAACTCTTTTCCAATTACCGCTTTAATAAAACTAAATAATAACAATGGAATAGCGACTGAACGACGATGACGCCGAATGGTGGCGTGCGTGGCGGCGGATGAGGTAGCGGGCATGCGACTAGAGGCGATGGAACAGTGAGACGGCGTGGGCGTGCGGAGCAATGAGGCGGGTAAGGTGGCTAGGTGATGGAATTTGAAGCGACAAGAGGAGAGGAGAGAGGGAGGTGGTCGGCCAAAGATGGGGCAAGAAGAGAGAAAGTATTGGCTAGTCTTTTTCAAGATAGGGACCATCCTATTTATAGTGGGGCAATCCCATGATCTTACTCTAGAAATTTTTCACGGATATAATAATGAGATTTTTCCCTAAAAGTCAAACATCTTAATGAAGAACCTTATTGAATTCAAGACCTTATTTATTCATAACCACTTATCATTCTAATAAGAGGTCACCTAGCAAGCCCAATCACATAGCATTGTCTTCTAGCTACTTATCATTTTTCTATTGGTCCACCTATCATCTTGGTCCTAGGATAAGTTCTTGGTAATTTCCCATTGGTCCAAATGTTCAAGAAGCTTTAATCATCTTAATTACAATCTTAAACAACTAGTTTAGTAATTAGATCAAGCTAATTATCTCTAAATTAACATTAACTAATTAGATACGATTAACAAGTTCGGAATACGATCGACCTCCGTCAAGGGACAACGGTTGTAGTCGCCACCCATTGGTTGGCGTCCAAGCTCACGCCATCCCTCGTGGTGGCATGGGCCGGCGGTTGTCTCGCACCTACAAGCCGCTTAACATGCCGTAATCCGTCCTCGTGTCGTCAAGTTTTGTCGCTTTTTATAATTTTTTAAGAAAGCTTTTCAATTCGGTTATTACTGACATTTCATTTTATTGTATTAGAGAGCATATTAACTTTACTAATCTTGCTAATGTAATGCCATTCATGGTAATTAGGAATGTATTTATTATTTTCTACTTCTTTTTCAATTTTCTTTATTAACAATTTGTTCGCCAAGTTTCTCTATAGATATGGACACATTTATAGGATATGACTTTTTCTAACTTATTTCTCAAGTTCATTAATGAGCTTGCCTCTTATTAATCCATTTGTTTAGGTTATTATCCTAGGTTCCTAGAATAGCAACTTATCGTTATTCGATTAGTCCATTTGTTGCTTAATTAATGAATTTTATTTAATGCATAAATGTGATATTGATCTTATCTTTTAGAACATTCATGACATTTCACTTTTGTGACTTAATCCCCAAGTTTTATTAATGAGCTTGCTTCCTATTGGTCCATTTATTTAGACTATTAACTTAGGTCTATAAGGTAGCCACTTATCCTTATTTAATTGGTCCATTTGTATAATTAATTAATGAACCTCATTTAATACGTGAAAATGACATTGATCTTATTTTTTTAGAAAATTAACTTATTATTGACTTAGCATTTACTTAACATTGACCCCATCCCTTTCTTTAGAAAATTAATTTATCCTTGACCCAATATTGTCCCCATTCTTATTCTTTAGAAAATTTACTTACTATTAGTTCAATTTAGCTTAACATTGGTTAATTTGATTTAGAATATCAATTCATGAGCTATATCATCCTATTTTATCTTTCTAATACCCTTTTCCGAAAATTCCCTAAACAAGCCAAGCAATAGTTTCTTTATGAAATATCGAAATAACTTTCGTAGAATTTCTAGATAGGTTTCTCGAAAAATTTCTCAAAAGATATATCAATTGGGATTTGTTTTACTTTCTAACTATGAAAATTCGGGATGTCACAATTTTGTCAAAAAATTCTACGAATATGTGTGTGTGTATATAATTTTTTTTACTTTTCCTTTTGTTTTCTTTTCCTTTTTTCTCTCTTTCTTCCCCGATGGTTGCGGAGGTCGGGCGAGGGTTGGGCGGGCGACCCTCGCTTGAGTCCAACGATCTTAGCCAATCATTGATGAGGCTTGGGCGGCGAAGGGAGGGAAAAAGAAAATGAAAAGAAAAAACATACAAATAAAAAAGAAAGAAGAAAGGAAAAAAAATTCAAAAAAATAAAGGAGGAAAATGCCCTTGGCTTACGAGGTGAGACCCTTTTTTGAGATCGATATGGCAATTTCATGTCCTTGTATGAAACAAAGTCTACTTTAGGCACTTATTTAAGACAAAATCCACTTCAACCCTTTATTTGAAAAAATGAAGGCACTTCGGGCCATTATTTGAAATAATATCCACTTCAAACCTTTATTTAAGAAAATGATGACATTTTAAGTCATTATTCATAACTTTTTTCTTAAATTCATATGTACGCAGACATTTCTTCACCACTAAGTTAATTGGCCAAATAAAGTAATCAAATAGGTTTTTCCCATGTTGACTCACTTAGAGATAAAAATAATAATTCTTAGAGGGATACATTTGTCATGAGTACTTTATCTCAAACTTCTAATTTTGCACTAATAAGCTGTAGTGATTATGGAATTTTTGTGTGGCATTTTTAGGAATTGAGAGCTGTTAATCATGAAAGAAAACAAATAATACAATGCATATTAATAGTAATGTATTCTCTTTGTTTATAAAAAAAAAAAATTGCTTGCATCATATGAAATGATTAATCGATGAATTTTTTTTTCTTATCGACTGCAAAAATTGTTTAAATATTTTCGTGAATAATGAAAATATTTTTTTTACTCATTCCTTTAAGTGATATAAATGATTTTTTATAATTTTTTTTAAATCATTCATTTTTCACGAATTAAAGGCATCTCGCTAAAAGCGACATATGATATTGGACAAAACGGGCTAATTACCGCTACCGGTAGACAACTAAATCTGAAACCTCCACAAAATTAGGCAAAAATGGATAAAATTAATTTAATATTCTTGGACCAAAAAAAAAATTTAATATTCGATTATCGATAATTAAAAAAAATAAAAAAGAAAGAAAGAAGCAAGGCCACCCGTGGTCCGTACCAACTGGAGCAACCATAAAAACTTTCCTCCTCCTCCTCCTCTTCGTCTTCTTCCTCCAATTTCCGTTGCAGAGACGACCGGGAAGGAGGAGAAGAAGAGGACCGTCCGTAATCTCATCGCCGGTCGACGGAGATCCGCGATCGGCCTCACCCGCAGTTTTCGATTCGTCGATCCAGAGGGAACCGCGAGCGAATTGCCGAACGGAAGCGAACGTCGAAGATGAGTCAAGACGATAAAAGCAGAGGCTTGATCGGCGACCCCCAGCAGAGCCCGAACTACTACGGAACGTTCCAAGGCGTAGCGAACTACTATAACCCTCCTCCTCCTCCTCCGCAGCTGCAGCAGCAGCAGCTGTTCCCTCCGCCGGTCATCGGGTTCCCCCACCCGGTTCCTCCTCCGGGCTCCACCGGCAGTCCCCGGTTCTATCCTTACGGTTATCAAACCGTCGCGGGTATTCATCTCGTCGTGCATACGCTAATTCGTTTGAGTTTCGAGTTTGGTTTCGCTAATTCCATGAGCATGTTAAGGATCGCCTCAGGATGGAATTGGAATATTGAATCCTGTTTCTTTGTCCTGATGTTCTGTATATTTTGGTAGGATTACGTTATCCTGTGGAGATTCTAGCTTCGTTTTGGCATACATATTGATTATTACACCTAGAACTTGACGATCTGTTTGTTTGGTTTTGAAGTGTTGGGTCTTCAAACCGTCTCTCAAATCAGAAAATTTTAGATTTCGAATGATAGTTAGCAGCGTGACTTGATGTGATCACCTTTGTGTCTTGGTTGCATGATCCAGAAGAAATGATACACTTGATATATTTTGTTGCAATGAGAGGAAAGGCATTGTTTTCCTGTGGTTTCGACGAACAAACACTTCGTTTGCTTACGATGACTCCATATCTCATTACGGGTTCTTGTACATTAAAGGTTATGCAATTGTGGAGGGAACACCGGTTAGAGAGCATCGCTTACCTTGCTGCGGTCTTGGTATCGGCTGGTTCTTGTAAGTAATTTGGATGAGCCATCTCTTTCTAGCTGTGCAATGCATCTCCTGAGTGTTTTCTAGTGCAAAAATAAGGGTTAGGAGAATTTGTATGGGCACGCATTCTTTGTAACACACTAGGAGGACAGGAGCTAAACTATCTTTGCATGCTTACATTCTCACAGTGCTCACGGTGAAAATCATCTATCGCTTGATTTATCTTTCCATTTGTAAGTTGTGCGTGAATATTTGTCGTTGCATGCATAAATCATTTTGTTTATCTTTGAACTTGGTATCCTTTTTATAAGTGTGCATTGCTTGAGAATTAGCCAATTGGATGGAAACCAATTGTCTGTGTTACTGGTAAAAATCCTAAGAGAGAGAGAGAGAGAGAGAGAGAGAGGTGGTAAGCAAAGCAAGTTTTAGTGTAATTATATTTAGAAGAAACATAAATTATAAAAGGGAACAATGCAACCTTACCTTTTGAAATGAAAAAAGTGGAAGGCATTCTGTATCTCTCATACTGTGGGTAGCTTCAGACCAAATAATTTCTAATTTTTGTCAAGTAGAGGTGGAGCAATCTCTTTAAGGGCCTCGTATGGAAGTAAATGAACAAGCAATTTATTTTCCAAAATGGTGGACTTATTTGCAAATTTTTGGGATTTCTTGAGGTTGGTAAGTGATGTGGTAAGTGATGCTAATTACGTTATCTCATCTGCAAGGTTCTTGATTGGTTTCTTTCTCGGTGGCATCCCCTGGTACATTGGGACTTTTCTCCTTATTTGTGCTTGCCCAGATCGGCGAGAAAAGCCTGGATATGTTGCTTGTGCAATAGCTGTAAGTGTCTATTCTCCATCCTTTTACCTTATCTTGCTTAAGAATGACATGCTTGTGTTAATGGATGAGTTACTTCCAGATGTGTTAATATTGATTCAACTAATTTTGGGTGTAGCAACTTAGGAGAATGCTCAGAACTTCAAGAATTCTCTAGTTGGATTTGCATTAAGCCTTGATCCCATGCTTAGTGGAAGTTACTCCAAAAAATCTGTTTCCTTCGCTTCGATACATAAGGGATGTTACTTAACCAGCATTAACATGTGTTATTGCATTTTCAATGGAGGTTCTGCAAGAGAGTATTTCCTCCTCAGTCTACTAGTTCTAGGCACCAACTTCAACTCAGCCGGAACTGAGGAACTTGATTGTTCTAGCTGCATGGGCTGATAATGACACCCAGTAATTGCCTAGCCAAGAAATATCAGTATCGAAAGTTGTAAGTCAAAAAACATATGTCTCTACCCAGTAGAGTTTACTTTAATTAAACTAATTGTGCTGATGAATAATTGGAGAAAATATTAATCCCTTTGGTAGACTATTTGCTCATTATGGTTCATGCTTGGCATTCCCTCGAGAAAAAATTGATACCATTTGCAAGTTGCAACTCCTGTTTATGCGTGAGCTGCTCCATATTGCATTTTTTCATTATTTAGGGCATTATTGTGTAATTCCAACTTCAAGATTGCAAGTTATTCTACTTGCCATGGGAGAAATTTTTTAACATTAACATAAAGTTCATCTTTGACATTTCAGTCTTTCCTTGCTGTTCTTGCTGTTACTGTGGGTGCGACAAGGGGGCCTCATAGGTGGTGAGATCATACCAAGGGACTCCAGAATAGTTGTACAGTGATGCCTTGAGACTGCTGAAAAAAATTTGTTGCTATTTTACCTGTCATTTTATCTAAATATACTGCTTTAGATGCAAAGTAACTTGTAAGGTTGGTGGAAGACTAATAATGCGAGGTTTCTATAAGGTTTCCATTTGCCGTTGCGTCCTTGTTTGGGATAAATTGCAAAATCAGGTAAGCGAATCTGGGCTTACTCCATGGAGATCAGTAAACTTTTTATCCTGTCTCGATCTGGTTTCAACTTTATGAGTTGCAGCACTCTAGTATCTTTGGTTCATTTTAGTCTCCAGATTTCGAATCATTAGCAAGTATAGTATGACACATTCAAGCTGATATAGTCGCCATGGTGCTGTTAATAGCGGTCAACGGCAGTGATATGACAACATTGGGTGACCAAATTTGAGATTTGGTGTCCATATTTATTTTAGTAGTTTTGGTGACCATAGTTGAGAGTATGATCGGTTTTCATTCGACTTGGCGTTCTTAATGTTGACAGTGAATGATGAACTTGTGTATTACATTCATGGGCTATTGACTTAGAATAAAGGTTTAGTTGTTATTTTCTAATCAACTCAGTAATTATTCATATAATCGTGATTTACCAAATTCGGTCGTAGAAGTATGTTATATTTTCTGAAAATTTTGTGTTGTTCTGATTGTCTGTTGGATGCAATTTCAGAACACCAAGGCACGTTCAACAAGCTAAGTATTGGAAAGACACTTGTTAATATGACCATTTTGTGAATTATGAGTCATAACTTTGAAATAGTAGCCTCCGAGACGTATTCCTCGTGCATCTTTCATCGAAAAGCAAATCCATTTTATACACTCAAAGCACTTCACTTTATTTCAACTGTCCCTTTATGTGTAGTGCATCTAAGGAGAATTTCAAGTAAGAGTTTGAAGTTAGGTCTTTTTCTCGAAAGAGATTCATAATGGACCTTTGAGTCAAATAATGGCTTGACTTGCTCGACGTTTCGTTTGTTCTACGAAAAATAAATGATTTAAAAAATATTTTTTTGAAAATAATTGCTCATGTTACTTGATACTATTTGTCATTGAAAATATTTTCATTACCGAGAAAAATTTATGTCTAAACCCTTTGCTCAAGTGAAAGATTGTTCATCTTTTTCACTTACAAACCTAGATTTAAATTATCCAAATTACTCAATTATAACCAAAGACGATTAATGAGAGTTCGGAGATGTGCTTTGACAATGTTGGGCACGCTTTAATAGGGGGCCTAGGATGAGGGGCTCCTCGACCTAGTTATGATTTGCGGGTCAATGGAAAGTTTTACCATTGATTAAAAACAAACATCAATTGCGCCACAGAAAATCATACATGTTCGAGAGTGAAAGTAATCGCAAATGAAATCTTATTCGCTGTAGTGCATGGATGCCCATAAAAATATTAATCGAGTGTTCATTGAGTTTTACTAAGATACCGACCACTTTATTAAATTTCTCCTGAGAATTTAAGATTCATATGAAAATTAAGGTAATGAATATTAATATTTGAAAGTGCTAAAAACTGAAATAGAGATTTCTCCCCGAGGCTAAGTAGTAAGAGTACTAAATAGTAAAAAGAGAAAACAGAAAGAGAGAGAACAAGCGCTAGGGTTTGTGCCTCTCTCATATAAAAGCAACCGAAAACCCTAGCTAGCCACTCCAGCAACGAGGAGGGAAGTATAGAGGGACCGTCGCGCTTTCGCAGATCTTCATCGTCTTCTCCCTCTCGCGTCTGAGGAAATGGTCACCTTCAGGGTCTGTATCTCTCTCTCTCTCTCTCTCTCTCTCTCTCTACTTTGAAGGTCGCATCGATTGCCCAATTGGCGAAAATGTTTAGGATCACCGAACGACTTCGTCGCGTGTGTATGTCAGGCTTCTTGCATCATTCGATAGGAAGAATGAAACCATAAATTTGATGTTTTGGTGGCTGGTCATCGTGGAGCATCTGACTGACTGCGAAAAGTGGGGTGCATGTCTCAATTTCCATTGTTTTACGAGGAATTTTTCTTTCCCCTGTATTCGGAAAATGTGCTGCTAGGGTTTAGAAGCTGGTTCGGGGGATTGTGTTTATTTCATTATATTTTATTTTTTGTTTCCCTGAGGAATTTTTGGCTTGCGGGTTGCAGTTTCACCAGTACCAGGTTGTGGGTAGAGCCCTGCCCACTGAGGCAGATGAGCACCCGAAGATCTATCGAATGAAGCTGTGGGCCACCAATGAGGTCCGCGCCAAGTCCAAGTTCTGGTACGCGAGTAATGAAATCTTTGGATTTTGGGCACTATGCTATTGTGTGTTATACAGCAGAATGCGAACGTCTCTGTTGAGAATTCGTTTAAGTGCTCGGCTTCCATTGATGTTGGGTTAGGTATTTCCTGAGGAAGCTGAAGAAGGTCAAGAAGAGCAACGGCCAGGTTCTTGCGATCAACGAGGTTGGTCGCTGGTCAATCATTCTAAGTAGTGGGATTGCTCTTTGAATTGATTTACAGTGTTCTCATGATAATAATAGGAGCTGCATGGAATTTGTTTGTGAGGTTCTGTTCTGATTTCTTAGGAACCTTTGCTTTGCTTCCCTATATCTGCTAGATGTACTATTTTGTAAACTGGAAGTTGAAGCTTGGTTTTCCCCTCATGTTCCTTAATTCCTAAGATGAGTTTTCTCAATATCATTCGCGGTAGTCATCACTTGGAAGTTTTTATCCTGAAAAGATCAATTGTGGTCTCGTCTCACATGCTTAACATCCTTATAGACAAATTTGTGGACCTAGCATAATCTGACATTGGAATCCTGGGAAAGTTGATGGAGTCTAGGGTCTGAGCGGATTAATTTGATTTTTGAGTGGCTTTCACCGTAAAAAAAAATATGTTCTTTAGCAATGTTTAGAGGACTTAAGATTTCTGAGTCCTTTTGCCTCTGGTTTCTGGAAAGTTTGGCATTGTTTTAATGAGTTAAGCAAAGATGTTTTGAGCTTTTCCGACACTATTGAGATAGGATCGAGTAAATACGGAAATGGACTTATAAAGTAGCTAGAAGGTCCTATCTTGGGAGAAAAGTATAGACATAGACAGGGTGGACACTTTCCTCATAAACCATGTAGCTCTAAGATCAGGAACTGTTCTTCGTATGTACTGTAAGAATGGAGAAAAGCTAGATGTTTCTACATCGATTTCCTTTCTTCTGTGCAAGAGCATCTCAGAGTTCTAGGAGTTCCATCTTTCAAAGGTTGAATGTGGACGGGTTTCTGAAACTCCAAAAGCTGGATTTTCAGTTTCTATGAAATGCCATTAGATTAAGAGGTGCTTTAACCCACTTTAACATTTTCTATTTAATGGGTAAGGTTTTATATTTTAATAGGGTTTTTTCATTGAAAACCAAAGTTAATGCAAGTTTTGTGTTATCCATCCCTTACTGTGTAATGGATAACAACTATTGTTTGACCATCTTTTGACAGGAGCAGATTTATATCAATAAGATTTGTCGTATTTTCAATTGCTTTCCTTTCCAAACCTCTGTAGCAATATGTAATTTGGGATTTGCATTCTGCAAATCTGCAGATAGGCTGTATATTGTATAAAACATTCATTATCAAATCTCTGATACTATGCCTGCTCATTACAATATCTCTGCCTAGATTCATGATGGAGTTGTTATAAACGAATGCATCATGGACATTCAAAATTAGGATGCATACCCATTGTCAGTAGCAGAACCTGGCAATTATATATGCACATCCTATATTAGTTAATGGATTATCCAATGATAGAAGCTAGGCAGAAGTCTCTGACCGATTAACAAGAAGAGTTTATCACTCTTTTCTATTTTTTACACTTCCAATTACTTGTCTTGTCCTTGAGGGCTGATGCCATTTGGATTATCCAATGATAGAAACTATGAAGAATTCTCTGACTGATTAACGAGAAGAGTTTATCACTCTTTTCTATTTTTTGCACTTCCAATTACTTGTCTTGTCCTTGAGGGCTAATGCCATTTGGATTATCAAATGATAGAAACTATGCAGAATTCTCTGACCGATTAGCAAGAAGAGTTTATCACTCTATTCTACGTTTTACACTTCCAACTACTTGTCTTGTCCTTGAGGGCTGATGCCATTTTGGTCTGAGTTGCTACACGTGAGATAGCCTTGCCATTTTCCTTTCGCTTACTAGTGTCTCTGGCAGATTTTTGAGAAGAACCCTACAAAGATCAATAACTATGGGATATGGCTCCGTTACCAAAGCCGAACCGGATACCACAACATGTATAAGGAATACCGAGATACCACACTGAATGGGGCTGTGGAGCAGATGTATACCGAGATGGCATCTCGCCACAGAGTCAGGTTCCCCTGTATCCAGATCATCAAGACTGCCACTGTTCCGGCCAAGCTTTGCAAGAGGGAGAGCACCAAGCAGTTCCACAACTCGAAGATCAAGTTCCCGCTGGTATTCAAGAAGGTTAGACCACCAACCAGGAAGCTGAAGACCACCTACAAGGCATCAAGGCCCAATTTGTTTATGTAATACCGGCGGTTGTTGATCTGAGTTATAGGGTCGTCAATAGTTTTCGTGAACACTCAGCAGCCTCATTTTTCCCCCCCTTTCTTTTCTGAGAAGTTTGTCATTTATCTTAGGACATCGAGCTCTTTGGAATTTATCCTTGGTTTCTTCTACACTTTGGGTGATCAACGACTTGCTGTGATGTTGGCTTTTTGCATGTTATCCTTAGCTCACCTCTTGTTTACGTTCATATCCAGTTTAAGCTCTTCTTTAAGGGCGCGGGGAGCTTTCAAGCTTTCATGTCGCTACCATCTCGTTTTTTTTTCTTTTCTACCCATCATTTGAATCATGGTCTGTCTTTTTACCTGTAGCTTGGATCTTGATTATATGCAACATTTCTATAGCCCCCGAAATATAAGAGGATGATGGAATGATAATGAAAGCATCTGAGGTTTTCCCGACAAGAGATGATTCATTACCTGTTGATGTCAGTTCCCAAGTTGGAGAAAATATTTTATTTAACGGTTAGACTATGAGGCCAGATGCCATGTGGCGCAGCAGAAGTGTGTTGTGTTGGCCTTGTCCATCGACTAGAATGGAGCAGTAATTTAAGGTTAATTCCTTAAAGAACTCTCGTCACTGGTTTATTTTTCAACCATGAGTATGTAGACCAGAGTTGCTCATTTGTCAATCGAAGCGATATGATTCTTGTCGTGTAATTGAATATAGTTCACTTGCTTACACGCACTCACAGTTTTAACTGTATTAGAAGTAAATCAATTTTGTACACCGGTTCTAATATCTTGCTCATAGAGACAAATCTAACCCAACACGCTCTTATCACCCTTATGCTTCTTTGGTGTCGCATTGTCGAACAGAGTCATCGGCACAGATTGATATCGGCAAATAATACTTGTCTGAAGATAAGGCAACATGTCTGCCAAGCCGGCTTCCCGGGGAAGCGAGGGGCCTTGCCTAGCCTCGCCTCAACGTATTTCCTTTATTGCTTATTGATGCTTTAAGAATTTCTTTTACTAGCGGTGTATCCTCTATATATCAGGTTTTTCTTTACCTCTATTTTTTGTAAAAAGTTCCTAAATAGAAAGACAAAAACCTATTCCTGCAAAAGCATATTTTACATAACCTAACCAAAACTTAGAGGCGATGGAAAGTGCAAGGGTTCCTCGTAACGTTTACATTTTTTAATGATCTGATGACCCGATCTGAACATGCGAAATTAATGTCACAACCATCAAGCAACATAAAGAGGTCACCATATGGAAAAACATATGAGAAATGATTGGTCTTACTGCAATATTTTATTGGCATTAAAGTTCAGTAATCAGATTGAGAAACGTTCCTTTCTTTGAAAGTAATTTCAAACAACGGCTACTCAAAAAAATTCCACATCTTAGTGCGTCAATGTTACGTAACTGGAAGATAACAGGCTTGAATGTAAGTGCAACCATTCTCTAAGATTGGTCCAAACTTAGTTAGAAGTTCTGCTATGATTGGAGATCCTTTTCTCAGCCAAAAAAGATCAAAGATACTTACCAGCGAAATGGGTCATCCCACAAGAGCACGAACACACAATACTACCAGAACACCATTTTTGCTCACATAGAATTATTGGAAAGATACCCTTCCATGCCCGGAACAGAATACTTAACGTAACAATTACAAAATCATAACTCATCACTTAGTAAATAACATAAAGCATATCCTCTGCCAAAAGATGACTCAAAATTGAACAAACTCTCTAGCAACTGGCAGATAGCTTCTATTTAAAGATAAAAGTGACATAAAAAGTTCTACCCCTAGTTGGCAGCTACTAATTTTTGAATAACTGAGAATGACATGGAAGGCATCTGGCAAACCTAAACTATTAGCGGGTAAGGCAGCTCTCAATGAGAAATGAATTCCGGAATCTCCCACTAATGAGATGAATATTCAGGTTACCCGTATCAATGGTCCAGCATAATCAAGGCTTGAATGCTGAAAAGGCCACCACAGAGTTGTGTCCTCCAAACCCGAAAGAATTTGATATGGCTGCAACCACAAACGCACAATTAACCTCAGATGTACCATTCAAAATGATGTCACTATAATACCAACCCATTTAGGGGGAATCACTCACCAACATTCACTTCATGCTGCTGCTTCTTGTTTGCGACAGTGTCAAAATCTACAGAGGGCTCAGGATTCTAGAGTTGATAAAATGAATGTCACAGACACATATAGCAAAGCAGACAAATGGTTCTACAATAGCAAAGTTCTTCTCCAACACAGTTGGTTACAGACAAGTAGAAACGTGTAAGCGTGAGAGAGGAAGAGAAAGACTATCAACTAAGAAGTTGACTGATTGACTATTAATGTTATGGTTCTCATTTGTCATCTGCTCCCTTTGTAATATCTCATCCACAAAAAGTACATACTTCGCTTAAATATGTTTTCAGTCTGCATTAATATTTCTAAGCAACAGTAGTAATTACTTGAGGTTTCTTTTCAGAACGCCTCGTTCTTTGAAGTACTGCACAGAGATAATTTGTAACTTTCTTGTGTTAAAAGTTAGCAGTTTTAACTACACACTAGTTTGTAGATTATAACTTGATAACATATTGCCAAACAAATTATGCTCATTTTGAGGTGAATTATATTGATCTCTTCATTAAATCAGCATTCATCATTTCGCAGCTGACAGCTATTTAGTTATAAGCTGATCAAATAGAAAATACGTACAAACTGGTTAATAGAGGGATGAAGCCACCCTGTTGTGATTGCTTTCACTGTGGCAATAGCTTCCAAACCTCCGGCAGCACCAAGACAGTGTCCAATCATAGACTGACACAGTATAATTTTGTTAGAACAAGTCAATCAGAGATAAAAAGGGTGGAGAGAGAGAGAGAGAGAGAGAGATTACCTTGGTTGCATTTATTTTGATCCCTGAGGTATTTTTAAACACCTTTTTTATGGCATTAATCTCGGCCAGGTCTCCAGCAAGAGTTGAAGTTGCATGCGCATTTATGTAGTTCACCTGAACAGTTAAAGAAATTGTACAATCAAGTTATCTCTGGCACCAAGTAGCTTATATGCTCAATTTCCAAAGGCAGACATGACGTCAGATAATGACAGGCAATCATCAGATTCTGCAGATGTAGGGTGACTACCCATAACAAAGATGTTTTATAAACTTTAGGAGTTCCTTAAACTATTAACATAAGGCATCCACCATTTGAAGATCAGCCCAAAATATGAAAGCTTTTTGTTTGGAGCCATCAGCTCTTACATCTAAATTCCCTCATGAGTGACTAGAGAGCAGCATTATTCCTAGTATCAATTGTGACATCACTTGAGCAGCCATCATGATCAGAAATAATCAACAGGCTGTGCAAGCCATATTTGTAGTTGACGATGAATTCAGTTGACACATCTAAAGCTCATCTTTCTCCATACCCACATAGGCAAGGCAGATAGGAAAGTCTCATCACGACACAGACACATGCACACTAACGAAACTTAGTGTTTTCAAGCATTAACTACTTACAACGAAACTTTCAGTGTTTTCATGATTGAACAGTATGATAGTACAAAGGATCTCCTAATTCCTTCAAATTTTATCTCTGATTTTCAGTTTTTCTGAATTGTTTTGCTTTTCCAGCGTACCTGTTTGGCCAGGGGGATAAAGTCCTCCAGTAGCTTATTTTATCTGTAGCACTCGAAAGCTTGTCATATATTTTGGCTTAAAAATCCAATCAAGTGATGCCTAAATTACATAACCAAATAAAATTTCCTGCTATTAATGGCAACTCAGGCACAACCCTCACAACTTTTCGGAAGGGCCTGTCGTTATGTTGCCAATTTAGATTTGGCATGGCCAGCGATTGGCATCCACCAAAAAGGGGTGCAAAGACCAACAGTGAGGAGAGATAGCCATATCAGATTCTAGGATTGACACTAGCAATACCCTCTCAACCATGTGAAGCGCACATAGCAAGATATGTTCTTAAGATTGCTTTCAAAGAAGTGAGGAAAGATGGTATGTGCTCCACATGGTTGTTATAAAGACCTACATCTTCGCCCATCAATTGTTTTTGGAACTAGGGTTGACATTAGCTATAATTGTTCCCAATTCAGCCACTCAAAAAAATATCAACTTAGGAGTTTTTTCATGTGATATCCTTCAAATGATTGATGAAGTTTGACTAGTGCACAAGTGCATAGATCATCAAACACTTGCATAATTTGGTGATTGTTGATTGATGATGCTTGAGTAGTGCACAAGTGCATAGATCGTCAAACACTAGTTAATATTGATTCATCGAACACTTGCACCATTTTGGTGATTGTTGATCGATGATGTTTGAGTAGGTGCACTAGTGCATAAATCATCGAACACTTGGTAATATTGATTCTCTCTCTCTCTCTCTCTCTCTCTCTCTCTCTCATTTTAAATAATTTCTACAGTTGTCTAAAGACCAAAGTGCCAGAACCACACAAGTTTGTAGTAGCAGTGGCACAAAATTTGGAGTTAATAACATTCAATAGTAACAAGATTGTACGCCTAAAAACTACAAACTTGATGGTTTGATAAAAAACTGGAAAGGCCAAAATGATGTGGACAAGTACTTTTGAATAAAGATCTTGAGTACTTCAGTATCAAGGTTGAAGATAGTACAGCATATCATGTCGCCAACCCCATTCAGTTGGAAAAGGCTTGGTCGTTATTTGTTGTTTATTTGGCAAGTGCAAAGGCATGTTTCATGCAAAAAGTAAGGACCCAAGTTAACATGAAGATAATCATGCTAAAACTTGAAAGGAAAACAAGCTAGCTTTTCTTTTGTGGAAGAATGCGTGACGAATTCGGTAAAATCCCTCAGCCAATAAGTAATTCCCTCAAAATTGAGGATGTATAACAAAACTAACAATATACGGAAAAGAGATTCATTGCAGAAGCCCACAATGGTGAGCACCACGTGAAGGCTGAAGGAAAGTAATACTGCGATAAAAATTTGATGAAAGGAAGCACAGACTACCTCCTCTGGTGACACACCCGCATCTTCAAGGCTCCTCTCAATGCAAGAGGAAACACCAAGTCCATCAGCCCTTGGATCAGTCATGTGATAAGCATCACAGTTGACCGCACCTCCCAAATACTCGGCAATAATTGGTGCACCTCTTTTCATTGCGTGCTCCAAGCTCTCCATTACCTGAACAGCGAATTAGAAGTTGACAAACAAGCCCAGGAAAAGTATTTGCTTTGGAAAAAGTCTGATACCAATAGTGCAAGCTGATACAGATGACAAGCACACAAACATACGAGAGAGAGAGAGAGAGAGAGAGAGAGAGAGATGTTCTTATACAGGGAAACACAGATGAAACAAGGTATCCTGATGCACAGTGAGAACCAAATGAACACGGGTTCCAAAGAAAACTACAAAGGGCACATCACCAATGAAAAATTCTGCCCATTATTTTATGGATGTCAGACAAGTGCTTCTATTGTAAAAAATAAAAGACATATATGATGAAAAGGAGAGGAAAAAATACACGAATATCGACATGCTTCTCAAAACTAAAAAGTGGCAGATCCAGCAATTCGATAATCGTCCCAGACCATATTTAGACAGCATCTAATTCTAACAACACAGCACTTTTAGCAGCAGTTCGTGTCTTTTTACAGACTGCTAAAATTTAAACTGAAGCACTTTTCAGTGAAAAAAGAAAACAAAAAACCTCATATATTTATAGACAATAAGGAAAAATAAAGTGTGTACCAGAGCTTACCAAAACTCCTGCTCCTTCACCCATGACAAAACCATCTCGATCTCTATCCCAAGGCCTTGACGCAGTTTGTGGATCATCGTTTCTCTGAGACAAGGCTCTGCATGCCACGAAACCACCCAAGCCAATGGGAATAATGGCAGCTTCAGTGCCACCAGCAATCATCAGATCAGCCTCACCCCGACGGATGTGATTGGCAGCAGCATAGAAGCAATAGTTGGAAGTGGCACATGCAGTTGAGATGGAATAATTTGGACCCATGAAACCAATTTCAATGGCAATCAACGCAGATCCCATGTTTGTTATGGCATAAGGAATAAAGAAGGGGGTTATCTTCCTGTGACCTTTCTCAATTAGATTCTGTACGCCATCAGAGAACACAGTCAAACCACCCATACCTGTCCCAACAAGTACACCAGCCCGCTCCTTTTCGATCTGTGTAGAGTAATGTCAGCAATTTAGTGACTTTGTCATTTTGAAAGAATGACTGCTTATTAAGGGAAAGCCACAATTCCAGGACACAGGCTTAACATTGCAACATCAGAATTACTGCCTCCACAGCCAAGAAACGCTACTGAGAAGGAAATTCAACAAATAGAACTGCTGTTATCTGCATGTCAAACTTGCAATAGTCCCATTTTTTCATTCTCTAGGCCCAAAAACAAAGTTATTCAACAGATATAGAGGGTTTTGCAAATTATCTCCTACGACACAAAGAATATGAGAGAAGTACAATAAAATGTTAGTGCCATTCCCTCAGACATCCATGCTCATCTCTCTTTGCTTTCATAACTGCTTGAAGGAGAGCGCTTTGTTTGGTAGGCTCGCCAGTGAAAGATAAGAGAAATACTGGAAAGCTGAAATTTTTCCTCCTCTCCCTTTCACAAAAATTTGAAATAATTCAATATTTTCCACCCCAATTGCAATTCCCCTTATTTTCCCTCACTTTCCAAACACAGTAGAGAAGTTATCCGAATAGCAGAAACTGCTGGTTCAGTGCAATGCCAATGAAACTGAATATCTATATTTTAATAATTGCATTCAATAAACAGAAGTTCATCAAACCAATGCACACGAGTCTGTCAGATCATGTTTGTGCTTCACAAGCATCATTTTCAGCAGAGGAAGTGCATATCGTAGGATGCACAGGATTTGACGTTACTGTTCTAACATTGCAATTGATGCATTGGTATTTGCAAAACATGTGGACAAATGTCTGTTAATAAGTAAACCAGAGGAGCTGGGCTACAAGTTAGACATGGAACAGTCAATGAACTTGAGCATTAAGCGAGACACCGTTGATGCCGTTACAAGCATTGTAAACGAGGAAGACAAAATAAACGACAGACAATGACTATTGAATCTCAACCAGGAAAAATTCATAGCCGAAGGGAAAGCAAAGGAATACGTGTTTAAAAAAGGTTTTCCAAAGGGAAAACAATGTTGATCAGCCGGTAACAACTCAGACAAGCTGTTCTTCCTAGACAGGAACAAGGCAGAAAGACGTCACCAGTATCCAGTTTCAAATTAGCAATGAGAAAGAGCAGATCCCAAAGTCTGAAACTTCCATTCTAAAAGTCACTTCTAGTACTTGATCAACTTTTAAAGCACTACGATTGCAATGCCATCAAACGTGCCACACCCTTGTCTACAAATTTACTACCGATAACCATTTTCTCATCAGAGAATTCACTTGATCTTCCTGGAGTTAGCTCAACTAGGAGGACAATGAAAATGGATCAGTACTTGCAAGCATCCTTTACATCAGAATTGGACACGAAGAAATGTCCAATAAACTTGGCACGTTTCAACACGAGAAATGAGAAACTATAGATTACCATCGGCTTGACATCTAATTTAGAGCCCAGGAGTCATTACCGCTGAGCTCAAAGCTAAAAAAGAAACGACGGTGCTTCAGAAAAACGTTTAGCAATTTGAGACCATTCAGATCCAATAATTAAAAGGACTGTCCCACCATGCAATTACAGCAAGCACGAGCGAAATCAAAGCCCAGAATCAGAAAAACCTTGGAGCGCCTATCGCCGCCGAGATCAGCATCTTCGAGCGCCTTCTTGGCAGCGACAATGCAGTAGCGCAAGCAATCGTCGAGGCGCCGGTCGTTCTTCCCGTCGATGTAGCCCTGGGACGAGAACCCGTGGATCTGCCCGGCGAAGCGCGTGGGGAACTTGGAGGCGTCGAAGCGGTCGATCGGGCCGATCCCGCTCTCGCCGGCGAGCAGCTTCTCGTAGTAGGCGTCGACGTCGTTGCCGAAGACGGAGACGAGGCCCATCCCGGTGACGACGACGCGCTTCTTGGGGTCCTTCTCGCGCCTGGGGGCGGAGACGGCTGCCGGGGCGGAGGACCTGACGGCGGGGACGGCGACGCGCCTGGGGGCTCGTGGACCGGCGTGGGGGTAGGCATTGGAGGACGATTTGCGGAGCGGGCCGAGGGGGGAGACGCGGAGGGGCGGAGATTGCAGGGATTGCATGGTCGAGAGAGAGAGAATGGTGGTGGCGATGATAACGAAGAAGAAGAAGAAGAAGAAGAAGAGGGAGATTGCGGAATTTATGAAATGACTCGTCTCGTAGCTTGTTGCGGAAGTGAGACAGGAGAGAGAGAGAGACGCAGTACAAGTGGCGCTGGGAATTGCAATATGTTATATGTTACTCTTCTTTATTAGGCCAATCTCCACTTGTGGGGCACGAGTTCCTGTTCCCCCATTGAATCGACCATCTTTCGATTCGAAACTAGACCTCATCATTGGACGGATCGATCAATCCAATCTCAAAACTTTCCGAGTAGCGGAAATTGCGTAGGCCCGGGCGATTCGGGTCGGGGGGACGAGAAAAGCCGACCGAGCTCAGCTGGGGATTGTGCTCGGACTCGCCCATCTGCCCTTCGAGCCGACCCGAGCTCTGATTGGATCAGGTGGGCCAGACGGGCGGCTCGATTTGCGATCGGTCATTAAACCTAAAGGCATGTACTGAGCTGAATTGGAACCGCCCTACTTGACGTGATCTACAATTAGTAGTGGCTCGGATATAGTTTATTACGTGCATACTGAATTCATGCGATGATTTGTCCTAATCGGGACTGCTCATGTATGGCCTTGGGAGAAGTTAGAAATATTTACTTAGGTTTCGAGTACCCGTTCCATGGGGTGCTTTTGATATAGGTTCAATTTCTCAAAGGTTAAAGGAGTCGTTGTACCTAGGAGTGAGCAAATCACACCGCTCGGACCGGGACCGAACCAGGATCGATAGTCCGGTTTCTGATTTTAGAGAGAGCGGTTCGATTCCCGATTATAGGGTCCTAGGACCGGACCGCCCTGGCCGGACCAATCAAAATTTAAAAAAAAAAAATTACCCTCTCTTTACTTGTCAAGAGTGTCTAAGAAATTTTATCAAATTGAGAAGTTATTGGCACTCTCTATTCTTTATTCTCCTATGTAAAAGTCTTTTTAGTTACACTCTATTTTATCTTTTGAAAGTAACCAAGCTAATGTGCTCTAAGTTAGGAATGGTGCATATTTTTTTTTTTTACATGTGTCCTGTCCAATGGAACCGCCCGAGAATCGGACCGGGCCGGTGGTTCGGTTCTCGGTTCCGGAAAATTGAGAACCGAGAGCACCGGTCCGATTCTGGTGGTCCGATTCTCAATTCTTGAGGGGACCAGACCGGGACCGGATCGAAAACCGATCACCCCTAGTTGTACCTTCACTCCATTTTAGAGCTGAAGAAAGGGCGGTCCGGGTGCCCAAAAAAAAAAATCGGATTTCATGCAAAATCCCACAAAAGATTTTAAGTTTTTCATGGACACCAATATCCAAAAAACATTTTTTCCCACCGGATCATACCCATAACTTGTACTGACGACCCAAAAGCACCTTTCGTCGCGCACGTTGGACAATGTCGAGCAGGATCTTGAACGGCCCCTCATGGACTGTGCACGGAAGGTATGGTTGGAATCGCTGGTACAAATTTGAGGCATTGGCGAGACGAAAAAGAAACCGGACTATCAGTGTCCTCAGAGACAAACGTTTTTTTTTTTTTTTTTTTTCCGAACTTCTGGTGTGATTTAAGCCGACAATTAGGCGGCTCCTAGGACAATCAACTACTGTATGAATGCGTTAGATATGGTAGATCTTGACCCTGATCCTAATGGGATGGCAAATAAATTGGTGGGCCGTTGGGAATGTAGTGAACTAGAAGATGGCTTGCATGGGGGAGTTGACTGATCCTCTTCCTGTGATGCTTTTACCGTACAATGGTACTTCTGCATTTCCCTCTCTTTTTTTGATAAAGCAAAGCCATCGGTTGTGGGTACAATTCTTTCGTTGAGCAGAATAATTGTTGGGTAAGCTCCCCAAAAGTTTTAGACCGCCTAATCATGATGAGCTTTTTAGCTATTGAATTGCGAGTCAACAACTCAAAAATTGTAAACTTCTTTATACCATATCAAGTATTAAGTACACAGATTCTAATCGCAAATAAGTGCAGGGGAAGCAACCGGGAGAAGCTCCGACACGCCGTTTATAGAAGATCGCCGAGGGAGAGTTCAAAGCGGAGCCTGTTAACGGGTTGAGCGCGGATTGTTAACCAAGTAAACACATTAATCGCTCTATGTCGGATCGATTTTATCGCGTGTGTGACTCGTTTTTCTTGACATGGATATGCAATCGGGGTTAACTCAAGCGATTTAGGCTCCGTTTGTTTCGCGAAAATTGTTTTCCAAAAAGTCATTTTTCCGTTTGTTTGGTGGAAAATGTTTTGTTTTCGAAAAACGTCTTTCCAAAAGTTATTTTCTAGAAAAATGAAAATATTTTTCTGTGCTTGGCCAAAATATGAAAAAGACCCGAAAAATATTTTCCGTTGTTTGGTATGGATCAATTTTCCTCCATGCACTCATTTCGACCATTTTTTTTTCCGTTTCATTTTTTTAAAAAAAATCAAATGTTTTAATTATTTGTACTTTTCTTTTTTCTCTTTTCTTTTTTATTATTTTTATATTTGTTTTCCTTCTAGTTTTGGCCGGTTGCTGGCCAAGGCCACCAGTCGCAAACAAGCTTGTGCTTCACAACCTCGGGCAAGCTCGAGATCCCCGTGATCAGCCGAGCCTCGAGCTCGCCAGACCGAGTCATGGTCGATTGTCGGGCTGTCGGCTATTGCCGAGGTCCGTGGTTGGCGGAGGAAGAAGGAGGAAGGACCGTGGGTGGTGGAGGAAGGTGGAAGAAGGAGGAAGAAGGAGAAAAGAGCAAAAGAAAAAGGCAAAAAAAGAAAAGAAGAAAAGAAAATTTTAAAATACTGTAAAATGTCTAGTTTGGGGATTTTCGTAGTATTAACCATTTTTATGTAGTACAAATCTAACCACCCAACCTATACCCGACCATACTATTATAACAGTTCCATATTTAATCTAATCTAGCAAAACCTATGAATTATTTAAAAAATTATATTACTAAAACATTGTGGACAATTTTATAAGTAAAAAAATTAAAATACAAAAAATTAATTTTTAAGATAGTTAGCTAACCTATTTATGATCAATTTATAACCTATTTGAAACCCCATTAAGTTGTTCGTGGCCCATATATCACCCATTCAAGTTTGTTAAGCAACCCATTTATGACCCACACTCTTAAATATGGGTTAGAGTATAGGTTTTTGATCCATTTTGCAATCTCTACTTTTACCTTCCCATTTACACCAACTGAGAATATTCTAGCTTAGTGATATTCCGTGAAGGCTGCACATATAGAAGAAGGAAGTAAGTGTGATAGAGTCAATAGATGCATCATTGGCCCAGTTGCATTGGCATTTGCCTTGGAAGCAACAATGTATGTTAATCGCCTTCTTCAAGCGGACTTTCAGACGAAGAGAGACATGGAGGAGGAAGGCATGCTCAAGTGAAGTGGCGGATGAGGAAGAAAAGTAGACTAATAAGCACAAAATTGCAGTTGCAGATGTGGAGAGCTCTCAGTTGCAGCACTAAAATTTCAAATGTGTAGTGAAGAAGAAGATGAGAAGTAGTGAAGGTGTCATCTGGCCATTTTATCCTGTTTGGTGTGCAAATTACAATGTGCCAGGAGATTTCATATGTTGTATCATTCAACTGAATGGGTACAAGCTGAGTATTCTGACAGGTCTCATCATGCCAAAAACCGCTACCTGCGGCCGGGGAATTTTTATGGAGACACTAGCAAAACCTCACAGGAGGTAAGCTTTCGTGGAGGCCTAGCACAAGCACAGTCTCAAATGAGAATGTTACGGACAGAGCGAGAGATATCGAGGCTTTTTACTTTCCTAATTCTAGCAACATCAGTTGAAGCAACTTGATGGTTGTATGACTACGAATGCTTCTTTGCTCAATTTGTGAGCAATGGTGTGCACTACTTAGAAGCAACAATATAGCACAATCTCCAAGCAGATTGTTCAAAAGAAAAGGCAAAAAGTGGAAAGAAGTAGCCACCAGAAAGACCAACTGTAATTCCTAGATTTGATTGGCCTGATTATGAATCTCCCTTGTACTTTTCAACTGTAAGAACGATGTTCTTGCTCCGTAGTTCTAGCTTCTCTAGCACTAAAAAGAAATTGCAATCAATGGACCTGTACGTGGATTATGCAAGCTAATGCTTTCGCAAGTTCATGCTGTCCCGGAATCATCATCAGAACTATTCACATGCATTCCAGAGGATTTGCCCACGACTGCTGCTTCCATCAATGTGGCCATCTTCTATAGCGGCACCAGTCTTATCTTTTTGTGCCCTGGAATCATCAGCAGAGCTATTCACATATGTTGCAGAGGATTTATTTTGCCCAAAACTGCTGCTTCCACAATGATCACTCTCATCTTTATGTGGTGAAGACATCTCGACAGTCGAGCATGACTCGGGTTTCTGTAACTGCTTACACAGGTAAAAAGACCAAGCAAACACATCAGGTCAAAGGATCATAAACCAACAGTTAACATGATGAGTTATTACCATCGTCGTGTTAGATTGGTCATTGGGTTTGCCGAACTCCTTCACGCTTTCGCAGACTGTGGGGAGTTCATTTATCATTTGGAAAAGCATATCCCTGCAAGTAGAAGTACAGAAATGGATCAATGCTCACCATAAAAGGCGTCATGTGGAGAGGGACATTCATAATTACGATGACATCACTAATGCAAAATGGACATCATGCTAGGGCATTCAAATTCCGTAATCACTATTCAACCATGAGATTCACAATATAGACAAAGCTAAGAACAGTCTTCCTGCATTCATTCTAGATCGTCGTCGACCATTCGCATAATAACCCCCTGGTCTTGATTGGCATACACTAGCTCAGCAAGTTAATTCAAAGTAGTGGATATGAAAGGGGATTAGGTGTCACACCTTTCACTCTTTGTGAAGCCAGAACGCCGACAAACATAAAATGCAACAGCGAGCAACCACGAATTAGAGTCAGCAGCGACCAGTTTCTCCCATTCCTACTCTGGCATGAAATACCTGGCAAAATTAATACCTAGCACTGGCTCAGGAAGGTCATTAGGAACCATCATTTCCGGAGGCTTAACTTCCCATGTCCCATTTGGAAGCCCAACCAGACACTGCGCGTCTTTCTCTGAACTCACAACACATGAACCATCAATAAATCAATTACAAAAATCGTCATCGTTCATAAGACACCCATCCAGTCTAAAACTTCACTGAAAACTGCTTACACAGAGCTTAAAAAGCTGCAAAGCAACACATCCGAAATCCCAATTGGTGAAGTTGATTGTACTTGGAATATAGCTTTAGTTCTTCATATAGAAACACTATAGAACTACTTGACATAGTAAGCATATATGCAGATGAACCTCGATTTAGCTGTAATTACAGTTCTTCGTTCTAACATACCGACTAATATTGATGTAGCGCCTAAATAATCATCAGCCTCCAATCTTAAATTACGTCAAGCGACTTATTAAACCTTTCTGGAGTAGCACGATATGATACCATTGTCCAAAAACCCCATATGAAAAAAATTTACAATTGGACTGAACAATGAAGAAGATTCATTTTGTTTTCTATTTCCGATTGAAAATGGTGGCCCGAGATTCTTCTTTTCTGCAAGGTGAGGATCAATAATAGAAACGAAAAATTAAACCCCTAACACTTGAATCTGGTGATTTGTGGAAAAGCCAAGAGAATTTCGCATCAACAACCAAAATATCGAAAATTGCCACAAAAGACTTGAGGAGGAAAACAGGGCAAGGTCGTGCATTAACACTTTGAAAAACTAAACAGCGAAGCACGATGCTGAGGGATAGAAATGAATTTAGGGCTGCGCGATCCAAGAAACCCATCAAAGCAAGCCCATGATAGTGAGTCGAAAAACAAATTGAAGTGGATGTACATCACTCTATGTGCTAGTAGAGAGAGAGAGATACCAGGATCACATTGTCGGTACAAAAACTCATATCAGACAAAACCCACAAGAGAGAGAGAGAGAGAGCACAGGCCGGTGGTAAGAGCCCTTATAATTCCAGAGCGTCTGCCATGGAAGGAGTAGAGAAAGACCTCGAGCACTTTGAGGGCGTAATGTGCAGTTCCCGTCATGATGGCCACTCTCTCACTCTGTTCGACCCACCCACAAACCCAGAAAAAAAGAAGAGAGAGAGAGAGAGAGAGAGAAGATTTTGAGGGTGTTTCTGCTAATGTTTCCTCGGAGCTCAGAAGCTCATCCATGGATTAAACCCAGAAAAATGGGTCTTCGAATCGATCGCAAAGACCCTGCGTTGCCTTTTTGAGGTTTTAAAATTTGAGAGGGAAAGGTCGGTTTCTTCTGTTTTGACTTTGGGTCAACCAACTTGTTACCATTTTCTTTTCCTTTTATAATTCATATAAATTCTTTTTGTTATTACAGGGAATTCTCTTTGAAAAATTACATGTATCTGGGCCCTGGGGTGTGCTCATTTTCATGAAAATGATTTTTCACAAAATGATTCTCCAAATTTTCATATCTATTGAAATTGGATAATCAACAATTCACGGTCAAGGAAAACGTCCATACTTTAAGGGTGCGTTTGTTTTACGGAAAATGAATAATTTAGAAAACATTTTTCGAAAAATGATCGTTTGTATCCCTTAAAATAATCAACCGATGAAAAAAACTTCATCATCGGCAATAATTTAACTGCTTACGTAGGTAAATAGACCAAGTTACACATTAAGTGAAAGGCTCATAAACCAACAATTAACATGATGAGTTTTACCGTAGTCTTGCCATACTGGTCATTGGACCTGCCATCCTTCGCAATTTCTTAGAACGTAGGGAGATCATTCATCTTTTCGAAAAGCATCTCCCTGCAACTAGTAAGCACTGAAATGGATCAATGCTTACAAGGCTCATAATTAGTCCAGAGTCAACGATCATCTCTCGCCCAAACCGAAGGAATGCATCTGGCCCTAAGAAATCTCCACCAGCTAATGGGTTTTATCTATTTTACCCTAGGCTAAAGTCGTGTTAGGAAGTTCAATCGAAAGACACTAACCGGAGAGACAGTGCTAAGACCTAGCTCGAAGAATGTACTAAAACTTCTTCGCATATTACTCTTTAAAAGCCAAAAAGTCTACTTACTGTTGTAAAGTTCAGACATCCTCAAAAGTGCTCACTAAGTGGAGAAAGAACAACATTTCAGTCACCAAGCAACTTCATCAAGTTTGTAACCTCCAGTCATAGGCCTTGCCAAACAAATGTATATGAATACAATGGCTTGTTATGGTATTAAAGTATACTTTTAGTGCCAAAAGTTATGTACGGAGTTCACTTAGGTGTCAAAAGTTTCAATCGGATCACTTTAGTGCCAAGTTGGAAACAAAAGGATCTCTTTGATGCCTCCGACGAAATTTTTCGGCCAAAACGGCCCTGTGGCATTAATAATTAATTTTTAATGTAGAATTAGCTAAAAATTAAATTCATTTAAAATACAAACTATATTTAAAATAAATTTAAAAATTAGCTAAAAAATTTAACAAAAAGCCTTAAACTTAAAAAATAGGACGTTTACGCTAAGCCCTCGCCGCCGCCACCGCCCCCTCCCCCAAACCATCACCCGCAATGGCAAGGCTCAGAGACCCCCACCGGCCATAGGCAAGGGCCCGGCTGGGGCTCCGCAACCCCCGCTGGCCATGCCCCTCCCTCATCGGTAATTACTAGCGACAACGAGGGCTATGCAAGCCCTTGCCGCCTATTCTACAAATGTTCACATTTTCTTTTTTTAGTTTTGACTTTTCTTTGTTAATTTTAAACCTAATTTTTCAATTTATTTTAACATAACTTGCATTTTTTTTATTTTTTTTTTCAATTTTTTGATTTTTTTATTTTTGTAAACTAATTGAGTTTGTATTTTTATTTTTAGTAATTTTTTTCCAACTTTTACCTTTTTTAATTGCTGATTGGACCTCGCCGGAGCAACGTCAACCTCAAATAATAATAAAATAATGTCACGTTAAATTTTCGACGGAGCAAATCGGACTTGGTACTGAAACGATTGTTTTTCAAAAAACTTGGCACTAAAGCGATCCGATTGAAACTTTTGGCATCAAAGTGATTTTTGTACATAACTTTTGACACTAAAAATGTACTTTTCCCCTTGTTATGAGGACAATGGGAAGAATTTTAAACACCACCATGGGAAATCAAACAATACACGGATGGTCCGTTATATATAACCATCAATTTCTTAAGGTTTGACTGTGGTAAGCTTAAAAAGTCAAGTTAACTAATACAAACCGATTATGGCAAAGAGCAAGCAATAAAAGTTATTTTGAACAATCCCATTAACCGGCACATTAACCGCGAGTGAATCACCATAGAAGCAACATGCAGAGAGGGACATTCATAATTACGATGAGATCAGATCACCTGTGTATAATGGAGAGGGGCATTCAAAACTGCAAAGCAACAAATCCGAAATTCCAATTGTTGAAGTTGATTCTAATCGGAATATAGCTTTAGTTCTTCACATAGAAACACCATAGAACTACTCGATGCAGTAGGCATATATGTAGATGAACCTCCATTTTCCTGTAACTGCAGTTCTTCATTCTAACTACCTTACCGACTATTATCGATGTAGTGACCAAACAATCATCAGCGTCCAATCTAAATTACGTCAAACTCTTATCTAACCTTTCTGAAGTAGCACGACATGAAACAATCAATCCAGAATCACCATTTGAAAATATTTACACTTGGAATGAAAAACGAAGAAGATTCGTTCTGTTTTCTTTTTTCAATAAAAAATGACAGATCAAGATTACTTTTTTTTTTTTGTTTTTGCGTGCTGACGGTTGAAGATTAGAAACCACAAATTACTCTCCAAGGCTGGCATCTTGTGATCTAAAATCTTTGGTGGAGAAGGAAAAAGGATTTTCATATCATATTTTATAAGCGCCATCGTTGGTCTGTCGGACTATATTATCATTTGATTATATGATTTTTCACTTGGCTATGTGACTCATATATCTGAAGGATAGTCTAGAAGGTGTTTATTGAAACGCTAATTTAGGATGTTCTCATCTTCAATTCTATGAAGCTATTTCTTCATTCTTTCCTTTTCTCCAGTTTGGACGTTTACTGTGCCATCACTCTTTGATTACTTTTTTTTGGAACAGAGAACCATTTGTACGTGAAGTTATGAGGACCGAGAGATTAAGTTTGCTAAATATTTGCATTTTATACTTTTTGGCATTTTATAGGTTGCTTTAATTTGATAATAAAAGAAATTTATAATTTATACTTCATCTATTGGTAATTTCTTTAACTTGGATTTTGGTACAATCTTAGTATCTTATATTAGGAAAGAAATATAATTATTACTAAGAGAATAAGTTGTTAATGTAAAATCCGAACATTGAAAAACTTTTTCCTTCTTACTTTTAAGTACGTCACCAAACAACTGAAAACCAACCATTTTTTTATGATTAGAAGTTTTATGTGTACAAAACGTGCACCGAAAGAGAATATTGATCAATCCAACATGGCCGCCACACGGCATTTAACGGATTAGGTCATGAATCAAGTGGGAAGATATTGAATCATAACTATAAAGATAATCTCTACCGCACAACATTACTTTTTATTTTGTGTCATATGAAGGCGATGATTCGCTCTGTCCTTCAATAATAGATTTTTTTATTTACTTTCGTGTTTATTGTAGATTAAAAATAAGTCTACGCAAGGACCCATTAATCCTCTTTTAGGAGAGTCCCGACTAGAAGTAGAAGAAGAAGTGTGATACATAAGAGACGGAGACACTTTTAAGAGGGATGGGGTTGGGTGGTTGAGAGTCTTGAGACTATTATTATTACTTTTTGTTTTGGGTCATACGGAGGTGGTGATCTTGTGACGGCCATACCGCGCAATTTAGTTTAATTTTTTTATTTTTTTATTAAATAACACAAGCGACAAAAAATCTCATATTAAAACATAAGGTCTTCATTAATTAAAGACGACTGACACATGATAGGTTTACACTAGGCCGTCACAACTAACACATTACAACAGGCAATTGAACACAATTACAAACAGACGCACACAAAATACTCTATACCTCCACCACTTCTCCTGGACCGCCCTCTGGACGGTTGCCACCATCTCCACCATTGTTGCCTTCGTGATAGTCATCATCGTGAATCAAGGGCCACAATACTCTGTCAATTTGCCTAACGTACCATGCAAGGAATCTAAAAACTATAACGGGTAAACGACCCCGTATTAAACAAATATGACAATAGTATGTCTCACGAAGACCGTCGGAGAATCAGGAAATACGACGTCCTCAGCCAATGACCTAATTTGATATGGTACCCTATAAAAGTAGTGTGGAGGTACATACATATCTTTGATATGAAAATGTTAACAATAGGGGTGAGCTATCACCCAACAAGAAAGATATATAAATATTACAAGGCATGATCTAACTATCACACGGCACCAATTTATCCAAAGGCATGCATTTTTAGTGGGTTTCGTCAACAGAAGCATATTTGGAAATTAACAGAACACTATCTCAATTTCAACAAAAAATTTTTATTTATTAACATTACAATAATGACTTATAGGATTCGATCCTCAATCGTCTTTGGACCTTTTTCATTTCCATACCACCACGCCAAAACATTGGCGGTGTTAAATAGCGCCCTTTTATTTTTATTTATTAACCCCGACACATATCATCAATTCAATCGGGTAGACAGTCGCGGCGGGAATGAAATACCCACAAATAAATATGCCATGCACTCACAAATATGCGGGTATGCATTTTATCTCATCTTTAACCATATTTCAGATCACATTTCACAGTCTTTCTTGCCAAGAATCCACAAATTCCTCCTCGACACCCGCGCATGTCACTACCAAGTCTTTTCGCTCTTGGGCATCTCCAACTCCGGAGGTTTCCTTGATTACACAGCAGGGGCTTCCTAAACACCTAGGCTCTATCGGTACGCTATCCGATAGGGGTTACTTTACAACTTTTTACTCCATGATCAATGCACCCATATATTTAAATAATATGTTACATGATCATGCCATATGCAATTTACTTAGTTTATTACCATCCGTCATTTACGAAACAATTTCTCACATTACAATTTTCTTTCTCCCAAAACTGAAATTAGGGCACATTTAGGCTCGATTAACCACCGTGATTAATATATTAAATAAAATCATAAAATTCCCAACTTTCCTTGAATAGTAGTTCATTCAATAAGATCAATTCTCGTTTGAAGCTCTTGAGTCCAGCCCGCAAATCAAAAGGTTTTACCCAATTTTCGTGAATAACACCTCCATGGACAGTTTTACACACTGAAAGAATTTTGCGCTTTTACCCAAGTAAATCAATTCCAAAAATCACCATATGTTGTAGTTCATACTCAAATCTACAACTTTTGTGATTAGAGTCCGAGTTATATATTTCTATATTTTTCGTGAAAATTCGTGGATGTGACTCCAAATTTCAAACTCAGAAAAGAAAACTCAGTCAGTAAATGTAGTGCTCTTAACCCTAGTTTAGAGTGGTCCAAAAATTTCCAATTTAATATATGTCTTAGATTAGTATATTGGCTCCAATTTTCATGTTTTGTTCCAAAGTCGTACGTGTCCACAAGAAGAGATACAAAAATGTTCAACTTCAAAGGCCATATCAAATACAGAATGAGACACGTAGACCCGTGACAATAGAAAATAGTAAGGTTGACGACACATGCTCAAAAATTTCTCAATTTAATAAATGTGGTAGTTTAGGATAGTGGAAGTGCTTTTATATTTGGACCTAAGTCATTTAAAGTTCCCAAAGTATGGTACAAAAATGGCAAAATTAGAAGGTCAATGTGATTTCAGTCCTAGTACATTTTAAAATCATGGAAAAGTAAGAGCTTTTGACTGAAATATGAACCTAAAAAACTCCAAAAATAATATATGTTATAGTTTAAGGTGTTGGCTTCAAATTTTATGTTTTGTCTCGGAACATTTGAAGTCCATAAAAAATTAGTACAAAAATAATCAAAACAGCGGTCTGGGATAGTTTCAAAACAGGGCAACTTACAAGATTCACTCTTTTGACCAATTTCTCCCATATAAGCACGAAATCTAACTTACACATACACATAGGTGTCTTATACTTCACATAAATCAAGCCTAGCAACATTAAATCATAAAATGTAACAAGGAGATGTTGAACTTGCCTTAAAAATGCAAAAACATGTCAACCTTTGGTGGAGATCACTTTGACTCTTCTTGCAAATCCCTTGAAAGTGTTTAAATGAAGTGAAAATTTGAGCTCTAGGGAGTGAGAGGGAGTATATTTTCAGTCAAGAGGGGTAAATGAGAGAGAAAAGGAATAAAGGTTGAGTAAAAGCTTCGATTTTGTCATAAAATCCTATAGGCCTAAATGGGTGGCATAAATTGTGTTCATGAATAGTATTATAAGATGAATAATATTTATGAATAGTGAAAATTGGGCACAAATCCCATTAAAATTTCAGCCATAAGTGGGGTGAAATGTCCATTTTGCCCTCATAAGCTTAATTATGTACATTAGATCATTAACCTTAGTTTAGACTATAGTTTTCTCTATAATTTAATTGGCAATTTAATTAGCATCACATTAGTAATTTTATTATCAAATAATTAGTCACGTGACATGCTTGAATTATTGGAATACTCAATTGATTCTAATGTCATATATTATGCTCTTGAATTTTTTTTAGAGATTAATGTATACTATAGTCTTTTTGATTGATTCCTTAATATAATTGACTTAGTAAAAATAAATGGTCATGCTCAAATGGCAAAGTAACATTTTTAGGGCGTCTCTTTCACACGATAATTAACCATAATTTCTCGTTCCGAAAAATTGAGCTCATATTGCTTATTATCGAAAATTGCATGGCATTAGTCAATTCTAAATCACGTAATTTAATTTTAATATATTTATTTCTCTTAATTAATTAGGCGAGCAAAAATCGGGATGTCACAGATCTACTCTGTCCTTTCATAATATATATTTTTTTATTTTCATGTTTGTTGTGGGTTTTAAAAAAAGTCTGCACAATGATCCGTTAATCCTCTTTTCGGAGTCCTGACTAGAAGTAGAAGAAGTGTGATACATAAGAGAGAGAGAGAGAAGGTAGGATTGTTGAGATTATTAATATTAATTTTTGTTTTGGGTCATACGGAGGTGATGATCTGATCTGTACTTTAATAGTAATTTTATTTATTTATTTTTGCATTTATTGTAGGTTTAAAAATTAGTCTGCAGAAGGACCCGTTAATCCTCTCTTAGGAGAAGTCCCAACTAGAAGTAGAAGAACAAGTGCGGCACATAAGAGAAAGAGACAGAGATAATTTTTAAGAGGGACAAGATAGGGTTGTTGAGATTTTCATTTTTACTTTTTGTTTTGGTCATACGGATGCGATGATATGTTCTGTCCTTTAACAATATATATATTATTTTTGTGTTTATTGTGGCTTTAAAAATAAGTCTGCACAAGGACCTATTAATCCTCTTTAATAATAATAATTTTTTTTATTTGTTTTGAGTCAAGTGAGCCCGACATCAAAGTAATCCTTGACGGTTTCTTTCGACGGTTCCCAGTCGAAAGTGGGAAGTAGGTCATTGCCAATGGGAGAAGCGGTAGCCATTGGAGTCTGAGGATGGTGGTGCTGGGCAAAAGAGAGGAAGAGCGATGTGGAGAAAGAGGCATGATTTTTTTTTTTTTTTGAGTTTTTCAAATTTCACATAACCTATTTGAGTCTATGTCCGGTTACATCGAGATTTCTCATCATTCCAAACATCAGATTAGATAAAAGCTATCATATGCAGAGTTTTTTCTTGTCCACACAAACGCAGGGTTTTTATATTTTCTTCTTAATTTTTTTCTTATTCATGTCCAGCTAATGGTTATACATTTCTTTGTTTTACGGTTCACCCATAAATTATGTAATTTAAATAAATCTCAACTAATTAAAATAAACAAAGGAAATACATTTTTATAAATTATATATAAAAAAAGTGATAGGATTACATAACACATTATTAATCATGTTCATATTTCTACGACAATATAAAACATTGAGATTAGTGCAACCCATATCAAATTCAACGTGAATCCATAGCCATTTTGATTCCATAATCTTATCACTCACAAGAACAGTTTCAAATGAAAAACAAAAATTTTGAGATTAATCTAAATTACGAATAGACAAAATCACCTTTCCGATTAAACAAAAAAGAAAAAAAAAAATCTGCTCCAACATAATAAATTTTGTTAAATTTTATTTATAGAATAACCCTTTTTTTTAGTGGCCACCCAAATAGTGATTTATGCGAAATCGGGTCTCTTCTTCTCCATTTTCACTGAACCGAAGCTCGGGCCGAGCAGAGCAGAGCAATTGCGGTCGCTCCCGTTATAATGCCCAAGAAGAAACCTTCAAAGTCCGAGAAATCGGTCTCTTCTTCTCCGCCTGTCAACGCCGCTTCGAATGAGTAATCGATACCTCTCCTTCTCCTCTCAAGTTTTAATTTTTTGGATTGTTGGAACAACCCCACTTGAGAATAGTCGAAATTTGACCCGGGAGTGAGTTCTGCGAAGTGTTCTAATGGTGGGTTTCAGCTACGGCGTCCTAAGGGTCTCGTCGTGGGTTTTTGAAATGCGCAGGAGGAGAAGTAGCAGGATGGTGTTGAGGACTAAATCGAGTGAGAAGATGAAGCGGTTGGCTCTGCTGAGCAGAGAGAGCGAGGACGAGTGGAGACCCAAGTCTCTGAAGAACGTCAAGACGACGAGAGGGAAGAAGAATGTTAAGCTTGATGCGAAGATGCCCAAGAAACCGCCCACTGCTTTTTTCTATTTCTTGTAAGTTTTACGACTTGTTTCTCTCAGTTTAATAAATGATTGGGGTTTTCTGTTTGCCGCCCAATTTGGTAGGATTAGGAGTCTTGGCTTGTTCTCGAATTCGGTTACTGTTGTCTTCTGCTTGTGTCTGAACTTGGTCTAGAGCTGTGCTGGTTGTCTGGAATTTTAGAATTTGTCGGAGTAATGCTGGACTTTTGGTCAATGATGTTGCATATATGCGAGAAATAAGCTGTTGACTTATGTCATTGTGTAATATTCCACGGAGAAGTCTGACTGGGTATTGCCTCGTGATGTTATTGTGGAATTTCCATTGCATGAGCAGAGCAGTAGATCTTTTTGGTGTGCAATTACTTGCGATATGTAGTGCAGTGGAACAGAGAAGATGAAGAAGATTTGACAGGAAGGAGCTAGTTTATGTGTCTGAAATATGAAAAGCCTTTTCCTGATGATTGAAATGGGTTTTCCAATACTTGTGGTTGTATATTGTGTAGCTTTTTCTTTTCTTTCTTAGGATTTGTGGCTTGTCTAAATTTTGTCTCCTGCACGTAGTATGCCTCCAGCAAACTGAATGATGCCTTTTGAGTGAGTGATATTTATGGTAATCCAAAGGCCTCTAGGTCTCCATACTATGTTCTGGCAGAAAGACGCTTTTTCTATTTTGTTTTTTGTTGCTTTTGCTGCTCTTTACTGCAGCAGATATACTGTTGCAACCTTTGACAGTTTGAAGTCACATCATAGCAAGTGAATGACCTATTTGTCATCACCTACAATAGTTTCGCGTAACGGACATTGACCTATAGCCTTTTCCTGAAACATCATTATCTTGCATTTAAGTGCAAGAATGCTTGAAATATAGTATTCAAGGATGGACAGGTGACTATCATAATCTTGAGAACATTTGAAAATATGTATTCTGCGGATAACTTGGCTGTCGTGAAATGCTGAATTGATGCAAATGGTGCTTCCTGTGGGTTCTGGTGACATTTGTTTAAAAACATATCGTCTGACTGAATTGGTCTTATGGTTTTTGAAGCTATGCACGGGTGGTTATGTACACTGTTCTTGAGGTTGAAACTTGACAGTCAGGTCCCTCTTTGGGTGTCTTATAATTGCCTGCTCCCTTTCATTAAGGGCTTTTAACATGTGGATCGATCTAGTGAAATAAGTTGGTCTTTCTGCTGTTTGGTGGTACTATGATTCAGAACTGAAACCCAATTGTGATTTGTGAATGAATCGACTTGGGTCTACTAAATTCAGCTAGTATAACAGTGCCACTTATTTATATATTTTTATTTTTATATAATTATTTCTTTTCCCTCAATCGGTCTTGCTTGTATTTTATTTATTTTTGAGTTCATCGACCGCCGACCCCAACTAGTTTGGGATAAAGGTGATGTTGATGTTGATGTTGATACAAGTGCCACTTATGTCACCGCTGGCGGTTGTAGTTAATGATCTGGATATCCTAGAGTCAAATAGGATGGACAAACTGGAGGTGCATTTTTCATTTTTATCTTTTGGTTAAAGAGAGAATGGCTCAGTGTTTTCCATATCTCTTTTTTCCACCCCTTTATGATCCAAGGTTCGAACAGGTGACCCATCTTTCTCTAAAGAAGGGGATGCCACTAAGCCAATTGCTTGAAGGTGCATTTTATTATTTAACCTTCCTAGTGTCTAGGGTTTACATAATGGATGGTGGAATCATCAACAGCAAGGTATCAGTGCTTGTTGTGTCATTATGAAAGTAGCTTAAATGCGTTTCCTATGTTGGATATATTTTTCTTTTAAAAAAAGAAGGGAACTTTGTTGATTTCATGTTTATCGCGTTTGTCTTGTGTCAGATTCAAGTTGTTTTTTTTTTTTTTTTTTCTGATCGGATAGATTCAAGTTTCATTTACTTAATTTTTTCCTTCTAGTGTTCTAGTCATGTATCCAAGTCATGTTCGAAAATGCCCCCCAACCAGGTTTCAGAATGTTTTGGGACTCTATTTTTGAGTTAAATTTCAAGGACAAGATTTTTTCTCATACTAGCATCAGTTATCTCCGTATTGCACTGCTATTAGTAAAAACAAATAACTCATTCAGAGAAATCACGAATATGATTTTATGGCAGAAGTAATTTGGAAGCTGCCCATGGAACTAAATATGCTCTTACAAATATCCCTTGCTCACACCCTCGGTAGAAGGCACAGCAAGAGAGTTTCATACAGGATTGAGGAGCACTCAAGGGACAACATAATTAGGAGGACAATCTCCATTGTTCTTAGCTAGAATCTTAGAAGTTAAGGTGTAGATTGTGGTATGAACCATAACACGATGAGCATTCTGAGTTTGAAAGGCTTCTTCCTGCAAATATGGATGACGTTGAACAGCCTTACTTTGCAAAGTTCCTACAATGAGGGAGGCTAGGCTAGAGAAATGGTAGGGGACAATTCTGGTTTTAAACCCACTCAATGTAATAGTATGCAGATCTGACTCCCGCTCTAATTTTCTCACCAAATTGAAAACTAACCTCAGTAGGATAATGACTTTGATGCACCCTGTAAAGTTATCTGTTTTCATGTTTAATACTGACATAACTTTCTTAATAATGGGTTCAAATTGAGCGTTGCGTATTCTTTTAGTTGGAGTCTCTGACTTCCCAGTGATACCTTGACAAAGTTCCGCAACTGCGAATCTTATCTGCTCATGTGGTTAGCTACTTTTGTCATGAATTTGTCTTATCAGTCCTATTTGTCTTTTGGTTTTAATCCTGAGTCCTATTTGCGTATTATTTTCTCTGCATCAGTGCATATATCCTTGGGAATAATCACTAAATACCCTGACTTGAGCATCATAAGCAGAGTTATTCTGTTTTCTGTGTTTTTTAGGACCATCATACTCTTATGAGATCATTTAATCTTATTCCTTTGTACAATGAAATGTTTTGACGTGATTCTGTTATTTCAATTTCAAGGGAGGATTTTCGAAAGGATTATCAAGAGCATAACCCAGATGTCAAGTCAATGCGAGATGTATGTTCACGACATGTGCTTTGTATTATTTAGTGGCTTGGCGTAGTTGGTATTCTTTTCATATGATGCTACCTGTATTTTCTGGCATCACATCCTATGTATTCATGCTATTATTTGTTCCCACCTTCTAGATTGGCAAGGCTTGTGGTGAGAAGTGGAAGACAATGACTTACGAGGTTTGTGATATTTCCCTTTAAATTCACCAGGCTTGTCCTAAATGCTGCAGAATCTGGATTTACTTTGTTGCTGCTTTATGGTTGCCCTGATGATGTGATTCATGGAAGAGTATATCATAAGTACAAAATCAAGAAGGTTCTACACATAGTGGTGTTTAGAGAAATAGAACAGATATGAGGTCGGTTTATGTAATATCTTGTCCTATCCGATGTTTGGCATGTGCCTTAGATGCTTCTAAGTACAAATGTTTTTTCTATTGATGGAAATTAATGTCCTCAATAATCCTCTAAAGAGCACTCTATAGGCTAAAAAAAGTGAAGAAGAAGATGGAACAAGAAGGTTTCTGGAACCAGTTCTAAAATCCATCTTCCCACCCCAACTGTGAGCTGCTGGAAGAGGCAGTAGCAGGGCTGCGGGAAGAAGCTGTAGCAGGTCGCCGGCTAGCCTGGAAACCTGGCCACTGCCTTTTCCAAAGGAATAAAAATTAAAGAAACCCATCACTGGGTAGGACACACACTGGTCCCTGACCGGTTATTAAATACAGCAGCTCACAGCAGTTTCTTGCTACCTTGAGAAGAAAGAGCAGTGCCAGGTTGCAATCTAATTTGGAGTCCTTTCTACTGCATTACTACAAAAGAAGAAGTACAGAAATAAAAAAGAAATTCAAAGAGAAGTGATGTGGTGCGGATAAAAAATGACAGTTTACAAGAGGAGGAAATTTGAAGACCTGATTCCTGAGGCTTCGGTGCAGATCTAGAACTTGCTATCTGGAACTCATGAGCGTAGAGAGAAAGCAACAGAGGAGGAGGAGGATAAAGGGAGGTTAAGCGACCACTTGTGCTGATGTGAGCAAAAGTGGTAACGACTACAGTGGTTAGACTGGCGGTGGCCAGCAAGACTACTTTTCTTAGTTGAACCATCTGGAGGGGCTGGGTTGGAATTTCCTTATGCCCAGGAATATAATCTACTACCAGACTTATCCCGGTTCATTGAGCATTTTGTGTCCTATGTAGGGCTTTGAGAAAATACACATTTTCATCAGGAAATGCTTTGAGGTCGTCTTATGTTGAATGAAAAGTTTAGGGGTAGGGTCTCTTTTGACTTGTTTATCATGATCAAAATTTATTACTATGGATCACTTGTTGTTAGTATGGTTTCATTTTAGGTTTTCTAATCGATTAGAGTTTGTAAAATGCAAATCACACCTGGATTATCATTTCTGTTGCCAACCGACGAGGTCTAATGTTGACAATGTTCATTGTGATTGATCTGTGTTTTATGTTTCTTTTCTGGAACGGATGTTTCACTTTTCACGCTAACTTTCATAGTGTAGAGTAGTATATGGAGTGCTATAGGATATACTGGAGGTGAAGATGAAATAGTCAACTATGATCTAGACTACAGCTTTTAGTTGGAACTGCTTGGTGTTGGGAAGGAAGATTGTGGGTACTAGCCGGTGTTTAAAAGATATTTCATCTTCCCGATGCGACACTTAAAATTGGTATTAAGGAGATGTATGACGATTCTCATGTACCAAATATGGCGACCCTGTAAGATGTTGAGTAGCATGTTTGTTTCATGATAATGGTGTTTTTCGGATTTGCACTGCCATGTTTAGATGACAATAATAGTCTCTCATAGAGGCCACCCTCTCTACTGGATTTGCCTGAGCGTCTTGTGTCCTCTTTCTCTCCATCCATTATTCACTCCACTTAGTTTTCTTTTCTCTGTTTCAGTAGTCTAGTAGTCTTTCGGTTCTTTTTTATTAGGATTTGTTCTCTAGTTGCATCAACAAAATTCTGCCAGCGTCAAATCAAGTATGCTTTCTGTTTCTTTCCTTTGCCCTCAAGCCCTATGTGAGGCTGTGTTCCATACTCTTCAGCAAGGGACATCCCTCAATATATAAAAAATTTGCCATATTCGAGCTTACCATTGTTTAAGAACAAAGTACTTCAAGGTTGATAGTACCTTTTTGGCCTTGTTGTGTTCAATGTGAATGTGATGCGAACAAAAGCAAGAATAAGAATATAATGACATATTGGTTAATCACTGAGGCAAGTGGATCAGAACTCACCAATTATAGTGCCGTTTTCTTTTTAAAGACCAGTTTCTTGATGGAAATATCAGCGAAGTTTGATTATTTAAATCGACGAAATATGCATACAATCTTGGACAGGAATCCTCTTTTTGACTCTGACATGGAGAGAAAATGACATTGGACGTGAAGTATGTTCATGGAATTTGCTGATGAAGACTTGAATATCTGAAGTTATCATGCTTGGTCCTAAGACAGACCCCTATCTTGTAGTTTGGCATCTTGTGATGGCAATTATCAGCCCATTGTGATTTCATCTGTTGGGTGGTTGATGATTTGTTATGTGCACTTTTAGCTTGTCAACTGGTGATTCTCGGCTGGCACTTGGGCCAATCACCTAGTTGTATAACTGCTTTTTTTCCTCTCCAACACATTTACGTGTCACTTGTTTGCCTTTTCCAAGCCGTGGTTCAGAACCCTCTCACAGGGGATAAATCTATCCATCTTTTTTCCAACGCAAGAGTTTGATATGGATTATTATCGCCTTTGATAGGAAAAGGTTCACTATTATGACATTGCCAATGAGAAAAGGAGAGAATTTGACAAGGCCATGGCGGAATACATCAAAAGAAAGGTATAGTTTGCTTCATCTGTGTCTGCTCATCATGTCTTGCTGTTTTGTCATGAAGTATTTCTCAGAAGAGAGGGCAAATTGCAGGAAAGCGGTGAAGACGAGGATACTGAGGACGACCCCGAGTTCGAATAGGACGTGGTTGTATGATATCGAGTAATTGATCTGCCCATAGTATACGATTGGTAATTTTAGTAGCTCTTTAATTTGAATTTGCTCTATTTGACAATTGTTAAGTTTGTTCTTGGAAGTTGGTGACGATTGCAGGTTTAGATTCTCGTGTTCATGTGTAGGGAAAAAAACTAATCAGCATGCTTCGACTTCATCTTCTGTCCCCTTTTTTGTTGAGTGGGATGCGTTCTTGTACAATTTGGTGTAGCTTCCCCCCCTAACACTATCGATCATTAAGGAATGCAATTCCCTGTGCATTATATCCAACTTGAGCTGACACACTTTCAGGTGTTCTCTGATGTAATATTTGTGCGGTTTGCTGAGAAATGAATGAACTAAAATAAATGTCTGGCAAGCTGTGAGTATGGTCGATTTACGTTGGGTTAGCAAGCTATTCAGTTTGCAGACTTGTGTCGCTGTGAACGCAGATTAAGTATGACTGTAGAAGTACAACCCGACATTCTTGCATCAGTTTCTAAAGTCAAAGAATGTTTCATTGAAGCTCAGAATTTAGAAGATGAGGAATTGGATTGTGAATGTAGGAATGGGCTCTTGAGATGTTCCCTTTTTATTTGTTGTCCTTTGAGCTACCGTTTCATCTTGTACCAGTGACTCTTGTGATCCCTTGGAAGGTTGTGAATTGGTAGATATTGCATTGAATTGATCATCTTGATCTGTGCTTGGCTTTTACTTTAAATTCTCTTTATGACTTTGTGGTGGTAATTCTCTCAATATAAGTAGCCACTATCTCAATACTCAATAGTACTTCTCGTCGTTTGGAGACTACAAAACGATCCATTGTGCAAGTTCGGAGAGTCTTCAATCGGCATTCGATAGGCGACTTTACTACCCACGAATCGAGTAAAACTTTGAATTTGGTGATCACTGTGAATGAATGAGGTTCTATTAGTTCACGTAATTCAATTTTGAGTTCATCTGGTGCAAGAGTTATAACAGGAACACAGCTGCACCAGAACAGGGTTACCGTCTTATTCCTTGCCACAAGACTCTAATTGTATGAAGCTCATTACAAGTTCAAAGATCTCTCTTTCCATACATCGCGTCGGCTCGGCAATTTCAACGAATCTGCTATGTTCTTGACCTCGGCTATCATCGCGACCACGTCATTAAGCTTGTTGATTGCTGATCCAACACCCTGCAATTTTTCGAATGACTTAAAATCGGAGCACACCAACTCCTGAGAACTTGAGAAAACAGAAGGCGTCCTCTTTTTAGTTTAGCAATTACAGAGACCATTAAGGGGAAAAATAAAAGTTGTAGCATCTCATGGGGTCATTGATTAAAGAGTGGAATGAGAGTAGAGATTGGCATACCACTCCCGCAGCACTGGCAGTGATGGCCATTGGAGCCGTAACCGCGCTGAGACCTGACGAACACATCACGGGAATCTTGACAGCTCTTGAGATAGAATATGCTGAAGCTAATGTAGGCGTCGCCTAAAATTATGATATGACAGAAAGCAGATTTAATATCTCGTGGTGTGAAGCCATGAACCCAAAATTTACACGGACCATCATCGAAACATCCCAATGAAGCGGGACTACTCATCAAACATGCTATCGTCACATGATAACAGTTAAAGCTTCTGAAATTTACCTTCTCAATCAAGCCAAGAACTCCAGATGCAGAAGGATTAGAACACTTCCCTCCTTCCGTCTGGATTATGTCAGCACCATCTTGTTCCAGCAACTCAGCAAGCTTCACCTGTTTGGTTTGTTTGAAATGGTTAGCTACTCTACATCGAGGACCGACATTAATTCCCAATCCAAAGAAACGAAATGGATGCTTATACAACCTGGTCGGGTAGGCTCAGTGTGTGAGGTACGGTCACAGACAATGGCACGGAGGGAAGGATCCTCCTAGTCTCTCTAGTTAACTTTAGAATCTGGAAAGAGCATTCGACAAAATGAGACATTAAATCATCAAGAACTTTACAAACTTGTCTCTGACTATGTAAAAACTGTCACTTGTTCCTGGGACTAGAAATGAAGAGAATTTTTTATGAAATAAAAACAACACAATGCCAAGCCAGTATTTTTTATTTTTTTTTCATTTTCCTCTTTTTCATTCTTCTATAAGAAAAGAGGTTGACTGATCGCTGCATAATCTCTATTGTTCCTCCATTAGGTGAAAATGCGCATCCTGGAAATCATTATAGTTGAGGCCGTTTTTCCCCCCTTAAATTTGCAAACTTGTTGGCCTAGCTAAAGGATTTTCAGCCGTCTTTCGCCAGAAATGTTTCATATATCATTTACTCGAGAGATGGCCACATATTTTATAACTAAGAAGGAGATTGCAGTATTACAAGCTCAATTACCTGATCCGGAGAGAAAACCACGCCCGTCTCATAGAAAGAATCGTAGTTTCCAATTTCGACCTGCATCAGAAGGCAACAATTTCTCATTCCAAGTGAATGTATCATCTGCAAGAAACTTATTGATCTTTTATTCCTTAAGTGGGCAGTAGAAGCTGGAAGATCAAGAAAGGATAAGTCAAAACCATAAGCGCTCCCGCTTCAACTGCTGCCACAAACGCTGCTGGATCCACTGAAGAAACGCATACCTGAAAGAGGAGATGCAATTAAATAGGAAAAAATATTTCCTGAACACTCAAAATCGAACAAGCTACCGGAAAATTGGCTTCATCTTAGCACAATTAGCGATGAACTTCGCAATATGGACAAGTTCAAATTTAAATCTGGTGATGTACATTTTCTGTAGTTGATACTGAACATTGAGGTATGCATTGAATGCATACTCCTCGAATCTTCATCATTATCTATTACGAGATGATTGTACTATTGCCTTTTAGAACATCAAGAGAGAGAAATATGAACATGAACATGGCTCATCTCGAGAAGCAAAACTGGAAGAGCACTCAAAAGAACTTTGAATAAGAATGCTCACGGGAAGAGAAGTCAAGGCAATGGCTAGCCTCACTAGCTCTGCATCACAAGCTATGTCAACATGAGTTGCTCCTCCCTGCATTATAGGTCGAACATGGGGATCAGTCAGACCAGATACATTCATTTTTTACAGTAGGATGGCCTCTTAGCCAATATGAACACACAAAATGCGCAAACCCGTGAAAACAACATTCTCTAGTCAGTAACAAAAGGTTCATTTCTTTTCCCGAGCAGCAGAAAAAACATTGCATAGGCTAATTGTGCGAATGACAGTTACACAGGAAACAAAGCCAATTGAACCCCGACATTTGCATTTGGATTAGGTCTAATAGCCAACCAACTCTATCGAGTGCAAAAAATCCCATCTTTTAGGCCGCTCTCTCCGGATTTGGCTCATGCCATATTCGTCGTGTGATGCTAATGAAACATCTCAAAGGTTTGGGTATACCAGCCTAAGTGGAATGTCTTGTCATAAAAAAAAAAATTAGTTTGCTTTGTTTGGGAAAAATAGGTTTCCCTGGGAGCTGTAACATCTAGAACAAAAGCTCCCCGACATGGGAGTGGTTTGTCAATTTGGCTACAACACTTTCTGCAACCAATAACGTCCTGTCCCTCATAACATTGGGGGTCATTCACAATGAGCAATGCTACCAGAGACAACTTTGAACTTGAGCTAATCAAGGGAAATGCAGTTAACTACAGTGACAAACGCGAAGAAAGCAGCCCATAAAATGAAAATCTCAAAAGCAGGACTCATGTCTTCTCGTAAAACATTGGAGTGGCACGTGTGTAAACCAGAAGACACAGTGCAGATCGAAGAAACCATAACCAACCTTGTCAGCTGCAGTAATTACTGAGGACACATTCTCTCTGTCAAAATTTTGCAACCCTGAAATAATCTGCAATGAAACCATCAACCAATTGTCTGCACAAACCAATCCCCCCCCCCCCCCCGAAAAAAAAAGAAAAACACAAAGAGAGAGTCAAATTTATAGCTAAAGATGCAAGTGGGTGTTTTCCCTTATCATCACCTTAAGGGCTCTTCTTTCATGGAAACCCTTCAAGGCTAATTCCCTGGAAGTTGATAGGATTGCCCTGGTCGTCAACGGAGCTCTTCTTCTGGATTGCGACCAGGGTTTCGAAGATGGTGCCGAACCCAGAAGCGGGTTCTGATTTGGCTTCAGGAGAGACTGAGATAGAGAAGACATTGGCATGCAGATTGACGAGTACATCTGTTTTGCTGTTCCGGTCACTTTAGCTCCCACTGGTGAATGTGTTCCAATTGAGGCTTTGGATAAGGAGCGTCAGGAGGCGACAGCTAGCTTTGCCTCAGTTTCCAAAGAAAGTGTCTTTCAGATATTTGGGCTCGGGTCCATCCTCGCCGCCATCCTGTTTGATCCAAGGGGGCGGTCTGTACTTTTCGCAGATCTTTGTTTGCCCTCTTTGGGAATTTTAAGGTATCGCTTCCAACAACGTGAGAAGTTACTTGAACTGAACAAACATTCCTAGCGCCTAGGCGTATGCTCCTCAACCGAAGGAGCACGCCCCACACCTAGGGTGAGTTAGATGGATTGACCGAATTGGAAATCGCCGAGAATCGGATCATCATTGACCGAACAAATTATTTATTTATTTTTATTTTTAAAATGTAAACTTAATAATCCATCACTTATTTCACTTATTTCTTAAGTGTAACCCTAATTTTAATTAATATATTAAGATTAAAGTCTATATTGCTCACCCCTATAAATAATTCACGGGTTTCTTTGGAGTGATTTATACGTTCGAGGATCATTCGATCGGGTTCCCGATTCCTAGATGGGATTGGATCGAACGGGGAACGATTACCCCTACTATCTGTCTCTCATCCTTTGGAGCATTTTCCCGACCTATATGAAAATGTATAGAATTTCTCTCCCAAGCCTTCTCTCAAATTTTAACGTGGTCTCTAAGTTTTTTTTTTTCTTCCCTCCAACTGTGGTCTCTAAGTTCATTATCTCTCCCTTGGTGGTGTTTTCTCATGTTTCGAGATCCTATGATTCAAGCTATATATAAGACTCCCGCTAGAACACATGCTTAGCTCAATTAAGTCCTGGTAAATTTCGAAGGGAAAATTTCATTATGAACTCCAAACTTTTTCTCGCAAAAGTCGGAGATATGAGAGTTAAAGATAGCATAAAAAAAAAAAGCTTAAATTTTTTTTTCGCAGTACGACCGATATCTCATGCTTTTTTTCATCTTATAAATGCCCTCAAATTTGTGCCCGTGATCCAAAAATACATCCTATGATAGTTCCAGCCATAATGACAGTTAAAATTGTGACGTTACGGCACGGGTGGACCCGACCACGTAGTCGCAGGATACATTTCGGTCGCTCTACGAGTTTGGGATATTGCTGAAGCAAAATAATAATAATTATAATAATAATAATAATAATTGTTAATGTCTCATGGGACAAAGGTGTTAATGTCTCATGGGCATGACCGCCTATGTGCTTTGAGTTTTGTCTTTATGGTCAATGGCTACTAATCATGGGTTGGTGTCGGCCCGACCCGACCCTTCCTGACCCAGCAGGTCAATTTGGGCCGCCTTGCTTCGGCCCACGAACAAGCGGGTTGTGTGTTGTCCAAGTTGGCCCGACCCATTTGACATCACTACTAGAAGGCAAGAGCCATCTCCTTGATTTGTTCTAATCACAATTTTCAAAAATCTAATTAGATAGAAAGTCCACATTCACAATAATGTGGACTTCTCCTTAGATGCAGACTTCCAGCCAATCGCTACTAATGTAATGAGACTACCAATAATATTAATTACAGGAACTTACACAACGCCTTAAATGTTAATCAATAGCCGGCTTTTTTAGTCCATATTTTCGTTAGGCTTCGAATCAAAACGCGTTAATGAGACGTACACCTAACATTGTACCAAAACAAAGTATAAGGACTATAATTGAACGAGCCCATTACGGGGGCCAGAGTGGAACACTTATTTAGAACCTTGTACCTACGGAGGCCGTTGCATGTTTACAATCGCGTTCCTAATTTAGAATTTTTCTTGGTCGGAATTTCGATATGAAATTGCACCAAACGACTTCAACAATCGTAAAGAACAGCACAGGTATTAAAATCGCGGAAGACAAAGTGCATAACGAAACGTGAAGAACGGAAAGATAACATACACAAAAATTATAATATGCCCCAATTGAAGTCACGTTATATGATTGCTTAACTCATAATCAATTAAGGGATATTTTAGAGGCAATTGCCTACAAATAGATTCAGGAAAAAATTATAGCTCTTTGCTAAATGGCAGAACATGTTACATGGAGCAGTTGAATTGCTAGTAGAATAGTGCTAATTGCAAGCAAAATCAGTACGACACTATTAAGATAAGTCAGATTTATCCTTTTGACCAAACTACAATATGACTTTAATTGTCTTTTTTGTCCTCAAATGGCTACTCTGAATTCTATAATTCTTGTAATTTTCGCGGTCGTTTTTTAATGGTATGTTCAATGTAACAATACGACGTTACGATGCGTCATTGTGATTAAGATTAATCGCGGGAAAGTGGCACCGCAAGAGTTCCCTAATTTTTTTTTTTTTTCTCTTGAAACACGCAAAGGGAGAATCTTTAGATTCCCTAACTAACGATGACGACACATGTCTTTTGTTGTTTTCTACTTTCTGTCTTCTTCATGGGAATGAGGGATGTCTTTCGTTGGTTGTCTTCATTGTCTGGCCTTTTTCCCTTCCCTCTGTCTTGCTTTGCTCATCTTGTCTGTCCCTTCATATCGTATTTGTTAGGCCTACGGAATCACGAGGTCACCCATAAAATAATCACATCGATTTTTGGTCCGTTTGACTACAAATTGCAATCAGCCTACACCATATATGATTTTGAAGGTCCATAACCATCTAATTAAAATAGATAAATATCGCCCCTTGACCGTAAAGTCTCTATGTTTTTCTTTTTGTTTATGACATTTTATATGAGAACTGGGATAAAATGTATAAAACCTTACGACCGATTACAATTCGATGATCGATGTGCCGTAGAACGGCACAAAACGAAAATCCGATCGATGCCTCTGATGTTATATGTGACTTATGGATCTATAATCGATTAACGTCTTGATATATTAACTTAAAAGCACATGCAAAACCAAACACCGTAATTCCAAGTGCTTTAGTAACGGGCAAATTGTGTGAGGATAACGGGAGAAACAAGATGATCAAAAAGGGGATTCTTGGGAAATTTTAAAATACGAATTTGGTGCAGTTTTCTTTAGAATATTAAATAGCAAAAATTCGAAAATTACGAAACCGCATGTAATACGGGTTTAACAAGTGCTTAAGGGACATTTCTTGACATTCTCCTTTCAAAATAAAAAGGGCAGATAGTGATGGGCATTCCAATGGCGATGTTCTGCAAACACAACGAGCGAAATAGTAGACCACACGTCCGGTTCTCTCTTTGAAATAAATAAATAAATAAATAAATAAATAAAAACTTAGTCCGATGAATAACGACATCACGATTCGAATTTTCAAATTTGGGGGGATGAGACTTACCTCCAAATTACCATTTAACACTTAAACGAAATTCAAAGTATGCTAGTTTTTTTTTTCCGCATGAATATCACATAAAATGATAAATGGGAAAAAATTAGACAAATTCCAAAACCACACGGATATGGAGATTAGGGATGAGCATGATCCGAATTGGGCCGGTTCCCTCCGAAATCGAGGACTGAATAGATTATCCCGATTTTCAATTTCGGGGTGATCTCTAAAATCGACGAATTTGATTTGGCTCGATCTGTTCTTGACAATAGTCCGATCGATACATCTTGTTCAACCTTAATGGAGTCGCATCATCCTTCCCCGATTGCGACCCCTAACGCATCATTCCTTTCCGAGCTTATACATTTGAGCGGCGCTTTTGGAATCATCGGGAAGTCCCAAAGTCAAACTTGTACTTTGACCTCTCTCAGAAAAAAAAACGTTGGTCAGACTCGACGGAGCTCGGTCAATACATTCTCTCTGTTTACGACTTACGAAGAAGACGCGGTCGGGCCCAGACAAGGGTGTGTGATTACTTTCCCTAATCCCACCGATTAATTACGGATTATGTTGCTAAAAACCTCCAGCCGCCTGTTAAAAAGTGCAGTAATTAGCGAGAATTGCTTATGGAAATCGAGGGATTAAGCCGAGTTATCGAAGTATTATTAGAAGTTAAACATGACCCATAACTCGACAACCGCGTATATTAACGGAATCGTGCCATGAAAACCTGCAGGTGGATAGAGGGAGATTGTTCTAATTTATGAAATCGAGGAATCCAACCGACGCAACCCGAGAATCGAGCAGAAGTTCAAGACATTTTCAATTCTGTCGATCCTCCTTTTAAGTCTGAGTTATCAAAATATTATAGCATGTTAAACATGACCTGCGACTCGAAAATCGCAAAAATTAACGAAATCGAACGCATGGTGCCATGAAGATCTGCAGATGATTGATTAGAAACTCAGTAGTAGTCATTGATCGGCAGGTAACTGATCAGAGATAGAGAGAGAGAGAGGAAACGATTTGGAACTCTCGAAGCTTTCTTTTTACATTTTTCCCAGCCAGCGATCACAACCCCAACCCACCATCGCAGGTCGCATTCATCAAATACAACACCAGATTCCAAAATCCTCCATAGCCGACCATCTATCTCTCTCTCTGTGCAAGTAGGAAGTTCTGCTCGAGATACAGGAGCAATACATGCGATTACATCAACAAGAACACCCCTCCCAAAAAAAAAAAAAAAAAAAGAGAGGGAGATCTGAGAAGAGAGAGTCGAAACTGAAGTGGGTGGAAACGAGTACAGGATTTCAACCGAGAAGGGGGTTCAGAAGTGGCAGCCGCAGAAGAGGTAGAAGAAGCAGAGGGTGGCGACGAGGACGATGGCCTCCAGGACGGACACCAGCTTGAACACCAGGTCGTCGAAGAAGGAGAGCTGGATGTTCACCCTCCTCCACCGGAAGGCGCTCCCCAGGAACTTCACCCTCGCCCACCACGACGCCGCCCGGTCCCTCCTCGCCGCCCTCCTCAGCGACCACAGCCCCCACCTCCTCCTCCTCCCCTTCTTCTTCTTCCCCTCCGCCTCCGCCGCCACGGCCGTCGTCCCCGTCGCCGCCATTCCTTCTTCCCTCATTTCGCCTCGAAACCGCCTCCGGATCCCCTCGACGCTCCGTACGCTCAGCAACGAAATGGGGTTTCCTCTCTTTCTCTCTCTCTCTCTACTGGTTCCGTGAGTGGGAGGGTGGACGGCGTGGGGTGGTTATATGGGGAAGGGAGAGGGAACAATATTTTTGCTTTCTTTTTTAATTATTTTTTTTGCTTAGAGAGTACGGATCGATTCGATTCGATTGATCGAGGGGGGCTGCGTGGAGATTTCGGGGATCGAGCGGGGGCGTTTGCGTAATTTCGCAGGCGGGCGGGTGTAAAGGAGAATGAAACTCGCAAGCCACAACCGCGTTGCGATTGGGTCATAAAGGTGTTGCTGAGCCGGGGGGGGAGGCGTTTACGTGGGGACGTGGACTTGTGAGCTGTACTCTGGGCGCGTTCGAGCCTCTCTAGAAAAGATGAAAATTATTAAATTGAAAAAAAAGTAGTAATTGAAGCCCTTCAATTTTTTTTTTCAAAAAGAAAAAGAAAAGGGAAAATTAATATTAATTTGCAAAAAAATTATCCTGTTGATTACCGTGAATAAAATGTTAGGAGAAGAATGTAAACGGACCGAGAGCTCTCGAGAGATTTTCTGGTTCGGACAAGTATTCTCGTCGCGCAAATCGAAATTAATATGAGGATCTCCCGAGCGAGTCTCGTCATGTCGCGCGACTTTTCGAACCATGATCCGAATGAGAATGTTTCGAAGGAGAGGGGTGAGAGAGAAAGAGAGGGGAGCGGCGACGAGAGAGCAGACGAGGGATGGAATGATCGATCAATTATCGTGACGCTTTTTTTTTGGACAAAGGCCAAACGAACAAGGAAGGGGAGATACGGAAAAATATTGTCTAGAACCGCTCGGTGTCGTGGTACAAGAAATCCTGGTTGTTAATGTCGATTTATTCTCGTGAGTTGATTCGAATCAACTCAAAATTTGAGGGTACGAACCCAATACCTGTGAAGTGCAAGGAACCATAGTCATCCTCAATCTATTCTCGGTTCCCATCTTCGGGCTGTCAAGTTTTAATGTATAAGTACATGCTGAGCAAATACGTAATTCTAACAGGAACAGAGTATTGGTTCATTCCCAACCTACAAAACCAATAGGAATCGTCGATAACATCAATTAATAATACAATCGTATTTCACTCTTTAAGATGGTGTAGGCTTTGTTAATTCATGTGGTGAGTTACGCTGTTATATTTTCCCCAACATAGATTAGACTTCGTGACGGGCATGGAGAACTTTATCTCAAATGAAATAACACCTAAATTTCTTGTCTTCGCTAAATAAAGAACTATGTTGCAATTAATTCTTTTTCTAGGTTGCAAATTATGCAAAGAAAAACAAAAAACAACGTGGCCCTAAAAAGCCAATTGCTTCGTTTCTCGCGCTGCACGAGTTGCTAGGTACAACACGTGTGATGGTGACTACCTCCTCGACAGTCTATTCTATTTCTAGTCTAGGTCAGATCCAATACGACTTTCTCTTCATTTCTCCTTTTTGTTTGTTTAATTATTTTATTGGTAAATAGTAAATTGACGTTAAAAAAAAAAAGGGCAAATGCCATAAAAAACCCCGAACTATCTTCGTTGTGACACATTTACCCCAAATTTTTTTTTGTGACATTAAAAATCCCAAACTTCTATCATAGTGACACATCTATCCTCTATGCTGTTAAAAATCTCTGTTAAAATCTGATGTGGCAATGACGTGACGTCACATCAGATATTTTTTTAAAAACAAAAAATTAAAAATACTGTTCATCGTTGAGTTACTGTTCATCGCCACTGTTCATCATCTTCAACCTCGCATCCCTCAGCCAAAGCTCTTCCGGAGCTCGTTCGCCGCTGCCCACTGTCGTCGATGAGGCGCCATCGACGGAGGGGGCGCCAGAGGTCACCGGCCCTGGGCTAGGGTGGCCGGCGCTCGCCAACCCCGGACGAGGCCTCGCTAGCCCTAGGTAATCAAACGACGCAAAATCGCACCTCCAACCATTATCAGCAGAACCAAATCCAGAAACCTTCTGACGAAAAAAAAAATCCAAAAGCCTCACCTTAGGGTCAGAGAAGCCAAGCACCAGCACTTGATTTCCTCCATCTTCTTCCTTCTCCTTGTCGTCTTCCTTGTCCTCCTTGTGTAGATCTAACAGTGCGAAGTAGTTCGAGGACTTGAACAGACTGCGCTTCCTCCCATGGCGGCCCGCGATGGCCTTGCCTTTCTCGTCGTCTCCGTCGCTACCGCCGTCTTCCCCTTCGCAATGATCGGGCGCATCGTCGTCCTCTTCGCTGAGGGGGAAGAAGGGCATCGACTTAGCGGACAGGAGAGAGAAGTTCTTGGACCAGCGAATGATCCGCCGCTTCTTGTTGAACGGGTGCTCTAGCTTTTCTAGATCCCTCGCACTGCTCACCAGCAGATTCACTTCCAACAAGTTGTTGAACGACTTCGATTTCCCGGAGAAGTGGTTCGACATCCTCCTCCTATCCCACCAGATGCAACCTAAATCAGTCCCCTTTTTCTCCATGAATGACCTCTTTGCGAATCAAATGCAATCTCAATGATGGATCATCTCCAAATTGCAATCAGAACCTCCATGGAAATTTTAGTTCAATCTTATGGTCAATGGACGATGAGAGAGAAAAGGTATGAGTAAAAGGAAAGAAATCAGTTCGAGGCCAAGCTAAGTCCAGCGCAAAATCTCTGCCCAGATCTGGGCAAGCCTCGCGTACCCTTGCCTGGGGCTGGCGAGCCCCGGCCACCCTAGCCCAGGGCCGGCAACCTCTGCCGCCCCCTCCGGCGATGGCACCTCATCGGCGACAGTGGGTAGTGGGAACGAGCTCCGAAAGAGCTTTGGCCGAGGGATGCGAGGTTGAAGACAATGAACAGTGGCTTTGAACAATAACTACAATAATGAACAGTGTTTTTAATTTTTGGTTTTTAAAAAAAATATGATGTGGCGCCACGTCATTGCCACATCAGATTTTAACGGAGATTTTTAACAGAACCCTAATAGAGGGTGGATGTGTCACAGTGATAGAAGTTTGGGGTTTTTAGTGTCACAAAAAAAAATTTGGGGTAAATGTGTCATAATGAGCATAGTTCGGGATTTTTGATGGCATTTGCCCAAAAAAAAAAGGGAGTAAATTGACGTTTGCCGTTTACCCATTCCCACAAATTTTTTCTTTATATATCTCTTTTCAGTAAAATAATGGATTAACATCATAAACTAAATTTTTAATAAAAAACCGTAAACTGATATTTACCCGAGATTGGTTTTTTGACCATAAAAAAATTCTAAACCGATACACCCGTGATAAATTTACTCTCCGTTGATTTTTGTTAAATTGAGTTATTAGCACGGAAAACTCCAAATTGATATATAGAGGGGAGTAAAAATCCCAAATTGGTGTACCCGTCAATTACCAAGTGTCATCCAACTCATCAATTTGATGGTAAAATTTAAAGGAAATTAGCAGAAGGCAAATTTGTCACGAGTGTACTGGTTTATGATTTTTTTATGGTCAAAAAATCAATCTCGATTAAATACCAATGTTGGACTTTTGGTCCTTAAAAAAATTAACTTGAATAAATTTATCACACGCGAATAAGAGATGAGTGATGTCGGTGCTGGTGACCCACAAATTCAAAGACATAATTGGACGAAGTTTCCTCCGACAAGGATGAAGGAAAACGCACGGTGTCCTCCTCAAATGGAATTTCGTCTATACCTTTTTTTTCTTATGGGGCGAAATTTCATCGAAGCATATAAAAAATAAGAGAATAAAGGAGCATAAACCCCCTTTTTCTTTTTCTTTGAACGCCTTTTTCATTTTGATTTCTAGCAATATACGTGACAACTCATTGGCCCGAATGTACGACCTTGAGCATTTCCACAGCTTTCCGAAAGGTATGCAAAGTAGAAGAATATTGTAATTGAAAGCAAAGAAAATTTGCAGCTGCGAGTGAAGTGAGGAGATAAAAGTTCGAATTGAGGGTTTGGAAGGCGGCACGTGGAATAATTCAGAAAGATACTTCAATTCGCGAACGAGAATCTCCGACTCTTATTTACGGGGAATCTTACCCAAAAGGAAAAAGGGAAAAAGAAGGCCGGACCAATGTTCGAAACGAGAAATTCAACACGTCCCTGCATCAATTCAAAGGGGGAATACGAAAGTGAAATGTGTCCCGGTCAGGTCGGCTGGGTCTCGAAGAAGACATTGGTTGAACCCACCGTCTTGAACCCAATGAATTTGATTTAAAGTAGTTTAGGGATTGGAATGTAGTTTTTTCGGTTGAAAGGAAGATTCTATTCATTAATAGTTGAGAGAGTTATATAATATGCTTTCAAACTCCCAAAAGACGGTAAAAAAAAAACCGGAAAGCAAATTCTGCAGGTAGAAGCACATTCTCATCCTCCAAGCGTAGATCTGATACCATAACCTTGCGACGGCCGATGACCAAAGTCCATGATGGGCACATACCGAGAGCTCCCATACCAAATGCAACGGCTTACGATGCGCGTTCGGGTTCGACGTCCCTATCACCAACGCCGAGCAATAACACCAACAACGGTATGTTGAAAGAACACAGATCATATACATGTAGGGAGCGAAACCGGATGAGAGGAAGAGGTTGGGGTTTGGGGGAGAAGGGAGGGAGGGAGGCAAAGCTAGCTCTCTCCCTCCCTCGAAAAATACAATCGGCGGCGCTAACCCTAGGGGAGCGAGAAAAGGGAGGGCAGCACGCAGCTCTTGCATTATATTTACAGGCCATATGCATGACATTAAGTGAGTATAAATGAGTATCGTGGACAATTATGTGCGAATAATCTCGAATTTAGGTTGCCCGCTCGGCCCGGATGTTGTCAATTGTGAAACACAGAGTTGAATTATAATATTGTCATTTCGTGCGATAGCTATTGTTTCGAGCCCAACTTCTTAATTTAAGGCCGTTATATGATAATTTTACGATGGGTCATGAAGAAGAGCGTCTTGTTAAATATGCTTATTATTAAATTATTCAGTTCTTGGAATATCGATTAAACACAACATGATGGTAGAGGGTACATTGAAGACAAAACATGTGATATTTTTTTAGGAGGAATAGACGGCAATTATCGAGAGGGGTTTGAGTAATATTGCGATTACCCATAACACGATTGCATGTGTATCAACCTTGCTATGTTTGGGGGATGCTTGCCTACGAAGTCCCTGGGATATATCATGCTAAGTTCAATTCAAAAGTTAATACCACAAAAAGTTCTAAACTGGTATACACTTGTTACATTTATGTCAAACTAATTTTCACGTCGCAAAAAAATCCCAAACCTTACACCTCTGCCAGCTTTTACACTAACCTAATATTCATGTCAAAAACAATCCCAAATCATACACTCATGACAAATCTATCTAAATATTAGGGCAAAATTGGGGCGAAAGAGAGATTTTAGCAAATTTTTGAAACGTGCCAGAGCTCTTGATGAAAAATTAGCAAATCTTAGCAGATTTTCAAACCTCAGTTAATTTTCTATAGATATGGCTTCTCCAAAACGACGTCGTTTAGGAGACCCGTCTAACACGTCAGATCCACATCACATGCTGATGTTTGAGTTGTTTGCCGCATGCGTTTCCACGTCAGCAATTTGTCGGGGATATATGTCGGAAGCTAATAGTGGGTATATTTGTCACGGATATACTAATTTATGATTTTCTGTGACACGGAAATGTATTTGGAGTGAATGTGGCACCGATGTCCCGATTTAGAATTTCTTACGATTTGAAAAGCAGTTCAGGTTAAATGTGGCATGGATGTGCCCGGTTTGTGATTTTGGGTGGTAGTATTCCTTGATTTGTTGAATAACAACGGCTAAATATGGCGTTGATGTGCCGACTTGTGACGAAAAAGTCAATCAGGAATCTTTCTGCCTAGAGAAAGGCCAAAACAAGCAGCCCAGCTTGGTTTAGAAAACAAAATATTCCCCTATAGAAATTTTGCGCAACTCTTTAGAAATTTTATTGTCGACTTTAAGCTACGCCGGTGATGTGTTTATTGCCTTTCTCAAGATGCTCCAAATTAGAGAAATTTTATCTTCTCGTTACAATGAATCAAGCCAATCGTAATTTCAGAGCAAGCCAATTAAAACATAGTCTCACCAAGACAGGGAAAAAAGAGAGAGAGGAGATTATGGCTCCATTTGTTACGTGAAAAATGAAATTTTCTTGAAAGAAGTTTCTCGAATAAACTTATTCTATTGAATTTCCCCATATGCGGTTGTATTTTGCAAGCGATGGGAAGTCATTTCTGACGTTTGTTGTAAGAAAAATATGAAACACACGTTTGAGGAAAAGCCTCGGGTATGACCCTGGATTCCGAGACCGATGGACTTGAGAAGGGGCGCTTACGATCGGGGCACGAGAGCCGGGTACTTGTCGAGCACGAGGGTCCCAAGCACGGATGCTGGGGACTTGGGCTGAGGCGCCGAGGTCCCAAGCCCATCGTCAAGGGAATTGGCTCAAGCGCCGAGGATCTAGGCTTGGCTACCGGGGTCCCGAGTGTGAGAGACCGGCACATGGGCGCTTGGGACATAAGGATGGGTGCCGGGTCCTAGGCCCAGTGCTTGGAGAACGTGCCCGACTTTGGGAGATTCAATCGTGGGTGTCGGAGTTGGGACCTAGTTGCGGTGGTCCTAGGCTCGAGCTTTCAACGGTCCTTGACTCGGTCTTGGGGGGCCCGGCACCACGGGATTTGGTTTACTTTTGCAAAATGATCTTTGGTTTTTTTAAAGGAGAAAGTCATTTTCCTAACTCCTTTGGTTTCATGGAAAATGAGTGATTTGAAAAATATTTTCCTCAAAATGATCGCATGTATCGCTTAAAATAGTTAGTCAATGAAAATTATTGTCGGAAAACAATTTGTTTCTAAACATTTACTTAGACGCTGAAAATACTTGTTGTCTATTCATTTTGGTAAGCGATATAAGCGCTCATTTTTTGAAAAATATTTTCCAAATCAATCATTTTCCACAAAACAAACGGAGCAATTTAAGTATAGGTTTTCCGCTGATTATGAAAAGATTTCTTGTCAACTCCTTTTCAGAATTTAAGGATAGGTTTTTGGCTGGCCATGAAGAGATTTTCTGACTCATTTTCCCAAACGATCCAAATGTTAGAAAATATTTCCAAAATGACAAATTTTTCGAAAAACAAAATGGACCTTGCTTTGTGGCGTGATCACCCTATATGTCACATTCTTCCGATCGTCAATACCGTCCGACATCCTTCTTCATCGCGCACGAAACAGAGCACGAAAGCAAACTCTTGCGACGCCATACAAGGCAACCATCATTTTTTAATGGAAGCATCTCAAAGCCAAATTGGTCCCGGACAAGAGGAATGTTGGTCCGAGATCACTTTAACAAATCAGCACGAAACATCCGTATGTGCTGTTGGTGACTGTTTTGCCTGCATTTTACACGACGTGGGAATGCCATTAAAATAACACTAAGCCAGCCCACGCACAGTATGCAACATCCAGAGGGATAAGAGCAATTAGTCTTCAAAAGCACACTACACCATCATTCCCTACAACACTTAGGTTGTCACCTTTGCCTTTATCTAAAGGCACTGGATTCCCGGATCGTCCCTTTGTTTAGGCGCCGGTCGGGTCGAAAAGTAAGTAAAACGGACTCGTTCGACCATAACTCGAAGGAGGTTGCCCCAGTCGATCAGAAGAGGGGCACTCTCGATAGCCTTCTTGATACCAATCCCGATTTCTAAGAGAATTATTAAAAAGCTCTAAATCTATTACAATTGAGTCAATTCAGTTATAAATAATTTTTTTTATGCCAATTGAGTCCTTTTGCATTTGTACCAATTCAGTTTATCCGGTCAATTATGGCCTAAAATCATTGGAGTGGTGTGATTGACGCCGACGTTAACAACTTTTAATAATATTTCAGTATTTTTTGGATTATTTTTCTTATTTTGTCTTTTCTTTCACTTTTTTTTCTTTTCTGTTTTTTTCTTCCCTTCCTTCTTCCTCTAGCCGGTCACCGAGCCTCGGACCAGCTACAAGCAAGGGCGAGGTCGACCTCACCAGCCTCTAGCAAAGCTCGCCCCTCACTAGCCACTGGCGAGGCCAACCTCGCCGACCCTTGCCTTTGGCTAGTCGCCGGACCTCTATGACCGGCTGGAGAAAGAAGGAAAGGAAGAAAAAAAAAACAGAAAAAGAAAAGGAAAAAGAGAAGAAAAAAAATGAAAAGCAAACAAAATTTAAAAAAAATACTAAAATAGTATTTAAAATTATCCACATTACCTCCGGCCATGCCACGTCAACAATTTCCGCAAAAAATGGTCGAATAAATTGAATTGGTACAAATACAAAGGTTTAGAATTCAATTACCAAAAAAAAAAAAAAGGTTTATAATTGAATTTGCACAATTACAATAAACTTAATTTAATTTTTTGATAATTTTCCCTCCGATTCCTGTATTGCAGGCATATGTGCCTTAAGAAATTGATAATAAAATTTGGTCCCGTCCAATAGGACAGTCACTCCCTAATTATCTTGAAGAGGCGGGGCGTATTGAATTGTTCTTGTGGAGTAGATGTTATATTGTTGTTTATGTTGTCTATGTCATGTATTCAACTATGCACGTGTACGGGTGCATCAGAGCATATGCGTCACCTAGCGTATATATCTATTGGGTTTTATTAGCATAGCAGTTTTTGGGTAATTGCGAGGGTCAAGTAAGTGTGGTAAAGTAATTTTGCTAATATATTTTTTTTTAAATATTGATTACCATGTTATGTTCGAGTAATGATAGTAAGCTCGATGGGAGGCTAAGAAAGTTCATGTTCGTAGGTTATCATATTGGTTGCTATGCATGAAATTAAATTCATCTGTTATCAACAGAGAAGTTTCATTTGACGAGTCTCTAGTACTTTTGGCTATGAGTGATTGTGGAAGTGTATATACAAATTTGAATGGTGTTAAGCTCAAGGTAAAGTTGCAATAAAAAACTCCCGAGGTAGCGCGTGCTCGCGGGATAGTCGAGATAGATGATGCTTGTAGCGAGGTAGAGCCTGTAGAGCCAACAGTTAATATACTTATCAAGTTTAACAAAGTACGTGTTCGATCTTCTAATATATGTAGCAATGGTGGTTTTGCTTTATCCGTGATTGTGCAGGTTGTGTCTAAGAATCCTTATGAAGTAGCTAAAGGTGCAGGTGGAGTTGGTGTTATGATGAGATCAACGATTATGGCTGGACTTGGAAGATGTGTGGCAGCTCAACTCCTGTGGAGCTATGCGAGAGTAGCAACGAAGTTCGGATGTCATTTTTCTCTCACTTAGGATGCGTTTGTTTATCGAAAAATAAATAAATCGAAAAATGTTTTTTTTTTTAAATAATCGCCTGCATCACATGAAATAATTAGATTAGGAGAATATTTTTGTTATGGATAACAATTTATATCTAAATATTTTCGTGAATAACAAATTTTTTTATTTATTTATTTTTATAAGCGACAGAAAGATATTTCTCAAACTAATCATTATGGGCAAAACAACGGAAGGGTGGGCTCTCCCTCAAATGGCCGGCTAAACTCCCAGGGAGGAAGATTAACCGGGAGACCCGGCAATTGAGCCACTAATTTTTTCATGCAACATGAAGCCACAAATAGAATTTACAAACTGAATCCTCATTTTGGTCCCCTGTAAAGTCCGATCGACATCTTTGCATTTTAGGACCTTTGCTCAATTGCGTAAAATATCCGGGTCGCTCGCGAAATCACCGGCAAAATTCATTCAAGCCTAGATTGATCAAACTCGAGTCGTGCCTCATTTAATCACATACTCGGGCACCTATCACCGTCCGTAGCTGCGTAATGTCCTGATTAACGTCAACATGTCGCTACGGCGCAAAATTGTAAATTTAACCTGACATCCAGAAATTCTCTCAGGTTCTGGTATGTGCTTTGAACCGAATGTTCTTCTGTTAATCGGTTCGATCTTTTCTGTTAATGTTTGACTTGACGCTTTCGTTAGTCTGAAGGCTTTCCTAGGCCCATTTGACGATCCTAACAAAAGAACAGCAACTATCTAACTGCTTGGATGGAACAAAATGAATGTGGCCCTCTAACATTTGCCGCTTGTTTGATCTTTCTTTAATGGTGTCAACAGCGGCAGACCCGAGTTTCCTGGTTTCTTGTTCCAACGACAAGGGCATTTATTACTAGAGCGACAAGGAACACATGATCATGAATCCCCCCGAATCCTTCATCGGTGCAAGCACGTCGGAGAGGGATTGAGAGTTTTGAGGAAGAGGAAGCAAGACCGACCTGATTCCATACGGTCCAGGACGGAAGAGGGGGCATGGAAGGAAGTTCGAGTATGAACTCGACGCTGATGGAAGAAGAGCATTGCATCACGCTCCCCCCGAAGATCAATTCGCATGGGCTACAGGTGAAGGGTTACTGGGAGCGCGGCGTGTTCCAGTTCGCGATGCCCCAGATGCAGCTCCAGATGGTGCTCATCTTCGCCGTCTCGCAAGCCTTCCATTTCATCCTGAAGCGCGTCGGCCTCCCTCCCTTCGCCACGCAGACCCTTGTACGGTTTATCCTCTGCTCTACTGCGCCCTTTCCTTCCTTTTTTTTCTTTTTTCCTGATGAAAAGAACGAAATTCGCTGTTTATAATGCTAATGATGAGTTCGGAACTTTGTTCGGTTTTGGGGTGGAACTAAAATAGGCGGGGATTATGCTCGGGGCGGTGATCGGTAAGAACAAGGACATCAAGAAGTTCCTGTTTCCGAACTTTGGGATAGACGATTCGCAGGCGCAGGAGATCCTGGACGCGGTGGAGCTTTTGCGTACACGATGTTCTTGTTCCTGAGCGGGGTGAAGACGGACATGGGGATGCTATGGAAGATCGGGAAGAAGTCCTGGGCAATTGGGGTTGCCGCCTCCCTAGTGCCGCTAATGGTAGGCGGCGCGGCCCTCTTTGCCCTTGCCGACTTCCGCAGGCCCGATACTAAGGAGATCATGCTCCTGACTGCGATCCAGTCCATTACCGTCTTCCCTGTGGTCTCATGCCTCCTCAACGACCTCAAGATCCAGAACTCTGAGCTGGGCCGCCTGGCGTTGTCCTCATCCCTTGTGAGCAACCTCCTCGGCCTAGTGCTCCTGTTCTTTCCATCGCTCACGAGGATGAAAAAGGAGGACGCTTTCAAGAACGTGGCCATGGCCGCGGGTTTCCTCTTGGTGATCATCTTTGTAGTGCGGCCCGCAATGCTCTGGATTATCCGGCAGAACCCCGAGGGCAGGCCCATGAGAGATGGCTACCTCCGCGCGATCCTGGCCATGCTCCTTCTGTCCTCGCTAGCGTCCAGGTACTTTGGCCAGTCGGTTCTGTTCGGGTCCATCTGTTTCGGGCTGGTGGTGCCCGACGGTCCCCCGCTGGGGTCCGCGATAGTGAACAAGCTGGACTGCTTCTTCGTTGGCCTCATTCTCCCGATCTACGTGACGGTCACAGCCGCAAAGGTGGACCTGACAGCACTGACGGGCTCTTTCCAAGATATGAAGCTCGAGCTGATCCTTGTCTCCCTCGTGTTCGTGTCCAAGTTCGCGGCATGCCTCGTGCCCCCGCTAATCTGTGAGATGCCCGTCAAAGACTCGTTGGCCCTCGCCCTGATCCTGTGCTGCAAGGGGGTCGTCGAGCTAGGCATATATCGGTTCCTCCACGAGATGGAGGTCCTCAATGAGGGCCGGATGGGGCTCGCCCTGATGGCCGTGCTCGCTTTGGCGAGCCTCATGCCAATCTTGGTTAAGCTTCTATTCAACCACTCTAGGAAGTATGCGGGCTACCAGAAGCGCAATGTCGTTCACCTGAAGCCCGATTCGGAGCTCCCAGTCCTGGCCTGCATCCACCGGGCTGATCAGATCAACCCCATCCTAGACCTTGTCGATGCCTTTTACCCGACCCCGGAGGGGCCTGTTGGGGTCTACGCGCTCCACCTGATCAAGCTGGTGGGACGGGCCATGCCCGTCTTTATCACCCATCAGCTCCAAAAGACGGTGGCTGACGGCACGTCCTACTCAGACCAAGTCATCCTTGCCTTCGCCCACTATGCACGTAGCAACCCCGGGGCGGTCCGGGCCAGCATCTTCACCGCAGTGTCGCCTCCGAAGCTCATGTACGAGGACATATGCCAAACCGCCCTGGACAACCTCACCATACTCATCCTCCTCCCCTTCCACAAGAGGTGGTCATCCATCGATGGCTCTGTCGTGTCTGAGGACAACCACATCCGCAGCCTCAACTGCAGCGTCCTCCAGTGGGCGCCTTGCTCCGTGGGCATACTCATTGATCGTGGGGGACGTCCGAATGCTGCTGCCAGCACTGCCACGGACGAGCCGTTCCATGTGGGGGTGTTCTTCCTAGGTGGGAATGATGACCGGGAGGCCCTGGCCATCGCCAGGAGGATGGCCAGGGACCCTGAGCTCTGCCTGTCGGTAGTGCATCTGGGTGTTGACGACGAAGAGGGGTGCGTCGTCAGCTGGGACAAGATGATCGATGGGGAGGCGCTGAAGGTCTTCAAGGAAGGCCTTTTGGGGAAGAACGTCGAGTACTGGAAGGAGATTGTGGAGGACGGCCCGACAACGGCGAGGCTGGTCAGGTCCATGGTACAACAGTTCGATCTGGTCATCGTCGGGCGGCGACACGAGCTCGAATGCCCCCAGACCGCAGGCCTCTTGGCATGGACCGAGCTCCCAGAGCTCGGGATTTTAGGGGACCTGCTGGCCTCCAACGATCTTGACACTAGTTCTTCCGTTCTGGTAGTGCAGCAACAGCAAAGGCATTAAGCCACATGCAAAGTTGTAGCTTGTTAGCATTGTAACCCTCTGGTCATCCTTTTTTCTACTCTTTTGATTCTCTACATGTACTAGCAAATCAGTGGTTCTTAGCATGTTGAACCCTTTATTCTCAACACATATAAAAGCAAATCTACTGTTTTTTTTTTTTTAAACTTCAAATGAGGGATTTACCGTTCGAATTAAACGGCTAGGTCGCATACTTTATGTTCGTCGGAAATGTCCACCTCTATCGAGTGTCAGAAATTCCGAACTTTAGATCGTTACGAAATAAGGGCAGTCCGAATTTGTCGTCCAACGAGAACGGATCGATGATTCCGGCCTTGCATGCAATTAGAGGAGATTACTAAATCCTTGTCATTTAACATGGAAGGAGGCTACATAAGAAATGATGAAGTGAGCATAGGAGTTTCCTGATGAGATAGCACTTGGGTAATCTTAGTTGACCCGTGGTCAAGTTAGTCACCTTTTAGGCAAATCATATCGGTTAATCCTCGTATTAAGGACTATGATCCAATGTGTATGATTACCTCAATAGACGAATCCCCTTTCGTTATTTACATCGATGCTCCATATTTTGCCTTGCTAGTTTTTCATGGATGTGTATATCATATGGTTATGAGATTATTTAGTAACTTAGTTACACAATGAAACACCCATCTTGTTTTTGGATTCAAAATAGAAAGGACAATTTTGATATTTTCATTAAAATTCTATAAATATGTATATACTATGGTTTTAATAATTTTTTTGGTGCATTTGTTTCACCGAAAATGGATGGTTTGTAAGACATTTTCCTTAAAATGATCGCTTGTATTAATAACAAAAAATGAATGAATGGAAAATATTTTCATCGGCCATGAAAATTTTTGGATGTAAATTTATTGTGGATATTGAACTTTTTTTATTGACTTATTATTTTAAGTAATACAATCGATCTTTTATTTCTTTTCAAATCATTCATCTCCCATGAAATAAACGGAACTTTGATCTCCATGAGCATGCTCATTGCAGAAAATCGAGAAGTTTGAACTATCGCCAATTTTAGCTGGTATGGTATAGTCAATTTTAGTTATAGTGACAATTTTAGATATGTTCTATAGTTCTAATATGTATATTGTTGTCGTATAAAGTCAGTTTGTTATTGTACATATTACATCGCAAGAGACACAAAACCAAACTTTTCCCTTATATTCTTGTATAGATAAGTTTGTAGACATTTTTTTTTCTCTACAACATAACATACTCAACTTAAACTAATTTTATAAGTTGTTGAGAAAATTTTTCTATGTGTTTTGAAGACGGCAAAACATTATGCCTGCTCTAATATGGTATTTAAGCGTACGTACGAATTATCCTCCATGTATACAAGTTCATATACAAATGTTGTTAACAACAAGACGTATGTACTAGCAAGGGAATTGTTACTTTGCATATGGAGAACATGATGCTGTGATGAAAGGTTGTAGAGTTGGAAGGATTTTTCAAGGTTTGGTGAACCAGCAAGGGAAGGGTGATCGTCGGGGTGCTTGGACCGATCAAATGGGAGGAGAACAACTTGGATAACATTGAGTACATCAATATACAGGGACCTAAGTGTAGAAGGTAAACTAATAGGGATAGCATCAAGTTGCCAAGTCCGGATGCATCACACTGTAGAGGAAGTTTACCCTACAGATGGCGTGGATGGTACTACACCTACCTTGAAATGGAGATCTACTTCTAAATAAATTTGAACAGGAATTTTGGTGCTTTCCAACTAATTTTAAGTAGGGGTGAGCATGGTTTCCAAGCAAAATCTGGAACCTAGGACTGGATTGATAGGGAACCTGTTTGATTTCAGGTTCCAAAATATGCAATGGTAAGTTTCGTGCACCAAAAATTGAGAAACCGGTTCTGACGGGATAGGTTCGAAGTTCCACTAACAAGTTTTTGTACTTTTCTTGGTATATGTCTTCACGCGATCCTGCGGTATTCCATAATATTGGATGATGAATGTGTAATCTAGAGCTACTAGTCCGAGTATCCATTTCGATTTTATTTTGTTAATGTCGTATTTATTCATGCGTGTAAATACGAGTTGTGATCAGTGGATTATAGCAGCAAATGACGTTCATTAAAGGTGATGATACACCGCAATCATTTAATTAAAAATACAGGTGGAGCACCCTAGCACCCGAGATAGGTAGGTTTCATGATATGCATGGTAAGTTCCAGATTTCAAAAAATGATGAACCTGTTTCGAAAAGTAGGTTTCAAGTTAAACCTATATGGAACCCGAAACCTTTCACCCTAGTTTTAAGCCTTGGAATCCGTGAAAAATTACAAAAAATTCATAAACCTATTGCAATGGTGCTAATTCAACATAACTCTTTTAATTTGACCAATTTAGTCATAAACCTTTTGATAATTTGCTAATTCAGTCAATCTAATCACTTTTTGACCAAAAATCGCTAACATGGACAATTTCTATAAATTTTTAAAATTTTATGAATTTTTTTATCATTATTTTCATTTTTTATTATATCATAGTGGCCGACGAGGCTCAACCATCCCCTAAGATCGCGAGGATCTTACCCTTGCCAAATCCGACGAGGGCGGCCCTCACTAGAGGTTGCGAGGTCGAACCTCTTACCCTCGTCATATCCGGCGAGAGCGGCCCTTGCTAGAGGCTACGAGGTCAAAGGCCACGAGGTTCGACCTCGCAACCTCTAATGAGGGCTGCCTTCACCGGATTTGGCAAGGGCTCGAGCCTCGCCAGCTCAACCAACTCATTGGCCACGAAAAAATAAATTAAAAAGAAAAAAGAGAAAATAACTAATAATAATATGAAATTATAAAATTTGTTCACATTAGCACTAGTGGTATCACGTAAGATGTAGATGGCCATCGTTTATGTCAACATTTTTTAGCCAAAATTGACCGGATGAACCGAGTTGTCAAACTTTCAAAAAAAAATTTTGGTCGAATTAAAAGGTTTAGACTGAATTGATACAATTGCAATATGTTTAGGATTTTTTTGATAATTTTCCCGAATCCATGAAAAAAATCTACGTCCTTTCAACAATTATAAGTAATTTATATGAAATTAGAAGGGAACGATACAAACGGTCCTTGGGCTTTGGTCCAATATGTAAAATTGTTTTTCAACTCTTGATTTATTCAACATGGTCCTTAAATTTTAGCCTAATGTGCAATATGGTCTATGAACTTTTAATTTGCTAAATGCAACTCTTAAGCTTTTTTGTACATGTTCAATTTAGTCATTGGACTAGATAATTCATGGACTGGATTGAATCTAGGAATATAATAATTCATGTATTAGATTGGACATTTACCAAAATTTCAAGGATTATATAGAAAAAATTAAAATTTCAAAAACGACATTGCACGTCGAGCAAGGATCAATGACCATTTGTGCAATGATCCCGTATTAGAAAATTGCACTTGTCCAGTATATTTTCTCTTCTAGTTTATTTAGGGAAAAAGAAAAGAGTTCATTTTTCATTACGGATCAGATTAATGCAGTCATTACGCAAAAAGTAAATCTTAGTGATACACTCAATATTCATACCCATGCTTCGTATGAGCTTATTTATTTGATTTTTTTTTTAAATTTCTATTTCGATAAATTCACTTGCATACTTTTATAAACGCCACTTTATTATTGTGTTAAACTTAAAGTGCTTCCAGTCGGCAATACAGCGGGCTGTCTGGATGCGTTTTTTATTTTAACGTGTTGGTACCTACACGGCGCACATCTCCAATTGTCAACATTATCTTTTTCTTTTCGAAGGCAGGGAATATCCTCTATTTGTTTTACATTCAAGGGATCTCGAAATTCGAACGTGGCATCGGACGAAGCAATTTAAGAACTTACTTATGTCGAAAAACCGAGTTAAATTTACTGCTTATGTGTTGTGAATAATGAGAGATTTAGGTACTTTACAATATATTTCTCAACTATGTAAATATTATGAACGGTCAATTTCATTTTATAAGTAAAAATAATGGTATATTTAGGTGTTTATATTTGGATTGAAGAAAAGTCTCCTTGGGGCTTGAGAGCGAAAATTCCAAACTCAATTCGAGAAGTCGTAACCTGCGGATCTTCCCATTCAATCCATTCGTCAGACCTCAGCGGAAGCGAAATTGAATCTTTGCCCTCTCAATCTGTCAAGCTGGTGATCCCAGTGCAGGAATCAAGGTCGCTCCTTGCGGTTTCGAGTCTCGAGATGCAATCTGGCAGCTCCACGCCTCGCGGTCATTGATGCTTGTGTGGTCCGATTCGGTTCTGTTTCTCTTCTGATCTCTCTCGCTGCCCATGATTACCCCTCTTTCTGTTCGCAGTTTCGTGCTTTTGGGTACGGAAATCGGGTGCTCTGTTTCCTGATCGAATGATATGGAGATCGAAATTTGACTGGATTGATGGGTTTACGCTGGATTCTAATGTTCTGAACCTGGTTCCATTTGAATCTGAGAGATAATCTTGTTTTTTTTTTCCTCTAGGTAGATTGTAGCGAAAGAGAAATGGATTGAATCATGCTTTTGAACGTTTCTGGACATGGGTTCGCGTGGAATTTTGAACTCGTCTGGTATTGCATAAACGGGTCGTTTGAATTGTTATCTTTGAAAGTTTCAAATACGGCTGCTTGTCTCTATGTTAATGTTCTCCTTTTAAGCGGTTTAATATGACATGCTTTGATGGGAAGTTTTAGACGGATGTGGATGATTGACTTCATTGTGTAATGCAGGAGTCCGAGGCGCGGGACTTGGTGATTTCATCTCTGATTGAAGATTGATTCAGGGCAAATGGAATTTATACTTTCAAATTTGGTGAATCCTGCTTTGGATTGGGGATTGAAGGTTTTAGATGCTCCTTCTGTTCGAGCTGTGATTTTCGGAACGTCTATAGGCGGTGCGATTGGGATATTCTCATCATTTCTGTATCTGATGACCTTTTTTTTTTCATTTGAGTTTATCTCGGCTGATTTATCATCTTCTTTTGGAAAGGTCATATATTTGTGGATGTTCTGCTGCTGCTGGTGATTATCTACCTACTTTCTCAGAAGAGTTATAAACCCCCGAAGAGGCCTTTGACTGAGAACGTTAGTCCCAACAATCTAAGTTGTTTGCCTGGATGTGTTTGCTCTTTATGCTGATTTGAGTGCCGTACTCAATTACTTCCTCTTGTTGATTTGAATATTAGTTATTGATGTTTGCTTTTCACGTAAATCATGCTATACTCGTCTCTGACCTATAAATGTGAAATTAAAATGCATGATATGATAAAAGCTGGTGGTGGAGCTTGAATGCTTGATTGCCCATGCTCTTCGTTGAGAGTCTGTGTTATATTAATTAGGATGATACTAGAAGTAGTGCTGTTTTCTATTGGAGCTTCCTTTATTCCTTGTAAGGAGCATAATAATTCGAGTTGTCGGTATAATTCTTTGCCGAAATGGTTCCCCTTATCAGATGGCATTTACTCTGGATCCTCTATCTGCTGAATTTTGTTATTGTTTGCTTTGCTTTAGTATGATGAATGAACCATTTCCACATGCCTTCTGTTGATAACTGAAAATTTAGTCAGAGTCCATAAAAAGGCTTATGCTTCAAACTTAGATGTCAATCTTGCTGCGATTGGCATTGACGGTCCTTTTCTAAATGCATCAATAGACAGCCTCCATTAGGTTTTGAGGTAGTTGAATGGTTCTTGTAGTCTGAGATATGTGCATGGTGTCTGCAGGAAATAGATGAGCTATGTAATGAATGGGTCCCAGAATCCCTTATTCCTCCATTAACAGAAGAGATGACTTTCCAACCCCCCGTTTTAGAGAGGTAAAAACATCTCTTAGCACCATTCAATTTTTGTAAGCTCTGCTCTTCTTCTTTTTTTATTTAACTCATTATTCTGGGTAAAAAATTTATAACCAGGCTCTGTTTTCCGGATCTCATCAACAGACGGATATCTATTTTCTAGTTCACTAGAAAAAGAGCACGCTATTTATGTGTAAAGGAAAGTAGCGATGACAATTTTTAACTTAGTAAAGAATAATATAATACAAAAAGACTTGTTACCTTTGGGCATATGGATTCAGATTATGTTAAAACAAGGAAGAGGCGTGATTCATGGGATGTCCAACAATTATCTTGAATTCAAATTCAAAAAGTGAGAGACTGATGGACTTTTCACTTAAATTTTTTAAATATTTAGGTTTAAGTTACAGTTGGTTTTTTTAATCAGTAATAGAGATGTTTCTTCTCTTGGTTCTCATTTTGGCAGAATCATTGTGCTCCACTTAAATCTTCTTTATTCACCTATCTAACTGAATCACAATCTACCGTTCTTGTGAATTTTAACTTTTTCGTTGAGATTCATCTACTCATCAATTGGCATCATGCAGTGCCGCAGGACCACATGCTGTCATCAATGGCAAGGAAGTCGTCAATTTTGCTTCTGCAAATTATCTTGGATTGATTGGAAATGAGAAGTTACTTGTAAGAAAGAGCTTTCCTGTAAATATATCACCAAGACAATGGCTTTGCCTGGATGCAGAACTTACTGCTTTGTCTTATTGCAATATATCACCAAGACAATGGCTTTGCCTGGATGCAGAACTTACTGCTTTGTCTTATTGCAATATATCACCAAGACAATGGCTTTGCCTGGATGCAGAACTTACTGCTTTGTCTTATTGCAGGAGTCATGTACATCAGCACTGGAAAAATATGGCGTTGGTTCTTGTGGTCCTCGTGGGTTCTATGGGACTATTGGTAAGCAACTAAAAGTGATCACAGAAGCTGGCTTTAAGCGATAGCGTGAATCTAACTTTCCTTAATTAAATAAACGCTTCTTTCCCGATTTGATAAGCTCTTGGTAGAGCTTTTTATTCTTTTCCCTCCATTTCAGATGTCCATCTCGATTGTGAGACCAGAATAGCCAAGTTTCTGGGGACTTGTGATTCAATCCTTTATTCATATGGCCTTTCTACCATGTTCAGTGCAATTCCGGCATTTTGTAAGAAGGGGGACATTATAGTTGCGTAAGTACTTCTCTAATCGCCTCCATAGATTCTTTTTTTCATGGTTTGTGGCATTGAAAAGAAGCTTTTCACATGGTAATGAACCACATACATGAGGATCTTGGTTATTTGGGCTTCATTATTTGTAAAAAGTTTACTGCTATTGGTCTGTTCCCCATCACTTTTCATTTCATTTTTCTGCTTGGTTTTTGTGGAGCATCACCTTAAACCAACACGTCTCATTCTCATTTAGGGTTTTATGTGTTTCTGCATCTGTCAATCCTTCATAAATTGAGCAAGATTTATGTATCGATTTAGATTTTTTAAGGAGCCAGGAGTCTATTTACTCCCCATGTACTGCTTCTTTTAGAATTAGTTTGTTCACAAGGTTGATTACTTTCACCTTTCCAGGGACGAGGGAGTCCATTGGGGTATACAGAATGGCTTGCAGCTCTCTAAAGGAACTATTGTATATTTCAAGCACAATGATATAAATTCTCTTCAAAATACGCTGGAGAGAATTACGGCTGAGAATAAACGGGCTAAGAGGTTGCGTCGGTACATTGTGGTTGAAGCCATATATCAGGTGTAGTTTTCTAGCTTTTCTCCTCAACTTTGGAGTTTGGATTGCAATCCCCTTAACCTACTTGAATAAATCAATGGAAATTTGGAGAGCTTCCTGCCATTATTCAGGATGTATTATTTCACACACTACAAGTCCTAGAAAGCTGACATGATGTTTGCTGTATGCATTTATGCCTTCATTGGTTGAATTCAGCATTAATTAACTTCCTGCCATAAGATGGGACGAGAATTTGAGAGGAACATAGACAAAATGAAGTGGCACTTTGTCCTGCATTCTTTTGCCTGAGATAGATCCCAACAGAACTTTTATGATGTACCATGCATGTTCATTTTTCACGTCTCTGCACTGCAGTATGCATTTGCATTCGACCATAATCTCTAGCTTTGTTGTTCATTCCTGCAAGGTAAAAGAATGGAAGAAAATTGCAAGTCTTGAAGAGATTAGGCTCACATTTTAATGGAAATATATTGCAAGCTTCAGGGAAAATTTCAAGGATGTGAAAAAAGACTGCTTTTCATAGATTTCCATAAAGTTCTTGGAGCTAAGATGCTTCTTTATTTGGTCATGTATTCTTATTTGACTTGATTTAGACAGGTGCAGAGCACATGCTAGTATTGAGTATCGGGATCAGCACCTCATTCTTTCTGTCGCACATTGTTGTGAAGGAGTGAGTCTGTATGGTAGATTGGGGTTCTCCCTTTGCATTCTGAAATTGATTGCAGTAATGGGAAATGCAATGCACATCTATATCCTTCCTTCGTAGGTCATGAATAGGCTAAAGCAACATGCAAATGTTACAACATCTTGTTTGGGCTCTTCTTGCTAGTCTAGTATTTGTGACAACAGAGTTTTGTTTGCAGAGTGATTGGTTAAGAAGCTGCCTTCTTTTATCCTGTTTAATGCTGTCTGGAATATACTCTATAATGATCTCCATACCAATTTTTTCTGATACATGTACATTTTTGAAGTAATATGCATTCTTATGTTTTTTAGAATTCTGGTCAAATGGCTCCCTTAGATGAGATAGTAAGACTGAAGGAGAAATATCGTTTCCGCGTATTATTGGATGAGAGCAACTCTTTTGGTGTGCTTGGACGTTCTGGAAGAGGTCTCACGGAGTACTATGGTGTCCCAGTAAGCTATGAAGGATTATTTCGATCTTGATTGGATTGGTATGGTACATATATTCACAGTTTCTTTGTGCAGGTCGAGAAGATAGATATCATAACTGCCGCTATGGGACATGCTTTAGCTACAGAGGGCGGATTCTGCACTGGAAATGCTAGAGTAATTGATCACCAAGTATGGAACATTTTGACCATGAATGATGACTTTTTCTTAATGAATTTAACAACCATTTCATAGATGTAGAACTGTTTCTCTAAATAATTGACAAAGAAGGCAAAAGTAGAATCTTTAAGCGTCCATGCTTGTTTGAGTGGTCGTAATGCTAAATTTCTTTGGACTTTCAAAATATTAATGCCTGGGTTCTTGCACATTTTCTTTTGCAGCGATTGAGCAGCTCAGGATATGTATTCTCTGCTTCTTTGCCTCCATATCTTGCAAGTGCTGCAATTACTGCTATAGATGTCCTGGAGGAAACCCTGGCCTTTTGACAAAACTGAAGGCTAATGTCACTCTGCTGTTCAAAGGTTGGTTCTTACCATGCTCTTGCTGTTTTATCATTATTTGTTGAGAATGCAGGCAATACTTGGTGTCTTTTGTGATCCATCCGGCCATGAGGGTTTAATAAGCTAGTTGGTTATCAGGACTTTTGATATGAGTAGTGTTTCTTAATCACAATATTTATTCCTCTCATAAAATAAGCTATATCTGATCAAGAAAATCCAGCTCGATTGTTTTGTTACTCCTCTTTTCCTGCATCATTATTCCGATTTAGTGAGTTTGGATTAGCCATATCAGCACTAAAGACTGCACCTGCAGAAGCAGCATAGGAATTATGTTACTGGTGATGAGTCATGCTCTAGGTTTATTTCTGTGGAAAGCCAAATGCTGCAATGGCTTCTCAGTAACTTCTGCCTGCATGTCCTTGAGGAGTCGGGGATTCCCGACATTCTTAGGCTCCATTTGTTACACGGAAAATGAATGATTTGAAAATATTTTTTGAAAATGGTTGCTTATATTGCTTATGAAAATGAATGAACGAAGAATATTTTCATTGTCTATGAAAATGTCTAGATATAAATTGTTGCCAATACTGAAAATATTTTGTATTGACTAAATATCTCAAGCAATACGAGGGACATTTTAATTATTTATTTTCCACAAAGCAAAAGGAGCTTAATCAGATTTCGTTTTCCTTGTCGACATATCTACATTTGCCACCTATGCAGAAGAAAGTGTATATTTGTGCTGTCGGTTCTGAGTCTACTTTCCTATTGCAGAACTATCGGGCATACCTGGACTCTTAATAGCAAGCAGTCCTGAATCACCTGTTATTTTCCTTAGATTAGCAAGGTCAACAGGTTCTATGAAGGGTGACCAACTCCTCCTTGAAAATATTGCTGATCGTGTAAGTAAAGAATCTACTGCTTTATTTAGATTAAGCCTGGTGAGTTACTTCTCTACTAATATGTTTTTTGCCAATGGCTCTTGTATTTGCAGGTGTTGAACGAAGATTCTTTGCTTGTGGTGGTGTCGAAAAGATCAACACTTGACAAGTGTCGTCTGCCAGTTGGGATAAGATTGTTCGTTTCGGCTGCCCATACAGAGTCTGATCTGATGAAAGCTGCTGATTCATTGAAGAGGGCTGCATCACTGGTTCTGAAGGATTGTTAATTCAGTAGTCGACAGAGATCTCTCGGATATTTGTTCGTCGTCAGGTCTAGTTTTCAGTTTTGACGTTGTATTTAAACTAGGCATTGACTTATAGTTGGATGGATAGTACCAGTTTTGGTTCTTAGATTATACAAATAATTCTTTCTGCGCAGTTTCTTTTGGAAGTTGTACCCCTTTTTGTATTGGTAGCCCTCAACTCTTGCATTACTCATTTTCTCTTGCTAAGGAACATTTTTCCTAATTTAGACATTTTTTGGGATGTCAAAGTACTAAAGGTTTTATTTTCTTAATGCAAATTCTGGTAAATAACATTTAGGTTTACACTCATTACTCTTGATTTTGCTTCCTCTGGATAAGACAAGCGACCATAGCGAGTCCCAAACTGAGAAATTATGCTTTGCTTGGATCGGTGCAGGTCTAACTTCTGTTTTCTAGGAACCTCTGGCTTTAGCTGATATGCCCTACTATCTGCTGAAGTAAACTGCTACTTTGTGAACTGATGCATGCCCTTGAATAGCTACATGCCACTAAGAAGGTGAGCCGGTATGTCGCGAGGAAAAGTGTCCCCAATTTCTGTTGAAGCCAAAGAAGTTGATCACTGTGCTTCATCGACCTCAAAAGTTTCATTGTTACTCAGACTCTACATCGTTGGTCGGATCCAGCAGCTTCATCTCTGTTCAGTCAGTTTTCTGACTGAATCTCCGTTGGCTCATCGGTTGACATTTTAGTTAAAGATGTAGTGTCTTAGGGATGTGGATGGTCTTAGATCACATGCAGTGTCTCTGTTCCTGAAGCTGAAAATTCCCGGTTGCCAACTTTTTCGCTTTCGTGAATTCATCTGGTTCTTGTCCGGGATAATAAGATAGTAAGATTCTATCGATTTGTAGTACTTGGTGTGAATGGTCATGAGTTACAATGTCATCCTTTCCAAAGAACATTGTTATATAGAAACATTTGTGTGGATCTTGGTCTAGTCACTCACACTAACTTGAGATCTAGAGGGGGAAACTCTCTAAGTGACAGTTGAGGTAACTATCTCACATATAGCTTTTAAGGGCATGAATAATAATCATTCTGTTTCTCTATTTTTTATCCAAACCTGTTTCTGGAACAAAAACCCGTTTAGTAACGTAATTTCATTTTTCTATTTCTGGAATAAAATTTTGTTCCAGAAATAAGTTTAGCACAGAAATGAGAAGTTAAAATTTTCAGATTCCGGAACAAAATGAGAAATAAGAATTCTTCTCATCCTTTACTCCCTCTCTCTCTCGCGTCCATGGTCTGCCATTCACTGGTCGCCCATTGCTGGGCTACCGTTCGCTAGTTGCCGGTCCGTCGATCGCTATTCCCCCATGTATTGTTCCTCCGAACGTCGTCCGTCGTTTGCCGATAGCTGGCCAGCGGTAAACCGGTTGTCGGCCCACCGGTCGCAAGCCCTTCGGCTGCCCGCCGCCATTCGTAGTCCGTAGGTCATTGGTCGTCCTTCCGCCGGCCACCGATCCACCGATCTGGCGGCAACCCTAGAAATTTTATGCGGTTATCAAACGAATTTTTGTTTCACAAATAAAAATTTTGTGTCGTTATCAAACGCGTTTATCTATTCAGAAATTCATTTAGAAACTAGAAATAGAATAATCTATTTCTAGCCACATAAATTGATTCCAGAATTTGCGCCCTAACAAGCTAGCTATATGAATTGTGGAAAAATCCATATGGGTCACTTTATATGAAAAAAGGCGAGGATCTCATCTTGATCTTTTATTGAAGCGGCATGCATTTTATGCTCCATTTATTTTATGGAAAATATTTTTAAAGAAAACTTTTGCCACATTTTTGGGCGTTTGGATCACTAAGGAAAATGAGTTAATGGAAAATCTTTTCCTACCAAAACTTAAATTCAAGATAATGATTTCCTCTTTCAAAACTACGGAGATCGTTTTCCTGGCTTGGGCTAGAAACTCTGTGTTTGGATACGAGAACCCCAACGTTCTCGGACTCTTGGCGATGGGCCTAGGTCCCTAGCACCCGGTTCCATCGAGACCGGGCTCGGGACTTCGGCACCCTGGCCCATGTCCATCTAGGTTGTGCCTGAGACCCTCGCAATGGCTGGGGTCCATTGAGGCTAGTCCCGAGACATTGTTGCCCGTGCCCGAAACTCCAGGCAAGGTAATATTGACGATGAGCCCCAAGTCCTCAACGCTCGTGCTCAAATCCATCCATGCCATATTTTTTTGAAAAATTGATCTTTTTTAATTTTTAAATATGCTTTAATTTTAAATTTTCTTTTCTTTTCTCTTTTCTTTTTTTCTTTCTTTCTTTGCCAGTTTCTAGGCCTTGGCCACAACAGGCAATTGGCTAGAAACATTGGCCAGCTAGCTAAACTCGCCAGTGCTCTATGTTCGCCCAATCCCGGCGAGCTCGAGGCTCGAGCTTGCCTGTCGTTGATGCTAGTTGGTCGTGGCAGAGGAAGAAGGAATAAGGAAAAAGAAAAGGAAAGAGAATAAAAAATATTAAATAAATTAAAAATAAAAAAAATTAAAAAACTCAAAAGTTGCCCATGTTAGCATCAATCGTGCCACACAGACGATCCATATCCCCATCAGCAATTTCCTGCCAACCAATGACGCAAAAAATCTAATGAAATTTTCCTACTAAACGACATAAAATATTTTCTAGTTCATTTTCTGTTCTCAATCTAACATAGAAAAATATTGCCATTTTCCTAGAAAGTAACTTCTTGAAAAGTATTCTCCAAAAAGGTCACATTTTCTCGAAAGAAATGGAGCTTGAGGGTACGTTTGTTTCATTGAAATTTCATCATAAAAGAAAATATTTTGCCCAGATATCATTTTAAAGGAAAATATTTAATTTTCAATTATTTGGTGATTTAGGGAAAGTGATCCTTCTTCCCCGAAGGGGAAATCGTTGTTCATCAATCTAGTCTTGTTATTTCCAGTTCCATTTTCCGTTTGTCGATTAGCTTTCCTTTAAACATGCCATTTCGTTTATATCAAATCCAAGTCTATATCATGCAAACTGCAATCAGCTATCATTGAGAATCGTCGACCCTATGGACCCCTTTGGTTCGGCTTTGGTGAAATGTCTTTCGGGGAAGTACAAAAAGCTTTTGGGCTGAGGGGGTTTTTCGAAATGCAAGTAGTGTTTGGTAAAGTATAGTTTCAAAACACATTAGAATACAACTTTGGTTAAAATGGTGTTTGGAAAAATCACACTTCACTAAACCCCTTTGCTTTTATTTGAAAAAAAAAAAAAACTCAAAACTTGCTACACCAGCCTCACCCGAGGTCGCGGGACCTCGGGTGAGGCCTAGGTCGCACGTACCCAGTGACTGTCGTCTCGGCCTTGCACGACCCCAAGCGACTGTCGCCTCGGTTTGCGAGACTTAGGCAATGTTGGATTGCCCGACATCAGGCAAAGTTGGCAATGGCTCACCAGTGGTTCGCCGGCCATCCGCCGGTGGTTGGGGTTTTCGATGAAATTCTTGCAATTATGAAAGTATAGCGAGGATAAAATTAGAAGAAATTTTTTTTTATTGCATTCTGGAAATGCAATATTCCAAAGTACCTTGAGACCTGACTCGGGCTAAAGGCCTTTAGAAGCTTTTGGAAATGTAATTGTATTAACCCAAAACTGTCCAAAAAAATTGCTAAGCGCCATTTGCATTTGGCCTAGTGTCCTTAGGGCCCCAAAACCCCATGTTAATGCTGAACACAATAGCATGTTTCTGTTTTGCGTAATGTTTATGCTTTAGTTATCTATAAGCTTATATCTCCTAGATTGCCATGTTTGTCCAAAAACCATACTAGAAAAATTTTATTGGACTTTTCTCAGCTTGAGTGTTGTGATGTCCTTTGATACAAACCAAATATCTGCTCCAAACATGTTCTTGGGGGCATAAAACTCACAAATTTGTATCAGTATAACAACAATATCCTTCGTCTACCACAAAAAGCTTAAATGTGCACAACGTGACATTAATACCCATCTTTTAAGTCACTAATACTCCAAATTTGTAAGGGTACGACAAAATGTTGTGGTATTTGTGCCACAGTGAGCATAATTTAAGAGTGCTGGTGACACCAAAAAAGTTCAGGATATTGGTGTCGCAGTGAGCATAGTTAGCATTTTTCATGACAAAAAAGGTTGGGATATTGATGTCACAGTGAATATAATGTAGGATACTTGATGGTATTAGTCCTTAATATAATCGTTGCCTTGTCAACAATACTTCAAGGCACGACAAAATATTTTTAACTTAACTAGTAAAATATAGCCTAGCACAACATATTCGAGTAAGATCATAAATGGGGCTCGAATTGTCTTTTCCATAAGAGCATAAACATGCTTTATGTTTCCTTTTCAATTAGGGGTGAGCAATTTCAGGTTCAAATGGTCATATAACCTATCCATTGGAATAGGTTCTCCATTTTTGAAACCCGAAACCTTCCCCGCATACTCCGGCACCTATAACCTACCATGTTACAGGTTCCAAGGTCGGTTTCGAGTCTACCTAGGTTCCATATGTATTCTTAATTGAACGATTGCAGTGAATTATCACAGCTAAAGGCCACCATTTGCTATCACAATCCATTGACCATAACTCATACTTAGAGACACATGAAGAATATGAAACATTAACAAAATAAAAGTCTCAGTGATGAATATCACTTGGAAATGGAACCTGGACTAATGATTCCATATCACATACTTATCATCAAACGTCATGGAATACTGGAGGATCGCACTTAGACATAGAACAATAAAAATACAAATATTTGTTTGAAGTTTCAGGTTCCACCTCTTGAAACCTGAAACCTACCCGTCGAAACCGATTCCTCAATTTTTGGAACCTAAACCCTACCCTACATACCCTGGAACCTAGAACTTATATTGTTTCTTTCGGTTCGATTCCTCGCAATTTTACCCTAAAACCATATTAACCTCTTTCCAACAACATAACTGAGGACCAAGACATTTGCTACTCTATTACCCTCATCTTCATCCTATTCATCATTAATCTTAACAAGGAAAGTCAAAGTCAATGGTCAATGTCACATACAAGCTTAAGGTATCCTCATCTTCATCCTATTCATCATTAATCTAAGAAGGAAAGTCAAAGTCCATGGTCAACGTCACATATAAAGCTAAAGGGTGAAATCCTCACTCAAGCTAAGTTGGCTGTCTTACATGTCCTTATCCAACACTGAAACGAATAAAAGAGTATAAAGATGATAGAAAAACCCTTTCTATACGTCGTTGTTTAGGTGTTCTTTTATAAATGTCATTTTTCCATAATCAAATTATAAGTAAACTTATTAGCTTTTTACACTTTTTTTTAATCTGCCTTCTCTCTCTGACTTTTTGTTTTGTTTCTTTGCAGAGCAGGGAACCCTGCACTTATTCCACCCCTGCATACCCAGTGACAACTTTTTACTCTTTCGATAAGTTGATAATAGGTGGAATTTGTATCTCAAAAAGCGGGAGATCAAAACTTACTTCTTATATAATGCAAATTTTCTTGAGCTAGGCAAGAGAAAATAACTCTTAAGTGAATCACCTAGTACAATTACAATCACCTATCTAAATGATTAAGAGTTCAAACTATATTTAATGGTGAAAACTGGCTTAAATACCATAATACCACAAAAAAGTAAGGGAAACTTCAAATAAGGTCCAAAAGTGGGGCTGGTTTTTCAAAAGAGGTCTAGAGTAGACATTGTATCAAACAAAGATTTAAAGTGGTCAAGTTAGTTTGAAATAAGGGCCTTAATTTGAGAAAAATTGTCAAAAAAGTTCTTAATCTTTCACACTTTTGCCAATTTAGTCTTAAACCTTTTAAGTTTGCCTATCTAGTCCTAAATATTTTCACTTTGTGTCGATTCAGTCCTAGTTACCGGAAATCGTTGACTTAGATGCCGGTCGTCCTACGTGGCACCGCCGGAGACAATTTTTAATAATTTTTCAAAATTTGTATTTAAAAAAATGGATTATTTTTTTTGGTTTGCTGAATTTAAGGCCGGCCACCCCCACCGGATAAGGGTTGGCGGGGGTTGCCGGCCCTAAGAAAGGACCGGGGGTCGCGGCCCTCGCCCTTGTGGGCCACGGCAAGGGCGTCGCAGCCCTTGCCCGTCCTCGGCATGGCCGGATCTAGTCCGGCGGTTTACCGTGGCTAGCTGGCCAAATCTGGTTATGGCATGGGTGGGTGAGGGCCGAGAGGGCGAGGGTTGTGACCCCTAGCCTTCGATTGCGAGGGAATCGCGGCCTTGCTCAGGTTCCTATGGGGGTCACCGGCCCCCACCGGCACTCCCCTAGGGGCCGGTGACCCCGCCGCTCCTTGCCCGGGGGCCGGCAGGCGGCTAGGGTTGCTAGCCTTGAAACCAGTAAAGGCAAAAATGGAAAAGGAAAAGAAAAAATATTTTTTCAAATAAAAATATATAAAAATTATAAAATTATCCATGTCATTGTCGGCGGTGCCACGTAGGATGACCGGCATCCTTTTCAGCGATTTTCTGCAAATAGGATTGAATTGGCACAAAGTGAAAAGATTTAAGACTAAATCGGCAAACTTAAAAGGTTTAAAACTAAATTGACAAAAGTGTGAAAGATTTAAGACTTTTTTTATAATTTTCCCCCTTAACTTGCCCGTCAACCAAATTTCGCCAACGAGCTTTTTTCCCACGGCAAGAGCAGGGGCAATTTTATTTAGAATTTTCTAATTTTACCCAAATAAAGCTATTGTTTGTGCTGATCAATTGAAATAAAATGGACAAATCCCTAAAAATTAGACACCCCAAATTGAATCCACTGATTCCTCTTTTTCTCCCAGACCAGCAATCTCACTACACGTTTCGTATGAACACTCATTGGTGCACCTGATCCTTTCTGTGTCCAAGAGAAAGCGATTGCAGCTTATTGAAGCAACATGTCGATAAGGTGTGAGCGTACCGTGGAATACCACACCAATGGAAGCGACGACAACGATGGTAGGAGTGTATACGTTTTAGTATTGGTTTGGCTCGTTTGGTCGGATTTTGGGTGCATTCTGTCTCTCTTTTTTTTTTCCCCCCGAATCAATTGCTTTTCCTAATGGTAAGTGTTATCCACTCTGAATTTTCTAACTGGATTTTCTGTTGTCGTGATCCCTACGTGCCAGTCATGGTCCTAATTTTCCCAGTTTTGTTTCGTTAGAATCGATGCAATTTTTTACTGTCTTCGTGTTGTTTTTTCAGGTATATGTTCCGTCTTTAACAATCAAATGCGCTGGTTAATCCTTTGTTGTATCTTGCATGAAGCTCGCCATTGCTGAAAGTAGTTGATCTTAAATTTTTGGAAGTAGACTACATTTCATCATATTACAGCAGTACCCAAAGCCACCATGAGCATCGCGATTTCACCTCTCAGATGTACCTTGATGCCTCAAGAAGATTGAGACCCCTTCTCTCTTTAAAAACAGTCTTCGCTTATTTGCATCAAACTATAATCTTCCCTGCTAGAAGTTTGGATGTGCTGCTCAGACAGAGAGCATGGTAGTTTATAGATGATAATTATCAATCACATTGTGGGATTCAGACAATGTCTCACTCGAAGGGTGGAGTAGGATAAGGATACTAAATCAATCTTCGAGCCAAGATCATAAAGTTCCCCAAGACTCAAACGTGCATAAAAGGCAAAAGTAACTTTCAGTCGCATGAGATAAAGAGTATAAACGTGAAATGCACGTCTCTTCTAAATCCGGGAGAGGACGAAGATTTTCGAAATATTCAACAGAATCGAATGATCAACAAGATGATCATTTGACCCTTTTAAAACGCACATATGTTTACACCAAAAAACGACCAACTTTTTACTGTTGACAAATGATGTGTTCAGTCAATGATAGTAATGATTGGTTAGAGTTAAGTCGCCGAGCATTAAAGTGGTCGACATGAGGATTGCCTCGCAGGTATCAATAACCAATGTGAAGAGAGCTGTCGATGGGGAGCGTTATCAATTGATAAAGGTTGTCGACAGCTCGGTTCCATAAGTTGCTGAGTATTGAAAGATGAGGAGAATGTCAAATTTATCTGGAGCGATATCGAGTATTATGCCCAGTGACAGTTTCTAGCGTCAACGCCATCCCAATGACTTTGGGCTATGTTTGGTAGTTATGATAAAAGTAAGGATATGATAAAATTTATCATATCATGTGTTTGGTCGGATATAAGGCTGTGTTTGAACGTTGTTCAGAATAGGATGTGATAAGAAATCCTGAGATTTTATGGTATCCTTCCTACTATTTGGTGAGTTGCAGATTTAAATTCGCATATTTTTATATCCTATCATATCTATTGTTTGATATAAACTGGATATAAATATAAATAATTCCAAGAAATAGCAAACCTGCATAATTCTTCAAATACCACAGCAAAAACCATGAACAATGCTCAAAACTTAACAAGAAATAGTACATTCCTAAAACGTATGATTCCTAGAAATAGCGAAAAGAATATTTTCAACGTTGTTCATTTTCATAACAACAAAGCCAACATACCAATTATTTATAAAGAAAATTAGGAACAACTTTCCCCTTCCAACTTGCACAAATGTATTGCGACTCATTGCTCCAACTCTACCTAACTCACCGAATTCCACTAAAACTATTAACTAAGCTCCAAACTTTGCAAGAAATGGCGCATTCCAAACAAATCACCAATCTTTCCCATCTTCAATCTCTCGGAGAAGCTGTTCCACAAATGTCTGTTGAAGTTTGTTTGTAAAACAAACAAAAAAGCTGCCTTTTCCAATTCCATATAGGATAGAAAGAAGAGGGCAAGCCTTTTTATTAGTTAGAAAGCTACTATTGTCTTTCAAAATAAAGAAATGGGTAAGTGGGCTAGACCCCACTATACCCACGTGCGGGTGCGTGATTATTAGATGCACTTAGAACTTTGCACGGTTCGAATTTGGTATTAGATGCACTTAGCACTTTGCACGCTTCCGCGGTCACGGTTCGAATTTGGCACTACTCAGTAGTTATTTGTTTTTATTTTCAGAATCATAATAATAATTAACTGTTGAACCCTACTACTGAAACAGTACAACTGTTTACGTAGGAGTTAAAGTTAATTTATATTTCATTCTTATTATTTAATTTCGAATTTTAATACAATGAAGAGTTACAATTTTTCTGACAATGAAAGGGTTGCGTCCATCCAAATAGTGGTTTTCGCACATGAACGTTCATGTCTGAATTGCGATTTTTCATGTACTATTTCAGTAGTAGGAGTTAAAGTTAATTTATATTTCATTCTTATTATTTAATTTCGAATTTTAATACAATGAAGAGTTACAATTTTTCTGACAATGAAAGGGTTGCATCCGTCCAAATAGTGGTTTTCGCACACGAACGTTCATGTCTGAATTGCGATTTTTCAGACATGAATGGGTGTGTTCATATGGGCATTTCGGACACCAAGAGGTGTGATTTATTCATATTATAAAAGGACAATTCTGTTCGTTTTCTATTGTTCTTTCTCATCCTTTCCTTCAAAAGAGAAACAACTATTTTTCAATTGTTTTCGCAGAGAGTTTTAAGAGATTTACTGGAATTGCTATCAGTATTCTCACCGTGACTTTGTTGTATCCTCAAGCGAATTTGCCAGAAACCTATAGCGACTTCGTGAGGCAAATTGATCCTAAAAGAGAGTGATTACATGTCTCAAAGTCTGACTACATTGTTACTCTATTTCCTCCGATTATTTTCCAACAGTGTCTTCCCATCATCTCTTGGAAACTATAAGCCAAACTCCAACGCTGGTCCCTTTAAATCTAATCTGTTGTGATGCATAAGAACCTCCACATTCACAGTAAAGAAAAGCAGCAACGTGCATATGCTTCGCTTGCCCGGACATCGTTCTAGTTACGGAATCACCTATGGAAAACCCGGCACATGTGAACTGGAGCATGTCCCTGGTTTTGGAAATGCAATGCATACCTATTTCAAGTCATTGTCGAAAACGACCATTTGCTACTACGTTAAAATAAACCCAACGAAACGCGAAGTGCCTCCACATGAAAAAACCCAGGTGCAATACATATCTGAAGGCTGATAACATAAATTGTTAAAGGCACAAAATGAGTGAGATCAAATTGGAAACAGCAACATTTAAGGAACTAGGTTTCTCCATCTTAAAGCCATCTTAATGGGTGTGTTGAGGCAAGATGTAAAGACATCAGCAGCAAATTCAACACTCTCATTCACTCCTGGCGAGCCCACGCGGACACCCTCACGAAGCAGAAAAAAGAAAGAAAGTCAAATCTGTTCCCATTCGCATTCGAATTCGTCATCACAGGTACTGTCGGTTCCAAAAAAAAAACAAAAAGAATGCAAATACGGCCTAGCTTTGGCTGCGAGGGCCAAGGATTCTTCGTCTTCGTTTTTCTCTGTGGATACGATTCTCGTCGGACAACAGAAACAAAGAAATTTTACCTGGTTAATGAGCGAATCTGAGGCTGCGAGTGGCGATTAAAAGAACGCTGCTCTAAATCGAAGAAACAAGCTCGAACAATGGAGAAGAGGAGTGGTGCGTGTGAACGAAAGAGAAGGAAAACGACAGCATAGGGTTTTCCAGGAAAATTACTTTTATATTTTTGATATGAGAAATCCTATCTGGCTTTATCTCACCTACCTCCCTAGGAATTTTTTTTTATCCTGGGCTATATCCTCTCTGTATATGACCTTATCATGTGTTGGACATTTTATCCGGACGAACAAACGCAGCCTAAGAGAATATAGTTTGGATAAAAATATCCCACGGGAAGGTGAGATAAATGTGTACATGATTTCTTATCCTCATGGTCGAAAAGCTATTTTTCTCGAATAACAAACTTATTAACTTAAATAATTAAGATAAATACATATATTTAATAATATTAGGATCCTAAAATAAAAAAGAAAATTCTATGTAAGAAAAAGAACGATGGACAATTGTCCATCATATGTATTTGAATTTCTTTCTATTCTATGAAATATGTTTTTAGTGTATATATATTTAGTATCCATATTTATTACTTATTATATATATATATAGTTTATCATCAAATAGTTTTTTTGTTAAGGAATGATGGAAGGGAATAAAAAAGAAATAAAAAGAGAGGAAAAATAGTTCAAAAATAAGTAAATAAAAATGAAGTAGAAGTAGGACAGTTTTCAAATGAAGAAATTCAAACTTGAAAAAGGATCTTTATAATTCTCCCCGTCTCCTTCTCCTTCGTATTTCTAATTAATGTTGAAGCTTCACGATTCCTCCGTAGTTCTTTATTCACGTCAAAGCTTCATGAAAATGACGAGAGATTCGAAACTCATTCTCCTTCGTAGCTCTACGGTTCACGTCAAAAGTCTGTGATAGCAACAAAAAAGTTGAAGCTCCTTCTTTTCCGTAAATCTGTGGTTCCTGTTGAAATTTCACGTAAGTATTGAGAGAGCCAAAGCACTGTATTTTCCAGAATTGAAAAGTTGAATAATCATTTTTTTTCTTTTATATTTGGCGCATGCTAGCTAATTTACCTCATGAATGTCGCTGTACACAGTTTACTTTTTTTGGTCATATTATAACATGTGGCTCTAGAATGATGCAACGAGCTCTTTTTCTGTTTGAAATGTAGATCATACATTGATATGCCATTCACGGAGGTTATTTTCGTTTGTGCATTTGTGATTTCTTTAGCGGTGCACCATAAGAAATTCTTAGGTTTCCCGTTCGTGCACATTTAGGTTCATTTACATTAATATGCTATTTATATCATACAATGGATATGATTTGATATGAAATATTTGGTTTTATTGTTGCGATTCACCAAACAGTAGATAAGATATAATAAAATTTCTAAATTTCATATTCTACCCTCTCCAATCATATTATGACTAGAAATTCGCACTATCAAATGCAATATTGGAAGGTTTAACTCCTTTGTGGATATTGATTGTCAGAGTATGAAAAGCACGGCAAGTACCTCGGAGGATGTGTAGCAGTAACCATAACTATAGTCTATGTCAGCCTTACATGCCTGTCCAAGATCAACATAGAACATGTTCTCGCAAAAGATCAAGGTCAACCATCTTGGTGCAAGATTTTTCACCTTTTGGGCGAAACAAGTATACATGAACTCGTGCTTTTGGAAACAAATATTACATAAATAGGAAATTCTCTAAGTAAATTTGGACTTTCGTTCCTATGCTTTTGGACATCCAACTTGCATTGGGTTTTGGATAGTCCACATGATTCTATTTGATTTGGATTTTGCTTACAGACTCAAACTCGAAACATATTCTAACAAATATCTTTTCTTTGCTAATAATAAGTTTAGAGCATAAAAGCTTGAATGTTATTAGGATCTGAAGAACCGATAAATAAGCAAGACAGCCTTACAAGAAAAGGAAACCCAAAAGGACAAAAGGAAATAACCAATCTACGCTAAATGCTAGTCTACTGTTACCAAAATTACAATGACATAGCTGTACAATCCATAATATTCCCCCTCAAGTTGGGGCATGAGGATCCCGAATGCCCAACTTGCAGAGAAGAAAGCAAAAGCGATCTCGTCCAAGTGCCTTGGTAAATATGTCAGCTAATTGAAGGTGCGTAGACACATGTGAGGTAGCTACTGTTCCCGATCCGAGATGTTCACGAACAAAGTGACAATCGATCTCGATATGCTTCGTGCGCTCATGAAAAATCAGGTTTGCTGCAATGTGTAAGGCAGCTTGATTATCGCAGAATAATCTAGTTGGCTGCCCCATCCGCATCCCAAGTGAAGAAAGTAAACTTCGTAGCCATATGATCTCACTAACTCAACACGCCATAGCTCGATACTCTGCTTTTGCTGATGAACGCGAGACCGTGGTTTGCTTCTTAGTCTTCCATGAAACTGGACAGCCTCCTAAGGTGATAAAATAACCCGTAACCGATCGGCGGGTCAATGGGCAACTAGCCCAGTCCGAATCACAATAAGCTTTAAGTTCAAGAGAGTGAGGTTGTAGAAAGATCCCCTGGGCGGGGGACCGCTTCAAGTAACGAAGAACTCTCATGGCGGCATCCTAGTGACCTTGGCGAGGCTCCCGCATGAATTGCGCTAAGACATGAAGAGAATAACTAAGCTCCGGTCTGGTTATTGTCAAATATATAAGCCTCCCAACGAGACGTCTATACTTGGCCGGATCCGAGAGTAAATCACTAGAACATGTCGATAGGCGATGGTGCTGTTCCATAGGAAATGACGATGGTCGTGATCCTAGCATACCACACTTAGTCAAAATGTCAAGCACATACTTCCGTTGATTGAGAAAAAAACCAGAATCCATCCGTGTAACTTCAATGCCGAGAAAATACTTTAGAGGTCCCAAATCTTTTATCCGGAAGCACTTGTCCAAATAACTCTTAAACGAGGTACAATAGCTGGAACTATTTCCAACTATGATCAAATCATCCACATAAACTAACACTCCGATATATACGCTACCTTGAGTAAAAGTGAAAAGAGAATTGTCTGCTCCTAATTGGAGAAAACCATATTGTTGAAGTGCATCCGCAAACTTGGAAAACCAATTCCGCGAAGCTTGACGGAGCCCATATAATGACTTTCTGAGCCGACGGACACTGCCTTCATTAGTCGATGAGAATCCCGGTGGTAACTGCATGTAAACCTCTTCATCCAAATCCCCATGTAAGAATGCATTATTCACATCCATCCGATGTATTTCCCATCCCTTTGCAATGGCAACTGTCAACAAACATCTCACCGTCACGAGCTTAGCCACTAGAGCAAATGTCTCATGATAGTCGACTCCTTCCACCTGTGTAAAATCTTTCGCTACCAACCGAGTTTTGTAACGTTCAACACTCCCATCCGCATGCCGCTTCACCTTGTACACCCATTTGCAACCGATTGGACGTTTCCCAGGCGGTAGTTTCTCAATGGTCTAAGTTTTATTTGATTCGAGAGCGCAGATCTCTTTCGCCATTGCATCTCTCCACTTCGGATCTTGAGCGACCTTGCGATAGGATGTGGGTTCGATGTCTGAATCAATAGCAGCTAGAAATGCCACGTGACGATTAGAAAGACCAGAATAACCAATGAAGTGCTTGATAGGATGGGACGTACCTAAGGAGTTCGATGAAGTGGGTAAAGAGAGAGAGGGGGGCGTCACATGCCGTGCGGTGTAAACAATGAAGTCCTTAAAACGTCTAGGAGGATTCTTAATCCGATTCGAACGTCATGCCACCATATCTACTTTTTCCGGGATTGTTGCACCAACATTATCAAAAATCTTTGTCTGATCTCCCTCTTCCATGTCAAGTTGCTGATTACAGACAAAATTCGGATTGTCGGACCTTTCTGAATCAGCTGGGCTGCCCCCACTATCCCGCTCAGAATGACCCACTTGTTGTTCTGCTGCTGCTTGTTCTGGACTAGGCTGAGTTGATCCAAGTCCATCGGTTGAATCGTCGTATCGAATACACATTTTCGATAACTCCCCCTCAACCTTGTTACGATATGGCTGAGTTTGATTGAGTTGTGTATCGGCTCGGGCTCGATCTAAATCGTTGTATCGAATGATGGAAGGAACTCCATCAAAGAATAGTGGACTGCCCTTCTTTGGTTCGGCTGGTTGATTACTATTTGTAACAAATGGGAAAGTATCTTCGCAAAAACGAACATCCCTTGATACGAAGAATTGCCGTGTCTTCAAATCATAAAGTCACCAACCCTTCTTTCCTTGCGGATAGCCAACAAATACACATTTTCGAGATCTTTCTTGAAATTTATCTTTGGTTCGAACATGAGCATAGCATAATGAACCAAAGACTCGAAGATTTGAGTAATTAGGTGGTTTGCCGAAAAGTACCTCGTAGGGGCTTTTGTTGTCGAGCAACTTTGTTGGCATAACATTAATGAGATGAACTGCGGTCGAAACGCATTCACCCCAAAAACGTGTTGGAAGTGATGCCCGAAACATGAGTGCCCGTGCAACATTGAGGATATGCCGGTGTTTACGTTCAACCCGTCCATTTTGTTGTGGTGTCTCCGTGCAAGATGTTTGGTGCATAATACCTTGGGCGGAAAAGAAATTCTGCATCTCCCTTGATAGGAATTCCGACCCATTATCACTTCTTATCATTTTAATCGTACGATTAAATTGATTCTTAATTAGAGCACAAAAATCGATGAAAAAACGTCGTGCTTCAGATTTCTCACGTAAGAGAAACAACCATACACCTCGACTGAAATCGTCAACTATCGTCAAAAAATAATTGGCACCAAAACTGGATTTAATCTTATACGGCCCCCACAAGTCACAATGTATCGGCTAAAATGGGTAATCGGCTTTATTCATGCTCAAATCAAACGGAGAACGAGTATGTTTTGCTTTTAGACACACATCACACTCCTTATTGCCTCTATCCTCTGAATTTAGATTAATACCATTCAACTTTATTGTGCGGGATGGATGGCCGAGCCTCCGATGCCATATGTCCACGGATTCTTCTAGAATTGTCTGACATGTAAATGGCGCAATCAACACTTTCCGCAAGTAGTAGACCCCCCCTCGAAGCTCACCCACTCCAAGGATCCTCCTCGAAGTGCGGTCCCGAATTAAACATAAATTCGAGCAAAAGGTTACAAGGCAATCTATCTCTACTGATAATCGTGCAATTGAAATTAGATTGCAATTGAAAGTATGCACATAAAGCACTGCAGAAAGTTGAATGGAATTAGCAATCATCATTTTCCCAACTCGAGTGGCTTGTATTTTGCCTCCATTAGGAATATAAACCGGTGCACCGCCTTCAATTGGCAATGATTCTGAAAAATTCTCGAGACTTCCCGTCATGTGTCTCGAAGCTCCAGTGTCTAATATCCATTCATTCCGTAAATTCACAAAATCATTACCGACAAGTCTATCAGAATCATTTGTGTCTGAGGCAAGCAGATTCAGCAATTTCTAAAATTGATTATCAAGCAAGGCCTCCAAGCGATCAGCCCGCGACCTATTAATGGTCTGAACCGCATTCGCCCGATCCGGGCCTTGTGGATTCGGAGTCTTCACTCGCGGCCAACCTCGCTTCCATTGACTCTGTCCGGCCCCTCTATCCTGTCCAATGGGCTTCTTTCCTTTGCCCCATTCTACCGTGTACCATGCTGGGTAGCCATTCAAGGCCCAACAGATTCTTGTTCGTGTGGCCTAGCTTGCCACAATGCTCACAGACCGGCCTTGCTTCGGATGGCTGCTGCTGCTGTTTTCCGACATTGTTCGGTCCGCCTCCTCCTTTTACGAAAAAAACAGCTGCCTCTGGTGTCGAATCATGAGATCGTGCAACAAGTTTTTGACGTTCTTCGTGCACAATCATTTGATACACTTTATTCAGGCTCGGCATTAGCTCGATACTAAGGATGTTGGATTGTACTGTGTTGTATTCGGAGGTGAGACCCATGAGAAACTGAAATATCTTCTCCGTTTCCCGTTGTGCCACGAACTTGTTGTTGGCTCCACAGCAACAGCTCGGTTTCTCAAGATAAAACTCGAGTTCATCCCACAGTAATTTCAATTTGGAATAATATTCCCGCACTCTCTTCCCATCCCGCTTGAGAATATAGATTTCGAATTTGATTTGATAAATCTGAGTCTGATTTCCTTCCGAATACTGTTCTTTGAGATCGTCCCATAGTTCTTTCGCGTCCATAGCATAAGCGACTGTCGATTGGAGATCCTTCTCCATTGTGTTGAACAGCCATGCTAAGATTGTAGAGTTGCAAATCTCCCACCTTTCTCGCATCGGGTCATCTTCCTCCGGCTTTTGAAGTGATCCGTCGATAAAAGGCGGTTTGCATTTTGCTCATAATGCGATCAGTATACCACGTGACCATGTCAAGTAGTTGTCGCCATTTAGATTACAAGCGATCAGAACGTTGCCCGGGCCATCCGACGACTCGAGCCGATATATCGTTGGAATCTCAGCCCTCCTGGCCGAGCCATCTCCCTTCATGATAGTCTTCGATAAAATGGTGTCCCTTCTCGGGTTCTCGTCGGAATCACTCCCGTCCGCCATCCTATGAAAACTTCAAAAGAGATTCAATTGGTCCCAGAACTAAGATGCTCCGATACCATAATAAGTTTAGAGCATAAAAGCTTGAATGGTATTAGGATCTGTAGAACCGATAAATAGGCAAGACAGCCTTACAAGAAAAGGAAACCCAAAAGGACAAAAGGAAATAACTAATCTACGCTAAATGCTAGTCTACTGTTACCAAAATTACAATGACATAGCTGTACAATCCATAATAGCTAACCTGACATATCATTAAGTAGTATCAGCTGCTTTGCTGGCATTGGAAGGAAAAAGAATGTACAAATAGTAAACGCTCAAGAAAAATGTTTCGAGTGTCTCTAATGGCCTTTTGAGTATCAAGCAGTGGGTCAACTAGTGTTTAAATCTGGAAACCTGAAACGATAAAACTAGAAGCGAGAAAGTGTCTCATGGATTCTTCATTGCATGTGTTAGCAAGTCAATCAATGCTCGGATTATCCTGGAAGAATTTCAAACATTAAAGTGGAAATTTTCTCTATATATTACACACTACTAACAGTGTGATAAGTTCCTTGTCCATATTCTGGATGTTGCGAAAAACAAGCGATTAAACAAAAAAATAAAAAGATTGAAAAAATTAATCGAGTGATACGAGGTTAGGTAGATGTGACCTACTTCATGGTAAGAGCAACACGAGATTTCACTAGAGACCAAGAGATATAATGACAATTAAAACAGTACTCCAGCTCTTTATTTTGTCCAATCACCCACACAATGTTTAATCCTCACAATTGCTTGCCATCATACATGGCATGTCTGGTGCCTATATGGACGATTTGTTAAATTTCCTAATCTTTTGCCTTTTTTATCTTTCCTTTGCAGAGGGAAATAGAAAAAAAAAGAAAAAATAAAAAGGAAAGAATAGAAAAAAAAAGTCATAAACTTATTCCATTGAGGTCAATTCAGTTCTAAACTTTTAATAAAACCAATTTGGTTCTAAATTTTTTGCATTTGCGCCCATTGAGAATTCTGGCCAATTTTAATAGGAAATCGTCGACGCAGATGTCGACCATTTTATGTGGTGCAGCTGACTCTGGCATGGATTTTATTAGTATTTTTTTTCTTAAATTGAACTTCTAATAATTTTTTCTTACTTTTTTCCCTTTCTTTTGGTCAACCAGGGTTGCCGACGGCCATCGCTGACCCCTGAGTGAGGGCCAGCATGCCCTTCCCGGCCTCTAGCGAGGACCGCCACACCTAGAGCTGGCGGGGCCACAAAGGCCTTGGGTGAGGGTCCTCGCAGCCTCACTCGCCGTGGGGGAGATTGCCCTCGCCCAAATCTACCAAGGCCGTGAAGGCCCTTGCCGGCCAAAATGAAAAGAAAAGAAAGAAAGAAAAAGTAATTCAAATTTTAATTTAAAAAAAAAAGAATTTCACGTCGGCATCGGTTGCGCCACATAGAACGGTTGATGTTCATATTGACGATTTCTTGCTAAAATTTGTCAGATAGACTCAATTGGCACAACTTCAAATGGTTTAAGACTAAATTGATATAATTGAAAGATTTAGAATTGAATTGGTACCATTGCAATAGGTTCATGACTTTTTTGTTTTTGTACTTTTCCCCTGATAACTCTCCATCAATGGCGCATCAACGAGGCAAAAGTAGCAAGATTACCAAAGGTATAGATATAAACGCATAGCCCAACTTGGTCAAACACGGAATTGATGAGTCGGTCACCAAGTCCAAATCCGATCCGACTTTCCCCTTTTTGATTTATATTGCCGACCTTAACTTGGATATGCATCCGCCCGAAATAGCAGCCAATGGAGTATTGGCTAAGGACGGCCAAGATTACCTTGCTCCAAAACCTTAATATTAGGAAAACAAAATCTTAAATAAATTAATGCAAATCAATCTTAGGAACAATTTAATTCTCGTAACCAAAATTTATTCTTACATATGGAAGGCACAGCGTACATACAATAGCAAGTTTCTAAACCCAGATCTCTGAAACCGGTTTACGTCATCGGCCGGTGTTCTGCGAGAAGTAACAACGAGAACGTCGCCTCCATGTCGTTCATCCGATCTTTGAGTTTCCGGCGAAGGTCTTCTAATGAGCTCCTTAGCTCCCCGAGTTCAGGCAATCCGAGTTGATCGACCGGAGGTTGGCCCTTGGCAGCTCGTTTCGCTTTCACCATCTTCTCCAGCATCTCTCCTCGCTTCTCCTCGGCGTTCAACCGCTTGAGTAGATCGAGGAGTCGCTGGTTCAGGCTATCGTCGGTCGTGCTCTCGTCGCGAGATTCGGCATCTTTGCTCGTGCGCTCGTCCGGAGTCTTTTCCCGATTTTGAAACCGATGGACGATGGATTCGACGTTTGGGTGCCCGAACGAAAAGGGTTTGCCTCCGGGGGAAAACACCACAATCACGATCTGGACGGCACACAGGACCGCGAGCTCGCTCGCCTTCTTGAAAAGCCCGGTTCTTCGCTTCGAGAAAGTCACTTGCCTCGTGCTACTGTCTTTCAACATCGCGATCTCGATCTTCCGTCGACCCATGATTAAATTCCTTCGCCGCGAAGTTTCTAAAATCTCTTACTTTGATCAATTGCAGAGTACAATATGAAGAACTCTAGGATCCATTTTAACACCTATATATATAACCATGATTTCGAGACATTCGAGATTACTAATACTAATTTTGGAACCTTGTTACCATATATGAATTAGGGTTTACTGGCAAGGTGTTCCATAACTTGAAAATTAATTTATTCTTCCAGATTTTATATATTCAAATGTGGATGAAAATAGAATTGAAAATAATGAAAGAAAAATATAGCTTAAATTAGTAATAGAATGTAGTGATTGAGTTGAGGTAATACTAGAATTAAGCTGTAACTGCAATAGTTGGTGTTATTTTTGTGAAATTCAACATTTTGCTTAAATCTTGATTTGGAAAGACACGATGCATAAAAGAATGCAAATGATGAATTATTAAGAGTTTGTTTTTAGTTTCATTCATTTCCAATTTTGCCCTACTCCTCTTCTCTTCCCTTCCCACTTACCAAAAGATGGGAAAAAAAAAACTATTTTGGAAAGGGATTTATTACCATATTTGGAAATGTTTGTCATGTAGGTGAAAAATCAGGCAATTGAACAATAAACAACACTCTGACAAAAAAATAATAATAGTAAACAACACAAAATGAGGGAAAAGTGAACACTGGATTATGTGGCTCAGTCAATGTGATCTACACCATAAAAAAAGGATCATAGGTATTGAATGACACTCGAGTCACTCAAACACTTTCGGTAATTATCAGCCTCAAGTACACTCAACTCATACAATTTTCAACTTTCATAATTTCTAGCGAAACAATCTCTCAATCTCACAAAAGAATTCACATATCTTATCGGAAATTGACTGGCGACCAAACATTCTTGGATTCGCATCATAATGTAATTCACAAAAGCATGTACCACTTCTCAATGCACCACTTTTGCAAAAAAGGAACGTTCATGGAGGCCCGGGCCAGGTTCCGGTCTGATTGAGCCGGCCCATGAAAGCATAAAATCCTGGCCCATTAATTCTCTCGTAGCCAGCCCATTAATTCCCTCATGGCCATTAATCTAAGCCTTTCATTAGTGGAAACCCTCACCACTCATGCCTTGCCAAGTCGTCAAATCTTTTACTCTCCAAAAAATTTTAAAAAAAACCATTGCCCAACCAATGAGAATTCAAAGAATTTTTTTTTTTTGAAATTTTCCATCCAATAAGAATTAACCTTGCTCATGCCTCCCACTAATGAGAACCATTTCTCTCCCCATTTAAAAGCCAAAAATTCCCTTTCTCTCTCGGCTAATCCTCAAGTGGGCACTAACTCTCTCTACATGCATTGAATTAGTATTCGTGTATCAGACTAGAAGGGAAGACAATACATGCGGTGCAAGTTTTTGTTTCATATTCCATACATATATGGTACATAATGTATATGAAAAACACATAATTAACAAATTTGCAATCGTGGATACATATGTATCCTTATCATAGTGAAGCTACTCCCCTTATTGGTTTCAAACTAATATCGATTCACACAAGATAAATCTTCTAATTGATAAGTAGGACAAAGAAAGAGCTTTAATTTAACTAGTTTCTTTTTATCAAAATGTTTGCTTTTCTTCCTTCAACCCTTTGAGCGAAATGCAGCAAAAGGAAAGAAAATTCATGGACCGACCCCATTGTCTCCACGCGGTAGGAACTACGTGATTGCCCCAACGATGCCTTTGGCATCCAGGGGTCGCGGACCGACCATAAAATCTTGTTCAATAAGTGGAACGCATTAGCTATTCGCTCTTAGGTTGAGTAGTAAGGGTCGAAAAAGAGTAATTACTCATTCTTAAAACCAACATTCTTAACATCAAAGAGTCGGACGAAAAAGGGGGGAAATCTCTCTGTTCCTAGTTCTCTTGTAGCTGGATCCTCTGGAACCACAAGAATCCACTCTCCATTCTTGTCCATCAAGAGGAAGAAACACTAGAGCTCTCTCTCAAAAACTTCTCTCAAGAAGCTCTCGAAAAAAGCTCTACAAATCCTCTCTCGCTTTGAAACGTCCAAGTGCTTCCTTCATCTGTTCACGCCTCTAGTTCATCACCGATTACTTGTTTTCCACCGACCCTTATTCGGTTCTAGCTAGCTTGCCTTCGATTTCCAGCAAGTCCAACGACTTATTCAAGCTTGTTCATACATTTTTTTTTTTGTAAAGGTAGGTTCAATCTTACTTAATTTTCATCTCCAATGATTTCGGAGTTCTGTGATGTTTAAAAATCAGGTTTCGTTACTTTGATTCATCACGATTAATGCTCGGATAGGACAATCATTCTCTGAAGCTTGAGCCATGATATTTGTTGAATAATGATTGTCGATTGTGAACTAGGGTGTCTAGAAGAATGCTTGCACATTGATGAGTCTTATGTCCGGCCAAAGGATACTATGTTGATCGGGGTAGTGCCTGCTCTTTTTTTTTTTTTGGTCGAAGCCTGTTCTTTCATGAAAATGTTTTGTGATGAGTTTATGTTGATTTTTAAGAGGAATGAAGCCATGATTGAACCTAGAACTTGCTGAAATTCGATGGAAGCATGTTGATCATGGCTGTTCTATGTCAATTTGATGTTCATTTAGCCTTAATTTGTCATTGATTTGATCATATTGACATGTAGTGATATATGATGGATTGTCGTAATGAATCGATAGCGGTTTTCAATGAAATAAAAGGTCCTTACAATATTTAGAATAAAAGGTTAGATTTGATGTCAATTTGAGCTTAATTGGATGAGGAGTTGATGATACTAACATGGGTTAATATCGAATTGATACACATGTGACAAATTTACTCCAAATTAATTTTTTGACCATAAAAAATCCAAAACTGGTAAACCCGTGATAAATTTATTCTTTGTTAGTTTTTGTTAAATTTCTTTGTCAAATTGCTGAGTTGGATAACATGTGGCAATTAAGGGGTGTACCAAGAGTGTACCTGTCTAGAGTTTTTTATGGTATTAATCCAATTTAACATAAACTAACTAAGGGTAAACTTCACACCGATGTACCAATTTGGCATTTTTTATGGTAGATTTGTCACAAGTATATCAAGTTGGAATTTTTTATTGATTTAAAAATTTATTTTTAGGTAAATTTATCACCGATGTACCAGTGTGGAGTTTTTGGTAGTCAAAAAATCAATTTAGTGTAGATTTGTTATAGGTATACCAATTTGGGATTTTTTCTGATTTAAAAAATTAGTTTTGGGTAAATTTGTCATAGGTGTACCAATTTGGGATTTTTTGTGGTATTAACCCTACTAACATTTATGTGCATGTGATACTAGCTTAGTTTGCACAAGGTTCGTCATAGTTCACCCTTAAATTAGAATTGTATCCAATAGAAGATTTCACTATTATTAGCACTTCATACATTTTTATTATAACTCTCAATAACAAGAGAAAGAGATTATATATAGCTATAGCTATTCTTGGGTCCAAATCCAAACTACCAATAAAATACGAGCTCAAATTATAAAAACACTTTGGTGTCCCAAGGGTGCTACCCCCTACAATCCCCGCTGAAGCGGCTCCCCGAGACTTTGTGGCTTTTTGTCGATGGAGAATATTAACCACACTCCAACATCCTCGTAAATTGATTGCCTCACTTGATCTTAATTGCTTGATAATGATGGAGACTGTTGTTTGTGTCTTGAATCAAGCTGAATGAATCTAATTTGAAATCAAATGAATCAGTTGAGAGGTTTAAGACACTCAATGATTGATGAAATGGTTGAGTGAATTCTTGTGACTTGGAGTCCTGAGAGCATGCTATATTTATAAGGGAATATAACTCACTAAATGACCAAATTAAAGAAAATCTTCAATTGATAAAAAATAGAGGACGCGTGCGCTTGATGTTGTGGCTAACAATACAATTTAGAGATGGGTGAATAAGTTGCTTTAGAACTATGAAAACACTAGCGAAAAATAATAAGTTCAACTTCAAATGTTGGGTCAAACATCTGCATAGACATTATAGATATCAGCTCAAGAGATGTTTGAAATATCATAAACCGATTGTGTGTGCAAGTGCATAAATATTACAAGAAATCAAAGCATACAACAAGATATAGTGGTTTGGCTTTACCCCAAACCTATGTCCACTCTCATGACTAATAGCCACAACAAGGTTAGAATCCACTAGTAATATGCTCAACAAGTCACAATTGGCTAGCATTAAACCTTTCACTTGATAGATCACACTTTTAGGACTCAACTGCTGCTTTTACTCTTACACACTTGATCTTTCGCATAATTACAACACAGAAAAATCACGACCGAGAAGATCTTTCGAGAGAACACAAAAACAACGAAAGAAATTAGGTCACAGTAAATATATGCATTTTTCCTTTGTGTTCTCTCTAATATTTTGGCCTAGAAAGTCTTCCATTATATAGCCAACTCCAATCTATCCGTTGGAGTAGCTGTAGTAGAGAAATTAGCCGTTAGAGACCCATTAGAATTGTTGCAGCTACTACTTCTGACACTGTTATGAAATTGCTGACGGATGCCCGATCTTGTTCCCCGATAGATTTCTGAATCTTCCTTTACAGATCTTTTGCTCACCAACAGCTATAATATTCCCAGCGAATCATTTGCACTTGTTTGTTGTTCAAATAACACCAAAACCCAATATTGACATAAACATTGACACATCTGATCTTTGGATCCATTGGTATTGTTTATTAAAAAATCATCTTGATGACTTATGATCAATTATCCAATGATCATCTTGGCTTCTTCAGCATACAAAGGCTTCTAAGGACATCAGCATCCCCACTAACACCTCATCTTCGTTTATTTGATTGAGTTAGCTTCCAAAGATCTCCAAGGATATCAACATTCTACCCGATTCCTCATCTTCACTAAACTCGCAAGGATCGTCGATATTGTCATAGTCTTCTGCTCGATCTTTATAAGGCAGCTGCTTTATGCTAAATATCTACTGCTTTGATATAAATCCGCTACACCCGATCTTTCTTTTGATCCTTCCAAGCATATTGGCAATTGTGATTCTACTAAGCTGTTCACCTTCACAAAGGTCTATCCATTGTTCGCTCAATCTTTGTACCTCAAAGCCATCACAAACAATCTCACTCTTCTCGACTTGTTCACCTTGATCAAGGTCATTCCAAATGTTCACATTATTTGTAGATCCTTCTAACTCGTATATATCTTCAACGCCTAATATCTTGTTCATCTTTAAGATTTGGTGCCCTTTATACAACATATGTATTTCAGCTTGTGCATATGACACATGGTACAACTCAGCCAATATACACATTAGTAGTCTTTGATTGTTTTTATTATCGTCAAAACAAGATAGGGAATTTTCCAACAATCACCGGATTGGTGATATTCCCAACACTTGATAGGTTGATATATGCCATAATCAATAAAATCGAGTTAAGGGGTCTTACTGACATGTTTTAGATATTCTAAGATAACGGACCTTTAATGATAAAATCTTAAATAGTGGTAAGCTAGAGAGTTTTGAAGGATTTCAAGGGCTTTCCGACCTATTGGGCTCGCAATTTTCTGAGATGATCTGATTGGTTGGCTTAATGTCTTATCTCGGAAATCCCTGGACCTAATCTCGAAAGGTTACTAGACTTCCTAAGCTTTGAAACTGTGGGTGGCCCATTAGATTTGAACCACAATAGGCTAGGCTAGGACCGAAAAAAGCTTGAAACCAAATTTTAATGAAGTGTTGGTGGTAGGTACAATTTGCTTCTCTCTTTTGTCAAGTACTGTTTTGCACATGCTTTTCAATGGTAGCTTGAATATGTGGACGGTGAGTTTTAATTTTTTTCCATGAACTTATTTTGATCAATCATAAGCATGCATGTAACCATCCTTTAATCTCTAGTGTTTAGGAGTGGGACGTCTTAATTGGAAATGTCAAAATGAAATAATCTGCTACCATTCCAAGTTGTGCGTGGTGATCATTGACCTTCATTCGATTAATTAACATGTCATGGGGTAGTTACGATTAGGAAACAGGTTGTAATTAATCAATTGTACGCATTGTTGAAGGCAAAAGGACACCTGGAGTGCTACTATTTGTGTATGGTACTCACTTTTGTGCAAATATTTTTGTTTTGATCACTTAAGTGTCAAATCGGAGAAAAAACGATCACTTTAATGCCAACGACGAGAAATTCCGACCAACTAATTATGTGTCATTTATTTTTAATTTTTTAAAATTATGAGGATTTTTTTTTTCCAAAAAAAGGCCACGTGGCATCCATGTGGCTTTTAAACTTAAAAATGAATTAATTTTTTTAAATATTAAAATTAAACATAAAAATAAGATAAAAAAAATTGAAGTGGAGTGGCGAGGGCTTGCACGGCCCTCGTCGCCGCTGCCCCAAATGCCGACGATGATGGGGCAGCAGCGACAAGGGCTGTGCAAGTCCTTGCTGCTGTACTTCTATTTATTTTTCATTTTTTAACTTATTTTTCTGTTTTTTAGCTTATTTTTAATTTGTTTAATCTAACATGGAATTTTTTTACTGATTTTTACCTTTTTTTTAAATTGCCGATTAGATCATCCGGCGAGTCACGTATGATTTACGGTGAAACTCGCCGGGGTTGGCACTAAAATAATCATTTTTCAAAAAGATTGGCACTTAAGTGATAAAAAAAATGATACCAAATTAGCGCCGTACACAAATATTGACACTTCATGTTTCCTTTTCCCCATTGTTGAATATTGAAACATGGAGGTGTCAACTTTAATTTGATATCTGAATTTGACTGGGATGATAATTTTATTGTGATCTTGGGGACCTTGGATTAATCTAGAGGGCACTAGGATAGTCTTTAGAATCACTTATTCGTAAGTTTAGAATCAATTATTCATAGGCCTAGTTTATACTTCGGGTAGCTCTTAGATTTACCTTGGCATTGGATTAATGTTATGGTTCGAGTAATCTTTATACTCTGTTTATTTTGCTGAAAAAGTATGATTCAGAAAATATTTTTCAAAATAATGACAAGTTATATCTCCTTAAAAAATCAGTCAATGGAAAATATGTTCCACAATTCACAAAAATTTATGTCTAATAATTTCATGAATGATAAAAATATTTTTCATTCATTTATTTTTATAAGCAATACAAATGATCATTTTTTGGAAAATGTTTTCCACATCTTGATTTTTTCGTGAAACAATCGCGCCCTTAAATTCACTTAAGGCATGGTACTAGTCCTATGATTTAGGAAAGTCGATTGAATAATTTAATAGACTGGGTCGGCATAATTGGTAGCTTTGGAATTAGACATAGGATTCCTTTCAGAATTTTAGTGGATAATTCCTCAGAATAAAATGTTAGTAATTATTTGGCATAAAACAACCTTGGTTAATATAGGTTTAGGTAATAAAAGAGAAAAGGGATTATTAGGATACTGTCACCTCCCTCATCGAAAACAGGCTAAGGTTGGTTCAGACTTCACCACGGGTCAGATCGCCGAACCATGGTGGTCCTAAATAGGTCACGGGTAATCTTTTGAGAGGTCCCCGGCGACGGTCGTCGGCAACAATAGCCCTGTAGAGCCTTCTCTTTAGGATTAGGTTAGAACTAAATTTCATGAAACAAGTTCATGGGCGATCGTGTCTTGAAGCTTAGAACAAAGCCATATACCTCTGCCCGGATTATATCCGGTTACTTTCCTGTACTTACATTTTGTATTTTTTTTATTACCTACCTTCTTTGTTTGTGTGAAATTCTTTGCATTTGATGCCTTGATTTCCTTAGTTTCATTTGACGTATGGGCTGCTCTCCAGGATCATAGTCAATCAAATAGCCCATGCATGGACACTAAGCAAAAAGAAACTTAGAATTCATAACTTGACAAGATCGCTTGAATCACTTTGTAAGCAGAAATATTAGTTTAGGTATCGAAAGGGCACCGATTAGAAGATTAGCGTAACCCTAGACTTAGAATATCTGGTTCATAGAAATCGGATGACCTCTAGTGTTCCATTCAGCTCTTAATCGAGCCCAATAGATTAGTGGCGACTCCAAATAGAATAGCACTTCATAAATAGAACAAAATCTATCGAATAGATTAGTTCGCTGGAATTGGCAGGAAGAGGAATATACAATTACAATGCGCTCAAGGAAATCATTTCCTTTAACAATATTAATAAAAAAAAGTTAGTTTTACAAGCATTTCTATTGGCCTTTTAAGAGTAAAAAGTAATAAGTCGTAGTCGATTTATCCGGAAGTGATTTTGTGATCAACTGATATCTTTTTGCAAGTTTTCTTTCCTGATCTAAAAGTAATTTTAGATTTGGGTGTTCTTTTGTTCCAATATAAAAATATATATGAGACTTACAATGTGTTTTCTATGCTCTTTCAACCTAATGGTGTTGTTACTGTATCTATATGGTGATGGTGTGGGATGCCGAATCTAGGTGCGCATCCCTTTTAGCAAAGTTGTCGCTACTAGAGAAGGAAATCTCATCGTGTGCTCATCAACGATGTTGATGTGAGAATCGGTGATCGGCCGTTAGTTGTGCTTTGATGCAATGACAAACCCGTCTTTATGTAACGAACGAGTCTCTCTGTAGGCTGTACCAAGTTAATTTATCTTTTAGATTTACTTGCTTTGATTAATTTGCATTTTTATCTTGAAATTCATATCTCTCATTGAAGTGAAATAAAAAATTGCCTTCCCTTCCCAAAAAACAAAAAACTAGCGTTTAAATTCAGAAACCTCTAACCATTAAGCTAAAGGCAAGAAAGTATCCTATGGATTCTTCATTTCTTGTGGTAGCAAGTCAATTAATGCTCGAATTTATCGTAACAAATTTCAAGTACTACAAGTAGAAATTCGTTCTATGGAGGTTGCGGATATCACGAGATTGGATAATAAAATAAGCATAATAAGGAAACAAAACAGATGTCCAATTTCTAAAGAGAAAAACACATTATTTCACTACGCAATAAGCAATACAATGGAGATTACAACTACCTTGGAGCCCAACTGCACTCAAGCCACTCAAAAACTATCAAAGGTGGCCCTAATTACATTTAAATAACTTATAGCATGCTTAGTCCTCACAATTCTTCAGAAAATAATCTCCCGATCTCTTTACAAATCTAACCACTAGATTTTCCCGGCTTGAACACTAACTTCATGGGGGTGCAATTCATGTATTATTGTCCACCACTGGCACGATAGTTCCACGGACGGAGAACTCTCCATCAACGGCACATCAACAATGCAAAACAAAAACTACCCATGGAGAAACTTTCAAATAAAGGTTAAAAGTGAAGCCGGATAACGAGGGAACGTTGTCTTAATTAAAGATCTGAAATGGCCAAGTTAATCTCAGACAAGGGCCTCAGCCGGCCAAATTTTCGTCAGCCAACTTATTTCGGCAGTTAGAGCAAGGGCAATTTTATCCAAAATATGCAATACGGTAACAAATGGGTAAAATCTTAAAAACCCAAAAATCCCAAATAGCCTCGGCCATATGATCATTCTAAACATATTCTCCCAAAGCTCTTTAAAATTAGAAAGAAAGAAAAAAAGCATTAGCATTTTGGAAATGCTAAAGCCTAAAACTCTTAGAATTTGCCTCGGGCTAAGAGGCTTTAGAAGTTTTTGGAAATGCGATGCATTTTCCCAAAGCTCTTTAAAAAATCTGCCAAACGCCATAGCATTTGGCCATTGACCTTTAGAGGCCGAACGGCCTTTGGGAAAGCCATTGCCAAACGCAGCCTAAGTTAGCCATCAAGCCCAAATCCTTTGCCTCGAGTTTCCCCTTCCTCGAGATATCGCCACTTTCCCTTTTTGATTTATGTTGCCGACTTCAACTTGGATATACATTCCTGATATAGCAACTAGTCCGATTCCCCTTTTCGTCTTTCCCAATTTGGATGTCCATTGGATAATGACTGGACATTCCAAATGGGGAATCCCATACGTGAACTCGATCGGACATTCGTTGTTGTGCTTTTGGACGTCCGGTATCTGTCGGACTCCGAGCAGTTCACTCGCTCCGGTTCGATTTGTATTTCACCTGTGGGCTGAAACTCAATACGTAATCTAATGCTGGATCCATGGATTACTTTCTCGTATAGGAGAAGAGCATCCCGGATATTCTACCATTCAAAGTTTCAATCTCCTCCAACCGATGGCTCTCTAGAAATTACTGCGTTGAATTATTTTTCTGTTTGTTACAAATTATGTATTTAATAAGTATTGAGACTTCATTTTTTTTTGGTATAGTATTCACAAAAATTGTTCTTTTCATGTCAAAGATTAGGATTATCATAACAACAACTGCTTATGGACGAATTAGTCTTTAACTAAGTTTAGGTGAAGATCCGACCTAAAAGAGAAAATTTCAAATAAAAAACCCCAAGTCGAGGTGTTTTCTCGAAAGATGGCCCAAGGTGAATCTTATCTCAAATAAAAGTCTGAAGTATCAAATTAGTCTCAAATAAGGGCTTAAGCTCACCAATCACTCGAATCTTCGTTAAATTCTCTTTTATTTTCTTTCTTTTCTTTTTTCGCCTTTTATTAATGTTTTCTTTCCTTTCATTTTCTTTATCTTTCTTCGCCCTTTCCACATCCTCACCTCAGAGAACTCCCTCGTCCTGGACGGCATCATCTGCGCCCTCTCCAACCTCGGTCGCGGCTTCTATTACAGGAGCGCCCACAACGCGCTAATTACTCGCTTTTTAATCGTCTCGTCCGCCTCGTCAAATCCCTGCGCGCTATCGAGACCATGACGATGAGCAGCATCGGCCTCAATCTCGCAGCGCGGGACAATAAGGTAAATGAAAAGGGAGAAAAGAAAACAAAAAGAGAAAGGAGAGAAAAGAAGACGAGAAAGAAAACACAAAAAAGCAGAAGGCTATTAGACGAAAATGCCCCTAGTCATATTACGATGTGGCTAGTCGGTGATCTCGGAGCCTTATCTGAAACTAAGTTTGCCACTTCATGCCCTAATTTTCAGACAAGGTTCACTCTGAGCCCTCTTTTGAGAAAATGCATCCATTTCATGCCCTTATTTGAAATTTTCCTGACCTAAAATGATGTGTATGCTTACATAGTCCAGGAAAATTTGTTCATCTATAAAGTTTTTGCAGTTCTCCTCGCGCAGAAAGATCACGCTTGAGTAAGGACGTCCAAGATTATCCTGCTCCAAAACCTTAGTAGGAAAACAAAATCACAACTAAATTAATGGAAAGCAATCTCCAGGAACGACTTAATACTTGCAACCAAATTCATTATTATTGGGAAGGCACAGCATATACAATAGCAAGTTTCTAAACCCAGATCTCTGAATGGTTTACATCTTCGGCGGTTGTGCCGCGAGAAGCAACATCGCCGAACACACGTCCAGATGGATCATACGATCTTTCAGTTTCTCGCAAAGGTCTTCTAGCGAGCTCTTCAACTCTCCGAGTCCAGGCAATCCGAGTTGATCAACCGGAGGTTGGCCCTTGGCAGCTCGTTTCGCTTTCACCATCTTCTCAAGCAGCTCTCCTCGCTTCTCCTCGGCGTTCAATCGCTTGAGTAGATCGAGGAGTTGCTGGTTCAGATTATCCTCGGTCGTGCTCTTGTCGAGAGGTTCGGTGCCTTGGCTTGTGCCCTCCTCCGGAGCCTTTTCCTGATTTAGAAATCGGTGGACGAGAGATTCCACGTTCGGATGCCCGAACGAGAAGGGTTTGCCTCCAGGGGAAAACACGATGATCGCGATCTGGACGGCGCACAGGATCGCAAGCTCGTTCGCCTTCTTGAAAAGCCCGGTTCTCCGCTTCGAGAAGGTCACTTGCCTCGTGCAGCTGTCCGTCACCATCGCGATCTCGATCTTGCGCCGACCCATGATCAATTCCTTCAGCGCGAAGCTCCCACGATCTCTCAACACGATCAATTGCAGAATGCAATCTGAAGAACTCGGGACGTGTATATATATATAGCCACCATTTCGAGGAAATCGAGATTCCTAATACGGGTGCCGGAACGTAATTACCAGATTCGGATTAGGGTTTACTCGCAAGGCAAGTTCTTTAATTCTGTGTGACTAAAACATGATGAACCTCCAATGAGTCCTTGCTGTCTTATGAACAAAACTTAGGTTATTCCTATCCAAAGTCTCTCTCTCCTCTCCAATGTTGTACACTCCTGGTTCTGTCACTGTATTTTACTGGTGTTCCCTAACTTGAAATTCAAATTATTCATGCAGAATCAATATATCTGAATGCAATAGAATTAATTATGATGAAAAGAAATTTGGGTCATATTAGTAAGAAAATGGAACAACTTAGTCAAACTAATATTCGAATTTTTAGCCATAATCGCAATTTCTAGTGTCGTTTTTCTAGAATACAAGAATGTGATTATCTTGGTTATGTCTTGATTTGGAAAGACACCATCCATAAACGGATGCTGAGTATGAATCCAGCAATCATCAAGAGTTTTTACTTACCCTCAAGCATTTTCCAATTTTGCCTGGCTCTTTTCCTTCCTTTCTCACTTACCTAAAGAGAGAAACTTGGAGAGGAGACAATACTGTATTTGGAGAGCCTATCTTATCATGTAGGTTGGCAAAATTTTTTTTTTTTTCATCTTTTAAGACAGTACTGTGTCAAACTAGAATTGTCATGCAGCCTGGCTCAAGGTGAAGAGATAAAAGTCACAAAAAAACCTCAAATTACGCTCACGGAGACACATTTACAGTGAACTCTTTTCTGTCCAAGCGACACATTTACCCCAATTTTTTCTGACACCGAAAATGCTCGAAATTTGTACCGTTATGACACCTTTGCCTTCCGTCAAGATAAGGTCAATGAGCACAGTTAAAAATCTTATGTGGTTGCTTTCAAGGACGAGGGGAGGCAAACAGTACTTTCACAACGCTTACATGGCAAAAATATGCTAAACTCAATATATGTTTCTCGTTTTTTCTTATCCGTCCTCCGTCTTCTTCGTTGATTGGCATGGAGGTGGATGAAGAAACTGCGTCCTCCACCGACGACAACCCCAATTCCTTTCATGGACGACTTCAGTCGTCAGTGCACTCTTTACCACCAAGCAGGTCTTCTCCTCCCTGCCTCTTTTCTCTATCACGCTTGAACATCTGATAAGGATGATGGTAGTGCATTGGTCATTGTTTGTGTTCTCTTCTTTCTCCAACGTCATGTTGGATCTGTCCCTTCTGTTGTGCACATTTAGGAGATGAAACTAAGTGTGATGATGCTCCTTAGTAGAATAAGAGTGTTTTAAGCTCTGCTTGTTTCGCGAAAAATGAATAATTTGATAAACATTTTCCTAAAAGTGATGACTTGTGTTGTTTGAAATAATTAGTCAATGAAAAATAGTTTCATTCTCAATAACTGTTTATGTTCAAGTATTTTCGTAAATAATGAAAATATATTTCGCTCTTTCATTTTTTGTAGACGATACAAGCGACTATTTTCAGGAAAATATTTTTCAAATCATTCATTTTTTTGCAAAACGAACGGAGCCTATCTGTTCACCGCAAGCACTTCAACTCCACCTGGCGTCTTGTCGGTGGTGGTGGTGGTGTATTGGGTGAAAGAGAGAGCCGAATTAACCAATTATGTATCTGAAGACAGTTGTTTAAGTGTGGTTATCCACCTGTATCAACATCACCTCTTTGGTAGTATGCTACTACATATGCTTCTAATAATTTGCTATATGAAGTAGAGAACAAGTAGAGAATGATGCACAATTGATGTACGACTAGTTTTATTGTTTTTTCTTGATTGCAAGATGCAGTCGATAATGGCCGAAGAGAAATCTATGTTGGTGATGGCGATGGTGATGGCGATGGTAAAGGCGGCGGAGGTAGACACGCCGGCCAGGTAAACCAAGGAAGAAGGCGAAGAAGGAAGGAAAACTAGAAAAAAAGATAAACATGTAGTGAGTTAGCATATTTTTGCCACATGGATGTCGCGTCGGCACCGTTTTTGCCTTCCGTCGTCCGTGTAGGTAGCTACATAGGAATTTTCACCGTGCTCGGTGATAGAGGAAAAATGTGTCACACAGGGACAAGTTTGGCGTTATTGATGTCACAAAAAAAAAGTTTTGAACAAATATGTCACAATGAGCATAACTTGAGGTTTTTAAAGGCTTTTTCCCTTAATTATAATTTGTATTAGAAACTTTTCGAGGAATTCTAGCTAAGGGTGAGTAAAAGAACTGGACTGAACCGAATCAGTCAATTCTGAGTGGCTCCGGTGGAACAGGTGAATATCGATATGGTTTCCGGTTCCAAGTGTGGACCCACCCATCTGGACCACAAGGACCGAACCGTTAAATACATTCTCGTTTTTACAAAACTAAAAACCCTAATTACTATTCATGACGCCCTCTCTCTCTCTCTCTCTCTCTCTCTCTCTCTCTCTCTCGCCAAGACGCATGCCTCTGGCAACCTCACGCTCACTCTTAGTCAAGCTCACTTTCAGTCTCTCAAACTCTCTTTCACTGAACATTTGAAGAAAAGCAATGGTTTTTCTGGTACCATTTCATTTCTCGCTCATTGAAGTTTCGGCCTTTGTGGGTGTTTTTTTTTTTTCTGCAGTGCGTTCGGATCGAGTTTTCCTCTTCCGTATTTTTCTTTGGTTGGTTGCGTCGAGCTCATTGAGTCATGGCCGTGGATTAGGTTCCCGTACTTAAGCTAATGCTGAACGAACATTATGGATGCTCCTTGGAATTTGATGTTTCTCTGCATTACTGCTCTTGGGGTTGTTTATTTACTGCCTATTGTGATGACGCTTTTGATTTGCGAGGAAGATTTGATTCTGAAGGTTAACGATGATGACTTCATGCTTGAGGATGAGTTGGATGGTGAAGGCGAGAGGGAAATGGAGGATCAGGTCCCTGGGCGTCGGTTGGGTTCGGCTCTCGACTGAGTCGAGAACCAGATGGGCCGGTTTCTAGCTTCACAAACGAAAAACCAATCCTTTTGATATGGTTTCCAATTCCAAAGTGGGAACCGATCCACCCTAAATCTGGCCGCGGCACCCTCGCCTATTGCCGGCAAGGTTGGAGTCTAGGAAAAAAATGATAAAAAAGGAACAAAAATTAAAAATATTGAATTGTTATTGAAATTTGTCCACGTTAGCACCTGTGACACTTCCGGCATACATATCGGGGATTTTTGGCCAAATTTGGCCAAATAGAATGAATTGTTTCAAATACAAAAGATTTAGGACTGAATTGATAAAAAAAAAGCTTAGGACTAAATTGACACTATTGTCAAATGTCTAGGATTTTTTTAAAGATTTTCCCAACAAAAATGCATCAATTATCAAATGTTGGCATCGCATGAACGGAATGGAAATCGATTGCGGTTCGGTGACATATAGATGGAAAAATGATATCACAAATGTCACAACTTTTATATGGCGCTCATTTAAGTGCTGTAATTTTTCGGTTGGTTGCTTCAATTGCTACACTTGAATACTTCATCTAAGTGTTGTAACTTTTTAAAAAAAGTTTCACTACAATTATTAGAAATCGACATCGGTGCACTTTTTTTTTTTAATTATAATACTCAAGTGATCAATAAACAAATTATGACAATTAGATCCCTCTCTTTTTCATGGTTGATGGATCGAGAGCATCTCAACTAGGGGTAATCGGTTCCAGGATGAGTGGTTCCCAACCTAGAATCAAAAACTACCGCTAGAGAAATGGAAACCATGAACCACCAGCTCATTCCGTGGACCCATCCGAGAACCGAACCATTGGTCCGGTCCGATTTTTGAATGGGTGTATGGAACCGGTCCCACCGAGCACCAATATCGATTAAAAAATATTGTACACGAGTGACCCAATGAAGCCATTCCCATGAATAAAGAGACAAACATGAGCATTGGTGGTGCACTAGCTGATTTCTTCAATAAATTCATAGAAAAAATCACCTCTGTTTTGAAACGAGAAGACCGGAAACGATGGAAGTGCCCATTGATGGTAATATCCAAAAGACCACACTGAATCTGAAATATCAGGCTGGTGTTTCCAGTTAAAACCACTTCAAATGGTAAATAGCTTCACCAATCCAAATTAAAAAATAAAAAAAAAAACCAAACTGGGGCCCATGATCGACCACTGAGGTTACACATTTTTTCCCTCCTCAAAGCTTTTCGAGTTTCGCGCCAAATACTGCTCCCCCACACCCCCCGCACTGTCTGTACCTCTCCCTCTGTCGATCTCGATCTCGACCTGAACGAGCAATCGAGATCGCCCGAAGCCAAAGGGCATACCGGGCTCGCTGAAAGAGACAGGAAGAGTCGGATGGAGTCCGAGCCGGGCTCGAGCGACAAGCCGAGCAATGGGATGGACGATTTCGAGACCTTAATCTCCACCACCGACGTGGAGTTGTTGAGGCGGGCTTGGCGAAACGAGAAGGCGGCGCCTGAGATCCTCCGCTTCGAGACCAATTTGATCGATCGAGTCACTGGGCAGCTCCAATTGATGGTTAATTTTCTTTTCTTCGCCCCTTTTTCTCTAATCAAATCTTTGGGGTTTGCTGCAATTTGCTCTTCTTCTTCCTTTTTAATTCCATTCTCGCTTACATTTTGCATTAGTCAAGTTAGGTCCTAGCGTGGGAGTGGAATTCTGCGTAATAGCCTCATGGGTACACTGTCAAATGTATGCCCTGCTTGGGTTTATGTTCGAAATTATGCGTCCTTGGTGTCTGAGGTTCCTTGCCGGTATCTATGCTTGTTCCAATCCCCACTCAGAAAACACGACTCTTCTCGTCTGGCCAATGAGCGAAGTTTGTGAATTTTCCGAAATGGGATACCCCCAACCCCCCCCACCTTCGATTGGCTCGTGTATTCCCAGTTTTTCGAGCTTAAAACAATGAGACTTATCGGTTTGTATTCCCCACCATCAATAGAGTCTAATTTGGCGAGTGGTTGCATAGGCATATATTTAGAGTCAATACCACATTCAATGGAGTGGCTTGTAGCTTAGCTTTCAACGTTGTTGATCCATCAGCCCAGGATGTTATGTTGCTCTTGTAGTGGTAAATTTGTACCCCCGCATTGACTTTGGAACGCCAGATAGTCTGTTTGCGGTACCTGGATGCTTTTGCTTCTTCTTTACATGTGTAAGTTGATTATGAATTTGACAAGGGATTTCCTTGGCTGACTCCTTTTTGAGGCACCATGCATCCATAGGAGCAATCATTTGATAAAATTCATATGAGACCATAGCGGTTCGTTGAAGAAGTAAATCACAATTTGCTTGGTTCAAACCAAGTTTTCTTAGCAGTGAGACAAGGCTTCTTTCTCATCTGTTATATTTTTTTCTCAATTTTAGTTTTGATCTCCATAAATCTTCTACCTTATTCTTGATGAAGCGGACTATTTCCAGGGAGAACTGCATGCCCAGTGATATGTGGAAGGAATAACGGCAGTATGAGAGGGTGAGACATTTCTCGAGCACGAGTCGAAATCTACTGACGATGGCTTTTGCATTCACCATAAACTCCATGTTATACAAGCTGATAGGGAAGAATTGGGAAAAATCACCACATTACCTAAATTTTGGGATAGAAGAGTGTTTGGTTCAACTGCCTCCACATTAATTCGTTGGTAAAGAAACTCTGGATCCAGTTGATAACCTGATCTGATAAACCTTCTCAGAACTATATAAAGAATACCAGACACAAGCCTCCAGGTCCTGGGGGCTTCTAGTGAGTGCATTTGCTTCAAAGAATTCCAAATCTTCTCCATTAGAGGTATAAGACAGATGCAGACATTTTGTTCCTGTAATGCTTGGTGTCATTACATCCTCCATGCTCCAGGTCATGAGGAACTTCTGTATTTGATTACTCAAATGAGGAGATATTGTTCAAAACAGTTAGCCATTTCTCCCTCCCCTCTATCCAGTTGTCCTGTTCGTGTTTGATGCATACGATGCTCTATGTCTCCTTCTAATGATAGTTAACTACAGCTCCCTCAGACCTTCACTGCCTAACTCCAACCTGTTCCGGAGTTCATCAAGATCCTGTATTTTGTCCTGTTGTTTCCATGTTATCATCTGAAGGATATGCAGTTGAAGCTCCTCGAAGGCAGTATAACTCTTTAATTTTTCTATTACAACTCCGATGAAATTCTTGCTCAGGCTCTTCGACTCTTCTTGGAGTATGTGGATTTTGTTAGCTGCATTTATAGGCTTCTAAACTGGTGAATTGTGCTGACTAGACACTTCAAACTACCTCCATGCACTGCTCAACATGTTTCCTTTTTTCCCAATCATTTTTAGAAGATCTAGATGAGTTTGCAAAGTAATATTTTCATTCCAATCGAATTTTAATTTTTTGATAACAATAATCCGCTTGTATATGGTTCATCAATGCAATTTCTATGCATGTCCAGGAAGAAACTGTGGATGACTTTGTAGAAAGTAGCATAGATCCTCTCACGGTGTCTCTCTACCAGATGGACTTGGATAGGACACAGTTCTTATTGAGATCATATCTCCGGATTCGTCTCCAAAAGGTAGTGACCCCCTCCAACATCGTTCCTTTTCTTCGAAGAAATTCAATCTGCCAAATTTTGGCTATTGGTTTCCACTATGCCAGAAATAGATGTTTTATCCTGACTATAGGAATTACTGGTGGAATCTGTCTTCCTTCTGATCATTTCTACCAGTCCTGTGCTTCTTAGTAGGGATAATTATGACCATAGAGACTAATCCTGTTCTACAAATACAATGCTCGTGTGAATAAAATTTGGTTTCCAAAGTCTTTATGACATTAAGGATTTCTTTGTCCAGCTACTAATTTCTGGTAATTGGTATCCTTTTGCAGATTGAAAAGTTTATGTTCCACATTTTGAAGACAAATGAATTGCATGATCGGCTCTCTAAACAAGAGAAAAACTTCACAAGAAGGTGAAAGAGGCGACATTTTCGTTATGTCATGACTTCAGGGCTATCGCTTTTTTTGTTTTTTCTGAAATTGAAGCCTTCACTTGATGTTTGCAGATATTCTGAAGTTATTGGGAAACATCTTGAGGAAAGTGTGTTATTGAATTTGCCTGATAATTACCAGTCTTTAATCAGGCAATCGACAACTAGCGAAGAGGATGACATGGGTAATGCAATCTTCTTTCCTGGTTCTTTATCTCTTCCTATTTAAAGAATATGAGCTCTTCTACAATATTGTTTATGCTTTTGCTTAACTCCTGATTTGCTCCTTTTGATCTATGTCAGTGCACTTGCCTTTGCATGAACTGAATTTCCATCTTTTCAAATATGTAATCTGTTTATACAGAGCTCTCAAAGAACCTTAGTTCTGAATTCAGTCTGGAAATACCTAGGAAATTTTCAGGTTAATCTTCCTAAATATTGCCGCATCTGTTAAGATCATGATTTCCATTTTGGTAGGGATCAGAATGGTACCCTGATTTTTAACATTTTTTTCTCACAATGTGAAGGCTTTTGAGAAATTCACAGCTGCATGTACCCCTGCCCTACTTCCATGTCTACAACCAAAACCTCCACTTCTTCAGTACCTTGCTGCCAACTGTTGGCTGTGCCGTCACTCAATCTGAGAACATTGTGCTTGTCACTCTTCAGTGTTGGGTGGCCACTTGAGAATCTGCTTGTTCAGCAGTTGGTGCTAGAACTAGCCATAACATTGGTAGACTTAAGCTAGTCATCGCAAGTTTCCATTTTTACCAGGGAAGGCCCTTTTCTTTCAAGACAGTGAAGAGTCACTCATACTGAACTTGTGGATTTCTATTTTTGGCCAACGAACTTGGAGATTTTACTTATGCTTGATTGCATTGATTTCTAGAACCAATAAAGGGAAGAAATACAGAATTAGTCTGACTGTTATACAGATCTCTCTGTTAGTAATATGTGTAACTCGTTAATTTTGTAATAAGTTTCTGAATGTTTCTTTTGAAGTTCAATAAGCTCACCAAGTTTCAGCTTAGATGTGCTCAATTTAAGCTTTTCTTAGTGGATACTTGATGGTAGCCGAACTCTTGTCTTTCTTTAATAAATAATCGCTCCTGTTTTCAGTCCCCGAGCCACAGATGGACACTTTCGTCGTATGCAAAGCCAGGGAATATGTTGGACCTTCTGAATTACAAGACAGGCAATCTAAATTTCCTACCATGTCTAGAGTTTACTTGTGGTTGAATGTCCTTAGCTTGTTTTTTTATCTGATGTTGGCAATTGATGGATTTCTTCCTAACTGGCAGCAACAAGTCCTTGGCATCGGATCTGCTCATGGAGATGGAGCCAGGTGAATTGTTCTTCATACCATTCAAGCGCATAAAGAAGCTTCTTGAGAATGGAAAAGTCGATCTAGTCTGAGCCCCGTAATTGTTTTGCTCCTGCAAGATGATGAGAAAGATAAATGTTCTCTACTTTCAGTAGATGGTTTTTCATAAATTGCTTGCCATCTCCTCTTGCTGTAATATATCAGGTGTTTCGTCCAAAATCCATGTCAAAAAACACATGATTGTCGGAAGTAGCTCTTTGTTAGTCATTTCGGTGCACCATCTCTTTATCTTCTGTATTGATGAGCTAATAGTTTCAGGGATTTTCTTGAAAGTCCAATGACGAATGCTGATATATTATCAGTAGAAATGAGTACAGGTCTACAGAAGGTTCGATAATGGTTGCAAGGCCACGAAAAAGAGACCATCTGTATTAGGCACGGATGACCTGATCATGGGCTTGATGGGCTTGAGAGGTTGATCGTTTTTGGTGGCTCGGCCCAAGCAAAAGATACATTTTCTGTTTTTTTGCTTCCAGAGTTCGGCTCAACCCTCCATTAAATAGATTTTGCTTAGTCATATGATTCATTTGGTGGGTGCAAATCTAACATGCGTCACTGGTAAAAAAATCTACTCTATTATTTGTTCTTGGGTAGCTGGCTGTTGAAACCACATACCGGTTATATCTTCATCCTGTCCTCTGAGTGTTTACTCAGACCTCAAGGAATGACGACAGCAACCACAGTTCTAGCCAAGCGGTTCGGTAAGCAACCTACTGATATCATGAGTTAGATTTTGCTTCTATTGTTCTTTTCTGTTTATGCTTTGGGAGATATCCGGTTGAATAGGAGATCTCAAAGCGAAGAATATGAGATTCTATGGCAGCTCTATCTTATCTAAATTACGTTTGTCTTCACGAAACATCACATGTAACTCATTTTCATGTTAGCTGAGTATCCTGGGAGAAAGGTTATGCATTGGTTGTCAGAACAACAGCAAGACTTGCATAACACAGATTTCTATCGGAGAGAAGTGTATGATTGCAAGTAGCTCGAAGAACAATTTGCACCCAGTCTGTTGAACATCAGTGCCACCTACCAAGGATATTCACGTTCTTTTGATCCAAGAGGCATTCATTCCAGAACTCATTCATTGTCTTGTCAATATATAATTTGCATTAGGTCAATCCAAGCAATTTGAGCAAACCCCTTAGAGTATAAAGGGAGAACAAGACGATTTGCAGTTCAGGTCATGTTCGATAAACATCATCAGGTTAAACAAAGATGATCCGAAATGTATCGGGATGATTTGTAAGAGGAAACAGAACTGCATGAGGGAAGGTAATATCAAATGAGCACGAGATACATTTACATTCGTGCGATAAATAAAGCCAATTGAAATTACTCTTTTTTCTGTTTAACTTTGATTTAGTTACGGTGTATATTGTGTATAACATCATTCATGTCTAAGTATTGAAAGAATTTCCCTTTGAGAAACATAGGAAGGCAAAAGTTTGCTATGTACAAGGGTCGCTTTTATGTAAGAACTGATCATGGGAACCCATTGAAATCCCATACAATGCACCGGTGACTTGTTAGCGTAAGAAATCCTATCAACATAATTGAAAAAGAAATGATTTAATTAGAATTACAATTTTAAACGTTCAATACATCTAAGTCAAGATTAGAAGAAGTGTTCATCTCTTTTATGGAAATCGAATCATTTGGATGTCATTGACGGTCTTTTATAAATATCCACAGCAAAACAATGTGCATTCGGAGTCTTTGGTTCCATTTTTCTGAAACCGGCTTCAATTGGTCATGGAGGATAAGCGGACCATGCGGGCCGGCTGTCGGAATCGTCGCCTTTCTGCCGACCGGCAAGCCCTTTTTGTTTGGCCATCCATCAATTGGAGCTATGGCTAACAGGGTTTTGGAAGAGAGATGCTTCAATGGATGATGCTACACATGAACTCATGGAGGCTCATGGGGGAAAAGCTACCAAAAAAGTCCAAAGCCTGTTATAATTGTCCTCAACCTTTTTTTTCAAGTGATTCTTAAACGTTTTTACATTTTTTTAATTAAGTTCATTCGGACAAAGTGGCCGAAAATTGATGATATCGACACTGTCCGCCCTACATGGAACTGCCGAAAATAAAGCAAAAATTCTTAATATAGTGAATTTTTTATTTTTAGGCCTTCTTTTTCTTTATCTGTTTTTACCGATAAGGCCGGTAGACCGCTGGCCACAAGGCAAGGGCTAGCGAGCCCTCACTGGTCACTAGGAGGGGGTTCACGACCCTTGCCCAATGGTTGGCGAGGGCCGCAAGTTCTTGCTAGCCGTGGTGAGGGTCGCAGATCTGGCCCCCGGTCGGCTAGGGCCACAAGCCCTCGCCGACACTCACAGGCCACTAGGCAAGGGCTCGCGGCTTGCAAGGACTCATTGCCCTCGCCTAGTGGCCGGCAAAGGTCGCCGAGCCTCAACTTTGTGGCCGGTGGCCTCCGGCCAACCTTAACAATAAGAAAAAGAAAAGAAAAAAAAGACAGAAAAATAATTGATAAAAAATTTTCATATTAGCGCCGTCAATGTCACGTAGAACAACCGGCGGACGGTCTATGTCCATATCATCAATTGTCGGTCAAAATTGACCGGATGAACTCGGTGATAAAATGTAAAAAGGTTTAGGACTCAATTGGAGAAAGAAAAATTGTTTAGGACTTTTTTGGTAAGTTTCCATAGGAGATTTTGGATCCAAGAGCTCGGGGAAAAGACTGATGAGCTAGCTGATCAAGTGAAAGGCCGAGCAAAAACGTGGGAGGATGCTTATGCAAATGACTTGGGCCGATGGAAGTGATGGTTGGTGGGACAAACCTGTTGAGGAGCTTGAAGCACATGAGCTTGAGTCAGCAAGCGCATCAATTGAGGAACTGAAGAAAATGCTAATAGATCGTCTAAACTAGTCCCTGGTAGTAGAATCTTCATCCTTTTGTTCCTGAAATGGTTCAAATGTAGGTCTCTGATAGAGATTAAAGAAGATAGGCAAGAAATTCAAAGAACAAGAAACGCTTTTTCTATGGTTTACATAGAAAAAGAAAAAATCGGTATCTAATTTGAATAACTACAGGATTTCAGCATAAATAAAAGGGGGATATGATGAAGTTGGTAGACGCTATGGACTCAATTTGTTTGAGCCTTGGTATGGAAACCTACTAAGTGACAACTTTCAAATTTGAGAACCCTTGGAATTAAAGATGGGCAATCTTGAGCCAAATCTCATTTTTTGAACTTCAACAAAACAATAAGGGTTCACAAAGTGAGAATAAAAAAGGATAGGATAGGTGGAGAGACTCAGTGGGAGCTATTTTAACAAAGAGAGTTAACCATGTTACGTTGGTAAAGGAACCTTTTTCTCAAAACACGAGAAAGGGAAAGGATAAACCCAAGTACATACGTATACATATCGAATACTATCTCAAGTGATTAATGATGCGAATATTTTAAAAGGAAAGAATTGTTGCGAATAAATTCTAAGTTGAAGAAAGAATTGAATATTCATTGATTAAATTATTTTTTCCATGGTCTAATAAGTCTTTTGAAGAACCGATTAATCGGATGAGAATAAAAATAGAGTCTCATTCTACATGTCAATACCGACAAAAATGAAATTTATAGTAAGAGGAAAATCCGTCGACTTTAAAAATCGTGAGGGTTCAAGTCCATCTATCCCCAAAAAAGGACCATTTGACTCCTTAAATTAACAATTTATCCTATATCTTTTTTTTCATTTTTTCTTTTGAAATCCAAAAAAATCTAGGGCATGGATAAGACTTTTTCTACCCCTTCGTCTTTTTAATTGACATAGAACTAAGTCATCTAGTAAAATGAGAATGATGTGTAAGGAATAGTCGAGATAGCTCGGCTGGTAGAGCAGAGGACTGAAAATCCTCGTCACCGGTTCAAATCTGGTTCTTGGCACATACTTAATTTGTATAACTATCTATTCCATAAATGAAATTGATATCTACAACTTAATTGATGTGGACCAACATACATATTCATTCATAGTATAGATCACGATACATCCTTACCCATCTTGCATGTGGAACTATATTCCTTTATTTTATAGCTATAGCTGAGGAAAATTTCTAGAAAGAGTATAAGCTTGCGGAACCTATGCACTTCTAAGAATATCACTTCATGCAATCGTCAAATGTATCTCGGCTTTGACTTAAGCGATACAAAAGGGGATGATATGTCCATTGGCCCCAGCATAAACAAGTGCACCCTAGACTCAAATAACTTATTTTCAGGCATAATTGGATAGAAAGAGCTCTGCTGATTGCAATTACTCATCATAATGATCATATTGTGTTCTAACAACAATTTTTGTCCAGCATGCTTGGCAAGAGCTGCAATCAAAGAATTAAGCCTACCTTAGAGATGGCGAGTGATTTTCAAGTCTATTTACTATGTACAATCCTTGAACAACATTTGGACTTTAACTTTTGGTACTTGTTCCTTTTACTTTGTCAATGTCAGAAACAAAAATGTAAGTTCGATTCTAACAAAGACCAATAGATCCATGAATGATGTTGCACCCAATCAATCAGATGATTGAACATAATCTTTTGTTCAAAAGAATCTAAAAAAAAAATTGATTATTGTGTGGGGCTCTCAAATATTATACACATGACATGTGATACTAACATAGGAAATAATTCTTTTTAATTCATGTGGATTTTTGCTATTCAAAAAGAAATAAAATAACCATTTCATGTGAAAATAGATGAGTCGTTCACTCTTTTAAAAGAAAAGGACTCAACTCCCTTTCCGTGAGCATCGCGGTCCATCTAAGACATGATGAACAATTCATTGAATTAGATTTCAAAACCAGATACGAGTTGATTTTAATCCTCGTCCACCCTCATAATTAGTAAATCTACCCATCAGATATGCATAATCTTCTAGACATTTTTAATATGGAATAGATATATGGACTCCTCTAGACATTTCTAATCTTATTTAATGGAATATTTAGAACAGACTATGAGGGAAATTCCTTAATATTGTTCTCTAACTATTAGATCCTCAAGAATCTCTATGAAACAAACAGTTTATAAGGAAATTTATTATTTATTTTTCTTGCGGCGGTCGGCATGGTGGTCGATGGGCGACTGCAGCGGGCGACGGTTGGCAACGGACACGACCGGCGAAAATCGTCGGTTGGCGGCGAAAGCGGCCAACGAAAGTTGGCGATGAGCGATGATCGGTGGTTGGCAGTGGCCGATGGAGGTCGACGGTGGTCAATGGTCGCGGATGGCAATGGGTGATAGCCGATGGTGGTTGGCTACTGGGGACGGTTGAAAGGTGGCGGTCGGCGGAGGTCTGTGGTGGGCGGGGTCAAGCAATAGGCGATGGTGGTCGTGGCAACGGTCGATGGAGATTGGCGATGGGCGGAGGCCGACGACGATCCACGGCTACGGAGGTTGGCGGAGATGGATATGATCGAAAAATGGATGGGGAGAGAAGTACTTCTTTGAGTTGGAGAAACTATTTTTTTTAACTTCTCAAATTGGGGAAAAAAACAACTTCAGAAATGAAAATTCATTTCAGAAGTGAAAATTTCTTTCATAAGTAAAATTTTTTACCAAACAGATTTCTGCTTTAGAAGTTACATTATCAAACGAATTTCTGCTCCAAAAGCACTTTTAGAACAGAAATCCACTTCCAGAAGTGTTATCATACGCATCCTAAAACACTTTTGGGACAACAAACTCGCAAGTCACAAAAAGTTGGTAGTAACCAAATACTGTTGGTCTGGGACTAAAAGAAAGAAATGAACAATGTCATTCCATGATGCCAGAAAATTTCATTGATTACAAGGTAGCTAAAAGAGCTGCAATTACTCTCTTCCTATGCAAACAATACACAGGATATAATCGACATATACCCGTGCATCCATGGAAGAGAATACGTGAGGACGATTTAGATCAAAGGCGTCATCCATATTGGCGACAATCTTCCTGACAAAAGAACTTCCTCCCATGCCTACAATTCAAGCACAAGGATTACTTGCACAGAAACGCATCAGCTGGAGTTGGGGAAGATGCAATTTAGTACCCATGAAACTACGCAAGTGCTCTGACGATATAAGTTCGCTAAGGAGGAGAACACGTCTCACAACATCCAACCAAAATGTACCGGCTCAAGACGTGTACAATGATCTCATCTTACCGTATCTTATCTAGTCACCTAAAGGGAAAAAATTAAAGAAGGATTTCACTAAAGCTAATACAGCCCAGCGTGGTCATAGACAGCACAGTGGCATTTGCTTAAAGGAGAGAGAATTTGTCCTCCCATAGGAGTTAGAATAAGAGCACCTATAGAATAATGAGCCACAATAAAAAACCACACATCATCAGAGTATGCTTTACAAGATATGCTTCTTATGCACTGAGTTATGTCTGAAGAAATGTTGACAGCTCGTGCGGTGGAAAGGAGCAGATTATTAAGATGATTCCTCTCGTACTTTGGCTTATTTGGAGAGAGAGAGAGAGAGAGAGAGAGAGGAACAAAAAGGCATTTCAAGGATTTCAATCATCTTAGATTCTTTTAGGGATAATTAGTCGTATACTCTTCACTTAGGTACAGCAAAAAAGTACATATCCATACAATTAAGGTGGATTCTACTTGAAGCAGTTTAGGGAGGTACCCCCTTGGTACCTTCTTAATGAAATCTTATCTATCATGCAAAAAACAAAAACAAAAAAAGGTTGACAATGTTGAAGCAAGCGTATGTCACCATCTTTGGATATGCACTGTAATAATACTACGAGAAACACAATCCAGGTTTTACTCCAAAGTAGGATGGCGCCAGACCTTGATGGTAATAAAACAAGCTAAATCAATTAATCAAAATCCAAAAGCAGCAGTCCCTGCATAGATTGAAACAAAATAAAATGTACCTCAAAAGACCTACGAATCTTCTTTGGCTTTTCCATGTAGAGAGCCAAAGCTTTTGAGTGGCCATATCTGCTGACAGAATCATTTCAAATAAGTGGTGCATAGGGCAGGATCAAGTAAAGATCTATGCATTTTTCTCTGATGTTTCAATTGCGCATAAGAAAAGCAATGAGGAAGGAGGCCTCTTGACCCAAACAACATATTCAAGCAAGGAAGCAAAAAAGTTAGATATCTTGAAGAGAACAAGCATTCCAGAAAATTTTTGTTTGCTCACAAAAAATCAAAGGAGAAAACCGAATTACTTCCTTTCACAACATGCTCCAAATGGAATCTGGGGAACGCAGCATTCTAAGGACTAAAAGAACACCCTGCTTCCACATAAGTGTGCACCGTCATGCACAGACATGGGCCCAAGTTCAAATGTCTTTTGGCTCTATTGACATTTTGGCTTATAATATCAACATAATTTCAGAAGGTACAACACCATCTTCCATCTTTCCAAGGGCTGCCTATTATCATGAGTCAAATATGAGGAAACATGTGAGGGGCGGTGAACTTGCAATTGCACTCCAGAAAATGCAAAAAGAGTCGCCCCTCGTCGCCTTTCAATATGGATGACATCTCAATCTCTAAGTCTACCAATCCCATAACTTGCTGTACCAGGGGAATTCTATAGAGTTGTCCCTCTTCGCCTTTCAATATGGATGACATCTCAATCTCTAAGTCTAGCACACAAATCTGCTTGCAGTTGCAGCTACCCATCTAGCAAAGTATATTGATTTCGTTTCAATTGAGGCTGGCCGGACAGATCAACAGCAATGGAATACTATCATAAAGCACCCTTTTTCCAAATTAATCACTCATTGTAGTTTTGTTCAACCAGAGACTGACTGCATGAACTTCTTCTTGTACAAAGCAAATGCAAGTTCACAGATGTTCTCCGCCCATAATCAACTTACCAGATATCACTCTAAAAGAAATCTCAAGTTATACAATTTCCAAAAACATCTGCAAGCTATACAAAAGTTAAATATAGAGAAAGATCTAGTGGAATCACTACCTTACTAGCTTCAAGGCCTTAACATAATAGTAAAACAGAAGTATTGGAGAAAAGGGAAAAGAATATGCCGAAATGGTCCAATGAATAAGCATACTCACCCTCCAGAATAATTTGCCTTCTACAAGACCATAGGACACAGCCCCAAAAGTTCGTGAATCTCTAGAATTATATATGTAATCTCCTTGAACCCATACATTTCCCCAAGGAACCTACACAGACATGGGGACTCCAGATGACATTTCACTTACTGTAATACAATACACAGGCAAAAATGCAGACAAAGTGGAGTAATAAAGGTAAACTTTTTGAGATATTACAGGGAGCATAGTAAAAAAATAACACGAACCAGACATTATCTTTATAACTCTGACATGGAAACCAAAGACATCAACTTTAACAGCATACCAGAAAATAACAAAATAAAGGAAAACTTGACACGCCTCTCTAAAAGAAAGTGAAATTGACAGGAGAGCAACTGCGAATTATGTCAACTTGTTCCATAGTCCCTAGCAACCTCTCATTAAAACAACAACAATAACGGTTCAAGACATACAAGATTCATCAAGAAGCATCATCAACCAGCGCTATACTATTTAGAACTGAGCAAACATCGCTAACTAGTTCCAATGAATTGCCAGAATCCAATCCAAAGCAAAGAAATCAAAACGAACAAAATCAAGAAAGCTGGTCACAAGTACCACACAAGTTCTTGATGCATCACTGTACTTGGGATCCACGAGGTAAGTAACAGTATCGCCTTCCACGCCCACGATGCGCTTGATCAGAGTCTTCCTTGGATCCTCTGAAGAGCGCAAGAGCACCATGTCACCTCGACCCACTTTGCCGAGCCAGGTGGAGACCCGCTCCACAAGGACCAAGTCGCCCGGTCGAGTTCAGGGTCGGGAGCATGCTTGGGCCGTAGGGCTGTGACACATAGAATCATCAACACCTGTTAACTAAAGAATTTCCTTGGAAAATTTTCCATTGTGTTTCTGGTACAAAATAAAAAGAAAAAGGGAATGGAATTGAAACTGCAAGGTATTTGATGATGATTCAATTTTTACCAACACAGGAGTGCAGACATAGGTGTCGATGGCATGGAGGAGGCACAGGAACTTGCCGACGCGAAGTGACTTTTGGAATCCTTCTACCACCAGATCAGTCCATAGCTTTAGACTTCCCACTACCATTGATGAGACTATGTCGCTGGCTATGTCTATCTGGAAGGTCGTTTGCTGTGTCCGAACTAACCGTGAGTCACTGTATAACACGCGTGACCACCTGTAACCAATTATGCTTTGCAAAGTCCTGTAGTATAGCAAGGGCCCCACTTTAGTACCTTTTGTACGAAACACCTGAATTGCATATAAAAAGTATTTTCCTTTTTGGAAACCTACAACAATACGATCCTAGTAAATTGTAAACTCCCCCATCACCCACTTCAAGGAATAAGTACAACTGTGCAACATATTGTAAAAGAAAATGACATGTCCAAAGTCAGTTTCAAAGCAGCATGGAATCTCCCCTTGTGACATTCTTTCTTGATCCTTGCAAATGCACATTTTTCCCTTTATCTTTGGCCTTCTTCTACAATAGACATGACCTACCAAAGTAACCGATTTTCAAATGGACTTGCCTGAATGAAGTCACTCATTACACAATAAGCTCTTCCATTTTCTGAATCTCCTAGCGATAACTCAATAAACAGTGAAAAAGCACGGCTTTTAATCCACAAAGTTTGATGACATAATCAAGGGAGATGACATCAACCAACCTGTGAGCTAAATGAACAGTTCCCCACCCCACTATTTAATTGTTGCACTTATCTCAACACCTCCGTCTCCTTTTCTTTTTCACCTTTGCATTATCTAGAAATCTGCCCAGACAATAGAAGGTTAGTCTTTACAAAATGTATGCTTCACCAAATCAAGTAATGGATCAATTTGAGTGCTAAATGCTGCTGTTTACCTAATATCAGACTAAAAACAGCACTAGAGGTTGTTGCTCGGCCAGCCCAAGAATTGCACTAAGGGGTGTCGTTCAGGTTGCGACAGCACAGGAACAGCACTATTGGGTGCTTTTCATGCTATTGTAGCACCTGAACAGCATCCCCCGGTGCGTTTAACTGCTGTTACAGCAATGATGGGTGCCAAAACAACCTAAACAATGGCTGGAGTACTATTACAGTTACTAAAGGTCCTCTAAGTGTTGGTTCTGCATGTAAACAGTGACCAATTAAAAAATTATAAATTAACAGATGGAAATATCAGCAAAAGGAAAGTAGTTCAACTCCAGTCAATCACCTCTTTCTATAAATCGTACGATGAAGTTAAAAAATCAACACATCAAGCAACAAAAGAACCATACTCATACATTTTTTTGTCTACACAAAGATACAACTAAGAGACATAGCCAGCCACAAGTTAATACCAAACAATTTTAAGCGTGGCAAGTTCCCTCAATCTTAAAATCAACTCCAAAACTGCAAATAAATTTGGAGTTCTCAAGTTTACAGGTCAGTAGCAGTTTCAACTTTCAGGCAATATAAAGATAGAACAGAGGTGGTTTTGTTTGCAATCATGATGAAATCATCCTACTTAAATTTATGCCTATAACTTAGACTTGTAATCACCTCACCTTGAAAAGTATAATTTTCTGTTTTTCAAAAGCCCAAAACAGAGACAGATTATTGACTATGAAAACATTAATGCTATAGCATTTGATAATAGCATTGAAGTAGTAAACTTTTTCTTGTAGTATGAGAAAGGTATGACAATTTAAATATACTTGAGTTTGCAATATTGTACTTAAAAATATTTAGTTAAGCCAAAGAATTAGATGTGTAATTAACATCATTTTCACTAAACAACATATCTCACGTTTGATTGCTAGTTATACTTTTTATTATTTTATTGCACGACAAAACCTTTCAATCGCAAGTTACATTGTTAAACTAAATATCAACTAGTTAGTTTTAACTGATGCCTTTATTTAGCTTAATAAGTGTTGACACAGTTCAACACAAGGACATAAGATCTTTCCATCCTTACACGACTTAGCAAACACAAACTCAAGAAGTATAATAGCTCCTTCCATTCCATGTGTCGATTATCAGTCCAAGAAGAAGGATAGATCCACCTCATGTACATCAGATGAGAAAGCACTAAACTGAAACTAGTTAAGAAACTATTCGAATAAAACACAAGACAAGTAAATTCTTTTACCTCTAACAAAATACTACCAGGGCGACATGTGCATGTCACAGGCTGCATCTATCATAGGCAAATACAAGTAAAGAAGGAACTCTTACTTCAAAGAGAGTCAATCATCGCAATATGTTTTAGTAAGTCTAGACAAATAATCGCATCCCATTAACCTAAACATAAGGATCAAATTTAAAAAAAAAAAAATTCTTATCTCATCTCGAATACGGTCAATCATGTAATCAATTTGGATATTTGCAGAGAGTAGTAAAGAGACCAAAAAGTAAATGGGATCACATTCCACTTTAAGAGATGTCTCTAGCAACCTGGTTTGGTGTTCGAGGAACATATCTGACGTTTAGGAGTGTGCATGGGATGGGGATCCCCCACCAACGCCCTGAGCCCATTGCCCCACCCAAGCCCCGCGCCCCCCTTCCCCCCCCGGTCGGAGGCAAAAATTTCGGCTAACAATTTCTCAATCAATTTTTTCTAAACGTATCCCTGTTTTGACACAACTGATCAACTCAGCAGCATACACATAAGCTTCCAGAGAGAAAATCAGCTGACTTAACGCACCAAAAAGGAAAAACAGAGAGCCACGGCGGCGGCGGCGGCATGGGTACCTGAGGGTCCAACGACGACGTCGGGGCTTGCGTGGGATCGGGGTCGTGGCGTGCCGTCGCTGCAAGGGAAGGGCGAGCGGCGAGGGCTAAGCCACCGCGAGCTACAGGGCGGCGAAGCCGTTGCGAGCGACGGGGGGGGAGCCTCGAAAGCGGCGGAGTGAGCCTCTCTATGAGAGAGCGACAATAGAAGAAATGGATAGACTTATAATTTACCTTTAGCAAATTTTATTTCATTACCTGAGTTGCTTCGTTAAAAAAAAAAAAAAACAGCAAGTGATTAATTAATTAAAAGTAACCGTACAACGTTTTGCTAAGATTGTTTTATTTCTTCTTGCAAAATTAATTACTTTCTTTCAAATTATAGATAGGTTTTTTGTTTTTCCTTCCAAATTATTTTTCTCAACTCTTAGTTAGATTTTATGTGAATCATAAACGAGACTCGAGAAGTTTTTCTAGTAATTCGATAACATTAACATCGAGATGTTGCCATGGCAAATACATGTTTTTTTCGAAGATATTGATATTGCAAAAGAACATCGTAACTATAATTAACAGTTGAAGTTATCTAATGACTTGTACGCAAGATTCTATTTTAATTGCTGGATTTACAATATAGTTGTAGTTTGGAAAATCACACTAAGATTGCCATAATTTTCGGACGCTTACTTTAGTGCCAAAACTTTTCGAGATCATTTCAATGCCACATTATTAGAAAAATGATCACTTAAGTGTTATCACCCATTTAAGATGCTAGAAAATCCGACGTGGTCTGCCGGCAAAGTGAGTCAGCTTTAATCGCTTTAAATGACATCGCATAGCACATATTTCCCCAAATTAAAAGAATTGGGGGGGACAAATTCACTTCTTCTTCAAACCCTAAATTGAGAACCAACTTACCTTGGGGGTAAAATTAGTAGCTCAAACTTAACGATAGAGAGCAAAACATCATTGTGAACATCTTTACTAATTTTGACCATGTTAACTAACCACATTTCAATTCTGGAAAAACATAGGTTTTTGCAAATGTTAAATGCAAAAAGCACATTGCGTATAATATCATTTAAGTCTTATCCTATTTTAAATTTTATCCCGACCGCGGATCCCTCAAAATCGACAGTCATTAGGTCTACTGGTTTTGGGTCTAGACACAACGAACAAAACACCCCCAAATGCATCGGCAATGAACTAAACGGAACAAATTAAGCAAGATTAGCCTCCCAAGATTACCTCATCGCCAACAAAAAACACTACAATCACATCAGGAAATCCACCATTTCATGAATCTCCTGGTCATCACATTGCATGCACGGGACGACACGATTTGTAGAATCTTCCAAGACCGAACTTAAAACACAAAATCAAAACTATTATAGTCAACAAACTTAAGTAATGTGTTTGATAAATCACACGTATTGTTGGTTATACTTATAACTAGATCCTCTCATCATGACTCACCTAGCTCTCAGCAGGGTACAAAAGGGATAAACACAACGTTCTTCCATGTACGTGAGAATGTGATCTTATCTCCATTGATTCACTCTTCTTTTTTGGCAAAATCTAGCCAACTTTGATCATGACGAGCTGCTAAACTCATCGAACTTGTCTAGACCCCGATTAATCTTCGTCGGAGACAATTAGGATATTCTAGCCATCTCGTTTGATTATACGTATTTCGAGTTACGTTATTTTGTAATTCATCTAATTGATCGTGGCGGATAATGTACATTATCTACCCATGTTTAAACCTATAGATGCCTTGTATTTTGAGAAATTACACAAACCCATTTCTCTTCTGCACATATCTTATCTGTTCTAATTAGGTTCATCTCCAATTGAGCTCTCCATTAGTCAAGTCCAATCTCCAAGCTACTCTTCCATCAGAAATCTCAGAAATGCCTCATTTCGCCACAATCACCCTCATCTTTCTCGCTCTTTTCTCGGCCTGTACGGCCGCAAGAACAGTTACAAAAGCCAAGCCTCCTAAATTTAGGGTTGACCATTTGTCCGCGTCGGCGTCGGCGTCGGTGTCGGCGCTGTCGCCTTCTTCTTCGAGTGCTGCTAACTACACTTAAGTGTGCGATGCCTCGCGCTATGCGAAACTCGGCCTTCTCGTTCTGCAATGCCTCGGGGCCCTACGAGGCAAGAGCGACAGATCTTGCGAAGCGGATGAATCTCGACTAGAAGGCACGGCAGCTTGGCAACCACGCCTATGGCGTCCTTAGGCTAGGGCTTCCCAAGTACCAGTGGTGGTCCGAAGCACACTACGGCGTCTCAAAAGTGGGCTTCGGGACCTTCTTCGATGACGTCGTCCCCGGCGCGACGAGTTTCCCCACTGTAATCCTCATGGCCGCCTCCTTCAACGACTCTGTATGGAAAAGTATTGGCCAGGTGAGCGAAACCCCTGCACTCAAAATGCACGTAACAATCACAGAATTAGAGGCTAAAAACGACGCTATGCGTGCTTAACGCAGGCCGTTTCGACCGAAGCGAGAGCAATGTACAACCTAGGAAGAGCCGGGCTGACGTTTTGGAGCCCCAACATTAACGTGGTAAGAGACCCTAGCTGGGGACGAGCTCTGGAGACCCCCCCGGGGAGGACCCGTTCGTGGTCGGGATGTACGCCGTGAACTACGTCCACGGCTTGCAAGACGTCGAGGGAGCCGAGGCGGACGCCGCCGACCCGAACCAAAGGCCTCTCAAGGTCTCCTCAAGTTGCAAGCACTACGCAGTTTACGACGTCGACAACTGGAACAGGGTCGATCGCCCATTTTGACGGGACGGCAATCCTTCAAAAAAAAAATGTCCAGTCCCTCTTTCTCATTCTAGGGTTCACATCGGGCGATCGTGAAGCTGCCCGTTTTTTTTTTTTTGGTAAGGGCGAAGCTGCCCGTTTTTCGTTCATAGAGAAGCAAAAAAAAAAAAAAAAAAAAAAAAGAAAGAGAGAAACTTACGTCGGTTGCTTGTCCTTGAAGGTGCACGAGCAAGATCCAATGGAGACATTTCTTAGGCCTTTCGAGATGTGCGTCAAAAACGGCGACGTTAGCAGCGTCATTTGCTCTTACGATGCAATTCCTAATCTTAAAGGATAAGATTAGAGAAGAGTGGGATCTTCATGGGTATATAATAATATTATTATTATATTTATAAGAAAACGCCTCGACCCATTTTCTAATTTCTTTTTTATTTTTGTTTATAGAGATTTATTTTGTTAATTTTTTTTAAAAATTTATTTTCAGGTATATAGTGTCCGACTGCGACTCAATCGAAGTGATGGTGGACAATCACAAATTCCATAACGACTCAAATGAGGACGCCGTGGCAAGAACAATTAAAGCAGGCCAGTTTTGGCTAATCTCCCTTAATTTCTTAATTCATTCGATTATTCGTTAAATGAAAAAAAAAGCCACAAAAAATCTCAAATTACGCTCATTGTGTCACATTATTATTATTTTTTTTGTGACATCAAAACTCAATGTGACGCATTTACCCTAAAATTTTTGTTTGTGACATACAAAACCCCAAACTTAAACTTATTGACATATTACCCTCCATTAAAATTCCGTCAAATGATTTTAATCGGGCAAAACAACATCATTATTATTTCAATTAAGCCGAGTGGGCATTAACACCATTTGCTTTCGAGCATCCGTGTAGGCAAAATTTTGAAAGTGCTCGTTGACCGAATCTCGACGAAGAGTAAATGTGTCACCTACGTACAAATTTAAGGATTTTTTATCCCATAAAAAGTTAAGATAAATGTGTCACGAGTAAGCATGGTTTGGGATTTTTTGTGATTTTTTGCCCTTGTTGAATATGTATTTTTTCTTTCTTTTTACAATAACAGGTTTGGACTTGGATTGTGGAGATTACTACACTAATTTCACGGCCGGTGCGGTGGCGCAAGGGAAGGTCGGAGAGCGAGCGGTCGTTGAAGTATCTTTACATCGTGCTCGTGAGGCTAGGCTTCTTCGACGGAAGTCCCAAGTACAAATCTCTCGGCAAGAACGTCGACGTTTGTTCCAAGGCGAACATCGAGTTGGCCGCTCAAGCGGCGACGGCAGGAATCTTTCTCTTGAAGAAGGAGAACGGAACGCTCCCCGCTCAGCTCCCGCAAGGTCAAAACCCTAGCCGTCGTCGGCCCCCATGCCAACGCTACCGAGGCCATGATCGGGAACTACGCCGGTGTGTGACCCCGAGCTGCCCATGCTACTTTGCTTCCCGGTTTCGATCTCCCTTTGTGATGTTGTGACTCGAATTCAGGCGTCCCGTGCCGGTTCACCGCGCCTGTCGATGGCTTCGCTAGCTACGGACAGGTGAAGTACGAGATGGGGTGCGGAGACGTCGCTTGCAAGAACGAGAGCTTCTTCTTCCAGGGCCATGGAAACCGCCAGGCGTGCGGATGCCACGGTAATCTGTCGGTGGAGGCCAAGAGTCTGGACCGGACCGACCTCCTTCTTCCCGGCTTCCAGACTCAACTCATCAATCAAGCGGCGGAGGTCGCCAAGGGCCCCGTCGTCCTCGTGATTCCGTTGGCCGGCTGCGTCGACGTCTCGTTTGCGACGGAGAATTCGAAAATCGGTGCCATCTTGTGGGCTGGATATCCCGGAGAGTAAGGTGGTCAAGCTATCGCCGATGTTGTCTTTGGCAACTATAATCCCGGTAAATAGGAAATTGCCCTACCATATCAAAGTGGATATATTTCGAATTATACTTTTCATTAAATCAAAATCTTACAATGCATATATTTTAACATATTTTAAATTCAAAACATATGAAACTTTCACACGTTTGAAAGTGTATAATTTTACAGAAAAGCTAAAAAAATGACTTTTATATATCGTACTATTATTTACTGTAATAAGCAATCGTGGTATGGTGAGTTATGTTGATTTATTTACTAGGTGCAAGGCTACCACTAACATGGCACACATGACTGACTATGTCGACATGTTGCCCATGACATCGATGCGGCTAAGGCCGGTCGACTCCCTGGGCTACCAAGGACGCACTTACAAGTTCTTCGAGGGCTCCGTCGTGCACCCCTTCGGCTACGGAGCTAAGCTACATCTCGTTCAATTACTCGTTGACGTTCGCGAAGCGGTCTGTCCACATCGGGAGAGCGAATCTCGAGTACCGCCGGGAACTCGACTACGCGCATACTACGCGCATGGCGCTGAGAGGCTGTCATGTCCCGTGGCACACGTGGACGACTTGGACTGCCACGACGGCGGGCATCGATTTCGAAGTCCAGGTGAGGAACACCGGGACCGTGGACAGGAGCGACGTCGTCCTGGTGCACTCCAAGCCTCCTCGTGGGATCTTGGGCGCACCCCGTAAAGCAAGTGATTGGGTTCAAGAGGGCCCTCGTTCGTGCTGGAGGTAGCCAAAAAGTTCATTTCGAGATCAACGCTCGTGAGGGCTTGGAAATAGTCAATTCCGGCGCGAATCGTATCTTGCCATCTGGCGGTCACTCGATTGTGATTGGATGTGATATTCTTTCTTTTCCATTTCTGGTCAACTTTTAGTTGACGTGTTGTCTTGGTTTGGGTAATTATAAATAAACTTAAAAAGGATTCTCTCGAGACTGAACGTATTTAAATTGTTCATAATGTTAACTGACATATTATGTTAAACAGTCATTTTACAAAATTCGTCGTGTTTGCTCCCCGTAGTTTGGGAAATTATAAGCAAACTTGAAAGGGATTCTCTTAAGACCGAACTAATCTCTATAATTCCACATATATTAATTGATATATGTTATCTTAAATAGTCATCTTATAAAGGCCTATACATAGGCTTGAAATACACAGAAATTCCACAAACCTATTCTTTACATTATTCTTATCTTAGGTTACGTTCGATCCGCGAAAAAAATGAATGACACGAAAAGCATTTCCCAAAAAAGTAATCGATCATATCGTTTACGCAAATATTTTGACATGAATTGTCATCGGTAATGAAAAATATTTTTCATTGATCAATCATTTCTAGCGATACATGCGATTACTTTAAGAAAAAAACATTTTTCGAATCACTCTTTTTTCGTTAAACAGGCGGAGCCTTGGTATCAGAGCTAGTCGATTCTGAAGTGCGGTGAACACTCCGTACACACTCTGAGTGCGCAGCTGGAGCTAATCTTGCACTCCTCAACGTTTTTTTTTTTTAATATTCTACTTCTTTTCTATATTTGGGCCCATTATCTTTTTCTTTTGGCATTTCACTGCGATTAATTAATGATGTCATATTTGGAATATATGATGGCTATAATACAACCATGACATAAAGTAGATTATATTGTCCGTGACAGTGAATTTGCAAAAATGAAACCCTCATAATCAATTACTCAGATCATACGGGCAAGAGGGCAAAAGGTAGCTGTCGTGCGTACCAATATAGAAAAGAAATGGATAAGAGATTTCCAAGTCATTTTATGTGATTCTTAGATTAAAATGTTTGTTATGAAAACAATTAAAATTGTTTATGTACAATCAATTTTAAAGTTCTTTTTTCGAAGATGAAAATGTGGTTGGTTTAATTCCGATTTTTTATTGGGAAAAAAAAAAGTCAATTCCAAACGTCAAGAAAGTTATATTGAAGGCTCTGTTCATCTTGTGGAAAATAACTTCCAGGAAAACGTTTTTCGAATTTTTCAATATTTTGTTAATGGAAAACAAACTAGTCAAGAAAAACATTTCCCATAAAAAAAGAGAAATCATTTTCCTTTCTCTTTCCTCCCTACACAATTTCACATTCCTTTTCTTTTTAAAAAATTTTTTTTTTTTTTATGTTTGGATTTATTTATTTATTTATTTTTTTATTCTTCCTCTCGCCAAAGTGGTTGGATACGGCAAGGTTCGGCCTCACCCTGCCTAGGAAGAAATAAAAGAGAAAAGCAAGAAAAGAAAAAATAATGTATTATTGAAATATTCATAAGCTTTTTTCAGAAATTACAAAAAAATTTCAAGTTAGTGCCGGCCGTCTTGGATAGGATGGTCGGGTTCATGACAACAATTTTTGACCAAACGACAAAGGCGAACATCAAATGATGGAAGATACTTTTCTTACCAAACAAACGGAAATTTTCTTTCGAGTGCATTTTAATATTTCAGCCAAACACCAAAAAATGCTATCATTTTCTAAAAGATGACTTCCCATAAAATATTTTCCAAAAACACCATATTTTTCACAAAACGAACGGAGCCTAAGTAAACCATTCCCAAATGATTTTTTTTTTTAAGGTTTCAACACAACACATACATGAGAAAGATTCCAAGGGGCAAGTTTCATTTCACTTCTCAGTAAATTCATATTAATGGTATATCATAATTGCTAGGCATATATCCATGCCGTAAACTCTACGCTCGTAATTTTCCTACTCAAAATGACCTCTTGAGACTACGCTTGCGATCCCTAATTCCCCATCGACAAAATCTTATCCGATGCACCTGAATAGACTACCATAATGAATTTACCTAATCAAATGAGTCGAAAATGAAATATCTATAAAAAAAAAGTAACAAATAGGAGGCGTTTATCGTCGTTATAATATGTAATTTACAAAAAAATCCCTTTCTTTTCGGGTATAATTTAAAAAAAAATGTAATTGCATAATAAATTTTCGGGTATAATGTCTTTACAATAACGTCTAAAACTCTATGTAATTTTTGCGAATGTTAATATTACTAGAAAAATTCTGTTATATTTCATGGAGAATATTATTTTTAAGAAGTGGCAGGGAGGGCATTCCACTTTTTCCCCCCCTGGAGGGGGGTTGCTATCAGTTTCGATCGAAGATGCGGAAGATTTTGTCAAAGCTAGCGGGCCCCACAGACTCCCCCACCTTCACTTCACGCGTGCTCGATCCGACGGCCGGAACACCATCCGCTGGACCCGGAAAAAGCATTCCCGATGCCCCCCATCCGACGGCCCAGATTCCCCGCGTTTGACTTGGAACCCAACCAAAAATAAAATAAAACAAAAAATACAAATATATTCCCTGGTGTGCACTACTCTCTCTCGCTCTCTCTTCGCATCTCATCACTTTACTCTCTCTCTCTCTCTCTCTGCGGGCATCTGCGATCTTCGAAATTAGGTCTTCGTTTTCCTGAGAAGAATCAGAGGTGAGGTTCGTCCCTTTGTCCCCGGTATTCCCGTTTCGTTTCGTTTCCGCTTGTGATTTCGATCCGCATCGCAGTCGTTTCTCTTTCGCCCGTTCTTTTGATTGCTTTCGAGCTTAGGGAAATGGGGGTTTTCCCCGTTCCTTTCCCCGATCGTTCGAGTCGAGCTTCTCTTGTTTGAGCTCGTCGGGGGACCGAATCGAGGGGAACGTCGCGCTTTGTTGCTCTGTTGTCGCGTTAGATCTCGCCCTGCTCGTTCGTGAGGATTGTTGGGAGTAGATGATGCTATCTGTAGGAACTAGGGGTTTGCCCGTGTCTTTGTATCCTGAAGTTTGAATTTTTAGTTATATGTGGTAAGATGGTGTTGAATGGGTTGTTGGCCAGGCTATTTCTGAAATTGCAATTGCGGTCTCGTTGCTTGATTATTTTTTTCTTTTCTCTTTTTATACACATCATCTTGATGTCGAATCAGATTGAAAGAAGCGGATCAACATGCCGTGGATGTTCAGGAACTTCGTTCGCTTGGTTGCCTTCTTTTTTATCCTATAATTTCATCGAGTCGGTAAGTCCTTTTGCTCTCAAGTTCTGCAGTCTGTTTTCAGTTTGTCGTGTAACTTGTCTTATTCACAAGAAGTTGACAATAATGAATGGGGCGGGAGTGTGGGATTCCTGAGGGGAACTTCATTCTACGGGTGATGGTGTTCTGTCTGTGAAATTTAAGTTGCTGGAGGTCTTCAATTTCCGTATGCTTTACCTCACACCAAGAGTGATAAGGTGGTCGTTTTATCCATTATGAAGTAGAGCAGTTAGTGACAACTGTCAAGAGTATAAGTTTATTCTTGTTAAATTCTTTCTCAACTACATTTTTGGCATCGTGGGCAAGAGAATGGCTATGTTCTGCTTAGCTTCCTGGTTTTCCCTTTGCAGGTAGTTTTTCAAAGTAAAGCAACGCATTCATCCGGTTTGGCCATTTGGATTTTGTGGGAGAATTGAGAATGTACATTGGAGTCACCTTTAAGAGATATCGAGCAGTGAAGGAAGTTGGCAAAATTAAAATGAGTGTTGGATTGATTGCCCATTACCAATTGATGCAAGTTTGTCAGGTGAAGTGCTTATTTTGATGTTTGCTTGGTCGAGAACTTAATTTCTTATGAGGTTGCTCTCCTTGTGTTTACCTTGAACCTACCGAATGTGCTTGCCCAAATGCAGCCATTTTGGTTACTGCTGAGTGGGTGTTACTTTTCCGGACTAACATCTGCCACTTTGCTTTTCAGTATCTTACGTCAAATTGCAATGAAAGAAATGTTATTCTTGAAAAAGAGAATTTTGAGTTAATTAATGACATCTTTGCTTCCTGTGCTTAGTTGCGCGGTTGTAAATGTTTAAAATCCACACTAGTGCTTCGTTATGATGATATATGTGACCTACTTGTGCACCGTTGGTCCAATGTTTATCAGTTCCTGCAATCATCTTCTGGGCATGCATTTCAGTACTGTTTGGGGAGAACTTTGGTTTGTTCACTGAAAGTTTGGCAATGGTATGACCCTAAACTTTTAAAAGTTGCATCTACCTCAATGAACATTTTAGTTTAGGCACTTTTCAGTTTATGTGACGCTTCTACAAACCTGAAATGCATGGTTTTTTGCACTTTACATCGTAAACTAACATAAATCCTTTAAGTGACTATCTTGTGGGATTCCACATTTATTGAAGTCGACGATGCAAAATATGACACACTAGAAAGTTCACGCTACAAAGTTGACGGGGTGAAAATGCCAGGCTTTGAAGTTATTGGTTTAGGGTGCAAACTCAGACCACCCCAAAGTTGAGGGATAAAATGGAATCCCCTTTTGCATTTCCTATATGTCAATTGTTGTAGTTGCCTGTGATTGGCCCATGTATCGCCAATATGCCTTCCTTCAATCCCTCAAGTTGTCTCTATCATGTTAATAGCGCATCAAATGTTAAATATGGGATAAAAGCTAACTGCCTTTTCTTTGATATATACTTGATTATTTGGTTTCCTTTCATTGGATTATGCGCCTTTTGTCTATATACTGGCTACATGTTCTTGCTGCTTTTTCTATGCATGTTTGCCTTAACCTGATTGTCTTATTTGAAGAAGAAATATTGTAGCCTAAATCCCCTGTTTCCATGTTATACAACAGGCTGAATACTTCCGTCAGTTGCTTAAGCCTGTTACGTAGTCTCCACCCTGTTAAGCTCTGGGAATTGGGACATTAGGGAGAATAGAGAGGCGCTCTGGTTGTGTATATGCAGGAGTAATGCCGTGAAAGTGAAATATTTGGTTCTGATAATCGTTACAATAGCCTTATATAGTATTTAGTTTTGTGACTCTGTCGTCACTTTAGCTGCCTTCTCAGCCACTTGAAATTCAGTGTTACGAACTCGGACAGCCGAAGATTTACGTCTTCACTGCAGACGATTATTAGTTGGAAATTGTAACACTGATGGAGAGCAACCACCCCTTGCCTCCCAAAAAGGAATCATATTCCATGACTAATCAAATGAGTGGTGAGTACATGGATTTTTCGACTGCATATGCATTTTGTGCGGTGCCACCACCACAGGCCATGGAACACCTTCCACCGGTCCATGGTCTTCAATTCCAACCATCTACTTTGTGCCCGAAGAATTTCATTGTATTTGACCAGACTGCTTACCAGAGCCGGATCATGTTTCACCCGGCAATTGCCCCAAAATTTGGAAATCCAGGCTTTCAAAGCTATCCGACCTATGTTGAGAAGAAAGATGAGATAAAATGTGCTTTCAACGAACAAAGGGAGGATTCTTTTTCTGATAAAGAGGACTCAGATGATATTGATGCTTTGCTGAGCTTGGAAGAGGAGGAAGATGAAGAGTATGACGAGGATGAGGTGAGCACTGCAAGGACCAATGGCAATTATGGGAGCTCGTCCCCCGATTCGTGCTCCAGCTACAGATCGAAGACTAGGAAACTTAGCATCTCTTCTCTTCTCCAGAAGTCCTCGGGCAGTACAAGCAGTTCGAGCAATGAACCCAAGCAGCAGAAAATGAAGAAGATGGTAAAGGCGCTGAGAGGAATCATTCCTGGTGGCAATCAGATGAGCACTGTTACTTTGTTTGATGAAGCTGTTAGATACCTCAAGACTTTGAAGATTGAAGCAGAGAAGCTTGGAGACTTTAAGGACTAGGCTGGTATCCATGCTATGGCACTGGGACTAAGCTGCTACATACGGGTAGCACTCCCCTTCTCTCTCTCTCTCTCTCTTTGTGCTGATAATATGCATTTGCTAGCTTGTAGATGCTGTTAAGATATTTGCTAATGGTTGTTAGGATGTTGGGACTATGAACCCTAGTTAGCTGCTTTGAAGAGAAGAGAGACTGAGAAATGACCATTTATGTGTTGTGTAAGATGCAGATTTCTTATGTTGTAGCTGTCTCGACTCTTGGCCTTGTAGACAGTAAAATAAAAAGTATGTGTCATTGGTGCCTCACTGGCTTCACTGTCATTTATCAAGTTGTTTTCCATTAGTAGGGGTACTGTAATTAGTCTTTGTTTATCAGTAGGGTACATCTTAAAAATTGGGCTTATTGCTATTATCTGTTGGCTTCTTCCATTCTACAATCTCTTGCATTATAACAACAGGGAGTCCCAGTTTTTCTGGTACGAGTTAAACTTTTTACTTGGGGGTTCACAAGTACGTTTTGCTCACAACTATTATAGCTGTGGATTTTAAGCTCCTAGCAAGCTAGATCCGTATGCGCAATTCCCTATTAATTACTACATAATCAAGTTAATGAAGTGGCCCATAAATTTCGCTATATGTGAATTTGTTTCTGACCATTTGCTGTTGTATGTGATTGAGGAAAGCAACCCCACTACAAAACAAGGCCTCACTTTCACTCTGATACAACTTCCATACCTCTTTTCTCGAAGTTATTCTTTTGCCAGTTGAATTTTGTCTCTGTTGATTTGTTAGCGCCTTCGCACGAGTTATCTTTGAGGACTTGTTTTTCGTTTTTCTTTTTCGAGAACATCCCTGGCCTAATTCTGAATTTCCACGCCACCCATGGACAGCCGTGATTTCGAGGACAGAACTAGAAAAGATGGTTATGCTTTCATAAACAGGAATTATAGAACATTGAATGAACCAATTCATGAGGGAGAAGAAAAGAGCAGTTGTGAGATACATTGAAAGAGAAGAAATTAATGTAGGAAGTACCGATAGATACTAGTTGTTCCCCGTGTTTCGGGAAGGAGCTAATAGAAAATCTAGGAATAGAATGAGAACGAATAAGATGTTTAATCCAAAAGTTTTGCGCAACTGATCAGCCAAGTCATGAGATAATCACTAGAAATCGATTTCAAAGATCATATTCACCATGCTTACAAACACTCGAATTGATTTTTCAAATCATGCTGTTTCGACGGTAAGAATAGAACTTGCAAATCCAAAGACAAGAATCCTAGCACAGCAAATGACACGCTTATGAGGACATTCAAGAATTTGCCAAACAAATCGATGAGTTGCTAGCAAAGAAGCTCATTCAATCAAGCACAAGTCCTGCATTTATGGTGTGATACCATTCCAAAGGAAAGATGGGAATAGCCGGAAGCCGGAATCACAGAAAGCTTAACGGTGATTTGGTTCTTGATGGAATACTTCATTCCCAGCAGAACAGTATCATTTAACAGAACAGATGGTACCTCCTGGTTCTCGAAAATGACGGTAAAAGTGGCCATCGGCAGATCAAGATGGCAAAGGATGACATTCCATTAACAACTTTCGGTGCTCCACAAGGACATTATCAATGGGGAGTTATGCCTTTTTTATTATGCTTAGGAAAGACACGGACGTCGGACTTGGACTACTCAAGACACATTTGTTGTCAAAACTGAGAAAAGATGCAAGTTACCGTTCTTGTCGGCAATTTTCGTCACTTTTTGTCGGAAAATATTGTAGGGGTAGTTTTAATAAAGCCGAGATTAATTATCGACAACTGAAAACAGAGATATTAGCAAAAACTAAAGGCGCGGAATTTTCTTTTGTAAATACTTTTTTTAACTCCTAAACCATTTCTAATAAAAACTAATTGCAAAGGTACCCTCAGCTTCATCAGGAAGAAGTCATCCAATATGTAAGCACAAGGGCGACTCCCCACATTGACAGATATGGCTTAAGCGGTTTACCTTTTTGTTGATAACATTCATGGTTCATAGAATTCTTTTTGCTGCGGACAGTATCACCCGAAAAATTGTAAAAGACAGACGTGTGCTCTTACGCATCGCCAAGACAGGGAAGACATCGGACTGGGCAACTCCGGCACTGTCGGTTTGGTAAGAGACTTGACGGGAGTGGCAAATGCCCGGCCGGCGAATGGACTAGTCGAACCCTTGAACCAGAAAGCACAAAAACTACTGATGTTAGAACTACCAGCTTTCCTTTCCAGTTCCCAACTAATACACGAGCAAGTTCCAAAGTTCCTTTCTGTAAAGATTTCATTGGAGGAGGCAGGAAGATTTGACCTCGGATTCTCCTGCTTTGATAACATGTGAGATTTTGTAAGATCACTCCCAACTGTTCTAAAAGCTTAAACTGTTAGATGAAAACGTAATTTAATATTTAAATATTATATCGTATGCATATGGTTAATTGAATTCACAAGAAAAGAATTTGTCATATCAGGTAATATATCCCGTTCAACATAGGCATAGAGAAAATATAACCACAAAGCATGGGGCGAGCCTCTCTTGACCGCGTTGGATCCACTAACGTGTCGAGCGCAAGTCTCGAAGCACGACGCGTGTAGTACAGTCTGATAGGTACGAAAAAGCTGTAATTTCGAAAAGGATTGATTTGTGTTTTGTAATCTCTGCAATTTTTCTTTGTCAAAAGTTTGGAAACTGATTCAGCTCTTGACAATCTGAGAGGGAACACTAGGGCACATCCGTCATGAAACCATGTTCATCGACCCTGGGATGCCAAGAACAAGTTTACTTACGTACGTGGTGAAAGCTCGAACAATGGAGAATATCTGACTGCCTAAGGACAAAACTATTTTCTTAAAATTATTGGTAAGTGGGAAGCCCTTCTATTCCTAGGCTTGATGGCCGAGATGAAATGGAATATGCTGGCTTAGAAGTTTGATGGTAACGATTTAGAAAATATGATAGGGGATGCATTGAGATCAAAGTACTTATTATGCTCTTAAGAGATTTAGATTGGGATCGTCCATTTTGAAACAGTTTTAATCAAGTGATTCCTCTTAGGAAATAGATTGAAAAATTTAAAGAAAAAAAAACAAGAAATATTGATGGAATGTTTCTAATTTTGACTCTGGTAGCGGTCGTAGGAGCACCAGTTTAGGAGAGGTACGATGCGAAAAAATTAGGGATAATTATACCTAAACTTATTGCGCTTTTCCTAATTCCGTTTTAAACGTTTTAATTTTGCCAATTCAATCATAAACCTTTTGTATTTGTGCCAATTTAATCCTAAACCTTTCGCATTTGTGCCAATTCGGTTCATCCGTCCAACTTTGACCGGGCGATCTTGACGTGGATGCCGGTTGATACTGACGGGATAATTTTTGATAATATTTTAATATTTTTTTTCAATTTTTTATTTTTAGTTTTTTAGTTCATCTTCAACTTCCAACCGGCCACCGGCCGGGCACCATCACTAGGGGAGCTCGACCTCGCCGGCGACGGTGGACGCCATGGTCGGGCGAGCTCGCCCAAATCTGGAGACACTAGTGGCCGGCGATGCAGATCATCCACATTGGAGGTTGAAGATGAACAAACGAAAAAAAAAGAAATAAAGAAATAAAAATTTAAAAAATATTAAAATATTATTAAAAATCGCTCGTAAGTTCCGGCCGGTTTTCATGCCAACGTCGACCCGTCAAAGTTGTTCGGATAGACCGAATTGGCACAAATGCGAAAGGTTTATAATTGAATTGGCGTAAAAAAAAAAGATTTAGGACTGAATTAGCACAAATGCAAAATGTTTGGGACTGAATTAACAACATTAAAAGGTTGAAGACTGAATTGGTAAAAGTGCAATAGGTTTAGAACTTTTTTGACAATTTTCCTGATAAAAGCATAATAGATTTATGACTTTTTGAATAATTTTTCCAAGATAAATTTGTTCAAATCGCCATAGTGTCGAATGTTTCGGGAGATGGGCCCAAACAAAGAAAAACGAAACACAAAACCAGGTCGACCCAAGAATCACAATCTAACTCCAATCCATTGATTCACTTATGATCCACCAATGATCCATTCCTTGGCCGTCATTTGCAATTTGCAGAAATCTTATCCATTCCACGCTGCCTCGGTCAAAAGGGGGCAAACGCGTTTGGCAGCTCAACGAGCACTATCTGTTCTATTCGCCTGGTTCTCGCAGTGCAAATGGCTGACTTTGTCCTTTTGCCCCCCCGACGATCTGTCTACCCAACTTGCCCCGTTGAAAGGAATCTTTAATCACGGGTGCAATGAAGAATGTCCCCCACCCATAAATTCCATCAAGCAAGCCATGCCATTGCCATGTTAGTGGTCAAATATACAAAGGATTTGGCCAACGAGCATAGGAGAAATCTATAATTTTCAAGTTTTTTTTTTATTATTATGTGTGATTATATAGCTTTTCTAAAATAAAAAGGGAAGACATTCTCTCGGGATGTTTATTTTCGCTAGAGGTGTCAAACGGGGTGGGATCGAGTCGGGTTTGGATCGAAACGAATACCGTCCGGCCCATATTGGTCAATTTAATCCGTTTTGACCTATTTTCATGCTACTGAGATCTAGTGATCCATACTTGACCCGATCAATATTGTTAAAACACTGCAACATTAAAATCCAGTTTAAAGAAAATTATTTCTTATATATATAGAGTTAAATTTTTTTATAGTTTTTTTATCCGACTCATTTATGACCCAATTAAAACCCATTTCGGACTAAAGTTTCTAATTAACCAATTTATGACTCACTTTTAAAATTGAAGTAACCCATTTATGACCAACCGCCATGAAATATGAGTCAAGTATGGGTTCTAGACCCATTTTGCCACCTCTAATTTTCGCATTTAAATGATCCCTGGTAGAGCAAAAGCGAGCATCATTTTCTTAGGAAAATGAGAAATTTCACATTGTAGTTTGGAGGGTAGGCCAAGTTCCAGATCTTATTATTCTGTAGATTTTAGGGATTCGATTGATGGGCATGGTCTGGTCTTCATCTCCAGCTAGTGGCCGATGGAGTTTTGTGACAACATTCAAGTGATCTGGTCAAACTTTGGTGCTCATTTCATTGTCCTAGAACCACCATTTTTGTCTTCTCAGCATTGATCTAGGTTTCAACGTACGCTGGAAGAAGACGACTTCCCTTCACATGATGTCAAGGCCTCTATAATTCTCAAGCGTTCTACTATAAAAGGGTCTTCACTGAGTGTTTCAGCTCCACTCACTTTCGAAGTAGTTCAGGGAAAAATGAAAATGCTCGGTCTTGATTTTGTGTTGTTCATAGTGTTTTTCCTTCTGGTTCTTCCGTCTCTTTCTCTAGAAACAAACACACAGGTTGAGATTCAAGCACTGAAAGCCTTCAAGAGCTCCATCACCAGTGACCCATTGGGAGCTCTTGATGATTGGGATGAAGTGAGTCATTCTCACTGCAACTGGTCGGGGATTACCTGTGACCCGGCGTCGAAACAGGTCGTGTCTATTTCTTTGGTGGACAAGCAGCTCGCAGGAGGCATATCGCCTTTCCTAGGGAACCTCGCAGCCCTGCAGGTTCTCGATCTAACTCTAAATAATTTCACAGGGAAAATTCCGGCGGATCTCGGAAAATGCTCGCAGCTCTTGGAATTGACCCTTTATGAGAACTCTCTATCCGGTCCGATACCACGAGAGTTAGGGAATCTCAGGAGTTTGCAGTCAATTGATTTCGGCGACAATTTCCTGAGTGGAAGTATCCCCGAAAGTATCTGCAACTGCACATCCTTGTTGGCGCTTGGTCTCATCGGCAACAATATCACCGGCAGGATTCCTGCCGGAATAGGAAGCTTGACCAATCTTCAGCTCTTTACAGCTTTCGGAAACAACTTGGATGGTCCTATACCTAGTTCTGTCGGTTTACTGGAGTCTCTCCAAGCATTAGACTTGAGTCAAAACCAATTGTCAGGAGTCATTCCTAGAGAAATCGGCAACTTGTCCAATTTAGAATACCTCCAGTTATTTGAGAATGTCCTCGTTGGAGAAATCCCGAAAGAACTCGGCCATTGTACCAACCTTGTCGCTCTTGAGTTATACATTAACTCCTTCACGGGCTCCATTCCCACAGAGCTTGGGCATTTGGTTCAAATGAAAAGCTTGCATTTGCATAAGAATAGGTTGAATTCCACCATTCCACCATCTCTATTCCAACTTAAGTCGCTGACCAGATTAGGACTCTCAGAGAATGATTTGACTGGTAGTATTCCTCCTGAGATAGGTTCATTGAGATCTTTACAGGTTCTGACCCTTCATTCCAACAGGTTCACTGGAGCAATTCCTTCGTCCTTGACGAACTTGACCAATTTAACATACTTGTCTATGAGCTCCAATCTTCTCACAGGTCAGATTCCGAAAAATATCGGGTCGCTTTACAACTTGAAGAACTTGACCCTTTATGACAACCTTCTCGAGGGATCAATACCAGCTAGCATTACCAACTGCACCGGTATTTTAGTCATAAGTCTCAGCATGAACTATCTGAGTGGAGAAATTCCCCAAGGCTTAGGAAATTTGTCAAATCTGACATTTTTATCTATCTGGGCCAATAATATATCTGGTCAAATCCCTGATGATCTCTGCAACTGTTCCAGACTTGCTACTCTTGATTTAAGCGACAACAAGTTAAGTGGATTCGTAAAACCCAGCATCGGCAACCTGGTTAATCTCCGCATTCTGAAAATCATTAACAATTCTTTTGTGGGTGAAATTCCACCAGAGATAGGCAATTTGACCCAGTTACTCATTCTGTCGATGGCTGAAAACAACTTTTCCGGGCCGATTCCTCCAGAAATCTCGAGACTCTCTCTCCTCCAAGGCCTCTCTCTCCATGACAACGCCCTGAAGGGAACGTTACCTGATGGACTATTTGAACTGAAACAGTTGACGAACTTGCAGTTGCAGCGGAACAGGTTGATGGGTCTGATTCCAACTTTAATCTCAAGACTCCAGTCACTTTCTCTGTTAAGCCTCAGTGGAAACATGCTTAGCGGATCGATTCCTAGAGAGATGGAGATGCTGACGCGGTTAATGACCTTAGATCTCTCTGATAACAGTCTTACTGGCTCAATTCCCAGATCTGTGATTGGAAGCATGAAAAGAATGCAGATATATCTGAATCTTTCACGCAACTCACTGACAGGAAGTGTGCCAGATGAGCTTGGTGAAATGGAAATGATACAGGCTATTGATATCTCGAACAATAAACTCTCAGGAACCATTCCTAGAACACTCGGAGGCTGCAAAAACTTGCTTTCGCTTGATTTTTCAGGAAATAGACTTTCCGGTCCACTTCCGGTTGAAGCTTTTACAGGAATGGATTCCCTAACAAGCCTGAATCTTTCGAAGAATGAGATAAATGGGTCACTGTCCGATGATTTGGCAAAGATGAAGCATTTGAGTTTGCTTGATCTTTCATATAACCATTTGATGGGCGTGATCCCTGAAAGCTTCGGCAATTTTTCTAGCTTGAAGCACCTCAACCTTTCCTTCAATCATCTTGAAGGCCGCGTGCCAGAGAAAGGCATATTTGTGAACATCGATGCGTCGAGTTTGACGGGTAATGATGCTCTTTGTGGAATCGAATTTCTCGGCTCTTGTGACAATAAGAGTTCTAAGAAATTGTCGAAGAGAACCATACGAATTTTATTGGCACTGGGGTCTGTCACTGTACTTTTTGCATTAGTTTTGATACTATCGATCGTCAAGTACAAAGCAGGCAGAAAAAAGTCACAAGAGCTTGAGAATACAGAACCACATTATGCATCTGCAATGAACCTCAAGAGGTTTGAGCAGAAAGACCTCGAGGCTGCGACTGAATTTTTTCGCGAGGACAATATCATCGGTGCAGGCAGCTTGAGCACTGTGTACAAGGGCCTCTTGGAAGAAGGGAAGGTTGTTGCTGTGAAGAAACTGAATTTACGTCAATTTTCCACAGAATCCGACAAATGCTTCAATAGAGAAGTAAAGATCCTTAGCCAGCTGAGGCACCGAAATTTGGTTAGGGTGATCGGCTATGCTTGGGAGAGCGGGAAATTGAAAGCTTTGGTCCTGGAATACATGGAGAATGGAAACTTGGATAGCATAATACACGACGCTCAGATGGATGGGTCGCGGTGGATGCTGTCTAAAAGAATTGATGTCTGTGTTTCCATTGCGAGCGGGTTGAGTTACTTGCACTCTGGATATGGTTTCCCCATAATCCACTGCGACCTGAAGCCTTCTAACATCCTTTTGGATGGAGATTGGGAGGCTCACGTGAGCGACTTCGGAACCGCTCGGATGCTAGGGATTCATCCCCAGAATGGGACTGGCATTACTGCTTCATCAGATTTCCAAGGCACGATCGGCTACATGGCACCAGGTAAATATCTTGCTCATACAAGTCCATGGCCATGTGATTTAAGCCAAAACATCCCAAGTAGCCATTTCATTTCACTTGAGTTCTGAACATTTCTTGAGCGTAATAAGCCCAAAGAGTTCACTCTCCTTGGAGTTTTCACTAGGTAAAAGCGTCAAAGCCAACAGCCTGCTTCTGCAAGCATATAAGCTGAAATCTTGACTGTAGTGTTGCACACAAAACATTATCAGCTGGTATTTAGCTCATTCATTCATACTCATACTATGACACATTTGAACATGTATGCAAGCGAAAAGTGAGTATATATAAGCAAGCAAACCGTATCGGAATATATTTATGCATGTATATATACTGAAGTGTCGACCGTAGAGTTGAAACACAAATCATCAAAGCTGGCATTCAACATGTTCATTCCAATTAGCATGATAATGGATTGCATAACTGAGAAATGTCCTATGATTCCTCCTCCGTCTGGACTCTTTTCATGATCTTTCCGGTGCAATTTCTAACCCATAAATAACAACTCTCTCTATCTCTCACTCAATCAGCATCTTCTGTCTTCTCCCTTTGGCCAGAGTTTGCCTACATGAGAAAAGTCACAACTAAGGTGGATGTTTTTAGCTTCGGAACGATAATGCTGGAGCTGCTAACAAGAAGGAGACCAACTGCGCTCACTCAGGAGAACGAATACCCAATCAGTTTGCATCAACTGGCAGAGACGGCTCTTGCAACCGGAACCAGTGGGATTTTCCAAATCTTGGACCCGCTTCTAGCTGCGAATGTTTCCAAGGAGCAGCAGGAAACCATAGAAAAGCTCTTCCAACTGGCTCATCAGTGCACTTCTCCAGATCCGGCAAACCGACCAGACATTGATGAGGTCCTGGCTGTCCTTACAAAAATAAAGGCCAAGGCAAGCTAAAACTGAAAACTTTTGATGCTATGAGTTATGGGAAGCATTGTAAAGAGCATGATAGTTGAACCCTGCTAGTTCTTGCACCAGCAGAACCGATTTTGAAGCAGGATTACATTCGCTCAGCTGTTTTCGTCCCATTTCTTGAAAATTTTAGCAGGTTCGGCATAAGGAAATAGAAGATCTCAATCCAGTCTTGAAGAAACATTGACAGTCTAGTTACTTGCATTGGATATCCTAATCACATTAGAGAATCCAGCTGCTTGTCCCTAGCTTCCTTCATCACAATTTCAGATCGAACCGGAAAAGAGATGGTGAATGGCAAGTAGACCAGAGAGCTTGATCAGACAAAAAAGCCCAGAAACAAGAATTGCACAGATATATCTTCTCGTTGCATCAAAACTCAACCTCACTCTCTACAGAGCATCACATTCCGACAAACAAGAACTCAAGACATTAACCATAAAGGAAATTGAGAATTCGTCGCGAATAACCAAAATGATCACGACGATCAACCTCAAACAGTTACCAAAACCTTGTGAAGATTGCTCAAATGTCATCTCTTATGTACCTTTTTGGGGGCTTAACCATCAGGACCAGGAGGATCGTTACGAAGAAACTCATCCACAGTGGAAGGAAACACCAACCCACCAGAACCGCATCCACCGCCCTCGCAGACAGACGCGGCTTTACCCAGAAGCAGATGCACCAACCTCAACGGCTCCACCCTCTCATCCCCATCACCACCGCCGCGGCCGTTCAAAAAGCACTCAATCCACCGATCCAGTCTCTCTGCCTCCTTCGGGCACTTCGGCCCCTTCACGCCGGCGATTCGCTCGTAGAACCCTCCCTCGCACTCGCAAGCCCCGGCGTCTCCGCAGCCCGCTCCTCCTCCTCCACGAGACTTCGGCTCGCGGTTCCCCAGACCGAGCATCCGCATCAAGCGGTCGATGTCGTCGGCCGAATCGGCGTCGATCTCCGTCGCCGGCGGCGGAGGAGATTCGGGCGGAGAATGGAACTGGGGAGAGCAAGAGAGGAACGCCTCTGGTGCTTCGCTGCTATCTTGAAGAGGAGGAGGAGGAGGAGGGGGAGGATCGAGGGCTTGGTGGTGGTGGTGGTGGTGGTGGTAGGGTAGGGAGGAGAGAAGGTGGAGAGGGGATGCCGGAGAATGGTCGAGTGGTGACGAAGCAGTGGTTTGCGGCGTTTGGCGGCGGCGGGGGCGGTCGAGTTTGAGTCGCTTTTCGACTCGCTCGAGTGAAGAGAAGAAGTTGGAGCGCATCCTTCAGACGGCGAACGCTGACGCGGCAGTTTTTAAGTTTATTAGCAAGATATGGAGGGAAAAATGGTTGCGCGGTCGAGAATTAGTATTTTCCGGGACAGTTTTACCATTTTTGCAAATATAATTTATAATCGATCAATCATATTATTCGCGTGATATCGAGATCAAATTAATCTTTTTTAATGACAAGAAATTTCATGAAAATTCAAAAGTAATTTGTGTTATCGATCGAGGAAAGTAAGACAGAGAGGAGTGAGTTGCAAGTCTCATAGGGACGCAACCACAATGAAACACTATCATAGTCCTTTTGTTTCGCGAAAAATGAATGATTTGAAATATATTTTTTTTAAAAAGATCGCTTATATAACTTACAAAAAAGTCCACCAAATTATTTAGACATATATTATTATCGATAATGAAAAGATTTCGAATTGACTAATTATTTCAAGCAATACAAGCGATCATTTTTAATAAAATACTTTCCAAATCGTTTATATTCAGCGAAAAAAAAAAAAACGGAACGTACATAAGTGGCGTGTATTGCGTTGTTTAGATATGGCAATACCTCTTAGCCGTAGGGTTAGACAAGCCCGTGGACTAACGAGGCCCGTTGGCTTGACGGGTCTGCGAGGCTACCAAGGCCATGATCAGGTTGACCATCGGGATAATCCTTGGAAAGAATAGGGATGCGTTTGATTAGACTTTGAAAATGGGCTTTAAGCAAATGCAAATGTCTTTAGCCTAAGTGGTTTTGTGAAAATGTAACTGGCGTTTGGTAAAAAATTGTTTAAAATGCAACTTTGGGTTAAGTAGTGTTTAGCAAAAGAAAAAATTTCAAAGGGCTTTTGGTCGCATATTTTTTTTTTAAATTTTTTATTTGAAAAAAAAATCAAAACCCTTCGCCGGTCGGCTTTGGCCAACGGTGAGCCGGATCTAACACCGGCAATCGTCATCTGAGGCCGCCTGGGGTCGTGTGACCCTAGGCGGCCTTTGCCAACCACCCTGAAGAAGAAGAAGATGATTCTAGGGTTTCACTTTTAAAAAAGAGTAAAATGAGTTTTTAGTAAAGTTTTGAGGGCAAAATAGGTAACTGACTATTTTCATCGATGAGGCCTTCAGTATTCCGAAAAATGCTGAAAACTCAATACTGGTCCCTCCCAGCATTGGATTTTCAAGCTTCTCAAGGCTAACATTTGGCCAAATGGCTCTTGAAAAGGCTTGCCTCCCCAGCATTTTTCCCAAGGGGCTTTAGTTGAACCAAACACACCCTAATACTATCCCTCCCCCCCCCAAAAAAAAAAAAAAAGCATCCGAATACTAGTTATATTGACATTTGATAATAATTTATGGTGCATCTTTACTTGTATCTTGTATAAAAATGTACAATGAATATTGTTTTAGTTTTATTGGCTTCTTTCCATTTCAGATTTTTCCATTCACAAGAAGAAGACGTTATTATGTATTCCATCAGTATTCTTCAGTTGACACCAAGAGTTTAAAATTTTTGAAGTCTGATTCTCCCCAGCTCCTTCAAGACTTGATTCTACCGCATGAAGAGTTCGATGTCTACGTTCCGATGTCGAGGACGAAAGATTCAGGGATGATTAGTTGGTGTATCTATAGCGATACACAAATGGCTTTTCGCGTTTCACTGGAATACCAAGTGTGGGCGATGACGCCGATCCCCGACACTAATATGGCAAAGAGAGGCCTTACATGTTTCACTGGAAAATCACACACGGGAAAGTCATGTACGCACTTATGCGCCATCCATTTACATTGTTCATGAAATACGAACATGCACAGCTAACACGATTTAGAACTTCTAACTTATCTGATCAGATCATTATGATGGCTAAAAGGATTATTTTGTTTTGACAGCAGACTCTGCGCCGGAGAATCCTTCATTATGATAGAATGTTTTTGAGGATGGCGTTTGCAGATAAATCTATGAATCTTAAGCCGCAAAGGATGAAGAAAAACAAAGAAGAAACGTGGGAGTTCAGTTGAAAGGGAAGGAAGATGATTGAGTATGTCACTAAAGCTAGCAGCAATACACGAAATTTCACACCTGCTGAAGTGTCGTTTCCGACCAATCCACATCACATGAATGAAATGCCAATCCCACTCAAGACTCTCGCAATCACTTTCCAGGGACGAAGTTGGTGGCATAGGCCCAAGCATTGTTGTTGACTGGGTCGGCAAGGTGGTCAGCCAAGTTCTCCAATGGACCCTTTCCCGTCACAATGGCCTGCACGTAGAACCCAAACATGGAGAACATGGCGAGCCTGCCGTTCTTGATCTCCTTCACCTTGAGCTCAGCGAAGGCCTCGGGGTCGTCGGCCAGGCCCAACGGGTCGAAGCTCCCGCCGGGGTAGAGCGGGTCGGTGACCTCACCGAGCGGGCCGCCGGCAATACGGTAGCCCTCGACGGCTCCCATCAAGATGACCTGGTGGCCCATATGGCCAGGATGCTCTGGGCATGGATCAAGCTTGGGTTGCCCAGGTAGTCGAGCCCTCCCTCGTTGAAGATCTAGGCCTCAGCCTTAAACCACACGGCCTCGCCGAACTTGACGCCATTCCGGGCCAGGAGCTCGGGGAAGACCCAGCCGAGGGCGCTGAGCATGGCCCACCTGGCGTGGATGACCTCGAGCTCGCGGTTCTTGGCAAAGGTCTCGGGGTCGGCCGAGAGCCCGGCAGTGTCCCAGCCGTAGTCGCCGGGGAACTGGCCGGTGAGGTAGCTAGGGGGCTCGCTGGAGAACGGGCCCGGGTACTTGACACGGTCCGGGCCGTACCACGGGCTCCCGGAGGAGACGGACTTGACTGATTTCCTCATGGAGACTCTCCCATTGCCGAGGAGCTCGGGAGTGGAGGGGGATAGCCTCACCGCCTGCCCGGCGAAGGACGGGGAGGAGAGAGCCATGGTGGAAGCTGCCATTGAGGGGGTGGATTTGGGAGCTTGATGAGCGTGTCTTTAAGTGTTTGAAAGAGAGAGTTGAGATGGAGTGGTGATGGTTGTGTTGGGCTATATAAATGCACGAGGGTCCTTATCTTAGAGATCTCTATCTGAATTCCTATTGGCTTTGCAAGTCAGTTCGATTTTTGGGAAATTTTCATTTTCTTTTTAAATTTTTTTTTTGTTATTTTTATTTTGTGGGGTTGTATCAAGAGGCGGAGAAATTTCAGAGATAATTATCGTAAATTCAGATTTTTCCCACCAATCGGAGGGTGCCACTTGGGGGCAATTCGGATAACCCTATATCTGCATGAAGTTGCATGTTCATCAAAGTGGGACCACCACCTTCTTGGTTGTACAATTCTCGTATCAACACGAATATCCCATATGTCCTTAGAATATTGAGTAGGAGAAATAATTATGTGACTGTTTTTAATTCACTAGAGATTAATAGTCTATTTCGAATCATGAAAAATAAAATACAACAAGCAATTAGAAATTTTTGAGGGGACCATATCTTCTAGAATTTGTGGTCCACAACGTATTGTTACTCTAAAAAATCACTTAATGATTTTTATGCTAGCAAAAGTATTAAAAAAATATGATATTGTTTATTAAATGGACAATTAACTGCTTTTGTGTAGTTGTCATCGACTTACTTAATGAAGTTAACAATGCATTAAGGTTCCATTTGTTTCACATAAGACAACTTCTTGAAAAAAAAAAAAGATTCATGTTAGGATTTTCGGGTCATCACAAGAACCGTGGCTCGCCCCGCACCACCCCATTGACATAATGATCAATATCATTGTGGATAAAACCAGGGCTCTACCACGACACTCTAAACCTCATGGAGGCATTGAACATCTCAAAAAGAAGAGGGGAAGATGGTGATGAAGATCCTATAAATCTTTCATATCACCGATAATCCAGATCTTGATTAATCTGAGACGAAGCAAGGACAATTCCGTTGGTCGCCCGAAATTTCCTGCCCACTTCTATCACGGCCTCAGATTTACCGATTTGCGTCATTTCTGCACCGCAAAATTGGTGGTTGCCATTTTAGATCATGACCATTATGGAGGCGGTGGCCACAATTCCGAGATCTAGGGTTTTTCCTTAGCTTTCAATTAACTGAATTTTTTAATTTAATTGGATTTTTCTTTATTTATAATCTTATCTTGAAATGTAGCAAACACTTGATGGGGTTAAATATATCCATCTTTATTATCTAGAGGATTTGGTATTCCACTTTATCCTGCCATATCCCAATCAAAGTTTCGACGACCAAATGCAACCAAAAGGATTAGGACTCAATTAGCAAAAAAAAAAAAAAAATGTATGACTGAATCAGTATAATTGCAATAGGCTTAGGATCTAGTGGTAGTTTCTCCCAAAAAATTAGCTCTGCCCAACCAGATCCATGTTATTTGCATTCGCATTGCAACTACGTAGGTCAAAACTCCTCATTCCTATATCCCTTGTTACAAAATTCGTCAAAAATTAAGGGACATCAATATGACAAATTGAATAGGTTAAATCCCTTTGGTACTATGTGGAAAATATCTCACGGCAATTAAACTTTGGTCTTCCATTTTGCACATAAAAACTTTATGGATCATGAAATCACATGTTTTTAAGTGTGAGTGAACAATTATTTCATGATTGTTTATGTTTTGAAAATGAAAAAGTTGTAAGATATTGAGGTTATCCTACACTTGGAAGAAAGAAGTAGAAAAAGGAAGAAATATAGTGATAATTTGATTCTTCATTGCCGTAGTAAATAGGGAAGAAAATTGAATTTCTTTCTTCGTCTTTACAAAAAAAAAAGGGAGCAATTAATTGTGACACGTTCACAAACGGGATGGTATTGACTTTCATACAGGTGCTGCATGGCTGTCGTCAGCTTGTGTCGTGAGATGTTTGGTCAAATCCTATAAAGAGCGAAACCTTCATTTTGTGTTGTTGAGACATGCGCCTAAGGAGAAAGCCTTTGCAATCGAAGTGAGCCGAGGAGCCGAGTGACGTGCTAACGCTATTTGTCTTCTTCTCGGTGCTTTTCTCTTCCATCCTACCTTGCGCCACTTACGGATTCAGTTAGGGGAGAGTTCCGCTTTAGAGGGAAGCACCGGCGAGAGCAGGGGTGGATGAAGCGGAAGCGAAAATGTCGGCGAGACCGCTTGTTGAAGGTCCGATGGCACCTTGCTCCTACCTGAGCTATGCAACAACGAGATGTCCCTTGATCCTTGTTTCCATTATTGGAGAAAAAGAAAGGACTGTACTCCTTGTCAAAAGTATCGTATTAATGTGCAAATTAATGGAGATGAATTTCCCTTTGAGATCTCTATTTTACCTAATTGACAGACTATTGATGGGAACAGTGACCCACTCAACATTGCACTGTTTCCGAAGAAGCCTTCGCTTGAACACTAAAAGCCTTCAATCGTGCCACCAGCTATAAAAACACTGCAATTTTTCATTATTAAAAACTTATAAATTGGAGTCAATTACTTTGTTAAAAACTCAACTTTTACTTGAAATCATCCTTATGGATGTTCATCTGTTATTGAGCACCTCTTGTATTGATTTTATTCCTTGCACATTAATAAATACATTTAAATGTCTGAAATATCTTTGAAATTTGCAATTTGCCATATAGTGATTATGTAGTATCGGCTTTATTTTAAAAATCGAAACCTTCATATTCGAGGGCGTCGCCGAGAGCCGCCATAGCTAGGCGAGGGCCAGCAACCCTCCCCACAATCTGGGTGGGTGAGGGTCACCGGGCCCTCACCCGTGGTCAGCAAGGCCACCGGCCTTTTTTGGCGACAGGGAGGAGGAGGTCCTTGCCTTTGGCTTTCTTTTTTTATTTTTTTAATGCATTTTTTAATTCTATTTAATGAATATTCTATTTAAAAAAATTAGAACTTAGGCTAAAACAACGTTGTTTAGCCTTATGTTTCATGTTTTAGCCACGTAGGAGAAATAAAATACTCCAAAAAAAATCACATCAACATTTTCTATTAATCTAAATGGATGGAGTTAATGAAAAGACTCATTTTTAGGACTTGATTGTGTTTGTTATAAGTTTTGTGACTCAATTACAATTCCACGACAAGTTTTAGGACTTCCGGTATATATATCCCTTTTTCAAGCTGTTGAACAATGGCTACCTTCTTGAGCCGCCATAGGAAGTAGGAAGATAGAAAAAGAACTTGCAGGAGTTGTTTATTTTTTACATCCAAGAATAGGAAATGACATCCGATAATTTATGCTGTGAGTTTTACATTCAAGAGTGGTTTATATATATTCCCATTGAATGAATGAATAACCATTTCTTACTTACCACAATAAGTGAATTCTTTTTTTTGTTGTTGCTCAAACCAATAAATTAAGAAATTATCAATCGCAGCCTTAAAGAAATTAATTTTCACCACTTGATGCGCTGATGTAACATAGTCTAGGATAAGGATTTTGGAGCGAAATGCAGCTATTCACAATTGATGTTTGTTGAAGTATTTCTTTTTTGACTGTTACTTGGGCAAAAGTTATTTTATGTTGATACGCATTGTCATAGCTTAAGTAACCATACTCTGCCATATATAGAGGACATAATTTATGAGGACCCCGACCGGTCACTCGATGGGGCAAGAAGCAACCTCAAAACTTGCTAAAGAAATCATGAATGTGTTGGTTGATGTCATGAGGCCTTTCTTGGTTGAGGAAATGCGCCACACCTTCCATGACCACCACTTCCTCCAAGAGAGGGACCGTCTTCTTGAACCCGCCTTTGTGTATGAAGTCTTTGATGTCTGGCATGTGGTAAACCAGGTCAAGCTCACCCACAATGAACTTCACAGGCACTTTCACCTCAGCTCCATCCCATGGTGCCATCAGCTCCCAGTTGCTGCAACAGTTAATACAAGAGAGTGTATCAGTTCAAAAGAAGCTCCTTGATTCCTACTTCCATTATTGGCCTGCTAAGCTAATCGATCCGGTGAAAATCACGCTGAAACTATAACTAAATTGGTGACAACATATGGACACCCTTCCTTTCAGATCATGGATTGCACAGTGCAGAGAGGAATAGATCTAAGTCTTGTACCAAACTACGCGGAATTTCAGAGCAATGTGAATTTCAAGTAGACAGTTGCGATCTCACAGCACAATGCGATCTCATCCCTTCTCCTGTGCACATACATACAAGAGATTAGATTGATCATCCCGGGGAAAGAACAGCTCACCGATTGATGTTCCTGTAGTAGTTGATCCCTCCAGTGAAGCCCTTCTTCTCAAACTTGTCAACGTAATAATCGACGTCCTCCCGCGTCAGCCATGAAGGCAACACAACTGGGTCTTCCACTGGGTGCCCGAACCCTTTCCCTTTGGGAAAGAAAAGCGGGCCGGGAATGCGGTATGTCAACATCCCCTCGAGAACTCTCCTGGTCCCCATCTCTGAAAACTCGGCCTCAATCTCTCCAGGTTCCTGCATTTAATGCAACTATGACAACAATTATGCACCTTAAAATGGACTCGAGTTGATATTACCCTTGTCACGATGGATCTCTACACAAAAATCAAATGAGTTTATGATTGTTATGTTCACTCGGTTCTAACTCATCACAAGAAGATCAATACCTACAGGAAAAAAGCGTCGCATGTTTCTCGAAATCAAATGCAGTGCAAAACTCTAGATGACAACCTAGTTAGGTGTTCAAAGAGTAACACAAGAAAAACCCGAACCTGAAACCTACAGATGTAGTAGTCATCGCCATAGGTGGCCCTGTAGCCGTCGAGGGGCTTCCTCTCGGGGTTCCGGGGCAGCCACGGCACGCTGAGATTGACCAGAGCCTTGACCCGGTCGGGCCTGAGTAGGCATAAGTACCATGCCATCAGGGCCCCCCAGTCGTGGCCCACCACAAACGCCTTTTCCTCCCCCTCCGCTGCCACAGCGTCCAGGAGCCCCACCAAGTCACCCACCACATGGAGGGCTGTGTAGGCATCCATCGGGGCCGGAGCCTCAGAGTCCCCGTAGCCGCGGAGGTCGGGGGCGACGGCACGGAAGCCGAGCATGGAGAGGCCGAGGATCTGGTGGCGCCACATGTACCAGAGCTCTGGGAACCCGTGGATGAAGAGGATGAGTGGGCCCTCGCCACTCTCCGCCACGTGGAGGTTCACGCCGTTGACCTTCACCATGCGATGCTTGATGGTCTCCATCTTTGCTTGGGACTGTCTGAGTGAAGTTCGCCGTAGGGAGCGTGTTTCCTCGATTTGTGTTGTGTGATTGAACTTTTCAAGAAGATGATGAGGAGAAAGAGTGCAACAACAAAACTCACAGATGGCACGGGACAAAGTAGAGAGATTGATGGAAAAGGTTAGATCGCAACCTGGATAATAGCAGACAATTGTCACGGGCTGAGAGATTGTGATCGACCCGTGCGGCGGCTCAGCTTCTTTTGGATCACTGGAGATGATAGAGAGAGACTCTGGGAGGAAGCTTTGTATTTCTTTGGTGGATGATCAAATGATAAGGAGGACTATCCTTTATATAGGAGGGGGCCTCGAATTACAACCGTAGATCTTACTTTCATCTAATGGCCTAGATTTCATCTACCAACTTCCCAACTACTGACATTAAATAGGAAGGTTCCAGAACCTTGCCAAATTACCGATTTGCCCGTCCTTGGAAACCTTCTAGAATATTATAGAAAACTAGTAGAAAATCCTAGACAAACCCTAGGGGACCCGGATATATCAAGTCATGGGGCGTTTCTCGGCCTTCCGCACGACCGGTTGGGGCACAAAAACCTCGGCCCGTGTCATTCTCCCCCACCCATTTGAGCGCCGTCCTCGATGCTCTTAGCTCGGGGCTTTTACGCACAACGGAATTTTTGTTTTGGCCGCCCGCATCCTTCTCTTGGATCGTCGGCTTCTTCCGGCTTTTATTTTTGTGTCCACGAGAGTGCTTCTTCTTCGGCTTCGGGACTTAGGATTTCTTCGGTGCTTGGATAGCTTCATGAGTCATCAGCGACTCGTTCTATGTCTTGGCCGCATCAATGCCTTCCAGCTACAGAAACAACACGTTGATCGGCAGAGTATCTTGAGTGTTTGTAGGTAGCTCCCACTTTTCCTTTGTCTTCTCCAAAGGTCGGGTCTTCACGCTTGACTTGGGTGGTGACTCAACACTTGTCTTCTTTTCCACGAGTCGAATCGTGTTGATGCTTTTCGGCTCCTTCACTCCATTGAACATCGGTACGACCGATGCGGCTTTAGGATCCGTGATGATGATCGTCTTGGACCTCAAATCAACCATTGTTAGTGCGTTGTCAAAGAAGTCCATCCCCCGCAAAAGATCGTAATCGTCGAGTGGGATTACATCGAAATCAAGCTTCCCTTTCCATCCGCCGACTTGAATTTCTACGCCTCTAGCTATGCCGTTAGCTAGCTAGTCCGAAGTGTTGAGCGGCTTGAAGAAATGCTCGATTAGTTCCACGTGGAGTCCCAGCCACTTTGCCGCCTCGCTCGATATGAATAGATTTGTCGCCCCTATGTCAACCAAAGCAACAAGCATTTTACTACATACCTTGACTTCCACAAAGTTCAGCATTGATGTTCTTGTAATCTTCTTTGATGGAGATTGAGCCTGGATGGTGTTGAGTCGAGCCACGCCACCAAGTCGCACAATCTTTGGTTCTTCCTCTTTTTGCTCCTCATCCTCCTTATGCTTGGCAACGATGGAGTTGGGAGTTTTGCTATTGTTCTTCTTCGGACATTGTTGAATCCAATGGCCGCCACCGCAAATCGCACACAAATGAGAGGGATGATGTTTGAACTTGTCCTCCGGATTGATGTAGTTGTTTTGGGGTCGGTTACCTCGATATTGGTAGGGTTGATTTCTAGAAGACCCTTCTCCCCAATTTCTTTCTCTTCCTCGGTCTTGATGTTCTAATTGACCACGACCGGAATTTTTTCATCATCTCTCGCGATCCGTGTCTCGATCCTTCCCTCCATTTCCCTTGGACTTCAAATCGAGCTTGCTGAAGTTGACCAGTGACTTAGCCCCGGATATCGCCTTTGTGAGACTTAGGATGTCTCTTCATTTTATCTCGAGCTGCACCCACAGCTTGAGTTCGTCCATGAATGCTTCGCGAGCCTCCTCTTCGCCTAAGTTGGGGGTTTGCGGTTTGAGCTCTGTGAACTCCTTGATGTACTCCTGGATCGAGCTCTTTTGCTCAAGATGATGAAGCTTGTTACGAGCTTCTTGTGCCACGAACACTGGGCAGAAGTTGTTCCCGAGTTGTTTGGTAAACTCGTCCTACGTTTCTATCATGTTTGAGTTGCCCTTCCTGGCTTCATCGCACATGAATCGCCACCAAAGCATGGCTTGGTCGGATAGATATAGAACAATAGTTTGTACCACAGCCGCTTCGTCTTGAATCCCCACGGCGTCAAAGTAGTGCTCCATACTCTAGATGAAGTTTTCAACCTCTCCGGCGGATCGTTCACCTTTGAAGTCTTTTGGTTTTGGCACCTCGATCCTTGGCGCCACTTGCATGACTAGTGCATCGCTCGCCGTCGCACCATTAGCAATGCTTGTTTTGCACAAGACTAACTCCATCTTGAGCTCTCTAATCTCCACCTTGAGCGCCTCTATTTTGGCTGGGCAGGAGTTTTCCTTTTCTTCGACGTTAAGCTTCAAAGCTTCGACTGACGCTTCGAGAGCTTCGTCTTTCATGTGTAGTGGTCCGATGGCTGCGTTGAGTCCGATGGTGAAGTCTTCACGAATCTTCTCGTCCATGTTGGTGATCCAGTCCTTGGCATCTTCAAGACCATCGAGTAACTCTTGCACCGTTCTCCTCATCATGTCGTACTTGTCGGCAAGCACGGAGACCGCGTCCGACGATGCTTCTCTTCTTTTTGATTTACCCCGTTTCTCCCGTGGAGCTTTGTCTTGGGGAAGTTCCCCATCTATAACTACATAAACATGATCCACTTCTGAGTTAGACATTACCTCAACCCGTTTGATGCTCCTCGACCTCACGAATAGCTCGTCTCTTCGTTTTTGCTTTGATACTACTTGTCACGAGCCGGGAGATTGTGATAGACCCGTGCGGCAACTCGGGCTTCCTTTGGATCGTTGGAGCGCTTGTGCTAAACCTTTTCTCTATATTCGTTGCCTTTCTAACCTGGATTGTGTAGAGAGAGGAGATGATCGAGAGAGAGAGGCTCTGGGGAGGAAGCTTTGTATTTCTTTGGTGGATGATCAAATGAGAAGAAGGACTCCCCTTTATACAAGAGGGGGCCTCGAATTACAACCGTAGTTCTTACTCTCATCTAACGGCCTAGATTTCATCTACCGACTCCCCAACCACCGAGATTAAATAGAAAGGTTCCAGAACCTTGTCAAATTACCGATTCGCCCATCCCCGAAAACCTTCCAGAATATTATAGAAAACTAGTAGAAAACCCTAGATAAACCCTAGGGGACCCAGACATAGCAAGTCCTGGGGCATTTCTCGGCCTTCTACACGATCGGTTGAGCATGAAAACCTCAACCGATGTCACAATCTTGAAAAGTGAAACCAATCAATTGATAGATAAGAACAAAATCATTTCCTCTCTTTTATTTTTATTTTTTTCCTCCTTTTTTTTGGGCGATTCCATCAAATGATTTGATTTCGTTCTAAAGTCGTGAGACTACGGAAATTATTTTCCTTTTAATTTGGTTAGAAATGAAATGCTTCGTTCCGCTAGCGATGTGACATAGGGCCGATTATTAACAACCGCTATTCGAGACACCAAAGTGATTTTCTAATTTGGATAGCGAAGGAGGTACTACCTAGCGATCCCGATTTGCAAAATTCGATGTGCTACGTCGATGACTGTTGACACCTAAATTTTGACTAGTCATTTAGTCATTAATTGCATTTGAAAATTAGGGACTAAGTTTAGTCCCTACCAAAAATTAATCACATCATTTTTTTATATATTCCACATTTTAGTGTTTAGCATTTATCGCATCACATTTTGAATTCAAACTTCATGGACGGTAAGTGGACTTAATTGAAGGGGCACTAAGCTTAACCGAGCCAATTGGATTAAGCCACGGGACCAAAAATCACATGTTCACATCTCATGAGACACATGCTTGAACTCACGGTTTGGACAAGAAAATAAATAGAGTTTTTATTCGTGGAAGATCTTCATGTAGAAAAGTCAAAGAAGGAAGTGACAAAATAATATAGGAGATTCTTCTTACACATCCACGGCTGGGAAAAAGTTTAAGCAGGAAAAGGAAAATAAGGAAAAGAATAAAAAAAAAGGTAATATGTCCCACAAGTGGATAAAAAATTGACTCTTTTTCCTTAAGCAACCCCGCATATAAAGGAAAACCGTGACATATGACCGACGGGGTCAGAGAGGGGATAGACATAATGGGCAAAAAATGAAAGAAAGGAAGAGATATTGCACGAATTGTTCGCGGGGATATATATTTTGAAAAAAAATATTCCGCGAGGGATTTCTTTCCCTCAAGTAGCTCAGGTTCCTGAGCCTATAAAAGGATCCTTCACAATGCCTTGAAGGCGGGGGAGGGCGGGGGAATTCACTCAGAAAAAATCAGATTACACGTGAGTTTCTCGGGAGCAATATACGTGAGAGGAGATAGCTTCGGCCAAAAAGCTTCCTTGAACAACCCATTGGTGTCCAGTAGAAAGAGGCTGACGTCTTCCTATCTTCAGGAGGTTCTTTTGCAGTGGATTGCAATTATCCTTCTCTTTTTCGGTGGCCAAAAGCGAGAAGGCTCGCTGCTAATCCAAGTCCAAAAGCTGCTACTGCCAAATTATTATCGTTAAAAGCCTCTGCTTAGCGGGATTTCACTTGCCGCATCACGCCACCTTATCCAACCTTGCTGCGTGGAATCTCTTAGATGTTCGGTCCAAAAAAATCAGTTTCAGTCCCTAGATTGGTAGATCCAAATTCGGAAAAGACAGCATTGCGATATTAGGTTAGTTTTTTTTTTTATCTTGAATTTCTCGATATTTATTTGCCTTGTTTGAAAATTCTGAATATCTAGGCGTACCGCTAAATATTCATGAAATATCTTGCATGAATTGCCGATTGAAATTGTATATTTCAGATATTGCATTGCCTATTTTTGAATTGATGCCCGATTGTGTATATTGGCATAACCGAAGGTTTGCATGTTCGAAAATTGCACGTCGGAATTCGATCTTGAATATCTTCGAAAATCTCGTAATATATTTCCTGCCTAATTTAAAAAATTGCAATCTGACTGAATATTCTTTGGAAATCTTGGATTGAATTACTTGTCAAATTTGGATAAAATCAGAAGATGTCGGAAATCTTTTGAATATATCCAAGATACTCAAGATATCAAAAATCCTTCAAAATATGATTGATTAGGAAAATATCCTAATCCGCAACCGCATATATGGAAATAAATCTATCTATCGGGCTTTAAATAGAATTATTTTCGTAGCGGGTATTTCAAATTTTAGGGTAGATATGTTAGGCTTTAGATCGAAACTTAATTCGAATGATTCAGCGGTAATTATCTTTTTCATTAAGAATTTGCAACTTGAATTTAAGTTCATTAATGAAAACCCAAAATAAAAAAAATCATAAAATTTCAAAAAAAGAAACAAATAAGAATCATTCATGCCTCATGTTAATTTTCGTGTCACAAAATCTCAAAAAATTAGAAAGATATGGTTTCTTAAAAACCACGTCTTATCGAGTTTTTAGAAAGATAGGATTTTCTATAAATCCTATCTTATGGATTGCCTTCAATAAATAAAATATTTTGAATCTATTAGGATAGGTTTTAAAAGATGTAGACATAGGGTAAAAAAGATTTTCTTAAAATTTTTGGGAATTAATGCAAATTGAATCCGAAAAAATTTAAGATAGCCTTGAACCAATTCACCATCATTTTTCATTATTTTTTTATTTCGAAAATTACACAAAAAAATTCATAAAAAGAAAACCCAAAAAAATTTGCACCTTTAAGGTTCATGTCAGAATTCATCATCAAAATTGCCAAACTAAACATTTTTCATGAACTTGGTACCGAAAGGACATTAATTTAAAAATTAATGCAACCAAATCCCGGATTTAGAATTTCCGGTTCGTAGAAGTAATTTAGTTTTCCCACTAATTTACTTAGGTTTCTAATCGACTTACCAAAAATGATTAGTGGCGACTCCGAAGATTAAAATCATTTGCTAAATAATCACTCGAACCATAAGTCACGATTTGGTAGAACTTGGGAGAGTTCGAGCCAAGTTAGTTAATTTAATTAATTAATCCGGTAATCCATTAACTTGAAATTGAAATTTCACGAATTTTAGGTTGCGACGGTTTGACGACTGCATTAGGGATTTAACTTAGATTTTTTGAAATTTAAGGAGGACTTAGGCTAGATAATTTCATAAAAAAAAAAAAAAGACTTGGTTTGGTAATCTTGGTTGAATTTTAATCCTTAGGTGTTAAATGGTTTTGTAGGAACGGAGTTATAAGGGGAGGAGTCTGTGGCTAACCTCTATTTTGCAGGCTTAGTGATGAGAATTTTGATTTTTGAATTGTTGGAGTGCTGATTGCTTTAAAAATGTCGTGCATGCCGCTAGTATAATTGCACTACACCACATCGACTTGTGACCGAACCAGGTCACCCGATAGTTTTAGGATGGTATTTAAGTGGTTCTTTAACCTTGGTGATAAGGCTTCGCTAAAGGTTATCCCACTTGGATCCCAAATTCTACAAAAAATGGCTCAAGGGTCGTTCTCATGCACGTGAGACTATGATACACGAGAGTTGCCCTTGTCGACCAAACCAAGCCGAAATGATTGGACCCGACTAATCATAACTATGTATGCGAGGCGGCAACTAGCCATGATAAACGTGCGCGAGGCTGCGACATGTCATCCCATCCTTCATTTCACTTTGCTAAAAGAACTAAAATCCAAATCCACAATTCATATGTATGTCTTTATGATTGACTAATTTTGGGTCGGTCCATGGTTTATGTTGATTTATTTAGCACGCGATCTATATACGAATGAGTCGCAATGATATCCGTTTCGTGCCTACTCCGAAGCTAGAGCTCAAGAAGCTGTGGGGTTAGTTGAAGCCGGATAGTCAGTAGAACGTGCTCAAGCATATTGGGTTCATATTGCTGATTCTTGATATCGATATTCAGAGCGGGATCATGCAAGCACTAATAAAACAGGCTGAATACTTCCGTCAGTTACTTAAACCTGTTACGTAGTCTCCACCCCGTTAAGCTCTGGGAATTGGGACATTAGGGAGAATAGAGAGGCGATCTGGTTGTGCATATGCAGGAGTAATGCCGTGAAAGTGAAATATTTGGTTCTGATAATCATTACAGTAGCCTTATATAGTATTTAGTTTTGTGACTCTGTCGTCACTTTAGCTGCCTTCTCAGCCACTTGAAATTCAGTGTTACGAACTCGAACAGCCGAAGATTTACATCTTCACTGCAGACGATTATTAGTAGGAAATTGTAACGCTGATGGAGAGCAACCACCACTTGCCTCCCAAAAAGGAATCATATTCCATGACTAATCAAATGAGTGGTGAGTACATGGATTTTTCGACTGCATACGCATTTTGTGCGGTGCCACCACCACAGGCCATGGAACACCTTCCACCGGTCCATGGTCTTCAATTCCAACCATCTACTTTGTGCCCGAAGAATTCCATTGTATTTGACCAGACTGCTTACCAGAGCCGGATCATGTTTCACCCGACAATTGCCCCCAAATTTGGAAATCCAGGCTTTCAAAGCTATCCGACCTATGTGGAGAAGAAAGGTGAGATAAAATGTGCTTTCAACGAACAAAGGGAGGTTTCATTTTCTGATAAAGAGGACTCAGATGATATTGATGCTTTGCTGAGCTTGGAAGAGGAGGAAGATGAAGAGTATGACGAGGATGAGGTGAGCACTGCAAGGACCAATGGCAATTATGGGAGCTCGTCCCCCGATTCGTGCTCCAGCTACAGATCAAAGGCTAGGAAACTTAGCATCTCTTCTCTTCTCCAGAAGTCCTCGGGCAGTACAAGCAGTTCGAGCAATGAACCCAAGCAGCAGAAAATGAAGAAGATGGTAAAGGCGCTGAGAGGAATCATTCCGGGTGGCAATCAGATGAGCACTGTTACTTTGTTTGATGAAGCTGTTAGATACCTCAGGACTTTGAAGATTGAAGCAGAGAAGCTTGGAGACTTTAAGGACTAGACTGGTGTCCATGCTATGGCACTGGGACTGGGCTGCTACATACGGGTAGCACTCTCTCTCTCTCTTTGTGCTGATAATATGCATTTGCTAGCTTGTAGATGCTGTTAAGATATTTGCTAATGGTTGTTAGGATGTTGGGAGGCTAAAGAACACTAGAAGTGGCAAAACTTGTGTACAGCGCTCACTTTAGTGCCAAAACTTTCAAAACGATCATTTAAGTGCCAACTTTTTTAAAAAACGATCACTTCAGTGCCAACTTCAATTTCAGCTGACGTGGCTTACCGGAAATCCGACACGTGTTTTTTATTTATTAATATTTGAGCTGACGTGGCTCGGTAGAGTTGACACTAAAGTGATCGTTTTTTAAAAAAATTGGCATTTAAATGATTGTTTTTAAAAAAAAGTTGGCACTTAAGTGATTGTTTTGAAAGTTTTGGCACTGAAGTGATCGTTTTTCAAAAATTTTAGCACTTAAGTGATCGTTTTGAAAGTTTTAGAACTGAAGTGAACGCCGTACACAAGTTTTGGCACTTGTAGTGTACTTAAGCCAATGTTGGGACTATGAACCCTAGTTAGCTGCTTTGAAGAGAAGAGAGACTGAGAAATGACCATTTATATGTTGTGTAAGATGCAGATTTCTTATGTTGTAGCTGTCTCGACTCTTGGCCTTGTAGACAGTAAAATAAAAAGTATTTGTCATTGGTGCCTCACTGGCTTCACTGTCATTTATCAAGTTGTTTTCCATTAGTAGGGGTACTGTAACTAGTCTTTGTTTATCAGTAGGGTACAATCTCAAAAATTGGGCTTATTGCTATTATCTGTTGGCTTCTTCCATTCTACAATCTCTTGCATTATAACAACAGGGAGTCCCAGTTTTTCTGGTACGAGTTAACTTTTACTTGGGGATTCACAAGTACGTTTTGCTCATAACTATTATAGCTGTGGATTTTAAGCTCCTAGCAAGCTAGATCCGTATGCGCAATTCCCTATTAATTACTGCATAATCAAGTTAATGAAGTGGCCCATAAATTTCGCTATATGTGAATTTGTTTCTGACCATGTGCTGTTGTATGTGATTGAGGAAAGCAACCCCACTACAAAACAAGGCCTCACTTTCACTCTGATACAACTTCCATACCTCTTTTCTCGAAGTTATTCTTTTGCCAGTTGAATTTTGTCTTTGTTGATTTGTTAGCACCTTCGTACGAGTTATCTTTGTGGACTTGTTTTTTCGTTTGTTTTTTTCGAGAACATCCCTGGCCTAACTCTGAATTTCCACGCCACCCATGGACAGCCGTGATTTCGAGGACAGAACTAGAAAAGATGGTTATGCTTTCATAAACAGGAATTATAGAACATTGAATGAACCAATTCACGAGGGAGAAGAAAAGAGCAGTTGTGAGATACATTGAAAGAGAAGAAATTAATGTAGGAAGTACCGATAGATACCAGTTGTTCCCCGTGTTTCGGGAAGAAGGAACTAATAGAAAATCTAGGAATAGAATGAGAACGAATAAGATGTTTAATCCAAAAGTTATGCGCAACTGATCAGCCAAGTCATGAGATGATCACTAGAAATCGATTTCAAAGGTCATATTCACCATGCGTACAAACACTCGGATTGATTTTTCAAATCATGCTGTTTCGACAGTAAGAATAGAACTTGCAAATCCAAAGACAAGCATCCTAGCACGCCAAATGACACGCTTACAAGGACATTCAAGAATTTGCCAAACAAATCGATGAGTTGCTACCAAAGAAGCTCATTCAATCAAGCAGAAGTCCTGCATTTATGGTTCGATACCATTCCAAAGGAAAGATGGGAATAACCGGAAGCCGGAATCACCGAAAGCTTAACAATGATTTGGTTCTTAACGGAATACTTCATTCCCAGCAGAACAGTATCATTTAACAGAAAAGAGGGTACCTCCTGGTTCTCGAAAATGACGGTAAAAGTGGCCATCGGCAGATCAAGATGGCAGAGGATGACATTCCATTAACAACTTTCGGTGCTCCACAAGGACATTATCAATGGGGAGTATGCCTTTTTTATTATGCTTAAGAAAGACACGGACGTCGGACTTGGACTACTCAAGACACATTTGTTGTCAAAACTGAGAAAAGATGCAAGTTACCGTTCTTGTCGGCGATTTTCATCACTTTTTGTCGGAAAATATTGTAGGGGTAGTTTTAATAAAGCCGAGATTAATTATCGACAACTGAAAACAGAGATATTAGCAAAAATTAAAGGCGCAGAATTTTTCTTTTGTAAATACTTTTTTTAACTCCTAAACCATTTCTAATAAAAACTCATTGCAAAGGTACCCTCAGCTTCACCAGGAAGAAGTCATCCAATATGCAAGCACAAGGGCGACTCCCCACATTGACAGATATGGCTTAAGCGGTTCACCTTTTTGTTGATAACTTTCATGGCTCACAGAACTCTTTTTGCCACGGACAGTCTCACCAGAAAAATTGTAAAAGACAGGCGTGTGCTCTTACGCATTGCCAAGACTGGGAAGATATTGGACTGGGCAACTCCGGCACTGTCAGTTTGGTAAGAAACTTGACGGGAGCGGCAAATGCCCGCCCGGCGATTGGACTAGTCGAACCCTCAAACCAGAAAGCACAAAAACTACTGATGTTAGAACTACCTGCTTTCCTTTCCAGTTCCCAACTAATACACAAGAGCAAGTTCCAAAGTTCCTTTCTGTAAAGATTTCATTGGAGGAGGCAGGAAGATTTGACCTCAGATCCTCCTGCTTTGATAACATATGAGATTTTGTAAGATTACTCTTAACTGTTCTAAAAGCTTAAACTGTTATATGAAAACGTGATTTAATATTTAAATATTATATCGTATGCATATGGTTAATCCAATTCACGAGAAAAGAATTTGTCATATCAGGTAACATATCCCGTTCAACATAGGTGCAGAAAAAATATAACCACGAAGCATCGGGCGAGCCTCTCTTGACCGCGTTGGATCCGCTAACGTGTTGAGTGCGGGTCTCGAAGCACGACGCGCGTGTAGTACAGTCTGATAGGTACGAAAAAGCTGTAATTTCGAAAAGGATTGATTTGTGTTTTGTAATCTCTGCAATTTTTGATTCAGCTCTTGACAATCTGAGGGGGAACACTAGGGCACATCCGTGATGAAACCATGTTCATCGACCCTGGGATGCCAAGAGCTTCTTTAGTTACGTACGTGGTGAAAGCACGAACAATGGAGAATATCTGACTGCCAAAGGACAAAACTATTTTCTGAAAGTCATTGGTAAGTGGGAAGCCCTTCTATTCCTAGGCTTGATGGCCGAGATGAAATGGAATATGCTGGCTTAGAAGTTTGATGATAACGATTTAGAAAATCTGATAAGGGATGCATTGAGATCGAAGTACTTATTATGCTCTCAAGAGATTTAGATTGGGATCGTCCATTTTGAAACAGTTTTAATCAAGTGATTCCTCTCAGGAAATAGATTGAAAAATTTAAAGGAAAAAAAACACAAAAAATATTGATGGAATGTTTCTGATTTTGACTATGGTAGCGGTCGCGGGATAGATTCGTCGCAGGAGCAGCAGTTTAGGAGAAGTACGATTCGAAAACATTAGGGATAATTATACATAAACTTATTGTACTTTTGCTAATTCAATTCTAAACCTTTTAATTTTGCCAATTCAATCATAAACATTTTGCATCTGTGTCAATTTAATCCTAAATCTTTTGTATTTGTGCCAATTTAGTTCATTCAGCCAACTTTGACCGGTTGATGCTGACGTGGACGCCGATTGACACCGACGAGGTAATTTTTAATAGGATTTTAATACTTTTTTCAATTTTTTATTTTTATTTTTTTGATTCATCTTCAACTTCCAGCTGGCCACCATCACTAGGGGAGCTTGACCTCGCTTGGCGACGGTGACGCCATGGTCGGGCGAGCTCGCCTAGATCCGGAGACGCTAGTGACCGGCGATGCAGATCATCCAAATCGGAGGTTGAAGATGAACAAAATAAAAAAAAAAGAAATGAAAATTTAAAATATTAAAAATTAGAAAAATATTAAAATATTATTAGAAATCGCTCGTAAGCTCCTCCTAGTCAAAGTTGTTCGGATGGACTCAATTGGCACAAATGCAAAAGGTTTATGATTGAATTGGCGGAAAAAAAGATTTAGGACTGAATTGGCATAAATGTATAAGGTTTATGACTAAATTGGCAAAATTAAAAGGTTGAGTACTGAATTGGCAAAGGTGTAATAAGTTTAGAACTTTTTTTTGACAATTTTCCTGATAAAAACGTAATAGGTTTATGACTTTTCGAATAATTTTTCCAAGATAAATTTGTTCAAATCGCCATAGTGTCGAATGTTTCGGGAGATGGGACCAAACAAAGAAAAACGAAACACAAAACCAGGTTGACCCAAGAATATCACAATCTAACTCCAATCCATTGGGTCACTTTATGATCCGCCAATGATCCATTCCTTGGCCGTCATTTGCAATTTGCAGAAATCGTATCCATTCCACGCTGCCTCGGTCAAAAGGAGCAAACGCGTTTGGCAGCTCAACGAGCACTATCTGTTCTATTCGTCTGGTTCTCGCAGTGCAAATGGCTGACTTTGTCCTTTCCCCCCCCGCCCCCCCACGCTCTGTCTATCCAACTTGCCCCGTTGAAAGGAATCTTTAATCACGGGTGCAATGAAGAATGTCCCCCACCCATAAATTCCATCAAGTAAGCCATGCCATTGCCATGTTAGTGGTCAAATATACAAAGGATTTGGCCAACGAGCATAGGAGAAATCCATAGTTTTCAAGTTTTTATTTTTTATTTTTTATGTGTGATTATATAGCCTTTCTAAAATAAAAAGGGAAGACATTCTCTCAGGATGTTTATTTTCGCTAGAGGTGTCAAACGGGATGGGGTCGGGTCGGGTCGGGTCGGGTTTGGATCGAAACGAATCTTGTCCGGCCCATATTGATCAATTTAACCCGTTTTAATCCATTTTCATGCTACACAGATCTAGTGATCCATACTTGACTCGATCAATATTGTTAGAACACTTCAATATTAAAATCCAGTTTAAAGATAATTGTTTCTTATACACTTATATGTATATAGCTAAATTTTTGTATAGTTTTTTTTATCCGACTCATTTAGGACTCAATTAAAACCCATTTCGGACTAAAGTTTCTAATTAACCCATTTATGACTCACTTTTAAAATTGAAGCAACCCATTTATGACCAACCGCCATGGAATATGAGTCAAGTATGGGTTCTAGACCCATTTTGCCACCTCCAATTTTCGCATTTAAATGATCCAAGGTAGAGCAAAAGCGAGCATCATTTTCTTAGGAAAATGAGAAATTTCACATTGCAGTTTGGAGGGTAGGCCAAGCTCCAGATCTTATTATTCTGTAGATTTGAGGGATTCGATTGATGGGCATGGTCTCGTCTTCATCTCCAGCTAGTGGCCGATGGAGTTTTGTGACAACATTCAAGTGATCTGGTCAAACTTTGGTGCTCATTTCATTGTCCTAGAACCACCAATTTTGTCTTCTCAGCATTGATCTAGGTTTGAACGCACGCAGGAAGAAGACGACTTCCCTTCACATGATGTCAAGGCCTCTATAATTCTCAAGCGTTCTACTATAAAAGGGTCTTCACTGAGTGTTTCAGCTCCACTCACTTTCGAAGTAGTTCAGGGAAAAATGATAATGCTCGGTCTTGATTTTGTGTTGTTCATAATGTTTTTCCTTCTGGTTCTTCCTTCTCTTTCTCTAGAAACAAACACACAGGTTGAGATTCAAGCACTGAAAGCCTTCAAGAGCTCCATCACCAGTGACCCATTGGGAGCTCTTGATGATTGGGATGAAGTGAGTCATTCTCACTGCAACTGGTCGGGGATTACCTGTGACCCGGCGTCGAAACAGGTCGTGTCCATTTCTTTGGTGGACAAGCAGCTCGCAGGAGGCATATCGCCTTTCCTAGGGAACCTCTCAGCCCTGCAGGTTCTCGATCTAACTCTAAATAATTTTACAGGGAAAATTCCGGCGGATCTCGGAAAATGCTCGCAGCTCTTGGAATTGACCCTTTATGAGAACTCTCTATCCGGTCCGATACCGCGAGAGTTAGGGAATCTCAGGAGTTTGCAGTCAATTGATTTTGGCGACAATTTCCTGAGTGGAAGTATCCCCGAAAGTATCTGCAACTGCACATCCTTGTTGGCGCTTGGTCTCATCGGCAACAATATCACCGGCAGGATTCCTGCCGGAATAGGAAGCTTGACCAATCTTCAGCTCTTTACAGCTTTCGGAAACAACTTGGTTGGTCCTATACCTAGTTCTGTCGGTTTACTGGAGTCTCTCCAAGCATTAGACTTGAGTCAAAACCAATTGTCAGGAGTCATTCCTAGAGAAATCAGCAACTTGTCCAATTTAGAATACCTCCAGTTATTTGAGAATGTCCTCGTTGGAGAAATCCCGAAAGAACTCGGCCATTGTACCAACCTTGTCGCTCTTGAGTTATACATCAACTCCTTCATGGGCTCCATTCCCACAGAGCTTGGGCATTTGGTTCAAATCAAAAGCTTGCATTTGCATAAGAATAGGTTGAATTCCACCATTCCACCATCTCTATTCCAACTTAAGTCGCTGACCAGATTAGGACTCTCAGAGAATGATTTGACTGGTAGTATTCCTCATGAGATAGGTTCATTGAGATCTTTACAGGTTCTGACCCTTCATTCCAACAGGTTCACTGGAGCAATTCCTTCGTCCTTGACGAACTTGACCAATTTAACATACTTGTCTATGAGCTCCAATCTTCTCACAGGTCAGATTCCGAAAAATATCGGGTCGCTTTACAACTTGAAGAACTTGACCCTTTATGACAACCTTCTCGAGGGATCAATACCAGCTAGCATTACCAACTGCACCGGTATTTTAGTCATAAGTCTCAGCATGAACTATCTGAGTGGAGAAATTCCCCTAGGCTTAGGAAATTTGTCAAATCTGACATTTTTATCTATCTGGGCCAATAATATATCTGGTCAAATCCCTGATGATCTCTTCAACTGTTCCAGACTTGCTACTCTTGATTTAAGCGACAACAAGTTAAGTGGGTTCGTAAAACCCAGCATCGGCAACCTGGTTAATCTCCGCATTCTGAAAATCATTAACAATTCTTTTGTGGGTGAAATTCCACCAGAGATAGGCAATTTGACCCAGTTACTCATTCTGTCGATGGCTGAAAACAACTTTTCCGGGCCGATTCCTCCAGAAATCTCGAGACTCTCTCTCCTCCAAGGCTTCTCTCTCCATGACAACGCCCTGAAGGGAACGTTACCTGATGGACTATTTGAACTGAAACAGTTGACGAACTTGCAGTTGCAGCGGAACAGGTTGATGGGTCTGATTCCAACTTTAATCTCAAGACTCCAGTCACTTTCTCTGTTAAGCCTCAGTGGAAACATGCTTAGTGGGTCGATTCCTAGAGAGATGGAGATGCTGACGCGGTTAATGACCTTAGATCTCTCTGATAACAGTCTTACTGGCTCAATTCCCAGATCTGTGATTGGAAGCATGAAAAGAATGCAGATATATCTGAATCTTTCACGCAACTCACTGACAGGAAGTGTGCCAGATGAGCTTGGTGAAATGGAAATGATACAGGCTATTGATATCTCGAACAATAAACTCTCAGGAACCATTCCTAGAACACTCGGAGGCTGCAAAAACTTGCTTTCACTTGATTTTTCAGGAAATAGACTTTCCGGTCCACTTCCGGTTGAAGCTTTTACAGGAATGGATTCCCTAACAAGCCTGAATCTTTCGAAGAATGAGATAAATGGGTCACTGTCCGATGATTTGGCAAAGATGAAGCATTTGAGTTTGCTTGATCTTTCATATAACCATTTGATGGGCGTGATCCCTGAAAGCTTCGGCAATTTTTCTAGCTTGAAGCACCTCAACCTTTCCTTCAATCATCTTGAAGGCCGCGTGCCAGAGAAAGGCATATTTGTGAACATCGATGCGTCGAGTTTGACGGGTAATGATGCTCTTTGTGGAATCGAATTTCTCGGCTCTTGTGACAATAAGAGTTCTAAGAAATTGTCGAAGAGAACCATACGAATTTTATTGGCACTGGGGTCTGTCACTGTACTTTTTGCATTAGTTTTGATACTATCTATCGTCAAGTACAAAGCAGGCAGAAAAAAGTCACAAGAGCTTGAGAATACAGAACCACATTATGCATCTGCCATGAACCTCAAGAGGTTTGAGCAGAAAGACCTCGAGGCTGCGACTGAATTTTTTGGCGAGGACAATATCATCGGTGCAGGCAGCTTGAGCACTGTGTACAAGGGCCTCTTGGAAGAAGGGAAGGTTGTTGCAGTGAAGAAACTGAATTTACGTCAATTTTCCGCAGAATCCGACAAATGCTTCAATAGAGAAGTAAAGATCCTTAGCCAGCTGAGGCACCGAAATTTGGTTAGGGTGATCGGCTATGCTTGGGAGAGCGGGAAATTGAAAGCTTTGGTCCTGGAATACATGGAGAATGGAAACTTGGATAGCATAATACACGATGCTCAGATGGATGGGTCGCGGTGGACGCTGTCTAAAAGAATTGATGTCTGTGTTTCCATTGCAAGCGGGTTGAGTTACTTGCACTCTGGATATGGTTTCCCCATAATCCACTGCGACCTGAAGCCTTCTAACATCCTTTTGGATGGAGATTGGGAGGCTCACGTGAGTGACTTCGGAACCGCTCGGATGCTAGGGATTCATCCCCAGAATGGGACTGGCATTACTGCTTCATCAGATTTCCAAGGCACGATCGGCTACATGGCACCAGGTAAATATCTTGCTCATACAAGTCAATGGCCATGTGATTTAAGCCAAAACATCCCAAGTAGCCATTTCATTTCACTTGAGTTCTGAACATTTCTTGAGCGTAATAAGCCCAAAGAGTTCACTCTCCTTGGAGTTTTCACTAGGTAAAAGCGTCAAAGCCAACAGCCTGCTTCTGCAAGCATACAAGCTGAAATCTTGACTGTAGTGTTGCACACAAAACATAATCAGCTGGTATTTAGCTCATTCATTCATACTCATACTATGACATATTTGAACATGTATGCAAGCGAAAATTGAGTATATAAGCAAGCAAACCGTATCGGAATATATTTATGCATGTATATATACTGAAGTGTCGACCGTAGAGTTGAGACACAAATCATCAAAGCTGGCATTCAACATGTTCATTCCAATTAGCATGATAATGGATTGCATAACAACTGAGAAATGTCCTATGATTCCTCCTCCGTCTGGACTCTTTTCATGATCTTTCCGGTACAATTTCTAACCCGTAAATAACAACTCTCTCTATCTCTCACTCAATCAGCATCTTCTGTCTTCTCCCTTTGGCCAGAGTTTGCCTACATGAGAAAAGTCACAACTAAGGTGGATGTTTTTAGCTTCGGAATGATAATGCTGGAGCTGCTAACAAGAAGGAGACCAACTGCGCTCACTCAGGAGAATGAATACCCAATCAGTTTGCATCAACTGGCAGAGACGGCTCTTGCAAGAGGAACCAGTGGGATTTTCCAAATCTTGGACCCGCTTCTAGCTGCGAATGTTTCCAAGGAGCAGCAGGAAATCGTAGAAAAGCTCTTCCAACTGGCTCATCAGTGCACTTCTCCAGATCCGGCAAACCGACCAGACATTGATGAGGTCCTGGCTGTCCTTACAAAAATAAAGGCCAAGGCAAGCTAAAACTGAAAACTTTTGATGCTATGAGTTATGGGAAGCATTGTAAAGAGCATGATAGTTGAATCCTGCTAGTTCTTGCACCAGCAGAACCGATTTTGAAGCAGGATTACATTCGCTCAGCTGTTTTCGTCCCATTTCTCGAAAATTTTAGCAGGTTCGGCATAAGGAAATAGAAGATCTCAATCCAGTCTTGAAGAAACTTTGACAGTCTAGTTACTTGCATTGGATATCCTAATCACATTAGAGAATCCAGCTGCTTGTCCCTAGCTTCCTTCATCACAATTTCAGATCGAACCGGAAAAGAGATGGCGAATGGCAAGTAGACCAGAGAGCTCGATCAGACAAAAAAGCCCAGAAACAAGAATTGCACAGATATATCTTCTCGTTGCATCAAAACTCAACCTCACTCTCTACAGAGCATCACATTCCGACAAACAAGAACTCAAGACTTTAACCATAAAGGAAATTGAGAATTCGTCGCGAATAACCAAAATGATCACGACGATCAACCTCAAACAGTTACCAAAACCTTGTGAAGATTGCTCAAATGTCAACTCTTATGTACCTTTTTGGGGGCTTAACCATCAGGACCAGGAGGATCGTTACGAAGAAACTCATCCACAGTGGAAGGAAACACCAACCCACCAGAACCGCATCCACCGCCCTCGCAGACAGACGCGGCTTTACCCAGAAGCAGATGCACCAACCTCAACGGCTCCACCCTCTCATCCCCATCACCACCGCCGCCGCCGTTCAAAAAGCACTCAATCCACCGATCCAGTCTCTCAGCCTCCTTCCGGCACTTCGGCCCCTTCACGCCGGCGATTCGCTCGTAGAACCCTCCCTTGCACTCGCAAGCCCCGGCGTCTCCGCAGCCCGCTCCTCCTCCTCCACGAGGCTTCGGCTCGCGGTTCCCCAGACCGAGCATCCGCATCAACCGGTCGATGTCGTCGGCCGAATCGGCGTCGATCTCCGTCGCCGGCGGCGGAGGAGATTCGGGCGGAGAATGGAACTGGGGAGAGCAAGAGAGGAACGCCTCTGGTGCTTCGCTGCTATCTTGAAGAGGAGGAGGAGGAGGGGGAGGATCGAGGGCTTGGTGGTCGTGGTGGTAGGGTAGGGAGGAGAGAAGGTGGAGAGGGGATGCCGGAGAATGGTCGAGTGATGACGAAGCAGTGGTTTGCGGCGTTTGGCGGCGGCGGGGGCGGTCGAGTTTGAGTCGCTTTTCGACTCGTTCGAGTGAAGAGAAGAAGTTGGAGCGCATCCTTCAGACGGCGAACGCTGACGCGGCAGTTTTTAAGTTTATTAGCAAGATATGGAGGGAAAAATGGTCGCGCGGTCGAGAATTAGTATTTTCCGGGACAATTATACCATTTTTGCAAATATAATTTATAATCGATCAATCACATTATTCGCGTGATATCGAGATCAAATTAATCTTTTTTAATGATAAGAAATTTCATAAAAATTCAAAAGTAATTTGTGTTATCGGTCAAGGGGAAAGAGAGAGAGAGAGAGAGCGAGAGAGAGATTTGCGATTCTCATAGTGACGCAATCAAAATGAAACACTATCCTAATATCTTTTTTCGCGAAAAAATGAATGATTTGAGATATATTTTTCTTAAAAAGATCGCTTATATAACTTACAAAAAAGTCCGCCAAATTATTTATACATATATTATTATTGATAATGACAAGATTTCGAATTGACTAATTATTTCAAGCGATACAAGCGATCCTTTTTAATAAAATACTTTCCAAATCGTTTATTTCCAGCGAAACAAACGGAATGTACGTAAGTGGCGTGTATTGCGTTGTTTAGTTATGGCAATACCTCTTAGCGGTAGGGTTAGACAAGCCCATGGACTACCGAGGCTCGTTGGCTTGACGGGCCCACGAGGCTACCAGGGCCATGACCAGGTTGACCATCGGGATAATCCTCGGAAAGAATAAGGATGCATTTGGTCCGGCTTTGGAAATGGGCTTTAAGCAAATGCAGATGTCTTTAGCCTAAGTGGTTTTGTGAAAATGCAACAGGCATTTGGTAAAAAATTGTATAAAATGCAACTTTGGGTTAAGTAGTGTTTAGCAAAAGAAAAAATTTCAAAGGGCTTTTGGTCACATATTTCTTTTTTATTTTTTATTTGAAAAAAAAATCAAAACCCTTAGCCGGTCGGCTTTGGCCAACGGTGAGCCGGATCTAACACCGGCAATCGTCATCTGAGGCCACCTGGGGTCGTGTGACCCTAGGCGGCCTTCGCCGACCACCTTGAAGAAGACGAAGATGATTCTAGGGTTTCACTTTTAAAAAAGAGTAAAATGAGTTTTTAGTAAAGTTTTGAGGGCAAAATAGGTAACTGACTATTTTCATCGATGAGGCCTTCAGTATTCCGAAATATGCTGAAAACTCAATGCTGTCCCTCCCAACATTGGGTTTTCAAGCTTCTCAAGGCTAACATTTGGCCAAATGGCTCTTGAAAAGGCTTGCCTCCCCAACATTTTTCCCAAGGGGCTTTAGCTTAACCAAACACACCCTAATACTATCCCTCCCAAAAAAAAAAAAAAAAACATCCGAATACTAGTTATATCGACATTTGATAATAATTTACGGTGCATCTTTACTTGTATCTTGTATAAAAATGTACAATGAATATTGTTTTAGTTTTATTGGCTTCTTTCCATTTCAGATTTTTCCATTCACAAGAAGAAGACGTTATTATGTATTCCATTAGTATTCTTCAGTTGAGACCAAGAGTTTAAAATTTTTTAAGTCTGATTCTCCCCAGCTCCTTCCAGACTTGATTCTACCGCATGAAGAGTTCGATGTCTACGTTCCGATGTCGAGGACGAAAGATTCAGGGATGATTAGTTGGTGTATCTATAGCGATAGACAAATGGCTTTTCGCGTTTCACTGGAATACCAAATGTGGGCGATGACGCCGATCCCCGACACTAATATGGCAAAGAGAGGCCTTACATATTTCACTGGAAAATCACACACGGGAAAGTCATGTACGCACTTATGCGCCATCCATTTACATTGTTCATGAAATACGAACATGCACGTCTAACACGATTTAGAACTTCTAACTTGTCTGATTAGATCATTATGATGGCTAAAAGGATTATTTTGTTTTGACAGCAGACTCTGCGCCGGAGAATCCTTCATTATGATAGAATGTTTTTGAGGATGGCGTTTGCAGATAAATCTGTGAATCTTAAGCCGCAAAGGATGAAGAAAAACAAAGAAGAAACGTGGGAGTTCAGTTGAGTATGTCACTAAAGCTAGCAGCAACACACGAAATTCACACCTGCTGAAGTGTCGTTTCCGACCGATCCACATCACATGAATGAAATGCCAATCCCACTCAAGACTCTCGCAATCACTTTCCAGGGACGAAGTTGGTGGCATAGGCCCAAGCATTGTTGTTGACTGGGTCGGCAAGGTGGTCAGCCAAGTTCTCCAATGGACCCTTTCCCGTCACAATGGCCTGCAAGTAGAACCCAAACATGGAGAACATGGCGAGCCTGCCGTTCTTGATCTCCTTCACCTTGAGCTCAGCGAAGGCCTCGGGGTCGTCGGCCAGGCCCAGTGGGTCAAAGCTCCCGCCAGGGTAGAGCGGGTCGGTGACCTCACCGAGCGGGCCACCGGCAATACGGTAGCCCTCGACGGCTCCCATCAATATGACTTGGCAGGCCCAGATGGCTAGGATGCTTTGGGCGTGGATCAGGCTGGGGTTCCCTAGGTAGTCGAGCCCACCCTCGCTGAAGATTTGGGCACCGGCCTTGAACCACACGGCCTCGCCGAACTTGACGCCATTGCGGGCCAGGAGCTCGGGGAAGACGCAGCCGAGGGTGCCGAGCATGGCCCACCTGGCGTGGATGACCTCGAGCTCGCGGTTCTTGGCGAAGGTCTCGGGGTCGGCCGACAGCCCGGCGGTGTCCCAGCCATAGTCGCCGGGGAACTGGCCGGTGAGGTAGCTAGGGGGCTCGCCGGAGAACGGGCCCAGGTACTTGACGCGGTCCGGGCCGTACCACGGGCTCCCGGAGGAGACGGACTTGACCGATTTCCTCATGGAGACTCTCCCGTTGCCAAGGAGCTCGGGAGTGGAGGGGGATAGCCTCACCGCCTGTCCGGCGAGGGACGGGGAGGAGAGAGCCATGGTGGAAGCTGCCATTGACGGGGTGGATTTGGGAGCTTGATGTGTGTGTCTTAAGTGTTTGAAAGAGAGAGTTGAGATGGAGCGGTGATGGTTGTGTTGGGCTATATAAATGCACGAGGGTCCTTATCTTAGATATCTCTATCTGAATTCCTATTGGCTTTGCAAGTCAGTTCGATTTTTTTCCTATCTACTTGGCGCTCCCTACTCCACTAACTATATCTTCTGATCCTTCGTTTTATTTTTTTTTATAATTTTTTTTGTTATTTTTATTTTTTTTGGGAGATAATTATTGTAAATTCAGAATTTTCCCACCAATCGGAGGGTGCCACTTGGGGCCAATTCGGACAACCCTATATCTGCATGAAGTTGCATGTTCATCAAATTGGGACCGCCACCTTCTTGGTTGTACAATTCTTGTATCAGCACGAATATCCCAGATGTCCTTAGAATATTGAGCAGAAGAAATAATTATGTGACTATTTTTAATCCACTATGAGATTAATAGTTTATTTCGAATCACAAAGAAATAAAATAAAATAAGTAATGAGAAATTGTTGTGGGGTTCATTCATTCTAAAATTTGTGATCCACAACATGTTGTTACTCTCAAAAGTCACTTAATGATTTTTATGCTAGCAAAAATATTAAAAAATCTGATATTGTTTATTAAATGGATAATTAACTGTTTCTGTGTAATTGTTATCGACTCACTTAATGAAGTTAACAACAAACTAAGGCTCCATTTGTTTCACACAAGACAACTTTTTGAATTTTTTTTTTTAGGTACTTGATTCGCGAAAAATAAAATAGTCAACAAAAATATTTTTCACCCATGAAAAAGAACACCTTTCAAAAGTGAGGAAAATGATTTTTCTTTTTGAAAAGAGAAAAAACATTTTTTCTCATCTTTCCTCTGCTCCTTCACATTCCTTATATCTTTTATTATTTTCATTTCTCTTTTTATTTCTTTTTTTGTTTCTTTTCCTTCTTCTGTGGTTGACCACCGGCCAAGGCAGAGGTGGAGGAAGGAAAAAAAAAGAAAATGAAAGGAAAAGAAAGAAAACAAAAGAACATGAAAATATATATTAACAAATCAATTTTTTAAATTTATAAAATTATTTGCGTTAACACCGGCCGTACCACGTAGGACGATCAGTATTCCCGTCGATAATTTTCGGCCAAACGACTATGCTAGAAATCAAAATAGATTTTCTTTGCCAAATGAGACAGAAAATATTTTTCAACTCATTTTCAGATAAGCCAAACACCGAAAAATATTATCATTTTCCTATAAAATGACTTTCTGGAAATCATTTTCTAAAACGGTTATATTTTTTGCAAAACAAACGAAGCATAAGTTGTCACCATCATTATTCAAGCGGTGAATTGGTAACTAATAATATAAGAATCGATTTAGCAGAAAACCGAGAAGATAAATTGCGGGTTGCACATGGAACACGAACATCCTTAATTCTAAGTTCTGCGACAGGAGAATGACTTCCGCTACATATGCATAATAAGAAATTTTTGTTCTTTTCTCGATTTTCAAAATGCTTCACTTGCTCACTGGCAAAATGGGTGATTCCGCTTGGTTTATTGAAAATATTTACCGATCAGCTTGGATCGTTTGAATGATTAGTTCATCGAAAACTCTTTTCGTTATCGATAACAATTTATGTATAAATATTTTGTGAATATGTGTATGCATATTGTAAGCGATATAAGTGATCGTTTTTAAATAAATAAATATATATGTGTGTGAGTGTGTGTTTTCGAATCATTTATTTTCTGTGGTACAAACAGAGTCTAAGAATTATGAAGAAGTACGAACCACTAGAATTGTAAAAAGAATTCAATAAAAAACAAACTTTTTGAAAATAGAATCTGAACTGTAGCGATGATATTAAAGTATCTCTAGACTAATTGGTCACTTAACGAGAGCATTGCTCTTTCTCTTCTTTCTTATGGACCTCATCTCCTTCGTCCTAATTTCTCAAATATCTGACCTGACTATTTTTTTTCCTTTGGATGTGCTCGTTGCCTTGCCTCTGGACCTCAACCTCTGCCGCGGCATGGAGCTCGAGCCGCCAGATCTGGTTCTCGGGCTCAATGCTGTAATGAAGCTTGAGCCCTCTCGATCTGGGGGCTTTAGCTCGACGCCACGAGGGAGCTTGAGGTTGATCCTTGTGAAGGACGAGAGTAGCAAGTAGCAGCACCGGAAGAACCGAAGGGATTTTAGCTCGAGTTAAGCTAAGACAACCTCGAGCTCCAGTGGCTGTATGGGGCGAGGGCTGCGACCCTCACCCGCTGCCGTCAAGGGCTTCGCGGCCCTCGCCTTGTGGCCGGCGACTCTAGCCCAACTTCGTAAGACAAAAAAAAGTTTAGGAAACAAAGAAACAAAGAAAAGAGAAAAAAAAATAAACATTAGAAAAATCATTATGACTTTGTTGTACTTAATTCTCCTCGGCTCCTTCAAGACTTCTACTTTACCGAAACTCCATTATTTTAATAATTACGATCAAGAGTAGAGAAGAATAGATGTGTAAATGGACTTATTATGATAGATAAATTCGATTCTATCGCATGAAGAGTTCGGTGTCTACGCTCCAATGTCGCGTAGGAAAGATTCAGGGACGACTAGTTGGCGTGATAGCGAAAGACAAATAAGGTCAAAGGCTTTACATATTTCACTGAAAAATCACCAACCAGTTCAACAAAAAAGTCATGTACGCACTTTGGCCTGTCCATCTACGTTGCTCGTGAATATGTGTGGATCGGACATCTCTTAGCCGAAATACGAACATGCACATCTGACACGACCTAAAACTTCTAGTCTATCTAGTTAGCTCAATATATGTTCATAATTGCTATCAAAAGGCTCATTTTTGCTTCGACAGCAGACCCTACGCCGACGAATCCTTCCCTCTTGCGAGCATATGTTATTTGAAGAGAGGTTGATAAGCACCGTTTGGTTGAGGGCTCGACTCGCAACTCGAAAAGTCATTCAGGATTGGGCGAGCCGAAGATCGCTTGTCTGATAGAAAGCTTTTGAGGACGGCGTTTGCAGATTAATCTATGGATCTTAAGCAGCAGATGACGAAGAAAAACAAAGAAACGTGGGAGTTGAGTTGAAAAGGGAAGGGAGATGATTGAATATATCACTCAAGCCAATACATGTAATTCACAATTGATAAATTTCCAACCAATCCACGTCACATCAATGAAATGCCAATCCCGCTCAAGACTCACAATCACTTTCCAGGGACGAAGTTGGTGGCATAAGCCCAAGCATTGTTGTTGACTGGGTCGGCAAGATGGTCAGCCAAGTTCTCCAATGGACCCTTTCCCGTCACAATGGCCTGCACGTAGAACCCAAACATGGAGAACATGGCGAGCCTGCCGTTCTTGATCTCCTTCACCTTGAGCTCAGCGAAGGCCTCGGGGTCGTCGGCCAGGCCCAACGGGTCGAAGCTCCCGCCGGGGTAGAGCGGGTCGGTGACCTCACCGAGCGGGCCGCCGGCAATACGGTAGCCCTCGACGGCTCCCATCAAGATGACCTGGCAGGCCCAGATGGCTAGGATGCTCTGGGCGTGGATCAGGTTAGGGTTCCCCAAGTAGTCAAGCCCACCCTCACTGAAGATTTGGGCACCGGCCTTGAACCACACGGCCTCGCCGAACTTGACGCCATTGCGGGCCAGGAGCTCGGGGAAGACGCAGCCGAGGGCGCCGAGCATGGCCCACCTGGCGTGGATGACCTCGAGCTCGCGGTTCTTGGCGAAGGTCTCGGGGTCGGCCGAGAGCCCGGCGGTGTCCCAGCCGTAGTCGCCGGGGAACTGGCCGGTGAGGTAGCTAGGGGGCTCGCCGGAGAACGGGCCCAGGTACTTGACACGGTCCGGGCCGTACCACGGGCTCCCGGAGGAGACGGACTTGACTGATTTCCTCATGGAGACTCTCCCGTTGCCGAGGAGCTCGGGAGTGGAGGGGGATAGCCTCACGGCCTGCCCGGCAAGGGACGGGGAGGAGAGAGCCATGGTGGAAGCTGCCATTGAGGTGGTGGATTTGGGAGCTTGATGAGTGTGTCTTAAGTGTTTGAAAGAGAGAGTTGAGATGGAGTGGTGATGGTTGTGTTGGGCTATATAAATGCACGAGGGTCCTTATCTTAGATATCTCTATCTGAATTCCTATTGGCTTTGCAAGTCAGTTCGATTTTTTTCCTATCTACTTGGCGCTCCCTACTCCACTAACTATATCTTCTGATCCTTCGTTTTATTTATTTATTTATGTTGAGGTTTGTTTGTATCAAGTAGTGGAGAAATTTTCAGAGATAATTTTGTCAATTCAGACATTTTCAACCAATGGGAGGGCGCCACTTGGATTAATTTGGATAACCCTATCTCTGCATGAATTTCATTGTTCATCAAGTGGGACCGCCCAGCTTCTTGGTTTCATAGAATTCTTGTGCCAACACGGCTATCCCCACCAAAATGATTAAAGGAAGGATGTTGAATGTTGATATCCCTAGAAAAATTGATTGGAGAATTTGGGATTGTTGATTAAATGGATAATTAATCGCTTCTGTGTAGTTACCATCGACCTCTAATTTGGTTTAACTCGGCCTATATCTATGGTATAATCAATGCCATGCATACTTATGTTCTTGAAAAGATATGCACATCCAATGGAGGTTGCAATGAACTAAGTCATCGATATCATTACTCAAGCGCTAAATCCATAATTAATCGGAGCTTCTCCTTATAAGAATTGATTTGGAAGAAAATGGAGAAGATAAATCGCGGGTTGTACATGGAAAACGAACATTCTTACTTCTAAGTTCTTAAACAGGAGAACGACTTTTTTCTAACCCCTCGGTTTTTCAGCAAAAGCTAGGGGAGTTTACTGAAACTTTGTTAAAAGTTAGGCTTCACATGTTCCCAGGTAATTGTAGAAATTATGATTTAGGTGCACGAGCACAGAGTTCCAATTACTCGGAAGCTCGTAAAATACTATCCCGTTAAATTGATCGGCTCCAAATTTTTCCCGAGACGGGTGAAAAAATTATCAAAAAAGTCATAAATATATCGCATTAGTGCCAATTCGATCATAAACAATCAATTTACTTCTAAACTTTTTGCAAGAGTATCAATCCATTTCATTTGGCCAATTTAGGTCGGAGTAGCTAACGTGGACGTTGGTCATCCTCATGTGGTGTGGCCAAGCTAACATAGATATTTTTTTTTAATAATTTTTTTTCTTTTAATTATTCTTTTTTTTCCTCTCACTTTGGTCGGCAACCATTGAGCAAGGGCCTTCGAGGCCGCGAAGGCCCTCTTTCTTTTTTGTCCTCTCACTTTGGTTGGCGACCATTGAGCAAGGGCATTCGAGGCTGCGAAGGCCATCGCCTTGGGCCTTCGCAGCCTCCACCGACCCTCACCAATGATTGTCGAGGGCTGGCTAGCTTGCCCAATGGGCAGTGAGGGTTGATGGTGACCATCACCAGCCAAATTGGTTTAATTGAAAAATTTATGACTAATTGATACTAATACAATAAGTTTAGGATTTTTTTGGCACTTTTCTCCGTTACAGATAGAACATCGTGGAATTGGAACAAAGTAATTTCCGATTATTGAGGGGAAAATCTCATGCTGGGTTTGATATCTTTTCTGCACATCATATTTCACTTTAAAAAAAAAGACATGTTGAAAAGTTCAAACTGCCACTTTTCTTTATTTTTGTAATTGATGTGATGCAAGAAACGCTTTCAGCCGAACAAGTCAGACTGTTACTTTCACACCACACCGTCTTGAAATATCTCCTTGAAAAGCACCGCAAGGTGTGTGTAGCCTTTGCGACATAAGATGTTTGTCATTGATTTTGATGAAACATACATAAGATGTTTCAGTTTCACTGTCTGACTAATTTTTTTTTGTGCGATGATGTTTATTTGTGGCAAGGATATGCAAGAGCAAGATTTCATACCGGAATTTAGTGTTCTCGATCTTGATCTTACTGTTTCTACTGTTGTTCCATGGTGAAGAAAGTTCAAATTTACACTGAATTACATGTCATCCATCATATACAAGTGAAAGCCTTCAGCTCTCCCTCTCTGCTTTTTCTTTGGGCCCAATTTTAAGAGCACAGAAAATCTTGGGTGGATCAGAGAGTGCCCAAGAGGACACAAGAAACCAAAGCTAAAATCTTCAACTCCCAATGGAAAGATAGATATAGATATCCCAAGATAAGAGACTTGTATGAACCCCTGCATATAAATACCCCTCTAACCTCACCACCCTCTCACAAGTCACGACCTCTCAACATCTACAAGTTTCTAAACACAAGGCGGGAAAAGCCCCACTTTGAAACCATGGCTGCTTCCACAATGGCTCTCTCCTCCCCATCCTTTGCCGGCAAGGCGGTGAAGCTCTCTCCTGCCACCCCCGAGCTCCTCGGCAATGGGAGAGTCACCATGAGGAGAGGCGTCAGGCCCGCCTCCTCTGGAAGCCCGTGGTACGGCCCGGACCGTGTCAAGTACTTGGGCCCGTTCTCCGGCGAGCCCCCGTCCTACCTCACCGGCGAGTTCCCCGGCGACTATGGATGGGACACCGCCGGGCTCTCGGCCGATCCCGAGACCTTTGCCAAGAACCGCGAGCTCGAGGTCATCCACGCAAGGTGGGCCATGCTCGGCGCCCTCGGCTGTGTCTTCCCTGAGCTCTTGGCCCGGAACGGCGTCAAGTTCGGCGAGGCCGTGTGGTTCAAGGCTGGGGCCCAGATCTTCAGTGAAGGTGGGCTCGACTACTTGGGCAACCCTAGCTTGATCCATGCCCAGAGCATCCTGGCCATCTGGGCTTGCCAGGTCATCTTGATGGGAGCCGTCGAGGGCTATCGCATTGCCGGCGGGCCTCTCGGTGAGGTCACCGACCCACTTTACCCTGGCGGGAGCTTCGACCCGTTGGGCCTGGCCGATGACCCTGAGGCCTTTGCGGAGCTCAAGGTGAAGGAGATCAAGAACGGCAGGCTTGCCATGTTCTCCATGTTTGGGTTCTATGTGCAGGCCATTGTGACAGGAAAGGGTCCATTGGAGAACTTGGCTGATCACCTCGCTGACCCTGTCAACAACAATGCTTGGGCCTATGCCACCAACTTCGTCCCCGGCAAATGAGCTTTAGAAGCAACATGTTTTTGCTTCAAGTGTGCTCTTATTGGTGTAATGTAAATTTGTGCAAATTTTATTGAGAGGTTAATGTGAGTTTTGTCGTTAATCCAGTGATCATTGTGATTTTTTCATTTTCATGATTCCAGTCTACTAATGCGTTGCTTCGACACGGTAATAGGCTGGAAATACTTATTAACATGTGTAACGAAAAATTAATACGAAAAGTCTAATTGCAGTGGCATCGGAAAAGAAGGGAGAAAAAAATGCATCATCATTGTTCAGATAAATTAGCATAACCAAGTGAAATTTTGTCAAATCTTTGGTTATAGAGTCAATAACTTAACAACCATCGAAGGATTTCCAATCCAAAGATTTATAGTCTTATCAATGTTTTAACTGATCAGAGGTTCATGCATTGCCTAGTTCACCGAACAAGTATCCATTTCAGAGATCATAGATGCAGTACAGAGCTCCTGACCAGGACCGTTGGAGAAACTTTTTTCAACTGAATGGCGATTGGTTATCTCGCTTTACAACTCAAGTCTTTTCCAGGGTCTTCGAGTACTTCATTGGAAATTCAATGTCCATGAAAATGTAGCATGTTGTAAATCAAACCGAAGATCCAAAATACAGCCACAACAGAAGTAGAACCAATGAAAAGAACATGGTCATGCTCATATCCGAAATGTTACAACACTTTATACAGTTATATATACACACAACTTTTCGTTGTTTATAGCTTAAAAGAAGCGGCGCAGACATCGCCTGCTGCCATACAACGAGTGAAAGAATAATTTAAAGAATATGAACACAAATTGCATAGGCTACGATGTGCTGCAAGTATGTACCAATCAATGGCACTGCTCTGTCAAAAATGATGAGAGAACATTACGACATTGAGGATGAACTCTCCATTCAGCTGCGCAAGATTGATATCTAGGTTTCTCTGAATGTCCACACATTGACTGAAATTTATCCTGCACCCGCCATGTAGAAAACTGTGCCATTGAGAATACTCTGGTTGACAGAACAAGCACTTGCTCCATCACAAACCATTGTCGAGCAATCTTAGCTTCATCGTGCTGCCCTAGCTCTTGCCACAGATCTCAAGTAGAGTTCCTCGTACTGTGATGCTGAAGGATCCCAACTGAACTCAATGTTCATGACCTTGTGAACTAGCTGCTGCCAGCTCTGTGGGTCATTGTTGTAGTGGTTAAATGCACGTTCCAAAGCACCGTTCACTCCCTGAAAATTGTGTATCTTCATATCACCACAAAGACCAAGACAATACAAAACTTTTCCTGGAAAGAGAAAGGTTATGCCTATCTGATTATTCCGGTGCCACAGGTCCCACTACTTTAAGCTTATATGCTGTTACCCAAACAAGTACTCTCTATGGAATCAGGGTTGAAACAGACCACAAGAGTTCTATGTTTCTTTGATTGCTTGTAAGACTACATTTTAGTTGACAGCGACTTCATCATACTTGAGTTGATAGATGTCTGATTAAGGGAAACAGCTTAAACTTAGTTTATATGCAAGCTAACAGTGTCAATTTGCTTTTGAAATTTAGGGAACTGCTTGAGAGGTTATTCTAGGAAGCTTTCGCATCTTTTTCCTTTTTTTTTTTTTTTTTTTTGCTTTCAGCTTTTCACTTTTGTCATTTGGCATCAAAAGCCAATCAAAAGCCCACCCAGAAGAAGATGCCCCAAGAAAAACTGTCCCGTCCCCAAGTAAAAACTTTTTTTCTTGAGCAAACTGGAAAAAAATTCCGTGAGATTTTTTTTATCAGCACAGAAATGAGAATTTCGTGAGCTACAATTTCTTAACTGCACGTTCAATAAAAGCCCACCACTAAAGCCAAAAAAGTTCATAGCTGAAGCAAAAAAGTAAGTCGAGGCCTTTGTTTGTCCCAAGCTTCTAAAATAAAACAAGTTTTATGATTCTCCTCGTATGGCTAGTTTTCAGCCTCATGAGTATCATATTTACCCAGATTCATCAGTTCGGTACCAACGACATGCTTCTTAGCCTGAAAAGTGGTTTGTTCTGCGAATCCTTCAATCGCCATCAAACTGCCTTCTAAAATTTGCACCAATGCAAGAACTTCACGGCACTCTTTGCGCTCCTTCCCTTTTCAGGTTGTGAGTTGAAGAAATTGCAGAATGAAGCACTTTTGCAGCTCTAAGAAGCATGTCGTTCCCAACGAAGTAATGCCTTTGACAAATATGCTCATTGTTGAAGTGGAAAATGTGCTAGGAGGGTATAAGTATCACTTGTGAAAGAGTTAGCATACAAATTTGAAAGAAAAGAGAGGCAATTCAAAATTCATGAGGTGAGCCGACAGAATTTAATTTTGAAGGGGCAAAGTAAAATTTACCTAGAATTTCGTTTTAAACTGTACTTAAAATTTTGACCAAAAAAATGCACTTAATTTTCCCAACTATCAAATCGTAGCGCCCCCTCCACCATTTTCTCAGCCTTACGTTTCCTGTAACTATCAAAATGATATTCGAATAAGAGGCAGGAGAGTTAGCAGACAGTAAGGTAAATTACCTGTTCATCGGCATTCAAGAATGTATATCCATTTCGAAACTGGAAAGGAATAGTTTCATCGTCTACGTCGAAAACGCTACAAAAGGCAAACCAAAAGATCCTCCATCAGTAATCTCCCATCAATGGAACCAAGAAACATGAAGACCGACTAAGCAACTTATAGTAGTCCCACCTGTCATTTAGTCCACCTGTCTTTCTTGCAATGGGTATTGATCCATACCTCATTGCTATCATCTGCACAAGGAAAAATTATTAGATATAACAAGAACACAGCTCTAATTAGTGCATGTAAAGGATGCTTGGATCCATAGACATGAAACATCTGAAGACCATAAGCTGGCCCCACAGATCAAAAAGTTGTTAAAAAATTATTCTGAGGAAAACTCCACATGAGTAATTTAGTAACTCACAGCAACTAGTTTTCTTCATCTATTAAACAATTTGCATATCTGCAAAATATGTGCAGAATGTACCTGGGTGAGACCACAAGGCTCAAAGATTGATGGAATGATTAACATATCAGATGCTGCGAAAATGCGATGGGAAAGAGACTCGTCGTACTTCAATATCAGCCGAATGTCACCATGATTTTGAAATTGCTTTGCAATACCCTCAAACTCCCTCTGATTTCACAGTAAACAAGAGACACAATAAAAAAACAAACGTCAGTCCATACAAGTGAATGAAATTGGCTCATCATATCTGTGGCACCAATTTTATGCAGATGATAACTACAACATGTTTCAAAACTGGTTAAATTAACTCGCTGTAACCATGACTTCGATTAGATTCAAAGCACGGAAACTATAGTAAGTTGAGAATGTCTCCGTGCTACAACGATGCACGCATACGATTATGAACCCCAGTATATGTATGCGCGCGTGCGCATGTGTGTAGGATTTGCAACTTCCAGAATAAAATGATCATCTTAAAGAAATAGATGTGGTGAAGTTACTTCACAGTATATGAATATTGATGTGCAAGCATGTGCATCACCAAAATCTTCAACTTCCTGAAACTTGTATGATGTACATGGAACTACAGGGGTGCTCCTTGGTTAGACTATATGAAGGTCCATCTCATTATGGTCGATATGATGTGGATGTATAAAATGAGCTAAAGGTTTGTGTATGGCATAAAGTAACTGATCTGTTTAAGATAAAGGAGCATAAAGTTGGAAGCTCAATTAAATCAGCTGTTGATTAGACTGTCAAAATAGGAGCCACGATGTCCAGATACTTGTGTGCAATCAATCAGTCAAGAGCATGGCAGCAAATCTGGCCCTCAGAACAACACATGTAATTGACAATTTAATGCACAAGAAATGGTGTCCCATTGCACAAGGCTCCCACAAATAAAGGGGACTAAAAAAATGCCCCAACCAGGAAAAATTCACAATTACATATATAAGCATAGTTGCACACATGCATATGTGCATGAACATTAACCGAGTTCCATCCATAAGAATGGGAAAAGAGAAAAGTGAAGGAATATCTGAACACTGGAGGAAAATTGGTCCGACATTATGAAAAGAATAAGAGTATCATCAGTGTTGTAAGAGCAAAATTTCACACCTATCAATGGTTAAGTAATCCGATATCCCTACTAAACAACAACTGAATCACATGAAATGCCAGGAAGAAATAATATGGTAGGTGTCAGGTTTGCTGGACACAACTCAAAGTAACTCATTCGAAATACACAAGTTACATCCACAACAATTATAAGATCGCTGTCATTTTCTAAAAGTTTAAGCTGCAAAATGAGTCACTCATGAGAAGGGATTTGGTATAAAAATAAACCAGGACAACTAGATACAGTGGGGGAGGCAAATGACAGGTCTTGGAGAGATATTTGAAAACAGGGATTTTTGCTACCATTGCCTATTATCTATAACAAAAGCAATCAAATGAAAGTATGGTTTTAGTGACTCTTCAAGAAAAAGGAAACGAACTGAAAAAGCACTATACAATAAACCATGATCAAGAAGAGTAATTCAATCCAACATCAGGCGGGGACTATCTTATCAGAATGCATGCATCAGAACTTTAATGACTAATTTGCAAAGAAATATAATACACAAAATCTTAAAGGGTTGGTCCACTTGCAGAAAATAAGACTAGATGCCATAAGATGACCTCATATGATAGATTCACATTAAGAGAAATTCCACTGTAGTTTGCAAAAGTCCATAGACAGAGTCATTTTATTAGTAACTGCACGAAATATGGTGAAATGTTTGTCAACACGCAGCCTCACACAGATCAGCCAAAAGCTCTCTTAGACCTTTACAAGATAATTAGACAACTATTTGATTTCCTATTTCAACTAAATAAGATGGTGGATAATTAGCTACCATGTCAAGTCTTGAGTTATTCACCTTTCATGCCATTCAAAAGCTTTACATTAAAAAAACCCAGTAGGTGATGTCTTCTTCATTTGACTATAACTAAACTCTATACAACACCACCAGAGTTTATCCGTGTTCTTTTATTTTGAGTTACTATAACACCATAACTTAAACCTGAATAAGCAAATAGTAGTCATTAGAACCCATGATTCCCTAAGCCAAAAAGACTTCTCTAAGAGGATAAGTACAACAGGATTCCACGGAAGTTCCACAATTGTACCAGATTCCCTGTAAAATAACAAACAACTGAAGGTAGAACTCTAAGTGAATTATTACCTGAATATGTGGCACAGGACTTGAACCAAGTAGTAGAAACTGCCCTCCAAGCTCCAGTGTTCGGTACAAAGCATGCCTAATAAGATGTACACCCTTTTGTGGCACCAGTCTTGTTATGCAGCCCACCTGATCAATTCATATTTGAGCGACTGAGCATGATAAAAAGCAAAAGAATTGGAATTTCACAAAGCAATTTGCTAAATCTAACAGCACCGTGAGTGACAACTTACAAAAGGGGTACAAAAGAGGAAAAGGGAAAAAGAAGGTCAAGCATAAGTTAGAAAAGGAAATCAAACCAAACCAAAGAAGTTGAATACATAAAATTTATCATCTCACCCGCCTCGATTAAAATTAGACGTGCAAAAGAGGAAATTGAAAAGCCAAAAAGAGCCAAAACAAATCAGATGAAAACTTTGCTTCTCAAGAAGTAACTGACATGAAGAATCACCTAAATTTAGGCTACTTTTCATCCCGCCACACTTCCAAAACTTTATCTCAAGTCACACTGATTTCTAGATGGTTTCATATGGATTACTTCATCAAGCATGTTACAAAAACTAAATCAAGAACTTGTGTTTAATTCAATTGGAAAACAACTAGAACTTTCTCTAGATTCATATGGCATTCCATGTTCCATTAACAATCACTTGCAATTTTTTTTTTTTTGGGGTTTACGGCCATTATCTCAAGTTTTGGATCTATCGGATCCATTGACACAAATAGTTCATTGGAGGAATTTGAGTTATTTCAGCTTAACATGATTTCAAAAGGGGAGGAACTTAAAGTACAACAACATGATTAACAAAGGAAACAACGTTGAACCACCAAGAAGCAATTTAACCTAATCCATCAGTTGGATTCAGCTTGAAACTTGTGAAAAAAATTAATTGACTTGTCTGGGCATAGGAGGGAGGAAGAATATTTCAGTAACAATGAGAGATAAAGGAAATCTATCATTCTTGGATATATTACTACAGCACCGTCACTGAATTTGTGTTTCATCCATTTATTTTCATGAACATACCATTCCATAAATTAACAATGCCAAGTAAGGATGTCAGATCCTACACAAGCACATAGCAATGCAGACTAATTGCACGGGCAAGCTATCGTATTAAAAAGTATCAAGATGCAGACAAATTGAGTGTATTTTACAGCAATCTAACACCCCTGAGTTGTCAAATATAACAAATTCAACCATGATAGATTACAGCTTCTTACACAAAACAACAATAATTTGTGCTATAAGTGAGCTCGTGACTGATTACCATTGGTTTCGAGGCATTTGCAGAAGAGAGACCTAGTTGCCTCCTTATTGCTCGTTTATTTTCTGCTTTTCCTTGGATATCATTAAAACTGTACTGAACTTCAAGGAAAGCATCAATTGCAGGATTCCATTCATCTGTGTCGACACCATTAAGAATTCCGACAAACTTTTTACTATGGAGATTCAGTGTTGAATGCAGACCCTTTCCACCCTGTGAAAGACAGAAAACATTTACATTTACCCTTCTTAAGCACAGAACATTTCTGTCAACAAAAAAGGCTCAGAAGTATCGGCTAGAACAGTTCTGTCAGACTTGTTCAGCATTAGAAACTCAAGATATCCCTTCAGACTTTCTAGAACCTACTCTTCTGAAAACTAGTCTAAAATGGCACTGATATGAATTGTTTCCCAAATAATGCATATGCAGAAGTTCATAAAAAATGAAACTTTCATCCATTAAACTACTATGCCTTTAAGAGTTACACAATCAATAAAATGGAAGAAGGTATGGAAACGAAAAAGATGAGGACAGAGACTCAGCAATATGCAATCTTCACGGTGAGAAAAAGCTAATAAAGTGGAATTTTGTGGCGCAGAAAGCTTCAGTAGCTCGCTGAAAAACAACATAACAGAAACTATACAAAACATTAAAAGCTTTTAGAGAATGCACTTTATCTAATAATCACAACTGTCCATATTTTGGCATATGGCAGAAAACTCTACAATGTTAATGATAATACAGTAGATTGACTCCTTTAGATGCACCTGCTTGCTATATAATTTAGCTCTCATTTCTTTGCATTCTGGAATCATGTTTTCTTTCCTATTTCTTAAGTGAGTTATTCTGGAATAATAAATACATCCAATCACCACAATAAGGTGTACCCTTCCTTTGAGAATGGCAGTGGTTAATGGAATTGAGACAATGTAGATACATCTATCCTATGACAGATATCAAAAGTTGAAAAGAAAGGTTAATTAAGCCACAAGCAATTGAAAAAAAATTATTAACACCAAAGGATGCAGTAGAGTATTCAACTTGATCATCGTCTTTATTTTCACAAGAAAGCTACTGCCTTTTTACTCCTTTTGCTAACTGACGTTACTAAAATTATGTTCCTAAACTTATTTGTTTATCCACCTGTGACAGGACTCCTCATCAACAAGGATAACAAAGTTAACAGACATTCAATGCAGAAACCTTCAATTAGCATTTTAATGGCAGCCATAGTTTCCCCTTCTCCTTCTTTGATATGTAGCTCATATGAACCCTCAGTATACAAAAATATGGTACTATGACGACATAATATGCAAAACATCAAGCACCAGCACCATAAGATGTAGACTACTGTCCCTAAGATTTAACATGTACTCAAAGCAGAGAGTTACGGAGGTTCATATGTCTATTGTGATGCATAAGCACAGTTTCTAACACATAATTAAGAGTGATTGATTATGCCTATTCACATAATAACTAACTAGTTATTGAAGGTTATAGAGGCAAACTTCTGCTCATCTGCGGAACAAATATGATTCGATTATTCAGCCTATAATCTACAAATAAACAAGTTCATGAACAAGAGAGCAAGCAAAAGTAAAGGGCCAATGACCATACCTCAGCTGTCCGGACCTCCTGTGCATAGGTTGGAGATACTGTTGTGACAATATTGGAAAAGACAACTGCACCCTAGATAACGTGATTTGGAAAGAAGAGATTAATCCACATATATGAACGTGAAGGAACTTTCACAGAAATATACTCAGAAAACAGAAGACATATTCCAGACAGGTTCCTCAAGATTCTAAACTTATACTCAGAAAAAAGAGAATGCTAAATGTTGAGTAGAGCATGCATGTATATCTAGAATACAAAATAAAAAATAAGATGAAGCTCCAAGTTTTGCTAAAAGGAAAGACCACTTCTGTTCAGTCTGTACTTTCTAATTCCAGTTCAGATAAATTCCTACCAAACATTTCATCATGACTCAAACTTTCTGTTCTCTCTAATAATGGGAAGCAATTTATACCTTTACAGGATTGACCCTATCATGTGCAGAGTTGTCCTGCATTCTATCTGGCCTGTTTAGTTCTTGAACATCGAGACCACATGATGCCAATTCCGAAGCAGGTGCAGTCCCTTGATACTCAAAGTTGTGGCATGTAAAGCAAATTCTTGCAGAATCCAAGCCTTTTGGGGCATACAAATCCCAATACAATGGTGCCTATGATTGCAGATGATTGCTGGTATGAGAATCAAGAGTGAGTCTCTCAAGAAAAGCACACTTAAACCGACAACATTTGCAATTGAACATACAACAAAAGCTGTTTGCCAATCGTGGCAATGGATAATGTCAGGTCTCTTGCCAGATTGAAGAAGCAACTCCAATGCTGCACGACTGAAAAATGAAAACCGCCTGAAATCATCATGCTCTCCATAGAATTGTCCTCTCCAGAAGAACTTATCGGGATGAAGAGGCTCAATAAAAAAAACGGGAAGGCCTGGATGAAGAAGTCAAATCAGCACATGAACACGAAGATCAAATGAGGAGCAAGAGATAATAAGAGATTTCTAACCATCGATTGTGCCAACCCAGACTTTGTTTTTGTACAGTCTGCCATCAAAATAAGATTCTACAACAGCATCTAAGGCCTACATAAGATAAGTTGAACATAATCTGTTAAGTGAAATTGCAGATGTTCAAATATTAACTCAAACCATCACAGAGTCAATTACCCTTAGGTCGAGCATACGGTCATATTGCATGCAGTCATATTTCGGAACAATAATCTCAACATGGTGTCCTCTCTTCTGGAGTGCCTTGCTAAGACCAGTCACGACATCCCCCAACCCACCAACCTGACATATTTGCAAAAGGAGCAGTCTTATTGATTCTGAATATAATGTGAACAATGCAACCAAAACATATGAAAGATGCTTAAAGATAACACAATGTTTCATTGCTAAATTTATCTATGTTCATAGAAACAGAAAGATGACTCCGCTACTTTTTCAGAATGAGAGATACCTAATTTAGCTGCTAAATGGTCAAGGTGGCCTAATAAAAAAGCTATTCAAATTTGCACGACATTGTAATTTGTTTGCATACTAGATGTTGGATCGTTGTCAGTACAACTGCTCATGCTTAGATAGAGCTAGAGTACTGTTAAATTTATCTAAAATTTTGGTGAAACTCAACATCAGTAAGCATATCAGCCAGATCAGACCTCACTTGTTCCATAGTCTGCCAAACATTTTTACATCATCATCTCATCAAAAAGCATGAATAAAGATGCTAAGTGGCTATGAACCAATGCAGACGCTAAAAGATCAGGAGAAATAATTATAATGACATAGTTTTAGGAACAACTCCAATTCTAAAAATTTCAGTTCGTGATGGCTATTTGGATGATGAGGGCAAGTATTGGTGTGACGTAATGGTTACTCCAGAAGAACATCATGTAAAGAGCCTATCCAGCATGCATGGGAAAGGCTGCATGTCAACCATCTACACCATTGACCTCGCAATGCGAGAAGCCATGCGAATGGGACAGCTTTGTTTGTTAAGCTAATGCTTTTGGTGACAAGTGACAACAGCTGATGACTTAAACTAGGAGTCACAAAAAGTACAAAGTCTTAACCAGTTCAGTAGTCATGCAATTTGCCATTTTAATTCAGTCATGGCCATGCTTGTGTTAAGTATCTGTCCATTAACATCCACTTTCATTCTTGCAGATAATTATTCAATAAGGTTCCAATGATAATTCAACCGAGATTAACCAAACTGTGTGGACAAATACTCAAAAAACCATATATCCAAGATGCATACATAGAAACTTCACTAGGAAGACTAAAAAAGAGAAAGCTTCTAACCAGAAACTACATAGGTGCTAGTCATGAACTTCCTTTGGAGGTACAATGAACAAAGAGAAATGACTTGCAACTTTTCTCAGTCATATAACTGCCACATGCAGTCTTTACAAAGAAGTTTAACAAAAGTTTACCCAAAAAACAAAGGAACATGACTAATATGAAAGCTAATCCTACAACCAGTATCCTACCGGGGCTGCCACAACCACAACTGCCACAAAATTAGTGGTGACATGTGACAACTGCCACAAACCATTCAACATAAGGGTAACTACTGTAACAGCAGAAATTAACGTAATTGGAACCAATGTTTCACCAACACATCAAAAGATCAAGTATTCAATTTTGTAGCTGTCTCGAGCTTTACCTTAGCAACAGGTGCCATCTCTGCAGCTATATGAACGACATACAATCCTGGGCTAAATATCAACAGAAGGAGCAAATTAAACAACAGAAACAGATTTAGCAAAATTTTTCAGTGCAAGGTAGTACCTCGAGGGTGCTGATACGAGTCTTAAAAAGATGGCCAAGGCCTCGCGTTCACTTTTGTCTTTGCATTCCATATACGCATCACAAATGTGTCTATCCCTTTTCCACACCATTTCTCTCAAAAGCTTAGCATCATCAGCAGATATTTTTTTCTCAAGTAACCAACCATCAAACTTCAACAATAAATGGCTCCAAAATCCATGTGGCATATCATCCACCGGTTCATCAAGCATCCTTTTCCTGCTTTCCTTTTTCAAGGTATTGAGAGTATCTTGAAATTCCTTAACGGATTGCTGATATAACTGAACATACGAATGAATCTCTTCGTCCGACCTCTGAAGGCGCTCCTCTAACAGCTTAATCTTTTGGTGCATCAGTTCATTATATTGCTGCAATTTTTCAGAGGACACCTTGTAAACGTTGGCTTCTTCAAGAGTCTCTTCCAACTTATCAACCTTCTTCCGCAGTACCTGGTTTTGCTGTAACCCTACAATAGCTTGATCAGCCAGTGCAGTGGCCCTATCAAGCAATGGTTGCAAATTTTCTACCTTTTCCCATAGGTCCTTGTACTCAAACTTTAAAGATGGAAGTTTGGAAATATCTTCCTGAGAAACTGAAAGTTTAGATTCTAGATCCTTTAGAGCTGACTCAAGATGGAACCTTTGTTTTTCCAGCATCATCACACGCTCATCTGTGTCCTTAACACTATTAAGCTCTGCCTTAAGGGCTTCGATGTCACTTTTTAGAGAGATATTCTCTGCCCTCAGGGAACTAAGCTCCTTACTAAGGAAATGAGAGCTAGTTTGATACGATGAAGGTTTTTCTGCATTCAATTGGATGTTCTGATTCTCATAAATACTATGCTCATTCTTTTCAATGCTTAGCTCACTTCTTTGTATCAATTCGCTCCGTAGCTCCTCTAACTGATCTTCTAAAAGTTCTGCATGCATCTTTTCCCGGGCAGCAACTCTTATTCGTGCATCCGTTTCTGCTAACTTCATCTCCAAATTGTTAATTTCTCCGTGCAGTGCTTCCTTCTCAGAGAGTATGTTATCAAGATCCTTAAGTGCACTCACCCTGGCTTGGTTGAGGAGTAGAATATCTAGCAAGTAGATGACATACATGAGCACACCATTTCTTTAAAACTTAAACTCCAATCAAGGCAAAAAATTAGGAACTTGCAATTTCTTACTCTTTTCCGCACTCTTTATCATGCCCATCAGATCATCAACTTGAATACTGGATAAGTGCTGCCCCGTATCACTGACAATCGCCTCCAGTGAACGTGAAATTGGTGGGATGGCACACAGGAAAATGAAAATTTAGAGCTTATCACATTTCCTCAAAGTCACGCGTGAATTATTTTGCAATCTATCTCTCTCTCATGGTCAACAAGTGACCAAAGTCTAGGCACCATATGATGAAATCAAAAGCATAAAACACAGTCAAAACATACTCTCAAATTCCCAATTTGCGAGCTATTCATGAACTAGAACCGATGTGCACATTGCATACGCATATCTAGACAGGAAAAAAAAAACCAAGAATTCACTAGAAATGCTTCAAGAAGAATACCAAATTTGTCTCCAACGCCGTACTGTTAGAAACTTCTTCTGTATCAACATTCTCATTCTCCACATCGATCACGACTCCATCGGAATCATCTTCCTCAGATTCAGACACAATTTCCTGATCGGCGCTACGCGCGCTCTCGGCCGAAGCACCACCGCCTTCGCCCTCTCCATTAACAACAATCGAAGGCGGCCTATCCGGCGAAGCCTTCTTAACTTGCGGTCTCCTACTCCGAGAACTAATCATTACGCAAAAACAAAGTGAGAATCACAACTCGCGCCCATCCCCAAGAAACCACGAAACAATCAACCTCCGACCGCTCCTTCGCACGCCCGGAATCGGAACCCGCGGAAATCGAGAAATCAGCCAGGCCGAGTACCTGAGACTGCGCTGCCGCATCTTGCAGGAAGCGGGGAGAACCCGGCGGTGAGAGGCGAGCGAAGCGAAGGGCCGCGGGAAGCTCGAGTCCCTCCGGCTCGGTCCACTCAGCCCCCGACTCAGCAAGCACGTGGACATCGCCGCGGCCATTGGACCCCGATCGCAATGCTCGGACAACGGTATCTTCTTCACCGAGCAACCACCATTAGCCAGTGCCGAAACGGCGCTTGTTACAGTCATCGCAGTTGCGGAGGCTTCGAATCTTCGTTCTCGCTTTCGTCTTTTTTTTTTTTTTTTGGTTGGGTCGGAGAAATGGTTACGGTGCGCGCGGGTGTACAAGAAAACAAACGGTTGGTCGCGGTTGCGAGGCGCTTTTCCGAGAACGTTATCCAGATCCGACGGTGGGAGGTCGGTGGGGTCCATACGCGATTGGGGGACTAGCGTAGTTAGATGAGGGTTAGCGTAGGGGAGAGCAGCTCCAGCGGCAGGAATTTGAAGCAAGGTTTCTTTAAGAGGAATCGATGTGAGATGGAACCATCAATTAGGGAACCTTGATGTAAGAAAATATCCGGTCCGAAAGAAATGCAACTATATATGATAAGTAAGGGTGATTTGTCCTTATTTTAGAATTAGGAGCTAGACCAGAATGGTCGGTTCTCAATTTGTGAAATCGGAAACCGGCCCATCCGGCCATAGAGTTAAGAATCCACCGTATCTTCTTTTCTTTTCTTTTTTCCGTTCTTTCTTTCTTTTGCTTATTCCCTATAAGACTATAAATGTTGTTGCATAGTCTAAACTGGGCAACAAGACACTTTTAGTGCAAAAAATTATGCATGTAGATCACTTTGATGCTAAAAGTTTCAATCGAATCACTTTAGTATTAAGTTCTTTGAAAAAGAATCACTTAAGTGCCAATTCCGATATTCTTTGCCGGAAATCCAACGTAGAACTTTTTTATTAATATATGTCGTGATGTAGCTCATTTGAGGTCCATTGTGGCATTTTCTTTTTAAATTTAAATTTTTATTTAAAATAATTTGAAAAATAAGCTAAACTTTTTTAAAAAAAAAAAGCTAAAAAATTTTTAGAAAAGAAAAGAAACAGTTGACAGGTGGCGAGGAGGGCCGTAGCCTCGCCATTGCTGCCCCACCATCGCCGACAATGGTCGACGACGATGGGGCATGGCTAGCAGGGTGTCGGCAACCCCCGCCGGCCGCAAGTGAGGGTCGCCGAAGATCGGGGCAAGGGTCGGGGACGATGGAGCAACGGCGGCGACAGAAGCAAGGGTTACAACAACCCTCGTCGCATAATCTGCTTTTTTTGTTATGGTTTTTTGTTAATTTTTTGGGCTTATTATTTTAATAAAGTTTTATTTTAAATTTTTTATGTTAATTTTTCTTTTTTAAAAATTTAATTTAATTTTTAAATTTATTTTTGAATTTTGAAGTCCACGTGGAATCCAGTGGACTTCATTATTTTTTTAAAAATACTAATTAAAATTTAAAATTTAATTAAAAATGCCACGTATTTATTTCACCGTAAATTCTCGTTGGAGGCACTAAAGTGATCATTTTATCTCCGATTTGGCACTAAAGTGACCCAATTAAAATTTTTGGTATCAAAGTGATCTTTGTACACAACTTTTGGCATTAAAAGTGTCTGTTTGCCGTCTAAACTACTATATGAGTGATGTTAATAGAACAAGCTCATTGAACAAGAGGTGTCGAGCCTCGAGGGAGTAGTGAGCACTGCATGACTAAGATTGAGAGAAGTGAGAGTAAGAGGCGTATGGTACGAGCGTGTGTGACTAAGTCTAGGCGAGAAGAGAACGAGAATTAGGGTCTTGAAATTTTGAAGTAATAAGAAGTAAAAAATCGGTGCGATTCGGATGGTCCAGAGGGGTAGGTCTAGCCATGAAACTAGGAACCGGTTCCCAAGTGATTCGCCCAAAATCGATAAGTTCGATTCGGTTCGATTTGATTCTTTTGCTCACCCCTAATAATAATTAGCATAACCGAATTTTTCTATCATCTATCGAGACATCAAATTGTCCATGATAACTTAAACCGATCATCCCTAGAAGATAAGGGTGATCGGTTTCTAGTTAGTCAACTCTCAGCTTGGTTTAGGTGGGATCGGTTCGAATCCCGATTTTAAAAGAGAATTGGTCCATGTAATATTTTTGGTTAAAAAACAAACAAACATACATACATAGTAACAAGTCGCACAATTTCACTATGAAAACATACGCAGATCAATTGATTGTGATTATTTATTCATGTTGAAGGTTCGATTCTCGAATGGATGCAAAAGTGTTTTGTTTTATGTTTATTTATTTAAAAAAGGCTTCCGAACCGGTTCTCGGGTAGATACTGCGATTCCGGTGGTCCAGGCCGGTTTGGTCCGGTGCAACACCGGTCGAATCCGATTCGGTGGTCGCTCCCGTTGGGAGGACACAAACCGCTAATTTGAGGACAAGTGCCTCCACTCATTGACTTTGTTGAACAAGTTTCAGAATTATTCTTACCAAAATTTCGAATGGGGAAATTCTCTTTTCTCATATGTCTAGGGTGATTTCAAGTCTTGATAAATTTGAGTCTTATTTGAGTCAAACCTAAAGTTTCTTCATTTTACCTTATTAAGATAAGAATATGGCAAAAAATCGCATGATTTTTGTGTATCTCGTAATAGAGAGCACGTTAGATATTTATAATCAATCAAGATTATGCGTAATTAAAGGGATATATACGATGAACGCGTTTTTCCATTCTCCATTTGGCTTCGACACTCCCTATTATAATGTCTTTACCATATCTTCCGTTATGTGGCTCCCCTTTTAGCATTGTTCTTCTTGTGAGTCTCCGGCAAAAGGACATAAGGAAGAGCAAATTATGAGGCAAAATGTCAAATGAACTTGCTGGAGTTATTGTTTGCTCCTCTCCGCTCGCAACTTCATCATCAGTTACATTCACGCAATTCCAAAACGCACGACCCCGCAGCGTTTTGCCGACGACTCCCTCACCACCTCAGCGTCCAAGAACACGTGTTCGTCAACACGACGTCGAACTCCTCCCCGATTCCCCTTGCTAACTCCTCCGATCTCCATGCCAGCTCCCTCGCCTCCATTCATTCCCCTGCGCCATGCGCCCCGGGAGACCGGCAGACCCGGCGCCGAGCTTGATGACATTCTTGCCGGCGAGAGGGGAACGAGTGGAAGTGGGCTCCGGTGGAGAGCCACTTGGAGAGGACGAGGGAGGAGTCCCAGAGGCAGGATCTGGTGAGCGAACTGACTAGGGACCGAACCGTGGACGTTGTCTTGTTTGAGGAAGGTGTATCGGTGCGACTTTCGATCTCCCTCGTGGTCATTAATCCCTACGTCTGCGAGCTGCTTCATCGGTTAATTTTCAGTTCTCCGTTCGAGGGAACTAACAAATGATAGAATGGGGAAAAGTGTACTAGAAGTGCCATAACTTGTGTACGATTCACTTGAGTGCCATAACTTTCAAAACGTTCACTTAAGTGCCATAACTTTCAAAAATTGTTCACTTGAGTGCTACGTCGAGCAAAAATCGTTCACTTGAATGCTATAGTAACTTTTTTGGCATGCCACGTCGCCTTTCGGCGTGCCACGTCAGCTTTCCGCGTCTACGATAACTTTCCCAACGTGCTATAGTAACTTTTCCAAAGATCTATAGTAACTTTTTCGATCGTTCACGTCGGCTTTTCCAGGTTGTCACGTCAACATGGCACTCAAGTGAACGATTTTTAAAAGTTATGGCACTTAAGTGAACGTTTTGAAAGTTATGGCACTCAAGTGAACGCCGTACAAAAGTTATGGCACTTCTAGTGTACTTTTCCCGATAGAATGCTATGGATTGGACCTTTTTTCTATTGGTTCCGTGACTGCCATTGCCAGCTTGAGTTCAACGAGTTCACTGATCGGTTCGACCTTTTCATCAAAGTTATGGAACTTTTTGGCTCAATCTCTCTTCCACGAATCCTCCTTGTGGAGTCTATACTTGCTCTAAAGGCTTGTCTGAAGTGAAAAAAAGGAAAAAGAAAAAAGGGGAATAGTAAGGGAAAGATAAGAAGAAGAAGAAGAAGAAAAATGGGACTGTGAGGAAATAAAATAAATAAATAAAAAAGAAAGACAATACATTTGACCAAATAAAAAGATGAGAATAATGCTAAAAGGCGGACCACACAAGGGACAGTATAGTCATAATATTATGATAGGGAGTGTCTAAGTTAAATAAGGAATGAAAAAGCACGGTCCATATACAATCAAGGAAAATATGAAAATCATATCCCTAATACCTTTTTAAGCTCAAGATAATGCAGAAGATGTAAATTGAAAAAGAATACACTCGACGAGATGTGCTTTAGTGAAGACATCAGTAGTCTAATCAACCGATACAGTAGGGACAAGATGAATAAAGTTTAAGCAAAATCGAAAGCAACGACTAAAACGAAAAACAAAACCGAGAACTTCACTGAGCATAATTAAAGAGAGAGAAAGAAATCTCAAAACCCTAGCGCCACCTCAAATTAGAGCATTAACATCTCCCATTCTGAATTTGGCCGGACTGCTTGTCACTTTTATCTTGAGCCTTGGAAGCAACATCATCAAGATGTTGCTGGTACACATAAGAGAGAAACCCCCATATTGCCAACGCCATGGCAATCCCCTTCACTCCATCCATCTTGTCATCCAAAAACACTACAGCCAACACCGGGACGATCGGCAAACCCACGACCGCGATCACGTTCGAAAACACCGACGACACCTGGAAGATCAGTCCTCCCATCCCGATCGCAAACACCTGCCAAGTTATCGCCGTCCAAACTAAGGTCATGACATAAGAAACCTTCCCTAGCGAAAACTCCTCCATTTCCTCCCTTAGTCCCTTCCACTCCCCGCTAGCAAATAGCCCCACCAAGACGATGAATGTCGCGACCATGGACTCGTATGTCAGCAGCTCAAGATCATGTAAATCGGGTCCTTCCTCTGGACCTTCCGGAAGTAAAGCTGCGTGAGATTTAGTATTAATGCGCATCCAGCTGACGCGATTAATGTGCATATAAACCCGACCACATACTTTCCGGTGGACACCGTAGTAGTACTATTTGAATCGGTTTGGAACACTAAGAGGGTAGATGAGACAGTCAAGAGCACTATAGAATTGATTGTCAAGGGAGTGAACTTCTGCGAGTTGATGAAGAAGGCGAGTAGGGCATTGAAGCCCAGTTGCGACGCGGTGATTAGAGAGAAAGTCGACACAGGGAGGTATTGAAGTCCGACCGAGAACATCATAGTGCTCGCCGCGAAGATTATGCCGAAAACAACGTAAACAAGCGCAAGCAATCTCGAGTCAAGAGCGGTTTTTGTGGTGGAAGAGGGCTTGTTTGGTGAGAAGAATAAGTAAGGAATGAGGATTGGGAATCCTGCAATTTGAACAAGTGTTTCCATCCATTTGCTCTTCCCTCCTTTCTCATAGTAGAGTCTCCCCCAAGATTGTGGCTATTGATTGACCTGAGAGGACAAACAGCGAAAATACCGCGATTTTCAGCCAGCACTTGTAGTTTCTTGCCGGAGACGGGGCGGCCTCGGGTTCGCCGGCGTTGCTCATGTGGGCAGGTGATTTTGTTTCTCTGGATTCTTCATCTGGTATCAAGCACATAACTTTCGGATTATGACTTTATCTAAAGCCGGATGCGCAGACATTTGCTCTAAAGTTTTAGGTACTAGAGTGCGACACAGATTACACTTTCTGAACACTTGCATATGAATTCAGCAACAATAAGTTGCACAAAAGCAAGTCACTTGAGCACAAGAAAAGACACTCAAAGCCAACAGGAATGCAAGCTGATATCGATCCAGTTAATGTATGGAAACAGGTTTATCTAGTCTGAACAAGGCAAAAATAGACAGCTTCCTTTTTTCCCATGAAGGAAAATACTATCAAGTAAGTAATAGTCAAGGAAACTAGAAAGAAAATAAAACCTGCCAAACACCCAACACAGATCACAAGCATTTTCACCTACCTTTTGCCTCATGCCATGGATATGGCCCATGAACAAGAGCTAAAAGTTCTGGACATTTAGCTAGAACTCTAGTAAAAGAGGCAAAAAGGACTATTACTTTCATTCTGAAAATATACTGATCTGGTGCTCTATTCCTACTTGTGAAAGTCTCTACTTACCCCTGACGCTGAGCTGAGTCTCCTGAACTTGTTCACCCATGGAAACTTGTCAATTGATCCACCTGAGAGAGTCTTTGTTCTGCAGAGTCCCCAATAATGTTCAAGCTGATATATTTATAATGTCTTGTCTATGCACCATCCCTTAATGGGTGGGTAATCAAGTACCCTTTTACATCATTCTTTGCCATTATCCTCTTCCTTCATTTATTTAATTTCCACTTTTTAACGTACTCATCAGAAATGGGAAAGCGCCAGAATCAGACAAATTGCACTGATTTTTGGAGTTAACAATGATTTTTCCTTCTAGACATGATGTCACTTTTCAACCATCCTACTGGCCGGCTGTGTTCTGCAGTCCCCACTAAGTGGAAGACTGCCTTCCACAATTAATGAATAAATGCAGATAAAGAAAGGTGCTTTTCAGTTGTTTATTCTTTAGATTAAAGGTCTGCTTTTTTCACTCCCAATTTGATTTAGACACTCACTTTCACAATGTACTGACCATATTACCCTTTACTTTTTTCTCCTTTAAAATTCTATATCGGCAAAAACTCAAATGTGAGGTCCATCTAGGATTTTATTTTATTTGTTTCAAAATTTTCTTCCACTTCCCTTTCACTACAAAAAAACACGGATTTAGCCACGAAAAATTTGCTACGGAAAAAATTCGTCGCTAATTTCCGATGAAAATAGTGACAAAATGAATATTCGTCGCTATTTGCGACGAAATAAGCGACGAAAAAATTGGTCGCTCATTAGTGACGAATATAGCGATGAAAAATAATTCGTCGCTAATTTGCGATTAAAATTCCCACGAAAAATTTTTCGTGGCTAATTAGCGACGAAAATAGCCACGAAATATTTTTCGTGGCTAATTAGCGACGAAAATAGCCACGAAATATTTTTCGTGGCTAATTAGCGACGAAAACGGCCATGAAATTATTATTCGTGGCTATCTCCTTTGCAACGAAAATGGGATTCGTCGCCAATTAGCAACGAATGTCTATTTTCGTCACAAATTCATTTATTAAAAGTTAGCGACGAAAATCGACATTTGTCGCTAATTAGCGACGAAAATAAACGTTCATCACTAATTAGCGACGAACTTTTGTTTTCGTCGCAAAATTAGCACTATGAATAAAAATAACAAAGAAAACATTAAAATTAGCGACGAAATGTATTATTCGTCGCTAATATGAAGGAAATAAAAAAAAAATATTCAATTTATTTAATTTGTGACGAAAAAATAATGTTCGACGCTAAATTTTGCGACGAAATAATACATTTCGTCGCAAATTTATTTAATTTATTCTGGAAATTAGTGACGAAATTATTTTTTCGTCGCTAATTATTATTATTATTATTTATTTAATTTATATAAGCAATTTGCGATTAAATGAGTATCTGTCGTAAATTTTGCGACGAATTTCATTTTTCGCCGCAATTTTTTTTTTTTAAATTAGCGACGAAATTATGTGTTTCGTCGCTAATTAGCGACGAAAAACTTTATTTCGTCGCTAAATTTTTTAGGAACCTTTTGAATTTTAGCGATCCCACTCTCTCCTCCCGCCTAATCCCTTTCTATAAATTCTCCCGCCCCTTTCTATCATTCCCCTCTCCACAGCATTCAATTTCCCCCACCTAACCCCACTCACCTTCTCTCTCTTCGTCCTTCTCTCTCTTTCCCCCACTCACCTTCTCTCTCTTCCTCCTTCCCCCACTCACCTTTTCTCTTCCTCCTCTTTGTGCGAACAGACCCCCCTTCCCCCCTGTTCATCGTCTTCTTCTTCTTCTTCTTCTTCTTCTTCTTCTTCATTTGGCAGCCCCCCAACCGACGCCAGCCTCCAGCTGACCACCACCCACCTTCGTCGTCACCCTGCCGTTGCGGCCGTCGTCGTTCACCCGCCAGCCCCCGTAGCCGTCGTCGACCTCCACCCCACCGCCTCTCTGTTCCCCACAACGCAAGCCCCGACGCCCACAGCCTGCAGCCGCCACCTCCAGCTGCACCGTCACCGCGACATTCCATCGTCCCATGAACCCCACGAGCCCGCTGAGCTTGCCCTGCCAACCTCGCAAGCCGCTAGACCCGCGACGCTTCGCCCTCCTCCTCTGTTCCACTGCTACTCTACCACCCTCCAGCTCACCACCGACGCCACCACCTGCCGCCTCCTCCAGTCACCGTCGGCCTCGTCGTCGTCCCTCCAGCCGTCCGCCCCGAGCCCGAGCCCGAGCCCGAACCCCCGACCTCCATCTCCATCTCCATCTCTCGGTCTCTCTCCCTCTCTTTGTCCCTGCACCCCGACTACCCTCCTCCTCTGCTCCTCCTTTGCCCGCTATGCCCCCGCTCCAGCTGAGACCCACCCCCTCCGCCACCGTCCAGCTCACCAACCCGGGGACTCCCTCAACCCGCTGCGACCCACGACTCCCTCACCTCCGCCACTAAATAAAAAGGAACAGTACAAAAAAACACGCTTTTTGCGACAAACATTTGCGACGAATAAAAATTTGTAGCAAATTTGTGACGAATTTTGCCATGAATCAAATTTGTGACGAATTTTGCGACAAATAAAAATTCATAGCAAATTTTGCTACGAAAAATTTGGTAAAATTCGTCGCTAATTGGGTTTTACAATGACTTTTGCCACGAAAAAAAATTCGTGGCTAATCAGTCATCGCAAAGTTTAGCGACGAAAATTATTTTTTCGTCGCTAAATTTAGCTACGAACAAAAAATTCGTCGCTAAATTCGTCGCTAAATTTAGCGACGACATTTTTTTGTGGCTAATTAGCGACGAATAAGTTTCGTTGCTAATTTGCCACGGAGAGTAATTAGTTGCAAAATTCGTGGCTAATTTGCAACGAAACTTATTCGTCACTAATTAGCCACGGATAAATAGTCGTCGCAAAATTCGTAGCTAATTAGCGACGAACTTTAGTTTTTCGTCGCTAAATTTTACGACGCCGAATTGGCGACGAATATTTTTTCGTCGCTAATTTTCGTCGCAAATCAATTTAGCGACGAATTTTGGTCAATTTTTTGTGGCAAAATCCGTGGCTAAACTCTTATTTTTTTGTAGTGTTTTTCGTCTTGGTGGTTTTGTTGATTAGGGACTCCCGGATCCGAGGATGACGTTGCCTCCCGTGATCCGAGGATCAACGACAAGAAAAAATCAACCAATGCGGTAAAAGAATTGTATCGGCCCCAGAACATATTGCTCTTGAATTATTCAATGATTACCGGAGATGAAAAGTTGTGTTCTTAACATGAACGAAACTGTTCCTAGAACAATTATGCTGATTTAGTCCGCGATACTTTCATGATCTGATTTTTCTTTTATCTACATGAGTAATCTCAAAGAGCTGATCAAAGTAATCAAATTCTCTCTTTATTTGTACCGTCTATTATAGCTGCTAATTTCTGGTAAATTAGAGCAACAAAATATTCGACTGAATTTATAAACATTCGAGCAAAAGTGGCTTCTCATTCGCAGCCTAAAGATCGTGAGTTGATTTCCCATATCACTCCAATCAAGTAATTATCAAAGTCATTGAGGTATTCTAGTTTCAAAGGGATTATGCCATTCATCCAATTCTTGATTGTTCTACTTGAAATGAGTAGAACTGCTTGAGTAACTACTCCACAGATTCTCATCCTTCAAGGACTTGATTGTACATGTACTTAATCTATGCACTCTTGAAAGCTTCCTCCGTTATCTTTGGAAACCGGATGACTTCGACAATTTCCCATCTCCATCATAACAAGTATACTACGGAAAAAAGAAAAAAACAAGAAAGAAGAAGAAGAAAACATGACGGATCAAAAGTAGGGGTGAGCAGTTGTAGGGTTGATCCATGTTCCGTCTAGAACCTATCCGTTGGTGTGCATAGAGGTTTCAGAGGAGGAAGATGAAGAAGTCTACGACGCGCTTCAACACAAGTGAGACACAAGAAGAAGGAAAGTGGAAGAAAAAGAAGAAACAAAAAAAAAAAAACCAAAATGGGCCCCACATGGAGGAATAATATAGTACACTTTGAAAGAGAGTGATTAAGTTATGTAAGGAGTGGAAATAGCGCCACCCTAGATTAAAAACATAAGTATATTGAAAATCTTAAAACTTATTACGAAAGTGTAATTGGATTTTAAAACTTATTAAAAGTGCAAACAAGTCCTAAAACTTATCACAAAAGTGCAACCGAGTTTTAAAATTTTTCAAATGTATAATCAATTCCTAAAATTTGTCCCGAAAATGCAATCGAGTCTTGAAACCTTCAAAAAGTACAATCAAGTCAAGGACTCTGCCACCCTCATTAGGACTTAATAACACTTACATGATAAGTTTAAGACTTTTAATGCACTTATCTCTAGATCAAATTTGTAAATTAGTCGTACTATTTCTTGAGTTTTCCATAGGTGAAAGCACTTCTTGAGAAACCATTTCCACGGAGAAGTAGGTGTTTGAGGTCTTACACTCTAGTGTTACGGGCCAGCACTTTCCTAGCTGCAGAATACCCCGTGCGGCGTCCGGGCGACCGGTTGCGCCAGCCCGGCCTTGTTTCTATTGTTGTCTCATAAAATACTTAGGCGAATAACTTTCCCGTATCGGATCATACCACACCTAGTTTAGTTCGAGCATTCATTATATCGAGCGAGAGCGGATTATGTTAGGCACTACAATTAGTTTCGACCTGCCATGATCTCATCGGGAGAGCGGCATCGCCTCTCGACTAGTTTGTACATAAGAGGTCAACCCCGCTCTCAAAGCTCCTAAGGGATGTATTCTTTTTATTCTAAAACTCCTAGTACAAATCGCCCTGACACTACTCCCACGGACCCAATTGCTTCTTTCCCTCTACATTGCTCACTCACCATGATGACACCAACAAGCTCCACTCAAGGTTATACGAGTGTGGGCGGATACGAGGACACGAGTATTTCGATCCGCTACATTGTACATTTGTATAGATTGGGATACGGAATAACCAATCCGTGTCATCCTCTCTCGTTGCAGGTTATTTTATCACTTCCTTGGGCCTTTTGCTACCATCAATGCCACTTTTTAGATGTTACATAGATGACAAGCGCGCACTTGTCCAATAGAACGATTGTGGGTTGTTCTGTCGCTTCCTTGCACCTTTTCCTACCATTAACGCCGTTGTAGGGTCTTACATAGATGGCAGGTGTGCGCTCGCCCAACAAAATAACTTCTCTTCATTGATAGCTTCTTTTTTATCAAAGGCCTTTCGGGTTTCTTCGGTCACCGCGACTTTTTCAAGTTTGGCACTTTTGGCCAACTATGTTTTTCTTTCGGTCACTTGCACTTTTCAAGAGTGGCATTTTTGGCAAACCACGTTGTTTGGCAAGATTCTCTTTTTCGGGAAAAGTACACTATAAGTGCCATAACTTTTGTACGACATTCACTTGAGTGTCATAACTTTCAAAACGTTCACTTAAGTGCCATAACTTTTAAAAATCGTTCACTTGAGTGCCATGTTGACGTGGCAGCCGGAAAGTTACCGTAGCACGTCGGAAAAGTTACTGTAGCACGCCGGAAAAGTTACTATAGATACCGGAAAGTTGACATGGCACGCGCGGAAAAGTTATTGTAGCACTCAAGGAACGATTTTGCTTCGACATAGCACTCAAGTGAATGATTTTTGAAAGTTATGGCATTTAAGTGAACGTTTTGAAAGTTATGGCACTCAAGTGAACACCGTTCACAAGTTATGGCATTTCTAGTGTACTTTTCCCCTCTTTTCCTTACTAAGCACTTCATAGTATTAGTTGACCAATTGAGGTTTTTCCCCGTTGAAAACATGGTAGATGACGCACCTTAAGATTCATTGAATTGATGAAGGAACATTATCCCATTTCGGTGGTAAATCGGTTTAGTGTTGTGCCTCCATTGGCATCCTAGAAGCAAGTCGAGAGCCGCACTTTGTTCGAGCCACTTTTGCTTCGGCAATTCACTCTCCGCACTCGTAGGATCGGATGGACCACATATTTTCTCCGACTCACGCACCTACTAGAGGGATCCTTGCTCTACACTTTCCTAGCCGTGGAATAGCTTGTGCGATGCCCGGCAAGTCATTCACGCCAAGCTCGCCTTGTTTCTCTTTTTGTCCCTTAAAGCACTTAGGCGAGTAATTTTCCCGTATCGGATTATACCATACCCAAATTAGCTTAGGCATCCATTATATCGAGCGAGAACAGATTACTTTAGGCACTACAACCGGTTTCGATCCGCCATGGCTTAATTAGGAGAGCGGCGTTATCTCCCGACCAATTTGTACACGGAAGGCCAACCCCATTTTCAAAGCTCTTAAGGGATGTATTCTTTCTATCATAGAACTCCTAGCACAAATTGCTCTGACACCACTCTCACAAACCCAATTATTTCTTCCCTTTTGCATCATTCACTCACCATGATGACACCAACAAACTCCACTTCAAGGTTATACGAGTGTGGGAGGACACGTGGACACAAGTCTTTTGATCCGCTGCATCATATTTTTGTACAGATGGGGACGCGGAACAACCGATCCGTGTTGATAGCATGTTCATGAACCATGTTTTTAGAAAATATTTTAGAATGATTGACATTATTACTTACAATAGCAATGACACACCATAATAATGGGATTTATCCTCAATTGGATGGTGGTTTTGACCACTATGTCTAGTGCGGCTTGGACAGTCTTGGCGGCGAAAGTAATGGTGGCCGATCAACGGTGATAAACAAGGCCTTGAAAATTCTTTTCTTGAAGAGGGTATCATCATTTTCTAGTGGATATTTTGTTTGCCCAAAATGGTCATTCTTTTTAAATCAAGTATATAGTTTCCATTAACAGAATTCTTTTGCCTTGTACCAAAAACTACGGATTTTTCTCTTTCATTTGGGTAAATCTCAATAAGTCTTGGTAGTTATCCCTTATAACTTGCCAATCGAGAAAATTATCCAAAAAATCATAAACCTATTGTACGGCGGCCAATTTAGTCTTACACTTTTCAGTAAACCTTTTGACAACTTGCTAATTTAATCCTAAACCTTTTAATTGTGTCAATTTAGTCCCAAATCTTTTGATGATTTGCCAATTTAGTCATTTCAGCCAATTTTGATTAGAAATCATTAAAGTGGCGGTGTAGTCGAACCTGCCATCCTACATGACATGGCCGACGCTTACGTGGTTACTTTATATATATATATATAATTTTCTTGAATTATTATAGGTATTTTTTTTACTTTTCCTTTTTCTTTTCTTGCTTTTCTTCTTCGCTTCTTCCTTAACCAAGTCGCCGGGCCTCAACAATGGCCGGCGATCGGGCAGAGGTGAGCATTGGTGAGGTCGACCTCTCCCCGCCTTGGTGAGGCTTGACCCTCGCCATGGCGAGGACGAGCTTAGCTAGAGGTTAGTGAGGTCGGCCTCGCCGGACCTTGCCTCCGGTTGATCGCGAGACATCACTAATGCCTAACGATCGGCCGGAGGAAGGGGGAAAGAAAAGAAACAAAAAAGACGATGACAAGGAAAAATAAAATATAAAAATATAACAAATGTGGATAATTAAAAAAATATAAATGAAATTATCTAAGTGAATAACGGCTGTGCCACATAAGAATGTTGACGCTGATTAGATCGCCACATTAACCATTTCTAGCTAAAATTGACCGGAAGAACTAAAGTAGCAAATCGTTAGAATGTTTAGGACTAAATTGACAAATAATCACAAGGTTTAAGACTAAATTGGCAAGTTGTCAAAATGGTGAGGAATAAATTAGCAAATTGAAAAATTTAAGACTGAATTAGCCGCCATGCAATAGGTTTAGGACTTTTTGGTTGATTTTTCCCTTGTTGGTATCTTACCTATACTTATATGAAACTACCAACTTTTCTTATTCCTTGTTGATCGGCAATTTTATACTTCTTGACAAAGTTCTATTTGCATAATTTCCTAACACTTTGAATTTACTAACTTTTATATAAAATTTCCAAGCTAAATTGGAGTAATTTAAGAACTTTTGTCATGTTTAATTACAAATTAATTTTGGAATTTCAACTCTTATCCGAGTTACTTACCGACTCTCACTTTTTTTTTTTTAACTTACCAACTTTTTTTATTGAGTTACAATTTTTATTTGGCTTGGGTGAACAAACCTTTCTATTAAATTCAGGGTTGACCACCCTAAATTAGCATGATTTATCAATTTTTCTCTCATTAATTTGTCACTAGAATCGGGTTACAAACTCTTATTGAGTTACCAACGTTTATTTGCTTTTTTATTTGATTTCCATCCTTGTCATTTACAAAATTTTATTTGCATTTCTTAATAACGCCTTTTATTTTGAAACTTTAAAAAAAAAATTACCAACCTTAACTAGGGTAACTTATCAAGTTTTTTTTTTGTTTATTAAGATACCAACTAGTTTTAGGTTACCAACTCTCATTTGACTTATTGTCAAGTTTATTTATTTTTTAATTACCAACTATTCCTGTCGTTCACTTACTTTTATCTGGCTTTTCTACTAACGTCTTATATGTGCCACCTCTTACATGAACTTACTACTTTAATTTAAGAGATTTATCCACTTTTCTCCTATTAAGGAATCAATAAAACTCAGGTTATCTCAACTCTCATTTGAGCCAGTTAACATCATGTATTTAGATTTTTTAAATTTATTGTGCTTTTTATTGGGTTGCTTAATTGAGAATAAAGTTGATAAGTTAAAAAATGAAGTCTAGATTTCTTGTAATAGTGAGTAAAATTAAGGTGTTGGTAAAAAGTTAAATAAAAGTTAGTAATAATAATAGAGGTTTTTTTGTTAGAGATAAAAGAAATAGGTCTTTTCCAAATAGATGTTGGCAACTAACTTAGTTATGAATTAATACCAAAAGTTAGTTGATAATCCAATCATAAAAAGGGATTGTATATGAAGCAAACAAAAGTGGAAACTCCATATGAAAATCAATATCCAAATAGATGATGATAAGAAACTAAAATGAGAGTTGAAATTTCAAGTCTAATTGTTAACTTAATAGGAGAAAAGTTGCTAAATTTGAAAGAAAAAGGTTGTTAATTTCATGTAGAAAGTCGGTAAATTTACAGTGCTGCCAACAAAGGTAAATAAAAGTTGATAAAAGATAAGATAAGCTTTTTTTTTTTTTTTGTCATGGCAAGAGAAGTTAGTAATTTAAAAACAAAAAACCAAGTTGGAAACTAATTCAAATAAGAGTTAGTATCGCAAAACTAGTCGATAAATTGATCGGAAAAAAGGTTTGTCATCACTAAAATGAAGGTTAATAATTTCTTAAAAGAGTTTTACAAGTTGAAAAAAAGGAAAATTTAGGTAGCTGTAAGAAATGCAAATAAAAGTTGGTAAGTAGTTAGACTAGCTTTTTGTTTTCACAATGATAAGAAAATTTAGGATTTAAAAAAAGAAATAATACCACCTAACGCCAAACTGATATACTCATATCACATTTACCCCAAACTAATTTTTGTGTCACAAAAATTTCCAAACCGACACACTTGTGCCAACTTTTTGGTACATCTATGCCTCAATTGTCCCCAAAGTGGTGACCTATGGGATTTGTTAGGGTAAATGTGGCTCAAGTACACCAATTTAGGGTAAATGTAGCATGAGTGTATTAGTTAGGGATTGCTCGCGACATACAAATTAGTTTGGAATAAATGTGATATATGTGTACTAGTTTAGGAGTTTTTTGATATAAACATTAGTATGGAGTAAGTGTAACCCTGGTATATCAGTTTATAGTTTTTGGTAATATTGCCCCTTAGTAAATAATTGAAAGTTAAGTCAAATAGGAGTTGGCAATGCAAAACTAGCTGACAACTTAATCGGAGAATATTTGATAACAGTTCTGATTGAGTTTAGTAATCTCTAAAAAAGAGTTCGTTCAATAAAAGGTTGATAATTAAGAAAAATGATAGAGATAAGTCAATAGAAAAGTTGGCAAGCCTTAAAAAAATATTGATAATAAGTAAGTCAAATGATAATAACTTAATTGAAAAGTGATAGCTCACTCAAATAAAGGTTACTAAATTGATATTATGGTTGGCACATTTAATGAGTTGGTAAGAAACGTAAATAATATTTGTAAAAGATAAAAAAAAAAATAGTATGAGAAGTTGGTAAGTTAGAAAACCAAATAAACATTGTTAATCGACTCAAATTGTAATTGGTAATGCAAAGCTTATTGGTAACTTAATTAGGCAAATGCTACTAACCACTCCAATTAAGGTTGATAGTTTCTAAAATAAACTGGCAAATTTAACGGTTAAGTAAGCATTAAAAACAAAAACTAGTAACTCCATAGAATATTTGGTAAGTTGTTTAAAAAAATATCACAATTTTTTTGTGTCATAAAATTTTCCAATCTTATATCAATGTGACAAATATACCATAGATGGAGCTATAATAGAGGGTATATATGTCACATATGCATAAGTTTGGGTATTTATGTCACAATCAACATAATTTGAGATTTTTCATGGTATTTGCCAAAAAAAAAAACATCGATAAGCTAATCAAATCAAACTTGATAAACCAAAAGCTGTCAATAAAGAAATGAGCGGAAAACCGATAAATTACAAAAGTAGAGATCGGTGAATTTAGATAAGAGTTAATAAATTTGAGACTTTCGTATGAGAGATCGGTAAATGATAACGCAAGATGATAAATTCAGAAACCCAATAAACATAATTGAACAACTCAAGTTAGAGTTGGTAGCCCAAAATTAATTGATAATTTAATTCAAAAAATCCGATAAGTCATTGAAATAAAGATTAGTTAATTCATATATGTTGATATATTTGAGACGATGATAACAGAGAGAGAGAGAAAAGTGGGAAAAGTACACTAAAAGTGCCATAACTTTTATACGGCATTCACTTGAGTGCCATAACTTTCAAAACATTCACTTAAGTGCCATAACTTTCAAAAATTGTTCACTTGAGTGCCATGTTGACGTGGCGGCTAGAAAACCCGACGCAGCAGCCGGAAAGCTAATGCGGTATGCCGAAAAATTTACTGTAGCACGTCGGAAAGCTGATGTGGCACGCCGAAAAAGTTACTGTAGCACTCAAGTGAACAATTTTGCTCCGACGTAACACTCAAGTGAACGATTTTTTAAAGTTATAGCACTTAAGTGAACGTTTTGAAAGTTATGGCACTCAAGTGAACGCCGTACACAAGTTATGACACTTTTAGTATACTTTTCCCGATAAAAGTTAATAAAATATGAGTAAAACTTGAACCATCAATAAAAGTGATTATTTCATAAAAGTATTTTAAGTTACCAATGAGTAATCGATGCAATCGGTAACTTTTTTTTTTTTTATCAACGGTTTCTTTTAACTAACTCTTTCAAAAATTATTAGTATAAAAAAAGATAGGAAAAATTTCAAATAAAGGCCTGAAGTGCCTTCATTTTCTCAAATAAGGGCATGAAGTGATTCTTATTTCAAATAAAGGCATGAAATACCTTTATTGTTCCAAATAAGGGTTTGAAGCGGTCATGACTGTTTCAAATAAGGGTCCGAACTCCCCAGACCGCCGATCGGCTAAATATTTTGGCCGGTCAAAAGAATTTTCATCAAAATACAATTTTAACTTAGTTTTTAGTCAAATTAAAGTAATAAATACAAAAAAGAAACAAAAAGTTAAAATAAAAATAAAAAATACGGGGCCGCCTTACCGCCGGTGGGCGGTGGCGATACCGTTGAGGTTGCTTGCGCCTCGGCAAGGGCTAGTGACACTACTAATTAGAGGTGAGGGCCGGACTAGCCCTAACCGAGGTGTCGATGACCCCGACGGCCATCATCGCCACCCCACCGACGGTGGCGCGGCATGTTTCTTTTTTTTTTGTCTTTTTAATTCTTAAAAAACAGAAAAAAGGAAAAAAAAGATAAAAGATAAAAAAATGGAAACGTTTAAATGACGAAAATGTCTCTAACCAACTAGTGAGAGGCCCTTTATTGAGAAAATATGGCTACTTTATTTAAAATAATATCTACTTCAAGCTTTTGTTTGAAATAATAAGAGCACTTCACACTCTTATTTGAAATAATATCCACTTCATGCCATTATTTGAGAAAATGAGGGCATTTTCGACCCTTATTTGAAAATTTTCCAAAAAGATATGTTCTTTTTTCTTTTCTTTTTTCAACAGGAACATCAGAATCTTCCCATCCATTATCGGAAGAACATCAATATCTTTGCTGATATAGCCTTGAGGAGACATGAATTAGAAAAATGAGGCACTTTGTCTGTGAAAGAGACGGGCACTTAGTTATAATCCTTCACCGGAATCGGCGGACGATATTCCTAATGCCATGATCGACAGGTCTGTGATTTCCTACGTTTTGCAAACTATTTGATTTTCCTCTCGCTTTCCTTCCTTTGTTACGTTCCGTTGGTGCCGACTAGAGACTCACGAGAGGGAAGACGTTCTTTTTTCTTTTTAAAGGGTAAATGACACATATGGACCGTGAACCCAATGTGTAATGTGGTCCATGAGCTTTAAATTTGTTGAATGTAGTCCACGAACTTTAGCTTAAGTCTAATGTCGTCCATGAACTTTTAATTTATTCAATGTGACCCCTAATTATGTTATACATGTTCAATTCAGTCCATGAACTGTATGAAAATGTTCAACATTTTCATACAGCTCATGGAGACTTCTCAAGAACGTTTCTTTGTGGAATCCAAAGCCTAAATTTTGGCCAAAGGACCAATATAAATTGGAATCAAATCGAAACACAGTGAAGTATTTATCCATTATGTCTGCACCGCGAACTTCCTCTACAATGTGGTTCATCCAGACTTGACAACGCCACCAAATTCCAATCTGTTCACATGCTGCATTTAGGTCCATCCAAGCATATTGATGTACTCATGTCGTCCAAAATTTTCTGCTTCTATTTGATCCATCCGGGCACCTTGACGTCCCCACGTCCCCTGTTTTTTTTTTTTTTTACAACATCCAAAAACCTTTCGAACTCTTGACACTTTGGCCCAGTATGTTGCTCTCTATTTGCAAACTAAGGAAGCTCTCCAGTAGTGCAGATTTCATGCTGTTAATATCCATCTACAGATGAAGTATTTATAAGAACTTGCGTATGTGGACAATATTTCAAGTGCATACTCAAATAGATATATTAGTTTAGAGAGACTGTTCGTCGATGGGATGACAATTGGTCAATGGAGACAACTTGACAAGACCTAGTCAACTCTTCTTTTATTTTTTGTATGAAGTAATTTAAGTATCTCTTTTGGCCCATGTGTAACATTATAATCCCAGTATATATAATTAATTTGCATTATTAGTCAAAACATATAAGTACCTAACTTTCATAATGAGATTGCAAAATTGGTACTAAAGGCAAAATCACCTTTCTTGTAATAAAAACAGCGAAGAAATTAAATATTAGCAACATTTTCAATCTTGTTATTCCGTTGGTTGTTCTTTTCCTCCGAGTGGCTGCAGAAAGAAACCACTCTCTGATTGAACTTGGCTGAACACAAACTAAAACACCCCACCATTTTTAATCATCCACCAACTCTTGCAATTGGCGTATTTAGAGGCGATCTCACGCTAGCCTCATCCCCACCTACACTCTTCCTTTGAGCCTTCAACTTGGCATCGTCCAAATAATGTTGGTACACATAAGAAATGAAGCCCCAAACGGCCAAGATCATGGCAATCACCTTGATGCCATCCATCCTCTCCCCAAAGAACACGACCGCTAGAATGGGCACAATCGGCAACCCCACTGCACTAATCGAGTTCGAGAACAAAGATGACACATCAAATATCAACCCGACCGCGCTGATCATGAATGCTTGCCAAGCAATTGCCGTCCCAACCAAATTCATCACATAGCTCGCCTTCCCAAGCTCATAACGATCCATCTCCCTACCCAAATGCGCCCACTCACCACTCACGAAAAATCCCACCATAATTATCACACTAGACACTGAAGATGGATACACAATCATGTCCAAAACTGCCCTAAATGTCTCCTTCCTTATGACCCTCCTGAAGCAAAGTTGGGTCAAGGATAGGACAAGCCCATAACCAGCCGATGCCCCAATGGTGCACACAAACCCTATTGCATATTTCCCTTTGGATACCCCCTTGGGGTCTTCTGAGTTTGATTGGAACACAAGGAGGGTTGAGGCGATTGTGAGGAGGACTAAGGAGTTGGTGATGTAGGGGGTGAACTTTTGGGCATTTAGGAAAAACGAGAAGAGGGCATTAAAGGCCAATTGGGAGGAGCAAATGAGGGAGTAGGTAGAGACAGGGAGGTACATGAGCCCAACTGAGTAAAAATAGCAATTTAGCGCTGCAATTGTGCCTAGAGAAAGATACACGAGGGCAAGGATCTTGAGAGAGGGTGATTGGGATTGGGATTGAGCTTCTGGGTCCGTTTGGATGTGAGGGTAATTAGTGTTATTGGGGTGTTTGGATGTGGGGATAAAGTAGAGAAGGAGGAGGATTGGGAAGCCCACAAGCTGGATAAGTGTGGCCAGCCACTTGCTGTTGCCTCCTTTGTTGTAGTAGAGCCTTCCAAGGAGTGTGGCTGCTGATTGGCTAGACAGCACAAGGAGCGAGTAGAGAGCCACTCTTAGCCACCACCATAAGTTCTTGGTTGTAGGGGTTAGTGTTGCTTGATTATTGGTGATAGTGCTGCTGGGGTGGGATGAGTTCTCTTCTTTGGCTTCTTGATCACCTGCTCAAAAGTTGGATAACAATTTAATTAAAGGTTTCGATTAGTTAAAAGAGAAAGATACGTGTATATAGAATCACACGTGGGACCCAAGCAAGTTCATCTCGAATTCACAATGATGCCTCCCCTAGTTGATTTAGGGTGCACTTGACCTAACTCCCCACAAAGACTTTTTCGTGGGCATGATTTATTGTACTTGATGAATGATTACGTCCTTTCTAGTCAAAGGCCATTCATAAATATCTACCAAAAGCATTGGATTGGTGTCAAACAAAGCAAAAAGTACGTGTACTCGACCAAAAAATGAGGGGCTTGGTATAAGAACCGTCTACGTACCTTGGTCATGCAAAATGGGGTGGAATTTGCTGCAACAAAGTGATGATGCAAAGGAACAAACTTTCCCACAGGACTTTCTAATCAGTTGGCAAAGCTAACCGTGTAAAGGTTATTTATCACACTGAATATTGATCGATGTGGAGGATTAAGAGACCAGACCTCGTTTTTTCTGGGGGAAATTTTTTTATCGATGAACGCAATGGATCTATTAGCCATGATGTCTCCTACAACGTTGTCCAATGTCCAAGCTTTCAGCTTTCCGCCCAAATGCTTTGGGAAGCTTCACACTTTCCATATCTCTTTTCCTTGTCGAAGTCATGTATATTGACGCATCGAAACTTTCTTTCTATGATGTTAATCTCAGTTCCAAGCATTTAGACTCAAATAATGGGCAATTGATTAAGTACCAACTCAGTCTGACATACTTTCAATTAGACATACTGTAATTTTAAAATTGTCAATCACGCATGATTCTAACTCTTTTGATTGGGTTTAGTTTTTTGCTTTAACAACCATATAGCCCGCCCGCCTTAGTCCATGAGATATCTAATGGAAATCACGAATGCCTAAGACTCAATTCTAAACCCACGAAGATCGTTAATTAGTGTTGTCGAAAATCGAGTTGTACCATGGCCTAAAAAGAGTAAGTTAGATCCTTAATTAACCACTAAACCACCTATGCTTTTTCCCTATTAAAGTTTACAGTTGAGGGCACCTCATCACCCGTTTGGCCAAAAGCAAAATAGATGCTCAAGGTAGGTCCAATTTTAAGTCATCACTGGATAAAGCACAGCGCATCATGATTAATTTTCTTGAACTGACATGGACGTTGAGTTTGGTGAGGAACATTTGCTCAGAAGTTCATACAAAATACCAACTATTGGTAAGAAAGTGGGCATAAATACCAAGATAAGAATTAAAAGAAAGGCGATTCATTGGACCACCTACCGAAGACCGACGCCTAACAACTTCACATCTGTTGCACTGAAAGGATGGCGAAAAAGTTTTATAGGTCAAGAAAGGTGCTTTTGTAGTTTTTGCTTCTCCTGGTGAGGAAGCAGAAGCTAAAAAGTCCCAGAATTTCATCAAAAGTTCAGGAGTTGGTGATCACGATGTTAGACGTTTTAGCTTGTTCACATGAAGCATTTAACCATCGGGATCTTCAAGCAAAACAAACAAACACAGAGTAGCTGGGAGAGAGATGAATTTATGCATGGCGACTATTCTTCCACGGTTCGAATTATCATTTTTCATCTAATGATCGATGGATAAACTCCATTGCAGGAATCAAATTATTCTGATATTGGTAAGTTCTACGGGAATCGGACTTACCCGGGATGTCGAGTTGCAGTTCCTGAGGATGATGATGAGCTAGTTCTCCCATGTCGGGAATGAGAGAGAGAACCCAGAAGAGGGTGATAGAGTACTATGAAAGCTGGGAGAGTGTGAAGACAGAAGCAAACACTAGACGAAAGAAGAGGAGGTTTCTATGTATGTACGTGTGCTGAGTGCTACTCTCTCTAACATATATATACCTGATAAACATCCATTTTCGTCAAAATATTAATAATTAAAAAGGAAAATTAATGTGTTAGATAACGTGCATATAAGAAACCGGGCCTGCAAAGTTTGATATGTTAAATAATGTAATGGACCATAGGTTGACATTAAGCAAGTGGATGATATTCAGTCAGGTTAAGAAGTTCAATAAATCGTCCAGTATCTTAAACATCATAGATCAATCTTAGCTTCTTACCTAGGGAGGGAAAAGTGTCAGAAAAGTTCTAAACCTATTGTATTTGTGCTGATTTAGTCCTAAGTCTTTTAGTGGTGTTAATTTAGTTCTAAACATTTTGACTTAGAGCAAATTTAGTCTTTGTAGCAAATTTTGGTCGGGTATTACTGATGCGGACGCCGGTCAGCCTACGTGGCACAGTTAGAACTAAAATGGACAGTGTCTATTAATATTTTAATAATTATTGAATTTTTTTAATTTTTTTTAATTTCATTTTTGTCCTCTTTCTCTCTTTCTTTCTTTCTTTCTTTATTTCTTTCTTTTCTCCTCTTTCCTGGTGATCATCAAGGGTTGGCCTCACCTGAGTAAGGCTGGCCCTCGTCGACACAAGTGACGATCAGCCTCATAAGGGCAAGGGTGAATGTCAACGAGGCCAAGCATTGCACGGGCGATGGTGATCTCGCCGGGCCTCGCCTTGGCCTTGGCGACACCGCATGATGCCGCCTTGGTCCATGCAACGCTAGGCGAGGTAGCCCTTGCCTCGGGCACGCGGGGCACGCAATGCCATCTTTGGCTTAGGCGACGCTCAATGAGGTTGCCCTTGCTACTCACCTAGGGCAAGGCGAGGCCAACCCTTTCCCAAGAGACACACGGCCTCGCCAGATTTGGAGAGGGTGGCCTCATCGGCATTCGCCCTCTCCCCGACTAGGCTGACATAACTCCCTCGCCGACCATTGGGAAAGTGGAGAAAAAAGAAGAAGAAAGAAACAAAAAGAAAGGAAAAAAAGAGAGAAAAAAAATCTGAATTGACTCTAGGACAAAAGGTTTAGGATTAAATTGACACCAATGTAATAGGTTTACTACTTTTTTGACACTTTGCCTACCTAGGGTTCCCTTCATCTGTTGGTGCGATGTTGTCCGAGCCTTGAAGTAATTCAATATGACCCGTTTATAATGTGTGTGGTTTAGGAGATTCTCGGGTAAAAGTAGAGTGATCTTCCTAAAGTCGTGCTCAGACTAAGGAAAAGAGGCCCCAAAAGATGAAATGTTTTGATAGTTGTCTTGTTAGTTGAGATTAACAAGAATGTCATTACGTAAAACTCCTAAAGAATTAAAAAAAAAATCTCCTAAAGAATAAAGGAAGCCACGTAGTTATAGTCTACGTAATATCAACGTAATTGTTTCTTCTTCTTTTTTGTGATTTATGTATGCTCGAAATGCCGACACTCTTGTAGATGTTATCGACGTGTGATATTCTTATGTTGACTCCATTTTATAAAACATGTCAAGATGAATACAGGCATGTTTAGAGAATCAGCAAGAATAATTCAAAGAAACAGTGGAGGCTAAGTTGAGTTTTTAAAAAGGCTCGCCTGAAAAATCACAAAACTATAATTATAAGTCACTTCACTTTGCATACTTAGATTGCTTAATGACGTCTATTAGTAAATTACTCCCTACTTTTACGAAAATGCAAGCATTTACATGATTTCCCATAAAGTTTCCGTCTCCCCCACTTGTGGAGAACCTACAGAAAAATAATAATCCTTTTGGACAGTAAAAAAAATTTTTCAAAAAATGACCATTTTCATTTTCAAACATCACCAATATAACCTTGGGAAAATTTTTATTGTCGAATGAAAGTGGACATAAGTTCCTGCAACTCAAGTGTGAAAAGCTTTCGACCAAAAAAAAGAAGTGTGAAAAGCTTAAGCTAGCTTTTGGTTTTTTCGCAAAGTACTAAGCGTGGAAAGATCTCCTGCTCTGATATCATGTGAGATTTGATAGAACCACTGCTGGCTATTCTAAAAATTTAAACTGTCAAATGAATACATCGTTTAATATTTACTTATTATATTACGAATCTTTAGGTGAAGAGTACAACATCATAAGCTAGAAAAGAAGAAGAAGAAGAAGAAGAAGAAGAAGAAGAAGTACAATAATTCAACCAAACTAAAGGACTAACTTCTCCAGTTAAACCTTGAAACTGTCTAAACACCTCATTTTTAATAATCCAAGAGTAAGTAGATAACGTGGAATTTTTCAGAAAATTTGGTGGATTTGTGTATTAAAATAAGCTATTGAACGAGGTGACGAGAAAAACTATACAATCCATCCAACAACTTCTTCCACCTGCTATTTGAGATTGTTTCTGAAGAATCTCTACCCGTTCTGCAGCAGATAAGGTTTGTCTGTAATGTGCTTCCAAGGTCGCTGGCACATATTTGGGGGCCCAACCTCAAGATTGGAGTTTGTCTGTTTGTGGAGGAAAATGACCCAAAAACAAATCATGAATTTATTGTAATTGTGCCAATTCAGTTCTAATTTTTTTTAGTCAATTGAATCCTAAATCTTCTGTATTTATGCCATTTCAATCCACCCTACCAACTTTAACTGGCCAACGTTAACGTGGATACCGACCGATGATGACGTCGTGCTAACATGACAATTCTTAATAATAATCTAATATTTGTAACATTGTTTATTTATTTTCCCATTGTTTCTTCTTCTTTTTCTTTTTTTTTTTCTCTTCTTTTTCCTCCAGCCATTTGCCGCCGGCAATTGGCCAAAAGAGAGGATGAGACCTCGCCCTCGCCATGGTCAGGCGAGGCTAACTAAAGCCATGGCAAGGCCAAGTCTAGCCAGAGTTGGCAAGGCCAACTCTCGCCATGGATGGGTGAGGCTTGACCTCGTCGTTCTTGGGTGAGGTCGTGATTGCCCAGCCACAATGAGGTCTCACCCTCGCCGGCTCTTTCTCCTCTGGCCGGACATTGGATTGGCGACAAGCTGGAGGAAGAAGAAGAAGAAATAAGGAAAAAAATAATTCAAAAAAATATTAAAATGTTAAAAATTGTCCACGTCAACATAGATCGGCTAAAGTTGGCAGCATGGATTGAATTAACAAAAATGCAAAATTTTAAGATTTAATTGGCCAAAAAAAAAAAATTAAGACGGAATTGACACAATTTGCAATAGGTTTAGGAATGTTTTGGTAGTTTTTCCCTGTTTGTGATGTTGAGTGGATGAGTTCGGTTACAGCGCATGAGTGTGGTGGCGGCGCGGGCTGGGTCTGATGATGCTTATGGTAGTGGTGGACGAGTTTGGTTCTGCTAGTGGGGCTCGGTTCGTCCTGGCTGAGCGAGCGTGGGATGTTCGCCACGATTTTGCTGACGGCGGCGTTATTTCATCGAGGTGCTTATCGGCCGAGGCCGTTATGGGCAGCTGTAGCGACGGGGAGAGGACGACGGCAGGCCAAGGTGTTGGGTCGGAGCTCGTGGGCATACGCAATGGCGGGAGGAACCGGTGACGGCGATGGTGCACATGTTTTGGATTTTGTATGAGAGAGAGAGAGAGAGAGAGAGAGAGAGAGAGAGTAAAGGCCTCAGTGTCCAAATTAACAGCAAGTTAACACTGCTAACGACGTTTAAATTTTTAGAAAGAAGTACGTAGAATTTAATTGGGGAAGTTGTGAGACTAAATTTATAAAAAAAAAGGAGTGCGAGGACGAAAATGAACATCGACTAAGAGCTTAGAGACGGCCTATGTCATTACCCTGAGTACAAAAAGGGTTAACGTCACTAATGATCCTTAACTTTTCGCAAAATCCAATATTTCCCTTTCCCTTTACTTCTTATTAAAAAAGCGTCCGTTTTATTTTGAAAAGTGTCACCTTAAGGCGACGTCCGCATGAGCAACAATTTAACCGTGTCAATGGCACTTTAGCAAGGTTAATCACTGGACCAATCTAAGGACGATGAGTGGCCCTTTTCAAGAGTGGGGAGATGCTTTGTGATCACCAAAAAGAGCCAAAGTACAGAAAATCAACGGTGATCCTAACCCAATAAAAAAATAAAAAAAGACTTAGGTGGCGCGAACAGCCATGCTGTCATTAGCAAAGCATCTCGTGGTGACCGCACCCCCTGGGCCACCTGTAACGACGGTTGCACAACTCAGGCAAATCGTTGCGGTGATCACCTAAGATTTGAGCCTCTCAACCCTCAGGTGACCTCGTCTATGTCTTTGATTTTATGGGCGGTCAACCACCGCATCGGCCCTCTTGAGACCACAGTTGCCATGGTCTGTCATCTATAAGCAGCGCATTGCGGGCAGGCGGTCACCCTACTGGCTCGGCGACGACCATTGTTGAGGTTGCCCTTCCAATTGAGATCGAGATTCAGACTTGGATTTCAACTATTATCTTTCTATGTCCGTGCGACCACTACAACTGCAATCACTTTTATCTTGATTTTACTTTTTGAAAATTTTTCGCCAAGAATTTTATTTTTTTGATTTTTTAAATAATTTTTCTTGTATTGTTTAGTTATGATATTAACCGATGTAGCGTGCGGTATTTTACCTAGCAAAATATAGAATATAACAAATCCACCATGTTTGTTACTACTTTTAATCTGATCATTGTCCACAACCAAACACAGTCTAATTCATGAATTATCATATGCTCGGGTTAACTTTTCCTATTTTTGATGCCCGAGCGAGGATCATAGAACAAGCTTATGCACGAAAGGTAACTTACGAAAGGCATTTGAGAAGAATCACAGAGAAACTCCTTATCCCTTTGCGGGTGAATCCAGGCATCTCCCATAGGCAATCGGTCCGGATCGGGTCCACTCCTCGCCTATTTCCTGCTATATCCGCTTCTTTAGAAGTTGATCGACTCCAAATTTTCTTCACATCAATTCTTAAGGGTGACATGACACTTTCTCTAGCAGAGAAAAGTAAGTTCAGTATTAAACTTTTCAATTGTATTAATTGAGTTTTAAACTTTTTGAGATTTATCAATATAATTCATACAGTCGATTTTGGCAAAAAAACCGCTAATATGGACTCTGACGTGAACAAAGTTTACAATTTTTTTACTTTTTTGTATTTTTTTTTTTTTATTGTGGCTGGCGAGGCGAGCCCTCGCAGATACCTAGTGGTAGCTGCCATTGTTGTCGGATACTGTCCCATCACCTACAGCCACCGTCTCTCACTGTCAAGCTTCGCCACGCCACTTTGGCCGTCACCGCTGCCAAGATAAAGCCTCCTCTCTCTCTCGACCACCTACAGCACACGAAACTCGGCTTCACAGCACCACCGCCTGTCAAGGCTCAACATTTAGATCACAAAGTCGAAGGCCAGATTTGGCGGCTCATGGAGGAGTGAAGCCTCTAGATCTAGAGGCGATGGCTTCTCCATGGTCGTCGAGGGTGGATAGCGAGGCCGAGATCTAGTGGGAATGGAGGACCCATCGAGCTTGGTAGAGATGCAGCAAATCGAGTTACGGAGAGCAAGATGATAGGGGCCAAAGGTGTTGGGGTCTGGCCATCGATGGCAAACTGCGGTGAGCGGTGCAAAGGTCGCGATCGCTATTGGCACGGCGGCAGCGGCGGCGCAAAGTAGCGGATGTGATTTCTGCCGTTCCTTGGACTTGCTATGCATAGCGGTCTTTCTCTTTCCTAGAATATGATGTAAGCAAAGCAACTTTATTTCAACAGTGTCGATTCAATTCGGGTATGTACCAAAACCAAACCAAAACAATGACAATATTCATTTGATGACCGTTCGGTTCATGTTCCAGTTTGGGTATATGGTACGGTTTTGACATCCCCGCCCAGAATATTTTGGAAAATGCCACCAAATACCCCAAACTATATCCATAGTAACACAATAAATCTTGAATTTTTTTTCTAATATCAAAAATCACAAATTATGCCCACTGTAACACATTTATCCATAGCTTTTTTTCTTTTTCTTTTTCTTTTTGTGATATCAAAATCTCCAAATTCGTACCCTTTCGACACATCTACCCTTTGTCAAATGATATTTAACCCAAAATAACGTTATTTTTATTTCATTTATGTCATGTGGGCGCCATGATAATATCATTTGCCTTCCGTCATCCGTGTAGGCAAATTTCTAGTGGTGCTCATCGACAGAATTTTGATAGACAGTAAACATGTCACACGAGTACGAGTTTGAAAGTTTTGGTGTAACAAGAAAAAGTTTAGAATAAATATGTCACCGTGAGCATAATTAAATATCTTAGCGAATATTTTCCTCAATAATTTTCAAAGAGTGTTTAGACAAGAATGGACATCCAATACAACGATTGCCCTTCCGGAGTTCCCAAAATCTCTGAAGTCCTTGGGCAATCAATCGGAAGGACATGTGCAATTTGTCTTCTAGTGAAGATGCCTAAAAAATTATTCCACCTTCTGCTAAGTATCACAAGAAAACAAAAGGATTGGAGACAGCCTGTCAAGACTTTAGTTTTTTTTTTTTGTCAACTGTCAAGACTTTAGTTAACTCTTAGTTTTTTTTGTCTATGAAGCAAATCAAGTATCTATTCTGTCCCCGATTTAATATTATAAGCCCTAGTAAAAACCTATAATTTTTCTTGTACCATCATATTAGTTAATTAACATATAGCTTTCCTGATGATACTGCAAATGGGCACTGAAGACAAGATGCCCTTTCTTGTAATCAAAACACAGAGGAAAAAAAACACAAATATTAGCAACATATTCAATATTCTACTCTGTTCCTTGTTTTTTTTTTCCACCAAGTGTTTACAGCAAGAAATTACCTGTCTCTACTACTTAGCTAAACACAAACTAAAACATTCCGCCATCTTCAATCATTCACCAGTTTTTGGAGAATTTAGTGGTGATCTTACATTTACCTCATCCCTACCAACACCATTCCTTTGAGCCTTCAACTTGGCATCGTCCAAGTAATGTTGGTACACATAAGAAAGGAACCCCCAAATGGCTAAGAGCATAGATATCACCTTGATCCCATCCATCCTATCCCCAAAGAACACGACTGCGAAAATGGGCACAATCGGCAACCCCACTACACTTATCGAGTTCGCGAACAAAGATGACGCGTCTACTATCAATCCAATCACGCCGATTCCAAACATTTGCCAACAAATTGCCGTCCCGATCAAGTTCATCATATAGCTAACCTTCCCAAGCTTATATTCATCCATCTCTCTTCCCAAGTGCTCCCACTCTCCACTCACAAACAATCCCACCACAATAATCAAACTGGCCACTAAAGATTGGTACACAAGCACGTTCAAAATTGCCCTAAGCGTCTCCTTTCTTATGACCCTCTTAAAAAAGAGTTGGGTCAAGGATAGGTTAAGAGAAAAACCAGCTGATGCCCCGATGGTGCACAAAAACCCTACTGCGTATTTCCCTGTGGAGACCCCCTTGTGGTCTTCTGAATTTGATTGGAACACAAGAAGGGTTGAGGAGATTGTGAGCAACACTAGGGAGTTAACTATGTAGGGCGTGAACTTTTGGTCATTTAAGAAGAAGGCGAAGAGGGCATTGAACGCCAATTGGGAGGAGCAAATAAGGGAGTAGGTGGAGACAGGTAGGTACAAGAGGCCAACTGAGTATAAGTAGCAATTTACTGCCAGAATTATTCCAAGAGAGATGTACACAAGGGCAAGGCTTTTGAGGGAGGGCGATTGCGATTGGGATCGAGCTCGTGGGTCTGTTTGGATGTGGGGGTTCTTAGGGTTAGTGGGGCGTTTGGATGTGGAGATAAAATAGAGAAGGAAGAGGATTGGGAAGCCCACAACCTGGACAACTGTGGCAAGCCATTTGCTGTTGCCTCCTTCACTGTAATATTGCCTCCCAAGGAGTGTGGCCACCGCTTGGCTAGAGAGCAGAAGGAATGAGTAGAGGGCCACTCTAGCCCACCAACGGAAGTTCTTGAGTTTAGGGGTTATGGTTGCTTGATTATTGGTGATGATGCATGTGGGGTGGGATGAGTTCTCTTCTTTGGCTTCTTGATCACCTGGTCATGTGTTGGGATTGCAAATTAATCAAGGGCTTTAACTAGGAAGAAAGAAACAACATAAATGGCACAAAAATCGAATCGAGGTCCAAATAAGTTCGATGACGAGTTACAATAAATCAGAATACGCAAGTATTACGACCACGATCAGATACATGTCATGATGAATCTATAAAGATGGTATTGAAATTTATCAATTGTACTGCGATTGGATACACCTGTGGCCCATCACCAATTGAGAATAGTATCTACCGGAGTTGATGTTCTTAAGTGCACTCGACCTACCCCAGTACACTACAAAGGCATTTCATTGAATGAATGGTTACGAGCTTTCTCGTCAAAGATCTTGGCCACGTGCTCCACCGCAAATTTAGGGGCTTTTGGTATTAGAATCGTCCACGACATGACCTTGTTCATAACCAAAATTGGGTGGAATTTGCGGCAAAAACTGTTATGCAAAGCAATATCTTTTCCAAAAAGACTTATCATTTTTAATATTGTTTATCAATGAAAGACTATGGTGTTGATCTCAGTTCCAAGCAATTTAGAATAAAATAATGGGCAAAAGATTATGAATAGATTCAAATTTGACGTACTTGCAACTAGGCAAATTGTAAGATTAAATTGACAACAAATGCATATTCCAACTCCGTCAAATTGAGTTTTTTTCCTTACAACTTCAACAACGATTGAGCTTACCTTAATCCCATAACCATCGACCCATGAAGTATCTAAGGAAATTTATGGATGCGTAAGACTCAAGTGAGCTATAGCTTGTTTCTAATACTCCGTGGCTTGATCGAACCAAGCCTCCGCAATTTCAGAATCTCCCTGTCGAATGGTCTGTTCTCCCCGATCAGAATAGGTGGGTCAATTCCTTCCCTTAGAACCGTACTTGAGAGTTTTCTACCTCATACGGCTCATCGTTCAATTCTTGTGGTGTCCCATTCATTTTTTTTCTCAGGTTAACCAAAAGCAAAAGAGATTAATAAACCTAGAAAGATGGACCAATCGTGAACTTAAATTAATTTAGTGTCATCGATGAATCTGTAACATATGTTAGATTCTTAATGAACCACTAACCCAACTATGTTTTTTTCCCTCCGAAAGCCATCGGCTAGGGGCGACTCGTCACTCATTTGGTCCAAAGCAAGCGGGTGCTAAAGGTAGGTTCAATTTTTAGTCCCCACTAGATTAAGAACAATGGATTAAGCACAGTCACGTAAACATTTATTTTGAAAGAGAGGCTATTGGATCACTTATCTGAGACTGACGCCTAAAAACCGGAGATCTGTTGCATCGGAGACACAGAAAAACGAAATGAACCAACGGTATAGGAAACTCACAGTGTTGATAAAATAGACTATGGAATTCCTTTTCAGGTTGAAAAAAAGGCACTTTAGTATTGTTGCTTGTCCAGGGGAAGAAGCAGAAGTTTGAAAGTCCCTAGAGAATTCATCAAAACTCCAGGGAGTAGGACCTTACGGTGTTCAAAGTTCTAGCTTCCCCACTTGAACAATTTAACCATTTGGATCTTCAGCATACGAGGGAGGAAAAAAAAAAACACAACATAGAAAACAAGAAGAAACACAAGAGTAGCAGGGAGAGAAGTGAATGAAATTCCGGTGCGAAATTCAGCTAATTCAAGAATCGGACTTACCCACGATGTGGAGTTGCAGTTCTTGAGGAGGAGGAGGAGGAGGAGCTAGTTCTCCCATGGCGGGGATGAAAGCTGAGAGAGACGGAAAGTTTTAAGACAGAAACCAACAAGAGATGAAACAAGAAGAAGATGAGGAGGTTTGTATCTACGTACGGGTCCCGCATGCTTCTTTCTCTAACATATGTGCCCGATACACATCCATTCTCGTCAACGGAAATGAAATTGGGGTCGTTCGAAGGGAAAATGAGACTCCTGTCGTGTTCTGGTACACTTGGTGGTCGCTTTCTAAGAGACGGACACACAGCTTCCAAATTGCTGGGTCAAACATTCAAGCTGCACATGCAACGCTTATAAATGTCAAAAATTGAACATGCACTGTAATTAACGTTCAAGTTCAACCTCGACGGTAATACCTGCACCATATAAACTTTCTCCATGGTACCATTATTTTATTTTTTTCGGTAATTGACCTCGAAAAATCAAAATCTAAGATCTCTCTCTCTCTCTCTCTCTCTCGAGATCAAGCATGGACACGCCACGCCACTCTAGTCGGGGCATCGCCTAAGACCGGAAACCTTGGATCCAATGCTACGACTCAAATTCAAGGCAAAATGCTACGAACATATTGACAGGAGGATTGGCGGGCCGTGGTGTTGCATGACTCAAAGGAGGTTGGCAGCGACAATGGTCAGCCAATCCAAATTGAATGATTTCACAATCGTAGATATTCTATGTAAGTGTGACACAATATGGTATTGACGTGTGATGTAGTAAGTCAATCCAAATTGAATAGTTTCAAAATTTAAGCGCTAACCAAGATGAGGTGCATATTGCTCAAAAAAACGTAATTGGCCAGTTGTGTCAACTCTAATTAAAAAAGGGGTGAACACGATCCGGGAAACAATCAATTGCACATGCAGAGCTTTCAGTTTTTTAATAGTCATGTGTATAAAGGAAACCGGGTCTTGTCCTCGCCAGCAAATCTGTCCAGTCCCTTGGTATCCACGACGTGATTTTTAAAAGGGATTGCAACGTTTTAATGGATGTCATTCGACGAAATGGTATTTGCCATTGAAGTATTCATCCTTTCGTCTCCAACACTTGCACTCTACTTCGCAGCAACCCGGGATGATGTTTGTCATGGACCCGTAGACCTCGAAGAGTTTATGACTTGCAAAAGGAACTATTTCTTCTTTTCTTTCTAATAATCTTCCATCTATCGTAAAAATATGTAGTGTTAGTTTTTTTTTCTTCGCTTGATCATGTTCATGTAGGTACTGGCCTTCTGAGCTTTCTGCCCAGAGTTTCTCTTCATCTGTTGCTGCACCATTGTTCCACCTCTCAGGTAATCCGAGACGACCCATTATTTGAGATCCATGCGTATACCTTAGAGTCCGTTTATTTTGTGAAAAAATAAGTGATTCGAAAAATATTTTTCTGAAAATGATCGCATATTTAATTTACAAAAATAATTGAATGAAAAATAAATTTTTTATCTATGAAAATATTTAAATATAAATTATTATCAATAGTAAAAATATATATTATTATTAACTAATTATTTTAAGCGATATAATTAATTATTTTAAAATGTATTTATTTTGCGAAATAAATAGATGGGCAGTTTTCCCCTTTGTGTACGTAAGCTCGAAACCGACGCTCCAGCGGGTGTTTTGGACAGGGCGGTCCACTGATGTTGACTCGATTCCATTTAAAAATATTATCAAAATAAAGACAAGAGAGGCACATTTTCCGAGTGGCTATTTATGTGAAAGTTTGGAGAGATGTCATCGACATCAATGCGCCGTGACGGTACTGGTGGATCTTCTCCAGCCATGCAATACAACAAATTCAAGTCCAACACGAAAAAAAAAAGTCCAACATGAAATTTGAAAAGATAAAACAATAAAAGAAAAGTCACTTGAGATGTAGCTCATGAATTTACTCCAAGTGTTCAATCATAAAGTAATTAAGTTGGTGGGTACCACACAAGAAGAAGTCAAAAAACAAAAAGCTTGCATTGAAATGTCAATCACGAGAGGCAAGTTTTATCCGATGGGCTTGGAATTAGCCGATTGCACCGAACCCCCGTAGCCTCGAATCAAAACAAACGAAACAAAACAAGAAATTTGCCCCCTGAAAGATTTCTTCTAGAAATGCTGCTGGTCAAATGTTTTGTGATTTTCCACTGAAGGATCCCACGATAACGAGCAAATGCTTTGGATTTTCCTAAGTAAACCTTGTTCCTTCTCCAAGTCACTGAGAGACATGCCTCATGAATTTAGTCCAAAGTTTTCAAACTCATCATACCACTCTCTCTCTCTCTCTCTCTCTCTCTCTCTCTCTCTCTCTCCCAATAATTGCAACACCATTCTCTCGGAAAATTACAATCAGAATCACAGATTTGTCTTGTTTCAGAAAAATAAGTACCAGAGTAAGAACGAGCTTCGAAAGCGCCTTCGACCAGCTCAGGCAACCTTCAACAACCATTTTGATGCATATTCAAAGGGAAAACTGCAAAGAGATAAAAGTCATAAACGTATCGTATTTGTGCCAATTCATTCATAAAACTTTTAATTATATATTAATTCTAAATATTTTGTATTTCTGCCAATTGAGTCCATCCGATCAATTTTGGCCCAGAAACGCTCATGTAGATGCCAATCGTCCTATATAGTACGACTGGTGTTGACGTGGACATTTTTTTTATAATTCGATAAATCTTTATACTTTTTCATATTTTCTTGGTTTTTATTTATTTTTTTCTTGTTCTTTTCTTTACTTTTTTTTTTATTATTATTGAGGGCCAGCGAGGGCTGCCAATTGACCCATGCTAGCCACAGGCAAGGGCCGATGACCCTCGGCGGCACTAGTCGAGGGCATAAATCAAAAATCTTATTCAACGCAACCATTGGATTCTTTAAGTATCCTTCCAAAACTTGATCGACCCATTAGACGACACACCTGGAGCTCGTCAATGTACTTTGAATGAAATAAGACCAAATTGCCTCCGTGAACTTGCCCATCTCTCCCCGGAGTTAGCCAAAACTAGCAACTCCCGTATGGTTTCTCCTAGAATTTTTTTTGTTGTTGATTTGAAAGCCTAAACTTAGGCCAAAGCACCAATCTAAAATATGAATAAAATTGATATAAACTTGGGTATTCATTTCTAGGTATGTGGAGTACTATCCATCTTGTCTGTAACATGAACATGCTCTACAACATGATCCATCCAAAATTGATCATGTTACCAAATCCCAGTCTGCTTCACATGTTGCATTTAGATCCTTCCAAGCATATTGATGTACTCGTGTCCTTCAAGTTGTTCTCCTTCCATTTGATCCGTTTCAAGCACCTTGACCACTCAAAATGCCATGCTTGCTCTCCACCAGCACAAACGCCCAGTTCTTAACATCACTCGCGTATTGGGTATCACGTGCTATTAGTTTACTTATCCCATTGGGAAAAATATAGACACTGTCCGCTAATGAGTTACGTAGTAACTTTTTACTTTTTTGAATTAGCGCAGTATCTAAAGGCGACTAGGAAATATGCTGGAATGTTGGATTTGACGAGATCCATCCAAATATGTGACTTATCGGGTTTATTATTTAATTAAATATATTACATGCATATATTTATTACATCCAATAAGACTTCTAGAACACTTATCTTTAAACTTTGATGGACGGTTGAGATTTGGCGGTTCTAGGATTGGTCCAATCACTCCCTCCACATAAGATCTCTTTTTGTGAGAACGGCACGTTATTAGGTTTTCGCATTCTTATGCTTCCGCTTCTTCCACAAAATCACAAAGAGAAAAATACACATCCATCATAATTATTGTAAAGGAGATTGGTGAAGATCTATACCCATAAAATCTTTACCAAAAAAAAAAAAAGATTTATACCCATAGAAGACATATTCTCTCTCATCGGATCAATAATGGCTTCTTTTGATTCGGGAATGTTATATCTATCAATTTCGTTTTATGTTCGCGTGATTGAAAGATCCTATCGATCCAACATGTGATATCGGAGCGATGGTTTATTCAACGCGTGGACATAGTTATAATATTTATTATGATCTTTCGTCTCCTTTTATAATTGATTCACGGTATTTTATTGATGATGGAATAAACATATGTTGATAATCAATTTTTTGATTATCTCGTGAAATCATATATTCGATTCGATTTGTATTTTGTCTAAAATCGTTGAATACCTTTGATCCAGTTTTTGATGGAATGAGAATTAATAGTTTTGTCCAACGACGTGAATTTTTAGTGTACCCATGGGTAAGAAAGGGTATTACCCTTTTAAACCGTTAGGCATTGTGTAATTTTGACTTCAATATCCTTCCGATTAAACTCAATCTACCAATTGTTTTCTCTCCAAAGGGCTGTTGTAATTCTATGTTGTTCCCTTTTTCTTTGATTTGGCACGAAATATTTAGGCATCCCCGCCATTTTTAATTTTTTGCCAAACAAGTCTCGGGCGGTGGAACTTCAATATGGGAAATAGTTTATGCAATATGACCTTTAGTATATATATATAAAAGGTGCAGTGACTTGTGATGATCCCATCAAGCAAGAAAGCCTATTTGACTAAATGACGAGTCGTATGTGTATACCATGGTACAACAGTTTTCGGATTGGTGACAAACTTCAAAGATGTTAGCTTTTGGGGGCAAGATAATCTATTATGTCGAATAAAATTTAATTTTTATTGCGGTTCTAAACTATTTGAACAGTAATTAGCCCAGCGAAAAATTGTTGTTTTACATAGATTTAGATTTTGAGAATACCGTCTTATGTTATGCTCATGATTAAATTCATAATTGGCCCAATGGAAAGTTAAGATATTTAATTTTGAGTTGAATGATAATCTGATAAGCAGATAAATTACAAATATGCTATTCGAATTAATTTTTTCCAATGATGATTTAATTTGATTTATTATTGCCTTATAAAATTTGCTCATAAATTTTGAAAGAATCCATTTAAAGTGTTTATAGTCGGCCCAACGGAAGGATATAGATGATTCTTGGACTTCCTTTGGTAAGGTTTTGTGTATTTTACCTTCCATGTAAATAAACCGCTTATTTTTCAGTCTATTGTGATGATGAATTAAATCATTTATTTTGTTTTGTGGATTTCCTAAAAGGTACTAATGTGCATAATTGTACTAATCTAGCATATAATCCTGATGTTATTACGAGTTATCTTTCCTCTATTGAACAATTGAGTGGTACAAACTTTAAGAAGTGGAAAGAGCAAATAAGCTTCATTCTTGGGGTCATGGACTTGGACTATGCATTACGGGTTGATGCTCCCGCTGAACTCGCGGATGAAAGCTCAAATGAGCAGAAATCCGCTTATGAAAAGTGGGAGCGATCCAACTGCATATCTCTAATGATTATGAAAGGCTCCATAACGACCACTATTCGGGGAGCCATTCCCGACTCTAATAATGCTAAGGAGTACCTTGCTCACATTGAGGAGTAGTATGAGGGCACTTCTAAAGCACATGCTACTGCTCTTATTTCCAAAATGATTACCCTCAAGTATAATGGAATCAATGGTGTTTGTGAGCATATTATACGGATGAATGATATGGCTGCTCAACTTAAGTCCTTGGATATGGAAATCTTTGAAGGTTTCCTTGTTCACTTCATTATGACATCTCTTCCTGCACATTTTGGTCCTTTTAAGATCAACTATAATACGCAAAAGGAGAAATGGAAGATGAGTGAGCTAATTTCTATGTGTGTCCAAGAAAAAGAGAGGCTAAAATCCGAACAACTTGACGATGTTCATGTAATTACTTTTAGTTCAAACAAAGGAAAAGGAAAGATGCATGGCTAGGGTCGCAAATATGGAAATAAAGGTATTCATGACTCTACGATTAACAAGGCAAGTCCTTCTAGTTCAAAAGGATCAAGTGGTCCTAAGTGTCATTTACGTAGAACTAAAGGATATGTGAGGAAAGAATGCTCGAAAGTCCAACATTGGTTGGAGAAGAAAGGTAATACTTTATTAAGTAATGTTTGTTATGAGTCCTATATTGTTGATGCTCCTTTAAATACATGATGGATTGATACTGGTGCAACTCTACATATAACTAATTTAATGTAGGGATTCCTTTCAAAGAAGAAGCAAAATAAGAGAGACCATAACATTGTCGTGGAAAAATAGAGAAAAGGTTCCAATTGAAGCGTTTGGCACTCTCCGTTTGGTGTTGGAGAGTGGTTTCAATTTGGATTTAGTTGATACTGTTTATATTCCTAGTATTACTAAAAACTTAATTTCTATTTCAAAATTCGACGCTTGTGGTTATTCATTTAAGTTTGAGAATAAAAGTTGCTCCATTTCTCGTTATGATGAGATCTGGCGGTTATGGTCTTAAAGGGAAACCTCTACAAATTGTGTTTAGATTCGTCATTCGCTAAATCATTAGTTTCAATGAATGTGAATGATGATGTTGCCAAAGCTAGTAAGAAACGAAAATCAAAGAATGAAAATTCCTCAAAATTATGGTATGAAAGTCTGGGTCATATATCACAAGGCGTAATGGAACGCCTCATTAAGGATGAAATTCTATATTCTCTAGATTTCTCTAATTTTAGCATCTATATTAAATGTATTAAGGGAAAATTTCCAAAGGGCAATAAACATGGTGCCACAAGGAGTAAGGGACTTTTACAAATTATCCACACCGACATTTGTGGACTTTTCCTACTCCCGGAATTAGTGGTCATAAGTATTTTATCACTTTTATCGACGACTACTCATATTATGGTTATGTCTATCTTATCCATGATAAATTTGAAGCACTGGACATGTTTAAGATCTACAAAGGCGAAGTTGAAAATCAACTCGACCTAAAGATTAAAGTTGTAAGGTCTGACTATGGAGGCGAATATTATGAAAGGTTCTCCGACACGGGTCATAATCTTGGTGCTTTTGGTTTATTTTTGGAGCGATGTGGCATAGTTGCTTAGTATACAAGGTACTCTCCAGCAAAATGGTGAAATTGTACTTTAATGGATATGATAAGGAGTATGATATGCCATAGCACTCTACCAGAATATCTTTGGGTTGAAGCTTTTAAAACAGCCGTGCATATTCTTAATCGGGTTCCCAGTAAATTCGTAGTTAAAACACCTTATGAACTGTGGACAAAAAGAAAATCGAGTTTTAGATATCTTCATTTATGGGCCTGTTTGATTGAGGCAAAGATATATAACCCACAAATGAGGAAACTCGGCCAATTGACCATAACTTGTTATTTCGTTGGTTACCCCAAAAGATTAAAGGGTTTTAGATTTTACTGCTCTTCATATACCACTAAATTTTTTGAAACTAAAAAATGTAATGTTTTTAGAAAATGCTGATTGTAGTACCCCCTAGAACAATAGATCTTGAGGAAATCCGAGATCAAGGTTCTCTTGGGGACCATGTTTTGGTTCCTATTATTCAAGGGTCTAGTGTACCATTATCTTCACCAAAAGGTTCCAGTTTACGGAAGAGGAACCTAATGAAGAACCTCATAATATAGAGCCTATTCTTCCTCTCGTTGATGAACAATCTCTTAAGAGATTAGGACGAGAAAGGAAATCAACTATCTCCGATGATTACATCGTATATTTAGATGAGTCAGACTATGATGATGGCATAGGAACTGATCCTATCTCTTATGATGAAGCCATTACAAGCGATCATTCAACTCAATGGCTTGAAGCCATGAAAGATGAGTTGAACCCAATAAAAACTAATGGTGTCTGGGATCCGGTAGACTTGCCTAAAGGGGCCAAAGCTGTAGGCTGTAAATGGGTGTACAAAACTAAGCTAATCTAAACCCTAAATGTAATGTTGAAAGGTATAAAGCTAGATTAGTTGCGAAAGGTTTCACTCAAAGAGAAGGAGTGGATTATAACGATGCATTTTTCCCTATGTCAAAGAATGACTCTTTCGGAATAGTCACAGCTTTAGTAGCTTATTATGATTTAGAGCTACATCAAATGGGCGTGAAAACATCATTTCTTAATGGAGACTTGCAAGAAGATGTCCATATGGAACAATCACAAGGTTTTGTGGTTGAGGGTAGGGAACACATGAAATACAAATTGACAAAGTCCATCTATGGTTTGAAACAAGCCTCAAGACAGTGGTATCTTAAGTTTCATGATGTGATTAGTAATTTCGGCTTTAAAGAAAATGCAATGGATCAACGTATATACCTCAAGATCGGTAGGAGTAAATTTATTAGTCTAGTATTATATGTAGATAATATATTACTCGCTAGCGATGAAAAGGACATGTTGTATGAGACCAAGAGTTTTCTTTCACATAACTTTGAGATGAAAGACCTTGGTGAAGCCGCTTATGTAATAGGCATTGAGATTCACAAAGATAGATCTCAAGAGATCTCAGGACTATCTCATAGAGCCTATATTGAAAAGATTCTCGAAAGATTTAACATGCATAATTGCTCTCCCAGTGTTACCCCTATTGTTAAGGGTGACAAATTTAGCTTATTACGATGCCGTAGAAATCAACTGAAGCTTGTACAAATGGAGCATGTTCCCTATGCATCTGCAGTATGGAGTTTTATATACGCTCATGTATGTACTCGCCCGGACATAGCATATGTTGTTGAAATGCTTGGCCGTTACCAAATAAACCCAGGATTGGGTCATTGGAAAGCAGCTAAGAAAGTGATGCGCTACTTACAGGGTACAAAATATTTGCTGCTTACCTACAAGAGAGCAGATAATCTTGAGGTTCTTAGTTATTCTAATTCTGATTATGCTAGATGTATCGATACCAAGAAATCCATAACAGGTTATATTTTAATGCTCATTGGAGGACCTATTTCATGGAAGAGTGCAAAACAGTGCATAACTGCGTCTTCCACTATGGTGGCAGAGTTTGTAGCATGTTATGAAGCGAGATCTCATGGTCCATGGTTGAGGAACTTCATTATGGGGTTTGAGGTAGTTGATACTATTTCGAGACCACTGAAGATTCACTGTGACAATCGGGTTATTGTTTTCTTCTCAAAAAAACAAGTCAAATAGTGCATCCAAACACATTGACATTAAGTATTTTGTTGTGAGAGAAAGGGGTCAAAATCAAATTGTGTCCATTTAGCGTATTAGTACGAAGGCCATGTTAGCGTATCCTATGACGAAATGCTTACCATCCAATCTCTTTCGAGAATATGTTGCTAGCATGGGTTTGGTTGATAGCCTTTAATTTTGGCCATGATTTTGGACACATGATGTATTTTTATATTTTGTGATCACCTCATTTTAATGGATTTTTAATTCATGGTTTATTGCTCCTTGTTACATGTGTCCATTTAAAGCTTTTTGAAAAACAAACAATTATGTACGGACCTCATGAACATACTATGAAACGTTATTGTTCATGACTATTAAGCCATTAGATGTTGTGTTTAATGTTTGCGCTGGAATAGCAACTAGAGAATGGTACTGTGACATTGGAACTTGGATATTGGCTTCAATTCTTTTTTGTATAAATATCAGACATGACCTTACTTAAGGGATGTTTTATATACCTGATTATGTTGTGTTAAGGCGATAGATAATAAAATCTTTGGCCAAGTGGGAGAACGTTGGATTTGATGAGATCCACCCAAATATGTGGCCTATCAAGTTTATTATTTAATTAAATATATTACGGGTATATATTTATTATATATTTGTTGCATTCAATTGGGCTTCTAGAACACTTATCTTTAAACCTTGATGGACGGTTAAGATTAGGCAGCTCTAGGGTTGGTCCCATCACTCTCTCTATATAAGATCTCTTTTCGTGGAGAATGGCTACCTTGTTATAACGTTTTCGTATTCTTACACTTTTGCTTCTTCCACAAAATCACAGAGAGAAAAATATACATCCATGATAATTATTATAGAGGAGAGTGGTGAAGATCTATACCCATAGAAGACATATTCTCTCTCATCGGATCAACAATGGCTTCTTTTGATTCGGGTATGTTATATTTATCAATTACGTTTTATGTTCATGTGATTGAAAGATCCTATCGATTTAACAATGCAAGGAAACTAGATTAATGAGGTGCCAATTTGCACACCGTAAAAAGAAGTGTTTCTTGTCATTTCGATTCCCAACTTTGTAATCCATTAAAGAAATTTCTCTGGTTACAAGAAATTGATTCATATGGACAAAAAGGTAGCCTCCTATTTGAATATGAAGAAGGAATTATAAATTTTCTACTCTAGTTTGGTTTTGATTAAAACCTCGTGAAACCGTGTTGTCACCTTACACAAGTGATACAATTCTTTTTGCGGGGTCATAAAGGAGGCCAAGTAACACCAAAAAACAACAAAAACTATCCTCAATCTTCACATCATTATCTCTTTCCATCTATTGTTAAAATATGTCTCGAATTTGAATCCCTAAACAAAACTCGACTCAAGATAAATTGAATATATTTGGATGTCCTCGACGGTGTGCCATGGAAATCGTGTTTCATGTTCAGTATAGTCCAAGTCAAAGATTTCGTATAGTGTTGGTCAAACAAAATAAAATAAGATAAAAGAAAATAATAGAAGTTAGATTTCTGTTGGGATCAGCAAAGGGATATACATTAACCAAATCTCTAAGATGGACTTTTCCTCTTTGGCTTTGGACTTTGAAGAAGGATTCTTCATATATTCGTGGGCTGTTCTTTTGCCAAAAAAAATAAGGACGCACGCAGTTGTTGATCATTATGTGCGGTCTCGAAGTATCGTTTTCAACCGAGTGCTTGGTGTGGATTTTGCTAGTAGAATTACATCAAGTATTCAAGTGTCGAAACTGATTAAATCTTGCGGTAAGATTGGTGTTAATTGCCTCATGAGATTGATAGATTATTTCGTGAGGAATTGCGGGGTTATACACTTATGGGTTATTTAATTGTACTTGGGGTCGGAAAATACCGATAGTGTTTGAGTAACTTGAGCATGGTTTGTAATCTTTGAATTGTATCACTTGATCTATAGTGAAATTCGTTACCACTCTTTCCATGGACGTAGATCTCTACGATCGAACTATGTATATCTGGTGTCCAATTTATTTTCTTGTTCTGTCTATTTTAGTGTTCGATTGCTTGTTTTGCGCAACAATTAGTATTAGAGCTAGGTGTTGGGTAACGTTGAAGCGAATCGATGGCGACGAAAGAAGTTAAAGTGAAAATCGACAGATTTGATGGGAATGATTCTGGTTTCTGAAAGACGTAGGTTGAGGGCTGCCTGCATCGGATGAAACCGCACTTGCCTCTATTTGGGAAGAAGTCAGATACAATGAAGCAAGCTGACTGGAAATTGTTGGTTAGACGAGCGATGGGTGTTCTTTGGGCGACACTAGCTCGTAACATCGCATTTAATGTTATCAAATAGAAAACCACTAGCTCTAGATATTTTGCCAAAGATTTTCATAGGAGAGGCCCACTCTATACTTATATAAGTGATTCCACCGAGTGTATCAATACACTACCAATAATGGCTAGGAAATTCATTAAGAGCTTAGATCAACCTTATTTTAATTGCAGTCTTGCACTATTCTCAACTTATCGGGGACATAAAATTTTAATAGAGCATGACTAGATTAACGAGTGACTTATTATTATCCACATAAATCTAACTAATGGGATCATAGGAAAGAACACCAAAAATGCCAAAAGTTGTGTATGACGCTCATTTTAGTACCAAAAGTTCAAATCGGATCGCTTAAGCCTGTGTTTGGTTGTCCGAATCCTATCCTATGTTTGGTAGTTGTCTAAGACAGGATATAGGGGGGATATAGGGGAATAGGGGAGATAAAATTATCCTAAGGAGGGGGATAAGATAGAGCCGGATAGGATTTCTCTTATCCATTGCTCAAGCCACTTCCTCTCCGCCACGACCCATCCACCCGACCGCCATGCCCGGCCACCTCTCCGCCAGAGGGACACCTCTCTGGTTTGGGGCGGGCTGCCTCTTCAACGACGGCGGGAGACAACCTCTCCGGCAAGTATTTCAAGCCATAAACATCCAAACTTAAATTTGACGAATGCTCCGCTACTTCATCAGTTGATTGAGACCATAATTCTAATCTAAAGATGTACGAAGATGAGGGGAATCATGTCAAGTTCCTCCACATCACATAAGTTTATAGCTAGTTTTTCTCATTAGTTATCTTCTTTCAAGGTGCCTTTGAGGAAGTCCTTGGTGCTAGACCTTTGGAAGTCCTTGGCTTCCGATTTCTTCATTATCCTCAGCCTTTTGCACGGCCCCATGAACATCCCGGTACAGCTGGAAAGGCATGAGTTCCATTACAATGATGAACATGGGACAAGGACGAAACTAGACAAAACAACATCGATGAACTACACCCAAAATTTTTGTTGTAATTGTTCCTCGGTTTGATATTTTTACAACTTTCCACTATCCCAAAAACAAGGTTTGGATATTTTCTTTCTTTCTTTTTATTTCTTTAGAAATTTAAAACCACAATTCACAATCCCCAGCAATTCAAGAATATTAATATCCAGCTTCTACCAAACAATGGATACGACAGGATATAAGATATCCGACTTTAGATCCACAGTTCACCAAACAAGAGATAGAATATGATCAAATCCCTAGATTTCTTATCCTATCCTATCCAGTCCTATCCTAACTAGAAATTCGGATGATCAAATGCAGCCTAAGTGCCTTAGGCGAGAGATTCTAGCCATGAGGGGTGAGCGGTTCTAGGTTCCTTACGGGTTCCACCCGGAACCCGTAACCTACCTGTCATAACGGGTTCCTCATTTTTTGGAACACGGAACCTACTTGTCACGCCTTGGAACCTGGAACCTACCCTATCACAGGTTCTAGGGTCGGTTCCAGGGTACCCGAGAACCTATCAATTTATTTTATTTTATTTTATTTTATCATTTTTAGTTAAGCAAAATGAGAGTGAACGCTACAACATCTAAGAGAAAGCGGAGGTGAGTGATTTTAGGCTCAGTACGGAGTTACATTTAGAACCCGAAACCAATATATTGGAACACGTTTATCATTTTTTGGAACCTAAAACCTAAAAAATTGTTTGGTTTCAAATTATACACTCATCATCGGATGCCAAAGAACATTGTATGATTGTGCAAAAATATATACCAAGAAAAATATAAAAATTTATTTCAGAATCTAGGGTCCATGTTCCGGGCTCTATGTAGTGGAACCTGGAACCTACCCATTGAAACAGGTTCCTCAATTTTTGGAACCTGGAATCTATCTCGCATACCTTAGAACCCGGAACTAGAGCGGATCCTACGGGTTCCGGTTCCGGGTTCTCGGTTCTACCCCGAAACCATGCTCACCCCTAGTGGCCATAATTAATTCGTGGCATTTATAATTAAATTTTAATATGACACGGGATTTTTTTATAAGTTTAGCCCACGTGGGCTTCCACATCAGTATTTGCGGTCCACGTGGGATTCCATGTCATAATTTAAGATAATTTTAATTTTAATTTAAAATTGAGCTAAATTAAAATTAAAATTTTACTTTAAAATATGAAAAAATAAGCTCAAAATTAAATAATAAAAACTAAAAAAATTTCAAATTCAATTTTTACTTAAAAATGTAAAAATAAACTCAAAATTAAATAATAAAAAGGTAACTGTGGAAACTAGGCAACAAGGGCCAATTAAAATCAGATTTGACAAAAAATGACATCGACTTACCCAGGTCATTACCATGTAGGAGAGAGAAAATATTAAAAACATTAGTATTTTTCGTTAGTCTAAATTGATAGAGTTAAAGGAAGGACTCGATTGTACCAATTTGGCAAGTTTTGGGCATGAATGAACTTTTTGTAAGTTTTAGGACTTAATTGCACTTTCATAACAAGTATTTTGAAATTTTTATTTTTTAATTTTTTAATCTAATTAAGTTTGTATTTTAATTTTTATTATGTTTTTTTCCATGTTTAGCTGTTTTTTTTTTAACTGGCGACTAGCCCTCTGACAAGCCACATCAACCTCAAATATTAATAAAAAAAATGCCACATTGAATTTTCGGCCAAGCAAATCGAAGTTGGTGCTTAAGTGGTTATTTTTCAAAAAATTTGACACATAAGTGATTCAAGAAAAAACTTTTAATACTAAAGTGGGTGCTGTACATAACTTTTGGCACTCCCGACATTCTTCTCCTTAGGATCGCCAATCACATAGGTTGAATTCCCATAACTGTTGATTTTCTTCAATTAACTCAAGTCCCATTTCCCTCAATGAATAGTCAAATATCAGCCAAAATCACTTCTGACTTCACACATTCGATGGATATAATTCCATCGTTAAACAATTGCTTCACCACGTCACATCTCAACTACACGTGTCTCTTTTAACAATTGAAAGTTTCATTCTTTGCGATGGCTGATTTGACATCTAAGGATTATTCTTTTTCACTTTACCAAATCAATATACTACTTTTAACCATAACTCAGCATATACCCCTGGCATATTAGATGACTCCAACGTATAAGGTAAATTCATCTTATCTCCAAGGCAGAACAAACGTCGTCACCATAAACCAAATATCGAGTGGTTTGATATCTTATAAAGTCACTAATTAGTATACTTTGAAAGGGATAGAATGGTTTGGGTTAGATAAAAATGATTCGTGAGACTCGTAAGTAAATTATCATATAAAAGCCCTCATTTTTTGTAATACCGCAAGAAAATGCTCCCACAGAAATACGAATGAAGATATCTAAGTCACAACTGGTTAATTGTCTGTTAGATTTATAAAGAATTTCTTTTTTCTCTTTTTTGTCATAATCCAATTTTATTAAATGTAAAAAAGCATGAAATTTGTTTATAAACGAAGTTATGTGTCACTATTTATATATTACGAACATTTAGGATACTTAAATAATAAATTTAAAAAAAAAGCGTCAACACAATATTTGACAAGATAAGAAATGATTGAAAAAAGGTCACTTGAAATATAGTCCTAGTATTCTGACTCATCATAAAGCAAATAGCCAGGGTTGGACCGAGTAAATTCTTTGCATGTATATATAGTGTTGTCGGTGGACACCAAAAGAAGCCAAAAGAAAAAAAAAATTGTGCAAAAATTTCAATGATGAGGCAAGTTTTATCCCATCTGCTTGGATTATCTGATTGCACCGAACACTTGCAAGTGGCAACATCGAATCAAAACAAAACAAAAAATTAATTGCTTCTTCTAGAAAGGCTGCTGGTCAAATATCGGGCCAGATTATATGTGTAAAAACAAAGAGATTCAAGGACCCACGATGACGAGCAAATGTTTTGGATTTTCCTAAGCAAACCTTGTTCCTAACTTCCTGCTCCGAGTCACGCAGAGACTTGCCTTATGAATCTTGTCCAAGTATTCAAACTCATCAAACCACTCTCCGCAACAATGGCAAATTGCAACCCCACTCTTTCGGAGAATTACTATCAAAATCGCAATTTTTCTTGTTTCAAAATGTTAGGGAGCGCGTAGTAGATTAACTGTTATACATCACACCCATTTTTTAATGTGGAATTTTTCTAATATAACTCACACGTGCATCCTACCACAAAAATATAAGTATGAGAAGTAAGAACGAGCTCCAAGAGCGCCTTCGTCAACTCAGGAAACCTTCGACAACCATTTTGATGCATATTCATAGGGAAAAGTGTAAAAAAAAAAAGTCCTAAATCTATTGCATTAATTCCAATTCAGTAATAATTCATTTAGATTTGTGTCAATTGAGTTTATCTGACTAATTTTGGTCGAAAATCACTGACATGGATGCCGTGGCACAACCGCGCTGAAGTGGACATTTCTCTTCTCAGCATGATCCAGGCATTCAAGTTTACTTTTTTTTAATTGAAGGCTAACGAGGATCGTCGGTCGACTTCTGCAGGCCACAGGCGTAAACCAAAAAAATTATTCAAAGCAACCGCTGGATTCTTCAAAGAGCCCTTTAAACTTGATCTGCACATTAGAATATACACCTGGAACTTATTAGTGTACTTTGGATGAAATAGACCAAATTGCCTCTATGAACTTGCTTAACACTTCCTGCACTTAGCTAAAAATAGCAACTCCATTATGGTTTCTCCTAGAATTTCTTTTGTTGTTGATTTGAAAGCTTAATATTAGACCAAGACACCAATCTAAATGTTGATCAAGTTGACATAAACTTGGGTTTTCATCTTTAGTTACGGGAGCATTATCCACCTTGTCTGTACCGTGAACATCCTCTACAACATGATTTATCCAAACTTAATTATGTCATCCTAATATGTGCACGTGTTGCATTTAGATCATTTCAAGCATATTGATGTACTCATGTCATCCAAGTTATTCTCCTTTTATTTTATTGAAATATGTCTCGAATTTGTACTTGTGAATAAATTGGATCTAGAAGTGCGTGTAGATATCCAAGACATATCTTTCGTGAACGTGGATTCTTTCATTTGGAAAGCACATATTAGATTTGGATTATTGCTCGGAAAAGTCGCAAATCTTGGTCAGAAAAGCAAGAAAGAAAACTTGGAGATAATCAGATTCTTTGTTGAATTTCGGTCCAAGGAAAATGTAAAAAAAAGGAAGATCTTTTGCAGTTATCCTATTCTGACTTTGACGTTGGACTCTGTGCGTGAGACGGACTCAAAGAGCAGGAAATATTTGTCTGACTTATATATTTACCTTCGTTGGACGTTGTTTCATTAAGTAGAGGGTTGCTCGGTAGGTTACGAAGGTCTTTAAGCGCCGTATCTTTACGAGTCCTTGATGGAGGATATTCTCGTGAAATTAGATTAAATATTCAAGTGTCAAAACCAATTAAATTCTTGTGATAAGAATTCGTGTATAATTCCTTTGTGATTTATCCAAACTTAGTTATATGTGCACATGTTGCATTTAGATCCTTCCAAACATGATGTACTCATGTCATCCAAGTTGCTCTCCTTCCGTGTGATCTGTTTCAAGCACCTTGACCATCCGACATGCTATGCTTGTACTCCAAAGTCCAAAGACCGTTCCAACTCTTAAACACTTTCCCCTAGTATCTTGCTCTCCACTGGCACAGCTGCCCAGTTCTTAACATCACTCACGTATGACTTGCTTATGTAGAAAATATTTCACCTGCACACTCCAGTGCATCTATTAGTTTATAGATAATGTTCTGTCATCCTCGGAGATACATAAGGAGTTTTCCCCACAAATCAAACCTATGACCTTCGGCTTGTAAACCAAGTCCTAAGCCATTTAGAGCCTATTTGGTAACAATTCTGTTTTCAAGAACAATTTCTAAGCATAAGTGATTTTGTCTGATTCTGTTCTTGGGAATAGAGAAGAAGATTGTTCTTACTTCTTGTTTCTATACCAAATTTGTTCTCTGGCCACTGATCTATTTTCGCGAACAGAAAAATTAATTGTCATTACCAAACATATTTATGTTCTTTTTCTGTTCCAGGGGAAAAAAAAAGAATCAAAAGAACATGAGCACTACCAAACAGACCCTTGACGACCAACTACTGTGGCAATATGTTTCTTACATGTTGACTTGGTTATTTTGTGGCCTTTCATCCTCTAAAAGATTTGCTCTATAGTTTTCGGACCCATTAATTGTGAATAGCCCAAGCTACAATAACGAAATTAAAACACACCATTTATGAATCCATTGTCACCTTCCATTAAACCCTTAAAAAAGAATGCAGAAAAGGAACAGAAGAGGCCACTAGAAGCCCTTCTCTGTGGTCATTAGTATTCTTCACACTTCCTTTTACAGCTGACATCATACTCGTCGAAACTCATCATCTGTTGTTCATTTCCAATTTTCGGAAGTCTCTTGATTTCAACAATTTTATAGAGCTAAGTCTAATCAATCGGATAACACGTCGAATTTGACTTACGGTGAAAATGCCCTAAGAAATGTTGCACCTTCTCCTCCTTAGTAGCAGAAGAAGAAAAAAAGGATTGGAGACATTTTACAAGACTTTAGTCAACTCTTAAGTGTTTTGTGCGTGAAGCCATTTAAGTGTATGTTGTGTTACCTATTTAATAATATGATCGTAGTGAACGCCAATTATTTGCATTAGCTAGTACAATCTTATTAGTCGAATGACATTTAAGTACCCAACTTCAATGATGAGATCCCAAAATGGGCGCTAAGACAAAAGCCCCTCCCTTGGAAGTGCCATGTTTTTATTTTATCGCCAAATGATCACAGCAAGCAATTACATATCGCTACTTGAACTCGGTTAAACACAAACCAAAACGCTCCACTATCTATAATCATCCACCAACCCTTGCAATTGGCGCATTTTGTGCCGATTTCACACTAACCCTATCCCCACCAATACTCCTCCTTTGAGCCTTCAACTTGGCATCATCCAAATAATATTGGTACGCATAAGAGACGAACCCCCAAATGGCCAATACCATAGCCATGACCTTGACCCCATCCATCTTCTCCCCAAAGAACACGACTGCGAAAATGGGCACAATCGGCAACCCCACCACGCTAATGGAGTTCGAGAACAAAGACGACATGTCGATTATCAATCCGATTGTGCCGATAGAGAACACTTGCCAAGCAATTGCTGTCCCGACCAAGGTCATCACATAACTTTCTTTACCAAGCTCATACCCATCCATCTCTCTACTCAAATGCTTCCACTCACCACTCCCAAACAACCCCACCACAATAATCACATTGGCCACCAAAGATGGGTACACAATCATGTTTAAAACTACTCTAAGCGTGTGATGCCTCATAACCCTCCTGAAGCAAAGTTGGTCTAAGGATAGGAGAAGCCCATAACCAGCCGATGCTGCAATGGTGCACACAAACCCAAGAGCATATTTCCCTCTAGAGATCCCCTTGGGGCCATCTGAATTTGATTGGAACACAAGCAGGGTTGAGGAGATTGTGAGGAGGACTAGGGAGTTGGTGGTGTAGGGGGTGAACTTTTGGGCATTTAGGAAGAAAGAGAAGAGGGCATTGAAGGCCAATTGAGATGAGCAAATGAGGGAATAGGTGGAGACAGGGAGGTATAAGAGGCCAAGTGAGAACAAATAGCAATCTAGGGACACAATTGTACCTAGGCCAAGGTATACAAGGGCAAGTCTCTTGAGAGAGGGTGATTGTGATTGGGATTGAGCTTGTGCATCTGTTTGGATGTCGGTGTTATTAGGGTCACTTGGTTTTTTGGTTGTGGGTACAATATAGAGAAGGAAAAGGATTGGGAAGCCTGAAAGCTGTACAAGCGTGGCAAGCCACTTGCTGTTGCCTCCTTTATTGTAGTAGAGCGTCCCAAGAAGTGTGGCCACGGATTGACCAGAGAGCACAAAGAGCGAGTAAAATACCACTCTAATCCACCACCTGAAGTTCTTAGATTTAGGGGTTATTGTTGCTTGACTATTGGGGATGATGCTTCTAGGGTGGGGTGAGTTCTCTTCTTTCGCTTCTTGATCATCTGTCATGCATACCATATCAATTTAAATAAGGGTTTCAATTGGTAAGAGAGTGAGCATAAATGGCACAAAAAATAGTGGAATCAAATAAATTTGATCACCTCGCAATGCATCAAAATACGTGACTAGCTTTCCTTATTTCCAGGGGAAAGAAAGAGTAAGTATAAAATGGGCCAAATCGTTACGAATATGACCGGATGCATACCTTATCGAGGGCGTTATGTCTGTACCAAACATAGGAATTACCTAATTATGTATTTGTAATACATGAGCAAACAAACTAACATGTGTCAAGACAAGGTGTTTAAGTTAAACTTTAACCTTCCAACCATCTTTCTTCGTGTCAAGAACTAGAGTTTTCATTTTTGGGGTGATCAATGCAATACCATCTTCACTAGATGCACCATGACGTGTATATAGAATCACACGTGGGACCAAAGCAAGTCCATCTCCAATGGAAATCGTTTTCTATACAAGTTGATGATCCTAGGTGAAGTTAACCTACCCCACCGCAAAGATTTTACATTGGCATTATTATTGTAATTAAAAGAAAAAAAAGATTACTAAATGTTTCAGATTGTCGTCAAACGAAGTGAAAGAAAATATACAAAATATATCACGCAAAGTTTATTGGTCTTGTCCTCGTCTATGAGATCACCTTGGTCATGCAAAAAAGGGCTGGAGTTTGCTGCAATAATGATGATGCAAAGAAAAACACTTTCCCAAGAGACTTTCTAATTAGTGTTCAGAGCGAACTGTAAAAAGTAAATATTGATCATTAAGGAAAGACTATGATGTTAATATCAGTTCCATGCATTTGGACAGAAGTAACGGGCAGATGATTACGTAATAATTTAATGGCATACTATTAGACAAACGGTAATTTCAATTTTGTGAATTGTGCATGATTCTAACTCCTTTAGATGGGTTCAGTTTTTTAACTTTAGCAAAGAGAAAACTCACCTTATAATTCAATAAATCTCGACCCACAGAAATACAAATCATGGATGCGTAAGACTCAAGTCTAAAACCTAGGAAAATGGCCAAAGATGGGAATTCGATGTATATGGTGTTGTCGAAAATCAAATCTTTACCGTGGCCTAATCAACCAACACATGTTAGATCCTTACTTAGCCACTAAACCAAGAATTGGACTTACCCGCCATGTGGAGTTGCAGTTCCTGGGGATGGTGATGAGCTAGTTCTCCCATGTCGGAGAAGAGAGAAAACCTCGAAGAGGATGATAGATATTATAAGGATCTTTGGCTAGCATGTCGACAGTATCGACGTGTAGTACAACTCGATCTTTGGCTAGCATGTCGACATCTAAAAAAAATATGTACATTAATCTTCGTGTCAAAATTTATACATAGGGAGAATTTCATATACGAGGAGGGATGTATCGATGTGCAACAATTTGGTTGGTGCCACAGAAGAAGAAGCCAAAAATGTATTGAAATCCGATGACTAGGTAAGTTTTATCGGATCTGCTTGGGTCTTGCTGGTTCCGCCGAACGCCATAACCCCGGAACAAAACCAAACAAAACAAAAAAAATGTTCCCACTAAATATTTCGGATTTTCCTATGGAAAAATTGTTCCTGCTCCAAGCCCATGAATTCATAAGCATCTTATTCGATGAATAATTAATTTGACATGAAAGTAACAGAAAATTAGCACGAGTAGTTTCCAGTTAGGATCAAAGTACGTAGTACTGGAGGCTAAGATGCCATTTTGGAAAGAGCTCAGGTAAAAGTCACAAAAGCTAGAACTCTAAAAGCCACTCGAACCTGAGCTAGCTAGTTCTTTTCGAAATGCGTTAAAGCACAGGAGCTGACTGGACATCTAGGGGCAAAACACTATTTCAGTGCGGGCCGCGGGAGCAGTACCAAAAATTTTGATCGCTCATTAGATGAAGCCAAATAATAACAAAAATTTAATTGTTAGTTGCGATAACTTAAGAAAATTCTCTCATTTAAAAAAAAAAAAGTAAACTCATGATACTTATTTATTGATGCTATTACAAAACAATTGTTTCTTGATTCTGTTACAAAACTACTACTTTTTTTCTTAGATAGAAAAAAATGACGTTACATTCTTGTCCGCCTTCCGTGCGCTATGTATTCTCTGTGCCATGTATTACGGGTAATGACCGTACACTTAAAGCAGTGGATAAAAAATTAATGTTGACAAAAAAATATATATAAGCTTTTCTAGGGCACCTGTATGTGTTTACTTTATTCATATACGAATTGCAGTACCATCTCACTATTAAAAGTAGATCTATAATTAGGCAAATATATCAGCCCTGTTATTTTCTAACAGTAAGCTTTTGGAGTAATAAACGACACAATCAACTTTGATATGATATCAAAGTTGGAGGTTTTAGAGTGCCCTACTCATGTTTTCCTTTATTAATCCTCTTATGATTCTTCTTAAAAAGTTGCTACTTTTGATAATCATCTTGTTGGCGTGAGTTGACAATTAAGACTTGTCGCGACCTAAAAAAAATAAACGAGTTAATTTTCGGGCTAATGGATTATCAGGTTAATTAATTAACTAACCTAACTCGGACTCTCCCAAGTCCATACCAAATCGCAACTTAAGGTTCAAATAATTAACATGCAATGTGATTTGAATTTGGAGTCGCCACTAATCATTTTCGGTAGGTTGATTAGAAACCTAAATAAAATAGCGGGAGAAAACTATCTTATTTCCGCGAACCGGAGATTTTGAATTCGGGGATTTGGTTACGTCAGATTTCTCTAACGCCCTTTCGGTACCATTTTCATGAAAAATATTTGATTTGGCAATTTTGATGGATTTTACTCGAAATTCAAAGATGCAATTTTTTTGGTTTTTTCTTCTTTTTTATGGGGATGTAAAACATTGAACTTTGTACGATATACACCATGGGTGATTTAGAAAGAAAGAAAATGCAGCCAATCCACGAGTATTTATAAAAATAAATTAACATGTAATAATGCTAAAATTTGAAACACGTGGCATGTCTAAAATAAACAAACAAATATTCAAACCAAACGATTACATTTTTGTAGATCGAGATGGAAAGGATTACCTTCTATTACACAAAATCTTACTCACATACACGTTATAGTTCCCTTCAAGATCTCGGAGCCGGAAGAACGCGGCTGTCGTCGAAAATGGCAAGCAATGGCCTTGTTGGGTTGCGAGGGGCGAAATATGTGTCGGGACTCGTCGAAGATGATGCTCGACTAAAACACTTTTCTTCACTCTCGAATTTTCTCTTCTGATTTTTCTCAAGAACTCTATTTTTCCTCTCTAAAAATTCCTCTCAAAAACTCTCTCAAAACTCTCTCAATTCTCTTCCACTCTTCCTAAAAAACTCTCTCAATTCTCTTCTACTCTCTCTCTCAATTCTCTTCCACTTCCCCTTCTAAAACTCTTCTCAAGAGCTCTCTTTTATAGGCAAAGTTCTCCATCCTTCATTCTTCATCTTCACTTCTTCACCTTCCATTTTCATCTTCTCTTCTTCATCTTCATTTCTTCACCTTCCATTTTCATCTTCCCTTCTTCATATTCATCTTCTCTTCTTCATCTTCCCTTCACCATCTTCCTTTCATTATCTTCTCTTCTTTATCTTCTCTTCACCATCTTCCTTTCATTATCTTCTCTTCACCATCTTCCTTTCTCCATCTTCTTTTGGTATTTGCAATGCAGTCCCTGAAGTTTCAAGTATTTGCAATACGGTCCACGAAGTTTTAAGTATTTGCAATACAGTCCCCGAAGTTTCAAATCTTCTCGGTGTATTTTTCCATCCCGCAAAATTAAGTGTTCTGCTTGCCCAATTATATGCCAATGCAATGTACGCTAAAAATAAATATGTGAGATGATTTTTTTATTTAGAACTAAAATTAGTTCTAATTTTTATGCAAAAAATAGATTAGTCAAAATTTAGGCGTCAACAGCTGCCCCTCTTTGAGTGGAGGCTCGTAGAGGTTCCGCTCAAAGACAAAATTGAATCCTAAATTTTGACAGTGCAAATTATGGATGAACTTTTTTGGCGAGAGTTTTAATCCCATTTTTTTAATGTAATGAAGTGATGCATGATATGCAAGACCGTAAATAACATGTGTCATAATTCCTCTTTTCCATGTTAGAGAAACTCGCACATGGATCGCATACAAGAATACATGTTTTACCAAATTTCTCGTAAGCTAATGGTTCTCTTAATTTCCAAGTTTCTTTTTGCGGATGCAAGGATTTTAAGGTATCGGTGCCTTATACGCTACCGCAGGCTTCTTTACGGTGCGAGACAGCGCAAAATATGTGTGTCGTTCGAGATCACAAGAGCTACGTCATTGTGAGTCGAAAGAAGTGGAACCAAGTTCACAAGAGCTACGTCGTTGTGAGTTGATTAAATGTTGAAATCGCCAGTGCATATGTCTTCACGATTCGATAAAGGGGAACCAAAATTATAAGAGCTACGTCGTTATGATTTGGTTTGGATAAAAAATATGGGTGCTTATGTCTTCATGATTTGATAAAGGAGCCGAAAATCATAAGAGCTATGTCATTATGAGCCGACTAAAGGTCAAGATCACCGGTGCATACGTCTTCGTGATTCGATACTGAAATCATAAGAGCTACGTCGTTATGATTTGAAGAGATGTCAAGATCGCCAGTGCATATGTCTTCACGTCCTGAGATTGAAACCATAAGAGCTACGTCGTTATGATTTGATAAGATGTCAAGATCGCCGGTGCATATGTCTTCACTTCCCGAGATTGAAACCATAAGAGTTACGTCGTTATGATTTGATAAGATGTCAAGATCGCCAGTGCATATGTCTTCACGTCCCGAGATTGAAACCATAAGAGCTACGTCGTTATGATTTGATAAGATGTCAAGATCGCCGGTGCATATGTCTACACGACTTGACGGAAGAGGCATATTGCCCGAATTGAACAATATTTGATAGGAGCACCATCGAATGGAATCGATAAGTACAAAAGGGGCATATTGCTCGAATTGAATCATAACAACTATCATGAGAAGAGTTGTTAATTTGAAAAGGGGTTCGAAAAACTTACCCGGGTTCTCCAAACGATTAATCAAGGAACGAAGCAGATTGCTGTATCGTACATGGTAGGCATTTGCCAGCAAAACTTGCTCATTCAATAATCCTTGGAAGAATTTCGAGACCTTGGGAGGGAACTCGAACATCGGGAATGTATTACCTATCATAGAATGTCAGAGGTAACACACACAAACATATTCAACAATGAGTATAATGCAATCACTCATACTATGGTTCATGCATAACCATTCCGTCAAGTTTGCATTACCAATTTTGTCTAGGGAGGTTCTCACATTACGAATACCTCGAATGTGAGCTGAATGGGGGGACTTCGGTCCGAAAGGGCTTTCTCTCACTCTCGAGAAAAGCTATTTATCCTGTCTGCAGGATTCAAGAGAAATCACTCAATCTTTCCATCATCGCATTCGATAAGGATCCAAGTAATCTCGCAATTGATACGACCGAGTCGATCCGGAGGTCTTGATTAGGACCGTAATGAGAGCTAGGTCAAAGGTTTACAAAGGGGACTCCAGGTTGAGTCAAGGTCGCTGAAATGAATTTCTTCATCATTTGCTCCGGATTTACAAGTCAAGAATCCTGCAAAAATGAGAGAGAAATAATCTTGCTCGAACTTCTTCGAGTGATGCTTAAAATCATTTAACTCTACGTTAACTCAAGTGCCCTAATCGAAGAGACTTTGGAGGGTTATAATGTAGGCTAGGATTGGGGACCGAGGAACGAAAAGGCTCGTTTTGGCTCAGAAATTAAATGAGAAGGGGCTTGACGTTGGTGATCATCGCCGACTAGTCACCGATCTTGGTCTTCCGGAAATGTCTTCAGAAAGAATACCATCATTGAATGAGGGATGGTAGTTTTCTACTGAAAATTGCACTTTACAAACTGATTTCTTGGGGAGTCTTCTTCATAACAAGTGTCTGTCAAGGATTTGCAAGAGACACAATGCAAACATGTACATGGAATTTACAACTTAACATGCAAAAATGTACATTCAAAATTCAGAAGTACTTTACAAATGAATGTGCATTGGCCTTACTTTTGGTAGGCACTTTGCTTTTCCTATGCTTGAAATTTTCATATGAGATCGGCCTTTGCTTTTCTTACTCCCGACTCTCATTTTTCTTTTTTTCTCTTTTTTTTTCTTTTTCTTTGAGAGCTCTTCGACATCTCTTTATTTTGCTTTTTTTTTTTTTTTATTTTTCGAGAGCAGGCCCTTTTCCTTTAAGCTGAGTTTGCCTCTCCTTTTTTTTACAATCCCATGACTTTGAACCAGGAATTACAACAAGCATAATGATCATTCGGGAATTCTCTGTTGACTCGACCATCTCCAATTCTAATCCTTGGGAAAATGCTATCTTCGCCTTTGGAATGAGCAAATGATCACCAACAGGGGTTTAAGAAATGAATTTGCGAGGCTCAAGTGGGCTATGCAAAGAATGAAGTGTATAGGATAGAGAAGTGAATGCTCTTCATCATCCTAAGGCACTTGAATTAAAATTCGAGTATAAATGCAAAGAAACACCCGAAGATTAATGTTAGTCCGAGCAAGAAAATTTCTAACCATTTACCTCGTGTTGCTTGCTAGAATTAAATCGTCCTGGACCCCGATGTGGGGTGGTTCTTGACAGGGGTAAAGAAATGAAACCACCGCTCAAAAGGGGTAATCAATGGATCACCTGTAGTGTTTGGGATAGAGAACTGAATGCCTCTGTCATTTCGGCTATCGTACCTTTCGCGAGAAAACTCTTTACCTCGGGAATGTGGAATTTTGTCACCGTTCATCTCGCCTGAAAAAATTGGACGTGTTTGGGAAAGGATTGCCTTTCATCATCCTGCTCCCGCCCCATTCCATACATTCGATGTATCTTATGTAGTTCATATTCCTTATTCGAGTTGGTAAATTAAACATGAGGAACAGGTCATGCGCAAACTTTGCAATGTATGAGTGTTTTTGAGCATATAAAATGCAACAACTTTTTATCTTGGTGGACAGAATTCGCAAGCACATAAGAAACTTCTTAGGGGCGTGGATCGCGAGTTGCCCCTGCTCATGCAAATGAGTTGCAAAAACTTCATTATCCGGTTCGAGACATGAGATTGTCAAAGGCTTCAGGAATCTCTTATTTCATTAATTTTTCGGGAGAATGGATACTTCCCTATCTGGAAAGGCGGTGACCCCCGTAAAAATCAAAAGGGAAAGCGTCAATGCACGTTCTCATGTTCTAAACGAGTTGAAACGATACCGCTTTACCCTTGTACGTATTCCTTGTGAACTTTGAATTTGAAAAGATCAACTCATCTGGATCGGATTGTATGTCCGGGATGTTATCTCTCCGGTCTTGTAACCATCCGGGCTGAGTTTCAATCGGCATTGAACTGCGAAGCAAAAAGGTTTTTATTAATCTTTGTACATTGATGCCAAATCCCAGGATCGAACCCGGGATGCCTCGGACCACTGTCATTCCCCCAACCACTAGGCTGTGGTGATGTTGGCGTCCATGGTTGGTTCGCTTTTTGCTATATTGTTCTCAAAACAATTGGCAATCCCCACTCGAGAATAAAATAAGCATAATTTAGAGTTTGAAATGACCGAGAGCCAATTGGGACGATACGGAGTTACCCATCTTTGAGCCCGTTTGGCCTTTTACTCGTATTCTCCCAAGTAAGGCTATTCGGAATCTCTCTTTACGGGCGTTCAGGGGCGTCGTCCACAAATTGATTTGCTACGAGCCTAGCTTAGTAAGGAACTTACGCGTTTGACAAGAGAGGAGAAAATTCGTCCTTTAACTCTAGGCAAATTCTAGACAGTTAGAAAGTAAAAAATATCTCACGTAGGGGAACTATACATGGAATTAAAGGAGTATTCATGTGAGATTGGTTCCACCTCTCTTGCTGGCAACTTCAACGATCAACTGATTCTGTCTTGGACTAAATACCAAAAATCGTTGTTTGAAGACCCACAATAACTTGCTTCGGATCACGGCTCTGGAGGTCCTTCATTTCCAAACAGGCTCATCAAGGTAGCAAGCTCATCATCAAAGTAATCTTCTGATTTTTCGAGCAATTGATACTCGAATTGGGCATTGTTACTTGCTAATACCGGTGACGATTGCTGTGAGCGATCCGACTCCTTAAGCTTGAGCCTCCGTCGTTGCTCGGGAACTTGTAGGGATGATCAACTGGTCTGCTACTAGAACCACCAGCGGAAGGTTGGTATGGCCTGTATTCTTGATTAGGAAGTGGCCGGGTACCTTTTGCTTGGTAGGTTTTCCCGGTATTGATCTTCCAATCAACTATGGTCCGGTCGCATGCTTATTCATTCTTGCCTGGTACATCCGGACGTGCTGAACTGGGTTGGAAGTCCCATCATACTTCTCGAAGTTGGGCATCTTGAACTTTTCCGGCACAATGACCTTTGAAAAGACAGATAGGTCGACCTGGGGTATGTTGTGAGTCCCCTCAACCTCTCGGATCCTCTGTTCCATTTGGGCCAACAGCTTGGCCGCATCACCATTCAATCCGGGGTCACGGGGGCTGGCTTGAGGGATTTGGACTACGGGTGGCGTGCTCGAGTTCATGCCTGTGATGATCACATCTTCTAGCGGCATTATCCGATAGGGAGCAGCTTTCGGGGCTTTACCGGAGTTATCCGCAGGAGGAATTCGAGCAGGAATGATTAGCGGCGGGCTGGAGGTGGATGATTGCGGTTTGGTGGTGAAGGCGGCCATCATTTCCTCCATCTTTCGGGACATCATCCCTTCAAAGCGCTCGGTCAATGAGTTAAGTTTCTCGTCCGGGGCAGCACCGATAGTGGCGTTAATGTCGGCCATCCTCTTTGCGACCGATCGAGTAATATGTGGAGGATCCGTGATAAATTACCTGTACGCAGTAACAAACCCAAAATGAGTACAGGAAGCAAGAATAGCGAGCCGACCCATGACATCCCTCTAGACTCAAACGAACAAAGTGATTATGGCCAAAGGATTGAAACATGTAATTTTCAGTTTGTCCGCTTTTACGAAAAAATTCGTATTAATCCGTACGTTGATCAAAACATGTCCAAATTTTACGAGCTTATAGTTGAGAAGGTGATGAACAACTTTTATGTTGGCCAATCAGACTAGAAATGCACGGATCAAATCAGTTTAATGTGTCTCTCCAAAACAATCACGTTCAGAAAACTGTTATAACCGCATGTTGTTGAAAAAACGAAGGGCCATCTTAAATTATGAATTTAATTCTGAAATTTTGCAAGATATTAGTTGAAACATAGGTCTACAATTTTCGTGTTTGGCACTTACTCAAAGCTCGATCGTAGAATTTAGTAAAAATCGCACAACAGGAATAAGCCAAATCAAAATTGAGGACAACTGATGAAATTGTAAAAGCTACGGAAGCAAAGTGCGAAATTGAAAATAAGACAATGAAACTTCTAAACAATCAACCTAAACCATGGACCGGCCCAAAATAAAAATGAGATAACATGGTACAAGAGACAAGAAATTACCTCTCATACGAAGAAAATGCCAATCACAAAGACATGCGCATGAATTGTGAATTTAAATCTTATTCTATCTATCCAAAAGGCTTTTGCAAAGTGAAATGATGAACGAAATGACATGTCGCAGCCTCGCGCGCAATCATCATGACTAGTCGCAACCTCGCGTACAATAGTCATGACTAGTCAGGTCCAATCACTTCGGCTTGGTTCGGTCGACAAGGGCAATTCTCATGCATCGTAGCCTCACGTGTATGAGAACGACCCTTGAGCCATTTTTTGGAAAAATTTTCGGGATCCGGATGGGATAACCTTTAGCGAAACCTTACCGCCAAGGTTAAAGCACCATCTAAATACCATCTTAAAACTATTAGTGTGACCCAGGTCCGGTCACGGGTTGTGTGCGAGTGTAGTGTAAATACGATAAATCATGCACAACAATTAAAGGCAAACACCGCTTCCATGATTCAAAAGTTAAATCACAATTCCAATTCACCAAGCCTGCAAAACAAAGGGTTAGCCGATCACTCCTCCCCTTATAACTCCCAATCTGAAAAAACATTTAACACATAAGAATGAGAATTCAACCAAAATTTACCAAATCAAGTGATTTCTTTTTCATGAAATTATCCGGCCTAAGTCCTCTTAAATTCCCCAGCGGAGTCGCCAAGCTGTCGCGACCTAAAAAAAATAAACGAGTTAATTTTCGGGCTAATGGATTATCGGGTTAATTAATTAACTAACCTAACTCGGACTCTCCCAAGTCCATACCAAATCGCAACTTAAGGTTCAAATAATTAACATGCAATGTGATTTGAATTTGGAGTCGCCACTAATCATTTTCGGTAGGTTGATTAGAAACCTAAATAAAATAGCGGGAGAAAACTATCTTATTTCCGCGAACCGAGAGATTTTGAATTCGGGGATTTGGTTACGTCGATTTCTCTAACGCCCTTTCGGTACCATTTTCATGAAAAATATTTGATTTGGCAATTTTGATGGATTTTACTCGAAATTCAAAGATGCAATTTTTTTTGGTTTTTTCTTCTTTTTTATGGGGATGTAAAACATTGAACTTTGTACGATATACACCATGGGTGATTTAGAAAGAAAGAAAATGCAGCCAATCACGAGTATTTATAAAAATAAATTAACATGTAATAATGCTAAAATTTGAAACACGTGGCATGTCTAAAATAAACAAACAAATATTCAAACCAAACGATTACATTTTTGTAGATCGAGATGGAAAGGATTACCTTCTATTACACAAAATCTTACTCACATACACGTTATAGTTCCCTTCAAGATCTCGGAGCTGGAAGAACGCGGCTGTCGTCGAAAATGGCAAGCAATGGCCTTGTTGGGTTGCGAGGGGCGAAATATGTGTCGGGACTCGTCGAAGATGATGCTCGACTAAAACACTTTTCTTCACTCTCGAATTTTCTCTTCTGATTTTTCTCAAGAACTCTATTTTTCCTCTCTAAAAATTCCTCTCAAAAACTCTCTCAAAACTCTCTCAATTCTCTTCCACTCTTCCTAAAAAACTCTCTCAATTCTCTTCTACTCTCTCTCTCAATTCTCTTCCACTTCCCCCTTCTAAAACTCTTCTCAAGAGCTCTCTTTTATAGGCAAAGTTCTCCATCCTTCATTCTTCATCTTCACTTCTTCACCTTCCATTTTCATCTTCTCTTCTTCATCTTCATTTCTTCACCTTCCATTTTCATCTTCCCTTCTTCATATTCATCTTCTCTTCTTCATCTTCCCTTCACCATCTTCCTTTCATTATCTTCTCTTCTTTATCTTCTCTTCACCATCTTCCTTTCATTATCTTCTCTTCACCATCTTCCTTTCTCCATCTTCTTTTGGTATTTGCAATGCAGTCCCCGAAGTTTCAAGTATTTGCAATACGAGTCCCCCGAAGTTTTAAGTATTTGCAATACAGTCCCTGAAGTTTCAAATCTTCTCGGTGTATTTTTCCATCCCGCAAAATTAAGTGTTCTGCTTGCCCAATTATATGCCAATGCAATGTACGCTAAAAATAAATATGTGAGATGATTTTTTTATTTAGAACTAAAATTAGTTCTAATTTTTATGCAAAAAATAGATTAGTCAAAATTTAGGCGTCAACAAGACTGATTGGAGAAATTGCAGCGCTGATTTGTTGCTTAACTTGTATTGCATAATATACTTTTTTTGAGTATCAACCATATGCTTAGCCTAAGATAGTGAATAGCCTATAATAACTTTGATAGTTTCTTCCTTGCACAAATACACGTCTACCCTAAGCTCAATGTACTGTTGCCGAGATACATATGACGAGCTCAAACAAGTGAGACCCCCCATGGAGTGGTATAACCTAATTTGGACCAGCGGCATTAGCAAACACAGTTTTATTGGTTGACTAGTATGTAGAGATAGATAGCCAACAACTCAGATCATCCCACAATGGCTACATACAATTGATACCCAAGTGATTTCTGCGGGGCTAGCATAGAAGACAAATCATATTTGTTCTTCTAGTGTGAGTGGACAAGCAGCATATGGCGCCGTATCCTAGCACAACATGGGATAAGGCGCCCTTTAGAAGGATGGAAATGAGGACCTTCAATGGATGATTAGAGCCACAAAGGGCAAAAACTTGGCGACCGGACTTCTCAAGTTATCATTCTTAACAAGCATATATTGCATTTGGATGGAGTGAAATATGAGACGGTTTCATAAAAAGTCAACTGACTCCCATATTTGGATAAGGTGCATAAAAATGTAAGAGGCTGAGCTTTACTCTACCAAAAAATCAAACCTTCCTAGACGAATGTTCTCTTGGCTACTAAGTGGAGACTTCCATCCCTTCACAACCGAATTAACCAACCATCCCAAATTAATTGATCTTTTACTCAGTCTTATACATGTTCGGATATTGTTTTGTGAAACATCTTCTCATCACATCTTTTTGTGTCACATATTGTTTTATGTGCTCTTATTTCTCACGATCTTCAAACACTTCAAAGACACAATCTTCTCACGAGTATTTCAAACATCTGCTGACTTGATCCCTACAATATCTCTATAAATATTTGACCTAATGTTTGAAATTGAACTTGTTTTATTCCGTAAATATTTTTCAAAGTACTCAAACAACCTATTCACCCCATGTAGGTTGTATTGTTAGCCCCAACACCAATGAAGAAATTATTTGCGCATGCACGCATCATCTTCCGGCTAATTTTGGTAGAAAATTGCTGCCGTTGTCCAATCAGTATCGGCCATCTTACATGATATGACAAGCACCGACGTGGACGATTTTACAATTTTTTTTATATATTTTTTAAATTTTTACCTTTTTTTTCTTTCTCACTTATTTCTTGCCTTTCTCATTTTCCATTTTTCCCCATTACCTTCCAATGGTTGCCAGCCATCGGCAAGGACCGCGGCACCCTCACCTTGGTGAGGGCCGCTCGAATTTGGCAAGTGCATCCCTCGCCAGCCACTCGCGAGGGTCATTCTCACCTATGGTTAGCAACCTCCGCCAGCCATCAGAGAGGCACGCTACCTAGCAAAGCTAGAAATATGAAAAAAGAAAAAAGAAAGAAAGAAAAATAAAAAAAATTAAACAAAAATTTCAATTCAATGTCGACCCACTATATGTGGCATATACGTCAGCAATTTTCGATAAAAATTTCCTACAAGGACTACATTAACAATTTTCAAAAAGCTTAGGACTAAATTGACACCATTAAAATGTTTACGACTGAATTGGCCTTTGTACAATAAATTTAGGATTCTTTTGACGAATTTCCTGAATTTATTGGTCCCGTACTCATCTATGAGATTACCTTCATCATGGAAAAAGGGGTGGAAGTCACTGCAAAAACGAGGATGAAAAGGAAAAAAGGCATAGTGACATTTCAAATATCAATATTTGTTTATGGCTCTCACTTTGGTGCTAATATTTTTTGCCGACTCACTTATGTGCCAAATCGGAGAAAAAAATAATTACTTAAATGCCAGCGGCGAGAAAGTTCGGCCAAACAATCCATGTGATATTTTTCACTAATTTTTAGTTTTACGTGAATGTTTCTTTTAAAAAAGGGTGTCCATGTGCCAATTTTTTTTTTAAAAATTAATTTTTTGTGGCAATTTTCTTTTTTTTTATGAAATTCAATCCACGTGGACTTACTTTTACAAATTAAATTAAATTTAGAAATAAGCTGAAACACTAACAAAAAAAAGAATTCTTTGCATAGCAGCAAGGGCTTGCGCAACCCTCGCTACCGCTGTCGCTGCCCCACCATAGCCAGCAACGACCGGCAAGGATGGGGATGGGCCAGTGACCCCCGCCGAAAAAAAAAAAAGAATTCTTTGCACAATAGCAAGGGCTTTGAGGGCTTGCACAGCCCCTCATTGCCGCCGCCCCACCACAGCCAACAATGGCCGGCGAGGATGGGGATGGGCCGATGACCCCCGCCGATGGGCGGCGAGGGCTCGAGCTCGCAGATCCGGCAAGGTCGAGCCCCACCGCAGTTGGCTAGATCGGCCTTGGTGTAGCCGGGTGAGGCCGACCTCACCTAGCAACGGCTAGGCCTCGCCAGATCTGTGAGTTTGGCCATCACTAGCCATTGGCGGAGGTCGCTAGTAGATGGCTAGGGCTCGGCGACCCCCGCCGGTCCATCCTCAATGAAATTTTTAATTTTAAATATCATGTGAATTTTTTTTTATTAATTTTGGCTTTTTTATTATTGCTGACTGAGATCCTCAAGCGAGCCACGCAAACGCCACGTACGATTTCTAGTGATGCTCACCGAAATTGGCACTCAAATAACCATTTTTCAAAAAAATTGACATTTTAATTACCCAAAAAAAAGTTATTAGCACGAAAATGAGCACTATACACAAATATTGACACTTAAAGTGTCCTTCCGCGATAAAAATACTTACCCAAAAGGCTTTCTAATTATCATAATGAACATTAATCATTAACGAAGGACTATGATGTTAATCTCAATTTCATTCATTTAGACTAAAATAGTGGGCGGAAGTTTATTTATAAATTCAACTTGACAAACGTTCAGCTTAGATAAACCATCACTTTACGGTTGTCAATCATGCATGATTTTAACTCTTTTAAATGGGCTTAATTCCAAAAAAGTCTCTCAACTTTAGCATCTGTCTCAATTATATTCAAAACTTATTTGGTCTCATAAAAAATTCTCAACTTTACCTTTGTTCTAATTGTATCGGTGGTAATACCCAAAAAAACTCTCAACTTTAACATTGGTCCCAATTATATCCAAAGCTTTTTTTATCTCATAAAAGCTCTCAACTTGTACTTTTTGTCGCAATTCTACCAATGTTAGCCTTCCGTCCATAATCACTGTTAGTTAATCCTACTTGGCTCGAATTTTCTCGCCAAACTTACTAATGAATCTTCGAAATTCAGAAGCAACGGGTTTCGTGTACTATGAGATGTGATATCGTTTGTTCAAATAATCGATCTCCATGTCTAGCCATTTTTTAGGCTGTTGAAAGCCAAGGAGAATCCAAGATGCGCCATCTTGAGTGGCTCAGTATCTCTTGACAATGTGTAGGAGAAGCAAACAACAAAAGACAGGTTGGGAACTTTTTCATGTCAACTTTGTTTAGGTGCAATTCATTAATGACGTGAAAATGTCATGTAGGACTAATTAACGTTGATTGTGGACAAAAGGCTAATAGTAGTAGAATTGGGATAAAAGTAAAAGTTATGAGTTTTTTATGAAACAAAAAAGTTTTGGAAATAATTGGGACAGATGCCAAAGTTAAGGTTTTTTTGGGTATTTTACCGATAGAATTGGGATAAAAGTAAAAGTTGAAGGTTTTTTAGTAGACAAAAAAAATATTGGACATAATTGGAATAGATGCTAAAACTGATTTTTTTTTTTTTTATGGTATTGGGCCCTTTTAATTGGGTTTAGCTTTATGCCGTAACAACTGAAAAGCCCACCTTTATTCCACAAATCTCGATATTATACAGATAATGAACATCGTGAATGCCTAAGACTTAAGTCTAAACAAGAAGATGGCCCAAAGATTATTTGTTTTTATGATAATAACACAAATAGTCCCCGAACTTTGACCTAATGTGCAATGTAGTCCCCGAACTTTTAGTTTGATTAATATGGTCCATGAACTTTAACCCAATGCGCAATATGGTCCATGAACTTTTAATTTGATCGATATGGTCCCCGAACTTTTAGAACATGTTCAACTTAGTCCCTGCTATAAGAAGATGTTCAATATAGTCCTTGCATTGATTCAAGTTCAGGGACTAAGTTGAACATATCTCAATAGTTCAAGGATCATATTAATCAAATTAAAAGTTTAAGAACCGCATTGCACATTAGGTTAAAGTTTATGGACCATATTGATCAAATTAAAAGTTCAGAAACTATATTGTACATTAGGTCAAAGTTCATGGACCATTTGTGTCATTTTGCCTTTGCTTTTAGAGTTGTCGAAAAAATAAAGATCGGTCCAATGTTAAGTCACCGGCTTTTGCATTGATATATAAGTTGAGTTTGGTTGGCATTGATAGTGTGATTCACTCTCTATATCGTAGGCTCACATGGTTGATTAAAAAGACTGTAGAATTTCAAATTTGGCCCAAAAACAAAAGGGTAAATATCATGAAAAATGTCAAATTTTTAGATATGTGACAAATTTGCCCATACTAACTTTTAATCACCAAAAATCCCAAACCGGTATATCTGTGATAAATATACACTGTGTTAGTTTTCATTAAATTTTACCATCAAATGGAAGTTGACGGGTGTATCGTTTGGGATTTTACCTTTCATTTGTCACATGTGTACTAGTTTGGGGTTTCTTGTGATATTAACCCAATATTAATGAAACCTAATAAAAGTAAATTTATCACAATTGTATTGGTTTGGGGTTTTTGGCGATAAAAAAAATTAATTTTGGATAAATTTGTTATAGATGTACCAGTTTAAGATTTTTTGAGGTAAAAAATTAGTTTGGAATAAAAATTTTACAGGTTTCTTGGTTTGGGGCTTTTCATGGTGTCAACCCCAAATAAAACTGCAGGATGACAAAATAGTTTAGGGAGACAAGAAAAGGCACTTACTTTTGCTTGTCCAGGCGAAGAAGCAGAAGCTATAAGTCTTTGGATTCATCTAAAGTCCAGGAAATGGTATAAAAAAAAAAAGCATCGGTTGCTTATGCTTGTTGAATTAGACTTTTGTGGCCCAACCTGGTGATGAATTGACGATTGAAGGTCAATGTCTTGTGATCATATGTCGTGCCCACTCTTCAACTAATCCATCCTGCAAGCAGTTATTGTCCTTCCACCTGCCAAGTTTTTTTTTTTTTTCTTTTCTTTGTTTGGGTCAACTTTCCAGTTGTAATGGCAATTCGCACACCTTTGATATCGAGGTAGCAAACGTTGACGTTTGGTGCCTAAGTAACAAACGAAGACAAAAGCGAAAATCGATCGCGCAATCAATATAAACGAGAAACAACTCGTGCATTGAGGATGACAACTTAGGTGAATGGTTTGAAAAACACTTTCCTGAAAATGATTGTTTATATCGCTTACGAAAATGAATGAACGAAGTATATTTTCATCGTGCACGATAGTATTTGGATATCAGTTGTTGTCGATAATGATAATATTTTTTTATTACCCGATTATTAAAAACATCATAATTGATCATTTCTGAAAAATAACATGAGAACATTCATTTTTCATGAAACAAATAGAGTATTAGAAAAGTACAATCTCAACATCACCTTGTTGAGATCGTAAAAGCTTGCCGAGAGGCGAATCTTTTAGTTAATTGGATTATGAAAGCTTACCGAAAGAAAGCACTCCCTAATACTTGCATGACTAATCCCTAGTCTCTTTGGTATGTTCTATGTTCTGAACCTCATTAACTATGTTTTATTAGTGGTTCTTAGTGGAAGAAGAGGATGTTTCAAGTAAAAAAATAATCGTCCCAAATTGAGTGAATTGCAATTTGAACAATCGATTAATTCGCAATTCACCGTCTATCGATAAAGTTATCTCGTGTAGAGGCACTTCGAATCTTCACAAACTTCAATCGGAACTCATAATGACTTTCACTCAATTGCGTGATTGAGCTCCACCACATCATTTCTTGCCATGAATGCGATCGATTACTATGTCATAGACGAGTGATGCGGGTCACGCCTACCTGAGAAGCCTGTCACCATGCAGATCAAGATAGGGGTCGGTCTAGAATTAATTTGCACATCTCGTTATCAATTCCGTGCATGAACAATTAGTTGAAGACTTTATTGCTTGATGTTTCGACGAATTATATGCATCTACTGTATTGATTGACCCGACATATTTTTTTATTCTCCTTCCGGGCCAGGTCTTGATTTGGATCTGATGGGGAGTGAAAATACGCATCGTATTCAATAGATGAGTAACGAAAGTCGTGCACAAGCCCATGGAGATTGGCTCTTGATTTGATTGATTGTGTTGGTGAAACGTCGCTTTCTTTCTAAGGGAAAATTGTTTAAAAACTTCTTAATTTATTGTACTTTTGTCAATTCAACCATAAATTTTTTAATTGTGTCATTTAAATACTAATCATTTTTATATTTGTCAATTGAGTCCATTTGGCCAATTTTGAAGAACTCCGTCTTATGTGACACTCACCGCTCCGATGTAGATAACTTTTAATAATATTTTGAATTCTTTTTCTTTTTCTTTTTCTTTTTCTTTTCTTTCTTTTTTTTCTTCCCTTCTTCCTCGGCGATCGGCTAAAGGCGAGTGCGTCTCCAGCCTTTGACGAAGCTTATCACCGCCACCCAGCGGTCACTAGCAAGGCCAAGAAGGGAACAAAATACATACATATATATATATATATATAAATGCTATTAAAATTTATCCAAGTTAGTGGCAATTGCGCCACATAAGATTAACAACGTCCACATCATCGATTTTCAGCTAAAATTAATTGGATAGACTCAATTAGCAAAATATAAAAAATTTTATGACTTAATTAGTAAAACATGAAAATATTTAGGACTCAATTGGCACAATTAAAATATTTAAGACAGAATTGACTAAAGTGCAATAAGGTTAGGACTTTTTGGACAGTTTTTCTTCATCCTACTGCACCTAAACCAAAATGAGAATGATGATACTTTACCTCAAGTAATTAAATTTACGTATAATGACTATATAAAAGTTATAAACAACTAAGGAACGACATCTATTGCTAGCTTGATAACTACATAGGCAACCTAGTAGTACGGTCGATATTTATAAACTATCACTTAGTTCGAGTCCCGCTCGTACTAGTAATGCATGTATCTTGCTACAGTGAATTGAGACCTCCGGCATTTCGGTATTGTCATAGCCATGAGGCACATTTATCTTTGAATAGTGAATCACGACCGTATTGAGCGACGTCCTCTCTCTAAGTTTGAATTTGAATCCTTCATCGTGGCGTGAGATCCTCATGTTAGCGCTCAGACCGAGTAGGAACGCCGGCAGCCCGTCTCCGGAGCGATGCAGAACACCTTGACGACGAATTTTTCTTAAATAAGGTCGCCCAATGAACTTCTCGAGTAGCCCTCCAAAGGAAGTTAATATTGCCTTAGAAAGTGAAATGGATATGAATATTACAAGAACAACTAACAATGGACCTGGTCTACCATTGTGGGCCGAAGCCTTGTGTATTATGATTGAGCCCACACTCTTAATCTTGCCACATATGAGATACGAAGACTATTTAGATCCTTCACAAGTAACATAGAACAGTCGAGAAAAATGAGTACCAAGTGGGGATGAATGATTTTCGGGCAAATAAGGAATAACTAATGGGCGTTTTTTGTAATGGCCACATGTCGAGTAATCGCCCGACAAATTACTAAATGAGCCAAGGTAGCCTCCTTTCTCGCCCCGACATTAAATGATTCATCTAATTCAACAAGCATAAGCAATCGATCCAGATGTCTAAATGTATCCTCTGAACAAGCACAAACTTTCAACCTCGTAAGCTCCTCCTACTCCTGGACTTTAGATGAATCCAAAGACTTATATAGCTTCTGCTTCTTCGCCTGGACAAGCAAAAGTACAACAGTGCCTTTTCTTGTTTCCCTCAACTATTTTGTCATCCTGCATTTTTATTTTGGGTTGACACCATGAAAAGCCTCGGATAAATAAATTTATAAAAAAATTTATCCCAAACTAATTTTGACCTCAAAAAATCCTAAACTAAGACATCTGTGACAAATTTATCCAAAATTAACTTTTTTGACCACTAAAAATCTCAAACTAATACATTTGTGATAAATTTATATTTTTTAGGTTTTATTAATATTTGATTAATATCACAAAAAACATTAAACTAGTATACATGTGATAAGTTAGGCAGGCCGTGCATTGTCGTCACTTCCGGCAAGAACCCCAATGCTTTCTCGCCACCGGCAAACCCCAAAATCCCAACCCCAAAGGGCAAATTGAACAATGTGATCGGCGAATGGAGCGATGTGAGCTCGTAATCAACAACAATCCAGTCGAATCGAGACCTCGATTTCAATTAATCTTATAAAGAGGAAACGGCATTAATTTTTTTTTTTTTTCTTTCACGGAGTTGCAAAACGACGTAACCAGCTCCGTTTGGATGTCGTTTTTTGTATAACAGCTCACGACATAAACCGAAAAAAAAAAAAAAAATTGCACGTCTCCGTAGGTTGTCATCCTCTTCCGCGCTGAAAAAACAGTGACAAAACCCCTGTGAAAACCTCTCCTTTATCCCAATCCCATGTCGTCGATGCTCTTCTTCTCTCTCTCCTCCTCTCCTGTCTCTCCTCCTCGCACTCCCATTCGTCTCCCTCACCCGACTCCGCTCATCCTCCGAAGCCACGTGGGGTCGCACTTCTCAGGTCGTCCTCCCGAAGCCGGGACCCTAGCATTGAGCCCGAAGCTGAGCCCAGTTGGACCTGATGGGCACCCGTTAGGGCTCCTGTGCGGCGGAAGAAGAAGAAGAAGAAGAGGAATCGCGGCGTTCGTCTCGGATGCGGAGAGCGCGGGGAGCTTCGAGGTCGACGAGGCGGAGAGGGCGGCGCGGGGCGAGAGTACCATGCCCGAGAGGTTCAGGCACTTAAACAGAGAAGCTCCTGATCCTCCGATTCGCTGGCCTTTGTTCGTAGGTAGGGGATTGCATTTTCAGACGCTCTTGTTGTTTACGTTTGTGCGTTCGCCTTTAGTTTCTATGGGTGATGTTCAATCTTGAGTTTCATTTCGGCATGTGTGTGGCTGTCTGCTTAGGGAGGGAGCTTTTTGGGGTTTCGCCAAACATGAACACTAAATGATTTTGCTTGAAGTAGTGTTAATTCGTAGACAAAAACTGAAACTTCATCATAATGAAGTGAAATTTTGGGTAAACAGATCAGGGGGCTTTCGACCTGCGTCGTAAGTGAGAAAAGATTTTATTTTTCCCCTGCTAATTGCTGCAACTTCATTTCTGGAGTGTTGCCGTTTATGTGGACAAAGGAGTGCTTCGATAAGATCCTTATCCGACAAGTGCGTCTGATTATGAACTATGGCCTCTCACCTTATATCCTTGTAAGATGTATGATGTCATCCTAAACTGAGTTGGTTAGGAGGTCAATTAAGTTGGATGATCCTTATGGTTTGCTGTCTTTGTACGCATCAAGTTTTGATTGAGAACAATCCATATTTTCCTGGGGAAACTGCGCCATGCCCCTCCTCTTGGGAGTGAAGTCCAAGCAAGGATGAAGAATTTGATTTGACACCCTAGAGTTTGAAAGTTCCACCACACCCACAATCAGTTTACCCTATCAATCTTCCTTCTATTCTGGAACCTTAATTCAAGTTTTCCTTCGATTTTTTCCTATTCTCTTATCTCACTTCAGAAGTCTTTGACCAAAGCTGCAAAGCAGCTGTAGTCGGTGCTCTGCTGTTTTGGCCAACTGCTTCAATCAAGATAATGCCTGTGTCGATTTTGTGCTTGCGAAACACAAAGAGGTGCTTTTCTCCAATATAAACGTAGAGCTAACGTACTAGTACCTATGAATCACAACCCTAAAATTTTCTAGAGCAAACAAAAAAATGTTTAGCAGGATTAGCAGCAGAAATCACAGGTGAGCAAGATGCTTCCTTTTAACCACGGGATGACAATTCGAGCCTGCAAATTTGGGGAGTTGTCGTCATTTACACTATTTCCTTTTGCGGGACATTTATTATTGGAAGGTTTGTTTTGTATGAAAACAAAAGTCATTCTCTTTATCTGGTGCATAGAGCCTTCAAATGAATTCATGAATGTTCGATAAACTGGTCTTAATTATTTGTGCATGGTTTTTTTATGGCTTGTTAGTTTAGAGCTGTTTATACTGTTCGACCATGGTTCTTGTTCTTCTTATATTGTCTTTGTTGTACTTCATGGAACCACTAGTTATCGATGATCTTATCATCAATCATCATCATCATCATCATCATTTTCCATCAAATCACCTCTCTAATCAGTCTTTACTCAATTTGCAGCATTGGCTTTCCTTATTTATGCATGGAGAGCAGTTCTCTTTGAACTATCTAACTGGAAGAAGGCTGCCTTGGCAATTGTTGGTTTTGTGGGGTACCTCTTAAAACTTGCCCTAGCCCTTATCTTTCATTTTATTGGCGATCCAATCACTTTCACAATTAGATGTATCGAAACTGCAATCTACTCTGTCCGGGCCTTTTACTCTGGCATAGTAGCATATGCTCCTGTCCCTGAGTTGACTGTGATCATTATGTTGGCATCAGCAGTGGTAGCCATTGGAGAGGCTGTCGTTCCGAACTGTGTTTCTAGTCAGCCATACTCTCTTACAGTAGCTGGATTGATTGGTTATGCAGCTGTGAGAGGCTACATCTCTGAGCCAGCTTTATGGACTTTGTTAGTGGGATTATATGGGTTTTCACGTGTTATTAAGAAGAGAGACAATGTTTCATCTGTGTTACCTGCTGCAGCTGTAATGGCTGCCATAGGGGAGCCTTGGGTTAGAGTGGTGGTGATAGCCTCATATCTTGCATTAGCTATATCTCATCATTCAAGGCAACTTTCAGAAGGGAAAGAAGTTGAAGAAGTAGGGACAAACAGGAGGGTTCCAATGCCCTTGTTTGTAGCAGCATTAGCCATTGGAATCCGTGTTGCTGCTAAGTGGGTTGGACACCGGCATTTAACCTGGATGATAGTCTGATCTTGGAGGACTTCTAGTCATTAATTTTTGTGATGGGCGGCAATTTTGGCAAACCAGCTGATTGATGAGTCATTTTTTCCCCTTTTGAGGGTCATCAGGTTTTCTTTTGTTTTTCTGTGTTCTTTATGGAGTATGTAAAATGGCTTAGAGTAGCACCTTTGTCCTCTTAATGGGGTTTAGTGTGATATCAAGGTTGTAAATTTAGGAGACCACAGTGCCCATTGCGCGGTCTGTGGTAGCTCTCTTCTGCAGAAATTTTGCAATGAAATTCAGGTGTATCCTAAGCTTGAGTTTAACAGTGGTGTTGATTAAACTGTCCACTTTTGCAAGATCTTTATCTTGTTTTCGAGGGGTGTCGTGACATAAAAAATTAAAAACAAAGGTTAATATCACAAAATTTTAAACTGGTATACTTATGATAAATTTATTTTTTTACCATAAAAAACTCAAAATTAGTACATCGTGATAAATTTACCTTTCGTTAGTTCCTTTATATTTTACCGTTAAATTGCTAAGTTGGACATTGTACTTCTTTTTTTTTTTTTGGGGGTCGGATACACATATATGATATATGATAGGTGTACCAATTTAGAGTTTTTACTCTCCATTTGTCACAGATGTTTTGGTTTAGAATTTTTCTTGGTTTTAACCCAATTTAATGGAAATTAATTGAGGTTAAATGTATTTCAGGTTTACCGATTTGAAATTTTTTATGGTCAAAAAATTAATTTCAAAAAAATTGTCACTAACGTAATAGCTTAGATTTTTCGTGGTATTAAAAAAAAAAAAAAACCGAGTGATGGAGGCATGAGTCATTTCATTCTCCCTTTGGTCCAATCTTGTTGAAAAGCTAAAAAGAAATTTCCTCCCCGACATCTTTCTTTTATTCTCAAATGAATGTATTTCCCAACATCCACTCTTTAGTCGGGTCCTCTTGAAATGCTTAAACAAATTTCCTCTCCAATATTCACCTATTAATCTCAATTTGTTTCTGAAAAAATGAATAGTTTGGATTCATAAAAATGATCTTTGTATTACTTAAAATAATTAGTTAATAACAAATATTTTTAATGTTGACAACAATTGATATTTAAATATTTTGGTCGATAATGAAAATATTTTTTTTTTCTTCATTCATTTTTGTACCCAATAGAATCTATCATTTTCAAGAAAATATTGTTCAAATCATTCATTTTTCAAAAAAACAAACGCAACCTAATCTCAAGAAAAAAATTTCTCGTAAACATACTTCATTTAATCCCATCCTCACGGCAAGCTCAAAGAAAAGCCAGTATTCTTGGAAAGCCGAGACAAAATTCCTCCCCAAATCCTCCCTTTAGTCTCAAATCCTCTAGCAAGCTAAAAAAAAAAAAAGAGTATCATCTCCAACATCCTTCCTTAAGTACATTCCTCTTAGAAAGCTTCACTAGATTTTATTGTATTTTGAGTCTATTATGTACTTTCATCGACATTTATTGTCCGAACATCTCTAGATATTATCGTGTTCTATCTCTTTCGACTTTATTATATTAGACTTGTAAATTTCATGAGTTGTCAATTTGTGAGCGACTTTTTACCCCGATTACGCTTAAACGATCCTAATCAAATTACATGCCATCTTTGGGTGAGATTTGGTCCATAATTACCCTATTTGGCTTATTTGGGTCAGGTGGGAGTAGTTGACCCTCATGTTACCAAAAGATGACATGGAATTTGGTTAGCACATTTGCATCACATTACATGCATATGCATATTAAACTGTGGTAATTGACTTTAGGATCATCATTTTTGCATTTTTAGATCATGGGGAATGGGGACATCAAAGTCATCCCAATACCGCGCAAGGAACTCGCTATATGGTGGGATCGCCTCGACATCGTCAACAAAGCCTATGTGGAAGGACGTTTGGGATGACTTGTAGATTTGATCAAAGTGGAATACCAACCGGCGCTCATTCAAGCACTAGCCAAGGCATGGGACGCGCGAACAATGACATTCAACTTTCGAGGATTAGAGTTGACTCCTATGCTCGAGGAGTATACCACTATTATTGGGGCCAAATTTGAAGAACGAATAGCTCAACCCCCTTTGGACATGGACTCCACTCGTTCGTTATCGAGTTTCCTTTGCCTTAAAACTTCTGAGATTGAAAAAGTTTACAAATCCAATTCCAACAAATTCACCTTCTCGTTCCTTTTCGACAATTATTCCTCTCTACCCACCGAAACCGGTCATAAATCGGGAAAGGTGTTCATCTTGGCTTTCTTTGCGTTCGTTCTATTCCCGACTTCTAGAACTACCTTTGACCCTTCCATAACCCATATAGCCAGACAAGCGTGTTGTCGTTGGGATTATTCATACATGATATTAGCTGAGACCTTCCTCTCCTTAAATCGTTCCAAATCTTCAAAAAAGGCTGTTTTCCAAGCGTCTAGCGGATTACTCCACTTGTGGTTCACCTCTCATATAAAGACTTTCCAACTCTGAGTAGGGTGCTATGAGATCAATGAGCACGTTCACCCTCTTAGATCCTTCCTTAAGTGTCAATCCCTTGTACCCAAATATTCGTTTAAAAAGTGGGTTGAGCTATTAGACAATTTGAAACCCGAACATATTAGGTGGCGTCCGACTTGGCCCAAGATTGTGGAGGCTCGCATTTCGGGTATTGAAGATAACCCTATTCCCTTATTGGGATGTACCGGCGCTGTGGCGTATTACCCCATTCGAGTGGTGAGGCAATTTGGAGTTCTACAAGAGATACCACCAGATGTTTGTCCCGGGATCTTCTCATTTGATATGACACGAGGAAAGCTCACTAAGGAAACAAAGGAGTTGTATTGGGCCCGGATCAAGCTTATTCTTCACGCTTTGAAGAATTCCCCACTGCAACAAGTTGAATGGCCGGACTATTTGGACGACGAGATGAACGTTCACGGGGCCTCCAAAGAGTATATCCAGAAGTTTAAGGAGTATCGCCAATCAACGGTCGAGCCATATGTACCCGAGTGCGTATCTCCTCGGATTGAAGAAGTAGAGTCATATGAGCCAGAGTACATAGTACCATATGTACCGGGAGTAGAACCGTACATTCCCGAAGATCCAGAGCGGTGGATGTCGGCGGAAGGAGAAGACCCATACTTGTGGGATTCCGATGGATCAGAAGAGCAAGAAGAGTGGAAGCGTCCCCGACTTGGATAGATCCATTCCCCTATTTAGATTTTACATATTTGTTATCTTTTGGATGCTTTTGAACAATCTGATTTGTAATAAACACATATTATTTCTTTCATGAGCATTTCATGCATACATATAGAAAAGTCAATTACCACGGATCAATATCTCCAATCCTTTAATATTTCCCATACTGATTTGATATCCCGAAAACAGGTGAGTGACAAATACGAGGACTCGTAGCAAAACGCGCAAATTAAGGATGGAACAAGAGGAGCTCGCACCTCGTGTGGGTAATCTGGAAAACCAAATGAATGTGATCGCCACAATGGTGGCGGAGATGAAGGCAATGATGATTGCAAGCCAGGGGAGATACCCCGTCGACCCTAATTCTCAAGCTCCTGCGGGGCCATCCGATGGAGCGAACGCTAATCCGGCACCCGTCGCTAATCCCACTTTGAATCCGGAGAGACCGCCTAAGGATCCTCCTGTCGTGATAAATTTGGAAAAGAAGGAGAAACAAGTCCTCAAAATGGAAGAGGAGATCAAAAGGCTTGCTAAGATTGAAGAGTGTTTGGCGAGTCGGGGTTATGAACTCTCGAGGTTCGACAAGGTAGCACCATTTGAGAAGATAGAGGTTCCTGCTGACTACAAGGAACCGGACTTTGTAAGGAGATATAACGGGACCGGGTGTCCCAAGGCGCACTTGAAGTATTACTTGCGCCGAATGTCTCGGTTCTCTGACAACATTCCACTATTTGGTTAACACCTTCCAGGGAAAGCCTATCTCGGGGCAGCCCCGGCGTGGTTCATTGAATTGGAGCCGGAGAGGCTCGCCGATTGGGATAAACCGGCAGACGAGTTCCTTCGGCAATACAAGTTTAACACTTTGACCGCCCTCACTAGAGAGGACCTTCCGAGAACAATGAAAGGAAAGAGCGAGGCCGTTCGCGCCTACGCCCAAAGATGGAGAGCGTTGGCTGTGCAGGTAAAGCCACCCGTCCCGGAAGAAGAACTAATAGACCTTTTTCTCAAGGCCCTTCCATTTGAATTTTTCGACAAGCTGAACACCTCTGGGTGTCGGACATTTGCGCACCCGATTAAGGTGGCGTAACGCCACGAATGGGCATTAAGAGAAAAGAAGATACCTGAGGCGCCTTTCAAACGCCAATACCCTTTGAGAAGGGATAATAGGGAGCAAACTGGAGAAGTAGCCTTTGTCCCTAACCCGCCAAATCCCAGAAATTTCTCGCCTTCAATTCCTACCCAAGGAACGTCCTCCTGGACCGCTTCCAAACCACCGGAATTCAGAAAAAAAAACCCAGTTGTTTTCACCCCACTACCCCGACCCTTATCCAAATTGTTACCCATGCTGTTGGAGAATCGCTTAGTTGCAAAAGAGCCACCTAGAGCTCACCCGCCAAGATTTCCTGGGTATGATGAGACCCGGACATGCGTATACCATATGGGAGAAAGGGGGCATAACGCGGACAACTGTCTCGCTTTGAAGTTCAAGGTGCAAGCATTGATCGATGGAAAAGTTTTAGAATTTGATAAGACCGAACCTAATGTGCAGCAGAACCCGTTACACGAGCATCGCGAGGTGAACGCGATTTTTGGAGTCGAAGAGGAAGAGGTTCTGGAGTTCATAGTGAATATGGATAAAATGCGGGATGTCTTGACATTGGCCTCGCAATACCCCGAAGGAGAGAGTATTTCCCGGGAACAAAAGGAAGTTTGCTTGGAAAAGCTGATTAACCTGGGCGTCATAGGAAAAATGGAAGACGTCGCTTTTAAGGGGACCTACGTGGCGGTGAACATGCTATCTCAAGAATTTGCAATGAAACCTACGAGGGGAGCTGTTTTGAAAATACCCTCGGGATATTTGATGAGTATCAAAGATGGCCAAGAAATTGAAGAGATAGACGAATATGAGATTCGTCCGGATAAAGCACGCCGAGGCGATAAAAGATTTATGCAGAAAGCTCTAGAGAGGGGCGAAATAGTTGACAACCTGGGGGAAGATAGTGGCGGTTACAACTTTAAAGTGCTATATTCGGCGCCCCCGAGTTTCTTTATCAATTCTGGAGATGTAGTCCCCGATGGTTGGGGTGGAATGGATGACCCCGCAAGTGATGAATTTGTGGGAACGGTCGATGAAGTTAAGGACCAGGCGGTCCCTCGGAATGAACAGGAGAATCGAGAGGTCGATATGCGACTTTCTAATTTGGAGACCCATATGCTACATTTAACAACCATGGTAGCGGAATTATCGCAATTGATGGCTAAGAATGACGCCACGAGAATAAAAGAGAGCATGCAGATTCTGGAGATACGGCGGGCTATAGACATGCAAAATCGAAAGATCGCTCTATTGGAAGAGCAAGGGGACAATGTGTCAAGGAAAATGGATGAGTTGAAGGAGCTGATCACGCCACTTACTCAAGCAAGAAATGTTCCGCCCCAAGGCGTGAACCCAAGAGTGGTCTTCCGCACAAAGTATAATGGCGCCGGGTGTCCTCTGGCGCATATCTCATACTATCTTCGCCAAATGGTTGGCCACCATGAAGATGACGAAACGCTGATCCGGAGTTTCGGACATAGTTTAACGGGCCCCGCACTAGCATGGTTTCGATTAATTGACCTAGACCGGGTCCCGAGCTGGGAAGATTTATCAGAGCACTTCATACGACACTTTGAAGCTAGAATCAGAGGTTATTTCACTAAGGCTAATCTGTTGAACATCCGGAAAGGTGAAGATGAGAGTTTTGAACTCTTCGCCAGGAGATGGAAGAAGCACGCTATGATGGTGCAACCGCCGCTGTCGGAGAGAGAAATGCTGGAGTTCGTATTGAAGTCACTTACGGCGGAATACTTTGATCGCATGTATGCATACGCGTACTCGTCGTTCCAACATATGGTGGAGATTGGTATGAGAATTGAGGGGATTATCCTAAGAGTCAGAAGGGAAAGGCAGAGGGATCTAGATGAAGAAAATGCCACGCTGGTAAGGCCAGGTCCAGAACATAACCCCGAGGATGTTCACGAGGATGAAATGATCGGGATGGTAGATACCCCAATTCGTTTCGTGATTGATTTGAACAAAGTTGATAGCTGGGAGTTGGAAGCTTCTAGTTCAGGAAAACCATCAACATCCGAATCACCACCCGAAAAGATCATACCGGTAAAGATTAAGTTGCCGCCGGTTGAGGAGTATAATTCAAGGGCAGTTCATTGGGATTATGGAACGGGCGAGATCGACGCCATAATGAGATCCGGAAGGTGTTATCCCCCGAGAGAAGCGGATTCTGAAAAGAGGGTCCCAACGGCGGAAGAGGTTGAGAAGTTGCAATCGGTCGTGAGGACCGGTGAATATGAGGTCGTTGACCAACTGCGGAAGATGCCCGCACGGATTTCCTTATTGGATCTCTTCAAAAATTCTGAAAAGCACAAAGACGCCCTTTTGAAGGTGCTGGATGAGGTGCATGTTCCAGAGACAATTAACGAAGTTCAACTAGGGGACTTCGTAGGTGCTATCCTTCCGAAGGACCAGATATCCTTCTCAGATGAAGATTTTCCAAAAGAGGGGCGTATCCACAATAGAGCTCTCTACATCGCCGTGAGGTGTCATGGAAAGGAGGTTCTTCATGTTCCGATTGATAATGGCTCTGCTTTTAACCTATGTCCTCCGAGCACTTTGAGAAGCTTGGGGATCAATGAAGATTTTGTGAAGACATCCAAGGCCACCATCCGATCGTTTGACGGAGTCTCCAAAAATGTTGTAGGAGAGATTGAGCTGGACATTGACATTGGACCGGTAACCTTCTCTATACCATTCCAAGTATTGGACATCCCAAGCGCCTTCACCCCGCTCCCGGGAAGACCGTGGATTCATGTTTCTGGAACGGGACCTTCCTCCCTACATCAAAAGTTAAAATTGGTGGTCAAGGGTCAGTTGATCACCGTCCATGGCGAGACGGGACATCGAGCGACTTTAAAAGGGATGGTCCCATACATTGAACCCTCAAAAGAGGAGGAGCTGAGTTATCACACCTTCGACATAGTATCTGTCATGCATGTATCACCGGATGCAAAAATAGCTGCACCCGAGCTTTCGAGACCTGCGACTATGGCGGGGAGAGTGCTACTCTCGAACGGTTTTATTCCGGGTGCTGGATTAGGGAAACATGGTTAGGGAATCCGTAACCCTTTGAATTTGGGCTCAAATAACCACAAGGTTGGTCTGGGTTATAATGGAATAGCGAAAAATAACATAGGTCGAGGCCGAGGTCGAAACAATCGTTATGGAGACCGTGGACGCCGTGGACACCAAGGTGGCCGTTTTATAGGTACCGATGCATGGAAGGCCAAAGGAAAACTGTTCCTGAACCCCTTATTCAAGGTATTCTCTAAAGGAGGCAAACGGCTGGAAGATGAAGACATCTTTGAGGATGCGAAACCAGACTTATTTAACCCGTTCTTGGATAATCGGGTGAACGTGATAATTGAGTGGCTGGACGATGATTTCCCCACCCCCGAGTAAAAGGCTCTTTCTGAACTTTATCTTTTAATGCATTTCGATTACTGCATTTGTTTTTTGAAGCTTTTCGCTTTTTAGCACCCTTTGGGTCACATGCTGCGATCCAAGAAGTGCGATCATGTATTACTCTTAGTTGCATCTATTAATGAAAAACATTTCAAATTTGATTACAGACATATGGAGCAACGGATTGGTCCGATGATGATAATTGACTCTACCATGAGACTTGAGGCCTGATCCGCCATATGATCTAGGGTTTTAAATAGCTTTTGAGAACCAGGATGTCCGGAAGATCGTGTACTAGTTCTCCTTTCTTTGTCTAAAAAAATTGAAATTTGAAAAATGTTTTCATGGTAGAAATCATGCATCCTTCGATTTTATCATCTTTGAATACTAACCTTTCAAGGTGCATTTCAGGCATGTCATCCCACCCATACATAACAGGTTAATATGTGACTCAGATCAGCTCGATGATTATGCATGTGAAGTTGAAATAGACGAGGTTGATGTGAGCGATATCAAGAAAGAATGGGATTGTTTCGAAGAATCTAAGCCTCATATTTCTGAAGAACCTATCACTATTAATTTGGGGGATTCTCGCTGCGTCAAGGAAGTGAAAATAGGAGGACACCTGTCCGCGGCAGATGTTTTAAGAATGACGGCATTACTCAAGGAATATCAAGATATTTTCGCCTGGTCATATGTTGACATGCCGGGTCTAGATCGTGAGATTGTGGAGCATGCTTTGCCCACAAATCCTTCTTGCACACCAGTAAATCAATCGCCCAGAAGGATGAATCCCGAACTGGCGGATAAGATCAAGGAAGAGGTGATGAAACTCCTCAAAGTTAGATTTATCGAGGCTGTCCCATATGCTGATTGGGTCGCCAACATCGTACCAGTTAAGAAGAAGGATGGGAGAATTAGAATATGCGTGGATTATCGGGACTTGAACAAAGCTAGTCCCAAGGATGATCTTCCCCTACCGCACATTGATGTGCTCGTCGACAGTCTTGCGGGTTTTGAATTGTTCTCCTTTATGGATGGATTCTCGGGATATAATCAGATCATGCTGAAGGAAGAAGATAAGATCAAGACCTCATTTACTACACAATGGGGAACTTTCTGCTACAAGGTAATGCCCTTCGGATTGAAAAATGCAGGTGCAACATATCAGAGGGCTATGGTGACCCTTTTTCATGACATGATACATAAGGAGATTGAGGTCTATGTGGATGATATGATTGCCAAGTCCAAACCTGGAGAAGACCATGTTAAAGTGCTAAAGAAATTATTTGATCGATTGAGAAAGTACAAGCTCAAGTTGAATCCTGCGAAATGTGTATTTGGCGCAAGATCCGGAAAGCTGCTAGGGTTTGTGGTGAGCAGCCGTGGTATTGAAATTGACCCTTCCAAGATTAAAGCCATATGGGAAATAGGAACTCCTGTTACTATCAAAGAAGTAAGGGGTCTACTGGGAAGATTGAATTATATATCCAGATTCATATCCCAACTATCAGAAACGGCGAAACCCTTCTTCAAGTTGCTAAAGAAAGGTGCAAAGGTGAAATGGGATGCGGAATGCCAACAAGCATTTGAGAAGATCAAGGAATACCTGGTACAACCTCCAGTATTGGTACCTCCTATCCCTAACGTTCCTTTAACTCTATATCCGACGGTTAATGATGAGACCACGGGAGCTTTACTTGCCCAAACTAACCCCAAGGATCGCAAAGAGCGGGCTATATATTATTTGAGCAAAAAGTTCACAACATCTAAAGTCAAATACCCAACAAGGGAAAGGACTTGCGTAGCATTGGTTTGGGTCCTCCACAGATTGAGGCAGTATACACTGCATTATCATATAGAGCTGGTCACCGAAAATGACCCCATCAAATACCTTTTGGAGAAGCCAACATTGTTGGGAAAGATGGCTAAATGGCAAATACTGCTTTCGGAGTTCGATATCAAAACCTCTCCCCAAAAATCTGTCCAGGGAAGAGCAATTGCTGACATGCTAGCCGAGAATCCTCCTAAGGACGTTTCGGAGCGAAACAAGGGAGGTCAAATTCTGAACATATCGGAAGACAAATGGACAATGTACTTTGACGGCGCGAGTGAATCTCACCTGGATCGAGTGCGAGGCGATTCGATATCCCCCGAAGATCAACATTATCCGGTTTCAGCCAAGTTGGTATTCCCCCGCACCAACAACATTTCTGAATATGAAGCCTACATACTAGGATTACAATTGGCCATCTCATTAAAGGTGAAGAAGCTACTGGTATATGGAGATTCCATGCTAATCATTTTACAAACTCAAGGGGAGTGGAAGACGAAGGATCCCAAGCTTATTCCTTATCATAAATACCTCGAAAAACTGATCCAACACTTTGAAGAGATCACTTTCGAATATCTGCCAAGAACCCAGAATCACTTCGCAGATGCTCTGGCCACTTTATCAGCCATGTTACAAGTGCAAAATGGCCTTGAGATAGAGCCGTTAAGGATTGACATCTTGAAGCAACCTGCATACTGCATGGTCATTAAAGAAGAACCCGATGAAGAACCGTGGTATCATGACATCAAGAATTACCTACTAAAGAGTGAATTCCCGCAGGACGATCAACCGGAAGATAAAAAGTACATAAGCAAGATGGCATCTAAATTTTTCCTCAGCGGACAGATCCTATACAAGAGATCCTTTGACTCGATCCTGCTGAGGTGCGTGAATTCCAAAGAAGCAAATCTCATTATGAAAGAGATTCATGAAGGAGAGTGCGGGCCGCATATGAATGGTCACCTTCTCGCCAAGAAGATCATGAGACTCGGATATTCTTGGATGACTATCGAGTCGGAATGCAACTAGCATGTTAGATCCTGTCATCAATGTCGGGTATACGGCGACAAAATAAATGTGCCGCCAACCGAGCTACATCAAATGTCAGAGCCATGGCCATTCTGCATGTGGGGAATTGATATGATTGGCCCTATCAACCCAAAGGCCTCAAACGGACATCGCTTTATTTTGGTGGCTATTGACTACTTCACCAAATGATTTGAAGCCAGCTCATATGCCAATGTCACTGCGAATAGTGTGGCTAAGTTTATCAAGCGAGATATCATCTCAAGATATGGAGTGCCAAGAGCCATCATTACAGACAATGGCTCAAATTTGAACAACAAGGTTGTCGATCAACTATTGGAACAATTTAAGGTACGACACCTTAATTCTTCACCTTACCGCCCGCAAATGAATGGAGCCGTGGAAGCAGCTAACAAGAACATCAAGAAGATATTAGCTAAGACTGCTGAGAAATATAGAGATTGGCATGAGAGATTGCCATATGCTCTCATGGCCTACCGAACTTCAATTCGTACTTCAACCGGAGCAACTCCTTACTCTTTAGTATACGGTATGGAAGCAGTCCTACCAGTAGAGGTGGAAATCCCCTCTTTAAGGATCTTGTCTCAAGTTGAGCTCACGGAAGAGGAGTGGAACCGGCAGAGACATGAACAATTGAATTTGATTGATGAAAAACGATTAAGGGCCATCTGCCATGGTCAAAGCTATCAGAAGAAAGTAGCCGGAGCTTTTAACAAGAAGGTCAAGCCTAGAAATTTTGAAACGGGGATGCTAGTTGTGAAGAAAAAGCTCCCAAATGCACAACACCCAGGAGGCAAATTCATGCCAAACTACGAAGGCCCCTACGTGATTCAGAAGGTCTTATCCGGGGGAGCTCTTATACTTGTAAACGTGGATGGAGAAGAATTGGCGAGTCCAAGAAATGTAGACGCCGTGAAGAGATATTATCCTTGAAATAAAATTGAGCTTCAAAGCGATTGATGAGCAGATCTGAGTCACATAGAATTTTGCATTCGCATGACATTTGCATACATACATTTGCATACATTTGTATTTTGCAGGTGAGCTGGGAATCATGAAGAACTTCGCAGAGTAACCGATCAAAATAGGGAAGTTATCCGTTATTTTGATTACAAATTTTGAATATCTTTGGCTAATTGATTCCTTTTGTTTTTACAGGAAACGGGAGTCAACATCCGAAGGAGGTAGAACGAAATCGCTTCGGGATTTGAAATTTTGAATATCTTTGACTGATCGATTCCTTTTGTTTTTACAGGAAACGGGAGTCAACATCCGAAGGAGGAAACGGGAGTCAACATCCGAAGGAGTTAGAGCGAAGTCGCTTCGGGATTTGAAATTTTGAATATCTTTGACTAATTAATTCCTTTTGTTTTTTACAGGAAACGGGAGTCAACATCTGAAGGAGGAAACGGGAGTCAACATCCGAAGGAGGAAACGGGAGTCAACGTCCGAAGGAGACAAGAAAAAACCGCTTTGGAACTTAAAATTTTAAATGTTTTGAACTGATTGTTTCCTTTTGTTTTTACGGGGAACAGAAGTCAATATTTGAAGAAGACAGGTTTGAGGTTCTCCTCCTTTACAAAGTATTTTCATACACCGTCGTGCTTGAAATTAAGAAAATTTGGATTTGCAAAGCAACAGAGCTCTTTCAAAGAAACATTCCTTTCAAATTTCAGAAACGTCTTTTGAATACCCTCTCAATGAAGTTTTTTGCGAATGATGAATTTTTGATGAAATGCCCCGAGTTTCTATAAAAAGGGCATGTTTTGAAAGCTTTTCAAAAGACTGATCCTTCAGATGAAAAGAGGCAAACATTATCCTCAAACACGTCCCCGATACACTTGAGTGATGAGTGAGAGTGATAGAGCGAAAGAGCTTAATTTTGGGGACGTAGGGATCATTCGCGGTAATTACATGGATTAAAGTGATGAAAAGCATTTCCATTTCAAAATTATCCACACACATTTATATCCCTTGACAACCAATCCGAGCCAAAAGGGAGAATTTTCTGAATATAACCCTGTCAAGAACCACTCCACACTGGGGCATATTTGGAGGTTCATTGGATGATTCCTTGGAGAAAAGGTCGGGTAAGACTTTATTGTACTGTCCCGCATCAATCTTTTTGTGATTAGCTTCAGGTGATTTCTGGCAGAGACTTGGAACACCTCAAAGTGAAGAAAAGCATTTCATTTCTATATCCCCAAACACTTACCCTTTGAAAAAGCCAATTTGAGCCATTGAATATTCATTTCTAAACCCTTATTGGTGATCACCTCCCCACACTGGGGCAAAACAAAGGAATAACCAGCAATGAGTCAAAATGCATAATTTGGAAGAATTCTTGATACTGGTCTCAAAAGAGCCAGTCATTGCAAAAAAATGACAAGAAATGAAAGGGCTAGAAAAAGCAAAGTGCCTGGTAAAAGCGAGGCCAAAGCCCATGAAGAGCATCCCAAGAGGGGCAAAGTTTGAGAAATCATTAAGATGAAAAGATGAAAATCCTCAAAGTCAATTGAAGAAAAAATGGTCATGAATTTATTGCAAAAGCAAATGAATGCTGGAAAAATATCAAGGTGATCACCAAAGTTCACCCCTCTTTTGAAAATATGGTCATTCTTAAAGAGCCCACCTTAAACCAAGATACAACCTGTCACCAAAACTTTTCTGATCTAAGAGGTGTTTCAGGTTGATGCAAGAGATCATACAGGAAGCTACCGCTTAAAGAGGTAAGTACAATACTGTCTTATCATGACTTCGGGGTTCTTGACTTGTAGACCCGAAGAAGCTATTTTAGATCAAAATTCATTTCTAAGCCTCAAAATAAATATCCTTTGATGAGCCTTTGACCTGGCCTGAATTACGGTCCCTTTAAAATGCCTTCTCTGATTAGTCGGATTGTATGCATCTCGAATGATCCCGAAACCTTAAGGTTAGGTTTTACGTGAGCAGATTTGAATTTCAAGAAAAACCTTCCCAAATGGTGAGAAGCCCTCTTGGATGAAGGAAAACCCTTTTGAAAAACTTTTAAAACAACCTTTTTGTAAGACACTCGGGATGTGTCATTCAAAATCCAACCTCGATAGAAATTTGAGCTTGTGATTGGATACATTTCCTTCGCAAGTGTACTTTGAAAATTTGTCTGGAATTCTAAGATTTATCCCCAGAACTTGAAACTGTCATTCTAACAATGTTTGATTGAACTTTCTGCAGGTTCCCTGGTGATCCCAAATCCTCGAAAAAGTTGCATTTTAAGATTTGATTAATTTGGATTTTCTGCGGGTCTTCCGGAATCCCCGGGTCCTCGGATCCCCCACTTTTAGAAAATTTGAAATAGGGTTTGAGCTCTGTAGGTACACTAGTCAACCTAGGTCCTCGGATGGCACCCTCTCGGACGGTTAGTAGCTGGAGAGACGAAAACCGATCTGCTTATTTGAAAATTTGAAATAGGGTTTGAGCTCCGTAGGTACACTAGTCAACCTAGGTCCTCAGATGGCACCCTCTCGGACGGTTAGTAGCTGGAGAGACGAAAGCCGATCTGCTTTTTAGATGGTGAGTCCCCGCATGGAGGATAGCCAATCTCTTTTAAATAGGTGAAACCCCTTTGTTACAAGGGTGAACCTCCCCCTCGAACGGTGAGTAGCTGGAGAGACGAAAGCCGATCCGCTTTTTAGATGGTGAGTCCCCGCATGGAGGATATAACCAATCTCTTTTAAATAGGTGAAACCCCTTTGTTACAAGGGTGAACCTCCCCCTCAGACGGTGAGTAGCTGGAGAGACGAAAGCCGATCTGCTTTTTAGATGGTGAGTCCCCGCATGGAGGATAGCCAATCTCTTTTTAAATAGGTGAAACCCCTTTGTTACAAGGGTGAACCTCCCCTTTCAGACGGTGAGTAGCTGCATAGACGAAAGCCGATCTATCCCCCTTTTTTAAATGATGAACCCCGAGTGGATAGCCAAACCCATTTTAAATAGGTGAAACCCCTTTGTTACAAGGGTGAACCTTCCCCACAAATCTTCAAATCACCACTCGACACGAGACGGACGCCGACCATTGCAAAATCGCGCCAAACCGTCCACAGGTAATTCCGTACACTCAACTTTTCAACCTCAGATCAACAAATCTCAAATCATAGACAGGTGAGCTACGGGTAAGTCTCTCTCTCTTCTCATCTCTATTTCACATGAAATGAGCGTGCACCGAAATGAATTCCCCACAGAGTCGGAACTTTAACGACAAAAGTAAAGCAATCGAATGTCAAGACTTATTTTCTTTAGACTTTTCCCCAGCAGAGTCGATTAAGGATCCAGGTGTCACCTTGTCTTTGAAAGCAACCTCTAACCGAGATTACTTTCAAAGAGGGGCAACTGTTGACATCTTGAATTTTTAGTCAGTTTTTTTTTCTTTCTTTAGTTTTATTTTCCAAAATTCACTAAAAATTCACAAAAAATTAAAAAAATTAAAAATCAACATTGGAAGCCTTGACCAAGCATAAGGAACCAATTTGGAACAAAAAATAATTTTTCATATTTTTCATATTTTTTAATATTTTCGAAAAATAGAAAAATCTTTGAAAAAATCATAAAAAATGCTTTTAGAGGTCACAAAAATACACAAAAATATTCAATATTTTTCTTTTAATTCCCTTTTCATATTGACCTCAAGAAAAATCAAAAATTGAGTTCAATTTTAGGTGTTTCTTCATAATGCCTAAGGTTGAATTCTCATAAAAAAATACCAATTGAGTCTTTTTATTTGCAATTTTTGCACATTTGGAGTCGAGACATTCAATTGTGGTCCCTTTGAACTTTAATTTGATCAATTGCACCATCAATTGCACGAATTGCACAAATTAGGCCAAATCCCCAAAAATTTTGCAATTAAGTCCCTCAATTTTGCAATTTTTGAAATTACTTTCAATTGAGGAACTTTCTATACACAATTGGACCACTCCTAGGGTTTTGACATATTCTGAATCGATTGGAATGGGTATCATAGTCCAATTTGATCGAATTGACACTCAATTGAACTTTTCCCCAATTTGCCGATTTAGAAAAATTTGGGGATTTCATATAAATTGATGGGAAATTTTGGGCAAAAACACATTTCTAGACAATATTCAGGGTCCTAAGCCCAATTTTGAGGTTTAATTGCAAAAATTCCCATTAAAGTTGGACTAATTTTGAAAATTGCACGTCCGAACCGGTTCGGACCGGTCGGCCGATCACGGTCGGACCGGTCGAACCGGTCCGGAATAGTGCTTCTTCTTCCTCGCGCGGTCGTCCCATTTTGCAGAATTGAAGATGGATTTTGATCAACAAATTGAAGGTCGATTCGTGCCTAATCAATCCAATTGACTTAGGGTTTTTGTGTATCGGTCAATGTGCGTCGAATGCCGTCGACGGCACGGCCAATGGTCGCCGGAGGTGGCCGGAATCGATAGTCAAAGGCGCCGGCGTCCGAAAGTCAACAAATCCCCAAACCGTGTCCAATTTACGCTCGTGCGTGGCAAATTTGAGGTCTAACGGACGGGGACGGAATCCTAATCGATTCCGTCACCGTCCGGCGACCATTTGGCACGTGTTGCCACGTGCGAAGCATCACCGACTCAAGCTCCAATGCGCGCCCAAAATTCAAAACCCGGTATAAATAGCCCGAGGAAGATTCCGGATGGGAAGAGGCTCATTTGTTGCTCGTCGACGAACGTAATAGAGAGAGAAAGAGAGAGAAGTAGAGAGAGAGACGCCCGCGCGAAGCTTTCACCGGAGCTTTGAGGGTGAACCGTAAATCATCCGGCCGGTCACCTCAGGTTGAATCGAGGCACCGGATCACTGCTGGAAGTTTCCTTCGACTTCCAGAAAGCGATCGCCACCAATCTCGCCGCCGAAAACGGTAAGGTGAGCTCTCGATCTCTTCACTGCTCGATCATGGCACCTCATTATCCCGAGCACGATTACTGAAATTGATGTGTGCCTTTTACCTTGAGAACCTCACTAACCACAATCGCACTTCGTTTTTGCATCGATTTCCCTTGAATCACGCGAGTCGAACCCCCAACCTTGCTCGGTCTGGCCGAACACCGGCCAGGCTGTTTCGCACCTTGCGAGCTCGATTCGAGCTCGAGGTAAGTTCACTTACCTCTTATTCGGCTTCGTGTGATATGATTTGATTTTTTATGCTATGTGCTTTGTGTGTTTGAAGTTACGGATGTCGCGACCGTGATTGGTCCGATTCTCGCGATTTAGTGGATAAAATACTTAGATCTTTAGATATGTTAAAGTAGAGGTTGAAGCGAGTCGATAGGAGTTGGTTTCATGGATTTTGGTCAAGGTTTCGCCGTCGGATCGTCGCCGGAGGCTCTCGGCCGTCCGTTTAGTGTCGTCGCAAGGAAGAAGAAGAAGGTGACGTGGCGCGGTCAACGAGTCGGCGCCTTAGGTGGCAGTCCGTGATTGGTCCAGGTCATGCCGAGTCGGCTCGGCCGTTGGCGCGAGTGAGCCGACTCGGCATCGATCCAACGGTCCAGGAAAATAGGTAGATTTGATTCCGGACCGTTGGATCTTTATTTTGTATTTTTGAAAATTCGTGTATATTAGATAGAAAAATAGAAAATGCAAAACTATGTCGTTTAGGTTAGTGGTTGAGCGGCGTCGTTTTTTATGTCCGAAGGAAATACGTCGCCGTTTTGAAGTCGAGAAGGATGGACGGTCTGGATTAGATTTAGGATTCAATCATAGCCGTTCCTTGGTTTGATAGGGCGACGTCATTTAGATTAGTAACGTGGGAACGTCGTCGTTTGGTCTCAAGGGAGAATAGACGGACTGGATCGAGTTTCGGGTTTGATCGTGACCGTCCATGTATATATTTGATGCGGCGCCGTTTTCGTACTAGATGGAATAAACGGGTGAGATCGAGTCCAGGTTAGATCATGGCCGTCCGTTCATTTAGTATATGCGGTGTCGTTTTTGCGTAGAGGGCCGAGGCGACGTCGTTTCATTTTAGGCGAGGATCGGCGGTCGAGATTAATTCTGGAGATTGATCTCGGCCGTCCGTTCATTTTAGTATATTCAGATATTAGGAAAATGATTTTAGAAAATTCAAAAAATAGGATAAATACGTATACGGTGTCGTTTGTACGTAGAGCGGATCCGCGAGCGGTTGGACCGGGTTGACCGGTCGTTGACCGGTTTGACCCGGTCCGGTTTATTAATAAAAAATAATAAAAAATAAAAAGAAATTTCCAAAAAACCAAAAAAATTGTAAAAATACTTAGAAAATTCATAAAAATTCCCAGATTTTCATAAAAAAATTTTTAAAAATTTGTAGATCGATTCGGGACTCATAAAGTCTGGATCGAAAATTTTTGAGACTTCGAGGGTTGATTCACATCGATCCGGAAAATTTCCAATATTTTTGAAAAATAAATAAAAATTCCAAAAAATAGGAAAAATTAGAAAAATTCCATAAAATTACAAAAAATGGGAAATGGCCACATTCAACTGGCCCGACCCCAATTTTGCAATTTTCGGGTCCCGAACTCCCAAAAATGACCATTCTACCCTTCCGGGCCTTCCGCCCCAAATTTTTACTAAATCACCCCGACACCCAAAATTGATTTTTTTGTGTGGGCCGATAGGGCCATTTTAAACATATCAAACCTTGATTGATTGATTTGTCTGCTTGTATTGATTTTGATTGCGCATTAATTTTTTTTTTTCGATTGTGATTGATTATGATAGAAAATTCCCATCCGCATGAAAACTTAGAATTGTTAGGGCCTACCTCACCCGATATTACATCTGCATGAATTCTTAGGTTAGAAAAACAATCAACATCGGTAACCGAAAGGGCGTCAAATATGAAATTTGGCGTAACCAAGTCCCCGGACCCAAAATCTCGGGTTTTCGCGGAACCGAACGGTTTCTCCCGACCGCTCGGTAAGGTTTTCCGATCGTACCTTCCAATAAATCGATCGGTGGCGACTCCAAATTGCATGTACACATCGCACATGCCACCCGACCACACAAGGTCAATTTCGATATTCGATAAATTTTACCCGACATCGCGATTCGAGTAATGGGTCTTGGGAGGGATCCGCGATCCTAGAAAATACCCCGCCGACAACCGGGGTTATGAAAAATTAAGGGATCGGCTCGTTAGCCCTATTCCGCGCGGGAAAAATTTCCGGAGGGTCGCGACAAAACCTCTCCCCAAAAGTCTGTCAAGGGAAGAGCAATTGCTGACATGCTAGCCGAGAATCCTCCTAAAAACATTTCAGAGCAAAACAAAGGAGGTCAAATCCTGAACATATCCCAAGACAAATGGACAATGTACTTTGACGGCGCAGTGAACCTCACTGGATCATGCATCGGGGCAATTCTGATATCCTCCGAAGATCAACATTATCCAGTTTCAGCTAAATTGGTGTTTCCGTGCACCAATAACATTTCTGAATATGAAGCCTGCATACTAGGATTACAATTGGCCATCTCATTAAAGGTGAAGAAGCTACTGGTATATGGAGATTCCATGCTGATCATTTTACAGACTCAAGGAGAGTGGAAGACGAAGGATCCCAAGCTTATTCCTTATCATAAGTATTTTGAAGAGCTGATCCAACATTTTGAGGAGATCACTTTCGAGTATCTACCAAGAACTCATAATCACTTCGTAGATGCTCCGGCCACATTATCAACCATGTTACAAGTGCAAGATGGCCTTGAGATAGAGCCGTTAAGGATTGACATCCTTGAGCAACCTGCATATTGCATGGTCGTTGAAGAAGAACCCAATGAAGAACCATGGTATCATGACATTAAGAATTATTTGCTGAACGGCGAATTCCCACAGGACGATCAACCTGAAGATAAAAAGTATATCAGCAAAATGGCATCTAAATTCTTCCTCAGCGGACAGATTTTATACAAGAGGTCTTTTGACTCGATCTCGCGGAGGTGCGTGAATTCCAAAGAAGCAAATCTCATTATGAAAGCGATTCATGAAGGAGAATGTGGGCCGCATATGAATGGTCACCTCCTCGCCAAGAAGATCATGAGATTCGGGTATTCTTGGATGACTATCGAGTCGGATTGCAACCAGCATGTGAGATCCTGTCATCAATGTCGGGTATACGGCGACAGGATAAATGCACCACCAACCGAGCTACATCAAATGTCGGAACCATGGCCATTCCGCATGTGGGGAATTGATATGATTGGCCCTATCAACCCAAAGGCCTCGAATGGACATCGCTTTATTTTGGTGGTTATTGACTACTTCACCAAATGGATTGAAGCCAGCTCATACGCCAATGTCACTGCGAATAGCGTGGCTAAATTCATCAAGCGAGATATCATTTCAAGATATGGAGTTCCAAGAGCCATCATCACCGACAATGGCTCCAATCCGAACAACAAGGTAGTCGATCACCTATTGGAACAATTTAAGGTACGACACCTTAATTCTTCACCTTACCGCCCGCAAATGAATGGAGCCGTGGAAGCGACAAACAAGAACATCAAGAAGATATTGGCTAAAACTGCTGAGAAATATCGAGACCGGCGTGAGAGATTGCCATATGCTCTCATGGCCTACTGAACTTCGATTCGTACTTCAACCGGGGCAACTCCCTATTCTTTAGTATACAATATGGAAGCAGTCCTACCAAGAAAGGTGGAAATCCCCTCTTTAAGGATTCTGTCCCAAGTTGAGCTCACGGAGGATGAGTGGAACCGGCAGAGACATGAACAATTAAATCCGATTGATGAAAAGCGATTAAAGGCTATCTGCCATGGTCAAAGCTACCAGAAGAAAGTAGCTAGGGCTTTTAACAAGAAGGTCAAGCCTAGAAATTTTGAAGCGGGGATGCTAGTTGTGAAGAAAATGCTCCCAAATGCCCAACATCCTAGAGGCAAATTCATGCCAAATTATGAAGGCCCCCACGTGATTCAGAAGGTCTTATCCGGGGGAGCTCTTATACTTGTAAACATAGATGGAGAAGAATTGGCGAGTCCAGAAAATGCAGACGCCGTGAAGAGATATTATCCTTGAAATAAAATTGAGCTTCAAAGCGATTGATGAGCAGATCTGAGTCACATAAGATTTTGCATTCGCATGACATTTGCATACATTTGTATTTTGTAGGTGGACCGGGAGTCATGAGGAATCTTACGGAGCCATGGATCAAACAGGGAAGTCACCTTTGGAATTTAAAACTTTGAATATCTTTGAATTGATTGATTCCTTTTGTTTTTTTTACGGGAGACGGGAGTCAACATCCAAAGGAGACAAGAAGAAATCGCTTTGGAATTTAAAACTTTAAACATCTGAATCTGAATGATTCCTTTTGTTTTTACAGGAAACGAGAGTCAACGTCCGAAGGAGACAAGAAGAAATCGCCTCGGGATTTGAAATTTTAAACATCTTGGACTGATTGGTTCTTTTTGTTTTTACAGGAAACGGGAATCAACGTCCGAAGGAGACAAGAAGAAATCGCTTCGGAATTTGAAATTTTGAATATCTTGGACTGACTGTTTCCTTTTGTTTTTACAGGGGACATAAATCAATATTTGAAGAAGACAGGTTTGAGGTTCTCCTCCTTTACAAAGTATTTTCATACACCATCGTGCTTGAAATTAAAAAAAAACAAAAAAAAAACATTGGATTTATAGAGCTACAAGGCCCTTTCAAAGAGACATTCCTTTACAAGTTTCAAAAACATCTTTTGAATATATCTTTTGATGAGAACTTTTTGCAAATGATGAATTTTGTTGAAAACGCCCCGGCTTTCTATAAAAGGGCATGTTTTGAAAGTTTTTCAAGAGAATGATCCTTCAGATGAAAAGAGGCAAACATTGTCCTTAAACACGTCCTTGATACACTTGAGTGATGAGTGAGAATGACAGAGCGAAGAAGCTTAATTTTGGGACGTAGAGATCATTCGCGGTGATTACATGAATTGAAATGATGAAAGGCATTTCCATTTTGTTGACACCTGAATTTTTAGTCGGTTTTCCTTTAGTTTTATTTTCCAAAATTCATTAAAAATTCACAAAAAATCAAAAAAATTAAAAAATCAACATTGGAAGCCTTGGCCAAGCATAAGGAACCAATTTGGAACAAAAAATAATTTTCCATATTTTTCGCATTTTTTTTATATTTTCGAAAAATAGGAAAATTCGGAAAATCCATAAAAAATACTTTGAGGTCACAAAAATACACAAAAATGTCCAATATTTTTCTTTTAATTCCCTTTTCATATTGACCTCAAGAAAAATTGAAAATGAATTCAATTTTGGGTGTTCCTTCACAACGCCTAAGGTTGAATTTTCATAAAAATACTAATTGAGCCTTTTATTTGAACTTTTTGCACGTTTGGAGTCTAGACATTCAATTGTGGTCCCTTTGAACTTCAATTTGATCAATTGCACCCTCAACTCGTGAATTGCATGAATTAGATACAAAATTCCCAAATTATTTGCATGATAGTCCCTCAATGGCCAAATTTTGAAATTACTTTTAATTGAGGACTATCATGGTAAAATGGACTGTCACCCTATGTTTTCATACATTTAGAATTGATTGGAATGGGTCTCATGGTCCAATTTGGTCAAATTGACACTCAATTGAACTTTTCCCCAATTTGGGCAAATTGAAAAATTTGGGGTTTTCATAGAAATTGATGGGAAATTTTGGGCAAAAATACATTTCTAGATAGAATTCAAGCCCCTGAATCCAATTTTGAAATTTAATTGCAAAATTCCCACTAAATTTCATTTAATTTTGAAAATTCACAAAGTTCATCGAACGTTCGACGTCGACCGCCGGTCGGACCGCGAACGGCCGGAAATATCATCTTCCCCAAATCAACCCCGCGAGTTGCAGCTTTGAACAGAGATTCAACGCCAAATTGAGGGTTAATTCGCGTGTAATTGATGCAATTGACTCGGGGCTTTGTTGTGCGGTCGAGAGGAGTTGATTGCCACCGCGCGCGATCAATGGCCGCCGGAGCACGGGGAAATCGCCGGTCAAAGGCTCGGCGGCGCAAAAGTCAACATATTGCAATTCATGAACAATTGCGCCTATTTGTGCTCCCAGTACCAAACGAACATCTAATGGACTTGGACGGAATCTTAACACCCGTCTAAAAAAACGCGTGATTGGCACGTGGGAGTCTCGGCCAACTCATTCGTATACGCGCGCTTTGAAAACCAAGTATAAAAGCCGAGGAAGGTTCTCGATCCAAGGGGGGTTGATTCGTGCTCGCCAAGTATCAAAATAGAGAGAGAGAGAAAAAGCGAGAGAGAGACGCTCTCGGGCGAGGTCTTCACGGAGCCCGACCAACTACTCTTCGGCCCAACCAATCCGGGTCGAATCGGCGCGGCGGATCATCACCGGAACTTCCCCCGAGCTAGGACGAGTTGATCGCACCACAATCGCCGGAGACGTCCTAAATCGGTGAGTCGACTTCTCAAGCTTCGTACGGCACGGCCATGGCATCTCATTGTCCCGAGCATGATTTCTTCAATTAATGTGGGCGTTTTCGTCCTCGTACATCACTAACCTTGCTCGCACCTTCCTTCGCATCGCCTTTGAAAACCTGAGTCGAACCTCAAATCTATTGCGATCCGGCCGGACTTTGGCCATACGAATCCATCAACCGGGTTCAATCAACACACGAGGTAAGTGTTCGAACTCACTACGAGTGTACAAGCTCTAATTCGATAGTTATGCTCGATAATACTTGATTGAAGCTTGAGATGCCGTGATTATATGGTTTATTTCTCACGATTTAGCCGTGGAAATGGTTTGATTCTTTGATATGTTGATATAGAGATTAGATCGAGTCGATCGGCGGTGGTTTTGCGCCGATCCGGCGAGATCTCACCGTGAATCTCGCCGGAAGTTTTCGGCCGTCCGTTTAAGCGTCGTCGAGAGGTAAGAGACGAAGATGACGTGGCGTAGTCAATAGGTCAAAGTCGACGTGTCGCGCCGTGGTTGGTCCATGCCGTCGCCGACTCGGCTGACGAGCGCAATGAATCAACCTTGATCCGACGGCCGGGATTATTAGATGAGTTTGATTTGGGGCCGTCGATCTGATTTTTGTATTTTAGATATTAGATATATTAGACAGAAAATAAGAAAAATCGAAACGGTGCCGTTTAGGGTATAGGTGAATACGTGCGTTTTGAGCGTAAGGGGGTAAACGGTCGGGATTAAGTCTAGGTTAGATCATGGCCGTCCATTCAATTAATGGATGCGGCGTCGTTCGAATAAAATATCAAATGCGTCGTCGTTTTGGCTTTAGATAGAATGGACGGCCCGGATCGAGTTTAGTTTCAATCGTGGCCGTTGATACATTCAAATGATACGGTGTCGTTTTAGCCTAAGCGAGTCGACGGCCGGGATCGTGTCCGAGTGTGTAATCGTGGCCGTTCATCTATTGCTAGATGCGACGTCGTTTTACGGTAATAGGCCGAAGTGCCGTCGTTTCATTTAGGCGTGGATCGACGGCCGAGATTGATCCAGGAATTGATCTCGGCCGTCCATCATTTTGTTATATTCGAATATAGGAAAATAGTTTAGAAAATTACAAAAATAATAGAATAATAGCATACGGCACCGTTTTAGGCGTAGATTGGGTCTGTTCGGTCCGGACCGGGTTGACCGGTCGTTGACCGGGTTGACCGTCCGGTTAATAATAAAAAAATAATAAATAAAAATTTTCCAAAAATTCAAAAAATTGCAAAAATACTTAGAAAATTCATAAAATTCCCAAATTTTCACAAAAATTTCAAAAATTTCTAGATCGATTCGGGACTCATAAAGTCCGGATCGAAAATTTTGAGACTACGAGGGTTGATTAATTTCGATCCGGAAAATTCCCAATATTTTGAAAAATAAATAAAAATTCAAAAAAATAGAAAAAATTAGAAAAATTCAAGAAAATCACAAAAATGAGAAATGACCACATTCAACGGCCAAATCGAAATTTTGTGATTTTCGCCCAAACCCCAAAATGACCATTCTACCCTTGGGCCATCCGCCCAAATTTTTACCAAATCACCCGATACCCAAAATTGATATTTGTGTGGGCGATAGGGCCATTTAGACATATGAACCTGATTGATTGATTTGATCGATTGTAATGATTTTGATTGTGCATTATTTTTCTGATTGTGATTGATTAGGATAGAAAAATCCCATCCCATGAATACTGATTTTAGGACCTACCTCATCCGATATCGCATCATGAAATCTTAGGTTAGAAAAACAATCAACATCGGTAACGAAAGGGCGCAAATATGAAACTTGCGTAACCAAATCCCCGACCCAAAATCTCGGTTTCGCGAAACGGTTTCTTCCGACCGCTCGGTAAGGTTTTCCGATCGTACCTTCCAATAAATCGATCGGTGGCGACTCCAAATTGCATGTACATCTCGCACATGCCACCTGACCACACAAGGTCAATTTCGATATTTGAAAAATTTTACCCGACATCGCGATTCGAGTAATGGGTCTTGGGAGAGACTCGCGATCCCCCCCATGTATATGTCTAAAAAAGGAGGGGATCGGCTCGTTAGCCCTATTCCACCCCCGGGAAGGAAATTTCCGGGAGGGTCGCGACACATTTCAAAGTTATCCATACACATTTATATCCCTTGACAACCAATCCGAGCCAAAAGGGAGAATTTTCTGAATATAACCACATCGAGAACCACCCCACACTGGGGCATATTTGCGAGTTCATTGGATGATTCCTTGGAGAAAAGATCGGGTAAGACTTTATTGTGCTAACCCGCATCAATCTTTTTGTGATAGCTTCAGGTGATTTACGGCAGAGACTTGGAACACCTCAAAGTGAAGAAAAGCATTTCATTTATATATCCCTAAACACTTATCCTTTGAAGAGCCAATTTGAGCTATTGAATATTCATTTCTAAACCCTTGTTGGTGATCACCTCCCCACACCGGGGCAAACAAAGGAATTACCAGCAATAAGTCAAAATGCATAATTTGAAAGAATTCTTGATACTGGTCTCAAAAAAGCCAGTCAATGCAAAAAATGATGAAGAATGAAAGGTCTAGAAAAAGCAAAGTGCCTGGTAAAAGCAAGGCCAAAGCCCATGAAAAGAGCACCCCGAAAAGGGGCAAATTCTGAAGAAAAATCATCAAGATGAAAAGAAGAAAGTCCTTAAAATCAATTGAAGAAAGCGATAATCATGAATCTATTGCAAAAGCAAATGAATGCTGAAAAATGTTAAGGTGATCACCAAAATTCAACCCTCTTTTGAAAATATGGCCATTCTTAAAGAGCTCACCTTAAGCCAAGATACAACCCGTCACCCAAAACTTTTCTGATCTAAGAGGTGTTTCAGGTTGACGCAAGAAATCACACAGGAAGCTACCGCTTAAAGAGGTAAGTACAATCTCGTCTTATCATGTCTTCGGGGTTCTTGACTTGTAAACCCGAATAAGCTTTTTCTAATCAAAATTCATTTCTAAACCTTAAAATGGATATCCATTGATAAGCCTTTGACCCGGCCTGAATTACGGTCCCTTTTAAAATGCCTTCTCCGATTAGTTAGATTGTATGCATCTCGAATGATCCCGAAACCTCAAGGTTAGGTTTTCCGTGAGCGGATTTGAATATTAAGAAAAACCTTTCCAAAATAGTGAGAAGCCCTCTTGGATGAAGGAAAACTCTTTTGAAAAACTTTTAAAACAGCCTTTTTTTTGTAAAACACTCGGGATGTGTTATTCAAAATCCATCCCCATTGAAAATTTGAACTTGTGATTGGACACATTTCCTTCGCAAACATACTTTGAAAATTTGTCTGGAATTCTTAAGTTTCTCCCAAGAACTTGAAGTTGACATACTAATGATGTTTGATTGAACTTTCTGCGGGTTCCCTAGCGATCCCAAACCCTCGGAAAAGTTACATTTTAAAGATTTGATTAACTTGGATTTTCTGCGGGTCTTCTGGCGTCCCCGGGTCCCCGGATCCTCAACTTTGAAAATTTGAAATAGGGTTTGAGCTTCTGTAGGTACACTAGTCAACCTAGGTCCTCAGATAGCACCCTCTCGGACGGTGAGTAGCTTCCTAGATGAAAGCCAATCTGCTTTTTAGAACATTTGAAATAGGGTTTGAGCTTCTGTAGGTACACTAGTTAACCTAGGTCCTCAGATGGCACCCTCTCTGACGGTGAGTAGCTTCCTAGATGAAAGCCGATCTGCTTTTTAGAAAATTTGAAATAGGGTTTGAGCTTACGTATGTACACTAGTTAACCTAGGTCCTCGGATGGCACCCTCTCGGACGGTGAGTAGCTTCCTAGATGAAAGCCGATCTGCTTTTTAGAAAATTTGAAATAGGGTTTGAGCTTATGTAGGTACACTAGTCAACCTAGGTCCTCAGATGGTACCCTCTCGGACGGTGAGTAGCTTCCTAGATGAAAGCCGATCTGCTTTTTAGAAAATTTGAAATAGGGTTTGAGCTTCTGTAGGTACACTAGTCAACCTAGGTCCTCAGATGGCACCCTCTCGGACGGTGGGTTGCTTCCTAGATGAAAGCCGATCTGCCTTTTAGAAAATTTGAAATAGGGTTTGAGCTTACGTAAGTACACTAGTCAACCTAGGTCCTCAGATGGCACCCTCTCGGACGGTGAGTAGCTTCCTAGATGAAAGCCGATCTGCTTTTTAGAAAATTTGAAATAGGGTTTGAGCTTCTGTAGGTACACTAGTCAACCTAGGTCCTCGGATGGCACCCTCTCGGACGGTGAGTAGCTTCCTAGATGAAAGCCGATCTGCTTTTCGAAAAATTTGAAATAGGGTTTGAGCTTATGTAGGTACACTAGTCAACCTAGGTCCTCGGATGGCATCCTCTCGGACGGTGAGTAGCTTCCTAGATGAAAGCCGATCTGCATTTTAGAAAATTTGAAATAGGGTTTGAGCTTCTGTAGGTGCACTAGTCAACCTAGGTCCTCAGATGGCACCCTCTCGGACGGTGAGTAGCTTCCTAGATGAAAGCCGATATGCTTTTTAGAAAATTTGAAATAGGGTTTGAGCTTCTATAGGTGCACTAGTTAACCTAGGTCCTCAGAGGGCACCCTCTCGGACGGTGAGTAGCTTCCTAGATGAAAGCCGATCTGCATTTTAGAAAATTTGAAATAGGGTTTGAGCTTCAGTAGGTACACTAGTCAACCTAAGTCCTCAGATAGCACCCTTCCGGACGGTGAGTAGCTTCCTAGATGAAAGCCGATCTGTGTTTTAGATGGTGAGTCCCTGCATAGAGGATAACCAATCTCTTTTGAATAGGTGAAACCCCTTTGTTACAAGGGTGAACCTCCCTTCCAAACGGTGAGTAGCTTCCTAGATGAAAGCCGATCTGCGTTTTAGATGGTGAGTCCCCGCATGGAGGATAGTCAATCTCTTTTAAATAGGTGAAACCCTATTGTTACAAGGGTGAACCTCCCTTTCAGACGGTGAGTAGCTTCCTAGATGAAAGCCGATCTGTCCCTTTTAAATGATGAATCCCCAGTGGATAGTCAAACCCATATTAAATAGGTAAAACCCCTTTGTTACAAGGGTGAACCTTCCTTTCAAATCTTCAAACCACAGTGCGACACCGGACGGACGCCGACCATTGCAAAATCGCGCCAAATCGTTCAAAGGTAATTCCATACACATAATTTTTTCAACCTCGGATCAACAAATCTCAAACCATAGACAGGTGAGCTGCGGGTAAGTCTCTCTCCCTTTTCACCTCCCTTTCACATAAGACGAGCATGACCTAAAATAATTCCCCACGGAGTTAGAGCTTGAACGGCAAAGGTAAGGCAATCGAATGTCAAGACTTATTTTCTTTAGATTTTTCCCCAGCAGAGTCGATTAACGATCCAGGTGTAACCTTATGTTTGAAAGCAACCTCTAACCGAGATTACTTTCAAAGAGGGACATTTGTTGACACCCGAATTTTTAGTTAGTTTTCCTTTAGTTTTATTTTCCAAAATTCACTAAAAATTCACAAAAAAATCAAAAAAAATTATAAAATCAACATTGGAAGCCTTGGCCAAGCCTAAGGAACCAATTTGGAACAAAAAATAATTTTTCATATTTTTCACATTTTTTAATATTTTCGGAAAATAGGAAAATACTTCAAAATTCATAAAAAATACTTTTCAAGGTCACAAAAATACACAAAAATGTTCAATATTTTTATTTTAATTCCATTTTCATATTGACCACAAGAAAAATCAAAAATTGAGTTCAATTTTAGGTGTTCCTTCACAACGCCTAAGGTTGAATTTGCATAAAAAATACCAATTGAGTCTTTTTATTTGCAATTTTTGCACATTTTGAGTCTAGACATTCAATTGCAGTCCCTTTGAACTTCAATTTGATCAATTGCACCCTCAATTGCGCGAATTGCACAGAAATTCTTTAAAATGTTGCAATTAGGTCCCTCAACTTTGCAATTTTTGAAATTATTTTTGATTGAGAAATTTTCTATACACAATTGGACCACCCCTAATGTTTTAACACATTCTGAATCGATTGGCGTGGGTCTCGTAGTCCAATTTTATCAAATTGATGTCCAATTGAATTTTTCCCCAATTAGGGATGTAGAAAAATTTGGGGCTTTTGTGCAAATTGATAAGAACTTTTGGGTAAAATTACATTTCTAGATAATATCCAGGCCCCTAAGTCTAATTCCGAGGTTTAATTGCAAAAATTCCCACTCAATTTTGATTAATTTTGAAAGAATTTATGAATTTTATTGTCGAACTGGTTCGGACGGTCGACCGCCACGGGACCGGGGCTCGAACCGGTCCGTAATGCACTTCATCTTCAACCTCTTACTCGCGCGATTTGCCGTTTTGAACCATCAATTTCAATGATCAAATTGAGGACCAATTCGACCATAATCGATTTAATTGACATGGGGCTTTTGATCCTCGGGTTATGGCCCGTCGATCGGAACCGATGGCACGGCCAATGGCCGCCGGAACGCGGTGGAATCGACGGTTAAAAGCTCAGAGGCGCGAAAGTCAACATTCCTAAGCTCGCGCCAAATTAGTGCTCGTTTTACGTCCAACGGAGGTCGGACGGATCGGGACGGAATCATAACCGATTTCGTCACCGTCCGGCGACCCAATCGCACGTGATTGCATGTGTGATTGAGTCGGCGAGACCCTCCCCGAACGCGCCAAATTTCATAAACGAGTATAAAAGGGAGGAAGGTTCTCGATCAAAGAAGAGAGGCTCATTCGGTTCGCGAGCACCTTAGAAAACTAGAGAGAGAGAGAGAGAGAGAGAGGGAGCTCACCTTCTCGCCCGTGCGATCGAAGGTTCGAGCTCAAACCGTGAGCACTTCGCCGAAGAGATTCAAGGAGAATCGAAGCCAAAGAACACCGCCGGAAGTTCGCCGGAGCCACCAGGAAGCAATCACAACACTTCAATCGACCTGCGACGTCTAGAAACGGCCGGGTGTGCTCTCAATCTCCTCACTACACGTCCATGGCATCTCGATTTTGCGAACTCCATTATTGCAATTGACGTGTGCCTTTTCTATTCTGGACATCTACGATCACAATCGCAACCTTTCTCTGCATCGATTTTGCCCGAGTCGCCTCAATCAAACCTCCAACATCTCGCGGCCTGGTCGATCTTCGGCCAAGCTATTCTAGCAACTGCGGGTTCGATCCGAACCCGAGGTAAGTATTCTTAACCTCATTTGAATGATTTTGAAGCTTGAATTAGATAGTTATGCTCTATGTTGTGAAATCGAGTTACGAGATATCGAACCTGTTCGAGCTTGATTAGTGATGATCCTATGGATAGATTTGTGTGATTTTCGATTATGTTGATCCGGATGTTGATACGAGTCGATCGGTCCCGGTTTGGAGTCACTCCGGCGAGATCTCGCCGTTGGATCTCGCCGGAGGGTGTCGGCCGTCCATTGCTGTGTCGTCGCGAGGAAGAAGATGATGCGGACGTGGCGATCAGCGGGTCAACTAGCTTAGGTGTCGTCCCGTGGTTGGTCCAACTCACGTCCGAGTCGGCTCGGCCGTTGGCGCGAGCGAGCCGACTCGGATCCGATCGGACGGCTGAGATAAATCGAGGAGTTTGATTCTCAGCCGTCGAATCCGCCTTTTAATTTCGGATATTAGATATATTAGGTGAATAATCCAATAAGCACTAAACGGTGCCGTTTTAGTTGGGATCTTGGCGACGTCGTTTAGGACAGATAGGGAGTGAACGGCCGGGATTACATCTAGGATTGATCGTAGCCGTTCAAGGTTTAAATGGTGCGGCGTCGTTTTGTCTTTAGATAGGTTTGACAGCCCAGATTAAGTCTAGGATTGATCGTGGCCGTCCGTGCAATTAACTCATACGATGTCGTTTTGGTCTAGACGAGTTGACGGTTCAGATTAGATTTTAGTTCGGATCGTGGCCGTTCGTTTCAACACTAGATGCGACGTCGTTTTAGGGTAATAGGCCGATGTGTCGTCGTTTCATTTAGGTGAGGATCGACGGCTGAGATCGATTCCAGGATTGATCTCGGCCGTCCTTTATTTTCTTTTATAATTTCGAATATTAGAAAATCATTTTAGAAAAACCAAAAAATAAATAGTATAAATAGGAACGGTGCCGTTTTATGTATCGCGGGTGAGTCCGAGGCGGTCGGACCGGGCTGACCGGCCGTTGACCGGTTTGACCCGGTCCGATTTATGAATAAAAAATAAATAAAAAATAAAAAATAAAAGAAATTTCCAAAAAATCCAAAAAATTCCAAAAATACTTAGAAAATTCATAAAAATTCCCAGATTTCCACAAATTTTTTTTAAAAATTCATAGATCGATTCAGGACTCATAAAGTCTGGATCGAAAATTTTAAGACTTCGAGGGTCGATTTATACTGATCCGAAAAATTCCCAATATTTTTGAAAAATAAATAAAAATTCAAAAAAATTCGAAAAATTAGAAAAATTCCATAAAATCACAAAAAATGGGAAATGGCCACATTCAACTGGCAAAATCAAAATTTTATGATTTTCGGGTCCCGAACCCCAAAAATGACCATTCTACCCTTACGGGCCTTCCGCCCCAAATTTTCGCCAAATCACTCCGAAACCCAAATTTGATTTACGTGTGGGCCAATAGGGTCATTTTAGATATGTCAAACCTTGATTGATTGATTTGATTGACTTTGAATATTTTGATTGCATTTTTGATTTTCATGATTGTGATTGTTAGGATAGAAAATTCCAATATGCATGAATACCTCAGAACTATTAGAACCTACCTCACCCGAAAGTTCATCTGCATGAATTCTTAGGTTAGAAAAACACTTGACATCGGTAACCGAAAGGGCGTCAATATGAAATTTGGCGTAACCAATACCCCGGACCCAATAATCTGTGGTTTTCGCGGAACCGAACAGTTTTTCCCGACCGCTCGGTAGGGTTTTCCGATCATACCCTCCAATAAATCGATTGGTGGCGACTCCAAATTGCATGTACACCTCGCACATGCCACCCGACCACACAAGGTCAATTTCGATATTTGATAAATTTTATCCGACATCGCGATTCGAGTAATGGGTCTTGGGAGAGACCCGCGATCTTACATACATAAAAGGGGATCGGCTTGTTAACCCTACTCACCCCGGGAAGAAAGTTAAAAAATTTTTCGGAGGAGGGTCGCGACAGACCGGTCCCATCAACCCAAAGGCCTCCAATGGACATCGTTTTATTTTGGTGCCCATTGATTACTTCACCAAGTGGATTGACGCCAGCTCATATACCAACATCACCGTCGCGACCCTCCCGGAAAAATTGGTTTTGTTAAAGTCTTCCCGGGTAGAATAGGGCTAACGAGCCGATCCTTTTAATTTTTATAGGACCCCGGTTGTCCGCGGGATATTTCAGGATCGCGGGTCTCTCCCAAGACCCATTACTCGAATCGCGATGTCGGGTAAAATTTATCAAATATCGATATCGACCTTAGTGCGGTCGAGTGGCATGTGCAAATGTGTACATGCAATTTGGAGTCGCCACCGATCAATTTATTGGAGGGTATGATCAGAAAACCCTACCGAGCGATCGGGAGAAACCGTTCGGTTCCGCGAAAACCAGAGATTTTTGGGTCCGGGGACTTGGTTACACCGAGAATTTCATCGACGCCCTTTCGGTTACCGATGTTGAGTGATTTTCTAACCTACAAGTTCATGCAGATGCGATATCGGGTGAGGTAGGTCCTAACAATCCTAAGTATTCATGCGGATGGGAATTTTCTATCCTAACAATCGCAATAAAAAATTAAAATACACAATCAAAACAATCAATGTCAAATCAGTCAAACAAATCAAGCAAACGAGCCTAAGAGAATTCTATCGATTCACAAGAATATCGAATTTTAATTCCGGCGGATGATTCGGGAAAATTTAGGGCGAAAGGCCCGGAGGGGTAGAATGGTCATTTTTTAGGGTTCGGGACCCGAAAATCACAAAATTAGGGTCGGGCCAGTTGAATGTGGCCATTTCCCATTTTTTGTGATTTTATGGAATTTTTCTAATTTTTGTAATTTTTTTGAATTTTTTATTTATTTTTTCAAAAATATTAGAAATTTTCCGGATCGACATAGATCGACCCTCCAAGTCTCAAAATTTTCAATCTAGACTTTATGAGTCCCGAATCGATCTAGAAATTTTTAGAAATTTCTTGTGAAAATTTGGGAATTTTTATGAATTTTCTAAGTATTTTTACAATTTTTTTGGATTTTTGGAAATTTCTTTTTTATTTTTTATTATTTTTATTAATATTTCTGGACCGGGTCAAACAGGTCAACGACCGGTCAACCCGGTCCGACCGCCCTCGCACCATTCGCAACACCAAAAACGATACCGTATATGAATATACCTATTTATTTTTTGATTTTCTAAATTGATTTTCTAATATTCAGAATTATATATAAAAAGAATGGACGGCCGAGATCAATTCCTAGATCAATCTCAACCGTCGACTATCCCTTAAGCAAAACGACGCCGTGCCAGACTCCCTTCACGAAACGACGCCGCATCTAGTTATCAAACGAACGGCCAAGATTAAAAGCCGAGGCTCGATCCGAGTCGTTCACTTACTTATTAACAAAACGGCGTCGCATCGCATAACTAAACGGACGGTCAAGATCTAACCTAGATCTAATCTAAGCCGTTCGTCCTATCCCCGCCAAAACGACGCCGGATCGCTTAAATGCATGGACGGTCGCGATTTAACCTAGACTCAATCTGGACCTTCCGTTCCTAATCTATCCTAAACGACGACGCATAAGCCAATTAAAACGATGCCGTTCTCGTATTTTTCTGTATTATTAACTAATAAACGAAAAATCTAAAAAAATACAAAAATAAGGATCCAACGGCCCTAAATCAAACCTAGGAAATTACCCTGGCCGTCGGATGCGGGCCGACTCGGCTCGCTCGCGCCAACGGCCGAGCCGAGTCGCCGATGACATGGTCCAATCCCGGGACGACACGTCATTTCGTTGACTGTTTGACCACGCCACGTCGTTCATCTTCTTCCTCGCGACGACACAGGAATGGACGGCCGAGAACCTCCGGCGACGATCTAACGGTGAAACCTCGACCAAATCTCACAAAACCAACTCCTATCGACTCATCTAGACTTCTCGTTTCACATATATCAGAATCAAGCAAAATCATCGACTAAATCTCAAGAACCGGACTATACATAGTCACGACATTGCAGAGCTTAATCATGCACCACAGAGCATAATAGTTCGATTAAATCACGGGATCGACTTAAATCGAGTCTAGAAACCTTACCCGCAGTGTCGATTGACCTGGTTTGGTCTAGATTAGTCTAGACAAGCTTCGACAGTGGACGGGTGTGGAGGTTTGATTTCTCGGACTCGATTGGCGGGTTTTATGCAAAATCGAAGTAAACAGGATATGCAGAAGTGATCGGCGACATTCAGAGATCAAAACGCACACACCAATTGCATTAATCATGTTCGTGAACTCGCGATGCCATGGATGCACGTAACGAAGCTTAGGAGATCGACTCACCGATTTTGAAGGTCTTGAGCTGATCCGGTCGGTGCGATCGACTCCCGGTGGCTCCGGCGAACTTCTCGCGGTGGTCCGGCGTTCCGATTTGTCCTGGATTCGCCGGAATGAAGTTGCGGAACCTTCGCCTGCAACTCGAGCTCGAGCTTCGCGCAGGAGCTCCTCTCTCTTCCTCTTTCACTTTCTCTCTCTATTACGTTGTATGCGAACCAAAATGAGCCTCCTCCCTTGATCCAGAATGTTCCCCTCCTTTTATACCCAATTTTCGAATCCGCGCGCGTTGGGTGTGAACTGGCCGAGCTTCCTCACGTGCCAACACGTGAGTTTTGGCTCGCCGGACGGTGACGGAATCGTTAGGATTCCGTCCAACGTCCGTTAGGCCTCCGGCCGAGCTCAAACGAGCACTAATTGCTCACAAATTCTAAAATGTTGACTTTCGGTGTGCCGAAGCTTTGGCCGCCCGGCTGGAGCTCCTCCGCCGACCATTGGTCGCGAAATTAGTCTCAATCGACGGGTATTGATCCAATGCATGAAACCCCCAAGGTGATTGATTCGATTAGGCTTGAATTGGCCTTCAATTTGATGGTTGAAGTCCACCCCCTAAACCTGCAAAATGGCGCGAGTCCGAGGAAGATGATGAACAGCTCGGGCCCGGTTCGACCGGTCCGACCGACGGTCGACCGGTCCGAACCCGGTTCGGACAATAAATTTTGTGCAATTTTCAAAATTAATCACAATTTACTGGGAAATTTTGCAATTAAACCACAAAATTGCACTTAGGGGCCTGGATATCATCTAGAAATGCAATTTTGCCCAAAAGTTCATGTCAATTTCAACAAAAACCCCAAATTTTTTAATATTGCCAATTGGGTAAAAGTTCAATTGAGTGTCAATTTGATTAAATTGGACCATGAGACCTATGCCAATTGATTCATAATGCATGGAAACCTAGGGGGACGGTCCAATTTTGCAAAGAAAGTCCCCAAATTAAAAGTAATTTCAAAAATTGGCCAATTGAGGGACTAAGGGCCTGTTTGGTTCAGCATTGCAAATGAGCATTGGGGCTCTAAAGTCCCTTGGTCAAATGCAAATGGTGTTTGGTTCATTTTTTGACTCACTTTGGGAAGATGCAATTGCATCTCAAATGCTCTCAAAAGTTCCTTAGCCCAAAGTACCTCCCGGAGGTACTATGGGCTAAGGGACTTTGGCGAAATGCAACTAATTTTTTTATTATTTTAATTTTTTCACCTTTGCTTGCCGCCACCGCCGCCGCCAGACACCGCTACCGCCCGACGTCGCCGCCGCTGCCGGTTGCCGCTGCCGCCGGTCGCCGCCGGTCGCCGCCGCCGCCGGTCGCCGCCGCCGCCGGTCGCCACCGTTTTTTTTTTTTCAAAAAGAAAAAATATTTTACAAAGTTCATTTTTTCACCAAACAACATTTTCGTCAAAGTTGCTTTTTAAATGTGTTTTTAAAATACACTTTACCAAACACTACTTGCATTTTGAAAAAGGCCTTTAGCCCAAAGGTATTTGCATTTTCTCAAAGTCCCTTGGCCAAATGCTGAACCAAACAGGGCCCAAATTGCAAATAATTTGGGGATTTTGTGCAATCCGTGCAATTCGCCCAATTATGGGAGCAATTGATCAAATTGAGGTTCAAAGGGACTACAATTGAATGTCAAGACTTAAAATGTGCAAAAATTGCAAATAAAAAGACTCGATTGGTATTTTTTATGCAAATTCAACTCTAGGTGTTGTGAGGGAACACCTAAAATCGAACTCAATTTTCAATTTTTCTTGAGGTCAATATTAAAATGGAATTAAAAGAAAAACATTGGACGTTTTTGTGTATTTTTGTGACCTCGAAAAGTATTTTTTATGAATTTTAAAGTATTTTCCCATTTTCCGAGAATATTAAAAAAATGAAAAAAATGAAAAATTATTTTTTGTTCCAAATTGGTTCCTTAGGCTTGGCCAAGGCTTCCAATGTTGATTTTTTTTTTAATTTTTTTGATTTTTTTGTGAATTTTTTATGAATTTTGGAAAATAAAACTAAAGGAAAATTGATTAAAAAAAGAGGTGTCAACAACTGCCCCTCTTTGAAAGTAATCTTGGTTAGAGGTTGCTTTCAAAGACAAGGTGACACCTGGATCTTTGATCGACTCTATGGGGGAAAAATCTAAAAAACTAACCTTAACATCCAATTACCTTACCTTCGCAGGTTCGAAGCTCGACTCCGTGGGGAATTATTTCTAATCCATGCTCATTCCATGTGAAAGGGAGATGAGAAGAGAGAGAGACTTACCTGTAGCTCACCTATTTGTGGTCGGAGATTTGTTGATCCGAGGTTGAAAAATTGAGTGTACGGAATTACCCGTGGACGGTTTGGCGCGATTTTGCAATGGTGAGCGTCCGTCCGGTGTCAAGCGGTGGTTTAAAGATTTGGAAGGAATGTTCACCCTTGTAACAAAGGGGTTTCACCTATTCAAAATGGGTTTGACTATCCACTGGGGATTCATCATTTAAAAGGGGCAGATCGGCTTTCATCTAGGAAGCTACTCACCGTCTGAAAGGGAGGTTCACCCTTGTAACAAAGGGGTTTCACCTATTTAAAAGAGATTGGCTATCCTCTATGCCGGGACTCACCATCTAAAACGCAGATCGGCTTTCATCTAGGAAGCTACTCACCGTCTGAAAGGGAGGTTTACCCTTGTAACAAAGGGGTTTCACCTATTTCAAATGAGATTGGCTATCCTCTATGCGGGGACTCACCATCAAAAACGCAGATCGGCTTTCATCTAGGAAGCTACTCACCGTCTGGAAGGGAGGTTCACCCTTGTAACAAAGGGGTTTCACCTATTTAAAATGAGATTGGCTATCCTCTATGCGGGGACTCACCATCTAAAACGCAGATCGACTTTCATCTAGGAAGCTACTCACCGTCCGGAAGGGTGCCATCCGAGGACCTAGGTTAACTACCGTACCTACTGAAGCTCAAACCCTATTTCAAATTTTCTAAAATGCAGATCGGCTTTCATCTAGGAAGCTACTCACCGTTTGGAAGGGTGCCATCCGAGGACCTAGGTTGACTATCGTACCTACATAAGCTCAAACCCTATTTCAAATTTTCTAAAATGCAGATCGGCTTTCATCTAGGAAGCTACTCACCGTCCGAAAGGGTGCCATCTGAGGACCTAGGTTGACTAGTGTACCTACGGAAGCTCAAACCCTATTTCAAATTTTCTAAAAAGTATATCGGCTTTCATCTAGGAAGCTACTCACCGTCCGAAAGGGTGCCATCCGAGGACCTAGGTTTACTAGTGTACCTACAGAAGCTCAAACCCTATTTCAAATTTTCTAAAAAACAGATCGGCTTTCATCTAGGAAGCTACTCACCGTCTAGAAGGGTGCCATCTGAGGACCTAGGTTGACTAGTGTACCTACAGAAGCTCAAACCCTATTTCAAATTTTCTCGAAAGCAGATCGGCTTTCATCTAGGAAGCTAGTCACCGTCTGAAAGGGAGGTTCACCCTTATAACAAAGGGGTTTGACCTATTTAAAAGAGATTGGCTATCCTCTAGGAAGGGACTCACCATCTAAAACGCAGATCGGCTTTCATCTAGGAAGCTACTCACCGTCTGGAAGGGAGGTTCACCCTTGTAACAAAGGGGTTTCACCTATTTAAAAGAGATTGGCTATCCTCTATGAAGGGACTCACCATCTAAAAAGCAGATCGGCTTTCATCTTGGAAGCTACTCACCGTCTAGAAGGGTGCCATCCGAGGATCTAGGTTGACTAGTGTACCTACAGAAGCTCAAACCCAATTTCAAATTTTCTAAAAAGCAGATCGGCTTTCATCTAGGAAGTTACTCACCGTCCGAAAGGGAGGTTCACCCTTATAACAAAGGGGTTTGACCTGTTTAAAAGAGATTGGCTATCCTCTAGGAAGGGACTCACCATCTAAAACGCAGATCGGCTTTCATCTAGGAAGCTACTCACCATCTGAAAGGGAGGTTCACCCTTGTAACAAAGGGGTTTCACCTATTTAAAAGAGATTGGCTATCCTCTATGAAGGGACTCACCTTCTAAAAAGCAGATCGGCTTTCATCTATGAAGCTACTCACCGTCCGGAAGGGTGCCATCTGAGGACCTAGGTTGACTAGTGTACCTATAGAAGCTCAAACCCTATTTCAAATTTTCAAAGAGGAGGGTGTCATCCGAGTACGTAGGTTTGCTAGTGTACCTACTGAAGCTCAAACCCTATTTCAAATTTTCAAAGAGGAGGGTGTCATCTGAGTACCTAGGTTTACTAGTGTATCCTCAGAAGCTCAAACCCTATTTCAAATTTTTAAAGTTGAGGACCCGAGGACCTGGGGACGCCAGAAGATCAGCAGAAAATCCAAGTTAATCAAATCTTTAAAATGTAACTTTTCCGAGGATTTGGGATCACCAGGGAACCCGTAGAAAGTTCAATCAAACATCATTAGAATGACAATTCTAAGTTCAGGGGAGAAACTTAAGAATTCCAAACAAGTTTTCAAAGTGTATTTGTGAAAGAAATGTGTTCAATCACAAGTTCAAATTTCCACTGAGGATGAGTTTTGAATGACACATACTGAGTGTTCTACAAAAAGGTTGTTTTAAAAGTTTTTCAAAAGGGTTTTCCTTCATCCAAGAGGGCTCCTCACCATTTGGGAAGGCTTTTCTTGAAATTTAAATCCGCTCACAGAAAACCTAACCTTGAGGTTTCGGGATCATTCGAGATGTATACAATCTGACTAATCGGAGAAGGCATTTTTAAAAGGGACCGTAATTCAGGCCAGGTCAAAGGCTTATCAAAGGATGTTCATTTTGAGGCTTAGAAATGAACCTTGATCAAAAATAGCTTCTTCGGGTTTGCAAGTCAAGAACCCCGAAGACATGATAAGACAGGATTGTACCTACCTCTTTAAGCGGTAGCTTCTCGTATGATTCCTCGCATCAACTTGAAACACCTTTTTGATCAGAAAAGTTTTGGTGACAGGTTGTATCTTGGCTTAAGGTGGGCTCTTTAAGAATGGCCATATTTTCAAAAGAGGGGTGAATTTTGGTGATCACCTTAATATTTTTCCCAGCATTCATTTGCTTTTGCGGTAGATTCATGATCATTCATTCTTTAATTGACTTTGAGGATTTTACTCTTTTCATCTTAATGATTTTTCTTCAAGAGTTGCCCTTTTTCGGGGTGCTCTTTTTATGGGCTTTGGCCTTGCTTTTACCAGGCACTTTGCTTTTTCTAGCCCTTTCATTCTTCATCATTTTTTTGCATTGACTGGTTCTTTTGAGGCCAGTGTCAAGAATTCTTCCAAATTATGCATTTTGACTTATTGCTGGTAATTCCTTCGTTTTGCCCCAGTGTAGGGAGGTGATCACCAACAATGGTTTAGAAATGAATATTTAAAGGCTCAAATTGGCTTTTTCAAAGGGTAAGTGTTTAGGGATATAGAAATGAAGTGCTTTTCTTCACTTTGAGGTGTTCCAAGTCTCTGCCAGAAATCACCTGAAGCTATCGCAAAAAGATTGATGCGGGTTAGCACAATAAAGTCTTACCCGATCTTTTCTTCAAGGAATCATCCAATAAACCTCCAAATATGCCCTAGTGTGGGGTGGTTCTTGACAGGGTTATGTTCATAAAATTCTCCCTTTTGGCTCAGATTGGTTATCAAAGGATATAAATGTGTATGGATAATTTTGAAATGGAAATCCCTTTCATCATTTTAATCCATGTAATCACCGCGAATGATCCCTACATCCCAAAATTAAGCTTCTTCGCTATGTCACTCTCACTCATCACTCAAGTGTATTAGGGACGTGTTTGAGGATAATGTTTGCCTCTTTTCATTTGAAGGAACATTCTTTTGAAAAGCTTTCAAAACATGCCCTTTTATAGAAAACCAAGGCGTTTTCATCAAAATTCATCATTTGCAAAAATTTTCATCAAAAGGTTTATTCAAAAGATTTTTCTGTAATTTGAAAGGAATGTTTCTTTGAAAGGGCCTTATTGCTTTGCAAGTCCAAGTTTTTTCAACTTTTTAAGCACAACGGTGTATGAAAATACTTTGTAAAAGAGGAGAACCTCAAACCTGTCTTCCGCAAATATTGACTTCTTTCCCCTGTAAAAACAAAAGGAAACAAATTAGTTCAAAGACATTCAAAATTTCCAATCCCGAAGCGACTTCTTCTCATCTCCTTCGGATGTTGACTCCCGTTTTCCGTAAAAACAAAAGGAATCAATCAGTTAAAGATGTTCAAAATTTTAAATCCCGAAGTGACTTCCTCCTGTCTTCTTCGGATGTTGACTCCCGTTTCTTGTAAAAACAAAAGGAATCAATCGATTAAAGATGTTCAAAATTTTAAATCCCGAAGTGACTTCCTCCTGTCTTCTTCGGGTGTTGACTTCCGTTTCCTGCATAAGCAAAAGGAAACAATTAATCAAAGATATTCAAAATTTTAAATTCCAAAGGTGACTTCCCTGTTTGGTCCTTTGCTCTGTAGGATTCTTCGTGACTCCCAATTCACCTGCACAATACAAACATATGCAAATGTCATGTGAATGCAAAACTTTATGTGACTCAGATCTGCTCATCAATCGCTTTGAAGCTCAATTTTATTTCAAGGATAATATCTCTTCACGGCGTCTGCATTTACTGGACTTGCCAATTCTTCTCCATCCATGTTTACAAGTATAAGAGCTCCCCCGGATAAGACCTTCCGAATCACGTAGGGGCCTTCATAATTTGGTATGAATTTGCCTCATGGATGTTGGGCATTTGGGAGCATTTTCTTCACAACTAGCATCCCTGTTTCAAAATTTCTAGGCTTGACCTTCTTGTTAAAAGCTCTGGCCACCTTCTTCTGGTAGCTTTGACCATGGCAAATAGCCTTCAATCGTTTTTCATCAATCAAATTCAATTGCTCATGTCTCTGCCGGTTCCACTCATCTTACGTGAGTTCTACCCGAGACAGAATCCTTAAAGAGGGGATTTCCACCTCTACTAGTAGGACTGCTTCCATACCGTATACCAAAGAGTAGGGAGTTGCCCCGGTTGAAGTACGAATTGAAGTTCGGTAGGCCATGAGAGCATATGGCAATCTCTCATGCCGCTCTCGATATTTCTCGGCAGTTTTAGCCAATATCTTCTTGATGTTCTTGTTTGCCGCTTCCACAGCTCCTTTCATTTGTGGGCGATAAGGTGAAGAATTAAGGTGTCGTACCTTAAATTGTTCCAATAAGTGATCGACTACCTTGTTGTTCAAATTGGAGCCATTGTATGTAATGATGGCTCTTGGCACTTCGTATCTTGAGATGATGTCTCACTTGATGAATTTAGCCACGTTGTTCGCAGTGACATTGGTATAAGAGCTAGCTTCAATCCATTTGGTGAAATAATCAATAGCCTCCAGAATAAAGCGATGTCCGTTGGAGGCCTTTGGGTTGATAGGGCCAATCATATCAATTCCCCACATAGAAAATGGCCAGGGTTCTGACATTTGATGTAACTTAGTTGGCGGCGCATTTATCCTGTCGCCGTATACCCGACATTGATGACAGGATTTAACATGCTGGTTGCAATCCGACTCGATAGTCATCCAGTAATACCCGACTCTCATGATCTTCTTGGCGATGAGGTGACCATTCATATGCGGTCTGCACTCCCCTTCATGAATCTCTTTCATAATGAGATTTGCTTCTTTTGAGTTTACGTACCTCAATAGGACTGAGTCAAAGGACCTCTTGTATAAAATCTGTCCGCTGAGAAAGAATTTAGATGCCATCTTACTTATGTATTTCTTATCTTCCGGTTGACTGTCCTGCGGGAATTCACCCTTCAGTAGGTAATTCTTGATGTCATGATACCACGGTTCTTCATCGGGTTCTTCTTCAACGACCATGCAATACGCAGGTTGCTCAAGGATGTCAATCCTTAACGGCTCTATCTCGAGGCCATCTTGCACTTGTAACATGGCCGATAATGTGGCTAGAGCATCGGCAAAATGATTTTGAGTCCTTGGTAGATATTCGAAAGTGATCTCTTCAAAATGTTGGACCAGCTCTTCAAGGAATTTATGATAAGGAATAAGTTTGGGATCCTTTGTCTTCCACTCTCCTTGAGTTTGTAAAATGATCAGCATGGAATCTCCATATACCAGCAGCTTCTTTACTTTTAATGAAATGGCCAATTGTAACCCAAGGATGCATGCTTCATATTCAGAAATGTTGTTGGTGCATGGAAACACCAACTTAGCTGAAACTGGATAATGATGATCTTCAAGGGATATCAAAACTGCCCCCGTGCACGATCCGGTGAGGTTCACTGCGCCGTCAAAGTACATTGTCCATTTGTCTTCGGATATGTTCGGGATCCGACCTCCCTTGTTTTGCTCTGAAACGTCTTTAGGAGGATTCTCAGCTAGCATGTCAGCAATTGCTCTTCCCTTGACAAACTTTTGGGGAGAGGTTTTGATATCAAACTCTGAAAGCAATATTTGCCATTTAGCCATCTTTCCCAACAATGTTGGTTTCTCCAAAAGGTATTTGATGGGGTCATTTTCAGTGACCAGTTCTATATGATAATGCAGCGTATACTGCCTCAATCCGTGGAGGACCCAAACCAATGCTACGCAAGTTCTTTCGATCGCTGGGTACTTGGTTTCAGACGTTGTGAACTTTTTGCTCAAATAGTATTTGGCCCGCTCTTTACGATCCTTGGGGTTAGTTTGGGCAAGTAAAGCTCCCAAGGATTCGTTATTAACTGTAAGATATAGAGTTAAAGGAACGTTAGGGGTAGGAGGTACCAATATTGGAGGTTGTACCAAATATTCCTTGATTTTCTCAAATGCTTGTTGGCATTCTGAATCTCATTTCACCTTTGCGCCTTTCTTCAGGAGCTTGAAAAAGGGTTTTGCCGTTTCTGACAGCTGTGATATGAATCTGGATATATAATTCAATCTTCCAAGTAGGCCCCTCACTTCCTTAACAGTAGAAGGAGTCCCTATTTCCCATATAGCCTTGATCTTGGAAGGGTCAATTTCGATTCCTCGACTGATTACGACAAATCCTAGCAACTTTCCGGATCTTGCGCCAAATACGCATTTCGCAGGATTCAGCTTGAGCTTATACTTTCTCAATTGATCAAATAATTTCTTCAGCACTTCAACATGGTCTTCTCCAGGTCCGGACTTGGCAATCATATCGTCCACATAGACCTCAATCTCCTTATGTATCATGTCATGAAAAAGGGTCACCATAGCCTTTTGATATGTTGCCCCTGCATTTTTCAATCCAAAGGGCATTACCTTGTAACAGAAGGTTCCCCATTGTGTAGTCAATGAGGTTTTGATCTTATCTTCTTCCTTCAATATGATCTGATTATATCCCGAGAATCCATCCATAAAGGAAAATAATTCAAAGCCCACGGTACTATCGACGAGTACATCAATGTGCGGTAAGGGAAAATAATCCTTTGGACTAGCTTTGTTTAAGTCCCGATAATCCACGTATATTCTAATTCTCCCATCCTTCTTCTTAACTGGTACGATATTGGCGACCCAATCAGCATATGGGACAGCCTCGATAAATCCAACTTTAAGGAGCTTCATCACCTCTTCCTTGATCTTATCTGCCGATTCGGGATTCATTCTTCCGGGTGATTGATTTACGGGTGTGCAAGAAGGATTTGTGGGCAGAGCATGCTCCACAATTTCACGATCTAAACCCGGCATGTCAGCATATGACCAGGCGAAAATATCTTGATATTCCTTTAGCAATGCTGTCATTCTTAAAACATCTGCCGCAGACAAGTGTCCTCCTATTTTCACTTCCTTGACGCAGTCAGAATCTCCCAAATTAATAGTAATAGGTTCTTCAGAGATAGGGGGCTCAAATTCTTCAAAACAATCCCATTCTTTCGTGATATCGCTCACATCAAGCTCTTCTATATCAACTTCGCATGCATAGTCATCGAGCTGATCCGAGTCACATATTAACCTGTTATGTATGGGTGGGATGACATGCCTGAAATGCACCATGAAAAGTTAGTATTAATAGATGATAAAATTGAAGGATGCATGGTTTTTATCATGAAAACATTTTTCAAATTCCAATTCTTAGACAAAGAAAGGAGAACTAGTCCACGATCTTCCGGACATCCTGGTTCTCAAAAGCTATTTAAAACCCGAGATCATATGGCAGATCGGGCCTCAAGTTTCATGGTAGAATCAATTGTCATCATCGGACCAATCCGTTGCTCCATATGTCCGTAATCAAATTTGAGATGATTTTCATTAATAGATGCAACTAAGGGCAACACAATACTGCACTTCTCGGATCACAGCGTGCGACCCAAAGGGTGCTAAAACAGTGAAAAGCTTCAAAAACAAATGCAGTAATCGAAATGCATTAAAAGGTAAAGTTCAGAAAGAGCCTTTTACTCCGGGGTGGGGAAATCATCATCCAGCCACTTAATGATCACATTCACCCGATTATCCAGGAACGGGTTGAATAAGTCCGGCTCTGCATCCTCGGAAATATCTTCATCTTCTAGCCATTTGCCTCCCTTAGAGAACACTTCAAATAAGGGGTTTAGGAATATCTTCCCTTTGGTCTTCCATGCGTCGGTGCCTACAAAACGGCCACCTTGGCGTCCATGGCGTCCACGGTCTCCATAACATTTGTTTCGACCTCGGCCTCGACCCGTATCATTCTTTATCACTCCCTTATAACCCAGACCAACCTTGTGGTCATTCGAGCTCAAATTCAAAGGGTTAAGGATTCCCCGACCGTATTTCCCTAATCCGGCACTCGGTATAAAACCGTTCGAAAGTAGCACTTTTCCCGCCATAGTTGCAGGTTTCGAAAGCTCTGGCGCGGTTATTTTTGCATCCGGCGATACATGCACGACATATACAATGTCAAAGGTGTGATAACTCAGCTCCTCCTCCTTTGAGGGTTCAATGTATGGGACCATCCCTTTTAAATCAGCTCAATGTCCTGTTTCGCCATCGATGGTGATCAACCGACCCTTGACCACGAATTTTAACTTTTGATGCGGGGAGGAAGGTACCGCTCTAGAAACATGAATCCACGGTCTTCCCAGAAGTAGGGTGAAAGCGCTAGGGATATCTAACACGTGGAACGGTATAGAGAATGTTACCGGTCCAATGACAATGTCCAGTTCGATCTCTCCCACCACATTCTTAGAGACTCCATCAAACGACCGGATAGTGGCCTTGGATGTCTTCACGAAATCTTCGTTGATCCCCAAGCTTCTCAAAGTGCTTAGAGGACACGGGTTAAAAGCAGAGCCATTATCAATCAGAACGTGAGGAACCTCCTTTCCATGGCACCTCACGGCGATGTAGAGAGCTTTGTTGTGGACCCGCCCTTCTTTCGGGAAATCTTCATCCGAGAAGGATATCCGGTCTTTCAAATGGATAGCACCTACGAAGTCCCCTAGTTGAACTTCGTTAATTGTTTCCGGAACATGCACCTCATCCAGCACTTTCAAGAGGGCATTCTTATGCTTTTCAGAATTTTTGAAGAGATCCAAGAAGGAAATGCAGGCCGACATTTTCCTCGGTTGATCAACGACCTCATATTCGCTGGTCCTCACGACCGATTGCAACTTCTCAACTTCTTCTGCAGTCGGGACTTTCTTTTCAAAATCCGCCTCTCTCGGTGGATAATATCTTCCCGATCTCATTATGGCGATAATCTCGCCCGTTCCATAATCCCGATGAAGCGCCCTTGAATTATACTCCTCAACAGGCGGCAACTTAATCTTTATTGGTCCGATCTTTTCTGATGGTGATTCAGGCGTTGAAGGATTCTCCGAAGCGGATGTTTCCCAGCTGTCCACCTTATTCGGATCGATGACAAAGCGGATAGGAGTATCTACCATTCCGATCATTTCATCTTCGTGGACCTCATCATGGTTATGTTCGGACCTGGCCTTACCAGGCGTGGCATTTTCTTCATCCAATTCCCTTTGCCTTTCCCTTCTAACTCTTAGGATAATTCCTTCAATCCTCATGCCGATCTCCACCAAATGTTGGAATGAAGAGTAAGTGTATGCATACATGCGGTCAAAATATTCCGCCGGAAGTGACTTAGATACGAACTCCAAGCATTTCCCTTTCGACGGTGGCGGTTGCACCATCGCAGCATGTTTCTTCCATCTCCTAGCGAAGAGTTCAAAACTCTCATCTTCACCTTTCCGGATGTTCAACAAATTAGCTTTAGTGAAATAACCTCCGATTCCAGCTTCAAAGTGCCGTATGAAGTGTTCCGATATTTCCTCCTAGCTTGGGACCCGGTTGTCGCGACCCTCCTCCGTCGTCGGATATGCGGGAGGTGGAATGTGAGGGTTAACGAGCCGATCCTCTCTTTTTTATATATAAGACCCCGGTTGTCCGCGGGATCTTTCAGGATCGCGGGTTTCTCCCAAGACCCATTACTCGAATCGCGATGTCGGGTAAAATTTATCAAATATCGATATCGACCTTAGTGTGGTCGGGTGGCATGTGCAATGTGTACATGCAATTTGGAGTCGCCACCGATCAATTTATTGGAGGGTATGACCGAAAAACCCTACCGAGCGGTCGGAAGAAACCGTTCGGTTCCGCGAAAACTAGAGATTTTTGTGTCCGGGGACTTGGTTACGCCAAGATTCACATTGACGCCCTTTCGGTTACCAATGTTGAGTGATTTTCTAACCTAAGAATTCATGCAGATGAACTTTCGGGTGAGGTAGGTTCTAACGGTTCTAGGTATACATGCAGATGAGAATTTTCTATTCCTAACAATCACAATCGAAAAAAATCAAAAAAGTGCAATCAAGACATTCAAAGTCAATCAAATCAATCATTCAATAAAGGAGTCTAATATGGTCCTATCGAACCAAAGAAAAACTCTAATTTGAGTTCCGGGGTTGGTTCGGGAAAATTTGGGGCGGAAGGCCCGGAAGGGTAGAATGGCCATTTTTGGGGTTTGGGACCTGAAAATCACAAAATCGGGGTCGGGCCAGTTGAATGTGGACATTTCCCATTTTTTGTGATTTTATGGAATTTTTCTAATTTTTGTAATTTTTTTTGAATTTTTTATTTATTTTTTCAAAAATATTAGAAATTTTCCGGATCGACATAGATCGACCCTCCAAGTCTCAAAATTTTCGATCTAGACTTTATGAGTCCCAAATCGATCTAGAAATTTTTAGAAATTTCTTGTGAAAATTTGGGAATTTTTATGAATTTTCTAAGTATTTTTACAATTTTTTTGGATTTTTGGAAATTTCTTTTTTATTTTTAATTATTTTTATTAATATTTCTGGACCGGGTCAAACCGGTCAACGACCGGTCAACCCGGTCCGACCGCCCTCAAACCATTCGCAACACCGAAAACGACACCGTATATGCATATACCTATTTATTTTTTGATTTTCTAAATTGATTTTCTAATATTCAGAATTATATATAAAAAGAATGGACGGCCGAGATCAATTCCTAGATCAATCTCAACCGTCGACTATCCCTTAAGCAAAACGACGCCGTGCCAGACTCCCTTCACGAAACGACGCCGCATCTAGTTATCAAACGAACGGCCAAGATTAAAAGGCGAGGCTCGATCCGAGCCGTTCACTTACTTATTAACAAAACGGCGTCGCATCGCATAACTAAACGGACGGTCAAGATCTAACCTAGATCTAAACTAAGCCGTTCGTCCTATCCCCGCCAAAACGACGCCGGATCGCTTAAATGCATGGACGGTCGCGATTTAACCTAGACTCAATCTGGACCTTCTGTTCCTAATCTATCCTAAACGACGACGCATAAGCCAATTAAAACGATGCCGTTCTCGTATTTTTCTGTATTATTAACTAATAAACGAAAAATCTAAAAAAATACAAAAATAAGGATCCAACGGCCCTAAATCAAACCTAGGAAATTACCCCGGCCGTCGGATGCGGGCTAACTCGGCTCGCTCACGCCAACGGCCGAGCCGAGTCGCCGATGACATGGTCCAATCCCGGGATGACACGTCATTTCGTTGACTGTTTGACCACGCCACGTCGGTCATCTTCTTCCTCGCGATTGTTGATACCTGATTTTTAATCGGTTTTCCTTTAGTTTTATTTTCCAAAATTTACCCAAAAATTCACAAAAAATCAAAAAATAAAAAAAAATCAACATTGGAAGCCTTGGCCATGCATAAGGAACCAATTTGGAACAAAAAATAATTTTTCATATTTTTCACATTTTTTTAATATTTTCGGAAAATAGGAAAATACTTCAAAATTCATAAAAAATACTTTTCGAGGTCACAAAAATACACAAAAATGTTCAATAGTTTTCTTTTAATTCCCTTTTCATATTGACCTCAAGAAGAGTCAAAAATTTAGTTCAATTTTAGGTGTTCCTTCACAATACCTAGAGTTGAATTTGCACAAAAAATACCAATTGAGTCTTTTTATTTGCATATTTTTGCACATTTGGAGTCTAGACATTCAATTGTAGCCCCTTTGAACTTTAATTCGATCAATTGCACCATCAATTGCGCGAATTGCACGAATTAGGCCAAATCCCCAAAATGTTTGCAATTTAGTCCCTCAATTGGCCAATTTTTGAAATTACTTTTAATTGAGAGACTATCATTGTAAAATTGAACTGTCACCCTATGTTTTCATGCATTCTAAATCGATTGGAATGGGTCTCATGGTCCAATTTGGTCAAATTGACATTCAATTGAACTTTTCCCCAATTTGGGCAAATTGAAAAATTTGGGGTTTTCATGTAAATTGATGGGAAATTTTGGGCAAAAACACTTTTTTAGATAATATCCAGGGTCCTAAGTCCAATTTTGAAGTTTAATTGCAAAAATTCCCAACCAATTTTGTTTAATTTTGAAAATTACGTGAGATTCACTGCCTGAACCGGTTCAGACCGATCTGACCGCCGGTCGGACCGGCTGGACCGGTCCCGAATAGTGTCGTCGTCCCCAACCGAATCGTGCATTTTGCAGGTTTGCGAGATGAAATTCAACCCTCAAATTGAAGTCCAAATCGACACCAATTGAGCCAATTGATGTGGGGGTTTTAATATTCAAGTCCGGCTCCGTCGATCGCCACCTCCGGCGCGACTAGCCGTCGCCGGAGCACGGCAAAATCGCCGGTCAAAGGCGCGGCAGTCCGAGAAGTCAACATCTTCGGATTAGAGTCAAATTCTTGCTCATTCGCGCTCGCCCAAGTGTCAAACGGACGTTGACGGAATCATAACCGATTCCGTCACCGTCCGGTGACCAAAAGCCACGTGAACAACAAGTGAGGACGTCGCCGACTCAACCTCCGGTCTGCGCGCAAATTTTGAAAACGAGTATAAAAGGCTGGGATGGTTCCGAACAGGGAAGGGGGGCTCATTCGTTCACCGGACCAAATAGAATAGAGAGAGAGAGAGAGCTAGAGAGAGAGAAAGCTCTCGGTCTTCGCCATTGAAGAAATCCGGAGCGGCGATCGTGGATTGCTCGTCAAGCCAATCCAGAGCTAATCGAGCTTCGCGATCCACTTCGAAGCTTCACAAGCAGCTCTAGAAAGCGACCGAGTCACTTGGATTAGCCTGGGATCTCCAAACCAGGTGAGTCGAGTTCTCAATCCTCTCACCGCCCGATCATGGCATCTCGACTTCCAGAGCACGTTTCTTTCAATTGATGTGTGTGTTTTCATCTCTGAGCATCACTGACCATGATCGCACTTGGTTTTTGCATTGATTTGTACTGAATCTCCCGAGTCAAACCTCCAACTCTCTCCGGTCTGGTCAAGCTTTGGCCGGGCATTTCTAGCCCTCGCGGGCTCGATCTAAGCTCGAGGTAAGCTTCCCGTACTCTTCTTCAAGCTTCTGTGTGAAATAATTAGGTTATTATGCTTTGTGCTTCATGATTGAACTCTGCAACTACGCGACTGTGTTTGGTCCGATTCTCATGATTTAGTGGATGAAATTGCTTGATTTTTGACTATGTTGATCCGAGGGATGAGTTGAGTCGATCGGTGTTGGTTTCGCGTCGATCCGGCGAGATCTCACCGTTGGATCTCGTCGGATCATTCTCGGTCGTTCGTTCGGTGTCGTCGTGAGGAAGACGACGATGCCGACGTGGAAGTCAACTTGGTCAACCGACCGATGTGTCCTTCCCCGATTGGTCCAGGTGGTCGCCGACTCGGCTCGGCCGTTGGTGGGATGAGCTGAGTCAGATTGGATCCTACGGTCCAGATTAATAGATAGGTTTGATTCTGGACCGTAGGATCTCTTTTTTGTATTTTTGAGTATTCGCTTATTAGATAGAAATTAGAAAAATAGGGAAACGGCGCCGTTTTACACGGACGAGGCGTCGTCGTTTTGAGCGGAAGAGGAATGAACGGCTGAGATGGAGTCGAGTTCAAATCGTGGCCGTTCGTGCTCTTAATTGAAGCTACGTCGTTTTAGTCTAGGAAGAACGAACGGACGAGATCAAGTCCAGGTTAGATCTTGACCGTCCACGCCGCTAATCGATACGGTGTCGTTTTAGTCGAGGAAAGGTGAACGACTCGGATTAAGTTAGACTTTAGATCGTGGCCGTTTAAAGTTTAATAAATGCGACGTCGTTTTTGAGTATGAAGGCCAGAACGTCGCCGTTTCGTCTAGAGAAAGAGTCGACGGCTGAGATTGATCCGGGAGTTGATCTCGGCCGTCCATTCTATTTTAGTATACTCAGAATATTAGAAAATAGCCTAGAAAATAGAAAATAAATAAAAAAGAAAATACGATGCCGTTTTGTTGTTGCTGGCGAGTCACGGGTGGTCGGACCGGGTTGACCGGTCGTTGACCGGGTTGACCCGGTCCGGTCTATTAATAAAAAATAATAAATAAAATAAATAAAAAAGAAATTTCCAAAAATCCAAAAAAATTGCAAAAATACTTAGAAAATTCATAAAAATTCCCAGATTTTCACAAAAAAATTTCTAAAAATTTCTAGATTGATTCGGGACTCATAAAGTCTGGATCGAAAATTTTGAGATTTCGAGGGTCGATTTATGTCGATCCGGAAAATTTCCAATATTTTTGAAAAATAAATAAAAATTCCAAAAAAATAGAAAAATTAGAAAAATTCCATAAAATCACAAAAAATGGGAAATGGCCACATTCAACTGGCCCGATCCCAATTTTGTGATTTTCGGGTCCCAAACTCTCAAAAATGACCATTCTACCCTTCCGGGCCTTTCGCCCCAAATTTTCGCCAAATCACCCCGAAACCTAAATTTGATTTTTGTGTGGCTCCATAGGGCCATTTTAGACATATCAAACCTTGAATGATTGATTTGATTGCTTGTAATGATTTTGATTGCGCATTAAATTTCTTGATTATGATTGATTAGGATAGTAAAATTCCCATCTGCATGAAAATTTAGAATTGTTATTGCCTACCTCACCCGATATCGCATCTGCATGAAATCCTAGGTTAGAAAAACACTCAACATCGGTAACCCAAAGGACGTCAATATGAAATTTGGCGTAACCAAGTCCCCCGACCCAAAAATCTATGGTTTTCGCGGAACCGAACGGTTTCTCCCGACCGCTCGGTAAGGTTTTCCGATCGTACCTTCCAATAAATCGATCGGTGGCCACTCCAAATTGCATGTACGCCTCGCACATGCCACCCGACCACACAAGGTCAATTTCGATATTTGATAAATTTTACCCGACATCGCGATTCGAGTAATGGGTCTTGGGAGGGACCCGCGATCCCATAATATATATATAAAAGGGGGATCAGCTCGTTAACCCTACACATCCCGGAAGGGGAAAAAATTTCCGGGAGAGGGTCGCGACAGCGTAGAGGATAGCCAATCTCATTTTAAATAGGTGAATCCCCTTTGTTACAAGGGTGAATCTCCCTTCCGGACGGTGAGTAGCTTCCTAGATGAAAGCCGATCTGCGTTTTAGATGGTGAGTCCCTACATATAGGATAGCCAATCTCATTTTAAATAGGTGAAACCCCTTTGTTACAAGGGTGAACCTCCCTTCCAGACGGTGAGTAACTTCCTAGATGAAAGCTGATCTGCGTTTTAGATGGTGAGTCCCCGCATAGAGGATAACCAGTCTCATTTTAAATAGGTGAAACCCCTTTGTTACAAGGGTGAACCTCTCTTCCATACGGTGAGCAGCTTCATAGATGAAAGCCGATCTGCGTTTTAGATGGTAAGTCCCTGCATAGAGGATAGCCAATCTCATTTTAAATAGGTGAAACCCCTTTGTTACAAGGGTGAACCTCCCTTCCAGACGATGAGTAGCTTCCTAGATGAAAGCCGATCTGCGTTTTAGATGGTGAGACCCTGCATAGTGGATAGCCAATCTCTTTTAAATTGATGAAACCCCTTTGTTACTAGAGTGAACCTCCCTTTCGGACGGTGAGTGGCTTCCTAGATGAAAACCGATCTGCATTTTAGAAAATTTGAAATAGGGTTTGAGCTTTCTCCAGGTCAACCTAGGTCCTCGATGGCACCATTCCGACGGTGAGTAGCTTCCTAGATGAAAGCCGATGTCTGTTTTAGATGGTGAGTCCCTACATAGAGGATAGCCAATCTCATTTTAAATAGGTGAAATACCTTTGTTACAAGGGTGAACCTCCCTTCTAGACGGTGAGTAGCTTCCTAGATGAAAGCCGATCTGTGTTTTAGATGGTGAGTCCCTGCATAGAGGATAGCCAATCTCATTTTAAATAGGTGAAACCCCTTTGTTACAAGGGTGAACCTCCTTTCCAGAAGGTGAGTAGCTTCCTAGATGAACGCCGATCTGCGTTTTAGATGGTGAGAACCTGCATAGAGGATAGCCAATCTCATTTTAAATTGGTGAAACCCCTTTGTTGCAAGGGTGAACCTCCCTTCCAAACAGTGAGTAGCTTCCTAGATGAAAGCCGTTCTGCATTTTAGAAAATTTGAAATAGGGTTTGAGCTTCTGTAGGTACACTAGTCAACCTAGGACCTCAGATGGCACCCTTCCGGACGGTGAGTAGATTCCTAGATGAAAGCCGATCTGCGTTTTAGATGGTGAGTCCTTGCGTAGAAGATAGCCAATCTCATTTTAAATAGGTGAATCCCCTTTGTTACAAGGGTGACCCTCCCTTCCGGACGGTGAGTAGCTTCAAAGATGAAAGCCGATCCGCGTTTTTGATGGTGAGTCCCTGCATATAGGATAGCCAATCTCATTTTAAATAGGTGAAACCCCTTTGTTACAAGGGTGAACCTCCCTTCCAAACGGTGAGTAGCTTCCTAGATGAAAGCTAATCTGCGTATTAGATGGTGAGTCCCTGCATAGAGGATAACCAGTCTCATTTTAAATAGGTGAAACCCCTTTGTTACAAGGGTGAACCTCCATTTCAGACGGTGAGTAGCTTCCTAGATGAAAGCCGATCTGCGTTTTAGATGGTGAGTCCCTGCATAGAGGATAGCCAATCTCATTTTAAATAGGTGAAACCCCTTTGTTATAAGGGTGAAGCTCCCTTCCGGACGATGTGTAGCGTCCTAGATGAAAGCCGATCTGCGTTTTAGATGGTGAGTCCCTGCATAGAGGATAGCCAATCTCTTTTAAATTGGTGAAACCCCATTGTTACAAGGGTGAACCTCCCTTTCAGAGGGTGAGTGGCTTCCTAGATGAAAACCGATCTGCATATTAGAAAATTTGAAATAGGGTTTGAGCTTCTGCAGGTACACTAGTCAACCTAGGTCCTTAGATGGCACCCTTCCGGACGGTGAGTAGCTTCCTAGATGAAAGCCGATTTGTGTTTTAGATGGTCAGTCCCTGCATAAAGGATAGTCAATCTCATTTTAAATAGGTGAAACCCCTTTGTTACAAGGGTGAACCTCCAATCCAGACGGTGAGTAGCTTCCTAGATGAAAGCCGATCTGTGTTTTAGATGGTGAGTCCCTGCATAGAGGATAGCCAATCTAATTTTAAATAGGTGAAACGCCTTTGTTACAAGGGTGAACCTACCTTCGAGACGGTGAGTAGCTTCCTAGATGAACGCCGATCTGCGTTTTAGATGGTGAGTCCCTGCTTAGAGGATAGCCAATCTCATTTTAAATAGGTGAAACCCCTTTGTTGCAAAGGTGAACCTCCCTTCCAGACAGTGAGCAGCTTCCTAGATGAAAGCCGATCAGCGTTGTAGATGGTGAGTCCATGCATAGAGAATAACCGATCTCATTTAAAATAGGTGAAACCCCTTTGTTACACGGGTGAACCTCCCTTCCAGACGGTGAGTAGCTTCCAAGATGAAAGCCGATCTGCGTTTTTGATGGTGAGTCCTTGAATAGAGGATAGCCAATCTCATTTTAAATAGGTGAAACCCCTTTGTTATAAGGGTGAACCTCCCATCCAAACGGTGAGTAGCTTCCTAGATGAAAGCCGATCTGTGTTTTAGATGGTGAGTCCCTACATAGAGGATAGCCAATCTCATTTTAAATAGGTGAAACCCCTTTGTTACAAGGGTGAACCTCCCTTCCAGACGGTGAGTAGCTTCCTAGATGAACGCTGATCTGCGTTTTAGATGGTGAGACCCTGCATAGAGGATAGCCAATCTCATTTTAAATTGGTGAAACCCCTTTGTTGCAGGGGTGAACCTCCCTTCCAGACAGTGAGTAGCTTCCTAAATGAAAGCCGATCTGCATTTTAGATAGTGAGTCCCTGCATAGAGGATAGCCAATCTCATTTTAAATAGGTGAAACCCCTTTGTTACAAGGGTGAACCTCCCTTCTAGGAGGTGAGTAGCTTTCTAGATGAAAGCCGATCTGCGTTTTAGATGGTGAGTCCCAGCATAGTGGAGAGCCAATCTCATTTAAATAGGTGAAACGCCTTTGTTACAAGGCTGAACCTCCCTTTCGGACGGTGAGTAGCTTCCTAGATGAAGGCCGTTCTGCATTTTAGAAAATTTGAAATAGGGTTTGAGCTTCTGTAGGTACACTAGTTAACCTAGGACCTCGGATGGGACCCTTCCGGATGGTGAGTAGATTCCTAGATGAAAGCCGATCTGCGTTTTAGATGGTGAGTCTTTGCGTGGAGGATAGCCAATCACATTTTAAATAGGTGAATCCCCTTTGTTACAAGGGTGAACCTCCCCTCCAGACGATGAGTAGCTTCCTAGATGAAAGCCGATCTGCGTTTTAGATGGTGAGTCCCTGCATATAGGATAGCCAATCTAATTTTAAATAGGTGAAACCCCTTTGTTCCAAGGGTGAACCTCTCTTCCATACGGTGAGTAGCTTCCTAGATGAAAGCCGATCTGCGTTTTAGATGGTGATTCCCTGCATTGAGGATAGCCAATCTCATTTTAAATAGGTGAAACCCCTTTGTTACAAGGGTGAACCTCCTTTCCAGACGATGAGTAGCTTCCTAGGTGAACGCCGATCTACGTTTTAGATGGTGAGAACCTGCATAGAGGATAGCCAATCTCATTTTAAATTGGTGAAACCCCTTTGTTGCAAGGGTGAACCTCCCTTCCAAACAGTGAGTAGCTTCCTAGATGAAAACCGATCTGCGTTTTAGATGGTGAATCCTGAAATAGAGGATGAGCCAATCTCATTTTAAACTAGGTGAAACCCCTTTGTTACAAGGGTGAACCTCCCTTCCAGGAGGTGAGTAGCTTCCTAGATGATAGCCGATCTGCATTTTAGATGGTGAGTCCCTACATAGTGGATAGCCAATCTCATTTAAATAGGTGAAACGCCTTTGTTACAAGGGTGAACCTCCCTTCCAGACGGTGAGTAGCTTCCTAGATGAAAGCCGTTCTGCATTTTAGAAAATTTGAAATAGGGTTTGAGCCAATCTCAGGTAAACTAGGTCAACCTAGGACCTCGAAGGTGGCACCCCCTTCCCGACGGTGAGTAGATTCCTAGATGAAAGCCGATCTGCGTTTTAGATGGTGAGTCCTTGCGTAGAAGATAGCCAATCTCATTTTAAATAGGTGAATCCCCTTTGTTACAAGGGTGACCCTCCCTTCCAGACGGTGAGTAGCTTCCTAGATGAAAGCCGATCCGCGTTTTTGATGGTGAGTCCCGGCATATAGGATAGCCAATCTCATTTTAAATTGGTGAAACCCCTTTGTTACAAGGGTGAACCTCCCTTCCAACGGTGAGTAGCTTCCTAGATGAAAGCTAATCTGCGTTTTAGATGGTGAGTCCCCGCATAGAGGATAGCCAATCTCATTTTAAATAGGTGAAACCCCTTTGTTACAAGGGTGAACCTCCATTTCAGACGGTGAGTAGCTTCCTAGATGAAAGCCGATCTGCGTTTTAGATGGTGAGTCCCTGCATAGAGGATAGCCAATCTCATTTTAAATAGGTGAAACCCCTTTGTTATAAGGGTGAACCTCCCTTCCAGACGATGAGTAGCTTCCTAGATGAAAGCCGATCTGCGTTTTAGATGGTGAGTCCCTGCATAGAGGATAGCCAATCTCTTTTAAATTGGTGAAACCCCATTGTTACAAGGGTGAACCTCCCTTTCAGATGGTGAGTGGCTTCCTAGATGAAAACCGATCTGCATATTAGAAAATTTGAAATAGGGTTTGAGCTTCTGCAGGTACACTAGTCAACCTAGGTCCTTAGATGGCACCCTTCCGGACGGTGAGTAGCTTCCTAGATGAAAGCCGATTCGTGTTTTAGATGGTGAGTCCCTACATAGAGGATAGTCAATCTCATTTTAAATAGGTGAAACCCCTTTGTTACAAGGGTGAACCTCCCTTCCAGACGGTGAGTAGCTTCCTAGATGAAAGCCGATCTGTGTTTTAGATGGTGAGTCCCTGCATAGAGGATAGCCAATCTAATTTTAAATAGGTGAAACCCCTTTGTTACAAGGGTGAACCTACCTTTGGGAAACGGTGAGTAGCTTCCTAGATGAACGCCGATCTGCGTTTTAGATGGTGAGTCCCTGCTTAGAGGATAGCCAATCTCATTTTAAATAGGTGAAACCCCTTTGTTGCAAAGGTGAACCTCCCTTCCAAGAGGTGAGCAGCTTCCTAGATGAATGCCGATCAGCGTTGTTAGATGGTGAGTCCATGCATAGAGAATAACCGATCTCATTTAAAATAGGTGAAACCCCTTTGTTACACGGGTGAACCTCCCTTCCAGACGGTGAGTAGCTTCCAAGATGAAAGCCGATCTGTCTTTTAGATGGTGAGTCCTTGAATAGAGGATCGCCAATCTCATTTTAAATAGGTGAAACCCCTTTGTTACAAGGGTGAACCTCCCATCCAGACGGTGAGTAGCTTCCTAGATGAAAGCCGATCTGTGTTTTAGATGGTGAGTCCCTACATAGAGGATAGCCAATCTCATTTTAAATAGGTGAAACCCCTTTGTTACAAGGGTGAACCTCCCTTCCAGACGGTGAGTAGCTTCCTAGATGAACGCTGATCTGCGTTTTAGATGGTGAGACCCTGCATAGAGGATAGCCAATCTCATTTTAAATTGGTGAAACCCCTTTGTTGCAGGGGTGAACCTCCCTTCCAGACAGTGAGTAGCTTCCTAAATGAAAGCCGATCTGCGTTTTAGATAGTGAGTCCCTGCATAGAGGATAGCCAATCTCATTTTAAATAGGTGAAACCCCTTTGTTACAAGGGTGAACCTCCCTTCTAGGAGGTGAGTAGCTTTCTAGATGAAAGCCGATCTGCGTTTTAGATGGTGAGTCCCAGCATAGTGGAGAGCCAATCTCATTTAAATAGGTGAAACGCCTTTGTTACAAGGCTGAACCTCCCTTTCGGACGGTGAGTAGCTTCCTAGATGAAGGCCGTTCTGCATTTTAGAAAATTTGAAATAGGGTTTGAGCTTCTGTAGGTACACTAGTTAACCTAGGACCTCAGATGGCACCCTTCCAGATGGTGAGTAGATTCCTAGATGAAAGCCGATCTGCGTTTTAGATGGTGAGTCTTTGCGTGGAGGATAGCCAATCACATTTTAAATAGGTGAATCCCCTTTGTTACAAGGGTGAACCTCCCCTCCAGACGATGAGTAGCTTCCTAGATGAAAGCCGATCTGCGTTTTAGATGGTGAGTCCCTGCATATAGGATAGCCAATCTCATTTTAAATAGGTGAAACCCCTTTGTTACAAGGGTGAACCTCTCTTCCATACGGTGAGTAGCTTCCTAGATGAAAGCCGATCTGCGTTTTAGATGGTGATTCCCTGCATTGAGGATAGCCAATCTCATTTTAAATAGGTGAAACCCCTTTGTTACAAGGGTGAACCTCCCTTCCGAACGATGAGTAGCTTCCTAGGTGAAAGCCGATCTACGTTTTAGATGGTGAGTCCCTGCATAGTGGATAGCCAATCTCTTTGAAATTGGTGAAACCCCTTTGTTACAAGGGTGAACCTCCCTTTCAGACGGTGAGTGGCTTCCTACATGAAAACCGATCTGCATTTTAGAAAATTTGAAATAGGGTTTGAGCTTCTGCAGGTACACTAGTCAACCTAGGTCCTCGGATGGCACCATTCCAGACGGTGAGTAGCTTCCTAGATGAAAGCCGATTTCTGTTTTAGATGGTGAGTCCCTACATAGAGGATAGCCAATCTCATTTTAAATAGGTGAAATCCCTTTGTTACAAGGGTGAACCTCCCTTCCAGACGGTGAGTAGCTTCCTAGATGAAAGCCGATCTGTGTTTTAGATGGTGAGTCCCTGCATAGAGGATAGCCAATCTCATTTTAAATAGGTGAAACCCCTTTGTTACAAGGGTGAACCTCCCTTCCAGACGGTGAGTAGCTTCCTAGATGAACGCCGATCTGCGTTTTAGATGGTGAGACCCTGCATAGAGGATAGCCAATCTCATTTTAAATTGGTGAAACCCCTTTGTTGCAGGGGTGAACCTCCCTTCGAGACGGTGAGTAGCTTCCTAGATGAAAGTCGATCTGCGTTTTAGATGGTGAGTCCCTGCATAGAGGATAGCCAATCTCATTTTAAATAGGTGAAACCCCTATGTTACAAGGGTGAACCTCCCTTCCAAGAGGTGAGTAGCTTCCTAGATGAAAGCCGATCTGCGTTTTAGATGGTGAATCCCAACATAGTGGATAGCCAATCTCATTTAAATAGGTGAAACGCCTTTGTTACAAGGCTGAACCTCCCTTTCAGACGGTGAGTAGCTTCCTAGATGAAAGCCGTTCTGCATTTTAGAAAATTTGAAATAGGGTTTGAGCTTCTGTAGGTACACTAGTGAACCTAGGTCCTCAGATGGCACCCTTCCGGACGGTGAGTAGATTCCTAGATGAAAGCCGATCTGCGTTTTAGATGGTGAGTCCTTGTGTAGAGGATAGCCAATCTCATTTTAAATAGGTGAATCCCCTTTGTTACAAGGGTGAACCTCCCTTCCAGACGGTGAGTAGCTTCCTAGATGAAAGCCGATCTGCGTTTTAGATGGTGAGTCCATGCATATAAGATAGCCAATCTCATTTTAAATAGGTGAAACCCCTTTGTTACATGGGTGAACCTCCCTTTCAAACGGTGAGTAGCTTCCTAGATGAAAGCTAATCTGCGTATTAGATGGTGAGTCCCTGCATAGAGGATAACCAGTCTCATTTTAAATAGGTGAAACCCCTTTGTTACAAGGGTGAACCTCCATTTCGGACGGTGAGTAGCTTCCTAGATGAAAGCCGATCTGCGTTTTAGATGGTGAGTCCCTGCATAGAGGATAGCCAATCTCATTTTAAATAGGTGAAACCCCTTTGTTACAAGGGTGAAGCTCCCTTCCAGACGGTGAGTAGCTTCCTAGATGAAAGCCGTTCTTCGTTTTAGATGGTGAGTCCCTGCATAGTGGATAGCCAATCTCATTTTAAATAGGTGAAACCCCTTTGTTACAGGGGTGAGCCTCCCTTTCAGACGATGAGTGGCTTCCTAGATGAAAGCCGATTTGTGTTTTAGATGGTGAGTCCCTGCATAGAGGATAGCCAATCTCATTTTAAATAGGTGAAATCCATTTGTTACAAGGGTGAACCTCCCTTCCGGACGGTGAGTAGCTTCCCGGATGAAAGCCGATCTGGGTTTTAGAAGGTGAGTCCATGCATAGAGGATAGCCAATCTCATTTTAAATAGGTGAAACCCCTTTGTTACAAGGGTGAACCTCCCTTCCAGACGGTGAGTAGCTTCCTAGATGAACGCCGATCTGCGTTTGAGATGGTGAGACCCTGCATAGAGGATAGCCAATCTCATTTTAAATTGGTGAAACCCCTTTGTTGCAGGGGTGAACCTCCCTTCCAAACAGTGAGTAGCTTCCTAGATGAACGCCGATTTTCGTTTTAGATGGTTAGTCCCTGCATAGAGGATAGCCAATCTCATTTTAAATTGGTGAAACCCCTTTGTTATAAGGGTGATTGTGACATTCCGAATTCCGACCCCATTTTGAAGTTTATGATAAAATGGGCATTGATGCATTTCAGTAATCTCACTCGGAATTGATCACTCTAGAGACGACCGACCGAAGGGGAATGGCTGAATAGGATAGTACGCGGACTAAAGAACTCGGCCGCGGACTAGTATCCCGACCATAAGGACGCCGAGGGTACATTCTAGGCCATGTAGGTCGATCTAAGGTTAGTGTCAGAACAATCGGCTAGCGTCGTGCAAATGGACCGCGGCTGATTCCGCTATGCCATAGCATGATTTGCGGATGACGCCGAACCGATTCCTGACGATCACGTCCCGCCCGGACTGACAGTTTCCCTTGCGATTACATGACAACCAGGATCGCCGTGGTCCGAATAATTCTTAAACGTGATAAAAATCACGGGTCGATACACGTAACTCCCGAGAGCCACCCGTCGATCCGAGATGCACCTAAACTGCGATCGGCTAATTTCTAGCGCGAGCGAACTCGAAATCGGCGGGGTATTTGAGAATTCCTATGCAAATAAATTGGACGTCGCCTCACCAGAGTTAATAAGGATTTTATATCGCAGTATTAGTCAGAAAAAGTGGAGATCAAATCGCGAAGCGAGAAGTGCACCCCAGTCCCGAATTTCGTTCAGCATCTTGAGAAACCGCGAAGGAAAATTTTGACCACTTCACCATCGCATCACTTCAGCCAATTATATCAAAGAAATGGAGAAGAAAAGTGCTCTTGAAGTGTCCAAGTCCCAAGACCCATTAAAACCCCAAAAACCCCATTTTCCCCAAAACCCCCATTACCTAACATTACTATTCATGTCCTACACCCACCCCCACCATCTTGTCACTCTTGAATGAGGGCTAATCACTCAAATCACTCCCTCTCTCTTCTCTTGTGGGCTGATGCAAACCCCCTCTCACTCCCTCACTCTCATTTTCACTCTCACTCAAAACACTTTCTCAAGTTCTCTCATCTCTCCCTCTCACTCCCTCTCAGCACCTCCCATTTCCGGCGACCTCGAGGTGCTGCAACCGCCACCACCACCACCTCTCATTTCCCTAGAGACCGTGAGCCACTGCCGTCGCCAACGAACCCGCCTTTCTCCCCCTCTTTGGACGCCGGTGCAGCAAGTTAGAGGGAGGGGCTGTTCTTGGGGTTTTGCTCCTCATTTGAGGGTAAGGAGCTAGAATCTTGCCACAATCATCTAGGGTAGTTTAAGTGAGGTTCATTGGTGGATTTTGGGGAGGATTTCATGGACTAAAAGTGTTGCTCTCTTGTTTGAACCAAAGGGGACAGCTTGGGTTGAAATCTGGTCACGCGAAGTCGTCGCTCATCCGTCGTGTTTTCTTCACCAAAAAGGACTTGTAAGTGGCTCTAATCCTTCCTTAGGACTATGGGTTACTAAGGAGCTTGGTAGTTTATGGATTAGGTTGATTTAGGGGTTGTTTTGGGCATGAATCAAGGGAGACCGGTTCTGAAATTTAGCTTGCTGTGGTTTGAAGTTTTGGGTGATAAATGAGCATGTTGGGGCTGGTTCGGGTGTGTAGTGATGGCCTAAGATGGTGAGGACCGAATGTTGCATGATGAACTTGAGTTAGATGCCCTTTTGGCGCAAATTGTGCTAGTGGTTATGTTGGTTGTTAACATCATGTACATTGTGGGATTGTGGAAAATTATGAGTTTGGGGCCATGATATGTTCGGCCATGTGAGTGGAATGCAAGGTTACATGTTGGAGCATGTGCCGGATCGGTGGAAACTTGATTGGAACAAAATGAGATGTTATGTGGCTTAGTTGGGGCCGAATGGAAATGGTGCATTAAAGAGAGTGTCATAGTGTTTTAAATTGATATGTGAACCTTGGAACGACTCGAGGTGAGAATCGGCTAATTTGTGATGCGCGAACCATGTGTTAGGTAGCGCGATTGAAACGTTGTGTTATTGGGCTTTATTTGTTACACTCGATCATGAAGTTTATTAATGAAAGCCTATGGATGTGAATTATGAGTACTGGTACCCTGATGCGTTAAACGCGGCGTTTATAGCCTATTGTATTATACTATGACATATCTGTATGCACTCATACCCCGATGCATTAAACGCGGGGTTTGTGCCCGTCCAGATGCGTTAAACGCGGATCTGACCTGATGCGTTACTACGCGGGTCTATGAATATGGTCGTATTCAATCAAGTCGTGCGAGGCCATAGTGATGCCGTATTCGTCGGATTGTCTAGAGACCGAGTTTTTATGGGGCGTATTCCTAAGTGTTCGAGACCCCGGTGTGCACACGTATATATATATACCGAGAATATATTTTAAGCCCGATGCGTAGTTACGCGGGCTAGATGATTGAGAGGATGTGTTATAAGCCTGAGGCGTTGAGACGCGGGCTTGAGAATGGACTACTTGATATTGATGTCACGTGTGACTTAATTGCGGTAATGCCCAAAGTCTAAAGTGCCATAGTATAGAAGTTTGATTGCTGGATTAAGAGATTGTGTGTCGTAAGTTTTGGATTGATTTTCTTATTGAATTGAGTTGTCCGTATGTGCTGGGTTAATTATCTTAGTTTGACTAGCTCGGAGGTACCATACCCTAGGGTCGGCTTAGATCCACCTTTTTGGGATTTTATCTCACCCCTCTCTGGGACCCACTTTTCAGACCCCCGACCCCGACAGCCAGGATGCCATTGCTCTTCGGGCTACCGACGTAGTTTGAGCCGGTCATCACAGAGTATCGAGTCGGACCGGACCAGACCTATTATCGGAGGGCTAGTACATTATGGGTTGACGACTTGAGTGACCGCTGGATTCCCTATACCTTTATTTCGTGGACATATAAGGACGGAGACTATTTATCTGGACCCCTGAGGGAGGAGGTGATTCCGGAGCATGTCTTGGAGGCTGCCGGACCTAGACACCCGGTAGTTTCGCCTTCTCGACTCCCCGACATTGGATCCGTAGTCGGACCGATCCGGAGCCGAGGTTCCCCTTGCCCGGACACACTGCTATGGACGGAGGAATTGTGGAGCCTGATGGTGCCGTTGGCGATCCCATGGCGATTCCGGAACCTGAGTCGATCGTAGTGCCGCTTGTAGATCCGGTGTATGATCAAGAGATGGAAGAACATGCGGAGGAGTCCGAGCCGGAGCTAGAGTTGGATGGGGCTATCGAGACGAGTTTTTCCCCAGAGTACGCTCCCCCTGCTGGGGATACTTCCTACGAGGACGTCTGACCATTAGGTGTTTAGAGGTCTTTACCCCCACTTTTGTATTCTCGTATATTGACGAGTGATTTTGTCTTGGGAGGTTTCCTTTGCGTCCCCGTGTCTTATCCTTGGGTCGTAGTTGTTTTATTTCGGGTAGTCTAGATGAACTCCAAACCTAATGGTTAGGTTATATGTATGTTTGTATTATGTCCTGGAGTCATTCTATTATTTTTCCGGGTTTATTATGTTTGTTTCCGCTTGCATTTGCATCTCGCGCATATTATGTCCGTTCCCGATCCCGGTGAGGTTCGCGAGTTTTCTCTTGACCATGTGGGATGTTCGACCGCTGATGGAGGTGCGGGGCGTGACGGTGATCCTCCCTTCCAGACGGTGAATAGCTTCCTAGATGAAAGCCGTTCTGCGTTTTAGATGGTGAATCCCTGCATAGAGGATAGCCAATCTCATTTTAAATAGGTGAAACCCCTTTGTTACAAGGGTGAACCTCCCTTCCAGACGGTGAGTAGCTTCCGAGATGAAAGCCGATCTGCGTTTTAGATGGTGAGTCCCTGCATAGTGGATAGCCAATCTCATTTAAATAGGAGAAACTCCTTTGTTACAAGGGTGAAACTCCCTTTCAGACGGTGAGTAGCTTCCCAGATAAAAGCCGATCTGCATTTTAGAAAATTTGAAATAGGGTTTGAGCTTCGCTAGGTACACTAGTCAACCTAGGTCCTCAGATGGCACCCTTCCGGACGATGAGTAGCTTCCTAGATGAAAGTCGATTCGTGTTTTAGATAGTGAGTCCCTGCATAGAGGATAGCCAATCTCATTTTAAATAGGTGAAACCCCTTTGTTACAAGGGTGAACCTCCATTCCAGACGGTGAGTAGCTTCCTAGATGAAAGCCAATCTGTGTTTTAGATGGTGAGTCCCTGCATAGAGGATAGCCAATCTCATTTTAAATAGGTGAAACCCCTTTGTTACAAGGGTGAACCTCCCTTCCAGACGGTGAGTAGCTTCCTAGATGAAAGCCGATCTGCGTTTTAGATAGTTAGTCCCTGCATAGAGGATAGCCAATCTCATTTTAAATAGGTGAAACCCCTTTGTTACAAGGGTGATCCTCCCTTCCATACGGTGAATAGCTTCCTAGATGAAAGCCGTTCTGCGTTTTAGATGGTGAGTCCCTGCATAGAGGATAGCCAATCTCATTTTAAATAGGTGAAACCCCTTTATTACAAAGGTGAACCTCCCTTCCACACGGTGAGTAGCTTCCTAGATGAAAGCCGATCTGCGTTTTAGATGGTGAGTCCCTGCATAGTGGATAGCCAATCTCATTTAAATAGGAGAAACCCCTTTGTTACATGGGTGAACCTCTCTTTCAGACGGTGAGTAGCTCCCTAGATGAAAGCCGATCTGCATTTTAGAAAATTTGAAATAGGGTTTGAGCTTCTATAGGTAAACTAGTCAACCAAGGTCCTCGGATGGCACCCTTCCGGACGGGGAGTAGCTTCCTAGATGAAAGTCGATTCGTGTTTTAGATGGTGAGTCCCTGCATAGAGGATAGCCAATCTCATTTTAAATAGGTGAAACCCCTTTGTTACAAGGGTGAACCTCCATTCCAGACGGTGAGTAGCTTCCAAGATGAAAGCCGATCTGTGTTTTAGATGGTGAGTCCCTGCATAGAGGATAGCCAATCTCATTTTAAATAGGTGAAATCCCTTTGTTACAAGGGTGAACCTACCTTCGAGACGGTGAGTAGCTTCCTAGATGAACGCCGATCTGTGTTTTAGATGGTGAGTCCCTGCATAGAGGATAGCCAATCTCATTTTACATAGGTGAAACCCCTTTGTTGCATGGGTGAACCTCCCTTCCAGACAGTGAGCAGCTTCCTAGAAGAAAGCCGATTTGTGTTTTAGATGGTGAGTCCCTGCATAGAGGATAGCCAATCTCATTTAAAATAGGTGAAACCCCTTTGTTACAAGGGTGAACCTCCCTTCCGGACGGTAAGTAGCTTCCTAGATGAAAGCCGATCTGTCTTTTAGATGGTGAGCCCTTGCATAGAGGATAGCCAATCTCATTTTAAATAGGTGAAACCCCTTTGTTACAAGGGTGAACCTCCCTTCCAGACGGTGAGTAGCTTCCTAGATGAAAGCCGATCTGTGTTTTATATGGTGAGTCCGTGCATAGAGGATAGCTAATCTCATTTTAAATAGGTGAAACCCCTTTGTTACAAGGGAGAACCTCCCTTCCAGACGTTGAGTAGCTTCCTAGATGAAAGCCGTTCTGCGTTTTAGATGGTGAGTCCCTGCATAGTGGATAGCCAATCTCATTTTAAATAGGTGAAACCCCTTTGTTACAAGGGTGAGCCTCCCTTTCAGACGGTGAGTAGCTTCCCAAATGAACGCCGATCTGTATTTTAGAAAATTTGAAATAGGGTTTGAGCTTCTGTAGGTACACTAGTCAACCTAGGTCCTCAAATGGCACCCTTCCGGACGGTGAGGAGCTTCCTAGGTGAAAGTCGATCTGCGTTTTAAATCCCGAGTCCCTGCATAGAAGATAGCCAATCTCATTTTAAATAGGTGATACCCCTTTGTTACAACGGTGAACCTCCCTTCCAGACGGTGAGTAGATTCCTAGATGAAAGCCGATCTGCGTTTTAGATGGTGAGTCCTTGCGTAGAGGATAGCCAATCTCATTTTAAATAGGTGAATGCCCTTTGTTACAAGGGTGAACCTCCCTTCCAGACGGTGAGTAGCTTCCTAGATGAAAGCCGATCTGCGTTTTAGATGGTGAGTCCCTGCATATAGGATAGCCAATCTCATTTTAAATAGGTGAAACCCCTTTGTTACAAGGGTGAACCTCCCTTCCAGACGGTGAGTAGCTTCCTAGATGAAAGCTAATCTGCGTATTAGATGGTGAGTCCTTGCATAGAGGATAACCAGTCTCATTTTAAATAGGTGAAACCCCTTTGTTGCAAGGGTGAACCTCTATTCCAGACGGTGAGTAGCTTCCTAGATGAAAGCCGATCTGCGTTTTAGATGGTGAGTCCCTGCATAGAGGATAGCCAATCTCATTTTAAATAGGTGAAACCCCTTTGTTACAAGGGTGAACCTCCCTTCCAGACGATGTGTAGCTTCCTAGATGAAAGCCGATCTGCGATTTAGATGGTGAGTCCCCGCATAGTGGATAGCCAATCTCTTTTAAATTGGTGAAACCCCATTGTTACAAGGGTGAACCTCCCTTTCGGAGGGTGAGTGGCTTCCTAGATGAAAACCGATCTGCATATTAGAAAATTTGAAATAGGGTTTGAGCTTCGGAAGGTGCGCTAGTGTCGCGACCCTCCGGAAATTTTTCCGGGCGGAATAGGGCTAACGAGCCGATCCCTTAATTTTTCATAACCCCGGTTGTCGGCGGGGTATTTTCTAGGATCGCGGATCCCTCCCAAGACCCATTACTCGAATCGCGATGTCGGGTAAAATTTATCGAATATTGAAATTGACCTTGTGTGGTCGGGTGGCATGTGCGATGTGTACATGCAATTTGAAGTCGCCACCGATCGATTTATTGGAAGGTACGATCGGAAAACCTTACCGAGCGGTCGGGAGAAACCGTTCGGTTCCGCGAAAACCAGAGATTTTGGGTCCGGGGACTTGGTTACGCCAAATTTCATATTTGACGCCCTTTTGGTTACCGATGTTGATTGTTTTTCTAACCTAAGAATTCATGCAGATGTAATATCGGGTGAGGTAGGCCCTAACAATTCTATGTTTTCATGCAGATGGAAATTTTCTATCCTAATCAATCACAATCGAAAAAAATTAATGCGCAATCAAAATCATTACAAGCAAACAATTCAATCAATCAAGGTTTGATATGTCTAAAATGGCCCTATCGGCCCACACAAAAATCAATTTTGGGTGTCGGGGTGATTTGGTAAAATTTTGGGGCGGAAGGCCCGGAAGGGTAGAATGGTCATTTTTGGGAGTTCGGGACCCGAAAATCACAAAATTCCGATTTGGCCAGTTGAATGTGGCCATTTCTCATTTTTTGTGATTTTATGGAATTTTTCTAATTTTTTTCTATTTTTTTTTGGAAATTTCATTTATTTGTCAAAAATATTAGAAATTTTCCGGATCGAAATTAATCGACCCTCGAAGTCTCAAAATTCTCGATTCAGACTTTATGAGTCTCGAATCGATCTATAAATTTTTAGAAATTTTTTGTGAAAATCTGGGAATTTTTCTGAATTTTCTAAGTATTTTTGCAATTTTTTTTGAATTTTTGGAAATTTCTTTTTATTTTTTATTATTTTTTTATTAATAAACCGGATCGGGTCAAACCGGTCAATGGCCGGTCAACCCGGTCCGACCGCCTACAGAATACCCTCTCAACACAAAACGGTGCCGTACATGTATATATCCTAATTATTTTTTATTTTTCAAAATGTTTTTCTAATATCCGAATGTAAAGAAAAGGGATGGACGGCTGAGATCAATCTGCGAATCAATCTCGGCCGTCCGTGCGTCTCGAAGCAAAACGGCGCCGCATTTAACTATTGAATCGACGGCCACGATCTACCTCAATTCTAATCTGCACCGTTCATTCCCTCTGTACACAAAACGGCGACGCTTTAGAACCATGAACTAAACGACGTCGCTTAACTAAATCAACGAACTGCTGCGATTCAAAATAAAAACTAATCTGGGCCGTTGAATCCTTAAACTACAAAACGACGTCGTGTAGGTTAAAACGTTGGACGGTCACGATTGATCCGAGATTTGATCCGGGCCGTCGACTTGCCTATTGCTCAAAACGACGACGCACTACTCTAGTAAAAACGGCACCGTTTTTGTATTTTCTATTTTCTAACTAATATATCTAATATTCGAAAATACAAAATAAAGATCCAACGGCCCAGAATCAAACTCAACTAATAATCCGGGCCGTTGGATGAGATCTGACTCGGTTCGTCCGCGCCAACGGCCGAGCCGAGTCGGCCGGCGCCTGGCCCAATCACGTGATGACACCTCGGCCCGTTTGACTAGTTGACTTGACACCTCGGCTCTATCGTCTTCAACCTTGCGACAACATAATGGACGGTCGAAACTCTCCCGGCGAGATCCAACGGCGAGATCTCGTCGGAGTGACTCAATACCACCGCCGATCGACTCGATTCCCCCTCCGGATTAACATATCAAAGAATCAAACCATTCTCACGGCTAAATCACGAGAAACAAACCATATACGATCACGGCATCTCAAACTTCAATCGGGCATTATCGAGCATAACTATCAAATCATATCACACAGAAGCTAGAAGAGGAGGTAAGTGAACTTACCTCGAGCTCAGATCGAGCTCGCAAGGTCTGAAACAGCCTGGCCGGTGTTCGACCCGGCCGAGTAAGGTTGGAGGTTCGACTCGCGTGATTCAAGGGAAATCGATGCAAAAACGAAGTGCGATTGTGGTCGATGATGCTCGGAGATGAAAACACACACATCAATTGAAAGGATCGTGCTCTAGAAGTCGAGATGCCATGATCGTGCGGTTAGAGGATTGAGAACTTGACTCACCCGATATGGAGGTTTGAGGTCAATCCGGGTGGTGCGGTCGCTTCTCCTCGGCTCGGGCGAACTTCCTGCGGTGGTCCGACGCTCCGATTTGATCTGGATTCGCCGGTCGAGCAACTTGCAGTTCAAGTTTGAAGCTCCGGCCATGGCGTCGCGCGAGAGCTCGTCTCTCTCTCTAACTCTCTCTCTCTCTAATCTGTTAAGCTTCGTGAGCCAAATGAACCTCCCCCCGTTCTAAAATCCTCCTCGGGCTTTTATAGTGAGCTTTTGAAATTTGGCGCGTCGGGCGTGAGCTGGCCGAGGGTGATTCACGTGTGCCCACGTGATTTCGGGCCCGCCGGACGGTGACGGAATCACTAGGATTCCGTCCAAGTCCATTAGACGTCCGTTGAGTCCAAGCGAGTGTCAATTGCACGCGTTTTTGCCAAGTTTGACTTTTACGTGCAGTAGTGACTTTGACCGGCAATGCCGCCGTCCTCCGGCGACGATTGGCTCTGCCGCCGGTGCCAATCGGAACTCCCCGACTTGAGGAACAAAAGCCCTAGGTTAATTGAATTAATTAGTCGCAAATTGACGTCCAATTTGATCGCCAAAGTTCATCTTCAATTCTGCAAAATGAAGTGCTCGTGCGAGGAAGAAGAAGGATCGTTCCAGGCCGGTTCGACCGGTCCGACCGTGATCGGCGACCGGTCCGAACCGGTTCGGACGTGCAATTTTCAAAATTAGTCCAAATTTAATGGGAATTTTTACAATTAAACCTCAAAATTGGGCTTAGGACCCTGAATATTATCTAAAAAAGTGGTTTTGCCCAAAATTTCACCTCAATTTCTATGAAAACCCCAAATCTTTCAATTTGCCCAAATTAGGGAAATGTTTAATTGGATGTCAATTTGACAAAATTGGACCATGAGACCTATGCCAATTGATTCAGAATGTGTGAAAACATAGGGTGCCAGTCCAATTTTACAATGATAGTCTCTCAATTAAAAGTAATTTCAAAATTTGGCCAATTGAGGGACTAAATTGCAAATAATTTGGGAATTTTGTGTCTAATTCATGCAATTCATGCAATTGAGGGTGCAATTGATCAAATTGAAGTTCAAAGGGACCACAATTGAATGTCTAGACTCCAAATGTGCAAAAATTGCAAATAAAAAGACTCAATTGGTATTTTTTATGAAAATTCAACCTTAGGCATTATGAAGAAACACCTAAAATTGAATTCAATTTTCAATTTTTCTTGAGGTCAATATTGAAATGAAATTAAAAGAAAAATATTGGACATTTTTGTGTATTTTTGTGACCTCGAAAAGTATTTTTCTTATGATTTTTCAAGTATTTTCCTAATTTTCGAAAATATTAAAAAAAGTGAAAAATATGAAAAATTATTTTTTGTTCCAAATTGGTTCCTTATGCTTGGCCAAGGCTTCCAATGTCGATTTTTTTAATTTTTTGATTTTTTGTAAATTTTTAGGAATTTTTAGAAAATAAAACTAAAGGAAAACTAACTAAAAATTCGGGTGTCAACAACTAGTCAACCTAGGTCCTCGGATGGCACCCTTCCGGACGGTGAGTAGCTTCCTAGATGAAAGTCGATTTGTGTTTTAGATGGTGAGTCCCTGCATAGAGGATAGCCAATCTCATTTTAAATAGGTGAAATCCCTTTGTTACAAGGGTGAACCTCCCTTCTAGACGGTGAGTAGCTTCCTAGATGAAAGCCGATCTGTGTTTTAGATGGTGAGTCCCTGCATAGAGGATAGCCAATCTCATTTTAAATAGGTGAAACCCCTTTGTTACAGGGGTGAACCTCCCTTCTAGACGGTGAGTAGCTTCCTAGATGAACGCCGATCTGCGTTTTAGATGGTGAGTCCCTGCATAGAGGATAGCCAATCTCATTTTAAATTGGTGAAACACCTTTGTTGCGGGGGTGAACCTCCCTTCCAGACGGTGAGTAGCTTCCTAGATGAAAGCCGATTTGCGTTTTAGATGGTGAGTCCCTGCATAGAGGATAGCCAATCTCATTTTAAATAGGTGAAACCCCTTTGTTGCAAGGGTGAACCTCCCTTCCCGACGGTGAGTAGCTTCCTAGATGAACGCCGATCTGCGTTTTAGATGGTGAGTCCCCGCATAGAGGATAGCCAATCTCATTTTAAAGAGGCAGCTTGAGCTATTATCGTGGCCCTATCCTCGGCTTGTTGTGCCACGGAGGCAGCTCTTTCTCGAGCCTACCTACCCATCGGCTCTCCTATCTGCTCCAAGGTCCTAATCACACCGTCCAGCCTTGGATCTTCTACTGGTGGGGCCCTCGAGCTAGACGCTCCTCTAGTACCTCTATTGCGGTTGCTCATCTCAGCAAGGTTTCACTACACCCGATAACTACAATTTTTCCCAGGGATCGGGGCCTAAGCCAAACACTCACGTCTATCTACCATCAACTAACATTTCAAGATCCCTCACAATCATTAGGCAGACAAACCGGTAGGTACTCAATCAAGCATACCAGGCCAAGAAAAACAAATAACAAAGCCATCAAATCATGGCATCTCAAGCAACCATGGCATCACAACAAAGATTCTCGATCGTACCTCTGGTCCAGCCGCATCTGCAGCTTAGTGAAAACATCACAAACAACCCAGCACTTCATAGAGCAATCACAGCTAATTCACACAATAGTCCAGTACAAGGACTTGATACCAGGCCAATCCACATGCGCCGTTTCAAATGACATGCTTTCGCGCCTAAGACTCATAACCACCTAAGGTCATAACTAATGGTTGTTCCAAAGTCATTCCTCCTTATCACTCCAACACTCGATCGATGTGGATCGAGCTAGCCTCGCTACGATACCACTTCAACGGGGATGTCACGCCCCGTGTCCTCCGAGCGCGCCAACATCCCTCGTTGTCGAAGAAATCTCGCAACTCACCGGGATCGCAAACGGACGTAAAACACGCGAGATGCAAATGCAAGCGGAAGCAATGAAAACAAACCCGACAATGAATATAGAATGACCTTAGAACATAACACCAAAATACATATAACATAGCCAGGTAAGTTCAAGGTTCATATAGACCACCAGAAATAAAACGACTACGACTCAAGGGTACGGCACGGGGACACAAAAGGAAACTCCCTAAACCTAACCACTCGTCGACACACGAGGGTCCAAAAGCGGGGATAAGGACTTCTACACACCTAAGGGTCGGGCGTCATCATCAGAAGTAAACTCGGCAGGGGGGGAGCGTACTCGGGAGAAACTCGTCACGATGGCTCCACTAAACGCCCGCTCGGGCTCCTCCCATGGCTCCTCCTCCGGCACCTCTTCCAGGTCCTCCTCTAGATCAGACGCCTCCTCGGGTATCAGCTCTTCTTCTGGTTCGGACTCCTCTTCGGGTTCCTCCATCTCCTGGTCATGTGCTGGATCCACGACGTGAACTACGTTCGGGACAGGCTCGGGAAGCATCGGGGGTCCATCAGCGGGCTCATCGGGTTCCAAGATCCCTCCATCCGGAGCGGGGAGTCCGGGTATGGGAGACCTCGGCTCGGGAATCGGTCCAACTACGGGTCCAAGGACAGGGAGTCTCGAAGGTGAAGCTATCGGGAGTCTAGGTTCGGCGGCATTCAGTACGTGCTCGGGAATCACCTACTCCCTCAAAGGTCCGGATAAATAGTCCCCATCCTTATAAGTCCAAGAGAGGAAGGAATAAGGGGTCAAGTATCCTCTCGCGTCGTCGATCCACAAGGTGCTAACCCTCCGATAATACGTCTGATCTGGTCCCACTCTATACTCGGTAATCACGGGCTCAAACCGAGTCGGTAGTCCAAAAAGTAGCGGCATCGCGGCGATCGAGGTCGAGGGTCTGAAAATGTTGGTCCCACGGAGGGGTGAGATCGACATCTCGTAAAGCGAAGCCTAACCTATCCTAAGGTCCTAGTACCTCCCGACAAAACACGGCATGCAAACAATCCAATCCAAACAGCAGACAGTGGTCAATTCAAAGTGCACAAATAAAGCAATCCCGTACAGGACCACCCAGAACATGCCAAATCACACAAGTCGATCCTCGTACCATAGGGCTCACATACCACCTCCATAATTTAGTATCATAATCTCATATATCAAGTACAAGCCTCGGACTCTTAGGAACACGGCATTGTACGTATAAATACAGATATTTTTGTGTGCACACTGGGGTCTCGAACACTTAGGAATACGCCCCATGGGGTCTCGGACACTTAGGAATACGCCCCATTTATTTAACGGTTTCGGACACTTAGGAACACGACCGGATTAAGTCTCGGACAATTGGGCGAACACGGCATACTATACGGCCTCGGACGCCTCAATTGAACACGACTTTATAATCTCATGTATAGGTCATACACAAAGGGCCTCATGCCCTAATATCACAATATTGCAATTCCACCATTACTTGGGCTATTTAGCATGTCAATACCATCACGAGCTCGAATCGGGCCAATTGCCACATATCGCCTCACAAGGCCAATCATGCAATTACAAGGGGTCTCACACTAGCCAAGACATCACAATATCACATAAAATGCATTTAAAGCACCCCCAATTCAGAATTACTACTTTTGATACCAACGGTCCCATTCGAGCGAATTCCACGTTTTCTCTTACAAAGCCACACACTTAATCCAAAGAGGCTTCACACATGCCAAGGCATGTAAAAGTCATTCTAAAACACCTTTCAAGTGCCCCACATCAGAATTACAACATTTAGCACCCACTAACCATTTTAGTGCACAATTGCTCCAATTGAGTTATTTTAGGTCCCGATCGCCCCAACCATGGTCTACTCTTAAACCACATGCTATCCACACATCAAGTCACTCATTTCCACCCATATGACCACATAAACATCCTAGGACCAGCATTGATACCAATTGCACAGAAATTTCCAGATTGGTCCTCTCTAGCATTTCTCACTATCCCAAGCATTTAGCACACCATCTAGCCAAACCCAAGTGTCTCTTAGTAACCTAGGGCTCTAGGAAGGGTTAGGAAACACTTACTCTTGCTTTTTGATGAAGAAAAACCCGGCGAAAGTGTTTCCTTCGCGCACGATCAGATTCGACCTAAAAGGGTGTCCACCGGTTTCAAACACAAAGCACCAACTTTTAGTCCAAGAAAACCTCATCACACACAGCCATGAACCTCCTTTAAACACCCTAGAATCCTTTGAGAAGCTTGAGCTCTTACCTTGAAGTTGGATGAGCAAAACCGGCGGTGAAACCCTAGGGTTTGTTCGGCGCCGAGAGAGAGAAAAACGGACGGCACGGCGGCGGCAACAACTCATAGCCAAGAAAGGAAGATGAAGTGGCGGTGGCGTGGTGGAGCTCCTCCTTGGACCGACGGTGTGAGGAGGCCGAAGGGGTGCTCTGCCAAGAGACGAAAAGAGAGAGTTCTTGGGAGAGAGTTGAGCTCAAAATGAAGAAATGAGGGAGTGAGAGAGAGGGTGAGTGATCAGCCAAGAGTAAGAGAGGGAGAGGGTGAGTTTGAGTGATTGAGTGAGTGACTTGATGGGTGGGAGATAGTGGGGTTGGTGTAGGACATGAATAGTAGAGTAGGTGGTGGGGTTTTTGGGGTTTGACTTGCATGGGGACTTGATCCCTTCAAGTGTCATGTCCCTCCATTATCCACATGAGGATTTAGGGGCTGATGGGTGCGGTACAAGGGTTGACCGAAATTCCTTCGCGGTCGCTCAAGGGCTGAACGAATCTCGGGACCGGAATGGATTTTTTTTGTTCCGCAAATCCAATCCTCATTTTTCCAACTTATATGGCTTCCAAATATCCTTAATAACATTTGCAAGGCGACATCCAAGTTTATTTGTATTGGAATTCTCGAATACCCAGCTGCCAATTTCGAAGTCCGCTTCGTGCTCAAAATCAGCCGATCGCATTTTCGGTGCACCTCGAACCGACGGGCGGCTTTCGGGAGCTACGCGTATCGACCCGTGATTTTAGTTACCACGTTTTAAGAATTCGGACCACGGCGACCCTGGTTGTCATGTAATCATGAGGGAAACGGTCGGTCTTGACGGGACGCGATTGTCGGGAATCGGTTCGGGGTTATTCGCAAATCATGCTATGGCGTAGCGGTATCACCCGCGAACCAATTGCACGACGCTAGCAAATAGTTCCGCGTCAACCACCCGGATCGGCCCGCAATGACCCAAAATGTACCCTCGGCGACCCTTATGGTCGGGATACCGATCCGCGGTCGAGTCCTTTATGGTCTGCGCACTATCCTATTTAGACATTCCCCTTTGGTCGGTTATCTCAAGAGTCATCAATTCTGAGTGAGCTTACTGGAATACATCGATACTCATTTCATTCATAACTTCGAAATGGGGTCGGAATTCAGAATGTCACACCCTGCATAGTGGATAGCCAATCTCTTTTAAATTGGTGAAACCCCTTTGTTACAAGGGTGAACCTCCCATTCAGACGGTGAGTGGCTTCCTAGATGAAAATCGATCTGCATTTTAGAAAATTTGAAATAGGGTTTGAGCTTCTGCAGGTACACTAGTCAACCTAGGTCCTCAGATGGCACCCTTCCGGACGGTGAGTAGTTTCCTAGATGAAAGCCGATTTGTGTTTTAGATGGTGAGTCCCTGCATAGAGGATAGCAAATCTCATTTTAAATAGGTGAAATCCCTTTATTACAAGGGTGAACCTCCCTTCCAGACGGTGAGTAGCTTCCTAGATGAAAGCCGATCTGTGTTTTAGATGGTGAGTCCCTGCATAGAGGATAGCCAATCTCATTTTAAATAGGTGAAACCCCTTTGTTACAAGGGTGAACCTCCCTTCGAGACGGTGAGCAGCTTCCTAGATGAACGCCGATCTGCGTTTTAGATGGTGAGTCCCTGCATAGAGGATAGCCAATCTCATTTTAAAATAGGTGAAACCCCTTTGTTACAAGGGTGAACCTCCCTTCCAGACGGTGAGTAGCTTCCTAGATGAAAGCCGATTTGCGTTTTAGATGGTGAGTCCCTGCATAGTGGATCGCCAATCTCTTTTAAATAGGTGAAACCCCTTTGTTACAAGGGTGAACCTCCCTTTCAGATGGTGAGTAGCTTCCTAGATGAAAGCCGATCTGCATTTTAGAAAATTTGAAATAGGGCTTGAGCTTACGTAGGTACACTAGTCCACCTAGGTCCTCGAGTGGCACCCTTCCGGACGACGAGTAGCATCCCGGATGAAAGCCGATATGTGTTTTAGATAGTGAGTCCCTGCATAGAGGATAGCCAATCTCCTTTTAAATAGGTGAAACCCCATTGTTACAAGGGTGAACCTCCCTTCCAGACGGTGAGTAGCTTCCTAGATGAAAGCCGATCTGTCTTTTAGATGGTGAGTCCTTGCATAGAGGATAGCCAATCTCATTTTAAATAGGTGAAACCCCTTTGTTACAAGGGTGAACCTCCCACCCGAACGGTGAGTAGCTTCCTAGATGAAAGCCGATCTGTGTTTTAGATGGTGAGTCCTTGCATAGAGGATAGCCAATCTCATTTTAAATAGGTGAAACCCCTTTGTTACAAGGGGGAACCTCCCTTCCGTATGGTGAATAGCTTCCTAGATGAAAGTCGATCTGCGTTTTAGATGGTGAGTCCCCGCATAGAGGATAGCCAATCTCATTTTAAATAGGTGAAACCCCTTTGTTATAAGGGTGAACCTCCCTTCCAGACGGTGAGTAGCTTCCTAGATGAAAGCCCTTCTGCGTTTTAGATGGTGAGTCCCTGCATAGAGGATAGCCAATCTCATTTTAAATAGGTGAAACCCCTTTGTTACAAGGGTGAACCTCCCTTCCAGGCGGTGAGTAGCTTCCTAGATGAAAGCCGATCTGTGTTTTAGATGGTGAGTCCCCGCATAGAGGATAGCTAATCTCTTTTAAATAGGTGAAACCCCTTTGTTACAAGGGTGAGCCTCTCTTTTAGACGGTGAGTAGCTTCCTAGATGAAGGCTGATCTGCATTTTAGAAAATTTGAAATAGGGTTTGAGCTTCTGTAGGTACACTAGTTGTCGCGACCCTCCGGAAATTTGTCCGGGCGGAATAGGGCTAACGAGCCGATCCCTTAATTTTTCATGACCCTGGTTGTCGGCGGGGTATTTTCTAGGATCGCGGGTCCCTCCCAAGACCCATTGCTCGAATCGCGATGTCCGGTAAAATTTATATCGAATATCGACCTTAGTGTGGTCGGGTGGCATGTGCGATGTGTAAATGCAATTTGGAGTCGCCACCGATCGATTTATTGGAAGGTACGATCGGAAAACCTTACCAAGCGGTCGGGAGAAACCGTTCGGTTCCGCGAAAACCAAAGATTTTGGGTCCGGGGACTTGGTTACGCCAAATTTCATACTTGACGCCCTTTCGGTTACCGATGTTGATTGTTTTTCTAACCTAAGAATTCATGCAGATGAAATATCGGGTGAGGTAGGCCCTAACAATTCTAAGTTTTCATGGAGATGGGAATTTTCTATCCTAATCAATCACAATCAGAAAAAATTAATGCGCAATCAAAATCATTACAAGCAAACAAATCAATCAATCAAGGTTTGATATGTCTAAAATGGCCCTATCGGCCCACACAAAAATCAATTTTCGGTTTTAGGGTGATTTGGCAAAAATTTGGGGCGAATGGCCCGGAAGAGTAGAATGGTCATTTTTGGGAGTTCGAGACCCGAAAATCACAAAATTCCAATTTGGCCAGTGGAATGTGGCCATTTCTCATTTTTTTGCGATTTTCTTGAATTTTTTCTAATTTTTCTATTTTTTTGGAATTTCTATTTATTTTTCAAAAATATTGGGAATTTTCCGGATCGAAATTAATCGACCCTCGAAGTCTCAAAAATTTTCGATCCAGACTTTATGAGTTCCGAATCGATCTACAAATTTTTAGGAATTTTTTGTAAAAATCTAGGAATTTTTATGAATTTTCTAAGTATTTTTGCAATTTTTTTGGATTTTTGGAAATTTCTTTTTATTTTTTTTTTTTTTTTATTAATAGACCGGACCGGGTCAGCCCGGTCAACGACCGGTCAACCCGGTCTGACCGCTCGCGGACCCGCTCTACGTACAAACGACACCGTATACGTATTTATCTAATTATTTTTTGAATTTTCTAAAATTATTTTCCTAATATCCGAATATACTAAAATGAACGGACGGCTGAGATCAATCTCCAGAATTAATCTCGACCGCCGATCCTCGCCTAAAATGAAACGACGTCGCCTCGGCCCTCTACGCAAAAACGACACCGCATATACTAAATGAACGGACGGCCACGATCTAATTCTTAGGCTCGATCCGAGCCATTCAACCCTTCTACATATAAAACGACGACGCTTCCATCCTATACGCTAAACGACGTCGCCCAATCAAGCGAATAGACGGCCAAGATTCAATCTCGGATCCAATCCGGACCGTCCACCCCTATTAAGCTCAAAACGACGACACTTCTGCTTCAAACTCCAAACGACGTCGCTCGTCCAAAGACCTAAACGGCACCGTTTCGCCTAATTTCTATTTTCTACCTATTATACTAAATAATAATAAAAAAAAGAAAATCAGATCCGACGGCCCTAAATCAAATCTACCTAATTACTATGGCCGTTGGATGCGAGCCGACTCAGCTCGTCCGCGCCAACGGCCGAGCTAAGTCGGCGACGAGCCGGACCAACCAGCGCTCGACACATCAGCTTGTTGACTACTTGACCACGCCACGTCGCCTTCTTCTTCCTCGCCGCGACGACCCGAAATGGACGGTTGAGAGCTCTCCGGCGAGATCCAACGGTGAGATCTCGCCGGAAAAGCCTCAAACCAACGGCGATCGACTCTAATCAACCTCTAGATCAACATATTAAAAGATCAAACAAGTTCATCGGCTAAATCGTGCGAATCGAGCTATACACAGTCACGGCAACACAGGTCTCAATCAAGCGATATCGAGCATAACTATCGAATTCAAGCTTCAAGCAAGTTTAGATTAGGTCTAGAATACTTACCTCGGGTTCGGATTGAACCCGCACTCGCTGGATTCGCCTGGTCGAAGTCCGACCAGGTCGCGGAATGTTGAAGGCTCGACTCGGGGTTTTCATGCGAGGTTAATGCAAAATGAAGACGCAATCGTGATCAGCAATGCACAAGGACAAAAACGCACACAAAAATTGCAAGGATCGTGCATGAATCAGTGAGATGCCATAGACGCACAGCAGGATAATCGCAAGCTCGACTCACCCGATTTGGACGATTCAAGCGGCCTGAGCTGGTGCGATCAACTCGCTTGAACTTGGAGGAAGTTCCGGTGATGATCCGCCGCGCCTATTTGGCCCGGATTCGCCGGGCCGAAGTCGCGCAGTTTCGAGTTGAACTCCGGCGAAGACGTCGCCCGAGAGCGTCTCTCTCTAACTCTCTCGCTTTCTCTCTCTATTCGGTTCTTGGACGAGCACGAATGAACCTCCTCGATCCGGAATCTTCTCTAGCTTTTATAGTGGTCTTTCAAAAAATTAGGCGCGCACGGTGATGGCTCACCGACTCACTTCGCACGTGCCCAAGCGTGCTAAGTGAGTTGGATGGAGACGGGGGCGGAACAGTGTTCCGTCCAAGTCCGTTTGACACTCCGGCGCACGCGAATTAAACTTCAATTTGGCCGATTCCGCGAAGGTTGACTTTCTGCTCCGCCTTGCATTTGACCAACGATTCCGGCGTGCTCCGGCGGCCATTGGCCGTGCCGCCGGTGACAAACGACGCACCACCACCTGAGGATCAAAAGCCCCACGTCGATCGAATCAATTATGGTCGAATTGATCCCCAATTTGGTCATTGAAATTGATCATTCAAGTCTGCAAATGGCGCGGGCGAGAGGTAGAAGATGCATTGTTCGGGACCGGTTCGACCGGTCCGACCCGTGATCGGACCGGTCCGAACCGGATTCATAATACATTTTGCACAATTTTTGAAATTAAACAAAATTGGTGGGGAATTTTCACAATTAAATCTCAAAATTGGACCTAGGGGCCTAGATATTATCTAGAAATGCAATTTTGCCCAAAAGTTCTTATCAATTTGCACAAAAGCCCCAAATTTTTCAATTTGCAATTTGGGGAAAAGTTCAATTGAAGACCAATTCGACCCAATTGGACCATGAGACCTATGCCAATCAATTTGAAATGTATGAAAACATAGGGTAACAGTTCAATTTTACTATAATAGTCCCTCAATTAAAAGTAATTTCAAAAATTGGCCAATTGAGGGACTAAATTGCAAACATTTTGGGGATTTGGCCTAATTCGTGCAATTCGTGCAATTGTGTGTGCAATTGATCAAATTGAAGTTCAAAGGGGTTGCAATTGAATGTTTAGACTCCAAATGTGCAAAAATTGCAAATAAAATGACTCAATTTGTATTTTTTTATGAAAATTCAACCTTAAGCGTTATAAAGGAACACCTAAAATTGAACTTAATTTTTGATTTTTCTTGAGGTCAATATTGAAAGGGAATTAAAAGAAAAATATTGAACATTTTTCTATATTTTTATGACCTCGAAAAGCATTTTTTATGATTTTTTCAAAGATTTTTCTATTTTCCGAAAATATTAAAAAAATGTGAAAAATATGAAAAATTATTTTTTGTTCCAAATTGGTTCCTTATGCATGGCCAAGGCTTCCAATGTTGATTTTTTATTTTTTGATTTTTTGTGAATTTTTGGTAAATTTTGGAAAATAAAACTAAAGGAAAACCGACTAAAAATTCGGGTGTCAACAATTGCCCCTCTTTGAAAGTAATCTCGGTTAGAGGTTGCTTTCAAAGACAATGTGACACCTGGATCCTTAATCGACTCTGCTGGGGAGAAAAACTCTAAAGAAAATAAGTCTTGACATTCGATTGCTTTACCTTCGCAGTTTAAAGCTCTAACTCCGTGGGGAATTGTTTCAATTCATGCTCATTTATATGAAAGAGAGATAAGAAGAGGGAGACTTACCCGTAGCTCACCTGTCTATGGTTTGAGATCTGTCGATCCGAGGTTGAAAGATTCGGTGTATGGAATTACCTTTGAATGAACGGCGAGATTTGTAGTGGTCGGCGTCCGTCCGGTGTTGAGTGGTGATTCGAAAACTTAGAAGAGAGGTTCACCCTTGTAACAAAGGGGTTTCACCTATTCAAAATGGGTTTGACTATCCACTGGGAATTCATCATTTAAAAGGGGGCAGATCGGCTTTCGTCTATGCAGCTACTCACCGTCTGAAAGGGAGGTTCACCCTTGTAACAAAGGGGTTTCACCTATTTAAAAGAGATTGGCTATCCTCCATAAGGGGACTCACCATCTAAAAAGCGGATCGGCTTTCGTCTCTCCAGCTACTCACCGTCTGAGGGGGGAGGTTCACCCTTGTAACAAAGGGATTTCACCTATTTAAAAGAGATTGGCTATCCTCCATGTTGACACCTGAATTTTTAGTCGGTTTTCCTTTAGTTTTATTTTCCAAAATTCATTAAAAATTCACAAAAAATCAAAAAATTAAAAAATCAACATTGGAAGCCTTGGCCAAGCTTAAGGAACCAATTTGGAACAAAAAATAATTTTTCATATTTTTCGCATTTTTTTTTATTTTAGGAAAATAGGAAAATACTTGAAAAATTCATAAAAAATACTTTTCGAGGTCGCAAAAATACATAAAAATGTTCAATATTTTTCTTTTAATTCCCTTTTAATATTGACCTCAATAAAAATCAAAAATTGAGTTTAATCTTAGGTGTTTCTTCACAACGCCTAAGGTTGAATTTGCACAAAAAATACCAATTGAGTCTCTTTATTTGCAATTTTTGCACATTTGTTGTCTAGACATTCAATTGCAGTCCCTTTGAACTTTAATTTGATCAATTCCACCCTCAATTGCACGAATTGCACGAATTAGGCAAAATCCCCAAAATATTTTCAATTTAGTCCCTCAATCGGTCAATTTTTGAAATTACTTTTAATTGAGGGACTATCATTGCAAAATCGGACTGTCACCCTATGTTTTCATGCATTCTAAATCGATTGGAATGGGTTTCAGGATCCAATTTGGTCAAATTGACACTCAATTGAACATTTCCCCAATTTGGGATTTTAGAAAAATTTGGGGTTTTTGTGCAAATTGATAAGAAATTTTGGGCGAAATTGCATTTCTAGATAATATCCAGGCCCCTAAGTGCAATTTTCAAATTTAATTGCAAAAATTCCAAGTCAATTTTGTTTAATTTTGAAAATTACGCGAAGTTCATTGTCCGAACCGGTTCGAGACCGGTCGATCACCCGGTCGGACCGGTCGAACCGGTCCGGAACTGTGCTTCGTCTTCCTCAGAACGCCCGTGCATATGAACAGTGAATGGCATGATTTGGACGATCAAATTGACAGGCCAATTGGTGATAATCGAAGCAATTAATTTAGGCGTTTTGTTCCCCCAGGTTGATACGCGTTGATTGAGCCAAGTATCAAGATCAATGGCCGCCGGAGGAGCTCCGGCGAGCGATCAAAGTCACGGCGACATGAAAAAGTCAACAGCCTGCAAATCAAGTGCAATTCGCGCGTAATTGACATCGCCGGAGCACCAAACGGAGTCCAACGGAATTGCATTCCGTTCTTGACGCCGTTTAGACCATTTGGCACACTTGAGCACGTGCGGAGGAAGCTCGGCCAGCTCACATTCGACGCGCGCAAATTCGAAAGTGGGTATAAATAGCTGGGAAGCTTCGCGAATGAGAGAGGTTCATTTGCTCGCCCGAGCAACGAGAATAGAGATAGAGAGAGAGAGAAAGCGAAGGAGAGCTCACCTTCTCGCCCGAGCGATCGAAGGTTTGAGCTCGGTGCAGCGAGTTCTTCGCGAAGGCAATCCCGGAGAGAATCGAACCTCGCCGCTACTTCGGGAAGCTTGCCCGAACCTTGGAGAAGCGATCGCGGCCTCTGGATTAGCTCGAAACCTTCAAAATCGGTGAGTCGACTTCTCAAGCTTCTTCTTGTGCAATCATGGCGTCGCATCATCCCGAGCATGATTGTTGCAATTAGTTTGTGCGTTTTACTCCTTGAGCATCACTTGACCACAATCGCACTTCGTTTTTGCATCGATTTCCCTCGAATCACGCGAGTCGAACCCCCAACCTTGCTCGGTGCGGCCGAACACCGGCCGAGGCTATTTCGGACCTTGCGAGCTCGATCGAGCTCGAGGTAAGTTCACTTACCTCTTATTACCGGCTTCGTGTGATATGATTTGATTGTTATGCTATATCTTTGTGCGTTTGAAGTTAAGGTTGTCGCGATTGTGATTGATCCGATTCTCGCGATTTAGTGGATAAAATACTTAGATTTTTGGATATGTTATAGAGGAGGTTCGGGTGAGTTGTTTGGCGTTGGTTTCACGTTATTCCGGCGAGATCTCACCGTCGGATCTCGCCGGAGGGATGTCGGCCGTCCGTTTAGTGGTCGTCGCGAGGAAGAAGAAGAAGGTGACGTGGCGGTCAACGTGGTCGGCGGTCGACGTGTCGGGCGCTGGTTGGTCCCGGCTCGTCGGCCCGACTCGGCTCGGCCGTTGGCGCGGACGAGCCGAGTCGAGATCTCATCCAACGGCCCGGATTATTAGTTGAGTTTGATTACGGGCCGTTGGATCTTTATTTTTATATTTTTGGATATTAGATATATTAGATTAGAAAATAGAAAATGTAAAACGGTGTCGTTTAATGTAGGCGATTCGGCGTCGTTTTGGCTATAGAATGGATGGACGGTCCCGGATCAAGTCTAGGTTAGATCATGACCGTTCATGCATTTAACGATCCGGCGTCGTTTTAGCAAGAGTAGGACGAATGGGCGAGATGAGATCTAGGTTAGATCTCGGCCGTTCATTCGATAAGCGGATACGTCGTCGTTTTGGTTCCGAGAAAGATTGGACGGTGCGAGATCGGGTTTAGAATTAATCGCGGCCGTTCATTGCTATAAGTGATGCGGCGCCGTTTAGACTAAGACCCGGAAGCGTCGTCGTTTTGATTAGGGTAGAGTCAATGGCTGAGATTGATTTAAGAGTTGATCTCGGCCGTCCATTTCTTTTATATATTTTCGAATAATAGGAAATTAGTTTAGAAAATAAAAAAAATCAAATAAATAGCATACGGCGCCGTTTTAGGCGTAGAGGGGTGCGACGGCGGTCGGACCGGGTTGACCGGCCGTTGACCGGTTTGACCCGGTCCGGTTCATTAATAAAAAATAATAAAAAATAAAAAGAAATTTCCAAAAATCCAAAAAAATTGTAAAAATACTTAGAAAATTCATAAAAATTCCCAGATTTTCACAAAAAATTTCTAAAAATTCCTAGATCGATTCGGGACTCATAAAGTCTGGATCGAAAATTTTTGAGACTTCAAGGGTCGATTAATTTCGATCCGGAAAATTTCCAATATTTTTTAAAAATAAATAAAAATTCCAAAAAATAGAAAAAATTAGAAAAATTCAAGAAAATCACAAAAAATGAGAAATGGCCACATTCAACTGGCCAAATCGAAATTTTGTGATTTTCGAGTCCCGAACCCCAAAAAATGACCATTCTACCCTTACGGGCCATTCGCCCCAAATTTTTACCAAATCACCCCGATACCCAAAATTGATTTTTGTGTGGGCCAATAGGGCCATTTTAGACATATCAAACCCTGATTGATTGATTTGATTGCTTGTAATGATTTTGATTAGCGTTAATTCCTCGATTGTGATTGATTAGGATAGAAAAATCCCATCGTATATGAATACTTAGATTTTTTAGGACCTACCTCATCTTATATCGCATCTGCATGAAATCTTAGGTTAGAAAAACAATCAACATCGGTAACCGAAAGGGCGTCAAATATGAAACTTGGCGTAACCAAATCCCCGGACCCAAAATCTCCGGTTTTCGCGGAACCGAGCGGTTTCTCCCGACCGCTCGGTAAGGTTTTCCGATCGTACCTTCCAATAAATCGATCGGTGGCGACTCCAAATTGCATGTACATCTCGCACATGCCACCTGACCACACAAGGTCAATTTCGATATTTGAAAAATTTTACCCGACATCGCGATTCGAGTAATGGGTCTTGGGAGAGACTCGCGATCCCCCATATATATGCCTATAAAAGGAGGGATCGGCTCGTTAGCCCTATTCCACCCGGGAAGGAAATTTCCGGGAGGGTCGCGACAGATTGGCGACTCCGTTTGGGAATACTTTAAGAGGATTTAAGCCGATAAAAATGCTGATTGTTTTCTAACCTCGTTTTCTGCAGATGCTCTTGAAGATGAGGTACGTCCACTAACAAAAAAGTGTTAAATGTTGATGCGGATGGGAGTTATAAGGGGTGGCGTACATGCTAACCATTTTTGATGCGAGATATGGAGTTTTGGATTGTTTGTTTATTTATGCAAATTTTGAAGCGGTGTTTTGAATATAAATTGTGGTGCATGTCTTGCATATTTCGAGGATCACGACACTGCACACACAAGCGCCTAAACCCGAGCCGCGAAATCACCTCTTAGGTCGCCATAGATAGGGATCGGTATGCGAAGCTCTTGTGTTTGATTGCACTTGGGTTGACCATATTTGATCCCGCTCGCTATGTAAGATTGATGGTCCTACCCACTTGTTGTTTGATTGCGCTTGTGGGCGGCCCATCGATTTGTATAGCGGGAGCCTTTTTTAGGTCCATACCCGAGCCTTTTTGATTTCTTTAGAGTTAAACCTCACTGTCTCATGCGCATGTGAAATGGATGGTTGGTATACCTAAAACCAAAAACCAAAAAAGGTAACATCGGTTGGTAAGGCTTTCTACCCTTTTTATTTTGAACTTGTAAATTTAAATTTTGCATATCATACATTTCCACTACATATCATCACAATTTGTAAGATCGTTTAAGTGATCGGGGTTGAAAGTCAAATTTTCCTTTTTAGGATAGATGGCGCCCCAAAGTCGTGTTGATGCACCCGATGTATTCACATGGGAGCGGAGGACCATTCGACGCGAGGACCGAGTACCCGCTACATTCCGAGTTTTCGGATTTGTTCACGGACGAGAGCTCAACGGACGGAACCGCATCCGTAGCGAGAGTTGCGATTATACCCGATGTGGACGATATTTGGAGCTCGAGCGCGAGAAAGAAAGAATCCGGGAATTGTACATGAAGTTGGCGAGGAAGCCTCATGCTACCAAGACGGCCCCAAAACATTCCCCGATTAAGAAGAAGGAAATCATCACCATATCCTCTGATGATGAAGAAGATATCAAGCTTCCCGAGATAGTAGAGATTTCATCGGATGAGGATACCATTCTTCTTGTCTAGATTAGTACGACTTTGGGGCATTTTCTAGGTTTCATTATATTTTGAGTCTATTATGTACTTTCATCGACATTTATTGTCCGAACATCTCTAGATACTTGTCATGTTCTATCTTTTTTGACTTTATTGTATTAGACTTGTAAATTTCATGAGTTGTCAATTTGTGAACGACTTTTTACCCCGATTACGCTTAAACGATCCTAATCAAATTACATGCCATCTTTGGGTGAGATTTGGTCCATAATTACCCTATTTGGCTTATTTGGGTCAAGTGGGAGTAGTTGACCCTCATGTTACCAAAAGATGACATGGAATTTGGTTAGCACATTTGCATCACATTACATGCATATGCATATTAAACTGTGGTAATTGACTTTAGGATCATCATTTTTGCATTTTTTAGATCATGGGGAATGGAGACATCAAAGTCATCCCAATACCGCGCAAGGAACTCGCTATATGGTGGGATCGCCTCGACATCGTCAACAAAGCCTATGTGGAAGGGCGTTTGGGACGACTTGTAGATTTGATCAAAGTGGAATACCAACCGGCGCTCATTCAAGCACTAGCCAAGGCATGGGACGCGCGAACAATGACGTTCAACTTTCGAGGATTGGAATTGACCCCTACGCTTGAGGAGTATACCGCTATTATCGGGGCCAAATTTGAAGAACGTATAGCTCAACCCCCCTTTGGACATGGATTCCACTCGTTCGTTATCGAGTTTCCTTCGCCTTAAAACTTCTGAAATTGAAAAAGTTTACAAGTCCAATTCCAACAAGTTCACATTCTCGTTCCTTTTCGATAATTATTCCTCTCTACCCACCGAAACCGGTCATAAATCGGGAAAGGTGTTTATCTTGGCTTTCTTTGCATTCGTTCTATTCCCGACTTCTAGAACTACTTTTGACCCCTCCATAACCCATATAGCCGGACAAGCGTGTTGTCACTGGGATTATTCGTACATGATCTTAGGTGAGACTTTTCTCTCCCTGAATCGTTCCAAATCTTCAAAAAGGCTGTTTTCCAAGCGTCTAGCGGATTACTCCACTTGTGGTTCACCTCTCATATAAAGACTTTCCAACTCCGGGTGGGGTGTTATGAGATCAATGAGCACGTTCACCCCCTTAGATCCTTCCTTAAGTGTCAATCCCTTGTACCCAAATACTCATTCAAAAAGTGGGTTGAGCTATTGGACAATTTGAAACCCGAGCATATTAGATGGCGTTTGACTTGGCCCAAGATCGTAGAAGCTCGCATTTCGGGTATTGAAGATAACCCTATCCCCTTATTGGGATGTACCGTGCTGTGGCATATTACCCCATTCGAGTGGTGAGGCAATTTGGAGTTCTACAAGAGATACCACCGGATGTTTGTCCGGGATCTTCTCATTCGATATGATACGAGGAAAGCTCACTAAGGAAACAAAGGAGTTGTATCGGGCCCGGATCAAGCTTATTCTTCACGCTTTGAAGAATTCCCCACTGCAACAAGTTGAATGGCCGGACTATTTGGACGATGAGATGAACGTTCACGGGGCCTCCAAGGAGTATATCCAGAAGTTTAAGGAGTATCGCCAATCAATGGTAGAGCCATATGTACCCGAGTGCGTATCTCCTCGGATTGAAGAAGTAGAGTCATATGAGCCGAGTACATAGTACCATATGTACCGGGAGTAGAACCGTACATTCCCGAAGATCCGGAGCGGTGGATATCGGAAGAGGGAGAAGACCCATACTTGTGGGATTCCGATGGATCGAAGAGCAAGAAGAGTGGAAGCGTCCCCGACTTGGATAGATCCATTCCCCCATTTAGATTTTACATATTTGTTATCTTTTAGATACTTTTGAACAATTTGGTTTGTAATGAATACATACTATCTCTTTTATGAGCATTTCATGCATACATATAGAAAAGTCAATTACCACGGATCAATGTCTCCAATTCTTAATATTTCCCATGCTGATTTGATATTCGAAATCGGGTGAGTGATAAATACGAGGACTCGTAGTAAAACGCGCAAGTTAAGGATGGAACAAGAAGAGCTCGCACCTCGTGTGGGTAATCTGGAGAATCAAATGAATGTGATCGCCACAATGGTGGCGGAGATGAAGAGCAATGATGATTGCAAGCCGGGGAGATACCCCGTTGACCCTAATTCTCAAGCTCTGCGGGGCCATCCGATGGAGCAAACGCTAATCCGGCGCCCGCCGCAATCCAACTACGAATCCGGAAAGACCGCCTAAGGATCCTCCCATTGTGATTGACCTGGAGAAAAGGAGAAGCAAGTCCTCAAAATGGAAGAGGAAATTAAGAGGCTCGCTAAGATCGAAGAGTGTTTGGCGAGTCAAGGTTATGAGCTCTCGAGATTCGACAAGGTTGCACCGTTCGAAAAGATAGAGGTTCTGCGATTACAAGGAGCCGAGACTTTGTAAGAAGATATAATGGGACCGGGTGTCCCAAGGCGCACTTGAAGTATTACTTGCGTCGAATGTCGCGGTTCTCCGACAACATTCCACTCTTTTGGTTAACACTTTCCCGGGAAAGCCTATGCAGGGCAGCCCAGGCGTGGTTCATTGAATTGGAGCCGAGAGAGGCTCGCCGATTGGGATAAAGCGCGAGACGAGTTCCTTCGGCAATACAAGTTTAACACTTTGACCGCCCTAACTAGAGAGGACCTTTTAAGGACGGTAAAAGGAAAGAGCGAGGCCGTTCGCGCCTACGCCCGAGAGATGGAGAGCACCTTGGCTGTGCAAGTAAAACCGCCCGTCCGGAAGATGAACTAATAGATCTGTTTCTCAAGGCCCTTCCGTTTGAATTTTTCGACAAGCTGAACACCTCTGGGTGTCGGACATTTGCACACACGATCAAGGTGGCGGAGCGTCATGAGTGGGCGAGAGAGAAGAAGATACCGGCGCGCCTTTCAAACGCCAATACCCTTTGAGAAGGGATATTAGGGAGCAAACTGGAGAAGTAGCTTTTGTCCCTAATCCGCCAAAGCCCAGAAATTTCTCGCCTTCAATTCCTACCCAAGGAACGTCCTCCTGGACCGCTTCCAACCCACCGGAATTCGAAAGAAAAACCCAGTTGTTTTCACCCCACTACCCCGACCCTTATCCAAGTTGTTACCCATGCTTTTGGAGAATCGTTTAGTTGCAAAAGAGCCACCTCGAGCTCACCCGCCAAGATTTCCTGGGTATGATGAGACCCCGGACATGCGTATACCATATGGGAGAAAGGGGGCATAACGCGGATAAGCTGTCTCGCTCCGAAATTCAAGGTGCAAGCATTGATCGACGGAAAAGTTACTGGAATTTGATAAAGCCGAACCGAATGTGCAGCGGAGACCCGCTACACGAGCATCGTGAGGTGAACGCGATCTTTGGAGATGAAGAGGAAGAGGTTATGGAGTTCATAGTGAATATGGATAAAATGCGGGATGTCTTGACATTAGCCTCGCAATACCGGAAGGAGAGAGTATTTCCGGGAGCAAAAAGAAACTTGCTTGGAAAAATTAATTAGCTTGGGCGTCATAGGAAGAATGGAAAATGTCGCTTTCAAGGGGACCTACGTGGCGGTGAACATGCTTTGTGCGAGGAGTTCGCAATGAAACCTACGAGGGAGCTCTTTTGAAAATACCCTCGGGATATTTGATGAGCGTCAAAGATGGTCAAGAAATTGAAGAGATAGACGAATATGAAGTCCGTCTGGATAAGGCCCGCCGGGGCGACGGGAGATTTTGCGAAAGCCCTAGAGAGGGGCGAAATAGTTGATAACACTGGGGAAGATAGTGGTGGGTACAACTTTAAAGTGCTATATTCGGCGCCCCCGAGTTTCTTTGTCAATTCGGAGATGTAGTCCCCGATGGGTGGGGTGGAATGGATGACCCCACAAGTGACGAATTTGTGGGAACGATCGATGAAGTTAAGGACCAAGCGGCTCCTCGGGATGAACGAGAGGAACCAAGAGGTTGATATGCGACTTTCTAATGCGGAGACGCATATACGTCATTTGACGACTATGGTAGCGAGAATTATCGCAATTAATGGCCGGGAACAACGCCACAAGAATAGAAGAGAATATGCGGATTACGGAGATACGGCGGGCCATGGAAACACGAGAATCGAAAGATCGCTCTACTACAAGAGCAAGGAGATGACGTGTCGAGGAAAATGGATGAGTTGAAGGAGCTGATTACGCCACTCACCCAAGCGAGAAATGTCCCGCCTCAAGGTGTGAACCCGAGGGTGGTCTTCCGCACGAAGTATAATGGCGCTGGGTGTCCTCCGGCGCATGTCTCATACTATCTTCGCCAAATGGTTGGCCACCATGAAGATGACGAAACAACGATCCGGAACTTTGGACAAAGTTTAATGGGCCTCGCGTTGGTATGGTTTCAATCAATCGATCTAGGCCGGGTCCCGAGTGGGAGGATTTATCGAGCACTTCATACGACACTTTGAAGGCTGGAATCGAGGTTATTTCACTAAGGCTAATCTGTTGAATATCCGGAAAGGGGAAGACGAGAGTTTTGAACTCTTCACTAGGAGGTGGAAGAAACACGCTGTGATGGTACAACCGCCCTTGTCGAGAGAGAGAAATGTTGGAGTTAAATCTTGAAGTCACTTCCGGCGGAATACTTTGATCGCATGTATGCATACACTTACTCGTCGTTCCAACATATGGTGGAGATTGGTATGAGAATTGAGGGGATTATCCTAAGAGTCAAAAGGGAAAGCGAGAGAGATCTGGATGAAGAAAACGCCACGGCGATAAGGCCCGGTCCGAACATAACCCCGAGGAGGTTCATGAGGATGAAATGATTGGGATGATAGATGCCCCAATTCGTTTCGTGATTGATTTGAACAAAGTTGATAGCTGGGAGTTAGAAGCTTCTAGTTCGGAAAAACCATCAACATCCGAATCACTACCGAGAAAAGATCATACCGGTGAGGATTAAATTACCGCTGTGGAAGAGTACAACTCAAGGGCGGTTCATTGGGATTATGGAGCGGGGCGAGATTGACGCCATAATGAGATCCGGAAGATGTTATCCCCGAGAGAAGTGGATTACGAAAAGAGAATCCCAAGCTGCGGAAGAGGTTGAGAAGTTGCAATCGGTCGTGAGGACCGGTGAATATGATGTCGTTGACCAAGCTGCGGAAGATGCCCGCACGAGATTTCCTTCTTGGATCTCTTCAAAAATTCTGAAAAGCACAAAGACGCCCTTTTGAAGGTGCTTTGGATGAGGTGCATGTTCCGAGACAATTAACGAAGTGCAATTGGGAGACTTTGTGGGTGCTATCCTTCGAAGGACCAGGATATCCTTCTCGGACGAAGACTTCCCGAAAGAAGGGCGAGTTCACAACAAAGCCCTTTACATAGGCTGTGAGGTGTCACGGAAAGGAGGTTCCTCACGTCTTGATTGATAATGGTTCCGCTTTCAACTTTGTGTCCACTAAGCACTTTGAGAAGCTTGGGGATCAATGAAGATTTTGTGAAGACATCCAAGGCCACCATCCGATCATTTGATGGAGTCTCCAAGAATGTTGTAGGAGAGATTGAGCTGGACATTGACATTGGACCGGTAACTTTCTCTATACCGTTCCAAGTATTGGATATTCAAGCGCCTTCACCTTGCTCCTGGGAAGACCGTGGATTCATGTGTCTGGAGCGGTACCTTCCTCTCTGCATCAAAAGTTAAAATTTGTGGTCAAGGGTCAATTGATCACCGTCCATGGCGAGACGGGACATCGGGCCGCTTTAAAAGGGATGGTTCCATACGTCGAACCCTCAAAAGAGGAGGAGCTGAGTTATCACACCTTCGACATTGTATACATCATGCATGTGTTACCGGATGCAAAGGTGGCTATACCCGAGCTTTCAAGACCTGCAACTATGGCGGGAAAAGTGCTACTCTCGAATGGATTTATTCGGGTCTTTGGATTAGGGAAATATGGTCGGGGAATCCGTAACCCTTTGAATTTGGGCTCAAATGACCACAAGGTTGGTGCAGGTTATAGCGGAATAGTGGAAAATAACATAGGTCGAGGCCGAGGTCGAAACAATCGTTATGGAGACCATGGACGCCGTGGGCGCCAAGGTGGCCGTTTCATAGGTACCGATGTATGGAAAGCTAGAGGAAAAATGCTCCTAAACCCTTTATTCGAGGTATTCTCTAAGGGAGGCAAATGGCTGGAAGATGAAGACATCTACGAGGATGCGAGCCGGACTTATTCAACCCGTTCCTGGATAATCGGGTGAACGTGATAATTGAGTGGGTGGACGATGATTTCCCCACCCCCGAGTAAAAGGCTCTTTCCGAACTTTATCTTTTAATGCATTTTGATTACTGCATTTGCTTTAAAGCTTTTTGATGTTTTAGCACCTTTGGGTCACATCTTTGTGATCCGGGAAGTGCAATCTTGTATTGTTCTTAGTTGCATTTATTAATGAAAAACATTTCAAATTTGATTACGAGCATGTGGAGCAACGGATTGGTCCGATGATGACAATTGATTCTACCATGAAACTTGAGGCCCGATCCGCCATATGATCTAGGATTTTAAACGGCTTTTGAGAACCGGGATGTCCGGAAGATCGTGGACTAGTTCTCCTTTCCTTATCTAAGAAAATTGAAATTTGAAAAATGTTTTCATGATAGGAATCATGCATCCTTCAATTTTATCATCTTTGAATACTAACCTATCATGGTGCATTTCGGGCATGTCATCCCACCCATACATAACGAGGTTAATATGTGACTCATATCAGCTCGATGACTATGCATGCGAAGTTGATATAGACGAGGTTGATGTGAGCGATATCAAGAAAGAATGGGATTGTTTCGAAGAATCTAAGCCTCCTATTTCGAAGAACCTATCATCATTAATTTGGGAGATTACATTGCGTCAAGGAAGTGAAAATAGGAGGACACACATCGGCGGCGGATATTTTAAGAATGACGGTGTTACTCAAGGAATATCAAGATATCTTCGCACGGTCGTATCTTGACATGCCGGGTCTAGATCGTGAGATTGTGGAGCATGCTTTGCCCACAGATCCTTCTTGCACACCCGGTAAATCAATCACCCGGAAGAATGAATCTGACGAGCGGCGGATAAAATCAAGGAAGAGGTGATGAAGCTCCTTAAAGTTGGATTTATCGAGGCTGTCCCATATCTTGATTGGGTCGCCAATATCGTACCGAGTTAAGAAGAAGGATGGGAGAATTAGAATATGCGTGGATTATCGGGACTTGAACAAAGCTAGTCCCAAGGATGATTTTCCCCTACCGCACATTGATGTGCTCGTCGACGATCTTGCGGGTTTTGAATTGTTCTCCTTTATGGATGGATTCTCGGGATATAATCGGATCATCTGCTGAAGGAAAAAGATAAGATCAAGACCTCATTCACTACACAATGGGGAACTTTTTGTTACAAGGTGATGCCATTTGGGTTGAAAAATGCGGGTGCAACATATCGAGAGGGCTATGGTGACCCTTTTTCATGATATGATACATAAGGAGATCGAGGTCTATGTGGATGATATGATTGCCAAGTCCAAGCCTGGAGAAGACCATGTTAAAGTGCTGAAGAAGTTATTTGATCGATTGAGAAAGTATAAGCTCAAGTTGAATCTGCGAAATGCGTATTTGGCGCAAGATGCGGAAAGGCTGCTAGGGTTTGTGGTGAGCAGCCGTGGTATTGAAATTGACCCTTCCAAGATTAAAGCCATATGGGAAATAGGAACTCTGTTCTTGTTAAAGAAGTAAGGGGTTTCTTGGGAAGATTGAATTATATATCAGATTCATATCCCAACTATCGAAACGGCAAAACCCTTCTTCAAGTTGCTAAAGAAAGGTACAAAGGTGAAATGGGATGCGGAATGCCAACAAGCATTTGAGAAGATCAAGGAATATCTGGTACAACCTCCGGTATTGGTACCTCCTATCCCCGACGTTCCTTTAACTCTATATCGACGTTAATGATGAGTCCTTGGGAGCTTTACTTGCCCAAACTAACCCCAAGGATCGTAAAGAGCGGGCCATATATTATTTGAGCAAAAAGTTTACAACATCGAAGTCAAATACCCAACGAGTGGAAAGGACTTGCGTAGCATTGGTTTGGGTCCTCCACGAGATTGAGGCGTATACACTTGCATTATCATATAGAGCTGGTCACTTTGAAAATGACCCCATCAAATACCTTTTGGAGAAGCCAACATTGTTGGGAAAGATGGCTAAATGGCAAATCTTGCTTTCGAGTTCGATATCAAAACCTCTCCCCAAAAATCTGTCAAGGGAAGAGCAATTGCTTGACATGCTAGGCGAGAATCCTCCTAAGGACGTTTGAGCAAAACAAGGGAGGTCAAATCCTGAATATATCGAAGACAAATGGACAATGTACTTTGACGGTGCGGTGAACCTCACTTGGATCGAGCCTTTGGGGCGATTCGATATCCCACGAAGATCAACATTATCCGGTTTCAGCCAAGTTGGTATTCCCTGCACCAACAACATTTACGAATATGAAGCATGCGCATACTAGGATTACAATTGGCTATCTCATTAAAGGTGAAGAAGCTCTTGGTATACGGAGATTCCATGCTAATCATTTTACAAACTCAAGGGGAGTGGAAGACAAAGGATCCCAAGCTTATTCCTTATCATAAATACCTCGAAGAGCTGATCCAACACTTTGAGGAGATTACTTTCGAATATCTGCCGAGAACTCGAGAACCATTTTGCTGATGCTTTGGCCACATTATCAGCCATGTTACAAGTGCAAAATGGTCTTGAGATAGAACCGTTAAGGATTGACATCCTTGAGCAACCCGCATCTTGCATGGTCATTGAAGAAGAACCCGATGAGGAACCGTGGTATCATGACATCAAGAATTACCTCTTTGAAGGGCGAATTCCCTTGAACAGTCAACCGAGAAGATAAAAAGTACATAAGCAAGATGGCATCTAAATTTTTCCTCGGCGGACAGATCCTATACAAGAGATCCTTTGACTCGATCCTGGCGAGGTGCGTGAATTCCAAAGAAGCAAATCTCATTATGAAAGAGATTCATGAAGGGGAATGTGGACCGCATATGAATGGCCACCTCCTCGCCAAGAAGATTATGAGACTCGGGTATTCTTGGTTGACTATCGAGTCGGATTGCAACCAGCATGTTAGATCCTGTCATCAATGCCGGGTATACGGCGACGGGATAAATGCGCCGCCAACCGAGCTACATCAAATGTCGAGCCATGGCCATTCTGCATGTGGGGAATTGATATGATTGGCCCTATCAACCCAAAGGCCTCAAACGGACATCGCTTTATTTTGGTGGCTATTGACTACTTCACTAAATGGATTGAAGCCAGCTCATATGCCAATGTCACTTTGCGAATAGTGTGGCTAAGTTTATCAAGCGAGATATCATCTCAAGATATGGAGTGCCAAGAGCCATCATTACGAGACAATGGCTCAAATTTGAACAACAAGGTTGTCGATCAACTATTGGAACAATTTAAGGTACGACACCTTAATTCTTCGCCTTACCGCCCGCAAATGAATGGAGGCGTGGAAGCGGCAAACAAGAACATCAAGAAGATATTGGCCAAAGCTGCTGAGAAATATCGAGATTGGCACGAAAGATTGCCATATGCTCTCATGGCCTACCGAACTTCAATTCGTACTTCAAGCTGGGGGCAACTCCTTACTCTTTGGTATACGGTATGGAAGCAGTCCTACCGGTAGAGGTGGAAATCCCCTCTTTAAGGATTACTGTCTCAAGTAGGGCTCACGAGAAGATGAATGGAGTCGACGGAGACACGAACAATTGAATTTGATTGACGAAAAGCGATTAAGGGCTATCTGTCATGGTCAAAGTTATCGGAAGAAAGTGGCCGAGCTTTTAACAAGAAGGTTAAACCTAGAAGTTTTGAAGCGGGGATGCTAGTTGTGAAGAAAATGCTCCCAAACGCACAACACCCGGGAGGCAAATTCATGCCAAATTATGAAGGCCCCTATGTGATTCGGAAGGTCTTATCAGGGGGAGCTCTTATACTTGTAAACATGGATGGAGAAGAATTGGCAAGTCCGGTGAATTCGGATGCCGTGAAGAGATATTTTCCTTGAAATAAATTGAGCTTCGGAGCGGTTGATGAGCGAGATATGAGTCACATGAAAATTTTGCATTTGCATGACATCTGCATACATGCATTTGCATACGTTTGTATTTTGTAGGTGGGTGGGAATCATGAAGAACTTTGCGAGCAAGCGATCAAAACAGGGAAGTTATACATTTACTTTGGATCACGGATTTTGAATATCTTGGACTAATTGTTTCCTTTTGTTCTTTACGGGAAACGGGAGTCGACACCCGAAAGAGGAGACGGGAGTCAACATCCGAAGGAGATAAGAAGAAATCACTTCGGGATTTGAAAATTTGAATATCTTGGACTGATTGTTTCCTTTTGTTTTTTACGGGAGACAGGAGTCAACGTCCGAAGGAGACGAGAAGAAATCGCCTCGGAACTTAAAATTTTGAATACCTTGAGCTGATTGTTTCCTTTTGTTTTTACGGGGACGAAGCCAATATTTGAAGAAGACGGGTTTGAGGTTCTCTTTCTTTACAAAAGAATTTTCATACGCCGTCGTGCTTGAAATTGAAAAAACTTGGAATTATAGAGCCACAAGGCCCTTTCAAAGAAATATTCCTTACAAATTACGAAACATCTTTTGAATATTATCTTTGATGAGAACATTTGGCAAACGATGAATTTTGATGAAAACGCCACGAGTTTCTATAAAAGGGCATGCTTTGAAAGCTTTTCAAAAGAATGATCCTTCAAATGAAAAGAGGCAAACTTTGTCCTTAAACACGTCCACGACACACTTGAGTGATGAGTGAGAGTGATGGAGCGAAAGAGCTTAATTTTGGGACGTAGGGATCATTCGCGGTGATTACATGGATTAAAATGATGAAAGGCATTTCCATTTCAAAATTATCCATACACATTTGTATCCCTTGATAACCACTCACGAGCCAAAAGGGAGAATTTTATGAATATAACCCTGTCAAGAACCACCCCACAATGGGGCATATTTGGAGGTTCATTGGATGATTCCTTGGAGAAAAGGTCGGGTAAGACTTTATTGTGCTTGACTGCATCAATCTTTTTGTGATTAGCTTCGGGTGATTTACGGCAAAGACTTGGAACACCTCAAAGTGAAGAAAAGCATTTCATCTCTATATCCCAAACACTTACCCTTTGAAAAGCCAATTTGAGCCTTTGAATATTCATTTCTAAACCCTTGTTGGTGATCACCCCCCCCCACTGGGGCAAAGCAAAGGAATTACCAGCAATGAATCAAAAAGCATGATCGGAAGAATTTTGATCTTTGGTCTCAAAAGAACCGATCGGTGCGAAAATGATGAAGAATGAAAGGGCTAGAAAAAGCAAAGTGCCTGGTAAAAGCAAGGCCAAAGCCCATGAAAAGAGCATCCCGAAAAGGGGCAAATCCTAAAGAAAAATCATTAAGATGAAAAGAGGAAAATCCTCAAAATCAATTGGAAAAAGAATGATTGTGAATCTTACGCAAAAGGCAAATGAAAGCTGGAGAAATGTCAAGGTGATCACCAAAGTTCACCCTCTTTTGAAAATATGGCCGTTCTTAAAGAGCCCACCTTAAACCAAAATACAACTGTCACCGAAACTTTTACGATCTAAGAGGTGTTTCGAGGTTAATGCAAGAAATCATACGAGGAAGCTACCGCTAAAGAGGTAAGTACAATCTGTCTTATCATGACTTCGGGGTTCTTGACTTGTAGACCCGAAGAAGCTATTTTTGATCAAAATTCATTTCTAAACTTCAAAATGAATATCCTTTGAAAAGCCTTTGACCCGGCTCGAATTACGGTCCCTTTTAAAATGCCTTCTACGATTAGTCGGATTGTATGAATCTCGAATGATCCCGAAACCTCGAGGTTAGGTTTCTGTGAGCGATTTGAATTTTAAGAAAAGCCTTCCTAAATGGTGAGAAGCCCTCTTGGATGAAGGAAAATCCTTTTGAAAATTTTTTAAAAAACAACCTTTTTGAAGAACACTCGGGATGTGTCATTCAAAGTCCATCCCCGAGTGGAGATTTGAAATTGTGATTGGAGACATTTCCCTCACAAATACACTTTGAAAATTTGTCTAGAATTCTTGAATTTTTTCCAAGAACTTAAAGTTGTCATACTAATGATGTTTGATTGAACTTTCTGCGGGTTCCCTGGTGACCCCAAATCCTCGGAAAAGTTGCATTCTAAAGATTTGATTAACTTGGATTTTACTGCGGGTCTTTTGGCATCCCCGGGTCCTCGGATCCTCTGCTTATTTGAAAATTTGAAATAGGGTTTGAGCTCTGTAGGTACACTAGTCAACCTAGGTCCTCGAGATGGCACCCTCTCGGACGGTTAGTAGCTTGGAGAGACGAAAACCGATCTGCTTATTTGAAAATTTGAAATAGGGTTTGAGCTCCGTAGGTACACTAGTCAACCTAGGTCCTCGAGATGGCACCCTCTCGGACGGTTAGTAGGCTGGAGAGACGAAAACCGATCTGCTTATTTGAAAATTTGAAATAGGGTTTGAGCTGCTGTAGGTACACTAGTCAACCTAGGTCCTCGAGATGGCACCCTCTCGGACGGTTAGTAGGCTTGGAGAGACGAAAACCGATCTGCTTATTTGAAAATTTGAAATAGGGTTTGAGCTCTGTAGGTAGGTACACTAGTCAACCTAGGTCCTCGAGATGGCACCCTCTCGGACGGTTAGTAGTTTGGAGAGACGAAAACCGATCTGCTTATTTGAAAATTTGAAATAGGGTTTGAGCTCCGGTAGGTACACTAGTCAACCTAGGTCCTCGAGATGGCACCCTCTCGGACGGTTAGTAGGCTGGAGAGACGAAAACCGATCTGCTTATTTGAAAATTTGAAATAGGGTTTGAGCTCCGTAGGTACACTAGTCAACCTAGGTCCTCGAGATGGCACCCTCTCGGACGGTTAGTAGCTTGGAGAGACGAAAACCGATCTGCTTATTTGAAAATTTGAAATAGGGTTTGAGCTCTGTAGGTACACTAGTCAACCTAGGTCCTCGAGATGGCACCCTCCGCACGGTTAGCTGGAGAGACGAAAACCGATCTCTTATTTGAAAATTTGAAATAGGGTTTGAGCCGTGGTACACTAGTCAACCTAGGTCCTCGGATGGCACCCTCTCGGACGGTTAGTAGTTGGAGAGACGAAAACCGATCTGCTTTTTAAGATGGTGAGTCCCCGCATGGAGGATAGCCAATCTTTTTTAAATAGGTGAAACCCCTTTGTTACAAGGGTGAACCTCCCCCTCGAACGGTTAGTAGGTTGGAGAGACGAAAGCCGATCTGCTTTTTAGATGGTGAGTCCCAGCATGGAGGATAGCCAATCTTTTTTTAAATAGGTGAAACCCCTTTGTTACAAGGGTGAACCTCCCCCTCGACGGTTAGTAGGCTGGAGAGACGAAAGCCGATCTGCTTTTTAGATGGTGAGTCCCCGCATGGAGGATAGCCAATCTTTTTTAAATAGGTGAAACCCCTTTGTTACAAGGGTGAACCTCCCCCTCGACGGTTAGTAGGTTTGGAGAGACGAAAGCCGATCTGCTTTTTAGATGGTGAGTCCCCGCATGGAGGATAGCCAATCTTTTTTAAATAGGTGAAACCCCTTTGTTACAAGGGTGAACCTCCCCCTCGAACGGTTAGTAGCTGGAGAGACGAAAGCCGATCTGCTTTTTAGATGGTGAGTCCCCGCATGGAGGATAGCCAATCTTTTTAAATAGGTGAAACCCCTTTGTTACAAGGGTGAACCTCCCCTTTGAGACGGTTAGTAGTCTGGAGAGACGAAAGCCGATCTGCCCCCTTTTTAAATGATGAATCCCTAGTGGATAGTCAAACCCATTTTAAATAGGTGAAACCCCTTTGTTACAAGGGTGAACCTTCCTTCCAAATCTTCAAACCACCACTCGACATCATACGGACGGCGACCATTGCAAATCTCGTCGCGCCATTCCACGAGTAATTCCATACCTTTGAATCTTTCAACCTCGGATCGACAAATCTCAAACCATAGACGGGTGAGCTACGGGTAAGTCTCTCTCTTCTCATTTCTCTTTCACATAAAATGAGCATGAGGCGGAAATAATTCCCCACGGAGTCGGAGCTTAAAGCTGCGAAGGTAAAGCAATCGAATGTCAAAGACTTATTTTCTTTAGATTTTTTCCCAGCGAGTCGATTAAGGATCCAGGTGTCACCTTGTCTTTGAAAGCAACCTCTAACCGAGATTACTTTCAAAGAGGGGCATTGTTGACACTCGAATTTTTAGTCGGTTTTCCTTTAGTTTTATTTTCCAAAATTCATTAAAAATTCACAAAAAATCAAAAAATTAAAAAATCAACATTGGAAGCCTTGGCCAAGCTTAAGGAACCAATTTGGAACAAAAAATAATTTTTCATATTTTTCGCATTTTTTTTATTTTAGGGAAAATAGGAAAATACTTGAAAAATTCATAAAAAATACTTTTCGAGGTCGCAAAAATACATAAAAATGTTCAATATTTTTCTTTTAATTCCCTTTTAATATTGACCTCAATAAAAATCAAAAATTGAGTTTAATCTTAGGTGTTTCTTCACAACGCCTAAGGTTGAATTTGCACAAAAAATACCAATTGAGTCTCTTTATTTGCAATTTTTGCACATTTGTTGTCTAGACATTCAATTGCAGTCCCTTTGAACTTTAATTTGATCAATTCCACCCTCAATTGCACGAATTGCACGAATTAGGCAAAATCCCCAAAATATTTTCAATTTAGTCCCTCAATCGGTCAATTTTTGAAATTACTTTTAATTGAGGGACTATCATTGCAAAATCGGACTGTCACCCTATGTTTTCATGCATTCTAAATCGATTGGAATGGGTTTCAGGATCCAATTTGGTCAAATTGACACTCAATTGAACATTTCCCCAATTTGGGATTTTAGAAAAATTTGGGGTTTTTGTGCAAATTGATAAGAAATTTTGGGCGAAATTGCATTTCTAGATAATATCCAGGCCCCTAAGTGCAATTTTCAAATTTAATTGCAAAAATTCCAAGTCAATTTTGTTTAATTTTGAAAATTACGCGAAGTTCATTGTCCGAACCGGTTCGGACCGGTCTGACCGCCGGTCGGACCGGTCGAACCGGTCCCGAACAGTGCTTCGTCTTCCTCAGAACGCCCGTGCATATGAACAGTGAATGGCATGATTTGGACGATCAAATTGACAGGCCAATTGGTGATAATCGAAGCAATTAATTTAGGCGTTTTGTTCCCCCGAGGTTGATACGCGTTGATTGAGCCAAGTATCAAGATCAATGGCCGCCGGAGGAGCTCCGGCGAGCGATCAAAGTCACGGCGACATGAAAAAGTCAACAGCCTGCAAATCAAGTGCAATTCGCGCGTAATTGACATCGCCGGAGCACCAAACGGAGTCCAACGGAATTGCATTCCGTTCTTGACGCCGTTTAGACCATTTGGCACACTTGAGCACGTGCGGAGGAAGCTCGGCCAGCTCACATTCGACGCGCAAATTCGAAAGTGGGTATAAATAGCTGGGGAGCTTCGCGAATGAGAGAGGTTCATTTGCTCGCCCGGGCAACGAGAATAGAGATAGAGAGAGAGAGAAAGCGAAGGAGAGCTCACCTTCTCGCCCGAGCGATCGAAGGTTTGAGCTCGGTGCAGTGAGTTCTTCGCGAAGGCAATCCGGAGAGAATCGAACCTCGCCGCTACTTCGGGAAGCTTGCCCGAACCTTGGAGAAGCGATCGCGGCCTCTGGATTAGCTCGAAACCTTCAAAATCGGTGAGTCGACTTCTCAAGCTTCTTCTTGTGCAATCATGGCGTCGCATCATCCCGAGCATGATTGTTGCAATTAGTTTGTGCGTTTTACTCCTTGAGCATCACTGACCACAATCGCACTTCGTTTTTGCATCGATTTCCCTCGAATCACGCGAGTCGAACCCCCAACCTTGCTCGGTGCGGCCGAACACGGCCGGGCTATTTCGAGACCTTGCGAGCTCGATCGAGGCTCGAGGTAAGTTCACTTACCTCTTATTAAGGCTTCGTGTGATATGATTTGATTGTTATGCTATATCTTTGTGCGTTTGAAGTTACGGTTGTCGCATTTGTGATTGATCGATTCTCGCGATTTAGTGGATAAAATACTTAGATCTTTGGATATGTTATAGAGGAGGTTCGGGTGAGTTGTTTGGCGTTGGTTTCACGTTATTCCGGCGAGATCTCACCGTCGGATCTCGCCGGAGGGATGTCGGCCGTCCGTTTAGTGGTCGTCGCGAGGAAGAAGAAGAAGGTGACGTGGCGGTCAACGTGGTCGGCGGTCGACGTGTCGGGCGCTGGTTGGTCCCGGCTCGTCGGCCCGGCTCGGCTCGGCCGTTGGCGCGGACGGGCGAGAGTCGAGATCTCATCCAACGGCCCAGTTATTAGTTGAGTTTGATTACGGGCCGTTGGATCTTTATTTTTATATTTTTGGATATTAGATATATTAGATTAGAAAATAGAAAATGTAAAACGGTGTCGTTTAATGTAGGCGATTCGGCGTCGTTTTGGCTATAGAATGGATGGACGGTCCGAGATCAAGTCTAGGTTAGATCATGACCGTTCATGCATTTAACGATCCGGCGTCGTTTTAGCAAGAGTAGGACGAATGGCTGAGATGAGATCTAGGTTAGATCTCGGCCGTTCATTCGATAAGCGGATACGTCGTCGTTTTGGTTCCGAGAAAGATTGGACGGTGCGAGATCGGGTTTAGAATTAATCGCGGCCGTTCATTGCTATAAGTGATGCGGCGCCGTTTAGACTAAGACCCGGAAGCGTCGTCGTTTTGATTAGGGTAGAGTCAATGGCTGAGATTGATTTAAGAGTTGATCTCGGTAGTCCATTTCTTTTATATATTTTCGAATAATAGGAAATTAGTTTAGAAAATAAAAAAAATCAAATAAATAGCATACGGCGCCGTTTTAGGCGTAGAGGTTGCACGAGCGGTCGGACCGGGTTGACCGGCCGTTGACCGGTTTGACCCGGTCCGGTTCATTAATAAAAAATAATAAAAAATAAAAAGAAATTTCCAAAAATCCAAAAAAATTGTAAAAATACTTAGAAAATTCATAAAAATTCCCAGATTTTCACAAAAAATTTCTAAAAATTCCTAGATCGATTCGGGACTCATAAAGTCTGGATCGAAAATTTTGAGACTTCAAGGGTCGATTAATTTCGATCCGGAAAATTTCCAATATTTTTTAAAAATAAATAAAAATTCCAAAAAATAGAAAAAATTAGAAAAATTCAAGAAAATCACAAAAAATGAGAAATGGCCACATTCAACTGGCCAAATCGAAATTTTGTGATTTTCGAGTCCCGAACCCCAAAAAATGACCATTCTACCCTTACGGGCCATTCGCCCCAAATTTTTACCAAATCACCCCGATACCCAAAATTGATTTTTGTGTGGGCCGATAGGGCCATTTTAGACATATCAAACCCTGATTGATTGATTTGATTGCTTGTAATGATTTTGATTGTAGCGTTAATTCCTCGATTGTGATTGATTAGGATAGAAAAATCCCATCTGTATGAATACTTAGATTTTTTAGGACCTACCTCATCTTATATCGCATCCGCATGAAATCTTAGGTTAGAAAAACAATCAACATCGGTAACCGAAAGGGCGTCAAATATGAAACTTGGCGTAACCAAATCCCCGGACCCAAAATCTCCGGTTTTCGCGGGCAACCGAACGGTTTCTCCCGACCGCTCGGTAAGGTTTTCCGATCGTACCTTCCAATAAATCGATCGGTGGCGACTCCAAATTGCATGTACATCTCGCACATGCCACCTGACCACACAAGGTCAATTTCGATATTTGAAAAATTTTACCCGACATCGCGATTCGAGTAATGGGTCTTGGGAGAGACTCGCGATCCCCCATATATATGCCTATAAAAGGAGGGATCGGCTCGTTAGCCCTATTCCACCCCGGGAAGGAAATTTCCGGGAGGGTCGCGACACTCCATGCGGGGACTCACCATCTAAAAAGCAGATCGGCTTTCGTCTCTCCAGCTACTAACCGTCTGAGGGGGAGGTTCACCCTTGTAACAAAGGGGTTTCACCTATTTAAAAGAGATTGGCTATCCTCCATGCGAGGACTCACCATCTAAAAAGCGGATCGGCTTTCGTCTCTCCAGCTACTAACCGTCCGAGAGGGTGCCATCCGAGGACCTAGGTTGACTAGTGTACCTACGCAGCTCAAACCCTATTTCAAATTTTCTAAAAAGCAAATCGGTTTTCGTCTCTCCAGCTACTAATCGTCCGAGAGGGTGCCATCCGAGGACCTAGGTTGACTAGCGTACCTCTGGAGCTCAAACCCTATTTCAAATTTTCAAATAAGCAGATCGGTTTTCGTCTCTCCGACTACTAACCGTCCGAGAGGGTGCCATCTCGAGGACCTAGGTTGACTAGTGTACCTACGGAGCTCAAACCCTATTTCAAATTTTCAAATAAGCGAGATCGGTTTTCGTCTCTCCGGCTACTAACCGTCCGAGAGGGTGCCATCCGAGGACCTAGGTTGACTAGTGTCTTGTCGCGACCCTCCGGAAATTTTCCCGGGCGGAATAGGGCTAATGAGCCGATCCCTTAATTTTTTTTTTATAACCCCGGTTGTCGGCGGGGTATTTTATTTTGAGGATCGCGGGTCTCTCCCAAGACCAATTACTCGAATCGCGATGTCGGGTAAAATTTATCAAATATCGAAATTGACCTTGTGTGGTCAAGTGGCATGTGCGAGGTGTACATGCAATTTGGAGTCGCCACCGATCGATTTATTGGAAGGTACGATCGAAAAACCTTACCGAGCGGTCGGGAGAAACCGTTCGGTTCCGTGAAAACCAGAGATTTTGGGTCCGGGGGACTTGGTTACGCCAAATTTCATATTTGACGCCCTTTCGATTACCGATGTTGATGGTTTTTCTAACCTAAGATTTCATGCAGATGCGATATCGGATGAGGTAGGTCCTAAAAAATTCTAAGTATTCATGCAGATGGGATTTTTCTATCACAATCAACAAAAAATAATGCGCAATCAAAATCATTACAAGCAATCAAATCAATCAATCAAGGTTTGATATGTCTAAAATGGCCCTATCGGCCCACACAAAAATCAATTTTGGGTATCGGGGTGATTTGGTAAAAATTTGGGGCGGAAGGCCCGGAAGGGTAGAATGGTCATTTTTGGGAGTTCGGGACCCAAAAATCACAAAATCGGGGTCGGACCAGTTGAATGTGGCCATTTCCCATTTTTTGTGATTTTATGGAATTTTTCTAATTTTTTCTATTTTTTTTTTTGAATTTTCATTTATTTTTCAAAAATATTGGAAATTTTCCGGATCGAAATTAATCGACCCTCGAAGTCTCAAAAATTTTCGATCCAGACTTTATGAGTCCCGAATCGATCTACAAATTTTTAGAAATTTTTTATGAAAATATGGGAATTTTTATGAATTTTCTAAGTATTTTTACAATTTTTTTTTGGATTTTTGGAAATTTCTTTTTATTTTTATTTTTTATTTTTTATTAATAGACCGGACCGGTTCGACCCGGTCAACGGCCGGTCAACCCGGTCCGACTGCCCATGACCCGCTCGGACCCTAAAACGGTACCGTATCTATTTATTTCTTCATTTATTTTTGATTTTCTAAACTAATTTCTAATATCCGAATATTACTAAAATAAAAACGGACGGTCGAGATCAATCCCGGATTTGATCTCGGCCATTGACTCGCGCCCTAGCAAAACGACGACGTCTCAGCCCTCTACACAAGAAACGACACCGCATTTGGCTATTACACGGACGGCCACGATCTAATCTAAGGCCCGATCTAAGCCGTTCATTCCTCTCGTACACAAAACGGCGACGCTTTAGAACTATGAACTAAACGACGTCGCCTAACTAAATCAACGAACGGCTGCGATTCAAAATAAAAACTGATCCGGGCCGTTGAATCCTTAAACTACAAAACGACGCCGTGTAGGTTAAAACGTTGGACGGTCATGATTGATCCTAGAGCTAATCTGGGCCGTCTAATCTTAATCTATCCTAAACGACGCCACACCACTTAACAAAAACGGCACCGCTTCTCTGTTTTCATTTTCTGTTTAATATATACTAATATTCGAAAATAAAAATACAGATCCGACGGCCGAGAATTAAATCCACCGATTTACCTCAACAGTCGGATCGGATCTGAGTCGGCTCGTGCGCGCCAACGGCCGAGCCGACTCGGATCCGAGCTGGACCTATGAAATGATGCCACCTCAGCTCGTTGACCTCTTGACCGCCACATCGGCATCGTCTTCTCCATCGCGACGACAACTAATGGACGGCCAGAAACTCTCCTGCGAGATCCAACGGTGAGATCTCGCCGGAGTAACCCCAAACCAACTCGAATCGCTTCGTCTCTCTTCACGGACCAATATACCTCAAAATCAAAGGATTTCTTCTACTAAAATCGTGAGAAACAGACCAAGCACATTCGCGACATCCAGAACTTCAAACACACAGCATATAGCGTAACAATCAAATCATATCACACAGAAGCGAGAATAAGAGGTAAGTGAACTTACCTCGAGCTCAGATCGAGCTTGCAAGGTCTGAAAAAGACTGGCCGGTGTTCGGCCGGACCGAGCAAGGTTGGGGGTTCGACTCGCGGGATTCAAGGGAAATCGATGCAAAAACGGAGTGCGATTGTGGGTAGTGAAGTTCAAGGATGAAAACGCCCACATTAATTGAAGAGATCATGCTCGCAGAAGTAAGATGCCATGCGTGTGCGGTAGAAGGAAGTGAAGCTCGACTTACGGTTTTAGGGCGTTGCAGGTTGATTCAGGCGGCGCGATCGCTTCCTTGGAGTGAATGCGAGCTTTTGGACTTGATTTCGAAGCTCGAGATCGCCCGAGATGGTCGGACGGGCGACTCACGGTCGAGACTCCGGTGAAGTGACCGCAACACTCGCGAGAGCCTCTCTCTCTTAATCTCTCTCTTTCTCTCTCTATTACGTTACTTGATGAACCGAATGAACCTCTCTCTGTCTAGAATCTTCCTCGCCCCTTTTATAGTTGCATTTCAAATTTTGGCGCGTCGGGCGAGCTTAAGTCGGTGATGATCCACACGTGCTGCCCACGTGATTTTTTATCGCCCGAGGTCGGACGGCGATGGACATCACGGTATGCTCCGTTTGGTTCTCCGTTAATTGTAAATCGAGCTTCAATTTGGCCAATTTCGCGAATGTTGACTTTCTGCCCCGCCGCATCTTTGACCGGCCATTCCGATCGTCTCCGGCGGCCATTGGCCATGCCGCCGGTGACAAATGACGCGCCACCACCCGAGAATCAAAAGCCCCACATCAATTTCATTGATTAAGGTCGAATTGGCCTTCAATTTGATCGTTGAAGTTCGCCCGTTAAGTCTGCAGAATGAAGTGCTCGCGCGAGGAAGAAGAAGCATTATTCGGGACCGGTTCGACCGGTCCGACCGACGGTCAGACCGGTCCGAACCGGTTCGGACGTGCAATTTTCAAAATTAATCCGAATTTAATGGGAATTTTTGCAATTAAACCTCAAAATTGGACTTAGGGGCCTAGATATTATCGAGAAATGCAATTTTGCCCAAACGTTCTCATCAATTTGCATGAAAACCCCAAATTTTTCAAAATTCCCAAATTGGGGAAAAGTTCAATTGATCGTTAATTTGACCAAATTGGACTATGAAACCTATGCCAATTGATTTAAAATGTATGAAAACATAGGGGTACAGTCCAATTTTATCAAGATAGTCCCTCAATTAAAAGTAATTTCGAAAATTGGCTGATTGAGGGACTAAATTGCAAATGATTTGGGGATTTGGCCTAATTCGTGCAATTGGCGCAATTGAGGGCGCAATTGATCAAATTGAAGTTCAAAGGGACTGCAATTGAATGTCTAGACCTAAAATGTGCAAAATTTGCAAATAAAAAGACTCAATTGGTATTTTTTGTGCAAATTCAACCTTAAGCGTTATGAAGAAACACCCAAAATCGAACTTGATTTTCGATTTTTCTTGAGGTCAATATTAAAAGGAATTAAAAGAAAAATATTGGATATTTTTGTGTATTTTTGTGACCTCTAAAAGTATTTTTTATGATTTTTCAAAGATTTTTCCTATTTTTCGAAAATATAAAAAGAATGCGAAAAATATGAAAAATTATTTTTTGTTCCAAATTGGTTCCTTAGGCTTGGCCAAGGCTTCCAATGTTGATTTTTTAATTTTTTGATTTTTTGTGAATTTTTGATAAATCTTAGAAAATAAAATTAAAAGAAAATTGATTAAAAATCGGGTGTCAACAGCTGCCCCTCTTTGAAAGTAATCTCGGTTAGAGGTTGTTTTCAAAGACAAGGTGACACCTGGATCCTTAATCGACTCTCTTTGGGAAAAATCTAAAGAAAACTAATCTTGACATCCAATTGCCTTACCTTTGCTATTAAAGCTCCGACTCCGTAGGGAATTATTTCAATTCATGCTCGTCTTATGTGAAATAGAGATGAGAAGAGAGAGAGACTTACCCGTAGCTCACCTGTCTAATGGTTTGAGATTTGTTGATCCGAGGTTGAAAAATTGAATGTACGGAATTACCTATGGACGGTTTGGCGCGATTTTGCAATGGTCGGCGTCCGTCCGGTGTCGAGTGGTGGTTTGAAGATTTGGAAGGAAGGTTTACCCTTGTAACAAAGGGGTTTCACCTATTTAAAATGGGTTTGACTATCCACTAGGGATTCATCATTTAAAAAGGGGGCAGATCGGCTTTCATCTATGCAGCTACTCACCGTCCGGAAGGGAGGTTCACCCTTGTAACAAAGGGGTTTCACCTATTTAAAAGAGATTAGCTATCCTCCATGCGGGGACTCACCATCTAAAAAGCGGATCGGCTTTCTTCTCTCCAGCTACTCACCGTTCGAGGGGGAGGTTCACCCTTGTAACAAAGGGGTTTCACCTATTTAAAAGAGATTGGCTATCCTCCATGCGGGGACTCACCATCTAAAAAGCGGATCGGCTTTCGTCTCTCCAGCTACTAATCGTCTGAGGGGGAGGTTCACCCTTGTAACAAAGGGGTTTCACCTATTTAAAAGAGATTGGCTATCCTCCATGCGGGGACTCACCATCTAAAAAGACGCGAGTATCAAAGGGGTTTCACCTATTTAAAGATTGGCTCTCCTCCATGCGGACTCACCATCTAAAAAGCAGTCGGCTTCTACTAACCGTTCGAGGGGGAGGTTCACCCTTGTAACAAAGGGGTTTCACCTATTTAAAAGAGATTGGCTATCCTCCATGCGGGGACTCACCATCTAAAAAGCGGATCGGCTTTCGTCTCTCCAGCTACTAACCGTCTGAGGGGGAGGTTCACCCTTGTAACAAAGGGGTTTCACCTATTTCAAAGAGATTGGCTATCCTCCATGCGGGGACTCACCATCTAAAAAGCAGATCGGCTTTCGTCTCTCCATCTACTCACCGTCCGAAGGGTGCTAGGCCAGGTGGTAGGTTCAAACCCTATTTCAAATTTTCAAATAAGGAGGTTTCACCTATTTCAAAGAGATTGGCTATCCTCCACTAGTGACGAGAGCTCAAACCCTATAACTAAAAAGCGAGATCGGTTTTCGTCTCTCCATCTACTCACCGTCCGAGAGGGTGCCATATGAGGACCTAGGTTGACTAGTGTACCTATAGAGCTCAAACCCTATTTCAAATTTTCTAAAAAGCAGATCGGTTTTCGTCTCTCCAGCTACTAACCGTCCGAGAGGGTGCTATCTGAGGACCTAGGTTGACTAGTGTACCTACAGAGCTCAAACCCTATTTCAAATATTCAAATAAGCAGAGGATCCGAGGACACGGGAATGCCAAAAGACCTGCAGAAAATCCAAGTTAATCAAATCTTTAAAATGTAACTTTTCCGAGGATTTGGGATCACCAGGGAGCCTGCAGAAAGTTCAATCAAACATCATTAGTATGACAATTCTAAGTCCCGAGGAGAGACTTAAGAATTCTTAGACAAATTTTCAAAGTGTATTTGCGAAAGAAATGTATCCAATCACAATTTCAAATTTTTATTGAGGATGGATTCTGAATGACACATCCTAAGTGTTCTACAAAAAGGTTGTCTTAAAATTTTTCCAAAAGGGTTTTCCTTCATCCAAGAGGGCTTCTCACCATTTTGGAAAGGCTTTTCTTAAAATTCGAATCTGCTCACAGAAAACCTAACCTTGAGGTTTCGGGATCATTCGAGATGAATACAATCTGACTAATCGTAGAAGGCATTTTAAAAGGGACCGTAATTCGGGCCAGGTCAAAAGCTTATCAATGGATATTCAATTTAAGGTTTAGAAATGAATTTTGATCAAAAATAGCTTCTTCGGGTCTACAAGTCAAGAACCCCGAAGACATGATAAGACAGAGTTGTACTTACCTCTTTAAGCGGTAGCTTCCTCGTGTGATCTCTTGCATCAACCTGAAACACCTCTTAGATCAGAAAAGTCTTGGTGACAGGTTGTATCTTGGCTTAAGGTGGGCTCTTTAAGAATGGCCATATTTTCAAAAGAGGGGTGAACTTTGGTGATCATCTTGACATTTTTCAACTTTCATTTGCTTTTGCAGTAGATTCATGATCATTTTTTGCTCAATTGACTTTGAGGATTTTCCTCTTTTCATCTTGATGATTTTTCTTTAAGATTTATCTCTTTCCAGGGTGCTCTTTTCATGGGCTTTGGCCTTGCTTTTACCAGGCACTTTGCTTTTTCTAGCCCTTTCATCAATCTTTACATTGATCGGCTCTTTTGGAGACTGGTATCAAAATTCAAAGTTCTTCCGATCATGCTTTTTGATTCATTGCTGGTTATTCCTTTATTTGCCCCAGTGTAGAGAGGTGATCACCAACAAGGGTTTAGAAATGAGAATTCAATGGCTCAAATTGGCTCTTCAAAGGATAAGTGTTTAGGGATATAGAAATGAAATGCTTTTCTTCACCTTGAGGTGTTCCAAGTCTCCGCCAGAAATCACCCGAAGCTATCACAAAAAGATTGATGCAGGTCAGTACAATAAAGTCTTACCCGATCTTTTCTCCAAGGAATCATCTAATGAACCTCCAAATATGCCCCATTGTGGGGTGGTTCTTGACAGGGTTATATTCATAAAATTCTCCCTTTTTGGCTCGGAGTGGTTATCAAGGGATACAAATGTGTATGGATAATTTTGAAATGGAAATGCCTTTCATCATTTCAATCCATGTAATCACCGCGAATGATCCCTACGTCCCAAAATTAAGCTCTTTCGCTCTATCACTCTCACTCATCGCTCAAGTGTGTCGGGGACGTGTTTAAGGATAATGTTTGCCTCTTTTCATCTGAAGGGTCATTCTCTTGAAAAACTTTCAAAGCATGCCCTTTTTATAGAGACTCAGGGCGTTTCATAAAAAATTCATCATTCGCAAAATGGTCTCATCAAAGATAATATTCAAAAGATGTTTCTGAAACTTGTAATGAATGTCTCTTTGAAAGGGCCTTGTGGCTCTATGAATCCAAGTTTTTTCAATTTCAAGCACGACGGCGTATGAAAATTCTTTGTAAAGGAAGAGAACCTCAAACCTGTCCTTTTCAAATATTGGCTTCTGCCCCCTGTAAAAACAAAAGGAAACAATCAGTTCAAGATATTCAAAATTTTAAGTTCCGAAGCGATTTCTTCTTGTCTCCTTCGGACGTTGACTCCCGTTTCCTGTAAAAACAAAAGGAATTAATTAGTCAAAGATATTCAAAATTTCAAATCCCGAAGCGACTTCGTTCTACCTCCTTCGGATGTTGACTCCCGTTTCCTGTAAAAATAAAAGGAATCAATTAGTCAAAGATATTCAAAATTTCAAATCCCGAAGCGACTTCTTTCTACCTCCTTCGGATGTTGACTCCCGTTTCCTGTAAAAACAAAAGGAATCAATTAAAGATATTCAAAATCTGTAATCCAAAATACCATATAACTTCCCTGTTTTGATCGGTTGCTCTGCAAAGTTCTTCATGATTCCCAGTCCACCTACAAAATACAGATATATGCAAATGCATGTATGCAAATGTCATGCGAATGCAAAATCTTATGTGACTCGGATCTGTCCATCAATCGCTCTGAAGCTCAATTTATTTCAAGGAAAATATCTCTTCACGGCATCCGAATTTACTGGACTTGCCAATTCTTCTCCGTCCATGTTTACAAGTATAAGAGCTCCTTCGGATAAGACTTTCTGAATCACGTTGGGGCCTTCATAATTCGGCGTAAATTTGCCTCCTGGATGTTGGGCATTTGGGAGCATTTTCTTCACAACTAGCATCCCCGCTTCAAAATTTCTAGGCTTGACCTTCTTGTTAAAAGCTCTGGCCACTTTCTTCCGGTAGCTCTGACCATGGCGGATGGCCTTTAATCGTTTTTCATCAATCAAATTCAATTGTTCATGTCTCTGTCGGTTCCACTCCTCTTCCGTGAGCTCAACTTGAGACAGAATCCTTAAAGAGGGGATTTCCACCTCTACTGGTAGGACTGCTTCCATACCGTATACTAAAGAGTAGGGAGTTGCCCCGGTTGAAGTACGAATTGAAGTTCGGTAGGCCATGAGAGCATATGGCAATCTTTCGTGCCAATCTCGATATTTCTCAGCAGTTTTGGCCAATATCTTCTTGATGTTCTTGTTTGCCGCTTCCACGGCTCCATTCATTTGCGGGCGGTAAGGTGAAGAATTAAGGTGTCGTACCTTAAATTGTTCTAATAGTTGATCGACAACCTTGTTGTTCAAATTTGAGCCATTGTCTGTAATGATGGCTCTTGGCACTCCATATCTTGAGATGATATCTCGCTTGATAAACTTAGCCACACTATTCGCGGTGACATTGGCATATGAGCTGGCTTCAATCCATTTGGTGAAGTAGTCAATAGCCACCAAAATAAGGCGATGTCCGTTTGAGGCCTTTGGGTTGATAGGGCCAATCATATCAATTCCCCACATGCAGAATGGCCATGGCTCTGACATTTGATGTAGCTCGGTTGGCGGCACATTTATTTTGTCGCCGTATACCCGACATTGATGACAGGATCTAACATGCTGGTTGCAATCCGACTCGATAGTCATCCAGTAATATCCGAGTCTCATGATCTTCTTGGCGAGAAGGTGACCATTCATATGCGGCCCGAACTCTCCTTCATGAATCTCTTTCATAATGAGATTTGCTTCTTTGGAATTCACGCACCTCAGCGGGACCGAGTCAAAGGATCTCTTGTATAAGATCTGTCCACCGAGGAAGAATTTAGATGCCATCTTACTTATGTATTTCTTATCTTCCGGTTGACTGTCCCGCGGGAATTCGCCCTTCAGTAGGTAATTCTTGATGTCATGGTACCACGGTTCTTCATCGGGCTCTTCTTCAATGACCATGCAGTATGCAGGTTGCTCCAAGATGTCAATCCTTAATGGCTCTATCTCAAGACCATTTTGCACTTGTAACATGGCTGATAATGTGGCCAAAGCATCAGCAAAATGGTTACGAGTTCTCGGCAGATATTCAAAAGTGATTTCCTCAAAATGTTGGATCAGCTCCTCGAGGTACTTATGATAAGGAATAAGCTTGGGATCCTTTGTCTTCCACTCCCCTTGAGTTTGTAAAATGATTAGCATGGAATCTCCATATACCAGTAGCTTCTTCACCTTTAATGAGATGGCCAATTGTAATCCCAGTATGCAGGCTTCATATTCAGAAATGTTATTGGTGCATGGAAACACCAATTTAGCTGAAACTGGATAATGTTGATCTTCAGGGGATATCAGAACCGCCCCAAGACCTGATCCAGTGAGGTTCACTGCGCCGTCGAAATACATTGTCCATTTGTCTTCAGATATATTCAGGATTTGACCTCCCTTGTTTTGCTCTGAAACGTCCTTAGGAGGGTTCTCGGCTAGCATATCAGCAATTGCTCTCCCTTTGACAGACTTTTGGGGAGAGGTTTTGATATCAAACTCTGAAAGCAATATTTGCCATTTAGCCATCTTTCCTAGCAATGTTGGCTTCTCCAAAAGGTATTTGATAGGGTCATTCTCGGTGACCAATTCTATATGATAATGCAGCGTATACCGCCTCAATCTGTGGAGGACCCAAACCAATGCTACGCAAGTCCTTTCCACTGCTGGATACTTGGCTTCAGATGTTGTAAACTTTTTGCTCAAATAATATATGGCCCGCTCTTTACGATCTTTGGGGTTAGTTTGGGCAAGTAAAGCCCCCAGGGATTCATCATTAACTGTCGAGTATAGAGTTAGAGGAATGTTAGGGCTAGGAGGTACTAGTATCGGAGGCTGTACCAAATATTCCTTGATCTTCTCAAATGCTTGTTGACATTCTGCATCCCATTTGATCTTCGCACCTATCTTTAACAGCTTGAAGAAGGGTTTTGCCGTTTCGACAGGTTGGGATATGAATCTGGATATATAATTCAATCTTCCGAGTAGGCCCCTTATTTCCTTGATAGTGGAAGGAGTTCCTATTTCCCATATGGCTTTGATCTTGGAAGGGTCAATTTCAATACCACGGCTGCTCACCACAAATCCTAGCAGCTTTCCGGATCTTGCACCAAATACGCATTTCGCAGGATTCAACTTGAGCTTATACTTTCTCAATTGATCAAATAACTTCTTCAGCACTTTAACATGGTCTTCTCCAGGTCTGGACTTGGCAATCATATCATCCACATAGACCTCAATCTCCTTATGTATCATGTCATGAAAAAGGGTTACCATAGCCCTTTGATATGTTGCCCCTGCATTTTTCAATCCAAATGGCATTACCTTGTAACAGAAAGTTCCCCATTGCGTAGTGAATGAGGTCTTGATCTTATCTTCTTCCTTCAGCATGATCTGATTATATCCCGAAAATCCATCCATAAAGGAGAATAATTCAAATCCCGCAAGATTGTCGACGAGCACATCAATGTGCGGTAAGGGAAAATCATCCTTCGGACTAGCTTTGTTTAAGTCCCGATAATCCACGCATATTCTAATTCTTCCGTCCTTCTTCTTAACTGGTACGATGTTGGCGACCCAATCAGCATATGGGACAGCCTCGATAAATCCAACTTTAAGGAGCTTCATCACCTCTTCCTTGATCTTATCCGCCAGTTCAGGATTCATTCTTCCGGGCGATTGATTTACGGGTGTGCAAGAAGGATTTGTGGGCAAAGCATGCTCCACAATCTCACGATCTAGACCCGGCATGTCAGCATACGACCAGGAGAAGATATCTTGATATTCCTTGAGTAACACCGTCATTCTTAAAATATCTGCTGCAGACAGGTGTCCTCCTATTTTTACTTCCTTGACACAGTCAGAATCCCCCAAATTAATAGTGATGGGTTCTTCAGAAATAGGGGGTTTAGATTCTTCAAAACAATCCCATTCTTTCTTGATATCGCTCACATCAACCTCGTCTACGTCAACTTCGCATGCATAGTCATCGAGCTGATCCGAGTCACATATTAACCTGTTATGTATGGGTGGGATGACATGCCTGAAATGCACCATGAAAGGTTAGTATTCAAAGATGATAAAATTGAAGGATGCATGATTTTTATCATGAAAACATTTTTCAAATTTCAATTTTCTTAGACAAGGAAAGGAGAACTAGTCCACGATCTTCCGGACATCCTGGTTCTCAAAAGCTATTTAAAACTCTAGATCATATGGCGGATCAGGCCTTAAGTTTCATGGTAGAATCAATTGTCATCATCGGACCAATCCGTTGCTCCACATGTCTGTAATCAAATTTGAAATGTTTTTCATTAATAGATGCAACTAAGAACAATACAAGACTGCACTTCCTGGATCACAGCATGTGACCCAAAGGGTGCTAAAACATCAAAAAGCTTTAAAGCAAATGCAGTAATCAAAATGCATTAAAAGATAAAGTTCAGAAATAGCCTTTTACTCGGGGGTGGGGAAATCATCGTCCAGCCACTCAATTATCACGTTTACCCGATTATCCAGGAACGGGTTGAATAAGTCCGGCTCTGCATCCTCGGAGATGTCCTCATCTTCCAGCCATTTGCCTCCCTTAGAGAATACCTCGAATAAAGGGTTTAGGAGCATTTTTCCTCTAGCTTTCCATACATCGGTACCTATGAAACGGCCACCTTGGCGTCCACGGTCTCCATAACGATTGTTTTGACCTCGGCCTCGACCTATGTTATTTTTCGCTATTCCATTATAACCCAGACCAACCTTGTGGTCATTTGAGCCCAAATTCAAAGAGTTACGGATTCCCCGACCATATTTCCCTAATCCGGCACCTGGAATAAATCCATTCGAGAGTAGCACTTTTCCCGCCATAGTTGCAGGTCTCGAAAGCTCAGGTATAGCCACCTTTGCATCCGGTGACACATGCATGACGGATACAATGTCAAAGGTGTGATAACTCAGCTCCTCGTCTTTTGAGGGTTCAATGTATGGGACCATCCCTTTTAAAGCGGCTCGATGCCCTGTCTCGCCATGGACGGTGATCAATTGACCCTTGACCACAAATTTTAACTTTTGATGCAGAGAGGAAGGTACCGCTCCAGACACATGAATCCACGGTCTTCCCAGGAGCAAGGTGAAGGCGCTTGGAATATCCAATACTTGGAACGGTATAGAAAATGTTACCGGTCCAATGACAATGTCCAATTCGATCTCTCCCACCACATTCTTGGAGACTCCGTCAAATGACCGGATGGTGGCCTTGGATGTCTTCACAAAATCTTCATTGATCCCCAAGCTTCTCAAAGTGCTTAGTGGACATAGGTTAAAAGCAGAACCGTTATCAATCGGGATGCGAGGAAACTCCTTCCCGTGACACCTCACAGCTATGTAAAGGGCTTTGTTGTGGACCCGCCCTTCTTTCGGGAAGTCTTCGTCCGAGAAGGATATCCGGTCCTTCAGAAGGATAGCACCCACAAAGTTTCCTAGTTGCACTTCGTTAATTGTTTCCGGAACATGCACCTCATCCAGCACTTTCAAAAGGGCATCCTTGTGCTTTTCAGAATTTTTGAAGAGATCTAATAAGGAAATATGTGCCGGCATTTTCCGCAGTTGGTCAACGACCTCATATTCACCGGTCCTTACTACCGATTGCAACTTCTCAACCTCTTCCGCAGTTGGGACTCTCTTTTCGGAATCCGCTTCTCTCGGTAGATAACACCTTCCGGATCTCATTATGGCGTCAATCTCGCCCGTTCCATAATCCCAGTGAACTGCCCTTGAGTTGTACTCTTCCACAGGCGGTAATTTAATCCTCACCGGTATGATCTTTTCTGGTAGTGATTCAGATGTTGATGGTTTTTCTGAACTAGAAGCTTCTAACTCCCAGCTATCAACTTTGTTCAAATCAATCACGAAACGAATTGGGGTATCTACCATCCCGATCATTTCATCCTCATGAACATCCTCGGGGTTATGTTACGGACCTGGCCTTACCAGCGTAGCATTTTCTTCATCTAGATCCCTCTGCCTTTCTCTTTTGACTCTTAGGATAATCCCCTCAATTCTCATACCAATCTCCACCATATGTTGGAACGACGAGTAAGTGTATGCATACATGCGATCAAAGTATTCCGCCGGAAGTGACTTCAGTACAAACTCCAGCATTTCCCTCTCCGACAGCGGCGGTTGCACCATCACAGCGTGTTTCTTCCACCTTCTAGCGAAAAGTTCAAAACTCTCATCTTCACCTTTCCCGATATTCAACAGATTAGCCTTAGTGAAATAACCTCTGATTCCAGCTTCAAAGTGTCGTATGAAGTGTTCTGATAAATCCTCCCAGCTCGGGACCCGGTCTAGGTCAATTAACTGAAACCATTCTAGTGCGGGGCCCGTTAAACTATGTCCGAAATTCCGAATCAATGTTTCATCATCTTCATGGTGGCCAATCATTTGGCGGAGATAATATGAGATATGCGCCAGAGGACACCCAGCGCCATTATACTTCGTGCGGAAGGTCACTCTCGGGTTCGTGCCTTGAGGCGGGACATTTCTCGCTTGGGTGAGTGGCGTAATCAGCTCCTTCAACTCATCCATTTTTCTCGACACGTCATCTCCTTGCTCTTGCAGTAGAGTGATCTTTCGATTCTGTGTCTCCATGGTCCGCCGTATCTCCAGAATCTGCATATTCTCTTCTATTCTTGTGGCGTTGTTCCTGGCCATTAATTGCGATAATTCTGCTACCATAGTCGTCAAATGACGTATATGCGTCTCCAGATTAGAGAGTCGCATATCAACCTCTTGGTTCTTCTGTTCATCCCGAGGAGCCGCTTGGTCCTTAACTTCATCGACCGTTCCCACAAATTCATCACTTGCGGGGTCATCCATTCCACCCCACCCATCGGGGACTACGTCTCCAGAATTGACAAAGAAACTCGGGGGCGCCGAGTACAGCACTTTAAAGTTATAGCCACCACTATCTTCTCCAAGATTATCCACTATCTCGCCCCTCTCTAGGGCCCTTTGCAAAAACCTTCTATCGCCTCGGCGAGCCTTATCCAGACGGATTTCATATTCGTCTATCTCTTCAATTTCTTGGCCATCTTTGATGCTCATCAAATATCCTGAGGGTATTTTCAAAACAGCTCCCCTCGTAGGATTCATCGCGAACTCTTCAAACAGCATGTCGACCGCTTCGTAGGTCCCCTTGAAAGCGACATTTTCCATTCTTCCTATGACGCCCAAGCTAATCAATTTTTTCAAGCAAGCCTCTTTTTGCTCCCGGGAAATACTCTCTCCTTCCGGGTATTGCGAGGCCAATGTCAAGACATCCCGCATTTTACCCATATCCGCTATGAATTCCAGAACCTCATCCTCTTCACCTCCAAAAATCGCGTTCACCTCGCGATGCTCGGGTAGCGGGTTCTGCTGCACATTCGGTTCGGCTTTATCAAACTCTAGAACTTTTCCATCAATCAATGCTTGCACCTTGAACTTCAAAGCGAGACAGTTGTCCGCGTTATGCCCCCTTTCTCCCATATGGTATACGCACGTCCGGGTCTCATCATACCCAGGAAATCTTGGCGGGTGAGCTCTAGGTGGCTCTTTAGCAACTAAGCGATTCTCCAACAGCATGGGTAACAATTTGGATAAGGGTCGGGGTAGTGGAGTGAAAACAACTGGGTTCTTTTTTCCGAATTCCGGTGGTTTGGAAGTGGTCCAGGAGGACGTTCCTTGGGTAGGAATTGAAGGCGAGAAATTTCTGGGCTTTGGCGGATTAGGGACAAAAGCTACTTCTCCGGTTTGCTCCCTAATATCCCTTCTCAAAGGGTATTGGCGTTTGAAAGGCGCCTCGGGTATCTTCTTTTCTCTTAATGCCCACTCGTGGCGCTCCGCCACCTTGATCGGGTGCGCAAATGTCCGACACCCGGAGGTGTTCAGCTTGTCGAAAAATTCAAATGGAAGGGCCTTGAGAAAAAGGTCTATTAGTTCTTCTTCCGGGACGGGCGGCTTGACCTACACGGCCGGTGCTCTCCATCTCTGGGCGTAGGCGCGAACGGCCTCGCTCTTTCCTTTTACGGTCCTTAAAAGGTCCTCCCTAGTTAGGGCGGTCAAAGTGTTAAACTTGTATTGCCGAAAGGAACTCGTGCGCGTTTATCCCAATCGGCGAGCCTCTCCGGCTCTAATTCAATGAACCACGCCAGGGTTGCCCCAGATAGGCTCTCCCGGAAGGTGTTAACCAATAGTGGGATGTTGTCGGAGAATTGCGACATTCGGTGTAAGTAATACTTCAAGTGCGCCTTGGGACACCCGGTCCCGTTATATCTCCTCACAAATTCTGGTTCCTTGTAATCAGCAGGAACTTCTATCTTTTCGAACGATGCAACCTTGTCGAACCTCGAGAGTTCATAACCCCGACTCGCCAAACACTCTTCGATCTTAGCGAGCCTCCTAATTTCCTCTTCCATTTTGAGGACTTGCTTCTCCTTTTTCTCCAGGTCAATCACAATGGGAGGATCCTTAGGCGGTCTCTCCGGATTCAGAGTTGGATTAGCGGCGGGCGCCGGATTAGCGTTCGCCCCATCGGATGGCCCCGCAGGAGCTTGAGAATTAGGGTCAACGGGGTATCTCCCCTGGCTTGCAATCATCATTGCCTTCATCTCCGCCACCATTGTAGCGATCACATTCATTTGATTCTCCAGATTACCCACACGAGGTGCGAGCTCCTCTTGTTCCATCCTTAATTTGCGCGTTTTGCTACGAGTCCTCGTATTTGTCACTCACCTGTTTTCAGAACATCAAATTAGTATGGGAAATATTAAAGGATTGGAGAGATTGATCCGTGGTAATTGACTTTTCTATATGTATGCATGAAATGCTCATAAAAGGAAATAGTATGTATTCATTACAAACCAAATTGTTCAAAAGTATCTAAAAGATAACAAATATGTAAAATCTAAATGGGGGAATGGATCTATCCAAGTCGGGGACGCTTCCACTCTTCTTGTTCTTCTGATCCATCGGAATCCCACAAATATGGGTCTTCTCCTTCTTCTGACATCCACTGCTCCGGATCCTCGGGAATGTACGGTTCTACTCCCGGTACATATGGTATTATATACTCTGGCTCATATGACTCCACTTCTTCAATCCGAGGAGATACGCACTCGGGTACATATGGCTCGACCGTTGATTAACGATATTCCTTAAACTTCTGGATATACTCCTTGGAGGCCCTATGAACGTTCATCTCATCGTCCAAATAGTCCAGCCATTCAACTTGTTGTAGTGGGGAATTCTTCAAAGCGTGAAGAATAAGCTTGATCCGGGCCCGATACAACTCCTTTGTTTCCTTAGTGAGCCTTCCTCGTGTCATATCAAATGAGAAGATCCCAGGACAAACATCCGGTGGTATCTCTTGTAGAACCCCAAATTGCCTCACCACTCGAATGGGGTAGTATGCCACAGCGCCAGTACATCCCAATAAGGGGATAGGACTATCTTCAACCCCCCTAATGCGAGCCTCCACAATCCTAGGCCAAGTCAAACGCCATCTAATATGCTCGGGTTTCAAATTATCCAATAGCCCAACCCACTTTTTGAATGAGTATTTGGGTACAAGGGATTGACACTTAAGGAAGGATCTAAGAGGGTGAACGTGCTCATTGATCTCATAGCACCCCACTCGGAGTTGGAAGGTTTTTACATGAGAAGTGAACCACAAATGAAGTAATCCGCTAGACGCTTGGAAAACAGCCTTTTTTGAAGATTTGGAACGATTCGGGGAGAGAAAAGTCTCGGCTAAGATCATGTACGAATAATCCCAGCGACAACACGCTTGTCTGGCTATATGGGTTATGGAGGGGTCAAAAGTAGTTCTAGAAGTCGGGAATAGAACGAATGCAAAGAAAGCCAAGATGAACACCTTTCCCGATTTATGACCGGTTTCGGTGGGTAGAGAGGAATAGTTATCGAAAAGGAACGAGAATGTGAATTCGTTGGAATTGGACTTGTAAACTTTTTCAATTTCAGAAGTTTTAAGGCGAAGGAAACTCGATAACGAACGAGTGGAGTCCATGTCCAAAGGGGGTTGAGCTATACGTTCTTCAAATTTGGCCCCGATAATAGCGGTATACTCCTCAAGCGTAGGGGTCAATTCCAATCCTCGAAAGTTGAATGTCATTGTTTGCGCGTCCCATGCCTTGGCTAGTGCTTGAATGAGCGCCGGTTGGTATTCCACTTTGATCAAATCTACAAGTCGTCCCAAACGTCCTTCCACATAGGCTTTGTTGACGATGTCGAGGCGATCCCACCATATAGCGAGTTCCTTGCGCGGTATTGGGATGACTTTGATGTCTCCATTCCCCATGATCTAAAAATGCAAAAATGATGATCCTAAAGTCAATTACCACAGTTTAATATGCATATGCATGTAATGTGATGCAAATGTGCTAACCAAATTCCATGTCATCTTTTGGTAACATGAGGGTCAACTACTCCCACTTGACCCAAATAAGCCAAATAGGGTAATTATGGACCAAATCTCACCCAAAGATGGCATGTAATTTGATTAGGATCGTTTAAGCGTAATCGGGGTAAAAAGTCGCTCACAAATTGACAACTCATGCAATTTACAAGTCTAATACAATAAAGTCGAAAGAGATAGAACATGATAGTATCTAGAGATGTTCGGACAATAAATGTCGATGAAAGTACATAATAGACTCAAAATGTAATAAAACCTAGAAAATGCCCCAAAGTCGCACTAATCTAGACAATCGGGAAGGTATCCTCATCGGATGAAATCTCCACTATCTCGGGAAGCTTGATGTCTTCTTCATCATCGGAGGATATGGTGATGATTTCCTTCTTCTTAATCGGGGAGTGTTTTGGGGCCGTCTTGGTCGCACGTGGCTTCCTTGCCAACTTCATGTACAACTCCCAGATTCTTTCTTTCTCGCGCTCGAGTTCCAAATATCGTCCACATCGGGTATAATCGCAACTCTCACTACGGATGCTGTTCCGTCCGTTGAGCTCTCGTCCGTGAACAAATCCGAAAACTCGGAAAGTAGCGGGTACTCGGTCCTCGCGTCGAATGGTCCTCCGCTCCCATGTGAATACATCGGGTACGTCAACACGACCTCGGGGCGCCATCTATCCTAAAAAAGAAAATTGACCCTCAACCCCGATCACTTAAACGATCTTACAAATTGTGATGATATGTAATGAAAATGCATGATATGCAAAATTTAAATTTACAAGTTCAAAATAAAAAGGGTAGAAAGCCTTACCAACCGATGTTACTCTCTTTTTTTGTTTTTGGTTTTAGGTATATGTTGACACCTGAATTTTTAGTCAGTTTTCCTTTAGTTTTATTTTCCAAAATTCATTAAAAATTCACAAAAAATTAAAAAATTATAAAATCAACATTGGAAGCCTTGGCCAAGCTTAAGGAACCAATTTGGAACAAAAAATATTTTTTCATATCTTTCGCATTTTTTTAATATTTTCGGAAAATAGGAAAATATTTGAAAAATTCATAAAAAATACTTTTCGAGGTCGCAAAAATACAGAAAAATGTCCAATATTTTTCTTTTAATTCCCTTTTCATATTGACCTCAAGAAAAATCAAAAATTGAGTTCAATTTTAGGAGTTACTTCACAACACCTAGAGTTGAATTTTCATAAAAAATACCAATTGAATCTTTTTATTTGCAATTTTTGCACATTTTGTGTCTAGACATTCAATCGCAGTCCCTTTGAACTTCAATTTGATCAATTGCACCCACAATTGCGCGAATTGCACGAATTAGGCAAAATCCCCAAAATATTTTCAATTTAGTCCCTCAATTGGTCAATTTTTGAAATTACTTTTAATTGAGGGACTTTCGTGGCAAAATTGGACTGGTCCCCTATGTTTTCATGCATTCTAAATCAACTGGAATGGGTCTCATGGTCCAATTTGATCAATTACACATCCAATTGAAGTTTTCCCCAATTTGGGCAAATTTAAAATTTGGGGGTTTTGTATAAATTGATGGGAAATTTTGGGCAAAATTACATTTCTAGATAATATCCAAGCCCCTAAGTCCAATTTTGAAAATTAATTGCAAAAATTCCTTACCGATTTTGATTAATTTGGAAAATTGTGCATAAAACACGTCTGAACCTGGTTCGGACCGGTCTCGATCACGCCGGTCGAACCGGTCGAACCGGTCCGCACGATGTCTTCTTCCTCGGGTGACTCGCGTGATTTTGCAGGTTCGTGGGTGAACTTCAACCATCAAATTGAAGGCCAATGCAAGCCTAATCGAATGAATCAACTTGGGGGTTTTATACATTGGATCGATACCTATTGATTGGGATTAGTTTCGCGACCAATGGTCGCCGGAGGAGCTCCGGTGGGCCAGTCAAAGTTCCGGCGCACGTAAAGTCAACATTTGCAAAACCAGATGCAATTCGTGTTCGTTTAAGGCTCAACGGGGACTTGACGGACTTGGACGGAATCATAACGGATTCCGTCGCCGTCCGACGACCCAAATGGCACGTGTGTGCGCGTGTGAAGTGCTCGGCCAGCTCAAGCTCCCGCGCGCATTTTTCAAAGGTTGGGTATAAATAGCCAAGAAGGTTCTCGATCCGAGGGGGGGCTCATTCTGTTCGCAAGTTGTTGATAGAGCTAGAGAGAGAGAGAGAAAACGAGAGAGAGCTCGTTCTCCCGCTCGCTCGGTTGAGAACTCGAGCTCGACCGTGAGCTCTTGGTGAGGCCAATCCAGAGCGAATCAAGACTTGAAATCACGTCCGTAAGCTTCGTTTAGGCTCCAAGATTCGATCGCGACAGCTCGGTCAAGTTGCGAGCTCCAGAATCGGTGAGTTAATCTTCCTATCTCGCTACTGTGTAATCATGGCATCCTCACATCCTAAGCATGATTCGTGAAATTGTTGTGTGCCTTTTGATGCCCGAGCCTCACCGACCATGCTCGTATCCGGTTTTTGCATCAATCTTGCTCGAACATCCCGAGTCGAAACCTCCAATCATCGCGGTCCGGCCGAACGCCGGCGAGACCTCTCCAGCCTTCGCGAGTCCAATCGGGACTCGAGGTAAGTTTCCTCAACTCATCTTCGAGCTTCTGTGTGAAGGAATTGAACCGTAATGCTCTTTTTTGCTTGATTGAACCATGCGATCTCAGCATTGTGTGAGCTTGATATATGTTGATTCTGTGGATACAATCACTTAATCTTTGGATATGTTGATCGGGAAGTCCGAGCGAGTCGTCCGGTGTTGGTCTCGCGTCATTCCGGCGAGATCTCGCCGTTAGATCTCGCCGGAGCGTTCTCGGCCGTCCATTCTGTGTCGTCGCTAGGTTGAAGAAGAAGCCGACATGTCATGGTCAACGAGTCGGCGTCCTAGGTGTCATTCGGTGATAGGTCCGGTTCATGCTGAGGTGGCTTGGTCGTTGGCGCGAACAATCCCGATCGGCTTTGATCTAACGGTGGTGAAAATTAGGTAGGTTGAATTTCGGACCGTTAGATCTAATTTTTATATTTTCTAGATATTGGTATATTAGGAAGAAAATAGAAAATAAATGAAACGGTGCCGTTTGATTAGAGTCTGGGCGGCGTCGTTTTGGTTCCGGACGTGATGAACGGTGGGGATCGAGTCCAAGTTTAATCGTGACCGTTCGCGATATTAAAGGATGCGACGTCGTTTTTGAGTCGTAGGCGGACGAACGGCTCAGATCAGATCTAGAGCCAATCGTGACCATTCAAGGTTTTTAAATAAAGTGTCGTCGTTTTATAGCTAGACGAGGCGACGGCTAGGATTAGTTCGGGGATCGATCGTGGCCGTCCCGTTAAATGTTCAATACGCCGTCGTTTTAGCCTAAGCGAGTTGATGGCCGAGATGGAATCCAAAGACTTAATCTTGGCCGTTCATTTGAAATTGAAATACGGCGTCGTTTTGTGGGCGGGGAGTAGACACGGCGTCGTTTTGCTTTGAGACTCACGGACGGTCGAGATTAATCTTCGAAGTTGATCTCAACCGTCCGTTATTTTCTTTTATATTCAGAATATTAGAAATTAGGTTTAGAAATTCATGAAAAAATCAAATAAATAGGTATATACGTACGTTGTCGTTTTAGGTATTGCGGGCGAGTCCGAGGCGGTCGGACCGGGTTGACCGGTCGTTGACCGGGTTGACCCGGTCCGGTTTAGTAATAAAAAATAATAAAAAATAAAAAGAAATTTCCAAAAATCCAAAAAAATTGTAAAAATACTTAGAAAATTCATAAAAATTCCCTGATTTTCATAAAAAATTTCTAAAAATTTGTAGATCGATTCGGGACTCATAAAGTCTGGATCGAAAATTTTTGAGACTTCGAGGGTCGATTAATTTCGATCCGGAAAATTTCCAATATTTTTAAAAATAAATGAAAATTCCAAAAAAATAGAAAAAATTAGAAAAATTCCATAAAATTACAAAAAATGGGAAATGGCCACATTCAACTGGCCCGACCCTAATTTTGTGATTTTTGGGTCCCGAACTCCCAAAAATGACCATTCTACCCTTCCGGGCCTTCCGCCCCAAATTTTTACCAAATCACCCCGATACCCAAAATTGATTTTTGTGTGGGCCGATAGGGCCATTTTAGACATATCAAACCTTGATTGATTGATTTGATTGCTTGTAATGATTTTGATTGCGCATTAATTCCTCCGATTGTGATTGATTAGGATAGAAAATTCCCATCCGCATGAATACTCAGATTTTTTAGGACCTACCTCATCCGATATCGTATCTGCATGAAATCTTAGGTTAGAAAAACAATCAACATCGGTAACCGAAAGGGCGTCAAATTTGAAACTTGGCGTAACCAAGTCCCCGGACCCAAAATCTCCGGTTTTCGCGGAACCGAACGGTTTCTCCCGACCGCTCGGTAAGGTTTTCCGATCGTACCTTCCAATAAATCGATCGGTGGCGACTCCGAATTGCATGTACACCTCGCACATGCCACCCGACCACACAAGGTCAATTTCGATATTTGATAAATTTTACCCGACATCGCGATTCGAGTAATGGGTCTTGGGAGAGACTCGCGATCCCCCATATATATGTCTATAAAAGGAGGGATCTGCTCGTTAGCCCTATTCCACGCCGGAAAGAAATTTCCAGAGGGTCGCGACAGTATACCAACCATCCATTTCACATGCGCATGAGACAAGTGAGGTTTAACTCTAAAGAAATCAAAAAGGCTCGGGTATGAACCTAAAGAAGCTCCCGCTATACAAATCGATGGGCCGCCCACAAGCGCAATCAAACAACAAGTGGGTAGGACCATCAATCTTGCATAGCGAGCGGGATCAAATATGGTCAACCCAAGTGCAATCAAACACAAGAGCTTCGCATACCGATCCCTATCTATGGCGACCTAAAAGGTGATTTCGCGGCTTGGGTTTAGGCGCTTGTGTGTGCAATGTCGTGATCATCGAAATATGCAAGACATGCACCACAATTTATATTCAAAACACCGCTTCAAAATTTGCATAAATAAACAAACAATCCAAAACTCCATATCTGCATCAAAAATGGTTAGCACAGACGCCACCCCTTATAACTCCTATCTGCATCAACATTTAACACTTTTTGTTATTAGACGTACCTCACCTTCAAGAGCATCTCCGGAAGACAAGGTTAGAAAACAATCAACATTTTTATCGGCTTAAGTCTTCTCTAAATTCTTTCCCAGCGGAGTCGCCGGTCTGTCGCGACCCTCCGGAAATTTTCCTGGGCGGAATAGGGCTAACGAGCCGATCCCTTAATTTTTTTTTATAACCCTAGTTGTCGGCGGGGTATTTTATTTTGAGGATCGCGGGTCTCTCCCAAGACCCATTACTCGAATCGCGATGTCGGGTAAAATTTATCAAATATCGAAATTGACCTTGTGTGGTCAAGTGGCATGTGCGAGGTGTACATGCAATTTGGAGTCGCCACCGATCGATTTATTGGAAGGTACGATCGGAAAACCTTACCGAGCGGTCGGGAGAAACCGTTCGGTTCCGTGAAAACCAGAGATTTTGGGTCCGGGGACTTGGTTACGCCAAATTTCATATTTGACGCCCTTTCGGTTACCGATGTTGATTGTTTTTCTAACCTAAGATTTCATGCGGATGCGATATCGGATGAGGTAGGTCCTAAAAAATTCTAAGTATTCATGCAGATGGGATTTTTCTATCACAATCAGCAAAAAATAATGCGCAATCAAAATCATTACAAGCAATCAAATCAATCAATCAAGGTTTGATATGTCTAAAATGGCCCTATCGGCCCACACAAAAATCAATTTTGGGTATCGGGGTGATTTGGTAAAAATTTGGGTTGGAAGGCCCAGAAGGGTAGAATAGTCATTTTTGGGAGTTCGGGACCCGAAAATCACAAAATCGGGGTCGGGCCAGTTGAATGTGGCCATTTCCCATTTTTTGTGATTTTATGGAATTTTTCTAATTTTTTCTATTTTTTTTTTGAATTTTCATTTATTTTTCAAAAATATTGGAAATTTTCTAGATCGAAATTAATCGACCCTCGAAGTCTCAAAACTTTTCGATCCAGACTTTATGAGTCCCGAATCGATCTACAAATTTTTAGAAATTTTTTATGAAAATCTGGGAATTTTTATGAATTTTCTAAGTATTTTTACAATTTTTTTTGGAATTTTGGAAATTTCTTTTTATTTTTTTTTTATTTTTTATTAATAGACCGGACCGGTTCGACCCGGTCAACGGCCGGTCAACCCGGTCCGACCGCCCATGACCCGTTCGGACCCTAAAACGGTACCGTATCTATTTATTTCTTGATTTATTTTTGATTTTCTAAACTAATTTCTAATATCCGAATATTACTAAAATAAAAACGGACGGCCGAGATCAATCCCAGATTTGATCTCGCCCATTGACTCGCGCCCTAGCAAAAACGACGACGTCTCAACCCTCTACACAAGAAACGACACCGCATTTGGCTATTACACGGACGGCCACGATCTAATCTAAGGCCCGATCTGAGCCGTTCATTCCCTCTGTACACAAAACGGCGACGCTTTAGAACTATGAACTAAACGACGTCGCCTAACTAAATCAACAAACGGCTGCGATTCAAAATAAAAACTGATTTGGGCCGTTGAATCCTTAAACTACAAAACGACGCCGTGTAGGTTAAAACGTTGGACGGTCATGATTGATCCTAGAGCTAATCCGGGCCGTCTAATCTTAATCTATCCTAAATGACGCCGCACCACTTAACAAAAACGGCACCGCTTCTCTATTTTCATTTTCTGTTTAATATATACTAATATTCGAAAATAAAAATACAGATCCGACGGCCGAGAATTAAATCCACCGATTTACCTCAACCGTCGGATCAGATCTGAGTCGCCTCGTGCACGCCAACGGCCGAGCCGACTCGGATCCGAGCCGGACCTATGAAATGATGCCACCTCAGCTCGTTGACCTCTTGACCGCCACATCAGCATCGTCTTCTCCATCGCGACGACAACTAATGGACGGCCGAAACTCTCCGGCGAGATCCAACGGTGAGATCTCGCCGGAGTAACCCCAAACCAACTCGAATCCGCTCGTCTCTCTTCACACACCAATATACCTCAAAATCAAAGGATTTCTTCTACTAAAATCGTGAGAAACGGACTCAAGCACTGATGCGACATCCGTAACTTCAAACACACAAAGATATAGCGTAACAATCAAATCATATCACACAGAAGCCAGAATAAGAGGTAAGTGAACTTACCTCGAGCTCAGATCGAGCTCGCAAGGTCCGAAACAGCCTGGCCAGTGTTCGGCCGCACCGAGCAAGGTTGGGGGTTCGACTCACGGGATTCAAGGGAAAACGATGCAAAAACGGAGTGCGATTGTGGGTAGTGAAGTTCAAGGATGAAAACGCCCACATTAATTGAAGAGATCATGCTCATGTAAGTAAGATGCCATGCGTGTGCGGTAGAAGGAAGTGAAGCTCGACTTACGCTTTAGGGCGTTGCCGGGTTGATTCAGTAGCGCGATCGCTTCCTTGGAGTGAATGCGAGCTTCTGGACTTGATTTCGAAGCTCGAGATCGCCCGAGATGGTCGGACGGGCGACTCACACTCGGAGCTCCGGTGAAGTGACCGCAGCACTCGCGAGAGCCTCTCTCTCTTAATCTCTCTCTTTCTCTCTCTATTCTGTTACTTGATGAACCGAATGAACCTCTCTCTGTTTAGAATCTTCCCCGCCCCTTTTATAGTTGCATTTCAAATTTTGGCGCGTCGGGCGAGCTTGAGTCGGTGATGATCCATACGTGCCGCCCACGTGATTTTTGATCGCCCGAGGTCGGACGGCGATGGACATCACGGTATGCTCCGTTTGGTTCTCCGTTAATTGCAAATCGAGCTTCAATTTGGCCAATTTCGCGAATGTTGACTTTCTGCCCCGCCGCATCTTTGACCGGCCATTCCGATCGTCTCCGGCGGCCATTGGCCATGCCGCCGGTGACAAACGACGCGCCACCACCCGAGAATCAAAAGCCCCACATCAATTTCATTGATTAAGGTCGAATTGGCCTTCAATTTGATCGTTGAAGTTCGCCCGTTAAGTCTGCAGAATGAAGTGCTCGCGCGAGGAAGAAGAAGCATAGCTCGATTCGACCGGTCCGACCGGGCGTCGACGTCCGAACCGGTTCGGACGTGCAATTTTCAAAATTAATCCGAATTTAATGGGAATTTTTGCAATTAAACCTCAAAATTGGACTTAGGGGCCTAGATATTATCTAGAAATGCAATTTTGCCCAAACGTTCTCATCAATTTGCATGAAAACCCCAAATTTTTCAAAATTCCCAAATTGGGGAAAAGTTTAATTGACTGTTAATTTGACCAAATTGGACTATGAAACCTATGCCAATTGATTTAAAATGTATGAAAACATAGGGGTACAGTCCAATTTTATCAAGATAGTCCCTCAATTAAAAGTAATTTCGAAAATTGGCCGATTGGGGGACTAAATTGCAAATGATTTGGGGATTTGGCCTAATTCGTGCAATTGGCGCAATTGAGGGTGCAATTGATCAAATTGAAGTTCAAAGGGACTGCAATTGAATGTCTAGACCTAAAATGTGCAAAATTTGCAAATAAAAAGACTCAATTGGTATTTTTTGTGCAAATTCAACCTTAAGCGTTGTGAAGAAACACCCAAAATCGAACTTGATTTTCGATTTTTCTTGAGGTCAATATTAAAAGGAATTAAAATAAAAATATTGGATATTTTTATGTATTTTTGTGACCTCTAAAAGTATTTTTTATGATTTTTCAAAGATTTTTCCTATTTTTCGAAAATATAAAAAAAAATGCGAAAAATATGAAAAATTATTTTTTGTTCCAAATTGGTTCCTTAGGCTTGGCCAAGGCTTCCAATGTTGATTTTTTAATTTTTTGATTTTTTGTGAATTTTTGATAAATCTTAGAAAATAAAATTAAAAGAAAATTGATTAAAAATCGTGTGTCAACATGTACCTACAGAGCTCAAACCCTATTTCAAATTTTCAAATAAGCAGATCGGTTTTCGTCTCTCCAGCTACTAACCGTCCGAGAGGGTGCCATCTGAGGACCTAGGTTGACTAGTGTACCTACGGAGCTCAAACCCTATTTCAAATTTTCAAAGTTGAGAATCTGAAGACCTGGGGATGCCAAAAGACCCGCAGAGAATCCAAGTTAATCAAATCTTTAAAATGTAACTTTTCCGAGGATTTGGGATCGCCAGGGAACCCGCAGAAAGTTCAATCAAACATCATTAGTATGATAATTCTAAGTCCCGAGGAGAGACTTAAGAATTCTTAGACAAATTTTCAAAATTATTTGTGAAGGAAATGTGTCCAATCACAAGTTCAAATTTTCACTGGAGATGGACTTTGAGTGACACATCCCGAGTGTTCTACAAAAAGATTGTTTTAAAAGTTTTTCAAAAGTGTTTTCCTTCATCCAAGAGGGCTTCTCACCATTTAGGAAGGCTTTTCTTAAAATTCAAATCAGCTCACAGAAACCTAACCTTGAGGTTTCGGGATCATTCGAGATACATACAATCGACTAATCGTAGAAGGCATTTTAAAAGGGACCGTAATTCAGGCCGGGTCAAAGGCTCATCAAAAGATATTCAATTTAAGGTTTAGAAATGAATTTTGATCCGAAATAGCTTCTTCGGGTCTACAAGTCAAGAACCCCGAAGTCATGATAAGACAGGATTGTACTTACCTCTTTAAACGGTAGCTTCCTCGTATGATTTCTTGCATTAACTCGAAACACCTCTTAGATCGAAAAGTTTTGGTGACAAGTTGTATCTTGGTTTAAGGTGGGCTCTTTAAGAATGGCCATATTTTCAAAAGAGGGGTGAACTTTGGTGATCACCTTGATATTTTTCCAGCATTAATTTGCTTTTGCAATAAATTCATGACCATTTTTTCTTCAATTGACTTTGAGGATTTTCATCTTTTCATCTTGATGATCTTTCTTCAGGATTTATCCCTTTCCGGGGTGCTCTTTTCATGGGCTTTGGCCTTGCTTTTACCAGGCACTTTGCTTTTTCTAGCCCTTTCATTTCTTGTCATTTTTGCACTCGATCGGCTCTTTTGAGACCAAGATCAAGAATTCTTCCAAATTATGCATTTTGACTCATTGCTGGTTATTCCTTTGTTTTGCCCCAGCATGGGGGAGGTGATCACCAACAAGGGTTTAGAAATGAATATTCAATGGCTCAAATTGGCTTTTTCAAAGGGTAAGTGTTTGTGGATATAGAAATGAAATGCTTTTCTTCACTTTGAGGTGTTCCAAGTCTCTGCCGTAAATCACCCGAAGCTATCACAAAAAGATTGATACAAGTTAGCACAATAAAGTCTTACCTAATCTTTTCTCCAAGGAATCATCTAATGAACCTCCAAATATGCCCCAAGATGGGATGGTTCTTGACAGGGTTATATTCATAAAATTCTCCCTTTTTGGCTCAGAGTGGTTATCAAGGGATATAAATGTGTATGGATAAATTTGAAATGGAAATGCCTTTCATCATTTCAATCCATGTAATCACCGCGAATGATCCCTACGTCCCCAAAATTAAGCTCTTTCGCTCTATCACTCTCACTCATCACTCAAGTGTATCGGGGACGTGTTTGAGGATAATGTTTGCCTCTTTTCATCCGAAGGATCGCTCTTTTGAAAAGCTTTCAAAACATGCCCTTTTATAGAAACTCAGGGCATTTCATCAAAAATTCATCATTCGCAAAAAATCTTCATTGAGAGGGTATTCAAAAGACGTTTCGAAATTTGAAAGGAATGTTTCTTTGAAAGAGCTCTGTTGCTTTGCAAATCCAAATTTTCTTAATTTCAAGCACGACGGTGTATGAAAATACTTTGTAAAGGAGGAGAACCTCAAACCTGTCTTCTTCAAATATTGACTTCTGTTCCCCGTAAAAACAAAAGGAAACAATCGGTTCAAAACATTTAAAATTTTAAGTTCCGAAGCGATTTTTTCTTGTCTCCTTCAGACGTTGACTCCCGTTTCCTCCTTTAGATGTTGACTCCCGTTTCCCGTAAAAACAAAAGGAATCAATTAGTCAAAGATATACCAAATTTCAAATCCCGAAGCAACTTCGTTCTACCTCCTTCGGATGTTGACTCCCGTTTCCCGTAAAAACAAAAGGAATCAATTAGTCAAAGATATTCAAAATTTCAAATCCCGAAGCGACTTCATTCTACCTCCTTCGGATGTTGACTCCCGTTTCCCGTAAAAACAAAAGGAATCAATTAGTCAAAGATATTCAAAATTTGTAATCAAAATAACGGATAACTTCCCTGTTTTGATCGCTTACTCTGCGAAGTTCTTCATGATTCCCAGCTCACCTGCAAAATACAAATGTTTGCAAATGTATGTATGTAAATGTCATGCGAATGCAAAATTCTATGTGACTCGGATCTGCTCATCAATCGCTTTGAAGCTCAATTTTATTTCAAGGATAATATCTCTTCACGACGTTTGCATTTACTGGACTCGCCAATTCTTCTCCATCCACGTTTACAAGTATAAGAGCTCCCCCGGATAAGACCTTCCGAATTACGTAGGGGCCTTCGTAGTTTGGCATGAATTTGCCTCCTGGGTGTTGTGCATTTGGGAGCATTTTCTTCACAACTAGCATCCCCGTTTCAAAATTTCTAGGCTTGACCTTCTTGTTAAAAGCTCTGGCTACTTTCTTCTGATAGCTTTGACCATGGCAGATGGCCCTTAATCGTTTTTCATCAATCAAATTCAATTGTTCATGTCTCTGCCGGTTCCACTCCTCTTCCGTGAGCTCTACTTGAGACAGAATCCTTAAAGAGGGATTTCCACCTCTTACCGGTAGGACTTGCTTCCATACCGTATACTAAAGAGTAGGGAGTTGCTCCAGTTGAAGTACGAATTGAAGTTCGGTAGGCCATGAGAGCATATGGCAATCTCTCATGCCAATCACTATATTTCTCAAAGGCCTTAGCTAATATCTTCTTGATGTTCTTGTTACCTGCTTCTACAGCTCCATTCATTTGTGGGCGGTAAGGTGAAGAATTAAGGTGTCGTACCTTAAATTGTTCCAATAGTTGATCGACAACCTTGTTGTTCAAATTTGAGCCATTGTCCGTAATGATGGCTCTTGGCACTCCATATCTTGAGATGATATCTCGCTTGATAAACTTAGCCACACTATTCGCAGTGACATTGGCATATGAGCTGGCTTCAATCCATTTGGTGAAGTAGTCAATAACCACCAAAATAAAGCGATGTCTGTTTGAGGCCTTTGGGTTGATAGGGCCAATCATATCAATTCCCCACATGCAGAATGGCCATGGCTCTGACATTTGATGTAGCTCGGTTGGCGGCACATTTATTTTGTCGCCGTATACCCGACATTGATGACAAGATCTAACATGCTGGTTGCAATCCGACTCGATAGTCATCCGGTGATATCCGAGTCTCATGATCTTCTTGGCGAGAAGGTGACCATTCATATGCGGCCCGCACTCTCCTTCATGAATCTCTTTCATAATGAGATTTGCTTCTTTGGAATTCACGCACCTCAACAGGACCGAGTCAAAGGATCTCTTGTATAGGATCCGTCCGCGGAGGAAAAATTTAGATGCCATCTTGCTTATGTTCTTTTTATCTTCTCGTTGACTGTCCCGCGGGAATTCACCCTTCAGTAGGTAATTCTTGATGTCATGATACCACGGTTCTTCATCGGGTTCTTCTTCAATGACCATGCAATACGCAGGTTGCTCCAAGATATCAATCCTTAATGGCTCTATCTCAAGACCATTTTGCACTTGTAACATGGCTGATAAAGTGGCCAGAGCATCTGCGAAGTGATTCTAGGTTCTTGGCGGATATTCGAAAGTGATCTCTTCAAAGTGTTGGATCGGTTTTTCGAGGTATTTATGATAAGGAATAAGCTTGGGATCCTTTGTCTTCCACTCCCCTTGAGTTTGTAAAATGATTAGCATGGAATCTCCATATACCAGTAGCTTCTTCACCTTTAATGAGATGGCCAATTGTAACCCAAGAATGCAGGCCTCATATTCAGAAATATTGTTGGTGCAGGGGAATACCAACTTGGCTGAAACTGGATAATGTTGATCTTCGGAGGATATCGAACCGCCTCAAGATTCGATCCAGTGAGGTTCACTGCGCCGTCAAAGTACATTGTCCATTTGTCTTTTGATATGTTCAGAATTTGACCTCCCTTGTTTCGCTCTGAAACGTCCTTAGGAGGATTCTCGCCTAGCATGTCAGCAATCGCTCTTCCCTTGACAGATTTTTGGGGAGAGGCTTTGATATCGAACTCTAAAAGCAGTATTTGCCATTTAGCCATCTTTCCCAACAATGTTGGCTTCTCCAAAAGGTATTTGATGGGGTCATTTTCAGTGACTAGCTCTATATGATAATGCAAGTGTATACTTGCCTCAATCTGTGGAGGACCCAAACCAATGCTACGCAAGTCCTTTCCACTTGTTGGGTATTTGACTTCGGATGTTGTGAACTTTTTTCTCAAATAATATATAGCCCGCTCTTTGCGATCCTTGGGGTTAGTTTGGGCAAGTAAAGCTCCCAGGGACTCATCATTAACCGTCAGATATAGAGTTAAAGGAACGTTAGGGATAGGGAGGTACCAACACTGGAGGTTGTACCGGGTATTCCTTGATCTTCTCAAATGCTTGTTGGCATTCCGCATCCCATTTCACCTTTGCACCTTTCTTTAGCAACTTGAAGAAGGGTTTCGCCAGTTTCGATAGTTGGGATATGAATCTGGATATATAATTCAATCTTCCCAAGTAGACCCCTTACTTCTTTGACAAGAATGGGAGTTCCTATTTCCCATATGGCTTTAATCTTGGAAGGGTCAATTTCAATACCACGGCTGCTCACCACAAACCCTAGCAGCTTTCCGGATCTTGCGCCAAATACACATTTCGCAGGATTCAACTTGAGCTTGTACTTTCTCAATCGATCAAATAATTTCTTTAGCACTTTAACATGGTCTTCTCCAGGTTTGGACTTGGCAATCATATCATCCACATAGACCTCAATCTCCTTATGTATCATGTCATGAAAAAGGGTCACCATAGCCCTCCGATATGTTGCACCTGCATTTTTCAATCCGAAGGGCATTACCTTGTAGCAGAAAGTTCCCCATTGTATAGTAAATGAGGTCTTGATCTTATCTTCTTCCTTCAGCATGATCTGATTATATCCCGAGAATCCATCCATAAAGGAGAACAATTCAAAACCCGCAAGATCGTCGACGAGCACATCAATGTGCGGTAGGGGAAAATCATCCTTGGGACTAGCTTTGTTCAAGTCCCGATAATCCACGCATATTCTAATTCTCCCATCCTTCTTCTTAACTGGTACGATGTTGGCGACCCAATCAGCATATGGGACAGCCTCGATAAATCCAACTTTGAGGAGTTTCATCACCTCTTCCTTGATCTTATCCGCCAGTTTAGGATTCATCCTTCCGGGCGATTGATTTACTGGTGTGCAAGAAGGATTTGTGGGCAAAGCATGCTCCACAATCTCACGATCTAGACCCGGCATGTCAGCATATGACCAGGCGAAAATATCTTGATATTCCTTGAGTAATGCCGTCATTCTTAAAACATCTGCCGCGGACAGGTGTCCTCCTATTTTCACTTCCTTGACGCAGTCAAAATCCCCCAAATTAATAGTGATAGGTTCTTCAGAAATAAGAGGCTTAGATTCTTCAAAACAATCCCATTCTTTCTTGATATCGCTCACATCAACCTCGTCTATATCAACTTCGCATGCATAGTCATCGAGCTGATCTGAGCCACATATTAACCTGTTATGTATGAGTGGGATGACATGCCCGAAATGCACCATGAAATGTTAGTATTCAAATATGATATAATCGCAGAATGCATGATTTTTATCTTGAAAACATTTTTCAAATTTTAATTTTGAAGAAAAAGAAAGGAGAACTAGTCCACGATCTTCCGGACATCCTGGTTCTCAAAAGCTATTTAAAACCCTAGATCATATGGCGGATCGGGCCTCAAGTCTCATGGTAGAGTCAATTATCATCATCGGACCAATCCGTTGCTCCACATGTCCGTAATCAAATTTGTGATGATTTTCATTAATAGATGCAATTAAGAGCAATACAAGATCGCACTTCCTGGATCACAGCATGTGACCCAAAGGGTGCTAAAAAGTGAAAAGCTTCAAAAACAAATGCAGTAATCAAAATGCATTAAAAGATAAAGTTCAGAAAGAGCCTTTTACTCGGGGGTGGGGAAATCATCGTCCAGCCACTCAATTATCACGTTCACCCGATTATCCAGGAACGGGTTGAATAAGTCCGGCTCTGCATCTTTAGTGATGTCTTCATCTTCCAGCCATTTGCCTCCCTTAGAGAACACTTCAAATAAGGGGTTTAGGAACATCTTCCCTTTGGCCTTCCATGCATCGGTACCTATAAAACGGCCACCTTGGTGTCCACGGCGTCCACGGTCTCCATAACACTTGTTTCGACCTCGGCCTCGACCTGTATTATTCTTCGCTATTCCATTATAACCCGCACCAACCTTGTGGTCATTTGAGCTCAAATTCGGAGGGTTACGGATTCCCCGACCATGTTTCCCTAATCCGGCTCCCGGAATAAAACCGTTCGAGAGTAGCACTCTCCCCGCCATAGTCGCAGGTCTCGAAAGCTCTGGTGCAGCTATTTTTGCATCCGGTGATACATGCATGACAGATACTATGTCGAAGGTGTGATAACTCAGCTCCTCCTCTTTTGAGGGTTCAATGTATGGGACCATCCCTTTTAAAGTCGCTCGATGTCCCGTCTCGCCATGGACGGTGATCAACTGACCCTTGACCACAAATTTTAACTTTTGATGTAGGGAGGAAGGTACCGCTCCAGAAACATGAATCCACGGTCTTCCCGGGAGCAGGGTGAAGGCGCTTGGGATGTCCAATACTTGGAATGGTATAGAGAAGGTTACCGGTCCAATGTCAATGTCCAGCTCAATCTCTCCTACAACATTTTTGGAGACTCCGTCAAACGATCGGATGGTGGCCTTGGATGTCTTCACAAAATCTTCATTGATCCCCAAGCTTCTCAAAGTGCTCAGAGGACATAGGTTAAAAGCAGAGCCATTATCAATCAGAACATGAGGAACCTCCTTTCCATGACACCTCACGGCGATGTAGAGAGCTCTGTTGTGGATACGCCCCTCTTTTGGAAAATCTTCATCTGAGAAGGATATCTGGTCCTTCGGAAGGATAGCACCTACGAAGTCCCCTAGTTGAACCTCGTTAATTGTTTCCGGAATATGCACCTCATCCAGCACCTTTAGGAGGGCATTCTTGTGCTTTTCAGAATTTTTGAAGAGATCTAATAAGGAAATCAGTGCGGGCGTCTTCCGCAATTGGTCAACGACCTCATATTCACTGGTCCTTACGACCGATTGCAACTTCTCGACCTCTTCTGCAGTCGGGACTTTCTTTTCGAAATCCGCCTCTCTCGGTGGATAACATCTTCCTGATCTCATTATGGCGTCAATCTCGCCCGTTCCATAGTCCCAGTGAACTGCCCTTGAATTATACTCCTCAACCGGCGGCAACTTAATCTTCACCGGTATGATCTTTTCAGGTGGTGATTCGGATGTTGATGGTTTTCCCGAACTAGAAGCTTCCAACTCCCAGCTATCAACTTTGTTCAAATCAATCACGAAACGAATTGGGGTATCTACCATCCCGATCATTTCATCCTCATGAACATCCTCGGGGTTATGTTCTGGACATGGCCTTACCGGCGTGGCATTTTCTTCATCTAGATCCCTCTGCCTTTCCCTTCTGACTCTTAGGATAATCTCCTCAATTCTCATACCAATCTCCACCATATGTTGGAACGACGAGTACGCGTATGCATACATGCGATCAAAGTATTCCGCCGGAAGTGACTTCAATACGAACTCCAGCATTTCTCTCTCCGACGCGGCGGTTGCACCATCACAAAATGCTTCTTCCATCTCCTAGCGAAAAGTTCAAAACTCTCGTCTTCACCTTTTCGGATGTTCAACAGATTAGCCTTAGTGAAATAACCTCCGATTCTAGCTTCAAAGTGTTGTATGAAGTGCTATGATAAATCTTCCCAGCTTGGGACCCGGCCTAGGTCAATTAATCAAAACCATGCTAGTGCGGGGCCCGTTAAACTATGTCCGAAACTCCGGATCAATGTTTCATCATCTTCATGGTGGCCAACCATTTGGCGGAGATAGTATGAGATATGCGCCAGAGGACACCCGGCGCCATTATACTTTGTGCGGAAGACCACTCTTGGGGCGGAACATTTCTTGCTTGAGTAAGTGGCGTGATCAGCTCCTTCAACTCATCCATTTTCCTTGACACATTGTCCCCTTGCTCTTCCAAGAGAGCGATCTTTCGATTTTGCGTGTCTATAGCCCGCCGTATCTCCAGAATCTGCATGCTCTCTTTTATTCTCGTGGCGTCATTCTTAGCCATCAATTACGATAATTCCGCTACCATGGTTGTTAAATGTAGCATATGGGTCTCCAAATTAGAAAGTCGCATATCGACCTCTCGATTCTCCCGTTCGTTCTGAGGGACCGCCCGGTCCTTAACTTCATCGACCGTTCCCACAAATTCATCACTTGCGGGGTCATCCATTCCACCCCAACCATCGGGGACTACATCTCCGGAATTGATAAAGAAACTCGGGGGCGCCCGAATATAGCACTTTAAAGTTGTAACCGCCACTATCTTCCCCCAGGTTGTCAACTATTTCGCCCCTCTCTAGAGCTTTCTGCATAAATCTTTTATCGCATCGGCGTGCTTTATCCAGGCGAATCTCATATTCGTCTATCTCTTCAATTTCTTGGCCGTCTTTGATACTCATCAAATATCCCGAGGGTATTTTCAAAACAGCTCCCCTCGTAGGTTTCATCGCAAATTCTTCAGATAGCATGTTCACCGCCACGTAGGTTCCCTTGAAAGCGACGTCTTCCATTTTTCCTATGACGCCCAGGTTAATCAGCTTTTCCAAGCAAACTTCCTTTTGTTCCCGGGAAATACTCTCTCCTTCGGGGTATTGCGAGGCCAATGTCAAGACATCCCGCATTTTATCCATATTCACTATGAACTCCAGAACCTCTTCCTCTTCAACTCCAAAAATCGTGTTCACCTCGCGATGCTCGGGTAACGGGTTCTGCTGCACATTAGGTTCGGTCTTATCAAATTCTAAAACTTTTCCATCGATCAATGCTTACACCTTGAACTTCAAAGCGAGACAGTTGTCCGCGTTATGCCCCCTTTCTCCCATATGGTATACGCATGTCCGGGTCTCATCATACCCAGGAAATCTTGGCGGGTGAGTTCTAGGTGGCTCTTTTGCAACTAAGCGATTCTCCAACAGCATGGGTAACAATTTGGATAAGGGTCGGGGTAGTGGGGTGAAAACAACTGGGTTCTTTTTTCTGAATTCCGGTGGTTTGGAAGCGGTCCAGAGGGACGTTCCTTGGGTAGGAATTGAAGGCGAGAAATTTCCGGGCTTTGGCGGGTTAGGGACAAAGGCTACTTCTCCAGTTTGCTCCCTATTATCCCTTCTCAAAGGGTATTGGCATTTGAAAGGCGCCTCGGGTATCTTCTTTTCTCTTAATGCTCATTCGTGGCGTTCTGCCACCTTGATCGAGTGCGCAAATGTCCGACACCCGGAGGTGTTCAGCTTGTCGAAAAATTCAAATGGAAGGGCCTTGAGAAAAAGGTCTATTAGTTCTTCTTCCGGGACGGGCGGCTTTACCTGCACAGCCAACGCTCTCCATCTTTGGGCGTAGGCGCGAACGGCCTCGCTCTTTCCTTTCACTGTTCTCAGAAGGTCCTCTCTAGTGAGGGCGGTTAAAGTGTTAAACTTGTATTGCCGAAGGAACTCCTCTGCCAGCTTATCCCAATCGGCGAGCCTCTCCGGCTCCAATTCAATAAACCACGCCAGGGCTGCCCCAGATAGGCTCTCCTGGAAGGTATTAACCAGTAATGGGATGTTGTCTGAGAATTGCGACATTCGGCGCAAATAATACTTCAAGTGCGCCTTGGGACACCCGGTCCCATTATATCTCCTTACAAAGTCCGGTTCCTTGTAGGCAGCAGGAACCTCTATCTTTTCGAACGGTGCAACCTTGTCAAATCTCGAGAGTTCATAACCCCGACTCGCCAAGCACTCTTCGATCTTAGCAAGCCTTTTGATCTCCTTTTCCATTTTGAGGACCTGTTTCTCCTTCTTTTCCAAATCTATCACAACAGGAGGATCCTTAGGCGGTCTCTCCGGATTCAAAGTGGGATTAGCGGCGGGCGCCGGATTAGCGTTCGCTCCATCGGATGACCCCGCAGGAGCTTGAAAGTTAGGATCGACGGGGTATCTCCCCCGGCTTGCAATCATCATTGCCTTCATCTCCGCCACCATTGTGGCGATCACATTCATTTGATTCTCCGGATTACCCACACGAGGTGCGAGCTCTTCTTGTTCCATCCTTAACTTACGCGTTTTGCTACGAGTCCTCGTATTTGTCACTCACCTGTTTTCGGGATATCAAATCAGTATGGGAAATATTAAAGGATTGGAGACATTGATCCGTGGTAATTGACTTTTCTATATGTATGCATGAAATGCTCATAAAAGAAATAGTATGTATTTATTACAAACCAAATTGTTCAAAAGTATCTAAAAGATAACAGATATGTAAAATCTAAATGGGGGAATGGATCTATCCAAGTCGGGGACGCTTCCACTCTTCTTGTTCTTCTGATCCATCGGAATCCCACAAATATGGGTCTTCTCCTTCTTCCGATATCCACTGCTCTGGATCTTCGGGAATGTACGGCTCTATTCCCGGTACGTAAGGTACTATATACTCTGGTTCATAAGACTCCACCTCTTCAATCCGAAGAGATACGCATTCGGGTACATATGACTCGACAGTTGATTGGCGATACTCCTTAAACTTCTTGATATACTCCTTGGAGGCCCAGTGAACGTTCATCTCGTCGTCCAAATAGTCCGGCCATTCAACTTGCTGCAGCGGGGAGTTCTTCAAAGCATGAAGAATAAGCTTGATCCGGGCCCGATACAACTCCTTTGCTTCCTTAGTGAGCTTTCCTCGTGTCATATCAAATGAGAAGATCCCGGGACAAACATCCGGTGGTATCTCTTGTAGAACTCCAAATTGCCTCACCACTCGAATGGGGTAATACGCCACAGCGCCGGTACATCCCAATAAGGGAATAGGGTTATCTTCAATACCCGAAATGCGAGCCTCCACAATCTTGGGCCAAGTCAAACGCCACCTAATATGTTCGGGTTTCAAATTGTCTAATAGCTCAACCCACTTTTTGAATGAGTATTTGGGTACAAGGGATTGACACTTAAGGAAGGATCTAAGAGGGTGAACGTGCTCATTGATCTCATAGCACCCTACTCGGAGTTGGAAAGTCTTTATATGAGAGGTGAACCACAAGTGGAGTAATCCGCTAGACGCTTGGAAAACAGCCTTTTTTGAAGATTTGGAACGATTTAAGGAGAGGAAGGTCTCAGCTAATATCATGTATGAATAATCCCAACGACAACACGCTTGTCCGGCTATATGGGTTATGGAAGGGTCAAAGGTAGTTCTAGAAGTCGGGAATAGAACGAACGCAAAGAAAGCCAAGATGAACACCTTTCCCGATTTATGACCGGTTTCGGTGGGTAGAGAGGAATAATTGTCGAAAAGGAACGAGAAGGTGAATTTGTTGGAATTGGATTTGTAAGCTTTTTCAATCTCAGAAGTTTTAAGGCAAAGGAAACTCGATAACGAACGAGTGGAGTCCATGTCCAAAGGGGGTTGAGCTATTCATTCTTCAAATTTGGCCCCAATAATAGCGGTATACTCCTCGAGCGTAGGAGTCAACTCTAATCCTCGAAAGTTGAATGTCATTGTTCGCGCGTCCCATGCCTTGGCTAGTGCTTGAATGAGCACCGGTTGGTATTCCACTTTGATCAAATCTACAAGTCGTCCCAAACGTTCTTCCACATAGGCTTTATTAACGATGTCGAGGCGATCCCACCACATAGCGAGTTCCTTGCGCGGTATTGGGATGACTTTGATGTCTCCATTCCCCATGATCTAAAAGTGCAAAAATGATGATCCTAAAGTCAATTACCACAGTTTAATATGCATATGCATGTAATGTGATGCAAATGTGCTAACCAAATTCCATGTCATCTTTTGGTAACATGAGGGTCAACTACTCCCACCCGACCCAAATAAGCCAAATAGGGTAATTATGGACCAAATCTCACCCAAAGATGGCATGTAATTTGATTAGGATCGTTTAAGCGTAATCGGGGTAAAAAGTCGCTCACAAATTGACAACTCATGAAATTTACAAGTCTAATATAATAAAGTCGAAAAAGATAGAACACGATAATATCTAGAGATGTTCGGACAATAAATGTCGATGAAAGTACATAATAGACTCAAAATACAATAAAATCTAGAAAATGCCCCAAAGTCGTACTAATCTAGACAATCGGAACGGTATCTTCATCGGATGAAATCTCCACTATCTCGGGAAGCTTGACATCTTCTTCGTCATCGGAGGATATGGTGATAACTTCCTTCTTCTTGATCGAGGAGTGTTTTGGGGCCGTCTTGGTCGCACGAGGCTTTCTTGCCAATTTCATATACAGCTCCCAAATTCTCTCCTTTTTGCGCTCAAGCTCCAAATATCGTCCACATCGGGTATAATCGCAACTCTCGCTACGGATGCGGTTCCGTCCGTTGAGCTCTCGTCCGTGAACAAATCCGAAAACTCGGAATGTAGCGGGTACTCGGTCCTCGCGTTGAATGGTCCTCCGCTCCCATGTGAATACGTCGGGTATATCAACACGACCTCGGGGCGCCATCTATCTAAAAAGGAAAATTTGACCTTCAACCCCGATCACTCAAACAATCTTACAAATTGTGATGATATGTCGTGAAAATGCATGATATGCAAAATTTAAATTTAAAAGTTTAAAATAAAAAGAGTAGAAAGCCTTACCAACCGATGTTACTCTCTTTTTTTGGTTTTTGGTTTTAGGTGTACCAACCGTCCATTTTACATGCGCATGAGACAAGTGAGGTTTAACTCTAAAGAAATCAAAAAGGCTCGGGTATGGACCTAAAAAGGCTCCCGCTATACAAATCGATGGGCCGCCCACAAGCGCAATCAAACAACAAGTGGGTAGGACCATCAATCTTGCATAGCGAGCGGGATCAAATATGGTCAACCCAAGTGCAATTAAACACAAGAGCTTCGTATACCGATCCCTATCTATGGCGACCTAAAAGGTGATTTCGCGGCTCGGGTTTAGGCGCTTGTGTGTGCAGTGTCGTGATCCTCAAAATATGCAAGACATGCACCACAATTTATATTCAAAACACCGCTTCAAAATTTGCATAAATAAACAAACAATCCAAAACTCCATATACGCATCAAAAATGGTTAGCACAGACGCCACCCCTTATAACTCCCATCTGCATCAACATTTAACACTTTTTGTTAGTGGACGTACCTCATCTTCAAGAGCATCTGCAGAAAACAAGGTTAGAAAATAATCAACATTTTTATCGGCTTAAGTCCTCTTGATGAATCCCCAGCGGAGTCGCCGGTCTGTCGCGACCCTCCGGAAATTTTTCCCAGGCGGAATAGGGCTAACGAGCCGATCCCTTAATTTTTCATGACCCCGGTTGTCGGCGGGGTATTTTCTAGGATCGCGGGTCCCTCCCAAGACCCATTGCTCGAATCGCGATGTCCGGTAAAATTTATATCGAATATCGACCTTAGTGTGGTCGGGTGGCATGTGCGATGTGTACATGCAATTTGGAGTCGCCACCGATCGATTTATTGGAAGGTACGATCGGAAAACCTTACCAAGCGGTCGGGAGAAACCGTTCGGTTCCGCGAAAACCCGAGGAGATTTTGGGTCCGGGGACTTGGTTACGCCTAAATTTCATACTTGACGCCCTTTCGGTTACCGATGTTGATTGTTTTTCTAACCTAAGAATTCATGCAGATGTAATATCGGGTGAGGTAGGCCCTAACAATTCTAAGTTTTCATGCGGATGGGAATTTTCTATCCTAATCAATCACAATCAGAAAAAATTAATGCGCAATCAAAATCATTACAAGCAAACAAATCAATCAATCAAGGTTTGATATGTCTAAAATGGCCCTATCGGCCCACACAAAAATCAATTTTGGGTTTTAGGGTGATTTGGCAAAAATTTGGGGCGAATGGCCCGAAAGGGTAGAATGGTCATTTTTGGGAGTTCGGGACCCGAAAATCACAAAATTCCAATTTGGCCAGTTGAATGTGGCCATTTCTCATTTTTTTGCTATTTTCTTGAATTTTTCTATTTTTTTGGAATTTCTATTTATTTTTCAAAAATATTGGGAATTTTTCCGATCGAAATTAATCGACCCTCGAAGTCTCAAAAATTTTTGATCTAGACTTTATGAGTCCCGAATCGATCAACAAATTTTTAGGAATTTTTTGTAAAAATCTAGGAATTTTTATGAATTTTCTAAGTATTTTTACAATTTTTTTGGATTTTTGGAAATTTCTTTTTATTTTTTATTATTTTTTATTAATAGACCGGACCGGGTCAGCCCGGTCAACGACCGGTCAACCCGGTCCGACCGCTCGCGGACCCGCTCTACGTACAAACGACGCCGTATACGTATTTATCTAATTATTTTTTGAATTTTCTAAAATCATTTTCCTAATATCTGAATATACTAAAATGAACGGACGGCCGAGATCAATCTCCGGAATTAATCTCGACCGCCGATCCTCGCCTAAAATGAAACGACGTCGCCTCGGCCCTCTACGTAAAAACGACACCGCATATACTAAATGAACGGACGGCCACGATCTAATTCTTAGGCTCGATCCGAGCCATTCAACCCTTCTACATATAAAACGACGACGCTTCCATCCTATACGCTAAACGACGTCGCCCAATCAAGCGAATAGACGGCCAAGATTCAATCTCGGATCCAATCCGGACCGTCCACCCCTATTAAGCTTAAAACGACGACACTTCTGCTTCAAACTCCAAACGACGTCGCTCGTCCAAAGACCTAAATGGCACCGTTTCTCCTAATTTCTATTTTCTACCTATTATACTAAATAATAATAAAAAAAAGAAAATCAGATCCGACGGCCCTAAATCAAATCTACCTAATTACTATGGCCGTTGGATGCGAGCCGACTCGGCTCGTCCGCGCCAACGGCCGAGTTGAGTCGCCGACGAGCCGGGACCAACCCGGCGCCGACACATCAGCTCGTTGACTACTTGACCACGCCACGTCAGCTTCTTCTTCCTCGCCGCAGCGACCCGAAATGGACGGTTGAGAGCTCTCCCACGAGATCCAACGGTGAGATCTCGCCGGAAAAGCCTCAAACCAACGGCGATCGACTCTAATCAACCTCTAGATCAACATATTAAAAGATCAAACAAGTTCATCGGCTAAATCGTGCGAATCGAGCTATACACAATCACGGCAACACAGGTCTCAATCAAGCGATATCGAGCATAACTATCGAATTCAAGCTTCAAGCAAGTTTAGATTAGGTCTAGAATACTTACCTCGGGTTCGGATTGAACCCGCAGTCATTGGATTCGCCTGGTCGAAGTCGGACCGGGTCGCGGAATGTTGAAGGCTCGACTCGGGGTTTTCATGCGAGGTTAATGCAAAATGAAGACGCGATCGTGATCGGCAATGCACAAGGACAAAAACGCACACAAAAATTGCAAGGATCGTGAATGAATCGGTGAGATGCCATAGACGCACAGTAGGATAATCGCAAGCTCGACTCACCTGATTTAGACGATTCAAGCGAATTGAGCTGGTGCGATCAACTCGCCCGAGCTTGGAGGAAGTTCCGGTGATGATCCGCCGCACCGATTTGGCCTGGATTCGCCGGGCCGAAGTCGCGTGATTCTGAGTTGAACTCCGGCGAAGACGTCGCCCGAGAGCGTCTCTCTCTAACTTTCTCGCTTTATCTCTCTATTCGGTTACTGGACGAGCACGAATGAACCTCCTCAATCTGGAATCTTCTCTAGCTTTTATAGTGGTCTTTCAAAAAATTAGGCGCGCACGGTGATGGCTCACCGACTCACTTCGCACGTGCCCAAGCGTGCGAAGTGAGTTGGACGGAGACGGGGACGGAACAGTGTTCCGTCCAAGTCCGTTTGACACTCCGGCGCACGCGAATTGAGCTTCAATTTGGCCGATTCCGCAAAGGTTGACTTTCTGCTCCGCCTTGCATCCGACCAACGATTCCGGCGTGCTCCGGCGGCCATTGGCCGTGCCGCCGGTGACAAACGACGCACCACCACCTGAGGATCAAAAGCCCCACGTCAATCGAATCAATTATGGTCGAATTGATCCCTAATTTGGTCATTGAAATTGATCATTCAAGTCTGCAAATGGCGCGGGCGAGAGGTAGAAGATGCACTGACTGACCGGTCCGACCGTGGCGTCGACCGGTCCCAGAACCGGTTCGCACAATACATTTTGCACAATTTTTGAAATTAAACAAAATTGGTGGGGAATTTTCATAATTAAATCTCAAAATTGGACTTAGGGGCCTAGATATTATCTAGAAATGCAATTTTGCCCAAAAGTTCTTATCAATTTGCACAAAAGCCCCAAATTTTTCAATTTGCAATTTGGGGAAAAGTTCAATTGAAGACCAATTCGACCAAATTGGACCATGAGACCTATGCCAATCAATTTGAAATGTATGAAAACATAGGGTAACGATTCAATTTTACTATAATAGTCCCTCAATTAAAAGTAATTTCAAAAATTGGCCAATTGAGGGACTAAATTGCAAACATTTTGGGGATTTGGCCTAATTCGTGCAATTGTGTGTGCAATTGATCAAATTGAAGTTCAAAGGGGCTGCAATTGAATGTTTAGACTCCAAATGTGCAAAAATTGCAAATAAAATGACTCAATTTGTATTTTTTATGAAAATTCAACCTTAAGCGTTATAAAGGAACACCTAAAATTGAACTTAATTTTGGATTTTTCTTGAGGTCAATATTGAAAGGGAATTAAAAGAAAAATATTGAACATTTTTCTATATTTTTATGACCTCGAAAGGCATTTTTTATGATTTTTTCAAAGATTTTTCTATTTTCCGAAAATATTAAAAAAATGTGAAAAATATGAAAAATTATTTTTTGTTCCAAATTGGTTCCTTAGGCATGGCCAAGGCTTCCAATGTTGATTTTTTATTTTTTGATTTTTTGTGAATTTTTGGTAAATTTTGGAAAATAAAACTAAAGGAAAACTCGACTAAAAATTCGGTGTCAACACTAGTCAACCTAGGTCCTCGGATGGCACCCTTCCGGATGGTGAGTAGCTTCCTAGATGAAAGCCAATTTGTGTTTTAGATGGTGAGTCCCTGCATAGAGGATAGTCAATCTCATTTTAAATAGGTGAAACCCCTTTGTTATTGGGGTGAACCTCCCTTCCAGACGGTGAGTAGCTTCCTAGATGAAAGCCGATCTGTGTTTTAGATGGTGAGGCCTTGCATAGAGGATAGCCAATCTCATTTTAAATAGGTGAAACCCCTTTGTTACAAGGGTGAACCTCCCTTCCATACGGTGAGTAGCTTCCTAGACTAACGCCGATCTGCGTTTTAGATGGTGGGTCCCTGCGTAGAGGATAGCCAATCTCATTTTAAATAGGTGAAACCCCTTTGTTGCAAGGGTGAACCTCCCTTCCGGAGAGTGAGTAGCTTCCTAGATGAAAGCCGATCTGCGTTTTAGATGGTGAGTCCCCGCATAGAGGATAGCCAATCTCATTTTAAATAGGTGAAACCCCTTTGTTACAAGGGTGAACCTCCCTTCCAGACGGTGAGTAGCTTCCTAGATGAAAGCCGATCGGCGTTTTAGATGGTGAGTCCCCGCATAGCGGATCGTCAATCTCTTTTAAATAGGTAAAACCCCTTTGTTACAAGGGTGAACCTTTCTTTCGGATGGTGAGTAGCTTCCTAGATGAAAGCCGATCCGCATTTTTGAAAATTAGAAATAGGGCTTGAGCTTCAGTAGGTAAACTAGTCAACCTAGGTCCTCGGATGGCACCCTTCCAGACGGTGAGTAGCTTCCTAGATGAAAGCCGATATGTGTTTTAGATAGTGAGTCCCCGCATAGTGGATAGCCAATCTCCTTTTAAATAGGTGAACCCCTTTGTTACAAGGGTGAACCTCCCTTCCACACGGTTAGTAGCTTCCTAGATGAAAGCCGATCTGTCTTATAGATGGTGAGTCCTTGCATAGAGGATAGCCAATCTCATTTTAAATAGGTGAAACCCCTTTGTTACAAGGGTGAACCTCCCTTCCGAACGGTGAGTAGCTTCCTAGATTAACGCCGATCTATGTTTTAGATGGTGAGTCCCTACATAGAGGATAGCCAATCTCATTTTAAATAGGTAAAACCCCTTTGTTGCAAGGGTGAACCTCCCTTCCAGAGAGTGAGTAGCTTCCTAGATGAAAGCCGATCTGCGTTGTAGATGGTGAGTCCCTGCATAGAGGATCGCCAATCTCATTTTAAATAGGTGAAACCCCTTTGTTACAAGGGTGAACCTCCCTTCCAGACGGTGAGTAGCTTCCTAGATTAACGCCGATCTACGTTTTAGATGGTGAGTCCCTGCATAGAGGATAGCCAATCTCATTTTAAATAGGTGAAACCCCTTTGTTACAAGGGTGAACCTCCCTCCCAGATGGTGAGTAGCTTCCTAGATGAAAGCCGATCTGTCTTTTAGATGGTGAGTCCTTGCATAGAGGATAGCCAATCTCATTTTAAATAGGTGAAACCCCTTTGTTACAAGGGGGAACCTCCCTTCCAGACGGTGAATAGCTTCCTAGATGAAAGCCGATCTGTGTCTTAGATGGTGAGTCCCTGCATAGAGGATAGCCAATCTCATTTTAAATAGGTGAAACCCCTTTGTTATAAGGGTGAACCTCCCTTCCAGACGGTGAGTGGCTTCCCAAATGAAAGCCCTTCTGCGTTTTAGATGGTGAGTCCCTGCATAGAGGATAGCCAATCTCCTTTTAAATAGGTGAAACCCCTTTGTTACAAGGGTGAACATCCCTTCCAGGCGGTGAGTAGCTTCCTAGTTGAAAGCCGATCTGTGTTTTAGATGGTGAGTCCCTGCATAGAGGATAGCTAATCTCTTTTAAATAGGTGAAACCCCTTTATTACAAGGGTGAGCCTCCCTTTTAGACGGTGAGTAGCTTCCTAGATGAAGGCCGATCTGCATTTTAGAAAATTTGAAATATGGTTTGAGCTTCTGTAGGTACACTAGTCAACCTAGGTCCTCGGATGGCACCCTTCCGGACGGTGAGTAGCTTCCTAGATGAAAGCCGATTTGTGTTTTAGATGGTGAGTCCCCGCATAGAGGATAGTCAATCTCATTTTAAATAGGTGAAACCCCTTTGTTCTTGGGGTGAACCTCCCTTCCAGACGGTGAGTACCTTTCTAGATGAAAGCCGATCTGTGTTTTAGATGGTGAGGCCCCGCATAGAGGATAGCCAATCTCATTTTAAATAGGTGAAACCCCTTTGTTACAAGGGTGAACCTCCCTTCCATACGGTGAGTAGCTTCCTAGACTAACGCCGATCTGCGTTTTAGATGGTGGGTCCCTGCATAGAGGATAGCCAATCTCATTTTAAATAGGTGAAACCCCTTTGTTGTAAGGGTGAACCTCCCTTCCAGAGAGTGAGTAGCTTCCTAGATGAAAGCCGATCTGCGTTTTAGATGGTGAGACCCTACATAGAGGATAGCCAATCTCATTTTAAATAGGTGAAATCCCTTTGTTACAAGGGTGAACCTCCCTTCCAGACGGTGAGTAGCTTCCTAGATGAAAGCCGATCTGCGTTTTAGATGGTGAGTCCCCGCATAGTGGAACGCCAATATCTTTTAAATAGGTAAAACCCCTTTGTTACAAGGGTGAACCTCCCTTTCAGATGGTCGGTAGCTTCCTAGATGAAAGCCGATCTGCATTTTTGAAAATTAGAAATAGGGCTTGAGCTTCTGTAGGTACACTAGTCAACCTAGGTCCTCAGATGGCACCATTCCGGACGGTGAGTAGCTTCCTAGATGAAAGCCGATATGTGTTTTAGATAGTGAGTCCCTGCATAGTGGATAGCCAATCTCCTTTTAAATAGGTGAACCCCTTTGTTACAACGGTGAACCTTCCTTCCAGACGGTTAGTAGCTTCCTAGGTGAAAGCCAATCTGTCTTATAGATGGTGAGTCCTTGCATAGAGGATAGCCAATCTCATTATAAATAGGTGAAACCCCTTTATTGCAAGGGTGAACCTCCCTTCCAGACGGTGAGTAGCTTCTTAGATTAACGCCGATCTTCGTTTTAGATGGTGAGTCCCCGCATAGAGGATAGCCAATCTCATTTTAAATAGGTGAAACCCCTTTGTTGCAAGGGTGAACCTCCCTTCCAGAGAGTGAGTAGCTTCCTAGTTGAAAGCCGATCTGCGTTGTAGATGGTGAGTCCCCGCATAGAGGATCGCCAATCTCATTTTAAATAGGTGAAACCCCTTTGTTACAAGGGTGAACCACCCTTTCAGATGGTGAGTAGCTTCATAGATGAAAGTCGATCCGCATTTTTGAAAATTTGAAATAGGGTTTGAGCTTACGTAGGTACACTAGTCAAACTAGGTCCTCGGATGGCACCCTTGCAGACGGTGAGTAGCTTGCTAGATGAAAGTCGATTCGTGTTTTAGATGGTGGGTCCCTGCATAGAGAATAGCCAATCTCATTTTAAATAGGTGAAACCCCTTTGTTAAGGGGGTGAACCTCCCTTCCAGACGGTGAGTACCTTCCTAGATGAAAGCCGATCTGTGTTTTAGATGGTGAGTCCCCGCATAGAGAATAGCCAATCTCATTTTAAATAGGTGAAACCCCTTTGTTACAAGGGTGAACCTCCCTTCCAGACGGTGAGTAGCTTCCTAGATTAACACCGATCTCCGTTTTAGATGGTGAGTCCCCGCATAGTGGATAGCCAATCTGCTTTAAATAGGTGAAACCCCTTTGTTACAAGGGTGAACCACCCGTTCAGACGGTGAGTAGCTTCCTAGTTGAAAGCCGATCTGCATTTTAGAAAATTTGAAATAGGGTTTGTGCTTCTATAGGTACACTAGTCAACCTAGGTCCTCGGATGGCACCCTTCCAGACGGTGAGTATCTTCCTAGATGAAAGCCGATATGTGTTTTAGATAGTGATGCCCTGCATAGTGGATAGCCAATCTCCTTTTAAATAGGTGAAACCCCTTTGTTACAAGGGTGAACCTCCCTTCCAGACGGTGAGTAGCTTCCTAGATGAAAGCCGATCCGACTTTTAGATGGTGAGTCCTTGCATAGAGGATAGCCAATCTCATTTTAAATAGATGAAACCCCTTTGTTACAAGGGTGAACCTCCCTTCCAGACGGTGAGTAGGTTCCTAGATGAAAGCCGATCTGCGTTTTAGATGGTGAGTCCCTGCATAGAGGATAGCCAATCTCATTTTAAATAGGTGAAACCCCTTTGTTACAAGGGTGAACCACCCTTCCAGACGGTGAGTAGCTTCCTAGATGAAAGCCGATCTGCGTTTTAGATGGTGAGTCCCTACATAGTGGATAGGCAATATCATATAAATAGGTGAAACCCCTTTGTTACATGGGTGAACCTCCCCTTTCGACGGTGAGTAGCTTCCTAGATGAAAGCCGATCTGCATTTTAGAAAATTTGAAATAGGGTTTGAGCTTCAGTAGGTACACTAGTCAACCTAGATCCTCGGATAGCACCCTGCCGGACGGTGAGTAGCTTCCTAGATGAAAGCCGATTCGTGTTTTAGATGGTGAGTCCCAGTATAGTGGATCGCCAATCTCTATTAAATAGGTGAAACCCCTTTGTTACATGGGTGAACCTCCCTTTCATACGGTGAGTAGATTCCTAGATGAAAGCCGATCTGCATTTTAGAAAATTTGAAATAGGGTTTGAGCTTCAGTAGGTACACTAGTCAACCTAGATCCTCGGATGGCACCCTTCCGGACGGTGAGTAGCTTCCTAGATGAAAGCCGATTCGTGTTTTAGATGGTGAGTCCCTATATAGTGAATCGCCAATCTCTTTTAAATAGGTGAAAACCCTTTGTTACAAGGGTGAACCTCCGTTTCAGACGGTGAGTAGCTTCCTAGATGAAAGCCGATCTGCATTTTTGAAAATTTGAAATAGGGCCTGAGCTTCTGCGGGTAAACTAGTCAACCTAGGTCCTCAAATGGCACCCTTCCAACGGTGAGTAGCTTCCTAGATGAAAGCCGATATGTGTTTTAGATGGTGAGTCCCTGCATAGAGGATAGCCAATCTCCTTTTAAATAGGTGAAACCCCTTTGTTACAAGGGTGAACCTCCCTTCCAGACGGTGAGTAGCTTCCTAGATGAAAGCCGATCTGTCTTTTAGATGGTGAGTCCTTGCATAGTGGATGGCCAATCTCATTTTAAATAGGTGAAACCCCTTTGTTACAAGGGTGAACATCCCTTCCGGATGGTGAGTAGCTTCCTAGATGAAAGCCGATCCGTGTTTTAGATGGTGAGTCCTTGCATAGAGGATAGCCAATCTCATTTTATATAGGTGAAACCCCTTTGTTACATGGGTGAACCTCCCTTCCAGACGGTGAGTAGCTTCCTAGATGAAAGCCGTTCTGCGTTTTAGATGGTGAGTCCCCGCATAGAGGATGGCCAATGTCATTTTAAATAGGTGAAACCCCCTTGTTACAAGGGTGAACCTCTCTTCCAGTGGTGAGTAGCTTCCTAGATGAAAGCCAATCTGTGTTTTAGATGGTGAGTCCCCGCATAGAGGATAGCTAATCTCTTTTAAATAGGTGAAACCCCTTTGTTACAAGGGTGAGCCTCCCTTTCAGACGGTGAGTAGCTTCCTAGATGAAGGCCGATCTATATTTTAGAAAATTTGAAATAGGGTTTGAGCTTTTATAGGTATATTAGTCAACCTAGGTCCTCAAATGGCACCCTTTCGGACGGTGAGTAGCTTCCTAGATGAAAGTCGATCTGCGTTTTAGATGCTGAGTCCCTACATAGAGGATAGCCAATCTCATTTTAAATAGGTAAAACCCCTTTGTTACAACGGTGAACCTCCCTTCCAGATGTCGCGACCCTCCCGGAAATTTCCTTCCCGGGGTGGGAATAGGGCTAACGAGCCGATCCCCTCCTTTTTATAGACATATATATGGGGGATCGCGAGTCTCTCCCAAGACCCATTACTCGAATCGCGATGTCGGGTAAAATTTTTCAAATATCGAAATTGACCTTGTGTGGTCGGGTGGCATGTGCGAGATGTACATGCAATTTGGAGTCGCCACCGATCGATTTATTGGAAGGTACGATCGGAAAACCTTTCCGAGCGGTCGGGAGAAACCGTTCGGTTCCGCGAAAACCGCAGATTTTGGGTCCGGGGATTTGGTTACGCCAAGTTTCATATTTGACGCCCTTTCGGTTACCGATGTTGATTGTTTTTCTAACCTAAGATTTCATGCAGATGCGATATCGGATGAGGTAGGTCCTAAAAAAAATCTAAGTATTCATGCAGATGGGAATTTTCTATCCTAATCAATCATAATCGGAGGAATTAATGCGCAATCAAAATCATTACAAGCAATCAAATCAATCAATCAAGGTTTAATATGTCTAAAATGGCCCTATCGGCCCACACAAAAATCAATTTTGGGTATCGGGGTGATTTGGTAAAAATTTGGGGCTAAGGCCCGGAAGGGTAGAATGGTCATTTTTGGGAGTTCGGGACCCAAAAATCACAAAATTAGGGTCGGGCCAGTTGAATGTGGCCATTTCCCATTTTTTGTGATTTTATGGAATTTTTCTAATTTTTTCTATTTTTTGGAATTTTCATTTATTTTTCAAAAATATTGGAAATTTTCCGGATCGAAATTAATCAACCCTCGTAGTCTCAAAAATTTTCGATCCAGACTTTATGAGTCCCGAATCGATCTACAAAGTTTTAGAAATTTTTTATGAAAATGGGAATTTTTATGAATTTTCTAAGTATTTTTACAATTTTTTTGGATTTTTGGAAATTTTCTTTTTATTTTTTATTATTTTTTATTAAAGAACCGGACCGGGTCAAACCGGTCAACGGTCGGTCAACCCGGTCCGACCGCCTCGGACTCACCCCGCGACACCTAAAACGGCACCGTATCTAATTATCTACTCATTTTTTGATTTTCTAAAATTAAATTCCTAATATTCGAATAAAAGAAAAAGAATGGACGGCTAAGATCAACCTGTGGAATCAATCTCGGCCGTCGGCCTACGCTAAGCAAAACGACGACGTTACCGTCTATCTACTCAAAACGACATCGTGTTCTTTAAAGCTATGGACGGCCACAATCTATTCTGGATTTGATCCGAACCGTTCACCTCACCTATACCTAAACGGCACCGTATGAATTAAGGGGACGGACGGCCGCGATTAAAAGTAAGAACCAATCGAACCGTTCGTCCATTCTAAAGCCTAAAACGACGCCGCTTCTGCCCTATATACCCTAAACGACGTCGCGTGCTACTAACTAAAACGACGCAGTATTTGATTTTTTTATTTTCTTTCTAATATCCTAATATCCGAAAATATAAAATAAAAATCCAACGGCCCGTAATCAAACTCAGCTAAAAATCGGGCCGTCGGATGAGATCCGAGTCGGCTCGCTCGCGCCAACAGCCGAGCCGACTCGGATCCAAGCTGGACCAATGGGGACATGACACCTAGACGTTTGACTCGCTGACCGTGCCACATCAGCTTCATCTTCTTCGTTGCGACAACGCCGAACGGACGGCCAGGAAACCTCCCGCGAGATCCAACGGTCAGATCTCGCCGGATCGGCGCGAAACCACCGCCCGATCGACTCGACTCGACATCCGCATTAACATATATGAAAATCAGAGCGATCTCATCCACCGAATCAAAACTATTCTAGCTTGCACGGAACCAAAGTTGCGTAACTCAATCACGTAATATAGAGCATGACAGTTCAATTCGTTCACAGAATACATTCTAACGAGGTTCAGAAACCTTACCCGCAGGTCAGATTGACCTGGTTTGGTCTAGGATTACCTAGACGAGCTTCGACAGTAATCGGCAATGGAGGTTGAGGTTTGCGGACTCGATTCGAGGTATTTGTACAAAATCGATGCAAGGAAATGATGCGACGATGGTCGGTAAGGTTTAAGGATGAAAAGGCACACAATAATCGAAAGGATTATGCTCGTGAGCTTAAGATGCCATGATTGCACAGTGAAGAAATTGAAAGCTCGACTTACCGCTTCTGGTGGTTGTACTTCGATTGAGCCGCGCCGATCGACTCGTCGAGCTTGGAGGAAGTTCCGTGACGATCCGCTAGCGCCGATTTGGCCTAGACTGGCCGGACCGAAGTAGCAAAAACTCGGTCTGCAACTTGAGCTCAGACCTCGCACGGGAGATTCTCTCTCTTCCTCTCTCACTTTCTCTCTCTATTCGGGCGTGTGATGAACCGAATGAGTCCCCCCTTGCGTCCGTAATCTTCCTTGCTATTTATACTCACTTTTCAAATTTGCGCGCGCACGGGCCAAGCTTTGCCGAGGCTCTCACGTGCCATTCACACGCGTTTTTTGGTCACCGGAGGTTGAACGGCGACGGGCATGAAGACACGTTCCGTTTGGTTCTCCGTTAGTCACGAATTAAGCTTGAATTTGTGCGTTTTTGCGAAATGTTGACTTTTGTATGCGCTGAACCTTTGACTCGATCGCGGAGCATCTCCCGGTGACGATTGGTCCCCGGCGTCGGTGGCAATCGACTCCTCTTGAGTTGAACCACAAAAGCCCTACAAGAATTGCATCAATTAGGATAGAATTCCCCTTCAATTTGGTCGTCAAAATCCAATGTTGAATTCTGCAAATCGGCTTGTGCTTCGAAGAAGACGACATCTGTTTGGACCGGTTCGACCGGTCCGACCGGGCGAATGACCGCGGTCCGAACCGGTTCGACAGGTGTTCTTTGCGAAATTCTCAAAATTAGTTGAAATTGAGTGGGGATTTTTGCAATTAAACTTCAAAATTGCACTTAGGGGACTGAATTCTATATAAAAATGTGTTTTTGCCCAAAATTTCTCATCAATTTCTATGAAAACCCCAAATTTTTCAATTTGCCCAAATTGGGGAAAAGTTCAATTGAGTGTCAATTTGACCAAATTGGACCATGAGACCCATTCCAATCAATTCTAAATGTATGAAAACATAGGGTGACAGTCAATTTTACCATGATAGTCCCTCAATTAAAAGTAATTTCAAAATTTGGCCAATTGAGGGACTATCATGCAAATAATTTGGGAATTTTGTATCTAATTCATGCAATTCACGCAGTTGAGGGTGCAATTGATCAAATTGAAGTTCAAAGGGACCACAATTGAATGTCTAGACTCCAAACGTGCAAAAAGTGCAAATAAAAAGACTCAATTAGTATTTTTTATGAAAATTCAACCTTAGGCGTTGTGAAGGAACACCCAAAATTGAATTCAATTTTCAATTTTTCTTGAGGTCAATATGAAAAGGGAATTAAAAGAAAAATATTGGACATTTTTGTGTATTTTTGTGACCTCGAAAAGTATTTTTTATGGATTTTCCAGAATTTTCCTATTTTTCGAAAATATAAAAAAAAAATGCGAAAAATATGGAAAATTATTTTTTGTTCCAAATTGGTTCCTTATGCTTGGCCAAGGCTTCCAATGTTGATTTTTTAATTTTTTTGATTTTTTGTGAATTTTTAATGAATTTTGGAAAATAAAACTAAAGGAAAACTGACTAAAAATTCGTGTGTCAATACGCGCCCCTCTTTGAAAGTAATCTCGGTTAGAGGTTGCTTTCAAAGACAAGGTGACACCTGAATCCTTAATCGACTCTGCTGGGGAAAAATCTAAAGAAAATAAGTCTTGACATCAAATTGCTTTACCTTTGCAGTTTAAGCTCTAACTCCGTGGGGAATTATTTCAGTTCATGCTCATTTATATGAAAGGGAGATGAAAAGAGAGAGAGACTTACCCGTAGCTCACCTGTCTATGGTTTAAGATTTGTCGATCCGAGGTTGAAAGATTCAGTGTATGGAATTACCCGTGAATGGCGTGATGAGATTTGCAATGGTCGGCGTCCGTATGATGTCGAGTGGTGGTTTGAAGATTTGGAAGGAAGGTTCACCCTTGTAACAAAGGGGTTTTACCTATTCAAAATGGGTTTGACTATCCACTAGGGATTCATCATTTAAAAAAGGGAGGGGCAGATCGGCTTTCGTCTATGCAGCTACTCACCGTCTAGAAGGGAGGTTCACCCTTGTAACAAAGGGGTTTCACCTATTCAAAAAAGAGATTGGCTATCCTCCATGCGGGGACTCACCATCTAAAAAGCAGATCGGGCTTTCGTCTCTCCAGGCTACTAACCGTCTGAGGGGAGGTTCACCCTTGTAACAAAGGGGTTTCACCTATTTAAAAGAGATTGGCTATCCTCCATGCGGGGACTCACCATCTAAAAAGCGGATCGGCTTTCGTCTCTCCAGCTACTAACCGTTCGAGGGGGAGGTTCACCCTTGTAACAAAGGGGTTTCACCTATTTAAAAGAGATTGGCTATCCTCCATGCGGGGACTCACCATCTAAAAAGCGGATCGGTTTTCGTCTCTCCAAATTACTAACCGTCGAGGGGGAGGTTCACCCTTGTAACAAAGGGGTTTCACCTATTTAAAAAGATTGGCTATCCTCCATGCGGGGACTCACCATCTAAAAAAGCAGATCGGCTTTCGTCTCTCCAGCCTACTAACCGTCCGAGAGGGTGCCATCCGAGGACCTAGGTTGACTAGTGTACCTACGCAGCTCAAACCCTATTTCAAATTTTCAAATAAGCAGATCGGTTTTCGTCTCTCCAGCTACTAACCGTCCGAGAGGGTGCCATCTCGAGGACCTAGGTTGACTAGTGTACCTACGAGCTCAAACCCTATTTCAAATTTTCAAATAAGCGAGATCGGTTTTCGTCTCTCCAGCTACTAACCGTCCGAGAGGGTGCCATCCGAGGACCTAGGTTGACTAGTGTACCTACGCAGCTCAAACCCTATTTCAAATTTTCAAATAAGCGGATCGGTTTTCGTCTCTCCAGCTACTAACCGTCCGAGAGGGTGCCATCTCGAGGACCTAGGTTGACTAGTGTACCTACTGAGCTCAAACCCTATTTCAAATTTTCAAATAAGCGGATCGGTTTTCGTCTCTCCAGCTACTAACCGTCCGAGAGGGTGCCATCTCGAGGACCTAGGTTGACTAGTGTACCTACAGAGCTCAAACCCTATTTCAAATTTTCAAATAAGCGGATCGGTTTTCGTCTCTCCAGCTACTAACCGTCCGAGAGGGTGCCATCCGAGGACCTAGGTTGACTAGTGTACCTACAGAGCTCAAACCCTATTTCAAATTTTCAAATAGGCAGATCGGTTTTCGTCTCTCCAGCTACTAACCGTCCGAGAGGGTGCCATCCGAGGACCTAGGTTGACTAGTGTACCTACTGAGCTCAAACCCTATTTCAAATTTTCAAATAAGCGAGAGGATCCGAGGACACTGGGATGCCAAAAGACCCGCAGAAAATCCAAGTTAATCAAATCTTTAAAATGCAACTTTTCCGAGGATTTGGGGTCACTAGGAACCTGCAAAAGTTCAATCAAACATCATTAGTATGACAACTTTAAGTTCTTGGAAAAAAAAATTCAAGAATTCTAGACAAATTTTCAAAGTGTATTTGTGAGAGAAATGTTTCCAATCACAATTTCAAACCTCCATCGGAGATGGACTTTGAATGACACATCCCGAGTGTTCTTCAAAAAGGTTGTTTTAAAAAATTTTCAAAAGGATTTTCCTTCATCCAAGAGGGCTTCTCACCATTTAGGAAGGCTTTTCTTAAAATTCAAATCTGCTCACAGAAACCTAACCTCGAGGTTTCGGGATCATTCGAGATTCATACAATCGACTAATCGTAGAAGGCATTTTAAAAGGGACCGTAATTCGGAGCCAGGTCAAAGGCTTTCCAAAGGATATTCATTTTGAAGTTTAGAAATGAATTTTGATCAACAATAGTTTCTTCGGGTCTACAAGTCAAGAACCCGAAGTCATGATAAGATAGGATTGTACTTACCCCTTTAAGCGGTAGCTTCCCGTATGATTTCTTGCATCGACCAAACACCTCTTAGATCGAAAAGTTCCGGTGACGGGTTGTATTTTGGTTTAAGGTGGGCTCTTTAAGAACGGCCATATTTTCAAAAGAGGGTGAACTTTGGTGATCACCTTGACATTTCTCCAGCTTTCATTTGCCTTTTGCGGGAAGATTCACGATCATTCTTTTTCCAATTGATTTTGAGGATTTTCCTCTTTTCATCTTAATGATTTTTCTTTAGGATTTGCCCCTTTTCGGGATGCTCTTTTCATGGGCTTTGGCCTTGCTTTTACCAGGCACTTTGCTTTTTCTAGCCCTTTCATTCTTCATCATTTTCGCATTGATCGGCTCTTTTGAGACCAAAGATCAAAATTCTTCCGATCATGCTTTTGACTCATTGCTGGTAATTCCTTTGCTTTGCCCCGGTGTGGGGGTGATCACCAACAAGGGTTTAGAAATGAATATTCAAAGGCTCAAATTGGCTTTTCAAAGGGTAAGTGTTTGGGATATAGAAATGAGATGTTTTTCTTCACTTTGAGGTGTTCCAAGTCTTTGCCGTAAATCACCTGAAGCTAATCACAAAAAGATTGATGCGGGTCAGATACGATAAAGTCTTACCGACCTTTTCTCCAAGGAATCATCCAATGAACCTCCAAATATGCCACATTGTGGGGTGGTTCTTGACAGGGTTATATTCATAAAATTCTCCCTTTTTGGCTCGAGTGGTTATCAAGGGATACAAATGTGTATGGATAATTTTGAAATGGAAATGCCTTTCATCATTTAAATCCATGTAATCACCGCGAATGATCCCTACGTCCCAAAATTAAGCTCTTTCGCTCTATCACTCTCACTCATCGCTCAAGTGTTCGGGGACGTGTTTAAGGACAAAGTTTGCCTCTTTTCATTTGAAGGATCATTCTTTTGAAAAGCTTTCAAAGCATGCCCTTTTATAGAAACTCAGGGCGTTTTCATCAAAATTCATCGTTTGCCAAATGTTCTCATCAAAGATAATATTCAAAAGATGTTTCCGTAATTTGTAAGGAATATTTCTTTGAAAGGGCCTTGTGGTTCTATAATTCCAAGTTTTTTCAATTTCAAGCACGACGGCGTATGAAAATTCTTTGTAAAGAAAGAGAACCTCAAACCTGTCTTCTTCAAATATTGGCTTCAGTCCCCTGTAAAAACAAAAGGAAACAATCAGTTCAAGGTATTCAAAATTTTAAGTTCAAGCGATTTCTTCTCGTCTCCTTCGGACGTTGACTCCCGTCTCCGTAAAAACAAAAGGAAACAATCAGTCCAAGATATTCAAATTTTCAAATCCCGAAGTGATTTCTTCTTGTCTCCTTCGGATGTTGACTCCTGTCTCCTCTTTCGGTGTCGACTCCTGTTTTCTGTAAAGAACAAAAGGAAACAATTAGTCCAAGATATTCAAAATCCGTGATTCAAAGTAATGTATAACTTCCCCTGTTTTGATCGGTTGCTCTGCAAAGTTCTTCATGATTCCCGGTCCACCTACAAAATACAAACGTATGCAAATGCATGTATGCAGATGTCATGCAAATGCAAAATTTTCATGTGACTCATATCTGCTCATCAACCGCTCTGAAGCTCAATTTATTTCAAGGAAAATATCTCTTCACGGCATCCGAATTCACCGGACTTGCCAATTCTTCTCCATCCATGTTTACAAGTATAAGAGCTCCCCCCGGATAAGACCTTCTGAATCACATAGGGGCCTTCATAATTTGGCATGAATTTGCCTCCCGGGTGTTGTGCATTTGGGAGCATTTTCTTCACAACTAGCATCCCCGCTTCAAAACTTCTAGGTTTAACCTTCTTGTTAAAAGCTCCGGCCACTTTCTTCCGGTAGCTCTGACCATGACAGATAGCCCTTAATCGCTTTTCGTCAATCAAATTCAATTGTTCGTGTCTCCGTCGACTCCACTCATCTTCCGTGAGCCCTACTTGAGACAGAATCCTTAAAGAGGGGATTTCCACCTCTACTGGTAGGACTGCTTCCATACCGTATACCAAAGAGTAAGGAGTTGCCCCGGTTGAAGTACGAATTGAAGTTCGGTAGGCCATGAGAGCATATGGCAATCTTTCGTGCCAATCTCGATATTTCTCAGCAGTTTTGGCCAATATCTTCTTGATGTTCTTGTTTGCCGCTTCCACGGCTCCATTCATTTGCGGGCGGTAAGGTGAAGAATTAAGGTGTCGTACCTTAAATTGTTCCAATAGTTGATCGACAACCTTGTTGTTCAAATTTGAGCCATTGTCCGTAATGATGGCTCTTGGCACTCCATATCTTGAGATGATATCTCGCTTGATAAACTTAGCCACACTATTCGCAGTGACATTGGCATATGAGCTAGCTTCAATCCATTTGGTGAAATAATCAATAGCAACCAGAATGAAACGATGTCCGTTGGAGGCCTTTGGGTTGATAGGGCCGATCATATCAATTCCCACATGCGTAATGGCCATGGCTCGACATTTGATGTAGCTCGGTTGGCGGCGCATTTATCCTGTCGCCGTATACCTGGCATTGATGACAGGGATCTAACATGCTGGTTGCAATCCGACTCGATAGTCAACCAATAATACCCGAGTCTCATAATCTTTTTGGCGAGGAGGTGGCCATTCATATGCGGTCCGCATTCCCCTTCATGAATCTCTTTCATAATGAGATTTGCTTCTTTGGAATTCACGCACCTCAGCCAGGACCGAGTCAAAGGATCTCTTGTATAGGATCTGTCCGCTGAGGAAAAATTTAGATGCCATCTTGCTTATGTACTTTTTATCTTCCGGTTGACTCGTCCCAAGGGAATTCGCCCTTCGATAAGTAATTCTTGATGTCATGATACCACGGTTCTTCGTCGAGTTCCTCTTCAATGACCATGCAAGTATGCGAGGTTGCTCTAAAATATCAATCCTTAATGGCTCTATCTCAAGACCATTTTGCACTTGTAACATTTCTGATAATGTAGCCAAAGCATCAGCAAAATGGTTCTGAGTTCTCGGCAGATATTCAAAGTAATCTCCTCAAAGTGTTGGATCAGCTCTTCGAGGTATTTATGATAAGGAATAAGCTTGGGATCCTTTGTCTTCCACTCCCCTTGAGTTTGTAAAATGATTAGCATGGAATCTCCATATACCAAGTAGCTTCTTCACCTTTAATGAGATGGCCAATTGTAATCCTAGTATGCAGGCTTCATATTCAGAAATGTTGTTGGTACAGGGGAATACCAACTTGGCTGAAACTCGGATAATGTTGATCTTCGGGGATATCAAAATCGCCCGAAGCACTGATCCAGTGAGGTTCATCGCACCGTCAAAGTACATTGTCCATTTGTCTTCAGATATATTCAGGATTTGACCTCCCTTGTTTTGCTCAAAACATCCTTAGGAGGATTCTCAGCTAGCATGTCAGCAATTGCTCTTCCCTTGACAGATTTTTGGGGAGAGGTTTTGATATCGAACTCGAAAGCGAAAGTTTGCCATTTAGCCATCTTTCCCAACAATGTTGGCTTCTCCAAAAGGTATTTGATGGGGTCATTTTCAAGTGACTAGCTCTATATGATAATGCAACAGTGTATACGCCTCAATCCGTGGAGGACCCAAACCAATGCTACGCAAGTCCTTTCCACTGTTGGGTATTTGACTTCAGATGTTGTAAACTTTTTGCTCAAATAATATATGGCCCGCTCTTTACGATCCTTGGGGTTAGTTTGGGCAAGTAAAGCTCCCAAGGACTCATCATTAACCGTCGATATAGAGTTAAAGGAACGTCGGGGATAGGAGGTACCAATACTGGAGGTTGTACCGTATATTCCTTGATCTTCTCAAATGCTTGTTGGCATTCCGCATCCCATTTCACCTTTGCACCTTTCTTTAGCAACTTGAAGAAGGGTTTCGCCGTTTCGATAGTTGGGATATGAATCTGGATATATAATTCAATCTTCCCAAGAACCCCCTTACTTCTTTAACAAGAATAGGAGTTCCTATTTCCCATATGGCTTTAATCTTGGAAGGGTCAATTTCAATACCACGGCTGCTCACCACAAACCCTAGCAGCTTTCCGCATCTTGCGCCAAATACGCATTTCGCAGGATTCAACTTGAGCTTATACTTTCTCAATCGATCAAATAACTTCTTCAGCACTTTAACATGGTCTTCTCCAGGCTTGGATTTGGCAATCATATCATCCACATAGACCTCGATCTCCTTATGTATCATATCATGAAAAAGGGTCACCATAGCCCTCCGATATGTTGCACCTGCATTTTTCAACCCAAATGGCATCACCTTGTAACAAAAAGTTCCCCATTGTGTAGTGAATGAGGTCTTGATCTTATCTTTTTCCTTCAGCATGATCCGATTATATCCCGAGAATCCATCCATAAAGGAGAACAATTCAAAACCCGCAAGATCTGTCGACGAGCACATCAATGTGCGGTAGGGGAAAAATCATCCTTGGGACTAGCTTTGTTCAAGTCCCGATAATCCACGCATATTCTAATTCTCCCATCCTTCTTCTTAACCGGTACGATATTGGCGACCCAATCAGCATATGGGACAGCCCTCGATAAATCCAACTTTAAGGAGCTTCATCACCTCTTCCTTGATTTTATCCGCCAGTTCAGGATTCATTCTTCTGGGTGATTGATTTACTGGTGTGCAAGAAGGATCTGTGGGCAAAGCATGCTCCACAATCTCACGATCTAGACCCGGCATGTCAAGATACGACCAGGCGAAGATATCTTGATATTCCTTGAGTAACACCGTCATTCTTAAAATATCTCGCTGCAGACAGGTGTCCTCCTATTTTCACTTCCTTGACGCAATGTAATCTCCCAAATTAATAGTGATAGGTTCTTCGAAATAGGAGGCTTAGATTCTTCGAAACAATCCCATTCTTTCTTGATATCGCTCACATCAACCTCGTCTATATCAACTTCGCATGCATAGTCATCGAGCTGATATGAGTCACATATTAACCTCGTTATGTATGGGTGGGATGACATGCCCGAAATGCACCATGAAAGGTTAGTATTCAAAGATGATAAAATTGAAGGATGCATGATTCCTATCATGAAAACATTTTTCAAATTTCAATTTTCTTAGATAAGGAAAGGAGAACTAGTCCACGATCTTCCGGACATCCCGGTTCTCAAAAGCTGTTTAAAATCCTAGATCATATGGCGGATCGGGCCTCAAGTTTCATGGTAGAATCAATTGTCATCATCGGACCAATCCGTTGCTCCACATGTCTGTAATCAAATTTGAAATGTTTTTCATTAATAAATGCAACTAAGAACAATACAAGATCTGCACTTCCTCGGATCACGACATGTGACCCAAAGGGTGCTAAAACATCAAAAAGCTTTAAAGCAAATGCAGAATCAAAATGCATTAAAAGATAAAGTTCGAAAAGAGCCTTTTACTCGGGGGTGGGGAAATCATCGTCCAGCCACTCAATTATCACGTTCACCCGATTATCCAGGAACGGGTTGAATAAGTCCGGCTCTCGCATTCTCGAAATGTCCTCATCTTCCAGCCATTTGCCTCCTTTAGAAAATACCTCGAATAAAGGATTTAGGAGCATTTTTCCTCTAGCTTTCCATACATCGGTACCTATGAAACGGCCACCTTGGCGTCCACGGCGTCCACGGTCTCCATAACGATTGTTTCGACCTCGGCCTCGACCTATGTTATTTTCCGCTATTCCGCTATAACCCAGACCAACCTTGTGGTCATTTGAGCCCAAATTCAAAGGGTTACGAATTCCCCGACCATATTTCCCTAATCCAAAGACCCGGAATAAATCCATTCGAGAGTAGCACTTTTCCCGCCATAGTTGCAGGTCTCGAAAGCTCTGGTATAGCCACCTTTGCATTTGGTGACACATGCATGACAGATACAATGTCAAAGGTGTGATAACTCAGCTCCTCCTCTTTTGAGGGTTCAATGTAAGGGACCATCCCTTTTAAAGTCGCTCGATGTCCCGTCTCGCCATGGACGGTGATCAACCGACCTTTGACCACAAATTTTAACTTTTGATGCAGAGAGGAAGGTACCGCTCCGTACACATGAATCCACGGTCTTCCCGGGAGCAGGGTGAAGGCGCTTGGAATATTCAACACTTGGAACGGTATAGAGAAAGTTACCGGTCCAATGTCAATGTCCAACTCAATCTCTCCTACAACATTCTTGGAGACTCCATCAAATGATCGGATGGTGGCCTTGGATGTCTTCACAAAATCTTCATTGATCCCCAAGCTTCTCAAAGTGCTTAGTGGACACAAAGTTGAAAGCGGAACCATTATCAATTAAGACGTGAGGCACCTCTTTTCCGTGACACCTCACAGCTATGTAAAGGGCTTTGTTGTGGACCCGCCCTTCTTTCGGGAAGTCTTCGTCCGAGAAGGATATCTGGTCCTTCAGAAGGATAGCACCCACAAAGTCTCCCAATTGCACTTCGTTAATTGTCTCTGAACATGCACCTCATCCAGCACCTTCAAAAGGGCGTCTTTGTGCTTTTCAGAATTTTTGAAGAGATCCAAGAAGGAAATCCGTGCGGGCATCTTCCGCAGTTGGTCAACGACATCATATTCACCGGTCCTCACGACCGATTGCAACTTCTCAACCTCTTCCGCATTTGGGATTCTCTTTTCGAATCCACTTCTCTCGGGGATAACATCTTCCGGATCTCATTATGGCGTCAATCTCGCCCGTTCCATAATCCCAATGAACCGCCCTTGAGTTGTACTCTTCCACAAAGGTAATTTAATCCTCACCGGTATGATCTTTTCGGTAGTGATTCGGATGTTGATGGTTTTTCCGAACTAGAAGCTTCTAACTCCCAGCTATCAACTTTGTTCAAATCAATCACAAAACGAATTGGGGCATCTACCATCCCAATCATTTCATCCTCATGAACGTCATCGGGGTTATGTTCGGACTCGGCCTTACCGGCGTGGCATTTTCTTCATCGAAATCCCTCTGCCTTTCTCTTCGACTCTCGGGATGATCCCTTCAATCCTCATGCCAATCTCCACCGGATGTTGGAACGATGAGTACGTGTATGCATACATGCGATCAAAGTATTCCGCCGGAAGTGACTTTAGTACAAACTCCAGCATTTCTCTCTCCGACAACGGCGGTTGCACCATCACAGCGTGTTTCTTCCACCTTCTTGCAAAGAGCTCAAAACTCTCATCTTCACCTTTCCGGATGTTCAACAAATTAGCCTTAGTGAAATAACCCCTAATCCCAGCTTCAAAGTGACGTAAGAAGTGCTCCGATAAATCCTCCCAGCTCGGGACCCGGTCTAGGTCAATTAATCGAAACCATGCTAGTGCGGGGCCCGTTAAACTTTGTCCAAAGTTCCGGATCGGTGTTTCGTCATCTTCTTGGTGGCCAACCATTTGGCGAAGATAGTATGAGACATGCGCCGGAGGACACCCAGCGCCATTATACTTCGTGCGGAAGACCACTCTCGGGTTCACACCTTGAGGCGGGGCGTTTCTTGCTTGAGTAAGTGGCGTAATCAGCCCCTTCAACTCATCCATTTTCCTCGACACGTCATCTCCTTGCTCTTGAAGTAGAGCGATCTTTCGATTCTGTGTCTCCATGGTCCGCCGTATCTCCAGAATCTGCATGCTTTCTTCTATCGCCATAGTATTCCTTTTGGTCGTCGATTGCGATAAATCTGCTACCATAGTTGTTAAATGACGCATGTGCGTCTCCAGATTAGAAAGTCGCATATCGACCTCTCGATTCTCCCTGTTCATTCCGAGGAGCCGCTTGGTCCTTAACTTCATCGATCGTTCCCACAAATTCATCGCTGCAAGGGGTCATCCATTCCACCCCACCCATCGGGGACTACATCTCCGAGTCAACAAAGAAACTCGGGGCGCCGAATATAGCACTTTAAAGTTGTACCCACCACTATCTTCCCCCCAGTTATCAACTATTTCGCCCCTCTCTAGGGCTTTCTGCAAAAATCTTCTATCGCCTCGGCGGGCCTTATCCAGGACGGACTTCATATTCGTCTATCTCTTCAATTTCTTGACCATCTTTGATGCTCATCAAATATCCTCGAGGGTATTTTTAAAACAGCTCCCCTCGTAGGTTTCATCGTGAACTCCTCGACAGCATGTTCACCGCCACGTAGGTCCCCTTGAAAGCGACATTTTCCATTCTTCCTATGACGCCCAAGCTAATTAATTTTTCCAAGCAAGCTTCTTTTTGCTCCCGGGAAATACTCTCTCCTTCCGGATATTGCGAGGCCAATGTCAAGATATCCCGCATCTTACTCATGTCCACTATGAACTCCAGAACCTCTTCCTCTTCACTTCCAAAAATCGCGTTCACCTCGCGATGCTCGAGTAGCGGGTTCCGCTGCACATTCGGTTCGGCTTTATCAAACTCCAGAACTTTTCCGTCGATCAATGCTTGCACCTTGAACTTCAAAGCGAGACAGTTGTCCGCGTTATGCCCCCTTTCTCCCATATGGTATACGCACGTCCGGGTCTCATCATACCCAGGAAATCTTGGCGGGTGAGCTCTAGGTGGCTCTTTTGCAACTAAGCGATTTTCCAATAGCATGGGTAACAATTTGGATAAGGGTCGGGGTAGTGGGGTGAAAACAACTGGGTTTTTCTTTCTGAATTCCGGTGGTTTGGAAGCGGTCTAGGAGGACGTTCCTTGGGTAGGAATTGAAGGTGAAAAATTTCTGGGCTTTGGCGGATTAGGGACAAAAGCTACTTCTCCAGTTTGCTCCCTAATATCCCTTCTCAAAGGGTATTGGCGTTTGAAAGGCGCCTCAGGTATCTTCTTTTCTCTTAATGCCCACTCGTGGCGTTCTGCCACCTTGATTAGGTGCGCAAATGTCGACACCCAGAGGTGTTCGGTTTGTCGAAAAATTCAAATGGAAGGGCCTTGAGAAACAGATCTATTAGTTCTTCTTCCGGGACGGGCGGCTTTACCTGCACAGCCGGTGCTCTCCATCTCTAGGCGTAGGCGCGAACGGTCTCGCTCTTTCCTTTTACGGTCCTTAAAAGGTCCTCTCTAGTTAGGGCGGTCAGAGTGTTAAACTTGTATTGCCGAAGGAACTCGTCTCGCGTTTATCCCAATCGGCGAGCCTCTCCGGCTCCAATTCAATGAACCACGCCAGGGCTGCCCCAGATAGGCTTTCCCGGAAGGTGTTAACCAATAGTGGAATGTTGTCGGAGAACTGCGACATTCGGCGCAAGTAATACTTCAAGTGCGCCTTGGGACACCCTGGTCCCGTTATATCTCCTCACAAAGTCTGGTTCCTTGTAATCAGCAGGAACCTCTATCTTTTCAAACGGTGCAACCTTATCGAATCTCGAGAGCTCATAACCTTGACTCGCCAAACACTCTTCGATCTTAGCGAGCCTCTTAATTTCCTCTTCCATTTTGAGGACTTGCTTCTCCTTTTTCTCCGGATCAATCACAATGGGAGGATCCTTAGGCGGTCTCTCCGGGATTCATAGTGGGATTAGCGGCGGGCGCCGGATTAGCGTTCGCCCCATCGGATGGCCCCGCAGAGTTTGAGAGTTAGGGTCAACGGGGTATCTCCCCGGGCTTGCAATCATCATTGCCTTCATCTCCGCCACCATTGTGGCGATCACATTCATTTGATTTTCCAGATTACCCACACGAGGTGCGAGCTCTTCTTGTTCCATCCTTAACTTGCGCGTTTTGCTACGAGTCCTCGTATTTATCGCTCACCTGTTTTCAGGATATCAAATCAGTATGGGAAATATTAAAGGATTGGAGACATTGATCCGTGGTAATTGACTTTTCTATATGTATGCATGAAATGCTCATAAAAGAAATAGTATGTATTTATTACAAACCAAATTGTTCAAAAGTATCTAAAAGATAACAAATATGTAAAATCTAAATGGAGGAATGGATCTATCCAAGTCGGGGGCGTTTCCACTCTTCTTGCTCTTCCCGGTCCATCGAATCCCACAAGTATGGGTCTTCTCCCTCTTCCGATATCCACGCTCTGGATCTTCGGGAATGTACGGTTCTACTCCCGGTACATATGGTACTATGTACTCGGCTCATATGACTCTACTTCTTCAATCCGAGGAGATACGCACTCGGGTACATATGGCTCTACCATTAATTGGCGATACTCCTTAAACTTCTTGATATACTCCTTGGAAGCTCTGTGAATGTTCATCTCATTATCCAAATAATCCGGCCACTCAACTTGTTGCAGCGGGGAGTTCTTCAAAGCATGAAGGATAAGCTTGATCCGAGCCCGATACAACTCCTTTGTTTCCTTAGTGAGCTTTCCTCGTGTCATATCAAATGAGAAAATCCCGGGACAAACATCCGGTGGTATCTCTTGTAGAACTCCAAATTGCCTCACCACTCGAATGGGGTAATACGCCACAGCGCCGGTACATCCCAATAAGGGAATAGGGTTATCTTCAATACCCGAAATGCGAGCTTCTACGATCTTGGGCCAAGTCAAACGCCATCTAATATGCTCGGGTTTCAACTTGTCCAATAGCTCAACCCACTTTTTGAATGAGTATTTGGGTACAAGGGATTGACACTTAAGGAAGGATCTAAGGGGGTGAACGTGCTCATTGATCTCATAACACCCCACCCGGAGTTGGAAAGTCTTTATATGAGAGGTGAACCACAAGTAGAGTAATCCGCTAGACGCTTGGAAAACGGCCTTTTTGAAGACTTGGAACGATTCGGGGAGAGAAAAGTCTCGGCTAAGATCATGTACGAATAATCCCAGCGACAACACGCCTGTCCGGCTATATGAGTTATGGAGGGGTCAAAAGTAGTTCTAGAAGTCGGGAATAGAACGAATGCAAAGAAAGCCAAAATGAACACCTTTCCCGATTTATGACCGGTTTCGGTGGGTAGAGAGGAATAGTTATCGAAAAGGAACGAGAATGTGAACTTGTTGGAATTGGACTTGTAAACTTTTTCAATTTCAGAAGTTTTAAGGCGAAGGAAACTCGATAACGAACGAGTGGAATCCATGTCCAAAGGGGGTTGAGCTATACGTTCTTCAAATTTGGCCCCGATAATAGCGGTATACTCCTCAAGCGTAGGGGTCAATTCCAATCCTCGAAAGTTGAACGTCATTGTTCGCGCGTCCCATGCCTTGGCTAGTGCTTGAATGAGCGCCGGTTGGTATTCCACTTTGATCAAATCTACAAGTCGTCCCAAACGTCCTTCCACATAGGCTTTGTTGACGATGTCGAGGCGATCCCACCATATAGCGAGTTCCTTGCGCGGTATTGGGATGACTTTGATGTCTCCATTCCCCATGATCTAAGAATGCAAAAATGATGATCCTAAAGTCAATTACCACGGTTTAATATGCATATGCATGTAATGTGATGCAAATGTGCTAACCAAATTCCATGTCATCTTTTGGTAACATGAGGGTCAACTACTCCCACTTGACCCAAATAAGCCAAATAGGGTAATTATGGACCAAATCTCACCCAAAGATGGCATGTAATTTGATTAGGATCGTTTAAGCGTAATCGGGGTAAAAGGTCGTTCACAAATTGACAACTCATGAAATTTACAAGTCTAATACAATAAAGTCAAAAAAGATAGAACATGACGGTATCTAGAGATGTTCGGACAATAAATGTCGATGGAAGTACATAATAGACTCAAAATATAATGAAACCTAGAAAATGCCCCAAAGTCGTACTAATCTAGACAGTAAGAATGGTATCCTCATCCGATGAAATCTCTACTATCTCGGGAAGCTTGATATCTTCTTCATCATCGGAGGATATGGTGATGATTTCCTTCTTCTTAATCGGGGAATGTTTTGGGGCCGTCTTGGTAGCATGAGGCTTCCTCGCCAACTTCATGTACAATTCCCGATTCTTTCTTTCTCGCGCTCGAGCTCCAAATATCGTCCACATCGGGTATAATCGCAACTCTCGCTACGGATGCGGTTCCGTCCGTTGAGCTCTCGTCCGTGAACAAATCCGAAAACTCGAATGTAGCGGGTACTCGGTCCTCGCGTCGAATGGTCCTCCGCTCCCATGTGAATACATCGGGTGCATCAACACGACTTTGGGGCGCCATCTATCCTAAAAAGGAAAATTTGACTTTCAACCCCGATCACTTAAACGATCTTACAAATTGTGATGATATGTAGTGGAAATGTATGATATGCAAAATTTAAATTTACAAGTTCAAAATAAAAAGGGTAGAAAGCCTTACCAACCGATGTTACTTTTTTTTTGGTTTTTGGTTTTAGGTATACCAACCATCCATTTCACATGCGCATGAGACAGGTGAGGTTTAACTCTAAAGAAATCAAAAAGGCTCGGGTATGGACCTAAAAAGGCTCCCGCTATACAAATCGATGGGCCGCCCACAAGCGCAATCAAACAACAAGTGGGTAGGACCATCAATCTTGCATAGCGAGCGGGATCAAATATGGTCAACCCAAGTGCAATCAAACACAAGAGCTTCGCATACCGATCCCTATCTATGGCGACCTAAAAGGTGATTTCGCGGCTCGGGTTTAGGCGCTTGTGTGTGCAGTGTCGTGATCCTCAAAATATGCGAGACATGCACAACAATTTATATTCAAAACACCGCTTCAAAATTTGCATAAATAAACAAACAATCCAAAACTCCATATCTCGCATCAAAAATGGTTAGCATAGACGCCACCCCTTATAACTCCCATCTGCATCAACATTTAACACTTTTTTGTTAGTGGACGTACCTCATCTTCAAGAGCATCTCGAGAAAACGAGGTTAGAAAACAATCAGCATTTTTATCGGCTTAAATCCATCTAAATTAGTCCCCCAGTGAGTCGCCGGTCTGTCGCGACCCTCCCGGAAATTTCCTTCCCGGGGTGGAATAGGGCTAACGAGCCGATCCCTCCTTTTTATAGACATATATATGGGTGGGGGATCGCGAGTCTCTCCCAAGACCCATTACTCGAATCGCGATGTCGGGTAAAATTTTTCAAATATCGAAATTGACCTTGTGTGGTCGGGTGGCATGTGCGAGATGTACATGCAATTTGGAGTCGCCACCGATCGATTTATTGGAAGGTACGATCGGAAAACCTTACCGAGCGGTCGGGAGAAACCGTTCGGTTCCGCGAAAACCCAGATTTTGGGTCCGGGGGGATTTGGTTACGCCAAGTTTCATATTTGACGCCCTTTCGGTTACCGATGTTGATTGTTTTTCTAACCTAAGATTTCATGCGGATGCGATATCGGATGAGGTAGGTCCTAAAAAAAATCTAAGTATTCATGCAGATGGGAATTTTCTATCCTAATCAATCACAATCGGGAGGAATTAATGCGCAATCAAAATCATTACAAGCAATCAAATCAATCAATCAAGGTTTAATATGTCTAAAATGGCCCTATCGGCCCACACAAAAATCAATTTTGGGTATCGGGGTGATTTGGTAAAAATTTGGGGCGGAAGGCCCGGAAGGGTAGAATGGTCATTTTTGGGAGTTCGGGACCCAAAAATCACAAAATTAGGGTCGGGCCAGTTGAATGTGGCCATTTCCCATTTTTTGTGATTTTATGGAATTTTTCTAATTTTTTCTATTTTTTGGAATTTTCATTTATTTTTCAAAAATATTGGAAATTTTCCGGATCGAAATTAATCAACCCTCGTAGTCTCAAAAATTTTCGATCCAGACTTTATGAGTCCCGAATCGATCTACAAATTTTTAGAAATTTTTTATGAAAATCTGGGAATTTTTATGAATTTTCTAAGTATTTTTACAATTTTTTGGATTTTTGGAAATTTTCTTTTTATTTTTTATTATTTTTTATTAAAGAACCGGACCGGGTCAAACCGGTCAACGGTCGGTCAACCCGGTCCGACCGCCTCGGACTCACCCCGCGACACCTAAAACGGCACCGTATCTAATTATCTACTCATTTTTTTGATTTTCTAAAATTAAATTCCTAATATTCGAATAAAAGAAAAAGAATGGACGGCTAAGATCAACCGTGGAATCAATCTCGGCCGTCGGCCTACGCTTAAGCAAAACGACGACGTTACCGTCTATCTACTCAAAACGACATCGTGTTCTTTAAAGCTATGGACGGCCACAATCTATTCCGGATTTGATCCCAACCGTTCACCTCACCTATACCTAAACGGCACCGTATGAATTAAGGGGACGGACGGCCGCGATTAAAAGTAAGAACCAATCTGAACCGTTCGTCCATTCTAAAGCCTAAAACGACGCCGCTTCGCCCCTATATACCCTAAACGACGTCGCGTGCTACTAACTAAAACGACGCAAGATTTGATTTTTTTATTTTCTTTCTAATATCCTAATATCCGAAAATATAAAATAAAAATCCAACGGCCCCGAATCAAACTCAGCTAAAAATCTGGGCCGTCGGATGAGATCCGAGTCGGCTCGCTCGCGCCAACAGCCGAGCGGACTCGGATCCAAGCTGGACCAATGGGGACATGACACCTAGACGTTTGACTCGCTGACCGTGCCACATCGGCTTCATCTTCTTCGTTGCGACAACGCCGAACGAACGGCCAGGAAACCTCCGGCGAGATCCAACGGTCGGATCTCGCCGGATCGGCGCGAAACCACCGCCGATCGACTCGACTCGACATCCAGATTAACATATATGAAAATCAGGCGGTCTCATCCATCGAATCAAAACTATTCTAGCTTGCACAGAACCAAAGTTGCGTAACTCAATCACGTAATATAGAGCATGACAGTTCAATTCGTTCACAGAATACATTCTAACGAGGTTCAGAAACCTTACCCGCAGGTCAGATTGACCTGGTTTGGTCTAGGATTACCTAGACGAGCTTCGACGATGATCGGCAATGGAGGTTGAGGTTTGCGGACTCGATTCGAGGTATTTGTACAAAATCGATGCAAGGAAATGATGCGACGATGGTCGAAGGTTTAAGGATGAAAAGGCACACAATAATCGAAAGGATTATGCTCGTGAGCTTAAGATGCCATGATTGCACAGTGAAGAAATTGAAAGCTCGACTTACCGCTTCTGGTGGTTGTACTTCGATTGAGCTGTGCCGATCGACTCGTCCGAGTTTGGAGGAAGTTCCGGTGACGATCCGCAGCGCCGATTTGGCCTAGACCGGTCGGACCGGTAGCAGAAACTCGGTGCGCAACTTGAGCTCGGACCTCGCACGGGAGATTCTCTCTCTTCCTCTCTCACTTTCTCTCTCTATTCCGGCGTGTGATGAACCGAATGAGTCCCCCCTTGCGTCCGTAATCTTCCTTGCTATTTATACTCACTTTTCAAATTTGCGCGCGCACGGGCCAAGCTTTGCCGAGGCTCTCACGTGCCATTCACACGCGTTTTTTGGTCACCGGAGGTTGAACGGCGACGGGCATGAAGACACGTTCCGTTTGGTTCTCCGTTAGTCACGAATTAAGCTTGAATTTGTGCGTTTTTGCGAAATGTTGACTTTTGTATGCGCTGAACCTTTGACTCGATCGCCGGAGCATCTCCGGTGACGATTGGTCCCGGCGTCGGTGGCAATCGACTCCTCTTGAGTTGAACCACAAAAGCCCTACAAGAATTGCATCAATTAGGATAGAATTCCCCTTCAATTTGGTCGTCAAAATCCAATGTTGAATTCTGCAAATCGGCTTGTGCTTCTGAAGAAGACGACACTGTTTGGACCGGTTCGACCGGTCCGACCGGCCGATCGACCGCTCTGAACTGGTTCAGATAGTGTTCTTTGCGAAATTCTCAAAATTAGTTGAAATTGAGTGGGGATTTTTGCAATTAAACTTCAAAATTGCACTTAGGGGACTGAATTCTATATAAAAATGTGTTTTTGCCCAAAATTTCTCATCAATTTCTATGAAAACCCCAAATTTTTCAATTTGCCCAAATTGGGGAAAAGTTCAATTGAGTGTCAATTTGACCAAATTGGACCATGAGACCCATTCCAATCAATTCTAAATGTATGAAAACATAGGGTGACAGTCCAATTTTACCATGATAGTCCCTCAATTAAAAGTAATTTCAAAATTTGGCCAATTGAGGGACTATCATGCAAATAATTTGGGAATTTTGTATCTAATTCATGCAATTCACGCAGTTGAGGGTGCAATTGATCAAATTGAAGTTCAAAGGGACCACAATTGAATGTCTAGACTCCAAACGTGCAAAAAGTGCAAATAAAAAGACTCAATTAGTATTTTTTATGAAAATTCAACCTTAGGCGTTGTGAAGGAACACCCAAAATTGAATTCAATTTTCAATTTTTCTTGAGGTCAATATGAAAAGGGAATTAAAAGAAAAATATTGGACATTTTTGTGTATTTTTGTGACCTCGAAAAGTATTTTTTATGGATTTTCCAGAATTTTCCTATTTTTCGAAAATATAAAAAAAAATGCGAAAAATATGGAAAATTATTTTTTGTTCCAAATTGGTTCCTTATGCTTGGCCAAGGCTTCCAATGTTGATTTTTTAATTTTTTTGATTTTTTGTGAATTTTTAATGAATTTTGGAAAATAAAACTAAAGGAAAACCGACTAAAAATTCGGGTGTCAACACCGGACGGTGAATAGATTCCTAGATGAAAGCCGATCTGCGTTTTAGATGGTGAGTCCCTGCATAGGGGATAGCCAATCTCATTTTAAATAGGTGCAACTCCTTTGTTACAAGGGTGAACCTCCCTTCCAGACGGTGAGTGGCTTCCTAGATGAAAGCCGATCTGTGTTTTAGATGGTGTGTCCTTGCGTAGAGGATAGCCAATCTCATTTTAAATAGGTGAAACCCCTTTGTTACAAGGGTGAACCTCCCTTCCAGACGGTGAGTAGCTTCCTAGATGAAAGCCGATCTGCGTTTTAGATGGTGAGTCCCCGCATAGAGGATAGCCAATCTCATTTTAAATAGGTGAAACCCCTTTGTTATAAGGGTGAATCTCCTTTCCAGACGGTGAGTAGCTTCCTAGATGAAAGCCGTTCTGCGTTTTAGATGGTGAGTCCCTGCATAGAGGATAGCCAATCTCATTTTAAATAGTTGAAACCCCTTTGTTACAAGGGTGAACCTCCCTTCCGGGCGGTGAGTAGCTTCCTAGATGAAAGCCGATCTGTGTTTTAGATGGTGTGTCCGTGCATAGAGGATAGCTAATCTCTTTTAAAGAGGTGAAACCCCTTTGTTACATGGGTGAGCCTCCCTTTCATACGGTGAGTAGCTTCCTAGATGAATGCCGATCTGCATTTTAGAAAATTTGAAATAGGGTTTGAGCTTCAGTAGGTACACTAGTCAACCTAGGTTCTCAGATGGCACCCTTCCGGACGGTATGTAGCTTCCTAGATGAAAGTCGATCTGCGTTTTAGATGGTGAGTCCCCGCATAGGGGATAGCCAATCTCATTTTAAATAGGTGAAACCCCTTTGTTACAAGGGTGAACCTCCCTTGCAGACGGTGGATAGCTTCCTAGATGAAAGCCGATCTGCGTTTTAGATGGTGAGTCCCCGCATAGAGGATAGCCAATCTCATTTTAAATAGGTGAAACCCCTTTGTTACATGGGTGAACCTCCCTTCCGTACGGTAAGTAGCTTCCTAGATGAAAGCCGATCTGCGTTTTAGATGGTGAGTCCCTGCATAGAGGATAGCCAATCTCATTTTAAATTGGTGAAACCCCTTTGTTACAAGGGTGAACCTCCCTTCCAGACGGTGAGTTGCTTCCTAGATGAAAGCCGATCTGTGTTATAGATGGTGAGTCCCCGCATAGAGGATAGCCAATCTCTTTTAAATAGGTGAAACCCCTTTGTTACAAGGGTGAACCCGCCTTTCAAACAGTGAGTAGCTTCCTAGATGAAAGCCGATCTGCCCTTTTTTAAATGATGAATCCCCAGTGGATAGTCAAACCCATTTTGAATAGGTGAAACCCCTTTGTTACAAGGGTGAACCTTCCTTCCAAATCTTTAAACCACCGCTCGACACCGGACGGACGCTCACCATTGCAAAATCGCGCCAAACCGTCCACAGGTAATTCCATACACTCAATTTTTCAACCTCAGATCGAGAAATCTCCGACCACAAACAGGTGAGTTATTGGTAAGTATCTCTCTCTTCTCATCCCTCTTTCACATGAAATGAGCATGAATTAGAAATAATTCCCCACGGAATCGAGTCTTTAAACGGCGAAGGTAATGCAATCGAATGTCAAGAATTATTTTCTTTAGATTTTTCCCAAGTAGAGTCGATTGAGGATTCAGGTGTCACCTTATCTTTGAAAGCAACCTCTAACCGAGATTACTTTCAAAGAGGGGCAACAGTTGACACCCGATTTTTAATTAATTTTTCTTTAGTTTTATTTTCTAAAATTCACTAAAAATTCACAAAAAATCAAAAAATTTAAAAATCAACATTGGGAGCCTTGGCCAAGCCTAAAGAACCAATTTGGAACAAAAAATAATTTTTCATATTTTTTACATTTTTTTTAATATTTTCGGAAAATAGGAAAATACTTGAAAATTCATAAAAAATACTTTTCGAGGTCACAAAAATACACAAAAATGTCCAAATTTTTCTTTTAATTCCCTTTTCATATTGGCCTCATGAAAGTTTAAAAATTGAGTTCAATTTTAGGTGTTCCTTCACAACGCCTAAGGTTGAATTTGCACAAAAAACACCATTTGAGTCTTTTTACTTGTAATTTTTGCACATTTTGTCTCTTGACATTCAATTGTAGTCCCTTTGAACTTCAATTTGTTCAATTGCACCCTCAATTGCATGAATTGCGCGAATTAGACCAAATCCCCAAAAATGTTTGCAATTTTGTCCCTCAATTTGCCAATTTTTGAAATTACTTTTAATTGAGGGACTATCTTGATAAAATAGGACTGTCCCCCTATGTTTTCATGCATTCCAAATCGATTGGCATAGGTCTCGTGGTCCAATTCGATCAAATTGATATCCAATTGAACTTTTCCCCAAATTGGAAATTTTGAAAAATTTGGGGCTTTTGTGCAAATTGATAAGAACTTTTGGGCAAAATTGCATTTCTAAGTTATATCCAGACCCCTAAGTCCAATTTTGAGGTTTATTATCAAAAATTCCTACTTGATTTCAATTAATTTTGAAAATTCTATGAAAATTACTGTCTGAACCGGTTCAAACCGGTCTGACCGCCGGTCGAACCGGTCCGGAACAATTCATCATCTTCCTCAGACTCGCGCCATTTTGCAAGTTTAGGGGTGAACTTCAACCATCAAATTGAAGGCCAATTCAAGCCTAATCGAATCAATCACCTTAGGGGTTTCATGCATTGGATCAATACCCGTCGATTGAGACTAATTTCGCAACCAATGGTCGCCGGAGGAGCTCCGGCGGGCCGATCAAAGCTCCGGCACACCGAAAGTCAACATTTTAGAATTTGTGAGCAATTAGTGCTCGTTTGAGCTCGGCCGGAGGCCTAACAGACGTTGGACGGAATCCTAACGATTCCGTCATCGTCCGGCGAGCCAAAACTCACGTGTTGGCACGTGAGGAAGCTCGACCCGTTCACACCCGACGCGCGCGACTTCGAAAATTGGGTATAAAAGGAGGGGAACATTCTGGATCAAGGGAGGAGGCTCATTTTGGCTCGCATACAACGTAATAGAGAGAGAAAGCGTGAGAGGAAGAGAGAGGAGCTCCCGCGCGAAGCTCGAGCTCGAGCTGCAGACAAAGGTTCCGCAACTTCATTCCGGCAAATCCAGGACAAATCGGAACGCCGGACCACCGCAGGAAGTTCGCCGAAGCCACCAGGAGTCGATCGCACCGACCAGATTAGCTCAAGACCTTCAAAATCGTTGAGTCGATCTCCTAAGCTTCGTTACGTGCATCCATGGCATCACGAGTTCACGAACATGATTAATGCAATTGGTGTGTACGTTTTGATCTCCGAATGTCGCCGATCACTTCTGCATATCCCGTTTACTTCGATTTTGCATAAAACCCGCCAATCGAGTCCGAGAAATCAAACCTCTACGGCCGTCCACTATCGAAGCTTGTCTAGACTAATCTAGACCAAACCAGGTCAATCAGACCTGCAGGTAATGTTTCTAGACTCGATTTAAGTCGTTCCCGTGATTTAATCGAACTATTATGCTCTGTGGTGCATGATTAAGTTCTGCAATGTCGTGATTGTGTATAGTCCGGTTCTTGAGATTTAGTCGATGATTTTGCTTGATTCTGATATATGTGAAACGGGAAGTCTAGATGAGTCGATAGGAGTTGGTTTTGTGAGATTTGGTCGAGGTTTCACCGTTAGATCGTCGCCGGAGGTTCTCGGCCGTCCATTCTCGTGTCGTCGCTGCCGCGACCCTCTCCCGAAAATTTTTTCCCCTTCCGGGATGTGTAGGGCTAACGAGCCGATCCCCCTTTTATATATATATTATGGGATCGCGGGTCCCTCCCAAGACCCATTACTCGAATCGCGATGTCGGGTAAAATTTATCAAATATCGAAATTGACCTTGTGTGGTCGGGTGGCATGTGCGAGGTGTACATGCAATTTGGAGTCGCCACCGATCGATTTATTGGAAGGTACGATCGGAAAACCTTACCGAGCGGTCGGGAGAAACCGTTCGGTTCCGCGAAAACCAGAGATTTTTGGGTCCGGGGACTTAGTTACGCCAAATTTCATATTGACGTCCTTTCGGTTACCGATGTTGAGTGTTTTTCTAACCTAGGATTTCATGCAGATGCGATATCGGGTGAGGTAGGCCCTAACAATTCTAAATTTTCATGCGGATGGGAATTTTACTATCCTAATCAATCATAATCAAGAAATTTAATGCGCAATCAAAATCATTACAAGCAATCAAATCAATCAATCAAGGTTTGATATGTCTAAAATGGCCCTATCGACCCACACAAAAATCAAATTTAGGTTTCGGGGTGATTTGGCGAAAATTTGGGGCGAAAGGCCCGGAAGGGTAGAATGGTCATTTTTGAGAGTTCGGGACCTGAAAATCACAAAATTGGGATCGGGCCAGTTGAATGTGGCCATTTCCCATTTTTTGTGATTTTATGGAATTTTTATAATTTTTTCTATTTTTTTGGAATTTTTATTTATTTTTCAAAAATATTGGAAATTTTCCGGATCGACATAAATCGACCCTCGAAATCTCAAAATTTTCGATCCAGACTTTATGAGTCCCGAATCGATCTAGAAATTTTTAGAAATTTTTTTGTGAAAATCTGGGAATTTTTATGAATTTTCTAAGTATTTTTGCAATTTTTTTGGATTTTTGGAAATTTCTTTTTTATTTATTTTTTTATTATTTTTTATTAATAGACCGGACCGGGTCAACCCAGTCCGACCACCCGTGACTCGCCAGCAACAACAAAACGGCATCGTATTTGCTTTTTTATTTATTTTCTATTTTCTAGGCTATTTTCTAATATTCCGAGTATACTAAAATAGAATGGACTACCGAGATCAACTCCCGGATCAATCTCGGCCGTCGACTCTTTCTCTAGACGAAACGGCGACGTTCCGGCCTTCATACTCAAAAACGACGTCGCATTTATTAAACTTTGAACGGCCACGATCTAAAGTCTAACTTAATCCGAGTCGTTCACCTTTTCTCGACTAAAACGACACCGTATCGATTAGCGGCGTGGACAGTCAAGATCTAACCTGGACTTGATCTCGTCCGTTCGTTCTTCCTAGACTAAAACAACGTAGCTTCAATTAAGAGCACGGACGGCCACGATTTGAATTCGACTCCATCTCGGCCGTTCATTCCTCTTCCGCTCAAAACGACGACGCCTCGTCTGTGTAAAACGGCGCCGTTTCCCTATTTTTCTAATTTCTATCTAATAAGCGAATACTCAAAAATACAAAAAAGAGATCCTACGGTCCAGAATCAAACCTATCTATTAATCTGGACCGTAGGATCCAATCCGACTCAGCTCGTCCCACCAACGGCCGAGCCGAGTCGGCGACCACCTGGACTAATCGGGGAAGGACACATCAGACAGTTGACCAAGTTGACTTCCACATCGGCATCGTCGTTGTCCTCACGACGACACCGAACGAACGGTCGAGAATGATCCGGCGAGATCCGTCACGCCCCGTGTCCTCCGAGCGCGCCAATATCCCACGTTGTCGAAGAAATCTCGCAACTCACTAGGATCGCAAACGGACGTAAAACACGCGAGATGCAAAAGTAAACGGAAGCAATGAAAACAATCCCGACAATGAATATAGAATGACCTTAGAACATAACACCAAAATACATATATCATAGCCCGATAAGTTCAAGGTTCATATAGACCACCAAAAAGAAAATGACTACGACTCAAGGATACGGCACGGGGACACAAAAGGAAACTCCCTAAACATAACCACTCGTCGACACACGAGGGTCCAAAAGTAGGGATAAGGACCTCTACACACCTAAGGGTCGGGCGTCATCATCAGAAGTAAACTCGGCAGGGGGAGCGTACTCCGGGGAGAAACTCGTCACGATGACTTCGCTAAACGCCCGCTCAAGCTCCTCCCATGGCTCTTCCTCTGGCACCTCTTCCGGGTCCTCCTCTAGGTCAGACGCCTCCTCGGGTATCGGCTCTTCTTCCCGTTCGGACTCCTCTTCGGGTTCCTCCATCCAGAGCGGGGAGTTCGGGTATGGGAGACCTCGGCTCGGGGATCGGTCCAACTACGAGTCCAAGGACAGGGAGTCTCGAAGGTGAAGCTATCGGGAGTCTAGGTCCGGCGGCATCCAGTGCGTGCTCGGGAATCACCTCCTCCCTCAAAGGTCCGGATAAATAGTCCCCATCCTTATAAGTCCAAGAGAGGAAGGAATAAGGGGTCAAGTATCCTCTCGCGTCGTCGATCCACAAGGTGCTAACCCTCCGATAATACGTCCGATCTGGTCCCACTCTATACTCGGTAATCACGGGCTCAAACCGAGTCGGTAGTCCAAAAAGTAGCGGCATCGCGGCGATCGTGGTCGAGGGTCTGAAAATGTTGGTCCCACGGAGGGGTGAGATCGACATCTCAGCAAGCGAAGCCTAACCTATCCTAAGGTCCTAGTACCTCCCGACAAAACACGGCATGCAAACAATCCAATCCAAACAGCAGACAATGGTCAATTCAAAGTGCACAAATAAAGCAATCGTGTACAGGACCACTCGTAACATGCCAAATCACACAAGTTGATCCTCGCCATAGGGCTCACATACCACCTCCATAATTTAGTATCATAATCTCATATATCAAGTACAAGCCTCGGACTCTTAGGAACACGGCATTGTACGTATAAATACAGATATTTTTGTGTGCACACCGGGGTCTCGAACACTTAGGAATACGCCCCATGGGGTCTCAGACACTTAGGAATACGCCCCATTTATTTAACGGTCTCGGACACTTAGGAACACGACCGGATTAAGTCTCGGACAATTGGGCGAACACGGCATACTATACGGCCTCGGACGCCTCAATTGAACACGACTTTATAATCTCATGTATAGGTCATACACAAAGGGCCTCATGCCCTAATATCACAATATTGCAATTCCACAATTACTTGGGCTATTTAGCATGTCAATACCATCACGAGCTCGAATCGGGCCAATTGCCACATATTGCCTCACAAGGCCAATCATGCAATTACAAGGGGTCTCACACTAGCCAAGACATCACAATATCACATAAAATGCATTTAAAGCACCCCCCAATTCAGAATTACTACTTTTGATACCAACGGTCCCATTCGAGCGAATTCCACGTTTTCTCTTACAAAGCCACACACTTAATCCCAAGAGGCTTCACACATGCCAAGGCATGTAAAAGTCATTCTAAAACACCTTTCAAGTGCCCCACATCAGAATTACAACATTTAGCACCTACTAACCATTTTAGTGCACAATTGCTCCGATTGAGTTATTTTAGGTCCCGATCGCCCCCAACCATGGTCCACTCTTAAACCATGTGCTATCCACACATCAAGTCACTCATTTCCACCCATATGACAACATAAACATCCTAGGACCAGCTATGATACCAATCGCACAGAAATTTCCAGATTGGTCCTCTCTAGCATTTCTCACTATCCCAAGCATTTAGCACACCATCTAGCCAAACCCAAGTGTCTCTTAGTAACCTAGGGCTCTAGGAAGGGTTAGGAAACACTTACTCTTGCTTTTTGATGAAGAAAAACCCGGCGAAAGCGTTTCCTTCACGCACGATCAGATTCGACCTTGAAGTTGGATGAGCAAAACCGGCGGTGAAACCCTAGGGTTTGTTCGGCGCCGAGAGAGAGAAAAACGGACGGCACGGCGGCGGCAACAACTCAAAGCCAAGAAAGGAAGATGAAGTGGCGGTGGCGTGGTGGAGCTCCTCCTTGGACCGGCGGTGTGAGGAGGCCGAAGGGGTGCTCGGCCAAGAGACGAAAAGAGAGAGTTGAGCTCAAAATGAAGAAATGAGGGAGTGAGAGAGAGGGTGAGTGATCAGCCAAGAGTAAGAGAGGGAGAGGGTGAGTTTGAGTGATTGAATGAGTGACTTGATGGGTGGGAGATAGTAGGGTTAGTGTAGGACATGAATAGTAGAGTAGGTGGTGGGGTTTTTGGGGTTTGACTTGCATGGGGACTTGATCCCTTCAAGTGTCATGTCCCTCCAATATCCACATGGGGATTTAGGGGCTGATGGGTGCGGTACAAGGGTTGACCGAAATTCCTTCGCGGTCGCTCAAGGGCTGAACGAATCTCGGGACCGGAATGGATTTTTTGTTCCGCAAATCCGATCCTCATTTTTCCAACTTATATGGCTTCCAAATATCCTTAATAACATTTGCAAGGCGACATCCAAGTTTATTTGTATTGGAATTCTCGAATACCCAACCGCCAATTTCGAAGTCCGCTTTGCGCTCAAAATCAGCCGATCGCATTTTCGGTGCACCTCGAACCGACGGGCGGCTTTCGGGAGCTACACGTATCGACCCGTGATTTTAGTTACCACGTTTTAAGAATTCGGACCACGGCGACCCTGGTTGTCATGTAATTGCGAGGGAAACGGTCGGTCTTGACGGGACGCGATTGTCGGGAATCGGTTCGGGGTTATTCGCAAATCATGCTATGGCGTAGCGGTATCACCCGTGAACCAATTGCACGACGCTAGCAAATAGTTCCGACGTCAACCCCGGATCGGCCCGCAATGACCCGTAATGTACCCTCGGCGACCCTTATGGTCGGGATACCGGTCCGCGGTCGAGTCCTTTATGGTCTGCGCACTATCCTATTTAGCCATTCCCCTTTGGTCGGTTATCTCAAGAGTGATCAATTCTGAGTGAGGTTACTGGAATACATCGATACTCATTTCATTCATAACTTCGAAATGGGGTCGGAATTCAGAATGTCACAAGATCCAACGGTGAGATCTCGCCGGATCGACACGAAACCAACACCGATCGACTCAACTCATCCCTCGGATCAACATAGTCAAAAATCAAGCAATTTCATCCACAATTGAATGTCTAGACTCCAAATGTGCAAAAATTGCAAATAAAAAGACTCAATTGGTATTTTTTGTGCAAATTCAACTCTAGGTATTGTGAAGGAACACCTAAAATTGAACTAAATTTTTGACTCTTCTTGAGGTCAATATGAAAAGGGAATTAAAAGAAAACTATTGAACATTTTTGTGTATTTTTGTGACCTAGAAAAGTATTTTTTATGAATTTTGAAGTATTTTCCTATTTTCCGAAAATATTTAAAAAAATGTGAAAAATATGAAAAATTATTTTTTGTTCCAAATTGGTTCCTTATGCATGGTCAAGGCTTCCAATGTTGATTTTTTTTTAATTTTTTTATTTTTGGTAAATTTTGGAAAATAAAACTAAAGGAAAACTGATTAAAAATCGAGTGTCAACAGCTGCCCCTCTTTGAAAGTAATCTCGGTTGGAGGTTGCTTTCAAAGACAAGGTGACACCCGAATCCTTAATCGACTCTGCTGGGGAGAAAAAATCTAAGGAAAATAAGTCTTGACATTCGATTGCTTTACCTTCGCAGTTTAAAGATCTAACTCCGTGGGGAATTATTTCAGTTCATGCTCATTTATATATGAAAGAGAAATAAGAAGAGAGAGACTTACCCGTAGCTCACCCGTCTATGGTTTGAGATTTGTTGATCCGAGGTTGAAAAATTGAATGCACGGAATTACCTGTGGACGGTTTGGCGCGATTTTGCAATGGTCGGCGTCCGTCCGGTGTCGAGTGGTGATTTGAAGATTTGTGGGAAAGGTTCACCCTTGTAACAAAGGGGTTTCACCTATTCAAAATGGGTTTGACTATCCACTGAGGATTCATCATTTAAAAGAAGGCAGATCGGCTTTCATCTAGGAAGCTACTCACCGTCTGGAAAGGAGGTTCACCCTTGTAACAAAGGGGTTTCACCTATTTAAAAGAGATTGGCTATCCTCCATGCGGGGACTCATCATCTAAAAAGCGGATCGGCTTTCGTCTATGCAGCTACTCACCGTCGGGAAGGGAGGTTCACCCTTGTAACAAAGGGGTTTCACCTATTTGAAAGAGATTGGCTATCCTCCATGCGGGGACTCACCATCTAAAAAGTAGATCGGCTTTCGTCTATGCAGCTACTCACCGTCCGAGAGGGTGCCATCTGAGGACCTAGGTTAACTAGTATACCTACGTAAGCTCAAACCCTATTTCAAATTTTCTAAAAAGCGGATCGGCTTTCGTCTCTCCAACTACTCACCGTCCGAGAGGGTGCCATCTGAGGACCTAGGTTAACTAGTGTACCTACGTAAGCTCAAACCCTATTTCAAATTTTCTAAAATGCAGATCGGCTTTCGTCTCTCCAGCTACTCACCGTCCGAGAGGGTGCCACCCGAGGACCTAGGTTAACTAGTATACCTACTGAAGCTCAAACCCTATTTCAAATCTTCAAATAAGCGGATCGGCTTTCGTCTCTCCAGCTACTCACCGTCCGAGAGGGTGCCATCCGAGGACTTAGGTTGACTAGTGTACCCACGTAAGCTCAAACCCTATTTCAAATTTTCTAAAAAGCAGATCGGTTTTCGTCTCTCCAGCTACTCACCGTCCGAGAGGGTGCCATCCGAGGACCTAGGTTAACTAGTGTACCTACAGAAGCTCAAACCCTATTTCAAATTTTCTAAAAAGCAGATCGGTTTTCGTCTCTCCAGCTACTCACCGTCCGAGAGGGTGCCATCCGAGGACCTAGGTTGACTAGTGTACCTACCGAAGCTCAAACCCTATTTCAAATTTTCTAAAAAGTAGATGGGTTTTCGTCTCTCCAACTACTCACCGTCCGAGAGGGTGCCATCCGAGGACCTATGTTAACTAGTATACCTACGTAAGCTCAAACCCTATTTCAAATTTTCTAAAAAGCAGATCGGTTTTCATCTCTCCAGCTACTCACCGTCCGAGAGGGTGCCATCTGAGGACTAGTGTACCTACAGAAGCTCAAACCCTATTTCAAATTTTCTAAAAAGCAGATCGGTTTTCGTCTCTCCAGCTACTCACCGTCCGAGAGGGTGCCATCTGAGGACCTAGGTTGACTAGTGTACCTACAGAAGCTCTAACCCTATTTCAAATTTTCTAAAAAGAGGATCCGAGGACCTGGGGATGCCGGAAGACCCGCAGAAAATCCAAGTTAGTCAAATCTTTAAAATGTAACTTTTCCGAGGATTTGGGATCACCAGGGAACTTGCGGAAAGTTCAATCAAATATCGTTAGAATGACAATTTCAAGTTTTGGAGAGAAACTCAAGAATTCCAAACAAATTTTCAAAGAATAATTGCGAGGGAAATGTATCCAATCACAAGTTCATATTTTCACTGGGGATGGATTTTGAATGACACATCCCGAGTGTTTTACAAAAAGGGGTGTTTTAAAAGTTTTTCAAAAGGGTTTTCCTTCATCCAAGAGGGCTTCTCACCATTTGGGAAGGCTTTTCTTAAAATTCAAATCTGCTCACGGAAAACCTAACCTTGAGGTTTCGGTGTCACGCCCCGTGTCCTTCCGGCGCGCCAACATCCCTCATCTTAGGCTTATTTCTCCCGGGATCAACACGGCGATAAACTTATCGTAATGCGATATGCACATGCGGAAGCGATATGACACCCAAACAATAAAACTCAACAGAATGACTTAAGAAACCGGAGATTCAATAATATAAAAGCATAACATCCATACATAGAATAACATAGCAATACATCAAAGAGTTCGGGAGAGGGGTCGCTTACATCAAAAGGGGACGACCCAACTAGAAACTACACCTAGCCTATAGGTGCCCAAAAGACCCACGATCACCTAAACCTAAAGGTCGGGTCCACTGCCATCCGACGGATCCTCCGCCTCGGGCTCTGACTCGGAATCCGGTGGCTCGTTGAACTCGTCCATCAATGCCTGCTCGGACTCGGTGGGCTCCTCCGACTCTGCATCGCTAGCTATAACTTCTACTGCTTGAGCCTCCTCTATCGGCTCCGGGTCAGACTCCATTGGTTCTTTAGCGTCCTCCTCCTCCATCGATTCGGTGTCCGGGTCCTCGACTTCTCCATTCCAGGGCAAGCACTCGGTAGGGTCCAACTCCATGGGGTCTCCTTGCTCGTCCTTGTCGTAGGGCACGCCATAAATTTGAAGGGGTCCACCCATTCCTTCTTCCGCTCCCTTAGTCCAGGCCAAAAAGGTAGACTCTTCCCAAGCTCCACCTCCTACGTCTATCCACACGGTGCTAAGGTTCCTATAGTACACCCTACCATCACCTAATACATATTTCGTCACTATGCGATCAATCCGTCTCGGTATCCCAAAAAGCGGCGGCATCTTCGGGGTCGGTGGTCCGAAAAGTGGGTCCCACGAAGGGGTGAGATGAAAATCCCAGTAAGGTGGATCTAAGCCGACCCTAGGGTATAGTACCTCCGAGCTAATCAAACCAAGATAAGTAACCCAGCACACACAAACAACCCAAATCAATATGAAATCAATTCAAAACCGACGACACACACTCTCTTAATCCCGCAGTCAAACTTCTATACTATGGCACTTTAGACTTGAGGCATTACCGCAATTCGGTCACACGTGGTATCAACATCAAGTAGTCCATTTTTAGGCCCGCGTGTCAACGCTTCAGGCTCATAACACATCCTCTCAAACATCTAGCCCGCGTAACCACGCATCGGGCTTAAAATACGCACTTTCATAATCTGGCCCGCGTAATAACGCATCGGGCTTAAAATATATTCTCAGCATGTATATATATATATTTGTGCACACCGGGGTCTCAGACGCTTAGGAATACGCCCCATTAAGTCTCGGTCTCGGACAATCGGACGAATACGGCATCACTATGGCCTCGGACGACTTGATTGAATACGACCTTTATATCTCCTCGGTCTCAGACAATCAGACGAATACGGCATCACTATGGCCTCGGACGACTTGATTGAATACGACCATTTATGCCATAGTATAATATAATCGACTATAAACCCCGCGTTTAACGCATCGGGATACCAATACTCATAATTCACAACCAGAGGCTTTCATTAATAAATTTTATGATCGAGAATAACCAATAAGGCCCAATAGCACAACGTTCAATCGCGCTACCTAACACATGGTTCGCGCATCACAAATTTAGCCGATTCTCACCTTGACACTTTTAAAGGTTCGCATATCAATTTAGAACACTATGACACACCCACAATGTACCAATTCCATTCGGCCCCATCTAAGCCACATAACATCTCATTTTGCTCCAATCAAGTTCCCACCGATCCGGTACATACTCCAACATGTAACCTCACATTTCACTCACTTGGCCAAACATATCATGGTCCCAACTCAGCAATTTTCCCTAATTTTCACAACAATTTCGGTAACAACAAACAAGATCACAACGTGCAACAACTCACATCCAATTCACGCCTAAGGCCGAATCTATCATGCTCAACCCATAACCCTCATCTTAGACCATCATTTAACACCCAAATCAACCAAGAACATGCTCATTTATCAACCCAATTTTCGGATCAATAGCAGGTCAGAATTTCCAGAACCGGCCTCCCCATTATCACGCCCAAACAGCCCATAAATCCTCCTAATCCATAAAATACCAAGCTCCTTAGTAACCCATAGTCCTAAGGAAGGATTAGAGCCACTTACGAGTCCTTTTTGGCGAAGAAACTCCGGCGGATGAGCGGCGACTTCGCGTGACCAGATTTGAACCCAAGCTGTCCCATTTGGTTCAAACAAGAGAGCAACACTTTTAGTCCATGAAATCCTCCCAAAATCCACCAATGAACCTCACTTAAACTACCCTAGATGATTGTGGCAAGATTCTAGCTCCTTACCTTCAAATGAGGAGCAAAACCGGCGAGCAACCTTTCCCGAACCTTGCTGCACCGGTGTCCAAAGAGGGGGAGAAGGGCGGTTCGTTGGTGGCGGCGGCGGCGGCTCACGGCCTCTAGGGGAAGGTGAGGTGGTGGAGGTGGTGGTTGCAGCGCCTTGGGGTCGCCGGAGATGGGGTTTGCCGAGAGGGAGAGATGAGAGTGAGTGAAAATGAGAGTGAGGGAATGAGAGGGAAGGTAGCTTCAGCCCATAAGAGAAGAGAGAATGAGTGATTTGAGGTGACCCAATTTCAATCAAGAGTGACTAGTGAGTGGGGTGGGTGAAGGACATGAATAGTAGTGGTAGGTAGTGGGATTTTTGGGGAAAATGGGGTTTTAAATGGGCTTTGGGAATTGAACTTCAAGAACACTTTTCCCTCTTCATTTCTTTGATATAATTTGGCTAAAGTGATGGGATGATAAAGTGGCCAAAATTTTTCTTCGCGGTTTCTCAAGATGCTGAACAAAATCCGGGACCGGGGTGCACTTCTCGCTTCGCGATTTGATCTCCACTTTTTCCGACTCATACTGCGATATAAAATCCTTATTAACTCTGGTGAGGCGACGTCCAATTTATTTGCAATGGAATTCTCAAATACCCGGCCGCCGATTTCGAAGTTCACTTCGCGCTAAAAAATTAGCCGATCGCGATTTCGGTGCATCTCGGATCGACGGGCGGCTCTCGGGAGCTACGTGTATCGACCCGTGATTTTTCTCACGTTTAAGAATTATTCGGACCACGGCGATCCTAGTTGTCATGTAATCGCGAGGGAAACTATCGGTCCTAGCGGGATGCGATCGTCGGGAATCGGTTCGGGGTTATCCGCAAATCATGCTATGGCATAGCGGAACCACCCGCGGTCCATTTGCACGACGCTAGCAGATTGTTCTAATACTAATCCTAGATCGACCTACATGGTCTAGAACGTACCCTCGCGATCCTTATGGTCGGGATACTAGTCTGCGGCCGAGTTCTTTAGTCCGCGTACTATCCTATTTAGCCATTCCCTTTCGGTCGATCGTCTCTAAAGTGATCAATTCCGAGTGAGATTACCGAAACGCATCAATGCTCATTTTAATCATAAACTTCGAAATAGGGTCGGAATTCAGAATGTCACATTCGGGATCATTCGAGATACATACAATCCGACTAATCGTAGAAGGCGGTTTAAAAGGGACCGTAATTCAGGCCGGGTCAAAGGCTTATCAAAGGATATTCATTTTGAGGCTTAGAAATGAATCTTGATCGACAATAGCTTCTTCGGGTTTACAAGTCAAGAACCCCGAAGTCATGATAAGACAGGATTGTACTTACCTCTTTAAGTGATAGCTTCCTGTATGATTTCTTGCATTAACTTGAAACACCTCTTAGATCGAAAAAGTCTTGGTGACAGGTTGTATCTTGGCTTAAGGTGGGCTCTTTAAGAATAGCCATATTTTTAGAAAGAGGGGTGAACTTTGGTGATCACCTTGACATTTTTCCAGCATTCATTTGCTTTTGCAATTGATTCATGATCATTCTTTCTTCAATTGATTTTGAGGATTTTCCTCTTTTCATCTTGATGATTTTTCTTCAGGATTTGCCCCTTTTCGGGGTGCTCTTTTCATGGGCTTTGGCCTTGCTTTTACTAGGCACTTTGCTTTTTCTAGCCCTTTCATTCCTCGTTATTTTTTGCATTGACTGGCTCTTTTGAGACCAGTATCAAAAATTCTTCCGATCATACTTTTTGACTCATCGCTGGTAATTCCTTTGTTTGCCCCGGTGTGGGGAGGTGATCACCAACAAGGGTTTAGAAATGAATATTTAATGGCTCAAATTGGCTTTTTCAAAGGGTAAGTGTTTGGGGATATAGAAATGAAATGTTTTTCTTCACTTTGAGGTGTTCCAAATCTCTGCCAGAAATCACCCGAAGCTATCATAAAAAGATTGATGCAGGTTAGCACAATAAAGTCTTACCCGATCTTTTCTCTAAGGAATCATCCAATGAACCTCCAAATATGCCCCAGTGTGGGGTGGTTCTTGACAGGGTTATATTCATAAAATCCTCCCTTTTTGGTTCGGATTGGTTATCAAGGGATATAAATGTGTATGGATAATTTTGAAATGGAAATGCCTTTCATCACTTCAATCCATGTAATCACCGCGAATGATCCCTACGTCCCAAAATTAAGCTCTTTCGCTCTATCACTCTCACTCATCGCTCAAGTGTATCGGGGACGTGTTTAAGGACAAAGTTTGCCTCTTTTCACCTGAAGGATCATTCTCTTGAAAAGCTTTCAAAACATGCCCTTTTTATAGAAATTCAAGGCGTTTTCATCAAAATTTATCGTTTGCAAAATGTTTTCATCAAAAGATATATTCAAAAGATGTTTCTGAAACTTGTAATGAATGTCTCTTTGAAAGGGCCTTGTGGCTCTATGAATCCAAGTTTTTCAATTTCGAGCACGACGGCGTATGAAAATTCTTTGTAAAGGAAGAGAAACTCAAACATGTCTTCTTCAAATATTGGCTTCGTCCCCGTAAAAAAACAAAAGGAAACAATCGGTTCAAAGATATTCAAATTTTCAAATCCCGAAGGGATTTCTTCTTGTCTCCTTCGGATGTTGATTCCCGTCTCCCGTAAAAATAAAAGGAAACAATCGGTTCAAAGATATTCAAATTTTCAAATCCCGAAGTAATTTCTTCTTGTCTCCTTCGGATGTTGACTCCCATTTCCTGTAAAAACAAAAGGAATCAATCAGTTCAAAGATATTCAAATTTTCAAATCCCGAAGTGATTTCTTCTTGTCTCCTTCGGATGTTGACTCCCATTTCCCGTAAAAACAAAAGGAATCAATTAAAAGATACTCAAAATTTTAAATTCCAAAGGTGACTTCCCTGTCCGGTCCATCGCTGTATAGGATTCTTCGTGATTCCCAGCTCACCTACAAAATACAAATGTTTGCAAATGCATGTATGCAAATGTCATGCGAATGCAAAATTTTTATGTGACTCAGATCTGCTCATCAATCGCTCTCAAGCTCAATTTTATTTCAAAGATAATATCTCTTCACGGCGTCCGCATTTACTGGACTCACCAATTCTTCTCCATCCATGTTTACAAGTATAAGAGCTCCCCCGGATAAGACCTTCCGAATCACGTAAGGGCCTTCATAATTTGGCATGAATTTTCCCCCTGGATGTTGGGCATTTGGGAGCATTTTCTTCACAACTAGCATCCCTGTTTCAAAATTTCCGGGCTTGACATTCTTGTTAAAAGCTCTGGCTACTTTCTTCTGATAGTTTTGACCATGGCAGATGGCCCTTAATCGTTTTTCATCAATCAAATTCAATTGTTCATGTCTCTGTCGGCTCCACTCATCTTCTATGAGCTCTACCCGAGACAGAATCCTTAAAGAGGGGATTTCCACCTCTCTTGGTAGGACCGCTTCCATACCGTATACCAAAGAGTAGGGAGTTGCCCCGGTTGAAGTACGTATTGAAGTTCGATAAGCCATGAGAGCATATGGCAATCTCTCATGCCAATCTCGATATTTCTCAGCGGTTTTAGCTAATATCTTCTTGATGTTCTTGTTCGCCGCTTCCACGGCTCCATTCATTTGTGGGCGGTAAGGTGAAGAATTAAGGTGTCGTACCCTAAATTATTCCAATAGGTGATCGACTACCTTGTTGTTCAAATTTGAGCCATTGTCTGTAATGATGGCTCTTGGCACTCCATATCTTGAGATGATATCTCGCTTGATGAATTTGACCACACTATTCGCAGTGACATTGGCATACGAGCTAGCTTCAATCCATTTGGTGAAATAATCAATAGCAACCAGAATGAAACGATGTCCGTTAGAGGCCTTCGGGTTGATAGGGCCAATCATATCAATTCCCCACATGCAGAATGACCATGGTTCTGACATTTGATGTAGCTCGCTTGGCGGCGCATTTATCTCGTCGCCGTACACTTGGCATTGATGATAGGATCTAACATGTTGGTTGCAATCCGACTCGATAGTCATCCAATAATACCCGAGTCTCATGATCTTCTTAGTGAGGAGGTGGCCATTCATATGCGGTCCGCATTCCCCTTCATGAATCTCTTTCATAATGAGATTTGGTTCTTTGGAATTCACGCACCTCAGCAGTGTTGACACCCGAATTTTTAGTCAATTTTCCTTTAATTTTATTTTCCAAAATTTACCAAAAATTCACAAAAAATCAAAAAATAAAAAATCAACATTGGAAGCCTTGGCCATGCATAAGGAACCAATTTGGAACAAAAAATAATTTTTCATATTTTTCCACATTTTTTTAATATTTTCGGAAAATAGAAAAATCTTTGAAAAAAATCATAAAAAATGCTTTTCGAGGTCATAAAAATATAGAAAAATGTTCAATATTTTTCTTTTAATTCCCTTTCAATATTGACCTCAAGAAAAATCAAAAATTAAGTTCAATTTTAGGTGTTCCTTTATAACGCTTAAGGTTGAATTTTCATAAAAAATACAAATTGAGTCATTTTATTTGCAATTTTTGCACATTTGGAGTCTAAACATTCAATTACAGCCCCTTTGAACTTCAATTTGATCAATTGCACACACAATTGCACGAATTGCACGAATTAGGCCAAATCCCCAAAATGTTTGCAATTTAGTCCCTCAATTGGCCAATTTTTGAAATTACTTTTAATTGAGGGACTATTATAGTAAAATTGAACTGTTACCCTATGTTTTCATACATTTCAAATTGATTGGCATAGGTCTCATGGTCCAATTTGGTCGAATTGGTCTTCAATTGAACTTTTCCCCAAATTGCAAATTGAAAAATTTGGGGCTTTTGTGCAAATTTGTAAGAACTTTTGGGCAAAATTGCATTTCTAGATAATATCTAGGCCCCTAAGTCCAATTTTGAGATTTAATTGTGAAAATTCCCCACCAATTTTGTTTAATTTCAAAAATTGTGCAAAATGTATTATCTGAACCGGTTCGGACCGGTCTGACCACCCGGTCGGACCGGTCGAACCGATCCCGAACAGTGCATCTTCTACCTCTCGCCCGCGCCATTTGCAGACTTGAATGATCAATTTCAATGACCAAATTGGGGATCAATTCGACCATAATTGATTCGATTGACGTAGGGCTTTTGATCCTCAGGTGGTGGTGCGTCGTTTGTCACCGGCGGCACGGCCAATGGCCGCCGGAGCACGCCGGAATCGTTGGTCAAATGCAAGGCGGAGCAGAAAGTCAACCTTCGCGGAATTGGCCAAATTAAAGCTCAATTCGTGTGCGCCGGAGTGTCAAACGGACTTGGACGGAACACTGTTCCGTCCCCGTCTCCGTCCAACTCACTTCGCACGCTTGGGCACGTGCGAAGTGAGTCGGTGAGCCATCACCGTGCGCGCCTAATTTTTTGAAAGACCACTATAAAAGCTAGAGAAGATTCCAGACTAGGGAGGCTCATTTGGCTCGCACACGAACAGAATAGAGATAGAGAGAGAGAGAGTTAGAGCGAGAGGCTCTCGGGGACGCCATTGTTGAAGCTTCGGACCGAAGCTTCGGAACTTCGTCCCAAGTGATTCAGGCTAAATCGGCGCGGCGGATCGTCACCGGAAGTCTACCCGAGCAAGGGAGAAGCGATCGCATAAGCTCGATCGGACAGAAACCTCCCGAACCGGTAAGTCGACTTCAAAAGCTTCATTCTGCACATCCATGGCATCACACTCACACCTGCACGATTATTGAAATTGATGTGTGCCTTTTACCTTGAGAACCTCACTAACCACAATCGTGTTTGTTCTGTGCATTGATTCTGTCCGAAAACCTCGAGTCGAGCCTTCAATCCACGCCGGTCCGGTCGAACGTCGGCCGGACCATTCTAACCCTCGCGAGCTCGAGGTAAGTTTCCTTACCTCTTCTTGAAGCTCCCGTGTGATATAATCGAGTTATTGTACTGTGTGCGTTGAGTTTGAACTTCGCGATATTGCTCTGTGTGTAGCTTGATATTGGCAAATCTGTGGATGAAATCGAATGATTTTAGGATATGTTGATCTAGGAAGTGAGGCGAGTCGATTGGTGTTAGTTTCACGCGATTTCATTAAGGTTCCACCGTTAGATCATCGCCGGAGGTTCTCGGCCGTCTGTTTCTGGGTCGTCGCCGCGAAGAAGATGACCGACGTGGCACGGTCAACAGGTCGGCGTCCACGTGTCTTGCTCTAGTTGGTCCAAATGGTCATCGACTCGGCTCGGCCGTTGGCGCGAGCGGGCCGAGTCGACCTTGATCCGACGGTCACGTTAAATAGATGAGTTCAATTGTAGGCCGTTGGATCGTCTTTTTTATTTTTTAGATATTCGAGTAATAGGTAGAAAATAATAAAAGCCAAAGGCGACGTCGTTTAGGTTAAGGATCTCACGACGTCGTTCTAGAACAGGAATAGATCCGGCGTCGTTTTAGCCGGAGGAAGAATGGACGGTCTAGATTAGGTTCAGAGTCAATCGTGGCCGTTCGGGGTATTAAGGTGTGCGGCGTCGTTTTGGTCTAAGTGGAATGGACGGTTCAGATTAGATTTAGGGGGAATCGTGGCCGTCCGTATATTTTAGTAATGCGGTGTCGTTTTAGTGCGGAGGAATCGACGGCTTTGATCTAGTCCGAGTCTTAATCGTGGCCGCTCGTTTTTTAATAGTGATCCGGCGTCGTTTTGTGTAGGATGTTCGGAAGTGTCGTCGTTTTAGTATTAAGGGGAGTCGACGGCTGAGATCAAATATGAGATTGATCTTAGCCGTCCATTATTCTTTCTTTTATATTAGAATATTAGAAAATATTTTAGAAAATCAAAAAAATAATTAGATAAATACATATACGGTGTCGTATGTACGTAGAGCAGGTCCGCGTCCGGTCGGACCGGGTTGACCGGTCGTTGACCGGTTTGACCCGGTCCGGTTTATGAATAAAAAAATAATAATAATAAAAAGAAATTTCCAAAAATTCAAAAAAATTGCAAAAAATACTTAGAAAATTCAGAAAAATTCCCAGATTTTCATAAAAAATTTCTAAAAATTTGTAGATCGATTCGGGACTCATAAAGTCTGAATCGAAAATTTCGAGACTTCGAGAGTCGATTAATTTCGATCCGGAAAATTTCCAAATATTTTTTGAAAAATAAATAGAAATTCCAAAAAAATAGAAAAATTAGAAAAATTCAAGAAAATCACAAAAAATGAGAAATGGCCACATTCAACTGGCCAAATTGGAATTTTGTGATTTTCGGGTCCCGAACCCCCAAAAATGACCATTCTACCCTTCCGGGCCATTCGCCCCAAATTTTTACCAAATCACCCTAAAACCCAAAATTGATTTTTGTGTGGGCCGATAGGGCCATTTTAGACATATCAAACCTTGATTGATTGATTTGTTTGCTTGTAATGATTTTGATTGCTCATTAATTTTTTTCCGATTGTGATTGATTAGGATAGAAAATTCCCATCCGCATGAAAACTTAGAATTGTTAGGGCCTACCTCACCCGATATTACATCTGCATGAATTCTTAGGTTAGAAAAACAATCAACATCGGTAACCGAAAGGGCGTCAAATATGAAATTTGGCGTAACCAAGTCCCCTGACCCAAAATCTTTGGTTTTCGCGGAACCGAATGGTTTCTCCCGACCGCTCGGTAAGGTTTTCCGATCGTACCTTCCAATAAATCGATCGGTGGCGACTCCAAATTGCATGTACACTTCGCACATGCCACCCGACCACACCGAGGTCGATATTCGATAAATTTTACCGGACATCGCGATTCGAGTAATGGGTCTTGGGAGGGACCCGCGATCCTAGAAAATACCCCGCCGACAACCGGGGTTATGAAAAATTAAGGGATCGGCTCGTTAGCCCTATTCCGCCCGGAAAAATTTCCGAAGGGTCGCGACAAGCGGGGATGAGTCAAAGGATCTCTTGTATAGGATCCGTCCGCCGAGGAAAAATTTAGATGCCATCTTGTTGATATACTTTTTATCTTCCGGTTGGCTGTCCTGAGGGAATTCACCCTTCAGAAGATAATTCTTAATGTCATGATACCATGGTTCTTCATCAAGTTCTTCTTCAATGACCATGCGGTATGCAGGTTGCTCCAAGATGTCAATCCTTAATGGCTCTATCTCAAGGCCATCTTGCACTTGTAACATGGCCGATAAGGTGGCCAGAGCATCTGCGAAGTGATTCCGAGTTCTTGGCAGATATTCAAAAGTGATCTCCTCAAAATGTTGGATCGGCTCCTCGAGGTACTTGTGATAAGGAATGAGTTTGGGATCTTTTGTCTTCCACTCCCCTTGAGTTTGTAAAATGATTAGCATGGAATCTCCATATACCAGAGTCGCGACCCTCCGGAAATTTCTTTCCGGGGTGGAATAGGGCTAACGAGCCGATCCCTCCTTTTATAGACATATATATGGGGGATCGCGAGTCTCTCCCAAGACCCATTACTCGAATCGCGATGTCGGGTAAAATTTATCAAATATCGAAATTGACCTTGTGTGGTCGGGTGGCATGTGCGAGGTGTACATGCAATTCGGAGTCGCCACCGATCGATTTATTGGAAGGTACGATCGGAAAACCTTACCGAGCGGTCGGGAGAAACCGTTCGGTTCCGCGAAAACTAGAGATTTTGGGTCCGGGGACTTGGTTACGCCAAGTTTCAAATTTGACGCCCTTTCGGTTACCGATGTTGATTGTTTTTCTAACCTAAGATTTCATGCGGATACGATATCGGATGAGGTAGGTCCTAAAAAATCCGAGTATTCATGCGGATGGGAATTTTCTATCCTAATCAATCACAATCGGAGGAATTAATGCGCAATCAAAATCATTACAAGCAATCAAATCAATCAATCAAGGTTTGATATGTCTAAAATGGCCCTATCGGCCCACACAAAAATCAATTTTGGGTATCGGGGTGATTTGGTAAAAATTTGGGGCGAAGGCCCGAAGGGTAGAATGGTCATTTTTGGGAGTTCGGGACCCAAAAATCACAAAATTAGGGTCGGGCCAGTTGAATGTGGCCATTTCCCATTTTTTTGTAATTTTATGGAATTTTTCTAATTTTTTCTATTTTTTTGGAATTTTCATTTATTTTTTAAAAATATTGGAAATTTTCCGGATCGAAATTAATCGACCCTCGAAGTCTCAAAAATTTTCGATCCAGACTTTATGAGTCCCGAATCGATCTACAAATTTTTAGAAATTTTTTATGAAAATCAGGGAATTTTTATGAATTTTCTAAGTATTTTTACAATTTTTTTGGATTTTTGGAAATTTCTTTTTATTTTTTATTATTTTTTATTACTAAACCGGACCGGGTCAACCCGGTCAACGACCGGTCAACCCGGTCCGACCGCCTCGGACTCGCCCGCAATACCTAAAACGACAACGTACGTATATACCTATTTATTTGATTTTTTCATGAATTTCTAAACCTAATTTCTAATATTCTGAATATAAAAGAAAATAACGGACGGTTGAGATCAACTTCGAAGATTAATCTCGACCGTCCGTGAGTCTCAAAGCAAAACGACGCCGTGTCTACTCCCGCCCACAAAACGACGCCGTATTTCAATTTCAAATGAACGGCCAAGATTAAGTCTTTGGATTCCATCTCGCCCATCAACTCGCTTAGGCTAAAACGACAGCGTATTGAACATTTAACAGACGGCCACGATCGATCCCCGAACTAATCCTAGCTTGTTGACACCCGAATTTTTAATCGCTTTTCTTTAGTTTTATTTTCCAAAATTCATTAAAAATTCACAAAAAATTAAAAAATTATAAAATCAACATTGGAAGCCTTGGCCAAGCATAAGGAACCAATTTGGAACAAAAAATAATTTTTCATGTTTTTCGCTTTTTTTTAATATTTTCGAAAATAGGAAAATACTTGAAAAATTCATAAAAAATACTTTTCGAGATCGCAAAAATACAGAAAAATGTTCAATATTTTTCTTTTAATTCCTTTTTCATATTGACCTCAAGAAGAATCAAAAATTGAGTTCAATTTTAGGTGTTTCTTCATAATGCCTAAGGTTGAATTTGCATAAAAAATACCAATTGAGTCTTTTTATTTGCAAATTTTGCACATTTTAGGTCTAGACATTCAATTGCAGTCCCTTTAAACTTCAATTTGATCAATTGCACCCTCAATTGCACCAATTGCACGAATTAGGCCAAATCCCCAAATTATTTGCAATTTAGTCCCTCAATCGGCCAATTTTCGAAATTACTTTTAATTAAGGGACTATCTTGGTAAAATTGAACTGTTACCCTATATTTTCATACATTTCAAATTGATTGGCATAGGTCTCATGGTCCAATTTTATCAAATTGACACTCAATTGAACATTTCCCTAATTTGGGCATTTATGAAAATTTGGGGTTTTTGTTGAAATTGATGGGAAATTTTGGGCAAAAATACATTTCTAGATAGAATTCAAGCCCCTGAATCCAATTTTGAAATTTAATTGCAAAAATTCCCACTAAATTTCATTTAATTTTGAAAATTCACAAAGTTCATCGTCCGAACCGGTTCGGACCGGTCTGGAACGGTATCATCTTCCCCAAATCAACCCCGCGAGTTGCAGCTTTGAACAGTGAGATTCAACGGCCAAATTGAGGGTTAATTCGCGTGTAATTGATGCAATTGACTTGGGGCTTTTGTTGTGCGGGTCGAGAGGAGTTGATTGCCACCGGCGGCGCGATCAATGGCCGCCGGAGCACGGGGAAATCGCCGGTCAAAGGCTCGGCGTGCGCAAAAGTCAACATATTGCAATTCATGAACAATTCGCGCCTATTTGTGCTCCCCCGAGTACCAAACGAACATCTAACGGACTTGGACGGAATCTTAACGATTCCGTCACCGTCCGGTGACCGAAAAACGCGTGATTGGCACGTGGGAGTCTCGGCCAACTCATTCGTATACGCGCGCGTTTTTGAAAACCAAGTATAAAAGCCGAGGAAGGTTCTCGATCCAAGGGGGGGTTGATTCGTGCTCGCCAAGTATCAAAATAGAGAGAGAGAGAGAAAAAGCGAGAGAGAGACGCTCTCGGGCGAGGTCTTCGCCGGAGCCCGGACCGAACCCGTGACTCTTCGGCCCAACCAATCCAGGTCGAATCGGCGCGGCGGATCATCACCGGAACTTCCTCCGAGCTAGGACGAGTTGATCGCACCAGCTCAATCAGCCGGAGACGTCCTAAATCGGTGAGTCGACTTCTCAAGCTTCGTACGGCACGGTCATGGCATCTCATTGTCCCGAGCATGATTTCTTCAATTAATGTGGGCGTTTTCGTCCTCGTACATCACTAACCTTGCTCGCACCTTCCTTCCGCATCGATCTCGCTCGAAAACCCGAGTCGAACCTCAAATCTATTGCGATCCGGCCGGACTTTGGCCATACGAATCCATCAACTGCAGGTTCAATCCGAACCCGAGGTAAGTGTTCTGAACTCACTCTGAGTGTGTCTCAAGCTCTAATTCGATAGTTATGCTCGATAATACTTGATTGAAGCTTGAGATGCCGTGGATCAGTATATGGTTTATTTCTCACGATTTAGCCGTGGAAATGGTTTGATTCTTTGATATGTTGATATAGAGATTAGATCGAGTCGATCGGCGGTGGTTTTGCGCCGATCCGGCGAGATCTCACCGTTGGATCTCGCCGGAAGTTTTCCGGCCGTCCGTTTAGGCGTCATCGAGAGGTAAGAGACGAAGATGACGTGGCGTAGTCAATAGGTCAAAGTCCGACGTGTCGCGCCGTGGTTGGTCCATGCCGTCGCCGACTCGGCTCGGACGAGCGCGAATAGGCCGAGTCGGCCTTGATCCGACGGCCGAGATTATTAGATGAGTTTGATTTGGGGCCGTCGGATCTGATTTTTGTATTTTAGATATTAGATATATTAGACAGAAAATAAGAAAAAATCGAAACGGTGCCGTTTAGGGTATAGGTGAATACGTCGTCGTTTTGAGCGTAAGGGGGGTAAACGGTCGGGATTAAGTCTAGGTTAGATCATGGCCGTCCATTCAATTAATGGATGCGGCGTCGTTCAGAGGATAATATCAAATGCGTCGTCGTTTTTGGCTTTAGATAGAATGGACGGCCCGGATCGAGTTTAGTTTCAATTGTGGCCGTTGATACATTCAAATGATACGGTGTCGTTTTAGCCTAAGCGAGTCGACGGCCGGGATCGTGTCTGAGTGTGTAATCGTGGCCGTTCATCTATTGCTAGATGCGACGTCGTTTTACGGTAATAGGCCGAAGTGCCGTCGTTTCATTTAGGCGTGGATCGACGGCTGAGATTGATCCAGGAATTGATCTCGGCCGTCCATCATTTTTGTTATATTCAGAATATAGGAAAATAGTTTAGAAAATTACAAAAATAATAGAATAATAGCATACGGCACCGTTTTAGGCGTAGATTGGGTCTGTGTTCGGTCTGGACAGGGTTGACCGGTCGTTGACCGGGTTGACCCGGTCCGGTTTAATAATAAAAAAAATAAATAAAAATTTTCCAAAAATTCAAAAAATTGCAAAAATACTTAGAAAATTCATAAAAATTCCCAAATTTTCACAAAAAATTTCTAAAAATTTCTAGATCGATTCGGGACTCATAAAGTCTGGATCGAAAATTTTTGAGACTACGAGGGTTGATTAATTTCGATCCGGAAAATTCCCAATATTTTTGAAAAAATAAATAAAAATTCAAAAAAATAGAAAAAATTAGAAAAATTCAAGAAAATCACAAAAAATGAGAAATGACCACATTCAACTGGCCAAATCGAAATTTTGTGATTTTCGGTCCCAAACCCCAAAAATGACCATTCTACCCTTCCGGGCCATCCGCCCCAAATTTTTACCAAATCACCCCGATACCCAAAATTGATATTTGTGTGGGCCGATAGGGCCATTTTAGACATATTGAACCTTGATTGATTGATTTGATCGATTGTAATGATTTTGATTGTGCATTATTTTTTGCTGATTGTGATTGATTAGGATAGAAAAATCCCATCCGCATGAATACTCAGATTTTTAGGACCTACCTCATCCGATATCGCATCTGCATGAAATCTTAGGTTAGAAAAACAATCAACATCGGTAACCGAAAGGGCGTCAAATATGAAACTTGGCGTAACCAAATCCCCGGACCCAAAATCTCTGGTTTTCGCGGAACCGAACGGTTTCTCCCGACCGCTCGGTAAGGTTTTCCGATCGTACCTTCCAATAAATCGATCGGTGGCGACTCCAAATTGCATGTACATCTCGCACATGCCACCCGACCACACAAGGTCAATTTCGATATTTGAAAAATTTTACCCGACATCGCGATTCGAGTAATGGGTCTTGGGAGAGACTCGCGATCCCCCCCATACATATGTCTAAAAAAGGAGGGGATCGGCTCGTTAGCCCTATTCCACCCCCGGGAAGGAAATTTCCGGGAGGGTCGCGACAGACCGGCGACTCCACTGGGGAAAAATCTAGATGGATTTAAGCCGATAAAAATGTTGATTGTTTTCTAACCTCGTTTTCTGCAGATGCTCTTGAAGATGAGGTACGTCCACTAACAAAAAAGTGTTAAATGTTGATGCGAGATGGGAGTTATAAGGGGTGGCGTCTATGCTAACCATTTTTGATGCAGATATGGAGTTTTGGATTGTTTGTTTATTTATGCAAATTTTGAAGCGGTGTTTTGAATATAAATTGTTGTGCATGTCTCGCATATTTTGAGGATCACGACACTGCACACACAAGCGCCTAAACCCGAGCCGCGAAATCACCTTTTAGGTCGCCATAGATAGGGATCGGTATGCGAAGCTCTTGTGTTTGATTGCACTTGGGTTGACCATATTTGATCCCGCTCGCTATGCAAGATTGATGGTCCTACCCACTTGTTGTTTGATTGCGCTTGTGGGCGGCCCATCGATTTGTATAGCGGGAGCCTTTTTAGGTCCATACCCGAGCCTTTTTGATTTCTTTAGAGTTAAACCTCACCTGTCTCATGCGCATGTGAAATGGATGGTTGGTATACCTAAAACCAAAAACCAAAAAAAAGTAACATCGGTTGGTAAGGCTTTCTACCCTTTTTATTTTGAACTTGTAAATTTAAATTTTGCATATCATACATTTCCACTACATATCATCACAATTTGTAAGATCGTTTAAGTGATCGGGGTTGAAAGTCAAATTTTCCTTTTTAGGATAGATGGCGCCCCAAAGTCGTGTTGATGCACCCGATGTATTCACATGGGAGCGGAGGACCATTCGACGCGAGGACCGAGTACCCGCTACATTCCGAGTTTTCGGATTTGTTCACGGACGAGAGCTCAACGGACGGAACCGCATCCGTAGCGAGAGTTGCGATTATACCCGATGTGGACGATATTTGGAGCTCGAGCGCGAGAAAGAAAGAATCTGGGAATTGTACATGAAGTTGGCGAGGAAGCCTCATGCTACCAAGACGGCCCCAAAACATTCCCCGATTAAGAAGAAGGAAATCATCACCATATCCTCCGATGATGAAGAAGATATCAAGCTTCCCGAGATAGTAGAGATTTCATCGGATGAGGATACCATTCTTACTGTCTAGATTAGTACGACTTTGGGGCATTTTCTAGGTTTCATTATATTTTGAGTCTATTATGTACTTCCATCGACATTTATTGTCCGAACATCTCTAGATACTGTCATGTTCTATCTTTTTTGACTTTATTGTATTAGACTTGTAAATTTCATGAGTTGTCAATTTGTGAACGACCTTTTTACCCCGATTACGCTTAAACGATCCTAATCAAATTACATGCCATCTTTGGGTGAGATTTGGTCCATAATTACCCTATTTGGCTTATTTGGGTCAAGTGGGAGTAGTTGACCCTCATGTTACCAAAAGATGACATGGAATTTGGTTAGCACATTTGCATCACATTACATGCATATGCATATTAAACTGTGGTAATTGACTTTAGGATCATCATTTTTGCATTCTTAGATCATGGGGAATGGAGACATCAAAGTCATCCCAATACCGCGCAAGGAACTCGCTATATGGTGGGATCGCCTCGACATCGTCAACAAAGCCTATGTGGAAGGACGTTTGGGACGACTTGTAGATTTGATCAAAGTGGAATACCAACCGGCGCTCATTCAAGCACTAGCCAAGGCATGGGACGCGCGAACAATGACGTTCAACTTTCGAGGATTGGAATTGACCCCTACGCTTGAGGAGTATACCGCTATTATCGGGGCCAAATTTGAAGAACGTATAGCTCAACCCCCTTTGGACATGGATTCCACTCGTTCGTTATCGAGTTTCCTTCGCCTTAAAACTTCTGAAATTGAAAAAGTTTACAAGTCCAATTCCAACAAGTTCACATTCTCGTTCCTTTTCGATAACTATTCCTCTCTACCCACCGAAACCGGTCATAAATCGGGAAAGGTGTTCATTTTGGCTTTCTTTGCATTCGTTCTATTCCCGACTTCTAGAACTACTTTTGACCCCTCCATAACTCATATAGCCGGACAGGCGTGTTGTCGCTGGGATTATTCGTACATGATCTTAGCTGAGACTTTTCTCTCCCCGAATCGTTCCAAGTCTTCAAAAAAGGCCGTTTTCCAAGCGTCTAGCGGATTACTCTACTTGTGGTTCACCTCTCATATAAAGACTTTCCAACTCCGGGTGGGGTGTTATGAGATCAATGAGCACGTTCACCCCCTTAGATCCTTCCTTAAATGTCAATCCCTTGTACCCAAATACTCATTCAAAAAGTGGGTTGAGCTATTGGACAAGTTGAAACCCGAGCATATTAGATGGCGTTTGACTTGGCCCAAGATCGTAGAAGCTCGCATTTCGGGTATTGAAGATAACCCTATTCCCTTATTGGGATGTACCGGCGCTGTGGCGTATTACCCCATTCGAGTGGTGAGGCAATTTGGAGTTCTACAAGAGATACCACCGGATGTTTGTCCCGGGATTTTCTCATTTGATATGACACGAGGAAAGCTCACTAAGGAAACAAAGGAGTTGTATCGGGCTCGGATCAAGCTTATCCTTCATGCTTTGAAGAACTCCCCGCTGCAACAAGTTGAGTGGCCGGATTATTTGGATAATGAGATGAACATTCACAGAGCTTCCAAGGAGTATATCAAGAAGTTTAAGGAGTATCGCCAATCAATGGTAGAGCCATATGTACCCGAGTGCGTATCTCCTCGGATTGAAGAAGTAGAGTCATATGAGCCAGAGTACATAGTACCATATGTACCGGGAGTAGAACCGTACATTCCCGAAGATCCAGAGCAGTGGATATCGAAGAGGGAGAAGACCCATACTTGTGGGATTCCGATGGACCAGAAGAGCAAGAAGAGTGGAAACGTCCCCGACTTGGATAGATCCATTCCTCCATTTAGATTTTACATATTTGTTATCTTTTAGATACTTTTGAACAATTTGGTTTGTAATAAATACATACTATTTCTTTTATGAGCATTTCATGCATACATATAGAAAAGTCAATTACCACGGATCAATGTCTCCAATCCTTTAATATTTCCCATACTGATTTGATATCCTGAAAACAGGTGAGCGATAAATACGAGGACTCGTAGCAAAACGCGCAAGTTAAGGATGGAACAAGAAGAGCTCGCACCTCGTGTGGGTAATCCGGAAAATCAAATGAATGTGATCGCCACAATGGTGGCGGAGATGAAGGCAATGATGATTGCAAGCCGGGGGAGATACCCCGTTGACCCTAACTCTCAAACTCCTGCGGGGCCATCCGATGGGGCGAACGCTAATCCGGCGCCCGCCGCTAATCCCACTCCGAATCCGGAGAGACCGCCTAAGGATCCTCCCATTGTGATTGATCTGGAGAAAAAGGAGAAGCAAGTCCTCAAAATGGAAGAGGAAATTAAGAGGCTCGCTAAGATCGAAGAGTGTTTGGCGAGTCAAGGTTATGAGCTCTCGAGATTCGATAAGGTTGCACCGTTTGAAAAGATAGAGGTTCCTGCTGATTACAAGGAACCAGACTTTGTGAGGAGATATAACGGGACCGGGTGTCCCAAGGCGCACTTGAAGTATTACTTGCGCCGAATGTCGCGATTCTCCGACAACATTCCACTCTTGGTTAACACCTTCCAGGAAAGCCTATCTGGGGCAGCCCTGGCGTGGTTCATTGAATTGGAGCCGAGAGAGGCTCGCCGATTGGGATAAACGGCGGGACGAGTTCCTTCGGCAATACAAGTTTAACACTTTGACCGCCCTAACTAGAGAGGACCTTTTAAGGACCGTAAAAGGAAAGAGCGAGACCGTTCGCGCCTACGCCCGCAGATGGAGAGCACCGGGCGTGCGAGGTAAAGCCGCCCGTCCCGGAAGAAGAACTAATAGATCTGTTTCTCAAGGCCCTTCCATTTGAATTTTTCGACAAACCGAACACCTCCGGGTGTCGGACATTTGCGCACCTAATCAAGGTGGCGGAGCGCCACGAGTGGGCATTAAGAGAAAAGAAGATACCCGAGGCGCCTTTCAAACGCCAATACCCTTTGAGAAGGGATATTAGGGAGCAAACTGGAGAAGTAGCCTTTGTCCCTAATCCGCCAAAGCCCAGAAATTTTTCGCCTTCAATTCCTACCCAAGGAACGTCCTCCTGGACTACTTCCAAACCACCGGAATTCAGAAAAAAGAACCCAGTTGTTTTTACCCCACTACCCCGACCCTTATCCAAATTGTTACCCATGCTATTGGAAAATCGCTTAGTTGCAAAAGAGCCACCTAGAGCTCACCCGCCAAGATTTCCCGGGTATGATGAGACCCGGACGTGCGTATACCATATGGGAGAAAGGGGGCATAACGCGGACAACTGTCTCGCTTTGAAGTTCAAGGTGCAAGCATTGATCGACGGAAAAGTTCTGGAGTTTGATAAAGCCGAACCGAATGTGCAGCAGAACCCGCTACCTGAGCATCGCGAGGTGAACGCGATCTTTGGAGGTGAAGAGGAAGAGGTTCTTGAATTCATAGTGGACATGAGTAAGATGCGGGATATCTTGACATTGGCCTCGCAATATCCGGAAGGAGAGAGTATTTCCCGGGAGCAAAAAGAAACTTGCTTGGAAAAATTAATTAGCTTGGGCGTCATAGGAAGAATGGAAAATGTCGCTTTCAAGGGGACCTACGTGGCGGTGAACATGCTGTCTGAGGAGTTCACGATGAAACCTACGAGGGGAGCTGTTTTAAAAATACCCTCGGGATATTTGATGAGCATCAAAGATGGTCAAGAAATTGAAGAGATAGACGAATATGAAGTCCGTCTGGATAAGGCCCGCCGAGGCGATAGAAGATTTTTGCAGAAAGCCCTAGAGAGGGGCGAAATAGTTGATAACCTGGGGGAAGATAGTGGTGGGTACAACTTTAAAGTGCTATATTCGGGCGCCCCGAGTTTCTTTGTTGACTCGGAGATGTAGTCCCCGATGGGTGGGGTGGAATGGATGACCCCGCAAGCGATGAATTTGTGGGAACGATCGATGAAGTTAAGGACCAAGCGGCTCCTCAGAATGAACAGGAGAATCGAGAGGTCGATATGCGACTTTCTAATCCGGAGACGCACATGCGTCATTTAACAACTATGGTAGCAGATTTATCGCAATCGACGACCAAAAGGAATACTATGGCGATAGAAGAAAGCATGCAGATTCTGGAGATACGGCGGACCATGGAGACACAGAATCGAAAGATCGCTCTACTTCAAGAGCAAGGAGATGACGTGTCGAGGAAAATGGATGAGTTGAAGGAGCTGATTACGCCACTTACTCAAGCAAGAAACGTCCCGCCTCAAGGTGCGAACCCGAGAGTGACCTTCCGCACGAAGTATAATGGCGCTGGGTGTCCTCCGGCGCATATCTCATATTATCTCCGCCAAATGATTGGCCACCATGAAGATGATGAAACATTGATCCGGAATTTCGGACATAGTTTAACGGGCCCCGCACTAGCATGGTTTCAGTTAATTGACCTAGACTGGGTCCCGAGCTGGGAGGATTTATCGGAGCACTTCTTACGTCACTTTGAAGCTGGGATTAGGGGTTATTTCACTAAGGCTAATTTGTTGAACATCCGGAAAGGTGAAGATGAGAGTTTTGAGCTCTTTGCAAGAAGGTGGAAGAAACACGCTGTGATGGTGCAACCGCCGTTGTCGGAGAGAGAAATGCTGGAGTTTGTACTAAAGTCACTTCCGGCGGAATACTTTGATCGCATGTATGCATACACGTACTCATCGTTCCAACATCTGGTGGAGATTGGCATGAGGATTGAAGGGATCATCCCGAGAGTCAGAAGAGAAAGGCAAGGGATTTCGATGAAGAAAATGCCACGCTGGTAAGGCCAGGTCCGTAACATAACCCCGATGACGTTCATGAGGATGGAATGATTGGGATGGTAGATGCCCCAATTCGTTTTGTGATTGATTTGAACAAAGTTGATAGCTGGGAGTTAGAAGCTTCTAGTTCAGAAAAACCATCAACATCTAAATCACTACCAGAAAAGATCATACCGGTGAGGATTAAATTACCGCTTGTGGAAGAGTACAACTCAAGGGCGTTCATTGGGATTATGGAACGGGCGAGATTGACGCCATAATGAGATCCGGAAGATGTTATCCCCCGAGAGAAGTGGATTCCGAAAAGAGAATCCCAACTGCGGAAGAGGTTGAGAAGTTGCAATCGATCGTGAGGACCGGTGAATATGATGTCGTTGACCAAGCTGCGGAAGATGCCCGCACAGATTTCCTTCTTGGATCTCTTCAAAAATTCTGAAAAGCACAAAGATGCCCTTTTGAAGGTGCTGGATGAGGTGCATGTTCCAGAGACAATTAACGAAGTGCAATTGGGAGACTTTGTGGGTGCTATCCTTCTGAAGGACCAGATATCCTTCTCGGACGAAGACTTCCCGAAAGAAGGGCGGGTCCACAATAAAGCCCTTTACATAGCTGTGAGGTGTCACGGAAAAGAGGTGCCTCACGTCTTAATTGATAATGGTTCCGCTTTCAACCTGTGTCCACTAAGCACTTTGAGAAGCTTGGGGATCAATGAAGATTTTGTGAAGACATCCAAGGCCACCATCCGATCATTTGATGGAGTCTCCAAGAATGTTGTAGGAGAGATTGAGCTGGACATTGACATTGGACCGGTAACTTTCTCTATACCGTTCCAAGTGTTGGATATTCCAAGCGCCTTCACCTTGCTCCCGGGAAGACCGTGGATTCATGTGTCCGGAGCGGTACCTTCCTCTCTCGCATCAAAAGTTAAAATTTGTGGTCAAAGGTCGGTTGATCACCGTCCATGGCGAGACGGGACATCGAGCGACTTTAAAAGGGATGGTCCCTTACATTGAACCCTCAAAAGAGGAGGAGCTGAGTTATCACACCTTTGACATTGTATCTGTCATGCATGTGTCACCAAATGCAAAGGTGGCTATACCAGAGCTTTCGAGACCTGCAACTATGGCGGGAAAAGTGCTACTCTCGAATGGATTTATTCCGGGTCTGGATTAGGGAAATATGGTCGGGGAATTCGTAACCCTTTGAATTTGGGCTCAAATGACCACAAGGTTGGTCCGGGTTATAGCGGAATAGCGGAAAATAACATAGGTCGAGGCCGAGGTCGAAACAATCGTTATGGAGACCGTGGACGCCGTGGACGCCAAGGTGGCCGTTTCATAGGTACCGATGTATGGAAAGCTAGAGGAAAAATGCTCCTAAATCCTTTATTTGAGGTATTTTCTAAAGGAGGCAAATGGCTGGAAGATGAGGACATTTCTGAGAATGCAGAGCCAGACTTATTCAACCCGTTCCTGGATAATCGGGTGAACGTGATAATTGAGTGGCTGGACGATGATTTCCCCACCCCTGAGTAAAAGGCTCTTTCTGAACTTTATCTTTTAATGCATTTTGATTACTGCATTTGCTTTAAAGCTTTTTGATGTTTTAGCACCCTTTGGGTCACATGCTGTGATCCAGGAAGTGCAATCTTGTATTGTTCTTAGTTGCATTTATTAATGAAAAACATTCCAAATTTGATTACGAGACATGTGGAGCAACGGATTGGTCCGATGATGACAATTGATTCTACCATGAAACTTGAGGCCTGATCCGCCATATGATCTAGGATTTTAAACAGCTTTTGAGAACCAGGATGTCCGGAAGATCGTGGACTAGTTCTCCTTTCCTTATCTAAGAAAATTGAAATTTGAAAAATGTTTTCATGATAGGAATCATGCATCCTTCAATTTTATCATCTTTGAATACTAACCTTTCATGGTGCATTTCGGGCATGTCATCCCACCCATACATAACAGGTTAATATGTGACTCATATCAGCTCGATGACTATGCATGCGAAGTTGATATAGACGAGGTTGATGTGAGCGATATCAAGAAAGAATGGGATTGTTTCGAAGAATCTAAGCCTCCTATTTCTGAAGAACCTATCACTATTAATTTGGGAGATTCGATCTGCGTCAAGGAAGTGAAAATAGGAGGACACCTGTCTACGCAGCAGATATTTTAAGAATGACGGTGTTACTCAAGGAATATCAAGATATCTTCGCCTGGTCGTATGCTGACATGCCGGGTCTAGATCGTGAGATTGTGGAGCATGCTTTGCCCACAGATCCTTCTTGCACACCAAGAAATCAATCACCCGAGAAGAATGAATCCCGAACTGGCGGATAAAATCAAGGAAGAGGTGATGAAGCTCCTTAAAGTTGGATTTATCGAGGCTGTCCCATATGCTGATTGGGTCGCCAATATCGTACCGAGTTAAGAAGAAGGATGGGAGAATTAGAATATGCGTGGATTATCGGGACTTGAACAAAGCTAGTCCCAAGGATGATTTTCCCCCTACCGCACATTGATGTGCTCGTCGACAGATCTTGCGGGTTTTGAATTGTTCTCCTTTATGGATGGATTCTCGGGATATAATCAGATCATGCTTTGAAGGAAAAAGATAAGATCAAGACCTCATTCACTACACAATGGGGAACTTTTTGTTACAAGGTGATGCCATTTGGGTTGAAAAATGCAGGTGCAACATATCGAGGGCTATGGTGACCCTTTTTCATGATATGATACATAAGGAGATCGAGGTCTATGTGGATGATATGATTGCCAAATCCAAGCCTGGAGAAGACCATGTTAAAGTGCTGAAGAAGTTATTTGATCGATTGAGAAAGTATAAGCTCAAGTTGAATCTGCGAAATGCGTATTTGGCGCAAGATCTGGAAAGCTGCTAGGGTTTGTGGTGAGCAGCCGTGGTATTGAAATTGACCCTTCCAAGATTAAAGCCATATGGGAAATAGGAACTCCTGTTATTGTTAAAGAAGTAAGGGGGTTCTTGGGAAGATTGAATTATATATCCAGATTCATATCCCAACTATCAGAAACGGCGAAACCCTTCTTCAAGTTGCTAAAGAAAGGTGCAAAGGTGAAATGGGATGCGGAATGCCAACAAGCATTTGAGAAGATCAAGGAATATCTGGTACAACCTCCAGTATTGGTACCTCCTATCCCTAACGTTCCTTTAACTCTATATCTGACGGTTAATGATGAGTCCTTGGGAGCTTTACTTGCCCAAACTAACCCCAAGGATCGTAAAGAGCGGGCCATATATTATTTGAGCAAAAAGTTTACAACATCTGAAGTCAAATACCCAACAGTGGAAAGGACTTGCGTAGCATTGGTTTGGGTCCTCCACAGATTGAGGCAGTATACACTGCATTATCATATAGAGCTGGTCACTGAAAATGACCCCATCAAATACCTTTTGGAGAAGCCAACATTGTTGGGAAAGATGGCTAAATGGCAAATACTGCTTTCAGAGTTCGATATCAAAACCTCTCCCCAAAAATCTGTCAAGGGAAGAGCAATTGCTGACATGCTAGCCGAGAATCCTCCTAAGGACGTTTCGAGCAAAACAAGGGAGGTCAAATCCTGAATATATCCGAAGACAAATGGACAATGTACTTTGACGGTGCAGTGAACCTCACTTGGATCGTGCATCGGGCGCTTTGATATCCCCCGAAGATCAACATTATCCAGTTTCAGCCAAGTTGGTATTCCCCCGTACCAACAACATTTCCGAATATGAAGCCTGCATACTAGGATTACAATTGGCCATCTCATTAAAGGTGAAGAAGCTACTGGTATATGGAGATTCCATGCTAATCATTTTACAAACTCAAGGGGAGTGGAAGACAAAGGATCCCAAGCTTATTCCTTATCATAAATACCTCGAAGAGCTGATCCAACACTTTGAGGAGATTACTTTCGAATATCTGCCGAGAACTCAGAACCATTTTGCTGATGCTTTGGCTACATTATCAGCAATGTTACAAGTGCAAAATGGTCTTGAGATAGAGCCATTAAGGATTGATATTTTAGAGCAACCTGCATACCGCATGGTCATTGAAGAGGAACCCGACGAAGAACCGTGGTATCATGACATCAAGAATTACTTACTGAAGGGGCGAATTCCCGCAGGACAGTCAACCGGAAGATAAAAAGTACATAAGCAAGATGGCATCTAAATTTTTCCTCAGCGGACAGATCCTATACAAGAGATCCTTTGACTCGGTCCTGCTGAGGTGCGTGAATTCCAAAGAAGCAAATCTCATTATGAAAGAGATTCATGAAGGGGAATGCGGACCGCATATGAATGGCCACCTCCTCGCCAAAAAGATTATGAGACTCGGGTATTATTGGTTGACTATCGAGTCGGATTGCAACCAGCATGTTAGATCCTGTCATCAATGCCGGGTATACGGCGACAGGATAAATGCGCCGCCAACCGAGCTACATCAAATGTCAGAGCCATGGCCATTCCGCATGTGGGGAATTGATATGATCGGCCCTATCAACCCAAAGGCCTCCAACGGACATCGTTTCATTCTGGTTGCTATTGATTATTTCACCAAATGGATTGAAGCTAGCTCATATGCCAATGTCACTGCGAATAGTGTGGCTAAGTTTATCAAGCGAGATATCATCTCAAGATATGGAGTGCCAAGAGCCATCATTACGGACAATGGCTCAAATTTGAACAACAAGGTTGTCGATCAACTATTGGAACAATTTAAGGTACGACACCTTAATTCTTCACCTTACCGCCCGCAAATGAATGGAGCTGTGGAAGCGGCAAACAAGAACATCAAGAAGATATTGGCCAAAACTGCTGAGAAATATCGAGATTAGCACGAAAGATTGCCATATGCTCTCATGGCCTACCGAACTTCAATTCGTACTTCAACCGGGGCAACTCCTTACTCTTTGGTATACGGTATGGAAGCAGTCCTACCAAGTAGAGGTGGAAATCCCCTCTTTAAGGATTCTGTCTCAAGTAGGGCTCACGGAAGATGAGTGGAGTCGACAGAGACACGAACAATTGAATTTGATTGACGAAAAGCGATTAAGGGCTATCTGTCATGGTCAGAGCTACCGGAAGAAAGTGGCCAGAGCTTTTAACAAGAAGGTTAAACCTAGAAGTTTTGAAGCGGGGATGCTAGTTGTGAAGAAAATGCTCCCAAATGCACAACACCCAGGAGGCAAATTCATGCCAAATTATGAAGGCCCCTATGTGATTCAGAAGGTCTTATCCGGGGGAGCTCTTATACTTGTAAACATGGATGGAGAAGAATTGGCAAGTCCAGTGAATTCGGATGCCGTGAAGAGATATTTTCCTTGAAATAAATTGAGCTTCAGAGCGGTTGATGAGCAGATATGAGTCACATGAAAATTTTGCATTTGCATGACATCTGCATACATGCATTTGCATACGTTTGTATTTTGTAGGTGGACTGGGAATCATGAAGAACTTTGCAGAGCAACCGATCAAAACAGGGAAGTTATCTGTTACTTTGAATCACGGATTTTGAATATCTTGGACTAATTGTTTCCTTTTGTTCTTTACAGGAAACAGGAGTCGACACCCGAAAGAGGAGACAGGAGTCAACATCCGAAGGAGACAAGAAGAAATCACTTCGGGATTTGAAAATTTGAATATCTTGGACTGATTGTTTCCTTTTGTTTTTACGGGAGACAGGAGTCAACGTCCGAAGGAGACGAGAAGAAATCGCTTCGGAACTTAAAATTTTGAATACCTTGAACTGATTGTTTCCTTTTGTTTTTACGGGGACGAAGCCAATATTTGAAGAAGACAGGTTTGAGGTTCTCTTTCTTTACAAAGAATTTTCATACGCCGTCGTGCTTGAAATTGAAAAAACTTGGAATTATAGAACCACAAGGCCCTTTCAAAGAAATATTCCTTACAAATTACAGAAACATCTTTTGAATATTATCTTTGATGAGAACATTTGGCAAACGATGAATTTTGATGAAAACGCCACGAGTTTCTATAAAAGGGCATGCTTTGAAAGCTTTTCAAAAGAATGATCCTTCAAATGAAAAGAGGCAAACTTTGTCCTTAAACACGTCCCCGACACACTTGAGCGATGAGTGAGAGTGATAGAGCGAAAGAGCTTAATTTTGGGACGTAGGGATCATTCGCGATGATTACATGGATTTAAATGATGAAAGGCATTTCCATTTCAAAATTATCCATACACATTTGTATCCCTTGATAACCACTCGAGCCAAAAAGGGAGAATTTTATGAATATAACCCTGTCAAGAACCACCCCACAATGTGGCATATTTGGAGGTTCATTGGATGATTCCTTGGAGAAAAGGTCGGGTAAGACTTTATTGTACTGACTTGCATCAATCTTTTTGTGATTAGCTTCAGGTGATTTCGGCAAAGACTTGGAACACCTCAAAGTGAAGAAAAGCATCTCATTTCTATATCCCAAACACTTACCCTTTGAAAAGCCAATTTGAGCCTTTGAATATTCATTTCTAAACCCTTGTTGGTGATCACCCCCCACACTGGGGGCAAAGCAAAGGAATTACCAGCAATGAGTCAAAAAGCATGATCGGAAGAATTTTGATACTTGGTCTCAAAAGAGCCGGTCGGTGCGAAAATGATGAAGAATGAAAGGGCTAGAAAAAGCAAAGTGCCTGGTAAAAGCAAGGCCAAAGCCCATGAAAAGAGCATCCCGAAAAGGGGCAAATCCTAAAGAAAAATCATTAAGATGAAAAGAGGAAAATCCTCAAAATCAATTGGAAAAAGAATGATCGTGAATCTTCCGCAAAAGGCAAATGAAAGCTGGAGAAATGTCAAGGTGATCACCAAAGTTCACCCTCTTTTGAAAATATGGCCGTTCTTAAAGAGCCCACCTTAAACCAAAATACAACCTTGTCACCGAACTTTTCTCGATCTAAGAGGTGTTTCAGTCGATGCAAGAAATCATACAGGAAGCTACCGCTTAAAGGGGTAAGTACAATCCTGTCTTATCATGACTTCGGGGTTCTTGACTTGTAGACCCGAAGAAACTATTGTTGATCAAAATTCATTTCTAAACTTCAAAATGAATATCCTTTGGAAAGCCTTTGACCTGGCCCGAATTACGGTCCCTTTTAAAATGCCTTCTCGATTAGTCGATTGTATGAATCTCGAATGATCCCGAAACCTCGAGGTTAGGTTTCCCGTGAGCAGATTTGAATTTTAAGAAAAGCCTTCCTAAATGGTGAGAAGCCCTCTTGGATGAAGGAAAATCCTTTTGAAAATTTTTTAAAACAACCTTTTTGAAGAACACTCGGGATGTGTCATTCAAAGTCCATCCCCAATGGAGGTTTGAAATTGTGATTGGAGACATTTCCCTCACAAATACACTTTGAAAATTTGTCTAGAATTCTTGAATTTTTTTTTTCCAAGAACTTAAAGTTGTCATACTAATGATGTTTGATTGAACTTTCTGCAGGTTCCCCGGTGACCCCAAATCCTCAGAAAAGTTGCATTTTAAAGATTTGATTAACTTGGATTTTCTGCGGGTCTTTTGGCATCCCCAGGTCCTCGGATCCTCTCGCTTATTTGAAAATTTGAAATAGGGTTTGAGCTCTGTAGGTACACTAGTCAACCTAGGTCCTCGGATGGCACCCTCTCGGACGGTTAGTAGCTGGAGAGACGAAAACCGATCTGCTTATTTGAAAATTTGAAATAGGGTTTGAGCTCTGTAGGTACACTAGTCAACCTAGGTCCTCGATGGCACCCTCTCGGACGGTTAGTAGGCTGGAGAGACGAAAACCGATCTGCTTATTTGAAAATTTGAAATAGGGTTTGAGCTCAGAGGTACACTAGTCAACCTAGGTCCTCGATGGCACCCTCTCGGACGGTTAGTAGCTGGAGAGACGAAACCGATCTGCTTATTTGAAAATTTGAAATAGGGTTTGAGCTCGTAGGTACACTAGTCAACCTAGGTCCTCGGATGGCACCCTCTCGGACGGTTAGTAGCTGGAGAGACGAAAACCGATCTCGCTTATTTGAAAATTTGAAATAGGGTTTGAGCTCCGTAGGTACACTAGTCAACCTAGGTCCTCGAGATGGCACCCTCTCGGACGGTTAGTAGCTGGAGAGACGAAAACCGATCTGCTTATTTGAAAATTTGAAATAGGGTTTGAGCTCTGTAGGTACACTAGTCAACCTAGGTCCTCGAGATGGCACCCTCTCGGACGGTTAGTAGCTGGAGAGACGAAAACCGATCTCGCTTATTTGAAAATTTGAAATAGGGTTTGAGCTCAGTAGGTACACTAGTCAACCTAGGTCCTCGAATGGCACCCTCTCGGACGGTTAGTAGCTGGAGAGACGAAAACCGATCCGCTTATTTGAAAATTTGAAATAGGGTTTGAGCTCGTAGGTACACTAGCAACCTAGGTCCTCGATGGCACCCTCTCGCAAGTAGCCGGAGAGACGAAAACCGATCTGCTTATTTGAAAATTTGAAATAGGGTTTGAGCTCAGACACTAGTCAACCTAGGTCCTCGAATGGCACCCTCTCGACGGTTAGTAGCTGGATAGACCGAACATCTTTTGAAAATTTGAAATAGGGTTTGAGCTCGTAGGTAAACTAACCTAGCCTTTGGTACCCCCGACGGTTAGTAGTGGAGAGACGAAACCGATCCCTTATTTGAAAATTTGAAATAGGGTTTGAGCTACAGGTACACTAGTCAACCTAGGTCCTCGATGGCACCCTCTCGGACGGTTAGTAGGCTGGAGAGACGAAAGCCGATCTGCTTTTTAAATGGTGAGTCCCCGCATGGAGGATAGCCAATCTCTTTTAAATAGGTGAAACCCCTTTGTTACAAGGGTGAACCTCCCCCTCGACGGTTAGTAGCTGGAGAGACGAAAGCCGATCTCGCTTTTTAGATGGTGAGTCCCCGCATGGAGGATAGCCAATCTCTTTTAAATAGGTGAAACCCCTTTGTTACAAGGGTGAACCTCCCCCCCTCGGACGGTTAGTAGCTGGAGAGACGAAAGCCGATCTGCTTTTTAGATGGTGAGTCCCCGCATGGAGGATAGCCAATCTTTTTTTTTGAATAGGTGAAACCCCTTTGTTACAAGGGTGAACCTCCCTTTCGACGGTTAGTAGTTTGGAGAGACGAAAGCCGATCTGCCCCCTTTTTTTTAAAATGATGAATCCCTAGTGGATAGTCAAACCCATTTTAAATAGGTGAAACCCCCTTTGTTACAAGGGTGAACCTTCCTTCCAAATCTTCAAACCACCGCTCGACACCGGACGGACGCCGACCATTGCAAAATCGCGCCAAACCGTCCACAGGTAATTCCGTACACTCGATTTTTCAACCTCGGATCAACAAATCTCAAACCATAGACAGGTGAGCTACGGGTAAGTCTCTCTCTCTTCTCATCTCTCTTTCACATGAAATGAGCATAAATTGGAAATAATTCCCCACGGAGTTAGAGCTTAAACGCAAAGGTAAAGCAATCGAATGTCAAAGACTTATTTTCTTTAGATTTTTCCCAAGTCGATTAAGGATCCAGGTGTCACCTTGTCTTTGAAAGCAACCTCGACCGAGATTACTTTCAAAGAGGGGCATTGTTGACACCGAATTTTTAATCGGTTTTCTTTAGTTTTATTTTCCAAAATTCATTAAAAATTCACAAAAAATTAAAAAATTATAAAATCAACATTGGAAGCCTTGGCCAAGCATAAGGAACCAATTTGGAACAAAAAATAATTTTTCATGTTTTTCGCTTTTTTTTAATATTTTCGAAAATAGGAAAATACTTGAAAAATTCATAAAAAATACTTTTCGAGATCGCAAAAAATACAGAAAAATGTTCAATATTTTTCTTTTAATTCCTTTTTCATATTGACCTCAAGAAAAATCAAAAATTGAGTTCAATTTTAGGTGTTTCTTCATAATGCCTAAGGTTGAATTTGCATAAAAAATACCAATTGAGTCTTTTTATTTGCAAATTTTGCACATTTTAGGTCTAGACATTCAATTGCAGTCCCTTTAAACTTCAATTTGATCAATTGCACCCTCAATTGCACCAATTGCACGAATTAGGCCAAATCCCCAAATTATTTGCAATTTAGTCCCTCAATCGGCCAATTTTCGAAATTACTTTTAATTAAGGGACTATCTTGGTAAAATTGAACTGTTACCCTATATTTTCATACATTTCAAATTGATTGGCATAGGTCTCATGGTCCAATTTTATCAAATTGACACTCAATTGAACATTTCCCTAATTTGGGCATTTATGAAAATTTGGGGTTTTTGTTGAAATTGATGGGAAATTTTGGGCAAAAATACATTTCTAGATAGAATTCAAGCCCCTGAATCCAATTTTGAAATTTAATTGCAAAAATTCCCACTAAATTTCATTTAATTTTGAAAATTCACAAAGTTCATCGTCTCGAACCGGTTCGGACCCGGTCGATCACCGGTCGGACCGGTCGAACCGTCCCGGAAACAAGATATCATCTTCCCCAAATCAACCCCGCGAGTTGCAGCTTTGAACAGTGAGATTCAACGGCCAAATTGAGGGTTAATTCGCGTGTAATTGATGCAATTGACTTGGGGCTTTTGTTGTGCGAGTCGAGAGGAGTTGATTGCCACCGGCGGCGCGATCAATGGCCGCCGGAGCACGGGAAATCGCCGGTCAAAGGCTCGGCGTGCGCAAAAGTCAACATATTGCAATTCATGAACAATTCGCGCCTATTTGTGCTCCCCCGAGTACCAAACGAACATCTAACGGACTTGGACGGAATCTTAACGATTCCGTCACCGTCCGATGACCGTAAAACGCGTGATTGGCACGTGGGAGTCTCGGCCAACTCATTCGTATACGCGCGCGTTTTTGAAAACCAAGTATAAAAGCTGAGGAAGGTTCTCGATCCAAGGGGGGGTTGATTCGTGCTCGCCAAGTATCAAAATAGAGAGAGAGAGAGAAAAAGCGAGAGAGAGACGCTCTCGGGCGAGGTCTTCGCCGGAGCCCGGACCGAACCCGTGACTCTTCGGCCCAACCAATCCAGGTCGAATCGGCGCGGCGAATCATCACCGGAACTTCCTCCGAGCTAGGACGAGTTGATCGCACCAGCTCAATCACCGGAGACGTCCTAAATCGGTGAGTCGACTTCTCAAGCTTCGTACGGCACGGTCATGGCATCTCATTGTCCCGAGCATGATTTCTTCAATTAATGTGGGCGTTTTCGTCCTCGTACATCACTAACCTTGCTCGCACCTTCCTTCCGCATCGATCTCGCTTGAAAACCCGAGTCGAACCTCAAATCTATTGCGATCCGGCCGGACTTTGGCCATACGAATCCATCAACCTGCAGGTTCAATCGAACCCGAGGTAAGTGTTCGAACTCACTCAAGAGTGTGTCCGAAGCTCTAATTCGATAGTTATGCTCGATAATACTTGATTGAAGCTTGAGATGCCGTGACAGTATATGGTTTATTTCTCACGATTTAGCCGTGGAAATGGTTTGATTCTTTGATATGTTGATATAGAGATTAGATCGAGTCGATCGGCGGTGGTTTTGCGCCGATCCGGCGAGATCTCACCGTTGGATCTCGCCGGAAGTTTTCTGGCCGTCCGTTTAGGCGTCGTCGAGAGGTAAGAGACGAAGATGACGTGGCGTAGTCAATAGGTCAAAGTCTGACGTGTCGCGCTGTGGTTGGTCCATGCTGTCGCCGACTCGGCTCGGACGAGCGCGCGAATAAGTCGAGTCGGCCTTGATCCGACGGCCGGGATTATTAGATGAGTTTGATTTGGGGCCGTCGGATCTGATTTTTGTATTTTAGATATTAGATATATTAGACAGAAAATAAGAAAAAATCGAAACGGTGCCGTTTAGGGTATAGGTGAATACGTCGTCGTTTTGAGCGTAAGGGGGGTAAACGGTCGGGATTAAGTCTAGGTTAGATCATGGCCGTCCATTCAATTAATGGATGCGGCGTCGTTCGGAGGATAATATCAAATGCGTCGTCGTTTTGGCTTTAGATAGAATGGACGGCCCGGATCGAGTTTAGTTTCAATCGTGGCCGTTGATACATTCAAATGATACGGTGTCGTTTTAGCCTAAGCGAGTCGACGGCCGGGATCGTGTCCGAGTGTGTAATCGTGGCCGTTCATCTATTGCTAGATGCGACGTCGTTTTACGGTAATAGGCCGAAGTGCCGTCGTTTCATTTAGGCGTGGATCGACGGCTGAGATTGATCCAGGAATTGATCTCGGCCGTCCATCATTTTTGTTATATTCGGAATATAGGAAAATAGTTTAGAAAATTACAAAAATAATAGAATAATAGCATACGGCACCGTTTTAGGCGTAGATTGGGTCTGTGTTCGGTCTGGACCGGGTTGACCGGTCGTTGACCGGGTTGACCCGGTCCGGTTTAATAATAAAAAAAATAAATAAAAATTTTCCAAAAATTCAAAAAATTGCAAAAATACTTAGAAAATTCATAAAAATTCCCTGATTTTCACAAAAATTTCTAAAAATTTCTAGATCGATTCGGGACTCATAAAGTCTGGATCGAAAATTTTTGAGACTACGAGGGTTGATTAATTTCGATCCGGAAAATTCCCAATATTTTTGAAAAATAAATAAAAATTCAAAAAAATAGAAAAAATTAGAAAAATTCAAGAAAATCACAAAAAATGAGAAATGACCACATTCAACTGGCCAAATCGAAATTTTGTGATTTTCGGGTCCCAAACCCCAAAAATGACCATTCTACCCTTCCGGGCCATCCGCCCCAAATTTTTACCAAATCACCCCGATACCCAAAATTGATATTTGTGTGGGCCGATAGGGCCATTTTAGACATATTGAACCTTGATTGATTGATTTGATCGATTGTAATGATTTTGATTGTGCATTATTTTTTGCTGATTGTGATTGATTAGGATAGAAAAAATCCCATCTCGCATGAATACTCGATTTTTAGGACCTACCTCATCGATATCGCATCCGCATGAAATCTTAGGTTAGAAAAACAATCAACATCGGTAACCGAAAGGGCGTCAAATATGAAACTTGGCGTAACCAAATCCCCGGACCCAAAATCTGCGGTTTTCGCGGGACCGAACGGTTTCTCCCGACCGCTCGGTAAGGTTTTCCGATCGTACCTTCCAATAAATCGATCGGTGGCGACTCCAAATTGCATGTACATCTCGCACATGCCACCCGACCACACAAGGTCAATTTCGATATTTGAAAAATTTTACCCGACATCGCGATTCGAGTAATGGGTCTTGGGAGAGACTCGCGATCCCCCCCATACATATGTCTAAAAAAGGAGGGGATCGGCTCGTTAGCCCTATTCCACCCCCGGGAAGGAAATTTCCGGGAGGGTCGCGACATAGCCGTCGCCTCGTCTAGCTATAAAACGACGACACTTTATTTAAAAACCTTGAACGGTCACGATTGGCTCTAGATCTGATCTGAGCCGTTCGTCCGCCTACGACTCAAAAACGACGTCGCATCCTTTAATATCGCGAACGGTCACGACTAAACTTGGACTCGATCCCCACCGTTCATCACGTCCGGAACCAAAACGACGCCGCCCGGACTCTAATCAAACGGCACCGTTTCATTTATTTTCTATTTTCTTCCTAATATACCAATATCTAGAAAATATAAAAATTAGATCTAACGGTCCGAAATTAAACCTACCTAATTTTCACCACCGTTAGATCAAAGTCGACTGGGGATTGTTCGCGCCAACGACCAAGCCACCTCAAAGCATGAACCGGACCTATCACCGAATGACACCTAGGGCCGACTCGTTGACCATGACATGTCGCCTTCTTCTTCAACCTAGCGACGACACGGAATGGACGGCCGAGAACGCTCCGGCGAGATCTAACGGCGAGATCTCGCCGGAATGACGCGAGACCAACGCCGGACTACTCGCTCGAACTTCCAGATCAACATATCCAAAGATTAAGTGATTGTATCCACAGAATCAACATATATCAAGCTCACACGATGCGAGATCGCATGGTTCAATCAAGCAAAAAAGAGCATTACGTTCAATTCCTTCACACGAAGCTCGAAGATGAGTTGAGGAAACTTACCTCGAGTCCCGATCGGACTCGCGAAGGCTGGAGAGGTCTCGGCGGTGTTCGGCCGGACCGCGATGATTGGAGGTTTCGACTCGGGATGTTCGAGCAAGATTGATGCAAAAACCGAGATACGAGCATGGTCGGTGAGGCTCGGGCATCAAAAGGCACACAACAATTTCACGAATCATGCTTAGGATGTGAGGATGCCATGATTACACAAGAGCGAGATAGGAAGATTAACTCACCGATTCTGGAGCTCGCAACTTGACCGAGCTGTCGCGATCGAATCTCGGAGCCTAAACGAAGCTTCCGGACGTGATTTCAAGTCTTGATTCGCTCTGGATTGGCCTCACCAAGAGCTCACGGTCGAGCTCGAGTTCTCAACCGAGCGAGCGGGAGAACGAGCTCTCTCTCGTTTTCTCTCTCTCTCTCTAGCTCTATCAACAACTTGCGAACAGAATGAGCCCCCTCTCGGATCGAGAACCTTCTTGGCTATTTATACCCAACCTTTGAAAAATGCGCGCGCGGGAGCTTGAGCTGGCCGAGCACTTCACACGCGCACACACGTGCCATTTGGGTCGCCGGACGGCGACGGAATCTGTTATGATTCCGTCCAAGTCCGTCAAGTCCCCGTTGAGCCTTAAACGAACACGAATTGCATCCGGTTTTGCAAATGTTGACTTTCTGTGCGCCGGAACTTTGACTGGCCCACCGGAGCTCCTCCGGCGACCATTGGTCGCGAAACTAATCCCAATCAATAGGTATCGATCCAATGTATAAAACCCCCAAGTTGATTCATTCGATTAGGCTTGCATTGGCCTTCAATTTGATGGTTGAAGTTCACCCACGAACCTGCAAAATCACGCGAGTCACCCGAGGAAGAAGACACCGTTCGGGACCGGTTCGGCCGGCGGTCAGACCGGTCCGAACCGGTTCAGACGTGTTTTATGCACAATTTTCCAAATTAATCAAAATCGGTAAGGAATTTTTGCAATTAATTTTCAAAATTGGACTTAGGGGCTTGGATATTATCTAGAAATGTAATTTTGCCCAAAATTTCCCATCAATTTATACAAAACCCCCAAATTTTAAATTTGCCCAAATTGGGGAAAACTTCAATTGGATGTGTAATTGATCAAATTGGACCATGAGACCCATTCCAGTTGATTTAGAATGCATGAAAACATAGGGGACCAGTCCAATTTTGCCACGAAAGTCCCTCAATTAAAAGTAATTTCAAAAATTGACCAATTGAGGGACTAAATTGAAAAATATTTTGGGGATTTTGCCTAATTCGTGCAATTCGCGCAATTGTGGGTGTAATTGATCAAATTGAAGTTCAAAGGGACTGCGATTGAATGTCTAGACACAAAATGTGCAAAAATTGCAAATAAAAAGATTCAATTGGTATTTTTTATGAAAATTCAACTCTAGGTGTTGTGAAGTAACTCCTAAAATTGAACTCAATTTTTGATTTTTCTTGAGGTCAATATGAAAAGGGAATTAAAAGAAAAATATTGGACATTTTTCTGTATTTTTGCGACCTCGAAAAGTATTTTTTATGAATTTTTCAAATATTTTCCTATTTTCCGAAAATATTAAAAAAATGCGAAAGATATGAAAAAATATTTTTTGTTCCAAATTGGTTCCTTAAGCTTGGCCAAGGCTTCCAATGTTGATTTTATAATTTTTTAATTTTTTGTGAATTTTTAATGAATTTTGGAAAATAAAACTAAAGGAAAACCGACTAAAAATTCAGGTGTCAACAGCTGCCCCTCTTTGAAAGTAATCTCGGTCGAGGTTGCTTTCAAAGACAAGGTGACACCTGGATCTTTTGTCGACTCCTGGGGGGAAAAATCTAAAGAAAAAAGTCTTGACATCAAATTGCTTTACCTCTGCCGTTTACGCTCTAACTCTGTGGGGAATTATTTCAGTTCATGCTCGTCTTATGTGAAAGGGAGATGAGAAGAGAGAGATACTTACCTGTAGCTCACCTGTCTATGGTTTGAGATTTGTTGATCCGAGGTTGAAAAGTCGAGTGTACGGAATTACCTGTGGACGGTTTGGCGCGATTTTGCAATGGTTAGCGTCCGTCTAGTGTCGAGTGGTGATTTGAAGATTTGTGGGGAAGGTTCACCCTTGTAACAAAGGGGTTTTACCTATTTAAAATGGGTTTGACTATCCACTAGGGATTCATCATTTAAAAAGGGGCAGATCGGCTTTCGTCTCTCCAGCTACTCACCGTACGAAGGGGAGGTTCACCCTTGTAACAAAGGGGTTTCACCTATTTAAAAGAGATTGGCTATCCTCCATGCGGGGACTCACCATCTAAAAAGCAGATCGGCTTTCGTCTCTCCAGCTACTAACCGTCCGAGGGGGGGAGGTTCACCCTTGTAACAAAGGGGTTTCACCTATTTAAAAGAGATTGGCTATCCTCCATGCGGGGACTCACCATCTAAAAAGCGAGATCGGCTTTCGTCTCTCCAGCTACTAACCGTCGAGGGGGAGGTTCACCCTTGTAACAAAGGGGTTTCACCTATTTAAAAGAGATTGGCTATCCTCCATGCGGGGACTCACCATCTAAAAAGCGAGATCGGCTTTCGTCTCTCCGGCTACTAACCGTCCGAGAGGGTGCCATCCGAGGACCTAGGTTGACTAGTGTACCTACAGAGCTCAAACCCTATTTCAAATTTTCAAAAAGGCGGATCGGTTTTCGTCTCTCCAGCTACTAACCGTCCGAGAGGGTGCCATCCGAGGACCTAGGTTGACTTGTGTACCTACGAGCTCAAACCCTATTTCAAATTTTCAAAAGGCAGATCGGTTTTCGTCTCTCCAACTACTAACCGTCGCGAGAGGGTGCCATCTGAGGACCTAGGTTGACTAGTGTACCTACAGAGCTCAAACCCTATTTCAAATTTTCAAAAAGACAGATCGGTTTTCGTCTCTCCAGCTACTAACCGTCGAGAGGGTGCCATCCGAGGACCTAGGTTGACTAGTGTACCTACGAGCTCAAACCCTATTTCAAATTTTCAAAAAGGCGAGATCGGTTTTCGTCTCTCCAGCTACTAACCGCCCGAGAGGGTGCCATCTCGAGGACCTAGGTTGACTAGTGTACCTACTGAGCTCAAACCCTATTTCAAATTTTCAAATAAGCGAGAGGATCGAGGACACGGGGATGCCAAAAGACCTGCAGAAAATCCAAGTTAATCAAATCTTTAAAATGCAACTTTTCCGAGGATTTGGGGTCACCAGGGAACCTGCAGAAAGTTCAATCAAACATCATTAGTATGACAACTTTAAGTTCTTGGGAGAAATTTAAGAATTCTAGACAAATTTTCAAAGTGTATTTGTGAGGGAAATGTGTCCAATCACAATTTCAAATCTCCATCGAGGATGGATTTTGAATGACACATCCTGAGTGTTCTTCAAAAAGGTTGTTTTAAAAAATTTTCAAAAGGATTTTCCTTCATCCAAGAGGGCTTCTCACCGTTTTGGAAAGGCTTTTTCTTAAAATTCAAATCTGCTCCATGGGAAACCTAACCTTGAGGTTTCGGGATCATTCGAGATGCATACAATCGACTAATCGGAGAAGGCATTTTAAAAGGGACCGTAATTCGGAGGCCGAGGTCAAAGGCTTATCAATGGATATTCAATTTAAGGTTTAGAAATGAATCTTGATCAAAAATAGCTTCTTCGGGTCTACAAGTCAAGAACCACGAAGACATGATAAGACAGGATTGTACTTACCTCTTTAAGCGGTAGCTTCTGTGTGATCTCTTGCATCAACCTTGAAACACCTCTTAGATCGAGAAAAGTTTTGGTGACAGGTTGTATTTTGGCTTAAGGTGGGCCCTTTAAGGACGGCTATATTTTCAAAGAGGGGTGAACTTTGGTGATCACCTTGACATTTTTCCAGCTTTCATTTGCTTTTGCAGTAGATTCATGATCATTTTTTGCTCAATTGACTTTGAGGATTTTCCTCTTTTCATCTTAATGATTTTTCTTTAAGATTTATCTCTTTCCAGGGTGCTCTTTTCATGGGCTTTGGCCTTGCTTTTACCAGGCACTTTGCTTTTTCTAACCCTTTCATCAATCTTTGCATTGACTGGCTCTTTTGGAGACCGGTATCAAAATTCAAAGTTCTTCCGATCATGCTTTTTGATTCATTGCTGGTTATTCCTTTATTTGCCCCAGTGTAGGGAGGTGATCACCAACAAGGGTTTAGAAATGAGAATTCAATGGCTCAAATTGGCTCTTCAAAGGATAAGTGTTTAGGGATATAGAAGTGAAATGCTTTTCTTCACTTTGAGATGTTCCAAATCTCTGCCAGGAATCACCTGAAGCTATCACAAAAAGATTGATGCAGGTCAGTACAATAAAGTCTTACCCGACCTTTTCTCCAAGAAATCATCCAATGAACCTCCAAATATGCCCCAGTGTGGGGTGGTTCTTGACAGGGTTATATTCACAAAATTCTCCCTTTTGGCTCAGATTGGTTATCAAGGGATATAAATGTGTATGGATAATTTTGAAATGGAAATGCCTTTTCATCATTTCAATCCATGTAATCAACGCGAATGACCCCTACGTCCCAAGGTTAAGCTCTTTCACTCTATCACTCTCACCCATCGTTCAAGTGAATCGGGGACGTGTTTAAGGACAAAGTTTGCCTCTTTTCATCTGAAGGATCAGTCTTTTGAAAAGCTTTCAAAACATGCCCTTTTTATAGAAACTCAGGGCATTTCATCAAAAATTCATCATTCGCAAAAATCTTCATTGAGAGGGTATTCGAAAGACGTTTCTGAAATTTGAAAGGAATGTTTCTTTGAAAGAGCTCTGTTGCTTTGCAAATCCAAATTTTCTTAATTTCAAGCACGACGGTGTATGAAAATACTTTGTAAAGGAGGAAAACCTCAAACCTGTCTTCTTCAAATATTGACTTCTGTTCCCTGTAAAAACAAAAGGAAACAATCAGTTCAAAACATTTAAAATTTTAAGTTCCGAAGCGGTTTTTTCTTGTCTCCTTCAGACGTTGACTCCCGTTTCCTCCTTCGAATGTTGACTCCCGTTTCCTCCTTCAGATGTTGACTCCCGTTTCCCGTAAAAACAAAAGGAATCAATTAGTCAAAGATATACAAAATTTTAAGTTCCAGGCGATTTCTTCTCATTTCCTCCGGATGTTGACTCTCGTTTCCTGTAAAAACAAAAGGGATCAATTAATTCAAAGATGTTCAAAATTTCCGATCACATTCCAAATTTCAAATCCCGAAGCGACTTCCTCCTGTCTCCTTCGGATGTTGATTCTTGTTCCTTTGCAAGGTTCTTCGTGATTCCCGGTTTACCTGCAAAATACAAACGTATGCAAATGCATGTATGCGAGATGTCATGCGAATGCAAAATTCTATGTGACTCAGATCTGCTCATTAATCGCTCCGAAGCTCAATTTATTTCAAGGAAAATATCTCTTCACGGCATCCGAATTCACTGGACTTGCCAACTCTTCTCCATCCATGTTTACAAGTATAAGAGCTCCCCCGGATAAGACTTTCTGAATCACGTAGGGGCCTTCATAATTTGGCGTAAATTTGCCTCCTGGGTGTTGTGCATTTGGGAGCATTTTCTTCACAACTAGCATCCCTGTTTCAAAATTTCTGGGCTTGACCTTCTTGTTAAAAGCTCTGGCCACTTTCTTCCGGTAGCTCTGACCATGACAGATGGCCCTTAATCGTTTTCATCAATCAAATTCAATTGTTCACGTCTCTGTCGGTTCCACTCCTCTTACGTGAGCTCAACTTGAGACAGGGATCCTTAAAGAGGGGATTTCCACTTCTACCGGTAGGACTGCTTCCATACCGTATACCAAAGAGTAGGGAGTTGCCCCAGTCGAAGTACGAATCGAAGTTCGGTAGGCCATGAGAGCATATGGCAATCTCTCATGCCAATCTCGATATTTCTCAGCGGTTTTGGCCAATATCTTCTTGATGTTCTTGTTTGCCGCTTCCACGGCTCCATTCATTTGTGGGCGGTAAGGTGAAGAATTTAGGTGTCGTACCTTAAATTGTTCCAACAATTGATCGACTACCTTGTTGTTCAAATTTGAGCCATTGTCCGTAATGATGGCTCTTGGCACTCCATATCTTGAGATGATATCTCGTTTGATGAACTTGGCCACACTATTCGCAGTGACATTGGCATATGAGCTAGCTTCAATCCATTTGGTGAAATAAACAATAGCAACCAGAATGAAACGATGTCCGTTGGAGGCCTTTGGGTTGATAGGGCCGATCATATCAATTCCCCACATGCAGAACGGCCAGGGCTCTGACATTTGATGTAGCTCGGTTGGTGGCGCATTTATCCTGTCGCCGTATACCCGACATTGATGACAGGATCTAACATGCTGGTTGCAATCCGACTCGATAGTCATCCAGTAATATCCGAGTCTCATAATCTTCTTGGCGAGGAGGTGACCATTCATATGCGGCCCGCACTCTCCTTCATGAATCTCTTTCATAATGAGATTTGCTTCTTTGGAATTCACGCACCTCAGCGGGACTGAGTCAATGGATCTCTTGTATAGGATCTGTCCGCTGAGGAAAAATTTAGATGCCATCTTGCTTATGTACTTTTTATCTTCCGGTTGACTGTTCTGCGGGAATTCGCCCTTCAGTAGGTAATTCTTGATGTCATGATACCACGGTTCCTCATCGGGTTCTTCTTCAATGACCATGCAGTATGCGGGTTGCTCAAGGATGTCAATCCTTAACGGTTCTATCTCAAGACCATTTTGCACTTGTAACATGGCTGATAATGTGGCCAAAGCATCAGCAAAATGGTTCCGAGTTCTCGGCAGATATTCAAAAGTGATCTCCTCAAAATGTTGGATCAGCTCCTCGAGGTACTTATGGTAAGGAATAAGCTTGGGATCCTTTGTCTTCCACTCCCCTTGAGTTTGTAAAATGATTAGCATGGAATCTCCATATACCAGTAGCTTCTTCACCTTTAATGAGATGGCCAATTGTAATCCTAGTATGCGGGGCTTCATATTCGAGAAATGTTGTTGGTGCGGGGGAATACCAACTTGGCTGAAATTGGATAATGTTGATCTTCGGGGGATATCAAAACTGCCCCGATGCACGATCCAGTGAGGTTCACTGCGCCGTCGAAGTACATTGTCCATTTGTCTTCAGATATATTCAGGATTTGACCTCCCTTGTTTTGCTCTGAAACGTCCTTAGGAGGGTTCTCGGCTAGAATATCAGCAATCGCTCTTCCCTTGACAGATTTTTGGGGAGAGGTTTTGATATCGAACTACGAAAGCAGTATTTGCCATTTAGCCATCTTTCCCAACAACGTTGGTTTCTCCAAAAGGTATTTGATGGGGTCATTCTCGGTGACCAATTCTATATGATAATGCAGCGTATACTGCCTCAATCCGTGGAGGACCCAGACCAATGCTACGCAAGTCCTTTCCACTGCTGGATACTTGACTTCAGATGTTGTAAACTTTTTGCTCAAATAATATATGGCCCGCTCTTTACGATCCTTGGGGTTAGTTTGGGCAAGTAAAGCTCCCAGGGGATTCATCATTAACCTGTCGAGATATAGAGTTAGAGGAATGTTAGGGATAGGAGGTACCAATCTTTGGAGGTTGTACCAGATATTCCTTGATCTTCTCAAATGCTTGTTGGCATTCCGCATCCCATTTCACCTTTGCACCTTTCTTTAGCAACTTGAAGAAGGGTTTCGCCGTTTCTGATAGTTGGGATATGAATCTGGATATATAATTCAATCTTCCCAGTAAACCCCTTACTTCTTTAACAGATAACAGGAGTTCCTATTTCCCATATGGCTTTAATCTTGGAAGGGTCAATTTCAATACCACGATTGCTCACCACAAATCCTAGCAGCTTTCCGGATCTTGCGCTAAATACGCATTTCGCAGGATTCAACTTGAGCTTATACTTTCTCAATCGATCAAATAACTTCTTCAGCACTTTAACATGGTCTTCTCCAGGCTTGGACTTGGCAATCATATCATCCACATAGACCTCGATCTCCTTATGTATCATATCATGAAAAAGGGTCACCATAGCCCTCTGATATGTTGCACCTGCATTTTTCAACCCAAATGGCATCACCTTGTAACAAAAAGTTCCCCATTGTGTAGTGAATGAGGTCTTGATCTTATCTTCTTCCTTCAGCATGATCTGATTATATCCCGAGAATCCATCCATAAAGGAGAACAATTCAAAACCCGCGATCTTGTCGACGAGCACATCAATGTGCGGTAGGGGAAAATCATCCTTGGGACTAGCTTTGTTCAAGTCCCGATAATCCACGCATATTCTAATTCTCCCATCCTTCTTCTTAACCGGTACGATATTGGCGACCCAATCAGCATATGGGACAGCCTCGATAAATCCAACTTTAAGGAGCTTCATCACCTCTTCCTTGATTTTATCCGCCGGTTCGGGATTCATTCTTCGGGTGATTGATTTACTGGTGTGCAAGAAGGATCCGTGGGCAAAGCATGCTCCACAATCTCACGATCTAGACCCGGTATGTCAGCATACGACCAGGCGAAGATATCTTGATATTCCTTGAGTAACACCGTCATTCTTAAAATATCTGCTGCAGACAGGTGTCCTCCTATTTTCACTTCCTTGACGCAATCAGAATCTCCCAAATTAATAGTGATAGGTTCTTCAGAAATAGGAGGCTTAGATTCTTCGAAACAATCCCATTCTTTCTTGATATCGCTCACATCAACCTCGTCTATATCAACTTCGCATGCATAGTCATCGAGCTGATCCGAGTCACATATTAACCTGTTATGTATGGGTGGGATGACATGCCTGAAATGCACCATGAAAGGTTAGTATTTAAAGATGATAAAATTGAAGGATGCATGATTTTTATCATGAAAACATTTTTCAAATTCCAATTTTTTTAGACAAAGAAAGGAGAACTAATCCACGATCTTCCGGACATCCTGGTTCTCAAAAGCTATTTAAAATCCAAGATCATATGGCGGATCGGGCCTCAAGTTTCATGGTAGAATCAATTGTCATCATCGGACCAATCCGTTACTCCACATGTCTGTAATCAAGTTTGTGATGATTTTCATTAATAGATGCAACTAAGAACAATACAAGATCGCACTTCCTGGATCACAAGCATGTGACCCAAAGGGTGCTAAAACATTCAAAAAGTTTTAAAGCAAGTGGAGTAATCAAAATGCATTAAAAGATAAAGTTCAGAAAGAGCCTTTTACTCGGGGGTGGGGAAATCATCGTTCAGCCACTCAATTATCACGTTCACCCGATTATCCAGGAACGGGTTGAATAAGTCCGGCTCTGCATTCTCGTAAATGTCCTCATCTTCCAGCCATTTGCCTCCCTTAGAGAATACCTCGAATAAAGGGTTTAGGAGCATTTTTCCTCTAGCTTTCCATACATCGGTGCCTATGAAACGGCCACCTTGGCGTCCACGGCGTCCACGGTCTCCATAACAATTGTTTCGACCTCGGCCTCGACCGGTGTTATTTTTCGCTATTCCATTATAACCCGAGACCAACCTTGTGGTCATTTGAGTCCAAATTCAAAGGGTTACGGATTCCCCGACCATGTTTCCCTAATCCAGTACCCGGAATAAATCCATTCGAGAGTAGCACTTTTCCCGCCATAGTCGCGGGTTTCGAAAGCTACGGTATAGCCACCTTTGCATCCGGTGACACATGCATGACAGATACAATGTCAAAGGTGTGATAACTCAGCTCCTCCTCTTTTGAGGGTTCAATGTATGGGACCATCCCTTTTAAAGCGGCTCGATGCCCTGTCTCGCCATGGACGGTGATCAATTGACCCTTGACCACAAATTTTAACTTTTGATGCGAGAGAGGAAGGTACCGCTCCGGACACATGAATCCACGGTCTTCCCAGGAGCAAGGTGAAGGCGCTTGGAATATCCAATACTTGGAACGGTATAGAAAATGTTACCGGTCCAATGACAATGTCCAATTCGATCTCTCCTACAACATTCTTGGAGACTCCATCAAATGATCGGATGGTGGCCTTGGATGTCTTCACAAAATCTTCATTGATCCCCAAGCTTCTCAAAGTGCTTAGTGGACACGAGGTTGAAAGCGGAACCATTATCAATCAAGACGTGAGGCACCTCTTTTCCGTGACACCTCACAGCTATGTAAAGGGCTTTGTTGTGGACCCGCCCTTCTTTCGGGAAGTCTTCGTCCGAGAAGGATATCTGGTCCTTCGAAGGATAGCACCCACAAAGTCTCCCAATTGCACTTCGTTAATTGTCTACGGAACATGCACCTCATCCAGCACCTTCAAAAGGGCGTCTTTGTGCTTTTCAGAATTTTTGAAGAGATCCAAGATGGGAAATGCATGCGGGCATCTTCCGCAGTTGGTCAACGACATCATATTCATTGGTCCTCACGACCGATTGCAACTTCTCAACCTCTTCCGCAGTTGGGATTCTCTTTTGAGAATCCACTTCTCTCGGGGATAACATCTTCCGGATCTCATTATGGCGTCAATCTCGCCCGTTCCATAATCCCAATGAACTGCCCTTGAGTTGTACTCTTCCACGAGCGGTAATTTAATCCTCACCGGTATGATCTTTTCTGGTAGTGATCCGGATGTTGATGGTTTTTCCGAACTAGAAGCTTCTAACTCCCAGCTATCAACTTTGTTCAAATCAATCACAAAACGAATTGGGGCATCTACCATCCCAATCATTTCATCCTCATGAACGTCATCGGGGTTATGTTCTGGACCTGGCCTTACCAGCGTGGCATTTTCTTCATCGAAATCCCTCTGCATTTCTCTTCTGACTTTCAGGATAATCCCTTCAATCCTCATGCCAATCTCCACCGGATGTTGGAACGATGAGTACGTGTATGCATACATGCGATCAAAGTATTCCGCCGGAAGTGACTTTAGTACAAACTCCAGCATTTCTCTCTCCGACAGCGGCGGTTGCACCATCACAGCGTGTTTCTTCCACCTTCTTGCAAAGAGCTCAAAACTCTCATCTTCACCTTTCCGGATGTTCAACAAATTAGCCTTAGTGAAATAACCCCTAATCCCAGCTTCAAAGTGACGTAAGAAGTGCTCCGATAAATCCTCCCAGCTCGGGACCCAGTCTAGGTCAATTAACTGAAACCATGCTAATGCGGGGCCCGTTAAACTATGTCCGAAATTCCGGATCAATGTTTCATCATCTTCATGGTGGCCAATCATTTGGCGGAGATAATATGAGATATGCGCCGGAAGGACACCCAGCGCCATTATACTTCGTGCGGAAGGTCACTCTCGGGTTCGCACCTTGAGGCGGGACGTTTCTTGCTTGAGTAAGTGGCGTAATCAGCTCCTTCAACTCATCCATTTTCCTCGACACGTCATCTCCTTGCTCTTGCAGTAGAACGATCTTTCGATTCTGTGTCTCCATGGTCCGCCGTATCTCCGGAATCTGCACGCTTTCTTCTATCGCCATAGTATTCCTTTTGGTCGTCAATTGCGATAAATCTGCTACCATAGTTGTTAAATGACGCATGTGCGTCTCCAGATTAGAAAGTCGCATATCGACCTCTCGATTCTCCTGTTCATTCCGAGGAGCCGCTTGGTCCTTAACTTCATCGATCGTTCCCACAAATTCATCGCTTGCGGGGTCATCCATTCCACCCCACCCATCGGGGACTACATCTCCAGAGTCAACAAAGAAACTCGGGGGCGCCGAATATAGCACTTTAAAGTTGTACCCACCACTATCTTCCCCCAGGTTATCAACTATTTCGCCCCTCTCTAGGGCTTTCTGCAAAAATCTTCTATCGCCTCGGCGGGCCTTATCCAGACGGACTTCATATTCGTCTATGTCTTCAATTTCTTGACCATCTTTGATGCTCATCAAATATCCCGAGGGTATTTTTAAAACAGCTCCCCTCGTAGGTTTCATTGCGAACTCCTCGGACAGCATGTCTACCGCCACGTAGGTCCCCTTGAAAGCGACATTTTCCATTCTTCCTATGACGCCCAAGCTAATTAATTTTTCCAAGCAAGCCTCTTTTTGCTCCCGGGAAATACTCTCTCCTTCCGGGTATTGCGAGGCCAATGTCAAGATATCCCGCATTTTACTCATGTCCACTATGAATTCCAGAACCTCATCCTCTTCACCTCCAAAAATCGCGTTTACTTCGCGATGCTCAGGTAGCGGGTTCTGCTGCACATTTGGTTTAGCTTTATCAAACTCTAGAACTTTTCCGTCGATCAATGCTTGCACCTTGAACTTCAAAGCGAGACAGTTGTCCGCGTTATGCCCCCTTTCTCCCATATGGTATACGCACGTCCGGGTCTCATCATACCCAGGAAATCTTGGCGGGTGAGCTCTAGGTGGCTCTTTTGTAACTAAGCGATTTTCCAATAGCATGGGTAACAATTTGGATAAGGGTCGGGGTAGTGGGGTAAAAACAACTGGGTTCTTTTTTCTAAATTCCGGTGGTTTGGAAGTAGTCCAGGAGGACGTTCCTTGGGTAGGAATTGAAGGCGAGAAATTTCCGGGCTTTGGCGGGTTAGGGACAAAGGCTACTTCTCCAGTTTGCTCCCTAATATCCCTTCTCAAAGGGTATTGGCGTTTGAAAGGCGCCTCGGGTATCTTCTTCTCTCTTAATGCCCACTCGTGGCGTTACGCCACCTTGATTAGGTGCACAAATGTCCGACACCCGGAGGTGTTCGGTTTGTCGAAAAATTCAAATGGAAGGGCCTTGAGAAACAGATCTATTAGTTCTTCTTCCGGACGGGTGGCTTTACCTGCACGGCCGGTGCTCTCCATCTCCGGGCGTAGGCGCGAACGGCCTCGCTCTTTCCTTTTACGGTCCTTAAAAGGTCCTCTCTAGTTAGGGCGGTCAAAGTGTTAAATTTGTATTGCCGAAGGAACTCGTCTGCCAGTTTATCCCAATCGGCGAGCTTCTCTGGCTCCAATTCAATGAACCACGCCAGGGCTGCCCCAGATAGGCTTTCCCGGAAAGTGTTAACCAGTAGTGGAATGTTGTCGGAGAACTGCGACATTCGGCGCAAGTAATACTTCAAGTGCGCCTTGGGACACCCGGTCCCATTATATCTTCTTACAAAGTCTGGTTCCTTGTAATCAGCGGGAACCTCTATCTTTTCGAACGGTGCAACCTTGTCGAATCTCGAGAGCTCATAACCTTGACTCGCCAAACACTCTTCGATCTTAGCGAGCCTCTTAATTTCCTCTTCCATTTTGAGGACTTGCTTCTCCTTTTTCTCCAGGTCAATCACAATGGGAGGATCCTTAGGCGGTCTTTCCGGATTCGGAGTTGGATTGGCGGCGGGCGCCGGATTAGCATTTGCTCCATCGGATGGCCCCGCAGGAGCTTGAGAATTAGGGTCAACGGGGTATCTCCCCGGCTTGCAATCATCATTGCCTTCATCTCCGCCACCATTGTGGCGATCACATTCATTTGATTCTCCAAATTACCCACACGAGGTGCGAGCTCTTCTTGTTCCATCCTTAACTTGCGCGTTTTTGCTACGAGTCCTCGTATTTATCGCTCACCTGTTTTCGGGATATCAAATCAGTATGGGAAATATTAAAGGATTGGAGACATTGATCCGTGGTAATTGACTTTTCTATATGTATGCATGAAATGCTCATAAAAGAAATAGTATGTATTTATTACAAACCAAATTGTTCAAAAGTATCTAAAAGATAACAAATATGTAAAATCTAAATGGGGGAATGGATCTATCCAAGTCGGGGGCGCTTCCACTCTTCTTGCTCTTCTGATCCATCGGAATCCCACAAGTATGGGTCTTCTCCTTCTTCGACATCCACTTGCTCCGGATCCTCGGGAATGTATGGTTCTACTCCCGGTACATATGGTACTATGTACTCCGGCTCATATGACTCCACTTCTTCAATCCGAGGAGATACGCACTCGGGTACATATGGCTCTACCATTGATTGGCGATACTCCTTAAACTTCTTGATATACTCCTTGGAAGCTCTATGAATGTTCATCTCATTATCCAAATAATCCGGCCACTCAACTTGTTGCAGCGGGGAGTTCTTCAAAGCATGAAGGATAAGCTTGATCCGAGCCCGATACAACTCCTTTGTTTCCTTAGTGAGCTTTCCTCGTGTCATATCAAATGAGAAAATCCCGGGACAAACATCCGGTGGTATCTCTTGTAGAACTCCAAATTGCCTCACCACTCGAATGGGGTAATACGCCACAGCGCCGGTACATCCCAATAAGGGAATAGGGTTATCTTCAATACCCGAAATGCGAGCTTCTACGATCTTGGGCCAAGTCAAACGCCATCTAATATGCTCGGGTTTCAAATTGTCCAATAGCTCAACCCACTTTTTGAATGAGTATTTGGGTACAAGGGATTGACACTTAAGGAAGGATCTAAGGGGGTGAACGTGCTCATTGATCTCATAACACCCCACCCGGAGTTGGAAAGTCTTTATATGAGAGGTGAACCACAAGTGGAGTAATCCGCTAGACGCTTGGAAAACGGCCTTTTTGAAGACTTGGAACGATTCGGGGAGAGAAAAGTCTCAGCTAAGATCATGTACGAATAATCCCAGCGACAACACGCTTGTCTGGCTATATGGGTTATGGAGGGGTCAAAAGTAGTTCTAGAAGTCGGGAATAGAACGAATGCAAAGAAAGCCAAGATAAACACCTTTCCCGATTTATGACCGGTTTCGGTGGGTAGAGAGGAATAGTTATCGAAAAGGAACGAGAATGTGAATTTGTTGGAATTGGATTTGCAAACTTTTTTAATTTCAGAAGTTTTAAGGCGAAGGAAACTCGATAACGAACGAGTGGAGTCCATGTCCAAAGGGGGTTGAGCTATACGTTCTTCAAATTTGGCCCCGATAATAGCGGTATACTCCTCAAGCGTAGGGGTCAATTCCAATCCTCGAAAGTTGAATGTCATTGTTCGCGCGTCCCATGCCTTGGCTAGTGCTTGAATGAGCGCCGGTTGGTATTCCACTTTGATCAAATCTACAAGTCGTCCCAAACGTCCTTCCACATAGGCTTTGTTGACGATGTCGAGGCGATCCCACCATATAGCGAGTTCCTTGCGCGGTATTGGGATGATTTTGATGTCTCCATTCCCCATGATCTAAAAATGCAAAAAATGATGATCCTTAAAGTCAATTACCACAGTTTAATATGCATATGTATGTAATGTGATGCAAATGCGCTAACCAAATTCCATGTCATCTTTTGGTAACATGAGGGTCAACTACTCCCACTTGACCCAAATAAGCCAAATAGGGTAATTATGGACCAAATCTCACCCAAAGATGGCATGTAATTTGATTAGGATCGTTTAAGCGTAATCGGGGTAAAAAGTCGTTCACAAATTGACAACTCATGAAATTTACAAGTCTAATACAATAAAGTCAAAAAAGATAGAACATGATAATATCTAGAGATGTTCGGACAATAAATGTCGATGAAAGTACATAATAGACTCAAAATATAATGAAACCTAGAAAATGCCCCAAAGTCGTACTAATCTAGACGATTGGGAATGGTATCCTCATCCGATGAAATCTCTACTATCTCGGGAAGTTTGATATCTTCTTCATCATCGGAGGATATGGTGATGATTTCCTTCTTCTTGATCGAGGAGTGTTTTGGGGCCGTCTTGGTTGCACGTGGCTTTCTTGCCAACTTCATGTATAACTCCCGATTCTTTCTTTCTCGCGCTCGAGTTCCAAATATCGTCCACATCGGGTATAATCGCAACTCTCGCTACGGATGCGGTTTCGTCCGTTGAGCTCTCGTCCGTGAACAAATCCGAAAATTCGGAATGAAGCGGGTACTCGGTCCTCGCGTCGAATGGTCCTCCGCTCCCATGTGAATACATCGGGTACAACAACACGACTTTGGGGCGCCATCTATCCTAAAAAGGAAAATTTGACTTTCAACCCCGATCACTTAAACGATCTTACAAATTGTGATGATATGTAATGAAAATGCATGATATGCAAAATTTAAATTTACAAGTTCAAAATAAAAAGGGTAGAAAGCCTTACCAACCGATGTTACTCTCTTTTTGGTTTTTGGTTTTAGGTATACCAACCATCCATTTCACATGCGCATGAGACAGGTGAGGTTTAACTCTAAAGAAATCAAAAAGGCTCGGGTATGGACCTAAAAGGCTCCCCGCTATACAAATCGAGGGGCCGCCCACAAGCGCAATCAAACAACAAGTGGGTAGGACCATCAATCTTACATAGCGAGCGGGATCAAATATGGTCAACCCAAGTGCAATCAAACACAAGAGCTTCGCATACCGATCCCTATCTATGGCGACCTAAGAGGTGATTTCGCGGCTCGGGTTTAGGCGCTTGTGTGTGCGGTGTCGTGATCCTCGAAATATGCAAGACATGCACCACAATTTATATTCAAAACACCGCTTCAAAATTTGCATAAATAAACAAACAATCCAAAACTCCATATCCGCATCAAAAATGGTTAGCACAGACGCCACCCCTTATAACTCCCATCTGCATCAACATTTAACACTTTTTTGTTAGTGGACGTACCTCATCTTCAAGAGCATCTGTAGAAAACGAGGTTAGAAAACAATCAGCATTTTTATCGGCTTAAATCCTCTTAAAGACATCCCCAGTGAGTCGCCGATCTGTCGCGACCCTCCGGAAATTTCTTTCCGGGGTGGAATAGGGCTAACGAGCAGATCCCTCCTTTTATAGACATATATATGGGGGATCGCGAGTCTCTCCCAAGACCCATTACTCGAATCGCGATGTCGGGTAAAATTTATCAAATATCGAAATTGACCTTGTGTGGTCGGGTGGCATGTGCGAGGTGTACATGCAATTCGGAATCGCCACCGATCGATTTATTGGAAGGTACGATCGGAAAACCTTACCGAGCGGTCGGGAGAAACCGTTCGGTTCCGCGAAAACCAGAGATTTTGGGTCCGGGGACTTGGTTACGCCAAGTTTCAAATTTGACGCCCTTTCGGTTACCGATGTTGATTGTTTTTCTAACCTAAGATTTCATGCGGATACGATATCGGATGAGGTAGGTCCTAAAAAATCTGAGTATTCATGCAGATGGGAATTTTCTATCCTAATCAATCACAATCAGAGGAATTAATGCGCAATCAAAATCATTACAAGCAATCAAATCAATCAATCAAGGTTTGATATGGCTAAAATGGCCCTATCGGCCCACACAAAAATCAATTTTGGGTATCGGGGTGATTTGGTAAAAATTTGGGGCGGAAGGCCCGGAAGGGTAGAATGGTCATTTTTGGGAGTTCGGGACCCAAAAATCACAAAATTAGGGTCGGGCCAGTTGAATGTGGCCATTTCCCATTTTTTGTAATTTTATGGAATTTTTCTAATTTTTTCTATTTTTTTGGAATTTTCATTTATTTTTAAAAATATTGGAAATTTTCCGGATCGAAATTAATCGACCCTCGAAGTCTCAAAATTTTCGATCCAGACTTTATGAGTCCCGAATCGATCTACAAATTTTTAGAAATTTTTTATGAAAATCGGGGAATTTTTATGAATTTTCTAAGTATTTTTACAATTTTTTTGGATTTTTGGAAATTTCTTTTTATTTTTTATTATTTTTTATTACTAAACCGGACCGGGTCAACCCGGTCAACGACCGGTCAACCCGGTCCGACCGCCTCGGACTCGCCCGCAATACCTAAAACGACAACGTACGTATATACCTATTTATTTGATTTTTTCATGAATTTCTAAACCTAATTTCTAATATTCCGAATATAAAAGAAAATAACGGACGGTTGAGATCAACTTCGAAGATTAATCTCGACCGTCCGTGAGTCTCAAAGCAAAACGACGCCGTGTCTACTCCCCGCCCACAAAACGACGCCGTATTTCAATTTCAAATGAACGGCCAAGATTAAGTCTTTGGATTCCATCTCGGCCATCAACTCGCTTAGGCTAAAACGACGGCGTATTGAACATTTAACAGACGGCCATGATCGATCCCCGAACTAATCCTAGTCGTCGCCTCGTCTAGCTATAAAACGACGACACTTTATTTAAAAACCTTGAACGGTCACGATTGGCTCTAGATCTGATCCGAGCCGTTCGTCCGCCTACGACTCAAAAACGACGTCGCATCCTTTAATATCGCGAACGGTCACGATTAAACTTGGACTCGATCCCCACCGTTCATCACGTCCGGAACCAAAACGACGCCGCCCGGACTCTAATCAAACGGCACCGTTTCATTTATTTTCTATTTTCTTCCTAATATACCAATATCTAGAAAATATAAAAATTAGATCTAACGGTCCGAAATTCAACCTACCTAATTTTCACCACCGTTAGATCAAAGCCGACCGGGATTGTTCGCGCCAACGACCAAGCCACCTCAGCATGAACCGGACCTATCACCGAATGACACCTAGGACGCCGACTCGTTGACCATGACATGTCGGCTTCTTCTTCAACCTAGCGACGACACAGAATGGACGGCCGAGAACGCTCCGGCGAGATCTAACGGCGAGATCTCGCCGGAATGACGCGAGACCAACGCCGGACGACTCGCTCAGACTTCCGGATCAACATATCCAAAGATTAAGTGATTGTATCCACGGAATCAACATATATCAAGCTCACACAGATCGAGATCGCATGGTTCAATCAAGCAAAAAAGAGCATTACGGTTCAATTCCTTCACACGAAGCTCGAAGATGAGTTGAGGAAACTTACCTCGAGTCCCGATCGGACTCGCGAAGGCTGGAGAGGTCCGCGCATTCGGCCGGACCGCGATGATTGGAGGTTTCGACTCGGGATGTTCGAGCAAGATTGATGCAAAAACCAGATACGAGCATGGTTAGTGAGGCTCGGGCATCAAAAGGCACACAACAATTTCACGAATCATGCTTAGGATGTGAGGATGCCATGATTACACAAAGAGCGAGATAGGAAGATTAACTCACCGATTCCGGAGCTCGCAACTTGACCGAGCTGTCGCGATCGAATCCTGGAGCCTAAACGAAGCTTACGGACGTGATTTCAAGTCTTGATTCGCTCCGGATTGGCCTCACCAAGAGCTCACGGTCGAGCTCGAGTTCTCAACCTAGCGAGCGGGAGAACGAGCTCTCTCTCGTTTTCTCTCTCACTCTCTAGCTCTATCAACAACTTGCGAACAGAATGAGCCCCCTCTCGGATCGAGAACCTTCTTGGCTATTTATACCCAACCTTTGAAAAATGCGCGCGGGAGCTTGAGCTGGCCGAGCACTTCACACGCGCACACACGTGCCATTTGGGTCGCCGGACGGCGACGGAATCTGTTATGATTCCGTCCAAGTCCGTCAAGTCCCCGTTGAGCCTTAAACGAACACGAATTGCATCTGGTTTTGCAAATGTTGACTTTCTGTGCGCCGGAACTTTGACTGGCCCACCGGAGCTCCTCCGGCGACCATTGGTCGCGAAACTAATCCCAATCAATAGGTATCGATCCAATGTATAAAACCCCCAAGTTGATTCATTCGATTAGGCTTGCATTGGCCTTCAATTTGATGGTTGAAGTTCACCCACGAACCTGCAAAATCACGCGAGTCACCCGAGGAAGAAGACACATTACGGACCGGTTCGGACGGGCGACCGTGACCGGTCCGAACCGGATCAGACGTGTTTTATGCACAATTTTCCAAATTAATCAAAATCGGTAAGGAATTTTTGCAATTAATTTTCAAAATTGGACTTAGGGGCTTGGATATTATCTAGAAATGTAATTTTGCCCAAAATTTCCCATCAATTTATACAAAACCCCCAAATTTTAAATTTGCCCAAATTGGGGAAAACTTCAATTGGATGTGTAATTGATCAAATTGGACCATGAGACCCATTCCAGTTGATTTAGAATGCATGAAAACATAGGGGACCAGTCCAATTTTGCCACGAAAGTCCCTCAATTAAAAGTAATTTCAAAAATTGACCAATTGAGGGACTAAATTGAAAATATTTTGGGGATTTTGCCTAATTCGTGCAATTCGCGCAATTGTGGGTGCAATTGATCAAATTGAAGTTCAAAGGTACTGCGATTGAATGTCTAGACACAAAATGTGCAAAAATTGCAAATAAAAAGATTCAATTGGTATTTTTTATGAAAATTCAACTCTAGGTGTTGTGAAGTAACTCCTAAAATTGAACTCAATTTTTGATTTTTCTTGAGGTCAATATGAAAAGGGAATTAAAAGAAAAATATTGGACATTTTTCTGTATTTTTGCGACCTCGAAAAGTATTTTTTATGAATTTTTCAAATATTTTCCTATTTTCCTAAAATATTAAAAAATGCGAAAAATATGAAAAATTATTTTTTGTTCCAAATTGGTTCCTTAATCTTGGCCAAGGCTTTCAATGTTGATTTTATAATTTTTTGATTTTTTGTGAATTTTTAATGAATTTTGGAAAATAAAACTAAAGGAAAGTCGACTAAAAATTCAAGTGTCAACACTAGGTTGACTAGTGTACCTACTGAGCTCAAACCCTATTTCAAAATTTTCTAAAAGTGGGGGATCCGAGGACCCGGGGACTCCGGAAGACCCGCAGAAAATCCAAGTTAATCAAATCTTAAAATGCAACTTTTCCGAGGATTTGGGATCACTAGGGAACCCGCAGAAAGTTCAATCAAACATGATTAGTATGACAATTCTAAGTCCTGAGGAGAGACTTAAGAATTCTTAGACAAATTTTCAAAGTGTATTTGCGAAAGAAATGTATCCAATCACAATTTCAAATTTTTACTGAGGATGGATTTTGAATGACACATCCTGAGTGTTCTACAAAAAAGGTTGTCTTAAAATTTTTCCAAAAGTGTTTTCCTTCATCCAAGAGGGCTTCTCACCATTTGGGAAGGTTTTTCTTGAAATTCAAATCTGCTCACGTAAAACCTAACCTTGAGGTTTCGGGATCATTCGAGATGCATACAATCTGACTAATCAGAGAAGGCATTTTAAAGGGACCGTAATTCGGGCCAGGTCAAAGGCTTATCAATGGATATTCAATTTAAGGTTTAGAAATGAATCTTGATCAAAAATAGCTTCTTCGGATCTACAAGTCAAGAACCCCGAAGACATGATAAGACGAGGATTGTACTTACCTTTTAAGCGGTAGCTTCCCTGTGTGATCTCTTGCATCAACCTCGAAACACCTCTTAGATCGAAAAGTTTTGGTGACAGGTTGTATTTTGGCTTAAGGTGGGCCCTTTAAGGACGGCTATATTTTCAAAGAGGGGTGAACTTTGGTGATCACCTTGACATTTTTCCAACTTTCATTTGCTTTTGCGGTAGATTCATGATCATTTTTTGCTCAATTGACTTTGAGGATTTTCCTCTTTTCATCTTAATGATTTTTCTTTAAGATTTATCTCTTTCCAGGGTGCTCTTTTCATGGGCTTTGGCCTTGCTTTTACCAGGCACTTTGCTTTTTCTAACCCTTTCATCAATCTTTGCATTGGTAGCTCTTTTGGAGACCGGTATCAAAATTCAAAGTTCTTCCGATCATGCTTTTTGATTCATTGCTGGTTATTCCTTTATTTGCCCCGGTGTAGGGAGGTGATCACCAACAAGGGTTTAGAAATGAGAATTCAATGGCTCAAATTGGCTCTTCAAAGGATAAGTGTTTAGGGATATAGAAGTGAAATGCTTTTCTTCACTTTGAGATGTTCCAAATCTACGCCAGGAATCACCCGAAGCTATCACAAAAAGATTGATGCGAGTCGAGTACAATAAAGTCTTACCTGAGCTTTTCTCCAAGAAATCATCCAATGAACCTCCAAATATGCCCCGAGTGTGGGGTGGTTCTTGACAGGGTTATATTCACAAAATTCTCCCTTTTGGCTCGGATTGGTTATCAAGGGATATAAATGTGTATGGATAATTTTGAAATGGAAATGCCTTTTCATCATTTCAATCCATGTAATCAACGCGAATGACCCCTATGTCCCGAGGTTAAGCTCTTTCACTCTATCACTCTCACTCATCGTTCAAGTGAATCGGGGACGTGTTTAAGGACAAAGTTTGCCTCTTTTCATCCGAAGGATCGATCTTTTGAAAAGCTTTCAAAACATGCCCTTTTTATAGAAACTCGGGGCATTTCATCAAAAATTCATCATTAGCAAAAATCTTCATTGAGAGGGTATTCGAAAGACGTTTCTGAAATTTGAAAGGAATGTTTCTTTGAAAGAGCTCTGTTGCTTTGCAAATCCAAATTTTCTTAATTTCAAGCACGACGGTGTATGAAAATACTTTGTAAAGGAGGAAAACCTCAAACCTGTCTTCTTCAAATATTGACTTCATTCCCTGTAAAAACAAAAAGGAAACAATCAGTTCAAAACATTTAAAATTTTAAGTTCCGAAGCGGTTTTTTCTTGTCTCCTTCAGGACGTTGACTCCCGTTTCCTCCTTCGAATGTTGACTCCCGTTTCCTCCTTCGAGATGTTGACTCCCGTTTCCTGTAAAAACAAAAGGAATCAATTAGTCAAAGATATACAAAATTTCAAGTTCAGAAGCGATTTCTTCTCATTTCCTCCGGATGTTGACTCTCGTTTCCTGTAAAAACAAAAGGGATCAATTAGTCAAAGATATACAAAATTTCAAATCCCGAAGCGACTTCCTCCTGTCTTCTTCGGATGTGTTGACTCTTGTTCCTCTGCAAGGTTCTTCGTGATTCCCGTTTACAAAAAATACAAACGTATGCAAATGCATGTATGCAGATGTCATGCGAATGCAAAATTCTATGTGACTCAGATCTGCTCATTAATCGCTCCGAAGCTCAATTTATTTCAAGGAAAATATCTCTTCACGGCATCCGAATTCACTGGACTTGCCAACTCTTCTCCATCCATGTTTACAAGTATAAGAGCTCCCCCGGATAAGACTTTCTGAATCACGTAGGGGCCTTCATAATTTGGCGTAAATTTGCCTCCTGGGTGTTGTGCATTTGGGAGCATTTTCTTCACAACTAGCATCCCTGTTTCAAAATTTCTGGGCTTGACCTTCTTGTTAAAAGCTCTGGCCACTTTCTTCTGGTAGCTCGACCATGACGAGATGGCCCTTAATCGTTTTCATCAATCAAATTCAATTGTTCACGTCTCTGTCGGTTCCACTCCTCTTCCGTGAGCTCAACTTGAGACAGGATCCTTAAAGAGGGGATTTCCACTTCTACCGGTAGGACTGCTTCCATACCGTATACCAAAGAGTAGGGAGTTGCCCCGGTCGAAGTACGAATCGAAGTTCGGTAGGCCATGAGAGCATATGGCAATCTCTCATGCCAATCTCGATATTTCTCAGCAGTTTTGGCCAATATCTTCTTGATGTTCTTGTTTGCCGCTTCCACGCTCCATTCATTTGTGGGCGGTAAGGTGAAGAATTTAGGTGTCGTACCTTAAATTGTTCCAACAATTGATCGACTACCTTGTTGTTCAAATTTGAGCCATTGTCTGTAATGATGGCTCTTGGCACTCCATATCTTGAGATGATATCTCGCTTGATGAACTTGGCCACACTATTCGCAGTGACGTTGGCATATGAGCTAGCTTCAATCCATTTGGTGAAATAATCAATAGCAACCAGAATGAAACGATGTCCGTTGGAGGCCTTTGGGTTGATAGGGCCGATCATATCAATTCCCCACATGCGAACGGCCAGGGCTCGACATTTGATGTAGCTCGGTTGGTGGCGCATTTATCCTGTCGCCGTATACCTGACATTGATGACGGGATCTAACATGCTGGTTGCAATCCGACTCGATAGTTATCCAGTAATATCCGAGTCTCATAATCTTCTAAGCGAGGAGGTGACCATTCATATGCGGCCCGCACTCTCCTTCATGAATCTCTTTCATAATGAGATTTGCTTCTTTGGAATTCACGCACCTCAACGGGAGTGAGTCAAAGGATCTCTTGTATAGGATCTGTCCGGCGAGGAAAAATTTAGATGCCATCTTGCTTATGTACTTTTTATCTTACGGTTGACTGCATTGGGAATTCGCCCTTCGATGAGGTAATTCTTGATGTCATGATACCACGGTTCCTCATCGGGTTCTTCTTCAATGACCATGCGGTATGCGGGTTGCTCAAGGATGTCAATCGTTAACGGTTCTATCTCAAGACCATTTTGCACTTGTAACATGGCTGATAATGTGGCCAAAGCATCAGCAGAATGGTTCTCGAGTTCTCGCGAGATATTCAAAAGTGATCTCCTCAAAATGTTGGATCAGCTCCTCGAGGTACTTATGGTAAGGAATAAGCTTGGGATCCTTTGTCTTCCACTCCCCTTGAGTTTGTAAAATGATTAGCATGGAATCTCCATATACCAGTAGCTTTTTCACCTTTAATGAGATGGCCAATTGTAATCCTAGTATGCATGCTTCATATTCGAAATGTTGTTGGTGCGGGGGAATACCAACTTGGCTGAAACTGGATAATGTTGATCTTCGGGGGATATCAAAGCGCCTTGATGCACGATCCGATGAGGTTCACTGCGCCGTCGAAGTACATTGTCCATTTGTCTTCAGATATATTCAGGATTTGACCTCCCTTGTTTTGCTCTGAAACGTCCTTAGGAGGGTTCTCGGCTAGCATATCAGCAATCGCTCTTCCCTTGACAGATTTTTGGGGAGAGGTTTTGATATCGAACTACGAAAGCGGTATTTGCCATTTAGCCATCTTTCCCAACAACGTTGGTTTCTCCAAAAGGTATTTGATGGGGTCATTCTCGGTGACCAATTCTATATGATAATGCAGCGTATCTTGCCTCAATCTGTGGAGGACCCGGACCAATGCTACGCAAGTCCTTTCCACTTCTTTGGATACTTGACTTGAGATGTTGTAAACTTTTTGCTCAAATAATATATGGCCCGCTCTTTACGATCCTTGGGGTTAGTTTGGGCAAGTAAAGCTCCCGGGGATTCATCATTAAGCTGTCGGATATAGAGTTAGAGGAATGTTAGGGATAGGAGGTACCAATACTTTGGAGGTTGTACCAGATATTCCTTGATCTTCTCAAATGCTTGTTGGCATTCTGCATCCCATTTCACCTTTGCACCTTTCTTTAGCAACTTGAAGAAGGGTTTCGCCGTTTCTGATAGTTGGGATATGAATCTGGATATATAATTCAATCTTCCCGAGTAAACCCCTTACTTCTTTAACGATATGAGGAGTTCCTATTTCCCATATGGCTTTAATCTTGGAAGGGTCAATTTCAATACCACGATTGCTCACCACAAATCCTAGCAGCTTTCCGGATCTTGCGCCAAATACGCATTTCGCGAGGATTCAACTTGAGCTTATATTTTCTCAATCGATCAAATAACTTCTTCAGCACTTTAACATGGTCTTCTCCAGGCTTGGACTTGGCAATCATATCATCCACATAGACCTCGATCTCCTTATGTATCATATCATGAAAAAGGGTCACCATAGCCCTCTGATATGTTGCACTTGCATTTTTCAACCCAAATGGCATCACCTTGTAACAAAAAGTTCCCCATTGTGTAGTGAATGAGGACTTGATCTTATCTTCTTCCTTCAGCATGATCTGATTATATCCACGAGAATCCATCCATAAAGGAGAACAATTCAAAACCCGCGATGCGTCGACGAGCACATCAATGTGCGGTAGGGGAAAATCATCCTTGGGACTAGCTTTGTTCAAGTCCTGATAATCCACGCATATTCTAATTCTCCCATCCTTCTTCTTAACTGGTACGATATTGGCGACCCAATCAGCATATGGGACAGCCTCGATAAATCCAACTTTAAGGAGCTTCATCACCTCTTCCTTGATTTTATCCGCCGCTCGGGATTCATTCTTCCGGGTGATTGATTTACTGGTGTGCAAGAAGGATCCGTGGGCAAAGCATGCTCCACAATCTCACGATCTAAACCCGGCATGTCGGCATACGACCAGGCGAAGATATCTTGATATTCCTTGAGTAACACCGTCATTCTTAAAATATCTGCTGCATACAGGTGTCCTCCTATTTTCACTTCCTTGACGCAATCAGAATCTCCCAAATTAATAGTGATAGGTTCTTCGAAATAGGAGGCTTAGATTCTTCGAAACAATCCCATTCTTTCTTGATATCGCTCACATCAACCTCGTCTATATCAACTTCGCATGCATAGTCATTGAGCTGATCCGAGTCACATATTAACCTGTTATGTATGGGTGGGATGACATGCCTGAAATGCACCATGAAAGGTTAGTATTTAAAGATGATAAAATTGAAGGATGCATGATTTTTATCATGAAAACATTTTTCAAATTCCAATTTTTTAGACAAAGAAAGGAGAACTAGTCCACGATCTTCCGGACATCCTGGTTCTCAAAAGCTATTTAAAATCCAAGATCATATGGCGGATCGGGCCTCAAGTTTCATGGTAGAATCAATTGTCATCATCGGACCAATCCGTTACTCCACATGTCCGTAATCAAGTTTGTGATGATTTTCATTAATAGATGCAACTAAGAACAATACGATCTGCACTTCCTGGATCACAGCATGTGACCCAAAGGGTGCTAAAACATTCAAAAAGTTTTAAAGCAAGTGGAGTAATCAAAATGCATTAAAAGATAAAGTTCGGAAAGAGCCTTTTACTCGGGGGTGGGGAAATCATCGTTCAGCCACTCAATTATCACGTTCACCCGATTATCCAGGAACGGGTTGAATAAGTCCGGCTCTGCATTCTCAGAAATGTCCTCATCTTCCAGCCATTTGCCTCCCTTAGAGAATACCTCGAATAAAGGGTTTAGGAGCATTTTTCCTCTAGCTTTCCATACATCGGTGCCTATGAAACGGCCACCTTGGCGTCCACGGTCTCCATAACAATTGTTTCGACCTCGGCCTCGACCGGTGTTATTTTTCGCTATTCCATTATAACCCAGACCAACCTTGTGGTCATTTGAGTCCAAATTCAAAGGGTTACGGATTCCCCGACCATGTTTCCCTAATCCAGTACCCGGAATAAATCCATTCGAGAGTAGCTCTTTTCCCGCCATAGTCGCGGGTTTCAAAGCTACGGTATAGCCACCTTTGCATCCGGTGACACATGCATGACAGATACAATGTCAAAGGTGTGATAACTCAGCTCCTCCTCTTTTGAGGGTTCAATGTATGGGACCATCCCTTTTAAAGCGGCTCGATGCCCTGTCTCGCCATGGACGGTGATCAATTGACCCTTGACCACAAATTTTAACTTTTGATGCAGAGAGGAAGGTACCGCTCCAGACACATGAATCCACGGTCTTCCCAGGAGCAAGGTGAAGGCGCTTGGAATATCCAATACTTGGAACGGTATAGAAAATGTTACCGGTCCAATGACAATGTCCAATTCGATCTCTCCTACAACATTCTTGGAGACTCCATCAAATGATCGGATGGTGGCCTTGGATGTCTTCACAAAATCTTCATTGATCCCCAAGCTTCTCAAAGTGCTTAGTGGACACAGGTTGAAAGCGGAACCATTATCAATCAAGACGTGAGGCACCTCTTTTCCGTGAAACCTCACAGCTATGTAAAGGGCTTTGTTGTGGACCCGCCCTTCTTTCGGGAAGTCTTCGTCCGAGAAGGATATCTGGTCCTTCAGAAGGATAGCACCCACAAAGTCTCCCAATTGCACTTCGTTAATTGTCTCTGGAACATGCACCTCATCCAGCACCTTCAAAAGGGCGTCTTTGTGCTTTTCAGAATTTTTGAAGAGATCCGATAAGGAAATCCGTGCGGGCATCTTTCGCGATTGGTCAACGACATCATATTCACTGGTCCTCACGACCGATTGCAACTTCTCAACCTCTTCCGCAGTTGGGATTCTCTTTTCGAAATCCACTTCTCTCGGGGGATAACATCTTCCCGATCTCATTATGGCGTCAATCTCGCCGGTTCCATAATCCCAATGAACTGCCCTTGAGTTGTACTCTTCCACAAGCGGTAATTTAATCCTCACCGGTATGATCTTTTCTTGGTAGTGATCCGGATGTTGATGGTTTTTCGAACTAGAAGCTTCTAACTCCCAGCTATCAACTTTGTTCAAATCAATCACAAAACGAATTGGGGCATCTACCATCCCAATCATTTCATCCTCATGAACGTCATCGGGGTTATGTTCGGACTGGCCTTACCAGCGTGGCATTTTCTTCATCGAAATCCCTCTGCCTTTCTCTTCGACTCTCGGGATAATCCCTTCAATCCTCATGCCAATCTCCACCGGATGTTGGAACGATGAGTACGTGTATGCATACATGCGATCAAAGTATTCCGCCGGAAGTGACTTTAGTACAAACTCCAGCATTTCTCTCTCCGACAGCGGCGGTTGCACCATCACAGCGTGTTTCTTCCACCTTCTTGCAAAGAGCTCAAAACTCTCATCTTCACCTTTCCGGATGTTCAACAAATTAGCCTTAGTGAAATAACCCCTAATCCCAGCTTCAAAGTGACGTAAGAAGTGCTCCGATAAATCCTCCCGGTTCGGGACCCAGTCTAGGTCAATTAACTGAAACCATGCTAATGCGGGGCCCGTTAAACTATGTCCGAAATTCCGGATCAATGTTTCATCATATTCATGGTGGCCAATCATTTGGCGGAGATAATATGAGATATGCGCCGGAGGACACCCAGCGCCATTATACTTCGTGCGGAAGGTCACTCTCGGGTTCGCACCTTGAGGCGGGACGTTTCTTGCTTGAGTAAGTGGCGTAATCAGCTCCTTCAACTCATCCATTTTCCTCGACACGTCATCTCCTTGCTCTTGCAGTAGAACGATCTTTCGATTCTGTGTCTCCATGGTCCGCCGTATCTCCAGAATCTACACGCTTTCTTCTATCGCCATAGTATTCCTTTTGGTCGTCAATTGCGATAAATCTGCTACCATAGTTGTTAAATGACGCATGTGCGTCTCCAGATTAGAAAGTCGCATATCGACCTCTCGATTCTCCTGTTCATTCCGAGGAGCCGCTTGGTCCTTAACTTCATCGATCGTTCCCACAAATTCATCGCTTGCGGGGTCATCCATTCCACCCCACCCATCGGGGACTACATCTCCAGAGTCAACAAAGAAACTCGGGGGGCGCCGAATATAGCACTTTAAAGTTGTACCCACCACTATCTTCCCCCAGGTTATCAACTATTTCGCCCCTCTCTAGGGCTTTCTGCAAAAATCTTCTATCGCCTCGGCGGGCCTTATCCAGACGGACTTCATATTCGTCTATGTCTTCAATTTCTTGACCATCTTTGATGCTCATCAAATATCCTGAGGGTATTTTTAAAACAGCTCCCCTCGTAGGTTTCATTGCGAACTCCTCGGACAGCATGTCTACCGCCACGTAGGTCCCCATGAAAGCGACATTTTCCATTCTTCCTATGACGCCCAAGCTAATTAATTTTTCCAAGCAAGCCTCTTTTTGCTCCCGGAAATACTCTCTCCTTCCGGTATTGCGAGGCCAATGTCAAGATATCCCGCATTTTACTCATGTCCACTATGAATTCCAGAACCTCATCCTCTTCACCTCCAAAAATCGCGTTTACTTCGCGATGCTCGAGTAGCGGGTTCTGCTGCACATTTGGTTCAGCTTTATCAAACTCTAGAACTTTTCCGTCGATCAATGCTTGCACCTTGAACTTCAAAGCGAGACAGTTGTCCGCGTTATGCCCCCTTTCTCCCATATGGTATACGCACGTCCGGGGTCTCATCATACCCAGGAAATCTTGGCGGGTGAGCTCTAGGTGGCTCTTTTTTGCAACTAAGCGATTTTCCAATAGCATGGGTAACAATTTGGATAAGGGTCGGGGTAGTGGGGTAAAAACAACCTGGGGTTCTTTTTTCTGAATTCCGGTGGTTTGGAAGTAGTCCAGGAGCACGTTCCTTGGGTAGGAATTGAAGGCGAGAAATTTCCGGGCTTTGGCGGGTTAGGGACAAAGGCTACTTCTCCAGTTTGCTCCCTAATATCCCTTCTCAAAGGGTATTGGCGTTTGAAAGGCGCCTCGGGTATCTTCTTCTCTCTTAATGCCCACTCGTGGCGTTACGCCACCTTGATTAGGTGCGCAAATGTTTGACACCCGGAGGTGTTCGGTTTGTCGAAAAATTCAAATGGAAGGGCCTTGAGAAACAGATCTATTAGTTCTTCTTCCGGGACGGGTGGCTTTACCTGCACAGCCGGTGCTCTCCATCTCCGGGCGTAGGCGCGAACGGCCTTGCTCTTTCCTTTTACGGTCCTTAAAAGGTCCTCTCTAGTTAGGGCGGTCAAAGTGTTAAATTTGTATTGCCGAAGGAACTCGTCTGCCGGTTTATCCCAATCGGCGAGCTTCTCTGGCTCCAATTCAATGAACCACGCCGGGGCTGCCCCAGATAGGCTTTCCTGGAAAGTGTTAACCAGTAGTGGAATGTTGTCGGAGAACTGCGACATTCGGCGCAAGTAATACTTCAAGTGCGCCTTGGGACACCCGGTCCCATTATATCTTCTTACAAAGTCTGGTTCCTTGTAATCGGCAGGAACCTCTATCTTTTCGAACGGTGCAACCTTGTCGAATCTCGAGAGCTCATAACCTTGACTCACCAAACACTCTTCGATCTTAGCGAGCCTCTTAATTTCCTCTTCCATTTTGAGGACTTGCTTCTCCTTTTTCTCCAGGTCAATCACAATGGGAGGATCCTTAGGCGGTCTTTCCGGATTCAGAGTTGGATTGGCGGCGGGCGCCGGATTAGCATTTGCTCCATCGGATGGCCCCGCAGAGCTTGAGAATTAGGGTCAACGGGGTATCTCCCCTGGCTTGCAATCATCATTGCCTTCATCTCCGCCACCATTGTGGCGATCACATTCATTTGATTCTCCAGATTACCCACACGAGGTGCGAGCTCTTCTTGTTCCATCCTTAACTTGCGCGTTTTGCTACGAGTCCTCGTATTTATCGCTCACCTGTTTTCAGGATATCAAATCAGTATGGGAAATATTAAAGGATTGGAGACATTGATCCGTGGTAATTGACTTTTCTATATGTATGCATGAAATGCTCATAAAAGAAATAGTATGTATTTATTACAAACCAAATTGTTCAAAAGTATCTAAAAGATAACAAATATGCAAAATCTAAATGGGGGAATGGATCTATCCAAGTCGGGGCGCTTCCACTCTTCTTGCTCTTCGATCCATCGGAATCCCACAAGTATGGGTCTTCTCCTTCTTCCGACATCCACTGCTCCGGATCCTCGGGAATGTATGGTTCTACTCCCGGTACATATGGTACTATGTACTCCGGCTCATATGACTCCACTTCTTCAATCCGAGGAGATACGCACTCGGGTACATATGGCTCTACCATTGATTGGCGATACTCCTTAAACTTCTTGATATACTCCTTGGAAGCTCTATGAATGTTCATCTCATTATCCAAATAATCCGGCCACTCAACTTGTTGCAGCGGGGAGTTCTTCAAAGCATGAAGGATAAGCTTGATCCGAGCCCGATACAACTCCTTTGTTTCCTTAGTGAGCTTTCCTCGTGTCATATCAAATGAGAAAATCCCGGGACAAACATCCGGTGGTATCTCTTGTAGAACTCCAAATTGCCTCACCACTCGAATGGGGTAATACGCCACAGCGCGCGGTACATCCCAATAAGGGAATAGGGTTATCTTCAATACCCGAAATGCGAGCTTCTACGATCTTGGGCCAAGTCAAACGCCATCTAATATGCTCGGGTTTCAAATTGTCCAATAGCTCAACCCACTTTTTGAATGAGTATTTGGGTACAAGGGATTGACACTTAAGGAAGGATCTAAGGGGGTGAACGTGCTCATTGATCTCATAACACCCCACCCGGAGTTGGAAAGTCTTTATATGAGAGGTGAACCACAAGTGGAGTAATCCGCTAGACGCTTGGAAAACGGCCTTTTTTGAAGACTTGGAACGATTCAGGGAGAGAAAAGTCTCAGCTAAGATCATGTACGAATAATCCCAGCGACAACACGCTTGTCCGGCTATATGGGTTATGGAGGGGTCAAAAGTAGTTCTAGAAGTCGGGAATAGAACGAATGCAAAGAAAGCCAAGATAAACACCTTTCCCGATTTATGACCGGTTTCGGTGGGTAGAGAGGAATAGTTATCGAAAAGGAACGAGAATGTGAATTTGTTGGAATTGGATTTGCAAACTTTTTCAATTTCAGAAGTTTTAAGGCGAAGGAAACTCGATAACGAACGAGTGGAGTCCATGTCCAAAGGGGGTTGAGCTATACGTTCTTCAAATTTGGCCCCGATAATAGCGGTATACTCCTCAAGCGTAGGGGTCAATTCCAATCCTCGAAAGTTGAATGTCATTGTTCGCGCGTCCCATGCCTTGGCTAGTGCTTGAATGAGCGCCGGTTGGTATTCCACTTTGATCAAATCTACAAGTCGTCCCAAACGTCCTTCCACATAGGCTTTGTTGACGATGTCGAGGCGATCCCACCATATAGCGAGTTCCTTGCGCGGTATTGGGATGATTTTGATGTCTCCATTCCCCATGATCTATAATGCAAAAAATGATGATCCTAAAGTCAATTACCACAGTTTAATATGCATATGTATGTAATGTGATGCAAATGCGCTAACCAAATTCCATGTCATCTTTTGGTAACATGAGGGTCAACTACTCCCACTTGACCCAAATAAGCCAAATAGGGTAATTATGGACCAAATCTCACCCAAAGATGGCATGTAATTTGATTAGGATCGTTTAAGCGTAATCGGGGTAAAAAGTCGTTCACAAATTAACAACTCATGAAATTTACAAGTCTAATACAATAAAGTCAAAAAAGATAGAACATGATAATATCTAGAGATGTTCGGACAATAAATGTCGATGAAAGTACATAATAGACTCAAAATATAATGAAACCTAGAAAATGCCCCAAAGTCGTACTAATCTAGACAGTGGGAATGGTATCCTCATCCGATGAAATCTCTACTATCTCGGGAAGTTTGATATCTTCTTCATCATCGGAGGATATGGTGATGATTTCCTTCTTCTTGATCGAGGAGTGTTTTGGGGCCGTCTTGGTCGCACGTGGCTTTCTTGCCAACTTCATGTATAACTCCCAGATTCTTTCTTTCTCGCGCTCGAGTTCCAAATATCGTCCACATCGGGTATAATCGCAACTCTCGCTACGGATGCGGTTTCGTCCGTTAAGCTCTCGTCCGTGAACAAATCCGAAAATTCGGAATGAAGCGGGTACTCGGTCCTCGCGTCGAATGGTCCTCCGCTCCCATGTGAATACATCGGGTACAACAACACGACTTTGGGGCGCCATCTATCCTAAAAAGGAAAATTTGACTTTCAACCCCGATCACTTAAACGATCTTACAAATTGTGATGATATGTAATGAAAATGCATGATATGCAAAATTTAAATTTACAAGTTCAAAATAAAAAGGGTAGAAAGCCTTACCAACCGATGTTACTCTCTTTTTGGTTTTTGGTTTTAGGTATACCAACCATCCATTTCACATGCGCATGAGACAGGTGAGGTTTAACTCTAAAGAAATCAAAAAGGCTCGGGTATGGACCTAAAAAAGCTCCCGCTATACAAATCGAGGGCCGCCCACAAGCGCAATCAAACAACAAGTGGGTAGGACCATCAATCTTACATAGCGAGCGGGATCAAATATGGTCAACCCAAGTGCAATCAAACACAAGAGCTTCGCATACCGATCCCTATCTATGGCGACCTAAGAGGTGATTTCGCGGCTCGGGTTTAGGCGCTTGTGTGTGCAGATGTCGTGATCCTCGAAATATGCAAGACATGCACCACAATTTATATTCAAAACACCGCTTCAAAATTTGCATAAATAAACAAACAATCCAAAACTCCATATCCGCATCAAAAATGGTTAGCACAGACGCCACCCCTTATAACTCCCATCTGCATCAACATTTAACACTTTTTTGTTAGTGGACGTACCTCATCTTCAAGAGCATCTGTAGAAAACGAGGTTAGAAAACAATCAGCATTTTTATCGGCTTAAATCCTCTTAAAGACGTCCCCGGTGGAGTCGCCGGTCTGTCGCGACCCTCCGGAAATTTCTTTCCGGGGTGGAATAGGGCTAACGAGCCGATCCCTCCTTTTATAGACATATATATGGGGGATCGCGAGTCTCTCCCAAGGCCCATTACTCGAATCGCGATGTCGGGTAAAATTTATCAAATATCGAAATTGACCTTGTGTGGTCGGGTGGCATGTGCGAGGTGTACATGCAATTCGGAGTCGCCACCGATCGATTTATTGGAAGGTACGATCGGAAAACCTTACCGAGCGGTCGGGAGAAACCGTTCGGTTCCGCGAAAACCAGAGATTTTGGGTCCGGGGACTTGGTTACGCCAAGTTTCAAATTTGACGCCCTTTCGGTTACCGATGTTGATTGTTTTTCTAACCTAAGATTTCATGCAGATACGATATCGGATGAGGTAGGTCCTAAAAAATCTGAGTATTCATGCGGATGGGAATTTTCTATCCTAATCAATCACAATCGGAGGAATTAATGCGCAATCAAAATCATTACAAGCAATCAAATCAATCAATCAAGGTTTGATATGTCTAAAATGGCCCTATCGGCCCACACAAAAATCAATTTTGGGTATCGGGGTGATTTGGTAAAAATTTGGGGCGGAAGGCCCGGAAGGGTAGAATGGTCATTTTTGGGAGTTCGGGACCCAAAAATCACAAAATTAGGGTCGGGCCAGTTGAATGTGGCCATTTCCCATTTTTTGTAATTTTATGGAATTTTTCTAATTTTTTCTATTTTTTTGGAATTTTCATTTATTTTTTAAAAATATTGGAAATTTTCCGGATCGAAATTAATCGACCCTCGAAGTCTAAAAAATTTTCGATCCAGACTTTATGAGTCCCGAATCGATCTACAAATTTTTAGAAATTTTTTATGAAAATCAGGGAATTTTTATGAATTTTCTAAGTATTTTTACAATTTTTTTGGATTTTTGGAAAATTTTTATGAAAATCAGGGAATTTTTATGAATTTTCTAAGTATTTTTACAATTTTTTTGGATTTTTGGAAATTTCTTTTTATTTTTTATTATTTTTTATTACTAAACCGGACCGGGTCAACCCGGTCAACGACCAACCCGGTCCGACTCGCCCGCAATACCTAAAACGACAACGTACGTATATACCTATTTATTTGATTTTTTCATGAATTTCTAAACCTAATTTCTAATATTCTGAATATAAAAGAAAATAACGGACGGTTGAGATCAACTTCGAAGATTAATCTCGACCGTCCGTGAGTCTCAAAGCAAAACGACGCCGTGTCTACTCCCGCCCACAAAACGACGCCGTATTTCAATTTCAAATGAACGGCCAAGATTAAGTCTTTGGATTCCATCTCGGCCATCAACTCGCTTAGGCTAAAACGACAGCGTATTGAACATTTAACGGACGGCCACGATCGATCCTTGAACTAATCCTAGCCGTCGCCTCGTCTAGCTATAAAACGACGACACTTTATTTAAAAACCTTGAACGGTCACGATTGGCTCTAGATCTGATCTGAGCCGTTCGTCCGCCTACGACTCAAAAACGACGTCGCATCCTTTAATATCGCGAACGGTCACGATTAAACTTGGACTCGATCCCCACCGTTCATCACGTCCCGAACCAAAACGACGCCGCCCAGACTCTAATCAAACGGCACCGTTTCATTTATTTTCTATTTTCTTCCTAATATACCAATATCTAGAAAATATAAAAATTAGATCTAACGGTCCGAAATTAAACCTACCTAATTTTCACCACCGTTAGATCAAAGGCGATCGGGATTGTTCGCGCCAACGACCAAGCCACCTCGGCATGAACCGGACCTATCACCGAATGACACCTAGGACGCCGACTCGTTGACCATGACATGTCGCCTTCTTCTTCAACCTAGCGACGACACAGAATGGACGGCCGAGAACGCTCCGGCGAGATCTAACGGCGAGATCTCGCCGGAATGACGCGAGACCAACACCGGACGACTCACTCGGACTTCCCGGATCAACATATCCAAAGATTAAGTGATTGTATCTACGAGAATCAACATATATCAAGCTCACACAAGATCGAGATCGCATGGTTCAATCAAGCAAAAAGAGCATTACAGTTCAATTCCTTCACACGAAGCTCGAAGATGAGTTGAGGAAACTTACCTCGAGTCCCGATCGGACTCGCGAAGAGCTGGAGAGGTCGGCGGTGTTCGGCCGGACCGCGATGATTGGAGGTTTCGACTCAGGATGTTCGAGCAAGATTGATGCAAAAACCGGATACGAGCATGGTCGGTGAGGCTCGGGCATCAAAAGGCACACAACAATTTCACGAATCATGCTTAGGATGTGAGGATGCCATGATTACACAAGTAGCGAGATAGGAAGATTAACTCACCGATTCTGGGCTCGCAACTTGACCGAGCTGTCGCGATCGAATCCTCGGAGCCTAAACGAAGCTTACGGACGTGATTTCAAGTCTTGATTCGCTCCGGATTGGCCTCACCAAGAGCTCACAGTCGAGCTCGAGTTCTCAACCGAGCGAGCGGGAGAACGAGCTCTCTCTCGTTTTCTCTCTCTCTCTCTAGCTCTATCAACAACTTGCGAACAGAATGAGCCCCCCCTCGGATCGAGAACCTTCTTGGCTATTTATACCCAACCTTTGAAAAATGCGCGCGCGGGAGCTTGAGCTGGCCGAGCACTTCACACGCGCACACACGTGCCATTTGGGTCGCCGGACGGCGATGGAATCTGTTATGATTCCGTCCAAGTCCGTCAAGTCCCCGTTGAGCCTTAAACGAACACGAATTGCATCTGGTTTTGCAAATGTTGACTTTACGTGCGCCGGAACTTTGACTGGCCCACCGGAGCTCCTCCGGCGACCATTGGTCGCGAAACTAATCCCAATCAATAGGTATCGATCCAATGTATAAAACCCCCAAGTTGATTCATTCGATTAGGCTTGCATTGGCCTTCAATTTGATGGTTGAAGTTCACCCACGAACCTGCAAAATCACGCGAGTCACCCGAGGAAGAAGACATCATTTGGGACCGGTTCGACCGGGTTCGACCGTGATCGGACCGGTGCGAACCGGTTCGAGACGTGTTTTATGCACAATTTTCCAAATTAATCAAAATCGGTAAGGAATTTTTGCAATTAATTTTCAAAATTGGACTTAGGGGCTTGGATATTATCTAGAAATGTAATTTTACCCAAAATTTCCCATCAATTTATACAAAACCCCCAAATTTTAAATTTGCCCAAATTGGGGAAAACTTCAATTGGATGTGTAATTGATCAAATTGGACCATGAGACCCATTCCAGTTGATTTAGAATGCATGAAAACATAGGGGACCAGTCCAATTTTGCCACGAAAGTCCCTCAATTAAAAGTAATTTCAAAAATTGACCAATTGAGGGACTAAATTGAAAATATTTTGGGGATTTTGCCTAATTCGTGCAATTCGCGCAATTGTGGGTGCAATTGATCAAATTGAAGTTCAAAGGGACTGCGATTGAATGTCTAGACACAAAATGTGCAAAAATTACAAATAAAAAGATTCAATTGGTATTTTTTATGAAAATTCAACTCTAGGTGTTGTGAAGTAACTCCTAAAATTGAACTCAATTTTTGATTTTTCTTGAGGTCAATATGAAAAGGGAATTAAAAGAAAAATATTGCACATTTTTCTGTATTTTTGCGACCTCGAAAAGTATTTTTTATGAATTTTTCAAATATTTTCCTATTTTCCGAAAATATTAAAAAAATGCGAAAGATATGAAAAAATATTTTTTGTTCCAAATTGGTTCCTTAAGCTTGGCCAAGGCTTCCAATGTTGATTTTATAATTTTTTAATTTTTTGTGAATTTTTAATGAATTTTGGAAAATAAAACTAAAGGAAAATCGACTAAAAATTCGGGTGTCAACAACCAGTAGCTTCTTCACCTTTAATGAGATGGCCAATTGTAATCCTAGTATGCAGGCTTCATATTCAGAAATATTATTGGTGCATGGGAACACCAATTTGGCTGAAACTGGATAATGTTGATCTTCGGGGGATATCAAAAGCGCCCCGGTGCACGATCCAGTGAGGTTCACTGCGCCGTCGAAATACATTGTCCATTTGTCTTGAGATATGTTCGGGATTTGACCTCCCTTGTTTTGCTCTAAAACATCCTTAGGAGGATTCTCGGCTAGCATGTCAGCAATTGCTCTTCCCTTGATATACTTTTGGGGAGAGGTTTTAATATCAAACTCTGAAAGAAGTATCTGCCATTTGGCCATCTTTCCTAGCAACGTCGGCTTTTCGAAAAGGTACTTGATGGGGTCATTTTCAGTGACCAATTCTATATGATAATGCAGCGTATCTTGCCTCAATCCGTGGAGGACCCAATCCAATGCTACACAAGTCCTTTCCACCGCCGGGTACTTGGCTTCAGATGTTGTGAACTTTTTGCTCAAATAGTATATGGCACGTTCCTTACGATCCTTGGGGTTAGTTTGAGCTAATAAAGCTCCCAAGGATTCATCATGGACTGTCGGATATAGAGTTAAAGGAATGTTAGGGATAAGAGGTACCAGTACTAGGGGTTGTACCAAATATTGCTTGATCTTCTCAAATGCTTGTTGACATTCTGCATCCCATTTTACTTTTGCGCCTTTCTTTAACAGCTTGAAGAAGGGTTTCGCCGTTTTTGATAGTTGAGATATGAATCCGGATATATAATTCAATCTTCCCAATAGACCCCTTACTTCTTTGACAGTAGAGAGAGTCCCTATTTCCCATATAGCCTTGATCTTGGAAGGGTCAATCTCTATACCACGATTGCTCACCACAAATCCTAGCAGCTTTCCGGATCTTGCGCCAAATACGCATTTTGCCGGATTCAACTTGAGCTTATACTTTCTCAATCGATCAAATAACTTCTTCAGCACTTTAACATGGTCTTCTCCAGGCTTGGACTTGGCAATCATATCGTCCACATAGACCTCAATCTCCTTATGTATCATATCATGAAAAAGGGTCACCATAGCCCTCCGATACGTTGCCCCTGCGTTTTTTAATCCAAAAGGCATTACCTTGTAGCAGAAAGTTCTCCATTGTGTAGTGAATGAGGTCTTGATCTTATCTTCTTCCTTCAACATGATCTGATTATATCCAGAGAATCCATCCATAAAGGAGAATAATTCAAAGCCCGCGGTACTATCGACGAGCACATCAATGTGCGGTAAGGGAAAATCATCCTTCGGACTAGCTTTGTTCAAGTCCCGATAATCCACACATATTCTAATTCTCCCGTCTTTCTTCTTTCTTGGCACGATGTTGGCGACCCAATCAGCATACGGGACAGCCTCGATAAATCCAACTTTAAGGAGCTTCATGACCTCTTCCTTAATCTTATCTGCCAGTTCGGGATTCATTCTTCCGGGTGATTGATTTAATGGTGTGCAAGAAGGATTTGTGGGCAGAGCATGCTCCACAATTTCACGATCTAGACCCGGCATGTCAGCATATGACCAGGCAAAAATATCTTGATATTCTTTGAGCAATGCTGTCATTCTTAAAACATCTGCTGCGGACAGGTGTCCTCCTATTTTCACTTCCTTGACGCAATCAGAATCTCCCAAATTAATAGTAATGGGTTCTTCAGAGATAGGGGGTTTAGATTCTTCAAAACAATCCCATTCTTTCTTGATATCACTCACATCAACCTCGTCTATATCAACTTCACATGCATAATCATCGAGCTGATCCGAGTCACATATTAACATGTTACGTATGGGTGGGATGACATGCCCGAAATGCACCATGAAAGGTTAGTATTCAAAGATGATAAAATTGAAGGATGCATGATTTTTATCATGAAAACATTTTTCAAATTCCAATTTTTAGACAAAGAAAGGAGAACTAGTCCACGATCTTCCGGACATCCTGGTTCTCAAAAGCTATTTAAAACCCAAGATCATATGGCGGATCGGGCCTCAAGTCTCATGGTAGAATCAATTATCATCGTCGGACTAATCCGTTGCTCCACATGTCCGTAATCAAATTTGTGATGATTTTCATTAATAGATGCAACTAAAGGCAATACAATACTACACTTCCTGGATCACAGCATGTGACCCAAAGGGTGCTAAAAAGCGAAAAGCTTCAAAAACAAATGCAGTAATCAAAATGCATTAAAAGATAAAGTTCAGAAAGAGCCTTTTACTCGGGGGTGGGGAAATCATCGTCCAGCCACTCAATTATCACGTTCACCCGATTATCCAGGAACGGGTTGAATAAGTCCGGCTCTGCATCCTCAAAGATGTCCTCATCTTCCAGCCATTTGCCTCCTTTAGAGAATACCTCGAATAAGGGGTTTAGGAACATCTTCCCTTTAGCCTTCCATGCATCGGTACCTATGAAACGGCCACCTTGGTGTCCACGGCGTCCACGGTTTCCATAACACTTGTTTCGACCTCGGCCTCAACCTGTGTTATTCTTCACTATTCCATTATAACCCAGACCAACCTTATGGTCATTTGAGCTCAAATTCAAAGGGTTAAGGATTCCCCGACCATATTTCCCTAATCCAGCACCTGGAATAAATCCATTCGAGAGTAGCACTTTTCCCGCCATAGTCGCAGGTCTCGAAAGCTCGGGTGTAGCCACCTTTGCATCCGGTGACACATGCATGACAGATACAATGTCGAAGGTATGATAACTTAGCTCCTCCTCCTTTGAAGGCTCAATGTATGGAACCATCCCTTTTAAAGTGGCTCGATGTCCCGTCTCGCCATGGACGGTGATCAACTGACCTTTGACCATGAATTTTAACTTTTGATGCATGGAGGAAGGTACCGCTCCGGACACATGGATCCATGGTCCTCCCAAAAGCGGGGTGAAGGCGCTTGGAATATCCAATACTTGGAACGGTATAGAGAAAGTTACTAGTCCAATGTCAATGTCCAGCTCAATCTCTCCTACAACATTCTTGGAGACTCCATCAAATGATCGGATGGTGGCCTTGGATGTCTTCACAAAATCTTCATTGATCCCCAAGCTTCTCAAAGTGCCCGGAAGACATAGGTTGAAAGCGGAACCATTATCAATCAAGACGTGAGGAACCTCCTTTCTATGGCACCTCACGGCGATGTAGAGGGCTTTGTTGTGGACCCGCCCTTCTTTCGGGAAGTCTTCGTCCGAAAAGGATATCCGGTCCTTCGGAAGGATAGCACCCACAAAGTCTCCTAGTTGCACTTCGTTAATTGTTTCCGGAACATGAACCTCATCCAGCACTTTCAAAAGGGCATCCTTGTGCTTTTCAGAATTTTTGAAGAGATCCAGTAAGGAAATCCGTGCGGGCATTTTCCGCAGTTGGTCAATGACCTCATATTCACCGGTGCTCACGACCGATTGCAACTTCTCAACCTCTTCTGCGATCGGGTTTTTCTTTTCGGAATTCACCTCTCTTGGTGGATAACATCTTTCCGATCTCATTATGGCATCGATCTCGCCTGTTCCATAGTCCCAATGCACTGCCTTCGAGTTGTACTCTTCCACAGGCGGTAATTTAATCCTCACCGGTATGATCTTTTCGGGTGATAACGGCTGTTCCGAACTAGAAGCTTCCAACTCCCAGCTATCTACTTTGTTCAAATCAATCACAAAACGAATCGGGGTATCTACCATCCCGATCATTTCATCCTCATGAACATCCTCGGGGTTATGTTCTAGACCTAGCCTTACCAGCGTGACATTTTCTTCATCCGGATCCCTCTGCCTTTCCCTTCTGACTCTCGGGATAATTCCTTCAATTCTCATACCAATCTCCACCAGATGTTGGAATGACGAGTACGTGTATGCATACATGCGGTCAAAGTATTCAGCCGGAAGGGATTTGAGCACAAACTCCAGCATTTCTCTCTCCGACAGCGGCGGTTGCACCATCACAGCATGTTTCTTCCATCTCCTAGCGAAGAGTTCAAAACTCTCGTCTTCACTTTTCCGGATGTTCAACAAATTAGCTTTAGTGAAATAACCTCTGATTCCAGCTTCAAAGTGTCGTATGAAGTGTTCTGATAATTCCTCCCAATTCGGGACCCAGTCTAGGTCAATTAACTGAAACCATGCTAGTGCGAGGCCCGTTAAACTATGTCCGAAATTCCGGATCGGTGTTTCGTCATCTTCATGATGGCCAACCATTTGGCGAAGATAGTATGATATATGAGCCAGAGGACACCCAGCGCTATTATACTTCGTGCGGAAGACCACTCTTGGGTTCACGCCTTGGGGCGGAACATTTCTTGCTTGAGTAAGTGGCGTAATCGGCTCTTTCAACTCTTCCATTTTCCTCGATACATTGTCTCCTTACTCTTCCAATAGAGCGATCTTTCGATTTTGTGTGTCTATAGCCCGCCGCATTTCCAGAATCTGCATGCTCTCTTCTAATCTCGTGGCGTCATTCTTAGCCATCAATTGCGATAATTCCGCTACCATGGTTGTTAAATGTCGCATATGGGTCTCCAAATTAGAAAGTCGCACGTTGGACTCCTGATTCACCTGCTCATTCCGAGGAGCCGCTTGGTCTTTAACTTCATCGACCGTTCCCACAAATTCTTCACTTGCGGGGTCATCCATTCCACCCCACCCATCGGGGACTACATCTCCAGAATCGACAAAGAAACTCGGGGGCGCCGAGTAAAGCACTTTAAAGTTATAGCCACCACTATCTTCTCCTAAATTGTCCACTACTTCACCTCTCTCAAGAGCTTTCTGCATGAATCTTCTATCACCTCTGCGTGCTTTATCCAGGCGGACTTCATATTCATCTATCTCTTCGATTTCTTGGCCATCTTTAATGCTCATCAAATATCCTGAGGGTATTTTCAAAACAGCTCCCCTCGTAGGTTTCATCGCAAACTCCTCAGACAACATGTCCACTGCCACGTAGGTCCCTTTAAAGGCAGCGTTTTCCATTCTTCCCATAACGCCCAGATTGATCAACTTTTCTAAGCAAGCTTCCTTTTGCTCCTGGGAAATACTTTCTCCTTCGGGGTATTGCGAGGCCAACGTCAAGACATCCCGCATTTTACTCATGTCCACTATAAACTCCAGAACTTCTTCCTCTTCACCTCCAAAAATCGCGTTCACCTCGCGATGCTCGAGTAACGGGTTCTGCTGCACATTAGGTTCGGTCTTATCAAACTCTAAAACTTTTCCATCGATCAATGCTTGCACCTTGAACTTGAGAGCGAGACAGTTGTCCACGTTATGTCCCCTTTCTCCCAAATGGTATACGCATGTCCGGGTCTCATCATACCCAGGAAATCTTGGCGGGTGAGCTCTAGGTGGCTCTTTTGCAACTAAGCGGTTCTCCAGAAGCATTGGAAGTAGTTTGGATAAGGGTCGGGGTAGTGGGGTGAAAACAACCGAGTTCTTTTTTCTGAATTCCGGTGGTTTGGAAGAGGTCCAGGAGGACGTTCCTTGGATAGGGATTGAAGGCGAGAAATTTCTGGGCTTTGGCGGGTTAGGGACAAAGGCTACTTCTCCAGTTTGTTCCCTAATATCCCTTCTCGAAGGGTATTGGCGTTTGAATGGTGCCTCGGGTATCTTCTTTTCTCTTAGTGCCCACTCGTGGCGCTCCGCCACCTTGATCAAGTGCGCAAATGTCTGACACCCTGAGGTGTTCAGCTTGTCGAAAAACTCAAAAGGAAGGGCCTTGAGGAAAAGGTCTATCAATTCTTCTTCCGGGACTGGCGGTTTTACCCGCACGGCCAGTGCTCTCCATCTCCGGGCGTAGGCGCGAACGGCCTCGCTCTTTCCTTTTACGATTCTGAGAAGGTCCTCCCTAGTTAGGGCGGTCAAAGTGTTAAACTTGTATTGCCGAAGGAACTCGTCTGCCGGCTTGTCACAATCGGCGAGCCTCTCCGGCTCCAATTCTATGAACCACGCCGGGGCCGCCCCAGATAGGCTCTCTTGGAAAGTGTTGACCAGTAATGGGATGTTGTCCGAGAATTGCGACATTCGGCGCAAATAATACTTCAAGTGCGCCTTGGGACACCCGGTCCCATTATATCTCCTCACAAAGTCTGGTTCTTTGTAATCAGCAGGAACCTCTATCTTTTCGGATGGTGCAACCTTGTTGAACCTCGAGAGTTCATAACCCCGACTCGCCAAACACTCTTCGATCTTAGCAAGCCTTCTTATCTCCTCTTCCATTTTGAGGACCTGCTTCTCTTTCTTTTCCAAATCTATCATAACAGGAGGATCTTTGGGCGGTCGCTCCGGATTCAAAGTAGGATTAGCGGCAGGTGCCGGACTAGCGTTTGTTCCATCGGATGACCCCGCAGGGGCTTGAGAATTAGGATCGACAGGGGTATCTCCCCCGACTAGCGATCAACATCGCTTTCATCTCCGCCACCATTGTGGCGATCACGTTCCTTTGGTTCTCCAAATTACCCACACGAGTTGCGAGCTCTTCTTGTTCCATCTTCAATTTGCGCGTTTTGCTACGAGTCATTATATTTGTCACTCACCTGTTTTCAGAACATCAAATCAGTATGGGAAATATTTAAGGATTGGAGACATTGATCCGTGGTAATTGACTTTTCTATAAGTATGCATGAAATGCTCATAAAAGAAATAATATGTATCTATTACAAACCAAATTGTTCAAAAGTATCTAACAAATATGTAAAATCTAAATGGGGGAATGAATCTATCTAAGTCTGGGACGCTTCCGGTCTTCTTGTTCTTCTGATCCATCGGAATCCCACTGGTATGGGTCTTCTCCTTCCGCCGACATCCACTGCTCTGGATCTTCGGGAATGTACGTGTCACGCCCCGCACCTCCATCAGCGGTCGAACATCCCACATGGTCAAGAGAAAACTCGCGAACCTCACCAGGATCGGGAACGGACATAATATGCGCGAGATGCAAATGCAAGCGGAAACAGACATAACAAACCCGGAAAAATAATAGAATGACTCCAGAACATAATACAAGCATACATATAACCTAACCAGTAGGTTTGGAGTTCATACAGACTACCCGAAATAAAACAACTACGACCCAAGGATAGGACACGGGGACGCAAAAGGAACCTCCCAAGACAAAATCACTCGTCAACATACGAGGATACAAAAGTGGGGGTAAAGAACTCTAAACACCTAATGGTCAGACGTCCTCATCGGAAGTATCCCCAGCAGGGGGAGCGTACTCTGGGGAAAAACTTGTCTCGATAGCCCCATCCAACTCTAGCTCCGGCTCCTCCTCCGGCTCGGACTCCTCCGCATGCTCATCCATCTCTTGATCATACACCGGATCTACAAGCGGCACCACGATCGGCCCAGGTTCCGGAATCGCCATGGGATCGCCAACGGCACCATCAGGCTCCACAATTCCTCCGTCCATAGCAGCGTGTCCAGGCAAGGGGGACTTCGGCTCCGGGATCGGTCCGACTACGGGTCTAATGTCGGGGAGTCGAGAAGGCGAAACTACCGAGTGTCTAGGTCCGGCGGCCTCCAAGACATGCTCCGGAATCACCTCCTCCCTCGGGGGTCCAGATAAATAGTCTCCGTCCTTATATGTCCACGAAATAAAGGTATAGGGAATCCAGCGGTCACTCGAGTCGTCAACCCATAATGTACTAGCCCTCCGATAATGGGTCCGGTCCGGTCCGACTCGATACTCTGTGATGACCGGCTCAAACTGCGTCGGTAGCCCGAAGAGCAATGGCATCCTGGCTGTCGGGGTTGGTGGTCTGAAAAGTGGGTCCCACAGAGGGGTGAGATAAAATCCCAAGAAGGTGGATCTAAGCCGACTCTAGGGTATGGTACCTCCGAGCTAGTCAAACTAAGATAATTAACCCAGCACACACAGACAACTCAATTCAATAAGAAAATCAATCCAAAACTTACGACACACAATCTCTTAATCCAGTCATCAAACTTCTATGCTATGGCACTTTAGACTTCAGGCATTACCGCAATTCAATCACACGTGACATCAATATCAAGTAGTCCATTCTCGGGCCCGCGTCTCAACGCCTCGGGCTTATAACACATCCTCTCAATCATCTAGCCCCCGTAACTACGCATCGGGCTTAAAATATATTCTCGGTATATATATATACGTGTGCACACCGGGGTCTCGGACACTTAGGAATACGCCCCATAAAAACTCGGTCTCAGACAATTAGACGAATACGGCATCACTATGGCCTCGGACGACTTGATTGAATACGACTATATTCATAGACTTGCGTAGTAACGCATCAGGTGTGACATTCTGAATTCCGACCCCATTTCGAAGTTATGAATGAAATGAGTATCGATGTATTCCAGTAACCTCACTCAGAATTGATCACTCTTGAGATAACCGACCAAAGGGAATGGCTAAATAGGATAGTCGCGACCATAAAGGACTCGACCGCGGATCGGTATCCCGACCATAAGGGTCGTCGAGGGTACATTCGGGCCATTGCGGGCCGATCCAGGGTTGACGTCGAACTATTTGCTAGCGCGTGCAATTGGTTCGCGGGTGATACCGCTACGCCATAGCAGATTTGCAAATAACCCCGAACGATTCCCGACAATCGCGTCCCGTCAAGCCGACCGTTTCCCTCGCGATTACATGACAACCAGGGTCGCCGTGGTCCGGATTCTTAAAACGTGGTAACTAAAATCACGGGTCGATACGCGTAGCTCCCGAAAGCCGCCCGTCGGTTAGAGGTGCCTAAAATGAGATCGGCTGATTTTGAGCGGAGCGGACTTCGAAATTGGCGGCCGGGTATTCGAGAATTCCAATACAAATAAACTTGGATGTCGCCTTGCAAATGTTATTAAGGATAATTGGAAGCCATATAAGTTGGAAAAATGAGGATCGGATTTGCGGAACAAAAAAATCCATTCCGGTCCCGAGATTCGTTCAGCCCTTGAGCGACCGCGAAGGAATTTCGGTCAACCCTTGTACCGTACCCATCAGCCCCTAAATCCCCATGTGGATATTGGAGAGACATGACACTTGAAGGGATCAAGTCCCCATGCAAGTCAAACCCCAAAACCCCACCACCTACTCTACTATTCATGTCCTACACCAACCCCACTATCTCCCACCCATCAAGTCACTCACTCAATCACTCAAACTCACCCTCTCCCTCTCTTACTCTTGGCTGATCACTCATCCTCTCTCTCACTCCCTCATTTCTTCATTTTGAGCTCAACACTCTCCCAAGAACTCTCTCTTTTCCTCTCTTGGCCGAGCACCCCTTCGGCCTCCTCACACCGCCGGTCCAAGGAGGAGCTCCACCACGCCACCGCCACTTCATCTTCCTTTCTTGGCTGTGAGTTGTTGCCGCCGCCGTGCCGTCCGTTTTTCTCTCTCTCGGCGCCGAACAAACCCTAGGGTTTCACCGCCGGTTTTGCTCATCCAACTTCAAGGTAAGAGCTCAAGCTTCTCAAAGGATTCTAGGGTGTTTAAAGGAGGTTCATGGCTGTGTGTGATGAGGTTTTCTTGGACTAAAAGTTGGTGCTTTGTGTTTGAAACCGGTGGACACCCTTTTAGGTCGAATCTGATCGTGCGCGAAGGAAACGCTTTCGCGGGTTTTCTTCATCAAAAAGCAAGAGTAAGTGTTTCCTAACCCTTCCTAGAGCCCTAGGTTACTAAGAGACACTTGGGTTTGGCTAGATGGTGTGCTAAATGCTTGGGATAGTGAGAAATGCTAGAGAGGACCAATCTGGAAATTTCTGTGCAATTGGTATCAATGCTGGTCCTAGGATGTTTATGTGATCATATGGGTCGACATGAATGACTTGATGTGTGGATAGCACGTGGTTTAAGAGTAGACCATGGTTGGGGGCGATCGGGACCTAAAATAACTCAATTGGAGCAATTGTGCACTAAAATGGTTAGTGGGTGCTAAATGTTGTAATTCTGATGTGGGACACTTGAAAGGTGTTTTAGAATGACTTTTACATGCCTTGGCATGTGTGAAGCCTCTTGGGATTAAGTGTGTGGCTTTGTAAGAGAAAACGTGGAATTCGCTCGAATGGGACCGTTGGTATCAAAAGTAGTAATTCTGAATTGGGGGTGCTTTAAATGCATTTTATGTGATATTGTGATGTCTTGGCTAGTGTGAGGCCCCTTGTAATTGCATGATTGGCCTTGTGAGGCGATACGTGGCAATAGGCCCAATTCGAGCTCGTGATGGTATTGACATGCTAAATAGCCCAAGTAATTGTGGAATTGCAATATTGTGATGTTAGGGCATGAGGCCCTTTGTGTATGACCTATACATGAGATTACAAAGTCGTGTTCAATTGAGGCGTCCGAGGCCGTATAGTATGCCGTGTTCGCCCAATTGTCCGAGACTTAATCCGGTCGTGTTCCTAAGTGTCCGAGACCGTTAAATAAATGGGGCGTATTCCTAAGTGTCCGAGACCCCATGGGGCGTATTCCTAAGTGTCCGAGACCCCAGTGTGCACACAAAAATATCTGTATTTATACGTACAATGCCGTGTTCCTAAGAGTCCGAGGCTTGTACTTGATATATGAGATTATGATACTAAATTATGGAGGTGGTATGTGAGCCCTATGGCGAGGATCAACTTGTGTGATTTGGCATGTTCCGGGTGGTTCCGTACATGATTGCTTTATTCGTGCACTTTGAATTGACCACCGCCTCGCTGTTTGGATTGGATTGTTTGCATGCCGAGTTTTGTCCGGAGGTACTAGGACCTTAGGATAGGTTAGGCTTCGCTCTCGAGATGTCGATCTCACCCCTCCGTGGGACCAACATTTTCGACCCTCGACCCGATCACCGCGATGCCGCTACTTTTTGGACTACCGACTCGGTTTGAGCCCGTGATTACCGAGTATAGAGTGGGACCGATCGACGTATTATCGGAGGGTTAGCACCTTGTGGATCGACGACGCGATAGGATACTTGACCCCTTATTCCTTCCTCTCTTGGACTTATAAGGATGGGGACTATTTATCCGGACCTTTGAGGAGGAGGTGATTCCCGAGCACGCGGATGCCGCCGGACCTAGACTCCCGATAGCTTCACCTTCGAGACTCCCCGTCCTTGGACCTGTAGTTGGACCGATCCCCGAGCCTGTCCCGAACGTAGTTCATGTCGTGGATCCAGCACATGACCAGGAGATGGAGGAACCCGAAGAGGAGTCCGAACCAGAGAAGAGCCGATACCCGAGGAGGCGTCCGATCTAGAGGAGGACCCGGAAGATGTGCCGAGGAGGAGCCATGGGAGGAACCCGAGCAGGCGTTTAGTGGAGCCATCGTGACGAGTTTCTCCCCGGAGTACGCTCCCCCTGCCGAGTTTACTTCTGATGATGACGCCTGACCCTTAGGTGTGTAGAGGTCCTTATCCCTACTTTTGGACCCTCGTGTGTCGACGAGTGGTTATGTTTAGGGAGTTTCCTTTTGTGTCCCCGTGCCGTATCCTTGAGTCGTAGTCATTTTATTTCTGGCGGTCTGTATGAACCTTGAACTTATCGGGCTATGTTATATGTATTTTGGTGTTATGTTCTAAGGTCATTCTATATTCATTGTCGGGTTTTGTTTTCATTGCTTCCGCTTGCATTTGCATCTCGCGTGTTTTACGTCCGTTTGCGATCCCGGTGAGTTGCGAGATTTCTTCGACAACGAGGGATGTTGGCGCGCTTGGAGGACACGGGGCGTGACATCAGGTCGGTCCCGCGTTTAACGCATCGGGACGGGCACAAACCCCGCGTTTAACGCATCGGGGTATGAGCGCATACAGATATGTCATAGTATAATACAATCGGCTATAAACCCCGCGTTTAACGCATCAGGGTACCAGTACTCATAATTCACATCCATAGGCTTTCATTAATAAACTTCATGATCGAGTGTAACAAATAAAGCCCAATAACACAACGTTTCAATCGCGCTACCTAACACATGGTTCGCGCATCACAAATTAGTCGATTCTCACCTCGAGTCGTTCCAAGGTTCACATATCAATTTAAAACACTATGACACTCTCTTTAATGCACCATTTCCATTCGGCCCCAACTAAGCCACATAACATCTCATTTGTTCCAATCAAGTTTCCACCGATCCGGCACATGCTCCAACATGTAACCTCGCATTTCACTCACATGGCCGAACATATCATGGCCCCAAACTCATAATTTTCCACAATCCCACAATGTACATGATGTTAACAACCAACATAACCACTAGCACAATTTGCGCCAAAAGGGCATCTAACTCAAGTTCATCATGCAACATTCGGTCCTCACCATCTTAGGCCATCACTACACACCCGAACCAGCCCCAACATGCTCATTTATCACCCAAAACTTCAAACCACAGCAAGCTAAATTTCAGAACCGGTCTCCCTTGATTCGTGCCCAAAACAGCCCATAAATCCTCATAATCCATAAACTACCAAGCTCCTTAGTAACCCATAGTCCTAAGGAAGGATTAGAGCCACTTACAAGTCCTTTTTGGTGAAGAAAACCCGACGGATGAGCAACGACTTCGCGTGACTAGATTTCAACCCAAGCTGTCCCCTTTGGTTCAAACAAGAGAGCAACACTTTTAGTCCATGAAATCCTCCCAAAATCCACCAATGAACCTCACTTAAACTACCCTAGATGATTGTGGCAAGATTCTAGCTCCTTACCTTCAAATGAGGAGCAAAACCCCAAGAACAGCCCCTCCCTCTAACTTGCTGCACCGGCGTCCAAAGAGGGGGAGAAAGGCGGTTCGTTGGCGACGGCGGTGGCTCACGGTCTCTAGGGAAAGGAGAGGTGGTGGTGGTGGCGGTTGCAGCATCTCGGGGTTGCCGGAAATGGGAGGTGCCAAGAGGGAGTGAGAGGGAGAGATGAGAGAACTTGAGAGAGTGTTTTGAGTGAGAGTGAAAATGAGAGTGAGGGAGTGAGAGGGGGTTTGCATCAGCCCACAAGAGAAGAGAGAGGGAGTGATTTGAGTGATTAGCCCTCATTCAAGAGTGACAAGATGGTGGGAGTGGGTGTAGGACATGAATAGTAATGTTAGGTAATGGGGTTTTTGGGGAAAATGGGGTTTTTGGGGTTTTAATGGGTCTTGGGACTTGAACACTTCAAGAGCACTTTTCTTCTCCATTTCTTTGATATAATTGGCTGAAGTGATGGGATGGTGAAGTGGCCAAAATTTTCCTTCGCGGTTTCTCAAGATGCTGAACGAAATTTGGGACCAGGGTGCACTTCTCGCTTCGCGATTTGATCTCCACTTTTTCCGACTAATACTGCGATATAAAATCCTTATTAACTCTGGTGAGGCGACGTCCAATTTATTTGTATAGGAATTCTCAAATACCCGGCCGCCGATTTCGAAGTTCGCCTCGCGCTAAAAATTAGCCGATCGCGGTTTCGGTGCATCTCGGGATGACGGGTGGCTCTCGGGAGTTACGTGTATCGACCCGTGATTTTTATCACGTTTAAGAATTATTCGGACCACGGCGATCCTGGTTGTCATGTAATCGCGAGGGAAACCGTCGGTCATGGCGGGACGTGATCGTCGGGAATCGCTTCGGGGTCATCCGCAAATCATGCTATGGCATAGCGGAATCACCCGCGGTCCATTGGCACGACGCTAGCCGATTGTTCTGACACTAATCTTAGATCGACCTGCATGGCCTAGAATGTACCCTCGGCGATCCTTATGGTCGAGATACTAGTCCGCGGCCGAGTTCTTTAGTCCGCGTACTATCCTATTCAGCCATTCCCCTTCGGTCGATCGTCTCTAGAGTGATCAATTCCGAGTGAGATTACTGAAATGCATCAATGCCCATTTTATCATAAACTTCGAAATGGGGTCGGAATTCGGAATGTCACAGTGCGGCTCTACTCCCGGTACGTATGGTACTATGTACTACGGCTCATATGACTCCACCTCTTCAATCCGAGGAGATACGCACTCGGGTACATATGGCTCGACCGTCGATTGGCGATACTCCTTAAACTTCTAGATATACTCCTTGGAGGCTCCGTGAATGTTCATCTCGTCGTCCAAATAGTCGGGCCACTCAACTTGTCGTAGTGGAGAGTTTTTCAAAGCATGTAGAATGAGCTTAATCCGAGATTGATATAACTTCTTCGCCTCTTTTGTAAGCTTCCCACGTGTCATGTCGAATGAGAAAATCCCGGGACAAACATCCGGTGGCACCTCCTGTAAAACTCCAAATTGCCTTACCACTCGGATGGGGTAGTATGCCACAGCGCCAGTACATCCCAATAAGGGAATAGGGTTATCTTGAACACCCGAAATGCGAGCCTCCACGATCTTGGGCCAAGTCAGACGCCACCTAATATGTTCCGGTTTCAAATTGTCCAATAGCTCAGCCCACTTTTTAAATGAATATTTGGGTACAAGGGATTGACACTTAAGGAAGGATCTAAGAGGGTGAACGTTGTCGCGACCCTTCGGAAATTTTTCCGGGCGGAATAGGGCTAACGAGCCGATCCCTTAATTTTTCATAACCCCGGTTGTCGGCGGGGTATTTTCTAGGATCGCGGGTCCCTCCCAAGACCCATTACTCAAATCGCGATGTACGGTAAAATTTATATCGAATATCGACCTTAGTGTGGTCGGGTGGCATGTGCGATGTGTACATGCAATTTGGAGTCGCCACCGATCGATTTATTGGAAGGTACGATCGGAAACCTTACCGAGCGGTCGGGAGAAACCGTTCGGTTCCGCGAAAACCAGAGATTTTGGGTCCGGGGACTTGGTTACGCCAAATTTCATACTTGACGCCCTTTCGGTTACCGATGTTGAGTGTTTTTCTAACCTAGGATTTCATGCGGATGTAATATCGGGTGAGGTAGACCCTAACAATTCTAAGTTTTCATGCGGATGGGAATTTTCTATCCTAATCAATCACAATCGAAAAAAATTAATGCGCAATCAAAATCATTACAAGCAAACAAATCAATCAATCAAGGTTTCATACCTCTAAAATGGCCCTATCGGCCCACACAAAAATCAATTTTGGGTGTCGGGGTGATTTGGTAAAAATTTGGGGCGGAAGGCCCGGAAGGGTAGAATGGTCATTTTTGGGAGTTCGGGACCCGAAAATCACAAAATTCCGATTTGGCCAGTTGAATGTGGCCATTTCTCATTTTTTGTGATTTTCTTGAATTTTTTCTAATTTTTCTATCTTTTTGGAATTTTTATTTATTTTCTAAAAATATTTGGAAATTTTCCGGATCGAAATTAATCGACCCTTGAAGTCTCGAAATTTTCAATCCAGACTTTATGAGTCCCGAATCGATCTACAAATTTTTAGAAATTTTTTATGAAAATCAGGGAATTTTTATGAATTTTCTAAGTATTTTTACAATTTTTTTGGATTTTTGGAAATTCCTTTTTATTTTTTATTATTTTTTATTATTAAACCGGACCGGGTCAACCCGGTCAACGGCCGGTCAACCCGGTCCGACCGCCCATGACTCACCCACAACACCAAAACAGCACCGTTGTTGACACACGAATTTTTAGTCGGTTTTCCTTTAGTTTTATTTTCCAAAATTCATTAAAAATTCACAAAAAATTAAAATATTATAAAATCAACATTGGAAGCCTTGGCCAAGCTTAAGGAACCAATTTGGAACAAAAAATATTTTTTCATATCTTTCGCATTTTTTTAATATTTTCGGAAAATAGGAAAATATTTGAAAAATTCATAAAAAATACTTTTCGAGGTCGCAAAAATACAGAAAAATGTCCAATATTTTTCTTTTAATTCCCTTTTCATATTGACCTCAAGAAAAATCAAAAATTGAGTTCAATTTTAGGAGTTACTTCACAACACCTAGAGTTGAATTTTCATAAAAAATACCAATTGAATCTTTTTATTTGCAATTTTTGCACATTTTGTGTCTAGACATTCAATCGCAGTCCCTTTGAACTTCAATTTGATCAATTGCACCCACAATTGCGCGAATTGCACGAATTAGGCAAAATCCCCAAAATATTTTCAATTTAGTCCCTCAATTGGTCAATTTTTGAAATTACTTTTAATTGAGGGACTATCATTGCACAATTGGACCATCCCTAGTGTTTAGACACATTCTGAATCGATTGGCATGGGTCTCATAGTCCAATTTTATCAATTAGACGTTCAATTTAGTTTTTCCCCAAATTGGGAATTTTGAAAAATTTGGGGGTTTTGTATAAATTGATGGGAAATTTTGGGCAAAACCACTTTTTTAGATGATATTCAGGGTCCTAAGTCCAATTTTGAGGTTTAATTGCAAAAATTCCCAACCAATTTCGTTTAATTTTGAAAATTTTGAAAGTGCAACTGTCTGAACCGGTTCGGACCGGTCGACCACCGGTCGGACCCGGTCGAACCGTCTAGAACAAGATACTTCTTCTTCCTCGCGATTGTCCCATTCTGCAGATTTGAAGGTGGATTTTGATCAACAAATTGAAGGGCAATTCGATCCTAATTGGTCCAATTCGTGGGGGTTTTGCTCCTCGAGTCGAGACGTGTCCATCGCCACCAACGCCGTGACCAATCGTCACCGGAGCACGGCGGAGCAGCCGGTCAAAGGCTCGGAGGCCAAAAAGTCAACATTTCACAATCCGCGCCAAATTGGAGCTCGATTCGCGACTAACGGAGAGCCAAACGGAGTGCATTCTTGTGCCGTCGCCGTCCGACCTCGGGTGACCAAAATTCGTGCGATTCGCACGTGAATACGTCCCCGCCAGCTCACACCCGAGACGCGCCAAATTTCGAAAATCCAAGTATAAAAGGCCAAGAACATTCGCGAAGCGGGAGGGGGCTCATTACTTTCGCAAGTTGTTGATAGAGCTAGAGAGAGAGAGAGAAACGAGAGAGAGCTCGTTCTCCCGTTCGCTCGGTTGAGAACTCGAGCTCGACCGTGAGCTCTTGGTGAGGCCAATCCGGAGCGAATCAAGACTTGAAATCACGTCCGTAAGCTTCGTTTAGGCTCCGGGATTCGATCGCGACAGCTCGGTCAAGTTGCGAGCTCCGAATCGGTGAGTTAATCTTCCTATCTCGCTCTTTGTGTAATCATGGCATCCTCACATCCTAAGCATGATTCGTGAAATTGTTGTGTGCCTTTTGATGCATGAGCCTCACCGACCATGCTCGTATCTGGTTTTTGCATCAATCTTGCTCGAACATCCCGAGTCGAAACCTCCAATCATCGCGGTCCGGCCGAACGCCGGCCAGACCTCTCCAGCCTTCGCGAGTCCGATCGGGACTCGAGGTAAGTTTCCTCAACTCATCTTCGAGCTTACGTGTGAAGGAATTGAACCGTAATGCTCTTTTTTGCTTGATTGAACCATGCGATCTCGATACTGTGTGAGCTTGATATATGTTGATTACTGTGGATACAATCACTTAATCTTTGGATATGTTGATCCGGGAAGTCTCGAGCGAGTCGTCCGGTGTTGGTCTCGCGTCATTCCGGCGAGATCTCGCCGTTAGATCTCGCCGGAGCGTTCTCGGCCGTCCATTACGTGTCATCGCTAGGTTGAAGAAGAAGGCGACATGTCATGGTCAACGTGTCAACCGGCCTAGGTGTCGTCGTGTGATAGGGCCGGCTAGGATGCGAGCCGGCTCGGCCGTTAGCGCGAGCGGGCTGACTCAGATCCGATCCAACGGCTGAGATTAATCGATGAATTTGATTCTCGGCCGTTGGATCGTTTTATATATATTCGTTTATTAAAAAATTCATAAACGGTGTCGTTTAGCTCGAGGATATGTGGCGTCGTTTTGTCTTTAGATAGGTTTGACGGTCCGCATTAAGTCTAGGATTGATCGTGGCCGTCCATGCATTTAATCGATCCGGCATCGTTTTAACTAAGGGAGAGATGAACGACTTAGATTAGATCGAAGTTAGATCGTGACCGCCCGTTTGAATAGGTCAAGTGCGACGTCGTTTTTGAAAGCGAGGGCCGAGACGTCGTCGTTTTTGCCAGGGCGCGAGTTAATGGCTGAGATCGGATCTGCAATTGATCTCAGCCGTCCATCCATTTTCTTTTATTCCGAATATTAGAAATTAGTATTAGAAATTCAAAAAAAATAATATAGAAAAATAGATACGGCACCGTTTAGTGTGCGGTTGGTTCACGAGTGGGTCCGCGAGCGGTCCGACCGGGTTGACCCGGTCGTTGACCGGATTGACCGGTCCGGTCTATTAATAAAAAATAATATAAAAATAAAAAGAAATTTCCAAAAATCCAAAAAAAATTGTAAAAATACTTAGAAAATTCATAAAAATTCCAAGATTTTCATAAGAAATTTCTAAAAATTTGTAGATCGATTCGGGACTCATAAAGTCTGGATCGAAAATTTTTGAGACTACGAGGGTCGATTAATTTCGATCCGGAAAATTTCCAATATTTTTGAAAAATAAATGAAAATTCCAAAAAATAGAAAAAATTAGAAAAATTCCATAAAATCACAAAAAATGGGAAATGGCCACATTCAACTGGCCCGACCCTAATTTTGTGATTTTTGGGTCCCGAACTCCCAAAAATGACCATTCTACCATTCCGGGCCTTCCGCCCCAAATTTTTACAAAATCACCCCAATACCCAAAATTGATTTTTGTGTGGGCCGATAGGGCCATTTTAGACATATCAAACCTTGATTGATTGATTTGATTGCTTGTAATGATTTTGATTGCGCATTAATTCCTCTGATTGTGATTGATTAGGATAGAAAATTCCCATCTGCATGAATACTCAGATTTTTTAGGACCTACCTCATCCGATATCGTATCGCATGAAATCTTAGGTTAGAAAAACAATCAACATCGGTAACCGAAAGGGCGTCAAATTTGAAACTTGGCGTAACCAAGTCCCCGGACCCAAAATCTCTGGTTTTCGCGGAACCGAACGGTTTCTCCCGACCGCTCGGTAAGGTTTTCCGATCGTACCTTCCAATAAATCGATCGGTGGCGACTCCGAATTGCATGTACACCTCGCACATGCCACCTGACCACACAAGGTCAATTTCGATATTTGATAAATTTTACCCGACATCGCGATTCGAGTAATGGGTCTTGGGAGAGACTCGCGATCCCCCATATATATGTCTATAAAAGGAGGGATCGGCTCGTTAGCCCTATTCCACCCCGGAAAGAAATTTCCGGAGGGTCGCGACAGAGGCGGCGACTCCACCGGGGATGTCTTTAAGAGGATTTAAGCCGATAAAAATGCTGATTGTTTTCTAACCTCGTTTTCTACAGATGCTCTTGAAGATGAGGTACGTCCACTAACAAAAAAGTGTTAAATGTTGATGCAGATGGGAGTTATAAGGGGTGGCGTCTGTGCTAACCATTTTTGATGCAGATATGGAGTTTTGGATTGTTTGTTTATTTATGCAAATTTTGAAGCGGTGTTTTGAATATAAATTGTGGTGCATGTCTTGCATATTTCGAGGATCACAACACTGCACACACAAGCGCCTAAACCCGAGCCGCGAAATCACCTCTTAGGTCGCCATAGATAGGGATCGGTATGCGAAGCTCTTGTGTTTGATTGCACTTGGGTTGACCATATTTGATCCCGCTCGCTATGTAAGATTGATGGTCCTACCCACTTGTTGTTTGATTGCGCTTGTGGGCGGCCCCTCGATTTGTATAGCGGGAGCCTTTTTAGGTCCATACCCGAGCCTTTTTGATTTCTTTAGAGTTAAACCTCACCTGTCTCATACGCATGTGAAATGGATGGTTGGTATACCTAAAACCAAAAACCAAAAAGAGAGAGTAACATCGGTTGGTAAGGCTTTCTACCCTTTTTATTTTGAACTTGTAAATTTAAATTTTGCATATCATGCATTTTCATTACATATCATCACAATTTGTAAGATCGTTTAAGTGATCGGGGTTGAAAGTCAAATTTTCCTTTTTAGGATAGATGGCGCCCCAAAGTCGTGTTGTTGTACCCGATGTATTCACATGGGAGCGGAGGACAATTCGACGCGAGGACCGAGTACCCGCTTCATTCCGAATTTTCGGATTTGTTCACGGACGAGAGCTCAACGGACGAAACCGCATCCGTAGCGAGAGTTGCGATTATACCCGATGTGGACGATATTTGGAACTCGAGCGCGAGAAAGAAAGAATCTGGGAGTTATACATGAAGTTGGCAAGAAAGCCACGTGCGACCAAGACGGCCCCAAAACACTCCTCGATCAAGAAGAAGGAAATCATCACCATATCCTCCGATGGTGAAGAAGATATCAAACTTCCCGAGATAGTAGAGATTTCATCGGATGAGGATACCATTCCCACTGTCTAGATTAGTACGACTTTGGGGCATTTTCTAGGTTTCATTATATTTTGAGTCTATTATGTACTTTCATCGACATTTATTGTCCGAACATCTCTAGATATTATCATGTTCTATCTTTTTTGACTTTATTGTATTAGACTTGTAAATTTCATGAGTTGTCAATTTGTGAACGACTTTTTACCCCGATTACGCTTAAACGATCCTAATCAAATTACATGCCATCTTTGGGTGAGATTTGGTCCATAATTACCCTATTTGGCTTATTTGGGTCAAGTGGGAGTAGTTGACCCTCATGTTACCAAAAGATGACATGGAATTTGGTTAGCGCATTTGCATCACATTACATACATATGCATATTAAACTGTGGTAATTGACTTTAGGATCATCATTTTTTGCATTTTTAGATCATGGGGAATGGAGACATCAAAATCATCCCAATACCGCGCAAGGAACTCACTATATGGTGGGATCGCCTCGACATCGTCAACAAAGCCTATGTGGAAGGACGTTTGGGACGACTTGTAGATTTGATCAAAGTGGAATACCAACCGGCGCTCATTCAAGCACTAGCCAAGGCATGGGACGCGCGAACAATGACATTCAACTTTCGAGGATTGGAATTGACCCCTACGCTTGAGGAGTATACCGCTATTATCGGGGCCAAATTTGAAGAACGTATAGCTCAACCCCCTTTGGACATGGACTCCACTCGTTCGTTATCGAGTTTCCTTCGCCTTAAAACTTCTGAAATTGAAAAAGTTTGCAAGTCCAATTCCAACAAATTCACATTCTCGTTCCTTTTCGATAACTATTCCTCTCTACCCACCGAAACCGGTCATAAATCGGGAAAGGTGTTTATCTTGGCTTTCTTTGCATTCGTTCTAATCCCGACTTCTAGAACTACTTTTGACCCCTCCATAACCCATATAGCCAGACAAGCGTGTTGTCGCTGGGATTATTCGTACATGATCTTAGCTGAGACTTTTCTCTCCCTGAATCGTTCCAAGTCTTCAAAAAAGGCCGTTTTCCAAGCGTCTAGCGGATTACTCCACTTGTGGTTCACCTCTCATATAAAGACTTTCCAACTCCGGGTGGGGTGTTATGAGATCAATGAGCACGTTCACCCCTTAGATCCTTCCTTAAGTGTCAATCCCTTGTACCCAAATACTCATTCAAAAAGTGGGTTGAGCTATTGGACAATTTGAAACCCGAGCATATTAGATGGCGTTTGACTTGGCCCAAGATCGTAGAAGCTCGCATTTCGGGTATTGAAGATAACCCTATTCCCTTATTGGGATGTACCGGCGCTGTGGCGTATTACCCCATTCGAGTGGTGAGGCAATTTGGAGTTCCACAAGAGATACCACCGGATGTTTGTCCCGGGATTTTCTCATTTGATATGACACGAGGAAAGCTCACTAAGGAAACAAAGGAGTTGTATCGGGCTCGGATCAAGCTTATCCTTCATGCTTTGAAGAACTCCCCGCTGCAACAAGTTGAGTGGCCGGATTATTTGGATAATGAGATGAACATTCATAGAGCTTCCAAGGAGTATATCAAGAAGTTTAAGGAGTATCGCCAATCAATGGTAGAGCCATATGTACCCGAGTGCGTATCTCCTCGGATTGAAGAAGTGGAGTCATATGAGCCGGAGTACATAGTACCATATGTACCGGGAGTAGAACCATACATTCCCGAGGATCCGGAGCAAGTGGATGTCGGAAGAAGGAGAAGACCCATACTTGTGGGATTCCGATGGATCGAAGAGCAAGAAGAGTGGAAGCGTCCCCGACTTGGATAGATCCATTCCCCCATTTAGATTTTACATATTTGTTATCTTTTAGATACTTTTGAACAATTTGGTTTGTAATAAATACATACTATTTCTTTTATGAGCATTTCATGCATACATATAGAAAAGTCAATTACCACGGATCAATGTCTCCAATCCTTTAATATTTCCCATACTGATTTGATATCCCGAAAACAGGTGAGCGATAAATACGAGGACTCGTAGCAAAACGCGCAAGTTAAGGATGGAACAAGAAGGGCTCGCACCTCGTGTGGGTAATCTGGAGAATCAAATGAATGTGATCGCCACAATGGTGGCGGAGATGAAGGCAATGATGATTGCAAGCCAGGGGAGATACCCCGTTGACCCTAATTCTCAAGCTCCTGCGGGGCCATCCGATGGAGCAAATGCTAATCCGGTGCCCGCCGCCAATCCAACTCTAAATCCGGAAAGACCGCCTAAGGATCCTCCCATTGTGATTGACCTGGAGAAAAAGGAGAAGCAAGTCCTCAAAATGGAAGAGGAAATTAAGAGGCTCGCTAAGATCGAAGAGTGTTTGGCGAGTCAAGGTTATGAGCTCTCGGGATTCGACAAGGTTGCACCGTTCGAAAAGATAGAGGTTCCTGCTGATTACAAGGAACCAGACTTTGTAAGAAGATATAATGGGACCGGGTGTCCCAAGGCGCACTTGAAGTATTACTTGCGCCGAATGTCGCAGTTCTCCGACAACATTCCACTCTTGGTTAACACTTTCCAGGAAAGCCTATCTCGGGCAGCCCTGGCGTGGTTCATTGAATTGGAGCCAGAGAGGCTCGCCGATTGGGATAAACGGGCAGACGAGTTCCTTCGGCAATACAAGTTTAACACTTTGACCGCCCTAACTAGAGAGGACCTTTTAAGGACCGTAAAAGGAAAGAGCGAGGCCGTTCGCGCCTACGCCCGGAGATGGAGAGCACTGGCTGTGCAGGTAAAGCCACCCATCCCGGAAGAAGAACTAATAGATCTGTTTCTCAAGGCCCTTCCTTTTGAATTTTTCGACAAACCGAACACCTCCGGGTGTCGGACATTTGCGCACCTAATCAAGGTGGCGTAACGCCACGAGTGGGCATTAAGAGAGAAGAAGATACCTGAGGCGCCTTTCAAACGCCAATACCCTTTGAGAAGGGATATTAGGGAGCAAATCGGAGAAGTAGCCTTTGTCCCTAACCCGCCAAAGCCCAGAAATTTCTCGCCTTCAATTCCTACCCAAGGAACGTCCTCCTGGACTACTTCCAAACCACCGGAATTCAGAAAAAAGAACCCAGTTGTTTTTACCCCACTACCCCGACCCTTATCCAAATTGTTACCCATGCTATTGGAAAATCGCTTAGTTGCAAAAGAGCCACCTAGAGCTCACCCGCCAAGATTTCCTGGGTATGATGAGACCCGGACGTGCGTATACCATATGGGAGAAAGGGGGCATAACGCGGACAACTGTCTCGCTTTGAAGTTCAAGGTGCAAGCATTGATCGACGGAAAAGTTCTAGAGTTTGATAAAGCTGAACCAAATGTGCAGCGGAACCCGCTACTCGAGCATCGCGAGGTAAACGCGATTTTGGAGGTGAAGAGGATGAGGTTCTGGAATTCATAGTGGACATGAGTAAAATGCGGGATATCTTGACATTGGCCTCGCAATACCCGGAAGGAGAGAGTATTTCCCGGGAGCAAAAAGAGGCTTGCTTGGAAAAATTAATTAGCTTGGGCGTCATAGGAAGAATGGAAAATGTCGCTTTCAAGGGGACCTACGTGGCGGTAGACATGCTGTCCGAGGAGTTCGCAATGAAACCTACGAGGGGAGCTCTTTTGAAAATACCCTCGGGATATTTGATGAGCATCAAAGATGGTCAAGAAATTGAAGAGATAGACGAATATGAAGTCCGTCTGGATAAGGCCCGCCGAGGCGATAGAAGATTTTTGCAGAAAGCCCTAGAGAGGGGCGAAATAGTTGATAACCTGGGGAAGATAGTGGTGGGTACAACTTTAAAGTGCTATATTCGGCGCCCCGAGTTTCTTTGTTGACTCGGAGATGTAGTCCCCGATGGGGGGGGTGGAATGGATGACCCCGCAAGCGATGAATTTGTGGGAACGATCGATGAAGTTAAGGACCAAGCGGCTCCTCGGAATGAACAGGAGAATCGAGAGGTCGATATGCGACTTTCTAATCTGGAGACGCACATGCGTCATTTAACAACTATGGTAGCAGATTTATCGCAATTGACGACCAAAAGGAATACTATGGCGATAGAAGAAAGCGTGCAGATTCTGGAGATACGGCGGACCATGGAGACACAGAATCGAAAGATCGTTCTACTGCAAGAGCAAGGAGATGACGTGTCGAGGAAAATGGATGAGTTGAAGGAGCTGATTACGCCACTTACTCAAGCAAGAAATGTCCCGCCTCAAGGTGCGAACCCGAGAGTGACCTTCCGCACGAAGTATAATGGCGCTAGGTGTCCTCTGGCGCATATCTCATATTATCTCCGCCAAATGATTGGCCACCATGAAGATGATGAAACATTGATCCGAATTTCGGACATAGTTTAACGGGCCCCGCATTAGCATGGTTTCAGTTAATTGACCTAGACCGGGTCCCGAGCTGGGAGGATTTATCGGAGCACTTCTTACGTCACTTTGAAGCTGGGATTAGGGGTTATTTCACTAAGGCTAATTTGTTGAACATCCGGAAAGGTGAAGATGAGAGTTTTGAGCTCTTTGCAAGAAGGTGGAAGAAACACGCTGTGATGGTGCAACCGCCGCTGTCGGAGAGAGAAATGCTGGAGTTTGTACTAAAGTCACTTCCGGCGGAATACTTTGATCGCATGTATGCATACACGTACTCATCGTTCCAACATCTGGTGGAGATTGGCATGAGGATTGAAGGGATTATCCCGAGAGTCAGAAGAGAAAGGCAGAGGGATTTCAATGAAGAAAATGCCACGCTGGTAAGGCCAGGTCTAGAACATAACCCCGATGACGTTCATGAGGATGAAATGATTGGGATGGTAGATGCCCCAATTCGTTTTGTGATTGATTTGAACAAAGTTGATAGCTGGGAGTTGGAAGCTTCTAGTTCGGAAAAACCATCAACATCCGAATCACTACCGAGAAAAGATCATACCGGTGAGGATTAAATTACCGCCTTTGTGGAAGAGTACAACTCAAGGGCAGTTCATTGGGATTATGGAACTGGCGAGATTGACGCCATAATGAGATCGGGAAGATGTTATCCCCCGAGAGAAGTGGATTCCGAAAAGAGAATCCCAAGCTGCGGAAGAGGTTGAGAAGTTGCAATCGGTCGTGAGGACCAGTGAATATGATGTCGTTGACCAACTGCGGAAGATGCCCGCACGCATTTCCTTCTTGGATCTCTTCAAAAATTCTGAAAAGCACAAAGACGCCCTTTTGAAGGTCTTTGGATGAGGTGCATGTTCCAGAGACAATTAACGAAGTGCAATTGGGAGACTTTGTGGGTGCTATCCTTCTGAAGGACCAGATATCCTTCTCGGACGAAGACTTCCCGAAAGAAGGGCGGGTCCACAACAAAGCCCTTTACATAGCTGTGAGGTGTCACGGAAAAGAGGTGCCTCACGTCTTGATTGATAATGGTTCCGCTTTCAACTTCGTGTCCACTAAGCACTTTGAGAAGCTTGGGGATCAATGAAGATTTTGTGAAGACATCCAAGGCCACCATCCGATCATTTGATGGAGTCTCCAAGAATGTTGTAGGAGAGATCGAATTGGACATTGTCATTGGACCGGTAACATTTTCTATACCATTCCAAGTATTGGATATTCCAAGCGCCTTCACCTTGCTCCTGGGAAGACCGTGGATTCATGTGTCCGGAGCGGTACCTTCCTCTCTGCATCAAAAGTTAAAATTTGTGGTCAAGGGTCAATTGATCACCGTCCATGGCGAGACAGGGCATCGAGCCGCTTTAAAAGGGATGGTCCCATACATTGAACCCTCAAAAGAGGAGGAGCTGAGTTATCACACCTTTGACATTGTATCTGTCATGCATGTGTCACCGATGCAAAGGTGGCTATACCGAGCTTTCAAACCTGCGACTATGGCGGGAAAAGTGCTACTCTCGAATGGATTTATTCCGGTCTTGGATTAGGGAAACATGGTCGGGGAATCCGTAACCCTTTGAATTTGGACTCAAATGACCACAAGGTTGGTCCGGGTTATAATGGAATAGCGAAAAATAACACCGGTCGAGGCCGAGGTCGAAACAATTGTTATGGAGACCGTGGACGCCGTGGACGCCAAGGTGGCCGTTTCATAGGCACCGATGTATGGAAAGCTAGAGGAAAAATGCTCCTAAACCCTTTATTCGAGGTATTCTCTAAGGGAGGCAAATGGCTGGAAGATGAGGACATTTCTGAGAATGCAGAGCCGGACTTATTCAACCCGTTCCTGGATAATCGGGTGAACGTGATAATTGAGTGGCTGAACAATGATTTCCCCACCCCTGAGTAAAAGGCTCTTTCTGAACTTTATCTTTTAATGCATTTTGATTACTGCACTTGCTTTAAAACTTTTTGAATGTTTTAGCACCCTTTGGGTCACATGCTGTGATCCAGGAAGTGCGATCTTGTATTGTTCTTAGTTGCATCTATTAATGAAAATCATCACAAACTTGATTACGGACATGTGGAGTAACGGATTGGTCCGATGATGACAATTGATTCTACCATGAAACTTGAGGCCTGATCCGCCATATGATCTTGGATTTTAAATAGCTTTTGAGAACCAGGATGTCCGGAAGATCGTGGACTAGTTCTCCTTTCTTTGTCTAAAAAATTGGAATTTGAAAAATGTTTTCATGATAAAAATCATGCATCCTTCAATTTTATCATCTTTAAATACTAACCTTTCATGGTGCATTTCGGGCATGTCATCCCACCCATACATAACAGGTTAATATGTGACTCGGATCAGCTCGATGACTATGCATGCGAAGTTGATATAGACGAGGTTGATGTGAGCGATATCAAGAAAGAATGGGATTGTTTCGAAGAATCTAAGCCTCCTATTTCCGAAGAACCTATCACTATTAATTTGGGAGATTCTCATTGCGTCAAGGAAGTGAAAATAGGAGGACACCTGTCATGCAGCAGATATTTTAAGAATGACGGTGTTACTCAAGGAATATCAAGATATCTTCGCCCGGTCGTATGCTGACATGCCGGGTCTAGATCGTGAGATTGTGGAGCATGCTTTGCCCACAGATCCTTCTTGCACACCAGTAAATCAATCACCCGGAAGAATGAATCCCGAACGAGCGGATAAAATCAAGGAAGAGGTGATGAAGCTCCTTAAAGTTGGATTTATCGAGGCTGTCCCATATGCTGATTGGGTCGCCAATATCGTACCAGTTAAGAAGAAGGATGGGAGAATTAGAATATGCGTGGATTATCGGGATTTGAACAAAGCTAGTCCCAAGGATGATTTTCCCCTACCGCACATTGATGTGCTCGTCGACAAGATCTGCGGGTTTTGAATTGTTCTCCTTTATGGATGGATTCTCGGGATATAATCAGATCATGCTGAAGGAAGAAGATAAGATCAAGACCTCATTCACTACACAATGGGGAACTTTTTGTTACAAGGTGATGCCATTTGGGTTGAAAAATGCAGGTGCAACATATCGAGGGCTATGGTGACCCTTTTTCATGATATGATACATAAGGAGATCGAGGTCTATGTGGATGATATGATTGCCAAGTCCAAGCCTGGAGAAGACCATGTTAAAGTGCTGAAGAAGTTATTTGATCGATTGAGAAAATATAAGCTCAAGTTGAATCCTGCGAAATGCGTATTTGGCGCAAGATCCGGAAAGCTGCTAGGATTTGTGGTGAGCAGCCGTGGTATTGAAATTGACCCTTCCAAGATTAAAGCCATATGGGAAATAGGAACTCCTGTTATCGTTAAAGAAGTAAGGGGTTTACTGGGAAGATTGAATTATATATCCAGATTCATATCCCAACTATCAGAAACGGCGAAACCCTTCTTCAAGTTGCTAAAGAAAGGTGCAAAGGTGAAATGGGATGCGGAATGCCAACAAGCATTTGAGAAGATCAAGGAATATCTGGTACAACCTCCAAGATTGGTACCTCCTATCCCTAACATTCCTCTAACTCTATATCCGACAGTTAATGATGAATCCCCTGGGAGCTTTACTTGCCCAAACTAACCCCAAGGATCGTAAAGAGCGGGCCATATATTATTTGAGCAAAAAGTTTACAACATCTGAAGTCAAGTATCCAACGAAGTGGAAAGGACTTGCGTAGCATTGGTCCGGGTCCTCCACAGATTGAGGCAAGATACGCTGCATTATCATATAGAATTGGTCACCGAGAATGACCCCATCAAATACCTTTTGGAGAAACCAACGTTGTTGGGAAAGATGGCTAAATGGCAAATACTGCTTTCGAGTTCGATATCAAAACCTCTCCCCAAAAAATCTGTCAAGGGAAGAGCGATTGCTGATATGCTAGCCGAGAACCCTCCTAAGGACGTTTCGAGCAAAACAAGGGAGGTCAAATCCTGAATATATCTCAAGACAAATGGACAATGTACTTCGACGGCGCAGTGAACCTCACTTTGGATCGTGCATCAGGGCGTTTTGATATCCCCCAAGATCAACATTATCCAGTTTCAGCCAAGTTGGTATTCCCCGCACCAACAACATTTCGAATATGAAGCCTCGCATACTAGGATTACAATTGGCCATCTCATTAAAGGTGAAGAAGCTACTTGGTATATGGAGATTCCATGCTAATCATTTTACAAACTCAAGGGGAGTGGAAGACAAAGGATCCCAAGCTTATTCCTTATCATAAGTACCTCGAGGAGCCGATCCAACATTTTGAGGAGATCACTTTTGAATATCTCGCGAGAACTCGGAACCATTTTGCTGATGCTTTGGCCACATTATCAGCCATGTTACAAGTGCAAAATGGTCTTGAGATAGAACCGTTAAGGATTGACATCCTTGAGCAACCCGCATACTTGCATGGTCATTGAAGAAGAACCTGATGAGGAACCGTGGTATCATGACATCAAGAATTACCTGCTTGAAGGGCGAATTCCCGCAGAAGCAGTCAACCGTAAGATAAAAAGTACATAAGCAAGATGGCATCTAAATTTTTCCTCGGCGGACGCGATCCTATACAAGAGATCCTTTGACTCAGTCCTGCCGAGGTGCGTGAATTCCAAAGAAGCAAATCTCATTATGAAAGAGATTCATGAAGGAGAGTGCGGGCCGCATATGAATGGTCACCTCCTCGCCAAGAAGATTATGAGACTCGGATATTACTGGATGACTATCGAGTCGGATTGCAACCAGCATGTTAGATCCTGTCATCAATGTCGGGTATACGGCGACAGGATAAATGCGCCACCAACCGAGCTACGTCAAATGTCAGAGCCCTGGCCGTTCTGCATGTTGTCGCGACCCTCCCGGAAATTTCCTTCCCGGGGTGGGAATAGGGCTAACGAGCCGATCCCCTCCTTTTTATAGACATATATATGGGGGATCGCGAGTCTCTCCTAAGACCCATTACTCGAATCGCGATGTCGGGTAAAATTTTTCAAATATCGAAATTGACCTTGTGTGGTCGGGTGGCATGTGCGAGATGTACATGCAATTTGGAGTCGCCACCGATCGATTTATTGGAAGGTACGATCGGAAAACCTTACCGAGCGGTCGGGAGAAACCGTTCGGTTCCGCGAAAACCAGAGATTTTGGGTCCGGGGATTTGGTTACGCCAAGTTTCATATTTGACGCCCTTTCGGTTACCGATGTTGATTGTTTTTCTAACCTAAGATTTCATGCGGATGCGATATCGGATGAGGTAGGTCCTAAAAAAAATCTAAGTATTCATGCAGATGGGAATTTTCTATCCTAATCAATCACAATCGGAGGAATTAATGCGCAATCAAAATCATTACAAGCAATCAAATCAATCAATCAAGGTTTAATATGTCTAAAATGGCCCTATCGGCCCACACAAAAATCAATTTTGGGTATCGGGGTGATTTGGTAAAAATTTGGGGCGGAAGGCCCGGAAGGGTAGAATGGTCATTTTGGGAGTTCGGGACCCAAAAATCACAAAATTAGGGTCGGGCCAGTTGAATGTGGCCATTTCCCATTTTTTGTGATTTTATGGAATTTTTCTAATTTTTTCTATTTTTTGGAATTTTCATTTATTTTTCAAAAATATTGGAAATTTTCCGGATCGAAATTAATCAACCCTCGTAGTCTCAAAAATTTTCGATCCAGACTTTATGAGTCCCGAATCGATCTACAAATTTTTAGAAATTTTTTATGAAAATCTGGGAATTTTTATGAATTTTCTAAGTATTTTTACAATTTTTTTGGATTTTTGGAAATTTTCTTTTTATTTTTTATTATTTTTTATTAAAGAACCGGACCGGGTCAAACCGGTCAACGGTCGGTCAACCCGGTCCGACCGCCTCGGACTCACCCCGCGACACCTAAAACGGCACCGTATCTAATTATCTACTCATTTTTTTGATTTTCTAAAATTAAATTCCTAATATTCGAATAAAAGAAAAAGAATGGACGGCTAAGATCAACTGTGGAATCAATCTCGCCCGTCGCCCTACGCTTAAGCAAAACGACGACGTTACCGTCTATCTACTCAAAACGACATCGTGTTCTTTAAAGCTATGGACGGCCACAATCTATTCTGGATTTGATCCGAACCGTTCACCTCACCTATACCTAAACGGCACCGTATGAATTAAGGGGACGGACGGCCGCGATTAAAAGTAAGAACCAATCTGAACCGTTCGTCCATTCTAAAGCCTAAAACGACGCCGCTTCTGCCCTATATACCCTAAACGACGTCGCGTGCTACTAACTAAAACGACGCAGTATTTGATTTTTTTTATTTTCTTTCTAATATCCTAATATCCGAAAATATAAAATAAAAATCCAACGGCCCGTAATCAAACTCAGCTAAAAATCTGGGCCGTCGGATGAGATCCGAGTCGGCTCGCTCGCGCCAACAACCGAGACGACTCGGATCCAAGCTGGACCAATAGGGACATGACACCTAGACGTTTGACTCGCCGACCGTGCCACATCAGCTTCATCTTCTTCGTTGCGACAACGCCGAACGGACGGCCAGGAAACCTCCGGCGAGATCCAACGGTCAGATCTCGCCGGATCGGCGCGAAACCACCGCCGATCGACTCGACTCGACATCCAGATTAACATATATGAAAATCAAGCAGTCTCATCCACCGAATCAACACTATTCTAGCTTGCACAGAACCAAAGTTGCGTAACTCAATCACGTAATATAGAGCATGACAGGTTCAATTCGTTCACGAATACATTCTAACGAGGTTCGAAACCTTACTCGCAGTCGAGTTGACTGGTTTGGTCTAGGATTACCTAGACGAGCTTCGACGATGTCGGCAATGGAGGTTGAGGTTTGCGGACTCGATTCGAGGTATTTGTACAAAATCGATGCAAGGAAATGATGCGACGATGGTCGATAAGGTTTAAGGATGAAAAGGCACACAATAATCGAAAGGATTATGCTCGTGAGCTTAAGATGCCATGATTGCACAAAGGAAGAAATTGAAAGCTCGACTTACCGCTTCTGGTGGTTGTACTTCGATTGAGCCGTGCCGATCGACTCGTCCGAGCTTGGAGGAAGTTCCGGTGACGATCCGCCGCGCCGATTTGGCCTAGACCGGCCGGACCGAAGTAGCGAAAACTCGGTCTGCAACTTGAGCTCGCACCTCGCACGGGAGATTCTTTCTCTTCCTCTCTCACTTTCTCTCTCTATTCCGGCGTGTGATGAACCGAATGAGTCCCCCCTTGCGTCCGTAATCTTCCTTGCTATTTATACTCACTTTTCAAATTTGCGCGCGCACGGGCCAAGCTTTGCCGAGGCTCTCACGTGCCATTCACACGCGTTTTTTTGGTCACCGGAGGTTGAACGGCGACGGGCATGAAGACACGTTCCGTTTGGTTCTCCGTTAGTCACGAATTAAGCTTGAATTTGTGCGTTTTTGCGAAATGTTGACTTTTGTATGCGCTGAACCTTTGACTCGATCGCCGGAGCATCTTCGGTGACGATTGGTCCCGGCGTCGGTGGCAATCGACTCCTCTTGAGTTGAACCACAAAAGCCCTACAAGAATTGCATCAATTAGGATAGAATTCCCCTTCAATTTGGTCGTCAAAATCCAATGTTGAATTCTGCAAATCGGCTTGTGCTTCGAAGAAGACGACACTTTGTTTGGACCGGGTTCGACCGGTCCGACCGGCAATCGGGCCGGTCCGAACCTGTTCGATGGTGTTCTTTGCGAAATTCTCAAAATTAGTTGAAATTGAGTGGGGATTTTTGCAATTAAACTTCAAAATTGCACTTAGGGGACTGAATTCTATATAAAAATGTGTTTTTGCCCAAAATTTCTCATCAATTTCTATGAAAACCCCAAATTTTTCAATTTGCCCAAATTGGGGAAAAGTTCAATTGAGTGTCAATTTGACCAAATTGGACCATGAGACCCATTCCAATCAATTCTAAATGTATGAAAACATAGGGTGACAGTCCAATTTTACCATGATAGTCCCTCAATTAAAAGTAATTTCAAAATTTGGCCAATTGAGGGACTATCATGCAAATAATTTGGGAATTTTGTATCTAATTCATGCAATTCACGCAGTTGAGGGTGCAATTGATCAAATTGAAGTTCAAAGGGACCACAATTGAATGTCTAGACTCCAAACGTGCAAAAAGTGCAAATAAAAAGACTCAATTAGTATTTTTTATGAAAATTCAACCTTAGGCGTTGTGAAGGAACACCCAAAATTGAATTCAATTTTCAATTTTTCTTGAGGTCAATATGAAAAGGGAATTAAAAGAAAAATATTGGACATTTTTGTGTATTTTTGTGACCTCGAAAAGTATTTTTTATGGATTTTCCAGAATTTTCCTATTTTTCGAAAATATAAAAAAAAAATGCGAAAAATATGGAAAATTATTTTTTGTTCCAAATTGGTTCCTTATGCTTGGCCAAGGCTTCCAATGTTGATTTTTTAATTTTTTTGATTTTTTGTGAATTTTTAATGAATTTTGGAAAATAAAACTAAAGGAAAACCGACTAAAAATTCAGGTGTCAACACATGTGGGGAATTGATATGATCGGCCCTATCAACCCAAAGGCCTCCAACGGACATCGTTTCATTCTGGTTGCTATTGATTATTTCACCAAATGGATTGAAGCTAGCTCATATGCCAATGTCACCGTGAATAGTGTGGCCAAGTTCATCAAGCGAGATATCATCTCAAGATATGGAGTGCCAAGAGCCATCATTACGGACAATGGCTCAAATTTGAACAACAAGGTAGTCGATCAATTGTTGGAACAATTTAAGGTACGACACCTAAATTCTTCACCTTACCGCCCACAAATGAATGGAGCTGTGGAAGCGGCAAACAAGAACATCAAGAAGATATTGGCCAAAACTGCTGAGAAATATCGAGATTGGCATGAGAGATTGCCATATGCTCTCATGGCCTACCGAACTTCGATTCGTACTTCGACCGGGGCAACTCCCTACTCTTTGGTATACGGTATGGAAGCAGCCCTACCGGTAGAAGTGGAAATCCCCTCTTTAAGGATCCTGTCTCAAGTTGAGCTCACGAAAGAGGAATGGAACCGACAGAGACATGAACAATTGAATTTGATTGATGAAAAACGATTAAGGGCCATCTGTCATGGTCAGAGCTACCAGAAGAAAGTGGCCAGAGCTTTTAACAAGAAGGTCAAGCCCAGAAATTTTGAAACAGGGGATGCTAGTTGTGAAGAAAATGCTCCCAAATGCACAACACCCAGGAGGCAAATTTATGCCAAATTATGAAGGCCCCTACGTGATTCAGAAAGTCTTATCCGGGGGAGCTCTTATACTTGTAAACATGGATGGAGAAGAGTTGGCAAGTCCAATGAATTCGGATGCCGTGAAGAGATATTTTCCTTGAAATAAATTGAGCTTCGGAGCGATTAATGAGCAGATCCGAGTCACATAGAATTTTGCATTCGCATGACATCTGCATACATGCATTTGCATACGTTTGTATTTTGCAGGTAAACTGGGAATCACGAAGAACCTTGCGGAGGAACAAGAATCAACATCCGAAGGAGACAGGAGGAAGTCGCTTTGGGATTTGAAATTTGGAATGTGATCGGAAATTTTGAACATCTTTGAATTAATTGATCCCTTTTGTTTTTACAGGAAACGAGAGTCAACATCCGGAGGAAATGAGAAGAAATCGCTTCGGAACTTAAAACTTTGAATATCTTTGAACCGATTGATTTCTTTTGTTTTTACAGGAAACGGGAGTCAACACATCCGAAGAAGACAGGAGGAAGTCGCTTCGGGATTTGAAATTTTGTATATCTTTGACTAATTGATTCCTTTTGTTTTTACAGGAAACGGGAGTCAACATCCGAAGGAGGAAACGGGAGTCAACATTCGAAGGAGGAAACGGGAGTCAACGTCCCAAGGAGACAAGAAAAAACCGCTTGAACTTAAAATTTTAAATGTTTTGAACTGATTGTTTCCTTTTGTTTTTACAGGGAACAGAAGTCAATATTTGAAGAAGACAGGTTTGAGGTTTTCCTCCTTTACAAAGTATTTTCATACACCGTCGTGCTTGAAATTAAGAAAATTTGGATTTGCAAAGCAACAGAGCTATTTCAAAGAAACATTCCTTTCAAATTTCAGAAACGTCTTTCGAATACCCTCTCAATGAAGATTTTTGCGAATGATGAATTTTTGATGAAATGCCCCGAGTTTCTATAAAAAGGGCATGTTTTGAAAGCTTTTCAAAAGACCGATCCTTCAGATGAAAAGAGGCAAACTTTGTCCTTAAATACGTCCCCGATTCACTTGAACGATGAGTGAGAGTGATAGAGTGAAAGAGCTTAACCTTGGGACGTATGGGTCATTCGCGTTGATTACATGGATTGAAATGATGAAAAGGCATTTCCATTTCAAAATTATCCATACACATTTATATCCCTTGATAACCAATCCGAGCCAAAAGGGAGAATTTTGTGAATATAACCCTGTCAAGAACCACCCCACACTGGGGCATATTTGGAGGTTCATTGGATGATTTCTTGGAGAAAAGGTCGGGTAAGACTTTATTGTACTGACCTGCATCAATCTTTTTGTGATAGCTTCAGGTGATTCCTAGCGTAGATTTGGAACATCTCAAAGTGAAGAAAAGCATTTCACTTCTATATCCCTAAACACTTATCCTTTGAAGAGCCAATTTGAGCCATTGAATTCTCATTTCTAAACCTTTGTTGGTGATCACCTCCCTACACTTGGGGCAAATAAAGGAATAACCAGCAATGAATCAAAAAGCATGATCGGAAGAACTTTGAATTTTGATACCGGTCTCCAAAAGAGCCGACCAATGCAAAGATTGATGAAAGGGTTAGAAAAAGCAAAGTGCCTGGTAAAAGCAAGGCCAAAGCCCATGAAAAGAGCACCCTGGAAAGAGATAAATCTTAAAGAAAAATCATTAAGATGAAAAGAGGAAAATCCTCAAAGTCAATTGAGCAAAAAATGATCATGAATCTACTGCAAAAGCAAATGAAAGCTGGAAAAATGTCAAGGTGATCACCAAAGTTCACCCCTCTTTGAAAATATAGCCGTCCTTAAAGGGCCCACCTTAAGCCAAAATACAACCTGTCACCAAAACTTTTCCGATCTAAGAGGTGTTTCGGGTTGATGCAAGAGATCACACAGGAAGCTACCGCTTAAAGAGGTAAGTACAATCTCGTCTTATCATGTCTTCGGGGTTCTTGACTTGTAGACCCAAAGAAGCTATTTTTGATCAAGATTCATTTCTAAACCTTAAATTGAATATCCATTGATAAGCCTTTGACCTGGCCTGAATTACGGTCCCTTTTAAAATGCCTTCTCGATTAGTCGATTGTATGCATCTCGAATGATCCCGAAACCTCAAGGTTAGGTTTCCTATGAGCAGATTTGAATTTTAAGAAAAAGCCTTTCCAAAACGGTGAGAAGCCCTCTTGGATGAAGGAAAATCCTTTTGAAAATTTTTTAAAACAACCTTTTTGAAAAACACTCGGGATGTGTCATTCAAAATCCATCCTCGATTGGAGATTTGAAATTGTGATTGGACACATTTCCCTCACAAATACACTTTGAAAATTTGTCTAGAATTCTTAAATTTCTCCCAAGAACTTAAAGTTGTCATACTAATGATGTTTGATTGAACTTTCTGCGGGTTCCCCGGTGACCCCAAATCCTCGTAAAAGTTGCATTTTAAAGATTTGATTAACTTGGATTTTCTCGCAGGTCTTCCGGAGTCCCCAGTGTCCTCGAATCCCCCACTTTTAGAAAATTTGAAATAGGGTTTGAGCTCTGTAGGTACACTAGTCAACCTAGGTCCTCGGATGGCACCCTCTCAGACGGTTAGTAGCTGGAGAGACGAAAACCGATCTGCCTTTTTGAAAATTTGAAATAGGGTTTGAGCTCAGTAGGTACACTAGTCAACCTAGGTCCTCGATGGCACCCTCTCGACGGTTAGTAGCTGGAGAGACGAAAACCGATCTGCCTTTTTAAAAATTTGAAATAGGGTTTGAGCTCCGTAGGTACAATAGTCAACCTAGGTCCTCAGATGGCACCCTCTCGGACGGTTAGTAGCTGGAGAGACGAAAACCGATCTGCCTTTTTGAAAATTTGAAATAGGGTTTGAGCTCTGTAGGTACACTAGTCAACCTAGGTCCTCGGATGGCACCCTCTCGGACGGTTAGTAGCTGGAGAGACGAAAACCGATCTGCCTTTTTGAAAATTTGAAATAGGGTTTGAGCTCCGTAGGTACACTAGTCAACCTAGGTCCTCAGATGGCACCCTCTCGGACGGTTAGTAGCTGGAGAGACGAAAACCGATCTGCCTTTTTAGATGGTGAGTCCCCGCATGGAGGATAGCCAAACTCTTTTAAATAGGTGAAACCCCTTTGTTACAAGGGTGAACCTCCCCCCCTCGACGGTTAGTAGCTGGAGAGACGAAAACCGATCTGATTTTTTTAGATGGTGAGTCCCCGCATGGAGGATAGCCAATCTCTTTTAAATAGGTGAAACCCCTTTGTTACAAGGGTGAACCTCCCCTCTCAGACGGTTAGTAGCTGGAGAGACGAAAACCGATCTGCCTTTTTGAAAATTTGAAATAGGGTTTGAGCTCTGTAGGTACACTAGTCAACCTAGGTCCTCGGATGGCACCCTCTCGGACGGTTAGTAGCTGGAGAGACGAAAACCGATCTGCCTTTTTAGATGGTGAGTCCCCGCATGGAGGATAGCCAATCTCTTTTAAATAGGTGAAACCCCTTTGTTACAAGGGTGAACCTCCCCCTCAGACGGTTAGTAGCTGGAGAGACGAAAACCGATCCGCTTTTTTTAGATGGTGAGTCCCCGCATGGAGGATAGCCAATCTCTTTTAAATAGGTGAAACCCCTTTGTTACAAGGGTGAACCTCCCCCTCGAACGGTTAGTAGCTGGAGAGACGAAAACCGATCCGCTTTTTAGATGGTGAGTCCCCGCATGGAGGATAGCCAATCTCTTTTAAATAGGTGAAACCCCTTTGTTACAAGGGTGAACCTCCCCCCTCAGACGGTGAGTAGCTGGAGAGACGAAAGCCGATCCGCTTTTTAGATGGTGAGTCCCCGCATGGAGGATAGCCAATCTCTTTTAAATAGGTGAAACCCCTTTGTTACAAGGGTGAACCTCCCCTTTCAGACGGTGAGTAGCTGCATAGACGAAAGCCGATCTGCCCCCCTTTTTTTAAATGATGAATCCCTAGTGGATAATCGAACCCATTTTAAATAGGTGAAACCCCTTTGTTACAAGGGTGAACCTTCCCCACAAATCTTCAAACCACCACTCGACATCATACGGACGCCGACCATTGCAAAATCGCGCCAAACCGTCCACAGGTAATTTCATACACCGAATTTTTCAACCTCGGATCGACAAATCTCAAACCATAGACAGGTGAGCTACGGGTAAGTCTCTCTCTCTTCTCATCTCTATTTCACATGAAATGAGCATAAATTGGAAATAATTCCCCACAGAGTTAGAGCTTTAACAGCAAAGGTAAAGCAATCGAATGTCAAGACTAGTTTTCTTTAGATTTTTCCCCAAAAGAGTCGATTAAGGATCCAGGTGTCACCTTGTCTTTGAAAGCAACCTCTGACCGAGATTACTTTCAAAGAGGGGCAAATGTTGACACCCGAATTTTTAGTCAGTTTTCCTTTAGTTTTATTTTCCAAAATTCATTAAAAATTCACAAAATATTAAAAAATTATAAAATCAACATTGGAAGCCTTGGCCAAGCTTAAGGAACCAATTTGGAACAAAAAATATTTTTTCATATCTTTCGTATTTTTTAATATTTTCGGAAAATAGGAAAATATTTGAAAAATTCATAAAAAATACTTTTCGAGGTCGCAAAAATACAGAAAAATGTCCAATATTTTTCTTTTAATTCCCTTTTCATATTGACCTCAAGAAAAATCAAAAATTGAGTTCAATTTTAGGAGTTACTTCACAACACCTAGAGTTGAATTTTCATAAAAAATACCAATTGAATCTTTTTATTTGCAATTTTTGCACATTTTGTGTCTAGACATTCAATCGCAGTCCCTTTGAACTTCAATTTGATCAATTGCACCCACAATTGCGTGAATTGCACGAATTAGGCAAAATCCCCAAAATATTTTCAATTTAGTCCCTCAATTGGTCAATTTTTGAAATTACTTTTAATTGAGGGACTATCATTGCACAATTGGACCATCCCTAGTGTTTAGACACATTCTGAATCGATTGGCATGGGTCTCATAGTCCAATTTTATCAATTAGACGTTCAATTTAGTTTTTCCCCAAATTGGGAATTTTGAAAAATTTGGGGGTTTTGTATAAATTGATGGGAAATTTTGGGCAAAACCACTTTTTTAGATGATATTCAGGGTCCTAAGTCCAATTTTGAGGTTTAATTGCAAAAATTCCCAACCAATTTCGTTTAATTTTGAAAATTTTGAAAGTGCAACTATCTGAACCGGTTCGGACCGGTCGACTGACGGTCGGACCGGTCGAACCGGTCTAGAACAGATACTTCTTCTTCCTCGCGCGATTGTCCCATTCTCGCAGATTTGAAGGTGGATTTTGATCAACAAATTGAAGGGCAATTCGATCCTAATTGGTCCAATTATCGTGGGGGTTTTGCTCCTCGGGCTGAGACGTGTCCATCGCCACCAACGCCGTGACCAATCGTCGCCGGAGCACGGCGGAGCAGCCGGTCAAAGGCTCGGAGGCCAAAAAGTCAACATTTCACAATCCGCGCCAAATTGGAGCTCGATTCGCGACTAACGGAGAGCCAAACGGAGTGCATTCTTGTGCCGTCGCCGTCCGACCTCGGGTGACCAAAATTCGTGCGATTCGCACGTGAATACGTCCCCCCGCTCACACCCGAGACGCGCCAAATTTCGAAAATCCAAGTATAAAAGGCCAAGAACATTCGCGAAGCGGGAGGGGGCTCATTCCCGTTTGCAAGTTGTTGATAGAGCTAGAGAGAGAGAGAGAAAACGAGAGAGAGCTCGTTCTCCCGTTCGCTCGGTTGAGAACTCGAGCTCGACCGTGAGCTCTTGGTGAGGCCAATCCAGAGCGAATCAAGACTTGAAATCACGTCCGTAAGCTTCGTTTAGGCTCCGAGGATTCGATCGCGACAGCTCGGTCAAGTTGCGAGCTCCGAGAATCGGTGAGTTAATCTTCCTATCTCGCTACTTGTCTAATCATGGCATCCTCACATCCTAAGCATGATTCGTGAAATTGTTGTGTGCCTTTTGATGCCCGAGCCTCACCGACCATGCTCGTATCTGGTTTTTGCATCAATCTTGCTCGAACATCCCGAGTCGAAACCTCCAATCATCGCGGTCCGGCCGAACGCCGGCCAGACCTCTCCGGCCTTCGCGAGTCCGATCGGGACTCGAGGTAAGTTTCCTCAACTCATCTTCGAGCTTCTGTGTGAAGGAATTGAACTGTAATGCTCTTTTTTGCTTGATTGAACCATGCGATCTCAGCATCGTGTGAGCTTGATATATGTTGATTCCGTGGATACAATCACTTAATCTTTGGATATGTTGATCCGGAAGTCCGAGCGAGTCGTCCGGTGTTGGTCTCGCGTCATTCCGGCGAGATCTCGCCGTTAGATCTCGCCGGAGCGTTCTCGGCCGTCCATTCTGTGTCGTCGCTAGGTTGAAGAAGAAGCCGACATGTCATGGTCAACGGGTCAACCGGCCTAGGTGTCGTCGTGTGATAGGGCCAGCTAGGATGCGAGTCGGCTCGGCCGTTAGCGCGAGCGGGCTGGCTCAGATCCGATCCAACGGCTGAGATTAATCGATGAATTTGATTCTCGGCCGTTGGATCGTTTTATATATATTCGTTTATTAAAAAATTCATAAACGGTGTCGTTTAGCTCAGGGATATGCGGCGTCGTTTTGTCTTTAGATAGGTTTGACGGTCCAGATTAAGTCTAGGATTGATCATGGCCGTCCATGCATTTAATCGATCCGGCATCGTTTTAACTAAGGGAGAGATGAACGGCTTAGATTAGATCGAAGTTAGATCGTGACCGCCCGTTTGAATAGGTCAAGTGCGACGTCGTTTTTGTAAGCGAGGGCCGAGACGTCGTCGTTTTTGCCAGGGCGCGAGTTAATGGCTGAGATCGGATCTGCAGTTGATCTCGGCCGTCCATCCATTTTCTTTTATTCCGAATATTAGAAATTAGTATTAGAAATTCAAAAAAAATAATATAGAAAAATAGATACGGCACCGTTTAGTGTGCGGTTGGTTCACGAGTGGGTCCGCGAGCGGTCTGACCGGGTTGACCCGGTCGTTGACCGGATTGACCGGTCCGGTCTATTAATAAAAAATAATATAAAAATAAAAAGAAATTTCCAAAAATCCAAAAAAAATTGTAAAAATACTTAGAAAATTCATAAAAATTCCCGGATTTTCATAAAAAATTTCTAAAAATTTGTAGATCGATTCGGGACTCATAAAGTCTGGATCGAAAATTTTTGAGACTACGAGGGTCGATTAATTTCGATCCGGAAAATTTCCAATATTTTTGAAAAATAAATGAAAATTCCAAAAAATAGAAAAAATTAGAAAAATTCCATAAAATCACAAAAAATGGGAAATGGCCACATTCAACCTGGCCCGACCCTAATTTTGTGATTTTTGGGTCCCGAACTCCCAAAAATGACCATTCTACCCTTCCGGGCCTTCCGCCCCAAATTTTTACCAAATCACCCCGATACCCAAAATTGATTTTTGTGTGGGCCGATAGGGCCATTTTAGACATATCAAACCTTGATTGATTGATTTGATTGCTTGTAATGATTTTGATTGCGCATTAATTCCTCCGATTGTGATTGATTAGGATAGAAAATTCCCATCTACATGAATACTCGATTTTTTAGGACCTACCTCATCCGATATCGTATCTGCATGAAATCTTAGGTTAGAAAAACAATCAACATCGGTAACCGAAAGGGCGTCAAATTTGAAACTTGGCGTAACCAAGTCCCCGGACCCAAAATCTCCGGTTTTCGCGGAACCGAACGGTTTCTCCCGACCGCTCGGTAAGGTTTTCCGATCGTACCTTCCAATAAATCGATCGGTGGCGACTCCGAATTGCATGTACACCTCGCACATGCCACCCGACCACACAAGGTCAATTTCGATATTTGATAAATTTTACCCGACATCGCGATTCGAGTAATGGGTCTTGGGAGAGACTCGTGATCCCCCATATATATGTCTATAAAAGGAGGGATCGGCTCGTTAGCCCTATTCCACCCCGGAAAGAAATTTCCGGAGGGTCGCGACAACCGTAACCTATTTTCTAAATTTCTTTTTTTGATTTTCTAAACTAATTTCTAATATTCAGATATAAAAGAAAATAATGGACGGCCGAGATCAACTTCAGAATTAATCTCGGCCGTCGATTCAGTCTAGCTAAAACGACGTCGTGTTCTAACATTGAATGGGCGGCCACGATTAAGACATCGGATTCGATCTCAGCCGTTGTTCTATCACTACATGAAACGGCGACGCATTAAACATCTAAAGGACGGCTGCGATTCAAGCTAGAACCGATCCGGGCCGTTAAAACTCCTAAACCACAAAACGACGCCGCTTTCGGTCTTTTACACAAAACGTCACCGCATCACTTAACATCTTGGACGGCCACGATCTAACCTAAGCTCAATCCGAGCCGTTCAATCCCTATATGCCCTAAACGACGTCGCCTAACACTAACTAAAACGGCGCCGTTTCACCATTTCTTATTTTCTATCTAATATATCAAATTTTCGAAAATACTAAACGAAGATCCAACGGCCGAGAATCAAACCTACCTAATTTTCTCAGTCGTTGGATCGGATCTCGAGCCGCCCGCTCGCGCCAACGGCCGAGCCGACTCGGATCCGAGCCGGCCCTATCGTACGTCGACAACTCAACTCGTTTGACCCCGTGACCCGACACGTCACCTTCTTCTTCTTCCTCGCGACGACACCAAACGGACGGCCATGGTTCCTCCGGCGAGATCTAACGGTGAGATCTCGCCGGATCGACGTGAAACCACCGCCGATCAACTCCTCTCACCCCTCAGATCAACATAATTGAAAATCAGACAATTCTATCCACGAAATCACAACTAATCAAACACACACAGTCTCGTAGTTGCAGAGTTCAATCACGAAGCACAGAGCACAATAGTTCAATTCTATTACAGAGAAGCTAGAAGAGGAGGTAAGGAAACTTACCTCGAGCTCGAATCGAGCTCGCGAGGGCTAGAATGGCCTGGCCGGTGCTCGGCCGCACCGTATGATGTTGGAGGCTCGACTCGGGAGATTTGGACAGAATCAATGCAAGAGTAAGTTGCGAACGAGGTCAGAGATGTAATAGGAGTAAAAGGCACAAGGTAATTGCAAGAATGGAGTTCGGGAGGTCAAGTCGCCATGAATGCACAGTGAGAAAATTGAGAGCTCAACTTACCGATCCAGGCGGTTTCGGGCGGCAATATTGGTGGCGATAGCTTCCCCGAACTTCGGGCGAACTTCCGGAAGTGGTTTCACGGCTTGGAATGGCCTGGATTGGTCGGACGACCGCCTTGCAGAACGAGCTCCGGCGAGCTACAATGAAGCTCTCTAGACCTTCTCTCACTACTCGCTCTCTCTTTCTCTCTCTATTCCGTTAGTATGCGAGCACGAATCAGCCTCTTCTTTCTTCTAGAATCCTCTTCAGCCTTATATATTGGTTTTTGAAATCGCGCGCGCATTTGAGCTTGAGTCGGTGATGCTTCGCACGTGGTAATCTCACGCGTTTTGGTCGCCGGACGGTGACGGAATCGGTTGTGATTCCGTCAACGTCCGTTAGACCCTTAATCGAACTCAAACAAGCATGAATTCGTCACGGTTTGAGAAACGTTGACTTTTCGGATGCCGGTGCCTTTGACCATCGATTCCGGCGGTCTCCGGCGAGCATTGGCTTCGCCGTCGGTGAGGATTGACGCTCCTCAACCCGAAGAATAAAAGCCCTCAACCAATTAGCTCAATTAGGCACGAATTGAACCCCAATTTGGCCGTTGAAATCCATTGTTCAAACCTGCAAAATGCACAAATCTGTTGGGGACGACGACATCGCTTACGGGACCGGTTCACCCGGTCCGACCGGATCGAGCCGACCGGTCCGAACCTGGTCGATAAGTGAATTTCATTCAATTTTCAAAATTAAACAAAATTGGCTGGGAATTTTTGCAATTAAACTTCAAAATTGGATTCTAGGGCCTGGATATTATCTAGAAATGTGTTTTTGCCCAAAATTTCTTATCAATTTGCACAAAAACCCCAAGTTTTTCAATTTGCCCAAATTAGGGAAATGTTCAATTGAGTGTCAATTCGACCAAATTGGACTATGAAACCTATGCCAATTGATTTGAAATGTATGAAAACATAAGGGTGCAGTCCAATTTTATCAAGATAGTCCCTCAATTAAAAGTAATTTCGAAAATTGGCCAATTGAGGGACTAAATTGCAAATAATTTGGGGATTTGGCCTAATTCGTGCAATTGGCGCAATTGAGGGTGAAATTGATCAAATTGAAGTTCAAAGGGACCACAATTGAATGTCTAGATTCCAAATGTGCAAAAATTGCAAATAAAAAGACTCAATTGGTATTTTTTATGCAAATTCAACTCTAGGCATTGTGATGAAACACCTAAAATTGAACTTAATTTTTGATTTTTCTTGAGGTCAATATTGAAAGGGAATTAAAAGAAAAATATTGGACATTTTGTGTATTTTTGTGACCTCCAAAGGTATTTTTCATGAATTTTCTAATATTTTCCTATTTTCGAAAATATTAAAAAAATGTGAAAAATATGAAAAATTATTTTTTATTCCAAATTGGTTCCTTATGCTTGGCCAAGGCTTCCAATGTTGATTTTTTAATTTTTTGATTTTTTGTAAATTTTTGGTAAATTTTGGAAAATAAAACTAAAGGAAAACTGACTAAAAATTCGGGTGTCAACAACTGCCCCTCTTTGAAAGTAATCTCGGTTAGAGGTTGCTTTCAAAGACAAGGTGACACCTGGATCCTTAATCGACCCCGCTGGGGAAAAATCCAAAGAAAACTAGTCTTGACATTCGATTGCTTTACCTTTGCTGTTAAAGCTCTAACTCTGTGGGGAATTATTTCAGTTCATGCTCGTCTTATGTGAAAGAGAAATGAGAAGAGAGAGACTTACCTGTAGCTCACCTGTCTATGGTTTGAGATTTGTCGATCCGAGGTTGAAAAATTTAGTGTATGAAATTACCTGTGGACGGTTTGGCGCGATTTTGCAATGGTCAGCATCCGTATGATGTCGAGTGGTGGTTTGAAGATTTGTGGGGAAGGTTCACCCTTGTAACAAAGGGGTTTCACCTATTTAAAATGGGTTTGACTATCCACTAGGGATTCATCATTTAAAAAAAGGGACAGATCGGCTTTCGTCTCTCCCACTACTCACCGTCCGAAAGGGAGGTTCACCCTTGTAACAAAGGGGTTTCACCTATTTGAAAGAGATTGGCTATCCTCCATGCGGGGACTCACCATCTAAAAAGCAGATCGGCTTTCGTCTCTCCAACTACTAACCGTCCGAGGGGGAGGTTCACCCTTGTAACAAAGGGGTTTCACCTATTTAAAAAGATTGGCTATCCTCCATGCGGGGACTCACCATCTAAAAAGTAGATCGGCTTTCGTCTCTCCAGCTACTCACCGTCTGAAAGGGAGGTTCACCCTTGTAACAAAGGGGTTTCACCTATTTAAAAAGATTGGCTATCCTCCATGCGGGGACTCACCATCTAAAAGGCGGATCGGCTTTCGTCTATCCAGCTACTAACCGTCTGAGGGGGGAGGTTCACCCTTGTAACAAAGGGGTTTCACCTATTTAAAAAGATTGGCTATCCTCCATGCGGGGACTCACCATCTAAAAAGCGAGATCGGTTTTCGTCTCTCCAGCTACTAACCGTCTGAGGGGGAGGTTCACCCTTGTAACAAAGGGGTTTCACCTATTTAAAAAGATTGGCTATCCTCCATGCGGGGACTCACCATCTAAAAAGCAGATCGGCTTTCGTCTCTCCAGCTACTAACCGTCTGAGGGGGAGGTTCACCCTTGTAACAAAGGGGTTTCACCTATTTAAAAAGATTGGCTATCCTCCATGCGGGGACTCACCATCTAAAAAGCAGATCGGCTTTCGTCTCTCCAGCTACTCACCGTTCGAAAGGGAGGTTCACCCTTGTAACAAAGGGGTTTCACCTATTTAAAAAGATTGGCTATCCTCCATGCGGGGACTCACCATCTAAAAAGCAGATCGGCTTTCGTCTCTCCAGCTACTAACCGTCCGAGAGGGTGCCATCCGAGGACCTAGGTTGACTAGTGTACCTACGAGCTCAAACCCTATTTCAAATTTTCAAAAAGGCAGATCGGTTTTCGTCTCTCCAGCTACTAACCGTCCGAGAGGGTGCCATCTGAGGACCTAGGTTGACTAGTGTACCTACAGAGCTCAAACCCTATTTCAAATTTTCAAATACGCAGATCGATTTTCGTCTCTCCAGCTACTAACCGTCCGAGAGGGTGCCATCCGAGGACCTAGGTTGACTAGTGTACCTACGGAGCTCAAACCCTATTTCAAATTTTCAAATAGTAGGGGATCCGAGGACCTGGGGACTCCAAAAGACCTGCAGAAAATCCAAGTTAATCAAATTTTAAAATGCAACTTTTCCGAGGATTTGGGATCACCAGGGAACCCGCAGAAAGTTCAATCAAACATCATTAGAATGACAATTCTAAGTCTTGGGAAGAAACTTAAGAATTCTTAGACAAATTTTCAAAGTGTATTTGCGAAGAAAATGTATCCAATCGCAAGCTCAAATTTCCACTGGGGATGGATTTTGAATGACACATCCTGAGTGTTCTACAAAAAAGGTTGTCTTAAAAGTTTTTCAAAAGGGTTTTCCTTCATCCAAGAGGGCTTCTTACCATTTTGGAAAGGCTTTTCTTAAAATTCAAATCCGCTCACAGGAAACCTAACATTGAGGTTTCGGGATCATTCGAGATGCATACAATCTGACTAATCGGAGAAGGCATTTTAAAAGGGACCGTAATTCAGGCCAGGTCAAAGGTTCATCAAAGGATATTCATTTTGAGGCTTAGAAATGAATCTTGATCGACAATAGCTTCTTCGGGTTTACAAGTCAAGAACCCCGAAGACATGATAAAACAGGATTGTACTTACCTCTTTTAGCGGTAGCTTCCTATATGATTTCTTGCATCAACCTGAAACACCTCTTAGATCAGAAAAGTTTTGGTGACAGGTTGTATCTTGGTTTAAGGTGGGCTCTTTAAGAATGGCCATATTTTCAGAAAGAGGGGTGAACTTTGGTGATCACCTTGACATTCTTCCAGCATTCATTTGCTTTTGCAATTGATTCATGATCATTCTTTCTTCAATTGATTTTGAGGATTTTCCTCTTTTCATCTTGCTGATTTTTTCTTCAGAATTTGCCCCTTTTCGGGATGCTCTTTTCATGGGCTTTGGCCTTGCTTTTACCAGGCACTTTGCTTTTTCAGCTCTTTCATTCTTCATCATTTTTACATTGACCGGCTCTTTTGAGACCAGTATCAAAAATTCTTCCAAATTATGCATCTTGACTTATTGCCGGTAATTCCTTTGCTTGCCCCAGTGTGGGGAGGGTGATCACCAATAAGGGTTTAGAAACGAATATTCAAAGGTTCAAATTGGCTCTTCAAAGGGTAAGTATTTGGGGATATAGAAATGAAGTACTTTTCTTCACTTTGAGGTGTTCCAAGTCTCTCGCGAAAATCACCTGAAGCTACCACAAAAAGATTGATGCGAGTCAGTACAATAAAGTCTTACCCGATCTTTTCTCCAAGGAATCATCTAATGAACCTCCAAACATGCCCCATTGTGGGGTGGTTCTTGATAGGGTTATATTCATAAAATCCCCCTTTTGGCTCTGATTGGTTATCAAGGGATATAAATGTGTATGGATAATTTTGACATGGAAATACCTTTCATCATTTCAATCCATGTAATCACCGCGAATGATCCCTACGTCCCAAAATTAAGCTCTTTCGCTCCATCACTCTCACTCATCACTCAAGTGTATCGGGGACGTGTTTAAGGACAAAGTTTGCCTCTTTTCATCTGAAGGATCAGTCTTTTGAAAAACCTTCAAAACAAGCCCTTTTATAGAAACTTAGGGTATTTCATCAAAAATTCATCATTCGCAAAAATCTTCATTGAGAGGGTATTCAAAAGACGTTTCTGAAATTTGAAAGGAATGTTTCTTTGAAAAAGCTCTGTTGCTTTACAAATCCAAATTTTTCTTAATTTCAAGCACGACGGTGTATGAAAATACTTTGTAAAGGAGGAGAACCTCAAACCTGTCTTCTTCAAATATTGACTTCTGTCCCCTGTAAAAACAAAAGGAAACAATCAGTTAAAGATATTCAAAATTTTCAAATCCCGGAGCGACTCCTTTCTACCTCCTTCGGATATCGACTCCCGTTTCCCGTAAAAACAAAAGGAAACAAATCAGTCAAAATGTTTAAAATTTTCAAATCCCGGAGCGACTCCTTTCTACTTCCTTCGAATGTCGACTTCCGTTTCCTATAAAAATAAAAGGAAACAAATCAGTCAAAATGTTCAGAATTTTCAAATCCTGGAGCGACTCCTTTCTACCTCCTTCGGATGTCGACTCCTATTTCCTGTAAAAACAAAAGGAAACAAGTCGGTTCGAGATATTCAAAATCCGTGATCCAAAGTAACAGATAACTTCCCTTTTGATCAATTGCTCTGCAAAGCTCTTCACGATTCCCAGTCCACCTACAAAATACAAACGTATGCAAATGCATGTATGCAGATGTCATGCGAATGCAAAATTCTATGTGACTCGGATCTGCTTATTAATCGCTCCGAAGCTCAATTTTATTTCAAGGGTAATATCTCTTCACGGCGTCTGCATTTCTTGGACTTGTCAAATCTTCTCCGTCCATGTTTACAAGTATAAGAGCTCCCCCGGATAAGACTTTTTGAATCACGTAGGGGCCTTCATAATTTGGCATAAATTTGCCTCCTGGGTGTTGTGCATTTGGAAGCATTTTCTTCACAACTAGCATCCCCGCTTCAAAATTTTCGGGCTTAACCTTCTTGTTAAAAGCTCGGCTACTTTCTTCGATAATTTTGACCATGACAGATAGCCCTTAATCGCCTTTCATCAATCAAATTCAATTGTTCGTGTCTCTGCCGGTCCCACTCATCCTCCGTGAGTTCTATTTGAGACAGGATCCTTAAAGAGGGGATTTCCACCTCCACCGGTAGGACTGCTTCCATACCGTATACCAAAGAATAGGGAGTTGCCCCGGTCGAAGTACGAATGGAAGTTCGGTAGGCCATAAGAGCATATGGCAATCTTTCGTGCCAATCTCTATACTTCTCAACAGTCTTGGCCAACATCTTCTTGATGTTCTTGTTAGCCGCTTCCACGGCTCCATTCATTTGCGGGCGGTAAGGTGAAGAATTAAGGTGTCGTACCTTAAATTGTTCCAATAGTTGATCGACTACCTTGTTCGGATTAGAGCCATTGTCCGTAATGATGGCTCTTGGCACTCCATATCTTGAGATGATATCTCGCTTGATAAACTTAGCCACACTATTCGCAGTGACATTGGCATATGAGCTAGCTTCAATCCATTTAGTGAAGTAGTCAATAGCCACCAAAATAAAGCGATGTCCGTTTGAGGCCTTTGGGTTGATAGGGCCAATCATATCAATTCCCCACATGCAGAATGGCCATGGCTCTCACATTTGATGTAGCTCGGTTGGCGGCGCATTTATCCTGTCGCCGTATACCCGGCATTGATGACAGGATCTAACATGCTGGTTGCAATCCGACTCGATAGTCAACCAGTAATACCCGAGTCTCATGATCTTCTTGGCGAGGAGGTGGCCATTCATATGCGGTCCACATTCCCCTTCATGAATCTCTTTCATAATGAGATTTGCTTCTTTGGAATTCACGCACCTCAGCGGGACCGAGTCGAAGGATCTCTTGTATAGGATCTGCCCGCTGAGGAAGAATTTAGATGCCATCTTACTTATGTATTTCTTATCTTCCGGTTGACTGTCCTGCGGGAATTCGCCCTTCAGTAGGTAATTCTTGATGTCGTGGTACCACGGTTCTTCATCGGGTTCTTCTTCAATGACCATGCAAGTATGCGAGGTTGCTCTAAGATATCAATTCTTAATGGCTCTATCTCAAGACCATTTTGCACTTGTAACATGGCTGATAATGTGGCCAAAGCATCAGCAAAATGGTTCCGAGTTCTCGGTAGATATTCAAAAGTGATCTCCTCAAAATGTTGGATCATCTCCTCGAGGTATTTATGATAAGGAATAAGCTTGGGATCCTTTGTCTTCCACTCCCCTTGAGTTTGTAAAATGATTAGCATGGAATCTCCATATACCCGTAGCTTCTTTACCTTTAACGAGATAGCCAATTGTAATCCTAGTATGCAGGCTTCATATTCAGAAATGTTGTTGGTGCAGGGGAATACCAACTTGGCTGAAACTGGATAATGTTGATCTTCGGGGGATATCAGAATCGCCCCAGTGCTCGATCCAAGGAGGTTCACTGCACCGTCAAAGTATATTGTCCATTTGTCTTCCGATATATTCAGAATTTGACCTCCCTTGTTTCGCTCCGAAACGTCCTTAGGAGGATTCTCGGCTAGCATGTCAGCAATTGCTCTTCCCTTGACAGACTTACGGGGAGAGGTTTTGATATCAAACTCTGAAAGCAGTATTTGCCATTTAGCCATCTTTCCCAACAATGTTGGCTTCTCCAAAAGGTACTTGATAGGGTCATTTTCAGTGACCAGTTCTATATGATAATGCAAAGTATATTGCCTCAATCTGTGGAGGACCCAAACCAATGCTACACAAGTCCTTTCCACTGCTGGGTATTTGATTTCAGATGTTGTGAACTTTTTGCTCAAATAATATATAGCCCGTTCCTTATGATCCTTGGGGTTAGTTTGGGCAAGTAAAGCCCCCAAGGATTCATCATTGACTGTCAGATATAGAGTTAAAGGAATGTTAGGGATAGGAGGTACCAATACTGGAGGTTGCACCAAATATTCCTTGATCTTCTCAAATGCTTGTTGACATTCCGCATCCCATTTGACTTTTGCACCTTTCTTTAACAACTTGAAGAAGGGTTTCGCCGTTTCTGACAGTTGGGATATGAATCTGGATATATAATTCAACCTTCCCAAGTAGACCCCTTACTTCCTTAACAGTGGAAGGAGTTCTTATTTCCCATATGGCTTTAATCTTGGAAGGGTCAATTTCAATACCACGACTGCTCACCACAAATCCTAGCAGCTTTCCGGATCTTGCACCAAATACGCATTTCGCAGGATTCAACTTGAGCTTATACTTTCTTAATCGATCAAATAATTTCTTCAGTACTTTAACATGGTCTTCTCCAGGTTTGGACTTGGCAATCATATCATCCACATAGACCTCAATCTCCTTATGTATCATGTCATGAAAAAGGGTTACCATAGCCCTTTGATATGTTGCCCCCGCATTTTTCAATCCAAATGGCATTACCTTGTAGCAGAAAGTTCCCCATTGTGTAGTGAATGAGGTCTTGATCTTATCTTCTTCCTTCAGCATGATCCGATTATATCCCGAGAATCCATCCATAAAGGAGAATAATTCAAAGCCCGCAAGATCGTCGACGAGCACATCAATGTGCGGTAAGGGAAAATCATCCTTCGGACTAACTTTGTTTAAGTCCCGATAATCCACGCATATTCTAATTTTCCCGTCTTTCTTCTTTACTGGTACGATGTTGGCGACCCAATCAGCATATGGGACAGCCTCGATAAATCCAACTTTAAGGAGCTTCATCACCTCTTCCTTGATCTTATCCGCCGATTCGGGATTCATTCTTCTAGGTGATTGATTTACTGGTGTGCAAGAAGGATTGGTGGGCAGAGCATGCTCCACAATTTCACGATCTAGCCCCGGCATGTCAGCATAAGACCAGGCGAAAATATCTTGATATTCCTTGAGTAACGCCGTCATCCTTAAAACATCCGCTACGGAGAGGTGTCCTCCTATTTTCACTTCCTTGACGCAATCAGAATCTCCCAGATTAATAGTGATGGGTTCTTCAAAAATAGGGGGTTTAGATTCTTCAAAACAATCCCATTCTTTCTTGATATCGCTCACATCAACCTCGTCTATATCAACTTCGCATGCATAGTCATCGAGCTGATCCGAGTCACATATTAACCTGTTATGTATGGGTGGGATGACATGCCCGAAATGCACCATGAAAGGTTAGTATTCAAAGATGATAAAATTGAAGGATGCATGATTCCTATCATGAAAACATTTTTTCAAATTTCAATTTTCTTAGATAAGGAAAGGAGAACTAGTCCACGATCTTCCGGACATCCTGGTTCTCAAAAGCTGTTTAAAACCCTAGATCATATGGCGGATCAGGCCTCAAGTTTCATGGTAGAATCAATTGTCATCATCGGACCAATCCGTTGCTCCACATGTCTGTAATCAAATTTGAAATGTTTTTCATTAATAGATGCAACTAAGAACAATACAAGATCGCACTTCTCGGATCACAGCATGTGACCCAAAGGGTGCTAAAACATCAAAAAGCTTTAAAGCAAATGCAGTAATCAAAATGCATTAAAAGATAAAGTTCAGAAAGAGCCTTTTACTCAGGGGTGGGGAAATCATCGTCCAGCCACTCAATTATCACGTTCACCCGATTATCCAGGAACGGGTTGAATAAGTCCGGCTCTGCATCCTCGGAGATGTCTTCATCTTCCAGCCATTTGCCTCCCTTAAAGAATACCTCGAATAAAGGGTTTAGGAGCATTTTTCCTTTAGCTTTCCATACATCGTTACCTATGAAACGGCCACCTTGGCGTCCACGGCGTCCACGGTCTCCATAACGATTGTTTCGACCTCGGCCTCGACCTATGTTATTTTCCGCTATTCCATTATAACCCAGACCAACCTTGTGGTCATTTGAGCACAAATTCAAAGGGTTACGAATTCCCTGACCATATTTCCCTAATCTAGCACCCGGAATAAATCCATTCGAGAGTAGCACTTTTCCCGCCATAGTTGCGGGTCTCGAAAGCTCTCGTATAGCCACCTTTGCATTTGGTGACACATGCATGACAGATACAATGTCAAAGGTGTGATAACTCAGCTCCTCCTCTTTTGAGGGTTCAATATAAGGGACCATCCCTTTTAAAGTCGCTCGATGTCCTGTCTCGCCATGGACGGTGATCAACCGACCCTTGACCACAAATTTTAACTTTTGATGCAGAGAGGAAGGTACCGCTCCGGACACATGAATCCACGGTCTTCCCGGGAGCGGGGCGAAGGCGCTTGGAATATCCAACACTTGGAACGGTATAGAGAAAGTTACCGGTCCAATGTCAATGTCCAGCTCAATCTCTCCTACAACATTCTTGGAGACTCCATCAAATGATCGGATGGTGGCCTTGGATGTCTTCACAAAATCTTCATTGATCCCCAAGCTTCTCAAAGTGCTTAGTGGACACAGGTTGAAAGCGGAACCATTATCAATTAAGACGTGAGGAACCTCCTTCCCGTGACACCTCACGGCTATGTAGAGGGCTCTGTTGTGAACTCGCCCTTCTTTCGGGAAGTCTTCGTCCGAGAAGGATATCTGGTCCTTCAGAAGGATAGCACCCACAAAGTTTCCTAATTGCACTTCGTTAATTGTTTCCGGAACATGCACCTCATCCAGCACTTTCAAAAGGGCATCCTTGTGCTTTTCAGAATTTTTGAAGAGATCCAAGAAGGAAATCTGTGCGGGCATCTTCCGCAGTTGGTCAACGACCTCATATTCACCGGTCCTCACAACCGATTGCAACTTCTCAACCTCTTCCGCAGTTGGGACTCTCTTTTCGAGAATCCGCTTCTCTCGGGGATAACATCTTCCGGATCTCATTATGGCGTCAATCTCGCCCGTTCCATAATCCCAGTGAACTGCTCTTGAATTATACTCCTCCACGGGCGGCAGCTTAATCTTCACCGGTATGATCTTTTCTAGTGGTGATTCGGATGTTGATGGTTTTTCCGAACTAGAAGTTTCCAATTCCCAGCTATCAACTTTGTTCAAATCAATCACGAAACGAATTGGGGCATCTATCATCCCAATCATTTCATCCTCATGAACATCCTCGGGGTTATGTTACGGACCGGGCCTTATCGGCGTGGCATTTTCTTCATCCGGATCTCTCTCGCCTTTCCCTTCTGACTCTTAGGATAATCCCCTCAATTCTCATACCGATTTCCACCATATGTTGGAATGAGGAGTAGGTATATGCATACATACGGTCAAAGTATTCCGCCGGAAGTGACTTGAGTACGAACTCCAACATTTCTCTCTCTGACGGCGGTTGCACCATCACAGCGTGTTTTTTCCACCTTCTAGCGAAAAGTTCAAAACTCTCGTCTTCCCCTTTCCGGATATTCAACAGATTAGCCTTAGTGAAATAACCTCCGATTCCAGCTTCAAAGTGTCGTATGAAGTGTTCTGATAAATCCTCCCAGCTCGGGACCCAATCCAGATCGATTGATTGGAACCATATCAGCGCAGGGCCCGTTAAACCTTGTCCAAAGTTCCGGATTAGTGTTTCATCATCTTCATGGTGGCCAATCATTTGGCGGAGATAATATGAGATATGCGCCAGAGGACACCCAGCGCCATTATACTTCGTGCGGAAGACCACTCTCGGGTTCGCACCTTGAGGCGGGACGTTTCTTGCTTGAGTAAGTAGCGTAATCAGCTCCTTCAACTCATCCATTTTCCTCGACACGTCATCTCCTTGCTCTTGCAGTAGAGCGATCTTTCGATTTTGTGTCTCCATGGTCCGCCGTATCTCCAGAATCTGCATGCTTTCTTCTATCGCCATAGTATTCCTTTTGGTCGTCAATTGCGATAAATCTGCTACCATAGTTGTTAAATGACGCATGTGCGTCTCAGATTAGAAAGTCGCATATCGACCTCTCGATTCTCCTGTTCATTCCGAGGAGCCGCTTGGTCCTTAACTTCATCGATCGTTCCCACAAATTCATCGCTTGCGGGGTCATCCATTCCACCCCACCCGTCGGGGACTACATCTCCAGAGTCAACAAAGAAACTCGGGGGCGCCGAATATAGCACTTTAAAGTTGTACCCACCACTATCTTCCCCCAGGTTATCAACTATTTCGCCCATCTCTAGGGCTTTCTGCAAAAATCTTCTATCGCCTCGGCGGGCCTTATCCAGACGGACTTCATATTCGTCTATCTCTTCAATTTCTTGACCATCTTTGATGCTCATCAAATATCCCGAGGGTATTTTTAAAACAGCTCCCCTCGTAGGTTTCATCGTGAACTCCTCGAGACAAAGCATGTTCACCGCCACGTAGGTCCCCTTGAAAGCGACATTTTCCATTCTTCCTATGACGCCCAAGCTAATCAATTTTTCCAAGCAAGCCTCTTTTTGCTCCCGGGAAATACTCTCTCCTTCCGGGTATTGCGAGGCCAATGTCAAGATATCCCGCATTTTATCCATATTCACTATGAACTCCAGAACCTCCTCCTCTTCATCTCCAAAGATCGCGTTCACCTCGCGATGCTCGGGTAGCGGGTTCTGCTGCACATTCGGTTCGGCTTTATCAAACTCCAGAACTTTTCCGTCGATCAATGCTTGCACCTTGAACTTCGGAGCGAGACAGTTGTCCACGTTATGCCCCCTTTCTCCCATATGGTATACGCACGTCCGGGTCTCATCATACCCAGGAAATTTTGGCGGGTGAGCTCGAGGTGGCTCTTTTGCAACTAAACGATTCTCCAAAAGCATGGGTAACAATTTGGATAAGGGTCGGGGTAGTGGGGTGAAAATAACTGGGTTCTTCTTTCTGAATTCCGGTGGTTTGGAAGCGGTCCAGGAGGACGTTCCTTGGGTAGGAATTGAAGGCGAGAAATTTCTGGGTTTTGGCGGATTAGGGACAAAAGCTACTTCTCCAGTTTGCTCCCTAATATCCCTTCTCAAAGGGTATTGGCGTTTGAAAGGCGCCTCGGGTATCTTCTTTTCTCTCGGTGCCCACTCATGACGCTCCGCCACCTTGATCGGGTGCGCAAATGTCCGACACCCAGAGGTGTTCAGCTTGTCGAAAAATTCAAATGGAAGGGCCTTGAGAAAAAGGTCTATTAGTTCTTCTTCCGGGACGGGCGGCTTTACCCGCACAGCCCGTGCTCTCCATCTCTGGGCGTAGGCGCGAACGGCCTCGCTCTTCCCTTTTACGGTCCTTAAAAGGTCCTCTCTAGTTAGGGCGGTCAAAGTGTTAAACTTGTATTGCCGAAGGAACTCGTGCGCCGGTTTATCCCAATCGGCGAGCCTCTCGGCTCCAATTCAATGAACCACGCCGGGGCTACCCCGAGATAGGCTTTCCTGGAAGGTGTTAACCAAGAGTGGGATGTTGTCCGAGAATTGCGACATTCGGCGTAGATAATACTTCAAGTGCGCCTTGGGACACCCAATCCCATTATATCTTCTTACAAAGTCCGGTTCCTTGTAATCAGCAGGAACCTCTATCTTTTCGAACGGTGCAACCTTGTCGAATCTCGAGAGCTCATAACCCCGACTCGCCAAACACTCTTCGATCTTAGCGAGCCTCTTAATTTCCTCTTCCATTTTGAGGACTTGCTTCTCCTTTTTCTCCAGGTCAATCACAATGGGAGGATCCTTAGGCGGTCTCTCCGGATTCGGAGTTGGATTAGCGGCGGGCGCCGGATTAGCGTTTGCTCCATCGGATGGCCCCACAGGAGCTTGAGAATTAGGGTCAACGGGGTATCTCCCCGTTGACACCCGAATTTTTAGTCGATCTTCCTTTAGTTTTATTTTCCAAAATTCATTAAAAATTCACAAAAAAAAAATTAAAAAAATTAAAAATCAACATTGGAAGCCTTGGCCGAGCATAAGGAACCAATTTGGAACAAAAAATAATTTTTCATATTTTTCATATTTTTTTTTAATATTTTCGAAAAATAGAAAAATCTTTGAAAAAATCATAAAAAATGCTTTTCGAAGTCATAAAAATACACAAAAAATGTTCAATATTTTTCTTTTAATTCCATTTTCATATTGACCTCAAGAAGAATTGAAAATTAAGTTCAATTTTAGGTGTTTCTTCACAATGCCTAGAGTTGAATTTGCATAAAAAATACCAATTGAGTCTTTTTATTTGCAATTTTTGCACATTTGGAGTCTAGACATTCAATTGCAGTCCCTTTGAGATTCAATTTGATCAATTGCGCCCTCAATTGCATGAATTGCACAAATTAGGCAAAATCCCCAAATTATTTGCAATTTAGTCCCTCAATTGGCCAATTTTCGAAATTACTTTTAATTGAGGGACTATTATAGTAAAATTGAACTGTTACTCTATGTTTTCATACATTTCAAATTGATTGGCATAGGTCTCATGGTCCAATTTTATCAAATTGACATCCAATTGAACATTTCCCTAATTTGGGCAAATTGAAAAATTTGGGGTTTTCATAGAAATTGAGGAGAACTTTTGGGAAAAATCACATTTTTAGATAATATCCAAGCCCCTAAGTTCAATTTTGAAGTTTAATTGCAAAAATTCCCAGTAAATTTGGGTTAATTTCGAAAATTACACGTCCGAACCGGTTCGGACCGGTCGACACGATCGGACCGGTTGAACCGGTCCGGAATGATGTCGTCTTCCCCAACTTGTTGCGCGAATTGCAGGTTTGAAGGCCGGATTTCAGTGATCAAATTGAAGTACAATTCGCCCTTAATTGAATCAATTAACTTGGGGCTTTTGATCCTCGGGTCTAGGGCTATCGATCGCCGCCGGTGGCACCGTCAATCATCGCCGGAGCACGGCGAAATAGCCAGTCAAAGATCCGGCGAGGCGAAAGTCAACGTTTTCAAGATAAGTTGCAATTCACGTTCGTTTTGTGATTAACGGAGGCTCGACGGACTTGGACGGAATCCTAGTGATTCCGTCACCGTCCGGCGAGCCAAAAATCACGTGAATGGCACGAGATTCACCTCGCCGACTCAAGCTCCCGCGCGCGCATTTTTTCAAACCGAGTATAAAAGCGTAGAGAGGATTCTAGAAACGAGGGGAGGTTCATTTGCTCACTCAAACAGAGCAGACTAGAGAGAGAGAGAAAAAGAGAGAGAGAGGAGCTCTCGGAGGCGGCCATAGCCCGATTTTCAGGCGAGACCGTGAGATCTTCGTGCGGTCGATCCAGAGGGAATCGAGGCCCGAAAACTAGTACAGGAGCTTCGTAGTGACTCGGGGAGTTGATCGCACCAGCTCAATCAATCGAAGAACTTCTAAATCGGTAAGTCGATCTCTCGACCTCGGCTCGGCTCAATCATGGCATCACACTGATTCGTGTATGATTCTCGCAATTGTTGTGTGCGTTTTTGCCTTTAAGCATTGCTGATCGCCCTCGTATATTGTTTTTGCTTCGATTTCGCACAAAAACCTGCTAATCGAGTCCGTGAAATCAACCTCCATGGCCGTCGATCGTCGAAGCTCGTCTAGGTAATCCTAGACCGAACCAGGTCAATCCGACCTGCAGGTAAGGTTTCTGAACCTCCTTAGAGTGAATCCCGTGATTGAATCGAGCTATTGTGCCTTATATTTTGAGATGGTGTTTTGCGATTTCGATTACGTGCGTGGTGTGTATCTAGCGTTTTAGCCAATGAATTTGTGTAATATTTGGATATGTTAATCCGGAGGTTCTTCCGAATCGATTCGCGTTGGTTTGAGGTAGTTCCGGCGAGATCTCACCGTTAGATCTCGCCGGAGCAACCTCAGCCGTCCATTCGCTCGGCGGCGCGGGGAAGAAGACGAGCTGAGGTGGCAGTCAACAAGTCAACAGAGCTGAGGTGTCGCGCTCCCATTGGTCCGGCTCGCGCCGAGTCGGCTCGGCCGTTGGCGCGGTTGAGCCGACTCGGCCTTGATCCAACGGCCGAGATAATTAGGGTAGTTTGATTCTCGGCCGTTGGATCTCTCTTTTATTTTTTAAATAATTCGTTTATTAGGCAAAAAGTAGAAAAATATGAAACGGTGCCGTTTAGATCGTGTCTGGGCGACGTCGTTTTGGCATTAGACGTAATGAATGATGGAGATCAAGTCCGGGTTTAATCGTGGCCGTTCGGTGTTTTAGAGGATACGGCGTCGTTTTGAGTTATAGGCGGATGGACGGTTCAGATTAGACCTAGAAGAAATCGTGACCGTCCAATGTAGTAGGTGGAGCGTCGTCGTTTTTGTTAAAGGAGTAAACGGCTCGGATCGAGCCATAGATCGAGTCCCGACCGTCCATTTGAAGAGTGATGCGGTGCCGTTTATTTTAGTAGGCTTCGACGGCCGAGATGGATTCTTGGGGTTTAATCTTGGCCGTCCGTGTATCAATTTGAAGTGGCGTCGTTTTGAATAAGTGTGAGTCGACGGCTGAGATTGATTCGCAGATTGATCTCAAATGTCCATCTTTTTTTAGTATAATTGAATATTAGAAATATTTTAGAAAATCAAAAAAAATGTATGTAGAAATCAGACACGGCGTCGTTTTTGTTGTTGCGAGCGGGTCCGCAAGTCGGGTCGGACCGGGTTGACCGGGTTGACCCGGTCCGGTTTATTAATAAAAAAATAATAAAAAATAAAAAGAAATTTCCAAAAAAAAAATCCAAAAAAATTGTAAAAATACTTAGAAAATTCATAAAAATTCCCCGATTTTCATAAAAAATTTCTAAAAATTTCTAGATCGATTCGGGACTCATAAAGTCTGGATCGAAAATGTTTGAGACTTCGAGGGTCGATTAATTTCGATCCGGAAAATTTCCAATATTTTTGAAAAATAAATAAAAATTCCAAAAAATAGAAAAAATTAGAAAAATTCAAGAAAATCACAAAAAATGAGAAATGGCCACATTCAACTGGCCAAATCGAAATTTTGTGATTTTCGGGTCCCGAACCCCAAAAAATGACCATTCTACCCTTCCGGGCCATTCGCCCCAAATTTTTACCCAAATCACCCCGACACCCAAATTTGATTTTTGTATGGGCCGATAGGGCCATTTTAGACATATCAAACCTTGATTGATTGATTTGATTGTTTGTAATGATTTTGATTGCGCACTAATTTTTCTAATTGTGATTGATTAGGATAGAAAAAATCCCATCTGCATGAATACTTAGATTTTTTTTAGGACCTACCTCATCCGATATCGCATCCGCATGAAATCTTAGGTTAGAAAAACAATCAACATCGGTAACCGAAAGGGCGTCAAATTTGAAACTTGGCGTAACCAAGTCCCCGGACCCAAAATCTCCGGTTTTCGCGGAACCGAACGGTTTCTCCCGACCGCTCGGTAAGGTTTTCCGATCGTACCTTCCAATAAATCGATCGGTGGCGACTCCAAATTGCATGTACACCTCGCACATGCCATCCGACCACACAAGGTCAATTTCGATATTTGATAAATTTTACCCGACATCGCGATTCGAGTAATGGGTCTTGGGAGAGACCCGCGATCCTTAAAAAATACCCCGCCGACAACCGGGGTTAAAAATAAATATATATAAAAAGGGATCGGCTCGTTAGCCCTCATTCCGCCCGGAAAAATTTCCGGAGGGTCGCGACAGACCGGCGACTCAGCTGGGGATGTCTTTAAGAGGATTTAAGCCGATAAAAATGCTGATTGTTTTCTAACCTCGTTTTCTGCAGATGCTCTTGAAGATGAGGTACGTCCACTAACAAAAAAAAGTGTTAAATGTTGATGCAGATGGGAGTTATAAGGGGTGGCGTCTATGCTAACCATTTTTGATGCAGATATGGAGTTTTGGATTGTTTGTTTATTTATGCAAATTTTGAAGCGGTGTTTTGAATATAAATTGTTGTGCATGTCTTGCATATTTTGAGGATCACGACACTGCACACACAAGCGCCTAAACCCGAGCCGCGAAATCACCATTTAGGTCGCCATAGATAGGGATCGGTATGCGAAGCTCTTGTGTTTGATTGCACTTGGGTTGACCATATTTGATCCCGCTCGCTATGCAAGATTGATGGTCCTACCCACTTGTTGTTTGATTGCGCTTGTGGGCGGCCCATCGATTTGTATAGCGGGAGCCTTTTTAGGTCCATACCCGAGCCTTTTTGATTTCTTTTAGAGTTAAACCTCACCTGTCTCATGCGCATGTGAAATGGATGGTTGGTATACCTAAAACCAAAAACCAAAAAAAAGGAGTAACATCGGTTGGTAAGGCTTTCCATCCTTTTTATTTTGAACTTGTAAATTTAAATTTTGCATATCATACATCTGCACTACATTTCATCACAATTTGTAAGATCGTTTAAGCGATCGGGGTTGAAAGTCAATTTTTCCTTTTTAGGATAGATGGCGCCTCAAAGTCGTGTTGATGTACCCGATGTATTCACATGGGAGCGGAGGACCATTCGACGCGAGGACCGAGTACCCGCTACATTCCGAGTTTTCGGATTTGTTCACGGACGAGAGCTCAACGGACGGAACCGCGTCCGTAGTGAGAGCTGCGATTATACCCGATGTGGACGATATTTGGAGCTCGAGCGCGAGAAAGAAAGAATCTGGGAGTTGTACATGAAGTTGGCAAGAAAGCCACGTGCGACCAAGACAGCCCCGAAACATTCCCCGATTAAGAAGAAGGAAATTATCACCATATCCTCCGATGATGAAGAAGATATCAAGCTTCCCGAGATAGTAGAGATTTCATCGGATGAGGATACCATTCCGACTGTCTAGATTAGTACGATTTTGGGGCATTTTCTAGGTTTCATTATATTTTGTACTTTCATCGACATTTATTGTCCGAACATCTCTAGATACTGTCATGTTCTACCTATTTTGACTTTATTGTGTTTGACTTGTAAATTCCATGAGTTGTCAATTTGTGAGCGACTTTCTACCCCGATTACGCTTAAACGATCCTAATCAAATTACATGCCATCTTTGGGTGAGATTAGGTCCATAACTACCCTATTTGGCTTATTTGGGTCAAGTGGGAGTAGTTGACCCTCATGTTACCAAAAGGATGACATGGAATTTGGTTAGCACATTTACATCACATTACATGCATATGCATATTAAATTGTGGTAATTGACTTTAGGATCATCATTGTTGCATTTTTTAGATCATGGGGAATGGAGACATCAAAGTCATCCCAATACCGCACAAGGAACTTGCTATATGGTGGGATCGCCTCGACATCGTCAACAAAGCCTATGTGGAAGGACGTTTAGGACGACTTGTAGATTTGATCAAAGTGGAATACCAACCGGCGCTCATTCAAGCACTAACCAAGGCATGGGACGCGCGAACAATGACATTCAACTTTCGAGGATTGGAATTGACCCCTACGCTGGAGGAGTATACCGCTATTATCGGGGCCAAATTTGAAGAACGTATAGCTCAACCCCCTTTGGACATGGACTCCACTCGTTCGTTATCGAGTTTCCTTCGCCTTAAAACTTCCGAGATTGAAAAAGTTTACAAGTCCAATTCCAACAAATTCACATTCTCGTTCCTTTTCGATAATTATTCCTCTCTACCCACTGAAACCGGTCATAAATCGGGAAAGGTGTTCATCTTGGCTTTCTTTGCATTCGTTCTATTCCCGACTTCTAGAACTACTTTTGACCCTTCCATAACCCATATAGCCAGACAAGCGTGTTGTCGCTGGGATTATTCGTACATGATCTTAGCTGAGACTTTTCTCTCCCCGAATCGTTCCAAATCTTCAAAAAAGGCCGCTTTCCAAGCGTCTAGCGGATTACTCCACTTGTGGTTCACCTCTCATATAAAAACTTTCCAACTTCGAGTGGGGTGTTATGAGATCAATGAGCACGTTCACCTTCTTAGATCCTTCCTTAAGTGTCAATCCCTTGTACCCAAATGCTCATTCAAAAAGTGGGTTGAGCTATTGGACAATTTGAAACCCGAGCATATTAGATGGCGTTTGACTTGGCCCAAGATCCTAGAAGCTCGCATTACGGGTATTGAAGATAGCCCTATCCCCTTATTGGGATGTACCGGCGCTGTGGCGTATTACCCCATTCGAGTGGTGAGACAATTTGGAGTTCTACAAGAGATACCACCGGATGTTTGTCCCGGGATTTTCTCATTTGATATGACACGAGGAAAGCTCACTAAGGAAACAAAGGAGTTGTATCGGGCCCGGATCAAGCTTATTCTTCATGCTTTGAAGAGCTCCCCACACGCAACAAGTTGAATGGCCGGACTATTTGGACGATGAGATGAACGTTCACGGGGCCTCCAAGGAGTATATCCAGAAGTTTAAGGAATATCGTCAATCAACGGTCGAGCCATATGTACCCGAGTGCGTATCTCCTCCGATTGAAGAAGTGGAGTCATATGAGCCGGAGTACATAGTACCATATGTACCGGGAGTAGAACCGTACATTCCCGAGGATCCGGAGCAGTGGATGTCGGAAGAAGGAGAAGACCCATACTTGTGGGATTCCGATGGATCAGAAGAGCAAGAAGAGTGGAAGCGTCCCCGACTTGGATAGATCCATTCCCCCATTTAGATTTTACATATTTGTTATCTTTTAGATACCTTTGAACAATTTGGTTTGTAATAAATACATACTATTTCTTTTATGAGCATTTCATGCATACATATAGAAAAGTCAATTACCACGGATCAATGTCTCCAATCCTTTAATATTTCCCATACTGATTTGATATCCCGAAAACAGGTGAGCGATAAATACAAGGACTCGTAGCAAAACGCGCAAGTTAAGAATGGAACAAGAAGAGCTCGCACCTCGTGTGGGTAATCCGGAGAATCAAATGAATGTGATCGCCACAATGGTGGCGGAGATGAAGGCAATGATGATTGCAAGCCGGGGGAGATACCCCGTTGACCCTAATTCTCAAGCTCCTGCGGGGCCATCCGATGGAGCAAACGCTAATCCGGCGCCCGCCGCTAATCCAACTCTGAATCCGGAGAGACCGCCTAAGGATCCTCCCATTGTGATTGACCTGGAGAAAAAGGAGAAGCAAGTCCTCAAAATGGAAGAGGAAATTAAGAGGCTCGCTAAGATCGAAGAGTGTTTGGCGAGTCGGGGTTATGAGCTCTCGAGATTCGACAAGGTTGCACCGTTCGAAAAGATAGAGGTTCCTGCTGATTACAAGGAACCAGACTTTGTAAGAAGATATAATGGGACTGGGTGTCCCAAGGCGCACTTGAAGTATTATCTGCGCCGAATGTCGCAATTCTCGGACAACATCCCACTACTGGTTAACACCTTCCAGGAAAGCCCATCTGGGGCAGCCCTGGCGTGGTTCATTGAATTGGAGCCAGAGAGGCTCGCCGATTGGGATAAACCGGCAGACGAGTTCCTTCGGCAATACAAGTTTAACACTTTGACCGCCCTAACTAGAGAGGACCTTTTAAGGACCGTAAAAGGGAAGAGCGAGGCCGTTCACGCCTACGCCCAGAGATGGAGAGCACTGGCTGTGCGGGTAAAGCCGCCCGTCCCGGAAGAAGAACTAATAGACCTTTTTCTCAAGGCCCTTCCATTTGAATTTTTCGACAAGCTGAACACCTCGGGGTGTCGGACATTTGCGCACCTGATCAAGGTGGCGGAGCGTCATGAGTGGGCACCGAGAGAAAAGAAGATACCCGAGGCGCCTTTCAAACGCCAATACCCTTTGAGAAGGGATATTAGGGAACAAACTGGAGAAGTAGCTTTTGTCCCTAATCCGCCGAAACCCAGAAATTTCTCGCCTTCAATTCCTACCCAAGGAACGTCCTCCTGGACCGCTTCCAAACCACCGGAATTCAAAAAGAAGAACCCAGTTATTTTCACCCCACTACCCCGACCCTTATCCAAATTGTTACCCATGCTTTTGGAGAATCGTTTAGTTGCAAAAGAGCCACCTCGAGCTCACCCGCCAAAATTTCCTAGGTATGATGAGACCCGGACGTGCGTATACCATATGGGAGAAAGGGGGCATAACGCGGACAACTGTCTCGCTCTGAAGTTCAAGGTGCAAGCATTGATCGACGGAAAAGTTCTTGAGTTTGATAAAGCCGAACCGCATGTGCAGCAGAACCCGCTACCTGAGCATCGCGAGGTGAACGCGATCTTTGGAGATGAAGAGGAGGAGGTTCTGGAGTTCATAGTGAATATGGATAAAATGCGGGATATCTTGACATTGGCCTCGCAATACCCGGAAGGAGAGAGTATTTCCCGGGAGCAAAAAGAGGCTTGCTTGGAAAAATTGATTAGCTTGGGCGTCATAGGAAGAATGGAAAATGTCGCTTTCAAGGGGACCTACGTAGCGGTAGACATGCTGTCCGAGGAGTTCGCAATGAAACCTACGAGGGGAGCTCTTTTGAAAATACCCTCGGGATATTTGATGAGCATCAAAGATGGTCAAGAAATTGAAGAGATAGACGAATATGAGATCCGTCTGGACAAAGCACGCCGAGGCGATAGAAGATTTTTGCAGAAAGCCCTAGAGAGGGGCGAAATAGTTGATAACCTGGGGGAAGATATTGGGGGTTACAACTTTAAAGTGTTGTATTCGGCACCCCCAAGCTTTTTTGTCAATTCTGGAGATGTAGTCCCCGATGGGTGGGGTGGAATGGATGACCCCACAAGTGACGAATTTGTGGGGACAATCGATGAAGTTAAGGACCAAGCGGCTCCTCGGGATGAACAGAAGAACCAAGAGGTTGATATGCGACTTTCTAATCTGGAAACACATATACGTCATTTGACGACTATGGTAGCAGAATTATCGCAATTAATGGCCAGGAACAACACCACAAGAATAGAAGAGAATATGCAGATTCTGGAGATACGGCGGACCATGGAGACACGTAATCGAAAGATCGCTCTCTTGCAAGAGCAAGGAGATGACGTGTCGAGGAAAATGGATGAGTTGAAGGAGCTGATTACGCCACTTACTCAAGCAAGAAACGTCCCGCCTCAAGGTGCGAACCCGAGAGTGGTCTTCCGCACGAAGTATAATGGCGCCGGGTGTCCTCTGGCGCATGTCTCATACTATCTCCGCCAAATGGTTGGCCACCATGAAGATGATGAAACATTGATCCGGAATTTCGGACATAGTTTAACGGGCCCCGCTGGTATGGTTCCAGTTAATTGACTTAGACCGGGTCCCGAGCTGGGAGGATTTATCAGAGCACTTCATACGACACTTTGAAGCTGGAATCAGAGGTTATTTCACTAAGGCTAATCTGTTGAATATCCGGAAAGGGAAGACGAGAGTTTTGAACTTTTCGCTAGAAGGTGGAAAAAACACGCCTGTGATGGTGCAACCGCCGCCGTCGAGAGAGAAATGTTGGAGTTCGTATCGAAGTCACTTCCGGCGGAATACTTTGACCGTATGTATGCATATACCTACTCCTCATTCCAACATCCGGTGGAAATCGGTATGAGAATTGAGGGGATTATCCTAAGAGTCAGAAGGGAAAGGCAGAGAGATCTGGATGAAGAAAATGCCACGCTGATAAGGCCCGGTCCAGAACATAACCCCGAGGATGTTCATGAGGATGAAATGATTGGGATGATAGATGCCCCAATTCGTTTCGTGATTGATTTGAACAAAGTTGATAGCTGGGAATTGGAAACTTCTAGTTCGGAAAAACCATCAACATCCGAATCACCACCAGAAAAGATCATACCGGTGAAGATTAAGCTGCCGCCTGTGGAGGAGTATAATTCAAGGGCGGTTCACTGGGATTATGGAACGGGCGAGATTGACGCCATAATGAGATCCGGAAGATGTTATCCCCGAGAGAAGCGGATTCTCGAAAAGAGAGTCCCAACTGCGGAAGAGGTTGAGAAGTTGCAATCGGTTATGAGGACCGGTGAATATGAGGTCGTTGACCAATCTGCGGAAGATGCCCGCATGCATTTCCCTTCTTGGATCTCTTCAAAAATTCTGAAAAGCACAAGGATGCCCTTTTGAAAGTGCTGGATGAGGTGCATGTTCGGAAACAATTAACGAAGTGCAATTAGGAAACTTTGTGGGTGCTATCCTTCCGAAGGACCAGATATCCTTCTCGGACGAAGACTTCCCGAAAGAAGGGCGAGTTCACAACAGAGCCCTCTACATGGCTGTAAGGTGTCACGGGAAGGAGGTTCCTCACGTCTTAATTGATAATGGTTCCGCTTTCAACCTGTGTCCACTAAGCACTTTGAGAAGCTTGGGGATCAATGAAGATTTTGTGAAGACATCCAAGGCCACCATCCGATCATTTGATGGAGTCTCCAAGAATGTTGTAGGAGAGATTGAGCTGGACATTGACATTGGACCGGTAACTTTCTCTATACCGTTCCAAGTGTTGGATATTCCAAGCGCCTTCGCCCTGCTCCCGGGAAGACCGTGGATTCATGTGTCCGGAGCGGTACCTTCCTCTCTGCATCAAAAGTTAAAATTTGTGGTCAAGGGTCAGTTGATCACCGTCCATGGCGAGACGGGACATCGAGCGACTTTAAAAGGGATGGTCCCTTATATTGAACCCTCAAAAGAGGAGGAGCTGAGTTATCACACCTTTGACATTGTATCTGTCATGCATGTGTCACCAAATGCAAAGGTGGCTATACCGAGCTTTCGAGGACCGCAACTATGGCGGGAAAAGTGCTACTCTCGAATGGATTTATTCCGGGTGCTGGATTAGGGAAATATGGTCGGGGAATTCGTAACCCTTTGAATTTGGGCTCAAATGACCACAAGGTTGGTCTGGGTTATAATGGAATAGCGGAAAATAACATAGGTCGAGGCCGAGGTCGAAACAATCGTTATGGAGACCGTGGACGCCGTGGACGCCAAGGTGGCCGTTTCATAGGTACTGATGTATGGAAAGCTAAAGGAAAAATGCTCCTAAACCCTTTATTCGAGGTATTCTCTAAGGAAGGCAAATGGCTGGAAGATGAAGACATCTCCGAGGATGCAGAGCCGGACTTATTCAACCCGTTCCTGGATAATCGGGTGAACGTGATAATTGAGTGGCTGGACGATGATTTCCCCACCCCCGAGTAAAAGGCTCTTTCCGAACTTTATCTTTTAATGCATTTTGATTACTGCATTTGCTTTAAAGCTTTTTGATGTTTTAGCACCCTTTGGGTCACATGCTTGTGATCCAGGAAGTGCGATCTTGTATTGTTCTTAGTTGTATCTATTAATGAAAAACATTTCAAATTTGATTACAGACATGTGGAGCAACGGATTGGTCCGATGATGACAATTGATTCTACCATGAAACTTGAGGCCCGATCCGCCATATGATCTAGGGTTTTAAACAGCTTTTGAGAACCAGGATGTCCGGAAGATCGTGGACTAGTTCTCCTTTCCTTATCTAAGAAAATTGAAATTTGAAAAATGTTTTCATGATAGGAATCATGCATCCTTCAATTTTATCATCTTTGAATACTAACCTTTCATGGTGCATTTCAGGCATGTCATCCCACCCATACATAACAAGTTAATATGTGACTCAGATCAGCTCGATGACTATGCATGTGAAGTTGATATAGACGAGGTTGATGTGAGCGATATCAAGCAAGAATGGGATTGTTTTGAAGAATCTAAACCCCCTATTTCTGAAGAACCCATCACTATTAATCTAGGAGATTCTGACTGCGTCAAGGAAGTGAAAATAGGAGGACACCTCTCCGCAGCAAATGTTTTAAGGATGACGGCGTTACTCAAGGAATATCAAGATATTTTCGCCTGGTCATATGCTGACATGCCGGGGCTAGATCGTGAAATTGTGGAGCATGCTCTGCCCACCAATCCTTCTTGCACACCAGTAAATCAATCACCTAGAAGAATGAATCCTGAACTGGCGGATAAGATCAAGGAAGAGGTGATGAAGCTCCTTAAAGTTGGATTTATCGAGGCTGTCCCATATGCTGATTGGGTCGCCAACATCGTACCAGTAAAGAAGAAAGACGGGAAAATTAGAATATGCGTGGATTATCGGGACTTAAACAAAGTTAGTCCGAAGGATGATTTTCCCTTACCGCACATTGATGTGCTCGTCGACAGTACTGCGGGCTTTGAATTATTCTCCTTTATGGATGGATTCTCGGGATATAATCAGATCATGCTGAAGGAAGAAGATAAGATCAAGACCTCATTCACTACACAATGGGGAACTTTCTGCTACAAGGTAATGCCATTTGGATTGAAAAATGCAGGGGCAACATATCAAAGGGCTATGGTAACCCTTTTTCATGACATGATACATAAGGAGATTGAGGTCTATGTGGATGATATGATTGCCAAGTCCAAACCTGGAGAAGACCATGTTAAAGTAATGAAGAAATTATTTGATCGATTAAGAGAGTATAAGCCCAAGTTGAATCCTGCAAAATGCGTATTTGGTGCAAGATCCGGAAAGCTGCTAGGATTTGTGGTGAGCAGTCGTGGTATTGAAATTGACCCTTCCAAGATTAAAGCCATATGGGAAATAAGAACTCCTTCCACCTGTTAAGGAAGTAAGGGGTCTCATGGGAAGGTTGAATTATATATCCAGATTCATATCCCAACCTGTCGAAACGGCGAAACCCTTCTTCAAGTTGTTAAAGAAAGGTGCAAAAGTCAAATGGGATGCGGAATGTCAACAAGCATTTGAGAAGATCAAGGAATATTTGGTGCAACCTCCAAGTATTGGTACCTCCTATCCCTAACATTCCTTTAACTCTATATCCGATACCAATGATGAATCCTTGGGGGCTTTACTTGCCCAAACTAACCCCAAGGATCATAAGGAACGGGCTATATATTATTTGAGCAAAAAGTTCACAACATCTCAAGTCAAATACCCAGCGAAGGAAAGGACTTGTGTAGCATTGGTTTGGGTCCTCCACAGATTGAGGCAAGTATACCTTTGCATTATCATATAGAACCGGTCACCGAAAATGACCCTATCAAGTACCTTTTGGAGAAACCAACATTGTTGGGAAAGATGGCTAAATGGCAAATACTGCTTTCAGAGTTTGATATCAAAACCTCTCCCCCGAAGTCCGTCAAGGGAAGAGCAATTGCTGACATGCTAGCTAAGAATCCTCCTAAGGACGTTTCGGAGCGAAACAAGGGAGGTCAAATTCTGAATATATCGAAGACAAATGGACAATGTACTTTGACGGTGCGGTGAACCTCACCTGGATCGAGCAGGGCGCTTCGATATCCCCTGAAGATCAACATTATCCAGTTTCAGCCAAGTTGGTATTCCCCTGCACCAACAACATTTCTGAATATGAAGCCTGCATACTAGGATTACAATTGGCTATCTCGTTAAAGGTAAAGAAGCTACGGGTATATGGAGATTCCATGCTAATCATTTTACAAACTCAAGGGGAGTGGAAGACAAAGGATCCCAAGCTTATTCCTTATCATAAATACCTCGAGGAGATGATCCAACATTTTGAGGAGATCACTTTTGAATATCTGCCGAGAACTCAGAACCATTTTGCTGATGCTTTGGCCACATTATCAGCCATGTTACAAGTGCAAAATGGTCTTGAGATAGAGCCATTAAGAATTGATATCTTAGAGCAACCTGCATACTGCATGGTCATTGAAGAAGAACCCGATGAAGAACCGTGGTACCACGACATCAAGAATTACCTCTTCGAAGGGCGAATTCCCGCAGATGACCAACCCGAAGATAAGAAATACATAGGTAAGATGGCATCTAAATTCTTCCTCGGCGGACAGATCCTATACAAGAGATCCTTCAACTCGGTCCTGCTGAGGTGCGTGAATTCCAAAGAAGCAAATCTCATTATGAAAGAGATTCATGAAGGGGAATGTGGACCGCATATGAATGGCCACCTCCTCGCCAAGAAGATCATGAGACTCGGGTATTACTGGTTGACTATCGAGTCGGATTGCAACCAGCATGTTAGATCCTGTCATCAATGCCAGGTATACGGCGACAGGATAAATGCGCCGCCAACCGAGCTACATCAAATGTCAGAGCCATGGCCATTCCGCATGTGGGGAATTGATATGATTGGCCCTATCAACCCAAAGGCCTCAAACGGACATCGCTTTATTTTGGTGGCTATTGACTACTTCACTAAATGGATTGAAGCCAGCTCATATGCCAATGTCACCGCGAATAGTGTGGCTAAGTTTATCAAGCGAGATATCATCTCAAGATATGGAGTGCCAAGAGCCATCATTACAGACAATGGCTCTAATCCGAATAACAAGGTTGTCGATCAACTATTGGAACAATTTAAGGTACGACACCTTAATTCTTCACCTTACCGCCCACAAATGAACGGAGCTGTGGAAGCGGCAAACAAGAACATCAAGAAGATATTGGCCAAAACTGCTGAGAAATATAGAGATTGGCATGAAAGATTGCCGTATGCTCTCATGGCCTACCGAACTTCCATTCGTACTTCAACCGGGGCAACTCCCTATTCTTTGGTATACGGTATGGAAGCAGTCCTACCGGTAGAGGTAGAAATCCCCTCTTTAAGGATCCTGTCTCAAATAGAACTCACAGAGGATGAGTGGGACCGGCAGAGACACGAACAATTGAATTTGATTGATGAAAGGCGATTAAGGGCTATCTGTCATGGTCAAAGCTACCAGAAGAAGGTGGCCAGAGCTTTTAACAAGAAGGTTAAGCCCAGAAATTTTGAAGCGGGGATGCTAGTTGTGAAGAAAATGCTTCCAAATGCACAACACCCAGGAGGCAAATTTATGCCAAATTATGAAGGCCCCTACGTGATTCGGAAAGTCTTATCCGGGGGAGCTCTTATACTTGTAAACATGGACGGAGAAGATTTGACAAGTCCAAGAAATGCAGACGCCGTGAAGAGATATTATCCTTGAAATAAAATTGAGCTTCAGAGCGGTTGATGAGCGAATCTGAGTCACATGAAAATTTTGCATTCGCATGACATTTGCATACATGCATTTGCATATATTCGTATTTTTTGCAGGTGAATGGGGAATCATGAAGAACTTTGCAGAGCAATTGATCAAAAGGGAAGTTATCCGTTACTTTGGATCACGGATTTTGAATATCTTGGACTGATTGTTTCCTTTTGTTCTTTACGGGAAACGGGAGTCGACATCCGAAGGAGGTAGAAAGGAGTCGCTCCGGGAATTGAAATTTTGAATATTTTTAACTGATTGATTCCTTTTGTTTTTACAGGAAATGGGAGTCGACATCCGAAGGAGGTAGAAAGGAGTCGCTCCGGGATTTGAAAATTTTGAATATCTTTGACTGATTTGTTTCCTTTTGTTTTTACAGGAAACGGGAGTCGATATCCGAAGGAGGTAGAAAGGAGTCGCTCCGGGATTTGAAAATTTTGAATATCTTTAACTGATTGTTTCCTTTTGTTTTTACAGGGGACAGAAGTCAATATTTGAAGAAGACAGGTTTGAGGTTCTCCTCCTTTACAAAGTATTTTCATACACCGTCATGCTTGAAATTAAGAAAAATTTGGATTTGCAAAGCAACAGAGCTCTTTCAAAGAAACATTCCTTTCAAATTTCAGAAACGTCTTTTGAATACCCTCTCAATGAAGATTTTGGCGAATGATGAATTTTTGATGAAATACCCTGAATCCCTATAAAAAGGGCATGTTTTGAAAGTTTTTCAAAAGACTGATCCTTCAGATGAAAAGAGGCAAACATTATCTTCAAACACGTCCCCGATACACTTGAGTGATGAGTGAGAGTGATGGAGCGAAAGAGCTTAATTTTGGGACGTGGGGATCATTCGCGGTGATTACATGGATTGAAATGATGAAAGGTATTTCCATGTCAAAATTATCCATACACATTTATATCCCTTGATAACCAATCGGAGCCAAAAGGGGGATTTTATGAATATAACCCTGTCAAGAACCACCCCACAATGGGGCATATTTGGAGGTTCATTAGATGATTCCTTGGAGAAAAGATCGGGTAAGACTTTATTATACTGACCTGCATCAATCTTTTTGTGGTAGCTTCAGGTGATTTCCGCGAGAGACTTGGAACACCTCAAAGTGAAGAAAAGTACTTCATTTCTATATCCCCAAATACTTACCCTTTGAAGAGCCAATTTGAACCTTTGAATATTCGTTTCTAAACCCTTATTGGTGATCACCCTCCCCACACTGGGGCAAGCAAAGGAATTACCGGCAATAAGTCAAGATGCATAATTTGGAAGAATTTTTGATACTGGTCTCAAAAGAGCCGGTCAATGTAAAAATGATGAAGAATGAAAGGGCTGAAAAAGCAAAGTGCCTGGTAAAAGCAAGGCCAAAGCCCATGAAAAGAGCATCCCGAAAAGGGGCAAATTCTGAAGAAAAAATCAGCAAGATGAAAAGAGGAAAATCCTCAAAATCAATCAATTGCAAAAGCAAATGAATGCTGGAAGAATGTCAAGGTGATCACCAAAGTTCACCTCTCTTTCCGAAAATATGGCCATTCTTAAAGAGCCCACCTTAAACCAAGATACAACCTGTCACCAAAACTTTTCTGATCTAAGAGGTGTTTCAGGTTGATGCAAAAAATCATACGGGAAGCTACCGCTAAAAGAGGTAAGTACAATCATGTTTTATCATGTCTTCGGGGTTCTTGACTTGTAAACCCGAAGAAGCTATTGTCGATCAAGATTCATTTCTAAGCCTCAAAATGAATATCCTTTGATGAGCCTTTGACACGGCTTGAATTACGGTCCCTTTTAAAATGCCTTCTCCGATTAGTCAGATTGTATGCATCTCGAATGATCCCGAAACCTCAAGGTTAGGTTTCCTGTGAGCAGATTTGAATTTTAAGAAAAGCCTTTCCAAAATGGTAAGAAGCCCTCTTGGATGAAGGAAAACCCTTTTGAAAAGCTTTTAAGACAACCTTTTTTGTAGAACACTCAGGATGTGTCATTCAAAATTCATCCCCAGTGGAAATTTGAGCTTGTGATTGGATACATTTCCTTCGCAAATACATTTTGAAAATTTGTCCAAGAATTCTTAAGTTTCTTCCCAAGACGTAGAATTGTCATTCTAATGATGTTTGATTGAACTTTCTGCAGGTTCCCCGGTGATCCCAAATCCTCGAAAAAGTTGCATTTTAAAATTTGATTAACTTGGATTTTCTGCAGTTCTGCTGGAGTCCCCCGGTCCTCAGATCCCCCACTATTCGAAAATTTGAAATAGGGTTTGAGCTCTGTAGGTACACTAGTCAACCTAGGTCCTCAGATGGCCCCCTCTCGGACGGTTAGTAGCTGGAGAGACGAAAACCGATCTGCTTATTTGAAAATTTTGAAATAGGGTTTGAGCTCTGTAGGTACACTAGTCAACCTAGGTCCTCAGATGGCACCCTCTCGGACGGTTAGTAGCTGGAGAGACGAAAACCGATCTGCTTATTTGAAAATTTTGAAATAGGGTTTGAGCTCTGTAGGTACACTAGTCAACCTAGGTCCTCGGATGGCACCCTCTCGGACGGTTAGTAGGCTGGAGAGACGAAAACCGATCTGCTTATTTGAAAATTTTGAAATAGGGTTTGAGCTCCGTAGGTACACTAGTCAACCTAGGTCCTCAGATGGCACCCTCTCGGACGGTTAGTAGCTGGAGAGACGAAAACCGATCTGTTTATTTGAAAATTTGAAATAGGGTTTGAGCTCTGTAGGTACACTAGTCAACCTAGGTCCTCAGATGGCACCCCCTCGGACGGTTAGTAGCTGGAGAGACGAAAGCCGATCTGCTTTTTAGATGGTGAGTCCCCGCATGGAGGATAGCCAATCTTTTTAAATAGGTGAAACCCCTTTGTTACAAGGGTGAACCTCCCCCTCGAGCGGTTAGTAGCTGGAGAGACGAAAGCCGATCTGCTTTTTAGATGGTGAGTCCCCGCATGGAGGATAGCCAATCTTTTTAAATAGGTGAAACCCCTTTGTTACAAGCGTGAACCTCCCCCTCGCACGACGGTTAGATGGTGAGCCCGCATGGAGGATAGCCAATCTTTTAAATAGGTGAAATCCCTTTGTTACAAGGGAACCTCCCCCTCGATCTGCTTTTTAGATGGTGAGTCCCCGCATGGAGGATAGCCAATCTTTTTAAATAGGTGAAACCCCTTTGTTACAAGGGTGAACCTCCCCCTCAGACGGTTAGTAGCTGGAGAGACGAAAGCCGATCTGCTTTTTAGATGGTGAGTCCCCGCATGGAGGATAGCCAATCTTTTTAAATAGGTGAAACCCCTTTGTTACAAGGGTGAACCTCCCCCTCAGACGGTTAGTAGCTGGAGAGACGAAAGCCGATCTGCTTTTTAGATGGTGAGTCCCCGCATGGAGGATAGCCAATCTTTTTAAATAGGTGAAACCCCTTTGTTACAAGAGTGAACCTCCCCCTCGGACGGTTAGTAGCTGGAGAGGCGAAAGCCGATCCGCTTTTTAGATGGTGAGTCCCCGCATGGAGGATAGCCAATCTTTTTAAATAGGTGAAACCCCTTTGTTACAAGGGTGAACCTCCCCCCTCATACGGTTAGTAGCTGGAGAGACGAAAGCCGATCTACTTTTTAGATGGTGAGTCCCCGCATGGAGGATAGCCAATCTTTTTAAATAGGTGAAACCCCTTTGTTACAAGGGTGAACCTCCCCCCTCGACGGTTAGTAGCTGGAGAGACGAAAGCCGATCCGCTTTTTAGATGGTGAGTCCCCGCATGGAGGATAGCCAATCTTTTTAAATAGGTGAAACCCCTTTGTTACAAGGGTGAACCTCCCCCCTCGACGGTTAGTAGCTGGAGAGACGAAAGCCGATCTGCTTTTTAGATGGTGAGTCCCCGCATGGAGGATAGCCAATCTCTTTCAATTAGGTGAAACCCCTTTGTTACAAGGGTGAACCTCCCTTTCGAACGGTGAGTAGTTGGAGAGACGAAAGCCGATCTGTCCCTTTTTTTTAAAATGATGAATCCCTAGTGGATAGTCAAACCCATTTTAAATAGGTGAAACCCCTTTGTTACAAGGGTGAACCTTCCCCACAAATCTTCAAACCACCACTCGACATCATACGGATGCGGACCATTGCAAAATCGCGCCAAACCGTCCACGGGTAATTTCATACACTAAATTTTTCAACCTCGGATCGACAAATCTCAAACCATAGACAGGTGAGCTACGGGTAAGTCTCTCTCTTCTCATTTCTCTTTCACATAAGACGAGCATGAACTGAAATAATTCCCCACAGAGTTAGAGCTTTAACAGCAAAGGTAAAGCAATCGAATGTCAAGACTAGTTTTCTTTGGATTTTTCCCCAGCGGGGTCGATTAAGGATCCAGGTGTCACCTTGTCTTTGAAAGCAACCTCTAACCGAGATTACTTTCAAAGAGGGGCAACTGTTGACACCCGAATTTTTAGTCGGTCTTCCTTTAGTTTTATTTTCCAAAATTCATTAAAAATTCACAAAAAAAAATTTAAAAAAATTAAAAATCAACATTGGAAGCCTTGGCCGAGCATAAGGAACCAATTTGGAACAAAAAATAATTTTTCATAATTTTCATATTTTTTTTAATATTTTCGAAAAATAGAAAAAACTTTGAAAAAATCATAAAAAATGCTTTTCGAAGTCATAAAAATACACAAAAAATGTTCAATATTTTTCTTTTAATTCCATTTTCATATTGACCTCAAGAAGAATTGAAAATTAAGTTCAATTTTAGGTGTTTCTTCACAATGCCTAGAGTTGAATTTGCATAAAAAATACCAATTGAGTCTTTTTATTTGCAATTTTTGCACATTTGGAGTCTAGACATTCAATTGCAGTCCCTTTGAGCTTCAATTTGATCAATTGCGCCCTCAATCGCATGAATTGCACAAATTAGGCAAAATCCCCAAATTATTTGCAATTTAGTCCCTCAATTGGCCAATTTTCGAAATTACTTTTAATTGAGGGACTATTATAGTAAAATTGAACTGTTACTCTATGTTTTCATACATTTCAAATTGATTGGCATAGGTCTCATGGTCCAATTTTATCAAATTGACATCCAATTGAACATTTCCCTAATTTGGGCAAATTGAAAAATTTGGGGTTTTCATAGAAATTGAGGAGAACTTTTGGGAAAAATCACATTTTTAGATAATATCCAAGCCCCTAAGTTCAATTTTGAAGTTTAATTGCAAAAATTCCCAGTAAATTTGGGTTAATTTCGAAAATTACACGTCCGAACCGGTTCGGACCGGTTTGACCGCCGATCGGATCGGTTGAACCGGTCCGGAACAGTGTCGTCTTCCCCAACTTGTTGCGCGAATTGCAGGTTTGAAGGCCGGATTTCAGTGATCAAATTGAAGTACAATTCGCCCTTAATTGAATCAATTAACTTGGGGCTTTTGATCCTCGGGTCTAGGGCTATCGATCGCGCCGGTGGCACCGTCAATCATCGCCGGAGCACGGCGAAATAGCCGATCAAAGATCCGGCGAGGCGAAAGTCAACGTTTTCAAGATAAGTTGCAATTCACGTTCGTTTTGTGATTAACGGAGGCTCGACGGACTTGGAGGGAATCCTAGTGATTCCGTCACCGTCCGACGAGCCAAAAATCACGTGAATGGCACGAGATTCACCTCGCCGACTCAAGCTCCCGCGCGCGCATTTTTTCAAACCGAGTATAAAAGCGTAGAGAGGATTCTAGAAACGAGGGGAGGTTCATTTGCTCGCTCAAACAGAGCGGACTAGAGAGAGAGAGAAAAAGAGAGAGAGAGGAGCTCTCGGAGGCGGCCATAGCCCGATTTTCAGGCGAGACCGTGAGATCTTCGTGCGGTCGATCCGGAGGGAATCGAGGCCCGAAAACTAGTACGGGAGCTTCGTAGTGACTCGGGGAGTTGATCGCACCAGCTCAATCAACCAAAGAACTTCTAAATCGGTAAGTCGATCTCTCGACCTCGCCTCGGCTCAATCATGGCATCACACCGATTCGTGTATGATTCTCGCAATTGTTGTGTGCGTTTTTGCCTTTAAGCATTGCTGATCGCCCTCGTATATTGTTTTTGCTTCGATTTCGCACAAAAACACGCTAATCGAGTCCGTGAAATCAACCTCCATGGCCGTCGATTGTCGAAGCTCGTCTAGGTAATCCTAGACCGAACCAGTCAATCCGACCCGCGGGTAAGGTTTCGAACCTCCTTAGAGTGAATCCCGTGATTGAATCGAGCTATTGTGCCTTATATTTTGAGATGGTGTTTTGCGATTTCGATTACGTGCGTGGTGTGTATCTAGCGTTTTAGCCAATGAATTTGTGTAATATTTGGATATGTTAATCTAGAGGTTCTTCCGAATCGATTCGCGTTGGTTTGAGGTAGTTCCGGCGAGATCTCACCGTTGGATCTCGCCGGAGCAACCTTTTTGACTTTTAGTTTTCTTATTTCTTAACTTAATTTAATTAAAAATTAAGTTAAAAATGTACTTTGAAGAAAATGTCCTTAATTGGCTGAAATATTTGGTCGATCGACGACGTTAGACCCTTATTTGAAACAAACATGATCATTTCAGGCTCTTATTCGAAATAATGAAGTCACTTTATATTTTTATTTGAAATACTTCAAATTTCTATTTAAAAAAATAAGAGCACTTCCTATCTTTATATGGAATTTTCTATCGATAGTCATGAGGCAAAAGGCCAAAAAAAAAAATAAATTTTTGATATGGCGCTAAAACGAGCGCCGTAGAAAAGTGAAACCTTGACCGGCACTTGTAGAAGGCGAGTGTTGAGGTGTCCACCAAGACAAAACCCTCCTCCCTCTTTCAAAGACTTGTCTCCCTCAACACCCTCCCTACAAACGAGAAATAGGAAAAAAAAAAAAAAACCCTATTTTCAATTTCCTCCTCCTCTTTCTCCAGTCGATTGCTCTCAAATCTCAGCTTCGGACGCCATTGAAGCTCTCGATTCTTTTTGCTCTCTCGCTAGCGACATATACTTCTTCTTCTTCTTCTTCTTCTTCTTTCACTTACCCAACAGAGAATTTTGTGGAATTAGGTCCTTTTTTTTTTTTTTCCTTCGATTTTGGTACAGGATGGACGTAGAACAGAAACAGGTAGAGCTCATTGACTACTTCGTGAAGCAAGCTTCCTCCCTGAAAGGCCCCGCCCTCTCTCCTCTCATCGCCGAAGCCACCTCCAACCCTAACCTCTTCGCCTTCTCCGAGATCCTCTCCGTCCCCAACGTTCTCGAGGTATCGTGGCTTTCTCAATGTTTTTTTGTTTATCTTTTGAAATCTGTTCCCCTTTTTCTTGGCTTTTCATCGATTTTTGTGCGGTTTTTCTGATCAATTGAGTGTTTACTGCTTTGCTTTCCTACTTTGTTCTTGTCCTTTCATGGTAGGAAATTTGGTATTTACCTGGGAATTGTAATAGCAGAATTAGTTGGGACGATATGGATGATTGCCGGATCATAGATGGATGGATTCGCGTAGTTTTATTTTTTTCTTTTTTTTTCGCATCTTCTCTTTATCTGCATGAGAATCAAGATATTAGCTTAGTATATTTTCCTATAGAAGTAAAAGCAGTAGTTTTAGTTGAATTAAAGGAATGTGCCTCGGTTTGGGATTGCCAATGTTCTACATGCTCAAGGCATTTGTTATTTGATTATTTCTTATATGGAGTTTTGCACAAGATGATCCGTACTTGAGAGGACACTCTCTAGTTCACCCTTAGAAATCAGCCATTGTAAGTTTTTGTTAAGGTGATATTGGGTATGAGGATGAGTTGGAGAAAGCATTTGTCTGGACTGCTGAAGAGTTTTCTGCAGATGTCATTCTCATTCTATTTATGGGAACATGCAATTCTTCTACTCTTCTGTTTGCTTTTGGTATTTTAGCTGACTGGAGTTTATATCATTGTAGCATAAAGATGCCATAAGGCAATTTTTCCCTTTTGAAAGGTAAAGTGAAATTTTATTGATAGAGGAAACTGTTGAAGTACATCAGCAAGAAACATTAATTTATCATAAGGTTAGAGCATCAAGTTATGAACACTTAAAATCAGCAAAAGAAGAATGAGATAAATATGGATCCTTTGAGCTGTCCCCTTTTTTTGTTCTATCCAAATGCTTTACTGGGGCATATCGAAGTAACACTAAGCCTTTCTGAAAGGCTCCCCTGGCATACCGGCGGTTCTCTTCATTTGTCTGTGCCTTTGTGTATCTAGCTCTCTCCAGTCACGTAGTATCCTAATATATCTATAAGTATAGGAGATTCGTGTATTGTTTTATTCCCCATCTGTTTATCTTATCCATATCTTTCTCGCTGGGTTCACCTGATTTAGTCTACATTTTCATTTTTTGCAAATTTTTCCAGTGAGTTTGCATCTATCATCTGTGTGGTTATTTTGTTTTAGATTCTCTGAGTATCCTCTTATGCAAAAATTCCTGCTCATTTCTTTTTGAAATTCCATGCAGCTTGAAGGGACTGAGTATTCTGTATACCTTGCTGTTCTACGCTTGTTTGCTCATGGCACGTGGAGTGATTACAGAAGTAAGCTATCTGCTTGCTATTTTCTAAGGACTCTCTTCTGCTCTCTTCGTAGATCTTCTTCTTGTTTGTGGGTGAAAGCATAATCAGATAACTTGCTAAATTCTTAGATTTTAGATTGGCAATAGTAGTTTAAACTTAATGAGCTGAGTCCAAGGTAGGATCCTACCATCCTGTTTTCCTTCATTTGGTTAGAATTATTGATGCATTTGTCATTCTTTTACCTTTTGTTGATGACCTAGATTGTTTTTGCATGTTATTTGTATGCCATGAAACTTATGATCGTCTCATACACTTCAGCATTCCTTTTTTGTTACTTACGTTACTCATTTTGTGTCTCATATTATTCCCTCCTCTGGTTTGTGGCTAGGGCATAAATATATGGCTTATATATCTTTAACTTTTATGAAGAAGAAAGTTGTTTATATAAGATTAGCAAAGACCTCCAGATGCTTGGTTTATTCTTGAACGGGCGTGATGGCTTGAACTGAATGCCCTGAAACATTGTGAGTTGTAGGTAATGCTGGCCAGCTACCACACTTGGTGCCTGATCAAGTCCTCAAACTAAAGCAACTTACTGTGCTTACTCTGGCCGAGACAAACAAGGTGATACATTGTGAACTGATGGCTTTTTGCACAATGCTTAGGTGTTAGCACATTCTTATTCTTAGTGGGATATACCACCTGTGGAGGCATGTTAGGGTTGGATTAAGTACAAAGAGTTGATAAAGTAATCCAAGAAAACGCACAGCCAGCGATTCCAAAATATTGATGTTGTCAGTATTCAGTTATGCAGTTCACAATTATGCAGCATGTCGATGTTGATCTGAATATTGAACTGTCATCAATCAGTTGGAGATCATATCTCCTTCGAATAAGATTGATATGCCTGTTCTACTTAAACTTAGTTTGTGCTGGGGTTGGACTGTTGCCGAGTTTAGTTTCTGGCCTCAATCCCAATTAGAAAAGGTCTATTCGGATTTTATTTAGTTCTACTTTTTTTCTTGGAGAGGGTTTTAGGTTTTTCTCTTTCAACATGGAGTAGTATTTTCTAGGATCTCATTCTCTAGATGGAAGAGGATTGTAGGATTTCTACTTAGTCCTGATCATTCTAGTTCATATTCAGTTGGTAATGAAGTTTATTGAAAATTTGTCAAATATTCGCTTCTGAACTGCGTCATGCGACTCTTGCAACTCTCATCACTCATTGTTTGTAGCAAGCTTCCGACCTGATTCTGCTTGGCATACAATATTATTCTGTGTGTCTTGCCCCCCTCACCCAAAAAGAAACTGAAAAACACAAATAATAAATAATTAACTAAACTTGTATTCGTCAAAGGCCTTTGTACCCCCAGACTGGCTATGAGCTGAAAGTTTGCTCATGAAGAAACAATGGATTATCTTGTCTTTTCCAGGAACTATTCCAATGTGGTAACAAGTTTTGAGAATTTCCTCACATAATGCTCCCTGTTGGACTTATGTTAATTTATTTGTTTTAGTCTGATTATTCTAACTTATACCATTGGCTCGATTCTTTAGATGATTAATTTTCTTTGACAAGTTTTTTAAACTTCTTTGCTCTGACTTATGGGTTCATTTCTCAGGTGCTACCATACAATCAACTAATGCTGGAATTAGATGTTGTAAATGTGCGAGAACTTGAAGATTTTCTTATTAATGAGTGCATGTATGCGGTAAGTTCTCTGTCGGCTTTATCAAATATATCCTTGCACCACCATGATTTGGATATTGTTGTCTGAACTTTGGCTTTCCTTGTCGTTGAGACATTTCTCGTGCTAAAAATGTAAAAAATAATACAAATCTGCAAATCCTCGTGAGCATCAGCTTTGTTTCTGGCAGCTGTCTTTTCTTTGGGTAGAAGAGAAGTGAAAATATTACAGAAGTTGCGAACTTGTAGTTGCATAATGAACAATCGAGGCACAATGAATGTGCTTATTTTTGTTACCTGTCTTTTCAGGGTATAGTTAGAGGAAAGCTTGATCAGTTGAGAAGATGCTTCGAGGTATGAAATTCTTACAATGGTGGAATTTGTTTTTCTCCTTGATCGACACTGCTTGTCTTTGGTTGTATATTGTGATGTGAATTTTTATGTCGGGTGCATTGCAGGTGCAATTTGCTGCAGGGAGGGATTTGAGACCTGGACAACTTGGGAATATGATAAAAACACTATCAGACTGGTAAGTTATCTTTGTTTCTTGCATGGAACATAGCCTCGAGTAGACAAGTGGAAAATCCATGCTCTACAATAATGTGTTACTTCTTAACCTCATCAAGCTTGGCACTTCATCTATTATTCATTTCATAACATCCTGGTAGTTTCACTAACATATTTAGTTAAAAGTCATTTAATTGCTAAATTAATTGGGAGGAGATCAAAGTTGGATCATTAGTGGTCTATTGGATCTGGTGGTAGTGGAATGGTGGATGATGGCAGTGATGAGTAGCACTATTTCTGATGATGGATGATGACAGTGGTGGTGGTTTAGGTGGAAACTATGGTGAAGGTGGCTGTAATAGAGATGGTTTTATGGCAATGATGATGGTGATGATGATGAAGTGGGTGGGAAGAATGGTGACAGTGGCAGTGGTAGATTAGTTAATTAATTTGCCAATTATTTGATTGGTGGATGAAAGCTTGTCCTTTTAGTTCTAACAGAAGAACACCATTTCAATTAGGTGGAAGAACTTGTCTATTATTGTTTTGATTGGCACTCTTGTTTTCCGACTTTTCCATGAGTTGGCCTAACATGTTTCTCGAATGCACTGTACATAGAGATGCTGTCAAGCATTCTAGCAGAAAAAGGATCCTTTGATTTATAAAGTCTCAGGCAGACTGGCTTGCGCCTTTGAATGACTTCTGAGGCGCAAGCCATTTATTTTTTATCTTGTAAAAGCTGCATTTAGCACATTTAGAGTTTGGAAACTTATTTGAGGGGTTGACCTGAATGCGGTGATTGCATATGTTGATCTGATGTACTAAAACGAATTCCTAGGTTGAGTACATCAGACAATCTTCTTCATTCTATTCAAGAAAAGATAAAATGGGCTGATACTATGAGTGAGATGGACAAGAAACACAAGAAGGATGTCGAAGAGAGAGTGGAAGAGGTGAAGAAGTCTCTTTCTCTCAAGGTCAGTAGACCCATGCTTATCCTTTTGATTGACGTCTATTTTCTTCCCATAGCTTTTGCACTCATCAGGTTTTGCACTGAGTAAATCCTCCCTCTCTCTCATAAGTGTTGGATTGTACCTTCTTAAGCTTGTAAGTTTGTTTCCTTCAAGTTTTCATGTAATCTTATAACCACATAAAGCTACTACTTAGGATTATGATTATGTATTAAATAGTTGCTTGGCACATGTGATCTTATTCCACCAATTCTGAATAAAGAATAGAAAAATGTGGTATAAGTTGCAGTGGCGAGCATCATTTACTCAATCGAGCTTTAATATCTTCTATGTCTGGCTGAATAGCTTGCACTGCTTTAGGAGATAAATGGTATTGAAATTGCCATAGTACTTGAGTATGCTAATACATGCGCGCACGCACACACACATTTGTATGTATATGGGTGTGCACATTTATTGGTTGCATCAGTCCTTGCTCAAGTTCTGGGATACGTTGGTCGATGTGGCTTACTTACGTGCTGGCAGAAGTTACACCCTGTAAGCAGGCTGACATTGACTTCCGAGGGCATGAGATCTACTCTGAACCTGGCGGAGTGATGGACTATGAAGAAGATAGAGGAGGCCGACCCAAGAGGTAACACATTGAGTTTCTTATCTAATTGTGGATTTTTTAGCATGGAAATTGACACATTGTATGGTGACTATTATCATTTCTAGTTTCATTCGGAGTTGCCCATCCCTACAATTATGTTGAAATGCTTTCCTTGGTTTGTTACTATCTTTATGCATTTTACAATGGTCTGACAAAATCCGTCACAAGGGATTACAAAAATCTTACTGATGGGAATTTAAGTTGATCAACTGGTTACTGGGGGAGGTAAAAACTTGGCTCCTCTTCTTCTTGAGTATTACTCCATGTTCAAAATTTTGAAATGATTCAATGCACTAATTCATGATGCGTTCAGTTTGAATGCCATATTGGTATGTTAAAAAAAAAAAAATTAAATGCTGTTGGCATAGAAATTTGCCAAAGTCAGTTGTAAGACCAGTTTTAGTCTATTTCTTGAGCTGACCCAGATTGTGCTCATATTCAGTACAGTTACAATAAGATGGCACCGGATGTTTTGTTGATTTTAGACTATCGCTTATTTGGCTAATGCACCTCGCAATATGCAGGAGGCGTCACCCTGTATAGATAGATTGCGAACTTTCTGCATGGGATTTTGATGCAACCAGCCAGAATTTTCGCGGGGCAATGCGGTGCAGACGAAGTGACGGACCATTCCTTGACTCAGTTGATATTTGGAAAATCGCTGGCTTGTCTTGTTGGGGTTGCTATTTATTGAATGGGCGGAACCTACATCGTATTCAATGGTGATGGCTGGAATTTTACATAGTGGAATACCGACGTCTTTAGGATTTGTTGCCGTCGAGCTTTTTCAATGTTTCTTGCGCCATGAGCTGCACATTCTGTGTAACTGTCGTCATTTGATTTCTTACTGTTTATTGGTTCGACTCGGGCGTTTTGATCTCACTGCGGGATGTGGAGGCATTGGACTCGTTCTTTGAAACCATTGAATTCACCGAGGTATCAGAGTTATTCAAGTTATATGTACATCCATGAATTCGCTGAGGCATCAGAGTTATCAGAGTTATATGCACTGACGACAACACGATGGGGCTATCGGTCCATGGCTCAGGCATGAAGGAAGACGAGCATTATGTCTTCCTCATCGTCATGATTTTGAAACCTCCGTGATCAGACGTAAATAGACCTCACGATGTTGGACCTCGTGACATGGGAAGATGTGCATGATTTATTGGTTTTGCAATCAATCGATGAAAATCTTACTCAATAGTGTAGCAAAGGGAGTCTGAATCTTTGGGCCGATAGCTCACGATAATCTTACTCAATAGTGTAGCAAAGGGAGTCTGAATCTTTGGGCCGATAGCTCACGATGGCGGTGGCTGTAATGCCTTCTAACGTGGAGGGTGCTTGTACTGAGCAGGAACTGTCCGCTCAAGCTTTGGATGATAGAAATCTACTCAATTGACGAAAAACAGTTTTCAATTGACAGAAGATAATAAGTTTGGATTGGTGCATTCGAAGGGGAAGATTATGCCTCTCACATTGAAAATTCTAAAACTTATTAAGAAAATGTAATTGAGTGTTAAAATTTAAAAAAATGCATTCAAATCTTAAACTTGTTAAATTGGTACAATTAAGTTACTCCATACAATTTGGTGAATAGAAAAAGCTGGTGTGGCTTCTTTTATTGTGTTTTTTTAAGAAACGTGGCGCCAAACAAGTGCCACGTCAGAAAAAATTCAAAATTTAAAAATAAATAAATAAATAAATTAAATTTAACAAATATCGGATTAAAAAAATAAAATGCTGAAAGATTAAAAAAAACACAAAACCTGAAAAAAAAAAAAATTTAGCAGGCCCTCGGCCGTGGGCCACTGCCGCCGGTGAGGGCCCATTTTCTCTCCTGTGTTTTTCTCATTGTCAAAGACTTAGAGAGTGTGGGTTTCGGGAGCTCAAAGAGTGAACTTGGTGGCTTTTGGAGGGGGTCTTCCATTAGGGCTCTAATGGCGGCCTCCTCTAAATCTGTAAGTTCTCTCTCTCTCTCCTCATCCTCTAAGTGTGTCTCTCTCTCCGCCCCATACTTTGCTGTTCTATCTCCAAATTTCCTCCTCAGTTTAATGGTGGATAGTTTTAGATACCTTGAACTTCGCCAACTAAAGAAGAAGAAACAATGACCGATCTACATGTTTTCCTTTTTGTTTAATCTGTTACTGTTGCCACTCTGAAAAGCAGGTAAGCTTGTTGTGTGTTTTCATTCCTATTTTGGTCTTTAACTTCTAGCTTTTTTATTCTTTTAAATCTAATTTATTTTGTGTTTCATATTTTTTTTTTTAATTTTTTTCCGTGATGTAGCACTTGTTAGGCGCCACGTGTTTTAAGAAATGATAAGATAAGCCACGTCAACATGTTCAGTTAGTCTAATTAGATAGAACTCACGAAAGGATTTTTTTTTTTTTTTTGTCGAATCATAGAAGCACTTGATTATATAAACTTGACAAATTTTAGGACTTGACTGTACTTTTTAAAAGTTTTAAGATTCAATCGCATTCTTGTGATATGTCTTAGAACTTCCAATGCACTTATCCCTTTCTATTTCCAATCTCTCATCAAATCTTTTTTTTTTTGGTTTCCTATTTTCATAAAAATATAAAAATATTATAAAAAAATTTCATGTCAAAGCCGACCAAGCCATATATGACGGCCGACGTCCACGTGAGGGATTTCCGGCTAAAATTGATCGGATGAACTCAATTGAAAAAAAATGAAAATGTTTAGGACTCAATTGGAAAAATTAGAAAGTTTAGAAATGAATTGGCAAAAGTACAATATGTTTAAGATTTTTTGGACAATTTTCTCCATAAAAGCCTAACTTCAACAAAACCAAGTTCTTTCTAATCCTTTTTGGAGCCTGCCCACAAGTAACTAAGAACAAAATTACATGCTCTCTTACAAATGATAAGAATGAACTCTATTCTCTTCCAATTGTCAGATGTTACTTAAGGAGATCATGGAACCTAGGGAAAAAGTGGACAAGTGAATAGAAGAGTTTCCTTTTGTCGCGACCCTCTCGGAAATCTTTTGAGGTTTTTCCGGTGTGAATATGGTTAACGAGCCGATCCTTCGGATCCGGTTGTCGGTGGGATCTTTAGGATCGCGGGTCTCTCCCAAGACCCATTACTCGAATCGCGATGTGGGAGAAAAATTTATCGAAATCGACCTTAGTGTGGTCGGGTGGCATGTGTAATGTGTACATGTATTTGGAGTCGCCACCGATCAATTTATTAGAGGGTATGATCGAAAAACTCTACCGAGCGGTCGGGAGAAACCGTTCGGTTCTACGAAAACCAGAGATTTGGGTCCGAGGACTTGGTTACGCCGAGATTTTCATCGACGCCCTTTCGGTTACCGATGTCGAGTGATTTTCTAACCTAAGAATTCATGTAGATGAACTTTCGGGTGAGATAGGTCCTAACGATCTAAGGTATTATGTGGATGGAAATTTTACTATTCCTATCAATCACAATCGGAAAATCAAAAGCGCAATCAATATAATCGCAACCAATCAAATCAAATAATCAAGGCTTGATACGTCTAATAAGGCCCTATCGGTCCACAGAAATATCTATTTTAGGTTTCGGGGCGGTTTGGGAAGATTTGGGAGGCGAAAGGCCCACAAGGGTAGAATGGTCATTTTTGGGGTTCGGGACCCGAAAATCAAAAAATTATGATCTGGCCAGTTGAATGTGGTCATTTCCTATTTTTTGTGGTTTTCTTGAATTTTTCTATTTTTTTTGAATTTTTTTATTTATTTTTCTAAAAAATTGGGAATTTTCCGGATCGGTGTGATTTGACCCTCGAAGTCTCAAAATTTTTGATCCAGACTATAAGAGTCCCGAATTGATCTAGAAATTTTTTTAAAATTTTTTTGGGAAAATTTGGGAATTTTATGAATTTTATGAGTATTTTTACAATTTTTTTTTTTGGAAATTTTTATCTATTTTTTTATTATTTTTTATTAATATTTCTGGACTGGGTCGAACCGGTCAACGACCGGTCAACCCGGTCCAGACCACTCGAGACCCACTCTACCCAAAAAACGACGCCACATGCTATTTATTTCTAATTTTTTTAATTTTTTTTATTTTATAAACAATTTTCTAATATTCGAATATAAAAGAAAATAACGGACGGCTGAGATCAATTCCCAAATCAATCTAAGCCGTCGACTCCCTCTTAAACGAAACGACAACGTTCCGGTCTGCGCACTCAAAAACGACGCCGTCTTCATTAATCAAATGGACGGCCGCGATCTAATCTAAATCTAATCCGGGCCGTCGATTCCTCTATACTAAAACGACGTCGCATAACTAAAAGGGACGGACGGTCATGATTAAATTCTAAGGCTCGATCCGAGCCGTTCATTTTATATAAAGCCTAAACGACAACGCTTTTGGTACTTTGCTCAAAACGACGTCGCCTAACTAATACATGGACGGCCACGATTAAATCTCTGCCTCGATCTGGACCATTCGTTCCTTCCAAAGCACAAAACGACAACACATCTAACTTACTTGAACGACGACATTTTTTTATTTTTTATTTACTATCTAATAAACGAAAATTTAAAAATTCGATCGGACGGTCTACAATTAAAAGACTCCATTTATTTTGGCCGTCCGATCTGCTGAGTCGACTAAACCGATCTAACGGCCACCTGACTCGGCGATAGGCTGGACCAATGAATGCTCGCCACCTGGACCTTTGACCGTTTGACTTGACACGCCGGCGTCGGCTTCTTCCTCGCGACGACGACCGATTGAACGGCCAGAAATGATCCGGCGAGATCTAACGGTGAGATCTCGCCGGATCGATGTGAAACCACCGCCAATCGACTCGACTCACCCCTCGGATCAACATAATCAAAAATCAAACAATTTCATCCACGAAATCACGACTAATCAAGCTTTCACAGTATCAATATCACAAAGTTCAATCAAGCAACACAGAGCACAATATGTCAATTCCTTCACACAATAGCATCACAGGAGGTCGAGAAGGCTTACCTCGATCTCGAGTTGAGCTCGCATAGGCTAGAAAGGCCCGGCCGGTGTGCGGCCAGACCGTACCCGGTTGGAAGTTCGACTCGGGCAATTCGAGAGAGATCGATGCAGAAGTGGAATGCGATCGTGGTTAGTGATGCTCGAGGATGAAAATGCACACAACAATTTCAATAATCATGCTCATAGAAGTGAAATGCCATGCGTGCACAGTGACGAAGCTCAGAACTCGACTCACCTATTTTGGAGTTCACTGGTTGGATGAGCCGGCTCGATCGACTCCTGGAGGTGCGGGCGAGCTTCCTGCGGTGGTGCGATGTTCCGATTTGGCCTGGATTTGCTGGGATGAAGTTGCGGAACCTTCGTTCGCAACTTGAGCTCGAGCTTTGCACGAGAGCTCCCCTCTCTTCCTCTCTCTCTTTCTCTCTCTATTACGGTGCGAGACAAACAAAATGAGCCTCTTTTTATTCGTGAAGCTTCCTCAACTATTTATACTTATTTTTGAATTGGGCGCGCACGGGTGAGCTTCGCCGAGATGTCTCGCACACGACCACACGTGCCAAATGGTCACCGGACGGTGACGGAATTAGTTGTGATTCCGTCCACGTCCGTTAGACCTTCGGTCGAGCTCAAACGAGCACTAATTCCACCTGCTTTCGAAAATGTTGACTTTGAGTACACTTGGGGCTTTGACTGGCTCGCGGAGCTTTTCCGGTGGCCATTGGCTCCGAGATCGGGCTCAATCGATGCACATTCGTCTAAGGAACAGAACGCCTAAGGTATCCCGCTCGATTATCACCAATTGGATGGTCAATTTGCTCGTTGAATCTCACCCCCTAAACCTGCAAAATGGCACGAGTCTAAGGAAGACGACGCACTGCTCGGGACCGGTTCGACCGGTCCGACCGACGGTCAGACCGGTTTGAACCGATCCAGACTTAAAAATTTCAAAATTAATCAAAATTGGTGGGGAATTTTCGAAATTAAACCTCAAAATTGCACTTAGGGGCCTGAATTACATCTATAAATATGGTTTTGCCCAAAAGTTCACTTCAATTTCTATGAAATCCCCAAATTTTTCAAAATTTCCAATTTGGGGAAAATTTCAATTGAAGGCCTAATTGATTAAATTGGACCAAACCAACAAATTGGACCAAACCAACCCTGCCAATTGATTTATAATGTATGAAAACATAGGAGAACGGTTCAATTTTGCCACAAAGTCCCTCAATTAAAAGTAATTTCAAAGATTGAAGAGTTGAGGGACTTAATTGCAAAGATTTTGAAAGTTCTTGTCCAATTCGTGCAATTCGCGTAATTGAGGGTGCAATTGATCAAATTGAAGCTTGAAAGGACTGTAATTGAATGGCTAGACTCTAAATGTACAAAAATTGCAAGTAAAAAGACTCAATTTGAATTTTTTATGTAAATTCAACTCTAAGCATTGTGAAGAAACACCTAAAATTGGATTCAATTTTTGATTTTTAGTGAGGCCAATATAAAAAGGGAATTAAAAGGAAAATATTGGACATTTTTGTGTATTTTTGTGACCTCGAAAAGTATTTTTAATGAATTTTTCTAATATTTTCCTATTTTCCGAAAATATTAAAAAAAATCGAAAAATATGAAAAATTATTTTTTGCTTAAAATGGGTTCCTTATGCTTGGCCAAGGCTCCCAAACTTGATTTTTCAATTTTTTTTTTGATTTTTTGTGAATTTTTGAGAATTTTTAGAAAATGAAACTAATGAAAAATTGATTAAAAATCAGGTGTCAACACCTTTCCCCAAATAATAATAATAATAATAATCGAAGAGTTCATGCTCTTTTCATTGGTACTTTGTGAGCCCTTTTGTCTTTTGACATTTCAAAGTTTTCACCCAAAAATCTCTCATTCATTTCACCCCAATAAGAGATCGAACATGAGAATTTCCCTCTGGAACCAAAAAACTGGGGCTCGATAGTCCGACGCATCTCATTCCTTATTACATTTTTTTTGCATTTGACAATTAAGGACCCTCTTTAGTAAGATGGCAAATTTTCTTTGCACCCCAAGGAAAATGCTTGAATCCTCTTGGGGATAATTATCCAAAAGTCATAAACCTGTTATCCAGTCAATTCAGTCCTAAGACTATGCATAGCTTACAAGATCCTGTGTGGAGTATCATAACAATGTACCGTTTTAACCTTGCTTGAGACGCATCGATTTGTTATTACTTTTTCCTCTTTATCTTTATTTATTTTATTAAGGACTCTTTCACTTTACTGTTCGGGTATTTTTGCATGGCCATGCAGATTTCCATGTTTAGGAATACAAATTGAAAAGATTGCATGAGACGAGGTAATTACCAAAGAAGAGAAGTTAACAGCATCGGGCTTTAGGTAAAAATAGCGTAACCAAGTCCCATACTCGAAATTTTGTAGAAAGCTTTCCCAACCTTACTCGCCTCCTAACCGACCTAGAATAGGTTGGGGCCAACTATAGTCTCATTTGATTGATAACAAATGAAACCAAGTTGCAATCTGCTAAAGGCCTCACAAGAGAGCTGAAGGCCTTTACCGAGCAATCTGCTAAACCCTCTCAAGGTTGGTCTCGGAAGGGTCGTCATATTGCTCTGTCAAGTTAAAGCAAGCCCCATCCAGCGGCAATAGTTTTCGCACGAAGGTTAGGGCCACTGACGGTATATCAAAGGAAAACTTAGAGGACTTTCTACATATGAAAACCAAACATTTGTATAATCGACACAAGGACAATGATCAAGTCGCTATGTTCACCAGGATTCTCCTTGCTTGAGGGGTCAATAGAAGATGAAAGGATGCATCGTCCGTTTGGCAAATTTCGTTTAACAGTGAGATCGTTCGGTCGCATAATGCATTTCACAAACACCTGCTATGTTTGCACAAGATTAATGTTGAGGTCGGATGACCTTCGCCCGTGGCAAGATTAATTCAAGCATGGATGCCTACGGGGAAGATGATTTACAGAAACAATGAAGAGGTCGAACGAGTAACACCATCCTGCTCTAGCTCAATTTAAACTGACCAGTGTTGGTCTCATATTCTGGTCTATATAAACCTGTACAAGTTGAAGCGACCGTGATATCTTATGCATGTAAAGACTCTGGAGAGGGTCGGTTAAGCCCGTGATATTGCACGCGGAAGGTGAAGCATCAGTCCAACATAATAATTTTCAATACATCCCTTGTCATCACAAGAATAACAAACTCACAGGCTTCTTTCTGTATGTCTTTCAAGTTGGTAAAAACCAAGAGTACCAACTTCGAAGGTGCTCGTTCTGATAGGAATGACATGATTTGAGGAGTAATGTAAAGGTGAAATCATGAGACAGAGCAAAGATAAAAACATTCAAGCCCTGCAACTGATTGTACATCCATATAATTCTGAACGAGATGAACTTAACTTTAAGAAAGGGCAGCCTAACCCTAAAGGAAGGAACTATTGACCATGAATATGTACTCAGTCTCCTTATCTTCACGGAATGAACGCTATTAAAAGCAAGGATGAAACCAATCTAGTCCAGGCTACGGACTTTGAATGATGGGACAATTACAGAAAGGCCATTCAGTCCAAAAACACGCATCTTCTGTCACCCTGTCCATGTTGACGGCATTTCTAGCAGGGGCTAATAGTTGTCTCAGGTCAACTCCTAGTTCATTCTTTTATGAGTCGATCAAATTTTTTCTCTAGTGGAGAAATAGTTCCTGAGAGGATTAATTAATAGCAAAGTCCAGGTGTTGTAACACTTCACAATCTGTTTTAGTAAAAAGGGAAATCACCAGCGCAACCCTGGACCTTTTCGCTATATTTGCCACTTTGATTGACAACTCCATCATTTTCCACCTGCATCGGAAGGCACATAATTTTCGACAAAGATACGAGTAAATATACAGTATCATCACTACAGGAACATGAAAAAAACTCCCTCTTAACACTGTAATAAACAATTGAAAGAGCAGCTGGCCCAAAAAAAGAAAAAGAAAAAAGGAAGAGCATGTGTCAGTTCTGGCCAAAGAAAAGAGTATTGCTAAATTGACAGATCCTTGCTTCAGATGTAATGCTGTTATCACCATCACTTGAGAACTGAACAAGCAGACATTTGACCCAGATTGAAGAAAAAAGTAGGCAGACATAACAAGTAAAAGGTGACCCACTGAGAGCTGGACATCAATGTCCAAACTCCACAAAGTCAACTCGTCGCAAACCCAACCATCAGTTAAGTTGTAATAGATTTCAACCATAATTGTGGGAATTTCGCATTCCTAAGCTTCCTAAACTAGTTAGTGACACTGTATGGTGCACAGGTTAAACTTAAGTGGGCGAGTTCTACCTGACTGAAATTTATGATAATGATATCTCCTATAATCTTCAATGAGAATTCATGAAATAAAATGTTTACGTAACAAATCTCAGTAAATGACGTGGTTTGATTTTTTCATCGACTTTTCTTTTCTTGAATTCTTTTGTAAGTTCATCTTTGTTTATATCTCCTTGAAGATGCGACCAATCAAAAAGAAAGGGAAAATTTGCAAGAATTACTAAACCTCGTTGAATGTTAAGACCCAATTTACAAATCTATAAAAGTATATACATATGAAAACACAGATCATAACTATTGATGGAGTTCTCTCATTAGTGAACATCATTAATGATGAGACTCAACTTTTATAGATGTTCCACGACATGAGACTGCAGAAGAAACTAATAGAGTATGACCAAAAATAATTCAGTATGAAATATGATAAGTGACCTGTAGGATAAATACCCACTAAGATAATAGAAATTGAAAAAGATTATGGTATTATTGGTCTCATAGAGCCATAGTTTTGCAAATGTGGAGGATTATGATCCAGTTATTACTTCTTCAGAAATGGATGGAGTAAAACAATACAGAATAGGCAACTTACGTAAGACGAAAATTTACAAAGAAAATAATCAGCAAGCTGATACAGAATGCGATAGTTCATGACAACTAAATAAGCAATGACATTACACTCTCCAACCACAATATAACCTCTAGAGTTTCTCGTGAGCTAGTTCTACATGTACTCAGAAGAAGTGTCTGAAGGTTCAGGTAGATGCACCAAATTGAGCAAGCAATGAAGCATTATTTACCTTCTGCAGCCATTTTCTTCCTTATCTCATGAGCAGCATTAAAGATACCCAAGGTGGGTTTGTTGCAGACAAAGCACTTCTTGTTCCTCGCATGATGCTGAAAAAATGGAATGAAAAAGTTGAATCATTAAGAGTGGAGCCAATCTTTAAACTATCCAACTCAGGACAACAGAAAAAAAAGAAAACCTCAGGACTACACACATGCAGCAACCACAACCACCCCTAGATTCAAGTACCGTGACCAGGACATTTCGAAGGGAACAACAAATTAGAACTCATCCATGACTCCTACAGAAGACATGGGAAAAAACAAAAGCAGCTACTCACATGCCAACCAAAACTCACTGTACTAGCAAGTGACCAAATACAGATGGCACATATCTGAGCTACCAAAGGATTTACTCTCCATGTATGCATCATTCCAAGTACCACTTCAGAGCACAAATATATAAGAATCATAAAAGGGAAAAAACAGAAATGACCAACACACGAAGGATTTTAGAAAACACAGCATAATCACAGGTTGCCACAACATCACCTAGAGCAACAACTACCACTCCCTCTGCCCCCTTCAAAACCCAAAAATTAGAGCCACCACATTTGCAAAAAGAAAAAATCATAGTGTACGACCTGATGTTAGAAATCTTCTAGTTGATTACCAGTGAATACATCATCCTATGACTAACAAACCAACCCCTGAAAGTGAAAAAGGATAATGCTAACTTAATCCAAAATTAATTGTTTTGACCATCTCAAAGCTGATTTAAGAACTTAAAATTAGAGGCACCTAAATAACAATGGAACTTTTGATTCCATGTAGACCTACCCAAGCAAACTCATCATATTATCCCAGGGGAATCATGCATGTGATGCTTCTGCAAATGATTTCACACCTACAGAATGATCCAACTAAATGCTACAACTGCAGCACAATAACAAGAACGCAGTGTACCTTTTCCATCCCTAGCAGCACAGCATAATGCCAGCATATTCCAGATAAAATGGGAATAACCGAAAAAAGGACTGGATGCAGATATCTACCTTTAGTGCACAATGCTCACAGAAGTAGTGCTTGCATTTCGTGACGACCGGATCAACAAATCGCTCTCTGCAAATGAAACATGCAAAGGGCAATTCATCATCCTCTTCAACCTCTGTTTGGTCAACATCTTCTTCATCTGCGTCATCCCCTCCCAAGGCTAAATTTCGCTTCCTTGCCTTCTCTGCCTCCTCCCACTCCTTCTCCAACTGCCACCCAGGTTTGTAATCTCCTCTGTCATGCATAAATTTACATGCGTCTCCATACCCGCAATAACCAGTTTCTTTGTAGTCCTTGCATATGTCAGGCTGATAATCAAACCTTGCTGAGACTCTAATATGAGCTGAAGCTCGCAGGGGGCCATGTGCCCCTCCAGCTTTCTCACTGGATATTGTTTGCTCCCTCCGAAACCCTGCCTTGTAATCAGTGTAACCGTGGATCCCTTTATACAGCTTCTCATCACCAGCGTCCTTACTTTTCCCACTCATCTCATTAGTTGCTTGCTTAAGAACTCTCTCTCGAATAGCTCGAGCATCTTTTGAGAACTCAGTCTCAGTTTCCAGAGTTGCTGTTGCTCTGCTATCATGCTCAACTTGAATTTCTTTTGAAGACTCAAATTGAAATATCGTTTTATCAGAATCAATCTTTGATTCTGCAGACACCGAGCTTTTGGAGGATCCAGTTGAAAAATACAGCTTATTGTCCGTCCTTTGAGGTTTCCTCTGAGTACGTAACACTGAACTCTCCGTCTTGGAATCTTCATCATCATCATCTTCAACCATCCGCTTCCTGATATTCTTATTTTTTGACGGTCTCCTGAAAAAGCTACACACTGACAATGGAAGAAACACTGAATCAGTATAATAAAATTCTTAAGAGGGAAACTACAAGCAGCATGATTTTGAAGCTGCTGGAAAGATAGGAGTTTGTATGGTACATCACGAATTACCCTGTTCAGATGTTTGCTTTTCACTTGTCTCCTCCAGATTTCCTGGTTCAGCCTGCTTAGCCTCACCAGAATCCGCCATAATGAAGCCTAGCCTCCCACTAAAAAACAGGCTGGCCGCTCACGTATTCCAAAAAGCAAAGACACTGCACATGCAATTTTAACGTAATTGATACCCAGAATTGCCAAATGATTCAAACACCAAGCAAAGACTATCTTTGCTAGTATCAATAGAAAAGTACACAGGAGCAACCCTGTGTAACCAAAATCCTTGCTGAACAGCCAAATCTATCTCCATTTCATGCTTCAGCTTTATCTACAGACAGCCTATACCAAGGCCTCATTTATTTACAAAGAAGTTCCATGTGAAACACAACATATATCTTTCACACAATATTTAAACTGAACTAAAAATCTGGTAAACACAAACAATACATTGGACTCAAGACAAGTCGAATCCAGTTCGCCACAAATTGAAGCTAATCATGCTATTGGAGAAGAACCAACCTAATTCAGGGGCGAGTCGCCCTAATGGGTCGGGAAATGAGTCAGATTACGCAATGGTGTTCTAATATTATACTATTCTCCAAGAACGAACCAGAACTTGTGAGATTTATCTAGAAAATCTCAACTGAAAAAGGAAGAAGAAGAGCAGTATACGTCCTACAGAATCCGAAAACAGCAAACCAAGCAATCTTCGCCCTAATCATCTAAAAACAGCACCCGTCTGAGACTGAAAATGTAAAATTCAGAGAGAAAAGAAGCTTATTTCCCTCACATCGAAACAGAGCGCGAAACGTGAACGTACCTCATATAAACTCTCTCTCTCTCTCTCTCTCGTGAAGAGAGCGCATAGGGCTTCAGGGTTTTTCAACGGCTTCGTCAAGTCGGTGACCAACGGCAAGGTAAATATGTTGCTTTGCTTCTGATTCAGTGTTCTTCACGCTCATGTCGTATGAAATCCAAATTCTGTGAGCTGGATGAACGAAATTCATGTTCTAATTGATCGCTCCTATCCATTCGACGCAGGGTTTGATTCCGTGTAGCAGTGGTTTTTGAGAGAAGCGTCTTGGCGGACACTGCGAAGATCGTGGAGAAGAACAAGAACCTCAAAAGCGCGAATACATCGACTTCCTTGGAAATCCAAAAGCCCTAATTTTTCCGCTCTTTTCGCGAGATAGGAGAGCTCTAATCTTAATTCTGCCCCGATTGAAAACGACGCCGTTCTTTTTTTCAACGATCGGTTTGCCTTCTGCTCCAAACTTCGAGTGCGATTCTTGTGAGTCGAGACGACAAATGAATGGGTCGGATCGGATCGAATATGATTTGACTCGTATTGATCTATCTAATCTGTTTTAACTTATTTTACTACAGTACAAATTTAACGATTTATACCTGACTCGATCTGGTCCAACCCATATCCAACACATGTCCTACCTGATCTTATCCAATTCATATTATTTAAATATTTTTATATTTAATCTAATTATACAATATTTATTTCTTATAATTTATTAAAAGAAATGACATTGCTGCAATTGATTTTTTTTTATTTTTTAAAATTTTTTAAATAATTTTTTTATTATTACTATAACCCGCTGCCGCCTCCTCCCGCCGCCATCGCCAATGGCCACCTTCCGCCACCAGCCGCTAAATTATTATTATTATTTTTTTCCAATTTCACGAGTTCCACACCTAAGATCGAGATACCCTGTTGTTCTTCCCTCTCAATCAGGCCAAGCCCCAACAAACCCAAAACCCAAAATCGTGCGACCTACGAGACTCTCCATTTCGGCCACAAACGCCAAGCTCAGTCCACACACCACCAAAATCACCCCAAACCCTAAATTCCGCCCTTCCTCCTCGCCTCCACCATCAAACCAACCCCCCACAGAACCCTAATCCTCCTCCGTTCCCATCTCCGCCGCCCAATTCTTCAGCTATAAAATGCAATGGGCGTGGCGAAGCCTGGAGTCTCGTAAGTTTCTGCGACCCAGATGATGATGCTGCTTCTGCTGCTTCTTCTTCTTCCTTCTTGAGAAAATGGATCTACCGTTTGCGCATAAGGATTGAACCTTCCGATGGAGTAATGGGAAGGTTGTTGCTTGCTGGGGAGGAAAGATTTCGTCTTGATGACGTGATGTGAGAGGAATGAGTGCCGGCCATTATAGAAAAGTGATGCGGTCGACATCATTCCGGCAGTTTCTGAATGCTAAAGAGTGAATGCTTCTTCCTTCCTCTGAACCTACCTCCCAAAATCTTTCTCTAAAAATGAGACCAAGGAGCATTATTGACGGTTCAAACAGTTGATTATTTGCGCTTGTAATACAATTTCTATCCATCATCAGTTCATGTCCTAATTTAGTTTTAACCTGTGTCTCCGGAAGTAAAACCGAATTATAGATCAATAAAAATGACTTACTGGCTGGATTGATGGTCCAGAAACCAGAAAGTTGTTTCCCTAATCTAATCATCAGATGCAAAAGAAAGAACAAAATCTGCGAAACCTGCAGAGTCATCTTATGCAAGACGTGATCATGGACAGCAAAACAAGGAAAGTAGAAAAAAAAGAAGAAAAAGTCAAGACACTTTTGAGAATTCGAAATCTTACTAAGAATTTCAACCAAAAATGCAATTTACAGAGGATTTTGTACACGCAACAAAAGATGCGGGTAAACATCTGGTAATTTCTCTCTCTGAGGAACCGGTTTTCTACATTATGCAATATAACACCTGAACCCCCGAAATGCAGCAGCTCCAGGAAACACTTGACACCGTTAGTCCTGATTCTTTCTGAATGATAAAATCTCGTGAACTGAAGAAGCAGCTGCTCATGAGGCATTTATACCAGCAATCAGTAGTAGTTGTGAAAGCAATCTATGAATTACCGGAAAGTCCTGCAACCACAAATTATTGACGCCAGATTTGCATATCTTTCTTAAAAAGTATAATCCGATACCAAATTATCCGCAAATACCTTCAGGTTTCCATGAAAAGTGCCCTTGATGATGGATTCAGGGAGTGACTGCTTCACAAGATTATGTCCCCTGCAAGACATGAATGCCAGGTCTCAACTTAAGAATCAGGAGTCACCACATAAATCAAGAACAGTATAATATTTGCCCGAAAAACAAGTGCTAGAACTTCGCAGCACTTCATTCATTTCTCCATTTAAGCATTAGAAGATTCAAAAGCATTTACTAGGTCGTAAGCATTTTGACAATGCACTGCACCACGCATGTGTCAATAAATCATAGAATCACACAAATATCCACTGGTTGTGCATACCAGATTCATTTGGATGACGAAAGAGGAAATGCTCGCTAGTACCTTTCAGCTTCACAACCCAAAAGGGAAATAAGGTAAATTACCTTTCATCATGACATAAGCGAGCATAGCACCGGATGGTGTGAAATAGGATTCGAGGAGAGAAGTTGTGCACAACAGCTATCAGATTTACCTGAAACAAAGACAAGATTTGAAGTTTGGAGATTTAAGATTTGGGCAACATAATGTCACATTATGATGGCCACGATGGCTGGTTAAAGACATACCAAATTATCCAATGTTCTCATCAGTTTATTCAACAGATGATCAGCTGCAGGACTGAATATGTATGATATTCCAAAGTCAACCCGAAGTATGGATTCAACAATGTGCAGACCAATCTGATAAAGAAAGAACAGAATTTGAGAATCGCAGAGACTTTACCCAGTCTTAAATAGGTGGACAATAGGTGAAAGGGATGCTAAGAAGTTATAGAACGCAAAGGGCAATTCTCACCACTCTCGTGAGTTCGTTTCCAGTGTCCATGCTAATCAAGCATACTTCGACCACCTCATTTTCAATAGCCCATTGGACAGCACTAGATTCTCTTGCCTTCAAGAAAGACATTAATACGGAAGATGAAGTTAAATTTTGTCTAATATCAGAGGACGTCGTTGATGATTCACTGCACGGAGAATAGAATGTACCTGGCATAAGATGCCAAACACGGACAAGGCAACAGCTCTCACATTGTCATACACCTCCAGGCTGGATATGAACGGTACTAAGGGTACCAAGAAGTTGACAATGCAGGCTGAATTAACGAAAAGAAAGGAAATGAGAAAGCTTGTATCAAGATAAATGCTGGAGTGTGATTAGCCATTTCAGAAACTGATGATAGTTTCTGAAACCTACAGCTCATGAGCTTTTGCCGAGTTTCTCTATTAGCTGCAATGCACTGCAATGAAGCAATTAGTTAACTTAGACAAGGGACAACAAGAACAATTATGATAATGCATTAGACAGCACCCGACAAGCTTCTTTTTGAGTTGCTTTCAGATTACCTGGAATAGAATAATGACATTGATAAGTCGCATGCATGCTCTCTCATTTAGACTTCCATCAGCCATCATCCTATAGATCAAGAGAACCTCCTGCATCTTAAGACCAACCATAACTCAAAGATCCACCCATCAATCTAAACATCACCGGCAGTACGGATGAAAATAGGGAAGAATTTTCTCTGTGCCACAAATTGAAAACACTGGATTCTCTTTTCAATGTGCCAAAGCAGTTTTTACAAAGCCTGCATGTTAAAAGTATCAGAGTCCTTTCGTTTTCCTCAATTTAAAGGCTGATAGAGAAAATTAATAACTTGCCAACTCTTTGCATTCACAGGAACTCCAAAGAGATCAAGGAGAAAACTGCCCCGCACACTCGATCTTCAAGCAGAACGAAATTCTCAACCAATGTAGAAACCCATTTGCAGACCACTTTTTAAATAACCTTAGAGAGCAAAGCAAGCCAGAGTTAAATATTCCTCTTTCGAGGAAGCCTTGAAAACAACAAGAACAGTGACATTAATCACAAGGATTACAACGTTAACTCATCATAGTGTAAACCGACACCGACTGGTCTCCTACCAATGATTCAGCTTCAAATTCCGCAACATGAGACATACAATTGTTAATGCGACAGTAAAAAGTAAACAGGAGCAATGACCTGTATCAGAATGGCCATGGTACCGCAGGAATGGAACAGAAGCAATCCCGCTCTGTAATAATTCTCTGGGTCCTCTTCCCTCTTCTGTTGACAAACGACAAAGCGACAAAACTTTCAGGAAACAGAATCATGAGAAGATCGAAGCTTCGAATAACTTCTCATTGAACAAGAGTAGACCTCGAAAAGGAAAGAACTAAGCAATTGAAGAGCAGATTCCCTGAAATTGTGGTCCTGAAGCTTGAGGATCACTTGGGGAATCGCTCTCGGCTTCCCCAACCAACGAAGTCTGTGCTTCTTTCTTCCCCATGGAGATCTCTCATCCCCCAACTCTGCAAATACGAGAAGCAAGAAAAAGGGTCGTGGAATCAATATCAGAGGGAGAGGCTAAAAGAAAAAGATTGAACGAGCCTTGATCGATGTTGTAAAGAAGATTGCGAGATATTTCTTCCCAATCCCAAGGCTCGTCGGGCAAATCACGAATGTCCGGGCGATCTTCTTCCTGGACCGCCATGGCTAGGGCTTCCACGAGTAAGGCAGGGAAAAAGGGAAGTTCAAACTTCAAAGGGTTTCCGCGGGAAAGAAACAGAGTAAAGCGTCACGTGAAGTGAATCGTGATATATACGAAGACCCCACCATTCGGTTACTCTCCGATCACCAGCGCTCGCATATTTTTCCAGATTGGCTTCCAGTGATTTTCTCCGGGGAACCCACTCACTTGTCTGATTTCCAGATTCTGGCGCGCCATCGCTGCCGTCCTCCGTCGCACAAGACAGTGTGGATTGGACATCAGTCAAACGGTTCCACGTCAATTCAATGACGTGTGTCGGGTCACGGCCTTAATCCTAATTTTTTCTTTTCCCTTTAAAATGTTAATTTTCACCGGAGATATGTTCACCAGAATCCCAAAAAAATTTATCACGAAAGTATAATTGAGTTATAAAACTTGTAAAAAGTATAATTAAATCCTAAAATTTATCAAATTGATATAATCGAATCATTCTTTTAACACCGTCAATTTATCTAATGGAAAATACTGACATGACATTTTTAAATTAATTTTCTGATCATATGTGGCATTTTTAATTATTTTATATTTTAAAATTTTATTTAAATTAAATTAAAAACTGAAAAAAAAAAGCTGAAAAATTATTTGAAAAAGAAGAAGCGAGTGGAACACAAACAAGGGTAGGGCCTCGCCGTGAGGCCCCGCCGCCGTTGTTGCCCATTGCTTGGAGGGGTCGATCTCTTGCCCATGCTAGAGTGGCCTGGCAGAGCTCGCCGACCCTAGGCAAGGGTGGTCGGCCTTCGCCTCGCCCAAATTTGGGTTGAAGAAACTTAGATTAGGGCTTTTGGGGATGGGCAATAAAATGTCGGGATGGAGATTCTCTTTGTGTTGCGATTCACCATTGCTACGTGAAGCATGCTCTTGTATTTGTCATTGCTAAAGACCTGGTTCAAGTTACAATCATGTCCAACTCTTTGACTCCTTAGGAAAACAATTAAAGAACTTGTGCAGAAATATGAAAGCTTCGTCCACCGATTTGTTGAACGGAATTGCCCAGGTTCAAGTTGATCTCGCTTCCTTCCCCGCCACTCTTACCTCCTCCTATTTCGCCTTCTTCGCCATCCCTCCTAACTTGAGCCCCACCGACCTCGCTAGTCCCGGCATCGCCAAGTGCCGGGCAAGGCTTTGTCGAGGTCGGTGAGGGCAATCCACCATCGGCCAGGGCTGGCGATCTTCGGCGGCCCCTCCAGCTTTGTTTTTTTTTTTTCAAATAATTTTTTTAATCTTCTTTTATTTTTTAATTTAATTTAAATAAAATTTCAAAAAATAGAATAATTAAAAATGTCACTTAAGACAAGAAAATTAATTTAAAAATTCCACATCATCATTTTTTGTTAGGAAAATTGACGGTATTAAAAGAAGGACTCGATTGAATCAATTTGACAAGTTTTAACACTTGCTTGCATTTTGTACAAGTTTTAGGACTCAATTATATTTCTACAATAAGTTTTAGGACTACTAGTAAACATTTCCTTTTTCACCGTAACCTGAAGGGAAGATATAGTTTAAGAAAGTATAGATTATCATTTTTCTCTATAAATGTTCGAGGAAGAGCAAGTCATGGAGATAGGCAAAAGGACACATGTAGTGACAATATTTGTGTACGGCGCTCACTTTGGTGCCAATAGTTTTTGGGATCATTTTAGTGCCAATTTTTTTGAAAAATAATAATTTGAGTGCCAACTCCGAGTGAGCGTCATCGAAAATCTTACATGTTGTTTACGTGACTTGCTGGAAGATCTTAGTTAGCAATAAAAAAAAATCCAAAAAATTAATAAAAAATTCCACCTAATATTAATTTTTTTAAAAAAGCTAAAAACTAAAAAAATAAATTAAAATTTTTTAAAATAAAAATAGTAAAAAAAAGTAGCTAAAAAGCGTCAGGATTTCATCATTTGTACTAAAAAAACATCACTTTTATCTGCAAAAACATCAAAATTTACTCTCTTATTTGTATTGAAAAATAAAAAAATTAGAAATTAAGCTAAATAACTAAGTAAGTTGAAAATTAAAAAAAGTAAAAGGAAAAAAAGAAGATGGCAATGATGAGGGCTTGCATAGCCCTCGCCGACGCCGCTCCATTGTCGCCGGCAATGGTTGATGATGGGTGGGGGTTGGTTGGTGCCGACCGCTATCGAGGGCCAGCAAATCCGGGCAACTTTAAGAGCCCATATCTAGTTTCGTTTTTGAAATTCTTCCGAGCGATTGCATCTTCACAAGGTAAATGAGAAACCACGGCTTGTCCGCAATCTCGCGTTTGTTTCCTGCAGAACTTGTCTTCAATGATGTCGTAGAAATCTATGGTCCTCACTTCCCGAGCAACAAAGCACCAGCAATAGAAAAGCCAAGTCACACAATCCGCAATTCCCGATTTTCCGCAAGAAAAATGATATGCCGGCAAATTAAACCTCTTTCCAAATCGGGCGAGGGTCATCGGCCCTCACCCATGCCCGGCCATGGGTCGCCAGCGGTGGGGGGTGAGCCAAGTCCGGGTGAAGGCTAACGATCGCCCCCAGGCCATCTCCCTCTCGAGCTTCCCTAGTGAACTTCATGAACGAAACTAAATTTGGGCTCCTAGAGTCGCCCGGATCTGCTGGCCCTCGCTAGGGGTTGGCGTGGTCACTGACCATTGGCCGGGACTCGGCTATGTCGGACCCAAACCGTACTGAGGATGTCGGCTTGTTGGTACTCGGTTATGAGATTCTTGAATCAAGTTTTCCTTAGTTTTATTTTCTAAAAATTCTCAAAAATTCACAAAAATTAAAAAATTGAAAAATCAAGTTTGGGAGCCTTGGCCAAGCATAAGGAACCAATTTTGAACAAAAAATAATTTTTCATATTTTTCACTTTTTTTAACATTTTCGGAAAATAGGAAAATACTAGAAAATTCATAAAAAATACTTTTCGAGGTCACAAAAATACAAAAAAATGTTCAATATTTTTATTTTAATTCCCTTTTCATATTGACCTCATGAAAAATCAAAAATCGAGTTCAATTTTGGGTGTTTCTTCATATTGCCTACGGTTGAATTTGCACAAAAATACAAATTGAGTCTTTTTATTTGCGATTTTTGCACATTTAGAGTCTAGACATTCAATTACAGTCCTTTCAAGCTTCAATTTGATCAATTGTACCCTCAATTGCGCGAATTGCACGAATTGCACGAAAATCCCTAAATTCTTTGCAATTTAGTCCCTCAACTTGTCAATTTTTGAAATTACTTTTAATTGAGGGACTTTCGTGGCAAAATTGGACTGTCCCCCTAGGTTTTCATATATTCTAAATCGATTGGCATAGGTGGTTTGGTCTGATTTGGTCAATTGGACGTTCAATTGAACTTTGCCCTAATTTGGGAATTTAGAAAAATTTGGGGCTTTTATAGAAATTGATGAGCACTTTTGGGCAAAATCACATTTCTAGATGATACTCAGGTCCCTAAATGCAATTTTGAGGTTTAATTGCAAAAATTCCCCACCAATTTTGATTAATTTTGAAAATTTTGCAAAGTACACTTTCTGAAACGGTTTAGACCAGTCTGACCATTGGTCGGACCGGTCCAGAACGATGTCGTCTTCCTCGAACGACTCGCGCCAATTTGCAGATTTAGAGATCGAATTTCAACGATCAAATTGAAGGGCAATTCGATCCCGATTGGTTCAATTATTGTGGGGGTTTCGTTATTCAGGTCATGAAGCGCCGATTGCTACCACGGGCGGGACCAATTGTCGCCGGAGCACGGCGGAATCGCTGGTTAAAGCCTCGACGCTAAAAAAGTCAACATTCCTAAGCCCGTGTCAAATTAGTGTTCGTTTTGCATCCGACGGAGGCCTAACGGACCGGGACGGAATCATAACCGATTCCGTCACCGTCCGGCGACCCAATCGCACGTGATTGCATGTGTGATTGAGTCGGCGAGCCCCTCCCCGACGTGCCATTTTTTTTGAAATGCAAGTATAAAAGGCCAAGAAGGTTCTCGATCAAAAAGGAGGCTCATTCCGGTTCGCAACATCAACAAAATAGAGAGAGAAAAGAGAGAACTAGAGCGAGAGGCTCTCGGAGACGCCATTGGCGAAGCTTCGGACCGAAGCTTCGCAACTTCATCCTAGGTGATTCAGGCGAAATCGGGACTATAGATCGTCACCGGAAGCTCGCCCGAGCTTAGAGGAGTCCATCGCACCAGCTCAAGCGACCCGAAACCCCCTAGATCGGCGAGTCACCTTCTCGAGCTTCAGATCGTGCAATCATGGCATTTCATCTTCGCGAGCATGATCCTTTCAATTCTTGTGTGCGTTTTGTCTCTCCGACCTCCCTGACCACGATCGTGTCTTCGTTTTGCATTAATCTCGCATAAAAACCTGAGTCGAGCCCCAACACATCACGGCCTGGTCGAACTTCGGCCGAGCAACCCTAGCCTTCGCGAGCTCAATCAGAGCTCGAGGTAAGTTCCCTAATCCTCCTGTGATGCTTGTCTATGGATTAATCGCTTTGATTTGCTCTAAATCCGTATGTTCGAACTCTAGATTGATGCTCTGTGTGTAGTTCATAGTTTGCGATCCGCTTGGTGAAATCACTCGATTCTTGGATATATTGTAAAGGAAGTCGAGTCGAATCGTTCTGTGGTGGTTTCGCGTTATTCCGGCGAGATCTCGCCGGAACTCTTTCAACCGTCCGTTTGTCGTCGTCGAGAGGTAGGGGACGAGCTGATGTGGCTCGATCGGCGAGTCAAAGGTCTACGTGTCGAGCTCTGGTTGGTCCAGCTCACGTCTGAGCCGGCTCGGCCATTGGCGCGAGCAAGCCGACTCAGACTCGATCCAACGATCACGATTAATTGATAGGTTTGATTCTAGACCGTTAGATATTCATTTTCGTATTTTTAGATAATTCGTATATTAGATAGAAAATAAAAATAGTGAAACGACACCGTTTTAGTTAGTGTTAGGCGACGTCGTTTAGGGCAGGTAAGGAGCGGACGGCGAGGATTAGGTCTAGGTCGGATCGTAGCCGTCCGTTCATTTAATAGGTGCGGCGTCGTTTCGGGCAAGGGAGGAATCAATGGCTCAGATTAGATCTCAAGTTCAATCGTGGCCGTCCAAGCATTTATCGGATGCGTCGTCGTTTAAGTCACGAGTGAGTGAACGGCCCGGATTTGATTCATAGTTAATCGTGGCCGTTCGTTCCTTTAGTTGATGCGGTGCCGTTTTGAGTAGGAAGACCAATGCGGCGTCGTTTTAATTTGAACGAGTCGACGGCCGAGATTGATTCCAAGATTGATCTCAGTCATCCATTCTTTTTATATATTTTCGAATATTCGGAAATTAATTAGAAAATAAAAAAAATAGGAATAAATAGTAAACGGTGCCGTTTTTGTGTATAGCAAGTCTTGGGCGGTCTGGACCGGGTTGACCGGTTTGACCCGGTCCAGAAATAATAATAAAAAATAATAAAAAATAGATAAAAATTTCCAAAAATCCAAAAAAAATTTGTAAAAACACTTAGAAAATTCATAAAAATTCCCAAAATTTCCCAAAAAATTTCTAAAAATTTCTAGATTGATTCAGGACTCTTATAGTCTAGATAAAAAATTTTGAGACTTCGAGGGTCAAATCACACTGATCCAAAAAATTCCCGACTTTTAGAAAATAAATAAAAAATTCAAAAAAATTAGAAAAATTCGAAAAATTCAAGAAAATCACAGAAAATAGGAAATGGCCTCAATCAACTGGCCCGGTTGTAATTTTGTGATTTTCGGGTCCCGAACCCTCAAAAACGACTATCTACCCTTACCGGGCCTTACGCCCAAAATTTTTCCCGAACCACCCCGAAACCCAAACTCGATATTTACGTGAGTCAATAGGGCCATATTAGACTCGTTCACTTGATTGATTGTCCGAATTGATTGTGATTACTTTGATTGCGCACTAAATTTCATGATTGTGACTGTTAGGGTAAAAAATTTCTATCCGCATGATACCTTAGATCGTTAAAGTCTACCTCACCCAAAATTTCATCCGCATGAATTCTTAAGTTAGAGAATCACTCAACATCGGTAACCGAAAGGGCGTCGACTAAAATCTCGGCGTAATCAAGTCCCCGAACCCAAATCTCTGGTTCTCGTAGAATCGAACGGTTTCTCCCGACCGTTCGGTAGGGTTTCCTGATCATACCCTCCAATAAATTGATCGGTGGCGACTCCAAAATGCATGTACACTATGTACATGCCACCCGACCACACTAAGGTCGATTTTGATAAAATTTTCTTCACATCGCGATTCGAGTAATGGGTCTTGGGAGAGGCCCGCGATTCTAAAGATCCGCCGTCAACTGGGGTTTACAAAGGATCGGCTCGTTAGCTCTCGTTATCGGACGAAATTTAGGAGGGTCGTGACAGCGGGTCCTCCCAGACCCATACCAAATCGCGAATGGGGAAGGGAGAATATCCATGTCGACCTTTTAGTGTGGTCGGATGGCGTGTGCAAAACCGTATATGCAAAAGGAGTCGCCACCAGTCTTTCTTGGAAGGTAGACCGATTACCTTACTAAGTGGTTGGGAGAATCATTCGGTTCTCATGGAATTAGAGATTTTCGGAGACTTGGTTACGTCAGCATTGCCACCGACACCCTTTCGATATCTAATGTTGATTTCTACTCCGACTTGTTTTCATGCAATTATTTTGTGTCATATTTTCTACTACGAAATTTCTGGGAAGAACTTCTTAAATACGTTAAGTAATGGCTTCCTCAAAATGTTTTGAAATAGCTTTATCGAGAAGTTATCGGATGACTTTCTCGAGAAGTAACGAGATAGCTTCTTTGGTAAGTCAAAAGAATTAGTTTCTTCAAGAAGTTTTAAGATCCCTTCCTTACTAAGAAATGATTTAGCTTTCTCTAGAAGCTTCTAAGTGTCTTAAGGAATAAGTCAATAGATATTCCTTTATATTCTGATTATTCCTAATGTGAGAAATTTTAGGATGTCACAGAGATTTATTTAGGGAATTGCATTTTTAGGGAGATTTATTTTTCACAAAAAGTCTCATAATAGCAGGTCTAGATTTTATTTCCAAAATTTCGAGATGGCAATATCCGATACATATGGCTATACATATGCAAATCGACCATAAACAACAGAGAAAGCCTGTAGCTTATAAAGACAAATGTAAAGTCAAAAGCTTATGGTTGGTCTTTTCCTTCACAGTATTCACACATCAAAATGGGAGTCGAAGTCATTTTGGAGAGAAGACCATGTCATATATAAGCAACCATGATACTAGAAATCCTTGTTTTCATCGGATAAACTCTTGTGGTCAAGATTTTGTTGTTTTGTACAACTAAAACTTGCTTTGCATGTCTGAGAATTGCTCATATTGCTTGTAAAGATGGCCAATTATCTCCATCAAATATATGGTAGATGATAAAAAACAATAATACCTACAAAATAGGGAGTAGTCTTTGGAAGCGGACTACTTTCTTAGTTTTGTCCCGAGCAACTTGGGCTTTGCATGAAGCATTGTTCTTGATTATCACTAACAATTTCACCCATTTCGAATGCAATTCCTAGTTTAAAACCTAAAAGGGGGTATTTTAAGACGTACCAAACAAACATGGAGTTCATTATGTAAAAGCGAGCAGTTTTCTGAAACCATGCCTAAGGGTGACGGACAGAGAGACCAGGTTCAATATGTTCTTATCAAATCCACCTGACTCCAACCATAACTCAGACATAAAAGAGAACAATTAGTCAAAAGCTCGTCCTCAAACTCTCACGAAGCCAAATTAGCCAAGGAACCATCTAGGAATGTTGCGAGATGGAGATGGAGATGGTTTTTCCATGATTTTCTTCCCTTTAGGATTATGAGTTCCAGCATCCTGCACAGCAGAGACACTCCCATGACGTGCGTCATGTAGAGACGCCTACTCCTGCGGTTGTGGAATTCTAGGTTCAGGAATTATAGACCTCGGATCTTCACTTCGATTCATACCTCCAATCGGTATTACATTCCCTTCATAGAAATGACCTGATTGAGCATGTGAATTGAGATGAGGAGGTCTTGTAGGGTTCCTGTAAGATAAGTCGGTTAATGCAGGAAATGCATTTCGGTGAACAGAGCCTTGGTGAACTGATCCTGCAGCTGCAACTTTATTTTGTGGAACATAGCCTTGACATAAATCCCTCAGAGTCACGGATCTCACCATTGGCCCCATCTCTTCTTTTGCCTGCAGAACACCAAATAATAACGAGCGCAACTTAAGTCACAGGCAAAAAATTCACATACTATCAAAACCAACAAAGGTGAACCTAATAGTAGAGGTCCACCTGATAGGTTACAAAACTATGTTAACAACTACATTCTTAATTAGCTTATCAGGTTCAACTGTTTTCCAGACCAACAATCTTAACAATTAGTCTTTTCTGATCTACCTAAATATGTAGATAGAACCACACGATTCAGTTTGCTCACTTCCATTGGAGTTTTTCTGTTCTTGGGAACATCTGATGCAAGTAACTTTTCCTCGGCAGGGGGTAGATAATTTTGACGGCATTGGTACGCAGATTCCTCGTTTCTTTTACCTTTTGTCCCTGCATAACGAAGCATCAAACCACGAAAACAATGAGTGAATAATTCTTGCCGAATACAACTCAGAATATTCAACGAACATTCAACTATGTTTGCTACCCTCGGAGATGCGATACATACATAATTTGGTAAAGGTCCAGCAAAAGAAAGTAGCCTCAGGATAGTCTACACACACTCCAACACACATTAACAAAACAATTCCTTTCAACAATAAACAAAAGAACAATCAAGCATCTCATACTGCTTGATATCATCTGGTCTGTAGAATTCAGAGGTCTGGCTTCAGCCTCAGTCCATCGGCCCGAACGAAATAGCTTTTCAAAGTTTGTCGGATCTGTTATGAGAGATTGAGATAGGTTTTCAGCTACCTCTCTTATAGCACTGAGCCTGAAGAACACATTGTTAGCAATCTGCCCTATGAATTGTTGAAGTTTGTTTGTAAAAAAAAAAAGCTGTCTTTTCAATCCCACATAGGATAGAAAGAAGAGTGCAAGTCTATTTATTAATTAGAAGGTCACAATAGTCTTTTAGAATAAAGAAATGGGCAAGTGGGCTAGACCCCACGATACCCACGTGCGGGTGCGCGATTATTAGACGCATTTAGCACTTGACACGCTTGTGCGACGCAGACGGAAATAAACCTTAATTATTATTTTTTTATTTTATTTATTTCTATTTCGAAATAAATTCTTTTTATAATTATATTTTATATTATTAATGATGGCTGTTCGGACATGAACAATTGCGTCCGAACGGCGGTTGTCACTTACGAACGGTTGTGTCCGAATGACTGTTATCACTCACGAACGGTCATGTCGGAATTGTAATATTTCGAACATGAATTAGTGTGATGTTTCGGATATGAATAGGTGCATTTGTACATGGGCAATTTGGACACCAAGGGATGTGTTCTATTAGTATTATATAAAGGACAATTCTATTGTTAACTTTTTATTCTTTTGTTTTCCTTCAAAAGAGAGACAACCAATTTTCATTATTTCGTTAAGAGTTTTAGGAGATTTACTGGAATTGCTATCCAGTATTCTCACAATGACTTTGTTGTATCTTGAAGGAAATTTGCCAGAAACCTATAGCAACTTCGTGGGGCAAATTGATTCTAAAAGAGAGTGATTACACGCCTCAAAGTTCGACTATATTGTTACTCCATTCCATTATATTTTCCAACATGAACTAATCAAGGTTGATACTCTAACATTAGTTGTGGATTAGGTTGTGTTGAAAAATGACTTTCACTATACTTAGGTAGTCATAATGTATTGCTAGATATCGCTTATGACTTATGGACCAAAAGGATTTTGAGCACACTACTAATGTTTAGTGAATCTACGTGGTCGCACATAATAGTGAACCCGAGTTCATATTTTCTCTACGCCTTGATCTACTTAAAGAGGTAGATTTTAATTTATTCTCCTATTCTAAATATCAGCGCGATCGTGCATATTATGAGATAACGATTAAACGCACGATTGGAGATAGATGGTTTGGCAGGTCCGAATTGCACGGCCCCGCTTCTTTTGTTACGCGTAAATATTGAGGCTATATATAGCTAATTATTAAGAAAAGAAAAAAAAAACCCTTTAGATAGTGAAAACCCTAGAGACGCCTCATAGTATTAAGAAAGTCTTATTCCGAAGGAGAAAATACAGAGAATCGTTCTTTGCTCTTAGATCTTTGAGAGAGTCTCAAAGATCAAAGGCAATCAAGCAAGAGGAGCTCCAAGATCCGTAAGCTAGCACTTGGATTGTTAGAGATTTTAGTTCGTGTGTGTGGATACCGTTAGGAGGCGCAACACTTGGGGCGCTAATTTAGACACAACCGATTGTCAATTTATCTTCAATTCGCAAAATGTACGTTTTGAACTCCTATTGATTTCAATATACACATGGATCCTGTTTAGGGTTTTGGTTTATGAATATATTCCGTTGCGTTTTAACAATCCCGAAACCCCTTCACACACATCCTCGATTAGAAAGGAAGAAGATTAGCCAGATTTTTACCATGATAAACATAATTGGCAAGAATCAACAAGAAGTGATGATCGCCGATCTATAATAGACGGAACTGGATCGATTGAACTTCAATGCATTGTCAAATACCAAGAACACGTCATGCCGACGGAACCAAAATAAGCAAGTGAGCAAATATTTCGATAGTAAGTAGCTTTTCCATTGCAAACAAAATAACTAATGACTACATATGTTCAACATGCTACCTGGACCAGGGCTTTTTATTTTGTAAGGTATGCCTTGAGAATGGATGAAACTCTCTTGGACAACAAAAGATTAGACCCATTCACTTATATCCGTATACGTATACAAAGCTATACTCGGTTTGGAGCGATGCATTGGACTCATTCGCTTATCCGTGTATGTATACAAAGCTATTTTCAGTTTGAAGCAATTCATATGCATTGCTTCAAGAAAGAGGCACACAAATCAATGCGGACAAGGTCTTTTGGTAATATCATAATAATTTTCAGTATGTCTCGATTTCGGAGTGAGCAAAATATTTTGGAGTGCTTGATGAGACATTTTTTAGCGTCCCGAATCATGTGATAGGCGTTTGGAATGAAGCACCAAAGTTTGGAGGCTAGAGTAGGTTCCAAACAAGAAGCTGATTTTAGCATTTCTGATGTTGCTTAACGAACCAAGAATTGTTGATCGATCATTCTTGGAAGTTTAAGTTGCATAGGGCTTGGACTTAGCATTTGATGGTGCTGTTGACACCTAAAACAATCCAAGAAAGCTCGTGACAAGCACGTGAGGGGGCGATAATCAGCTACGGGAAGGAACATCAAGTAAGGTACGTGCCGATCAAAAAGGGTGTCACGTGTCAAGGTAAATTCTGGCGCCACTTCCTTCTAGAACAAGAAAAGTGCATGGAGGAGGGCCACGATCGAAGCGATTGCTAAAAGATTGGTGGTAATATCCCCCATGAGGTAAAAAGAAAAGGCGCGAAGACTAGGAAACCGTCATCCACGTGGCTTATGGAAAAGGGTAAAGCGTGGGGCCGAAGGAAGAAATTACTCGGCAGTTATAAAAAAATCTGCCTATAAATACCCCGTAGTAGCAACACACACGGACACACAACAACACACACACAAAAACACTTATCTTTTCAACTAGCACTTAGCCTTTAGTCTAGCCTAGCCATAGCTTTCCAAATTCCCGTCTTCGATTCAATTCCAAATGAGTTTCATATCCAGTCGGTGTCGTCAATTCAATTCCGACGTCCGCTCACTAGGTTTAGTACCGTCGATTCAATTCCGGTGTTGTACCCTTCATTCACCCTGTCCAATACCGTCGATTCAATTCCGGTATTGTGTCCTATAATTCCCCGTCCGATTATGTTGATTAAATTCCAGCATTGTGTCCTACATCATTACCCAATCCCGTCGATTTAATTCCAAAATCGTGTCGAAGTTTGCTATCCAGCATTGTGTCCTACATCATTACCCAATCCTGTCGATTTAATTCCAAAATCATGTCGAAGTTTGCTACATACTTCTACTATTGCACATATTGGGTTGTCGAAGTTGAAAGTCCGTAACACGCTTTTTGTGTTAATAAAGACATATACTATATTTGACACTCTCCGTCCAAAACCGACCCGGAACCCCTTTTCGGAAAACGAATGGATTAAGTTCGATAAAAGATTCTAGCGTTAGCAATCTCCTTTGGGCTATAGTCATTTTGGGCCCATAACCCATAACCAAGAAAGCCCGGTCGAAGGATTTCGACGCGCAACAATCTTTTTTGGCACGCCCGGTGGGACTCATTGGTGTCGGTTCGAGAGAAGTGCTATGCCACGCACACGAGGACGTAACAACTTAGATGGTGGTGGAGACGAACCCCTAGAAGAAATGCAACGAATAGAGTTATCTACGGCCCATCAAGAGGACGTCGAGGTCTCTCGACGTAACGTCGAGGAGCCGATGAGAAATCCGGAAATGACGCCAATCATGTTAACATCGATAAGGCGCACCATCGAAGAAGTCCAGAATGAGTTTGTTGATCACATGGTTCAGCGAATGACCGAGGTTGTCGGGCCGTTAATCATCAACACATATCACGAATGTGCTGCAGGACGACATGGAATTTCGATCAATCCTCCTCATGCCCAAAGGGAGAATGGCTTTGTACCGGCAGCAAACGGCGTGCTACCAGTAACAACACCGCCAAACGCAGGGCCCGTTGGACAAAATACTCAACCTTTAGCACCTGCGCGGATCCCGCAACGAGGGGAGGCGTTGCCGGTCAACGAACCCGGACCCCCTCTAAATGCAGACACATGTATGTTCCCTAGACATCCTATTCGACAAGATATGCCAATAGACACGGGTATGTTTTCGGGACACCCTGTTCGACAGGACGAGAATGTTGCTCGTCGGGAGGTTGCTGCCCAAGATAACCCCGTCCTTGTTAACGAACAACCGGTGCCCTTGATCATCGAAAACTAGGGGGCAATGGCAGGCCAGGGGGCGGGACCAATTTTCCCAGGTTAGGGGCCCGGGATAGTTTGGACATCGGGCCATACGACTTGGGTATCGCGAGATGAATCAAGCTCCACAACCACCAGGTCCCGAGCCTATGTTTCAGCCTATCGTGCAACCCGTGTATCATGCGCCACAACCTGGATATCAAATGCCATATCCACTGCAGTACCATCAGCCCGGATTCGACCAGGCACCCGTATACATTGACCCAATGGTAGGATACCGAGCTAATGTCTATCGAAAATCATACCGGATTGGATGGATACGATCCATGGATCCGAGAGGATTTAAAATACATGAGTTCACACTTTTTATTGGTGAGGATGATCAGTCCACGTATGAATATATCAATCGTTTTTAGCACTATGTGGAGATGCTACACATGCGGATCACTGGAAGTTAAGGCTCTTTCCATTATTCTTGTCGAAGACAGCCTTTACATGGTATACCGTGCTACCACCCAATTCGGTGCTGACTTGGGGGCGGATGGAACGTTTGTTTCATGGCCGGTTTCAAAGAGCGGTGTCGAACTTGTTAGTAGCAGATTTGTCGACAATGAAGCAAATGACAAATGAGGCTGTCGATCGCTTTATTGCAAGGTTCAAACGGGCTAGGAACAAGTGCTTAGTTCCTTTACCCGAAAAAACGTTCGCAGAATTCGCCTTCAACGGGTTGAAATTTGAAATACGAGATAGGATGGTCGGGCATCCATACGCAGATCTGTTCGAATTGTCTACGATGGCAGCAAAGCATGAGAGTCTGCTCAAGGAAAAAGACAAGAGGCATACCCGGAGGGGAGATGTAAGTTTTATCGAGCCACCTGATTTCGACGAAGAATTAACGGATCCTGTCGAAGTGGCCGTCGCCCGATTAACCATCGATAAGCCATATACTTGCCAAGCACTAAAGCCAGCAAGGATGAAAGAAAAGTCAACTATAATGGCTAAAGCAAAAGAGACAGTGTACTATTCATTAGATGTGAGTCGGGCGGAAGAAATTTTCGACATATTGTTAGGCGACGGACGGATCAGGCTAACATAAGGACAGAAGTTACCATCCAAAGAGGAATTATCGGGGAAGAAGTACCGCAAATGGCATCATTCGTGGAGCCATAACACCTCGGATTGTTTGGTCCTCAAAAAGAACATTCAGGAAGCCATTCGACAAGGGAAGATCAAATTCGCTGAGGATAAAGAGAAGTCCTCGATGGATGTGGACACCGACCCTTTTCTAGTAATGACTGGAATGGTTTCTTTAAAGCGCTTAAATGAAGGGCATAAGTCTCCAAATTTATGCGCTCATTGTAAACGAATATTGGAAAACATGAGTACACCCACCCAAGGGAGGGTACCAAAGGAGTAATCGAACCGGTCGGAGAGACAAGACACCTCCTCGGATCGAAAGTACCAAGCCTCGGAGAAGTCTCAAGCATCAAGGAGCTTATAGGACATTCAAGCAGAGATATGATGAAGGGGACCCCACAATTGGTACTTTAGGTGAGCCAAGTGGCAAGTTCGATTATTACGTGAGCTATGGACCACCACCTACATATCGTCAAGAAGGAAGCCCTTATGGATGGGGAGAAGAGTTCGACAGAAATTTTCGACGAAGCCCCTATGAGCCACATCGTCGACGAACTCTTAAGATACTAAGCAACCCTGTAGAGGGATCGTGGTACGAGGTAACGAAGGACCGAGAGAAGGAAAGAATCCTGACCCGAACTCAGAAAAGAAGGGTGCAAAGGAGGAATATGGTTCGTATACTACAGCAACAAGAGATCCCGGCCAGTCGTGAGGTAATACCAACAGCCCCGAACCACACCAAGCCCCGGAGGGCAAGAAATCTAGTTTGGCGGCGACGACCGGAGGAAACACAATCGGCTCAAGAAAAAGAGGACAAGGGTACAAAGCCACGTAAATCATCTGCATCCGAATCCCGATTTAAAACCCCTGTTAGCAGGTCAGTATCCCCTCTAAGCTCTTATATGGTACAAGTTAAATTGCCACATGAGTTTCGACTTGAGTCGACCTCACCTAACGGCGACAACGAAGAAACAACACAAGAGAAGGAAGGGGCTCAATTTTGCTTCAACGATGAAGAAACCATGGAATTCGGAAAACCCATGGAAGATGTCTCAAATCATTTGAGGTCGCTCAACATAAATGCCAAGATCAACGGGCGACCGCAATGAAAGTGCTTGGTCGATGAGGGATTAACACTAAATCTCATTCCATACCGCTTCTTCAAGAAAATAGGAAGGAATGATGACGAGATAATCCCATCGAATATACGATTATTTGATTTCACTAGCGAGATTATTGAAGTAAAGGGAGTATATGTCGTTGACCTGATCGTCGGATCTAAAACGTCGAGGACGTCCTTCTTCGTCATGGACGCCGACGGGTCTTATAACTTGCTTTTGGGACGAGATTAGATACATGGAAACCAATGTGTCCCATCAACACTTCATCAAATGCTGGCATTCCGGAATGGGGACAAAGTGAAATATGTAAAGGTGAATCCTCGGACTTGTGTTACTTGGACCAAAGATATCCGGTTGGGACAAAGTGATGCCGATGATTACTTTCGTGTATCTAAGCGCCTGAAGCGGACTCAAGGGATATTGCATTCTGCCGTTTCGAAAAGGAAGCACCGAGTGGATCCCAAGAAAGGAACCGGTGGAACCAATCGACCGGATTTTCGATGGAAATTCGATCATTTGCGCAAAATCTCGCTAAGAGGTGTGCGGCCTACTGGGCTGAGCAAAATGATCAAGCTAGCTAACTTGCAGATGACATTCTAGATTTTGAAGAATCCCCAATTAAGGAAGACGACAAAATAATCCAAGCTTAAGACCACTTGGAAGAAGTTAATCTCGGAGATGAGACACTGGCCCTCAACCTACTTATGTTAGCCAATTGCTCGATCAGCGATACAAGGTTCAAATGGTAAACCCGTTGAGGAAATATAAGGATTGTTTTGCCTGTAATTACCATGAGATGCCCGGCCTTTCGAGAAGCATAGTTGAGCATCGATTGCTAATTAAGAGGGGATTTCGACCACACCAACAAGCCGCTAGAAGATTCGCTCCCGAAGTGATCCTTAAAATTAAGGAGGAAATTGAACACTTCCTTTCGGCCGGATTCATAAGATCAGCAATGTATGTCGAATGGCTTTCCAATATCGTGCCCGTTAAGAAGAAGAATGGTAAACTCCGAGTATGCGTTGATTTTCGCGACCTCAATATGGCCACCCCAAAAGATGAGTACCATATGCCCATGGCCGACATGTTGATCGATTCGGCCTCCAACAATGAAATGATGTACCTCATGGACGGACATTCCGGGTATAATCAGATATTTATAGCAAAGAGGACGTTCACAAGACAGCTTTCGGATGCCCCGAGGTCATTGGCACGTTCGAATGGGTCATCATACCTTTCGGATTGAAGAACGCCGGTGCTACATATCAAAGAGCAATGAATTACATTTTCCACGACATGATTGGGGAGTTCATGGAGGTCTACATTGATGACGTCATCGTCAAGACAGACCAAGTAAGCCATTTGGACGACCTAGAGCAAGCTTTTGAGAGAATGCGCAAATTTAAGTTAAAGATGAATCTTTTGAAATGTGCTTTCGGGATAAGAGCTGGCAATTTCCTAGGTTTTCTGGTCCATCGAAGAGGTATAGAAATAGACATGAATAAAGCTAAGGCTATTTTAGAATTGCCATCCCCCGGTAATAAAAAATAGCTGCAAATGCTAATCGGAAGTTAAATTTCTTGCGGCGTTTTATAGCTAACTAGTCGGGGAAAATCGAAGTTTTCTCCCCGTTGCTCAAATTGAAGAACGAACAAGAATTTGTTTGGGAGGAAAAGCATCAAGTGGCTTTCGACAGGTTAAAAGAGTATCTCATCAAGCCACCGGTTTTGATGCCACCGAAAGCGGGACGGCGATTGAAGTTGTATTTGTCGGCTGCTGATACAACGATAGGGAGTATGTTGGCTCAAGAAAACGATGAAGGTAAAGAACATGCCGTGTACTACCTAAGTAGGATGCTCAACGATGCCAAGACAAGATACACGTCGATCGAAAAAACTATGCTTATCATCGTACCACGCCCATACGAAATTACGACATTATATGTTGCCGACTATGGTACGTGTAATTTGCAAGACAGACGTGATTAAGTACATGCTGTTCAAGCCAATCATTAGAGGCCAGATTGCAAAATGGGCGTTTACTCTAATAGAAATCGATTTGATTTATGTGCCGCTCAAAGCAATAAAAGGGCAGGCAATATATGATTTCATTACTGAATACCCGTCAGGTTTAAAAGTCGAGGATGATGAAAATTATCTTGGTATTGCACCTTGGACATTATATTTCGACGGGTTAGTAGCATCCGGGTCAGAAGTGCGTGGAATCATGGTTATATCACCCTTTCGACAAAAAACAAAGCTCATATTCGGGCTTGACTTTGAATGCTCGAATAACCAAGCCGAATATGAAGCCTTAATCGTGGGATTGAATGTTTTAATTGATATGGGGGTCAGGTCAATTAGAGTAAAGGGCGATTCCCAGCTGGTGATCAAACAACTAAATAGTGAGTATCAATGTTTGAATGAAAACATTATTAGACATCACCATCTGGCGAAAGAATTGTTGTTGAAGTTCGCCGAGCACGAGCTAATCCATGTCAAGAGAAGCGAAAATTCAGAGGCCAACGAATTGGCTCAAATGGCATCGGGATATCGTATATCGAAGGAGCTGGCGGATCATATCATTACCCAAGTAAGGACTTTACTGTCGATAGATGCTCGGGTAATGATGATTGAGAATGGGAAAGCTGAAAGACAAACCAACGGCCAACAAGATTAGAGGACCCCTTTGGTAAACTACTTGAAAAACCCAGGTTCGGGCAAGAAGGATATCAAGAGAAAAGCCCTAAAATATCTGTTGATTGACAACGAGTTGTACCGAAAGACAATCGATGGATTGCTTCTTAAGTACTTGGGGCGGGAGGAATCGATGCTAGCCATGACGGAAGTCCATGAATGGATCTCACAGGCACATCAGATTGGATTGAAAACGAAGTGGTTACTAAGGCGATATGGATATTTTTGGCCAACAATCACTCAAAACTGTATTGACTATGCGAAAGGATGTCAATCATGCCAAAGACATGGACCAATCCAGCAAGTGTCGGCCGCACTAATGAACCCAATTATTAAATCGTAGCCTTTTCGGGGATGGGCGATGGATATAATAGGGAAAATTTATTCTCCCTCGTCGAAGAAGCATAGTTTTATTTTGGTGGCCACAGATTACTTCACAAAGTGGGTCGAAACGGCGTCATACGAAAGTGTGACACAAAAAACGAAGGGGGAGTTTATCGAGGAGCGAATTATTCATCGATTTGGTATCCCAGAGACTATCACTGCTGACCAAGGGACAGTCTTTATAGGGCAAGAAATACTGGATTTTACTAAGTCTAGGGGTATCAAGATGATTCATTCGACGCCCTATTATGCCCAAGCTAATGGCCAAGCGGAAGCTTCTAATAAAATAATCATTGGATTGATTAAAAAGCATTTGGAGGACAACCCAAGGGAATGGGACTCACTGCTTTGACGGTGTTATGGATTATCGAACGTCCAAAAGATCAAGCACCGGGGTTACTCCTTATATGCTAACGTATGGATAAGAAGCCATGCTACCCCCTAGAAATTACTCGTGCAATCATTAAGGGTGAAGCTCCAAGATGGCATGGCTAAAGAACACGATCGATGAGATGATGTACGCAAACATTGATGAGTTGGGAGAAAATCGAGCCACGGCATTGGAAAAGTTAATGGCTCGAAAACGAAGGGTTGCCAAAGCTTACAACAAACATGTGAGAGCTAAGCGTTTCGACGTGAGAGATTTGGTATGGAAGACTATTTTACCTATGAACCTCGACAATGAGAAGTTTGGCAAGTGGTCATCAAAGTGGGATGGACCATACTTGATAACAGATGTTCTCCCAGAAAACGCATATCGAATGATGGAAATCGATGGAAGAGAACTATAACGATCAATAAATGAGAAATATTTAAAAAGGTTCTACCCATCGATATGGGAGATGCGAGGAGAATCAGGAGGCAAGGAGTAAGAAAACTTAGTTTCATTCGTCAAAACCTTCGTACATTCCTCTTTTCCCTCTTTCTCTCTCTCTCTTTCTTTCTCTCTCTCTTTCCCTCTCTTTCTCCATCTCTCTCTCTCTTCCTATCCCGCTCGTCTCGACGAGCCTTCACCGGAAGTGCTCCTTGAAACGGACGATAAAGCCCCCGGCCCGGTCCTCCAGCTTGATATTCTCTTCCCTCGCATGGTGGTAGGCTTCAGCCAGCTCCTCCATCGCCGCCTCCAGCTTGTCCTTTTTGCTCTCCAGCCGCTGAAGGTGCTCTTTCTGAGCCTGCATAAAAGCGCTGGTGGAATTCAGCATGGTCTTCGGACCCTCTGAAGGGGCCTCAATGGAGGCCAAGGACCGGGTCTCGCAAGCTTCAGCTAGTTCGTATTCCCGCTACTCGGAATCCTTCAGAGGCCTTCGCAGGTGTCGCTGGTTGGCGGTCAAGCGATCGGAAACAATGTTTCGAAGTTGGAGGACGCTAGCATGAGAGGCATGGAGGGCCTCCTGGACGCTGCAGAGCTCCTTGTACACCACCTTGCCATTCTCGATTTCTTTGATTTTGCACCGGACTTCATGCTCGGTGAAATCGTGTTGGGACATGGTCGTCAAATTTTCGCGAAACTTCTCCAGCCCATAGTCGAAGAGCGTAATGAACTCTTCATAGTCCGATCGGATGGGTGGTCGGAGGGGAGATTTTGGGGTGCAGAGTAGTTGAGCGGGGCGTTCGGTTTCTCGAGAGCCCGGGGTTTCACCACCAGCATGGTGTAGGTGTAACTCAGAAGGGAGATGATCTCCCTCCAAATAGCCGAAAACTCACGGCTAAAGCGCGCGGGGGGAGACGAGGCCGAAGAGGAAGACGCACGCTCCATGATGACTTTGAGAGGTTTTACTCTAAGGATGAAAGGCAAAGGGTTTGGATGGGGACCTACTCCGGGCAAGTGATCCTATTTATAGATAAAGGCCAATGAACAGTTCATCCCACGATGTTAAGTATCCACCCATGACCTTTCGATGATCGAGGCAGTAAAGTTAGTGGGCGGTTACCGAGACGAAGAGGTATATCACGGTTGGTGAAGAGTATAAGTAACCATAATGACGCGAGTGGCGGATTTCCCGCTAGTTATTGTCCACATCGAACCGTCGTGGCGATTCGAATTCAGCAGGAAAATCGGAGATGACGTTCATCATTAAATGTCGCAAGGAGAAAATGTGACCTCGAGAAAATCATGTCATGATGAACTTTGGGAATTTGACACTAAGACTAAAAGTTCAATGATGGATTAAGATGACAAAGACAGATGGCATTAATATGGGACTAGTAACAATGGACTACAACACGTGCTACTCAAGACTCAAGACAAAGCTATGAAGCTGCATTTCATTGTTGCAGTTGGCATCAACAATTGCTTCCTTTTGATACTTAGCCTGCATCATATCAAGGTGCAGTAATTCGCAAATCTCCTCTTGCTATTTGACTACCTTCAATTGTGCGAATAGGACTTGCAGGGTGGTACAACCGTCATTTTCCAGGGTATCAAGAACACTACACCGATAAGCTAGCTCATTATCAGCAAGGAGAGAATCTGCTTCCAATTTATCGATGATTGCCGGTTCATGCTGCCTCATTTTGAAAGACTTTAAAGTCGAGCTAAATGTGACGAAGAGTTCATTAATGGCAAATTCAAGAGCACGACATTGGATCGGATAAGGTAAATGGGCTAGGAAAGTACGAAGAGCTTTGATCACATCCTTAACGTATGTTCTATTACATATATCAGCATATCCTTCCCTTAGTAACTCATGCGGGCGTAGCCATTTGGCGCGAAGAAATGGGTAATCATAGTGAAGAGCATTTGATGGGCCAGCTGAGGCGCTCGCCATGTTCATAGGAACAACCCATGATTTATTTGGTAGGTCATCCGTACGGTCGTCAGAAGCCGTGGAGTCATCTATGGGAGAAGTTAGATTAGTACTAGCACCAAGCAAGAATGCAAAAGAAGGACTTACCTTCATTGATTGGTTGCTCAAGTACAATTCTCGGAGTAATAAAAGGAGCGGGTCTTCTTAGAGGGTGCAACAAACCCAAAGGGGTTCGATGGACTTTCGGAAGAACGTCCCTTGCACCGGCCGGAAACAAAGAGGAGCGGTAGGAAAGCCACCACTTGTCGAAAAATAAGGAACTACAAGGATGGCCAGAGAGGTCGATGAACACAAAGCGCTTAAGAACAGCGTATGCAACTTCGATATGGTCCACCATGTCGGTTACATTCCCTTTGCAACCAGAAAAAGGAAAATTCATGGAATACACCACCGGCATGGGAACGCCCTAAGTAAGCCCAAATTGGCAAGCACAATAATGATGATTATAAATTTCAAATCCTGATGAGAATTCGCCACCGCTAGACAAATTAATGGCTAAGTCATTTGGGACTAACACGCTCATCCGGAATAGATGAGAGTCGGGGCTTGCGCTAGAGGAGCTATAGACATCATCATCGACAGGCAGCCTGAAAAAATCAAAACCGATGAGAGACAACAGTTCAATGAGGAAGTCATCGAAAGGGTTAATGTTATTATGAGCACAATGAAGGATCCGATTAAATGTCGTGGGTGCACTATTTCCTTTAATCTTCGATGGCTCAGTTGTCGAAGTAAGCGCCTTATCAAGAAACATATGAGGGAAGTACGCTCGGAGCCAATAATGCAGGATCCATAAGGGACCGGAAAAAGGAGCAGGATGTTTATTCATCGGCGAAGATTGAGCATTCGACAACCCTCGATACAATGCAGCCGGGAACATCCGGCCTAGTCCAATATCAACACCACATGCCAGTTCATATGTCATATCAAGGAATTCTGAAGAAATTCGACATGTGGGGAGACAAAAGACATATTTGCAGAGCCAACACGGAAGGAAGGCTGTATGTTCCCCCGGAAGAATGGGCCCCCAAGATTTAGCATGGCAATCCATGAATTCGCCGTATGGCAGGTCGAGGCAGCATGACATGTCGGGTAGAAATTGGTCATTTGAAGGTCGAGTGTCACTATCGATAAATGGAGAAAGACCGGACAGGAACCAAATATCAAGAAGGGTAGGGGTCATTGGACCAATGGGTAAAAAGAAACAATTCGACGATGGTGACCAAAAGCAACACAAGAAGCTACCAATGAGGCCATACTCGGAGGGATCAATGGATATACCGCAAAATGATAACGGGACATCTATCCTGGCTTGTGCCCAGACGGTAGTTGCCTCCCCTTCCAATCGTTTGTACCGGTTGTAAAATTGGTGGTCGAAGGATGGATATGAAGAAAATCTATGATTATTCGACAACCAAGCGAAGGAACAAATGATAGATTGCTCAAAGGGTAAGATTTCCTCGGAACAACGGGGAAAGCAATTAATCGATGAAGAAGGAGGCGGCAAACTTGTGGGATGCGGACCCAAAATAATGTGACCATTTCTGGACTGATGATCCATGAAAGATAGAGAGAGTTCTTTCTTGGCTTCATTATGGGAAAAAGCGTCGTAACGCGATAAGTAGGAAGCTACGTGAGTACTCATATGGACTTTGTGACAAGGTTCACGTGGGTTGGCACAGGGGGCAATCATTATTTATAAGGGATTTTGGAGTAACCAACTCGGGATGATGATGGTAGTTATTCAAACGTGGGCAATTACATAGATCGTGGCAGAGTATGGTGCGAAAAATAAAGAAGGAAATGGGTGAAATTTCATTAAGGATTATCGGGATACAAAGCTATCTTGATCTCCTCAAGCAAATCACAGAGTAAATGTTCAAACTTCCTAGTTTTATCCATGTACATGTTTCTAGTGTGACGCCGATCTATTTCGGCCTGCACTACCCGAGCGCAATGGACTCGTTTCTTCTCCTCCAAGGAGGTTACGGATGTCTTCGGTTGATCTTCTATGGAAGATCGACGAGAGAGTACGATCGATCGTCGACTTCGAGTTTCCTCCAGTTCCCTCTCTATTGCCAGCCTCTGTTGCTCTAGAGCAGCTTCTTTCTAGTCCAAGGCGATAAGCTCGTCAATGGCGGATTGAAGGGACTGCTCACTTTGAGTCACAAGTTGTCCCGCTTCTTAGGTCTCAAAGCTAGGAGAGAAGAGCTGATCGGGAAAGTTCGACAGAGAAAGCATCTTGTCCCAATACTGTCGAAAATGCACAAAGGGAGTAGGAAAGTGTTCCAAGAATGCTTTCAGCAGGCGAACTAAACCCGCAGGGAGCTTCTCGTCGACTTCCTCTTTGACCGACCACTCCATCACGGACTTGATACTTTGAATATTCGATGGGTTGTCGATGAAGGAGGCCACCTCGGAATGAACAAGGTCCAAGGAGCAAGACAGCATAATTCCCAACTTGCTGAAAGTCTTTGAGTCGGAGGAGCTGCTTGGTTGAGGCATACTCGGATGATCTAAAGATCGAGAAAACCCAGCAAGATGGGTTTGAACGTCTTCGACGGGCGATATAAGGAGAGAAGCAGCAGGAATATCCTAGATAACATCCGCGGATGAAGGATCTTCAGCTATTGTGGGATCTTCAACCATCGAAGGAGCTTCGACCATTGAAGCCGGGACAATGGCAAGGGCTAGCGAAGAAGACTCCCTTTGAGGCTCTATAAGCGACGAAGCCGCGATTGAAATGGTAGGGTCAGACGAACTTCCAACAATGGCAATATGGCCGGGCCTCCCAACAGGTGGATCAAGACTCCCCAAAGGATCTTCGGGACAAACAGTCTGAGGAGCTTCGACATACTAAGGAACCTTCGGAGATTCCATCGGAGATTTGCTCTTCTTTGCTCCCATCTTTCGCTGTTTAAGAGAAGTAAGCGTTTTCTCATCAGCTTCGTCATCCGAGTCGTCGCCTAACAGTGAAGGTAAAGTAAAGTAACCCCGGGTCGGTAATACCGAGAGAATTAGGAAGAAAGAGACTTACCGGAAATAGTCGTTGAATGTTTGCGACCACTAATTGAAAGGGTTCCGGTTGCACCCTTCTTCCCGATTTTCTTCGAGGCGTGATCGAAGAGCTATATCCGGCTATCCTTGAGTATGGACGAGATAGCATCTTCAAAAGGGCTCTCGAAGGCGAAGGACGTCCACCAGGTCGTAAACTCGGAAGTCACGCTAGGACTAGAACGTAGTGCTGATGGGATGTTCCCCGAAAATGCTGATACATCACGTTCGTGATCTCGGCACAGCAGGCGAACGGTCCATCGACCTTGATGTTATAGACCTTCTTATCCATAGATGGGAAATCCGTAAGATAAGGTATGGGCATAGGCACCGCCCGTCGAAGGCCGAACCGCCTAGTGCAAGAATGAGGAGAATATGGTTCAAAACCGGGATAGAATCTCCCTTTAAGACAAAGTCGGATTGGGAGATCTCGAGGGAATAGGAGAAAGGTCCAAAAGTCACGATGATTGAACCGTTTCAAGGTTCGAGAATTGAAGCAGGAGTTAAATTCACTCGAGCGGTAAGGGAAGAAATCTATTCGATCAGCCTCGCGAGATAGAAGCTGTCGAAGGAAGAAGCGGAAAGGTCGAACATCACCAGGGGCCTTTGATGGGGTAGCTTGGAGCAGTCGTATACCAAACTTTAAAGGGACCCTATTGGGATCAAAGGAAGGAATGCTCTCGAACAAGAAAGGAAGATAGAATGCAACCTAGGCTTGAAGAATCCAGAGCGGACCCGACAGTACGTTGTCTTCCTCAGAATTTGACATTAATCGAGCGGCATAGGAAACACTTCTATACAAAGATGCCAAGGCAAGAGGACCAAGAGCGACAAGATTTCCTTTCGCTAGAAGTGAGGCAAGGTCAAAGTAATCCTTGGACACTTTAAGGGTCGGGCTAAAGAATAGATACTTCGACAGCTAAAAGAGAAGGAAAGCCGTCTGCTCCTCATGGGTAATAGCCCCAGATGTTCTACAATGAGTATCGATAAACTTCCCATAGGTAAGAGTATCATCGGAGATGGGGCAGTCCTTGGTTTTCCCCAGGTTTTTGACAGAAGTCCCATAAGGAGAGAGACCAGCTATGGCAAAAGTATCTAGAAGGGTTACGGACATGAGACCCCATGGAAAGAAAAAGAAATTGATAGAGGAAGACCAGAAACTTATAATAGACCCCAGTAAGCTCTTATTCAAATCGTGGGACAGCATGCTAGCCTCAATCCCCGTCCTTATCTCTGCCGTTTCCCAAAAGGCGACTATTGGGGTATCATCTTGGAGCCTTTGAAACCAAGCGTAAGCCTTGTCATCAAACAGCGGAAAACTCCTAAATCGCTGAGCCGGCATGGACCAAATATCCTTTAGTGGAGAGGCTTAAATAGGAAGTTGTTCATCTGCCCGCATTGGGAAACAAGATTGAAGAGACGCTGGAACATGGTGATGATCGTGAATACTGGGTCCAAGAATGAGACCGGAATACTCTCGTTGAGTGTTCAATAGCTTGAAGAAACAGTGGTCAGCATCATTACTATTGATGATCTCATCGAAGCGGGCAATGAACTGGTGGGGAAGGAACTCGGGGATTTCGGTCGCCATGAGGAGTTGGAATGCTCAAAAAGAGTTTAGGGTTTAGAGAGAACCTTGGACACAGAAAGATGACGAGTGAAAGCTTTTTCAAGATCCTTAAAAGCAAGACGAAAAGGGCTGATACACGGTACGTAGTCGAAAGGAGTGCGTTTCGGGAAAAGGGATTAAGGGAAAAGCGTAATCATCATTTTTTCAGCTGGGGACCATCAAATCGGAGGAAAATATTTTAAAAGAGGTAAATCGTCGATTTACATCTTTTAAAGGGGGCATGTGTTGACACCTAAAACAATCCAAGAAAGCTTGTGACAAGCACGCGTGGGGGCGATAATCGGCTACGGGAAGGAACACTGAAGCAAGGTACGTGCCGATCAAAAAGGGTGCCACGTGTCAGGGTAAATTCTGGTGCCACTTCCTTCCGGAACAAGAAAAGCGCGCGGAAGAGGGCCACGATCGAAGTAGTTGCTAAAAAATTGGCGATAATCCCCACGAGGTAAAAAGAAAAGGCACGAAGACTAGGAAACCGTCATCCACGTGGCTTATGGAAAAGGGTAAAGCGTGGGGCCGAAGGAAGAAACCGCTCGGCGCTTATCAAAGAGTCTGCCTATAAATACCCCGTAGTAGCAACACACACAGACACACAACAACACATGCCCAAAAACACTTATCTTTTCAACTAGCTCTTAGCCTTTAGTCTAGCCTAGCCATAGCTTTCCGGATTCCCGTCGTCGATTCAATTCCGACGAGTTTCATATCCAGAGTTAGGTGTCGTCGATTCAATTTCGACGTCTACTCACTAGGTTCAGTGCAGTCGATTCAATTCCGGTGTTGTACCCTTCATTCACCCCGTCCAATACCGTTGATTCAATTCCGGTATTGTGTCCTATAATTCCCCGTCCGAGGCTGGTGATTAAATTCCAGCATTGTGTCCTACATCATTACCCGATCTTGTCGATTTAATTTCAGAATCGTGTCGAAGTTTGCTACATACTTCTACTATTGCACATATTGGGTTGTCGGAGTTGTTGAAAGTCCGTAACACGTCTTTTGTGTTAATAAAGACATATAACGCCTTTGACACTCTCTGTCCAAAATCGACCCGGAACCCCTTTTCGGAAAACGAACGGATTAAGTTTGATAAAAGATTCAAGCGTTAGCAATCTCCTTTGGGCTATAGTCATTTTGGGCCCAGAACCCATAATCAAAAAAGCCCAGTCGAAGGATTTCGACGCGCAACAGGTGCTGATAAGTTTTCCCAGAGTATGAAAGGGAAAAAGAAGCCGATATCTTGGAAAAAGGCTAGGATCTATATTCAGTTGAATTTAGGAGGATTTTCTCGACCAACCTCAAAGTCTTCCGATGCATTGTACTTGCCTCTGCTAAGCTTCATCCCTATCATACCAAAATCCATTGGATCTTTGATGGCATCTTGATAGCTTTAACCTTTCAAGACGAATATATATATAGGTGACAATCAATGATGAGCAGTACCGAATGCAATATATGAAAAATTCACTGAAGTATAAACCTGTGTAGGGTCTACTGTTCTGCGAATATTTTCTTCGAGTCTCTACTGCATTATTGTCATTATCACCATCGTGAAGATGGTGACAACCATAAGAACTGTTAATAGGAATAAACATAAGTTTTGATGAAGAACTCGACCTTTAAAACACAAATTAAACTTGTTTCTCATAAATATCTATACAAGAGATGAGTCTTCAATGCCTAGATTACGAATTTGTGGACAAAGGCATACCTTTGCAATGTATTAAGCAACAATTCGAGCTTGCTTTGATCCGGTAGTGGGGTTCTGGGATCCATTGGAGTTGCTTCATGATATACAAAGTTTGAGTCAATCTCAGAAATTTTTTCAGTACCATAGATTTAAAAGATCAAAGTAATGAATTAGGAAGAAGGCTTACTAGTATTAATGCGTCACTCTATACTTCTAAATGCGTCACTGAGCTGGATTTGATGTCGAATGAGAGTTAAGCCAATAGGCTATCATTCCGCAGGTAAATATTGAAAACATTGTCATATGATAAATGTTATTCCATAACTTATGCACCAAGGAATCTCCAACAGATAAATAACATAGTGGTCGAACAACTTTTCTATACGTCCTCCAAGGAAATGGCTATATATACTTGAGTCGCTTTCTCACAAGAAATCCAATCAAAGCCATCAATATTTATCATTTTTAATTTTTCACATTCCCGATTCCAGTGCAGGACAGAGACAAACTTGCATCTAGAACCAGGCTAAGAAGATGGGATTGAGCAATAATGGCAGAACCTCAAAACCTTTCTCTTTACATGAACTAACGACCAACTGATCATTTCACCTTTTTCTTAATACATAATTGTCATCAAGAGATGATACATGAAACCCTAGGAAATGAATGATCAGAACACTAACTAAAGCCTCAATCTCGCTTATAATCAGTAGTAGGCAACCTTTCTCTTAGTATTTGAATTCTACTATTCACAAAGCACCAGCAATAAGATATAAATGGTGTCAACCAATGTACTAGCGCTAGTTGAATAAGAAGGACCATAAAAAAAACCTCCTTGTCTTCTTTTATGTGCATTGCATGATCTCCCAAGGCAGTTCAAAGCATAAGGAGACTGATTCATGACAACATTCACAAAACTAGCATATAACCGAATAAAAAGTGCGTTGTATCTCCTGATAATGTAGGTCAGAATTCAAGGATGCAAATTATACAAAATATGCGAGTGAGCGCGTAAAGTATACTAGAAAATAATTAGAGTACCAGTTTCTTCACTTGTGCTTTAACCACATGAGCTTGTCGATCCACTGGATCAGATATCAAATCTTGTAACAATCTGGTCTTGACCTTTTTCCTTCCTCCGTTGTGATGGGATTCTTCATCTGGGAAGTCTAAGGTCATCTTGCCTTTCTTCTGGCTTCTCGGCTGTGCATTCCTCCTACATTCCTCACTAGACATGATTGATTGATTGATCCCTCTGTTCGTTCAAATTTGTTTTGGACTAACAACAACCGGATCAACAAAGAGTAAAGAATCAACTTCTACTAAACCCAAAAAATCACAAGAGCCATATAGACAATCAATATGTGAACCTAAATAAGTATTAAGTATACTGTTTTTTTGTCGCTGATAGGTGAAGTAATTGCACTGTGATAAAGGCTACAATAACATTGTAAAGAATGCCATGAATCTGACTCTTGAAGCAACATAAAAAGGCCAAATCATAAGAAAATATGTTTTCTAAATACCCAAAGTTTCGATGTACTTTACCGTCAGAATTCCATAAACAGCGGGAAAAGTACACTAGAAGTGCTATAACTTTTGTACGGCGTTCACTTGAGTGTCATAACTTTCAAAACGTTCACTTAAGTGCCATAACTTTTAAAAATCGTTCACTTGAGTGTCATGTTGACGTGGCAGCCGGAAAAGCTGACGTGGCAATCGGAAAAGTTACTGTAGACGCCGGAAAGTTAACGTGGCATGTCGAAAAAGTTACTGTAGCACTTAAGTGAACAATTTTGCTCCGACGTAGCACTCAAGTGAACGATTTTTGAAAGTTATGGCACCTAAGTGAACGTTTTGAAAGTTATGGCACTCAAGTGAACGCCGTACACAAGTTATGGCACTTCTAGTGTACTTTTCCCCATAAATAGCAATGAGATAACAAAAAGAAAATAATTGAATGACAACTTGCTGATAGAAAACCTTAGCATAAGCACTATTTTATTGTAGACGACTGATTTTCACCATTAATTAGGGCTTGGAGTTGTATAAGAGAAAAACAAATGCCATTCAACAGAAAAATTTGGAATTAAGTCATAAATGAGCTGGTTTCAAAACTATGGATTCGAAATTAAAGAACAATTTCCATTGCAAGATATTTGTCCAAAATTGTATTTTTCCGATTAAAAGCTTTTCAAGGTGTTTTGAAATAATATTTCCCCTATTAGTTCTCCTCCAAACCATTTAGGCAGGGCAAGAAATGAAATTGGGCTATGAAATTACACAATTGGTAACTCAAGAGATTGGAGATGCAATTTACATATCAAAGGGTGAGCATTCCTCAATGGGAAAATAAACGAAAAATAAATCAGCTTCCAAACACCTTTGGATCCTTGGATTAGGTTTTCTTTACTTATCAAAGCATGAAAGATCGAAATTTGATATGCTTGAAAGGTATGTACCAAGAGGAAATCTAGTAATCACACAAGAGTATCTCAGAATTGAAATCATGACAAATCAGTCATAGATCTATGCGATTTAGGCATGCATGGCTATGGTTGGGATCAAAAACCATGAAATATAGTACATTACCGAATACACCTAAGTAAGCGAACATAGAGATGCAATAACACTCCAGTCAAGAATGATGCACTCCTCACTTCTCTGCAACGAGCGACTCCGATAAGCCCAGTCTACACTCCTTACTTCTCTATTAAAAAAAAAATCATCTTGTTAACACCTTTGGATCCATGAATTAGGTTTTCTTTACTTATCAAAGCACAAAAGATTGAAAATTGATGTGCTTGAAAGATATATACCCAGAAAAAAATCTAGCAATCACACAAGACAAATCTCAAAGACGAAATCATAGACAAACCAGTGATAGATCTATGAGTTTTAGGCATGAATGGCTTTGATCAGGATAAAAAAACATCAGGTAGAGTACATTACCATAGACACCTCTGTAAGCCAGCATAGAGGGGCGACAACTCTCTCGTGCAATCTTATGGAAACTCCTGGCTTGTCTACAACAAGCGACTCCGATAAGCCTAATCGGCCAATAATAAAGCAAGTACATTAATTTTCATCTTTTAAGGTAAGATTGGTGGGTTCAATGCGATATGAGTGCATATTGACATGGTAATGCTCATATAAGATAATTACAACGGCCACATGTCAATATTGCTCCACAAACAACAAAGGTTGGTGCTCTAATTATGCTACGTCGTTTTGCATATTTTCTCACTGGTCTTTTATTAATGTGTTCATATGAAGTAAATTAGGTAAATAGTTTCCAAATGAGAGTGGTAGAAATTACAATACTGAATAAAAAACAAAACTTGAAACGTTTGTAGTTGTGCTTTGTGTATCGTTGTGAAATAAGTCTATTGTAAACAATATTGTATTTTTCCGATTAAAAGCTTTTCTAGATGTTTTCAAATGATTTTCCCTCAATAGTTCTCTGCCATACTATTCAGACAAGGCTAGAACTCCCGATTGAGCTATGAAATTACACCATCGGTAACTCAAGAGAGCAGAGACGCAATTTACATATAACAATACACGCATTCAATCTCCCGGAAGGGTTTCCTTGTGATAGTTTGGCTTTGGGGGTAAAAATCCACTGACCATAATCTCTTAGAACTAAAACAAAAAACAAAAATAACACTCACATTTCATGCACGTAATAGCTTGTCTTTACCTATGTTCTTTTCTCTTTTACCAACTCCTTTTTGCTTCTTTTTCCCAGAAAAAGAGTTACGGTCAACTCCCCAGAAAAGAACAATAAATGCTCCAGAAAAGAGTCTCAAGCAACTCCTCAAAGCAAAAATAATCACTCAAAAAATCATCTTGGAAACACCTTTGGATCCATGGATTGGGTTTTCTTTACTTATCAAAGCATAATAAATTGAGAGTTGATCTGCTTGAAAGTTATATTCCCGGAGAAAATTTCATAAATGAAATCATAGACAAGTCATAGATCCATGAGACTTAGGCATTAGCTTTGATCAAGATCAAAAAGCACGAGATAAAGTACTTGACTTAAGCGATAACCACGGCCCGCTGCAACTGTCACTTGTGACCACCGCAACTGTCGCTCGCGACCACACCCCCTGCCATCGACCACCGCCATCGCAGGCTGCCGTTTGTCGCTCACGACCACCGCCGACCATCGCCCACCGCCACCCATAATAGACCTCCGCTGGTCGCTGCCCACCGCCACCACCCACCGATCTCTCTTTATTGCCAACCACTGCCCATCGCCAACCTCCGCCTGTCGCCGCCACCCGCCTACCGCCCCCCATTGCCAACCATCGCCGACGTTCGTCGATATCACTTCTATACCAGTCCAGCATGAATCTCCTTTTACATTAGCCCCTCCACCTAAACTTCGTAAGTCTCATGCTTTAAAGATAGACTATCTTTATGAGGTAGCTTACTTTGAAGATAGTAAGATTTTCGAAACACATCTTCCTCTCATAAATCCCTACTTCACATTTTCCAGACCCTCCTCTTTCTCACCCATCGGATCTATAAAACATCTTATCAGACATACTCCAAGATCTATCAAGGAATATGTTCGATCCTCCAAGTTTGATCAGCATCATATACTTGCTACCCAGCAAGAATAGTTTGTGACCCTCCAAATACCTCGGGAGTTTCCACTATAGTGGACCCAACGGGGTTTCACACACTTACATTTTAGAGCCATCAGACTTGCTCTTTCCTTCTATGGACGAAAAGGACTTCCCGTTGTAGCCCAAATTGCTCTTCTAGATACTCATTTTCTGGATTACCAGCATGTCTATATTGGAACTATCCAAACTACTCTGAATGTCGGAACCGTGTTTGTCACCCTATTTCTAAACTTCAACATGGTCCTTGTTGATCCTAGCCTATTGACAGCCCTTAAAGTCCAGCTACGGATAACAGGAGCCCAACGGACTCCTAATGCTATAGCTGCTACTCTCCATTACCATATGGTCTATAGAGTTCGAGATCATGCCATAGATCTGAATCTCCCAAGTGCAGAAGAAGCTTTGCTTATCTCGGTTGATTATGACCAAACCTCATGTGTCTATGTTCCTAGACAAATTCCCAGAGATCAACTTGTTAAGCTCTTGCCAGGCAGTTAGGTAACCAACCATAAAAAGCTTCATCAAAATTCCCGATCGATTCGGTCCTTCGAACCACATTTTACAAAAAAAAAAAGAGATAGTCTTGTTACCATCAAGTTTGCAAAAGAAAAAGAAGACTCTACTTCCATTTTCCCTTCATTTCCCACTATCCTATGTTTCACCCCTTGTCCTACTCGAATAGTTAGTATGGAGTGCTCTAATCCCAAGGAATTTGTACGATCTTTCGACTCGGATGGACAACCTATCAATTATTACAAAGATCCTTCGGGACATTGCTATTGGGATATTGATTGTCCTTGTTCTTCTTGTATGAAAGAAAAAGATGAAGAAGATTACTCATCTTTTTCCGAAAGAAGAAAAAACAAGAAGAAATCTCTTTATCAAAGATACCTTGATGGTGATCCTACGGTTGGACCACTAGGTGAAGATGGCAGCAGATGGCAATACATGGTCGAGTATGGATTTCTCGATCCACCTTAAAAAACTCCACCTCCACCTTCTTGCCCCGATCGGCCAAAACCACCACCACCTACTCCACCGTCACCTAAAAAGTCAGCCACTTCTCCTTTCTATATACCCATTCAGAAATGGGTAAAAAAGAACTCATATCCCATTCAGGCTTCAGAGCCATACATTCGTGTTCCAAAACCGGAGCCACCTCCGGTTTTACCCGAGACATGCATGTTCCAACATTAAGATTTTCCACCACTCAAGTCTTTGACTCAAGAACCTAGTCCTTCTACAGCCCAATTTCCTCGGTTAGAAAAGTTTTTTGACCCTTGGCGAAGATTTGACCATGCACCTAAGGTACTTGCACCAACCGATGTTGATATTCATGGCGCACACAAAGGCCTAACACCTGCTTAGACTGTTTTGAATTGGCGGACAGAAAATGCCCTTGCCCAGAACGTTGCATTGAGTAATGTGGCAACTCGATTAGAACGAGTAGATCGGACAACTACTTTGTCAAAAAAGATGTTAGAAGATTTTCAAAAGAGGCTTTATCTGCTTGAAACAAAGCAGATTCCACCAAGCCATTAAATGGAAGATCAAACACCTGAGATTGAAAAGCTTAAACACCAAATCTAGATTCTCCAAAAGGAAAAGCCTTCTTTCACTTCCGAATCTTTTACGTTCCTTTCTATGTTCTCGCCTTCTACGAAAGAACTTCCTCCTCCTTCAGGTTCTTCTTTTGCTGCAATCCTTAACACAATTGCACCACCCCCAAAAGAAAATGTTTTAGCCCTTCGTGCACGGTTAAGAAAAATGGACCAGGAAGAGCAAGCTAAGGGAAAGGCTACTACGGCCCAACCTTTAGCTCCTCATGTACCATCTTCCTCGGCACCATCGGCTCCACCAAAACCACCGTCGCCCCTAGCCCATCCACCAAGTCAATCCTTTATGGTTTCTAATCCTTTAGAGGATTTCCTTAGGCATTGGATTCCTTCAATCTCTGTTGTTGACCCCGTTATGCATGAACCAGAGTCCTCTTATGATTCTGATTCATCCGCATCCGAATCTTCTCAGCCGGATCTCCCCCAACCTACCGTGATGATGGTAGAACTTGTTGTTAAAGAAGAAGATATGGCCACTGAAACATGAGCCTTTCATATGCCAAATGTCCAAACTTAGTCATCCGGGACATCTTCTTCTTCTTCAAAATATTTCACTTTTGATGACCTTCCTTATCATAAGTAGCCTAAAAGACTTGAAGAGTTTCATGCCCGGCTAGTCACTAGAAATCTCACCGAAACCGGCACTTATGAGATTCTCCTTGAATTTGCAAGCCGATTCTTCGGATCATTAAAAGACTAGTGGAAAGTGCTCCCGAGACGGGACCAAATTAGCTTCCTCACTATGTCATTTAATGAAGCCATTCAGCTCATCCATATGTTCTTTATTGGACAACCCAATGATATTAAGGAGCTAAGGCGAAAAGAATTTTTTGAACGAAAATATTGCTCCATGGCCAAGAGAGATCTTGACCAATACTTCAAAGAAATGAACAAGCTCTTATATCTTCTTGGCGCAGATACAAATCTTAAATCTATATTTCTTTCATTCATCCCCGAAAGAAATTAGCCGAGCGATTGAGTTGATTTTGCGAGCCGGATAAAGAGCGTTGGCAAATGCCATGATTGGAGAACTACAACAAGCAGTTCATGTTGCTCTTGAAGAAATGTGTTTCAAAAGAAGTCTCTTTAAGACTTATCTTCGAGAAAATAGAACACTTGATAGAGTCCGTGAAAGACCGGATCTAAAGATCAAGTGTTCTAAGGATTGTAATGATCCTTCCTACTCGGGACACAAGAAAAAGAGACATTTCAAGAAGTTCTCTTTTGGCAAAAGGAGACACAAGGGCGGGGCAAAATGGAAATTCCTCGGAAAGAGAAAACGTTCTTCCTCTTCCTGGTGGAAGAAAGCCAAATTAGATATGTGCTATATACGCAACAAGAAAGGACATTTCTAAGAAACGCCCTCAAGCAAAGCGTCATGGAAGTTATATGATTGAAAAAGTAGCCCGGTCTACAAGAATTCCCCTCAAAGGTGATGATGATGTCGAATCCATATTTTCCACGAAGATGAACCATCATCGAGACACTCTTTTTCTCTCAAAGCCTATTCTTCTTACTCAAATGATCAATCTCCAAGATATATCTTTGCATTCTCCTCTGGTTCTCCTCCTGATCCCCCTAATTCTTCCCTTGATTCATTTTATATCAAACCTTTAGTTTTCCATTCTCCCTATATTCCCATCCAGATATTCGTTCCTGACTATCGCAAGCCAATCCAAGTGATAGCTCTTATAGACACTGGAGCTGCTGCATCTCTCATGGATGTTAAGGTACTTCTAGAAGAAATGTGGATGCCTTGTACAAGGTACTTCAATTATGCTTCTAGTAATACTTTTACAACTAAATTCCGTAGCAAACCAATTACTCTCCAAATTTTTCCCTAATGTACTATTACTACAAAGATCTTTGGATGCAATTCTCCTGACAAAGATCTCATAATCCGTTGGGATATTTAATTTCAGCTTTCACAGCTCACTATTGTACCCACAGGGATACAATTCAAAGATCAATTCCGAGAATTTGTGGATATCCAAAGACTTTTCATTATCCAACCAGAAATTCTTGACCCTATCACACAAAGCCTTTTATCCTGGTGTTACGAATCTCACTCACAATTTTCTCAGACTTGTTCCCACCCTCTTCGAAAGGATCCAGATTTCTTTGTTCAATTATCGTTTAAGAAGAATGAAGACATCAATCCCACCAAGGCCAGTCACTCTGGGATGAATCCTAAACACCTTGCTCTAGCCCAAAATGCTCTGAATTGTTTTCTTAAGGCCTCATTGAACCTTGTGATTCTCAATGGGCTTGTGAAGCTTTTTATGTTAATAAAAGAGCATAGTAGAATCATGGGAAACTCAGGCTAGTAATTAACTACTAGCCTTTGAACAAATTCCTCCAAGATGACAAATTCCCCTTTCCACACAAAAACTCCATCTTTTTCAGCCTAGCCCAAGCAAAGATCTATTCCAAGTTTGGCGGTTGGGAATCCTTCCTGAAGGCAGACCCAAAATAGGATTTTCTATTCCAAATCAGCATTTCCAATGGACTGTTGTCCCTTTTGGACTCAAGATAGCCCACTCTCTTTTCCGGAAGGCAATGTACAGAATTTTCCGATCCATCCCGCAACATGCCCAAATATACATTGATGATATCCTCCTTTATTCTGTTGATGAGGAATCTCATTGTAAGCTCCTATCTCAATTTGCTGAGATTGTGAGTAAACACGACATTTTGCTTTCCCAGAAGAAGATGATTATTGCCCGAAAAGAAACAAAATTCCTTAGCATGCACCTCAAAGAAGGAACCTATTGCCCTAGACCTCACATTGCGGAAGATTTGCAGAAGTTCCCGGGAAAAGACTTGACTATCAACCAAGTGCAATCTTTTCTTGGCATTATCAATTACCTTCGGGATTTTGTCCCAAAAATCTCTAAAATCCTCCATCCACTTCAGAAGATGCTCAAGAAAAATGCACCGCCATAGAGACCAAAGCAAACCAAAGCAGTTGCCTACCTCAAAGAAGTATTGCAAAATCTTCCTCTTTTGCAAATTCCATCTATCGGGAAAAGAACCTTGCAGATAGATGCCAATGACAAATATTGGGCAGCCATCCTCCTTGAAGAAGTCAATAGTAAGCTACGAATATGTGCTTACAAAAGTGGCGGATTCGCTTAGGCAGAAATGCATTATCATTCAACTTTCAAGGAAATCTTAGGCATTAAGTATGGAATAAAGAAATTTGAATACCATCTCATAGGACAACATTTTATAGTCGAAATGGATATGTCCTCTTTCCCTTAGATGCTCAAATTTAAGCAGAAGCAGATCCCACACCACAACTTTTGAGATGGGCAGAATGGTTTTTAAAATATTCTTTTGATACTAAGCATATTCCGAGAAGAAAGAATGTGCTTGCAGATTTCCTCTCCAAACCAAAGCAGCTAGTTTCCTCTATTAATAGGTACGAACGGAAAGAAGTTACTGGAAATACATTTTGTGTGGTTAATATGAGAGAACATTAGTGGCCTTCACACCAATATCCTCCTGACATCCCATATTTAATTAAGCAGAACCAGTTCACTCCCAATCTTTCCGAAAGATTTTGGCATTATCATTACCACATTTTTAGCGAATATGGTGGTCCGATGTTAAAACCACATGGGCTTAATCGTGACTATCCTTTCATTCACCCACTCTTGTGGTCTCCGGATCTTGAATTCCCAGAAGAACTCAAATGGATGCTATGGTACATGTCTAATCTTTACCATGTTGCCATAGAATTCCTCGCAGACAAGATTGTAAGAGCTTTATCCAAGGCTCTTATGGGAAACTATTCCAACTAGCAGCACCTTATGGACATGTTCACATGGTTCCAGCCCTTAGGAGCGTGGAGAGAGTTGTTTAAACAACAATGATGAGTAGGAAGACCTAAACCAGAAAGACACACTGTTGTGATCCTCTATAAGCCATGGTTCTTTGTTGGTCCAACAAGAGACCGAAGACTAGACGCCACTCAGATTGGCATAACGACATTCAAACCCAATATTCATGAACATGTAGCCCAAGTCTATTGGACTCTGCCAAACACAATTTTGGCTATTCCACATGAATATAGAGAGCTCCAAAGAATTTTGTGTCAAGAAAACAAAGTTATCCCTCTAGAAATTTAGCTATACCAAGCAATAAATCTTTTATGGGATACTTTTCGAACACTTCCAAGAACCTTTGAAGCCCTAGAAGAATTCAGATAGAAACAACCATCGTCCTCAATGGATATGGATCAATCTACTCAAGATCCATGGGGAGGACCACTATCACAAGATCCATATGATTTCCCATAGCCAACTTGGCCCGGCCAGATCCAACCGAATATTCCAGCAGATATTCCGTCCCATTTAATCTCTTATGACCCCGAGCTTGATAATAAGATTTCAAAGTTCGAGGAAGAACAGCTTTTGCGGGCCTTCAAGAGACAGAAAGATGGTCCATACAGCTCGGACTACGATGATGTGAATTATTATCCCTCTTAAAACTTGTGCCAGCAGCAGCTTTATATGTATGTTTGAAATAATTGGCCATCCGTGGTCAAAAGTTGTGTGTCTCATGTATATCCTATATGCGTTAATCATGGATCTAAGAATCCAATGTCTTTGTCGTCTTGTGAGTCAATTCGCCTATATAATGGCGCCTTGTGTAATGTGTTGGGGGAGACGAAGCCTCCTTTAGAAATTAGAGTGAAGTTCTACTACATGAGTTTCTAAATTCTCATATCTTCTCTCTCTATGTGGTTTCTTATTTCAGAATTGTTTTGTTAATTAGGTAGTACGATATGGTTCAGTATGCTCTCCACTTGCCACACTGGTAGAACACGGGAATTAGAAATTTCTGATGTCTTGAAGGTTGACCTTCAAGAACAAACCTTGAAACTAACAGGCAGACAACTAAAATCGCCAAGAGGGCTTGAGTTTGGGGTTAGCATACTTGTTTCTTGGTTTGGGTTTGTCTCCGCTTCCTTGACCCGTCACCAATTGGTGGCCGCCGCCCATCGCCGCTTGTGGCCACCACCGACCTCCAGCAATTGCTGACCATTGCCCATCGCCGACCTCCTTCGATTGTCGACCGTGTCAACCACTCACGCCGACAATCGCCGCCACCATCGACCTTCACCGGCCGTAGCACATCGTCGATCATTGTCGCGAGTAGAAATTTTTTGGCTGCTGGCAATAATTTTTCATAAAAGATTTTGTGCTAATAATATTTCAAAAGTAGAAATTTTCAATCATTATTGAAAGAATTTTTTTTTATAAAAAATTAAAGCAGAGTTAGAAAAATCAATTTCTGGTGGAGAAGGTTGCCATGCGCGCCCTTGGCACTCGCATTCATGGCGAGTCCTCACTCCCTCCTGCGCACAGACACAAGCGCAAAGATTGCTCTTTTTCTCTTCTATGAACCCTTCTCTTTCTTCTCTCTCTGCCTTTACACACCCACTATACCAATCCTCCTGAATTCGGCTAAGATTGATGTTTCGTGACAGCACCGCTTTACACTCTGTGCCTTTTGTTTTCCTTTCTGTTCCTTTGCACTTTCTTGTGACCAAGGTTGCAACTTCTTTTTGTCAAGCGAGGAAGGGGAATTCAAATGGAGTAAACGGCAGGAGAGGAAGGATGTCTCCTGGTCTCAAGATTGTGTTTTTCCAGGCTTTCTTGCTGTTCATTGTGAGTGATCCTCCTATTATGCTTTGTTGTGTGCTGGGCTCTGTTATACGTTTTGCATCATCTTTGGATTGTTAGCTGGGTCATGATTTACACCTCAAGAATTTATCTGGGGTTGGTTGGCATTCTGATCATATGTGTCAACCGTTTGTGGAATTCTCAGGGTTGTTATTTTGAGCTCAGAGTTGATGTTCATTGGCTGTTTGATCTGTAGAATGTACAAAAACTTGTTCAATGTTGTTTAGGTTAGAATTAATTGAGCAATGTACTCGTGAGGACATTAAAGTATATTGGAAGCTCAGGATAGTGTGGCATCATTTATGAATTGGGCATTTCTAGTGCTTCTCTTGCGGGTTGCCCGGTCATAAGAACTATTAGATTTGAATGGTGAATTGTAAGTCAGCACATTTGATGCAACAATGTATGCTTTATGGTTGCAACCAATACCGTCACTTTAAGTGTCTAGTGGCTGAGATATTAATGGTTGATGCCTTGATGGTGTTAAGTGCACCAGCAATGTGTAATTGCTTACGAAAGTCCAATGTCGAAAACCTGGAGTGAAACTGGTATATCTAATCGACTCGTATGTCAAGGGCTTCATGTTTTAGCAAAATGAGTCCAACTAGGTGTCTATAAGCTGGCACTTTCCGTTCCCTCTTACGATATCCTTCAGTTGCAATCCCCAACAGATTGCATCTTAAGCAGTCACTTGTTTTTGGATTCAACCTTGTCTTTGTAGCATGTTGAGATTGAAAATCAGGAAACTGCCAATGAGAAATGATCCAAACCAGAATTATCAGAATCATCAGCAAAATCCATTAAGTACTCTAGATTTAGCAGAAGCATAAGAAGAATTTCAGCATTAAAGATAGAACTCTGTAGCCAACAATGATCAGCAAAGTTTGCATCAGTGACTACTTGTTTCCGCATATGCTCACTATGTTTAGTCCTTGAAGTTTCTGAAGTTCTTTATAATTTAGCAAACGGTGGTTTGAATTTTACTCTTTCCTATCTATTTTGAGTGCTGTGAATGTTTGTCAAGATACTTGGTGGTGTTTCTATTTAGTTCGCATTATTGTTCAACTTTTCTACAGTTCTGCATAAATGTAGTTATAGCAGATTGGATGACCACACATTGGCTCTCTTTAGCAACATTACTGTGCCCAAATTGTCAGGTACATATTTTGCCCATATTTTGTCTCTTGAATTCATCAGAGCTTTGCCTTTGATGTCCTGAATGCTACCTTGTGTTATGCTCTTATCGCAGGAGTCTGTACATTAAACTTCACAGCAGCTGAAAACTTGATGAGCATGACCTCCATTGATTGCCGGGCCATTTTTGCACCATATGTAGCGCACATGATATGCTGCGCCCCCAATACGAGGCCACACTTACAATTCTCATTGGACAATCCAGTAAAACCACTAATCTTCTCGCTTTGAACGGAAGCCTGGCCAAACATTGCCTCTCTGATGTGGAGTGATTTTGGCAAGCCAGGGTGCTGGAACTAACCTGAATCAGATATGCACGATTCACACACAGAATCTAACCAAAGCTTCTTGCCCGGTGAAAGATGTTTTCACATTTGAGAGCACAGTAGAATCTTCACAGCTTCTTGCTGCTTGCAAGAAGGTTGATCCCGTGAAAGAATGCTGCGAACAAGTCTGTCAAAATGCTATACTAGAGGTTGCTACTAAAATTGCTTTGAAAGCTTCTGATGATCTCTTAAGTCCGAACAAGCAGCATATAGTGATGGATCAGTCAACCAGGATCGATGATTGTAGAAACATCGTCCTAAGGTGGTTGGCAAGCAAACTCGATACATCTCAGGTAAAGAAAGTTCTCAGAGGGCTATCGAGTTGCAAAGTTAACAAATGCGAGTTAGAGCAAAAGTGCACCGACTTCACTATTTTTCAATACCTCATCATGCTTTTCTTCTTTCAGTTTGTCCTCTGGTTTTTCCCGACATGAAACATGGTGCGAAAAGCTGTGCCAACAGCATAAGCAACCCGACAGCATGCTGCAGTGCAATGGAAAGCTACGTCTCCCACTTACAAAGGCAGAGCTTTGTGACCAACCTGCAAGCAGTGGATTGTGCTATGTCGATGGGCATGAAATTACGGAAATTGAATGTATCTGGGAATTTTTATAGCCTGTGTCGTATTACTCTTAAGGACATCCTCTGTTCAAGGTTGACTTTGCCTCTCCTGTCTCTTCATTATCCCAGCATGCTTCTGTTTCGTTAATCGAAGACAATCCTAACGTTTGCTCTTTTTGTTGAATGGTCTCGGGGATCGGCAATTACAGTGGGACATGAAGGTAATATGCCTATTGCATTTCCACTTTATCTGCTCATCACTATCTTTTCTTTCACATAGCTATCAGGGCCGGTATTCAGATCTAGAAATTATGCCCTCGCTTATGGTGAGCACGAGAATTGTGGGACATCCGAGGGTTGAGTTTCATATTAATTATATGCGTGCCTTAGTAATTGATGTACAAGCTTTATCATACTTTGCTTGATTCTGCCTGCCTAGTTGTGCTTTATTTGACACATTGAACTTAAACTGATCATGCTCAGACTCTTCCTGGATAGTTTCCGGATGACTCCTACCGAGCTTGCCTTCGGATGCCATATTCGACAAGTTTTATGGGATCAGCTTCTTGTGGGATCCAAATGACAACATTCCTGCTCCGTGGCTGTTGACAGACCAGTTTCAAACTTCATTGTGCAATAAAAAAGTACGTTGCTAATGAGATACGCCCTTTCGTTAGTTGCTAATGACTTTGTTTTTTCGCCTCTCTGACTTGTCATCTGTCTAATTCTAGCTGTCAAAATTCCTGCGCTTCCAGCAGCAACGTCAGTTCAAAGTGGTAAGCCAATCTTTTTCCAATTAACTAGTAGCAAATGTATTTGGAGGGACCAAATTTAGCTAATTGAGATGTTCAAGCTTGTGTTTGAATACATGGAGGCAGGCCTTGTTCCATTGCAAGAAATGCATTTACAGTACAACAATGGCATCCCTGAACTGGATGCAATAAAGCAAAAACTTTAGATCAGAATCTGATTTTGGCATTTCTGGTGTTTGAAATCAGGAACACTACAAAATTTCCGGATAGTTGCTGCACTTGACTGCGACGCTTTCTTTATTAGCAGGTCTTCATGGCAAAGATGTGAAAAGCCTTGTGCTTTGGCCACTCCTGTCAGTTCTTACGATGTTGCGGATGCCGTCAAGCAGCTTCTTTTACTCAAGGAACATGGATCATAAATCTGCGTGGTCCCTCGACAGCATCCGATCCTTTGACAATGCGATGGAGGTAACAACCGTAAAGATTCCATGTCCTAAAGGGAAATATATGCCAACAATTACCGTCATAAAGAACATGCATCTCCCTGAAAGTGATCTCAGAAGAGAGAAACTTGACCCGAGATGACTCAAGATTTTCCTTACAGATTTCCATTTGCTCTGCATTCTTGCATGAATTGCAATAAATTTGTGTAAAAAGGATTGCTATATATTGGCATTAGAATGGATCATATAGTATTATAGAATACATATTTCATGATTGGTTTGCAGATGAAAGCAGTGTGCTGGCAATAGAACAAGTTAATCTCCTCCTTTTAGAGCATTAATGTCTTCTATTTCATGAATCTTGTTAAGATATGAAATGTACATTCGCCACAAGAAAGACACCCTGAAAGGACAAAATTAACTTTTGCCTTGGGTTGACCCAAAGGCAATCAAAGGACTACCTAAGGCGACGATTCTGAATCTATGATGATAAACATGAAGTTTCATCACTTTGGGTTAGACCTAAAGCGAAAAAATCGTGGTCGTGTTGTCTTAAATTTAGGCCTAAGCGAAAAAAACTTTATTTTTGGCTTTTTTTTTTCCATAAAAAACAAATGCGATACATATATCAAAAGGTACATAAAAGGTTTTCAATTCTAGCAAATCCCAAATAACTGTTGAACAAGGCAAAAACTTAAAAGCACTTAACAAAGCATAGTCTGCGGCTGGAAGCATATTCTCATCCCTCAATAACAGATCTATCATCGTAAACTTTCGACAACCAATCACCATATTTTGTGATGAGCACATGCCAAGCTCGCCCACAAAAGTACAATTTCGTTGCCTTAAGGTAGATTTATAGCAATGAAAACAGTTTTTCGTTACCTGTGGGTATGACATAAGGCAACCAAATTGGGAATATTGTCCAAAAAGTTTTAACTATGTTGTACGGGCACCAAGCCAATCCTAAACTTCTCAATTTGATCAATGTAGTCTTAAAACCTTTTGAATATTTTCTAATTTAGGCTAAACATCTCTATCATGGCTGTCCAATCAGCTCTAACCGTTCTATGTGATATGATCGGCAATCTAACTTATTTGATGGGCTCAAAATGACGTCGTTTGGAAAATAATTATTCTTTTCTTTTCTTTCATCTTCTTGGATTTCAAGCTGTCAAGGTTGTCGAGGCCTTAGCGATGGCCAACAACCCTTATTGGTCATAGGCTGGTGGCCGAGGAGGCTTGCGATGCTAGCAATTTCCAGTCTAAATTGGCCAAATGGATTATCTTGAAAAATTATCAAAAAGTTTAAGACTATATTGGTCAAATTAGAAAGTTTATGACTAAATTGACGGTCATATAATAAATCTATAATTTTTTGGATAATTTTTCCCGATAAAATTAGTATTTGGTCGGCTTTGGGTATGACCTAAGGCGAAAAACTTGGTAGTTAGTATTTGGTCGCCTTTGATCGAGTCTAAGAAAGTAAGCCTAAGTATATCCCGCCTGTTGCCAAAGAATATGGCGGGAGTTTGCCCGTCCATCAGGCCAAAAAAGAAAATGAGGCCGAGCATCTACATTGGAGTGAGTAGGCCGAGGAGACTTTTGATGGATTTAATTCCTTTCAATTTTCGATCTTCTATCTTGTAATTATTATGTTGTATGGCGGGAGTCCTTTTGTTGTAGGAAAATGTTTTCCTGACAAGACTATCAAGAAATGTACATTCTCAACCATAGACTTACACACATTCACCGCGTGTTTTGTATAAATCACTCATTCATTGGGAGATCGTGTGATAATAAATAATTGATGATCTTGTCAGACTGTCAGGTTAGCAGCGCTTCCTTTATTATATTTAAATACTTGCAATGTTCGATATTCTTAATCTTGTCATTACGTTGTTAATATTTACTCTATATTTGAAGTAATGAAATTTGCCGAGCTTATTCATATTTGATATAGGGAGATTACAAATTTTCGTCGAGCTTATTCGTTGTCTTAGAGTAAAATTTTCATTTTCGTTGTGCAGCCGAAAATTAAACCTAACACGATTAAAATTTTACCGAAGGTGACAATTTTCTCATCTCTTTGGTGCCGATTTTGTTATATAAGCCGATGAATTCTTTCACTTTTCATCAATTTATGGCGGCAAAAAATGAGTTCGCTCAGCTCACCACAAAAGATTTCTGTTGGCCATGCCAAAGGCAACAAAATTTGGACATAAAGCGACGAAAATCTTAGCCATTTTTTTTTTTTCTGGTAATGATTGCGCTATTCAGATGTTTGTAGATATCTTTGCATTAATAAAATACGCGCAATCGATACGATTCCTATTTAGAAATAAGGCATGAGCTTTTTTGCATATTTCACCTCGAAAAGAGAATAATGAAATATGCGCATCCATGCGGTTGAGTTAGCTCTTTTCTCACTAGCAAAAATGTGTGTGCACCTGTCGTGCAGACAATATCTCGTTTCTTCGTAGCTTTTCCCAGTAATTAGGAACATCTAATATCATGAGCAAAGTTACCAACTATTGAAACTGCAATCTACAATAATAATAGCTAGGGGTGTTCACGGATCGGGTCTCAGCCCGGCCCGAGCCCTCCCGAAAGTAGATAGTACCTAGCTCTACCTGGCCCGAGCCCAAATAAGTAGTACCTAGCTCTTCAAGCTGGGTCGAGTAAGATTCTTTTTTTTTTTAATCAAAAGCACTTGACAAGGCCGTCGAATAAAAAAATATAAAAAAAATGAAAAGAAAATAAATTAAAAAGAAAACGTGGGTGTCAAAAAAGTCGAATCCGGCCATGCCCGACTTAGCTTGAGCCTTATGCGAATAGTACCGAAGCCCGGCTCGAGCTTTTTTGACAACCCTAATTATAGTTGAGAGATGCCCACCTCTGAATAAAACGATGTCAACTTTCTCTTTCTTCACATCATATTTGCTTCAGTATGGATTACATTTGCTCTTATCTCTTCAAGGACCGTAAGAAACAGGCTTATGTTGGACTGAAAAGTTGGTCAATTTGCAAGCGAATAATTTTGGAAGATCTCGTATCTCTCCGGCGACGATTTTTTGATCGTTCAAATCAGATTTGTCCAAAGCAAGTATCTTTGCACATCTTAGTACGTCAAGATTGAAAGACTACATTCGATTCAATCTCTGCATAAATTGATTTACTAGGTGACTTCGTAATCCAATTTTATAACTCTTTCACAAATAGATAGAGCATGGGTTAAAAGAATTGTGCTTGAACTAGAATCCTTTCTTTGAGTTATAAAACCTCCTCCTTATTAAGGTAGTGGAGAATACGATTTTTTATTTCTATAAAAACTATTTATCTTGACTGGAAGCAAGCACTTCTTGAAAAAAAAAACAAAAAACAGACTATCAAATATTATATTTGGACGGAGCATTTAAAATGATGAAGGAAGAACAGAAATGAAACTTGTGATATAAAGACGAAACAAAAGAAAATTTTTCAAAAAAATCAATCGATTTATCATGATAATACGCTCATAATTTTATCCATAAACAATCAATTGATTGACTTTCAACTATCTTTACGGTGCTTAAGACAAAAAGAAAAATTAAAACCGCAACTCTATTTAATAGAAGATTGATTTTTCGTTCGATTATTTGTAGAGGGTTAATAAGATTAAAATCAGGGACAAACGCGTTATTATGAAGGGAAGGTAGTTTCGCCATTTGAATAACGCAACGGCTCTTTTAACGATGTACCCGTCGGCCTTCGGAGTTTTGGACGAGGATCGAAAGAACCCTAATCAATTCGTACAAAAAGCCCTTTTCATCTTCCCCACAATTCACAAAATCATCTATCTCGAAACCCTAATCTCCGTCTTCAACCAAAATCATCTCTCTCTCTCTCTCTCTCTATTGTGAATCGCAGGCTGCGGGCGCTTGATTTGGGAATCGCTTGAATTATGAATCGCAGGCTGCGGGCGCTTGAATTGTGAATCGCAGGCTGCGGGAAACTCTCTAAGGAAAACCCTAGTTTTCAAAGTTTCTAGGGCTCTTGCAAAGCAATTCACATCTGCGTACATATACTTAAAGATCTGATTGTTGCGTTAAATCCCCTTGTTTGCGTTGCAGGATTTTTTTTCTTGTGAGCTCTTCATCTTTCACTCCATTGGCAAAAACTTTCCCTTCGCCCCCATTACATAATTCGAATAACAGATTTTGGGTTTCGTTTTTTCTTTTAATTTTCTGCACATCGTCTTTCTTGCGCTTCCTTGTTTGGTGTTTGTGTTTGTATGGATGCAGGATCTGCCAACTCTTTATCGAATATGAAGTCGCAAGCTCGGTGCCCACTTCAAGAACAGTTTCTGCATCGGAGGAATTCTCGAGAAAACGTAAGGACAAGAAACATTCTATCTTCATGTGATTTTTTTGTCTACGTATTGGGTGGGCGTTGGAGTAATCAATTTTAGGAATGAGCCCTAATCTTTTCATTACTAGTCTATATATATTAGATCAGGAATCGTTGACAAAGTTTTGTCCGTTCATTGTGACACCAGCTGGACAGATTTATACCTAATCGATCGGCCATGGATTTCGATTATGCACACTACATGCTTACCGAAGGGAGGAAGGGGAAGGAGAAGGAGAATGCAGCGGTGAGTTCCCCCTCAACAGAGGCCTACCGGAAGCAACTGGCTGAAGCACTTAACATGAACCGGACTCGAATCCTTGCTTTCAAGAACAAACCCCCAACCCCCGTAGAGTTGATCCCGCATCAATTCACTTCTCCTCAGCCTGCCAAGCCAACAAGACCCCGCCGATACATTCCTCAGGTAAGAATACTTTTTTGTTTTTTATTTTTATTTTTTTTATTTTTATTTCATTATCTTTGTTATCTGTTTCTCATGAGGTGGCCCTTAAGCATAATATCGTTCATCTTACTAACAGACCTCAGAGAGGACATTGGATGCTCCCGACCTTGTGGACGACTACTACCTGAACTTGTTGGACTGGGGAAGCAGCAATAAACTTTCAATTGCTCTAGGGAGTACAGTTTATCTCTGGAATGCTTCAGATGGCTCTACCTCTGAACTTGTCACCATTGACGACGAAAACGGCCCAGTTACCAGTGTCAGCTGGGCCCCAGATGGTCGCCACATTGCCGTGGGTTTGAATAATTCTCAAGTACATCTACTGGATTCTACTAATAATAAACTGGTCAGTGGTTTTCTCACCATGAAATTTTGTATGTATAATCATCTCATGAAACCTGCCTGTTAAGTTGTGGTCCCAATTTGGTTGAATTTTTCATTGTAGTTAAGGACTTTGACAGGTGGCCACATAACTCGGGTTGGGTCTCTGGCATGGGACAATCACATCCTTACAACAGGAGGAATGGATGGACTGATTGTCAATAATGATGTGAGAAAGAGATCTCCCATTGTTGAGACCTACAGGGGTCACACCCTGGAGGTTTGTGGGTTGAAATGGTCAGCATCAGGAAGGCAATTAGCTAGTGGAGGGAACGATAACGTCCTCCACATTTGGGACAGGTCCATGGCATCTTCCAACTCACCCACCCAGTGGCTTCACCGGCTCGAAGAGCACACTGCCGCTGTTAAGGCCCTTGCCTGGTGTCCCTTCCAAGGGAATTTGCTGGCTTCAGGTGGAGGTGGAGGTGATCGGACCATAAAGTTTTGGAACACCCACACTGGCGTGTGCTTAGACTCTTTGGATACCAGTTCCCAGGTCTGTGCTCTGCTATGGAACAAGAATGAGAGAGAGTTGCTTAGCTCTCATGGATTCACTCAAAATCAGCTCACTCTTTGGAAGTACCCTTCAATGGTCAAGATTGCGGAGCTAACTGGTCATACTTCTAGAGTGCTTTTCATGGCCCAGGTACCTTTGCAAATTCTACTTTATGGTTCTAGGAATTGCATTTCTGCATTCGCTACTTTCTGATAAGATTTAGATCCTCAAGTAGTAACATTGTCTCTTTCCTGTCAGAGTCCGGATGGTTGCACTGTAGCATCGGCGGCAGGGGATGAAACACTGAGGTTTTGGAATGTGTTTGGTGTTCCTGAAGTGGCTAAATTCGCTCCAAAAGCTAATCCAGAGCCTTTTGCTCACTTCAATCACATTCGCTAAACGAAAAGTCACCACTGCTGGGCATATCAATTGTACGTCAACCATAATTTTGAATTTTTTCCTTTCCTATCTATTTCAAGTGCTGTGAATGTTTATGAAGATACTTGATGGTGTTTCTATTCAGTTTATATTATTGTTAAATTTTCTGCAGTTCTGCATAAATGTAGTTGTAGCAGATTAGATGACCACACATTAGCAGACAAGAAAATGGATGCTATTTTTCCCGAGAATATCCCCTACTGGGTCTCCTCAGCCCCTTCTTCCTCTTCTTGCACCTTCACCATTAGCTCCCTTTACCAACACTACTGTGCCCAAATTATCAGGTACATATTTTGCCCATATTTTGTTTCTCGAATTCATCTGAGCTTTGCCTTTGATGTCCTGAATGCTACCTTGTGTTCTGCTCCTGTCGCAGGACTCTGTACATTATACTTCACTGCAGCTGAAAACTTGATGAGCATGACCTCCATTGATTGCTGGGCCGTTTTTGCACCTTATGTAACCAACGTGATATGCTATCCCCAATACGAGGCCATGCTTACAATTCTCATCGGACAATCCAGTAAAACCACTAATCTTCTCGCTTTGAATGGAAGCCTGGCCAAACATTGCCTCTCTGATGTGGACCAGGTTTTGGCAAGCCAGGGTGCTGGAACTAACCTGAATCAGATATGCACGATTCGCGCACTGAACCTAACCGAAGCTTCTTGCCTGGTGAAAGATGTTCTCACATTTGAGAACATAGTAGAATCTTCAAAGCTTCTTGCCACTTGCAAGAAGGTCGATCCCGTGAAAGAATGCTGTGAACGAGTCTGTCAAAATGCTACAGTAGAGGCTGCTACTAAGATTACGTTGAAAGCTTCTGATGATCCCTTAAGTCCGAATGAGCAGCATATTGTGATGGATCATTCAGCCGGGATCGATGATTGCAGAAACATTGTTCTCAGGTGGTTGGCAAGCAAACTTGATGCATCTCATGCGAAGAAATTTCTCAGAGGCTATCGAGTTGCAAAGTTAACGAATGTAAGTTCGAGTGCCTGCATAGCTCATGTTCAAATGTATACTTCCGTAAAAACATGCTTGTGCATAAGTTTGAGTGTTTGTGCACATGGACACTTCCGTGAAAACGTGCTTGTAGTGAAGTTTTACAACACCACCATGTCATTTGTGACACCGATAACAGAAGAAAATGTCATGATTGACGCATTGATGGCCTTGGCAGGATTTTGAGCAGAGAGGCTTTTTTTCTTGTTTAGGGTACTTTTGAGCAGAATTCCACCGACTTCACTATCTTTCTACTCCTGATCATGCTTTTCTTCTTTCAGTTTGTCCTCTGGTTTTTCCTGGCATGAAACATGCTGCGAAAAGCTGTGCCAACAGCATAAGCAACCAGACAGCATACTGCAGTGCGATGGAAAGCTACGTCTCCCACTTACAAAGCAGAGCTTTGTGACCAACCTGCAAGCAGTGGATTGCGCTACACCGATGGGAGTGAAATTATGGAAACTGAATATCTCTAGGAATGTTTATAGCCTGTGTCATATTACTCTCGAGGACTTCTCTGTTCAAGGTTGACTTTGCTTCTCCTGTCTTTTCATTATCCCAGCATGCTTCTATCTCGTTACTCGAACACAATACTAACGTTTGCTATTTCTGTCAAATGGTCTCGGGGATCAGCAACTACAGTGGCAAATGTAGGTAATATGTTCATTTCACTATCTTTCTTTCACATAGCGACCAGGGCTGGTGTTCGGATCCAGGAATTATGTTTCTTACTAATGACAAGCCCAACAATTGTGGGACATCTGAGGGTTGAGTTTCATATTAAATGTACGTGTGCCTTAGTAGTTCGTGGAGAAGCTTTATCACGTTTTGCTTGATTCTGCCTAGTTGTGCTTTGTTTGACACATTGAACTTAATCTCACCATGCTTCCTGGATAGTGTCCGGATGCTTCCTACTGAGTTTGCCTTCTTGTGATCTGAATGACATCATCCCTGCTCCGTGGCTGTTGACTGACCAGTTTCAAACTTCATTGTGCAATAAAAGTATGCTACCAATTAGATACAACACTCTTTCGTTTCTCATTAATGAATTCTCATTTTTTTTCGCCCCTCTGACTTGTCATCTGTTCAATTCTAGCTGTCAAAATTCCTGCGCTTCCAGCAGTGATGTCAGATCAAAGTGGTAAGCCAATCATTTTCCTATTAACTACTAGCCATTTTCCAACCGTAATCTGCATATGTTTTCTTGCTGAAGACTATGAATTGGTTTAGTAGATGATGATCTCAAATATAAAGATTTAACTCTTTAAACAAAATCACCAGTCAGCATTCGGTGTATTTCCATCAAACCTCCTATCTAGGCTCGTACCCTTTTCCAAATCGCGACAGTTGACACGAGTGGATTAGGATTAGGATATGGAAGGCTGGTAAATAATTCGTCATCTTTCCTGGTGCTATAGTATGCGGATGCATTTGGAGGGGTTAAATGTGGCTAATTGAGATGTTCAAGCTTGTATTTGTGTACATGGAGGCAGGCCTTGTTCCATGGCAAGACATGCATTTACAGGTGCATCCCTAAACTGGATTCAATGAAGCAAAACCTTTAGATCAGAATCTTATATTGGCAATTCTGGTGTTTGAAATTATTAGTAACACTTCGAAATTTCCAGATTGTTGCTGCAGTTGACTATAATGCTTTTATTATGAGCAAGTCTTCATGGCAAAGATGTGAAAAGCCTTGTGCTTTTGCTGCTCCTGTCGGTTACGGTGTTGGCGGTCTAGTAAAGTGTGTACATGTTGGTCTTGCGGATGTCGTGAAGAAGCTTCTTTTACTCAAGGGATGAGCATCATAAATCTGCACGGTCCCTGGACAGCATGCGGTCCTTTGACAATGCGATGGAGGTAAACAACCGTGATGATTCTATGTCCTCAAGGGAGATTTACACCAGCAATTACTGCCGTAAAAGTGCATGCATCTGCTCGAATGTAATCTCGGAAGAGAGAAACTTGACCCGAGATGACTCAAGATTTACCTTACAGATTTGCATTTGTTCAGCATTGTTGAATGAGTTCTAATAAATTTGTGTAAAAAGGATTGCTATATATTAGCATTAGGATAGGTGATGTAGTAATATAGTGTACGTACCTTGTAATTGGCTTGCAGATGATATTGTATTGAATGTCTATTATTTCAGGAAACTTGTTAAGATATGAACTGTGCATTCACTTCAAGGAAAACACCTTGAAAGGACAAAATCAACTTTGCCATCAATTGAACTATGGAAGGCGAAAAAAAGAAAAAAAAAAGAGCCTAAGGCGACAAAATTGGACTTTCATCGCGTTGAGTCAAACTTAAGGGATAAAATTTGTACTTTGTCGCTAGTGATTCAATCAAAGTTTGGAGAAATTTGGACCTACAGGTTAGACTTACGCCTAAGCAACGAAATTGATTTGTGGTCATTGAAGAGGAAAACAGTATCTCCGTTGCCTTTGGGTATGACCTTCGAAGTCATTGCCTTTGGGTATGACGTCTTGTCCTAAGCATATTGTATGGCCGTTAATTCAACAATAAAATTTTCAATTTGATCAATGTAATTTGAAACTTTTTTGAAGATTTTCTAATGTAATCATTTTGGCAAATTTCAACTGGAAATATCCGATATGGCGATCCAGCCAGCATCTACGACCCTATATGGTATGTGGTTAGCAATTTGACTTGTTAGATGGGGCTAAAAATGATGCTGTTTTGGAAAAATAGTTAGATTTTCTAGTTCTTCTTTTCTTTTTTTTCCTTCATCTCCCCAAATTACTCGCTAGGCCACCGAGGCCTCGATGATGAATTGGCCACCCTCGCTGGTCACAAGCGAGAGCCGCAACCCCCTTGCATGTGGCCAAAGAGGATGGCGACACCATCACATGGATCTCTGATCGGAAATCAAGGAAGTTGAAGGAAAAAACAAAAAGAAAAAAAAGATCTCAAAACAACGTCGTTTTGAGTGAAGTCGAACATGTTAAATCGCCGGTTATGCCATATAGGACGACTGATGTCTACGTCGGCATTTTCAACAAAAATTGACTGAATGATCTATATTGAAAAATCGTCAAAAGGTTTAGAACTATATGGGCCAAATTAAAAAGTTCACTATTGAATTAACAACCATACAATAGGTTCAGAACTTTTTGGACAATTTTGAGCGTCAAAAATTAGCATTTGGTTACCTTTGGGTATGACCCAAGGAGAAAAGCTTAGTATTTGGTCGACTCTAATACAACAAACCTAAAAATTTCCAGCTTGTTGGGCCAAGAATAATATGGGCGGGACTTTGCCCGTCCATTAGGCCCAAAAAAATCTTATAACTTATTTTGATGGATTTCATTACTTTCAAATTTCAATGGTCGATTTGTTGTACGCTGGGAGGACTTTTGTTGTACTTAATTACTTGCGATGTTCTATACTCTTAATCTTGTTATTATGTTGTTAACTTTTGATCTATGTTGACACCTGAATTTTTAGTCGGTTTTCCTTTAGTTTTATTTTCTAAAATTCATTAAAAATTCACAAAAAATCAAAAAATTATAAAATCAACATTGAAAGCCTTGGCCAAGCTTAAGGAACCAATTTGGAACAAAAAATAATTTTTCATATTTTTTCGCATTTTTTTAATATTTTCGAAAATAGGAAAATACTTGAAAAATTCATAAAAAATACTTTTCGAGGTCGCAAAAATACAGAAAAATGTTCAATATTTTTATTTTAATTCCCTTTTAATATTGACCTCAATAAAAATCAAAATTGAGTTTAATCTTAGGTGTTTCTTCACAACGCCTAAGGTTGAATTTGCATAAAAAATACCAATTGAGTCTTTTTATTTGCAAATTTTGCACATTTTGTGTCTAGACATTCAATTGTAGTCCCTTTGAACTTCAATTTGATCAATTGCCCCCACAATTGCGCGAATTGCACAAATTAGGCCAAATCCCCAAAATGTTTGCAATTTAGTCCCTTAATTGGCCAAATTTCTGAAATTACTTTTAATTGAGGGACTATCATAGTAAAATTGAACTGTCACCCTATGTTTTCATGCATTCTAAATCGATTGGAATGAGTCTCATGGTCCAATTTGGTCAAATTGACACTCAATTGAACTTTTCCCCAATTTGGGCAAATTGAAAAATTTGGGGTTTTTGTGCAAATTGATAGAAAATTTTGGGCAAAATTGCATTTCTAGATAATATCCGGGCCCCTAAGTGCAATTTTGAGGTTTAATTGCAAAAATTCCCAGTAAATTTGGATTAATTTTGAAAATTATGCAGGAATTACTGTGCAACCTGATCGGGCCGGTCTGACCCATTGGGCGGACCGGTCGGACCGGTCCCGAACAGTACTTCATCTTCCTCGGGCGATTCGCGCGAATTTGCAGAATTAAACGTCGAGATTCAATGGCTAAATTGGAGGTCAATTTGTGCATAATTGAGTCAATTATGATAGGGCTTTTGTGATGCGGGTTAGGCTCTGTCGATCCCCACCGGCGGCATGGCCAATGGCCACCGGAGTACGGCGGAATCGATGGTCAAAGGTCCGGCGAGGTGAAAGTCAACATTTTCAAATTGAGGTGCAATTCACGTTCGTTTTGAGGTTAACGGAGGCTCGACGGACTTGGACGGAATCCTAGTGATTCCGTCACCGTCCGGCGAGCCAAAATTCACGTGGGCGCACGTGAGGACCCCTCGGCCAGCTCACACTCGACGCGCCACAATTCAAAAACTTGGTATAAAAGGCCAAGAAGGTTCTCGATCACGAGGGGGGAGGTTCATTTGCTCGTTCTCACACCCGAATAGAGAGAGAAAGCGAGAGAGAAGGAGAGAGAGGTTCTCGCGCGGCGTTCCGGTTCGAGTTGCAGGCCGAACCCGCGTGACTTCGGCCCGGCCAATCTAGGCTGAATTGGCGCGGCGGATTGTCACCGGAACTTCCTCCAAGCTCGGACGAGTCGATCGCGGCAGCTCGTTCGGTCTCAAACCTCCACATCGGGTGAGTCGACTCTCCGGGAGCTTCGACTTGTGCATTCATGGTAACTCACATTCGTGAACTCGATTCCCGCAATTGACGTGTGCCTTTTCTATTACGGACATCTACGGCCACGATCGCATCTGGTTTGTGCATCGAATTTGCCTGGAAACTCGAGTCGAGCCTTCAACTCACACCGGTCCGGCCGAACATCGACCGGTCATTTTAGCCTTATGCGAGCTCAATCGGAGCTCGAGGTAAGTCCTCCGAGCTTCTGTGATGATCGTGTGTGATTTAATCGTTCGATTTGGCCTTAATATGCTTGATCGAACTTGATAGTGGGCGACGTGCGTAGTTCATAACTCTTGATTCCATGGATAGAATCTTTGTGATTCCTAGATATGTTAGAATAGAGGTCGAGACGAGTCGATAGGGTTTGGTTTCATGAGATTTGGTCGAGAATTCACCGTTAGATCGTCGCCGAGTCCCTCGGCCGTCCGTCCGGTCCCGTCGCAATGAAGAAGACGATGACGTGGCCGGTCAACGTAGTCAACGGGCCGACGTGTCGCCTTTTGATTGGGCCGGTGTCGGCCGGACTCGGCCCGGCCGTTGGCGCGAGCGGGCGAGTCGAGCCTTCATCCGACGCAGTGAGATAATTTGAGAGATTTGATTCTCGGCCAGTCGGATCGGTATTTTTGTATTTTTTAGATAATTCGTATATTAGATGGAAAATAAAAAATGAAAAAAACGGCGTCGTGTTTGCTTAGATGAAGTGTCGTCGTTTAGGGTTAATAGGAATAGACGGTTGAGATCGGGGCCAGAATAGATCGTGACCGTTCAATGCTTTAACCGACACGGCACCGTTTTGCTTGAAGAGGATAAAGCGTCGTCGTTTTCGGCTTTAGACACAATAGACGGTCCCGAGATCGAGCTTAGTTTTAATCGTGGCCGTTGATACATTTAGATGATACGGTGTCGTTTTTAGTCTAAGAGAGTCGACAGCCGAGATGAAGTCCGGAGACTTAATCTTGGTCGTCCATTTAACACCGAGATTGCGGTGTCGTTTTGTGGGCAAGGGCGGATGCGGCGTTGTTTTGCTTCGAGACGCACGGACGGTCGAGATTGAACCTAGGATTGATCTCGGTAGTTCATTTCATTTTATATTTTCGGGAATTAGGAAATTGCTTAGAAAATCGAATAAAAATAGAAATAAATAGTATAAATACGTATACGGTGTCGTATAGGTGTAGAGCGGGTCTCAGGGCGGTCGGACCGGGTTGACCGGGCCGTTGACCGGGTTGACCCGGTCCAGGTTTATTAATAAAAAATAATAAAAAATAAAAAGAAATTTCCAAAAATCCAAAAAATTGTAAAAATACTTAGAAAATTCATAAAAATTCCCGCATTTTCATAAAAAATTTCTAAAAATTTCTAGATCGGTTCGGGACTCATAAAGTCTGGATCGAAAATTTTGAGACTTCGAGGGTCGATTAATTTCGATCCGAAAAATTCCCAATATTTTTGAAAAATAAATAAAAATTCCAAAAAATAGAAAAAATTAGAAAAATTCAAGAAAATCACAAAAAAAATGAGAAATGGCCACATTCAACTAGCCAAATCGAAATTTTGTGATTTTCGGGTCCCAACTCCCAAAAATGACCATTCTACCCTTCCGGGCCTTCCGCCCCAAATTTTTACCAAATCACCCCGACACTCAAAATTGATTTTTGTATGGGCCGATAGGGCCATTTTAGACATATCGAACCTTGATTGATTGATTTGATCGATTGTAATGATTTTGATTGCGCATTAATTTTTCTGATTGTGATTGATTAGGATAGAAAATTCCCATCCGCATGAAAACTTAGAATTGTTAGGACCTACCTCACCCGATATTGCATCTGCATGAATTCCTAGGTTAGAAAAACAATCAACATCGGTAACCGAAAGGGCGTCAAATATGAAATTTGGCGTAACCAAGTCCCCGGACCCAAAATCTCGGTTTCGCGGAACCGAACGATTTCTCCCGACCGCTCGGTAAGATTTTCCGATCGTACCTTCCAGTAAATCGATCGGTGGCGACTCCAAAATTGCATGTACACATCGCACATGCCACCCGACCATACAAGGTCAATTTCGATATTTGAAAAATTTTACCCGACATCGCGATTCGAGTAATGGGTCTTGGGAGAGACCCGCGATCCCAAAAAATATAATATATATAAAAGGGGGATCGGCTCGTTAACCCTCGCCCCCGCCGGGACCGACCGACGGAGGGTCGCGACAGACCGGCTACTCAGCTGGGGAGAAATCAGAGGACTTAAGCCGATAAAAATGTTGAGTGTTTTCTAACCCCGTTTTGCGAGATGCTCTTGAAGGTGAGGTACGTCTAATAACAAAAAGTGTTAAATGTTGATGCGAGATGGGAGTTATAAAGGGTGGCGTCTGTGCTAACCATTTTTGATGCGAATATGGAGTTTTGGATTGTTTGTTTATTTATGCAAATTTTGAAGCGGTGTTTTGAATATAAATTGTGGTGCATGTCTTGCATATTTCGAGGATCACGACATTGCACACACAAGCGCCTAAACCCGAGCCGCGAAATCACCTTTTAGGTCGCCATAGATAGGGATCGGTATGCGAAGCTCTTGTGTTTGATTGCACTTGGGTTGACCATATTTGATCCCGCTCGCTATGCAAGATTGATGGTCCTACCCACTTGTTGTTTGATTGCGCTTGTGGACGGCCCATCGATTGGTATAGCGGGAGCCTTTTTAGGTCCACACCGAGCCTTTTGATTTCTTTAGAGTTAAACCTCACCTGTCTCATGCGCATGTGAAATGGATGGTTGGTATACCTAAAACCAAAAACCAAAAAAAGAGTAACATCGGTTGGTAAGGCTTTCTACCCTTTTTATTTTGAACTTGTAAATTTAAATTTTGCATATCATACATTTTCACTACATATCATCACAATTTGTAAGATCGTTTAAGTGATCGGGGTTGAAAGTCAAATTTTCCTTTTTAGGATAGATGGCGCCCCAAAGTCGTGTTGATGTACCCGATGTATTCACATGGGAGCGGAGGACCATTCGACGCGAGGACCGAGTACCCGCTACATTCCGAGTTTTCGGATTTGTTCACGGACGAGAGCTCAACGGACGGAACCGCATCCGTAGCGAGAGTTGCGATTATACCCGATGTGGACGATATTTGGAGCTCGAGCGCGAGAAAGAAAGAATCTGGAAGTTGTACATGAAGTTGGCAAGAAAGCCACGTGCGACCAAGACGGCCCTAAAACACTCCCCGATTAAGAAGAAGGAAATCATCACCATATCCTCCGATGATGAAGAAGACATCAAGCTTCCCGAGATGGTGGAGATTTCATCCGATGAGGATACCATCCCGATTGTCTAGATTAGTACGACTTTGGGACGGTTTTCTAGATTTTATTGTATTTTGAGTCTATTATATACTTTCATCGACATTTATTGTCCGAACATCTCTAGATACTATCATGTTCTATCTCTTTCGACTTTATTGTGTTAGACTTGTAAGTTTCGTGAGTTGTCAATTTGTGAGCAACTTTCTACCCCGATTACGCTTAAACGATCCTAATCAAATTACATGCCATCTTTGGGTGAGATTTGGTCCATAATTACCCTATTTGGCTTATTTGGGTCAAGTGGGAGTAGTTGACCCTCATGTTACCAAAAGATGACATGGAATTTGGTTAGCACATTTGCATCACATTACATGCATATGCATATTAAACCGTAGTAATTGACTTTAGGATCATCATTTTTTGCACTTTTAGATCATGGGGAATGGAGACATCAAAGTCATCCCAATACCGCGCAAGGAACTCGCTATATGGTGGGATCGCCTCGACATCGTCAACAAAGCCTATGTGGAAGGACGTTTGGGACGACTTGTAGATTTGATCAAAGTGGAATACCAACCGGCGCTCATTCAAGCACTAGCCAAGGCATGGGACGCGCAAACAATGACATTCAACTTTCAAGGATTGGAATTGACCCATACGCTTGAGGAGTATACCGCTATTATCGGGGCCAAATTTGAAGAACGTATAGCTCAACCCCCTTTGGACATGGACTCCACTCGTTCGTTATCGAGTTTCCTTCGCCTTAAAACTTCTGAGATTGAAAAAGTTTACAAATCCAATTCCAACAAATTCACCTTCTCGTTCCTTTTCGATAATTATTCCTCTCTACCCACCGAAACCGGTCATAAATCGGGAAAGGTGTTCATCTTGGCTTTCTTTGCATTCGTTCTATTCCCGACTTCTAGAACTACTTTTGACCCTCCATAACCCATATAGCCGGACAAGCGTGTTGTCGCTGGGATTATTCGTACATGATCTTAGGCGAGACTTTTCTCTCCCTGAATCGTTCCAAATCTTCAAAAAATGCTGTTTTCCAAGCGTCTAGCGGATTACTCCACTTGTGGTTCACCTCTCATATAAAAACTTTCCAACTCCGAGTGGGGTGTTATGAGATCAATGAGCACGTTCACCCTCTTAGATCCTTCCTTAAGTGTCAATCCCTTGTACCCAAATACTCATTCAAAAAGTGGGTTGAGCTATTGGACAATTTGAAACCCGAGCATATTAGATGGCGTTTGACTTGGCCCAAAATCGTAGAAGCTCGCATTTCGGGTATCAAGATAACCCTATTCCCTTATTGGGATGTACCGGCGCTGTGGCGTATTACCCCATTCGAGTGGTGAGGCAATTTGGAGTTCTACAAGAGATACCACCGGATGTTTGTCCCGGGATTTTCTCATTTGATATGACACGAGGAAAGCTCACTAAGGAAACAAAGGAGTTGTATCGGGCCCGGATCAAGCTTATTCTTCACGCTTTGAAGAATTCCCCACTGCAACAAGTTGAATGGCCGGACTATTTGGATGATGAGATGAACATTCATAGAGCCTCCAAGGAGTATATCCAGAAGTTTAAAGAGTATCGCCAATCAACTGTCGAGCCATATGTACCCGAATGCGTATCTCCTCGGATTGAAGAGGTGGAGTCGTATGAGCCAGAGTACATAGTACCGTATGTACCGGGAGTAGAGCCGTACATTCCCGAAGATCCAGAGCAATGGATATCAGAAGAAGGAGAAGACCCATACTTGTGGGATTCCGATGTATCAGAAGAACAAGAAGAGTGGAAGCGTCCCCGACTTGGATAGATCCATTCCCCCCCATTTAGATTTTACGTATTAGTTATCTTTTAGATGCTTTTGAACAATTTGGTTTGTAATGAATACATACTATTTCTTTTATGAGCATTTCATGCATACATATAGAAAAGTCAATTACCACGGGTCAATGTCTCCAATCCTTTAAAATTTTACATACTGATTTGATATTCTGAAAACAGTTGAGTGACAAATACGAGGACTCGTAGCAAAACGCGCAAATTAAGAATGGAACAAGAGGAGCTCGCACCTCGTGTGAGTAATCTGGAGAATCAAATGAATGTGATCGCCACAATGGTGGCGGAGATGAAGGCAATGATGATTGCAAGCCAGGGGAGATACCCCGCCGACCCTAATTCTCAAGCTCCTGCGGAGCCATCCGATGGAGCGAACGCTAGTGCGGCGCCCGCCGCTAATCCAACTCCGAATCCGGAGAGACCGCCTAAGGATCCTCCCATTGTGATTGACCTGGAGAAAAAGGAGAAGCAAGTTCTCAAAATGGAAGAGGAAATTAAGAGGCTCGCTAAGATCGAAGAGTGTCTCGGCGAGTCGGGGTTATGAACTCTCGAGGTTCGACAAGGTTGCACCGTTCGAAAGATAGAGGTTCCCGCTGATTACAAGGAACCGGACTTTGTGAGGAGATATAACGGGACCGGGTGTCCCAAGGCGCACTTGAAGTATTACTTGCGCCCGAATGTCTCGCTTCTCGACAACATTCCACTCTCGGTTAACACCTTCCAGAAAGCCTATTCGGGGCGACCCCGGCGTGGTTCATTGAATTGGAGCCGAGAGGCTCGCCGATTGGGATAAACCGACGGACGAGTTCCTTCGGCAATACAAGTTTAACACTTTGACCGCCCTAACTAGAGAGGACCTTTTAAGGACCGTAAAAGGAAAGAGCGAGGCCGTTCGCGCCTACGCCCAGAGATGGAGAGCGTTGGCCGTGCGGGTAAAGCCGCCCGTCCCGGAAGAAAAACTAATAGACCTTTTTCTCAAGGCCCTTCCATTTGAATTTTTCGACAAGCTGAACACCTCTAGGTGTCGGACATTTGCGTACCCGATCAAGGTGGTAGAGCGCCACGAGTGGGCATTAAGAGAAAAGAAGATACCCGAGGCGCCTTTCAAACACCAATACCCTTTGAGAAGGGATATTAGGGAGCAAACTGGAGAAGTAGCCTTTGTCCCTAACCCGCCAAAGCTCAGAAATTTCTCGCCTTCAATTCCTACGCAAGGAACGTCCCCCTGGACCGCTTCCAAACCACCGGAATTCAGAAAGAAGAACCCAGTTGTTTTCACCCCACTACCCCGACCCTTATCCAAATTGTTACCCATGCTGTTGGAGAATCGCTTAGTTGCTAAAGAGCCACCTAGAGCTCACCCGCCAAAATTTCCCGGGTATGATGAGACCCGGACGTGCGTATATCATATGGGAGAAAGGGGGCATAACGCGGACAATTGTCTCGCTCGAAGTTCAAGGTGCAAGCATTGATCGACGGAAAAGTTCCGGAGTTTGATAAAGCCGAACCGAATGTGCAGCAGAACCCGCTACCCGAGCATCGCGAGGTGAACGCGATTTTTGGAGGTGAAGAGGATGAGGTTCTGGAATTCATAGCGGATATGGGTAAAATGCGGGATGTCTTGACATTGGCCTCGCAATACCCGGAAGGAGAGAGTATTTCCCGGGAGCAAAAAGAGGCTTGCTTGGAAAAATTGATTAGCTTAGGCGTCATAGGAAGAATGGAAAATGTCGCTTTCAAGGGGACCTACGTGGCGGTAGACATGCTTGTCTCGAGGAGTTCGCGATGAAACCTACGAGGGGAGCTCTTTTGAAAATACCCTCGGGATATTTGATGAGCATCAAAGATGGTTAAGAAATTGAAGAGATAGACGAATATGAAGTCCGTCCTGGATAAGGCCCACCGGGCGATAGAAGATTTTTGTAGAAAGCCCTAGAGAGGGGCGAAATAGTTGATAACCTGGGGAAGATAGTGGGGGTTACAACTTTAAATTGTTGTATTCGGCGCCCCAAGCTTTTTTGTGTCGATTCGGAGATATAGTCCCCGATGGGTGGGGTGGAATGGACGACCCCGAAAGTGAAGAATTTGTAGGAACAATCGATGAAGTTAAGGACCAAGCGGCTCCTCGAATGAACAGGGAGAATCAAGAGGTCGATATGCGACTTTCTAACTGGAGACACACATGCGTCATTTGACGACTATGGTAGCAAATTATCGCAATTGATGGCCGGGAACAACGCCACAAGAATAGAAGAGAATATGCGGATTCTGGAGATACGGCGGACCATGGAGACACAGAATCGAAAGATCGCTCTCTCCGCAAGAGCAAGGAGATGACGTGTCGAGGAAAATAGATGAGTTGAAGGAGCTGATTACGCCACTCACCCAAGCGAGAAATGTCCCGCCTCAAGGTGCGAACCCGAGAGTGGTCTTCCGCACGAAGTATAATGGCGCCGGGTGTCCTCCGGCGCATGTCTCATACTATCTTCGCCAAATGGTTGGCCACCATGAAGATGACGAAACACCGATCCGGAACTTTGGACAAAGTTTAACGGGCCCCGCTATTGGTATGGTTCCAATCAATCGATCTGGATTGGGTCCCGAGTTGGGAGGAGTTATCGAGCACTTCATACGACACTTTGAAGTTTGGAATCGAGAGGTTATTTCACTAAGGCTAATCTGTTGAACATCCGGAAGGTGAAGACGAGAGTTTTGAACTCTTCGCTAGGAGGTGGAGGAAACACGTTGTGATGGTGCAACCGCAGCTTGTCGAAGAGAGAAATGCTGGAGTTCGTACTAAAGTCACTTCCGTGGAATACTTTGACCGTATGTATGCATATACCTACTCCTCATTCCAATATCTGGTGGAAATTGGTATGAGAATTGAGGGGATTATCCTAAGAGTCGAAAAGGAAAGCGAGAGGGATCTAGATGAAGAGAATGTCGCGTTGATGAGGCCGGGTCCGAGAACATAACCCCGAAAATGTTCATGAGAATGAGATGATCGGGATGGTAGATACCCCGATCGTTTCGTGATTGATTTGAACAAAGTTGATAGCTGGGAATTGGAAACTTCTAGTTCGGAAAAACCGTCAACATCTGAATCGCTACCGAGAAAAGATCATACCGGTGAGGATTAAATTACCGCTTGTGGAAGAATACAACTCAAGGGCGGTTCAACTGGGATTATGGAACGGGCGAGATTGACGCCATAATGAGATCCGGAAGATGTTATCTCCCGAGAGAAGCGGATTACGAAAAGAGAGTCCCAATGCGGAAGAGGTTGAGAAGTTGCAATCGGTCGTGAGGACCGGTGAATATGAGGTCGTTGACCAACTGCGGAAGATGCCCGCACGATTTCCTTCTTGGATCTCTTCAAAAATTCCGAAAAGCACAAAGACGCCCTTTTGAAGGTGCTGGATGAAGTGCATGTTCCGAGACAATTAACGAAGTGCAATTGGGAGACTTTGTGGGTGCTATCCTTCTAAAAGATCGATATCTTTTCGGACGAAGATTTCCCGAAAGAAGGGCGAGTCCACAATAGGGCCCTCTACGTAGCCGTGAGGTGTCACGGAAAAGAGGTGCCTCATGTCTTGATTGATAATGGTTCCGCTTTCAACCTGTGTCCACTAAGCACTTTGAGAAGCTTGGGGATCAATGAAGATTTTGTGAAGACATCCAAGGCCACCATCCGGTCATTTGACGGAGTCTCCAAGAATGTTGTAGGAGAGATTGAGCTGGACATTGACATTGGACCGGTAACTTTCTCTATACCGTTCCAAGTATTGGATATTCCAAGCGCCTTCACCTTGCTCCTGGGAAGACCGTGGATTCATGTGTCCGGAGCAAGTACCTTCCTCTCTCGCATCAAAAGTTAAAATTTGTGGTCAAGGGTCAATTGATCACCGTCCATGGCGAGACAGGACATCGAGCGACTTTAAAAGGGATGGTCCCTTACATTGAACCCTCAAAAGAGGAGGAGCTGAGCTATCACACCTTTGACATTGTATCATCATGCATGTGTCACCGGATGCAAAGGTGGCTATACCCGAGCTTTCGAGACCCGCAACTATGGCGGGAAAAGTGCTACTCTCGAATGGATTTATTCCAGTGTCGGATTAGGGAAATATGGTCGTGGAATCCGTAACCCTTTGAATTTGGGCTCAAATGATCACAAGGTTGGTCTCGGGTTATAATGGAATAGCGAAAAATAACATAGGTCGAGGCCGAGGTCGAAACAATCGTTATGGAGACCGTGGACGCCAAGGTGGCCGTTTCATAGGTACCGATGTATGGAAAGCTAGAGGAAAAATGCTCCTAAACCCTTTATTCGAGGTATTCTCTAAGGGAGGCAAATGGCTGGAAGATGAGGACATCTACGAGGATGCGAGCCAGACTTATTCAACCCGTTCCTGGATAATCGGGTGAACGTGATAATTGAGTGGTCGGACGATGATTTCCCCACCCTTGAGTAAAAGGCTCTTTCGAACTTTATCTTTTAATGCATTTTGATTCTTGCATTTGCTTTAAAGCTTTTTAATGTTTTAGCACCCTTTGGGTCACATGCTTGTGATCCGGAAGTGCGATCTTGTATTGTTCCTAGTTGCATCTATTAATGAAAATCATCACAAATTTGATTACAGACATGTGGAGCAACGGATTGGTCCGATGATGACAATTGATTCTACCATGAAACTTGAGGCCCGATCCGCCATATGATCTTGGGTTTTAAATAGCTTTTGAGAACCAGGATGTCCGGAAGATTGTGGACTAGTTCTCCTTTCTTTGTCTAAAAAATTGGAATTTGAAAAATGTTTTCATGATAAAAATCATGCATCCTTCAATTTTATCATCTTTAAATACTAACCTTTCATGGTGCATTTCAGGCATATCATCCCACCCATACATAACAGGTTAATATGTGACTCGGATCAGCTCGGTGACTATGCATGCGAAGTTGTTATAGACAAGGTTGATGTGAGCGATATCAAGAAAGAATGGGATTGTTTTGAAGAATCTAAGCCTCCTATTTCTGAAGAACCTATCACTATTAATTTGGGGGATTCTGACTACGTCAAGGAAGTGAAAATAGGAGGACACCTGTCTGCAGCAGATATTTTGAGAATGACGGTGTTACTCAAGGAGTATCAAGATATCTTCGCCCGGTCGTATGCTGACATGCCGGGTCTAGATCGTGAGATTGTGGAGCATGCTTTGCCCACAAATCCTTCTTGCACACCAAGAAATCAATCGCCTAGAAGAATGAATCCCGAATCGGCGGATAAAATCAAGGAAGAGGTGATGAAGCTCCTTAAAGTTGGATTTATCGAGGCTGTCCCATATACTGATTGGGTCGCCAACATCGTACCGATTAAGAAGAAGGACGGAAGAATTAGAATATGCGTGGATTATCGGGACTTAAACAAAGCTAGTCCGAAGGATGATTTTCCCTTACCGCACATTGATGTACTCGTCGACGATCTTGCGGGCTTTGAACTATTCTCCTTTATGGATGGATTCTCGGGATATAATCGGATCATGTTGAAGGAAGAAGATAAGAACAAGACCTCATTCACTACACAATGGGGAACTTTTTGTTACAAGGTAATGCCATTTGGATTGAAAAATGCAGGTGCAACATATCAGAGGGCTATGGTGACCCTTTTTCATGACATGATACATAAGGAGATTGAGGTCTATGTGGATGATATGATTGCCAAGTCCGGACACTGGAGAAGACCATGTTAAAGTGCTGAAGAAGTTATTTGATTGATTGAGAAAGTATAAGCTCAAGTTGAATCCTGCGAAATGCGTATTTGGCGCAAGATCCGGAAAGCTGCTAGGGTTTGTGGTGAGCAAGCCGTGGTATTGAAATTGACCCTTCCAAGATTAAAGCCATATGGGAAATAGGAACTCCTACCACCGTCAAGGAAATAAGGGGCCTCTTGGGAAGGTTGAATTATATATCCGATTATATCTCAACCGTCGAAACGGCGAAACCCTTCTTCAAGCTGTTAAAGAAAGGTGCGAAGGTCAAATGGGATGCGAGAATGTCAACAAGCATTTGAGAAGATTAAGGAATACCTGGTACAACCTCCGAGTGTTGGTACCTCCTATCCCTAACGTTCCTTTAACTCTATATCGACGGTTAATGATGAGTCCTTGGGAGCTTTACTTGCCCAAACTAACCCCAAGGATCGTAAAGAGCGGGCCATATATTATTTGAGCAAAAAGTTCACAACATCCGAAAGCAAGTACCCGGTAGTGGAAAGGACTTGCGTAGCATTGGTTTGGGTCCTCCACGATTGAGGCGATATACGTTGCACTATCATATAGAACTGGTCACCGAGAATGATCCTATCAAATACCTTTTGGAGAAGCCAACATTGCTAGGAAAGATGGCTAAATGGCAAATATTGCTTTCGAGTTTGATATCAAAACCTCTCCCCCAAAAGTCCGTCAAAGGAAGAGCGATTGCCGATATGCTAGGCGAGAACCCTCCTAAGGACGTTTCAGAGCAAAACAAGGGAGGTCAAATCCTGAATATATCCGAAGACAAATGGACAATGTACTTTGACGGCGCAGTGAACCTCACTGGATCGTGAACCAAGCGCTTCGATATCCCCGAAGATCAACATTATCCGGTTTCAGCCAAAGTTGGTATTCCCCGCACCAACAACATTTACGAATATGAAGCTCGCATATTAGGATTACAATTGGCCATCTCATTAAAGGTGAAGAAGCTACTTGGTATATGGAGATTCCATGCTAATCATTTTACAAACTCAAGGGGAGTGGAAGACAAAGGATCCCAAGCTTATTCCTTATCATAAGTACCTCGAGGAGATGATCCAACATTTTGAGGAGATCACTTTTGAATATCTGCTGAGAACTCGGAACCATTTTGCTGATGCTTTGGCCACATTATCAGCCATGTTACAAGTGCAAAATGGTCTTGAGATAGAGCCATTAAGGATTGATATCTTAGAGCAACTCGCATACTTGCATGGTCATTGAAGAAGAACTGACGAAGAACCGTGGTATCATGACATCAAGAATTACTTACGAAGGGCGAATTCCGCGGGACGGTCAACGAGAAGATAAAAAGTACATAAGCAAGATGGCATCTAAATTTTTCCTCAACGGACGGATCCTATACAAGAGATCCTTTGACTCGGTCCTGCCGAGGTGCGTGAATTCCAAAGAAGCAAATCTCATTATGAAAGAGATTCATGAAGGGGAATGTGCACCGCATATGAATGGCCACCTCCTCGCCAAGAAGATCATGAGACTCGGGTATTACGGGTTGACTATCGAGTCGGATTGCAACCAGCATGTTAGATCCTGTCATCAATGCCGGGTATACGGCGACAGGATAAATGCGCCGCCAACCGAGCTACATCAAATGTCAGAGCCATGGCCATTCCGCATGTGGGGAATTGATATGATTGGCCCTATCAACCCAAAGGCCTCAAACGGACATCGTTTTATTTTGGTGGCTATTGACTACTTCACTAAATGGATTGAAGCCAGCTCATATGCCAATGTCACCGCGAATAGTGTGGCTAAGTTTATCAAGCGAGATATCATCTCAAGATATGGAGTGCCAAGAGCCATCATTACGGACAATGGCTCTAATCTGAACAACAAGGTAGTCGATCAACTATTGGAACAATTTAAGGTACGACACCTTAATTCTTCACCTTACCGCCCGCAAATGAATGGAGGCGTGGAAGCGGCAAACAAGAACATCAAGAAGATATTGGCCAAAACTGGCGAGAAATATCGAGATTGGCACGAAAGATTGCCATATGCTCTCATGGCCTACCGAACTTCAATTCGTACTTCAACCGGGGCAACTCCCTATTCTTTGGTATACGGTATGGAAGCGGTCCTACCAGTGGAGTTGGAAATCCCCTCTTTAAGGATCCTGTTGTTAGAGATATGCCCTAAAGTGACTATGTAATAGTTACATGGTAGGGATTTCAGTTGTATTTTCAATTTCTTATTTAATTAATGGCAAAGACGTATTTATTCATTTGTCCAATTATTTACTTATATGAATAAATTCCATAAGATCGCTAGTACCTGGACCTATTCTTGAGACGTTGAGAATATGTGTGACAGGTTCACAGTTAAACTCAATCTTTAAACCGTTCCCGATTGATGGATCATTGAATGGATATCAATGATCTCGTTGAGACCGGTGTGTTCTTAACTTCACTATTGAGCATTGGATGTTTAAGGGAATGACGAGTCACAAGTCATTGGGTATTGCGATGCCCGAGTTAGAACACGAGTGCTTGTATAAGACAAGTTCACCGAACGTGACACGCATTGAACGATTAGCGACATGGAAGCTTTTAGCGTGGTCAATGTCTAATCGTTCATGCTTTGGTCTTGTGTAAATAATCCTTAGACCTGAGGCACAGTGTTGACTTGTGTGTTGGATGGCTATGGTTCATAAGGACGCATATTGACGGTTCGTCGATCCGTCTCCGTACTTGATGGTCACGATTCATGCACATATGAAGTTACACGTGTGCACAAAATGGAATCTGTCTCCTTGTCACATGCAAGGTATGATATCCTATGCAATTTAATTATGACAATGCATTGAAATCCTCGGCCGGGGTTGTATTCGAGAATAAAATGTTTATGTCTCGTATAAATGCATGTCGATTAAATTTGTGCAAATGATCGAATTGGTGGCTTGACAAATATTCCATGGTCTTTGTTCGATCGGGATATAGTAAGACAGAGGGATTGAATTACACCGTAGCGGAGGCGACGGGTTCATTATGTTCTTAAAGAATTCACACTGTCACGGGTAGCCATGACATATTGCTAGATGTCACTCATGGCTTGTGGGACCTAGAGGTTAATCGGGACAATTAATTCTCTTGGAAGTACTAACGTGTTAGTGCATGTCTTACTGCCGGCTCGGTGATGAACCTAGGGATGTCACACACCTTAACCAATAAATAACGACGTTAAACGGAAATGTGATATTGCAAATATGTTTGCAATCACGACTATTGAATTAGTCGGACTGAAATTAGATTAAATATGATTTAATTTAATTTTTTAAATTTTTGGTCCCTAAGCGCGCATGCATATGATGCGCATGCACGTCCGAAGTGGTCACATATTAATGTGCCCAAAAAGACTCACAGGCTGATATATAGATATTTATATATTTAATATATAAATAGATATATATATATCTATATATATGATATATGATATTAATATTATATTAATATTAATATTAATAGTGCACGTTGCACACTATCGGCAAAGTTGCTGAACGTGTGCACGTCACCACGATTCAACAATTAGTTGTTGACCGTGGGGACATCGTGCACAATGCAAACACACGATCCGGTCGTGTGTGTTGTGGACCGAGCGATCAAAAACAAACAAAACAAAAGAAGTCCGTCGCTCGGTTTTGTGAAGCCTGAAGAAATAGAAAGACGTGTGTAGAAAATTGTTCTCTCTATCTTCTTTCTTTGTGATCAAAAATATTGAGAGCGCGGAGAATTGATTCCACAATATTGCTAGCACAATTCAAGTGGTGATTCTCGCGTTCATTCTTCCGTTCATCGTTGCGAGTGGTGGTGTGTCCGAACTAGAGGCCCGACACTTGTGGGGCTTGGATCGAAGAACATCTAAAGCTATTTCGTTTCAAGCACGCTTCAAGAGGTAATCCGTTAAACCCCCTTCGTTGCACATGTTTTTCGATTGAAACGCACGAATTACGCCTCCGGAGATACGTGTATAGGTTTTTATTTATTTCCGCTGCGTATTTTATATGTTTTATTTGCCTATGCATGTTACGTGTATCCCAACACCTGCCTCAGGTAGAACTCACAGAAGATGAGTGGGACCGGCGAAAACATGAACGATTAAATTTGATTGATGAAAAGCGATTGAAGGCCATCTGCCATGGTCAGAGCTACTAGAAGAAAGCGGCCAGAGCTTTTAACAAGAAGGTCAAGCCCAGAAATTTTGAAACAGGGATGCTAGTTGTGAAGAAAATACTCCCAAATGCACAGCACCCGGGAGGCAAATTTACTCCAAATTATGAAGGCCCCTACGTGATTCAGAAAGTCTTATCCTGGGGAGCTCTTATACTTGTAAACATGGACGGAGAAGAGTTGACAAGTCCAAGAAATGCGACGCCGTGAAGAGATATTATCCTTGAAATAAAATTGAGCTTCGGAGCGGTTGATGAGCGGATCTCGAGTCACATGAAAATTTTGCATTCGCATGACATTTGCATACATGCATTTGCATATATTCGTATTTTGCGAGTGAATTGGGAATCATGAAGAACTTTGCGAGCAATTGATCAAAAGGGAAGTTATACATTACTTTGGATCATGGATTTTGAATATCTTGGACTGATTGTTTCCTTTTGTTCTTTACTGGGAAACAGGAATCGACATCCGAAAGAGGAGACGAGGAGTCAACATCCGAAGGAGATAAGAGAAGTCGCCTGGGATTTGAAATTTTGAACATCTTGGACTGATTGGTTCCTTTTATTTTTACGGGAAACGGGAGTCAACATCCGAAGGAGATGAGAAGAAGTCGCTTCGGGATTTGAAATTTTGAATATCTTTAACCGATCGTTTCCTTTTGTTTTTACAGGAAACAGGAGTCAACATCCGAAGAAGACGAGAAGAAATCACTTCGGGATTTGAACATTTTGAACATTTTGAGCTGATTGTTTCCTTTTGTTTTTACAGGGGACAGAAGCCAATATTTGAAGAAGACAGGTTTGAGGTTCTCTTCCTTTACAAAGAATTTTCATACGCCGTCGTGCTCGAAATTGAAAAACTTGGATTCATAGAGTCACAAGGCCCTTTCAAAGAGACATTCATTACAAGTTTCAAAAACATCTTTTGAATATATCTTTTGATGAGAACATTTTGCAAACGATGAATTTTGATGAAAATGCCCCGAGTTTCCATAAAAAGGGCATGTTTTGAAAGCTTTTCAAAAGAATGATCCTTCGGATGAGAAGAGGCAAGCATTATCCTCAAACACGTCCTCGATACACTTGAGTGATGAGTGAGAGTGACAGAGCGAAGATGCTTAATTTTGGGACGTAGGGATCATTCGCGGTGATTACATAGATTGAGATGACGAGAGACATTTCCATTTCAAAATTATCCATACACATTTATATCCCTTGATAACCAATCCGAGCCAAAAAGGGAGAATTTTATGAATACAATCCTGTCAAAAATCACCCCACACTGGGGCATATTTGGAGGTTCATTGGATGATTCCTTGGAGAAAAGGTCGGGTAAGACTTTATTGTACTTGACTCGCATCAATCTTTTTGTGATTAGCTTCGGGTGATTTCAGCGAGACTTGGAACACCTCAAAGTGAAGAAAAGCATTTCATTTCTATATCCCAAACACTTACCCTTTGAAAAGCCAATTTGAGCCTTTGAATATTCATTTATAAACCCTTGTTGGTGATCACCCCCCACACCTGGGGGCAAAGCAAAGGAATTACCAGCAATGAGTCAAAAAGCATGATCGGAAGAATTTTGATACCGGTCTCAAAAGAGCCGGTCGGTCGCGAAAATGATGAAGAATGAAAGGGCTAGAAAAAGCAAAGTGCCTGGTAAAAGCAAGGCCAAAGCCCATGAAAAGAGCATCCCGAAAAAGGGCAATTCCCAAAGAAAAATCATCAAGATGAAAAGAGGAAAATCCTCAAAATCGATTAAAGAAAGAATGATCATGAATCTACCGCAAAGCGGATGAAAGCTGAAAAATGTCAAGGTGATCACCAAAGTTCACCCATCTTTGAAAATATGGCCGTTCTTAAAGAGCCCACCTTAAACCAAGATACAACTTGTCACCAAAACTTTTCCGATCTAAGAGGTGTTTCGGGTCGATGCAAGAAATCATACGGGAAGCTACCGCTTAAAGAGGTAAGTACAATCCTGTCTTATCGTGTCTTCGGGGTTCTTGACTTGTAGACCTGAAGAAGCTATTTCGATCAAAATTCATTTCTAAACCTCAAAATGAATATCCATTGATAAGCCTTTGACCCGGCCCGAATTACGGTCCCTTTTAAAATGCCTTCTACGATTAGTCGGATTGTATGCATCTCGAATGATCCCGAAACCTCAAGGTTAGGTTTTACGTGAGCGATTCGAATTTTAAGAAAAGCCTTTCCAAAATGGTGAGAAGCCCTCTTGGATGAAGGAAAACCCTTTTGGAAAATTTTTAAAACAACCTTTTTGTAGAACACTCGGGATGTGTCATTCAGAATCCATCCTCGCAAAAATTTGAAATTGTGATTGGATACATTTCTTTCGCAAATACACTTTGAAAACTTGTCCTGGAATTCTTAAGTTTCTCCCCGAATTTAAAATTGTCATTCTAATGATATTTGACTCAACTTTCCGCAGGTTCCTGGTGATCCCAAATTCTCGGAAAAGTTGCATTTTAAAATTTGATTAACTTGGATTCTCTGCGGGTCTTTTGGCATCCCCAGGTCCTCGATTCTCAACTTTGAAAATTTGAAATAGGGTTTGAGCTCTGTAGGTATACTAGTCAACCTAGGTCCTCGAGATGGCACCCTCTCGGACGGTTAGTAGCTGGAGAGACGAAAACCGATCTACTTATTTGAAAATTTGAAATAGGGTTTGAGCTCCGTAGGTACACTAGTCAACCTAGGTCCTCGAGATGGCACCCTCTCGGACGGTTAGTAGGTTGGAGAGACGAAAACCGATCTGTTTATTTGAAAATTTGAAATAGGGTTTGAGCTCGTAGGTACACTAGTCAACCTAGGTCCTCGAGATGGCACCCTCTCGGACGGTTAGTAGGCTGGAGAGACGAAAACCGATCTGCTTTTTTGAAAATTTGAAATAGGGTTTGAGCTCCGTAGGTACACTAGTCAACCCTAGGTCCTCGAGATGGCACCCTCTCGGACGGTTAGTAGCCGGAGAGACGAAACCGATCTGCTTATTTGAAAATTTGAAATAGGGTTTGAGCTCAGTAGGTACACTAGTCAACCTAGGTCCTCGGATGGCGCCCTCTCGGACGGTTAATAGCTGGAGAGACGAAAACCGATCTGCTTATTTGAAAATTTGAAATAGGGTTTGAGCTCGTAGGTACACTAGTCAACCTAGGTCCTCGAGATGGCACCCTCTCGGACGGTTAGTAGCTGGAGAGACGAAACCCGATCTCGCTTATTTGAAAATTTGAAATAGGGTTTGAGCTCTCGTAGGTACACTAGTCAACCTAGGTTCTCGAGATGGCACCCTCTCGGACGGTTAGTAGCTGGAGAGACGAAAACCGATCTGCTTTTTTAGATGGTGAGTCCCCGCATGGAGGATAGCCAATCTCTTTTAAATAGGTGAAACCCCTTTGTTACAAGGGTGAACCTCCCCCTCGGACGGTTAGTAGTTGGAGAGACGAAAACCGATCTGCTTTTTAGATGGTGAGTCCCCGCATGGAGGATAGCCAATCTCTTTTAAATAGGTGAAACCCCTTTGTTACAAGGGTGAACCTCCCCCTCAGACGGTTAGTAGGCTGGAGAGACGAAAGCCGATCTCGCTTTTTAGATGGTGAGTCCCCGCATGGAGGATAGCCAATCTCTTTTAAATAGGTGAAACCCCTTTGTTACAAGGGTGAACCTCCCCCCTCGAACGGTTAGTAGCTGGAGAGACGAAAACCGATCTGCTTTTTAGATGGTGAGTCCCCGCATGGAGGATAGCCAATCTCTTTTAAATATGTGAAACCCCTTTGTTACAAGGGTGAACCTCCCCTTTCGGACGGTGAGTAGACGTGGAGAGACGAAGCCGATCCGCCCCCTCTTTAAATGATGAATCCCCAGTGGATAGTCTAACCCATTTTGAATAGGTGAAACCCCTTTGTTACAAGAGTGAACCTTCCCCACAAATCTTCAAATCACCACTCAACACCGACACGGACGGACGACCATTGCAAAATCGCGCCAAACCGTCCACGGGTAATTTCGTACACTCATTTTTTCAACCTCGGATCAACGAATTTCAAACCACGAGACAGGTGAGTTACGGGTAAGTCTCCCTCTTTTCATCTCCCTTTCATATAAATGAGCATGAATTGAAACAATTCCCAGGAGTTGGAGCTTAAACCGCAAAGGAAAAGCGATCGAATGTCAAGACTTATTTTCTTTAGATTTTCCCCCAGCAGAGTCGACAAAAGATCCAGGTGTCACCTTGTCTTTGAAAGCAACCTCTGACCGAGATTACTTTCAAAGAGGGGCAACAGTTGACACCCGAATTTTTAGTCGGTTTTCCTTTAGTTTTATTTTCTAAAATTCATTAAAAATTCACAAAAAATCAAAAAATTATAAAATCAACATTGGAAGCCTTGGCCAAGCTTAAGGAACCAATTTGGAACAAAAAATAATTTTTCATATTTTTTCGCATTTTTTTAATATTTTCGAAAATAGGAAAATACTTGAAAAATTCATAAAAAATACTTTTCGAGGTCGCAAAAATACAGAAAAATGTTCAATATTTTTCTTTTAATTCCCTTTTAATATTGACCTCAATAAAAATCAAAAATTGAGTTTAATCTTAGGTGTTTCTTCACAACGCCTAAGGTTGAATTTGCATAAAAAATACCAATTGAGTCTTTTTATTTGCAAATTTTGCACATTTTGTGTCTAGACATTCAATTGTAGTCCCTTTGAACTTCAATTTGATCAATTGCCCCCCCACAATTGCGCGAATTGCACAAATTAGGCCAAATCCCCAAAATGTTTGCAATTTAGTCCCTTAATTGGCCAAATTTCTGAAATTACTTTTAATTGAGGGACTATCATAGTAAAATTGAACTGTCACCCTATGTTTTCATGCATTCTAAATCGATTGGAATGGGTCTCATGGTCCAATTTGGTCAAATTGACACTCAATTGAACTTTTCCCCAATTTGGGCAAATTGAAAAATTTGGGCTTTTTGTGCAAATTGATAGAAAATTTTGGGCAAAATTGCATTTCTAGATAATATCCGGGCCCCTAAGTGCAATTTTGAGGTTTAATTGCAAAAATTCCCAGTAAATTTGGATTAATTTTGAAAATTATGCAGGAATTACATGCGAACCTGGTTCGGACCGTCGATCACGGCCTGACCGTCGGACCGGTCGGACCGGTCCGGCAATGATACTTCATCTTCCTCGAGCGATTCGCGCGAATTTGCAGAATTAAACGTCGAGATTCAATGGCTAAATTGGAGGTCAATTTGTGCATAATTGAGTCAATTATGATAGGGCTTTTGTGATGCGGGTTAGGCTCTGTCGATCCCCACCGGCGGCATGGCCAATGGCCGCCGGAGTACGGCGGAATCGATGGTCAAAGGTCCCAAGCGAGGTGAAAGTCAACATTTTCAAATTGAGGTGCAATTCACGTTCGTTTTGAGGTTAACGGAGGCTCGACGGACTTGGACGGAATCCTAGTGATTCCGTCACCGTCCGCATGAGCCAAAATTCACGTGGGCGCACGTGAGGACCCTTCGGCCAGCTCACACTCGACGCGCCACAATTCAAAAACTTGGTATAAAAGGCCAAGAAGGTTCTCGATCACGAGGGGGGAGGTTCATTTGCTCGTTCTCACACCAGAATAGAGAGAGAAAGCGAGAGAGAAGGAGAGAGAGGTTCTCGCGCGGCGTTCGGTTTCGGAGTTGCGAGCCGAACCCGCGTGACTTCGGCCCGGCCAATCTAGGGCTGAATCGGCGCGGCGGATTGTCACCGGAACTTCCTCCAAGCTCGGACGAGTCGATCGCGGCAGCTCGTTCGGTCTCAAACCTCCACATCGGGTGAGTCGACTCTCCGAGCTTCGTACTGTGCATTCATGGTAACTCACATTCGTGAACTCGATTCCCGCAATTGACGTGTGCCTTTTCTATTCCGGACATCTACGGCCACGATCGCATCCCGGTTTGTGCATCGAATTTGCTCGAAAACTCGAGTCGAGCCTTCAACTCACACCGGTGCGGGCCGAACATCGGCCGTGCCATTTTAGCCTATGCGAGCTCAATCGGAGCTCGAGGTAAGTCCTCCGAGCTTCCCGTGATGATCGTGTGTGATTTAATCGTTCTGATTTGGCCTTAATATGCTTGATCAAACTTGATAGTGGCTGATCGTGCGTAGTTCATAACTCTTGATTCCATGGATAGAATGCTTTGTGATTCCTAGATATGTTAGAATAGAGGTCGAGACAGTCGATAGGGTTTGGTTTCATGAGATTTGGTCGAGAATTCACCGTTAGATCGTCGCCGAGTCCCTCAGCCGTCCGTCTGGTCCCGTCGCAATGAAGAAGACGATGACGTGGCCGGCCAACGTAGTCAACGGGCCGACGTGTCGCCTTTTGATTGGGCCAGTGTCGGCTGACTCGGCCCGGCCGTTGGCGCGAGCGGATCGAGTCGCCTTCATCCGACGGCCGAGATAATTTGAGAGATTTGATTCTCACCGTCGGATCGTATTTTTGTATTTTTTAGATAATTCGTATATTAGATGGAAAATAAAAAATGAAAAAACGGCGTCGTGTTTGCTTAGATGAAGTGTCGTCGTTTAGGGTTAATAGGAATAGACGGTTGAGATCGGGGCCGGCATAGATCGTGACCGTTCAATGCTTTAACCTGACACGGCACCGTTTTGCTTGAAGAGGATAAAGCGTCGTCGTTTACGGCTTTAGACACAATAGACGGTCCAGATCGAGCTTAGTTTTAATCGTGGCCGTTGATACATTTAGATGATACGGTGTCGTTTTTAGTCTAAGAGAGTCGACGGCCGAGATGAAGTCCGAGACTTAATCTTGGTCGTCCATTTAACAACGAGATTGCGGCGTCGTTTTGTGGGCAAGGGCGGATGCGGCGTCGTTTTGCTTCGAGACGCACTACGGACGGTCGAGATTGAACATAGGATTGATCTCACTAGTTCATTTCATTTTATATTTTCGGAATTAGGAAATTGCTTAGAAAATCGAATAAAAATAGAAATAAATAGTATAAATACGTATACGGTGTCGTATAGGTGTAGAGCGGGTGCACGGGCGGTCGGACCCGGTTGACCGGCCGTTGACCGGGTTGACCCGGTCCGGTTTATTAATAAAAAATAATAAAAAATAAAAAGAAATTTCCAAAAATCCAAAAAAATTGTAAAAATACTTAGAAAATTCATAAAAATTCCCGGATTTTCATAAAAAAATTTCTAAAAATTTCTAGAACGGTTCAGGACTCATAAAGTCTGGATCGAAAATTTTGAGACTTCGAGGGTCGATTAATTTCGATCCGGAAAATTCCCAATATTTTTGAAAAATAAATAAAAATTCCAAAAAATAGAAAAAATTAGAAAAATTCAAGAAAATCACAAAAAAATGAGAAATGGCCACATTCAACTGGCCAAATCGAAATTTTGTGATTTTCGTCCCAACTCCCAAAAATGACCATTCTACCCTTCCCGGGCCTTCCGCCCAAATTTTTACCAAATCACCCCGACACCCAAAATTGATTTTTGTATGGGCCGATAGGGCCATTTTAGACATATCGAACCTTGATTGATTGATTTGATCGATTGTAATGATTTTGATTGCGCATTAATTTTTCCGATTGTGATTGATTAGGATAGAAAATTCCCATCTGCATGAAAACTTAGAATTGTTAGGACCTACCTCACCCGATATTGCATCTGCATGAATTCCTAGGTTAGAAAAACAATCAACATCGGTAACCGAAAGGGCGTCAAATATGAAATTTGGCGTAACCAAGTCCCCCGGACCCAAAATCTCTGGTTTCGCGGAACCGAACGGTTTCTCCCGACCGCTCGGTAAGGTTTTCCGATCGTACCTTCCAAGTAAATCGATCGGTGGCGACTCCAAAATTGCATGTACACATCGCACATGCCACCCGACCACACAAGGTCAATTTCGATATTTGAAAAATTTTACCCGACATCGCGATTCGAGTAATGGGTCTTGGGAGAGACCCGCGATCCCAAAAAATATAATATATATAAAAGGGGGATCGGCTCGTTAACCCTCGCCCCCGCCGGGACCGACCGATGGAGGGTTGCGACAATCTATATTTGAAGTGACCAATTTTTTCATCCGGGGCGATGAATTTTTTGTTGCTTTTCACCAATTTATGGTGACAAAACATGAGGTTGCATTTGAGCAAGACAACCTAATTTTGTTGCTTTAGGCAAAGGCGGCAAAGTAAACGGCAAACAAACAGCTCATGACAAAAGTTTTTGGTTGCCTATGCCGAAGGCGATAAAATTTGGACCTAAAGCGACAAAAATCTTAGCCAATTTTTTTTCCCATAATGATTGTGCAATTAAGAAATTTGTAGATGTCTTCGAATTAATGGAATACACGCAATCGTTGCGATTTCTAATTGGAAATAATACATGAGTTTTTTTTGTGTGTTTCACCTTTGTAAAGGGAATAATGTAATATGCGCAATCGATGTGATTGAGTTAAAACTTTAGAGTATGAATTCATTTGGACACATAATTTAATGTTAGATTGAGTTATATCTGATTGAGTAATTTATCTCGAATTCGACAGTTTGACTCTAGAGAGAGACTCTTGGTGATGCATGACCAAAGTGTTGACGTTCCATTTACTATAGGATTAAAACTAAAATAAGATAGTTACTCATAATGTCCGACAAGATTCGAGATAATTAAAGAATCTACTAATTAGTGGTAGGCATTGACAGCAAAAAGAAAGTGCTTTACTTGGCATCGTCGGATGCTTGTGGATTTTTTTACTTCAGCTCAATTGTTAATTCGAGGAAGCATTTAACATTTTAAACTCTTTGAACTAGGGAAAGATAATAAGAGAAAGAGCAAATGCCACAAATGATTCATAAATTTTAGTTTAATGTGCAATATGATCTGTGAACTTTCTAGTCATTGAACTTAAGTCTAATGTGCAATGTGGCCCCTGAATTTTTAATATATTCAATGCTATCCATGGTCTTTTGGTACATATTCAATTTACTCCATGAATTATATGAAGATGTTCACTATTGTCCCATATTGTCCATGAACTTGAATTAATGAAAGGACCACACTGGACATATATTGATCATGTACAAAAAATTCAAGGACTATATTGAGAAAATTAAAAGTTCGGGAATGACATTGCACATTAAACTAAAGTTCATGGATCATATTTAACAAATATAAAGTTTAGGGATCACATTACACATTGGGCCAAAATTCATGAACTATTTATGTCATTATCCCTAAATAATCATACTTTGCAAATATTGAAAAACATTGTTTTTGTACAATTAATATCTCATAATGTACAAAGTCACGCACTTTATTCAAGCCTGTTTGGGGTAAAATTCATCTTTAACTTTCCACCTTCTATAAGTTTCAATTTAGATAATATATTTTTCCTTTAAAATTTTGCAATGAAAGTCACAAGTACATGTTTTTAAAATAGTGGAATTTACGCAATCGATGCGATTGAGAGAGAGAGAGTTCTTAGTTTGACCATGGTATTGAAGTTGCACTTACTACAAGATTATAGTTAAAATGAGATTTTTACAAATTATGTTTGACAAGATTCGCATTCATCAAAGAACATATGTTTTTTTTTTTCAATAAATGAGGATTCTCACATGCAATTGACTATTTCTCGAAGTAGTGGGAGTATGCCAATGCTATCGAGTAAATCCCCAAGAAGTGGTCGTTGGAAGTCAAACCCGTGATCTCATCGGTTTAACTGTCTAAGGCCCAGAAAGCTCAACTAACTCGTCCAACATCCCATTGGCCAAAAAACATATGTTTTATTCAGAGAGTTGCTATAATAATCATTCTCTGCTATATTATAGAATGATCGAGACGGGTTGACCAGAAATTTCTTTCCCAAGTCCATAGCAATTGGTTGGACTTGTGAAGGAAATCCACAAATATATATTTTATGAAATTTGCTTAAATTCATTTATCCAAAAATGGAATCTAGAATTCCAACAAAAAAAAAAGGAAATCTTAGAATGAAAAAAAGTCCATGATGCACATGGTCTCTAGAGAACAATACAAGCATGTTTTCAATGTGAAACAAATATTGATGGGGTATAAAATGCTTACTTTAGGTATACTGATTTGGTGATGCAATTTATATTTAGTTCAAGAAAGAGACGTGTTAATTTCAATTAGGGTTATTTGTCTAGACTTATCCAAGTCAAAGTATCTTATTTACTTTCTGTCGAATCCAAAATATTATTCGAATTTTAAAAGATTACACAAAAGTTGTATGTGAATATTCATGCCATTATTTATCAGTTAATTCCTAATTAAGCGATTGGCCGAAAGGAAAAGTCATTTTCCTTGATTTCTTGCTTTGCGTCCAAAGAGGAAGGATAACTCCCTTTATATCTATTTGGGATAAGTGCACCGTAAGTCCCGAAATTTATTGGGATAGTGCATTTAGTCCTTAATTTTTTTTAAAAGTGCAATCATGTCCTGAAATTTGTCAATTGATGCGATCGAGTTACTCCATTCATTCTGTATAATTTGGCTAATTAAAAATGCTGATATGACTTATTTTATTATTTTTTATAAAACACGTGGCGCCGGTTGGGCACGACATAAAAAAAAATAAAAAAAGAAAGATAAACTAAATTAAATTTTAAAAATATCAGATTACCATAATAAAAAGATAAAATATTAAAAAAAATAAGCTAACAAAAAAAAAAAAAAAAAAAACGAAGTAGCGGGCCCACTACCGTAGGGTGCCGCCGGGAAAGGGCCCAAGGAGGTGGCCGAGGCCTCTCGTCCCAGGGAGAAGGCCTGCCCGAATCCGGGGAGAGGCCCGCGCCGTTTGGTCAAGAGTTTGGGTGGTCGCTTGAAGTTCTCCCGAGTTTTGCATCTTTTCTTTGTCGTTTTTCTTCATTTTTTTTTTTCATTTTCCCATTCTCTTTGCTATGATTTTCTAGGGCAAAAACCTCTCAACGTTAGGTGCAGCTCCAAATCTGCTCCAAACTTTTTTTATCTCAGAAAAAATATCAAACTTTAAGTCCAATCCCAAATATGCCTCGAACTTTTTTTTGTCTTAGAAAAGCCTCCCAAACTTTAGATTAATCCCAAATCTACCTCGAACCTCTTTTTGTCTATATTCTAATCTCAAATCTATCCCGAACTTCTTTTTTGTTTCGGAAAAACCCCAAACTTTAGGTCCGGTCCCAAGTGTGCCTCAAACTTTTTTGTCTCGAAAAAAATCCCAAACTTTAGATTAAGTCTCAAATCTACCTCAAACCTCTATTTGTCTATATTTTAATGTCCCATATATCCCTAACTTTTTTTTATTTCATAAAAACCCCAAACTTTAGGTCCAGTCTCAAATGTGCCTCAAACTTTTTTGCCTTAGAAAAAACCGCAAACTTTAGATTCAGTCTTAAATCTACCCTAAACTTTTTTTTTTTTTTTTGTCTAAGAGAAAGTCACCAATTTTTATTCTGATCTCAAATCTACCCCCCATTAGCCCTCTATTCAAAATCACTGCTTTGGTCATGCCTAATTTTCATATCCTAAAATGATTTTTTGGAGAATTTCGATCATTTTTATTGGGGTGAATTAGTTATCCAGGTGAAAATGCCACGCCGGTTCGTACCTATCACGCCCATTGATTTGTTGATGTGAATTTTTTTATTGACATGGAAAGGCCATGTCAATTTGGCAATGACCATAGGTAAATTTGAGAATATATTGAAAATTTATGATTTTTTTAGACAAAAGCAAAATTCGAGGCAAATTTGGGACTGTACCTAAAGTTTAGGGATTTTTTCCGAGATAAAAAAAAAAGTTTGGGGCAGATTTGGGACTGGACCTAAAATTTGGGATTTTTTCTGAGACAAAAAAATTGCCGTAAATTTGGGATTAGACTTAAATTTTGAAATTGTTTAAGGAATGAGGCAGTTTTTCTTGTTGTCGCCCCTCTCTAAGTAAAGGTAAAGTCTCTCGTTCAGGTAAAATGGTTGGAAATGGAAAGAAGCGGAAAAGAGTCAAAGGCGGTTGCTGGCATTTGTGTCAAAAAATGATAGGGTGTGTTTCAGGGGCGAGCATTCTCTTGCCCGAAGAGCGAACTTGGTGGCTTTTGGAGGTGGTCTTCCATTTGGGCTCCATCGGCGGCCTCCTCCTTTAAATATATAAGCTCACGTACGTATTACGTGATACCATTGTTGTATTATCATCGCTTCGTGTTTAGCTAATGAATTATCTCACGTGTTTTGTTAATTAATTATCTGACGTAGCTCGGGTTTGGCACCGCTCGTTGGCGACTCTCACAATACAAAAACAGTCATGTCGCCACTCTGTATGAGCCTATTCTGATAATGTTTGACTGAAACAGATATGTTTGTAGAGATACAGGGAATTGCAAAACCATGAAGAGATCACTGTAAAAGCCTAACTTCCACAAAAACCAGTTCTTTCTAATCCTTTTCGGAACCCGCCCTCAACTAACTAAGCATGAAATGGCAAATAATAAGAATGGACTCCATTCTCTTCCATTTGTCAGATGTTAATTAAGGAGGAAATCATCGAAACTAGGAAGAAAGTGGAGAAGTGAATCGGAAAGTTTTGTTTTTTGACACCTAAAATTTTCACCCAAAAGTCTCTTGCGCATCTCACGAAAATTAGAGATTGAACATGTAAATTTCATCTATCGGGACTCCTTAGTCCTACATATCTCATTCTTTATTACATTTTTCTGCATTTGAGAATTTAAGTACCCTTTTTAATAAGATGGTGAATTTTCGTGAACCCGCTCCAAATTTTCTTTGTGCTCAAAGGAAAATGATCGAATCCTCTTGCCAGCCACTTGCCCAAAATTTCTTGCTCCTTCACTCGGCGTGTGAGAGGTACCCCCCACAAAACCCGTTCCAAGTTCGAGGTCCTGTATTTCTTAATACAGGACCTCGAAAGTTACGCAAATTTTCGCTAGGGACACTTATACCCGTTAGGCATTTTCCCATCCGGCCGAGACATGCTTAAATCATATTTCCGTGCCCAACTTGAAAGAGTGATATTGCTCTTTCAAGTTAAAGCAAAGCCCCATCTGGCTCTACTTTTTCGGATGAAGGTGAGGGCCACTAATTCTCCTTGAGAGGACTAGCTACGTAAGAGAATATCGATGCAAGGACAATGATCAAGTCGCTACCTTGGTTAGCATTCTCCTTGCTGGAGGGATCAATAGAAAACCATGCGTTGTCTGCTTGACGAATTTCTTTTAATAGTTAGATTGTTTGGTCGCGTAACGCCTTTGATGGACAGCTTGCTTTGTTTGCACAAGATTGATGTCAAGGACGGATGATCTTAGCCTGCGGCAAGCTTAATTCAAGCATGGATGCCCACGGGAAAGATGATTTCCAGAAACAATGAAGAATGGCTTGAGGAGTAACAAGATCCTGCTCCAGCTCAATGTAAACTGACCTGTTTTGGACACATATTGTGGTATACATAAAATGGTGCAAGTTGAAGCTACCGTGATATCTTATGCATGTGAATACTCTGAAGAGGGTCACTTGAGCCTGCTATTTTGCACGTGGAAGGGAAGCATCAGTTAACATAATAATTTTCACTACATCCCTTACTATCACAACAATAACAAGCTCACTGGCTTTTTGTGCATGTGTTTCGAGTGGGTAAAACGTGAAAGAGTACCAACTTCGAAGCTGCTCGTTCTGATCAGACTGGCATGATTTAAGGAGTAATATAAAGGCGACATCATCCGAGACAGAGAGCAAGGAATAAAAAAAAAAAATTCAAGCCCTGCAACTGATTTTACATTCATATAATTCCGACCAAGCGGAACTAAACTGGAAAAAAAGGGTAGCCTAACCCTAAAGGAAGGAACTATTGACTCAAGTCTCCTTATCTTCCCGGTACGAATGTTATTGAAAGCAAGGATGAAACCAATCTATTCCGGGCTACGGACTTTGAATGATGGGACAATTAGAGCAAGGCCATTCAGTCTGAAAAGAGATCATTCAGAAAAGTCCATCCAAGCTCCAAAACGACCACATTTTCAACCTGAAAAGATCCATGAAGACCATATTGAAGCATTCCATCTCTCAAGTCTCAACTCATCGACAGATGGCTAAGCTGTGGAAAGTGAAGAGCAATGGTTTCTATTTCCACGGTCTCATTCTCATCATCAAACATTACATCCCAAAGTCATAGCCTCCTCAACTTTGCTGATTTTGAAATCAGCTGAAAGAACTTTGAGGATGTAATTGAGAAGTCCCTAACATCCACTATCTCAAGATTATTGACAGTGTCACCAATATCAAGATGTGAACGCTTACGTCGTCAGTAACAAAATGCTTCAAAGTCCCCTTTCCAATGAGTTCGAAAAGCTCAAGAGCAAATTTTTTGGTGCAAACATTCAATACTATCTGCTTCCAAAATGAATTTGTCCAAACTTGTCGCCTCAATGTAAAAGCACCTCAACATAACACTACTGACCCCAACTGTGACTTGTGCATCTGACATTGAAGTCCCCTTTACTCATATCTATGTTGAAATTCTGCCACCCTGTCCATGCTGATGCCATTTCTAGCAGGGGCATTAGTCAGTCAACTACTCTGAGGAACCGAGACTGAGAAGCTAGGTTGTCTCAGGTCGCCTCCTAGTTCCTTTTTTATGAGCCATTCAAATTTCTTCTCTAGTGGAGAAATACTTCCTGAGAGGAGTAATGCAATAGCAAAGTTCAGGTGTCGTCCTCACGCCAATATTTCACAATATTTCATAAAAAGGGAAATTGCCAGTGCAGCCCTGGACCTTTTCACTACATTTGCCACTTTCATCGACAACTCCGTCATTTTCCACCTGCATTGGAAGACACATAATTTCAACATAGATACGAGTAAATATACAGTATCATCACTACAGAAACATGAACAAAACTCCCTCTTAACACTGTAATAAACAATTGAAAGAGCAGTTGCCCCACCCCCCAAAAAAAAAAAGGAAGAGTTTAGCATCAGTTCTGGCCAAAGAAAAAAGAGTATCGCCAAATTAACAGATCTGTGCTTCAGATGTAATGCTGTTATCACCATCACTTGAGAGAATTGAACAAGAAGATAGTTGACCCACATTGAACAAAAAATTAGGTAGACATAACAAGTAAAAGGTAGCCCACTGAGAGCTGGACATCAATGTCCAAACTCCACAATGGCAATCAGAGAAAATAATTGTCCTTAAAAACTTGTCGCCGACCCAACCATCAGTTAAGTTGTGATAAATTCCGACCATAATTGTTGGAATTTCGCATTCCTAAGCTTCCTAAACTTAGTAACACTGTATGGTGCACAGGTTAACTTAAGTGGGTGAGTTTTACGTGACTGAAATTTATGATATCAATATCTCCTATAATCTTCAATGCAAATTCATGAAATAAAAATGTTTACATAACAGATTTCAGTAAATGACATGGTTTCATTTTTAATCGATTTTTCTTTTCTTGAATTTTTCTCTAAGTTCATCTTTCTTTATTACCTCCTAGAAGATGTGACCAATCAAGAAGAAAGGGAAAATTTGCAAGAATTACTAAACCTCACTGAATGTTAAGAGCCAATTTTACAAATCTATTAAAGTATATACATATGAAAACACAGGTCATAACAATTAATGGAGTTCTCTCATTAGTGGACATCACTAATGATGAGACTCAACTTTTATAGATGTTCCATGACATGAGACTCCGGAAGAAACTAATAGAGTATGACCAAAACTATTTCAGCATGAAATATATTTAGTGACCTGTAGGATAAATGGCTACTAAGATAATAGAAATTGAAAAAGATTCTGGTATTATTGGTCTCATAGTGCCATAGTTTTGCACATGTGGAGGGTCATGACTACTAAATAAGCAATAACATTACTGTCTCCAACTACAATATAACCTCTAGGGTTTCTCGTAAGCTAGTTTTACTGCAGAAAAGTGTCTGAAGGTTCAGGTAGATGCACCGAATTGAGCAAGCAATGAAGCATTATTTACCTTCTGCAGCCATTTTCTTCCGTATCTCATGCGCAGCATTAAAGATACCCAAGGTGGGCTTGTTGCAGACGAAACACTTCTTGTTCCTCGCGTGATGCTGAAAATAGGAATGGAAAAGTTGAATCATTAACAGTGGAGCCAATCTTCGAGCTATCCAACTCAGGACTAAACTCATGCAGCAACCACAACCACCCCTAGATTCAAGTACCGTGACCATGACATTTTGAAGGGAACTACAAATTAGAACTCCGTGACTCTTACAGAAGATATGGAAAAAACACATAAGCAGCTACTCACATGCCAGCCAAAACTCACTGTCCTAGCAAGCAACCATATACAGATGGCCCATATCTGAGCTACCAAAGGATTTACCCTTCATGTATTCATCATTCCAAGTACCACTTCAGAGAATATATAAGAATCATAGAAGGAAAAAACAGAAATGACCAACACACGAAGGATTTTAGAAAAACACAGCATAATCACAGGCTGCCACATCACCGAGAACAACTAACTCCCTCCGCCACCCTTCAAAACCCAATAATTTAGAGTCGCATTTGCTTAAAGACAAAATCATAGTGATACGACCTGACACTTCTGTGAATGATCTCACACCTACATAACTTATAGCATGCGATCAGATCCAAGTAAATGCTACAACTATGGCACAATAAGAAAAATGAAGAGAAAAAGAAAGAAAGGAAGGAAGAGAAAAGAAAATAAAGGAACCAAGCATACACCTCACATATTGGAGACGACTAGTGTACCTTTTCCATCCCTAGCAGCACAGCATAAGGCTGGTATATTCAAGATAAAATGGAAATAACTGAAAAAAGGACTGGATGCAGATATCTACCTTTAGTGCACAATGCTCACAGAAGTAGTGCTTGCATTTTGTGACGACTGGATCAACAAATCGCTCTCTGCAAATGAAACATGCAAAGGGCAATTCATCATCTTCTTCAACCTCTGTTTGGTCAACATCCTCTTCATCTCCATCATCCCCTCCCAACGCTAAATTTCTCTTCCTTGCCTTCTCTGCCTCTTCCCACTCCTTCTCCAACTGCCACCCAGGTTTGTAATCTCCTCTGTCGTGCATAAATTTACATGCGTCTCCATACCCACAATAACCAGTTTCTTTGTAGTCCTTGCATATGTCAGGCTGATAATCAAACCTTGCTGAGACTCTAATATGAGCTGAAGCTCGCAGGGGCCCATGCGCCCCTCCAGCTTTCTCACTGGATATTGTTTGCTCCCTCCGAAACCCCGCCTTGTAATCAGTGTAGCCGTGGATCCCTTTATACAGCTTCTCATCACCAGCGCCCTTACTTTTCCCACTCATCTCATTAGTTGCTTGCTTAAGAACTCTCTCTCGAATAGCTCGAGCATCTTTTGAGAACTCAGTCTCAGTTTCAAGAGTTGCTGTTGCTCTGCTATCATGTTCAACTTGAATTTCTTTTGAAGATTCAAATTGAAATATAGTTTTATCAGAATCAACCTTTGATTCTGCAGACATAGAGCTCTTGAAGGATCCAGTTGAAAAATACAGCTTATTGTCTGTCCTTTGAGGTTTTCTCTGATTACGTAACACTGAACTCTCTGTCTTGGAATCTTCATCATTATCTTCTTCAACCATCCGCTTCCTGATATTCTTATTTTTTGACGGTCTCCTGAAAAAGCTACACACTGACAATGGAAGAAATGCTGAATCAGTATACTTACATTCTTAAGAGGGAACCTACAAACAGCATGAGTAGAAGCTGCTGGAAAGATAGGAGTTTGTATGGTACATCAGGAATTACCCTGTTCAGATGTTTGCTTTTCACTTGTCTCCTCCAGATTTCCTGTTTCAGCCTGCTTAGCCTCACCAGAATCCACCATAATGAAGCCTCGCCTCCCAATGAAAAACAGGCTCGCCAATCACGTGCTCCAAAAGCAAAGACACTACACATGCAATTGTATCATAAGGTAATTGACATCCAGAATTTCCAAATGATTCGAACACCAAGCAAAGACTATGCTTGTTGCTAATATCAATCGAAAAATACATAAATGCAACCATGTCTAACTAAAATCCTTGCTGAACAGCTAAATGTATCCCCACTTAATGCTTCAGCTTTATTTATATACAGTCTATACCATACATGAGGCCTCATTCATATACTCATATACAAAGAAGTATCAATCATAATAATGAAGCCTTGCCTCCCAATGAAAAACAGCTCGCTGCTCACGTGCTCCAAAAAGAAAAGACACTATACATGCAATTGTATCAAAAGGTAATTGACATCCAGAACTTCCAAATGATTCAAACACCAAGCAAAGACTATCTTTGTTGCTAATATCAATCGAAAAGTACATAAATGAAACCATGTCTAATCAAAATCCTTGCTGAACAGCTAAATCTATCTCCACTTAATGCTTCAGCTTTATTTATAGACAATCTTTACCATCCATGAGGCCTCAACGAAACATATATCTTTCACACAATATCTAAACTGAACTAAAAATCTGGTAAAGAACATGTATCCAAAAAAAAAAAGTATAAAAAACGGGCAGCATAGTATGTAAAATATTACTAATTTAGCCAAAAAATGTTTAAAAGAAAAAAAAAAATCCAGCAAAGTAGCCCAGCTAGAGAACTCAAAAGTCATGCTGATATCTCAGACCCAATCCAACATCAAAATGGAACCCTAAACAATACATTCCACTCGAGCCAAGTCGTATCCAGTTCGCCACAAATCGAAGCTAATCATGCTACTCAAGAAGAACCAACCTAATTCGGGGGGCGAGTGGCCCTAATCGGTTGGAAAATGAGTCACATTACACAATGATGTTCGAATATTATACTATTCTCCAAGAAGGGACAAGACCTTGTGAGATTTATCTAGAAATCCCAGCTGAAAAAGGAAGAAGAAGAGCAGTATACGTCCCACAGAATCCGAAAACATCGAAACAAACAATCGTCGCCCTAAACATCTAAAACAGCACTCGTCTGAGACTGATAGTGTAAAGTGCAGAGAGAAAAGAAGCTTATTTCCTCGTATCAAAACCAAGCGCGAAACGTGAACGTACCTCCTATAAACTCTCGACGACGATCCTCCTCAGATAGTTTTGCGCTTCAGGTTCTTGTTCTTCTCCACGATATTCGCTGTGTCCGCCAAGACGTTTCTCTCAAAAACCACTGCTACACGGAATCAATCCCTGCGACGAATGGATCAGAGCGCATAATTAGAACATGAATTTCGTTCATCCAGCTCAGGAATTTGAAATTATAAACGACATGAGCGTGAAGAACTCTGAATCAGAAGTGGCATACTTACCTTGCCGTTGGTCAACGACTCGGCGAAGCCGTTGAAGAACCCTAAAGTCGTAAGCGCTCTGCTCACGAGAGAAACAGAGAGAGCGCGCGAAGACGTCGACTTCCTCGGAAATCCGCTAAGCGCTAATTTTTCCGCTGTTTTCACGAGAGATAGGAGAGTCCTAATCCTAATTCTGCCCCAATTGAAAACGACGTCGTTTCCTTGTCGTGATTGGGTCTGCTTTCTCCCCCCAAAGCAACTTCGAGCGCGATCCTTCCGCGTCAATTCAACGGACGTGGGTCGGGTCGGGTCGGGTCACGACCCACAGGTGGGGACGAATTAAAAGTCGGTGCATTTTTAATTTTTCACCAGATAAAGAAGAAATTTGAGGTCGAAATTAGATCCGGCTTAAGTTGGGGTTTTTAAAAGAATCAGTCCAGAGTGTTTCTCACGATCTACTATCCACTACTACTGGTTAATGTCTCGTTATCTAAATAGCAGTATATGTGAATTAATTATTCCTTTTTCGTTTAGAAATATTAATTTCAACCATAACATGAAGGGAAGATATAGTTTAAGAATGCATAGGAGATTTTTTTGTCTATTTATCATTCGAGTAAGGGCGAGTCATGGAGATATGTAGTTTATTTCTATTAAATGAGTGGATATAGATGTTCATTTTTTCAGTAAGGCGTTTTATTTGTTTGATTTTACTTTTATGTTATCTTGAAATATATGTCATGCAACCAGTGAAAAATTCACATATATGAGTTCTTGAAAAACCTTATTTTAGATTAAAGTCCAATGCTTTCTCGTGTCGTAAGTTCATAGACATCATGCATGTAAACAAATTTGAAAGAGCCTAATACAAGGATATATTAAGTATGCATATTCCATGTATCATGTATTATGTATATGAATGAATACCTTATACTATCCTTAATTGCCCAACTTAAATAATTTTTTGGTGACGTGATTAAATTTGAAGATGAATTAATCATCTGAGTATTTTTTATCGAGATGGCTAACATTTTCACAATGTACCCACTTCATTTAATTTGGGATAGATTATGTACTCTTACATCGCGTTGGAGATCAAGAAATGTACGAATAATAAGAACATCGAATTATAAGAGCGAAAGTATATGATTTGTAGTTGCAGAGTAAGTAAATTTAAGTTTGTTGATTTATGTGAGATTTTTTTTTTTTTTTGTCGAAGATTGATGCGATATTTATTTATTTTTTGGTCGAAAATTGATGCTAGATTAAGTTGTGGTTTTTGTGGTGTATTGTGATGTAGCACCATGTCAAGACTTGTTATAGGCTAGTTAGCACCGACACGGATACGCCGACACTTCATTTAAAAAAAAAATACAGATTTCCGACACACATGTTTGGGACACATATATTAAATATGTTTTTTTACATACATGATAAAGTATAGACTCAAACTCAGACCATCACAATAACAAATGGTTATATCACTAATAGATCCTGATTCACCAACAATTTTCACACAAATGTCAATTAGACTAGACCCCCTATACCTCGTCCAGCGGGTTTTCAATACCCGCAGTCGTCAACTCCAGTTATTTCCTTATTGTATCTTCTGCTCTACAACTCGAGTTCTCTGATGACTAAGGACAGATAATAAAAAAAAAAATTGGAAAAGAGTAAATCAGAAAGTCGGAAGCGCAAGAAGCGAGCGGCAGCCTAACGTAAGATCGAACTCTAAGTACCAAACAATATCCCAAACAAGCAATTGCTCCATCTTTTGTGTGATCAATATACATGAAAGAGAAGTTTGAATGAACAAGCAGTACTAATCAGTAATCACACCAGAATCGCTAATTGACTATATATTTTAATTTTGGTGTTGAAGAAGCTTTATGCAAAGTTGACTCGGCATCACCAGAGCGCTTCAGAAAGAAAAGAGGCTCAACTGTTCAAATCGCCAAAATCGAGCATTTTCCAACAGAAGATTTACAGGGTATAGAATTTGTATTTCTGTTCCAACTGCACGTCAGAGTCTTTTGATCAATTCGATCTTGCATCAACATTTATTACCGGCAAGTAGCAAGTCCACAGAAAAGCGGTGAAGAGAGAGAGCGAGAGAGAGAGAGAGAGAGAGCTCAGGCATAAGAGTCTAAAACGGGGATGAAATCAAGCAGTAGCTTTCAGAAGAAGAGAGACGAGGGAGACGATTCAAGAGCTTTGGGGAAGGGAGGATCGGGCGTCCCAAGACTCAGGAGGTGAGAGCTAGGGCAGATTAGGTGTTACCGTGTTGGGATTTGGTGGACTGACTTTTTTGCCCCTTAAAACTTCAAAATTTGCAGAAGCTTTTCCGGGCGTGTTGGTGTGTCACACCGGAGCCGGACACGCAAGTCAAGTGCGTGTCCGGCTCGTTCGACACGCGGTCAATGTGTTTCCGGATGTGTCTGACACGGTTTGTGATTTCTAAGGCTTCGTTTGTTTTGTGAAAAATAACTTTTCGAAAAATATTTTTCGTATTTTTCGATAATTGGGAGGCGGAAAATGAGCTAGTCCCGGAAAATATTTTCTCCCTATGGAAAAAATTCCTTTAAATGTGAGGAAAATGTTTTCCTCTTTTGAAAGAGAGAAAAACATTTTCCGTACTGTTCGTTCCTCCTCTCTTTCAACTAGTTTTTCTTTTTAATTTTTTTCTTTTTGCTTTCTTTTCATTTTTTAACTATTTTTTCAATTTTTTGGATAAAATTTATTATTTAATTACTTTTTAAATATTTTTTCCCTTTTTCACCTTTTTTTATTTTATTTTTATTTTTTTTAGTATCCCCTCTTCTCCTTTGACCGGTTACCAGCCACGGCCCCAGTAGATGGCCTGCTAGGTGTCCCCAGCCTCACCAGATTTGGCGAGGCCGGGCGAACAATCACCGGCTTTAGTCGAGGCCAAGTCACCGTCGGCCGACCTCGCGCAAGGCCAAGAGAGCCGTCGCGGGCCCCGGTTGAGGCTAGGCCTCGCCAAATCTAGCAAGGCCTCGACTGGCATCACCGGCCTCATGCTAGGCCAGGCTAGCAGTTGTTGGCCTCAACCGAGGCCAAACCTTGCCTGTGGTCAGTCGCCAGCCGTCCTTGTGGCCAATTGAAAAAAGAGAAAAGAGACAAAAGGAAAAAAAAAAGATAAATAATTAAAAAAAATTAAAAATTGGATTTAAAAAAATAATAAATAATAAATTATTGAATGAAGTGCATGGAGGAAAATTAAATCCAATTTTCCATACCAAACAACAGAAAATATTTCCCTAGTCTTTTTCATATTTCGATCAAACACTGGAAAATATAGTCATTTTCTTGGAAATTGACTTCTCGGAAAATGTTTTTCAGAAACGATTCATTTTTCGCAAAACAAACGGAGTCTAAGTTATAAATATTATCACAAAGAACTACATTATTTAGAATAAAATATTACTTACAAGTTGGAAAGAAAATTTATAACTCTTAGGATAACTTTTGCAATGACAAAAGTTCACGCAAAGAAAGGGTACGTATTCTACGAACCCAAAATGTAATTTACGAACTTCCGTTTTGTCACGATACGGCAAGGGATGTTACTCAATCAGTCAATCATTAATAATAAGTAAGTAATGGATCCATCAAGCGAAAAGAAGTACTTTCAAGTAAATTTTATTTCCTCTACATAAACCCGTTCCTCTTGGGTTATGTTACTGCTCTGAATAGTAATTATTTATTTTCCTTTTACGATAAAGATGAATACCTGAACTCGTGGTAATTTTATTGCAGCTATAATAAAAAGTTTACTTTTTTTTACACCCAAAAAAATAAATAAGGAAAAAAGCCACTAAAAACTCTAAATTATGTTCACTATGACACATCTACCCTAATTATTTTTGTCACTCAAAAAACTCTAAACTTGTACTCATAGGAAACATTTATCCCAAACATATTCTTGCGATAAAAAACCCTAGACTTGTATCAGTATGACATATTTACCCTAAATGTAGGGGTAAATGTGTCACATACCTACACATTTGGGGTTTTTGGTGTTACAAAAATACAATTTGCGGTAAATATGTTATAAGGGTATAAGTTTGGGGTTCTGATGTAAAAAAAAAAAGTTTGGAGTAAATGTGTCAAACGGGTACAAGTTTTTGAATTTTTTGTGTCACAAAAAAAAATTGGGGTAAATGTGTTATAATAGGCATAGTTTAGGATTTTTGGTGTTTTTTCCCAAAAAAATGATAATAAATAGTTTACGTTTATGAGTAGTAATTACTAATTACACTGTGGAGTTTCTAGTCCGGGTAATTAATCAATGAGGTAGTAAACCTCATATTAGTCATAAGTTATACTATCTATGTGTAATTATTGTCCGCAAGTTATCATAAATTGTCTAAATCCTCGTATTTGACGACGGCTGTAGTTAAAACATAGGGATAATTATTTGAAAAATTCTATACATATTCTACAGCAGCCAATTGAAAATCTAAATGTTTTGATTATGCTAATTTAGTTTGAAATCTATTGTATGATGGCCGATTAAGTTTTAACATTTTAATTATGCAAATTTGGTCTTAATTTGATGATTTTTCAATTTAGTCATAAACCATTAAATGATTTACCAATGTGGCCTTTTTGGCTAATTTTGATCGAAAATTACTTTGGCGTTCTAGCCAGCGTCAGCGTTTTACATCGCACATTAGTTGGTGAACGATTTTTTCCAATTTTTTTAAGAACTTTCTAATTTTTTTCTTTTTCCTATTTTCTTTCTTTTTTTTTCTTTTGTTTCTATATTTCATTTTCCCATTATTTCCAGAATTTGGAGAGTTTAGTGAGGGCAAAGTTGGAAGGAATTCTGAAAATACTTAGAGCCCAAAGTAGCTATGGACGTGTTTTGAGCTAAAGGTTTTTAGGATGTTTTGAAAATGCAATTGCATCTCCCAAAATCTATATGAAAAATTGCCAAACAGTACTTGCATTTGCTCAAAAAGCCTTTAGAGTCTCAAACATAATCATAATTGTCCGTAACCAACTGGAAAACTTGACAATCTTATCGTGAGTGAGTAAACTTAAACGCCAACAAGTTTTAGACAAAAAAATGGTAATAAGTTAGTATTGGTAGCCAATTTAATAGGTAATAAGTCCCTATTATTTTAAGAATAAATACACGAATAACCCTCAACCGATACACAACAAATTTACCTAAATCAATTTCTGTATCAACAAAAATCTCAAATTGGTATACTTGTGAAAAATTTACCCTCAATTAGTTCCCGTTAAGTTTTATTATCAAATTATTGAATTAGATGACACGTGCAATTGACGGGTGCACCATTTGTCACATATGTACATTTGGTAAATTTTTATTATGTGTACTAGTTTGAGGATTTTTTGTCATCAAAAAATTAATTTAGAGTAAATTTATCATATGTATATTAATTTAAGGTTTTCATGATATTAATCTTATTTTAAACGATGGGTGGTCAGAACTGAATCCCCTTTGATCCCACGGTTCCCATGGTAGAGATTCTGCACTAGACCGGTCCCGTGTCTTGGTGCGCTGGAGCATAGAATTAGAGAAAGTGTTGAGCAATTAATAATAAGAAATATTTAACTAGCTTCTAACTTTTCTTAGTCAGTGTCGTTAACAACTGTCCATCATTGTTTGCATGAAGTTAAGCGCATTTAAAAAGGGCATTTTTTATTCCAATCAATATTTCAAGTGCTGTTCGATTTTTAAAAGCAATTAAGCACTATTTTGCAAATTTATATGTCAATATTGATGTTGTATTAAAGTTTAGTGTTGTGCATCAAAATAAGTCAAAATACGTGTACCACAAGTCCACAATATATAAATGGGTTAATACTAGAACAAATTCCGAACTGATCTTTTTTTGAATTACACCCATTATCTAAAATTTTGGATGGAACAAATTCATTGACACAAACAGTTCATGAGAGAATATTGAGTTATTTGGGCCTTCGAGGATTTACTCGTGCCATATTTATCTCAAACTAATTTTTGTATTGTGAAAAATTTTAAAGCGATAGATTCATGCCATATTTACCTCAAATTAATTTTCACGCTACAAAAATCCAAAATTGGTGCAATTTTTCCAAATATACACCAAACTACCGGTTACAAAATATTAGGGATTCTAACAAGCTCTTAGGGAAAATTTAGCATTTTTCCAATATAAGATTTTAGTGATTGAGATTTCATGGGACACAAAAATTAGTTTGAGGTAAATATGACAATGGTGCACCAATTTAAAATTTATCGTAACATGAATATTAGTTCAAGGTAAACATGGCACGATGTACAAGTTTGAAATTTTTGACTATGCAAAAATCAATTTAGACTTTTTTTTTTTTTTGGTCATAAATTTAGACTTAATATGGTACGAATATACCAATTTGAGATTTCTCGTGGCATTAGCCCTATATAAATGAACACTTAAAGCAAGGATATCATTATTCTTCGGGTTCCCGAGTGATTGAAGAACAATTCATTTTCTGTGACATGAATTTTTGGTTCTTAACGCAGTAACCAATTGCCATGATCTTGTCGTTGGTGCCATGATCTTTTTGGGCAAAAGGAAGAAAGGTCATCATGGTTTTCTTCCATTTTTGGCTTTATCTCCATCCGGACGCAACGGCCCGAGCACGAGTCTGAGGATCTTGTCAGCAGTTGGAAAGGTAGTTGGCGCTTCCGTTTCGATTCCACACCTATCGATCCACTCTCCCTCTCTCATTTACGCAGACGCTGCCGACAATATCAAAGAACGTTAGTTTCTTGAAAATTTCCGATGCTTGTCAACGATCACTCGTTACCCAAGTAGAGCCTCTCCATTCTTCGTCTCCTTCTTTCCTTCCGTCTTCCTCTCTTCAATGGCGTCGTACCCACTGATCACCATCCTCGGCGCTGTCTACTTACTGGCTTTCACTCTGGCACCGGTGACGCAGTCCATCCCTTTCGTGGTCTTCCACGGTGAATTCTCTCACTTTCTCCTTTGAACGTGTTCCTTAGTGCCCGTTTGCGTTTTGGTTCTTCTTGGTTCTGAAATCGTTCTGTTCTGTCGTTGGGTGAGTGGGGGTCTTTGCCATGCCTACCTTGTGTTCGCTGATTTATTTGCTTCAGTGCTACTTGGAGTCAAGTATGAGTTGTTGGTGGTATCACGTGCTATAGGATTTGGACTCTGCTTTCTTTCTCGATTTGGTCCTCAACTAAGTTGTTTTGTTTTTCACGTTTGGTTTACTTCTTGGAAGGCGCTGTTGGTGTCGATTGGGAATTTGAGCTTGGTGGTACACAGCATGCTGTTCATGTTCTTTCTGATACGTGTTTTCACCACTTGGTTATAAAATTCTGTGACTATGAAGGGGGAAAAATGTAGTCCCAGGACAAATTGTGCTTCCATACGCTGGCAATGAGTCATTTTGGGGCTTAATCTAATTATGCTTTCGGAGATTTAAAATGCCCCTTCATCATTGTCATTTCCTTACTCTACCTAGTTTTTACATAGTAGTTCTTTCTCTATCCTCACTGTTTGTACTGATATAGTTAGTGCCTTTTTCATTAGAAGAACAGGAATGTAGCCTTGAAGTTGTGACTGTCTTGCTCTTCCGAGAAATTTTGTGCAGTGTGAGGTTGTCATGAATCCATTTGCATCCAACTTCCCTCTTTCTGAAAAAAAATGCGATTGTGATTTGTTAAGTCACATGCTATAAATAAATTTTTGGCCCATTCCCTTACATCGTAAGGAAAATGTAGAGTAGTGCTTAGAACCCCAGAATAAGATGGTGAAAGTTAAAAGAGGAAAAACAAATAGATTTCAAGGAAAAAATGCTTCGGGAAGGACCGTGGCAACTAGAGGGCGAAGTCAATATGATGTGGAACGAGGTGTCTAATTGCATCCCGAGAGTGGCAAGAGGGGTGTTAGGGGAAAGTAGAGGGAACAGACATCAAACAAAGGAAACTTGGTGGTGGAATGAAGAGGTGCAGGAGGCAATTAAATAGAAGAAGGAGCGATTCAAATGTTTGCATAAATGTCCTAATGAAGAGAATTTGCAAAAGTTCAGATTGGCGAGAAAAAATGCCAAGAAAGCTGTGCGAGAGGCCAGAGGCATGGTTTTCTCCGATATGTACAAAAAACTTGGGAGCAAAGAGGGAGGAAAAGGTATCTATAGGATTGTAAAGATAAGGGATAAGAAAAGTAAAGGCTTGACACGGGTTAGATGCATTAAGGATGAAAGTAAAAAACTCTTAGTAAGAGATGCAGAAGTTAAGGAAAGGTGGATGAGCTATTTTAATAAGCTTTTTAATGGAGAGAGCGATAGAAGTGAGGTGGATATGGAGGACGCTTCTGATGATCTAAACATAAGGTTTGTGCATAAAATTAGAGCATATGGTGTCCCTATTGAAGTGTGGAGATGCTTAGGGGACGTGGCAATAAGTTGGTTGTCTAACCTCTTTAATAAGATTCTCCAAACTAATAAGATGCCCGATGAATGGAGGAAGAGTATGCTTGTGCCTATCTACAAGAACAAGGGGGATATCCATAATTGCTCCAACTATAGAGGCATTAAGCTTATGAGCCATACAATGAAGTTGTGGGAGAGAGTTATTGAGCATCGTTTAAGAATAGGGACCAAGGTCTACGTAACTCAATTTGGATTTATGCACGAAAGATTTACCACAGAGGCTATCTTCTTGATACGACAATTGATAGAGAGATATCGAGAAAAGAAGAATGACCTACATGTGGTGTTTATTGATCTCAAGAAGGCGTATGATAGGGTTCCAAGAAAAGTTCCGTGGTGAGTTCTTGAGAAGAAAAAGTACCTTCAAAGTATGTATAGGCAATCAAGGATATGTGTGATGGTGTTGCTACCGTGTGAAGGCTTGTAATGGCACATCAAGTTATTTTCCAATCACGAGAGGCTTACATCAAGCTTCGCTTTGAGTCCTTATCTCTTTGCCCTAGTTATAGATGAACTAACAAAAGATATCCAAGATGAGGTGCCGTGGTGTATGCTATTTGCAGATGATATTTGTGCTTATTGATGAGACCAGGACTAGGATTGGCATTAAATTAGAATTATGGAGAAGCACGTTGGAGTCTAAAGGATTTACGTTAAGTCAAAGTAAGACTGAATACATGAAGTGTGAGTTCGACATGGCAAGAGGAGGAGATCAAGAATCCCCGAATATGCTCGGACAGGAGGTACCCAAGAAAAATGCTTTTAGATATCCGGGATCAATATTGCAAAAAAGGGGGAGAGATTGATGAGGATGTAAGCCATAGAATCAGAGTAGGTTGGATGAAATGGCGTAGTGCATCGGAGTTTTTGTGTGATCGCAAAATCCCTCTTAGGCTAAAAAGGAAAATTTTATAGAACAACAATAAAGCCCGTAATGCTATGCAAAACTAAATGTTGGACAGTACGGTGGTGACATGAGCATAAAATGGGAGTAGCATAAATGAGGATGTTAAGGTGGATATGTGGTCATACAAGAATGGATGAGACAAGAAATGAAGATATTCGACGAAAAGTTGGTGTAGTACTGGTGGCAGAAAAGATGAGAGAACATAGATTGAGATAGTTTGGGCATATTCTTCGAAGATCCCTAGATGCTCCGGTAAAAACAGAAGTTTGTTACCAAGAGCATGACATGAAGAAAGGAAGAGGTCGGTCGAAACTTACCTAGGGGAAAGTAGTAAAACAAGATTTAATGAAGTGAGAAATAGATTGGCGTATGATTTGTCTTAGGATGAAGTGGAGGAAAGCTATTAGCATTATGGAGGGGCAGAATTTCTATATTCCGGTCGTCCTTTTAGTCCTTTTCCCCTATATATATTTATATATTTTAATTTTTATATAATTATTTCTTTTCCCTCAATCTGTCTTGCTTTTATTTTATTTATTTTTGGGTTCATCAACCGCCGACCCCGACTAGTTTGGGATAAAGGTGATGCTGATGTTGATGTTCTTTACATCGTAGACTTTTGGGAGGGACAATTTGTCTAACATGGTATCGGGGCTTCGAATCCCGACACTCCCTCTCAATTTTCTTTAGCTTGTTAAAACCTGTTATTATGCTCATTTTCATGTATCGCCAGTCATTTTGTAAATGTGGTTCCGTCCACAGCCTGTCTTGCAGGTGTAAGGACCAATGTTTACTCGAGGGGGAGTTTTTAGTCATTTGCTACAGATATATGTTTAGCCCATTTCGTTACAGCTTAGACTTTTACAATTAACGGATTGTCTAACATGATTAAAGACAACTACTTAAATTGCATGCTAAGGATGCACACCAGGGATTGAGGGACACTGAAAATCATTCTTGACCTCGTCCATTTCTTGGATGAACAATTCTCCAGAAATGTGTGCCGTACATGTTGCTCTGCTAAGACGTGTCTTAGGCTCCATTGTCATAGGAGCGAGATGTTTGAGAGTTTGTGGAAAATGAGCGCCGGTGGTCCACACTGCACTGTTGTACATGTTGATCTTGGTAGTTACCTCAGTTGACATTTCCTTTAAACAAAATGATGTTCATGAGTTGTTTGCATCAGGTATTAGCGACAAGTGCAGCTCCAAAGGAGTCACACACTTCACAGAGCTCTTAAGCAACTGGTCCGGTTCTGAAGGCCACTGCATGTATGGTTGCTTTCTTTGAATCTACATTTTCAAGATTCAGCTTCACATAGATATTTTTCATATTACCTTTTGAAACACTGTTTTGTCTGAATCAATTGTTAATTGGATGCTTTGCCAAGGAAACTGCTTGCTTGAGGCTCCAACAGTTAATCGATGCATATTCTTTTTCCTTATTTTCCTATGCTTTGGGAAGTTTCAAACATATTACCTTTAGAATGATGTTCATATACTCGTTCTGAAGACGATTCTTCTGATGTTCTGAATTTGTACCTCTATGGAGCATTAGCTACATTTATATCTGTTCGTGGAATTGGCAATTAGGTCCTATCTGAACCACCGCGACAACATTTGTGTATGTAGTACTGATTTCTTTGTTAACGGCAAAACTGCATTCGTCAGTGGGTTATTTTGTTTAACTAAACCTTTTCTTTTGCATCTTGGTCTAGACTTTTCTCCCACATTGGTGCCATGGTTAACCTTTTTAAATTTCATTGCAAAATGGACTTATTTTTGTCCATTTACTCTTTCCACTATCTCTTACTTTGTAGTGAAATAGGAGACGGTGCATGGGACTCCTGGACTATGTCAATCCTAGAGCAGGTAAGTTGTCATATGGCTATTGTTGTTTTCCATAATGATTTGTATCTGACAATCCTTGACAATCTGTTATGTTCCTTGCCTTTCAGACTGCCATTGCTTGTGAGAAGGTGTGGACAGTTTCTGGTGAGATATATTGTCTTCTGGTACCGAAAATTCACTTTTACTGGAAAAATTTCGATACCACAGGTGAAGAACATGAGCAAACTTAGCGATGGCTACAATTTAGTCGGGCTTTCTCAGGTAATGACATTGAATGTCAATCTTAACCAAATTTTAAGTCCCTAACTTTGCATTCCCTCATGTAGATGGAGCCATTCTGCAGATTCTGTGTTATAGTCATAGACAAGTGGGGAATTTGTTAGATCTACCAAAACCGTAATTCAATTGGACTCGAAATTGAGCATATTGAGAAGTTTGTGATTCTTTTTTTGATGCGAGAGAAAATCTGCTGCTGTCAGTTGAGTGAGTGAGCTATTTACATTGACAGCATCAAAGAACTAGAGCCCGGTCAATTCCCAGGAAACATGACTAGGTTAGCATCTCTGAGATGTAAGCTTGCTGGAAAGAGAACTAGAATGATGGTTTCTTACTAAAATCTCTATCACCACTGGGGCTATGGGTTATATCCGGAATCAGAATATACAATTAGTATGCGAAAAAGTCTTTTATATGAAGCGAAGTCTCTCTTCGTATTGGTCTTTGGACAGTATGTTTTGGCTATATAATTTGTTAATCAGTCAATCTCTTCTGATTTATGAGTTTTGATTGGATTAATAATTAAGTGAATCGGTTTGTTAAGTGAGTAACTAACGTTTTTGAAGTACTTGGTCTAAGAAATGTAAAAATTATCTGACTTGAACTGTTAGCACAGGACTTAATTCTTCATCATCCGTAATTTCAATGAGTTTACAACATGTTAGGAAAGAGAGGATGTTGATAATTACGTCTTATAAACTCCAATTTTAGTTAAAACAAAATCTATAATTGAGATATTGGGGTAGTGAAGGAGTTCAAGGTGGTTTCCTTGTGGGAAACTTCATGTTTCTCTAAAGTGTCAAATGCTTTTAAAATTTTTACATTGACGTTATAGTAGCCATTATTTAGTGATAAACATGTGGTTTAGATGCTGCAATCTTCTACTCTTTATGTCTAGTCTATGCCTTTCTATGTTGTAATCCAGTAATTCTTAGGCAACATAACCAACGTACTGTATCGATGTAGTTTATTGACAGCACAGTTAGCTTAATAAGTGACGGATGGATAATAGACCATGCTGTAATCTGTGAATTCTTGTTGATGTCTTTGTTCTGTTGCCGTATACCTAGTTTCTCATATTCATGGTTAGAGTTATATGTCTACCCTCATTGCAACTTACCTGCCGTCTCACAGGGCGCCATGATTGGTCGAGGCGTTGTTGAATTTTGTGATGGAGCACCTCCGGTGAGATAAAGTTCTACACAGAGTGAATTAAACAGTTTCATGTCATGTGTTCTTTCTTTTCGATATTGAGTTGAAAACATGTGAATCATTTTATATTGTTCATAGATTTTTTCCCGGTTTTCCTTTCACGAGTCTTATATATTCTACTACTGCCCAACTTTTGAGATAATGCATAGAATCTCTTTCTCTTCTAATGTTTTCTTAGAGATGTCGAAATATAAAACTTTGAGAGAGTCACATTTTTAAACAGTGAAACGAGATTCCATGTTGCAGAATGACCCTTTGTCAAGCTGTGCCACTATGGTGTAAATTTCTGCAAATTTTACTTTGATCCTAGAAGTAATACTTGAGTGCAGTCATTGGCCTTTTAAAATCAACCTCTTTCTAGTACGTTGAGCTGTGCTAGTAATACTGTGGGGCTAGATTAAGAACGTTTTATGTTGGCATAACTCATCTGAAGCTGCTTCATCTGTCTTCATACACTGAAGTTTCTCTTGCTACTATATCCTGTATGTCTTCCCTCTTCCCTCTCAGAACAGTATATAAAGTGAAGAGGAACAAATATCTTGACGAATGTTTAGGCAGGAATAATTGACTGGAATGATTTCCATGCTGTAAAAAGATTAATTACCTAATATATTTCAGAAGAAAAATGGGTCCACATGGGAATGTCAGCTTTTAAGGACGACGCAGAAATTGCAGATCACAAGCCTTTTGATGTTTACTTTATGGTTGTGCATTTCAACGGGTCTTTAGCACATTTCTGCGCTAATTCCATGTCCCACCGACCAGTGAGATGTTTGGATAACTTTGGATGGAACTTGGTCCTTATGACATTTTTCCTTCGCCACTAGTCAGACTTCTCAATGATTTGTAGCAAATATTTCCCTAAACTGCAGACATGGGGCAACGTGATGTCACAAATTAAATCAGGTGCAGACTCTGCTAAGTTCTTTCTTGCTACACTACCTAATATAAGGGATAATTTGCTAACCTACCTTCTTGACGCTGTGGTCCTTTTTGATATTATTGGCAGGGGAACAAAGTTTCCTACTGCTTAACCAGCAAAAAAGACATTTTCTTATATGCTCTCACCTGGATTGAAATTTGCGATACATTTGATGGAAGTGCAGATGGTAAAAGAGGAAAAGTGTTGTCATAGTATGGTTCCATATCATGTCACGTATAATTTATAATGGAAAGTAAAATGTTAGTTGACCTGCGGCAAAGAAAACTTGGTCTCTTCTTTTTGCATATTCAGGAAAAAAGGAAAAGAAAGACAGGAATAAAGAAAAGAGTGAAGTTATGTGTGCTTTCCACTTGTGTATTTTTTGGATAAGTGGACGATAGAGGAGGCTTGTTTCCGTGGTTCTGTTTCTTTACTTTGACCCCAGTACCTCTCTGAAAATTTTCAACTTGCTCTGTTATTCAATTACCAAGTAGCGAGTCATTCTCTTAAATTCTTTGATCCTCATCATTCCAATCATTACGAAGCAAAATTCCTTCTCCAGAGTGCCTTTCTTAACTGTTCTAACAACGCAAGCTTGTTTCTCTGTTCGTGGAGCAGGTGAAGAACTTCATATCACTGGCAGGTGTCCATGCTGGAATTGCGTCTATACCGTTTTGTGGAGTAAGTTGTCCATTCCTTTTTTGTTTGGTCCACTCTTTTAACCTATTATTAGCAGCGAAAAGGAAGCTCGTTCTGTTGCGATCTTGTAAGCGAGAAAGTTAAGTATCCTGACGCAGGATGCGAAAGACTTCTTGGTAAGTTGATATAGTCGATGAAGAGATAATCTGTTTGACTATTTGAGAGTAGTTCTTTCCGGTAGAATTGTACATGACAAGGGCAATAAAAAATTATTTTTTCAAGTCTTTCCTATTATTTGCAAATATGACTAATCTCCCAGTTTAGGATGGAGAACGTTTCTCTTAGGGTAAGGTTGACATGCGTTTCTGGCATGTTTTTAGATTGATTTGGCATTAGGATAGGTCATTCTCTAGCTTTCTCTTGGTTGAGGTCTCAAGGGGGTTGAACTTTGCTTATATAAATGCAGTTTGTTTTTTTTTTTTCCTTCTTTTACAGTCTGGTGTCTTCTGCGTTCTTGTGGACTATTTGATCGAGCTACTAGGGGTCTACTCTGCCTATGTCCAGGTTTTGCTTTGTCTTCCTAGTCATATTTTGTTTTGCATTACCTTTTTGTTATATTGACACCTAAGAATAATGTTGCTCAGTCTTATCCAGACTACTTTTTCCGCACCATCAACAACTAGCTTCTTTATACATCCACTATAGAAATATTGCGCCAAACTAATTGTTTCTCTTCTTTCACATGTTACTGTTTAACCGCATCTTCTTGATTTGTGTGGGAACCCTAATACAATCACAGGAGCACTTGGCACCCGCCGGTTACGTGAAGATTCCGACTGTGAGTACGATTCTGTGTTAAGAGAGCAATTATTTAGATGGGATGATTTTTCGTGTATATCTTCTTGAGGGTCCTAATTTTGCTCATCTCACTGTATTATCTACTGAAATGTTTTTCATAACCATGCCTAACTAGGTACGGTCCATAGTACTTTTTGTATAAGATAGGAGCTATGCATATGTTCATGATTTCCTTTTTTTAGCTTATGTGTTTGATTTGCTAGCCATTTTTCTCGATGCGAAACCTCATTTCACTTGCTATTGTGTTACAAAGTCTGAATGTTCTTTCAATTAAGCATGGTGTGAATTGCTTTTCGTTTCTGCAGGACCTTGCTAAATATCTAAAAGGTTGTAAGTTTCTCCCAAACTTAAACAATGAGCACGTGGATCACAGAAACTCAACCTACAAGGAAAGATTTGCTAGCTTGCAGAACCTGGTCCTTATAATGGTGAGTTTTGTACAGTGTTTTTGATTTTGGACTTGTCGTTTAGAGCTTTATGATGCTAACACACTTTATTTCCCTCTAGTTTGAGCAAGACACCGTGTTAGAACCAAAGGAAACATCCTGGTTCGGATACTATCCAGATGGAACTTTTGATACTATTTTGCCTGCACAGGAGGTAATTCTTTTGTTGATTGGACACGGCATTATCATTTGATAGTTTGTCATTGAATAATGATTTGTTGGCTTTTGCCATCATCAAGAAACCAAATCTTTATGACAAATGAATTTAAAGTTTCAAAGCACCTTAGCAGTAGTACCTTGAAATGCAGTTATCAGTGTCATTAACATTAACCAGCAATGCTCTCGGAACAGAACCTAGGGAATAGTGATGGTCACTGAAAATCAGTGGTAAATTATTTGTGCTACGGTAGAATGTCCTTGTTGTTTAGAAAGCATGCATTTTGAAAGGATCCTCCTGGTGTTGAGCTATTTTTCTGCAGGATGTCGATGAAATTATTTGAGCTATTTTGGAATTTACAGAATTTCTGGAAGTAACTGTGTTTTCTTTTGGGTTGATATTAAGAAAATCTCAAACTGGTACATTTGTGATAAATTTTTTTCAAATTAATTTTTTCACCACCAAAAGCCCCAAACTGGTATACTTGTGACAAATTTACTCTCTGTTAGCTTTTGTTAAATTTTACCGTTAAATTGTTGAGTTAGGTAACATGTGATGGTTGATGAGTGTACCGGTTTGAGATTTTTATCCCCCGTTTGTCACAATTGTATCAGTTTAGGAGTTTTCGTGGTATTAATCAAATTTAACGGATACTAACGGAGGGTTAATTTGTGACATGTGTACCAGTTTGGGTTTTTTGTGGTCAAAATATTAATTTGGGGTAAATTTATTACGGGTGTATTAATTTGAAGTTTTTGGTGGTCAAAAAATTAGTACGTGGATAAATTTGTCATAGGTGTACTAGTTTGAAATTTTTTTGTGGTTTTAACCATTTTCTTTTGCGCCTTGTACGGCCACCCAAGAAATACTACAGAGATCAAGGTGAAGCATTTTCTAAGCCTTATATATGTTGATTAACCATGTTGAAAGTAATACTGAGGATTATGAAAGCATAATCTTTACCGACCTCTTCCCCTACAATCTTATGGCGTGGGTGTACATCCAAGACACGGTCTGCGATTGCATTTTGGCAGTGATTTATGATCTTCATTTGACTATAGTGCATTCGCTTTTGGGAGTTGATAATCTAAGGAAAATTGCATTTACATTAGAAAAATGGACGAAACAGAATCGGTGAAAGAACATATTGCGATATGGTGTTGTCGCTGTGGTGTAAGTTTCGTCATAACATGCTTTCACCCTTAATGCCACAATTTGAGTCCTTTCACCATTAGTTCAATGGGTAAAAAAGAGGAATGTATCTAAGCGATGCATTTCCTGCAGACCGAGCTTTACGTCGAGGACTGGATTGGATTGAGGACGTTGGATGAAGCCGGGAAAGTCAAATTCATCAATGTCTCTGGGGGCCATCTCCAGATCTCTCTCGCCGACATGGAGAAATATATATTACCTTACTTGGTGGATGACGGGGCATCAGCGAAGAACGGGGCAACAGGAACGGCTTTTAGTAGTTTGACGACCCCATGGGTTCAGGGCTTGTATCGAAGAATGGGTAGACTGTTCGAGGATCGGCCGCTGCTTCTCTCCGTGCATTAGCGAGTGATGCATTTATTCCACGCACCAACACGAAAGACGAAGTGGAATTATTGTTTCTGGCACGAGCGGGCAATTGAATTTTTATAGGTTGATATGGTGTGATACATTCTTGGCCTTGTGTACCTAATCATTCGATGATGGTTTCTTTTTTTCTTTTTCTTTCTAGTGTTACATGAAAAACAGGTCTCAGAACATGTGAGATCCAACAAGATTTTCGGGGGATTGGAGGGAAAGTACCATAGAGCCCGTTTCGTCTGTGGGCCTTTGAGACCCAATCCGCAATTTGAGGTTGATAATTTCACTAGGACGTCGAAAGTTTATTAACCTCTACCCTGTCTACCTGTAAAATTTGAAAGAATTTAAGAACCGACAAATCAATTTGATGTTAGTAAATCACCAGTAACTTGATTTTTGTGAATTGACGGAACTTCTTCAAACATATAACGATCAAATAATCAGATTAACGGAGTCTATAAACGGTGTAGAGTCTTACTATAGATACACCGAAGAGAAATGCTGGACGAGAAAAATTTCAAACACGGATACCCCTCTCTTTGAAAAAACCTTTTGTTACCTAACTACTGCGTTGAAGAATGTTCGGGGGAAGTGAAGTAATTGCAATTAACGGTAAAATCAAATTAAACTGATTAATGCTACGAAGAGCATTATTTAAAGTTCAAAATTCCACAAAATCCAACGCTTTCCTTGCAACCTAACGGCAATCAGCAAAACAATACCAACTTGGCAGCTCAACATACGATTGCTCAGCAACTGCTAACCCTCTTGGCTTTTACTTGTCGTGCTCGACTCGTCTTAAGCTCGGCGCTCAATCCAATGTGTTGACGTTGACAGGTTCTAAATCGGACAGCTGACGTGAAAGTGCTGGAACTCGACAACTGACAAAGCAATAAAAACATTTTCGGGTTAAGTACACCCCAAGTGCCATAAGTTGTGTACGGCGCTCACTTTAGTGCCAAAACTTTCAAATCGATCACTTTAGTGCTAAGATTTTGTAACTTCGATCACTTTAGTGCCAAAACTTTCGAAACGATCACTTAAGTGCAAACTTTTTTTAAAAATGATTATTTAAGTGTCAATATTTTAAAAAAAATGATCACTTTAGTGTCAAATTCACCGAGCCACGTCATCTCAAATATTAATAAAAAAAATGTCACGTGTCGAATTTTCGGCAAGCCACGTTAGCTCAGGTACTAAAGTGATCATTTTAAAAAGAAATTGGCACTCAAGTGATCGAAGTTACAAAAACTTAACACTAAAGTGATCGATTTGAAAGTTTTGGCACTAAAGTGAGCGCTGTACATAACTTATGGCACTTGGGGTGTACTTAAGCCGAACATTTCCCATGCACAAGGTCCCGGGACAGAAAAAACCAGCCCAACTTATCAGCAGCTTTAAGCAGTTTGCTTTATCTTCTCTCACGCGTTGCCCTCTTCGGTCACCGTCCCCGATGTTCTGAAAGTACCTCAGACAATTGCAGAGGGTGCTCATTGGAGGATCCCGTAATCGAATAATAAGTTTCTGATGTACCTCCTGAAAGAGCTAGGTGTCCAAGCTAATTCAGCTTCGGGCTCAAGGAAACCAACAATGGAGGTCATAATCATGAGACATCCACCCAGGACATAAGTAAAAATTCCAAGCCCGATGGTTCTGGTCAATACCACATGCGTACCACAAGCAAAGGCTAGCACCATCTCGATTATCGCAACCACAATGCAATTTCCTGCGAATCCAGCATATCTTTCCTGGAAGCAATTGCTCACAAAACTTAATACGAGTTGAAAATATAGTGCCAGGATTGAGAAACCGAACGCTGTAATGTTTCATATCACAAAGGCTTGGAAAGCTGCCCTGCCAGCAAGAGTCGCCATCCCTTGGTCGGGTCCGTCGTTGTTACAACCTCCGGGCAACATGAAGGCCGCAGCGAAGGTCACCGTGGCTATGTACTTGAAGGTCGATCAAGCTTTTTTTCGACGAATTGGCAGGATTACTTCCTGTTGTGGTCGTAGACATAGCTGGTTCACCCTCAACAAGTTGCTGGTCTAACCTCATCTTCAAATATTCAATAACCAAGCCTTGAAAACCAGGGGATCCCCGAGAATTTTCCAACACATGTTTGGCTTTTGTAGTTCTGTAGCCGACCTAAACAATGCACAGAAAGTAATAATTAACGAGTGGTCTTTCCCGGAGAAATACTACTACTTCCTTTTTTGGTCGAAATGGAGAAATACTTGAAGATCCTCACGTTACACACCGAAAACCTATTTACAACAAACAGGTCTCCTGGGGAGTGCTAAAACATAATGAAGAATTCAATCAATATATCTCTTTTAGATAAAAACAAGTAAATAAAGTTTTTTGGATTAAACAATTAGCGTTTCAGCTAATGCTTTAATTAAATGAAATTATCTACGAATTTGTTGAAATCCTTTCCCAGATGGGGCAGAGTGCAGGTTCGCTCTTTTACCTCAAAAACTGTTTGAAAGAGGGCTGAAAAGAAACACAAGGATTTTAGATAAAATATTGTACAGAAAATTCTGATTCTTTTGTATGAATGTCGCACAATAGTTACTTCAAAGTTGGAAGGTGCATATCAACTCTTGGATTGGGATTTTCTTAAGTTACATCTTAGAGCTACCTCTTACACGGTTGACGCCTCAGCACAAGAGCCATTAGACAGTTCGGATTTATCCTTTTCTTTCTTTTTCCTTTCCTTTTGTTTCTTTTTTCCCTTTACTTTGTCCCCTAAAACCCAACATCAAGGTCGCATTTAGTTGTCCAAATTTCTAGTTATGATAGGACTAAATAGGATATGATAAGGAATCCAAAGATTTTTTCATATTATATATACAATTTGATGAGCTACCGATATAAAGTCGGGGTAAGTAGAGGCAATGGGCGATTGAGATCGACTCTATTTTGCTGAAACATCATATTGTTTTAGAAATTATTCAGTGATAAGTTGTGATGAGCGAGTTATTATTGAGAAGAGTTTTGTGCCATCTGAATTTCGGCACAAAACGGATCGAGCAAACCCAGGAAAGCCGGGGGTCTTGATTTGAAGTCGAATCATTTAAGAATGACTCGCCAGCCTTACTCGTTGTCTTATCAAGAATAAACAAGTGCTAAACAATGGAATTATTTGACCACTTTTCACAAGTTAAAGATGCACTCATGCAATCAAAGCCTTTAGGACTTCACTAGGATCCCACGTTGTGATTTGATGTGATTTATCCATACGTTTACGCTTCCTTGATTTGCACATTTATTTTTGCTGATTGCGATTGATAGGCTAGATACTCCCATTTGCATGAACCCTTAGATGTTGGAGCTTTCCTTACCCTAAGACATATGCATGAAAATCATAGTTAGAAAAATCATTCAACTTAGTGTCGCGACCTAAAAATCGGGTTTCTAGGCTAATGGATTATCAGGTTAATTATTTAACTAACCTAACACGGACTCTCCCAAATCCATACCAAATCGTAACTTAACATGCAAAGTTATTTGAATTGGAGTCGCCACTAATTGTATTTGGTAGGTCAATTAGAAACCTAAGTAAATTAGCAGGAGAACTAAATTACTTTTACGAACCGTAGATTCTAAATCCGGGGACTTGATTACGCTAGATTACTCTAACGCCCTTTCGTTACAATTTTATTTCATGAAAAATTTTTGTCGTGCAACATTAACCGATTTTAACCTAAGTCACTAACAAAGGTTATCATGCGATTGTACAATCAATTAATTGAACATCCAGACGCCAAGATAAATTGTTCTCACTTTTGAATTTTTGCTTTTTAACGGGATAAAGACTAACCTATATGCAATGCATGAATTTAATCTAAGATGCAAATGAATTAAATTAAATGCAAGAAAATCCTAAGCATGCATATGCAATTAATTTAATTAATTGCGTGACTAACCTAGATGACATGCAATTAAATGAAACTAATGTACAAATAATGTTACTGTCTAATTAAATTGACTACATAACTTACGAATTAATTGAAGACCTAAACATGCAAATTCTATATGATCTAAACCTAGCATGCAAATGACATAGCAAGCTTGTTTTAATTTTGTATTTTCGGATTAATGAATGACCCTAAATAAAAATATGCCTAAAGATAATTATCTTACATATTTTAGGGTTTAAGTTTGCCTAATCCCCAACATATTAAAGATAAATTATTTTAGACATGAAAATCTACTCAAATATGCTGATTCTATCCTAGAATGCAAATCTAAATTAACTTATTCTAAAAATTAACATGATTCTAATTCTAAGATGCCACTTTGTCTAAAATGCAATGCAATATCTTTTAGAATTTTAAATATCAAGCAAGAGAATATTCATTCTAAAGATATTATGCCAATCAAATCAATTGGATATCTCAACCGATTTTTGAAAATATTCCGCGATATCTGAATCCGATCTTTAATCCGTAATCTTACGGTTAATGATTGAATTCAAATCCTTGCTCATGTGGCAAGTTGCGGATTAGGAAAAGAAAATTTTCTTAATCAACCTGTGTTTTGTTGTTGTTTTTTTTTGTTTTTTGTTTTTAAAAGATGCATAATTTAAACATGCAATCAATCAAATATCGCAATGCTTTAAATGAAGCAACTGAATTCTCAAGAATATGCAATTGACTTCAGGATCTATGCAAAATAAGGTATCCAAATATTAAAAAAATACCTTGATTGCCGGGTAAGCCTTCTTAATTCGAACTAGCACCACTAACACCCGCAAGCTTTTGGGATTGGCAACTTTGGATTCGTATGGACTTGATGACGTGAACTTGGCATGGGAGTGAGAGATTGCTAGTGGGCTGAGAGATCAAGACAAACAACTCAGCAGATGAATGAGGAGGACTCCAAAATTGACGCCACCGCCTGATGAATTCTCGATTTCCTTGGCTGGACGCCTACTTTTGACCACCGAATAGCTTTCAACTGAGTTGAAATCGCTGGAAGAGGTTCACGACCGGATTGCTCGTTGAGGAATGGCTTTCGGGGACTACTCTGGGCGCTCGAAGGACTCAGTTCGTGAGACCGCGGATCACCAGTTAGGCGAGCAACGGATCGAGCGGCTTGGATTAGTGACGTCAGGGGCTGATCTGCTCGGTTCCTCGGGACTGATCAACGAAGATGTTGGGCTGAATCACCGGCAATATGGAGCAACATAGTGGGCGATACGGGTGTTGTTCAGGCGATGGAGCAAAATAGTGGGCAAAACGATGAGTGTCAGAGCTTGTGCAAGTATCCTGACACACTTTTCTTTTTCTACAACTAGAATTGTTGATCATGAACTTTCAAAGTTCTTCTCTCTCCCTCGTCTTTTCCTTTGACTGACCCCTCTCTCATTTTTTTTAACTCTCTGCCGTGAAGCTACTGTGGGGCCTCCCCCTGAATGTAAATCAAAGAGCCTTTTTATAAGCCAAGACTAGCAGGTTTCTCTTCCTTTTGAATGTTTAAAAAACTTTTCTGTTCAAGATCTTTTGAAGATCAATTCTGGTTCAACAAATCTAAAAACATCCCTTTATATTTTCTTTTTCTAACTGGCTCTGCCCACTTCCCTCTTGATTCACGCCCCCTTTCATTATCATCATTTTTCAAAAAAGTCCACGCCCCAAAGATCCCATTCCGTCATACAATCCTGAGCGATATTTGACCACATGGAGGATATTGGCTTGATTGATTTTTACATTCTTGCGAGCTTAATCCAAACTGAATTAATTTCATCCGATGTCGGTCCGACTCAAATGCAAATGTAAGTGCATGCTAAAATAAATTAATCTAAGTAATAACTCTATGAAAATGATTTTAACATTTTTGCTAAGGACTAATGTTAGTTCCTAATTTTTATGCCATAAATAAGAATTCAAAATTTAGGTGTCAACACTTAGGTACCAAAATTACATCAATGGAAACACTTGCGTAACTAAGTCCCCAACCCCTTTTCACCGATTTCTTAGAACCGAGCGAATTTTCCCAACCACTAGGTAGGGTTCCCAATCTACCCTCCAAAAACAGATTGGTGGCGAATCCATTGGCATGTACACATTGCACATGTAACCCGACCACACTAAGGTCGAACTCGATATAAAAATCCTCCCATCTCGATTTGGTATGAGCATGAGAGGAACCGCGCCGAAGTCCATCCACTCATTTCTTGAAAAATTGGGAATCAGCAATCCATTAGCCTCGCCGCATCTCGGACCCCACCGTCTAAGGGCAGGTAGTGACAGAAAGTTCCATAAATAATTTAGCCATATTTGAAGTTGCCAAATGTGGGTCTTCAGAATTTGAAACTAGAGTATCGCAAAATCTGAACAATTTTTAGAGACAGACTTCAGAAGTAGAAACGATCTCTTGAATCTGAACAAAATAGAACACCGAATATAAGCTCGATAAAGTCCTCGTTGATGCTTGCACATAAGCCTTTTTCAAAGGTGATGGTGGAATCTTCTTAAGTGATATTCTACTCAATCTGAATAATATGATTCAACTTCTTTAGAATACAATGCGATGACTTTATCTTAAGCCCGAGCATCAATTTTGATCAATATAAGTTTCTCCATTCATTTGTTACACCTATGATAAAACACTTACGACATTTACCGCATTCTACAAGATAAATGATAATTTTGTCGAAATCAAAATATTTAGAAGAAGGCTTTCTCAACAAGTGACATTTTACTTAATCCGGATAATATGATTCAATCCCTTCAGAAATATACACATGATTCTCTTGTCTTGAGTCTGAACATCCAACCAAGGTCAATATGAACTTCTCTTCTCACGGGCATCATTTGAGCTTCTATCTTCTGGTCCCTCCATGCGTATTGGCAATCATGACTCTATCTCGATGTTCACCTATTCAAGGGCCTTTCGGGCTTTACCGAACTTCTTGTTTTAAGTTTGTTCACATTCTATTCGGGTACATTTAGCTCGTAAATACATCTACGCCCAATGTCTTGTTCACCATTGATAGAGAATTCAAATTCTTCAAACATTCCGTTAATACGACATCCGCATAATAGCTTGTACATCTTTCACCTGATTTTACTCATTCAATAAATATATAGGCAGCCTTTGATTTTCAAAACATCATAAGGAATTTTTACTAAATATCTCCCCTTTTTATGATAAAAAATAATATCTGAATATGCAGGTGTGTAAATACGTTTCAAAGATATTGAATTGTGTATACATGAAAAGTAAAAGAAATACGCCTAGTTGCCAAAAATAAGAATTTAGATCAAGACACAATAAGCACACAAAAGAAATACGCTTATTTAAAACTCCTTTGACAACTTTTTCCCTTCCGTGGGTAGGCAGCAATGGGAACCTTCTTCGTTCATTTTCTTTGAAAAAGAACAATGGGTCTGTTTCTTTGAATTCTCCGTTCTTCCTTACGCAAAATTGCAAATATAATAAGAAAGTGGGCGCATCCAGCTGAGCGGGAAGATGGACAAGTACAAAAAAGCCAAAAGAGTCAACGGCCGCGTCTCCCCTGCAGTTTCTTATTTTATTTTGACTTGTTGACTCTTTGTCCCGCCAATCTTCCTACTTTGGAGTTGTCTTACTTTATTTTGACTTTTGTCCTATCTGGTCGTCATCTGCTTTTTAATCACAACTCGAAACCATTACTCAGGCAGGATAGTTCCTGCAACATTGTGACTTCAAACTCACATGGCTCCCCCCTTTAGGCTAAGCAGTAGGCAGCAATGAGAACCATGATGGTTCTCCAGCCAAGCGAATATTCTGAGGAAACTTCAAGGATGGTGTTTATTTGTCATTGCAATGCACGAATATTCTACGGAAACTTCAGGGAAATTCTAACGATCATTTCAATGCACGAGTCTTAATGTTTATTTGTCATTGCAATGCCCACCAGATCCTTTGTGGAACGGGAACTTACTACAGGCCATTTCTACATTGCCGTTGGACTAGAGGACTCCACAAATTGTTTAAGACATGCAGAAATTTCTTTAAAAGGACTGGCAGGAAAACTCATAGCACAGTATATGCAACATGTTTGTGACCGTCATTTTCTTCATGTGCGTTCCTCTTTGGACAAGTGCATGTGCACCAAACACATTTATGCCTATTGGGAGTTACAAAACTGGAATTGGCACTACATCGCCAAGTAGCAACCTTTGCTCAATTTGGGCCAAACCTTGATCCCTACCACTCGGGCACTACTCAATAGAGCTATAAAGCTTACCTAAGTACTGAAAAATTACAATTGCTACTTCCAATTAGTAAACAAATTATAGTCATTTGTGCCTCTGTTAATGGATTCCGTGATAGAATAAAACTAGATAGAATTTCTCAGTATAAAAAAGTGATTCTAAATAGTGTCAAACCAGAATTACTACAATCCTTCTTAGAAAAAGGGACTTCATTAGGGTGTGTTTGTTTCACAAAAAAAAATAAAATAAAATAAAAAATCAAGATTTGGAAAACATCTTCCAAACAATGATCACTTGTATCACTTACAAATATGAGCGAATGAAAATATTTTCGTTAGCCATGAAAATAGTTGGTCAAAAATTGTTTTTGATGATGAAAACGTTTTTGGTTGACCAATTTTTCTGGGCAATATAACCAATTATTTTTTTGAAAAATATTTTCCAAATCTTGAGCTTTCGTAAAACAAACGCACCCTAACGAAAGGAAAAATCGAATTAGATGCGTTCTTAAAAGAAATTACTTTCACTTTCCTATGATGTAAGACTTGAGAAGTTTCTTAGGGAAGAATGAATCCGCCCTGCAATGAAATATCTCACCGAAAGGTGCAAGGCGAGGGCCAACAATTCTACTTTACCAAGGCAGTAGGTTGAAATCCCTTACTCCCCTTGCGATTTTGAAAAGGAAAGTAAATCTATGTCTATTTATTATCATTTAACGGATGAGGATGTGATCAATTTGGCCGACCAAAATCTATCACTTCCCTCGTGTCCGTTCCGTTTTTGGACTAGCACGATGAGAGCTAGTGCTGCTTCTGATCACTCCTCCCCGTTCATCTCTCGATCAACATGCATCTTTGGCAAACCTTGCAACAAAGAAATCAAGATACATGAACAGCGAAGGGATTTTCATCTCAAAGCCAAGATAGATAGTCATCAGGCATACCTTTTCCGCATCAGCAAGAAACCACCGTGCACTGGTCGTCCTTAAAAATTGCTAATTTCACACACGCAACACCCTCTGCTAAAGAAAAGGAAAAGAAAAAAAGCCTTTGGGCCCATTTTCATCTCCATGGGTCTCTAAACTACAGCTGAGCCTCCTCAAGGCCAAGATAAAAAAGCTGGGCTTTCTTTGGGCCTCACTACCAAAATTACAGAACCAGAACCTCTCCTTATTTTACCTGCACTTCCTGTTATTTCTGGATCTAACTTTGCAACTCAACTCTCGAATTACCAACTTCGATATTGTCCTTCACGGTGGAACTGAATCCAATTCAAGGAAGACTACCATCTTAAGACGTCCTTAGATGTTTTCAAGTCTAATCACCGTTCGAAGGGAAAGTGCACAGGCTTCAATAGTGAGGCTTCGTTTGTTTAATGAAAAATGAGCGATTTGGAAAACATTTTCCGAAAAATGATTGCTTATATCTTTTAGAAAAATTAGTCAACGAAAAACATTTTCATCATCAATAACAATCTATGCCTAACTATTTTCGTAGGTGATGAAAAAAATTCATTTATTTATTTTTTTAAGCGACATAAGCGATTATTTTTTGAAAAATATTTTTCAAATGGCTCATTTTCCGTAAAACAAACGGAGCTTGAATCTTCTCTTCCTTCTACCGATGATAGAGGAGAATTGGGCGCCATCTCTAGAGGACCATCAAATTTTCAATGCTGCCTTTTCTATTGGGTCCATTGAAAGCCCACCAAATGAAGCGCCAATCATTTCTTGTAATAGGCAAAAGGACCAAAAAAGTTAATCTATTTCATTAGTACAAATTTAGTACTAAACCTTTTGAAGATTTAATAATGTAATTCATCTAGCCAATTTTAGCGGGAAAAGCTTACATAGACGCTGGCTGTTCTACGTGACATGAATGATCAATACTTGTCATGACATGCTTTTACCCTTACTCAATGCTACAATTTGCATCATTCCACCATTATTTCTATGCGGGAAAAAAGAGGAATGTTTCGAGCTTTACATCGAGGACTGTATTGGAATGAAAACGTATCTGGGAAAATAAAATTCATCATCGTCTCTTGACCATCTCGAGATCTCTCTCGCTGGCATGCAAAAATACGTAGTACCTTACTTGGTGGATGATGCAACTTCAGCAAAGAAGTGGGGGCAACAGGAAAGGCTTCTAGTAGTTGGACGACCACATGGGTTTAGCGTTTGTATCGAAGAATGGGTAGATTGTTCGAGGATCGGTTGACATGGTGAAAGACTGAAGCGAAATTACTGGTTTTGGCGTGAGTAGGTGATTGCATTTTTATAGGTTGATATGGTGGTGATGCATTCTTGGCCTTGTGTCCCTAATTATTTGATGATGTTACTGGATTGACTTGAAAGTGCTGAGATTATACTGAAAGATGACGTTCCACTTCTATGAAGGCTTATGAAACTTAAGGAATAATCAGAAAGGAGAGGTCTTGGATCAGCCATGACTCCTGCTCTTAATAGTACTTCCTGCAGTTTTGCGCAATTATGCCACTATAGAGCAAGCATAGAAATCGAAGGCACCATATCCTAGGAAACATCAAATTCCTCGGCAAACCTTCCCCTATTTACGCCTTCTTGTAAACCTTTAGAAGAAATTTGGCGTTGCTGAATGCATTACAGTCACTTTCTAACATGCCCATTTGTAAAACTTTAAAAGCATTGGTAAGTCAGTAATTTATTTGACATTGGTATATCAATTACCATGCCAGCAACTTACTAACCTATTACCTGATCTACTTGTAAAATTTAACTTAAAAATCAATTTAATGTCGGTAGATTCGTTAAGATGTCATTATTAGCGTCTATGTTGTCTAAGTGTAAAATTTCAAAAGAAGTTGATAAGTGACGAATCAAATTTGACAATTCATTACAGTATGGTGACTCACTAACCAGTAACTTGATTTTACAAGTTCACATCATAAGCTTCTACAATCATCTACTAACTTGAAGAATGTTCGAGGGATTTAGGGAAATTAAAGCAATGGCAATCCCGGGTACAAACAAATAAAACTCATTCATGCTACGAAGAGCTTTTTTTTTAATTTATTAAAATGCCCCGAAATCCGGCATTTTATTGAAACCAAACGATTATCACCTAACAATACCTAAAGCAACTGGTCAGCAAATCTTACCTTTACCAAAAAAGCAATTGGTCAGCAACTGCTAACCCTCTTGGCTTGTATTTGGTTAAATGTGATGCAATCGACTCGTACGTCCTTCACATACACGAAGGTCTCTAACTTGTTGGCCTTTGCTGCTATTGTAATGTAACGCGAAGCTAATTCAATCTTGTAACTAAATCAATGCGAAATCATCAAAAAAATAAACAAAAACAATAAAGAATGTAGATATTTATGTAGTTCAATCCGAATGTTGATACTTACTCCACGGTGAGAGCCAATATCAAATAATTCACTAATAATAACACGTTCAAGTGTTTTCTAGCCAATTATGTCCAAATTCAGCCTGTTTAGCCTCACGCAATTGATCGATAAATAAATCATTCAGAATTAAATCACAGCTTGAAACACTCGCTAATGCACGAAGAAAATTCCTCAATTGTCATGTAAACTCTCCGCCCAACGAGGATATTGACGAAGAGACCATATATATCGAATGCCAAACAAAACAAATTATGACCCAAAGAAGGCAACACTAAATCAAAGAGCCTCATCCAATACAGACTCAAAAAATTGAGACATAATTTAACAGTTACGCTCCAGTCATCTTGAGCATGACAATTATGCTGGCGCTCAATCTGACGAGTTGAAGCTGACAGATTTTAAATTGAACAACTGACATAAAAGTGCCGAATTTGACTGCCAACCAATTTGCAAGCACTATGGTCACGGGCCTATAGAACCGGCCCAACTTATTAGTAGCTTTCCTAGAGTATCCCATAATCAAACAAGAAGTTGCGGACATATTTTCCGAAATAGCCACGTAGTCCCCCGTGTCCAGACTCGGGGTCAAGGGAAGCACCAACAAAGTACGCAATCATGAGGCATCCGGACATGACATAAGGAATGATTCCAAGCCCGATGGTCTTGGTCAATACAACATACGTACCACAAGCAAAGGCCAGCACCATCCCAAGTATCGCAATGTAAATGCAATTTCCCGCCATGCCGGTGTATCTCCGTTGGAACACAGATTCACCAGCCACAGAAGTATCGAATTGTAAGAATATCGCCAGGATGGAGAAGCCAAATGCAGTGGTGTTAGATATCACAAAGGCTTGGAAAGCCGCCCTGCCAGCAAGAGTCGCCATTCCTTGATCATGTCCGTCGTTGTTATGACCTCCGGGCATCGTGAAGGCTGCCGTGAAGGTGACTGTGGCTATGAGCACTGCTACTAGTAGTTGAAGGTCAACTATGCTTCTTTTTGACGAATCGAGATTTTCTTGATTGGCGATGCTACTTTCTGTGGTTGTGGTCATAGACACAACGCGTTGACTCTCAGCATGTTGCTTGTCTAGCCTCTGCTTCACATATTCAATAACCAAGCCTTGATAATTTGAGATTCCACAAGAATATTTCAACACATGTCTAACCTTTGCCGCTCTGTAGCCGACCTAAAAAATGTGCAGAAAGTAATTAATTAACGAGTGGTCTTTCCCGGCGAAATACTTCAAGCCCCTCACTAAAAACCCATTTATCACAAACAGCAACTCTCGGGGAGTACTAAACATAAGGAAGAATTCATTCAATTCATCTCTTTTAGCTAAAAAAGAGTAAATAGAGTTTCCTGGATTAAACAATTACAGTTTCTGGTGATGCTGTAATTAAATGCAATCATCTAGGAATTGGTTGAAATCCTTTTCCCAGATGGGGCAGAGTGCTAGTTCTCTCTTTCACTCAAACCCGAATGTTTTGCATTAAACCGCCTGGGAATTTGAAATTTTGTAAGTGATACAATGGATCATTTTTAATTAAACTATTTGTTAAATTATTATTTTTCAGAAATAAACGCACCGTCATTTCTGTTCACTCATCCAACTTACAGATAAACTGGTATTTAAAAAAGGGATATGACCCTACACGTTTGTTCAATCATAAATATATACCAACTCAAGAACGTGAATGAACCACAAAAACTTCACATGGTTATGCGAATTGATGTTGACATTCTGTCGTAGGAACATTAATGATAGATTTTTTTTTTTTGGGTAGATTAAGCGGGATAAAAAAAAACCTTTTTAATTTTTGCCTAATCAGTCTAATAGTTAGTATTCTAATAAATGTTAAGTGAAGCGAGGGAATGAAGCTTTGTTTTATTACGTGGTCCAACCATGAAGTTCAATTTTATTCGACTTTCTTAGTATTTATAATTTAGATGTGCAGTATGAGATCACTTCACCCTAAGTCCCTTTTTCAAACATATGTCACCCTTAATAAAGCAATCTATGCTACTATTTGCTAGGAAAACTGAACTGCAGTGAAATATGCTGAAACAATGAAGAAGCAAAACAAGCTGACGCAAAAAGATTTCAATTTGGTTTCTAGGCGATTCTGAAGAAATGACTGAGAGTGAACAAATCAAACTATATAGTGTTCAAGCAAGCATACCTCTTTATGAGCATAAAAAATATCAATGGCGGTCAAATGATCCTTATTTGTGGCTATACGGTCCACCCTCTTGTCTCGCGCAAGCATGTATATGGCTTCGTATTTTTTACGAAGCGCAGCCAAATGCAGAGCCGTGTTTCCGTCATCATCTTGTTCGTTTATAAGATCCTCCAGGTTTGGCATCCCAAGTATGTACTCGACTACATTTACTCGTCCACCGATTACGGCTGCATGAAGTGCCGTTTGCCCTTTGGTGTTCATTATGTCACCAGCGTCAGGACAGGATCTAAGAAGCTCTCCAATGACATTGACATGGCCTCGGAATGCTGCAATGTGAAGAGCCGATTGCCCCCCTTTGTCTACCACATATGCTACCGACGTATCGTGTCGCAGGAGCAATCGTACTGCTTCTACTTTGCCTGCGCTAGCGGCATAATGAAGAGGAGTCCACCCCGAATCATCGGCTTCTCTGATCACTTCTGGTCTCTTCTCCAGGATTTTCAACAACCCTTTGCAAATACAACAGGAATATGTCATGATTTAGATTGCTTTTAGCCTCTTTACATAGATATTAAAATTGCGTTTCATCTTGATACTTACATGTGGATGACCGAAACACTGCAGCGTGCAGAGCTGTCAAACCTTTAGGGCCCTTATGAGAGGATGACGACGAGAAAGCACCTAAATTCAGCTCAGGGATGTAAGTAAATCCTCTTCTTACTGCAAGATAAAGCGGGGATTCATCGGCAGCATTAGTAAGATCACGCAGTTGAGGATCTTCTTCAATCAGCAACTGCACCACCCAATTATGGCATCCTCTTATTGCATAGTGCAGCGCGGTATCCTGGTGCAAGTTCGGCTTCCGAAGTAGCTCTTTACATGCGTCCACTTGTCCGTCGTCAACAACCCAATGGAGTGATTTCGCCAAGTCAGTGAAGACTCGAACCACTTGGTGGCTTCCCACTTTAGCAGCAAGGTGCAGGGGAGTGTCTCCTTTAGAGTTAACTTGCCAAAGAAGGGAGGGTCCTGACGGACATTGAAGAACAAGTCCGATGAAATGCACCTGCTTGTGTTGAGCAGCAAGGTGCAGAATGTTGTTCCCCTTTGGCGTTGTTTGGTAGAAAAGGTCCTCTCCATTTCCTGAAATTATTGCCTTCAGGGAATCGAAGTCTCCCGAATTTGCAGCCTGATACACTTTGGGATCCATTTCTCACTGTTTCTCTACCTGTCCTCCGACACTGAGTAGTTGCGAGGGAACTCGTTTATACAAGCAATGAGTTCAAGTGGGAGGAATTTCTTTTAGAAGATAGTTTCCGGAAAGTTAAATTGATCTATTTCTTTGAAGTTTCTGTTTTCCCACACGCAAATTGAAAGGAACAAGATCAAGCAAAAAAAAAAGAATTCAACGCGTAAGTGCGCATCCACGAAACTTACGGGAAACTTCCGGGAACACGGTAACTTTAGATGATGAGCCACTGCACATGTGCACAGGTTTTAATGTACCTTTGTCATTGCAAGGCCCACCAGATTCTTTACGGGGCGAGAACTTTCTGTAGGCCATTTCTACGGTGCCTAATTTCCTAGAAACTTCCCTACCTTAAATCCAGCATCAAATTTATCTCAAATTAATTCTAATAGGTCAACATAGCACCTGGTAAGTACGGATTATACCGGCCACGCAGTTTTTCAAAAAAGTTACCCTTACACTGTACTTTTCCGTTCCGATCACATCTGCACTGTGACTGATTGCATGTTCAATTACGATTGATGTGATCTGTTAGACTAAAATTGAAAATTAATCTAATTTCTCTATTTTAGAAAATATGACCGTTACTTCTCTCTCTTCCACTTCTTCCCCACGACGCCATTATCACCTATCTCATACTTGAGGGTGAAGGCGTGCGAGTGCTGGACTGTTGGCAGTGGACACACATGAAGTTGGCCATATTTATGTGTGTCATTTACGTGTTTTAAGTATTACATCTGTAGCACACAGATACAAAAGAAATTTAAAACGACCAATTCAATTTGGATGCGTCGGTACAAATTGCTTCTTTATCTAGTACTTCAAATCACAATTGACAAATGTAGCGACCTCTATAATATTATGTAAGCTGCTATAAATCTCGGAACGGCGATCCTAGATCATTATAACTAGAAATAGAACGCTATACGGAGAAAGAAAAGAATTTGTGCACCTGATTTCAAATTTATATTATTTTAGGTGGAATCACGATGATCCGAACTCTAGGTCTTCTCTTCTATTACTCTCCATATGATTGGCATGATGAGTCGCCCTTCACTGTTCTCTCGTTTCCTTATATGAGGTGATTTTTGAATCGTTAAGTCTAAAAGAGAAACTAAATCTCTATTGATAGAGTTTTCAACTGGACCCTCTCATCACGGACAAAGCTGGACTCGGCTCACACTAGTCAGGCTTATATTAGACTGTTTGAAAATCCTTATATCTTACCTCATTAGATTAACCCCGTAAACGGAAAATTAATCACATAAAACGGTAAATTATAATCTCAATTAATGTAAGCCTACATTAGGAAAACTCTAACATTCTCCCGCTTAGGCGAATATTAATTGAAACTATCTTGTAAGTGCGCATCTCTATGCTGGTCTAAAGATAATTCTCAACAATCAATCTAATCCCGGAAAGTCTCTAACACCGAATTATGGTAATAACCGCATTAATGCACACGTAGCCATGGTCACGAGTGCTCTTAACTCTACTGATATGAATTCAATGTGGTAGTGTAGAAAATGAATAACACCTCATGAGGAGTAATACTTTATGTGTTATCCCTTTTGTTAATCATCATTCTCTCTCATTATGTGTTATAGTATATGACGTGTCACTAGAGAATATCCATATGGTTCCAATGAACCCACATATGCCTTATCTTTATAGTTAACTTTACTTTATGTGTAACAAAACATATAATCACGGCTAATAACTAAATGCCCATAGTCACTACTCAAGGTTTACACACACCTTGAGATTTTCATCAAATATATGTATTTCTTAACGATATTGTCATAAACTCTTTAACACACATCCAAATGTTGCAAAACGCAACAAATACATATGCAGTTAGAGCAGAACAAAATAGCTTCCACTAAACAACAACCCTCTAAGTCCATACTAGTGACATGTCGTTCAAATACACAAGGACGAAGACCTTTAGTTAGTGGGCCTGCAACCATATTATCCGTAAAAACATGCTATACTGCAATGTCACCATTTTGCACAGATTCCTTTATGGTAAAAAACTTGACCTCCATGTGCTTAGACCCTTTAAGACCATTGTTGTTGTTATTGATAAACAACATTGCAGAGTTATTGTAACAGTACAACCGTATGGCCCTATCAACAAAATTGAATACGGTTAACTCCCTAATGAGGTTCTGGAGCCAAATAGCCCGAGTAGCAGTCGTAAAACATGTTATAAACTCCGCCTGCGTGGTAGAGGATGAAATGAATTTCTATTTCTCACTTTTCCATGACACCGCATCGTCTGCTCATGTTGTTGATTTCTTGTTATCTTGATGGCCACCAAAATCTGAATCCGAATACCCAACTAGTAAATAGTCCTCAACATGTTTGTAAATCAACATATAGTCTTTTGTTCTCTTAAGTACCTCAAATCTTTCTTAACAACGACCCGGTGATCATGTTCCGGATTTGATTAGTATCTTCCTAGAAGTTCTGTTGCAAAAGCTATGTATGGTCTAGTGCAAACTTGAGCATACATACTACTTTCAAGTGCACTAATATAAGTTACAATCTTCATTTGGGCTTTCTCAATATAGAATGAGAACATTATGACAGGTTCAGTTTATCAATGAACAATTTTAAAAAAAATCAAATTGGACTATTTCTTTGAAATTTCTGTTCTCTTGTCTTATATCTGGTCTTCCACTTTTCATCAAAATCAAGACCATAGCATATGCACGATGCTTCCTGGAACGCGGACCTCGTCAAAATCAGAACCCTTGCACATGCATGATGTTGTGGAAGACCAGATGATTGAAAGGTCAAAGTTAAAAGGAAAAAAAAAAAGTTGTATGGAGACTGGGACGTTGGTATTTTCTTTTATTCTCCTTTTTCCTTAAAAAATAACATCAATTCAAGAACTTGTCACGATAGCACAATTTAATACTAAAACCTAAAAAAAAAAAAAGCAATCAAATCTTAGAATTTGTGAAATTGGTATAACCACTTCTCTTTGATAACTCAGTACAATTTGGTTAATGCAAAATGCTCACATTGATTTTTTCCCCCTTGAGACACATGGAACAAAAGTGAGGATTCCCACAATGGAGGAGAGCTAGTAAAGAGGGGTGGGCATGGGTCCATGGGGGAATAGGAACTGGACCGAACATGCCATATGAACCGGTCTGGTTCCAAATTTTTGTGGTTACCAGTCTAGTTCTAGGTTAAAAAAAGAAAAAAAGTAGAACCAGTACCGTGTAGTTCGTTTTTTGGATCCGAGTAAGAACCGAACGGGGAACTGGATACCGTAGAATTGAATCGAGAGCCGGGCACCGATGAAGTGGAATAAATATATATGGCGAGGTTTTCTAATAATAGTTTTAGTTTAAGTAACAATAATTTTAATTCACAACTATTATTAAGTGATTAACTATCTTTGTTGTTTCTTTGATTTCAGATGGTCAAAATTTGGAGCAATTTTTACAAATGACAATTTAGGTTTTATGTTACGTGTTTTAAATTTCTTATTGTTTATCTTATATTACATGTTTATTTTCATAGATAGTTTCTATTGACAAATTGAGATTTTTGTTGTTGCATTCGCTTTTATTTTGTTTAACTAAAAATGAATCTAAAAAAGGAAGAAAAAATATGAAACAAAAAAGAAAAAATAAATTAGCAAATTCCTAGATAGACCTTGAAACCGATTAACAAAGTAAGTTTCAAATTTCGGGGTATTGTCGCGACCTAAAAATCGGAATTTTCTTAGGTTAATGGATTACTAGGTTAATTAAATTAACTAACCTAGCTCGAGCCCTCCCGAACTCTACCAACTCGCAACTTATGGTTCAAATAATTAAGCAAAAAAAAAGAATTTCAAATTGGAGTCGTCACTAATCATTTTATGGTAGGTCGATTAGATATCTAAATAAAGTATCGGGAGAAATACTTTATTCCTACGAACCCGAGATTACAAGTTCGGGGACTTGGTTACGCTAGACTATCCTAACGCCCTTTCGGTACCCTTTTTTTAAAAAAAATGTTTGGCTGACAGTTTGGATTCATTTTAGAACCTATCTCTTAACATGTGAAAATGTCCATGCAGGTATGCAATATAACCGATAAAAATAAATGATAGATAAATTGCAAGAGAGAAAAAAAAGTCAAGCAAAACAAGTTTCTTTTTTTCTTTTTGTTTTGTTCGGTCTTAACATGCAAACTAAACTGTTAATGCAAGAATGCAATCTTAATTAGTTTTTTTTTTTTTAGTTTTTTAGTTTTTTTTTTAAGTGATGACTATGCTAAGATGCAATGCGTGAGATGCACGATTAAAATTAAATGCAGCTATTCTAATATGTCACGTGGCATGAAAAAAAAATTTAATCCAACTACAATCAACCTAATTTGACATGCACCTTATCAGATTTGTATTGAAAATGCAACCTTCTTTTTTATGCCTTTTTTTTTTAAAAAAAAAATGTTCAGTATAAGATAAGAATATAACTCAATCCATTGCATGACATTTCGGAATTTTAGGCAAAAGATTACGATATCCAAAAAAATAATCCGTGTCTCGCGTCATAAATTAATGGATATCATAATCTTGACAAAGTATTGACCGTGGTAAATTCAAGCTTGCTTAGAGAAACGACCCATGTCTCGCGGCTCAAATTAATAATCAAACTTGATCATTGTGTGGTAACCCTTGATGGTATGATGCCTAAAATCACATAAAATCAGATTAGTCCAAATCAGGAAAAAAAAATGGAATTTAAAATTAGATCGAATAATCACCTAATTTCAAACAATTTGATTTCCAATTCGTAATGACGGATAACGAATCGCAGATGATTTGGACTGTAACCGATGATGCTCGTGAGTCACTGTGGTGGACAATGGGAGAAATACCCAGCGGGTCTTTTAGCGTGATGGCTCAACGAAAGGGAATCTGGAACGTCGAGGAAATCTGCAAAAGTAAAGAATTCTCCAAACGCAAGTAAATGTTAGCTGCTGTTGTCAAGTCGGAGAACGAAAATTTCGTCACCGAGGCGGAGTAGAACAGGGGTCAAGGAGTCGCAGTGAGTCCGCAAAGCATGCTAGTCGTCGATCGTCGAGGGGAAGGACGCAATAGTGGAGTTCGGCGTATCAAGCTGTGAGATCTCCATAGAGATTTCTGGTTCTCGCTCGTATATCTCTTAGAGTGTTCCGAAGAACTCTCACTGTGGACGACCCTTTTTCTCTCTCTGTCTTCTCTGTTTTCCTCTCTTTTTTTCTTTTGGTCTCACTATGCGTGCTTGGAAATCATCAACTCCCCCACTATATCTCACTTTTCTTGGCCGTGAAAAAAAAAAGAATGGCAATGAACCTTCCCTCCTCCCCCCCTTCTGAACGATGCGTCTCCGTTTTTTAATAGGCCCAGAGTTCTCAATCAATCCCCTTCATGATCTCACTGATTTGCAATATAATGCTTGATAGTCTCGCTAATTTGCTCACAAGATGATGCCAATAATGATTTCATGGGCTTCCTTCCTTTCAATCTTTCTTTCTTTCCATAAGCCCTCCCCATCAGTGGCCGATCCCCATTTTTCGACGTGAAAGACGTAAGACATAATTCACTCAAGGAAAGGACAGAACCTCTCCTCCTCTTTCGCGTGATTTGGACGATGAAACAGTCCAGTATTTCTCTCAACCCTCTTCATTTTCCTGATTCGCTCCCCTTTTAATGCTTGCTTCCCAAATTAATGGATTATGCACAAATATCGTGGGATTGTGCCGATTGCTTCATATTTGCAACGTGACCACCATTCTAGTGTTATAAATGCTCATCAACGAAGTTTCCTTGTTTGTGCAAATTTCAGCAATTTGAAGTTTCCAATGGGAGTATCCAAATGCGAGTTTAATTCATCATGTTCATCTAAGCTCATCCGCCGTCGTCCAATTAATATCCAATTGTATGATCCTAATGCAAATGCTCCTAATATCTATGTGCGATTAACTAATAATATATATTTCAGGAATTGAAGTTGGTTCCTAATTTTTCTATGCAATATGCACCTAATGGAACGTCAAAATTTAGGTGTCAACGGATATGCGCATTAGATTCTAGGTTCCAAAAACCGGATAATCGATTTCAAGACTGTCTAGAAACCACTCACCCTTCTATTAAGAGGGGGAATTTTTTTTTTTTTGACAGAAGAGAAAGGGATTTACATCATTATTTTCTGCTATCACATTATTATCGATTTTTATAAATTTCTTGCATGTTATTTCTCGTACGTCAACATCAACACTTAAGTTGACACATTGGGTTTGGAGATAAGGGTGAGCATGGTTCCAATGTATAATTGAAACCTGGAACCGGAACCTATGGGAACTGGTTCGATTCCGGGTTCCAAGGTACGTAGGGTAAATTACAGGTTTCAAAAATTGAAGAACCTATTCCAACGGGTAAGTTACAAGTTTCACTACTTGGAACTTGGAACCCAAATTCTGAAATAAATTTTTGTGTTTTTCTTGGTAGATGTCTTTGCACGATCCTACAATGTTCTATGAAGTTTGATGATGAGTGTATAATCCGGAGTCAAACAAATTTTAGGTTTCGGGTTCCAAAAAATAAGAAGTATGTTCCAACGACTTGGTTTCGGGTTCTAAATGTAACCTGTACATAACCTGAAATTGCTCACTTTTACTCTCTCTTAGCAGTTGTAGCGTTCACTCTCATTTTGCTACTAAAAATGACAAAAGAAAAGAAATTGGCAGGTTCTCGGGTACCCTGGAATTGATCTTAAAACCTATGACAAGATAGGTTTCAATGTATGAAGGGTAGGTTTTAGGTTTCAAAAAATGAGAAACCTGTTCCGACCGATAGGTTTCAGATTTTAGGTGAGATCCGTAAGGAATCTGGAACCACTTATCCCTACTTAGAGAAAAGATTCTCAAAAGCCTAATTGATATGTTCCCTTGAATTTTCTATTCCCGCTACACGCAAATCTACAATAACAACGTGGAGGCTACTCGTAGAAAGTAAAAACGACAAGTACAAAAAGAAAAAATACTAGATGCTTGGTCCTCTCTCTGCTGTCTTTTTTATTTTTTTTGGACACTTGAATTATCATAAAAGAAAGACTCGACTGCCTTGTCTTCCCTGCAACTTCTTTTGTTTTTATTTTGAGTTTTGAACCACAACTGGTCTTCCACTTTTCATCAAAATGAAAACCATTGCACATGCCTGATGCTTCCTGGAACACGGTAACTTTTAAACTTATACGCCTTCCCACTGTGGGTAGGCAGCAATGAGAACCGTCTTCAACAGTCTTTCAGCCAAGTGAGCATCCTAAGGAACGTTTTTAAGGATAGTGTCATGCTGATCGGGCAATTATTAAAGACACAACATCCAACGGCTAACATATATCCGATGAGTCGACTCCATCGACCAAGGTCATCCAAAGGTAGACAATTTAATGGAGTTTGGTATGATGTTATACTGTAAAAAGTGCCCGAGTGGGAGTTGATTGAAACGAGAGCTAAAAAAGGTAAAAAGACAGAGATTAAAACGTACATGGAGGACGGACTCGGAGCAAAGGACCTTGTCTCGGTTCACTTCACTCCCTTTGAGATGCCTCAAATCGATTGGTTGTGACTGAATTTGTACCCTGGACCACCAGAAATGGGCAAAATAATCAGGTAGATACATATGCAGAGGAAAACGATAGCTTAATCCACAAACTCATATTGTACGAACTCGTTCCTTCAAATCAAGGCAATCATGTTTGAAAGAACTATGAAATTCACATTAATCCTGATTAATCCTCAACATGCTACTTTCACACATCCATCATCGAACAGCCTCTGCCAAAGAAAAGGGAAAAAGCAGAAGCGTTAGGCCCATTCTCATCTCCTTAGTTCTCTAAAACTACAGCTGAGCCTCCCCAGTGCCAAGGTAAAACGCTGGGCTTTCTTTGGGCCTGTCAACGAAAATTGCAGAGCCAGAACCCTTTCTTTCTCTACCTTCACTTCCGGTTATTCTGGACCTAACTTGCAACTCAACTATTAAATTACCAACTTGGATAATGCCCTACGAGAAAATAGTAGGTGCGCCCGGAGCGCCAATTCATCTCTGAGTCAGTCTACTCAAAAATCGCCACGTGAAAAGCTGGGTCCCACTTGTCAAATTATTTTCCCACTCGTCAAAATTTCTCTCTTCCTTCCTACTACTCTTTTATTTTCGCCTTCTTAGTTCAGAGGAAAGAGAACGAAGGAAGGCACGTACACCCACAACTTCTTCGCCTGCATTTCTCCCCAGCCACATCATCAAACGTCGGCGACACCTCCAACTTCCCGGACTGCCTCCCCCTCGCCCTTGTCCTTGTCCTCACCCTTGTCTTCAGCCCATTGCCCGGGCGGTTAGGGTCTAGCTCTCGCCAAACCTGATGAGGTCAGCCCTCGCAAGGCTACGAGGGTTGAGGCCTCGCTAGATCTAACGATGGCGGTCCTCATCGAATCCAACGATAGCTACCCTCGATTGTGGCCAGTGGTCGGCCATGGCGGAGTACCGCTTCTACTTCTGCATCGAGGGTTGATTATGACGGTGGCGTGCCTATGTGAGAAGAAGATGATAGTGAAAAGTGGAGAGGGAGAGGGTAACGATAGAATAAAGTAACGGAGAAGAAAGCTTAATAGAGGGGACAAATTAAGGTGAATAGTAGGATCCGGATTACCATGTGGTGATTTTTGACTGGATTGACTCAGAAATGAATTGGCGCTCCTGGCGTTCCTAATAGTTTCTCATTGCCCTGCATGGTGGAATTGGAGCCAATCCAAGGAAGACTGCCATCTTGACAAGTCCTCTGATGTTGCAAGTCTAATCACCCTTCGAGCAGAGAATACGCAGATTTCAATAGGGATAGCTGGGCATCGGTCACAATCTCCGTAAGAGCGGCAAACTTTTCTCGACCAACCCTTTACGACAAATGAAGTTTAAATGTTGCTTTTTAATTGGGTCCATCGAAAGCCCCTAGACCTATGAAGCGCCAACCATCTTATATATGAGAAATCGCGATATTGTTGGACTGATGGAGTCTTATCATTTTTACCCTCAGATTTCATGCTCGAACCCCACGTTGCTTTCACTACAGACTCCTAATCCACAAAATGTGAAAGACTCCTTGATTTATTTGATGGGATCATCTGTTTGGCTATTTGAGAGTAGTTCTCTCCGGTAAAATCGTACATGACAAAGGCAAGAATAAAACTGTCTTTCCAAGTCTTCCCCTACATTTATCTCCAAGTACCACTAATGTGGCAGGTTATGATGGAGGGTGTTTCTCTTAGATTGATTTGGCGTTAGGCTATACTATATTCTAATGTTCTCTTGGTTGAGATCACAGGGGGGTTGAAGTTTGCTCATGACACTGCAGTTCGATTATTTTTGCCTTATCTTCTGCGTTCTTGGGGATTATTTGATCGAGCTAACGGGGGGCCTACTCTGCCTAGAGCCGTCAAATGGGTGAATCGAATCGGATTGAAAATGATCCGACCCATATTGATACATTTCTATGCAATACAAATCTAGCGACCCGTATTCTACCCAACCCATATTACCAAAACACTTTTATATTAAATCAAGTGTAGAAAAACTTATTTCTCAACATTTTTTAAGAAAAATATATTGCTAAAACGCCGTGAACAATTGGTATAATTTTTAAAAAAGTTCTGATTTTTCTTATATTTTTTCTTTTTTCTTTTCTTCTATGTCCGGCGATAGCTGGCGATGAAGGATGATTGGGATTGCGGGTGCCGGCGAGCGGCAATCACCAAGACGGTTGGCGGCAGCGTCGGGCAGTCACTGCTGATTTTGTAAAAAAAAAAAGAAAAGAAAGAAAAAGAAAATACGAAATACTAAATTATGAGAAATCATAAAATAAAAAAAATTAATAAAAAATGACTTGTTTGTAACTCACGTAAACTTATTAAATAACTTTCGTGTTTATGACCCATTAACTTGTAAATATGTCCCACTTAAGTTTGTTTATAAAACTTAAGGGGAAAAAACCTCCAAAAACTCTAAACTATATCTATTGTGACACATTTACCCCGAACTTTTTTTGTGTCACAAAAAACCTTAAACTTATATCATGTGGCAGATTTACCCTAAGTTATGTTTTTGTCGAGAATCATCGTTAAATATCCTACGTGGCAACTGATGTGGATGAAGGAAAGTAAAGAGCTCTGACATGGCGTCCACTTGGATTAATGAAAGAGAAATGACGTGATTTTCTTGGTATGAACAAAACGACGTCATGCTCTTCGTCTCTATTGTTCTTCATCTCTCTCGTTTTGGGGTTAGGGTTCTTCACGATGCTTCGTCGCTCTCTATCTCTCTTATTGCTCCACTGGAACGACGACAAAAGCTCGATCTCCAGAGGAAGGAGTTCAATTAGTGGCCGAATTCTCGCGATTGCCCTATGCATCTTACTTTCCGCTCGATCCATGGCCGAACTCTCTCTTCTACAATCTAGGGTCTACGATCTTCCTTGATTTTTTGAATCTTCCATTGCTCCCCATGAAGTAGTTGGGTTCGGTTGCTAAAGGTTATCGTATTCCTAGTCCTCTCAATTTTGTTTATTATTTGTGCGTTTTCTTCATCGATTTGGGTGTTCCTTGATTTCCTTGTTAGGCTATTATAATGGTTTTGAATTCCCCCCTCTCGCTCTTTCCCGATTCATTTGGTGAATATTCTGAGAGTCAAACTTTTGAGCTGTTCCACATAATCTTGATATGCTTTTGGCCATCGGTGCGTAAAACCTATGTGATTTCTCTCTACATATAGATGCAAGCGTTTGCTAGCTTCAAAAGCTAATAGGTCTTTCTTTACAGGTATATTTTTGTAAATTTACAGGTCTAAAGCTCCATTGGCTGGTCGGCTCATTGCTAAAGCTATACTTGCTCTATGTGAGACTTGCTCGAAGAAGCACGATTCTAGCTCGGTAATTCTAAGTAAACAGAGTTCCTGAAGTGGTTGTGCTATTTTTTTTTTAACCTCTATTTCTCTAACAATAGTTTAGGAGAAAAATTGTAAAAAAGAAAAAAGGTAAAGAGATTGCGTAAACCGAAGGGGAGTTGTTCACCTTTGATAAGTTGGGTTTCACTTCTCGCTTGATTCATGGCCAAACTCTCTCCGCCACGATCCGGGTTTCTATGTTCTTCCTTAATTTTTTGAAACTTTTATTGGTCCACATGAAATAGCTGGATTCGATTGTGCAAGTTATCATGTTCTTGGCCCTATGTTCTTCTTTTTTGTGCGTTTCTTTCATTGACATGGGTGTTTCTTGATTTCTTTATTAGGCTACTATAATAGTTTTGAATTCCACCCTCTTGCTTTTTCCTGAATCATTTGTTGACTGTTACGTGAGTGAAACTTTTGAATTGTTATGCATCATCTTTCGTATGCTTTTGGCTCTCGGTTGAAGCCGTTGTTATTATCCTCTGCTATAAGGTATAATATGTCAAGATGTAGGCATAAAAGAATAGGACTTTTTTAGTTCCTTATATCTCATGGTTTAGGTAAGTGTAGTGCTGCTAAACATACAAAAAGTTTGGAATGAAAATTTCAATGTGATCTCTATTCATTGTACGATTTTTGAAATGAAATCTTCTTGGTTATAAATATGTGTGTGTGTGTGTGTGTGTGTGTGTGTGTGTGTGTGTAGCTCACACCCATGAGAGATGAAAATTTATAGCAAATATGAAAAGTGGAGAGAATGGTTTTTCTACTGGTAGGGGAGTATATGATGTTATGAAAAGTTGATACGCTTCTCTGACATTAGGAGGAAATATATATATATATATATATATATATATATATATAAAACTTATTGACTTTGGTGAATTGATACTTATCTATTCTATACATCCCATTTAAATAGTGGAAAAAGTCATTGTGCATCGTTGACCCCATCAAAGTGATTGCTAAAGTTAAAATAGCTTAAAACAGTTTAGTACATTGTCGTTTGAAATGGTTACTCTGTCTATTGACTAGATCTATTAAAATTTATGTTACTAACACCAAACATCGACTAATAGTACCAACTTACTCTGTTGAAATGTTCCACAGCTTTTGGCAATCAAAATGAAGCATCACGACAAGTTCAAAAGCAGGACTTGACATAGATGCAACGCTAAAAAGTTATTCCTAATTTGGAAGAACATGAGTAAGCTCTAATTTATGAGGTGTATTAGGGTAGTAAAACTCAGACTAAACTCAGAATAGTACCAACTTACTATGTTGAAATTTTTCCAAACTTTGAAATTTAAGTTTCTTCCTAATTTGACATTGTTGTTGCTCTGGATGGTGCACTTCTTGTTAATCACTGTTGCAGCCTATTCGAGCTTACTTCGAAGAGATAACACGTTATATTAGTTTAACCTTTGTTTAGCCACCTTAATGTTCTTCTCACCTGATTAGTATATAGTTCAACAATTCTTTTCTTTGTTTTTGAGGTCCTATTCATTCTTTTAGGATAACCACATGTTAAAGGCGGAAAGAAGCTGGTCCTAAAGATGGTGTTCGTCAGAATGAAGAGAAATAGAAGTCAATAGGTGTATCCGAAGAAAATCAAGCAACTTTTGAATGGTTCTTGCAGCATATCATACCATTATATGAAGATAACGCCGAAACATTGGGGGTGATCATCTCTAAAAGGTGAATGAAGATGGGGAAGATATATAAAGCAGCAAGAAAATGTTATGGATGAACTCAAACGACTCCTCACGTGCAAGCCAAATACAATCCATATGCAGCTATAATGGAGTAAGCAACAAAGTAATAAGATTCAAGTGGAAGCATCTCAACCGAAAGCAAAGGAAAAAATCTTTTTGAGAGGGTTTGTTGTATCTATAGGGCTGATGTGCGCAATGTCGCTATTGAAGAAGGGAAAAAGAACACAACAGAGTTGGATTGGAGATGGTGGTGTTGTTTTTCTATCTTTTTTTTTTTTTTTTTTGCTTTTGAGTATCTCGGTGGAGGGTAGATGCTTGGGAAGACAAATATGATGCGAAAAAAGTGAAATTGTGTTCGATTGTATTAGTAAATCCAAGATCTAATTGTTTACAATTGTTTGCAGTGATAGATATCTTGTTCCATTTATTGCATATCTATTTTAAATACCTTGTAGTAATACTATCCTTGGTATGTGTTTAATGTGTTCCATGAGCTGTCCATATAGTAATACTGTCCTTGTAGAAAAGTCCAACTGGACATGAGCAACCAAATTGGCACGTAAAAAAGAGATTCCACCAACTTAGATGATTACAATGCTATAAAGTCTCTTCTTTCCACAAAAACATCCAGCTAGTTTTCTCTTTATGCATTACCCAAAGTAAGAGTTACAGTTCAACTTGGATTATAACTAGAACGAACAAGCGACGGGTAGTGAACTAGCGTGCAAGACCAATAATCTGCTGCCACCGTCAAAACATCGATTCCATTCATGTAACGAGGCGCAACACAAATAATCTAATCACGTCAGCATACCCACAATTGGATAATGAGTCATAGTTAGTATTGAACTTTGATTACAACAAAAAAGGAACTCTTCCAGTTCAACCAAAAAGGAACTCGGATTATATCAAAAATGGAACTCTTGCTTGTACTCTTTGTTTCTAGTTACAACAAATAAAGTACAAGCAACGGGATTCTACATTAGTGCTGGACTTGAATTAAAACCCAAAAGGAACAAGCAACGACTCTTTAGCTATGAACAATTGGATAGAATTCACATCTACATGGGGCATGACATGCAGATTCTTGAGTTCCACATGTTCTAAAAGCTTGATTTGAGACATGGTGGGTCTGACTTGCAGATTCTTGTGTTCTGGCATCTCCTTGTCCGGTAGATGTCCCTTCTGCCATGGCTAGTCTCGGATATTTTCTTGCTCTTCCTTTTTTACCCCGCATAGAAAAGCAAGTATCAGTTATATTAATTATCGTCACGAGGCCATGTTGATACCGGAGGCTTGAGCCATATGTAAGTTTTCTCGATCTCCATTATTTCTTACCGGAGGTTTAACCTGTGTTGGTGCTAGAGGCTTGGGGCATGTTTTCTTGTTGTGTCCTAGGTCATGACAGTTTCAGCATGAGATGATTAACCCAACTTCTATCAATTTATTTGGATCGGTATTTGGATTAACCATGGCCTTCCCCTTTCTTGTCCTTTTTTCAATATTCTCACCTTGCTTATTGTGTTGTTTCTTGGGTCTCCCCGAAAGCTTTTTGAATGGCGGAGGCAATATTGGCTCTTCAGTGGAGAATGGCCACATTTTCTTCCCACTTAATGTCGGCAATGGAAATCGGTAGCATCTTTCGTAGGCATCTTTTTTTGAACCAATCATCAACATACTAATTAATCTCATACTTCATATAATTGATGCACCAGGGTATTCCCGAGATATCCCATTGCCTACAAGTACATGTCCTCCTTCTTAAATCCACCTCAAACCGATCATCATCAACTTCAACTTCAAACTTTCCCCCAATACATGGTTTAGCAACATAACACTTGGACTTCATCTTTGCTTCCTCTACCTTTGCCCTAATTCTTGGACACAAATCATCTCGAGAATCCACCATCAACTGGCTTTTCTCATACATTCTCACCATCAAAGCCATTCTTATCGCTTCTAACATATCAACAATTGGCATCTCTCTTTGCTCGCAGATATATACATTGAAAGTCTCACTCAAATTGTTCTCAATGGCATCACATTTTCGCTCAGCCTTTATGAATGCCCCGCAAAAGTGCTTTGGCCCTTGTCTCACGAAGTCTTCATAGGCATTAACGGACTCCTCCTTCACTCCTTTAATTGCTATGTTGAATTCAGCCTCATATGTAGCATACGTAGCTTTCCAAAAGTAATTTCGAAATGTTTCTCCCTTGTATAGTTTTTTCTAATTTGCATAAATGTGCCTTGAACAATTCATATGTTCAGCACAAGGAGCCAATGAAGAAACCGCACTAGTAAGGCCCCGCAAGGCATAATTGAAATGCATTAATAAAGCCCCGCAAGACATAATTGAACTGATGGAGTTAGAGACTCATTCTACCTTTTGTTGATCACTAATAAAGGTCCAACAATCACCTCTACCTACTTGAAGATCCGTAAATAGAAACATGAGGAACTAAGTCCAACTGTCTTGTGTTTTCACTTCAACAACAGCCCATGCAACTAGAAAAATTTGATTGTTTCCATCTCTTCCAACAAGACAAAGCAATATCCGCCTTACTACGGTCTTAATAAAACAACCATCTAGTCTACTTAGTTGCCTACAACCTTCTAGGCAGCCCCTTTTTAACTCTTCGAAGCCTACATAAAATCTCTTAAACATGTTTTGTGGGTGTCTAAGTAAAACATGAAATATGTTGTTCTTACTAGCTTGCTTTAATTGAGCTTTATAAAATGCCAATAACTTATATTTCTCGGCAAATGGACCCCTAATAATCTTAAGAGCTCAACCAATTGCTCTATAGCAGGTTCTTTTGTTGAGCATGAGTCCCACATCTCCATTGCATCTGCCTGCAATTGTGCTGCAAGATATTTCAAATTAGTTCTTATCTTAGGCAAGAACTCTTCCGCAAGCCACACGTAAGATGCACTTTTATTTCTCATACTTCGAGGGCAAGTATGTTCTTCACCAACTGTCTTGATGACAAATGTTTTCTCTATGTTCAACCAACTACCATAAAGAGACCATTCTCATCCGTTCACACACTTTGCATACATCTTTTTAAATTCACTTTTCTTCCAACCAATATTGTAGCCATTCATGATTGCATATTTCTGGATTGCCCTCTTAAATTGAGTATGAGACTCAAATCTTATGCCTAGCTGAAATTGCAATTCTCTATGATTACAGCTAGGGTCATATCTAATAGTTAAAGCTCTTGTTTGGTGACATACTTCCTCATCTCTAGAGTTAGGAGGACTAAGATCTTCATGGGCTTCATTGTTCTCATCATTTTCATCCTTATTCATGTCTTTTTGTCTTGCATCAATAGTAAATGTTGCATCCCTTACCATCTCCACCTCATGTATCCCTCCCTCATCTCTAGATAAAATGTGTTGATCACATGTCCAAGTTAATAAATAAATCTCATGATTATCACTCTCACTAACTCCACTCTGGCTAGCACCCTCATAATCAAGGCTCGCCCCAATCCTAACCGTAAGTTCGGTCCCAACTTCATTGCTTGTTCCACCCCAACCTCAACTTCACCCTGGCTAGCACCCCCAGCGCTACCCCGAATTTCAGCCTCAAAGTCATCTACTATTTCAATATCAATTATATTTGTCATTCCCTCTATACATCATTCCATCTTTTTGCATGTAGGAGACTTAAAGCCAAGAGACTCCTCAATTCTCCCTACAAAGACAAGGCAACTTACGTTCACAATATATCATGTTCTAAAGTAATATGAACTCAAGAAGTCAGTCATCCCTAAGCAAACGCGCTTAATACCCAACGCGACTATATTATCAAAGGTGAACAACTCCTCGATTTGCACAATCTCTTTAACTGTTTCTTTTTACGATTTTTCTCGTCAACTCTATTAGACAAATAGAGGTAAAAAAAAAAAAAACCAGCACAACCACTTTAGAAACTATGTTTGCTTAGAATTATCGAGCTAGAATCGATTGAGTCTCACATGGAACAGATACAGCTTCAACAATGAGTCGACCGACGAATGGAGCTCTAGACAGTTGGAGCAAATATTGCGAAATCTTGAACAACCCGTATGCCACGTCCCAAACCCTACGAGTGCGTCAACATCCCACCCGGCCATGCTCAAGTACAGTTCTCCAAGATCCAACGGCCAACGAAATTCAAACCTAACGTGAGTGGTAGGCACATGCGGAAACAAAAACCAAACCCTATACAAAAATTTTTAAAAACAAATAACAATACGATGACTTTGGATGGTAAAAGAAAACTTATATACATATTCATATAACTATTACAAAGCTAAACACAAGGCTTCAGAGGTCACCGTACAAGCCTATGACCACCTACAACAAAAAAGATCAAGTGGTCGAAGCCTAACTCCCCCTCTAGAAAGGTATCCTCAAAAAGTCAAAAGGGCGACTATCCTAAGCGCCATCTTTGCTGTCCTCCGAGGACGTCTCTAGCTCTTCCTCCTCATCGGTCTCGGAAGGCAGCTCCACATTTGACGGTTCTATGATCCCTACGTCCTCCTCGGGCTTCAAAATCTCCCGGGTCGACTTTGAGTCTTTAGGGCCAATATCTAGGCTGGTTACCACGCCATTAGGAAAGGCAACCTGAGTGGGGTCCCATTTCCCAACTCCGTCATAAGGGATGTCAAAACCCTTCAGCGGTCCTACCAGCATATTCCCATGTCTGTACATCCATGCCAGGTACGTATGGGGCTTCCAAAAATTTTCACCTACATCTACCCGGATAGTAGTGGTATGCCTATAGTAAACCTTATCTTTCCCTACCGGATACTCCATGACTACCGTCTCCATGTCCCGGGATATCCCAAACCTTTGTGGTAGATCACTCATGGTAGGGATGGAGGGTTTGAAAAAGGGTAACCCACGACGGGGTGAGAAATAAATCTCAATAAGAAAGTTTTTAATCCTATGTTAGGGCAATAGTGCCTTCGGATACATCCTATGGCAACAGAATTAAAACCAATTTCATTCCAGTCACAATTATATAACACAATGCGGGAAATAAATGCATCTCACTCCTCCAACTCACCACGCCTTCAATAAGGCTACATTACTCAAAAGCTCGCGTTTAACGTATCGTGCTATAACATAAGGACAAACCTGCGTAATAACGCTTTAGACCGTCATACTAGTCCGGACCCGCGTAATAACTCCTCGAGTCAATATAACCCGTGTAATAACGCTTCAGGGTACAACTTTCACAATCACACTTGATTCTCCTCAGAAATGACTATATACCAATAATATTCCCTCGAACATTCGATCAAAACCACACGATCACATTTAGCCTTCCGATCAAACAATCTAAACCATACGATCTTGCTAAACTTCCTAAATAACTGATTGAGACCACACGACCTTTCTAATTTTCTCAATCAACAGATTGGGACCACACGATCTTTCCAATTTTCTCAATCAACAGTTTGGGATCACACGATTAAATCATACTAAAGCAACAATCAATCGGAACCATCCAATTAAATCATACTAAAGCAACAATTGATATGAACCACACGATCGAATTATCATAAAGCAACATTTAATTTAAACCACACGATCATGTTATCATAAAGCAACATTTAATCTAAACCACACGATTGAAATATCATAAAGCTATAATTGATCTCGACCACACGATTTTGTCATAATAAAGTTATGATCGATCGAGCCACACGATCGAGACATCATAAAGCAACTATCAATCTTAGCCATACCATTTCAATCATGAAGAAATCATCAATCAAGGCCACATGAGCATCTCTCTCTTCAAATTTTCAGCCAAGACAATTCAAGAACCAAAACCAACAAATTTTCATCCAAACCTTCTCCAATCTACATCCTTTAGCATCCCAACAACCTAATCAAAGTTTAGAAACTAGCTTACCTCAAAGATCTAGCAAATTCTACGACTGAAATGTTGGAAAAATCGAGACTCAAGTGGCGGCTCTGGCGGTGTCCTCTTGGCCGACGCGATCCATGGCGTCTCCGCGGTGTCCGATGGCCCAACGGTGGCGGTTGGGTGTTCGGTGGTGGCTGCTGGCTCATAGCGGGGCTGGTGGTAGTTCGGTGGTGGCCGAATGGCGGTCCGACGAGGGTGAGGGCTGTCGGCCAAGTGAGATAGAGAGAATAGTGAGAGAAAGTTGTATAAATAATGAAGAAGACGATGAATATCATTATTAGAATAGGTTAGGATATTTTTGGGTAGATATTTTGGGTTGAATTATTGGTCTTGCAATGAGGAAAAAGAGTCTTGTGGGGCCCACCAATAGTTCACTTCATTTTGCTCTTGAAACACAAGAAGTGTATTTTGGTAATTTGCTTCACAAGTGGACTTGGTCAAAATTTTGGCCATGAAGGGTAAATGACCGAAATGCCCTTTGACCGAAATGGCTAGATGGGTATTTTCCAAGGGTAAATGGGTCTTTTCCCATTTCCAGTCTAAATTTCATTTTTCCGAACACTTTGGGGGCAAACCGTGAAGTAAGCGTACTCCGGATGAGGCAATGTCCAAAATATAATTATTGGAATCCCCGAAGGTCTGACGTCTAATTTCGAAGTCCGATTCGCGATCAATCTTGATTAATTGAAATTTCAGCGTTTCTCAAACTAATGGACGGCTTTTAGGAGTTACACATATTGACCCGTGATTAATATCACTTTTAAAAATTACTCGAGCCATGGTGACTTTGGTTGTCATGTAATTGCAAGGGTCAATCACTAATCTCGATGGACATGATCGTTGGAAAATGATTTAGGGACGTTCGGAACCCGTATAAGGTCAAACGGAATCACCCGTGATCCAAGCGTATGGCATCACCAAATCATTCCTTAACCATTTTAGGATCGGCCTATAATGGTCCAAAATATTCCCTCGACAATTTTCATGGCCAAAGAGTCAGTCCAGGATCAAGTTCTTAGGTCCACGTACTTGACTTTCCTAGTTAACCATTCCCATTTGATTAGTCTTCTCAAGAGGGATCAATTCTGAGTGAGATTTAGGTGAAATATATCAATGAGACATTTTATTCATTTAAAGCTTCGAAAATGGGTCGAAATACAAGATGTCGCACTGTAAATGTGAAAAAATATACCTATAAAGAAAGACCTATTAGCTTTTAAAGGTAGCAATCGCCTCTATATGCAGAGAGAAATCACATAGGTCTTATGCACCGATGGCCAAAAGCATATCAAAGATTATGCGGAACCACTCAAAAGTTCAACTATCAAAACGTTCAACAAATGAATCAAGAAAGAGCGAGGGGGAATTTAGGACCGTTATAGTAGCCTAACAAGGAAATCGGGGAACACCCAAATCGATGAAGAAAACGCACAAATAATAAATAAAATCGAAAAGAGGGCCGGGAATACGATAACCTTTAACAACCGAATCCAGCTACTTCATGTGGAGCAACGGAAGATTTGAAAAATCAAGGAAGAACAGAGACTCTAGATCGTGGAAGAGAGAGTTCAACCACGAATCAAGCGGAAAGTGAGATGCATAGGGCAATTGCGAGAGTTCGGCCACCGATCGAACTCCTTCCTCTAGAGAAATCGAGCTTTCGTCATCATTCCAGTAGAGCAATTAGAGAGATAGAGAGCGATCGAGTATCATGAAGAACCCTAACCCCCCAAATGAGAGAGACGAAGAACAACAGAGAGGAAGAGAATGATATTGTTTTGTTCATACCCAAGAAAACGACGTCGCTTCTCTTTCATTAATTCAAGCGGACGCCACATTAGAGCCATTTACTTTCCTTCATCCATGTTAGCCATCATGTAGGATATTTAACAGTGATTCTTGACGAAAACATAACCGAGGGTAAATATGTCACATGATATAAGTTTAGGGTTTTTGGTGACACAAAAAAAAATTCGAGATAAATGTGTCTCAACGGGTATAATTCGGGATTTTTGGTGGTTTTTTTCCCTAACTTAACATAACCCATTTATGACTTACACCATTAACATTAAGCATGTTTCTGAGACTTAAGCAGCCAATTTGTCCTTATTATGGTTAGTTTTGCATCTATTGTTGATTTTGGACTCATCTTTTGCGGCTTCGTGATGCTAACTCTTTCTATTTCCCTCTAGTTTGGGCAAGATAATGTCTTGATACCGGAGGAAACATCCTGGTTCGGATCGCATATTATCTAGAGGAAAAAGTACACTAGAAGTGCCATAACTTTTGTATGGCATTCACTTAAGTGCTATAACTTTCAAAACGTTCACTTAAGTGCCATAACTTTCAAAAATCCTTCACTTGAGTACCATGCCGACGTGGATGCTGGAAAAGGCGACGTGGCGATCAGAAGCTAATGTGGCACGTCGGAAAAGTTACCGTAGCATGACGGAAAGGCGACGTGGCACGCTCGTAAAGTTACTGTTGCATGCTGGAAAGCTAACGTGACATGTTGGAAAAGTTCTTGTAGCACTCAAGTGAACAAATTTACTCTAAGGTAGCACTCAAGTGAACGATTTTTGAAAGTTATGGCACTTAAGTGAACATTTTGAAAGTTATGATACTCAAGTGAACGCCATACACAAGTTATGGCACTTCTAGTGTACTTTTCCCCTATCTAGATGGAACTTTTCATACGGTTTTGCTCGCACAGGAGGTAATTGTTGTGTTGCTTGGACACATGATTAATTTTCAGCGGTTTGTCATTGAATTATGGTTTGTTGGTTTCTTTTCGGTTTGTTGGTTTCTTTTCCCTCATCAAGAAACCTTCCAAATCCCGATGACAAATGAGTTTTATGTTTTTAAAGCACCTTAGCAGATGTAGTACCTTGAAATGGAGTAATCAATGTCTTTAACCACGACAAGCAATGGTAAAGTACTTAAGCTACATTGGGTAAAATTTCTGGTAACATTGATAATGACTTGGGATTAACCGTAAAAATGGACGAACCGAAAAAGTGTGAAAGGACATATTGTCATACGGTGTTGTCGCTGTGGTGTATTCTCGTCGTATCATGCTTTTACCCTTACTCGATGCTAGAAGTTGTGTGCTTTTTACCATTAACCCAATGGGAAAAATAGAGGAATGCATCTATCCGTTGCATTTCCTGCAGACCTGAGCTTTACATCGATAACTGGATTGCATTGAAGACGTTGGATGAAGCTGGGAAAGCCTAATTCATCATCGTCTCGCGGTACTATCCCCAAATATCTCTCCCGGACACCGCAATAACACATAGTACCTTGGTGGATGATGCAGCTTCAGCGAAGAATGTGGCAACATGAGCGGTTTTTTGTAGTTGGATCTCGTCGGGTTCATTGTACCGAAGAATGGTTGTGCTATTCGAGGATCGGCCACTGCTTCTCTTTGTGCATTGGCGAGCGATGCAAATATTCCACGCACGAACATCAAAGACGACGCGAAATTGTTTTTGGCGCTGAGTGGGCGATTGAATTTTTATAGGTTTGTTGCACGTTTAAAATCCTTCGACTAAGCCCAAACGAGTTCCCGACCTTTGGCCCGGATGAGGTTGAGGCCCAAAAGGATTATCCACGTATGAATCTTTTATCGAACTTAATCCGTTCGTTTTCCAATAATGAGCTCTAGGTAAGTTTTGAACAGAGAACGTTAAATGCGAAGGATATTTATATTGAGAAGAGAGTCGTGATACAAACTCTTGTCGATTCGACAGACCACTTATTCGACAGTGAAGCGAACTTTAACGCACTAGGACTTGGAATTTGGCTCCGGTAATTTCATCGACACGGCCAAACCAAAATTGTAGGACACAATGCCGGAATCTAATCGACGACACTGGACGGTGGACGTAGGACACAATACCGGAATTTAATCGACGGTATTGGACAGGATGAGCGATGGGAACAACACCGGAATTGAATCAACGGCAATGGACCTAATGAGTAGACGCCGGAATCTAATCGACGACACCTAACTCTGAGTATGAACCTCATCGGAATTGAATCAACAATGAGAATCTGGAAGCTATAACTAAACTAGAGACTAAAGGTTAAAAATAGAGACGAGTGTTTGTGTGTGTTTTTGGGTGTCCCCTTGCCTGTTGTGGCTGTAGGTATTTATAGATCAAGTCCGGTAACCGTCGAGCGGTTATTTCTTTGGCCCCACATTTCGCTCTCTTTTTATATGCCATGTGGGTAATTCCTTAGTGGTTCCTTGGTTTTCACGCTCTTTCTTTTCACCTCGTGGGGATTGCCGCCAATCCTTTATTAACCGCTCCAATCGTGGCTCTTTTTGCGCGCTTCTTCTTTCGTCCTTCAAGGAAGATGTCGCCAAATTTTTTTTTGACACGCGGCATTTCCCCGGTCCTTCCGGGTCTGTTTTCGGTGCTCTCATCCGTAGACGATCGAAGCTCTCGTTTACCGCGTGTCCATCCCCTAGGGGATAACCTTAGGTGTTAACAAGGTTGATATGGTGTGATACATTCTTGACCTTGCGTACCTAATTATCCAATGATGTTACTCACTGGATTGACTTGAACGATCCGAGATTACATAGAAAGATGACATTAAACGATCCGGCATGAGCCACGACTTTTGCTCTTTATAGATTATGAAAAATGTTGTGGTATTTCCTGCAGCTTTGCGCAGCTATGCCGTTAAAGAGTGACGCAAAGAAGTCGAAGGTAAGTCCCAACTCAACGGCAAACCTTCAGCGGTGTTCCAACCTCTATCCACACCCACTTGTAAAATTTATAGGAAATTTGGCGTTGGTAAATGAGTGAGAACTTGCATACGTTTGACCTTGGTATATTCATTACAATGTCACAGAACTTAAGAACCTCTTACTTGATCCATCTGTGAAATTTGAAAATTGAGTTACTAATCAAACGGAAGTTGGTAAATTTATAATGATGTTAGTAACTTAGGGGCTGCATGATAACACTTCTATTTTCGAATTTCTCCGCCAGTAGTCAATCCGGCGGGGAAATTCATTTGGTAAAAACTTTGCCGAAGTAGAAATCCGTTTGGTAAAAAATTAACTTCCTGGTAGGATTTTTAACTTCCGGCAAGATTTTTAACTTCCGGCAAGATTTTTGGCCAACTTTAAGAAGCAATTTTTTTTTACTTCTCCACCTTAGAATTACTTCTTTGATCACACCGACCACCGCCGGCCGCCCATCGCCGACCACCGCCGGCAGCCACCGCCGCCGGCCACCGCCCGCCGCTGGTCGGAAGTAGAAATTTGTTTCAGTTATCAAACGCATTTCTCTGTCAGAAATCAACTTATGAAGCAGAAATAGAAAAAACTACTTTTGCTAAAAAGCGTGAGCTGAAAAATTCACTTCTTGCCAGAATGACTTCTGGAATTGAGAAGTGTTATCATGCACTACCTTATCCACCTCTACCCTCTCTGCAAAGGAAGTTGGTGACCTACGAATCAATTTGACGTTGCTAAATACATTACAATACGGTAACCGACTATCCCAGTAACTTGGTTTCGCGAATTCACGTCGTAAACTTCTTCAAACATCTACCAACGTAGAAGAATGTTCAAGGAATATATGTAAATTAAAGTAATGGAAACCAACGGTAACAAAAATTTCACATGCACAAGGTCGCGGGACTAAAGAACTAGCCCACCTTATTAGCAGCTTTCATAGTACATCCCATAATCAAACATCCAGTTTCGGACGCGCCTTATTAGACGTAGATCCGAGAATCGGTTTTCGGGGTCGAGGAAACCGACAGTATAGTATGCAATGAGGAGAAATCCAAACCCGACGTAGGGAATGATTACAAGCCCGATGGTTCCGGTCAATACTACATACGTTCCACAAGCTAAGGCTAGCATCATCCCGAGTAACGCAATGAAAATGCGGTTTGTTGCCAAGGTGGCATATCTTACCTGTTTGTGCTCGCCTACGCCGGAAGTACCGAGGTGTGTGAATAATACCAGGGGTGAGAAACCGAAGGTTGTAACATTAGATATCACAAACGCTTGGAAAGCTGCTCTACCGGCAAGAGTCACCATTCCTTGGTCGGGTCCATCATCGTTATAACCTCCGGGTAAGGTGAAGGCCGCGACGAAGGTCACTATGGCTATGAGCATCGCTACTAGCACTTGAAGGTCAATAATTTTTTTTTTTTTTTATGAAGCGGAATTTGTTAGGTTGGCCGGATTACTTCCCGTGGTCGTAGACATAGCTGGTTGACCCTCAACGAGTTGTTTGTCTAATCTCTTCTTAACATATTCAATAAGCCAGCCTTGGTAACCCGGGGATCCATGAGAATTTTCCAAGATATGTTCAACTTTTGCAGCTCTGAAGCCGACCTAAAAAATACACAAAAAGCATTAATTAACGAGTGATATTTCCATATACTTCAAGATAGGCTTGTCAAACGGATGGGTCAAGTTAAAAATGATTTGACCCAAATTAATACATTTAACCCATTTTGACCCATTCACATGTAATATAAATCGAACAACCCATATTACTGAAACTCTTCCATATATAACCCAATTTAAGAAAACTTATTTCTTATAATTTGTAAAAAAATTTATTGCTAAAACACTTTCATGCAATACAAATTTTGTGAACAATTTTTATAATTTTCTAAAATATATTCTGATTTTTTGTTTTTGCTTTTTTCTATTTTCCTTTCATTTTTTTTCTCTATGAAATCCGGCAGGGGCCGTCGACTCTCATCGGCAGCTGGGCGAGGGCTGCAAGTGAAGGTTGGGCCCTTGCCCGGATCTGGCGAGGGCCACAACCCTTGCGTGGCGAGGTTCAAGAGGTGTCGCGACCCTTCCGGAAAATTTTCCTAATGTTTTTCCTGGTGCAAATAGGGTTAACGAGCCGATCCTTCGGATCCGGTTGTCGGCGGGATCCTTAGGATCGCGGGTCCCCCCCCAGACCCCTTTTTCTAATCGCGATGTGGAGAAAATTTTATCGAAATCGACCTTAGTGCGGTCGGGTGGCATGTGCAATGTGTACATGCATTTGGAGTCACCACCGATCAATTTATTGGAGGGTATGATCGGAAAACCCTACCGAGCGGTCGGGAGTAACCGTTCGATTCTACGAAAACCAGAGATTTGGGTTCGGGGACTTGGTTAGGCCGAGATTTTCATCGACGCCCTTTTGGTTACCGATGTCGAGTGATTTTCTAACCTAAGAATTCATGTAGATGAACTTTTGGGTGAGGTAGGCCCTAACGATCTAAGATATCATGCGGATGGAAATTTTACTACTCCTATCAATCACAATCAGAAAATCAAAAGCGCAATCAAAATAATCGTAACCAATCAAATCAAACAATCAAAGCTTGATATGTCTAATATGGCCCTATCGGCCCACAAAAATATCAAATTTGGGTTTCGGGATGGTTCGGGAAAATTTGGGGCGGAAGGCCCAAAAGGATAGAATGGTCATTTTTGGGGGTTCGGGACCCGAAAATCACAAAATTACGATCGGGCCAGTTGAATGTGGCCATTTCCTATTTTTTTGTGATTTTCTTGAATTTTTTCTAATTTTTCTAATTTTTTTGGATTTTTTATTTATTTTCTAAAAAATTGAGAATTTTCCGGATCGATATGAATTGACCCTCGAAGCCTTGAAAATTCTCGATCCAGACTATAAGAGTCCCGAATCGATCTAGAAATTTTTTAGAAATTTTTGGAAAAATCTGGGAATTTTTATGGATTTTCTATGAATTTTTATAATTTTTTTGGATTTTTGGAAATTTTTATTTTTTTATTATTAATATTTTTGGACCGGGTCAAATCGGTCAACGACCGGTCAACCCGGTCCAGACCGCTCACAGACCACCCACTACACAAAAACGACGCCGCATATGTATTTATTTGATTTTTTTTTATTTTCTAGAAACAATTTTCTAATATCCGAATATAAAAGAAAATAATGGACGGTTGAGATCAATCCCCGGATCAATCTCAACCGTCGACTCCCTCTTAAAGAACGATGCGTTCTCTATTGAATAAAACGATGCCGTCTTCATGCATTTGAACGGACGGCCACGATCTCTCCTAAATTTAATCTAAGCCGTCGACCTACTACTGCCAAAACGACGCCGCATCAATTAAATACATGGACGGCCACGATCTAAGCCTGACTAAATCCGAGCCGTTGAATCCTTCTAAAGACAAAAACCCACCGACGGGCCGTTCATCTATTGCCTAAACATACGAGACGTCGCGTTTTGATTTTTTATTTTCTACCTAATAAACTAATTATCCGAAAATATAGAAAATCAGATCCAACGGCCTTAAATCAAATCTAACTAATTTTCCTAGGCCGTCGGATCAAGGTTGACTCGACCTATTTGCGCCAACGACTAGAGCCGAGTCGCGACGACATGGACCAACCGAGACATTCGACACGTCGATCTTTTTGACCCACGTTGACTCGCCACCTCATCGTCGTCTTCTTCCTCGCGATGAGCAAATGGACGGCCGAGAGGCTTCCGCGAGATCTAACGGTGAGATCTCGCCGGATCGACCTCAAACCAACGCCATTCGACTCGACTTCACATCCAGATCAACATATCCCAAAATCAAGGGTTTCTATTGGCTAAATCACGATAATCGAACCACATACAGTCGGCCATCGCCGAGTTCAAACAAGTTCAATCACACCAAATCAGAGCAATTAATCAATACACGAACATCAAAGAAGGTTCAAGAGACTTACCTCGAGCTCGGATTGAGCTCGCAATGGCTAAAATAGCCTAGACGTTGTTCGACCGTAGCCACGTGTAGATTGGAGGCTCGACTCGATTGAGATTTTTGTGCAAAATCAATGCAAGAAAAAGTTGCGATGGTGCTTAGAGAAGTCACAGAAGTAAAACGCACACATTAATTTCAAAGATTGAGCTCGTGAAAGTAATATGCCATTGATGCACAGTGAGGAGAATCGAAGTTCAACTTGCCTATTTGGACGTTGCGGACCAATTGAAGTGATGCGATCGCTTCCCGGCACTTGAATGAAGCTTCCGGATGTGGTTTGCTAGCTCGATTCGCCTTGGATTGGCCGGTCGAGTGATCCACGCATCGAACTCCGACGAAGGACAATGGCGATCACTAGAGAGCCTCTCTCTCTTCTTCTCTTTCTCTCTCTAATTCGTTAGTCTAGCGAGCACGAATGAGCCTCTCCTCTCTCTCGAATCTTCTCAAGCCCTTTTATACTTAGTTTGAATTTTAGCGCGCACGGGCGAGCTTCGCCGGACATGTTCTCGTGACCTGGCAAGTGCCAATTGGTCACCGGACGGTGACGGAATCGGTTATGATTCCGTCCAAGTCCGTTAGGCTCGATATTGATCCAAAACAAACGTGAATTGCATTGTCGTTCAAAAGTGTTGACTTTTTGCGCCACCATGCTTTTGACCGGAAATTCCGCCGTGTTTCGGCGACGATCGGCCCCGCCACCGGTGGCAATCGACGGTCCTTGACCTGAGGATCAAAAACCCCAGGTTAATTGATTCAATTATGGTCAAATTGACCTCCAATTTGTCCATTGAAATTCAACTATTAAACCTGCAAATGGCGCGTGCTAAAGTGGGGAAGACGACACTATTCCGGACCGGTTCGACCGATCCAAGGTCGACCGGTTCGAACCGGTTCGGACGTATTTTCAAATTTTCAAAATTAATCAAAATTGATGGGGAATTTTTGCAATTAAACTTCAAAATTGGACTTTGGGGCCTGAATATTATCTATAAAAGTGGTTTTGCCCAAAATTTCTCATCAATTTATGCAAAAACCCCAAATTTTTCTATAATTGCAAATTGAGGAAATGTTCAATTGGACACTTAATTGATTAAATTGGACCAAGCGACCCCTGCCAATCGATTTAGAATATATGAAAACCTAGGGGACGGTCCAATTTTGCCACGAAAGTCCCTCAATTAAAAGTAATTTCAAAAATTGACAAGTTGAGGGACTAAATTGCAAAGAATTTTAGGGATTTTTGTGCAATTCGTGCAATTCGCGCAATTGAGGGTGCAATTGATCAAATTGAAGTTTGAAAGGACTGTAATTGAATGTCTAGACTTAAAATGTGCAAAAATTGCAAATAAAAAGACTCAATTTGTATTTTTTATGTAAATTCAATCTTAAGGCATTGTGAAGGAACACCTCAAATTGAATTCAATTTTTGATTTTTCTTGAGGTCAATATGAAAAGGGAATTAAAATAAAAATATTGGGTATTTTTCTATATTTTTGTGACCCCGAAAAGTATTTTTTTATGAATTTTCTAATATTTTTCTATTTTTCAAAAATACTAAAAAAATGCGAAAAATATGCAAAATTATTTTTTGTTCAAAATTGGTTCCTTATGCTTGGCCAAGGCTTCCAATCTTGATTTTTTAATTTTTTGATTTTTTTGTGAATTTTTAGTGAATTTTAGAAAATAAAACTAATGAAAAATTGATTAAAAATCAGGTGTCAACAACTGCCCATCTTTGAAAGTAATTTCGGTTAGAGGTGGCTTTCAAAGACAAGGTGACACCTGAATCTTTAATCGACTCTGTTGGGGAAAAAGTTTAAAGAAAACAAGTCTTGACATTCAATTACCTTACCTTTGCCATTGAAGCTCAAGATTTTGTGGAAGGGATTATCTCGGCTCATGCTCATTTTTATGTGAAAGAGAGATGAGAGAGAGAGAGAGAGATTTAGACGAGCTCACTTGTTGTGGTCTAAGATTTGTGTCTAAGGTTGAGAGAATAAGTGTATGGAATTACCTTTGAATGGTTGCGAGATTTTGTGATGGTGTGTGGTGTGTGTGTGTGGTGGCGGCGTGCGTGCGTGCGTGCGTGCGTGCGTGTGTGTGTGTGTGTGTGATTTGAAGATATGGGAGAAAGGTTCACCCTTGTAATAAAGGGGTTTTACCTATTAAAATGTAGATTGGTTATGCTCTAGGAAGGGATGATTTGAGGTCGAGTGAATGAGTGTATGGAATTACCTTTGAATGGTTCACGAGGTTTTATGATGGTCGGTTATCCTCTGATGTCGAGTTGTGGTTTGAAGATTTGGAAGAAAGGTTCACCCTTGTAACAAAGGGGTTTTACCATTTAAAAAAAAATGTAGATTGGCTATCCTCTAGGAAGGGATTCACCATTTAAAATGCAGATCGGTTATCCTCTAGGAAGGGACTCACCGTCTGGGAGAAAGGTTCACCCTTGTAACAAAGGGGTTTCACCTATTAACATGAGATTGGCTATCCTCTAGGAAGGGATTCACCATTTAAAATGCAGATTGGTTATCCTCTAGGAAGGGATTCACCATCTAAAATGCGAGATGGTTACCCCTTGTAAGAAAGGGGACTCACCTATTAAGGAGAAAGGTTCACCCTTGTAATAAAAGGGTTTCACCTATTAACATGAGATTGGCTATCCTCTAGGAAGGGATTCACCATTTAAAATGCAGATTGGTTATCCTCTAGGAAGGGATTCACCATCTAAAATGCGGTTATCCTCTAGGAAGGGACTCACCGTCTAGGAGAAAGGTTCACCCTTGTAACAAAGGGGTTTCACCTATTAAAATGAGATTGGCTATCCTCTAGGAAGGGATTCACCATTTAAAATGAAGATTGGTTATCCTCTAAGAAGGGATTCACCATTTGGAAGAAAGGTTCACCCTTGTAACAAAGGGGTTTCACCTATTAAAATGAGATTGGCTATCCTCTAGGAAGGGATTCACCATTTAAAATGTCGATTGGTTATCCTCTAGGAAGGGACTTACCATTTGGAAGAAAGGTTCACCCTTGTAACAAAGGGGTTTTACCTATTAAAATGAGTTGGCTATCCTCTAGGAAGGGATTCACCATTTGGGAAAATTGGCAATCCACTGGGGATTCACCTATTAAAAAGAGAGGGTGCCATTCCGAGGACCTAGGTTTACTAGTGTACCTATAGAAGCTCAAACCCTATTTTTAAATTTTCAAAAGTGAGGGTGCCATTCGAAGACCTAGGTTTACTAGAGAACCTACGTAAGCTCAAACCCTATTTTTTTCAAATTTTCAAAAGGAGGAGATTCCGAGGACCCGGGGATGCCGGAAGACCCGTAGAAAATCCAAGTTAGTCAAATCTTTAAAATATATCTTTTTTGAGGATTTGGGGTCACTGGGGAACCTGTAGAAAATCCAATCAAATATCATTAGAATGGCTTTCAAAATAATCCAATGGGTTAAGATCTTTGGATATATGATAAGAGAGTGACAATTCCAAATCTTGGGGAGAAACTTAGGAATTCCAAGCAAATTTTCAAAGTGTATTTGTGAAAGAAACGTGTCCAATTCACAAGTTCAAATTTTCACTAGGGATGGATTTTGAATGACACATCCCAAGTATTCTTCAAAAGAGTTGTTTTAAAAGTTTTTCAAAAGGATTTTCCTTCATCCAAGAGGGCTTCTCACCATTTGGGAAGGCTTTTCTTAAAACTCGAATCTGCTCACAAGAAACCTAACCTTGAGGTTTCGGGATCGTTCGAGATGCATACAATCCGATTGATTAGAGGAGGCATTTTAAAAGGGACCGTAATTCAGGCTAGGTCAAAGGTTTATCAAAGGATATTCATTTTGAGGCTTAGAAATGAACCTTGATCAGAAATAGCTTCTTCGGGTTTACAAGTCAAGAACCCCGAAGACATGATAAGACAGGATTGTACTTACCTCTTTAAGCGGTAGCTTCTTGTGTGATCTCTTGCATCAACCTGAGACACCTCTTAGATCAGAAAAGTTTTGTGTGACAGGTTGTATCTTGGTTTAGGGTGGGCTTTTTGAGAAAGGCCATTTTTTCAAAAGAGGGGTGAACTTGGGTGATCACCTTGATATTTAAACCAGCAGTCATTTGTTTTAAGGAAGTTTTATGAATGCTTTTCTCATTTGCTTTTGAGGATTTTCCTCTTTTCATCTTGATGATTTTTCTTAAACTTTGCCCCTTTTCGGGTGCTTTTTTCATGGGCTTTGGCCTTGCTTTTACCAGGCACTTTGCTTTTTCTTAGCCCTTTTTGATTTCTTGTTATTTTTTGCATTGACCGGCTCTTTTGGAGACCAGGATTGAAAATTCTTCCAATTATGCTTTTGACTTATTGCTGGTAATTCCTTTGTTTTGCCCCAGTTCAAGGAGATGATCACCAACAATGGTTTTGAAATGAATATTAAAGGCTCAAATTGGCTTATCAAAGGATAAAGTGTTTGGGGATATAGAAATGAAATGCTTTTCTTCACTTTGAAGTGTTCCAAGCTTCCGCAAGAAATCACCTGAAGCTATCACAAAAAGATTGATGCAAGTTAGCACAATAAAGTCTTACCTTGATCTTTTCTCCAAGTAATCAACCAATAACCTCCAAATATGCCCTAGTGTGGGGTGGTTCTTGATAGGGTTTTATTAAAAAATTTCTCCCTTTTTGGCTCAAAGTGGTTGTCAAGGGATATGAATGTGTATGGATAATTTTGAAATGGAAATGCCTTTCGTCATTTCAATCCATGTAATCACCGCGAATGATCCCTACGTCCCAAAATTAAGCTTTTTCGCTTTGTCACTCTCACTCATCACTCAAGTGTATCGGGGACGTGTTTGAGGATAAGGTTTGCCTCTTTTCATTTGAAGGATCATCTTCTTAAAAAGCTTTCAAAACATACCCTTTTATAGAAATTCAAGGCATTTTCATCAAAATTCATCATTTGCAAAAGTTTTCATCAAAAGGTGTATTCAAAAGGTGTTTCTGACATTTTAAAAGGAATGTCTTTTTCTTTAAAAGGGCCTTATGGCTTTGCAAATTGAAAATTTTTCAATGTCAAACATGATAGTTTTATCTTTCAATGAGGAAAGAGTATATTTCATAAGAAAAGAAGGAACCTCAAACCTATCTTCTTCGGATATTTATAAACAAAAGGAATTATAAAGATGTTCAAAATTTTAAATCCCAAAGTGACTTCCTCCTGTCTTCTTCGGATATCGATTCTTGTTCCCTGCATAAACAAAAGGAACCGATCAATTAAAGATATTCAAAATTTTAAATCCAAAATGACTTCCCTGTTTTGGTTAATCGCTCTGCAGGATTCTTCATGACTCCAAGTCCACCTACAAAAACCAACATATGCAAATGCATGCATATATGCAAATGTCATGCAAATGCAAAATTTTATGTGACTCAAATTTGCTCATCAATCGCTTTGAAGCTTGATTTTATTTCAAGGATAATATCTCTTCACGGCGTCTGCATTTACTGGACTTGCCAATTCTTCTCCATCCATGTTTACAAGGATAAGAGCTCCCTCGGATAAGACTTTCCGAATCACGTAAGGGCCTTCATAATTTGGCATGAACTTGCCTCCTGGGTGTTGAGCATTTGGGAGCATTTTCTTCACAACTAGCATCCCCGCTTCAAAATTTCTAGGCTTGACTTTCTTGTTAAAAGCTCGGACCACTTTCTTCCGGTAACTCTGACCATGGCAAATAGCCCTTAATCGCTTTTCATCAATCAGATTTAATTGTTCATACCTCTGCCGATTCCACTCATCTTCCGAGAGTTCTACTTGGGACAGGACCCTTAAAGAGGGGATTTCTACTTCTATTGGTAGGACTGCTTCCATACCATATACCAAAGAGTAGGGAGTTGCCCCGGTTGAAGTGCGAATCGAGGTTCGATAAGCCATAAGAGCATATGGCAATCTTTCGTGCCAATCTCGATATTTCTCAGCAGCTTTGGCCAATATTTTCTTGATATTCTTGTTCGCCGCCTCCACGCCTCCATTCATTTGTGGGTAGTATGGTGAAGAATTAAGGTGTCGTACCTTAAATTGTTCCAATAAGTGGTCGACTACCTTGTTGTTCAGATTGGAGCCATTGTCTGTAATGATGGCTCTTGGAACTCCGTATCTTGAGATGATATCTCGTTTGATGAATTTAGCCACACTGTTCGCAGTGACGTTGGCATATGAGCTGGCTTCAATCCATTTGGTGAAGTAATCAATAGCCACTAGAATAAAACGATGTCCATTGGAGGCCTTTGGGTTGATAGGGCCAATCATATCAATCTCCCACATAGAGAATGGCCATGGTTCCGACATCCGATGTAGTTCGGTTGGAGGTGCGTTTATCTTGTCGCCGTATACCCGACATTGATGACAGGATCTAACGTGTTGATTGCAATCCGACTCGATAGTCATCCAAGAATACCCGAGTCTCATGATCTTCTTGGCGAGGAGGTGACCATTCATATGCGGCCCGCATTCCCCTTCATGGATCTCTTTCATAATGAGATTTGCTTCTTTGGCGTTTACGCACCTCAGTAGGACCGAGTCAAAGGATCTCTTGTATAGGATCTGTCCACCGAGGAAGAATTTAGAAGCCATCTTGCTGATGTATTTCTTATCTTCTAGTTGACTATTTTGTGGGAACTCGCCCTTCAAAGAGTAATTCTTAATGTCATGATACCATGGTTCTTCATCGGGTTCTTCTTCGATGACCATGCAGTATGCAGGTTGATCAAGGATGTCAATCCTTAATGGCTCTATTTCAAGGCCATCTTGTACTTGTAGCATGGCCGATAACGTGGCCAAAGCATCAGCAAAATGGTTTTGAGTTCTTGGTAGATACTCGAAAGTGATCTCCTCAAAATGTTGGATCAGCTCTTCGAGGAATTTATGATAAGGGATAAGCTTGGGATCTTTCGTTTTCCACTCTCCTTGGGTTTGCAAGATGATGAGCATGGAATCCCCATATACCAATAGCTTCTTCACTTTTAATGAAATGGCCAATTGTAATCCGAGTATGCAAGCCTCATATTCACAAATATTGTTGGTGCATGGGAATACCAACTTGGCTGAAACGGGGTAATGTTGATCTTCGGGGGATATTAAGACCGCCCCAATGCACGATCCAAGAAGATTTACCGCACCATCAAAGTACATTGTCCACTTGTCTTCAGAGATATTCAGGATTTGATCTCCATTGTTTGGTTCCGAATCATTCTTGGGAGGATTTTCAGCTAGCATGTCCGCAATCGCTCTCCCTTTGACGGATTTTTGAGGAGAAGTTTTAATGTCAAACTCTGAAAGCAGTACTTGCCATTTGGCCATCTTTCCTAATAATGCTGGTTTTTTCCAAGAGATATTTGATAGGGTCATTCTCGGTGACCGGTTGGATATGATAATGCAGAGTATATTGCCTCAATCTATGGAGAACCCAAACCAATGCTACGCAAGTCCTTTCCACTGATGAGTATTTGGCTTCGGATGTTGTGAACTTTTTGCTCAAATAATATATGGCCCGCTCTTTTTGATCCTTGGGGTTAGTTTGGGCGAGTAAAGCTCCCAAGGACTCATCATGAACTGTCAGATATAGAGTTAAAGGAACGTTAGGGATAGGAGGTACCAAGACTCGGGGTTGTACCAAGTATTCCTTGATCTTTTCAAATGCTTGTTGACATTCCGAATCCCATTTCACTTTCGCGCCTTTCTTTAGAAGTTTGAAGAAGGGTTTCGCCGTTTCCGAACACCGCGATATGAACCTGGATATATAATTCAATCTTCCAAGTAGACCTCTTACTTCCTTAACAGTGGAAGGAGTCCCTATTTCCCATATGGCTTTGATCTTGGAGGGGTCGATTTCGATACCACGACTACTTACGATAAATCCAAGCGGTTTTCCGGATCTTGCGCCAAATACGCATTTCGCAAGGTTCGGCTTGAGCTTGTACTTTCTCAGCACTCGAACATGATCTTCTCCAGGTCTGGACTTGGCGATCATATCATCCACATAAACCTCCATCTCCTTATGTATCATGTCATGAAAGAGGGTTACCATAGCCCTTTGATATGTTGCCCCTGCGTTTTTCAGTCCAAAGGGCATGACTTTATAACAGAAGATCCCCCATTGTGTAGTGAATGAGGTCTTGATCTTATCTTCTTCTTTCAACATGATCTGGTTATACCCCGAGAATCCATCCATGAAGGAGAATAGTTCAAAGCCCGCGGTACTATCGATGAGCACATCAATGTGCGGTAGGGGAAAATCATCTTTCGGACTGGCTTTGTTCAAGTCCCGATAGTCCACACATATTCGGATTCTTCCGTCCTTCTTCTTAACTGGTACGATGTTGGCGACCCAATCAGCATATGGGACAGCCTCGATGAATCCAACTTTAAGGAGCTTCATCACCTCCTTCTTTGATCTTATCTGCCAACTCGGGGTTCATTCTCCTAGATGGTTGATTGACTAGTGTGCAAGCAGGATTTGTGGGCAGAGCATGCTCCACTATTTCACGGTCTAAACCTGGCATGTCGACATATGACCAGGCGAAAATATCTTGATATTCCTTGAGTAACGCCGTCATTCTTAAAACATCTACTGCAGATAAGTGTCCTCCTATTTTTACTTCTTTGACGCAAGAAGAGTCCCCTAGGTTAATAGTGATGGGTTCTTCGGAGATAGGAGGCTTGGACTCTTCAAAACAATCCCATTCCCTCTTAATATCGCTCACATCAGCCTCTTCTATATCGATTTCATATGCATAGTCATCGAGCTGATCCGAGTCACATATTAACCTGTTATGCATGGGTGGGATGACATGCCCGAAATGCATCATGAAAGGTTAGTATTCAAAGATGACAAAATTAAAGAATGCATGATCTATTTTGACAAAACATTTTCGAATTCCTTTTTGAAAGAAATGAATAGAAAGGAGAACTAGTCCTTGATTCTTCGGACATCCCGACTCTCAAAACACTATTTAAAACCCAAGATCATATGGCGGATCGGGCCTCAAGTTTCATGGTAGAATCAATTGTCATCATCGGACCAATCCGTTATTCCATATGTCCGTAATAAAACTTGAGATGATTTTCATTAATAGATGCAACTAAAAGTAATACAATATTGCACTTCTTGGATCACAATATGAGACCCAAAGGGTGCTAAAAACAACGAAAAGCTTTAAAAATAAATGCAGTAATCAAAATGCATTAAAAGGTAAAGTTTAGAAAGAGCCTTTTACTCGGGGGTGGGGAAGTCATCGTCCAACCACTCAATGATCACGTTCACCCGATTATCCAGAAACGGGTTGAACAGGTCCGGTTCTCCATCTTCAAAAATATCCTCATCTTCCAGCCATTTGCCTCCTTTGGAGAACACCTCGAATAAGGGATTTTTAAACATCTTTCCTCTAGCTTTCCACGTATCGGTGCCAATAAAGCGACCTCCTCGGCGTCCACGGCGTCCTTGGTCTCCATAACACTTGTTTCGACCTCGGCCTCGACTCGTATCATCTTTTATCACTCCCTTATATCCCAGACCAACCTTGTGGTCATTTGAGTTCAGATTCAAAGGATTACGAATTCCTTGGCCGTATTTTCCTAGTCCGGCACCAGGAATGAAACCATTTGAGAGTAGCACTCTTCCCGCCATAGTCGCAGTTTTCGACAATCTTGGAGTAATCATTCTTAATGTCGATGGTACGTGCATGACAAATACGATGTCAAAAGTATGATAGCTCAACTCTTCCTCCTTTGAGGGTTCAATGTAGGGAACCATCCCTTTCAAGGAAGCCCGATGTCCCGCTTCACCATGAATTGTAATCGTTTGGCCTCTAACCACGAATTTTACCTTCCGGTGTAGGGAAGAAGGTACCGCTCCGTAAACGTGAATCCATGGTCTTCCAAGAAGCAAGGTGAAAGCACTAGGAATGTCCAGCACTTGGAACGGTATGGAGAAGGTTACCGGTCCAATGGAAATGTCCAGCTCAATCTCTCCCACTACATTTTTGGAGACTCCGTCAAACGACCGGATAGTGGCTTTGGACGCCTCGACAAGGTCTTCATTTATCCCCAAGCTTCTCAAAGTGCTCAAAGGACATAGATTAAAAGCCGAGCCGTTGTCAATCAAGACATGAGGTACCTCCTTTCCATGGCACCTTACGGCGATATAAAGGGCTTTATTATGCACACGCCCTTCCCTTGGGAAATCCTCGTCTAAAAAAGATATCTGGTCTTTCAAGAGGATAGCACCCACGAAGTCTCCTAGTTGAACTTCGTTAATGGTCTCCGGAACATGGACTTCATCTAGTACCTTCAGGAGGGCGTTCTTGTGCTTTTTTGAATTCTTGAAGAGATCTAATAAGGAGATCTGTGTGGGCATTTTCCGTAGTTGGTCTACGACTTCGTATTCACTGGTTCTCACGACCGATTGCAACTTTTCAACTTCTTCCGCGGTTGGGACCTTCTTTTCAGAATCCGCCTCTCTTGGTGGATAACATCTTCCCGATCTCATTATGGCGTCAATCTCGCCCGTTCCATAATCCCAATGCACTGCTTTTGGGTCATATTCTTCCACAAGCGGCAATTTAATCTTCACCGGTCCGACCTCCTCTTGAGGTGATTTAGACGTTGACGGTTTTTCCGAGGAGGCTTACTTCCCAATTATCCACCTTATTCAAGTCGATCACAAAGCGGATCGGGGTATCTACCATCCCGATCATCTCATCTTCATGGACCTCATCGGGGTTATGTTCGGGACATGGCCTCACCGGCATGGCATTCTCTTCATCCAAATGTCTTTGCCTTTCCCTCCTAACCCTCGAGATTATTCCCTCAATTCTCATGCCGATTTCCACCAGATGTTGGAATGAAGAATACGTGTATGCATACATGCGGTCAAAATACTCTGCCGGAAGTGACTTGAGCACGAACTCCAACATCTCTCTCTCCGATAAGGGTGGTTGTACCATCATAGCGTGCTTCTTCCATCTCCTAGCAAAGAGTTCGAAGCTTTCGTCTTCACCTTTCCTGATATTTAACAAATTGGCCTTGGTAAAGTACCCTCTGATCCCAGCTTCAAAGTGCCGTATAAAGTGCTCTGATAAATCCTCCTAGCTTGGGACCCAATCCAGATCGATTGATTGAAACCATGCCAATGCAATACCCTTCAAACTATGCTTGAAATTTTGGATTAAGGTTTCGTCATCTTCATGGTGGCCAACCATTTGGCGGAGATAATATGAGATATGCGCTAGGGGACACCTAGTGCCATCATACTTGATGCGGAAGGTTACTCTTGGGTTCACGCCTTGGGGCGGCATATTCTTAGCTTGAGTGATTGGCATAATCAACTCTCTCAATTCATCCATCTTTCTTGATACGTCATCCTCTTGCTCTTGTAGCAACATGATCCGTCGATTTTGTGTTTCCATAGCCCGCCGTATTTCCAAAATTTGCATATTCTCCTCTACCGCCGTGGTATTGTTTTTAGCCATCGACCGAGACAACTCCGCCACCATGTTTGTTAAATGACGTATATGAGTCTCCAAATTGGAAAGCCGCATATCGACCTCTTGATTTCCTCGTTCCTCCCGAGGGATTTCTTGATCCTTAGCTTCATCGATTGTCCCCACGAATTCTTCACTCTTGGGATCATCCATACCACCCCACCCGTCAGGAATTATATCTCCAGAATCGACGAAAAAGCTTGGGGGCGCCGAATACAAGACTTTGAAATTATAGCCACCGCTATCTTCCCCAAGGTTATCGACTATCTCCCCTCTTTCTAGGGCCTTTTGTAAGAACCTTCTATCTCCTCTGCGGGCCTTTTCAAGGCGGACTTCATACTCATCTAGCTCTTCAATTTCCTTGTCATCTTTGATATTCATCAAATATCCCGAGGGTACTTTCCAGATTTCTCCTCTCGTAGCTTTCATTGTGAACTCTTCTTCCATCACATCTATAGTGACATAGGTTCCTTTAAAAGCGAAGTCTTCCATTCTTCCGATGACGCCTAGGTTGATTAGCTTCTCCAAGCATGCTTCCTTTTGTTCCCTAGAAATACTCTCTCCTTCCGGGTATTGTGAGGCCAATGCTAGGATATCCTGCATTTTACTTACATCCATTATGAACTCCAGAGTCTCTTCCTCTTCACCTTCAAAAATCGCGTTCACCTCGCGATGCTCGAGTAGAGGGTTCTGTTGCACATTTGGTTCGGTCCTATCGAACTCTAGGACTTTACCATCGATCAAAGCTTGCACTTTGTACTTGAGAGCGAGATAGTTATCCACGTTGTGCCCCCTTTCTCCCATATGGTATATACATGTCTGGGTCTCATCAAACCCGGGAAATCTTGGAGGATTAGCTCTAGGTGGCTCTTTTGCTACCAATCGGTTCTCCAATAGCATGGGTAGTAGTTTGGATAAAGGCCGGGGTAAAGGGGTAAAGACAGGTTGATTCCTTCTTCTAGGTTCATGGTGGTTTAGAGGTGGTCCAAGAAGAAGTTCCTTGGGTAGGGGTAGAAGATGAGAAATTTTTGGGTTTATGTGGGTTTGGGACAAAGGCCACTTCTCCAATTTGCTCCCTATTGTCCCTTCTCAAGGGGTATTGGCGTCTAAAAGGTGTTTCGGGTATCTTCTTCTCCTTTAGTGCCCATTCATGACGTTCCGCTACTTTGATCAAGTGCGCGAACGTCCGACACCCAAAGGTGTTCAGCTTGTCGAAATATTCAAAGGGCAATGCCTTGAGGAAGAGGTCTATCGGTTCTTCCTCGGGTATGGGCGGTTTTACTTGCACAGCCAATGCTCTCCATCTTTGGGCGTAGGCGCGAACGACTTCATTCTTTCCTTTTACGGTTCTCGGGAGATCCTCCCTAGTAAGGGTCGTCAAAGTGTTAAACTTATATTGCCGAAGGAACTCGTCGACCAACTTGTCCCAATCGGCGAGTCTTTCTAGCTCAAGCTCAATGAACCATGCCAAGGCTGCCCCAGATAGGCTTTCTTGGAAAGTGTTAACCAATAGCGGAATATTGTCTGAGAATTGGGACATACGGCGTAGATAATACTTCAGATGCGCCTTGGGACACCCGGTTCCATTATACTTCCTCACAAAGTCTGGTTCCTTGTAATCAGCAAGAACCTCAATCTTTTCAAATGGCGTGACCTTATCAAACCTCGAGAGTTCATACCCTTGGCTAGCCAAACATTCTTCGATCTTAGCGAGTCTTTTAATTTCCTCTTCCATTTTGAGGGCTTGCTTTTCTTTCTTTTCCAGGTCTATTACAACCGGAGGGTCCTTAGGCGGTCGCTCCAGATTCGGAGTGGGATTCGCGGTAGGAGCCGGATTAGCATTTGTTCCATCCGACGAGCCCGAAGGGGCTTAGGGGTTTGGATCAACGGGATATCTCCCCTGACTAGCGATCAACATCGCTTTCATCTCTGCCACCATTGTGGCTATCATATTCATATGGTTTTCCAAATTACCCACACGAGGTGCGAGCTCTTCCCGCTCCATTCTTAATTGGCGCGTCTTGCTACGAGTCCTCGTGTTTATCAATCACCTATTTTTCATGAGCATTAAATCAGTATTGAGAGCATTCAAGAATTTGGGAGATGTTGATCCGTGGTAATTGAATTTTCTATATGTATGCATGAAATGCTCATAAAAGGAATAATATGCATTTATTACAAACCAAATTGTTCAAGAGTATCTAAAAAGATAACAAATATGCCAAACTAAATGGGGAATGGATTTATCCAAGTCGAGGACGCTTGCATTCTTCTTGCTCCTCTGATCCGTCCGAATCCCACAGGTAAGGGTCTTCTCCTTCTTCGAACATCCAAAGCTCCGGGTCTTCTGGAATGTACGGCTCCACTCTTGGGACGTACGGTACTATGTACTCGGGCTCATAGGATTCCACCTCTTCAATGCGAGGAGATACGCACTCGGGTACATATGGCTCCACTAATGATTGGCGATACTCCTTAAACTTCTGAATATACTCCTTGGAGGCTCTATGAATGTTCATCTCATCATCCAAATAATCCGGCCATTCAACTTGTTGCAACGGCGAATTCTTCAAAGCATGGAGAATGAGCTTGATCCGAGCCTGATAAAGCGTCTTTGCTTCTTTAGTGAGCTTTCCTCGTGTCATGTCAAATGAGAAGATCCCGAGACAAACATCCGGTGGTACTTGTTGTAAAACTCCAAATTGCCTCACCACACGAATGGGATAATAAGCCGGTGCGCCAGTACATCCCAGTAGAGGAATAGGGCTATCATCAACACTAGTGATGCGAGCCTCCAAAATCTTAGGCCAAGTGAAACGCCATCGGATATGCTCGGGTTTCAAATTATTCAATAGCTCAACCCACTTCTTGAAAGAGTGTTTGGGTACGAGAGATTGGCATTTAAGGAAGGATTTGAGAGGATGAACATGTTCATTGATTTCATAGCACCCTACTCGGAGTTGAAAAGTTTTTATATGAGAAGTGAACCACATGTGGAGTAGTCCGTTGGATGCTTGGAAAATGGCCTTTTTGGAAGTTTTGGAACGGTTTAGAGAGAGAAAGGTCTCAGCTAAAATCATGTATGAATAATTCCAACGACAACATGCTTGTCTAGCTATATGGACTATGGAAGGGTCAAAAGTGGTTCTAGAAGTGGGAAATAGAACGAATGCAAAGAAGGCTAAGACAAACACCTTCCCGATTTATGACCGGTTTTGGCGGGTAAGGAAGAATAATTGTCGAAAAGGAAGGATAAGGTGAATTTACCATAATTAGACTTATAGACTTTCTCTATTTCGGAGGTTTTAAGATGAAGGAAGCTTGATAGGGAATGGGTTGGATCCATGTCCAAAGGTGGTTGAGCTATATGGTCGTCAAACTCGACCCCAATAATTGCGGAATATTCTTCGAGTGTGGGAGTCAATTCGAGACCTTGGAAGTTGAACGTCATCGTATTCATATCCCATGCTTTGGCCAAAGCTTGGATGAGAGCCGGTTGATACTCGACTTTGATTAAATCTACCAATCGGCCCAAACGTCCTTCCACGTATGCTTTGTTGACTAGATTGAGGCGATCCCACCATAGAGAGAGCTCCTTGCGCGGTACCGGGATGACTTTGATGTCTCCATTCCCCATGATCTAAAAAATGCAAAATGATGATCCTAGAGTCAATTACCACGGATTTAACATGAATATGCATGAAATGTGATGCAAATGCACTAACCAAATTCCATGTCATCTTTTGGTAACATGAGGGTCAACTATTCCCACTTGACCCAAATAAGCCAAATAGGGTAGTTATGGACCAAATCTCACCCAAAGATGGCATGTAATTGATTAGGATCGTTTAAGTGTAATTGGGGTAGAAAGTCACTTTTACAACTTTAAAACTTGACAACTCACGAAATTCACAAGTCTAATACAATTAAGCCCAAAAGTGTCTAGAGGTGTTCAACCAATAATGAATACAAAGATAGTCCGAAGGAAGTACAATAAATCCCAAACCTAAATGCCCCAAAGTCTGACTAAGAATAACTAGTCTAAGTGACGTCCTCATCGGAAGATATCTCAATCAAACTCGGGAGGATCAACATCTTCTTCATCATCGGAGGATATGACGATGATTTCCTTCTTCTTAATTGGTGAGTGCTTTGGGGTCGTCTTGATCGCACAAGGTCGCCTCGCCAGTTTCATATATAGCTCCCAAATTCTCTCTTTTCCGCGCTTGAGCTCCAAATGGTGCGCACATCGCGTATAATCACAGCTCTCGCTACGAATGTGGTTTCGTCCATTGAGCTCCCTTCCATGGACAAATCCAAAGACTCGAAAAGTAGCGGGTGCTCGGTCCTTGGGTCGAATAATCCTCCGCTCCCATGCGAATACATCGGGGACATCGATCCGACTTTGGGGCGCCATCTATCCTAAAAAGGAAAATTGATCTCTCAACCCCGATCACTTAAACGATCTTACAAATTGCGATGATATGCTCGTGAAAATGCATGATATGCAAAATTTAAATTTACAAATTCAAAATAAAGAGGGTAAAAAGCCTTACCAACCGATGTTACTCTTTTTTTTGGTTTTTTGGTTTTAGGTATACCAACCTTCCATTTCACATGCGCATGAGACAAGTGAGGTTCAACTCTAAAGAAATCAAAAAGGCTCGGGTATGGACCTAAAAGGGCTCCCGCTATACAAATCGATGAGCCGCCCACAAGCGCAATCAAACAACAAGTGGGTAGGATCATCAATCTCGTATAGCGAGCGGGATCAAATATGGTCAACCCAAGTGCAATCAAACACAGGAGCTTCGCATACCAATCCCTATCTATGGCGACCTAAAAGGGTGATTTCGCGGCTCGGGTTTAGGCGCTTGTGTGTGCGGTGTCGTGATCCTCAAAATATGCAAGACATGCACAACAATTTATATTCAAAACACCGCTTCAATATGTGCATAAATAAACACACAATCCGAAACACCATATCTGCATCAAAAAGGTTAGCAAAGACGCCACCCCTTATAACTCCCATTTGCATCAACATTTAACACTTTTTGTTAGTGGACGTACCTCACCTTCAAGAGCATCTACAGAAAACGGGGTTAGAAAGCACTCAACATTTTTATCGGCTTAAGTCCTCTTAATGGGTTTGCAACCATTGGATCCCCGGCGGAGTCGCCGATCTGTCGCGACCCTCCCGGAAAATTTTTCTAATGTTTCCGGTGCGAATAGGGTTAACGAGCCGATCCTTCGGATCCGGTTGTCGGCGGGATCCTTAGGATCGCGGGTCTCTCCCAAGACCCATTACTCGAATCGCGATGTGGAGAAAATTTTATCGAAATCGACCTTAGTGCGGTCGGGTGGCATGTGCAATGTGTACATGCATTTGGAGTCGCCACCGATCAATTTATTGGAGGGTATGATTGGAAAACCCTACCGAGCGGTCGGGAGTAACCGTTCGGTTCTACGAAAACCAGAGATTTGGGTTCGGGGACTTGGTTACGCCAAGATTTTCATCGACGCCCTTTCGGTTACCGATGTCGAGTGATTTTCTAACCTAAGAATTCATGCAAATGAAATTTTGGGTGAGGTAGGCCCTAACGATCTAAGATATCATGCGGATGGGAATTTTCTATTCCTATCAATCACAATCAAGAAATTCAAAGCGCAATCAAAATAATCGTAACCAATAAAATCAAACAATCAAAGCATGATATGTCTAATATGGCCCTATCGACCCATAGAAATATCAAATTTGGGTTCCGGGGTGGTTCGGGAAAATTTGGGGCGGAAGGCCCAAAAAGGGTAGAATGGTCATTTTTGGGAGTTCGGGACCCGAAAATCACAAAATTACGATCGGGCTAGTTGAATGTGGCCATTTCCTATTTTTTGTGATTTTCTTGAATTTTTCTAATTTTTCTAATTTTTTGGATTTTTAATTTATTTTCTAAAAAAATTGGAAATTTTTCGGATCGATGTGATTTGACCCTCGAAGTCTTAAAATTTTGGATCCATACTATAAGAGTCCCAAATCGATCTAGAAATTTTTTAGAAATTTTTTGGAAAAATTGGGAATTTTTATGGATTTTCTATGAATTTTTACAATTTTTTGGATTTTTGGATTTTTATTTATTTTTTTTTTTATTTTTTATGCTCTCTATTGAATAAAATGACGCCGCGTCAAGCATTTGAACGGACGGCCACGATCTCTCTTAAATTTAATCTAAGCCGTCGACCTACTTTTGCCAAAACCCACTCTACCATCAATTAAGTACATGGCTATTTATTTCTAACCTTTTTATTTTCTAAACAATTTTCTAATATTCGAATCCTAATAAAGAAAAAAATGACGTCGCACCGCACATACGAGATGTCTCCGTTTTGATTTTTTATTTCCTACCTAATATTCAAAATAACAGAAAATATAGAAAATCAGATCCGATGGCCTTAAATCAAATCAGACTAATTATCGTGGCCGTCTTCATTAATCAAATCGCTCGCACCAACGACCGAGCTGAGCCACCGAAACCTTGGACCTATTAAACTTCGACACGTCAGATTTTGACCCGTCGACTCGCCACCTCCGCTCGTCTTCTTCCTCGCGCCGACGAGCAAATGGAAGGCTAAGAGGCTCCGGCGAGATCTAACGGTGAGATCTCGCCTAATCGGCCCGAAACCACCGCCATTCGATTCCTATTAACATCCAGATCAACATATCTCAAAATCAAGGGTTTCTATTCGCTAAATCGCGATAATCGAACCACACACGCATGGCCATCGCCGAGTTCAAACAAGTATAATCCAACGAAATCGGAGCAATTAATCAATACACGAACATCATAGAAGGTCCAAGAGACTTACCGCGAGCTCGCGTCTAGCTTGCAATGGCTAAAATAGCATGGCCGTTGTTCGACTTTCGTGTAGATTTGTAGCTAACAAACTAGATTAGATCCGAAAATCAATGCAAAAGCAAGATGCGATGGTGATTAGAGAAGTCACGAAATCAAATCGCACTATTAATTTCAAAGATTGAGCTCGTGAGAGTAATATGCCATTGATGCACAGCGAGGAGAATCGAAGTTCAACTCACCTATTCCAGACATTGCGGGCCAATTGAAGTGATGCAGACGCTTCCTGGCACCCGTGTGAACCTTTGGATGTGATCTGCGAGCTCGATTCGCCTTGGATTGGCCGTCGCGATCGACTCCACGGATCGAACGTTGGCGACAAATACAATGACCCCAGCCTCTCTCTTCTTCTCTTTCTCTCTCTAATTTGTTGAGCTTGGCGAGCACGAATGAGCCCCTCCTCTATCTCGAATCTTCTCCAGCCCTTTTATACTTAGTTTTTATTTTAATGCGCGCACGGGAGCTTGAGTCGGCGAGGTTCTCACGTGCCAATCACGTGATTTTTGGTCACCGGACGGTGACGGAATCGGTTATGATTCCGTCCAAGTCCGTTAGGCCGTTAATCGATCACAAACAAACGTGAATTGCATTCTGTTCACGAGAATGTTGACTTTTGCGTCGCCGTAACTTTTGACTAGCAATTCCGCCGTGTTCCGGCGGCACGATTGGCCGTGCCACCGGTGGCGAATCGACACAACTTGATCCCGAGGATCAAAAGCCCCAGTCGTTAATTAAACCAATTATGGTCAAATTGAGCCTTCAATTTGGTCCATTGAAATTCACGAACTATTAAACCTACAAAAGGCGCGGGCTCGTGGGGAAGATGACACTATTTGGACCGGTTCGACCGGTGGTCAGACCGGTTCGAACCGGTCGAAATTTTCACAATTTTCAAAATTAAACAAAATTGGTGGGGAATTTTTGCAATTAAACTTCAAAATTGGATTTAGGGACCTGAATATTATCTAAAAAAGTGATTTTGCCCAAAATTTCTCATCAATTTATGCAAAAACCCCAAATTTTTCTATAATTGCCCAAATTGGGGAAATGTTCAATTGGACACTTAATTGATTAAATTGGACCAAGTGACCCCCGTCAATCAATTTAGAATATATGAAAACCTAGGGGGACGGTCCAATTTTGCCACGAAAGTCCCTCAATTAAAAGTAATTTCAAAAATTGACAAGTTGAGGGACTAAATTGCAAAGAATTTAGGGATTTTGTGCAATTCGTGTAATTCGCGTAATTGAGGGTGCAATTGAACAAATTGAAGCTTAAAAGGACTGTAATTGAATGTCTAGACTTAAAATGTGCAAAAATTGCAAATAAAAAGACTCAATTTGTATTTTTTTTGTAAATTCAACCTTCGGCATTACAAAGGAACACCCCAAATTGAATTCAATTTTTGATTTTTCTTGAGGCCAATATGAAAAGGGAATTAAAATAAAAATATTGGGTATTTTTTCTATATTTTTGTGACCTCGAAAAGTATTTTTTATGAATTTTCTAATATTTTTCTATTTTTCGAAAATACTAAAAAATGTGAAAAATATGAAAAATTATTTTTTGTTCAAAATTGGTTCTTTATGCTAGGCCAAGGCTCCCAAACTTGATTTTTTAATTTTTTATGAATTTTTTGTGAATTTTTGGGAATTTTTAGAAAATAAAACTAATGAAAAATTGATTAAAAATCGGGTGTCAATAGCGAGCCCTCTCCGAACTTCGCAGAAAAAAAGTAAAAAATAAAAAATAAAAAGAGAAAGGAAAAGTAAAATTAAAAAATTAAAAATTAAAAAAAATTACAAATTATAAATAAATGAAACATATAAAAACTGTTCAAGATGAAGGATGACATCTCATGAATGAGCTGACTCAACTAATAGCCTTTATAAGCTAAATGGGTTTAAAGACAACTCCATTTACAACTTACATATAATTAGGTATACAACTCAAACCCATTAACAACCAACTTAGTAAACTTGACTAATCCATATATGACTCATGTCATTGAATATGGTTAACAAATGGGTTTTCAACCCATTTTGACACCTCTATTGTCGTTTTCCACGCCGAAACATTTATAACAAACAGTAACTCCCGGAAAGTGCTAAACATAACGAAGTATTCATTCCATTCCTCTCCTTTAGATAAAACCAGATTAAAATATTCAAAGTTAATGTTGATTTAAACTATTTTTTTATTTTATGCAGTTACCTATTGCTGTCAGTACGTTATTTTGTGTGTGTGTGTGTAATCAGATTTTTAAGTGGGCTATTTACGTGTGGGAATTCAATTGAAGGTTCAAGAGTATAAGTATTAATTGAATCTATAAAGACTTCTATTTTTCACATTTGTGCAATTATAACTACTCGCAAGTTAATCATTTGGTTAAAACTGAGATTTGTATATGACAATAAAAATTAATAAGTATGCTCTCGCAACTTTTTAGCTACAACATTGTGTTACTTTTGCAATACCCATAAAAATGTCCTAATAAAAATTTTAAATAGCACAATCAACTTTACATTTTTTTTTCTAGAACGAGCTCCTTAGGGTGCGTTTGGAAGTAGCTTTTCCAAGGGACTTTAGAGGTTGAAAGTCCCTTAGGAAAAAGTTGAAGTGTTTGGCAATTTTTTTTAGCCACTTTGAGGAAAAGTCAACTATTGCCAAAGCTGAAAGCCCAAGACAGGTGGTGACTTGCCTTGCGCTTTCAGCATTCTCGGCAAGTTGGTTTCAAGGTAAGTAATTTACTTTTTTCTTCCTAAATTGCCCCCCACAGATAATTTTTTGTTCCACTTTTGCCTTGAAAAACTATTCATCTTTTTCGCAACACCCAGGCGTCTTCCTGTGCTCACTGGTTCTCGTTCAAGGTGAGGTCACTGGTTGCCAAGGTTGAGATCGAGGGTCACGATGGCCGTCAAGCCGCTGCCTTCGCCGGAGCTATTGCCTTTGTTTGATTTGGTGCGAGTCGAGGTCGAGTTTGAGCATCGAGCGACTCAAATCTGGTTCTTTGACCGCAGATCTGCAAACCTTGGCTTCGCCTCACTTCGCATTGCGCATCTTCGGTACCGCCTCACCCGAGGTCGCATGACTCCGACATCTCATCCCTTAAGGTCAATCTACCCCGACGGCCCCGACATGGGGTCGTGATGTCGGCGATGGGCCTTGCCTAGGTTTCGTGAAACTTCATTGACCTTCGTCGCCCGGGCTTCCCCGAGCTTCAATAGGAGTTGCGACAAGCTATGTCGCCTCGCTTGACCAGCGGTCTCCTCTAGCAGCGATCGTCTCTAGCCGACGGATCTCCTTTGGCTGCATTTGTGCCTCCTCTGCCATGTGCTTTCCAAAATATTCATGAAAATGGGTAATCCAAACACCATTAGCTTTCACCAAATGTACCTTCGCTAGAAGATCCTTGGAAAAGTGACTTTGCATTTTCCAAAGGTGGAACCAAACGCAGCCTAGGCCTCATAGGAGGTTGGTGAGGGGCCCAGAAGGGGCCCATTCTGATAAGACGATCCAATAAATCCCCATATCCAATTTTACATATTACATTATCACTTGCGATACATTTATTTCACAAAAAGTAAATAACATAGAAAATATATTTCTAAAAATAATAGTTTGTATAGCACAGAAAAATAATGAAAGAAATTTTGTTATCGTCCACGAAAAAATTCAGACATAAATTGTTGTCAATAATCATAATTTTATTGATTATTTATTTCAAGTGATACAAACGATCATTTTTTATAAAACTTCGTATGTTTCGCAAAAAAATGAATGATTTGAAAAATATTTTATTGAGAATAATCACTTATAATTTTAAAATAATTAGTCAACGTTTTCATTTTCAACAACAACTTATATTTAAAGTTTTAATTGAACAATGAGAAATTTTTTTTGTTGATTCGTTTTTATAAGTGATAGAAGGGATTATTTTTACAAGAATACTTTTCAATTCAATTATTTCCTACAAAACAAAAGCACTGTCATTTTTGTGCACACATCCAATTTATAGATAATTTGGTATTTTGAGATAGATATATATGTGTGTGTGTGTGACCCTACATATTTAGTTAATCATAAATATATACAAACTCATATACATGAATGAACCACAAAAACTACACGTAGTTATGCGAATTGACATTCTATTGTAGGAGCATTAACGATAGGGATAAAAGAGACTTTTTACTTTTTGCGTAATTAATGTAATAATTGCTTTGCTAATAAATGCTAAGTGAAGTGGGAGGGAATGAAGCTTTGTCTGATACGTGGTTCAACCACAAAGTTCATTTTTATTAAAAAATTTCCCACCATTTCCAATCACTTCACTCCGAGACCCTTTTTCAAGCGTGTATCACCCTTAATAAGCAAAACAAGTTGATGCAAAAAGATTGCAATTGAGTTGTGTGTTTGCACCTGAAATGAGTATTTCACCTGGGCCACAATCTCTAAACAATACGGAAGAAATGACCCAGCGAGTGAACAAATCAAGCTTTATGATGTTCAAGCAAGCATACCTCCTTATGAGCACAAAAAATGTCAAGAGCCGTCAAATGATCCTTATTTGTGGCCAAACGGTCCACCCTTTTGTCTCGTGCCAGTATGTATATGATGTTGTATTCTTTATGAAGTGCAGCCAAATGCAAAGCCGTGTTTCATTCGGTGTCTTGTTCATTGATAAGATCCTCTAGGTTTGGCATCCCCAGTATGTACTTTGTCAAAATATTAGAGAAGAGAAAGGAAAGAACAAGTGGGAAATAGGAGGTAGTATATTATTTCTTTTCACACTGTACAAACTGTATGGATACACTCCTATTTATAACACAAAAGTCTAGCAGATTAAAGAAAGACTACATGAAATTAGAAAAGAGTGATTTCCTAATACACAAATATTCTAATTCTTAAAATAAAGACATTCACATAGAATGTAAATAATCAAGAAGAGCGATATATCAATCTAGAGAAATCAGAGGAGGATTTTTGGAATGAAATGATTTGACTGGATGACCAAATCGTGGAGGAATTGTAGCAGTTTCGAAATCAATGCCGTTGGGAATTCTTTCCTTTGACACCCCCCCCCGCAAGCTAATGGGGCGGCATTCACGATAAGCTTGTCTTGAAGAAGGCGGAACCGAGACCACGAAAGGGCTTTGGTGAACATGTCCCCCAGTTGGTCCGTCGAAAAGATATATTAAACATGTAATTGACGCTAATGAATTCGCTCACGAACAAAATGATAGTCAATCTCTAGGTGTTTCGTCCGAGCATGAAAAATAGGATTACCACTGAGGTAGATAGCTGAAATATTATCACACCACAGTACCGGTGATTTTTGGAGTGTAATCCTTAAATCAAAAAGCAAAGCTTGAATCCATATGATCTCAACAGTGGTGTCGACAAGACATTTGAATTCTGCCTCGGTACTTGAACGAGCAACTGTTCTTTGCTTGCGAGAACTCCATGAGATAATATTAGAACCAAGAAAAATAGCATAACCACCCACGGAGCATCTAGTATCATGGTCACCAGCCCATCATGCATCGGAAAAAGCATGAAGGAACACTTGAGATCCTTTAGTGAAGAGGATGCCGTGACTTAGAGTGCTAGAGACAAAGCGTAAAATGCGTTTGACATATTGCCAATGGGTTTCTGTAGGGGCATGCATGAACCGACAAGCGGTATTCACAGCATAAGTAAGAACTGGTCGAGTAATGGTGAGATACTGTAGTGCACCCACTATGCTACGATACAGTGTAGAATCATGAAAGAGAGCACCACGATGAAGAGAAGGAGGATCCGAGCTAGTCGGGCATGGTGTAGCAACAGCCCGTGCTTTGTCCATGTTAGCCTTCTTAAGAATTTCATCAGCATATTTCCCTTGATGCAAAAGTAGGCCGAGTCGTATGTGCTGTAATTCTATCCTAAAAAAATAGTGGAGGTCACCAAGATCTTTGAGAGTGAACTCCCGTTGTAGAGATGCAATTAAAGTGGATAGTGATGGCTGGGGAGATCTTGTAAGGATGATGTCATCCACATATACAAGGAGATATACACCGTATGCTGATGTATGTAGGACGAATAGCAAAGAATCAGCACGAGAGGCATGAAAACCAATAGATAAGAGGAAAGAACTTACCCTTTGATGTCAAGCTCGCGGTGCTTGCTTTAATGCGTAAAGCGACCGTTGAAGTTTGCAAACATAATCGGGGTGATTAGTATCAACAAAACTTGATGGTTGTTGCATATAAATCTCCTCAGTAAGGTGGCCGTGAAGGAATGCGTTCTTAACATCAAGTTGCCGAAGTGTCCAACCTTGACTGTAGGCAAATGAAACCACTGTACGGACAGTCACATACTTCACAACGGGACTGAAAGTCTCATGGAAATCAATGCCTTCTTACTGATTATATCCCTTGGCCACCAATCTCGCTTTGTACCTTTCAAGTGAACCATCTGAACGATATTTGTTGCGAAATACCCATTTACATCCAATTGCTTTAAATTGTGACGGATGAGGGACAAGAACCCAGGTTTGATTCTTCGTAAGGGCTGTATATTCTTCGGCCATGGCAGTTCTCCATGCGGGATCCTTAGCTGCTTGACTAAAGCAAGTTGGAGTGAGTATCGGCTGGACCATAGAATGAAGAGCGTATGTGTGGTCCTTAGTGAGATGACGTCGGGCTAAAGTACCATCTCGAAGCCGCGTGACCATAAGGTGTGTAGGAGCCACGGGTAGACCAGGAGATGGTTCCGAGCGAGTTGAGAGGCTAATTATTTGATCAGCAGAGGAATTAGACTGATTAGTAAAGCATGTAGTAGAACTTGTGGAATTGGGTGAAACATTCTCTGTTGATGGTGACACAACATGTGCTGCTATTGATTCAGTAGAGGAGTCCTGCAAAATGGAGGTATAATGATTTTAATTTGCAGAGGCCATAAGTGGACTGCAGGGAAAGCAAATGCCACCTGGTTGAGCATAAAATTCTGAATCCGTTGATGAAACACAAGAGGGGCCAACATGAACTAATGATGCAGCATAAATAAAAGGAAATAAGTCTTCATAAAAAATAGCATCGGTACTAATATAGAACCGATTATCTTTGGGAGAGTAGCATCGATAACCACAGAAGCCAAGAGGATAACCTAGAAAAATGAGCAATGAGATCGATGTTCTAGCTTGTTCTTTGCATAAGGTCGAAGGTTTGGATAAAATGCACACCCAAAGACTCGCAAGTGATGAATTGAGGGTTTAATATGGTAGAGAACCTCCTAAGGTGACTTATGGTTGAGAACGGCCGAAGGTAGCTTGTTAATGATATGAATAGCACTCTCGAATGCAAGATCCCAAAAGTGAGTTGGAACTTAGGCATGATGGAGCATCGACAATCCCATCTCTACGACGTGTCGATGCTTTCTTTTCAGCAGTGCCATTTTGGTGATGAAGTCTCGGACAAGAGGTACGGTGGTGGATTCCTCGATCTTGCAAAAGTTTGCGGAAAGGAGCACACCGAAACTCCCCCGCATTATCACTTTGAACATCTTTCACCGTAGTGTTAAGTTGATTTTCCACCAAATTTAAAAATGCGATGAAGATAGAAAGAAATTGATCATGGGATTGAAAGAGATATATCCAAGAAAACCGAGAAAAATCATCGGTAAAGCATATATAATAACGATTGTTCAAAAAAGACATTACAGGAGTCGGTCCCTATACATCAAAATGGACTAGTTGTAAGGGGGCTGAAGATTTATTTGTGGAGTGTGGATGAACATGATCGTGACTCTTGCTAGAGAGACATGTAGGACAAGGAGAAATAGATACTCCATATTTATTTAATACTCGATTGATCATGTTGTAGGAGGCATGACCTAGACGGAAATGCCATTTATGAATGGAATATGTCTTAGACGCTGGAAAAGCAAGTGGTACCAAAGAAGTCCAGGCTGAAGACGTGAAAGTGGAGTAGAGGCCATGATCAAGATCTCCTCGAAGTATGATTCTCCCCGAATGGCGACACTTCACAATAAAAGTAGGTGAGAATATGAAATCACAATTGTTTTCTTCAGAGAATTGACGAACCGACGGGAGATTCTTTTTAATAGAAGGAACAACTAAAACATCAGACATATGAAAAACTAGGGTAATATAGCTACTTGTATGAGTGATGGGTAAGCTAGATCCATTACCTATGGTCACATGAGTATTACCAGGATAGGGCTAAACATTAGACATCCGAGAGATATTGTTTGTCATGTGATGGGTAGCACCCGAATCCGGGTACCATGACTACGAGGAGAAAACAGACGGCGGAGGAGGAAGTTCCGCCAAATTGAGCTGTGGTGATATAGGGGATTGCTGAAGTTGCTGCTGCATATATCTTTCCCTACAAACATTAGCTATGTGGCCAAATTTATTGGAAATTTGACATCCGTTATCACCATTGCCACGCCTAGGATTGCGAATGTTTGAGAATTTGCTTGCATTTTGTGGTCCAGCACCACGTGTGCTATTCTCATGTATAGGCCTAGAGAATTGATGAGAATTGGATCTATAGAAACGGTTTGTACCGGTTTGTGGAGATTGAGATGAGTTTGAAGGAAAGACATTTTCAGCCTTCCCTATAAATGCAGCCAGACCTTGCACCGAGGGTTCCATGAGTTCAAGTCGAGCCTCATGAGACAAAAGTAAACCATGGAGTGTCTCACAGGTCATGTCTTGATAGTGACATTGAACTGAAATAGAGACTGCAAGACTTTGATATTCTGCACACAACCCACGAAACACATGGGTTTGGTATTCTTGAGGAGAGATAACTTCACCAATAGAGGAGAGCTGATCTACAATGGCCGTCGCTTGTTGAAGAAATTCTATAACCGTTTGGTTACCTTTACGAAGAGTTTGTAACTGCATCCGTAGTTGAGCTGCTCGAGCATGATTTCGTCTTGCATAGGATGTGGCTATGAATCGCCATGCATCTGCTGAAGAGGTGAATGTTGAGAGCTGTCCGACAATTGCGTCAGCTGAGGTGTTGAGAATCCATGCTAGCGCTACTTGATCATGTACTGACCATTCTTCATAAGCAGAATTCGGAACAACCGTGGTAGTTCCATCAGCACTTGTTTGTGTGATATGAGTTGGAGGACAAGAAGAGATACCTTCAACAATGGGCAGAAGTTTATTTGCCCAGAGAAGTGGAAGCAATCTTGCTTTCCATACAACATAGTTATCACCATTAAGCTTTACTCCAATGGCTGGGAGGGTAATGGTGTGGGATTGAGGGGCTGAGGTCGGTAATTTTTCCATGGAGATTTCGGGGAAAAGAAAAAATAAATATATCAAGAGACTGTGTTTGCTTTCGCAAGTGAAGAGCTCGATACCATGTCAAAATATTTGAGAAGAGAAAGGAAAGAACAAGTGGGAAATAGGAGGTAGTATATTATTTCTTTTCACATTGTACAAACTGTATGGATACACTCCTATTTATAATATAGAAGTCTAGCAGATTAAAGACAGAATACATGAAATTAGAAAAGAGTGATTTCCTAATACACAATATTCTAATTCTTAAAATAAAGACATTCACATAGAAGGTGAATAATCAAGAAGCGCGATATATCAATATGGAGAAATCAGAGGAGGGTTTTTGGAATGAAATGATTTGACTAGATGACCAAATCATGGAGGAATTGTAGTAGTTTCAAAATCAATGCCGTTGGGAATTCTTTCCTTTGACATACTTGACTACATTTACTCGCCCGCCGATAACAGCTGCATGAAGAGCCGTTTGCCCTTTGGTGTTCATTGTGTCCCAAGCATCAGGACAGGATCTAAGAAGCTCGTCAATGACACTGACATGGCCTTGAAATGCTGCAATGTGAAGAGCCGGTTGCCCCTCTTTGTCTACCACATATACTACAGAAGAATCGTGTTGCAGGAGTAGTCGAACTGCTTCGACTTTGCCGGAGCAAGTGACACAATGAAGAGGAGTCCACCCTATATCATCTCCTTCTCTGATCACTTCTGATCTCTTCTCTAGGATTTTCCACCAACCTTTGCAAACACAAAACGAATATATCATGATTTAGACTGTTTTTAGCATCTTGACACAGCTATTTGACATTGCATTTCATCCCATTTATCTTTCCCATTTTTCTCCGAACTAGGGAGGAAGATGTCATGGTGAAGTTTCTCTAGCGATCTTGCATAACGCATGTAGAATGTAACTTCAATCTAGCATAATGCAGGGACCCGCCAAGTTTTTCATTTTGATGAGTGAATTTGTCGGAAATTCGTGAAGTTGATTGAGAAGAAGCTTCTTTTCTATACAGCAAGGCATCTGCTCTGTCAAGGCTAGAATAAAAGGCCAAGGCTTTTTACTCTGATGCCAATCATTTCATGGAAGTATGGTACCCAACTCAATTTTATTGAAAATTAATTGAATGAAGACTTAGGTGTTAGACTGTTAGAATAATTAAATATTAAATCACTCATTTATTTAACAGCTTAAGCTTTTAGAACAGTTGGTAATGATCCCATAAAATCTCACATGGTATTAGATTCAGATCAAGAGAATAGTATTGTGCCAAATGGGGAGCCACATAATGGATATTATGGTCAAAACACTGTGATAGGGATTATATAAACTAAATAAATGGAAAAAGCACAGCCCATAAGTAGATATTGTTTTTATTACTATGTACTTACAAAATACTAGTGTACATGGGGGCCATCACCGCTACCACCAGAAATCTCCTCAAATAGAAGCCTTGCACTAGAGGAACTTCTTTTACAAGGTTTAGAATGTTGTGATACATACTTGGTAGCGAGTAGCCCGCTGCGTCATGCAGAGCTGTGAGTCCGCTAGGACCGTTATGAGAGGATGACGACGAGCAAGCACCTAAAATCAGCTCAATGACATCTGAATGGCCTCCTCTTACTGCACAGTGCAGCGCGGTATCCTCATGCGAAATCGGCCTCCTAAGTAGCTCTTTGCATGCGTTGGGTCGGTCCGGTGATTTCACCAGATCAGCAAAGACTCGAACCGCTTCGTGGCTTCCCACTTTAGCAGCAACGTGTAAGGGAGTGTCTCCTCTGGAGTTACCCTCCCAAAAAAGGGAGGGTCCTGATGGGTGTTGAAGAAGATCTTTGATCAAATCTACCCGCCGGTATTGAGCTGCGACGTGAAGAATGTTGTTCCCCTTTGGCGTCGTTGGGGGAAGAGGTCCTCTCCATTTTCTAAAACTATTGTCATCGGGGAATGGAAGTTTCCTGACTTTGCATCCTCATGAACTTTAGGATGCATTCTCACTCTCTCCCTCATTCTCAGGACACTGAGGAATTTCTTCAAGCTTTTCCTAAGACGGCCAGTCTAAAGGGAGGATGCTGAAGAGGAAATCTAGTTGAGCTTCTCAGGAATACTAGCGAGGAGACAATCATATGCGTATGATGGTCCATCAATTGTCCATATCTCCCCTGCCCTACAACTTTTTTTTTTTCCAATTTGACGGACTGTCTTCCACTTTTCATCAAAATCAGAACCATTGCCATGCATGATTCGAACATTCTTCTTGAAGAAATGAATCTGATTGAACTCGTTTATCAAAGTGATGATAATCGTGGGCCCAATTGGAAGGAACCATTGTGTTACAATGTCCTCAAATTTTTTTTAGCTGTCGTTCCATTTTCTTTTGCTTTTTTTGACCGACAAGTCCTGTACTCTTTCAGTCATCATTGGCCTAGGAAAATTAGTTTGCGCCCAATTTGAGCTCATCCGAGGATCACCTCTAATTTTATGATCCATTCGCCGGAGTCGGAGCTCATAATCTTGTTTTCTATTGTAATGTTTTCATAATACACCATGACGTATCAAAATAAAAGTAAAAAAGAAATATGATAATTCAATGACTATCTATAATTTTTACTATGTGGAAGAGAGATGTGACAAAAGCTTAAATTTTTTTTTTTCAAAACAGGCAAGATCGAAGTTGTCCTGCCTTGTCGGTGAGGGCTAGCGAACCTTGTAAGGGGGTGTCCGTATGGCAGGGCTTGCATGCCCTCATCTGAATTACACAGTGATAGCAGGAAAAGTACCAAATAAGTACTAAAATAAAATAAAATAAAAATTGTATTGGTACCAATTCAATACTAAACCTTTCAATTGGACCAATTTAGTCCTAAAATTTTTTGTATTGGTACCAATTTTGTCTTGATCTTTCAAGCTCCGATATTAAATATCCAATGACCAGATCTTTTGAGGACGCCAGGGAATTTTTTCACGAAACTACTTCAATCCTCATACGACTTATATCTAATGGCTATCTCATGATCCTTTGCCATATGCAATAAACATTTGCGCATCAATGGCAAATAAAATACCAAGGGATAGTTTGAAAATGATCAAAATATTTTATGAGATGTTTCTCCAATACTGGGAATGCTGCGGGCTAAGATTAAAAGAACCTTGACGGATGTTTAAGGAGGAATTATTGACTGGAATGATTTCCGTGCTGCAAAAGAGTTAACTTCCTCATGGGGGAATGTCGGCTTTTAAGGATGATGCAATAAGCTGTCGATTACCAGCCTTTTGATGTTTACATTTGTGTATTCCAAAGGGTCTGTAGCACATTGCTGCGCTAACTCCCCATCTGCAACCAACTTGCAAGATATTCTGGAGAACTTTGGATGGAACTTGGTATTTATGTCATTTTTCCGTCTTTACTAGTTGGAGATCTCAATGATTCATACGGAATATGTTACTACGCTGCAGACATGAAACAACATAACGTCGCAAATTAAATCAGCCGCAGAGCTTGCTAAGTTCTATCTTGCTAAAACCCTACCTAATATTATCGATGAATCTGCTAACCTACCTTCTTCATGGTCGGGCTCTTTTTGCTGTAATTGGAAAAGGAAAAAGGTATCCTACTGCTTAACCAGCAAAGAGAGCCACGTTACTTATCATCTTTCACCCGGATTGAAATTTATGATTCGTTTGATGAAAGGAAGCGCAGACGGTAAAAGAGAAAGGAGGTTGTGATAGGACGGTATCATATCATGTGACATCTAGAATTTCTTATGGAAAGTGAAAAATTAGTCTACGCCCAGAAAAGAAAACTTAGTCTCTTCTTTTCGGAACAATGACACTCCAGTCCAAGTAAATGCGGGAAAAAGGAAAAGAAAACAATGATGAAAGAAAAGAATAGGAAAATGCTTCCTTCCAATCAGACAAGATCGTCAGCTATTTCTAACCATAAATCCACATACTATTACCACATGTTTTGTATAAAGCACTCATTAATTGAAAAATCGTGAGGTCAACAATAATGACAGTAGTGTCGGATTGTCGGGGTAGTAGCTTCCAAAAGAATAAAGTTATTTATGCTTCCCCTTGTGTATTTTTTCCGTAAGTGGACAATAGAGGAGTTTGTTTCCGTGCTTCTGTTTCTTGCCATTGACACCAATTCCCTATTTGAAAATTTTCAGATTGCTTTGTTATTCAAATACCAAGCAGAAATTCGTTCTCTTAATTTGGGGAAAATATTCTATGGAGTATTAGTTTGAGAATTTTATATTTTTATTGCATCTTGCACGGTCAACCAAGACAGAACATAGAACAAGTCGAAAGATTTTCTAAGCCTTATATATGAATGATTAACCATGTTGAATGTGATACTAAGAATTACGAAATCATTGTCTTTACCGAGCTTCCTCCTCAACAATCTTATGGTGTAGGAGGTGTAAATCCATGACATGGTCCGGGATCACATTTCGTGGTGATTTGTGATTTTCTTTTGATTATCGAGCATTCGACTTTAAAAAGTGGATGGTTTAAGGAAAATTCTATTGACATGAGAAAAATGGACGTAAAACATCATGATATGGTGTCGTCACCGTGGTGTGACTTCGTCGTAACATGCTTTTGCCCTTACTCGATTTAATGGGGGAAAAAATGTATCTAATTGATGCATTTCCGGCAGATCGATCTATACATTGACGACTAGATTGGATTGAAGATCTTGAATGAAGCTAGGAAAGTCAAATTCATCAATGTCTCTGTGTTGGCACGTGATTTTAGTCGACAATTTAAGTGTTCGTTCTTGTAGAAATTAAAAAAATAAAATAAAAGTGGAAGTCAATAGCGAAAAGAACAACCACAATACATAGGTAAAAAAATAATAATTGTTATAAACATATTTATTATATGTGGATGCTTCACCTTTCACCATTACCTCTTCCAATGTATGTTACAAATACATTGATGTATATTGATGTACATTGATATGGATTGATGTTGCACATTTCACATCCCATGAGCGGTTTTTCTTCTCCCAATGTAATATACCCTCTAGCCTATAAATAGAGGCTTTTGTAAACTTGTTGAGAAATGAAAAAGAGTTAACATTTGCTCCCTACTTCTCTCTTATCTCTTCTCTCATATTTCAAGTTGGTGTTATGTTTATGAGTTGATTCCAAAGATCGCCGTTTACTTTTACAACACGTTATCAGCACGAACCGGTTAGAATCTTGGATATCACTCGAGGTAACACATCTTTACCTCTTCATTATCTAACATCTCTACATTTTCTTTTAAGTATGTCAAACATTACCAAGAGAGAGTTTGCAACGTTAGATATTACCGGAAGTAATTATCTAACATGGGTTTTTGATGTCAAGATACACTTAACATCATTAGATCTTAGTCGATCTATTCTCCCAGAATCTAATTATACCCCGGCCCAGAAGGCTAAGGCTCTTATCTTCATTCGCCACCATTTACATGAAGATTTAAAGGTCGAGTATTTGACTGAGGAGGACCCTGCAATTCTATGGCAATCCCTGAAGGATCGCTTTGATCATCAACAAGAAGTGGTCCTTTCTCATGCTAGGTTTCAATGGATCAATTTACGCTTTCAGGACTTTAAGTCCGTAGCAGAATATAATTCTGCTATTCACCGAATTGTATCACAATTAAGACTACGTGGCCAGCAGATCACAGAGATTGAAATGTTGGAAAAAACATTATCTACATTCCATGCCAATAACCTTGTACTCCAGCAGCAGTATAGGGCAAAGAATTATTCAAAGCATTCAAAATTAATTTCTACACTACTTGTAGCAGAAAAGCACAACCAGTTGTTGATGCAAAATCATAATTCCCGTCCTCTTGGATCTGCACCTGTGCCTGAAGCACATGTCGCACGTCATAAAAACAAGAGTCACTGGCATTGGAAGGGCAAAGGGCGTAACTTGAAAAATCATCCTTATAAGAGCCGAGATAGAGGTTTACAAGGACCTAAACGTGGTCCACAAAGAAAAGAAGGTCCAGAAGTACCTAACCAGGTTGGTGCCAATGTTTGTCATAGATGTGGTTCTACAGGCCATTGGTCTCGCACTTGTCGCACCCCAAAGCACCTGGTTGACCTCTATCAAAGGAAACAAGATGAGAGAAAAAGGGAAGCCAATGTTGCAACCAAGCCCTTTATGGAAGATAAAGAATCATCTCTTGACAATACATCCTTTGATATTGATCATTTTTTGGATTTAGATTAAGCCATATATATAAGTTTATGTTTATTCACATGTATTCTCTTAGTTTTTGAATAATATTCACGTTTAATATTATAATTTCATTTCTTATTCTTTTATGTTAGTCATCAATGATGCTGAGCAATTATCTCGAGGAGAACAATGGTATTTTTTGTCTTGTAGACAGTGGTACTACACATACTATCCTCCAGCAGAGGAAGTTCTTTGAGGCATTAAAAAAATGTGAAGGGAATATTACCACTATTTCAAGCGATAGTAATATAATTACAGGCTCAGGAAGAGCTCGTATAATATTACCAATGGGCACAAAATTTTTTATTAATGATGCTTTATTTTGCCCACGGTCTAAAAGGAACCTACTTAGCTTTAAAGATATTCGTTCCAACGGGTTTCATGTTGAAACCGAGACCGAAGGTGGTAAAGAATACTTGTATCTAACTCAGATAAGTGGATACAGAAAATAAATTATGGAAAAGTTACCATCATTCTCCTCCGGATTATATTATACTTACATAAATGTGAGTAATAAACATGTTACGATGAACCTGAAGTTCACAAACCCGGAAGGTTTTCAATCATGGCATGACCGTTTGGGTCACCCAGGGTCGAATATGATGCGTCGAATATTAACACATTCAGTTGGACATTCATTAACAAATCGTGGGCTCCTTTCACCCACCAATTATGTATGCGATGCGTGCGCTGATGGTAAATTAATTATACGGCCGTCTCTTACTAAAGTAAGGGTGGAATCTCCTATATTTTTGCATAGAATTCAAGGAGATATCTCTGGGCCTATCCACCCCGCATGTGGACCTTTCAGGTACTTCATAGTCCCGATTGATGCTTCAACGCGATGGACATACGTTGACCTGTTGTCAACACGTAATATGGCTTTCGCAAAATTACTCACTCAGCTAATTAAATTACGTGCACAATTCCCCGATTACCCGATCCGGAAGATCCGGTTGGATAATGCTGGTGAATTTACGTCTAAAGCCTTTGATGACTATTGTATGGCTATTGGGATAGGCGTGGAGCATCCCGTGCCACATACTCATACACAGAACGGCTTAGCAGAATCTTTAATCAAAGGCCCGAGAATGATTGCTAGACCGTTGCTGTTGAGGGCTAAATTACCCTTTAGTTTATGGGGACATGCGATATTGCACGCTGCATCATTGATTAGAATTCGACCCACTGCATATCATGAATACTCCCCAATTCAACTTGTACGTGGATGTGAACCCGATGTTTCCCATCTGTGAATATTTGGTTGTGCCGTATATGTTCCTATACCACCTCCACAGCGTTCCAAAATGGGGCCTCAACGTCGACTTGGTATTTATGTGGGATATGAATCTCCTTCTATTATAAAATACTTGGAGCCCCGGACGGGCGACTTGTTTACTGCCCGGTTCGCTGATTGTATATTTGATGAGGCACATTTCCCGGCATTAGGGGAGAAAGCCCTGAAGCTTAAAGAATGCCGTGAAATTTCCTGGAAGGAAGATCAATTAAATTATCTTGATCCACGTACAAACATGACTGAACTTGAAGTTCAGAAGATTATTAACTTGCAACATTTAGCAAGTAAACCGCCCGATGCATTTACCGATCATAAAGGGGTGACTAAGTCCCATATTCTCGCAGAAAACGCACCACCTAGAGTGGAGATCCCCTTGGGACCAAAAATGTCTGATGAGCCTAGTCAACGCCGGAAGCGTGGACGACCCACAGGGGCTAAAGACATAAATCCGCGGAAAAGAAAAAACATTCGGTCACCCAATGCGCCTCCCGCAGAGGAAAGCAATCCCGGTGAAATTAGTGCAGCTGCCCCAAATAACAATTCCGGGAATACGGAACGGCCAAATCCTATTGATTTGTGAAACGATGAGGATTTGGTTTATGTTAATATAGAGGTTGCAGTAAATTATATGAACACGGGAGTGAGACATGATAGAATTACAACTGTCGTCGATGACTCATTTGCCTCCTCGGTAGCGCCGATTGTCTCAAAAGATAATCTGGATCCAGAACCAAAATCCATTCTTGAATGCCAGAAGCGTTCAGATTGGAATACATGGAAGGAGGCAATTAAGGCAGAATTAGACTCGCTTAATAAACGTTGTGTTTTTGGACTTGTTGTCCGAACACCCAAAGATGTTATCCCCGTTGGATATAAATGGGTGTTTGTGAGAAAATACAACGAAAAGAATGAGGTGGTAAGATATAAAGCGAGACTAGTTGCCCAAGGGTTTTCGCAGAGACCAGGTATAGACTTTGATGTCACTTATTCTCCCGTAATGGATAATATTACGTTCCGTTATTTGATCAGCATGGCGGTAAGTATGAATCTAGATATGCACTTAATGGATGTTGTGACTGCATATTTATATGGGTCACTTGACACCGATACATATATGAAAGTCCCCGAAGGATTTTCAATTCCTCAAATGGGAAAGAATGAAAATCGCAACATGTACAAGATCAAATTGCAAAGATCATTATATGGTCTTAAACAATCAGGTCGTATGTGGTACAATCGGCTAAGTGATTACCTCCTGAAGCGGGGATATGTAAATAATGTAATACATCCGTGTGTGTTCATAAAAAGGTCATCAAATGGCTTTGCCATCATATCCGTTTATGTGGATGACCTGAATATAATTGGAACCCCAAAAGAGCTCGAAGAAGCTCGTTCTTGCCTAAAGAAGGAATTTGAAATGAAAGACTTGGGTCAAACCAAGTATTGTCTTGGCCTGCAGATCGAGCACCTCCTAGAAGGAATTTTATTGCACCAGTCTAATTATACAAAAAGGATATTGGAGACATTTTACATGGATAAATCTCATCCTCTTAACACACCAATGTTGGTACGTTCACTAAAAGTGGACAAAGACCCATTTAGGCCTAAAGAGGAAAACGAGGATAGGTTAGGACCTGAAGTTCCTTACCTTAGCACCATAGGAGCACTATTATATCTTGCAAATTGCACTAGACCTGATATTGCATTTGCAGTAAATGTTCTAGCTAGACACAGTGCCAATCCAACCCGAAGACATTGGAATGGCGTTAAACATATCCTACGTTACCTTCAAGGAACTGTTGATCTTGGTTTACTATACCAAAGAAACAAAGATTTAACATTGGTGGGATATTCGGATGCTGGATATATGTCTGATCCTCATAATGCCAAGTCACGGACTGGTTATGTGTTTCTCTGTAGAGGTACGGCGGTTTCATGGAAGTCAGTAAAACAAAGTGTAGTTGCTACTTCCTCAAATCATTCCGAGATTATTGTATTATTTGAAACCGCCAAAGAATGTGTTTGGTTAAGAACTTTGATACACCACATTCAAGATTCATGTGGCTTATCCTCAGTTCATGATGCCCCCACTATACTTTTTGAGGATAATGCGGCTTGTATTGCACAAGTGCGTGATGGATTTGTCAAAAGTGATAGAACTAAACATATTTCACCTAAGTTATTTTATCCACATGAGCTTCAAGAAAAAGGTGAAATAGATATTCATCAAATTCGCTCTAGTGACAATCTTGCAGATTTGTTCACTAAATCCCTACCTACTTCTACATTTGAAAAACTTGTATATGGAATAGGGATGCGTCGACTTAGGCAACTACTTCAATCAGGGGGAGCGAATTAACCATCCTCGAAGGATGGAACCCGGAAGGTTTATGGCTGTACTCTTTTTCCCTTTGTAAGTTTTTTTCCCATAGGGTTTTTACTTGCCAAAGGTTTTTAATGAGGCAGCCTACGTGCAATGACTATTACAATGAGGGGGAGTATTATACACACTGTACTCTTTTTCCCTTCGCCGAGTTTTTTTGTCCCACTGGGTTTTTCTTGGCAAGGTTTTTAATGAGGCGGTTTAAACAGTGTATAATAAAAATGGTGAACATCCAAGGGGGAGTGTTATAAACATATTTATTATATGTGGATGCTTCACCTTTCACCATTACCTCTTCCAATGTATGTTACAAATACATTGATGTATATTGATGTACATTGATATGGATTGATGTTGCACCTTTCACATCCCATGAGCGGTTTTTCTTCTCCCAATGTAATATACCCTCTAGCCTATAAATAGAGGCTTTTGTAAACTTGTTGAGAAATGAAAAAGAGTTAACATTTGCTCCCTACTTCTCTCTTATCTCTTCTCTCATATTTCAAGTTGGTGTTATGTTTATGAGTTGATTCCAAAGATCGCCGTTTACTTTTACAACAATAATAAAAAAGACGGGGGTCTAATTTGGTCTTGATCTATTTTGCGTAGCCTACAAGCGAAGTTTTGTTCAATTCGCCAGACATGTCAACTTCAGCCCGGATCGGTTCGCACGGCCCATGTCCAAATTCATTATTATGGCCCACCGGACTTGATTCCAGGGAAGTAAAGCTCCATTTGTTTCGCGAAAAATATGAGAAAAATTTTCTTAGTCAATGGAAAATTTATGCTTAAATTTAGAAAAATATTTTTCACTTAAAAAGTCAAAAATTATTTTCTAAAATATGACTAGGTATCGGGCTTGGATCCAAAGCCTCTACGCTTGGGCATAAAACCTTCAACACTTATTCTAGAGTCCTCGGCATCCAAAATTAGGTCTTTGACGCCTAGGCTTCATTGAGGTCGAGCCAGTGATCCCGGTGCCCATGCAAGGACCGAAGGTTCAATGCTCATGCCCAATGCCTCAGCACCCGAGGCCTACTCCACAGAAGGGTGAGTGGACGATCTTGATACCCGAGGTCGGATCCCCAACACCCTAGCCAGAGTACACAAAATTCAGATTTCCCATAACAAATGATAGATAATGTTTTGTAGTTCATTTTCAGGTTCAGCCAAACACTGAAAAATGTTACTATCTTCTTGAAAAATGACTTCCCGATAAATATTTTTTAGGAATGTTATATTCTTTGAGAAACAAACGGATTATAAGCAAAAAAGAATAGAAAAATTGTTCTGGAAGCGAAGTTGGGTCGAGAAGCTTCAGGATTCTTCCCCACCAACTACCTTCTTCGACCGTCGGATAGTACTTGCCTCCTCCGGCCATCGTCGATCATGAGTCTCGGGAAGACATTGAGCCGAGACAAACCATTTTTGAGGCACACGCATACACCTACACCTAAGAGAAAACACGCTCAAGGATTAGGAAAGAGAGAAGAATAACAAAGAAAGATGAAATGAGTAAATAGGCCCTTTTTAATGAAAAATGAGTTTTGACAAAAAAAAATTGAAAATTAAGTTTAGTGTGGGCTTAGTATGCATTTTTCATGGGGCTGGGTTTAGTGCGGTTATGTTCAAGAATGGGTTTCAGAAACGATTGGGCTGAATCTGGTTCTAGTAAATTCGGATTTGATGAGCTTTTAGGGAATTTGGGCTTGATTCGAATTGTAAGTGAAGAATCTATATGCCCAAACTCCTAAAGTATAAGTTTGACCCATATACGAACACGGCCTGAGTCTATCCAAATTAGTAATAAAATAATAAAAAATAAAAGAATAGAAAAATTAGAAAGATGACTAAAAATAGAGGCCTTGATTAGGCTGTTAACCTTTACTACTAGATTTAGCTTAGTTTCATTTATTTAGCATATATATAGTTTAGAATTTTTAGTGAGTACCTTTGATATGATCTTTCGAATGATGAATTTATTCAATTTGAATTTAACTCGTGGGGTTGCTGTCATGGGGATTAATAGCGAGACTCTGTGTATTCTTTGCTTGATACTTTCTTGCGTTCACTTCTTTATACTTTACTTTCATCATATTGACTCTAGTTGTGTACTTGCCTTTGATTGTGTACTCACGCATGAACATTGTTTAGGGACATAGGGATAGGGTACTAAATTGGTTAAAGGATTCCTTGAATATCTTAGGTAACAAACCAATCAAATTAGTGTACCGAAAGAGCATTAGTTAGACAATTAGTGAAATCAAGTCAATGATTTTAAAATCTCTAGTTGGGTCGGCAGTGAGATATTCTCCGGTATCTCACGTGGCTCATAACCGGCCTTAATAGGCTAGTGGTGGCTCCTTCTTGTAGGTTAAATCGTAATAAAACATTGAAAATCCTAATGTCGCCCAAGGTAATGATTTGGGAGAACTCGAGGCATTTGAAATTGACGATCTATTGTTGGCATTACCTCTAAACCTGTCTTTCACACGTGTCGGGAAGGGCGTGACACTCGGGAAACCAACTCAAGATCTCTCACGCTCACATGCAAACACAAGATCTCTCACCTTGGTGAATAATGCCGCTTTAGCGAAGAATGTGACCACAGTAATGGCTCCTTGTTGTTGGACCCCATGGGTTCACGGTTTGTGTCAGATGAATGGGTTAGGCTGTTCGAGGATCGGCCACTGCTCCTCTCTGTGCATTAGCGAGTGATGATGTGACCCCCTGGATTGACTTGAAAGTTCTGAGGTTGTCCAGAAATATGACATTTCCATTTATATGAAGGCTTATGAAACTTTTGAAAATAATCGGAAGGGAAGGATCTTGCATCGGCCATGACTCTTGCTCTCAGTAGATGCTGAAAACATTATGGTACATTCTGCAGTTTTGCGCAACTATGCCCTTAAAAGCAATGCATAGAAGCCGAAGCCAAGTCAAGACCCAATTCAACGGCATTGATATATTCATTACCATATCGCTAGCTTACTAACCTCTTACCCGATCCACTTATAAAATTTAGAAGTTGTTAACTTAGTTTTTAATTTGACATTGGTAAATTCATCACGATGTCCGTAACTTATTAACTTCTATCATGTCCATCTGTCAAATTTAAAACTAAGTTGAAGAATGTTCAAGGAATTCATAGAAATTAAAGTAATTGCAATCAACGGTAAAAACGAATTGGATGCTACGAAGAGCATTTTTTTTTTTTATTAAATTGAAGTATCCCAAAATCCAAACACTTTCCTTGCAACCTAACGACTATCAAGTATCAACCAGGACCCAAAGAAAAGGTCGACTATCACCCAACATTATCAACTTGGCAGTTCAAACAATTCCTCAGCAACTGCTAACCCACTTGGCTTTCCTAGAACATCCCCCAATCAAACAGAAAGTTTCGGACAAGTCTTGTCGAAGAACATCGGTTCATGACAGAAGTGTGGGGGTCAAGGAAACCACCCATAAAGTACATGATAAAGAGACATCCACACAGGACATAAGGAAAAATTCCAAGTCCGATGGTTCTGGTCAATACTGCGTACGTACCACAACCAAAGGCCAATACCATCCCGAGTACTGCGATGCAAATGCAAAGTCCCGCCATGTGGGTGTATCTCGCCTGATGGCTATCCAACCTGAAATCAGTAAGGCAGTGTAAGACTAATGCCAGGCTTGAGAAACCGAATGCTGTACTGTTAGCTATCACAAAGGCCTGGAAAGTTGCCCTGCCAGCAAGAACCGCCAATCCTTGGTTCGGTCCATCATTGTTATAACCCCCGGGCATCGTGAAAGCCGCAGCGAAAGTCACTGTGGCTATAAGCGCTGCTGCTAGTAGTTGAAGCTTGATAATGCTTTTCTTTGACATTCTTGTGAAAGTTGGTTGATCGTCCACAAATTGTTGGTCAAACCTCTTCTTATAGTCAATAACCCGGTCTTGAAAAACCGGCATTCCATCAGATCCTTCCAACACATGTTTAACTTTTGCAGCTCTGTAACCGACCTAACAAATGTACACAATGTGTCAATTAAAGAATGGTCTTTCCCAGCAAACTACTTCAAACGAATTTTCTGATTAGAAATCAACTTCTGAAGCAGAATTGTTGCCGTGAGCGCCCTAAACTTCTTGGATTGGGATCCTTTAAAGTTACCGCTGATTTTACACTTTAAAGTTACCCCAAAAAGTAGACACTCCATATTTATTCTCCAATTTTTTTTTTCACCCTTTACACCTTATCCCGCCACTTTAGGGGATCCCATCCCCAAATAAGATAGAACAATTCCTTTTTAATAAGTTGAAGATCTGATTGTTGCATGGATTTGAATTTATGCTCAGTGAAAATTTTTTAGTTGATGATATTATCATACAACATATATTTACCAACATTATACATTATACATTATGTGGGGAAAAATTGTCCAAAAAATCTTTGCACTTTTGCCAATTCAATCATATTTCTTTTAATTATGTCAATTGAGTCCTAAACATTTTTCACGTTTTGCCAGGGTTGCCTCGCTGGGCCTTGCTTGGGCAAGGGTTGGCCTCGCTTGGGTGAGGGCGAGGCTCGGCGTGCCCGGCTTGGGAGAGGATTGGCCTTGCCAAATCTAGTGAGGAGCGCCTTTCTAGATCGGCCACTGGCAAAAAGATAAGGGAAAGAAAAACAAGAAACAAAATTCAAAATGTTTTTAAAACATATATACGCTAGCACCGGCCGTGCCATGTAGAAGATGGTCAAGGCTCTGACAAGACCAAGCCACTGCACTAGATGCGCACGTATGGTCGGCGTCCATATTAGTAATTTCCGGCCTAAATTGGTACAAATATGAAAATGTTTAGGATTAAATTGACCTAATTAAAAGGTTTATGACTGAATTCGTGCTAATACAATAGGTTTAGGACTTTTTTGGTACTTTTCCCTCTTAAGTAAAGTGGGAGGGAATAAAGCTTTGTTTATTAGTGTCTTAAGTACAAAGTTCAATTCTGTCCGAATTTCGTATTTTTGGTTAGATATGAAGTATGAAGTCGCTTCACTCCGAGCCCCTTTTCAAATGTGTGTTACACTTAATAAAGCAATCTATGCTACTATTTGCTACAAAAATTGAAGATATAGTCAATAGTTCAAACAATCAATAAGCAAAACAAAGTTGACTCAAAAAGACTCACTCCAATTGGGTTGTTTGTTTGCACCAGGTATCACCAAGGGCGCAATTTCTAGATGATACTTAAGAAATTACTCTGCGAGTGAATAATCGGGCTCTATAGGGTTCAAGCAAGCGTACCTCCTTATGAACCGAAAAAATGTCAAGGGCAGTCATATGATCCTTATTTGTGGCGAAACGGTCCACCCTCTTGTCTCGTGCAAGTCTGTATATGATGATGTACTTTTTATGAAGCGCAGCCAAATGCAGAGCCGTATTTCCATTGGTATCTTGTTCCTTGATAAGATACTCCAGGTTTGGCCTCCGGAGTATGTACATGACTACAAATACTCGTCCACCCATTGCAGCTGCGTGAAGAGCCGTTTGCCCTTTGAGGTTTCTTATGTCCCAAGCATCAGGACATGATCTAACAATCTCGTCAATGACATGGCGGTAGCCTAGACACGCTGCAATGTGAAGAGCCGACTGCCCATCTTTGTCCAAGTCGTATGCCCCAGAAGTATCGTGCTGCAGGAGCAGTCGAACTGCTTCAACTTTGCCCATGGAAGCGGCGTAATGCAGAGGAGTCCAACCTATATCATCTCCTTCTCTGATCATTTCTGGTCTCTTCTCCAGGATTTTCCTCCAAACTTGCAAATACAATTGGAATATGCCAATCATTTTGCGGAACTATCGTGCCCAACTTGATTTGTTAGAAAATTTCAATATTGAATGAGGACTTAGCACCTTCTACATTTTTAGAATCATTGCATTCCCTTTTTTTCACAAATCGTCCTAATTTACCCGCGAAGGTTTAAAATTTTTTTGATGTACACCCTGATCTTTTGGAAATATGTTGCAATCTGCCCTGTCATTAATTGTAAGCTGAAAAGCAGTTAATCATAAGGAGAATATGTCAAAAAAAAGTTAAAAAAAAAAAAAAAACAAACTGGAGGAGAGAGAAACGGGAAGTGGTAGTGGTGTTATGGTGATGGTAGTTGCTGCCACTTAAGTAAGAGAACAAGATCTAGACAAACATGTAGAAAGAGATTAAGGGCGAGTACAAAATACTATAAAGAAAACAATGGATACGTAGACCAAAATGTAGTTGATTACTTTGAAAAACTCTAATCTTTTTTTCCTTAGTCCGACCAAAAAAAGAATAGTCAACGAATAAAAAAATAAATAAAATGCAACGACAATAACAAGTAAAATCATTTCAGAACATATCCACCACATATAAGTTCTCAATAGGCATGTTCTTGGGAAAATGTATGACCTTTCACCAAAATGAAATTAACAACAAAATATTAAATATTGTGTTTATAATAATACTAGAATAGGTGGCGGCCAGGCCATCACTTCTAATACCGGCAGTCTCACCTAAAGGAAGCCTTGCACGAGCAAGAGAGAACATCCGTTAAAATCGGGTTCACCAGACTAAAAATCTTGTGATACTTACTTGTCAGTGGACACTTAACTGCGACGTGCAGAGGTGTCAATCCCCTAGGGCCTTTATGAGAGGATGACAACGAGGAAGCACCTAAAATCACCTCAATGATATCCAAACGTCCTCGATATATTGCAAGATAAAGCGGAGACTCATCAGCAGCATTAGTAATATCACACAATTGAGGAGCTTCTTCAACCAGCAACTTCACTACCCAATCATGGTCTCCTCTTACTGCACAGTGCAGGGCAGTATCCATGTGCGAATTCTGCTTTCGAAGCAGCTCATTGCACGCGTCAATATGTCCGTTTTCGACAGCCCAGTGCAGTGACTTTGCCAGATCGGTGAAGACTCGAACCGCTTCGCAGCTTCCCAGTGTGGCTGCAATATGCAGGGGAGTATCTCCTTTGGAGTTCCCCTGCCAAAGAAGGGACGGTCCTGATGGACATTGAAGAAGATGTTTGATCAAATTTACCTGCTTGTGTTGAGCCGCGACGTGGAGAATGTTGTTCTCATTTGGCGTTGTTCCGTGGAAAAGGTCCTCTCCGTTTCCCGAAATTGTTGTGATTAGGGAATCAAAGTCTCCCGACTTTGCAGCGTCATACACTTCAGGATGCATACTCTCACTCTCTCTTTACCGCTTGCAGGACAGAGAGTAGTTGCAAGTGAACTTATCAACACATGCTATGAGTACCGGAATATATGCATGTCTATGGCCTTGGTTCCAATAAAATATGAATTCATCAGGTTTAAAAAATAACTCCCGAAAAGCCAAATTGGTTTGTTCCTCTGAATTTTCTCCTCCCACGGCCCAATTTATGATAAGAAAGTGAGAAGAATCTTGTTTTAACTAAAAAGGGACAAGTACGAAAAACAATGGGAACCATCTTCGCTAGTTCTTTGGCCAAGCAAATATTCTAAGGAACCTTCAAGGATGGCATCACCCAGACAGGGAAATTCTAACGGTCAAGGTCCAATGGCTGAGATTTATCCCACTAGTTGACTTGGTCAATTATTATGATCGTATAGACAGACAAGTAAAAGAAATGATTATGTGAGTGTCAATAATTTATTATTAGATTAATAGTCTGTTCTGAGATTAAAATAATAATAAATAACTAAAAATTATTGTAGAATTCGCTCTTTCAAAAATTTGTGATCCACAACAAGCTGTTACTCTCACAGTCACTTAAAGACTGTTATGCTAATAAAATTCAACAATTAATGTACAATGGGGTTGAAGTGCGACGGACGTCTTTGAACTTTCCAAGAGGACTGGAATAGAGGGAGGGTGTAGAGGAGAAAATAATGTTGGGTTTTTCAAAAGAATTTCTTTGAACTTTCAAAGGGGACTAGATTATAGGGAAGATGTTGGTGAAGACATTTCTATGAAACTTCTTAAGGAAACTGACTAAAGAGAGGATATTGGCAGGAAATTTCAATCTTTTCCTAAGGAGATTTCTTCCAGATTTCCGAAAGAACAGGACAAAAGGGAGGACGTTGAACTTTTCAAGGGTACAAGAAAAGAGACCATTCTATGTATATGGATCGTCTATTAATAACTCAGATAGAATGCGAATTTCTGGGATTTATTTGGACTTTATGCGTTCCACTTGGGAGGCATCATCTTATTTTGTTTTGACTTGTTGACTTTTGTCCCATCAATCTTCAACTTTGGAGTCGTCTTATTTTATTTTGACTTTTGTCCTATCTGGTCTTCGTCCGCTTTCTAAGCACAAATCGAAACCATTACTCAGGCGGGATACTTCCTGGAACATTGTGACTTCAAACTCACCCGGCTTCCCCCTTGTGGGGTAGGCGGCAATGAGAACCATCTTTGATAGTTCTTCGGCCAAACGAATATTCTAAGCAAACTTCAAAAATGGTGTCAAAATTAAGATAGGGAAATTTAAATGAATCGGCATTTAAGGGTTGAGATATATCTAATTTTTTTTTTTTATCTGTCATATCTCTCACTTTTCTTTTTGACTTTTTCTTTGACTCTTTGCAAAATACGGGGGTCGAACTCCGCACCTGTGATACTAGCGTCTCCCCACCAATATCCCTTTACTAATAAGGCCGCATAACTATTGGCTATCTTACTAGTTGATCTGGTCGATTTTGTTATCCAACATTAAGCAACATTTAATGGTGTACTGTACACGGAAAGGGAGGTGATTGAAGTGAGAGCCAAAAAAAAAAGTAGAAAGGACGGACAGAGATATCGCACACAAAGCACAAACTCACAAGCAAAGCACCACACTTCGCTCCCATTAACATGGGAAAAAGTGTCAAAAAAGTCATAAACTTATTACATTATTGCCAATTCAGCTATAAACCTTTTATTGATGTCAATTCAGACCTAAACATTTTTGCATTGGTGCGAATTCAATCCTAAATCTTTATTGATGTCAATTCAATCATACACTTTTTCCATTAGTCTCATTCAGTCCTAAATCTTTTGCATTTCTATTAATTGAGCCAATCCAATAAATTTTGGTTGGAAATTCGCTGGCGTGGATGTTGGTTATCCTACGTGGCACGGCTGACGCCGACGTGGATATTTTTAATATTTTTTAATATTTTAAAATAATTTTTTAATGATTGAGAAAATAAAAAGAAGAAACAACCAAAATATTTATTATAAAATATTTAAAATATTTAAAATATCCACATCAGCATTAGCCGTGTCACGTATGACAATCAACGTCCACGTTAGCAAATTTCTGGCCAAAATTGATTAGATTGATTCAATTAATATAAATACAAACAATTTAGAATTGAATTAGTATCAACACAATAGATTTATGATTTTTTTTTTATACTTTTTCCCATTAAAATGCCTCAAATCGATCGGCTGAGAGAAAATTTGTACTCCATAAATGGGGAAAATAAGTAGGGTAGATTCCACTTGGGAGGCATCATCTTATTTTATTTTGACTTGTTGACTTTTGTCCCATCAATTTGCCACTTTGGAGTCGTCTTATTTTGTTTTGATTTTGGTCCTATCTGGTTGTCGTCCGCTTTTTAAGCACAAATCGACACCATTACTCGGGCAGGATACTTCCTGGAACGTTGTGACTTCAAACTCACACGGCTTCCCACTTGTGGGGCAGGCAGCAATGAGAACCATCTTTGATAGTTCTCCAGCCAAGCGAACATTCTAAGCAACGTTCAAAAATGGCGTCAAAATTTAGATAAGGAAATTCTAACAAATCGACATTTAAGGGCTGAGATATATCCGATCAATTTTTTTTTTACTTTTTGTCTGTCTTATCTTTAACTCTTCTCTCCGACTCTTTACAAAATGTGGGAGTCGAACTTCGTACTTTTGATACTAGCATCCCCTGCCAATATCCTTTTATCAGCAAAGCTGTATGCGGGGTTTTTTCCTAGATTATTTTAAAAAAAATATATTTACAAAATTATTTTTTAAAAAAAGTATTTACAAATTTGGGCCTTGCTCGGTGGTTTAAAAAAAGTATTTACAAAAGGTTCAATGATCATGTTGAGTTGAATGATAACAGCAGTGTTCGTTTTTTGTCATAAAATGGGGTGCTTGTTCACATGAACGTGTTATTATTATTATTACTATTATTATTGCTTTTGGCACTTTCGGTTTCGGGTCTTGTCCATGAGCGAGATTTCGGATCGTTTAGTACGAAATTGCTTGATCTCACTGTTTCTGGAACGTAATCGGTTTGATCTCAAAGAAAAAGGTGGTTTTTTGTCCGTTCAGTTTAGTAGGACAGCAACGACTTCTTTTACAGGGTGTGTTTTTTTTATGTATTATGGAAGTGTTTGTTTGAATGCTTTTCTGTTGGTAGATGGGTCGAGCATGATCCGATGGAGATACTGGAGAGTGTCAAAGTGTGTTTAGCCAAAGCGATCGACAAGGCAACAGCCAATGGCTACAACGTGGACAAAGGTTTGAAGGCCATCGGATTGACCAATCAGAGGGAGACCACTCTTGTTTGGAGCAAATCCACTGGTTGTCCTCTCTATAATGCCATTGTTTGGATGGATGCCCGTACCAGCTCCATCTGCAGGTTAGGCTACTTTTGGTCTTCATGTTAGCATGTTTCAATTAGAGTTTGAGGCTTTTTACGCGGGTGATTTGGCATTTCCAGTGACTCTGTTGTCTTCTATTGGGATTTTCCTGTACTCAGATAGAAAACATTAATAACTCAGATAGAAAACATTACTCAGGCGGGATACTTCCTGGAACATTGTGACTTCAAACTCACCCGGCTTCCCCCTTGTCGGGTAGGCAGCAATGAGAACCATCTTTGATAGTTCTTCAGCCAAGCGAATATTCTAAGCAACCTTTAAAAATGGTGTCAAAATTTAGATAGGGAAATTTAAACGAATAGGCATTCAAGGGTTGAGATATATCTGATTTTTTTATTTTTATCTGTCATATCTCTTACTTTTCTCTTTACTTTTTCTTTGACTCTTTGCAAAATGCGAGGGTTGAACTCCGCACCTGTGATACTAGCGTCCCCCCACCAATATCTCTTTACCGGTAGGAACGCATGCTTATTGGCTATCCGACTAGTTGATTTGGTCGATTTTGTTATCTTGTTATCCAACATTAAGCAACATTTAATGGTGTACTGTACACGGAAAGGGAGGTGATTGAAGTGAGAGCAAAAAAAAAAAAAAAGTATAAAGGACAGGCAGAGATATCGCACACGAAGCACAAACTCACAAGCAAAGCACCTCACTTCACTCCCCTCCCATTAAAATGGGAAAAAAGTGCCAAAAAAGTTATAAACCTATTACATTGTTGTCAATTCAGTTTTAAACTTTTTATTAATGTCAATTCAGACCTAAAATTTTTACATTGGTACGAATTCACTCGTAAATCTTTATTGATGTCAATTCAGTCATAAATCTTTATTGATGTTAATTCAGTCATACATATTTTTCATTAGTCTCATTCAGTCCTAAATCTTTTGCATTTCTATTAATTGAGCCAATCCAATAAATTTTGGTTGGAAATTTGCTGACGTGAATGTAGAGGGGGCCATTTGGGCCCGTGGGCCCGGAACCGTGGGAAGGAGAATGCGGGCCGCATATGAATGGTCACCTCATCGCCAAGAAGATCATGAGACTCGGATATTACTGGATGACTATCGAGTCAGATTGCAACCAACATGTGAGATCTTGTTATCAATGCCAAGTGTACGGCGACAAGATAAATGCGCCTCTAACTAAGCTACATCAAATGTCAGAACCATGGCCATTCTCTATGTGGGGAATTGATATGATTGGCCCTATTAACCCAAAGGCCTCCAACGGACATTGTTTTATTCTGGTGGCTATTGATTACTTTGCCAAATGGATCGAAGCCAGCTCATACGCCAATGTCACTGCAAACAAAGTGGCTAGATTCATCAAGAGGGATATCATTTCAAGATACGGAGTGCCAAGAGCCATCATTACCGATAATGGCTCCAATCTGAACAACAAGGTGGTCGACCAATTATTGGAACAGTTTAAGGTACGGCACCTTAATTCTTCGCTTTACTGCCCACAAATGAATGGAGCTGTGGAAGCGGTAAACAAGAATATCAAGAAGATATTGGCCAAAACTGCTGAGAAATATCGAGACCGGCATGAGAGATTGCCATATGCTCTCATGGCCTACCGAACTTCGATTCGTACTTCCACTGGGGAAACTCCCTACTCTTTGGTATACAGTATGGAAGCAGTCCTATCGGTAGAGGTGGAAATCCCCTCTTTAAGGATCCTGTCTCGGGTAGAACTTACGGAGTATGAGTGGAACCAGTAGAGACACGAACGGTTGAATTTGATTGATGAAAAACGATTCAAGGCTATCTGCCATGGTCAAAGCTACCAAAAGAAAGTAGCCGGGGCTTTTAACAAGAAGGTCAAGCCTAGAAATTTTGAAGCGGGGATGCTGATTGTGAAGAAAATGCTCACAAATGGCCAACATCCAGGAGGCAAATTCATGCCAAATTATGAAGGCCTCTACGTGATTCAGAAGGTCTTATCCGGGGGAGCTCTTATACTTATAAACATGGATGGAGAAGAATTAGCAAGTCCAGTAAATACGGACGCCATGAAGAGATATTATCCTTGAAATAAAATCAAGCTTCAAAGCGATTGATGAGCAGATCTGAGTCACATAAAATTTTGCATTCGTATGACATTTGCATACATGCATTTGCGTACGTTTGTATTGTACAGGTGGACCAAGAATCATAAAGAATCCTGCAGAGCAATGGATCAAACAAGGAAGTCATCTCGGGATTTAAAATTTTGAATATCTTTAACTGATTGTTTCCTTTTATTTTTTACGGGAGACAGAAGTCAACATCCGAAGAAGATAAGAAGAAGTCGCTTGGGGATTTGAAATTTTAAACATCCTTAACTGATTGTTTCCTTTTATTTTTACAGGAGACAGAAGTCAACATTTGAAGAAGACAGGTTTGAGGTTCTCCTCCTTTATGAAATATTTTCATACACTGTCGTGCTTAAAAAATTGAAAAACTTGGATTTACAAAGGCACAAGGCCCTTTCAAAGAAACATTTCTTTCAAGTTACAGAAACATCTTTTGAATATATCTTTTGATGAGAACTTTTTGCAAATGATGAATTTTGATGAAAACACCCCGAGTTTCTATAAAAGGGCATGTTTTGAAAGCTTTTCAAAAAAATGATCCTTCGGATGAAAAGAGGCAAACATTATCCTCAAACACGTCCTTGATACACTTGAGCGATGAGCGAGAGTGGCAAAACGAAAAAGCTTAATCTTGGGACGTAGGGATCATTCGCGGTGATTACATGGATTGAAATGATGAAAGACATTTCCATTTCAAAATTATCCATACACAGTTATATCCCTTGATAACCACTCTGAACCAAAAAGGGAGAATTTTCTGGATAAAACCCTATCAAGAACCACTCCACACCGGGGCATATTTGGAGGTTCACTAGATGATTCCTTGGAGAAAAAGATCGGGGTAAGACTTTATTATGCTAACCTGCATCAATCTTTTTGTGATAGCTTCAGGTGATTTCCGGCAGAGGCTTGGAACACCTCAAAGTGAAGAAAAGTATTTCATTTCTACATCCCCAAACACTTACCCTTTGAAGAGCCAATTTGAGCCTTTGAATATTTATTTCTAAACCCTTGTTGGTGATCACCTCCATACACTGGGGCAAAACAAAAGGAATTACCAGCAAGAAGTCAAAAGCATAATTAGAAGAATTTTTGATCCTGGTCTCGAAAAGAGCCAGTCAATGCGAAAAATGACAAGAAACAAAAGGGGCTAGAAAGAGCAAAGTGCCTGGTAAAAGCAAGGCCCAAAGCCCATGAAAAGACCACCCGAAAAAGGGGGCAAATTCTGAAGAAAAATCATCAAGATGAAAACAGGAAAATTCTCAAACAAGCTAAAGAAAGCTGATCATGAAAATTCCTCAAAAGCAAATGAACGCTGGTAAAAATGTCAAGGTGATCATCCAAGTTCACCCCTCTTTTGAAAATATGGCCTTTCTCGAAAGCCCACCCTAAACCAAGATGCAACCTGTCACCCAAAGCTTTTCCGATCTAAGAGGTGTCTCGGGTTGATGCAAGAGATCACACAGGAAGCTATCGCTTAAAGAGGTAAGTACAATCTTGTCTTATCATGACTTCATGGTTCTTGACTTGTAGACCCGAAGAAGCTATTTTTTATCAAGGTTCGTTTCTAAGCCTCAAAATGAATATCTTTTGATAAGCCTTTGACCTGGCCCGAATTACGGTCCCTTTTAAAATGCCTTCTCTGATCGGCCAGATTGTATGCATCTCGAGTGATCCCGAAACCTCAAGGTTAGGTTTCCTGTGAGTGGATTTGAATTTTAAGAAAAGCCTTCCCAAAATGGTGAGAAGCCTTCTTGGATGAAGGAAAATCCTTTTAAAAGACTTTTAAAACAACCTTCTTTATAGAACACTCAGGATGTGTCATTCAAAATCCATCCCCAATGAAAAGTTGAACTTGTGATTAGATATGTTTCTTTCACAAATACACTTTGGAAAATTTGCCTGGAATTCTTGAGTTTCTCCCCAGAACTTAAAATTATCATTCTAATGATGTTTGATTAAACTTTCTGCGGGTTCCCCGGTGACCCCAAATCCTCGAAAAAAATACATTTTAAAGATTTGATTAACTTGGATTTTTTGCAGGTCTTCCGGCATCCCCGTGTCCTCGGATCCTCAACTTTGAAATTTGAAAATAGGGTTTGAGCTTCTGTAGGTACACTAGTAAACCTAGGTCCTCGGATGGCACCCTCCCTTTTGAAAAATTTGAAAATAGGGTTTGAGCTTCTGTAGGTACACTAGTGAACCTAGGTCCTCAGATGGCTCTCTTTTGAAAAATTTGAAAATAGGGTTTGAGCTTCTGTAGGTACACTAGTGAACCTAGGTCCTCAGATGGCACCCTCTCTTTTGAAAAATTTGAAAATAGGGTTTGAGCTTCTGTAGGTACACTAGTAAACCTAGGTCCTTAGATGGCACCCTCTCTTTTGAAAGGTGAATTCCCAGTGGATAACCAACTCATTTTAATCGGTGAGTCCCTTTCTAGAGGATAGTCAATCTCATTTTAAATAGGTGAAACCCCTTTGTTACAAGGGTGAACCTCCCTTCCGGACGATGAGTCCCTTCCTAGAGGATAACCGATCTGCCTTTTAGATGGCGAGTCCCTTCCTAGAGGATAGCCAATCTCATTTTAAATAGGTGAAACCCCTTTGTTACAAGGGTGAACCTCCCTTCCGGACGGTGAGTCCCTTCCTAGAGGATAACCGATCTGCCTTTTAGATGGCGAGTCCCTTCCTAGAGGATAGCCAATCTCATTTTAAATAGGTGAAACCCCTTTGTTACAAGGGTGAACCTCCCTTCTAGACGGTGAGTCCCTTCCTAGAGGATAACCGATCTGCCTTTTAGATGGCGAGTCCCTTCCTAGAGGATAGCCAATCTCATTTTAAATAGGTGAAACCCCTTTGTTACAAGGGTGAACCTCTCTTCCAGACGATGAGTCCCTTCCTAGAGGATAACCGATCTGCATTTTAGATGGTGAGTCCCTTCCTAGAGGATAGCTAATCTCATTTTAATAGGTGAAACCCCTTTGTTACAAGGGTGAACCTCTCTTCCAGACGGTGAATCCCTTCCTAGAAGATAACCGATCTGCTTTTTTAGATGGTGAGTCCCTTCCTAGAGGATAGCAAATCTCATTTTAATAGGTGAAACCCCTTTGTTACAAGGGTGTACCTCTTTCCCAGACAGTGAGTCCCTTCCTAGAGGATAGCTAATCTGCTTTTTAGATGGTGAGTCCCTTCCTAGAGGATAGTCAATCTCATTTTTAATAGGTGAAACCCCTTTGTTACAAGGGTGAACCTCCCTTCCAGACGGTGAGTCCCTTCCTAGCGGATAACCGATCTGCATTTTAGATGGTGAGTCCCTTCCTAGAGAATAGCCAATCTCATTTTAATAGGTAAAGCCCCTTTGTTACAGGGGTGAACCTCTCTTCCAGGCGGTGAGTCCCTTCCTAGAGAATAACCGATCTGCATTTTGGATGGTGAGACCCTTCCTAGAGGATAACCAATCTCATTTTAATAGGTGAAACCCCTTTGTTGCAAGGGTGAACCTCTCTTCCAGACGGTGAGTCCCTTCCTAGAGGATAACCGATCTGCATTTTAGATGGTGAGTCCTTTCCTAGAGGATAGTCAATCTCATTTTAATAGGTGAAACCCCTTGGTAAACCTCTATTCCAGACGGTGAGTCCCTTCCTAGAGGATAACCGATCTGCGTTTTGGATGGCGAGTCCCTTCCTAGAAGATAGCCAATCTCATTTTTAATAGGTGAAACCCCTTTGTTACAAGGGTGAACCTTTCTCCCAAATCTTTAAACTACTGCTCGACACCGGACGGACGCCGACCATCATAAAATCTCGTGAACCGTTCAAAGGTAATTCCATGCACTTATTCTCTCAACCTCAGATCAACAAATCGCATAACACAGACGGGTGAGCTACGGGTAAGTCTCTCTCTCTCTCTCTCTTTTCTCATTTCTCTTTCACATAAAATGAGCATGAGCTGAAATAATTTCCCGCGAAGTCAGAACTTTAAACGGCGAAGGTAGGGCAATTGGATGTAAATTTCTCCCCAGCAGAGTCGATTAAGGACTCGGGTGTCACCTTGTCTTTGGAAGCAACCTCTAATCGAGATTACTTTCAAAGAGGGGCAACTGTTGACACCCGATTTTTAATCGACTTTTCTTTAGTTTTACTTTTTAAAAAAATTCTCAAAAATTCACAAAAAAATAAAAAAAAAATTAAAAAATTCAATATTGGAAGCCTTGGCCAAGCATAAGGAACCAATTTTGAACAAAAAATAATTTTTCATATTTTCGAAAAATAGGAAAATATTAGAAAATTCATAAAAAATGCTTTTCGGGGTCACAAAAATACACAAAGATGTCCAATATTTTTCATTTAATTCCCTTTTCATATTGACCTCATAAAAAATTGAAAATTGAATCCAATTTTAGGTGTTTTTTCATAATGCCTAGAGTTGAATTTGTATAAAAAATACCAATTGAGTCTTTTTATTTGCAATTTTTGCACATTTTAGGTCTAGGCATTCAATTGCAGTCCCTTTGAAATTCGATTTGATTAATTGCACCCTCAATTGCGCGAATTGCACGGATTGCACAAAATCCCCAAAATATTTACAATTTAGTCCCTCAATTTGCCAATTTTTGAAATTACTTTTAATTGAGGGACTATCATGGTAAAATTGGACTGTCCCCCTATGTTTTCATGCATTTCAAATCAATTGGCATAGGTCTCATAGTCCAATTTAATCAAATTGACACTCAATTGAACATTTCCCGAATTTGGGATTTTAGAAAAATTTGGGCCTTTCATAGAAATTGAAGTGAACTTTTGGGCAACATTGCATTTCTAGATAATATCCAGGCCCCTAAGTCCAATTTTGAAGTTTAATTGCAAAAATTCCCACTCAATTTCAATTAATTTTGAAAATTCCATGAAATTCACGTATCGAACCGATTCGGACCGGTCGGACCGGCTGAACCTATCCAGAACAGTGCATTGTCTTCCTCGGAACACTTGCGCACATGAACAGTACCTGGACGAATTTCGATGAACAAATTGGCAAGGCAATCGGTGATAATCGGGTCAATTAACCCGGGTGTTTTGTTCCTCGGGTGGTTACGCGTCGATTGAGCCCGACTTCGAGGACAATGGTCGCCGGGGAGCGCCGGCGGAGCAAGTCAAACCTACGTTGACGTAAAAAAGTCAACATTCAGCAAATTAAGTGCAATTCGCGCGCAATTGACATCGTTGGAGTGCCAAACGGAGCCGGACGGAATTCTATTCCGTTCCGGTCTCCGTCCAACTCACTTCGCACGCTTGGGCACGTGCGAAGTGAGTGGGCGAACCATTACCGTGCGCGCCAAATTTTTGAAAACCCACTATAAAAGCCTGAGGAAGATTCGTGAACAAAGGGGGGCTCATTCGCTCGCACACGCACCATAATAGAGAGAGAAAGAGAGAGGAGAAGAGAGAGGATCTCTCGTGCGAAGCTTTGGTTCAAGTTGCAAACCGAAGGCGTGCAGCTTCGGCCCACCCACCACAGACCAAATCGGAGCATCAAACCACCGTAGGAAGCTCACCTGAATCTAGGAGAAGCAATTGCACCGCTAGGACCGACTCGAGATCTTCAAAAGCGGTAAGTCGAGCTTCAAGCGTTGTTATTGTGTGATCATGGCATCTCGACTTCCCAAGCATGATTCTGTCAATTGATGTGTGTGTTTTTATCCCCGAGCATCACCGACCACGTTCGCATCTTCGTTTTGCATTAATCTCGTTCGAAAACCTCGAGTCTAACCTACAACCGGTCGCGGCCTGGTCGGACTTCGACTAGGCCATTTAGGCCACCGCGGGCTCAATCGGAGTCCGAGGTAAGTACTCTTAACTTGATTTGAGTGTGCCTGAAGCTTTGATTTGATTGTTATGCTCTATATGTTGAGATTGAGGTCTGCGATTACTAGACCGTGTGAGCTTGATTTCCGTTGATTTTATGGATGAAATGCTTTGATTCCGAGATATGTTAATCTAGAGGTTAGATCGAGTCGACCGGCATTGGTTGAGGCCATTCCGGCGAGATCTCGCCGGAGAGCTCTCGGCCGTTCATTTGTTGTTGTCAAGGGGAAGAAGACGACCGACATGGCAAGTCAAATGAGTCAAAGGGGCTGAGGTGTCATTGTGTGATTGGGCCAGGCTGTCGCCGACTCGACTCGGCCGTTGGGGCGAGAGAGCCGAGTCAGCCTCGATCCGACGGTCGTAATAATTCGTCTAGTTTGATTTAGGACCGTCGGATATGCATTTTCGTATTTTCGGATATTAGATATATTAGATAGAAAATAAAAATGGTGAAACGGCGCCGTTTTAGTTAGTGTTAGGCGACGTCGTTTGGCTTCGGAACGAATGAACGGTTAGGATTAGATCATAGTTTCAATCGTGACCGTCCGCGCCTTTTAGTAATGCGGCGCCGTTTTGGTATTAGATGGAATGAACGGGTGAGATCGAGTTCGGGTTAGATCGTGACCGTCCGTGTTCTTAATAGATGCAGCGTCGTTTTTGTGAAGCGAGTCCGATGCGGCGTCGTTTCGTCCTAATCGAGTCGACGGCTGAGATTAATTCCGGGATTGATCTCGGCCGTCCATTCCTTTTCTATATATCCGGATATTCGAAAATTAGATTTAGAAAATCCAAAAAATATATAGAAATATATAGAAAATATGTATACGGTACCGTATGAGTCTTGAGCGAGTCTACGGGCGGTCCGATCGGGTTGACCGGTCGATGACCGGTTTGACCCGGTCCATAATATTAATAAAAAATAAATAAAAAATAAATAAAGAATTCCAAAAAATCCAAAAATTCATAGAAAATTCACAAAAATTCCCAGATTTTTCCCAAAAATATTTCTAAAAATTTCTAGATCGATTCGGGACTCTTATAATCTGGATCAAAAATTTTCGAGACTTCGAGGGTCGATCTATGTCGATCCGAAAAATCTCCAACTTTTTTAGAAAATAAATAAAAAATCCAAAAATTAGAAAAAATTAGAAAAATTCCATAAAATCACAAAAAAAAAAAAAAAAAGGAAATGGCCACATTTAACTGGCCCGACCCCGATTTTGTGATTTTCGGGTCCCGAACTCCAAAAATGACCATTCTACCCTTTCTGGGCCTTCCGCCCCAAATTTTTCCGAACCATCCCCGGAACCCAAACTCGATTTTTCTATGGGTCGATAGAGCCATTTTAGATATGTCTATATGATTGATTGGTTGAATTGATTGCGATTATTTTGATTGCGCATTTAATTTTTGATTGTGACTGTTAGGGTAGAAAAATCCCATCTGCATGAATACCTTAGAACGTTAGAACCTACCTCACCCGAAAGTCCGTCCGCATGAATTCGTAGGTTAGAAAATCATTCGACATCGGTAACCGAAAGGGCGTCAATATAAATCTTGGCGTAACCAAGTCCCCGGACCCAAATCTTTGGTTCACGTAGAACCGAACGGCTTCTCCCGACCGCTCGGTAGGGTTTCCCGATCATACCCTCCAATAAATTGATCGGTGGCGACTCCAAAATGCATGTACACTACGCACATGCTACCCGACCACACTAAGGTCGATCTCTATATTTGATTAATTTTCCCCTCACATCGCGATTCGAGTAATGGGTCTTGGGAGAGACCCGCGGTTCCTAAAGAATCCCGCCGACAACCGGGGTTCCATATAAAAGGGGATCGACTCGTTAACCCTATTCATCCCGGATAATTATAAGGAAATTTCCGGAGGGTCGCGACAACGGTCCAGATCAATTCTCAAGTCTAATCGTGACCATTCATTCGTTTAATGATGAGTGGCGTCGTTTTTGTGTAAAAGGCCGAAGTGTCGTCGTTTTTGCCCGGGCGTGAATCGACGGCCGAGATCAAATCTGGGATTGATCTCACTGGTCCATTATTTTCTTTTATTTTTGGATATTAGGAATTTGCTTAGAAAATCAAATAAAAAAATAAAAAAATAGAAATAAATAGGGGACGGTGTCGTTTAATGCTTGAGAGGTTCGCAGGCGGTCCGGACCGGGTTGACCGGTCGTTGACTGGTTTGACCCGATCCAGAAATATTAATAAAAAATAAATAAAAATAGATAAAAATTTCCAAAAAAAAAAATTCAAAAATTCATAGAAAATTCTCAAAAATTCCCAGATTTTCCCAAAAAAATTTTAAAAAATTTCTAAATCAATTCCGGACTCTTATAGTCTGGATCGAGAATTTTCAAGATTTCGAGGGTCGATCCACATCGATCCGGAAAATTCCCGACTTTTTTAAAGAATAAAATAGAAAATCAAAAAAATTATAAAAATTAGAAAAATTCTGAAAAATCAAAAAAAATGGGAAATGGCCACATTCAACTGGCCGGGCCCCGATTTTGTGATTTTTGGGTCCCGAACCTCAAAAATGACCATTTTACCCTTCTAGGCCTTCCTCCCAAATTTTCTCGAACCACCTCGAGATTCAAATTCGACATTTACGTGTGCCGATAAGACTATATTAGACACATGTATATGATTGATTGCTTGATTTGATTGAGATTATCTTGACTGCGCATTCAATTTCTGATTGTGACTACCGGGGTTGAAACTCCCGTCTGCATGAATACCTTAGATCGTTAGGGTTTACCTCACCCTAAATTTCATCCGCATGAATTCGTAGGTTAGAAAATCACTCGACATCGGTAACCGAAAGGGTGTCATTGTAAAATCTTGGCGTAACCAAGTCCCCATACCCAAATCTCTAGGTATCGTAGAATCGAACATTTTCTCCCGACCGTTTGGTAGGGTTTTCCGATCATACCCTCCAATAAATTGATCGGTGGCGACTCCAAAATGCATGTACGTTATGCACATGCCACCCGACCATACTAAGGTCGATTTCGATAGAATTTTCTTCACATCGCGATTCGAGTAATGGGTCTTGGGAGAGGCCCGCGATTCTAAAGATCCGCCGTCAAAGGGGTCTACGAAGGATCGGCTCGTTAACCCCTCTCGCTCCGAACGAAAAGGAAGGTCGCGACAGATCGGCGACTCCGCTGGGGATGAACTTGTGAAATCATAAGAGGACTTATGCCTATAAAAATGTTGAGTGTTTCCTAACCCCGTTTTCTGCAGATACTCTTGAAGGTGAGGTACGTCCGCTAACAAAAAGTATTAAATGTTGATGCGGATGGGAGTTATAAGGGGTGACGTCTTTGCTAACCCTTTTGATGCAGATATGGTGTTTCGGGTTGTGTGTTTATCGGTGTTTTGAATATAAACTGCCGTGCATGTCTTGCATATTTTGAGGATCACGACACTGCACACACAAGCGCCTAAACCCGAGCCGCGAATCACCCTTTCAGGTCGCCATAGATAGGGATCGGTATGCGAAGCTCCCGTGTTTGATTGCACTTGGGTTGACCATATTTGATCCCGCTCGCTATGCAAGATTGATGATCCTACCCATTTGTTGTTTGATTGCGCTTGTGGGCGGCTTATCGATTCGTATAGCAGGAGCCTTTTTAGGTCCATACCCGAGCCTTTTTGATTTCTTTAGAGTTGAACCTCACTTGTCTCATGCGCATGTGAAATGGACGGTTGGTATACCTAAAACCAAAAACAAAAAAAAAAAAAAGTAACACCGGTTGGTAAGGCTTTTTACCCTCTTTATTTTGAACGTGTAAATTTAAATTTTGCATATCATGCATTTTCACGAGCATATCATCGCAATTTGTAAGATCGTTTAAGTGATCGGGGTTGAGAGTTAATTTTCCTTTTTAGGATAGATGACACTCCAAAGTCGGGTTGAGGTCCCCGACATATTCGCAAGGGAGCGGAGGATCATTCGACGCAAGGACCGAGTGCCCGCTACCTTCCGAGTCTTTGGGTTTGTTCATGGAAGGGAGCTCAATGGACACAATCGTACCCGTGGTGAAAACTGCGATTATACACGATGTGCACGCTATTTGGAGCACAAGCGAGGAAAAGAGAGAATTCAAGAGCTATACGTGAAATTGATGAAGAAGCCTCGCGCGACCAAGACGTCCTCGAAGCATTCTCCAATCAAGAAGAAAGAAATTGTTGTCATATCTTCGGATGATGAAGAAGATCTCGAGCTTCTCGAGATAGTGGAGATATCATCGGATGAGGACATCATTTCGACTATCTAGTTTTAGTGAGACTTTGGGGCGTTTTTAGGGGTCATTACACTTTGAGTCGATTATGTATGCCCCATTCACATGTATTGGTCAAACATCTTTAGATGCTTTCATATCCTATCTCTTTGGGCTTTATTGTATTAGACTTATGAATTTCATGGGTTGTCAAATTTTGAATTGTAAAAGTGGCTTTCTACCCCGATTACACTTAAACGATCCTAATCAATTACATGCCATCTTTGGGTGAGATTTGGTCCATAACTACCCTATTTGGCTTATTTGGGTCAAGTGGGAGTAGTTGACCCTCATGTTATCAAAAGATGACATGGAATTTGGTTAGTGCATTTGCACCTCATTCCATGCATATACATCATGATCCGTGGAAATTGACTTTAGAATCATCATTTTACACATGCTAGATCATGGGGAATGGAGACATCAAGATCATCTCGGTACCACGCAAAGAACTTTCTCTATGGTGGGATCGCCTCGACATAATCAACAAGGCATACGTTGAAGGGCGCTTGGGACGATTGGTGGATTTGATCAAAGTTGAGTACCAACCGACCCTTATTCAAGCTTTGGCCAAGGCATGGGACATGCGTCCGATGACGTTTAATTTCCAAGGTCTCGAATTGACTCTTACGCTTGAGGAGTATTCTGCTATCATTGGGGCCAAGTTTGATGATCATATAGCTCAACCCCCTCTTGACATGGATTCTACTCGTTCTCTATCAAGCTTTCTTCATCTCAAAACCTCCGAAATAGAGAAAGTCTATAAGTCCAACTCCGGCAGATTCACCTTCTTCTTCCTTTCTGACAACTATTCCTCCCTACCCGTCGAAACTGGTCATAAATCGGGAAAGGTGTTCATTTTAGCCTTCTTTGTATTTGTTCTATTTCCCACTTCAAAAAGGAATGAGAAAGTGAATCTACCGGAGTTGGATTTGTAAACTTTCTCTATCTCGGAAGTTTTGAGGCGGAGGAAGCTCAATAGAGAACGGGTAGAATCCATATCAAGAAGGGGTTGAGCTATATGATCATCAAAGTTAGCCCCAATGATAGCAGAATATTCCTCGAGCGTAGAAGTCAACTCAAGGCCTTGAAAGTTGAACGTCATCGTGTGCGTATCCCAAGTCTTGGCCAAAGCTTGAATAAGGGCCGGTTGATACTCCACTCTAATCAAATCCACCGATCGGCTCAAACGTCCCTCAACATATGCTTTGTTGATTGGGTTGAGGCGATCCTATCATTAAGAGAGTTCTTTGCGAGGCACCGGAATGATCTTGATATCTCCATTCCCCATGATCTATAATATGCAAAATGATGATTCTAATGTCAATTACCACATATTATGATGAATATGCATGGAATGTGATGCAAATGCACTAACCAAATTCCACGTCATCTTTTGGTAACATGAGGGTCAATTGCTCCCATTTGACCCGAATGAATCAAATGAGGCAATTATGGACCAAATCCTACCCAAAGATGGCATGTAATTGATTAGGATCGTTTGAGTGTAATCGGCGAAGAAAACCATTATTACAACTTTAAATTTGGGAACTCACAAAATTCACAAGTCTAATACAAGATAAAAATATCTAGAAATGTTCGACCAATACAAGTGAAAGGAAAACACACAAACGACTCAAAAGGAATATAATAAACCCTAGAAATGGGCCTAAAGTCCGACAAAACTAACTAGTCAAGGCGACATCTTCATCCGACGATATCTCTATCAACTCGGTAAGATCCATTTCTTCCTCCTCATCGGAAGATATAACAATGACTTCCTTCTTCTTGATTGGAGAATGATTTGGGGCCGTCTTGATTGTTCGAGGTCGCCTCATCAATTTCGCGTATAACTCTTGGATCCTCTCTTTTCCCCACTTGAGCTCCAAACGTCGTACGCAACTTGTATAATCACATTTTTCACCACGGATGCGGTTACGTCCATTGAGTTCCCTTCCACGGACAAATTTGAAGACTGGAAGGTATCGGGTACTCGGTCCTTACGCTGAATGGTCCTTCGCTCCCACATGAAAACATCGGGGACGTGGGTTCGATCTTGGGGCGTCATCTATCCTAAAAAGGAAAATTGACCTTCAACCCCAATCACTTAAACAATCTTACAATTTCCATGATATGTTCGTGAAAATTCATGTTATGCATAAATTAAATTTACAAATTCAAAACAAAGAGGATAAAAAGCCTTACCAACCGATGTTACTCTTTTTTTTTGGGTTTTTGGTTTTAAGTATACCAACCTTCCATTCACATGCACATGAAACAAGTGAGGTTTAACTCTAAAGAAATCAAAAAGGCTCGAGTATAGACCTAAAAAGGCTCCCGCTATACGAATTGATGAGCCGCCCACAAGCGCAATCAAACAACAAGTGGGTAGGATCATCAACATCGCATAGTGAGCGGGATTAAATATGGTCAACCCCAGTGTAATTAAACACAGGAGCTTTGCATACCAATCCCTATCTAAGGCGACCTAAAAGGGTGATTCGCGGCTTGGGTTTAGGCGCTTGTGTGTGCCGTATCATGATCCTCAAAATATGCAATACATGCGTAGCAGTTTATATCAAAACACCGCTTCAATATATGCATAAATAAACACATAAAACCCGAAACACCATATCTGCACAAAATTGGTTAGCATAGATGCCACCCCTTATAACTCCCATCTGCATCAACATTTAACACTTTTTGTTAGTGGACGTACCTCACCTTCAAGAGCATCTGCAGAAAACGAGGTTAGAAAACACTCAACTTTTTTATCGGCTAAGTCCTCTTAATGGTTTTGCAACCATCGATGTCCCCAACGGAGTCGCCAATCTGTCGCAACCCTCCCTTCCGGGCGAGAGGTTAACGAGCCGCGCTCCGACCCAGGTTGGGCGGTGGATCTTGGCGCGCGGGTCCCTCCCGAGACCCATTACTCGAATTGCGATGTTAAGAAAATTTTTATCGGAATCGACCTTAGTGTGGTCGGGTGACATGTGCATAGTGTACATGCAAACGAAGTCGCCACCGATCAATTTTTGGAGGGTAAGATCGGAAACCCTATCGAGTGGTTGTTGACATCGGATTTTTAATCATTTTTTCTTCAGTTTTATTTTCTAAAAAATTCTCAAAAATTCATAAAAAATCAATATTGGAAGCCTTGGCCAAGCGTAAGGAACTAATTTTGAACAAAAAATAATTTTTGATATTTTTCGCATTTTCAAAAAATAGAAAAATATTAGAAAATTCTTAAAAAATAATTTTCAAGGTCACAAAAATACGGAAAAATGTCCAATATTTTTATTTTAATTCCCTCTTCATATTGGCCTCAAGAAAAATAAAAAATTGAATTCAATTTTAGGTGTTCCTTTACAATGCCTAGAGTTGAATTTGCATAAAAAATACAAATCGGGTCTTTTTATTTGCAATTTTTGTACATTTAGAGTCTAGACATTCAATTGCGGTCCTTTCAACCTTCAATTTGATCAATTGCACCCCCAATTGCGCGAATTGCATGAATTGCACAAAAATCCCTAAATTCTTTGCAATTTAGTCCCTAGAGTTTCTAATTTTTGAAATTGCTTTTAATCCAGGGACTTTCTCTACAAAATTGGACCGCCCTTGGGATTTAACATATTTTGAATCGATTGGCATAGGTGGTTTGGTCCAATTTGATCAATTAGGCATTCAATTGAGGTTTTCCCCAATTTGGGAATTTAGAAAAATTTGGGGTTTTTGCATAAATTGATGAGAACTTTTGGGCAAAACCACATTTCTAGATGATATTCATAACCCTAAATGCAATTTTGAGGTTTAATTGCAAAAATTCCCTATCAATTTTGATTAATTTTGAAAATTTTGGAAGATTCATCATCCGAACCGGTTCGGACTAGTCTGACCGCCGGTCAGACCGGCCGAACCGGCTCAAACAGTGTCATCTTCTTCCCCAATTCGCGCCAATTTGCAAACTCAGCAATGGATTTTGGCGATCAAATTGAAGCTCAATTTGAACCTAATTGGACTAATTGATGTGGGGCTTTTTTTCCTCGGGTCAAGAGGAGTTGATTGCCACCGGTGGCACGACCGACGGTTGCCGGAGTACGGCGGAATTGAAGGTCAAAGTCCCGGCGGAGCCGAAAGTCAACATTTCCAAACCCAAGTACAATTCACGCTCGTTTGAGCTCAACCGGAGGTCTAACAGACGTGGACGGAATCACAACCGATTCCGTCACCGTCCGGCGACCAAAAATCAAACTCGGTATAAAAGGGCGAGAAGGTTCGCGAGACGAGAGAGGGGCTCATTCGTGCTCGCAAGGTTGAACAGAATATATATATATATATATATATAGAGAGAGAGAGAGAAAGTTAGAGAGAGAGGCTTTAGTGATCGCGACACCGCTCGCTGGAGCTCGAGCTGCGGGTTCTTCGCCCAGCCAATCCAGGCCAAATCGGGACCTCGGATCACCACCGGAAGTTCGCCTAAGCTTGGAGGAGACGATCGCACCAGCTCGATCGAACCGTGATCCTCTAAATCGGTGAGTTGAACTTCGAAGCTCTCTACTGCATGATCATGGCATCGCACTATCCCGAGCACGATTCTTTCAATTAGTTTGTGCATTTCACTCTTGGATCACTTCTGACCACGATCGCATCTTTATTTTGCATCGATCTCGCGTGAAAACCTTGAGTCGAGCCTTCCATACATCCCGGTCCGGCCAAACAATGGCCAAACCTTTCTAGGCCCCGCGAGCTCAATCGGAGCTCGAGGTAAGTGCTTTGAACTCCTAAATATGTTCGTCTGCGAATGAATCGACCTGTTATGCTCTGGATTGCTTGATTGAACTTTGCAACCTTGATACTGTGCGAACTTGATTCATGTTGATTTTGTGGATGAAATCATTTGATTTTCATATATGTTAGTCCGGACGTCGAGTCGAGTCGATCGGCGGTGGTTTCGAGTCATTCCGGCGAGATCTCACCGTTAGATATCGCTGGAGAAACCACGACTGTCCATTCATTATCGTTGAGAGGTAGACGACGAAGGTGACGTGGCGGGTCAACATGTCAAAGTTTGATGTGGCGTCGTGTGATTGGTCCAGCTCTCGCCGACTCGGCCTAGTCGTTGGCGCGAATAGGTTGAGTCAGATTTGATCCAACGGTGGTAATAAATAGCTGAGTTTGATTTAGAGCCGTTAGATCTGATTTTTATATTTTCTAGATATTACGTTTATTAGATAAAAATAAAAAAAATACAGAACGGTGTCATTTTTGCCTAGGTTATGCGTCGTCGTTTTAGCCATAGAAGGAATGGACGGTCCAGATTAGGTTTAGGATTAATCGCAGCCGTTCAGCGTTTTAATCAATGCGGCGTCGTTTCGTGTAGTATGGCTGAAGCGTCATCGTTTAGTAGTATAAGTGAGTCAACGGCTCAGATCGGCTCAAGTTTGAATCGTGGCCGTCCGTTAAATGTTTAATGCGTTGTCGTTTTACTTAGAGGCAAGTCGACGGCTGAGATCGAGTTTGAGGATTTAATCGTGACCGTTCATTCAGCGTTACGATGCGGCGTCGTTTTAGTAAGATCGAGTCGACGGTCGAGATGAATCCTGCGATTGATCTCACTTGTCCGTTTATTGCTTTTATATTCGAATATTCAGAATTAGGTTTAGAAAATAAAAAATTACAAATAAATAGGAACGGTGTCGTTTTGATGATGAGCGAGTCTCGAGTAGGTTTAGACCGGGTTGACCGGTCGTTACCGGCTTGACCCGTTCCAGAATATTAATAAAAAAATTAATAAAAATTTCTAAAAATCCAAAAAAAATGTGCAAAATTCATAGAAAATTCATAAAAATTCCCAGATTTTCCCAAAAAAATTTCTAAAAATTTCTAGATCGATTCGAGACTCTTATAGTTTGGATCAGTAATTTTTGAGACTTCGAGGGTCGATTCACACCGATCCGGAAAATTCTCGACTTATCCAAAAAAATTAGAAAAATTAGAAAAATTCTAGAAAATCACAAAAAATGGGAAATGGCCACATTCAACTGGCCCGACCCCGATTTTGTGATTTTCGGGTCCCGACCCCCAAAAAATGACCATTCTGCCCTTTTGGGCCTTTCACCCCAAATTTTCCCCAAACCATCCCGACACCGAAACCTGTATTTGTAAGGGCCAATAGGGCCATATTAGATGTGCCGTGTATTGATTGATTGATTGATTGAATTGATTGCAATTATTTTGACTGTGCGTTTAATTTTCCTAACTGTGATCGTTAGAGTAGAAAATTCCCATTTGCATGATATCCTAAGATTGTTAGAGCCTACTTCACCCGAAATTTCATCCGTGTGAATTCTTAAGTTAGAAAATCACTCAACATCGGTAACCGAAAGGGCGTCAATGTAAATCTTCGCATAACCAAGTCCCCGGACCCAAATCTCTAGCTCTCGTAGAACCGAACGGTTTCTCCCGACCGCTCGGTAGGGTTTCCGATCATACCCTCAAATAAATTGATCGGTGGCGACTCCATATACATGTACACTATGCACATGTTACTCGACCATACTAAGGTCGACCCCGATATTTGATAAAAATTTTCCGTACATCGCGATTCTAGTAATAGGGTCTTGGGAAAGACCCGCGATCCATGAAGATCCCGCTATCAACCGGGGTCTAAAAAAAGATCGGCTCGTTAACTCTAACTCACTCGCCGAAGGAGGGTCGCGACAGATTGGCGACTCCACCGGGGAGGTGAACTTGTGAAATCATAAGAGGACTTAAGCCGATAAAAATGTTGAGTGTTTTCTAACCCCGTCCTCTGCAGATGCTCTTGAAGGTGAGGTAAGTCCACCGACGAATGTGTTAAATGTTTATGCAGATGAGAGTTATAAGGGGTGGCGTCTTTGTTAACCTTTTGATGCGAGATGTGGTGTTTCGGGTTGTGTGTTTATTTATGCACATATCGTAGCAGTGTTTTGAATATAAATTGTTGTGCATGTCTTGCATATTTTGAGAATCATGACACTGCATACACAAGCGCCTAAACCTGAGCCGCGAAATCACCCTTATAGGTCGTCATAGATAGGGATTGATATGCGAAGCTCCCGTGTTTGATTGCACTTGGGTTGACCATATTTAATCCCGCTCGCTATGCGAGATTGATGATCCTACCCACTTGTTGTTTGATTGCGCTTGTGGACGGCTCATCGATTCGTATAGCGGGAACCTTTTTAGGTCCATACCCGAGCCTTTTTGATTTCTTTAGAGTTGAACCTCACTTGTCTCATGCGCGTGCGAAATGGATGGTTGGTATACCTAAAACCAAAAAAAAAAAAAGAGTAACATCGGTTGGTAAGGCTTTTTACCCTCTTTAATTTTGTAAATTTAATTCATGCATAACATGCATTTTCATGAGCATATCATCGCAATTTGTAAGATCGTTTAAGTGATCGGGGATTGAGAGCTAATTTTCCTTTTTAGGATAGATGGCGCTCCAAAGTCAGATCGGTGTTCTTGATACATTCATGTGGGAGCGAAAGAGTATTCGACGCAAGGATCGAGAGCCCGACACCTTCCAAGTCTTTGGATTTATTCGTGGAAGGGAACTCAATGGACGTAATCGCATCCGGAGTGAAAGCTGTCCTTATACAAGTTGTGCACACCATTTGGAGCTCAAACGGGGAAAGGAGAGGATCCAAGAGCTGTATACGAAATTGATGAGGCGACCACGCGCGATCAAGACGTCCCCGAAGCATTCTCCAATTAAGAAGAAGGAAATCGTTATCATATCTTCCGATGATGAAGAAGATGTCAAGCCTCCCGAGATAGTGGAGATATCATCGGATGAGGACACCATTTCGACTACCTAGTTTTAGTTAGACTTTGGGGCATTTCTAGGGTTCATTACATTTTGAGTCAATTATGTATGTTCCATTCACATGTATTGGTCAAACATCTTTAGATGCTTTCATATCCTATCTCTTTGGGCTTTATTGTATTAGACTTATGAATTTCGTGAGTTGTCAAACTTTAAGTTGTAAAAATGACTTTCTACCCCGATTTGTACTTAAACGATCCTAATCAATTACATGCCATCTTTGGGTGAGATTTGGTCCATAACTACCCCGTTTGGTTTATTTGGGTCAAATGGGAGTAGTTGACCCTCATGTTACCAAAAGATGACATGGAATTTGGTTAGTACATTTGCATCACATTTCATGCATATACATCATGATCCGTGGTAATTGACATTAGGATCGTCATTTTATACATGCTAGATCATGGGGAATGGAGATATCAAGATCATCCCGAGGCCGCGCAAAGAACTCTCTCTATGGTGGGATCGCCTCAACCCGATCAACCGTGCATATGTCGATAGACGTCTAAGCGCATCGGTGGATTTGATCAGAGTTGAGTATCAACCGGCCCTCATTCAAGCTTTGGCCAAGGCATGGGATATGAATATGATGACTTTTAACTTCGAAGGTCTCGAGTTAACTCCTACACTCGAAGAATACTCTGCCATTATCGGGGCCAATTTTGACGATCATATAGCTCAACCCCCTCTCGACATGGATTCCACCCATTCTCTATCAAGCTTCCTTCGCCTCAAAGTTTCGGAGATAGAGAAAATTTACAAGTCCAATTCCGGTAGATTCACTTTTTCTTTCCTTTTTGACAATTACTCTTCCTTACCCGTCGAAACCGGTCATAAATCGGGAAAGGTGTTCATTCTAGCCTTCTTTGCATTCGTCCTATTTCCTACTTCTAGGACTACATTTGATCCCTCCATAACTCACATAGCTCGACAAGCTTGTTGCCGCTGGAATTATTCTTATATGATCCTAGCTGAAACCTTCCTTTCTTTAAACCGTTCCAAAACTTCCAAAAAGGCCATTTTTCAAGCATCCAATGGGCTACTTCATATGTGGTTCGTTTCTCACATAAAAACTTTCCAACTCCGAGTAGGGTGCTATGAAATCAACGAGTATGTTCATCCCCTTAAAATCCTTCCTTAAATGCCAATCCCTTGTCCCTAAACATTCTTTCAAGAAGTGGGTTGAGCTATTGAGTGATTTGAAGCCCGAGCATATCCGATGGCGTTTAACTTGGCCAAAGATTTTGGAGGCTCGTATTATCGGTGTTGAAGATAGCCCTATCCCTTTACTGGGATGTACCGATGCGGAGGCATATTATTCCATTCGCGTGGTGAGGTAATTTGGAGTTTTACAACAAGTGCCACAGGATGTTTGTCCTGGAATTTTCTCATTTGACATGGTGCAAGGCAAGCTCACCAAAGAAGCGAAGAAGCTGTATCGAGCTAGGATCAAGCTCATTCTCCATGCCTTGAAGAATTCCCCATTGCAACAAGTTGAATGGCCCGATTGCTTGGATGATGAGATGAACATTCATAGGGCTTCCAAGGAGTACATTCAGAAGTTCAAGGAGTATCGCCGCTCGTTGGTTGAGCCATATGTACCCGAGTGCGTATCTCCCCGTATTGAAGAAGTCGAGTCTTATGAGCCCAAGTACATAGTACCGTATGTCCCGGGGGTGGAGCCATACATTCCCGAAGATCCAGAGCGGTGGATGTCTGAAGAAGGAGAAGACCCGTACCTGTGGGATTCCGATGGATCAGAAGAGCAAGAAGAATGGGAGCGTCCTCGGCTTGGATAGATCTATTCCCCATTTAGATTTTGCATATTTATTATCTTTTCAAACACTTTTGAACAATTTGGTCCGTAATAAATGCATATTATTCCTTTTATGAGCATTTCATGCATACATATAGAAAATACAATTACCACAGATCAACACTTTCAAATTTTCGAATAATCCTCGATACTGATCCGATGTCATGAAAAAACAGGTGATTGATAAACACGAGGACTCGTAGTAAAAGGCGCCAACTAAGAATGGAGCAGGAAGAGCTCGCACCTCGTGTGGGTAATTTGGAAAATCAGATGAACATGATAGCCACAATGGTGGCAGAAATGAAAGCGATGCTGATCGCTAGTCAAGGGAGATACCCTATTGATCCAAACTCCCAAGCTCCTTCGGGCTCATCGGATGGTACGGGTGCTAATTCGGTCCCCACTGTGAACCCCACTCCGAATCCGGAGCGACCGCCTAAATATCCTCTGATTGTGATTGACTTAGAAAAGAAAGAAAAACAAGCCCCGAAAATGGAGGAGGAAATTAAGAGACTCGCCAAGATCGAGGAATGCTTGGCAAGTCAAGGATATGAGCTCTCAAGGTTTGACAAAGTTACGCCATTTGAAAAGATTGAAGTTTCCGCTAATTACAAGGAACCAGACTTTGTGAGGAAGTATAATGGGACCGGGTGTCCCAAGGCGCATCTGAAGTATTATCCGGGCCGCATGTCTCAATTCTCGGACAACATCCCACTACCGGTCAACACTTTCCAAGAAAGCCTATCCGGGGCAGCCTTGGTATGGTTCATTGAGCTAGAGCCAGAGAGGCTCGCTGATTGGGACAAGCTGGCCGACGAGTTCCTTCGGCAATATAAGTTTAATACTTTGACGACCCTTACTAGGGCGGATCTCCCGAGAATTGTAAAAGGAAAGAATGAGGCCGTTCGCGCCTACGCCTAAAGATGGAGAGCATTGGCTGTGCGGGTAAAACCACCCGTCCCCGAAGAAGAACCGATAGACCTCTTCCTCAAGGCATTGCCCTTTGAGTACTTCGATAAATTAAACACCTCCGGGTGTCAGACATTCGCGCACCCGATTAAGGTGGCGTAACGCCATGAATGGGCATTACGAGAGAAGAAGATACCCGAAACACCTTTCGTACGCCAATATCCTCCAAGAAGAGATAGGGAGCAAGCTAGAGAAGTGGCCTTTATCCCTAACCCGCCTAAACCCAAAAATTTTTCACCTTCTACCCCTACCCAAAGAGCTTCTTCCTGGACCACTCCTAAACCGCCGGAACCAAGAAGAAGAAACCAACCTGTCTTTACTCCATTACCTCGACCGTTATCCAAATTATTACCCATGTTGCTAGAAGACCGATTGGTTGCAAAAGAGCCACCCGTAACTAATCCTCCAAGGTTCCCCGGGTTTGATGAGACTTAGACTTGTGTTTACCATATGGGAGAAAGAGGGCACAATGTGGACAACTGTCTCGCCCTCAAGTATAAGGTACAAGTTTTGATTGATAGTAAGGTCATAGAGTTCGATAGGACTGAACCAAACGTGCAACAAAACCCTCTACCTGAACATCGCGAGGTAAACGCGATATTTAAGGGTGAAGATGAAGAAATTCTGGAATTCATAATGGATTTAGGCAAAATGTGAGATATCCCGACACTTGCTGCACAATACCCCGAAGGGGAGATTATTTCCCAGGAGCAAAAGGAGGCATGTTTGGAGAAGTCGATCAATCCGGGCGTCATTGGAAGAATGGAAGACGTCGCCTTTAAGGGAACTTATGTGACCATAGACTTGACTGCGGAAGAATTCATGATGAGGGCTACAAGAGGGAAAACATGGAGAGTCCCTTCGGGATACTTAATGAATGTCCAAAATGACGTAGAGGTGGAAGAGCTAGATGAGTATGAAGTCCGCCTAGATAAGGCCCGCCGAGGCGATAGAAGATTCTTGCAAAAGGCCCTAGAAAAGGGGGAGATAGTCGATAACCTTGGGGAAGATAGTGGTGACTATAACTTCAAAGTTTTGTATTCGGTGCCTCCAAGCTTTTTCGTTGATTCCGGAGATATAGTTCCCGACGGTTGGAGTGGCATGGACGATCCCGAAAGTAAAGAATTTGTTGGGACGGTTGATGAGGCTAAGGATAGGGAGTTCTCTCAAGATGAACAAGTGAATCAGGAGTTCAACGTGCGACTTTCTAACTTGGAAACCCACATACGTCATGTAACAAACATGGTGGCGGAGTTGTTATAGTCAATGGCCAAAAACAATACCATAGCGGTAGAAGAGAATATGTGAATATTAGAGATACGGCGGGCTATGGAAGTACAAAATCGAAGAATCGCTCCGCTGCAAGAGCAAAGTGGTGATGTGTCAAGGAAGATGGATGAATTGAAAGAGCCGATCGTGCCAATCACCCAAACTAGAAACATTCCCCCAAGGTGTGAATCCGAAGGTGACCTTCCGCATGAAGTATGACGGTGTTGGGTGTCCCTTGGCGCATATTTCATATTATCTCCGCCAGATGGTTGGCCACCACGAAGATGACGAAACCTTAATCCAGAATTTCAGGTGCGGTTTGAAGGGTATTGCGTTGTCCTGGTTTCAATCAATCGACTTAGATCGGGTCCTGAGCCGGGAGGAGCTTTCAGAGCATTTCATACGGCATTTTGAAGCCGGAATCAGAGGGTATTTTACCAAGGCCAATTTGTTAAATATCAAGAAAGGTGAGGACGAGAGCTTCGAACTCTTTGCTAGGAGATGGAAGAAGCATGCTGTGATGGTGCAACCGCCACTGTCGAAAAGGGAGATGCTGGAGTTTGTACTCAAGTCACTGCCGGCGGAGTATTTTGATCGCATGTATGCATATACGTATTCTTCCTTCCAACATATGGTGGATATCGGCACGAGAATTGAGGGCATTATCTTGAGGGTCAAAAGGGAAAGGCAAAGGCGTTTTGATGAAGAGAATGCTATGCCAGTGGTAATGCCGTGTCCCGAACATAATCTCGATGATGTCCATGAAGATGAGATGATCGGGATGGTAGATTCCCCGATCCGCTTCGTGATCGATTTGAATAAGGTAGATAATTGGGAAGCGTCCGCCTTGAAAAAATCGTCAACGTCAAAATCACCTCAAGAGGAAGTAAAGCCGCAAAAGATCAAATTGCCACTTGTGGAGGACTATGACCCAAAAGCGGTACATTGGGATTATGGAACGGATGAGATTGACGCCATAATGAGGTTTGGAAGATGTTATCCTCCGAGGGAGGCGGAGCTCGAAAAGAAGACGCCAATTGTGGAAGAAGTTGAAAAGTTACAATCGGTCGTAAGAACTAGCGAATACGAAGTCGTAGACCAACTTCGGAAAATGCCGGCGCAGATCTCTTTGCTAGATCTCTTCAAGAATTCCGAAAAGCATAAGAATGCCCTCCCGAAGGTACTGGATGAGGTGCATGTTCCGGAGACCATTAACGAAGTACAGCTTGAAGACTTCGTAGGTGCCATCCTTTTGAAAGACCAGATCTCCTTTTCAGATGAAGATTTCCCAAGGGAAGGACGTGTGCACAATAGAGCTCTCTATATCGCCGTAAAGTGCCACGGAAAGGAGGTGCCCCACGTCCTAATTGACAATGGCTCGGCCTTTAATCTCTGTCCTCCGAGTACTTTGAGAAGCTTAGGGATAAACGAAGATTTTGTCAAGACATCTAAAGCTACCATCCAGTCATTTGACGGAGTCTCCAAGAATGTGATGGGAGAAATTGAACTGGACGTTTCCGTTGGACCGGTGGTCTTCTCCATACCGTTTCAAGTGCTGGATATTCCTAGCGCCTTCACTTTGCTTCTTGAAAGACCGTGGATTCACGTGTGCAGGGCGGTACCTTCCTCCCCGCATCAGAAGGTAAAATTTGTGGTCAGAGGCCAACCGATCACCATCCATGGCGAGACAGGGCGTCGCGCCTCGTTAAAAGGGATGGTTCCATACATTCAACCCTTAAAGGAGGAAGAGCTGAGTTATCATACTTTTGATATCGTATCTGTCATGAATGTACCGTCGGATGCAAAAATAGCTACTCCGGAGTCGTCAAAACCTGCAACTATGGCGGGAAAAGTACTACTCTCAAATGGTTTTATTCTGGTACTGGATTCGGGAAAATATGGCCAAGGGATCCGTAACCCCTTGAATCTTGACTCCAATGACCATAAGGTTGGTCTAGGATATAAGGGGATGATGAAGTATGATACGTGTCGAGGCCGAGGTCGAAACAAGTGTTACGGAGACCAAGGACGTCGTGGACATCGAGGAGGTCGCTTTATTGGTAATGATGCGTGGAAAGCTAGAGGGAAGATGTTCGAAAATTCCTCATTCAAAGTATTCACCAAAGGAGGAAAGTGGTTGGAAGATGAAGATATTTCTGAAGATGCAGAGCCAGACTTGTCCAACTCATTTATGGATAACCGGGTGAACGTAATCATTGAATGGCTCGACGATGACTTCCCCACCCCGGAGTAAAAGGCTCTTTCTAAACTTTACTTTTTAATGCATTTCAATTATTGCATTTTGTTTCCTTCAGCTAAAGATTTTTCGCTATTTCTTCTCTTTAGCACCCTTTGGGTCTCATCCTTTGATCTAAGAAGTGCAGATCAGTATTACCTTTAGTTGCATCTATTAATGAAAATCATCTCAAGTTTTATTAAAGACATATGGAACAACGGATTGGTCCGATGATGACAATTGCTTCTACCATGAAACTTGAGGCCTAATCCGCCATATGATCTTGGGTTTTAAAATGGTCTTTTGAGAACAAGGATGTCCGGAAGATTAAGGACTAGTTCTCTTCCCTCTTTCTTTCAAAAAGTGAATTCGAAAATATTTTTACATCAAAATAGATCATGCATGCTATAATTTCATCTTTTGGACGTACTAACCTTTCATGGTGCATTTCGGGCATGTCATCCCACCCATGCATAACAATTAATATGTAACTCAGATCAGCTCGATGACTATGCATATGAGATTGATATAGAAGAGGCTGATGTGAGTGATATCAAGAGAGAATGGGATTGTTTTGAAAAATCTAAGCCTCCTATCTCCGAAGAACCCATCACTATTAACTTGGGTGATTCCGCTTGCGTCAGAGAAGTGAAAATAGGAGGACATCTATCTGCAAGTGACGTCGTGAGAATGACGGCATTGCTCAAAGAATATCAAGATATTTTTGCATGGTCATATGCCGACATGTCGGGGCTTGACCGAAATATTGTAGAACATGCGTTGCCTACGGATCCCGCGTGCAAACCAGTTAACCAACCATCCAGAAGAATGAACCCCGAACCGGCAGATAAGATCAAGGAGGAGGTGATGAAGCTCCTTAAAGTTGGATTTATCGAGGCTGTCCCATATGCTGATTGGGTCGCCAACATCGTACCGGTTAAGAAAAAGGACAGGAGAATCCGGATATGCGTAGACTACCGAGATCTCAACAAAGCCAGTTCGAAAGATGATTTCCCCTTACCACACATTGATGTGCTTGTTGATAGCATTGCGGGCTTTGAATTGTTCTCCTTCATGGATGGCTTCTCAGGATATAACCAGATCATGCTGAAAGAAGAAGACAAGATCAAGACCTCATTCGTTACACAATGGGGAATCTTCCGTTATAAAGTCATGCCCTTCGGATTGAAAAATGCAGGGGCAACATATCAAAGGGCTATGGTGACCCTTTTTCATGATATGATACATAAGGAGGTGGAGGTCTATGTGGATGATATGATCGCCAAATCCAAACCTGGAGAAGACCACATTTAAGTGTTGAGGAAATTATTTGATCGATTGAGAAAATACAAACTCAAGCCGAATCCCGCTAAGTGCGTATTTGGCGCGCGATCTGGAAAACCGCTTGGATTTGTTGTAAGCAATCGTGGTATCGAGATTGACCCCTCCAAGATCAAAGCCATATGGGAAATAGGGACTCTATCTACTGTTAAGGAAGTAAGGGGTCTACTTGGAATATTGAATTATATATCCGGATTCATATCGCAACTGTCAGAAATGGCGAAGCCCTTTTTCAAGCTCCTAAAGAAGGGTGCAAAAGTAAAATGGGATTCGGAGTGTCAGCGAGCGTTTGAAAAGATCAAGGAATAGTTGGTACAACCCCCAGATCTGGTACCTCCCGTCCCTAATATTCCTCTAACTTTATATCCGATAGTTCATGATGAATCCTTGGGAGCTTTACTTGCTCAAACTAACCCCAAGGATCGAAAGGAGCGGGCCATATATTATCTAAGCAAAAAGTTCACAACATCTGAAGCCAAATACTCATCGGTGGAAAGGACTTGCGTAGCATTGGTTTGGGTCCTCCACAGATTAAGGCAAGATACTTTGCACTATCACATCCAATTGGTCACCGAAAACGACCCTATCAAATATCTTTTGGAAAAACCGGCCTTATTAGGAAAGATGGCCAAATGGCAAGTACTGCTTTCGGAATTCGACATTAGAACCTCTCCCCAAAAGTCTGTCAAGGGAAGAGCAATTGCTGACATGCTAGCTGAAAATCCTCCTAAAGACGCCTTGGGGCGAAACGTGGGAGGTCAAATTCTAAACATATTTGAAGACAAATGGACGATGTACTTTGATGGCACAGTGAATCTCGTTGGATCAGGTGCTGAGGCAGTCTTAATATCCCTTGAAGATCAACATTATCCCGTTTCAGCCAAGTTGGTATTCTCGTGCACCAACAACATTTCCGAATATGAGGCTGCATATTGGGGTTACAATTGGCTGTTTCGTTGAAAGTAAAGAAATTACTGGTATACGGGGATTCCATGCTCATCATTTTGCAAACTCAAGGAGAGTGGAAGACAAAAGATCCCAAGCTTATCCCTTATCATAAATTCCTCGAAGAGCTGATCCAACATTTTGAGGAGATCACTTTCGAGTATCTACCAAGGACTCAAAATCATTTTGCTGATACTTTGACCACATTATCGGCCATGTTACAAGTACAAGATGGTCTCGAAATAAAGCCATTAAGGATTGACATCCTTGATCAACCCGCATACCGCATGGTCATCGAAGAAGAACCCGATGAAGAACCATAATATCATGACATCAAGAATTACCTGCTGAAGGGCGAGTTCCCACAAAATAGTCACCCAGAAGATAAGAAGTATATCAGCAAGATGGCTTCTAAATTCTTTCTCAATGGACGGATCCTATACAAGAGGTCCTTTGATTCAGTCTCACTAAGGTGCGTAAATGCAAAAGAAGCGAATCTCATTATGAAGGAGATCCACGAAGGAGAATGCGGGCCGCATATGAATGGTTAACTCCTCGCCAAGAAGATCATGAGACTCGGATATTATTGGATGACTATCGAGTCCGATTGCAATCAACACGTTAGATCTTGTCATCAATGCCAAGTATACGGCGACAAGATAAACGCACCGCCCACCGAACTACACTAAATGCCAGAACCTTGGCCATTTTCTATGTGGGGAATTGATATGATTGGCCCCATCAATCCAGAGGTCTCCAATGGGCATCGTTTTATTCCGGTGGCCATTGACTATTTCACCAAATGGATTGAGGCCAGCTCATATGCCAACGTCACTACAAATAGTGTTGCCAAATTCATCAAGCAAGATATCATCTCAAGATATGGAGTTCCAAGGGCCATCATTACGCATAATGGCTCCAATTTGAACAACAAGGTAGTCGATCACTTATTGGATCAATTTAAGATACGACACCTTAATTCTTTACCTTACCGCCCATAAATGAATGGAGCAGTGGAAGCGGCAAACAAGAACATCAAGAAGATATTAGCCAAAACCGCTGAAAAATATCGAGACCGTCATGAAAGATTGCCATATGCTCTCATGGCTTATCGAACTTCGATTCGCACTTCAACCGGGGCAACTCCCTACACTTTGATATACGGTATGGAAGCAGTCCTACCGATAGAGGTGGAAATCTCTTCTTTAAGAGTCCTGTCTCAAGTCAAACTCTCGGAAGATGAGTGGAATCGGCAGAGACATGAGCAACTAAATCTGGTTGATGAAAAGCGACTAAAGGCCATTTTCCATAGTCAGAGCTACCAAAAGAAAGTGGCCAGGGCTTTTAACAAGAAGGTCAAACCTAGGAATTTTGAAGCAAGGATGCTAGTTGTGAAGAAGATGCTCCCAAATGCTCAACACCCGGGAGGCAAGTTTACGCCAAACTATGAAGGCCCCTACGTGGTTCAAAAGGTCTTATCCGGGGGAGCTCTTATCCTTGTAAATATGGATGGAGAAGAATTAGCAAGTCCGGTAAATGCAGATGCCGTGAAGAGATACTATTCCCGAAATAAAATCAAGCTTTGAAGTAATCAATGAGCGGATCTGAGTCGCATAGAACTTTGCATTCGCATGACATTTGCATACATACATTTGCATATGCTTGTATTTTGCAAGTGGACTCGAAGACATGGAGGATCTTGCGAAGCGATTGACCAAACAAGAGAATCATTTCTGATCTAAAAAATTTCGATTATCTTTAACTGATTGGTTCCTTTTGTTTATGCAGGGAACATGAATCAACATCCGGAGAAGACAGGTTTGAGGTTCTCTTCTTTTACGAAGTATACTCTTCCTCATTAAAAGATACAATCATGTTGAACGTCGAAAAATTTTAATCTGCAAAAGCCGTATGGCTTCCTTTTAAAGAGATATCCCCTTTAGATTTCACAAACAACTTTTTGAATATATCTTTTCTGATAAAGATTTTTGCAAATGATGGATTTTGATGAGAACGCCCCGAGTTTCTATGGAAGGGTATGTTTTGAAAGCTCTTCAAGAGGATGATCCTTCGGATGAAAAGAGGCAAACCTTATCCTTAAACACGTCCCCGATACACTTGAGCGATGAGCGAGAGTAATAAAGCAAGAGAGCTTAATCTTGGGATGTAGGGATCATTCGCGGTGATTACATGGATTGAAATAACGAAAGCCGTTTCCATTTCAAAATTATCTATACACACTTGTATCCCTTAACAACCATTCTGAACCAAAAAAAAGGAGAAATTTTTTGGATAAAACCCTGTCAAGAACCACCCCACATTGGGGCATATTTGGAGGTTCAATGGTTGATTCCTTGGAGAAAAGATCAAGGTAAGACTTTATTGTGCTAACCCGCATCAATCTTTTAGTGATAGCTTCAGGTGATTTACGCGAGAGACTTGGAACACCTCAAAGTGAAGAAAAGCACTTCATTTCTATATCCCCAAACACTCTATCCTTTGATGAGCCAATTTGAGCTTTTTAATCTTCATTTCGAAACCATTGTTGGTGATCACCTCCCCACACTAGGGCAAAACAAAGGAATTACCAGCAATAAGTCTAAAGCATAATTGGAAGAATTTTCGATCCTGGTCTCGAAAGGAGCCAGCCAATGCAAAAAAGGGGGCAAGAAATAAAAGGGCTAGAAAAGAGCAAAGTGCCTGGTAAAAGCAAGGCCAGAGCCCGTCGAAAAGTATCCCGAAAAGGGACAAAGTTTGAAAAATTAGGATGAAAAGAGGAAAATCCTCAAAATCAGCGGAAGAAAGAATGATCATGAAACTTCTTCAAAAGCAAATAAATGCTGGTAAAAATATCAAGGTGATCACCCAAGTTCACCCCTCTTTGGAAAATATGGCCTTTCTCAAAAGCCTACCTTGAACCGAGATACAGACTGTCACTAAAAAATTTTCCGATATGAGGTGTCTCGGGTTGATGCAAGAGATCATACAGGAAGCTACCGCTTAAAGAGGAAAGTACAATCCTGTCTTATCATGACTTCAGGATTCTTAACTTGTAGACCCGAAGAAGCTATTTCTGATCAAGATTCATTTCTTAGCCTTAAAATGAATATCCTTTGATAAACCTTTGACCCGGCCTGAATTACGGTCCTTTTTAAATGCTTTCTCTGATCGGTCAAATTGTATGCAACTCGAATGATCCCGAAACCTCAAGGTTAGGTTCCCTGTGAGCGGATTCGAGTTTCAAGAAAAGCCTTTCCAAATGGTGAGAAGCCCTCTTGGATGAAGGAAAATCCTTTTGAAATCTTTTAAAACAATCCTTTTAAAGAATAGTCAGGTATTGACATTCAAAATTCATCCCCCAGTGAAAATTTGAGCTTGTGTTTGGACACGCTTCCTTCACAAATGCGATTTTGAAAATCTGTTCGGAATTCCCGAAGTTTCTCCCCGGAATTTAGGATCCCCACTTTTTCGTCCTAATCTAAGGGTCTTAACCTCACTTGATTGCTCAAAAAGCAGCTCTAATGATGTTTGATTGGATTTTCTTCAGGTTCCCTAGTGTCCCCAAATCCTCAGAATAGCTACATTTTAAAGATCCGATTAACTTGGATTTTCTGCGGGTCTTCCGGCACCCCCATGTCCTCGAATCCACCTTTGAAATTTAAAAAAAATTGGGTTTGAACTTCTGTAGGTACACTAGTAAACCTAGGTCCTCGTAATGGCACACTCACTTTTAAAATTTGAAAATCGGGTTTGAGCCTCTGTAGGTACGCTAGTAAACCTAGGTCCTCAGAATGGCACCCTCACTTTTAAAATTTGAAAATCGGGTTTGAGCTTCAGTAGGTATACTATTAAATCTCGGTTCTCAGATGGCACCTTTCTCTTTGGTGAATCCCCAGTGGATAACCAAATCTTATTTTAAATAGGTGAAACCCCTTTGTTACAAGGGTGAACCTTTAATCGGCAAACTCCTTCCTACAGGATAGCCAAATCTCATTTTAATAGGTAAAATCCCTTTATTACAAGGGTGAACCTTTAATCGGCGAACTCCTTCCTACGGGATAGCCAAATCTCATGTTAAATAGGTGAAACCCCTTTGTTACAAGGGTGAACCTTTCTTCCAGATGGTGAATCCATTCCTAGAGGGTAACCAATCTCTTTTTAATAGGTAAAACCCCTTTGTTACAAGGGTGAACCTTTCTTTCGGATGGTGAATCTCTTTCTAGAGGATAACCAATCTACATTCTAAATCGGTGAATCCCTTCCTAGAGGATAGCCAACCCATTTTAATCGGTGAATCCCTTCCTAGAGGATAGCCAACCCATTTTAATCGGTGAATCCCTTCCTAGAGGATAGCCAATTTCTCCGGATGGTGAATCCCTTCCTAGAGGATAACCAGTCTGCATTTTAATCGGCGAACTCCTTCCTACAGGATAGCCACCTCATTTTAATCGGCGAACTCCTTCCTACGGGATAGCCACCTCATTTTAATCGGCGAACTCCTTCCTATAGGAAAGCCACCTCATTTTAATCGGTGAACTCCTTCCTACGGGATAGCCACCTCATTTTAATCGGCGAATTCCTTCTTACAGGATAGCCAACCCTATTTTAATCGACGAATTCCTTCCTACGGGATAGCCAATCTCGTTAGGTAAAACCCCTTTGTTACAAGGGTGAACCTTTACGCCAAATCTTCAAACCGCCGCTCGACACCAAATGGATGCCGATCATCATGAAACCGCGCCAATCATTCAAAGGTAATTTTATGCACTCGTCCTTACGACCTCGGATTGACAATCTTCGGACCACGGACAGGTGAGCTACGGGTAAGTCTCTATCACTCCTCATTTCTCTTTCACAAAAAAATGAGCATGAGCCAAAATAATCCTTCCTAGGAATCTTGGACTTCAACGGCAAAGGTAAGGTGATTGAATGTCAAGACTTATTTTCTCTGAATTTTTCCCCAGCAGAGTCGATTAAAGATTCAAGTGTCACCTTGTCTTTGAAAGCAACCTCTGATCGAGATTACTTTCAAAGAAGGGCAAATGTTGACACTCGATTTGTAATCATTTTTTCTTGAGTTTTATTTTCTAAAAAATTCTCAAAAATTCATAAAAAATTAAAAAATTAAAAAATTAATATTGGAAGCCTTAGCCAAGCATAAGGAACCAATTTTGAACAAAAAATAATTTTTGATATTTTTCACATTTTCGAAAAATACAAAAATATTAGAAAATTCATAAAAAATAATTTTCGAGGTCACAAAAATACAGAAAAATATCCAATATTTTTATTTTAATTCCCTCTTCATATTGGCCTCAAGAAAAATTGAAAATTGAATTCAATTTTAGGTGTTCCTTTACAATGCCTAGAGTTGAATTTGCATAAAAAAATACAAATCGGGTCTTGTTATTTGCAATTTTGTACATTTAGAGTCTAGACATTCAATTGCAGGCCTTTCAAGCTTCAATTTGATCAATTGCACCCTCAATTGCACGAATTGCACAAAAATCCCTAAATTCTTTGCAATTTGGTCCCTCAACTTGTCAATTTTTGAAATTACTTTTAATTGAGGGACTTTCGTGGCAAAATTGGACCGCCCCTAGCGTTTTCACATATTCTGAATCAATTGGAATAGGTGGTTTGGTCCAATTTGATCAATTAGACATTCAATTGAGGTTTTCCCCAATTTGGGAATTTAGAAAAATTTGAGGCTTTTGCATAAATTGATGAGAACTTTTGGGCAAAAACACATTTTCATATATAATTCAGGCCCCTAAGTCCAATTTTGAGGTTTAATTGCAAAAATTCTCCATCAATTTTGATTAATTTTGAAAATTTTGGAAGATTCACCGTCCGAACCGTTTCGCACCGGTCCGACCGCCCGTCGGACCGGTCGAATTGGCTCAAACAGTGTCATCTTCTTCCGCACTTCGCGCTACTTTGCAGTAACAGCAATGGATTTTGGCGATCAAATTGAGGCTCAATTCGAACCTAATTGGACTAATTGATGTGGGGCTTTTCTTCCTCAGGTCGAGAGGAGTTGATTGCTATCGGTGGCACGATCGACGGTCGCTAGAACACAGCGGAATTGAAGGTCAAAGCCCCGGCGGGGCCGAAAGTCAACATTTTCAAACCCAAGTGCAATTCACGCTCGTTTGAGCTCAACCAGAGGTCTAACGGACGTGGACGGAATCACAACTCATTCCGTCACCGTCCGGCGACCAAAAATCACGTGATTGCACGTGAGAACACCTCAGCCAAGCTTTGTCCGACGTGCTAAAATTCAAACTCGGTATAAAAGGGCGAGAAGGTTCGCGAGACAAGAGGGGGGACTCATTCGTGCTCGTAAGGTTAAACAGAATAGAGAGAGAGAGACAGAGAGAGAGAGAGAGAGAGAGAGAGAGAGAGAGAGAGAGAGAGAAAGAGAGAGGCTCTGGTGATCGCGACACCGCTCGCCGAAGCTTGAGCTGCGGGTTCTTCGCCCGGCCAATCCAAGCCAAATCAAGACCTCGGATCACCACCGGAAGTTCGCCCGAGCTTGGAGGAGACGATCGCACCAGCTCGATTGAACCGTGATCCTCTAAATCGGTGAGTTGAACTTTGAAGCTCTTTGCTGCACGATCATGGCATCGCACTATCCCGAGCACGATTCTTTCAATTAGTTTGTGCATTTCACTCCTGGATCACTTTTGACCACGATCGCATCTTTATTTTGCATCGATCTCGCGTGAAAACCTTGAGTCGAGCCTTCCATACGTCCCGGTCTAGCCGAACACCGGCCAGACCTTTCTAGGCCCTGCGAGCTCGATCGGAGCTCGAGGTAAGTGCTCTGTGTCGCGACCCTTCGTCGGTCTATTAAAATCCCGGCGGGGCGAGGGTTAACGAGCCGATCCCTCCTTTTATATTTGTATATGTGGAATGGGATCGCGGGTCTCTCCCAAGACCCATTACTCGAATCGCGATGTCGGGTAAAAATTTATAAAATATCGAAATCGACCTTGTGTGGTCGAGTGGCATGTGCGAGGTGTACATGCAATTTGGAGTCGCCACCGATCGATTTATTGGAAGGTACGATCGGAAAACCTTACCGAGCGGTCGGGAGAAACCGTTCGGTTCTGCGAAAACCAGAGATTTTTGGGCCCGGGGACTTGGTTACGCCAAATTTCACATTGACGCCCTTTCGGTTACCAATGTCGAGTGTTTTTCTAACCTAAGAATTCATGCAGATGCGATATCGGGTGAGGTAGGTCCTAACAATCTAAGATATTCATGCGGATGGGGATTTTCTATCCTAATCAATCACAATCAGAAATTTAATGTGCAATCAAAACAATCAATATCAAATCAATCAAACAAATCAAGCAAACGAGCCTAAGAGGATTCTATCGATTCACAAAAATAACAAGTTCGGGTTCCGGGGATAGTTTGGGGAAATTTGGGGGAAGGCCCAGATGGGTGGAATGGTTATTTTTGGGGTTCGGGACCCGAAAATCACAAAATTTCAATTTGGCCAGTTGAATGTGGCCATTTCCCATTTTTTGTGATTTTCTGGAATTTTTCTAATTTTTCTATTTTTTGGAATTTTTATTTATTTTTCAAAAATATTGGGAATTATCCGGATCGACACGTATCGACCCTCGAAGTCTCAAAATTTTCGATCCAGACTTTATGAGTCCCGAATCGATCTAGAAATTTTTAGAAATTTTTTTGTGAAAATCCGGGAATTTTTGTGAATTTTCTAAGTATTTTTGCAATTTTTTTTGGATTTTTGGAAATTTCTTTTTATTTTTTTATTATTTTTTATTAATAAATCGGACCGGGTCAACCCGGTCAATGACCGATCAACCCGGTCCGACCGGACATCGAACCTAATCATAACACAAAAACGACACCGTGCCTATTTTTCTATTTTTATTTTTGAATTTCCAAACCATTTCTAAAATCCAAATATATATAAAAGGAAACGGACGGCCGAGATCAACTCAGAAATTAATCTCAACTGTCAGTTCTACCCACAACAAAACGACGCCGCATCCGAGCTCCCATTCAAAACGACGCCGCATCTCTTTGAAAAGAACGGACAGTCATGATCAACCCTAGACTCGATCTGGACCGTTCATTGCTCTATGGCTAAAACGACACCGTATAGACTAAACCTATGGACGGCCACGATCTAATTCATATCTAATCCGAGCCGTTCATTCCTCTTAGACTAAAACGACGTCGCATCTCTTAATACCTTGAACGGCCATGATTGACTCTGAAACCGATCCGGACCGTTCGTTCTTTCTCTAGTTAAAACGACACCGCACGCCCTAGACTAAACGGCATCGTTTTGATTTTTTCTTATTTTCTAATCTAATAAACGAATTATCTAAAATCTAATCGGACGGTCGAGAATTGAACTAACTAATTATCTCGACCGTCGATCTAATCCTAGTCAGCCGGCTCGCTCAACGGACGAGATGACTCGGCGCCGAGCTGGACCAACCACGGCTCGCCAACTCAACACGCCGACCCGCCGACCGGACACGTCGCCTTCATCTTCTTCGTTGCGACGACGCGAAATGGACGGTCGAGAGCTCTCCGGCAAGATCCAACGGTGAGATCTCGCCGGAAAAGTCTCAAACCAACGGCGATCGACTCTATTCGACCTCTAGACCAACATATCTAAGAATCAAGCAATTTCATCCATATAATCACGAGCAATCAGCTTTGCACGTACACGGCATTCCGGACTTCAATCAAGCAATATAGAACATATCTATCGAATTAAAGCTTCAGGCACACTCAAAGTGAGTTCAGAACACTTACCTCGGGTTCAGATTGAACCCGCAGTGGCCCGAATGACCTAGTCGAAGTCCGACCAAGTCGCGGCTGGTTGTAGGTTAGACTCGAGGTTTTCGAACAAGATAGATGCAAAACAGTGATGCGAACCGAGTCGGTGATGCTCGGGGAACAAAACGCACACAAGAATTAAGATGATTATGCTCGCAAAGGCAGGATACCATGAACACGCAGAGAGAAAATCGAGAAGTAGACTTACCGTTTCTGGAGATCCCAAGCTAATTGAGCGATCGCGATCGCTTCTCCAAGGTGCTAGAGGACTTCTGGAAGTGGTTTGGTGCTCCGATTTGATCCGAATCGCCTGGGCGAAGAACTTGCGGACCACGCTCAAGCTTTCGTCAATGGAGGGCGACGAGAGCTTTTCCCTCTCTTTAACTCACTCTCTCTCTAATCTGTTAAGCTTGGTGAGCACGAATGAGCCTCCTCTTGTTCTAGAATCCTCTTGGCCTTTTATACTCATTTTTGAATTCTCGCGCGCACGGGAGCTTGAGTCGGCGACGTCCTCACGTGCTAATCACATGCCAATCGGCCCGCCGGACGGTGACGGAATCATTACGATTCCGTCCAAGTCTCTTAGAAGTCCGTCGAGCCTAAAACGAGCACAAATTGCACTTAAGCTTGAAAATATTGACTTTCGGACGCCGGCGCCTTTGACCGGCGATTGCGACGACTTCCGGCGGCCATTGGCCGAGCCGCCGGTGGCAAATGACGTGTTTTGTCTTGAAGAACAAAACGCCTCCCAGAATTGATCCAATTATAGCCAATTGAATGTCCAATTTGATCGCCAAAATTAGCCTTCGAATCCGCAAAACGTCATAGGCTCGAGGAAGAAGATGAAATCAGGCTGGACCGGTTCGACCGGTCCGACCGGCGGTCAGACCGGTCCGAACCGGTTCGAGCAGTTGAATTTTCACAATTTTCAAAATTAAACGAAATCGGTTGGGAATTTTTGAAATTAATCTTCAAAATTGCACTTAGGGGCCCGGATATTACTTAGAAAAGTGTTTTTGCCCAAAATTTTCTATCAATTTGCACAAAATCCCCAAATTTTTCAAAATTCCCAAATTGGGGAAAATTCCGATTGGGCGTCAATTTGATAAAATTGGACTATGAGACCCATTCCAATCGATTTAGAATGTATGAAAACATAGGGGACCAGTCCAATTTTTCATGATAGTCCCTCAATTAAAAGTAATTTCAAAAATTGGCCAATTGAGGGACTAAATTGCAAATAATTTGGGGATTTCATGCAATCTGCGCAATTCGTGCGATTGAGGGTGCAATTGATCAAATTGAAGTTCAAAGGGACTGCAATTGAATGTCTAGACTTAAGATGTGCAAAAATTGTAAATAAAAAGACTCAATTGGTATTTTTTATGAAAATCCAACCTTAGGCATTGTGAAGGAACACCTAAAATTGAACTTAATTTTTAATTTTTATTAAGGTAAATATGAAAAGGGAATTAAAAGAAAAATATGGGATATTTTGTGTATTTTTGTGACCTCGAAAAGTATTTTTTATGATTTTTCCTATTTTCCGAAAATATTAAAAAATGCGAAAAATATGAAAAATTATTTTTTGTCCCAAATTGGTTCCTTAGGTTTGGCCAAGGCGTCCAATGTTGATTTTTTTAATTTCTTGATTTTTTTGTGAATTTTTAGTGAATTTAGGAAAATAAAACTAAAGGAAAACCGACTAAAAAATTCGGGTGTCAACAATTGCCCCTCTTTGAAAGTAATCTCGGTTAGAGGTTGCTTTCAAAGACAAGGTGACACCTGAATCCTTAATCGACTCTGTTGGGGAAAAATCTAAAGGAAAAAGTCTTGACATCCAATTGCTTTACCTTCGCAGTTTAAAGCTCTAACTCCGTGGGGAATTGTTTCAGTTCATGCTCGTCTTATGTGAAAGGGAGATGAAAAGAGAAAGAGACTTACCCGTAGCTCACCTGTCTGTGGCCTAAAATATGTTGATCCGAGGTTTGGGAAAATGATTACATGGAATTACCTCTGAATGTTCCGGCGAGATTTCGCGATGGTCAGCGTCCGTCCGGTGTCGAGTGGTGATTTGAAGACCTAAAAGGGAGGTTCACCCTTGTAACAAAGGGATTTCACCTATTCAAAATGGGTTTGACTATCCACTGGGGATTCATCATTTAAAAAGGGGCAGATCGGCTTTCATCTAGGAAGCTACTCATCGTCTGGAAGGGAGGTTCACCCTTGTAACAAAGGGGTTTCACCTATTTAAAATAGATTGGCTATCCTCCATGCGGGGACTCACCATCTAAAAAGCAGATCGGCTTTCGTCTATGCAGCTACTCACCGTCTGGAGAGGGGGTTCACCCTTGTAACAAAGGGGTTTCACCTATTCAAAAGAGATTGGCTATCCTCTATGCGGGGACTCACCATCTAAAAAGCGGATCGGCTTTCGTCTATGCAGCTACTCACCGTCTGAGAGGGTGCCATCTGAGGACCTAGGTTGACTAGTACACCTACAGAAGCTCAAACCCTATTTCAAATTTTCTAAAAAGCAGATCGGCTTTCGTCTATCCAGCTACTCACCGTCCGAGAGGGGGCCATCTGAGGACCTAGGTTGACTAGTGTACCTACGTGAGCTCAAACCCTATTTCAAATTTTCTAAAAAGCGGATCGGCTTTCGTCTATCCAGGATACTCACCGTCCGAGAGGGTGCCATCTCGAGGACCTAGGTTGACTAGTATACCTACGTAAGCTCAAACCCTATTTCAAATTTTCTAAAAAGCAGATCGGCTTTCGTCTATCCAGCTACTCACCGTCCGAGAGGGTGCCATCTGAGGACCTAGGTTAACTAGTGTACCTACAGAAGCTCAAACCCTATTTCAAATTTTCAAATAAGCGGATCGGCTTTCGTCTATCCAGCTACTCACCGTCCGAGAGGGTGCCATCCGAGGACCTAGGTTAACTAGTGTACCTACAGAAGCTCAAACCCTATTTCAAATTTTCAAATAAGCGAGATCGGCTTTCGTCTATCCAAATTACTCACCGTCCGAGAGGGTGCCATCTCGAGGACCTAGGTTGACTAGTGTACCTACGAAGCTCAAACCCTATTTCAAATTTTCTAAAAAGAAGATCGGCTTTCGTCTATCCAGCTACTCACCGTCCGAGAGGGTGCCATCTGAGGACCTAGGTTGACTAGTGTACCTACAGAAGCTCAAACCCTATTTCAAATTTTCTAAAAAGCAGATCGGCTTTCGTCTATCCAGCTACTCATCGTGCGAGAGGGTGCCATCCGAGGACCTAGGTTGACTAGTGTACCTACGTGAGCTCAAACCCTATTTCAAATTTTCTAAAAAGCAGATCGGCTTTCGTCTATCTAGCTACTCACCGTCTAAGAGGGTGCCATCTGAGGACCTAGGTTGACTAGTGTACCTACAGAAGCTCAAACCCTATTTCAAATTTTCTAAAAAGCGGAGGGTCCACGGACTCGGGGATGCCGTAAGACCCGCGAAAAATCCAAGTTAATCAAATCTTTAAAATGTAACTTTTCCGAGGATTTGGGATCACCAAGGAACCCGCAGAAAGTTCAATCAAACATCATTAGAATGACAATTCTAAGTTCTGGGGAGAAACTTAAGAATTCTAGACAAATTTTCAAAGTGTATTTGCGAAGGAAACATGTCCAATCACAATTTCAAATTTTCACTGGGGATGGATTTTGAATGACACATCCCGAGTGTTCTACAAAAAAGGTTGTCTTAAAAGTTTTTCAAAAGGGGTTTCCTTCATCCAAGAGGGCTTCTCACCATTTTGGAAAGGCTTTTCTTAAAATTCAAATCCGCTCACAGGAAACCTAACCTCGAGGTTTTGGGATCATTCGAGATGTATACAATCTAACTAATCAGAGAAGGCATTTTAAAAGGGATCGTAATTCGGGCCGGGTCAAAGGCTTATCAAAGGATATTCATTTTGAGGTTTAGAAATGAATCTTGATCAAAAATAGCATTCTTCGGGTTTACAAGTCAAGAACCCCGAAGATATGATAAGACAGGATTGTACTTACCTCTTTAAGCGGTAGCTTCCTGTATGATTTCTTGCATCAACTTGAAACACCTCTTAAATCAGAAAAGTTTTGGTGACAGGTTGTATCTTGGCTTAAGGTGGGCTCTTTAAGAAAAGGCCATATTTTCAAAAGAGAGGTGAACTTTGGTGATCACCCCGACATTTTCCAGCATTCATTTGCTTTTGCGGTAGATTCATGATCATTTTTTCTTCAATCGACTTTGAGGATTTTCCTCTTTTCATCTTGATGATTTTTTTGGATTTGCCCCTTTTCGTGGTGCTCATTTCATGGGCTTTTGGTCTTGCTTTTACCAGGCACTTTGCTTTTTTCTAACCCTTTCATTTTTCATCATTCTTTGCATTGGTCGGCTCTTTTGGAGACCAGTATCAAAAATTCTTCCGATCATGCTTTTTGACTCATTGCTGGTTATCCCTTTCTTTTTGCCCCAATGTGGGGAGGGTGATCACCAACAATGGTTTAGAAATGAATATTCAAAGGCTCAAATTAGCTCTTCAAAGGGTAAGTGTTTGGGGATATAGAAATGAAATGCTTTTCTTCACTTTAAGGTGTTCCGAGTCTCTCGCGTAAATCACCTAAAGCTATCACAAAAAGATTGATGCAGGTTAGCACAATAAAGTCTTACCTGATTTTTTCTCCAAGGAATCATCCAATGAACCTCCAAATATGCCCCAGTGTGGGGTGGTTCTTGACAGGGTTATATTCAGAAAATTCTCCCTTTTGGCTCGAATTAGTTATCAAGGGATATAAATGTGTATGGATAATTTTGAAAAGAAAATGCCTTTCATCATTTCAATCCATGTAATCACCGCGAATGATCCCTACGTCCCGAGGATAAGCTTTTTCACTCTGTCACTCCTACTCATCACTCAAGTGTATCAAGGACGTGTTTAAGGGTAATGTTTGCCTCTTTTCATCCCAAGGATCATTCTTTTGAAAATCTTTCAAAACATGCCCTTTTATAGAAACTCGGGGCATTTCACCAAAAATTCATCATTCGCAAAAATTTTCATCAAAAGGGGTATTGAAAAGACGTTTCTAAAATTTGAAAGGAATGTTTCTTTGAAAGGACTTTGTTGCTTTGCAAATCCAAATTTTTCCACTTTTTAAGCATGACAGTGTATGAAAATACTTTGTAAAGGAGGAGAACCTCAAACCCGTCTTCTTCAAATATTGACTTTTATCCCCTGTAAAAACAAAATGAAACAATCAGTTCAAGATATTCAAAATTTCAAAACCCAAAGTGATTTCTTCTCATCTCCTTCGGATGTTGACTCCCGTTTCCTGTAAGAACAAAAGGAAACAATTAGTCCAAGATATTCAAAATTTCAAATCTCGAAGTGATTTCTTCTTATCTCCTTCGGATGTTGACTCCTGTCTCCTGTAAAAACAAAAGGAAACGATCGCTTAAAGATGTTCAAAATTTTAAATTCCGAAGTGACTTTCTCTTGTTTCCTTTGGGTGTCGACTCCCGTCTCCCGTAAAAACAAAAGGAAATGATTAGTTAAAGATGTTTAAATCACGAAGTGACTTTCTCCCGTCTACTTCGGACGTTGACTCCCGTTTCCCGTAAAAACAAAAGGAATCAATCGAGTAGAGATGTTTAAAATTTGTAATCCAAAATAACAAATAACTTCCCTGTTTTGGTCACCCATTCCGCAAGGTTCTTCATGATTCCCGGTTTACCTACAAAATACAGACATATGCAAATGCATGTATGCAAATGTCATGCGAATGCAAGATTCTATGTGACTCAGATCTGCTCATCAATCGCTCCGAAGCTCAATTTTATTTCAAGGATAATATCTCTTCACGGCGTCTGCATTTACTGGACTCGCCAATTCTTCTCCATCCATGTTTAGAAGTATAAGAGCTCCCCCGGATAAGACCTTCCGAATCACGTAGGGGCCTTCATAATTTGGCATGAACTTGCCTCCCGGATGTTGAGCATTTGGGAGCATTTTCTGCACGACTAGCATCCCTGTTTCAAAAGTTCTAGGCTTGACCTTCTTGTTAAAGGCTCTGGCCACTTTCTTCCCGTAGCCTTGACCATGGCGGATGGTCTTCAATCGTTTTTCATCAATCAAATTTAATTGTTCATGTCTCTGCCGGTTCCACTCATCTTCCGTGAGCTCAACTTAAGACAGGATCCTTAAAGAGGGGATTTCCACCTCTACCGGTAGGACTGCTTCCATACCATATACTAAAGAGTAGGGAGTTGCCCCGGTTGAAGTACGAATCGAAGTTCGGTAGGCCATGAGAGCATATGGCAATATCTCATGCCAATCTCTATATTTCTCAGCAGTCTTAGCTAATATCTTCTTGATGTTCTTGTTCGCCGCTTCCACAGCTCCATTCATTTGCGGGCGGTAAGGTGAAGAATTAAGGTGTCGTACCTTAAATTGTTCCAATAGTTGATCGACTACCTTGTTGTTCAGATTGGAACCATTGTCAGTAATGATGGCTCTTGGAACCCCATATCTTGAGATGATATCTCTCTTGATGAATTTAGCCACGTTGTTCGCAGTGACGTTGGCATATGAGCTGGCTTCAATCCACTTGGTGAAGTAGTCAATAGCCACCAAAATAAAATGATGTCCGTTTGAGGCCTTTGGGTTGATAGGGCCAATCATATCAATTCCCCACATAGAAAATGGCCATGGTTCCGACATTTGATGTAGCTCGGTCGGCAGCGCATTTATCCTGTCGCCGTACACTTGGCATTGATGACGGGATCTAACATGCTGGTTGCAATCCGACTCGATAGTCATCCAAGAATATCCGAGTCTCATAATTTTCTTGGCGAGGAGGTGACCATTCATATGCGGTCCGCATTCTCCTTCATGAATCTCTTTCATAATGAGATTTGCTTCTCCGGAATTCACGCACCTCAGCAGGATTGAGTCAAAAGACCTCTTGTATAAAATCTGTCCGCCGAGGAAGAATTTAGATGCCATCTTGCTTATGTACTTCTTATCTTCTGGTTAACTGTCCCGTGGGAACTCGCCCTTCAGTAGGTAATTCTTGATGTCGTGATACCACGGTTCTTCATCGGGTTCTTCTTCAATGACCATGCAGTATGCAGGTTGCTCCAAGATGTCAATCCTTAATGGCTCTATCTCAAGGCCATCTTGCACTTGTAACATGGCTGATAATGTGGCCAGAGCATCTGCGAAGTGATTCCGAGTTCTTGGTAGATACTCGAAGGTGATCTCCTCAAAATGTTGGATCGGCTCCTCGAGGTATTTATGATAAGGAATAAGCTTGGGATCCTTTGTCTTCCACTCTCCTTGAGTTTGTAAAATGATCAGCATGGAATCTCCATATACCAAGAACTTCTTTACCTTTAATGATACGGCCAACCTGTAACCCAAGTATGCGAGGCTTCATATTCGAAATGTTGTTGGTGCGGGGGAATACCAACTTGGCTGAAACTGGATAATGTTGATCTTCGGGGGATATCAGAAGCGCCCCTGCACCTGATCTAGTGAGGTTCACTGCGCCGTCAAAGTACATTGTCCATTTGTCTTCAGATATGTTCGGGACTTGACCTCCCTTGTTTTGCTCTGAAACGTCCTTAGGAGGGTTCTCGGCTAGCATATCAGCAATTGCTCTTCCCTTGACAGACTTTTGGGGAGAGGTTTTGATATCAAACTCTGAAAGCAGTATTTGCCATTTAGCCATCTTCCCTAGCAATGTTGGCTTCTCCAAAAGGTATTTGATGGGGTCATTTTCGGTGGCCGCTTCTATATGGTAATGCAGCGTATCTTGCCTCAATCTGTGAAGGACCCAAACCAATGCTACGCAAGTTCTTTCCACCGCTGGGTACTTGGCTTCAGACGTTGTGAAATTTTTGCTCAAATAATATATGGCCCGCTCTTTGCGATCCTTGGGGCTAGTTTGGGCAAGTAAAGCTCCTAGGGATTCATCGTTAACTGTCATATATAGAGTTAAAGGAATGTTAGGGATAGGAGGTACCAACACTGGAGGTTGTACTAAGTATTCCTTGATCTTCTCAAATGCTTGTTGGCATTCCGCATCCCATTTCACCTTCGCACCTTTCTTTAGCAGTTTGAAGAAGGGTTTCGCCGTTTCTGATAGTTGAGATATGAATCTGGATATATAATTCAACCTTCAAAGTAGACCCCTTACTTCCTTAACAGTGGAAGGAGTCCCTATTTCCCATATAGCTTTGATCTTGGAAGGGTCAATTTCAATACCACGATTGCTCACCACAAATCCTAGCAGCTTTCCGGATCTTGCGCCAAATACGCATTTCGCAGGATTCAACTTGAGCTTATATTTTCTCAATCGATCAAATAACTTCTTCAGCACTTTAACATGGTCTTCTCCAGGCTTGGACTTGGCAATCATATCGTCTACATAGACCTCAATCTCCTTATGTATCATGTCATGAAAAAGGGTCACCATAGCCCTTTGATATGTTGCCCCCGCATTCTTCAATCCAAAGGGCATTACCTTGTAAATGAAGGTTCCCCATTGTGTAGTGAATGAGGTCTTGATCTTATCTTCTTCTTTTAGCATTATCTGATTATATCCCGAGAATCCATCCATAAAGGAAAATAATTCAAAGCCCGCAAGACTGTCGACGAGTACATCAATGTACGGTAAGGGAAAATCATCCTTCGGACTAGCTTTGTTTAAGTCCCGATAATCCACACATATTCTAATTCTCCCGTCTTTCTTCTTTACTGGTACGATGTTGGCGACCCAATCAAGCATATGGGACGACCTCGATAAATCCAACTTTAAGAAGCTTCATCACCTCTTCCTTGATCTTATCCGCCGATTCAGGGATTCATTCTTCGGGTGATTGATTTACTGGTGTGCAAGAAGGATTGGTAGGCAGAGCATGCTCCACAATTTCGCGATCTAAACCCGGCATGTCGGCATATGACCAGGCGAAAATATCTTGATATTCTTTGAGCAATGCTGTCATTCCTAAAACATCTGCTGCGGACAAATGTCCTCCTATCTTCACTTCCACGACGCAGTCAGAATCTCCTAAATTAATAGTAATAGGTTCTTCAGAGATAGGAGGCTCGGATTCTTCAAAACAATCCCATTCTTTCTTGATATCGCTCACATCAACCTCGTCTATGTCAACCTCGCATGCATAATCATCGAGCTGATCTGAGTCACATATTAACCTGTTGTGTATGGGTGGGATGACATGCCCGAAATGCACCATGAAAGGTCAGTATTCAAAGATGATCAAATCGAAGAATGCATGTTTTTATCATGAAAACACATTTTTTATCATGAAAACACATTTTTTATCATGAAAACATTTTTCGAATTCCAATTTTTAGACAAAGAAAGGAGAACTAGTCCACGATCTTCCGGACATCCTGGTTCTCAAAAGTTATTTAAAATCCAAGATCATATGGCGGATCGGGCCTCAAGTTTCATGGTAGAGTCAATTGTCATCATCGGACCAATCCGCTGCTCCATATGTCCGTAATCAAATTTGAAGTGATTTTCATTAATGAATGCAACTAATGGCAATACAATACTGCACTTCTCGGATCGCAACGTGCGACCCAAAGGGTGCTAAAACAAAGAAAATATTAAAACAAATGCAGTAATCAAAATGCATCAAAAGATAAAGTTCAGAAAGAGCCTTTTACTCGGGGGTGGGGAAATCATCGCCCAGCCACTCAATTATCACGTTCACCCGATTATCCTGGAACGGGTTGAATATGTCCGGCTCTGCATCTTCAGAGATGTCCTCATCTTCCAGCCATTTGCCTCCTTTAGAGAACACTTCAAATAAGGGGTTTAGGAACATCTTCCCTTTGGCCTTCCATGCATCGGTACCTATGAAACGGCCACCTTGGTGTCCACGGCGTCCACGGTTTCCATAACACTTGTTTCGACCTCGGCCTCGACCTGTGTTATTCTTCACTATTCCATTATAACCCGCACCAACCTTGTGGTCATTCGAGCCCAAATTCAAAGGGTTACGGATTCCCCGACCATGTTTCCCTAATCCGGCACCCGGAATAAAACCGTTTGAGAGTAGCACTCTCCCCGCCATAGTGGCAGGTCTCGAAAGCTCCGGTGCAGCTATTTTTACATATGGTGATACATGCATGATGGATACAATGTCGAAGGTGTGATAACTCAGCTCCTCCTCCTTTGAAGGCTCGATGTATGGAACCATCCCTTTTAAAGCGGCTCGATGTCCCGTCTCGCCATGGACGGTGATCAACCGACCCTTAACCACAAATTTTAACTTTTGATGCAGAGAGGAAGGTACCGCCCCAGACACATGAATCCATGGTCTTCCCGGGAGCAAGGTGAAAGCACTTGGAATGTCCAGTACTTGGAACGGTATAGAGAAAGTTACCGGTCCAATGTCAATGTCCAGCTCAATCTCTCCTACAACATTTTTGGAGACTCCGTCAAATGATCGGATGGTGGCTTTAGACGTCTTGACAAAGTCTTCGTTGATCCCCAAGCTTCTCGGGGTGCTCAGAGGACATAGGTTGAAAGCGGAACCATTATCAATCAAGACGTGAGGCACCTCTTTTCCATGGCACCTCACAGCTATGTAAAGGGCTTTGTTGTGGACCCGCCCTTCTTTCGGGAAGTCTTCATCCGAGAAAGATATCTGGTCCTTCGTAAGGATAGCACCCACAAAGTCTTCCAGTTGTACTTCGTTAATTGTCTCCGGAACATGCACCTCATCCAGCACTTTCAAGAGGGCATTCTTATGCTTTTCAGAATTTCTGAAGAGATCAAGTAAGGAAATCAGTGCCGGCATTTTCCTTAGTTGATCAACGACCTCATATTCACTGGTCCTCACTACCGATTGCAACTTCTCAACCTCTTCCACAGTTGGGACTCTCTTTTGAGAATCCGCTTCTCTCGGTGGATAACACCTTCCGGATCTCATTATGGCATCAATCTCGACCGTTCCATAATCCCAATGAACTGCCCTTGAATTATACTCTTCCACAGGCGGCAACTTAATCTTCACCGGTATGATCTTTTCTGGTGGTGATTCGGATGTTGATGGTTTTTCCGAACTAGAAGCTTCCAACTCCCAGCTATCAACTTTGTTCAAATCAATCACGAAACGAATCGGGGTATCTACCATCCCGATCATTTCATCCTCATGAACATCCTCGGGGTTATGTTCTGGACCTGGCCTTACCAAGCGTAACATTTTCTTCATCCAGATCCCTCCCGCCTTTCTCTTCGACTCTTAGAATAATCCCTTCAATTCTCACACCAATCTCCACCGGATGTTGGAATGATGAGTACGTGTATGCATACATGCGGTCAAAGTATTCCGCCGGAAGTGACTTCAGTACGAACTCTAGCATTTCTCTCTCCGATAGCGGCGGTTGCACCATCACGGCGTGTTTCTTCCATCTTCTTGCAAAGAGCTCAAAACTCTCATCTTCACCTTTCCGGATGTTCAACAAATTAGTCTTAGTGAAATAACCCCTAATTCCGGCTTCAAAGTGTCGTATGAAGTGTTCCGATAAATCCTCCCAGCTTGGGACCCAGTCTAGGTCAATTAACTGAAACCATGCTAGTGCGGGGCCCGTTAAACTATGTCCGAAATTCCGGATCAGCGTTTCATCATCCTCATGATGGCCAACCATTTGGCGAAGATAGTATGAGATATGTGCCAGAGGACACCCAGCGCCATTATACTTCGTGCGGAAGACCACTCTCGGGTTCATGCCTTGAGGCGGAACATTTCTTGCTTGGGTGAGTGGTGTAATCAGCTCCTTCAACTCATCCATTTTCCTCGACACATCATCTCCTTGCCCTTGCAATAGGGCGACCTTTCGGTTTTGTGTCTCAATGGCCCGCCGCATTTCCAGAATCTGCATGCTCTCTTCTACCGCCATGGTATTCCTTTTGGTCATCAACTGCGACAAATCCGCCACCATGTTTGTCAAATGACGCATGTGCGTCTCAGATTAGAAAGTCGCATATCGACCTCTCGATTCTCCTGTTCATTCCGAGGGACCGCCCGGTCCTTAACTTCATCGATTGTTCCTACAAATTCCTCACTTGCGGGGTCATCCATGCCGCCCCAACCATCGGGAACAATTTTTCCAGAGTCTACAAAGAAACTCGGGGAGGCGGAATATAACACTTTAAAGTTGTAACCACCACTATCTTCTCCGAGGTTATCCACTATCTCGCCCCTCTCTAGGGCCTTTTGCATAAATCTTCTATCACCTTTGCGCGCTTTATCCGGACGGACTTCATATTCGTCTATCTCTTCGATTTCTTGGCCATCTTTAATGTTCATCAAATATCCCGAGGGTATTTTCAAAACAGCTCCCCTTGTAGGTTTCATCGCAAATCCCTCGGACAGCATGTCCACCGCCACGTAGGTCCCCTTGAAAGCGACATTTTCCATTTTTCCTATGACGCCCAGATTGATCAACTTTTCTAAGCAAGCTTCCTTTTGTTCCCGGGAAATACTTTCTCATTCCGGATATTGTGAGGCCAATGTCAAGACATCCCGCATTTTACCCATATCCACTATGAACTCCAGAACCTCTTCCTCTTCACCTCCAAAAATCGCGTTCACCTCGCGATACTCCGGTAGAGGATTTTGTTGCACATTTGGTTCGGTTTTGTCAAACTCCAGAACCTTGCCATCAATCAATGCTTGCACCTTAAATTTGAGAGCGAGGCGATTGTCCACATTGTGCCCCCTTTCTCCCATATGGTATATGCACGTTTGGGTCTCATCAAACCCGGGAAATCTTGGAGGATGAGCTCTAGGTGGCTCTTTTGCAACCAGACGGTTCTCCAAAAGCATGGGTAATAATTTGGATAAGGGTCGGGGTAGTGGGGTGAAAACAATTTGGTTCTTTTTTATAAATTATGGTGGTTTGGAAGCGGTCCAGGAGGAGGTTCCTTGGGTAGGGATTGAAGGTGAGAAATTTCTGGGCTTTGGCGGGTTAGGGACAAAGGCTACTTCTCCGGTTTGCTCCCTATTATCCCTTCTCAAAGGGTATTGGCGTTTAAAAGGCGCCTCGGGCATCTTCTTTTCTCTTAGTGCCCACTCGTGATGTTCTGCCACCTTGATCGGGTGCGCAAATGTCCGACACCCCGAGGTGTTCGGTTTGTCGAAAAACTCAAAGGGAAGGGCATTGAGGAACAGGTCTATTAATTCTTCTTCCGGGACGGGCGGCTTTACCGCACAGCCAGTGCTCTCCATCTCCGGGCGTAGGCGCGAACGGCCTCACTCTTTCCTTTTACGGTTACGAGAAGGTCCTCCCTAGTTAGAGCGGTCAAAGTGTTAAACTTGTATTGCCGAAGGAACTCGTCTGCCGCCTTGTCCCAATCGGCGAGCCTCTCCGGCTCCAATTCAATGAACCACGCCGGGGCTGCTCCAGATAAGCTTTCCTGGAAAGTGTTGACCAATAATGGGATGTTGTCGGAGAATTGCGACATTCGACGCAAATAATACTTCAAATGCGCCTTGGGACATCCAGTCCCATTATATCTCCTTACAAAGTCCGGTTCCTTGTAGTCAGCAGGAACCTCTATCTTTTCGAATGGTGCAACCTTGTCGAACCTCGAGAGTTCATAACCCCGACTCGCCAAACATTCTTCGATCTTAGCAAGCCTTTTGATTTCCTCTTCCATTTTAAGGACCTGTTTCTCCTTATTTTCCAAATCTATCACAACGGGAGGATCCTTAGGCGGTCGCTCCGGATTCAAAGTGGGATTAGTGGCGGGTGTCGGATTAGCGTTTGCTCCATCGGATGACCCCGTAGGGGCTTGAGAATTAGGATCGACGGGGTATCTCCCCTGACTAGCAATCATCATTGCTTTCATCTCCGCCACCATTTTGGCGATCACGTTCATTTGGTTCTCCAAATTACCCACACGAGGTGCGAGTTCTTCTTGTTCCATGCTTAATTTGCGCGTTTTGCTACGAGTCCTCGTATTTGTCACTCACCCGTTTTCAGAACATCAAATCGGTATGGGAAATATTAAAGGATTGGAGACATTGATCCGTGGTAATTGACTTTTCTATATGTATGCATGAAATGCTTATAAAAGAAATAATATGTATCTATTACAAACCAAATTGTTCAAAAGCATCTAAAAGATAACAAATATGTAAAATCTAAATGGGGGGAATGGATCTATCCAAGTCGGGGACGCTTCCACTCTTCTTGTTCTTCCGATTCATCGGAATCCCACTGGTATGGGTCTTCTCCTTCCTCCGACATCCACCGCTCCGGATCTTCGGGAATGTACGGCTCTACTCCCGGTACGTACGGTACTATGTATTCTGGCTCATATGACTCCACCTCTTCAATTCGAGGAGATACGCACTCCGGTATATATGGCTCGACCGTTGATTGGCAATACTCCTTAAACTTCTTGATATACTCCTTAGAGGCTCTCTGAATGTTCATCTCATCGTCTAAATAATCCGGCCACTCAACTTGTTGTAGCGGGGAGTTCTTCAAAGCGTGAAGTATAAGTTTGATCCGGGCCCGATACAACTCCTTTGCTTCCTTTGTAAGCTTCCCTCGTGTCATATCAAACGAGAAAATTCCGGGACAGACCTCCGGTGGTATCTCTTGTAGAACTCCAAATTGCCTCACCACTCGAATGGGGTAATACGCCACGGCGCAAGTACATCCCAATAAGGGAATAGGGTTATCTTCAACACCCGAAATGCGAGCCTCCACAATCTTGGGCTAAGTCGTACGCCACCTAATATGTTCGGGTTTCAAATTGTCCAATAGCTCAACCCACTTTTTAAATGAATATTTGGGTACAAAGGATTGACACTTAAGGAAGGATCTAAGAGGGTGAACGTGTTCATTGATCTCATAGCACCCCACTCGGAGTTGGAAAGTCTTTCTATGAGAGGTGAACCACAAGTGGAGTAATCCGCTAGACGCTTGGAAAACAGCCTTTTTTGAAGATTTGGAACGGTTTAGGGAGAGAAAGGTCTCGGCTAGGATCATGTACGAATAATCCCAACGACAACATGCTTGTCTGGCTATGTGGGCTATAGAAGGGTCAAAGGTGGTCCTTGAGGTTGGGAATAGGACGAATGCAAAGAAAGCCAAAATGAACACCTTTCCCGATTTATGACCGGTTTCGGTGGGTAAAGAGGAATAATTGTCGAAAAGGAATGAGAAGGTGAACTTGTTGGAATTGCACTTGTAAACTTTTTCAATCTCGGAAGTTTTAAGACGGAGAAAACTCGATAATGAACGAGTGGAGTCCATGTCCAAAGGGGGTTGAGCTATACGTTCTTCAAACTTGGCCCCGATAATAGCGGTGTATTCCTCAAGGGTAGGGGTTAATTCCAATCCTCGAAAGTTGAATGTCATTGTGCGCGCGTCCCATGCTTTGGCTAGTGCTTGAATGAGAGCCGGTTGGTATTCCACTTTGATCAAATCTACAAGTCGTCCCAAACGTCCTTCCACATAGGCCTTGTTGACGATGTCGAGGCGATCCCATCATGTAGCGAGTTCCTTGCGCGGTATTGGGATGACTTTGATGTCTCCATTCCCCATGATCTAAAAATGCAAAAATGATGATCCTAAAGTCAATTACCACAGTTTAATATGCATATGCATGAAATGTGATGCAAATGTGCTAACCAAATTCCATGTCATCTTTTGGTAACATGAGGGTCAACTACTCCCACTTGACCCAAATAAGCCAAATAGGGTAGTTACGGACCTAATCTCACCCAAAGATGGCATGTAATTTGATTAGGATCGTTTAAGCGTAATCGGGGTAGAAAGTCGCTCACAAATTGATGACTCATGGAATTTACAAGTCTAATACAATAAAGTCAAAATAGATAGAACATGATAGTATCTAAAGATGTTCGGACAATAAATGTCGATGACAGTACATAATAGACTCAAAACATAATGAAACCTAGAAAATGCCCCAAAGTCGTACTAATCTAGACAATCGAAATGGTATCTTCATCGGATGAAATCTCTACTATCTCGGGTAGCTTGACATCTTCTTCATCATCGGAGGATATGGTGATAACTTCCTTCTTCTTGATCGGGAAGTGTTTTGGGGCCGTCTTGGTCGCACGAGGCTTCCTCGCCAATTTCATATACAACTTCCAAATTCTCTCCTTTTCGCGCTCGAGCTCCAAATATCGTCCACATCGGGTATAATCGCAACTCTCGCTACGGATGCGGTTCCGTCCATTGAGCTCTCGTCCATGGACAAATCCAAAGACTCGGAATGTAGCGGGTACTCGGTCCTCGCGTCGAATGATCCTCCGCTCCCATGTGAATATATCGGGTACATCAACATGACCTCGGGGCGCCATCTATCCTAAAAAAGGAAAATTGACCTTCAACCCCGATCACTTAAACGATCTTACAAATTGTGATGATATGTAATGAAAATGCATGATATGCAAAATTTAAATTTACAAGTTCAAAATAAAAAGGGTAGAAAGCCTTACCAACCGATGTTACTCTTTTTTTTTATTTTTGGTTTTAGGTATACCAACCATCCATTTCACATGCGCATGAGACAAGTGAGGTTCAACTCTAAAGAAATCAAAAAGGCTCGGGTATGGACCTAAAGAGGCTCCCGTTATATAAATTGATGGGCCGCATCAAAAATGGTTAGCATAGACATCACCCCTTATAACTCCCATCTACATCAACATTTAACACTTTTCGTTGGTGGACATACCTCATCTTCAAGAGCATCCGCGGAAAAACGAGGTTAGAAAACAATCAACATTTTTATCGGCTTAAGTCCTCTAATGAATTTCCCCGGTGGAGTCGCCGGTCTGTCGCGACCCTCCGTCGGTCTATTAAAATCCCGGCGGGGCGAGGGTTAACGAGCCGATCCCTCCTTTTATATTTGTATATGTGGAATGGGATCGCGGGTCTCTCCCAAGACCCATTACTCGAATCGCGATGTCGGGTAAAAATTTATAAAATATCGAAATCGACCTTGTGTGGTCGAGTGGCATGTGCGAGGTGTACATGCAATTTGGAGTCGCCACCGATCGATTTATTGGAAGATACGATCGGAAAACCTTACCGAGCGGTCGGGAGAAACCGTTCGGTTCTGCGAAAACCAGAGATTTTTGGGTCCGGGGACTTGGTTACGCCAAATTTCACATTGACGCCCTTTCGGTTACCAATGTCGAGTGTTTTTCTAACCTAAGAATTCATGCGGATGCGATATCGGGTGAGGTAGGTCCTAACAATCTAAGATATTCATGCGGATGGGGATTTTCTATCCTAATCAATCACAATCAGAAATTTAATGCGCAATCAAAACAATCAATATCAAATCAATCAAACAAATCAAGCAAACGAGCCTAAGAGGATTCTATCGATTCACAAAAATAACAAGTTCGGGTTCCGGGGATAGTTTGGGGAAATTTGGGGGAAGGCCCAGATGGGTGGAATGGTCATTTTTGGGGTTCGGGACCCGAAAATCACAAAATTTCGATTTGGCCGGTTGAATGTGGCCATTTCCCATTTTTTGTGATTTTCTGGAATTTTTCTCATTTTTCTATTTTTTGGAATTTTTATTTATTTTTCAAAAATATGGGAATTATCCGGATCGACACGGATCGACCCTCGAAGTCTCAAAATTTTCGATCCAGACTTTATGAGTCCCGAATCGATCTAGAAATTTTTAGAAATTTTTTTGTGAAAATCTGGGAATTTTTGTGAATTTTCTAAGTATTTTTGCAATTTTTTTTTGGATTTTTGGAAATTTCTTTTTAATTTTTTTTTATTTTTTATTAATAAATCGGACCGGGTCAACCCGATCAATGACCGGTCAACCCGGTCCGACCGGACATCGAACCTAATCACAACACAAAAACGACACCGTGCCTATTTTTCTATTTTTATTTTTGAATTTCCAAACCATTTCTAAAATCCAAATATATATAAAAGGAAACGGACGGCCGAGATCAAGCAGAAAATTAATCTCAACCGTCTGTTCTACCCACAACAAAACGACGCCGCATCTGAGCTCCCATTCAAAACGACGCCGCATCTCTTTGAAAAGAACGGACGGTCATGATCAACCCTAGACTCGATCTGGACCGTTCATTGCTCTATGGCTAAAACGACACCGTATAGACTAAACCTATGGACATTTGTTGACACCCGAATTTTTAGTCAGTTTTCCTTTAGTTTCATTTTCCAAAATTCATTAAAAATTCACAAAAAAATTAAAAAAAATTGAAAAATCAACATTGGAAGCCTTGGCCAAGATTAAGGAACCAATTTGGAACAAAAAATAATTTTTCATATTTTTCGCATTTTTTAATATTTTCGGAAAATAGGAAAAATCTTTGAAAAATCATAAAAAATACTTTTAGAGGTCACAAAAATACACAAAAATATCCAATATTTTTCTTTTAATTCCCTTTTAATATTGACCTCAAGAAAAATCAAAAATTGAGTTCAATTTTAGGTATTCCTTCACAATGCCTAAGGTTGAATTTATACAAAAAATATTAATTGAGTCTTTTTATTTGCAATTTTTTGCATATCTTAAGTCTAAACATTCAATTGCAGCCCCTTTGAACTTTAATTTGATCAATTGCACCATCAATTGCATGAATTGCATGAATTAGGCCAAATCCCCCAAATTATTTGCAATTTAGCCCCTCAATTGACCGATTTTTGAAATTACTTTTAATTGAGGGACTATGATAGTGAAATTGGACCGTCTCCCCATGTTTTCATGCATTCTAAATCGATTGGAATAGGTTTCGTGGACCAATTTGATCAATTACACATCCAATTGAACTTTTCCCCAATTTGGGCAAATTGAAAATTTTGGGGTTTTCATAGAAATTGATAAGAACTTTTGGGCAAAATCACATATTTAGATAAAATCCAAGCCCCTAAGTCCAATTTTGAGGTTTAATTGTGAAAATTCCCAGTCAATTTGGATTAATTTTGAAAATTTTGCAAAAATTATTGTCCGAACCGGTTCAGACCGGTTTGACCGCCGGTCGGACCGGTCGAACGGTCCAGAACAGCACTTCATCTTCAACCTCTTACCCGCGTGATTTGCAGTTTTGAACGACGAATTTCATTGATCAAATTGAAGGGCAATTCGACCATAATTGATCTAATTAACATGGGGGTTTTGTTTTGCGGGATGAGGAGCGTTGATGGTCACCGGCGGCACGGCCAATGGCCGCCGGAAACGATCGGAATCGCCGGTCAAAGGCTCTCGGCGTCCGAAAGTCAACACTCTCAAAATAATGTCAAATTCGCGCTCATTTGCCAGCGATTTAAGACTTAACGGACTGTGACGGAATCACAACCGATTCCGTCACCGTCCGGCGAGCCATTTGACGTGCGATTGGCACGTGAGAGCTTCGGTCAACTCGAGCTCCCGTGCGCGCTCAAATTTGAAACCGGGTATAAAAGGCCAAGAAGATTCCGGACCCGGGAGAGGCTCATTCTGTTAGTAAGGGGGTTGAGAAAACTAGAGAGAGAGAGAGAGAAAACGAGAGAGAGTTCGTTCTCCCGCTCGTTCGGTCGAGAACTCGAGCTCGACCGTGAGCTCTTGGTGAGGCCAATCCAGAGTGAATTGAGACTTGAAATCACGTCCGGAAGCTTCGTCTAGGCTCGGGGATTCGATCGCGCCAGCTTAATCAACCTGCGAGCTCCTAAAACGGTAAGTCGATCTCTCGAACTTGGCTCGGCATTTTCATGGCATCTCAAGGTTTTAGACACAATCATTGCAATTATTGTGTGTGTTTTGGTCCTTGAATGTTGCTGATCCTTCCCGCATTTTGTTACGGCTTTGATTTTGCACGAACATCATCAATCGAGTCCGTCAATTCTAACCTCCATGGCCGAACACCGTCGAAGCCTACCAAGGAAATCCTAGGTCACGCGAGCTCGATCCGAGCTCGAGGTAAGCCTCCGGAACTTCTATTTGAGTGTTTTTGTGAAGGAATTGGATTATTGTGCCCTGGATCGTATGTTTGAACTAAGCAAGGCCGAGACCGTATAAGCTTGATTCCTGTTGATTCCGTGGATAGAATGTCTTGATTTTTTAGTATGTTAATCTAGAGGTTGAATGGAGTCGATCGCCGTTGGTTTGAGACTTTTCCGGCGAGATCTCACCGTTGGATCTCGCCAGAGAGCTCTCGGCCGTCCATTTCACGTCGTCGCAACGAAGAAGACGACCGACGTGGCTCGGTCAAAAGGTCAAACGTCCTACGTGGCTCCCTCCGGTTGGTCCAGCATGTTAGAGATATGCCCTAAAGCGACTATGTAATAGTTACATGTTAGGGATTTCAGTTGTATTTTCAATTTATTATTTAATTAATGGCAAAGACGTATTTATTCATTTGTCCAATTATTTACTTATATGAATAAATTCCACAAGATCGATTGTGGCTGGACCTATTCTTGAGACGTTGAGAATATGTGTGACAGGTTCACGGTTAGACTGAATCTTTAAACTGTTCCCGGTTGATGGATTATTGAATGGATATCAATGATCCTGTTGAGACCGGTGTGTTCTTAACTTCACCATTGAGCATTGGATGCTTAAGGGAATGACGAGTCACAAGTCATTGGGTATTGCGATGCTCGAGTTAGAACACAGGTGCTTGTATCGAACAAGTTCACCGAACGTGACACACATTGGACGATTAGCGACATGGAAGCTTTTAGCGTGGTCAATGTCTAATTGTTCATGCTTTGGTCTTGTGTAAATAATTCTTAGACCTGAGGCATAGTGTTGACTTGTGTGTTGCATGACTATGGTTCACGAGGACGCATATTGATGGTTCGTCGATCCGTCTCTGTTCTTGATGGTCGCAGTTCATGCACATACGACGTCACACGTGTGCGCAAAATGGAATCTGTCTCCTTGTCACATGCAAGGTATGATATCCTATGCAATTTAATTATGACAATGCATTGAAATCCTCGGCCGGGGTTATAACCGCGAATGAAATGTTCATGTCTCGTATGAATGCATGTCGATTAGATTTGTGCATATGATCGAATTGGTGACTTGACAAATATTCCATGGTCTTTGTTCGATCGGGATATAGTAAGACAGAGGGATTGAATTACACTGTAGTCAAAGCTGACGGGTTCATTATGTTCTTAAAGAATTCACACTGTCTGGGTAGCCATGACATATTGCTAGATGTCACTCATGGCTTGTGGGACCTAGAGGTTAATCGGGACAATTAATTCTCTTGGAAGTACTAACATGTTAGTGCATGTCTTACTACCAGCTCAATGATGAACCTAGGGATGTCACACACCTTAACCAATAAATAACGACGTTAAACGGAAATGCGATATTGTAAATTTGTTTGCAATCACGACTATCGAATTAGTCGGACTAAAATTAGATTAAATGAGATTTAATTTAATTTTATTTTCGGTCATTGACATACGTGCATATAATGACATACACGTATTGTCCGAACACATATTGATGTGCCCAATTTACGCACATAAGGGTGGTGTACCTTTTTGTTTTTATAGTAATAATAATTGTTATTATTATTATTTAAAAAAATATATAAAGGTAATGCATTACATGGTCAGCAAGTAGTTGCCGACCACATAATGCACTACGTGGTCAGCAAGTAGTTGCTGACCACACGGTCAACAACTACTTGCTGACCGTGTGCATGGGGACACCCACGATTAATGAATCGTGGGTGTTCTTCCACGATCAGCAAGCGGTTGCTGATCGTGGGCATTCTCACGATCGGCAACCCCTTAGGGTTATTGAAAAATGTGAAAAACGCATTGACGTAGTGAATATGATTTAAGTCCGAGTGTGCGGATGGGTGTGAAAAAAAATGTGAGAGAAAACAGAAAATACTCTCTTTGCATTTTACGTTTTTGCGGTGACCGAGAATCGAGCGTGCGGAGAATTGTCGCCACGAATTGCTAGCACAATTTAGGTGGTAACTTTCGCGTGTTCGTTCTTCCGTTCGTCTTCGTGATTGGTGGTGTGTCTGAACTAGAGGCTCGACACTTGTGGGGCTCGGATTGAAGAATATCTAAACCTGTTTTGTTTCAAGCACGCTTCAAGAGGTAATCCGTTAAACCCCCTTCGTTGCACATGTTTTTCGATTGAAACGCACGAATTACGCCTCCGGAGATACGTGTATAGGTTTTTATTTATTTCCGCTGCGTATTTTATATGTTTTATTTGCCTATGCATGTTACGCAAATCCCAACAAAGGGTATCGAGCCAATCCTTAGGCGTTTTCGTGCATTTAATTGATTTTAGTTCGTAGTGATTTTTGCGATGCTATGGCCAATTTATTTTTAGAGAATTGTTCTTTTTACGTGGCCGATAGAAGTTGATTACTTTATTCGATAAATTAATCAACGTAGCAAAAATTGAGGCTAAATCAATTTTGAATCGAAAATCTGTAGTTATTTTATATTATGTATGAATTCTGCAAAATGATTCGCGACTACGAATCAAGTGGCGAGAATGCTAATGCCGCTTAGAATTACGCACGTGAAATTTGTTTCGCCGGCGTTGATTTCTTAACGTGGCTTGCGTTGCTCTACCATGAATATGATTAAATGCAGAATTTTATTTGTGCCTTCCGAAGCTTTAAATTACGAATTTATTGCTCACGTGGAAGGGTGGTGATCATGGAAAAACCCTTAATCAATGTGATTGATATATGATTGAATGTATGGTGATTACAGGTATTTTTGGGGTTGTAATTATTAAATGGAGGCTGCGTCCTTCTTTTATTTTTCATGTAATTTTTATTTTTAGCGTAGTTTAGCATAGTCAATTGTTGATATAAATGCTACGAGGATTACGTGGAGGAGCCATTAAGCCGGAGAGCTCTATGGGCCCGGTTCGTGAAGAGTTCAAGGAACCAAGACGAAGCGAAAAGTGGATCTCCAATATTAAAATATTAAAATGGTTAAATGTGGTCTCATTGGCTCGAGATCCATTAAACCATAATTCCATGATCACCACGTAGGATAGATGTTTATGCGTTTGACATCTATTTATTTATTATGTTTTATGAGCATGTTAAACCGGTTAATGTGCAAAGTGAGACCTTTAATAATGACCACAACCTCCTTAAAATAATATTAAGTCGTAACGGGTTTTGGACTCGTGGCCTTCCGTCGTCGTGGTTTGATCCTATATTATAGTGGTTGATTGACTGGCTATGGATACATAGGGGTCAATTGCCATTCATAATAATGGATCACTCCATTAAGCATATGATGTTGTGGGGTTGGAGCCAAACGATTTCCAATAACTGTTAGGTGAGGGGATCGTTTGCGTTTTCGATACTTGCATGAGATGATGGGTTAGACTTAACTATGATCATGAGGTCAATAACCGTCAGGTGAGACTTTCATGGTCTAGAGGCCGAAATTATGATTGGGATTCGCATATGATGCGTTGAATAAGTTGATTCACTCACCAAGTTTATAGAGCGCCAATAACTGCTAGGTGAGGTGGACTATGAGCTGGTGGGACTCCAATTCCCACTAGTAATCTTTACCCAACAAAGATTACCGTTTCCCATTTTTAAGGAGTATGGGATCCGAATATAAATTTAGTGGGAGGGTCTATTTCATTTAAAGGCCAAAATGAAATAGTTACTTTGAAAGACAACATCTAACAATTTATTTTCTGCACAGATATTTATTACTCTGAAAATGGTGAACACAAACCCGCTTGCTTCGATACTTGACAAGAACTGTTTGATCGGACCCAATTTCACCGACCGGGTGAGGAATTTGAGAATTGTTCTCAATTCAGAAAACCTCGGGTATGTGCTTGATGAAAAAATGCCAACCTCTTTTCCCGAGGGCGGGACCCAAGAGGAACGTGTCACTTATGATAAGTGGCATGATGATGACTTAAAAGTTAGGTCATATATGCTTGCTTCAATGAATAATGAATTTCAAAAGAAGTATGAAGCAATGGAAGATGCTAGGTCGATCATATTGCACCTGAAGGAATTCTTTGATGAGAATGGTCGAACCTCTAGATATGAGATATCTAAGGCATTGTACCGCATGAGGATGGGTGAGGGATCATCGATTAATGATCACGTTTTGAAAATGATCCGGCACATAGAAGAATTGGCTAGGCTGAATCTCGTTATGGACAATGACTTAGCTGTGGATTTGATCCTCCAATCCTTACCCGATTCCTTCTCTGGTTTTGTCCAAAACTTCCACATGCATAAGATGGAGAAAACTCTTGTTGAGTTACATAGCATGCTGGTAGTTTATGAGAAGGAAATGCACAATACAAGGCCAAATGTAGTGGCTATGGCTAAGGCTTCTTCTTCAAAGAGTAAGACTATTTTGAAGAAAAAGAAATGGAAGAGGCCTGTGAAAGCTGCTGTGCAACCAAAACCCAAGATTGAAAAAGGGAAATGTCATTACTGTGGTGTCATGGGGCACTGGAGGAGGAACCGCAAGAAGTACCTCGCGAGCTTGAAGGTCAAGCCAAAGAACCAACCTTGTGAAGGTATGGTGTCCATGCTTATTGAAACTAATCTTATGGTTAGTGCTGAATCCAACTTATGGATTCTCGGATTCTTCTCGCAACCTCACATATTTGTATGTCTTTGCAGAATCCGGAAATAAGCGGGATGTTTGGGCGAAATGAGATTGTCCTAACATTTGCAAATGGGGCAAGAGTTGCTGCATTAGCTATAGGGACTTTTCGTTTATGTTTGCCTTCTGGACATATTTTGGTTTTAAAGAATTGTTTGCATTATGAGAATGCTGTTCGGAACATCATCTCTATACCTCGTTTGGGTAAAGAGAATTATGAATTTTCTTTTGCTGATGATGTATGTTCTATTTATTATAATAGAACGTGTGTTGGTTCCGGATTATTAACCAATAATCTCTATACCATTACAATGTCCGGTAATGCGATTACCAATGTCAATAAGCAAAATAGTCACGATGTAAATGCCATAACTAATAAACGCCCTAGAGATAGTCCAAATCCAATGTATGTTTGGCATCTTCGATTAGGTCATATTGGAGAAGACAGGATTAACAAGTTGAGTAATGATGGATATATTAATCCAATTGGTTTTGAACCATACTCGACTTGTCATGCATGTCTTCTAGGAAAATGACTAAGGCGCCCTTTGTGGGACATAGTGCGCGAGCCGTCGACGTACTAGGATTGATACATACAGATGTATGTGGACCAATTAATGAAATTGCTAGGGGTGGTTATTCTTACTTCATTACCTTTACCGATGATCATTCACGGTATGGGTATTTGTACTTAATGAAGTATAAATCTGAATCCTTTGAAAAGTTCAAGGAATTTAGGTCTCAAGTTGATAAACAAACAGGAAAAAGTATTAAGGCTCTTCGATCCGATCGAGGAGGTGAATACCTTAGTACTGAATTCTTGGACTATCTTAAAGATAATGGCATTTTATCACAGTGGACACCTCCTGCAACTCCTGAACATAATGGTGTATCTGAAAGGAGAAATCGCACTTTATTGGATATGGTGCGATCTATGATGAGTTACATCGATTTGCCAGTATCCCTTTGGGGATATGCCCTTGAGACAGCTGCATATTTACTGAACAGAGTGCCATCCAAATCTGTTCCAACTACGCCTTATGAGATATGGCATAGTAGGAAACCAAGTCTTAATCATACTAAGATTTGGGGTTGTCCCGCTTTCATCAAGAAGTTGAGGACGGAGAAATTGGAGGCTAGGTCCGAACAAGGTCGCTTCATTGGATATCCAAAAGAGACACTTGGGTATTATTTCTATTTTCACTCTGACCAAAGAGTTTCGGTCAGTAGGCATGCTTCCTTTATGGAGAATCAGTTCATTCAAGAAGTTGGTGCTGGGCGAAAAATAGTCTTACAAGAAGAAAATAATGAAGTACCAAATAACCAAGTTCGGACACCGATCTCCGATTCGGTGGGAGCTTCTGATACACAACCTCTTAGGAGGAGTGCGAGAACGTCTCGTCCGCCTATTCGTTATAGACACTCGGTTGAAGCTATTGAGCCACTATTCATTGTGAATGATAGTGATCAACCGAGTGATCCTAGCACCTATGAGGAGGCGATGTCGGACATCGATTCTGGTAAATGGCTAGAAGCCATGAAATCCGAAATGGATTCAATGTATTCCAACGATGTTTGGACTCTAGTTGATCTGCTTGATGGTATTGTACCAATTGGCTGTAAATGGATCTTCAAGAGGAAGATGAACGCTGATGGTCAAGTTGGAACTTACAAAGCACGGCTGGTGGCGAAAGGATATCGTCAAAAAGAAGGGATCGATTACGACGAAACTTTCTCACCCGTAGCCATGCTAAAATCCATTCGGATTATGTTGGCTATAGCTGCGCACCTTGATTATGAGATATTCCAAATGGATGTCAAAACGGCTTTTCTAAATGGTTTCCTCGAGGAGAACATTTATATGGAACAACCACGGGGTTTTGAATCTAGTGGTGAAAGTCGAAAGGTGTGTAGGCTCAAGAGATCCATTTATGGACTCAAACAAGCCTCCGTGAGTTGGAACATCCGTTTTGATGAGGTAGTCAAATCGTTTGGCTTCATTAAAAACCCGGATGAACCATGTGTATATAAGAAGGTCAGTGGGAGCGCAATTGCGTTTCTAGTTCTTTATGTCGATGATATACTTTTAATCGGGAATGATATTCCAATGATATCATCGATCAAACTATTCTTGTCACATAAATTCTTCATGAAAGATTTAGGAGAGGCAACTTATATTTTAGGTATCAAGATCTATAGAGATAGATCGAGAAGATTGATTGGCCTCTCCCAATCTACGTACATAGATAAAGTGTTAACACGGTTTAACATGCAATGTTCCAAAAGAGGATTATTGCCTTTTAGGCATGGAATCCGTCTTTCCAAGGAGATGTGTCCCAACACTCCCGAAGAAAGAGAGCGGATGGCAAAAATACCTTACGCATCCGCAATTGGAAGCATAATGTATGCTATGCTATGTACACGACCCGATATTGCGCATGCTGTAAGTATTACTAGCAGATATCGGTCTGATCCAGGGGAGGAGCACTGGATAGCAATCAAGAATATCCTTAAGTACTTGCGAAGGACTAAGGACTTATTCTTGATATATGGAGAAGGAGAGTTTAAAGTTGAAGCTTATACTGATTCCGATTTTCAATCGGATCCGAATGACTATAAGTCTACATCTGGGTTTGTCTTTACACTCAATGGTGGTGCGGTTAGTTGGAAGAGTTCCAAACAAAGCACAACCGCTGATTCCACCACCGAGGCAGAGTATGTAGCCGCTCCTGAAGCAGCAAAGGAAGCCGCTTGGATGAAGAAATTCATTTCTGAACTTGGAGTAGTTCCTTCCATTGAGCGACCGGTTACATTGTTTTGTGACAACAATGGGGCAATCGCTCAAGCTAAGGAACCGAGGTCTCACCAAAAGTCCAAGCACATTGAGAGACGCTTCCATCTCATCGTAGAAATAGTTGGGAGAGGTGATATCGCCTTGCAGAAAATTGCCTCAGCGGAAAACGTGGCAGATCCCTTTACTAAGGCCTTACCTCAGTCTTCTTTTGAAAGACACCTTGACAAAATGGGTTTGAGGTACCAAACTAGTTGGCTTTAGTGCAAGTGGGAGATTGTTAGAGATATGCCCTAAAGCGACTATGTAATAGTTACATGTTAGGGATTTCGATTGTATTTTCAATTTATTATTTAATTAATGGCAAAGACGTATTTATTCATTTGTCCAATTATTTACTTATATGAATAAATTCCACAAGATCGGTTGTGGCTGGACCTATTCTTGAGACGTTGAGAATATGTGTGACAGGTTCACAGTTAGGCCGAATCTTTAAACTGTTCCCGGTTGATGGATTATTGAATGGATATCAATGATCCTGTTGAGACCGGTGTGTTCTTAACTTCACCATTGAGCATTGGATGCTTAAGGGAATGACGAGTCACAAGTCATTGGGTATTGCGATGCTCGAGTTAGAACACAGGTGCTTGTATCGAACAAGTTCACCGAACGTGACACACATTGGACGATTAGCGACATGGAAGCTTTTAGCGTGGTCAATGTCTAATTGTTCATGCTTTGGTCTTGTGTAAATAATTCTTAGACCTGAGGCATAGTGTTGACTTGTGTGTTGCATGACTATGGTTCACGAGGACGCATATTGATGGTTCGTCGATCCGTCTCTGTTCTTGATGGTCGCAGCTTCATGCACATACGACGTCACACGTGTGCGCAAAATGGAATCCTGTCTCCTTGTCACATGCAAGGTATGATATCCTATGCAATTTAATTATGACAATGCATTGAAATCCTCGGCCGGGGTTATAACCGCGAATGAAATGTTCATGTCTCGTATGAATGCATGTCGATTAGATTTGTGCATATGATCGAATTGGTGACTTGACAAATATTCCATGGTCTTTGTTCGATCGGGATATAGTAAGACAGAGGGATTGAATTACACTGTAGTCAAAGCCGACGTGTTCATTATGTTCTTAAAGAATTCACACATCGCCTGGTAGCCATGACATATTGCTAGATGTCACTCATGGCTTGTGGGACCTAGAGGTTAATCGGGACAATTAATTCTCTTGGAAGTACTAACATGTTAGTGCATGTCTTACTACCAGCTCGATGATGAACCTAGGGATGTCACACACCTTAACCAATAAATAACGACGTTAAACGGAAATGCGATATTGTAAATTTGTTTGCAATCACGACTATCGAATTAGTCGGACTAAAATTAGATTAAATGAGATTTAATTTAATTTTATTTTCGGTCATTGACATACGTGCATATAATGACATACACGTATTGTCCGAACACATATTGATGTGCCCAATTTACGCACATAAGGGTGGTGTACCTTTTTGTTTTTATAGTAATAATAATTGTTATTATTATTATTTAAAAAAAATATATAAAGGTAATGCATTACATGGTCAGCAAGTAGTTGCTGACCACATAATGCACTACGTGGTCAGCAAGTAGTTGCTGACCACACGGCCAACAACTACTTGCTGACCGTGTGCATGGGACACCCACGATTAATGAATCGTGGGTGTTCTTCCACGATCAGCAAGCGGTTGCTGATCGTGGGCATTTCTCACGATCGGCAACCGCTTAGGGTTATTGAAAAATGTGAAAAACGCATTGACGTAGTGAATATGATTTAAGTCCAGTGTGCGGATGGGTGTGAAAAAAAATGTGAGAGAAAACAGAAAATACTCTCTTTGCATTTTACGTTTTTGCGGTGACCGAGAATCGAGCGTGCGGAGAATTGTCGCCACGAATTGCTAGCACAATTTAGGTGGTAACTTTCGCGTGTTCGTTCTTCCGTTCGTCTTCGTGATTGGTGGTGTGTCTGAACTAGAGGCTCGACACTTGTGGGGCTCGGATCGAAGAATATCTAAACCTGTTTTGTTTCAAGCACGCTTCAAGAGGTAATCCGTTAAACCCCCTTCGTTGCACATGTTTTTCGATTGAAACGCACGAATTACGCCTCCGGAGATACGTGTATAGGTTTTTATTTATTTCCGCTGCGTATATTATATGATTTATTTGCCTATGCATGTTACGCAAATCCCAACACAGCAAGCGTCCGAGTCGGCTCGGCCATTGGCGCGAGCGAGCCGACTCGGACTCGATCGAACGGCTGAGATAATTCGATAGGTTTGATTCTCAGCCGTTCGATCCTCTTTTTGTATTTTCGGATATTAGATATATTAGGTAAATAATTCAATAAATCATAAACGGTGCCGTTTGATAGAGTCTTGGCGACGTCGTTTAGAGTAGATAGGGAATGGACGGCCAGGATTACAGCTAGGATTGATCGCAGCCGTTCAAGGTCTTAAAGCGTGCGACGTCGTTTTGTCTAAGAGAAAAACGAACGGCTTAGATTAGATCTAGGTTAGATCTCAACCGTCCGTTTAATTGAAACGTACGGCGTCGTTTTGGTCTAAGTGGAATGAAGGGTGCAGATTAGAATTGAGGTAGATCGTGACCGTCCATGTCCTCTAAAGCGTGCGGCGTCGTTTTTGAGTGTGTAGACCCGAGGCGACGTCGTTTCACCTAGGCGAGGATCGACGGCTGAGATTGATCCGCAGATTGATCCCAGCCGTCCATTCCATTTTGATATATTCGGATATTAGGAAAATGTTTTAGAAAAATCAAAAATAAATAGAATAGTACACATACGGCACCGTATAGGGTTTGAGCGGGTCTACGGGGGGGTCGGACCGGGTTGACCGACCGTTGACCGGTTTGACGCGGTCCGGTTCTTTAATAAAAAAAATAATAAAAAATAAAATGAAATTTCCAAAAAAAAAAAAAAAATTGCAAAAATACTTAGAAAATTCATAAAAATTCCCAGATTTTCACAAAAAATTTCTAAAAATTCCTAGATCGATTCGGGACTCATAAAGTCTGGATCAAAAATTTTGAGACTTCGAGGGTCGATCTGTGTCGATCCGGATAATTCCCAATATTTTTGAAAAATAAGTAAAAATTCCAAAAAATAGAAAAAATTAGAAAAATTCCATAAAATCACAAAAAATGGGAAATGGCCACATTCAACTGGCCCAACTCCAATTTTGTGATTTTCGGTCCCTGAACCTCAAAAAATGACCATTCTACCCTTCTGGGTCATTCGCCCAAAATTTTTACCAAATCACCCCGACACCCAAATTTGATTTTTGTGTGGGTCGATAGGACCATTTTAGACATGTCTGTATGATTGATTGATTTAATTGATCTTGTTTGTTTTGATTGCGCATTAAATTTTTTTTGATTGTGATTGATTAGAATAGAAAATCCCCATCTGCATGAAAATTTAGAACTGTTAGGACCTACCTCACCCGATATCGCATCCGCATGAATTCTTAGGTTAGAAAGACACTCAACATCGGTAACCGAAAGGGCGTCAATTTGAAATTTGGCGTAACCAAGTCCCCGGACCCAAAAATCTCTAGTTTTCGAGGAACCGAACGGTTTCTCCCGACCGCTCGGTAAGGTTTTCCGATCGTACCTTCCAATAAATCGATCGGTGGCGACTCCAAATTGCATGTACACCTCACACATGCCACCCGACCACACAAGGTCAATTTTGATATTTGAAAAATTTTACCCGACATCGCGATTCGAGTAATGGGTCTTGGGAGAGACCCGCGATCCCCTATATACATATAAAAAGGGGGGGAATCGGCTCGTTAACCCTCACTCACCCCGCCGGGACCGACCAACGGAGGGTCGCGACAGGCCGGCGACTCCACCGGGGATGCTTGATAAGAGGACTTAAACCGATAAAAATGTTGATTGCTTTCTAACCTCGTTTTCTGCAGATGCTCTTGAAGATGAGGTACGTCCACTAACAAAAAATGTTAAATGTTGATGCAGATGGGAGTTATAAGGGGTGGCGTCTATGCTAACCATTTTTGATGCAGATATGGAGTTTTGGGTTGTTTGTTTATTTATGCAAATATTGAAGCGGTGCTTTGAATATAAATTGTTGTGCATGTCTTGCATATTTTGAGGATCACGACATTGCACACACAAGCGCCTAAACCCGAGCCGCGAATCACCTTTATAGGTCGCCATAGATAGGGGTCGGTATGCGAAGCTCTTGTGTTTGATTGCACTTGGGTTGACCATATTTGATCCCGCTCGTTGTGCAAGATTGATGGTCCTACCCACTTGTTGTTTGATTGCGCTTGTGGGCGGCCCATCGATTTGTATAGTGGGAGCCTTTTTAGGTCCATACCCGAGCCTTTTTGATTTCTTTAGAGTTGAACCTCACTTGTCTCATGCGCATGTGAAATGGACGGTTGGTATACCTAAAATCAAAAATCCAAAAAAAGAGAGTAACATCGGTTGGTAAGGCTTTCTACCCTCTTTATTTTGAGCTTGTAAATTTAAATTTTGCATATCATGCATTTTCATTACATATTATCACAATTTGTAAGATCGTTTAAGTGATCGGGGTTGAGGGTCAATTTTCTTTTTTAGGATAGATGGCGCCCTGAGGTCGTGTTGATGTACCCGATGTATTCACATGGGAGCGGAGGACCATTCGACGCGAGGACCGAGTACCCGCTACTTTCCGAGTTTTTGGATTTGTCCATGGACGAGAGCTCAATGGACGGAACCGCATCCGTAGCGAGAGTTGCGATTATACCCGATATGGATGATATTTGGAGCTCGAGCGCGAAAAGGAGAGAATTTGGGAGTTGTATATGAAATTGGCGAGAAAGCCTCGTGCGACCAAGACGGCCCCAAAACACTCCCCGATCAAGAAGGAGGAGGTCATCACCATATCCTCCGATGATGAAGAAGATGTCAAGCTTCCCGATATAGTGGAGATTTCATCCGATGAGGATACCATTCCGATTGCTTAGATTAGTACGACTTTGGGGCATTTTCTAGGCTTCATTATATTTTGAGTCTATTATGTACTTTCATCGACATTTATTGTCCGAACATCTCTAGATACTATCATGTTCTATCTATTTTGACTTTATTGTATTAGACTTGTAAATTTCATGAGTCGTCAATTTGTGAGCGACTTTCTACCCCGATTACGCTTAAACGATCCTAATCAAATTACATGCCATCTTTGGGTGAGATTAGGTCCGTAACTACCTTATTTGACTTATTTGGGTCAAGTGGGAGTAGTTGACCCTCATGTTACCAAAAGATGACATGGAATTTGGTTAGCACATTTGCATCACATTTCACGCATATGCATATTAAACTGTGGTAATTGACTTTAGGATCATCATTTTTGCATTTTTAGATCATGGGGAATGGAGACATCAAAGTCATCCCAATACCGCGCAAGGAACTCGCTATATGGTGGGATCGCCTCGACATTGTCAACAAGGCTTACGTGGAAGGACGTTTGGGACGACTTGTAGATTTGATCAAAGTGGAATACCAACCGGCTCTCATCCAAGCATTAGCCAAGGCATGAGACGCACGCAAGATGACATTCAACTTTCGAGGATTAGAGTTGACTCCTACGCTCGAGGAGTATACCGCTATTATTGGGGCCAAATTTGAAGAACGAATAGCTCAACCCCCTTTAGACATGGACTCCACTCGTTCATTATCGAGTTTTCTCCGTCTTAAAATTTCTGAAATTGAAAAAGTTTACAAATCCAATTCCAACAAATTCACCTTCTCGTTCCTTTTCGACAATTATTCCTCTCTACCCACCGAAACCGGTCATAAATCGAGAAAGGTGTTCATCTTGGCTTTCTTTGCATTTGTCCTATTCCCAACTTCTAGGACCACTTTTGACCCCTCCATAACCCATATAGCCGTACAGGCATGTTGTCGCTGGGATTATTCGTACATGATCTTAGCCGAGACCTTTCTCTCCCTAAGCCGTTCCAAATCTTCAAAAAAGGCTGTTTTCCAAGCGTCTAGTGGATTACTCCACTTATGGTTCACCTCTCATATAAAGACTTTCCAACTCCGGGTGGGGTGCTATGAGATCAATGAGCACGTTCACCCTCTTAGATCCTTCCTTAAGTGTCAATCCCTTGTACCCAAATATTCATTTAAAAAGTGGGTTGAGCTATTGGACAATTTGAAACCCGAACATATTAGGTGGCATCCGACTTGGCCCAAGATCGTGGAGGCTCGCATTTCGGGAATTGAAGATAACCCTGTTCCCTTATTGGGATGTACCGGCGCTGTGGCGTATTACCCCATTCGAGTGGTGAGGCAATTTGGAGTTCTACAAGAGATACCACCGGATGTTTGTCCCGGGATTTTCTCATTCGACATAACACGTGGGAAGCTTACAAAGGAGGCGAAGAAGTTATATCAATCTCGAATTAAGCTTATTCTTCACGCTTTGAAAAACTCCCCACTACAACAAGTTGAGTGGCCGGATTATTTGGACGACGAGATGAACATTCATAGAGCCTCCAAGGAGTATATCCAGAAGTTTAAGCAAGATCGCCAATCAACGGTCGAGCCATATGTACCCGAGTGCGTATCTCCTCGGATTGAAGAGGTGGAGTCATATGAGCCAGAGTACATAGTACCATACGTACCGGGAGTAGAGCCGTACATTCCCGAAGATCCGGAGCAGTGGATGTCGGAGGAAGGAGAAGACCCATACCAGTGGGATTCCGACGGATCAGAAGAACAAGAAGAGTGGAAGCGTCCCCGACTTGGATAGATCCATTCCCCCATTTAGATTTTGCATATTTGTTATCTTTTGGATACTTTTGAAACATTTGATTTGTAATAGATATATATTATTTCTTTTATGAGCATTTCATGCATACATATAGAAAAGTCAATTACCACGGATCAATGTCTCCAATCCTTTAATATTTCCCATACCGATTTCATGTTCTGAAAACAGTGGAGTGACAAATACGAGGACTCGTAGCAAAGCGCGCAAATTAAGGATGGAACGAGAAGAACTCGCACCTCGTGTGGGTAATTTAGAGAATCAGATGAATGTGATCGCCACAATGGTGGCGGAGATGAAGGCAATGATGATCGCTAGCCGGGGCCCTGCGGGCTCATCCGATGGAGTGAACGCTAATTTGGCGCCCGCCGCTAATCCCACTCCGAACCCGGAGCGACCTCATAAGGATCCTCCCGTTGTGATTGACCTGGAGAAAAAGGAGAAGCAAGTCCTCAAAATGGAAGAGGAAATCAAAAGGCTTGCTAAGATCGAAGAATGTTTGGCGAGTCGGGGTTATGAACTCTCGAGGTTCGACAAGGTTGCACCATTCAAAAAGATAGAGGTTCCTCGCGACTACAAGGAACCGGACTTTGTAAGGAGATATAATGGGACCGGGTGTCCCAAAGCGCACTTGAAGTATTATTTGCGCCGAATGTCGCAATTCTCGGACAATATCCCATTACCGGTCAACACTTTCCAGGAGAGCCTATCTGGGGCAGCCCGGGCGTGGTTCATTGAATTAGAGCCAGAGAGGCTCGCCGATTGGGATAAACCGGCGGACGAGTTCCTTCGGCAATACAAGTTTAACACTTTGACCGCCCTCACTAGAGAGGACCTTCTCGAACTCAGAAAGGGAAAGAGCGAGGTCGTTCGCGCCTACGCCCGTAGATGGATAGCACCGGCCGTGCGGGTAAAACCGCCGGTCCCGGAAGAAGAATTAATAGACCTGTTCCTCAAGGCCCTTCCTTTTGAGTTTTTCGACAAGCTGAACACCTCTGGGTGTCAGACGTTTGCACACCTGATAAAGGTGGCGTAACGCCATGAGTGGGCACCGAGAGAGAAGAAGACACCCGAGGCGCCTTTCAAATGCCAATACCCTTTGAGAAGGGATATTAGGGAGCAACCTGGAGAAGTAGCTTTTGTCCCTAACCCGCCAAAGCCCAGAAATTTCTCGCCTTCAATCCCTATCCAAGGAACGTCCTCCTGGACTGCTTCCAAACCACCGGATTTCAGAAAAAAGAACCCAGTTGTTTTCACCCCATTACCCCGACCCTTATCCAAATTATTACCCATGCTGTTGGAGAACCGTTTAGTTGCAAAAGAGCCACCTAGAGCTCACCCGCCAAGATTTCCTGGGTATGATGAGACCCGCACATGCGTATACCATATGGGAGAAAGGGGGCATAACGCGGACAACTGTCTCGCTTTGAAGTTAAAGGTGCAAGCATTGATCAATGGAAAAGTTTTAGAGTTTGATAAGACCGAACCTAATGTGCAACAGAACCCGTTACTCGAGCATCGCGAGGTGAACGCGATTTTTGGAGGTGAAGAGGAAGAAGTTCTCGAGTTTATAGTGGATATGGATAAGATGCGGGACGTCTTGACATTGGCCTCGCAATACCCCGAAGGAAAGAGTATTTCCCGGGAGCAAAAGGAAGCTTGCTTAGAAAAATTGATCAATCTGGGCATTATGGGAAGAATGGAAAACACTGCATTTAAATGGGCCTACGTGGCGGTGAACATGCCGTCTGAGGAGTTTGCAATGAAACCTACAAGGGGAGCTGTTTTGAAAATACCCTCGGGATATTTGATGAGCATTAAAGATAGCCAAGAAATCGAAGAGATAGATGAATATGAAGTCCGCCTGGATAAAGCACGCAGAGGTGATAGAAGATTCATGCAGAAAGCTCTTGAGAGAGGTGAAGTAGTGGACAATTTAGGAGAAGATAGTGGTGGCTATAACTTTAAAGTGCTGTACTCGGCGCCCCCGAGTTTCTTTGTTGATTCTGGAGATGTAGTCCCCGATGGGTGGGGCGGCATGGATAACCCCGCAAGTGAGGAATTTGTAGGAACAATCGATGAAGTTAAGGACCAAACGGTCCCTCGTAATGAACAGGAGAATCGAGAGGTCGATATGCGACTTTCTAATCTGAAGACGCACATGCGTCATTTGACAAACATGGTGGTGGATTTGTCGCAGTTGATGCCCAAAAGGAATACCATGGCGGTAGAAGAGAGCATGCAGATTCTGGAAATGCGGCGAGCCATTGAGACACAAAACCGAAAGGTCGCCCTATTGCAAGGGCAAGGAGATGATGTGTCGAGGAAAATGGATGAGTTGAAAGAGCTGATTACACCAATCACCCAAGGAAGAAATGTTCCGCCTCAAGGCGAGAACCCGAGAGTGACCTTCCGCACGAAGTATAATGGCGCCGGGTGTCCTCCGGCGCATATCTCATGTTATCTCCGCCAAATGGTTGGCCACTATGAAGATGATGAAACATTGATCCGGAATTTCGGACATAGTTTAACGGGCCTCGCACTAGCATGGTTTCAGTTAATTGACCTAGATTGGGTCCCGAGTCGGGAAGATTTATCTGAGCACTTTAAACGCCACTTTGAAGCTGGAATTAGAGGTTATTTCACTAAGGCCAATTTGCTGAATATCAGAAAAGGTGAAGACGAAAGTTTTGAACTCTTCGCCAGGAGGTGGAAGAAGCACGCTGTGATGGTGCAACCGCCGCTGTCGGAGAGAGAAATGCTTGAGTTCGTGCTTAAGTCACTTCCGGCGGAATACTTTGATCGCATGTATGCATACACTTACTCGTCATTCCAACATCCGGTGGAGATCGGTATGAGAATTGAGGGGATTATCCTAAGAGTCAGAAGGGAAAGGCAGAGGGATCCGGATGAAGAAAATGCCACGCCGATAAGGCCCGGTCCAAAACATAACCCCGAGGATGTTCATGAGGATGAAATGATTGGGATGGTAGATGCCCCAATTCGTTTCGTGATTAATTTAAACAAAGTTGATAGCCGGGAGTTGGAAGCTTCTAGTTCAGAAAAACCATCAACATCCGAATCACTACCGTAAAAGATCATACCGGGAGGATTAAATTACCGCCTTGGAAGAGTACAACTCAAGGGCTTCACTGGGATTATGGAACGGGCGAGATTGACGCCATAATGAGATCCGAAGGTGTTATCCACCAAGAGAAGCGGATTCTCAAAAGAGAGTCCCAACCGAGGAAGAGGTTGAGAAGTTGCAATCGGTCGTGAGGACCAATGAATATGAGGTCGTTGACCAACTGCGGAAGATGCCCGCACATATTTCCTTATTAGATCTCTTCAGGAATTCCGAAAAACACAAGAATGCCCTCCTGAAGGTGCTGGATGAGGTGCATGTTCCGGAAACAATTAACGAAGTTCAACTTGGGGACTTCGTGGGTGCTATCCTTCCAAGGACCGGATATCTTTCTCGGATGAAGACTTCCCGAAAGAAGGGCGGGTCCACAACAAAGCCCTTTACATAGCCAGTGAGGTGTCACTGGAAAGGAGGTTCCTCATGTTCCGATTGATAATGGCTCTACTTTTAACCTATGTCCTTTGGGCACCTTGAGAAGCTTGGGGATCAATGAAGATTTCGTGAAGACATCTAAGGCCACCATCCGGTCATTTGACTGAGTCTCCAAAAATGTTGTAGGAGAGATTGAGTTGGACATTGACATTGGACCGGTAACTTTCTCTATACCGTTCCAAGTACTGGACATTCCAAGCGCCTTCACCTTGCTCCTAGGAAGACCGTGGATTCATGTGTCCGGAGCGGTACCTTCCTCTCCGCATCAAAAGTTAAAATTTGTGGTTAAGGGTTAGTTGATCACCGTCCATGGCGAGACCGGACATCGAGCCGCTTTAAAAGGGATGGTTCCATACATTGAACCTTCAAAGGAGAAGGAGCTGAGTTATCACACCTTCGACATTGTATCTGTCATGCATGTATCACCGTATGCAAAAATAGCTGTACCGGAGCTTTCGAGACCTGCGACTATGGCGGGGAGAGTGCTACTCTCAAACGGTTTTATTCCGGGTGCTGGATTAGGGAAATATGGTCGGGGAATCCTTAACCCTCTGGATTTGAGCTCAAATGACCACAAGGTCGGTCCGGGTTATAATGGAATGGTAAAGAATAACGCAGGTCGAGGCCGAGGTCGAAACAAGTGTTATGGAGACCGTGGATGCCGTGGACGCCAAGATGGCCATTTTATAGGCACCGATGCATGGAAGGCCAAAGGGAAGATGTTCCTAAACCCCTTATTCGAGGTATTCTCTAAGGCAGGCAAATGGCCGGAAGATGAGGACATCTCCGAGGATGCAGAATCGGACTTATTCAACCCGTTCCAGGATAATCGGGTGAACGTGATAATTGAGTGGCTGGATGATGATTTCCCCACCCCCGAGTAAAAGGCTCTTTCTGAACTTTATCTTTTAATGCATTTTGATTATCGCATTTGTTTTTGAAGCTTTTCGCTTTTTAGCACCCTTTGGGTCACATGTCGTGATCCAGGAAGTGCAGATCGTATTGCTCTTAATTGCATCTATTAATGAAAATCATCACAAATTTGATTACGTACATGTGGAGCAACGGATTGGTCCGATGATGACAATTGACTCTACCATGAGACTTGAGGCCCGATCCGCCATATGATCTTGGGTTTTAAATAGCTTTTAAGAACCAGGATGTCCGGAAAATTATGGACTAGTTCTCTTCCCTTTTTCTTCAAAATTGGAATTTGAAAAATGTTTTCATGATAGAAATCATGCATCCTTCAATTTTATCATCTTTGAATACTAACCTTTCATGGTGCATTTCAGGCATGTCATCCCACCCATACATAACAAGTTAATATGTGACTCGGATCACCTTAATGACTATGCGTGCGAAGTTGATATAGACGAGGTTGATGTGAGCGATATCAAGAAAGAATGGGATTGTTTTGAAGAATCTAAACCCCCTATTTCCGAAGAACCCATCACTATTAACTGGGAGATTCTGATCACGTCAAGGAAGTGAAAATAGGAGGACACCCGTCTGGCAGCAGATGTTTTAAGAATGACGGTATTGCTCAAGGAATATCAAGATATTTTCGCCTGGTCATATGCTGACATGCCAGGTTTGGATCGTGAAATTGTGGAGCATGCTCTGCCCACCAATCCTTCTTGCACACCAGCAAATCAATCACCCGTAAGAATGAATCCTGAACCGGCGGATAAGATCAAGGAAGAGGTGATGAAACTCCTTAAAGTTGGATTTATCGAGGCTGTCCCATATGCTGATTGGGTCGCCAACATCGTACCAAAGAAAGAAGAAAGACGGGAGAATTAGAATATGTGTGGATTATCGAGACTTGAACAAAGCTAGTCCGAAGGATGATTTTCCCTTACCGCATATTGATGTGCTCGTCGACAGCATCGCGGGCTTTGAATTATTCTCCTTTATGGATGGATTCTCGTGGATATAATCGAGATCATGCTAAAGGAAGAAGATAAGATCAAGACCTCATTCACTACACAATGGGGAACCTTCTGTTACAAGGTAATGCCCTTTGGATTGAAGAATGCAAGGGCAACATATCAAAGGGCTATGGTGACCCTTTTTCATGATATGATACATAAGGAGATTGAGGTCTATGTGGATGATATGATTGCCAAGTCCAAGCCCGGAGAAGACCATGTTAAAGTGCTGAAGAAGTTATTTGATCGATTGAGAAAGTATAAGCTCAAGTTGAATCCGACAAAATGCGTATTTGGCGCAAGATCTGGAAAATTGCTAGGGTTTGTGGTGAGCAATCGTGGTATTGAAATCGACCCTTCCAAGATCAAGGCTATATGGGAAATAGGGACTCCCTCTACCGTCCAAGAAGTAAGGGGTCTACCGAGAAGATTGAATTATATATCCAGATTCATATCTCAACTATCAGAAACGGCGAAACCTTTCTTCAAGCTGCTAAAGAAAGGCGCAAAAGTAAAGTGGGATGCGGAATGCCAACAAGCATTTGAGAAGATCAAGGAATACCCGGTACAACCTCCAATGTTGGTACCTCCTATCCCTAACGTTCCTTTAACTCTATATCCGACGGTTAACGATGAGTCTTTGGGAGCTTTACTTGCCCAAACTAACCCCAAGGATCATAAGGAACGGGCCATATATTATTTGAGCAAAAGTTCACAACATCCCAAGTCAAATACCTAGCAATGGAAAGGACTTGCGTAGCATTGGTTTGGGTCCTCCACGGATTGAGGCAATATACACTGCATTATCATATAGAGCTAGTCACCGAAAATGACCCTATCAAGTACCTTTTGGAGAAGCCAACGTTGCTAGGAAAGATGGCTAAATGGCAGATACTCGCTTTCGAATTCGATATCAAAACCTCTCCCCAAAAGTCCGTCAAGGGGAGAGAGCAATTGCTGACATGCTAGCCGAGAATCCTCCTAAGGATGTTTTAGAGCGAAACAAAGGAGGTCAAATTCGAACATATCTCAAGACAAATGGACAATGTATTTCGACGGCGCAAATGAACCTCACTGGATCGTGTATCGGGGTGGTTCCGATATCCCCCGAAGATCAACATTATCCTAGCTTCAGCCAAGTTGGTATTCCCCGCACCAACAATATTTCCGAATATGAAGCCTCGCATTCTTGGGTTACAATTGGCCATATCATTAAAAGTGAAGAAGCTACTTTGGTATATGGAGATTCCATGCTGATTATTTTACAAACTCAAGGAGAGTGGAAGACGAAGGATCCCAAGCTTATTCCTTATCCGCCAAGAACTCAGAATCACTTTGCTGATGCTCTGGCCACATTATCAGCAATGTTACAAGTGCAAGATGGCCTTGAGTAGAGCCATTAAGGATTGACATCTTGGAGCAACCTACATACTGCATGGTCATTGAAGAAGAACCCGATGAAGAACCGTGGTATCATGACCTTAAGAATTACCTACCGAAGGGCGAATTCCCACAAAGATACCAACCAGAAGATAAAAAGTACATAAGCAAGATGGCATCTAAATTTTTCCTCGACGGACGATCCTATACAAGAGATCCTTTGACTCAGCCTATTGAGGTGCGTGAATTGAAAGAAGCGAATCTCATTATGAAAGAGATTCATGAAGGAGAATGCGGACCGCATATGAATGGCCACCTCCTCGCTAAGAAGATCATGAGACTCGGGTATTACCGGATGACTATCGAGTCGGATTGCAACCAGCATGTTAGATCCTGTCATCAATGCCAAGTGTACGGCGACAGGATAAATGCACCGCCAACCGAGCTACATCAAATGTCGAGCCCCGGCCATTCTCGCATGTGGGGAATTGATATGATTGGCCCTATCAATCCAAAGGCCTCCAACGGACATCGTTTTATTCTAGTGGCTATTGACTACTTCACCAAATGGATTGAAGCTAACTCGTATGCCAATGTCACTGCGAACAGCGTGGCTAAATTCATCAAGCGAGATATTATTTCAAGATATGGAGTTCCAAGAGCCATCATCATCGACAATGGCTCCAACTTGAACAACAAGGTTGTCGATCAACTATTGGAACAATTTAAGGTACGACACCTTAATTCTTCACCTTACCGCTCACAAATGAATGGAGCCGTGGAAGCGGCTAACAAGAACATCAAGAAGATATTAGCTAAGACTGCTGAGAAATATAGAGATTGGCATGAAAGATTGCCATATGCTCTCATGGCCTACCGAACTTCAATTCGTACTTCAACTGGGGCAACTCCCTATTCTTTGGTATACGGTATGGAAGCGGTCCTACCGGTAGAGGTGGAAATCCCCTCTTTAAGGATCCTGTCTCAGGTAGAACTCACAGAAGATGAGTGGGACCGGCAGAGACACGAACAATTGAATTTGATTGATGAAAGGCGATTAAGGGCTATCTGTCATGGTCAAAGTTATCAGAAGAAAGTGGCCAGAGCCTTTAACAAGAAGGTCAAGCCTAGAAATTTTGAAGCGTGGATGCTAGTTGTGAAGAAAATGCTCCCAAATGCCCAACATCCAGGAGGCAAATTTATGCCAAATTATGAAGGCCCCTACGTGATTCAGAAGGTCTTATCCGGGGGAGCTCTTATACTTGTAAACATGGATGGAGAAGAATTAGCGAGTCCAGTAAATGCAGACGTCGTGAAGAGATATTTTCCTTGAAATAAATTGAGCTTCAGAGCGATTGATGAGCAGATCCGAGTCACATAGAGTTTTGCATTCGTATGACATTTGCATACATACATTTGCATACATTTGTATTTTGTAGGTGGACTGGGAGTCGGGAGGAATCCTACAGAGCCACGGATCAAAACAGGGAAGCTATTTGTCATTTTGGACTAGAGATTTTGAATATCACGACCTGATCGATTCCTTTTGTTTTTTTTTACAGGAAACGGGAATCAACGTCCGGAAGAGATGAGAAGAAATCGCCTCGGAACTTAAAATTTTGAATATCTTGAGCTGATTGTTTCCTTTTGTTTTTACAAGAAACAGGAGTCAACATCCGAAGAAGACAGGAGGAAGTCGCTTCGGGATTTGAAATTTTGAATATCTTGAATTGATCGTTTCCTTTTGTTTTTACAGGAAACGAGAGTCAACATCCGGAGGAGATGAGAAGAAATCGCTTCGGAACTTAAAATTTTGAATATCTTGAGCTGATTGTTTCCTTTTGTTTTTACAGGGGACAGAAGTCAATATTTGAAGAAGACAGGTTTGAGGTTCTCCTCCCGCATAAAGTACTTTCACACGCTGTCATTGAAAATTCGGATTTATGAGGCCACAAGGCCCCCTTCAAAGAAACGTTCCTTTCAAATTTCAGAAACGTCTTTTGAATACCCCTTTTGATGAAAACTTTTGCAAACGATGAATTTTGATGAAAACGCCCCGAGTTTCCATAAAAAGGGCATGTTTTGAAAATTTCTCAAGAGAGTGATCCTTCGGATGAAAAGAGGCAAACTTTGTCCTTAAATACGTCCCCGATACACTTGAGTGATGAGTAGGGAGTGACAGAGTGTAAAAGCTTATCCTCGGGACGTAGGGATCATTCGCGGTGATTACATGGATTGAAGTGATGAAAGGCGTTTCCATTTCAAAATTATCCATACGCAGTTATATCCTTTGATAACCAATCCGAGCCAAAAAGGGAGAATTTTATGAATACAACCCTATCAAGAACCACCCCACGCCGGGGCATATTTGGAGGTTCATTGGATGATTTCTTGGAAAAAAGCTCGGGTAAGACTTTATTGTGCTAACTTGCATCAATCTTTTTGTGATAACTTCAGGTGATTTCCGGCAAAGACTCTGAACACCTCAAAGTGAAGAAAAACATTTCATTTCTATATCCCCAAACACTTACCCTTTGAAAAGCCAATTTGGGCTATTAAATATTCATTTATAAACCCTTGTTGGTGATCACCTCCCCACACTGGGGCAAACAAAGGAATTACCAGCAATGAGTCAAAAAGCATAATTTGGAAAAAATTTTGATACTGGTCTCAAAAGAGCCAGTCAATGCAAAAAATGACGAGGAATGAAAGGGCTAGAAAAAGCAAAGTGCCCGGTAAAAGCGAGGCCAAAGCCCATGAAAAGAGCACCCCGAAAAGGGGCAAATTCTAAAGAAAAATCAGCAAGATGAAAAGAGGAAAATCCTCAAAGTTAATTGAAGAAAGAATGATCATGAATCTACCGCACAAGCAAATGAATGCTGGAAAATGTCAAGGTGATCACCAAAGTTCGCCCCTCTTTTGAAAATATGGCCATTCTTAAAGAGCCCACCTTAAGCCAAGATACAACCTGTCACCCGAACTTTTCTGATCTAAGAGGTGTTTCAAGTTGATGTAAGAAATCATACAGGAAGCTACCGCTAAAGAGGTAAGTACAATCCCTGTCTTATCAGTCTTCGTGGTTCTTGACTTGTAGACCGAAGAAGCTATTTCGATCAAGATACATTTCTAAGCCTCAAAATGAATATCCTTTGATAAGCCTTTGACCCGGCCTGAATTACGGTCCTTTTTAAAATGCCTTCTCCGATTAGTCAGATTGTATGCATCTCGAATGATCCCGAAACCTCAAGGTTAGGTTTTCCGTGAGCAGATTTGAATTTCAAGAAAAGCCTTCCCAAATGGTGAGAAGCTCTCTTGGATGAAGGAAAACCCTTTTGAAAAAACTTCTAAAACAACCTTTTTGTAGAACATTCAGAATGTGTCATTTAAAATCCATCCTCAGAGGAAATTTGAATTTATGATTGGATATATTCCCTTCGCAAATACACTTTGAAAGTTTGTTTAAGAATTCTTAAGTTTCTCCCCAGAACTTAGAATTGCCATTCCGATGATGTTTGATTGAACTTTCCGCATGTTCCTTGGTGATCCCAAATCCTCCGAAAAGTTACATTTTAAAGATTTGATTAACTTGGATTTTCTGCAGGTCTTCCGGAGTCACCAGGTCCTCAGATCCTCCACTTAGAAAATTTGAAATAGGGTTTGAGCTCTGTAGGTACACTAGTTAACCTAGGTCCTCGGATGGCACCCTCTCGCACGGTGAGTAGCCGGAGAGACGAAACCGATCTGCTTTTTTAGAAAATTTGAAATAGGGTTTGAGCTCCGTAGGTACACTAGTTAACCTAGGTCCTCAGATGGCACCCTCTTAGACGGTGAGTAGCCGGAGAGACGAAAACCGATCTGCTTTTTAGAAAATTTGAAATAGGGTTTGAGCTCCGTAGGTACACTAGTTAACCTAGGTCCTCGGATGGCACCCTCTCGGACGGTGAGTAGCTGGAGAGACGAAAACCGATCTGCTTTTTAGAAAATTTGAAATAGGGTTTGAGCTCAGTAGGTACACTAGTTAACCTAGGTCCTCAGATGGCACCCTCTCAGACGGTGAGTAGCTGGAGAGACGAAAGCCGATCTGCTTTTTAGATGGTGAGTCCCCGCATGGAGGATAGCCAATCTCTTTTAAATAAGTGAAATCCCTTTGTTACAAGGGTGAACCTCCCTCTCAGACGGTGAGTAGTCATGCAGACGAAAGCCGATCCGCTTTTTAGATGGTGAGTCCCCGCATGGAGGATAGCCAATCTCTTTTAAATAGGTGAAATCCCTTTGTTACAAGGGTGAACCTCCCTTTCGCTCGGTGAGTAGCTGGAGAGACGAAAGCCGATCCGCTTTTTAGATGGTGAGTCCCCGCATGGAGGATAGCCAATCTCTTTTAAATAGGTGAAACCCCTTTGTTACAAGGGTGAACCTCCCTCTCAGACGGTGAGTAGCTGGAGAGACGAAAATCGATATGCTTTTTAAAAAATTTGAAATAGGGTTTGAGCTCTGTAGGTGCACTAGTTAGCCCAGGTCCTCAGATGGCACCCTCTCGCACGATGAGTAGCTGGAGAGACGAAAACCGATCCGCTTTTAGAAAATTTGAAATAGGGTTTGAGCTCCGTAGGTACACTAGTTAACCTAGGTCCTCGGATGGCACCCTCTCGCACGGTGAGTAGCTGGAGAGACGAAAACCGATCTGCTTTTTAGAAAATTTGAAATAGGGTTTGAGCTCTGTAGGTACACTAGTTAAGCTAGGTCCTCGGATGGCACCCTCTCGTACGGCGAGTAGCCGGAGAGACGAAAGCCGATCTGCTTTTTAGATGGTGAGTCCCCGCATGGAGGATAGCCAATCTCTTTTAAATAGGTAAAACCCCTTTGTTACTAGGGTGAACCTCCCTTTCAGACGGTGAGTAACTGGAGAGACGAAAGCCGATCTGCTTTTTAGATGGTGAGTCCCCGCATGGAGGATAGCCAATCTCTTTTAAATAGGTGAAACCCCTTTGTTACAAGGGTGAACCTCCCTTTCAGACGGTGAGTAGCTCAAGAGACGAAAGCCGAACCGCCCCCTTTTTTTTAAATGATGAATCCCTAGTGGATAGTCAAACCCATTTTAAATAGGTGAAACCCCTTTGTTACAAGGGTGAACCTTCCTTCCAAATCTTCAAACCACCACTCGACATCATACGGACGCCGACCATTGCAAATCTTGTCACGCCATTCACAGGTAATCCCATACACCGAATCTTTCAACCTCAGATCGATAAATCTCAAACCATAGACAGTGAGCTACAGGTAAGTCTCTCTCTCTTTTCATCTCCCTTTCATATAACCGAGCATGAACTCAAACAATTCCCCACTGAGTTAGAACTTTAACAAAGAAAGGTAAAGCAATTGAATGTCAAGACTTATTTTCTTTAGATTTTTCCCAAATAGAATCGATTAAGGATCCAGTGTGTCCCTTGTCTTTGAAAGCAACCTCTAAACCGAGATTACTTTCAAAGAGGGGCAAATGCTGACACTCGAATTTTTAGTCGGCTTTTCCTTTAGTTTCATTTTCCAAAATTCATTAAAAATTCACAAAAAATTTAAAAAATTGAAAAATCAACATTGGAAGCCTTGGCCAAGATTAAGGAACCAATTTGGAACAAAAAATAATTTTTCATATTTTTCGCATTTTTTAATATTTTCGGAAAATAGGAAAAATCTTTGAAAAATCATAAAAAATACTTTTAGAGGTCACAAAAATATCCAATATTTTTCTTTTAATTCCCTTTTAATATTGACCTCAAGAAAAATCAAAAATTGAGTTCAATTTTAGGTATTCCTTCACAATGCCTAAGGTTGAATTTATACAAAAAATATTAATTGAGTCTTTTTATTTGCAATTTTTTGCATATCTTAAGTCTAGACATTCAATTGCAGCCTCTTTGAACTTTAATTTGATCAATTGCACCATCAATTGCATGAATTAGGCCAAATCCCCCAAATTATTTGCAATTTAGCCCCTCAATTGGTCGATTTTTGAAATTACTTTTAATTGAGGGACTATGATAGTGAAATTGGACCGTCTCCCCATGTTTTCATGCATTCTAAATCGATTGTAATAGGTTTCGTGGACCAATTTGATCAATTACACATCCAATTGAACTTTTCCCCAATTTGGGCAAATTGAAAAATTTGGGGTTTTCATAGAAATTGATAAGAACTTTTGGGCAAAATCACATGTTTAGATAAAATCCAAGCCCCTAAGTCCAATTTTGAGGTTTAATTGTGAAAATTCCCAGTCAATTTGGATTAATTTTGAAAATTTTGCAAAAATTATTGTCTGAACCGGTTCGGACCGGTTTGATCACCGGTCGGACCGGTCGAACCGGTCCCGAACAGTACTTCATCTTCAACCTCTTACCCGCGTGATTTGCAGTTTTGAACGACGAATTTCATTGATCAAATTGAAGGGCAATTCGACCATAATTGATCTAATTAACATGGGGGTTTTGTTTTGCAGGATGAGGAGCGTTGATGGTCACCGGCGGCACGGCCAATGGCCACCGGAGACGATCGGAATCGCCGGTCAAAGGCTCCCGGCGTCCGAAAGTCAACACTCTCAAAATAGTGTCAAATTCGCTCTCGTTTGCCAACGATTTAAGACTTAACGGACGGTGACGGAATCACAATCGATTCGGTCACCGTCCGGCGAGTCATTTGACGTGCGATTGGCACGTGAGAGCTTCGGCCAACTCGAGCTCCCGTGCGCGCTCAAATTTGAAACTGGGTATAAAAGGCCAAGAAGATTCCCGACCCGGGAGAGGCTCATTCCGTTAGTAAGGGGGTTGAGAAAACTAGAGAGAGAGAGAGAAAACGAGAGAAAGTTCGTTCTCCTGTTCGTTCGGTCGAGAACTCGAGCTCGACCGTGAGCTCTTGGTGAGGCCAATCCAGAGTGAATCGAGACTTGAAATCACGTCCGTAAGCTTCTAAAACGGTAAGTCGATCTCTCGAACTTAGCTCGGCATGTTCATGGCATCTCAAGGTTTTAGACACAATCATTGCAATTATTGTGTGTGTTTTGGTCCTTGAATGTTGCTGATCCTTCCCGCATTTTGTTCTGGCTTTGATTTTGCACGAACATCATCAATCGAGTCCGTCAATTCTAACCTCCATGGCCGAACAACGCCGAAGCCTACCTAGGAAATCCTAGGTCACGCGAGCTCGATCCGAGCTCGAGGTAAGCCTCTGGAACTTCTATTTGAGTGTTTTTGTGAAGGAATTGGATTATTGTGCCCTGGATCGTATGTTTGAACTAAGCAAGGCCGAGACCGTATAAGCTTGATTCCCGTTGATTCCGTGGATAGAATGTCTTGATTTTTTAGTATGTTAATCTAGAGGTTGAATGGAGTCGATCGCCGTTGGTTTGAGACTTTTCCGGCGAGATCTCACCGTTGGATCTCGCCGGAGAGCTCTCGGCCGTCCATTTCACATCGTCGCAACGAAGAAGACGACCGACGTGGCTCGGTCAAAAGGTCAAACGTCCTACGTGGCTCCCTCGGGTTGGTCCAACAAGCGCCCGAGTCGGCTCGGCCATTGGCGCGAGCAAGCCGACTCGGACTCGATCGAACGGCCGAGATAATTCGATAGGTTTGATTCTCAGCCGTTCGATCCTCTTTTTGTATTTTCGGATATTAGATATATTAGGTAAATAATTCAATAAATCATAAACGGTGCCGTTTGATAGAGTCTTGGCGACGTCGTTTAGAGTAGATAGGGAATGGACGGCCAAGATTACAGCTAGGATTGATCGCAGCCGTTCAAGGTCTTAAAGCGTGCGACGTCGTTTTGTCCGAGAGAAAAACGAACGGCTTAGATTAGATCTAGGTTAGATCTCAACCGTCCGTTTAATTGAAACGTACGGCGTCGTTTTGGTCTAAGTGGAATGAAGGGTGCAGATTAGAATTGAGGTAGATCGTGACCGTCCATGTCCTCTAAAGCGTGCGGCGTCGTTTTTGAGTGTGTAGACCGCAGGCGACGTCGTTTCACCTAGGTGAGGATCGACGGCCGAGATTGATCCGCAGATTGATCCCAGCCGTCCATTCCATTTTGATATATTCGGATATTAGGAAAATGTTTTAGAAAAATCAAAAATAAATAGAATAGTACACATACGGCACCGTATAGGGTCCGAGCGGGTCTACGGGGGGGTCGGACCGGGTTGACCGACCGTTGACCGGTTTGACGCGGTCCGGTTCTTTAATAAAAATAATAATAAAAAATAAAAAGAGATTTCCAAAAATCCAAAAAAAAATTGCAAAAATACTTAGAAAATTCATAAAAATTCCCAGATTTTCACAAAAAATTTCTAAAAATTCCTAGATCGATTCGGGACTCATAAAGTCCGGATCGAAAATTTTGAGACTTCGAAGGTCGATCCGTGTCGATCCGGATAATTCCCAATATTTTTGAAAAATAAGTAAAAATTCCAAAAAATAGAAAAAATTAGAAAAATTTCATAAAATCACAAAAAATGGGAAATGGCCACATTCAACTCGGCCCGACTCAATTTTGTGATTTTCGGGTCCCGAACCTCAAAAAATGACCATTCTACCCTTCGGGCCATTCGCCCAAAATTTTTACCAAATCACCCCGACACCCAAATTTGATTTTTGTGTGGGTCGATAGGGCCATTTTAGACATGTCTGTATGATTGATTGATTTAATTGATCTTGTTTGTTTTGATTGCGCATTAAATTTTTTTTGATTGTGATTGATTAGAATAGAAAATCCCCATCTGCATGAAAATTTAGAACCGTTAGGACCTACCTCACCCGATATCGCATCTGCATGAATTCTTAGGTTAGAAAGACACTCAACATCGGTAACCGAAAGGGCGTCAATTTGAAATTTGGCGTAACCAAGTCCCCGGACCCAAAAATCTCCGGTTTTCACCGAATCGAACGGTTTCTCCCGACCGCTCGGTAAGGTTTTCCGATCGTACCTTCCAATAAATCGATCGGTGGCGACTCCAAATTGCATGTACACCTCGCACATGCCACCCGACCACACAAGGTCAATTTTGATATTTGAAAAATTTTACCCGACATCGTGATTCGAGTAATGGGTCTTGGGAGAGACCCGCGATCCCCTATATACATATAAAATGGGGGGGGGAATCGGCTCGTTAACCCTCACTCACCCCGCCGGGACCGACCGACGGAAGGTCGCGACAACGGCCACGATCTAATTCATATCTAATCCGAGCCGTTCATTCCTCTTAGACTAAAACGACGTCGCATCTCTTAATACCTTGAACGGCCATGATTGACTCTGAAACTGATATGGACCGTTCGTTCTTTCTCTAGTTAAAACGACACCGCACGCCCTAGACTAAACGGCATCGTTTTGATTTTTTCTTATTTTCTAATCTAATAAACGAATTATCTAAAATCTAATCGGACGGTCGAGAATTGAACTAACTAATTATCTCGACCGTCCATCTAATCCTAGTTAGCCGCCTCGCTCAACGGACGAGGCGACTCTGCGCCGAGCCGGACCAACCACAGCTCGCCAACTCAACACGCCGACCCGCTGACCGCACACATTAGCTTCATCTTCTTTGTTGCGACGACGCGAAATGGACGGCCGAGAGCTCTCCGGCGAGATCCAACGGTGAGATCTCGCCGGAAAAGTCTCAAACCAACGGCGATCGACTCTATTCGACCTCTAGACCAACATATCTAAGAATCAAGCAATTTCATCCATAGAATCACGAGCAATCAGCTTCGCACGTACACGGCATTCCGGACTTCAATCAAGCAATATAGAACATATCTATCGAATTAAAGCTTCGTGTACACTCAAAGTGAGTTCAGAACACTTACCTCGGGTTCAGATTGAACCCGCAGTAGCTTGAATGACCTAGTCGAAGTCCGACCAAGTCGCGGCTGGTTGTAGGTTAGACTCGAGGTTTTCGAACAAGATAGATGCAAAACAGAGATGCGAACCAGTCGCTGATGCTCCGGGAACAAAACGCACACAAGAATTAAGATGATTATGCTCGCAAAGGCAGGGATACCATGAACACGCAGAGAGAAAATCGAGAAGTAGACTTACCGTTTCTGGAGATCTGAAGCTAATTGAGCGATCGCGATCGCTTCTCCAAGGTGCTAGAGGACTTCCGGAAGTGGTTTGGTGCTCCGATTTGATCTGAATCAGCCGGGCGAAGAACTTGCGGACCACGCTCAAGCTTTCATCAATGGAGGGTGACGAGAGCTTTTCCTCTCTTTAACTCACTCTCTCACTAATCATTAAGCTTGGTGAGCACGAATGAGCCTCCTCTTGTTCTAGAATCCTCTTGGCCTTTTATACTCGTTTTTGAATTCTCGCGCGCACGGGAGCTTGAGTCGGCGACGTCCTCACGTGCTAATCACATGCCAATCGGCCCGCCGGACGGTGACGGAATCATTACGATTCCGTCCAAGTCTGTTAGAAGTCCGTCGAGCCTAAAACGAGCACAAATTGCACTTAAGCTTGAAAATATTGACTTTCGGACGCCGGCGCCTTTGACCGGCGATTGCGACGACTTCCGGCAGCCATTGGCCGAGCCGCGGGTGGCAAATGACGTGTTTTGTCTTGAAGAACAAAACGCCTCCCAGAATTGATCCAATTATAGCCAATTGAATGTCCAATTTGATCGCCAAAATTAGCCTTCGAATCTGCAAAACGTCATAGGCTCGAGGAAGAAGATGAAATCGTCTTGGACCGGTTCGACCGGTCCGACGGCAAGGTCGACCGGCCCGAACCTGCTCGCACAGGTTGAATTTTCACAATTTTCAAAATTAAACGAAATCGGTTGGGAATTTTTGAAATTAATCTTCAAAATTGCACTTAGGGGCCCGGATATTACTTAGAAAAGTGTTTTTGCCCAAAATTTTCTATCAATTTGCACAAAAACCCCAAATTTTTCAAAATTCCCAAATTGGGGAAAATTCCGATTGGGCGTCAATTTGATAAAATTGGACTATGAGACCCATTCCAATCGATTTAGAATGTATGAAAACATAGGGGACCAGTCCAATTATTCATGATAGTCCCTCAATTAAAAGTAATTTCAAAAATTGGCCAATTGAGGGACTAAATTGCAAATAATTTGGGGATTTCATGCAAGCTGCGCAATTCGTGCGATTGAGGGTGCAATTGATCAAATTGAAGTTCAAAGGGACTGTAATTGAATGTCTAGACTTAAGATGTGCAAAAATTGTAAATAAAAAGACTCAATTGGTATTTTTTATGAAAATCCAACCTTAGGCATTGTGAAGGAACACCTAAAATTGAACTTAATTTTTAATTTTTCTTAAGGTCAATATGAAAAGGGAATTAAAATAAAAATATGGGATATTTTGTGTATTTTTGTGACCTCGAAAAGTATTTTTTATGATTTTTCAAAGATTTTTCCTATTTTCCGAAAATATTAAAAAATGCGAAAAATATGAAAAATTATTTTTTGTCCCAAATTGGTTCCTTAGGTTTGGCCAAGGCGTCCAATGTTGATTTTTTTAATTTCTTGATTTTTTGTGAATTTTTAGTGAATTTAGGAAAATAAAACTAAAGGAAAACCGACTAAAAAATTCAGGTGTCAACAACTGCCCCTCTTTGAAAGTAATCTCGGTTAGAGGTTGCTTTCAAAGACAATGTGACACCTGAATCCTTAATCGACTCTGTTGGGGAAAAATCTAAAGGAAAAGTCTTGACATCCAATTGCTTTACCTTCGCAGCTTTAAAGCTCTAACTCCGGGGGAATTGTTTCATTCATGCTCGTCTTATGTGAAAGGGAGATGAAAAGAGAAAGAGACTTACCCGTAGCTCACCTGTCTCGTGGCCTAAAATATGTTGATCCGAGGTTTGGGAAAATGATTACATGGAATTACCTCCCGAATGTTCCCGGCGAGATTTCGCGATGGTCGGCTCCGTCCGGGTGTCGAGTGGTGATTTGAAGACCTAAAAGGGAGGTTCACCCTTGTAACAAAGGGATTTCACCTATTCAAAATGGGTTTGACTATCCACCGGGGATTCATCATTTAAAAAAGGGCAGATCGGCTTTCATCTAGGAAGCTACTCACCGTCAGGAAGGGAGGTTCACCCTTGTAACAAAGGGGTTTCACCTATTTAAAAGAGATTGGCTATCCTCCATACGGGGACTCACCATCTAAAAAGCAGATCGGCTTTCGTCTATGCAGCTACTCACCATCTGAGAGAGGGGTTCACCCTTGTAACAAAGGGGTTTCACCTATTCAAAAGAGATTGGCTATCCTCCATGCGGGGACTCACCATCTAAAAAGCGGATCGGCTTTCGTCTATGCAGCTACTCACCGTCCGAGAGGGGTGCCATCTCGAGGACCTAGGTTGACTAGTACACCTGCGTAAGCTCAAACCCTATTTCAAATTTTCTAAAAAGCAGATCGGCTTTCGTCTATCCAGCTACTCACCGTCCGAGAGGGGGCCATCCGAGGACCTAGGTTGACTAGTGTACCTACGTAAGCTCAAACCCTATTTCAAATTTTCAAAAAAGCAGATCGGCTTTCGTCTATCCAACTTACTCACCGTCCGAGAGGGTGCCATCCGAGGACCTAGGTTGACTAGTATACCTACGAAAGCTCAAACCCTATTTCAAATTTTCTAAAAAAGCGAGATCGGCTTTCGTCCATCCAGCTACTCACCGTCCGAGAGGGTGCCATCCGAGGACCTAGGTTAACTAGTGTACCTACGTAAGCTCAAACCCTATTTCAAATTTTCAAATAAGCAGATCGGCTTTCGTCTATCCAGCTACTCACCGTCCGAGAGGGTGCCATCCGAGGACCTAGGTTAACTAGTGTACCTACGTAAGCTCAAACCCTATTTCAAATTTTCTAAAAAGCGGATCGGCTTTCGTCTATCCAGCTACTCACCGTCCGAGAGGGTGCCATCCGAGGACCTAGGTTGACTAGTGTACCTACGTAAGCTCAAACCCTATTTCAAATTTTCTAAAAAGCAGATCGGCTTTCGTCTATCCAAATACTCACCGTCCGAGAGGGTGCCATCGAGGACCTAGGTTGACTAGTGTACCTACGTGAAGCTCAAACCCTATTTCAAATTTTCTAAAAAAGCAGATCGGCTTTCGTCTATCCAGCTACTCACCGTCCGAGAGGGTGCCATCCGAGGACCTAGGTTGACTAGTGTACCTACGTAAGCTCAAACCCTATTTCAAATTTTCTAAAAAAGCGAGATCGGCTTTCGTCTATCCAAATTACTCACCGTCTAAGAGTGTGCCATCCGAGGACCTAGGTTGACTAGTGTACCTACAGAAGCTCAAACCCTATTTCAAATTTTCTAAAAAGCGGAGGGTGCACGGACCTGGGGATGCCAGAAGACCCGCAGAAAATCCAAGTTAATCAAATCTTTAAAATGTAACTTTTCCGAGGATTTGGGATCACCAAGGAACCCGCAGAAAGTTCAATCAAACATCATTAGAATGACAATTCTAAGTTACGGGGAGAAACTTAAGAATTCTAGACAAATTTTCAAAGTGTATTTGCGAAGGAAACATGTCCAATCACAATTTCAAATTTTCACTGGGGATGGATTTTGAATGACACATCCTGAGTGTTCTACAAAAAAGGTTGTCTTAAAAGTTTTTCAAAAGGGTTTTCCTTCATCCAAGAGGGCTTCTCACCATTTTGGAAAGGCTTTTCTTAAAATTCAAATCCGCTCACAGGAAACCTAACCTCGAGGTTTCGGGATCATTCGAGATGTATACAATCTAACTAATCGGAGAAGGCATTTTAAAAGGGATCGTAATTCGAGCCAGGTCAAAGGCTTATCAAAGGATATTCATTTTGAGGTTTAGAAATGAATCTTGATCAAAAATAGCATTCTTCGGGTTTACAAGTCAAGAACCCCGAAGATATGATAAGACAGGATTGTACTTACCTCTTTAAGCGGTAGCTTCCTGTATGATTTCTTGCATCAACCTGAAACATCTCTTAGATCAGAAAAGTTTTGGTGACAAGTTGTATCTTGGATTAAGGTGGGCTCTTTAAGAAAAGGCCATATTTTCAAAAGAGGGGTGAACTTTGGTGATCACCCCGACATTTTCCAGCATTCATTTGCTTTTGCAGTAGATTCATGATCATTTTTTCTTCAATCGATGTCGCGACCCCCTCCGTCGGATCGGTCCCGGCGGGGCGAGTAGGGTTAACGAGCCGATCCCCCTTTTATATATATTTTACTTTTTTGGGGATCGCGGGTCTCTCCCAAGACCCATTACTCGAATCGCGATGTCGGATAAAAATTTATAAAATATCGAAATTGACCTTGTGTGGTCGGGTGGCATGTGCGATGTGTACATGCAATCTTGGAGTCGCCACCGATCGATTTATTGGAAGGTACGATCGGAAAACCTTACCGAGCGGTCGAGAGAAACCGTTCGGTTCCGCGAAACCCAGAGATTTTTGGGTCCGGGGACTTGGTTACGCCAAATTTCATATTTGACGCCCTTTCGGTTACCGATGTTGATTGTTTTTCTAATCTAGGATTTCATGCGGATGTAATATCGGGTGAGGTAGGCCCTAACGGTTCTAAGTTTTCACGCAGATGGGAATTTTTATCCTAATCAATCACAATCAGAAAAATTTAAAAGCACAATCAAAGCAATCAAAATCCATCAAATCAAATGAACAAGTCTAATATGACCCTATCGGCCCACAGAAATTTCAAATTTAAGTTTCGGGGTTGGTTCGGGACAATTTGGGGGCGGAAGGCCCGGAAGGGTAGAATGGTCATTTTTGGGGTTCGGGACCCGAAAATCACGAAATTTCGATTTGGCCGGTTGAATGTGGCCGTTTCTCATTTTTGTGATTTTTCTTGAATTTTTCTAATTTTTTCTATTTTTTGGAATTTTTATTTATTTTTCAAAAATATTGGAAATTTTCCGGATCGACATAGATCGACCCTCGAAGTCTCAAAATTTTCGATCCAGACTTTATGAGTCCCGAATCGATCTACAAATTTTTAGAAATTTTTTGTGAAAATCTGGGAATTTTTATGAATTTTCTAAGTATTTTTGCAATTTTTTGATTTTTGGAAATTTCTTTTTTATTTTTTTTTTATTTTTTTTATTAGCAAACCGGACCGGGTCAACCGGTCAACGGCCGGTCAAACCCGGTCCGACCGGACGCAGACCCACTCCACACAAAACGACACCGTATATGTATTTACTAAATTTCTTTTTGATTTTCTAAACTAATTTCTAATAATCGGAATATACTAAAATGGAATGGACGACCACGATTTACTATAAAATCCATCTTGACCGTCGACTCATTTTCACTAAAACGACGCCGCTTCTGGACACTCTCTACCAAAACGACGACGCACGCCATATCAAACGAACGGACGGTCACGATTTCTTCTGGACCTAATCCGGACCGTCTATCTTTCTCGAAAACAAAACGACGCCGTGTTCACTAACTAGACGGACGGCCGTGATTGACTTCAAATTTGATCCGACCCGTCCACTCTCCTATGACCAAAACGACGCCGCATCCTTTAATACGCTGAACGGCTAAGATTGATTCTAAGTTTGATCTGGACCGTTCGTCCGTTCAAACGGCCAAACGACGACGCATTACAAAGTTAAAACGGCACCGTTTCGGTTATTTTCGAATTTCTATCTAATATACTAATATCTAAAAAATACGAAACAAACAGATCCGACGGCCTAGAATTAAAAAACTTGATTTATTATGGCCGTCCGATCTGCCGAGTCAGCTAAACCGATCTAACGGCCAACTGACTCAGCGCCAAAGTGGACCAATGATCGCCCCACACCTGGACCTTTGACCGGTTGACCGCGCCACGTCATCGTCGTCTTCTACCTCTCGACGACCACAAAACGGACGGCCAGAATCGCTCCGGCGAGATCCAACGGTGAGATCTCGCCGGATCGGTGCAAAACCAACGCCGATCGACTCAATCTAAACTCTATATTGACATATCTCAAAATCAAAACATTTCATTCGTAAAATCACGAGAATCGGATCATATACAATCGCGGCATCTAGAACTTCAATCGAGCAATGTAGAGCATAACAACGGAATTAAAGCTTCAAGCACACTCGAATCGAGTCAAGAGTACTTACCTCGGGCTCCGATCGAGCCCGGAGTCGCCGGATTCGCCTGGCCGAAGATCGACCGGACCGCGTGATGTTGAAGGTTCGATTGAGGCGACTCGGACAAAATCAATGCAGAAAAATGTTGCGATCGTGGTTAGTGAAGTTCCAAAGGCAAAAGGCACACGTCAATTTCAATAATCATGCATGAGAAAGTGATGTGCCATGATCGCACCGAGAAATGATCAAAGAAATGACTCACCGATCTAGGAGATTTCAGGTCAATCCAGGTGGTGCGGTTGCTTCTCCTCAGCTCGGGCGAACTTCCTGCGGTGATTTGATGCTCCGATTTGGTCTGGATCCGCCGGGCGAGCTCCTCACGGTTGAGCTCCGGCGAAGAGGCGACGAGACTCGCGAGGGCTTCTCTCTCTTCCACTCTCGCTTTCTCTCTCTATTCGGGTACTTTAGTGAGCAGAATGAACCTTTTTTTACATCCAGAACCTTCTTGGCCTTTTATAGTTGGTTTTGAATTTGGGCGCGCGCACGGGCGAGTTTGGCCTAGCTGTCCACACGTGTGGACATGCGCAAAATGGCTCGCCGGACGGTGACGGAATCGTTAAGATTCCGTCCAAAACCGTTTGAAGTCCGTCGGGTCCAAAACGAGCGTGAATTGCACCTTAACTTGAAAATATTGACTTTCACCTCGCCGGCCCTTTGACCGTCGATTCCGCCGTGTTCCGGTGGCCATTGGCCGTGCCACCGGCGGCGATCGACGCGTCTTAACCCGCACCATAAAACCCCCACCACAATTGAGTCAATTAGGATCGAATTGCCCTCCAATTTGATCGTTGAAACTTGACATTCAAATCTGTAATTCGCGCAAATGAGAGGTTGAAGACGACACTGTTTGGACCGGTTCGACCGGTCCGACCAATGGTTAAACCGGTCCGAACCGGTTCGGACGGTGAATTTTGTGAATTTTTCAAAATTTAATGAAATTGAGTGGGAATTTTTGCAATTAAACCTCAAAATTGGAATTAGGGGCCTGGATATTATCTATAAATGCAATTTTTCCCGAAAGTTCATGTCAATTTACACAAAAACCCCAAATTTTTCCAAAATCCCAAATTGGGGAAAAGTTCAATTGGATGTGTAATTGATCAAATTGGTCCCCGAAACCTATTCCAATCGATTTGAAATGCATTAAAACCCTAGGGGTAGTCCAATTTTGCAATGATAGTCCCTCAATTAAAAGTAATTTCAAAAATTGACCGATTGAGGGACTAAATTGAAAATATTTTGGGGATTTTGCCTAATTCGTGCAATTCGTGCAATTTAGGGTGCGATTGATCAAATTGAAGTTCAAGGGGATTGCAATTGAATGTCTAGACCTAAAATGTGCAAAAATTGCAAATAAAAAGACTCAATTGGTATTTTTTATGCAAATTCAACCTTAGGCATTGTGAAGAAACACCTAAAATTGAACTTAATTTTCAATTTTTCTTGAGGTCAATATTAAAAGGGAATTAAAAGAGAAATATTGAACATTTTTCTGTATTTTTGCGACCTCGAAAAGTATTTTTTATGAATTTTTCAAGTATTTTCCTATTTTCGAAAATATTAAAAAAATGCGAAAAATATGAAAAATTATTTTTTGTTCCAAATTGGTTCCTTATGCTTGGCCAAGGCTTCCAATGTTGATTTTATAATATTTTTTGATTTTTTGTGAATTTTTAATGAATTTTGGAAAATAAAACTAAAGGAAAACCGACTAAAAATTCAGGTGTCAACACTTGCCCCTCTTTGAAAGTAATCTCGGTTAGAGGTTGCTTTCAAAGACAAGGTGACACCTGGATCCTTAATCGACTCTGCTGGGGAAAAATCTAAAGAAAATAAGTCTTGACATCAAATTGCTTTACCTTTGCAGTTTAAGCTCTAACTCCGTGGGGAATTATTTCCAATTTATGCTCATTTCATGTGAAAGAGAGATGAGAAGAGAGAGAGACTTACCCGTAGCTCACCTGTCTATGGTTTGAGATTTGTTGATCCGAGGTTGAAAAATTGAATGCATGGAATTACCTGTGGACGGTTTGGCGCGATTTTGCAATGGTCGTCCGTCCGTGAGTGTCGAGTGGTGATTTGAAGATTTGGAAGGAAGGTTCACCCTTGTAACAAAGGGGTTTCACCTATTTAAAATGGGTTTGACTATCCACTAGGGATTCATCATTTAAAAAAAAAAGGGGCAGATCGGCTTTCGTCTCTCCAACTACTCACCGTCCGAAAGGGAGGTTCACCCTTGTAACAAAGGGGTTTCACCTATTTGAAAGAGATTGGCTATCCTCCATGCGGGGACTCACCATCTAAAAAGCGGATCGGCTTTCGTCTCTCCAGCTACTAACCGTCGAGGGGGAGGTTCACCCTTGTAACAAAGGGGTTTCACCTATTTAAAAAGATTGGTTATCCTCCATGCGGGGACTCACCATCTAAAAAGCGGATCGGTTTTCGTCTCTCCAACTACTAACCGTCTCGAAATGGAGGTTCACCCTTGTAACAAAGGGGTTTCACCTATTTAAAAAGATTGGCTATCCTCCATGCGGGGACTCACCATCTAAAAGCAGATCGGTTTCGTCTCTCCAGCTACTAACCGTCGAGGGGAGGTTCACCCTTGTAACAAAGGGGTTTCACCTATTTAAAAAGATTGGCTATCCTCCATGCGGGGACTCACCATCTAAAAGGCGGATCGGCTTTCGTCTCTCCAGCTACTAACCGTCGAGGGGGAGGTTCACCCTTGTAACAAAGGGGTTTCACCTATTTAAAAAAGATTGGCCATCCTCCATGCGGGGACTCACCATCTAAAAAGCGGATCGGTTTTCGTCTCTCCAGCTACTAACCGTCCGAGAGGGTGCCATCTACGAAGGACCTAGGTTGACTAGTGTACCTACTGAGCTCAAACCCTATTTCAAATTTTCAAATAAGCGGATCGGTTTCGTCTCTCCAGCTACTAACCGTCCGAGAGGGTGCCATCCTCGAGGACCTAGGTTGACTAGTGTACCTGAGTTAGCCTCAAACCCTATTTCAAATTTTCAAATAAACGAGATCGGTTTTCGTCTCTCCAACTACTAACCGTCCGAGAGGGTGCCATCCTGAGGACCTAGGGTTGACTAGTGTACCTCTGGAGCTCAAACCCTATTTCAAATTTTCAAATAAGCAGATCGGTTTTCGTCTCTCCAGCTACTAACCGTCCGAGAGGGTGCCATCGAGTAACCTAGGGTTGACTAGTGTACCTCAGAGCTCAAACCCTATTTCAAATTTTCAAATAAGCGGATCGGTTTTCGTCTCTCCAGCTACTAACCGTCCGAGAGGGTGCCATCCGAGGACCTAGGTTGACTAGTGTACCTACGTAGCTCAAACCCTATTTCAAATTTTCAAATAAGCGAGATCGGTTTTCGTCTCTCCAACTACTAACCGTCCGAGAGGGTGCCATCTCGAGGACCTAGGTTGACTAGTGTACCTACGAGCTCAAACCCTATTTCAAATTTTCAAATAAGCGAGATCGGTTTTCGTCTCTCCAGCTACTAACCGTCCGAGAGGGTGCCATCCGAGGACCTAGGTTGACTAGTGTACCTACTGAGCTCAAACCCTATTTCAAATTTTCAAATAAGCGGATCGGTTTTCGTCTCTCCAGCTACTAACCGTCCGAGAGGGTGCCATCCGAGGACCTAGGTTGACTAGTGTACCTACGAGCTCAAACCCTATTTCAAATTTTCAAATAAGCGGGATCGGTTTCGTCTCTCCAGCTACTAACCGTCCGAGAGGGTGCCATCCGAGGACCTAGGTTGACTAGTGTACCTACAGAGCTCAAACCCTATTTCAAATTTTCAAATAGTGGGGGATCCGAGGACTTGGGGACTCCAGAAGACCTGTAGAAAATCCAAGTTAATCAAATCTTAAAATGCAACTTTTCTGAGGATTTGGGATCACCAGGGGATCCTGCAGAAAGTTCAATCAAACATCATTAGAATGACAATTCTAAGTTCTGGGAAGAGATTTAAGAATTCTTAGACAAATTTTCAAAGTGTATTTGCAAAGGAAACATGTCCAATCTCAATTTCAAATTTTCACTAGGGATGGATTTTGAAATGACGTACCCCGAGTGTTCTACAAAAAGGGGTGTTTTAAAAGTTTTTCAAAAGGGTTTTCCTTCATCCAAGAGGGCTTCTCACCATTTGGGAAGGTTTTTCTTTAAATTCAAATCTGCTCACAGGAAACCTAACCTTGAGGTTTCGGGATCATTCGAGATGCATACAATCTGACTAATCGTAGAAGGCATTTTAAAGGGACCGTAATTCGGGCCAGGTCAAAGGCTCATCAAAGGATATTCATTTTGAGGTTTAGAAATGAATTTTGATCAGAAATAGCTTCCTCGGGTCTACAAGTCAAGAACCCCGAAGTCACGATAAGACAGGATTGTACTTACCTCTTTAAGCGGTAGCTTCCTGTATGATTTCTTGCATCAACCTGAAACACCTCTTAGATCGAAAAAGTTTTGGTGACAGGTTGTATCTTGGTTTAAGGTGGGCTCTTTAAGAACGGCCATATTTTCAAAGATGGGTGAACTTTGGTGATCACCTTGACATTTTTCAGCTTTCATTTGCTTTTGCAATTGATTCATGATCATTCTTTCTTCAATCGATTTTGAGGATTTTCCTCTTTTCATCTTGATGATTTTTCTTTGAGAATTGCCCTTTTTCGGGATGCTCTTTTCATGGGCTTTGGCCTTGCTTTTACCAGGCACTTTGCTTTTTCTAGCCCTTTCATTCTTCATCATTTTTACATTGACCGGCTCTTTTGAGACCAATATCAAAAATTCTTCCAAATTATGCATCTTGACTTATTGCCGGTAATTCCTTTGCTTGCCCCGATGTGGGGAGGGTGATCACTAATAAGGGTTTAGAAACGAATATTCAAAGGTTCAAATTGGCTCTTCAAAGGGTAAGTATTTGGGGATATAGAAATGAAGTACTTTTCTTCACTTTGAGGTGTTCCAAGTCTCTGCTAGAAATCACCTGAAGCTATCACAAAAAGATTGATGCAGGTCAGTACAATAAAGTCTTACCCGATCTTTTCTCCAAGGAATCATCCAATGAACCTCCAAATATGCCCCAGTGCGGGGTGGTTCTTGACAGGGTTGTATTCATAAAATTCTCCCTTTTTGGCTCTGATTGGTTATCAAGGGATATAAATGTGTATGGATAATTTTGAAATGGAAATGCCTTTCATCATTTCAATCCATGTAATCACCGCGAATGATCCCTACGTCCCAAAATTAAGCTCTTTCGCTCCATCACTCTCACTCATCACTCAAGTGTATCGGGGACGTGTTTGAGGATAATGTTTGCCTCTTTTCATCTGAAGGATCAGTCTTTTGAAAAACTTTCAAAACATGCCCTTTTTATAGGAACTCAGGGTATTTCATCAAAAATTCATCATTCGCCAAAATCTTCATTGAGAGGGTATTCAAAAGACGTTTCTGAAATTTGAAAGGAATGTTTCTTTGAAAGAGCTCTGTTGCTTTGCAAATCCAAATTTTTCCACGTTTTAAGCATAACAGTGTATGAAAATACTTTGTAAAGGAGGAGAACCTCAAACCTGTCTTCTTCAAATATTGACTTTTATCCCCTGTAAAAACAAAAGGAAACAATCAGCTCAAGATATTCAAAATTTTAAGTTCCGAAGCGATTTCTTCTCATCCCCTCCGGATGTTGACTCCCATTTCCTCCTTCGGATGTCGACTCCCGTTTCCCGTAAAAATAAAAGGAAGCAAATCAGCTAAAGATGTTCAAAATTTCAAATCCCGAAGCGGCTTCCTCCTGTCTTCTTCGGATGTCGACTTCAGTTTCCCCAGAAGAACAAAAAGAATCAATCGGTTCAAAGATATTCAAATTTTCAAATCCCGAAATGATTTCTTCTTGTCTCCTTCGAATGTTGACTCTCGTTTCTCGCTTTGATCAATTGCTCTACAAAGTTCTTCATGATTCCCAATCTACCTGCAAAATACGAGACGTATGCAAATGCATGTATGCAAATGTCATGCGAATGCAAAATCTTTGTGTGACTCAGATCTGCTCATCAATCGCTTTGAAGCTCAATTTATTTCAAGGAAAATATCTCTTCACGGCGTCCGCATTTACTGGACTTGTCAAATCTTCTCCGTCCATGTTTACAAGTATAAGAGCTCCCCGGATAAGACTTTCCGAATCACGTAGGGGCCTTCATAATTTGGCATAAATTTGCCTCCTGGGTGTTGTGCATTTGGAAGCATTTTCTTCACAACTAGCATCCCCGCTTCAAAATTTCTGGGCTTAACCTTCTTGTTAAAAGCTCTGGCCACCTTTTTTCGATAATTTTGACCATGACAGATAGCCCTTAATCGCCTTTCATCAATCAAATTCAATTGTTCGTGTCTCTGCCGGTCCCACTCATCCTCTGTGAGTTCTATTTGAGACAGGATCCTTAAAGAGGGGATTTCCACCTCTACCGGTAGGATTGCTTCCATACCGTATACCAAAGAATAGGTAGTTGCCCCGGTTGAAGTACGAATGGAAGTTCGGTAGGCCATGAGAGCATACGACAATCTTTCATGCCAATCTCGATATTTCTCAGCAGTTTTGGCCAATATCTTCTTGATGTTCTTGTTTGCCGCTTCCACGGCTCCGTTCATTTGTGGGCGGTAAGGTGAAGAGTTAAGGTGTCGTACCTTAAATTGTTCCAATAGTTGATCGACAACCTTGTTGTTCAAATTTGAGCCATTGTCTGTAATGATGGCTCTTGGCACTCCATATCTTGAGATGATATCTCGCTTGATAAACTTAGCCACACTATTCGCGGTGACATTGGCATATGAGCTGGCTTCAATCCATTTAGTGAAGTAGTCAATAGCCACCAAAATAAAGCGATGTCCGTTTGAGGCCTTTGGGTTGATAGGGCCAATCATATCAATTCCCCACATGCGGAATGGCCATGGCTCTGACATTTGATGTAGCTCGGTTGGCGGCGCATTTATCCTGTCGCCGTATACCCGGCATTGATGACAGGATCTAACATGCTGGTTGCAATCCGACTCGATAGTCAACCAGTAATACCCGAGTCTCATGATCTTCTTGGCGAGGAGGTGGCCATTCATATGCGGTCCACATTCCTCTTCATGAATCTCTTTCATAATGAGATTTGCTTCTTTGGAATTCACGCACCTCAGCGGGACCGAGTCAAAGGATCTCTTGTATAGGATCTGTCCGCTGAGGAAAAATTTAGATGCCATCTTGCTTATGTACTTTTTATCTTCTGGTTGACTGTCTTGTGGGAATTCGCCCTTCGGTAGGTAATTCTTGATGTCGTGGTACCACGGTTCTTCATCGTGTTCTTCTTCAATGACCATGCAGTATGGAGGTTGCTCAAGGATGTCAATCCTTAACGGCTCTATCTCAAGGCCGTCTTGCACTTGTAACATGGCTGATAGTGTGGCCAAAGCATCAGCAAAGTGATTCTGAGTTCTTGGCGTATATTCAAAAGTGATCTCCTCAAAATGTTGGATCATCTCCTCGAGGTACTTATGATAAGGAATAAGCTTGGGATCCTTTGTCTTCCACTCCCCTTGAGTTTGTAAAATGATTAGCATGGAATCTCCATATACCAGCAGCTTCTTCACCTTTAATGAGATAGCCAATTGTAATCCTAGTATGCAGGCTTCATATTCGGAAATGTTGTTGGTGCGGGGGAATGCCAACTTGGCTGAAACTGGATAATGTTGATCTTCGGGGGATATCGAAGCGCCTCAGTGCACGATCCAATGAGGTTCACCGCACCGTCAAAGTACATTGTCCATTTGTCTTCCGATATATTCAGAATTTGACCTCCCTTGTTTCGCTCCGAAACGTCCTTAGGAGGATTCTCGGCTAGCATGTCAGCAATTGCTCTTCCCTTGACGGACTTCTGGGGAGAGGTTTTGATATCAAACTCTGAAAGCAGTATTTGCCATTTAGCCATCTTTCCTAGCAATGTCGGCTTCTCCAAAAGGTACTTGATAGGGTCATTTTCAGTGACCAATTCTATATGATAATGCAGTGTATCTTGCCTCAATCTGCGGAGGACCCAAACCAATGCTACACAAGTCCTTTCCACTGCTGGGTATTTGACTTCAGATGTTGTGAACTTTTTGCTCAAATAATATATAGCCCGTTCCTTATGATCCTTGGGGTTAGTTTGGGCAAGTAAAGCCCCCAAGGATTCATCATTAACCGTCAGATATAGAGTTAAAGGAATGTTAGGGATAGGAGGTACCAACACCGGAGGTTGTACCAAATATTCCTTGATCTTCTCAAATGCTTGTTGGCATTCCGCATCCCATTTGACCTTTGCACCTTTCTTTAGCAACTTGAAGAAGGGTTTCGCCGTTTCCGACAGGTTGGGATACGAATCTGGATATATAATTCAACCTTCCCAAGAGACCCCTTACTTCCTTAACAATGGAAGGAGTTCCTATTTCCCATATGGCTTTAATCTTGGAAGGGTCAATTTCAATACCACGATTGCTCACCACAAATCCTAGCAGCTTTCCGGATCTTGCACCAAATACGCATTTCGCAGGATTCAACTTGAGCTTATACTTTCTTAATCGATCAAATAATTTCTTCAGGACTTTAACATGGTCTTCTCCAGGTTTGGACTTGGCAATCATATCATCCACATAGACCTCAATCTCCTTATGTATCATGTCATGAAAAAGGGTCACCATAGCCCTTTGATACGTTGCCCCTGCATTTTTCAATCCAAATGGCATTACCTTGTAGCAGAAAGTTCCCCATTGCGTAGTGAATGAGGTCTTGATCTTATCTTCTTCCTTCAGCATGATCCGATTATATCCCGAGAATCCATCCATAAAGGAGAATAATTCAAAGTCCGCAAGATCGTCGACGAGCACATCAATGTGCGGTAAGGGAAAATCATCCTTCGGACTAGCTTTGTTCAAGTCCCGATAATCCACGCATATTCTAATTTTCCCGTCTTTCTTCTTTACTGGTACGATGTTGGCGACCCAATCAGCATATGGGACAACCTCGATAAATCCAACTTTAAGGAGCTTCATCACCTCTTCCTTGATCTTATCCGCCAGTTCAGGATTCATCCTTTTAGGTGATTGATTTACTGGTGTGCAAGAAGGATTGGTGGGCGAGCATGCTCCACAATTTCACGATCTAGCCCCGGCATGTCAGCATATGACCAGGCGAAAATATCTTGATATTCCTTGAGTAACGCCCGTCATCCTTAAAACATCCGCTGCGGAGAGGTGTCCTCCTATTTTCTCTTCCTTGACGCAATGAGAATCTCCCAGTTAATAGTGATGGGTTCTTCGAAATAGGGGGTTTAGATTCTTCAAAACAATCCCATTCTTGCTTGATATCGCTCACATCAACCTCGTCTATATCAACTTCACATGCATAGTCATCGAGCTGATCTCGAGTCACATATTAACCTGTTATGTATGGGTGGGATGACATGCCCGAAATGCATCATGAAAGGTTAGTATTCAAAGATGATAAAATTGAAGGATGCATGATTCCTATCATGAAAACATTTTTCAAATTTCAATTTTCTTAGATAAGGAAAGGAGAACTAGTCCACGATCTTCCCGGACATCCCGGTTCTCAAAAGCTGTTTAAAACCCTAGATCATATGGCGGATCGGGCCTCAAGTTTCATGGTAGAATCAATTGTCATCATCGGACCAATCCGTTGCTCCACATGTCCGTAATCAAATTTGAAATGTTTTTCATTAATAAATGCAACTAAGAACAATACAAGATCGCACTTCACTGGATCACAAGCATGTGACCCAAAGGGTGCTAAAACATCAAAAAGCTTTAAAGCAAATGCAGTAATCAAAATGCATTAAAAGATAAAGTTCGGAAAAGAGCCTTTTACTCGGGGGTGGGGAAATCATCGTCCAGCCACTCAATTATCACGTTCACCCGATTATCCAGGAACGGGTTGAATAAGTCCGGCTCTGCATCCTCAGAGATGTCTTCATCTTCCAGCCATTTGCCTCCCTTAGAGAATACCTCGAATAAAGGGTTTAGGAACATTTTTCCTCTAGCTTTCCATACATCGGTGCCTATGAAACGGCCACCTTGGCGTCCACGGTCTCCATAACGATTGTTTCGACCTCGGCCTCGACCTATGTTATTTTTCGCTATTCCATTATAACCCAGACCAACCTTGTGGTCATTTGAGCCCAAATTCAAAGGGTTACGGATTCCCTGACCATATTTCCCTAATCCAGCACTCGGAATAAATCCATTCGAGAGTAGCACTTTTCCCGCCATAGTTGCGGGTCTCGAAAGCTCTGTATAGCCACCTTTGCATTTGGTGACACATGCATGACAGATACAATGTCAAAGGTGTGATAACTCAGCTCCTCCTCTTTTGAGGGTTCAATGTAAGGGACCATCCCTTTTAAAGTCGCTCGATGTCCCGTCTCGCCATGGACGGTGATCAACTCGACCCTTGACCACAAATTTTAACTTTTGATGCGAGAGAGGAAGGTACCGCTCCGGACACATGAATCCACGGTCTTCCCAGGAGCAGGGTGAAGGCGCTTGGAATATCCAACACTTGGAACGGTATAGAGAAAGTTACCGGTCCAATGTCAATGTCCAGCTCAATCTCTCCTACAACATTCTTGGAGACTCCATCAAATGATCGGATGGTGGCCTTGGATGTCTTCACAAAATCTTCATTGATCCCCAAGCTTCTCAAAGTGCTTAGTGGACACAAAGGTTGAAAGCGGAACCATTATCAATCAAGACGTGAGGAACCTCCTTCCCGTGACACCTCACAGCTATGTAGAGGGCTCATTGTGAACTCGCCCTTCTTTCGGGAAGTCTTCGTCCGAGAAGGATATCCGGTCCTTCGAAGGATAGCACCCACAAAGTTTCCTAATTGCACTTCGTTAATTGTTTCCGGAACATGCACCTCATCCAAGCACTTTCAAAAGGGCATCCTTGTGCTTTTCAGAATTTTTGAAGAGATCCAAGAAGGAAATCCGTGCGGGCATCTTCCGCAGCTTGGTCAACGACCTCATATTCACCGGTCCTCACAACCGATTGCAACTTCTCAACCTCTTCCGCAGTTGGGACTCTCTTTTCGGAATCCGCTTCTCTCGGGGGATAACATCTTCCGGATCTCATTATGGCGTCAATCTCGCCCGTTCCATAATTCCAATGAACTGCCCTTGAGTTGTACTCTTCCACAAGCGGTAATTTAATCCTCACCGGTATGATCTTTTCTGGTAGTGATTCAGGTGTTGATGGTTTTTCCGAACTAGAAGCTTCCAACTCCCAGCTATCAACTTTGTTCAAATCAATCACGAAACGAATTGGGGCATCTATCATCCCAATCATTTCATCCTCATGAACATCCTCGGGGTTATGTTCTGGACCGGGCCTTATCGCCGTGGCATTTTCTTCATCCAGATCTCTCTGCCTTTCCCTTTTGACTCTTAGGATAATCCCCTCAATTCTCATACCGATTTCCACCGGATGTTGGAATGAGGAGTAGGTATATGCATACATACGGTCAAAGTATTCCGCCGGAAGTGACTTCAGTATGAACTCCAACATTTCTCTCTCTGATTGCGGCGGTTGCACCATCACAGCGTGTTTCTTCCACCTTCTAGCGAAAAGTTCAAAACTCTCGTCTTCCCCTTTCCGGATATTCAACAGATTAGCCTTAGTGAAATAACCTCCGATTCCAGCTTCAAAGTGTCGTATGAAGTGCTCCGATAAATCCTCCCAGCTCGGGACCCGGTCTAGGTCGATTGATTGAAACCATGTCGGCGCGAGGCCCGTTAAACTTTGTCCAAAGTTCCGGATCGGTGTTTCGTCATCTTCATGATGGCCAACCATTTGGCGAAGATAGTATGAGACATGCGCCAGAGGACACCCGGCGCCATTATACTTCGTGCGGAAGACCACTCTCGGGTTCACACCTTGGGGCGGGACATTTCTCGCTTGGGTGAGTGGCGTAATCAGCTCCTTCAACTCATCCATTTTCCTCGACACGTCATCTCCTTGCTCTTGCAGTAGAGCGATCTTTCGATTCCGTGTCTCCATGGTCCGCCGTATCTCCAGAATCCGCATATTCTCTTCTATTCTTGTGGTGTTGTTCCTGGCCATTAATTGCGATAATTCTGCTACCATAGTCGTCAAATGACGTATATGTGTTTCCAGATTAGAAAGTCGCATATCAACCTCTTGGTTCTTCCGTTCATCCCGAGGAGCCGCTTGGTCCTTAACTTCATCGATCGTTCCCACAAATTCGTCACTTGTGGGGTCATCCATTCCACCCCACCCATCGGGGACTACATCTCCGCAATTGACAAAAAAGCTTGGGGGTGCCGAATACAACACTTTAAAGTTGTAACCCCCACTATCTTCCCCAGGTTATCAACTATTTCGCCCCTCTCTAGGGCTTTCTGCAAAAATCTTCTATCGCCTCGGCGTGCTTTGTCCAGACGGATCTCATATTCGTCTATCTCTTCAATTTCTTGACCATCTTTGATGCTCATCAAATATCCCGAGGGTATTTTCAAAAGAGCTCCCATCGTAGGTTTCATTGCGAACTCCTCGGACAGCATGTCCACCGCCACGTAGGTCCCCTTGAAAGCGACATTTTCCATTCTTCCTATGACGCCCAAGCTAATCAATTTTTCCAAGCAAGCCTCTTTTTGCTCCCGGAAATACTCTCTCCTTCCGGGTATTGCGAGGCCAATGTCAAGATATCCCGCATTTTATCCATATTCACTATGAACTCCAGAACCTCCTCCTCTTCATCTCCAAAGATCGCGTTCACCTCACGATGCTCGGGTAGTGGGTTCTGCTGCACATTCGGTTCGGCTTTATCAAACTCCAGAACTTTTCCGTCGATCAATGCTTGCACCTTGAACTTCGGAGCGAGACAGTTGTCCGCGTTATGCCCCCTTTCTCCCATATGGTATACGCACGTCCGGGTCTCATCATACCCAGGAAATCTTGGCGGGTGAGCTCGAGGTGGCTCTTTTGCAACTAAACGATTCTCCAAAAGCATGGGTAACAATTTGGATAAGGGTCGGGGTAGTGGGGTGAAAACAACCGGGTTCTTCTTTCTGAATTCCGGTGGTTTGGAAGCGGTCCAGGAGGACGTTCCTTGGGTAGGAATTGAAGGCGAGAAATTTCTGGGTTTTGGCGGATTAGGGACAAAAGCTACTTCTCCGCTTTGCTCCCTAATATCCCTTCTCAAAGGGTATTGGCGTTTGAAAGGCGCCTCGGGTATCTTCTTTTCTCTTAATGCCCACTCGTGGCGCTCCGCCACCTTGATCGGGTGCGCAAATGTCCGACACCCAGAAGTGTTCGGTTTGTCGAAAAAATCAAATGGAAGGGCCTTGAGGAAAAGGTCTATTAGTTCTTCTTCCGGGACGGGCGGCTTTACCCGCACAACCAATGCTCTCCATCTCCGGGCGTAGGCGCGAACGGCCTCGCTCTTTCCTTTTATGGTCCTTAAAAGGTCCTCTCTAGTTAGGGCGGTCAAAGTGTTAAACTTGTATTGCCGAAGGAACTCGTCTGCGCGCTTTATCCCAATCGGCGAGCCTCTCTGCTCCAATTCAATGAACCACGCCAGGGCTGCCCCTGATAGGCTTTCCCGGAAGGTGTTAACCAAAGAGTGGAATGTTGTCCGAGAATTGCGACATTCGGCGCAGATAATACTTCAAGTGCGCCTTGGGACACCCGGGCCCCATTATATCTCCTTACAAAGTCTCGGTTCCTTGTAATCGCCAGGAACCTCTATCTTTTCGAACGGTGCAACCTTATCGAATCTCGAGAGCTCATAACCCCGACTCGCCAAACACTCTTCGATCTTAGCGAGCCTCTTAATTTCCTCTTCCATTTTGAGGACTTGCTTCTCCTTTTTCTCTAGATCAATCACAATGGGAGGATCTTTAGGCGGTCTCTCCGGATTCGTAGTTGGATTAGCGGCGGGCGCCGGATTAGCGTTCGCTCCATCGGATGGCCCCGCAGGAGCTTGAGAATTAGGGTCAACGGGGTATCTCCCCCGGCTTGCAATCATCATTGCCTTCATCTCCGCCACCATTGTGGCGATCACATTCATTTGATTCTCCGGATTACCCACACGAGGTGCGAGCTCTTCTTGTTCCATCCTTAACTTGCGCGTTTTGCTACGAGTCCTCGTATTTATCGCTCACCTGTTTTCGGGATATCAAATCGGTATGGGAAATATTAAAGGATTGGAGACATTGATCCGTGGTAATTGACTTTTCTATATGTATGCATGAAATGCTCATAAAAGAAATAGTATGTATTTATTACAAACCAAATTGTTCAAAGGTATCTAAAAGATAACAAATATGCAAAATCTAAATGGGGGAATGGATCTATCCAAGTCGGGGACGCTTCCACTCTTCTTGCTCTTCCGATCCGTCGGAATCCCACCGGTATGGGTCTTCTCCTTCCTCCGACATCCACTGCTCCGGATCTTCGGGAATGTACGGCTCTACTCCCGGTACGTAGGGTACTATATACTCTGGCTCATATGACTCTACTTCTTCAATCCGAGGAGATACGCACTCGGGTACATATGGCTCTACCATTGATTGGCGATACTCCTTAAACTTCTGGATATACTCCTTGGAGGCCCCGTGAACGTTCATCTCATCGTCCAAATAGTCCGGCCATTCGACTTGTTGCAGTGGGGAATTCTTCAAAGCGTGAAGAATAAGCTTGATCCGAGCCCGATACAACTCCTTTGTTTCCTTAGTGAGCTTTCCTCGTGTCATATCAAATGAGAAAATCCCGGGACAAACATCCGGTGGTATCTCTTGTAGAACTCCAAATTGCCTCACCACTCGAATGGGGTAATACGCCACAGCGCCGGTACATCCCAATAAGGGGATAGGGTTATCTTCAATACCCGAAATGCGAGCTTCTACGATCTTGGGCCAAGTCAAACGCCATCTAATATGCTCGGGTTTCAAATTGTCCAATAGCTCAACCCACTTTTTGAATGAGCATTTGGGTACAAGGGATTGACACTTAAGGAAGGATCTAAGAGGGTGAACGTGCTCATTGATCTCATAACACCCCACTCGGAGTTGGAAAGTTTTTATATGAGAGGTGAGCCACAAGTGGAGTAATCCACTAGACGCTTGGAAAACAGCCTTCTTTGAAGATTTGGAACGATTCGGGGAGAGAAAAGTTTCAGCTAAGATCATGTACGAATAATCCCAGCGACAACACGCTTGTCCGGCTATATGGGTTATGGAGGGGTCAAAAGTAGTTCTAGAAGTCGGGAATAGAACGAATGCAAAGAAAGCCAAAATGAACACCTTTCCCGATTTATGACCGGTTTCAATGGGTAGAGAGGAATAATTATCGAAAAGGAACGAGAATGTGAATTTGTTGGAATTGGACTTGTAAACTTTTTCAATCTCAGAAGTTTTAAGGCGAAGGAAACTCGATAACGAACGATTGGAGTCCATGTCCAAAGGGGGTTGAGTTATACATTCTTCAAATTTGGCCCCGATAATAGCGGTATACTCCTCAAGCGTAGGAGTCAATTCCAATCCTCGAAAGTTGAATGTCATTGTTCGCGCGTCCCATGCCTTGGTTAGTGCTTGAATGAGCGCCGGTTGGTATTCCACTTTGATCAAATCTACAAGTCGTCCCAAACGTCCTTCCACATAGGCTTTGTTGACGATGTCGAGGCGATCCCACCATATAGCGAGTTCCTTGCGCGGTATTGGGATGACTTTGATGTCTCCATTCCCCATGATCTAAAAATGCAAAAATGATGATCCTAAAGTCAATTACCACAGTTTAATATGCATATGCATGTAATGTGATGTAAATGTGCTAACCAAATTCCATGTCATCTTTTGGTAACATGAGGATCAACTACTCCCACTTGACCCAAATAAGCCAAATAGGGTAGTTATGGACCTAATCTCACCCAAAGATGGCATGTAATTTGATTAGGATCGTTTAAGCGTAATCGGGGTAGAAAGTCGCTCACAAATTGACAACTCATGGAATTTACAAGTCAAACACAATAAAGTCAAAATAGGTAGAACATGACAGTATCTAGAGATGTTCGGACAATAAATGTCGATGAAAGTACAAAATATAATGAAACCTAGAAAATGCCCCAAAGTCGTACTAATCTAGACAATCGGAATGGTATCCTCATCCGATGAAATCTCTACTATCTCGGGAAGCTTGATATCTTCTTCATCATCGGAGGATATGGTGATGACTTCCTTCTTCTTAATCGGGGAATGCTTTGGGGCTGTCTTGGTCGCACGTGGCTTTCTTGCCAACTTCATGTACAACTCCCAGATTCTTCCTTTCTCGCGCTCAAGCTCCAAATATCGTCCACATCGGGTATAATCCCAGATCTCACTACGGATGCGGTTCCGTCCGTTGAGCTCTTGTCCGTGAACAAATCCGAAAACTCGGAGTGTAGCGGGTACTCGGTCCTCGCGTCGAATGGTCCTCCGCTCCCATGTGAATACATCGGGTACATCAACACGACTTTGAGGCGCCATCTATCCTAAAAAGGAAAAATTGACTTTCAACCCCGATCGCTTAAACGATCTTACAAATTGTGATGAAATGTAGTGCGGATGTATGATATGCAAAATTTAAATTTACAAGTTCAAAATAAAAAGGGTAGAAAGCCTTACCAACCGATGTTACTCTTTTTTTTTTTTTTTTTTTGTTTTGGTTTTAGGTATACCAACCATCCATTTCACATGCTCATGAGACAGGTGAGGTTTAACTCTAAAGAAATCAAAAAGGCTCGGGTATGGACCTAAAAAGGCTCCCGCTATACAAATCGATGGGCCGCCCACAAGCGCAATCAAACAACAAGTGGGTAGGACCATCAATCTTGCATAGCGAGCGGGATCAAATATGGTCAACCCAAGTGCAATCAAACACAAGAGCTTCGCATACCGATCCCTATCTATGGCGACCTAAAAGGTGATTTCGCGGCTCGGGTTTAGGCGCTTGTGTGTGCAAATGTCGTGATCCTCAAAATATGCAAGACATGCACAACAATTTATATTCAAAACACCGCTTCAAAATTTGCATAAATAAACAAACAATCCAAAACTCCATATCTGCATCAAAAATGGTTAGCATAGACGCCACCCCTTATAACTCCCATCTGCATCAACATTTAACACTTTTTTGTTAATGGACGTACCTCATCTTCAAGAGCATCTCGAAAACGAGGTTAGAAAACAATCAGCATTTTTATCGGCTTAAATCCTCTTAAAGATGTCCCCGTGGAGTCGCCAATGCTGTCGCGACCCCCTCCGTCGGATCGGTCCCGCCGGGGCGAGTAGGGTTAACGAGCCGATCCCCCTTTTATATATATTTTACTTTTTTGGGGATCGCGGGTCTCTCCCAAGACCCATTACTCGAATCGCGATGTCGGATAAAAATTTATAAAATATCGAAATTGACCTTGTGTGGTCGGGTGGCATGTGCGATGTGTACATGCAATCTTGGAGTCGCCACCGATCGATTTATTGGAAGGTACGATCGGAAAACCTTACCGAGCGGTCGGGAGAAACCGTTCGGTTCCGCGAAACCCAGAGATTTTTGGGTCCGGGGACTTGGTTACGCCAAATTTCATATTTGACGCCCTTTCGGTTACCGATGTTGATTGTTTTTCTAATCTAGGATTTCATGCAGATGTAATATCGGGTGAGGTAGGCCCTAACAGTTCTAAGTTTTCACGCAGATGGGAATTTTTTATCCTAATCAATCACAATCAGAAAAATTTAAAAGCACAATCAAAGCAATCAAAATCCATCAAATCAAATGAACAAGTCTAATATGACCCTATCAGCCCACAGAAATTTCAAATTTAAGTTTCGGGGTTGGTTCGGGACAATTTGGGGGCGGAAGGCCCGAAAGGGTAGAATGGTCATTTTTGGGGTTCGGGACCCGAAAATCACGAAATTTCGATTTGGCCAGTTGAATGTGGCCATTTCTCATTTTTTGTGATTTTTCTTGAATTTTTCTAATTTTTTCTATTTTTTGGAATTTTTATTTATTTTTCAAAAATATTGGAAATTTTCCGGATCGACATAGATCGACCCTCGAAGTCTCAAAATTTTCGATCCAGACTTTATGAGTCCCGAATCGATCTACAAATTTTTAGAAATTTTTTGTGAAAATCTGGGAATTTTTATGAATTTTCTAAGTATTTTTGCAATTTTTTTGGATTTTTGGAAATTTCTTTTTTATTTTTTTTTTTTTTTTTTATTAGCAAACCGGATCGGGTCAACCGGTCAACGGCCGGTCAAACCCGGTCCGACCGGACGCAGACCCACTCCACACAAAACGACACCGTATATGTATTTACTAAATTTCTTTTTGATTTTCTAAACTAATTTCTAATAATCGGAATATACTAAAATGGAATGGACGACCACGATTTACTATAAAATCCATCTTGACCGTCGACTCATTTTCACTAAAACGACGCCGCTTCTGGACACTCTCTACCAAAACGACGACGCACGCCATATCAAACGAACGGACGGTCACGATTTCTTCTGGACCTAATCTGGACCGTCTATCTTTCTCGAAAACAAAACGACGCCGTGTTCACTAACTAGACGGACGGCCAGGATTGACTTCAAATTTGATCTGACCCGTCCACTCTCCTATGACCAAAACGACGCCGCATCCTTTAATACGCTGAACGGCTAAGATTGATTCTAAGTTTGATCCGGACCGTTCGTCCATTCAAACGGCCAAACGACGACGCATTACAAAGTTAAAACGGCACCGTTTCGGTTATTTTCGAATTTCTATCTAATATACTAATATCTAAAAAATACGAAACAAACAGATCCGACGGCCTAGAATTAAAAAACTTGATTTATTATGGCCGTCCGATCCGCCGAGCCGCCTAAACCGATCTAACGGCCACCTGACTCGGCGCCAAAGTGGACCAATGATCGCCCGACACCTGGACCTTTGACCGTTTGACCGCGCCACGTCATCGTCGTCTTCTACCTCTCGACGACCACAAAACGGACGGCCAGAATCGCTCCGGCGAGATCCAACGGTGAGATCTCGCCGGATCGGTGCAAAACCAACGCCGATCGACTCAATCTAAACTCTATATTGACATATCTCAAAATCAAAACATTTCATTCGTAAAATCACGAGAATCGGGTCATATACACTCGCGGCATCTAGAACTTCAATCGAGCAATGTAGAGCATAACAACGGAATTAAAGCTTCAAGCACACTCGAATCGAGTCAAGAGTACTTACCTCGGGCTCCGATCGAGCCCGAGTCGCTGGATTCGCCTCGGCCGAAGATCGACCGGACCGCGTGATGTTGAAGGTTCGATTGAGGCGACTCGGACAAAATCAATGCAGAAAAATGTTGCGATCGTGGTTAGTGAAGTTCCAAAGGCAAAAGGCACACGTCAATTTCAATAATCATGCATGAGAAAGTGATGTGCCATGATCGCACCGAGAAATGATCAAAGAAATGACTCACCGATCTAGGAGATTTCAGGTCAATCCAGGTGGTGCGGTTGCTTCTCCTCAGCTCAAGCGAACTTCCTGCGGTGATTTGATGCTCCGATTTGGTCTGGATCCGCCGGGCGAGCTCCTCACAGCTGAGCTCCGGCGAAGAGGCGACGAGACTCGCGAGAGCTTCTCTCTCTTCCACTCTCGCTTTCTCTCTCTATTCTGGTACTTTAGTGAGCAGAATGAACCTTTTTTTACATCCAGAACCTTCTTGGCCTTTTATAGTTGGTTTTGAATTTGGGCGCGCGCACGGGCGAGTTTGGTCGAGCTGTCCACACGTGTGGACACGCGCAAAATGGCTCGCCGGACGGTGACGGAATCGTTAAGATTCCGTCCAAAACCGTTTGAAGTCCGTCGGGTCCAAAACGAGCGTGAATTGCACCTTAACTTGAAAATATTGACTTTCACCTCGCCGGCCCTTTGACCGTCGATTCCGCCGTGTTCCGGTGGCCATTGGCCGTGCCACCGGTGGCGATCGACGCGTCTTAACCCGCACCATAAAACCCCCACCACAATTGAGTCAATTAGGATCGAATTGCCCTCCAATTTGATCGTTGAAACTTGACATTCAAATCTGTAATTCGCGCAAATGAGAGGTTGAAGACGACACTGTTTGGACCGGTTCGACCGGTCCGACCAATGAGCCGACCGGGTCGAACCGGTTCGGACGGTGAATTTTGTGAATTTTTCAAAATTTAATGAAATTGAGTGGGAATTTTTGCAATTAAACCTCAAAATTGGAATTAGGGGCCTGGATATTATCTATAAATGCAATTTTGCCCGAAAGTTCATGTCAATTTACACAAAAACCCCAAATTTTTCCAAAATCCCAAATTGGGGAAAAGTTCAATTGGATGTGTAATTGATCAAATTGGTCCCCGAAACCTATTCCAATCGATTTGAAATGCATTAAAACCCTAGGGGTAGTCCAATTTTGCAATGATAGTCCCTCAATTAAAAGTAATTTCAAAAATTGACCGATTGAGGGACTAAATTGAAAATATTTTGGGGATTTTGCCTAATTCGTGCAATTCGTGCAATTTAGGGTGCGATTGATCAAATTGAAGTTCAAGGGGATTGCAATTGAATGTCTAGACCTAAAATGTGCAAAAATTGCAAATAAAAAGACTCAATTGGTATTTTTTATGCAAATTCAACCTTAGGCATTGTGAAGAAACACCTAAAATTGAACTTAATTTTCAATTTTTCTTGAGGTCAATATTAAAAGGGAATTAAAAGAGAAATATTGAACATTTTTCTGTATTTTTGCGACCTCGAAAAGTATTTTTTATGAATTTTTCAAGTATTTTCCTATTTTCGAAAATATTAAAAAAATGCGAAAAATATGAAAAATTATTTTTTGTTCCAAATTGGTTCCTTATGCTTGGCCAAGGCTTCCAATGTTGATTTTATAATTTTTTTGATTTTTTGTGAATTTTTAATGAATTTTGGAAAATAAAACTAAAGGAAAACCGACTAAAAATTCGGGTGTCAACAATCGACTTTGAGGATTTTCCTCTTTTCATCTTGATGATTTTTTTGGATTTGCGCCTTTTCAGGGTGCTCATTTCATGGGCTTTTGGTCTTGCTTTTACCAGGCACTTTGCTTTTTTCTAACCCTTTCATCATTCTTTGCATTGGCCGGCTCTTTTGGAGACCAAGATCAAAAATTCTTCCGATCATGCTTTTTGACTCATTGCTGGTTATCCCTTTCTTTTTGCCCCAGTGTGGGGAGGGTGATCACCAACAAGGGTTTAGAAATGAATATTCAAAGGGTCAAATTGGCTCTTCAAAGGGTAAGTGTTTGGGGATATAGAAATGAAATGCTTTTCTTCACTTTAAGGTGTTTCGAGTCTCCGCCAGAAATCACCTGAAGCTATCACAAAAAGATTGATGCAGGTTAGCACAATAAAGTCTTACCTGATTTTTTCTCCAAGGAATCATCCAATGAACCTCCAAATATGCCCCAGTGTGGGTTGGTTCTTGACAGGGTTATATTCAGAAAATTCTCCCTTTTGGCTCGGATTGGTTATCAAGGGATATAAATGTGTATGGATAATTTTGAAAAGAAAATGCCTTTCATCATTTCAATCCATGTAATCACCGTGAATGATCCCTACGTCCCGAGGATAAGCTTTTTCACTCTGTCACTCCCACTCATCACTCAAGTGTATCAAGGACGTGTTTAAGGGTAATGTTTGCCTCTTTTCATCCGAAGGATCATTCTTTTGAAAATCTTTCAAAACATGCCCTTTTATAGAAACTCGAGGCATTTCATCAAAAATTAATCATTCGCAAAAATTTTCATCAAAAGGGGTATTCAAAAGACGTTTCTAAAATTTGAAAGGAATGTTTCTTTGAAAGGACTTTGTTGCTTTGCAAATCCAAATTTTTCCACTTTTTAAGCATGACAGTGTATGAAAATACTTTGTAAAGGAGGAGAACCTCAAACCTGTCTTCTTCAAATATTGACTTTTATCCCCCGTAAAAACAAAAGGAAACAATCGGTTCAAGATATTCAAAATTTCAAAACCCGAAGTGATTTCTTCTCATCTCCTCCGGATGTTGACTCCCGTTTCCTGTAAGAACAAAAGGAAACAATTAGTCCAAGATATTCAAAATTTCAAATCCCGAAGTGATTTCTTCTTATCTCCTTCGGATGTTGACTCCTGTCTCCTGTAAAAACAAAAGGAAACGATCGCTTAAAGATGTTCAAAATTTTAAATTCCGAAGTGACTTTCTCTTGTTTCCTTTGGGTGTCGACTCCCGTCTCCCGTAAAAACAAAAGGAAATGATTAGTTAAAGATGTTTAAATCACGAAGTGACTTTCTCCCGTCTACTTCGGACGTTGACTCCCGTTTCTCGTAAAAACAAAAGGAATCAATCAGGTAGAGATGTTTAAAATTTGTAATCCAAAATAACAAATAACTTCCCCTGTTTTGGTCAGCCATTCCGCAAGGTTCTTCATGATTCCCGGTTTACCTACAAAATACAGACATATGCAAATGCATGTATGCAAATGTCATGCGAATGCAAGATTCTATGTGACTCAGATCTGCTCATCAATCGCTCCGAAGCTCAATTTTATTTCAAGGATAATATCTCTTCACGGCGTCCGCATTTACTGGACTTGCCAATTCTTCTCCATCCATGTTTACAAGTATAAGAGCTCCCCCTGATAAGACCTTTTGAATCACGTAGGGGCCTTCATAATTTGGCATGAACTTGCCTCTTGGATGTTGAGCATTTGGGAGCATTTTCTGCACGACTAGCATCCCCGTTTCAAAAGTTCTAGGCTTGACCTTCTTGTTAAAGGCTCTGGCCATTTTCTTCCGGTAGCCTTGACCATGGCAGATGGCCTTCAATCGTTTTTCATCAATCAAATTTAATTGTTCATGTCTCTGCCGGTTCCACTCATCTTCTGTGAGCTCAACTTGAGACAGGATCCTTAAAGAGGGGATTTCCACCTCTACCGGTAGGACCGCTTCCATACCGTATACTAAAGAGTAGGGAGTTGCCCCGGTTGAAGTACGAATCGAAGTTCGGTAGGCCATGATAGCATATGGCAATATCTCATGCCAATCTCTATATTTCTCAGCAGCCTTAGCTAATATCTTCTTGATGTTCTTGTTCGCCGCTTCCACGCCTCCATTCATTTGCGGGCGGTAAGGTGAAGAATTAAGGTGTCGTACCTTAAATTGTTCCAATAGTTGATCGACTACCTTGTTGTTCAGATTGGAACCATTGTCTGTAATGATGGCTCTTGGAACCCCATATCTTGAGATGATATCTCTCTTGATGAATTTAGCCACGTTGTTCGCAGTGACGTTGGCATATGAGCCGGCTTCAATCCACTTGGTGAAGTAGTCAATAGCCACCAGAATAAAACGATGTCCGTTTGAGGCCTTTGGGTTGATAGGGCCAATCATATCAATTCCCCACATAGAAAATGGCCATGGTTCCGACATTTGATGTAGTTCGATCGGCGGCGCATTTATCCCGTCGCCGTACACTTGGCATTGATGACAGGATCTAACATGCTGGTTGCAATCCGACTCGATAGTCATCCAAGAATATCCGAGTCTCATAATTTTCTTGGCGAGGAGGTGACCATTCATATGCGGTCCGCATTCTCCTTCATGAATCTCTTTCATAATGAGATTTGCTTCTCTGGAATTCACGCACCTCGCCAGGATTGAGTCAAAAGACCTCTTGTATAAAATCTGTCCGCCGAGGAAGAATTTAGATGCCATCTTGCTTATGTACTTCTTATCTTCCGGTTGATCGTCCCGTGGGAACTCGCCCTTCAAGAGGTAATTCTTGATGTCGTAATACCACGGTTCTTCATCGGGTTCTTCTTCAATGACCATGCAGTATGCAGGTTGCTCCAAGATATCAATCTTTAATGGCTCTATCTCAAGGCCATCTTGCACTTGTAACATGGCTGATAATGTGGCCGTAGTATCTGCGAAGTGATTCTGAGTTCTTGGTAGATACTCGAAGGTGATCTCCTCAAAATGTTGGATCAGCTCCTCGAGGTATTTATGATAAGGAATAAGCTTGGGATCCTTTGTCTTCCACTCTCCTTGAGTTTGTAAAATGATCAGCATGGAATCTCCATATACCAAGAACTTCTTTACCTTTAATGATACGGCCAACCGTAACCCAAGTATGCAGGCTTCATATTCAGAAATGTTGTTGGTGCGGGGGAATACCAACTTGGCTGAAACTGGATAATGTTGATCTTCGGGGGATATCGAATCGCCCCGGTACATGATCCAAGTGAGGTTCACTGCGCCGTCAAAGTACATTGTCCATTTGTCTTCAGATATGTTCAGGACTTGACCTCCCTTGTTTTGCTCTGAAACGTCCTTAGGAGGGTTCTCGCCTAGCATATCAGCAATTGCTCTTCCCTTGACAGACTTTTGGGGAGAGGTTTTGATATCAAACTTTGAAAGTAGTATTTGCCATTTAGCCATCTTCCCTAGCAATGTTGGCTTCTCCAAAAGGTATTTGATGGGGTCATTTTCGGTGACCGGTTCTATATGGTAATGCAACGTATACTGCCTCAATCTGTGAAGGACCCAAACCAATGCTACGCAAGTTCTTTCCACCGCTGGGTACTTGGCTTCGGACGTTGTGAACTTTTTGCTCAAATAATATATGGCCCGCTCTTTGCGATCCTTGGGGCTAGTTTGGGCAAGTAAAGCTCCCGGGGATTCATCGTTAACCGTCAGATATAGAGTTAAAGGAATGTTAGGGATAGGAGGTACCAACACCGGAGGTTGTACTAAGTATTCCTTGATCTTCTCAAATGCTTGTTGGCATTCCGCATCCCATTTCACCTTCGCACCTTTCTTTAGCAGTTTGAAGAAGGGTTTCGCCGTTTCTGATAGTTGAGATATGAATCTGGATATATAATTCAACCTTCCAAGTAGACCCCTTACTTCCTTAACAATGGGAAGGAGTCCCTATTTCCCATATAGCTTTGATCTTGGAAGGGTCAATTTCAATACCACGATCGCTCACCACAAATCCTAGCAGCTTTTCCGGATCTTGCGCCAAATACGCATTTCGCAGGATTCAACTTGAGCTTATATTTTCTCAATCGATCAAATAACTTCTTCAAAGCACTTTAACATGGTCTTCTCCAGGCTTGGACTTGGCAATCATATCGTCCACATAGACCTCAATCTCCTTATGTATCATGTCATGAAAAAGGGTCACCATAGCCCTTTGATATGTTGCCCTCGCATTCTTCAATCCAAAGGACATTACCTTGTAAAGTAGGTTCCCCATTGTGTAGTGAATGAGGTCTTGATCTTATCTTCTTCTTTTAGCATGATCTGATTATATCCCGAGAATCCATCCATAAAGGAAAATAATTCAAAGCCCGCAAGATCGTCGACGAGTACATCAATGTACGGTAAGGGAAAATCATCCTTCGGACTAGCTTTGTTTAAGTCCCGATAATCCACACATATTCTAATTCTCCCGTCTTTCTTCTTTACTGGTACGATGTTGGCGACCCAATCAGCATATGGGACAGCCTCGATAAATCCAACTTTAAGGAGCTTCATCACCTCTTCCTTGATCTTATCCGCCGCTTCAGGATTCATTCTTCCGGGGTGATTGATTTACTGGTGTGCAAGAAGGATTGGTGGGCAGAGCATGCTCCACAATTTCGCGATCTAAACCCGGCATGTCGGCATATGACCGTGCGAAAATATCTTGATATTCTTTGAGCAATGCTGTCATTCCTAAAACATCTGCTGCGGACAAATGTCCTCCTATCTTCACTTCCTCGACGCAATCAGAATCTCCTAAATTAATAGTAATAGGTTCTTCGGAGATAGGAGGCTCGGATTCTTCAAAACAATCCCATTCTTTCTTGATATCGCTCACATCAACCTCGTCTATGTCAACCTCGCATGCATAGTCATCGAGCCGATCCGAGTCACATATTAACCTGTTATGTATGGGTGGGATGACATGCCCGAAATGCACCATGAAAGGTCGGTATTCAAAGATGATCAAATCGAAGAATGCATGTTTTTATCATGAAAACACATTTTTTATCATGAAAACATTTTTCGAATTCCAATTTTTAGACAAAGAAAGGAGAACTAGTCCACGATCTTCCGGACATCCTGGTTCTCAAAAGTTATTTAAAATCCAAGATCATATGGCGGATCGGGCCTCAAGTTTCATGGTAGAGTCAATTGTCATCATCGGACCAATCCGCTGCTCCATATGTCCGTAATCAAATTTGAAGTGATTTTCATTAATGAATGCAACTAATGGCAATACAATACTGCACTTCTCGGATCGCAACGTGCGACCCAAAGGGTGCTAAAACAACGAAAATATTAAAACAAATGCAGTAATCAAAATGCATCAAAAGATAAAGTTCAGAAAGAGCCTTTTACTCAGGGGTGGGGAAATCATCGCCCAGCCACTCAATTATCACGTTCACCCGATTATCCAGGAACGGGTTGAATATGTCCGGCTCTGCATCTTCGTAGATGTCCTCATCTTCTAGCCATTTGCCTCCTTTAGAGAACACTTCAAATAAGGGGTTTAGGAACATCTTCCCTTTGGCCTTCCATGCATCGGTACCTATGAAACGGCCACCTTGGTGTCCACGGCGTCCACGGTTTCCATAACACTTGTTTCGACCTCGGCCTCGACTTGTGTTATTCTTCACTATTCCATTATAACCCGCACCAACCTTGTGGTCATTCGAGCCCAAATTCAAAGGGTTACGGATTCCCCGACCATGTTTCCCTAATCCGGCACCCGGAATAAAACCGTTTGAGAGTAGCACTCTCCCCGCCATAGTCGCAGGTCTCGAAAGCTCCAGGGCAGCTATTTTTGCATTTGGTGATACATGCATGACAGATACAATGTCGAAGGTGTGATAACTCAGCTCCTCCTCCTTTGAAGGCTCGACGTATGGAACCATCCCTTTTAAAGCGGCTCGATGTCCCGTCTCGCCATGGACAGTGATCAACCGACCCTTAACCACAAATTTTAACTTTTGATGCGAGAGAGGAAGGTACCGCCCCGCACATGAATCCATGGTCTTCCCAGGAGCAAGGTGAAAGCACTTGGAATGTCCAAGACTTGGAACGGTATAGAGAAAGTTACCGGTCCAATGTCAATGTCCAGCTCAATCTCTCCTACAACATTTTTGGAGACTCAGTCAAATGATCGGATGGTGGCTTTAGACGTCTTGACAAAGTCTTCGTTGATCCCCAAGCTTCTCGGGGTGCTCAGAGGACATAGGTTGAAAGCGGAACCATTATCAATCAAGACGTGAGGCACCTCTTTTCCATGGCACCTCACAGCTATGTAAAGGGCTTTGTTGTGGACCCGCCCTTCTTTCGGGAAGTCTTCATCCGAGAAAGATATCTGGTCCTTCGAAGGATAGCACCCACAAAGTCTTTCGCTTGTACTTCGTTAATTGTCTCCGAACATGCACCTCATCCAAGACTTTCAAGAGGGCATTCTTATGCTTTTCAGAATTTCGAAGAGATCCAAGAAGGAAATCAGTGCCGGCATTTTCCTTAGTTGATCAACGACCTCATATTCACCGGTCCTCACTACCGATTGCAACTTCTCAACCTCTTCCATAGTTGGGACTCTCTTTTCGGAATCCGCTTCTCTCGGTGGATAACACCTTCCGGATCTCATTATGGCGTCAATCTCGACCGTTCCATAATCCCAATGAACCGCCCTTGAATTATACTCTTCCACAAGCGGCAACTTAATCTTCACCGGTATGATCTTTTCCGGTGGTGATTCGGATGTTGATGGTTTTTCCGAACTAGAAGCTTCCAACTCCCAGCTATCAACTTTGTTCAAATCAATCACGAAACGAATCGGGGTATCTACCATCCCGATCATTTCATCCTCATGAACATCCTCGGGGTTATGTTCCCGACCTGGCCTTACCAGCGTAGCATTTTCTTCATCCGCATCCCTTTGCCTTTCTCTTCTGACTCTTAGAATAATCCCTTCAATTCTCACACCAATCTCCACCGGATGTTGGAATGATGAGTACGTGTATGCATACATGCGGTCAAAGTATTCCGCCGGAAGTGACTTCAAGATTTAACTCTAGCATTTCTCTCTCCGATAGCGGCGGTTACACCATCACGACGTGTTTCTTCCATCTTCTTGCAAAGAGCTCAAAACTCTCATCTTCACCTTTCCGGATGTTCAACAAATTAGCCTTAGTGAAATAACCCCTAATTCCGGCTTCAAAGTGTCGTATGAAGTGTTCCGATAAATCCTCCCAGCTTGGGCCCGGTCTAGGTCAATTAACTGAAACTATGCTAGTGCGGGGCCCGTTAAACTATGTCCGAAATTCCGGATCGCCGTTTCATCATCCTCATGATGGCCAACCATTTGGCGAAGATAGTATGAGATATGTGCCGGAGGACACCCAGCGCCATTATACTTCGTGCGGAAGACCACTCTCGGGTTCATGCCTTGAGGCGGAACATTTCTTGCTTGGGTGAGTGGTGTAATCAGCTCCTTCAACTCATCCATTTTCCTCGACACATCATCTCCTTGCCCTTGCAATAGGGCGACCTTTCGGTTTTGTGTCTCAATGGCCCGCCGCATTTCCAGAATCTGCATGCTCTCTTCTACCGCCATGGTATTCCTTTTGGTCATCAATCATGACAAATCCGCCACCATGTTTGTCAAATGACGCATGTGCGTCTCCAGATTAGAAAGTCGTATATCGACCTCTCGATTCTCCTGTTCATTCCGAGGGACCGCCTGGTCCTTAACTTCATCGATTGTTCCTACAAATTCCTCACTTGGGGGGTCATCCATGCCGCCCCAACCATCGGGAACAATTTTTCCAGAGTCTACAAAGAAACTCGGGGGAGCGGAATATAATACTTTAAAGTTGTAACCGCCACTATCTTCTCCGAGGTTATCCACTATCTCGCCCCTCTCTAGGGCCTTTTGCATAAATCTTCTATCACCTTTGCGCGCTTTATCCAGACGGACTTCATATTCGTCTATCTCTTCGATTTCTTGGCCATCTTTAATGTTCATCAAATATCCCGAGGGTATTTTCAAAACAGCTCCCCTTGTAGGTTTCATCGCAAATCCCTCAGACAACATGTCCACCGCCACGTAGGTCCCCTTGAAAGCGACATTTTCCATTTTTCCTATGACGCCCGGATTGATCAACTTTTCTAAGCAAGCTTCCTTTTGTTCCCGGGAAATACTTTCTCATTCCGGATATTGTGAGGCCAATGTCAAGACATCCCGCATTTTACCCATATCCACTATGAACTCCAGAACCTCTTCCTCTTCACCTCCAAAAATCGCGTTCACCTCGCGATGCTCCGTAGAGGATTCCGTTGCACATTTGGTTCGGTTTTGTCAAACTCCAGAACCTTGCCATCAATCAATGCTTGCACCTTAAATTTGAGAGCGAGGCAGTTGTCCACATTGTGCTCCCTTTCTCCCATATGGTATATGCACGTCCGGGTCTCATCAAACCCGGGAAATCTTGGAGGATGAGCTCTAGGTGGCTCTTTTGCAACCAAGCGGTTCTCCAGAAGCATGGGTAATAATTTGGATAAGGGTCGGGGTAGTGGGGTGAAAACAATTTGGTTCTTTTTTCTAAATTCCGGTGGTTTGGAAGCGGTCCAGGAGGACGTTCCTTGGGTAGGGATTGAAGGTGAGAAATTTCTGGGCTTTGGCGGGTTAGGGACAAAGGCTACTTCTCCCGTTTGCTCCCTATTATCCCTTCTCAAAGGGTATTGGCGTTTAAAAGGCGCCTCGTGCATCTTCTTTTCTCTTAGTGCCCACTCGTGATGCTCTGCCACCTTGATCGGGTGCGCAAATGTCCGACACCCCGAGGTGTTCGGTTTGTCGAAAAACTCAAAGGGAAGGGCCTTGAGGAACAGGTCTATTAATTCTTCTTTCGGGACGGGCGGCTTTACCTGCATAGCCGGTGCTCTCCATCTCCGGACGTAGGCGCGAACGGCCTCACTCTTTCCTTTTACAGTTCTGAGAAGGTCCTCCCTAGTTAGGGCGGTCAAAGTGTTAAACTTGTATTGCCGAAGGAACTCGTCTGCCAGCTTGTCCCAATCGGCGAGCCTCTCCGGCTCCAATTCAATGAACCACGCCGTGGCTGCTCCGGATAAGCTTTCCTGGAAAGTGTTGACCAAGAATGGGATGTTGTCGGAGAATTGCGACATTCGGCGCAAATAATACTTCAAGTGCGCCTTGGGACATTCGGTCCCATTATATCTCCTTATAAAGTCCGGTTCCTTGTAGTCAGCAGGAACCTCTATCTTTTCGAATGGTGCAACCTTGTCGAACCTCGAGAGTTCATAACCCCGACTCGCCAAACATTCTTCGATCTTAGCAAGCCTTTTGATTTCCTCTTCCATTTTGAGGACCTGTTTCTCCTTCTTTTCCAAATCTATCACAACGGGAGGATCCTTAGGCGGTCGCTCCGGATTCAAAGTGGGATTAGTGGCTGGTGTCGGATTAGCGTTTGCTCCATCAGATGACCCCGTAGGGGCTTGAGAATTAGGATCGACGGGGTATCTCCCCTGACTAGCAATCATCATTGCTTTCATCTCCGCCACCATTTTGGCGATCACGTTCATTTGGTTCTCCAAATTACCCACACGAGGTGCGAGTTCTTCTTGTTCCGTCCTTAATTTGCGCGTTTTGCTACGAGTCCTCGTATTTGTCACTCACCTGTTTTCGAACATCAAATCGCATGGGAAATATTAAAGGATTGGAGACATTGATCCGTGGTAATTGACTTTTCTATATGTATGCATGAAATGCTTATAAAAGAAATAATATGTATCTATTACAAACCAAATTGTTCAAAAGCATCTAAAAGATAACAAATATGTAAAATCTAAATGGGGGGAATGGATCTATCCAAGTCGGGGACGCTTCCACTCTTCTTGTTCTTCCGATTCATCGGAATCCCACCGGTATGGGTCTTCTCCTTCCTTCGACATCCACCGCTCTGGATCTTCGGGAATGTACGGCTCTACTCCCGGTACGTACGGTACTATGTATTCTGGCTCATATGACTCCACCTCTTCAATTCGAGGAGATACGCACTCAGGTATATATGGCTCGACCGTTGATTGGCAATACTCCTTAAACTTCTTGATATACTCCTTAGAGGCTCTCCGAATGTTCATCTCATCGTCTAAATAATCCGGCCACTCAACTTGTTGTAGCGGGGAGTTCTTCAAAGCGTGAAGTATAAGTTTGATCCGGGCCCGATACAACTCCTTTGCTTCCTTTGTAAGCTTCCCTCGTGTCATATCAAACGAGAAAATTCCGAGACAGACCTCCGGTGGTATCTCTTGTAGAACTCCAAATTGCCTCACCACTCGAATGGGGTAATACGCCACAACGCCAAGACATCCCAATAAGGGAATAGGGTTATCTTCAACACTCGAAATGCAAGCCTCCACGATCTTGGGCCAAGTCAGACGCCACCTAATATGTTCGGGTTTCAAATTGTCCAATAGCTCAACCCACTTTTTAAATGAATATTTGGGTACAAGGGATTGACACTTAAGGAAGGATCTAAGAGGGTGAACGTGTTCATTGATCTCATAGCACCCCATTCGGAGTTGGAAAGTCTTTATATGAGAGGTGAACCACAAGTGGAGTAATCCGCTAGACGCTTGGAAAACAGCCTTTTTTGAAGATTTGGAATGGTTTAGGGAGAGAAAGGTCTCAGCTAAGATCATGTACGAATAATCCCAGCGACAACATGCTTGTCGGGCTATGTGGGCTATAGAAGGGTCAAAGGTGGTCCTTGAGGTTGGGAATAGGACGAATGCAAAGAAAGCCAAAATGAACACCTTTCCCAATTTATGACCGGTTTCGGTGGGTAAAGAGGAATAATTGTCGAAAAGGAATGAGAAGGTGAACTTGTTGGAATTGGACTTGTAAACTTTTTCAATCTCGGAAGTTTTAAGACGGAGAAAACTCGATAACGAACGAGTGGAGTCCATGTCCAAAGGGGGTTGAGCTATACGTTCTTCAAACTTGGCCCCGATAATAGCGGTGTATTCCTCAAGAGTAGGGGTTAATTCCAATCCTCGAAAGTTGAATGTCATTGTGCGCGCGCCCCATGCCTTGGCTAGTGCTTGAATGAGAGCCGGTTGGTATTCCACTTTGATCAAATCTACAAGTCGTCCCAAACGTCCTTCCACATAGGCCTTGTTGACGATGTCGAGGCGATCCCATCATGTAGCGAGTTCCTTGCGCGGTATTGGGATGACTTTGATGTCTCTATTCCCCATGATCTAAAAATGCAAAAATGATGATCCTAAAGTCAATTACCACAGTTTAATATGCATATGCATGAAATGTGATGCAAATGTGCTAACCAAATTCCATGTCATCTTTTGGTAACATGAGGGTCAACTACTCCCACTTGACCCAAATAAGCCAAATAGGGTAGTTACGGACCTAATCTCACCCAAAGATGGCATGTAATTTGATTAGGATCGTTTAAGCGTAATCGGGGTAGAAAGTCGCTCACAAATTGATGACTCATGGAATTTACAAGTCTAACACAATAAAGTCAAAATAGATAGAACATGATAGTATCTAAAGATGTTCGGACAATAAATGTCGATGACAGTACATAATAGACTCAAAATATAATGAAACCTAGAAAATGCCCCAAAGTCGTACTAATCTAGACAATCGAAATGGTATCTTCATCGGATGAAATCTCTACTATCTCGGGCAGCTTGACATCTTTTTCATCATCGGAGGATATGGTGATAACTTCCTTCTTCTTGATCGGGGAGTGTTTTGGGGCCGTCTTGGTCGCACGAGGCTTCCTCGCCAATTTCATATACAACTCCCAAATTCTCTCCTTTTCGTGCTCGAGCTCCAAATATCGTCCACATCGGGTATAATCGCAACTCTCGCTACGGATGCGGTTCCGTCCATTGAGCTCTCGTCCATGGACAAATCCAAAGACTCGGAATATAGCGGGTACTCGGTCCTCGCGTCAAATGATCCTTCGCTCCCATGTGAATATATCGGGTACATCAACATGACCTCGGGGCGCCATCTATCCTAAAAAAGGAAAATTGACCTTCAACCCCGATCACTTAAACGATCTTACAAATTGTGATGATATGTAATGAAAATGCATGATATGCAAAATTTAAATTTACAAGTTCAAAATAAAAAGGGTAGAAAGCCTTACCAACCGATGTTACTCTTTTTTTTTATTTTTGGTTTTAGGTATACCAACCATCCATTTCACATGCGCATGAGACAAGTGAGGTTCAACTCTAAAGAAATCAAAAAGGCTCGGGTATGGACCTAAAGAGGCTCCCGTTATATAAATTGATGGGCCGCCCACAAGCGCAATCAAACAACAAGTGGGTAGGACCATCAATCTTGCATAGCGAGCGGGATCAAATATGGTCAACCCAAGTGCAATCAAACACAAGAGCTTCGCATACCGATCCCTATCTATGGCGACCTATAAGGGTGATTCGCGGCTCGGGTTTAGGCGCTTGTGTGTGCGGTGTCGTGATCCTCAAAATATGCAAGACATGCACAACAATTTATATTCAAAACACCGCTTCAATATTTGCATAAATAAACAAACAACCCAAAACTCCATATCTGCATAAAAAATGGTTAGCATAGACATCACCCCTTATAACTCCCATCTACATCAACATTTAACACTTTTCGTTAGTGGACATACCTCATCTTCAAGAGCATCTGCAGAAAAACGAGGTTAGAAAACAATCAACATTTTTATCGGCTTAAGTCCTCTTATGAATTTCCCCGGTGGAGTCGCCGATCTGTCGCGACCCTCCGTCGGTCTATTAAAATCCCGGCGGGGCGAGGGTTAACGAGCCGATCCCTCCTTTTATATTTGTATATGTGGAATGGGATCGCGGGTCTCTCCCAAGACCCATTACTCGAATCGCGATGTCGGGTAAAAATTTATAAAATATCGAAATCGACCTTGTGTGGTCGAGTGGCATGTGCGAGGTATATATGCAATTTGGAGTCGCTATCGATCGATTTATTGGAAGGTACGATTGGAAAACCTTATCGAGCGGTCGGGAGAAACCGTTCGGTTCTGCGAAAACCGGAGATTTTTGGGTCCGGGGACTTGGTAACGCCAAATTTCACATTGACGCCCTTTCGGTTACCAATGTCGAGTGTTTTTCTAACCTAAGAATTCATGCAGATGCGATATCGGGTGAGGTAGGTCCTAACAATCTAAGATATTCATGCGGATGGGGATTTTCTATCCTAATCAATCACAATCAGAAATTTAATGCGCAATCAAAACAATCAATATCAAATCAATCAAACAAATCAAGCAAACGAGCCTAAGAGGATTCTATCGATTCACAAAAATAACAAGTTCGGGTTCCGGGGATAGTTTGGGGAAATTTGGGGGAAGGCCCAGATGGGTGGAATGGTCATTTTTGGGGTTCGGGACCCGAAAATCACAAAATTTCGATTTGGCCAGTTGAATGTGGTCATTTCCCATTTTTTGTGATTTTCTGGAATTTTTCTAATTTTTCTATTTTTTGGAATTTTTATTTATTTTTCAAAAATATTGGGAATTATCCGGATCGACACGTATTGACCCTCGAAGTCTCAAAATTTTCGATCCAGACTTTATGAGTCCCGAATCGATCAAGAAAATTTAGAAATTTTTTTGTGAAAATCTGGAAATTTTTGTGAATTTTCTAAGTATTTTTGCAATTTTCTTTTGGATTTTTGGAAATTTATTTTTATTTTTTTTATTTTTTATTAATAAATCGGATCGGGTCAACCCGGTCAATGTCCGGTCAACCCGGTCCGACCGGACATCGAACCTAATCACAACACAAAAACGACACCGTGCCTATTTTTCTATTTTTATTTTTGAATTTCCAAACCATTTCTAAAATCCAAATATATATAAAAGGAAACGGATGGCCGAGATCAATCGTAAAATTAATCTCAACCGTCTGTTCTACCCACAACAAAACGACGCCGCATCCGAGCTCCCATTCAAAACGACGCCGCATCTCTTTGAAAAGAACGAACGGTCATGATCAACCCTAGACTCGATCCGGACCGTTCATTGCTCTATGGCTAAAACGACACCGTATAGACTAAACCTATGGACGGCCACGATCTAATTCATATCTAATCCGAGCCGTTCATTCCTCTTAGACTAAAACGACGTCGCATCTCTTAATACCTTGAACGGCCATGATTGACTCTGAAACCGATCTGGACCGTTCGTTCTTTCCCTAGTTAAAACGACACCGCACGCCCTAGACTAAACGGCATCGTTTTGATTTTTTCTTATTTTCTAATCTAATAAACGAATTATCTAAAATCTAATCGGACGGTCGAGAATTGAACTAACTAATTATCTCGACCGTCGATCTAATCCTAGTCGACCCGCTCGCTCAACGGACGAGCCGACTCGGCGCCGAGCTGGACCAACCACGGCTCGCCAACTTAACACGCCGACCCGCCGACCGCACACGTCGCCTTCATCTTCTTCGTTGCGACGACGCGAAATGGACGGCTGAGAGCTCTCCGGCGAGATCCAACGATGAGATCTCTCCGGAAAAGTCTCAAACCAACGGCGATCGACTCTATTCGACCTCTAGACCAACATATCTAAGAATCAAGCAATTTCATCCATAGAATCACGAGCAATCAGCTTCGCACGTACACGGCATTCCGGACTTCAATCAAGCAATATAGAACATATCTATCGAATTAAAGCTTCAGGCACACTCAAAGTGAGTTCAGAACACTTACCTCGGGTTCGGATTGAACCCGCAGTGGCCCGAATGACCTAGTCGAAGTCCGACCAAGTCGCGGCTGGTTGTAGGTTAGACTCGAGGTTTTCGAACAAGATAGATGCAAAACAGAGATGCAAACCGAGTCCGTGATGCTCGGGGAACAAAACGCACACAAGAATTAAGATGATTATGCTCGCAAAGCGCGGATACCATGAACACGCAGAGAGAAAATCGAGAAGTAGACTTACCGTTTCTGGAGATCTCAAGCTAATTGAGCGATCGCGATCGCTTCTCCAAGGTGCTAGAGGACTTCTGGAAGTGGTTTGGTGCTCCGATTTGATCTGAATCAGCCGGGCGAAGAACTTGCGTACCACGCTCAAGCTTTCGTCAATGGAGGGCGACGAGAGCTTTTCCCTCTCTTTAAATCACTCTCTCTCTAATCTGTTAAGCTTGGTGAGCACGAATGAGCCTCCTCTTGTTCTAGAATCCTCTTGGCCTTTTATACTCGTTTTTGAATTCTCGCGCGCACGGGAGCTTGAGTCGGCGACGTCCTCACGTGCTAATCACATGCTAATCGGCCCGCCGGACGGTGACAGAATCATTACGATTCCGTCCAAGTCTGTTAGAAGTCCGTCGAGCCTAAAACGAGCACAAATTGCACTTAAGCTTGAAAATATTGACTTTCGGACGCCGGCGCCTTTGACCAGCGATTGCGACGGCTTCCGACGGCCATTGGCCGAGCCGCCGGTGGCAAACGACGCGTTTTATCTTGAAGAACAAAACGCCTCCCGTAATTGATCCAATTATAGCCAATTGAATGTCCAATTTGATCGCCAAAATTAGCCTTCAAATCTGCAAAACGTCACAAGCTCGAGGAAGAAGATGAAATCAGTGCTGGACCGGTTCGACCGGTCCGACCGGCGGTCGACCTGGTCCGAACCGGTTCGCATAGTTGAATTTTCACAATTTTCAAAATTAAACGAAATCGGTTGGGAATTTTTGAAATTAATCTTCAAAATTGCACTTAGGGGCCCGGATATTACTTAGAAAAGTGTTTTTGCCCAAAAGTTTCTATCAATTTGCACAAAAGCCCCAAATTTTTCAAAATTCCCAAATTGGGGAAAATTCCGATTGGGCGTCAATTTGATAAAATTGGACTATGAGACCCATTCCAATCGATTTAGAATGTATGAAAACATAGGGGACCAGTCCAATTTTTCATGATAGTCCCTCAATTAAAAGTAATTTCAAAAATTGGCCAATTGAGGGACTAAATTGCAAATAATTTGGGGATTTCATGCAATCTGCGCAATTCGTGCGATTGAGGGTGTAATTGATCAAATTGAAGTTCAAAGGGACTGCAATTGAATGTCTAGACTTATGATGTGCAAAAATTGTAAATAAAAAGACTCAATTGGTATTTTTTATGAAAATCCAACCTTAGGCATTGTGAACGAACACCTAAAATTGAACTTAATTTTCAATTTTTCTTAAGGTCAATATGAAAAGGGAATTAAAAGAAAAATATGGGATATTTTGTGTATTTTTGTGACCTCGAAAAGTATTTTTTATGATTTTTCAAAGATTTTTCCTATTTTTCGAAAATATTAAAAAATGCGAAAAATATGAAAAATTATTTTTTGTCCCAAATTGGTTCCTTAGGTTTGGCCAAGGCGTCCAATGTTGATTTTTTTAATTTCTTGATTTTTTTTGTGAATTTTTAGTGAATTTAGGAAAATAAAACTAAAGGAAAATCGACTAAAAAATTCAGGTGTCAACACTCTGAACTCCTAAATATGTTCGTCTGTGAATGAATCAACTTGTTATGCTCTGGATTGCTTGATTGAACTCTGCAACCTTGATACCGTGCGAACTTGATTCATGTTGATTTTGTGGATGAAATCATTTGATTTTTATATATGTTAGTCCGGACGTCGAGTCGAGTTGATCGGCGATGGTTTCGAGTCATTCCGACGAGATCTCACCATTAGATCTTGTCGGAGAAACCACGATCATCCATTCATTGTCGTCGAGAGGTAGATGACGAAGGTGACATGGCGAGTCAACAGGTCAAAGTTTAATGTGGCGTCGTGTGATTGGTCCAGCTCTTGCTGACTCGGCCTAGTCGTTGGCGCGAATAGGTTGAGTCAGATCCGATCCAACGGTGGTAATAAATAGCTGAGTTTGATTTAGAGCCGTTAGATCTGATTTTTGTATTTTCTAGATATTACGTTTATTAGATAAAAATCAAAAAAATATAGAATGGTGTCGTTTTTGCCTAGGTCATGCATCGTCGTTTTAGCCATAGAAGGAATGGACGGTCCAGATTAGGTTTAGGATCAATCGTAGCCGTTCAGCGTTTTAATCAATGCGGCGTCGTTTCGTGTAGTATGGCTGAAGCGTCGTCGTTTAGTAGTATAAGTGAGTCAACGGCTCAGATCGGCTCCGCTTTGAATCGTGGCCGTCCGTTAAATGTTCAATGCGTCGTCGTTTTATTTAGAGGCAAGTCGACGGCCGAGATCAAGTCCGAGGATTTAATCGTGACCGTTCATTCAACGTTAAGATGCGGCGTCATTTTAGTTAGATCGAGTCGACGGTCGAGATGAATCCTGCGATTGATATCAGCTGTCCGTTTATTGCTTTTATATTTGAATATTCAGAATTAGGTTTAGAAAATAAAAAATTACAAATAAATAGGAACGGTGTCGTTTTGATGATGAGCAAGTCTCGAGTAGGTTCAGACGGGGTTGACCGGTTTGACCCGGTCCAGAATATTAATAAAAAAATTAATAAAAATTTCTAAAAATCCAAAAAAAATTTGCAAAATTCATAGAAAATTCATAAAATTCCCAGATTTCCCAAAAAAATTCTAAAAATTTCTAGATCGATTCAGGACTCTTATAGTCCGGATCGATAATTTTTGAGACTTCGAGGGTCGATTCACACCGATTCGAAAAATTCTCGGCTTTTACAAAATAAATAAATCCAAAAAAATTAGAAAAATTAGAAAAATTCTAGAAAATCACAAAAAATGGGGAATGGCCACATTCAACTGGCCCGAAACCGATTTTGTGATTTTCGGGTCCGGACCCCCAAACAATGACCATTCTACCCTTCCGGGCCTTTCATCCCAAATTTTCCCCAAACCATCTCGACACTCAAACCGGTATTTCTAAGGACCAATAGGGCCATATTAGACGTGCCGTGTATTGATTGATTGATTGATTGAATTGATTACAATTATTTTGACTGTGCGTTTAATTTTTCCGATCGTGATCGTTAGGGTAGAAAATTCCCATCCGCATGATATCCTAAGATTGTTAGAGCCTACTTCACCCAAAATTTCATATGCGTGAATTCTTAGGTTAGAAAATCACTCAACAACGGTAACCGAAAGGGCCTCAATGTAAATCTTGGCGTAACTAAGTCCCCCGATCCAAATTTCTGGTTATCGTAGAACCGAACGGTTTCTCCCGACCGCTCGGTAGGGTTTCCGATCATACCCTCCAATAAATTGATCTGTAGTGACTCTATATGCATGTACACTATGCACATGTCACTCGACCACACTAAGGTCGACCTCGATATTTGATAAAATTTTTCCTTACATCGCGATTCGAGTAATGGGTCTTGGGAGAGACCCGCGATCCATGAAGATCCCGCTATCAACCGTGGTCTAAAAAAGGATCGGCTCGTTAACTCTAACTCGCTCTTGCCGAAGGAGGGTCGCGACAGGCGGTTTGAAGGTTGGAAGAAAGGCTTACCCTTGTAACAAAGGGATTTACCTATTAAAAGAGATTGGCTATCTTGTAGGAAGGAATTCACCATTTGGAATGAGATTGGCTATCCCGTAGGAATGAATTCACCATCTAGAAGAAGGGTTTACCCTTGTAATAAAGGGATTTACCTATTAAAGGGAAATTGGCTATCCCGTAGGAAGGAGTTCGCCGATTAAAAGAGTTGGCTATCCCGTAAGAAGGAGTTCACCATTTGGAATGAGGGTTTACCCTTGTAACAAAGGGATTTACCTATTAAAATGAGATTGGTTATCCCGTAGGAAGGACTTCACCATCCGGAAGGAGGGTTTATCCTTGTAACAAAGGGATTTACCTATTAAAAAGGGGTGGCTATCCCGTAGGAAGGAGTTCGCCGATTAAAAAGGGGTGGCTATCCCGTAGGAAGGAGTTCGCCGATTAAAAGGGGTGGCTATCCCGTAGGAAGGAGTTCGCCGATTTAAAGGGGTGGCTATCTTATAGGAAGGAGTTCGCCGATTAAAAGAGGTGGCTATCCCGTAGAAAGGAGTTTGCCGATTTAAAGGGGTGCTATCCTATAGGAAGGAGTTCGCCGATTTAAAGGGGTGGCTATCTTGTAGGAAGGAGTTTGCCTATTAAAAGGGGTGGCTATCCCGTAGGAAGGAGTTCGCCGATTAAAAGGGGTGGCTATCCTATAAGAAGGAGTTCGCCGATTAAAATTGGTTGGTTATCCTGTAGGAAGGAGTTCGCCGATTAAAATGGGTTGGCTATTCACCGGGGATTCACCTATTAAAAGGGGTTGGCTATCCCGTAGGAAGGAGTCCGCCGATTAAAATGGCGAGGGTGCCATTCCGAGGACCTAGGATTACTAGTGTACCTACTGAAGCTCAAACCCGATTTTCAAATTTTTTAAGGAGAGGGTGCCATTCTGAGAACCTAGGTTTACTAGTGTACCTACAGAAGCTCAAACCCGATTTTCAAATTTTTTAAAGGAGAGGGTGCCATTCCGAGAACCTAGGTTTTACTAGTGTATCTACAGAAGCTCAAACCGGATTTTCAAATTTTTTAAAGGAGAGGGTGCCATTCTGAGGACCTAGGTTTACTAGTGTACCTACAGAAGCTCAAACCCGATTTTCAAATTTTTTAAAGGATAGGGTGCCATTCCGAGGACCTAAGTTTACTAGCGTACCTTCAGAAGCTCAAACCCGATTTTCAGATTTTTAAACGTGAGGGTGCCATTCTGAGGACCTAGGATTACTAGTGAATCTGCAGAAGCCCAAACCCGATTTTCAAATTTTTTTTTTAAAAGTAGGGTGCCATTCCGAGGACCTAGGATTACTCGTGAACCCGCAGAAGATCCAATTAAACATTATTAAAATTGTTTTCTGAGCAATTCAATGAGTTAAGATCATTAGACTATAACAAAAGAGTGGTGACCCTAAATTTCGAGAAGAAACTTTAGGAATTCCGAACCGATTTTCAAAATTGCATTTGTGAAGGAAGCTTGTCCAAACACAAGCTCAAATTTCCACTCGGGGTGAATCTTGAATGTCACTACTCGAGCATTCTTCAAAAAGGTTGTTTTAAAAGTTTTCAAAAGGATTTTCCTTCATCCAAGAGGGCTTCTCACCATTTGGGAAGGTTTTTCTTAAAACTCGAATATGCTCACAGGAAACCTAACCTTTTGAGGTTTCGGGATCATTCGAGATGCATACAATCCGACCGATCAGAAAAGACATTTAAAAAGGACAGTAATTCAGGCTAGGTCAAAGGTTTATCAAAGGATATTCATTTTAAGGTTAAGAAATGAATTTTGATCGGAAATAACTTATTCGGGTCTACAAGTCAAGAACCCCGAAGACATGATTGTACTTACCTCTTTAAGCGGTAGCTTCTTGTGTGATCTCTTGCATCAACTTGAAACATCTCTAAATCAGAAAATTTTTAGGGATAGGTTGTATCTTGGTTAAAGGTGGGCTTTTTAAGAAAGACCGTATTTTCAAAAGAGGGATACACGTGGGTGATCACCTTGATATTTTTACCGGCATTCATTTGCTTTTGAAGAAGATTCATGAATGTTCTTTCTTCTCATGATCTTGAGGACTTTCCTCTTTTCATCTGGATTTTTTTTCAAACTTTGCCTTTTTTTCGGGACGCTTTTTCATGGGCTTTGGCCTTACTTTTACCAGGTACTTTGCTCTTTCTAGCCCTTTTTGTTCCTTGCCATTTTTTGCATTGGTTGGCTCTTTTTGAGACCAGGATCGAAAATTCTTCCGATTATGCTTTTGACTTATTGCTGCTAATTCTTTTATTTTACCCTGGTGTAGGGAGGTGAACACCAACAATGATTTAGAAATGAAGATTATAAAGGCTCAAATTGGCTCATTAAAGGATAAGTGTTTGGGGATATAGAAGTGAAATGCTTTTCTTCACTTTGAGGTGTTCTAAGCCTCCGCCAAAAAACACTTGAAGCTATCACAAAAAGATTGATGCGAGTTAGCACAATAAAGTCTTACCATGATCTTTTCTCCAAGGGATCAACCAATGAACCTCCAAATATGCCCCAAGATGGGACGGTTCTTGACAGGGTTTTATCCAGAAAAAATTTTCTCCCTTTTGGCTCGGAATGGTTGTCAAGAGATATAAGTGTGTATGGATAATTTTGAAATGGAAATGTCTTTCGTCATTTCAATCCATGTAATCATCGCGAATGATCCCTACGTCCCAAGATTAGGCTTTTTCTCTCTGTTACTCTCGCTCATCTCTCAAGTGTATCGGGGACGTGTTTGAGGATAGGGTTTGCCTCTTTTCATTCGAAGGATCATCATCTTGAAAAACTTTCAAAACATGCCCTTTTATAGAATCTCAGGGCGTTTTCATCAAAATTCACTCTGTGCGACAATTTTTATCACAAAAGATATATTCAAAAAGTTGTTTGTGAAATCTAAAGGGGAGGTCTCTTTAAAAGGAAGCCACGTGGCTTTGCAGATTAAAACTTTTCGATGCCAAATATGATAGTATATTTTAATGAGGAAGAGTATACTTCATAAAAGAAAAGAACCTCATACCTATCTTCTTCGGATGTTAGCTCCTGTTTCCCGGAAAATCAAAAGAAATCAATCAACTAAAGATATTCAAAATTTTAAATCACAAAACGAATTCCTTGTTTGGTTAATCGCTCTGCAGGATTCTTCATGATTCCAGATCCACCTGTAAAATACAAACATATACAAATGCATGTGTGTAGATGTTATGCAAATACAAAGCTCTATGTAACTCAGATTCACTCATTGATCACTTCAAAGCTCGTCTTTATTTCGGAGATAGTATTTCTTGACAAGATCTGCATTTACCGGACTTGACAATTCTTTTCCATCCATATTTACCAGGATGAGAGCTCCTCCAGATAAAACTTTCTGAATCACATGGGGGCCTTCACAGTTTGGCGTAAACTTGCCTCCCGGGTGTTGAGCATTTGGGAGCATCTTCTTCACAACTAGCATCCCCGCTTCAAAATTCCCGGGCTTGACCTTCTTGTTAAAGGCCCCGGCCACTTTCTTCCTGGTAACTCGACCATGGTAAATGGCCTTTAGTCGCTTTTCATCAATCGGATTTAGCTGCTCATGTCTTTGCCGGTTCCACTCATCTTCCGAGAGTTCAACTTGAGACAAGACTCTTAAAGAGGGGATTTCCACTTCTATCGGCAGGACTGCTTCCATACCATATACCAAAAAGTAAGGAGTTGCCCCGGTTGAAGTACAAATCGAAGTTCGTTAGGCCATGAGAGCATATGGCAACCTTTCGTGCTAGTCCCGATATTTCTCGGCGGTTTTGACCAATATCTTCTTGATATTCTTGTTTGCCGCTTCCACAGCTCCATTCATTTGTGGGCGGTAAGGTGAAGAGTTAAGGTGTCGTATTTTAAATTGATCCAATAGGTGATCGACTACCTTGTTGTTCAAGTTAGAGCCATTATCTGTAATGATTGCTCTTGGAACTCCGTACCTTAAGATGATATCTCGCTTGATGAATTTAGCCACACTGTTTGCGCTGACGTTGGCATATGAGCCGGCCTCAATCCATTTGGTGGAATAATTAATGGCCACCAGAATAAAATGATGCCCATTGGAGGCCTTTGGGTTGATGGGGCCAATCATATCAATTCCCCACATAGAAAACGGCTAAGGTTCCGACATTTGATGTAGCTCGTTTGGCGGCGCATTTATCTTGTCGTCATATACCTGGCACCGATGATAAGATCTAACATGTTGGTTGCAATTAGACTCAATGGTCATCTAGTAATATCCGAGCCTCATGATCTTCTTGGCAAAGAGATGACCATTCATATGCGGCCCACATTCTCCTTCATGGATCTCTTTCATAATGAGATTTGCTTCTTTGGCGTTTACGCACCTCAGCAGGATCGAATCAAAGGACCTCTTGTATAGGATCTATCCACCGAGGAAGAATTTAGAAGACATCTTGCTGATGTATTTTTTATCTTCCGGTTGGTCGTCTTGTGGGAACTCGCCCTTCATTAGATAATTCTTAATATCATGATACCATGGTTCTTCCTCGGGTTCTTCTTCGACGACCATGCAGTATGTAGGCTGCTCAAGGATGTCAATCCTTAACGGCTCAATCTCAAGGCCATTTTGTACTTGTAACATAGCCGATAGTGTGGCCAAAGCATCAGCAAAATGATTTTGAGTTCTCGGTAGATACTTGAATGTGATCTCCTCAAAATGTTGGATCAGCTCTTCGAGGAATTTATGATAAGGGATAAGCTTGGGATCCTTTGTTTTCCACTCTCCTTGGGTTTGCAAGATGATGAGCATAGAATCTCCATACACCAACAACTTCTTCACTTTCAATGAGATGGCCAATTGTAATTCGAGGATGCAGGCTTCATATTCGGAAATATTGTTGGCCCATGGGAATACCAACTTGGCCGAGACGGGATAATGTTGATCTTTAGGGGATATCAAGACTGCCCTACCTAATCCAATGAGGTTTACGGCGCCATCAAAGTACATTGTCCATTTGTTTTCAGATATGTTCAAAATTTGGCCTCCATTGTTTTGCTCCGGAATGTCCTTGGGAGGATTTTCAGCCAACATGTCAACAATCGCTCTTCCCTTGACAGACTTTTGGGGAGAGGTTCTGATGTCAAACTCCGAAAGGAGCACTTGCCACTTGGCCATCTTTCCCAACAAAGCTGGCTTTTCCAAAAGGTATTTGATAGGGTCATTTTCGGTGACTAATTGGATATGATAGTGCAGGGTATATTGCCTTAGTCTATGGAGGACCCAAACCAATGCTACGCAAGTCCTTTCTACCGATGAATATTTGGCTTCGGACGTGGTGAACTTTTTACTCAAATAGTATATGGCTCGTTCCTTTCGATCCTTGGGGTCGGTTTGTGCAAGTAAAGCTCCCAAGGATTCATCATGAATTGTCAGATATAGAGTCAAAGGAATGTTAGGGATAGGAGGTACCAAGACCGGTGGTTGTACCAAATATTCCTTGATCTTCTCGAAGGCTTGTTGACATTCGCAATCCCATTTCACCTTTGCACCTTTCTTTAGGAGCTTGAAGAAGGGTTTCATTGTTTCTGACAATTGTGATATAAATCTGGATAAGTAATTCAATCTTCCAAGTAGACCTCGCACTTCCTTAATAGTAGAAGGAGTCCTAATTTCCCATACGGCTTTGATCTTGGAGGGGTCGATCTCGATACCACGACCGCTTACGACAAATCCAAGCGGTTTTCCGGATCTAGCGCCAAATACGCATTTCGTAGGGTTCAGCTTGAGTTTGTATTTCCTCAATCGATCAAATAATTTTCTCAGCACTTGAACGTGATCTTCTCCAGGCTTGGATTTGGTGATCATATCATCCACATAGACCTCCATCTCCTTATGTATCATATCATGAAAGAGGGTCACCATAGCCCTTTGATATTTTGCCCCCGCATTTTTTAATCCGAAGGGCATGACTTTATAGCGTAAGATTCCCCATTGGGTAACGAATGAGGTTTTGATCTTGTCTTCTTCTTTTAACATGATCTGGTTATACCCCAAGAAGCCATCCATAAAGGAGAATAATTCAAAGCCTGCAGTGCTATCAACGAGCACGTCAATGTGCGGCAAGGGGAAATCATCTTTTGGATTGGTTTTATTCGGATCCCGATAGTCCACACATATCCGGATTCTTCCATCTTTTTTCTTGACTGGTACGATGTTGGCGACCCAATTAGCATATGGGACGGCTTCGATGAACCCTATTTTGAGAAGTTTCATCACTTCTTCTTTAATTTTATCTGCCAGCTCAAGGTTCATTCTTCCGCATGGTTGATTAACCGGTTTGCACGCGGGATCCGTAGGCAATGCATGCTCTACAATGTCTCGGTCAAGCCCTGGCATGTCGGCATACGACCATGCGAAAATATCTTGATATTCTTTGAGTAATGCTGTCATTCTTGAAATGTCGGTTGTAGACAGATGTCCCCCTATTTTTACTTCTTTAACACAAACCGAGTCTCCCAAATTGATAACGATGGGCTCTTCGTAAATAGGGGGCTTAGATTCTTCAAAATAATCTTATTCCCCTTTGATATCGCTCACATCGCCTTCTTCTTCATCAATCTCATATGAGTAATCATCGAGCTTATATGAGTCACATATTAACCTGTTATACATGGGTGGGATGACATGCCCGAAATGCATCATGAAAGGTTAGTATATAGAAATTACAAAACTAAAGAATGCATGATCTATTATGACGGGAAAACATTTTTGAATTCACTTTTCGAAGGAAAAGAACCAAAAAGAGAACTAGTCCCCGATCTTTTGGACATCCCGGTTCTCAAAATGCTATTTTAAAACCCAAGATCATAAGGCGGATCAGGCCTCAAGTTAAATGGTCAATATAACTCACATCATTGGACCAATCCGTTATTCCATATATCCTTAATAAAATTGGAAATGATTTTCATTAATAGATGCAACTAACGGTAATACAATACTGCACTTCTTGAATCACAAAACGAGATCCAAAGGGTGCTAGAGAGAACAAAAGAGTGCAAGAATCAAAATGCATTAAAAGAGTAAAGTTCGGAAAAGGCCTTTTACTCGGGGGTGGGGAAATCGTCATCGAGCCACTCAATGATTACGTTCACTCGATTGTCCAGGAATGGATTGAACAGGTCCGGCTTTGCATCTTCGTAAATATCTTCGTCTTTTAACCACTTTCCTCCTTTGGAGAACACTTCGAATAAGGGATTTTCGAACATCTTCCCTCTATCTTTCCATGCATCAATGCCGATAAATCGACTACCTTGGTGTCCACGGCGTCCTTGGTCTCCATAACACTTGTTTCGACCTCGGCCTCGATCCGTATCATACTTCATCATCCCCTTATACCCAAGACCAACCTTATGGTCATTCGAGTCAAGATTCAAAGGGTTACGGATTCCCCGGCCATGTTTTCTTAGTCCAACGCCGGTGATGAAGCCATTAGCAAAGAGTACTTTTCCCGCCATAGTTGCAGGTTTTGACAGCTCCGGAGTAGCCATTCTTGCATCTGACGGTACGTGCATGACGGATACAACGTCAAAAGTGTGATAACTCAGCTCTTCCTCCTTTGAAGGTTCAATGTATGGAACCATTCCTTTTAACGAGGCACGATGTCCTATCTCACCGTGGACAGTGATTAGCCGGCCTCTGACCACAAATTTTACCTTCCGATGCATGGAAGAAGGCACCGCTCTAGAAATATGGATCAACGGTCTTCCAAGAAGCAAGGTGAATGCACTTGGAATATCCAGCACTTGGAACGGTATGGAGAAGGTTACCGATCCAATGGAGACGTCCAGTTCAATTTCTCCCACTACATTCTTAGAGACTCCGTCAAATGACCGGATAGTGGCCTTGGTTGTCTTGACAAAATCTTCGTTTATCCCCAAGCTTCTCAAAGTGCTCAGAGGATAGAGATTAAAAGCCGAGCCATTGTCAATTAGGACGTGAGGCACCTCCTTTTCGTGGCACCTTACGGCGATATAGAGAGCTCTATTGTGCACACGCCCTTCCCTTGGGAAATTTTCATCCGAAAAAGAGATCTGGTCTTTCAAAAGGATAGTGCCCATGAAGTCTCCCGGTTGAACTTCGTTAATGGTCTCAGGGACATGCACCTCATCCAAGACCTTTAGGAGAGCATTCTTGTGCTTTTCGGAATTCTTGAAGAGATCTAGCAAAGAGATCTCCGCCGGCATTTTCTGAAGTTGGTCTACAACTTCGTATTTGCTAGTTCTTACAACGGATTAGAGCTTTTCAACCTCTTCTGCGGTTGGCGTTTTCTTTTCAAGCTCCGCCTCCCTTGGAGGATAACATCTTCCAGACCTCATTAAGGCGTCAATCTCGCCTGTTCCGTAATCCCAATGTACCGCTTTTGGGTCATATTTCTCTAAGGGCGACAGCTTGATATTTACCAGCTTAATCTTCTCCCGAGGTAATTCCAACATTGGCAACTTTTCCGAGCTAAAAGCTTTCCAATTATCCACCTTGTTTAGATCAATTACAAAGCGGATCGGGAGATCCACCATCCCAATCATTTCATCTTCATGGACGCTTTCGGGATTGTGTTCGGGACCTGGCATTGTCACCGTTGCATTAGCGACATTTTCTTCATCGAAACGCCTTTACCTTTCCTTTCTGACCCTCAGGATAATGCCTTCAATTCTCATGCCGATATCCACCGGATGTTGGAAGGAAGAATACGCATATGCGTACATGCGGTCAAAATACTCATTGGGCAGTGACTTGAGCACGAACTCCAACATTTCCCTTTTTGATAGCGGCGGTTGCACCATCATGGCATGCTTTTTCCATCTTCCGGCGAAGAGTTCAAAACTCTCATCTTCTCCTTTTCTGATGTTCAACAGATTAATCTTGGTGAAGTATCCCCTAATTCTAGCTTCAAAATGTCTCACAAAGTGATCTGATAGTTCTTCCCAGTTTGGGACCCAATCCAGATCAATCGATTGGAACCATGCTAATGCAAGACCTGTCAAACCGTGCTTGAAGTTTCAAATTAACATTTCATCATCTTCATGATGGCCAACCATCTCGCGGAGATAGTATGAGATATACGCCAGGGACACCCAAGCACCGTCGTATTTCATGCGGAAAGTCACCTTTGGGTTCACGCCTTGTGGCGGAATGTTTCTAGCTTGGGTGATCGGCATATTAAATCCTTCAGCTCATCTACTTTCTTCGAAATATCGCCGCCTTGTTCTTGCAGCAGAGCGATCCTTCGATTCTGTGTCTCCATGGCCCGCCATATTTCTAAAATTTGCATATTTTCTTCTACTGCCGCGGTGTCATTCTTAACCACCAATTAAGATAATTCCGCCACCATGGTCGTCAAATGACGTATGTGAGTTTCCAAATTAGAAATTCGCATGTTGGACTCCCGATTCACCTATTCATCCCGAGGGATCTCCCGATCCTTAACCTCGTCAACTGTTCCCACGAATTCTTCGCTTTCGGGGTCATCCATACCACCCCAACCGTCGGGAACTATATCTCCGGAATCCATGAAAAAACTTGGCGGTGCCGAATACAGGACTTTGAAGTTATAACCGCCGCTATCTTCTCCGAGATTATCAACTATTTCACCCCTTTCTCGGGCCTTTTGCATAAATCTTCTATCACCTCGGCGAGCTTTCTCAAGGCGAATTTCATACTCATCTAGCTCTTCGATTTCTTTGCCATTTCTGACGTTCATCAAATATCCTAATAGGACTCTCTAAGTCTTCCCTCTTGTAGCTCTCATCATGAATTCGTCTGCCATTATGTCTATGGTCACATATGTTCCCTTAAAGGTGGTATCTTCCATTCTTCCGATAACGCCTAAATCAATCAGCCGATCCAGACATGCCTTCTTTTCTTCCTTGGAAATAATCTCTCCATTAGGGTATTGTGAGGCCGGCGCCAGGATGTCTTGCATTTTACCCACATCCATTATGAATTGCAAAGTTTCTTCATATTCACCTTCAAATATCGTGTTCACCTCGCGATGTTTCGGTAATAGATTCTGTTGCACATTTGGTTCAATCTTATCGAACTCCGTGACTTTTCCATCGATCAGAGCTTGTACCTTATACTTGAGAGCGAGACAGTTATCCACATTGTGCTCCCTTTCTCTCATATGGTACACACAAGTCTGGGTCTCGTCAAACTCGGGGAATCTTGGAGGATTAGCTCTAGGTGGTTCTTTTGCAACCAATCGGTTCTCTAGCAACATGGAGAACAGTTTAGACAGAGGCCGAGGCAGTGGGGTAAAAACAGGTTGGTTTCTTCTTTTAGGTTCCGATGGCTTAGAGGCAGTCCAGGAAGAAGCTCCTTGGGCAGGGGCAGAAAGGGAGAAGTTTTTGGGTTTAGGTGGGTTAGGGACAAACACTACATCACCAGTTTGCTCCCTATTATCCCTTCTCAAAGGGTATTGGCGTCTGAAAGGTGACTCGGGTATCTTCTTCTCCCGCAATGCCCATTCGTGACGTTCCGCCACTTTAATCAAGTGTGTGAACGTTTGACACCCGGATGTGTTCAGCTTATCAAAGTACTCAAAGGGCAATGCCTTGAGGAAGAGGTCTATCAGTTCTTCTTCAGGGACAAGCGGTTTTACCCGCACACCCAAAGCTCTCCACCTTTGAGCGTAAGCGCGAACGACCTCATTCTTCCCTTTTACGGTCCTCAAAAGGTCTTCCTTGGTAAGGGTCGTCAAAGTGTTAAACTTGTACTGCTAAAGGAACTCATCGCTTAGCTTGTCCCAATCGGCGAGTCTTTCAGGTTCAAGCTCGATGAACCAAGCCAAGGCCACTCCAGATAGGCTTTCTTGGAAGGTGTTAACCAATAGCGGGACGTTATCCGAGAATTGGGACAAGCGGCGTAGATAGTACTTCAAATGCGCATTAGGACACTCGGTCCCATTATACTTCCTCACAAAGTCCGGTCCTTGTAATCAGCAGGAACCTCAATTTTCTCGAACGATGTTACTTTATCAAACCTTGAGAGCTCGTATCCCCGACTAGCCAAGCACTCCTCGATCTTGGCGAGCCTATTAATTTCTTCTTCCATTTTGAGAGCCTGTTTTTCTTTCTTTTCCAGGTCAATTACAACTGGAGGATCTTTTGGCGGTCGCTCCGGATTTGGAGAAGGATTTACAGCAGGAGCCGGGTTAGCACCTGTACCATCCGATGAGCTCGGAGGAGCTTGGGAGTTTGGATCTACATGGTATCTCCCCTGACTAGTGATCAGCATCGCCTTCATTTCTACCACCATTGTGGCGATCATATTCATTTGGTTCTCCAAGTTACCCACACGAGGTGCAAGTTCTTCTTGCTCCATTCTCGCTTGGCGCGTCTTGCTACGAGTCCTCGTGTCTATCAATCACCTGTTTTTTTATGAGATTAATCAGTATTGAGATCATTTAGAATTTGAAAGGGTTGGTCCGTGGTAATTGCATTCCCTATATGATAATGCATGTGCATGAAATACTCATAAAGGAAATAATATGTATTTATTACAACCCAAATTGTTCAAAAGTGTCTAAAAGATAACAAGTATGCAAAATCTAAATGGGGAATATATCTATCCAAATCGAGAACGCTTGCACTCTTCTTGCTCTTTCGATCCGTTCGAGTCCCACAAATACGGGTCTTATCCTTCTTCGGACATCCACTGCTCCGGATCTTCAGGAATGTATGGCTCCACTCCCGGGACATACGGTACAATGTACTCGGGTTCATAAGATTCTACTTCCTCAATGCGGGGAGATACGCACTCGGGTATATATGGCTCAACCAAAGACTTGCGATACTCCTTGAACTTCTAAATATACTCCTTAGAAGCCCTATGGATGTTCATCTCATCATCCAAGTAATCGGGCCATTCAACTTGTTGCAGCGAGGAATTCTTCAAAGCGTGAAGGATAAGTTTAATCCGAGCCCTATAAAGCTTCTTTGCTTCCTTGGTGAGCTTCCCATGTGCCATATCAAAGGAAAAGATCCTGGGACAAACATCCGGTGGAACTTCTTGTAAAACTCCAAATTGCCTCACCACATGAATAGGATAATAGGCCACTGCGCCAAGACATCCCAACAGAGGAATAAGGCTATCATCAATACCAGTAATGTGAGCTTCCAAGATCTTAGGCTAAGTCAAACGCCATCGAATATGCTCGGGCTTCAAATTATCCAGTAGCTCAACCCACTTCTCAAATGAGTGTTTAGGTATGAGAGATTGACATTTAAGGAAGGATTTAAGGGGATGAACATGCTCATTGATCTCATAGCACCCTACTCGAAGTTGGAAAGTTTTTATGTGAGAAACGAACCACATATGAAGTAGTCCGTTGGAAGCTTGAAAAGTGGCTTTTTTAGAAGTTTTAAAACGATTTAGAGAAAGGAAGGTTTCAGCCAGAATCATGTAGAAGTAATTCCATCGGCAACATGCTTGTCCGGCTATGTGGACTATGGATGGGTCAAAAGTAGTCCTAGAGGTAGGGAATAGGACGAATGCAAATAAAGCTAGAACAAACACCTTTCCCGATTTATGACCGGTTTCAACGGGTAAAGAAGAGTAATTGTCAAAAAGGAAAGAGAAAGTGAATCTTCCGGAGTTGGATTTGTAGACTTTCTCTATTTCGAAAGTTTTGAGGCGGAGGAAGCTCGATAGAGAACGGGTAGAATCCATATCAAGAGGGGGTTGAGCTATATGATCGTCAAAATTGGCCCCGATGATAGCAGAGTACTCTTCAAGCGTAGGAGTCAACTCGAGGCCTTGAAAGTTGAAAGTCATCGTATGCACATCCCATGTCTTGGCTAAAGCTTGAATGAGGGCCGGTTGATACTCAACTCTAATTAAATCCACTAATCTGCCCAGCCACCCTTCAACATATGGTCGGTTGATCGGGTTGAGGCGATCCCACCATAGAGAGAGTTCTTTGTGCGGCACCGAGATGATCTTGATATCTCCATTCCCCATGATCTAGCATGTATAAAATGATGATTCTAATGTCAATTACCACGGACCATGATATATATGCATGAAATGTGATGCAAATGCACTAACCAAATTCCATGTCATTTTTTGGTAACATGAGGGTCATCTACTCTCATTCGACCCAAATAAACCAAATGGGGTAGTTATGGACCAAATCCCACCCAAAGATGGCATGTAATTGATTAAGATCGTTTAAGTGCAAACCGGGGTAGAAAATCACTATTACAACTTTAAATCTGACAACCCACGAAATTCACAAGCCTAATACAATAAGGCCCAAAGAGATAGGATATGAAAGTATCTAAAGATGTTTGACCAATACATGTGAATGGAAATACACAATCGACTCAAAAGGAACATAATAAACCCTAGAAATGCCCCAAAGTCCAACTAAAACTAGGTAGATGAAGCGGTGTCCTCATCAGACGATATCTTCACTATCTCGGGCAGTTTGACATCTTCTTCATCATCGGAGGATATGGTGATGATTTCCTTCTTCTTAATCAGAGAGTGCTTCGGGGCCGTCTTGATCGCATGAGGCCGCCTCATCAATTTCATGTATAGCTCCCAGATTCTCTCTTTTCCCCGCTTGAGCTCCAAATGGTGTGCACATCGCGTATAATCACAGCTTTCACCCCGGATGCGGTTAGGTCCATTGAGCTCCCTTCCATGGACAAATCTGAAGACTTGGAAGGTGGCGGGCACTCGGTCCTCACGTCGAATAGTCCGCCGTTCCCATGTAAACACATCGGGGACATCACTACGACCTTGGGGCGTCATCTATCCTAAAAAAGGAAAATTGACCTTCAACCCCAATCACTTAAATGACCTTACAATTTCCATGATATGCTTGTGAAAATGCATGTTATGCATAAATTAAATTTACAAACTCGAAATAAGAAGGGTAAAAAGCCTTACCAACCGATGTTACTTTTTTTTGGTTTTTGGTTTTAGGTGTACCAACCCTCCATTCACATGCGCATGAGACAAGTAAGGTTTAACTCTAAAGAAATCAAAAAGGGCTTGGGTATGGACCTAAAAAGGCTCCCGCTATACGAATTGATGAGCCGCCCACAAGCGCAATCAAACAATAAGTGGGTAGGATCATCAATTTCGCATAGCGAGCGGGATTAAATATGGTCAACCCAAGTGCAATCAAACACAGGAGCTTTGCATACCAATCCCTATCTAAGGCGACCTAAAAAGGGTGATTTCACGGCTCGGGTTTAGGCGCTTGTGTGTGCAATATCGTGATCCTCAAAATATGCAAGACATGCACAGCAGTTTATATTCAAACACCACTTCAATATGAGCATAAATAAACACACAACCCGAAACACCATATCCGCATCAAAAAGGTTAACAAAGACGTCACCCCTTATAACTCCTATCTGCATCAACATTTAACTTTTTCGTTGGTGGACGTACCTCACCTTCAAGAGCGTCCGCAGAAAACGAGATTAGAAAACACTCAACTTTTTTATCGGCTTAAGTCCTCTTAATGGTTTAGCAACCATTCGTCCCCAGTGGAGTCGCCAGTCAGTCACGACCCTCCTTCGAGGTGAGAGAGAAGAGGTTAACGAGCCGCGCTTCCGACCTAGTTGGGAAGCGGATCTTCGGCGCGCGGGTTTCTCCCAAGATCCATTACTCGAATCGCGATGCGGAGAAGATTCTTAATATCGGGGTTGACCTTAATGTGGTCGTATAACATGTGCATAGTGTACATGCATATGGAGTCGCCATCGATCACTTTTTGGAGGGTATGATCGGGAACCCTACCGAGCGGTCGGGAGAAACCGTTCGATTCTACGAGAACCAGAGATTTGGGTCCGGGGACTTGGTTACGCCGAGATTTACATCGACGCCCTTTCGGTTACCGAAGTTGAGTGATCTTCTAACCTAAGAATTCATGCAAATGAGATTTTGGGTGAGGTAGGCTCTAACAATCTAAGGTATCACGCAGATGGGAATTTCTACCCTAACGATCACAATCAAAAATTTAATGCGCAATCAAGATAATCTCAATCAATTCAATCAATCAATCAAGATACGACACATCTAATATGGCCCTATCAGCCCACGTAATGATCAAATAAGGTATCGGGATGGTTTGGGAAAATTTGGGGGCGGAAAGCCTAGAAGGGTAAAATGGTCATTTTTAGAGTTCGGAACCCAAAAATCACAAAATCGGGGTCGGGCCGCTTGAATGTGGCCATTTCCCAATTTTTGTGATTTTTTAGAATTTTTCTATTTTTTCTATTTTTTGGATTTTTTTATTTATTTTCCAAAAGTTAGGAATTTTTCGGATCGATGTAGACCGACCCTCAAAACTTAAAAAAAAAATATCAATCCAGACTATAAGAGTCCCCAATTGATCTAAGTATTTTTTAGAAATTTTTTAGGAAAAATCTGGGAATTTTTATAAATTTTCTATGAATTTTTGGATTTTTTGGAAATTTTTATGCATTTTTTATTTATTTTTAATTAATATTTCGGACCGGGTCAAACTGGTCAACGACCGGTCAACCTGGTCTAGACCGCTCGCAAACCGCTATAGAGAAAAACGACACCGTCTCAATTTTTATTTGATTTTTTTTATTGAATTTCTAACTAATTTCCGAATATTCGGAAATATAGAAAATAAATGGACGACCGAGATCAATCCCGGAATCGATCTCGGCCGTCGACCCTTCGCTAAACGAAACGACGACGCTTCCGGCCTTCTAAACAAAATGACACCGTATCACGCCTCGAACGGACGGCCACGATTAGATCCTAAGGCTCGATTTGAGCCGTTCGCCCCTCCCGTACATAAAACGACGACGCTTTGGCGTTTCCCTTTAAACGACGCCGCATCATCCTAGTGTGTGGACGGTCGGGATTAAACTTAAGATCTAATATGGACCGTCGATCCGTCCTTATTCAAAACGACAACATATCAATTAGTACCATGAACGACTACGATCAATCCTAAACTTAATCCGAATCGTTCATTCGCTCAACCTACTAAACGACGTCGTGCCCTTCTAAACCGAACGGTGCCGTTTTGATTTACTATAATTTCTATCTAATATAAATGAATATTTGAAAATACAAAATAAAGATCCAACGACTAAGAATCAAACCTATCGAATTTCCTCAGCCGTTGGATCGGATCTCAGTCGGCTCGCTCGCGCTAATGGCCGAGCCGACTCGGATCCGAGCTAGCCTTATCACGCGACGACACCTAAGCTAGTTGACTCGTTAACCCGCCACCACAGCATCATCGTCTTCCTCGTGACGACACACAATGAACGGCTGAGGCGCGACGACACGTAATGAATGGCTGAGGCTCCTCCGGCGAGATCTAACAGTGAGATCTCGCCGGAATGGCCTCAAACCAACACCGATCGACTCGTAGGAACCTCTAGATCAACATATCTCAGAATTGAGCAATTTCATCCACAAAATCGACATTAATCGAACTCACATAGACCTAATTCCTCAGAACTTAATCAAGCAATACAGAGCATAACTATGTAATTCAAGCTTCAAAAACATTCAAAACATAGTCGGGACACTTACCTCGAGCTCTGATTGAGCCCGTAGTTGCTAGATTTACCTGGCCGAAGTTCGACCAGGCCGCGACCGGTTGGAGGTTTAACTCGATATGATCGGGAAAAATCAATGCAAAAACACGATGCGATCGTGGTCAATAAGGTTCAAGGATGAAAAGGCACACACTAATCGAAAGAATCATGCTCGTGAAGTTGAGATGCCATGATCGCACAGTGAAGAGATTGAGAAGCCGACTTACCGATTCAGGCGATCTTAGGCGGCGAGGTTGGTGGCGATCACTTCCTTGATCCTCACGTGAACTTCTAGAAGTAGTTTCGCAAGTCGAGATGGCCTGAGATGGCCGGACGAGCGGCTCATAGTTTGAGCTCCGGCGAAGCGGCAACGGTGCTTGCGAGAGCCTCTCTCTCCTATTCTCTCTTTTTCTCTCTCTATTCTATTGGTGGATAAGCACGAATGAGCCTCCTCTTTCCAATTCGCGAAGTTTCCTCCCTTTTATACCAAGTTTTTGAAATCCCGCGCGCACGAGTGACCTTCGCCGGGCCTGTTCACGTGCTATCACGTGATTTTTGGTCGTCCGATGGTGACGGAATCGGTTATGATTCCGTCAACTTCCGTTTGGCCCTCCGTCGATCACAAACGAGCACAAATTCCACTTGCGTTTGAAAATGTTGACTTTATGTACACCGGGACTTTGACTGGCTCGTCGGAGCCTCTCCGGCGACCATTGGTCGTGCTACCGGTGGCAATCGACTCCTCTTAACCTAAAGAACAAAAGCCCCACAACAATTAGTTCGATTATGCTTGAATTGATCTTCAATTTGATCGTTGAATCTCGCCTTTCAATTCCGCAAATGGCGCGAGTCGTTTGAGGAAGACGACACTGTTTGGACCGGTCCGACTGGTCCGAACCGATTCAAACAGTGTATTTTCAAAATTAACTAAAATTGGTGGGGAATTTTCACAATTAAACCTCAAAATTGAACTTAGGGGCCTGAATATTATCTAGGAATGTGGTTTGGTTTTACCTAAAAGTTCGCACCAATTTCTGTAAAAACCCTAAATTTTTCTAAATTCCCAATTTGGGGAAAACTTCAATTGAACGCCTATTTGACCAAATTGGACTAAGCGACCCACCGCAATCGATTTAGAATATATAAAAACCTTGGGGGACGGTCCAATTTTACCACGAAAGTCCCTAGATTAAAAGTAATTTCAGAAATTGCAAATCTTAGGGACTAAATTGCAAATATTTTGGGAATTCTTGCCTAATTCATGCAATTCGCGCAATTGGAGATGCAATTGATCAAATCGAAGCTTGAAAGGGCTGCAATTGAATGTCTAGACTTTAAATGTGCAAAAACCGCAAATAAAAAGACTCCATTTGTATTTTTTATGCGAATTCAATCCTTAGTGTTAGAAGAAACACCTAAAATTGGATTCAATTTTTGATTTCTCTTGAGGTCAATATGAAAAGGGAATTAAAATAAAAATATTGGAAATTTTTCTGTATTTTTGTGACCTCGAAGAGTATTTTTTATGAATTTTCTAGTATCTTTCTATTTTCCGAAAATATTAAAAAAATGTGAGAAATATGAAAAATTATTTTTTGTTCAAAATTGGTTCTTTATGCTTGGCCAAGGCTTCCAAACTTGATTTTTCAATTTTTTGATTTTTTTTTATGAATTTTTGAGAATTTTTTAGAAAATGAAACTAAGGAAAAACTCGTAAAAATCGAGTGTCAACAACCTTAAGATCGTTGGAACCTACCTCACCCAAAATCTCATCTGCATGAATTCTTAGGTTAGAAAATCACTCAACTTCAGTAACCGAAAGGGCGTCAATGTAAATCTTAGCGTAACCAAGTCTCCGGACCCAAATCTCTGGTTCTCGCAGAATCAAACGGTTTCTCCTAACCGCTCGATAGGGTTCCCGATCATACCCTCCAAAAAGTGATCGGTGGCGACTCCATATTCATGTACATGTCACACGACCACACTAAGGTCGACCCCGATAAAATTTTCTTCACATCACGATTCGAGTAATGAGTCTTGGGAGAGACCCGCACGCCGAAGATCCACTGTCAACCGGGTCGGGAAGCGCGGCTCGTTAATCTCTCGCATCTCGTACTCGCCCGCTCGGAAGTTCGGAGGGTCGCGACAGATCGGCGACTCCGCTGGGGACTCGAATGGTTGCTAAACCATTAAGAGGACTTAAGTCGATAAAAAGTTGAGTATTTTCTAACCTTGTTTTATGCAGATGCTCTTGAAGGTGAGGTACGTCCACTAACGAAAAGTGTTAAATGTTGCTGCAGATGGGAGTTATAAGGGGTTTGTGCAGATAAGGTGTTTTAGGTTGTGTGTTTATTTATGCCCATATTGAAGCGGTGTTTTGATATAAATTGCTGTGCATGTACTGCATATTTTGAGGATCACGACACTACATACACAAGCGCCTAAACCCGAGCCGGGAAATCACCCTTTCAGGTTGCCATAGATAGAGATTGGTATGCGAAGCTCCTGTGTTTGATTGCACTTGGTTTGACCATATTTAATCCCGCTCGTTATACGAGGTTGATGAACGTACCCACTTGTTGTTTGATTGCGCTTGTGGGCGGCTCATCAATTCGTATAGCGGGAGCCTTTTTAGGTCCATACCAGAGCCTTTTTGATTTCTTTAGGGTTAAACCTCACTTATCTCATGCGCATGTGAATGAAAGGTTGGTATACCTAAAACCAAAAACCAAAAAAAAAAAAAAAGTGTAACATCGGTTCGTAAGGCTTTTTACCGTTTCTATTCTTGTAAATTTAATTTATGCATAACATCCATTTTCACGAGCATATCATGGAAATTGTAAGATCGATTAAGTGATTGGGGTTGAAAAGTCAATTTTCCTTTTTAGGATAGATGACGCCCTAAATTCAGACCGGTGTTCCCGATACGTTCATGTGGGACCGAAGGACTATTCGACGCAAGGATCGTGCGCTCGCCACTTTCCAAGTCTTCAGATTTGTACATGGAAGAGAACTCAATGGATGAAACCGTACCCGTGGTGAAAGCTGTGATTATACGCGTTGTGTGCGCCATTTCGAGCTTAAGCGAGGAAAAGAGAGGCTCCAAGAACTATATGCGAAATTGATGAGGCGACCTTGTGTAATCAAAACACCCCCAAGTCATTCTCCAATTGAGAATAGGGAAATCATTATCATATCCTTCGACGATGAAGAAGAAGTGAACCCTCTCGAGTTGATAGAGATATCGTCGGATGAAGACGTTTCCTCGACTAGTTAGACTTTGGGGTATTTCTAGGATTTGTTATATTCCCTTTGAGTCATTTGTGTGTTTTGTTTTGACATGTACTGCTCGAACATTTCTAGACGTTTTTTTTATCTTGTACTAGACTTGTGAATTTCTTGGGTTGTCAAATTTAAAGCCGTAATAGTGACTTTCTACCCCGATTGCACTTAAACGATCCTAATCAATTACATGCCATCTTTGGATGAGATTTGGTCCATAATCGCCTCATTTGATTCATTCGGGTCAAATGGGAGCAATTGACCCTCATGTTACCAAAAGATGACATGGAATTTGATTAGTGCATTTGCATCACATTCCATGCATATTCATCATGGTCCGTGGTAATTGACATTAGAATCATCATTTTGCATATTATAGATCATGGGGAATGGAGATATCAAGATCATTCCGGTGCCTCGCAAAGAACTCTCTCAATCGTGGGATAGCCTCAACCCAATTAATAAGGCATATGTGGAAGGACGTCTAGGCCGACTGGTGGATTTGATTAGGGTGGAGTATCAACCGGCCCTTATTCAAGCTTTGGCCAAGACTTGGGATACGCACACAATGACGTTCAACTTTCAAGGCCTTGAGTTGACTCCTATTGTCGCGACCCTCCGCCGTGCGGGGTGGGTGAGGTTAACGAGCCGCGCCTTCGGACCCGGTTGGGAAGCGGATCTTCTGCGCGCGGGTCTCTCCCAAGACCCATTACTCGAATCGCGATGTCAAGAAAATTTTATCGGAGTCGACCTTAGTGTAGTCGGGGGACATGTGCATAGTGTACATGCATATGGAGTCGCCACCGATCACTTTTTGGAGGGTATGATCGGGAACCCTATCGAGCAATCGGGAGAAACCGTTCGATTCTACGAGAACAGAGATTTAGGTCCGGGGACTTGGTTACGCCAAGATTTGCATTGACGTCCTTTCGATTACCGAAGTTGAGTGATTTTCTAACCTAAGAATTCATACAGATGAAATTTTGGGTGAGGTAGGTTCTATCGATCTAAGGTATCATGCAGACGGGAATTTTTATCCTAACAAATACAATTAGAAATTTAATGCACAATCAAGGTAATCACAATCAAATCAATCAATCGATCAAGACTCGACACATCTAATATGGCCCTATCGGCCCATAGAAAGATCAAATAGAGTGCCGGGATAGTTCGGGAAAATTTTAGGGCGAAAGGCCCGAAAGGGTAAAATGGTCATTTTTTAGGCTCGGGACCCGAAAATCACAAAATTTAGGTCGGGCCAGCTGAATGTGGCAATTTCCCATTTTTTGTGATTTTTTAGAATTTTTCTAATTTTTCTAATTTTTTTGGATTTTTTTTATTTTCTAAAAAAGTTGGGGAATTTTCTGGATCAGTGTAGACTATAAGAGTCCCAAATCGATGTAAGTATTTTTAGAAATTTTTTGGGAAAAACTGGGAATTTTTATGAATTTTCTATGAATTTTGCAATTTTTTTGGATTTTTATGTATTTTTTATTTATTTTTATTAATAATATTTTCGGACCGGGTCAAGCCGGTCAACGACCGGTCAACCCGGTCCGGACCTACTCGCAACCCGCTGAACACTAAACGACGACGTTTCCTATTTTATTTCTATTTATTTCTTTTTTTTTATTTGATTTTCTAAGCTAATTCCTAATATCCGAAAATATAAAATGAAATGGACGGCTAAGATCAATCCCAGATTTGATCTCGGCCGTCGACTAGTCCTCAAACAAAACGACGACGCTTCAGGCACAGCTACCCAAAACGACGCCGCATCAACTAATATAACGGACGGCTACGATTAAACCTAAGACTCGATCGGGATCGTCAATTCGCTCTTTAATGAAACGACACCGCATCAAATAAAACTCTGGACGGCCACAATTGATCCTAGACTTGATATGGACCGTAGACTCACCTTTGAACAAAACAATGCCGCATCAATTAATGCTTCGAACGGCCACGATTGACTCCAAACTTGATCTCAGCCATTCACTCATCTATAACTTAAACGGCATCGTATGAATTAAATGCATGGACGGTCACGATTAAACCTAAGATCTAATCTAGACCCCTCGTTCTCTCTAAAGCCTAAAACGACGCCACTTCTGTTCTATATGCCCTAAATGACGTCGCATACTACTAACTAAAACGGCACCGTTTCACCATTTTTTATTTTTCGTCTAATATATTGAATTATTGAAAATACAAAAACCGGATCCAATAGCCGAGAATCAAACTACCTTATTTATTTCAGCCGTTGGATTAGATCCGAGTCGGCTCGCTCGCGCTAACGGTCGAGCCGACTCGCATCCAAGCTGGATCTATCACGGAGCGACACCTAAGCTGGTTGACCTGTTAACTAAGCTACATCAGCTCGTCTTCAACCTCGCGCCCGCGAGCAAACCAACGGCCGAGAACCTCCGGAGAGATTTAACAGTGATATCTCGCCGGAATGACACAAAACCACCGCAAATCAACTCGCTTAACACTCCGGATCAACATATCTCAAAATCAAAGAATTCTACCAACTAGATTGCAAGTATTGAGTTACGCACAGTGTCGAGATCGCGGAACTTAATCACATGATATAGAGCATAACAGATCGATTCAATCATAGGATCCACTCAATTGAAGTCTAGAAACCTTACCCGCAGGTCAGATTGACCTGGTTTGGTCTAAAATCTCCTAGATAAGCTTCGACAGAGACCGACGATGGAGGTTAGATTTCACGGACTCGATTGGAAGGTTTTATGCAAAATCGAAGCAAAACGGATATGCAGAAGTGGTCAAGAACATTCAAGGATCAAAACGCACACGCTAATTGCGAGAATCATGTTCATGAACGTGCAACGCCATGAATGCACAGGGCGAAGCTTAGGAGATCAACTCACCGATTTAGGAGCTCGCAGGTTGATTGAGCTGGTGCGATCGACTCCCGGAGTTGCTACGAAGCTTCGGGACTGGTTTGCAGACTTCGATTCTCTCCATATTGGCCTCACGAAGATCTCACGGTCGAGCTCAAGTTCTCGACCGAGCAAGCGGGAGAACGAGCTCTCTCTCGCTTTCTCTCTCTCTCTCTCTAGCTCTCTGAGTTGCTTGCGAGCACAATGAGCCTCCCCCTTGTTCGTGAATCCTCCTCGCCCTTTTATATCAAGTTTTTAAAATTTTGGCGTCTCGAGTGAAGCATCGCCGACTCACTTCGCACGTGCCCACACGTGCAAAGTTAGCTGGACGGAGACTAGAACGTAATAGGATTCTGTCTATCTCCGTTTAGCACTCAGGCAATGCCAATCGAGTACGAATTGCACTCGATTTGCAAAATGTTGACTTTTTGTGCAGCCGTGACTTTGACTAGCTCACTGGAGCTCCTCCGGCGGCCATTGGTCTTGATGTTGGGTTCAATCGATGCATATCAACCCGAGGAACAAAACACCCAGGTTGATTGATTCAATTATCATCAATTGGCCGGTCAATTTGATCATCAAAATCAACCCAAACATTGTTCATTCGCGCGAGTATTCCGAGGAAGGAGACGACATCGTTCTGGACCGGTTCGACCGGTCCGACTCATGGTCAGACCGGTCCGAACCGGTTTAGACAATGAATTTTCAAAATTAATTGAAATTCGTGAGGAATTTTCAAAATTAAACCTCAAAATTGAACTCGGGGGCTCAAATTCTATCTAGAAATGTGGTTTTACCCAAAAGTTCACCTCCATTTCCACAAAAACCCCAAATTTTTCTAAAACCCTAAATTGGGGAAAACTTCAATTGGATACCCAATTGATTAAATTGGACCAAGACACCCCTGCCAATCGATTTGGAATGTATAAAAACCTAGGGAGACAGTCCAATTTTGCCACGAAAGTCTCTCAATTAAAAGTAATTTCAAAAATTAACAAGTCGAGGGACTAAATTGCAAAAAATTTAGGAATTTTTGCCCAATTCATGCAATCTATGCAATTGGGGGTGCAATTGATCAAATTGAAACTTGACAGGACTGCAATTGAATGTCTAGACTTTAAACGTGCAAAAATTGCAAATGAAAAGACTCAATTTGTATTTTTTTGTGCAAATTCAACTCTAGGTATTGTGAAGAAACACCCAAAATTGAACTCGATTATTGATTTTTCTTGAGGTCAATAATAAGAGGGAATTAAAATAAAAATATTGGACATTTTTCTGTATTTTTGTGACCTTGAGAAGTATTTTTTATGAATTTTCTAGTATTTTTCTATTTTCCAAAAATATTAAAAAAAAGTGAAAAATATAAAAAATTATTTTTTGTTCAAAATTGGTTCCTTATGCTTGGCCAAGGCTACCAAACTTGATTTTTCAATTTTGTGATTTTTTGTGAATTTTTGATGAATTTTTGAAAATAGAACTAAGGAAAACTTGACTAAAAATCAGGCGTCAACATTTGCCCCTCCTTGAAAGTAACCTCGATTAGAGGTTGCTTTCAAAGATAAGGTGACACATAAATCTTTAATCGACTTTGCTGGGGAGAAGTTTAAAGAAAACAAGTCTCGACATTCAATCGCCTTACCTTTACCGTTGAAGCCCAAGATTCTGCATAGGGATTATTTCGGCTCATTTTTATACGAAAGAGGAATGAAGAGAGAGAGAGGTTTACCCGCAGCTCACCTATTAGAGGTCCGAAAATTGTTGATCTGAGGTTGAGAGGACAATTGCATTACCTTTAAGTGGTTTGCGAGGTTTTATAGCGATCGGCGTCCATCCGATGTCGAGCGGTGATTTGAAGGTTAGAAGAAAGGTTTACCCTTGTAACAAAGGGATTCACCAATTAAAAGGGGATTGACTGTCCCGTAAGAAGGAATTCACCATCTGGAGAAAGGTTTACCCTTGTAACATAGGGATTTGCCTATTAAAGGGAGATTGGCTATCCTATAAGAAGGAATTCACCATCCGGAGGAAGGTTTACCCTTGTAACAAAGGAATTTACCTATTAAAGGGAGATTGGCTATCCTATAAGAAGGAATTCACCATCTGGAGGAAGGTTTACCCTTGTAACAAAGGGATTTACCTATTAAAGGGAGATTGGCTATCCCGTAAGAAGGAATTCACTATTTGGAAGAAGGGTTTACCCTTGTAACAAAGGGATTTACCTATTAAAGGGAGATTGGCTATCCTGTAAGAAGGAATTCACCATTTGGAAGAAAGGGTTTACCCTTGTAACAAAGGGATTTACCTATTAAAAGGAGATTGACTATCTTGTAAGAAGGAATTCACCATTTAAAATGAGATTGGCTATCCTGTGGGAAGAAATTCGCCGATTAAAAGAGTTGGCTATCCCGTATGAACGAGTTCGCCGATTAAAATGGGGTTAGCTATCCTGTAGGAAGGAGTTCACCATTTAGAATGAGATTGGATATCCTATAGGAAGGAGTTCACCATCTGGAAAGGTTTACCCTTGTAACAAAGGGATTTACCTATTAAAGGGAGATTGGCTATCCCGTATGAAGGAATTCACCATTTAAAAGAGGTTAGCTATCCCGTAAGAAGGAGTTTGCAATTTAAAAGGGAATTGGCTATCCACTGGGGATTCACCTATCAAAAGGGGTTGGCTATCCCGTAGGAAGGAGTTCGCCAATTAAAAGGGAAGGGTGCCATTCCCCGGACCTAGGATTACTAGTGTATCTACAGAAGCTTAAACCCGATTTTCAAACTTTAAAGGTAAGGGTGTCATTCTGAGGACCTAGGATTACTAGAGAACCTATAGAAGCTCAAATCTTATTTTTAGATTTAGAAGGTGAGGGTGCCATTCCGAGGACCTAGGATTGCTAGCGTACCTGCGTAAGCTCAAACCCTATTTTCAGATTCAAGAGTGAGGGTGCCATTTTGAGGACCTAGGATTACTAGCGTACCTGCAAAAGCTCAAACCCTATTTTCGGATTTAAGAGTGAGGGTGCCATTTTGAGGACCTAGGATTACTAGCGTACTGCGCAGAAGTTCAAACCCTATTTTCATATTTAAGAGTGAGGGTGCCATTCTGACGACCTAGGATTACTAACGTACCTACGTAAAATCCAAATTAGTTAGATCTTCAAAAAATGTGGTTATTTCGGAGGATTTGGGAACACCGGGGAACCCGCAGAAATGAACTAAATATCATTAGAGTTGCTTTCTGAGCAATCCAATGGGTTAAGACCCTTGGATATATGATAAAAGAGTGGTAATTCCAAATTCTGGGGAGAAACTTAGGAATTCCAAACAAATTTTCAAAGTGTGTTTGTGAAGGAAACGTGTCCAAACAAAAGTTCAAATTTCCACTAGGGGTGAATTTTGAATGTCACTACCCGAGTATTCTTCAAAAAGATTATTTTAAAAGTTTTTCAAAAGGTTTTCCTTCATCTAAGAGGGCTTCTCACCATTTGGGAGGGCTTTTCTTGAAACTCAAATCTGCTCACGGGAAACTTAACCTTGAGGTTTCGGGATCATTCGAGATGCATATAATCCGACCGATCGTAGAAGGCATTTTAAAAAGGACCGTAATTTAGGCTAGGTCAAAGGTTTATCAAAGGATATTCATTTTAAGGCTAAGAAATGAATTCTGATCCAAAATAGCTTCTTCGGGTCTACAAGTCAAGAACCCCGAAGTCATGATAAGACAGGATTGTATTTACCTCTTTAAGCGGTAGCTTCCTGTGTGATCTCTTGCATCGACCTGAAACACCTCTAGATCAAAAAAGTTTCAGGGATAGGTTGTATCTTGGTTCAAGGTGGGCTTTTTGAGAAAGGCCATATTTTCAAAAGAGGGGTACACATGGGTGATCACCTTGATATTTTCTCAGAGTGCTCGGAGGACAGAGATTAAAAGCTGAGCCGTTGTCAATTAGGCCGTGAGGCACCTCCTTTCCGTGGCACCTTACGGCGATATAAAGAGCTTTATTGTGCACACGCCCTTCCCTTGGGAAATCTTCATCCGAAAAAGAGATCTGATCCTTCAAAAGGATAGCACCCACGAAGTCTCCCACCTGAACTTCGTTAATGGTCTCCGGAACATGAACTTCATCTAGCACCTTCAGGAGGGCACTTTTATGTTTCTCCGAATTCTTGAAGAGATCTAACAAAGAGATCTGCGCGGGCATCTTCCGAAGTTGGTCTATGACTTCGTATTCGCTAGTTCTCACAATGGATTGCAGCTTCTCAACTTCCTCTGCAGCTGGCGTTTTCTTCTCAGATTCTGCCTCCCTTGGAGGATAACATCTTCCAGATCTCATGACGGCATCGATCTCGCCCGTTCCATAATCCCAATGTACTGCCTTTGGGTCATATTCTTCCGTAGGTGGCAGTTTGATCTTTACCGGTTTAATTCCGTCATCTTGACTCTTCGAGCCTTCACAGGATGAATCTACGGACGGAAGCTTTTCAGAAGTGGACGCTTCCCAATTATCCACTTTGTTCAGATCAATTACAAAGCGGATCGGGAGATCCACCATCCCGATCATTTTATCTTCATAGATGTCATCGGGATTATGTTCGGGACATGGCATTGTCACCGTTGCATTAGCGATATTTTCTTCATCGAAATGCCTTTGCCTTTCCCTTTTGACCCTCGGGATAATGCCTTCAATTCTCAAGCTGATATCCACCAGATGTTGGAAGGAAGAGTACGCATACGCGTACATGCGGTCAAAATACTCCGCCGGTAGTGACTTGAGCACAAACTCCAACATTTCTCTTTCTAATAGCGGCGGTTGCACCATCATAGTATGTTTTTTCCATCTTCCGGCGAAGAGTTCAAAAATCTCATATTCTCCTTTTCTGATGTTCAATAGATTAACCTTGGTGAAGTATCCCCTAATTCCAGCTTCAAAATGTCTCACAAAGTGATCTGACAATTCTTCCCGGTTTGGGACCCAATCCAGATCAATCGATTGGAACCATGCCGGTGCGGGACTTGTCAAACCGTGCTTGAAGTTCCAAATTAACGTTTCGTCATCTTCATGATGGCCAACCATCTGGCGGAGAGAGTATGAGATATGCGCCAGGGAACACCCAGTATCGTCATATTTCATGCGGAAAGTCACCTTTGGGTTCACGCCTTGTGGCGGAATGTTTCTAGCTTGGGTGATTGGCACAATTAAGTCTTTCAGTTCGCCCATCTTCTTCAAAATATCGTTGCTCTATTCTTGTAACATGGTGATCCTTCAATTCTGTCCAATTTTGCCACGAAAGTCCCTCAATTAAACGTAATTTCAAAAATTAACAAGTCGAGGGACTAAATTGCAGAAAATTTAGGAAATTTTGCCCAATTCATGCAATCCGTGTAATTGGGGGTGCAATTGATCAAAGTAAAACTTGACAGGACTATAATTGAATGTCTAGACTTTAAACGTGGAAAAATTGAAAATAAAAAGACTCAATTTGTATTTTTTGTGCAAATTCAACTCTAGGTATTGCGAAGAAACACCCAAAATTGAACTCGATTTTTGATTTTTCTTAAGGTCAATAAGAAGAGGGAATTAAAAGAAAAATATTGGATATTTTTCTGTATTTTTGTGACCTCGAGAAGTACTTTTTATGAATTTTCTAGTATTTTTCTATTTTTCGAAAATATTAAAAAAAAGTGAAAAATATGAAAAATTATTTTTTGTTCAATATTGGTTCCTTATGTTTGGCCAAGGCTACCAAACTTGATTTTTCAATTTTTTGATTTTTTGTGAATTTTTGGTGAATTTTAGAAAATATAACTAAAGAAAACTTGACTAAAAATCGAGGGTCAACACCTATGCTCGAAGAGTATTCCGCCATCATTGGGGCCAATTTTGATGATCATATAGCTCGACCCCCTCTTGATATGGATTCAACCCGATCTCTATCGAGCTTCCTTCGCCTTAAGACTTCCGAGATAGAAAAGGTCTACAAATCCAATTCCGGTAGATTCACTCTCTCATTCCTATTTGACAATTACTCCTCTCTACCCGCCGAAACCGATCATAAATCGGGAAAGGTGTTCATTCTAGCTTTCTTCGCATTCGTCCTATTTCCTACTTCTAGGACTACCTTCGATCATTCCATAACTCACATAGCTCGACAAGCAGTTGCCGATGGAATTACTCCTACATGATTCAATTTGAAACTTTCCTTTCTCTAAATCGTTTCAAAACTTCCAAAAAAGCCATTTTTCAAGTTTCCAACGGACTACTTCATATGTGGTTTGTTTCTCACATAAAAACCTTTCAACTTCGAGTAGGGTGTTATGAGATCAATGAGCATGTTCATCCCCTTAAATCCTTCCTTAAATGTCAATCCCTTGTACCTAAACACTCATTCAAAAAATGGGTTGAGCTATTAGATGATTTGAAGCCCGAGCATATTCGATGGCGTTTGACTTGGCCTAAGATCTTGAAAGCTCGCATTACAGGTATTGATGATAGCCATATTCCTCTCCTGGGATGTACTGGCGCAGTGGCTTATTATCCTATTCGCGTGGTGAGGCAATTCGGCATTTTACAACAAGTGCCACGAGACACTTGTCCTGGGATTTTCTCATTTGATATGGCGCAAGGAAAGCTCACCAAAGAGGTGAAGAAACTCTATCGGGCCCGGATCAAACTTATACTTTACGCCTTGAAGAATTCCCCGCTGCAACAAGTTGAATGGCCCGATTACTTGGATGATGAGATGAACATCCATAGGGCTTCTAAAGAGTATATTTAGAAGTTCAAGGAGTATTGCGGATCATTGGTTGAGCCATATGTACCCGAGTGCGTATCTCCCCACATTGAAGAAGTGGAATCCTACGAACCCGAATACATAGCACCGTATATCCCGGGAGTGGAGCCATACATTCCAGAAGATCCAGAGCTTTGGATGTATGAAGAAGGAGAAGACCCTTACTTGTGGGATTCCGATGGATCGGAGGAGCAAGAAGAATGCAAGCGTCCTCGGCTTGGATAGATCCATTCCCCATTTAATTTAGCATATTTGTTATCCATTAGACACTTTTGAACATTTTGGATTGTAATAAATGCATATTATTTCTTTTATGAGCATTTCATGCATACATATAGGGAATGCAATTACCACAGATCAGCCCTCTCAAATTTTTGAATGATCTCGATATTGATTTAATGTCATGAAAAACAGGTGACTGATAAACACGAGGATTCATAGCAAGACGCGCCAACCGAGAATGGAGCAAGAGGAGCTCGCACCTCGTGTGGGTAACTTGGAGAACCAAATGAATATAATCGTCACAATGGTGGCAGAAATGAAGGCGATGTTGATCACTAGTCAGGGGAGATACCCTATCGATCCGAACTCCCAAGCCCATCCAAGCTCATCAGATGGTACAGGTGCTAACCCGGCTCCTGTTGTGAATCCCTTTCCAAATCCGGAGCGATCGCCTAAAGATCCTCCAGTTGTGATTGACTTGGAAAAGAAAGAAAAACAGGCCCTCAAAATGGAGGAAGAAATCAAAAAACTCGCCAAGATCGAGAAATGCTTGGCTAGTCAAGGATATGAACTCTCGAGGTTTGATAAAGTCACGCCATTTGTGAAAATTGAGGTTCATGCTGATTATAAAGAGCCCGACTTTGTGAGAAAGTATAATGGGACATGGTGTCCCAAGGCGCATCCGAAGTACTATCTGCGCCGCATGTCCCAATTCTCGGATAATATCTCGTCGCTGATTAACACCTTCCAAGAAAGCCTATCCGGGGCAGCCTTGGCATGGTTTATTGAGCTGGAACCCGAGAGGCTTGCTGATTGGTACAAGCTAGCTGATGAATTCCTCCGACAGTACAAGTTTAATACTCTGACGACCCTTACTAGGGAAGACCTCTTGAGAACCGTAAAAGGGAAGAATGAAGCTGTTCGCACCTACGCTCAAAGGTAGAGAGCTTTGGCCGTACAAGTGAAACCACATGTCTTTGAAGAAGAACCGATAGACCTCTTTCTCAAGGCATTGCCCTTTGAGTATTTTGATAAATTGAACACCTCCGGGTGTCAAACGTTCGCACACTTGATTAAGGTGGTGGAACGCCATGAATGAGCATTGCGGGAGAAGAAGATACCCGAGTCATCCTTTAAGCGCCAATATCCCTTGAGAAGGGATAATAGGGAGCAAACCGGCGATGTGGCGTTTGTCCCTAATCCACCAAAACGTAAAAAATTTTCACCCTCTACCCCTACCCAAGGAGCCTTGTCCTGGACCGCCTCTAAACCGCCGGAACTAAGAAGAAGGAACCAACCCGTCTTCACCCCACTACCTCAACCTTTGTCCAAATTACGCCCATGTTACTTGGAAAACCAGTTGGTTGCAAAGGAGCCTCATAGAGCTAATCCTCCAAGGTTCGTTGGGTTTGATGAGACTCAGACTTGTGTGCACCATATGGGAGAAAGGGGGCACAATGTGGATAACTGTCTTGCTCTCAAGTATAAGGTGCAAGCTTTGATCGATGGCAAAGTCCTAGAGTTTGATAGGACTGAACCAAATGTGCAACAGAATCCATTACCGGAGCATCGCGAAGTGAACGCGATATTTGAAGACGATCTAGAAGAAGTCCTGGAATTCATAATGGATGTGGGCAAAATGCGGGATATCCCGACACTGGCTGCACAATACCTTGAAGGAGAGAACATTTTCAAAGAAGAAAAGAAGGCATGTTTAGAACAGCTGATTAATCCGGGCGTTATCGGAAGAATGGAAGACTACGCTTTTAAAGGGACTTATGTGACCATAGACATGGCGGAAGGAGAGTTTATGATGAGAGCTACGAGAGGGAATACCTGGAAAGTTCCCTCGGGATACTTGATGAACGTCCGAGATGGTAAAGAAATTGAAGAACTAGATGATTATGAAATCCGCTTGGAGAAAGCCCGCCGAGGTGATAGAAGATTCATGCAGAAGGCCCTAGAAAGGGGCGAAATAGTTGATAATCTCGGAGAAGATAGCGGCGGTTATAACTTCAAAGTCCCGTGTTCGGCGCCGCCAAGCTTTTTCATGGATTACGGAGATGTAATTCACGACGGCTGGGGCGCTATGGATGACCCCGAAAGCGAAGAGTTCGTGGGGACAATTGAGGAAACTAAGAATCAAGAAGTTCCTCGGGATGAACGGGGAAATCAGCAGGTCGATATGTGGCTTTCTAATTTGGAGACCCACATACGTCATTTAACGAACATGGTGGCGAAGTTGTCACAATCGGTGGTCGAAAACAATACCACGATGGTAGAGGAGAATATGCAGATTCTGGAAATACGGCGGGCTATGGAAACACAAAATCGAAGGATCGCTCTGTTGCAAGAGTAAGGTGACGACATTTCAAAGAAAGTAGATGCACTGAAAGATTTGATTATGCCGGTCACCCAAGCTAGAGACATTCGCACACAAGCATGAACCCAAAGGTGACTTTCCGCATGAAGTATGACGGTACTGGGTGTCCTTTGGCACATATTTCGTACTATCTCCGCCAAATGGTTGGTCATCATGAAGACGACGAAACCTTGATTCAGAATTTCAAGCATAGTTTGACGGGTATCGCATTGACCTGGTTCCAATCAATCGACCTAGATTGGGTCCCAAACTAGGCGGAACTCTCAGAGCACTTCATACGGCATTTTGAAGCCGGAATCAGAGGGTACTTCACTAAGGCCAACTTGTTAAATACCAAGAAAGGTGAAGACGAGAGCTTTGAACTCTTCGCCAGAAGATGGAAAAAGCATGCCATGATGGTGCAACCGCCGCTATCAGAAAGAGAAATGTTGGAGTTCGTGCTCAAGTCACTGCCGGTGGAGTATTTTGATTGCATGTACGCGTATGCGTATTCTTCCTTCCAACATCTGGTGGATATCGCCATGAGAATTGAGGCCATTATCCCGAGGGTCAGAAGGGAAAAGCAAAGGTATTTCGATGAAGAAAATATCGCTAATGCAACGGTGGCAATGCCATGTCCCGAGTATAATCCCGATGACGTCCATGAAGATGAGATGATTGGGATGATAGATGTCTTGACCCGCTTTGTAATTAAGCTGAACAAGGTGGATAACTGGGTAGCTTCCAGTTTAGAAAAATCGCCAACACTAGAATCACCTCAAGAGGAAGTCAAGCCGGTGAAGGTCAAACCGCCACTCGTGGAGGAATATGACCCAAAAGCAGTACATTGGGATTACGGAACAGGCGAGATTGACGCCATAATCAGATCTGGAAGATGTTATCCTCTGAGGGAGGCGGAGCTTGAAACGAAGACACCAACCGCGGAAGAGGTTGAAAAGCTGCAATCCGTTGTGAGAACTAGCGAATACGAAGTCGTAGACCAACTTCGAAAAATGCCGGCGCAGATCTCTTTGCTAGACCTCTTCAAGAATTCGGAGAAACATAAAAATGCCTTCCTGAAGGTGCTAGATGAAGTTCATGTTCCGGAGACCATTAACGAAGTTCAGCCGAGAGACTTTGTGGGTGCTATCCTTTTGAAGGACCAGATCTCTTTCTCGGATGAAGATTTCCTGAGGGAAGGGCGTATGCACAATAAAGCCCTTTATATCGCCGTAAGGTGCCATGAAAAGGAGGTACCTCATGTCCTAATTGATAACGGCTCGGCTTTTAATCTCTGTCCTCTAAGCACTCTCGAAAGCTTGGGGATAAACGAAGATTTCGTCAAGACATCCAAAGCCACTATCCGATCATTTGACGGAGTTTCCAAGAATGTGGTGGGAGAGATTGAATCGGACGTCTCCATTGGACCGTAACTTGCCTCCATACCGTTCCAAGTGCTGGATATTCCTAGTGCCTTCACCTTGCTTCTTGGAAGACCGTGGATCCATGTTTCTAGAGCGGTACCTTCTTCCCTACATCAAAAGGTGAAATTTGTGGTCAGAGGCCAGCTGATCACTATCCATAGTGAGACGGGACATCGTGCTTCATTGAAGGGAATGGTTCCATACATTGAACCCTTAAAGGAGGAGGAACTGAGCTATCATACTTTTGACATCGTATCTGTCATGCACGTACCATCCGATACAAAAATAGCTACTTCGGAGCTGTCAAGACCTGCAACTATGGTAGGAAAAATACACCTTATTAACGGTTTTATTCCTAGCACTGGACTAGGAAAGTATGGCCAGGGGATCCGTAACCCCTTGAATCTTGACTCGAATGACCATAAGGTTGGTCTAGGATATAAGGGGATGATGAAGTATGATACAGGTCGAGGTCGAGGTCAAAACAAGTGTTATGGAGACCAAGGACGCCGTGGACGTCGAAATGGTCGTTTTATCGGCACCGATACATGGAGAGCTAGGGGGAAGATGTTCGAAAATCCCTTATTCGAAGTGTTCTCTAAAGGAGGAAAGTGGTTGGAAGATGAAGATATTTCTGAAGCTGCGGAGCGAGACTTGTTCAACCCGTTTCCGGACAATCGGGTGAACGTGATCATTGAGTGGCTCGATGATGACTTCCCCACCCCCGAGTAAAAGGCTCTTTCTGAACTTTACCTTTTAATGCATTTTGATTATTGCATTTGTTTCTAAAGCTCTTCGATGTTTCTTCTTTCAAGCACCTTATGGATCTCATTTTGTGATTCAAGAAGTGCGATATTGTATTGCTATTAGATGCATCCCTCAATAAAAGTCATCTCCAGTTTTATTAAAGACATATGGAACAACGGATCGGTCCAATGATGATAACTGCCTTGATCGGGAAACTTGAGGCCCGATCCGCCATATGATCTTGGGTTTCAAAACATTTTGAGAACTAGGATGTCCGAAAAGTCAAGGGCTAGTTCTCTTTTTCGTCCTCTTCCTTCAAAAGGGAATTCAAAAGGATTTTGTCAAAATAGATCATGCAATTTATAATTTTATCATTCTTATACGAACCTTGGGAAAAGTACACTAGAAGTGCCATAACTTGTGTACGGCGTTCACTTGAGTGCCATAACTTTCAAAACGTTCGGTTAAGTGCTATAACTTTCAAAAATCGTTCACTTGATTGCTATGTCGGAGCAAAATCGTTCACTTGAGTGCTACAATAACTTTTCCAGCGTGCCACGTCGGCTTTCCTGCGTGCCACATCGCCTTTCCGGAGTGCTACAAGAACTTTTCCGACGGCTACAATAACTTTTTCGGCTACCACGTCGCTTTTTCTGGTCGCCACATCAACATGGCACTCAAGTAAATGATTTTTAAAAGTTATGGCACTTAAGTGAACATTTTGAAAGTTATGGCACTCAAGTGAACGACGCTAAAAAGTTATGGCACTTCTAGTGTATTTTTTCCTACTAACCTTCCATGAAGCATTTCGGGCATGTCATCCCACCCATGCATAACAGGTTAATATGTGACTCGGATAAGCTCGACGATTACTCATATGAGATTGATGAAGAAGAAGTCGATGTGAGCGATATCAAGAGGGAATGGGATTGTTTTGAAGAATCTAAGCCTCCTATTTCTAAAGAGCCTATTATTATCAATTTGGGGGACTCAACTTGTGTTAAGGAAGTAAAAATAGGGGGACATCTGTCTACAACCGATATCTCAAGAATGACCGCCTTGCTTAAGGAATATCAAGACATCTTCGCTCGGTCATATGCTGACATGCCAGGGCTTGACCGAGACATTGTAGAACATGCGTTGCCTCTGGATCCCGCATGCAAACCAGTTAACCAACCATGCAGAAGAATGAACCCCGAACTGGTAGATAAAATTAAAGAAGAAGTGATGAAGCTTCTCAAAGTAGGGTTCATCGAAGCTGTCCCATATGCTGATTGGGTGGCCAACATCGTATCGGTTAAGAAAAAGGATGGGAGAATCCGGATATGTATGGACTACTGGGATCCGGAATAAAGCCAGTCAAAAGATGATTTCCCCTACCGCACATTGACGTGCTCGTTGATAGCACCGCGGGCTTTGAATTATTCTCCTTCATGGATGGCTTTTCGGGATATAATCAAATCATGTTAAAAGAAGAAGACAAGATCAAGACTTCATTCGTCACCCAATGGGGGATCTTCTGTTATAAAGTCATGCCTTTCGGATTGAAAAACGTAGGGGCAACATATCAAAGGGCTATGGTGACCCTCTTCCATGATATGATACACAAGGAAGTGGAGGTCTATGTGGATGATATGATCGCCAATCCAAGCCTGGATAAGATCATGTCCAAGTGTTGAGAAAGTTATTCGAACGATTGAGGAAATACAAACTCAAGTTGAATCCCGCAAAATGCGTATTCGGCGCCAGATCTGGAAAACCGCTTGGATTTATCGTAAGCGATCGTGGTATTGAGATCGACCTCTCCAAGATCAAGGCCATATGGGAAATAGGGACTCCTTCCACCGTTAAAGAAGTAAGGGGTCTACTTGGAAGGCTGAATTACATATCCAGATTCATATTGCAATTGTCAGAAACGGCGAAACATTTCTTCAAACTTCTAAAGAAAGGCGCAAAAGTAAAATGGGATTCCGAATGCGAACAAGCGTTCGAGAAGATCAAGGAATATTTGGTACAACCACCGGATCTGGTACCTCCTATCCCTAACGTTCCTTTGACTCTATATCTGATAGTTCATGATGAATCCTTGGGAGTTTTACTTGCCCAAACTAACCCCAAGGATCGAAAGGAATGAGCCATCTACTATTTGAGTAAAAAGTTCACCGCTACTGAAGCAAAATACTCATCAGTAGAAAGGACTTGCGTGGCATTGGTTTGGGTCCTCCATAGACCGAGGCAATATACCCTACACTATCATATCCAATTGGTTACTGAAAATTACCCTATCAAGTATCTTTTGGAAAAACCAGCTTTATTGGGAAAGATGGCCAAGTGGCAAGTGCTCCTTTCGGAGTTTGACATCAGAACCTCTCCCCAAAAGACTATCAAGGGAAGAGCGATTGCTGACATGTTGGCTGAAAATCCTCCCAAGAACATTCCGGAGCAAAACAATGGTGGCCAAATTTTGAACATATCTCAAAACAAATGGACAATGTACTTTAATGGTGCTGTAAATCTCACTGGATCGTGCACCGGGGCGGTCTTAATATCCCCTAAGGATCAACATTATCCCATTTCGGCCAAGTTGGTATTTCGGTGCACCAACAACATTTCTGAATATGAAGCTCGCATACTAGGGTTACAACTGGCCATTTCATTAAAAGTGAAGAAGCTATTGGTATATGGAGATTCTATGCTCATCATCTTGCAAATCCAAGGATAGTGGAAAACAAAGGATCCCAAGCTTATCCCTTATCATAAATTCCTCGAAGAACCGATCCAACATTTTGAGGAGATCACTCTCGAGTATCTACTAGGAACTCAAAATCATTTTGCTGATGCTTTGGCCACACTATCGGCTATGTTACAGGCACAAAATGGCCTTGAGATTGAGCCATTAAGGATTGACATCCTTGAGCAGCACGCATACCGCATGGTCATCGAAGAAGAACCCGATGAAGAACCATGGTATCATGATATTAAGAATTATCTGCTGAAGGGCGAGTTCCCACAAGACAGCCAATCAGAAGATAAAAAGTACATCAGCAAGATCTCTTCTAAATTCTTCCTCATGTGGCAAATCGTATACATGAGATCCTTTGATTCAATCTCGCTAAGGTGCGTAAACGCTAAAGAAGCAAACCTCATTATGAAAGAGATCCATGAAGGAGAATGTGGGCCGCATATGAATGGTCATCTCCTCGCCAAGAAGATCATGAGGCTCGGATATTACTGGATGACTATCGAGTCTGATTACAATCAACATGTTAGATCTTATCATCAATGCCGGGTATATGGTGACAAGATAAATGCGCCTCCAAATGAATTACACCAAATGTCAGAACCTTGGCCGTTTTCTATGTGGGAGATCGACATGATTGGTCCAATCAATCCAAAGGCCTCAAATGGACATCGTTTTATTTTGGAGGCCATTGATTACTTCACCAAATGGATTGAAGCCAGCTCATATGCCAACGCCACTGCAAACAACGTGGCTAAGTTCATCAAAAGGGATATCATCTCAAGATACGGAGTTCCAAGAGCCATCATTACAGACAATGGCTCCAATCTAAACAACAAGGTAGTCTATTACTTATTGGATCAATTTAAGATACGACACCTTAATTCTTCACCTTACCGCCCACAAATGAATGGAGCTGTGGAAGCGGCAAACAAGAACATCAAGAAGATATTAGCCAAGACCGCTTAGAAATATCGAGATCGGCATGGAAGATTGCCATATGCTCTCATGGCCTATCGAACTTCGATTCGTACTTCAACCAGGGCAATTCCCTACTCATTGGTATATGGTATGGAGGCAATCCTACTAATAGAAGTTGAAATTCCCTCTTTAAGGATTCTTTCTCGGGTCGAACTCTCGGAAGAAGAGTGGAATCGGCAGAGACATGAACAATTAAATCCGATTGATGAAAAGCGATTAAGGGCCATTTGCCATGGTCAAAGCTACCAAAAAAAAGTAGCCAAAGCTTTTAATAAGAAGGTCAAGCCTAAGAATTTTGAAGCATGGATGCTAGTTGTGAAGAAGATGCTCCCAAATGCTCAACACCCAGGAGCCAAGTTTACGCCAAACTATGAAGGCCCCTATGTGATTCAGAAATTTTTATCTAGGGGGGCTCTCATCCTTGTAAATATGGATAGAGAAGAATTGTCAAGTCCGGTAAATGCAGATTCCGTCAAGAGATACTATCCCTTAAATAAAGATGAGTTTCGAAGTGATTGATGAGCGAATCCGAGTCACATAAAGCTTTGCATTTGCATGACATTAGCATTCATGCATTTGCATATGTTTGTATTTGGTAGGTGGACTTGGAATCGTGAAGAATCCTGCAGAGCGATTGATCAAACAAGGAAGTCATTTTGGGATTTAAAATTTTGAATATCTTTAGCCGACCGATTCCTTTTGTTTATACAGGACACGGAAGTTGGTGCTTGAAGGAGACAGGTTTGGTTTCTTTTCTTGAAGAATGCCCATTCCATTTAGAAGTATTATTGTGCTTAACATCCAAGATTTTAATCCGAAAAACCATAGAGCCTTTTTAAAGAAATGTTCCTTTTAAAATTTCACAAACATCTTTTGAATACACATTTTGTGATGAAGATTTTCACAAATGATGAATTTTGATGAAAACACCCCGAGGAACTATGAAAGGGTATGTTTTAAAAGATTTTCAAGAGGATGATCCTTTAAATGAAAAAGAGGCAAGCCTTATCCTCAAACACGTCTCTAATACACTTGAGCGATGAGTGAAAATGACAGAGAGAAAAAGCTTAATCTTGAGACGTAGGGATCATTCGCGGTGATTACATGGATTGAAATGACGAAAGGCATTTACATTTCAAAATCATCCATACACACTTATATCCCTTAACAACCATTCCGAACCAAAAAGGGAGAAATATTCCGGATAAAACCCTGTCAAGAACCACCCCACATTGGGGCATATTTGGAGGTTCATTGGTTGATTCCTTGGAGAAAAGATTAAGGTAAGACTTTATTGTGCTAACCTGCATCAATCTTTCCGTGATAGCTTCGGGTGATTTTTTGCAGAGGTTTGGAACACCTTCGAGTGAAGAAAAGTGCTTCATTTCTATATCCCCAAACACTTTATCCTTTGATGAGCCAATTTGAGCTTTAATCTTCATTTCAAAACCATTGTTGGTGATCACCTCCCTATACTGGGGCAAAACGAAGGAATTACCAGCAATAAGTCAAAAGCATAATCGGAAGAATTTTCGATCCTGGTCTCAGAAAAGAGCTAGCCAATGCAAGAAAATGACAAAATACAAAGGGGCTAGAAAAAGCAAAGTGCCTGGTAAAAGCAAGGCCAAAGCCCATGAGAAAACATCTCGAAAAGAGACAAAATTTGAAAAATCAAGATGAGAAGAGGAAAATCCTCAAAGTCGATAGAAGAAAGACCGATCATGAATCTTCCTCAAAGCAAATGATTGTTGGTAAAATATCAAGGTGATCACCCAAGTTCACCCCTCTTTTGAAAATATGGCCTTTCTCAAAAAGCTTACCTCGAACCAAGATACAACCTGTCACAAAGACTTTTCGGATCTAGAGGTGTTTCAGGTTGATGCAAGAGATCACACAGGAAGCTACCGCTTAAAGAGGTAAGTACAATCATGTCTTATCATATCTTTAGGGTTCTTGACTTGTAGACCCGAAGAAGCTATTTCGGATCATAATTCATTTCTTAGCCTTAAATGAATATCCTTTGATAAACCTTTAACTCGGTCTGAATTACGGTCCCTTTTAAATGTCTTCTCTGATAAGTCAGATTGTATGCATCTCGAATGATCCCGAAACCTCAAGGTTAGGTTTCTTGTAAGCGGATTCGAGTTTCAACAAAAACCTTCCCAAATGGTGAGACGCCCTCTTGGATGAAGGAAAATCCTTTTGAAAACTTTTAAAACAACCTTTTTGAAGAATACTCGGGTAGTGACATTCAAGATTCACCCCCAGTGGAAATTTGAGCTTGTCTTTGGACACGCTTCCTTCACAAATGCAATTTTGAAAATCTGTTCGGAACTCCTAAAGTTTCTTCCCTGAATTTAGGATCTCCACTCTTTTGTCATAGTCTAACGGTCTTAACCCACTAGATTGCTCAGAAAGCAACTCTAATGATATCTGATTGGATTTTCTGCAGGTTCCCTAGTGTCTCCAAATCCTCATAATAATCACATTTTCTGCAGGTCTTCTGGCATCCCCAGGTCCTCAAATCCACCTTTTAAATCTGAAAATAGGGTTTGAGCTTCTGTAGGTTCACTAGTAATCCTAGGTCCTCGGATGGCGCCCTCACTTTTAAAATTTGAAAATTGAGTTTGAGCTTCAGTAGGTACACTAGTAATCCTAGGTCCTCAGAATGGCACCCTCACCTTTAAAAATCTAAAAAATCGGGTTTGAGCTTCTGAAGGTACACTAGTAATCCTAGGTCCTCGGAATGGCACCCTCATCTTTAAAATTTGAAAATCGGGTTTGAGCTTCTATAGGTACATTAGTAATCCTAGGTCCTCAGAATGGCACCCTCATCTTTGAAATTTGAAAATCGAGTTTGAGCTTTTGTAGGTACACTAGTAATCCTAGGTCCGCAGAATGGCACCCTTCCATTTTAATTGGCAAACTCCTTCCTACAGGATAGCCAACCCCTTTTGATATGTGAATCCCCAGTGGATAGCCAATTCTCTTTTAATCGTCGAATTCCTTCCTACAGGATAGCCAACCCCATTTTAATCGGCGAACTCCTTCCTACAGGATAGCCAACCCCATTCTAATCGGTGAACTCCTTCCTACAGGATGGCCAACCCTTTTAATCGGTGAACTCCTTCCTACAAGATGGCCAAACCCATTTTAATCGGCGAATTCCTTCCTACAGGATGGCCAACCCCATTTTAATCGGCGAACTCCTTCCTACAGGATAGCCAACCCTTTTAATCGGCGAACTCCTTCCTACGGGATAGCCACCCCATTTTAATCGGGGAACTCCTTCTTACAGGATAGCCAACCCCATTTTAATTGGCGAACTCCTTCCTATAGGATAGCCAACCCCATTTTAATCGGTGAACTCCTTCCTACAGGATAGCCAACCCTTTTAATCGGCAAACTCCTTCCTACAGGATAGCCAACCCTTTTAATCGGTGAATTCCTTTTTACAGGATGGCCAAAACGGTGAATTCCTTCTTACAGGATAGCCAATCTCCTTTTAATAGGTAAATCCCATTGTTACAAGGGTAAACCTTTCTTCCAACCTTCAAACCACCGCTCGACATCAAATGGATGATGATCACCATGAAACCTCGCAAACTATTCAAAGGTAATGCATTTGTCCTCTCAACTTCAGATCAACAATTTTTAGACCTCTAACAAGTGAGCAGTAGGTAAACCTCTCTCTCTTCATTCCTCTTTCATATAAAAATGAGCCGAAATAATCCCTACGCGGAATCTTGGGCTTCAACGGCAAAGGTAAGGCGATTGAATGTCCAGACTTGTTTTCTTTAGATTTCTCCCCAAGAGAGTCAATTAAAGATTCAGGTGTCACCTTGTCTTTGAAAGCAACCTCTAACCGAGATTACTTTCAAAGAGGGGCAGCTGTTGACACCCGATTTTTAATCAAGTTTTCCTTAGTTTTATTTTCTAAAATTCACCAAAAATTTACAAAAAATTAAAAATTTGAAAAATCAAGTTTGGTAGCCTTGGCCAAGCATAAGAAACTAATTTTGAACAAAAAATAATTTTTCATATTTTTCACATTTTTTTATATTTTCAAAAAATAGAAAAATACTAGAAAATTCATAAAAAAAAATTCTCGAGGTCACAAAATACAGAAAAATGTCCAATAATTTTATTTTAATTCTCTCTTCATATTGACCTCAAGAAAAATCAAAAATTAAATTCAATTTTAGGTGTTCCTTCACAACACTAAGGACTGAATTTGCCTAAAAAATACAATTTGAGTCTTTTTATTTGCAATTTTTGCACATTTAGAGTCTAGACATTCAATTGCAGTCCTTTCAAGCTTCAATTTGATCAATTACACCCCCAATTACGTGATATGCATGAATTGGGCAAGAATTCCCAAAATATTTGCAATTTAGTCCTTAAGATTTGCAATTTCTGAAATTACTTTTAATCAAGGGACTTTATTGGTAAAATTGGATTGCCCTCTAGGGTTTTCACATGTTCTAAATCGATTGGCATGGGTGATTTGGTCCAATTTGATCAATTAGGCGTCCAATTGAAGTCTACCCCAATTTGGGATTTTAGAAAAATTTGAGGTTTTTATAGAAATTAATGAAAACTTTTGGGCAAAACCACATCTCTAGATAGAATTCAAGCCCCTAAGTTCAATTTTGAGGTTTAATTGCAAAAATCCCCCACAGATTTTAATTAATTTTGAAAATTTTAAGTCTGAATCGGTTCAAACCGGTCCGACCGCCGATCGGACCGGCTGAACCGGTCCAACACAATGTCGTCTTCTTCCCCAAATTCGCGACAATTTGCAGATTCAACGATGGATTTTGGCGATCAAATTGAAGGTCAATTCGAGCATAATCGAGCTAATTACCTTGGGCATTTTGTTCCTCAAGCCAAGACGCATCGATCGCCACCATCCACGGGACCAATGGTCGCCGGAGCACGGCGGAGCAGGTGGTTAAAGTCCTGGCAGCACAAAAAGTCAACATTTCACATAATTGATCAAACGACGTCCAATTCGCGCACGTCGAAGCATGAAATGACTTGGACAGAATTCCTCACCGTCGCCGTCGCCGTTTGCACATCTCTGCACGCTTAGGCACATGCGAAGGAAGCTCGGCGAGGCTTCGCCCGACGCGCCAATTTTTGAAAACTTAGTATAAAAGGGATGAGAAGATTCGAGAGAGAAGGGAGGCTCATTGTGTTCGTAACCAACTTAGAAAGCTAGAGAGAGAGAGAGAGAGAGAGAAAGCGAGAGAGAGCTCGTCTTCTCGCCCGTGCGATCGAGGATTTCAGCTCGAGTTGCGGGTTCTTCGCCGGACCAATCCAGGGCGAATCGAGACTTTGGATCAAGTCCAGAAGCTTCGTGGAAGCTCCAAGAAGCGATGGCACCCGTTCGCTTGGCCGAAGACCTCCGGAACTGGTAAGTTGAACTCTCAAACTTAGCTCGGCACGTTCATGGCATCGCACTTGTTCCGGTACAATCGTTGCAATTATTGTGTTCATTTTAGTCCTTGAATGTTGCTGACCACCTCTGCATCTCTGTTTTGCTTCGATTTCGAGTAAAAACCTTCAATCGAGTCTATCAACTTCAGCCTCCCTTACCGATCACTGTTGAAGCCTATCTAGACAATTCTAGACCAAACCAGGTCAATCTGACTTGCAGGTAAGGTTTCTAAACTTCATTTGAGTGAATCCCGTGATTGAATCGAACTATTATGCTTTATATCCCGTGATTGAGTTCTGCGATCTTGACTCTATGCGTAGCTCGTATCTCTCAATTCAGCCGGTGAAATCGTTTGATTTTAGGATATATTGTAGAGGAAGTTCATGCGAGTTGATTGGAAGTGGTTTCACGTCATTCCGACGAGATCTCGCCATTAGATCTCGCCGGAGAAATGTCAGCCGTCCGTGTCGTCTTAAGCGAGAGGTTGAAGACAAAGTCAACATGGCAGGTCAATAGGTCAAAGTCTAAGGTGTCAAGTTTTTATAGGTCCAGCTCGTCGCTGACTCGCCTCGGCCGTTGGCGTGGGCGAGCCGAGTCGATCTCGATCCTACGGCCCAAATAAATAGTTGAGTTTGATTTTGGGCCGTTGGATCTATTTTTCTGTATATTCGGATATTAGTTTAATAGATAGGAAAATAAAAAAAATCAAAAGCGTCGTCGTTTCATGCGTAAGAGGAGTCGACGGCCCAAATCTAGTCTGAGATTTAATCGTAGCCGTCCATTTTAATAGTGATGCGGTGTCATTTGCATTAGTAGATTAGAAGCGGCGTCATTTTATAGTTTAAGTGAAATGAACGGTCCAAATCAAGTCTTAGGTTCAATCGTGACCGTCCATTTATTTGATTGATGCGGCGTCGTTTTAGGGAAGAGAGGCCGATACGTCGCCGTTTTGATCCCGGATGCTCGAACGGCTAACATCGATTCCAGGATTGATCTCAGCCATCCATTTCTTTTATATTTCCGAATATTCGGAAATTAGTTTAGAAAATCAAAAAATATACAAATAAATGGATTCGGCGTCGTTTTTGTGTAGAATAGGTCCGAGTGGGTCTAGACCGGGTTGACCGGTCATTGACCGATTTGACCCGGTCCGAGAATATTAATAAAAAATTTCTAAAAAACCAAACAAATTCTAAAATTCATAGAAAATTCATAAAAATTCCCGAGATTTTCCCAAAAAAAATTTCTAAAAATGTTTAGGTCAATTCGGGACTCTTATAGTCTAGATCGAAAAATTTTGAAGTTTTGAGGGTTGGTCTACATTGATCCGAAAAATTTCCAACTTTTGGAAAATAAATAAAAAATCCAAAAAAAAATTAGAAAAATTAGAAAAATTCTAAAAAATCACAAAAAATGGGAAATGGCCAAATTCAGCTGGCCCAACCCCAATTTGTTGATTTTTAGGTCCCGAACCTAAAAAATAACCATTTTACCCTTTTGGGCCTTCCGCCTCAAATTTTCTCGAACCATCCCGGCACTTAATTGAGTTCATTCCGTGGGTCGACAGGGCCATATTAGGCTCGTCTACTTGATTGATTGTTCGATTTGACTACGATTATTTTGACTGTGCATTAAATTTCCGATTGTGATTGTTAGGGTATAAAATTCCCGTCTACATGGTACCTTAAGATCGTTAGAACCTACCTCACCCAAAATCTCATCTGCATGAATTCTTAGGTTAGAAAATCACTCAACTTCGGTAATCGAAAGGGCGTCAATGTAAATCTTGGCGTAACCAAGTCCCCGGACCCAAATCTCCGGTTCTTGCGGAATCGAACGGTTTCTCCCGACCGCTCGATAGGGTTCCCGATCATACCCTCCAAAAAGTGATCGGTGGTGACTCCATATGCATGTACACTATGCACATGTCACACGACCACACTAAGGTCGACCCCGATAAAATTTTCTTCACATCGCGATTCAAGTAATGGGTCTTGGGAGAGACCCGCACGCCGAAGATCCACAATCAACCGGGTCGAGAAGCGCAGCTCGTTAACCTCTCACATCTTGCACTAGCCCGCTCGGAAGTTCGGAGGGTCGCGACAAGTACTTCACGAGCAAGAATCAGAACCTCAAGAGGAATGCAAATTGAACTTAAGTTATGCATATCAACGGATGCCATCGAGCTGGATCATTCTTGAAGATTCTTGGTGACCGAGATCAATCAAGGATGCGGAAGCAAGAAGACAAACAAAGACTTTCCAAATGGAAGAAATCATCTATGGAAACCCGGGATTATAATTGTTTGAGCGATTTGATCCAAGCGGGGAAGACTTTCCTTTGGCGATCCCCAATGGCTAAGAGATCTTCTTTTGTCAAACATCTCGTCCAAAAGGGTAAATTTGGAGAGATCTCTTATGGATGCCTTGCAACGGCTAGATTGGAGGCGGAAGAGTATAAAAGTCATCTCGAAGACGAAGGGAAATGAGATCGGCGTAAAGAGAGAAAAGTGTTCATCATTCCTAGATAGAGTGTACTCCATTTTAAACACACTTCTTGATTCATTCATTGTAATTGTGAGGAGGTGTACACACGAATGTTGAGCGTTAGGTGTGAATTCTTGCGTGTCAGGGAGATCACCGATCCAGAATCTCCGAGCAACTTTCTAGTGGAATCCAAATGATTAATCGTTGTTGACACCTGATTTTTAGTCAAGTTTTCCTTAGTTTTATGTTAAAAAATTCACCAAAAATTTACAAAAAATAAAAAATTTGAAAAATCAAGTTTGGTAACCTTGGTCAAGCATAAGGAACCAATTTTGAACAAAAATAATTTTTCATATTTTTAACATTTTTTTAATATTTTTGAAAAATAGAAAAATACTAGACAATTCATAAAAAATACTTCTCGGGGTCACAAAAATAAAGAAAAATGTCCAATATTTTTCTTTTAATTCCCTCTTCTTATTGACCTCAAGAAAAATCAAAAATCGAGTTCAATTTTGGGTGTTTCTTCACAATGCCTAGAGTTGAATTTGCACAAAAAATACAAATTGAGTCTTTTTATTTGTAATTTTTGCACATTTTGGGTCCAGGCATTCAATTGCAGTCCTATATAGCTTCAATTTGACCAATTGCACCTTCAATTACACGGATTGCATGAATTGGGTAAAAATCCCTAAAATTCTTGCAATTTAGTCCCTCAACTTGCTAATTTTTGAAATTACTTTTAATTGAGGGAATTTCGTGATAAAATTGGACCTCCCTTTAAGGTTTCACATATTTTGAAGTGATTGGCATAGGTGGCTTGGTCCAATTTGATCAAATGGGCGCTCAATTGAAGTTTTCCCCAATAAGGGATTTTAGAAAAATTTGGGGGTTTTGTTGAAATTGATGAAAAATTTTGGGCAAAACCACATTTTTAGATATAATTCAAGCCCTTAAGTGCAATTTTGAAGTTTAATTGCGAAAATTCCCCAACAATTTTGATTAATTTTAAAATTTCTAAGTCCGAATTGGTTCAGCCTGGTCTGATCACCGGTCGGATCACCTGAACCGGTCCGAAAAAGTGTCATCTTCTTCAACAAACTCGCGCGAATTGCAGGTTTGAAGGGCGAGATTCAACAGCCAAATTGAAGGTCAATTCGGCCATAATTGGATCAATTGACGTGGGTCTTTTGTTCCTCGGGTCAAGAGGAGTTGATTGCCACCGGTGGCAGGACCAGTGGTCACCGAAGCACGGCGGAATCGACAGACAAGGTTTCGACGAGACAAAATTCAACATTATCAAGGCAGAGTGCAATCCATGCTCGTTTGAGGTTCAACGGACGCTCCTATGACTTGGACGGAATCCCAACTAATTGCATCACCGTCCGGCGACCTATTTACACGTGAGTGCACGTGAGGGAGCCTCGGAGAGCTCTCGCCCGTGCGCGCCAAGTTTTCAAAACTTGGTATAAAAGCCCGAGGAAGATTCGAGAGAAAGGGGGGGCTCATTTGTGCTCACAAGCAACTCAGAAATCTAGAGAGAGAGAGCTCGTTCTCCCGCTCGCTCGGTCGAGAACTTGAGCTCGACCGTGAGATCTTTGTGAGGCCAATCCAGAGAGAATCGAAGTCCGCAAACCAATCCGTAAGCTTCGTAGCAACTCCAGGAGTCGATCGCACCAGCTTAATCAACCAAATAACTCCTAAATCCGTAAGTCGATCTCTCAATCTCGCCTCCGCGCATTCATGGCATCGCACCGATTCATGCACGATCCTTGCAATTTTTGTGTGCGTTTTTGTCCTTGAACATTGCTGATCACAATCGCATCTATTCCTTCCATTGATTTCGCCCGATCATGTCGAGTCGAACCTTCAACCCGCTTCGGTCCGGTCGAACTTCGGCCAAGCTTTTCTAGCCATTACGAGCTCAATCTGAGTTCGAGGTAAGCGTCCCGAACTTGATTTGAGTGTTCCCGAAACTTTGATTGAATAGTTATGCTCTGGTTCGACTGTTTCATTGTTCATGGCCCAGGTCCGTGCGAGTTAGATTCATGATGATTCTATGGATGAAATTGTGTAATTTTTAGATATGTTGATTTGCGCGTCTAGACGAGTCGATTGGCTTTGGTTTGGGGTCAATCGGTCGAGGTTTCACCGTCAGATCTCGTCGGGAAACCTTGGCCATCCGTTGCGTCGTTGGCGGGAGGTTGAAGACGAAGCCGACGTGTCCGATCGCCGAGTCAACAGGCTAAAGTGGCGGGCTGTGATTGGTCCAGCCCAGCACCGAGCCGCCTCGTCCGTTGAGCGAGCCGGCCGACTAGGATTAGATCGATGGTCGAGATAATTAGGCTAGTTCAATTCTCGACCGTCCGATTAGATTTTAGATAATTCGTTTATTAGATTAGAAAATAGAAAATCCAAAAGCGGTGTCGTTTCATATAAGTGGTGTGCGGCGTCGTTTTAGTTTTAGAAGGAATGGATGGCCCAGATCGAGCCTAGGTTTAATCCCGACCGTTCGTCCTATTAATCAATGCGGCGTCGTTTGCAATAGAAGGCCGAATGCGTCGTCGTTTTAGGCATAGGCGAGATGAACGGCCCTGATTAGATCCAAGGTTGAATCGTGGTCGTTCATTTGATTAATTGGGCGACGTCATTTAATGCCCGAGACAAAATCGTCGTCGTTTCGAGCTTGAGAGGAGTTGACGGCTCAGATCGAGTCCGCGAGATCTAATCGTGGCCATCCGTTCGATTTAATTCATGCGGCGTCGTTTAGGATTTAGGCCAAACACGTTGTTGTTTTGTCCTTGGGCAGGTGAACGGCCGAGATCAATTCCAGGATTGATCTCAGCCATTCATTCTTTTATATATATATTCGAATATTAGGAAAATGGTTTAGAAAATTAGAACAAATATTAAATAAATAGGACACGACACCGTTTTTGTGTAGAATAGGTCCGAGCGGGTTTGGACCGGGTTGACCGGTCGTTGATCGGGTTGATCCGGTTCGAAAATATTAATTAAAAATTAATAAAAAATTACATAAAAATTGCAAAATTCATAGAAAATTCATAAAAATTCCCAGTTTTTCCCAAAAAAATTTCTAAAAAATACTTAGCTCGCTTCGGGACTCTTATAGTCCGAATCAAAAAATTTTGAAGTTTTGAGGGTCGGTTCACACCGATCCGAAAAATTCCCGACCTTTAGAAAATAAATAAAAAATCCAAAAAAAAAATAGAAAAAATAGAAAAATTCTAAAAAAATCACAAAAAATGGGAAATGTCCACATTTAACTGGCCCGACCTTAATTTTATGATTTTCGGGTCCCGAACCTCAGAAATGACCTTTTTACCCTTCCGGGTCTTTTACCCTAAAATTTTCCCGAACTATCCCGACACTCTATTTGATTTTTTTTTGTGGGGCCGATAGGGCCATATTAGATGTGTCGCATCTTGATCGATTGATTGATTTGATTGTGATTACCTTGATTGCGCATTAAATTTTTGATTGTGACCGTTAGGATAAAAATTCCCGTCCGCATGATACCTTAGATCGTTATAACCTACCTCACCCAAAATTTCATCTGCATGAATTCTTAGGTTAGAAAATCACTCAACTTCGGTAACTAAGATGGGCGTCAATATAAATCTTGGCGTAACCAAGTCCCCGCACCCAAATCTCCGGTTCTCGTAGAATCGAACGGCTTCTCCCGACAGCTCGATAGGGTTCCCGATCATACCCTCCAAGAATTGATCGGTGGCGACTCCATATGCATGTACACTATGCACATGTCATACGACCACACTAAGGTCGACCCCGATATTATGAATCTTCTCCACATCGCGATTCGAGTAATGGGTCTTGGGAGAGACCCGCGCGCCGAAGATCCACCGTCAACTCGGTCGGAAGCGCGGCTCGTTAACCTCTCGCCCGAAGGAAGGGGTCGCGACAGACCGGCGACTACGCTGGGGAATCGATGGTTGCTAAACCATTAAGAGGACTTAAGCCGATAAAAAAGCTGAGTGTTTTCTAACCTCGTTTTCTGCAGATGCTCTTAAAGATGAGGTACGTCCACTAACAAAAAGTGTTAAATGTTGGCGCCGATGGGAGTTATAAGGGGTGGCATCTATGCTAACCTTTTTGATGCAGATATGGTGTTTCGGGTTGTGTGTTTATTTATGCCCATATTGAAGCGGTGTTTTGATATAAACTGCTGTGCATGTACTGCATATTTTGAGGATCACGACACCGCACACATAAGCACCTAAACCCGAGCCGCGAATCACCCTTTTAGGTCGCCTTAGATAGGGATTGGTATGCGAAGCTCCCGTATTTGATTGCACTTGGGTTGACCATATTTAATCCCGCTCGCTATGCGAGATTGATGATCCTACCCACTTGTTGTTTAATTGCGCTTGTAGGCGGCTCATCAATTTGTATAGCGGGAGCCTTTTTAGGTCCATACCCGAGCCTTTTTGATTTCTTTAGAGTTAAACCTCACTTGTCACATGCGCATATGAATGGAAGGTTGGTATACCTAAAACCAAAAACCAAAAAAAAAAAGAGTAACATCGGTTGGTAAGGCTTTTTACCCTCTTTGTTTTGAATTTGTAAATTTAATTTATGCATAACATGTATTTTCACGAGCATATCATGGAAATTGTAAGATCGTTTAAGTGATTGGGGTTGAAGGTCAATTTTCCCTTTTAGGATAGATGGCGCCCCAAAGTCAGATCGGTGTTCCCGATACATTTATGTGGGAGCGAAAGAGTATTCGACGCAAGAATCGAGCGCCCACCACCTTCCAAGTCTTTGGATTTGTACATGGTAGGGAACTCAATGGACGAAACCGCACCCGTGGTGAAAGCTGTGATTATACAAGTTGTACACACCATTTGGAGCTCAAACGGGGAAAAGAGAGGCTCCAAGAACTATATGCGACATTGATGAGGCGACCCTGTGCAATCAAAACGGCCCCGAGTCATTCTCCAATTAAGAAGAGAGAGATCGTCATTATATCCTCCGACGATGAAGAAAATGTCAAACTTCCCGAGATGGTGGAGATATCGTCCGACGAGGATACCGCTTCAACTACCTAGTTTTTAGTTGGACTTTGGGGCCTTTCTAGGGTTTATTATGTTCTTTTTGAGTCGATTGTGTATTTTCATTCACATGTATGGGTCGAACATCTTTAAATGCTTTCGTATCCTATCTCTTTGGGCTTTATTGAATTAGACTTGTGAATTTCGTGGGTTGTCAAAATTAAAGTTGTAATAGTGGCTTTTTACCCCGATTACACTTAAATGATCCTAATCAATTACATGCCATCTTTGGGTGGGATTTGGTCCATAACTACCCCATTTGGTTTATTTGGGTCAAGTGGGAGTAGTTGATCCTCATGTTACCAAAAGATGACATGGGATTTGGTTAGTGCATTTGCATCATATTCCATGCATATTCATCATAATCCGTGGTAATTGACGTTAGAATCATCATTTTGCATATTTTTAGATCATGGGGAATAGAGATATCAAGATCATCCCGGTAGCTCGCAAAGAACTCTTTCGGTGGTGGGATCGCCTCAATCCAATCAACAAAGCATATGTTGAGGGACGTTTAGGCCGACCGGTGGATTTGATCAGAGTTGAGTATCAACCGGCCCTTATTCAAGCTTTGGCCAAGACTTGGGATACGCACGCGATGACGTTCAACTTTCAAGGCCTTGAGTTGACTCCTACGCTCGAGGAATATTCTGCTGTCATTGGGGCTAACTTTGATGATCATATAGCTCAACCCCCTCCCGATATGGATTCTACCGGTTCTTTATCGAGCTTCCTCCGCCTCAAAACTTCCAAGATAGAGAAAGTCTACAAATCCAATTCCAGTAGATTCACTCTTTCATTCCTATTTGACAATTATTCTTTTCTACCCGCCGATACCGGTCATAAATCGGGAAACGTGTTCATCCCAGCTTTCTTTGCATTCGTCCTATTTCTTACTTCTAGGACTACCTTCGATCCTTCCATAACTCACATAGCTCGACAAGCTTGTTGCCGTTGGAATTATTCTTACATGATTTTAGCTGAAACCTTTCTCTCTCTAAATTGTTCCAAAACTTCTAAAAAGGCCATTTTCCAAGCTTCCAACAGACTACTTTATATGTGGTTCGTTTCCCACATAAAAAATTTCCAACTCGGAGTAGGGTGCTATGAAATTAATGAACACGTTCATCCCCTTAAATCTTTCCTTAAATGTCAATCCCTCGTACCTAAACACTCATTCAAAAAATGGGTTGAGCTATTGGATGATTTGAAGCCCGAGCATATTCGATGGCATTTGACTTGGCCTAAGATCTTGGAAGCTCGCATTATGGGTATTGATGATAGCCCTATTCCTCTACCGGTATGTACTGGTGCATTGGCCTATTATCTTATTCGCGTGGTGAGGCAATTTGGTATTTTACAACAAGTGCCACCGAATGTTTGTCCCGGGATCTTCTCATTCGATATGGCGCAAGGAAAGCTCGCCAAAGAGGCGAAGAAACTCTATCGGGCCTGGATCAAGCTTATACTTCATGCCTTGAAGAATTCCCCGCTGCAACAAGTTGAATGGCCCGATTACTTAGATGATGAGATGAACATCCATAGGGCTTCTAAGGAGTATATTCGGAAGTTCAAGGAGTATCGCAGATTATTGGTTGAGCCATATATACCCGAATGCGTATCTCCTCGTATCGAAGAAGTGGAATCTTATGAACCCGAGTACATAGTACCGTATGTCCCAAGAGTGGAGCCATACATTCCCGAAGATCCAGAGCAGTGGATGTCTCAAGAAGGGGAAGACCCATATTTTTGGGATTCGGACGGATCAGAAGAGCAAGAAGAGTGCAAGCGTCCCGGACTTGGATAGATCTATTCCCCATTTAAATTTTGCATACTTGTTATCTTTTAGACACTTTTGAACAATTTGGGTTGTAATAAATGCATCTTATTTCCTCTATGAGTATTTCATGCAATACATATCATCATTTAGGAAATACAATTACCACGGACCAATCCTTTCAAATTCTGAATGATCTCAATACCGATTAATATCATGAAAAATAGGTGATTGTTAAACACGAGAACTCGTAGCAAGACGCACCAACTAAGAATGGAGCAAGAAGAGCTCGCACCTCGTGTGTGAAATTTGGAGAATCAGATGAATATGATAGCCACAATGGTGGCGGAGATGAAGGCGATGCTAATAGCTAGTCGTGGAAGATACCCCGTCGACCCAAACTCTCAAGCTCCTCCGAGCTCATCGGATGGTACAAGTGCTAATCCGGCCCCCGCTGTGAATCCTTCTTCAAATCCGGAGGGACCGCCTAAAGATCCTCCAGTTGGGATTGACCTGGAAAAGAAGGAAAAACAAGCCCTCAAAATGGAGGAAGAAATCAAGAGACTTGCCAAGATCGAGGAATGCTTGGCTAGTCGGGGATATGAGCTCTCAAGGTTTGATAAAGTAACACCTTTTGAGAAAATCAAGGTTCCCGCTGATTACAAGGAACCCGATTTCGTAAGGAAGTATAATGGAACCGGGTGTCCTAAGGCACATCTAAAGTACTATCTGCGCCGCATGTCTCAATTCTCGGATAATATCCCACTCATGGTCAACACTTTCCAAGAAAGCCTATCCGGGGCAGCCTTAGCATGGTTTATCGAGCTCGAACCCGAGAGACTCGCCGATTGGGATAAGCTAGCTAATGAATTCCTTCGGCAAGACAAGTTTAACACTTTGATGACCCTTACTAGGGAAGCCCTCCTCGGGACCGCAAAAGGAAAGAATGAGGCCGTTCGCGCCTACGCCCAAAGGTGGAGAACCTTAGCCGTGCAAGTAAAACCACACATTCCTAAAGAAGAACCGATAGATCTTTTCCTCAAGGCACTACCCTTTGAGTATTTCGACAAGTTAAACACCTCCGGGTGCCGGACGTTTGCGCACTTAATCAAAGTGGCGGAACGTCATGAATGGGCATTGCGGGAGAAAAAGATACCCGAGTCATCTTTCAGACACCAATATCCCTTGAGAAGGGATAATAGGGAGCAAACAGATGATGTGGCGTTTATCCATAACCCACCTAAACCTAAAAAGTTTTCACCTTCTACCCCTACCTAAGGAGCTTCTTCCCGGACCGCTCCTAAACTGTCGGAACCAAGAAGAAGAAACCAACCTGTCTTTACCCCTTTACTTCGACCCTTGTCCAAACTACTACCCATGTTGCTGGAAAACCGATTAGTTGCAAAAGAGCCTCCAAGAGTGAACCCTCCAAGGTTCGTCAGGTTTGATGAAACTCGGACTTGTGTGTATCACATGGCAGAAAGAGGGCACAATGTGGACAACTGTCTCGCTCTTAATTATAAGGTGCAAGCCTTGATCGATCGTAAAGTCCTGGAGTTCGATAGGACTGAACCAAATGTGCAAGAGAATCCATTACCGGAACATCGCGAGGTGAACGTGATATTTGAGGATGAAGGTGAAGAAACTCTGGAATTCATAATGGATGTGGATAAAATGCAAGACATCCTGGCGCCGGCCTCACAATACCCTAATGGAGAGACGATTTCCAAGGAAGAAAAAAAGGCATGTCTAGATAGGCCGATTGATTTAGGTGTCATCGGGGGAATGGAAGATTCCAACTTCAAGGGGACCTATGTGACCATAGACATGGTGGCAAAAGAATTTATGATGAGAACTACAAGAGGAAAGACTCGGAGGGTTCCTTCCGGATACTTGATAAACGTTCGGGATGCTGAAGAAATCGAAGAACTAGATGATTATGAAATCCGCCCGGACAAAGCTCGCCAAGGCGATAGAAGGTTCATGCAGAAAGCCCTAGAAAGGGGCGAAGTAGTTGATAATCTCGGAGAAAATAGCGGCGGTTATAACTTCAAAGTCTTGTATTCGGCGCCGCCAAGCTTTTTCGTGGATTCTAGAGATATAGTTCCCGGTGGTTGGAGTAGCATGGATGACCCCGAAAGCGAAGAATTCGTGGGAACAGTTGACGAGGTTAAGGATCGGGAGATCCCTCAGGATGAACAGGTGAATCATGAGTCCAACATGCGAATTTCTAATTTGGAAACTCACATACGTCATTTGACGACCATGGTGGCGGAATTATCTCAATTGGTGGCTAAGAATAACACCACGGTAGTAGAAGAAAATATGCAGATTCTAGAAATACGGCGGGCCATGGATACACAGAATCGAAGGATCGCTATGTTATAAGAACAGAGCGACGATATTTCGAAGAAGGTGGGCGAACCGAAAGACTTGATCATGCCAATCACCCAAGCTAGAAATATTCCGCCCCAAGGCGTAAACCCAAAAGTGACTTTCCGCATGAAGTATGATAGTATTGGGTGTCCTTTGGCACATATTTCGTATTATCTCTGCCAAATGGTTGGTCACTATGAAGATGACGAAACGTTAATTTGGAACTTCAAGCATAGTTTGACAGTCCCTGCACCGGCATGGTTCCAATCGATTGATCTGGATTGGGTCCCAAACTGGGAAGAACTGACAAAGCACTTTGTGAGATATTTTGAAGCTGGAATTAGAGGGTACTTCACCAAGGCCAACTTGTTAAATATCATGAAAGGTGAAGACGAAAGCTTCGAGCTCTTCGCCAGAAGATGGAAAAAGCATGCCATGATGGTGCAACCACCGCTATCGGAAAGAGAAATGTTGGAGTTCGTGCTCAAGTCACCGCCGGCGAAGTATTTTGACCGCATGTACGCGTATGCGTATTCTTCCTTCCAACATCCGGTGGATATCGGCATGAGAATTAAGGGCATTATCCCGAGGGTCAGAAGGGAAAGGCAAAGGCACTTTGATGAAGAGAACTTCGCTAATGCAACACCTGCGATGCCAGGTCCCGAACACAATCCTGAAAGCGTTTATGAAGACGAAATGATCGGGATGGTGGATCTCCCGATCCGCTTTGTAATTGATCCGAACAGAGTGGATAATTGGGAAGCGTCCACTTCTGAAAAGCTTCCGTCCGTAGATTCATCCCGTGAAGGCTCAAAGAGTCAGGATGACGGAATTAAACCGGTAAAGATCAAACCGCCACCTACGGAAGAATATGACCCAAAAGCAATACATTGGGATTATGGAACAAGCGAGATTGACGCCATAATGAGATCTGGAAGATATTATCCTTCGAGGGAGGCGGAGCTTGAAAAGAAAACACCAACCGCGGAAGAGGTTGAAAAGCTGCAATCCGTTGTGAGAACTAGCGAATATGAAGTCGTAGACCAACTTCGAAAGATGCCGGCGCAGATCTCTTTGCTAGACCTCTTCAAGAATTCAGAAAAACATAAGAACGCCCTCCCGAAGGTGCTAGATGAAGTGCATGTTCCGGAGACAATTAATGAAGTTCAACTGGGAGACTTCGTGGGTGCTATCTTCTTGAAGAACCATATCTCTTTCTCAGATGAAGATTTCCCGAGGGAAGGGCATGTGCACAATAAGGCCCTTTACATCGCCGTAAGGTGCCATGAAAAGGAGGTACCTCATGTCCTAATTGACAACGGCTCGGCTTTTAATCTCCGCCCTCCGAGCACTCCGAGAAGCTTGGGGATAAATGAAGATTTCGTCAAGACATCCAAGGCCACTATACAATCATTTAACGAAGTTTCCAAAAACGTGGTGGGAGAAATTGAACTGGACGTCTCCATTGACCGGTAACCTTCTCCATACCGTTCCAAGTGCTGGATATTCCTAGTGCCTTCACCTTGCTTCTCGGAAGACCGTGGATCCATGTTTCGGGAGCGGTACCTTCTTCCTCACATTAGAAGGTAAAATTTGTGGTCATAGGCCAGCCGATCACTATCCACGGTGAAACAGGACATCGTACTTCGTTAAAAGGAATGGTTCCATACATTGAACCTTTAAAGGAGGATGAGCTGAGCTACCATACTTTTGACATCGTATCCGTCATGCACATACCATCCGATACAAAATAGCTACTCCGGAGCTGTTAAAACCCGCAACTATGGCAGGGAAAATACTCCTTGCTAACAGTTTTATTCCTGGCACTAGACTAGGAAAATATGGCCGGGGGATCCGTAACCCCTTGAGTTTTGACTCGAATGACAATAAAGTTGGTCTAGGATATAAGGGGATGATGAAGTATGATACGGGTCAAGGCCGAGGTCGAAACAAGTGTTACGGAGACCAAAGACGCCGTGGACACCGACATAGTCGCTTTATCGGCACCGATACGTAGAAAGCTAAAGGGAAGATGTTCGAAAATCCCTTATTCGAAGTGTTCTCTAAAGGAGGAAAGTGGTTGGAAGACGAAGATATTTCTAAAGATGCGGACCCGCACTTGTTCAATACGTTCCTGGACAATCGAGTGAATGTAATCATTGAGTGGCTCGATGACGACTTCCCCACCCCCGAGTAGAAGGCTCTTTCTGAACTTTACCTTTTAATGCATTTTGATTTCTGCATTTGTTTCTAAAGCTCTTCACTATTTCTTCTCTTTAGCACCCTTTGGGTATCATTCTGTGATCCAGGAAGTGCGGTATTGTATTGCTATTGATGCATCCATCAATAAAAGTCATCTCTAGTCTTATTAAAGACATATGGAACAATGGATTGGTCCGATGATGATGATTGCCTTGATCGTGAAACTTGAGGCCTAATCCGCCATATGATCTTGGGTTTCAAAACTTTTTTAGAACCAGGATGTCCGAAAAGTCAAGGGCTAGTTCTCTTTTTCGTCCTTTTCCTTCAAAAGGGGATTCAAAAGGATTTTGTCAAAATAGATCACGCATTTTATAAATTTTATCATTCTTATACTAACCTTTCATGACGCATTTCGTGCATGTCATCCCACCCATGCATAACAGTTTAATATGTGACTCAGATAAGCTCGACGATTACTCATATGAAATTGATGAAGAAGAAGCCGATGTGAACGATGTCAAGAGGGAATGGGATTGTTTTGAAGAATCTAAGCCTCCTATTTCCGAAGAGCCCACTGTTATCAATTTGGGAGACTCAGTTTGCATTAAAGAGGTAAAAATAGGAGGACATCTGTCTACAACCGATATCTCGAGAATGACAGCATTACTCAAGGAATACCAAGATATTTTCGCTTGGTCATATGCCGACATGCCAGGGCTTGACCGAGACATTATAGAACATGCATTGCCTATAGATCCCACGTGTAAACCAGTTAACCAATCATGCAGGAGAATGAACCCCGAGCTGGCAGATAAGATTAAAGAAGAAGTGATGAAACTTCTCAAAGTAGGGTTCATTGAAGCCGTCCCATATGCTGATTAGGTCGCCAACATCGTACCGGTTAAGAAAAAGGATGGGAGATTCCGGATATATGTGGACTACCGGGATCTGAATAAAGCCAGTGCAAAAGATGATTTCCCCTTGCCGCACATTGACGTGCTCGTTGATAGCGCTGTGGGCTTTGAATTATTCTCCTTCATGGATGGCTATTCAGGGTATAATCAAATCATGCTAAAAGAAGAAGACAAGATCAAAACCTCATTCGTCACCCAATGGGGAATCTTCTGCTATAAAGTCATGCCCTTCGGATTGAAAAATGCAGGAGCAACATATCGAAGGGCTATGGTGACCCTCTTTCATGACATGATACATAAGGAGGTGGAGGTCTATGTGGATGATATGATCGTCAAATCCAAGCCTGGAGAAGATCATGTTCAAGTGCTGAGAAAATTATTTGATCGATTGAGGAAATACAAACTCAAGCTGAACCCTACGAAATGCGTATTTGGCGCTAGATTTAGAAAACTGCTTGGATTTGTCGTAAGCGGTCGTGGTATTGAGGTCGACCCCTCCAAGATCAAAGCCATATGGGAAATTAGGACTCCTTCTACTGTTAAGGAAGTACGGGGTTTACTTGGAAGATTGAATTACATATCCAGATTTATATCACAACCGTCAGAAATAGAGAAACCCTCCTTCAAGCTCCTAAAGAAAGGTGCAAAGGTAAAATGGGATTCAGAATGTCAACAAGCCTTCGAGAAGATCAAGGAATATTTGGTGCAACCACCGGTACCGATACCTCCTATCCCTAACGTTCCTTTGACTCTATATCTGACAGTTCATGATGAATCCTTGGGAGCTTTTCTTGTCCAAAGTAACCCCAAGGATCGAAAGGAAAGAGCTATCTACTATATGAGCAAAAAGTTCACCACATCCCAAGCCAAATATTCATCGGTGGAAAGGACTTGCGTGGCATTGGTTTAGGTCCTCCATAGACCGAGGCAATGTACCTCGCGCTATCATATCCAATTGGTCACCGAAAATGACCATATCAAGTATCTTTTGGAAAAACCAGCTTTATTGGGAAAGATGGCCAAGTGGCAAGTGCTTCTTTCGGAATTCGACATCAGAATCTCTCCTAAAAATCTGTCAAAGGGAGAGTGATCGCTAACATGCTAGCTAAAAAACCTCCTAAGGATATCTCCGAACAAGACATTGGAGGCCAAATTTTGAACGTGTCCGAAGACAAATGGACAATGTACTTTGATGGTGCTGTAAATCTCATTGGATCGTGTACCGTGGCGCTCTTAATATCCCCCGAGAACCAACATTATCCCGTCTCGGCCAAGTTGGTATTCCCATGCACCAATAACATTTCCGAATATGAAGCCTGCATACTTGGGTTACAACCGGCCATTTCATTAAAAGTGAAGAAGCTATTAGTGTATGGAGATTCCATGCTCATCATCTTGCAAACCCAAGGAGAGTGGAAAACAAAGGATCTCAAGCTTATCCCTTATCATAAATTCCTCGAAGAGCTGATCCAACATTTTGAGGAGATCACATTCGAATATCTACCAAGAACTCAAAATCATTTTGCCGATGCTTTGGCTACACTATCGGCTATGTTACAGGTACAAAATGGCCTTGAAATTGAGCCATTAAGGATTGACATCCTTGAACAGCCTGCATACCGCATGGTCGTCGAAGAAGAACCCGATGAAGAACCATGGTATCATGACATTAAGAATTACCCGCTAAAAGGCGAATTCCCACAAGGCAGCCAACCGTAAGATAAGAAGTACATCAGCAAGATGGCTCCTAAATTCTTCCTCAATGGGCAAATCCTATAGAAAAATATCTTTTGATTCAGTCTTGTTAAGGTGTGTAAACGCCAAAGAAGCAAATCTCATTATAAAAGAGATCCATGAAGGAGAATGTGGGCCACACATGAATGGTCATCTCCTCGCCAAGAAGATCATGAGACTCGGATATTATTGGATGACTATCTAGTCGGATTGCAATCAGCATGTTAGATCCCGTCATCGGTGCCAGGTATACGACGACAGATAAATGCGGCTCCAAATGAACTTCATCAAATGTCAAAACCTTGGCCGTTTTCTATGCGGGGGATCGACATGATTGGTCTAATCAACCCAAAGGCCTCCAATGGGCATCGTTTTATTCTAGTTGTCATTGACTACTTCACCAAATGGATTGAAGCCAGCTCATATGCCAACGTCACTGCAAACAACGTGGCTAAGTTCATTAAAAGGGATATCATCTCAAGATACGGAGTTCTAAGAGCCATCATTACGCACAATGGCTCCAATTTGAACAACAAGGTAGGCGATCACCTCTTGGATCAATTTAAGATACGACATCTTAATTCTTCACCTTACCGCCAACAAATGAATGGAGCCGTGGAAGCGATAAACAAGAACATCAAGAAGATATTAGCCAAGACCGCTCGTAAATATCGGGATCGGCACGAAAGATTGCCATATGCTCTCATAGCCTATCGAACTTCGATTTGTTCTTCAACCAGGGCAACTCCCTACTCGTTGGTATATGGTATGGAGGCTGTCCTACCAATAGAAGTTGAAATTCCCTCTCTAAGGATCCTTTCTCAAGTCGAACTCTCGTAAGAGGAGTGGGATCGGCAGAGACATGAACAATTAAATTTGATTGATGAAAAGCGATTAAGGGCCATTTGCCTTGGTCAGAGCTATTAGAAGAAAGTGGCTAGAGCTTTTAACAAGAAAGTCAAGCCCGGGAATTTTGAAACAGGGATGCTAGTTGTGAAGAAGATGCTCCCAAATGCTCAACACCTAGGAGGCAAGTTTACGCCTAACTATGAAGGCCCCTACATAATTAGAAAGTTTTATCTCGGGGAGCTCTCATCCTTGTAAATATGGATGGAGAAGAATTGTCAAGTCCGGTAAACGCAGATGCTGTTAAGAGATACTATCCCCGAAATAAAGACAAACTTTGAAGAGATTGATGAGTGAATCCGAGTCGCATAAAGATTTGCATCCGTATGACATTAGCATACATGCATTTGCATATGTTTGTATTTTGCAGGAGGACTTGGAATCATGAAGAATCCCGCAGAGCGCTTGATCAAACAAGGAAGTCATTTTGGGATTTAAAATTTTGAATATCTTTAGCCGACCGATTCCTTTTGTTTATGCAGGACACGGAAGCCGGTGCTTGAAGGAGACAGGTTTGGTTTCTCTTCTTGAAGAATGCTCACTTCCATTTAGAAGTATTATTGTGCTTAACATCCAAGATTTTAATCTGCAAAGCCATAGGGCCTTTTTAAAGAAACATTCCTTTTAAAATTTCACAAACATCTTTTGAATACACATTTTGTGATGAAGATTTCCACAAATGATGAATTTTGATGAAAACACCCCGAGATTCTGTAAAAGGGCATGTTTTGAAAGTTTTTCAAGAGGATGATCTTTCAGATGGAAAGAGGCAAGCCTTATCCTCAAACACGTCCCCGATACACTTGAGCGATAAGTGAAAGTGACAGAGAGAAAAAGCTTAATCTTGGGACGTAGGGATCATTCGCGGTGATTACATGGATTGAAATGATGAAAGACATTTGCATTTCAAAATTATCCATACACACTTGTATCCCTTGACAACCATTCCGAACCAAAAAGGGAGAAATATTCTGGATAAAACCTTGTCAAGAACCACCCCACACCGGGGCATATTTGGAGGTTCATTGGTTGATTCCTTGGAGAAAAGATCAAGGTAAGACTTTATTGTGCTAACCCGTATCAATCTTTTTTGTGATAGCTTCAAGTGATTTCTGGCGGAGGCTTGGAACACCTCAAAGTGAAGAAAAGTACTTCATTTCTATATCCCCAAACACTTTATCCTTTGATGAGCCAATTTGAGCATTTATAATCTTCATTTCTAAACCATTGTTGGTGATCACCTCCCTATACTCGGGCAAGACAAAGGAATTACCAGCAATAAGTCAAAAGCATAATCGGAAGAATTTTCGATCCTGGTCTCGAAAGGAGCCACTCAATGCAAAAGATGATAAGAAACAAAAGGGCTAGAAAAAGCAAAGCGCCTGGTAAAAGCAAGGCCAGAGCCCATGAGAAAGTATCCCTAAAAGGTACAAAGTTTGAAAAATCAAGATGAAAAGAGGAAAATCCTCAAAATCAGCGGAAGAAAGAATGATCATGAAACTTCCTCAAAGCAAGTGATTGGTGGTTAGAATATCAAGGTGATCACCCGAGTTCACCCCTCGTTGGAAAATATGCCTTTCTCAAAAAGCCTACCTTAAACCAAGATATAACCTGTCACCAAAAACTTTTCCGATCTAGAGGTGTTTCAGGTTGATGCAAGAGATCACACAGGAAGCTACCGCTTAAAGAGGTAAGTACAATCCTGTCTTATCATGACTTCGGGGTTCTTGACTTGTAAACCCGAAGAAGCTATTTCGGATCAGAATTCATTTCTTAGCCTTAAAATGAATATCCTTTGATAAACCTTTGACCTAGCCTGAATTACGGTCCCTTTTAAATGTCTTCTCCGATCGGTCCGATTGTATGCATCTCGAATGATCCCGAGACCTCAAGGTTAGGTTTCCTGTGAGCGGATTCGAGTTTCAGGAAAAACATTTTCAAATGGTGAGAAACCCTCTTGGATGAAGGAAAATCCTTTTGAAATCTTTTAAAACAACCCTTTTGAAGAATACTCGAGAAGTGATATTCAAAATTCACCCCAAAGGGAAATTTGAGCTTGTGTTTGGACACGCTTCCTTCACAAATGCAATTTTGAAAATATGTTCGGAACTCTTAAAGTTTCTTCCCGGAATTTAGGATCACCACTCTTTTGTCATAGTCTAAGGGTCTTAACCCACCGGTTTGCTCGTAAAGCAACTCTAATGATGTCCGATTCAATTTTCTGCGGGTTCCCTAGTGTTCCCAAATCCTCAGAAATAGCTACATTTTTAAAGATCTAACTAACTTGGATTTCCCGTAGGTCTTCCGGCATCCCTAGGTCCTCGAATCACCTTTAAAATCCGAAAATCGGGTTTGAGCTTCCGTAGGTTCTCTAGTAATCCTAGGTCCTCAGAATGGCACCCTCACCTTTAAAATTTGAAAATAGGATTTGAGCTTCTACAGGTTCATTAGTAATCCTAGGTCCTTAGGATGGCGTCATCACCTTTTAAAATCCGAAAATAGGGTTTGGGCTTCTGCAGGTTCACTACTAATCATAGGTCCTCAGAATGGCCCCCTCACCTTTAAAATATGAAAATAGGGTTTGAGCTTCTGTAGGTACACTAGTAAACCTAGGTACTCAGAATGGCACCCTCTCCTTTAAAATTTGAAAATCGGGTTTGAGCTTCTGTAGGTATACTACTAAACCTAGGTCCTCAGAATGGCACCCTCTCCTTTAAAATTTGAAAATCGGGTTTGAGCTTCTCGAGGTACGCTAGTATTCCTAGGTCCTCAGAATGGTACCCTTCCCTTTTAATTGGCGAACTCCTTCCTACAGGATAGTCAACCCCTTTTGATATATGATTCCCCAGTGGATAGCCAATTCCCTTTTAACCCGCGAACTCCTTCTTAAAGGATAGCCAACCTTTTTTAATCGGCGAACTCCTTCCTACAGGATAGCCAATTTCCAGATGGTGAACTCCTTCCTACATGATAGCCAATCTCATTTTAAATGGTGAATTCCTTCTTACAGGATAGGCAATTTCTCTAAATGGTGAATTCCTTCCTACAGGATAGCCAATCCCCTTTTAATAGGTAAATCCCTTTGTTACAAGGGTAAACCTTTCTTCCAAATGGTGAATTCCTTCTTACAGGATAACCAATCTCCTTTTAATAGGTAAATCCCTTTGTTACAAGGGTAAACCTTTCTTCCAAATGGTGAATTCCTTCTTACAGGATAGCCAATCTCCTTTTATTAGGTAAATCCATTTGTTACAAGGGTAAACCTTTCTTCCAAATGGTGAATTCCTTCTTACAAGATAGCATATTTCTCCAGATGGTGAATTCCTTCCTACAGAATAGCCAATCTCCTTTTAATATGTAAATCCCTTTGTTACAAGGGTAAGCCTTTCTTCCAACCTTCGTACCACCGCTCGACATCATATGGACCCCGATCGCTATGAAACCTCGCAAATCACTCAAAGGTAATATACTTGTCCTCTCAACCTCAAATCAACAATTTTCATACCTCCGACAGGTGAGCTACATGTAAAACACTCTCTCTCTTCATTCCTTTTTCATATAAAAATGAGCTAAAATAATCCCTATGCGTAATCTTGGGCTTCAACGGTAAAGGTAAAGCGATTGTATGTCGAGACTTATTTTCTTTAAACTTCTCCCCAACAGAGACGATTAAAGATTCAGGTGTCACCTTGTCTTTGAAAGTAACCTCCAACCGAGATTACTTTCAAAGAGGGGCAACTGTTGACACCCGATTTTTAGTCAAGTTTTCCTTAGTTTTATTTTCAAAAATTCACCAAATATTCACAAAAAATCAAAAATCTGAAAAATCAAGTTTGGTAACCTTGGCCAAGCATAAGGAACCAATTTTGAACAAAAATAATTTTTCATATTTTTCGCATTTTTTTAATATTTTTGAAAAATAAAAAAATACTAGAAAATTCATAAAAAATACTTCTCGGGGTCACAAAAATACAGAAAAATATCTAATATTTTTCTTTTAATTCTTTCTTCTTATTGACCTCAAGAAAAAAAAAAAATTGAGTTCAATTTTGGGTGTTTCTTCACAATCCCTAGAGTTGAATTTGCACAAAAAATACTAATTGAGTCTTTTTATTTGCAATTTTTGTACATTTTGGGTCCAGGCATTCAATTGCAGTCCTATATAGCTTCAATTTGACCAATTACACCTTCAATTACACGGATTGCATGAATTGGGTAAAAATCCTTAAAATTCTTGCAATTTAGTCCATCAACTTGCTAATTTTTGAAATTACTTTTAATTGAGGGACTTTCGTGACAAAATTGGACCACCCCCTAAGGTTTTCACATATTCTGAATTGATTGGCATAGGTGGCTTGGTCCAATTTGATCAAATGGGCGCTCAATTGAAGTTTTCCCCAATTAGGGATTTTAGAAAAATTTGGGGGTTTTGTTGAAATTGATGAAAAATTTTGGGCAAAGCCACATTTTTAGATATAATTCAAGCCCCTAAGTACAATTTTGAAGTTTAATTGCGAAAATTCCCCAACAATTTTGATTAATTTTGAAATTTCTAAGTCCGAACCGGTTCGACGGGTTCGATCGCCGATCGGATCGGCCGAACCGGTCCGAACAAGTGTCATCTTCTTCAACGGACTCGCGCGAATTGCGGGTTTGAAGGGCGAGATTCAACAGCCAAATTGAAGGTCAATTCGGCCATAATTGGATCAATTGACGTGGGGCTTTTGTTCCTCGAGTCAAGAGGAGTCGATTGCCACCGGCGGAAGGACCAGTGGTCGCCGGAGCACGGCGGAATCGACGATCAAGGTTCCGGCGAGACAAAAGTCAACATTATCAAGGCAGAGTGCAATCCATGTTCGTTTGAGGTTCAACGGACGCCTAACAGACTTGGATGGAATCCCAACTAATTCCGTCACCATCCGGCGACCTATTTGCACGTGAGTGCACGTGAGGGAGCCTCGGCGAGCTCTCGCCCATGCACGCCAAGTTTTCAAAACTTGGTATACAAGCCCGAGGAAGATTCGAGAGAAAGGGGGGGTCTCATTTGTGCTCACAACCAACTCGCAGAGCTAAAGAGAGAGAGAGAGAGAGAAAGCGAGAGAGAGCTCGTTCTCCCGCTCGCTTGGTCGAGAACTTGAGCCCGACCGTGAGATCTTCGTGAGGCCAATCCGGAGAGAATCGAAGTCCGCAAACCAGTCCCGAAGCTTCGTAGCAATTCCCGGAGTCGATCGCACCAGCTCAATCAACCCGCAAACTCCTAAATCCGTAAGTCGATCTCTCAATCTCGCCTCTGCACATTCATGGCATCGCACCGATTCATGCACGATCCTTGCAATTTTTGTGTGCGTTTTTATCCTTGAACATTGCTGATCACAATCGCATCTATTCCTTGCATTGATTTCACCCGATCATGTCGAGTCGAACCTTCAACCCGCTTCGGTCCGGTCGAACTTTGGCCAAGCTTTTCTAGCCATTGCGAGCTCAATCTGAGCTCGAGGTAAGCGTCCCGAACTTGATTTGAGTGTTCATGAAGCTTTGATTGAATAGTTATGCTTTGGTTCGATTGTTTCATTGTTCATGGCCAAGGTCCATGCGAGTTAGATTCATGATGATTCTATGGATGAAATTGTGTAATTTTCAGATATGTTGATCTGCGCATCTAGACGAGTCGATTGGCTTTGGTTTGGGGTCAATCGGCCGAGCTTTCACCGTCAGATCTCGCCGGGAAGCCTCGGCCGTCCGTTGCGTCGTTGGCGGGAGATTGAAGACGAAGCCGACATGTCCGGTCAGCGAGTCAACAGGTTGAAGTGGCAAGCCGTGATTGGTCTAGCCTGGCGTTGAGTCAGCCCGTCCGTTGAGCGAGCCGGCCGACTAGGATTAGATCGACAATCGAGATAATTAGGCTAGTTCAATTCTCGACCGTCCGATTAGATTTTAGATAATTCGTTTATTAGATTAGAAAATAGAAAATCCAAAAGCGGTGTCGTTTCATATAAGTGGTGTACGGCGTCGTTTTAGTTTTAGAAGGAATGGATGGCCCGGATCGAGCCTAGGTTTAATCCCGACCATCCGTTCTATTAATCAATTCGGCGTCGTTTGCAATAGAAGGCCGAATGCGTCGTCGTTTTAAGCATAAGCGAGATGAATGGCCCAGATTAGATCCAAGGTTGAATCGTGGTCGTTCATTTGATTAATTGGGCGACGTCGTTTAATGCCCGAGACAGAAGCGTCGTCGTTTCGAGCTTAAGAGGAGTTGACGGCTCAGATCGAGTCCGTGAGATCTAATTGTGGCCGTCCGTTCGATTTAATTCATGCGGCGTCGTTTAGGACTCGGGCCGAACACGTCATCGTTTTGTTCTTGGGCGGGCGAACGGCCGAGATCGATTCCGGGATTGATATCACCCGCCCATTCTTTTATATATATATTTGAATATTAGGAAAATGGTTTAGAAAATTAGAAAAAATATTAAATAAATAGGACGTGACACCATTTTTGTGTAGAATAGGTCCAAGCGGGTCTGGACCGGGTTGACCAATCGTTGACCGGGTTGACCCTATCTAAAAAAATTAATAAAAAATACTAAAAAAATTATAAAATTCATAAAAATTCCCAGATTTTCCCAAAAAATTTCTAAAAAATGTTTAGGTCGATTCCGGACTCTTATAGTCCGGATCGAAAATTTTTTGAAGTTTTGAGGGCCGGTTCACACCGATCCGAAAAATTCCCGACCTTTAGAAAATAAATAAAAAATCCAAAAAAATATAAAAATTATAAAAAATCACAAAAAAGGGAAATGGCCACATTCAACTGGCCCGACCTTAATTTTGTGATTTTCGGGTCCCGAACCTCAAAAATGACCGTTTTACCCTTCCGAGCCTTTCGCCCTAAAATTTTCCCGAACTATCCCGACACTATATTTGATCTTTCCGTGGGGCGATAGGGCCATAATAGATGTGTCGCGTCTTGATCGATTGATTGATTTGATTGTGATTACCTTGGTTGCGCATTAAATTTCTGATTGTGACTATTAGGATAAAAATTATCATCCGTATGATACCTTAGATCATTAAAACCTACCTCACCCAAAATTTCATCTGCATGAATTCTTAGGTTAGGAAATCACTCAACTTCGGTAACCGAAAGGGCGTCAATGCAAAGCGTAACCAAGTCCCCTGACCCAAATCTCCGGTTCTCGTAGAATCGAACGGTTTTTCCCGACCGCTCGATAGGGTTCCCGATCATACCCTCCAAAAAGTGATCGGTGGCGACTCCATATGCATGTACACTATGCACATGTCACCCGACCACACTAAGATCGACCCCGATAAAATTTTCTCGACATCGCGATTCGAGTAATGGGTTTCGGGAGGGTCTTGTACGCCAAGATCCGCTTCCTAATCGGGTCCGAAGGCGTGGCTCATTAACCATCTCTCGTAAATCGAAAACCGAAGGAGAGTTGTGACACCTATGACCTGATTTATGGGATGACTGGATCTGTATTTCCAGCTCCTATTTGATTTGTCATGTTCGGGCTCAGTGAAATCTTCATCATTTGAATCTTCAGATGATGTGCTTTGCAGAGTATTTTCCATGTTCCGAGAGGTTTCATTTGGTTCTACGTCTTCAAATGATGGTTTTTCCTTCTCAAATGATGATTTCTGATTCTCGGATCTCATTGTTTCTTCAGACTCTATCGTCCGAGTAGTCCGCTCATCTTCAAATTTCACATTCATTGATTCATCAACTGCCCGAGAGTTCTTGTTGAATACTCGGTAAGCTTTACTAGTTATGGAGTATCCCAAGAATATACCTTCATCTGATCTCTCATCAAACTTACTAGTCCTATCACTTGCATTCTTAATAATATAACATTTGCTTCCAAACATATGAAAGTATGAAATATTTGACTTCCTTCCCTTGTAGAGTTCATAGGGAGTTTTCTCAATCAATGGTCCGAGGAAAACACGATTGATAATATAATAGGCGGTTGAAAAAGCTTCAGCCCATAAATGGGGTGGAGCTTTACTTCCAATTAAAAAAGTTCGAGCCATTTCTTGCAAGGATCTATTTTTTCTTTCAACAACTCCATTTTGTTGAGGAGTATATGGAGAGGAAAAATTGTGTTGAAAATCATTTTGATCATAGAAATCAGCAAAATAGTGATTTTCAAATTCTCCTTCGTATCAGCTTTGATGCTTGTAATTGAATAACATTTTTCATTTTGAACTTTCTTAGAAAAGGTTTTAAAAAACGAGAATGCATCACTCTTGTGAGTAAGAAAGAATACCCAAGTGAATCTAGTATAGTCATCGACAATAACAAGACAATACTTTTCATCTCCAATACTTTGTGTTCGAGTATGTCCGAAGATATCCATGTGCAACAAATGCAGAGCATGGGTAGTGATGACTTCATTTATGGGTTTGTAGGAATTTCTTACTTGCTTTCCAAGTGTGTATGCTTTGCAAAGTTTTGTCTTTTCGAATCTGGCATTTGGAAGTCCTCTCACAAGCTTCTTTTTGGAAAGTTTGTTGATTTGCTTGAAGCTTATGTGTCCTAGTGTCATGTGCCATAGTTCTGGATCGTCTTTGATGGATAGAAGACATTTTTCATTCTCGCACGATGTGTCCAGAAGGTACATGTTGCTATATTTTCGTCCGGTAAATGATGACTTGTTGTCTTGGCTTGTACGTGAGCATTTATTTTCTGCAAAAGAAACTTTGTATCCAATATCACATAATTGACTAATACTAACAAGATTGAAGTTCAAACCCTTGACTAATGAAACATCTTTGATGAGTAGATTGCCAATCTTCACAGTTCCTTTGCCGATAATCGTTCATTTGTTGTTGCCTCCAAAGGAAACGTTTCCTTCATCAAGTTTTTCAAAATCAATGAACATGGATGAGTCACCAATCATATGTCTAGAGCACCCGCTATCAAGGTACTATTTGTTTCTTCTTTTATTCGGTACCTGCAATGATCAAAGATTCTCACTTTTTCTTTGGTACCCAAATTTGTTTGGGTCATTTGAGGTTGGCAAGATAAGTGTATCTCAAAATGTTACGAGTTGGTCGATTGATCTTTGAGCAGTAGCTCTTGGAGTGTTTCGGATCACCACAATTTGAACATCCCGAGAGATGTTCTCCTTCAAATCTTACAAATTGTTTCCTAAAGTGATTCACGTTGGCGCATTTAGAAGGTCGCTGCTTTAGTCTTTCTTTTACTGTCGGAAAATAATTTTTCTCATCACATTCTTTATGAAAACCAAGTCCCGACTTGTTGTAGTAGGGAACTTGTATAGAAAGTATATGTTGCAAAGTTTTTGAACCGGATGAGAATTTCTTGTGTATTTCCAAAACTTCCTTTCTTAAAATGGAGTTTTCTTTTTCGAAAAGATCATTTTCCTATTTCAGAAAAACGTTTTTCTTTTCAAAAGGATTTCTTTCCTTTTTCAAGAAATCGTTTTCTTTTTCAAGAGATTCCACCCTTGATTTCAATCGAGCATTTTCGCAAGATATAGAATCAGATTTCTCATTTAGTTGGCAAAATTCCTTTTCAAGAAAATTGATTTTATCTTTTTGCGAAATATCTTTTTGTTTGAAAACAACTACTTCCTTTTTCAGCTCAGAAAGTCTCTTGAGATTAGCCTTGTATTTTAAACATAGCTCATCTATATACGCAGATACTTCAGGAGAGATGTTTGTATGAGTTACCTCAATATCATCATCCGAGTCCGCCATTAGACAGACATTTGCGTATTCTTCATCACTTTCACATTCGGTGTCGCTCCAAGTTTCTGCTTTCAATGCTTTCTTGGATTTCTCATCCTTGCTTTTCTTCTTTAATAGAGGGCAATTGGGTTTAATGTGGCCTCTTTTCTTACATTCGTAATGTATGACTTCTTGACCTTCATTTTTTGTCTCGTATGATCTTCTCCGATTGTATCGTCCGAGATCCATTTTGTCTTTGAAGTTCCTACCTTGTTTAGCCATTCTTCTAAATATTTTGACCATGAGCGCTAATTCTTCATCATCTACGTCTTCAGAATCCGAAACGCCAGAATGAACATTAGATTTTAAAGTAATTGACTTCTTACCTCTAGTTATGGTTTCATCATTGATTCTTTCTTCTTCATAAGATTGAAGAGTTCCAATGAGTTTGTCCATTGACAAGGGAGATATTCTTTGAGTCTCTCGAATGGAAGTTTTAACGTTGTCCCATTCCTTTGTAAGAGCTCGGAGTAGCTTGTTGATTCTCATCGGTCCAGAAACAGGTTGCCCGTGATATGTGAGACCATTTACTATTTCAAGGAACGTATCAAACATTTCTTTCACTTCTCTTCAAGCTTCATTTTGAATGCTTCATATTGTCCGAGTAGAAAATTGACTTTTGTCTCTTTTACTCTGTCCGTTCCTTCATAGGTGACGTGAAGCTTGTCCCATATTTCTTTCGATGAGGAGCAATCCGCAATACGTCTATATTTAGTAGGAGATAATGCATTATAAAATGAATAAATAGCCTTTGTATCAAGAGCATCTCTCTTGGCTATCTTAGTTGCAAATAAAGTAGCCGTTGGCGTTGTGTTGTCCCCCGCACTTGTAGTCTCCGTCGTTGGTGTTACTCCTCTTTGTACGACATCCCGTATTTGAGGATCCTAGCATCCGAGAAATGCTTTAAATTTGTTCTGCCAGCCGCTATAATCTTTTCCTTCAAAGTATGATGGTCTGTTGTTGCTTCCACCTTCGATCCAAGAAGGAGAGAAATTGCTGGCCATAAGGATCGTTAGCTCAAAAATAAGAACACTTCACAAAATATGAGCACCAAGCTCTGATACCAATTGTTGATGGCTAGTGATTTCACCTAGAGGGGGTGAATAGGTGATAGAGGGTGATTTTAAAAATTTATTACGGAATTTAGATCACACGGCATAAAATAGAGATCTCAGATGATGGAGTTAGAGTATATCGCAATGAGCAAGTAATTCAATTGATGCAGGATATGTAATGGGATCGATGCGTGCTGTTCGTGTGTAGTTTAGCTATCACAAAATATTTAGAGTGATCGTAGTAAGAGATAAGGAAAACCGCACAAAGGAATTATAGTGGTTCGGCTTTGGTTAAGCCTACGTCCACTTCTTCGGCCGACGCCCAATCGGCTGGATTCCACTAGTAAGCTACTCGTAGGTTATATATCAGTGATCTCCTTGACACGCAGGAATTCACACCTAGCGCTCAACACTCGTGTGTATACCTCCTCACAATTACAATGGATGGATCAAGAAGTGTGTTGGAAATAGAATTAACTCTATCTAAGAATTATTAACACTTTTCCCTCTTTACGCCGATCTCTTTTCCCTTCGTCTTCGAGATGTCTTTTATACTCTGCCGCCTCCAATCTAGCCGTTGCAAGGCATCCGGAAGAGATCTCTCCAAATCTACCATTTTGGACGAGATGTTTGCCAAAAGAAAATCTTTTAGCCATTGGGGATCGCCGAAGGAAAGTCTTCCCCGCTTGGATCAAATTGCCCATACAATTAAGATCTCGGGTTTCCATAGATGGTTTCTTCCATTTGGAAAGTCTTTGTTTGTCTTCTTGGTTCCGCATCCTTGATTGATCTCAATCACCGAGAATCTTCAATAATGATCCACCTCGATGGCATCCGTTGATATGCATCAATTAAGCTCAATTTGTATTCCTTTTGAAGTTATGATTATTGCTCGTGAAGTACTTCTCTCAGAGCTTGAGCGTCATTCCAACGTCCGAGCTATCCCCGCTCATCGTCCGAGCTCGAACTAGAGTCCGAGACTCTCAGAAACAACATCCGAGCCAAATCCTTTTGCTAGATTCAATCCCGTGCATCCCCGCACCAAAAGGATAATATGCAAAACAAGTAAATCACGGCATTACCTCAAAACACAAGAGTACTTGGATTGTTTTGTCAACTTCAAAACTGTTTAGGGATTTTTCTCAACAAGCTTGGCGAGAAAAACAATGAGGAAACCATTTGGAAAAAGAACAAGAGCTGAGTTTCCTTTGTAGTTGATCCATTCCAACATATGTGGTTCAATGAATGTGAGAGTAAGGCATGGAGCTATTTATTTCATCACATTTATAGATGATTACACTCGATTCGGACATGTTTTTGATTTATCATAAATTTGAGGCATGAGTTGATGTGAGAAATTTTTTGAGTTTTTAGAAAATAATTTTAAAAAATTAAGATCCGATCAAGGTTAAGAAAATGTATCCGATCGGTTCAGATGTTTATGTGATGAAAAAGGAATAGAAAGATAATTAACTATTCTAGTGATTCCTTAATAGAGTGGAGTTGCAGAAAGAAAAAATAGATTCAAATGAAAATGGTTAGGTTTATTATGGCATAGGCAAATTTTCCTATTAACTTTGGGGTGAAGTTTTGTTGATTACTGTCTAGATACTTAACCGTGTGCCTTCTAAATCAATTGCTTTCACTCCATATAAGTTGTGGACAAGTCAAAAATAAAATTTGAGTTTTATTAGACCTTGGGGATGTGCTTCCTATACACACGAGTCCTACCACAGGCATGGAAAATTGGGCTCTAGAGGCAAAAAAAAATATCTTCATGAGATACCGAGGGCGTTCGAAAAGGTATATGTAAAGTGGGAGTCACAATATGTCACATTCTTAGTGAATGAAGTTTTGAAAAAGGGCAAGATAAGTGAAGACTATTCTCTATTTGAAATCTTGGATAATGATAATGATTTTACTAGGGTATCTCATCCAAGTGGAAGCAATGTGAGAAGTGGGGAATTTGTTTCGAACCGGTCTCAATTGCAACAACTTGATGTGAGATGTCGTCATTATCTAATTCGAATGGAAGCGTAATGGAGAATGATGTAACAATTCGTCGAGTGAGAGCGTAATGGAGCATGATGTGCTAAGTGTACAATCTCTAATTTGGCAATCAAGTTTCAAAAGCGTTCTTCGTCGTCTCGTCAACATTTAGACATTAAAGGTAAAGCTTTCACGGACGCTCCACAAGAAGAGGATGAGCCAAGGAATGTAAATGAGACTCTGACTTGCCTTGATAAGGAAAAGTGAATACAAAAAATGGAAAAAGAGATGCAATCAATGAGATCGAGCCAAGTTTGGGAATTTGTTGATCTTTTGAATGGACGCAAAACTATTGGGAACAAGTGGGTTCTTAAAATAAAGCGTAAAACTAAAGACTTAATTGATAGATATAAGGCTCGCCTTGTCGTGAAAAGGTATTTATTATGAAGAGGTTTTTCTCTTGTGATGATTAGTATGGATCTTGAATTACATAAAATATATGTAAAGACTACAATTCTCAATGGAGAATTAAATATATATATATATATATGAAACAATCGGTTGGGTTTGTTACGTATGGCCAAAATATATATATCGACTTTTGAGATCGATATATAGCCTTAAGCAATCTTCGAGACAGTGGTATGTACTTTTTTGTAATGTCATAATGGCACATGATTTTGTAATGATTGACGAAGATCATTACGTATATATAAAAAGTTTCAAAGATCAATATGTAATATTATTATATGTTGATGATATACTAATCGCTGGGAGCAATATGGAGTTTGTTAATACAATCAAGAATTGGTTATGTTCCAATTTTGAGATAAAAGATATAGGTGAATCTACATATATTCTTGGAATTAAAATTTCAAGATATTGTTCAAAGATATTGTGATCTCTTTCACAAGAGACTTATATAGATAAAATATTTGAATGATTTCGTACCTAAGACATTAAACCCATTGATACTCCTATTGCAAGAGGTGAAGGTCCGAACAGCAAAAATGTGTCTTGAGACTCCACAAACAAATGAAGAAATGGAAAGCATTCCATATGCTAGTGTTGTTGGAAACTTAATGTACGTTATGACGTGTACAAGGCCCGATATTTGTTATGCGGTTGGAATTATAAGTATGTACCAATTCAATCCAGGTCAAGCACATTGGATTGCCATCAAGAGAATCCCGATATATCTGAAAAGTATTGCTGGTTTTTTGCTAAGTTATTAAGATAGAGATCCGCGCCTTGAAGGCTATACTGATGTTGACTGAGGAAGAGGTTTAGATAAGAGAAAATCTACCTTTGGGTTTGTATTCTTAAGGTGCAGTGGCGCATTATCTTGGAGTAGTAAGAAGCAAACGTGTATAGCTTTATCCATGATGAAAATTGATCTCGTGGTGTTATCAAGAAGAAGACAAGATAGTGTTTGGCTTAAGAGGTGCTTGGGCCAATGAGGTGTTACTAAGGATGTTGCGGGTTCAATTATTGATTAATTGTGATAGCCAAGCAGCAATAGCTTACACTAAAATCCATTACAAGACCAAACAAATAGATATGAAGTATATTTTTATAAAAGATATGGTTGTACGAAAAGTTGTGAACTTGCGGTACATATGTACGCATAGAATGATAGCAGATCCTATAACGAAGTCAATTCCTATAGATGTTTTCATTAGTCATATGTTGACAAAGGGATTAATTTCCTACATTGAAATCCGTGAAAGTGCATAGAAGTTAGAGTACTGGATATTTTTATATTTTCTAAAGATCACAGTTAATGGTATTTGTTATAATTATTATTGCCTATGAGTTTGTATGACTTTTATGCATATTAATGCTTAGTGCAATATATTCAAAAAGTATGTCGGACAGATAAGAGATTAGCCCACTCACGTAGGTAATCGCTTCTATTTGCTATGTGGCAAATAGAGATGAGATTATTTCAAGCTTATTATCTAGGTGATAATTAAGAGCCTAAGCTTGAAATTTTTGATGTCGCCTTAACATAAGTGTTAAGATGAGGTCATAATAAGTTATGCCCAAAAGTGAAGTAACTACATATTTTACTTTATCTGTCTTTGATGCTATATGTGAGTTCTAATGGATTCTTTAAAAAGAGTATATTTGTGAACTCAAGTTAGACATTGAAAATGTATGAACTATCATATGTATAGTATTAAATGTAGAGACATACGCTACATGGGAAAGGAGAGAGTACTATAATATGTACTTCATATTACGTATGCATGAGACGACCAAGAAGCATTGGCAAAAGTATTGATCTCAACTCCAAAGCCGTGTGAAACTCTTGAGGATATGAGTTCCTCGACTTAGTGCCCTCACGACTCCGACCTATTCTTGAAATTCTAATTTAGTGTTTGCTATCCTAGATTGTTGCTAATAATCATGGATGATTTGATCTAGCACTTTGAGTTGAAATTGAGAGATTTTAAGGAAGTAGGAAGATCAATTCGTTGTTGATGTCACATTATGATTTTGTATTCACGTGTCGACCAATTATGATTATATGAGTGTAATCATAATTGTGAATACAATACATATCAAACTTTGAAGAGATCATGAGAGATATAAATGTGATTGATTGATCTAGAGTACCGCATACTAGATTTACTCTAAATTATAATGCCCAATGTGAGCTACTATTTATTCCTAACAGATATATGCCAACGAGCTCTTAGAGTATGTTGATCGCATGGATTATTTGCCCATATGAACTTTGCAATGAGAAGAGAAATGGAGATGTCGGCACTTTATGGGCGAGTGAGAGATGTTGGAATTAATTGCGCCCATAAAGAGAAAATTCGAAATTGCTTTTAATAAATAGTAGTGGTTACATGGAACAAGACCAAAAAGGCATGTTTTGATTGATCGCAATAATTGGTGATTTGATTACCAATTGTAATGAAGAGTATATCGTATATTCTCTCTTCAGAACGTACGATGTTCTAATTTTATCGTTAGATAGAACTCTTTCAAAAACTCTTTCCGAAAAACTCTCTCAAAGAACAATCGATCAGCGGATCTAGATTGTTTTCTCACCTGCGACCGGGACTCTTAATCAGTAGCTATCGAGGTGTGTTTGTTCTACGTGATGTACTTCTCCGATTAGTGATTCAAGATGATTCTAGGGCATGTAATCTAGTGTAATCGACTACATAAATGTACGTATATATATATATATATATATTTGGATTCGTTCCCTTCACCGAGGAAGTATCAACCTGGTCCTAATCACATATTGGATTTTGAAACCATTCATGTGGATAAAAGGGCTAAGAACATGGAAGAGCCCACAAGAATATTGGATTGAAGGGAACAAGTTCTCCAAAATAAAAGTGTTCCTCTTATCAAAATTTTATGGAGGCACCATGGCACAAAGGAAGCAACCTGGAAAAGTGAGGAGATTATAAGGCAATGGTACCCTCATTTGTTTGAAGAAGAGAACACGGACTAAAATTTCACGGATGAAATTTCTTAAGGAGGGAAGATTTGTGACGATCCGAGTTCCGCCAATCTGATTAACGGACATAATGGGAGTATTTTTTGTGATGATTGGTTAGAAAATGATATTTTAGGACCTTAAGGCATGACATGGAAAGTCCTTATCAGAAGAGCATGAACTTATTGTATTTAATTTTGGTCCCAATAAAGCTTAATTATGTGAAAATTTGAGAAATTAGTGAGATTGACACTTGGTGGGCCGAATTACAAGTGGGCACATGCATGGACGACATGTGGCATTCATCCAAGAAACCACCCACCCACTTTGTAAGGCTTTTTCTCTCTCCTCAATCATTTTTGTGGGAAGAAAATCTTGAAGCTCTCTCTAGCTCTCAAACTCCCTCTTGTCACCACTCCACCCAACGCCACCCTCTCTTTTGCTCACCCTTTCGCCGACTTGATTCTCTTTCAATCCCTCTTGCTCGTGCTTGTGTTCAACGAGGTGAACCCGACGACGATTTCTGTGGTGCATTTGTGTTCGAAATCAAGGTGAGTAAACTTCTAGCCCATCAATTCTTAGATTGTTCAATATAGCTTGCATGTTGCCTTGTCTAGCTTGGTTGACACATTTGAACAATGGGTTAGTGGATTAAATGGTTGGATCGTCAAGATTGAGTTGGGAAAAAAGTGATCCCAAGTGAGGAGTGGTTCAGCCTTGAACATGTGGTACGCCGGTTTGTTTGCATGTTGTCCTAATTGGTTGGGTTGTTGTCCATGAGTGTTGGATTAGAGAGATTAATAAGTAAATCATCGAAATTGGGCGAAAATAAATGATGATCGCGAGAGAGATGAATTTCAGTTCTACTATGTGGCGCGTCAAGGTACTTTATTTGTTGTTTCAATGGGTGTACTTGGTGTATCAAAATGTCAAGCAAGGGAAATTGACATATGATTTGTTATATTGAGCAATGGATAGTGAAAGCCGAGAGAGAAAGGGGTTCGATTTTGATGGTTTTAGTATTCACTGGATTTTAATTAACTTGTTTGTTGTTCTTATCGCTGAGTTTGGTGTCTTTAAAGGTAAGAGTGATGAATTGGGTGGACGAATCGTTGAATTGGGTGGCAAGATGGTATATGTCGTGTAGAAAGTGGTTCAGCCGTGAGCTTAATAGAACTTGTAATGAAATTCCGAGTTTGATTTGTAGATATTAATGGCTTGTGTTATCTGTTTTGAGTTTATCCCGTATTGGCAGTGCTTTCGAAAATTTGCATTGAGCATGTTTAGTGCCACATGGTGCAATTATTGATATTTAACATACTGAGATGTATTGCATAGCACGGCATAAACATATCATTGCATAACATTTGAGAAATTAATTAAAATGATGTCATCGATAAGTAATGCCAATGAAGCCCCATGGGAGTCGGGATTGAAAGTCGAGTTGCCACCGTTGTGTGTATTCGGAGAGGTCCCCTGCTATGTGTATTTAGGGAAGCCTCAGAGTGAGATGCCAGTGGACGTGGTGATCCACAATAGTCCAATCAGAAAACCAAAAGTGAGCCACATGGGCCACCAAGCAAATCGGTAGTACGGTTAAATGGGTGTGGTCTTGAAGTGCAATGATCGATCAATTCTCATGCATACAGCATAAAGTCACGCATGCCGCTGATAGAAAGGCATATGTGTATACTTGATATCTAATATGTTCAGCCCTATCGTGACACCGAGCATGTTTGCCATGATTTTGATATGTTTAATTGTTGGTTAGTTAGGCTTTTACTCGTTGAGCGTCATCTCACTCATGTTGAATTATGGCTTTTCAAATAACTAGTAACATGTTGTTGATTCCAGCAATCCCTATAGTACATTACGGAATGCTAATAGATTTTACTAGAACATGGGAGGAGTATGTGGATTTGAATTTTTCAGATGTTCAATTTAGAAAGCGATTGGAGTGGAGTTGGGCCTTGTTCCCTATCATATTGTTTCTCTTTTTGTAAGAGTCTACGATGGCAGTCTAGTAGGACCACTTCCTCTTTTGCAGGATAACAACCAAGAAGATGATAGTGGTATGGAGTAGACAAGCTAGATGGTAACGATGAAAGGTAGAAGCAAGTATCTTTTAGTAGTTGTAGTAGTGTGGTGGTAGTTAAGTTGTAATGAAACCCATCCTCCTAGAAATCTATTAAATTCGCAGTGTTTTATATGTATGTGGCGCACTTGTTTGTAACGGTGGTAGCCACCCTATATTAGAGATACCCCTATTAGCGAGCGTGCCTATTTGCTTAGATATGTATAGCCTAATGATCTATGATGATATTGTTTCCGCATGTGCCATGTGTAATAGAGTAATTGAAGACAAATAGAGCCATGTACTAGGTACGGTAATGTCCTGGAACGTTACACCAATATTATTGCTTCAAAGGATGGGGGGACCTTGAAGAGGGAACTCAAGCTCTTAAAAGAGTGACTCAAGCCAGATGAGTTCAACCGCATCATCGGCAAGGGCTTTATACTTAGATTCTATGCAAGAGCGCGCTACGATTAGTTGTTTTCCGGAGCTGTAAGAGATTAAGTTAGGATCTAGAAAAAAATGGCATACCTCTAGTTGACTTCCTATCGTCAGAGCTACTAGCCCAATCCATATCGTAAAGAGCTTGCAAGCGAGTATCATTGCATCGGGAAATAAGCAAACTAGACAACCTTATATGTTTCAGATAGCGCAAGATGCGTTTCACCGTTTACCAGTGCTCTTTAGTTGGTGCATGCATGAATTAATAGGCTTTATTAACAGTAAAGTAGAGATATGGTCTTGTCAATGTCACATATTGGAGGGCACCAACTATAGACCTATAAAGAGTAGCATCAGACATTAGAGCACCCCTTTCTCAGATGGATTTGTAGTTGTAGCCATAGGAGTTCGGACAGGCTTGCACTCATACATCCCGCACCGGTGAAGAAGATCATCAATATAACATCCTTAAGATAGAAACGTCCCTTCAGAGCGAGGGATAACCTTTATCCTAACGATGAAGTGCAATAGCCCAAGATCTTTAATGGAGAACTCTATAGAGAATTTCTATAAGATTACATTGATAGTAGAAGATGCATTACCCGTAATCAAAATATGATCAACATATCAAGAAATAAATGACATCAGTACCTCTTCAATAGATAAACAATGTGGGATCTGTTTGTGATGCTAAGAATCCCAATTGAAGCAAAACTCGTGAAAGTCATTGGAATTAGGCTCTCGGAGCTTGCTTGAGACCATATAGAGAATGATGCAACTTACAAACATAGTCACGACGAGTTGGGTCCACAAACCCGGGGACTGCTCCATGTACACCTCTTCGAAAAGAAACCCATGTAAAAAGGCATTATGTACATCCATTTGTCGTACTTGCCACCCTTGAAAGACACAAGAGACAAAATAGAGCGAACAATGGGAATTTTCACAATAGAACCGAAGGTTTCTGTATAATCCAAGCCTTGTTGCTAATGAAAGTCCTTAGCAACTAGGCAAGCTTTATAATTCTCAAGACCGATATCTGCTTTGCACTTAACTTTGTTAATCCACTTATACCCAACGAGATTCATGGAGAAGTGGGAGGAACCAAAGATCATGTGCCATTTTTTAACAACACATTAAATTCCTCATTCATAGCTGTATGCTACTCAAGGGCTTTGTTGGCTTGGGTGAATAAGGTTGGTTCCATGAGGGGACGGTAATGGTATTAGTTTGAGGTGGGTGAGAGCGAAGTTGCATGGTATAGGTGTGTATTGGCCCATGTGGGGGCAGTGGTGGTGGTGGAGAGGTCAATGAGGAGGTGGAAGGATAAAGATCATGGGAGGCTTGGTTTTTAGGGGAGAGGTGGATGAATCAACGTCGCGTATACCACAGGAGTCGATGTAGGAGTTTGTTATCTCACTATAGTTGTAGGGGGAGGAATGCCAATAGGGGCCGAAGCCCACGATAATAGAATAAACATAGAAAGGGAATAGTTAGGTGCTAGACCGATAATAGAAGGAGTTGCAAAGGGAAAACATGTTTCATCAAAACGAACATGTCGAGCTATGTATAAATAATTGGTGACAAGATCAATGTTGCGGTACCACGCATGACAGGGATTCTATCCCAAGAAAATACAATGAATTGAATGGAAATTCATCTTATGGGCATTATAAGGACGTAAATACGGAAAACAGTGACGTTGGAATATTTTTAAGAATGAATAATTTGGATGGTGATTATAAACCATTTGAAAAGGGGAGATGCGATTAGTGACATTGGATGACATCCGATTAATGAGGTAGACCATCGTTTCGGATGCGTAGTGCCGGTATCGGTGAGGGACAAAGCTATGAGCTAATAATGTTAAACCGATTCAACTATATGCCTATGATGATGCTCAATCGCCCATTGTTGTTCAAGGGTATGAAGAGTAGAGAGGTGATGGGAAATACTGACTTTTGAGAAAAAGGATAGGTAGGTATGAAATTCGCCATCCCAGTTTGTTTGAATAGCTTTTATTTTTTGTGAAAAATGACCTTCGACTAAACGTTGGAAAGTAAGAAAAACAAAGTAACATCTGACTTTGCTTTAAGATGATAAAACTAAATAAATTTTATGCAATCATCAACAAAAATAACAAAATACCGATGACCATTAGTTGAAACAAAATGAGAGAGACCCCAAACATCACTATAAATGAGATCCAACGGAAACAAACTACAAGTTGAAGATAATCCTAAAGATCGACAACTAGCCTTGCCCAATTGGCATGCTATACATAACTGACTCAACCGTGAAGATTGATAAGGAAAATTATTTTCTTTGACCATAAACCTTAAGATATGCTCATTGGAATGGCCAAGACATTGGTGCTAGCCATCCTTGGAAGTTTGTTCCGTAATATTGGGAGTAGGCATTGAAGATTGTTGCAATATGGTGTAAAGACCACCACTACTCACTCGGGAAAGAAGAACCATTTTTTTCACTAGATCCTTAACAAGAAATGGGTCGGATAGAATTCAAAGGAGACATTATTGTTAGTTGTAAATCTTTGAATTGAAAGTAAACGCTTAGAAATGTCGGGGATGTGAAGAACATCATTTAAGCGTAAAGAAATATTTGAAGTAGAGGAGGGAATAGAAGAAGTACCAATATTAGTGAATTTTAGTGTAGCATCCCATTTCGGGTACTACTAGCAGAGCCATGACGTCCCAGGTCATCACATCTAACTATTATCATTAGATAAGTAATTGTTCCCATGCAGCGGAAGATTTTAATGACGAAATAAGTGGGATAGGCAAGTAACTAACACGAGCCAAACGTTACCATTAGCATAGCCAATATTCACATGCACACAAGTTCATACAATCACATTAGTCAACCCCCGCTTACTATTCACATAAAGATGTTAACCTAGGGAATTGTAGACACTAACTAATCTCATCTACATACGCATCTCCTAGTCAGTCATACATCAAAATGCCGCCGCGGTCGACCCACCTCCGGCTGCCCCACCATCCGCATCATCATTGTCGCCATCATCCTTCCCGTTGAAGAGGTCATGGGGGATAGGGCCATCGCGCTGTCCATCAATCACCAAGAAGATAGACACAAATCAATACTCCACTAGGGCCATGCCGATGGAGAGGGTGGCAATCACGTGGGTGAAAGTGATCCCATGCTCGTTAGGTATCTCAAAGTCTTGAGTCTCAGAAACTAACTCGATGGGTAGGCCGTAGCGGGAACCCGATGGAATGGGAATGGAGCCCATCCCGTCAGCCTAGAAACAACGAATACCATAAGTGTAAGCTACCTTAGCGAGTAAATTCAATCACTCTAACGCTCGTTCTATTCACCATACTATTCAAGTCCACAACTAGCATATCAATTAGTTCATAGACTAAGCTTCACATATCAAAATTCATACATATAAATTATCACATGAATATGCAAAATGCAAATGAATAAATGCTAGTCTCCCATGTACACTATTTACCACCACCACTCTCGAGTCAATTCTCAACTCTTAAAAATTTGGTACTTTTGCCGGCTAAACCTCTGACCTTCATGGCAACTCCTAGCTATGAGTTCCTCACTCTAAGGCTTCGCGTTATTGGTCATGCGGTCCACCTGGTGCCACCTACCAGGGCATTCCATCTCCCTCGAGGAACAATGAATTCATTTCTGTGGCTCTCCATCCCCTTTCACCAAGTACATATGTTTTCGTAAGGATGCAAAGAGATACAATTCATGCGTCACAAGTGCATAGTAGGCTATCATAACAATTTCAACTGAATTTTCCAAGCATCAAGGTTTATATTTAGCACATTTACAAGGCACGCCGGAGTTGACACCTGATTTTTAATCAATTTTCTCTTTAGTTTTATTTTCTAAAAATTCTCAAAAATTCATAAAAAATCAAAAAATTAAAAAATCAATATTGGAAGCCTTGGCCAAGCATAAGGAACCAATTTTGAACAAAAAATGATTTTTCATATTTTTCATTTTTTTAATATTTTCGGAAAATAGGAAAATGTTAGAAAATTCATAAAAAATACTTTTCGAGGTCACAAAAATACAGAAAAATGTCCAATATTTTTTATTTTAATTCCCTTTTCATATTGGCCTCATGAAAAATGAAAAATCGAGTTCAATTTTGGGTGTTTCTTCATAATGCCTAAAGTTGAATTTGCACAAAAAAATATAAATTGAGTCTTTTTATTTGCAATTTTTACACATTTATAGTCTAGACATTCAATTGCAGTCCTATCTAGCTTCAATTTGACCAATTTCACCCTCAATTGCGCGAATTGCACGAATTGGGCAAAAATTCTTAAAAATCTTGCAATTTAGTCCCTCAACTTGCCAATTTTTGAAATTACTTTTAATTGAGGGACTTTTGTGGCAAAATTGGACCATCCCCTAGGTTTTCCTATATTCTGAATCGATTGGCATAGGTGGTTTGGTCCAATTTGGTCAATTAAGTGTGCAATTGAACATTTCCCCAATTTGGGCAATTAGAAAAATTTGGGGTTTTTGTAGAAATTGATGAAAACTTTTGGGCAAAATCACATTTCTAGATGATATTCATGCCCCTAAGTGAAATTTTGAGGTTTAATTGCAGAAATTCCCCATCAATTTTGATTAATTTTGAAAATTTTGGAAGATTCATCATGCGAACCGGTTCGGACCGGGCCGATCGCCGGTCGAACCGATCCAAACAGTGTCGTCTTCCTCGCACGACTCGTGCTATTTCGCAGGTTTGAAGGTGAACTTTGATCGACAAATTGAAGACCAATTCGAGCTTAATCGAATCAATAGTTGGAGGTGTTTTGTTCATTGGAACATCCCGCGTTGATTGACACCAACGGCGTAGCTAATGGTCGTCGGAGATGGTCACAATCGACGGTCAAAGCCTCGACAGTTCGAAAAAGTCAAACCTTCGCAAAATGCACAAATTCAAGCTCAATTCGCGACTAACGGAGAACCAAACGGAGTGTATTGTGATGGCCATCGCCGTCCGACCTCGTGTGACCAAAATTCACGTGATCAACACGTGTGGGTCATCACCGATCGTGGCTCGCCCGACGCGCCAAATTTTGAAAGTGAGTATAAAAACCCGAAGAAGCTTCGCGAATCAGGGGGGTTTTCATTGTGCTCGCTCGGGCAACAGAATAGAGAGAGAAAGAGAGAGAAGTAGAGAGAGAGACTCTCACGCGACGCCCTCGCCGGAGCTTCGAGCACGGATCGTAAGTTGCTCGGCCGACCACCCCAGGCCAAATCAGAGCGCCTATTCACTTCCAGAAGCTTCCCGCTACCTTGGAGAAGCGATCGCACTCGATCAATTGGCTTGAGACCTTCAAAAACGGTAAGTCGACCTTCCAATTTCAACTCTGCACGATCATGGCATCACATAATCCCAAGCACAATTCTTTTAATTAGTATGTGCGTTTTGTTCCTGGAACCTCTCCGACCATGATCGCTGTTGACACCTAAATTTTGACTATCTTTTTAGCCATTTATTTCGTATAAAAATAGGAATTAAACTTTAGTTCATGCTAAAAATAATTAATTCAGTTTTTATATCATGCATTGCATTTGTATATGTATACGGATTGACCGCATCAAATATGGGGGGGGGGGGGGGTTTCACACAATTAATCACGTTCGGATTTTGGGAGAGAGCTGAGAATTTTCAGAGAGAGATTCACGTGAGAAATCGAAAGCAAAGCCCCGAGCCCGAGATCTTGCTCGAGCGTGTCACCGCCAATCCACTCCTACCCAATCGTTCGTGGAAGCTTTGTTGCTGCAATCACCTCGGTTTGCGCCTCCCGCTCAGCACCAGCAACATCATCATAGCTCCGGCGTCCCCTGTTTAATCGTCGCACCCCCGCTCAGCCCGAGAGTTCTCGCTTGTTTGGCCTAGTTTTCTTCCACTGCTCGGCTTGTTATTTTGCCACCGCTCGGTGCTTAAATCGGTAACCATTTGCTGCTGTTTAAGGGTAATTTTTTCACTGTTTGTGGCTGATTAAGTGCAGATTTTTGGGGCTAGTTTAAGGCGTGCTCAATTCCTTAGCCGATTGGTGTGGGGAAGCTCTCGGGTACCCAAGTTTGCTTCACTTCAAATCAGCTGCAACATCCAAAAAGGACAACAAACAGCCCACGAATAGAGCTGGTCTTGCTTTTTACCGCTGGTTGTCGGGCCACGTCGATTTGGTTCCAAACCCGTGCACAACTCTCTCACGAACTACCCAAAATCGTGGAGCTCCTAGCTTGGTCGTCAAGACTTGCGAAGATCAAATTAGTGAAGCAATCTTTGGGCAATCAAAAGTAATTTTTCTTATCTTGAACTTTGGTATATTCAATTTCCTATTTTGTGATATATTGCATATCTTGATCGCATTGCATCAAAGTGGCTATCTTTTCAAAATGCAGGTAAATTAGGAAAATTTTCTTTCCTAATCCGCAACTTGTCACACGATCGAGAACGTCCATCTTTAGGATTATTGATGGAATACTCGATTAGGCAAGGATTTGGGTCTAATCGTTAATCGTGGGATTACGAATTAAAGATTGACTCAAATATTTCGTAAAATATTTCAAAACTTGATTAATATATGCACTTTCTCGATTGACATTGATTGGCATATTCACTTTCCTAATTTGATTTGGATTGTTTGATTTTTAGAATATATCCGTCATGTGATCTAATCTCGAAAATTCTAAAAGATTTGCATTCATTCACTTTCCATATTTGAAAATTACACAGCATCATGTAGATCATTGCATATCTAATCTTTTTTTTTTTTTAGGTTAGATTGCATCTTAGGATATAAATTGCATGTTTAAATAGAATCTTATGTTTAAAATAATATATCTTCAATATATTAGGGTTTAGGTCAATGTAAACTCTAAAATATACAAGATAAAAATTGTTTTGGCATAGTTCTATTTTAGGAAATTAATTCATCCGAAAATATAAAAAAATCATTCATCCTTGCCACGTCGTCCGTGCCATGTCATCCTTGCTACGTCATCTTTGCCACGTCATCCATGCCACGTCATTCATCTTTGCTATGTCACCTCATACCATGTCATATAGATTGCATGTTATTTTGCATTGCATGTAGAATTGTATGCTTAGGTCAATTTAATTGATTCCAACATCACGTAATCAATTTAATTAAACTATAAGCATATCTTGTTACATTAGTTTAAAATTGCATATTTAAAATTTTAATTAATTCATACGTCACGGAGTTAATTTTCATTTGCATGTCATCTTTTGCACGTCATTTAACTTAGTCTTGCATTTGCATCACGACATTGCATCATATATAGTATAGTCTTTCATGCATTCATATAAAAATCGAAAATAAAAAAATAATTTTGTGTGGCGCATGCTCCATTGATTATATTGACTTCCGGATGTTCATTAATTGATTGTGCACCCGCATGATAACCTTTGTTAGTGACTTAGATTAAAATCAATTAATGTTGCCTTCTTAAATGATTTTTCATGAAATAAAATGGTACCGAAATGGCGTTAGAGTAATCAGGCGTAATCAAGTCCCCGAACTCTTAATCTCCGGTTCGTAGAAATAAAATAGTTCTCCCACTATTTTATTTAGGTTTCTAATCGACCTACCATAAACGATTAGTGGCGGCTCCAAAATTAAAATACATTGCACATTAATCAATTCAATCTCAAGTTGCGATTTGGTATGGACTTGGGAGAGTCCGAGTTACGTTGGTTAAATAATTAACCCGATAATCCATTAGCTTGGAAATTTTTCTGAATTTTTTGGTCGCGACAGCTTGGCGACTCAGCTGGGGACTTTTACTTAATTTTTCGAAAGAATAAAGTGACTTAATTGTTCATCTTGAAAATTTCGAAATTTTAAAATTTATGTGGACTTAGGCCGAGAAATTTCATGAAAAATTGCATTTTTGTTTGGCAATTGGACTCCAGGTAAGTCCCCAACCATGTGTTAAATGGTTTTGCAGATGGGAGTTATAAGGAGTGGAGTGTTTGGCTAACCCTTTGTTTTGCAGATTGGTGTTTGGGATTGTTTGTTTAATTATGCACATTTTGAAGCGGTGATTGCTTCTTAATTATTGTGCACAATTAATTGCTTTAGCACTACACCACACACGACCCGTGATCGGACCTGGGTCACTAGTTTTAGGATGGTATTGAGATTGGATCCTAACGTTCTCCGTGAGATCACGGTTGAAAGTTAGTCCAAATTCGATCCCGATCGCCTCTTCAAAAATGAGTTTCAAAAGTTAGAACTCACACTTGGTAAGATTACCAAAGTGGGGTTATAATTTTTAACTCGAAAATCCGAAGTTGAAATGACCCGGCTAATCCTGGTTATATCGTGGGATCACGATTAATCTTGATTATGCGCGCGAGATTGTCGCCTTGCCGTAAGTCTTTCACTTCATTTTGCCAGCCTTTAGGATAGTTAGAGTAAGTTTAACTCACGAATCATGTGTATGTCTTTGCGATTGCCATTTTCTCCCTAAAGGTGGTAATTTCTTGAACCTTATCTTTTTTGCATTATCTTATTTTGGGTCGGTCCCTGATCTAGGTTGATTTATTCAATATTTTTATAGATCATTGAAGTATTATTGATGCTGTCTATATTGACCTTTTGGTCTTCCTTAAAAATTCTTTCATTCAAATTGGCCCACAAAGTCTTCATGAAAAACATTTCAAGATTCTAATCAATCACCTAAAAAATTTTTGAATCAGTGCATTTTTTATGAGAACAAATCAATCTCGATTTCAGCAATTTTTGACAAAACCGAGAGTTTTCTGAAATGGAGCATTGGTGTCGTGTTTACACTTTCACCTTGCTCACCTGTCGCACTCAAATGGAAAAAGTCTAGGCACATGTCATGGATTGACCTACTATTCTCATCAAGTGTACTTATTCATGTGTTTACCATTTTTAGGGATTTAGGTTGTTACGGATCCTCCACGAGAACCCTACGGCACACGGTCTAGGACAAGGAAGATGGCCGACAAAGCTGAAATTGGGGCGCTTGTTGAAGAAAAGGTGAAGGAACAAATGAAAGGACTAACCGAACAAATGTCCTTGCCGATGGACATGTTCAAAGCCCAACAGAAGCAACAATCCGGTTCAAGTTCCCAACTGGAGATGGTTCCGCTAGTGCGTCAAGGCCTTCGTTTTGATAAAGCTGTGGAAGTGGACGCCAACGAGACGTTACCCTTCGAGAATTTTATCATGATTGGAACTAATGCCATTGCACCTAATGTGACCACACCCCCTATGATCAATACTTCCCGATTCCCGTGGGCTGAACCATCAAATGATGAAAGTGCAAAGCTATTGGCCAAGCTTGATCAAAGGCTTTGCGAGGTAGAGGGCTCACACCACTTGCCTCCCATTGACTTCTCCATTTATGCTAAGGTGCAAGTGCCGGAAAAGTTCAAAATGCCAGATTTTGAGAAGTATGAGGGTACCTCCAGCCCTATCCAGCATATTCGGATGTACCAGTCATTGATGTATAAGTACATATCTAATGGCCCCTTCATGGTCCCAACTTTTCAAGCCGGTCTCAAGGATGCAGCAATGAGATGGTACATTGACTTTAAAATTAACCGGATGGAGAGCTGGGAAGAGGCGGCCAATGCTTTTGTCAAGCATTTCGGATTCAACTTGGATATTACTGTTTCCAGGGAAGACTTTGAGCAAGCCGAGATGAAAAAAAGGAGAGAACCTCAAGCGGTATGCTACTAGATGGAGGAATATCGCATCTCAACTGAGGCTTGACCTCCGGAGCGTGAGCTAATGAGGCTATTTGTATCTACTCTTCCCCAAGCTATGAGATCACGATTGGTAGGAACCACAGCCCAATCTTTCGATCAACTCGTTATAATGGGTGAAGATATTGAGATTGCTATGAAGAAGGGATGGCTCGATGATATTAGTTCAGCAAGCGAGCGTCCTTCGGGAAAGAAAGAACCGACAACTGAGGTGAACATGGTCTATGCCCAAAAAGCTACAACTCGGAATCCTGGAAAGCGGTTTGCCGCTCAACAGCAAGCCGCTTCACGTAAACAAAATCAGCGGACTAATCAACGTAAGCCTTGGCAATATACTCCTCTTCCTGGAACAGCATCACAAGTTTTTGTTGTATTACAAAAGAAGGGGTTGTTGACATCAGAACCACAACGACCCAATCATGCATCCTTCCGCAACTATGACCCATCTAAGAAGTGACTACCATAGGGGAGAACCCGGTCATTCAACCGATGAGTGCGAGGTGCTCAAAAATCGAATCCAAGATCTATTAGACACGGGGGCATTTGCACTCCAGCCGACCGGGCAGCCAAACGTTTAGAGTAATCCGCTACCCGATCACGGGGGCAATTAATCTTGTTTTTGGGGAAGTGGACAAAGACCTAAATCAAGAACTTATTTATTTTTATGCAATCCCCTGCGTGGGATATTTCTTGCTTTTAGGTGTTTAGGTTGCATTTTCATTATCGTAGTCAAATTCCTCACCGTCGAGGAGTTTTCTGCATTTTGAATTCAATAAGGTGTAATTTGTTGAGTTATCAATAAAATTACAGATGTTTTTCATTATGTTTTAAATCTTGTCGAAGTATCTCAAACTAACCCGATGACGATAACCAACAATAAAAAATATGTCTCTATGGTAAGCACCGAGGGTTGGGCTTCTCCAAGATATCTCGTCCCGAGGTTTTCTAAAATCAAAATGTTTTGTAAAATTTTCAAAATAATGTTGTGTGCTTAACCCTGTTTATCTATTTGACTCATTTATTAGATGTTTCAGGAATTTCCAAGGGGCAAGCAGCAAACCGTGTATCAAGCCATTAGACAATCGAAGCTTAATCATTGGACCGTGTCCTAACATGCATCCTAATCTTTAGAGGAATGCATCTCTCACTAAGTTTGATCATTCCTAAAAAATAATGTCCCATTTTCCTCCTCGCAAGATCAACGGAAGAAGCGGTTATCATGAACTCCCAACTTGAGGCACATTCGGGGGCACTTCCAATCCCCCTTCATGGCAATGCCACGATTATTGGACATGATCCATTCTAATAGAAAATGGGGCAAATCGATAGCAAACTCCGACTTGGGAAGGGAAGTACCTCTTTCTCTATCTTATGTTGTTCTCAATGTGACACTCTTTTTCCTCCTTGCAGGAACACATGATAAACATATGGCCATCACCATTGAAAGGGAGCAATTGGAGCATCTAAAGTCTTCACTTAACTCGTTCATGTATGTTACGGGGCATAAATGGAAACGAGCTGCTCCTCGATCCAAGGAGTAAACTCCTTGATTTGACCCATTGACGTGTTCTGGGGCAACTCAAATCTCCCATCCACAAGAATTTGCTTTCATACTTGCATAGTCTATTCTTTAACAAAGTGCATGAGATTTTCATGAAATATGATTTTGCACACCCAAAAATGCTCACTCATTTCATAATTTGTGCATAATTGTTCTTCATGTTTAATTTACCAACTCTGAATAGGGAGTGTAAGCTATGTATGATGCATCGAATGTACAGAATGAGGTATAACAGGATGATGAAAGGCAAGCCATTTCTACACACATCCCGCGTTATAATCCCCAGTGAGTTGAGCAAGAGCTAGGTTCCGCATTCACAAGGCAAAGGGTTTTCTCGCAAAAGGTACGATAGCTAAAATGATAGAGGCATTCGGTTCTCTATTCCAAACACTACAGGTTAACCCTTGATTAACCCCTTTGAACGGCGGTCTCATTTCTTTACCCCCGTCAAGAACCACCCCACATCGGGGTCCAGACGAGTTAATTCCAGCAGCAACACGAGGTAAATGGTTAGAAATTTTCTTGCTCGGACTAACATTAATCTTCGGGTGTTTCTTTGCATTTATACTCGATTTTTAATTCAAGTGCCTTAGGATGATGAAGATCATTCATTTCTCTATCCTACACACTATGTCCTTTGTATAGCCCACTTAAGCCCACAAATTCCTTTCTTAAACCTCTGTTGGTGATCGCTTACTCACTCCAAGATGAAGATAACATTTTCCCAAGGAGCAGAACCTGGGATGATCAAGTCAACAAACAATTCCCGTGTGAATTCATCTTGTATCTTAGATTTTTCATAATTTTTGTTTGTAAAGTTTATTCTTGTTGTAATTCCTAATTCAAAATCATGAGATTGTCAAAATCATAGGATTTGAAAAAAGGGGGGAAGTAAATTCAGCGGGAAAGGAAAGGGTCCACTCCCAAAAAAAAAAAGCAGAAAAATTCGAAGAAAAGGAAACAAGAGCTCTCGAAAAGAGAAAAATGGGAGTCGGGAGTAAGAAAAGCAAAGGTTGATCCTATAAGGAAATCCCGGGCATTAAAAAAGCAAAGTGCCTACTAAAAGCAAGGCCAATGCCCATTCAAATTCTTGTTCGTTTGTACAATACTTCTGAATTTTCAAGTGTGCATGTTTGCATTTTAGTTTGTAAATTTCGATATGTTCGCATGTTATTTCTTGTAAATCCCCAATGGAGTCTGATTGGAAAGAAGACTCCCCAAGGAGGTTGGTTTGCAAAGTACAATTCTCAGTAGAAAACTACTATCTCTCAAGCAATGATGGTATCCTCTCAAGACCGTTCTTGAAGGCCAAGATCGGTGACAAGACAATAATGATCACCAACATCAAATCTTTCACATACATTTTCCGAGCCAAAATGAACCTTTTCGTTCCTCAATCCCTTGTCCTTACCTACGTTACAATCCTTGAAAGTCTCTTCTGACTAGGGTACTTGAGTTAACGTGGAGTTGAATGATTTTAAGCATCGCTCGAAGAAGTTCGAGCAAGATTATTTCTCTCTCATTTTTGCGGGGTTCTTGACTTGTAAACCCGGAGCGGATGACGAAGAAATTCATTTCAACAGCCTTGACTCAACCGGAGTCCCCTTTATAAGCCTTTGACCTAGCCCTTATTACGGTCCTAATCAAGACCTCCGGATCGGCTCGGTCGTATCAATTGCGAGATTACTCAGATCTTGTCGAATGCGATGATGGTAAGATTGAGTGATTTCTCTTGAATCCCGCAATCTGGATAAAAAGCTTTTCTCGAGCGTGAGAGAAAGCCCTTCGGACCGAAATCCCCCTTTCAACTTACATTTGAGGTGTTTATAATGTGATAACCTCCCCGAATAGAATTGGTAATGCAAACTTGACAAAATAGTTTTGCATAAACCCACTAAACAAATTTTAGCATGTATGCTTGCATGTGTTATCTTTGACATTGTCCGACGGATGCATGCCAATAGTCGAGTTGACCCCCGAGGTTTTGAAATTCATCCAAAAATGAACAAGCCCCGCCGGCAAGTACCCACTAGGCAATCTACCAAATCCTCAAGTACGTTTCTGTAAGCCTATCATCCTAAGACAACCTGATGCTTGAATCAGGTATGTTTCTTTTCTCATTTAACTTTTGAATTTGAGGCATCTCCTTGTAATTATTTGATGCTTGTTTCAAGTATGACATGAATTTTCGTTATTACCCGACGCTTGTTTCGGGTGTAACAAACTGTAGTCATTACTTGATGCTTGTTTCAAGCATGACAAATCTCAGTCATTACCTGACGCTTGTTTTGGGTATGACAAATCTCCGGACTTATCCGGCACTTGTTTCGGGTATGTTCCTTTCAGTTATTATTTGACGCTTGTTTCGGATGTAACAAATGTCAAACATTACTCGACACTTGAATCGAGTATGTTTCCTAGTCATTGCTTGACACTAGAATCTAGCATGACAAATTTCAAACATTTCCTAACACTTGAATTAGGAATGTTTCTCGATCATTACCTGACACTTGAATCGGGTGTGACAAATCTCAGAGTAGCCTAACACTTGAATTAGGTTATTTTCTCATGGTGACCCATTAAATCGGAGGTGGTTCCGAGAGACATTTTACACTCATAGTGGCTCATTGAAACGGAGGAGTCACGAGAGACATTTTACCGACTCACGGTGACCCATTAAATCGGAGGTGGTCCCGAAAGACATTTCAACTCAAAGTGGCTCATTGAAACAGAGGAGTCACGAGAAATATTTTACCGACTCATGATGACCCACTAAAACGGAGGTGGTCTCGAGAGACATTTTCAGCTGATACGAGACCCGCTAAAACGGAGGAGGTCTCGAGAAGCATTTTACGTACTCATGGTGGCTCACTAAAACGATGGCAGCCCCAAGAGACAAAATGGTGCAGCTTGAACCATAACTCAAGCATATTTCTTCATTTCGGATCTTGCGCTATCTCGCATCGGGGAGAATTCTCTGGTAACGAATGGGCTCGGCACCTTGAAATCCTCGCGTCCGCAAGAAAATTGGAAATTAAGCGAATCATTAGCATTATGAGATATCCGATAGGACAGGTATTCTCGTATGTGATCCGTGTGCGGGTTTCTCTAATATGGAAAAAAGAGAAGTTTTGGCACACGTTTTCTATAATCCCGCATATCATGCATCGGTTCCTTTGCATTAGAAAATGGGATTAAAACTCCCGCAAAAAAAAATTCATCATTCATCATTTACATTGTCAAAACTTAGGTTTCGATTTTGTCTTTGAGCGAAACCTCTACAAGCCTCCACTCAAAGAGGGGCAAATGTTGACACCTAAATTTTGACTATCTTTTTAGCCATTTATTTCGCATAAAAATAGGAATTAAACTTTAGTTCATGCTAAAAATAATTAATTCAGTTTTTATATCATGCATTGCATTTGCATATGTATACGGATTGATTGCATCAAATATGGGGGGGGGTTTTCACTCAATTAATCACGTTCGGATTTTGGGAGAGAGCTGAGAATTTTCGGAGAGAGATTCACGTGAGAAATCGAAAGCAAAGCCCCGAGCCCGAGATCTTGCTCGAGCGTGTCACCGCCAATCCACTCCTACCCAATCATTCGTGGAAGCTTTGTTGCTGCAATCACCTCGCTTGCGCCTCCCCGCTCAACACCAAAGAACATCATCATAGCTCCGGCGTCCCCCGTTTAATCGTCGCACCCCCGCTCAGCCCGAGAGTTCTGCTGTTTGGCCTAGTTTTCTTCCACTGCTCGGCTTGTTATTTTGCCACTGCTCGGTGCTTAAATCAGTAACCATTTGCTGCTGTTTAAGGGTAATTTTTTCACTGTTTGGGGCTGATTAAGTGCAGATTTTTGGGGCTAGTTTAAGGCGTGCTCAATTCCTTAGCCGATTGGTGTGGGGAAGCTCTCTGGTACCCAAGTTTGCTTCACTTCAAATCAGCTGCAACATCCAAAAAGGACAACAAACAGCCCACGAATAGAGCTGGTCTTGCTTTTTACCGCCGGTTGTCAGTCACGTCAGATTTGGTTCCAAACCCGTGCACAACTCTCTCTCCGAACCAGTCCAAAATCGTGGAGCTCCTAGCTTGGTCGTCAAGACTTGCGAAGATCAAATTAGTGAAGCAATCTTTGGGCAATCAAAAGTAATTTTTCTTATCTTGAACTTTGGTATATTCAATTTCCTATTTTGTGATATATTGCATATCCCGATCGCATTGCATCAAAGTGGATATCTTTTCAAAATGCAGGTAAATTAGGAAAATTTTCTTTCCTAATCCGCAACTTGTCACACGATCGAGAACGTCCATCTTTAGGATTATTGATGGAATACTCGATTAGGCAAGGATTTGGGTCTAATCGTTAATCGTGGGATTACGAATTAAAGATTGACTCAAATATTTCGCAAAATATTTCAAAACTTGATTGATATATCCACTTTCTCGATTGACATTGATTGGCATATTCACTTTCCTAATTTGATTTGGATTGTTTGATTTTTAGAATATATCCGTCGCGTGATCTAATCTCGAAAATTCTAAAAGATTTGCATTCATTCACTTTCCATATTTGAAAATTACATAGCATCATGTAGATCATTGCATATCTAATCTTTTTTTTTTTTAGGTTAGATTGCATCTTAGGATATAAATTGCATGTTTAAATAGAATCTTATGTTTAAAATAATATATCTTCAATATATTAGGGTTTAGGTCAATGTAAACTCTAAAATATACAAGATAAAAATTGTTTTGGCATAGTTCTATTTTAGGAAATTAATTCATCCGAAAATATAAAAAAATCATTCATCCTTGCCACGTCGTCCGTGCCATGTCATCCTTGCTACGTCATCTTTGCCACGTCATCCATGCCACGTCATTCATCTTTGCTATGTCACCTCATACCATGTCATATAGATTGCATGTTATTTTGCATTGCATGTAGAATTGTATGCTTAGGTCAATTTAATTGATTCCAACATCACGTAATCAATTTAATTAAACTATAAGCATATCTTGTTACATTAGTTTAAAATTGCATATTTAAAATTTTAATTAATTCATACGTCACGGAGTTAATTTTCATTTGCATGTCATCTTTTGCACGTCATTTAACTTAGTCTTGCATTTGCATCACGACATTGCATCATATATAGTATAGTCTTTCATGCATTCATATAAAAATCGAAAATAAAAAAATAATTTTGTGTGGCGCATGCTCCCTTGATTATATTGACTTCCGGATGTTCATTAATTGATTGTGCACCCGCATGATAACCTTTGTTAGTGACTTAGGTTAAAATCAATTAATGTTGCCTTCTTAAATGATTTTTCATGAAATAAAATGGTACCGAAATGGCGTTAGAGTAATCTGGCGTAATCAAGTCCCCGAACTCTTAATCTCCGGTTCGTAGAAATAAAATAGTTCTCCCACTATTTTATTTAGATTTCTAATCGACCTACCATAAACGATTAGTGGCGGCTCCAAAATTAAAATACATTGCACATTAATCAATTCAATCTCAAGTTGCGATTTGGTATGGACTTGGGAGAGTCCGAGTTATGTTGGTTAAATAATTAACCCGATAATCCATTAGCCCGTAAATTTTTCTGAATTTTTAGGTCGCAACAATCGCGTCCTTTTTACGCATCGATTCTGCTTGATTCGCCCGAGTCGAACCTCCAATCCACCGCGGTCCGGTCGAACTTCGGCCAGGCAAATCTAGCAACTCGGGGCTCAATCGGAGCCCGAGGTAAGTGTTCTTAACTTGATTTGAATGTGCCTCAAGCTTGAATTGCATTGTTATGCTCTATATTGTTCGATTGAAGTCCGAGATGCCGTGATTGTGTATAGTCCGTTTCTCACGTTTTAGCCGATAATATTCTTTGATTTTCAGATATATTGATCTAGAAGCTTAGGCGAGTCGATCGGTGGTGGTCTTGAGTCGTTCCGGCGAGATCTCACCGTTAGATCTCGCCGGGACCATTTCGGCCGTTCGTTGCATCGTCGCGAGGTTGAAGACGACGTGCCGAGGTGGTGAGTCAAACGGTCAAAGGTCCGAGGTGTCGTCACGTGATAGGGCCGGCTCGGATCTGAGTCCGCTCGGCCGTTGGCGCGAGCGGGTTGACTCAGATCCGATCAAGCGGCCGAGAAAATTAGATAGGTTTGATTCTCACCCGTTGGATCTTTATTTTGTATTTTTTGGATATATGTTATATTAGATAGAAATTAGAAAATATAGAACGACGCCGTTTTAGCTTGGGTAATGCGTCATCGTTTCAACCTTAGAAGGAACGGACGGTCCAGATTAGGTCTAGAGTCAATCGTAACCGTTCACGATATTAATCGATTCGACGTCGTTTTGTATAAGGGGAAGATAGACGGCTCAGATTAGATCTAGAAGATATCCTGGCCATCCGTTTGTTTAAACAGATGCGGCGTCGTTTCGGGTCCGAGAGGAGCGAACGGCTCAGATCGAGCCTTAGATCTAATCGTGGCCGCTCGTTCAATAACCAAATGCGGCAACGTTTTGCGGAGGGTGTCTAACACGGCGTCATTTTGAACAAGATGAGTCGACGGCCGAGATTAAACCCGGGATTGATCTCAGCTGTCCATTTTATTTCTATATTTTCGAATATTAGAGAATAGTTTAGAAAAATCAAAAAAATTAGAAATAAATATGTGCGGCGTCGTTTTAGTGTCGTGTATTCTGCAAGTCGGTTTAGACCAGGTTGACCGGTCATTGACCGGTTTGACCCGATCCGAAATATTAATAAAAAATTAATAAAAATTTCCAAAAAATCCAAAAAAATTGCAAAATACTTAGAAAATTCATAAAAAAATTCCCAGATTTTTCCAAAAAATTTTCTAAAAATTGTTTAAGTCGATTCGGGACTCTTATAGTCCGGATCGAGAAATTTTGAAGCTTTGAGGGTCAATTCACCTCGATCCGAAAAATTCCCGTTTTTTAGAAAATAAATAAATAATCCAAAAATTAGAAAAATTAGAAAAATTTTAGAAAATTACAAAAAAATGGGAAATTGCCACATTCAACTGGCCCGACCCCAATTTTGTGATTTTCGGGTCCCGAACCCCCAAAAATGACTGTTCTACCCATTCCGGGCCTTTCGCCCCAAATTTTCCCGAACCACCCCGGAACCCAAATTTGACATTTTTGTGAGCCGATAGGGCCATATTAGACTCGTCCATTTGATTGATTGTCCGAATTGATTGTGATTACTTTGATTGAGCATTAAATTTCATGATTGTGATTGATAGGAATAGTGAAATTCCCGTCTGCATAATACCTTAGATCGTTGGGCCTACCTCATCCGAAATTTCATCTGCATGAATTCCTAGGTTAGAAAATCACTCAACATCGATAACCGAAAGGGCGTCGATGTAAATCTCGGCGTAACCAAATCCCCGGACCCAAATCTTTGGTTCTCGCAGAACCGAACGGTTTCTCCCGACCGCTCGGTAGGGTTTCTGATCATACCCTCCAATAAACCGATCGGTGGCGACTCCATATGCATGTACACCATGCACATGTCACCCGACCACACTAAGGTCGACCCCGATATTTGATAAAAATTTTCTCCACATCGCGATTCGAGTAATGGGTCATGGGAGAGACCTGCGATCCATGAAGATCCTGCTATCAACCGGGCTCTAAAAAAAGGATCGGCTCGTTAACCTCGCTCTCGCCCTCGCCCGTCGGAGGAGGGTCGCGACAGCCAGTTGGATTTTAAGCGTATACTTCCCATACGAGTTCTTGGAGCCTTATTCTCATAGCTAGTGTGCATAACTAACAATAGGTGAACTATGCTAGATCAGTTTAACATCATTCTCACAGTTTAGTCAGTTTCCGACCTCCAAGTTTCGTATTTAATAAATGCAAGCTCTCTAATAACAGAACGAATTCACTATCTTTTCGGTCAAGTCTCCGACTAAAATATAATTATGCAACAACGACCCGAGCTAGTCACACTCCCCTATATTTCCACGACTATTTCTAGTGTCCTAGGTTTCAATTCTTGGCCTCTAACCCCGTAGGTCCCCAATTCCCCTACCGACTTCCGCAATTTATTTCAACGATCCCAACATCAGTCAACCCTACTTAGCATATTACACTAACCCACAGAACCTCAGATTATCAACCTCATCGAGTAATACCCTTCCCGAGTCTAGTTCACAAGTTTCATCCACCACCTGAAGTCGAATTCATCTAACCCGCAACACCAATAGCTCAACCTTACCTAGGACGGTTTTTCACTTAAGAAGAGACCACACGCGCATCATTTTGGCTCAACTCAACCTCAAGCTATCGGTTCCAAGTATTCCCATAGCTTCCCGTATCTTATTAGTCCATATCCCTAGACTCGTTCCGGGACTAGCCTAGCTTACCCACGATTAGGGGTTCTCGCAATTGTATTCCACATCAACTAACCCGCATGACCGAACGGTATCATGGAGCGAACGAGAGCGAGAGGGAAAGAATTTACTCGCCGAGGGGGTCGATGGCACAGAGAATAGTGGCTTGGCTTCCGGCGGAGACTAACGGTTGGCGGCATCACGGACACTTTAGCTTCACCGGGACCTCCACCACCGAGAGCTTCTTGAGAGGAAACTCAAGAGAAAAAAGGAGTTTTGAGGAGCTTTTCTCCCTTTTGGTCCCCGGCGGATCCCACGAAGAGCCGAGAAATGATGGGGTTTCATTTCCCCAAGTCCATCAAAAACTTCATTTTCAAAGGTTGATGATGGCTGACTTTGGTTAATGTAAGAGGCTAACTGCCATGTGTCTTCTTTTTCCTATATCCCATCATGGCTAGAATTTGTGCATGGCAATCTCCTCCTTTCCCATGTGCGCACGGCCAATCGCCACCCCAATTTGCCGCCCCTAGTCTTCTATTTTTATGTGAATTTTAACTTTTTAAATGTTAATCTTATGATATATTCGGCTAATACCACTTCCTAGGGATTTTAATGTGAAACAATCCCTCCTCTATACCCTTATTCACATTTGCGTTACCCAAACGTGGGGTCTTAAGTTCAATGTAGACGGAATTTTTAAGGCATAACTCTTAATGAATTGATCGTCCAAAATGTGACGTCGCACATTTTCTAGTCAATCGCACCCTATATAACTTATTGTGAATACCTTTCGTAATATATCCAAAATGACCTTCGTATAGGAAAATGAATTTTTTCCTCCTCACCGTATAGAGTTTTCTCAACAATATCAGAAATTAGGTCCTAAAAGAACATTTATTGAAAAGGGCGTATCTGTCTCAAATTACAACCCACTATCGTAGTAATCGAGCTTTATAGTCAAAATAACATTAACTTAGAGAGCTGGTTTTCAGGATGCTACATTTAGACCCTTACTATTTTCCACATGTAGTTGATCCACATTATAAATTTTGTAGGAAGAGAGGGATTGTAAATCATGTGTGACATGGTGGGAGACACCCGTGTTAGGGTACCAAGGTAGGGTATTGGTAGGCGAAGGTAAAAGAGGGGGAAAGACATGACTCGGGTTGGCATTGGGAGAGTAAAAGGGTTGAAAAGATGATGTATACGAAGGGGTATGCGTAGGAGGCGGTAATAAGGCATACCTAGAGGGTGATAGGTATTGGTAGGCGAAGGTAAAAGAGGGGGAAAGACATGACTCGAGTTGGCATTGGGAGAGTAAAAGGGTTGAAAAGATGATGTATACGAAGGGGTATGTGAAGGGGGCGGTAATAAGGCATACCTAGAGGGCGATAGTAACATGTAGTAACAGTGTGATTTGACATTGACAGATGGAACATCATAGTCGGCCTTGTTGAGCACCACGGGCACCACAACTACAGCCAAAGGGACCACCGCGACCCCCATGACCTCTGGACTGACCACAATCGTAGAAAAAGGAAACATGAGGGGTGGAGGCAAAAGTAGAGGAATCTTGTTGAGCGGAGTTGGCTGTAGCTGAGTTAGTCGGAGATGAAGGCTCGGAGATCCGCAACTTTTGGAAGGCCTTAGTACTCTCATGACTAAGGAGAATACCTTGAAGATCCGTAAACGAGATTGGTTCAGAATGACCAAGTAATGTATGAACAATGTCTTGGAGTCCCGTTGTTGCCCGAGAGCTGCTTGGGCTTCATCAAAGGGACACATTTTAGTCCCGTCGACATGACCAGAGAGATTTGCTCCTTGAGAAACGGGACAACTTGTGCTTTCCGTAGCAAAGTAATTAGATGATGTGAGGTGTAGAGAAAGGAAGTGGTGAGCAGATCCGAATGGAGAAAGTGTAGAAGAGTTTCTGGTAGGGGTAGTGGCGCCGGAGCCATTTAGAGCCATGTCGACCACCGTTGTAGGGAAAAGAAGAAGAAGAAGTAGAAGAAAGCTAGGTTTGAAAAGAGCCATGAGCCTTAGATGACTGTGATACCATATTGAAGTAGAAATCATTATATATGCCATTAAGCTTAGATGGGAATTTATACACCCAAGAGTCCATTATAGAAGATTTACTTGCAAGAAAAGAAATACATAAAATATAGAACTTTCCAACTTCTAAAGATACGAATCTAAAATTTCTTAAATCGATAGCTCTATATTTGGTTGATAAGGCCCAACTTATTAGTAGCTTTCCTAGAGTATCCCATAATCAAACAGTAAAGTCCGGACTTTTTCTCTGGGAGACCAACGTAACCACCAGATAGGAACTTCGGGGTCAAGAAAAGCACCGATGTTGTACATAGTCACGAGACATCCAATCATAACATAAGGAAAGATTCCAAGCCAGGTGGTTCTAGTCGATACTACGTGCATACCACAAGCAAAGGCTAGCACCATCCCGACTATCCCAACGTAAGTGCAAAGCTTTGCGATGCCGGTGTATCTCCTTTGTTGGTGATCACTGAAAAAGGAAGTATCATACAGTAAGAACAATGCCAAGATGGAGAAGCCAAATGCAGTAGTGTTAGATATCATAAAGGCTTTGAAAGCCGCCCTGCCAGCAAGAATGGCCATTCCATCGTCGTTATAACCTCCGGGCACCGTGAAGGCCACGGCGAACGTCACTGTGGCTATGAGCACCGCCACTAGTAGTTCAAGTTCGACGATTTTCCTTTTTGATAAATCAAAAGTCTCTCTCCTGGAGGTATTACTTCCTACAGCTGTTATAGTCACGGCTGGTTGACCCACAAAAGCTTGAATCTCAACAACTTGCTTGTGTAACCTCTTCTTAGCATATTCAATAGCGTAGCTCTGAGAACCCAGGATTCCACGAGATCCATTCAGCACATGGCGAACCTTTTCAGCTCTGTAGCCGACCTAAAAATGTACAGAAAGTATCAATTAACGAGTGGCCTTTGCCGGCAAGTCCTAAAACATTACGGTGAATTCATTCAGTTCATCTCTTTTGGATAAGACTAGTAAATGGAATTTCCCGCACTAAACAATTTACAGTTTCGGGTATGCTATATTCAAATAAAATTATCTATGAATTATAACTAAAAACATTATGTAGCAACCCATATATATGAAAAAACCATAAGAACTGCAAATCTCGAACTTGGATTTATCGTTTATAATATCAAATTATATAAAGCTATGGGAATTGATGTTGATATTTAGCAATAGGAACATTATTGATAGATTAAGTGCTATGAAAAAGCCTCTTTTCTTGTCTAACAAATGCCGGGAAAAGTGTCCAAAAAATTCTAAAACTTTTGTATTGGCGTCAATTCAGTCTTAAACCTTTCAATTATGCTAATTTAGTCTTAAACCTTTTGTATTTGTGACAATTGAGTCAATCCAATCAATTTCGATCGGAAACCTCTTACATGGACACCGATCGTCCTACATGACACGCCCAACGTCGACGTGGACCTTTTTAAATGTTTTAAAATACTATTTTTTAGTTTTTTTTTTCTTCTTCTTTTTTCTACTTTGTTTTATTTTTGGAGAGAGGGTCAGCGACCCTCACCAGCACTGGGTGAGGGCATCGCATCCTTGGGCTAGGGTTGGGAGCCCTCGCCCAAATATGGGCCACGTCACCGCCAGCAAGGGCCGCGTAGGAGAAAAAGCAAAAAAAATATTAAAAAGTTATTTAAAAATTGTCCACGTCAACGTCGCAAATAAAAAGGTTTACAACCAAACTGTTTAGGGCTTTTTGGATACTTTTCTCAATAAATGTCATAGTTAGTGTGCTAATTAATGTTAAGTGAAGTGGGTGGGAAATTCAAGCCAAAACAAAAAAGTGGGAGGGAATTAAACTTTTTATATGTGGCTCATCTACGATGTTCACTTCTACCTATATTTCTTCATATTAGTTTGGTACAACGCATGAAATCACTTCACTCCTGGCCGCTTTTTCATCTGTCACTCTCTATAATGCTATCTATGCTACTATTTGGTATGAAAATTGTAAATATAATAGATATGCTTAAACTATCAAAAAAGCTAGCGAAGTTGACGCAAAAAGACTTCCCTCGCATTGTTTGTTTGCACCTCAAATGATTATTACTCAGGCCACAGTTTATAAACGGTACTCAAGAAATTACCCTGCGAGTCAACAAATCAAGCCTATGATGTTCAAGTAAACATACCTACTTACGAGCACAAAAAGAAAAAAAGAAAGAAGTGAAGAAAGATGAGTCCATCACTGCAAAAAAATGATTTAGAAAACATTTTGTTGAAAACAATCATCATACTGCTTAGAATAATTAATTAATAAAAAATATTTTCATTATCAATAACAATGTATGTAAAAAAAAAATTAGTGGACCAAAAAAAAAATCATCATTCATTTTCGTTATCGATACAAGGGATTATTTTTAACAATTTTTTTTTCTAAATAATTAATTTTCAGGGAGACAAACGTACCGTCATTGTTTAGTACACGTCCAAATCGTATACTTGAATGAACCACAAAAACTTCACTTAGTTATGCTCAAACAATGAATAAGAAAAACAAGTTGACGCAAAAAGATTTCAGTTTGGTTTCTAAGTGATACTGAAGAAATGACTGCGACTAAACAAATGGAACTGGACCCAAAAAAAAAAAAAAAACAAATGGAACTATGTAGTGTTCAAGCAAGCATACCTCTTTATGAGAATCAAAGATTTCGATGGCTGTTGAATGATCCTTATTTGTAGCCAAACGGTCCACTCTCTTGTCTCGTGCGAGTTTGTATATGATGTTGTACTGTTTATGAAGCACAGCCAAATGCAGAGCCGTGTTTCCATCGGCGTCTTGTTCATTAACAAGATCCTCTAGGTCTGGCGTCCCAAGTATGTACTTGACTACATTTACTCGTCCGCCGATTACAGCTGCGTGAAGAGCCGTTTGCCCTTTGTCGTTCATTATGTCACCAGCATCAGGACAGGATCTAATAAGCTCGTCAATGGCATTCACTTTGCCCAGAAATGCTGCAACATGAAGAGCCGATTGCCCCTCTTTGTCTGCGATATATGCTACAGAAGCATCATGCTGCAGAAGCAGTCCGACTGCTTCGACGTTGTCCCAGGAAGCAAAATAATGAAGAGGAGTCCACCCCAAATCATCTCCTTCTCTAATGACTTCTGGTCTCTTCTCCAGGAATTTCGGCCACCCTTTGCATATACAATAGGAATATGTAATGATTTAGAATTTTTTTAGCATCTTGACATAGCTATTAAAATTGCATTTTATGGAAGAGTTATGTTTAAAAAAGGCTAGGATAGATGGTGTCCAGCACTGCTAACACCTGCACTTTCACCTAAGAGAAGCCTTGCACGAGAGAGAGAGAGAGAGAGAGAGAACTAACGTTAAAATTTGTTTCATTGGGCTTAGAATCTTGTGATACTTACAGGTCGATGACCAATACACTGCAGCATGCAGAGCTGTCAAACCTTTAGGGCCCTTATGAGAGGATGACAACGAGAAAGCACCTAACATCAGCTCGGCGGTATAAGGAAATCCTCTACTTGCTGCAAGATAAAGCGGGGACTCATCAGCAGCATTAGTAATATCACACAGTTGAGGATCTTCTTCAATCAGCAACTTCACCACCCAGTAATGATGGCGTCCTTTTAGTGCACAGTGTAGCGCCGTATCCTTATGCAAATTCTGCTTTCGAAGTAGCTCTTTGCATGCATCGACTTGTCCGTTTTCAACAACCCAACGTAGCGATTTCGCCAGATCCGTGAAGACTAGGACCGCTCTGCAGCTTCCCACTTTAGCAGCAAGGTGTAGGGGAGTGTCTCCTCTGTAGTTACCCTGCCAAAGAAGGGACGGTCCTGATGGACATTGAAGGAGAAGTTCAATGAAATGTACCTGCTTGTGTTGAGCAGCAACGTGAAGAATGTTGTTCCCCTTTGGCGTCGTTAGGTGGAAAAGGTCCTCTCCATTTCCTGAAATTATCGCGTTGAGGGAATCGAAGTCTCCCGACTTTGCAGCCTCATACACTTTCGGATGCATATTCTCACCGCCTCTCTACCTTTCCTAGGACACAGAGTAGTTGCGAATGAACTTGTTTATATAAGCAATGAGTTCCAGGGGGAGAAATTTCTTTCGGAAAATAGGTTTGGAAAAGCGAAAATTGATCTATTTCTTTGAAGTTTCTGTTCTCGCACGAAACAAAACAAAAATCAACGCCCAGGTCTCCCCGCAGCTTCTTCTTCTTCTTCTTGACTTTTGAACCATCTTTGTCTTCCGCTTCTTATCAAAAGCAGAGCCACTGCACATCCACGAAACTCCCTGGAACATAGTAACTTCAGACTTTTCTATGCCTTCCCAGGTCAAGTGATTATTCGAAGGGAACCTTCAGGGATGGTGTCATCTACTCTAGATAGGGAAATACTAACGAATCGACATTATTCAGTGGCTGAGACTTATCCGACTAGTTCACTTCGTCGATTATTGGTCATCCAAAGATGGACAATTAATGGTGTAACTGTACAATATTGTCCGCCGAAAGGGAGGTGATTGAAGTGAGAGCAAAAAAAAAGTGCAAGGACAGAATGGGGCATCGCACTCGAAGGACAAAGACCTACGCTCGGTTCACTTCACTCCCTTTGAAATGCCTCAAATATCGGCTGGGAACAAAGTTTTACTTCGGACTACCAAAAATGGGAAAGAAAATTCAATTTAGAGAAAATTATGTTTTATATATTTTGAAATACATATTGCTACATTTTTTTTTATATTTTTTATGACCTATTTAAAACACATTTAAGACCCATTAAGTTTCTAAATATCTCGTTTATGACTCACTTTTAAAACTTAAGGAATCTATTTATGATCCATCACCATGAAATATGAATTATAGATCCATTTTGCCACCTCTAGTTTTGATGTACATTTGTCATTGCAATGTCCACCAGATCCTTTATGGAACGAGAACTTACTATAGGTCATTTCTTTAAAGGATTGGTGGAAAAACTCATAATGCTGTATATGCAACGAGTTCGTGACAGTCATTTTCTTCATGTGCGTTCCTCTCTGGACAAGCTCATGTGCACGAAACACATTTATGCCTATCGGGGTTACAAAATTGGAATTGGCACAACGTCAAGAAGTAGCCACGTTTGCTCGATTTGGGCCAAACCGTTGTTGCTAGTCAGGCTTTACTCGATAGAGGTGCTAGGCTGACAGACATACTAAAACAACCACAATTACCACTTCCGATTGGTAAACTAATTCTAGTAATTTATGAGTAGTTAACGAATTGTGTGATGAAATACCGCTAGACAGAACTTCTCAATGTGAGAAAGCTATTCTAAATAGCGTCAAACCAGAATTACCACGAACCTTAATAGAAAAAGCGGCTTAACCAACGAAAGGAAAAATAAAACCAGCTGATTTCTTAAAAGAAGCTGCTTTCACTTTCTTACGATATAAGATCCAAGAAATTTCTTGAGGAAAGATGAATCGCCTATGATAAAATATCTCACCGAAAGATGGGAGGCGTGGGCCAACAATTATACTTTACCTCGGCAGTAGGTTGGAATCCCCTTACTCCTCTCACGATTTCGAAAAGGTAAGTAAATCCATGTCTATTGTCCTCACTTCGTGAATGAGGATGTGATCGATTTGCCCGATCAAAATCTAACCCCCTCCATCACGTCCGTTCCGTTTTGGACTAGCGCGGTGAGATCTAGCGCTGCGCCTGATCACTCCTCTCCATTCATCTCTCGATCTACATGCTTCTTTGGCAAACCTTTCCATAGAGAAATCAAGGTACATGATCAATGAAGGGATTCTCATCTCAAATCCCAATTCAGGGAAGACTGCCATCTTAAGAAGTCGTTAGATCATTCCAAGTCTAATCACCCTTCGAAGAGAAAGTGAGCAGACTTCAATAGCGAATCTTCTCTTCCTTCTCCCAAAGACAAACCTGAGGATAGCGGAGCATTGGGAGCAATCTCTAGAGGACCAGCAAAATTCTTCGTGACCAACCTTTTACAATAGGTGAGGTTTAGAATGTCGCCTTTTCAATTTGGTCCATTGAAAGGCTCTAGACCTAATGAAGCGTGAATCATCTCTTGTATTATATAGAAACAACAGCACAAATGATCCATGAACTTTCGTTCAATAAATAATGTAGTATATGAACTTTAGCCTAATGTGCATTGTCGTCCCTAGACTTTTAATTTATTCAATACGGCCCCAAACAATTGGTAAATGGTCAATGTAGTCCCTTGACTATATCAAAATATTTAAAATCTCAAAAACCATATTGAATTTTGGACCAAAATTTAGTAATTAGAAATTTAAGAACGACATTAGACATTAGGCCAAAGTTTAGAGACAAAGTTGCACATTGAATCAAAGTTCAGAAACTATTTGCGTCATTTTCCTTATAATATATTGCGATATTGAAAGCCCCTATCGAGTTGTCTTCAAAAAGTTATAAAAAATCTCATCCTCACCATCCTCATCTTAATCCAGTTCTCTTGGAAAGCTCAGAAAATATTTCCTCCTAAACATCTACTTTCGTTTTAAAGAAGTTTCTTTCTTAACATTCTCCCTTTAGTCCTGTCCTCCCAGAGAGATCAGAGAAATTTCTTCCACAACATTCTCGCTTTAGTCCAGTCCGCTTGGTTAGCTCAAAGAAATTTCCTCCTCAATATTCCCTCTTTAGTTTTGAAAAAATTTCTTGAAAAGCTATTTAAAAAAAAAAATCCCCTTCCCAACATCCCATTCAGTTTAATCTTCTTGGAAAGCCGAAAGAAACTGATCGCACTTCAATTCACTGCTTATGCTGAAAAGTTGAGTGGATTTTTGGTGCATTCTCGTTGTCGTCCTCTAACAAAGGAACAAGGAAAAACTTCACAAATCTTTGCATCATGCTAGATTGAAGGTAGTTATATTCTACATAGGGTCACACAAGATCACCAGAAATGATCAGAGATGGAGATGATATGGGGCGGACTCCTCATCATTGTGTCTCTTGCATCGGCGAAGACAAAGCAGTTGGACTGCTCCTGCAACACGATACTTCTGTTGGCATACGACTTAGACAAAGATGGGGAATCCGCTCGTCACATTGCAGTGTCTCTAGGCCAGTCCTGATGCTTGTGACATAATAAACAGCGAAGGTCAAACGGCTGTTCATGCAGCAGTTACTGGAGGACGAGTAAATGTAGTCAAGCTCGTACTTGGGATGCCAAACCTGGAGAGCATTGTTGCACGGGACAAGAGGATGGACTGTTTGGCTATAAATGAGGATCATTTGACCGCCTTGACATTTTTTTCCGCTCGTAACGAGGTATGCTTGCTTGAACACCGCGGAGGCCGATTTGCTCACCCAGAGAGCATTTTCTTCGTTACCTTTTAGAAACTCCAGCTATTGGGGATCCCATTTCCGTACCAACCCAGGATATACTCATTTTAGGTGGGAACGAACAACCCAATAGAAATCTTTTTGTGCCAACTTTGCTTTGCTTATTCAAATGTTTGAGAATATTGATGATATTTTCAGCTTTGGGGTAACTGTATGGGGCATCCTAAAACTTGTCATGAATGTGCAATTGAAGCCTAAAACTTTTAAATAATGCAATCAAGTCCTAAAAATTATTCTTCCTTTTTATGTGTTCATGAAGATTAATAGAACGTTGTAGCTCTTGAAGCTTCTCGGAATAACAAGTCAATAGCATGTGCAAGATGTCATAATTGAGTAAGTAAAATGTTATGTTGGCTCTACAACAGGCCTCTTGTTGATGTTTAGAATCTCTAGCGATAAATGAGCCATCTGCCTTTCACGAGATTACAAGTCATGAGTTCGATTCGCATGAACGTGAATTTATGAATGGATGTTACATCCCAAGGATTGAAAGTATATTCACGGCGCAAAAACATGCCTAAACAAGGCTAAGGAGATTCGCATTCCATTTATGACGAGGATAGTAATCAGCATTAATAAGAATAGTTATCGATTAGTTTCTATCTACAAGGATAGCCATCAATTAGTTTACATTTATCAATTGGTTTCTATCTATAATTGATATTCATATGTGTACTCGACTATTTAAGAGGCCATTAGGTTACACTGAAGAATCAAGCAATTACAATTCTATTCCTACCTCTCTTCCTTCTTTCTCCTTCTCTGTCTTTTATTCCTACTATATCAACTATTCTCTTAACAATTGGTGCTCTCGTCGACTCACACCTCCACCATGCCCGCAACACGTTCTCAAGAGCAAGACACCCAAATGCAAGCGATGCAACAACTAGCCAATAATACTATTGCAGCTGTTGAACAATTGCGACAAGATCTCGTTACCTCTCAAGCAAATCAACTTATTGCCGAGAGCCTCATGACTCTCCCGGACAAACGTGACCAGCTTCTCAAGGTTATCATTCGAGTAGAACCATCACCACTGCCCCCCTCATCCAATCCTATGGCGTCCTGGAATTCTCGGAGTAGCCCATTGAAACCCACCCATACGGATGAGAGGTCAACGCAGGTCCCGACACCATGCCTCATATTTTTGCATTTCTCTTCGAGTGATCTGTCTATTTGGCTTTTCAACATAAGCAACTTTTTTCAATATTATCATACTCACCCCGAGGATCGACTCTCGCTAGCGGCAATGCACCTCGATGCTCCCGCCGCCACTTGGTATCAAGGATTGGTGGCTAAAAATTTTCTACCGAATTGGGATGCATTTACCCCGCGCTATCCGTCATCTCTTTGGCCCCTCCGAATATGAAGATGCAATTGCCCTTCTTGCCAAGTTATCTCAAACGAGTTCCGTCCTTGATTACCAAGCCGCCTTTGAAAATCTTGCCAGCAAGGTACGTGGACTCACTCCGGCACACTTATGTAGCCTATTTATTTCAGGCCTGCAGCTTCGAGTGCGCATGGCCATCCAAGCTCACCGCCCGGTGGACTTACATGATGCCTTCGCATTAGTGCGCATGTATGAGGCCCGGTTCGGTGAATCGCGCAACCGGCCGTTTCCACCGCACCCTTCCGCATATGTACCCGCACAACCACCGCTTCCACGACTTCCCGTTAAACGTCCGTCTGCCGAAGAGATGCAAGTACGACGTGACAAAGGTCTATGCTTCAACTATGATGAAAAATTCGTCCGCGGGCATCATTGTAAGGGGCGTCCGACCCTTTTATATTTGGAGGGTTTCGACGACTCGGATGACGTCTCGTTGCCAACCGAAAGTGAGGCCACCGAAACCACTCCATTTGAACCCGAAATCAGCATCCATGCTCTCCCGGGTCAACGCTCAGCCAAATCCATGCGCATGATGGGAACGGTGCGAGGTCAGTAGGTTCAAGTGCTGGTTGATGGAGGAAGCACACATAAATTCCTCTCTACGCGCATGTCCAAGTTCCTTGCCTTGCCGCTGAAGCCAATCACTCCCTTCCAGGTGTTGGTAGGCAATGGTGATGCCTTACAATGCACGATCGTATGTCGCGATGTGCTCGTACTCCTTCACACCCATTTATTTACCATGGACCAGCTTTGTTCTTGACTTGCGGGAACCGATATTGTTCCGGGTGTCCAATGGCTAGAAACTTTGGGGCCGGTCCTAACAGACCACGCAAACATGACAATGGAATTCCAATACCATGGCTAACTAGTGCGGCTACAAGGTGACCCCTCTCTGCGTGCACTATCGGTATCCTCTTCGAGCCTTTTCAAACTCATGGCGGCCGACGGCGTAAATGCATGCTACATGTGCTTATCCGCCTCTTCATCAAACCAACCTCCAACGGACATGAGTGCTAACATTCCTTTATCAAGACAAACGCTTCTTGCGGAGTACAACGACCTATTTGCCAAGCCAACCGACCTTCCACCGGCGCATGATGTCGACCACCGCATTGCCCTCAAAGCCGGCACCGAGGCGATCAATGTCCAGCCTTACCATTATACACACTACCAAAAAAATGAGATTGAACGCCTAGTCACGGAACTCCTCCAGGATGGAACCATTCGCCCAAGTCGCTCGGCCTTCAGCCCGCCGGTCCTCCCGGTCAAAAAGAAGGATGGCTCTTGGCGCTTCAAGGTCGATTATAGGGAGCTTAATGCCGCCACTATTCGAGATCGATTCCCCATTCCAACGGTTGATGAGCTATTGGATGAGTTGCACGGCGCTGTCATTTTCTCCAAATTGAATCTACGCTCCGGATATCATTAGATTCGGATGGACCCCTCAGACATTCACAAAACAGCCTTCCAAACACACCACGGCCACTTCAAGTTCCTGGTAATGCCCTTCGGACTCACCAACGCACCATCCACCTGTCAAGCATTAATGAATGAGGTATTCCAGCCGTTCCTTCGTCAATTTGTTGTTATATTCTTCGACGATATTCTTATTTACAACAAGGATTTGGCCCTTCATCTTGATCATCTCCGCCAAGTATTTGCCACTCTGCGTTACCACCACTTGGCGGTCAAACACTCGAAGTGCAACTTCGCCACGCCCACTATCGAATTCCTTGGACATATTGTTTCAGCACATGGTGTCTCCGCTGATCCTACAAAGCTTGAAGTCAGACGAAACCGGCCAATCCCAATTACGCTCAAGCAAGTTCGCGGCTTCTTGGGGTTGACCGGCTATTATCGTCATTTCATCCGCCACTATGCGACTATAGCTGCCCACCTCACGGACCTCCTCACCAAGGACGAGTTCACGTGGTGCGCACAAGCCGAGCATGCCTACACCTCCCTCAAAGACGCTTTAAGTCATGCCCCGGTATTGGCACCGCCCGATTTTGCCATTCCCTTTATTGTGGAGACCGACGCCAACGACGTAGGAATTGGCGCAAGATTGATGCGATCCGAGCATCCAAAGGCCTTCTATATCCGCAAATTTTCCCCCCCATATGCAGTAAGTCAACTTATGTGCGTGAGTTGTTCCCAATACAATCGACCATCCAAAAGTGGCGTCAATATCTGCTCGGGGCTCATTTCATTATCCGGACAGATGATAAACCGTTGCACCATCTTCTTCAGCAAACCATCCGGAGACCGTAACAGCAGCAGTTCTTCTCGAAATTGGTCGGCTTTGACTACTTTATCAAATACAAGTCGGGCAAGAAAAATGCAGCAACAGATGCCTTGTCAAGGGTTTACGACGACGTCAACCAAGAAGGTGCACTTTTAACATTGTCTCATCCCGTGAATACCGACCTCGACACTCTTCGTGCCGAGCTACTACTAGACCAAAGTACAAAGAGCATCATCGACGACCTCCAGCATGCACCCGACTCCTAACCCGGATGGTCTTACTCATCAAGTCTGCTCCACCACCGTGGCCGCTTGTTCTTACCAACGGACTCCTCCCTTGTGCCCTTACTTCTGACGGATTATCACTCAAGCTTACACGATGGTCACTCCGGGGTACAACGAACGTTACTGCCCATCTCTACACATTTTCAGTGGGACGGCATGCACAAGGACATCGCCAAGTTTGTCCAAGCATGCGATATTTGCCAAAAGTGCACACCAATGAACCATCACCCCTACGAGTTACTTCACCCATTGCTCCACCCGACTCATTATGGACCAATCTCTCTATGGACTTCATCACACATTTACCACCATCTGCCGGATATACGGCCATATTAGTGGTCGTTGATCGTTTTTCCAAGGGGGCCCACCTTGCTTCACTGCCGTCACGCTACACTGCCACCAAAGTGGCTCAAGTTTTCTAGACTACAATGGGAAAATTATTTGGCATACCTCACTCCATTATTTATGACCGTAACCCAATTTTTCGTAGTGCCTTTTGGAAGGAGTTGTTTAAACTCTAAGGAACAAAGCTACACTTCTCATCCGCTTACCACCCGCAATCGGACGGACAAACGGAGCGTGTTAATCGCTGTATTGAACAGTTTCTTCGTTCATTTGTTCATGATCAACCCTCCAAATGGTCCAAGATACTTGGCTAGGTGAAGTACCACTACAACACCACGTTCCAGGCTTCTATGGGTATGATGCCCTTCGAGGTGACATTCGACGTAAAACCTCCCTCCCTCTTAGCCTATTGTGCCAGCACCCGCACCGTCGAAGCGATCGATCATGACTTGCGCTCACATGATATAATCTTATCTCAATTACGTGCCAATTTATCCAAAGCTCAGGCGGTCATGAAAACCTAGCAAATAAGCACCGCATGATATTTCTTTCAAACCGGGCGACATGGTGCTTCTTCGCCTTCATCCTTATCGCCAGCTGTCGATTTGCAAAGACTCCGCCCACAAGCTTGGGCTTCGCTACTATGGTCCGTTTCGTGTGGAGGAATGCGTGGGACAAGTGGCTTATCGACTTTCCTCGCCAGCTTCCAGTCGCATACACCCGGGTTTTCATTGTTCACTACTCAAACCATATACTGCTTCACAATCCACTAGGGTGCACCCACTCCTAGATGCAACTGTTGATCACCAACCCATTCACAAGCCACCAGTAATTTTGGGTCAACGAGTTATTATGAAGGACTCTAAGCCGGTCTCACAAGTGTTAGTTCAATGGCAAGACCTTGCACTCGAAGACTCCAGTTGGGAGGATGAGCATCTCTTGGATAATACTCGACTTGAGGACAAGTCGTCTCTCTATGGGGGAAGGAATGTTATGTCCCAAGGATTGCAAGTATATTCACAGAGCAAAAACATGCCTAAACAAGGCTAAGAAGATTCGCATTCCATTTATGACGAGGATAGTAATCAGCATTAATAAGGATAGTTATCAATTAGTTTCTATCTATAAGGATAGCCATCAATTAGTTTACATTTATCAATTAGTTTCTATCTATAATTGATATTCATATGTGTACTCGGCTATTTAAGAGGCCATTAGGTTACACTCAAGAATCAAGCGATTACAATTCTATTCCTACCTCTCTTCCTTCTTTCTCCTTCTCTCTCTTTGTTCCTGCTATATCAACTATTCTCTTAACATTCTTGGCTACGACATATCTTGCATGATTGGCTTCAATTTGTGGGGCTGTCTGAATTTGACTCCTCTTCTCTGCCCGGTCCGCTACTCTGTTTCTTCCTTTTTGGTCGGTAATGTTTGTGTTTTGGAAAATGTCTCAGCTAAGTCGGGTGCCTGATCTAGTGAAATAGATAATCCGTCCATTCGTACATGTTCAGCTACTCAGGGTGGATTTCTAGATGGGGATGTGCTCTCTGCTGGATCGGTAATCCAGTTTTGATAGTTGGGTGAAATGGAAACAGATGTGTTTCTCTTGGAATTGCTTGGAAAAATGCCTAAATGAGGCCTCATATCTGCCAAACGAAAACAGAGTAGGATAACTGAGAGTTGGAGACATGGTGGTGGATAATTGTTTGGGATTAAAGTACATAGAAAAAGCCCATATTGTTGTCATCTTGACACATTTTCCTCCAATTATTAAAACGGACACGAAAAAATCCAAAGCGATGCCATGGTTCCATTTGTACCCTGCCATCAAGAACTCAGTGAAAAACTGTGTTTATTACCATTATACCCTTTATAAAGTTAAATCTTCACATAATTGCCACGGGGACTGTATTTCTTACGGAGGACCTAATTTTCCAATTTTCTACTTTCTCCAACCCCCCCCTTTTTTAAATAAAAAATTAGACAATACCTAGTTGGATTACTAGGAGAAACCTCATAAAAGTTTGATTATTACATAAGATACTCAACACCAACATGTTTTGTCCTACCTTACCCAAAAAAAAAACATGTTTTGTCTAACACAATAGTCAACACATCTCAGAATAGGATAAAAAAAACTGTGACAAAGAGATTCTATCATGAGATTCCAGGGAAAATAGTAACAACACTATTAGGAGTATCGGCCAAAAAAAAAAGGAAAATTTTTTTCAAACAAAAGTAAATTTGTAATCGGTTCGCTCACTACACACAAGTAACAAAAAATCCATACAAACATAAGATAACGAAGAAGACTCTCTTTAATTCGTTGGATAGTTTTATCTCTTCCGATGCACAAGAGATCAAAATCCTTCTTTTTTCACGAGATCTAGATTGTTGTCTTTCATTTGAAACAGTTACAATGCAATCAACAAGAAGAATTTTTCCGAGGGACTAAAATGAAAAGATTTACGAAAATTGAAATAACTTTAAAATAAATTTATTTATTCACTCACATAAAGGAGAAATCGAGAGAAAACAACTCCAAAGGGAAAACATGACATTTTGATGGAATATTCTTCACTTCGATTTCCTTTATTAGTGATCGTAGGATAAATCTGTCCGAAGTGTAGAGGTTAGGGAATTTTTAAGGTGCTTTGGAAAATTTAGGAAAAAAATCTGCCCAAAAAGACATATAGTTTAAGATTTTTCATTGGGTTTTTCCTAGTTCGATTTTTATATCCCAGAAAGATAGCAGTTTATATTTTATGCCCAAAATGGAGAAATAAACTGCAATTTTGTCTGATAAACAGAAAGTAATTGATCTTGTATTGTTATAGATAGAGACGGCCAAAATGAACCGTGGGCCCAGAACCGGCCCGTTGACTGGGCCCACGGTTCCGACCCGGTTTTTTTAAAAAAATAAAAAAGGAGGAGGCCCGGGAAAAAATAACCATTGGCCCTAGAAATCGGCGGTTCCAAGAAACCGGCCACATCTAGTTATAGACAATGAATTGAGAGAGAGAGAGAGAGAGAGTAGCTTTCTGTGCCAGGGTTTCCCTCGCTCATGGATCGATGGAGTGCCACTCTGAAGGTTCCGATCCACGCCAAGGGCACGGCTCGCTGCAGAGTCGCCGTTTCTCTCTGCCTCTCGCCTTCTTCCAAAACCCTAATCGTACGCGCCCGACCCGCCCCCCCCCAACTTTGCTCACCACCCCCATTGCAATCCCTAGCTGCACTTTCGTTTGATTTTGCTTGGTGTTTCGCCGTAATTGGGGACAGGCGCCTTCCGCAAACGCGGTCTTCTTCAATGGGGATCGAGTCGAAGGAACTGGGAATCCCGTCGTGGAGAGGTTGTCGGACCTGCAGACGGTAGCTGATGTTCTGGTCTCGAAGTTCGGTGGCTCCGTCAATGCTTGGGTCGTTGAGGCTTCGACCTTCAACGGCCCTTTTGCCGTCTATAAGGAGTTCATCCCTTCGGCAAACAAGTATGGGGAGCCGAGATCGTATAGCCACGTCGGGTTTCCTGCTTCTTCGTCGATCGTCTCGCTGTTGTCGAATTGCCTTGACGAGGTGAGTCCTGGCACTTATGCACTCTGGAGTGTACTGTTGCATCTTGGAACGGGGATTCGAAAAATGAAAAGTTGTGATTTTTGCGGGTTATCTTTTGTGAAGCAGCCTTGTGCATTTGTTTAGTCTTATGTGTTATTCTGAATCTCGTCATAGGGAGTGTTGTACGTATGAATGAGCATGGAACATAGACAGAAGTTGAGGGACCAGTTTGTTGCTAGGATCTTTGTTTGGTCTTTGCATATATACATGTAGGTCTTTCATGATTCCAAGGGGGTTCACAATTTACAAAGGAAAATTGGAAAACTACAAGGGAAAAATGTAAACCAAGGTAAATTTCCCAAATGCAAGGAAAATGACTGTACCATGAGAATGAGGAGAATTACTGATTTACAAAGAGAATCACTGTACATGGGACATGGAGTCATATGATCTGTGTTCTCTGCTACATCCTCGTCCACTCATATTCACAGTGTTTTCTGTACTTGCTAGAGTGGTTAGTTTTACTGATTGAGCAAATGAGGAACATGGATACATGAAGCATCTTGAGACATGGTGTCTGTCGCTAAATTTCCTTTGACATTGACACCTGAATTTCGAAATGTATATGGCATGATAAGATCTGAACACCGAATAGAAAAAAAGGGCTTGAAGAAAATAACCTGAACAGCAAGTGTTTTACAAAAAACAAAGACGAATGAAGTCGGGTGACATTTAGAAGCATCCTTTTATAGCAACTTAAGAATATAGCACCTCCATTTAGCCATCCATGATCCTATGCAAGTCTTTTCTGGTGTGATGGTTTTCTCATGTTAACTAATTTGGCATTTCAGGCAAAGAATGTCCTTTCAAGGAAATATAATCCTGTCTCCACAAGCTTGTTAGCACCACAAGGACATCCTCCAAAAACCGTCATCCTCGGTTTTAGCAAAGGTGGCACTGTGCTTAACCAACTTGTGACTGAGCTCAGCCATTTCGAAACCGCATCTTCTGGACATCCATCTTTTGCTGGACAAGGGCTATTGGGTCATGAAGCCTCTGACATCCGGGCGAGGACTCAAATTTTACCTAGCACGAAAGAAAGTCTTTTGAACAGCATCCGAGAAATCCATTATGTCGATGTCGGCCTAAATTCCTCTGGCGCATACATCACTGATCCAAACATGATCGGCAAGCTCTCCCAACAGTTCGTACAACGAGCTCAGGCACTGCATTTTGTCCTCCATGGAACTCCTAGGCAATGGTGCGACCGTAATCGCATTTGGATTCGCCGCGAAAAGGAGAGGTTGCTTCATCTGCTCAAATCTGAATCTCAGAAGGCTGGAGGCAAAATACAGGTAGCAGAGAAGTTTTATTTTGCTGACAGGCCTCCAGATCTAGAGATGCATTTTATGATCATTGAAAAGCTGGATGTGAACATCTAATTAGTGAATGTTACGGTGTAGCATCATGACTTGTACAACGTCTTGTTTTGACAGAGTTGAGTGGTGCTTGTTTGTGCCCCGGTTACTTCACTTACCCCGGTTATTCTTACTGTTGTTGCTCCATTCACAGACAGATATTTATGGTAGTCGATTGTTTGGCACTTTTTCTAAAGTAAAAGTGTAATTCAGATTACGTATAAAAACTACCTCAGTGAAATGAAAAGTGCAGACAATCCCATCTGTAACGCCATCTAAGTTAGATTTCAGCTCATGTCTCTCCAAATCCATGGGACAAAGTCACTCGGACTTACTAGTTACGGTCATGACTTCAGTTTCGCATCGTAGGGGTAAGTCAAACACTAACGGAATGTCCCGCGCCTCCTCCTTATCGTCGAGCTTCAGACCATCCAACCTTTCCTTTAAGTCGAGCTGAATTACGCATTTGGTCCCAGCGCCATTCTTAACTCGACGTTCAGGGTTCACTTATAAGGTCATAATAATAAGAGCCAACAGAAACTGATTCCTCATTGTAACCCAAGCACACACGCTTAAGCAATATTAAAATATTTGGACATTAAACTACGTTTTTATCTAATAGCTTAAATTTTTAGAATAATAGACAGCATTCTCACAAAATCTTTTCCATGGTATCAAAACATGAATTCCTAAATTCAAATATTTCCAAACATCTATTTACCTCCTCAATTATGGAAATCTCACGTGCGCACCATTGCTTAAGATTATTGTTCAGTTATCGGCACTGCACTTGTCATAATATGATAATACTAATCATGAGGCTTGAGATTGGGTGCACATCGAATCAGCAAAAAAGAAGGGCTTCGGCTTGTATTACACGTAATTTATGGACTCAAAAAGGTAATACACGACATACAAGATAATTTGGCATTTATAAATTTTACGAAATTAAAGATAATTTATAATGTTGAAACTAATTCTACGAACATTGCTTTGCTAACAATTTACTTACGATCATTAAGAATTAGCACTCACTCCATTTATTGATTACAAGGGAAATTATTACCTTAAAGATGAATTATTTCATATAAAGTAAATTATTTCGTCTTTAGAATGTTACTATTTTGAAGGTAAATTGCTCCTTATTTACTCCTTTTAAGGATGGTAGAAGTAATTTACTACCTTCCATGAAGTGAATACTACAATATTAAGTAAATTACAAAAGAAAATTACTGAATGCGAAACATAATTTACTATCACAAAAGAAAACATTTACTGCTGAAATAGAAATTAAAAAACTAGGACCTTCACTACAAAATACATACTTAATCTACTTTTTAGGGAAACATACGAGACGTAATTTCGATAGGAAATTGTACCATATTTATGCTTCAGTGCTTGAGAATATTATCACCGGTAATTATTCGGTAATGTTGTGACTTTGCTTAAATAGTCGAGATTTATAGTTCTTTTTTTTGCTCCATTCCTACTTTGACGAGCTCCATGAGTTGTCCATGGAGCAGTTGAAGTCCGCCGTTTGGACTCCTCTGGAACGAAGATGTCTCTATCTCCTTCAACGGACCAAGAACACCAGACTCGCTCTCCTCCAAATCCACGCCTTCATGCTTCACAACGCTCTTGACCTCAATGTCAATCTCGTCACCAAGCTCGTCGCCAGCTGCGCCTGTCCCGCGTCCGTGGCCTCTGATTCCGACCCGCTCGCCGGGTTACGCCATGCTCGTCTCTTGTTCGATAAAAGTCCCCACAGAGACGATGGGTTTCTCTGCAACGCCATGATCAAAGCCCACGTGGGTCTGCGCCAGTTTGACGAAGCTCTTGTCCTTTACCGAGATCTCCGGAGGAACAGCGGCTTTTCACCCGATAACTTCACGTTCACAGCTTTGGCTAAGTGTTGTTGCTCGTTAGCTGTGTCCTGTTGGGAAGGGCTGCAGGTGCAGTGCCATGCTGTTAAAATGGGGTTTTCGTCGGACTTATACGTGTCCACGGCGTTTGTCGATTTGTATGCGAAATGGGGGAGCGTGGAAGCTGCGAGGATGTTGTTTGATGACATGAGTGTGAGGAGTCTGGTGTCGTGGACGGCTCTGATAGGTGGTTATGCGAGGATTGGGGATATGCAAAATGCGATGAAGCTGTTCAAGGAAATGCCTGAGAAGGACTCTGCAGCATTTAACTTAATGATTGATGGCTATGTTAAGTTGGGAGATATGGACCCAGCCAAAGATTTGTTTGATGAGATGCCAGAGAGGAACGTGGTTTCTTGGACTACCATGATTAATGGGTATTGCAACATTAGTGACTTAAAATCTGCTCGCTCACTCTTCGATGCCATGCCAGAAAAGAATCTATTTTCATGGAATGTGATAATTAATGGATATTGCCAAAATAAACAGCCCCATGAAGCTTTGCGATTGTTTTATGAGATGCAGTCAACTGCATTGGTTGAGCCTGATGAAGTCACTCTTGTATGCGTTCTTCCAGCTATAGCTGATCTGGGTGCTGTAGATTTAGGCAATCGGGTTTACAGGTTTGCTGAGAAAAAGAAACTTGACCGAGCAAGCAATGTGGGCACGGCACTTGTGGATATGTTTGCTAAATGTGGTGAGATTGGTAAAGCCAAAAAAGTGTTTAATGTGCTGCATGAAAGACAAGTAGCTTCTTGGAATGCTTTGATAAATGGGCTTGCAGTCAATGGCCGTGGCAAAGAAGCATTGCAAAAATTCCTAGAGATGCAACAGCAGGGGGTCCCACCAAATGATATAACGATGATTGGTGTTCTATCCGCATGTAATCACGCTGGTTTAGTGAAGGAAGGGAAGAAGTGGTTTAAAGCAATGGATGAGTTTGGGCTTGCCCCTCGGATTGAGCACTATGGTTGTATGGTAGATCTATTAGGTAGAGCAGGATATTTGGAAGAGGCTGAAAATATAATCAAAAGCATGCCCTATGAGCCTAATGCAATAATATGGAGCTCCTTCTTATTTGCTTGTGGATACTTCAAGGATGTGATAAGAGCGGAGAGAGTTAGAAGCAGAACAGTAAATATGGAGCCTCAGAATGATGGGAACTACATTATGTTGAGAAACATATATGCAGCGGAGAAGAGATGGACTGATGCAGAGGAGATTAAGAGGTTAATGAGTACGAATGGAGCAAATAAGGAAACTGGTTGCAGTGTTATTGAGATTGATGGGAGAATGAGCGAGTTTTTGGCTGGAAACAGATTGCACCCACATTATGAGATTATCCATTCAATGTTGGGTCAATTATTGAAGCATATGAGGGGACAAGTCATTGACCAAGCACTATGTTGATGGCAATGCACAGTGCAGGATGATTAATGGGGTTACACTTGGCACTTCATCACAAATTGGACAGTGGAAAGAATTTCCCCTCCTCATGGTTGGGTCTCTGTAATAGCTCTGGTGATAAATCTCCATATTTGTCAGTCCGTCAAGGTAAGGATTGAATGTGGCTTTGTTTGCCCTCCTTTCTTAGGTAATATACCCAAGTAGGCAGACAAACCAATTGCCTTTCCCCTTGCGATTACTGTAAGAGCAGCTCTTACCGCTCTAGTTTGTGTCTTTTTATTCAATTAGAACCATCAGTTATACTTTCTGCAAAATGTAACAATCTTTATTGCAGTTGGCAGATCTAGACAAAATTAGGTTGTGTGGAGATACTATGCTGTTTAGTCTCCTGCTTTCTGTCAACATTAATTTTGGGGGTAGATTGAGATTTGATCCCTGTTATTGGCCTTTTTCTAACCACCATGCCTAATAAAAAGGCCTTCTCTGTAAGTGCTGCAATTTCCAACATCAGTGTTGCTTAGTCGTAGCAGTCAAACGGTACTAGTATTGCGTATTTGCTGCTAAATTCTTGTTGGACATATAATGGACAAAAGATCATGAATTTTAGGCCAATGGAAGCTTCTGTGGTCTTTGGTTCTACGTGCTGATATATCCTTAACGTGATTTTCTTTTCTTTAAAGATTCATTGTCAACATCTATATTTCACCTTCACCAAATTACTGGAACACCATGGAATCTTGTACTCTGGATGAAGGCCTCAAGTCATGGACGAAAGATGAAACTTGAAGCATGGTCTGAGTTTCCTGTGGTGAGTGGTACTCGTTTTCACTAACTTGTCTGCAAGTTTCCTTGGGTGCCATTCAAAAGAAGAGAATGAATAACTATTTACTTGAGGTACAATGATAAAATATCTCATTTTATACCTTGAGATATTAATTTTACAAGTAGTAATTGAACCATTTTCTGAGATTTTAGAAGGGGTTGAAATAGTACCTACAAAGTGATTATGCTCATTGAAGTGGAGCCATTACTGAAATAGCAGGATCCAGAAGAACATGTCTGCAATTTGATCAATGTAGAATTAGTAGGATTGCATATTATTGGAGTTTATTGACCCAAAATTATGGTATTGTTGCTAGGAGGCATTTTTTTATGGAAATGATGGTGAGCACCTTAGTAGGGGCCGTGTTGCATATTCTGTGACAAGCATATTTACTAGGTTTAGATGCTGGTTTTTACACAATATCTTGCTTATCTTCTTTGGTCTCGATGTGGATCTCGATTGGGGTCATGATGAAAAATGACAATTCCTCACCTGCAGTTCAACGTAAACAAACATGATAAATTGTCACCGTTTCCATTGTAGTCATAGTCTTGTTCGTGATACTTTCTTTTTTTGCCATAAGACTTGAACGTATTGAGAACATCATTTCCTTGTTTTTATAATGGCTCATCTAATCACAGGAAAAGAAATCAATTTTTGTGTACTCCAAAAAGGTTATCTGCATTTAGAATATCAAGTTAGCTGACCCCACCTAGTGTGCAAAAGGCTTTGTTGTTTGTTGTGGGTCGTATTTAGAATATCAACTTAGTGCTCCAACATAGAAACATTACCTACTTTATACTGATGGCCTAGCTAAGTCAAGATGTGAGCTATGTCAGGTCAGATGGTTATGGCTGGATTTTAATCGATATACTTGTGATTCGAACTGACACCATCTTCGATTTCTTATCTTTAGGGATTCTTGAAATTATTGGATATACTTGATGAAGAGAATGCAGTACAAAAGAGAACTGATGAGAGGATTTGGTGGAGACATTTCCAGATGGTGAAAAAACAATGGAGCAAGTTAAAACCAAGTCATCAATTTGAATGACAATGTGGGAGGGAGCAATTTATCATGCACTTGAAAGAGTATACTCATTCTGTCAGAAAGTGGGAGTTGAGCAGTATATAATGTGTTCACGTAACTTTTCGACGATTGCATGCAAGGGACATGATTCGTACATGTTGGGTTGTCACGATAAAGGTTGATTTTTTAGAGTGTGTGGACCAATGATTAGTCTAATGATAGGGAAGCATTATGCCATAAAACTGGTGTAGTCTGCTTCCATTTTTTAAGAAGAAACTACATGGTAGGCCTAAGAAGCCAAGGAGAGACCAGATGTGTCGAGAACTAGTTTGAGGAAACCACAAAAGCTGTACATGAAAGCGCAGACGTATTTAGGGTGTGGATTATGCTCCCAACTTGAGCATATCAGAGGACTTTTGAAACTGGGAGACTATTGAGTAATGGCAGACCAAAGCTGCACAGGATGGAGTCAGTTACAGCCTAATTTCAATTCTTCTGGATGGTGTGGATAATTAATCGAGCCTACAGTGAAGGCAGTCCAGCCCCTTAGCCAACTAACTCAAGCAGGTCCAGAGTCAGGTTCAAAGTATTCTATAAAAAGAATAAGATAGGACCAAGGTTAATCACCACTGCTTTACACCAGAGACTGGATAGAGTTAAAAACCCTGGATGAAGCGGGAAAAGTCAAATTCGTGAATGTTTCAGGGACATTTCCACTTCTGTTTGGGTGACATCCTAAAGTACATAGACCCTTACTTGGAGAATGAAGCTTCAACAGAGAATGTGGCAACAGAAACGGCTTGTCATAGTTGGACCACATGGATTCAGAATTTGTACCAAACAATGGTTTGGCTGTTCGAGTTTGAGAATTAGTCACTGTTGGGATGCATGGACTAGTAAGAATTCCTAGTTTGCGCAGGAATAGGGAAGAAGAAGGAGAGAAATGATCTTTCTTTCGCAGGCAGGAGATTGAATTTATGTAGGTGATATGGTACTTGATGTTCAGTGTTGTGTGGCTTGCTTGGTGATGTTACTCACTGGAATGACTTGGATGTTGTGATATACACAGAAAGATAACATTCCTCTCCCCTGAGGGCTTTCGCGAAATTTTCTGTATGTAATCCCTTTATGTTGGATAGCTAGGACATTCTAGCATCAGTTAAATGAGTCTTGCTCTTAAAAGATCCCCGAGACTATTCAGGTACTTCAAGTTTGTTATATTCAGGTTTGGGCCTATTAACACGAAATCTTGGAGGTATGGAAGCCTCATTGAGTGACAATATGGGGATACTAATAGATATTCCGAAGTTTACCAAGTCGATAATCTGCTGGTGTAAATTCTTTGAGTACTAAGAAGGCATCATTATAATAATACCGGGTGCCCTTGGTCTTGTCATCACCTTTCAGTGTATGCACTTTTTTTATTGCTAATTCTTAGCCAAATGAAATCTGTTAAATTTTTGTGACTTAAAAGCTTAAGTCAAACCAGGCTGCCTTCTTTTACTTCCTTCATGGGATGATGGTGCTGTCACATTTTGCAGAGTAGCCTACTGATGTCTATCCCAAGGGAAGCCTTGGCCCTTGCCATGCATGGACTTTGAAGATGGATCAAGAAAGTTCTCGTGAGGTTCCATATGAAACCTTGACCTAAAAATAATCAACTAATCCTCTTTCATGTCCAGTTCTGCTTACTCTCCAAATTTGCAGAAATCTGAATATGCCATTAAGCGATGCATAAATGTTAAGGGTCTCAATCCCATCTTGTTTTGGTCATCATGTCAAAGTGCCCTTAGGTGATGTGAAGACAGCAAAAAGAGACAAACAAGGTTATATTTGTGAAGAACTGAAGCTGGAAGGGTTCATAAAACCGACATTGTTTATGGAAATTGGAATGATGAAAAAGCTAATAGCCAGGCAAGGCTCGCCTTAATTAAGTGAACTAATAGCAATAATAGCCATTTCCAGGACATCTTGAAAATGGACGGCGATAGCGGTGTTCGGAGGCGACGAAGGGGACCGGATGATTGAGGTTGGCAAGACTGCCGCTAGAACTACTGGAAATTTCGAGGAAACCAAGGCATGTACTGTAGAGACTGGACCAGGATGGTGAATGGCAGCAGGTGGTGGATGGTGTTGGTGATAGACGTGGGTTATTGAATTCCTTTGTGGGTAGGAGAGAGAGAAATGGGCTTGGTGATGGATGTGAGTATATGCCCTTTTATACTGAACGAGTATGGTGTGCTGGGGGTCTTCCAGCTAGACATGACCATAATTGAACCGGGGCCCGGAACCGGCCCGTTGACCGGGCCCACGGTTCCATAATTGTCGGAACCGGCGCAGAACAGGCGGTTCCGGGCCGGTTCCGACCCGGTTTTTAAAAAGAAAAAAAAAGGGGAGGAGGCTCGGGAAAAAAGAGTTATTGGGCCTAGGAACCGGCGGTTCCGAACCGGAACCGGAACCGGCTCTTCAAGGGCCGGTTCCGGTTCCACCTTTTTTACGAACCGGAACCGCCGGTTCGTGAACTGGAACCGGTGGTTCCATGGAACCGGCCAAGTCTACTTCCAGCGCTTTCTTCCCTGTTCTTTCAGCATGCCCATGCCTCTTATCCTCTGTTTTTTCCCTTCCATATGTCAAAGCAATGCTCCCATCAGCTGCTATTCCTCTGCTTCACTCAACGTTTGGTTTCAGCCCATCCCCCGGTCTTATTCATTCGTTCGTTTTAAACGACAATGCTGGTTTTGCGGCGTCCGTTCAAGTTAATCAAGATTATGAAATTTAATGAACATGAGGCAGAATATGCTCCCGATGCCCATTTAAATTCGCTGCAAAAAGCTATGGGTCGGGTCGCATAATAGACTGGTTCACAAAAGTTCTCAATGTCACCATAAGTCGATGTTCGATGTGGACACGCTGTCCTTAAAAATTTAGGTATCGACAAGTTCAAAAAGCAAATCAATGCATTCCATACCGAAAATGCGACGAGAGCATCGCCCTATTAGGTGGGGAAGAATGTCATGGTCCGGAGATTTTAACGGAAGGATCGTGAACAATTCAAAAGGACCGGGTGAGTGTCCTAAGAATTCTTATCTTCTAGAACATTTCTAAGGAGAACAATACTATAAATATATCGTATTCTAAAGTACCCATGTGATTAATATGCGTAGTTAGAAAATGGAAAGATGAAATCTCTAGCGTTAGATTGAGAAGATATCTACTATGGTAATCAGAGGAGTCTATATATAAATAAAGATCTACGATTCATGTGAGCGGTGAGAGAAGCCAACTTGAGAAGAAAAGACCGGCTTGGGAAAAAATTCTTAAGGACACACGGTAAATAAATGCTATAACAACCGACCCGTCAGACAAGCATGCACCATTAGTGCCAAGAGTCTGAGCAACAAATGTCTGAATAATACTTCAATAAGGCATATGTTCCACTGTGCAATATTAAACTCCGCAATTTTCACAACACCATGGCACAGCTACCTACTATGTCTGAGAAGAAACTCTCTATGACTATCTAGGATCTGTATCAATGCATCCAGGTGAGAGAAAATAACACCACCAATACACCACCAGAAAATACTTTCAACAGGTGTAGTTTTCTTTTAAGGATGTCAAGGGAAAAAAATAAAAAATTAAAGAAAGAGATCACATATAACAGTATTGCCCTTTGATGAAAAGGGCACCTAATCTCTCTGAAGGATCTGCTCTTCTAACAAATGAAAGTCCAGAAGCCAAAGTTCATGGAGCATCGTTCGGTTGCTATGCACAAATTGTTTGGCTTGCCAAATACGTCAAATCCCCTTTGAAGATTCTGCCTGGTGGTGCTCCAGATTACGAAGTACAATTCTTGCAAATATCTTGGCCTCAAGTGGCGCGGTCGCAGCGGCAGCTGTTGCACGCAGAACTCTAGCAGCTCCAGCGTTTTGCATAAGCTTCGCATGGTGCAAAGCATGGCGACCACCAGGAATGGTAAACTGCAATATAGACATGGCACAAACAATTATGTTAAGTTTGGGAAACGAAGGAAAATGAAGGGAAATGAAAATTTGGTGTGCAGCTCTGAGATAAAGTGATTCTAGATTAAACTTCAAGGATAATATACCCTTCAGTCTGTATTGAGTCTCATAAGTATATATCTTATGTAATCATCCAACAAAACTTATTATGTAGGATGCTAGTTACCTGGAGAAGGGCAAATGCTGCGCATGCCTTGAGTACAGAAGGATTCTTTAACATGGAGATAAATCTTCCAATTTCAGCTCCACTGAGAAATAATTAGAGGGAGAAGAACAGGGGAAACAAATAAGGAATAAAATAAATAAATAAAGCAAGTGGCCACTCGTTTATCTACTAAAGCAGCCTAGTGCTCACACGGACAATATTGAACCCATAATATAACTTCTCTCCTAATCATTCCACATCTGTTGAGACAGAAAGTTGCTTGCAGTAATTCCCATGCATTACAAAACTTATTTATCAAACTACCTACCTCTGGTTTCTCATTAGCATAGATAAATGCAGTAAAGATGTTCAAATAAGCAAACTGATCAAAGGAAGATAAAACAAGGGATGTATAGCAAATTCATAGATAAAACTTCAGGCAAGAACATCTACATATTTGCGGCGATGGAATTGAATTGGATATCAGGATAGATGGTGGGACCTGCATCTGAGATGTCCTGCTTCTTGAATACGAGCTCCTTCTGTCACTTCTGCTAATGCTGCAGGAGCAGACGATGAAGCGGCAGCAGTGAAAGCTTGCCGATCAGAAAACATGAGGATAAAAGCTTCAATGTGTTTCAAAGCCATCCTTCTGGACCCATCTAAGCTCACAATCTTAGAGGTGCTTTCTGATGAAGTCCCAACCAATGCATATTCATCCATCCTGCAAGATAGATCAAGAAGTTTCAGCCAGTTTTATCATGTTAACATAATAAAAACTCTTCTAATACAAGGATATACGTTAAAAAAGCATCTGCTTTTGTTGAGAGCTAATAGACAAATGCACCAACTAAATGAAATCTCACGGAGCTCAGGGCCAGACAAGTGCTTCCATTACAGCATAATCCAAAGGTATGTTGCAGTCTATTTCGAGATCTACATCACGTTTCCATCCTCAGCCAAATATCATAACAAAATGAAAAAACTTTGTCCCATATGCCAAATGTACCACAGAAACAATTGGCCAGTGTGACAAAAATAATTGACTTTCAAGTGTACCAAGTAAAAACACAAACTGAGATGCTAGATCAGTTATTTCTCTAGCATAAGAACATGCTTTACCATCTAAGTCATGACACAGATGACCAGCGGATAAGCCTCCAACAAAAAGCTATGGGTTAAGCTAACAAAATCACAGCTTCTTCAGATTGTTGAAGTCTGTCTTGGAATTTTGGAATTTCCGGAACAAAATTCCAGGTCACTTGAAGTTGTGTCTCTGTAGTGAATATTAATAGAGATAAACTTGACAGATCAACTAACGTTCGAGAAGATATATCATGTGCACTACAAAGTCATCATGTAGAACAGGACCCAGTATATTATGCTGCCAGGTTAGAAAAAAGTACCTGCCATCAAACATATATGCCAAAGCTAACGCAGCCATGAAACGTGCCATTTTGGACACTGATGAAGAGCAAAGATGAACAAGAGCAGGAACTCCCCCTTCCTCCACTATGCGGAGAGCATTACCAGGGTTGAAAGCAAGATTCCATAGAGCACCAGCGGCAGTTTCATGGACATCCTAAAATAACATTGTAAGTCACATTCAATTTATCTGCTTTCATGTACAAACATTCACCAAAACTTGTGGACTCCATAACCAAGTGGTTCCGTGGCATTCGCCAAAGAGAATGATTAAATCAAGAAACAATCTATCTAAAATACAGAGACATGGACATGATAAAATCAAGTCGGGTGAAAAGCCATGTCTCTGCAACCAACAAAGGTTAAATCAAATTTCAAGCATACATCAGTGGTCAAAGACTTACTTCAGCATCAGAGCGAGCCAAAGCAATCAAAGGAGCAACACCACCTTCTCGCCCAATTGCAACACTACCAAAAAAATATGTGGGTTAGCATCGCACAAGACAAAAACAAAATATGTGGAGTAGAAAACAAAGATACTGAGGAACAATTTGGACACACTCCAATAAACTTAGGAAAGATACATCATTTAAAAGAGAATATTATTAACTGCACACTGCGGAAACTAGAATGAATAATTTTTGTCATGCTATATGTAACATATGAGCACTAACAATATCTAGCTCAAGCAAAACCACCTTTTCCTTGTATATCCAATGTTATGACGTAAGCTAATAATGTTCGTACTGTGAGATTCCGAGCTTTAATTCCAGTGCATTAAGCCCAAGTCTTAGCCCCTATAATGACACTTTGCTTCACGACTATTTTGAAAAGCTGAGAGAGGATCTTTTTTCTCGTCCTACCAAGATGATGAACTTTAACCCAAAAATAAATACCACTAAATAGATGCTGCCAACTCAACATCATCAAATATGGCTTGACCCATCTCTTACAAGTCAATTTCCCTTGTTGCCTGAAACACATTTAAATACACTTTTGCCTTTTATTAATGATTATAAAGACAGCAATAACTTTCACCTAAAACTATAATCATTTCTTAGTAGTGGGAAAGGCAGCCAGACGAGTTTACATCAATGGAGACTGGTCCCAAACTAAAATGAATATAATAGCATCATCTCGTCCCAAACAGAGCAACCTGATTAAGGTAGCAACTCTTGGCAACGAAACTCAAATTTGGAGAGAAAATGGGGTTCCGATTATCTCCCGAAAACCCAACCTATAGTTTCCTTAAAGAGATGTAAACTTATTCGAATTGCTCAAAATCCTAGGAAATTAATGAATCAATTTGAAATAATGCTACTTTGGTAATCTAACAATTATTGAGACAGTTTTCAATATTCAAAAGGTACTAAAGGCTAAAACCGTACAAACTCTATGGGGTCTCCACTATATTGTTGCATGTACCTGGAACTTGACATTCGAAGAGTTACTACTTGGTTTGATCGATCAATAAAATTGACCCATTATCATCCCCACTTAACAGATACATTTTGCTATATCATGCTTGCATGAAAAGTACGGGTATGTCAATTTCTTACTCGATGCAGGACAAAAGCACATCAAAATCCACATTCAAAGCAATTCCAGAATGTATCAAACAAATGCTATCTAATCCTTTAGATGCATGAAGACATGCATAGGAACTTAACAATGCATTTTCACATACACATGCACATTTATATATCCAATTTATAAATATAAAACTACCTATTAGCTTCTGAAACTGATAACCCCCAAAGAGCACCAGCTGCTCGCTCTTGTAGACCAGGAGAGGCATTCGAACATGTCTGTGCGAGAGCAACCTATAAACAAATGTCGAATGAACGATCGATTCAATTTTCTTGAGCCAAATTTCGACCATTAAAGATAACCATCAAGATTTATTAGGCTAAATACAGAAGGTATTGTCGCAATTCTATGCATAGGGATACTAAGGCAATAGCTTCGATGGTACAGAGCATAGAATATAATGACAACCATCCTCCTAGAGTGATAATCATTGAGCATTTACAACAAGAGTTCTCATTTTCTACTTTTTGTCGGACAATGTTCATAATGATGGGGCAAGAAGACGTGCCAACATTATGTCAAGAAGCAATTTTACAGACAGTTGCACTCTTCGGAGTTGCATTACTTGTCACTTTACTTTGTATATATTATGTTCGAAACAAATTACCAGTCAAGATGACAAGTAAACAGCTAAAAAAGTTCAAATGCCAAGGGCAATCAAGGTCAATAGAGATCATGTGAACTGGACAAGTTGCACCCGAAATCAATTCCATGTCCCAATATATAGAAAAGATGTAATGGGACTACACCAATTTGTTTATTCACACAGTGACCACACTTTCATGACATCAGAATGACCTCATAACCTTCAAAGAAAGCAGGTGCTGTTCACATTCTTTCCATCTCATGTTATCCTATATTGTGCACGATAGTATGATATTGCAGCAGAAGTGCTTGATCAAAAGCCATTGCAATTAAGTTGAAGTAAACACCATACCAAGGCCTCCACGCCACCTGCTGATGCAATGGCTTCACGATTTCTGTCATCGAATGACAGATTCCACAGTGCACCAGCAGCTTCTTGCCTGTTTGATGATTGCACAAAATAATACAGATCAACCTCATTGACTAAATGCATAGAATAGGAGTAAACCACATCAATTATTTAAAGAGCAATACTCAGTTAAACATTTACAACATGAATATTGCAAATAATAAAATCAAATGACCACTCAAATTTGCAGGGGCTTTTTTAAGTAGCAGAAGGCTAAAAAATATCATGCAAACGTATGCATCGATATTTCTTTAAAATAATCTTATCTTGTGCAGCTGCCCCATATAAAAAATTATACATCTGATTCTTGAGATGAAAATACGACATGACGGGAACTCCACCTACAACCAGGATTACAAACAGCAGAATCTGAAAATTTATCATCAAGATTAAGCTGGGTTGGAAGCCTTTTTCTTGCATCCTAGACAGAACATCGATGTGACATTGCAATCTGTTGCGGGATATAGACTTTTTTTTTTTTTTTTTTGGTCGAAACCGGATATAGACTTGAGGAGGTTGTTTTGACAGCTGTTTTAGGTTGTTTTTAAGACGGAAAAGTACCAAGAAAGATTCTAAACTAAGAAGGGCTACTTGTTTCAGATGACCCGATTACTTGGTTAAAATAGAGAAAATTATGGTTCTAGACCAAAATTGTACATGAGGAGGATATATAGGAATGCTGAGTTCTTGGACTGGAGTGACCAAGGCTTAATAGAAGCAAATCATCGAAAAAGAAGTTGAATGTGCCTCTAGTACGCACAGGCTGATTGTAGATTCCATGGGGCCTGTCCTATAGTAGTACTACTACTAATGTGTTTCCGAAACTCCTATTAGAAAAAGGTTAATGTGTGAATATAGTTAAGAGAAAAAGAACTAACATCCTTAGGATGGCATTTTCAGAGAATCAAGATGGAACTCATTGCGTTTCCACATGTTTAGAGTCCGAGTGTTATTAGGTTTACTTCTTTAGGTAGTGGTCCAATTGATGAAGGTTTTTATGCCTCTATACTAGTCTTGGAAGGGTTGTTATAAGATAAACTGTTTTCATTATTGAATTAAGTGGTTTCTTAAATGTTTTTTCTTTTTCCTGGATTTGGCATTCAGAAGACAATTGTCTAGATTGTGTGTTTCCTCTAGAGCTCTTCCTGTTCCTTTTTTTTTTTTTTTTTTGTGGTCAAATCGAACTGTTTCTGTTTAGCAAAACCCTGTATCTCCCTTTGATTTACCGATGAGGGATGGCCAGAGACTCACTAGTTGCCCACAGATTCCAATCCCAAACTACATGACTCTGACCGTCTCTGCCAGAGCAAAAGTGAGAGCTAACAGCAATTCCAAAGAAAGGCATCCGGGCACTTCTAGCAGCAAATCAAGCAGGCGTCTCTCGGTATCTTTGATTTTCTTCATGATGTTGAATACCTTGTCAGGGTTTTATCCCGACATCAAAATCCCAAGAGACTTTAACTCTTTGAAATGGCCCATTATTCCTCTTTCCCCAAATGAGAAAAAAACAAGGAGAAGAATCATCTTAGTAATCTACTCCTTTCTAGCACACGAACTGTGCACAAAATTCATGTTGCATCATGCCTGAGGTCACCCATTGTACTCTTAAAATTGCAAAAACCATTGTCCAAATCTTTCTCATCTAGCTACAATGAGAAAGTCAGTGATTCACGACTCTTCACTTTTGCACAAATAAACCATTGACCTTCCAACTAGATTTCCATGGAAAGAGTGTGCTCTGTTGGAATTGCATCTAAGAAAAGATGATACCAAAATAGTAGGAATTGACAGAAAAAGTTCCAAAGGTATGCCAATTCCACCTTAACCTATCACCCTCTCACATCTAACATTGCTTGATACAACAACTTACTAAAATTTAAGAAACCTTTGAGCTCCCAATCTTGAGCCCTATGCAAAAATTTAATTTCCCACACCATTTCTTCATTGTCAGTCTTCCAACAATTAGTAAAAGGGAGGAGAACCCCGTCAGTCAAGGGAATTTACAGCTTGAAGAGTGGCTAGAGATGTTCTATGGGAGTCAAAAAGCTTCTCTTCGCATTGAAAGGATAAAAGACAGAATGAATCAAAAGAGATTTATGAAAGTTAGATGGACCAAGAATGAGAGTTAAAGATTCCCCATTGCACAAGGTGCTGTTAAGGAAAGAAGACAACGTACATCATAAGCGCCTACATGCCATTCCCCCTCTCAAATACATATGCAAGTGATAAACGAGTTGAAGAATGCAGGAGTTATTACCTTTACAGATGAATTCGGAAGTGCAAGAATTGGAAATAAAAAAGCAGTCAGACATGATATAAAGGTGGTTGTGGATAAGATACGCATCACTTGAAGTTTGACTGTCGCCATAGATAGAGAGAGAGAGAGAGAGAGAGACAAATGATGCACACCACAAAAAAAATGAAAATCAACAAAAGTTCCCACTCACAGCCAAACCCAAAATCGGCTCAGATGCGCTAAGAGCCCCGCTACCTCCCCCAAACAGAAAAATTCCTATCTCTCTATTTTCCACTTAACTTCCAAGGTTACTCCCCCACTTTTTCCCACCTTTATTAATTTACACGTACATACAACTCCCAAGCATGAATCTCATACTAAAACCATGGGTTTGCAGTCCAGCATATCCCTCATCATAAAAGTAACTGTATCATATACTTTTCTGTTTATCTACTTGAGGGTATTCATGATAGTTATTTTCTTCATGCACCTGCTTCCGGGGTTCATAAAACTTATGCACATCATAAAATTGCTGTCTAAGGAATGGCCACAACAAGTACAGGGGCTTCCACGCAAAAAAAAAAAAAAAAAAAGTTCCCTAAGTGACAACACACAAACTAAGTCATTCAGTTTATAGAAAAAAGATTCATAAATTACCTGACACCTTCATGGGGAGATCTTGTCAGTTGAACGAGTGCTTCCAGAGCACCCACCTCTTGCCCTACTGCTGCATTATTACCATTGCTGTCTCCATGAGCAGCTAAATTAGCCAAGGCCCGAGCAGCCTATAAAGTTTGAAGCCATTCAATTGAAAAATGTGTCAGTATTCCCACCCTTAACCAAGAGGAAGAAGTCAGCATTACCTTTCTAGCATCATAAGAGATCATTTGTACGTTACCAGAAGACCAAGATATATGGTGAATGCTAAAGGCAAACAGAGATGAGAGTACCACCCACTGCTAATATCATGAACAAGAAAGTATTATTTATCAGCTCATTCCCTACAGAAAACTACCCCCATTATTGACAAAATGACCCATTACACGGAATTAATTTCGGCACTTCACTCTTCATCCTTAAGAACTTGGAGAGTGCATTTGTCTGGGAAAAAACATTTTCTCATTTCGGACGCCGGATGATGCATTACAAAACTATACTTTTAACATTGTAAGCAAGCACCCTTATGAGTAAAATGCTCCATAGTGTGAAAACTGTTAAGCTGTAAACTATTTCTATATTATGATCTCTTTGAATGGTTCCATTCAAAGATTTAATTACTTGAAAGTGAAACAAATGCACCAGATGAAATGACACAAGGCTACTTAGTAATGGATGATAGTTGGCAATTTCAGATAAAGCTGTTGATATTTTGGTGCTTATTGGTATGTTGTTTCACACCAATGTCGCGATATTTTTTATCTGAATAGAATGAAGCACAACACCTGCTCCTGAACACCCTCGAACTTGCAGTTGCGAGCAAGCATAACTAATGCATGAACTCCACCAGCCAAGGCAACTTCCATGCTACACTTGTCGTCAGCTGCCAAATTTGCCAGAGCACCAGCTGCGCGTTCCTGAAGACAATTGAAGGACCAATCCACTAGTAAATCATCCTAAATCATTAATCTAAGAGAAATTGCTTGCAGGTTGAACCGATGTGAAATGGAAAAATTTGTACCAAAACACCATCACCACCAGAGGACCACTTGAATATAAGATCAACTAGAGCTTTAACTCCACCAGCCTCAGCAATAGCACCCTGACAAGAAACCATTATCAATATCAAAACAAAACTGAATATCCTGCAAAAATGATAATCAAGCAGCAACAACAACAATACCTTATGCTCTTCTCCAACAGAAAGATTCCATAAACCTCCAGCTGCCTCTTCAGCAACCAGCCTGTTCATTGACCTCGCCAAACTAGCAAGAATATCAATTCCACCTTCTTCTGCAACAGCTTTTGCAACATTGACATTCACAGACAAGTTTGCTATAGCCTGAAACATACCAAGAAGTCAACACATCAGACATTAATTTTTCAATTTCTTGCACGTAAGGTGGAGTCAGTTAACATGCTGTTTCTATGTATTCCAAATTAATATAATGATGAGAAGAGAGTATTATGAAAGTAACCAGGTTTTCTGCCAAAAGGAAGGCGAAAATTTAATCAGATAGCTCCAAGTACCAGAGAAACCTTACCTTCGCAGCCTCTGATTGTAGCCCTTCCCGCCAAGATTTAGCAAGGTCTAGGAGGAGGCGTATGCCTCCATCTCGCATTACTGCTTCAGCCCTTCCTCGGTCTATGCTAGCATGTTCGTCATCAATGACAACAAAAGTTGCAAGTCCAGTTGCTGCCCTCTCTTGGACATCTTCCTGAGAGCTCTGCATCAAGATGAGCAATAATGGAGCACCTTGCTTCAGCCAAAAATCATCTAAACCCTGTGGATTGTTCTCCGCACTTCGTAGTAGCGAATGTGATAGAATCCACTCAAACCAAGTCATCATCTCATCCATGCTCTTATGAGTTTTCTTTGAGTTTCTCCAATCCAAAAATACAGTCTTCCCTTTGCTTGTGGTATCGGCAAATAAAGAAGTTATTCCTTCAAAGATATCCGTAAAATGAGCAAGTAACGATTTTCCTTTAATTTTGGGCACAGCAAAATTGGCATCTCCCTCTAAAACAGGACAATTCAAGGCACATAGAACTTTCAAACTTTGGGATGAGATCAACAATCTTGAAACAGCCGCCGGACCAACGTCAGCTCGAGAAACATCCAACCCAACTAAGTTAGGTAGCTTATGCCAAACATGTGAAACCACACCCCATTTCACATTTGATGTCCCAGCAACTGAGAGGAACCTAAGAGATGCCACATTGCCAAGTGCCACCTCATCAACTTTTAGACAATCCAAGAACCCAACATCAGTCAAATGTGGACAATGCTTGCCTAGAGCATTAATGGCATCACCTTGAACATCCCTAATTCCTGAAAGCCGAAGTTTAGTCAACTTAGGGCAGCAGAAAGCTATCTGTTTGACAGCATCACTAGTGATCCTCTCGCAGAAGTCGGGGCCAAGTTGAAGGCACTCGAGCAACTCATGCCTTGCAGCAATTACAGATAGAGTTGCATCAGTTATTTTCCTACAGTAATCACCAGTTATTTCTCGCAAGCTCCTAGCTTGGAGAAATATTATCGCATCAGCTGACTCGGCTCCCCGAAACCGGAGTTTCTGCAGATTCATGCATCTAGATGCGAGCAAACTCGCCATCGTTGAATCGCACCTATGAGCACGAAGATCCAACGAGTTCCATAGACAAGGAGAAGCACTCAGGCATCTCCATGTCTTACACGCTGATGCCAAGCTCGCCCTGTCACGGTAATTAAGACATGAAAACAGCTGAATCACTGTGTCATCGGGCAAGCAAGTCCAATCGACATGCCCATTTCGCTCTGAAGTCGAAACTTCCTCCTCAAATTCAGTATAGCCATGCGCAACCACCTTCTCCTTTCCCTTTCTGGACACCCTCCGCCGCAGCCTACGACTCATGTTTTTGATCAAACAGAGGCAAGACCTAAGCTTCCACTAATCCTCAACCTCAAATCCACAATCCATCATTGAAACAAACCCCAACAAAGCTAATACTTGAACTCACGACACCCAAACCGCTTAAGCAAACTTGCCTCTCGAAACCCAATTGCCTAAGACCCAGAAGCTAGCTATTCGAGCAGCATTACCAATAACCCAAAACCCTTTTGGCATAAGAAAACCCTTCAACAACGAAGCATGAAACGAAGTTTGATTGTCGCCGTAGAGAGAGAGGGAGAGACAACAATGATGCACACCGCACGAAAATCAATAATCAACAGAAGCGCCCACTCACAACCAGATGAACCCAGAATCGGCTCAGATGCGCTACGAGGAGTTCTTGAATTCAGATAAGAGAGCAGCGTGAGAATTCAGGTTTTCCCATATGCATGAGTTGGAGAGGAAGCCAAGCCAAGCAAGCCCTCAATGCCTTTTGTATTTATATGTACTTCTCTCTCTCTCTCTCTCTCTCTCTCTCTCAATGCCTCACCTCCCTCTCTCCGTTTGATCTTTGCTCGCGTTCAACAAAAATGAAACGGATTAAAAAGGCACCCCTGATACTAAATTGCCAAAGAGGCAAAAACAGGAGGGGAAATTACAGTGTGAAATTGCAAAATTTAGATATTGTTTTTGAATAAGAATGATATAAACCTTCTTTATTTTTAGCGTCAAATCTTGTAATGCCTATCATTCTTATGATTCAATATCACATAAATCTCTATTTTCACTCGAAAAATTATTAAGTTCTATCAATTATGTGCAAATTGCTTTAAATCGAGGTCATTTGGCACTAACTAAAGATTTGAATTTTATTGGTACATGGTATTTTTAGGACTTTTCGTGAGACTTCGGATAGTCGAATTTTCTTGCCCATGCCCCTGAATAATTAAAAATAGATGATCGCAATTTGTGATCAATGTACATGCCAAAGTTAGCTTTTTGATTGATTGTACATGGATTTTGTTGCCGTGTTGGCCACAATTATTATTTAACGAAAATTTGATAAATGATATTTTGATGGACTTTGTCGTCTTCTTCAACATCGTAAAGTGCTTTGTTATGGAAAACTTGTAATGTAGAAATTCAGGTAGCGAATCTCTATAACTATATCCCCAAATTGTTAAGAATATACGCGCAATTTGCATCAATGTATAAGCCAAAGTTAGCTTTTACATTGACCATACATGGTTTTTGTTGTCGGGAAGGCAACAATTATTATCTAACGGAAATCTTATAAATGATCTCTTGATCGATTTCGCTGTCCTCTTCAAAACCGTACCACACTTAATTGTGGAGAACTTATAACGGTAAGAAAATATCTATCGAGCTAGTAAACAATTGACCCACGACTTTGTATCGTGGTACATGATTTCACACATTTTCTCCACTTTTTTCAACTGCACAATTAGAGATGAATACTCTTGTTTTTACTAGATCTTATAAGTAAGTTAATTAATCCTTACCAAAAAAAAAAAAAATAAGTAAGTTAATTAAGTAATTTCTTTTCACTTTTTCCGATAATTTTTAAAACAATATAGATAACTAGGTGTTCTCTAACCATCTAGTGGTACATGATGGAACTATGACCCTTCACTTCAAATCACGACCTTGATCATATGCTCATCAATTTGTTCATAGGAAACCTCATTAATCAAAGTGAAATTAAAAAAGAACCCCATTAGATAGATTTAGGGATTGAAAATCAGATATTTTTCATGGGTTACGCGATATGGTAATAAACTAATATCATTTTCAGGCACTTAGTCAGATTTGGTTTACTTATTACTTGACTCATAAGATCAGTGAGGTTATTAAATGTGCTTTCTAGTCCATTGAAGCTGAGGTTCACATCTTTAGAGATCATAAATGGTAGCCAGTGATGGTATTAGGTAGCTCTCCAAAATATTTCCCAATGTTCCAATTTATCTAAAATATTCTGCATTTATGGAAGATTTGAATAATCCGGCATATATTCAACTAAACTTACTTTATATTGGCCTCTCCAAGGGTTCATGACAATTAGATTGATAAATAAATTTTAGTGGGATCAAAGGATCATTAAAGTTTTTCTATATTCTGTAAGGGTGACTCTGATTCCATGTCTTAAATGGCTCCATGACATTCTCTCAAGCCTAATTGACAATAATGCCCATGAAAAGAGATTGTATTTGCACTTAAAACCTTCTTTCTCTCTCTTGATTATTTAAAGCAGATTCGAACAATAAGCTACAAGCGCATCTTAGTAATCTCCATGCTGGACGCCCACCTTCTGAGACTTCCATCGAGTGGCCGAACCGAAAGGAATGCTCTCATTAAATTTGGACTTTCTTGTTCCCGGAAGATTCTAAGAACAAGCATCATCATATATTTTTTATTAGATTAACACCACAAAAAACTCCAAATTAATACATTTATAACAAATTTATCCCATACTATTTTTTAAACCAACAAAAGCCCTAGACCGTTATATTTTGATAAATTTACGTCAAATTGGTACACTTGTAATAAATTTATCCTCCGTTAGTTTTAATTAAATTTTATCATCAAATTGCTGATTTGGATGTACATGTTTGGGGTTTTTATGCTCTATTTGTCACGTATATATCAATTTGGGATTTTTTGTGATATTAATTCAATTTAACGAAAACTAATAAAGGGTAAATTTGTCACATGTGTACCAGTTTAAAATTTTTTGTGGTCAAAATAATTAGGTTAGAGTAAATTTATCACAAATGTACTAGTTTGGAGGTTTTGGTGTTCGAAAAAATAGTTTAGGGTAAAATTGTCATAAACGCATTGCGGTTTAGTATTTTTTCTGGGTATTAGCCCTTTTCTATTTTGCAAACCAAAGAAAGAAATTATGCCATTTTATTATTTAAACAGATTTGATATACGGCTCGTGTTTGAGTTTATTAAAAAAAATCCAAATAAGGTTTTCTATTTTTCATCCAAATAAGAGGCGCGAGTTGATTTTTGCCCTTCGATTTTGGTTGTAATAATCAGTTGCGAGGCATGCTCGTGAATTACAATGAAGAATTTGCAAGTGCCTTGAAGCCAATAATCTTAAAGTAAACTTTATGAATTTATTTGTGAGATTGGTAAACCATTTCAAGATAAATTGCGGACTAAACAATGTGTGAGGTATTGTGTATAATTGACTAATTGAGTAGGCATTAAAAATGTTTGATTACTTGAGTGTGGTTGTAATATCCATTACAGCCAATAAGACCCATGAGTCTAACCACATAAATCCAACGTTTGATTCATTTTTTTTTCTATTTTATCGTTCGATCACCCGTCCTTTTACAATAACTCACTTTGCTTGTCTCAATAAAATATACTTTCACCACCTTTTCATATTGACCATTCCATTAATTTTACATGTCATCGGTCCACTGGGTAAGTCCAAAATATTTTGCCCTCTCTATTTTGTATTCAATTTCTCCTCGCTTTTCAATATGTATGCAGAAAAGTTATTCACCTATATGATCCATTTATTTCCATTGTTTCTCTTAAGACACCATACGTATTTCGTTATTTTGGGTGTGGAAATAGCGACACTTTTTAGACAAGTGATATTATAAAAAATTTATAAGATGTGCAACTTTATCTTATTTATCGGTGACCATTATCAGTAAGGACAATATGTGCATTTGCTCTAAAAAACTATTCTTCCCATGGAAAATTTACCACAATCATCTTTCATCTATCCAACAAAGTTCGGCATCATAAATTGAGAATGACGACTTTTTAGTCCGGTTGAAATTCACCTGTCACTAAGTCGGCGTAAACACCATGAGTAATATCTTTCTCCGTATGTGTTATGAAAAGAGTACGAGAAAAGATCATCCTCTTATCTTGAGATTATGTTTGTTTTGGCTTATCCAAAACAAGTTCAAGAGAAAGATTATCGGTCAAAAGCCGTTCTCCGAGTCAAGTTTCAATTGATATCAGGCACAAAAAGCATTTTGTGAGTTTGAGAAATTAAATGGATGACGAGTCATGGCTCAGCTTGGGTTGCGGTTGTTGACGGGCCGACGGGCGTCGGTGGTGCAGGGGAAGAGAGCAGTTGTCGTTGGGGGCGGCTTTGAAATGGTGGGAGGGACAAAGTCGGAAGGAAAATGGCAAATTCTAACATAGGACAAAATTTTAGATGCAAGTTGGCATGCTAATTGTAAATTTTGAAAGTCAAATGCAAATTGGTATGTATATATCCATACAAATGTAAATATCAATTTACCTAGTTTTGGTTTCACAAGATAGAATTTCGAGGGACGGGCTGATCATGCTACCGATAATCTAATTTTTAAGGAAATAGTTGCCAAAATAGTTCTAAACTCATTGTAATTATGTCAATTCAATCTTAAACTTTTTTTTTTATCAATTCAGGCCTAAAACTTTTGGATTTATGTCAATTCAGTACATTTGGCTAGCCGGGTGCTGATCCGGCCATTTTTAATAATAATTTATGAGTGCTTTTATATTTGGGTAGCCGATGTTGATCGAGGCAAATGAACGGGCCAACTCAAAAAGCTTAGATACTATTGATCGCCCACGCTTTTATTTCATATGCAAAAAGCTTCAAATTACTGACACAAATTGGTAAAGCTGCGGCGATGGCCTCGCCAATAGCGTATGGTAGCATCTCGTACCTGGGATAAGTCATCGGAGTTTCGGTTCCTGCTTCTTTAACTTGTATTTCGCACAATATCTATAATTGACTTGTCGGCAGAGTATTTGTGGTTACCTGATAATTACCCTATGGATTTTTGGCTGATTCATCTCATCTTTTCGGTCCTCGTGCGCTGAATCCAAGCAAGAAAGGGTGAGTTAAAGAAAAGATGTGGTGCCATCGCGTCATAAACAGACTGGTTATTATTCTTTCTTATTCTTGTTTTTAGAAAAAGGAAGAAAGCAACGGTCTTCTAGAAACAAATGACATGAAAAGGGAAAAATGGAGAATTGTAGGATAATCAACTCTGCTCCAATCAATAAACATAATCCCCCGAATAACGAAAAAGAAAACGGGCATTCTCTTTTGGCATTCCCAAAACCGTGTGGAGGTGGATTTACAAACCGCAATTACATTATCTCAGAATCATATCTCTCTCTCTCTTGTGACAAGTTAAGTACAAGCCTATCTAACACTATGCAAGTCTTGTGACAGGTCCAAGCTTTAGACATGTTAGGATTAGCGCACAATCGCAGCGAAGTAAAACAAGTGAGAAAGAAAAAAATTAAAATATGAGATTTTATCATGGCTCATCCTTAAACTAAGATTACGTCCAACAAAGGATTCCACTATATCGGTACTTTACACCTCTCGTTACATTACTCAATTACAAACGAAAAAGAGTATATATAGCAAGAATTATTTATGAACCCAAGTCTAAACTACTAATGAAAAAGTATATGCTTAAATAGTAAAAACTTTCCGATGTCCGGAGGGCGTTGCCCCCTTGAAACCCCCGCCGAGGTGGCTCCCCCAAACCTTAGCCTGCTCAGCGTGGATCGGAACCCATGTGCTTTCATTTCGCAAGGGAATATGAACCACACCCTAATAAAACATGCGTCGCTAGTTTGATCCAAAACAGTTTGCACTCAACTCGTAAATTGAAAATCCCAAACATCTCAATCAACAAAGCAATTTAACCCGAATCCTTTATGTGGAAATTCATCATCAATGAATCTTCCATTTTCATGATTTTCACGATAAGAAGAATGAAGGTGTATCTTTGATCCGTAACAATAACTTCGAAGACAATTTTTGTGGAAATAAGAGACAATGAAGAACTCTAATTTCTCTCATTTAATCCACTTTACTATTAAATTGTTTTTATCTGATGGAGGATAGATACAACCTTATGTTGTTTTTTGGTGGAGAAAGGATCGGACTTTTTAAGGCTATCAACAGGTGCCTTTTGAGTAGGTGACTTCCATCAAAGTACATAAGAATTGCACCATTTTAATTACATTTTTTTTTATAGCCAATACTTTTTTCTTTACAACATGTAAATAATTATTAAATCATTATTAATAACATCATATGCCGGCCACAATTATTCTTACACGAAAATCTAGTGATCTACTTATTAAATGGTTAAGTCCATGGCGGTTACATCTCCTTCCAATGGAAAGAGGAGCGGCTCCAACCAAACCTATTATAAACTACCCTAATATGTTTTAAACTATGTTTGCTGGTCAAACAAATATCTATAGTTTAAGGATGGTGTTGATGAGAGTCCCCGCGATATTTGTTGACCATATCTGAAAAGGAAAGAATTTCATTTTCAATAAATATAATGTGCAAACAAACAAGAGAAAAAAAAATAGCTTTTTTGAAATCACAATTTTTTTTTACCAAAGGAAAGTCACAATTTTTTTTTATTAATTTTGATGTATAATAAATGCTTTTGAGAAACTGACTAACAAAACCCATAACTCAGTTTCCAAGAGCAACTGAAATCAAATTAAAATTTGATTTTTTTTTTTTGGTTTGGACATGAGTTGTATACTCCCGACGTCTCTAAAATCATAAGAGAATGAGTTAGTTGTCAATTATACAAGATGAAGAAGAATGTCTTCGTTCTCAAGAAAGCACCCCCGAAACATTCTTAACTAAAAATTTATTTGTTTTTTACGAAAAATAAATTATTTAAAATATAATTCCTCAAAAATAATTAGTCACACCATTTACAAAAGTAACAATAAAATATTTTTCCATAGTTCACGAAATTGTTTAAACGAAAATGAAATTATTTTTTGATTAACTAACTATTTTAATTAATACAACTGAGATTTTTATTTAAATTTATTTACCTTTTTTTTTCCCCCACTTTTTGCTAGAGAAACGCAGCGAACCGTACAAGCGCAGGCGTCCGTAGTGCAAAGGGTATTTTATCTCCGCTCGTATAATGATAGAAAAGCACAACAACCAGGCGGACCTCATCTGGCAAAAAAAAAAAAACAATTGAAAAGACCAGGCGGACCTCGCCGGACACTATATATATATGGACGACATGGCCCGGCGACGAAGATATGGCCATCGACGTCGACACTCTCCCATCCCTCCTCACTCCTCATCTGGTCTAGACCAGAGACGCAAGAATGGGTGGTGGCCAACGCAAGAGCTCGACGGCCCCGTCGCCGTGCTCCACCTCTACGCCGTCGCGCCTCTCGCGCTTCTGGTCGTCCGCGACCCGGGCCAAGGCCCTGCCGCCCCCGTCGGACTCGTCCGCCGTCCGCACCCTCTCCGGGGACGCCCTCGTCCGCCGCCTCGGCCTCTTCGACCTCATCCTCCTCGGGATCGGCGCCTCCATCGGGGCCGGCATCTTCGTCGTCACCGGCACCGTCACCCGCGACGCGGGACCTGGTTGGTGTGATCGCTTGATTGTGATTTTGTTTGATCGGTTGGATTTGATTGGCTTGGTTTTGGCTCGAAAGTCTAGATTCGTATAGGCGTTCGAGCTTTGGATTCTGGTTATATTGGAGTAATTGGATATGAATTTCTGAGGTCACATGTTTTTACCCTCCGATAATCCGGTTTTCAGTCTTTTTTTATTTATTGAATTCGATGTCTGAAAGTAGATGGACTGAGCCTGGTAGAAGATTAGAACTTCATGAATTGTGGAAAGAGCCAAGCTTTCAAGTTTGATATACATATCTCCCAAGCAGTTCTGGTATTCAGGCTATGCAGCACCTTACAGAGAAGTACACCAAGGCAGCGTAAGAAGCTGAAATGAAAAAGACTTCCCCCTTGTTAACTTGCTCAGCCAAATAATGATAAAAATTTCTAAGAACAAAAGGAATTGCTGAACTCTCAAATGGTTCGAGAAAGAAGTCCAAACTTTGGCAGAAACAGGGCGTAGGAAAAGCTAGGCCTCTCTACTCTCATCTAGAGCTCCACAAAGAGCACAAATAAGTGAACAAAACTATTCTGTTCCTATTCAAAATCAAGAGCTGGTATAACAGAGAAAGCCAACAAAATTATTGTGCTTTGGAATGCAAGGTCAGAATCTGAAACACTTTTGCTTGCTTGCTTTTTGTCTCTCAGCGCTCCAACTAGAAAAAACAGCACTCACAGTGGGGCTCCAAATAACAAAATTCACAGAAGTGCAGATTGGGAGACAAACTACCACATAAAATAGCCAGAATAGCAACTAAATCATCTGATTCCATTTTCAGTCTGACCCAAAAGAAAGGACAGATAATTTTGAACTTACAGTGTGTTTGGGTGGAGCAATTTGGAAAGAGGGGAAATTATGCATTCAATTACTAATCTTTATGTTCGGTACTGGTGTTTTGGAGAGAAAGGAGAAGGAATATTAATTATCTATGCAAACCATCCCATTGTTGCAGGGTTTCAGAACTTGCTAAACGTGAACTCTGGAAGGAAACTCCTAATCCTTTCTCCTCTCCACTAAAAGTTACCAAACAGGATTATCAGTAAATCACCCCTTCAAATTCCTTCTCTTCTCTCTGAATTCCTTCAACTAAAGACGATGTTAGTGATGAGGTAGAATGATACATGACTCTTGAAGAAAATTCAAGTAGTAAAAGCACAAAAAGATGCCAATAACCTTACGCCCAAATCAGATGCTTTGGGAAAGGTCTGGTTATATCTCACAGATTCAAAAATCTTCTCCATTACTTGCAGTCTGAAAGCTTCTTCGTTTAGCCAAGTAGTCCTAATCCAAGCAATCCAATGCGAGCAAAATTGAGAAAATAGAAGCCCAGCATCGCAGATAATCCTTACTTTGTTCTGATGAAGTTCTCATTTCAAACCCAGTCGTCCCTCTTCCAAAGGTGGAAGAACCACTTCTTATTATGTTTTAGTGCTAAGAGCATTAATAGCAACAATCACTTTTCCAAGAAAAGTCATACAAGCTCAAGTTATTGGTATGTTCTTTGGTAAAATAAGGATGGTATGCCAATAGTTCATGATGCGCGAGACAACTGCAATTATGAATTGGATGCCACCAGCAAGAGAGAGCTTGAGAGAAGTTTGAGATTGGCACTTACCTAGCATGGCTTGCAATCCTTTTTGGTTAAAATGTGAGTAATTAAGATACAGCTAGATAGCATACTGGGAGCTTGCCAGTTCTGAACTTGCTCAAAATAAGATATTGACATACACAAAGAACGTAAATAACTATCAATTGTTTACCAATCAGTAAACCCATTCATAGATGTAGGCACAGCTCTGGACTTTACCTTGTCTAGAGTACTTACAGTACATGAATTTCTTTCCCATGCGGCTCACTTATTTATTTTACTTATTGTTGCAGGTGTCACCATTAGCTTTGTGTTAGCTGGCGCATCTTGTGTGCTGAATGGGCTCTGTTATGCAGAACTTGCCTCGCTTTCCCTGCTGTTTCTGGAGGAGCTTATTTATACACGTATACAGCTTTCAATGAGCTGACTGCATTTCTAGTATTTGCCCAACTAATGCTTGATTATCATATCGGGGCAGCTAGTATAGCTCAAGCTTAGCAAGCTATATGGTTACAATGTTGGAGCTCTTTCCATTCTTCAAAGACAATGTTCCAAGCTGGGTAGGCCATGGAGGTGAAGAGTTCCTTGGAGGAAATCTATCCATTAACATGCTAGCTCCCATAGCCTTAGCTGTTCTGACTATAATTCTGAGTCAGGGAGTTAAAGAATCTTCTGCTTTGAACTCAGTCATGACTGCTACTAAGGTATTGTTAGCTCACGCAAATAGTGTACCTAAAGAATGGTTTATGCAAAGATCAAACCGGGAAGCCTCATTTGACTTTTTTTCGTATTTCAACCAGTTAGAATGCATATGATAACACCTAATTTTATAACAACAAAGCCTTTTCATTTCTCTACAATAGAATTTTCTAAATTTGCATAGTTAGTGGTATTCCATTTGCTTCTGTACAATTTGTTCATTTTTCAGTCCTTAATGTTAGCTTTCTGTCTAATGTCTTGCTTTTCCATGCAAAGAATTTCACTCTACTATGCCTGAGTTGACCATTTCTGCATCGATCATTTTTTTCTCAATGGAAAGATCTCCAATCTTTCATAATTTTAAGGACGAACAATTTATCACATCATGTTGATACTGGCTCCATGGAAGGTTCCTATTTGTATCCTGTTCTATCTTCTATCCTAAGGGTCCTGCGATTCTAATCTATTTTTCTTCAGTTTATTTGTCGAAACGTTTTGCCCTCAATTAATCTATTGTTTTTAGTGCTTTGTTTAAGATTGTGTGTCTATAAGATTCTATGTTGTTTTGAGAGGCCTACATTGTCATTGCAGAGCCTACCATTTGATTATTATAATAGTAGAGCTGCTATACAAGCAATGTGACAATAGTGATAATCGTCATTGAGAGCATTTTTGAATTTAACTTGTCTTATCCTTGATGGATTGGTAGCAATTCTTGTTTATGATAGCTACTTGTTTATTTGTACTTATTAGCTCAGGAAATGATTCAGTTCTTGCGCCTTGGAGGCTTGCCTTATCCATGCATGTTGGAATCTAATTGATTCATATTTGATAGGCGGAAGAATGAGTATATAGTAACTCTTCCGTTTTTGGGCAAGAACTTCGCTATTACTGAAAATAGATACGACGAGTTCCTGATTTGATCTGACTTCCCAGGCCAAAGCTGATCAGTTTGTCTCAATTTCTATTCTGAAAGGAAATTTACCACCAGATTTATAAAATCTTTTGTGGAAATAACTTTTAATGGTGAGGTCATAAAGGCTGACCCCACCTAGAGGGATGAGGCTAAAGTTGTTATTAATTGTTGTTGATGAATTCTTCTCTATACGCCTTTGTCGCTTTTAACTTATATGATCTTACTTCATAAAATGACCTTTTCCATGACCACTGAAGGAGCAGATCTCAGGCAAAACAAAAGTTTGTTTGAGGAGACAAACTTGATTCTTGATGCACTCCATCTATGAACATTTGTTTGTATTTTAGTAAAGCTATTGCCATGTTGCATCTTTTGAATCCTTGAATGAGCCACCAACTCATTGTGCAACACAGATCCTTTTTTTTAATTTATATGTACTTATAGATTGCTTGGTGTGCATTAAGACTATGTTTTGTAGTAACTAGATATGTAGTATTATTATTGCCATGGGTTCCAATGCCCAGCATTAGCTTATAAACTACTTGAATTCTTTCAAGGAATTTATTGAATATATTGTTGCCATGTTAGAATCAAATGCAACTCCAACTACTTGTCTGCATACACTGAGTAATTTGAAATGCTGGATATAACATGCATGTGAACGAATCTCTAGACAAGTATTACCGAATTATTATCTGTCTCTAATTTGGTTTGTCAGTGGCCTTTGTACAAAATTGCTTCTGAGGTCAATATTTCCAGGAATAGTACTTCCGAAATTTGGCACTTTCTCGATATTCACTGTTTGAAATTGTCTTTTTGTACTTTCAGATAATTTACACCATATCCGTTCTTTTGCAGGTCGTAATTGTTATTTTTGTCATCTTTGCTGGTGCTTTTGAGGTTGATATTTCCAACTGGTCGCCTTTTGCACCCAATGGTGCCAAAGCAATTTTGACTGGAGCTACTGTAGTATTCTTTGCTTATGTTGGGTTTGATGCAGTAGCTAATTCAGCTGAAGAGGCTAAAGAACCTCAGGTATACTACATGGCATTCACCACAATTATAAACTCAATTACACTGCATTTTTCTATAATTTACTTCTTTCATTATTTTGGTACTTATCTTCTTTTGTCGATTGATTCAGCGAGATTTGCCGTTAGGAATTTTGGGGAAGCCTTCTTGTATGTGTTCTATTATACATTGGTGTTTGCTTAGTTCTCACCGGAATGGTACCTTACAAGTTACTCGGAGAAGAAGCTCCCTTGGCTGAGGCTTTTACATCCAAGGGTATGAAATATGTTTCCGTCTTGATCAGCATCGGTGCTGTTGCTGGTCTTACTACAACTCTTTAGTTGGCCTTTATGTTCAGGTCAGTCGCTTGACATTCAACAACAAAAAGATCGTCCTTTGTTACATAGAATGGTGTGTAATAACTAGTGCTTTGTTTTATGGCAGTCTCGACTATATCTTGCTCTTGGCCGCCATGGCTTACTACCTGATGTTTTTGCTAAAGTACACCCGACTCGCCATACTCCTGTTAATGCTCAGGTCTGGGTTGGAGTCATTGCAAGCGTATTGGCGGGCCTGTTTAACGTGCGCATCCTCTCTCACATTCTTTCTGTTGGTTCTCTGGTAAGGGCCAGCTATGTCCTTATCATTACAACAATGTATCCGAGTATTTTGATAGTTCCTGCATGTGACAGCAAAGAATTCTCCTCTAGGTGATGAATTTTGATGGTGTCTTGACTGCTGCATGTGCATCAAAGTATTATTCTACTAATTCTATGGTTTTCTTATATATGCAACTACATACAAACTAGTTTTATCTTTTGCCCAGTTCATACAAACTAGTTGACATAACATCATCTTCTATGCCCTCACGTGTTTTTCTTTTCGCCAGACTGGTTATTCAGTAGTTTCAGCATGCGTTGTTGTCCTGCGATGGAATGAGAAGTCGGCAAATGAAAATTCTTCAAGATGGTTTTCAAGCTGGCAGGAAGGTGTTCTCAGCCTTTCATAGTTGCCTGCAGTGGTTTTGTTGCTGGACTATGCTACCGTGTCGACGCTCCACTTGTTTTTTCAGTTGCTGCTGTCATTGTTGCTTTGCTTGCTTCCGTCGCTCTTCAATACCGGCAGGTGAGTGCCCCCTCCACCACTCCTCCTCATCCCCCCTGCGGCCGGTGCATGCATGCGTGTGTGCGTGTCGTGGCACACTGTACATTAGACAACCATAGTATATAGAATATGGAAACAAATATGTTGTTGCCACAATCTGTTAGTCTATATTTGCGTAATTGTTGATTTAATTTTTCCCATGCATTACGTTATACTTATCTATGGGTCACCATCATGAAGCTTTAGCTTCTTTTCTCTCTCTCTCTCTCTCTCTCTCGACACTAAAGCCGCGGTTGATAGATCTTTTCTTGATGTGGGGAGGATGGAATATGGAGTTGGGAAAGATCACTTGAATCATCCCCAACGTGTTTCTTATCCTACATTTTCTGTCCTTTATAGGAAATAGAAAGTTCAAAGTTGAGATTTTCATATGAAATATCTGGGTGCAATTTTGATAGGATGCAAAGTACGGTTTTTAATATTAGAGGATGCAAAATCAAGGCTGGATAAATTAGCTATCACTTTTTCTTACCTGTTGGTTATAATTATACTTTTTTCGCTCATGAGCCAGTGAACCAGTAAGTCATTGGGGAAAAGATGAAGTTGGGCAGAGTGCATTGTACATCACCCATTGTCTTTATGCATCCGCCTGTTGCCAATCAAAGCTCTAGTGTTGTAGCATGACTACATTCCGATGTGAGAAGCAGCAAGAGAATATAGACATGCAGTCACCACTCAGTTTACTGGTTCCTCCATTTTAGCTGTTCTATGCATGGTAGAGTGGCGCCAAACCAATAGGTTCTCACCTTTCGATTTTGAAGTAGTAGCTGTCCTCGTCACTCTAGTGGCCAAGCTAGCTACTTCTGATGGCTCTATCTGCTGTATTTGCTGATTAAGGACAGGCTCTCGTGTCCTGCTGGCTTAAATTTCACTAGGATCATGTTTAGTTTTGTTTTCTTTTAAAGCAATGAGCATTAAGATTGTAGTTCTTATTCCTCTTGGAGATAACATCGATTCTCCTCAGGTTTATACACGGGCAGCGAGCTTCTCTTGTCCTGGGGTTCCAATTGTCCCAGCCATTTGCATCTTCTTCAACATCTTCCCTTGCTCAGGTATGCTTATGAAGCGCTGTATGGAGAAGAGGTTCTTTATTAGTAGGGAAGACAATGAGATTATTTTTCGGATTCATCTATTCAAAGCTTGTAAAATGTCATGGTTCTCTTTGGCAGTTGCACTATGAAGCATGGGTGAGATTCATTGTTCTCAGCATCATTACAGTTGGAGTATATGCATTCTATGGGCAGTATCATGCTGATCCATACGCGGATGAGACGATTGTTTATCGCCGGCTCCTCTAGAAGAAGTTCAATAGTGATGATGCAGGTGATACTCTTGTAAATAGGCATTGTACCAGTCAGATGTCTGGCATGATGTTGTATCCACTTTGTGATAGCAAAGGAATTTAGCCTGTTTTAGCAATAAGACCTTCAGGAAATTCATGGCATCGTCAGATGTTTACTACTGCATAACGCTGTCTTGTAGGGGCCACGGGCTCACCCTTTGTCGGCACTCAGCAATTTCTAGCATCATTCTTGTCTGATAGTGCTGATCCAATACAAGGGTGTTTCCCTGAGATTCTTGTCCCCTGTTGTAATTTATTCTGTAAAATGTAGAAAATTGGAATTGGCTTTATACTCGACTCAACTTGACGATCTTTTCATTTTTTAAGTTGGGTCGATTCATATTTCGCCCAAAAAGTTTGTTAATTCATGTCATCTTGGATCTAATTCTAAGAGCGCCAATAGGATAAACAGAGTGCTATGATCTTCCTCGTACTATGAGAATTCCTGTAAATGGTAGAGACCACTCGTTTTGATGCTTCTTGTCAGAATATGTTTGATATCTGAAGCCCTACAGGATGCCTAAAATGAAAACTAAACAAAATCTGTTTAATACAAAAGCAAAAGCTCGACAAAGTTTCATCGATGGTCATATTTTCAGCATTACCGTAAGCTATTTCTTCCAGTCCAGAGAGAGGGAAAAGGGCAATGTTTTAAAATTAACCTATTTCCTTAACCATGCTTTTACCAATTACAGCTGTCAGCTGTTGTGTTCTGTTTAGTCTCAACTTTCCAATTAAGATCATCCTGCAAATCAAAATAGGATGCCCAGTAAACAATCTTCTTGTTCATGGAAGCGGATGGTCCGCTAGCACTCTTGATGAGAGCACAAAGGATCAGATAGCACATGCTCAATTCCTGATCTGTTCTGCAGGAAGACTAAATAAAGAAACCACAAGGCTGCACACACAATGCCTCCATTCAAGTGCACACCACATCGGAGTAGAAACCTATGGTCCTCCTTTGGCAATCCTTGATGCTCAACAATTCGACATCAAAACTTCAAACTGCTTGAGCTAAAGAACGTGGAAGGTCCCACCTACAAAAAAGATGGTCCTCTTTGCATTAAGTTGATGCTAATTGCTTTCCTCCTCTTTGAGTAGTCAAATTTTTTTCTCCCTAAATATCCTTGAACAAAATCAAGACGTTTTCTTGCAAAACTTTTAAGCCAGTGACTGCAGATTTTCAAATATGGCCAACAAAAACAATAGCAAGATCAATGCAGAGCTAGCAAACAATGCTCGATGCCATATATCATCTGCCGATGTCTCTGTGCATCATACAGTGACACGATAGTTAACGTCACAACAACCTGACCAAGTTCAGTATGGAAAGTTTTACAGAAGGTACTCAAAATGTAAATCCAAGAACTGGGATCCAGTGAGGTCAGATGGGTGTCCATTTACTGGCTTTAAGATTCTTGAAGAAACCAGAAAATTGGAAGTTATTGATTAGGATCATGACTTAAATACGCGCGGAGGCTGTATCTGCAAACAATGAAGTTGCCGACAGAAATCAGCCTCAGCATGAAGCATCTAGGGACTAGTGCTAGTTTGAGGTATCAGCATAAGGTCAATTTTGAAGCTTGACTTCAGTTCACACCTCTGTTAATTTAAATGATCGATTACGACCACCTCCACTAACTTTCACCAATTAGCTAAAAGGTTAGGATTTTTCATCTTCTTCGCTTCAACAACAAATGGTCTTCCGACAGCTTTCAAACTGTGGAAACAGGAATTCAATTTATGAAAGCACCAGCCAGCTTATCAAGACTCTGCCTCATGCCCAAATGGTAGCTTCTTCAGACAACACAGAGATGGACCTTAAAGGCACTGACATAATCTATGCAGAACTAAATAACAAAGGACTGATGCATCACATGTGACATGGTGATTATATTTTCTGGGCTTTAGCATCTTGGGTTTTCCTATAGTCAAAGACATTGTTGGGTCGCAAGAGTTAAAGTAAGTATCTTAAAATCAACTCTGATTCTGATGACTGTAATGATACGTCATACTTTTCAAGAGTGACCTAAGAATTTGATGTTAAGAAGAGGAAAGCCGAAGGAATATGTATAGCTAAACCGAGGAAGCCAATAAAGAGACCGAGACAGAGCAACTAGATAGCACCAGCAGAACTGGAAAAATAAGACATTAAGATTCTTACTGGTGGTCCAAGTTCTGGAGGAATAATGATTCTCCTCTTTCCCCCGGGTCTCATATCTTGTATTCCCTGCTCGAATCCTGCACCCATTTTCCTGAAATTATTAACTCAAGCTTCAATTTCTTCTCGTTTATTAGTGTGGATAATGCGCTAGACATTTAGTTTCTAAGCAAACGAGCCGTCCTCAGTAGTTTGCAGTCCATCATGTACTCCTAACATTCGAATGGATCTAGAAATATAAGTAGTGTGTCCTGATTCTTTTCATTTATCAAAAAGGTAATACCTAAACAAAAGTTATATACAAGTAATTGTGCTGATTAACATCACTAATCAATTATTGCAGACCTGGAACTAAACCATTGGTGCCCATACGGATTTTAGCGGGAGAACCTTGTAAATAGGTGCTATCAATACGTCTTCCGGACTCATTGTAGCCAATATAGTGAAAAGTTACCTGCATAAGACCATTGACGAGGATTGCAGTCATCGTAAGAAGCAAAGCGGCGACTTATTACTTATTACTAAACAGAAGTGGTTTCTGACATGTAGATTCCTTATCATACTTTTGTCCCTGTTTTTAATGGATGTTTTAATGAAACATCAAGCGCAAAAGTACCAACCATCTCAGCCTTAATATTTCAAACTAACTTTCAGAATCCCAAAACTTTTTTTTTGTATTGTTTTAACGGGTTGGGGGTCAGTCATAAGAAATACCAAGGCAGTAGCCTAGTAACACAGGCCGATAGTTTTTTTACGAAAATTCATTATCACTGGTTCCCATTTCCCTCTTATTAACAGATGTTGAAATGAAGCGCTAAGCATAATAGCTCTAACATTGATCCTCAGCATTTTGACCTGGCTTCCAGAATCGCAAAGTTGATTTGTGAATTTTTCACCAGGTTTGGGAATCAGTTTGTCCAGCTGTCTACTACAATAGCATAATGCGAATGAAAACAGTATTTGACGAGCAAGAAGACTGTGTTGAGTAATAAAGGTGGCCAAGATGGTGGATAAGTAAAAGAACAGACGGAAGACACTGGAATTGCCGATTTAGCAAATCAGCTATTGCTGTATATGCACAACAATCCGTCAACTTCTACATCATGATAGATGGTAGCCTTAGTTTTTCTCAACATGCAGACAGTATTCATCAAGCTAGAAATATTAAGGTGAATAATAAACGAACTAAGCGAGAGATAATAATGCAGATAACTTCAGACATCTTACCATCTATAATTAGTTCAAAACAAAACTACTAAAACAGTGCTCATCTTTCGAAACTCTTCTAAAATCTTTTTTTTGTTTTCTTCTTTTAGATCTTTTCCTAGGAGAACTCGATGGAAAGGAAACTTTGCAGCATTGCAAGTTCAAGAAATAAATCTAAGAAATGAAAGGAAAACCAGTTGACCAGCCTTTGGACAGTCACCCTGTACCAACTTCAAAATCCAGATATATAAGTCCTGAGTCCCTCTAATGTAATTATCGGAAGTTACCACCTTTCACTTCAAACCCTGAATACAAATCAAAGCATCACATAAGTTCAGAGATTATCTTGGATAGGTGGGGGGAGGAGGGAAAGAGGAAATCAAGCAAATAAGGCATGCTGATAAGGTAAATTAATTGTCGGGCACAAAGAAATGTAAGCAGAAACCATGTAAAGTAACATCTCGAATAGTACGCTGTGGTATCAACCTTCTTTGATGGAAACTGGGAAGCTCTAGGCATTATTTTCCTCTGTATCCGCCATTGAGTTCAACAAGCGTCTCTCAGCTATACGGTTTTTACTCTTTTTGTCTTTCCAGTGATGCAGTTGGGAAGAAGACCGAAGAAACCAAAGTGAACAGCAGGAACCTCCGTTTCATCCTCTCCTCATGCAGCAAAACATTCGCATCCTGCAATCTTTGTCAACAGAAGCTATAAGAACCCCATATCATTCAGATTATAACACAAAATATTGTATGACAATGAATTGCAACGCGAGTAGAAGCTACTCCTCATCCTTCTGTTTGTACAATAACCTATGTCTTTCCCGCTGGGCACAGCGATGAAGTTAACACAGCAGATTTTTTAAAAAGTCCTGTCTGTAAGATGGCATACCATTGGAACAGTTCAACAGAAACAACAGTTTAAATATGTGCTGACTATCAACAAAATCTAGAGTGAGCATGTCAGGGGCTCGCTGTGAATATTTTTCTCCGTTTTTTGCTCAGAAGTCTGCTTCAACTTTAGGTGCTAGAATCCGAGGCTGACCGTCATCGCGGTTCTCCAGAAACTTACGCCAAACCCAACTAGTAGACCACGGATTTTGGACCAAAAAAAAAAAAACCTGTATTCTACTGATCCTCATCCGGTCGGCCCAAGATCCACCATGACCCAGCATTTTTTCCTCTTTCATCAAGCCCCCCCTCCTTCCTTCCTTTGAACACTCAATCAAGGGAGACCAATCAAAGCTCCGTGAAAATTAACGGGGAGAGAAAAAGAAAAGAGATTCAGTAATCCATTTACAGTCACACCCACTTTCTCAACAAAACGTGTCCACGCATACCGGATTTGAATGCGCTATCAAATTACATGAAGCAAGAAACTATAGGGGGAAAACTAGACCACGAAAGTGATGTAACATCAGGAAGTAGTACTACGCAGTCAAAAATTGATCCTTTAACAAGAAAACTTGAAGCTAATCTCGATCGAGAGAGAGAGAGAGAGAGGTACCTTGGAGGTTTGGCGGGAGCGACTAGTGAGACTGAGAAAATGACCATAACTTTTTCTTCTGGGAAGAGAGGAGGGGTTAAGAGATTTTCTGAGTATGTGCAGGAACGTGTCCTGAGAAATGAAAGATGAAGCAGAATTGCATGATGAAGATGAAGATGCTCTATCCGTTAAGGACAGATTCGACAATTCACATTGTATTTTCTTATGATTTGAATTTCGGAAGTTCTAGTGCGATTCGAAAAGAAGAAGAAAAAGAAGAAGTAGTTCTAATGTGATTAAAATTGTTTCTTTTCCTTTTCAAGTGAGCTTGGATTTGGGCGTTCCTTGTTTGTTTCGCTTATCAAATTAGCAAATGGATTCCAAAGAAATTTAATTTCAAAAACTAATATCCGAAGATAATTTTGCATTTGGGTCGTGGATTGACATAAAAAGTAGTATTGTCCAATTCCTTTGGAACAAAAATTACAATCACGCATGATTTGATCCTGAAAATGAAACTTATGTGAAAGCTTATGTCCATTTTTATGACTTCCATCTTCTGTTAAATTATTCTTGAAAATATATTCTCTTGAAAATATGCTCATCAAGTGCCTAATATTCAATAATGAGTGGAGTGATGGATAACTTTTTAAATGGATTGAAGTATTTCCGCAATCCTTCCTCAAATAGTGTTTTTTTTTTTTTTCTGTCAGACTTATGGCATTTTATCCGTGAATCATTGCTTTCCGAGAAATAGAGACAAGATAAGAGTTCCTTAACTAAGCTAGAATTACAACATGTTTGTATACAAAAACTAATCATATTAGAATGGAATTAAATGAAAATGAAAGCGGTAGTAAATTGAGCATTTCCTTGTGTCCGATTAGTCCCAACATGGATTGAAGCTTGAAGATCCCACGGTGCCAAGTGGAAGAGCCATCGGTCACAGCTCAAAAGGTTGATCTATCTAGCATCTCTCCCAAAAGGAGTAGATCCAAATTAAGACTGCTAATCATTTATTTGTCGCTAATCAT